>NC_090819.1:18011411-23333911 GCF_000390325.3 Nicotiana tomentosiformis
AAGTGTCACGCCCCGAACCTAGGAGCGAGACAAGCACCCCGTGCCTCACCTAACCTGGCGTACCAAATTGCGACTAAGGGACTCTGAACACATAATGTCATACTTTGGCCATGGGGCCACCTTGCAAGACAATTTGCGAAGCAAAATATAAAACTGAATGGAAACTAGCACTAACTAAATATCAATATAAAGCTAGGCCGACAAGGCCGTCATAGCTACTACAGCTGACAAACCACCAATTTATACAAACCCAACATAATGCACTAACCAACAGGATATGCCTACAAGCCTCTACTGATAGATGTACTGTGATCGGAACAGGGCCCCGACCTACCCATAACATATATACAGATATACATAAGATGTACACAAAACTCTAGTCCTGGCAACTCCGAAAGACGTGGAGCTTACCGATCAGGCGGAACTCGGAAAACACCTACTGAGGAGGTCTACCCGTCTGTCTGTCTGAACCTGCACGCATGAAATGCAGCGCCCCCAAAAAAGGGACGTCAGTACGAAATAATGTACCGAGTATGTAAGGCAATAAAATAACTGAAATCTGAAACTGAACTGATAATATGATAACTGAAATTAACTGGGAGTCAAAGATGATCTGGAGATATACTTACCTGCTGATACTGACTCAACTCCTTCAATATAGTAAGTAAAATAATTGTACGGCCTTATAAGGCTCGGTATATATAACTGCTCTGCCATAGTAGGCTCGCTTATAGGCGCTCGGCCATACTAGGCTATGTATCTCGACCATGCTGGGCTCGCTCATAGGCGCTCGGCCACAGTAGGCTCGGTATATAACTTTCCATCTGATCAGAGGTTGCCCAATAGGGGCCTGCCCATCGATTATAGCTCGATGGTAATGAAAATACTGTAATACTGTATATATAGGCTTGCTGCTCTCTTGACTGAAAGAAGACAATACTAAAATTGAATATAGAGTCTCGATAAGGAATAATATTGTAACTTATGAGACTAGAATAGTGTGAATAAATTCATGAATATGAACTTCTCTTTTTGTCTCATTACTAACACATGTAGCTACGAGATCATGCCAAAATGAAGGAAGGCTTAGCCTTAACATACCTTATTACAATCTTTTCAATCACCAAGTTGAACTCACCTCTTCGCACCTTAATCTACAAGAATGATAATAATACTATCGTTAAGTTACGAAAGGTACAACTATCGCACAACGAACGACAAACCTATTTTGTATTAAAACGGGCAGCATCTCCCCTATAATATGCCCTTCCTCCAACTTCAAGATAACACCAACAATACAAGGACAGAACAATAACAACATATATACATCATTTTCCAGCCCTATATACACCATCAAATACTACAAAACAGCCCAACACACCCCAATCTCTTCGTACACAAAACGACCACCGTAGTAGTGTCAAACGACCCGAAAATGTTATGACGAATGACCAGCCAACCACCCTACATTTATATGGTGTTTATAAACCCCCTTCCTCCTCCAAAACTCCACAAAATAGTAATAAAACACGCAGCCCAACAGCAACACAAAACAGTCCACAAAACAGTCCGCTACAAGTGAATAACTCGAACTCACGGCTTCCGATCACCATCCCGTGAGTTCTTACAAGTATAGAACGACTTACCATGAATTTACAGCAGAAAAAATGGATGAAAGAGAGCAGTAAACTCACCTTATTTGTTGGATAACTCAGCTCCTATCTTGGTTCTTCAAACTCTAAGTTTTACCTCCAATTGGAACTTGAAAGGGAGAGAAAATCAATTAGGGTTTGTGGGAAATTTTTGGGAGGATTCTTTGCAGAGCTTATGTCTGGTTATTATGCTCTATTTTAAGTCTAATATATGAAGAAAATAGGCCCTTAAAAGGCCTCTTTGGACGACCCGAAATGGCCCATTTTTGGGCTTTCATTTAAGCAAGTAGGTGACACACCTACTTGTCACCTAGCAGCTTGCGCAGTATCGCAAAAATGCACATATCTCTCTACTCCGATGTCGTATTGACAAATGGTTTAATGCGTTGGAAAATAGACTCATAGATCTTTAATTTGATGTGTGGAACACACCATAACTCTAAGTATATTGGGAGAAAATTGCAGTTACATTTGATCCAAAGTTTCAGTAAAACTTATGAATGTAACTTGTGATGACTTTCATCGACTTTTGTTCCACAACTCGCTTGACTTAAAAACATAACACACGGATGTAATACGACTAATATAAATCATAACATAATCTCTTTATCATGTTAATCACCCTAGTCTCACCCCAAAGGTACATGTTATAACATTCCCAACTTGTCGACTTTCGATGAAACATTGTTTTATTTAATTGCTTTAGCTTCTGAACTGTCCAACCCTCTTTGTACTTGTTGTTCATGATCTTCAATATTTGTAACCTCAGAGGTAACATGATTAACTTACTTTATATACTTTTAAATATTATCTCATTTTTTTGTCCTACATTAGTTTGCTTACGACGCATTTTTACATACGAAAATATAGGGTGTAACATCACTCCCCCTTGGGAACATTCGTCCTCGAATGTTTACTCTTGGAGACTTTGGAAACTTTTTCCAGAGTATCCTTCGTACACTAGGTTAAAACCAACCTGCACGTAGCCAGAAACATACTATGCATAGGGACGGATATTGGTTGAGTTCCTGGAAGCAAATCGATGCTAAAATCAATCTCTCGCTCTGGAGGAATACCTGGAAGCTCATCTGGAAACACATCTGCATACTCTTTGACTATGGGAATAGACTGAAGTGTAGGTATCTCAGCATCTGCATCTCTAACTCGCACAATATGATAAATGCACCCTTTTGCGATCATTTTCCTCGCCTTCAGATAGGAAATAAACCTACCTCTGGGTGTTGGTGTATTACCTACCCATTCAAGGACTGGCTCACCCGGAAAATGAAATTTGGCTACCTTTGCTCGGCAATCAACTGTGGCATAGCAAGCTGCCAACCAGTCCATGCCCATGATAGCATCAAAGTCCATCATCTCTAGCTCAACTAGGTCAGCTGAGGTCTGACGACTACAAATTGTCACCGTACAACCTCGGTAAACCCGTCTAGCAATAATCGATTCTCCGATCGGTGTAGATACCGCAAAAGGATCACTTAGTATTTCAGGCACTATACCAAACTTCCTCGCGACAAATGGGGTAATATACGATAAAGTAGATCCTGGGTCTATCAAAGCATAAGCATCGTGAGAGCAAATGGTTAATATACCTGTCACAACGTCTGGTGAAGACTCCTGGTCCTGTCGACCCGCTAAAGCATAGATACGGTTCTGATTACCACTTGAACTGGAACCTCTACCTCTGCCTCGACCTCTACCAACCGAAGACTGAGACTCACGCCTTGAAGGATGCACGGACATAGACGATCCTGTTGCTGAACTCGCTGGTTGTGCCATTCCCCCAGAATCTCTATTTGGGCAATCTCGCATCATATGCCCCGGACGCCCACATGTATAACAAGCATCAGAACCTGCTCGGCATTGACCCAAGTGTCCTCTACCACAGATGTCACACCGCGGAGGAAATGACCATGTCTGCGCAGAACCTCGTTGTCGCTGCAAACCCGACGCCCGTGAGCTCTCACCTGGTCCTGACTGAGTATAGCGGTCATACCCGTAACCCTGTAACTGAGGTGGCGGAGGCCTAGGTGGCCGTCCGAAGTACTGGGTCCTATAACTACCCTGAGATTGCTCCTGAGACCTGGGAAATCTCATCCTCTTACGTTGCCCTTGCTCAGCCCTCTCTGTACCCTGCTGCCGACGCCTACCCCTTTCTATATTCTGGGCGAATGCCTGAATCCGGGAGATATC
Organism: Nicotiana tomentosiformis; assembly: GCF_000390325.3. Taxonomy (NCBI): domain Eukaryota; kingdom Viridiplantae; phylum Streptophyta; class Magnoliopsida; order Solanales; family Solanaceae; genus Nicotiana; species Nicotiana tomentosiformis. The sequence continues at coordinate 18,015,272 of NC_090819.1, forward strand.
CATACTATCCTGCAATGCAGCGGTGGCACATGCCTCGGTTAACTCTGGGGCTAACCCTGCTATAAACCTGTGAATCCTGTCCCGCATAGTAGAAACTATGGATGGTGCATATCTGGCCAATGAGTCAAAACGGAGACTATACTCTCGAACACTCATATTACCCTGCTTGAGGGCTAGAAACTGATCGACTCGAGCCTGTCGGATCTCCCGCGGTAAGTACTGGTCAAGGAAAGCATCTGAAAAATTCTCCCAAATAGCTGGAGGTGTATCACGTCCCCTGGACCTCTCCCATCCCTCATACCAAAGGATGGCTATATCTCGGAGTCGAAAAGCTGCTAGCTCAACTGCCTCTTTCTCCGTGGCATGCATAACACAAAAGATCCTGTGAAGCTGATCTATGAAATCCTGCGGGTCCTCCCTCTGATCTGTCCCCGTGAACTCTGGGGGACTCAAAGCAATAAACTCTCGGACCCTTGAACTCCCAGACCCCTCAGAAGTTCCTGCACTAGCTGATGCCCTAGCATGTTGCTGGGTAGCTACCAACTGTGTCAACAAATGCACCGCACTCCTTAAGTCCTGATCTGATGGAAGTGGAGGGGGAACTGGATGTGCGGTTTCCCTAGGAATCTCCGTAGTTGGTGGAGGAGCCGGTAATGGCTGAGTAGGGGTCTCCCCTTGAGCCTCAGACTGGGCCCCATCTACTGGGGGTACCCTGTTGGTCCCCTCACCTACTACTGTATCTCTCCTCTGGCTAGCCGTAGTCTTCCTAGTCACCGTCATCTGTGCATGCAAACACCAACACATAAGTTTAATTCAAATTTCCTATAACTCAGTTCTATAGCACGATTTAGATTTCAAAGAAGTGTAACCAACTCCTAAATGCCCTGTAGTTCCTTGCTTATATAATGTGGTGCACAACACATCTATAAACAAGACCCTACTAGACACGGCTTGTAGACTCCCTAGGACAGAACTGCTCTGATACCAAGTTTGTCACGCCCCGAACCTAGGAGCGAGACAAGCACCCCGTGCCTCACCTAACCTGGCGTACCAAATTGCGACTAAGGGACTCTGAACACATAATGTCATACTTTGGCCATGGGGCCACCTTGCAAGACAATTTGCGAAGCAAAATATAAAACTGAATGGAAACTAGCACTAACTAAATATCAATATAAAGCTAGGCCGACAAGGCCGTCATAGCTACTACAGCTGACAAACCACCAATTTATACAAACCCAACATAATGCACTAACCAACAGGATATGCCTACAAGCCTCTACTGATAGATGTACTGTGATCGGAACAGGGCCCCGACCTACCCATAACATATATACAGATATACATAAGATGTACACAAAACTCTAGTCCTGGCAACTCCGAAAGACGTGGAGCTTACCAATCAGGCGGAACTCGGAAAACACCTACTGAGGAGGTCTACCCGTCTGTCTGTCTGAACCTGCACGCATGAAATGCAGCGCCCCCAAAAAGGGACGTCAGTACGAAATAATGTACCGAGTATGTAAGGCAATAAAATAACTGAAATCTGAAACTGAACTGATAATATGATAACTGAAATTAACTGGGAGTCAAAGATGATCTGGAGATATACTTACCTGCTGATACTGACTCAACTCCTTCAATATAGTAAGTAAAATAATTGTACGGCCTTATAAGGCTCGGTATATATAACTGCTCTGCCATAGTAGGCTCGCTTATAGGCGCTCGGCCATACTAGGCTATGTATCTCGACCATGCTGGGCTCGCTCATAGGTGCTCGGCCACAGTAGGCTCGGTATATAACTTTCCATCTGATCAGAGGTTGCCCAATAGGGGCCTGCCCATCGATTATAGCTCGATGGTAATGAAAATATTGTAATACTGTATATATAGGCTTGCTGCTCTCTTGACTGAAAGAAGACAATACTAAAATTAAATATAGAGTCTCGATAAGGAATAATATTGTAACTTATGAGACTAGAATAGTGTGAATAAATTCATGAATATGAACTTCTCTTTTTGTCTCATTACTAACACATGTAGCTACGAGATCATGCCAAAATGAAGGAAGGCTTAGCCTTAACATACCTTATTACAATCTTTTCAATCACCAAGTTGAACTCACCTCTTCGCACCTTAATCTACAAGAATGATAATAATACTATCGTTAAGTTACGAAAGGTACAACTATCGCACAACGAACGACACACCTATTTTGTATTAAAACGGGCAGCATCTCCCCTATAATATGCCCTTCCTCCAACTTCAAGATAACACCAACAATACAAGGACAGAACAATAACAACATATATACATCATTTTCCAGCCCTATATACACCATCAAATACTACAAAACAGCCCAACACACCCCAATCTCTTCGTACACAAAACGACCACCGTAGTAGTGTCAAACGACCCGAAAATGTTATGACGAACGACCAGCCAACCACCCTACATTTATATGGTGTTTATAAACCCCCTTCCTCCTTCAAAACTCCACAAAATAGTAATAAAACACGCAGCCCAACAGCAACACAAAACAGTCCACAAAACAGTCCGCTACAAGTGAATAACTCGAACTCACGGCTTCCGATCACCATCCCGTGAGTTCTTACAAGTATAGAACGACTTACCATGAATTTACAGAAGAAACAATGGATGAAAGAGAGCAGTAAACTCACCTTATTTGTTGGATAACTCAGCTCCTATCTTGGTTCTTCAAACTCTAAGTTTTACCTCCAATTGGAACTTGAAAGGGAGAGAAAATCAATTAGGGTTTGTGGAAAATTTTTGGGAGGATTCTTTGCAGAGCTTATGTCTGGTTATTATGCTCTATTTTAAGTCTAATATATGAAGAAAATAGGCCCTTAAAAGGCCTCTTTGGACGACCCGAAATGGCCCATTTTTGGGCTTTCATTTAAGCAAGTAGGTGACACACCTACTTGTCACCTAGCAGCTTGCGCAGTATCGCAAAAATACACATATCTCTCTACTCCGATGTCGTATTGACAAATGGTTTAATGCGTTGGAAAATAGACTCATAGATCTTTAATTTGATGTGTGGAACACACCATAACTCTAAGTATATTGGGAGAAAATTGCAGTTACATTTGACCCAAAGTTTCAGTAAAACTTATGAATGTAACTTGTGATGACTTTCATCGACTTTTGTTCCACAACTCGCTTGACTTAAAAACATAACACACGGATGTAATACGACTAATATAAATCATAACATAATCTCTTTATCATGTTAATCACCCTAGTCTCACCCCAAAGGTACATGTTATAACATTCCCAACTTGTCGACTTTCGATGAAACATTGTTTTATTTAATTGCTTTAGCTTCTGAACTGTCCAACCCTCTTTGTACTTGTTGTTCATGATCTTTAATATTTGTAACCTCAGAGGTAACATGATTAACTTACTTTATATACTTTTAAATATTATCTCATTTTTTTGTCCTACATTAGTTTGCTTACGACGCATTTTTACATACGAAAATATAGGGTGTAACAACAAGACTATACAAAGCATTATGGATATGTACATTATCTGCATATCACCATTTTGTATTAAAAAAAGAGTATTCACAAGCTATTGCTTATCTCATAGAGCCGTTTCACCTTATAATGCGTCCTTCTTTCCCCCGGCATCCTCGTTATCTTCACTCTGGAATAGGTAAGGGTATTTAGACTTCATCTCCTCTTCTGCTTCCCATGTCATTTCTTCTATATTCTTGTTCCTCCATAATACTTTCACGGAAGCTACATCCTTTGTTCTCAGCTTGCGGACTTGTCGATCTAATATAGCCACTGGCACTTCATCATATGATAGATCCTTTGTAACTTGTACATCTTTGATAGGGACGACCCGAGAAGGGTCTCCAATACATTTCCTCAACATAGATACATGGAATACCGGGTGGACAAATTCCAATTCAGATGGCAATTCTAACTCGTAAGCAACCTGTCCAATTCGTCGAAGAATTTTGTACGGCCCAATATACCGCGGACTCAACTTACCCTTCTTCCCAAAACGCATAACACCCTTCATCGGCGAGATCTTCAGGAAAACCCAATCACCAACCTCAAATTCCAGATCACGACGTCGGACGTCGGAATAAGACTTTTGCCTGCTTTGTGCCGTCCTCAGTCTCGCTCTTGTATCACTTTCACCTTCTCAATGGCTTGGTGAATCAAATCTGGCCCATATAATTCTGTCTCACCGACTTCGAACCATCCAACTGGTGATCTACATCTCCTCCCGTACAGTGCCTCATACGGGGCCATTTTAATACTGGAATGGTAGCTATTATTGTAGGCAAATTCTATAAGTGCCAGATGGTCATCCCAATTCCCCTTAAAATCTAGAACACATGCTCGTAGCATATCTTCCAGCGTCTGGATGGTACGTTCAGCCTGTCCGTCAGTCTGCGGATGGAATGCAGTGCTGAGATTTACTTGTGTGCCTAAACCCTTCTGAAAAGACCTCCAAAAGTTAGCCGTAAATTGAGCTCCTCGGTCTGATATAATAGATACCGGCACACCATGAAGCCTAACAATCTCCTTGATATACAACTTCGCATAATCTTCAGCCGTGTAAGTTGTCTTAACTGGTAGAAAATGGGCAGATTTTGTAAGTCGATCAACTATCACCCAAATGGAGTCAAACTTATGATAAGAGCGAGGTAATCCAATAATGAAGTCCATATTAATCACCTCCCATTTCCAGGTCGGAATCTCTATATTCTGAATCAATCCACTGGGTTTCTGATGCTCGATCTTTACTTGTTGACAATTAGGACACTGGGCTACAAATTCTGCAATAGACTTCTTCATGTTATCCCACCAATACTGCTCCTTAACGTCATGATACATCTTTGTCGAGCCAGGATGGATAGAATATCGGGACTGGTGAATCTCAATCATAATCTTCTCTCGCAACCCTGCCACACTAGGTACACATAATCGGCCCTGGTATCTCAGTGTCCCATCTCCTCCGATCTTGAAAGCTGTAATCTTACACTGCTGAATTCCCTCTCTCAATCTTACTAAGGTAGGATCTTCATATTGCCGTGCTTTTACCTCGGCTACCAAAGATGATTCTGCTGTATTCTGTACAGTAACACCTCCGTCATCAGAGTCCAACAATCTGATTCTCATATTGGCCAGCTGGTGAAGCTCTTTGGTCAACCCTTGTCTACCTGCCTCAATATGTATTAAGCTTCCCATTGACTTACGGCTGAGAGCGTCTGCCACAACATTGGCTTTACCAGGATGGTACAATATCTCGACGTCATAGTCTTTCAGTAATTCAAGACACCTACGCTGCCTCAAATTCAACTCCTTCTGCTTGAAGATGTATTGTAAACTCTTGTGATCTGTGTAGATGTCAACATGGACGCCGTATAAGTAGTGTCATCATATCTTCAAAGCATATATTACTGCAGCCAATTCCAAATCATGAGTCGGGTAATTCTTTTCATGCTTCTTTAATTGTCTTGATGCATAAGCAATCACCTTCCCACGTTGCATCAATACGCACCCCAAACCTATACCTGAGGCATCACAATATACCACATAACCTTCTGTTCCTTCTGGGAGAGTGAGCATTGGCGCGGATGTCAATCGATTCTTTAGCTCCTGAAAACTATGTTCACAAGCATCAGACCACTGGAACTTGGTAGTTTTCTATGTTAACTTAGTCAATGGTGCTGATATAGAGGAAAACCCTTCTACAAACCGCCTATAATATCCTGTTAGCCCCAGGAAGCTGCGGACTTCTGACGGTGTTGTAGGTCTCGGCCAATTCTTCACTGCATCGATCTTCTGAGTGTCGACACTAATACCCTCATCAGATATCACATGGCCAAGGAATGCTACTGAGTTCAGCAAGAATTCACATTTAGAGAGCTTAGCATATAACTTATGATCCTGAAGGGTCTGGGCATAAGCCTGAATACGGGAAATATCCATGCCCTCTACCAAGGAGGCTGTTGTGCACTCATTTATCAGATGTGGTCACCCTATCACTCATCTCGGCCACCATATGGGGAGTATACCTTGATAAAGAATCAAACTATATACTATACTCTCATGCACTCATATTACCCTGTCGAAGGTTCAAGAACTTATCAGCTCTAGCTCATCGTATCTCAGCTGGTAAGTAGTGATGAAGAAAGGCCTCAGAAAATTCCTTCCACACGGCTGGAGGAGCGTTCGGACCCCTAGATCTCTCCCAACTATCATACCAGAAAACCGCTAAATCCCGTAACCGATAAGAAGCCAACTCTACTGCCTCCGTATCACTAGCATGCATAACCCGCAATGTACGATGAACCTGATCAATAAATGTTTGCGGGTCCTCCTTGGGGTTTGATCCGGTAAACACTGGAGGGTCTAGATTAATAAAATCACGAACTCCTGCACTAACCGGTTTATCAGCAGCACCGGTATTCTGCCTCTGAGCCTGAGCAGCTACTAAGCTACTCAACAACTGCACTGCACTGCGCATATCGTGGTCTGTAGTGCCAGACGGAGGAACTGGATGAACTGGGTGCCTCCTAATATCCTCTGGAGGAGACAGAGAGGTATGAGACGGCATCTCACTCTGAGGCTCACTTTGGCCTGCTATGGCTGGAGGTACCTGAATGTTACCCTCTCCTACAGCTGTATCAAGCCGTTTACTAATCGCTTGCTTCCTAGTCGAAGGCATCGCTAAAAGAAAACAAGGTGAATATTAGATATGAACACTTACGACTCAACTCTACGCACGATCTAGATTCAGGAAGAAGGTAACAACCCTAGATGTCACGTAGCCTCCTGATTATAAATGTGGCGCGCTACACATCCATAATCAAAACTCTACTAGACACGGCTCATAGACAACCCCTAGGACAGACTTGCTCTGATACCAAGTTTGTCACGACCCAACTGGAGGGTCATGACTAGCACCCGGGCCATACTTGCCGAGCACCAACGTACATTTTATCTAACCTTCCTTATTATCTTTAAGGGCCGACAAGATCAATATAAATGGTAGACATGGATCATGAACATCCAACAATGAAAGATAATGTCATGAACATACATAACATGGGACGACAAGACTGTCAAGAAACTATATATAAGGTACGAGCTACCATGAGTCGACACCTGTCTATGAGCCTCTAAAAGAACATAAGTGCTACAACATTGCCGGAACAGGGCCCCGACATACCCATAATGTCTATAACAAAAATGCATACCAAGACCACGGCAAGTCCGGAGAAAGGATCTTGCCAATAACGCTGAACCGGATAGCCTACTGTGATGGGGGAGCGACGTCTACCTGTCTATCAGGACCTGCAGCACGACATGCAGCGTCCACAAATAAAAAGGACGTCAGTACGAATAAAGTACTGAGTATGTAAGGCAGAATAGCATAAGTAAGAACAATAATGTAAACAGTGATAAGGAATATACAACCTGTGACATCTGGGTACCTCTGAGGGCTACTGACATGAAATACATGATACATACATATATATATACATAAACGTTTAAAACATATGCCTTTGTGGGCATCATCATCATCATATCGTACCCGGCCATAATAGGCTCGGTAAAACGTACCCGGCCATCATAGGGCTCGGTAGAATCGTACCCGGCCACGTGGAGCTCGGTAAAACCCAACTGATCAGTGGTTGCACAATAGGTGCCGTACCCGGCCGACTATAGCGCGGCTCGGTAGAGTAAAATAGATACATATATATGATGCATGCTGGACTCGTTGGAATCATATTTTGAACCTTTCGGAGTGACGTAAGGTCGGTATCCTTCGTACACGTTATTAGGATTAACTCTTCATCAAGAAACTTATAAGAATCAGGAACTACCAACAACATTGATAATATAAGAATAAGAGAAGTAACATCAATACCAATCGTTTCATAAGAAGGGCAGCAATGTAAGTACTGCTAGCTTCTAAGAGTAGAGTATCTTTGGGAGCTCGTTCATTACATTATGTACAATTGGAGTCGTGCAAAAGAATGAAGGGGATAGCCTCACATACCTTGTATATACTGCCCAACCTCAAGCTATGCAAATATCACGACTCCTTAGTCTACAATAAGATAAATGACACTATCATTATCGTTTAAGCGTCGTAACTATTATGTATCGACCACAACCTATTTTACGATGAAACGGACAGCACCTCCCCTATTTATATGACTTCCCACAAGTCAATACAATCACCAAACAGCCCAAACAACATCATTAATAATCATATTGAGCCTCCAAAACAGTCCACCAACCAACAACATTACTACCAAGCTTTTCGATATATATTTCACAAGTTCTAGCTTCAACGACTTAGCTGCAACTTGGATAATCTTAAATATATATAGAGTAAGAGGTTCATTACCTTTAAACAGAAAGAACAACTCCAATTTGACCTTAATTTTCCACGAAATATCCCTTCAATTCTGCCACAAGAACAAGGAAGCGAAACTAGCAATTAATTCGGGTTTTTCGGCACTAGAATTACTTTAGAAGACTTGAAATCACCTAGGGTTGATATTAAAAACTTGAAGGTGTATTTACAGAACATAAAGCACTTAAAACAACCTCCCACACGAGCTGGAACAACACAAAAATCAGCAACAACAAGAAAAACAAGAAACTTACTAGCACCACGGGATTCCCGACATTTGATTTGTGTTGTTTGCCCTTTGTTTGGGTCTTGGATCATGAGAGAACCTTGAGAGAATATTTTTAGGGTTATAAGGTCTGAATATACTGAAAAATAATGACTTAAAACGGGGTTGAGTTATCTTATATATGTCCAAATGTCTTAAACCGCCTTTGTGGGCCCCATAGAGAGCAGCTTGGCGCACTCTCGCGAAAATGCGAATATCTCTCTATTCCGAGATCGTATCGACGAACGGTTTAATGCGTTGGAAACTAGACTCATAGATCTTCAATTTGATAGGTAGATCACCCCATAATTCCAAGCACATTGGGAGTAAAATGCAGTAACATTTGACCTAAAGTTTAAGTAAAATTATAAACCTAAGTTGCGACAACTTTTATCGACTTTTATTTCATAACTCGCTTGACTTCAAAACTTATGATACGGATATTATATGATTCAAATACATTAAAACAAGACCTCTTGGGACAATTAATCACCTCTAGTGTTATCCGAAAATACGGGTTACAACATCCTTGATTAGCTTAACTTCAAATACTTGTTAACCACTCTTATACACCCTTGTATCGTTTAAGACCAATAGGATTAACTTATTATCATCTCAAAGATAATCTCTTCTTGGATTTACGTCGACTACCTTACGGCGTGATCTATGATATGCGAATTTGGGTTGTAACACTCTTCATCATGTCAATGAACTTTTTGAATTGATTCTCACCATTTTTTCTTAGCGAGCCTTTGAGGATATGGAAGAGGTGGCTTAGGCAATGGTGCCTTATCCTTTTGCACTACCGATTCTGGTATGTCAATAACATGATCCCTAGATGGGTTCACTTCCTCTTGAGTCTCTTCCACAGTGTCATTAATATCAATCTGCACTTCATCATTTGCTTGCACCACATTGTTCGGGATCTCCTCTTCTTCGACCACTTGCTCATCATCCACAAGTTGCCTCTGACTTGAGGTGGGTGTATTTCCACCTCTTCCACTTATTGTAGTAACGGCCACGGCATGCCCCATATTGTTCCCACCCTTTGGGTTCACCACTGTGTCACTTGGTAGTGCCCCCTTTAAGACAAGAATTTAAAGCTTGAGAGATTTGCCCCATTTGCACTTCTAAGTTGCGGATCGATGTGTTGTGTGAAGCAAGTTGGGCATCGGAATCGGCATTCTTCTCCATCATTTGCTTGAACATGTTCTCAATATGGCCTATATCATTGTTGGAAGAGCTAGGACCATGGGAAGGGTAAGGAGAGGGTTGCTCGGTTGTTGATACATCAGGGGCCTTTGAAAACCCGACCCACAATTTCCTTGATTGTTATTCCACCCGCCTTGATTGTTTGCTCCGCAATTGCCTTGGTTATTATTGTTATGCCAATTCCCTTAATTATTGTTTCCACTCCAATTGCCTTGGCTGTTGTTGTTATTCCAATTGCCTTGATTATTTTGAGGTCTCCATTGTTGCTAGCTAGGGCCTTGGTAGTTGTTTCTTTGCCCTTGAAAGTTGTTCACATATTGGACCTCCTCTTCTTGGTCATTGTAAGATTCATATTGATCAAATCCACTATCATCTTACACAAAATTATCCACACTTTATTGCACTTGTGGACTTCTTGTTCTTCGCTTGTTCACCATCATACCTACTCCCTCCATTGCATTGACTTGCCTCTCGTTTTGCACTTGTTGAAGTTGAGCCTTTGCCAATTGGTTCATGGTGGTAGTCAACTCGGCTATGTCTTGTCCATGATCATGCAACTCTTTGTGAAGGAGAATCACATTGGGGTCACCTTGTGGAATATTAGCCCGAGATTGCCACGTCGAAGAAGTATTCGCCATCTCATCCAAGATATCACACGCCTCCACATAAGGCGTAGTCATGAAGTTCTCACCGGCAAGTTGATTCACTACACATTGGTTGGTAATATTGATCCCCCGATAAAAAGTCTGTTGAATCATGTTTTCCGTCATATCATTATTGGGGCACTCTTTCACCATTGTTATATACCTCTCCCATATCTCATGTAGTGGTTCATTGGGCTCTTGCTTGAATGCTAGAATTTTATCCCGAAGAATAGCCATGTGCCCGGGAGAGAAGTACTTAGAAATAAATTTCTCCGCTAATTCATCCCAAGTATGAATGGAATGATTTGGAAAATATTCCAACCAATCTAAAGCTTTCCCCCATAGAGAGAAGGGAAATATCCTTAGTCTCAAATCATCCTCGAAGACATTTGTTTGTTTACTCCCCCAACACGTATCTACGAACCCCTTCAAGTGTTTGTATGCATTTTGACCCAGTGCACTAGTGAAGAACCCTCGTTGCTCGAGAAAAGTGAGCATCACATTGCGTATTTAAAAGTTACTCGTCCTAATACGGGGAGGGACTATAGCACTTGCATACCCTTCATTCGGCAACACCCAGTGTGGAGCCGCTCGTGGTGGAGGTTGGGGAGGAGCGGGTACATTGTCATGAGGCGCTCGGCCTTGTCTATTGGCTTGAGGTACAATAGGGACCTCATCCATTTGATCATCCTCAATGTCCACATCCCCCAAAGGTAAGTTTCCAAGCTCATTGTTTGCCATGATTGCACCTACAATTTCTCGACACGTTAGTAACAAGGAAGGAAAAGAAGATATTCCCAAAAACACACCTAAATATATAACTAACACCATTTTTAGCTGCCCGGAAACGGCGCCAAAAATTGATCTCGTCCAATTTCACACCTCAATTCAAGGTTATGAAATGGTCGAATAAAATGATAGTACCGAACAAGAGTCGGGGTCGATTTTCGCAGGGAGCTATATATGGGATTTAGGAGTATATATTGTAGTATGTGAATTTGACTATCTCAATTTACACTTTCACAAATTGGAGTTGTTTTTAAGTCTAATTTAAAACTAAGAGTGCAAGTTGAGAAATAAAACTAAGAAATTGTTTTTATTGTTTTTCAAGTTTTGTAAAAAACCTAGGGTTATGACCATCGCCTAGGTGTTTGCCTAATGGGATATAAACCTTAATGCTTTTTTTATTGATCGGGGTATATTATAGCTATCAACACTCAATTACCCACTCAATACCTCTCGGTCAGAGAGTGATTTTGCCCAATTTGGTTTTCCCAAGTTCAAATGGGTATTGCACAAAACGGTTGATAAAATCTCAAGTCGGGTTATTACTATCTCTAGGTTGAACCCTTTAATTGGGATAATCAATTTCTCGATTGACCCAATTTCTTGTTAGCCAAGTTTTTCTAGACTAAGTATCTCTTTCTCAAATAGAGACCAAGTCAAATAGGCATGAACTAATGTTTGCAACAATTAATTTCACAAATTAAAGCATGAACAAGGCTAAATAATAAACACCCAACCATAAAGCAGCATTAAATTAAACACCCATAAGGTTTACACACTACGGTTGGGTCACAACTCAAGTGAAAACCTCATGCTTGAAGTTGAAGAAAAAGAAGAAGAAATGATAATTAAACTCATATTGCAAGATTAAAATGATAAAATCTATGTTAAAATAGCTCAAAATATGAAAACCTACTAAAAGAAGTAAAGAGAAACAGCTACTTTATCCGTTGATGTCAAAACAAATTGACCTAAAATTGTGAATCTCGTCTTTTTATACAAGGCTGGAAATTTCGGACAAAAATACCCTTCGGGAGGTTCTGTGGCCGCACAATTCCATGTGCGGTCCGTAGATTTCTTCAACTTGTAGGAGCTGGAGATCTGCGGCCACATAATTCTGATATGCGTCCGCGAGGCCTTCTTTCTGCGGTCCGCAGAATTGTAACTGAGGTCGCATCTTGCTCTTCTGTGGTCCGCACAATTACATTTGTGGTCGCATAGCACTTTTTATGCGGTCACACAATTCTTGTGCGGACCTCACTTCTAGGAGATTTGGAATGCACATTCTCTGAACTTTTGTTCCTAGCCATCTTCTGTGGCCGCACAATTCATGTGCGGGCCTCACTTTGCACAAAGATTCGCTGCCCTTTTCTTGATCATCTGCGGCCGCAGATGATATTCTGCGGTCTGCACTTCTGAGCTTTTGTGTATTTTATGGCCTTGAGTTTAGATTACTCCTTTTTGAGTTGAATTTTATCTCGGGAGTCCATCTTCCAATATTCCTGCAATTTAACAAATTTTATTAGTTTTCGGGAACACAATTAAATGCTTTTGGACTAAAATAAAAGCTAAAAGGCGCTAATAAGTAGTCAAAATCTCCACTTATCGCATACTCGATGATAACATAGAATATTCCAAGTTTTTTTCGTAATCCACTGTGAAAACATGATCCTTAACCACACAACGGTCCCAAAATCCTTAGACACTGCCCTTTAATTCTTGAACCCACTAGGACCGTGGTTGAGAGTCACCCACTCTGACATGGTCCCGAATATAACCAAACTCCAACACTCTGCTAGCACATGAACACCCTCTCAAAGAAGCAGCCGGCTGAATTATTTTCCTTGTACGTCACATCCACAAGAAGTTGAACCCTGAGGCTTCCCAAAAACCTGAACATGAATCGATAAAGCCAAATATAGCACATATCCATCAAGTTCTTTTCCCGAATTACCCCTAATTTTTTTATTTTCTTAGTCATAATAACCCCACTAATGCACCGATAACCAGAAACCGCACCAGCAGACAACCACGCGATCCAATTGTAGACGGTGGGGCTCCCCCACTTAGATTTAAGCTACAATTATATAAACCTAAAACCCACAAAGATTTCTCTTTCTCAATTACCATGATCCCGCACCGTCAACCCGCCAAATGTCTTGTAGTTTCTTATTAAACTTTTCATGAACATTGTGAATTATCAGCCATAATCGTATACTTGACTTTCCGATTTGTAGTAAGTAGAACTCTTCATAGAAACTTCATCAAAATTACACAACCGCTGACTTGTCCGCAAGAGATAGCCCACCTGCGAAATTCCATACCGACATCTCCCAACGACGTTGCACTGGGTACAACTACCACGAAATCAGTAAACCCTCCTGAGCTCGTGCTCATCCACCAGTTGAACAAGTCCGTTCATTTCCCATTGACATCAACTGAAAGTCCTACAATACATTCCAAACTCGAAGTCATGTTGCATCCCAATGATAATCAAGTTTTCACACCCCTATTCATTTCAAGCAAACTCCTTTCTACCATATTCAATGTTCCTCAGTATAGTAACCACCATCCCAAATAAAATCCGTATACCTAGTCACTTTTTGCACCATGATTCCCAAACGACTCTAAACTTTCTCAAGGCACGCGGCTATCCTACCAAAGAATTCATATGTAATCGGCCACTCTTAGTTTGGTTAAACCATCTCCTTTAAGCAACTTCTCGACCTCTGTTTTTCATACTTGACCTGCTTGTAATTCAACCACTGCGAGACACCTCCCGCCTTGCCCTTCCTCATACTTCACTGCCCAAATGTTGCCCCATATCAAATCCATACCTGTAGCACCTGAACTAATGAATTGCTACCAACTCTAAACCTCCTAGAAGATCATGTTTCTTGAGCCATCAGCTTTCGAAGCACCAGTTCGATGCCGAAATCGCTACACATCGCCATCTCTGACAACTGCTTCTTAGACACTATTTCACCACACTCTGCCCTAAGGCAAATCGAAGAAGACCATAACATTGGCGAACCTTAATACGTTCAAACAAGGATGACGACACCAAATCACAAATGAGAATTCCACCACGCTCGAACATCTCAAGTCTCGTTACTTCATCAACCAAGGCCTGAACATCCATAGTCCGATTGTCTTTCCTCCGCTGGAATTAAATACCGACCCCTAAACCATGTGCTAAAAAATCCCCCTTTCGGGTCATTCACTGCCTCGACACATAGACAAACACCCTATCATTACACCAACACTACGCGATAACAATGCATGAACCTCATAGCAATCTGTGCGTAGCCTCAAAACCATAGGCAATACTGATACAGGGCATGGAATGACATAACCCCCTTTCACAAGACGACGATAATAACTCTCTCGAGTACGTAGGGGAAAATATCATGCACCACATCTGCAGTACCATTACAAGTCATATTAATGACCAATTAATAACAAGTGCCCCCACGTCGCATAAGGTTGAGTAGGAAGGAAATAAAGGCATAAGCCTCAAAGGAATCAAATCGCACGATGAGGAATCAAGAAGGGAAGTGCTCCTAACAACCCTGTAGCCTCTCAAAGATAAGTACAGACATTTCCGTACTGATCCGCAAGACTCTACTAGAATTGCTCATGAGTCGTGAGATCTAAGTGAACCTAAGGCTCTGATACCAAGCTATCACGAACCAAAATCTACTATACGTCGTGATGGCGCCTAACGCCGCCATCAGGCAAGCCAACGGTGATTTACCAATTTGATTACTCATTTTATTACTTTCGAAATCACAATTTTAATAAGAAAGGAGATT
Organism: Nicotiana tomentosiformis; assembly: GCF_000390325.3. Taxonomy (NCBI): domain Eukaryota; kingdom Viridiplantae; phylum Streptophyta; class Magnoliopsida; order Solanales; family Solanaceae; genus Nicotiana; species Nicotiana tomentosiformis. Next base: position 18,030,412 of record NC_090819.1, read on the forward strand.
TACACTTCTAAATCCATAGGAACATACAACCTTTGTAGTTTATAAAAGAAATGAAAGGCGATAATAATATACAAAACCATAAGCATCAACTAGTATAACCACAAGACCCGGTATCACAAGTGCATGAGTATTTCTAATGAGTACAATAATAATACAACATCGGGCTCGCAGATGCAGAAATATCCTCGCATCTGCGGCCATCTCAGCTCAGTCCAAATGTCGCTTCTGCGACCACAAGGCCGCACCTACATGCTCGCACCTGCGTCCCTTTCCACGCATGTGCGATTGCACTAGCTGCCTCATAACTTCTCCCAAACCCAAACTCGATCCGTTTTCTATCCTATCCGCACTCGGGGCCATCGGGACCCCGTCCAAACATACCAACACATCCCAAAATACGGCACGGACTTAGTCGAAGTCTCAAACCACGTCAAACAATATCAAAATTATGAATCAATGATCGAAACCTTTCTTTAAACTTTCAAACTTCGTCGAACGCGTCCGAATCACTCTTAAACATTCCGGAATGACGCCAAACTTTACGCACAAATCATAAATCACAATACGAACCTATTTCAAGGCTCAGAATCTCAAACGGACATCGATAACACCAAAGCCTACTTCAAATCAAACTTGGAAAATCCTTAAACCTTTGAAATGCTAACCTTCCATAATAAGCGCTGAAATGCTCCCGGACCACCCGATACTCAATCTGAACATACATCCAAGTCCGAAATCATCATACGAACCTATTGAAACTTTCAAATCCCGATTCCGAGGTCGTTTACTCAAAAGTCAAACCTTATTCAATTCTTCCAACTTAAAGCTTCCGAAATTAGAATTTTCCATCCGAATTAACTCTGAACTTCACAAAATTCAATTCCGACCACACATACAAGTCCTAATACCTGAAGTGAAGCTACTCAAGGTCTCAAACCATCGAATGACATGCTAGAGCTCAAAATGACCGGTCATGTCGTTACATAGACTACATATAATGGTTTCTATTTTATTCTGTTTTATTTTGGCAAACAAAATTAGCAAATAAAAAAATTTAGATAGGGATTCAAACCCACTAACAATACCTCACTTTAAACACCCTAGACCGCTGAATTACCCCACTCAACTGTGTTAAGAGTATTCGAAATATAATATATATATATATATATATATATATATATATATATATATATATAGAGCCATATAAAGCAATATCTGACCTATATACACAGTATAATTATCCGGCAAAGGGTGTTCGCTTGACCACCCTTGACATAGTGTGGCTACTATATATATATATATATATATTGAACTTGGAGAGGGAAAAGCCAATTTCAGCATAAAAGAAACAGTGATCAATAAAGAAAAAACAAAGGTGTTTGAACTTTACAAATACTGCATGTGCCCTCTCATTCTAGCTTTGCTTTTTAACGTGATTTTCTCCACAGGAACAATACAGACAAGAATGGAAGAAAAAGAAGATGATGGAAACTCTGTGTGAAAATTGTTAAAAGAAAAAGAAACAAGGAAAGGGAAGGATGGGTGAAAAATCATGAAAGAAACAGACCAATCATCACCATTTTCGTTGACACCAAGAAATTGACTCTCCCAAGCAACGGTTAAGTGAAGAAAAGAAAACAAGTTTCACTCATTTTGTACATGTCGTGCTTCTTAATTAGCTCATGTTAATTCTCTTCATTTTTACTGTTCTCTTTCTTTTTTTACTGTGCTCATTTTTTCCCCATAGCACACAAGATCTCAGCTATGTGGATTTAAGCATCTAACGGTGTGGTCTAATAGTCAATAAAGTTGGTTGAGAATTATGAAGTCTTAAGTTCAAATCCCTGCTAATAAAGGCAAACACAATACATGTAAGTGATTTTGGAGACGGAGTTATCTGGCACCTGTGATACTGGCGCAATTAGCAGGTAGCAGGTCCCAGTAAAATTAGTCGACATGCACACAAGCTAATTCGAACACCATAATTAAAAACAATTATATACACTAACAATATACAGTTTCTAAGTATCAATACAATTTAAGCAATGCCAGTTATGCCTCTATTTTTAAAGTTACCGTGTAAAACTTGTTATTAAAAGTTACCTGTTACATATATATATGTAAACGTATATTATAGCATAAAAAACTTATACACTTTCAGTGCACAGTCTTGAATATTTTTTAGTTCTTTCCCTCTCTATTTAGTTCATTTTTCTTTAGTCTTGGGAGAGAGAAGATGCCAGAAACACAAAGTGATTTTTTTCCATATGTTCAAACTTTGAATGATAGAATTATTCGATACTTATGCTGATGGAAGATAATAATTAATACCATGTAAAATTAATCGATATACGTACAAGTTGATCCGAACATCATTATTTAATTAAATGAAAAAAGAGAGATACTTAAAGAAGATTCTTGTTTGTGTTGAAATTGGATGCTAAGAAATATATGATGAGGTCGATCTTATTCAAAATCATTAGGTCTTCCCCTAAATGGACATACTATCACTCATTCCCCAACAATAATGACTTGTCTTTTGTTCAACAGGGTAATAACTGTTGTATAATGATCTAAAGTAAGAATATCATACCATTACATAAAGTAAGATTTCTGTACACAGTTTCGTTAAATAACATCATAACTTGTCATTTTTTTAAGAATTATTTGGACGCATTTTCAAAAAAATAACATCATAACACTAGAAATCTGACATTATAGTATACATTGTCGTGTCCGTCGGCAGGCTTTAATTGGTAAATTTGTTGCCTATGTTAAAAACATGTCTAAAATAAAAAGTCAATCTCATCAATGGCACATTAAAAGTGAAATTGTGTCTTTACATATTTGACTCATAATTGTACTCTTCTTTTCTTTATTTGTTTTCCTATTACGCAATTATTTAAGTATACATGTAACACTTATGACTAAGCCAGCTGCGTTAGTTATTTGAGACAAATACATAAATATAAGTGTTTGGGAAAAGCCGTTGATGTAGGTCGAAAATAATTGTATCATTAAAAATGTGGTTTTCATTAGTCGTTTATTATATATTTCCTTTCACCTTTTAAATGGTAATTAAGACCTTTCTTGTATTAGGGTTCATATTTTTCAACGTCATTTTGCCCTTTAGGAGTATATACATGCTTTATTGGTCCACAAAAGCAAAACAAATTAACAAACTATTTTTGCATAAGGAATTAACTTATGTACAAAAGGTTCCCACTATTAGTGTAATTTAACATGTCCTTGGTTACTTTATTTAATTTCAATGTTACTAACTGCTGTTATTATTTTAAATTATATTAGTTACTCCTATCTTTTAAGTGATCCAATAATATAATTTTTTTGAATATTATTAGTTTATATAAGTTAGTTAACTCTTTGCAAAATACTTTTCGTTTTGTTCCCTTAAAAGGGGAAGCTAATAGAAAATTTATACGATTTTCTACGTGTCGGTAAATATATCAAAATATTATTTTTAAACTATAAAAAGTACCATCTTATTTCGGATTTCACTTTAGAAATTGTTAAATTGATACAGATTGATGAAAGAAAATACAATATCAATCATTTCACTTAGAAATTATATTGTTAAATTGATACAGAAAGATGAAAGAAAATATAATATTGAAAATGAGATTAACAAATCTATTCTTGTATGAGAGACGATCTCCCAATATAAAATAATAGTACTACTATTAAGAAATGCTAAAACATATTGTAGAAGCTATTGACCTAATGTTTTTATCATATATACACGAGTATATACTAACTACTAGTGCAAAAACATATATCGAATTTTGAGTAAATTAGGAAGAGTGAAAATCAAGTTAAAAGAAATAAAATGTCTAAAAGACAAGGTTTAGAGAAGCTGCTAAATCACTCAATATGAGTACCTAAGGTGGTCCTCTCACGAGTACACTCCAAGTTAAAGTCTCTCTCTCTCTCTCTCTCTCTCTCTCTCTCTCTCTCTCTCTCTCTCTCTCTATATATATATATATATATATATATATTATGGACATTGAGAAGATGTCTACTTCATCTTTGTCTCACACGTATAGCAATTGCAAATTTTTGGAGAAAGAAAACACCACTCTCTCTGGGTATAGTGTAGTGAAGAAAGACAATAGTATATTATACCATTTTTCATTAGAGAAATTATGAAATAAAATTCTGAGCAGCCACCATATATATAGACATAGAGATAAAGACTTGTGCAGTTAGGGTGAGAAGGACAAATTAAAGGCATGGGCCATCACTGCTGCAGCAAACAGAAAGTAAAAAGAGGTCTTTGGTCTCCAGAAGAAGATGAAAAACTCATCAGACATATTACCTCTCATGGCCATGGCTGCTGGAGTTCTGTTCCTAAATTAGCAGGTCTATATATATTATATACATCTCCCTTTTTGTTCTTTATTGGAAAATTCTTTTTTCTTATTGTTATTTTGTGTTGAATTGTGTGACCATCTCATTCAAAATATTAAGCACATATTTTTATTTACTAAATTATGTCTTCAATAATACGTGTCTCACGTGCAGTCTATTCTTTTTTCATAAATCACGGAGATGTAATTTTTTCTATTACACTATGGTGAAATTACTGAAAATGAGAGAGATGTGAGTGTCAATCATTCTATCAGCATGCTCAAAGAGTACTCTCCAGAACATGGTAAGGAGAGAATGCACTTACCACTTCTCTTTCATACCTGAAAAACTTACTCATCCTTTCTATGATAATAAGGTAGCTTTAAGCTATACAAGTGTCGATAGATTTTTTTCTTGTAACGGTTGGCGGTGAGACTTGAATCCAGAACCGTTTCTTGATATGATACCTACCATCTTGAATAGTATGACTATCTTATCTAAATGTTTAAGTTGTTTAAAAGAGTACATTTTTATTTACTTAATTATCGGTTTCTAACATTTTGTAGGGTTACAAAGGTGTGGAAAGAGTTGTAGATTGAGATGGATAAATTACTTGAGGCCAGATGTAAGAAGGGGTTCTTTTACTGAGCAGGAAGAAAGAACCATCATTGATGTTCATAGAATCTTGGGAAATAGATGGGCACAAATAGCCAAACATTTACCTGGTAGGACTGATAATGAAGTGAAGAATTTCTGGAATTCTTGCATTAAAAAAAAGCTTATAGCACAAGGGTTAGATCCAAATACTCACAATCTCCTGAAGAACAAAACCAACAATTCAACCAAAGCCAAAACTAATTATCATCAAGATTCCACCTCAGTTTTCACCATTGATACTTCAACAAATAAAGAAGTAATTTCAATGGACATAAAAGCAGCTCTTGCATCCTTCTCTCCTTTCCCTCATGGTAGTAATACTACTACTTGTAATACATACAATTACACTCCTATTGTTCCCAACATTGAATACCAAAACCCTACTTTCACATGGAGTGGTCAAAGAAACCAGACTGCAACAACTACGTCTCAGTCCCAATCAAGTGACAGAAATCACATCATTACTCAAAATTCCATGTTGGATTTCGCGAGCTCTTCTTTAATGGAAAGCTCTACGAATATACGACAAGGAGAAACGGAGTATATAAATGAGAATAGCATGTGGCATGGAACTGGAATTGAACCAACAACCTTAAATCCTGCCAACGGACCTGAAGAATTAATGCAAGTACAACAAGGGGAACAATTTCCAATTCAGACAAAATTTTGTGATCAAGAGGATGTTTACAAGGTTAACCATGATCAAACGGTGGAGAATACGTTTGATAGCTCTAACTTTGATTTTGATTTTGTGGATTCTACATTAATGCCTTGTGGATTGTATACTAATGTCAATTCTATGGATCAACTTTCATGGGATTGTTAGTTAAGTTTTACAGAATTTAATTTCTAGCTGTCAGTATATATTTCTTGCATGCTAATTCTGTTGCATTACGTTGTTGGAACAGCTAGCTAGGTATGCAAACCAGCAAACAGAAAATGGTACTTGTCATATTTGGGCACTATCAATTTGTCGAAACATGATTAATTGAGAAGATTTTTTAACTTGTGAAAATAAAAATGTGCTATATGTCAAAAAGCATGATTAATTGAAAAGATTGATTAACTTGTGGGGAATAAAAAATTGCAATTTGTCTATTGTAACTATCGTCATGATTCCTCCTACTAGTGGTGATGTCCATTCGAAGCATTCACAAATTCTAGAAGCTGCTTATATACTAGACATTGACTTAGTCTAGCTTATCATTTACTTTCGTTTTTATATACTAATGATATTATGAATCGACGTCAAGACCACCCATGAAGTAGAAATATAGCGAAATGTTTTATTTTCCTACCTAGAGAAATGAGAGGTATTTTCCTTCTTTTATTTCTGCATATTTATCTTTGTTTCTCTTTGGGGCGTTGGTCAATTTTCTTACATTTTGCTTTCCCTCTTAAAGATCATGAACGGACACGACAAACTAGTAAAAACTTGACGTGGTTTGGGGGGAGAGGAGATAAAAATAAAAGTGCACTACTTTAATTATAGTTGTTAGGTTAGAAGCTTGTTAGCTATGGCGGAATTGAAAGAAAAAAATTCTAGAAGGGTTGAGAGAAGAAGAGAGAGACGAGTGAGTCGGTCTAATGTAATTGACCAAAACTGATTTTATTATTGTGTAAAACTATTTATATTTACAAGGGTAAAGGAGAAAAATAATTGTAAAAATATTTACATTACTAAACTACCACATATGTTATAAAAGGGCCTTCCGCTTCCCTTTATCCGGTTAAGCATGTGTCAACTGGGCCTGAGATGTAGCTGGGCTAACACCGCCCCCTCCCCCCCCCCCCCAGGTTTGAGAGTGAGAACACACCAAGCTTGCAAAGTAATTCTTGATGAACCTGACCAGGAAGAGCCTTGGTCATGATGTCTGCCAACTGGTTGGTGCTGGAGATAAAATGCAAAGAAATCAGACCAGTCTGTAAGCAAGTGCACACATAATGACAGTCAATCTCAGTATGTTTGGTGCGCTCGTGAAAAACTGGGTCCTTGGCTGCCTGGTTGTCACAATAGATTGGAACTGGACTGGAGATAGACAAACCAAGGTCATGCAGCAGCCTGAGTAGCCAAGAAACTTCAGCTGAAACTTTGCGAAGTGCTCTGTATTCAGCTTCAGCTGAAGACAAGGAGATAGTGGGCTGCCTTTTGCTTTTCCAAAAAATGGGGCTGCCACCATATGTAATATAATAGCTAGTGACAGATTTGCGAGAAATGGTACATGCAGCCCAATCAGAGTCGGAGTAAGCTGTGAGGGACAAATCAGATAAGTTGGAGAGGAGCACCCCTTTAGCTGGATCGTTAAGCAAATACCTAAGAACATGTAAGGCTAGAAACATGTGGGGCACTTGAGGTTTTGGAAGAAACTGACTTAAATATTGAACTGAGAAAGAGATATCAGGCCTAGTATGTTGCAAAAATTTGAGCTTCACAATCAATCTCCTATACAAGCTAGGATCTGAAACAAGCTCCCCCATGTCTAAAACCAGTTTCACAGAAGGGTCCAAAGGGGTCATGACAAGAGAGAAATGTTGACAGTTAAATTCAGACAAGAGGTCAGAAGTGTACTTGTATTGGCTCATCACATAACCTTGAGGAAGAAGAGATATCTCTAAATCCAGAAAGTAGTGAACTAAGCTCAGGTCCTTGATTTTAAATTGAGCATCCAAGAAGGACTTCAAAGAGTTCATCTCAAGAACATCATTACCAGTAAGCAGTATGTCATCAACATACACAGCCAATACAATGAGAGAAGCAGAAGAGACCTTGGTGAATAAAGAATAATCATTCATGTTGGAAATATAGCCTCTAGATTGCAAAGCTTCAGACAGTTTTGAAAACCACTGTCTAGAAGCTTGCCTAAGGCCATAGAGTGACTTTTTGAGTCTGCAAACTAGGGGAGAAGAAGAACAGGGGGCAGACACATCAAGACCAGGTGGAACCTTCATATAAACCTCTTCATGGAGATCCCCATGACGGAAGGCATTGTTCACATCAAGTTAAAAAATAGTCCAGCCCCACTTGGCAGCTAAAGTGAGCAAGCACTTGATGGTGGTTAACTTGACAACAGGGAAAAAAGTTTCAGTGAAATCAATGCCCTCCTTTTGAGTGTCACCCCTAATAACTAACCTGGCCTTATACCTTTCAATAGAACCATCAGCTCTTTGTTTGATTTTGTAAACCTACTTACAAGGAATAAATTTATTGTGAGGAGGTAGAGGGATAATATCTCAAGTCTGGTTTGCCTCAAGGACTTGGAATTCCTTTAGCATGGCCTCCTGCCAAGCAGGATGTGAGGCTGCCTACTGGTAGAACTGGGGCTCATACATGTGTATGTCAACAGAAGATACCTTGGAAGAGTTAGGAAGAGAATTAGAGGAAAAGACAGAAAAACATACATAGTCTTTGAGATAGGAAGGTTGTTGGACTATTCTGGTAGATTTCCTTAAAGGTGGAGGAGAAGGGATGACAGAAGGAGACACAGATAGAGGGGTAGGAGAAGCAAATGAGGGAACGAGAGAGTCTTGGGATGCAGAAACAGCAGGAGTAGGAGAAGGGGAAGAAAATGAGGTTGCAAAATCTACAAAATCTGATGTGGAATAAGAGGGAAAAACAAAAGGATGATCAGATCTATAGGGAAAGATATGTTCATGGAAAACCATATCCTAGAAAATAAAATGGAATGAGTAGTGAGATTAAGAAGTTTGTAATATTTTTTGTCAAAGGGGTACCCCAAGAAAATAGAAGGAATTGCTCTTGCCTGAAATTTGTCTCTGCCAAACTTAGGTGAAGTAGCAAAGCATAAACATCCAAAATATTTCAGGTGATCATAAAGTGGAGGGATGCCATGAAGTTTCTCATAAGGGGAAAGATTCTTCAAAACAACAGAAGGAAGTATATTTATAAGATAAGCGGCAGTTAGAACACAGTCACGCCAATATTAAAGGGGAAGGTTAGATTGAAAAAGAAGAGCCATAGATACTTCCAATAAATATTTGTGTTTCCTTTCAACCACCCAATTTTGTTGAGGAGTGTGTGGGATAGTGGTCTGATGTAGAATGCCTTGGCTTGAGAAGAACTTGGTGGCTTCAAAACTGCCACCAAGTTCAAAGGCATTGTCTGACCTAAAAGTTTGAACAGATGATTGAAAGTGAACTTTGACTATGACAGTAAAAGCTTTAAGGACAAAATGAGCATTGTTCTTGCAAGAAATAAGGTGAGTCCATGTGGCTCTAGTATAATCATCAACCAAAGTTAGAAAATATCTGAAGCCATTATAAGTTCTAGTGCTATAAGGACCCCAAATGTCAATATGTACTAATTGAAAAGGAGAAGAATAGTATATAACACTTTCAAGAAAAGGCAATCTATGTTGTCTTGCTAGTGGACAAACAGGGCACATAAAATTTTGCTTGGAAGATACTTTATCAGACAAGAATGGAATAGCTTTCATTTTATGATAAGGCATGTGTCCTAAACTTTGATGCTAAAACAAGTCCAATTTATTAAGGCAATGTGACTGATTACAAGATTGAGTATCATTAACATGTGTAACAACATGGTTGGACTTATCAGATACAATTGAAACAGAATTTAGTAAAGTACTAGAAGAAGAAACATTCATAGAACTAGATTGAACAGGGAAGAGGTCAGCATCTAGATGGAGATAGTACAGCCTGTCTGTAGCTTAACCAATTTCTAATGGCCTCTTCAGAGAAGAGCCCTGTAAAGAACAAATTATTTTGGTAGAAAGTGCTGAACAATCTAGCTGACAGATAAGCTGATGAACTGATATTAAATTGAAGTAAAAGGATGGCACAAGAAGAACATGAAGTAAAATTATACCATGTCTAAGATACAAAGATCCTGTTGATATAACTTTAGCTTTATATCCATTAGGTAAAGTGACAAGAAAAGGCTTGATTAATGGTTGAACATTTAAAAGAAGATGTTTGTGTGGAGTCATGTGATTAGTAGCACATGTATCTAAGATCCAAGTATTGACACCTAATTGAGAGGATGCACACACATGAGAACCCTCAGAATCTACAGCATAGTTACTGAACAAACATGCAAAGTGTGCAAAAGCAGAATGGTTCACATTGGAGGCATCAGGTGTGGAAGTATTAGACATCTGAGCTTGTTGGAACAAGGTCAACAAGTATTGATACTGCTCCTTAGTGAATCCATGGGCTGAGGTATCAGCATGCTGAGAAGTGGAAGTGACAGCAATAGTGGGTGGACTTTCAGTCTGGACACAAGAAGCATACTTCTTACTCCTCGTGAATTTGAAATCATCAGGGAACCCATGAAGTCTGTAGCATTTGTCTACAGTGTGGCCAGGCTTCTTGCAGTACTTGCAAGAGACATTTGGAGCAGTTTTACTGACCTCAAAATTTACCTTTTGACTGAAATTCCTATTTGTGGTAGAGGTACCAGGAGATACCAAGAAAGAGGTGGCATCACCAGAGAAGTTTGGAGCAGCAGAATGAGCTTCTCTTTGACTCTCATCTTGCTGTAGGAGGCTATAAGCTTTGCTGATTGGTAGAAGGGGATTCATCAACATAATGCCACTCTTAACAGTTGTACAGGACTCATTAAGACCATTAAGAAATTGAAACAACTGTTGATCATCTATGAACTTAGGCAGTGCACTACATGAACAAACAGGACCTACATATGATGAATTCAGCTCATCCCACAAACTCCTTATTTTGGGAAAGTAAGAAGTTATATCAGAGGAGCCTTGAGTAGTAGAGTTGATCTCCCTTTGTATTTGGATATAGTTAGATCTATTTGATTGACCAAACCTTTCATTTACATCTTTCCAGACTTCCTTAGTAGTTTTAAAACACATGACACTAGCAGTTATTTCTCTAGATACTGAATTAGTTATCCATGCTTTAACCATATCATTGCACCTTTCCCAATATGGATAATAAGGGGAGTCAGGAGTAGGTTGGTTGACTCTGTCATCTAATAAACTGAGCTTGTTCTTTGCAGAGAGGGAAGTAAGCATATTGTTAAACCATAACACAAACCTACAGCCACTGAGTAGTACAAATACTAGTTGACTCCCAGGATTATCCGAGAGATGAATATAAATGGGATGTGAGGGATCCAAGGAAAACGAAGCAAATCCGTTGGAAGGTGAAGTAGAGTTAACATCACCTATAACACTACCCATTTTCAGCAGTAACTAAAGCTAACACTAAGAAACTATAGCAGTATGCTGAGTAATCAAAGATGGATCCAAATCAAGTACATGCAATGAACATCAAACAATGAAAAATATCAAGGCTTGTGATTAGAAGTAACAACAATATTGTCCTTCTTCTGAACACCCGAAGAAGTAAGGTCTTGTTCAGCCATGAACCCTAGGTAGAGAAATCCAGCAGAAACTCTCGAGCAACTTGAAGATTAATGAAGATCCAAGCACGGAAAGTCGATTAAACTCGAAGATTAAAAATATTCCCAAATTTCACGAACATAATCCGAACGTCGATTATCAGAATCATACTCTGACGATTTCAAACAAGGTTACCCTCGAAAGAAAGCTTGCGACAAGAGGAATCTATATTCCTGCTCTGATAGCATATTAGGTTAGAAGCTTGTTAGCTATGGCAGAATTGAAAGAAGAAAACCCTAGAAGGGTTGAGAGAAGAAGAGAGAGACGAGTGAGTCGGTCAAATGTAATTGACCAAAATTCATTTTATTATTGTATAAAAACTATTTATATTTACAAGTGTAAAGGAGAAGAATAATTGTAAAAATATTTACATTACTAAACTACAACAGATGTTATTAAAGGGCCTTCTGCTTCCCTACACGAGGTGGGCCTGTGTCAACTGGGCCTGAGACATAGCCGGGCTAACAATAGTTAAATGAAAATGCAATCTTGTCCTACATGAAGTGGGGTGAAAGGGTTCGGTGTTCGAGGGTCGGGGAGGTCAGGGGTCAGGGAGAGTGGATCCAGGTTTGAGTTCGAGATTCGGGGTCAGAGTTTGGAACTCGGGATTCTGGCACAGAGGTTTGAGGGAAGGTTTGGCTGACCAGGATCGGGGTCAGGGTCGAGGTCCAAGTCCCAGATTCGGAGTCGAGGGTCGGAATTAAGGGTCAATGTTGAGATTAGGGTTCGTGTTAGTGGATCACGATTGGAGAATGGGGCCTGCAAGCGGTAGGAGGGAGGGGTGGCAGGATTTAGTGGGTCCGAGTTGGAGAGTCGGGCATGGGGGAGGTAGATCGGGCGGCAGGGGGTGCCGGGGTGAGGGGAGATTGGGCCGATGTGTGGGAGTGTTAATGACAATAGATGCAGGGTCACGGAACGGCCTGAGGGATGGAGGCAATAGGGCCTGTGTAGGTAGAGGTGAAGGGTTGCCAGGTGGATTAGGGGGTGGAGTGGGAGTAAGAGTGGTGTGGGGAGTGTTGAAAGAGCATTTAGGAAGAAAAAAACTCCTTCCGAGAAAAAATGAATTCATAAGAAAAATATTTTTCAAACATTAAATTCAACTAAATATGAAAAAATTATAAAACATTAAAATATGCTCCTCCATAAAAAACACACCCTTTAGGGGTCATTTGGTTGGTAGGAATAGAGATAATAATCTCGGGATTAGATGTGTGATTATCTTATCCCGCGTTTGGATAAGTTTTTGAATCCTAGATTAATTTATATCACAATTGGAGTATTATTCTATCCCACATTGAAAGTGAAATAATAATTCCGAGATTAACGGAATAATGATCATGGGATTACTTAATCCCGGGATAAAATACTACAATGACAAAGTTACCCTTTTCAAAGGCTCTTCCTCCAAAGTCATTTGAAAAATTCAAGGTTAAACATTGAAATAAAGTTTATTCCAACTTATCTAGTTTACACCAAATATATGTTTTATATTATATCACGTATAATCCTTTTTTGTCCAATTGGAAATTAACCAAACGTCTCCAAATAAAAATATATTCACTAAACTCGTTGCTATTTAATTCATGTATTATAATCTCTTCAATATAATTACGGGATATATTATTTCTCAACTAAACGACCCCGGGAGAATAAACATTTAGGTAGAAAAACTTCAAAGCAGCCACTATATCATTCTCGATAAGAACTAAAAGAGATCTTCCCTTTTTCACTGAGTTAATGCATATATGCACTTTGAATTAACTTAATAATATCATTTGAATTACCTTAATAATATCATTTACTTATGATTGGTACAATGTTTTTCTTTTTTTTTGGGGGACGGGGGAGGGGTAATTATGATTGGTACTATTTGTAAGGTGTGATAATTTTTGCTATTAAGAAATGTAGTTCAAAATAACAATATAAAATGAGAAGTAGGAATAAAAAATGAGGCGATGCATGCGGGTATGGGGCAGTGCGGGTTTAAGCTTACGCGGGGGCGGGTTGGGTTTAAGCCTCCGCGGTGCAGGGCGGGTTCAAGAATGTTTTAAAATTTGCGGGGCAGTTGCGGGGTATTGCGGGTTAAGCAGTATTGACTTTTGAGTAATACATGTATTGTACATTACTTCTCTTCGTCAAAAAACAAATCAATTGTTTTGTACTTTTATGTTCAAGTAAATTTCTGATAAGACTTTCTTAGTTGGTATTTAGCATTTATAATTTTTCCCTTGCTTATCTTTAACATTTTTTAAGAAAGAATTTGTTAGTTCATTTGTCTCCTCTTTTTCTTGCTCCTTAAAGCTTAAATTTGCAGGTCATATTCTAGCTATGCTCTGAACGTAGATATTACAAATCATTCAAGCTCTTTTTCTTCTTTTTTATTTTCTTTAAATTTCTTTAATTGTTCTATAAGGACCCATAGCATGACCAACACTTTTTGACAAGCTTATCTTTGTGCAAACTTCATAGTTCTCAAAAAAAAGATATTTATGAGATTTAGTGTCTTATTATTCATCATAAGAATATCGATGCCAGCTTCTAGCAGGTAGGAGTGTTAGCAGTTTTAAAAAGATATATTTTAAAAATTACTACTTTCATGGAGTATTATGCTAAAAAATATTTTCTAACAATATAATTAGTAGTAGACCATGATCCAGCAGCACAACAGGAACGGCCAAGAAAAAGAGAAAAGAAGCTCTAGGCCATTGGTAATTTTTTCTTTTTTAAAAAAATGAAAAAGGGAAACTTTTGCTTCGCGGGGCGGGGTGGGTTTATGCGGGTTGGCGCGGGGCGGGTTGGAAACAGAAAACTTATGTGGGGCGAGTTGAAGTCTTTGTGGGTTAAGGCTAAACCTGCACCGCAATCGCCCCGCCCCATTGCCATCTCTATAAGGAGATAAGTAATAGAATAAGAGAAGTGATAACTTTCTTATTTTATCAAAGTGTTCAAGTGTGTCCCATATCACATTTCATGCATCTATTTATTCTATTACATAGAAGGTTACAAAATAATTGTCTTAAACATGACATTGACAATTGAGATCATGGGGGAAGATCATGGGGAGGGGTTATGGAGGTGTGAGAGTTACAATTATAATAGTGATGAGTAGTGGGAGGTTATTTACATGGGTAAAAGTAGTGGGAGTAGGGGACATCCACTTTTACTAATAGTTTTACAACACTCTCCCTTAGATGTCCAAAAATAGAAAATATGCCTCGTTAAAACCTTATTAATAAAAAACCTTGTGGGAAAAAATCTTAGTGAAGGAAAAAGAGTACACATATCTGTAATACACTTTATTTGCTACCTCGTTAAAAACCTTATCAGGAAAATTCAGTGGGACGAAACCTAGGCTAAGGGAAAAAGAGTACAGCACGTATCTTACTCCCCTTCATGTCACGATCCAAAATCATAACCTGTCGTGATGGCGCCTATCTCGATACTAGGCAAGCCGACAACCTCAATAAATCACAATTTCGTTTTTAAGTTTGAAAATATAATATTTAAATACAATCCACAAATCTCGCAAATACCGATACAAACACTGCCAAAAACCTAGTGTCACTGAGTACATGATCATCTATACATTACAAGTCTGGAAAACATGGTCTATAATAATCTGAGACCAAATACAATAAACAAAAGGATAGGGAAGGAGAGATAAGGTTAGCGAAACATGGCAGCTACATCTGAATCTCCGAAAAATTGACTATATGAAAGAATCAACACCTTCTGTGTCCGGAATCACCTGGATCTGCACATGAAGTGCAGGGTGTAGTATGAGTACAACCAACTCAGTAAGTAACAATAATAAATAAAGAACTGAAAGTAGTGACGATCTTCTCAGCTAAGTCCAAATGCAGTACTTTCCAATATAAAAAGGTAGGCATGCTTTCACATTTAACATTTGAAACTCCACAGCAATTTTATAACAACTTCGAATGAAAAAGAACATGATGTCTTTTAGAAATTTTCCAAAACAGTGATATATGACAGCTAAAATGCAGCAAAAATGAAATCAGTGCATCCTCTTAGAGAAACAGTCACTCAGTCCTCCCATTCACTCCAACCTTACAGTCATTTTTTCCTCACAGTCACTCTTTCCTCACAGTCACTCATTCCTCACAGTCACTCAATACTCGGTACTCAGCACTCGCACTCAGTAGGTACCTGCGCTCACTGGGGGAGGGTGTACAGACTCCGGAGGGGCTCCTTCAGCCCAAGCGCTATATCAAGCCAATCATGGCATATAACAATGAAACATGTTGTGGCGCGCAGCTTGATCCCATAAATATCCTCACAATTAGGCCTTCGGCCTCACTCAGTCATCAACCTCTCCAGTCTCTCGGGCTCAAGATGTCATGAAAATCAGCCCAAAAATGATAATATGATGTATCAATAAATAGCAACAGAGACTGAGATATGATACTAAATGAATGAACATGACTGAGTATGAAATTACAATTTGAGCAAATAATTCAACCACATAAATGACCCCAGTTGGTACCAATTATAACAGCATATGTCAAAGCATGATTTATAATACGAGTCTCAACTCAGTTTTCTCTAACACATAGAGAATGTACTAGTATCAACAGATTATACAACTATACAGTTCCATGGAATTTGACCAAGTCATAATTCCTACAGTGCACACCCACACGCCCGTCACCTAGCATGTGCGTCACCTCAAAACTAATCACATAACACATAACACATAATCCGAGGTTTCATACCCTCAGGACCAAATTTAGAACTGTTACTTACCTCAAGCCGTGAAATTCTTTATTCCGCTAGGTCTTTGCCTCGTGAATTGGCCTCCAAATACCTCGAATCTAGCCACAAATAATTCGATTCACTCAATAAAATTTATTGGAATTAATTCCATAAGAAAATACTAATTTCCCATAAATATCCGAAATTTAGCTCAAAATTCGCTCGTGGGGCCCACAACTCAGAACCCGAAAGTTACAAAATTCGAAAGCTCATTCAACCACGAGTCTAACCATACCAATTTTATCAAAATCCGACCTCAACTCGACCTCCAAATCTTCAAATCTTATTTTCAAATCCCTAAGTTCAATCCCCGATTTACACCTCAAAAACATGTAATCAAATCAGATTATTCAATGATAATTCAATATTATGGAGTAGAAATGATCATAAGGGACTTACCTCAAGTTTTCCCGTGAAAACCTCGCTCAAACATTGCCCAACCCGAGCTTGAAATTCCCAAAAATGGCAAAAGCTCGGAACCCCTCTGTTTTTGTATTGTCCAGGGGTTTTCGCACCTGCGGCAACTTGGTCGCTTCTTCGGTCTCGCAGGTGCGCCTCCCATAGCCCGCTTCTGCGCCAAAATCCGCACTTGCACCCCTTTGAGCGCTTCTGCAAAAGCCGCACCTGCGCCCCTATGTGCGCTTCTGCGCAGCTGCATCTGCGCACACATTTGCGCTTCTGCGCATCCCGCATCTGCGGTCCCTTACCTCGCTTCTGCGAGCTCGCATCTGTGGTCCCCAATCCGCAGATGCGAATACACGAGCAGTTGCAAACCTTCAGCAATTCTTCAACTTCGAACCTTGATCCGTTAACCACCCGAGACCTCAACCAACCATACCAACAAGTTCTAAAACATCATATGAACTTAGTCGAGTCTTCAAATCACATCCAACAACACTAAAAATACGAATCACACATAGATTCAAGCCTAATGAACTTTGAAACTTCCAATTTCTACAAGCGACGCCGGAACCTATCAAATCACGTCTGATTGACCTCAAATTTTGCACACAAGTCATAAATGACATAACGGAGGTATTTTAATTTTCAGAATCGGATTCCGATACCGATATCAAAAAGTCAACCCTCCGGTCAAACTTTCCAAAAATTCGACTTTCGCCATTTCAAGCCTAATTCCACTACGGACCTCCGAATAATTTTTCGGACACGCTCCTAAGTCCAAAATCACCATACGGAGCTATTGGAATCATTAGAATTTGAATCTGAGATCGTTTACACATAAGTCAATATCTGGTCAACTTTTCCAACTTAAGTTTTCAATTATGAGACTAAGTGTCTCATTTCACTCCGAAATCCTTCCGGACCTGAACCAACTAACCGGGTAAGTCATAAAATAACTGTAAGGAATAACTTGATTAGTAAATAGGGGAACGGGGTTATATTACTCAAAATGACCGGTCGAGTCGTTACATTCTCCCCCTCTTAAATAAAAGTTCATCCTCGAACAGGTTTAGAATCATACCTGGAGTCTCAAATAGGTGTGGATATTTGCTCCGCATCTCCTGCTCAATATCCCAAGTAGCTTCTCCGACTGGCTCGCCTCTCCATTGTACCTTCACTGATGTTATGTTCTTTGACCTTATCTTTCAAACCTGCCGGTCTAAAATGGCCACCGGCTCCACATCATACGTCAAATTACCGTCCAGCTACACTGTACTGAAATCTAGAATATGAGACGGATCCCCGACATACTTTCGGAGCATGGATACATGGAACACTGGATGAACACCTGATAGACTAGGTGGAAATGCAAGTTCATAGACCACCTCTCCAATCTTCTTAAGTATCTCAAAAGGCTTAATATATTGAGCTCTCAACTTGCCCTCCTTCCCGAACCTCAACACACCCTTCATAGGTGAAATATTGAGCAGAACCTTCTCCCCAACCATGTAAGCAACATCACGGACCTTTCGGTCAGCATAACTCTTCTATCTAGAATACGTTGTGTGAAGCCGCTCGTGAATCAATTTAACCTTCTCCAAAGCATCCTGAACCAAATCAGTACCCAATAGTCTAGTCTCACTCGGCTCAAACCAACCCATCGGAGACCGACACCGTCTCACATATAAAGCCTCATACGGAGCCATCTGAATGCTTGATTGGTAGTTGTTATTGTAAGAAAACTCTGTCAGTGGCAGAAATTGATCCCAAGAACCCCCAAAATCAATGACACAAGCGCATAACATGTCCTCCAATATCTGAATAGTGCGCTCAAACTTTCCTTCCGTCTGAGGGTGAAATGTTGTAGTCAACTGAACCTGTGTGCCCAATTCCCGCTGCACTGCTCTCCAAAACTGTGATGTAAACTGTGTGCCCCATTCTGATATGATGGACACTGGCACACCGTGTAGGCGAACAATCTCGCGGATATAAATCTCAGCCAACCGCTCCGAAGAATAATTAGTACCAACTGGAATAAAATACGCGGACTTAGTCAACCAAAATACAATCACCCAAACCGCATCAAACTTCCTCAATGTCCGTGGAAGCCCAACTACGAAGTCCATGGTAATACGCTCCCATTTCCACTCCGGAATTTCAAGTCTCTGCAGTAATCCTCTCGGTCTCTGATGCTCGTACTTTGCCTGTTGACAATTTAAACACCGAGCTACAAACTCAACTATATCTTTCTTCATTCGCCTCCACCAATAGTGTTGCCTCAAATCCTGATACATCTTCGCGGTACCTGGTTGAATGGAGCATCGCGAACTGTGAGCTTCCTGGAGAATCAACTCACGCAAACCATCTACATTAGGAACACATAGCCTGCCCTGGATCTGTAATACACCGTCATCTCCAATAGTGACTTCCTTGGCATCACCGTTCTGAACTGTGTCCTTAAGGACAAGCAGATGAGGATCATCATATTGGTACTCTCTGATGCGATCATATAAAGAAAACCGAGAAACCACACAAGCCAAAACTCGATTCGGCTTGGAAACATCCAATCTAACAAACTGGTTGGCCAAGGCCTCTCTGCTACCAGTAAGTATGCTAAGCTGCCCAAACTCTCCGCCTTACGACTCAAGGCATCGGCCACCACATTGGCCTTTCTAGGATGATAGAGAATGGTGATGTCATAATCCTTAAGCAACTCCAACCACCTCTGCTACCGCAAATTAAGATCCTTCTGTTTAAACAGATATTGTAGACTCCGGTGATCGGTATAAACCTCACAATGGACATCGTACAAATAATGCCGCCAAATCTTCAAGGCATGAATAATAGCTGCTAACTCAAGGTTGTGGACCAGATAATTCTTCTCATGTACCTTTAACTGTCCGGACGCATAGGCAATCACCCTATCGTCTTGCATCAGCACTGCGTCGTATGATGCATTACAATACACAGTATAAGACTCTGAACTTGTAGGCAACACCAATACTGGAGCTGTAGTCCAAGCTGTCTTGAGCTTCTGAAAGCTCTCTTGACACTCATCCGACCACCTGAACGAAGCACCTTTCTGGGTCAATTTAGTCATAGGCGATGCAATAGACGAGAAACCCTCCACGAAGCGACGATAATAACCGGCCAAATGGAGAAAACTCTGAATCTCAGTAACTGAAGATGGCCTGGGCCAACTCTGAACTGCCTATATTTTCTTCGGATACACCTTAATCCCTTTATTGGACACTATGTCTCCCAAGAATGCCATCGAACTAAGCCATAATTCACATTTAGAGAATTTGGCATATAGTTTATCCTCTCTCAGCCTCTGCAATACAATACCTAAGTGATGTGCATGCTCCTCCTGGCTACGTGAGTACACCAGGATATCATCAATAAATACCACGACAAATAAGTCAAGATACGGCTGGAATACGTTATTCATCAGGTGCATAAATGTTGCTGGGGCATAGGTTAGCCCAAATGACATCACAAGAAATTCATAGTGACCATAACGAGTCCTGAATGATGTCTTTAGAATATCTGAATCCCAAATTTTCAACTTGTGATACACAGATCTCGAATCAATTTTGGAGAATACCCTCGCTCCCTGAAGTTGGTCAAATAAATCATCAATGTGCGGCAAAGGATACTTATTCTTGATTGTAACTTTGTTCAACTGCCTGTAATCGATACACATCCGCATAGTACCATCTTTATTTTTCACAAACAGAACCGGTGCACCCCAAGGCGACACACTAGGCCTAATAAACCTCTTATCAAGAAGTTCTTGAAGCTGCTCTTTCAATTATTCTAACTCAGCTGGTGCCATACGATATGGAGGAATAGAAATAGGTTGACTACCCTGCACCAAGTTAATACCGAAACCAATATCCCTGTCTAGCGGCATACCCGGCAGGTCTGCAGAAAATACATAGGAAAGTCTCTCACGACCGATACTGAATCAATAGTAGGAGTATCTGCATCAACATCTCTCACAAAGGCCAAATATGACAAACACCCATTCCCAACCATACGTTGGGCTTTCAAATAAGAAACTACCCTACTGGGAACATCATCTAGAGAACCTCTCCATTCGACCTTCGGCAACCCCGGTATTGCCAACATCACGATTTTTGCATGACAGTCCAGAATAGCATGACATGGAGACAGCCAATCCATACCCAGGATTACATCGAAATCAACCATACTGAGCAATAAGAGATCAACTCTAGTCTCTAGTCCCCCAATGGTTACCACACAAGATCGATATACATGGTCCACAATAATAGTATCACCCACTGGCATAGATACACGAACAGGTGAAACTAAGGACTCTTGGGGCATATCCAGATAATGAGTAAAGTACGATGATACATACGAATAAGTAGAACCAGCGTAAAATAATATAGAAGCTTCCATGTGGCATACTGAGACAATACATGTGATCACTGCATCTGAGGTAACAGCATCTGGCCTGGCAGGAAAAGCATAGAATCGGGCCTGACCGCCACCTGATCGGCCTCCCCCTCTTGGGCGACCCCTAGGTGACTGGCCCATACCCCGTGCTGGCTGGGCGAGTGATGAAGTAACTGGTGATGAAGTCGTAGTCTGACTCCTCTGCTGCACTGGACCTCCCGAGTGACGAGGACATTGTCTCCACATATGCCCAAATTCCTCGCACTCAAAGCAGCTCCCCGGTACTGGTGGTGGTGCGGACTGAATTGGGCCCCGAGAACCAGAATAGCTGTTATAAGCACCCGGTGCAAATGAACCCTGAATAGAAGGGGCACGGGACAAACTCTAAGATGGTAGGGCACTAAGAGATGACTGTCCCTGATGAGAACTATATGAACCATGGCCGGATGACGCACCACGATGAACTGGATGACCCGTCTGAGCGTGTCTGTAAGAACGACCCCTGCCGTAGTAAAACTGACCCCTTGAAGGAACACCGCTGAAATCACCTGGTCCACGAGGCCTCTTAGCCTCCCTCTCTCCATGCTCTTGGCTACGGGCCATCTCTATCTGCCGAGAAATGTCAACTACCTCATCAAAAGTAGCACCAGATACTCTCTCCCGAGTCATAAGTAACCGTAGCTGATATGTGAGGCCATCAATGAACCTCCTAATCCTCTCCTTATTAGTGAAAACCAACCAAACTGCATGACGAGCCAACTCAGAAAATCTCATCTTGTACTGCGTCACAGACATGCCATCCTGACGTAACTGCTCAAACTGTTTGCGCAACTCCTCTCTGCGAGACTGTGGCACGAACTTCTCCAAAAAGAGAACAGAGAACTCCTGCCATATAAGTGGTACTGCACCAACTGGCTTGCGTCTCTCATAAGCCTCCCACCATCTGAAAGCAGCTCCAAAAAACTGAAAAGTAGTGAACGAGATCCCATTGGTCTCCAGAATACCTGTTGTCTGAAGCATCCACTAGCACTTATCCAGAAATCCCTGAGCATCCTCTGACTCAGCACTGTTAAATGATGGAGGTCGAAGCCTCCCAAATCTCTCAAGTCTCCTCTGCTCATCATCTGCCATAACAGGGACTACCGGGGTATGAGCAGTCGCAACTGGCTAGGCTTATAATGCCCACGGTATCTGAAATCCCAGTACTACCTGATTTGTAGTATGGGCAACAGGGATATGAGTACCTCCCCCGGCCTGAGAAGTGGCAGGTGCGGCCTGAGCCGAAACCACCTGAGCAAGGCCAGTGCAAACTGTCAATATCTGGGCCAAAGTCTCCTGAAGGCCTGGAATCTCAATGGGCACAGCTGGTGCCTGAGCTGGTCCTGTTGACTAAGCTATATCTAGAATCTGCTCCTGAGCTGGAGCAACTGGTGGTACTACAGGTGCTAGTCCAAATGTGGTACGTGCTACACCTCGACCTCTACCTCGGCCCCGGCCTCTACCACGGCCCCGGCTCTCGCAGCCCTAACTGGTGGAAGTGGTGGCTGACAGTCCAATCCGGTTGTAGGTGTTCTCACCATCTGTGAGAGAATAGAATAACATAATTTTATTTTTTCCAGAATCAACAAGTTCACACGATAGAATACAAGAAAATGATTTTTTTCCTAAGGGTTCGGCAGCCTCTCGAAGATAAGTACAGACGTCTCTGTACCGATCCACAAGACTATACTAAACCTGCTCATGACTCGTGACACCTATGTAACCTAGGATTTGATACCAACTTCTCACGACCCAAAATCTTAACCTGTTGTAATGGCGCTTATCTCGATACTAGGCAAGCCGACAACCTCAATAAACCACAATTGTTTTTAAGTTTGAAAATATAATATTTAAATACAATCCACAAATCTCGCAAATACCAATACAAATACTTCCAAAACCAGGTATCACTGAGTACATGATCATTTATACATTACAAGTCTGGAAAACACGGTCTATAATAATCTGAGACCAAATACAATAAACAAAATGATAGGGAAGGAGAGACAAGGTCTGCGAAACATGGCAGCTACCTCTGAATCTCCGAAAATATCGACTGTGTGAAAGAATCAACACCCTTTGTGTCCGGGATCACCTGGATCTGCACTGTGCAGGGTGTAGTATGAGTACAATCAACTCAGTAAGTAATAATAATAAATAAAGAACTGGAAGTAGTGACGAGCTTCTTAGCTAAGTCCAAATACAGTACTTTCCAACATAAAAAGGTAGGCATGCTTTCACATTTAACATTTAAAACTCCACATCAATTTTATAATAACTTCGAATGAAACATAAGAGGATGTCTTTTAGAAATTTTCCAAAACAGTGATACATGACATCTAAAATGCAGCAAAAATGAAATCAATGCATCCTCTCAGAGTAACAGTCACTCAGTCCTCCCATTCACTCCAACCTTACAGTCACTCTTTCCTCACAATCACTCTTTCCTCACAGTCACTCATTCCTCACAGTCACTCATCACTCAGCACTCGCACTAAGTAGGTACATGCGATTACTGTGGGTGTGTACAGACTCCGGAGGGGCTCCTTCCGCCCAAGTGCTATATCAAGCCAATCATGGCATATAACAATGAAACATGTTGTAGAGCACAACTCGATCCCATAAATATCCGAACAATTAGGCCCTCGGCCTCACTCAGTCATCAACTTCTCCAGTCTCTCGAGCTCAAGATGTCAAAAACATCAGCCCAAAAATAATAATATGATGTATTAATAAATAGCAACAGACACTGAGATATGATATGAAATGAATGAACATGACTGAGTGTGAAATTACAATTTGAGCAAATAATTCAACCACATAAATGACCCCATTGGGTACCAATAATAACAGCATATGTCTAAGCATGATTTATAATACGAGTCTCAACTCAATTTTCTCTAACACATAGAGAATGTACTGGTATCAACAGATTATACAACTATACAGTTCCATGGAATTTGACCAAGTCACAATTCCTACGGTGCACGCCCAAATGCCCGTCACCTAGCATGTGTGTCACCTCAAAACTAATCACATAACACATAATCGGGGTTTTCATATCCTCAGGACCAAATTTAGAACTGTTACTTACCTCAAGCTGTGAAATTCTTTATTCCGCTAGGTCTTTGTCTCGTGAATTGGCCTCCAAACGCCTCGAATCTAGCCACAAATAATTTGATTCGGTCAATAAAATTTATTGGAATTAATTCTATAAGAAAATACTAATTTCCCATAAAAATCCAAAATTTAGCTCAAAATCACACGTGGGGCACACATCTCGGAACCCGATAAAAGTTACAAAATCCGAAATACCACTCAACCGCGAGCCTAACCATACCAATTTTACCTAAATCCGACCTCAACTCGACCTCCAAATCTTCAAATCCTAAGTTCAAATCCTCGATTTACACCTCAAAAACATGTAATCTAGTCAGATTATTCAATGATAATTTAATATTATGGAGCAGAAATGATCACAAGGGACTTACATCAAGTTTTCCCGTGAAAACCTCGCTCAAAACTTGCCCAACCCGAGCTTGAAATGTCCAAAAATGGCAAAAGCTCGGAACCCCTCTATTTTTGTACTGCCCGGGGGTTTTCGCTCCTTCGGCAACTTGGCCGCTTCTGCGGTCTCGCAGGTGCGCCCCCCACAGCCCGCTTCTTCGCCAAAATTTGCACATGCGCCCCTTTGAGCGCTTCTGCGAAAGCCGCACCTGCGGCCCTATGTGCGCTTCTGCGTGTGTCGCACCTGTGCCCTATGTGCGCTTCTGCGCAACCGCATCTGCGCACATATCTGCGCGTCTGCACATGCCACATCAGCGGTCCCTTACCTCGCTTCTGCGATCTCTCATCTACGGTCCCCAATCCGCAGATGCGATTACACCAGCAGTTGCAAACCTTTAGCAATTCTTCAACTTCGAACCTTGATCCATTAACCACCAGAAATCAACCCGAGACCTCAACCAAACATACAAACAAGTCCTAAAATATCATATGATCTTAGTCGAGTCTTCAAATTACATCCAACAACACTAAGAACATGAATCACTTATAGATTCAAGCCTAATGAACTTTGAAACTTTCAATTTCTACAAGCAACGTCGGAACCTATTAAATCACGTCTGATTTACCTCAAATTTTTCACACAAGTCATAAATGACATAACGGAGGTATTCCAATTTTCAGAATCGGATTCCGATCTCGATATCAAAAAGTCAACCCTCCGGTCAAACATCCCAAAAATTTGACTTTCGCCATTTCAAGCTTAATTTCACTACGGACCTCCAAATAATTTCTAGACACGCTCCTAAATCCAAAATTACCATACGGAGCTATTGGAATCATCAGAATTCAAATCCGAGGTCGTTTACACATAAGTCAATATCTTGTCAACTTTTCTAACTTAAGTTTTTAGTCATGAGACTAAGCTAGCATTTGGCCAGAGATTCCCAAATTTATTCTGAAAAATCTGATTTGGATGAAGTTTGGTTTGGAGATTAAAATGTGTTTGGAAATCTGTTTTGGGTGAAGTTTGGTTTGGAAAAATATGAAACATGGCTTATACCCACAAGTTCTAAAAACTATCACAAATACCCAACAATATCATTATCAATAGCATTTATTATATTATCGCAAACCATAGTCCTGAACATAAATAATTTGATACAAAATTATCATTTTTATAATGAACTACATGATACACTATCACATAACCGAGAAGACGAAATAACATCGTTACAAAATAATAAATGGTGGGCTCTTTTACAAAATACAAAAGTTTGGGACAATTTTTAAAAAATATAATAGTGATATTTTGGCCTAGCTGGTTTTGGGATTTGGGACTTGGGATTTGGCCAAAATGTAGGCAAAATCTATGGCCAAACATATATTTTTCAAATAAAGCCCAAGTTTATTTTGGCAAATTTATGGCCAAACAGGTCCTAATTGCCTCATTTCACTCTGAAATCCTTCCGGACCCGAACTAACTAACCCGGTAAGTCATAAAATAACTGTAAAGAATAACTTGAGTAGTAAATTGGGGAACAGGATTATATTACTCAAAACGGTCGGTCGGGTCATTACACTTCATGAAAATATCACTTTATTTCTCGAAGACGACGCATTCCAATCTTCTGTCTCAACTTCTCAAATGTTGAAGTTGGTATGCCTTAGCGAACAGATCAGCCAAATTTTAACATGAACGAATCTGTTGAACACTAATTTCACCATTTTGTAAAATATCATGTGTGAAAAAAAACTTTGGTGAAACGTGCTTTGTTCTGTCTCCTTTGATGTATCCTCCTTTCAATTGAGCAATGCAAGCAATATTGTCTTCATATAGTGTGGTTGGATTATCTTTTTTCATAAGAGAACCACATATTTCCTGAATATGATGAGTCATTGATCTCAACAAAATACATTCCCGACTAGCTTCATGAATGGCTATTATCTCAGCATGATTTGAAGATGTGGCACCTATTGTTTGTTTCATTGAACGCCAAGATGTAATTTTACCTCCATATGTAAACAAATAGCCTATTTGATATCGAGCTTTATGTGTATCAGACAAATAACCTGCATCGGCATAACCAATCATTTCTGACTTGAATTCATTAGAATAAGGCAATCTCATATCTATAGTTCCCCGAAGATATCTAAATATATACTTAACACCATTCCAATGTCTTTTTGTTGGGGAGGAGTTGAATCTTGCTAATAAGCTTACTGCAAAAGCAATGTCTAGTCGGGTATTGTTGGCAAGATACAATAGTGCCCCAATTGCACTAAGAAATGGAGTTTCATCATCAACAAAATCTTCATCATTTTATTGAGGTCGAAATAAATCTTTATTTATGTCAAGCGATCTCACAATCATTGGGGTACTCAATGGATGTGCATTATCCATGTAAAATCACTTTAAAACCTTTTCAGTGTATGATGATTTATGGACAAAAATTAAATTTGTTACATGCTCAATTTGTAGGCCAAGACAAAATTTTGTCTTACCAAGATCTTTTATTTCAAATTCTTTCTTCAAACACTCTACATCTTTTGGGAACTCTTTAGAAGTGCCAATGATATTCAAGTCATCAACATACACGGCTATGATGACAAATTCAGATCCAAACCACTAAATAAAGACACAAGGGCAAATAAGATCATTTTTGTACCCTTCCTTTAGCAAATACTCGCTAAGTAGATTGTACCACATCCTCCCTGATTGCTTCAATCCGTATAAGGATTTTTGAAGCTTTATTGAACAAGTTTCTCTTGAACTTTTATGTGCTTCAGGAACTTTAAATCCTTCAGAGATTTTCATAAAAATATCATTGTCCAATGAACCATACAAGTAGGTTATGACAATATCCATCAACCGCATATCAAGTTTTTTATGGACTGCCAGATTTATAAGATACCTGAAGATAATTGCATCTACCACAGGAGAATATGTCTCCATATAATCAATGCAGGCCTTTGCGAAAACCTTTGTGCCACAAATCGTGCTTTATATCTTACGACACCACCTTTCTCATTTTATTTTCGCACAAAAACTCATTTGTACCCCACTGGCTTGACACCTTCAGGCGTTCGAACTATTGGTCTGAAAACTTCATGTTTCTCGAGTGAAGGAAATTCTGCTTGAATTGAATTTTTCTTTTTTGGCCAGTTATTTCTCTATCTACATTCATTGATAGATTTTGGCTCAAGATCCTCATTGTGATAACTCAAAAGGTCATCTTTAACTTTAATAATTATTTTTGTATTCTGAGATATCAAATAGCACTATTCATTATTTCTTGACTTGCGTGCGTAGTCTGTATAATTTTTCGGAAAGTTTTTATGTGAAATAGATCTTTAAAACTCAACTGAGTTGACTTTGGTCAATATTTTGAGAAAACAAACTCGTATCAGTGTTTAGACAGTTTCGATAGGTCCGTATAATGATTTGAGACTTGGGCATATGCCCAGAATTGAATTCGGAGGTCCCTAGCACAAATTATCGCCATTTAACGAAAACTAGAAATTTAAAGGCTAAAGATTTTTAAAGTTCGACCGCGGTGTTGACTTTATTGATATCAGACTCGGATTGAGATTCTGAAAATTGGAATAGCTCTGTTATGTCATTTATGACTTTTGTGCCAAATATAAAGTCATTCCGGATTCATTTAACATGTTTCGGCACAAGTTTTGTAAATTGAAAAGTTTGAAATTCATAAGTCTGAATCGAGGTGTGAATGGTAATTTTGATGTTATTTGATGTGATTTGAGACCCGGAGTAAGTCCGTATTATGTTATAGGACTGGTTGGT
The DNA here is from genome assembly GCF_000390325.3 of Nicotiana tomentosiformis. Lineage (NCBI taxonomy): Eukaryota > Viridiplantae > Streptophyta > Magnoliopsida > Solanales > Solanaceae > Nicotiana > Nicotiana tomentosiformis. The sequence continues at coordinate 18,058,801 of NC_090819.1, forward strand.
ATAATTGGATGAGGTCTCGAATGGCTCGGGTGAGTTTCGGACGTGTTTCGGATCATTTTTGTAAACTTTTGCAGGTTTGGTTCTGGTGTTTCGCACCTGCGACTTTTGGAGCGCAGGTGCGGCCCCGCTTCTTCGGAGAGCCTCTTCACTTCTGTGATTTGGAACCTGGGCAGCCTACTCGCTTCTGCGAGAAAATGGTCGCAGATGCGACCACCGCTTCTGCGGCTCGGCGATCGCAAATGCGGAAGGTACCGCTTTTGCAGCTCCTTCATGCACTTCTGCGCAATCGCAAATGCGGCTCAAGTTCCGCAGATGCGGACACACGCTGGGAAAGACCATTTTGCAGATGCGAGATTTTTCTCGCAGATGCGGAAATTCGTCCGCAGATGCGAAAATGCTGGACATAATACATAAAATCGGGAGGTAGCCATTTTTACTCATTTTTGAGTTTTGAGTCTCGGATTTGGGCGAGTTCAAAGGGGGTTTTCACGATTTCGAACTAGGTAAGTGTTCTTTATCATATAGTGATTATATTTTATATATCAGTATCTATATTCATCATTTATTCCAGATTTAGATAGAAAAAATTGGGATTTTTATAAAATCTTCCAAAAATGTAAAATTAAGATTTGAAGGTCAATCTGATGTCGGAATTCGATAATTTTTGTATGATTGAACTCGTATCGGAACGGGTGTTCGGATTTCGTGAATTTTTTGGGATTCGAGATGTGGGTCCCACTGTCGATTTTTAAAATAAATTTTGGATTTTAATCCGGAAAATTAGTAATTTCATATAGAATGATTTGTATTGAGTATATTGAATTGTTTATGACTAGATTTGAGAATTTCGGACATGAATTCGCGAGGCAAAGGTTTATTGAAATTTTGAATTTGGTTGCAAATCGAGGTAAGTGTCGTGGTTAACCTTGACTTAAGGGAATAGAATCCTTAAATTATTTGTTAAGTGAATTTCATGTGTAATGATATATAGGCGAGGTGACGAGTGCCTATATGTCGTCAAATTAATTATTTGCATAATTATTTGAAATAATAAATTGTTTTAAGACATGAATTAATTGTTATAATAATTGTTTCTCTCATATTCCTTGTCAAATATTAATTCTTGAATTCATGCAATAATTGTTACACGCTTATTTGATTTATGTGTCTTAATTGCAACTTGACATTTAGCATATTAGATATGAAATTGCCTATTTTCTCCCTGATTTTCATAATTTATTTGCTACTTGTCGTTACTTGTTTCCTAAATAATTTATAAATATTGTGTGCCTTGTTGCCTAATAATTTCTTACTGAATGTGGTATTTATGGGACTAGTTTTATTATATTTAAGAGTTATTAAATTATATTGTTGGAGCGGGTTGTACGCCGCAAAGGAAATGAAAAGGAATATAGTGGGGGATCGGGTTGCATGCCGCAACGGATTATATTTTAAGTTTATATTATTGGAGCGGGTTGCACGCTGCAACAGAAATTGATTGAAATAATAATTGGTTATGACTGCCGAGTTGGCTTCAACTATTGAAATGAGTTACCTGTTTTATTTCTATTATTGTTGTTATTATTATTATTGCGTACAGGTTAATGTAAGTGACCTTCCTTAGCCTCGTCACCACTTCATCGAGATTAGGCTCGGCACTTACAGAGTACATGGGGTCGGTTGTACTCATACTACACTCTGCACTTCTTGTGCAGATTTTGGAGTTGGTCACAGCGGCGTACCATAGACTTGCTTGAATTTCAGCTACCCAGAGGAGACTTGAGGTATAAATGCACAGCGTCCGCAGTTCTGAAGTCCCCTTATACTTTATTTTAGTTGTGTGTTTTCTTTCAGGCAGCTTTATTTTTACTCAAACCCTTATCTGTATTATTCTAGAAGCTCGTGCACTTGTGACTCCAATTTTGGGATGGTATTTAGACATCGCTATTATTATAGATTATTTACTTTATTTTAGACTTTATTTCCGCATTTGTTTCTTTGTTATGAATTAATTTAAAATTATGTTAAAAGGGCTAATTATATTCTAACGTTGACATGCCTAGCAAGTGAAATGTTAGGCGCCATCATGGTTCTGAAGGTGGTAATTTCAGGTCGTGACACTCATCTTGTTGCATTACTTCAACTGCAACATAATATACAAAATTGTTGTCAACAACAACATTATTTTGGTTCCACCTTTTTCCCGTAGAAACATAACTTATTAAGATCTCTTCATTTTCATCATTTCCAGGTACTAGAACCTCCTGTGAGTTCTTATCAATTGTTATGTCTTTATGCTCCTCGTGAGCAATTGCCTCCACGTTATGATCAACTTCATCGTTTGCTCCTTTTCTTTTTCGGTGATTCTTATCCTTGGAACCGATTGGTCTACCATGTTTAAGGCGTGGCCTAGACTCATTTGCATTATCATACTGTCCAACTGGGACATCAACTCGAATTGGAGCATTTACTACTGGAATATGCGATTTAGTAACCCGTGGAAGGTTAGTAAATGCATCTGGCAGTTGATTTGCAACATTTTGCATATAAATGATCTTTTGAAGTTCTTGTTCACATCGATTTGTACGATGATCCAATTGAGATAGAGATAATACATTTCAATCTATCTCTTTTTAGAGCTATTTATTTTCTCCCCCTAATGTTGGAAAACTGATTCATCAAAATGACAATCGGCGAATCTGGCTGTAAACAAATCTCCTATCATAGGCTCCAGATATTTAATAATAGAAGGAGATTCATAACCAACATATAATCCCAACCTTCTTTAGGGACTCATCTATGTGCGTTGTGCTGGAGCAATTGGAACATATACTGCACATCCAAAAATTCTTAGATAGGAAATATTTGGCTCCTGGCCAAAAGCCAATTGTAATGGGGAGACTTCATGATAATTGGTTGGCCTTATGCGCACAAGTGCTTCTATATACAAAATGGCATGTCCCGATACTGAAAGGGAAAGTTTTGTCCTCATTAGCAATGGTCTAGCTATTAATTGGAGACGTTTAATCAACGATTCTGCTAGAACATTTTGAGTATGAATATAAGCAACTGGATGCTCAACTTTTATTCCAGTGGCCATACAATAATCAGTAAAAGCCTGAGATGTAAATTCACCAGCATTATCAAGACAAATTTTCTTAATTGCATAATCTGAAAATTATGCTCTTAACATTATTATTTGGGCCAATAATCTCGCAAATGCCATATTGTGAGTTGACAATAAGTACATATGTAGCCATCTTGTAGATGCATCTATCAAGACCATAAAATACTTGACTGGACCACATGGAGGGTGTATAGGACCACATATATCACCATGTATACGTTTCATAAATGCAGGGGATTCAATCCCAACTTTAGTTGATGATGGTTTAATAACCAATTTTGCTTGAGAACAAGCAGCACAAGAGGATTCCTTAAATTGAAAATTTTCATGTTCTTCAATGTGTGCCCATTTGAATTCTCTATTATTATGCGCACATGTTAGAACCGGGATGGACCAATCGGTCATGCCAAATGATAAAATTATTATAAGTAGTAAACATTTTGTTTACTACGGCATGTCATTCAACCACACCAATATTTGTGTGGTACAACCCAGAAGAAAATGCAGGTAATTTTTCATTCACACATCTTTTTCCCGTTTTATTGTAGTAGTATAAAGGTATTCAACCTTTCCTTCGCTAGAGGTTTCAACATGGTAGCCATTTTAGTGAATAATTTTGAAACTCAATAAGTTTCTTTGAGACTGACTACAATACAATGCATTATTAGTAGTCAATATTGTTTCTCCAGGTAGTAATAAGGTCGCTCTTTCAGAGCCCTCAATTAATTTTCTACTATAATATTATATTAACATAGGCCTTTTTCATAACCAAATAAGAGAAAAAGTTCTTTTCTCTTAATATTGTGTGAGTTGTAGCACTATCCAAAAGGTATAAATCTTCATTACTCATCTTGGATCCAATTGAAAATTGGGAAATTTTATTCTCTTCATAAAAAATAAAAGTACACCATGAGAAATACGGAAAAACTAACAACACCAACAACAACATAAGACAACTTAAGTACTATTTAAAAATAAAAATAACTTTAGAACGAGACAAAATAAACACTAAAAATAAAAATAACAACATAATTTATGTCACGACCCCAAATTCCCTCCGTAGGAGGTCGTGATGGCACCTAGTCTCTAAGACTAAGTAAGCCTATCAATGCGGAATAATCATGAATATCTGAAATAAATAAACTACAATTCAAATAATTACAACTCCCAAAACCCGGTAGAAATAAGTCACAAGCTTCTAAGAATTTATTCTCAATGTCTCTATATATCTAGATCTAAAGAAAAATAAGGAAGCAACATAAAAATGATAGAAGGGGACTCCAGAGTCTGCGGACGCTGACAGATATACCTCAAAGTCTCCGTGCGCAGGTAACTCACTAACGTCTAGGCTAGTAAGATGTACCTAAATCTGCCCAAAAAGATGTGCAGAAGCGTAGTATTAGTATACCACAGCGGTACCCAGTAAGTGCCAATCCTAACTTCGGTAGAGTAGTGACGAGGTCAGGTGAGGCCCTAATGTAATATAATAATGGCATGGTAAAATATTTAACAATGTAGTAAAATAAGATGACATTGGAAATGAATCAAGTAGTGTGTCACCATTTAATTAAGCAAAATAATGGCAAATAATATCTCGTGAAAACAAAACCGAATTTTCTTTCAACTTTAAGAAAATCACAACAAATAATCAGGGCAACTGCGGCCATATATCAATATCAATAAGGCACTCTCGAGGTACCGCCTCGTAGTCCCAAATCATAAAAAAATTCACAATATCTCAATTCCTTATCTCACCGCGGGAGCCTTCACAATTTATTTGAAAGAAAATATTTTTTTCGAAATAGCATCCCGCGTTTTAGCCATCCTTATCACACCGCATGACTTCTAGTAGTTCCGCCTACTAGCCACGCGTATCAAGTCACCCTTATCTCACCGCATGCGTTTCAATACCCAGACTTTATACTACCGCATGTGTATCAATATCACAATTTGTACCTCAAGTGCTCAAATAATATAACTTGCCCAAATAATTCAACAACACTATTTTTCCACAATAAAGAGCTCACAGCTCATGCCAAAATAAATCATCAATAATATTTTTCTACAACCCCATCACAATGAGTACAAAAATCTTACAAAATATTCAAGAATAAATAATTCAGGAAAATAATATTTCAAAATCTTTAATACGTTGCTTAAATATTAAATTTAAAATGTCAATACTTCATATTAATAATGTTTAATTTAAAGAAAATCACCCTTAAGAATAAAAGAAACCAAGTTTCAACTAAACAGGTATAACAATTAGCAGAAAAAGGTCAAATATATTCAAGGTATATATCTCAAATCAATGATGAAGAACATAACAAGATAAAATAATTTAATAAATGCGCAACAATGATCTACACAATTTAAAAATATAATCTTTCACATTTAGCCTGTGTACACACTCGTCACCTCGTGTACACGACTTTCAACACATTTCAATAATCATATTAATATCAATTCTAGGGGAAATTTCTCCCACACAAGGTTAGACAAGTCACTTACCTCGACTTGCTCCAATTTAACCTAATATGCGTTTTTCTCGATTTTCCGATTCTGGTCGACTCGTATCTAGTCATAATTAATTCGATATAGTTAACAAAAATTATAGAATTGATTCTATAAGAAAATACTATATTTTTTAATAAAAATCTGAAATTAACTCAAAAATGGCCCGTGAGGCCCATGTCTCGGAATCCGACGAAAGTTACGAAATATGAACGTCCATTCAACCACGAGTCTAACCATACCAAAATGACTAAATTCCAATAACAATTCGACCCTCAAATCCTCAAATCTATCCAAGAGGATTTTCAAATTTTTCCAACTTAAATCATCAATTAAATGTTAAAAACAGTGATAGATTCAGGTAATCTAACAAAGATTGAGTTAAGAACACTTACCCCAACGTTTTCTCTGAAAATCTCTCAAAACTCGCCTCAATCCGAGCTCCAATTTGTTAAAAATGAAAAATGGGACGAAGTCCCATTTTCAGAACTTAAACATTCTGCCCAGGCTTTTACTCATCGCGATCGCGAACATCCACACGCGATCGCGTATATCCTCACGCGGTCGCAGAGCACAAAATTCACAGCTCTACGCGATCGCAGTCCTCTTCACACGTTCGCGATTCACAAGATCTCAAAGCCACGCGATCACATCCCGCTTCACGCGATCGCAAAGTATAAAACTTAGCAGCCCTCAATTAACCTTACACGATCTCAAACAATGCCACGCGATCGCGATGCACAGCTTGCCAAACCTATGCGATCACGGTTGACCTCACGCGATCGCGAAGAACAAAATTAACACTGCCTCAACTAAGCCTACGCGATCGCATCCCAATCTTCGCGATCACGAAGAAGGTTTAAAATATCAAAAATCAGCAGCTACCAGCAATGCCAAAATGAAGGAAAATACTCTAAATACCATCCGAAACACGCCCGAGCCCCTCGGGACCTCAACCAAATATACCAACAAGTCTTAAAATACCATACGGACTTAGTTGAGTCTTCAAATTACATCCAACAACACTAAATACAAGAATCACTCATAGATTCAAGCCTAACGAACTTTGAAACTTCTAATTTCTACAAACAACACCGGAACCTATCAAATCAAGCCTGATTGACCTCAAATTTTGTACTCAAGTCATAAATGACATAACGGAGCTATGAAAAATTTCAAAAATAGATTCCGACCCCAATATCAAAAAGTCAACTCCCTGGTCAAACTTCCAAACTTAAATTCCTATTTTAGCCATTTCAAGCCTAATTTCACTACGGACTTCCAATGAAAATTTCGATCACGCTCATAAGTCCAAAATCACCATACATAGCTGTTGGAATCATCAAAATTCTATTCTGGGGTCGTTTGCACATAATTCGACATCCGATCACTATTTGAATTTAAACTTTTAATTTTTCTTCAAAATTCCATATCTCGGGCTAGGGACCTCGGAATTTGATTTCGGGCATACGCCCAAGTCCCAAATCACGATACGGACCTACTAAAACTATCAAAATACTGATTCGAGTCTGCTTTCTAAAAATGTTGACAAGGTCAACTATGTTGAGTTTTAAAGCTCTAATTCATATTTTAATTCATTTTTTTTGCATAAAAACTTTCCGAAAAATTTTATGGACTACGCACGCAAATCGAGTAATGATAAATAGTGCTTTTTGAGGTCTTAGAACATAGAATTAATTATTAAATTTAAAGATGACATTTTGGGTCATCACATTCTCCACCTCTAAAACAAACGTTCGTCCTCGAACGGAGTTAGAAGAAATATCTGAGCTGGTGAATAAGTGTGGATAAGAGTTGCATATATCATGATCGGTCTCCCAAGTTGCCTCTTTGACCGGATGACCCCTCCACTGAACCTTCACGGAAGTAATTTTCTTTGACCTCAGCTTTCGAACCTGCCTATCCAAAATAGCCACTGGTTCCTCAACATAAGATAGATCATTGTCCAACTGAACCGAACTGAAGTCTAACACATGAGACGGATCACTGTGATATTTCCGAAGCGTGGAAACATGGAATACTGGATGAACCGCAGAGAGACTAGGTGGTAGTGCAAGTTTGTAAGCCACCTCTCCAACTCTCTCAAGAATCTCAAAAGGACCAATATACCTAGGGCTCAACTTGTCATTCTTCCCGAACCTCATCACATCCTTCATAGGCGAAACCCGGAGCAATACCCGCTCACCAACCATGAATGCAACATCAAGAACCTTCTGATCCGCATAACTCTTCTGTCTAGATTGGGTTGTACGAAGTCGATCCTGAATCAACTTAACCTTTTCCAAGGCATCCCGAACCAAGTCTATACACAATAGTCTAGCCTCGCCTAGTTAGAACCAACCCATTAGAAATCGGCACCGCCTACCATACAAGGCCTCATACGGAGCCATCTGAATGCTTGACTGGTAACTGTTGTTATAAGCAAACTCCACAAGTGGTAAGAACTGATCCCAAGCACCCCCAAAATCTATCACACATGCACGAAGCATATCCTCTAGTATCTGAATAGTGCGTTCGGACTGCCCATCCGTCTGAGGGTGAAATATTGTACTCAACTCTACCCGAGTACCCAACTCACACTGTACTGCCCTCCAAAACTGTGAGGTAAACTGTGTACCCCGGTTAGAGATGATAGATACCGGTACACCGTGAAGTCTAACAATCTCGGGAATATATACCTGAGCCAGCTGCTCTGAAGAGTAAGTAGTAATCACAGGAATGAAATGAGCTGATTTGGTCAGCCTATCCACAATCACCCAAACTGCATCAAACTTCCGCTGAGTCCGTGGGAGCCCAACAACGAAATCCATAGTGATCCGCTCCTATTTCCATTCTGGAATCTCTAACTTCTGAAGTAATCCACCCGGTCGCGGATGCTCATATTTCACATGTTGACAATTTAGACACTGAGATACATACCCCACTATGTCTTTCTTCATCCGCTTCCACCAATAGTGTTGTCTCAAGTCTTGATACATCTTTGCAGCACCCGGATGAATGGAGTACCGTGAACTGTGATCCTCCTAGAGAATCAACTCACGCAAGCCATCTATATTGGGTACACATAGCCTGCCCAGCACCCGTAGTACACCGTCATATCCAATAATGACTTCCTTGGCATCACTGTGCTGAATTGTATCCTTAAGGACAAGCAAATGAGGGTCATCATATTGACGCTCCCTGATACGATCATAAAGAGAAGACTGAGAAACCACACAAGCCAAAACTCGGCACGGCTCGGAAATATCCAACCTGACAAACTGGTTGGTTAAGGCCTGAACATCCAAGGCTAAAGGCCTCTTTGCTACCGGTAAATATGCTAAGCTGCCCAAACTCTCCGCCTTATGACTCAAGGCATCGGCCACTACATTGGCCTTCCCAGGATGATAGAGAATGGTGATATCATAATCCTTAAGCAACTCCAACCATCTTCGCTGCCGCAAATTAAGATCCTTCTATTTAAACAGATGTTGTAGACTCCAGTGATCGGTGTAAACCTCACAATGGACACCGTACAAATAATACCGCCAAATTTTTAAGGCATGAACAATAGTTGCTAACTCCAGGTCATGTACAGGATAATTCTTCTCATGCACCTTTAACTGTCTGGATACGTAGGCAATCACCCTACCATCTTGCTTCAACACTGCGCTGAGACCAATACGTGACGCGTCACAATACACAGTATAAGACCCTGTACCTGTAGGTAATACCAATACTGAGGCTGTAGTCAAAGCTGCCTTGAGATTTTGAAAGCTTCTCCTCACATTCCTTGGTCCACCTGAACGAAGCACCCTTCTGGGTTAATTTGGTCATAGATGCGTCAATATAAGAGAAACCCTTTACAAATCGGCGATAATACCATGCCAAAACCAAGAAAACTCCGGATTTCTGTAACTGAGGACCGTCTGGACCAATTCTGCATTGCTTCAATCTTCTTCGGATCTACCTTGATCTCATCGCATAAAACTATATGAGGCTTTGTATGGGAGGAGGTGTAGATCTCCAGTTGGATGGTTTGAGCCGGGTGAGGCTAGGCTCTTAGGTACAGACTTGGTCCAGGACGCATTAGATAAGGTGAAATTGATTTAGGAGCGGCTTCGCACGGCGTAGTCTAGGCAGAAGAGCTACGCGGATAGGAAGGTCTGTGATGTGTCTTTTATGGTTGGGGAGAAGGTTTTGCTGAAGGTATCATCCATGAAGGGTGTTATGAGGTTTGGGAAGAGGGCAAGTTGAGCCCCCAGTTCATTGGGCCTTTTGAGGTGCTTCAGAGGATAGGAGAGGTGGCTTATAAGCTTGCCTTGCCACCCAGCTTGTCGAGTGTGCATTCAGTGTTTCATGTTTCCATGCTCCGGAAGTATATTGGAGATTCGTCCCATGTTTTAGATTTCAGCACGGTTCAGTTAGAGGGTGATATGACTTATGATGTGGAGCCGGTGGCTATTTTGGATCGGCAGGTTCGAAGGTTGAGGTCAAAGTATATAGCTTCAGTGAAGGTAAAATGGAGAGGTCAGCCTGTGGAGGAGGCCACTTGGGAGACCGAGCGGGAGATGCGGAGCAGATATCCACGCCTATTCGAGACTCCAGGCATGTTTCTAGACCCGTTCGAGGACGAACGGATGTTTAAGAGGGGGAGGATGTAACAACCCGGCCGGTCGTTTCGAGAGTTGTAACCCTGTTTTCCCCATTCCTACTTCTTTTTGTGTTATTCAACTATATTATGTTATATTGGGTTAGTTGGTTCGAGTCCGGAAGGAACTCGGAGTGAAACGAGACACTTAGTCTCATAATTGAAAATTTTAAGTTAGAAAAGTGGACCGGATATGGACCTATATGTAAATCACCTCGTATTTGAATTTTTATGATTCCAATAGCTCTGTATGGTGATTTTGGGCTTAGGAGCTTGTCCACAATATTACTTGGGAGTCCGTAGAGGAATTAGGCTTGAATTGGGGGTAATTCATGGTTTTAGCGTTGTTTGAGGTGATTTGAGGATGCGACTAAGTTCGTATGATATTTTAGGACTTGTTGGTATATTTGCTTAAGGTCCCGAGGGGCTCGGGATGATTTCGTATAGTTAATGAGAAGTTTGGAAGTTGGAAATTTCATAAGACTAAAGTTTCAAGTGAGTTCGCATAAGACCTAAATTCCATTGAGCATAACTCTCATTATACGAAGTGTTATATGGTTTATTACCTATCAAATGAAATATATTTTAGTCTAGTTTCTAATGCTTTAAACCGTTCATCATTTGGACATTCCTACAAGAAGTTATGACCAAATTCTCAAAGGCTGGCGGAGAAGCCTGGGGATGCGAAGCATCCGAGGCCGCGTCCGAAAGAGAGGCTGGCAGTGAAGTGCTGCCATAGCATCCAGGTCTGTATCCGATCTTCAAAGAGGAGTGAAGTGGGGATGCGAAGCATCCAGGGCCGCATCCGAAACCCAGAAATCTGGGCCTATAAATACAAGGTCGGGTAAAGAGGGTATTTTGTGTATTTGGGGGTTAGGGTTCTTGAAGTGAAGGGGCGATTTTGAGCGCAAGTCAAGTCCAATCAACCAAGGTAAGTTGTTAATGATGTTTTGGGTTGATTATCACTCAATATACATGAGTTCTAACATCATTTTTACATCCAAATACAAGATTTCATCATCAAATCCTCAAGAACACAAAAATCACCAAAGTTGTGATTTTTCAAGATTGATCTACTAGAGGTAATTCCAATACTTCAAACTCGTTTATTATGAGTAGCTAGAAGTATTTGATGCATTTGTTACAAGTTTTAATGGTTGAAAGATTGGATTATAAAACTCTAGTTCATGGCATGAATAGTACTTTTGAGAAAATAAGAGAGAAGGTGAATGGTAATCTTGGCAATGAAATTTATGAATACAATGAACCTATGGGATTTGTTACTAATATTGGTCCCAATGGATGTTGATATTGTTGATTGAAGTTGCTTAGTCTAGTAGATCGTTGTATTATCATTAAGGGGTGAATTTCAGTTTCGGATCGTTGGCATTGAATTGAGGAGGCAAGAGGGCATTCAGAGGTGGATACGCACGGAGTGGAAATTTCCTGAGTATTGATTAGCTTGCTCGACGTTGGGCTCATCTTGTTGAGGTAAGTAATGATTGTAAATCTAGTCCTGAGGGTATGAAACCCCAGATTTCGTATCATTCTACTATTTTAAAGTGACGCACATGCTAGGTCACGGGCGTGTGGGCGTGCACTGTTGGGGATTTGTGACTTGGTCGTCCCATGGCAACCGTAAAGTTGCATACTTTGTTGAAACCATTTGATACTTATATGTTTTAGAAAGAATTTCTGTAAATTGGGCTGAATGCCATGTTTGGGCCTTGCGCCAATGCTGTATGGACCCTTAGGGGCTGTTTCTTACCATCCTCTCATTGTTTTCTATTGAAAATCTATACTCAGTCATGTTTATACTTGTTTACCGCATAACTCAGTTTTATGACTCTACTTTGATGCATATAAATATTTTCGGTCGAATGCCCTGTTTTACTGAAATGCCCGAGTGGCTCGAGATATTTATGACTGAGTGAGGCCGAGGGCCTGATTTGTGAGGATGAGTGTGGATCGGGGCTGCCCGCCTGCAGCATACTTTATTATTATCGCACGTGAGTTGTCCGTGCAGATTATAGCGCTTGGGCTGAAGGAGCCCCTCCGGAGTCTGTACACACCCCCAGTGAGCGCAGGTACCTACTAAGTGCGAGTGCCGAGTGCTGAGTGACTGGGAGGCAAGAGTGATTGTGAGGTATGCCCGAGTGGCAAGAGTGATTGTGAGGTATGCCCGAGTGGCAAGAGTGATTGTGAGGTATGCCCGAGTAGCACGAGTGATTGTGAGGTCTGCCCGAGCGGCTGTTTATGATTTCATCATTTTTACTCACCTTTGCATTAAGCCTTGTTTGAGAAAAACTGTTGGAAAAATATTTTTAAATAATTTTTACTGGAACCCGGTTCTAACGAGACGATTCGATTCAAACACTAATTTTAAAGCATGTTGTGCTTTACTGAGATTTCATGATATGAACGTTATATGCTTTATTTCTCATCACTACTGCTCAATATTTATTTATTATTGTTACTTACTGAGTTGGCGTACTCACGTTACTCCCTGCACCTTGTGTGCAGATTCAGGTGTAGCTGGATACGGTAGCGGTTATTGAGTGTTCTGGTTACAGGTTTTCTTGGAGATAGTAAGGTAGCTGTTTGGAGATCGCAGCCCCTGCTCTTCTACCTCTTATCTTCCTTTAGTTGTACTTAGCTATTTTCCAGGCTAAGTTAACCTTGATATTATTAGACAGATTATAGTAGCTGCTCATGACTAGTGACACCCCGATGTCGGGCTTTTCTTTTTCGCACTTCTGTTTTTCTTTGATTTGAACTCTTTAAATGGAGGTTTTTACCTTGAAATTATCTTTGAAATGAAAATATCATTTTGTTTTGGAAATGAGTCGGCTTGCCTAGTTCCACGATAGGCGCCATCACGACAGGGGGTTAGTTTTGGATCGTGACAGAACCCGCTCTCGAACAGTAGCAACTAAGGCTGGTGCATGCCTAGCCAAATCACTGAATCGGACCGCATATTCTGACACGGTCATAGAACCCTGGTGCAGCTGCTCAAACTCTGTGCGCCATGCATCTCTAAGACTCTGAGGAACATACTCCCTTAAGAACATATCTGAAAATTGAGTCCAAGTAAGTGAAGCTGCCTCAGCCGGACTATCCAACTCATATGCCCGCCACCACTAGTAGGTTACTCCTCTAAACTGGAATGTCGTGAAAGAAACCCAACTGGAATCCACAATACCCATAGTACGAAGGATACGGTGACATTCCTCCAGAAAACCCTGAGCATCCTCTGAAGCTAAACCACTGAAAGTGGGAGGGTGGTACTTCTTATACCTATCGAGCTTGTGCTGCTCCCCCTCTGAAACTGTTGTCCTAATCTCAGGCTAAATTGGGACAACTGGCTGCACTGGTATAACCTCTGGGGCATGGTCAACTTGGTCCCGTGGCTCTGGAGTACGGGCGGTGGGAGTCTGCGCTCCTCCCCCAGCCTGAGATGTGGCAGGAGCAAGTGGAATTAATCCTGCCTGAGCTAAAGTGCCAAACATGCTCAAAAATTGGGAAAGAGTCTCCGGAAGTGCAGGAGTAGTAACAGGCGTCTCAGGTGCCTGCTCTCCAACTGGAGCTACTAGTGGCTCTGGTGCAGCAGCTCGTGTAGGTGCTCTGGCTGCTGAAGAAGCTCGTGCAGGTGCTCTGACTGCACCATGTGGTCTTCCTCGGCCTTTGCCCCGTCCCCGGCCTCTTGCGGCTCCAACAGGGGGTGCGGGTGTCTGATCATCAGATCCAGTTGTGCGTGTCTTCACCATCTGTGAGAGAATAGAAAGACAATTGTTTAGAACTTTGAAATCAACAAAGGCGCACGATAAGGAATCAAAGAAGTGAATATTTCCTAATAGTTCCATAGCCTCTCGAAGATAAGTAAAGACGTCTCCGTACCGATCCGCAAGACTCTACTAAACCTGCTTATGACTCATAACACCTATGAACCTAGTGCTCTGATACCAACTTGTCACGACCCCAAATTTCCTCTGTAGGAGGTCGTGATGGAACCTAGTCTCTAAGACTAGGTAAGCCTATCAATGCGGAATAATCATAAATATCTGAAATAAATAAACTACAATTCAAATAATTACAACTCCCAAAACCCGGTAGAAATAAATCACAAGTTTCTAAGAATTTATTCTCAATGTCTCTATATATCAAGGTCTAAAGAAAAATAAGGAAGCAACATAAAAATGATAGAAGGGGACTCCAGAGTCTGCGGACGCTGACAGATATACCTCGAAGTCTCCGTGCGCAGGTAACTCGCTGACGTCTAGGCTGGTAAGATGTACCTGAATCTGCACAAAAAGATATACAAAATAGTAGTATGAGTACACCACAGCAGTACCCAGTAAGTACCAAGCCTAACCTCAGTAGAGTAGTGACGAGGTCAGGTAAGGCCCTACTGGAATATAATAATTGCATGGTAAAATATTTAACAACATAGTAAAATAAGATGACATTGGAAATGAATCAAGTAGTGTGTCACCATTTAATTAAGCAAAATAATGACAAATAATATCTCGTGGAAACAAAACAGAATTTCAAATAATATGTCGTGGAAACAAAACTGAATTTCCTTTCAACTTTAAGAAAATCACAACAAATAATCAAGGCAACTGCGGCCATAAATCAATATCAACAAGGGCACTCTCGAGGTACCGCCTCATAGTCCCAAATTATAAATAAATTCACAATATCTCATTTCCTTATCTCACCGCGGAAGCCTTCACAATTTATTTGAAAGAAAATATTTTTTCCGAAATAGCATCCTGCGTTTTAGCCATCCTTATCACACCGCATGTGACTTCTAGTAGTTCCCCCTACTAGCCACGTGTATCAAGCCACCCTTATCTCACCGCATGTGTTTCAATACCCAGACCTTATACCACCGCATGCGTATCAATATCACAATATATCACAATTTGCACCTCAAGTGCTCAAATAATGTAACTTGCCAAAATAATTCAACAACAATATTTTTCCACAATAAAGAGCTCACAACTCATGCCAAAATAAATCATCAATAATATTTTTCCACAATAAAGAGCTCACGGCCCCATCACAATGAGTACAAAAATCTTACAAAATATTCAAGAATAAATAATTTAGGAAAATAATATTTTAAAATCTTTAATACGTTGCTTAAATATCAAATTTAAAATGTCAATACTTCATATTAATAATGTTTAATTTAAAGAAAATCACCCTTCAAATAATGCACAGAATAAAAGAAATCAAATTTCAACTAAACAGGTATAACAATTAGCAGGAAAAGGTCAAATAAATTCAAGATATATATCTCAAATCAATGATGAAGAACATAACAAGATAAAATAATTTAATAAATGCGTAACAATGATCTACACAATTTAAAAATATAATCTTTCACATTTAGCCCGTGTACACACTTCGTGTACACGACTTTCAACATATTTCAATAATCATATTAATATCAATTCTAGGGGAAATTTCTCCCACACAAGGTTAGACAAGTCACTTACCTCGACTTGCTCCAATTTAACCAAGTAGTATGTGTTTTTCTTGATTTTTCGATTCCGGTCGACTCGTATCTAGTCATAATTAATTCGATATAGTCAACAAAAATTATAGAATTAATTCTGTAAGAAAATACTATATTTTTCAATAAAAATATGAAATTAACTCAAAAATGGCCCGTGGGGCCCATGTCTCAGAATCCGGTGAAAGTTACGAAATATGAACGTCCATTCAACCACGAGTCTAACCATACCAAAATGACTAAATTCCAATAACAGTTCGACCCTCAAATCCTCAAATCTATCCAAGAGGGTTTTTAAATTTTTCCAACTTAAATTATCAATTAAATGTTAAAAACAGTGATAGATTCGGGTAATTTAACAAAGATTGAGTTAAGAACACTTACCCCAACGTTTTGTCTAAAAATCTCTCAAAAATCGCCTCAATCCGATCTCCAATTCGTTAAAAATGGACCCATTTTCAGAACTTAAACATTCTGCCCAGGCTTTTACTCATCACGATCGCGAACATCCACACGCGATCGCGAAGCAAAAATTACCACTGCCCACATTAACTCTACGCGATCGCGTATATCCTCACGCGGTCGTAGAGCACAAAATTCACAGCTCTACTCGATCGCAGTCCTCTTCACGCGTTCGCGATTCACAAGATCTCAAAGCTACGCGATCACATCCCGCTTCACGCGATCGCGAAGCATAAAACTTAGCAGCCCTCAATTAACCTTACGCGATCGCAAACAATGTCATGCGATCGCGATGCACAGCTTGCCAAACCTATGCAATCGCGGTTGACCTCACGCGATCGCGAAGAACAAAATTAACACTGCCTCAACTAAGCCTACGCGATCGCGTCCCAATCTTCACGATCGCGAAGAAGGTTTAAAATACCAGAAATCAGCAGGTACCAGCAGTGCCAAAATGAAGGAAAATACTCCGAATACTATCCGAAATGAGCCCCTCGGGACCTCAACCAAATATACTAACAAGTCCTAAAATACCATACGGACTTAGTCGAGTCTTCAAATCACATCCAACAATACTAAAAACACGAATCACTCATAGATTCAAGCCTAATGAACTTTGAAACTTTCAATTTCTACAAACAACACCAGAACCTATCAAATCAAGTCCGATTGACCTCAAATTTTGTGCGCAAGTCATAAATGACATAAGTGAGCTATGAAAATTTTCAGAAATGGATTCTGACCCCAATATCAAAAAGTCAACTCCCTGGTTAAACTTCCAAACTTAAATTTCTATTTTAGCCATTTCAAGCCTAATTTCACTACGGACTTCCAATTAAAATTCCGATCACGCTCCTAAGTCCAAAATCACCATACAGAGTTATTGGAATCATCAAAATTCTATTTCGGGGTCATTTGCACATAATTTGACATCCAGTCACTATTTGAATTTAAACTTTTAATTTTTCTTCAAAATTCTATATCTCGGGTTAGGGACCTCGAAATTTAATTCCGGGCATACGCCCAAGTCCCAAATTACGATACGGACCTATCGAAACTGTCAAAACACTGATTCGAGTATGTTTGCTAAAAATGTTGACCAAGGCCAACTCAATTGAGTTTTAAAGCTCTAATTCACATTTTAATTCATTTTTTGCATAAAACTTTTCGAAAAATTTTACGGACTGTGCACGCAAGTCGAGTAATGATAAATAGTACTTTTCGAGGTCTTAAAACACAAATTAATTATTAAATTTAAAGATGATATTTTGGATCATTACATTTTCATTCCCTAGTAAAACAATCAAACTTTAGTTTTGATCCCCAAAGAAGTCTTCAACTTCCAAATGAGTAAGATCATCGAGGCCTTCAAAATCATCATCATTCAAAGCAAGATTTGACTCGGCATTATCATCATTTTTGTTTGAAGGTCCTGCCTCAAAATTATTTTTAAAGGTCAAGTGAAACTCCACTGGGGCATTAGCATAAGATGCTCCAACATTATTTGACTTTCTTTTGATGGAGTTTTCATAAAGCCTGACAAAATTCTCAGATGCACGGCATTCAATTTTCCAGTGACCTTTCATGCCACAGCAGTGGCAGTTACCGCTTTTGCCTCTTGAAGGATTATTTTGAGAACTCATATTATTTTCTCGTTTGCCATGACCACCACGATGACAATTATTATATCGTTGTTTGCCATTGTTATTCCCACGTACATTCATATGGTCATGATAATTATTCTATCATTTTTTAGATTTATCACGTTTCGCTACCATATCCGCTTCAGAAATCGGAGCTGACCATGTGGGACGGGCTTCATGATTTTTCATCAAAATGGTATTATGTTGCTAGCCACGAGAAGGCATGAGATCAATTTAGAACCCCTTTCACGGTATTGTTGTTGTAATACAATATTTGAGGCATGAAAAGTCGTAAGAGTCTTTTCGAACAAATCATCATCATTCATAACATCTCCACATAATTTTAATTGGGAAGTTATTCGAAATACAACAGAGTTATACTCACTTACGGTCTTAAAATTTTGCAATCGTAAGTACATCCATTCATATCGAGCCCTAGGCAATACCATAACCTTAAGGTGATCATATCTTTCCTTCGGGCTAGTCCACAATTCAAGTGGATCTTTCATTGTCAAATATTCAACCTTCAAACCTTCATCCAAATGATGACGAATGAAAATCATGGCCTTCGTTTTGTCCTTGCTTGATGCCTCATTACCTTGAGTAATGATGTCACCAAGACCTTTAACGGCTAAGTGAATCTCAGCATCAAGAACCCATGATAGGTAATTCTTTCGAGAAATGTCAAGTGCCACAAACTCAAGCTTTGACAAATTCGACATAGTAAAACCTATCAAATAAAATAAATGAAATAGAAATAGTAAGAAGAAATAAACGAAGATATTCATCCGATTCTAAAGTCCTTTCTTATTCTTAAACCACTTCCCGTTCAGTTGCTTCAAAAATGGTCAATCTGATCATAATCCCATAAAAATAATAACATCAATTGACCGGTTAATCATCATAAAAATACATGAATTAGTTATGCCATAATAATAAAATATAAAAATTAGTGTTTATATGAACTAACAAGATTACGTGGTCTAACTTGTACATGCATATACAAGTGGTAATAATTCTTCAAAATAAATAAAAACACTTTTTTTTTCGAAAGCCATTAGTCGTAAGGAAAGAATGCAAAGATATAAAAAAAGATCATTTGATAGACTATTAAAATAGTAGGAAAATATATTTCTAACCAATCTGACAAACATGTGAACTATTGGCATTAAACATACCACTATTGGCATTAAACATACAATAGATAATTGTATGTGTCCAGGTACGGCTTACTATTATGTTTATAAACTAAACATATTTAGGCATTAAGAATACACTCAGTATAATTGTCATCTTTCCCTTTTACGAGACAATACATAATGCTAATTGAGTAAATCCAAAAGAAGTAGATTCCACATAAAAGAAATGTGTAGCAACAATTTGATAATTTAAACAGTAGGTTGTAGATATATACATTGCAAGTGGAATTCAATCTCGAAGTTAGAGAATTCGTGCTAATAACGTATTAAGAAATGTAGCTCAAAGTAACAATATAAAATAAGAAGATAAGTAATAGAATAAGAGAAGAAGAGATAACTTTCTTATTTCATCAAGTGTTCAAGTGTGTCTCATATCACATTTCATGCCTCTATTTATACTATTACATAGAAGGTTATAAAATGATTGTCTTAAACATGACATTAACAATTGAGATCGCCGGGGAAGATCATGGAGAGGAGTTGTGGAGGTGTGAGAGTTACAATCATAATAGTGATGAATAATGAGACGTTATTTATATCGTGGGTGAAAGTTGTGGAAGTAGTGGATATCCACATTTACTAATAGTTGTAGCATCTATCTTATTTTAATTACCTCATTATTTAATTAGTCTAACTAAATATTAAAAACTAAAATCTTAGAAGTGGTAATTTTGGAGAAGTGGGTAACTAATGTAAAACTAATGAAACCTGGTTCTCTTTCTACCTAAGAAAAAACAAAGTTCACCATCATATATAATTTTATCTAAGGAGAGGGTGAAGAGAAGAAATTTACTCTCTCAGTTTCATTTCAATTTATGTGACACACTTTCTTTATTATTTCGTTCCAAAGAAGAATGACATGTTTACGTATTTAAAAATAATTTAATAAACTTTTCATCTTATTCTTAATGAGAATTTTTTATAGTCATACAATTATTATAGCCCTACAAGTTTTTACCCATTAAACCTTTAACTCCACAAGTTTCAGAAGTCTTTTTTTTCTTTCTTAATTTTCATGCCGAATCAAACTACCTCATATAAATTGAAATTGAGGGATTAAAATGTTTTCAAGTTTGATCAAGAAGCATAAAGTTAGCTATCCATAGAACTTATCGAGAATTTGACATCAATCATGGTAAATTTTATGATATAGCCTTCTTATTAGGTTTATAACTGTGAAACTTATGAAGTTTTAAGATAACAAAATTATGTATGCAATCTATGAATGTTATATAGATTGCGGAATGTTTGCAATCTATGAATGTTAATAAAAATTCTTACACACCTTAGAGTAGTTTGAGAGTAAACTGACCCGAGACAGAAAGCCTCGAGTATGTTTATCACTTTTTAGTTTTTGATTAAGAGCAAACTTCATTTATAGTCATCCGGAAAAAATTAATGGCAATAAGTAGCCACAAAATAAATCATACAATTAATAGCCCAAAATCAATTACAAGGGCTAGCCCAAAACCACTGCCACTCTTCCCCCTTCAAATTTCAAACTTTTCAACTACGTAACCTACTTTAATCCATACCTTCCCCTTACTCTGCCACCTACTTAGAGAAATTCGAAGTAAATTGGCTACTTTTCTTGTTTTCATGTGAACTTTTTAGGTTAGAAACACATAATCATTTACTTAAGTAATCGCAGACAAAAAAATCTATAACTAGTGCGTAAGAAACTGGGATACCAATGGGTCAAAGACTTAGAAAAGGTAAGCAAATAATGAGAAGATACCCTCATCGTGATGATATTGAGATGCGAATCCACATTTTGCAAAGAAATAGAAGGAAATCAATCAATACAAATAGGTATGCAGCAAAATATACCATCAGGTCTAAGAATATGGGAGTAATTAGTGTCACTTGATCCATCTCGGACTTCTTTAAGTAAAGACACGAAATTGCTCAAGTGCACCATTGTAAAAGTCCTCAGTTCAAAATAACTGTGTTGATGCATATGTCAAATAGGGGGAGGAAAAACAGATCTAGAACGGCCAGAAGCTTGAGAAGGATTTTCTATTATTAAGTGTGCATATGGTAGGACAGAGTCGACGAGTATGCGATATCTATAGGGTCAGAAACAGAGCAATATGTTTTGATTGGAAAGGGGATATTAACAATGTCGGCTAGTTCAGAACAAGCTTTGTGTTAACATCCTTTGTTTTGGTCTATATTAAAGTCTCATAGCAAATATAACAATGGAGTAAGCAAAAACACCCCTACTCATTGTTCTAGCGGGTAGTTAATACTTTATAACAAAATTAAAGTGATCATTACTACTTATGCTCTCACTATACAAAAAAAGACTCACTATACAAAACAAATATACAAATAGATTTTCACTATACAAAAAATACACAAAATAGACTGTCATTATACAATTTATATACTAAATAGACTGTTACTATATAAAAAATATACAAAATAGATGTCACTATACAAAATATATACAAAAAAAACTGTCACTATACAAAATATATACAAAATAGACTGTCACTATACAAAATATATACAAAATAGACTGTCACTTTTGAATACACAAAAGCACTCGGAATAAATTAATGATACATTGGGAATACATTTCAAAACACATGATACACTCTAAATACACGGTGTGCACACATTATACATACAAAATGTGTATATAATTTATATACACTATGTTTAAATATTAGACAATACACATATGTATACAATTTTGATACATTGTTTAGACAGATTATACATTCATGATACCAAATACACTTGGGATACACTAAATATACACGTTAGATACACAAGCACACTCGAGATAGGCTTAATATACACTAAAGATACACTGTCGAACTTAGGATATAATATATATATATAATATTTATACATTGCAAAATAATATATATACAACTTTTCTACAAAACTGTAATTTATTAAAATTATCCTGTATGTACAACTTTATACATACATATACAAACACACACATGCTGCACTCAATATACACTAAGGATACATTGTCGAGCTTAGGATACAATATATATATATACACACATTGCAAAATAATATATATACAACTTTTTTACAAAACTATAATAAAATTATCTCATATATATATACTGCACTTCGCCTATCATTAAATCCAATATTAAATAGTATTAAAAAAAAAGTAAAAGTAAGAGAGAAAAAAAGGTGTTAGAATTAAAAGAATTGAAGAAAAGAAGTAAAAAAATATAGAAAGAGTAAAAAGTCAAGTCTGATACATAAGAAAGAGAAAACAATTTGGTGTTGGGAAGGAAAAATATCCAGGGAAGATAAAAAAGCTGTACCAAAATTTACTTTTCTCTTTAGTCTGTTGGTTTTATCCGATGGGCTACAATTTGATATTAATTTTATCCGACTGGACATTTCGGGTTACGTGCAAAACTTTGGGCTAATAATTTTTTTCGACGGCCATACAAGGTAGTTTTCTCTTTGATTGAGCAACTTGTGAGGCATATATTTTGAAAAGTTCTAAAACTGCAGAAAAGATACTGTAGTTAAGAAAAAAAGATTTTGTGGTTAAGGGAATAACCAAAATGGAGGTTCATCTAATCAATCTCTGTTCAAAAGCATATTCTTGCTCAGTAATGCCGTGACATAAGCCTACTGGTAAATCATATTCTTCTTCTTTTTTGTTTTTTTGACAATGCCGGTGTCTGACCAGCTTGCGCTCACCTTAACCATTCTATCAGATACCTACTAACTCCGAACCAGCATCAATATTAAGTAACTCTACCCACAAGGTTTAGGCAGATGGGAAGAATCTATAGATCAATTTTTGTATCCACAAGAATTTGAACCTTAGTCTTCTATGTTTTTCACCCACATCATTGACTGCTAAACTAAACCCAGTTCTTAAATGTAAGAAGCAAGAAACATCTTTAACTAACTAAATTTCTTTCTTTTCTTTTTTACCGAATGTCCGCGAAGGGACAAAAACTCTCAGCTGAACCCGATTAGCTGCCCAAATGCAACGAATCGAGAGATACTACAATCGGAGGACTAATCTTCGATATTTTAATGTCGGGAACTTAGTGCTAAGAAAAGTCACCCTCAACACCCGAAATCCTAATGAAGGAAAATTAAGCCCGAATTAGGAAGACCGTACCAAATTCTCGAGGTCACCGGAAAAGGATCTTACAAGCTCGGAACAATGAATACAGAGGTGAAAACCAGGAAAAAAAAAATGAGTGAACCGGTACTGCATGTGAGAATACTAGTACTAGGGAAAACAGTCATAGCACTGCAACATGATAACATTGGAGATCTTGACCAAAGTCCAGCATAAGAATGTCAAGGAAACAATATCAGCTAATACCTTAACCTATATAATCTGTAGGTATAAATCTGTTCGAAATCCGTAGCAGATAGAAAATTGAAAGACAGGATCGTAAATCATGTATGCAGTGAACTCGTCAAAATTGTAAAATATAAAGCTCAGCTAGAATTCATTTATATCCTGACAATCTCAAGCCCTTGCCAGAAAGCTGTACTTACTAGCTATATTGACAGTAAAGTTACGAGGTGAATCTAATTCCAACACACCCTAGAGCATGGGCCAGAAAAGAAGATTTTCTTTGTGTAAAAAATTGAGTTTCATAACATATAATGATCCAAAGAGTCATAGGGAACTATGAATAATCTCATTATTAGGGAACACATTTGCAAGCCATTGAAATATGATTATTGCAAGTGTTATTCACCAATACAAAGATCAATGTACTGCAACCTTACAAAGAGGAAACAACAGGCTTAAGAAAACAACTTGACCCTTCATAAGCTGCTGTCACAACATACTCTCTGGAAACCGCCGATAGTATTAATCTTCATCATCATCTGCAACAAAATTTCGAGCCAGATTAGAACAAATGAAAAACAAGAGCCCAAAGAATCTAGCAACGGAAAACACACAACATAAGGGAAAACACACAACATAAGGGAAAGCCACGCCAACATAAAAATAGAATCCAGAAGAGCAACTTTCAGAATGCCCACACCTTAAAGCATACTGACACAAACATGAAACAAAAAGTTGATTCTATTTCATGGTTGAACATAAGGGCAGTCGCATCCTTTCTCCATCAGTTTTATTGAGCCTTTGGTATCGTAATATGCTTCTATTCTATATCAAATTAGGTAGAGTAGTGCGCTTCTACTCTTCATGCCTAGTTTTCTAAAGGGTTCCCCTGATTTTAAATATAAATTTCATAAGTCATCTTCATGCATTGCTTACCAAAATGTTGAAATCCCTTTTTTTTCTTTGATAAAGTAAAAAATGGATTTAACATTTTAATAAGCAATAGGCTTATGGCATTTATATCTAAAAATGTTCAAAATCCGTAGAATGAAAAATGGAGAACATATTAACTGCGCTAATTTCTTCTTGCTTTTGTTAGTTATGACAAATAGGGGCTTTTAATCAGCAACACCGATTACAATACGTTTTATTGCCCGATGCTTAAACTGCTATTTGAAACACAAACTGATACAACAAACACCTCTTTACAAGTGATTTGTTAACATATTTAATAATAAGTACCAGTATTTGGATAGCATTTGAATCCAGGATCTTAATCTCAGGGTCTACACCCGAATCATTACTTCAATGCTACACAGGGAAGGACATCAAGGCATCAGAATTCCACAGCTATAGCTCACTGTACTGGAACCCACATCGCTTTCAGAAATAATTGAGTTTATTCAACTCGACAACCTCGGAAATACATGGGAAATTACTTACAGTTTTAGAAGTCTAACCATAAAAAATAGGATTTCCTATGACATGTTTCCTAGTGTCTTCCTTTTTCGAAATTTACACCATGTCATTCTATTTCTTGTACTACTCCCTATGTCCCATTTTATGTGGCATGCTTTCCTTTTAGTTTATCCAAAAAAAGAATGACGCATTTTTATATTTAGAAACAACTTAACTTTTAACTTCTCATTTTACTCTTAATGAGATGATTTATAGCCATACATATGTTCATGACTTGTCTTAGACCACAAATATACAAAGTCATTATTTCTTAAACTTCGTGCCAAGTCAAACGTCGCCACATAAATTGGGACGGAGGGCATATTTGATATCTAACATTTAACTTCTTTTTTCTTGCCTAAAATATAAATGTAAAGTTCGTGGGATCTCATACCATGAAACCTGAAAAGCATTATTATAATATTGTAAGAGGCCAATAAACAACCTCCATGTACTTTGGAAGAATTTGTTTGAGAGCATTTTCCTCTTCTGCATTTTGTCCAAACCTCACATTGTAGGTGCTAGGGAAGAATTTTTCCAAGCTCACCAAATATTTACCTTGTTTATGCTTATTCTTTAATTAGGAAAATATTTTCATCTCCTCGTCATGATGAGCCTTTTGAGATTGATAATTTTATTTATTTCTTTTATTTTTTTTTAGGTCACAACAAAGAGGCTGAAAAGTGAAACAAAGAAAACCTGATTTCATTTAAAAATCAGTATTGTCAAGAATTTCGCCTCGCTAGACATTTGATGCAAGTTCTAGAAAGAATTTATTGATCCTACATGTTAGTGATTATCTAATGAAGGTCTTTCTTCCTCCCTCCTTTCCTTTTTGGGCCATCAAATTTTTCAAGTTTGTTCCAAAAAGATTTTTTGATCATGTGGTTAAAAATAATGATATATTATTTAATTAGGAAAATAATGATACACAAGTTTGGAGTTTGTTTTACTCCAGCTTCCCTAACTAATAGGGTAATGGTAAGGGAAGAAAATAATACAACATTTGAGTTAAACTTACATGCTTGATTGTTAGTATTAATAATTCTAACAAACATTGACAAGTATTCTATTATAGATGGCATAGAGTAAAAATATTGTTGGAGCATAAATTTTTGAATTGTGAGAACTCGGTATCAACCTAGTACTAAAAAAGCAAGGATGGCTCTGGCAGCATTCCCAATGTTCCATCCAAACATGCTTTGTCCTACTCTGGAGCCATCATACGTCCAATCTATACTAAAAGAAAAGAAGCTAGTATCTCCCTTAACATCTGTATAATTCGTAGTTATTGTAAAAAAATGAGTGACATGGTCATCAATATTATCAAGATCATAGAGGTGATCAATCTTTTTTAGATAACTATGGTGTCCGGGTTAGCTTGCGCATACCTCGACTAATTCCACGAGATAACTGCTACCTCCCACTAGCAACAAGTACCAGGTAATTGTATCCACCAAAACTTGGACAGATAAAAAGGTCACCCAGTATTTTTTGTCTCCGCTGGAATTTGAGCCTGAGACCTCAGGTTCTCATCCAGTAGGCCAACCCTTGGGTGTAGAGGTGATTAATTTTCTCAGAAGAACAATCAATTTTTTTTCTTACCGCTGAAAATTCCAAACCCTTTCCCAAATCTTGGTAGCATTCCAGCACATATTCCATATAGAAATCGCCTGGTGGGAGCACAAAGGTGTGCCATTGATGATGATTTACGATTTACGAGATGGTTTCGTCAAAATCTCCTTCTACGTGAAATTTCACCCCCTTTTTGGTGTATCAAATCAATGTTTTCTCTGGACTCACGGAAGTTAGTGAAAGAAAGGAAGAAAAAAAGGGTTAGTACTGGTGATTTTCCAGCAGTAAGGACAATGAAGAATGACACCACGATTTTACAACATTCTAGCGGTCCCTTTTTTTAAAGGTCTAGTAAAAAATTTAAAATTTCAACTTTCGATGCGTTGAAAAGGGGCCTCGACGCATCGAATGGTACGTGTCATGTGGAGACTTCTCAAGTGTCGATGCATCAAAACTTGGGTTAGATGTATCCGGCTCAAAAAAAATATAGATATGTTTTGAGCACTTAGGTTTCGAGCACAAAGAGGATGATGAAATCAGGCTTTAACGAAACCATCTCCTATTTCACTAAGAAAATTAATCATCTATATGATCTTGATAATGTTGATGACCAGATTACTCACATTTTTACAAGAACTACTAATTAGGCAGATGTCGAAGGAGATACCAGCTTGTTTCCTTTTGGTATAGATTAGACGTATGATGGCTCTGGAGCAAGATAAAGCATGTTGGGATGGAACATTGGGTATGTTGTCAGAGCCATCCTTGTTTTTCTTAGCACTAGGTTGTTACCAAGTTCTTACAATTCAAAAGTATAAGCTCCAACAATACTTTTACTGTATGCCATCTATAATAGAATGTCTATCAATGTTGGTAGAACTATTAATACTAACATTCAAACATGTAAATTAGACTTAAATGTTCGTAGCATTATTTACCCTTCTATTATCACGATGTTAGTTAGGGAAGATGGAGTAAACCAACTCCAAAGTTGTATATAGTTGTTTCTAACAATACGATCAAAAAACAAAATGGAAAAAGCTTGAAAAATATAAGAGTCCAAAAAGGAAATACGGGGAGAAAGAAAGAACCTTCATGAGATAATCAATAACAATTTCTACACCAAATGTCTATCGAGGCGAAATTCTTAACAACATTGGTTTTTAAATAAAATTAAGCTTTCTTTAAGATATAGCATCTAAGATAGAATGCTTGAAAATGTTGGTAGAATTATTGATACTAACATTCAAGCCTATAAATTTGAAAAGAATATGTATAACATTTTCTTCCCTACTACTATCATGCAGTTAGTTAGGGATGTTGAAGTGAAACCAACTCCAAAGTTGTATATCATTGTTTCTACCAGCATGATCAAAAAAATATTTGGAAAAAAATTTGAAAACGATGGTCCAAAAAGGTAAAGGGAGAAAGAAAGGCCAAGACAGGAGAGGAGGCATCGACCAAGAGTTCAACAATCTAGTATGATGGAAAAAATAGCCCAACATATGGAGACGTTATTGCAAAATTTTAACCAGATAAATGAACGATTTGATAGGGTGGAGGAGCTTTTAGGAAATGTTGAGGGAAAAAGTTGCAGGGTGGTTTCAGCAGGATAGAGCACATCCAGATGCAGGATTGAGTTTACAATTCCAATTTGAAATGTTAGTTTGCGAATGATAAGAGAAATGGGTGAAAATGGGGAATTTTAGATTTTCCTGAATATCCTTCTTTTCCTTGGTCAGATCCAGCCACCATCCTCGTCCCTAGGTTCTATGCTGCTGCTGACTTTATGGACCAGCAGCCTCCATCCACTTCGCTACCACCATCAGATCTCCCAGTTGTGTCTGACCCTTTCCACATAGAGTAGCAATATATTTCCTGGTTTAGCTGATTTAACACATGCTGCAATTGTATATGGAGACAATTCTAGCTTGATTCCCCATTCCAACAAAGGAATAGCAATTCAAGAAGGAGATGTAGGAGGACATCAGAGGACGAAAATAAAGAGGCAAACAGATGTGGATGGCAAGGGACAGGGAATTGTGACGAAGGAACAAACATTTTTGTCTGATGATGATGAGGATATGTATCTTGCTGATTCTTCGGAGAGGGGAGAGAGAGAGATGGGGAAAATTTGGTTGTCTCTCACGCAGCGTATTTCATTTCGGAGAATGAAGCGTTGAAGCATGGGGGAGAGTTAGGTTTTGGGGTGTTGATAAGATGTTTCTATTGTTTAAATATAGTACTATGCCAGATTGCCGGTAGAATGGTTGGAAAGGAAAGCATCATTAAAATATTACAAGAGGCCATTGAACAACCTCATATGTCTTTTCGAAGAATTTTGTTTTAGAGCATAGGAGTTAGGCCTTACCTTCTCTTCCCCTCCAATTAACCTTCCCAGCGTTCCACGCCCATACCAAAGTTTCTCCTCCATCTTTCACCTCCCCGCAAACCTAACCTCGCTGACCAGTTTTCACTAGATAATCCAACTTGTGATCTTCTAAACTATGCTGCTGGAACTCTTCAAAAATGGTGCCGCACTCATGTCAGATCCTCAAAAAATGCACTACTTTTGGAAGATTTGACATGCATGATGCATCCGGCGGCATTTTTGAAAAGCCCGAGCAAGATAGCTTCTAAAAACTAGTTGCTTTCCCTCACCAATGGATAGAAGAGGCCTTTTTATAGTTGGTCGTAAGTCTTTTGAGATCAAAGAAAAGCCGCTAAACATGATGTCTGGCATAAGTGGATTAAGAGAAAGCTGGATTTTGTAAGCAGGAATTGTTGCTCGAAACTACTCATGTTACGAAGTTGCCAGATAACAGTTGTCGCTTCTGAAAAACCTGGTGATGCCAATAGCAGATTGGTGAGGAAGGAGAAATAAGTCATGGTTTTTCAGAACTTCTATAGATTCAACAAATACTTGAGAATTTTCACCATGTATAGACAAAGGAAAAGGTTCAGCATTTTTCGCTGAGTTCTCACTGTATGCTGGATGGTCAGACATAGAAGCCAAAGAATGGAGGTTTGTTGTAAAAAGACACACTCCCAACTCCAGTCTAACACTTCAACAGCCTTTCAAGAGCTACACGTGTTGTCAAGGGTCTCAGTTGGCCAGTAGATTTAATAGATTGTTGATAAATGCAGAAACAAACAAAATCCAAAATTGCTACTCTTGTAGATGCCTAGTGGAACAGCTGCACTGTGAGTACTTTAAGGTTTCTACCGAACTGCAAAAGTGGACATTTAATACATGTGGTATTTCGGATCTTAGCCATGGGTTGATTTTCACTCGGTGGAGGAGGCAAATAGAACCAAATGGTTAGGTGGTTTTGGAAAGGCCTTGAGTTGCAGCTCAAATGGTGATCCCCTGATGCGTGAAAAGGACCCAAAAACTACTTGGGAAAGATCGTATGGATTCCCTCTCCAACTACGGTCCCCCAATATTTTTCAGTTGATTGGAGACATGCTTGGTGGGCTGGTAGAGACTGATTTGGATATGAAAGAGAGGTGTCGGGTTAGATTGTGGATGAAAGCTGGTCCTCCTAAGATCCCCAGGGAGATCGAAACTGCTATTGAAGAATTTTTTGCACTCTATCCCTGTATGACAGGAATACTCTCCTGCGTAAGAACGAACTTGTAGGAGATGAACTAACACAGTTACTCTTTAATCGGTTCACTGCTTGGGCCGTGTAAGGTAATGAGTACTTCTATGCCAGAGGAAATGGCCCCACTTGGGTCTGTCTCTTTAGGCAAAAAGGCTACCATCAACTCTAATTCAAATTAAGAGACAGGGTTGGGGTCTGATGTTGTTTTCCCTCTTTTGGCCGAGCCCAATCGATTACCATCAGATTTAACAACCCTCAGAAATAAACTTAATGCCCAAGCCCAAACTATCAGCATACGATGATACCAAATTTAAACCAAACAACACGTAAGTCCACATAACATAAACTACACCCTATGTCGGTGAAAAACAAAATATAATCAAGTATAAGTCTTAATGTTTTTCTTTTCATCATCAAGTCTATGACAACCACGCCATGTCGTGTATAAAAAAAATATGAATAGCATATGGAAGCTATATTTCATGAGAATTTCAGTCTGATCTAATTCTAAATTCATCAATCTTGGTTCTGTAACTCCAGTACTTAATTTTATTTTTTTTAACTTCAACAGTGGAGGCGACAGATACCTGTTTCTAGAAGACAGAAAGTCAATCAGTAGAAGTAGCAAGGGAGCAAAAGAGATAAAGGCCCAATTGGTAACTGTAAATATATGGGTTGTTGGCTGAGCAAAGACTTTTTTTTATAATCAAGAAATCCCCAAGGGCCGGAGGCATATGGTTTAAAACTCGGTGGATAATGGAACCGTCCCTACACCCTTAGCCACTTATATACTAGATTTTTATCTACAACGGGGTTTGATTCAATGACGTGCGCCTAACCCACACAGAGCAAAGACTAACTTCGGGATACCTTTCTTCCCGTATCTTTTCTTTGTTCCTTTGGCAGCAATATCCATATTCCTAGAAGACAGCTTTTCTAAAGTTCAAAACAGGTGATTCACTATATTAATGACATCCCTAAAAACTTGCAGGAATATAATCAGGAAAAGTTCCCACATTTTCTAAGCATTCCTCAATCAATTGCACTGACCTCCCACCATTGCCCAACTACGTCCTCCAAAAGAATAAGTATTTATTTTACCAACAAACGATTGTGATCAACCAAGATAAGTAGACCATCCGAAGTTCGCCACATTGTTTGAACCCGTACCCCAATAAAGAATCTTCCTTTTTCATGACAATGACTCACGAGTTGCCGCACCTCGACTATTCTATCGAGTACCTGCTACCTCCCACCAGCACAGGTACTGAATAGCTCTGGCCTCCCAAGGCTTAGCTAGATCAGAAGAAATCGTTGAGTGTTTAAAATACAAATCTTTTAACACATTACCCATCAAATATATACATATTTCAATAAATTTTAAGGGGAAAAAATCAAGTTTTAGCACTTTCAGTAGCCTCATGGCCCTCATCTAAATCTTGCATCTCTTACGTGATTGCATAGTTGTCAATAGATAGAAAAAGACAAATACAATAAAGGGTACTTGAAAAAGATTAAAAAGCTTTTATCACATTACTTATCTCTTATGTTGCTCGGACTCTCCAAAAGTGTTGCCGCACCCGTGTCGGATCCTTCAAAAATGCACTAAATTTGGAGGATCCGACACGCACCCAACAATATTTTTGAAGAGTCCGAGTAACATAGCTTATCTCACATATATATATCCTTCAAAATTTCAAGGAAAAGATTCAATTTTTAGCACTTTCAGTTACCAAACTTCATTTATTCACATCCCGCAGTTGTCAAATTCAAATCTTGCATCTCTCTTAGTGGTTCCATAGGTACCAATAAATAGAAAAAATGAATTACAATAAAGTGTACTTGAAAAAGATAAAATGTTTTTTCAAATATCCATCTCACATATACACCCTTCAATTATTTTTATGGAAAAAATTCAATAGTTAGCAATCCCCAGTTGTCAATTTTAAATCTTGCATCTTTCCTAAGTGTTCCATACCAATAGTATAAGTATCGTTTTCGTATTTTCTTATTTTCAGATTTCACTTGAGCCGAGGGTCTAAGGGAAAAACCTCTCTATCTTCACAAGACAAGGGTAAGTCATGCGCACACACTACCCTCCCCAAGCCTTACTTGTGAGATTACAATGGGTTTGTTGTTGTTGTTCATTTTTCCTAAGTGATTCCATAGGTACCGCGACAAAGAAAAGAAAAAAAAAGGACAAATACAACAAAGGGTACTACCCAAGATAATGGTACTCGACACAAATTTTCTTGATATGAAACTTACCAAAATCATGACACCCATTAGCAAGCCTAGCCTTTGATAAATTTTAAGGAAACAACTTAAATTTTTTGAAAAATTACCGTGGAAAAGGATTTTCTGACATTACAAACCTTCGCATGTATATCCTTCAATAAATTTAAGGAAAAGACTCAAAAACTTTTGATAATCGAGAAATCCCGTGTGATGGTTCGAAACTCGGTGGATCCCTCTCTTCTATCCTTCTTCACTAAAATACCAGGATTTTATCTGTGGCAAGGTTCAAGCCAGTAAGGTGCGCTTAACCACACATCACAAGTTGCGTTCTAACCACTAGAACAAAGCATTGGGAGCAGAAAAGATTCAATTTTTAGCACTTTCAGTAGCAGAACTTCATCTAATTGCATACTTTCAAATTGTCAATTTCAAATCTTGCATCTCTCTTAAGTAATTGCACACTTTCAAAAAAAAATTAAAAACAAAAAAAAAATACAAATAAAGGGTACTAAAAAAATTCAGACACTCAACAAAAAAAATCTTGAAATGAAACATACCAAAATAACGGCGCTCATTAGCAAGCCTAGCTTTCTCAAGCAACTTATCAAGATCTTCATTACTCTTAGCTTCCCATTTCACCATCTGATTAGCAGCCACTGCTCCAATTCCCATACCCAACAAATGCTCCCACGGATCTACAAAATACCAAAACAAAAAATAAAAGTCAGAACCAAATTTCAAAAACTTTTATTTAAAACTTCAAAAATAAAATAATGGGTAATGTTTAAGAATACATACGGCGCATGTAAGGAAGTTTCCGGAGGGCATTAGAATACATTTGGGTGCCTAATCCCAAAAGGGCTCCAACCATTGTTGCACTCAACGGCATCCTTTATTCTTCGTTTTTTGTTCTCTGTTGAGGATGTTCTGTTGTTTTGTTTGAAGAAATGGTCAGTCAGCGGCAGGAGGTATGAGCTGGGAAACTCCACTGGTCTTTCAATACTATCGGATTCTACTAATCGGGTTTGGGCTGCTATTAGTTTTCCGTTTTACTTTAAAGCCTTTTTCTAAAGAGGTAATATACCTTTTAAAAAAACTAAGCTATCTCGTTTACCTAGTTAAACTATCCGGTATCACTAAAATCACCCTTAACTATATACTCTTATATAATTAAAAAAAACTTATTAATTTTTTAATGGTACATGTAATACACTCTTCTATTAACTCAGCTTAATCTAAATATCAATTTCATTAAAAAATTTAACTAATAATCAAAATAATTAAATGGGTAAATATTTGGAGGGTTTAAAAAAAAGAGGGTGAAGGGATATGCACACTGTCATTTTATTTTTTAAAGAATTCTCTTCCAAGTCCTCCAATAATGGCTACATCATGTCTCAATCATATTTTTCGTCATTAAACTTCGATTAAACATTGTATTTTTTCCATTAACCTTCGATTTTATTGGGAATTTCAATTTAATACGAGATTTGGGATAAAAAGTTTAGGGTTTGGTAAAAATTTCAGTAGGGTTTGTTAAAAATTATGAGATTTTGGTGGACTATATAGTGTTGAAAGAAGAGGACCAAAATGAAGAAGGAAGATAATTTCTGAAAAAACAAGAGAAAAAAACTTTTCAAATGAAACCCGTAAGTTTGGAAAGGAAGAAGAAAAAGAGGAAGAGGGCTATAATATAAAGAAAATAAAGGAAAAATAGAAAAGTTGAATTTTTAAAGAGGGTAACACAAATTAACCATTAGACACGGCTAAGTGGGGACATTTTTATATATCATTTTAATGAGTAATCTTACATATTTTATTATAGAGTTAATATACTCAAACCCGCCTAAACTATACAACCATTGTCAATTCTCTACCTAAACTATCGCATATCCCCGAAAACTCCCTAAACCATATCCCCCTTCATAATAAAACTCCATCGTCGCTTATATGGCATATTGTGTGAAATAAATCGCTTAAGAGCGCGTGAAGGCTGACAATAACCATTAAAATGGGCCCACCTGACAAAATCTAACGGCTAATTAGCTCTTTTTAAAAAAAATTATATTTTCTCCTCTTTTTCTTTATATTACACCTTCCTTCACCATTGTTTTTACGTTTCTTCTCCATTTTCCACATTTCTTCTCCATTTCTTCATCAGAATCCATTTGAAATTCCCTCTCTCTCTTGTTATTATTGAGTTTATTTCTTATGAATCTCGTTTTATCCATCCTTCATTCTTACCCAAATTTATTTGAAAGAAGGAATACCCTTTCAAGTATTTGTAGAGCATGAGGTTTAATATCTTTTGTGGTTGTGGGCAGCCTGCTTCTTTGAGAACATCAATGACAAATGCTAACTCAGGAAGACGTTTTTTCCGGATGCAAATACTAGGGGGTAATCATCTTTCAAATCATCATATGTTATGTGATATATTATGGCCAAGATTTCATTTTATTTCTAATGGCTTGGTTAAAATTTTCTGGCTAAGGATCGTGTGGCTTGTGGGTTTTTTCAGTGGTATGATCTAGAATTTCATGGCCAATCAAAAGCGTTAATTCTTGGCTTACATAAGGATAAAATGGAACTTGAGGTTGAATTGAAGAAGAGAAAATTTTTGAAAATGTTTCTTATTATTAGTTTAGGTTTCAATGTGTATTTTTGGTTGTTCAATGTTAGGAGGTGTTGTGTAACCATGAACCTTGTTTGTATTAGGTAAAAAGTAGTTGATTAAGTTGTGGCATTTTATTTGAGGTATCTTGAATTAGAGGTGAACGATTCCCCTTTTGTTTTTGGTTCTGTTGATTATGTTGTGGCTAGAAATAACACATTGTATTGGAGCTCAAAAGGCATAGAACTAATTAATTTTACATTAATTTTGCTTTCCAAAAGTATAAAAGTAAAACAAGTTTAATAGTTTACGTCATAACTTGCACCGCAAAAATATTATCCAATCCATAATCAAAGTACTATTTTACATCAATTCCTAACCATAATAGAGTAATGCCGAAGTTTAAAAACCTCCAGTTTTATCACTATCTTTTGGTGATTTTGACCTTATATATTGTAGTAAATCATTTCTGTTTTGAAGTTGTCTAGTTTTGATTGCTTGCTTTCACTTCCATTTCAGGCATTTACTTGGTTTATAACCAAGATCATCAGTTACTACGGGTGAACTTTCCACTGCTCCACTGTTGATTACCCTACTAACAACCCTCCCTTGCTGAAAATTAAGTGAAAAAATATATATATCAAACAACTAAGTAAAAGCTGCAATCTCAAAATTAGCACACCAAACTACTCATTACCTCTATCATATGTATAGCAACTTTTGCTAACATATACTCCATGTCCCACTACTCTTGGCCTCTTAAATGCAGCAAGAACACCTATGTTGCTTGCCTGAGATTGTTGCATATCTGAAACCTGAGAATGTTGAACATCTGAAACCTGAGATTGCTGCACATCTGAGGTGTGTGAGTTCTGCACCATCTTGCTATTGACTCTTTCTTTACCACCCTTGCTTTTAGCATTCTTCTTACTAGTATACGCTTGTGAGTTAGCCTTCGATCTCTTTTTATAAGTTGATTTTTGTGAGTGAGACACTCCCTTTGCATAAACATAAATAAAGTAGTGTTCATCAGAAAACTAACAGAAAGCAACTGATTCATCCCACTTTCATAACTGATTCAAAGTATTCAAACTAATAGAAACAACTATTTTCATAACTGATTCAAACTACTTTCATCAATTAACATAGTGTTCATCAGAAAATACTACTTTCATCACTCATTCAAAGTGATTCAAACTAACAGAAACACCAATAGAAAACAACTATTTTCATCACTTTAACTTAGTAAGAAAACAACTATAAAGTAACAACTAACAGAAAGCAATTGTAAAGTACTATCAAATGGATAGAAAGTGCCTCTGAAGTGCTTTGAGGTTTGTTTGGACATCTTCTTCTATTATGAAATGTGAACTTACAAATTGAGCAACTCATTGATATTCCTCTCTTTGTAAGCTTTCCATTGCTTTTTATCTCCTCAACCTCCTTTTTTTATAGGCCTTCCAGGCATTGTTCTAACAGGAGGTGGTTCAACCTTTGTATTTGTTGGCTCATGCCACATTTACATACATGATACTGGATGTATAAAATGAGAATACGCTTTTAGGTAGGTCTCCTTCTTGTAACACTCAGAAATGAAGTCAAGTAGATTAAGCCTTTTGTGATGAATTGCTGCTACACCAAGTGCACAGGTATCCCATTCAGTTGCCAAGCTCTATAACTACACACTCCCTCAATAAACTTGATAATGTGTTTAATCCTTGTAGCCCCCTTAACTTCATACCCAACATCATCATTTCAGTGTATTGTGCACTTCATTGACCTCTCCACACTTATAACCAATACCATCATTGCCATTGGGGATATGCCTTCATTCCAAATATCTGCAAATGCCCTTACTCTAGTGAGCCTATTCATTATCTTTGTTCTAATTTCTTCAAGCATTTCTTGTGCTTAGGATCCAATACCCAAGCATTGAAGTTTTCAGCCATATTATTATCCACATTGTCACACTTGGAAGAAGTTCTGAATATTACTTTGCTCCATTTCTCAGGATTATAGTTTATCATGTCTTCATATGACCTAGCTTACTTAGCTTGTCCAAATTTGCTTTTAAGTCCAGCTTCATAAGTTGACGTTGCACAACTCCAAAATACATTTCTTCTCTCAATACCCTTCCATTCTTGTTGCTAGTTAGCTAGAATATATCTTGCACACATTCTATGCTAACATTCAGGAAGATATTCTTGAACTGATGAATACAAACCCTGCAAAATAATAGAATAAACAAATAAGAGACAGTTAGTTTAAAAATGAAGAGACTACAAAATAATAGAATAAACAAATAAGCTAGTGTTGATACCCAATTTTGCTCTCATATTTTTCAAAATATATATATACCTTCAAAATAGCATATTTGCATCATTATTTAGTATACAAACCTATACAAGCATTTTCTATAATTTTCCATAATTGTTAGACCTTTAAATTAATTTTTGCTTGTATTTAAATTATCCTTTTAAATTATTTTGTGATGACTTAGTTATCTAAAATAATTATTTTTGTACCTATGATATATGTTTCAAATATTTTATTTCATTCCATATAATTACAGTAGCATTTTTAAGCTATTTATTCAATTTTACAATAATGGCATATATTCATACATAAGAGCTCTTTATTTTATATTATTTATGTCAAAATAGCATATTTTATATTTTTATAATAATAAGTTATTATTTTAAGCATTTCAGTGCATAAATTATATTTTTATTTATTTATTAAGCATTTTTTATAAATCATTTTGATAAAATTTTGGGTATTTAAATAATAGCCCATTCTAACCAAATTTGGACCACATTGGTGGCCCAAAACTACCCAAACCTTAGCCCAGTCCATCCCAGCCCAAAGCCAAACGACCCTTAGTCTCAAACCCGGACGGAACCCGTCTCAAATAACCCGCCCCGTTTCCCTTGTGATCCTGGCCATTGATCTCAAATGATCAACGATCCATAATTAACCTACCCGTTTTATATTACCCCTCACCCTCTAACCCTAATCCCCATTTTCCCTAAAGATCGCCGCCTCGTTTCCCTCCATCTGTTTTCTCTTCTCCTCTCAAACCCTAGTAGTCGCTTCTTCTAAATCTCCCAACTCCAGTTCTAATATGGAATCTCTCCATAATTTGCCTACCATATCTGCTCCATCTCCGTGTTACTTACACGATTTTTAGTATCACTTAGTACTTGCATATTTTTGGCAAGTACTAGGCCTGAATTAGGTGAAAACCGACTTCAAACTTCAAGATCTAGACGTTATTCCGTCTATATACATTCATGGCAAGGCGATATGAAGCCGGTTCACCGAAACCTTTGGTCAATTCCTTGATTTATGTCGAATTACGGTTCAGAATTTTATACTTTTTCTTTTACTCGTTCTATTAGTGATTGCATGTGATAGTTCCTTATTTGCGCTTGATTGACTATTTTTCATGTTTGTTCGTTAAATTCCTACTACTATATAAACTCCTCCACATTCCCCTTTAAAAGAGAGATTTTTTTTTTCACCTGGATTCACTAAAAATCGAAGCTATCACTCTATTATTCTCTCTTATTCTCTTGTTCTATACTCTGATTCTTGGCCGGCTGAAAGCCAAGGCCATTAAACGACCTCCTCCGGTGCAAGCACTGCTCGGAGCCCATTCTAGAGGCTCTTGTGAACTCTGAAGCATCGGAGATCTGGGGTTCTTGCTATTACACTCTTTATTACTCTTTTGATTTTGCTACTGGTTAGTGCTTTTAACCCTCGCAATGTTAAATTTCTTTCTTTCCTTCTGCATGCCTATATGTGTTTGAATTACATAAGCATGTTTTAATCGCGAGTCCCTAATATTGCACTACTGTGATAATGCTCAATACTCTTTGTCATTTTGTGTTAGTTGAACGCGTGAGATAGTTTACTGCTTTGTCTTTAGTTTGTATTAGGCTAATCTGTAATCTTCACTGCGGTTTGCACTTCTATGTTGATCCTTTGTTTTTCTGGAATGAGTTCAGTACCTCTAGCATCTGAATATGTTCAGTTTTGAGTTTCAATGCAAGTCCATTTTGATATGAATCTGACTACTGTGACCATATGATGTTGGTTACAAATTTTTTGCATATTTTGTATTGGATACCACCCCAACTCTATGGAAGCCACCCCCACTTGAATGAATCTTTTAGTGCTAAGTCTTGTGTCTGCTTGACTGCTCTTTGTGTATTAGTCCCAACTATATGGAATACTGCTTCAAAGTTTGCTCTAAATATATTTCCTTGCTATCCTGATTTTAAGATAAATACTCCATTTTCTTATCAACTATGACCTTGCTTCTATGCTAATATGTTTCCCCAGTATGCCTTTGGCTCATTTGCTGCCATGTCCTTTAAGTAAATATCACAATGTGTCCCCACATCATGTCTACATACTGATTAACATGGCACTAGAATGTATACTTAACTTAATTTGGATCTTTAGGTGTCAACTAGTTTGACTTCATGCATATGTACATGACAATATATGTATGCATGTAAACCCGTTCTTCCCCTAATTCTTTCAATATGAGGTTGTCTATGTAGTACTTTGCTACGTGTGAAATCATGTTGAACCTGCTGGCCTGCTTGACTAGTTTCTCTGTATGTTCAACTTGGTGTATTACTTGATTTTTGTCCCTCTATCACTATCCACTCTCCTTACTTGCTATTCATGCTATTCTGAATTCTCATTCTTAGCTGGTTGAAAGACAAGGCTATCTAGGTTCTATTGTTGGCCTCTCAAGTGTGAGCACTGCTCGGGGTCCAATTGAGACCCTTGTGAACTCTAACACACTAGGGCTTGGTCCTTAGTCACTCCCTCAATTTCAAACTGTTCACATTCACTCTGCTTCCCCATGTTATGTGATGTGTACTTGAATTGGCTGATTTAAATGGTGCAACACTTGGTGCCATGGTTGAGTAAACTGGTTATAGACTCCTCTATGGATCCATGAGTCATGTATTGAATATGGCTCTTTGTTGAAGGCCTGGGTATGCTATGTAAGAGCTATTGAAAGCCCAGGCAATGGTGGGTATTTATTAGGCCTGTTGTGGGCCTCTTATCATTGTTATGTAACACTGTCACTTTTACTCATTATTGGGCATGTAATAACCTCTGTATAAACAATTGGGGTGTTAGTAAAAAGGGAATGGGTAGAATTCAATATGCAAGATGGGTAGATGACATCCCTATAGGACTTGATAACATGTTTGCCATATGTGTTGTTCAATTGTATGAGCACTGTAGAGATCATGACATTAGGAAAAGCACACACACACACTACCTGTTTACCATTAAACATGAGTTCAAATGCTATGTCTGCTGCTACATATTTATAGACAGCATGCCTATAGGAAGTGAGCACCCCTTCAACTTGCATGATTACTTTCGAATATATTAGAAACCTACCTATAGGAACAGATGAATTTTCCTTCAATTCGCTTAAGTTATTCACTAGAAATTATGCCTATAGGATTTTTGATCACTTTATTTGCTATTGTACCACATTGATCATTAGAAATCTTGTTTATGAGACTAAGTATAAATAAAACAAGCTCTGAAGTACTATGCATTAGAGATCCTGCCTATAGGAAATAATTGCTCGTTATAATTGATTAATGCTAGACCATTCTAACACTGTTTTTTGCACGTCGTATGAATAATTCTGGGACTCTTTCCCTAGCAGATTCTGTTGTACCCAACCATGTAGATCACTTAGGCATCGCACATATAGGATTGGTAACTTAAAACTCTCAACAATTAACTTATGATACCCGTATGATTCTATCTATAAGCTATATCCTGCATCCGAAATTACTTGCATGCTTTGATCACCTAGAAAGCATGTCTATAGGATTCTGCAGATTCCTGATTGGCATATGTGTTTGCGTGCATTTACTGCTTAAGTACGGAGGCAAACTTGAGCCCCCTTTATTGCCATATTTAAATTCCAATGTGTTTTGTATGTCGCCTAGTTTTATCATTTTGAGCAGCTTAAGTTTAAGCCTAGAACCACCCCAAATAGAGGTCCAATTCCCTCCCGGACCATAGGTATGGGACGGGTAGTGCACGCATAAGGTACGACTTATAACTGAATTAGTGCACTTTAGGTAACAACTTTAACATAGTAATCGGGTAGTAGGAGATGATAGTTTGTGCTCGTTGAATAATGCGAGTAGCACCTCATCTTGAGGGAGTAACAGAGTATTATTTATGTTGCACGGGGTGATCCTTTAGGCTAAAAAATTTAGGACCCTCCCTCCTCTTTGTATGTTGTTATTAGATCTAAATAGTTGTATCCATATACTCGCACTAAGATCTGATGTTGTAATAAAGTTCTTTGACTTCTGAATTTCGTTTGTTTATTTGATCACTTAGCCTAATCGTAATCCACATCATCTTAAGTTCGGTCGGGACCCACAGTTGTGGACCTCGAGGAGTGCCAAACACCTTCTCTTTGAGGTAACTTGAGCCCTTACCCGATCTTTGATGACGTTGATTAGTAAAACAGAGTCATTTGCATATTAGGTGCCCTAACTCACTTTAAACTGTTAGGTGGCGACTCTCCTCTTTTAATACCTCCTTAAAAGAGTTGTCACATGTCGAAATCCGATTTCATGAGAAAACGGGGCGCGACAGCTAGTACCTTTTGCATATCACTATAGATTGTCATTTTTTCTCCTTCATCATCGATCTCCCAATCAGACTTCAATATCCTTATAAACCAACTCCATGTCTCTTTAGTTTCAGTGCCAACTACAACCCATGCAATTGGAAATATTTGGTTGTTCCCATCCTTTATAATAACAACAAGTAGTTGTCCCTTAGTTATTCCCTTCAAGAAACAACCATCTAACCCAATATACTTTCTGCAACCTTCAATAAATCCTTTTTTCATTGCTTCAAAGCAAATGTAGAGGAGTTAAACAATTTTTTTCCATCTTCAGAATTTGTCACTTTTACCACACATGTGCTACCTCGATTTGATTGAAGGAGCACATCTCTGTAATCATAAATTCTGCCAAACTCCTTTACATGATCACCCATCACTTTTTTCAATACTTGTTTCCTAGTCTTCAGACATATTTTTTCCCCAACATATAAACTCAAATCCTCCCTTGCCAAATCTTGCATCTCCCAACCCTTTATGCAAGGCCGTGAAATTATCCTACTTCCATAATACTTGATAATATACTTGGTATTGCATATTGAATTTGTGTTGGTCTTATTGCAGTTATGCATAGGATTATACGTTTTAATAATGAAATCAACAGATTTGGGCTCTCTGCTTGCAAACAATAACCAAGGACATCTACTAGTTTTGTATTTTACTCTAACTCTATTTTTATCATTTGTAATCTTCTCTAGCTGAGCACCTCTTTCTATTGCATACATGATAACAACTTTCCTAAACTTATATAGACTTTCAAAGACCATGTTAAGTTGCCAAACCACCCTTTTCCCATTTTGGATCATATGTTACCCTCTTGTTCTCCTTCCTTAATTTCATGTTACCACTTTTGTTTCCTAATTCACTCCCACTCCCACTCCCACTCTCATTGTCACTCTCAAAACTACTAGCATCTGAACTGTCATAAAAAGGATCATCACCAACTAACTTACCAGAAATATTTTTTTTTCCTTTATCTATGTCTTCAAAACCTGGATCTATCCCAACTGGTCCAAGAAACTACTTAGCAAATAACTTTCTTTTTTGGTATTCTTTTTTTGTTCTTCTAAGCCTTCAAATCTGTTTTAACTATGTTCAACTCTTTATGCACATCGCTATCATAATCAGCCTCATGCTCTTCATCATCATAACTCCTAGATTTATTACTATTACTATCTACAATATCACCTACAACTTATATTGTTCATGGGGTTCTATTTGACCACTAGAATTAATATTTTTAATTTGGGAACCTAAAGGTGCATTGAGCCATCAACAACCCTGTTAGAAGATTCTTCAATGGCCTCACTAGTCACATGGCTATTCTGGACCACAGTATCTCCCTCATGGCATACATAAATAATGTCTATTGCATCCTTATTACTTAACAAATAAGCAAGTACCAATAAATCCATATCTTTTTTATCTACTAAACGGCCACCCTTAGAAGATACAATAAATATTTTTGGGATTTTTACCAAGTTATACTATAATAGAAACATATTTACCACCTTCATTTAGGTTCCTTATTAATTACTTTGTATATCTATATTTACAAGTTATATACAAAACCATTAAAAAGAAAAAAAAATCAAGATTCCTTAATTTTAGCTTGTCAGTTACACGACACCCACTCCCATTTCCAATAACCCCCTACATCTAAGATTATGTTTTTTTTTTCTTTCTTAATAATCACCCAAAATCTCTCTTTTATTTTCATACCCTCCCCCCTCCCCCCCCAAAAAAATCCAATTCTTTTCCTTTTCCAAAGGTTTTCAAACACAATTTCTCTCTTTCTTACTAATCACCCAAAATCACTATTAGTTATTGATACAATGCGGACGAACTTCGGAATAATGGTCTAGAATCAAGTTGTGGGTAAGTTTTGAATCTTGGTTCTCTTTCTTTCTAAAATCCTTATTGTATGTGACTTCTATATGATACATCAATACCCAAAACAATACTCGATACAATACTAATACAATTATATTAAATATTTACTGTAGAGTTGTAATTGAAACTTGAAGAAGATGAAGACCGTAATTGTATCACCATTTTTCAGAAATGTATCGCAATTGTATTATAATTTTATATGTATCATAATTGTTGCAGGAATTGTATTACAAATGTATGATAATTGTATATTTATTGTATATTGTTACGAGCGGTTGTGCATTCGTGACGAATTTCACAGCTTGTATCACAAGTATGATAATTGTATATTAATTTATTAGTATTGTATCTGGTATTATTTAGGGTATTAATGTACCAGATACAAGTATAATATAATTATATTTTAGGCATTGATATATCTGATACAATTCAAATATAATTATAATACAGTTATCATACAATTATCACACAATTTCTGAATATCTTTTAATAATATAAAGTTGTCAGCAATGGTGAAAAAAGAGCAGATGGAGATTCTGGGCGTAGATGAAGGGATTTTGATGTAAACAAAAGAAGAGAGAAGAGGAGAGGGGAAAAAAGAAAATGACGTAATTGAATCCCTTAATTAAAGATACTAATGATGGGGTGAGAGCCTTTTAAGGAGCAATGTATACAATTTGTAAGAAAAACCTAGATACTTATTAAAAACTACAAAACATAGAGAACATAGGTAAATAAATTTTAATATAGTATAGCTAGGTAAAAATCCCAACATTTTTCCTACACTGATAAACCCAAAATCCTTGGCATAATCAATAATTTTTGGAATAGACAATTTATCTATATCCACGTTAAAGGTATTGTCAAACCTCCTTTTCCCCGAGGGATAGGGGAGTTTTTCCAACTAAAGTGACATTAATCGATATGGGATTATTTATTTATTCAGAGTCGCCACTTGGAATAATTTATGGTGTCCCAAGTCACCGGTTTATTTTAAATCCTAAATTCAGGAAATTTGACTCTA
Source organism: Nicotiana tomentosiformis (assembly GCF_000390325.3). Lineage (NCBI taxonomy): Eukaryota > Viridiplantae > Streptophyta > Magnoliopsida > Solanales > Solanaceae > Nicotiana > Nicotiana tomentosiformis. Next base: position 18,103,337 of record NC_090819.1, read on the forward strand.
TTTTAAGGTCCGCGAAAATCAAAAGACCGGGTAAGGAATTCTGTTAACTCGGGAGAAGGCGTGAGGCACTCTCAGATTTTGTAGTTTTAGCACGGTCGCTCAACTATTAATAATTGGTCAAATTATCTGATTTATTACATGTTTTAGAACCCTTTATGTGTTAATGCTTCTATACCATTTTTTATTATTTTAACAATTATGGAATTTATTTAAACAAGTCGCGATGTCGCGCACTCACTTATTTTTATACATATTGTGAATTGCGTCACGTGAAATACACCCACTATCTACAACATGTTAATTTTTATTATTTGAAGTTGGGGTCAAGTCGCGTGAAACGCGCACTTGAATTAGGAGTTACGTATCGTGACTATGTGTCTATGTCACATGAACCGTACTTATAATCACGATGATTTATTAATCGTGCCTGAATCAAGCTACGAATGTTTATAAGATTGTTTACTCAAACAATTTTGAAATTGTTGTGAGGTCATGAATTATGGAATTATTTGTGAAAGAACTGAATTTATTTTTTTATAGAAAAATGGGCTAGCTTAGAGAAAGATGGGTCATCTATGTTATTTATTACTTTGAGCCTCATGAGACTAAATCTTTTGGCCCAAAATCTTTTCTTCTCCAACAGCCCAAAAACCAATTTTCTTAAAAACAAATCGTGGCCCAAGCAAATTATCCAACCCATTATCCTATATTCTGTATATTTCTTAAACAAAACTAATGACACCACAATCTCATGAATAAAATTAGTAAACAAGCCAAATTACAGTGATTCAATAGATCCTTTATCCGGTTAAATCAACTCAGAACAAAACTTTACAACTCTAAAATTAACATCATGGTCCAATAAACACATGAATAAGGAAACAATGAGATTCAAATGATCCAAATATCAATAGAGTGAATTACTACTTCATGCTACTCAATAATCACACCAACAGACAAGAAGATAAATGGATAAAATAATCAGTGAAGAAAGGGAAACAACGGACCTTTGATATAAATTAACAGAGTTGAAATTACAAGAGCGTTAAACCATTCGACCAGTGTTAATTGGATCTTTCACCGGCCACGGAACCTCGAACGAAAAATCGCGACTTGCAACCCCAATCGACCTTGCAAAATCGGTGATTTAGTGGCTTGTTTTTGCTGGGTTTAAAGCTATTTATTTGGGGGTGATTTTGCTGGATTTTTCGAAAGAAAGACGAAGAAAGAATGTCACGAGTAAAGATTCTCTTATCCTCGAAGAAGAAAATAAATTTCTCTCAATTCCCCCCTCCCTCTTTTTTTTCTCCTTCTCCCCCTTTTTTCTCCTCACATTTCTCTTTTATTTATAGAAAACAATTTGAAATTTTTTCAGATTTGTTTTTTTATTTTATTTTATTATTTTTAATTAAAAAGAATTCTCACTTCCCATTTTTCTTCTTTTTAAAAAAAAATAATTCCCCACTTTCCTTTACTTTTATTTTTTAATTTCTCACTTTTTTACTTTTATTATATTTAAATTCCCACTTTTTTTACTTTTCATTATTTTACTTTTTTTTACTTTTCACTTATTTTACTTTTTTTTAATTTCCACTCTCTTTTACTTTTTTTTAAAAACAATTTCAGCTACCTTTACTTTTATTTTATTAATTCCAACTTTATTTTACTTTTTATTTTTTAAATTTCCACATTTTTTTATTTTTAATTTTTTTAATTTTCCACTTTCTCTTACTTTTTTTTTTATTAAACAATTTCTACCTGATTTTACTTTGAGTTTTTAATTTTATACTTCTACTTTTCCTATTTTTTTATTCTCATCGAAAAATTTTAAAAAAATATTTAATTTGTTTCGATTTTTAATTTATTTTATTTTAAAATAAAGATAAAAATAATATTAATAGTAATAATTGACCTTTTAAATTATTTTTAATTTTTACCCTATATATAAAATAATTGTAACAAAGCTAAAAATATATATATTAAATTTCTAAAAATATTTGTACAGTAAAAAGTGATAAAAATTCAAATATAGTCAAAAATTAGGCGCTCACAACTGCCTCTCTTTGCTTGGAAACATGAAGAGTTTTCAGGCAAAGACTAAGTGAGTCATGTGACTAATTTTTGACTAAACTGTTATTCAAAAAGGAAAAGAAATAAAATATAAGGTGCAACCGAGTCCTGATTTTGGACAGCCTACATATCCCGGGTCATAGGGGAATTGGGTCGCGTGTAGTTCAAGGAGAATGGTAGAATGATGAGTTGAGGAGTCCAATGAGGTTCCGTCTAGGCTCCGGTCCGCGGTCCTTCTATTATATCAAAATATAAAAAAAACTAAACAAGCCTATCAGTTATGAGTTACAAGATTCTTATCTATGAGTCTTCTGAAACTTGATGTTGAATCTTGATTGGTTCTTCATGCAGACTCTGATTTAAACATTGATGCTCGCTAGGTGTAAGCTCTAGTTCATTATTCTATAGCTTTTTCTAATCAAAACGAGACTCCAATGCCCGTGGCTTCAGTCATATCTTGAGCATTCCACATCTTTTCAACTCCTTTTGCATTTTGGATTCACTTATTTTTTCTTTTCTTTTATTCTGAATTGAGACTTCTTCTTTTGGTCATCTTGAACATTATGCCTCGAGGTAAAACCTACTCAGATACCGAAACAAATAAACAAACAAAAATTTTCAGCCCCAGTTTGCACTAGAAAATTTCGTGAGTTATTGTAACAAAATTCTAAACTACTTCATTATTGAAAGCAATAAAAGGTCTGGAGTGGTGTACCCCGAAAAGATCATGCTGATTTCATTTTTGGATGGTGTTCCTTTATTGTCAAAAGGATGTCTCAACTAAGAATTGGTATACCTTATGTTGGGAAAATGTGGCCATGGATTGGTATACCCTATATTGGCAATGATATCAGGGAGTGGTGTACCTTGCATTTAAGATCAAATCAACTATGGAGTGGAGACCCTATTTCTAAAATAAAATCAACTAAGGAGTGGAGACCATATGTTAGAAAAGAGACTAGGGAGTGGAGACACTATGTCTAAAATAAAATCAACTAGGGAGTGGAGACCCTATGTTGGAAAAGGCGACTATGGAGTGGAGACTCTATGTCTAAAATAAAATCAACTAGGGAGTGGAGACCCTATGTTGGCAATGATATCAGGGAGTAGTATACCCTGCATTTAAGATCAAATCAACTAGGGAGTGGAGACCTTATATCTAAAATAACATCAACTAGGGAGTGGATACCCTATGTTGGAAAAGGAGACTAGGGAGTGGAGACCCTATGTCTAAAATAAAATCAACTAGGGAGTGAAGACCCTATGTTGGAAAAGAGACTAGGGATTGCAGACCCTATATCTAAAATAATATCAACTAGGGAGTGGAGACCCTATGTCTAAAATAAAATCAACTAGGGAGTGAAGACCCTATGTTGGAAAAGATATTAGGGAGTTGATACCCTATATCTAAAATAACATCAACTAGGAAGTGGAGACCCTATGTTAGAAAAGGCGACAAGGGAGTGGAGACCCTATGTCTAAAATAAAATCAACTAGGGAGTGGAGACCCTTTGTTGGCAATGATATCAGGGAGTGGTGTACCCTGCATTTAAGATAAAATCAACTAGGGAGTGGAGACCCTATGTTGGAAAAAAGACTAGGGAGTGGAGACCTTATATCTAAAATAACATCAACTAGGGAGTGGATACCCTATGTTGGAAAAGGAGACTAGGGAGTGGAGACCCTATGTCTAAAATAAAATCAACTAGGGAGTGGAGACCCTATGTTGAAAAAGAGACTAGGGGTGCAGACCCTATATCTAAAACAACATCAACTAGGGAGTGCAGACCCTATGTCTAAAATAAAATCAACTAGGGAGTGAAGACCCTATGTTGGAAAAGATACTAGGGAGTGGAGACCCTATATCTAAAATAACATCAACTAGGGAGTGGAGACCCTATGTTGGAAAAGGCGACTAGGGAGTGGAGACCCTATGTCTAAAATAAAATCAACTAAGGAGTGAAGACCCTATGTTGGAAAAGAGACTAGCGTATGGAGACCCTATGTCTAAAATAACATCAACTAGGGAGTGGAGACCCTATGTTGGAAAAGGAGACTAGGGAGTGGAGACCCTATGTCTAAAATAAAATCAACTAGGGAGTGGAGACCCTATATTGGAAAAGAGACTAGGGAGTGGAGACCCTATGTCTAAAATAAAATCAACTAGGGAGTGGAGACCCTATGTTGGAAAGGGCGACTAGGGAGGGGAGACCCTATGTCTAAAATAAAATCAACTAGGGAGTGGAGACTCGATATTGAAAAATCAACTAGGAAGTGGAGACCCTATATTGAAAAATCAACTAGGGAGTGAAGACCCTATATTGGAAAAGAGACTAGGGAGTGGAGACCCTATGTCTAAAATAAAATCATCTTGGGAGTGGAGACCCTATGTTGGATAGCGACTAGGGAGTGGAGACCCTATGTCTAAAATGAAATTAACTAGGGAGTGGAGACCCTATGTTAGAAAAGAGACTAGGGAGTGGAGACTCTATGTCTAAAATAATTTCAACTATGGAGTGGATACCCTATGTTGGAAAAGAGGCCAGGGAGTGGATACCCTATGTCTAAAATAAAATCAACTAGGGAATGGAGATCCTACGTTGGAAAAGCGACTAGGGAGTGGAGACCCTATATCTAAAATAAAATCAACTAGGTAGTGGAGACCCTAGGTTGGAAATGCAGCTAGGTATTGGAGACCCTATACTACCATGATTTACAACTTTCTTTCTTTTTTCTTTTTATTAAGAGAATGAGTAAAATGCGGGAAAGAATTTGACGAAGACTTCCCTTTTTGGAGTTGTTGCTGCTGTAGAGCTATCTTAGTCTCCGCGCGATTTCTTTTTGGCTGCACCTGCTTCTTGCAAGGTTGCTTTGGATTGCACCTGTTTCTTGTTTTTTAAACAAAGAACAATTGTTAGTTTCAAACGGTAGTTGGTTTTGTGGCCTTGAGTATTTCAGTCACTTGATCTTGGCCGGCTTCTTTGATGATAATTTCACCTGCAACTGCTAGTTTCCTGAATACCAATTGCATTTCTAGCCAAGGAGAACCTTTGACTTTTCCAAACTTTGCCAGGAAGGTCGGTCACGTGGGATTTAATATTTTCCAACTTTATTTTGCCTTTGTAGGCCTTTGACTTCTTTCTTCCAATTTTACCTTCAGGGCATTGGGGAACCTTTGGCTTTTCAAACTTTGCCAAGATGGTTAGCCACTTGGGACTTAACCTTTTCAACTTCATTTTGCCCTTATAGACGCTTTCAATTTGATTTCCTCCTTTCGAGAGTTTTTGATTTCAAAGCATCAGCCACCATGGCCAGTTGGGGTTGACTTGATGCCCCTACCGAGGCTGGGTGCCCTGTAAATCAGTCTTGCCATCCCTTCTTTGCCTTAGTTTTGGAACAGAGTTAGACCGAAAGGGATTCAAAGAAAAATAAACAATGGAATGGACAATGAATTTAGACGAGAGGTATCCCTTTTCGGGAAAGGAAAGGACTTATCTGCGGACTTCAATGAACATGACATGCCTTTTGGACTAGATCCTCGAAACCGAGAAACCTTGCCCAGGACTATCCAATGGCTGTGAAGATCTTCTTTTCAATCAGTAGTGCCCTTTGCGGGTTTTCACCAGCTGACCTCTCTCATTTATCTTCTCACCATCGCCTTATAATGTCCTTTGCGAGTTTTCACTAACAAGACTCTCATTTTTATTTTCTCTGCTCGCCATCGCCTATAGTGCCCGTGAGGATTTTCACCAATAAGACTCTCTCATTTTGGTGGCATCAGATCCAAGTGACTGTATCCTTCAATTCTTGAATATTCTCATTGATTGACCGGAAGGACTTGAAAAGGATTTTGGGTAGAAAGGATTTGGATTGAATTACAACTTTGGAACCTCTCAGGCAAAACCATCGCCAAACCATTGTAACACCTGCTTGAGTTTCAACTTTTGGGGGAATGTGGATTTTTCTTTTGATGTGACTGATCCCCAGAGAGAGGCTGCCTACGTATCCTTTCGGAATCAAGTTGAACGTAGTTCGATTAACTTTGTTTCTGATTCTCTCTCTTTTTTTTTTCTGTTTTGTTTTCTTTTATTTCTTTTTTTATTTCATTTTTTTTTCTTTTTTTCTTTTTTTTTTTCAATAACACTTTCAGTTTCTAAAGAGGGTAATCAAAGAAGAGTAACCGGCTCAAAGGGTTTGCAAAGGGTTGATAATGTTTGGGTAGCGAGAATGAAAGCCTTCTTCATCCCAACGAGAGAACTTTGCAGGTGTTTCAAAGACATTTCCTTCGATATTTCCCAAGTACAACGCTCTCTTTTGGCAGTACTCTCGTTACAATGTATGAACCTTTTCAATCTAGAGCCAATTTTCCTTTAGCTGTTATGATTCTTTATTTTATTTCCTTAAACTTATCTTCAGTGCATTTTGATTTTTGATTCATTATTTCCATGTCTGACAGTGTTTTAGAACATAGGCCTGAAGTCCGCAAACATGTCATGTCATTAAAATCTGCATTTAACATAAGTGAAAAGAGAATAAGAAAAGTGACAAGATTAAGAAAAGAGACATTCCTGGACAATGAAATACTAATTTCATTTGATTTTTAAAAAAAATTTAAAGATAGAAGGTTTTACAATCGGAAAGTAAGACAACAAAGTTAAACATCCAGATCACACCCTGAAATAATCCGAACGCATAAAGGATAGCAAGACGGCTACCGAGACTCCCGTCTGACATGAAACTTTCAGGTTTGGCGACTATTTTTTGACTTTTCTTCTGTCTTGACAGTGGCTGCAATGGCCTTCAGTGCTGGATCAAATTCTTTGGCCTCACAAATCATACTAATGACTGGCCCATTATTGTGAGTCGGTAATGGATTGTTAGTCACATTTGGGATCTCTTAGTCCCTTAGCACAATTCTTTTTTCTTCTATCAAGCTTTCGACTGCCCTTTTAAGGGTCCAACAGTCTTCTGTATCATGGACTTCTACTTCTGAATGGTAAGCACATCTGGTACCGGTTCTGTATGATGGTGACTCGGGATTTTGCCGATTGGGAGGTACATGATGCAATAGACCCAGCTGGATTAGCTTTTGAAGCAGACTGGAGTAAGATTCGCAAATAAGGGTGAAATTATTTCTCCTGGGAGGCTCACGAGGGCGTGGATTATGTTGGTGTATATTTTGTGGTAGACGGGGATTATATGGAGCTTGGTATGGATGGTTATGTCTGGGAGGTAGAGCTCAGGTTTAGTTGTAGTGCTGTTGTGGCCATGCATAAGTTTGGGCATTCATCACCGCATAGTGAGGCGATGCCACGGCATAAGCTACATCTTGATACGGGTAGTAATGTTGTGGGGTTCTTGGTGGTATATAAGAATGGTCAAATGATTTGCGAGGCACTCTTGAACCCGAAGCCATCATGGCTCCCTCCTCCCTCTTTTTGCGATTAGCTAAACCCCCTTAACCGTTCTGGATAACTTGAAAGGTAGCTTTCAAGGCAGCTTGACTCAATATCCGGGTAGTTTTCAGACTGTTTTCTATCATCTCCCCGATTTTGATGGCCTCGGCAAATGGTTTGCCCATAGCGGACATCATATTCTGGTGGCTTGCAAGAAGACTATAACCATTTTTGCTTCGTCCATGGGTGGTTTCACTCTGGCGGCCTGCTCGCGCCATTTGATAGCATACTCGCAAAAAATTTTGTGGTTTTTTTCTTCAAATTAGATAGGGAGTTTTTGTCTGGAGCAATGTCGACGTTGTACTAGAACTGTCTGACAAAATCCCTAGCTAAATCATCCCATATGTGCCAGTGGGAGATTTCCTAATCCATATAGCATTCTGAGGCGATTCCTGTCACGCTTTCTCCGAAGTAGGCCATCAACAACTCTTCTTTCCCACCAGCCCCTCTCAGTTGATTGCAGTATCTCTTTAGATGAGCAATTGGATCTCCGTGCCCATCATACCTCTCGAACTTTGTCATTTTGAAGCTGGCAGGTAGATGAACATTTGGAAACATGCACAAGTCTGAATAGGAAACACTTTTTTGGCCACTCAGGCCTTGCATGTTTTTCAAACTTTGTTCCAAGCTTCTCATATTCCGAGCTATTTCTTCCTGCTCGAGATTCCTAACCGCTCTTTATTATTCAATCAGGGACACATATTGTGGTTGTAGAGCATATAGGTCAGGAGTAACATGAGTCAAGTCAGGCTGAAATTGCGGGTCTTGGAAGGTGAATGTTAAAGGTTCAAAGCATGGCCTAGGCACGGTTGGTTGTGCCATGGTAAAGACCGATGGTGCGGATAACAACGTTGACGGTGCTCCGAAGAACGGTGCCTGGGTGCGGACCAGAGAAGGCATACCAGTGAAGTTGGATGATATAGAAGGGTACCCAAATGGATTTGTCATATGGATGTTGGTGGTTCCAACTGTCCTTGGGACCAGCTCTGGGAACCCAGGAATTGTGCTTGGCGATTCCTTACCGTTGGACAAGGCGTCCCACATTTCCAACATGCGGAGACGCATTATCTTGTTTTCTTCGGCAGTTGCCGACTCGGGTTGTGAAATAGCCAGCTCAGGGCTCTCCTCAGTGTTAATGATATAGAGATTGCTTTCTAAAGCCATTGGGATCTTTTCTTTGGATCTTGTAAAATAGGAGTGAAAAGCCCGATTACCGACAAAACCAACCACTTGAACAAGACTTACTGAATTGCACACACAACACCCTTGTCAGTTTTGAGACATTTAACAGATAAGGAATCGCACATTAGAGATGCAATGCACCTGAATAGTTAAACGTTCCTAAAATATTTTTGCAACGACTGTGTGTTTCATCCCGGCTTTCACTATCTCTTTTTCATTATGTAGTTCTTTTCTTTCAATTCCACTCTCTTTCATTTTTATCACACTTTTCCCCCCTCTTTTTGTTGATTTTCACATAGATTAATTAGGGTTATGATCGCATCCGATGGGGATTGCCTACGTATCATGACACCGCATGAACCAGACCATTACGTAGTTCAGGGGAAGATCGGGAATAAAGTAAATAAACTAACTCTTTTTTTCTTTATTTTTTTAATACAAAAAAGACCACAAAAGCTCCTAACAAGGAAAATATTTTTTAACTTTGAATTTTATTTTATTTTGGGAAGTTTTGAAAGGAAAATTCTTTAAGAATAAATAAAATATTTTTGGATTTTGATTTTTTATATATTGTTTCATTTTTTATTTTATTTTTTTTGGGAATTTTCGAAAGAAAGACTTCTAAAGAAGAAAGAAATAATTTTTGATTTGATTTTTATTTTTGAAAGAAAGACTTCGGAAAAGAAGGAAAATATTTTTGGATTTGATTTGTTTTTGAATTTTCTAAGGAAAGAATTCTAAGAAGGAATTAAGGAAAGGGAAAATATTTTTGGATTTTTTTTTGAAAATTGGGGCCAGAACCGATGAGGTTTGCCTACGTATCTCACATCCGGTGAGAATCAGACCCGCGTAGTTCGGTAAGAAAAGCATGACCTTTTATGAAAATATTTGGCGTATTTTGAAATGACTCCTCTTTTTGTTTTTTCAAAATTTCTTCAGAGTTTTGGGATTTTTAAATACCCGAATTTTCAGAAACCGAGTAAATTTCTCTCTCTTGCCTCACTCTTGGGTTTTCTTCCTATTCTAGAAACCGGTCAACATGCAAGCCGAAACAAACAAATATACAAGTAGCACGTAAGATGCATCAGGATGGTCTTTTGATTAGGGTACACCTGTCCTAGACGAACCCAACCCCTGTGTTGAGTCCCAAAGTCGAATGCACGTGATGCAAACAAAAGTACCTACTAGGGATCCGACATGAGGTTATGTCATTCTAAGTTTAAATTTTGGGTGTATTGTTCTAGACCTGACTTACCCGAGCGGACAACTCGAGCCGAGGGGAGGCAGCGTACTGGGAATACAGAAGCTTCACCGACTTTGTAACTTGTCCGATCCTCATTCTAAAATTAGGGTATGACTCTAATAGAAAAGAAGCCACGCGAAGCGCACACTTCCCAGAAAATTTAGAAGACTTAGAGAGAAGAAGGGTGTCGTAACAGTTTTATATACATTTCAAACAATATCAAAACGGTAAAAAGCGACATTTAGCACATTAGGCTCAAACATGTAAAAAATCAGATAATAAAATAAAAGCCAAGTATAACAGTTATTCTAACCTCGAATTCTAAACCATGAACCAGAAGTTCTAGGTTCTTGTCCCCAGCAGAGTCGCCAGAGTTGTCATACCTCCTTTTTTCCGAGGGATAGGGGAGTTTTTCCAATTAAAGTGACATTAATCTACATAGGATTATTTATTTATTCAGAGTCGCCACTTGGAATAATTTATGGTATCCCAATTCACCGGTTTATTTAAAATCCCAAATTCAGGAAATTTGACTATGTTTTAAGGTTCGCGAAAATCAAAAAATCCGGTAAGGAATTCTGTTAATCCGGGAGAAGGTGTGAGGCACTCCCGGATTTTGTAGTTTTAGCACGGTCCCTCAACTATTAATAATTGGTCTAATTATCTGATTTATTACATGTTTTAGAACCCTTTATGTGTTAATGCTTCTATACCGCTTTTAATTATTTTAAACAATTATGGAATTTATTTAAACAAATCGTGATATCGCGCACTCGCTTGTTTTTGTACATATTGTGAATTGCGTCACTTGAAACGCACCCGCGATCTACAACATATTGATTTTTATTATTTGATATTGGTGTCAAGTCGCGTGAAACGCGCACTTGAATTAGGAGTTACGTATCGTGACTATGTCACATAAACCGTACTTATAATCACGATGATTTATTAATCGTGCTTGAAGCAAGCTACGAATGTTTATAAGATTGTTTACTCAAACAATTTTGAAATTGTTGTGAGGTCATGAATTATGAAATTATTTGTGGAAGAATTGAATTTATTTTTTATAGAAAAATGGGCTAGCTTAGAGAAAGATGGGTCATCTATGTTATTTATTACTTTGAGCCTCATGAGACTAAATCTTTTGGCCCAAATTTTTTTCTTTTCCAATAGCCCCAAAACCAATTTCCTTAAAAATAAATCATGGCCCAAGCAAATTATCTAACCCATTATCCCATATTCTGTACATTTCTTAAACAAAACTAATGACACCACAATCTTATGAATAAAATTAGTAAACAAGCCAAATTACAGTGATTCAATAGACCCTTTATCCGGTTAAATCAACTCAGAACAAAACTTTGCAACTCTAAAATTAACATCATGGTCCAACAAACATATGAACAAGGAAACAATGAGATCCAAATGATCCAAATATCAATAGAGTGAACTACGACTTTATGCTACCCAATAATCATACCAACAAACAAGAAGGTAAATGGATAAAATAATCAGTGAAGAAAGGGAAGCGACGGACATTTGATATAAATTAACAGAGTTGAAATTACAAGAGCTTTAAACAATTCGACGAGTGTTGACTGGAGCTTTCACCGGTCACGGAACCTCGAACAAAAAATCGCGACTTGCAACCCCAATCGACCTTGCAAAATCGGTGATTTGGTGGCTTGTTTTTGCAAGGTTTAAAGCTGTGTTTTGGAGGGTGATTTTGCTGGATTTTTCGAAAGAAAGACGAAGAAAGAATGACATGAGTAGAAATTCTCTTACCTAGAAGAAAAAAATAAATTTCTCTCAATTCCCTCCTCCTTCTTTTTTTTTTCTCCTTCTCCCCCCTTTTGTTTCCTCACATTTCTCTTCTATTTATAGAAAAAAGTTTGGAATTGTTTCAGATTTGTTTTTTTTGTTTTTTTAATTAAAAAGAATTCCCACTTCCCATTTTTCTTCTTTTTTTAAAAAAAGAAATAACTCCCCACTTTCCTTTACTTTTATTTTTTAATTTATCACTTTTTTTCTTTTATTATATTTAAATTCCTACTTTTTTTACTTTTATTTTTTTATTTTTCACTTATTTTATTTTTTTTTAAATTTCCATTCTCTTTTACTTTTTTTTAAAAACAATTCAGCTACATTTAATTTTATTTTTTAATTCCAACTTTTTTTTATTTTTTATTTTTTAAATTTTGACATTCTTTTACTTTTATTTTTTTAATTTTCCACTTTCTTTTATTTTTTTTATTAAACAATTTTCACCTACTTTTACTTTTACTTTTTAATTCCATAATTCTACTTTTTCTGTTTTTTTTATTCCCATCCAAAAATTTTAAAAAAAAATATTTAATTTTTTCCGGTTTTTTAATTTAATTTATTTTAAAATAAATTAAAAAATAATAATAAAAATAATATTAATAGTTATAATTGACCTTTTAAATTATTTTTAATTTTTACCCTATATATAAAAAAAAAGTAACAAAGCTAAAAAATATATATTATATTTCTAAAAATATTTACACAGTATAAGGTGATAAAAATTTAAATATAGTCAAAAATTAGGTGCTCACAAGCATATTCAATGTTTCTCCCAACATAAACTGGCCCTACCTCACTCACAAGAATACCCACCAATATAAAATCTCAAAATTAGATATTTCTGCCATTACCCTACAAATAACAGTAAAAAAGACAACAATGAATAAGGCAAAAAAATAGAACAACTTATTAAACTAACATAAATTCACAACAACTTCTTAAACTAATAACAAACAGCATGCATACAACTATATATTCGACAAAAACATAAACAAGCAGAAAGATGTAACAAAAAAGACCCATTTTTTTTTAACATATAACTAATTCGCAGAACCTCAATACCATAATTTTGCAACAAAGATAGTAAGGAATAAAGAACAGGATTTGTTAACAACTTAGGTGTTTCCTTTCAACAATCTTGAGAATCTTTAGTATTGTAAACCCTAATTCTTTATACCATTTGAGGAGCAAAACCCTAGATTTTAACTTGATTTCAAACAGAAGCAACAATAGACATATCAATCGATGTTAGAACCAACATTAATGGAGAAAATCGCTACTGAGATGAGAGATTGAGTCGCTACTGTAGCGATTTTTCAATGAGAGAATATTTTCGGTGAGAGCAAAGAGAAAATGACTTAACTGAGAGAAATGACCGACTATGTTTAATCTACTTAGCCCCTTTTTTATTTTTACCTAACTCAGTTAAGGTAATAATAAAAACCTTAATCAAGTGTGTTTTTAAGATTAACCTAACAAAATGTCCACGTAGATTGCCACATGGCAGATTTTAAAAGTAATAAAGAGCATCTATCGTACGCACTAGTAAGAATGTGACGAGGGAGTTTTATAATGAAGGGGGATATAGTTCAGGAAATTTTTGGGGATAGTCGATAGTTTAGGTAGGAAACTGGCAAAGATTGTATAGTTTAGGCGGGTTTGAAGGTATTAACTCTTTATTAATAAATCGACTAGGGTTTTTTAATATATATGGGGATACAGTTAAGGGAGGTTTTGGGGATACTGGATAGTTTAAGTAGGTAGCTGATAAAAACGTGATCGATTAGGGTTTTTAGGATATTCACTCTTTTCTAAATAAAAATAAACAAAAATTAAAATTATAGTTTTTGTTTCATAAATACACAACAATTAGAAAGTATTTACTAATTTACTAGTGCCTACTCGAATTAAAAAAAAGTGTGTCTAGTCTAATAATCCTATTTAATAGTTATTTTTTTAGTGAGTGTGATTCAAAGTCTTTGAAAACATCTGGACAAATCTATCTACAAAATTTAAGAAAGATCGGAGGTAATCTGGACTGGTTTGAAGTAGAAATTCATATTTGAAATCGACCTAGAAAATACACGATAATGTATATCACATGTATATGTTATGTATATAACTCCCTCCATCTCAATTTATGTGGCACTATTTGGACTTTGGTTAGATATAAAGTTTAAGAAAGGAATGAAGACTTTTAGGATTTTTGGTCTAAAACAAGCTTTAACATTTATGTGGTTGTGACTTATCACATTAAGAGTAAAAAAATAGTTTTAAAATTAAATTATTTCTAAATATATAAAATGACATTTTTTTTAGGACAGACTAAAAAGAAAAGTGTGACATATAAATTAGGGCATATGAAGTACTATATATCACACATTGATTTTGATGGATATCACATATATACATAATATATAGAAGATATATACATTGATATACAATCGGGATACATAAAGAGAATATATACAAATGTACACCGCGCTTCCCCTCGTCTTCTTCGATACACCGACTCAAAATTTCCACTACTAACTCTTCAAATTAAATCCCAAATGAGCTCAAAATTAGTATAAGCTTCACACAAGTATTATTAATAAGATTTTTGAACATCCACTTCGAATTACAAACACTTTTTGGATTTAATTTTTAGATTTGAGAGCTTCAAGCACAACAATAGTGGGTTTCAAGGTCTTCTTTCATTTAGTGGTTTTCAGTGATTTAAAACATGTGTTGATGTGGTGGTATTACTGTATGGTGGAGGAAGTGAGTAAGAAGGTGAATGTTAGGATCAGGAACCTGGGTAGTGCGAAATTTAGCCAAACAACGGTATAATGACAATAACAACGACAATGCAAGTTGATAATAACGGCAATTAAATAAGATAAAGAAGGCACCAATTTAACGCGGTTCGGTCAAGGAGACCTACGTCCACAAGCGGAGAGGAACAATTTCACCATAGCAATAAGAGTACAAAAGAGAGTACAAAATTAGAGTAAATACTCTAATTTATCCCAAATACCCTAAAAGAATAACCTCACAAGATCACTCCAAAGAAAAGGTTCACACAAGTATTTCCTAACACTCAACTCTCCTACAAAACTCTATAATGAAATAAAGAAAAGGCAAGAGACGTTTTTCTCAAACTTTGGTGTATTTGATATGGACATTTGCTAGCCTATTTATAAGAAAATAAGATGGTCATTATGGAATATGATTGGCCAGCGAGATTTTTAATGAATGAACATAAAATGTCTAATAAGTGACCAATGAAAGACCATAGAGAAGCCAACAAGGCTTATAGTCTATGGCCAAAAGTAGGCCACGTATATCACAGTGAGTTTTTTCACTTGCCTACTATGAAAAAACAAATGCTTAAATCGGGTAAATATTTAGTAGTTGGGCCAAAATTAATAAGTACTAATAATTTTATTTGGACTAAACGGGATGTAAATTTTACAAAATTTATGGGACGACCACTTTATGGAGTGATATTTGGAACTAAGCTACAGTCAAAAACAAACTTTAAAAGACCCTTGTATCTTCTATAACTTTAGAGTATCGAATTAATATTCAAATTCTTCAAAACTGTCATATGATAATCTCTCTCTTTGCATCTTCATTATAACGTTGTCGACCAACAACTATGAGCAGATAATATCGATGTCATTGTGGTTATGACTTTTGGTGATATTGTTGACCAATCTCTTACCCAAAGTAATGCCAAAAAACTCGAGTATATTTGTGAGTAATTTTCCAGTTCAATTGCTATTTTGTGATTTATTTATTTTTGGTAATTAAGAAACTTTCATTTACCAGTAATATTTACAAGTTGTGATCAAGCTTAATCTGGACATAAGCCCCAGATTTTAGTCATTCAATTCACTGTCCTCAGTTCTAACTACTAAACTACTAGAAATGACATCTAATTAACTGTACATTAGGATAGAAGTTAAGTTCCATCAATCTTCTTTGTAGTCGCTGTTTACTAGCTCCTCGACCATGCACATCTTGTGTTATTACTTTGCTTAGCACTGCTTCTGATCGTTGTTCACCTTTGAAAATTCTGTCATTCCTCTCTTGCCATATATAGTACAGACTACCTGCGAGAATGAGTTTATAGAGCTCAACTGTTGTGCTCCTACCCTTATAGTATCTTTCTGCCCACTCAATTTCATTAGTCCATATCATTGCTTGCCTATGAATCCCTTGCCATCGCATCATTGCTATCCATACTCTTGAAGAATAAGGACAGCTAAAGAACATCGCAGCATTGCTATTTTGTGATTATTATATATACGTTGCTTTAATATGGATTTCGGCTGATTGTGGCCCTTTTAAGTTTTAAAATGTGAATAAAATAAAGAAATGAGATGCCTTTAGTTATTTAATAAATAGAAGGATCAATTTTTCACGTGGATGAATAAGAAAATTTTCTTTTGATTAATTGTTGATTTGCTACTTCTTATTGAAATAGTTCCTATGTAGCTATGGAGCAATTAACTATTGCCGGAGGCCCATCTTTCTAAGCTTATAGTTTATTGAAGAATTAATTCAAATAGTTGCGCATCTAATCTCTTAAACTAAAAATAATCGGCGAATATATAATATATTATATAATTCATGTATAATATATATATAACTATGTATAATTAATATATAATATTTATATACTAGCTAAAAAGTAAATATTAAATATGGTTGATTATTTGTGTAATAATCCTAGTTTATTATTAAGGTAAAATAGAATAAGAGGGTGTTTGGCTAAGCTTATAAGCTGGTCAAACTGGCTTATAAGCACATTTTGGCTTATCTATGCGTTTGGTAAACACTCAAAGTGCTTATAAGCCAAGTGCTTATAAGCTAAAATCAGCCATAATTCATAAGCTGGTCACCTCCAACTTATGGCTTTTCAGCTTATAAGCACTTTTAGTTTGACCAACACTTTTACTAGTTTATCCTTAATAATATTTTCTAATTCACAAAATACTTGTTCCAAAATAAATTTCTTGACTTTCTCTTCATTCCATATTCGTTATTAATTCTTTTCCTTACAAAGAAATTTATAATTTATAATTTTTTGAAAAATATTCAAGGGTATTTTAGTTATTTTAATAAAATAACTTATCAACACTTTTTAATCAAACACATCAAATGCTTATTATTAATTTCAGCACTTTTATTCAAACACATAAATGCTTATTTACAATCAGCTAATGCAAACGCGATGGACGATTGAAACTCTCACAGCGCACGTTAGCCTAAACGTACGCCGCCATGGGGAGGAGAGCGAAAACTGCGATTCCGACGGTGAATTTGGGTGCGACATTGCAGGGAAGGGGGGGAACCAAGGCGGTGGCCAGGGAAAAGGATCGCTGAAGTTCCCAGTTCTAATCTCAATGCAACAGTGATTGGAACAAATAGTGATGATACTAAGGTAAATCCAGCGGAGATTCAGAACTGCAGCTGGATTGGTGATACGAGAGACAAAAGGAGGGAATTCTGGTGCATTAGGGAGCAGAACGAGCTCAAAAAATCAGGGAAACACACCAGTGGAGGAACGAGTGGAGAATTGGACAGAGGCTACTAAAGCCTTAGCCATAGAGGGAAGACAATCATGGGAGATGAGGTTGAATTAGCGGAGAAGCATGCAAGTAAGGAGTCTGAATCAATGACATCCGTTTGGGATAATTTTGATGTATCAAAAATAACAAATGCTTGGTTTAAAGTCGAGTTTGTTAACCCTACTAGTATGGGGAAACAAAGGATTGTGGAGATTGAAGATGATGATATTATCATAGAGACTGAGTATTGGAGGAATGTTGTCGTTTGCTATGTACTAGGAGCTCACTCTCCATTTGCAGTCCTAAATGGATACATATAGAGAAATTGGGGGAAGTTTGGCATTAACAAAATTGTAATGATGAAGAATGCAATAGTGTTTGTCAGGTTTGAGAATGAAGAGGGAAAGAATGAAGTTATCAAGGGAGAATATACCACTTTGATAATAAACTATTCATCGTGAAGGCTTGGTCTGCAGACATGAAATTCACTCGAGAGGAACTATTTTCAATTCCTATTTGGGTGAAATTGTTGGGGTTGGACTTTAAGTACTGGAGTGCTAAGCGTTTAAGCAAACTTAGTAGCTTAATTGGAAAACCTCTCATGGAGGACAAGAACACTAAAAAGAAGCTTGGATTGAACTTTGCAAAATTGTTGGTTGAGGTGAAAGTGGGTGAAAAACTACCAAAGGTGATTTACTTTAGGAATGAAAAGGGTTCTGTGATTGAACAAAGAGTAACATATGAATGCAGGCCCTCTATATGTAAAAAATATGGACATACAAAAGACATTTGCAGGAAAAGCAAAGCAACAAAGGAAGGTAGGGATCAAGAAACAAGTAAGCAAACAGACAAGGATACTCAACAGAATGCAGGCAATGGGGTGAATAAAGTGGCAACATAGGAGGATCAGGGAGCCAAAGAAGTTGGAAATGATGATATGCAGGGCAAATGGCAAAGGCAGAACCCAAGAAGGGGGCATCAGGGGTGGGTGCAACCTCACAAAACAAGTAATGTAATTAGCCATACTTATACAGTAGTGCCTGTGGCTAATAATTTCCAGAATTTGGAGAAGGATAAGGCAGAGGCCAGTGGACCACCTAATGGCGAGGGGAAAAGAGGGGGTAGTGCTATCTTCCCTATAGGGGATCGTTAAACTAATGAGTTGGAATACGAGAGGCCTAAATGGCCTCAGTAAGCAAAAAAGAGGTTAAACTCTTATGCAATTATCAGAATGTTGGACTGGTCGGTTTATTAGAAACTAGAATAAAAGGAAAGAAGGTGGGGAGTATAATTAAATATACATTTGTGAGGTGGCAATACAACAGTAATCATGTATCACACTATAATGGTAGAATTGTGGTAGTATGGAAACCTGATTGGTATGAGGTAAGGATCATTAATAAGATTGCACATACAATATCTTGCCAAGTAAAGTATATTCCTATGAAGATCACATTCATGGTTACATTTGTTTATGCACATAATCTGAGAAATGAGAGGAGATCATTGTGGGAACACATACATCAACTGCATATGGATTGCCAGCTTCCATGGATAATCATGGGTGATTTCAATGCAGTACCTCAACAAGAAAACAAAATTGGAGGAAATCAAGTGGCACTCAGTGAGGTGGTGGATTTTTAGGAATGTTTAGATAAATGTACACTTATGGAATTACCTAACAATGGGCACCAATACTCATGGAGTGATAAGCAAGAAACTAGTAGAATTTGCTCCAAAATAGACTGGGCATTTGTTAATGGGGAATGTATAGATACTATGGAATTATGTAAAACTTATTCATTTCATGAAGGGGTTAGTGACCATTATCCATTGGTGGTGGAGATGACACAGACACAGACAAGGAAAAAGAAAGCTTTCAGATAGTGCAATATTTGGAGCAAACATCTGGACTTCCTACATATTGTTGAAGAGGGATGAGTAATGCTAGTTGAGGGGTGTAAAATGTACCAGGTAATTAGGAAGTTAAAGGCTGTGAAATTAAAACTTAGAACATTGCACGAGGGTAACTTTAGCAATATCATCAATGAGGCTAATATAGACATGGTGGAAATGCAGATATTGCAAACTATGCTTCAGCAAGCACCACTGGATCAGTCTCTTCATAAGCAAGAAAAAGCTACAAGAGACAGATTCAGGAAGACTTCACTAATGGCTGAAACTTTCTTGATGAAGAGAAGTAAGGCTACATGGATTAGACTTGGGATGACAATACCAAGCACTTCTTATCCCTAATCAAACAGAGAAGACTAGTACAATCAGTGACTCAAATTAATGATGACTTCAATCGAACACAAACCTGAGAAGATTGCTGAAGTGTTCGTAAGTTACAATAACCAGCTACTTAGTACGAGTGGAGGAACCAAAAGTAAGGCATGACTTAGTTTCCTTAAGCAATGGCATGTATTATCTTTACATAAGCAATATGGCTTGATAAGGGCATCACTAATGTTGTGTTAGAGTTCTTCAGCAATGGAAAAAATATTGAACCAGCTCAATGCTACCATGATAACACTGATACCTAAGGTGTCCAATCTAACAGCTGCTAACCAGTTTCAACCTATATCTTGTTGCAATGTGCTTTACAAGTGTATATCGAAGGTTATGTGTAACATGCTTACTAAGGTGCTACCTACCATAGTAAGTGAGAATCAATTAACATTTGTGAAGGGAAGATTATTAGTGCATAATGTCCTTATTTGCAGTGATCTGTTAAGAAAGTACAATAGGAAAACTATACCTATATGTCTAATGAAAATAGACCTAAGGAAGGTCTATGATATGATACAATGGGAGTTCATTGAAGAAATACTAGTGGGCTATGGCTTTCCTCCAAAGTTCACTCAACTGATCATGACTTATGTTACAACCACAAAATTCTCGGTGAAGGTTAATGGAGAAGGGTATGGCTACTTTGAGGGGATGAGGGGACTAAGACAAGGGGATCCAATATTCCCCTTTCCATTTATTATGGTGATGAGTATCTATCCAGGATTCTAAAGAGGATGAGCCAGCTGCCGGATTTCAGATACCATCTAATGTGTAAGGAAAAACAACTTACTCACCTTACATTTGTAGATGACTTAATGTTGTTTTGTAAAGGGAATGAAGCAACTGTAAGGAGAGTAATGGAAGCCATCATGCACTTCTCAACTACTACAGGTCTGGAGGCAAACACAGAGAAATCCAACATGTACATTACAGGTGTAGATGATGAGCTAAAAGAGAAACTTTTGGAAATCACTGCTTCTCGGTAGTCACTCTTCCCATGAGATATCTTTGGATCCCATTTTCCCCAAAAAGGAGGAGTGAAATGGACTGCCATCAATTATGTGTGAAGATCACCGAGAAGTTGAGACATGAACTTGTCTTATGCAAGGAGGCTGCATGTTATTGTTTCTATTTTATTTTCTTTGCATAACTTTTGGGGGGCAGTGTTCATCCTACCACAGAATGTGCTGAAGGAAGTGGACAAGAAGTATAGGGATTTCCTATGGGGTAGCTATACTAAGAAGAAGAAGAAGGTACCATTAGTAGCCTGGGAGAAAGTATGTCGACCTAAGAAATAAGGAGGATTGAATATCAAGAACTGTAAACTATGGAATATTATTTCTATTGGTAAGCTAGTATGGTTAGTGATAAACAAGAAGGAACTACAATGGGTGAAGTGGGTGTATGTCATTTATATTAGAGCAAATGATGATTTTTGGACACATAAATCAACACAGGATAACAATTGCTATTGGAGGAAATTACATGGTATTAAGAAACAAATGAAGGAGTGGTACAATAATGATAGCTATTGTCTCACCAGTAATGGGAAGTACTTTGTCTCAATGGGGTATATCCAACTAGTGGGGGAAAGACTACAATGGAACACTGTTGCTCTGATTTAGAATAGAATTATGCAGTCAAAGCATATGTTCATATTGTGGTTGGCAGTACAAAAGAAGTTGTTAACTAAGGACAGAATCATAGGCATGAGGATACATTGTGATGATGCATCATATGGTTTATGCGAGTTGTATAGTCCTGAAGATATGCATCATCTGCTTTTACAATGTGCATGGGCAAGAATGGTGTGGGAAGGAGTGTAGGAATGAACTGGAATACACATTACTCAGTGTGATCTCATGACCACACTGGAAAGGATCAAGCAACAACGATGGAGCAAGTTCAAGAAGGAAGCGGTGGCTGCAGTGGTAGGGGGCAGTGGTCTACAATATTTAGCAGAGCATGAATTTATTAATTTTTAGGGAACAAAATGTTAATAGGAACTTTGTAATACAGCAGATAAAAAGTACAGTTGTTGAGAGAATTCAAATGTTTAGGGAGGGAAAGCTAGCTAGGAAATGTATAGATTTCATTGAACACGTTTGTACTTAGACTTTGAGGCCTACTGATCTCAGCCCCTATTGTAGTGCGTGATTGGTTCTTGGGTGCTCTTTAGTTGTATGATTCAATGTGGTTTGGAAATGGTATTATATACAGTTATTACCAAAAATAAAATATAATCCTAGTTTATTATATATTTGACGGAAATAAAAAATACTTATTTTTGACAACTTAAAAGATTAAAACTATCCAGACATATATTTAAGGTATTACATTGAACTACCCCAAAACATAAGGGACCCTTTATTTATTTATTTATTTATTTTCTCTTTTGAAATATACCCCCTATTTTCTTTTGATAGAAAAATTAAAGATCATTTACCTCAGCACCGAATCACATAATGTGTTTACCCTTAATCGGATAACAATTAAATTTGTACGCGATTTTAAGGATATGTGGATTGATTCAAAATAAATAATCAAGAATGCTAGATAAACGAATTAAAGACAAAATGAATGATCAAACCAGTCGAATTGTTACAGCCTAGCTTGAACCTAGGTTGAACAGTGGTTTAACTCTCAATCAGACCCTTGGTTCTAACCCAATTACGAATAAAGAACAAACAGTTAAGAACTTTTGCAGTAGCTAGAAAGCAGAAAATGGATTTGTATTGTCTTGATTTGCGTGTTACGATATCTCTTACAAAAGAAAAACTTCCCCTTTATATAGTAGGAGAGTTTCATCCCTAGTACAAGTTTAAAAAAGGTAAAAATCTTCCCTTCTCGTTAATTACTGATCCATAATCGACATCGAGCGAGATCTGCGCCGTGATATCCGTATGGTATGGATATCACATCCCTCTATCTGTCGTGCACAATTATTTACCATATTTCCCGAGGTTTTACAGATCATTCTGGGTATGGGGAGCGTTGCTTTATTACGCCCGATGATGAACATATTGTTCACCTTTCATGGATATCGATACGAAGGGCTCCCAGCCTCAATTTCAACCTCGTGCGTCCGTGACCTTCTTTCGTCTTCTTTACCAGAAAATCGAGGTATGCATTGTCCCCGATTTTACCCATATACAAATAGTCTCCTCATTTTCCAGATAATAGGTTTGCCGAAATGATGGGAAACGATAGATGAACCCAGGTTCCTTCCTTCGTACATTACAACTGAGGTGACGGACATGCCGAAACGTCCCATCAGTCGCGTCGTTCTAACTTCGAACACGTGTTAATCACCAACTGTCTGTTTTCGAATGTGAAACGTCGTGCATTGACTGTTTTTCCCCTATAAAAGCTTCGACTTATTCTTTTACTTCTTTCACTTTCCAATTCTAAGTTTACCTTCGAACTTTCTAACGACTTTTAAAATTTTCAAATCTTCATACCCCATGTAACGACCCTGTCAAGCCCCAAACCTGGGGAGGTGTGGCTAGCATCCGGTGCCATATTGGCCCGAGCGAACCACTCTGTAACTCTTTTTTTTTCCCTGCAACAATCATGGGCCAACATGGCCATAACTCGGAATGTATAACTATAAGTGGGAAAAACACTGTATCACTAAATCATTTTTCTTAAAACATGAATACATATGGGCCGTCAAGGCCTCTGACATACTGTACAAAATGAATCTATGTCTACAAAGCCTCTAAGATTATTTGACATAAAATGGGACAGGGTACTGGCCTACCTATAAGTCTTTAGCAAAACTCTCACATGATGACTCATAGACTCGGCTGCACTCCGAATGAGGTGGGTCTTACCGATCCTTTGCTGAATGCCAATCTCGTCTACTATGAGGGCTCGTCAAACTGATTATCTACACCTGCAGGTATGTAATGACCCGACCGATCATTTTGAGAGTAATAGTCTCGATCCTCTATTAACTGCTTTCCCCAAATCTTTTCTGTTATTGTGACTTGCCGGGATGATTAGTTTTGAGTTACGGAGTGTTTTGGGACACTTAGTCCCTAAATGAGAACTTAAGCCTTAGGATTTGGACAGTAGTCGGAACTATATGAAGACGACTCCAGAATGGAATTTCGTCGGTTCCATTAGCTCAGTTAGGTGATTTTGGGGGTTAGGAGTGTGTCCGTATTGTGTTTTGGAGGTTCGTAGCTCATTTAGGCTTGAAATGGCGAAAGTCGAATTTTTGGAGTTTTGGGCCGGTAGTGGAATTTTTGATATCGGGGTCATTTTTCGATTCCAGAAGTTGGAGTAGGTCCATAATGTTGATTATGACTTGTGCGCAAAATTTGAGGTCAATCGGACGTGATTTGATAGGTTTCGGCATCGGTTATAGAATTTTGAAGTTTCAAGTTCTTTAAGTTTGAATTGGAGGGTGATTCATGATTTTAGTGTTGTTTGATGGGATTTGAGAGCTCGACTAAGTTCGTATGGTATTTTAGGATTGGTTGGTATGTTTGGTCGAGGTCCCGGGGGCCTCGGGTGTGGTTCCGATGCTCAACGAGTCATCTTTGGACTTAGAGAAGCAACAGATTTCTGGTGTTCTGTTGCAGGCATTTTCTTCATCGCGTTCGCGAGGGAGTCCTCGCGTTTGCGTAAGGTATATGGGAAGGGTAGCTGAATT
The DNA here is from genome assembly GCF_000390325.3 of Nicotiana tomentosiformis. Lineage (NCBI taxonomy): Eukaryota > Viridiplantae > Streptophyta > Magnoliopsida > Solanales > Solanaceae > Nicotiana > Nicotiana tomentosiformis. The sequence continues at coordinate 18,127,628 of NC_090819.1, forward strand.
ACTCTTTGCGTCCGCGATGTCGCTCTCGCTTTCGCGAAGGTGTGGAACCTCGAAGCTACGCGTTTGCGACATGGTCCTCGCGTTCGCGAAGAAGAACTGGAGGCAGGCGAGATTCCGTGCTTCGCGATGGAGATCCCGCGTTCGCGAAGGGTCAAGCTGAGTGGTCTTCGTGTTCACGACATGTGCATCGTGTTCACGATGGAGGATTATTTTTGGGCCGAAGTATATTGTACTTCGCGAATGCGAGGGTGTAGCCTCGTTCGCGAAGAAGGACGCGTCTGGGCAGTGTTAAAGTTCCAAAAGCGGAGGTTATGCCATTTTTATCAAAAACTTAAGTTGGGAGCTCGGATTTTGGACGAGGAATTGAGGGATTTTCAGAGATATTGATTGGGTAACGATTCTTAACTCCTTTATGATCATATTCCACTAATATATGCTTGAATTCATCGTTAAATTTCGAATTTGGGGTGAAAAATTGAGAAAACGTTCTTAGGCCGAATTTTGGGGTTTTGATCGAGATTTTGGTATCGGATTTGAGCAATTTTGGTACGAGTAACTCGTGAGTGAATGGGTGTTCGTATTTTGCGATTTTTACCCGATTCCGAGACGTGGTCCCGGGGTGACGTTTTGGGTGTTTTTTCTAATTTCACGCTTTAGCTTCGAATTAATTAGCTAAATTAGTTACTCGTAGTTATATTTACATTATACAATTTATTTAAATAGATTCAGGCCATTTGGAGTCGGATACTCATGGCAAGAACGTGTTATCGAGGTGATTTGAGCGGTTCGAGGTAAGTGGCTTGCCTAACCTTGTGTTGGGGACTTCCCCCTAAGGATATCTTGATATTATTTGGTGTGTGGGCGCCGTGTACGTGAGGTGATGAGTACGTACACGGGCTATTATTGCAAAAATCCTGTTTAACCTTCTTAAATCATAAATTATTTTTCTTATTAAGTCGTACTAATATGTTTAATTGTGTAGTTTAGACTAGAAAAGCATGTTTACGTGTTTTAACTGCCTAATTGACATTTTGTGCGTCATGTTTAGCTAAGTCCTCATTTGCCCTATCTGTGTCCAGTATAAACTGTATAACTCGATGTCATACCTGTCATTTCATCTTGCGTTGCATATTTACTTTGGGACTACGGACGTATTCCGGGAGATTCCCCAGCACTGCATATTTACTTTGGGACTACGGACATATTCCGGGAGATCCCCCTGTACTGCATATTTACTTTGGGACTACGGACGTATTCCAGGAGATTCCCCTGAACTGCATATTTACTTTGGGACTACGGACATACTCTGGTAGATTCCCCCTGTACTGCATATTCATTTGAAACTACGGGACGGTATCCTGAGAGATTTTCCCACTGTGTTTATCTTGTTTTGAGCCGAGGACTCCCTTAACTGTTAAATTTTCGAGAATTTCTTTAACTATGTTACTGTAAATTTTACTTATATCTTTTACTATTTAATTTATTATATTTACTCTGGTAGGGCCTTGACCTGACCTCGTTACTACTCGACTAAGATTAGGCTTGGCACTTACTGGGTACCATTGTGGTGTACTCATGCCCTTCCTGCACATGTTTTCGTGTGCAGATCCAGGTACGAGCTATCAACCTTGGGGTTAGTGCGTGCTGCTGATTCTAGTTGACTTCAAGGTACTTCTGCTTGCGTCCGCAGATCTTCGGAGTCCCTTGCTACTCCCTCGCCTAGAGACTTTCTTTATTATCTTCAGACTTTTGTATAGAGCTACATAGATTATAGCAGCTTGTGACTTAGTGATATTCCGGGTCTTGAAAAATTATTTTGTATATGCCGAGTGGTACTACTCTTGGCTATTTATAATATGTTTTTTATCTTTAAAATATTGTGTTTCTTTATATTTTTCGCAATATTAGGCTTACCTAGTCGTAAAGACTAGGTGCCATCACGATACCTAATGGAAGGATAATTTGGGTCGTGACAAGGTATGAATGCAGCGTCCCTAATAAAAGGACGTTAGTACGAATAATATACTCAATATGTAAGGCATAACTGAAACATAACCATAATTCAACATTAATTAAAGACATATAAGAATCAACCTGAATCTCTGAAGTGCCACCATATATGCGTACTAATTATACTTATATATATAATGCTTCTCTTTGAGACTATTATAAGTATCGTATGATGCATGACTGCCCAACTAATCAGTGGTAACTACCCGACCGATCGTAGCTCGGTGGTAAATTCATAACTGCCCAACCGGTGATAAATAATAATACATAACTGCCCAACCGGTGGTAACTACCCGACCAGCCGTAGCTTGGTGATAGATGTATAACTGTCCAATCGGTCGTAGCACGGTGGTAAATATGTAACTGCCCAACTGATCGTAGCACGGTGGTAAATGTATGACTGCCATACTTTGTTAGGAAATACAGCTGTAATTTAGGCTACTGACTATAAAAGGAACCAAATGAAATGAAAATCATTTTTTTAGTGGAAGCCTTCTGCTCGGAGTAATATCCATGAAATGAAAATTATATCTATGGAAACACTCCAAAAATGAAGCACCAAATCTGTGTAATTAGTACACAACCAAACTGAGCTACAATTTTCTCTCACCCACTTAGTTAAGTAAGCTGCAAATAAGTATGAATATGGCCAGAGCATCTTAATATCTTATTACATCAAATCTGTCTCCGTCCTTTTCTTGCTTTCTCTATATCATTAAAGGTATTAAAATTAAGGATTAAATTGGAACACGATCGTTCCCAACACACGTAGAGGGGCTAGAATGTGATCTTAACAAATCTCAGAAAAGTCATGAACACAGGATGCCAACTATTACATGTAATTAATATCCTCAAATTGATATGCATGATCGTAGGGGAACGAATAACATAGACATTCTTAACTACTAAGAGTAGAACCACTTATGGAATATCATTACATTTACGTTTCGTTACTTGGATCATGCCAAAAGAAAGAAGGATTAGTCTTAACATACATGAGTCGATTCTCTTGAGAAAGATTACACCATACTCCCTTAATATTGCAAAATCTCACGTTAATTAAGGTGCTCTGAAATCTCGAGTTTTTGAAGTGTTGAAGACACTATAATATTTGTATACATAGGTTGGATGAAGAAGGAGAAGAGCGCAAAGTTGTGTCAACTATGCGTTCAAAATATTACTGCTCTTGCCAAACATAAGTAGATTATAACTACTGTATAGAATAAAGGCACATCTGAAAGGAAGAAAAGACACATGACCTCATCAAAAGCTTAAAGAAAGGCCTCAAATGGCTTACCTTTTGAATAAGGCAAAGCTCCAAGGAAAAATTACTGTGTGATGCCTTATGGTCCAGCACAAAAACTACACTTCCAAGAATATTGATTTGAAAATAATAATGTTTGTAGGAATCGGTGGCAAGAAATTGTGTTGAAAATTTATAAGGATTGCTAAGATTGTAATGTCTTGAGAAGGAAATTTGTTGAAACTTATCAGAATGGCTAACGTCCCCCACTTTTCATTGTAGTGTATTTGATATGGAAATTATTAAGAATGAAATGAATGTGTAAAACTTCACATTAGTTTGCCACCTAATAAGAAATGACTAAGAGTCATTTCTTTAGGATGTAGCTTGCTGCCATGTGGGGATGGGGGTGGGAAAGTTTAATCTTTATCCACTTATTAGGTAATTAGGTAATGTCTCATTACCCGATAATTAACCAATTACCCGCATAATTAAAAATTATCTCAAATTACTTAAAATTCTACTTATTTTTAATACACTTTATACAGCATACTATCATGTTCATGTGGTACCATATAAAATAAATAGATACACTATTATTTCATTAAAACATCCATGCAAAAATACATATATTTTCTCAACTTATAATTTTCCTAATCTCATATAAAGAGTAAAATTTTCGTACGCTTAATTCTTAAAATGGTAAAAAGATAACCTTCTTTTCTAGTGAGAAAATAATTTCTATCTTTACAATAAAGAAAATCTCATAAACTTTCTCATATTATGTGTGTAATTGAAAGTAGTAATATTAATAACTATATAAAATCATATTTTTCAAACTGTTTTACAAAAATATTCCACTCAAAATACCATATCAAATATATATAACGGTATTAAGGTTGTTAAAATTACCGGGTCTTATAGTCACAAATCTTCTATAATCTTATTAATGGTCTTAATCCCTTCAAGCTCATATGGATTACTACGACTTATCTTAATATTAAAGTACGGGGTGTAACATCCTTCCCCCCTTTAGAACATTCGTCCTCGAATGTTAACTCTTAGAGATTTACAAATTTTTCACTAGGGTCTCCTTTTTAAATTAAACTAAAAGCCAAACTATATCTGAAGTCTCGACTATTCACAACCTTTTGTACTTAAGTTTCTCGTATCTTCTTCACCTTTACCTCACTTACCTTTCAATATTGCATCGTATCTTCTGTCGCTTTCATAACCTCCCTTCCACAGAGGTGGAAATTACGCCTTAAAGCTCTACTGTGATACTTGCACCTGTGGTGCATATAAAATCTGGCGAAAGCTTCGTACTGACTTCTTATGACTCAGCTCTATGGCACGATCTGGAAACAAAAGAAGGGTAGCATTTCCTAAATGCCCTATAGCCTCTAAATTATAAATGTGGCGCGCAAAACACCCATAACTGAGACTCTACTAGGCACGACTTTGTAGACTCCCTAGGACACGACCCGCTCTGATACCACTTTGTCACGCCCCAAACCTGGAGAGGCGTGGCTGGCACCCGGTGCCGTACTGGCCCGAGCGAACCACTCTGTAACTCATTTTTTTTTCTGCAACTATCATGGACCAACATGGCCAAAACTCGTAATGTATAACTATAAGTGGGAAAAACACTGTATCACTAAATCATTTTTCTTAAAACATGAATACATATGAGCCGTCAAGGTCTCTGCCATACTGAATAAAATGAACCTCTGTCTACAAAGCCTCTAAGATTATTTGACATCAAATGAGACAGTGTATCGGCCTACCCATAAGTATTTAGCAAAACTCTGACACGATAACTCATAGTCTCGGCTGCACTCCAAATGAGGTAGAGTCTTACCAATCCTTTGCTGAATGCCAATCTCGTCTACTATGAGGGCTCATCAAACTGATTATCTACACCTGCAGGCATGAATGCAGCGTCCCTAACAAAAGGACGTTAATACGAATAATGTACTGAGTATGTAAGGTAGAACTGAAACATAACCATAATTCAACATTAATTAAAGACATATAAGAATCAACCTGAATCTCTGAAGTGCCACCGTATATGCGTACTCATTATACTTATATATATATAATGCTTCTCTTTGAGACTATTATAAGTATCGTATGATGCATGACTGCCCAACTGATCAGTGGTAACTGCCCGACCGACCGTAGCTCGGTGGTAAAAGCATAACTGCCCAACCGGTGGTAACTGTCCGACCGGCCGTAGCTAGGTGGTAGATGTGTAACTGCCCAACCGGTCGTAGTACGGTGGTAAATATGTAACTGCCCAACCGGCCGTAGCACGGTGGTAAATGTATGACTGCCATACTTCGTTAGGAAATACAGTTGTAATTTAGGCTACTGACTATAAAAGGAACCAAATGAAATGAAAACCATTTTTTTAGTGGAAGCCTTCTGCTCGGAGTAATATCCATGAAATGAAAATTATATCTATGGAAACACTCCAAAAATGAAGCACCAAATCTGTGTAATTAGTACACAACCAAACTGAGCTACAATTTCCTCTCACCCACTTAGTTAAGTAAGCTGCAAATAAGTATGAATATGGCCCGAGCATCTTAATATCTTATTACATCAAATCTGTCTCCGTCCTTTTCGTGCTTTCTCTATATCATTAAAGGTATTAAAATTAAGGATTAAATTGGAACAAGATCGTTCCCAGAACACGTAGAGGGGCTAGAATGTGATCTTAACAAATCTCAGAAAAGTCATGAACACAGGATGCCAACTATTACATGTAATTAATATCCTCAAATTGATATGCATGATCTTTGGGGAATGAATAACATAGACATCCTTAACTGCTAAGAGTAGAACCACTTATGGAATATCATTACATTTACGTCTCGTTACTGGGATCATGCCAAAAGAAAGAAGGAATAACCTTAACATACCTGAGTCGATTCTCTTGAGAAAGATTACACCGTACTCCCTTAATATTGTAAAATCTCACGTTAATTAAGGTGCTCTGAAATCTCGGGTTTTTGAAGTGTTGAAGACACTATCATATTTGTATACATGGGTTGGATGAAGAAGGAGAAGAGCGCAAAGTAGTGTCAACTATGCGTTCAAAATATTACTACTCTTGCCAAACATAAGTAGATTATAACTACTGTATAGAATAAAGGCACATCTGAAAGGAAGAAAAGACACATGACCTCATCAAAAGCTTAAAGAAAGGCCTCAAATAGCTTACCTTTTGAATAAGGCAAAGCTCCAAGAAAAAATTACTGTGTGATGCCTTATGGTCCAGCACAAAAACTACACTTCCAAGAATATTGATTAGAAAATAATAATGTTTGTAGGAATCGGTGGTAAGAAATTGTGTTGAAAATTTATAAGGATTGCTAAGATTGTAATGTCTTGAGAAGGAAATTTGTTGAAACTTATCAGAATGGCTAACGTCCCCCACTTTTCATTGTAGTGTCTTTGATATGAAAATTATTAAGAATAAAATGAATGTGTAAAACTTCACATTAGTTTGCCACCTAATAAGAAATGACTAAGAGTCATTTCTTTAGGATGTGGTTTACTGCCACGTGGGGATGGGGGTGGGAAAGTTTAATCTTTATCCAATTACTAGGTAATTAGGTAATGTCCCGTTACCTAGTAATTAACTAATTACCCGCATAATTAAGAATTATCTCAAATTACTTAAAATTCTACTTATTTTTAATACACTTTATACATCATACTATCATGTTCATGTGGTACCACATAAAATAAATACATACACTATTATTTTATTAAAACATCCATGCAAAAATACATATATTTTCTCAACTTATAATTTTTCTAATCTCATATAAAGAGTAAAATTTTCATACGCTTAATTCTTAAAATGGTAAAAAGATAACCTTCTTTTCTAGTGAGAAAATAATTTCTATCTTTACAATAAGGAAAATCCCATAAACTTTCTCATATTATGTGTGTAATTGAAAGTAGTAATATTAATAACTATATAAAATCATATTTTTCAAACTGTTTTACAAAAATATTCCACTCAAAATACCATATCAAATGTATATAACGGTATCAAGGTTGTTAAAATTACGGGGTCTTATAGTCACAAATCTTCTATAATCTTATTAATGGTCTTAATCCCTTCAAGCTTATATGGATTACTACGACTTATCCTAATATTAATGTACAGGGTGTAACAGACCCGATCGGTCATTTTGATTTTTAGAACCATGTTCCCTGAAATAAGAATTTTCGTATATGCTTTTACTATTTTATGACTTGCGGGGATAGTTAGTTCGGGATTTGGAAGGGTTCGGGTTGAAATCAGAACACTTGGTTCCTTAAGGTTGGCTTAAAAGGCCAAGTTTGACTTCGGTCAACATTTTGAGTAGACGACCTCGGAAATAAAATTTGACGGTTTCAATAGGTTTGTATGATAATTTTGGACTAGGACATATGTTCGAATCGGATTTTGGATGGCCCTGGAGCGTTTTGACACCTAATAGTGAAAGTTGGTTCTTGAAGGTTTTAGAAGTTCTTTAAATTTGGTTGGGAGCGGGTTTTGGTGATATTGAGGTCCAAATAGAATTCCGAGTACGGGAATAGTTCCGTAATGTCATTTAAGACTTGCACGCAAAATTTGGTGCCATTCCGAGTAGTTTAAGTACGTTTCGGCGCATTGGAAGTAAATTGAAGAACTTGAAGTTCTAAGTTTGATTCAATTGGTTTTGGGGTGCGATTCTTAGTTTTTATGTTTTTTCGGGCGTTCCGAGAGTTCGAGCGAGTCCGTTTTATGATTCCAAACTTGTTGGTATGTTCAGGCGGGGCCCTGGGGTCCCCGAGTGTCAATCGGACGAGTCTCGGACCAAGATGAGAATTTTTAACAACAGCTGAAGCATCAGGTCTGTCATAATCGCACCTGCGCTTGGCCTGCCGTAGGTGCGAGCTCCCAGGTGCGAGCCAAGCCTCGCAGAAACGGCCAAGGAAGGGCAGCCCAGGTTCCGCAGGTGCGACCCATCCTCCGCAGAATCGGGACTGCAGAAGCGATGCCAGCCGGCCCAGGGGAGTTCCGCAGAAGCGAGGGCGCAGGTGCGGCCCTATGATCGCGGGTGCGAAATCGCAGAAGGCTGTGAACTTCACTTAATACGGGACTTAGGCATTTTTCTCCCATTCTTCACACATTCGGGCAATTTTAGAGCTTCAAAAGGGAGACTTCAACCTAGCTATTGAGGGTAAGTAATTCCTACCTTAATGTGAGTTTAATACATAGATTAAGGGTAGATTTCAACATGAAAATTGGTAGAAATCATGAGTTTAGATGAAAAACCTAGGGTTTAATAAAAATGAGATTTTACGACGAAAATGATTATGAAACTTAGTGAAAACCATATATTTATGTTCCTAAGGTTATGAGTAACAACTTTCTTCTAATATTTTCGGAATCTGGGTATGTGGGCCCGGGGGTGAATTTTAGGAATCTTGCAATTTGGGTTGGGTAATCACTCTAATAGTGGAGATATGAACTCTTGAGCATAGATTGATTGATTTATGTAATGTTTGACTAGTTTCGAGTCGTTTGGCATCAAATTTGGAGGTTTGAGCGCATTCTTGAATTGGAAAGTAGGCTTTGAGACGAGGTAAGTCTTTTTTCTAACCTTGTAAGAGGGAATTTACCCCATATGTAAACTTAATTAATATGTGTTGCTATTTGTGGGGGCTACATACGCACGAAGTGACGAGAGTACGTACGTAGCTACTATTTCTGTTTATGTCCGGGTAGTTTTAGGTTTACACCATGCTTCGTGGACACCGTTATTTGATTATATTTGTTAATTGTATCAAATAGAACTAAGTCGGGGATTTTAAGGATTTAAAAGCTTCAAGTTGAATTGTCTTTATTTTGAAAAGAATCAAGAAAGAGTTATGATTTATTGATAATTTATATTTGACCGCGTCGCAAGTATATTCCGCGAGCGGGGTAATTCTTTCTACTACTCTTATGGGAGCGGGCCGTTCGCCTTGGCAGGTTAATGGATGCATCTATGGTTCGTGCCATTCGACCCTCGGTAGTGCACAGTTTACATTTATGTTGGATCGGGCCGAATGTCCTCAGTGGAATTTTGTGCGTGATAATAGAACTGGAAGTCCCTTTTATAATTGGTATAAATTCATTATTTGAAAGATTATTTGTTTTAAATGAAGGTAGTGATTTGGGTTCTTAAATATGGTGATGAATTGTTCAGTTATTTCTTGCTCTGGATTTTATTGTTATATATATCATTCTTAATTAGAATTTCATATTATCATATTGTTGGCCCTTAGTAAGTGTCAGAGTCGACCTCTTGTCACTACTTCTTCGAGGTTAGACTAGATACTTACTGGGTACATATTATTTATGTACTCAAGCTACACTTCTATACTTAATTGAACAGGATCTGAGGCAGGTGCATTTGGTTACCAGTCTGGTGCGCAGATTTGATCCCCATATCGAGACTTCACGGTGGGCTGCCTTCCAAGCCGTTCTGCAGCAGCTGGAGTCTCCCTTATGTTTTATTTTTTTCTGTCTATTTCTTTCAGACAGTAGGCTAGTGTTCTTTTGTATATTCTACTAGATTGCCCACATACTTGTGACACCAAGTCTGACACACACACTAGTAGACTTATGATTTTGGATTTGTTTACATGATTATGATTTGTACTCGTTTTCTTCCATTTAATAATGTCACCTTTGCAAATTTCTAAATCTCCTTTTTTAACAAATGAGGAATTGTTATCCACTTAGTAATTTATTTAAACGGGAAACCATTCGTTTGATTAGTGTTGGGTTGCCTAGCAATGGTGTTGGGCGCCATCATGGCCTATGCTGGAATTAGGTCGTGATAACATGGTATCAAAGCACTAGGTTCACGTAGGTCTCACAAGTTATGACCAGACCTAGTAGAGTCTTGCGGATCGGTGCGAAGACGTCCGTACTTATCTTCGAGAGGGTATAGGGTGTTAGGAAACTACTCTTTATTCATCTCCTATCGTGCAGTTGATGGTATACTAAAATCCTTTCTCTCATTCTCTCACAGATGGTGAGGACGCGTACAGGGGACGTTCTAGACTCGGGAGGAGCTGCTCCCCTCGTTGCTAAAGGCCGAGGCAGAGGCCGGGGAAGGGCACCGGCCCGAGGTAGGGTACGAGGGCGTCCTAGAGCTGCCCCAGTAGCACCACCAGCAGATCCAATGGAGGATCCCATTATTGAGGAGCAGGGCGAGATGCCCGCCGCAAGGCCAACCCCAGTAAATTTCATGTTAGCATCGGGTTTTCAGGAGGTCATGGGCCGTATGCTGCAGTTCATGGACACTATGACTCTTGCTAGTTTATTTCCAGCAAACCCAACCATATCTCAGGTGGGAGGGGGAGCACAGACCCCTACTGCCCAGGCTCCGGGGCATGCAACTGCAGTATATCAGACTCCGGGTACACTACCCGTGGGTGGAGCCCAACCAGTTGCAGCAGTTGCACCTGAGCCTAGACCAGCTGCGGACAGCGATCCGCAGAAGCTATTGGACAGATGGACTAGGCTACGCCCTCCTATCTTCGGGGGTGAGTGGCATGAGGATCCCCAGGACTTCATTGATCGGTGCAAGGACAGACTGCATAACATAAGGATATTGGAGTCCCATGGGATAGATTTCACTACCTTCCAGCTAGAGGGCATGGCCCGTAGATGATGGCAGTCTTATCTTCTTGGCAGACTAGCGGGTTCTCCTCCCATGACTTGGGACCAGTTTACACAGCTTTTCTTGGACAGGTATATTCCACCCTCTCAGAGGGAAGAGTTGCTAGGTCAGTTCGAGTAGCTTGAGCAGGGCCAGATGTCAGTGACCGATTATGAGGCGTAATTCTCTGAGTTGTCTCGCCACGCACTCATGATACTTCCTACCGATGCAGAGAGAGTACAAAGATTTGTTGCGAGGTTGGACCCCAATATTCGGGCTAGTATGGCCCGTGAGGTTGAGATGGTACTGATTATCAACTAGTAGTGGAGATTGCTCGGAGGATTGAGGGCTACCGCCAGAGGGGTAGAGAGCAGATGCAGCAGGACAAGAGGACCAGTTTCTCTGGAGAGTTTAGAGGTGCCCCGGCTAGGGGCATAGGTCAGTTTGGGAGGGGTAAGCCTAGCAGGCCCACATATCCAGCAACACCACCTCCTCGGGGTGCTCCAGCGCGACCCTATTTTAGTGCTATGCCAGAGAGTTCTTATCGCCCACCAACTTATCAGGGTTCTTCCAGTGCCTATTTCAGTGCCATGCCAGGGAGTTCATACCGCCCACCAGCCATCCAGGGTTCTTCTAGTGGGTATTCAGGCCATCAGGGTTAGACTTCGGGGCAACAGTCTATGGTACCGAGAGGTTATTATGAGTGTGGAGATCCGGGTCACATGAAGAGATGTTGTCCCAGACTTCGGGGCAAGGTAGTATAGCAATTTCATCAGCCCATGATTGCAGCACCAGCCGTCCGACCGCCCAAAGGTAGGGGACAGGTAGGTAGGGTCCGTCCTAGAGGTGGAGGCCAGGCAGGGGGAGGTCAGCCAGCTATTGTTCAGTCGGGTGGAGGCCAGCCAGCCAGCGCTCCAGCTAGATTCTATGCTTTTTCAGCCAGACCAGATACAATGGCCTCAGATGTCGTGATCACATGTATTATTTCTGTCTGCGGTAGGGATGCTTCAGTGTTATTTGATCCAGGATCTACCTATTCATATGTATCATCCTTGTTTGCTCATTTCCTAAATATTCCTCGCGAGTCCTTGGGTACTCCTGTTTATATGTCCACTCATGTGGGCGATTCTATGGTTGTGGATTGGATTTATCGGTTTTGTGTGGTCACATTCAGTGGTTATGAGACTAGAGCGGACCTTCTGTTACTTGATATGACCGACTTTGAGGTTATCCTAGGCATGGACCGGTTATCCCCATATCACGCCATCCTTGATTGCCATGCCAAGACTGTTACCTTAGCAATGCCATAGTTGCCTAGATTGGAGTGGAAGGGTTCGTCTGTCAGTATATCTAGTCGGGTTATCTCTTTTTTGAAGGCTCGACATATGGTCGAGAAGGGTTGTTTGGATTATCTAGCCTATGTCCGGGATACCACCACAGAGTCTCCGATGATTGATTCAGTGCCAGTAGTCCGGGAGTTCGCCGATGTGTTTCCTTCTGACCTTCCAGGCTTGCCACCAGATAGTGATATTGATTTTTGTATTGACTTGGCTCCAGGTACCCAGCCTATATATATCCCACTGTACTGTATGGCTCCGAAAAATTTGAAGGATCAGCTTGAAGAGTTGTTAGCAAAGGGATTTGTCAGACTAAATGTATCACCTTGGGGTGCGCCAGTGTTATTTGCGAAGAAGAAAGATGGAACTATGCGGATGTGCATTGATTACCGCCAGTTGAACAAAGTTACCATCAAGAACAAGTACCTGTTGCCACGTATCGATGATTTGTTTGACCAATTGCAGGGTGCTAGGGTGTTCTCTAAGATCGAATTGAGGTCAAGGTATCATCAGTTGAAGAATCAGGACTTAGATGTTCCGAAGACTGCTTTCCGTACTAGATATGGTCATTATGAGTCTCTAGTGATGTCCTTCGGCTTGACCAATGCCCCGGCGACATTTATGGATTTGATGAACAGGATGTTCAGGCCTTATATTGATTCATTCGTCATTGTCTTCATTGATGACATCTTGATCTACTCACGTAGCCTGGGGGAGAACGAGCAGCCTTTGAGCGTAGTGCTCCAGACTTTGCGGGAACAAAAGTTGTATGCTAAGTTCTCCAAGTGTGAGTTTTGGTTAGATTCTGTGGCATTCTTGGGGCATGTTGTATCAGGCGAGGGTATTAAGGTGGACCCCAAGAAGATTGAGGCAATTCAGAGTTGGCCTCGTCCCACTTCGGTGGCTGAGATCAGGAGTTTCTTGGGGTTAGCAGGTTATTATCGCCGGTTTGTGGAGGGCTTTTCATCCATTGCAGCACCTTTGACTAGATTGACCCAGAAGGGTGCTCCGTTCCATTGGTCCGATGATTATGAGGCGAGCTTTTAGAAGCTCAAAACGACCTTGACTACAACACCAGTTCTAGTGTTGCCTTCCGGTTCAGGGATGTATATTGTGTATTACGATGCTTTACGCGTTGGCTTGGGTTGTGTATTGTTGCAGGAGGGGCGAGCTATTGTATATGCTTCACGTCAGCTGAATCCCCATGAGAAAAATTATCTTGTGCACGATTTGGAGTTGGCCGCGATTGTTCATGCTCTTAAGATATGGAGGCATTATCTATATGGGGTGCCTTGTGAGGTTTACACTGATCACCGCAGTTTGCAGCACTTGTTCAAGCAAAGGGATCTCAATTTGAGGCAGCACAGATGGCTTGAGTTACTGAAGGACTGTGACATCACCATTTTTCATCATCCGGGCAACGCGAACGTGGTCGCGGATGCCTTGAGCAGGAAGGCAGAGAGTATGGGTAGCTTGGCATTTATTTCAGCAGAAGAGAGGCCACTAGCTTTGGACATTCAGTACTTGGCTAACAGACTTATGAGGTTGGATATTTTAGAGCCCAGCCGAGTTCGTACATGTGTTGTTGCCAAGTCTTCACTATTGGAGTAGATCAAGGCTCAACAGTTTGATGATCCGCACTTGGCAGTTCTCAGAGAGACGGTACTACAGGGTGTTGCCAAGGAGGTTTCTATTGCAGGGGCGACTCAATAAATATGGAGGCCTAAAGAAAAATTTCAATGAGGGGCCTTTTTTTGTATAAAAATAAATTCATATATAATTTCATTTAAATTTTGTATTTCTAGTTTTTCATATGCAAAGTTATTAATAATTTTATCTAATCCATTTAATTTCTCTTGAGATATACACGTTGTGGGACTGTATTAAGGTTTTAACCTTTTTTGAGTTATGAATTAATAATCGAATCCTTTCTCAATTTATGGTCTAGAGAGTGATTTCCAAAAAGATATTTTTTCTAAATTTATGATCAATAATTTAATCCTACTTTTTACTATAAAAATTTGTACTTTTTCATTTAAAACACTAAATATTCTTCTAAAAATAAATTAATATATAACCTATTAGAAAACTTTGGGGCCCCAAAAATTATGAGGCCCAAAGCAGCTGCTTTAGCAGCCTTACCCTTGGGCCGACACTGTTCTATTGGCGAGGATGGTGTCCTGCGACTCCAGGGTCGTCTATGTGTTCCTAATGTCGATGTCTTGAGGGAGAGGATTCTAGAGGAGGCACACGGATCTCGGTATTCCATTTATCCAGATGCTACGAAGATGTATCGAGACCTGAGACAACATTATTGGTGGCGGCGGATGAAGAAAGACATAGTTGAGTATGTAGCTAGGTGCCTAAATTGCCAGCAGGTTAAGCATGAGCACCAGAGGCCAGGTGGCTTACTCCAACAGATGACTATACCAGAGTAGAAATGGGAACACATTACTATGGACTTCGTAGTTGGGTTGCCGTGAACCTTGTGGAAGTTCGATGCAGTTTGGGTTATTATTGATAGGTTGACCAAGTCAGCACACTTTATTCCAGTTGCAACTACTTATACTTCAGAGAGGTTGGCCCAGATTTATATTCGGGAGTTAGTTCGGTTGCACGGTGTTCCTGTTTCCATGATATCAAACAGAGGCCCTCAGTTCACTTCTCATTTCTGGAGAGCCGTACATAGTGAGTTGGGGACCCGTGTAGCTCTCAGCACTGCATTTCATCCACAGACCGACGGGCAGTCAGAGCGGACAATTCAGATCTTGGAGGATATGCTTAGAGCATGTGTGATTGACTTTGGGGGACATTGGGATCAGTTCTTGCCTTTGGCCGAGTTTGCTTACAACAACAGTTATCAGTCCAGCATCGAGATGGCTCCATTTGAGGCTTTATATGATCGGCGATGTCGTTCTCCCATCGGGTGGTTTGAGCCCGGCGAGGCTAAGTTATATGGTACTGATTTGGTGAAGGATGCCTTGGAAAAGGTAAAGTTGATTCAAGAGCGACTTCGCACAATACAGTCCAGACAGAAGAGTTATGCGGATCAGAATGCACGTGATGTATCATTTATGGTAGGCGAGAAGGTTCTCTTGAAAGTCTCGCCGATGAAGGGCATTATGAGATTCGGAAAGAAGGGCAAGTTGAGCCCAAGGTTTATAGGCCCATTTGAGGTGTTGAGGCGGGTTGGGGAGGCTACTTATGAGCTTGCTTTACCTCCCAGCCTATCAGGGGTTCATCCGATTTTTCACATGTCTATGCTCCGGAGGTATCACGCCGACTTGTCACATGTGTTAGACTTCAGCACTATTCAGCTAGATTGAGAGCTTGGGTTATGAGGAGGAGCCAGTTGCCATTATTGCTAGACAGGATCGCCAGTTGAGATCTAAGAGGATTTCCGCGGTGAAGGTTCAGTGGATGGGCCAACCAGTCGAGGAGGAAACCTGGGAGTCCGAGGAGGACATGTAGAGCAGATATCCACACTTATTCAGCATCCCAGGTATACACTTATTCAGCATCTCAGGTATGAATCTAAATCCGTTCGAGGACGAATATTTTTTTAAGAGGTGGAGAATGTAACGACCCGACCGGTCGTTTGATTTCTAGAACCCCGTTCCCCTAAATAAGACTTCTCGTATATGCTTCTACTGTTTTATAACTTACGGGGATGGTTAGTTTGGGATTTAGAAGGGTTCGGGTTGAAATCAGAACACTTGGTTCCTTAAGGTTGGCTTAAAAGGACAAGTTTAACTTCGGTCAACATTTTGAATAGACAACCTCGGAATCAGAATTTGACGGTTCCAATAGGTTCATATGATGATTTAGGACTTAGGCGTATGTTCGGATCAGGTTTTGGATGACCCGGGAGCGTTTTGGGTGCCTAATAATGAAAGTTGGTTCTTGAAGGTTTTAGAAGTTCTTTAAATTTGGTTGGGAGCTGATTTTGGTGATATCGAGGTTCAAACAAAATTTTGAGATTGGGAATAGTTCTGTAATGTCATTTAAGACTTGCACGCAAAATTTGGTGTCATTCCGAGTAGTTTAAGTACGTTTTGGCGCATTGGAAGTAAATTGAAGAACTTGAAATTCTTAAGTTTGATTCAATTGGTTTTGGGGTGCGATTCTTAGTTTTTATGTTGTTTCGAGCATTATGAGAGTTTGAGCGAGTCCGTTTTATGACTTCAAACTTGTTGGTATGTTCGGGCGGGGCCCCGAGTATCAATCAGACGAGGCTCGGACCAAGATAAGAATTTGGAACAACAAATAAAGCATCAGGTCTGACATAATCGCACCTGCGCTTGGACAGCCGCATGTGCGAGCTTGCAGGTGCGAACCAAGCCTCGCAGAAGCGGCCAAGGAAGGGCAGCCCAGGTTCTGCAGGTGCGGCCCATCCTCCGTAGAAGCGGAACCCCATCCGCAGAAGCGACGCCAGCAGGACCAGGGGAGTTCCGCAGAAGCAGACTTTTGTCCGCAGAAGCGAGGGCGCAAGTGTGGCCCTATGACCGCAAGTGCAGAAATCACTGAAGGCAGTGAACTTTATTTAATACGGGACTTAGGCATTTTTCTCCCATTCTTCACACATTTGGGCGATTTTAGAGCTTAAAAAAGGGAGACTTCAACCTAGCTATTGAGGGTAAGTAATTCCTACCTTAATGTGAGTTTAATACATAGATTATGGGTAGATTTCAACATGAAAATTGGTAGAAATCATGGGTTTAGATGAAAAACCTAGGGTTTAATAAAAATAAAATTTTACCACGAAAATGATTATGAAACTTAGTGAAAACCATATATTTATGTTCCTAAGGTTATGGGTAACAACTTTCTTCAAATATTTCTGGAATCCGGGTATGTGGGCCCGATGGTGAATTTTAGGAATCTTGTAATTTGGGTTGAGTAATCACTCTAATAGTGGAGATATGAACTCTTGAGCATAGATTGATTGATTTACGTAATATTTGACTAGTTTCGAGTCGTTTGGCATCAAATTTGGAGGTTTGAGCGCATTCTTGAATTGGGAAGTAGGCTTTAAGACGAGGTAAGTCTCTTTTCTAACCCTGTAAGAGGGAATTTACCCCATAGGTGAACTTAATTAATATGTGTTGTTATTTGTGGGGGCTACGTACGCACGAAGTGATGAGAGTCCGTACGTAGCTACTATTCCTGTTTATGTCCGGGTAGTTTTAGGTTTACATCATACTTTGTGGACACCGTTATTTGATTATATTTATTAATTGTATCAAATGGAACTAAGTCGAGGATTTTAAGGATTTAAAAGCTTCAAGTTGAATTGTCTTTATTTTGAAAAGAATCAAGAAAGAGTTATGATTTATTGATAATTTTTATTTGACCGCGTCGCAAGTATATTCCGCGAGCGGGGTAATTATTTATACTACTCTCATGGGAGCGGGTTGTTCGTCTCGGCAGGTTAATAGATGCATCTATGGTTCGTGCCATTCGACCCTCGGTAGTGCACAATTTACATTTATGTTGGATTGAGCCGAACGTCCACGGTGGAATTTTGTGCGTGATAATAGAACTGGAAGTCCCTTTTATAATTGGAATAAATTCATTATTTGAAAGATTATTTGTTTTAAATGAAGGAAGTGATTTGGGTTCTTAAATATGGTGATGAATTGTTCAGTTATTTCTTGTTCTGAGTTTTATTGTTGTATATACCATGCTTAATTAGAATTTCATATTATCATATTGTTGGCCCTTAGTAAGTGTCAGAGTCGACCCCTCGTCACTACTTTTTAGAGGTTAGACTAGATACTTACTGGGTACATATTATTTATGTACTCACGCTATACTTTTATACTTAATTGTACAGGATCTGAGGCAGGTGCATCTGGTTACCAGTCTGGTGCGCAGATTTGATCCCCATCTCAAGGCTTCACGGTAAGTTGCCTTCCGAGCCGTTCTGCAGTAGCTGGAGTCCACCTTATGTTTTATTTTTTTCTGTCTATTTCTTTTCAGACAGTAGGCTAGTGTTCTTTTGTATATTCTACTAGATTGCCCATATACTTGTGACACCAGGTCTTGGCACACACACTAGTAGACTTATGATTTTGGATTTGTTTACATGATTACGATTTGTACTAGTTTGCTTCCGTTTAATTATGTCACATTTGCAAATTTCTAAATCCTTTTTTTAACAAATGAGGAAATGTTATCCACTTAGTAATTTATTTAAACGGGAAACCATTAGTTTGTTTAGTGTTGGCTTGCCTAACAATGGTGTTGGGCGCCATCACAGCCTATGATAGAATTGGGTCGTGACACCCCACTTCTTGAACCTTCACATCTTCATCTCTAACCCTCACATATTCCCCTTGGATTTCCAACCCAGATCTTCATATCTTCATCCCACCTTCGAACTTTCATTTTCTTTCTTCAAATCTTCATAATTTTACTTCAAATCTTCATTTCCCCTTCAAATCTTCATATTTTCCCAGATCACGATGGCTAAAATTTCCAAGTCCGTACCACAACAAACGGCTCCCTCATTTTCCAATCCGGCCACGAGTGCCGAGGTGGCTGCCCCCGAGGTGGCTCAAGCCCCTCCCATGAAGAGCTTAATACCCGGGGGATACACTATGGGGGATGAATTCAAGGTAGAGAAGGCCTCTAGTCAACAAGACCAAGGCGAGGGAGCATGGAGATACATATGCTCCGTCACTGAAGAAACCCTACCCATAGTCTGAGAGGACTGTAAATGGGAAGTAAGGACGTGGTCGTCCCCGAGTCTAATGATGATATTACTACTCACGTGGAGGGGTACTTATGTTTTTACACTTACCCTTTCACGTTGTCCCCGGTAGATCCCGTAATCCTTGCTTTCTGCAAGAGATACGAGGTGTGCCTTGGGAAAATCAACCCATCATTTTGGAGGATCGTGATCCTCATACATCATTTTGTGAACAATACTGACAACCCTCGATTCACCCTCGACCATCTACTCCGGCTATATAGCCCCTAAAGTTTTCGAGGGGGGCTGATCAAGCTTGTTCGCTGAGCAAGTAAGGATCCTTTCTCGAGCATCGACAAGGACCAAGACCGAGGCTAGCAGGGGAGGTTTGTTTGGGTGAAAATCGAAGACCTCATCCCTCCTGAGTTTCTGTCGTTCCCCGAGAAGTGGAACACACCTCGTAAGTGTTGTCTTCCTTAAGTATTAACTTATTTTTATTCCTTCTCTCATTGTCCGCATTTGCTATCGTACAACGGTTGCCCAAGTTTCCAAGGCAATTCCCCGATTCAAGGAGCGGATCGAGGGGATCTGTAGGATGATCCCATACTCCAAGCGCGCATGGCGCAAGCTTTCGAAGGGCTAATGGGAGACCCGTTCTCTTGGTGAGGTTTTTCCCCTAAATAATTACCACCATGTTCTTGACTTAAACAATGCTAACCTTCTCTATTTTCTTATAGGTTTACCTAAAACCACAGAACTTAGGCTGTTGAACAAGGACGAGGATCCGTCCTCGCTTGCCGAACCCTCCGTTTTGGGGCAGCCCGGGGCTGCGGAGAAGGATAAGAAGAAAAGAAATTCCTCGGATTCTCCGAACGCCGAGGTGAAGAAGAGGAAAGTGATTATCTAGGTTCGGAAGCCCAAACAAATCACCAAGTCTAGGGTACCAGACCCCGATGCTCTCTACCGGCTCAGGGACGAGCCTGAGGACGACGACTGTTTTATTGCTCACGGGTCGACCCTCAACGAGGGGGAGCAGGTAACGGTCGGGAAAGAGGATCATGGGGTCGATCACTCTTACTCCGGAACCAGAGCGAGACACGGAGGCTGTGGATCCCCAGGAAGCTGCCCCTGTCCCGAAGGAGGCTACCGGTGTCATTGACATCATGGAGACACCCTCATATACTGAGTCCATGCTTGAAAAGGCCCAAGCGGGCAAAAAGATGTCAAGCGAGGTGGCGCAGGGCTCAGACGACGTCCTCAACTCATTCTTCGATGGCATGGATATGGCCGCATTGGAGGACTTTTCCGGGCTTGTTCACCTGGAGGTCCCGAAGAAGGACATGCCCTCGGGAGCTGGCGGGCCGAGTTCGAGCCCAAAACTAGTGAAGTAATTTCCCGCTTCGAGTGTGGACTCCTAGCGCAAGAGAACAGTCAGTCTCATAATCCTAGAGGATGCTCGTGTACTGTCTACTCCGGTGGGTGTACCCAGCTACCTCCGATGTCTGGTAACCGAGGAGGACCAGGCAAAGATGAACGAGATGGCACGTCAAGTCTCTTCAACGAGGCGCAACAAGCACTGAACCGGGTAAGGCATTAACCCTTTGTTCCCCTTTGCGAATCCCACTTAGGTTTTTGATGTCCCCTACTAATTTCATTATTTTACAGGCTTTAGCGCTTCACCATGAAAGATTCCTCCGGTACCGCTTGCTGACACGATGTTGGCAACATCAACGTTGAAGTTATACTCCGATAACCTCGGTGCGTCCCTACCCCAGAGCGGCTTGTCAAACCCATTTTTACTCATCAGACCTCGGCTACTGGGTCCTCGATTGCTTCTCTTCTCGTTCCTTGTAGGGTGACGCCCGGACCCATTTCCCCTTTAGTCTGTGTTGTATGTTGGTACCGATCCCGGACCGGCCTTGGCTAATGATCAATGACTCTCTTAGACCTGTCGTCGGCCCTGATGGGATAAACAGACCCAGAAGGGGCTCCGAGTTGGCCGTCCTCGACCCTAATCTTCGACTGATACTTGTTGTAGACGTCGGCCCAAGTTATCGCTGGGTACTTTACCAATTTTTTTTTAGCTGTTGTGAAGCCAAGGAGCTTCGAAGGTTAAGTCCCTAAGTGAATGCCTGAACGGCCTAATCATCTGCAACTGAAGGCAGGTCCATCTGTTCCATCTGGAACCTTGACACGAATTCCCTGAGCATCTCGTCATCTCTTTGTTTAATCTTGAAAATGTCCGACTTTCTAGTATCGACCTTGATGGCCCTGGCATAGGCCTTCACAAAAGCATCTATAAGTATAGCAAATGACTCAATGGAATTTGGGGGTATGTTGTGATACCATATCATCACTCCTGGACAAAGTCTCCCCGAACTTCTTCAGTAACACCAACTCGATTTCAACATCTTCCAAGTCGTTCCATTTGATGGCGCATGTGTAGGAGGTTACATGCTCATTTGGATGTGTGGTTCCATTATATTTTAGGATATCGGGCATACGAAACCTCTTTGGGATCGGCTTCTGTGCCGCGCTCGGAGGAAAAGGCTTCTGGATAAAGTTCTTGGAATCCGGCCCTTTTAATATCGGGGGTGCTCCCGGGATTTGATCGACCCTGAAATTGTATGTTTCCACCTTCTTGTCATTGGCCTCAATTTTCTTCTCACCTGATTCCACCTGTTTCGTTAACGCTTTAAGCATTTTCATTATCTCGGGGTTTACACCAGTCTCGCTTCACCTGTTCTCTCAGTGGTTTGTTCGTTTCTTCGGGCACTTTCCTGGGATTGTTCGGGCTCGACCCTGTTGGGGGCGTGGCCTTGATTCTGTAGCTGCGCTGTCGCCGCTTGTTGAGCCTGCAACATTTCGAAGATTAGCCGCAGGCTTACCCCATCACCTTCGCCTTCAGGCACTTCCCGAGTTATTGATCGAAGTCCCACACAAATGTTGTTTTCGGGATAAGTTGGCAGATTGACGTCGATGGCCACCTGTGAGTTAGCATCGACCAGATCGGCAATTGGGGCTCCGTTGGGACCAACAGGAGGTACCTCATTGCTAGGTACCAAATTATTATTTTCTCCATGATGGCCAGACTCAGCGTCAACGTTTAAGTGGGCAGTTTGAGAATTTGACATTTTTAAGCTGGCGCGCCTGAAATTAAGACTTTAAATAACAAGCGTAAAATAAAGTGTGTTATGTAGATTTGTATCAAATCACCACTATTATTCTTTGCCCCACGGTGGGTGCCAAACTGTTTACCCTTAAATCGGATAACAATTAAATTTGTACGCAATTTTAAGATATGTGGATTGATTCAACACAAATAATCAAGAATTCTAGATAAACGAATTAAAGACAAAATGAATGATCAAACCAGTCGTAATGTTACAGCCTACCTTGAACCTAGGTTGAATAGTGGTTTAACCCTCAGTCGGACCCTTGGTTCGAACCCAATTACGAATGAAGAACAAACAGCTAAGTAAGAGCTTTTGCATCAGCTAGAAAGCAGAAAATGGATTTGTATTGCCTTGATTTGCGTGTTACGATGTGTGTTACAAAAAGAAAAACTTTCCCTTTATATACAGGGAAGTTTCATCCATAGTACAAGTCTAAAACAGGTAAAGATCTTCCCTTTTCGTTAATTACTGATCCGTAACCGACATCGAGCAAGATCTGTGCCGTGATATCCGGTTATGTACATATATCACGGCCCTCTATCCGTCGTGCGTAACCATTTGCCATATTTCCCGAGGTCTTAGAGATCGTTTTGGGTCCGGGAAGCGTTGCTTTTTCACGCCCAATGGTGAACGTATTATTCACCTTTGATGGATCTCGATACGAAGGGCTCCCAACCTCGATTTCATCCTCGTGCGTCCTTACTCTTCTTCGTGTTCTTCACCGGAAAATCTGGGTATGCATTGTCCCGGATTTTACTAGTATACATAATGCATAGGCCATAGTCAACCCGGCTAGAATCCATCAGCAGAACAGTGTTCCTGTTTACATTTGAGAAAGTTTTGGACAAATTTCTAAAAATTAATAGAAAACTGTTTTATCTTTAAATCTAAGGTTTAAAAAGAAAAAAACAGTGGGTTCAAAAAAATCAGAGTACAATTATTTTCCAAAAAAGCTCTTTTACACCTAAATAAATAGTATTTCAAAATAGACCTAAAACTAAAATCCCAAAACGCCACCTAATTAAGATTTCTGACTGCCAGCCGACCCAAAGGTCGAAGCCATGTCGCAAAGGTGCATTTTCTTCAGATTTTCCTTTTGATTGATTCTAAGTTGTAACATGGTGATTTATCAGAACCTTATCTGAATTTGTTTCCGAAATTGAACTGAGATGATCACTTTTTTTTCACTGACAACTTCGTTTAGAGCGAATTGAAACTTTTAATGGGTATTTTTTTTTAATAGTGGTTCCTAAATTTATCCGAGGTAAAAAGTTTATGTTCGCATTTAGGCTCTATGAGCTGAATTTTAATGACTTTATTTGTACTTTTCCTTGGTTCTAGAGAGGTTCTCAAGTTTTATGCGTGAAAATGTCTTTATAATGGTACTCGTCCGTTCCAATTTATATGTCATACTTTTCTTATTAGTTTGTACAAAAAGAATGTCATACTTATTTAGAAATAATTTAACATTAAAACTTCATGCTTTACCAATTTATAGACACCCAAATATCTATGACTTATTTTGCACCACCAGTCTCTAAAGTGTTCCTTTCTTTCTTAAACTGCTAAATAAATTTGAGACGGAGGGATTACTTTTTATAAGGTCCATAGGCAATTGTTGAGGCTTCCTATATAGGTGGTATAGCTTACGAGCAACTCGATTATTCCACCAGATACTTGCTACTTCCCACTAGTACAGGTATCAGACAATTGTTGAGGCTTCCCATATAGGTGGTATAACTTACGAGCAGCTCGACTATTCTACCAGATACTTGCTACTTCCCACTAGCATAGGTATCGGGCAACTCTGCTCGCCAAAATTTAGGTAGATGGGAAGAAATCACCTAGTGATTTTTGCCTCTTTTGGAATTTGAATCTGAGACCTCATGATTTTACTCCCACGTCATTGACTACTAGGTCACACCCTTGGGTGCGTTACATTCTTAACATGTTTACATAGTTTTCAATCCTTTGGTTGCGAATTTAGTAAATTGGTGGATATAGATTTGCATTGCTTATGTGTTTGTGGTGCTTATGATATTTGCTTTAAATAGACTGCAAGAAACTCTGAATATATTCCATTAAAGAGGTTTCTCTAGTCTAATGGTCTTCAATATGAGTTGGTATGAGCAATTTCGAGGAAACTAATGGTTCTTTCAGTACTATCTGAGTTGTTAAATTTAAGTGGTTGTTTAAACTATTCATTGTTTGTTTATGATGTGCATCCATATTATCTTTAAAAAAATTGCATGTTCTAAAAGTTAGCATTATTTTTTCTGACAAGTGCTATAAAAGTTAATATTTGACTCTGATATTACCCGATCTTTATTTCGTCAAGTAGATGGCCATATTATATAATTACGCACATGCTTCTAATCTTTGTCCAGGGTTCTTTGCAAGTTCTTTGCTCATGGGGCATGTCTGAAGGGGGAGCATTGTGAGTTTTCACATGATTGGAAAACTAGTCCTAATAATGTAACGTTCTTGACATTTTTTTAGTTTGATGATCAAGCCTTAATTGATTGTTCACCATCTAATTGTTTTCTCTTGGATTATTGTTTCAGGTATGCACCTACTACCAAAAAGGAGCTTGTGCTTATGGAAGCAGGTGTAGATATGAGCACGTTAAGCTGTCTCGATCACAGCCTTCAGCTCAATCTTCAGCACAGCCTCAACAATATCTGCTTTCAAGTTCTGTTTCTACCAATGTACCTCCTGGAACGAGTGCACAAAATGTGGGTCTTGTGCCTGGTATTTATGCTGAGTATTCAGCTTCAAGCAAACCGGCGTGGAACCAAAACTCAGAGCTCCACGATACATTGGATGATGATGACATGATTGAGTTGAGGAGTGTTAATCCAGCTGATAGGTCGATCTGTGCTTTTGCTGCTGCTGGTAATTGTCATCGTGGAGAAAAGTGTCCGCATATTCATGGCGATTTGTGTCCAACCTGTGGGAAGCATTGTTTGCATCCATCCAGGCCTCAGGAAAGAGAGGAGCATGTAAAAACGTGTGAGAACAGGCAAAAGCACATTGATTTATTGAAGCGTAGTCAAGAAATAGAATGCAGTGTATGCCTTGAATGTGTTCTTTCCAAGTCAACAGCAGCTGAGAGGAAGTTTGGGATCCTTTCCGAGTGTGATCATCCATTTTGTATATCGTGTATCAGGAATTGGCGTGGCAGTTCTTCCTCTGGGATGGATGTGAATTCTGCACTGAGGGCTTGTCCCATATGCCGGAAGCTTTCATATTTTATCATTCCAAGTGTTATTTGGTACTTCACAAAAGAAGAGAAGGAAAAAATAGTTGACAACTACAAAACAAAACTCAGGTTTATCACTCTCTCTTTCTTTTTCCGTACGTATTTTGCATTCTATTGAACGGTTGTAAGACTAGCTATGTATTATCGGAGCGAATGTGGAGCCTCTTGTGGTCCAACATATTCACAAGATGAGTGTGGCAGAAATGTGAATGTTAAGATGGATGTGCAGTCATGTAAAAAAACAAGATTAAAAATGACACATTTGGTAGAAGATACAAATAGCACATATGTGGGATAAAATGAGAGAATGTCGCATCAGATGATTTATTCTTGTTCTAAGTAGACCTCCGAATGCATGAACTAGCATGTCTGAACCCATGATGCCTTTAAAAGGGGATAAGATAGAGTTAAAATTACACGAAAGGAAGTCTTGAAAGACGTACAATCTCTTGGAATCCATGCAGATTTAGTGAAGTATTGAAGAAGATGTTGGAGGGAAAAGATCAGTCTATGCAGTACCAACTAGTTGGAATAAAGTTTACATTAGATCTAATTTTTGTTAAGAGTTTTTTAATCCCGTTGGAAATTTGCATATTAGTAGAACATATTAAGAACTACTCGTGTCAAAGAACTTGAATTATTGAATATCACAATGAAACTGTTTCAAATGGCAAAATGGACAGTGGGAATTCATGTAGCTGTACTGCTATCTTGGAAATTGAGAAATGTGTTTGTTATATGTTTTTCCTTTTTTTTTTAAATAGTGTTGAAGTGCGTGACCATCTCATCTAAAAGTTTAAGCTGTTAGATAGAACTCACTTTTATTTACTTAATTATGTCTTCAATACACCCCCTCACGTGCGGGCTTGATTCTTTTTGATGAGCCAACACGTGGAAATTCTTTTTAATATTGGGTGGTGGTAAGACTCGAACTCAGGACCTCTGCCTGCTCTGATACCATGTCAAAATAAGCCTTGCGCTAGCTTTTGGGGTGTGAGTTAGGCTCAAGGCTTATTTTGACAAATAGCATTAAGAGCTAAACATGCACATGGCTAGTGTTATCAAAGGCAAAGATCTAAAATAAGCTGAAGTTTGTGCGTAAAGCGCAATTAAAGCGCGTCCTTTAGTAAAGAAAGGCACAAATGAAGAAAAAGATTAAAAAAATTATATATGTAGTTCAAGAATAATACGTATAAATCCAAACAATAATTATGTAGATAAAAGTTTGAAAATATTACAGGTAGAAGAAATATTTATTGTTTAATGATATGCTCTTCAAGATCGAGCCCATGGGGATGAGGCGTACAACTTAGTCCATTGGTGCTAGCGTTGAAGCGTCACCTAAATAAGGTGAAGGGCACAACCTATTTTGCACCTAGTTTCAGGGCTTAAGGGCGCATTAGGTGAGCCCTTGGCAACACTTCACATGACCTGTCCAAAACAAGGATTTTCATGTTATGTGGGAATTTGGATACAACACCAACTTATCCATCCCCATTGCTCACCTTATTATTGATTATACTTTTCAGACAAGTTTTGGTGAGTGTCCTGTTGAATATGATGATCTCTAAGAGTGCCCGTTGTAGCTTGGATAACAATTGCATCTTTTGATGTAGTCAAATTTGAAACTGGTTCTTAGATTTTGTGCCATATCTTGTCTTGTTTAAAGTGGATGTTTATTTTGTTTTTGTTTGTCAGTGTTTATGAGCATGCTAATGCTATTTATATATAAAAGGGCAGCCCGGTGCACAAAGCATTCCGCATTCCTGCAGGGTCCGGGGAATGGCCGCACCCCAAGGGGTGTGATGTGCTATCTATCTATAAGATATATTTAGGTGAATATATTCCAGAACAGCGCAAATGGTTTCAAGTTCCACACATATGCTAAGAAACAAGTACGTAGTTCTGAAGGTGGTGAAGCTTAGATAAGCTTGTGGGTGCTGTAGTTTAGGTCTTATTATTGAGATATTTAGTCAACGGCGTCTTTGCGGCAAATATCATTTTCACTGATTACTCTTCTGGTAAAGTTAGGGATTAGGTTTAGAGTAACTTCAAGCCTAATATATGACAAGGAGAAATTAAATCATATAAACTAACTATTGCCTTGGAAGGAAAATTTTCTTGAGAAAATCATTTGAACTTGGGAAGTTGGAGGAAGATTATCAGTCTTATATGAGCTATTAGAGAGAAGACGATATTTTGTTGGCAGAATTAACATTGATAGAAACATCCTCAGATGGGAAAGCTCATGGAAGAAATTAATCAGGGCTCGATATTGTATCGAAAGGAATGGTGTACATGTCCTTTTACAGCATCTCATGGGGTGGCTATACTGATATGCGTCAGGAAGATTTGGGTTGAACTCATATATTTGGTGAAATTGAAAGTGGTGGATGGGAAAACAAGAAATGATTCTTGGATAGAGAATAGATAAGAATATCGGAAGATTGCTGCGTGGAACAGGCTTCTTTGGGAGAGACATTTCTCATCCTATTCGAGATGTTCATCTTTATGTTGAAGTTTCATGGTCATTTTCTTGAATTTTTTGGACATAGTGGACTCTGATTTTAAATGAAATGGATGCTGTATATTTTTGTTCTAACACACCAGGGGTCTTGCTCTCGGGGAGAAAGTCGTGGATTACCAGAAATCCGCATCATCAAGGAAAAAGTTGAATGGAACAAGGATGTAGCTTATGTGAATTGTGTTGGAAGCTTAATTTGATTACCCAGACTTGTACTGTTAAAGAATTGTTTGGACCTTGTGCATTACCAATCTACCAGAACTGGTGAATTCTTATGACTGGATTATTGAACTCTCTCCAGAGGCACACCTCTTTTACAGTAACGTTTTTCTTGATTACGTTCTGCCATGCGTTCAAAGTAATTAGTATGATCCTGAGCTTTCATTATCATGAAATATTTCAGCTACTTTTATGTTCAAGCTTTCATAATGATCTACATGAACATTTAAAGGGTAAACTTAAAAATCTAGAAAGGATTTAGCTTTTTAATAGTTATTTATCACATTGCTGTGATGAGGCTAAGTTTTGATTGATTGAGGAAGTAATTTTATGCTTCATAAAGTTTTTAGTTAGTATGCTACCATACCCCAGCTTCTCTAAAACAATTCTTTTTTGTTGCTGATGTGCCTTTTCTTTTGAAGTAATTCTTCTTATTTCCTGTTTTCAGATCTATCGACTGCAAGCACTTTGACTTTGGAAGTGGGACTTGCCCATTTGGGACTAGTTGTTTTTACAAGGTAAGAAATGTTATGATGCCTGAATATCTTTACAATTTTATTTTTTATAATTAGTGCACAGTGGTTTATTGCATTGGAATGGATCTTTTTTACATAAATTACATCACTGTATGTAAAGCAACACAAATACTTCTATATGTTGACAGCCTAAACCATTCTACCCATGAAGGTCTCCAATGGGCATCAATATGATTGTATCTCCTATGAGCATTGTCATCTTGTGAAAAACCTTGGTGCTTTTGTCCCCTTTTCTAGCCATAAGGACCTCGTTTTTTGTCTCCATGATACTTCCTCTAATCTTGCAATTTTTCCAATTCTATGGACGATTCAGCTTTGAGGAGCTTTTCATCTTCAGTGAGTTCCTGGCTTCTGCTTCCTTGTCAAACCACTGCACTTTTCTCAAAAATTCAGATTTCCTATGTTCCAATCTTCCAAAAATGTGCTGATTCCACTCCTTGAGCTTTGCTTCTTAGTTGCTGTAATTTTTCCGCAAAATGATGTCCGGGCTGCCATAAATGTGAAATGAATTCCACCATTTTGTCACCAATTTCTCAAAACCCTCACGCCCCAGCCACATTTTTCTAATTTGGAGTAGTAGGAATTTGCTTGACCACTGTCTGCATTGCAAACATGAGAGGAAAATGATCTGAGGCAGCTGTTTGCATCAAAGACTGCTTGATATTACTGAAATTATTGTCCCATTCTGTTGAAAATGGAAACTTGTCTATTCTTGAGCTAGAGGGACCTCTTGACCAAGTGAATTGACCACCAGTGAGTGGGGGGTCAACAATTCTGAGCTCGCCAACAAAATCAGATAATTCCTCCATTTCTCCGGTAGCTCTGCTGCTGTGTCTTCTTTCTCCCAAAATCCCAGTGACATTAAAGTCACCCAGATTACCCATGGCTCGGCGATGAGGCCCTTGACTGCAGATAACTTGAGCAAACTTGTAGACCTTCAGTTCTGTTTGTGGGGCCATAAATCCCTCAAAGCACCCACTCAAAACCAGTGAAGAAATTTCTGAAGCGCAGTGAGATAGAATGTGACCTCTAAGAACTTCAGTTCCTTCCCAAGATTCTCTATCCCAGATAATCACAATTCCTCCCTTGGTGCCTTCAGCTTCCAATGCCGCAAAGCCAGCCCTTCTACTGGGCCCAAGTGTGCTAGCAAACTAAACTTGAAAATGTTCCAATTTAGTTTCTTGTAAACATATGAAATCAACCTTGCATTTTTTGAACAATAGCTTCCGTATACTCCTTTCTGGATCGTTGATGCCTCTGACATTCCAAGACATAATTTTCAATTTCATTGCTACATCAGAGATGAGACTTTCCTTCCTTTACCTTTACTTGTACCAGCCTCATAATTGATATGAAGCCCAAGAAGACTTTTGACCTGCAGAACCCTTTTTGACCTTTTCCCGAGAATTGGGTGTTACTGTCATCATTGACTGGCTTATTTGTGATTTTCAGCATCCTTTGACATTCAATAAGAACCCAATGATCAGATCTTGTATCCCTTCCATACTCACTCCAGAAGTTCACCCACCTTAGCTGCGTTCCCTCAGGTCCACAGTGAATATTCAGTTTTAGCCGCGGCTGTGGTAGATGCATGCAAACTGGGATAATCCTCATTTGAGTACCAAGGGAGAAGATGGATGTCTTCGTTAGAGTTAACTGCAATAGGCTCAGTATCATTCTCTACCAGCTGCATCAAATCAGTGCATTAAGGCTTCTGTTAGTGCTCTTTCAGTCTGGGTACCGGTATTGGTGTTTTATTTGGGTGGGGAAAAGCTTGGGTTGTTGGATTGAGGAAGGCCAGTCGCAGGTTTAGATAAAGGATTGTGTATGTGGGGATTGGGCTCTAAGAGAGGTGTGCTCGCTGGTTTGCGGAGTTTGGGAGAAAAGTCGTGTGAGTACGGTGATCGAAAATGTTTCTGATGGGTGGTTTTGGGTAGATTGTGGTTTGGGTAAATGATTAGGGTGTGTTCTGTATTAGATTTGGTATCAGGGAGTGGGCTTGGGTATTTTAGATTGGGCTTGTATATTTGTGAGGGTTTTGTTCTGTTGTGGGAGGGAAGAATCAGTTGAGATTGCGCTTGGCCAAAAGGTGGGGAATGTGCTGATATCGGCCGTTCATAGCAATAAATATTTGAATTTGAAGAGATGGTGAGACTTTGACCGGATGTGACAACTCCACGTGGGTCCTTCCCCTTAGAAACAGCTTTTGGGTTTGTCTTTACATGGTCCAAGCAAAGGACCGAACAAAGGACGGCCTTTAGATAACCATAAGTTTGTCTCTAATTAGCGAGATATTTCGTTCTATGGGAAGAGGTGTTTTTCAGCCAAAACGAGACCCTACATTTGTGTTTCAATTTCAAGATCCATCTCCTTTGGAATTCTTTGAGCCTCAACCTTTATTCGTACTTTAACCCAACATAGATTTTGCCTCTCCTGCGTGTTATAGAGTCAATCTCCACTAGTCCTCCAAACATGTGGCTGACCCACTAGAATATGTTTGATGACCATAACTATAGTAGGACGTAAAGTCAACCAGTGGTGTTGGGCTCCTTGTTGCATTGCATCCTCTATCAGGGGTCCACCAGTTTAGTGGAAAGATTTTTCCTTTCTAATACCATCTGCCTATGAAAACTCTATTCGCTTCCTCTGGGGGGGGGGGGATTCGAACATTAGCCTGTCTGTCTTCAAATTTCGGCATGCGTATGGAAAGACCTCATGTGTTGAAGTTCACTTTTGCAGCTCTGCTGAAACTATAAAACCCACTCTGACCCACCAAGCACCTTTTTAGAGTCTCAACTCTGGATTTCGTGGAATCAGTATTTATCACAAGTTTGTTGACTCCAGGCAAATTCAATCTGCGTTGCATGTTCTCTTCTCGGCAACCGAGACCTTCGGCTGCATTGGCATAACTTATAGTAGGTTGTTGAGGGGGTATTAGGCGTGAAATTGTGGTGGCACCTTCTTCGACAAACCTCCAGACCTTATCTGCAACATCAGATCAGCCCGCATTTAAAGAGAACTCCGGATGGATGATAAACTTTTTCCTGTCTTTGCATTGTTTACTATTCTCAGATACCTGCCAAACTTGTTGTAGTTCTAAAACAGCATGAATTGCTGCGACTTCTCCTTTCTAACCCACCTGCTATTGATTTCACCGTGTCTCTCAGAAGCCAAGGCCATAATCTGGCAAATCAATAATATGACAAGCTTAGAACAATAAACTCTGCTAACACATTGTGGCTTTCTCTCAATCGATTCATATCAAACTTCATGCTCAGCAGCTTTTTCTTTTTTCTCAGAAGGCTTTGGCAACGGAAAAAAGAATTTTCCTCTCCATCCATAAAGAAGGAAACTAGTTTTTAATAGCTCACTAGGTGAATGATCCAAAGATAGCTTGATCTAAAAGAAGTAAGAATGATTGGATGAGAGGAGGAGGTTAGACCTTCCTAAAGAGGAGGAGGAGCTCTCTCTCATCTTCTTCTACTTAAGTTGTGCAATCTTTTCATTACATAATGGAACTTAAGCACTTGTATGCTCATTGACTTCATCCACAACAAGTCAATAGGTTTGTATCACTATACTGAATTTTTGGCATGGCATAGAATAGAACATGACGGGTCTTCCTTGCCAACCTTCACTTCTAGAAGGAATTAAGTAGAACATGCATTGATCAAGTCGAAGAACATACTCCAGAGCCACTACTCCGTGTAGAAACACCTCTCGTTCTCTATGCTCGGTTCCACAATCATTCCGAGATCCATCTATTTGAGGGTCTCGTTCTTTGGCCACTCCTCTTGTTTTACCGAGCTTCCCATGTTGGATGTCACTTCCCTCTCTCCATGTTGGATGTCACTTCCCTCTCTGATCCCACCTCGATTGAGTCGGTTAACTGTAACTATAGTTACACGCCTCAAACTCATATAGAAACTATAGGTACTTCCTTTCCTTCTTACGCAATCACCATTTACTTGGTCATGATTTTTTTTTTTTAAAACTTTATGCAATCAATACTTGTCATGATTTTTGTTTGTCTTTGCTAGTGTCCATTATAAATATTAGTCAGGCGGCAAGTATATGGCTGTTTGACATGAGTCATGGTCAGGCATCTATTTCTCTGTCCTCTGAATCATAAGTCCATCATGAGTACAACTATATTTTTATGATTAATTTATTGCCCTCACAAGCAAAATAACTGTATTTTACTAAAAACAAATTCATTTAA
The DNA here is from genome assembly GCF_000390325.3 of Nicotiana tomentosiformis. NCBI lineage: Eukaryota > Viridiplantae > Streptophyta > Magnoliopsida > Solanales > Solanaceae > Nicotiana > Nicotiana tomentosiformis. The sequence goes on from NC_090819.1 coordinate 18,160,554, forward strand.
TTTACTTAAGACAAAGGAAATCAACTCTTACAAAGTAAGGTCTGGTCCTTTTTATTTATCTGTTGCTTCTTTTGTGGGAAAAATTATTTTTTTCTGAGGGAATATATATTTCACTAGGAGTTGCATGAATTTAATTGTTTAATATATTTACAAGGCATAATTGGTGATAAATTAGGAAAAAAGAAGTTGTCTTAAATTATTCTTGTGAATAATTGTTGATTAATCTAATACTACAGTTAAGTGCATTTTAGTAAACTTATCAATTTTGCAATACCCTACAGTCAAATCAAACACTAAAAATGTTATTAAGCCACAATAAATGATATAATCTATCCAAACATTATATCCATACTGTACAATACAATACATTATAAAACGATAGGTAACAACCATCCAAACAAGGGTTGATGTTCTCTCTGCATTTCTCATCTTTTGTATCCTTTGTTCATCTTTTGATATTTTTGTTTTAAGATGCAATTTATGGACATTATGGTCTTCCATTGCAGCATCAATACCGTGATGGTCGTTTGGAGGAAGTGGTACTGCGCCATCTTGGTTCTGAAGATGGAAACACAGTAATTGCTAAAGATATCAGGTCATATATCCTTGAACCTTTAGTTCGTCATGTTTGGTGACATTTTTACATTTTGTTGTTCTTTGCATTGGTTTATGACCACCATTTGTTTTGCTCTTCCATATTACTGGTTTCCACAGGCTCTCGGATTTCCTTAGCAACTTGGAAATCAGATGAACAACTCTTTTTGTAATTTCAAGGTATGTTCGAATCACCCTTTTTGCTTTTTCTCTATTATATTGTGGGCACTTTTGCCTGCGAAGGATTTCTTTGTTGTTGATTCGTGTAATGTTTCTTTTTGGCTTTTAAAGAAAGACTATAGAGCTCCTTTGAAATGGAAAAGCGAGAGTGTCGTTAAATGGTTTTTGGGGAGTATGCTTTTATGTGTAATTTCACCCACGACCCACCATCTAAAATTTTTCTCATATTTGTTTATGATCTAAGCTAATGTTGTTCGATGGCCAACCTTTAAATTGATATAGAGTTGGTTAAGATCTATATGAACATTTGAAGAGACGAAAGCATTCAATTCACTCTGAGGCAATACTTGTTTCTATTGTTTATCTGCTGCCTACATGATGGTCAGTAATAATTAATACTGTTTGAAAAGCATGAGCGCTTTATTACACTTTGTAGCCGAGCTATGATTTCATGGTTGAGTGCCTTATTAACTGACTACTTGTAGGGTTGAGTTGAGTGCAACATAATGGTTTTAACACATCGTAGATTCTTTAAACCATATGTATGATTTTGTGGGATTCTTTTCCTGAAGAGCTCTCCATCTGGAACCCGAATCTGACTTAGAACAATTAGCTGATGTTGACTCGGGAGAGCTGGATCCTTGGGCCCCGTCATCATTTTGTATAAGTAGATGTAGAATTCCGTATTCCATCTTATGCTGCTTTCACTTCTTGCTTTATGCATCTAAAAGAAAAGTGATATGAAATGATCGTTAGTAATTAGAATTAACTCCAGTCTGTTGTCTTCCCTATCAAGTCTCCGTGTAGATTTATCAGAATCGTAGGTGATGAATAATGAGATAACTATCTGTTTATTTTCTTGATGCTTGGTTGAAAACTCAATAGCTTCTCTAGAAGGCTAGTCTCACCTGAAGGCATTTTATACTCTTGACATGATTTTTTCCAATTTTTTTTATCAATCATCATAATTTTGTTGGAAATATTTCACGGCAGGATTCTTCTGTCTTGATTATAACTTTTAGCAAGGAACCCCTAGACTCAGTAATAATATGTCTAGCTAGTAATAATAATATAAATATAATATGTTTCAAACAAAGAGATGGGTTCTTCTGCACCCCCATGGCTAGAAGGAAAAGAAGAAAACTTGAGTGCCTTCAAAGTTTCTGCTTTATGAAGTTCAATTTGTGCCTTTTACTTTCCTTTCAATATTTCTCGAGTTTAATCTGATTTGGAATGACCTGAATATTTATGTATATTAACTGTGAAGTCTTATTGTGAAATCTCTCTCTGTCGAGTGACACTGATTCTTGACGATGCTGCAGATGTAGCATTTACGAAATACTATGCTCTGTAAGCGTGCCAGTGTAGTCCATGCGGCCCATCATCCGAGGAGCCTCTTCCTTTGCTCGTGCCATGATGGCTGAACCTGGCAATTTCCGCCACTCTTTGCTTCCTATTGTTCTTGGCATTGTACCTGAGTCAGACTGCCGGAGAAGCTGAAATGCCAATGAAGTGGTTTGAAGGTCATTGAGGAGGAAAAAACAGGAGTTTCAGTAGTAATTTGTTTATTTTTCTCCTGTCTGCCATGTTAATTATTACTGGAGAACTTGCATTATTTCATTTGAACAAGACATTAGAAAAGGCAGTGACAGGAAGCAAAAGAAATGCGACAGTTATATATTCCGATATGACAGGAAGCCTCAGCTAGCACCAAAAATGTGAAACCAATTGGAGACGATTATATGTCCTCAAGAAATGGGGATTGGAAACATGTATATTTGAGAACAGTTTCTGAATTACAGTTTCAGAATTCATCAGTTTTACTTCTTTAAGCTCTTGTCACCTGCCGGCACTCCTTTTCGGGGATCTATAGTTTGACCACAATTTGATATCTCCCTGTCGCCTTGATCTATTACCAGTTTGTAATATTCTCATCCTTTCTCTTATCTATGTTTAATGGATTTCTTTGTAAGATGAGGCAGAGAATTGCTCAGACATCATGGAAAAATTTACTATTTGTAATGAGCTATCAACTCAACTTCTATGGTTAAGTGATAAATAAAGTGTAAGGATGTGTTGATGGAATAGAGAATAGAGTTTAAGTAATATACGCTATCAGCGTAAACAATTTCTGACCATCACATCACAATTATAAACTGTCTTATTTTCAAGATTACAAATCTCTCATTTTCAGGAGAGCTACGTGTAGATATCCTTGTGATAATTTGATGGTGTAAAATATTAATTTATGGAAATGCCTTCAGTACTTGCTTCCCCCACCCCACCACATTTTTGTTATCTTTTTGACTTGGAATGCAAAAGCTATAAATGGTGTAACTTGGGCTATAAATGCCCCCGCGCCACATAGGCCCCTTTCGGCACATACAATCTCAGCACATTCAGTGTAGCCTTCCTTTGCTCGAATTTCTTGGGAGTGTTCAAAATGAGCTGTTCTTTTCTTGGGGCTTTAGGAACATAGAGAATCGCATTCTTAATAGGTACTGCCCCGGTCTTTGTTTCTACAACTTGAGGAACCAGAGTGATTTTCTTCTCAGTTTTGGCTTGTTTCACCGTCGCTTTGGGTCTTGCCTCTGAATCCGCGATGGCAATGATGGCTTTTAATGATGGATTAAATTCCTTGTCTTCATAGATCATTCCAATGACCGGCCCATTGTTGTGAGCCGGTAATGGATTGTTAGTCACATTAGGGACTTCCTCATCCCTCAACACAACTCTTTTTTGTTCTATCAAGCTTTCAACCGCCCTTTTGAGGGTCTAACAGTCCTCTGTATCATGGCCCTATACTCCCGAATGGTAAGCACACCTGGTACCAGTCCGGTATGATAGGGATTCGGGGTTTTGACGATTGGGGGGCACAAGTTGCAGTAGACCCAGTTGGATTAACTTTTGAAGCAAACTGGAATAAGATTCACCAATAAGGGGTGAAATTGGTTCTCATGGGAGGCTCACGGGGGCGTGGATTATGTTGGTGTATGTTTTGTGATGGACGGGGATTATACTGAGCTTGGTAGGGATGGTTATTTCTGGAAGGTGGAGCTTGGGCTTGGTTGTAGTGTTGCTGTGGCCGTGTGTAAGGTTTGGCGTTCATCACCGCATAGTAAGGCGGTGCCACGGCATAGACTGTATCTTGGTGTGGATGGTAGTGTTGTGGGGCTCTTGGAGGTATGTAAGAGTGATCAAGTGATTAGCGGGGCCTTCTTGAACCTGAAGCCATCATGGCTCCCTCCTCCCTCTTTTTACGACTGGCCAAACCCCCTGAGTCGTTCTAGATGGCTTGAGAGGTGGCTTTCAAAGCAGCTTGACTTAAGATCCGGCCAGTTTTCAGGCCGTTCTCTACCATTTCCCAGATTTTGATTGCCTCTGCAAACGGTTTGCCCATAGCGGGCATCATATTCTGAAAATAATCGGCCTCTTGGGCCTGCAAGAAAATCGTAACCATTTCGGTCTCATCCATAGGCGGTTTTACTCTGGCGGTCTGCTCGCGCCATTTGACAGCATATTCACAGAACCTTTCTGCTGTTTTCTTTTTCAAACTGGACAAAGAGTTTCTGTCCGGAGCGGTGTCCACATTATACTGGAACTGTCGGACAAAATATCGGGCCAGATCGTCCCACACATGCCAATGGGTAATGTCTTGATCCATATACCACTCGAAAGCGATTCCGGTGAGGCTTTCTCCAAAATAGGCCATTAACATCTCCTCTTTTCCACCAGCACCCCTCAGCTGGTTGCAGTATCGTTTCAGATGAGCGATCGGGTCTCCGTGCCAGTCATACTTTTTAAATTTTGGCGTTTTGAAGCCAGTTGGCAAGTGAACATGGGGAAACATACACAGGTCAGAGTATGAGACACTCTTCTGGCCACTCAGGCCTTGCATGTTTTTTAGGCTTTGTTTCAGGCTTCTCATCTTTTGAGCCATTTCTTCTTGCTCGGGGTTCCTTACTGCTCTTTCTCGTTCGATTGGGGACTCATATTGTGGTTGTTGAGAATATGAGTCCAGAGTAACATGAGTTATGTCCGGCTGAAACTGCGGGCCTTGGAAGGTGAATGTTGAAGGCTCAAAGTATGGCATGGGCACGGTCGTCTGCGCTATGGTGAAGACTGGCGGTGCGGTGAACAATGTCGAAGGTACTCCTGAAAACGGTGCCTGGGGGCGGACCTCAGAAGGCATACCGATAAAATTGGCTGACATAGTAGGGTATTGATCTCGTCCAAGTCACACCTCTATTTGAGGTTATGAAACAGTCGATGCAATAGTAATACCCAACAGAGAGTCGGGGTCGAATTCCACAGGGAGCTATATGAATGGGATTTAGAAGTATATATTGTGATGAATGAGCTTGAACTATCTTAAATTACACTTCCACAAGATTTGGTTGATTCTAAATCTAGTTTAAACTAAGATTGCAAGATAAATAATTAAAACTAAGAAATTATTTTTGTTGTTGTTTTTAAATAATGTAAAAAGCCTAGGGGTGTGACCTTCACTTAGGTGTTTGCCTAACGGGTTGTAAACTTTAAAACTTGTTTTGTTGGTCGGGGTATATTATAATAATCAACACTCAAATACCCACTCAATACCTCTCGGTAAGAGAGTGATTTTGCTCAATTTGGCTTTCTCAAGTCCAAATGGGTATTGAACAAAACAGTTGATAAAATGCTCAAGTCGGATTTTACTATCTCTAGGTTCAACCCTTTAATTGGGACTATCAATCTCTTGATTTTATCCCAAATTCTTGTTAGCCAAGTTTTTCTAGACCAAGTCTCTCTTTCTCAAGAAGAGACCAAGTCAAATAGGCATAAACTAATGTTTGTAACCATTAGTTCTACAATTAAAGGCAAGAACAAGGCTAAATAATAAACACCCAACCATAAACAATCCATAAATCAAACACCCATTAGGTTCACACACTAGGGTTGGGTCACAACCCTAGCTAAAAATCTAGCTACTCATAATGGGTATAGAGGAAAATAGAGACGAAAAGATGATAAAACTCATATTGCAAGATTAAAAGATAAAAATCCAATGTTAAATCACCAAAGTAAGCTAAAGTTGCCTAAAGGGGCAAGTAAAAACGGCTACAGGACTTTCAATATTCCAAAACTTTACCTAATTTCGTGAAAGTAGTCTATTTATACAAAGCTATAATTTTCGGACAAAATTGCCCTTTCGGAGGTTTTGCGGCCGCACAATTATATGTGCGGTCTGCATTTCTCTTCAGATCTTGACAGGAGTAGACTCTACGGCCACACAATTCTGGATTACGGTCGCATCTCTCATGTTTTGCGGTCCGCACATTTCCTGAGTGCGGTCGCATAACTATTTCTTCTTGAGCTTGAAATGAAACTCTCTGAACTTTGGTTCTTACGTAGCTTCTGCGGCCGCACAATAATTGTGCGGTCCGCACTTTGCACTGGGGCTCTATTGATTCCTTTGAGCTTCTGTGTCTGATTTTTGTCCTTGTTCAGATCACTCCTCTTTGAGTTGGATTTTATCGTAGTGGCTCATTTTCCAATACTCCTGTAGGTAAGCATATTTCATCAGTTTTTGGGAATACAATTAGACACTTTTGGACTAAAACGAAAGCTAAAAGACGCTAATAAGTAGTCAAAATTCTCACTTATCAACTCCCCCAAACTTAAGCTTTTGCTTGTCCTCAAGCAAATAAGGTAATTCTCACCTTCACAGGATAAGAGCTATTCCAGCTAATCTAAGGTGAATCAAACACACATCAATTGGAACCAAAAATTACCCACAACACTTATGAATTATCAACAAGGTAATGATTTGAAGTTTTAAGCACAAATAGTTCTAATGTGATACTAGAGCATCAAGAGTCGACTTTACTCATCAAGGAAGTTCGCTCTTTCATGTAGGTAATTATGGATCTCAAACTCCTCCTCCTCTACTCTCCGTTAGCATATCTCACTTAAGAATGTAGCACTCACTTCAAGGATTTGTGAAAAGTTCGCTCATCTCTCACAAAAGAATGTCACAAGTACGACTCTAAGTACCATATGCTTGTCCCTCATGTAAATCACCACTAATGTAAGTTTACTCGGCTTGAAATCAGGTAGGGATTTTTTGGAATGTAATGAAGGCTTTTGGACTAAGGTAGGAAATGTTGGAATAGAACGGGTTCATCTTTCTTTAAGCACTCAATTTTCTCTTTTTGGCTCATGCTTTGCCGACTCTTTGAGTCATTTTCTTTTTCCTTAGGGGAACTAGAGAGACTTAACATCACTCTTTCTTGGTCATGATATTCGTTTTCTCCTTCTTTGTTTTCTCCATGCTTTACATTTTTGCTTTTCTTTGAATCCCTTCAACTCTTCAACTTATTCACTTTCTTTTTGCATTTTTTTTCTTTTGTTCTTTCTTTCTTTTTCTTTGCCTTTCCTTTTCTTCATTTCTTTTCTCTTTTTGTACCTTGATACCACTTTCAAATTTTTTGTCTCTCCCCCAAACTTATGTTTTAGCCAATTGTTTCTCAAGAGTGTTAAGGAAAGCTCAGGTGCCAAGAGAGGATCACTACAAAATGGGTAAAAGCTTGTAACATGGTTATCAAATGAGAAAGGTTTTAGGCTCAAAAGGGTTGACTAGGGATAACAACATTGGTGGGTCATGAAAAATTTTAAAACGGGTCAAGGAGAGCCTACAATCACTTCTCAAGCCAAGCAAAACTTAGAATTTTGCCTAGAAACACATTCGGGGCAAGTTCTAGACCATTCGCACGAGTACTTGGACTTGTAACAAAACATCTCACCTCTCACACAGCTGGATTATTCAAGAGGATAGAGTCGAGGGCCCACAACAACTATATTCGAGATTGAAAATCATTAATGGTTCAACTAAACCACTCGATGATTGCTTAAGTCAGCACAAGAGTCAAAAGGTCACTAACTAGAGCTATTTCTTTCCAAGAACTTGTTTTTAATCATAAGCATATAGTTAAGTGTGTTGGTACCAAGTGAAGCATGCTTGACTCTTCTAGTTCGACTCAATTAGGTCCTCTTATTCATTATTATTAATGTTCTTACCTAAACATCCAAAACGGACTCAATCCCTTAAGAAAGTTATCACGTCATCCATCGTTGGGAAGAGTTACCCGGTTCACACAAAAACCATCTTTGGAAAGAACCGTGGCATTAAGAAAACCAAAGGCTTATTGATCACTTAAACATGAAAAGAAACTACTAAATTAAAAAGAATCTATTAAAGTAATTAAGAAGCTATTAGAATAAACATTGACTACTGAGCAAATCAAATAAAGAAGCTATGAAGTAAACGGCTGAAAGAATAAATGAATATACAAACTGAGAAAGGGAAAGAGAATATATACATCAATAGAGAGAGTAGAATATGTACATAATGAAAGTAAAAATAAAAAGAGAATGTTATCAGTTATTACTGGGCAATGTCAAATATCAAATCAAAATAGACTCCACCCCCCTGAATAAAAATAATCATTGTCCTCAATGCTTAACAAAATAAAAACAAGGAAGGAAAAGAGTAGAGAGGACTTCCTATGTGGTCTCAGTGTCCATAGAAGAATCACCTCCCTCAGGCTCCTCCAACTGGATCTCATCATCCCCTGCTCGGAGAGTAGCTGGGTTGGTGAACATCTGTAGCACCGCCTCAGCCGTGTGGACAGCGAGGTTTGGCTCCTCAGACTGGCCAGCTGGTGCCACTGGAGCTAATGGTGCTGCTGGGTCTGCTGGTACTTGTAACGACCCGACCGGTCGTTTTGAGTATTACAACCTTGCTCCCCCCTTTACTGCTCAAATTGTACTTTACAGTTGTTGTGTGAATTGCTGGGGTAATTGGTTCGGGTCCGGTGAGGTTTTGGAATAAATTGGAACACTTAGTTCCAAGGGTTAAAGCTTAAGTGAAAATAGTGATCGGATGTCGACTTATGTGTAAACGACCTCGGAATTTAATTCTAATAATTCCAATAGCTCCGTATGGTAATTTTAGACTTAGGAGCGTGTCCGAAAAATTATTTGGAGGTCCGTAGTGGAATTAGGCTTGAAATGCCGAAAGTTGAATTTTTGGAAAGTTTGACCGGGGAGTTGACTTTTTGATATCGAGGTCGGAATCTAATTCTGGAAATTGGAATAGCTTCGTTATGCCGTTTATGACTTGTGTGCAAAATTTGAGGTCAATCATACGTGATTTGATGTGTTTCGGTGCAAGTTGTAGAAACTAGAAATTTCAAAGTTCATTAGGCTTGAATTGGGATGTAATTCATCGTTTCGATGTTGTTAGGTGTGATTTGACGCCTCGAGTAGGTCCGTATTATATTATAGGACTTGTTGATACAATTGTTTAAGGTCCCGGGGGCCTCGGGTGAGTTTCAGACGGTTAACGGATCAAATTTGGACTTAAGGAAATACTGGAACTACTGCCTACTGGTGTGATCGCACCCGCGAAGATTTTGATCGCAGGTGCGAAGCCGCATGTGCATGAAATAAGCCGCAGAAGCGGCCAAGAAGGGGACTCGGCAGTGCTCGCAGGTGCGAGGAATTTGCCGCATCTGCGAGGCCGCAGGTGCAAAGGCGTTGGCGCAGATGCGGACTGGGGCTGGCGTGAGGCGACCGCAGGTGCTAAGGGGAATGCGCATCTGCGAAGCCCGCAGATGCGAGAATAGCACCGCAAATGCGAGATTTTAGAGGGCCATCTGTTTTCCGCAGGCGCGCATATTTGTCCATAAATGCGGATGCGCAGGTGCGAGCCCAGGAACCGCAGGTGCGGAAATGCCTGGGCAGTGTTTAAAAATGAGGGTTCCGAGAATGTTTCTCATTTTGGACATTTTGGAGCTCGGTTTGGGCGATTTTGGAGAGAAAACTTTCCACACAACTTGGGGTAAGTGTTCTTAACTCCCTTGTGATTATATTCCATGAATTCATCTTCATTTTTGGTGTAAGATTATTGAATCTTCAAGAGAAATAGAAGAAAATTTCTATAATGTCACAAAACGAACTCTTCGAGTTTGAATACCGATTTTGAGTAGGATTTGAGTGAAATTAGTATGGTTGAACTTGTAATTGGATGGGTTGTCGTGTTTTGTGAGTTTCGTCAGATTTTGAGACGTGGGCCCCAAGGATGATTTTTGGGGCGTAATTTCGGATTTTGTGAAAATATTAGTATTTTGATATGGAATTAATTCCTATAAATTTTGTGGGCTGAATCAAATTAATTGTGACTAGATTCGAGCCGTTTGGAAGTTGATACGCACATACTGGGATTTCTGGAGCATTGTTTAGCTTGCTCGACATTGGATTCAACTTGTTCGAGGTAAGTAACTCTTCTAATCTTGGAGTTGAGGGTATGAACCCTGAATATATGTATTTTGTGAATTGTTGGTAGGTGACGCACATGCTAGGTGACGGGGGGGTGGGTGTGCACTATAGAAATTGTGACGTAATTATTTATGTGAAAATTTTATAGTTAAATAATCTTGGCATTTTTCATGCGGTTTTATATGTTAAAGAAATTGAGCTGAAAAGCATATTAAAAATCATATTGAGGCTATGTGCCAGTATTATTGGGACCCACAGAGGTCATATTGCTGTGAATTATTATGTTAAATTGAAAATTCATAATCAGTCATATTCATTTCATTGCATATCATAACTCAGTCTTATGACTCTATTTTGATGCATAAAAATATTTTGGGCCGAATGTCCTATTTTACTGAGATGCCCGAGTGGCTTGAGAGGTTTATGACTGAGTGAGGCCGAGGGCCTGATTTATGTTGCATATTCATGAGATCGGGCTGCACGCCGCATCATGTTTGATATCGCCCGAGGGCCTGATTGGTGAGGATGAGTGTGAATCGGGGCTGCTCGCCTGCAGCATACTTATGACTGACTGAGGCCGAGGGCCTGATTGGTGAGGATGAGTGTGGATCGGGGCTGCCCGCCTGCAGCATACTTTATTATTATCACACGTGAGTTGTCCATACAGATTATAGCGCTTGGGATGAAGGATCCCCTCCGGAGTCTGTACACAGCCCCCAGTGAGCGCAAGTATCTATTGAGTGCGAGTGCTGAGTGCCGAGTGTCGAGTGTCGAGTGCTGAGTGACTGGGAGGCATGAGTGATTGTGAGGTATGCCCGAGTGGCAAGAGTGATTGTGAGGTATGCCCGAGTGGCACGAGTGACTGTGAGGTTACCTGAGGGGCTGTATATGAGTGATGTTCTGCCCGAGGGGCTGTTTATGATTTTATCATTGAGTTGCATTGCATTGGCATGCACACATGACATACATGCATAGAGATGTATTTTTTCTCATGCTGTACAACATCACATAATTCATGATTTCTCACATATGTTTTTGACGGATGGGCATAGTGATGCATTTGTTTTACACGAGTTATCCGAAGGGAAAATGAAACATCTTATTTATTATTGACAAGATTTTGGGAGAAATTTATTGTTTTCAAACTATTCATATTTTTGGCAACTCCAACAAACGATTTGGGTTTTTACTGATGTATTTGAAAGAAAGAACTACTATATTTGAAATTATGATTTGGCTGGGTATTTTATTCCTGAGTTATTTCTGGTATTATTTGCTTTATATTGTTATGGATTGTTGTGGACTTTTGGTTTTGGACCCGACTTGGTGGAAGCTCGTCACTACTTTCAACCTACGGCTAGGTTTGTTACTTACTCAGTACATGGGGTCGGTTGTACTGATACTACACTTCTGCTCATTGCGTGCAGATGTTGGCTGCTGTTGTTGCTGTGCTTGATGGTTACGGGACTTGAAGATGTACCTGCGTTCCTATTGTAGCTGCCTTTTGTTTAGGGTAGCCTTAGATTTATAAAAGCTCTGTTTATGTATTATTCAAACATACTATGTATTTATTTCATTTTCGCTTTGTATACTCTATTCTTAGAAGCTCATGATTTGTACTACCAGTTCTTGGGGGATGTATAAGATTAAGATGTTTATTCACTTAAATTACTTTAAATAATTGTTATTGGAATTGGATAGTTGAATGTTGGCTTACCTAGCGGGTTGGGTTAGGTGCCATCACGACTAGTTGGATTTTGGGTCATGACAAGGTGGTATCAGAGCACTAGGTTCGTAGGTTCTACAAATCATGAGCAAGTGTCTAGTAGAGTCTTGCGGATCGGTATGATGACGTCCATACTTATCTTCGAGAGGCTATAGGGAATTTAGGATATATACTTCCCATCTTTCTTTCCTTTTCGTGTGAGATTGATTCAGCTTGAGACATAACTCTTTGAATTCCTTCCACGTATTCATATGCGCATATGAGCGCTCGGTATCAGCTGTGCATCGCCGTCTTGTGATTTTTTGAACGAGGTTCAAGAGGTGTATTCTGTGTTTTAGTAATGGGCCAGTCTGGAGGACTTGAGGCCAAGTTTAGACCGCAGTTTAGGCTCGGTAGCTTCAGTTGTAACCTGCACATTTAGACTCATATGTCCGGTAATATCCCTACGAGTGGAAGTTGTGGCTCGATGAGCGGCGGAATGGCTTTGTGATGAGTATGATGTAAATACGGGATGTATTAAGACGATTTGAATACGACGAGAAGTGTTCCCTTGAAATGTAAAGAAATGGCCACTGGGTGCTTGATTTTCGTTTTAATGTAACATACAGTCTCGAGTATGAATGTTTGAAGGATCTTTCATATTGTTAAACTTTTGGGGTAAATTAAATTCTCATGTCTGGGTAATGAGTTTGGACACAGATTGACTAAGTGATTGCATAGTAATTGTGACTGCGAAAAGATATAACAAGATACCAGATTGAGGATAAGCAGGTAGATTATCCCCTGCGGAATAATCTATGTAGGAGTATTTCTTATGATGTGAGTGGAGAGTTTCTTTTCTGCCGACGGGGTGTATGGGTGGAGATTTGAATCTGAATCTGGTTGAGAAAGTTGACTTGTATGTTAAGAGGATGAATACGAGCTTAGCGGATGATTGAGGTATTTTTATGGTTGGCGTTGTATGAACTTGGGAAGAAGTGTCGTTGGACTGACTGTGGCATTATGGCAGTAAGAGAGTATTGGTATTATGAGTTATGGAATATTTTAATCTATAGCTTTGAGCCAAGTGGGGGAGTCTGCTATTGACCATTTGATTTCATGGGTAGGTGTTAAATTTTAATTTTGGTCGGAGGCATACTTGTGGGTTAGCTATGACTTGCAGAAGTTGAGATCGAGGATGACTCGAATAAGGAAATTCCTGGTTAAGGATTATATTTCACATATGAGTAACTGAAATTCGCGGGATGAGTGAGTTGTTATTGGTGAATGATGTAGTGCGCATGGAGTATGAATTTGATATGTGGTGTTAAAGTAGAGTTACTTCTTTGAGTGTTGTGGTGCTAATAGGGCACGTGTCTTTTTGGCCCATTTGGGCAGTGCAATTAGATTTGAGCAAAGTGGTTGACTCCCGAGAAAATTTTAGTGGGTTTGAGAATTATATATAGCAATTGAGAATGTTTTCAGACTTATGTAAATCCGAGATTTGCATTTGATGGTGCCTGGACTTGCGAAAATTCTATATGACTATGGATTCTACATTTTTTTTGTGTGTAAGGAAGGTAAGAAGAGAAATTTCAAATTCACATAATGTATTCTCAGAGTGAGTATTATAGTTGTGGTATTTTTGGAGGTGCATAAGAAGAATACAGTTGCTTATGGGCCATAGGGCGTTGTGGTTCTATGCTAAGGTTTGTAGGGTAAGTTGTGGTTAAAGATCATGGTATTTTAGCAAGAAGAAGTATCAATCTGAAGACAAATTCGGAAGGGACTTGGAGAAATAAGACAACTGGGTAGTAGGTTGGATCAGTATGGTAATGGATAAGATCGGTTCTTTGGGTGCTTATGAGGTGGGGGTTTTCTACAGGTGCTTTGTGGCAATACACCTGAACTTGGCAACCTGCGTGGCTTGGTCGAGTTAGAGGAATTTAGTTTTAAGGACTTGATTATGTGCAAATGGATTCCAAAGTATTCTTGATGGTTTCTACCGGTGTGGAGAACGTTTGTGTATTGTGATTTTCTCCTGGAAAGAAACAAGAGAAAGGTTTTTAACTAAAATGGTATGTAAATTATTGGTGACTCAAAGTTGATAATAAGATTCTTGTGCTCTTCACATGATGGGAATATAGATGTTATGTGTTGTACGAAAGCTAGATTTTCATGTACAATGTGGCAGTACAATCTTGAAGAGAAGGTAATGAATGTTGAACAACATGGACGATTTCAAATAACTAGATGAATACTATTACTACTTGGTGTTGTATGAGAAAGCGGCGGACTTCAGAAGGCGCATTGTATTTTTACTTACGGATGTATAGATAGTATTGCGATACTCACATGGTTGATAGACTGTTGGTATTCAAATTTTTGTCAAGTGGCACGAAAGAACTTTTAAAGTATTTCTCGTGGGATGATCATGTATAAGAGAGGTGTTAGGCAATGGATTCGGAGATTGGGAGTTCCCAGGAGCAGATTGTTTCATGGTTGTGGACTGTGAAGTTGTGGCCGGAGCTAGCCATATGATAAAATGTGTTATGATTCAGTCATTATGGATTTTCGTAAGAATTTTTATCTATTTGTGGGTAACCCGAGTTGATTTGGGGGTCCATAGGTAGGCCCAATTAAGATGTGTATTCTACACCGAGCCGGAATGGTTGACTCCATACTGCTATTATTGAGGGATGTGTCATTTGGTTGATGTCGAACTTATTCGTGTTCTCAAATGATCTGTGAGTTATTCCTTTATGCTACGAGGAGTTGTGATTCATTGGTTATGTGCACAGATGGTGCGGTTCTATTTGAGCTTTTATAGCGGAATTTGAGTGTGATGAGTAATTGGATATTGCATGATCGATAGCATAATGGTTATGTCTTTTCAGGTTTTGTGTGGTATTTTTGTCGTTCGCCTCTCCGTCGTTATTAAATTGGAGCAAGGTGGCCCGGAGTATATAATATGAACCTCGTGTTAGAATCGGGTGATGGTTCTACGGTGTATGATGAATTTTCAGCATTTCGTTGTGGAAGTACTTGTTAATCTGGCGGGGCAGTTCTCTCATTTGAGTCATTTTCCATGACTGGGTACATTTGAATTGTTGCGTATTAGTGCACGGATGGCACGAGTTGTGACTCCGAGTTATATTGGTGCGGTATGTCTGTGGGGTAGTTATGTTTGGTAATATAAGGTCATTGGACCTGTAATGGGTACTATCAGGTTTAATTTCGGTATATTCAGGAGTATAATATTGAAAGTCAGCTCAGAAAGTGATTATGGTTCCGGTTGGGGCGAGAGACCTCCATGACTTGTTGGTCTGATAAAGGGTTACGAGATTCTGCGTGTTTCTTTTATTATCAACAGTGTACGAAGGTTTTGGGATGAGGTTTGGTTCGATATGGGTTTAATACTAGTATGCAGTTGGTTTTGGAGTAGTCACTGCGATCAAGAATAGTGCTACGAGCATGCGAGTTGTGTAATATGCTGGGTGATTATATCCGTGGCTATAGTTATAGCTCGATGCAGCTTATTCAGACTTATACAGTATGTAAATGTAAGATTCATGTCTTGAAAGAAATTTTAAAGGTTGGAAATTAAACTCCAAGGTTTATGGGCTAAGGTTAAATTAATGATTTTTAGTTGCATTGTGTAGTCAAGCCTATGTGGGATAGGGTGACGTGGTTTCACCCCCAGGTACGTGTGTGGTAATATGGAACAGTGATTTGATGTCTTGGAAATAACTCTTGGCACGTTCGAGGACGAACGCATGTTTAAGTGGGGGAGAATGTAACGACCCGATCGGTCGTTTTGAGTATTACAACCTTGCTTCCCCCTTTATTGCTCAAATTGTACTTTACAGTTGTTGTGTGAATTGCCAGGGTAATTGGTTTGGGTCCGGTGAGGTTTTGGAATGAATTGGAACACTTAGTTCCAAGGGTTAAAACTTAAGTTAAAAAAATGATCGGATGTCGACTTATGTGTAAATGACCTCGGAATTTAATTCTGATAATTTCAATAGCTCCGTATGGTGATTTTGGCGCAAGTTATAGAAACTAGAGGAAATACTGGACTTAAGGAAATACTGGAATTACTGGAACTGCTGCCTACTGGTGTGATCGCACTTGCGAAAATTTTGATCGCAGGTGCGAAGCCGCATGTGCATGAAATAAGCCGCAGAAGCAGCCAAGAGTGGGACTGGGCAGTGCTCGCAGGTGCGAGGAATTTGCCGCATCTGCGAGGCCGCAGGTGCGAAGGTGTTGGCGCAGATGCGGATTGGGGCTGGCGTGAGGCGACCACAGGTGCGAAGAGGAATGCGCATCTGCGAAGCTCGCAGATGCGAGAATAGTACCGCAAATGCGAGATTTTAGAGGGCCAGCTATTTTCCACAGGCGCACATTTTTGTCCGCAAATGCGGATGCGCAGGTGCGAGCCCTGGCACCGCAGGTGCAGAAATGCCTGGGCAGTGTTTAAAAACGAGGGTTCCGAGAATTTTTCTCATTTTGGACATTTTGGAGCTCGGTTTGGGCGATTTTGGAGAGGAAATTTTCTACCCAACTTGGGATAAGTGTTCTTAACTCCCTTATGATTATATTCCATGAATTCATCTTCATTTTTGGTGTAAGATTCTTGAATATTCAAGAGAAATAGAAGGAAATTTCTATAATGTCACAAAACGAACTCTTCGAGTTTGAATACCGATTTGGAGTCGGATTTGAGTGAAATTAGTATGGTTGAACTTGTAATTGGATGGGTTATCGTATTTTGTAAGTTTCGTCGGATTTCGAGATGTGGACCCCACGGGTAATTTTTGGGGCGTAATTTCGAATTTTGTGAAAATATTAGTATTTTGATATGGAATTAATTCCTATAAATTTTGTGGGCTGAATCAAATTAATTGTGACTAGATTCGAGCCGTTTGGAAGTTGATACACACATAATGGGATTTCTGGAGCATTGTTTAGCTTGCTCGACATTGGATTCAGCTTGTTCGAGGTAAGTAACTCTTCTAATCTTGGAGTTGAGGGTATGAACCCCGAATATATATATTTTTTGAATTGTTGGTAGGTGACGCACATGCTAGGTGACGGGCGTGTGGGCATGCACTATAGAAATTGTGACGTAATTGTTTATGTAAAAATTTTATAGTTAAATAATCTTGGCATTTTCCATGCGGTTTTATGTGTTAAAGAAATTGAGCTGAAAAGCATATTAAAAATCATATTGAGGCTATGTGCCAGAATTATTGGGACCCACAGAGGTCATATTACTGTGAATTATTGTGTTAAACTGAAAATTCATACTCAGTCATATTCATTTCATTGCATATCATAACTCAGTTTTATGACTCTATTTTGATGCATAAAAATGTTTTGGGCCGAATGCCCTATTTTACTGAGATGCCCGAGTGGCTTGAGAGGTTTATGACTGAGTGAGGTCGAGGGCCTGATTTATGTTGCATATTCATAGGATCGGGCTGCACGCCGCAACATGTTTGATATCGGCCGAGGGCCTGATTGGTGAGGATGAGTGTGGATCGGGGCTGCCCGCCTGCACCATACTTATGACTGAGTAAAGACGAGGGCCTGATTGGTGAGGATGAGTGTGGATTGAGGCTGCCCGCTTGCAGCATATTTTATTATTATCGCACGTGAGTTGTCCGTGCAGATTATAGCGCTTGGGATGAAGGATCCCCTTCGGAGTCTGTACACACCCCTAGTGAGCGCAGGTACCTACTGAGTGCGAGTGCCGAGTGCCGAGTGCTGAGTGACTGGGAGGCATGAGTGATTGTGAGGTATGCCCGAGTGGCAAGAGTGATTGTGAGGTATGCCCGAGTGGCACGAGTGACTGTGAGGTTGCCCGAGGGGATGTATATGAGTGATGTTCTGCCCGAGAGGCTGTTTATGATTTTATCATTGAGTTGCAATGCATTGGCATGCACACATGACATACATGCATAGAGATGTAGTTTTTCTCATGCTGTACAACATCATATCATTCATGATTTCTCACATATGTTTTTGACAGATGGGCAGAGTGATGCATTTGTTTTACACGGGTTACCCGAAGGGAAAATGAAACATCTTATTTATTATTGACAAGATTTTGGGAGAAATTTATTGTTTTCAAACTATTCATATTTTTGGCAACTCCTGCAAACGATTTGGGTTTTTACTGATGTATTTGAAAGAAAGAACTACTATATTTGAAATCGTGATTTGGCTGGGTATTTTATCCCTGAGTTATTTCTGGTATTATTTGCTTTATGTTGTTATGGATTGTTGTGGACTATTGGTTTTGGACCCGACTTGGTGGAAGCTCGTCACTACTTTCAACCTACGGCTAGGTTTGTTACTTACTCAGTACATGGGGTTGGTTGTACTGATACTACACTTCTGCACATTGCGTGCAGATGTTGGCTGTTGTTGTTGCTGTGCTCGATGGTTGCGGGACTTGAAGATGTACCTGCGTTCCTATTGTAGCTGTCTTTTGTTCAGGGTAGCCTTAGATTTATAAAAGCTCTGTTTATGTATTATTCAAACATACTATGTATTTATTTCATTTTCGCTTTGTATACTCTATTCTTAGAAGCTCATGATTTGTACTACCAGTTCTTGGGGGATGTATAAGATTAAGATGTTTATTTACTTAAATTACTTTAAATAATTGTTATTGGAATTGAATAGTTGAAAGTTGGCTTACCTAGCGGGTTGGGTTAGGTGCCATCACGACTAGTTGGATTTTGGGTCGTGATAGTACTGATGGATCTGTCTCCATCAGTAAGTCAAATGGAAGATCTCCAGCGGCTGCTATCTTGGTCACCTCTCGTCTCAATTTGTCAACTAATTTCCTCGAAGCCTGAGATTTCCTCATCTTCTTCACCTGCTTCCCAAGCTCCTCAATGCTCCCCTATGTGCCACCAAGGTGTCCATGATGGTCTTATGATTCTCCAATATTTTCTTCAAAGTTTCCTCCACTGACGGAGGAATCTGGGGTGCTGGGGTAGAAGTCTGAGCTGCAATAGCACCGAATAGGTCAGACAACTTTGCAGTAGCTGTCCGCATCTAGTTGTTGAAACTCGCTAGTGTTTGGGAGACTCGCAGCGCAGAGAGTGGATAAGTAGAGGAGGAAGGAACTGATACTGATGGCCCTGAAGATGGAGGTGGAGGTGTGGCAACTGTATCGTTGGAAGGCCCGACTTCTGTGGAAGGCATGGCAGCTGAATCTGCAATTACCACCGATGGCTCATTAGACTGGCCTACGGTAGTAGTCGACTTAGCCTTGTTCTTCGAGTTCCTTGGGTCCTTCATAGAGTACCAGGAGAAGGACTACTTAGCCCTTACCTTTGTATCAAAGCTCTTGGGCTCCACCCTCGCATCATTGAGATACTCCGTGATAGTGTTGGGATATGGATAGGAGCTTTCACCCTGTCTGACTACCAGAGACATGTTAGCTGACATGATGGCACCCACATTAATTGGGTACCCTCCCATGATGGAAGCAACTAGGACTGCCTGAGGGATTGGGAGATTGTTTTCATTTTGGCTTGGGTCTATGCGACTACACATAAATGTTTGCCACCCTTTTGCTTCAAAGTTGAGGGTGTTCCGCTGAATGGGAACCCCTGCTGTGATCCATGGTGGTGGTGGTCCTGGAGCTGCTAGTATCTCAGCTAGCCAAGGGCGAACTACATCACCCAATGCGAACTTCTATAAATACTGCACTGGCTCCATATCCTCGAGCCCTAAATAAGTGTTCGGGGACTCTGATCAAATCTTACTTTCAAGTTCCTCACCTTAGTCACCTTAGTCCCCTTCTTGATGTGCGCCACATTGGCGTAGAACTCCCGGACTAAGTGCTCCTTGGCATCCACCACCCTTTTAGTGAACCATGTCCACCCTTTTCTCTCCCGAAACTATTTTGCCACATTTGGATTGTACCTATCCAAGTCTTTCAAAAGAAACTGACGCTCAAGTGCGAGCGATCTATGAGGCCACCACTCTCGGAACCTGTTGAATGCAGTCAGGCTCACAAACCTATCTTCCCGAACTTCCTTCTTCTTGGACCTCTCCAGGCCTACAACTCTGGTATCACCCCCTCGACCGTTATCCGGAATATCATCATCATCATCATCATCAACTGTGACTGGTGCGGCGGGGGCATGAGTAGATGAGGGTTCTGAACCCTGACTGTCATCATCCGAACCCTCAAAAGTGCCGGCTGAGGTGGAGGGCTCATTTCGGAGCTGGTATCTCCCTGGAAATTGCTGTGGCTGAGATTGGGCATCAGGCTGCCTTTGTACTGAGTCGGCCTCCGATGCTTCCCTAGATGGGGCATATGAACTTGATTCGGAGGGCTCCGGCTGTCTACCTCGGCCTATTATTGCCTTCTGACTAATCACTTTTTATAGGGCGAGGGGTAAGGTGCTTTTGCCTCTACCTCTAGAAGGTTCACCCCTCCCCTTTGATGTATCACCACGACCACGTGATCTAACCATTGTCTGCAATACATAGCAACACGAATCAATTATAGTTCAAATCCAAAGTATCAGACAGTTGTAGACAAACAGTATGCAGGTTGGGGGAAGTGTGGTCCGCACATTTTTGGGTGCAGCTGCAGATGGGCTTGTGCGGACCGCATAATTTTGGAAGTGAGGCCGCACTGATGGTTCTGCGGTCCGCACAATTTTAAGTACGACCGTACAATTGAAGTGCGGCCGCACAATTGCAAGCTTCAAAATGATAACTCTCTGAAGTGAGGGAATTGATCGATCTGCGGCCGCACACACTTTTCTGCAACCGCGGTTAAATTTCTGCGGACCGTACAATTTTGAGTGTGGTCCGCACAATCATTGTGCAATATTTGCCCTAGCCTAATGATCTGCGGACCACACAATTCCTTGTGCGGTCGCACAATTCAAAAACAAACGGCAGTCACTTAGGGTTTTTCAATTCATGCATAATTTAGACATGTTATTTGCAATTAAGACATGATACACAGTTTACCCATCCCCCAATTAGTAAATAAGAAGCTACCCATACAATTTTAAGCTCACATGATGATGAATTTTGACATTAGGGCTAAAAATAACTAAAATAATTATGAACAAAATTAAGCAAATTGGAAAATTTAATGATGAATTAAACATACCAGTAATGTAGTGATGCAAGGAAGAATCAAAGATGATGAAATGAGAGTGAGATGCTTGAATATATTGAGTGCACTGTGCTTGCCCTAGTGTCAAATGTTCAGAGTTTCGTAAAGTTTAAACAGTGGTGAGGAGGAACTATTTATAGTTGGCCGGTTAGGGCAAGGACTCAAGAGCTGAGTACGTCCGCACAATTTTGTGTGCCGTCCGCACTCCTTTACCTGTTACAAATTACCCTTTTGATGATCTGCGGTCCGCGCATTTTTGAGTGCGGCCGCAGATTTTTATGCGGACCGCACATTTCCTTATGCGACCGCACTTTGGCCATTTCTCTGACATGCATAACTTCAGAGAGTTTGCAATTTCTGATCTCCAGCTGTGCGGCCGCAACAAGAATTGTGCGGCCGAAGATCCCTTTTTGCTGTGGCCTTTAAAATTATGCGGTCCGCATGATAAATGTGCGATCTGGAAAGCACACTTTCTCCAAGCACAGTTCCTGCAAAGCACACTCATTCCTGGAACACACTTCAAAACCAGTTAGTACAAAACAAGACCTATCTAAAGAAGAAGAATAAAAAGGAAAAAAAAAGAAACATGGGTTGCCTCCCAAGAAGCGCCTGATTTAACGTCGCGACACGACGCAGATTACCATTAATCACTTGAAATGAATCACTGCCACTACGTAGCCATCACCAACTTTTCCCAGATAGTGCTTCACCCGGTGACCATTGACTCTAAACACTTCATCATTTTTATTCATCAAGTCCAATGCACCAAAGGGTGTCATACTCACAACTTCAAACGGGCCACTCTATTTAGACTTTAACTTTCCCGAAAACATCCGTAACCGAGAATTGAACAATAACACAAGATCACCTTCTTTAAACTCCTTGTTCCGAATGTACTTGTCATGGAGGTACTTCATCTTCTCCTTGTATAAGGATGAACTTGTATATGCATGGTACCGAAATTCATCTAGCTCATTCAATTGTGCCACCCTTAAGTTGGAGGCGATATCCCACTCAAGATTTAGCTTCTTCAAAGCCCACATGGCCTTGTGCTCAAGTTGCACTGGAAGGTGACAAGCTTTCCCAAACACTAACCGGTATGGAGACATCCCAATCGATGTTTTATAAGCCGTCCTATAATCCCATAAAGCATCATCAAGTTTCTTTGACCAATCCGTCCGGTTGGCATTCACTGTTTTTGACAAAATACTCTTGATCTCCCGGTTGGAGACTTCTACTTGTCCGGTTGCTTGAGGGTGATAGGGGGTCGTGACTTTGTGGGTGACACTATATTTGCTAAGCAAGGTATTAAAAGCTTTGTTGCAAAAATGCAACCCCCATCGCTTATAATGGCCTGCGTAATAACAAACCTTGTGAAGATGTTCTTTTTCAAAAATGACACCACACTTCTAGTTTCGTTATTGGGTAGAGCAACGGCCTCAACCCATTTTGACACATAATCCACAGCTACCAAATTGTAGGTGTTCCTACAAGAGGTTACAAACGGTCCCATAAAATCAATACCCCACACATCAAAAATATCAATTTCCAAGATGGTGGTAAGGGCCATCTCATTTTTCTTTGAATTACCACCGGCCCTTTAACATTCATCACAACGCTTGACTAGATCACTTGCGTCCTTGTAGAGAGTAGGCCAATAGAATCCACAACTCAACACTTTGTCCGTCGTTCTTGCTCCCCCATGGTGACCACCGTAGGATGAAGAATGACAAGCCCTAAGAATTTCAACTTGTTTCTCCTCCGACACACATATTCTAATCATGCCATTGGTACAAATCCGGAAGAGGTACAATTCATCCCAATAATAGTCTTGACAATCCCGTTTGAGCTTCTTCCTTTGATTTGAAGAGAACTCATCCGGGATGATACCACTCACAAGAAAATTTGCTAGATCCACGAACCATGGCACCTCTTTCATTGAAATGGCTAAGAGTTGCTCATCGGGGAAGGAGTCATTGATTTCAAGGCCATCATGCGGCCTCCCCTCCTCCTCCAAGCGAGACAAGTGGTCCGCTACTTGGTTTTCACTGCCTTTGCAGTCTTGGATGTCTAGATCGAACTCTTGCAATAAAAGCACCCATCTCATTAACCGAGCCTTTGAATCTTTCTTGCTCATAAGGTACCGAAGTGCCGCATGATCCGTGTGGACAATCACCTTTGTACCCATCAAGTATGGGCGAAACTTCTCCATAGCAAAAACAATAGCAAGGAGCTCTTTTTCGGTCACAGTGTAATTGACTTGGGCATCATTCATGGTCTTACTAGCATAGTAGACCAGATGAAAGATCTTGTTGACACGTTGCCCCAAAACTGCTCCGACCGCCACATCACTAGCTTCACACATGAGCTCAAAAGGTAAGCTCCAATTCGGGGCGGTGATAATAGGAGTAGTTGTCAATTTGAACTTGAGCAATTCAAATGCCTTCATGCAATCCTCATTGAAATGGAATTTGGCATATTTCTCCAAAAGCTTACACAAGGGGTTCACCACTTTGTAAAAATCCTTGATGAAACGCCGGTAGAACCCTGCATGACCCAAGAAACTCCTCACTCCCTTCACGAATGTTGGAGGTGGAAGTTTAGAAATCACCTCTATTTTCGCCTTGTCGACCTCAATGCCATTCTTTGAAATTTTGTGGCCAAGGACAATGCATTCCTCAACCATGAAATGACATTTCTCCCAATTCAACACCAAGTTCATCTCTTCACATCTTGCCAAGACCTTATCCAAATTTTCAAGCAATCATCAAAAGAATTCCCGACCACCGAAAAGTCATCCATGAAGACTTCAAGGAAATCCTCCACCATGTCCGTGAAGATAGACATCATACACCTTTGAAAAGTCGCTGGTGCATTACATAACGCAAATGGCATCCACGAGAATGTGAAAGTACCACAAGGACATGTGAAAGTAGTCTTCTCTTGGTCCTCTGGAGCAATAAAAATTTGATTGTAGCCGGAATACCCATCAAGGAAACAATAGAAAGAAAATCCGGCCAACCTATCAAGCATTTGATCTAGGAAGGGAAGTGGAAAATTATCCTTCCTTGTGACTTTGTTGAGCTTGCGATAGTCCATACACACTTTTCACCCGGTCACCGTTCTTGTAGGAATCAACTCGTTCTTGTCATTGGTAACCACCGTCATGCCCCCTTTCTTTGGGACACATTGCACCGGAGAGGTCCACGAACTATTGTAAATGGGGTAAACAACCCCTGCATCTAACCACTTGATGATCTCCTTTTTGACCACCTCTTGCATTACTTCATTTAGCCTCCTTTGATGTTCAATGGAGGGTTTGGAATCTTCCTCCAAATTAATCTTGTGCATACAAAATGCAGGGCTTCTTCCCCGAATATCCACCAATATCCATCCAATAGCTTTCTTCCTCTTTTGTAGCACCGCCAATATGGAGTCTACCTGCACGTTAGTCAAATAATAGGAAAGAATAACCGGTAAGGTAGAACAAGGGGCAAGGAATTCATACCCGAGATGCGAAAGTAATGGCTTTAACTCCAAAGTGGGAGGCTCCTCGATTGAGGGCTTTGTTGGAGGAGTCTTCCAATTTTCAAGATCCAAGGACAATATATGGGGTTCATAAGTGTACGACCCCATTCCTTGCAATGAGTTCACGCATTCTACATAGCCATCCGTCTCGTCATCATCAAGGTTAAGCAAAACGGCCTCCAAAGTATCAAAAACATTCATCGTGGAACTAGTATCATCAATAATCACACCGTTCACCAAGTCCACAAACGAACACACTTCATTGCTATTCGGTTGCCTCATAGATTTGCACACATGGAAAACCACCTTTTCATCACCCACCCAGAAAGTGAGTTCACCGGCTTCCACATCAATAAGAGCCTTCCCCGTAGCAAGGAAAGGCCTACCCAGAATAATCTGTACCTCATAGTCCACTTCACAATCTAGAATAACAAAATTCGCCGGGAGAATGAATTTATCAACACGAACCAACACATCATCAATGATACCCAACGGTCTCTCCATGGTACGATCCGCCATTTGTAATCTCATAGATGTGGGTCTTGGTTGCCCAATTCCCAAAGTCTTGAAAATCGAATAGGGCATCAAATTGATACTTGCCCCAAGATCACAAAGAGCTTTAGCAAAGTCGGCACTTCCAATGGTACAAGGGATTGTGAAAGCGCCAGAATCTTCCAATTTAGGAGCCATTGAATGCACAATTACACTCACTTGATGAGTCATCTTTATAGTTTCACAATTCATCAACCGCTTCTTTGTCACAAAGTCCTTCATGAACTTTCATAATCGGGCATTTGCTCCAAAGGCATTAATAGATAGACTCTTCATCATGTCAATGAACTTTTTGAATTGATTCTCACCATTTTGCTTGGCAAGCCTTTGAGAATATGGAGGAGGAGGCCTTGGCATTGGTGCCTTAGCCTTTGGCACTACCAATTCTGGTATTTCAACAATGTGCTCCCTAGATGGGTTCACTTCTTCTTGAGTCTCCTCCACATTATCATCAATATCAATTCTTACTTCATCATTTGCTTGCACCACATTGTTCGAGATCTCATCTTCTTGTACAACTTGCTCATCATCCACAATTTTTCTTTGACTTGAGGTGGGTGCATCCCCACCTTTCCCACTCCTTGTAGTAACAGCCATGGCATGTCTCGTATTGTTCCCACCCTTTGGGTTCACCACTGTGTCACTTGGTAGTGCCCCTTTAGAATGGGTGTTTAAAGCTTGTGAGATTTGCCCCAATTGAACTTCCAAATTGCGAATTGAAGTGTTGTGAGAGGCTAGTTGGGCATCAGAGTCGGCATTCTTCTCCATCATTTGTTTGAACATGTTTTCAATTTTCCCCATCTCATTGTTGGAAGAGCTTGGACCCTGGGAAGGATAAGGAGGCGGGTTGCTCGGTTGTTGATACATCGGGGGCCTTTGAAAGCCCGACTCCTGATTTTCTTGGTTATTGTTCCATCCCCCTTGGTTGTTGCCTCCCCAATGTCCTTGACTATTTTCACTCCAATTGCCTTGTTTATTTTGACTATTCCAATTTTCTTGATTATTTTGATTGTTCCAATTCCTTTGGTTGTTTTGATTGTTCCAATTCCCTTGATTACCATAAGGTCGCCATTGTTGTTGATTCGGGCCTTGAGAGTTGTTTCTTTTTCCTTGGAAGTTGTTCAAATATTGTACTTCCTCCTCTTGGTCATATTAAGATTCATCTTGATCAAACCCACTATCTTCTTGCACATAATGTTCCGCATGGTTTTGTACTTGAGGACCCTTTTGCCTTCTCTTGTTTACCATCATATTAACTCCCTCCATTGAATTGACTTGCTTAAGACCTTGCACTTGTTGAAGTTGAGCCTTGGATAATTGATTCATTGTGGTGGTCAACTCGGCAATTGCTTGCCTATGATCATGCAATTCTTTATGTAGGTGAATCACGTTTGGATCACCTTGAGGAATATTTGCTCTACTTTTCCATGCGATGAAGTATCCGCCATTTCACCTAAGATCTCACAAGCTTCCGCATATGGCGTTGTCATGAAATTTTCACCGGCAAGTTGGTTGAACACGCATTTATTAGTAGTATTGATCCGCCTATAGAAAGTTTGTTGAATCATAGTCTCCGTCATGTCATTGTTTGGGCACTCTTTCACCATAGTTCGGTACCTCTCCCATATTTCATGCAATGGCTCATTGGGTTCTTGTTTGAATGCTAGAATCTCGTCTCTAGGAGTAGCCATATGCTTGGGAGAAAAGAACTTGGAAATACATTTCTCCGCCAATTCATCCCATGTATGGATGGAATAGTTTGGCAACCTTTCTAACCAATCCAAGGCTTTTCCCCGTAGAGAGAAAGGAAATAGCCTCAACCTTAAAGCATCCTCAGAGACGTTTGTCTGTTTACTCCCCTAGCAAGTGTCCACAAACCCCTTCAAGTGTTTGTACGCATTTTGATTTGGAGCCCCGGTGAAGAATCCCTATTACTCTAGTAATGTGAGCATAACATTTGTGATTTGAAAGTTGCCCGCCCTAATGCGGGGTGGGACTATGACACTTGCATACCCTTCATTCGGCAACACCCGGTGTGGAGCCGCTTTTGGTGGATTTGGGGGTGGAACGGGAACGTTGTCTTGAAGCGGCCGTCCTCATCTATTTGCTTTAGGTTCAAGAGGAACCTCTTCAACTTGGTCATCTTCCACGTCCACATCCCCTAAATGCATGTTTCCGAGAGGATCATTGTTGTTGAGAGCCATTGTTTCACCTACAATTATTTCACCAAAAAGATTAGTAACTCGGAAGGAAAAGAAGATAATTCACACACAAAACTAAATATATAGCTAAATCCGTTTTTAGCTCCCCGGCAACGTCGTCAAAAATTGATCTCGTCCAAGTCACACCTCTATTTGAGGCTATGAAACAGTCGATGCAATAGTAATACCCAGCAGAGAGTCGGGGTCGAATTCCACATGGAGCTATATGAATGGTATTTAGAAGTATATATTGTGGTGAATGAGCTTGAACTATCTTAAATTACACTTCCACAATATTTGGTT
The DNA here is from genome assembly GCF_000390325.3 of Nicotiana tomentosiformis. NCBI lineage: Eukaryota > Viridiplantae > Streptophyta > Magnoliopsida > Solanales > Solanaceae > Nicotiana > Nicotiana tomentosiformis. The sequence continues at coordinate 18,188,101 of NC_090819.1, forward strand.
GATTCTAGATCTAGTTTAAACTAAGATTGCAAGATAAATAATTAAAAATAAGAAATTATTTTTGTTGTTGTTTTCAAATAATGTAAAAGGCCTAGGGGTATGACCTTCACCTAGGTGTTTGCCTAACGGGTTATAAACTTTAAATCTTGTTTTGTTGGTCGGGGTATATTATAGCAATAAACACTCAAATACCAACTCAATACCTCTCGATAAGAGAGTGATTTTGCCCAATTTGGATTTCTCAAGTCCAAATGGGTATTGAACAAAATAATTGATAAAATGCTCAAGTCGGGTTTTACTATCTTTAAGTTCAACCTTTTAATTGGGACTATCAATCTCTTGATTTTATCCCAAATTCTTGTTAGCCAAGTTTTCCTAGACTAAGTCTCTCTTTCTCAAGAAGAGACCAAGTCAAATAGGCATAAACTAATGTTTGCAACCATTAGTTCTAGAATTAAAGGCAAGAACAAGGCTAAATAATAAACACCCAACCATAAACAATCCATAAATCAAATACCCATTAGGTTCACACACTAGGGTTGGATCACAACCCTAGCTAAAAATCTTGCTACTCATAATGGGTATAAAGGAAAATAGAGAAGAAAAGATGATAAAACTCATATTGCAAGAGTAAAAGATAAAAATCCAATGTTAAATCACCAAAGTAAGCCAAAGTTGCCTAAAGGGGCAAGTAAAAACAGTTACATGACTTTCAATATCCCAAAACTTCACCTAATTTTGTGAAAGTAGTCTATTTATACAAAGTTGGAATTTTCGAACAAAATTGCCCTTTCGGAAGTTTTGCGGCCGCACAATTATATTTGCGGTCCGCACTTCTCTTCAGATCTTGACAAGAGTTGACTCTGCGGCCGCACAATTCTGGATTGTGGCCGTATCTCTCATGTTCTGCGGTCCGCACAATTCTAGGTGCGGCTACACTGGGCTCTTCTGCGGACCGCACATTTCCTGAGTGCGGCCGCATAGCAGTTTCTGTGCCCGCACAATTATTGTGCGGTCCGCATTTCTTCTTGAGCTTGAAATGAAACTCTCTGAACTTTGGCTCTTACGTAGCTTCTACGGCCGCACATTAATTGTGCGGTTCGCACTTTGCACTTGGGCTCTGTTGATTTTCCTTCACATTCTGCGGCCGCAGATAGAAATCTGTGGTTCGCACTTGAGCTTCTGTGCCTGATTTTTGTCCTTGTTCAGATCACTCCTACCTGAGTTGGAATTAATCATAATGGCTAATTTTCTAATACTCCTGCATGAAAGTATATTTCATCAGTTTTCGGGATACAATTAGACACTTTTGGACTAAAACGAAAGCTAAAAAGCGCTAATAAGTAGTCAAAATTTCCAATTATCAGGTACCCAAACGGTACAAATAGGTTGGACACGAGGATGGGGATGTTGGTGGTTCCACATGTCCTGGGGATCAGCTCGAAAAATTCAGGGATGGAACTTGGTGGTTCTCTATCATTGGACCAGGCATCCCACATCTCCAACATGCGGAGATGCAGCCTCCTGTTCTCTTCGGCAGTTGCTGATTCAGGTTAGGATATAACCGGTGTGGCATTATCCTCGGGATCGATGACGCGGAGAGTGCTTTCTGAAGACATTGGGACACTTCCTTTTGATCTTGTAAATTAAGGGTGAGAAGCCAGGTTACCGTCAAAACCAACCACCTGAACAAGACCTATCTTATTTGCACGCACAACAACCTTGTCAGTTTTGAGACATTTAACAGATAGGGAATCACACATTAGGGATGCAATGCACCTGAACAGTTAAACGTTTCTAAATATTTTTGCAATGGCTACGTGTTTCATCCCGTATTTTTCTATCTGTTTTCTCATCTATAGCTCTTTACTTTCAATCAAATTTCAAATCTTGTTTTCTTTTCCTTCTCTTTTTGCTGTTTTTCGTTCTTTTGTATTTCTCTGTTATTTTGTCACTCTTTTCTTTCTTTTTCCTTTCTTCTATCTTTTCAATCAGTTTAATTAATGGCAGTGATTGAATCCGATAGGGATTGCCTACGTATCATGACGCCGCATGAATCAGATCATTATGTAGTTCACGGGAATAAATGCAAAATGCAAGTAAAGAAAAACTTTTTTTTGGGGTTTTTTAATGTTTCATTAATAAAAAGCTTTTTGGTTTTTCTGTAACAAGGACTCGGAGGTACTGGTGACTAAAGGGGAATCATACAGATTAAAAACAAAACAACAAACTGACTCAACCTGGACGAAAAAATAAAATAGACTCGAGAAAAAGTAAAATACATACTCAAAACAAAACAACAAACTGACTCGACATGGATGAAAAGACAAAACAGATTCGAGAAAAAGTAAAATACAGATTCAAAAGCCGAAAAATCAAGAATACATAAGAGCCTCCAATGCTATTCCGGGGACCCGCGGGACATCAGTCGGTCTCGGCGCGAGCTTGCATGTAATCTTTTCCTGAAGGTGCTCTAGATCGGCCATCACCTGGCGAACAAAGGCCATCACGGAAGCAAAACATATAGATCTAGTCATATCCTCACATTCATGGCATTTCATTGCAACATAATAAGCTATTTCTTTGATTCTCATTCCAGTGACACCCTTTTCTTGGAGCAAGTGTCCAATTTGCTGCGCACGGGCTTCCAACACCTGGCAGGCTGTGTTGTCTTGGTCTTGCAACTTCTGCACGCTCTCTTCTAATTGGTAAATCAGTGCATAGCAGTGTTCTCTTTCTGTTTTGAAGTCCTTTGTCTACTGAACCATTTCATTTTTGAGAGTGGCGAGCTTTTTCCTTAAAATCGTGACTTTTTTATCATATCTTTGCTTTATCTGGTAGGTTGACCTTGCTTGTTCTTCTGCACTTTTTGCCAACTTTGCTCGAGCTTTTGCCAAGTCTTCCTCGGCCTTTATCAGATCAGCCGCATAATCATGCACTTTTCGCCTTAGATTGCTTATGATCCTTTCATCTCTTTCACTTCTTATCGGTGTTTCGGCGGCTATTTTTTTATTTCCCGGATCTAAGCTCGAAGGGCTTCGTTTTCCCGGGATAACCTCTTCTTTTCTACTTCATCCTAAGAAGTTTGCAAACTACTATCAAACTTGATGGTTCTGACTTGATCCTCTAGTTTGCTTATGGTGGTGTGATACTTCTTTTTTTTGCCAACCAAACACACTATTCTCGTGCTTCGTCCGTGAATTGTTGGACATGGGGTCTTTTGGCGGGCTGTTCTAGCATTTGATCAACCTGGGCTCTCTTGCCATGTCATGCAGTATAATTAGACTCTACCTCACCAGAGGATAAATCTCGCACCTGAGTATGAGGCTCCAAAAACTAGGGGTGGGCATTCGGTATTTCGGTTTGGTATTTAAGAATTTCGGTTTGGTATTTCGGTATTCGATTTATCAATTGTGTATACCAAATACCGTACTAAAATATTTCTGTACAGTTCGGTATTTTTTATTTTGGTTCGGTACGATTTCGGTACGGTTCGGTTTAAACCAAATTTTCACTATCTCCCTCACTCCATTAACTAATAGGAAGCAAACAAATGAAATATCTTGTTTATTTCTTCTGCCATGGATCAATCAATTCTCCACAATCTATTCCTAATTTTTCGCATGAATGACTTCCACCAAACGTAGTTTTTGGTATATTACATATTTAATTAGCAATATTTAATATTATAAAAGGTATAATAATGAAATAATTTCATTTTATATTTATGGAATAATGATAGTATATTGCATATTTAATTATATAAATGGTACAAGATACATACATACTTAGAAATAAATATTTACAGAATAATATCGTTATAAATATTATATATTCAAAATTTTGCCAAAATATTGATATAAAATTCTGGAGTGTATTATATGTTATAATTCAGTTTGTGGTATATTTATCGTATAAACCCAATACCGTATACCGAAATATCAAAAACCCAATACCGTATACCGAACCGAATTACCGAAATACCAAAATTTTTGTACCGAAATAAACCGAAATACTGAAAAAACTGAAACCGAAATACCAAATTAATTCGGTTTGGTTCGGAATTCGATTTTTCGGATTTTATGCCTACCCCTACCAAAAACCTACATTGATGCCAAACTTGGCGAACCCTTTCTTCCGGGAATGCATCCCTTGGGCATAGCTCAATAACCTGTGTACTCAGATCTTCATCGTGAGGGACTGTTTGATACTTTCTCAATTGGCGTAGGATCCGATGTGGAGCATATGGTTGAATACTCTGAAGACCCATCAGCAAGAGAAAGCACACTTCTGCGGACATGTAGATAACCTCGCTAACCGGAAGCCAACTGAAAGTCTACTCAATTTACTTTGTGGTCAAAGAACCCAGATATGTGAACCATGCTTCAGTACCCTCCGACAACTCATAGCCGTTTACCCTATTTCCGTACTCTTCAATGCAATTGAGTCCGGTTAATCCGTAGTTCATGTACCTCGGGCGACGACAGAGATGTTCCACTAGCCACATTTTTAAAAGCAAGTAACAACCCTCAAAGAACCTTGCAACAGCTCGACAGGCGCTTAAAGCTCGATAGATTTCTGCGAGAATCATCGGTATAAGAGTACCATTGGCCTTATTGACCATAAAGTCAGCCCATCTTACCAATCCCAATTCTATGTGCCCGTCACTCCTTGGGCATATTAGAGTGCCTAAAAATGCGACTACGAAGGCTAAACTCCTGAGTGCTTCCCACTTATTTTTCTTACCCTGGTGGCTCAAACCAATGCCTGGAGCCTCAAATCCGTGGGGATCCCATACCGTCTATACAAGAAGTGGAATGTACAAAAATCTTCAGCCAAATTTTCATTTTTAACCTGCCGGTTAATACTCAGAAGGTCTAAAAACTTATGAGGGGTCACAGTTCTGGGTGCTATTGGATATTGGTGCCTGCGATTCCCGTCAAAACTAGCGTACCCCGCCATCTCCTCCAGCATAGCGGTCAATTCAAAGTCGGAGAAGTGGAAAACATTGTGTGCCGGGTCCCAAAATGGTATCAGGGCCTCAATTAGATCAACCCTGGGCTTAATACATTAGGCCCAAACATGTAATATCAAACAATCACAAGAAAGCCAAGCATAACAGTTATTCTAAGCTCGAATTCTGAACCCTGAACCAGAGATTCTGGGGTTCATGTCCCCAGCAGAGTCGCCAGAGCTGTCACATCTCCTTTTTTCCGAGGGATAGGGGGAGTTTTTCCAATTAAAGTGATATTATTCGAAATGGGATTATTTATTTAATTTTTCAGAGTCGCCACTTGGAATAATAATTATGGTGTCCCAAGTCACCGGTTTATTTTAAAATCCCAAATCGAGAAAATTGACTATATTTATGGTCCGCGAACAACAAAGACCGGGTAAGGAATTCTGTTAACCCGGGAGAAGGTATGAGGCACTCCCGAGTTTCGTGGTTTTAGCACGGTCGTTCAACTATTAATAATTAATACATGTTTAAAGCCTATTGTGCATTTTAACTTTCTTACCACTTTTTAATATTTATGAAATTTATTTAAATAAGTCGCGATGTCGCGCACTTATTGTTTTTGTACACATTACGAATCGCGTCACGTGTAACGCACCCGCAATTTACAACATGTTTATTTTATTATTATTTGAAGTTATGGTCGAGTCACGTAAAATGCACACTCGAATTGTGATTTACGTATCATGACTATGTCACGCTAACCCTATCCATAATCACGATGATTCATTTACGCGGCTAAAGCAAACTACGATATTTAAGAGTTAATATTAATCGATCCTGAAGTTTGAGATTGAACATGGAAGGTCCAGAACGTATGGAAATGATTATTTAGGAAAAGGATGTTCAATTTGTTCATATTTTACTTAAAGATTCAAAGCATAATAAAAGATTAAATTGGGGAGGCCACATGTATGAAAGGCTGAATTGAAACCTGCTAAGGGTACAAAATGATGACATAGTTTGCAAAGAGCCTAATTATCACTTTGAATGGTGGGAATTACACGTTAAAACAAACAATTGGCAAAGAGCTATTGAATCGATTGATTGTCCTCTTATTAATCAACCGATCCAAACACGGATTAAAATAGGGATAAAGCCTACTGAACCACTATTCAATTATGCACATCTACTAGACTTCCTACAAATCTTTGTGATAGTAAATGGGTTAAACTTGAGGCCCATGACATCATATCTTATTGTAATCCTCTAAATTAATGGCCTGAATTGTTGGGCCAGGTATGCGTTAATGTTCAGAGTCCAAGAAACTCAAGATCCTGGACTTATGTGTTATAAAAATTAATCTGCTTCCTCTCATGTCTTTGGATCAAACAATTTCAATAATAAGCATTTGGAGCTTTAACAAATGAATCACCTATAATCCGACCTTCCAGAATACTCTTTTGGCTGCCATGTAATGCTTTTCACCATTACACAACTAACAAATGAACTCCACACACTAGTTTCACTTTAAGCAGGTAATTTTAAACAAAGTAGTAACCTTATCAATGTAGTAAGACATGCTTATGTTGCAGGGAATCAAACTTAACTAACAATCTTACTCCAATTAAGGTTAACAACATTCTATCCTAAACAGAAGCTACGTCAAAGAGAGGAGTTCAAGTATTGTCCAATGAACTTCAAAACAGACATAAAATCATGTAAGAGCAACAAACAGCCATAACTCCATATTAAAACAAAAATTTGATTATGCTAAAGATCAGAGTTGTACAGAATTATAGAGGTGTACCTAAGTGCCAAAAATCGACAGAAAACCAGAAAATACCTCAGAATCAGCAGGGATATCAGCAGACTTCGAACAGGTGAATAACAGCTCAAAAACCAGAAGAGTAGCTGAAGATTAAACTTCTCACTCAACACCAGATAGTCAACAATTTAAAAACAGTCCCCTGCCTTTTTTTTAGTTTTCAGCCTCTTTTCTTTCTCTTTTGCGTGTGGAATTGAGAAGGGAAGTATGAGTGACTTGTTCTCTAAGAATGCAGAGTGAATGAATGACCCCCTATAATTCTGTCCTGAGGAGTGTATATATGCTAGGTGTTAACCTATGAGAGATGGTCTGTGAGGGGAGGGAATATTCAGCGTGAAATTAGGGAATGTCAGAGGGGAAGAGAATATTTTGTAACTGAAATTGCCAGCTGTTACCTTCTAGAAGTAGAATATCTACTTAGGTCTGGGCCAAATGGCCCAAGACAGACCAAATCCGACTTGAATAGGAAAAATCCCAAAAGAAAATCAACACAACAACTGCCATATTTTGAACTCTTATTATAATCAAAGATTTCACTAAGTGCTGAGCGATAATTAAACTAAATCGACCTATTAACTATTCTAATTGATCATGCAATAAAAAATTAAAACTTAATTAACAATCAAAAAGAAAAGAAAAACAACAAACGAATAGGGAAAAACGAGAAGATATACTGATTTACCCTTAAGAAGCAGCGATTGAAGCAAGAATGGCTAACAATGGCGGTGATGAATTCTGACCGGATTCCGGTAGCCAAGTGATGAGTTAAAAACAGCCATCAATCGATTGCTCTTATCAAGAGCAATCGACTAATGTCGATTTCGAACTCAAATGACCAAAATTGAAACAAACAACAGAATAAGGGTGAACTTTGTTTTTTGTGATTCCTAGATCTGGAAATCGGCGAGTTTGGTGGAGCTTTTTTTTTTTTTTTTGGAAAACTAATGGCAGACTAATGCTGAGGGTGAGGTGAGGAGTATTGGGTGTGAGTTTGGGGGCGATTGGGGGGTGTCCGCCGGTCACAAGGATTTGGGGGAAACTAAGGCGACTAGGTTTTAGAATAGGGATGGGGGAGATGAAAAATGAAAGGGGTTTTGGGGGTTAGGGAGGTCGGTTAGGACAGTTTCATGGGATGGGGTGGAAAGTTGAGGACTGTTGGATTAACTGAGATGAAGGGCCAGGATTAAGGGGAGGGAAATCGAGGTCGTTTTGGACACTTGGGTTATGGATAGGGGTATTTTCATCGGGAAAAAATTTCGTGCTCACAGCTGCACAATTTGGTTTGCGGCTGCAATGTAGCTTCTATGGCCGCACAATTCTTTTTCAGTCCGCACTTCAGGCATGACTTCAGTCTTGGTCATTTGCACACTCTCTGAACTTTTTGAATTCTTGTTAGTGCAGATCATGTTCTACGCCCGCACAATTCATGCGTGGTCCGCACTTTTGCTTAAAGTACTGCTGGGCTTCTTCACCAGTTCTATGGCCGCTGAGGGAATTCTGCAGTCCGCACTTGCTTCTGCGACCGCAGAAATACCTCTACGGACCGCACTTCTTGTGTACTGCGCCCCTTCTTGCCTTGTGAGTCGGAACACTCCCTTTTAAGTCGGATTTCTTCATGAGAGCCCAAATTTCTAACATTCCTGCAATTTGCACAATTTCATTAATTTTAGGAACATAAATCAATGCTTTCAGACTAAAACAAATATAAAAAGGTATTAATAAGTGGTCAAAATTCACACTTATCAACTCCATCAAACTTAAGTATTTGCTTGTCCTCAAGCAAATAGATTAGTTTCCACCTCCTCAAAGTTAAAGGCCTTTTCAACGAGTCAATGGTGAGCCATTCATACTCAGTTGGGGCCAACAAGTACCCACACTAGTCATGCATTATGAACAAGCTGACAAGTCAAATATTCATGCACATATAGTTCTAATGTGAAATTTGAGCTTCAAGAATTGACTTTACTCATCAAGGACTCTTGTTCAATCATGTAGGTCATGGCGGACTCCAAACTCTTCCTCCTCTACCTTTCATTTTCCAAGCTCACTTAAAAAGTTAGCACTAAATCTTAAGATTCACGAAAGGTTCACTCTTCTCTCACAAGAGAATGTCACAAGTACGACTTCAAGTACCATAGGCTTGTCCCTCATGTAGATCACCACTAATGTAAGCTCACTCGATTCAAAATCAAGTAGGACTTCTTTCGGGTTGTAATGGAGGCTTTTGGATTAGGGTAAGATACCATATGGGTAAGCGGTTATACCTTTTCTTAAGCACTCCACATTTTTATTTTTCGGCTCACAATTACCAATTCTTAGAGGCATTTTCTTTTTATTGGGGGCTAGAGAGACTTGTCATCACTCTTTCTTGTTCATGTCATTCTTTTTTTCTCCCTTTGATGCTCATGTTAGGGATCATTACCTCTTTTTGAATCCATCAACCCTTCCACTTATTTTCTTTTTTTGCATCTTTTCTTTTTTGTTCCTTTTCTTTTCTTGCCTTCTCTTTTCATAGAGATCATTTCTCTTCTCTTTTTGTGACTTGATACCTTTTTCAAATTTCTCATCTCTCCCCCAAACTTATGCTTTAAGCTACTTATTTCACAAGAGTGTTAAGCAAAGTCCGTGTGACAAGAGATGATCATGACAAAACGGGTAAATGCTTATAACATGCTTATCAAATGAGAAAAGCTAGAGGCTCAAAGGAGGTTGCTAGGGATAACGATATTGGTTGGCAATAGAAAGATCAAACGGGTCAAGGAAAGCCTACAATCATTTCTCAAACCAAGAAAAACTTAGGATTTCGCCTTGAAGCACATTCAGGGCAAGTTCTAGACCATTCACATGGATACTTGGACTAGCAACAATTCATCTCACCCCTAACACAATTAGATCAAACAAGAGGATAGATTCGAGATCCTACAACAACCACACTCAAGTTTAAAGATCACTATGGTCCAATAAACCACTCGATGATTGCCAAAGTCAACTCAAGAGTTTCAAAGTCACTAACTAGAGCTATTTTCTTTCAAAAACCTTGTCTCTAACTATAAGCACGTAGTTAAGTGTGCTGGTACCAAATGAAGCATGATTAACTCTTTTTCGAGAATGACTTGATTAGGCCTTTTTATTCATTACTACTACTTTATTATTACCTAAATACAAAAACGAACTCATTCTCTTAAGAAGGTTGTCACGCCATCCATCGTTGGGATGAGTTACCCGGTTCACACAAAAATTACCTTTGGAAAGAACCGTGGCGTTAAAAAAACCAAAGACTTATTATCTACGAAAGCATAAAAAGAAGCTACTTAACAAAACAATAACTAATGTGGAAAAATAAAAAAGCTAACGAACAATAACTACTAAAGATAGATAACTACAAATAACAAAAGAAAGAGAATCATCAAATTATTACAGTTCAAATGTATCCAAAATGTGTCAATGTATCAAATAAATTCCCCCCCCTCCCCCCAGAATAAAAGTAAGCATTGTCCCCAATACTTAGCAAATAAGAGTGAAAGAAGAGAGGGTGGATAAAACTCCTTAAGTATCCTTGGACATCTCTGTGACCCCATCAATATCATCTCCCTATGGATCAGCCAACTGTATCTCATCATCGTTAAATCTAGGTGTGGCGGGAGTGGTGAACATCGCACGCACTGCCTCAGTAGTGTCGGCAGCAAGGTCTGGCTCATCAGACTAGTTAGATGGTGCTACCGGTGAATATGATGCTGATGGATCTGGGACGGACTGGTGCAGGTCAAGTAACATATCAAAAGGTAGGTCCCCGGATGTAGCAAGTTTAGTCACCTCCTTTTTGAGCTTGTCAACTGATTTCTTTCTAGCTTGGGACTTCCTCATCTTCTTCACTTCTTTTACCAACTCCTTAATAACTGACCCATGCTGCACCAAGGTGTCCATGATTATCTTCTGGTTGTCCAGAATCTTCTTGAGAGTCTCATCAATATTAGAGGGGACCCGTGGTACCTGTGTAGTGGACTGCATTGCAACAGTACTAGATAAGTCAGACAGCTTCGAAGTAGTTGTCTGCATCCAGTTGTTGAGACTCGCCAATGTCTGGGAGACTCGTAGAACAAGGCATGGGCACATGCCTTAAAGTTGGAGCAAGCGCTGTCCTGGGGGCTATGGTAGGAGCTGAGGATAATGGCGGAGGCATAATAGCGGCACCGGAAGAGGGCTCAACAAGGGTGGATGGAAGGTCCACTGTCTCAGTAACTACTACTACTGGCTCATCATACTGACTTATGGTGGTAGAAGGCTGGGTTTTCTTCTTTGGGTTGGTCTCATCCATAAGTGAATACCAGTCAAATTGCTTCTTCGGCTTCACCTTGGTGTCAAAAGATCTCAGCTCTACCTTTGCATCAGTGAGGTACTCTGTGATAGTTTTGGGATAAGGGTAGGCCGCGCATGTCGTTCTATCAAAGAAATGTTCACTGACATCATGACACCCACATTAATTGGTTACCCGACCATGATGGAAGCCACAAGATAGCCCGAGGAATAGGTAGATGAGTCTCATTATGGCTTGGATCCAGTTTGCTGCAAATAAAGGTCTGCCACCCCTTCGCCTCGAAGCTTAATGTGTTTCGCTGAATAGGAACCCCAGTGGTAATCTATGGTAGTGGTGCTAAGATCTCAGCCAGCCAAGGTCAGACTTCTTCCTTCATTGCATATTTCTCGAGATACTCATTTGGCTCCACATCCTCAAATCCCTAGTACGCGTTTAGCGTATGCTGATCAAACCTCACCTTGAGGTTCCGTAGTTTGGTTACCTTCGTCCCCTTCTTTATGTGAGAAACATTAGCATAGAACTCTCGAACGAGGTATTCCTTGGCATCCTCAACTTTTTCAGTGAACCACATCCAACTCTTTCTTGCTCTGAACTGCCTCAAGATTGCTGGGTTGTATTTCTCCAAGTCTTTTAATAGGAATTGTCTATCAAGATTCAAAGACTTCACTGGCCACCACATATGAAAATAAGTGAAGGAGGCCAAGCTGACAAACCTATCCTCCCATACCTCATTCTTCTTTGATCTCTCCACACCCATGGTTGTACCATCTACCCTTCTACCATCGTCGGGGATCTCCTATATATTCTGTGCCTCTGTTTCTGGTGTAACTGATGGCTCATAGGCCTGGCTAGCACTCTCCGACCCCTCGGAGGTGCTGTGAGATGAAGAGGGCTCATCCCTTAGATGGTATCTCCCATGTGGCCTCGACTGTGTGGCTGTCTTCTCCTACTAAATAGAGGCTGAGTTTTCCTCTGACATTTCCCTAAACGGGACATAGGAACTAAATTTAGGGAGGTCTGCACCTCCCCATCTGCCTGTTGTGGCTCTTTCTGATGGTCTTAGGCTAGCCAAGGGGCAAGGTACCTCTACCTCGACCCCTAGAAGATTCACCCCTTCCCTTTGTAGTGTCGCCTCGGCCTCTCGATCGAACCATTGTCTGTATCAAAGCAAAGAAGATTGTTAGTTGCAACTCATTATTCAACACATTCATGACTTATGTAGGCAAGGGAGGAATAATTGGACACAGTGGGGTTGTGAGTATAACACAAGTCTGTAGGTAATGGGTTCTGCGGTCCGCACATTTTTTATGTGCGGCCGCAAAAAGGAACCGCGGTCTGAAGAAATTGGTTGTGCGGTCGTAAAAAGGAAGTGTGGTCCACACAATTTGCAAGTGCAACCGTACTTCAGACTCTCAAAGTGCAAAGTCTCTGAAGATAGTGCGATGGCCGATCTGCGGCCACAAGAGAAATCAACGGTCCGCATATTTTAAATTGCGGCCGTAGATCCCTGCTTCACCGTGTTGCCAAAAACTCCTAATCTGTGGACTGCACAAATTCAAGTGCGGCTGCAGATTTCAAAAGTTATGAATAGTCATAACTTTTTCTACTTAGATTTTTCAATTTCTTTCATAAATAGACACGGCAACATGGTAAAAACATGAAATTTCACTAACCCAAACCCATTAGAGCATGTATTATGATTACCTAGTTCAGATCTACCCTACATGGACATATAGTTGAACTCTAATAACAGATGGCCTAAAAAGAACTAAAAACCTAAAAATTTAACATGAAATTGAAGCATACCAGATAGAGTGAGTGCAATGGGTGAATAATCACAGGTGGATGTGTGCGAGGACAATTAAAATCTCTTAAGAAAATCAACAGAGCAACAGTGTTTGTTCAGAGAGGGAAAACTGTAAAATGATCTCTATTCATCTATTTATACCAAGTGTTTGCAAAGGGAAAAGAGTTGAGTGCGGCCACATATTTTCATATGCGGTTTGTACTCTGTCACCTAGGTTGAAAGTCTCAGATCTCAATCTGCGGTCCACACATTTTCAGGTGCGGCCGCAAACTGACAAGCTCAAACTTGAGAGATTTAGCATTTTTACACTTTTTCAATATTTCAAATGTGCGGTTCACATGAGAAATGAGCGGCCACAATGCTCTTCTGTCGTGGCACATAGAAATGTACGGCCCGCACAAATGAAGTACGGTCTGTAGAATTTTGAATACTTAGACATATTTTTGTCCACCTTTCTTGTAAGTCACACTCATCCTTGTAGCACACTTCAAATCAAGTTAGAACACAAATAACACCTAACTACAAAAGAAAAAGAAAAAAAATATGGGTTGCCTCCCAAGTAGCGCCTAATTTAACGTCACAGCATGACACAAAATACCCTCAAGTGAAGTGAATGGCCACCACCACGTGGCTATATCCAACCTTTCCCAAGTAGTTCTTCACCCGGTGACCATTGACTCGGAATATTTCATTGTTTTTGTTCTTCAAGTCTAATGCACCAAATGGTGTTACGCCAACAACTTCAAATTGACCACTTCACTTGGATTTTAGCTTCCTAGGAAATATTCTTAACCTTGAGTTAAAGAACAATACAAGATCGCCCACCTTGAACTCTTTATTTCAAATGTATTTGTCATGAAGATATTTCATCTTTTTTATCGTACAAGGACGAACTCGCATAAGCATGGTACCAGACTCATCCAATTCATTCGAATGTGCAACCCTCAAGTTAGCGGCTACATCCCAATCAAGATTAAACTTCTTTAGAGCCCTCATTGCCTTGTACTCTAGTTCCACCTGAAGATGATAAGCGTTTCTGAACACCAACTGGTATGGCGACATTCCAATAGGTATTTTGTATGATGTCCGATAAGCCCATAATGCGTCATCAAGCATCTTGGACCAATCCGTCCGATTAGCATTCACCATTTTAGACAAGATACTCTTTATCTCCCAGTTGGATATTTTCACTTGCCCACTAGCTTGTGGGTGATAGGGAGTCGTGACTTTGTGAATAACACTACACTTGCTAAGTAAAGTGTCAAAAGACTTGTTGCAAAAGTGTGACCCCCCCATCGCTTATAATTGCATGTAGAGTACCAAACCTTGTGAAAATATTCTTCTTCAAGAAAACCACTACACTTCTCGCCTCATTGTTGGGTAAAGTGATGGCCTCAACCCATTTGGACACATAATACACCGCGACCAAGATGTAGGTATTTTCACAAGAACTCACAAAAGGGCCCATGAAGTCAATGCTCCACACATAGAAAATATCAATCTCCAAAATGGTTGTGAGCGGCATTACATTTTTCTTTGAGATTCCACCGGCCCGTTGACATTCATCACATCTTTTCACTAACTCACTATCATCCTTTTAAAGAGTGGGCCAATAGAAACCACAACTAAGCACCTTGGCCGCCGCTCTATCTCCATCATGATGACCACCATATGGCGAAGAATGACAAGCCCCAAGAATATTACCTTGCTCTTCTTCAGGTACACACCTCCTAATCACCCCATTTGTACAAATTCGAAAAAGGTATGGTTTATCCCAATAATAATATTGACAATCCCTTTTGAGCTTCTTCCTTTGGCTTGAAGAGAACTCATCCGGAATGATTCTACACACAAGAAAATTTGCTAAGTCTGTAAACCATGGCACCTCTTTCATTGAAACTGCCAAAAGTTGATTATTAGGGAAAAAGTCATTGATTTCAGGGCCATCATGCGGCCTCCCCTCCTCCTCCAAACAAGACAAGTGGTCCGCCACTTGGTTTTCACTAACTTTTTCTATCTTGGATCTCAATATAAAATTCTTGTAACAAGAGCACCCATCTCATCAACCGAGCTTTGGAGTCCTTTTTTCTCATATGATAATGAAGTTTCGCATGATCCGTATGGACAATAACTTTTGCACCCATCAAGTACGGGTGTAACTTATCAATTACAAACACAATAGCAATGAGCTCTTTCTTTGTAACGGTATAGTTGACTTGGGAACTATTCATGGTCTTATTAACATAGTAGACCGGATGAAAAATCTTGTAGATACGTTGCCCCCAAAACAGCCCCAACCGCTATGTCACTTGCATCACACAAGAGTTCAAAAGGCACACTCCAATTTAGAGCGGTGATGATGGGAGTAGTTGTCAATTTGAGCTTTAACAATTCAAAAGCTCTCATGTAATCATCATTGAAATTAAACTTGGGGTCCTTCTCAAGAAGTTTGCACAACGGGTTCACTACTTTAGAGAAATCTTTGATAAAGCGCCGGTATAAACCTGCATGGAAATTAAACTTGGGATCCTTCTCAAGAAGTTTGCACAAGGGGTTCACTACTTTAGAGAAATCTTTGATAAAGCGCCCGTAAAAACCTGCATGGCCTAAGAAACTCCGCACACCCTTCACCGAAGTTGGGGGTGGAAGCTTAGAAATAACCTCAATGTTTGCCTTGTCAACTTCAATTCCATTCCTTGAGATTTTATGGAAAAGGACAATACCAGCCTCAACCATGAAATGACACTTCTCCCAATTGAGTACCAAATTGGTGTCTTCACATATAGCTAATACTTTGTCCTAATTTGCAAGATAATCATCAAAAGAATCCCCAGCCACCGAGAAGTCATCCATGAAAACTTCAAGATAGTCCTCCACCATGTCCATGAAAATAGCCATCATACACCTTAGAAAAGTCGCCGGTGTATTACACAAACCAAATGGCATCCGCTTGAAAGCAAAAGTACCATAGGGACATCTAAATATTATTTTCTCATGATCTTCTGGAGCAATGAAAATTTGGTTGTAGCCCGAGTACCCATCAATAAAGCAATAGAAAGCACGACCAGCCAATCTATTAAGTATTTGATCTAAGAAAGAAAGTGGAAAGTGATCCTTCCTTGTGACTTTGTTGAGCTTGAAATAATCCATACACACCCTTTAACCGGTCACCGTTCTTGTAGGAATTAATTTATTCTTGTCATTGGTGACCACCGACATGCCCCCCTTCTTTGGGACAAATTGAACCGAAGAAGTCCATGAACTATCAGAGATGGGGTAGACAACCCCGGCATCCAACCATCTGATAATCTCATTCTTGACATCTTCTTGCATAGACTCATTGAGTCTTCTTGCACGTTAGTCAAATAAGAGGAAAGAATAACCGGTAAAGTATAACAAGGTCCAAGAAATTCATACCTAAGATGTGGAGGCAATGGCTTCAACTCCAAGATAGGTGGCTTTTTAATAGAAGACTTTGTAGGAGGAGTCTTCCTATTTTCAAGATCCAAGGACAATTTTCGGGGTGCATAGTTGTACAAACCCATTCCTTGCAAAGAGTTTACACATTCCATGAAGCCATCCATCTCGTCATCGTCAAAGTTGAGCAAGACGACCTCCAATATATCACCAACATTGATTGTAGTACTTGTATCATCAACAATGACATTGGTCACAAAATCCACAAAAGAACACACCTCTTTGCTATTTGGTTGTTGCATGGACTTACACACACGGAATACCACTTTTTCATCACCAACCCGGAAAGTGAGTTCTCCTGCTTCAACATCACAAAAAGCCTTACCCGTAGCAAGGAAAGGTCTTCTGAAAATAATTGACACCTCATAATCAACCTCACAATTTAGAATAATAAAATTTGCCGATTATCAACTCGAACCAATACATTTTCAATCACACCCAACAACCTTTTCATGGTACGATCGGCCATTTTTAATCTCGTAGAGGTGGGTCTTGGTTTCCAAATTTCCAAAGTCTTGAAAACTGAATAGGGCATCAAATTATACTTGCCCCAAGAGCACAAAGAGCTTTAGCAAAATTGGCACTATCAATTGTAAAAGGAACCGTGAAGGCAACGGAATCCTCCAACTTAGGAGCCATTGAATGAACAATTACACTCACTTGATGAGTGACTTTGATGGTCTCAAAATTCATTGACCGCTTCTTTGTCACAAGATCTTTTATAAACTTTGCATAACTTGGCATTTGTTCCAAAGCTTCGACCAATGGTACATTGATTGAAAGACTCTTCATCATTTGAATGAACTTTTTGAATTGATTCTCACCATTTTTCTTGGAAAGTTTTTGAGGGTATGGAGGTGGAGGGTTAGGCAATGGTATCATAGACTTTTGCACTATCGACTCCAGTATGTCAATAATGTATTCCCTAGACGGGTTCACCTCTTCTTGAGTCTCTTCCACACTATCATCAATATCAATCCTAACTTCCTTATTAGGTTGAACAATATTGTTCGGGATCTCTTCTTCTTGTATCACTTGATCATCATTAACAACTCGCCTTCCACTTGAGGTTGGTACATTCCCGACTCTTCCATTTCTTGTGATAACCGCCATGGCATGCCCCGTATTGATACTACCCTTTGGGTTTACCACTGTATCACTTGGTAGTGCCCCCTTAGGATGAGAATTTAAAGCTTGAGAGGTTTTCCCCGGTTGAACTTCTAGATTGCGGATCGATGTGTTGTGTGAGGCAAGTTGGGCATCCGAATCGACACTCTTTTCCATCAAGTGCTTGAACATACTTTCAATACATCCCATCTCATTGTTTGAGGAACCTAAACCATGGGAAGGATAAGAAGGTGGGTTGCTCGGTTGTTGATACATTGGGGGCCTTTGAAAACCCGACTCCCAGTTGCCTTGATTGTTACTCCATTGATTGTTGCCTCCCCAATTTCCTTGGTTGTTTCCACTCCAATTTCCTTGATTGTTAGAATTTCAATTTTCATGATTACTTTGTGGTCACCATTGTTGTTGGTTTGGGTCTTGGAAATTGTTTCTTTTCCCTTGAAAATTGTTCACATATTGCTCTTCCTCCTCTTGTTCATTATAAGAATCATCTTGCTCAAAACCACCATCATCTTGCATATAGTTCCCCACTCGAGTTTGCACTTATGGACCCTTGGTCCTCCTCTTGTTCACCACACATTCACTCCCTCCGTAGCATTAACTTGCTTAGGAGCTAGCACTTGATTTAGTTGGACCTTTGCTAGTTGAGTCATGGTATTGGTCAATTCGGCAATGGCTTGCGTATGGTCTTGCAATTCTTTGTGAATGTGGATCATATTCGGATCACCTTGTGGAACATTGGCCCGGGTTTGCCAAGTCGATGACGTTTCCTCCATCTCATCCAAGATTTAACATGCCTCTGCATAAGGCATAGTCATAAAATTCCCACCGGCTAGTTGATTCACTAAACTTTTGTTGGTTATGTTAATCCCACGATAAAAGGTTTGTTGAATCATGTTTTCCGTCATATCGTTGTTGGGACATTCCTTAACCATTGTTCTATAGTGATCTCATATTTCTTGTAGTGGTTCATTCGGCTCTTACTTGAATGCCAAGATCTCATATCGAAGTGTAGCCATGTGCCCGGGAGAGAAAAACTTAGCAATGAACTTTTCCGCCAACTCATCCCAAGTGTTAATTGAATGGTTCGACAATAACCAATCTAAAGCTTTCCCCTGTAGAGAGAAGGGAAAAACCTTAGCCTCAATGCATCCTCGGAAACATCAGTTTGCTTGCTCTCCCATCATGTATCCACAAAGCCCTTCAAATGTTTATAAGCATTTTGAGTTGGAGTACCGGTAAAGAAACCCCGTTGTGCAAGAAAAGTGAGCATCAAATTGGTGATTTGGAAGTTGCTCGTCCTAATACGGGGAGGGACTATTGCACTAGCATAATGTATTCCCTAGATGAGTTCACCTTCTCTTGAGTCTCTTCCACACTATCATCAATATCAATCCGAACTTCCTCATTAGGTTGAACAACATTGTTCGGGATCTTTTCTTCTTGTATCACTTGATCATCATCAACAAGTCGACTTCTACTTGAGGTTGGTGCATTCCTGACTCTTCCACTTCTTGTGATAACTGCCATGGCATGCCCCGTATTATTACCACCCTTTGGATTTACCACTGTATCACTTGGTAGTGCCCCTTAGGATGAGAATTTAAAGCTTGAGAGGTTTTCCCCAGTTGAACTTCTAGATTGCGGATCGATGTATTGTGTGAGGCAAGTTGGGCATCCGAATCGACACTCTTTTCCATCATTTGCTTGAACATACTTTCAATACCTCCCATCTCATCGTTTGAAGAACTTGAACTATGGGAAGGATAAGGAGGTGGGTTACTCAGTTGTTAATACATTGGGGGCCTTTGAAAATCCGACCCCTAGTTGCCTTGATTGTTACTCCATTGATTGTTGCCTCCCCAATTTCCTTGGTTGTTTCTACTCCAATTTCCTTGATTGTTGTTGTTGTGCCAATTCCCTTGATTGTTAGAATTTCAATTTCCATGATTGTTTTGTGGTCACCATTATTTTTGGTTTGGGCCTTGGAAGTTGTTTCTTTTCCCTTGAAAATTGTTCACATATTTCACTTCCTCCTCTTGTTCATTATAAGAATCATCTTGCTCAAAACCACCATCATCTTGCATATAGTTCCTCACTCGAGTTTGCATTTATGGACCCTCGGTCCTCCTCTTGTTTACCACACATTCACTCCCTCCGTAGCATTAACTTGCTTAGGAGCTAGCACTTGATTTAGTTGGACCTTTGCTAGTTGAGTCATGGTATTGGTCAATTCCGCAATGGCTTGCCTATGGTCTTGCAATTCTTTGTGAAGGTAGATTATATTCGGATCACCTTGTGGAACATTGGCCCGGGTTTGCCAAGTCGACGACGTTTCCTCCATCTCATCCAAGATTTCACATGCCTCCGCATAAGGCATAGTCATAAAGTTCCCACCGGCTAGTTGATTCACTATACTTTTGTTGGTTGTGTTAATCCCACGATAAAAGGTTTGTTGAATCATGTTTTTCGTCATATTGTTGTTGGGACATTCCTTAACTATTGTTCTATAGCGCTCTCATATTTCTTGTAGTGGTTCATTCAACTCTTGCTTGAATGCCAAGATCTCATCTCGAAGTGTAGTCATGTACCCGGGAGAAAAAAACTTAGCAATGAACTTTTCCGCCAACTTATCCCAAGTGTGAATTGAATGGTTCGGCAATCGTTCCAACCAATCTAAAGCTTTCCCCCGTAGAGAGAAGGAAAAAACCTTAGCCTCAATGCATCCTCGGAAATATTAGTTTGCTTGCTCCCCCAATATGTATCCACAAAGCCCTTCAAATGTTTATAAGCATTTTGAGTTGGAGCACCGGTAAAGAAACCCCGTTGTTCAAGCAAAGTGAGCATCACATTGGTGATTTGGAAGTTGATCGTCCTAATACGGGGATGGACTATTACACTAGCATAACCTTCGTTGGGCAATATTTGGTGTGGAGCCGCTCGTGGCAGAGGTAGGGGTGGAATAGGTACATTGTCATGTGGTACCCGGCCTCTCCGATTGGCTTGAGGCTCAAGAGGTACCTCATCTACTTGTTCCTCCTCGCCGTCCAATTCCCCAAAGGCAAATTTCCGAGATCATTATTTGCCATGTTTATACCTTTAATTTCATAAACAACTTAGTAACATGGAAGGGAAAGAAGATATTCCAAAACACACTTAAATATATTAGCTAACACCATTTTAACTCCCCGGCAACGGCGTCAAAAATTGATCCACGTCTAATCCGCACTCAATATGGGTGTTAGGGTATACACTTGATGAGAGCAAATGAAATAACTAAATTGCTCTTCCAAACAAGGGATTTTGTTTTCTACTTCTAAATTAACACTAATAATTATAAACAAATGAGAAGAAACTAGAAAGCGATTGATTATTTTTGTTGTTTTTACCAACTGGTTAAAAGGCCTAGGGATGTGACCTTCACCTAGGTGTTTGCCTAATGGGTTAAGTATGTTAACTCCGATTTTATTGATCGGGGTGTATTATAGATCTCAACTCTAAGTTACCCTCTCAATACCTCTCGGTCATAGAGTGATTTTGCCCAATTTGACTTTCTCAAGACCAAATGGGTATCAAGCTAAATAGTTGATATGAGCACAATATCATATACCAGCCGCAAACGATAATAAAATCACAAGTGCTCGCCGACTTCGTCACCGACTTCAGTGTAACAATAATGCCTGATGTTGAAAGGGAAGCCGTCCAAGCTTCCCTCCAAACACAAGACCTATGGGTCCCATACATCGATGGTGCATCAAACGCATCAGGGTCCGAATTGGGACTCGTACTCGAGGTCCCAACAGGCGAAGTAATTCGCCAGTCCATAAGGTGACCGAATATGACTAACAGTGAGGCCGAGTATGAGGCCGTAATTGCAGGGTTAAGGCTAGCAATCAAGTATGGGGCAAAACATTTGAAACTCCACTGTGATTCCCAGCTCATAGTCAACCAAGTCACAAGAACTTTCCAAATCAAGGAATAAAGGTTGAAAAAATACCGAACCGAAATCTGCAAGCTATTGCCTATGTTCGATGAATGCCAGCTCGATCAGATCCCACGAGCATAGAATGCCTAAGTAGATGGCCTCGCCAAACTGGCCACAACTACCAAAAGCATCACAGCCAGAGATAAAAGCGTAGTCCACCTCCTCAACTCATCACTAGACCAAATCGAGGTAAAAATCATAAACTTAACTTGGCACTAGCGCAATTGTATTATCAAATATTTGTAGGACGGCACACTCCCCGGCAACAAAAAAAAAGCAAAGAAACTAAGAATGCAGGCGGCCAGATACAGTCTCCTCCAAAGCGACCTATATAAGAAGACCTAGGGCAGCCCTCTAGTGAAGTGTTTGGGCCTGAACCAAACCTAGCACGTCTTCAAAAAAGTCCATGAAAGCCATTGCGGAGCTCACTCCGGCAATCAAGCACTAGTCAGATGCCTCATACGGACATGATACTATTGGCCCGCCATGAAAAAGGATGCCACGGACTTCGTGAAGAAATAAAACAGTGCCAAAAGTATGCCCCAATGATTCACCAAGCAGGCGAACACCTCCACTCAGTCACCTCCCATTGTCCGTTCATCAAATAAGGAATGGACATCGTGGGTCCCCTCCCAGCAGGGGCGAGGTAATGTATGATTCCTTTTGGTTTTAACTGATTATTTCTCTAAATAAGTGAAAGCAGGAGCATTCGCCCAAATACGGGAATAATAGGTAATCACTTTTATATGGAGAAACATCATCTACCGATTAGACTTTCCGAAGGAAATCAGTTGTGACAACGGACCCCAATTCACAGGAAAGAGAACTGTCGAGTTCTTCGAGAAATGGCATATCAAGAGGATACTCTCAACCCCATATCACCCAGTGGGTAACGGGCAAGTAGAATCCTCCAATAAGTCCACTAAACATCATGAAGAAAAAGCTCGAAGACGCCAAGGGACTTTGGCCAGAAATACTACTAGAAGTATTATGGGCCTACCAAACAACTCTGAAGACGAGCATATGAGAGACACCTACTCTTTGGTCTATAGGACCGAGGCAGTAATACCGGTCAAGGTTGGAGAACCCAGTCTAAGGTATTCCCACGAAAGAGGCACGAGTAACGATGAGAGCAAAAGCCAGGAACTCGATGAAATTGGCGAACAAAGAGATATGGTATACATAAGAATGGTCGCCCAAAAATAACAAGCAGAACGTTATTACAACAAGAAAGAAAAGGTCTGACCGCTGATAGTCAGAGACTACATACTGAAAGCCAAAACAAAAGAGAGCAAAGACCCCCTAGAAGGCAAGTTGAGAATGAATTGGGATAGTCCGTACAAAATCACGGCCAACGCGAACAAGGGTTCATTCCAACTAGAGACAATGGAAGGAAAGCGACTACCAAACAATTAGAACATCATCCACCTCAAATACTTCAACTTCTGAGAGAAAAAATGTCCCCCAAGCCGTACTCTTTTTCTCTCACTTGAGTTTTGTCCCATTTGGGTTTTCTCAAGGAGGTTTTTAACGAGGCAACAAAGGGAACACTTCGGGTCGAAGTACGCCAGAGTGGGACCGTTGTTACTATTTCATTTCTCGACTTCTCAATACTCTCTAAGTCAAACAATGAAGGGACTAGGTAGACCGGGCCTAGGACTGGAATAACAACCAACACCCAAAATTTGTTATTTTCTCCAAGTATATAACCAAAGCAACAATGTCAAATCAATAAGAAAATTACGCTTATCAGATTACCTTTTTCGTATTAAGGTTATGTTCGACCCCGCTCGAGAAAACACTTACCTTCCCTCGGCTATGATTTAATGAAAGGTTGTGTTTGGCCTAGCTCAAACAAACACCTACCGGCCCTCGGGCGCGATTCAACGAAAGGTCATGTTCGACCCCGCTCGAACAAACACCTACCGACCCTCGGCCGCGATTTAATGAAAGGTTATGTTTGACCCAACTCGAATAAACACTTACCGGCCCTCGACTGTGATTCAACAAAGGGTCGTGTTCGACCCTGCTCGAACAAACACCTACCGGCCCTCGGACACGATTTAACGAAAGGTTATATTTGACCCCTCTCAAACAAATACCTATCGACCCTCGGCCGTGATTAAACTAAGTCCAACCCCGCTTGAATAAACACCTACCAACCCTCGGCCGTGACTTAACGAAAGGTCATGTTCGACTAAGCTCGAACAAACACCTACCGGCTCTTGCCCGTGATTCAATGAAAGGTTATATTCGACCTCGCTCGAACGAACACCTATTTCCTCTCAGCCACATCTCAACAAAGAAAACACACGCGACCTATGAATATTCGGCTCCAAGGCCACGACCGAATAAAAGACAAACAACGATAAGAAAGGCAAAAGAAAAACGAGCAAACAATAGAAGAAAAAAACATACAAGTACAGAAAACAAACCACACGAAAGAAAAAATATGCAAGGAACAACTTTGATATTTCATACTTAAACTGTTTACAAAGGCTCGTGAAGAAGCGGACAAAAATACACAAAAAGTCAAAATAAAACTACTGGTTTTCTCCATCACGACCTTCAGAAGGCTCGAGAGAGAAGGCTGGATTGCTATGGAGCATTTGTAAAGGGCTACTATGCATTTGAATATGTATTTCATGTCCTCCATATCCTGAAAGAGCATGAGAGATGCTTATCTAATGCTTGAAATTTCTATGAACGATCCCTTGTGGTGAGGGATAAGGATGATTATTTCCTCTACTAACTCATCTTCCATCTCTTGTTTCTTTTGTTTTGGTTCGTTGGGAGGGGGTGGTTGTTGGTGATGTATGTCTAGTGGGATTGGGTGGTGTTGAGGGATGGGTTTCCATGGAAAGAAAATGGGTTGTTCGTTACTTGCTCCTCTGAAGTGAAGTATGAAAGTTGGTAGATTAGGTTGATGTTGTTGAGCAGGTTGAAGTGGTGTGGGAGGTTCCAATGGGATTACATGTTGTGAAATAATGCTGGAGCGATAGCGGGGCCTATTGAGTCTAGTATGTTGGCCATCCACATGTGGTTGATGTAGTATTTCATGGCAAGAGCCATTCCCTCGGAGATGAGTTGGGCTAGGAAGTTTGGATTCTGAAGCACTATCCATATTTCCTGGCCATTGATGTTCATTGGAAAGAAAGTCGCATGCCCCTGAAATGCCCTGCTCTATCCATGACATTGGGTGTTGGTTGGGAGGAAGCGATGGAGACATATAAGTGGGTGGGTGAAATAGAATTTATTGCGGGAAGGGAGGAAGAATTGCCATGGATTGATGTTGGAATTTTTTCAGAAGGTTAAAGGTTGTTGATGAAGTTGGAAAGATTAGTGCAAGTTAATATAGAGGGTGTAGTAGTAGTGTTTGAGTGTGTTTTTAGTTGTAATGATTGCAAATCTTTTGATGGAGATTGTTTTTTCATGGTATTTTCGGTGCCTTGGAGAGGAGGGTCGTTGATGATTGGTTGATTGGTTCCTCAATGTTCATTGACACATGGCCATCCGGTTCGGCCAAGTATTTAACTATTGTATGGTTTGTTTGAAGATTGTATTGAGAAATTAGATTTGTATTAGTGGGTAGATTAGCTGTCAATGGGTTATGTTGTAGACTAGGGTTTTGAGTGTTGCATGGCTTTGATATGCCACGTGTCGTATACGGATTTGTTGGGGGGTGTTATTTGGTGATAGCGGCTGCCTAGGGGGTATCGACGAGTTTGATTTGGGAGAATGTTTGTCACTGGATTCATTCGGTTAGTATCCTAGAATTGGGGGATTAATGTCTTCTTCCGTTAAAGAGGAAAATTTAATAGAGATAGGAATATAATTAATGTCCTTTTTTGTGGGAATTGGCCCTAAATTAGTAGTCGTTTGGATGGTATGTGCAGAGTCTTTTGTGGTTTCAAGATCTTGGAAAGATGAAGTAGTAGTGTAATTAATTAAGGAAGGTTCTGTAGACGAAGAGACAATGTTGTAATCCGATTTTTTTGCTTTATAAAAAAGTTTTTGAGTATTAAGATACTTACTTGACGCCGCATCAAATATTTTTACGTCTATACATGATTTTGGATTTGAAGATGCACCCAGGTATTGATCTTCTTGTGGTGACGGTTGTTTTTCCATCTTCTTTGATTTATTATTGTATCTCCTTCTTGGAAAAGTGACAGTGTGCCATGTTTCCTCTGTTAGTTGGCTTTCTTCCTTTGTGTTGAAGTCCTTCATGGCTACTGGTTTCTTGTGAACATGGGAACATGAGGGGTCAGTGTGTCCTAGACGACCACAATTTTTGCATAAGAAATTTTCACCATCATATGCTAATTGTTGGAGGTGAGTTCCGATTAAGATACTTGGTTGGACTGAATTTTCCAACGGAATTTCTACACAAAGTCTAGCGTAATGACCCCTTAATGTAGCACTGGTGCATGCATCAATTTTCAGTAATTTACCAATAGAGTTTCCAATTTTCTGGAGTATTAGACCATCGTAGAACTCCGTAGGTAATTGCGGTAGGCATACCTTCCGTAGGTAATTGCGGTAGGCATACCCAAACGACGGTGTGTGTATGTTTTTCTTTTCCGGCTACAAAATTTGGTTCCCATTGCTTGACGGATAAGAAGTACCCATTAATGAACCAAGGTCCATTTTGTAGAGCTTGTATCTTATTTTCTTCTTTTGTGAACTTAATAATAAAATAATCGTGGCCTAGGTTTCTGTTGGTTTCCACAGTTTGACAATTTTCTCCTTTAGATATTGATGTTGAATACGTTTGCCAATTAGTTTGATTATTAGGGATTGTCTACATGGATCTAAATTTTCACATCCAAAACCCTATCATTGTTTTAATATTAATTATTGCATCTTGTTTGTTGGTTAAATGTTCTTCTTAATAACTCAATCTGTGGTTTTTTCCAATAGAGCTTGATTTAAAATGACCGAATATATTTCATAAACTAGTATGGAGAAATGTGGAAAACCTTTAAATCTTGGATTGATCAATGAACAATTATAAACGAAAACAAGTCAAATATGGGAGTGGCAAACAACTACTAGCACATATTATTCGATTGTTCTTTTCCTTCCTATAGTTGTAGTGTCAGAGCCAACTTGTACGTATTTTGATTAATTTTACGGCGCACCGTGTTATCTTCTACCAGTATCAGTTACTCTATCCACAAGCTTGAGCATAAGAGAAAAATTAATCTAGTATTTTTGTCTCTAATAGGTTTCGAACCTTAGACCTCATGATTCCCAGCCTGTTTGGCCAAGTTTCTCCAAACCTAGAAGCACTTTTTGCTTCTTCTTTTTTATCAAAGTTGAATTGTTTGGCCAAACTTTTGGAAGAAAAAAAATACTTTTAAGGAAAAACAGAAGCAGTTTTGGAGAAGCAGAAAAAGTCGATTCTTTCCAAAAGCACTTATGAAAAAAATTCATTTAGAATCTTTTTAAAAGTTTGACCAAACACTAATTGCTTTTCAGAAGTGTTTTTCAAATTAATTAATCAAATACAAATTGATTCTCACCAAAAGTACATTTGAAAAAACACTTTTGAGAAAAAATACTTATCAAAATAACCCGATTTCAGAAACACCAAACAAGCTATCAATCAACTTCATTAACCACTAACTTTATCAACCGCTAGGTCATACCCTTATACTTCATTATTAGATTGTTATAGTGACATCTTTGATCATTTCGAATTCCGTGGGTTTAAAAGGCATTGTAGGCCAGCACTTAGTATTAACAACTGATTTTAGTAGCCCACAACTGTCTTCTGCATTTTAATGCTTCAACTGTGCAATAATAGCAAAAATTGTCCTACTACAACTTAGGCTCGACACTTATTATTTCTCTTTATGACCTAATAAATTCGTAACGCCCCTATATTAAGAGGAATAGTCTTTCTTTTTGAAAGGATTAAAGGGGGTTTAGTTTATAGTATTCTTTTCCATTATTCATAAAACAAAATATAGTATTAGAATGAAATGGACTTAATTAAATTAGATTAAATAACAACGAAGTTGAGGCATAATTGCTCTTCCAAAAGACAAGAGATGTCAATGAAAACAAGAAAAACTTTTTACATTTCTGATTGGTGTTTAGTAATACGAGGACATAACTAAAATAAGATTTTCCATTTTACTGGAGAATTGATTCAAATGGTGAAGCCAAATTTCCTCTCATTTTCCATTGGAATGATCATTAAATGACCTTTTATTTCTCCTAATTGCTCAAACACAACGTCTATCTTTGCTTTACTAATCATTCAATTTCCCCTCTTTGTATGATACATTACTCGTTGACTTTTACTTGTCCACTATTCTAAAAATAAATTTTTAATTTTACTTGTCTACTTTCGCATATCAAGAGAAAAATGGTTTTTTTCTCTTATTTTGCCCTTGACATTAATTACTCATTCCAAATCATTTTTTAAATCCATTAAGACTATACATCAATTAATATGGGTATCATGATAAATTATATGCTTTATTTATTATTTTTTAAGGGGTATGAAAAGTCAATATTGGACAAGTAAAAGTGAACGGAAGGAGTATTATTTTTTGTTAACAAAGGAATTTGCCGCCGCTATTCTTCAGGTGCGTACAAGATAAACCCCGTTCTTGTGTAGTAGCCCACGAACTATACTGGAGGGAAATCGCACTAGGCAAGCCCGTTTGATGGGCTCAACCGAGGTATGCAAGCAGATTTCAAACTCTAGATTTCTCATTTAGAAAATCTCCTACTCAATTAATTTGGCCACTCCAAAGGGTGTACAATTCATTGTTACTACCATTATTGCTCTCTTAAACTGTTGTATCAAGCATCACATAAATTACCTCCTCGTCATCTGTTTTTTCCTTTAAGGTACTTTTCTCTGCGAAGCTTCCACTTCTTGTTTGCTTGCTCAACATTTTCATATCTTGACTTACACACACGTCTTCATCCCCAATCACATAACCCCACCTACTCATACCCTATTTCTTATTTTTCTTATGTTTTTCTATTTTTCATAGCAACAGTATTGGAGCCATTTTATGCATGCATTTCAAACTAATACTCTATCAAATTAAATACTTGCTAATTCTTACCAAAATATATGAATCGAGCAACTCTGTCCGTCAAAATTTAAGTAAACGAAGCCTAATGATTTCTTTGTCTCAAATTTTCATTCACTTTATTGTCCGTCCGGTAACATCTTGGGTGAACTTGTCATCAGGGGCGTAGGCACCTTGCTTGAATCGGTGTCACGTGACACCACTTCGTCGATTTTTTTTTGTAATCTGTATGTATAAATAATAAATAAAATTAAAATATTGAGAATAAATATAAAAAATAACATCGATTGTCGTTACAATAATCTATTTATTTAATCATTTCTTTGAAGAAAAATTTCTGCATACGCCACTGCTTGTCATGCCCTATTCGCTTGATATAATATTCTTGATTTTTTAATATTCTCTCTCTTTCCCTTTTTATTTCCATATTGAAAATTCTAGTATATTATCAACTTCTCCCATTTTAAACAATTTTGACGTACAAAAAGAAAGAGAAACAAACATTGCACTCCATAATAAATATGGTAAGGTAAGGTGTTTAAATACAGGCGAAACATGCGTTTGTGCTATACTTGAGCGGTTGACGTTTCAAATTCCCCCCATAATAACAGTTCTCTTTACCTTAAATACGTATCCAAAATTTTAGGCAAATTTTCCACATTTGACTGACTCATTAGATGAAACCAAAAAATAAAGCTATAGTAAGAGAGAGAAACAAAAATAATTTGTTACTCCTATTATTGTTAACGGAAGTTTTTATGGTTGATATTCCTAACAACTTGTGCTATTTTCATTCTTGTTGTTAATTATTTTTAGTTATTCCATTTTCAACCGTGTTTCCTATTTTCATGTTACATGTTCTTCTCTTCTTGTCTTAAAATCTTTTGCTTGAGATAAAAACATTGAAATGTTCAAAGTTTTTTTTTTTTCACCTTCTTTAAATTAGAATAATAGTCAGAAAATATAGTACTTTTAACATTCTTGATTGGTGAAGAAGAGAGGATTAGAAGAAGAAAATGGCCTCTTCTCAAGTAGAAATTGCCTCCTCTTCTCCATTTGGTTATGTCCTTAATAGATGCAGTGCTAGAGATTCTAATCCTTTTCAAAAACATTTCAAGAATTTAGTCCAAAACCATGCTGATTTATTGGTACACAAAACAAAATGTGACAAGAATGAGAATAATAGTCCAAAGAAGAGAAGTAAAGCTGCTGAAAAATGGGATAAAGCTAGAAATATGGTTTTTTCAATGGACAAAGAGAAGAATAAAGAAAGTTCTTTGGATGTTCCAAATCTTGGAGGTGTTTCTTCCCTTGTGAGGAAATGGAAAGATTTTGAAGCAGAGTCAAAAACCATGAATTTGGCTAACAATTCTGAGAATTCTTTATATGTGGAGTCCCCTCATAAAAGATTTGATGAATGTGATGAATCTTGCATTGTGAAAAGTGATTCATTTGGTGATTGGGAATCCGATAAAACGGATAACGTTGATTCAAATTCTGCTCAGGGTACTAAAGATTCTGATATTACAGAAAATGAGAGGTTGAAAGTTTCAGATATTATCAGGAAATTGACATATACTATTGGAGATGAAAGTCATGGCCGCGACCATAATGGTAACGTTGTTGTAAATGGTGGATCGTTGCCTCGAGTTAGGACAACATTGGATATTTCAGAACAACAACAAAGGTGTTGTTTTTCGCCTGTTCTGAATTCGCCTCGTTTCATCAGAGGGCGCCAGGCGTTTAGTGATTTGCTGTTGCAAATGGAGCGCGATAGACATAGGGAAATTCAACGTCTTGTGGAACGTAAAGCAGTTTCCAAGTTCCAACAAAGAGGCCGCATTCAGGTGCATTGCATTGTATTGTATTGTTTTGTTGAAGTAATGTTTGGATATGCAGTATTTGTTTTTGTTTAATAACAATTTTCTTAGTTGGGTTGGCTGTAACGTATTGTACTGTATTGTATTATATTGTATTGTACAAGTTTGCAGGACTAACTATTTCAGGGTACTGATTAATCTTTATAATTCAACATCTTAACTAGGCTTTGCTTCGAGTTAGACTCATACGACGTGGTGCAGAAGTTAGAGATGGCCGATCAGTGAATTGCTCAGCGTCTGAATCAAATAGATTGACACATTCTGCAATTATGCATCTCAGGTGAAGTATCTTATTTGTTTTTGACTCTTTTCCTTCCATTTGTGGCTGCTAAAAGACCTGTCTTTTATTTTTCAAAGGAATGTACCAAAGTTTGTAAAGAAATCATAATAAGTCTTTGGTTCTAGATCTGCATATCAGCTTCTTTATTAAGTTTGTTTCCTTTTCCATTGCTATTAAGGGGTCGTTTGGTACGATGGATAAGCAAAAATTATCCTGGGATAAAATTTAGTACCGCCTTATCCTTTGTTTGGTTACTGATATCCCAGGATTAATAATAATACTGGGATGGATAAATCAGTAAAATTGATAATCTGAGGATTATTATATCAACCAAACAGTCAATAAGAAATAATATTAGGATAACTAATGCCAATATAACTAATCCCAGCATATTTGTTATGAGTTGTGTCAGTTGAAAGAACTAAGTTATACTTTTGTTAGTAACAAAGTTCTGATCTTTTCTTATGTATATTGCTATTTAACACAAAAATGCACCAAACCATAATGTTAATCCATTTCAGGGAAAAGTTCAATACAGTAGGACAACATTGTCTTGCTAACTCAAGAAACAACTCAAGGGAAGTGGTAGAAAGCGCTCGTGAAGTTGGAAGCCTCCCTTCTACACCAAAACACAGAAGGGAACTGGCTCGTAGCAACTCTGCGAAAGTAGGAACTGGATTGTCAACACATCAACAGAGAGAAGAGGATCCGTGTAAGGGGCTGGTCAAGGAGAGTTCAGGACTGCAGCCCGGTGTAGCTAAATCAAGAAGTGTCCCTATAACATTAGGAGATACAACTAAAGAGGTAGTAGATAACATCCTAAAAGTTGGAAACTTTTGTACATCCAATCAACCTCGCGAGGAGAATCATTACCAGGATCTATCCAAGCAAACAAGCCCCAAAAAGATAGAAACCAGGATACACGTTACCAACTCATCGAACTCCCAGAAAGAGATGGCGTTTAGTGACACAAATCCAGTATTTTCTTGTAGATCGAATCAACATGACATGGACCTTAACAATCGAGAAGTTAGCATCAGCTTACCGAGCTATACTTCACAAGCACAGAGCTCAGACAGTTTCCATGAACTGCAAATAAAGCAGCATCTAGGAACTAGTAACGAGTGGTCTAGTGATAACGCTAATCCTCAAAGCGATTGGGAAGAGGAAACTGCGAGCCAACACCTAGTTGAAAGTGATAGTGGTTGGGTAAGTGATTATTCCCATACAGCTAATGGATGGGATGAAATACAGTCTGCTTATCAGCAGCAAGTAGAAGTCAATGAAGACTGGATAAGCAATGTCTCTCGTCCACGTAAAGAATGGGAAGGCCTCAGGCACGAAAGATACCAAGAGATGCTTGATCGATTCTTAGACAACCATGATATACAACTACTTCTTCAAAGGTATTAGCAACTCCTTCACTTTAATTTGTTATACTAATCCGATAAATTTGTCATCAATTAGTTTTACTTGGTAATCATCCGTGTTTGAAAAATATACTTTACCTGGCCCATTAGCATAGCAGAAAATGTTAAAGGCTTTGAGGCAGTTTTAAAGATGAAAGAATCAGAAAATGAAGGCAATGGCAAAGTAAACTTCTTAGAGCATCTATATTTTCAATTTGAATCACTGAAAACAGGACTTGAACGCGAACTTTATCTGTTTTTGCCCTACTCAACGTGACGACTGTAAAAGACTCGTTCGATTTGAGATGTGAATCAACTACATATGTTTCTAAGAGTTTGAAAAAAATGCTATATTTTAATAAACTCTCTTGCTTGCCTTATGCATCTATCTCCTTACCCACTCCTATACAGTGTGGTCAAAGGCTATTTAAGAAGCTCAGAAAAGCTCAGGGAGGGCGCTTCACCTCGCTCAAGCCGTGCTTCATTATAAGCAAGGCATTAAAGGGGCGCACCTCATTGCCCATGTGTCATGTTTTAAACTGGTCGATACTAAACAACAAATACAATTGGAAAATAAATGTATTACTTGTTAAGAAAACATTATGAATGAAATTAAATTTTTACTCTTTTCTTGAATTACATAGGGCTTTTTTACCCTTTGTTGCGCTTTTTCTTACTAAAGCCCACACCTAAATTGTTCTTTGCGCTTAAAGCCCCAATAGACATGGAGCGCTTTTTAGATCTTTTCGCCTTTGAAACACTGCTCCTATGATATTCATCACTCAGCTTTTGAAATTGAAGCATAGTCCATGACTTGCACTTTGACTTTGATTTTCTAATCCGTGCAGAAAAAGTGTTTCAAATTTTCTTACCAGTGATTTGAGGGAGAAAATTGATCGAATAATGGCGTCTCAGTCACAACAACTACCAAATGGCATGAGAATCAGCCATGTTGAGGATGAAGAAGTACCAACACAAGTGGATAAAGAAGAGGAAGAGGACGTGGTATTACGACATAATGCAACAGAAGAGGATGTTGAGGTAGAAGAAGAACAAGACTCGGGTTATGACGATGAAGATGAAGTATTAATTGATGACAACACATCATCATGGAGCCTAAATCAAGTCAAGGAAGTAACTGATGACTCTTATCACTTCCCATCTCCTTCTTCACTACAATCTCAATCATCTAGTATTTGCTCCCAACGCATTAAACCGTGCTCTTCTTCTTCAAGAAATTCTTCAACTGTGAGTTGTCTATCCTTGGGCTGACTTGCCTGATATTATTTGTAAGTTGGGATTAGAACTAATGACATGTGCATTAACAGGAAATGGAACTCATATATGAATTGAGAGGACATATGGAGCAACTCCACCAAGAGATTTTTGAAATACGGAGATCTATGAAGAGTTGCATGAACATGCAAATGAAATTACAACGTTCGATTAAGCAGGACGTTGCTGCTGCAATTAGCCAGTTAGGTGAGCCAGAACACAAAGATCTGAATATGGAAAAAGCAAAAATCCTTGAAGTTTGTGTTTTGAATTAGTAAACCCTTTATAACAAACTATAAGAAAAGCTTGATGGGAAATATACCAAAATCCCTGATGTTTAACTTCCTGAACTATATGTTGCATCATATCATGAATTTCTTACTCTCTGTGTATTGGTTAGCAGAAGGGGAGCCGTGTGACCTATAGGTCACGAGTTCGAGCCGTGAAAGCAGCCACTAATGTTTGCATTAGGGTAGGCTGTCTATATTACACCCCTAGGTATATGGCCCTTCCCCGGACACCGTGAACGCGGGATGCCTTGTGCATCGCGTTGCCCAGCCTGTGTATTAGTTAACAAATTCACCACAAGATTTGGCTTTACATCTCAACTTGATACATGTGACCTTTTCCCTCCCTTTTCTATTTTCCATTTCTACTTTGATTATGCAAAGAAGAGACTTACATTTTTGTAATGCAGGTCAAAAAAGCAAGAGGAATTCAGATAACAAGGGTCCAAACAAAGGAAATTGTTGTATTTGCTGTGAGGAGCCTGTTGATTCACTGCTTTACAGGTACTTGTATGTGGATATCAGTTTAGCCACGCTATAGGAAACGACAAGTATAGTACAATAACAACAACCCAGTATAATCCTACTAGTGGGGTCTGGGGAGGGTAGTTTATACGCAGACCTTACCCCTACCCTGGGTAAAGAGGCTGTTTCCGATAGACCCTCGGCTCCCTCCCTCCGATAACTCTCTACCTTGCTCTTGGGGTGACTCGAGTCACCCCAAGAGCAACCCACTCTTGTCCAACGACAAGTATAGTAGAAATCAATATATAATACTAATCATGTCCATAACTTTGCTCATGGTTTTCAGATGTGGGCATATGTGCACCTGTTTCAAGTGTGCTCATGAATTGCTTAGGGGTACAGGAAAATGTCCAATTTGCCGAGATCCAATAATGGATATTGTGCGTGCATATGCTCATTCATGACCTACTAGTGAACTGGATATTGGTCTGGAGGTCTGCCCGACAACAATAACGATGCCTCAATCCAAAGTAAGTTGGAGTCAGCTACATGTATCTCCACTAGTCATGTCGCTCCGTTCAAGCTCATCGTAGTCCTATATTATGTAACAAGTGCCTAGGTGAGCACGTCCAATATATTATGTATTGTGAGGATTAATCATAGATTGGCTAGTTTACGTTGGCTATCAACCTACTGCGCCCTCCTCATTTATCCGAATTCCGGACTCATAGTGTGAGCAAGCTCAAGGCAGAGTGTTTTAGAGCTGCCCACCACCATTTTGTACTAGGAAAGATGAGCAAAAGGGTGATTTTATTTTTCTTCTTAGCCATGAATTCTTTTCTGGCTAATTTACTATCTAAACCAGGTATAGTTTGACAGATGAGTCAGTCTGCTGGTTCCGCTAACCATCCTTTGTATAGGACAGGAAAAAGGAAATGAAGTTCCTTCTGTGATAGTAGAGTTGTGTCTTTCAAAATTCTTTATATATATATATATATATAAAAGAATCTCCAACAAGACGTGGGGTTGAATCTTGTGACCAAGAGCAACTTAAGTTGAAGCTGCCCTTATGTCAAGGGAATTCAACAATTTATACATTTTTAAAAAGAAATTCCCTTAACCGGTAGTTCTGTCTTTTAAGGAATAGTCAAGACAAGATGACTCTATGTTTTCCTTCTTCCACCACCCTCTCACTCACGACACGCATGCTATATGTGTGATGCCGACTCCCTGATCTAGACATCTACGGACCACGTAGCACGACCCCTGCCGTCAGATATATATAACAACCCCCCCCCCCCCCCACAACCCCTCCTGCCAGAAATCTGATATGAAAGTTAGTATCCCCTATTTTGGAGACAATACTGCTATCACTCGAGTGATAATTTATTATTCAGATATGCATTTGCCGCTGCTGTTTTAAGATGTCTACACAATATCACTTAAATCGACAATTACACAAATTAAATAGGAAATAGTCACTTAAAGTCTTAAATGACTTTTTACTACGTATCTTAAGAGCAGTACAGTAAATAGTAAGTGTGGACTTGTAATGGTTTTGTGAAGTTGGTAAATCTCAGTTGTATATATACAGGACACTGTACAAAGTGTGGTTGGATACAAACTCTTCCAAAGACATCCCTGTTAATATTATCTCTTCCTCTACATAAGCTATACAATATTAATTCTAAGTTACATATAATTCAAACGTGTAGATAAGATCACGATTGGTATGATCTGACAGGACTGGTTGCATCCAAAGCACTTCTTATTCTTCTTCAGAAAAAATTAAAATAAAATTGCATATTTACCCCAAGAGGTGAAAATGGCTCGCTATAGCTTATGGCCATGATTACAATACCTTTTAAATATGGAATTTTACAGAAATGTCTCAAATAAGTCTTAACTTACCAACCTCTAGCAATAATTATAAACTTACCAAAACTAGTCAAGCACATATAAAAATTGAAAGCCTAAATTAAATAAGTTTTTTTTTCTCCAAGAATAACATACAAAGATCTTCTTCCATATTGTTAAACATGATCAACAACATTAGATGCAAGACGGAAAGAAAATTTCTTGGATGAGGTAGCAAATAATGTGATGAAATACAGAAAAAATTTACAAGATTCCAAAAATCTAAGCAAAAAAGGACTTTTTCAATGGGTATGGTTGAAATTCATTGAAAACATATAAATGAGTCAATATACAAAATTTGAGGAAGATTGGAGGTGATTTTAACCGGTAAAAATAGCATGGGCTAGCCAGTTTTCAGACTGGTAATTCAAAAATAGCCAGCGTTTGCAAAGTTATTGAAAAATAGCCACTATTTTGCTGCAACACGGACCGGTCTAGCATAATATACTAAAAATTGGTGCACATGTGTATGAACTTCCAGCATATTATGCTGGAACTCCAACACACGAAAAGTTTCAGCATAATATACTGGAGATTGGAGTACTTGTGTATGAACTTCCTGCATATTATGCTAGACCGGTATATTATACTGCAACTCCAGTATATTATGCTGGAATATTTTTCGAATTTTGAATAGTGTTTTCGTTTAGATTTATCTTTACATGAAAAGTGTCTAAATTTCGATTACTTTTGAAACTATGGCTATTTTTCAATTACCACTTGTAAATCTGGCTATTTTTGAATTTCTCCCTTTTAACTGATTTGGTATAAAAATTCATAGTTAAAATCGAGTTCAAAAAATTCTTCTAAGACATATGTATCTCACACACAGGTATACATGGATATACACGTGATATACATTTGATACAGATAAAATACATATGTGACACACAAATGATACACAGTATGATACACATATCATTTTGTTTCATGTCCATTTTCTTTATCGTATTTTCAATTCAAACCACAAAACTCTACCAAATCATCCCAAAACTGAGATTCAAGCTCCTTAAGATGTACTCAATCTATTCTAATAAAACCCACTCAAAAGAAAGCATAAATTTGACCCTTTTTTGGCTACAAATAGCTAATTGGCTAATATTAGTAATATTTTATGAACTGGTGAATTTTTATAATATGCTACCTATAATGGACATAGCTGGTAGTTTCCCTTTCAAAAATCTGAATTCGAATTCAAAGTTTCAAAACTTTTTAATGGTCGTCAATGGTGGAGAGTGAAATACCTTCAAAACTTATTGATTGACAATTTCAATTCGAATAATCTTGCCAAATAATTAATATACATGTATTGCTAGCCTGCAATTGGAACACTAACAAGAAAAAGGGAAGCCTAGAAAAACTCCAAACTCCAGCCATGGCAAAATTCAAATCGATAAAAAATTAATCCCTTTCTTCACCATTGTTAGAGAAAATTATGAGCTTTAGAAGAAAAAAAAAATTATAGAATCGGTGTAGAAAGAGGGTTGATTTCAAAGAGAGAAAGATGAAAATCCTTTAGAAAGATTGAGGTTTGTCTGGGTAAGTAAGGAATTGTGAGGATTTTTCGGGATTTAATAAATTAAAAGGCTACAATCAAGGGACACTCATTTAAAATTAATTTGTATATAATTGGTAAATTATATATGACCATGTAATTAAGTTAAAACTTAATTAGGGAGGGTAAATAAGTTTCATATGTAGTATAGGTAGGTAAAAATCGTCTTTCGAAACTAATTGGGCCTATGGGCCTATAACAAAAGAAAAATATATTAATTGAATTCGAATGGGAAAATACCAGCTATGTCCATTTATGAGTAACTTATTACAAAAATTGGTCAATTCATAAAATATTACTAATATTAGCTAATTAGTTATTTGTAGCCCAAAAAAGGTCAAATTTTTGCTTTCTTTTGAGCGGGTGTTATTAGAATAGATTGAGTACATCTTAAAGAGTTTGAATATCAGTTTTTGGATGATTTGATGGAGTTTTGAGGTGGTTTGAATTGCAAATTTGAAGTAGAAGATGAACATGAAAAAAATTATGTGTATCACTTGTGTATCATATTTGTATCAAATGTGTATCACATGTATATCTATGTATACCTTTGTGTGAGATACATGTGTGATACATGTTTGATTCATGTATCGCCGAAAAATTTTTTGAACTCGATTTTAACTACGAATTTGTACCAAATCAGTCCAAATCACCTCCAATTTTCCTCAAATTTTATATATTGACTCATCTATATTTTTCAATGAATTTCAATCATACCCATTGAAAAAGGTCCTTTTTTACTAAGATTTTTGGAATCTTTATATATATATATATATATATATATATATATATATATATATATATATATATACTTGTATTTCATCAGCTTATTTACTACTTCATCCATGAAAATTCCTTTCCGTCTTGCATCTAATGTTGCTAATCACGCTTAAAATATGGAAGAAGATCTTTGCGCGTGATTCGTGGAGAGAAAAAATCTTATTTATTTGGATTTTCAATTTTTATATGTGCTTGACTAGTTTTGATAAGGTTATGATTAATAACTAGAAGTTGGTAAGTTGTGATTTATTTGAGACATTTATATAAGATTCCCAATTCGAATTAAGTTCACGCGATGACGCTCTAATCTCATTAAGAATTAAGATTGCACAACTCTCTCGAGTTGCTCCGCGGCCGCGCAACTATAACGCTCTGACATCGTAGTGCTAAGTAAGTCCGATCCTGTGCCGAAGGGGCTCAACAGAGTTAATGGCCTAAAGCAAAATTATATTATCGGCAAAGTTTTTAGCAAGCGCATCTTCATTTTATCCTAATTACTCATGAAAGTAGTGTTACATGATTACAGTTCTCTATAACAACGCAGTATTTGCTAATTAAGTACATGTTCTCTGTTATCAGTTGTACAGTGGATATATATAGGAGAGGTTCGTGCCTCGTTTTCTTTATATAATTTCTCTATTTATCATATTTTTATTTTTTCAATAATTCAGCAAAAGATGTCGAGCTAAATCTATATATTATTAAAAGGAGAGTAAAAAACCTTCTGCTTAAGTCAAGTGGCAGCCTAGAAAAAAGTCACATGGCATAAGTAGTTAATAATTAGTTATTTAGTTAATAATTAGTTATTGATTATTATTTTTGAATTTAAATATCTATAAATAATAAAATAAAATATTTTATAATAAAAAACGAAAAATAAAAAAAGAAAAACTATCCATTCAAATTGGAGAGTAGTTTCAAGTTGGAGTTTTTAAATTATTTTAAAATAAAAAAACTAAAATTAGATTTTAGTTTCTTCTATCCATATCTTCTTCTATTTCTTCCTTTGGGCTAAACTTTTTTGAGGTAATTCTTTTTCAAGATTAAATCAAATTTTCTTTTCTGGTGGGCGTATGCTCCGTAGACTCCTGGTAATTGATTTTTCTTAAGTTTTTTTGCTTTATTATGTCTTTCGCTGCATTATGATAGTGGGAGGTTAACGTCGAGTCTCAATCTAACTATATATGCATAGATGTAGGTGCGTTAGATATAATTATATGTTTTTGCATTGCAGGATGTGCTCAATAGGATATAGTTGAAGCTTTACCCTCTTGTGGCCAAGCTCCTAAGGCAAAAGGTGAAAGATATGGCATCTTTATGTTTGGGAATAATCTAACTGAGTTAGACCACAATCATATACACATGTTAGTTTTTCAATAAGTATTATCATCCCTTATTTTTACAGCTTGCATACCCCAATTTGCATTGTTTTATAATTCCATGAACAGATCACGATAGTGAAAGTCACTAATCTTACTTTTCTTTTTTTTAATTTCTATTTTCTTTTATTTTTTTAAAAAAAATTCATCTGCCTTTACTTTTATTTTTTAATTCCAACTTATTTTACTTTTTATTTTTTAAATTTTCACATTCTTTTACTTTTATTTTTTTAATTTTTCACTTTCTTTTACTTTTTTTAAAAAACAATTTTCACCTACTTTTACTTTTACTTTTTTTTATTCCATACTTTTAATTTTTCTATTATTTTATTCCCATCCGAAAATTTTAAAAAAATATTTAATTTTTTTGGTTTTTTAAAAATAATACTAATAGTAATAATTTGACCTTTTAAATTATTTTTAATTCTTACCCTATATAAAAAAATATAACAAAGCTAAAAATATATATATTAAATTTCTAAAAGTAATTACATAGTAGAAGATGGTAAAAATTCAAATATAGTCAAAAATTAGGTGCCCACAACTGCCCCTCTTTGCTTGGAAACATGAAGAGTTTTCAGGCAAAGACTAGGTGAGCCATGTGACTAATTTTTTACCAAACCGTTATTCAAAAGGAAAATAAATAAAAGATAGGGTGCAACCGAGTCTTGATTTTGGACAGCCTACATATCGCGGGTTATAGGGAAATCAGGTCACGTGTAGTTCAAGGAGAATGGTGGAATGATGAGTTGAGGAGTCGGGTAAGGTTCCGTCGAGGCTACAGTCCGCGATCCTGCTATTATATCAAAATAAAAAAGAAACTCAACAAGCCTATCAGCTATGAGTTACAAGATTCCTATCTATGAGTCTTCTGAAATTTGATCTTGAGTCTTGACTGGTTCTTCATGCAGACTCTCATATAAACCTTGATGCTCACTAGCTGTAGGTTCATTGTTCTATAGCTTCTTCTAATCAAAATGAGACTCCAATGCTCGTGGCTTCAGTCATGTCTTGAGCATTCCATATCTTTTCAACTACTTTTGCATTTTGGATTCACCTATTTTTTTTTTCTTTTATTCTGAATTGAGACTTCTTTTTTTGGCCATCTCGAACCCTGTGCCTCGAGTTAAAACCTACTTAGACACCAAAACAAACAAACGAGTGAAATTTTTCTGCCCCAGTTTGCACTAGAAAAATTTCGTGAGTTATTATAACAAAATTCAAAACTAGTTCTTTATTGAAAGCAATAAAAGGTCGGGAATGGTGTACCCCGAAAACAAATTAGAAACTAGGAAATGGA
The DNA here is from genome assembly GCF_000390325.3 of Nicotiana tomentosiformis. Taxonomy (NCBI): domain Eukaryota; kingdom Viridiplantae; phylum Streptophyta; class Magnoliopsida; order Solanales; family Solanaceae; genus Nicotiana; species Nicotiana tomentosiformis. Next base: position 18,229,183 of record NC_090819.1, read on the forward strand.
GACCCTATGTCTAAAATAAAAAAACTAGAGAGTGGAGACCCTATATTAGAAAAGCGACTAGGGATTGGTGTACCCTGATACTATTAAGGAAATGTAACCAGGGGATAGCACCCTGTATTACGGAAAAAAAAAGTAACCAGGGGTTGGTGCCCTGTATTACTAAAATGAAAATGAATCCCATGGGCGAAAAGGTTCTACCTGGGTTAAACTGCAAAAAGCGAGCCTGAGCGAATAGTACTTCTACCCGGAACTATGAGCTGGATCCCCATAGGCGAAAAGGTTCTACCTGGGGTAAGCTACGAAAAACAACCTGAGCGAAAAGTACTTCTACCCAGAACTATGAGCTGGATCCCCCTAGGCGAAAAGGTTTTACCTGGGTTAAGCTACATAAAATAACCTAAACGAATAGTACTTCTACCCGGAACTATGACCTAGATCCCCCTAGGCGAAAAGGTTCTACCTGGGTTAAGCTACATAAAATAACCTGGGCAAAGAGTACTTCTACCCGGAACTATGAGCTGGATCGCCCTAGGCGAAAAGGTTCTACCTGGGTTAAGCTATGTAAAACATCCTGAGCGAAGAGTACTTCTACTCGGAACTATGAGTTGGATCCCCCTAGGCGAAAAGGTTCTACCTCGATTAAGCTATGTAAAACATCCTGAGCGAAGAATACTTCTACCCGGAACTATGAGCTGGATCCCCCTAGACGAAAAAGTTCTACCTGGGTTAAGCTACGAAAATGAGAGGTATGAACAATAGTGATACATGCTAAAAATAAAGGAAAATAGAGATTTTGAGGAAACTTACCTTTGGTGACATTCATCTTTAAGGAGTCGCCGTTCTGCACTGCTTTGTTCCTGCTGTAAACAAAGAAAAATTATGAGTTTTAAAAGTGGTGGTCGGTTTGTGACCTTGATGTCTTTGGCAGCTTGGCTTTGTGCCCATCTTCTTTTGATGATGATTTCAACTTGCCACTAGATGTTTCGTGAATACCACTTGAATTTATGGCCCTAGAGAGCCTTTGACTTTTCAAACTTTTACATGACGGTTAGTCGCGTGGGACTTAACCTTTTTAACTTATTTTGCCTTTGTGGCATTTCACTTTCGACTTTCAATTTCAGAGCATTGGGGAACCTTTGGCTTTTCAAACTTTTCCAAAATGGTTAGCCACTTAGGACTTAACATTTTAAACTTCATTTTGCCCTTGTAGGCACTTTCAATTTGATTTCCTCCTTTTGAGAGTTTTTGATTTCAAAGCATCAACCATCATGGCCAATCGGGGTTGACATGATGCCCCTGCCGAGGTTGGGTGCCTTTTCAATGTATCTGTTCGCTTCAAACAAGAGCCTTGTAATCGGTCTTACCATCCTTTCTTTGCCTTTATTTTGACACGAAGTTATACCGAAAGGGATTCAAAGAAAATAATAATGGAATGGGGAATGAGTTTAAATAAGAGGTGTCCCTTTCGGGGAATAGAAATTAAAGAAGGACTTATCTGGGAGTACATGCGGATTTCAATGAACATGACATGCCTTTTGGACTAGATGCATGATCTGTGTAAACCGTCCGACTCTCAGCAATTCAACATAACGTTTGCCTCAAAACCGAGAAACCTTGCCTAGGACTGTGTCGATGCCAATGGATGTGAAGATCCTCTTTTCGATCAGTAGTGCTCTTTGCGGATTTTCACTAACTGACCTCTCTCATTTCTCTTCTCATCATCGCCTTATAGTGCCCTTTGCGGGTTTTCACTAACAAGACTCTCTTTTTTTTTTCGCTGCTCGACATCGCCCTACGATGCCCATGAGGGTTTTTTCACCAATAAGACACTCTTATTTTATTTCTCTCATTTGGTTGTATCAGATCCAAGTAACTGTATTCTCTAATTCTTGAACATTCTCGTTGATTGATCGGAAGGACTTGAAAAGGATTTGGGTAAAAAGGATTTGGATTGGATTACAACTTTGGAACCTTTAAGGCAAAACCATCGCCGAACCATTGTAACATGTGCCCCAGTTTCAGTTTTTTTTTTTTTTGAAATATGGATTTTTATTTTAGTGTGACTGAACCCCAGAGAGAGGCTGCCTACGTATCCTTTTGGAATCAAGTCGAATGTAGTTCAAGGTAACATGAGCTATTTTTTTTTTCTTTTGTCTTTCTATCTGTTTTGTTTTCTTTCTCTTTCCTTTTCCTTTTTTTTCTTCTTTTTTTTTCTTTCTTGTTTTTTTCAATAACTCCTTCAGGTTCCAAAGAGGATAATCAAAGAAAAGTAACCGGCTCAAAGGGTTGGCAAAAAGGGTTAATGGTGTTTGGGTAGCGAGAATGAAAGCCTTCGTCATCCCAATCAAAGAGCATTAAAGATGCGTGAAGGGTCAAATATAGTACCTTTTTGACTGCATCAATTTGGAGCCAATTTCCTTTAGCTTCTTCATGATGCGGGAGGATACATCTCAGAACGAGTTGCCCCACTTGAAAATTCCTGTGCCGCACTTTCTTGTTGTAGGCACTGGCCATTCTTTGTTGGTACAACTGCCCGTGACAAACTGTGGCCAATCGCTTTTCATCAATCAGTGTAAATTATTCCAATCGATTTTTGACCCAATCTTTATCCTCAATCTCGGCTTCAACAATGATCTGAAGAGAGGGAATTTCAACTTCTTCTGATTTCATTCGAACTTGGCCTAGGCCTACTGTTCCAATTCTTTGTTTATTTTCTCAGAAGCCTTATCTTCAACACATTCTGCTTCTTGATTCATTATTTCGAGGTCTAACAACATTTTAAGATATGGGCATGAAGTCCGCAAACATGTCATGTTATTAAAATCTGCATTAACAGAACTTTCAAGAGAATAAGGAAGGTGACAAGATTAAGAAAAGAGACATTCCTGTACAATAAAATATTAATTTCATTTGATTTGATTTTTTTTAAAATTTTTAAAGATATAAGGGTTTACATCAGAAAGTAAGACAGTAAAAGTAAAATGTCCGGATTACACCCTGAAATAATCCAGACGCAGAAAAGATAGCTAGACCGGCTACCGAGACTCCCATCTGACAGAGAACTTTTCAAGTTTGACGCCCGTTTTTAGGTTTCTCTTCTGTCGCGGTAATGGCTACTGTGGCTTTCAGTGCTTGATCAAATTCCTCATCTTTATAGATCATTCCGACAACTGGCCTGTGAGTAGGCAGATGATTGTTCATCATATTAGGGGCCTCTTCATCCATAAACACTATTGCCTTGACCTCGATGAGGTCTTCCACTGCTCTCTTAAGAATCCAACAATCTTCCGTATCATGTCCCACAGCTCCAGAGTGGTATTCACATCTACCATTAGCTCGGTGCGCCTGTTCGGGGCTACTAGCTCAGTGCGCCTGTTCGGGGCTACTAGCATGACTAGCTTTTTGGAACAAGCTCGAGTATGATTCACCAACAGGGGTGAACTCATTCCTTCTGTGGAGGTTCTTTTTTCTCTTTTTTCTTTTTTGTTTTGATTTTTTTTTTCATACCTTGATTTCTTTTTTCTTTCTCTTTTAGTTGTTTTTCGCTCTTTGTTTTTCTTTGTTATTTTTTTGTCACTCTTTTCTTTCTTTTTAACTCAATTGTTTTCTTCTTCTTTTTTTCCGATTTATTTTTTCACTCAATTTGTTTATGGCTATGATCGAATCCGATGGGGATTTTCTATGTATCATCACGCCGCATGAATCAGATCATTACGTAGTTTAGGGAAGATCAAGAATAAAGTAAACAAACTAACCCTTTTTTTCTTAATTGTTTTTACTCATACACAAAACAATCACGAAAACTTCTAACAAGGAACATATTTTTGAGTTCTGAGTTTTTTATTATTTTTTTGGAGGGAAAGAAAAACTTCTTTAAGAGTAAAGAAAATATTTTTGGATTTTAATTTTTTAATATATTTCTTTTTATGTTTGTTTTGAGAATTTTTTTTAAAAAAAAAACTTCTAAAGAAGAAAGAAATTTTTTTTCTCGAATTTCAATTTTTATTTTATTTTTTCCGAAGAAAGACTTCTAAAGAAGAAACAAATATATATATATATATATATATATATATATATATATATATATATATATATATATTTGATTTTATTTTCGTTTTCGAATGAAAGACTTTTAAAAAGAAAAAAAATATTTTTGGTTTTAAATTTTTTTTATTTGGGATTTTCTAAAGAAGGAATTAAATGAAAATATTTTTAAATTTTTGAAAATTGGGGCCGGAACCGATGAGGTTTGCCTACGTATCTCACATCCGGCGAGAATCAGACCCGCGTAGTTCGGTCAGTTTTGACACAACAGAGAAAACATGATTTCTTTTGACTCATTTTGAAATGATTTTTCTTTTTCTCTTTTTTTTTCAAAATTTCGGCAGAGTTTCTAGATTTTTCAAATACCGGAATTTTTGAAAATCGGATGAATTTTCTCTCTCCTACTTCTCACTTATGACTTTTCCCAATTTTCTGTATTTATTCTAGCAGCCGGTCAACATGCAAATCAGATCAAACAAAATGCACAAATAGCACGTAGGATGCATCATGATGGTCTTTTATTTTTGGGTACACATGTCCTAGACGGATCCAACCCCTGTGTTGAGTCCCCAAAGTCAAATGCACATGATGCAAACAAACGTTCCTACTAGGGATCCTCATGAGGCTATGTTATTCTAGGTTTAAAATCCTAGGGGGGGTATTTTAGATCTGGCTTACCCAAGCGGACAGCTCGAGCCGAGGTGGGGACAATGTATCGGGAGCACGAAAGTCTACCTGGCCTAATTACTGATCCAAACTCTTTCTATTTGGGATGACCTCTAACAGAATAGTGGGCCACGCGCACGTGTGCACCATAAATTCAGAAGACTCGGAAGGGAGGCGTAAGAAGGCAGTTTATATAGTTCAAATAACATCAAAGCGGTAAATGAGCGGCAATTATCACATTAGACCCACAAACACAGTAATATCAACAATCAAGAAAGCCAAGTATAGATCACATACAAGCTCGAATTCTAAACCCTGAACTAGAAGTTCTGGGTTATTTTTCCCAGTAGAGTCGCCAGAGTTGTCACACCCCTTTTTACCCCACAAAAGATATGTGTATGGATTATTGTGGGTTAAAGAGTTTTTTCAATTAAAGTGACAAATTTGAGTAAGGATTATTTTATTTACAGAGCCGCCACTTGGAATTGATTTTTTTGGTGTTCCAAGTCACCTTTATTTGAATCCCTATTCAAAGGAAGATTTGACTCTTTTATTATTGGTCTGCGAAAATAAAGTCCGGGTAAAAAATTCTGGTGACCTAGGAGAAGGTGTAAGGCATTCCCCAAGTTCCGTGGTTCCAGTACGGTCGCTTTATTGACTACAACTTGGCTTGAATTAATTTTGAATAAATTATGATTTATTGGTTTTAATATTTTATCTATTTACTTTTAATTATTCAAATATAGAATTATCTTTGAAACGAATCATGTGTGTGAATCCGTTTTGTTTATTGTGTCAAAATCTTTTCACGCGTACGTGTACACAATTATTAGAATTTTATTATTAAAATTGTTTTTGCCAAAGTTAACATATACTTTGGTTTTATTTTTTGAAAATCACAATTATGTCACGCGAATGTATATATAATCGCGATAAACTAATTAAAGGCGTGCCTAAAGCACTCTATCGATATTCACTATTCTTCCTATATTTTTGAGATTATTGTAAAGTCATGAATTATGGAATTACTTGTGGAAGAAGTGTATGATTTTAGATATTTGAATAAATAAACCATCATCTACTAATACCCTACAATCCAACAATTGAAGCCCAAATTTATTAGGGGCCAAATCTTTCCAACTTTAAAGCAAGTTTGAATACCATATTTCCAGAAACATGATTAAGTATATAGCATTTAAAGACTAATTTATATTATTATTTATACAGTTTAAAGGAAAATAAATAAAATCACATGAAATAAGATTAGAAGAATAGAGGAAAGAATAAACCTTAAATGCAAAATTTTCAATTAAATGAGTTTTCAAGAATAGGTATAGTAACTCATACGAATGTCGAACAAGCATAAGTGAAGAAGAACATCAAAGCAAGTGAACGGAGCTCCAAGGAATCCTTGACCTCGACTATTGACTTCACTTTTTGGCGTGTAAAAAGCAATATTATGAAGTATTTTTGTTGGGTTTTGGATGAATAGCTAGATTTTTCGAAAATAAGAGACGAAGAAAGAATGACACGAGTAGAAACTCTCTTAGCGTATAAGAAGAAAAAATAATTTCTCTCAATTCCCTCCTCCCTTCTTTTTTTATCCTTCTCCCTCTCCCTCTCTCCTCACATTTCTCTTCTATTTATAGAAAAATTCAGAATTTTTTAGGATTTGTTTATATTTTATTATTTTATTATTTTTTAATTAAAAAGAATTCTCACTTCCCATTTTTCTTCTTTTTTTTAAAAACAAATAATTCCCCACTTTCCTTTACTTTTCTTTTTTTAATTTTCCACTTTTTACTTTTCTTTTTTTATTTTCCACTTATTTTACTTTTCTGGTTTTTTTAAATTTTCACTTATCTTACTTTTCTTTTCTTTTTTTTAATTTCTATTTTCTTTTACTTTTATTTTTTAATTCCAACTTCTTTTACTTTTCATTTTTTAAATTTTCACATTCTTTTACTTTTATTTTTTTAATTTTTTACTTTCTTTTACTTTTTTAAAAAAATAATTTCCACCTACTTTTACTTTTACTTTTTTTTATTCCATACTTTTAATTTTCCTATTATTTATTCCCATCTGAAAATTTAAAAAAAATATTTAAATTTTTCGGTTTTTTCAAATTTATTTTATTTAAAAATAAATATAAAAAATAAAAATAATACTAATAGTAATAATTTGACCCTTTAAATTATTTTTAATTCTTAACCTATATAAAAAAAAAGGTACCAAAGCTAAAAAATATATATTAAATTTTTAAAAGTAATTACATAGTAGAAGGTGGTAAAAATTCAAATATAGTAAAATATTAGGTGCTCACACTATGTGTATAAGACCTCGGATTTGAATTCTGATAATTCCAGCAGGTCCATATTGTGATTTTAGACTTGGGAGCGTGTCCGAAAAATTATTCGGAGGTCCGTAGTGGAATTAGGCTTGAAATACCGAAAGTTTAATTTTTGGGAAGTTTGATCGGGGTTGACTTTTTGATATCGGGGTCGGCATCCGATTCTGAAAATTGGAATACCTCTGTTGTGTTATTTATGACTTATGTGCAAAATTTGAGGTCAATCGGACGTGATTTGATAGGTTCTGGAGTCGTTTGTAGAAACTTGAAATTTCAAAGTTCATTAGGTTTGAATTGGGATGTAATTCATGGTTTTAGCGTTGTTTGAGCTGATTTGAGGGTACAACTAAGTTCGTATGGTGTTTTAGGACTCTTTGGTATATTTGGTTGAAGTCCCAAGGGGCTCAGGTGACGTTTGGAGGGTTAACGTATCAAATTTGGACTTGAATAGCTACTGGAATTTTCTTATATCTGATGTTGTTTTCCTTCTACGCCATCGCGTGAATGTGTCTGTGATCGCATAGGCTTAGTTGGTCAGTGGAGGTTTTTGTTCTACGCGATCGCGTAGGGATATCTGCGATCGCGTAGGTTTAATTTGAGGGCAGTGATATTTTGTGCTTCGCGATCGCGTGAAGCAGGACACGATCGCGTAGCTATGTGAGTTTGTTGCTCGCGAACGCGCGAAGAAGGTCGCGTTTGCATAGAGGAAATGGGGCAGAAATGGAAATCACGCGTTTGTGCTTCGCGATCGCGTAGGTCTGTGATGTTGTGCATCGCGATCGCATGGGAAAGTCCGCGATCGTGTAGAGTTAAATCTGGGCGATGGAAAATTGTTCTTCGCGATAGCGTAGGAATGTTCGCGATCGCATATAGCAAATGTCTGGGCAGAGAGTTTAAGTTCTGAAATAGGACTTCGTCCCATTTTCAGTTTTTGACGGATTGGAGCTCGGGAAGAGGCGATTTTCGAGAGCTTCTCAAGGAAAACAATGGGGTAAGTGTTCTTAACTCAATATTGGTTAAATTACCTGAATCCATGGTTGTTTTTATCATTTAATTGGTGAATTAAGTTGGAAAAGTTTAAAAATCCTCTTGGTTTAAATTGAAGATTTGAGGGTCGAGCTGGGGTCGGATTTTGGTAAAATTGATATGGTTAGACTCGTGGTTGAATGGGCTTCCAAATTTTGTAACTTTTGTCAGGTTCTGAGACATGGGCCCCACGAGCGATTGTTTTAGCTCAAATTCAAATTTTTATGGAAAATTAGCATTTTCTTATGGAATTAATTCCAATGAATTTTACTGACTGAAATGAATTATTTATGGCTAGATTCGAGGCGTTTGGAAGCCAATTCACGAGAAAAGGACATTGCAGAATAAGAATTTCACGGCTTGAGATAAGTAACCGTTTTAAATCTGGTCCTGAGGGTATGAAACCAAAGAATTTTGTGTCATGTGATTATTTTGGAGGTGACGCACATACTAGGTGACGGGCGTGTGGGCGTGTACCGAGGGGATTGTGACTTGGTTCGTCCCGTGGAAACTGTATAGTTGAATAATTTATTGTTAGCTATATGCTCTTTATGTGTTGAAGAAATTTGACTGTAAATTATGTTAGAAATCATGCTTAGGCTATGTTATAGTACTGTTGGGACCCGCATAGGTCGCGTACTTGTTGAATTCTTTGCTAATTGTTGTCTTGTACTCAGTCATAATTTTTCTTGTGTATTATACCTCAGTCTTTCTGGATATTTGTTGATACACTATGTTATCTTTGTTTGGGCTGATCTTTGTGATTTATGAGAGCCCGAGAGACTAGAGAGGTTGAAGACTGAGTAAGGCCGAGGGCCTGTCGGTGAAGTAAGGATATTATGGCACGTGAGTTGTCCGTGCAGGATATTATAGCACGTGAGTTGTCCGTGCAGCACGTGAGTTGCCCGTGCAGATTATGGCGTTTGGGCTGTAGGATCCCTTCCGGAGTCTGTACACCCCCAGTGAGCATGGGGTACTCATTGAGTGTGAGTGTTTAGGGTTGAGAGCTGAGTGGTTGAGTTGTGACGAGTGGAGTGATTGTTGCCCTGAGAGGCTGTACTTGCTTTTCATTTATTGTTGCACTTAGTTGCTATTTGTCATTGTTGTGAAATTCTCGAAAAGATTTTATATCTGGATTACATGAACTTGAACTGTATAAATACATTTGACTTAAACTTTTGGATTTGAAAGCATGTCATTCTCTGTTGGAATTACTGGAAATGAACTATAACTGTGTAGCTCGTCACTATCTTCAATTCCTTATTTATTATTGTTACTTGCTGAGTTGGTTATACTCATACTACACTCTGCACTTTGTGTGCAGATCCAAGTGCTTCTGGACATAGCGGGTTTTGATTTTCTCGCACAGTTGATTTTTCGGAGATTCAGAGGTAACTACCGTGTTTCGCAGACCTTGTCTCTCCTTCCCTATCTCCTTGTTTACTGTATTTGGTCTTAGACTATTATAGACCATTTTTTTTGACTTGTATTCATATTAGATGCTTATGTACTCAGTGACACAGGGTTTTGGGAGTATTTATATGTGTATTTGTGAGTTTTTCTTCCCCTAAATTTAGATATTATGTTTTCAAACTTAAAAGATATGGTGGTTTATTGAGATTGTCGGCTTGCCTAGTATTGAGATAGGCGCCATCACGACAGGTGAGAGTTTGGGTCGTGACAAGTTGGTATCAGAGCCTAGGTTACATAGGTCTCACGAGTCATGAGTAGGGTTAGTAGAGTCTTGAGGATCGGTACGGAGACGTCTGTATTTATCTTCGAGAGGCTGTAGAACCCTTAGGAAAATCACTTTCTTGTATTCTGTCGTGCGAATTTGTTGATTCTGAAAACTAAATTTCTGTTAATCTATTCTCTCACAGATGGTGAGGACACGTACTACTGAATCGGGCGGTCAGCCACCAGTGCCGCCAGTTAGGGCCGCGGCCGTGGTGGAGGCTGGGGCCGAGGTAGAGGTCGAGGTGTAGCTCGTACCACAGTTGGACCAGCACCTGTAGTACCACTATTTGCTCCAGCTCAGGAGCAGATTCCAGATATAGCTGAGCCGACAGAATCAGTTCAGGCACCAGCTGTGCCCATTGAGATTCCAGGCCTTCAGGAGACTTTGGCCCATATATTGGCATCTTGCACTGGTCTGGCTCAGGTGGTTTCGGCTCAGGCCGCACCTGCCACTTCTCAGGCCGGAGGAGGTACTCATACCTCTGTTGCCCGTACTCCAGACCAGGTAGTACAGGGACTTTAGATACCGGGGGCACTACCAGCCCAGCCGGTTGTAGCTGCTCAGGCCCCGGTAGTTCCTGTTATGGGAGATGATGAGCAGAGGAGACTTGAGAGATTTGAGAGGATTCGACCTCCATCTTTTGGCGGTGCGGAGTCAGAGGATGCTCAGGGTTTTCTGGATAAGTGTCAATGGATTCTTCGAACAACGGGTATTCTAGAGACCAATGGGGTTTCATTCACTACTTTTTAGTTTTTTGGGGCTGCCTTCAGATGGTGGGAGGCTTACGAGAGATGTAGGTCGGTTAGTGCAGCACCCCTTACCTGGAAGCAGTTCTCCGGTCTATTCCTAGAGAATTTCGTGCCTCAGTCCCGCAGAGAGGAGCTGCACAGGCAGTTTGAGCAGCTTCGTCAGGGTGATATGTCTGTGACACAATATGAGATGAGATTTTCAGAATTGGCCCGTCATGCTATATGGTTAATTCCCACAAATAGAGAAAGGATCATAAGGTTCATAGATGGCCTCACTTTTCAGCTACGATTACTCATGACTAGAGAGAGAGTGTCTGGTGCTACTTTCGATGAGGTTGTCGACATTGCTCGTCAGATTGAGATGGTTCGCAGCCAGGAGCGAGTTGAGAGGGAGGCTAAGAGGCCTCGTGGTTCAGTTGATTTCAGCGATGTTCCTTCAGGGGGTCAATTTTACCGCGGTAGGGTCATTCTTACAGACACGCTCAGACGGGTCGGCCAGCTCATCGTGGTGCATTAGCTAGCCACGGTTCTTACAGTGCTCACTCAGGCCAGTCTTTGTTCAGTGCACTACCAGCGCAGAGTTCTCATCATGCCATTTCCGCTCAGGCTTCTACAGGTAATTCTTCGGGTTATCAAGAACAACAGTTCCGTCAGAGGAGGGGTTGTTTCGAGTGCGAAGAATTGGGTCATTTCAAGAGAGATTGTCCTAGGTTGTTGAGTGGGGCTCTGCAGTAGAGTTCTTGACCAACGACACCAGTACCAGTAGTTACACCACCCGCCCAGCTAGCTCGGGGTGGGGGTCAGGCAGCTAGGGGTCGCCCAAGAGGGGGAGGCCGGTCAGGTGGCGGTCAGGCCCGATTCTATATTTTTCTTACCAGGCTAGATGTTGTTGCCTCAGATGCGGTGATCACAGGTATTGTTTCAATGTGCCACAGGGAGGCTTCTATATTATTTGACCCTGGTTCCACATATTCATATGTATTATCGTATTTTGCTCATTATCTGGATATGCCCTGTGAGTCCTTAATTTCACCTATTTGTGTATCTACACCGGTGGGGTGATATTATTACTGTGGACCGTGTGTATCAGTCGTGTGTGGTAAGTATTGGGGAACTAGAGACTAGAGTTGATCTCTTATTGCTCAGTATGATTGATTTCGATGTAATCCTGGGTATAAATTGGTTGTCTCCATGTCATGCTATTCTGGACTGTCATGCAAAAATCGTGACATTGACGATGCCGGGGTTGCCAAAGGTTGAATGGAGGGGTTCTCTAGAATTTGTTCCTACCAGGATAATTTCTTATTTGAAGGCCCAATGTATGGTTGGAAAGGGATGTCTGTCATATTTGGCCTTTGTGAGAGATGTTGATACTGATACTCCTATTATTGATTCAGTACCGGTCGTGCGAGACTTTCCGGATGTATTTCTTGCAAACCTGCCGGGTATGCCACCCGATAGGGATATTGATTTCGGTATTGACTTGGTGCAGGGCAGTCGGCCCATTTCTATTCCTCCATATCGTATGGCACCAGCTGAGTTAAAAGAAATGAAAGAGAAACTTCAGGAACTCCTTGAAAAGGGGTTTATTAGACCTAGTATGTCACCTTGGGGTTCATCGGTTCTGTTTGTGAAAAAGAAAGATGGTACTATGCGGATGTGCATTGATTATAGGCAGTTGAACAAAGTGACAATCAAGAATAAATATCCTTTGCCACATATTGATGACTTATTTGCCCAGCTTCAGGGAGCGAGGGTGTTCTCTAAAATTGATTTGAGATCTGGGTATCACCAGTTGAAAATTCGGGATTCGGATATTCTAAAGACGACATTCAGAACTCGTTATGGCCACTACGAATTTCTTGTGATGTCTTTTGGGCTAACCAATGCCCCATCAGCATTTATGCATTTGATGAATAGTGTGTTCCAGCCATATCTTGATTTATTTGTCGTAGTATTTATTGATGATATTCTGGTGTACTCATGTATCCAGGAGAAGCATGCACAACACTTGGGTGTTGTATTATAGAGGCTGAGGGAGGAGATACTTTATGCCAAATTCTCTAAGTGTGAGTTCTAGCTTAGTTTGGTGGCATTCTTGGGACATATAGTGTCCAGTGAAGGAATTAAAGTGGATCCAAAGAAAATAGAGGCAGTTCAGAGTTGGCCCAGACCATCTTCAGTTACTGAGATTCGGATTTTTCTCTGCTTGGCCGGTTATTATCGTTATTTTATGGAGGGATTCTCGTCTATTGCATTGCCTATGACTAAATTGACCCAGAAAGGTTCTCCGTTCAGGTGGTCGGATGAGTGTGAAGAGAGCTTTAGGAAGCTCAAAATAGCTTTGACTACAGCTCTAGTATTGGTGTTACCTACAAGTTTAGAGTCTTATACTGTGTATTGTGACGCGTCGCGTATTGGTCTCGGTGCAGTGCTGATGCAAGACGGTAGGGTGATTGCCTATGCGTCCAGACAGTTAAAGGTATATGAGAATAATTATCCAGTCCACGATCTTGAGTTAGCATCTATTGTTCATGCCTTAAAAATTTGGCGGCATTACTTGTACGGTGTCCAGTGTGAGGTGTATACCGATCATCGGAGTTTACAACATTTGTTTAAATAGAAGGATCTTAATTTGCGGCAGCGAAGGTGGTTAGAGTTGCTTAAGGATTATGATATCACCATTCTCTATCATCCCAGAAAGGCCAATGTAGTGGCCGATGCCTTGAGTCATAAGGCGGAGAGTTTGGGCAGTTTAGCATACTTAACGGTAGCAGAGAGGCCTTTAGCCTTAGATGTTCAGGCCTTGGCCAACCAATTTGTTAGATTGGATATTTCCGAGCTGAATCGAGTTTTGGCTTGTGTGATTTCTCGGTCTTCTTTATATGATCGCATCAGAGAGCACCAGTATGATGATCCACATTTGCTTGTCCTTAAGGACACGGTTCAGCACGGTGATGCCAAGGAAGTTACTATTGGAGATGACGGTGTATTACGGATACAGGGTAGGCTATGTGTGCCTAATGTAGATGGTTTGCGTGAGCTGATTCTCCAGGAAGCTCACAGTTCGCGGTACTCCATTCATCCAAGTGCCGTGAAGATGTATCAGGATTTGAGGCAGTACTATTAGTGGAGGCGAATAAAGAAAGATATAGTTGGGTTTGTAGCTCGGTGTTTAAATTGTCAACATGTAAAGTACGAGCATCAGAGACCAGGAGGATTACTTCAGAGACTTGAAATTCCGAAGTGGAAATGGGAGCGTATTACCATGGACTTCGTAGTTGGGATCGCACGGACTTTGAGAAAGTTTGATACTGTTTGGGTGATAGTAGATCGGTTGACCAAATCTGCGCATTTTATTCCAGTTGGTACTAATTATTCTTTGGAGCAGTTGGGATTTATATTCGCGAGATTGTTCACCTACATGGTGTGTCAGTGTCGATCATTTCAGATCGGAGTACGCAGTTTACATCACAGGTTTGGAGAGCAGTGCAGCGAGAATTGGGCACTGGTTCAGTTGAGTACAACATTTCACCCTCAGACGGACGGACAGTCCGAGCGCATTATTCAAATATTGGAAGATATGTTGCGCGCTTGCGTCATTGATTTTGGGGGTTCTTAGGATCAATTCCTGCCACTCGCAGAGTTTGCTTACAATAATACCTACCAGTCAAGCATTCAGATGGCTCCGTATGAAGCTTTATATGGGAGATGGTGTCATTCTATGATGGGTAGGTTTGAGACGGGTGAGGTTAGAATATTGGGTACTGACTTGGTTCAGGATGCTTTAGAGAAGGTCAAAGTGATTCAGGAATGGCTTCGTACGGCGCAGTCTAGACAAAAAGGGTTATGCCGACAGGAAGGTCCGTGATGTTACTTACATGGTTGGGGAGAAGGTTCTGCTCAAGATTTCACCCATGAAGGGTGTGTTGAGGTTCGGAAAGAAAGGCAAGTTAAGCCCTCGGTATATTGGGCCTTTTGAGATACTTAAGAAAATTGGAGAGGTGGCTTATGAACTTGCTTTGCCACCTAGTCTATCAGGTGTTCATCTAGTGTTCCATGTATCCATGCTCCGAAAGTATGTCGGGGATCCGTATCGTACTCTGGATTTCAGTATAGTACAACTGAACGATAATTTAACTTATGATGTGGAGCCGGTGGCTATTTTAGACCGGCTGGTTCGAAAGCTGAGGTCAAAGAACATAGCATCAGTGATACAGTGGAGAGGTCAGCCAGCCAGAGAAGCTACTTAGGAGATTGAGCAGGAGATGCAGAGCAAATATCCACACATATAAGACTCCAAGTATTGTTCTAAACTCGTTCAAGGACGAACGTTTGTTTAAGAGGGGGAGAATGTAATGACCCGGCCGGTCGTTTTGAGTATTATAACCCCGTTCCCCCATTTACTACTAAATCTATGCTTTATAGTTATTTTATGACTTACTCGGTCAGTTGGTTCGGGTCAGGAAGGAATTCGGAATGAAATGAGACTTGTTGGTATATTTGGTTGAGGTCCTGAGGGGCTCGGGTGACTTTTGGAGGGTTAACGGATCAAATTTGGACTTGAACAAGTGCTGGAATTTTCTGAAATCTGATGATGTTTTCCTTCTACACGATCGCGTGAATGTGTCTGCGATCGCGTAGGCTTAGTTGGTCAGTGGAGGTTTTTGTTCTACGCGATCGTGTAGGGTTAATTTGAGGGTAGTGATATTTTGTGCTTCGCGATCGCGTGAAGTGGAACGCAATCGCGTAGCTATGTGAGTTTGTTGTTCGCGAACGCACGAAGAAGGTCGCGTTCACATAGAGAAAATGGGGCAGAAATGGAAATCACATGTTTGTGCTTCGCGATCGTGTGGTTAGGTCCGCGATCGCGTAGGTCTGTGATGTTGTGCATCGTGATCGCGGGGGAAAGTCCGTGATCGCGTAGAGTTAAATCTGGGCGATGGAAAATTATTCTTCGCGATCGCGTGGGAATGTTCGCGATCGCGTAGAGCAAATGTCTAGGGAGAGAGTTTAAGTTCTGAAAATGGGACTTAGTCCCATTTTCAGTTTTTGACGGATTGGAGCTTGGGAAGAGGCGATATTCGGGAGTCTTTCAAGAAAAACAATGAGGTAAGTGTTCTTAACTCAATATTGGTTAAATTACCCGAATCCATGGTTGTTTTTATCATTTAATTGGTAAATTAAGTTGGAAAAGATGAAAATCCTCTTGGTTTAAATTGAAGATTTGAGGGTCGAGTTGGGGTCGGATTTTGGTAAAATTGGTATGGTTAGACTCGTGGTTGAATGGGCTTCCGGATTTTGTAACTTTTGACGGGTTCCGAGACATGGGCCCCACGAGCGATTTTAAGCTAAAATTCAGATTTTTATGGAAAATTAGCATTTTCTTATGGAATTAATTCCAATGAATTTTATTGACTGAAACAAATTATTTATGGCTAGATTCGAGGCGTTTGGAGGCCAATTCACGAGGAAAGGACATTGCAGAATAAGAATTTCACGGCTTGATGTAAGTAACAGATTTAAGTATGGTCCTGAGCGTATGAAACCCCGGAATTTTGTGTCATGTGATTATTTTGGAGGTGATGCACATGCTAGGTGACGGGTATGTAGGCGTACACCGAGGGGATAGTGAATTGGTCTGTCCCGTGGAAACTGTATAGTTGAATAATTTATTGTTAGCTATATGCTCTCTATGTGTTGAAGAAATTTGATTGTAAATCATGTTAGAAATCATGCTTAGGCTATCTTATAGTATTGTTGGGACCCGGAGAGGTCGCATACTTGTTGAATTATTTGCTAATTGATCTCTTGTACTCAGTCATGATTTTTCTTGCATATTATACCTTGGTCTTTCTGGATATTTATTGATACACTATGTTATCTTTGTTTGGGCTGATCTTTGTGATTTATGAGAGCCCGAGAAACTAGAGAGGTTGAGGACTAAGTAAGGCCGAGGGCCTATTGGTGAGGTAAAGATATTATGGCACGTAAGTTGTTCGTGCAGCACGTGAGTTGTCCGCGTAGATTATGGCACTTGGGCTATGGGAGCCCCTCCGGAGTCTGTACACCCCCAGTGAGCGCGGGTACCCATTGAGTGTGAGTGCTGAGGGCTGATAACCGAGTGGTTGAGTTATTGTGACGAGTGGAGTGATTGTTGCCCTAAGAGGCAGTACTTGCTTTTCATTTGTTGTTGCACTTAGTTGCTATTTATCATTGTTGTGAAATTCTTTGAAAGATTTTATATCCGAATTACATGAACTTGAAATGTATAAATACATTTGACTTAAACTGGTGGATTTGAAAGTATGTCTATTCTCTGTTAGAATTATTGGAAATGAACTATAACTGTGTAGCTCGTCACAATTTTCAATTCCTTATTTATTATTGTTACTTGCTGAGTTAGTTGTACTCATACTACACCCTGCACTTCGTGTGCAGATCCAAGTGCTTCTGCACATAGCGGGTGTTAATTTTCTCGCATAGTTGATTTTTCGAAGATTCAAAGGTAGCTGTCGTATTTCGCAAACCTCGTCTCTCCTTCCCTATCTTCTTGTTTATTATATTTGGTCTTAGACTATTATAGACCATTTTTTTTGACTTGTATTCATATTATATGCTCATGTACTCAGTGACACGGGGTTTTGGGAGTATTTATATGTGTATTTGTGAGTTTTCTTCCGCTAAATTTAGATATTATATTTTCAAACTTAAAATATATGGTGGTTTATTGAGATTGTCGGCTTGCCTAGTATTGAGATAAGTGCCATCACGACGGGTGAGATTTTTGGTCGTGACATGAGACTTATTTAAATTTGAGATGAGCAAGGAATTTTTCAGTTATGATAAAAAAAAATACAATAGATATACCATATTATAAAATATTAATTAAATCAAAATAAAATATTATTGAACAATGAAAAAATTTCAAGTAACTAATAAATACACTTACTCACAAGGAAAGTAAAAAAAGTATTATATAAAATTATAAAAATAAAACTTATTTGAATTTTGAGCAAACGGACTCGGATCAGTATTTTGACAGTTCCGGTAGGTCCGTATCATGATTTAGGACTTGGGCGTATGCTCGGAATCAAATTCCGAGGTCCCTAGCCCGAGATATAGAATTTTGATAAAAAATAAAAAAAGTTTAAGTTCAAGTAGCGACCGAATGTCGAATTATGTGCAAACGACCCCGGAATAGAATTTTGATGATTCCAACAGCTCCGTATGGTAATTTTGGACTTAGGAGCGTGATCGGAATTTTAATTGAAAGCCCGCAGTGAAATTAGGCTTGAAATGGCTAAAATAGAGATTTAAGTTTGGAAGTTTAACCGGGGAGTTGACTTTTTGATATCGGGGTCAGAATCCATTTCTGAAAATTTTTATAGCTTCGTTATATCATTTATGACTTGCGTACAAAATTTGAGGTCAATCGGACTTGATTAGATAGGTTCCGTGGTTGTTTGAATTGAAAGTTTAAAACTTCATTAGGCTTGAATCTATAAGTGATTCGTGTTTTTAGTGTTGTTGGATGTGATTTGAAGACTCGACTAAGTCCGTATGATATTTTAGGACTTGTTGCTATATTTGGTTGAGGTCCCGAGGGGCTCAGGCATGTTTCGGATGGTATTTAGAGTATTTTCCTTCATTTTAGCACTACTGGTAGCTGCTGATTTCTAGTATTTAAACCTTCTTCGCGATCGCGAAGATTGGGACGCGATCGCGTAGGCTTAGTTGAGGCAGTGTTAATTTTATTCTTCGCGATCGGGTGAGATCTTCCGCGATCGCATAGTTTGGCAAGCTATGCATCGCGATCACGTGGCATTATTTGCGATCGCGTAAGTTTAATTGAGGGCTGCTAAATTTTGTGCTTCGCGGTCGCGTGAGGCGGGATTCGATCGTGTAGCTTTGAGACCTTGTGACTCGCGAACGCATGAAGAGAACTGCGATCGCGTAGTAGCTGGGAATTCTGTGCTCTGCGACCGCGCGAGGATATACGCGATCGCGTAGAGTTAATTTGGATAGTGGTAATTTTTGCTTCGCGATCGCGTGTGGATGTTCGCGATCGCGATGAGTAAAAGCCTAGGCATAATGTTTAAGTTCTGAAAATGGGACTTCGTCCTATTTTTTATTTTTTAACGAATTGGAGCTCGGATTGAGGCAATATTTGAGAGATTTTCAGAGAAAACGTTGGGGTAAGTGTTCTTAACTCAATCTTTGTTAGATTACCCGAATCTATCACTGTTTTTAACATTTAATTGGTGATTTAAGTTGAAAAAATTTGAAAACCCTCTTGGATAGATTTGAGGATTTGAGGGTCGAACTGTTATTGGAATTTAGTCATTTTAGTATGGTTAGACTCGTGTTTGAATGGGCGTTCATATTTCGTAACATTCGCCGGATTCCGAGACGTGCCATTTTTGAGTTAATATCGGATTTTTATTGAAAAATATAGTATTTTCTTACAGAATTAATTCTATAATTTTTGTTAACTGTATCGAATTAATTATGACTAGATACGAATCGACCGGAATTGAAAAATCGAGGAAAAAGTATACTACTTGGTTAAATTAGAGCAAGTCGAGATAAGTGACTTGTCTAACCTTGTGGGGAGGGGGAAAAAATTTCCCTTAGGATTGGTATTAATTGTAATGTGATGAAAGTCGTGTACACGAGGTGATGAGTGTGTACACGAACTAAATGTGAAGGATTATGTTTTTAAATTGTGAAGATCACTGTTGCATATTAATTAATTTATTAAATCTTGTTATATTTTTCATCATTGATTTGATTTGTATACTTTTAATTTGCTTGACTTTTTTCTGCTAATTGTTTTACCTGTTTAGTTGAAACTTGGTTTCTTTTATTCTGTGCATTATTTAAAATTGATTTTCTTAAATTTAAATATTATTAATATAAAATATTTGACATTTTAAATTTGGTATTGAAGCAACATATTAAAGATTTTGAAATATTATCTTGCTGAATTATTTATTCCTGAATATTTGTGTAAGATTTTTATACTCATTGTGATGGAGCCGTGAGCTCTTTATTGTGAAAAAATATTATTGATGACTTATTTTGGCATGAGCCGTGAACTCTTTATTTTGAAAAATATTGTTGTTGAATTATGTTGGCACGTTAAATTATTTGAGCACTTGAGGTGCAAATTGTGATATATTGTGATATTGATATGCATGCGGTGGTATAAGATTTGGGTATTGAAACGCATACGGTGAGATAAGGGTGGCTTGGTACGCGTGGCTAGTAGGGAAAACTACTAGAAGTCATGCGGTGTGATAAGGATGGCTAAAACGCGGGATGCTATTTCGTGAAAAAAATATTTTCTTTAAAATAAATCGTGAAGGCTCCTGCGGTGAGATAAGGAAATGAGATATTGTGAATTTAATTATGATTTTGGACTACGAGGCGGTACCTCGGTAGTGCCCTTGTTGATATTGATTTATGACCGTAGTTGCCTTTGATTTTATTGTGATTTTTCTTAAAGTTGAAAAGAAATTTTGTTTTGTTTTCACGAGGTATTTATTTGCCATTATTTGGTGTTATTAAATGTGACATACTACTTGATTTATTTTCATTATCATTTTATCTTATTAAATTATTTAAACATTTTTTCATGTCATTATGTATTCTCCAGTAGGGCCTGACCTGACCTCGTCACTATTCTACCGAGATTAGGCTTGACACTTACTGGGTACCGATGTGGTGTACTCATACTATGCTTCTGCACATCTTTTTATGCAGATCCAGGTACATCTTACCAGTCTAGATATCAGTGAGTTACCTGCGAACGGGGACTTTGAGGTATATTTCTGCCAGCGTCCGCAGACTCCGGAGTCCCCTTCTATCATTTTTATGTTGCTTCCTTATTTTTCTTTAAACCTTGATACATAGAGACATTGAGAATAAATTTTTCGAAGCTTGTGACTTATTTCTACCGGGTTTTGGGAGTTGTAATTAGTTGAATTGTAGTTTATTTATTTCAGATATTTATGATTATTCCGCATTGATAGGCTTACCTAGTTTTAGAGACTAGGTGCCATCACGACCTCCTACGGAGGAAATTTGGGGTGGTGACATGTTGTCACCAAGAATAACGGGTATCTGCATCTAACTTATAACTTTAAATTTTGGATCCGTTTTTGATTATCAATCCTTTGCATGTAGAGCTTTCAAGAAAGGCATAATGTCGCATGGTCGACATGTAGATTAAATCTTAGGGTATACCCACTATTTATATCATTTTTAAAGTATTAATTCAAGTTGCCGTTGGATTTAATGTAATAGTCTTTTTATCTTTTTGTTGGTTGGAGGAGGGAGGTTGGGACCCTATCTCTCTAGCTTAACATATGTGAGACAAAAAGAAGAGAACTTTCACTGTTGCTTTTTGCTAATTTTGTGGTTGCTGTGCTACTGCTAACTGTATTTGGACCATCTACGTACAATAATTCACTGTAATGTGATTATAATTGTTCAAAACTAAGCATGCATGTAGGTCATACCTATCACCCCACCTGCAATCATATATATATAAATTATTAGCACAGATCTTAATATCGAAGTGAAAATAATGAGACTTTAAGAATACCACTTTGGAATACTGGCGGAGCCACATTGAAGCAAGGGGTGTCAACACCCCTTCGCCGGAAAATTACATTATTTTGCTAGATAATTTTTTTATTTTATGTATATTTACTATACGTTGATTCCCCTTGACTTTTCGATATATCTAATTATTTATATTTTGACACTCCTTGATGAAATTTCTGGATCCGCCACTGGTTGGAAGTTTGATCGGATATACTCGGTCAATCGATAGATTTGATGTCTTTGAACCGTCGAACTTTGGTGTATACCTAGACAACCATAAGTCACACAATCAACCCTTTAACTGCCTTTGGTTCTTATTGTTGTGTTCGTTTCAGCCATGAACACCACGTGGTTCATAAGTGCATGGAGAACTAGCCTTATAGAATTCTCCTTGAAGCGGCTTACACTTCACACTTATATATGTGATTCCTAAACGTGTTATTCCATAGATACACTATTTGATATACTCCGTATCAAACTTAGAAACCATTAAAAAGCCTTAACGCTTTATCCTTGGTACTGAACATCGTCTCATCACGACAATAGACCAAAATTTTATTTGACAATGTTGAACCGTCACTAATAACTTTGTTTGATCTCCTTGAACGTAGATCTTGGGATCTCCGGTTTTCTAGGTAGAGTTATCGCCACAGTGACTTGTCCTCGGCCATAGTCCCATTCTACTCGATGATTTATAAACCGTCTCTCTATTTAGGCCTTTTGTAAGCGGATCTGACACATTATCTTTTGACTTTACGTAGTCAATTGTGATAATTCCACTAGAGAGTAGTTGTCTAACGGTATTATGTCTTCGTCATATGTGACGAGATTTTCCGTTATACATAACGTTTCTAGCCCTTTCTATTACCGCTTGGCTATCGCAATGTAAACATATAGGAGCCACTGGTTTGGGCCAAAATGGAATATCTTCCAAGAAATTTCGGAGCCATTCAGCTTCTTCTCCAGCCTT
Organism: Nicotiana tomentosiformis; assembly: GCF_000390325.3. Lineage (NCBI taxonomy): Eukaryota > Viridiplantae > Streptophyta > Magnoliopsida > Solanales > Solanaceae > Nicotiana > Nicotiana tomentosiformis. The sequence continues at coordinate 18,251,340 of NC_090819.1, forward strand.
ATCTAAAGTTATAAACTCAGACTCCATTGTAGAGCGAGTGATGCATGTCTGTTTAGTTGATATCCAAGACACTGCTCCTCCACCAATAGTAAACACGTATCCACTTGTGGACTTTATTTCTGATGACCCTTTGATCCAATTTGCATCACTATATCCTTCAATTACCGCAGGATACTTATTGTAGTGTAAAGCATAATCTTGGGTATGTTTTAGATACCCCAAAACTCGTTTCATTGCCATCCAATGAGTCTGGTCGCGATTACTTGTGTAACGACTCAGTTTATTTATTACGCAGGCTATATCAGGTCGTGTACAATTCATGACATACATTTAACTTCCCAACACTCGAGCATAATCCAATTGAGATTTTCTTTGACCTAGATTCTTTGTAAGAGCCATATTTACATCAATCGGGATCTTTGCGACTTTGAAATCTAAATACTTATATTTTTCAAGTGCCATTTTAACGTAATAAGATTGAGACAATACTAGTCCTTGAGGAGTCCTATGGATTTTAATTTCTAGAATTAAATCAGCAACTCCTAAGTCTTTCATATCAAACTGCTAGCAAGCATACGCTTAGTAGCATTTATATCCGCAATGTCTTTGCTCATTATTAACATATCATCAACATATAAACATACAATGACTGTATGATTTGGAGTGTTTTTAATGAAAACACATTTATCATACTAATTAATCTTAAATTCATTTGCCAACATTGTTTGGTCAAATTTCGCATGCCATTGTTTGGGTGCTTGTTTCAATCCGTAAAGTGATTTAACAAGTCGGCACACCCCATTTTTTTTTTTGGGAACCATAAACCCTTTAGGTTGTTCCATATAAATATTTTCCTCCAAATCTCCATTTAAGAAGGCTGTATTTACATCCATCTGATAGATTTCAAGACCATACATGGCGGCTAACGCTATTAATATCCGAATATATGTAATCCTCGTTACCGATGAGTATGTATCAAAATAATCAAGACCTTCTCGTTGTCTAAACCTTTTGACAACTAATCTTGCCTTATATTTGTCAATAGTACTATCAGCTTTCATTTTCCTTTTGAAAATCCACTTAGAACCCAAAGGTTTATTTTCTGGAGGAAGATCAACCAATTCCCAAGTATGATTACTTAATATGGATTCTATCTCACTATTGACTGCCTTTTTTCAATATTGTGCTTTCGAAGAAGACATTACTTCTTTAAATGTTTGAGGCTAATTTTCTAACAAAATGTCAGAAAGTCTAGTCCAAAGGAAGTAGTTATCCTTTGACGTTTACTACGTCTTGGATTTTCCTCACTAAACATACTTTCCTTTGCTTCTTCTCGAGGTCGCTTAGATTTTTCACTAGACGACCCGCATTTATTTTTATACGGATAAATATTCTCAAAGAATTCAGCATTATCGGATTCGATTACCGTATTAATATGAATGTCAGTATTTTCTGATTTATGAACCAGAAAACGATATGCCTTACTATTTCTTACATATCCTATGAAAACGCAATCAACCATTTTTGGTCCAATCTTCAGCCTTTTGGGTTTAGGAATTTACACTTTAGCCAAACACCCCCACACTTTAAAAATATTTTAAGTTGGGTTTTCTACCTTTCCAGTTTTCATATGGAATGGTTTGCGTTTTGCTATTGGGAACTCGATTGAGTATTTGGTTTGCTGTAAGAATAGCTTCCCCCCACAAGTTCTGGGGTAAACTCGAACTTATCAACAAGGCATTCATCATCTCTTTTAACGTTCTATTCTTTCTTTCTGCAATTTCATTAGATTGCGGTGAGTAAGGGATAGTTGTTTGGTGAATAATGCCATATTCCAAATATATTTCTTCAAAAGGAGATTCATATTCGCCACCCCTATCACTCCTTATTATTTTGATCTTTTTGTTTAGTTGCGTTTAAACTTCATTTTTGTATTATTTGAATACCTCAATTACTTCATCTTTACTATTAACTAAGTAAATAAAGTAATATCTAGTATTGTCGTCAATAAAAGTTATGAAATATTTTTTCCCACCGCGAGATGGTATTGACTTCATGTCGCAAATATCTGTGTGAATTAAGTCTAAAGGATTTGAATTCCTTTCAACTGACTTATAAGGATATTTAACATACTTAGATTCCACACATATTTGATATTTCTATTATCGTATTCAAATTTAGGTAATACTTCCAAGTTAACTATTTTTCGTATAGTTTTGAAGTTGACGTGACCTAAACGTGCATGCCATAAATTATTTTATTCAAGTAAGTAAGAAGAAGCTTGAACTTTATTGATATCAATAGCTATTACATTCAACTTGAAAATGCCCTCATTTAGGTAACCTTTTCCTGCATACACATCATTTTTACTTATTACAACTTTTTCAGAAACAAACACACACTTAAATCCATTTTTGATAAGAATTCCAGCAGATACCAAATTCTTGCGAATTTCAGGAACATGGAGAACATTGTTTAGAGTCACAACTTTGCCCGAAGTCATCTTCAGAGATATCTTTCCAACTCTTTCAATTTTTATTTTTGCGAAGTTTCCCATAAAGATAATCTCGTCGGGCGCTGTGGGAACATAAGAGACAAATAACTCTTTGTTAGCACAAACATGGCGAGTGGCACTAGAATCAATCCACCACTCCTTGGGATTTCCTACCAAGATGTATTCAGATAGCATGATACATAAGTCTTCCATTTCATCATTCTTTCCAACCATGTTTGCTTGACTCTTCTTCTTGTCCTTCTTCGGTGCACGACATTCCACAACCTTATGTCCAACCTTTCCACAGTTGTGGCAATTATCTTTGAACTTTTTCTTGCTTGGGTAATTTTTTGGACTAGATGGCTTCTTTCTCTTTCTGTTGCTTGTAGATGCTTCCTCAATAATATTTTCTCCCATTATTATTGAGTTACCACGAGACTTCTTCTCAGCAGCCTTTTGTCCTCTTCAATCCGTAGACGAACAATAAGGTCTTCAAGCGTCATCTCCTTGCACTTATGTTTCAAGTAATTCTTAAAGTCCTTCTACAATGGAGGCAACTTTTTAATAAATGCCGCAACTTGAAACACTTCATTTATGACCATACCTTCAGAAAGGAGGTCATGAACAATCACTTGCAGTTCTTGGACTTGCGTTATGACAGATTTGCCGTCAATCATTTTGAAATCTAGAAATTTGGCGGCTACAAACTTCTTAAGTCCAGCATATTCAATCTTGTACTTCTTTTCAAGAGCATTCCACAACTCTCGTGATGTTTTCATGATGCTATAAACATTGTACAAGCCGTCTTCCAAGCGACTTAAAATATAATTTTTGCATAAGAAGTCAGAATATTTCCATGCCTCTGTGACCACATATCTCTCATTTTAAGGAGTTTCTTCTCCCAGAACTGGAACATCCTCGCTGATAAAGCGCAGTAAACTGAGTGTGGTTATATAGAAGAATATTTTCTGCTACCAACGCTTAAAGTCCATGCCGGAAAACTTTTTGGGCTTTTCTACCGGTGCCATCGCTGGTACAGGAGTTGTGCGACTTGAAGACGCAGTAGCCATTGCAGCAGTAGTAGTCCCAACAAAACCATTCTGGTAATCCGTACTTGTTGTCACTTTTCTGTAAAATAAATTGACACAATCAGAATTAGTAAGTCAGTGAAGTTTTTATATATTCAAACCGAATATAAATAATCGAGTAAAAAATCACAAGGGTTTTAATCTCGGATTGAATAGAAAGTCAGAAAGACTTTAATCTCAAACTGGAGTAGAAAATTCGAAGATTTTAATCTCCAAAAAAGGAGTAAAAAATCACTAGGATTTTAGTCTCCCAAAGCAGAAAGTAAGATGAACACAGAATATAAAATTAAATTCCTTAAGCTTGTTATAAACTTGTGTTCGTAAATAATTTCTGCAAAAAATAAAACAAACAGAAGCAGAAACAGAATAAATAAAGTTCCTAACCCAACATAAAACTATGTTTCATTAAGGAATTTAATCCCCTCACTGTTGCCCAAGGTTGTTGGATTAATTTCTTCCAAGATAGAACGGAACAACTATTCTGTACAACTCAAAAGCCCTACCACACTGATGCTTACGTTTTGCTTGGTGGAAAATGACAGTTGGGACCGCGAATTTTAAATTAAATTCCGCGAAAAACTAGCCGAAGCCGAAGCCGAGCGAGTAACAATGACGACGGCACGAGGCACCACTTCTTCTTAAATGTTTAAGAGCTAGAAGATGTGCTTCTCCATATAAGCACAAAGATTTTTCTTTCCATTTTCCGATAAGGGACAAAGTGCATTAGTAAAGGAAAAAAGTTCAAACTTTTTGTTTCCCTCCATTTCCTATTCACACCTATTATCTAATTAGATAATAAAATCCAACACTCTTTAATAACAACAATAATATATTCAAATCTTGTCACACCAAAAACACAAAAATAGCGGCTACAATGATATATATTCTGCACCAACCCAATAAATACATGACACATGTCTTCACAAACATAGTTATCACTAAAGCATAGTTCACTAATACATATTCTCACCTGAATGTATCATTTAACTATGATAAATTTTGTTCAATTTGGTATAAACACCCGGTACAAATACGTTTTTATTATTCTTTCTTACGCATAGGCCAGCATGTAGATTAATATTTAAGGAAACCCACGACTTCTGTATCATCTTTAATGTGTTAATTCAAGTTGCCCTTGGACCTCTTGCTTCTATAATGAAGACCTCTTGCCATTGAATATCATGTAATCCTGTCTTTGTATTTTTGTTGGTTGGCGGAAGGAGGTTTGGGTCTATGTAGTATCTCTCTAGCTTGTGAGAAAAAAAGAAGAGAACTTTTCGCTGTTGCCTTTTGTTTTTGTGGTTGCAATATAAACAATACTCCCTTGTTTCATTTTACGTGATGCAGTTTATAATTGAGCATGAAGAAAAAAAAAAGATTATTAAAATTTGTAGTCTAAATTAAGTTATATTTATTAGTGTGGTTTTAAATCATCTTATTATGGGTAAAATGAGAAGCTTAAAATAAATTATTTCTAATTATAAAATAATATTATTATCTTTGGAACGGACTAAAAAGGAAAACGCATAGCAAAAATTAACACATAGGGGGTATTTAGAATTTTAGATCACGCACTATTGGCCTAAGTAAGTTTTGATGATTGACAAAAGAAACACATGCATGAACCAGGTCCATACACAATATACACATGATACAGGCAGATTCAAGCACAAGACATACACGTGAAGGAGATAAGCATAAGTGGTTATATCTGATATCTCCTGAACGAAAGGTTGCATAATTGATAAGGAGCAGGACTCCTTACTTGAAGAGAACTATATCCTAGATAATGGAGGAGTTAGGAGTTGAAGATAACTAGAACTCTTCCACCATGGAAGAGTATAGCATTAGAACTCTAGTTAATCCTATTCTACTAATTCTATATATTTCAGGATGTTCTCATTTTACAGAGATGCACAAACGTTGAAGTTAAACGAGAGTTGAGAGCAAAATAGCAAGCATTTTGCAACCAATTCCGGTGAGATTCAAGTGTGCGAACATGAAGCTATATGAACCAGATAGAAGAACCAATTCCAAGTGTCTGCATTTTATTCTAATTTCATTGTAGTAGGGCTTTTGAGTTATACCTTTCAGCTTTCTCTAGAAATATTTGTACTAGGTACTCTGAGTGTTTTATTCAAGTTAGAGTTAACTTGAAATTATCGCAACAACCTGAGGCTAGTTGCCACAAAGTGTTAGAGGTAATTCTTAGATTTACAAGAGTTTTGTAAACGTTGTTTCTTGGCTCAGTGATTTAGTGAAGTGTTGAAAAAATTCCTACTGGATAGTATGTCGTAGTTTTTTTACCTTTTGAGCCGCGTATTTTTCACGTAAAAATACTTGTGTTCTTTACTTTCTGCATTTATTATTCAGCAATTGTAGTGTAAGGAACACATAGAAGAACCAGGTCCTTCTATAATCCGTGCACCCGAAAAATTAAATACCACACAAATTACCCCCTTCTCCCCTCTTGTGTGGTATTGAAGTATAAAATATCAATTGGTATTAGAGTGGGTTATCCTTGAAGAGGCTAACACCTTAGGAGAAGATCAAGATGATTGCACTACCTGGAATTGGGAAGGGCAATCCACTGCTAGGCTACCACTCGTTATTGGCCAGTACTACTCTTGGTGGAAGTCAAGAATGAGAGATCACATGCAAAGAGAGGACTATGAGCTATGGGACATTGTCACTGATAGTCCACTGGCTACTTTGAAGAAAATACTAAAGGAGTAGATATGCCAAAGACAAGAGCTGATTGCAATACTAAGGATCTGAAGAAGTGGGAAAAAAATGTCAAAGCCAAGAAATGGCTTGTTTGTGGACTTAGTCTAGATAAGTATAGTAGAATCCAAGGTTGTTCCACGGCTAAGCAAATTTGGGACACACTGCAAGTGGCCCATGAAGGAACAACTCAGGTGAAAAGAACTAAAAGAACTCTATTGTACTTTCAGTATGAGAACTTTGCTATGAAGGATGGAGAAATCATTCAGGAGATGTACACAAGGTTCACTACATTGACAAATGAACTAAAATCTCTTAAAAGGATTATCCCTGAAGAAGAAAGAGTTGAGAATATACTCACTAGGGTCTTGCCAATTACTTGGGAGAGCAAGATCACTGCCATCCGGAAGCAAAGAATATTGCCACTCTCCCTCTAGATGAATCTATTGGGAATCTCACTGCCTATGAACTTAGGAGACAAACCATGAAAATGGATGTACCTAAAAGGAAAGGAGTTTGGCACTTAGAATCACTGAAGGTTCTGATCTAGAAGATGATGAAATGGCAATGATCACCAAAGACTTCAAGAAGTACCTAAGGAGATAAAAGGGTTCTTCAAGAAGTGGAAGCTATAACAAGGCAAGAGCTCCGGATAAGCAAACCAATGATGGTTGCTGCAAGTATGGTAAGACTGACCATATGATCAAAAACTGTCCTTTGTGGGAAATTGAAGGGAAGAAGGAAAGAGCTGAACGAAGAAACAAATCCTCAAAACTAAGCATGCATGTAGGCCATAGTTATAAAGACGGGTGCAGGCAGGGGCTGAGCTAACGTATGGGTTACCAGTTCGGATGAACCCAATAGCTTTTCTTTAGATCCTGTATTTATATTAAATATTCACTAAATATGTTAAAATTATTTAATCGTAAACTCAGTAGCTAAACGTGTTATGAGTTTGATGGCTATTTCAAAACCCACAGACTTTATATCCTGATTTCGCTCTGGGTGCAGGTTCGAACCTACATCCTCTCTCTGTAAAGAAAAAAGGAATTGATTTGCTCATTAGTTGATGACCTGAAAATTATAGGTCCAAATCCTCTCCCAACCTAATAAGTGGAACATTGCTCGCCGAAGTAGAAGGTTGAACCCTATCCGTCAATAGGACTAGTGTTCAATCTTGGTTGGTTCACCTTTTGTAGAATTCTGTAGCGGATATAGGCTTAGTACCAAGTGAATTAACTCATTATTTTTTAACGAAACTAATTTAGACCTCTGTCTGGGAAATTTTAATTAAAAAAAAAAAGTTGCTTCAAAAAAAATAAAAAATAGATACATATGTGGGAAAAAATTAACAAATATATTTTAAAAATATAATGAGTTTAATGCGAAGATCTTTAAAAATTGAACCTATTTATTTAAAATATTAGATCCGCCTATTTTTGGAGCACATAATGATGATCTCTTAAGCTATTGAATTAATTCCAAGTCAGAGTCGAAAGCAAAAAAGGCAGCTCGGGAAAAAGCGACGTCCCAAGAAATGTGATATAGACAACCTACCTATTACAATAACAACAATAACAACCCAGTATAATTCCATTAATGGGGTCTGGGGAGGGTAGTGTGTACGCAGACCTTACCCCTACCTTGGAGTAGAGAGGCTGTTTCCAATAGACACTCGGCATCCTTCCCTCCAAGAACTCCCCACCTTGCTCTTGGGGTAACTCGAACTCCCTACCCTATTGATGAGCATAAAAATAGAAATCACAAATTGTATTACTTGAAACAAATGATGGAACGCGGTATAACAAATCTTTCAAGAAACAGAGAGGAAAACAAGAAAGGAATTAGTACACATGCATTTTGACATTATTTAGCTGTTTGTGAAATAATATGATACGCATGGGTGGTGAACATGTGTGTGTTTCATATAATTACAAAAAGAACTTCACATTTCAGAACAGAAGTTTCCCACCTTAGATTGTACGAACAAAATGATACATACTCCGTATAATTAATTATTTTCTTCTCTTTTTTCTTTTTGTATGTATGGAAGAAGAAAATATATAAGACAAAATGAGAAGAAAAACCCCAGAAACAGATCCCAACATGTGCAAAAAGTAGTCGATATTTTGACATATTCCTAATAATCATATTTTCATATGGATCGGATTACTTCTTTTTCAGTCACGAGATTCATTTTTCAGTTTTTCGTTGACATAGCAACAAGAAGAGTGAATTAACTAATAGAAAGTACAATGCTGAGTTAATAATTTATAGAACCTTACGAAATTGCTCCTTCCTCAGTCTCAATTTATGCTGTGCATGTAATTATAGAAACGCCAGGGGGCCAAATATACCCCTCTAATTTCGAAAATGGTCTAAGAATACCTCTCGTTATACTATTGGGTTATCTATACCCCTGCAGTCATACTTTGGGTTCAAATATACCCCTCATTTAAACGGAGGGACACGTGTCATCGTCCTGTTGGTCAATTCTAAATATCTTCTAATTAGTTAAAAAAAACCCATTAATCATACCCGAAAAGTAATTTTTTAAAGTAATTTTTTTTTGTAAAAACCGGTAAAAACTGAAATTATTTTTTACTAAAAACTGAAAAAAAACGAAAATATTTTTTTTTCTTCAGTTTTTACAAAAAAAACTGCTTTAGAAAAAACTGAAAAATATTTTCTAAAATAATGTTTTTGAAAAAAAAAAAGGCTGAAAATCAATTTTCTAAAGTAATTTTTTTTGTAAAAACTGAATTTTTTTTTACTAAAAACTGGAAAAAAAGAAAATGTTTTTTTTCCAATTTTTACAAAAAAACTGCTTTTAAAAAAAGCAGAAAAATATTTTCTAAAACAATATTTTTGTAAAAACTGAAAAAAAAACTAAAAAGCAGATTTCTAAAGCATTGTTTTTGTAAAAACTGAAAAAACAAATATTTTTTTTTCAGTTTTTAGTTAAAAATATTTCAGTTTTTTTCAGTTTTTAATTGCTTTAGAAAATTGCTTTTCAGTTTTTTTTTTATTTTTTACAAAAATATTGTTTTAAAAAATATTTTTCAGTTTTTTTGAAGCAGTTTTTTGTAAAAACTGGAAAAGAAATATTTTTCGTTTTTTTCAGTTTTTAGCAAAAATGTTTTTTTAATTTTTTCCAGTTTTTACAAAAAAAAATATTATTTTTCGGGTATGGATAATGAGTCTTTTTAATTAATTAGGAGATATTTAGAATTGACCAACATGACGATGACATGTGTCCCTCTGTTTAAATGAGGGGTATATTCAACCCAAAGTATGACTGCAGGGGTATAGATAACTCAATAGTATAACGAGAGGTATTCTTAGACCATTTTCGAAAGTAGAAAGGTATATTTGGCCCTTTGCCGTTATAGAAATGAAAAGTTTTGAAACTTGAATTTGTGTGGCTGTAGCCTATAAATCATTTCATTAAGAGTAAAATAAAAAGTTTAAAGTTAAATTATTACTACTATATATAAAATTATATATTTTTTAATTAACTAAAAAAGAAAGAGTGTTACGTATATTGGAACAGAGGAAATAATATAATAACGAGTATAGACCCATTTCACGTAATTTCTTAGCTAAAAGAACTTCAATTTAAACATCTGAATTAGGTCTCATCTCATTGACTCTAACTTTCTAAGCATGAAATTTCCTTGAGTCCTTTTTTTAATTTTTTTATTTTAAATACAAGGACACTCAAGAATTTACTAGGAAGGTATACAAAATAATTAGTAATTATCTGATAATAATCTCTTTGGATGAATTCATGATAGGATAGATGTCAACGACTCAATAATGTGTTATGCCTTTGTTTTTGCCCAGAATTGCGTCTCATCATTTGACGAAAGATGTTGGACTTGCACATGGGTTGTTTCTCTTTTCCACTGAAGTACAAAGTGACTTAAATGTGATTACCATCCATTAGAATTAATACTCATTAATTAGGTGATTAATATTCACTAAGTTGCGAAAACAAAAGGTTACAATTCTAATCACCTTGCTTTGTAAAGCTAATTATTTCAAATAATTTTTATGGAGTTCTGCTTTACCTTGAGCCGATGGTTTGGTGTAAGGTCTACGTACACACTATCTTCTTCAGACTCTACTTGTGGAATTACACTAATTATAGTCTTATTGTAGTTATTGTAATTTTTATGGAGTTAATCTTAAACTAAGCAACGTGTAATATTTTGAGATTTACATTCCAAGATATGGATGGTCTCTTTTTGTTTTTTTATTCTCTGAAGTTGTTTGCTTGAGAAGTTCTTACTGTTCAATTTGATTAGTCACTTAACTGAAAAATGCTTGAAATCCAAGATTTCACACTTGTCACATATATTGCTTGCAACATAAGGTTTTAGATTATAGTCTTGGAGAAATGAAACCCAGTGATTGGAACAAGACACCAAAGAATAGATTGTTCTTGCAGCTGAATCATTGATAATTTTCTTTAATAATCCAAATATATAAAAGACCATATTTCAAGCGATTTTTCGTTTTCGCCTTTCTAGGCTTCACAATATTTCCTCCTTTTCTTTTCCAATTCAGACAGGTCCTAGAGCCTGAATAAATCTTCCAAAGAGGAGCTTGAAAGACTTTGAAGCACTACTGTAGGGGTGTACATGGACCGAATTAGTTCGGTTTTTATCAAAACCAAACCAAACCAACTATATCGGTTTGGATTGGTTCGATTTTGTCGGATTTTTCGAGTTTTCGGGTTTTTGTTACTTACATATCATTTCAATCTTACTTTATTAAATATTTGATAAGTAAATATATATTTAGTAAAAATATAAAAAATTGACAAACATATTATCGATTAAAATATTCTTATGGGAGAATGCTATTAGTAACACATAGTAGTAATAGTTATTTTTTTAGTCGTCTCATATCCGAATTTAGTAATTAAACATAAAAATCAATAATCATTTCACATTCGAAAAAGATATAAGAATTTAATAGATCTTAACATATGATATGAATATGGAAGAACAAAGAGATGGACGCATTTCAGTAACACTTGATAAGAAAGTGATCATACAACCCATTATTTAAGGTCAATAAAATATGGAGCACTTCATATTCTATTAAAATTTATATCCCGCAAGAGAATCCCAAATACTTCTAGATATTTTTAAAGAAAATTCTATATAAAATCTTAAAAGTATATATAAAAATTATATATTTATATGTCGGATTGGTTCGAATTTTTTTACTCAATATCAAACCAAATCAAATCAAATCAAATCGAATTTTTTAATTGATTTGGTTTGATTTTTCGATTCGGTTTGTAAACCCCTAAGCACTAGGCCTATGTCTCCGGAACAATCATAATGCAACCGCTCATCTAATAAAAAATCAATGAGTCTGATCTCATGAATGAGGAATTCCGAAAAGTCAGTCTAAATACGAAACACCTCACGCCGACCACCAGAATACGAAGTAACATCAATTTGGGGCAAGAAGTAAAGTCATAGCAAGAATTAGGGTACTTATCGGGCGGATAATTACGCTTAACGGTTCGGTTTATCAGTTATCGGATTATAAATAAGGTAATCCGTTAGCCATCCAATAAGACAACGGGCGAATTGGCATCTGATTAACGATTATCGGTTAGTTTATCGGCTAAACCAAATAATTTATTTTTGGTATAATATTGAAATGAATTCTTTTTTATGGGTGATTTTGTTGACGGACTTCCTGCACGCATCCTAACAAACCTGATGAGCCGGATATAATTGAAAATTCGGGTGGAAAAGTTATAAATTGGAATGAATATCGAATCTTAGGAGTTCTTGCTACTTCAAGATCTATAGGAAAGTGTAAATATAAAAATTCTTGACGAGGTAACGGTTTATCCAATAAGAAAATTGAGTAATCCGTCCCCAAACCGTTAAGCCGTTAATTATAAAATCGCAATCCGTTCACCGTCCATTACCCCGATAATCCGATACCAATAAGCCAATAAGCCATCGGTTCGATTCGATTAACAGTTTTGGTTTGATTTTGAATAGATACCAAGCTGAGTTGTGATAATAATCTATAGTAAAAAGACAATCCAGTACAGTAAGCTCTAGTTATATATGGGCCGATACTGCACACAAAAAATCCTTCTAAATTTTCTGATATTGTCTTATTCTTTACAAATTCCTAGTACTTCATATGCCAATTATTCTAACTTTGTATCCACAAAATTGCATGGTCATATTAGATTCCGATAAGGCTCAATAATTGTTACATATCAACAACGGTACTGTCTTTAATGCCATGGCTAGTGAATATAGTGATAGGAACAAAATCAATGCATGCCTTTATTAGACGAGGGGAATTGGATTCTTATCCTAAAAAGTGCAAAAGTTGAGAAAATCCTAATAGCTCAGTATCAAATTACCAGTGAATTATCATCTTATTGTTCCACAGTCCACCCTTCAAAGAAGCACGTTTAAATAGGCTAATAGACTCACGGTTTCAATTGAATACGGTATTAAATATAATGAATAGATATCTATATACATAAGAAATTACCAAAATTTTAATAGATATCAAGTTCCGAACTTATAATTACGAAAAATGTAATAAACTCAATGGTGAAAACACAAAAGTTAGAACCCATAATATTTAGCCTTTGGGCACCTGAAATAGTTGTTCCAGTGCTGAATCTTGAATTAGAATATGAAATTTGATAAAAGTAAGGCACAAAAAAATTACTAAAAGGTATGGGATCAGCTTTTTTGTTGACAGGCACTTACTTGGTTACTTCCAATAACTGAATTACAACTAATCTCAGAAATTATAGCTAAGCATTTTTCCATAGTTTGTAGAAAAGGTAATTAGATGGAATAAAGAAGAAAAGGAAATAAAGGGAAATTGAAGCCAGCTCTAAAGGAAAGAGAAATGATTGGTCAATTTCTGGCCCCAAATACTAAACCTCACTCCAGCTTGGATTTTGGAACCCAAAGAGACGAGCTGGCTAGCATTTGAAGCAGTAAAGGCAGTGTAGGGAAAAATAGGTCCCTGAACTGCTGGCACTGCCACCATTTTCATTCCCCAATTTTATTTTTACATCACGGTTTTTGATTGGGTACAAAATTTAAGAAAAAAAAATAAACACTTTTTTGGACGTACCTAAAGTATCCCTAGAATTATAATCTTAAACGTACCACATATTTCTACCGCTGGAAGAGAATTTCATTAAGGATAATGTAGAAAATTTAATATTAAAAAGTTTTCGAATGTTGAATGAAGAAAACATAGCTAGTAGATAACTATATTGTTGTCGAAAGCGATTAGTTATTTTGATCTTATATGGGCTTGGAAAATCTTCTGTTTTCTATTCCAGAGGTGGAAGAGTATGTAGAAAAAACTATAGAAGAGAACCACCACAGTTCGGGTCCAACACATGGGCAATTAATTCAGCTGCAAAACACGAGACCATAATTTGGCAGCTATTCCAAAACCCCTGACCTAGATGACAACCTAAACGAGTAGGTCATAATAGAGAAAGGAAAGATCCACCCCTAGAGCCAGAATGTAAGCGTCGACCTCTTCGCCACAAGCACAAGTGAATAAGAAAAAATCACATCCCAAGAGGTGACAGTATTACCATCTACGGGTCAAATGATATTTGTTTTAGAATAAACTAGTAAGGAACATGTGTCATATAAAATGAAGCAAGGAGAATAGTATATTTAGAGTTTATGCTCGAAGTGATAGCATAAAGAACTTTTACACTATCTGTTTAGATTGACCTACAATTAAGATACAGTAAATTAAAAAATAGAGTAATGATTTACTATAATTGATTAAATCATAGTAATAATATAAAAATAATTTACACTGTTAATATTAATTATCACAAGCCTTGAAAATGCAGATGCAGATTCGAGGAAGGTTGGTGTCACTATCATCCTCGTGGTTATGTTAAAGAAAAGAAAGCCCCCATGTTCCAAGTTAACAACTTCCCTCATACATGTTCCTCACCCCCACCCCCACCCCTACCCCCACCCCCCACACCCCCCACCCCCACCCCCACCCCAAACAAAGGCTCCCAACCCCTTCCTCTTCTTTATAAAATCCCCCTCATTTTTCCTTAATTTAACAAAACAAAGTGTCGCAGCCTAATTCATTCTTCTCTTTTAACACATTCTTGTACCAAGAAAACAAAACTAGCCAAACCCCTTATCAAAATGTGTTCTTCCAAATCTAAACAACAAAGAGGGATTGTTGATATTTCACCTCAAACAATCTCTCATATCAATGGACGCCCTGTTTTTCAACCATATAGCAATAGAGATCCTCTCTTGGAACGCCACAATTTCCTTAAAAACTCACCTTCCAAAACTTCTCCTACTGCAACAACTCATACTTATGTCAAGATAAAAAATAACAATAGTATTGTCAAAGTCAAAATTTCAGCAACAACTCCTCCTATTTCACCTAAAATCAAGAGAGTGGGTGATTCTAACATCTTGAATATAAATACTGAGAAAATTGTGACACCAAAAAGCAATGCTAAATCCACTAAATATGTGAAGAATTCTTCTTCCTTTAAGATTCTTGAGGTTCCGGGAAGCATAGCAGCAGCAAGAAGGGAGCAAGTAGCAATGATGCAAGTGCAAAGAAAGATGAAAACTGCACATTATGGTAGAACAAATTCTGCTAAATATGAAAATAGAGTCAGTCCTCTTGACTCTTCCAATAGTTCAAGTCCTCGAGAGGGCAAAAGATGCAGCTTTATCACACCTAATTCTGGTAATGAGAACTTCACTTTTATCTTTTAGTTGGAAAAATGATCAAGAATACTCCTCTATTATACTAAATATTTGAATTTCACCATATGTTATACTATGAAGTCATTTGTACAGTGGGGTCGTTTTGTTCTATGGATAATCCTGAGATAAAAATTTGGTGTCGCCTTATCCCTTCTTTGGTTACTAATCCTGATAAATTATCCTATGATTAAAAATAGTACTGGAATAACTTATCCCTTGTCAGAGAGTGGAATAGTAATCCCAGGATAAAACAAAAAATTGAGAATTAATACAATATACCAAACAGTCAATAAGAAATAATATCAGGATAATTAATCCCAACATAACTTCTCTTCAATCCAAATGACCCTTTAAGACTATTAGCAAATTGTCTTATATTTATCTTTGATCCGAAGCAAAGCTCTAGCATGAACATTAATCGAAGTATAACGAATGGCAATTTCAAACTATAGTCAAAAGTAATGGGATAGATTTGGACCTTTTTTTTTTTTTCAAGTATTCAGACAATTTACTCATTCCACGATGAAGCTCCTTTAAAATCAATAGTAAGTACAGGACGATTTGTTAATAGCAGAGGTACAAATGACCAGAAAGTAAAATGGAAAGGTAAAATTAAAATATTTAGCTTGTAAATGAGCAAATTTGAACTTTTTCCTTTAATTTAAACTCGAAATAATTGAAATATAAACACCTCAATGTGGATAAGCGAAACTAAATTTTCTGTTTGTTCTATTTCCAGACCCTGTCTATATTGCATACCATGATGAGGAATGGGGAGTTCCTGTCTTTGATGATAAGTAAGAGCCTTTTCCCCTTTTTCTGTAAATTTTACATATTTATCAGCAGAAATTTGAGATTAATTTTCTTATTGTATGTATGCAGTCTGCTATTTGAATTGTTGGTATTAACTGTTGCTCAAGTTGGATCAGACTGGACTTCAGTGCTAAAGAAAAGGCAAGATTTCAGGTGGGTTTTTGCTTTACCTATTGCCACAAAATTATTTGTCGTTCCATTAATGTAACTGAACTTTATCCATTATAACAGTATAGTCACAAAACTATTTTTGGCACGTTAAATTAATTGAATCACGTGTTAATCCAAACTTAGTTCAGATTGTCTTAGCTGAATTTGGCTTGTTCTTTCCTCCAGGGATGCCTTTTCAGGATTTGATCCAGAAATTGTTGCAAAATACAACGAAAAGAAGATAAATTCAACAAGTGCTGATTATGGCATAGAGCTAAGCCAAGTCCGAGGGGTTGTCGACAACTCTAAAAGAATTCTAGAGGTAATAATACATTATTAGCATTACAAATTACCACAAAATAACTCTTTGAACTGTCTTTTCCATTTTAATTTTGTCTTCTTCTCCTTTGTTTCCAAACATTTCTTTAACATGCTACTATTTGATATTATGGTACCGTAGTAGTAATTAAGGGTAGATGGGAGAGTCTCAAATTAAATAAACTGCTCTCAAATTAAATAAACTGCCTGTAGTCAATCATGCATGTAGCTAAACACCACTCAATAAACATAACCACATGGACCACATTGGAATCAGAATAACACATCTGGCCTTGACTCAGCCAAAAGTGTTAGATATTTAGTAACCAACACTTTCATAAAATTAAAATCTGCAGTAATATAGAACTTCTAGGTAGGAAGCTCTGCTCCAGTAGAGGTTGTTGAAGATATTTAGTCACACACTTTGTTAAATTAAGCCTTGGGCCTAACTCACACCCCAAAAGCTAGCTCAAAGAAGGAAGATTTCCCGAGCCTTATAAGGAGACCAAGGTCCATTCATTAAACCCCCCCCCCCCTCTCACGCCCAGATCCGGACACCTGGGATTCCACTGTCCGGTCTGGAGCGTGCACATTCACGGATGAGGTATTTCCACCCTCCCTTCAATTGGTCCAGGGGCATTCTGCACTCCTCTTCTAGAGGCTCACATCGACCACAGGCCTAGCTCCGATACCATGTCCGATGTGGGATTCGTTCTATTCATCACACTTCAACATGGTCTAGAGCAGGCAGATGTCCTCCATCATCTATTATAAAATGAATAGTACGTATTTGGCCAATAAAAAAAGATTATTCAGGCATATGCACGTGAAAGGGCCGAACGCCTACAACAAAGAGAAAAAAATACAAAAATGTTTTGAGGCTTTAGGATAAGTAGACTATTATAATGTTACATGCTAGTGATTCTTATTTTAAATAGGGAAAAACATATATATTAGAGTGGTTGAAGTTCTACTGTGAAGCATTCAGGCAAAGTTTAGGCCTAAATATCATCATTATAATCCTCTGATTCTTGATTCGATTTACAGATCAAGAAACAATTTGGATCGTTCGACAAGTATCTGTGGGGATTCGTGAACAACAAGCCCATCGCGACACAATACAAGGCATGTAACAAAATCCCAGTAAAGACCTCAAAATCAGAAACAATGAGCAAAGATATGGTGAAAAGAGGGTTCAGATATGTTGGCCCCTCTGTTATATATTCCTTTATGCAGGCAGCTGGTCTTACTAACGACCACCTTATTACCTGCCCACGACATCTCCAATGTGCTGCCCTCGCAACTCAACCACTTATTGTTCAATGAAAATTTGACCTACTAACTTCAGAAAATATATTGTCTAGTTTATAAGCCATTGACTTAACTAGTAGTGATCAATAAGTTGGTAAAGCAACTAGCTGATTGTAATACATATACCCTTAATTATTACTCCAGTTTTTTCTTTTCCTCAAAGTCCTGTTTCTTTTGTGAGTATTTTAGAGGCGTGGGAAGTGATATAGTTTGATGATGGAATCTTTAGTAGGCGTTTGTACAGTATCTAGTTGATGTAGTTGTAAAAAAGAGTATTTGAAATTGATGTCGAAAGAGTGTATTTGGATGTTTGTGTTTGTACCTGAATTTCACTTGAAAAAAGAGAGTTTATACTTGTCAATGAAAATAACTTTTACTTAGAAATACTCTTCCATGAGTACAATATTTCATCAGCGTTTCATTTACTGAAGTTCAATAATTGCAAAAACAGTAGTCGTTTGGACAATATTTGATTGAAGTAGAGAAAAAGTATGTAAAGTTGAAGTGGAGAAAATATACGAGAAGTATGATTTAGTTATGTCCGACATGAACTTCTCTTAGAAAAAGAATAAATATTTATGACCAAAGCCATTATTTCACTTGAAATGCTCTTTAACAAATTTTACAATATTTTCCAAGCGTTTCAAAAATTGAAGTTCAATATTTAGAAACTGAAGTATTTGACTGTAAAAACTGGTTTAGAAGACTTACTGTAATGACCCGATCGGTCCTTTTGAGAATTACAGTCCCGTTCGGCGGCATAAAGTCTCGAGCAGTTTCGTATTACCGAGTTCAGTTTTCGGATGAGTCGGGGTAATTTGGAAGAAGAATTCTTGTTTTAGAAGCTTAAGCGGTAAGAAATGACTGAAATTTGACTTTTGTGTAAACAACTCCGGAATGAGATTTTGACGGTTCCAATAGCTTTGTATGGTGATTTTGGACTTAGGCATGCATTCGAATTTGGATTTGGAGGTTCGCAGGGTAATTTGAAGCATTTCGGCGAAAAATTAGAAAGTTGAAGTTTTGGAAGGTTGAGGGGTTTGACCGAGAGTTGACTTTGGTGATATCGGGTTCGGAATGCGATTCCGAGAGTTAGTTTAGCTCTGTTATGTCATTTGGAACTTGCATGCAAAATTTGACGTCATTCCGGATTGATTTGGTATGTTTCGGCACGAGTTTTGGAAGTTGGAAGATTTGAAAGTTCAATAGTTCGACTCTTGGCGCGATACGTAGTTTCAACGTTGTTTGATGTGATTTGAGACCTTGAGCGAGTTTGTGGTATGTTATGGAACTTGTTGGCATGTTTCAACGGGGTCCCGGAGGCCTCGGGTGTATTTCGGATGGGCTACTGGCCATTTCTCCATGTTGTTGGACTGTTGTTTTGTTGGTATCTGGTTTTCTTCAGTGCGTTCGCGCCAACTCCTCCGCGTTCGCGTAGTGTAATTTTGGAGGCAAGAAATATTTGTTCTTCACATTCGCATGCTACCGCCCGTGATCGCGTACGTGTGCATCACCTTTCTCCGCGTTCGCATCACTCTGTCCGTGTTCGCGTAGGGGCTTCTAGTAGGACAATGTACCCTTCTACGCAATCGTATTCCTATTCATGCGATCGCGTAGTGCTTTTTCTGGGCAGTGTAATTTCTTGTATGCGATCGCATTACTTGTTCCACGATCGCGATGTGTTACACCTAAGCAACAGAATATATTTTTTAAAATCGGGGGTTTGACCACTTTTATCAAATCTTGACTTGTAGAGCTCAATTTTGAGCGATTCTTCTTGGGTTTTTCAAACATATCGGTTCTTCACCCGGAATTCATTGCATTTCATAATTATAACTTTATTTTTATCATTAAATTAGTGTTTTGAGTTGAGAAAAAGTCGGAATTTTTTAAGAAATCTTTCAAAATATAAAATGATGATTTGAGGGACGAATTGGTATCAGAATATGATAATTTTGGTATTGCTGAACTCGTATCGGAATGGGTGTTCGTGTTTTATAAATTTTATCGGGTTCCGAGTGCGTCCCCGATGGTTGACTTTTGGGTTGACTTTTTAGTTTTTGTTAAAGATTGAGGCTTTATTATTCTGAATTGTTTCTTATGAGTTTTATTTATGATTTGCAGTTATTTTGGCTAGATTTCAGCTGTCCGGAGGTTGTTTCACTCGAGAAATTCATTTTAGAGTAACGGTTTAGCTTCTTTGATGTAAGTATCTTGCCTAACTTTGTGTGGGAAAACTACCCCTTAGGATTTGAGTCTTTGGTGCTAATTGTGTCATGTGAAGCCCATGTACGCGAGGTGACGAGTAAGTACTCAGTCTTATTTGTGAAAATTTGACCGTTTAGGGCTCTTAGATTCTTATGTTCATTAGATATGAAGTTGTTTTATTATGTTAAACCCTCTTATTTACTAGTTTCACCTATACATGTCTTAATTGGAATTAATTACTTCATGTTCCACTCTTATTGCCTATTTGACTCTTCTGTGCCTTAAGTGAAGTTGTTGCTTCTTCTATTGCCATGCTATCCTTCCCTAATTGCTTATCATTAACTGAAGTTATTATTATCCTTTCCGTAAGTTGCTTATACTTAATTGAATATGTTGTATCTCTTTCGTAATTGCTCAACCCTAAATGAAGTTTAGTTATCCATTATCATAGTTGACTCATCCTTAATTGGAATTATTGACTCAGGTTACCTCCCTTGTTGTCAAATTGTACTTTTGTGGAATCATTGTTGCATATTATTTCTCCCTTGTTGAGCTATTCTTGTTGAAGCTAGTATTTTCTGTTGTGTCTTTCTTTGTGAGCTTGTTTTACCATTTCTTTATGTTCCAAAGTTTTTGAGTTGATTTACTTGCCGTATTCTAGTGTCATTGTTGTTGTTGTTGTTGTTGTTGTTGTTGTTGTTGTACTCAGTGTTGTGAGCCGAGGTCTATGCGCGGTTGTGGTATTGAAACTATTTTGAGGAAAGGTTGTGGAATATAGGCACGTGTTGTGAAAGTCCTTTTATGGTGTTGTCATATTTTTGGCACGTGATATTGTTGGGAGGATTTGTTCGGGTGTTTGCATGAGGTTTCTGCCGTGCTATTGTTACTAATATTTTTGCACATGCGGTGTGATAAGACGGGCTATATCTGTATGTTTGTGCATGTGGCGAGACAAGGTGGGAACATTACTATGCACGTGCAGCGAGACAAGGCATGCATTTTCTTTATTATTGCGCACGTGGAGAGATAAGGTGGGCTATGTCGGGGAATGATTTGTGATTACTTGTGATGGCCTAAGGGCATTGTTGATGTTGATATTTGTGTAGTGGCATGCCTAACTTGTGTGAGTTTTACCATGTGCAAATTGTGGGGATCGTTTCTTATGTGTCATTTATTTTCTCTACTCTTATTCGTTAGCCCGAACTGTGATAGAACACTTGCACAAGCATACACGTAAATTATCACCCGATCTGTTTGAGAAGATGAACAATGATGTTATTGACCATCTATGCGTACTCTGTCTACTTGTCTTCTATGTAAAAATTATTCTATTGGAACGTGAGTCGTTCGTGCAGTTATCAATTGTAATGAGGGCAAAAGATGCCAAGTGATTAGGGTACATGAATTAGGACCCGTGAATTGTGAGTTTTAAGGTTTGGTACCTCGTGGTGATTATTGGATAAACTTGGTGTGAGTGCGGTTATTCTTATTGAATTGCTACTTGTTTTTCGCTTATTTGGTTCCACCGGATTTAAACTGTGTCCAGTTGCTAATTGTTGCTTTTAGTTCCTCTTCCAAGCATCGTATTATTGTTGTTATCATGCCTAGATTTACAGAGATATCATACCCACCGAGGTTAGTCTTGATACTTACTGGATACCATTGTGGTGTACTCATACTACACTTCTGCACATTTTGTGCAGATCCAGGTATTTTGGAGTTGGTCGATCGCTAGCTAGCTGTACGGATCTTGCTGTGGAGACTCAAGGTAACCTTATTGCTGCGTTCGCAGGCCTCGGAGTCACCTTCTGATATTGTACTTGCATTGTTTTATCTTTATTTCGAAATAGTTGTATTTGTAGGTTTTTCTAGCAATCTCAGTAGAGTTTATGACTTGTACTACCGGTTTTGGGATTGTAAGTTTTGCATAGAGGTTTCTATTTCATATTTGTTAGTCGCTGGTTAAATATTGCTATTAATTCAGTAATTTTGGGCTTATCTAATCCCTAAGACTATGTGCCATCACGATATTCTACGGAGGATAATTTGGGTCATGACAAGTTAGTGTCAGAGCTCTAGGTTCATAGGTGCTACGAGTCATTAGCGAGTTTAGTAGAGTCTTGCAGATCGGTACGAAGACGTCTGTACTTATCTTCAGAGCTCTAGGTTGATCTCATAGTTTGAGCTTTTATCATTCTATTCTCTCACAGATAGCGAGGACACAAGCTGCAGTTACTGATGATGCTGCCCCAGGAGCAGGTGTCGCTATGGGCAGAGGCAGAGGCTGAAGAGGAGTACGTGCCGCAACTAGGGCACCTACTTGAGCAGTAGTTGAGGAGCTGCAAGTAGCTCCGGTTGAGGGACAAGTACCAGAGGCGCCTACTATTAACCCCGGACTTTAGGAGACTTTAGCACTGTTCCTGAGCATGTTTGGTACATTGGCTTAGGCGGGGTTGATTCCGGTTGCGCCAACTACTTCACAGACTGGGGGAGGAACTCAGACTCCCGTTGCCCGTACTCAAGAGCAGCGAGTCCACGTTGGTCAGATTCCAGGTGTCATGGCGACACAACTTGTGATCCCAGTTCAGCCCGTGGGTAGGGCAGCATCATCTGAGGAAGAACAACTTAGACTTGTGAGGTTCATGAAGTATCACCTCCTACTTTTAGTGGTTTGGCTTTAGAGGGTGCACAATGTTTTCTAGAGGAGTGCCACCACATTCTCCGTGCTATGGGATATTGTAGAGACGAGTGGGGTTGCTTTTACTACGTTCCAACTTAAGGGAGCAACATATCAGCGGTGGCGAGCGTATGAGTTGGGTAGCCTGGCCGATGCAGCTTCACTTTCATGGGTTCAGTTTTCAGAGATGTTCTTGAGAGAATTTGTCCCTCATACCCTTCGGGATGCATGGCGCGTGGAGTTTGAACAGCTGCGCCAGGGCACTATGTAAGTGTCAGAGTATGTTGTTAGATTCAGTGATTTATCCATACATGCACCTGCTTTGGTCGCTACAGTTAGAGAGCAAGTCTGTAGGTTCATTGAGGGGCTCAAACATGATATCCGGTTCAGTATGGCTCGGGAGTTGGAGCCAGATGTTCCATTTCAGCAGGTGGTAGAGATCGCCCGCCGATTAGAGGGCATGTGGGACCAAGAGAGAGAGGACAGGCGGGGCCAGGTGAGAGAGGACAGGCGGGGTAAGGAGAGAGAGGACAGGAAGGCTAAGAGGTCTCGCAGATCAGAGAGATCTAATGGTCCTTATTTTGGAGGCAGGGTACGACATGGTAGGGGTTTTGTGAGTCAGCCAGTTCAGTTTGCACTTCAGACTTTGCACGGCCTTTCAGGTACCCATGTGTCTCAAAATACCCATACTGCACAGTTTTCACAGCCACATCAGCAGAGAGGTTGCTTTGAGTGTGGAGATACCAGCCACATGGTGAGAGATTATTCCAGACTCCGGACAGATGTGTCACAGTGGGGTATTCAGGCTATGAGTTTGGTTCCAGCTGCTGATATCCTTGCACCGCCAACTTGGGGTACACGTCAGGTGAGTAGAGGGCGCCCAAGAAGAGGAGGCCCGACTCATTGATGTGTTTCCTATAGTAGGTCTGAGGCCGCTGCACCAGATGATGTCGTACAGGTATGGTTTCGATTTGTTGTAGAGGAGCATCATTCGTATTTTGTTTCGTTTCTGCTTATCAGGGTGAGTCCTCCTATTTTGCTTCATATGTGGGTGAGTCTCGTGATTTAGTACTCTACTTATGTGTTTACCCCCTATAGTGGTAGATTCTATAGTGGTAGCTAGTATCTACCTTTTTATTTTATTCATTATTGAGAGTTATGAGACTATAAGTGATTTGATGTTCCTCATTTCGGTAGTTTTAATGTGATCTCTGAGTGATTGGTTACGATCTGTGATTTAGATGCCCTACCAGTGTGGGAGTTCAATATGTGTTGTGATTTTTGGTGGCGGAACAGAATTAGTAGAAGTCGTCTCATGGTATGATGTGTATTCTACTTGTGATTAAGAGTTGAGGGTGAGACCCTCGCAGCTTCATGTGATTTGAACCGGGCTGCATATCATGGTGGAAGTTATATCAAGATGAGATCCTTGTGATTTGTTCATATACTTTGATTCTTCCTTGTTAAATTGATTCGTAGAATGGTACTGATAGGGAGTTGTGCCTGTCAGGATTGTTTGATATTTCTCTTATGTGTTCCTCTTTGCATATTTAGCCGTATTCGTGTTGTGCTCATTGAGTTTTAGCTTGCGAGGTGTATGCCCCGATGACGTTAGAGGTGACTTGTTAATTCGGGTGAATAGTTACGAGTTCTTCATGTTTCTTGCATCGTTGTCAGTGTTATGGAGGTATGAACTAGGGTTCTAACGGATATGAGGCTAATTACTGGTAGTGGATTTGATTACGGGAAACTATAGTGATTAGAGATATTGTTATGGGCGTATGTGTGGTGTGTTACATCGTGTGGTTGTACCTTGTGGGTGTAGGCATAAGTTGTTGCAGCTGGTGGAGGCTGATACCAGGTGTGGAAGTAGGAATCAAGTCTTTTGGAGATGATCGGATTGTGAGAATTTTGGTTCTAAGGCTTACTAGTATTAGTGGAAGGGGTAAATTTCAGTTGAGGTGGTGTCGTCGGGCTTATGTGGATCGGGGTGACGTGGGGTCACCCGCGGGTGTATGTGGGATGAATACATTAAGTGGTTTGATGACTTCTGGACGATTCTTGGCTCGTTCGAGGACGAACGTTTGTTTAAGAGGGGGAGAATGTAACGACCAAACGGTCATTTTGAGAATTAAAGTCTCGTTCGGTGGCATAAGGTCTCGAGAAGCTTCGTATTATGTGATATGACTTGCGTGTATGGCCGAGTTCAGTTTTTGATGATTCAGGGTCAATTTGGAAGAAGGATTCTTATTTTAGAAGCTTAAGCGTAAGAGTTGACTAAAATTTGACTTTTCTGTAAACGACTCTTGAATGGGGTTTTGACGGTTCCAATAGCTTTGTATGATAATTTTGGACTTAGGCGTGCGTCCGGATTTGGATTCGGAGGTCCATAGGGTAATTTGAAGCATTTCGACGAAAAATTAGAAAGCTGAAGTTTTAGAAGGTTGAGGGGTTTGACCGAGAGTTGACTTTGCTGATATCGGGTTCGAAATGCGATTCTGTGAGTTGGATTAGCTCTGTTATGTCATTTGGAACTTGCATGCAAAACTTGACGTCATTCTGTATTGATTTGGTATGTTTCGGCATGAGTTTTGAAAGTTGGAAGATTTGAAAGTTCATAAGTTCGATTCTTGGCACGATATGTAGTTTCGACGTTGTTTGATGTGATTTGAGACCTCGAGCGAGTCCATGGTATATTATGAAACTTGTTGGCATGTTTCGACGGGGTCCCGGAGGCCTCGGGTGTGTTTCGGATGGGCTACGGGTCATTTCTCTATGTTGTTGGATTGTTGTTTTGTTGGTATCTGGTTTTCTTCAGCGCGTTCGCGCCAACTCCTCCGCATTCATGTAGTGTAATTTTGGAGGCAATAAATATTTGTTCTTCGCGTTCACATGCTACCGCACGCGATCGCGTACGTGTGCGTCACCCTTCTCCGCATTTGCATCACTCTGTCCGCTTTGCGTAGGGGCTTCTGGTGGGATGGTGTACCCTTCTATGCTATCCCATTCTTGTTCACGCGATCGCGTATTGCTTTTTCTGGGTTGTGTAATTTCTTGTACGCGATCACATTACTTGTTTCGCGATCGCGATGTGTTACACCTGAGCAGCGTAATATAATTTTTAAAATCGAGGGTTTTGCAATTTTTATCATATCTTGACTTGTAGAGCTCGGTTTTGAGCAATTCTTCGTGGGTTTTTCAAACAAATCAGTTCTTCACCTAGAAATCATTGCATTTCATGAATCTATCTTTATTTTTATCATTAAATTAGTGTTTTGAATTGAGAAAAAGTCGAGATTTTTTAAGAAATCTTTTAAAATGTAAAATGATGATTTGAGGGATGAAGTGATATCAGAATTTGATAATTTTGGTATAGCTTAACTCGTATCAGAATGGGTGTTTGGATTTTATAAATTTTATCGGGTTCCGAGTGCGGACCTTGGGGTTGACTTTTGGGTTGACATTTTAGTTTTTGTTAAAGATTGACGCTTTATTATCCGGTATTGTTTTTTATGAGTTTTATTTATGATTTGAAGTTATTTTGGCTAGATTTGCACCGTCCGTAGGTTGTTTCACTCGAGAAGTTTATTTTAGAGTAATGGTCTAGCTTCTTCGAGGTAAGTATCTTGCCTAACTTTGTGGGGGGGAACTACCCCTTAGGATTTGAGTCTTTGGTACTAATTGTGTCATGTGAAGCCCGTGTACGCGAGGTGGAGAGTATGTGCTCAGGCTTAGTTGTGGAAATTTGACTGTTTTAGGCTTTTAGGTTCTTATGTTCATTAGATATGAAGTTGCTTTGTTATATAAACCCCCCATTTACTAGTTTCACCTCTACGTGTCTTAATTGGAATTAATTGCCTCATGTTCCACTCTTATTGCCAATTTGACTCTTATGTGTCTTAAATAAAGTTGTTGCCTCTTCTATTGTCATATTATCCTTCCCTAATTGTCTATCCTTAACTGAAGTTATTATTATCCTTTCAGTAAGTTTCTTATCCTCAATTGAATATGTTGTATCTCTTTCGTATTTGTTCAACCCTAAATGAAGTTTAGTTATTCGTTATCATAGTTGACTCTTCCTTAATTGGAATTATTGACTCAGGTTACCTCCCTTGTTATCGAATTGTACTTTTGTGGAATCATTGTTATATATTATTTCTTCCTTTTTTATCTATTCTTGTTGAGACTGGTATTCTCTGTTGTGTCTTTCTTTGTGAGCTCGTTTTACCGTTTCTTTGTGTTCCAAAGTTCTTGAGTTGATTTACTTTCCGTGTTCTCGTGTCATTGTTGTTGTTGTTGCTGTTGTACTCAGTGTTGTGAGCTGAGGTCTATGCGCAGTTGTGGTATTGAAATTGTTTCAAGGAAATGTTGTGAAATATGGGCACGTGTTGTGAAGGTCATTTTATGGTGTTATCATGTTTTTGGCACGTGATATTGTTAGGAGGATTTGTTCGGGTGTTTGCACAAGATTTCTGTCGTGCTATTGTTACTAATGTTTTTGCACATGCGGCGTGACAAGGCGGTCTATATCTGTATGTTTGCGCATATGGCGAGACAAGGTGGGAACATTGCTATGTGCGTGCGGTGAGATAAGGCAAGCATTTTCTTTATTATTGTGCACATGGCGAGATAAGGTGGGCTATATCGGGGAATGATTTGTGATGACTTGTGATGGCCTGGGGGCATTGTTGTTGTTGATATTTGTGTAGTGGCGTGCCTAACTTGTGTGAGTTTTACCTTGTGCAAATTATGGGGATCGTTTCTTTTGTGTCGTTCATTTTCTCTACTCTTATTCGTTGGCCGGAACTATGATAGAATACTTGCACAAGCATACATGTAATTTATCACTCTATCGGTTAAAGAAGATGAACATTGATGTTACTGACCATCTATGCGTACTCCGTCTACTTGTCTTCTATGTGAAAATTGTTCTATAAGCACGTGAGTCGTCCGTGCAGTTATCAGTTGTAATGAGGGCACAAGATGCCAAGTGATTAGGGTCCACGAGTTGGGACCCGTGAATTGTGAGTTTTAAGGTTTGGTACCTCGTGGTGATTATTGGATAAACTTGGTGTGAGAGCGGTTATTCTTATTGAGTTGCTACATGTTTTTCCCTTATTTGGTTCCACCGGATTTAATCTATGTCTAGTTGTTAATTGTTGCTTCTAGTTCCTCTTGCAAGCATCGTATTATTGTCATGCCTAGTTTTATAGAGATATCGTACCATGCTATATCTACACCTATACTTGTCTAGGTCGTTTAATGCAGTAGGTGTCTTGACTGTCCCTCGTCACTATTACACCGAGGCTAGTCTTGATACTTACTGGGTACCGTTGTGGTGTACTCATTCTACACTTCTTCACATTTTGTGCAGATCCAGGTATTTCGGAGTTGGTCGATCGCTAGCTAGTTATACGAATCTTATTGTGGAGACTCAAGTTAAACCTGTTACCGCGTTCGCAGGCCTCAGAGTCACCTTCTGATATTGTACTTGCACTATTTTATCTCTATTTCGAAATAGTTGTATTTGTAGGTTTTTCTAGCAAACTCAGTAGAGCTTATGACTTGTACTGCCGGTTTTGGGATTGTATGTTTTGCATAGAGGTTTCTATTTTATATTTGTCAGTTGTTGGTGAAATATTGCTATTAATTTAGTAAATGTTAGGCTTACCTAATCTCTAAGACTAGGTGCCATCACGACATCCTATAGAGGGAAATTTGGGTCGTGACACTTACGAATATTTTTCTTAGCAAAAGCAGGTCTGTACCAACTACAACTTGTTTCACCAGTCGTTGGGAATTATCACGAAGCGAATGAATCTCTTTTGTCCACAACCTAGATATCCCTTGCTTGGACGCAAAGAATCAATCCTAACCCTAGCCATTTTCCCTAACATGAGAGAGAATTTTTCAACATGGTGTTTATAATGGTATTTATATACACTATGTTTGGGTCTGCGGTTAGGCTAACTAATAGGTCTAATTAACTAGTACCCCTTTATGAATGTACTAGATCCAATAGTTGTATTCTCCAACAGAAAAAATCAAGAAGTTGCAACATCGATCCCTACTAGATCACAATCAAAAAGTTGCATTGAAGCTGATAGTTCAATAAAGTTTAGAAATCACTGGCGACATACATCAGTTGTATTGGTGTACATCAGTGCCGAATCTAGGGGATGCCACTAAAGCAATTGCTTTAGCCCCCTAGAATTGAATGGCCCCAAAATTTTCAAATTATATAGTATTACATATTATAAAGTTATTAATAAAAGGTACTACTCCCACCGTTCCAATTTATGTGAACCTGTTTGACTAGGTACGGAGTTTAAGAAAAAATGAAGACTTTTGAAATTTGTGGTCCTAAACAAGTGGTCCAGAGTATTTGTGTGGTTACAAAAGCTTCTCATTAAGGATAGAATTGGAAATTTAAGCTAAATTGTTTCCAAATTTAGAAAGGGGTCATTCTTTTTGGAACGGACCAAAAAGAAAATAGGTTAACATAAACTGGAACGGAGGGAGTAGATTTTATATACATTTCTTTGTTTGAAATGTGACAGAGGTTATTCAAATAAATAACTCTAGTTTTATAATGACTATGCAATATATGAAAATAAACAATTTGATGACGACTTTGATAATTAAAGAATGAAGTTTGTTGTAGTATCTATTAGAGTTGATTATTTCTTGTAAAGAGTAGATTAAGACATTTTGTCAGTTCAAAATAGACTTGAACTATTTTAAATGTATGAAATTATACTGACATCTATTTATTGGTACGAAATTGTGATTATTTCGATTATGAGAAAATAAAAATATTATCTTAACCGTCAATATACGTTTCTTATAAAAATATTATCTAAATTTTAGTGAGTAGAATTACAAAATGTTTGTAGTGACGAAAGCTAGCAGGTAAATGAATGAATGATTATGTACGGTCAAAACCGATTCTCAGTCATAAAGACCGGTCGAGATAATAACGTTTCAATCGGAGGGTATCCACATGACAAGCTCGGACGAATTCCGAAGTAGGGGCATCGAGTTTCGAGCTATAAGATCAATCAATGGGAAAACTCAATATTATTATCGAGCCCGTATCCGAATCGGACTACGGGGCAACACCGATCGACACAGGCCCCGAATATCGATGCCCCAAGGCAAAACCGAGCTCGAACCAAGACTGGGGGTTCGATCTAACACCGAGCTCGAGCCAGTGCCAAGTTCGCAGACAAGAGCCGTTACAACCGTACCGAGGGAGAGAATCTTGGCGAGAATCAAGGAAGAGACAAATCATCATGGGTCCTCCACTATATGTATTATTTTATTATGTTGTTATAGATAAAGCAGTGACCCTCTACTATAAAAAAGGGAGATAGACTGCAATAGACGCAGGTCCTCCAAGATACATTAAGATTTCATTGTGCTTATTTTTCTAACTCATTTCAGTCTTCCCTTCCATCATTCCCATTTTATAGCAAAAAATACATGTATTGTCATTTTGTATCAAAGAAATTTGCATACCCTTAGAACCATATCTAAATTTAACGTTATCCGATTTTTCGGGTAAACAGTTTGGCGCCCACTGTGGGGCTAAGGGTAACAGTGATTGTTTGATATAAATCTACAGTACACTCCAGCTTACAACTTCAAATCAGTAATGGCTCTACCTATCGACCTCGAAGCCGGCCTTCAAGATGAAACCAACAACTTGGCGCCCGGGGCTGGAAGGCTACCTGACGATGGCAACGAGGCTCAAATTGAAGAACCCAAAATTCGAGCCGAAGTTCCATTGGATATCAATTCACAAATAGCTCTAGAAGCGAATCAGTGTTTCGAACCGGAAAGAAGCGTTCAGGGTGGTGCTTGACCCATAGCCCGAGACACCTACAGCACGGGGGAAATCGGGGTCAGCTTGCGTATGATTTTCGAAATGTTACAAGCCCAACAAGCAGCGATAGCTCAGTTGCAGAGCCGAACTCATATGCAAAGCGGGCCGAACTCCAATCCGCTTCTTCGAGAAGTCACCCCCAGAACGGAGCCCGCCATAGTGAAATCAAATGAGCAGGAATCGGGGACCGCTCCTGAAATTGCTAAATTGCTCGAGGAACTCACAATACGAGTCGAAGCCAACGACAAAAAAGTGAAAACGTATGACGCTAGGGTCGATCAAATCCCGGGGGCTCCGCCAATGATAAAAGGGCTCGATTCGTAAAAATTCATACAAAAGCCTTTTCCCTCGAGCGCGGCCCCAAAACCAATCCCCAAAAAATTCTGTGTGCCCGAAATTCCCAAATATAATGGTACGACCGATCCTAACGAACACGTCACCTCCTACACATGTGCCATCAAAGGCAACGATTTGGAGGATGATGAGATCGAATCCGTGTTGTTGAAAAAGTTCGGAGAGACCCTCGCAAAGGGAGCAATGATCTGGTATCACAACTTACCACCAAATTCCATTGATTCTTTTGCCATGTTAGCAGATTCGTTCGTAAAAGCACATGCTGGTGCCATAAAGGTTACAACAAGGAAATCCGACCTCTTCAAAGTAAAACAAAGGGGTAACGAAATGCTGAGGGAATTCGTATCCCGATTTCAAATAGAACGTATGGACTTGCCACCGGTCACAAATGATTGGGCCGTACAAGCTTTCACCCAAGGACTGAACAGGCTAAGTTCGACAGCATCACGTTGGCTGAAACAAAATTTGATCGAGTGCCGAGCAATAACTTGGGCAGATGTACACAACCGGTACCAATCAAAAATCAGGGTCGAAGAAGATCAATTGGGAGCTCCGTATGGGCCCGTACGTCAGAACCACACAACCACTAAAAATCAGAGGGAAATCAACAGAGAACAAAGGTCGAACAGAGACCGATACCAACCGTACGACACAGATCGGATGAACAACGGTTCAGCACGTGATGCGGTTCAGAACAACCGAAGGACTGATCGGGGACAAAATTCTCGGGGACTTATGAGCAAGAGCGGCTTTGATAAATATGTCGATCCTATAGAAGTCCCTCGATTATCGGAGTATAACTTCAACATTGGTACATTCGCCATCGTATCGGCCATCGGACGCATCAAAGACACCAGATGGCCTCGACCCATGCAAACCGATCCTGCCCAAAGGAATCCCAATCAAATGTGCGAATATCATGGCACCCATGGCCACAGAACGGAAGATTGCAGGCAACTAAGAGAGGAAGTGGCCCGCTTATTTAACAAAGGACACCTTCGGGAATTTCTGAGTGATAGGGCGAAGAACCATTTTAGGAACAAGGAATTCGGCAAGCAAAACGAGCCAGAAGAACCGCAACACGTCATTCACATGATCATCGGCGGCGTCGATGCCCCTCAGGGACCGATGCTTAAACGCACTAAAACATCGATTGTGAGGGAAAAGCGATCTCGAACTCAAGATTATACACCCATAGGGACTTTGTCCTTCAGTGATGAAGATACAGAGGGAATCATCCAACCCCATAACGATGCACTGGTAATATCCGTACTCATGAATAAAACTAAGATTAAGCGTGTGTTAATTGATCCAGGTAGCTCGGCCAATATCATCAGATCGAGGGTCGTAGAATAGCTCGGCCTGCAAGATCAGGTCGTACCCGTAACTCTAGTTCTAAACGGATTCACTATGGCATGTGAAACCACCAAAGGCGAGATTACCCTACCGATAAACGTGGCCGGAACCATCCAGGAAACAAAGTTTCACGTGATCGAAGGTGATATGAGATATAACGCCCTTTTCGGAAGGCCGTGGATCCACAACATGAGAGCCGTACCCTCGACCCTACACCAGGTCCTCAAATTCCCAACATCGGGAGGTGTCAAAATAGTGTACGGAGAACAACCGGCCGCAAAGGAAATGTTCTCCGTCGAAGAAGCAAAATCAATATCCTCGTCTTCGCCGATAAAAGGATCAGGTTCAGAAGGAGACACAATCGGAGAGCAGAGCGCCAAATAGCAATCACAGACATCGGCTTCGACCCAGCCAGGTAAGCAGAACATTGCAAAAGATGATAATGATCGATGGATCCCTCGATCCTTCGTAACCCTCGATGATTTCGATGCCACCAAATCAACAATTGAGGAACTGGAGCAAATCATACTGATCGAACACTGGCTCAAACGAAAGGTATACCTGGGAACGGGTTTGAGCCCCGAACTCAGGAAGAAACTCATTCAATTTCTTATCAATAACATCGACTGTTTTGCCTGGTCCTATCTAGATATAACAGGGAACCCACCGGACATAACGGTGCACCAGCTAAGCTTGAATCCTAGGTTCAGACCGGTGAACCAAAAAAGAAGGCCCCAGTCCGAGGCAAAGAATGCATTCATAAAGGACGAGGTAACCAAACTTCCCAAGATAGGGTCCATTTGGGAGGTAAAATACCCTGAATGGTTAGCCAATGTGGTTGTAGTACCTTAAAAAGGGAACAAACTTAGAATGTGTGTGGACTATAAGGATTTGTACCCCAAAGATTCCTTTCCACTGCCCAACATCGATCGCATGATCGATGCCACAGCCGGCCACGAGATCCTCACCTTTCTCGACGCCTATTCCGGGTATAAGCAAATTCAGATGAACCCGGACGACCGGGAAAAGACTTCATTTATAACCCGACATGGAACATATTGTTATAACGTAATGCCCTTCGGGCTAAAAAATGCAGGAGCTACTTATCAACGCCTAGTAAACAGAATATTCGAAGAACAAATAGGTAAAACAATGGAAGTCTATATTGATGACATGCTAGTTAAGTCCCTGCGCGCAGAGGACCATTTGGCCCATTTGCAGGAAACGTTCGAGATTCTGAGGAAATACAACATGAAGCTCAACCCCGAAAAATGTGCTTTCGGAGTCGGTTCGGGCAAGTTCCTCGGCTTCATGGTGTCAAATCGGGGAATTGAGATCAACCCCGACAAAATCAAGGCCATCGAAGACATCACCATTGTGGACAGCGTGAAAGCTGTACAAAGGTTAACGGGAAGAATTGCAGCCTTAGGCCGGTTCATTTCAAGATCATCAGATCGAAGTCACAAATATTTCTCCCTACTCAAAAAGAAGAACGACTTCGCCTGGACACCGGAATGCCAACAAGCATTACAGGAATTGAAACGATATCTATCGAGCCCACCATTGCTTCACACTCCAAAAACTGACGAAAAACTATACTTGTACTTGGCGGTATCGGAAGTTGCCGTAAGCAGTGTCCTAGTTCGAGAAGAGCAAGGTACGCAATTTCCTGTTTATTATGTAAGTCGGACCTTAGGAGAAGCGGAAACTAGGTATCCGCACTTAGAAAAATTGGCACTTGCGCTGGTAAGCGCATCTAGAAAGTTAAGGTCGTACTTTTAATGTCACCCCATAAGCGTATTAACCACCTGCCCACTCCGTAATATTTTACATAGGCCCAAACTATCAGGCCGATTGGCCAAATGGGCCATCAAACTCAGTGGGTACGATATCGAATATCAACCCCGTACGGCCATCAAGTCTCAAATTTTGGCAGACTTCGTGGCCGACTTCACGCCAACCCTCATACCCGAAGTCGAAAAAGGAACTCCTTTTGAAATCAGGTATATCGTCCGGGGTATGGATCCTTTTTACGGACGGTGCTTCGAATATAAAGGGGTCCGGGTTAGGCATAGTTTTGAAACCCCCCACGGGTAACATTATTAGGCAAGCTATTAAAACTATCAGATTAACTAACAACGAGGCCGAGTATGAAGCCATGATTGCAGGTCTCGAACTAGCTAGAAACTTGGGAGCAAAAGTCATTGAGGCGCACTGTGACTCTTTGCTGGTGGTGAGTCAAGTAAACAAAACCTTCGAAGTCCGAGAAGGTAGGATGCAAAGGTATTTGGACAAACTGATTATCACTTTACACCATTTCAAACAATGGACCCTACGGCATGTTCCACGAGAACGGAATAATGAGGCCGATGCTCTTGCAAATTTGGGATCGTCGGTCGAGGTAGATGATTTGAGCTCGGGGACTGTCGTTCAACTTTCAAGATCGGTAATCGAAGATGGGCACGCCGAAATAAATTCTACTAGCTTAACCTGGGATTGGAGAAACAAGTATATTGAATACTTAAGAAATGGAAAGCTCCCTTCAGACCCTAAAGATTCCAGGGCCCTACGGACTAAAGCTGCTCGATTTACGTTGGCTGCGGACGGAACACTATATCGAAGAACATTCGATGGACCGATGGCGGTATGCGTGGGTCCGGGAGATACCAATTACATCCTTCGGGAAGTACACGAGGGCACTTGTGGCAATCACTCTAGTGCCGACACATTAGTTCGAAAAGTGATCAGAGCGGGGTATTATTGGATCGATATGGGCAAAGATGCGAAAGAATTTGTTTGTAAATGTGATAAATGTCAAAGGTTTGCGCCAATGATCCATCAACCCGGAGAGCAACTTCACTCGGTCTTATCCCCATGGCCATTCATGAAATGGGGAATAGATATCGTCGGCCCTCTGCCATCGACCCCAGGTAAAGCCAAATTTATTTTATTTATGACTGACTATTTTTTAAATGGGTTGAAGCGCATGCGTTCGAGAAAATAAGAGAGAAAGAAGTTATAGACTTTATTTGGGATCATATCATATGCCGATTCGGGATACCCGCCGAAATAGTATGCAACAATGGAAAGCAATTCGTTGGCAGCAAAATCACAAAATTCTTCGAAGATCACAAAATAAGAAGGATATTATCAACACCATACTACCCCAGTGGGAACAGTCAGGCCGAATCAACGAACAAGACTATTCTTCAAAACCTGAAGAAGAGATTGAACGACGCGAAGGGAAAATGGAGAGAAATCTTGCCCGAAGTCCTTTGGGCATACCGAACAACGTCAAAATCCAGTACGAGGGCGACCCCATTCTCCTTAGTATATGGTTCTGAAGCATTGATACCAGTCGAAGTCGGTGAACCTAGTCCCAGATTTCGATTCATGACGGAAGAATCAAATAACGAGGCTATGAACACCAGCCTTGAATTATCGGACGAAGGACGAGAAGCTGCCCTCATCCGATTGGCCGCCCAAAAGCAACGAATCGAAAGGTATTATAATCGAAGAACTAAACTTCGCCATTTCAAGCCCGGGGACTTAGTGTTAAGAAAAGTCACCATCAATACTCGGAATCCAAACGAAGGAAAATTAGGACCAAATTGGGAAGGACCATACCAGGTGCTCGAGAACGTTGGAAAAGGATCATACAGGCTCGGCATCATAAACGGCAAACAGCTATCAAGCAGTTGGAATGTATCACATCTAAAACGGTACTACTGCTAAGGTACGACCTTTCCATATTCATCTAACTGACCCATGCAGAAGTCCGAACAAGAGCTGAAGAAGATCTTTCGCATAAAAGCACGCGTTGCACTCTTTTTCCCTTAGATCGATTTTTTCCCAAATGGATTTTTCGGCAAGGTTTTTAATGAGGCAACCATTGATCGTGCTGCACTTTTAACAATATCCGAGGCCTCTTTCCAACCGACATTGAATACTAGGGGGGCATCAGGGCCCTCAAATACATCGAGTTTAGATGCAAGAAAGTCATCTCACAACAATAGGGTTCCAACAGGAAAAATTGTAAGAGCCAAATGGTCAAAATGAACCATGCTCATATAGATTGGCCCAAACATAAACACATGTGCAATGACTTGAGATTCATTGTGCAACCAGAATTAAGATTCACTCAACTATTAAGCCTACGGGCTACTTTCATTCCGAGTTCGAAATAATCACTCGAATATTAAGCCTACGGGCTACTGTTATTCTGAGTTCGAGCAAGCACTCACTCGACCATTAAGCCTACGGGCTACCTTTATCTCGAGTTCGAAACACTCACTCGACCATTGCGCCTATGGGACACATTATCTCGAGTTCTTCACTCTACTATTAAGCCTACGGGCTACTTTCATTCTGAGTTCGAAATAATCACTCGAATATTAAGCCTACGGGCTACTGTTATTCCGAGTTCGAGCAAGTACTCACTCGACCATTAAGCCTACGGGTTACCTTTATCTCGAGTTCGAAATATTCACTCGACCATTGCACCTACAGGCCACATTATCTCGAGTTCTACACTCGACTATTAAGCCTATGGGCTACTTTCATTTCGAGTTCGAAATAATCACTCGAATATTAAGCCTACAGGCTACTGTTATTCCGAGTTCGAGCAAGACTCACTCGACCATTAAGCCTACGGGCTACCTTTATCTCGAGTTCAAAACACTCACTCGACCATTGCGCCTACGGGCCACATTATCTCGAGTTCTTTACTTGACTATTAAGCCTACGGGCCACATTATCTCGAGTTTGAAACATTCACTCAACTATTAAGCCTACGGGCTACTGTTATTCCGAGTTCGAGCAAGCACTCACTCGACCATTATGCCTACGGGCTACAATATTTCATGTTTGGAACAATCATTCGACTATTAAGCCTACGGGCTACCTTTATCTTGAGTTCGAAACACTCACTCTACTATTGTGCCTACAGGCCACATTATCTCGAGTTTGAAACATACACTCGACTATTAAGCCTACGGGCCACATTATCTCGAGTTCGAAATATTCACTCGACTATTAAGCCTATGGGCTACTGTTATTCCGAGTTCGAGCAAGCACTCACTCGACCATTACGCCTACGGGCTACAATATTTCAAGTTCAAAACATTCACTCGACGGCTAATAAGTAACTTTTACTCTGAGTTTACATTAACTTAACCATTACATTACACCTACGGATTATGTTCCTTCAAAGTTTGAATCATCGACTCAACAAGCAAACCCAGGGGCTACAAATTTGATCGATCAGAGAGACTACAAGGTCAACATTCGATTAAAAGTCTTCACAAAACAAAAAGAAGTCGACCTAGTTATACATATATATACAAAAATTGCCTACATAATTAATTTACAAACATGAAGAATTAGAAACTAAGCTTCCTGGTCGAGCTCTTCCCCGTCCTCGGATCCGCTTTTGCTACCATCATCATCATCATCATTATCAGAAGCCAAGGCTTCAGCTTCCGCTTTGAGCTCTTTTGCCTTTTTTACCTCTTCGGTAAGGTCTAAACCTCGAGCGTGTATCTCCTCGAGGGTCTCCCTCCGAGACCTACACTTAGCAAGTTCGGCACCCCAATGAGCTCGAGTATCGGCGGTCTTCGCCGCTTCCCGGGCCTCCATCTGAGCAGCCTCAGCATCAGCCCGATATACAGCAATGGACTTATCCGCCAAGACTTTCGACGACTCAACCTCCGCCTTAGCCTCAGCAAGTCGTGTTTCAAGCTCCTCGATCTTCTTAGCTTGAACCGACCCCTTTTGCTTGACACTTCAAAGTTGAACGTCGGCCGATAATAATTTTGTTAAGATGGTTTCTTTTTCCACCGCCAGGCGGTCGGGGGTCTCCTTCCACCGATTGTATTCAACTCGAATTTGATCGACCTTTTCTCGAAGTAACCCGATCTTTTCGATCTTTTGCTGTAACTGAGACAACGAAGGGTTAACTTTCACGGTTGAGTCAGACCCATACTTTAACAGAACGAGGCTCACCTGCTTATCGAGCTCGACCCCTTCTTCACGGACCTTACCCAAATCCACTTGGAGGTCCTTTATAGCCTCGTCCTTTTGGCTGCAAAGAATCGCATGGCATCTCTCTCACCTGAGACCTTCCGGAGCTCGGCCTCACACTGGCTAAGATCGACTCGAAACCTACTAATGGCCTGCACAGTAAGAAACACGAGTCAAGTATGGAAAAGAACAAAGAAACCAAGTATGGAAGAATTATTACCCGAGTAATGAAACGCTTAGCCTCCTCTAATAAAAGGATCCACTGCACCAGAGCCTGCGCCAATATCGGGAGTCTTCAACTCTCGAGCTTCCTTCAATGCCTCCTAAGAAAAAGATGGAAGAGAAGGCGAATGACCCATTGTCATAGCCCCGAGCAAATCACTCGGAGTACTCCGGTCGAGACTCAGGTCTTCGGAAACAACCCCGACAGGCACAGCCGCCATCGGCTCGGGAGCTCTGGCAACCTCGATGGCCTCCGTAGATCGGACTACCAAAGCCGAGGAGTTATTTTCTTCTTCTTCTTCTCTCAGTCGTTGGACCGAGTCAATCGAAAGGGCAATTGCTTTTCTCCTCACCCTTCGAGTTTTGGGCTTTGGGTCCTCTGACCGAGAGGAAGCTCTTCGCTTATATCTTCCCCCTGTTTAGGGACTTGGGACTTGTTTCCTTCTTCACCGCTCGAAGGCCTCAAAGCGGCATCCCTGGTTACGCCTGCACAAAAGGAAATCGGTAACGAATAGAACGCAAAGAATACTTCGAAGGAAACAAGAAGCAAACCTCACCATGGTTCTTGGCCTCCCATCTGCCTTTTGCCAAATCACGCCAAGCGCGCTCGGCATAAGAGGAGATCGAGGCTAACTTCTGAACCCAGTCCTCGAGGTCAGGCACCACTTGTGGCATCCAAGGGGTAGCTGAACATCAGGGAAGGACATCAGAAAAAATAGAAAAAGGACATGAAAAGTGAACAAAAATCACTTACGGTAAAAATTCCATTCTTCAGGGAACAGCATCTTCTCCTCCGGAATGAGATCACGGGTCCTCACTCGAATATAACGACCCATCCAACCCCGATCCTTGTCTTCATCGATGCTCGATGTCAAAGCCTTCGATGCCCGATGATGAAGTCTGATTAGTCCTCGAAAGATCTGAGGTCGATACAGTTGTATGAGGTGGTTCAGAGAAAAATCCAACCCCCCGGTTTTGATAAAGAAGAAGCGCAATAAGATCACCCTACGCCATAAAGAGGGATGAATTTGGCCAAGGGTGACTTGATACCTTTTGCAGAAATCAATAATCATCGGGTCGACCGGTCCCAGTGTGAAGGAATAAGTATAAACACTTAAAAAACCCTCCACGTAAGTGGTAACACTCTCATCGGAAGATGAAATTTGCAACACGACCTCGGAACCCCAGTTGCAGTCTTTTCTGACGGCCTCGAGGTGATCCTCCGTTATAGAGCACGTATACATCGATACGTGTTCACATCGACCCGGAACGGAGGAAGGATTCTCCACCTTAAAATCGGTCTTCAAAATGTACGGGCCAGGAACATAGTCATGAACTGACGGCTCCACCGGCACCTTATCATCAGACGGCTGTGAGGAAGAAGTTTTCTCCTTCTGAGGTACGGTTTTGGAAGTCTTTTCGCCATTGATATGAAAGGAAAGAGTGCAAAGGAAGGTGAAGAAATAGACATCACCAAAATTCTAGTATGGGCGGCCCCGTAGCAGTGAAATAGAGAGGATAAATGAGAAAGTTTGGAAGAAGAGAAGGCGCAAAAGTGGTAAAGGTTGTATGGAAAGACTATTTATAGACTAAGGCATGACGGTTCGGTATCAGCGGTGGCCGACCACCGTCTGACACACATTAAATGCTTCGGTAAAACCGAGCCGATGGGACAGCTATCACATACGTCAAGATCGGGTTCGATAGAAACGTCAGCATAAATTTGATTGAGCCGCAGGGAAATCATATCGTTCCTCGCCACATCCTTTCCGAGAAACGAGGGGACTATCTGTATACGGTCAAAATCGATTCTCAGTCATAAAGACCGGTCGAGACAATGACGTTTCAATCGGAGGGTATCCACATGACAAGCTCGGACGAATTTCGAAGTAGGGGCATCGAGTTTCGAGCTATAAGACCAATCAACGGCAAAACTCGATATCATTATCGAGCCCATGTCCGAATCAGACTACGGGGCAACACCGATCGACACAGGCCCCGAATATCGATGTCCCAAGACAGAACCGAGCTCGAACCAAGACTGGGGGTTCGATCTGACACCGAGCTCGAGCCAGTGCTAAGCTCGCAGACAAGAGTCATTATAACCGCACCGAGGGAGAGAATCTTGGTGAGAATCAAGGAAGAGACAATTCATCATGGGTCCTCCACTATATGTATTATTTTATCATGTTGTTATAGATAAAGCAGTGACCCTCTACTATAAAAAGGGGGATAGACTGCATTAGACGCAGGTCCTCCAAGATACATTAAGATTTCATTGTGCTTGTTTTTCTAACTCATTTCAGTCTTCCCGTCCATCATTCTCATTTTATAGCAAAAAATACCTGTATTGTCATTTTGTATCAAAGGAATTTGCATACCCTTAGAACCATATCTAAATTTAACGTTATCCGATTTTTCGGGTAAACAATGATCAAGATACGTACAAGGTGATTGGTATACCATCATTATAAAAAATAAAATAAAAATAATATATTAAATTTATTAAATAAATTTAAGACAATTTAGCTTTAGGTCACCAATATTATTGAGCCGCCCTTAGTGGTGTGCATATGCCTTTCGTTTGTGACCATTGACCACCAGCAGCAGGAGAGGGAGGCTACTCTTCCCACCCCACCACTATTCTTAGCGTGCTTTTCAACCGTTTATGTTCGTTCGAGGATAACATCAGAACAGAGAAGCAGCCTTCTAGCCAGCCTTTTCATTTCCCTTTTCAGCTCTTCGATCATGTGGATAACTATTATCTTCACCTCATCTTTATTGGTTACTTTCTACCGGCACAAATATTAGTTAACTCAAGTATAGGGAAAGAAATTATGTATATACTCTATATGCTTGTTCAGAGGCAGGCCTACTTGTATCATTGAGTGTCACCGGACCCTTTAAACTTCGGCAAAAATTTTATATATGTGTATACCTTAAAAAATAATTATATAAATAACTT
The DNA here is from genome assembly GCF_000390325.3 of Nicotiana tomentosiformis. Classification (NCBI taxonomy): domain Eukaryota; kingdom Viridiplantae; phylum Streptophyta; class Magnoliopsida; order Solanales; family Solanaceae; genus Nicotiana; species Nicotiana tomentosiformis. The sequence continues at coordinate 18,292,724 of NC_090819.1, forward strand.
GGCACCGTCAACATATAGCCTTTAAGGGGCACCAATAGAAAAAATAATGGTGTATATCGGGTAGAAATCCTGGGTCTGCCTATGTGCTTGTTTTGCATCAACACATGTATCAGTTAACTTTATTGACCGAGTGTAAGCATATCAAGAAAACATCACCCAACGTCTTTTGTATACACACTCCCTTGCTTGGTTCAGAGAAGAAAAGCCAATGATTTGCTCCCTACATTATCAAGTTAATCGTGTGCTACATTAGACAGGAAATAAAATAAATTGGAAAAAGAAAAGAGGTGGAGATGGTTGGTTGTATAAGCCCATCGTACCCAAGTTACGTTGTTGTTTGTTGATTTATCAAAAACAAATTACGGATATAGTAGTATTTTTGGATATGTTTGTAATTCATTCTTTCTATTCATTGTAAAACCTTTAGTATAGCATATATTTTTGCGCACATGCACATGGACGTGGTGACCTATAGCTTTTTCATGCTTTTATTAACACCATTTGGCAGTGGGAAATTTAATTGGCCTATGGCCAGTTTTGTGTTTACTATATACATATAAAATTTAAATCGAAAGCAATTTTAAAAATTGATTTATCAGAGGGAACTATAATTACAGCAATACAAAGAGATCTGTCTAGGCAAAACAACGTCTAGAGTCTCTAATTTCTCTCACTTTGCTAGAAAATATAATGGAACTCACTGGCTCAAATCAAATACTATAGGCTAAAGATTGTAGCAGCCAGTTATAAATAGCTTTCTCATAGATATAAAGAATACTTTTCTCTTTTTAAAATAATGTGTATGTATATAACAGGCTAACACTGCTTGAGAAATGTAAAATAAATATAAATTTTGAGACAGACAGTAAAGTCTTAAAACTCCCATAGCATTATACTCAAATTCATGTACAATTTATGATAACAAGTTAACCTTCAGTTCTCATTGAACTCGTTGATCCGTGTCCCATATTGCCCACCAAATTTGTTTCCACCAGTAGTCGAGTTAGGAATTTGGTCGGAGCGGCGCGATGATGATGAGTATATAAATCAACAAAGACCAAAAAGTAATAAATGGCAAGATAAATTAGATATCTATGAAAAAAATAACGATGTATAGGACGACTGAAAAGGAGGCTCAACCTATAGGGAGAGTGGTGGGCAGGGATTCTCTACAATGACCCTGTTGTAGACCAATTGAAAGGGATGTAGCGCAGTTTGGTAGCGCCTTTGTTTTGGCTAAAAAATGTCACGGGTTCAAATCCTGTCATCCCTACCTATATTCTCTCCTCTAGGCAGTAACGAGGGATCCATTGAGATCGATTCAAATTGGACATACAAATTTTCATTTTATCATGAGACTATATGCATACAAGATGTATTGGGGTACAAAAAGAATCATTTTTCTTTATAGTCGTATTTACTGTGATAAGAAAGCGCTCTTAGTTAAGGGAATTCCCTTAAGTAGAGTTTAAGGGAATTCAATAACTTATTTATAAATAAAAAAATTAGCTACATATTTACATAGTGTAATTTCTCGATAAAGGGTTTCAATTGAACCCTTTTTGTGCCCCTCCGGCTCCACTCTTGATTTCCGCCACCAATATAAACATCTTTCTCGACAAAGCTTCCGTGAAACTTTGTACACTGTATACGGTCGAAATAGATTTCGGCCTTTGTACGATTGATCGAGGTCGAAACATAATGGATCGAAGAAAGACTTCGTAATATCGAGATGAGTTACGAAGATGGTACAAACAAGTTTCGGATTCCAGGTATAGGTCAAACACTAAGTTCGAAGTCATCATCGAGCTCGGGTCCGGATCGAACTATGATGAGATAATTTAGAGCTTAAGGGGCAGAGACCAACCGGGACCGAGTCTGAATTATCACCTGATCCCGAGACCGTATCGAGCTCTAGAAGCACTACCGACCGGTACCGAGGCCGATCAAGCTCGAGCCCACAGATAAGAGTCGTTGCAAACACACTAAGGGAGAGAATCTCGGCGGGAATAAGGGAAAAGCTGATTTATCATGGAGTCTCCACTATGTATTTTAAATTATATCTAAAGTAGAATCCTCCACTATAAAGAGGATGGCTACATTTCTGTACAAGGCAGTTTTTGCTTACATTGTAATTCACGCACCATATTCTCCTGTATTCAAGAATTATTCTTTTAAACTTCATTAATTGATCCATTGTGCTAAGTCCTAAAAATCATCTTCTTTCCAACCTTGTTTATTTCGCATTCTTTACAATCCATATTTGATATTTCTATTTATCCCTACGGTTTGTATCAAATTATATCATATATCCTTAGAATCCACGTACAAATTCAACTCTATCCGTTTTTCGGGTAAACAGTTTGGCGCCGACTGTGGGGCTAAGGATAACAGTGGTTATTTGATACGAATCTGCAAAAACACACCGTTGTGTTTTGCGCTTGTTTCCAAAAGTATCTTGGATTTCGGATTAGCAACGACTAACTACCATCAAATGGCCTCACCTATCGACAACGAAACTGGTCTTCAAGATGAGAACGATAACTTGACACCCAGTACCGAAAGACCACTTGTCAATGCCGTTGGAGCTCGAATCAAAGTGCCGATAGATATCAATTCGCATGTGGCCATTGAGGCGAACCTACATTCTGAACGCAAAAATAGTATTCATAGTGGCACTCTGTCTGCAGTTCGGGATACCCATAACGTCGAGGAAAACGGCATCAGCTTGCGTATGATTTTCGAAATATTACAAGCTCAACAGGCAGCAATAGCTCAGTTGCAGAGCTAAACCCAGCTACAGAGCAGGCCGGAGCCCATTCCACCTCGAGAAATCGCCCACAGAACGGAGCCAGCCATAGTGAGGTCAAATGAGCAAGAATCGGGGACTACTCCCAAAATTGCTAAAATTACTCGAGGAGCTCACAAAGCGAGTTGAAGACAACGATAAGAAAGTAGAAACATATAACTCCAAGGTCGATCAGATCCTGGGAGCTCCACCAATGATAAAAGGGCTGGATTCCAAAACATTCGTGCAAAAAACCTTTTCCCTCGAGCGCGGCTCCAAAACCAATCCCCAAAAAAATCCGTATTCCCGAAATTTCCAAATATAATGGAACGACCGACCCCAACGAGCACGTCACTTCTTACATGTGTGCCATCAAGGGCAATGATTTAGAAGACGATGAAATCGAATCTGTGTTGTTAAAAAAATTCGGAGAGACCCTCTCGAAGGGAGCAATGATTTGGTATCACAACCTACCACCAAATTCTATCGACTTGTTTGCCATGTTAGCAGATTCTTTTGTAAAAGCAAACGTTAGCACCATAAAAGTCGCAACAAGGAAATCGGACCTTTTAAAGGTAAGACAAAAGGATAACGAGATGCTGAGGGAGTTCGTATCTTGTTTTCAAATGGAACGAATGGATCTGCCACCAGTCACAGACGATTGGGCTGTTCAGGCTTTCACTCAAGGTTTGAAAGAACGAAGTTCGACGGCTTCACGGAGGTTGAAGCATAACCTGATTGAATACCCAACCATCACGTGGGCCGACGTGCACAATCGGTACCAATCAAAAATTAGGGTCGAAGATGATCAGTTGGGGTCAGAACCCGCTGCTCGAAGGGATATTAATCGAGAACAAGGTCCGATCAGGGATCGATACCGACCGTATAATGGAAACCACATAACCAATGAATCGAGACATAACCCCAGGAAAAATAACAAAAGAAGTGATCGAGGTCAAGGATCCCGGGGGCTAATGAACAGAGGTAGGTTCGACAGGCCTGTCGGATCTAAGGAAGCGCCTCGGTTATCGGAGTATAACTTCAGTATCGATGCATCCGCAATCGTGTCGACTATCGGACGCATCAAAAACACTAAATGGCCTCGACCCATGCAAACCGATCCTGCCCAGAGGAATCCCAATCAAATGTGCGAATATCATGGAACACATGGCCATAGAACGGAAGATTGCAGGCAACTAAGAGAGGAGGTATCCCGGTTATTCAACAAAGTTCACCTTCGAGAATTTTTAAGCGATAGGGAGAAGAATCATTTTAAAAACAGGGATTTCGGCAAGCAAAACGAACAAGAAGAACCACAGCACGTCATTCACATAATCATCGGCGGCACCGATACCCCTAAGGGACCGGTGCTTAAATGCACTAAGACATCAATTGTGGGAGAAAAGCGGTCTCGAACTCAGGATTACACACCCATAGGAACTTTGTCCTTCAATGATGAAGATGCACAAGGAGTCATACAAACTCATAACGATGCACTGGTAATATCCGTACTTATGAATAAAACTAAAGTTAAGCGTGTGTTAATTGATCCAGGTAGCTCGGCCAACATCATTAGATTGAAGGTCGTAGAACAGCTCGGTTTACAGGACCAGGTCGTACCTGCAACCCTGGTTCTAAACGGATTCAATATGGCATGTGAAACCACCAAAGGCGAGATAATTCTACCGATAAACGTGGCCGAGACCATCCAGGAAATGAAGTTCCACGTAATCAAAGGCGACATGAGGTACAATACCCTTTTTGGAAGGCCATGGATCCACAACATGAGAGTTGTACCTTCGACCATACACCAGGTCCTTAAATTCCCAACATCGAGAGGAGTCAAAACAGTGTACGGAGAATAACCGACCGCAAGAGAAATGTTTGTCGTCAAGGAAGTAAATCCAATGTCCTTGCCTTCGCCAGTAAAGGGATCGGGCTCAAAAGGGGAACGAGATACCAAATAGCAATCACAGACATCGGCTTTAACCCAACCAGATAATCAGAAGATCAGCGAAGATGATGATCAAAGGATCTTTTGATCCTTCGTGATTCCCGATGATTCCGATGCTACCAAATCAACGATTGAGGAATTAGAGCAAGTCATATTAATCGAGCACTGGCCCGAACGGAAGGTATACCTGGGAACGGAGTTGACCCCCGAACTCAAGAAAAAACTTATTCAATTTCTTATCGATAACATTGATTGCTTTGCCTGGTCCCATTTAGATATAACAGGGATCCCACCGGACATAACGACGCATCGGCTAAGCTTGGACCCTAGGTTCAGACCGATGAAGCAAAAGAGAAGACCCCAGTCCGAGGTAAAGCACGCATTCATAAAGGACGAGGTAACCAAACTTCTCAAGATAGGGTCCATTCGGGAGGTGAAATATCCCGAATGATTAGCCAATATAGTTGTAGTGCCTAAAAAGGGAACAAAATTAGAATGTGTGTAGATTATAAGAATTTGAACAAAGCATGCCCCAAAGATTCCTTTCCGCTGCCCAACAACGATCGCATGATCGATGCCACGGCCGGCCACGAGATCCTTACTTTTCTCGATGCCTATTCCGAGTATAATTAAATCCATATGAACCCGGAAGACAGGAAAAGACTTCATTTGTCACCAAATATGGAACATATTGTTATAATGTGATGCCCTTCGGGCTAAAAAATGCAGGAGCTACTTACCAACGCCTAGTAAATAAAATATTTGAGGAACAAATAGGTAAATCAATGAAAGTTTATATTGACGACATGCTAGTTAAGTCCCTGCGCGCAGAGGACCATTTGACCCATTTGCAGGAAACATTTGAGATTTTAAAGAAATACAACATGAACCTCAACCCCGAGAAATGTGCTTCCGGGGTCGGTTCGGGCAAGTTTCTCGACTTCATGGTGTTAAATCGGGGGATCGAGATTAACCCCGATAAAATTAAGGCCATCAAAGAAATCACTATCGTGGACAGCGTGAAAGCCGTACAGAGGCTAACGGGATGGATTGGAGCCTTAGGCCGATTCATTTCGAGATCGTCAGATTGAATTCACAAATTTTTCTCTCTACTCAAAAAGAAGAACGATTTCGCTTGGACCCCGGAATGCCAACAGGCATTAGAGGAATTAAAACGATATCTATCGAGCTCACCACTACTTCATACTCCAAAAATAGACGAAAAAATTTGTTTGTACTTGGCAGTATCGAAAATTGCGGTAAGCGGTGTCCTAGTTCGAGAAGAGCAAGGTACACAATTTCCCATTTATTATATAAGTCGAACCTTAGGAGAAGCAGAAACTAGATATCCGCACCTAGAAAAATTGACACTTGCACTGATAAGCGCCTCTAGAAAGTTCGAGAAGAGCAAGGTACACAATTTCCCATTTATTATATAAGTCGAACCTTAGGAGAAGCAGAAACTAGATATCCGCACCTAGAAAAATTGACACTTGCACTGATAAGCGCCTCTAGAAAGTTAAGACCGTACTTTCAATGCCACCCCATATGTGTATTAACCACTTACCCACTTCGTAATATTTTGCACAAGCCCGAACTATCAGGCTGATTGGCCAAATGGACAGTCGAATTCAGTGGGTACGATATCGAATATCAACCTTGTACGGCCATCAAGTCTCAAATTTTAGGAGACTACGTGGCCGATTTCACGCCGACCCTCGTATCCGAAGTCAAAAAAGAACTCTTATTGAAATCGGGTACGTCATCGGGGTATGGACTCTTTTTACGGACGGGGCTTCGAACGTGAAGGGTTCCGAGCTAGGCATCGTTTTAAAGCCATCCAAGGGTAACACTATTAGGCAATCTATCAAAACTACCAGGTTGACTAACAACGAGGCCAAATATGAGGCCATGATTGCATGTCTCGAGCTAGCTAAAAGCTTGGGAGCAGAAGTCATTGAAGCCAAGTGTGACTCTTTGCTGGTGGTAATCAAATAAACAAAACCTTCAAAGTTCGGGAAGATAGAATGCAAAGGTATTTGGACAAACTGCAGGTCACTTTGCACCATTTCAAAAAATGGACTTTACAGCATATTCCACGAGAGCAAAACAGTGAGGATGATGCACTCGCAAATTTAGGATCATCGGTCGAGGAAGGCGAGATACGCTCGAGGACTGTCGTTCAACTCTCGAGATCTGTAATCGAAGAAGGTCATGCCGAGATAAATTCTACGAGCTTAACTTGAGATTGGAAGAATAAGTATATTGAATACTTAAAGAATGGAAAGCTCCCATCGGACCCTAAAAATCCGAGGGCCCTACGGACCAAAGCTGCTCGATCCACATTAGCTACAGATGGAACGCTATACCAGAGGACATTCGATGGACCATTGGCAGTATGCATAGGTCCAGGAGACACCGATTATATCCTACATGAGGTGCACGAGGGCACCTGTGGAAATCACTCCGGAGCCGGTTCATTAGTCCGAAAAATAATCAGGGCAGGATATTATTGGATTGATATGGGCAAAGATGCAAAGGAGTTTGTTCGAAAATGTGACAAATGTCAAAGTTTTGCACCAATAATCCATCAGCCCGGAGAGCAACTTCACTCAGTCTTATCCCCATGGCCATTCATGAAATGGGGAATGGATATCGTCGGCCCTCTACCATCGGCCCCAGGTAAAGCTAATTTCATTTATTTATGACTGACTATTTCTCTAAATGGGTTGAAGCATAGGCATTCATGAAAGTAAGAGAGAAAGAGGTTATAGACTTTATCTGGGATCATATCGTATGTCGATTCGGGATACCTACCGAAATAGTCTGTGATAATGGGAAACAGTTTTTCGGCAGCAAAGTGACGAAATTCTTCAAAGACCACAAAATAAAAAGGATATTATCAACACTGTATCACCCCAGTGGGAACGGACAGGCTGAATCAATGAATAAAACTATCATTCAAAACCTAAAGAAGAGGTTGAATGACGCTAAAGGAAAATGGAGAGAAATCCTACCCGAAATCCATTGGGCATATCGAACAATATCAAAATCTAGTACGGGGCAACCCCGTTCTCCTTAGTATATGGCTCCGAAGCCTTGATACCAGTCGGAGAACCCAGTGCCAGGTTTCGATATACAACATAAGAGTCAAATAACGAGGCTATGAACACTAGCCTCGAATTATCGGATGAAAAACGAGAAGCTGCTCTCGTCCAATTGGCCGCCCAAAAGCAACGAATCGAAAGATACTATAATCAAAGAACCAAGATTTGCCATTTTAAACCCGGGGAATTAGTGCTAAGGAAAGTCACCCTCAGTACCCGAAATCCAAACGAAGGAAAACTAGGACCGAACTGTGAAGGACCGTATCAAGTTCTCAAAAACATCGAAAAAGGATCATACAAGCTCGGTATAATAAACGGCAAACAACTATCAAGCAATTGGAATGTGTCACACCTAAAATGATACTATTGTTAAGGTACGACCCTCCCATATTCATTTACATTTCGACACTAACCCATGCAGGAGTCCGATCAGGAGCTAGGATGGATCTTTCAATACGAATCCGTAGGTCTGAAAGCACGCGTTGCACTCTTTTTCCCTTAGACCGGTTTTATCCCAAATGGGTTTTTCGGCAAGGTTTTTAATAAGGCAACCAAATATCGTGTTGTACTTGGAAACAATTCGACAGTATACGGGACCTCTTTACAATCGACCTCGAATACTGGGGGCATTAGCCCTCAAATATATCAAGTTCTGATGCAAGAAAGTTATTTCATAACAACAGGGTTCCAATAGGAAAAGTTGTAAGAGCCAAATGGTCAAAACGAACTATGCTCATGTAGTTGGCCTGAGCCCTGACACAAAACATGAACACATGTATAATGACTTGCAAAGAAAGTTCTCCTCTTTACCGATATCTTATATCCAAGAAAAATTTCTCTATTTCGAGATTTATTATGAAAACAGGATTAAGATAAATCTCCGAGTTCGATTAAGCACTCACTCGACCATTACGCCTACGGGCTACATTACTTCGAATTCGAAACATTCACTCGACAAATAAGCATACGGGGTATTCTTATTTCGAGTTCGAACAAGCACTCACTCGATCATTATGCCCACGGGCTACATTACTTCGAGTTCAAAACATTTACTCGACTAATAAGCTTACGGGCTATTCTTATTTCGAGTTCGAGCAAGCACTCACTCAACTATTATGCCTACGGGCTATATTACTTTGAGTTCGAAACATTCACTGGACTAATAAGACTACGGGCTATTCTTATTTCGAGTTCGAACAAGCACTCACTCGACCATTACGCCTACGGGCTACATTACTTCGAGTTCGAATCACTCACTCGACTACTAAGCCTAAGGGCTACATCATACTGCAAGTTCGAACAATCACCCAACTCGAGTACTAAGCCTATGGGCTACCTTATTTCAAGCTTGAGTAAATGCCCACTCAGTTCTAAAGGCTACGAGGTCCAAATTCGATCAAATTGCCTAAATTCTTATGAAAACAATCATAAGGCATGAATAAAATTTTCACAAGGCAGGAAACAAAATAGAAGCAAGTCAGTAAAAGAAAAAGATATTTTATATACAAGGTTGTTTACATGATTGATAACAACATAGAAACTAAGGTCTAAGTTTCTTGGCTATCTCTGGGAGCGGTCTCTTCTCCACCTAGCTCCCCCCCCCCCCCCCCGCCGTTCTCGGACCTAGTCTTACTCCTATCATTGTCATCATTATCATCATCATCATAATCGAAAGGCAAGGCTTCAGCATCAGCTTTGAGTTCTTTGGCCCTTTTTATCTCTTCAGTGAGGTCGAAACCTCGAGCATGGATCTCCTCGAGGGTCTCCCTCTAAGATTGGCACTTAGCAAGTTCAGTGACCCAATGTGCTCGAGTATCGGTGGTCTCGGTTGCCTCTCTTGCTTGGACCTGGGCAGCTTCAGCATCGGCCCGATAGATGGCCATGAGTGCATCCGCATCGGCCTTTGCCTTCTCAGCGTCTGATTCGTCCTTGGCAAGTTCAGAGGCCAACTGAGCCTCGAGCTCCTTTATTCTTCTTGCATGAACCGAGCCTTTCTCCTTCATACTTTGAAGTTGGTTTTCAGAAGCTGATAATTGAGCTCGAGCAGCTTCTTTCTCTACAGCAAAGCGGTCCATACCTTCTTTCCACTTCAAGGACTCCGCTTTTATCACATAGACCTCCTCACGGAGTTTCCCGATCATCTTAACTTTCTGCTGCAGCTGTGAGACCGAAAAATTAGACATCGTTCCGGTATCGAGCCCATAGGCTTTTAAAAGTATCATTACCTGCTCGGACAGATCGGTCTGATCTTGGTGAGCCTTGGCCAACTCAACTCGGAGGTCTTTTATTTCCTCTTCCCTTTGCCCTAAGAAGAGTTTAAGGAAGTTTTTCTCCTCAGTAACCCGTTGAAGATCGGCCTTATATCGACGTAGCTCGGTTCGGGACAGAGAACATGCTTCTCGATGAACTGTCGCGGCCTGCAAAGAAAGAAGAAACTAAGTTAGAAAAGAAAAGCAAACATTAAAGTAATACTAACAAAATAATTTAAGGCTTACCTGATTCAAAGCCTGCTGCACCTCGTGAAACAGGTATGATGCATCACTAGTATCGGCAACGTCCTCGACACCGATAAACAGGTCATGAAAAGGATCCTCTCCATCATGAGGCCTATCTAGTTCGAGGGCCCCCAAAGCTTGATGTCCGAATCGACCCTGCGGACAAAGCAGGGAAGGTGGGCGACTCTTCGATTGCTACTGCCCCAAGTGAATCACTTTGAGCATTCTCTTCGGTTCGAAGAGATTCGAGGAGAGCCCCTTCAGACATATCCCCCATCTATTGGCTTTGATGGGAAGCATATTCGATTTCCAACAACTCGGGGACTCCACCCGAATCCTTCTCTGATATATCCTCATTTCGAGGCGAGGCTTTATGAACCACCATCGATCCAGCTGCCTGTGGAACGTCGATGGTCTTCTTCGTTCGAGCCGCCAGCGCAGACCCATCATTTTCTTCTTCATCTTCATCTTCATCCCTTAGACGCATAACTGATTCTACGGTCAAAGGAATGGTATTCTTGTTCGGCTTATGAGCCGTCCTCTTCTTCGGTTTTGGATCTTCGGGAATAGAGGCTCTTTTCCTCTTATTATCTTTCACCGGCTTTGGGACAGAGGCCGAAGTCTCTTCCTCGATGGACGAGGGCCTCAAAACCGCATCTTTTCACACACTTACATATGGAAAATTTTATTAAAGTATATGGAAAGTGTCTCGTTCGAACTACCAAAAGGTGCGAGAAAGGGGCTTATCGTGATTTTTTGACTCTCATCGGCCCTTTGACAAATCACGCCATGAGCGCTCGGAGTATGTGGAGGTCCAAGCCAAAGCTCGTACCCAGTTCTTGAAATCGGAAACTACTCCGGGCATCCAGGGAACTGCTGTATCACAAAAAGAGGAATATCGGTGAGAAAAGAAATGAAAGGGAGAAATAGAAGGAAGTAAAAGCAGAATCACACTTACGTTTCATATTCCACTCCTCGGGAATAGGCATCTTTTCAGTTGGAATCAGGTCTGAAGTCTTTACTCGAACGAACCTGCCCATCCAGCCTCGATCCCTGTCCTCGTCAATGCTCGAGAATAGAGTCTTGATAGCCCGACGCTGAAGTTTTATTAACCCTCCTCGAAAAAGGTGAGGACAGTACAATCGGATGAGATGGTCGAGGGTGAACGGCATCCCCTCGATTTTGTTCATAAAGTATCGAATCAAAATAACAATTCGCCAAAAAGAAGGATAGACCTGACCTAGGGTTATTTGGTATTGACGGCAGAAGTCAATAATAACATAATCGAGGGGGACCTAACGTGAAAGAGTAAGTATACACACTTAAAACCTCTTTCACGTAAGTGGTGATATCTTTGTCAGAAGAAGGGATTATTATTTCTTTACCCTCCCAATTGCAATCTTTTTTCAGCTGTTTGAGGTGACTCTCGGTTATCGAACACATGTACCTCGATACTAGCTCACATCGACCGGGAACCGACGAGCCTTTATCGACCTTAAAATCAGAGGTAAGAACACACGCCCCAGGAACGCACTCCTCAGGTCGTGGCTCTGCCGGTGTTTCGTCGGCGGCAGACTATGAAGATGAAGCTTTCTCTTTCTGAGGAATAGTTTGTGATGTTTTCGCCATTTTCGAATTTAAAGGTCAAGAATAGAAGAAAGTGACAAAGAATTGGTAATTTTGAAGAAGGGCTTTTGCAAAGAGGAATCACAGATTTGCGAATAAACTCATAGGGTACAAAAAGAACTTGAGAAATTTGGAAGATTGAAAATGTAAAAGTGGTAAATGGTAAAAGGAAGGGCTATTTATAGATTAAAGCAATGGCGGTTCAATGTCAGCGGTGGCCGACCACCGTCTGACATACATTAAATGCTTTGAAAAACTAAATCGACGGAACAGCTATCATGTGCGTCATGATCGAGCCCAATGTGAACGTCAGCTTATAATCCAATTGAGCCATTGAGGAATCATATCGTTTCTCACCACATCCTTCCCGAGAAACGAGGGGACTATCTGTATACGGTCGAAATAGATTTCGGCCTTTGTATGATTGATCAAGGTCAAAACATAATTGATCGAAGAAAGACTTCGTAATATCGAGATGGATTCCGAAGAGGGTACAAACAAGCTTCAGATTCCAGGTATAGGTCAAACACCGAGTTCAAAGTCATCATCGAGCTCGGGTCCGGATCGAACTATGATGAGATTATTTCGAGCTTAAGGGGCAGAGGCCAACCGGGACCGATTCCGAATTATCACATGATCCTAAGTCCGTATCGAGCTCTAGAAGCACTACCGACCGGCACAGAGGCCGATCGAGCTCGAGCCCACAGACAAAAGTCATTGCAAACTCACTAAGGGAGAGAATCTCGGCGGGAATAAGGGAAAAGTTGATTTATCATGGAGTCTCCACTATGTATTTTTAATTATATAAAGCAGGATCCTCCACTATAAACAGGATGGCTACATTTCTGTACAAGGCAGGTTTTTGCTTACATTGTAATTCAAGCACCATATTCTCCTGTATTCAAGAATTATTCTTTTAAGTTTCATTAATTGATCCATTGTGGTGAGTCCTAAAAATCTTCTTTCCAACCTTGTTTATTTTGCATTCTTTACAATCCATATTTGATATTTCTATTTATCCTTACGGTTTGTATCAAGTTATATCATATATCCTTAGAACCACGTATAAATTCAACTCTATTCATTTTTCAGGTAAACATATGCATCCACTTAAAGAAACCCAAAGAAAATGAAATAAAAGAAGCAAAAAACCTTAATGGTCGAACCTTGCACTTAGAATGATTATTATAAGGGATGATAAGTCTCATATAAAGGTGTGTTTGGACTCGCCTCCCTCTGCTATAGTATTGGAATTGAAGTTATGTATACTGACAAGGGCGGAGGTGGAGTGCGGGATGCGGATTCGGCCGAACCCAGTAACATTTGTTCAAACCATGTATTTATCATAAGAAATTCATTGAATATGTACAACTTGTTAATTTAGAACCTAGTAACTTAAAAAGATTTCAATTCCGAACTTATAAAGTTCAAATCCTAGCTCCACCTCTGTATACTGATATAGTGTAAGTATAAAAAATGCTTACGTTACTAGTGTAATTTAACTGATTATTACATGTTCTAACTCTATTTTTTTAGGTATCACATAGTAGTATTAGTTTTGGTACGAACTGTTGGAAAATGATATTGGAAAACTAATGGACTAATACTAATTAGGCCATTACTAGGGGTGTCAATATATATTTGAAAACCGACTAAACCGACCGAATCGAACTGTACCGCACCGAACCGATTTTTAGGTTTCTTTTTAAGAAACCGTAGGATTTTATATAAATCTATAACCGCACCGATAATTAGGGTAGGTTTTTTATTTTATAAAAATAAACCGAAAAAATACCGAACCGTACCGAATAAATTTTACATGTGAAAAATATCTTTATCTAGTAAGTTTAAAAATAATAATAATGCATTAAATTTTTCTTTGGGCCTTGAAATTATGGAAACTATTACAAGCCAACAAGTAATTAAACTCAAAATACTAATTCCTAAAACCTATTATGCTACATCTACTTAAACTAAGTTATTTCAAGTATCTTTATTAGCAAGACACAAAGTATTCTAGCGATAATGAGTAGCAAACTACAATGTATTGAATATGTTTCCTTTCATATAATTTAAATTTATCTGTTTGAATATTTAATCTTCTATAAACTTTATTCTTGAGTCTCAGCTTGGTTAATATCTTTCCACTCGTGTGATTTATATTTTTTTAGTCTTTGCTTGGTTTCTTTTACGTTGTTGTAGAATAGTTGATGGATCTATACTCTAGCCATCTTTCATTTTTTTTAATTCATCACCCTTTAAACAGTAAAAATGTCTAGAGAGTTTTGCTAAGTCCTATAAAAGAACGTATGTTATTGCATTCTACTTCTACTAGTGAATTTTACATGATATTTAAAAAAATACCGAAAATTAACCGAACCAAGAAACCGACATGATTGGGACGGTTTCGAAAAGTCTAATTTTGATAAAAATAATAGAATAACCCAAAAATTGATATGGTACCAATTTTATAAAATAACTGACTGAACCGAATCATTGATACCCTAGCCAGTAGTTTGTCCTCCTCCTAAACTCTACTTAATTATAACATATAAATATACCATTATAATTATTGAAAAAGATACGTTTTCTTTCCACCAAGATATGACAACTAGGGTTTGCTAAGAGAATTAAACTACTCTGCATCTTTAGGCCGTGAAAAAGGGAATTCGTTCGTATCGTGAGAATTCTCGATTTTTGGTGAATCAAGTCGTCGTTGCATCTTCCGTAAGAAGAAACCTGTAAATCTCATAAACTAGTATTTAGATTGAAATACTTCATGAACAATTACTATTGTATGTCAATTTTACCTAATAGTGTAAAAAAAAATGTTCAATCTAACTGCTCCTAGAGTTATGCTGAGCAATGGTTTGGGTTATAAGTATTTAGGAAAAAAATGAAAAATAGTAGTACTGTCATTTAGGGGTGGCAAGTGGGCCGGTCTCGTGGCCGCGGTTCCGGGCCGGTCCCAGTCCTTAAATAAATGGGCTTAGCGGTCCCGAGTTAAACGATTTTTTTGTAGGAACCGGCTGGGGATCGGGACCGGGCCCACAAACTCATGGTCCCGGGCTAAACGGGCCAGGTCCGTGTGCTAAGTGGACTAAGTGGGCCCAACGGCTAAGTTATGATTTTAAAAAAATAATAAATAGAAATTAGAGACAAAAAGATGTTTAAAAAAATCTAAGTCAATGCCTTGTAAATTTATTATAGAATTGTAACCTAATTTTTTAATTCAAATTTAAAGACAAAAATATTATAAAAAGATATTTAAAGCAATGCCTTGTAATTTTATTATAGCAATAAAAACATGACAATATCTTTCTTAGTCTTCCTCCCCCCTATGGAATGAGCACAACAAGGTGTTAATACCACCATTGAGAAGAAAATTAGAGAGAGATTGTGATAGATTGATATTGATTTTGTAAGAAAATGAAAGAATGAGGGGATATTTATAGTTGAAAATAGGGAAAAAATGTAATTATAAAAAATTTGGGTTAAAACTAAGTTGGGGGTTAAATGGCTATTTTTTAAAGCCCAACAGCTCTTTTTTTAAATAGTCAAACGGCTAGTTTTTTTTTAAAAAAATAATCCGTTGGGCCTGTTTGGCTCGCCAAAGAACCGGTCCGGTCCCGGTCTCTTGATGGGCCAAACGGTTCCTAGGCAAGAACCGGCCCACGAGATCGGCTCAAGCCCACCTCTAACGGTCCTACCGATCCCGGACCACTTAGCCCATTTAACCCACGGACCCGAACCAGCCCGCTTGCCACCCTTAGTCATTCTCTTTACTACTCCACTAGAGTTCAGATGCAGTGCTCTATTATTTTAAAAGAAACAGAAATTCCTTGTTTAAAAAAAAGTTATACAATCATTGAAAATAGTGGACAATACTTGTTGGAGATCTAAATAAACAGGACATATTTAGGGTACTAAAGTTTCAAACAAGCTAAACAATAATTTAAAAAGTCACTTAGCTAGAGAAATACAGATTTCGTTTTGTTGTCAATTTCTTTGTTACTAAAGCTGCTAACAACGTAAGAATACAAAGCTTTAGCTAGCTCTAAATTGAAGAAGATATTGATGCAAAACGAAGTGAAAAGGGGCATGAGAGATAAAATCCTTATGTATCGGGAAATATTTGACGAATGACCAGCCCTTTTGTTTTTTGACGAATAAATTTTTTGAAGAGTATAAGAATGAATTAGGAGTTGAAAATTCAAATTTTCCTATTTTTTTAGTTTGTTGGGTAGGATCTAGCTATTCCAAATTTTTTGGGTTCCCTTTGTCAAACGTAATCTAAGATTAAAAATTTATCAATTCCTACTATACATCCTGTGTCAATTTTCCTTTTAGTTTTCTTTCTTTGTTAGATTCTCTCTTAACCTTCTCATCTTCATGCTTTTCAAAGCCCATACCATTCTTGGGCTTGAATTCAGAATAGGCTTTACACGATGATTGCATCTGAAAGCCCCTTTAAGCTTGGGGCGAAGTGCCCTAGAGAGCAAAATTCATTTATGCCAAACTTATAACACCCGGTAGCCCAAATTACAATATATATTTTATAACCCAAAAGTAATTCTAGTGGCTAGCCACCGAATTATACATCTGACCCACAAGCACCTGCATAGCTGTATAAAAATGGATCTTAAAAAAGAAAATTAAATTTCCAGCATAACAAATTCATAGTTACAACAGTCCACAAACAAACACATGTTCACTTGAGAAATGATTTCCGGCCCGAAATGGTTTGGCCGGAAAATTTCACCGGCCGCAGCAGTGGCCGAAATATTCACGGTCGCTGAAAAAGCTAAATACCGGCCAGATCTGCTGAAATTCAAATAGCAAGCAAACCATCTTTTAGATCTAGATTTTCATAATATCAAAAGCCCCAAAAACTGTAAATAAAACGAGAAGAAAGAGTCGTCGGATTTAATGGTGGGTAACCGGTGTTTGAGTTTTCGTCCAGATCTAAAGCCAACGAGATCGAGCACAATGGGTTAGACTGACTGGGTTATGATTTCGATTTCACGATTTGTGGTAAGGTCGGAGCTTGAGCCTAGACACCATTAATATTAATACTACAACTGCTGAGATTTGACAAATCTTGTATTCAATTCTTGAAACCTTCAACTTAAAGACAAGAAACAAATCACTCCAAATCAAGTAGTAGTCCCAAAAGTTTGACCAATGTAGAGGTAGACCCCACGTCTTACATTTTTAGACTATTTATTAGACTAGAGAGCATTTCTTTTGAATATTGGTATATTACAAAATATAAAAAAAAAAATAGACTATCACTATACAAAAATTATACAAAATAGATTGTCGTTATACAAAATATATACAAAAATAGACTGTCATTATACAAAATATATACTAAATAGAATGTCACTATACAAAATATATACAAAATAGACTGTCACAATATACAAATATACTAAATAGACACTCACTATACAATTTATATACAATACACTATCACTATACAAAATATATATATAAAATAGACTGTCAGATACAAAATATATACCAAATAGACTATCACTATACAAAAAATAAACAAAATAGACTGTCACTATACAAATTATATGCAAAATATACTATCACTATACAAAACATATACAAAATAGACTGTCACTATACAAAAAATATACAAAATAGACTATCACTATATAAAATAATATACTAAATAAATATTTCGGGCTATTAGATGTAATATATTTGGGCCGGAGGGCTATTTTGTGTCAATGGGAAGAACATGGGCTATTAAAATTTTGAGGGGCTATAGAGGGTCATTTTCTCTGCACTGGAAGTCATATTTGGGCCACTGTTTAAGGACTCATTTGGCTGTAAAATTTGGCGGCTTGTTTTGGGAAAAAAATTGAAAATAATTTTGTTCATAGAATATGATCAGTTTTCGAGAAATAAAAAATTTTAAAAAATTTGCAAGTTCCCAAAAATTGGTTTAGAGTAGTTTCGTGTGAAAATTTTTCTTCCACTCACAAAATTTCAACTTTTATCAAATAAAATACATGTCTAAGCATAACTTCAACTTTCAAAAATATTTTTCAACACAACTTCAAAAATTCATTTTTCAAGTTTCAGCGAAATTTATATCCAAACAATAACTAAATTTTAATCGAGATCCGTAAATTATTTTATGTTTAGCCACACTTAAAAAGAGGCCATCGTGCGCTTCTCTTCTTCTTCTTGCTTCTTCTGCGCAACTACCCACTTCTCTTGTGCTATGTCTTCTTCTTAATATCCACGTCAATGAAGATTTTCATCTCGCAATCAAGTATGTCTCTCCAATTGTATAAGCTCCGCCACCTTATTCTCACAGGAGTGGCAATTGAAGTTTGAATTACATAGTTCAAACAATTTTATAAACATATGCAATGTTTTAGTCACCAAAATGTTAGAAGATTACATCAAATTGCTCAGTACTACTACTGTTTCTTTTTATTCTCCTTATTCTTTCTCTTTCTCCAATAGCCTGAATTGGAGAAAGAGTTATTTCAGAACACAAGCCTGAATTCTGAACTACACAACTTGAACTTTAGATAGAGTATACCTTAAGTTTGAATTGAAAAATTGAACTTCAAGACACTACAGCTGAAATTGTGAAATTTGAATTATAAAAACTATGAATGCAAGATATAATGTATACGGGTAAAATCAGGGATAATACATACTCTGATTTCCCGATGAAGAAAACGGAAGAAGGACATAGACGCACGAGATTGAAATCGAGGATGGAAGCCCTTCGTATCGAGATCCATGAAAGGTGAACGATGTGTTCATCATGTGTATGATAAAGCGACGCTCCTCGGACCTAGAACGAGTTCTAAGACCTCGGAAAATACGGCAAACGATTACACACGATTAGGGCTGTGCATAATTTGGTAAATACCGAATTACCGTACCGAAACCGAAAATTTTGGTAGTTGGTATTCAATATTTTGGTATTCGGTATGGTATTAGGTTTATGTTTTAAAAAATATTGGTATTAGGTATAGTATTTGGTATTTTAAAATAAAATACTGAAATACCGATACCGTACCGAAATATATATTATATTACACAATACACATATTATTAATTATAACATAAAAAATCTAAAATTTTACTTTCCTTTATTCTCTAAGTTCATCAATTAACTCTAAGCAAGTAATAAAATATTGCTAATGATCAAATTTGTTCTTTTATGTACAGTTTTCTCTCTCTAGGTTGATATTTGCTAGTTTTGGACAAAACTTTTGTCAACAAATATTTTTAATTTTATACTTTTGAGTACTTTAATTTAGAATATTACAGTCTATGACTCTATACACTAGTTAGTATTCAAACCGAATAAATCGAAGTTACCAAACCGAATAAACCGAAATCGAAAGGAGAAAAACCGAACCATACCGAATTTAATTAGGTACGGTATTAGTATTGCATTTTAAGAAATCGAATACCGAAAATACCGAACCAAAATGTCTAAATACCGTACCGTACCGACCGACGAACACCCCTACACACGATGGATAGAAAGCCGTGATATTCGTATCTAACCGAATATCACGGCGTAGATCTCGCTCGATGTCGGTTACAGATCAGTAATTAATGAGAAAGGAAGATTTTACCTTTTTTAGACTTGTACTAGGGATGAAACTCTCTTACTATATAAAGGAAAAAATTTTCTTTTGTAACACGCAAATCAAAGCAATTGAAGTTTATTTTTCTGCTTTCTAGCTACTGTCAGAGTTCTTATTTTTGTTGTTCTGTTCTTCGTTCACAACCGGGCCTGAACCAAGGATCCGATCGAGGACGAGGTCATTGTTTGATCCAAGTGCAGGCTAGCCCATAATACTACAATTGGTTTGATCGTTTAATTCGTCTTTAATTCATTTATCTAATATATTTAATTATTTTATGTTGAATCAAACCATGTATCCTTAAAATCGTGTACAAATTTGATTGCTTTCCGATTTAAGGATAAGCAGTTTGGTGCTCACCGTGGGGCTAAGTATAATAGTGATGATTTGATATGCATCTCCATAACACACCCTACTTTACACTTGTTCATTAAAGTCTTTATTTCCCATCAACTCAAAAATGTCAAATTCTCAGTCTGCCCACTTGAACGTTCACCCTCAGTCTGGCCGACATGGCAAAAATAATAATTTGGTGCCTAGCAACGAGGTGTCTCCTACTGATCCCAACGGTGTTCCAGTTATGATCCGATCGATGTTAACTCACAGGTGGCCATCGACGTTAATTTGCCAACAGATCCCGAAAATAACGTACACGGGGGACCCCGACCAATAGCTCGAGAAGCGCCCAAAGGCGAAGGTGATGGGGTAAGCCTACGGCTAATCTTCAAAATATTATAGGCTCAACATGTGGCAATAGCGCAGCTGCAGAATTAAAGCTACTCCCCCAACAGGGTCAAGCATGAACAATCCCGGGAGAGCACTTAAAGAAATGAACAAATCACTAAGAGACAGGGTGAAGCAGAGCTCGGGGTCAATCCCGAGATAATGAAAATGCTTGAAGCATTAACGAAGCGGGTAGAGTCATGTGAGAAGAAAATTGAGGCTACTCACAAGAAGGTGAAAACATAGAATTCGAGGGTCGATCAAATCCCGGGAGCACCCCCGATGTTGAAGGAGCCGAATTCCAAGAAATTTATCCAAAAGTCTTTTCCTCCGAGCGCGACACCGAAGCCGATCCCAAAGAGGTTTTGTATGCCCGATACCCCAAATATAACGGAACCGCGGATCCGAATGAGTATGTGACCTCATATACATTCACAATCAAGGGGAACGACTTAGAAGACGATGAAATCGAGTCGGTGTTACTAAAAACGTTTGGGGAGACTTTATCCAAAGGAGAAATGATATGGTATCACAACTTAGCCCCAAATTCTATTGACTCATTTGCTATGCTTGCAGATGCTTTCGCAAAAGGCCATGCCGGGGCCATCAAGGTCGAGACCAGAAAGTCAGACCTTTTCAAGGTTAAACAAAGAGACAACGAGATGCTCAGGGAGTTCTTGTAAAGGTTCTAGTTGGAACGGATGGACCTGCCTTCAGTTGCAGATGATTTGGCCATTCAGGCATTCACTCAAGGGCTTAAACCCTGAAGCTCCTTGGCCTCTCAACCAGCTAAAACAAAATTTTGTAGAGTACCCAGCGTTGACCTGGGCCGACATCCACAACAGTTACCAGTTAAAGATCAGGGTCGAGGACGACCAACTCGGAGCTCCTTCTGGGTATGTTCATCCCGTCAGGGCCGGCGACAGGTCTAAGAGAGTCATTGATCTTGAGCCAAAGTCGGTCTGGGATCGATAGCAAGTAACAAAAAGAGAGGCGACCGAGGGTCCAGTAGCTGAGGTTTGATGAGCAAGAATGGTTTCGACATGCTGCTCGGGAGTAGGGAAGCACCCAGATTATCAAAGTATAACTTCAATGTTGATACTTCCAGCATCGTGTCAGCCATCAAGCACATCAAAGAGACCAAGTGGTCCTGACCATTACAGTATGACCATACCCAAAGAGATCCTAACTTGATATGTAAGTATCACGGCACTCATGGTCACAAGACTGAGGATTGCCGAAAGTTGCGAGAAGAAGTTGCCCGGTTATTCAAAAATAGGCACTTCTGAGAATTTCTGAGTGATCGAGCCAAAAACCACTTCAGGAACAGGGGTGCCAACAAATAGGTCGAACAAGAGGAGCCTCAGCACGTCATCAACATGATCATCGGAGGGGTCGATGTCCCCCAAGGACCGATGATAAAGTGCACTAAAGTATCTATCACAAGGGGACAATGCACCCGGGATTATGTCCCTGAGGGAACTATTTCGTTCAGCGAGGAGGATGTCGAGGGCACCCGATATGCGCTGGTAATATCCATACTTATCAATAAATCTCGAGTTAAGTGTATGTTGATTGATCTAGGTAGCTCGGACAACATCATTAGATCAAGGGTTGTAGAGCAATTGGGTTATGGGACCAAATAGTGTCAATAGTACAGGTGTTGAACGAATTTAACATGGCGTACGAAACCACTAAAGGGGAGATAACCATGCCAGTAAACACTACCGGGATGATGCAAGAGACAAAGTTCTACGTGATCTAAGGGTACATGAGGTATAACGCTCTATTTGGGAAGTCGTGGGTTCACAACATAAGAGCGGTACCCTCAACCTTGCACCAGGCATTGAAATTCCCTACACCGGGAGGAGTTAAGACGGTCTACGGAGTACAACCTACTACAAAGGAGATATTCACTGTCAAAGAGGTAATCTCGAATGCCCACGGTTTCGACATCAAGGAACGCAAAGCCGACCAGAAAGGAAGAAATTAAATAGCAATCATTGATGTCGGCCTCGGCCGAACCGGAGGAACGAGGAGCGGACGGGGAGGATGATTACGGAGTCCCGAGATCGTTCATAGCTCCTGATGAAACCGACGCCACAAAATTGACGGTTGAAGAGTTTGAGCAAGCCATATCAATCGAACACCTACCAGATCCAAAGGTATACTTGGGCACGGGATTAACTCCCAAGCTCAAAAAACTTATTGATTTTCTTAAAGCTAATGTAGATTGTTTCGCTTTGTTCCATCTTGACATGATAGGGATCCCACTGGAGGTAACCACTCATAAGCTAAGTTTGGACCTGAAATTCCATCCAGTTAAGCAGAAGAGGAGGCCGCAGTCTGAGATCAAGCATGAGTTCATCAAGGATAAGGTATCAAAACTTCTTCAAATAGGATCCATCCAGGAAGTTAAATACTCGGGTTGGTTAGCTAACGTAGTGGTTGTGCCTAAAAAGGGGAATAAGCTAATAATGGGTATATATTATAAAGATCTAAACAAAGAATGCCCTAAGGATTCTTTTCCTTTTCCTAACATTAATCGGATGATCGACGCGACGTCCGGGCATGAGATACTCAGCTTTCTCGATGCCTATTCTGGGTACAACCAAATTCGGATGAACCCAGACGATCAAGAAAAGACTTATTTCATCACTAAATTCGGCACCTACTATTATAATGTAATATCATTTGGATTAAAGAACGTCGGTGCCACTAGTAAACCGGATATTCAAAGAACAGATAGGAAAATCAATGGAAGTTTATATTGACGATATGTTGGTCAAGTCTCTACGAGCAGATGGCCTTTTGAAACATTTACAGGAGACCTTCGACATACTGAAGAAATACAATTTGAAGCTAAACCCGGAGAAGTGCGCATTCGGGGTCGGATCGAGAAAATTCCTCAGTTTCATGGTATCCGATCGAGGGATCGAGATCTACCCCGACAAAATCAAGGCCATAGAGGACATCACAGTGGTGGACAACGTCAAGGCCGTACAAAGATTGACCAGGCGTATAGCCACCTTGGACCGGTTCATCTCGAGGTCCTCGGACAAGAGCCATCGATTCTTCTCACTATTAAAGAAGAAGAAGAACTTTTCCTGGATCTCGGAATGCCAGCAAGCTTTGGAGGAACTCAAACGGTACCTATCGAGTCCTTCCCTGTTGCACACTTCGAAAGCAGACGAACAATTGTACTTCTACTTGGCGGTTTCTCAGGTGGCAGTAAGTGGGGTCTTATTCAGGGAGGAAGAAGGTACGCAATTTCCTATTACTATGTCAGTAGAACTCTTGGTGAGGCCGAATCAAGGTATCCTCACCTGGAAAAATTGGCGTTCGCTTTGCTAAGTGTCTCCAGGAAACTAAAGTCGTACTTTCAATGCCACCCCATTTGTGTCGTGACCTCTTACCCACTGAGGAATATCATGCACAAGCTCAAGCTCTCGGGCCGGTTATCCAAATGGGCCGTGGAAATTAGCGGGTACAATATCGAGTATTAACCCTGAACCGTCATAAAATCTCATATTTTGGCAGACTTCGTGGCCGACTTTACGCTGGCCTTAATACCCGAAGTCAAAAGGGAATTATTGTTAACCTCGGGAACCACTTTAGGCATCTGGACCCTTTTCACATACGGTGCCTCGAACGCGAAGGGGTCTGGGCTCGGTATCGTATTAAAACCACCTACGAGAAATGTAATTAGGCAATCTATTAGAACTGTGAAATTGACTAACAATGAGGTCGAGTATGAGGCCATGATTGCAGGTCTAGAATTGGCTAAAAGCCTTAAGGCCGAGGTGGTTGAAGTTAAGTGTGACTCCCTCCTCGTGGTAAATCAAGTTAACGGATTATTCGAAGTAAAAGAAGAACATATGCGAAGGTAATTTGACAAATTATAGGTAAACCCTACATCAATTCAAGGAATGGACCCTGCAGCATGTACCCCGAGATCAAAATAGTGAGGCCGATTCACTGGCTAACTTGGGGTTGTCAGCTGATTCTGATGAATTCAGTTCGGGAACAGTAGTGCAGCTAATGAACTCGGTCATAGAAGAGGGCCACGCCGAAGTGAACTCAACGAGTTTAACTTGGGATTGGATGAACAAATACATAGACTACTTGAAGACAGGAAAATTATCTTCGAATCTTAATGAATCGAGAGCCCTATGCACCAAAGCTGCCAGATTTAGCTTGGTCAAAGGGGCATTGTTCAGGAGGACCTTCTTTGGTCCACTAGCCAGATGCATAGGACCAGGAGAGACCGAATACGCCATGATAGAAGTTTACGAAGGCACTTGCGGGAACCATTCGGGGGCAGAATCCTTGGTTCGGAAACTGATTAGGGTCGGCTACTACTAGACCTAAATGGAGAAGGATGCAAAGGACTTCGTACGGAAACATTACAAGCGCCAAAGACCCGCCCCGATGATCCATCAATAGGGAGAAATGCTCCACTCGGTCTTGTCCCTGTGGCTATTTATGAAGTGGGGAATGGACATCATCGGTTCCCTGCCATGGGCACCCGGTAAAGCTCAATCCATACTATTCATGACCGAATATTTTTTCAATTGGGTTGAGGCCCAAGCATTCGAAAAGGTACGAGAGAAAAAAGTCATTGACTTCATTTAGGACTACATAATATGCCAATTT
Source organism: Nicotiana tomentosiformis (assembly GCF_000390325.3). Lineage (NCBI taxonomy): Eukaryota > Viridiplantae > Streptophyta > Magnoliopsida > Solanales > Solanaceae > Nicotiana > Nicotiana tomentosiformis. The sequence goes on from NC_090819.1 coordinate 18,317,713, forward strand.
GAGATACCGGGCGAGATTGTTTGTGACAACGAAAAACAATTCGTCGGCAATAAGGTGAGTAAGTTTTTCGAAGATCACAAGATCAAGAAGATACTATCGACGCCTTATCATCCTAGTGGGAACGGGCAGGTGAAATCAACGAACAAAATTATACTTCAAAACCAGAAAAAGAGATTGACAGGTTCGAAAGGGAAATGGAAGTAGATCATGTCCGACGTCCTGTGGGCATACCGTACGACTTCCAAATCGAGCATCTGGGCCTCCCCATTTTCTTTAGTCTAGGGAGCCAAAGTCTTAATACCAGTCGAGGTGGGAGAACCGAGCCTCAGGTTCTAGTATGCGACTGAAGAGCCAATCGATAAGGCCATGATCACGAGCTTGGAACTATTAGATTAAAGGCGGGAGGTTGCCCTGGTCCGGTTGGCCACCCATAAGCAGCGAGTAGAAAGGTACTACAACTGAATATCCAGCCTCCGACATTTCAAATCGGGGACTTGGTATTGAGAAAGGTAACACTACCCACCAGGAACTCGAATGAAGGGAAACTAGACCCGGATTGGGAAGGACTGTATTGAGTTGTCAGAATAACTGGCAAAGGCTCATATAAACTCGAAGCGGGAAACAACCTACAACTACCAAACAACTATAACATGACACACTTAAAGCAGTACTACTGCTAAGGTACAAAATTCAATTACTTTTTAATCATGTTTTAAATCGGACTAATGTATACAAGTAATTAACCAAGGACGGATGTGGATATTAGGTCTGAAAGCACATATTCCACTCTTTTTTTCTTGAACCGATTTTGTCCCAAAGTGGATTTTTTGGCAAGGTTTTTAAAGAGGCAATAGTAAAACGTGCTACCTTAGATTTGAAGACCGGTTCTAAACCGAAATCTATGGTTGTTTGCATTATATCAATAGTATCTGAGTCCTTACGAGTTCGACCTCTAATTCTTGGGGCCACTACCCCCGGGTTAATATCTTTAGCAAGGGAAAAAGAAAATTTTATGTGCTAAAAGTTAAGGCTTGGTGGTTAGGATTCATTGTAAGGGTCAAACGATCATATGAATCGTGCCCACATAGTCCACTCTAGCCACGGCACAAGTTTTATGTGCCTTTGATCATGTACCTTGCATATTAAACAAAAAGAAATTTCTACTTCCCTTACACTATGTTACTACACATTTTGCTTCCTCGATCCTGAATTCGAAAAACCATGGGCTGCCCCTACTTGGGGACTGTCAAGCCCACGGGCTGCCCTACTCGGAGACTGTCGTCTGATGCAAAATCGGATGACCCGGGCTACCGAATCCCGGAGGCACCAAACCCACTAGGCGGTGCCGAATATAAGAGGTTGCGTCCACCTTAGATTTGAAGACCGATTCTAAACTAGAATTGATGGTCGTTTGCATCAGATCAACAATATCCTAGCCCTCACGAGCTCGGCCTCGAATACATGGGGCCATTACCCCCCAGGTTAAGATCTTTAGCAAGGGAAAAAAGAAAATTTTATGTGCTAAAAGTTAAGGCTTGGTGGTTAGGATTCATTGTAAGGGTCAAATGGTCATATGAACCATGCCCACATAGTCCACTCTAGCCATGACACAAGTTTTGTGCGCCTTCGATCATGTACCTTGCATATTAAACAATGAAAGAAATTTATACTACCCTTACACTTTGTTACTACGCATTTTGCTTCCTCGATCCTGGATCCGAAAGCCCACGAACTGCCCCTACTGACTGTCAAGCCCACGGGCTGCCCCTACTCGGGGAATGTCGCCCAATGAAAAATTGAATGACTCGGGCTATCGAATCCTGGAGGCACCAAACCCACTAGGCGGTGCCCGAATATAAGAGGTTACGGGCACCCAAAAAATGGTTAGAAGACGTCCGAAGTCCGTAACCAGAAAGTAAGGCCCTTTCGGAAAATTGAAACCTACTAAAAGGTTACCCTCAGAAAAAACATTGTCTAAAACCTCTTAAGCATCTTAAAAACCTTCGATCTCACCGAGGGTTCAAAGCCACAAGCAAACCAAACTAGCATCGGAGTCGGGCTCCGTTCGAACCTCCAAAAAATGGATGCTCCAGAACTACATCTGATTTTATGCTAAGGCATTAAAAACAATATGCAAATAGAAATTGCAAGTAGATATTGGAAAAGTAAAGACACTGTATTGACAGAAAGGGGAAAATTTTATATACTCCAAAATATATTTAAAAAGACACGATAGAACGGCCTCAAAATAAACAAAAACAAAATACATAAGGAAAAACTGGAAAAATATTAAGGCATTTACGCTTGGTCTTCACCGGGGCCTGACTCGTCGCCAGAACCTCAGAACCCTCAAAACCCTCGGAGCCTTAGAGACCCACAGGCTTGTAGAGCTCCTTTGCGTTGGCCTCGAGCCTCCTAACTTCTTCAATCTCGGCCAATAGGTCAAACCCTCTGGTATGGATCTCTTCGAGGGTCTCTCTCTGAGACAGTCGCTTTATGTACTCAGTCTTTATATTTAAGTGGGTCTCGGCTACCTCCACATCGGCCTTATACTGGGCCACTATTTCCTCAGCATCGATAGAGGTTGTATCCAATTTGGACCTTAGTGCGGCATAACTTGTCTGAGAGCATCCCGTTCCATGAAGGCCGAGCTTAGTTGTGCCCGGAGATCATCATTCAGTCGAGAACACTTATCGGCTTTGTCTTCGCCACCCAGAGTTAGTTTTTGACTGATGCCAGCTCCGCCCTCACAACCTCCTTCTCCGAAGCTAGCAGGTCTATCTTTCCCTTCCACACTTCGGTCGTGGCCTTGACCTCGTCCATCTCAGCCCGAAGCTGGTCGATCAGGTCTATCTTCTCTTGGACCTGCAAAGTTGTGTTGTTAGTCACCACGACTAGCTGCTCGTTTTTAGCCTCAAAGATCTTTACCTTCTCAACCAGGTCGGCGTGTTCATGCTTTAGGGTCGAGGCCTCCTTCAGCGCTTTTTCCAGCTCGGCCTGGAGAATAGGTAGGTCTTTGAGGGCCTCGTCCTGCTACTCACCAAGAGCCCTGTACATGTACTTCTTCTGGATCTTCTCTTTGAGCTCGAACTCGAGCTGGAAAATCTCCAAGCGGTACTGGAGAAAGCTTTCATGATGAAGCACTGAAGCCTAAAAAATAATCAAGTTAGTAGAGCACATGAAAAACCAAACTGAGATTCACAAAGGGGTACAAAGGGTTGACTCCTTACTCGGTTCAGCGCCTGTTGTGCCTCGTTGAAGAGGCTCGACGTGCCCACTTTGTTCATCTTTGTCTGGTCCTCCTCGGTCACTAGGTATCGAAGGTAGCTGGCTATACCCACCGGAGCAGACAGGACCCAGGCATCCTCCGGGATTATAAGAAGGACCGTTCTCTTGCGCTTGGGGTCCACACTTGGAGCAAGAAATTGCTTCACTAATTTTGGGTTTGAACTCGGCCCGCCCGCTCCCGAGGGCACATCCTTCTTCGGGACAACCAGGTGACCAATCCTGAAAAACTCCTCCAGTGCGGCCAAATCCATGCAGTCGAAGAACATGTTGAGGGCATCGTCTGGGCCCTGCGCCACCTAGCTTCACTTCTTTTTGCCCGCTTGGGCCTCTTCGAGCATGGACTCGGTATAGGAGTGTGTATCCACAATATCAATGACACTGGTTGCCTCCTTAAGAACATGAGCGACTTCCTGGGAGGCTGCAACCTCCATTTCTCCCTTTGGTTCCCGAGTTAGAGGGGGATCGGCCTCATGGTCCTCTTTCACGATCGTCGCCTGCTCCCTCTCGTTGAGGGTCAACTCATAAGCAACAAAAAGGTCATTGTCTTTGGGCTCGTCCCTGAGTCGGTATAGGGAATCGGAGTCCGGTACCCTGGACTTGGTGCTCTTTTGGGGCTTCCGGACCCGGATGGTCACCTTCTTCTTCTTCGCCTCAGCGTCCATGAAACCCGAGGACTTTCTATTCTTCTTTTTCTTCTCCTTCTTTGCGGCAGCCCCGAAATGGAGGGTTAGCAAGCTAGGACGGATCCCGGTTCTCATCCAACGGCCTAAGTTCGGTGGTCTTAGGCAAACCTGTAAGAAAAGAGAAATGGTTAGCACTATGTAAGTTAAGAGCATAGTGATAATTATTCAGGAAGGAACCTCACCATGAGAACGGGCCTCCCATTTTCCTTTCAAAAGCTTGCGTCATGCGCACTTGGAATACGACATCTACTTGCAGATCCCCTCGATCCACTCCTTGATTCGGGAAATCGCATTAAGAACATGGGCTAGAGTTACATGACCACAAACACATGCAATGAGAGAAAGAATAAAAAGAAATGAATACTCAAGAAAGACAATAATTACGGGATGCGTTCCACTCCTCAGGGAACGACAGAAACTCAGGAGGGATCAGATCTTCGATTTTCACCCGAACGAACCTTCCCTGCCTGCCTTGGTCTCGGTCCTCGTCGATGCTCGAGAAGGGGGTCTTGCTTGCTCGGCGAACGAGTTTGATCAGTCCCCCTCGGAAGATTCGGGGACTGTATATGTGGAGTAGATGGTCGAGGGTGAACCGAGGGGCTTCGATATTGTTCATGAAATGGCGTAAGAGGATCACGATCCTCAAGAAGGATGGGTGGATTTGCCCAAGGCACACCTCGTACCTTTTGCAGAAAGCAAGGACTATGGATCCACCAGGGCGAGCGTAAAGTGGTAAGTGTAAACACTCAGATACCCCTTCACGTGAGTAGTAATATCGTCATTGGGCCCGGGGACGACCACGTCCTTCCCCTCCCATTTACAGTCCACTTGAACTCTTGGCAAGGTTTCTTTAGTGAAGAAGCGTATGTATCTCCATGCTCCCTCACCTCGGTCTTGTTACTAGAGGCCTTCTCGACATTAAAGTCATTCTCGATAGAGCAGCCCCCTGGTATGAAGCTCTTCTTGGGGGGCTCCTTAGCCACTTCGGGAACGGCCACCTTGGCATGTGCGGCCGGGTGGGAAGATGAAGGAGCAGCCTACTGAGGCACTGACTTGGAGATTTTTACCATTGTAATATAGGAAATTTGAAGGTATGAAGAAGAATATGAAGGTTTGAAGAAAAATATGAAGATTTGAAGATGGTATGAAGGTCTGGGTTGAAGGTTCAAAGAAAATGTATGAGGATTGAAGATGAAGATATGAAGGCTCAAGGAACAATGTATGAATATTTGGAGAAGTTAAAATCCATTAGAGAGTTCGAGGGTAAAATCTAGAATCGGAAAGTGGAAGAAGTGAAAAAGTTTGAAGCTTTTATCGGGGGAAAACAATCAATGCGCGACGTTTCGCATTCGAAGGTAGCCAGCCGGTGACTGACACGTGTTTGAAGTCAGAACAATGCGACTGATGGAACGTTTCGATTTACCCGCCATCTCAGTTGTAATGTATGAATGAAGGAACTGGGGTTCATCTGTCATTTCCCGTTATTTCGGCAAACCTACTCTCTAGAAAATGAGGGGACTATCTGTATACGGGTAAAATCGGGAATAATGCATACCCCAATTTTCTGGTGAAAAAAACGGAAGAAGGGCATGGATGCACGAGATTGAAATCGAGGTTGAGATCCCTTCGTATCGAGATCCATGAAATGTGAACGATGTGTTCATCATTGGTCATGATAAAACAACGCTCCCCGGACCCAGAACGAGTTCTAAGACCTCGGAAAATATGACAAACGGTTACACATGACAGATAGAGGGCCGTGATATTCGTACCTAATCGGATATCACGGTGTAGATCTCGCTCGATATCGGTTATAGATCAATAATTAATGAGAAAGGAAGATTTTACCTTTTTTAGACTTGTACTAGGGATGAAACTCTCTTACTATACAAAGGAAAAATATTTCTTTTGTAACACACATTGTAACACGCAAATCAAAGCAATTGAAGTTTATTTTTCTGCTTTCTAGCTACTGTCAGAGTTCTTATTTTTATTATTCTGTTCTTCGTTCCCAACCGGGCCTGAACCAAGGATCCGATCGAGGACGAGTTCATTGTTTGATCCAAGTTCAGGCTAGGCCATAACACTACAATTGGTTTGGTCATTTAATTCGTCTTTAATTCATTTATCTAATATACTTAATTATTTTGTGTTGAATCAAACCACGTATCCTTAAAATCATATACAAGTTTAATTGTTATCCGATTTATATTTTAAGAAAAAAAGAAAGTATTTGTCACGACCCAATTTAAGATCATGACCGGCGCTTGGGAGCAAGTGCCCCCAAGTAAGCCTCATCGGTATTTTACAGAAAATCGGATAGAGTTTTCCCTAATTTAGGACTATCCAAAAGTTTTCACGTCTCATAAACAAATAACAACTAACCCATATTCACCTAAATCAATCACAATCTTCACCAACAAACCAAAAACCGAGTATTTACCAATATTACCAACCTTATCAATATAATAATATTAAACTCATCTCAAACATACGGAAAGAAGTACAATACTAGTAACTAGTCCAATATAACGAATGAATGCTCATGGCACTAATAAATATGACTATGGAGTGACTCTAAGAGTTCATAAGAAAGGACGATAACAAATAAATAAACTCTTTGCCCACGCGAACAAGTGCGGGGCTCGCCAGGAACTATCAAATCGTGTACTCTAATTAACCAAATTCTCGCTCGCGTCAACTGCTGTCTCTGTAAAAATAATAGCGGGGAGTGAGTCGCTAGCTCAGTGAGTAATAACACCTAACCACAATCATTTTTAATTAGGGACAAGTCAGAAAGCATGCATGTTTAATAATAATCAGAAACTATCATAAAAATAAAATGCCCTCTCAAAAACGGTAAATATAATCAATCTATTCATGTACTTCCTGTGACAGAAATCAATTTAACAAATCAATAATAAACACGGTAGACACTGTCTCATAGTAAATCTTTATGTTTGGGAGGTTTCCAAGAAAGGATCATGTATTCTGTATCACTGTGTGGACTCCTTCGTAAAAGGAGTCAAATATAACTTGTAGGTCTCTACTCGAGGGAAAACTATAACTGTATGCTAGTTCTACCTTCCCACTAGCAAGGGCTATAGCTGTAATCGGTAATCTGTAAATACAAGGTGCACCAGGTCTAACGAATGCGCCGTTAGCTACGGGATCCTTCAAAGTCTCCTCCCATTTATACATTTTCTTATAACCAGTAAATATTCATGAGAAATCATTTCCAAAATAATAAAGGGCATATCAATTCTTATCAAATCATGTAAATTCATTTCAGTAATAGTAACTATATCTCAAGTAACAGTAAAATATATCTAGTAATAGTGAGAATATTTTAAATAACGGTAAACATCTCCAGTAAACTGTTCAGTACCATATCAAGTAAAAGACTTGTCCCACGTGCAATTTCAAACATTTGGTAACACATTTTATTTTCAAAATAACGTATAAACCATGCAGGTTATGAAAACACAAATTGTGATAAGATTACTACTCACAGTACTCGTGTCAAATACCAAACTCGTCACCTCGAGCGATCCGAATAACTTCCTCCGATCAATCTATAATCACGTCATATCAATCTCGTGTCAATTTTCTAGTTTAAACTAATTCATAACTAATTTGAAATATATATTAACCCTCAGAAGTTCATGTTTGACCATAATTTGCTGAATTGTATTTACCCATACTATGAGTAATTCAACTAATCCATAATAAATAACTTTTTAACGTATTCATATAATATACCCGCTTAATTTATGAAAAAGCTTATGGATTTCTCTCAGTTCCCTACTCTCCTTTTCTAACTCAGAATCAAATCCCACATTATATTTACTTAGTCTCGCGAGGAATTATGTATATAAACTACTATTGTTTCAGAAAGAAGGAAAATGTATGTAATTACCTGCGGCTTATCGCTGAGACTAAAGATTATATGCCAATGGTTTGAATGGAAACAGTATTTTGCACGAGGCAACACCAGAAAACTTTTTCCCCTTTTCGTTTTTTTTCCCGTAGTGCGTTAGCCAAAAGGGGATTTCCTCTTATTTTTTAACTCCTTTTTGCTTCTGTTGTCTTAGCCGCAGCTTGCTGTGTTCCCCTTTTTCTCTTTTCTTTTAGTTCCTATGGGCTTTGCCCCTTCTTTTAATTTGACTAGGTTTCTTCTTTTTGTTTTGTTTTATTAGTTTGTTCCCCTTTTTTTTCCTTTCTTTGGACTTAAATTATTTTTTTAAATGTCCAATATGTCCTCACTTAAAATATTGGGGTATTACATCCTCCTCACCTTATGAAATTCGGTCCCCGAATTTAGCTCAAGTACGTACCTATAGACTAAAATAAATGGGTATACTACGCTTGAATATCTTTTTCTACTTCCCAAGTAGATTCTTTAATGGTATGATTTCTCCATAAAACTTTAACGAATACAATTTCTTTTGACCGTAGCTTTCTTACTTGCCTATCAACAATAACTACCGACTCCTCCTCGTATAATAAGTTCACATTTAAATCTATACTCGGTACTTCAATCACATGAGAGGAGTCTGCTACACATTTTCTTAGCACAAAAACATAAAATACTTGATTTATGAAGACAATTCGGGAGGAAGTGCCAAACAATACGCCACAACTCACATTTGGTCTAGTATTTTGTACGACCCTTTAAACATCGGGATCAACTTACCTCCTTTTTTTAATCACATTACACCTTTCATAGGGAAAACTCGTAAGGACACTCTACCCCGAATTGTGAAAACTAAGTCCATTCTCCTCTTATCCGCATAAGACTTTTATCTATTATGAGCTGTGAGCAATCTGATCACTGGACCTTGTCAATAGTTTCTTGTACTAAGTCGTGTCCTAATAAGTTAGTCTCATCGGCTTTAAACCATCAGATAGGAGAACAACACTATATATTATACAATGCTCTATACGGTGCCACCTAAATACTAGACTGAAAGCTATCATTGTAGGCAAATTCAGCTATAGATATATAAGCATACAAGCTACCTCCAAAATCAAAATGTAAGCCTTCTACATATACTTCAAGATTTGTATAGTACGTTCAGACTGCTCGCCTGTCGGCTAATAAAATAGGATATTGAGATCTATCTACTCGTGTAACCAATGTTTCTTGGAAAGATTGTCAAAATAATGTAGTAAATTGTGAGCTTCTATCAGACATGCTGGGCAATAGACCACATATAGTTCAATAATTTTTCATTCATGTACATTTGAGTATATTTATCCTCAGTGTGCGAAGTTTTGACCGGCAAAAGTATGCCTACCATGTAAGCCAATTTCAATTACCTACATATAATTATAACTTCTAATTGTTTAAGGTAGCTTTGTCATAAAATTCACTTTGATTCTATTTTATTTTTACTTTGGAATCTCAAGTTGTTGTAGCGTGCATGCGAGTCACAAATGTTGACATGCTAACAAGTTTAAACTTTTAGAAACAAAGTTAAGTTAATCTTCCTCCTTTATTTTTCCACAAATATAATTTTTTTCTAGTCATGGTACATTTTACTAGGCTCCGGATGTACATCGTATCTAGGATTGTGAGCTCTTCAAGAATAACTCATCTTAACACATCTACATCTAGTACACATAACTAATTACCTAGTCGAGAATACAATTTCTTTCAATAGCTATATCTTTCTTTTACTAGCTAGAACCTCATCTCGATGTTTGCATAATCGCTCATCTATATATCGAGTGGCCTTTATGCGCTTTACTAACGAAGACTTTACTTGAACACAAGCCAACAATGGCTCTGAAATTTTTCACACTAAATCCGACACCTGTACCATTTTGCTTGTACATATTCTTAACCAAAAGTCTCGCTATATGAGCTATATGTGTCGAACTACCCCACAATTATTTTTTTACTTAATGCATTGGCCACAACAATGGCATTTCCAGGATGATATAGAATAGTACAATAATCATAGTCCTTAAATAGTTTTATCTATCTACCTTGCTAAAAATTTAAATGTCTCTGCTAGAAGGCGTATTTCAGACTCTTGTGGTCTATAAAATCTTGGAAGTTTCATTGTACAAATAGTGTCTGTAAATCTTCAGAGCAAAATATAATTACGACAATCTCCTAATCATAGGTGGGATAGTTCTGATTGTACCTCTTTAGCTATATTGAAGCATAAGCTATTACATGATCAGTCTATATGAGAACACATCCTAATATGACATTCAAAGCATTATATAACACTGTAAATCCTTTAGAACATGATGGTAAGACTAATATTGTTAGTGGTCAAATATGTCTTGAGCTTCGAAAAGCTCTGCTCATATTTTTTCGTCCACTGAAACTTTGATATTTTTTTTCTATGTTAACTTGGTAAATGGCGTCGCTACTATAAAATAATTCTACAGAAATAGCTTGTAGTAGTCTCCCTAGCCCAAGAGGTTATGAATCTCCATAGAAATACTTGATCCTTGTCACTTTTGAACTGCTTCTATCCTATTGAGATCTACGGTGATCACATCCTTAGTTACAATATGCCCGAGGAATGCCATTGAGTCTAGCCAAAATTCATGCTTCGAGAACTTGGTAATAAGCTAATTTTCTCCAGCGTCTTTAACATATTTTTTAAGTGATCCTCATGTTCTTCCTGGCTACGAGAATATACAAGAATATTGCTTTTATGAACTATGAAATTTTCTTTTTCCTCCAAAAAGCCAACTTGAAAACCTTATCCATTATGTACATCAATACAGCTGGAGCATTGGCCAGTCCAAAATGTATCACAAATAACCCTTAATGTATGTACCGAGTTCTAGAGACGGACATCGAAATATATTCCTTTCTTATTCTAAGCTGATTATAGCCAGATTGAAGATTAATGGCTTTTTGTAACAGATCAAACAAGCCATCTATACGAGACAATGAATATTTATTATATGTTTCTGCCTTGTTAAGAGTCTGTAGTTTATGCACAACTTTCTTTTTTTGGTATCATCTTTCTTTTTCGCAAACAGTATTAGTGCACGCCATGAATATATACTCGATTTGATAAAATTCTTATCAGTAGGTCTTGCAACTATTCCTTTATCTCTATCTAGCTCCGCTGGTTTCATACAATAGGAGGGTTTCTATATGGGTTGCATGTTAGGTGTCAAATCGATACCAAAGGTTATTTTTGTACTAGCTAGCCCTCGTAAATCCTCAAAATATATCAAAGAATTCTCTAGCTATTGGTACCTTTTTCCGAGTTAGGTGTCTTGTCTCTTTATGTCTCTTATCATAGCTAAGGACCCCAACAACCAATCTTTAGTAATATTGAGTCCTGATACATAATATAACCTTATTTATCTTTGGAAATTATTCTCCTCTTAGGACAAAATTGGGTGAGTTCAGTATCTCAAACTCAACTTTCTTTGCATGTAATCGATGGTGGCATGGCAAGAAGATAACCTATCCATTTTAAGTAGACCATATTACTAATATCAAGTCGACTAAGATATCCATACGTTCAACTTAAATTTGGAAAGCTCGTTAAATATATTCAGTTAACTTAGATCCCCCCACATGAGTAACAACCCAAAGGGATCATTCAATGTCTCATAGTCTATGTTTCCAATTGTTTGAGCCCCGCTAAAATGCTCACCTAATGAATTCCCAATTTTGTGCTTCCCACATAAAACTTTTGTTGCATACCTATCACTCCCATATTTTCAATATTTTAGCAAGCTCAATTACCATAAAATAGATCATACTCTTCGTATATGAGGATACTGCCTTATTTAAAAGGTTAATCACCCCTTAGACAATTTCTTAAACTTTAGATAATGTGTATTTAGCTAGCTGAGGAAGTCTAATGGAGTATATCAGTACTTCTATTATGTTAACCAATTTCTTACCTAGTAGATTCACGCTTTTGTCTTACAAGAAGGAAGCAATTCATAAATAGTTTAGAGAACTCATTCTCAAGTAAAATGTGTTGCTCCTATCGATGTTCCTAATAATACGATATTATATCACTAATTGGCTAGTTCTCCGGTCTGTAAACCCTAGCTAAACAGACCTTTTGCTAGTATATTCTAGAGCCCATAACGCTAAAAAAATCCTTAAGGTATCTGAGGATCCTCCGAACTATGAGAAATGTTAAACTTGGCAGTTTCAACTTTAGGAACTTTATTAAGGATACATCTTTATTTTTTATCATCTTTGCCAATTTAGGTGTCTGAGACCTCTAAAGCTTCAGTTTCTTTCCATACTTCTCTTGTCTATCCATTATATTCATTAAGATCTAATTTTTTCCTTTTACATGAAGGTAAGTAACTTTGTGACGACTCTATTCTATAGTTATAATAGTGAACTAGTGTTATTTTCTAAAATGTAGTCTATTACATATCTTAGGAGTATGAAAGCCCCTTGTGGCGGTACAATAACCCTTTTTATTGGCCTTTCTATTAGTGCTGTCACTTTCCTTTATTGGGAGACGATTAATTGTTCACTGGCAACACATGCGTCTTTGAACCTCTAGCCAAATTCTATTATTGGATGATTGGTCCTAGCCAAACCGGAACAAGATAAAAGGTGACATATTGAGTTATCTGGCCCTACTCGCCACACACGTAAGGAAGAATAAGAAGAAAACTAAGACACATCCTATCACGCCTTCACAGAATCACGATTATGGGAATGGCCGGCTTCATAACCATAATTGAGATTCTACTACCGACATGTGCTCCATTAGTAACAAGAATAACCTAGGGCTCTAATACCAATTTTGTCACGACCCAATTTAAGATCATGACCGATGCTTGGGAGCAAGTTCCCCCAAGTAAGCCTCATCGGTATTTTACAGAAAATCGGACAGAGTTTTCCCTAATTTAGGACTATCCAAAAGTTTTTCTGTCTCATAAACAAATAACAACCGTCCCATATTCACCTAAATCAATCACAATCTTCACCAACAAACCAAAAAATGAGTATTTACCAATATTACCAACCTTATCAACATAATAATACTAAACTCATCTCAAACATATGGAAAGAAGTACAATACTAGTAACTAGTCCAATATAACGAATGAATGCTCATGACACTAATAAAAATGACTATGGAGCGACTCTAAGAGTTCATAAGAAAAGAAGATAACAAATAAATAAACTCTTTGCCCACGCGAACAAGTGCGGGGCTCACCATGAACTATCAAATTGTGTACTCTAATTAACAAAATTCTCGCTCGCGTCAACTGCTGTCTCTGTAAAAAAACAAATATCGGGGAGTGAGTCGCTAGCTCAGTGAGTAATAACACTTAACCACAACCGTTTTTAATTGGGGACAAGTCAGAAAGCATGCATGTTTAATAATAATCAGAAACTATCATAAAAATAAAATGCCCTCTCAAAAACGGTAAATATAATCAGTCTATTCATATACTTCCTGTGACAGAAATCAATTTAACAAATCAATAATAAATACGGTAGACACTGTCTCATAGCAAATCTTTATGTTTGGGAGATTTCCAAGAAAGGATCATGTATTTTGTATCACTGTGTGGACCCTTTCATAAAAGGAGTCAAATATAACTTGTAGGTCCCTACTAGAGGGAAAACTGTAACTGTATGCTAGTTCTACCTTTCCACTAGCGAGAGCTATAACCGTAATCGGTAATCTATAAATACAAGGTGCACCAGGTCTAACGAACCCGCTGTTAGCTACGGGATCCTTCAAAGTCTCCTCTCATTTATACTTTTTCTTGTAACCAGTAAATATTCATAAGAAATCATTTTCAAAATAATAAAGGGCATATCAATTCTTATCAAATCATGTAAATCCATTTCAGTAATAGTAACCATATATCAAGTAACAGTAAAACATGTCTAGTAATAGTAAGAACATTTTAAATAATAGTAAACATCTCCAGTAAACTGTTCAGTACCATATCAAGTAAAGGACTTGTCCCACGTGCAATTTCAAACATTCGGTAACATATTTTATTTTCAAAATAACGTATAAACCATGCAGGGTATGAAAACATAAATTGTGATAAGATTATTACTCATAGTACTCGTGTCAAATACCAAACTCGTCACCTCGAGCGATCCGAACAACTTCCTCCGATCAATCTATAATCACGTCATATCAATCTCGTGTCAATTTTCTAGTTTAAACTAATTCATAACTAATTTGAAATATATATTAACCCTCAGAGGTTCATGTTTGACCATAATTTGCTGAATTGTATTTACCTATACTATGAGTAATTCAACTAATCCATAATCAATAACTTTTTAGCCTATTCATATAATATACCCGCTTAATTCATGAAAAAGCTTATGGATTTCTCTCAGTTCCCTAACCTCCTCTTCTAACTCAGAATCAAATCCCACATTATATTTACTTAGTCTCGCGAGGAATTATGTATATAAACTACTATTGTTTCAGAAAGAAGAAAAATATATGTAATTACATGGGGCTTATCGCTGAGACTAAAGATTATATGCCAATGATTTGAATTGAAACAGTATTTTGCACGAGGCAACACCAGAAAACTTTTTTCCCTTTTCGTTTTTTTTTCCCGTTGTGCGTTAGCCAAAAGGGGATTTCCTCTTATTTTTCAACCCCTTTTAGCTTCTGTTTTTCTTAGCCGCAGCTTGCTTTCCCCTTTTTTCCTTTTCTTTTAGTTCCTGTGGGCTTTGCCCCTTCTTTTAATTTAACTAGGTTTCTTCTTTTTGTTTTGTTTTATTAGTTTGTTCCCCTTCTTTTTTTTCTTTCTTTGGACTTAAATTATTTTTTTAAATGTCCAATATGTCCTCACTTAAAATATTGGGGTATTACAGTATTTATATAAATTAGAACGAAAGGAGTACAAAATATGCATCCCTTGTGACAAAGAAGTAGCATATGTCTTAGATACTCATGATTAATTTGACCTATCATACTGGATCTAATAGTGCAATTTAAGGTAGGGGGCCTTTTGTTTTTCCTGAATTTGAGAAGATGGATTGATGGATGCTAGCAGCACTAGATCTCCGTATATCTCCAGTTTCCCGGGAGCACTGGCAACAAACATTGTCAACAGATAATACAGTATGAGACTATTAGTTGTAATAACAGCTAGTGGCTTTTGCCTTTTGGCCCCAAACATATTGATGGTGCCTACGTGCCTAAGGGTTCCTATCACTCCTCTAAATGTGGGCTTCTTGTTTCCATTCTCTACCGACGATATGTCAATTGCAAGAGTCAGAAATTTTATTAAGAATGGTTAAAATATAAATAAGTAAATCCTAGAAAAGTCAACGGGATCAATAATATATATATGCATAAAAATAAAAAATAGTATTTTACTTAGTTATACAATAAATGTTTTTGATAAAAAGGTATTAATTGATGCCCCTTAAATGTATGTAGCTCCGTCATTGACTACAACGTAAGATTTTTGTGCATGTTTCGCTCGAATGTCACAAGTGATTGGCAATCTCTCAATTGGCTTCATTTGCTATTATTTTTGGGTTTGAAATCAAGGATGGGTAAATATCCTTCTTTCCTTTCGGATTCAAGTTTTAAAAATAAATTTCTTTTTAATAGAAGCGCTAAAAAGCTCCAATAGTTAATCTTTTTTCGACGCAAATCCAACTAGACCAATGAATTTCGTACATTGAATGCTTGAAACAAAAGAAAGAAGTATAAGCAAAGTAATATTTATATAAACTTTTGTATAATTAGTTGAACGTTTAATTACTCCAATCCTTCCTGCTGAAGAGATGCTATATAAGAAGAAATTGATGTATTATTATATGTACAATATTTACGTAATTAACTTATGTGGTAATTTTTGAATTATTGTTATACTTGGACTTAATATAAATTAGTATTACTCTAATTAACTATATTACTAGCTAGCATTATCTAATTTATTTCTAAAAATATGTGCAGTTTTATTAAACTTGTAGAAAGATTTTAACATAAATTTCATGTTTAAGAAGTGAAAATTAGGATTTCTTTATTATTTATTTTATATTATATATACTTACCACAAGTTTGACTTCCATTCAAAATAGTAGTAATTCTTTCTTTTAATTACTAGGGATACGTTTTGCATGCATCCCATTCTGCAAAATTCTTTTTTTAATTAGTTCCAAAAAAATTGATGCCCCTAATGGAGGGCGGGCTGATGAGGGCGGGTCAAGCAGGACTGGCAGACTTCTAGGCTGTAAAACTTCTGAAGAAGGGATGCACATGTCACCTTAGGCGAATCTCACATCGGAATGAGAGAGGAAAGTGAAGAGTTATATAAGGAATGTCACAAGTTTATATGGTACGCGCATTTTTTGGGCTCGAGGTAGCGTTGCCCACAAAGACAAATCCGTGCGGGCCTAGGCCCGAAGCTGTGATGATCCAAAATATTATCTTTAAATTTAATAAGTAATTATGTATTCTAAGAACTCGAAAAGCAGTATTTATCATTTCTCGACTTGCGTGCGCAGTCCGTACAATTTTTCGAAAAGTTTTTATGTGAAAAATAGATTAAAATGTGAAATAAAACTTTAAAACTCAAATAAGTTGACTTTGGTCAATATTATGAGCAAACAGACTCAGATCAGTATTTTGACAATTTCGGTAGGTCTGTGCCGTGATTTGGGACTTGAGCGTATGCCCGGAATCGAATTCCGAGGTCCCTAACCCGAGATATGAAATTTTGATGAAGAATTAAAAGTTTGAAAGCTTAATGATTTCTAAGAAATTACTAATGTTGGATTTGTTGACCTCGGGTACGTATTTTAGTTCTAGAGCCCGGTATAGATCCACTATAATATTTATAACTTGTATGCCGAATTTGGTGAGAATCGGAGTTGATTTGACATGATTCGGACGTCCGATTGTGAAAATATAAGTTTTAAAGTTTTCTTGAAAACTTCCTTTGAGTTGGTGTCTGATTCGTAGTTCTAAGTATTATTTTGGAGATTTGATCGCGCGAGTAAGTTCGTATGATGTTTTAGGACTTGGGTGCATGTTTGGTTTGGAGCCCCGAGGGCTCAGGTTGATTTCGGGTGGTTAACGGATCATTGTTGGACTTAAGAAAACGCAGAAATCTGCTTCTGGTTTCCTTCTTCACGTTCGCGAGAGGAGTCTCACGTTCACGAAGGGGAAATTTGGACTGGCACTTTTTGTGCTTCGCGTTCGCGACTAAGGGAACGCGTTCGCGAAGGGTCGAGGTGCAAAGTTTCGCGTTCGCAATCGAATCCCCGCGTTCGTGAAGGGAAAGAAGCTGGCCAGAAAAATTAGCCCTCGCGAACCAGGCAAGCATCGCGTTCGCGAAGAGTAAAATTGGACAACACAAATTTGTGTTTCGCGAACGCATAACTTAAGTTCTCGAAATGGGGTTTAGACCATTTTAAACTCTTTTCTATTTTTAAGCTCGGGTAAGGTGAGTTTTGGGCGATTTTCACGGAAAAGCATTGGGGTAAGTGTTCCTTATCCTATATTAATTATATTTCATGATTTCATACTCATTTATATCATGAATCCGTGAATTTATGGAAGAAAAATCAGATTTTTATAAAATCTTCCAAAAAC
Source organism: Nicotiana tomentosiformis (assembly GCF_000390325.3). Classification (NCBI taxonomy): domain Eukaryota; kingdom Viridiplantae; phylum Streptophyta; class Magnoliopsida; order Solanales; family Solanaceae; genus Nicotiana; species Nicotiana tomentosiformis. Next base: position 18,335,248 of record NC_090819.1, read on the forward strand.
GAAATTTAAGATTTGAAGGTCCATTTGATATCGAAATTGGACAAATTTTCTATGGTTGAACTCGTATCGGAACGAGTGTTCGGATTTTATGAGTTTTTAGGGGATTTGATACGTGGGTCCCACTGTCAAATATTTTAATGAATTTCAAATATTTATCTGAAAAATGTGTAAATTCATATGAAATTAATTCCTATGATTAGTATTGAATATATTAAATTATTTGTGAATAGATTTGAAGCTTTCAGAGGAAAATTTAAAAGAAAAAGTTGTGGTGGAGTAATTGATTGAAATTTGCAAAGCGAGGTAAGTGTCGTGATTAACCTTGACTTGAGGGAATAGAACCCTTAAATTATTTGTTATGTGAAATGCATGTGAACGACGTATAGGTGAGGTGACGAGTGTCTATACGTCGTCAAATTAATTGTTTGCATAATTACTTGAAAAATCATAAATTATTTTAAATCATGAATTAATTATTATAATAATTATTTCTCTCATATTCTTTGCCAAATATTAATTCTTGAATTCCTGCATTAATTGTTACATGCTTCTTGAATTATGTGTCTTAATAGTTATTTGACATTTAGCATATTAAATATTAAACTGTCTATTTCCTCCTTGATTTTTATAATAATTTGCTATTTGACATTGTGTGTTTCATGAATAAATCATAATTATTGTATGCTTGTTGTCTTATAATTTCATATTAATTGTTGCATTTATTGGAAAAATTCCTTCTTGAAAATTGGTAAATGAATATACTGGAGGAGCAGGTTGCACGCCGCAACAGACTTATTAAGAGTTCATATTGGAGGATCGGGTTGTACGCCGCAATAGACTTATTAAAAGTTTATATTGGAGGATCGGGTTGCACGCCGCAACAGACTTATTAAAGTCTATACAGACTTATTAAAAGTCTATATTGGAGAATCGGGTTGCATGCCGCAACGGACTTATTAAAAGTCTATGTTGGAGGATCGGGTTGCACGCCGCAACAGACTTATTAAAAGTCTATATTGGAGGATCGGGTTGCACGCCGCAACAGACTTATTAAGAGTCCATATTGGAGGATCGGGTTGCACGCCGCAACATACTTGATTAAAAATGAATATATTGTGATAGCGGGTTGCACGCTGCAATAGAATTGAATGTGAATATATTGTGAGAGAGGGTTGCACGCTACAACTGAATTGATGGAAATGATAATTTGTTATGACTGCTGAGTTGGCTTCAATTATTATAAATGAGTTACTTGATTTATTTATATTATTGTTGTTGTTTCTAATATTGCGTACATGTAATGTAAGTGACCCGCCTTAGCCTCGTCACTACTTCGTCGAGGTTAGGCTTAGCACTTACCAATACATAGGGTCGGTTGTACTGATACTACACTCTGCACTTCTTGTGCAGATTTTGGAGTTGGTCCCAGCGGCGTACCATAGATTTGCTCGGATTTCAGCTATTTAGAGGAGACTTGAGGTATAACTGCATGGCGTTCGCAGTTCTGAAGTCCCCGTCTACTTTACTTTAGTTGTGTGTTTATTTTCAGACAGCTTTATTTTATTCAGACCTTTATTTATATTTATTCTAGAAGCTCGTGCACTTGTGACACCAATTCTGGGATGGTATTTAGACACCGTTGTTTTGATGGATTATTTCACTATATTTTAAACTTTGCTTTTGCATTTGTTTTTTTGTTATTAATAAATTTAAAATTATTTTTAAAATAGTTAATATTATTCTAACGTTGGCTTGCCTAGCAAGTGAAATATTAGGTTCATCACGGTCCGAAGGTGGGAATTTCGGATCGTGACAAAAGCGAACAATACGTGTCATAAGCTTGGGTCATGACAGAACCTAATCCGCAAAATGGATATAAGAAAGGTGGCAAGGTTTTTCTCAATCGAAAGTCATTTCCCTTAGTGACTAACAAATGGTATCAACCAGATTTGAAAACTATCTAACTCACCAGGGGCGGCCCTTTCCTAAAGTAGGTAAAGCAACTGTTTTAGGCCCCAGATTTGAGGGAGTCCCATTTTTTATTACACCTATATAAGTTTTAACAAAAATTATGTGAAGTGAAAATGTTTGATTTCTTACTTTAACAAATATAGAGAAGAAGGATTTACAATTGTTATGATTTCTACCAAGGAAATTGCATCTGAAATGCATATCGAACTCGGATTTATAAGAAACGTGTGATATATAAGAAGAGCCATTTGACGAGAATGTTGAAAATAAAATCTCAAAATCTCTCGAAGAGTCTTCTAGAATTGATTACTTTTATACATAGTAGACAAGGCTATTTTTCACTTCATAATAGATTTGAACAATTTGAGGCATATGAAAATATTTTTGGTTCTCTATTTAGCGGTAAAAAGTTGAGATCACTAGATGATGAAAATTTAAAAAATATTGCCTTAATTTTGAATGTTCCTTAAAGCATAATAATCAATCCGATATTGATGGTTTAAATTTATTTTCTAAATTAAAAATGTTAATAAAAATAGTACAATTAGAAGATAACAATTTATTTGATATACTCAATCAAATAAGAAGATCTGATTCTTTTCCAAATATCTATATTGCTTATAGAATAATGTTAATAACTCATGTTATCATTGCTTCAGCGGAAGAAGTTTTTCAAAATTAAAAATGATAAAATCTTATCTAAGATCAACAATGTTTCATGAGAGGATAAATGGATTAGCTATATTGTCAATTGAAAAAGATTTATTAGGAGAAATTGATTATAAAAAAATTATTAATAACTTTGTATCTAATAAAAGATTTAAAAATAGACTTTAAATAAAAAATAATATTTTTTTTAAAAAAAAAGTTAAGCCTCTCATAAAATTTGACTTTAGGCCACAATATTAGTTGAGTCGCCCCTGTAACTCACACACACTTACCTTACTATTTTGACATGACTTGTTGGAGCTGACTTACCATAAAAGCCAATCTTTTATTAGAAGAGTAAGATAAAAGGATATGTGCATCTCTTACTATCTCTCAAAAAATTGTTGATGCTAAAGGCGATTTTCGTACTATACATATAATTAATTTGTGTTCAAATGTCTATATATCATCCTTTTATTTCTAAGTTCCATATTCAATAGGACACCTCACATAAAACGAAAAGGATAGCATATGATTTTAATTTAGCTGTTAATTTAGTTTTCATGTTAAATTATATGCGATAAACAACCTTATATTTGACAGTCAATAGATATCTTATTAATATCATATACTAGGCATATACTTATAGAAACAAAAAACAGAAAGGAAGTGAAAAAAGGAAAGCCAACAATGTTAATTAAGTAGTAGTATTTTCTTTTCTTTTTCCTTTTAGTACTTCTTAGTACAAATGACATATAACAAAATTCTTACTGTTTGGACAATATTAGAGTGAAGTTGAATAATGGATAGTTCGATGGATAAAATATTTTTTATTTATACGGGTTCGAAAAAAGATAGTACCTCAAATGGTATAACCTAAACAGCTTATCTTAATGCAAGTATTAATGTCTGTTTTTACAGTTCGAATTCATGACCTATATGTCACATGTGACCAATTTTACTATTGTTCTAAGTCTCTCCTTCATTATGAAGTTGAATAGCATTTATAATTATATTTAAACATGAAGTTCAATCATAAAAAGTTCAAGTTTGTGAGTGAAAATTATTATTCACTTAAAGAATACGCGTCAAATTAGTTTTCTAAAATGCAAATATTCTATCGGAAGTTAAAACTAAAATAATGAACATAAAATAACGTTTGATTCGCAAGTAATAGTTGATTAAAGCATGACTCGTAAAATGAACCTATTTCATAGAGAAGAGCAACGAACATGAAAAACAACGAAAACCAAATCTTCTTTCCAAGAAAGAAGTAATGTCCACATTCAGGTGGTCAAACTCAAGGTAAAGATTAAAGAACATGCTCCTCTATCTAATCACGTTGCAACGCGCAATAACAATTGGCAAGCATCTACGGCAACTTTTCTTTTGACAAATACTCGGTTATATATTTTTAATCGCTCCCAAAGAGGCGGAGCTAAAGACAGGTTACGTGTTCGATTAAATTCAATAGTTTTGATTCAAATTTTGTATTTATTTTTAAAAAATAATTTAATACGTATAAATTATTAATTTAGAACCTAGAAAGATATAAATATTGACCTCATAAATTTCAAATCTTGGTTCTGCCTCTGCTCCCAAAAGTAATAATCGATAAACTATTTTTTTTGGTTATATAATAGACATATTTTATATATTTTTTGGCTAGCGAATGCAATTAGTTTCGGACGACGAATTTAATTTTGTATTTTGCTCTTATCATATATTAATTTAAACAGTTCTTTTTATTTAACTACTTAAGTTTGCTAGTATTTCCGATATGTTTTTTCACAAAGGAAAAAAGTAAACCATTTACTATAATTTTGTAAACTCAGTATACACGAGAAGTTCTTTTTTCTTTATCTTGACCTCATTAAAGGGCTACGTGTCATTAGCTGAGGGAAGAGCGGTGATGATAGAGACAAGTGTGAGATGAATCCCGGCCAAAACGTGGTACATAATCAGTATGGCATGAGGCCATTGAGCTGATGATTCTCCCGCCAAAAAAGATAGTCTAATACATAAAATATTCCGTATTTTTTTAAAATTTGGGAAAAGGTCACATTTTAAGAAAGTGTGATGTAGTAGATTACCCTAATAAAAATATCAGTAACTGATTCTACGATTTGAATCTGTGACCTATAGATCGCACGAAAATAACTTTACTGTTGCTCCAAAGCTTTACTTCTCTGCTAAAAATACACTCCCTCTAAAGTGTGATATTCTAATCGATTAATTTAAATTTATAACGAATAGTTTACTTTAAGAAATAAATGATCCATATTAAAAATGATTTTATTTAAACTTTTTATTAAAGAACCAACATAAATCTAGATTACGAATGTTCAGTGTCCTTATAACATCTAGATTAAAGTGATATATGTTGATGTTAAGTAGTAACACAATTAACAAAAAGCAACGGAACTTTTCATTTATAATCATCTAATGACAGAATATGCAACTTTAAAATATTATTTGGTTCAAGCTTTCTCTATTATAACAGGCGATGACCTTTATGACTCTTGATTTCTCACCATTTCTAGATATAATATTATCTCTTTAATGAGTTAAATAATATTCTATTCAACATAGCCCAAAAAAAAACCTTTTTTATGACCCTCTCTTGTTAGGATATGCTATAAACCATGCGTATTATTATAGTATTCTTTATGGAATAATTGTTTATTCAATTATTCAATTCAATAAAGTTTTATTTTAAATAGATCATATATTTGTATGTGTGTCCATTGTTTATATAGTAGATGATTTAGTATATATAGAGTTTAGCTTATACACGGAAGATTAAATCATCGGTTCTTATAAGTCATATAGTTTATGTTTACAATCTAATGATGGAATTGGACAAACCATCGGAATGGTTGTAGCACGAGATTAAATATAATTTATCTTGATTATGGGAATTGTTTAATTCTCACTTCTTGTGCTATTACATTTTGTATGTATTGAACGGATCAAGTAGAGATAAGTATTTTATACTGACTTAATAAAATAATTTCTCTAGTCCATTCAATATACTTATACTCTTAATCTTGATATAATTATTATCAGTTGTGTGTGTCATTTATTATTTTGATTTATTAAAAGGCGAGATTCTATCGTAGGTCAATAAGTCTGGTAAATTGGACAATAATGATATACATTGGCGAAGTAATAATTAGTTGATAAAATTTATGTCTCAGTTTTTGAGATTGATGATACTCCTTTATGAAAGCTTATAAGTTTTCATGTGTAAACTCGGCCGGTGGATTTTATATCCGACACATGAAATAAGTTAAGCGATAGTCTAAAGAAAGTAATCAATAAATTAAATTGTTAGTAATTTAATTTGATTGGTTAGTATCTGAATCTTAACATGGGGAGTTAAATAAGGTTTTATGGAAGAATATCGAAATTGAACTAAGGAGTGCAATTACGAATTTTTAGTGGAATAATTCGTAATTTATTATGGTAGAAATTAATTTCAAATTTCGAAATTAATTCCATAATAGGAAGCCTTGTTAATTAAATTATATGGTCCATATTGTGCCTAAATAATAGGAAATAAAGGAAATCTTTCCTTAGTGGAAGAAGAAAACCTAAAAGGTTTTGGAAAAGGGTTTTAACCTAAAAACGTGGCTATATATACTCCATATAGGACTGGCCATTTTTTACACGGGTTTTACACGTTTTTCTTCCTTGAAATTTCGCCCACCCAAAATTTTCTCTTTCCGGATATTATTTGGGTAACACAGTAGAAGATTGTGGAAGTTTTGCTGAGGTCGCGGTCTTGCAACTCTGGAACTGAAGACTGAGATTAATTTGCTTTGTTCACGCTTCAAGAGGTAACTCGAATAATCTCCATATGTGCTAATTGTTTAATTTACAGATGAATATGATATTGTAATTGCTTCCGCTGCGATATATAATCCAACAATTAGTATCAGAGCCTACTCGCGTCTAATTAAATGATTAGGATGAACATGAAAAAGTAGTATCATGTTAATATGCATGTTTTGAATTACATGCAAAGATTATTTTTTCTGTAAAACTTCATTGTTTTTAGCATGAATATTTGTTCTGAGTATTATGATTATTGTGTAAATCATGTAATATCTCCTTATTTTTTATGATATTTGATTAGAGTAATCTGAAAATTTAGTTTGATCCATGAAAAACGCAAAAGTCACTATTTGGCCAAATTTGCCAGAAAATCAAAGGTCAACATGTTGACGGACTCCGATTGACCTGAAACTTGGCAGGTCCATGCGAAACGGCCCAGTGAGCAATACACATCAGTTTCGCTCATGACGTAAGCCGTTTTTCGGGCTTTCAGGGTCGTTTAGATGGTGTTTTGGACGTTTTTTTAATTTTCTAGAAATTTTTCAAAAAGAAATTTTTGAGTTGTTTTTAATCCAGTGGTGGTAGGGATCATTTCCTATGGACTCCAGGGTTAAATTCTGGTGATATAATATTTTTACACGTTGACGTAGGTCTTCTTCCATATCGGATAAACTCAATATAGATAATCACTGGGTTATACTAGTTGTTGATTGCTTGTATTTTCTCTCCATCTAAGTATGCATGTTGGTTCAATGAGACTAGTATATTGAATGTTGATATTCACTTGACTTAAATTAACATTTTACTCTTCATCTGAGTATGTCATGTTTAAATTCATGGAGTGAATAATCTGTCATTATATATATATATATATATATATATATATATATATATATATATATTGCAAGAATAACTCTTTTCCTATCGAAATTTGTTGTTCAAGGTGCATGAATTATATGTATGTAGTGTGTTTTGAATTTTAATATTCAATAATACATGACTGATTTTGATATATTTATTTAATTGTCTCTCATATTAACAATGGCTGCTTTCAATCCCCTTACTGTTATTCCTACCCCAAACAAACTTGAGGGTCCGAATTCTGTTGATTGGAAACAAAACTTGGATATTGTCCTAATTGCTGAAGAGTACAAATTTGTGCTCGATGAGGTGTGTCCGGAAAAACCTAGAGATGATGGTATGGATGATGAACAAAAAGCTTACAGAAAATCGGTTAAGGCTAATGAGATGGTGCGGTGTTATATTCTGGCATCTATGTCAAATGTTCTGCAACATCAATACCAGTCTATGGAGTCTGCTTATGACATTCTGAAAAATCTCAAAGAAATGTTTGTAGATCAGAATCGTGCGGCTAAGCAGACTGCCATGAAAGCTCTTCTGAATACCAAAATGGTTGAAGGTTCATATGTTAGGGATTATGTTTTGAAGATGATGAGTCTTCTGAATGAACTGGAGGTCCTTGGAGCTAACATTGATAAGGATACGCAGGTTGAAATGATCCTGCAGACTTTGCCTGACAGTTTTTAGCAATTTCGCTTGAATTATAACATGAAAAAGATGGATTTGTCACTTGTGAAATTACTGAATGAGCTGCAGTTGGTAGAGACTATTATCAAGCAACAAACTCCTCCTGTGGCATTGAATTTTGAGGTAGATTTTTCTTCTAAACCGAGAGGCAGATAGAAGAAGAAAAAGGCTCAAAAGTCCTCTATTGGTGGCGCAATTGTTGGTGTGAAAAAGGCTAAGGGCAAGTGTTATCACTGCAAGAAGCCTGGGCATCATAAGAAGCAATGTCCGGCTTATCTGGCCAAGCTAAATAATAAATCAGGTGATTTACATCCACTTGTCATTGAAACTCTTTTAGCGGTTGTTTCTACCATGCCATGGTGTATAGATTCGGGAGCCACTAATCATGTCTACACTTATTTGCAGGGGTTTCAGGTAGTGCGACGACTAAGTTGAGGAGAAATCAATATTTATCAAGCGGATGGTTCGGTAGTTCCAGTTTTAGCATTAGGAAATATTAGTATTTCGTTTGGTAGGTTCCGGAGTAGTTTGTAGAAATTGGAAGTTTCAAAGTTCATTAGGCTTGAATCTATGTGTGATTCGTATTTTTACTATTGTTGGATGCGATTTGAAGACTCGACTAAGTTCATATGATATTTTAGGATTTGTTAGTATATTTGGTTGAGGTCCTGGGGGCCTCAGGTAAGTTTTGGAGAGTTAACGGATCAGATTCGGACTTAAAACCACTGCTGGAATTTTTCTTTTGGTTTCCTTATACGCGATCGCATAAGTTCATCCGTGATCGCGTAAGCTTATTTGGTGCAGGGGTGATTTATGTTCTATGCGGTCGCATAGGAAGAAACGCGATCGCGTAAATGAATTAAGCTGTGCTTCGCGAATGCATGGATGAGGTCGCGTTCGCGTATAAGGATTTGAGCAGTAGATGAGAGGAGGCAATTGCTCTATGCAATCACGTGGGGCTGAACGTGTTCGCGTAGGTTTGAGAGGCAGTGTTCTGCGATCGCGTGAGTGATTCCGCGTTCACGTAGGGTATAATGTGTGGGCAGTCTGATTGTGCTTCGCGATCGCGAGGCCATTTCCGCGATCACGATTAAGAAAAACTGGGTAGACAATTTTATATCCAAAATCGAGTGTTTGAGCCCATTTTTCATATTTTGAGCTAGAGATCACGGATTTGGGCGATTCTTGAAGGGATTTTAGCGGAGTTGATTGGGGTAAGTGTTCCTTACTTAGTTTTCGGTAAATTCTATGATTATATCGTTGAATTTGTCATCTAATTAGTGTCTTGGGTTGAAAATAGTAGAAAAATTCATAGACTTTAATTGAGGATTTAAAGACCGAGTTGTGGTCGAATTTGAGTAATTTTGATATGGTTGGACTCGTGGTTGAATGGGAGTTCGGGTTTTGTGAGTTTTATCGAATTACGAAACGTGAGCCCCACGGACGAAGTTTGAGCTAAATTTCGGGTTTTTATGGAAAATTAACATTTTCTTATGGAATTAATTCCAATAAATTTTATTGACTTTATCGAATTATTTATGGCTAGATTCGAGGCGTTTGGAGGCCAATTCACAAGGCAAAGGCATACCGGAGTAAAAAATTACACGGTTTGAGGTAAATAACACTTCTAAACTTGATTCTGAGGGTATGAATCCCCGAATTTGGTAAAATATAAATTGTTTGGAGGTGACACACACGATAGGTGACGAGCATGTGGACGTGCACCATATAAACTGTGTCTTGAATAAATTCGATGCAGTTGTAAAATTAATGAATCATATTATCATCTAAACATGTTCCACGTGTTAGAGAAATTGAGCTGAGACTCTTATTAAATATCATGTTTAGGCTACGTGCCAATATTTTGGGACCCATGGGGTCGTGTTGCTGTTGAATTAATTGTTCAAAAAAAAAATACATTTCACACTCAGTAATATTTGTCCATTGTGAGGATATTTATGGGATCGAGCTACGCGACGCAGCATGCCATAATGGCTTTATACATTATTATTATATGGATCAGGGTTGCTCGTCTGCAGCAGGCCTTATTGGCTATATTATTAAATGGACCGGGGTTGCCCGCCTGCAGCAGGCCTTATTGACTTTATTATTATATGGATCGGGACTGCCCGCCTGCAATAGGCCATATCGGCTTTATATAGCGCTTGGGCTGAAGGAGCCCCTCCGGAGTCTGTACACCCCCAGTGAGCGTAGATGATTATATATATTCGAGATGGACTTCCCAGGGCATGGACTTGCCTTACTTACGATGATTATATATACATTCGGGATGGATTTCCCAGGGCATGGACTTGCCTTACTTGTTTGTATTGTAATGAGTTTACCTGGACATAGATCTTGTCCGTATCAGTTATATTTGGGCATAAAATTATTCCAGGGCTGGATTGGCCTTATACCGTACTGGGTGACTGACTGTCAGTCGATGTGTATATATATATATATATACAGGTTGGAATACCCCTGGGTTGGATTGGCCATAAACAGTACCGAGTGACCGGATAATTTGTGATCGGTATTTACATGAGGTCTTTCTACTGAGATGTCATATTCCTCATATCATGCAGTATTGATCTATTTCACTTGTACTGAGTTTAACGGTTAAACTTGAAAGCATGCCTACATTTCTGTACCATTAGTTTTACTGGACTGTACATTCAAAGCTCATCATTTCTTTCAGCCCAGAGGTTAGTCTTGTTACTTATTGAGTTGGTTGTACTCATACTACACTCTACACCTCGTGTGCAGATCCAGGTGCTTTCGGCCAAGGAGATTGTTAGATTTCAGAGTACTATCAGTTGGAGACTATCAAGGTAGCTGCTTGGCGTCCGCTGACCTTGTCTCTTTTTTCTTCAGTTATTGTACTGTTCTATACTTTCAGACAATGGTTTTTATCAGTCAAATATTGTATTCATATTAGATGCTTATGTACTCAGTGACACCGGATTTTGGGAGTGTTATATTTAAAATTGTGAGATTTCTTCCGCTAAATTTAATTATTTTGTTTTCAAATTTAAAAGAAATGGTGATTTATTGAGATTTTTGGCATGCCTAGTATTGAGATAGGCGTCATCACGACAGGTGAGATTTTGGGCTGTGACACTTTAAAGGAAACATTATATGTACCTTCCATTAGAAGGAATTTAATTTCGGTTTCTAGCGCTATGAGAGATGGTTATGACATTAATTTTCATGATATTGATAAATGTGTTATTAGTCATAATAAACGTTATATCTCTTCGGCTACATTGGTTAATGGTATTTTTATTGTTGACTCTATTCCTAAACAGTTACAACCTAAAGAACTGAATTATATTGATTTACCAAATAAGAGAAAACGTTCTTATGAATTGAGTGAAACATATTTATGGCACTTATATTTGGGTCATATAAATCTAAACAGAATTTCAAGGTTGGTTAAGGATGGACTTTTAAGTTCATTAAAAGTGGAGGCACTACCAACTTGTGAATCTTGTTTAGAAGAAAAAATGACAAAACGAAATTTTCCCTCAAAAGGAAATCGAGCAAGTGATAAATTAGAGTTAATTCATTTTGATTTGTGTGGTCCAATGAAAGTCCAAGTAAGAGGTGGTTTTGAGTATTTTGTGACTTTCACAGATGATTATTCAAAGTATGGATATATTTATTTGTTGCGTCGAAAGTCTGAATGTTTTGAAAAGTTCAAAGAATTTAAGACAGAGACTGAAAAACGACATAATAAATATATCAAGACACTACGATCTGATCGTGGTGGGGAGTATCTCTCTGTGAAATTCATTAGTTATTTATCAAAATGTAGAATTACCTCTCAATTATCTGCACCTGAAACTCCACAACAAAATGGTGTAGCTGAAAGAAGAAATATGACTCTTATGGAAATGTTTAGATCAAAGATGAGTTATTCCAGTTTGCCTTCGTCCTTTTGGGGACATGCCTTAGAAACAACAAATTATGTTCTGAATTTAGTTCCTTCAAAGTCAGTACCTTTGACCCCTACAGAATTGTGGACTGGGCGCACTCCTAGTCTGCGGCATATTCGAGTTTGGGATTGTCCGACACATGTGCTAAAAGGGAAAACGGATAAATTGGAGGCGAGAACGGATGTATGTGTGTTTGTGGGTTATCCAAAAGGGACGAAAGGTGATTTATTCTATTGTCCTAAAGAAAATAAGGTAATTGTTAGCACAAATGACAAGTTTCTTGAAGAGGACTATTTGATGAACCACGTTCCTAGAAGCAAACTTGTTTTACAGGAACTTAGCAAAGGAATGGAAACTCAGTCATCTGAAAAACAAAACGACCTGATGCAAACATCGGAAGTCAATTTTGACATACCATTGCATTTTAGTAGTGGGAGAAATGTCAATAGACTTGATATCCTGCAAGAACAAGTACCCGAAGTCACACTACCACAAAGTAGTGGGAGTTATGTTGAGCAGACTGCACAACAGGAAGAAGTCGTTGATATCCTCGTGGATAACATGGAGGCTTAGGTTCCTGATAATGATGTGGTTCAACCACAAGATCATAATGGTGTAGTTGCAACTGATGTAGTGCGTAGTCGTAGTGGGAGAGAAATAAGGCAGCCAATTCGTTATACACTCTTGGGAGAATCATATGATAGGATCCCTGAGGAGCCAACTTCTGAACTTGTCAATTACAACCAAGCACTACATGATAAAGATGTTGATAAGTGGGTTGCTGCTATGAAATTAGAGATGGAGTTTATGTACTCTAATCAAGTCTGGGATATTGTAGAACCACCTGATGGGGTTAAACCCATTGGATGCAAGTAGATCTATAAGAAAAATAGAGGTGTAGACGGAAAAGTACAAACTTTTAAAGCAAGGCTTGTAGCAAAAGGGTTTACTCAGAAAGAAGGGATCGATTATGAGGAAACCTTCTCACCGGTAGCCATGTTTAAGTCTATTAAGATTCTCTTATCCATTGCTGCTCACTATGATAATGAGATTTGGCAAATGGATATCAAGACAACTTTCCTTAATGGAAGTCTTGATGAGTACATCTATATGATACAACCAGATGGTTTCGTGGAAAGTGGCAAGGAACACTTGTTGTGTAAGCTTAAAAGGTCTATTTATGGGCTGAAACAGGTATCTAGGGCATGGAACACTTGTTTTGACAAGGCGATTAAAAAGTTTTGGTTTTGATCAGTGTCTTAACGAGTCTTGTGTATACAAGAAGTGGGATGGGGACAAAGTGGCATTTTTAATCTTATATGTATATGACATATTACTCATAGAAAATAATGTGGGCATGTTGGGATCAGTTTAAACAGTGGTTGTCCACGCACTTCAATATGAAAGATTTGGGAGAAGCGGTATCAAGCTTTTGCGAGATCGCAAGAAAAGGATATTAGGCTTATCCCAGGCTCTTTATATATATATATATATATATATATATATATATTGATACAATACTCTCCAGGTTTAGCATGCATGATTCCAAGAAAGGATTTCTCCCTTTCAGGCATGGAATTTCTCTATCTAAAGATCAGTCTCCTAAAACTGATGAAGAGATAGAAAAGATGAAGGTGGTCCCTTATGTATCTGATGTGGGGAGTCTGATGTATGTCATGCTATGTACTAGACCTGATATTTACTTTGTCGTTGGCGTTGTTAGCAAATTTCAGTCTAATCCTGGGGGAGAGCATTGGACAACGGTTGAGCATATAATCAAGTACCTGAAAAGGACTAGGGATTAAATGCTAGTCTACCATTTGGATGACCTTGTGCCTATTGGGTACACTGATTCAGATTTCCAACCAGATAGAGATTCTAGAAAGTCTACCTCAGAAAATGTGTTTACTCTAGGAGGTGGAGCCATAAGTTAGAGAAGCATCAAGCAAACTTGTGTTGCTGATTCCACCATGGAAGCTAAATATGTGGCAGCCTCTGAGGCAACCAAAGAGGCGGTTTGGCTCGGGAACTTCCTAAGAGAGTTGGGTCTGGTTCCCTCGATTCAAGCACCTATAACACTTTATTGTGATAATAGTCGTGCGGTTGCAAATTCGCAGGAGCCACGAAGCCATAAAAGAGCAAAGCACATTGAGTGTAAATATCATTTAATTCGTGAGATAGTACAAAGAGGGGATGTAGTAGTCACCAAGATTGCGTCGGAGAAGAACTTGACATACCCGTTTACTAAAAGCTTGCCGCAAAAGACTTTTGATAGGCATGTAGACGGAATGGGTGTTAGAATTGTAGACGCATGGTTATGAGTCTAAGTGGGAGATTGTTAGGATATTTTATAAATTATGCATATTATTATAGTATTCTTTATGGAACAATTATTTATTCATTTATTCAATTTAATAAAGTTTTATTTTAAATAGATCATATATTTATCTGTGTGTCTATTATTTATATAGTAGATGATTTAGTGTATACAGTTTAGTGTATACACGGAAGATTAAATCATCGGTTCTTATAAGTCATAAAGTTTATGTTCACAATATATTGATGGAATTGGACAGACTATCGGAATGGTTGTAGCACAAGATTAAATATAATTTATCTTGATTATGGGAATGGTTTAATTTCGACTTCTTGTGCTAGTATATTTTGTATGTATTGAACGGATCAAGTAGAAATGACTTAATAAAATAATTTCTCTAGTCCATTCAATGTACTTATACTCTTAATCTTGATATAATTATTATCAGTTGTGTGTGTCATTTATTGTTTTGATTTATTAAAAGGCGAGATTCTATCGTAGGTCAATAAGCCTGGTAAATTAGACAATAATGATTTATATTGGCGAAGTAATAATTAGTTGATAGAATTCATATCTCAGTTTTTGAGATTGATGATACTCCTTTATGAAAGCTTATAAGTTTTCATGTGTAAACTCGGCCGGTGAATTTTGTATCCGACACATGAAATAAGTTAAGCGAAAGTCTAAAGAAAGTAATCAATAAATTAAATTGTCAGTAATTTAATTTGATTGGTTAGTATCTGAATCTTAACATGGGAAGTTAAATAAGGTTTTATGGAAGAATATCGAAATTGAACTAAGGAGTGCAATTATGAATTTTTAGTGGAATAATTCGTAATTTCTTATGGTAGAAATTAATTTCAAAATTTGAAATTAATTCCATAATAGGAAGCCTTGCTAATTAAATTATGTGGTCCCTATTGTGCCTAAATAATAGAAAATAAAGGAAATATTTCCTTAGTAGAAGAAGAAAACCTAACAGGTTTTGGAAAAGGGTTTTAACCTAAAAAAAACGTGGCTATATATACTCCATATAAGGCTGGACATTTTTTACACTGGTTTTACACGTTTTTCTTCCTTGGAATTTCGCCCACCCGAAATTCTCTCTTTCCGGATATTATTTGGGTAACACGATAGAAGACTGGAAGTTTTGCTGAGGTCGCGATCTTGCAACTTTGGAACTGAACACTGAGATTAATCTGCTTTGTTCACGCTTCAAGAGGTAACTTGAATAATCTCTGTATATGCTAATTTCATGAACATGATATTGTAATTGCTTCCGCGGCTATATATAATCCAACACCTCTAAAATTCAAAATGGTGTAATGTAATTTTAATATGTCTCATTGTTGTGATTGGCCTTCTAAGCGTAATCTATAGTAAAATTTCAGCTGATGAAACTAAAAAAAAAGATTTTATTTTTATTTTTTTAAACAAATTCGTAGTTGGAAAAGAGTTGTTAAGGTTGTTTTAAACAAAAGAAAAAATAACAATAACAAAAGAAGGCGAAAATATGTAAAATATGAAAGGAAAAGTGTAGGAACATTCCACATCCAGAGCATAATTACGAAGGAAATAAAAGAACGACTTTAATAGAATAATGAATATATTAAATGGGGAATCCAAATATACTTTTAAGTAGGGGGACCTTATTAGGTAAATTATTGAAATACTTCCTAAGCCACCCTCCAGAGTAATCCACCGCCCTCTGCAGGCACTCAGTTTGCAGAGTTTAACATTAATTTTTAATATAATTTTAATTTTATTTTTTGACTCAATTTTGAAAATATCCGGTATATTTTAACTGGCGTATCCGAACACTATACTCCATCCGTTTCAATTTAGATGAGTTATTTTGATTCGACACGGAGTTTAAGAAAATAACAGAAGACTTTTAAAACTTGTGGTCTTAAAAGCTTAAGAGGTAAATGTTACCAATTGTTGCGGAAGCCAAATGTATATAGTGTGAATGAGTCACAACTACTATACCAAAAATTATGACAACCACTAAATAATAAACAAGACAATAAGACAACAATAAAAGAACACCAGAATTTACGAGGTTCGGCCAATTTTGCCTACTTCCTCGGACACAATCAATATTTTATTCCACTCCAAAATTACAAGTGAAATAATACTAAAGAGAGAAGATACAAATGCCTTAAGAAGATAAAAGGCAAATGAGAGGTGTATTTAAATCCTAAACATTAGGCCTCCTTTTATAGGGTGAAATTCTCATTCAAAATTGTCATCCACCGATGTGGTACTTTTGCCAATTTCAACAAATCTCCACCTTGGCAAAATTTCACATCTTCAATTTTCTCTCAATAACAAATTTTGGTTGTGTCTTCATCTTCAATCTTTAGTGTTCAACAATGTTGATCAAATCCAAACAATGTTGAAACTTGACCGCAGTCACCACTTTTGTCAGCATATCAGCAGGGTTCTCCGTAGTATGAATTTTCTTCACCGTGACTCCACCTTCTTCTATGATTTCTCGTACGAAATGATACCGAACATCAATGTGCTTCGTCCTTGCATGATAAACTTGGTTCTTCGCTAATTGAATAGCACTTTGACTATCACAAAAAATTGTAATATTTTTTTGTTCAATACCAAGCTCCTTTAGCAACCCCTGAAGCCAAATTGCCTCCTTCACAGCCTCCGTAATAGCCATGTACTCTGCCTCTGTTGTAGACAAAGCAACTGTTGACTGCAAAGTAGACTTCCAACTAACTGGTGCCTTTGCAAAAGTAAACACATAACCAGTAGTTGACCTTCGTTTGTCCAGATCACCCGCAAAATCTGAGTCACAATATCCAACTACAGACCGATTGCCTTCCTGCTCAAAAACTAACCCAACATCTACAGTACTATGAATATACCGTAGAATCCATTTCACAGCTTGCCAATGCTCCTTTCCTGGATTATGCATATATCTGCTAATAACTCCAACGGCTTGTGAAATGTCAGGTCTCGTACAAACCATTGCATACATCAAGCTACCAACAACATTTGCGTATGGTACCCTTGACATATACTCCTGTTCAGTTTCATCCTTTGGCGACATAGTAGTACTTAGCTTAAAATGGGGAGCAAGTGGCGTACTAATTGGCTTAGTCTTCTTATCTATGCCAAAACGCTTTAGTACTCTCTTCAAATATTCTTTCTGAGATAAACAGAGTTTCTTTGTACGTCTATCTCTTATTATCTCCATGCCAAGAATTTTCTTTGCCTCACCCAGATCCTTCATCTCGAACTCCTCCTTCAGTTGAATCTTCAACTTATCAATTTCTTCCGAATTCTTGGAAGTTATCAACATATCATCAACATATAGGAGAAGATATACAAAGGAACCATCATTAAGTTTGCGCAAATACACACAATGATCGTATTTGCTTCTCTTGTACCCTTGCCGCAACATAAACTTGTCAAATCGCTTGTACCATTGTCTAGAAGATTGTTTCAATCCGTACAACGATTTTTCAAGTTTGCATACTATATTTTCTTTTCCAGCAACTTTGAATCCTTCTGGCTGAGTCATGTAGATTTCCTCCTCCAAGTTTCCATGTAAAAACGCAGTTTTTACATCCATCTGAACTAGTTCCAAATCCAACTGTGCTACCAAAGCCAACATAATTCTAATGGAGGAATGTTTTACAACTGGAGAAAATACTTCATTGTAATCAATTCCCTCCTTTTGAGCATATCCTTTGGCCACCAATCTTGCTTTGTAGCGAACATCTTCTTGGTTAGGAAATCCTTCTTTCTTTGCAAATACCCATTTGCACCCAATTGCTTTCTTTCCCTTCGGGAGATTGGCCAATTTCCATGTATGATTCTGATGAAGGGACTGCATTTCTTCATTCATGGCAATCCTCCACTTATCTTCTTCTGAACTTTGGATTGCGTCTTTATAAGTGGTAGGAACACCATCAGCTACAATTGAGGTTGCACAAGCAACCGTCTCTATAAGACGAACAGGTTTCGTTATTGTCCTTTTTGGCCTGCTGGTTGCTATTGATTCAAGTTGTTGTCGAGGTTCCTGAGTTGGAATCTCCCTTTCTACTGGCTCTTCTTCCAGAGGGTAATCTTCATGAGTTTCCTCCTCTGCTTCTTGTGTAGGAAAAATAAATTTTCCCTCAAACTCCACCTGCTTTGATGCACCACCAGTTTGTTTGACATCTTCAACTGTCATCTTATTTGTTATGGTAGATTCATCAAAGGTAACATCTCTGCTGAATATAATATTCCTTGTCTCTGGACACCATAAGCGGTATCCTTTGACTCCAGAAGTAATCCCCATAAATATAGCCTTCTTTGCTCTCAGATCCAATTTTGACTCTTTCACATGATAGTATGCAATTGAGCCAAACACGTGCAAAGAATCATAATCTACAGCAGGTTTTCCATACCATTTTTCAAATGGTGTCTTGCCATCAATAGCAGCAGATGGTAGACGATTAATGAGGTGGCATGCATATGTAATTGCCTCAGCCCAAAATTCTTTGCCCAAGCCAGCATTGGACAACATACACCGTACCTTCTCCAGTAAAGTCCGGTTCATACGTTCTGCCACTCCATTCTGTTGTGGTGTATTTCTGACAGTGAAGTGTCGGACGATGCCATCATTTTCACAGACCTTATTGAAATGATCATTTTTGTATTCACCTCCATTGTCTGTGCGAATACACTTGATCCTCCTGCCTGTTTGATTCTCCACCATCGTTTTCCATTTGAGAAAAATTCCCAACACTTCATCTTTCCTCTTCATTGTATACACCCACACTCTTCGGGAAAAATCATCAACAAAGGTTACAAAATAGTGCTTCCCACCCAATGAAGGTGTTTTGGAAGCACCCCAAACATCAGAGTGTACATAATCCAAAATGCCTTTAGTATTATGGATCGCTATACCAAATTTAACCCTTGTCTGTTTCCCTTTGACACAATGCTCGCAAAACTCCAAGTTGCAAGTCTTTACGCCTTTTAACAATCCTTGATTAGATAAAGCTTTCAAGGATTTTCCTCCAGCATGTCCCAAGCGCATGTGCCATAGCCTGGTTGCTTCTGCCTCTTTGTCATCACTGGATGTCACTGTTGCTGTCCCAATAACTGTGCTACCACGATAGCAGTACATGTTATTGTTCTTCCGATTGGCCTTCATTACCACTAGTGCACCGGAGCATATTCTCATCACTCCATTTTCTGCAATGATTTTGAACCCTTTTGATTCTAGGGCTCCCACAGAGATGAGATTCTTCTTCAAACCCGGTACATATCGAACATCTGTTAATGTTCTGATCATTCCATCATGGCTCCTTAATCTTATTGAACCAATGCCATATGAGGTAAGAGGGCTGTTATCCGCTGTGTGGATGACTCCATATTCTCCTTCTTGAAAATTCACGAACCAGTCCTTGTTGGGACACATATGGTAGCTACAAGCCGAGTCCATCAACCATATGTCTGATGATGTTGATAACTCTGTTGTAACTAATGAGAAGTCTGAATCATCACAATCAGCTACATTTGAATCCATAATGGCCTTTCCATTGTTATGTCTGGCCTTATTCTTCAACTTCGGACAGTCTTTCTTCCAGTGCCCCTTTTCTCGACAAAAGGCACATTCATCTTTGCTGGGTCTAGATCTCGACTTGGATCTTCCCTTCTTAGTCCTCGTTTGATTTTGAGGACGACCCCTCACAATTAGTGCTTCTTCTTCTCCGCCCTTCTGTTTTTCTCCCTTTCTTTGTTCATAGCTGTACAAAGCTGAACAAACTTCTCTGAGAGAAATTTCGTCATTTCCATGGAGTAGAGTAGTTTCAAGGTGCTCGTACTCATTAGGAAGTGACCCCAATAACATCAAGGCCAAGTCACCATCATCAAAAGTTGCATCCATATTTTGCAAATCTGTGACCAACTTATTGAAACTGGTGATATGTTCATTCATTGTGGTACCAGGAACATAGGTAAAGCGAAACAGTCTCTTCTTCATGTACAATTTATTTTGACTGTTTTTCTTCAAAAATTTATCCTCCAGTGCTTTCCATAATTTACTTGCAGAAGTTTCCTTTGTGTATGGATATTTCTGCTCTCTAGCAAGGTAGGATCGAATGGTACCGCAAGCAACACGATTGATAATTTTCCAATCTTCTTCTCCAATAACATCTGGCTTCTTTTCTTCAATGGCAAGATCTAGCCCTTGTTGAAAAAGAACATCTAGAACCTCGCCTTGCCACATCCCAAAATGTCCTGACCCGTCAAAAATTTCTACCGCAAATTTCGCATTTGACACAATTCTTGTCATAAGCGAAGATGCCAACGATGACGTATTATTGACACTTGATGTAGATTCTTCTTGTTTACTGTCTCCCATTTTGACACAAATATTATTTAGTAGCTGACGACACAAATCAAGATTATTTCCTTTCTGGTGTGGAAGATCAGACTAAGCTGCAACCACAGAGCATACTCAGATAGAACCTTGACTCAGTTACCAAGATAGATCTTTTCTGATGTGGAAGATCAGACTATGCTGCAACCACAGAGCATACTTAGACAGTACCTTGGCTCTGATACCAATTGTTACCAATTGTTGCGGAAGCCAAATGTATATAGTGTGAATGAGTCACAACTACTATACCAAAAATTATGACAACCACTAAATAATAAACAAGACAATAAGACAACAATAAAAGAACACCAGAATTTACGAGGTTCGGCCAATTTTGCCTACTTCCTCGGACACAATCAATATTTTATTCCACTCCAAAATTACAAGTGAAATAATACTAAAGAGAGAAGATACAAATGCCTTAAGAAGATAAAAGGCAAATGAGAGGTGTATTTAAATCCTAAACATTAGGCCTCCTTTTATAGGGTGAAATTCTCATTCAAAATTGTCATCCACCGATGTGGTACTTTTGCCAATTTCAACAGTAAAAGCTTTGTGGGGCTATATTATTTGTGTGGTTATGAAAACTTCTCATTAAGGATAAAATGAGTAAAATGAGGATTTTAAAGTTGAATTATTTCTAAATTTAGAAATGTGTCATTTATTTTGGAACAGAAAGAAAAGTAGATCATCTACTTTGAAATGAAGGTAGTATATTTTTTAAGATGTCACGCTCCTTCAAAAATATTTAACTTGAATTATAATGAAGTTTGTTTAAACTTTATTAAAAATATCTTACTTAATTAATGCTACTCAACTAATTGAAATAATAGAGAGAACTTTGGGAATAAAGTTGAGTAAATAATATTTTCTAAAATGTCAGATATTTCAAAACAAAATATAATTTAACAAAAAGATTAAATATTTGATACTAAAAGAGTAAATTGCTATAAGAAATACACCAGTTGATTTTGCAATTTATATTAATGCTATACTTTTAGACGAGGAAGTATAAGCTATACTAAGGGTTAGTTTGGTTGGTCGGAAGGGATACTAATTCCGAAAAAAATATAACTATTTTATTCCACATTTGATTATGAATATTAATTGGTCACGAAAATTATTTCATATTAAAATGTCGGAATTAGCTCTCTCATATAGAATGTGCGATACCTAATCCCAAGTGATAACCAACCCACGAGATATCCTTGTGTATCCCATTCTATCAACCAAACAACCCCTAAGAGATGTAATAGAACGTACTGAATTCTTAACCCTTAAATTCTAATTCAGAAAATGATAGCATTTCTATCTCATTGAATCCTACGGATGCGAATCAAGATTAAATCAGTTAATAGGTACCGAATAACAGATGTTCATAAATAAAAAGAGAATACTACTTTAAACTATGAATTTAGATAAAATAAAATAAAAATATATACAGAGAACCACATAGCAGCGCGAGATAGAGTTGGATTCCCGAGCACTGGCTGCTCCATTCCCCAGTAAAAGCAATGCCTTTTTCTTACTTCAATCAAGCTTTTTATTTATTTAATTAATTAATTAATTAATCATATTATATTTCCTAAAGTTACGGGGAATGACACACATCACGCCCTCGGTCTTAAATCTCAATCGACCACTCTTTGTCCTTTTGCATTATTACTGGTTAGATAAACTTTTTTTGTATTATAAATTTTTACATATTTTATAGGAAGAACTTTTAATTTTTCAATTTTTAAATCAGTTCCCTAATAATATATTCACGAATGCTTTCGAATTTCTTTATTTGTTACTTGAATGTAATCCTTTTTAGTACAAAAATGATCGTTTAAAGTTTTATTAACGTAAAGAAAGCATTTACAATGAAAACAATAAAATTTGGCACTAAGTATAACTTTCTATTTACTATTATGAATAGTTTATAGTAATAGTTGTTTACTTGCCAAGTATGTTTAAGGTCTCAAGATATTTATTAAAAGTTATTTATCAATATTAAATATATGAGTTATTATCTTCAAACTTTTTAAATATTTTGTTGGAGTAAAAGTTTATGTTTTTAAAGTTCCTATAATGATACTTACTTTGAACTAGACTAATTTTACCTCACGTTTGGCCTGTCTTCATTTTTTAAAAAAAATATTTGAAAACATTGTTTGTTTATAAAATACGATCATGTTTTGGGAAAAAAAATTCAAAACTTTTCAAGTTCCCAAAAATTGGTTTAGGGCAATTTTTGTATGAAATTTTTTCTTCCACTCACAAAACTTCAACTTTTCTTCAAATAAAATGCATGTCTAAACACAACTTCAACTTTCAAAAATTATTTTTTAACACAACTTCAAAAACTCTTTTTTCAAGTTTCAAACAAATCTATGTCCAAACGCTAGCTTAATTTAGTTAAGATGATATTTAGGACCCGTTTTTCCATATAATTTCCTTTTCAAAACTCATCTTTAAAATATTATTTGATTATACATTTAACTGAATTTTTGAAGATGAATTTCAAATTTGAAAAAGTAGGTTTTACTTCATTTTCAAGTGAAATGCATGTTCAAATAATTTTTAAATACTTTTTTCAACTTAATTTTAAAAAATTTTACATTTCATATTTTTTTATGTCCAAACGCCTACCTATTTTGGACCGGAAGAGTAAGATAAATTATATTGCATTTTTTTTTTTTGGTGTGAAATTGTTAATACAACCGACTTGATTACTCACACAACTTTATTGGTTATTGGTAATTATTTACTGTGTATACTTGCCTTAGTTAGAGAGTACTCCCTTCGTCTTATATTATGTGTCGTGTTTCTCTTTTATACGCCCCTTAAGAAATATTAATTAAGAAATAGATTAGACTATTCTATCCTTATTTATATATTAAGATATAATCTCTGTTCATTGAATATTTATTCTATTTATATGTTATCTCCATCTTCGAAACAATTATTATTAAGGGTAAAAAAGGAAAAAAAATTAATTGTCTTGAACTTTTAAAATGACAAATAATTTGAGACAACTATTTTTAGTAACTATGACTATTAATATGAGACGGAGAAAGTAATAGATATGATTATCTAAATAATTTCTAACATGAAAATTATATAATAACTTAAAACCAGAATCTGTCCATACCATCATTTAAGCCACAATAATGAGAAAATAAAAAAAGAGAGGAAAACATTTACCATTAAATCAGTTCCCTTTTCCTAATATATTGCAACAATCCACCCAATTTTCCATATTATAAACACTCACCAGTCCCCTAAACTCTTCAGATTCCAAATGCAGATTGATTAGAGACAGAGAGGTTTGTGAAAGCAGAAAGAAGAAAAAGGAGATAAAAACAGACAGAAAAAATAGGAGAAAATTTTGTTTGTTATTTCTCTGCCATTTCTGTTTCTCTGTACCTTCTCTGCTCTTTCTGTTATCTCCCATCCCCTATCTCTTTCATCACTTCCAAATCTTCTTTATACCAAATATACTGAACAAAGTTAGTACTAGTACTAAATTTACAATGACAAAGGAAAAAGAGAGAAAAATGTTTGTTGGAGTTGTTTGGAATTGTGCAGCTGAACTCAAACTTCTCCTTACTGCTATTCTTTTCCTCTGTTCACTTGTCACCATTCTTCAATTCATGCCCTCTCGTTTTTCTTTCACTCCTTCAAATTTTAGCACTTGTCTTTCTACTCCTATATCCCCTTCTACCTCTTTTATTGATTCTATCTCCGCCATAAACGCCACCTCTATTCCGCCGCCGCCGCCGTTAACGAAAAACGACGAGATTCTCGAAAATGGAGTTATTAAGCGCGCTTTCAATCCATCCGGTTCAGCTGCTTACAATTTTATACTTATGTCTGCTTACAGAGGTGGACTTAACACTTTCGCCGTTATGGGTTTAGCTTCAAAACCTCTCCATGTGTACGGAAAACCCAGTTATCAGTGTGAATGGATCCCGAACGACGACAAGCTAAAATCCATTACTGTAAATGGTAGCAAAATCCTACCCGATTGGGGATACGGTAGAGTTTATACTGTTTTAGTTATCAATTGCACTTTCCCGATCCCAGTTGGTACTGAAAATGGAGGAAAACTCGTAATTCATGCCGCTACTAACGGCGGAGGCGACGCTAAATTCAACACCGTCGACACTTTTGTAGGGTTAACTGAAACAGAACAGGATTTCATTAATTTCACTGCAGAATTCAATAAACCGCCAAAGTATGATTTCTTCTACTGTGGATCATCTTTATATGGGAATTTAAGTCCACAAAGAGTAAGAGAATGGTTAGCTTTTCACGTTAGATTATTCGGAGAGAAATCTCATTTCGTAATTCATGATGCTGGAGGTATACACGAAGGAGTAATGGCGGTTTTAAAGCCATGGATGGAGAAAGGATTTGTTACATTACAAGACATTCGGGACCAAGAAAGATTTGATGGATATTATCATAATCAGTTTTTGATTGTGAATGATTGTTTACATAGGTATAGATTTCAAGCTAAATGGATGTTCTTTTTTGATGTGGATGAGTTCATTTTTGTGCCTAAGAAGAGTACTATTAAAACTGTGGTGGATTCGTTGTCGGATTTTACACAATTCACCATTGAGCAGATGCCTATGTCCAACAAGCTCTGTCTTGAAGAGGACCGCGGTAAATCTTACAGGTATGTCAATTTTACAGCAAAGTACATGTATTATAACATAACATAAAAATCGGTTCTCACTTTATTAATTAATTATACGTTAATCTCTTGATAAATATAGTGGAGTGGTATCATAAAAATGGTAAGGAACCTGCCACTATGATTTTTTCTCTACAGTGTAATTTACTTAAATCCATTTCTTATTTTGCAGATGTTTAATCTTGTTGTAGTATGTAGTAGAAGTAGAATTTATTTAGTAAAGGTGGTCAAACTTTTTTCAAAAGTTGACAGCTAATATTCACAATGTTGACATTTAATTGACGCGTGTTTGGAATAGTAAGTGGAACAGAAGAATATGGGCATCTGAAATAATAGCAATTGGCAATAATGGAATCTTTTCTTTTTTTGGGGGTTACTTAAATAATATCAGTGTAGTATAAGTTGTTTTTCTTAGTGTCTGCTTATGATGTTGAGTTGAGATTGACGTTTGAAAGAAGTGAAGTTGAAGCTGAATTTACTGTGTCGGTGTGGCTTTCATGCGACTTTTATTTGCCTATAATGCAAGCTCTAAAGCTGAAACTCACAGTAAGTGTTACATTCATTTGTTGTCGAGTTGTTTTCAAACTCTGTAATTCCATGATTAATGGTTAGAATTCTACAAGGACATGATTAGTGAATGGTTTAAGATTTAGGTGATATTTTAAATTTGCTGGTTGAGAAATAGTACAATTTGGTCTTCTTTTTTTTTTAAATCCCTCCCAAATTAAGAGGATCTATAGTGTTTTCAATCTTTCCCTTCAGCGTGACTCGAACCCAGGACCTAACGGACGTGGCTAGAGGTGCTTGTACAATTTGGTCTGGTTTAGTGGTAAGATCGCAACACATGATGTGACACATGTTACAAGTTTGAATCCCGCCACTAACAAAAGTTCGATATATAAGTGAAGAAGGGCAGAGAGGCGAGTCCATTATTCACATAATTTTGAACCATGTGCCCATTGGGCCTTCGGGGATTCTCAGTTATTAAAAAGGCAGCCTGGTGCATAAATCATCCCGCATTCACTCATGATATGGGGAAGGGTCGCACCCTAAGGGGTGTGATGTCAACAACCTACCCTAATGCAAGCATTAGTGAGTGGTTGCATCCACGGCTTGAACCCGTGACCTAACTTTATCGTTGCTCCAAAACTTACCCTCGGGGATTCTCATTTATTTTTTTAAAAAAATAGTACAATTTGGGTGGTTCTGAATTTGTACCTCCTTAAAGGAACGTGGTGGTTGATAACGAAATGATTTGATGTAGATTGACCACAAGTAGGTTTTGAACATTATACTGTTGAAATTTTCTGTTGGTTGAATAATTGAGATGCTTAATGAGTTGCAAAAAATAGGTAACAAGCAGGGAAATGTCTTATGCTACTAGGGTTTTTAATGACATTGTATTATTGTGTTAGAATATTCTACTCTATACTTCTTATAGGGTCCATTTCATAATCCAATGTGTGGTTAAATACTACAGAGTATCATTGATTTGAGTTGAATTGTCTTATGGAGTGTCATTGCCTAGCTAAAGTAAAGTGTATTTATTTGTAGTGAACTAACTTTGGGGTTCATTTGCTAGTGATTTGGAGGTAACCCTTGTTGGTATGCATTGATTGGTTGTATTATTTAAACTTAAATTATAGATAATAATGTTCAAATTCATAAATGGTAAACTAAATTGTAAATGGAAGGTTGGAAAAGGACAGGGGTCTTGTGTTTTGTCGGATTAGTTGGATGCTTTTGTATTTGTATCTTGAAAAATAACTCTCATTCAACTACTGGATTACAGACAGTTAACATAAAACTGGTCAATTACTGATTGTGTGTGATACGACTGCAGAAAATGGGGGTTTGAGAAGCTAGTATACAAGGATATCAAGAGAGGAATAAGGAGGGATAGAAAATACGCGGTGCAACCGCGCAATGTGATAGCCACGGGCGTGCATATGTCACAGAACATAGTTGGCAAGACAACCCACAAAACAGAAGGGCTCATCAAGTATTTCCACTATCACGGGACCATTGCAGAACGCCGCGAGCCATGTCGGCAGCTGGTCAACGCCACGGCGATCACCGTTGACCGAACCCCGTATGCTGTGGACACTACAATGAGGGATATTGCTGGGATTGTTAAGAGATTTGAACTTAAGATGATTGGCCCTGTTCTACAAAGAACAAGACAATAATGAGGTCATTTCTTTTTCTTTTTTTGCTGTAGATCATTTCTTCTTTGAGGTTCATTTCTGTATGATAAATTTTAATGTTATTTTGAGGTAGAATTGGTATAGAAACAACAGAGACAGGTGGTATATGTTTTGATATAAATATTATAGGATTACTTGGTGTTTTGTATTCTTTTGTCTATTAAATTATTATAGTACTAATAAGCTTTTCCATTCATTGTATGGTTCCTTTTGTTTTTAATAATTGGCTGGATTTAGGCCATGTTATCGGTGTCGGTTGGACCACACCCCCACCCCACAACACAAAACTAGTATAGAGTAGAAAGAGAAGTGGTTAGTCTTGGTCCACATACAGAAGTTATGATTGGTATTTGTGCTTTTGCCAAAGGGGCCTCAAGCTAACTTTGTTTTCATTCTCTTAGGATTCTTGAAGTTCATGATTCGTTTGGTGCTTGTTTTTTTTTTTTTAAATAGTCACAAAGCTGGCAAACAACTATATTTATCGAAAATAATTTCTCTGTTCTCCTTGAATAAGAGTAAGACTATATATATCTTATCATTTTCAAACTTCACTTGTGAAAATTCACTGAGTTGTTAGATAGAGCTAGGAAAATTGATCGATAATATGTTTGTTTTTTTTAATTCTTTTTCACTTAAATATCAGATATTCTGTTTGCGATAGAGGTTAAACTTGTGACATACACATTTAACTCATATATCACATATTGCTTTTACTACTGAGCTAAAATAATTCCTCTAATGCTTGTTTAAGGGAAAGGATACTTAACTTCCATGGCATATGACAGCAAATTGGTTGTTTTATCAAAGTAGCGGTTCAACTTTGCCGTTTGGACAAGTCAAACAAAGAATGTGGATGACAGAAGGATCTTTATTAAGGTGTTTCTTTCATTTAACTATAGACCTAAAATGGATAAAGGGAAAAGGGGAGGATAGAGAAGAAAATAGGTTCATTCTGCTAAAAGTGGAGTATTTTCTTGGCTTAGTAGGGAAGGGTGTATTTTCCCAATCAAAGCTTGAGCAATTGTTAAATCTTTTTCTGCCACCTTTGCTTAAATTTGCATGTGGCTCTTAATAATGAATACTTTATCAAAGAGAAGCTATTTTTGGAAAGGTGTTGATGTGTACTTAAAAATTGTGGTGTGTTTGTGAAGTTTTCGTGTTATGTCAGCATCTTGCCATTTGTCTTGTTTCCGGCATTGTGTGTGAAAATAGAATGTGTGAATGAGAGGTAGATCCAGTTATGAGAACCCATACATGATGAGGTGTGAAAAACATATATACAGTTAGGCTTTGATTTAGTATGTAGACATAAATTTGTTGGAAAATTAATTTACCTATTTCATTCTTTGTTGATAGCGACTCTATCTTCGTAAGGTAAGACAGATGTAAAGTCTGCATATACATTAATCTCTCAAGACTTCATATGTGAGATTTCACTAGGTTTGTTGTTAATAAATTTTTTCTTGGGTCGAGGATCTAATTAGGGATTTCGTAAGAAATGTTTAAAATATATATCTAAATAATTTTTTTTTATCTGTGTATATAGTGTAAGTTTTTACGAAGGTTTAAACGATCACCCCTTCGCTGATTGCCTCTGCTCTTGCTTGGGTGCTTTTTTCGTTCCAACTTTTAGAGCAGATTTTTTTTTTTTTTTTTTTGTAGGAGTAGGAGGAGCTTATCTTTTGCAAAATCATGTTAAATTGATTTATAACAACATGCAATTCTTTGTATCAAAACCGATATGATTACCTAGAATATAGAGCATTGATATATAATAACCAATTAAACTATGCTAATTATGTACCATTGTCTATACTATTGATGTAAATAACTTGATTTGATTGCTTGCAGCGGCATATAAAAGTTTGATTTAATTTTCACACCCATACTCCATATTAAGAAATAAGAAATATAAATTGCTGGCAGTGGCATATATTTATGTTTGATTCAATTTTCACACCCATACTCCATATTAAAAAATACTCCTATAAAGAAACAAATAATTAAAATGAAGATTCGCTTATATTAA
The DNA here is from genome assembly GCF_000390325.3 of Nicotiana tomentosiformis. Lineage (NCBI taxonomy): Eukaryota > Viridiplantae > Streptophyta > Magnoliopsida > Solanales > Solanaceae > Nicotiana > Nicotiana tomentosiformis. Next base: position 18,364,830 of record NC_090819.1, read on the forward strand.
GAAGCATTGTCTTTCTCGATTTAAAACTTTTCGGAACGAATTTGAATTTAGGTTGGATTTAATGCCAATATGGGACACCAGGTAAGAAATAAAACAGAAAAGGGTCGGATATACTCCTTTATTTTCGTTTATTGTTTAATCATGTTCCCCCATTATACATTTTGAGTATTTATAACGGGGTATAGAATTAAACAAAAAACAAAAATAGAGGGTGTATTCAAGAAAGAATTACAAGAAAATACACGTGACTTCACATCATAACAAAAAATAGCCCATATTTTTAAGTTTTACCCGACCTAGCCCATATTGTACATATTTTGAAAGCACTAGCAAATTCAAAATCTGTGTTCTTACAACCATTGCTTCTAAAAGTTATGCAGTTAAATTTGTGTTCTCACAACCATTGATTTCACTCTCTCTCTTCTTCTCACATCTTCTACATATGCTTCAAGGAGCCATGTATTTTCTACTTCTCCCGTTGTGTCACCTAGTTGCAATGTAAGAAAATTGAAGAGTAGAAGTCAACCATTAAAGTTCATTCAAAGCTTTGCTTTCGAAAATATGATTTTTTGAGTTTGTTAGTTGTTTGGATTGGGTGTTGTTCCAATTAATTGAAAATGTCAAAAGGAGTTCAAAATTTAAATTTGAAGTGATTTGGAGTAGATTTGAGCAATATTTGAATTAAATTTTGAGAAAAGACGCAAGGAAGATGACGAAGTCAATTTTTTTTATAATTATATACAATCTTGTATAATAGTGTATATGAGTGTATAAACACATCTTATACACTATTATACACTTTTATACACCTTTATATAAGCGTCTGTAGACGAATTTCTTCCACGATTTTCAATTGCAATTCTTGTTCAAAACCAGTCCAAATCTCCATTAAATGACTTCAAATTTTATATTCAACCTCCTTATACTATTTCTAACAAGTCTAAATAACACTCACTCCAAATTTCTCACAAAATCAAATTCGAAATTTAAACCCACATATTTAAGCTTGTTAAAAATCTAATTTTCACCACCCAAATGGATTTGGTTTGCTAAACTAATATTTGAATCACAGTGACTGATTCGAAAATTAACATAAAAGCTTGAACAATCTTTTTTAAAAATTAAATAGTAATTTCGAGAACCTATTGGAGTTGGATGTTGAATCTTAGCCTATTATTTTTGGGTTAGTTGGTTGTAAATTGAAATGTGGGCTATAAAATTAAAAAGTAGGGAGCCTAGTTGTTCTTATGTGAAATTTTTCCTATTCAACCCTATAAATAAATTAGAATGAAGATGGGATGAGCTGGGGATAGGAGTGTCAATGGTTCGGTTCGGCCGATTATTTTATAAAATTTGTACCATACCAAATTTTCAGTTATTCTATTATGTATAACCAAAATTAGCTTTTTCAAAATCGTCCCAATCATGTCGGTTTCTCTTCGGTATCGGTACAGTTCGGTTAATTTTTAAAATGTCATGTAACAATCACTAGTAGAAGTAGAATGTAATAACATACATACTTTTATATGACTTATCAAAACTCTCTAGACATTTTTACAGTTTAAAAAGTGATGAATTAAGAAAGTATGAAAGATAGCCATAATATAGATCCATCAACTATTCTACAGCAGTGTAAATGAAACTAGGCAAATGCAAAAAAAAATAAATATAAATCACACGAGTGGAAAGATATTAACCAAGTTATGTCTCAAGAATAAAGTCTATAGAAAATTAAATATTCAAAAATTCAACTCATACGAAAGGAAACATATTAAATATATTGTAGTTTGCTACTCATAATCGCTACAATATCTCGTGTCTTGCTAGTGAATATGGTGGAAATAATTTAATTTCAATAGGAGTAATATAATAGTTTGAGTTTAATTACTTGTTATTTTGTAACTACTTTTATAATTCCAAGGCCCAAGGAAAATTTTAATGTTTTATTAGTTTTAAACTTAATTTAAAAATATATTTTTCATATGTAAATTTATTCGGTACTGTTCAATATTTTTTTGATTTATTTTCACAAATAAAAAACTTACCCTTATTATTGATACGATTATAAATTTATATAAAAATATACTATTTTATTAAAAGAAATCTTAAAAAAAGAAAGGACTGTAACCAACTTGAAAGAGAATAGAATAATTGACTTGTGTCCTGTGAGATGGGGAGCAGTGGGCCTAAAATGGCATTGAAAAATGTGTGGAGAAAACAGGAAATGGGAAAAAATTTGTCAACTTTTAATGCTATAAACGTAGATTCAATTAAAGCTCAACGTCTACGACAACTGAGTTTGGAAGTGTTTAGACGATTCCATATAGTAGCTTACATTTATTATACGCAAAGTGTCAAATATATTTTTCTATTGAAAATAGTTTAAAAATATTTCTCGTTACATTATTGGGTTATCTATACCTCTGCAGTCATACTTTGAGTTCAAATATACCCCTCATTTAAATGGAGGGACACGTGTCATCGTTCTGTTGGTCAATTCTAAATATCTCATAATTAATTAAAAAGACTCATTACCCATATCCGAAAAATAATTTTTTAAAGCAATTTTTTTTTTGTAAAAACTGAAAAAACTGCAATTATTTTTACTAAAAACTGAAAAAAAGGAAAATATTTTTTTTTTCAATTTTTACAAAAAAACTGCTTTAAAAAAAATTGAAAAATATTTTCTAAAACAATGTTTTTGTAAAAACTGAAAACAAAAAAAAAAGCTGAAAATCAATTTTCTAAAGTAATTTTTTTTGTAAAATCTGAAAAAAAACTGAATTTTTTTTTACTAAAAGCTGAAAAAATGATTTTTTTTCAGTTTTTACAAAAAAAACTGCTTTAAAAAAAGCTGAAAAATATTTTCTAAAACAATATTTTTGTAAAAGCTGAAAAAAAAACTAAAAAGTAATTTTCTAAAGCAATATTTTTGTAAAAACTGAAAAAATAAATAATTTTTTTTCCAGTTTTTAGTTAAAAATATTTCAGTTTTTCCAGTTTTTAATTGCTTTAGAAAATTACTTTTCAGTTTTTACAAAAATATTGTTTTAGAAAATATTTTTCAGTTTTTTAAAGCAGTTTTTTTTTGTAAAAACTGGTAAAAAAATATTTTCGTTTTTTTCAGTTTTTAGTAAATTTTGTTTTTTTGTTTTTTTCCAATTTTTATAAAAAAAAATTGCTTTAAAAAATTATTTTTCGAATATGGGTAATGAGTCTTTTTAATTAATTAGGAGATATTTAGAATTGACCAACATGACGATGACACGCGTCCCTCCGTTTAAATGAGGGGTATATTTGAACCCAAAGTATGACTGCAAGGGTATAGATAACTCAATTGTATAACAAGAGATATTCTTAGACCATTTTTAAAAATAGAGGAATATATTTAACCCTTTGCTATTTATTATACTAACATAAATTATTCTGGTCGACAGTTCTGCTTTTCACCTTTAGTTGCATGAGAGGGTATTTATTGTATATGATCTTAGATGAAAGATGCCTACGGCAAGAAATCTATAGTACCAAAAATTAGTATTACCTTCATTTCAATTTGTTTGAATATTTTCTATGAAGGTTAAACTGACTAATTTTTTATATGAATTCAAATATAGATTATTTTAATTTTGAAATAAAATTTATATATTTAGAAAATACATAAAAAAATACTATAAGTTATAATATTTAACAATTCAAATTACTTAAAAACTATTTGCAAAAAATATGATAAAAGAAAATTTTGTTTGATTTTCAAATAGTAAAGAGTTCATTCTTTTTGAAATTGAGGGAGTAATTATTACGCTATAGACATATGTCTTCCTTACTTTGGACAGGCGTGGATCAATATTAAAATTTATGGATTCAAAGTTCGATATTCTATCACAGACCGTATGATTTGTTGAGTTTGAAATTAACTATTTGTACTTAATGAGTAAGAATTTAATACATATGGAGATTAGAGAGTTTAAGCCAAAGCTTTAAGTTCGAATGGACACATAACACTACATCAGCCCGTCTTTGAGTTACGTCTCCTTGTAAAAGATGATTTTCCATTTCGTTCATAGATAGTGTTAGTTTTTTTATGTCATTAACTTAAGTTTATTAAGTAAATATTTAAATTAAGCTTGATAAATTAATAACTTGTTAGTCTACGTTACTGGTGTAAAAATTATTTTTAGTGTCGGTATACATATAAGTTAAGGGGTCGTTTGGTTCGTGGCTAGAGTTATCCCTGGACTAATAATCCCTGGATTATTTAGTACCAATATTTTGTTTGGTTCGTTGGATTGAAAATGGGATATACCGTGTATAATCCCAAACTTGTGTTTGATTTGAAACTAAATAAACTTGAATAAATCATTTGTTTCCATTTTTAACCTTAGTTAATTTAGAGACTTAGACATATGTAATTTTAAAAAAAAAATAAAGATGGAGATATCACCTGAACCAAAAGAGATCTACAACTCTATAGAATAAAAGTTCTGTAATGTTATAATCCCTGTCTTGTAATATTCTAGAATCAAAAGATTGGATCACTAATTTATTATTGTTTACTGCTTTTCTTTTTGACAATGTTCTATGCCGGTTCCAAAATTGACCACTGTTTACCCGAAAAACGGATAACAATTGAATTTATACGTAATTCTAAGGATACGTGGTATAACTTGGTATAAATTAGAAAAAATAAATGAATGAATATTGAAATTAGATGTAAAAGAAATGAATTCAAACTAAATGAATTAGTTAGCCTAAGCCTTCAAGTTGAATAGAGAGTAGGAGAACAATATAACTAAATATCAAAGCAAAAGAAGAATAGTGTACTGCCTTTTTCTCTATGGATCTTAATGAATCTGTCTTCTACAAATGATAACAACCCTTAATATAGTGAGTAAATCTTATTTTGGATATAATTAAAAATACATATTGGGGATCTCATGATAGATTAATTAATTAGTCTTTCCATGATTTGCGCCGAGATTCCCACTCAATTCCTAATATTCCGGTTCTCTGTCTTTGGCTCGATAAGCTTTCCTAGATCGAGGCCGATCTTTGGCCTCGGTCAGTCTCTACATTTAGCTCGATCTCTATTTAGCTCGATACCGATCTTGGCTGGTCTCGAACTTAGCTGGTTTCGATCTCGATCGTTCCCTGAATCACGAGCTAGGCAATATCTAGACATGTAATGATCCAATTTATTTTGAGATCGAACCTTGGTCTGCCGCCCCGGTCTCAATTAACCGTACAAAATCGGGCAAGTCCGATTTCGACCGTATATAGATAGTCCCCTCGTTTTTTGGAGAGTAATGACAAGAAACGATTTGAGCCTTCGATTATGACGTAATGGTCGTGACATAAGCAGCAGAAGTGACCGAAACATCTCGTCGGTACAATTATCTAGGTATTTAATGCGCGTCAATCGACAGTCGGCCACTACTAGTTTTGAGTCGTCATTGCGAAACCGATAAATAGCCCTTTTCTTCATTATTTCAAACTTTTACTTTCAAATCTTTTTCATTCCAATCTCCATAGTTCTTTGCCTTCTTCAAAGCTTCCTATCTTCATATCTTTAAGTTTCTTTGCTTGTTCTTTCTAAAACTTAAAAACATTTCAGTCTCCATTCTTCTTTGCCCACAAAAACTAAATGGCAAAAACATCTAAAACTGTTTTGCAGAAATAGACTGCTTCCTCGTCTTGGCTGCCCGGCAAAAAACCAGTGGTGGAGCCACGCCCTGAAGATCTTACTCTGGGAGGGTGTGTCATTGATTCCGACTTTAAGGTCGAGAAACCCTCACCAATTTCTGGTCGATGCGAACCGGTATCGAGATATATATGCTCGATACCCAAAAGCCTCCTTGATCAGGTGAAAAAAAGATTGCAACTCGGGAAACAAAGAGGTTGTGATACCGACATCGGAAGAAGCGATCACCACCCACGTGGAAGGGTTCTTGAGTATTTACACTTATCCTTTTACGCTGGGTCCTCTCGATCCGATCATTGTTGATTTCTGCAAGAAATACCAGGTGACCCTCGGTCAAATTCACCCCTCTTTTTGGAGGATCGTGATACTGCTCCGTTTCTTCGTGAGCAAAATCGATGGGCTTCCCTTCACCCTTAACCACCTCATGAGATTATATAGCCCTCAACTCTATTGAGGTTGGCTGATAAAGCTTCAACGCCGGGCTACCAAGGAGCTCATCTCGAGTATAGATGAAAACAGAGATCAGGGCTGGATGGGCCGGTTCGTTTGGGTGAAAATCACAGACCTAATCCCGGCTAAGAGCATGCCATTTCCCGAGAAATAGAATATGAAACGTAAGTATGATTCTGTTTTTAATTTCTGTTCGTTGTTTTTACTTTTTCATTCTTTCTTATCTGGTTTTTCTCGACACAGTCGTTGCTTGGATGCCGGGTGCGGTTCCCCACCTCGAGAACTGGGTTAGGAGCCTGGTTTCGAGGTCAACATACGTCGAGCGCACATGGCGCGATTTATCAAAGGGTCAGTGGGAGGCTTGTACTCATGGTAATCCTTCTTCCTGACTTACCGATTTGTCTATCATTCAAACATTTTTGCAAACATAAGTTTACTTACTTTCTCCTTTTGTAGGTCTCAGAAAGGATGTGGCTATGAGGTCCCCACCCGGTGATGAAGAAATTTTACCGATTGTCTCTAAACCGGCGAAGCAGAATAAGAGAAAAAGGGCCTCGTACTCCGAGGGTCAAAAACCTAAGAAGAGAACACCCCGTAAGCCCAAGGGAAACATAATCCCACTGACTATGGAGTCAGTTTAAAGACTAAGGGGAGAATAAGAAGAAGAAGAGAAAGAAGATGATTCTGGGCTGGTGGCCCGTGCGCGATTTAGCACCGAGTTTCGGAGAACTTCGGAACCGATGGGAGTTGATACTGCTCCGTCTAGGCTCGATGATGTTGAGGGGGAGACTTTGGCCTAAGTACCCTAGCCAAGAGGAACCGAAGATGATTTGTCTCGAGGCAAAGAGACTGTTTGAAGAGGCGGTGGATGCCGGTGCAGAAACCGGGCTCGAGGCTCTCCAAGACGGAGGCGTTGCCCCAAAAGATCTATTCGGGGCAATAAAAATCAAGGATTCCCCTTCGTTTTCTTTATTTTCTGAGTCGATGATACGCGATGCTCAAGCCGTGGAGACCTGTCACGGGGAAGGAGCCCATGGAGAGGAAGATCTATTTCGTGGTTATTTCGTTGGGGTAGAAGGTGTCACCGGTCTGAGTGACTTGGAGGTTTCAAAGAAGAGCTCGGGCGAGGCAGGAGCGCCTCGTCTTTTCAATGAAGCCCAACAAGCCCTAAACCAGGCAAGTCCATATTCTCTTTGCCGATGTTAATTTGTATACTTGTACTTTTGTCCTTTTGTATAATTCCTTCTATTTTTGTAGGCTTCTGCGCTTTATCACGAGGCTTTCTTCCGATCACGTTGGGAGCTGGGCCGGTACGAAGCTGAAAATTGAGGGCTTACTAAGCAGAGATATGCCTTCAAGCTTCTTAGTGAGCAAAAGGAAAGGGAAGCAAAAGGACTTCGGGCTGAGCTAGAAGCAGCTCAGAAAGAACAAATCGATCTAGTCGAGCAGGTAAAAAGAACCTTTGAAGTTAATAACACTGACTCAAGCGTGGTGGCTAACAGTTCGATCCCACAGATTCAGCGAAAGATCAACATGATCGGGCAGCTTCGTGAGGAAGTGGACGCAGTGAAAGCGGAGGCCGAGGTATGGAAGAAGATCATGGACCACCTTGCCTCAGAAAAGAAGGCTGCTCGGGCTCAATTGGCTCCGGCTGAGACCCAACTCCGAAGCTTGAAAGAAAAAACCTTGGTGCAAGTCAAGAAAATTGAGGAGTTCCAATCCCGGTTGGGTTTATCCACTTCCGATCGAGAGAAGCTAGCCATATAACTTGCAGCGGCCAAATCGGAGGTCGAGACAGCCAAGGCTAATGCTGATGCAATGGTGGCCGTCTACCGGTCCGACGCTGAAGTTGCCCAGGTTCGAGCAAATGAGGTTGCCGAAGCTGCTCAGGCTCGAGCAAACTGGGTTGCAAAGCATGCTAAATGCCAGTCTCGAAGGGAGACTCTCGAAGAGATCCATGCTCGTGGCTTCGATCTTATAGCCTAGATCGAGAATGCTAAGGACCTTGAAGCTGAAGCCAGAGTGTTGGCCTTTCTTGATGATGATGATGATTCTGGGAGTATGAGCGGATCTGAAAGCAGAGAAGGCCTCGAAGATGCTGCTCCCGGAGAAAACTAAGTCCTTTTAGGATTAGTTGTTTTTTGTGTTTCTTTTAAGACCGTCTTGGTCTTTTGTAGAAAACAATGATCGGGCCCTGCTGCCCTAGTAAATGATTTTTGATATACATATAAAACTTTCTTCCTTTCTATCTCATAAAATTATGAAGTTGTATTTTAAGATCCGAGGGTTAAATAATTTTATTGAAACCGAACTAGCATAGCCTTTACGATCGAGTGAGTGCTTGCTCGAACTCCAAGTAAGGTAATCCTTAGGTTTTTTATTTGAGCGAGGATGGTTTCTCGAACTCAAAGTAAAAAACAGCCCTTAGGCTTCTGTATTAGACCGATATGGCCTTTGTAAAAAGATTGTTTATGGATTTTCTCCCCTTTTCGGCCTAAAAAACTTTTTCTATCATTTGTATTTGCAAAACTTGTAATGCTTTATCATGAAATAGGAATTGTTCGAGAGTTCGAACGATTTTGTACTCATTAGAGTTTTTGAGGCTTGATGTTATCGAAGCCTTTTATGATTTTGCCTAGGGTAGCCTTTTTAATTGGTTTATAAAAGAATTCGATGACATGTTTTGTTATGGAATTCGGACTTCTCCGAAATGTGTTAATTCGGTCGTAGCCTCTTTAATTCGGAATTTTCCCCTTGGGCTTATTTTTTCATTTTACTTCGTGCTTACTCGAAGTGTCAATCCCCGAGTGGGGTGGTCGTGGCCTATAAAAATCGAGGGTTGCCTAAAAGGTCTTATGATCTCGAAATTTTAATAGTTCGATCTCGTTTATTTTTCGGGATTTGCCCCTTGACCTTATTTTCCCGTTTTACTTCGAGCTTGCTCAAAGTGTCACTCCCCGAGTGGGGTGGCCGTGGCCTATAAAAATCGTGGGTTGCCTAAAACTCCGTGGCCTGCATTCGGTCTTCTCGGACTTCAAAAGTCCCGTTAACTTGGTTTACCACGAGGAGGGAATCACACTTAGCCTCTATGACCTCCGCTCCCAAGCTTCTAGCTAGTTCGAGACCTGCAATCATGGCCTCATACTCGGCCTCATTGTTAGTTAATTTTATAGTTCTGATAGACTGTCTAATTACATTACCTATGGGTGATATTAGTACGATGCCTAGTCCGGACACCTTCGCGTTCGAAGTACCATACGTAAAGAGGGTCCAGACTCCCAAAGATGTACCTGATTTTATTAGTAGTTCTTTTTCAATCTCGGGTACGAAGGTCGCGTAAAGTCACCCACGAAGTCCGCCAAGATTTGAGACTTGATGGCAGTTCGGGGTCGATACTCAATATCGTACCACTGATTTCCACGGCCCATTTGGCCAATCGACCCGAAAGTTCGGGTTTGTACAAAATATTTCGAAGAGGATAAGTTGTTACAATAGATATTGGATGACATTGGAAGTATGGTTTTAGTTTCCTAGAGGCACTTATTAAAGCAAGCGCTAATTTTTCTAAGTGTAGATATCTAGTTTCGGCCTCACCTAAGGTTCCACTAACATAATAGACAGGGAATTACGTACCTTGTTCTTCTCGGACCAAGACTCCACTTACCACAATCTTCGAGACTGCCAAGTACAGGTAAAGCTGTTCGTCCACTTTCGGGGTGTGAAGCTGCGGCGGGCTCGATAAATACCGCTTTAGTTCTTCCAAGGCCTGTTGGCATTACGGGGTCCATGCAAAATTGCTCTCCTTCTTAAGAAGCGAGTAAAATCGGTGGCTCCTATCTGAGGATCTCGAAATGAATCATCCTAGGGTGGCTATCCGCCCTGTCAGCCTCTGTACGACCTTTACATTATCCATTACCGTGATATCCTCGATAGCTTTGATTTTATTGAGGTTGATCTCGATTCCCCGATTGGACACCATGAAACTAAGAAACTTGCCCGAGCCAACCCCGAATGCACACTTTTCGGGGTTGAGCTTCATATTATACTCCCTTAGTATATCGAAAGTATCCTGCAAATGCTTTAAATGGTCCTCTGCTCGCAGGGACTTGACTAACATGTCATCAATATAAACTTCCATTTATATTCCTATTTGTTCTTCGAACATACAGTTTACTAGGCGTTGATATGTTGCACCAACATTTTTTAGACCGAATCGAATTACATTATAATAGCAGGTACCGTACTTAGTGATAAACAAGGTCTTTTCCTGATCCTCCCGGTTCATCCGCATCTGGTTGTACCCGGATTAGGCAGCGAGAAAACTGGGAATCTCGTGACCAACCGTGGCATCGATCATACGATCGATATTGGGCAAAGGAAAAGAATTCTTGGGGCATGCTTTATTCAGGTCTTTATAATCTACATACATTCTAAGTTTGTTTCCCTTTTTAGGGATTACCACCACATTTGCTAACCATTTAGGGTACTTTACTTCCCGAATGGATCCTATTTTGAGAAGTTTTGTTACTCATCTTTGATGAAGGCATGTTTGACCTCGGACTGGGGCCTTCTTTTTTGCTTCACCGGATGGAATTTCGAATCCAAGCTTAGTGGTGATTTCCGGTGGGACCCCTGTCATGTCAAGATGGGACCAAGAGAAACAATCCATGTTAGTTAAAAGAAATTGAATAAGCTTTCTCCTAAGCTCGTGATTTAGTCCCGTACCCAGGTATACCTTTCATTTGGGCAGATATTCGATTAGTGTGATTTGCTCCAGTTCTTCGATCGTTGATTTGGTAGCGTCGGAATCATCGGGGACCACGAAGGATCGAGGGAACCCATAATCATCATCTTCGTTAGTCTCATGCTTCTCTGGTTGGGTCAAGGTTGGCACTTGTGATTGCTATTTGGTATCTTGTTTTTCCTTCAAATTTAACCCCTTTGTCAATGAGAGTGATGATATCGGAATCACTTTGCGATGACAAACAGTTCCTTTGCGGTCGGTTGCTCACTGTAGATTGTTTTTATTTCCTCTAGTGTTTGGAATTTTAGAACTTGGTGAAGGGTCGAGGGTACTGCTCTCATGTTGTGGATCCATGGTCTCCCGAACAGGGCATTATACCTCATGTCGCCCTTGATCACGTGGAACTTCATTTCTTGGATGGTCCCGGAAATGTTAACTGGCAGAATTATCTCGCCCTTAGTAGTTTCACATGCCATATTGAATCCTTTTAGTACCAGGGTTGCCGGCATGACCTAGTCCTGTAGACCGAGTTGCTCTACGACCTTCGATCAAATGATGTTGGCCGAACTACCTGGATCAATTAACACACGCTTAACTTGAGTCTTATTCATGAGTACAGATATTACCAGTGCATCGTTATGTGGTTGCATGATTCCTTTTGTATCTTCGTCGTTGAAGGAAAAGGTTCCTTTTTGTATGTAATCCTGATCCCTAGATCGCTTCTCCCTTATAATCGACACCTTAGTGTGTTTAAACACTGGCCCTTGGGGATCATCGATCCCTCCGATAATCATGTGAATAATGTGTTGCGACTCTTCTTGCTCGTTTTGTCTATTGAGCTCCCTGTTTTTGAAGCGATTCTTGGCCCGATCACTTAAAAACTCTCGAAGGTGTCCTTCATTGAACAACCAGGCTACTTCTTCTCTCAACTGCCTGCAATCTTCCGTTCTGTGGCCATGAGTGCCATGATACTTGCATATTTGATTGGGATATCTTTGGGCTGGATCGGTCTGCAGAGGTCGAGGCCATTTAGTATCTTTGATACGTCCGATAGCTGATATAATGGCGGATGCACCAACGTTGAAGTTTTATTCTGATAGTCGTGGTGCTTCTTTGGGTTTGACATTTCTATCGAAACCACTCTTACTCATGAGCCCTCGAGAGCCCTGTCCTCGATCATTTCTTCTATCAATTCGAACGGGGTTGCGTCCGGGCCCGTTATTTCTTCGATCTTCACCGTATGGCTGATATCGATCTCTGTTTAACCGTGGTTCCCGATCAATATCCTTTTTAATTCTGTCGATGGCCCTGTTTGGATAAACGGACCCGGTAGGGTCCCTAACTGGTCATCCTCGACCCTAATCTTTGACTGGTACCGATTATGCACATCGGCCTAGGTTACAGCTGGATATTCGATCAAGTTCTGCTTTAACTGTTATGAGGCTACCGAACTTCGTATGTTTAGGCCTTGAATGAAAGCTTGAACGGTGGTAGATCCATTCGTTCCATTTGAAAATGAGATACAAATTCTCTTAGCATCTCGTTCTCTTTTTACCTTAGCTTAAAGAGGTTCGACTTTCTAGTTTCGACCTTTATGGCTTCGGCATGTGCTTTTACAAAAGAATCTTCAAGTACGATAAAAGAGTAGATAGAGTTAGGTGGTAAATTATGATATTATAATGACCCGGCCAGTCATTTTTAGAATTTAAGTCTCCTCCGATGGCATAAGGCCCTGAGCAGCTTCATATTATGTGTTTTGACTTGTGTTCGTGGTTGAATTCAGTTACTAGATGTTTCGGAGTGATTTGGGACACGTAGTCCCTAAAATGAAATCTTAAGTCTTAAGATTTTGACCATAGTCAGAACTGTGTGAAGACGACTCCAGAATGGAATTTTGTCAGTTCTGTTAGCTCCGTTGGGTAATTTTGGACTTAGGGTCTTGTCCGGGTTGTGTTTTGGAGGTATGTAGCTCATTTAGGCTTGAAATGGTGGAAGTTGAATTTTTGGAGATTTTGACCGGTAGTGGACTTTTTGATATCGAGGTCGGAATACGATTCTGAAAGTTGGAGTAGGTCCGAAATGTTGAATATGATTTGTGTGCAAAATCTGAGATCATTCGGACGTGGTTTGATAGGATTCGGCATCAGTTGTAGGAATATGAAGTTTCAAGTTCTTTAAGTTTGAATTGGAGGGTGATTCATGATTTTAGCGTTAGTTGATGTTATTTGAGGGCTTGACTAAGTTCGTATGGTGTTTTAGGATTGGTTGGTATGTTTGGTTGAGGTCCCGGGGGCCTCGGGTGAGTTTCGGGTGCTTAACAGATTAAAGGTTTGATTTGTGTTGTTGCTAAGTCTTCAGGCTTCTGGTATTTTTGCACCTGCGGTGAAGAAATCGCAGGTGCGGGAGCGCACGTACGGAAAGACAAGCGGAAAAGCGGAAAAGTAGAGGAGTGCCAGGGGTCGCAGGTGCGGGGAAAATTCCTCATCTACGATGCCCGCAGATGCAAAGATGGAGGCGCAGGTGTGAGAAGAGCTGGACTTGGCAGTCTCCTCAGGCGCGGAGAATTTGTGCGCATTAGCGGCTCCGCAGAAGCAGATTCTGGGACGCAGAAGCGATAGGAAGCGCAGGTGCGGTTGGAAATGCGCACATGCGGTTGCGCACATGCGGCTAATTATGTCGCAGGTGCGGTCACGCCTAGGCAGAAAAGAGAAATTCGAGGGTTTGATTTCATTCTTCGTTTTTGGACTTGAGAGCTCGGAATTTGGCGATTTTTTGAGAGATTTTCAGAGGAAGTTTTGGGGTAATGATTCCTAATTTGTTTTTGGTTGTATTACATTAATTTATAGTTATTTTCTACATTTAATTTCGGATTTTTTGTGTAGAAATTGGGAAATATTGGAAGAACTGCTTCAATAAAGATTTTTAGTTTTGAAGGGGGATTTGTGGTCGGATTTGAGTAATTCTTATATGGTTGGACTCGTGAGTGAATGGGTGTTCGTATTTTGTAATTTTTACCCGATTTCGAGATATGGGCCCGGGTCGACTTTTTAGGGCGGATTTCGGAATTTTTGTTTAAATATTGATTTCACTAATTAGATGAGTCTATTATTGTTGTATTCATGTTATGCAATTGTGTTTGGCTAGATCTGGGCTATTCATAGCCGGATATTCGTGGAAAAGGAATTGTGACCGATTGTCTGAGCTTGGTTAGAGGTAAGTATCTTGCCTAACCTTGTGTGAGGGATTTTTCCCTTAGGATTTGAGTCTTCTATGTTGATTGTAGTCCATGTACGCGAGGTAACGAGTACGTGCTCAAACTTATTTGTGAAAAGTTGCCCTTTTAGGATTTTTAGGTCCTTATATTCACTGAGTACAGAGTTGTTCTTGATATGATTAAGTTCCTATTTACTAGTTTCACTTCTACATGCTTTAATTAGAATTAATCATTTTCAGGATTTACTTTTATTGCCTATTTGACTCTTATTTGACTTAACTAAATATTTTACCTCCTCTATTGTCATGCTATCTTTGCATAACTGCTTATCTTTATTTGGAATTATTATGATTTCATCCTATAATTTGTTCAGTCTTAATTGAGGTTATGATTATCTTTTCGCTGCTTATCCTTAATTGAATTATTGAATATCCTTCAAAATTTCCTCAACCTTAAAAGAAGTTTTAGATATCCTACATCTTAGTTGAGTTATTTTATTCTGGATTATTTTACTCGTGTTAGCTCTCCCTGTTATTGAAATGTATATTGTGGGATTGTTGCTACACATTAGTTTTTCCCTTTGTTGAGCTGTTCTTTTTATGCCTAGCATTCTTTACTGTGGTTATTCCTTGTGAATTGGTTCTACCGTTTCTTTGTGAATTAAAATTCTTGAGTTGATTTACTTGTCGTACTTTGTATTATTGTCATTGTTGCTGCTGTACTTGTTGTGGTGATGCTCGAGATTTCTGTCGTGCGGTTGTTATTATGGGGTTGCACGAGGTTTCTGTCGTGCTATTATTACCATTGATATTTGCACATGCGGCGTGACAAGGCAAGATATATATATATATATATATATATATATATATATATATATATATATATATATATATATATATATATATATATATATATATATATATGATGGGTTGCGCATGTGGCGAGACAAGGCGGGAAGTTATGTTACTATTGCACACGTGGCGAGTCAAGGTGGGATGTGTCAGGGATTAATTTGTGATGATTTGTGACATGGGGCATTTTTGTTGTTGAAATTTGTGAAGTGGTATACATACCTGTTTGAGCTTTATCTTGTGAAAGCTGTGAGAAAATATTCTACGTGTTGTCCGTTCTTTTTCCTTATGCTTATTTACTGATATGGTCAATGGTAGGACACTTGCACAAAAATACACGTAGTTCATATCAATGGAGTTGTTCTTGATATGATTAAGTTCATATTTACTAGTTTCACCTCTGCATGCTTTAATTAGAATTAATCATTTTCACGATTTACTCTTATTGTCTATTTGACTGTTATTTGACTTAACTGAAGATTTCACCTCCTCTATTGTCATGCTATCTTTTAATAACTGCTTATCTTTATTTGGAATTATTATTATTTCCTCATGTAATTTGTTCAGTCTTAATTGAGGTTATGATTATCTTTCGGCTGCTTATCCTTAATTGAATTGTTGAATATCCTTTGAAATTTTCTCAACCTTAAAAGAAGTTTTAGATATCCTACATCTTAGTTGACTTGTTTTATTTGGATTATTTGACTCGTGTTAGCTCTCCCTGTTGTTGAAATGTATATTGTGGGACCGTTGCTACACATTAGTTTTTCCCTTTGTTGAGTTGTTCTCTTTACGCCTAGCATTATTTACTGTGGTTATTCCTTGTGAATTGGTTCTACCGTTTCTTTGTGAATTAAAGTTCTTGAGTTTATTTACTTGTCGTACTTTGTATTATTTTCATTGTTATTGCTGTCTTGTTGTGGTGATGCACGAGGTTTCTGTCATGCTATTGTTACCATTGATATTTGCACATGCGGCGTGACAAGGCGGGATATGCATATATATATATATATATATATATATATATATATATATATATATATATATATGTGTGTGCGTGTGTGTGTGTGGAGGAGTGGGGTGGGGGGGTCGCGCATGTAGCGAGACAAGGTGGGAATATTATTATGCACGTGTGGTGAGACAAGGTTGGCAGTTATGTTACTATTGCACACGTGACGAGACAAAGTGGGATGTGTCAATGATTGATTTATGATGATTTGTGGCATGGGGGCATTCTTGTTGTTGATATTTGTGAAGTGGTATACATACATACCTGTGTAAGCTTTATCTTTTGAAAGTTATGAGAAAATATTCTACGTGCTCTCTGTTCTTTTTCCTTATGCTTATTTGCTAATATGGACTATGGTAGGACACTTGCACAAGCATACACGTAGTTAAGCACTCTAATCGGATAAGAGGTGTTCTTGACATTGTTGAGCATAGATGCTCACCCTTGTTTACTTGCCTTCTATGTGAGAATGACTCTGTCGGCACGTGAGTCGTCAGTGCGGTTATGAGATATTATGAGAGCACAGGATGCCAAGTGTTAGAATTCAGGTATTGAGACCCGTGAGTTGTGATTTGTCCGAGGTTCGGTACCTCGTGGAGTTGTTGACTAAAACCTGATGTAAAAGCGGTTGTAGTTGCTGAGTTATTACTTGTCCTTGATGTATTTGTGATTTCGGATTTAGGTTGTGTTCCATTCACCTTTCTGTGTCATTTTCATGATATTTCGCTGATACTTGTTGTTTCCTTCCTTATTGCCATCACTGTACTGTGAGCCATATTGCATAGTCTTTATGTGACAGCATACTTCTGTTGTTCAAATAGTTATATCTATTCAGTTTACTAGACCAGTGGGTGTCTTGACTATTCCTCGTCACTACTCCACCGAAGTTAGTCTTGATACTTACTTGGCACCGCTATGGTGTGCTCATGCTACTGTTCTGCACATTTTTGTGCAAATCCAGGTTCTTGTTCGTTAGCTGGCTGTGTGGACTGTTGCTGTGGAGACTCAAGGTAATCCTGCTGCTGCGTTCGCAGGCTTCGGAGTCACCTTCAACTTTTTATTTTGCACTGTTTATTCTTATTTGTGGACAATTGTATTTACAAGTTTTCTAGCAAACACTCTGTAGAGCTTATGACTTGTACTACCGGTTTTGGGAATTGTAAGAGATTCTATTTAAATAATGTTGTTGTTTTAATTATTGTTAGGCTTACCTAGTCCTTAAGACTAGGTTCCATCACGATACCCAGCGGAGGGGAAATTAAGTCATGACAAGTTGGTATCAGAGCTCTAGATTCATAGGTGCTACGAGTCATAAGCGGGTTTAGTAGAGTCTTGTGGATCGGTACGGAGACGTCTGTACTTATCTTCGAGAGGCTACAGAACTATTAGGACAATCTCACTTCTTTCATTCCTATCATGCGAGCTTATTGATCTCGGAGTTTGAACTTTTATCATTCCATTCTCTCACAAATATTGAGGACACGAGCTACAGTTATAGACGACGCTGCTCCCGGAGCAAGTATCGCTAGAGGCAGAGGCCGATGAGGAGTAAGTGTCGCAGCCAGAGCACAAACCAGAGTAGCAGTTAAGGAGCCGCCAGTAGTTCCAGTTAGGGAGCAAGTACCGGAGGCGCCTGTTATTACCCCCGGACTTCAGGAGACCTTAGCACAGTTCTTGAGCATGTTTGGTACATTGGCTCAGGCGGGGTTGATTCCGCTTGCAACAGCTACTTCACAGACCGGGGGAGCAACCCAGACTCCCGCCGCCCACAGCCAGGGTAGCGATTTCATGTTGGTCAGGTTCCAGGTGTCATGGCGATACAGTCTGTGGTTCCAGTTCAGCCCGTGGTCAGGGAAGCAACATCTGAGAAAGAGCAGCTTAGACTTGCAAGGTTCAAGAAATATGACCCTCCTTCATTCAGTGGTTTGGCTTTAGAGAGTGCATAGGGTTTTCTGGAGGAGTGTCACCGCATTCTTCATATTATAGGTATTGTAGAGACGAGCGGGGTTATTTTTACTATATTCCAACTCATGGGAGTGGCTTATCAGTGGTGGCGGGCATATG
Organism: Nicotiana tomentosiformis; assembly: GCF_000390325.3. Lineage (NCBI taxonomy): Eukaryota > Viridiplantae > Streptophyta > Magnoliopsida > Solanales > Solanaceae > Nicotiana > Nicotiana tomentosiformis. Next base: position 18,382,860 of record NC_090819.1, read on the forward strand.
AGTTGGGTAGACCAGCCGAGTTAGCTTCACTTACATGGGTTCAGTTTTCAGAGATGTTCCTGAGAGAGTTTGTACCTCAGTCTCTTCGAGATGCATGGCGCGCGGAGTTTGAGCAGCTGCGCCAGGGCATTATGTCAGTGTCAGAGTATGCCGTGAGATTCAGTGATTTCGCCAGACATGCACCTGCTTTGGTCGCCACAGTTAGAGAACGTGTCCGTAGATTCATTGAGGGACTTAGGCATGATATTCAGTTCAGCATGGCTCGGGAGTTAGAGTCAGATGTTTCGTTTCAGCAGGTGGTAGGGATCGCTCGTCGAGTAGAGGGTATGTGGGACCAGGAAAGAGAAGACAGGCGAGGCCATGAGAGAGAGTACATATGAGATCAGGAGAGAGAAGACAGAGAGGTGAGGAGGCCTCGAAGACCGGAGAGATCTACTGGTCCTTATTTTAGAGCCGGGCTGCGTGCCGTGGTGGAGGTGATACCAGGATGAGATCCTTATGATTTGTTCATGTAACTTGATTTTTCCTTTTGAATTGATTCGTAGTAGGGTATTGTTAGAAAGTTGTGCCTGTCGGGCTTGTTTGATATTTATCTTATGTGTTTCTCTTTACATATTTAGTCGATTTCGTTATGTGCTTCTTAAGTTTTGGCTTGCGGGGTGTGTGCCCGGTGGTGTTAGTTGTGACTTGTTGATTCGGGTGTATAGTTATGAGGTCTTCGTGTTTCTTGAATCATTGTCAGCGTTGTGGAGGTTTGAAACGGGTTGCTAACGGATATGTATCTAATTATCGGTGCTAGTTTTGATTTTGGGCAGCTAATGTGATCAGAAATGTTATTATGGGCCTATATGTGGTGTGTCTTGTTGTGTAGTCGTACCTTGTGGATGTAGGCATGAGTTGTTACAGCTGATTGAGACTGATATCGATTATGGATTTAGAATCGGGTCTTTTGAAGATAAATGAAGGTAAGAATTTTGACTCTAAGGCTTATCGGTGTTGATAGATAGGATAAATTACAGTTGGGATAGTGTCGTCAGTCTTATGTGGATTGGGGTGACGTAGGGTCCCCCATGGGTGTATGTTGGGTATGTACTTTCAGTGATTTCAAGACTTCGAGGTGATTCTTAGCACGTTCGAGGACGGGCGTTTGTTTAAGAGGGGAAGGATGTAATGACTCGGCCGGTCGTTTTGAGAATTTAAGTCCCGTCCGACGGCATAAGACCCTGAGCAGCTTCATATTATGTGTATTGACTTGCGTGCGTGGTTGAATTCAGTTACCAGATATTTCGGAGTGGTTTGGGATACGTAGTCCCTAAAACGAAAGCTTAAGTCTTAGGATTTTGATCGTAGTCGGAACTGTGTGAAGACGACTCCATAATGGAATTTCGTCGGTTCCGTTAGCTCCGTTGGGTGATTTTGGACTTAGGGGCATGTTCGGATTGTGTTTTGGAGGTCTGTAGCTCATTTAGGCTTGAAATGGTGGAAATTGAATTTTTGGAGATTTTGACCGGTAGTGGACTTTTTGATATCAGGATCGGAATACGATTCCGAAAGTTGGAGTAGGTCTGAAATGTTGAATATGACTTGTGTGCAAAATTTGAGGTCATTCGGACGTGGTTTGATAGGTTTCGGCATCAGTTGTAGGAATGTGAAGTTTCAAGTTCTTTAAGTTTGAATTGGAGGGTGATTCGTGATTTTAGCGTTAATTGATATGATTTGAGGGCTTGACTAAGTTCGTATGGTGTTTTAGGATTGGTTGGTATATTTGGTTGAGGTCCCGGGGGCCTCGGGTGAGTTTCGGGTGCTTAACGGATTAAAAGTTTGATTTGTGTTATTGCTAAGTCTTCAGGCTTCTGGTATTTTCGCACCTGCGGTGAAGAGACCGCAGGTGCGGGAGCGCACGTGCAGAATGGCAAGCGCAGAATCGGAAAAATGGAGGAGTGCCAGGGGTCGCAGGTGCGAGGAAAATTCCTTATCTACGATGCCCGCAGATGCGAAGATGGAGGCGCAGGTGCGAGAAGAGCTGGACTTGGCAGTCTCCGCAGGTGCGGAGAATTTGTGCGCATTAGCGGCTCCGCAGAAGCGGATTCTGGGACGCATAAGCGAGAGGAAGCACATGTGCAGTTGGAAATGCACACATGCGGTTGCACACATGCAGCTAATTATGTCGCAGGTGCGGTCACGCCTGGGCAGAAAAGAGAAATTCGAGGGTTTGATTTCATTCTTCGTTTTTGGACTTGAGAGCTCGGAATTTGGCGATTTTTTGAGGGATTTTCAGAGGAAGCTTTGGGGTAATGATTCCTAATTTATTTTTGGTTGTATTACATTAATCTGTAGTTGTGTTCTCCATTTAATTTAGGATTTTTAGGGTTGAAATTGGGAAAAATTGGAAGAACTTCTTCAATAAAGATTTATAGTTTTGAAGGGAGATTTGTGGTCGGATTTGAGTAATTCTTATATGGTTGGACTCGTGAGTGAATGGGTGTTCGTATTTTGTGATTTTTACCCGATTTCGAGATGTGGGCCCGGGTCGACTTTTTAGGGCGGATTTCGAATTTTTTTTTAAAATATTGATTACACTAATTAGATGAGTCTATTATTATTGTAATCATGTTATGCAATTGTGTTTGCCTAGATTTGGGCCATTCGGAGCCGGATATTCTTGGAAAAGGCATTGTGACCGATTGTTTGAGCTTGGTTCGAGTAAGTATCTTGCCTAACCTTGTGTGAGGGATTTTTTCCTTAGGATTTGAGTCTTCTATAGTGATTGTAGTCCATGTACGCGAGGTGACGAGTGCGTGCTCAGACTTATTTGTGAAAAGTTTCCCTTTTAGGATTTCTAGATCCTTATATTCAATGAGTATGGAGTTGTTCTTGATATGATTAAGTTCATATTTACTAGTTTCACCTCTACATGCTTTAATTAGAATTAATCATTTTCCCGATTTACTCTTATTGTCTATTTGACTCTTATTTGACTTAACTGAAGATTTCACCTCCTCTATTGTCATGCTATCTTTTCATAACTGCTTATCTTTATTTGGAATTATTATTATTTCATCCTGTAATTTGTTCAGTCTTAATTAAGGTTATGATTATCTTTCGGCTGCTTATCCTTAATTGAATTATTGAATATCCTTTGAAATTTCCTCAACCTTAAAAGAAGTTTTAGATATCCTACATCTTAGTTGACTTATTTTATTTGGATTATTTAACTCGTGTTAGCTCTCCCTGTTGTTGAAATGTATATTGTGGGACCGTTGCTACACATTAGTTTTTCCCTTTGTTGAGTTGTTCTCTTTACGCCTAGCATTATTTACTGTGGTTATTCCTTGTGAATTGGTTCTACCGTTTCTTTGTGAATTAAAGTTCTTGAGTTTATTTACTTGTCGTACTTTGTATTATTGTCATTGTTATTGCTGTCTTGTTGTGGTGATGCACGAGGTTTCTGTCGTGCTATTGTTACCATTGATATTTGCACATGCGGCGTGACAAGGCGGGATATGCATATATATATATATATATATATATATATATATGTGTGTGTGGGGGGGGGGGGAGGGGGGGTCGCGCATGTAGCGAGACAAGGTGGGAATATTATTATGCACGTGTGGTGAGACAAGGTTGGCAGTTATGTTACTATTGCACACGTGACGAGACAAAGTGGGATGTGTCAGTGATTGATTTATGATAATTTGTGGCATGGGAGCATTCTTGTTGTTGATATTTGTGAAGTGGTATACATACATACCTGTGTGAGCTTTATCTTGTGAAAGTTATGAGAAAATATTCTACGTGCTCTCTGTTCTTTTTTCTTATGCTTATTTGCTAATATGGACTATGGTAGGACACTTGCACAAGCATACACGTAGTTAAGCACTCTAATCGGATAAGAGGTGTTCTTGACATTGTTGAGCATAGATGCTCACCCTTGTTTACTTGCCTTCTATGTGAGAATGACTCTGTCGGCACGTGAGTCGTCAGTGCGGTTATGAGATATTATGAGAGCACAGGATGCCAAGTGTTAGAATTCAGGTATTGAGACCCGTGAGTTGTGATTTGTCCGAGGTTCGGTACCTCGTGGAGTTGTTGACTAAAACCTGATGTAAAAGCGGTTGTAGTTGCTGAGTTATTACTTGTCCTTGATGTATTTGTGATTTCGGATTTAGGTTGTGTTCCATTCACCTTTCTGTGTCATTTTCATGATATTTCGCTGATACTTGTTGTTTCCTTCCTTATTGCCATCACTGTACTGTGAGCCATATTGCATAGTCTTTATGTGACAGCATACTTCTGTTGTTCAAATAGTTATATCTATTCAGTTTACTAGACCAGTGGGTGTCTTGACTATTTCTCGTCACTACTCTACCGAAGTTAGTCTTGATACTTACTTGGCACCGCTATGGTGTGCTCATGCTACTCTTCTGCACATTTTTGTGCAGATCCAGGTTCTTGTTCGTTAGCTAGCTGTGTAGACTGTTGCTGTGGAGACTCAAGGTAAGCATGTTGCTGCATTCGCAGGCTTTGGAGTCACCTTCAACTTTTTGTTTTGCTCTGTTTATTCTTATTTGTGGACAATTGTATTTACAAGTTTTCTAGCAAACACTCTATAGAGCTTATGACTTGTACTACCGATTTTAGAAATTGTAAGAGGTTCTATTTAAATAGTGTTATTGTTTTAATTATTGTTAGGCTTACCTAGTCCTTAAGACTAGGTGCCATCACGATACCTAACGGAGGAAAAATTGGGTCGTGACAGATACCATATCATTGCTCCCTTTGACATGGTCTCCCCGAATTTCTTTAATAATACAACTTTGATCTCATCATCTTCTAGATCGTTCCCTTTAATGGCACACGTGTAAGAGGTGACATGTTCGTTGAGGTTAGTCGTTCCATTATATTTAGGAATCTCGGGCATGCAGAACATCTTGGGGATCGGTTTGGGAGTTGCGCTCGGGGGGAAAGGCTTTTTTACGAACTTTTTGGAATCCAAACCCTTCAATATTGGTGGTGCCCCCGGGATCTGATCAACCCTGGAGTTATAAGTTTCTACTTTCTTGTCGTTTGCCTCAATTCTTTTTTTTCCTGACTCTATCCGTTTATATCAGTTCCTCGAGCATCTTTATAATTTCGGGGGTAGTTCCCGATTCTTGATAATTTGACCTTACTACAGCTGGTCCCGTTTTGTGGGTGACTTCTTGGAGTGGACCATGCTTAGGCCTGCTCGGTGCCTGGATTTTGATCTGCAACTGAGCTATCGCTACTTGTTGAGCTTGCAACATTTCAAAAATCATGCGCAGGCTCATCCCGTCTTCTCCAATATTTTGGGTATTTCGTGCTACAGATCGAGTTCCACCATGAATGTTGTTTTCGGGGCCGGAATGTTGGTTTGCTTCAATGGCCACATGCGAATTAACATCAATTGGACCCACGACCCGAGTTCCAACGGGGTCAACGGGTGGTCTTTTATCCCTGGGCGCCACGTTGTTATTCTCATCTTGATGGCCAGATTCGTTGTCGATAGGTAGGGCCATTAACTAAGAGTTCGTCATTTTTAGCTTGAAATCAAAGATACTTCCAAGAGCAAGTGTAAAATAGTGTGTTTTACAGAGATTTATATCAAATAACCACTATTATCCTTAGCCCTACGGTAGGCGCCAAACTATTTACCCGAAAAACGGATAACAATTGAATTTATACGTAGTTCTAAGGATACGTGGTATAACTTAGTACAAATTGGAAAAGATAAATAAATGAATATTGAAATTAGTTGTAAAAGAAATGAATTCAAACTGAATGAATTAGTTAGCCTAAGCCTTCAAGTTGAATAGAGAGTAATTGATAGGAGAACAATATAACTAAATATCAAAACCAGAGAAGAATAATGTATTGCTTTATATTCTATGGATCTTAATGAATATGTCTTCTACAAATGATAACAACCTTTAATATAGTGAAGAAATCTTATTTTGGATATAATTAAAAATACATAGTGGGGATCTCATGATAGATTAATTAATTAGTCTTTCCATGATTTGCGCCGTAATTTCCGTCGAGATTCCCACCCAATTGCTGATATTCCGGTCTCTGTCTTTGGCTTGATAAGCTTTCCTCGATTGAGGCCGATCTTTGGCCTCGGTCAGTCTCTACATTTAGCTCGATCTCAATCTTGGTTGATCTCCATTTAGCTCGATATCGATCTTGGCTGGTCTCGAACTTAACTGGTTTCGATCTCGATCGATTCTTGAATTACGAGCTTGGCAATATCTATACATATAATGATCCAATCTATTTTGAGATCGAACCTTGGTCTGCCGCCCCGATCTCAATTAACCGTACAAAATCGGACAAGTCCGATTTCGACCGTATACAACGACATAAATTTTATAATCCATATCATATTCTTTTTTCATTCGTTGCACTGTTATTGTTATGGTCTCGTGGAGTTCAATTCGAATTAATAGGACTACTAGAATGAAATTCCAAACACATTTCATCAGTTCAAAAACAGTGAAAAAGGAAAGGTCTTTAACGGGGATAACATGATCATTTTTGAATCTTATCCTGGGAATCCCACCTATGAGGTGGGTATTAAATAATCCAAGATTGTGATATAAATTTATTCCGAGATTAACTAATTCTAAAAATAAATATGAGATAAATTTAATCCTAATTCCTATACCACCTTATCCCACGTACCAAAAGATCCACTGCGTAGTTAAAAATATAAAACTCTAGTGAATCGTTTGAATGACAATGAACATAACAGTCGGTAGCGCAATGATGACCCACCCTGTCAATTTCTGAGACGAAAAAAAAAAAACAATGTCAGACTGACAAGAGATTAACAGAGACCATAAATGTTTGTTTCTATAATTTACTTATCGTTCTCTTTTAATTATTTACTCCTCTGGTCCACAATAAGTGATTTGTTTTGGATATTTTTATACAAATTAAGAAATTCACCTTTTAACATTAATTAGCAATGAAATTGACCATATTAATCTTTACTATTTCTTCACATAAATATCTCTAACACATACTCCAATATTATTTACTCCAAGGGTAATGTAAGAAAAAAAATAATTAATTCATTTTTTAAAATCTGAAAAATTACTTATTTTGGACCATAAAAAAAAAACCAAAAAATCACTTATTTTGGATCGGAGAAAGTATTATTTATTTATCAAAGAGTCGAACATATAAATCTTGCATGGTAAACTCTTAATCTAGCGGTTGAGCTTGATTAGCAATTTTACATATCTAAGCACCTAAGGATCTGATCTAGCCGTTAACGAAGTGCATAGAAATCATGCGTGATCAGGGTTCAATTTTAGTAGAAAATAAACATAATTATCCGAAAGACATAATCTAAATCTTGATAGACATAATTATCCGATGCGAATACCGGTGAAAAAAACAAAGTTCGAGACATAATTTAAATGTGAACAAACTGACAGAACACCTTAAAAAACAAACAACATTACATAACCTACTTTATCTCGATGTTAAGTAATACTACTATACAATTAGATTGTACTTTCCAGCTTAGATAAATTCAATAATAATAGCATAATATGAAAAGAGTTTTTGCGTGTGGCTTGTGGAAGGGGGTTAAGATGTTTCCTATTTTAAATTAAAATAAGAAATAAAATAGTCAGATCCATAACTAAAGCGAGTGGGTAACATTTTTGAGCACATGGATTCATGTGGAAGAGAATTTAATGAAAAGGTTGTCCCTGATTAATTATGATAATTTAAACTTTGAGTAAAATAGTAACGTGATGAAAATCGAGGAGACGGTGCAGATTCTCATCTTTTTTTCTCGTTATTTACGACTTTTTGATACTCTGTGCAAAAAAAAGAAAAAAAACATAATGCAAATTTATCTAAGGTAAATATTTGGTTCAGATAAATTAATTTTTACACCGTCTAACTACTACGAATTCTCTTGGCGTAAAATTAGAATATTTGTTTTTGGGTGCTTCGTCTGTACAGTATATGTTGAAGTTTCTGTTAAACTATTCTGGGTTTAAAGGTAAAACATGAATCTTTTTATCTATAATACCATCTGTATCGTTAAATCAATTCTACTGCAAGGAGGGGTATCATTGATATCTCAAGATGCTTTACCAGTGCTTTTTTGGAGTTTAACTACTATACACTAACAAGGTAAAATCTTTTTAACACAATCACATCACCTGATCGATAATTATAGTTAACCATTCATAATAGATGAGTTCTGTAACTTGGAAAAGGCAAGTTACATCCTACTACAAGTTAAACTATACCAATATAAGCTAAATTCTTTTGTGGGATTAAGGACACGACAAAGACAACAAGTAACTATCTGCATTAATTGGGAAACTATGATCAAGATAAAAGCTAAACATATGCTATAACTCACCTCTTATTCAGAGGAAAGCTAAATATATGCTATAACTCACCCATATTGAGATAAGAAGTTCAAAGTCAAAGAACAAAGAGCATTAACTCTTCCACCACCATTGTTTGAGATTCAGAGATTGCTTTTTGAAACATCAGAAAACATGAAATTAGAGGCTTGTGAAGCAGATAAAATGTACAACAATGAGGCAGCATCTCATCCAACACTGAACGTTACCCATAAAAAAGTTGAGAGCTTGAAGTCACTTGGGCTTTTGTGAAGTGGATAACCTTGAAGAATGGAGCACGTTTTGCTCGCTTATTGGTTCTGTACAACAACAACAACCCAGTATAATCTCACAAGTGGGGTCTGGGGAGGGTAGGATGTACGCAGCCATAGCCAATCTTTGGAACCTTAAAACTTTGATATGGAAAAAATGTTGCCGCTCGTAACACTTTGGTGGAAGATGAGACATTTGTAAATTTCTCACGGTTTCACAATAAATAAACTAATTATTTACTGTGAAGCAGAGAAAGATATGCAAATGTCTCAATTTAACCATCTTTCAAAGTATTACGAGTGATAATATTTCGCCCCAAACTTATAATATCAAAGTTTCAAGGCTCCAAAGATTGGCTATGCTAGACAAAATTAACTCCCCCCATCATTCTCTACAGAAAAAATACCTCAAATAAACTAGCTCGGTTGGAAAACAGTCAATAAAGGTGTCCGCTCGAGCACGATAACTTTATGCAAGTTTCTTTTTTGTTTTCCACTATGAGTCAATACAACTGTCCAATCTTAAGCTGGATTAGGCTTGTCAAGAGCTAGTGTTTTTGCAGATGCAGCAATTTCTCTAGAGCCGTTAGAGAATGGAATACCATGTAAATTGAAGATGTTGTCAATTAAGGACCTAAAATAAAAAAGAATCATTAGAGTGGATATAACATTCTAACATGACATTTCTTACTTCTTAGGGCCTGGTTTTATAGGAGAAAAAAGTCACTTTACCTGATTAATGACTCTGTTCTTATGATACTCACAGCAGACACAGAAAAAAGATAAAACTACTATAGAACTGCTTTAGCAATATCGACACACACACACCAACCGCCGTTACCAAAAAAGATTTTGTCATTGTAATCATTAGCCATAGAACATGATCAGTAGCATATGCAAAATATGCAACTCTTGAGAATTCAAACCTAAATGAACTGACCAGCCATGTATGTTCCCACATTTCACGAAATCAGTGTTAAACAAAGTATAACATATATGGCTATCGATTGTTTTCTCTTGTTTCACCGTAAAAACAAAATTAACTAAGAGCCCGTTTGGATGGGCTTACAAAAATAACTAAGAGCCTGTTTGGATGGGCTTATTTTAAGTAACTTTTAAGCCAAAGTAGTTTTTAAGCCATAAGTTAGGATTTCTAGCTTTTGGCTTGTTTTTGTCATTTTAGCTTAAAAACAAGTACTTAAAAGCACTTTTTTTACTTTATCCAAACACTACAAAATGGCTTAAAAGCAATTTTGGCTTAAAAGCACTTAAAATAAGCCAATCCAAACGGGCTCTAAGTCTTATTCTCAAATAAGTTGTGACCGACAATATGAATCCTAAATGAACATGTGTCTCCATTTAATTTCATCTAATGCCAACGTTACAACAACTATGCCTCAAATAGATCTAATAAAACTCCTATGAAACATATCACCTACAGTAAATGTACCAACATTAATAAAACATCTTCCCAACTAATTAATATCGCCTGTATAGATATTTTTCTTCAATTTTGTCCTACCTTATGTTAAGTGTGCATGGATTCCAAAACCTTATATATCTTTCGAGACAATTTCCTTGCATATAATTTTAGGTCTAACTCGTCCTCTTTTAATACTTTCCGCCATGGCTTCACACACATACACAGATGCATCTGGAGGTTGATACAGGACACGATCCAACCATTTCAAGCCACTTTCTTTCAAATTTATCCTGATGTGATTATTTTTTGATCTTGTCTAATCTTGTATAATCACACATCAATCTTATATATCCACATTTCCACGACACAAATCTTGTGGATGTCTTGGACTTTAACGGCCCAACATTCACTTCCATCACATATAATATTGTTGATTTTATAAGTTATAACTACCCTATGAGCGTTAAACTCTTTGGTTCTTTGAGCATTAGTTAACAACATTATTAATCAGAAAAAAAAAAGGTTTTAAACCCGGAGCACATTGTGAATAAGCTGATGTTTTTTCGCATCCCTCCTATGAAGATCAGAGCAGACACGGTAGACAAATAATTTTTGAAAGCGGTATACAAAATGATAGTGAGAAGGATTACACTGTAGCTAAGAGGCGGATAGAACAGATCCAAAAAATCTGATACATATATATTCCTTAGACAAAATCAAGGAACATGAATCTGTAATCAACAGACGAAGAAAGAGCGGTTACTTACTTGTTAAGTAGGGTAGCAGCATCCGAAAATTAGAGGAGGTAAAACCTGCCTGAAGAATAGGCGGCGATTTTTAGCTCATAGGAATATGGTGAAATCACATCTCAATATCTATATGTGGCATTGGACGCGAGTAGGTTGGGTTATTTGAGGCATTGACTCGGCCCAATTTGAACCATCTAAATATTAGAGCCTAATTTCCACACGTAACTACAATTTGCTTAATTATCATCAATTATTATCAATTTGTATCATTTGTATTCCTTCGCTCTAAATTGTTGTATCAACACATATACTATACTGAAATACAGTGATACATGCAGTTATTGTATCACCGTATGTGACTCCATACGCTGGATTTACCATTGAAATTTTGCTACAAAATACAAAGAGTAGCTACCACTTGTAATCATTTCAATGTGTATTTATGTCTAGTTGATACAATGTATAAGTTAGTTATACCATGTAATTTTTTCTTTCTTTAACCATTATGGTAATAAATACCTTTACAAATTTTATCAAGGAATCTTCATAAAAATAGCCGGTTAGATTTACTGTTTACTTTGCCTAGCCAGTATACATAGATCAGATACTGATTATACACACTAATTCACATATTATGCATAAGCTGTATATATGTTATATATCCGCCGGATATTTTTAGTTTTAGTTGGGTGGGCGGCTGTTTAGAGGCGGACCCAGGATTTGAGCACGACGGGGCCACAATTGTATGCTAATTACTAGCGATAAAATTTGGCGGCAACTCTTTGAAAATTCAATGATTATGATGACTTATCATCCAAGTATAAATAAAAAGAAGCTCTAAAGAAATAGAAAGCATCAAACAAAGAGAGAGATTTCTTCGCAAAATAGGTGTTACGGAAAGAGAAGGTATTTGATTTAAGATTGTTTCAAATTTTAACTTTTCTAGCTTTTTCTCCATTAAAAAAAGGGTCTATGATCAAAAGGGTGTTCAAACTTCAAAAATTATGAAAAAACTTACTAAACAAATCAAGATTAAGGGTGTGCTAATAGTTAAAGAACTGAAGAAAGGTCTCAAATTCTTAATTAGTTGTCATTGCCGAGTCAGGGTTGACGGATATCCGCTACTTTGTCAAAGTGATTGTTGAAGAAAGTTGTGGTAGAAGGATTTGTATTTTTCTACTTCAGGAGTGCGATAAATTACAATTTAAGGCTTTTAATTTTAAGGGAAGGATTTGAAAATGAATAAAATTAAGTAAGTTGACTATTATGTATTAAAACTAAACTATAATTGAATTCAAAAAAAGAAGAAGATAAAAGTAAAAAGTGTAGCAGTTTGCTATTAAGTACAAATTAGTTGAATTCAAAGAAGTAAAATAAAAATGAGAGGAGAAATGATGAAAATGGGTTTTGAACCCACGAGATCCAGCAAAGGCGAAAACTTAAGCGCTCCATAAAATCACTCCTCCAGTTCGCCTATTTGTGTGTGGGGGCACACGAAAAATATTTAAGGCATCCCAACTATATATATATATATATATATATATATATATAGAGAGAGAGAGAGAGAGAGAGAGAGAGAGAGAGAGTTTTTGTCGAGGTTAACGGGGTCCCGTGACCCCTCAACCCGAAACGTAGGTCCGCCTCCGCGGCTGTTTGGATTAATTCTTCTCTCATCTATTATGTAGTTGTCTTTTGGAGTCCAAATTTTTGCAGACTTGTTGCTGATATGTTAAAGAATTTCTGGTTGATTTTGCTAGTATTCTGAGTTAGTTGATAAATTCATTTTTTTGTCCTAGGGCCGATGGTACGATTTCGAAGGCAAAAACAATGCACACTCTATGTTCACACTAATTATAAGTATAGTTTATTATGATTAAGTCATTAAAATGACATGAAAATGCGTAATTATATACATGTAAAGACACATGTCATGTATTTATTGATTTGATATAATCAACGGGTATAAATAAGTATTTTTCATGATAGGAATTTCGCTTATAAATTGTCGGTATAGACGTTGTTCTTTAATTTCATTAATGTTGAGTCTTCCATTATCGCATCATGATTTGATAGCTTATACTCCGTAATAAGAATCATATTACAAATGCTGTTAGTATCATTTCTCTCTCCATTTCACCAAGCTAAACATAGTAGGATCTTCTCAAGAAGATAAAGCTTCATTGTATACCTACATGATACAATAGAAAGATGCTCCTTTTGACTCTTCTCAAGAAAGGGGAAAATGTTTTATGCATACACAATACATGATCTAGGTTTGTGTATTTAAGTTCATGGTCATGCACCGTGGCGGATTCAGAATCTAAACATTGTGAATTCTGAAATGCATATCTAACTCTACCTTTATATGTTTTTCGCAAATATATATAAGGTTCGGCCTTGAAACACTGAATTTTGCCGACTGCAAAACCTATGGTTGAATCCGCCACTAATCGATCATGCACATTGGGCTTCTAGGAAGGCATTGAAATCTTCCCTCGCCTTGTGAAGGCGAGGAGTTACGCAGGAATTGGGCGAGTCAGAGTCAGGGGACGATGTAGAAAACCGAACATGGCGTCTCGACTCATCGGATTTTCTATCAGTTATTTTTGCTGTGGTGTTCTTCAGGACCCCTTTTGGCTCCTTATCAAAAACAAATGCTGTTGTCACTGAGGAATGAGTGTCACTCACACTGCATCTGACTAGTTCCATTGGTAGATCAAAGAAGAGATTGGACTCATTTTCTTCATCTTCACTTGAGTTGATTATAGCTGATGATGTCCATGATCCACATTCAAATTTCTCCAATGACACTTTCCTTGAAACATTGTCTCCCATATTATCACATATTCCAGTTTCTTCCCTTCTGGCTTTTACTTGTTTTGCTTTTCCAATACCAGGAATAAACAAACACATAGCCCCACACTTAAACTTCTCCTCATAAGACTCCACTTTATCTTCACCACCACCACTAGATTTGTGAACTCTGCTAACTTTGCTTTCCTCAACATGTTTAACACTATTGACTTTTGTCAACCCAAGAACAGATTTTTCCGGTGGCGCGCTTGATCTTGATCTTTCTACACCCAATGACATGCTCCTGCGCAAGTGGTTTTCTTTCAGCCGTTCGAGATTTGCTAGCGCCACAGAATGCTGCCTAGCCAAAGGGTTGTTAGAGAGAGGAGAAGGTTGGTTTTTCCCTTTCTTTTTGGATAAATTTGATGCAAATTTTGGTGATGAGGTTGCTGAATTTGGAAGGCTGTTGCTTAAGAACTTCTTTGACGGTGGAAAAGGGAGAGGAATTGTTATGGGATCAAAAGATTTGGGTTTGTCATTTGTGTGAAGTGAGATAGGGAAATCATATTCATTTGCTACTTGAATATCCATGAATGAAGGCATATCTGAATTCTGAATTTGTCTGAACTTTGAAGCTGAAAGTGAGTGAGGTTGCTACCAATTATAGAGTGAGGTATTTAAGGAAAAGCCAAAGCATAGCTAAACCAAGAATGTGGAAGCCATGTCTTTGTTTTTCTTAGTTATGATTCTCACGTCTTCCTGTCCCAATGTGTGAAAACACAATAGCATTAATCTATTAATATGATACTTGGACTTACCATGAACTAAGTGGACAACAACTTGTACTAAGCAATCCTCTCCCAATGTGTGGAAAACACTATTTCATTAATCTATTATGTGATACTTTGACTTACCATAGAACTAAGTGGACAACAAGTTCTACTAAGCAACCACCAAAGGATGTGATAGAATGATTTAGATCCCTCTGCTCTTATCCAAAGGTCTTTGTCGAGTCATGGGAATAAAGAACCTCTTGGTAAGGAACACCTTACTCTCCATAGTGGGTCTACCCGGCGCGACTCCAAATTAATCAGACTAGTGAATTTCGGATAAGCGATGCGGAAAAAAAAAATCTACTAAGCAGTTTTTCATACATAGTAGTCCACCGGCATGAAAGGTTCGATGTAACCCAAACAAACAAAAAGAATATCAAAATATTCTTTAAGTATGTCTTCATATTCGGTTTTAGTAAGTTCAACTACTAAAAACCACCAACTGCATGACTTGCTACTATTTTAATCAACTTAATTCTGACTTTCGAACTGAAATTTAACAAAATGAACGTGCAATCACACGGCTGAATACAATTATACAACTAACTAAATAATTGAGAGTGGTCAAATGTAACCATTCCAAACACTAGAGGAGACGAGACAAGACACAGTTGCATATGAAAGATTAGAATCTAACTGATTCACTTACATAGCTAAATACAGATACACTGAGAAAAAGCAGAATAAATTGGAGTCTGGAGAGTGGAAAATTTACTCAATCAATTAGCTCTATAAAAACAGATATACGTATCTATTTTCCGTGGCAATATACATGTTCCACTATTGTAGGACGAATCGTGTACATTGACACAACTTACTGACCCTGCAAAAATGCCAAAAGCTGTATCACTGTAGAGAATTATAGAAGAGAATCAACACAACAGAGATGCCAATGATGATTGGAAATGCAGAGACCAAGTATAACGCTCCATATCCCTGCATGAAATTGTCACTCGTCAGAACCAGCTCCAAAAGAAGCGGTAATGAGAGCAACATATCTGGCAATGTTTCACAATTACAAGTGCATAATCTTATTCAATTTTACTTAATAAGCACCTGATATCACTTCATTAAGCACATTTTCCACTAAACTGATAGTTGAGAAAATCTTCAAGAAATCGCTATATGATGGAGCTACATTATAAGGCATATGAAAAGATTTGAGGGCATTTGCAATAATGCTTTTCCACAGCAGCAACATAATCTTCCATGAAGCCAATTTTTTTCTCATCTACCAGCTTAACTTGAATTTAGTCTAAGTTGAGCGGACTTTTCATTTGTGGCGCCTCACCTATGTCGACACGATACCAACACTAGTATGGGTGTGGGATACGTACCAGATCTGGTCAATCAACATTAGGTACTTTGACTACAAACTACTAAGAAATTAGAGATAAGATTTTGCATTTTGATTTCTCAAGTCAAAAGCGACTGTAGATTTCTAGATGGCTACCTACAACTTGAGAATAAAAGATTGAGTTACTGCATTCTACTACCTACATGTAAGTTTTTCACATAATGTCTCATTATTTTGGCATATTTTTATAGCTCTATTTTTAGATATAGTCAAATCGCACCACCCGTAGCTGTACCTAGATACGTACCCCGAATCTTAAAATTTAGATACGAAGGATCCGACCTCTAGATCTGCACCCGTATCGGATACCCACACCCGAGTCCGAGCAACTTAGGATTTAGCCATGACTTGAAAACTCGTTAAAAGAACAACAACAACAACCCAGTATAATCCCACTAGTGAGGTCTGGGGAGGGTAGTGTGTACGCAGACCTTACCCCTACCCTGAGGTAGAGAGGTTGTTTCCAATAGACCCTCGGCATCCTTCCCTCCAAGAACTCCCACCTTGCTCTTGGGATGACTCGAACTCACAACCTCTTGGTTGGAAGTGGACCTATTAGTTTTGACATGTTCCAACAATAACATGTCAGATTGGTCCATTTAACATATTCCACAAATTGTAAGCTAATTACCGGAAACAGTACTTAGCCTGCCTTATGAACAATCATAACAAAAGGGATAACTAGAGACAATGTCTAAGAATTATTTCGTCAACTAACCAAAGCTGGAGGAACATCTGGCTCATCACTCTCAGCTGACTCGTCAATCTCAGCTGCTGAATCCCAGTCAATCTTGAGCCGCTTAGCAGCCTCTTTTGGATTGATACCAGTGTCTGTGGCTTTTGCATACAGGGATCTGCCAGGCTTATTTTGCTTTGTAGCTTCAACCTAAATCCAACAAGAATAGAGTAAAACTACTAATTGGCTAAATGATGAAATTGGTGCCACTACAAAGACATAGCTTTTCCAGAGGATGTAAATCAAGGAGTCTCATCTGATTTCAAGAAATGAAAAAGAAATCAATATTATCTGCAAGTGGAATTCTCCAGATCAAGTAAAAGCTTAATACATGAAAAAAATAGTACTGGTGTCTGAAATTTCCAAAAGAAAGAAAAGAACAAGAAAATGTATTCTACTACTTTTTAGAAAAGTTGCAGCAAATGGTTGGAGAAAGATAAAACTATCCTGAAATCTAAAGATGAGGAGAAACTATTCAACCAATAAATCAATGTTACAAAAATTCAAATGCAATAAATTTTCCTTTTTATCACAGTATCTGACTTTGAGCGTGAAAGGTTAAATTCAACACCATGGACTATAGATATAGATGTCAAGGGGCCGGGCTGGTCAGGGGTAGAGTAAAACGGAACCGGCCGGTTTCATTACCGGGCCGGTTCCGGTTATTTTTTACCGGGTTTACCGATTCCGGGCTTCCCCGGTGCAAAATTTAACCGGAACGGTTCCGGGCCTAACAGACTGGGCCGGGCTTATTTATTTATTTATTGTATTTTATATAACAATCGTAATTTATATTAAGATAAAGTAAAAATGTAAAACATTAAAAACTAACGTATAAAAAGAATGTTTGAATAAATATAACTTATAGTATAGATCTTATACTGGACACTGGAGTGTTAATAACTTGATATGTAAGGATCAAACTTCAAAGGCTTTCATAGTTTCATTTCAAATTTTCATTGCATAATAATACTTCAAATTAATCTAACAAACTAAAACATTAAGCTTAAATAAGTCTAATAATTTTAAAATAACACAAATTGTCTCAAATCAACTTAAATACAAATTTCTGGAGGACGCTCAAGACAACTCTTCATATGCCTCCTTAAACAGCTTGTGCCCTCCCACTTTCGACGAAAATTTAAGGCTCGACCACAGTTCTTGCACTTTACTTTGTGAACTTCTTTATTTTCTTCTACCACCTCAAAGTGTTCCCAAACATATGAGCGCACTCTAGAAGCGCAAGGCATGATTTAACTTGAATTGAAATTTGGGTTTGAGAATTGAGAGATGAGTGAAGAAATGAAGAAGAAGGGGGGGTCTTTTATAGTTTTTCAAAAGGATAAATTAGTAAATAATAAAAGTGTTATTTTTGAAAAAAAAAAGCCCAAAAAAGGCTATTCTTGCAAATTAGCCATTGGGCAACGGTCAAAATGGCAGCTGACTGTTGCCAAACAAGCAACTTTATAAAATAAAAATAAAAAAATCAAAAAATAGCATTGAACCGGTCCGGTTAACCGGTTCCCATATGACTTGACCATAACGGGTCGTACCGGTCCGGTTAACCGATACCAAAAATCTACAGTCCGGTCCCCGTCCCAACCCAGCCCTGCCCGGCCCCCTTACTACCGGGCCGGTCCGGGAACCGGGCCAACCCGGCCCATTTGACAACTATAACTATAGATGGCTTAGAATTTGCCTTGTAATAGGCGTATCTAGATAAAGTATCACTAACAAACCTCCATTGCATGTTAAGAGGACTTTAATTAAGAAAAAAACTTGATTCTCAGGTCAAATTTATCGAGAATATGAGATTTCGCTCTCCAAGAAGTTGACATCCCTCATTTAAAAGAAGAAAAAAAAATTAAACTTCTTATTAGATGTAATGTCATTTACTTTTAGCTAAGTCTAATAAAACAGAGTCTAGATATAAGAAAAGTAGTAACTTTTTGATATTCTATGAATTAAAATGTTAAGCAAGAACATATTTTGTCCTTCTTAATCTTTAACAGTCTTGAGTTATACTATTGTTGTCCCTCAACACCTCTCACCCACAATATTAAGTAAGTCTATCTGATTCTGGCCCAAGTGAACCGACATACTATATTAGAATGATTTATGCCTGCATGAATGTGCTTCATGAAGCAGATATTGTGATTGTCAACCTATTATTGAATGCAGTTGAATAAAATGAAGTTAAAATACCACAATATTTACTGATGATTTTGGGTCATAATAAAACCTAGTCATGCATTTGTTGGTCCAATCAAGCTACGGGAGAAAACAATCAAGTAACCTTATTAGAGCATTTAGTTTCTCCTTCACCGGCCTTCCCCACCCCGTCCCCAATAAAAAAAAGTGTTTTTTCTTCCCCGCTATGCAGAAATGCTAGCCCTACCACAAAATGGGAGCTGGATTATGAGCATTTTCCATCATGTTTAATTGTAAATTTTGCCAAGAAGAATGTTTGAAGTCACAGTAATACCTCCAAATTAGGCCATGAATTCATCTCTTCAGCCAGCATCTGCAGAGCAGCAAAATCTTTTGGTACTTTTCCTTCGTTGATCTGAAACCAAAAAAAATAAAAATAAATAAAGAATTTAGCAAGACCTTGGGAAGTATATACTTAGAATCATAGACTGCAACATTAAAAAGCACTCTAACTGGTTGATCAAGGAACTTTAAATATTCAACAGATAGTAGTTTGGTCCAAAAAAGATTCTTCTTTTACATTCAAATAGAAACAATCTGATCTATACCTATGCATATAAACTCATTGAGAATCTATTAAGGTGGACAAAGCAAGAAGAAAAAGAGTTTCTAAATTTTTTGCTATTTCACCGTTTCATTTTTATGTGGCACATTTCCTTTTCAAGAGGTCATGAAATCTTCGACACAGTTCTGCAAATAATATGTTTGTAATACAATTCACATTCAGATGATGATGTGAGATTTTCCCATACTGAACAAACTTTATACACATTTCAATGAGAAGTTAAGTGCTTTCTTTCTTTAGTAATAAAATATTTAAGTCACATTAACTCATTCTCTCTAGAGCTAGTCAAATTGTACCACATAAAATGGGGTGGAAGGCATAGTTAATATAATAGTTATCTTCCTAGTGAACATCGATAAATTTTCTTATAACTTAATTTTATGACTCCCTGCCTATTTAGGTTCATTTATTCTCCAAACTGCTAGTTTAACACCACTATCACATTGGTACAAAGGTCCACTTGCTTACAACTAGGGGTGGCAAAAGTAGCCCAAGTCCATGTAACCTGCCCAACTTTTAATGGGTTGGGCATGAAACATTTTTCCTGATGAGCTAGTTTGGGCATAACCCATCTAGACCCATGAAAAAAGTTAGCCCAAACTCAACCCATGAAGAAGCCCAAAGTTAACCCGCCACTACCCAAACTGATATGCACCAGAAATTCTGGAATTGAAAAGAAGAAGGAACACCTAAAGAGTAACGAGAAGAACTACTCTTGAACAGTGATTCCAAGAGCTCAATGAAGCTCCGTCGAATTGAGAGAATAGAGAAGAGAGAATGTTATTAATCTTCACAACAATAGCTAAGTACAAAAGGAAGGTTTTGTGAGCTACATAGTAACATCCACGTGATGTGCAGTTAGTTAGTTATAACTAACTTCTGGAAGTCACATGACCCACACGTGCCTCTTCTAACAACCTTCACTAACAGTTTTAACTACTAACTCGACTACTCCTTATCATTTAACTATAGATTTAACTATGACTACTCCCTAACTGTGATTATTACATATAGATACGTATCAATAGCCCCCTCTTCAGACAATCCTTGTCCTCAAGGATTAAAAAGTGGAAACTTGAGCTTGAAATCTTGTAGATCCTCCCAAGTGTTGTACTCTGGTGCAACATTCATCCATTTGACAACGACTTGTGCTATTGCCTTGCCATGCTTCTTGGCCAGCCTCCTATCCAATATTGCTTCAGGTTCTAGTAGGACATGCCCTGAGTCAGAATGGATCACATGCAATGTCACAGAAGCAGTGTGAGCTCCCAACTTTTTCTTGAGCAGTGAAACATGGAAAGTTGGGTGGATCTTACAGTGTGGAGCTAGAGCTAGAGTGTAGGCACCTTGGCAATGATTTGGAAGGTCCAAAAGAACTTAGCAGATAATTTCTGATAAGAATGGTTCTTTAAGGAGAGTTGTTGTAAGGTTGTAACTTGATGAAGACCCAATCACCAACTTGATAGCTTCTATCAATTCTTCCCTTGTCTGCATGCACTTTCATTGTGTGTTGAGCTTTCTCCAGATGAGCCTTTAAAGCTCTTAATGTGGCTTCTCTTGCCTGCAAGCTCCTATCTATCACATCCAGCTGGGAATCAAAAGGTTGGTAAGGAAGTAGAGGAGGTGGTTTCTGACCATAAACAGCTTCATATGGAGTCATATTGGTAGCTGAGTGAAAGGTGGTGTTGTACCACCATTCTGCAAGAGGCAACCAGTGTGGCCATTCCTTTGGTTTATCAAAGGTCATACACCTCAAGTAGCATTCCAAACATCGATTGACAACTTCAATTTGGCCATCTGGTTGAGGGTGATAGGCAGAAGAAGTCAGAAGTGAGACTTTTTGTAATTTGAACAGCTACTGCCAAAATCTACTTGTGAATACCTTGTCCCTGTCAGACACAATGGTTCTGGGCATTCCATGATGTTTGAATACTCCTTCCATGAAAATTTGGGCTACCTCTAAGGTTGTGTAGGGATGTTTGAGGGCCATAAAATGAGCAGCCTTGCTGAGCCTGTCTTCCACTACAAAAATGACCTCTTTACCTGCAGCCTTAGGCAATCCTTCTATGAAATCCATAGAGATATCTTGCCGAACTCCTGCAGGGATAGGTAAAGGTTGTAATAGCACTGGGTAAGCCACATTCTCTCCCTTGCACCTCTGACACACATCACATTCCCTTACATAGTGATACACATCCTGCTTCATCTTTTTCCAGTAGAAATCCTGTTTTAATCTGTTGAGGGTAGCTGTGATACCAGAGTGTCCTCCAATAGCACTGTCATGATAGAATGACAACAATCTTTTCCTCAGCTCAGGATCTGCACCTACCATCATTCTCCCTTTCCTACTAAGGATGCCACCTTGAAGCAAGTGGTGAGATTTATGGCAGGTACCAGATTGCAGCCTTTGAACCAGCTTTTGGAGTGCTGGATCTTGGGTCCATCTGTGCTTAACTGCTTCTAAAAGCTCAGAAGAGACCAGAGATGCTGAATAGTTCAATTGGATCCTCCTTCCTGGAAAGAACATTAGCTGCAATGTTGTCTTTGCCCTTTTTGTAAGAGATGATGTAATCATAACCTAATAGTTTGATTAGCCATTTTTGTTGGCTGGGAGTGGTAATTTTCTGTTCTAGTAGATACTTGAGACTGATGGTCAGTCTTGATTACAAGTGTCTCCCCAGTAGCTAAGGTTCCATTTTTGGACTGCAGTAACCAATGCTAGCAGCTCTCTCTCATAGGCTGATAGTACTTTGTTTTTCTCGGATAAGCCTTTGTTGAAGAAAGCTATAGGTCTGCTATCTTGAGCCAGTACTGCTCCAATGCCAGAACCAGAAGCATCAGTTTCTACTACAAACTTTTTGTTGAAATCAGGTAGTGCCAGAACAGGTGTTGTAGTGAGTGCCTTTTTCAAGTCTTCAACTTCCTCAGTGGCAGCAGAGTTCCAGATGAAATTCCCTTGTTTCAACAGATCATGCAAGGGTCTTGCAATAATACCATACCCCCTTATAAACCTTCTGTAGTACCCAGTGAGACCTAAGAAACCCCTCAAGCTCTTTAGGGTAGTTGGTTGAGGCCAGTTCACTACTGCTTCCACCTTCTGATGGTCCATAGCAACTCCCACTTCAGAGATTACATGGCCTAAGTAATCTATTTGTTTCACTCCAAAAGCACACTTGCTTTTCTTGACATAGAGCACATGTGATCTCAATACTTGAAAAGCTTCCTCAAGGTGAATTAGGTGATCTGCCCAGCTAGCACTGTATATAAGAATGTCATCAAAGAAAACCAAGACTGATTTTCTAAGGAAGTCATGAAATATTTGATTCATTAGGCTTTGGAATGTTGAGGGTGCATTAGTTAGGCCAAAGGGCATGACCATGAACTCATAGTAGCCATTGTGAGTTCTAAAATAAGTCTTTGGAATGTCCGGCTCATACATTCTGATTTTGTGGTATCCAGATCTAAGGTCTAGCTTAGAAAAATACTTAGCTCCATGTAGTTCATCTAATAGTTCCTCAATGACAGGGATTGGGAACTTGTCCTTAACTGTGCAATCATTCAATTCTCTGTAATCCACACACATCCTCCATGTGCCATCTTTCTTTTTTACCATCACAATTGGTGAGGAATAAGGGCTGGTGCTATGTCTGATTACACCAAAGGCTAACATCTCATCCACCATTTTCTCTATTTCATTCTTCTGGATGGTTGGATACCTATAAGGTCTCTTGTTGATTGAAGAAGTACCTTTCTTCAGGATAATCCTATGATCATGCATCCTAGAAGGAGGAAGTTTGCTGGGCTCTTCAAACAGATCACCATATTTCTGTAGTACTAGCTGTAGATCTGCAGGTTCACTTTGAGTCTCCAACTGAGATTCCAAAGAGAACAAGCTGGCATATTCCTCTACTGATTCTTCTGTTAGAATGCCTACTGATATCATACATAACTCTGCAGGTTTAGCTAGCAACTTATCCATTTTGCCAGATTGGATTAGTTTAGCAGCAGGAGGCTGGATGCCTCTCAAGGATATCTTTTGGCCCATGATAGTGAACTCCATCTTGAGCTTCCTAAAATTCCACATGATATCTCCAAGTGTGACCAACGATTGAATTCCTAGCACCATGTTACACCCTCCAATGGGCAACACTAGCATATCTGAATCAAAGGAAATTCCCTACATTTTCCATATCAATTTCTTGCACACATAGTGACTGTGTACCTTATTGCCATCAGCTACTGAAACTGCAAATGGTGAGATGGCAGTCAAAGCACATCCCAATCTCTTGGCAGTATTGAGATCCAAGAAATTGTGGGTGCTACAATACCCTCATCCACCTCCATGGAAAAGAATTGTCTTCTCTTCTTGCAGATATGGCCTTGAGTGTACTTCTCATCACGGTTAAAACATAATCATTTACTCCTCTTCTCCTCCATTTCAACATGAGTTAAGAGTTTAGCATTTTTGTAGGGTAGTTTAGGATTAACGGGGTAAGGGTGTTGGCGTTTTAGGAAGATCTGGGCAGTGGTTTGGGTGAGAGGTTGGTTTGGTCCAAAGTGAGAAGAAGGTGGTTTCACAGGAAGGTTTCTAGGATTATTTCTGGGGTTTGGCAAAATAGGTGTTGAAAAGAAAACTTGTTTTTGGATTTCTAAAGTTTATTCCTGTATTCTTTCTAGGCTAATGGCTTTGGCTAAAGATCTAGGATTTAACATTTTAACAAGCAGTCCAATATCAGGCTTCAGTCCCCTTATGAAGAAACTAACAACATATTCATCTTGCAATTCTACTCTATTAAGCAATTCATCAAAAATGTCAATGTATTCTTGAACAGTTGTTACCTGCCTTAGGCCTTTGAAATCTCCCATTGGATCGTCAAACAACTTTGCTCCAAATCTGGAATAGAGACACCCTACAAACTCCCCCAGCGAGGCCACTCTCTTGTAACCCTTGATTTCATGAATCCTTGATGCCATTGAAGAGCTCGGCCTTCAAGTTTACAAGAAGCCAATTTCACCTTTGAATCTTCAGGAGTCTCGTCCACATCGAAGAACTGCTCACACTTATAGAGCCAATCCTTAAGCCCAGTTCCATCAAATTTGGAGATGGCCACATCCACCTGATAATTTCTAAAGGGAGGTTGATGTTCGACAGCTCTGGCCACTCGATTCTCTGCGCGATTTCTCAGAACTTCCTCACCTCTATCTATTACTGGTTCATTCTGCACGTGGCTATCCCCATTGATAAGCATCATCTTCTTAATCTCTTCTAATGCTTGGGCAAAATTTTGCTTCCACTAAAATAGTCAATTCTGCAACTATGTGAACTACAGAATCTACAGAGCCTTTGAGACTATCAACATCCTTGCGTAACTCTGCCATTCGCGTGCTATGATCGCCCATTGTCGTAGCCAAGGAATTACAGCTCTAATACCAATGATACGCACCACAAATTCTGGAATTGAAAAGAAGGAACACCTAAAGAGTAACGAGAAGAACTACTCTTGAACAGTGATTCCAAGAGCTCAATGAAGCTCAGTCGAATTGAGAGAATAGAGAAGGGAGAATGTTATTAATCTTCACAACAATAGCTAAGTACAAAATGAAGGTTTTGTGAGCTATATAGGTTAATCCACGTGATGTGCAGTTAGTTAGTTATAACTAACTTATGGAAGTCACATGACCCACACGTGCCTCTTCTAACAACCTTCACTAACAGTTTTAACTACTAACTTGACTACTCCTTATCATTTAACTATGGATTTAACTATGATTACTCCCTAACTGTGGTTATTACATGCAAATACGTATCACAAACACGTACGGACAAGAATTTGAATACGAAATGAAGATTTTATTGGGATTAGTGTTTTTGCTACAAAGTAAATTTTTGGCCAATCAACAATCTTTCTAATACCTCATGTAATTTGGAATTTCTTAAATAAGTTATTTCTTTTGGTGGTTGAAGCTTGAACCAATTAAGACAAAAAAAGATTTAAATGTATTATAGATAAAAAAATTATTCAATAAGAATCTTGGAAATGTTGCTCTATTGAAGACGATATCATAGCAGTTACAAAATTTCTTAATAATATTTTAATTCTTCTTTGGTGGAGGTTATAACTAGTGAGAAAGAAAGATATGTATAACTCTAAATGTTTGTTATATTTACTTCTACTTCTGATTTCAGAGCAATATGCTAAGTTGAAATTGATCACGAGAGATTTTTGTTAATCATTTTCGTGATTGGCATGGATTCAAGAATTGTGGCAATGAAAAGGTTTGTGACAAAAAAATGGCATGAATCAATACTATGCAGAGATAGATATTACATTTAATTCACTGAAAATTAGTATTTCAAAAATTTCTTGTTGTAATAAATTTATAACTTTTTGTTATATGTAAATATTTATGAAGACTTGTTTATAGATATTTGGTTGAGAATGTTTATTGGTTTCTTCAAAAGGTAAGAAAAAAAGTTGGGTCAAGTTGGACGGGTTGGGCTATGACCCATTGTTTATCCCATTTTGACCCCAGCCCATCTTGAATCAAGTGAACTTTGGGTTGGGTTGGGCATTGACCCATTTATAGTTCAGCCCATCTTGACCAATCCAAACTCACCCAAACAGCCCATTTGCCACCCCTACTTACAACAAAAAATTCCATTCAATCCACTTTTTTTGGTAACATAAAAAAAGGAAAGCTTAGTATGGATTTCCATACTTAGTGCTTAAATTATAAAAAAAAATCATGGAAGTAAATTATGTGACACAACAGTGTAAGTTGAATTATTTGTTGTAGAGTAATACCAAAAGTAAAAAGAATGTTCTCCTATACATTGGATGTTATAGAGTAATACTAAAAGTAAAAGAATGTTCTCCTACACTTTAAACATTATTCTGAGAGTGATCACAATCGATTCTACAGATTTTAGGACAAATTGTTTCTAAGAGATATATGAACGATCAATCTTTTCCTAAAGCTTAAATACATTTGGGAGTAGGAAATTGTGTTATAGACATATAGCATATAGCAGTTATCCCTACCAAGCACATAGAGAGAGATACATTTTCTTAAATAGGTAATATATCAGCAAAAATTCAAAGGAGTATAGACCTATACACCATCAAATAAACATAATCGGAGTGCAAGACCAATAACAGATGTCGAGATATAAATTTGCCAAGCAGTATAAAATGAAACCCTTAATAACTCAATGCAACCCCTTGACAACTAACACTTTTCCCTGCAATAATTTATTCCAATCTCCTTTCGCATCATTGTTAATGCCACATACATGTGTACTTCACTTTATTGTCACTAGGGTTCACATAGAAATCCACATACATTCTACAGGAAATATTCATCTCGTACTATGATGTAATTGTAAATTTAATCGACTACTCCAATAATATCAGTAGAATTTTGCAGAATTAGTTGCTCTGACTACAACTTCTATGCTTCATGAAATTTTCATCTGAAGGACATTGTGGTAACTCCCAAAGATCTTGCTTATAATTTCCAAGGAAGAGTGTTAGTTTCCTTTTAACTTCGCCGGTCTAAACTTGCCCATGTTGCCGATTCCAAACTCAACTAGTGGAAAGTTGTGGTAAGTTGATACCCAGTGTAAAGCTAGTCAACTTATGATGAGTCTCAAACAACATTAGGTATGTCTGGGACCACTATGGATAGTGAAGATTCATATAGTTGACCCCAACTAACTTGGGGTTGATGCGTTGGTTGTTGTAGTGCAAGTTTCCTTTGTCTTCATCATGGTTTGACAGATACTAAAAGTAGTATTTAGTTAAAGGGTTGGTTGCATTGTTGGTTTGAAAGATCTTTTACAGAATAGAGTTAAGTTTAGAGTTAACATCACAAAAAGTTTATTATACTTCAAGTAATACAGAATCTTCCCTAGCTACTCTTTTTCCTAACTCTTACCATATAGTATGATACTTCCATTTCTGATATAGTAACACTTCTCTCAAACCACACCCCAGGGAACAAAAGTGGAAATTTTCCACTCTTTTTCCCCTTGTGACTTGAACCTCCAAAATCATGGTTAGAAGTGGAGGACCCCTTCCTCTTACTCTTGTTTCCCATATAGCATGATACTTAAGGAGTTTGGTATGATCTTACATCTTATCTTTTCCTTTTCCTAACTATGTTCCCCCTTTCGAAGTATTCCTAGATTCCCTTTCTGCTGTATTATTCCTCAAAAGTTACCTCTGAGAGGCTTGTGGATTTCCCACATCACAAGAACTAATAACATGATCTACATGCATTCTAGTAGAGTGCTTAGATAAGTTATAAGATGTGTTGGATTTGAAAGAAACATGGGAATCTAACCCAAAACTTGAGGAGTAGAGTTAAGAGCCAAAAACTCTTGACGTAGGGAGGTTCAGTCCAGTCTGTTCACCTCAATTTGTGCCCTATTTGAGACTAAAGCAGGCGGGGACCTGTACTGGAAAATACTTATAAAGGAAATATTTCAACTTGCTCTGCAACAATAGATGAGAAATTGTTTTCTTTTTGCTGGCAAAACCTATTGATTAAACAAGGTCCTTAATGCGGAAAGGACAGTTTCAGCAGTTCATTATGAATTGTTCTCCATAGTCCATATAACTTGTCTTTTGGTGGAAAACATTCTTATTCAAACTGGAAAAACACAAAAAGGGATGTGGAAATGGGGGGGGGGGGAGGGGGGAGAGGAAATGCTGTTGAAGGAAGAAAAAAGATGAAGGAAAGAATGAGAAAATGAAGGGAGTAATACAAAGCAGTGACAGAAGGAGAATTGCTTTTTCAGTGAGAACCTCTTGTTCAATTGAGCAATTTTTGTAATCAAAGGGATTCAAATATCCGCCTATTTCAGTGCATAACTGAAGCATGTAAAATAATATTTTCCTAAAACAAGTGTTAACATCAGTTTTCATTCTTTTAATATCAAGGCCTGCTTTCAAAGTGCTTCCTAGAAACTGAAAAGGTTTTGTCACCAAACAACGTCATTTAATCTGCATTCTAAAATTTTTGAAAACAAAACAGCAATTATATTCCTTATTTTTCTTACCAAGCAGCTTTCAGCCGGCAAGAGAAAAACTACAAAAGCATCACTAGGACTCTTATTGCAACATTTAATATCCTAGTGCATGTTTTGGAGGGTCGAAAAACCTTCTATGCCAACTCCAATATATTACACTGTAAATCCTTCTAAAATGTTGTGTTGCAACATATTGCACTTGTACTTCGCTGACTTCTATATTTTGATCTACTTAACTAGAGTCTTCCATAAAAAGGTATGCAGCCTTTTTCATTTGCTTAGAATAAACTTCCCTTTGCAACTGCACCAGAGGAAATACTTCACATCGGAATGTTCTATTCTTGTCATCAATCAATTAAGCCTCAATCCCAAAGAGATGATCTATTCTTATTGGATGTCCTATATTCCTTCTTTTATGAGGAAACCATCTAGTACCAACAAATATGCCAGATTAATAGTCCAAATCATAGTTCCAGGTCACACTTCCAGAACCAGATCACAACTTTTAAAGCAGATAGTTCAGGAGCAGCCTCCTGAGTCAAAAAGCCATATAATTTGGTCAGCATTAAGCTGAGGCATTTGTGGAGCAGAGACTTACTTCTTCTAAAGCAGCAGCTAAGTCATCCCTTGTTGGAGCATTTTCATCGTCGATGCCGAGCAGCCGCCTCCTCTCAACGTCCCTGGGGTCTTCAATCATTATTGTCAACTTAACCTGTAATAAACCCAAGGGAATAGGTCAATCAAGATACAAATTGACATTTAAATTACCCCATGGAGCTAGTTAACCAAGACAGTCTATCAATCAATTAATCACTACTCCTCAATCCCAAATTAGTTGGAGTTGACTATGACAATCTTCAGTATCCATTCCACTCTCTTCAGGCCCATTTCATTTCAATACTAAATAATTCATCTTTAAGGGCAAATTAAGATTCTTTAAAACCATAGTTCCCTAAGTCTCACACTTACATCTGCGTGGACGCCCGGACCTAATGTAACAAAGTTTTAATCCTAGTTAAGACAATTAATGTCGTACTAAAAAAGAAGAGGCACCGACATCTTTCATATAACATTAACTAAAGGGACAATGAAAAAGTGCAAAAAGCATTCCAAACTTAGTACATGTGGTGAGCTTAACAAAATAAGTGATCTTTCAAAATAAACTGAGAGCTTAAACAAGCCGAAAATTCAAAGGGCGTGTATGGAGGTCAACTAAAAATGTTCAACATGAATAATACAAAATCTTTTTTCAAGGAAAAATATATTTCATTAATGGGAAAAACAACTTTCTTCACTTATGGGCTGAAGTCTCGGGCAGCATGAAGAATTTTCCAGAATAAGCGCAAGCTGAGTTGGAATCCCGTTCTAATAGAGGGCTTGCTTCTATTAGACCTGGAGTTGGTCAAAGGACTGTTGCGGGTCAAGTAGTAGAGGATATCGTCCATAAACCAGTTACTGGTACAAGTAACATAATGAAATGTAGCCATTCTCCTTTTATAACATAATATCCCATCCCTATCTCCATATAACTTAGTTCAATCAGTACTTTGACATTATTGCTACCTTTTAAAACTCAAAAATTATTCCCCAAAACATTATCCTCATACCTTATCCCACATTTTGCACAAATACCATATGTCACCAACCATTCTACCAGACCAAACATTCAAAAATGATGCAAACAATTGTTAAAATATTTCCAAAAAAACATTACTATCCATACCAAATGCACCTTAATTGAAAGAAAAAATCATAAGGGGGTTAAGGAAAATAAATTCACACCTCACCGAAGAGCATATCCCGATTCCTCTTGAGAAGCTCCAAAACCTACAAAAGTGACAAATTTGAACCCCATACACATCAGAAGCTGCAAAATACAAATCATAGGTAAAACAATATTGGGTAAAGCATAAAGACTGAACCCTTTTTATTTGTGAAACGTATTCAAGGGATTGAGGATCTGGGTCAGCATCATCATCATCTTCTTCTTCTGTGACAGTATAAGTTGCACTGTCTTCTTCTTTATTCACAAACAGCGGTCCCAAGGAAGTGCTTCTGCTTAACTGAAACCGAAAATTTTGAACATTAAAGAGAGAGAAATGGCGGCGTTGCTGAGTAAAGGAATTGTTGCAGCGTGAAGATGATAATAATGTTAGTGATGATGAGGAAGAGAGTGGTAGGAGTGACAGTTGAAGCATGTTCGAGGCCATTGTAATGGCCACTGGATATTTTACTTGGGATAAAGCATTGCTTGCTGTTAAGAGTTTAACCGAAAGTATAATAGGACAAATGAGAATCCTGATCTTTTGGTAAATAATTTCCTTCATTGAACTTTTGGTAAATACATTGTCGACCCTAAAGTTACCATGAGTTTTCATTTAGACACTACTTATAGTCAGTCCATGGTGTATCAATCATATATACTCTGCACCCGAAGTACCTTGAGGGGTTTGTTTGCTATAAGGAACAAGTAGATACTCGTATAACGTTTTAATACTATCTTAATACTTTGTTTGGTTAGCAAATTTGATATAAGTTATTTTGGGATTAAAATTAGTACCGGGATAACTTATACCTTATAGGAGTGTGGTAATTAGTGTCGGAATAACTTATATCTTCTTCTTAGAAATTATGTAATTATTATTTTTAATACAACATACCAAACAGTGAATAAAAAATAATACCAGAATAACTAATCTCAGCATAACTTATCCCATCATAAGCCGTATTCAAATCAAACGACCCTAAGTGTGTGTCTGCAAACGCTCCTTACTTAGTATAATTAACCAATTAAATTATTATTACAATTGGAATATGTTATTTTCACGCCTCTTTTGGACAACTTTTCATGCTCGTTCCTAGGTTCATCTTTCGCATCAAAGTAATTTAATTGGCTAATTACTCCATGTGCACTTGTAGACCCGAGGTTGAGGTATTTTCATGTCAGTGCGAAATGCGTCTCACTGGTATACGTTGGGTCTAGTACTGTTTAATTTTTCTAACAACCAATTTACTTCATTTTTCTAAATATAATTTATATGAAAAGGAATAACAATAATAGAGAATAAAACTGAGAGAATAATGAAATAGAAATCTTATTGATGATTATCGTTTTCTTTCAATAAGAAAAAACAAGATTTATAATGACAGAGAATAGCAAGAATATTGATAATTGACTTTTCTGATGGGGATACAAGTTATGAAAAGGGGATTTATATAGTAGTACAATTTGTAACCGCTTATCCTATTTAGTTCCTACCCGTTATAATATTTATTATATTAATTACCCATTACGTGGGTGATTTGTAAGGGTCGAAGCAATAATAGCAAATCGCGCACGATCAGGGATTCAACTGATTTCTTTCCATATTTGAACTATTAATTACCTTTCCATTTATGCGACCTCCAATGACCTTAATTATCAGGCCCAAACCTATTTTCTCTTATTCAACTAACATGCATTGTATCTTCTGTCACGACCCAAAATCCTAACTTGTCGTGATGGCGCATATCCCAATGCTAGGCAAGCCGACAACCTCAATAAACCACATTATCTCTTAAGTTTGAAAACATAATATTTGAATTCAATAGAAAACCTCACAATTTCAAATACAAAATACTCACAAAACCCGGTGTCACTAAGTACATGAGCGTCTAAATGATAACAAAGTCTGACTAATAAAATCATTGTCTGAAAATATAGAACAGTACAATAACTGAAAGAAAGAGAGTCAAGGTCAGCGAACGCCAGGCAACTACCTTGATAGTCTCCAACTGATAATACTCTGAGATATAACAATCGACGTGTCCGGAAGCACCTAGATCTCCATACGAGGTGCAGAGTGTAGTATGAGTACAACCAACTCAATAAGTAACAAGACTAACCTTTGGGCTGAAAGTAGTGACGAGCTTAGTAGGTACAGTCCAGTATAGAAATGTAGGCATTCTTTCAAGTTCTACAGTTAGGTCAATACTGCTCATTGTCATTAACGCTAAATTTTTCCTTATAAAAAAAAAAAAGAAATAACAGTACAGAAATGTAGGCATTCTTTCAAATTCTACAGTTAAACTCAATACTGTATATGGTCAATCCAGCTTAGGAAAAGATTCATCCCATATATATATATATATACACACACACATCAACTGCCAGTCAGTGACTCAGTACCGTATAAGGCCAATCCATGCTAGGGATAAATTTATCCCCAAATATAAATGACTCGGACAAGATCCATGTCCAGGAAAAATTTCATCACAATTATAAATAAATAAGGCAAGTTCATACCCTGGGAAGTCCACCCCGAATATATAAATCATCTACACTCACTGTGAGGGGTGCAGACTCGGGAGGGTCTCCTTCAACCCAAATATGATATAAAGCCGATATGGCATGCTGCAGGCGGGCAGTCCCGATCCATATAATAATAAAGCTGATATGACATGCTGCAGGCGGGAGCCCCGATCCATATATTAATAAAATACATAAAGTTGATATGGCCTGTTGCTGGCGGGCAACCCCAATCCCATAAATATTCCCACAATGAATGAACATGACTGGGTATGAAACGTACATTTTAAAATAATTAAATTCAACAGCAACACGACCTTATGGGTCCCAAAGCATCGGCACGTAGCCTAAACATGATCTTTAATACGAGTCTCAGCTCAATTTCTCTAGCACGTGTAGGATATGCGAATAATGACATGATTCTTTAATTTTACAACTCCACAAAATTTATTTAAGTTACCATTTCTATGGTGCACGCCCACACGCTCGTCACCTAGCATGTGTGTCACCTCCAACAATTGATAGAACGCAAAATTCATGGATTCATACCCTCAGAACCAAGTTTAGAAATGTCACTTACCTCGAACAAACCGAATCCAATGCCAAGCAAGCTGAACAATTGTCACGACCCAAATCTTCCTCTGTAGGATGTCGTGATGACACCTAGTCTTAGGGACTAAGTAAGCCTAACATTTACTGAAATAATAACAATATTTATTAAGGACTGATAAATGCAAAAAAGAAATCTCTATACAATAATTACAATCCCAAAACCGGTAGTACAATACTACAAACACAACTGTTTTGAAGTAGAGATAAGACAGTGCAAACGCATCAACAGGTTTACCTTGAGTCTCCACAACAAGATCCCTATAGCTAGCTAGCGGTCAACTGACTCCAAATTACCTCCCTCTGCACAAAAATGTGCAAAAGTGTAGTATGAGTATATCACAGTCGGTACCCAGTAAGTATCAAGACTAACCTCGGTGGAGTAGTGACGAGGTATAGTCAAGACACTCGCTAGTCAAATAACTTGTGCAATATATATATCAATACATAAAATCTGCACGATCAATTTATTTTCAACAAAATAAGGTTACAATTTTATTTTATTGTTTTTGTAAATCAAATAAGAATTCACCAAAGAAATGAGTTTATTTTTTGAAATAGTTTGAGTGAAGAAAAATAATATTTTAATTAAAAAAAAGCATCAAATAAGCTACTGATTTGGATGTAAAACTTATTAAATTAAAACATAATAGTAATTTCTTTTATTTAAAATAACTCAATTATTAAGAACAAGTACAAACCAGATATATAAATCCTCAGAATCTCGTACGAAAAAGCCAAAGCCAACACAATATAATAAGAAATACAAAACACTTAATATTAAGTCAAATAATACATCACGGAGAACACAAGAATTTACATATTACGAAAAATAAAATAACCAAAGGCAAGTGCAGCCATAAAGAAATATCAACAAAAGGGCACTCATGAGGTACCGCCTCGTAGTCCCAACACAAATATCAACAATAACAAGGCTCCCAGGACATCACAAGTCATCACAAATCAATCCCCGACATAGCCCACCTTATCTTGCCACGTGCACAATAATAAAGTAAATGCCCGCCTTGTCTCGCCGTACGAGCATAATAATATTCTCACCTTGTCTCTCCACATGCGCAAAACCACATATATAGCCCGCCCTATCACGCCGCATGTGCATATATCAATAGTAACAATAGCACGACAGAAACCTCGTGCAAACACCCGAACAAACATCCCAACCATATCACGTGCCAATATCTCATAAATTGCACCTCAAGTTCTCAAATATTACAACTTGCCACAGAAATCAATAATACATTATTTTTCACAATAAGGAGCCCATGGCTCGACCGTAATGTGCACAAAATCTTAATAAAATATTCGGCAGTGAACAACTTAACAGAATAATATTTTACAATTTAACACTTTGCCTCAATATGATTTACGGCTTTTATAACTCAATACCAATTTCAACAACATGAACTGAAAAGTAATTCATCAAGGAACAACACCTTCTTAAATCCAAATTTTGGCATAAAAATGTCAACCCAACTAACCACGGTATTTCACATAAAAATCAAAGTGACAATCACACCAAATTATCATATAAAAACAACCTCGACAAACAAGGAATGAGGCATAACAAATAAAGAATTTACTATGTTCCAACAATTTTTTCAATCTAATACATAAGGGCGTCTATGAATTGCAACCGATATAATTTGCACATGTAAATCAAGTATGTACTCGTCACCTCACGTACATGGTTTTCAATTACACAATTTTCACATAAGACTTAATGCCTAAGGGGTAATTCCCCCACTCAAGGTTAGGCAAGATACTTACCTTTTTGAAGTTAGGCCGATATTCCAAAATTGCCTTCTTGCTTGAATTGACCTCCGGACAACTCAAATCTATCCAAATTAATTGTATAACTTCATTAAAATTCATCGGAAATAATTCCGGATAATAAAATATCAACTTAAAATTTTGTTCTAAAAAGTCAACGAGGGGCCCGCCTCTCGAAACCCGATAGAATTTTTACGAAATCCGAATACTCATTCCGATACGAGTTCAACCATACCAATTTTATCAAATTCCAATAACGAATTGACCTCCAAATCCTCAATTTAAGGTATAGAAAATTTCTACCTTTTTCAACCCAATTCACTAATTTCATAATAAAAATAATAATATATTCATGTATTTTAACCAAAATCGAGTTAGAAATTCTTACCCCAATATTTTACTTGAAAAACCCTCGAAAAATATCCTCACCCGAGCTTTCTTTGTCCAAAAATGGAAGAATTTTTTTGACTTTATTCTGCTGCCCAAGGGTTTGTTCTTCGCGTTCGCGGCCCTCCTCTCGCGTTAGCGATGAACAAATCCTTCCACAGCCATTTCCAAACTCTTCTCAAACAACATTTAGTACAATGGTTATAACGTTTTGTACAAAATTCCAAATGACACATGGTTTAACTTTTTCAAAACTAGACATCAAAGGCTACAACTTTCATGTTTTGCTCAGCTCCTAATTCCTTATAGATTTCGAGATATAAGCTTCCAAAGTCAGCTCTGTGCACTAGAAATTTCTTCTTTGCGATTTCTAAACTCTTCCCAGACATCTTGTAGTGTATCTACCATATCCTTTTGTACACAACTCCAAATGCTAAATAGTTTACATTTATGAAAACTAGACACAAAGGACTACAACTTTTATTTTTGAATCATCTCTAAATTCCTTATAGATTGCAAGATATAAGCTTCTGAAGTCAGGTGACGGACAACAAGAATTCCTTTTTTCGCGAACGCGAAGAACAAAATCCCAGAAGCCAAATCCTTCTTCGCAAACGCGAGAGGCACCTCGCGAACACGAAGAACAACACCGTACATCAGAAAAACCAGCATCCAACGTAGCCCAAAATGATCCAAAACACACCCGAGGCCCTCGGGACCTTAACCAAATATACCAACAAGTCCTAAAACACGATACAAACTTAGTCGAGGCCTCAAATCATATCAAACGGTACCGAAACTACGAATCACACCTCGAATCAAACTTATGAGTTTATGAAATTTCCAAATTCTATAACTTGTGCCGAAACATATCAAATCAATCTGGAATGACTTCATATTTTGTACACAAGTCAAAAATGACATAATAGAGTTGTTCCAATTTCCTGAATTAAATTTTGACCCTGATATCAAAAAAGTCAACTCCCGGTTAAACTTTCTAAAAATCTTGTATTTTTCAACTTTCGCCAACATGCATCAAATTGTCCTTAGGACTTCCAAATCCAAATCCGAACATACTCCTAAGTTCGAAATCACCATACGAAGCTATTGACATCATCAAAATCCCATTCCGGAGTCGTTTTCTCAAAATTCAAACTCCGGTCAACTCTTTTCATTTAAGCTTCAAAAATGAGAATTGCTCTTTCAATTTAATTCCGAACCTTCAAAAAACCAAACTCGACCACACACAGAGGTTATAATATATATTTCGAAGTTGCTCGGGACCTTAAGTCGCTAAACGGAACGTAAATTCTCAAAACGACAAGTCGGGTCGTCACAAGAATACTCCGAAAACTCCATTTCGTGCGTATCAACCTCCAAACGCCTTCCTATCTCTTCAATTCCAAGCCAAACGATTCGAAACTAGTCAAAAAAATGTGCCAATTTATCAAAGATACTCCAATGCTTACAATTTAACAATTTATAAAAATTCTCAACTCTGCTCGGAAAGTCGGGAGTGGGGCCCATATTTCGGAATCCGATGAAACTCACAAAATCCGACAACCCATTCAATTATGAGTCCAACCATACTAATCTCACTCAAATCTGACTCTAAATCGACATTCAAATCCCAAAAAATCATTTTATAAAATTTCCATCTCAAAATACTAATTAAATTATGAAAACAGTGATATATTCATGTATATTAACCAAATCCGAGTAGAATCACTTACCCCGATGAATTTCTTGAAAATCCTATGAAAAATCGCCACAAACCGAGCTCCCAAAGTCCAAATATGAAATAATGCTCTAACTCTCGTTTATAAACTACAGCAATCTGATCTCCCATTGTGCTAACCGCACATTTTTTGTGCGGTCCGCACATTCCAAGTTCCGCGGCCACGATCCAAATTGTGCGGCGGCACTTTAGCAGCCACTATACTACCAAGTTTCAGTAAATTGACCATAACTTTCGGTACAAATGTCCAAATAATGAATGGTTTAACTTTCTGGAAACTAGATTCAAAGGATACAACTTTCATTTTTGGATCATCTAGAGATTCCTTATAGATTAAAATATATAAGCTTCCGAAGCCAGACCATCAAACCTGTAGATTCCCCTTTCTGCGATCGCAGGAGGATTTCTGTGGTCGGCACATTTCCAACTGCGGTCCGCACATTTTCAACTGCAGTCCGTACATTTTCCACTGCCTCCGCACTTTGGGGGTTTGCGATCACATATCTGTACTCCTAAAATGTGCCCTCCGCACTTTAACTGCTCCAGGACATCATCAATGTGCCGAAATGCCCAAACATGTTCAAAACTCACCCCGAAACACACCTGAGCCGCTCGGGACTCCGTCCGAATATACCAACAAGTCCTGTAACATAACATAGACCTACTCAAGGCCTCAAATAACACCTAACAACATCAAAATGACGAATCGCAATGCTATGAGCTCATAATATATAGTAGAACCAAGACACACGAATCTAATAACGGTAACCAGCGCTCCTAGAGCTCACATAAACATCAACTGCACGGCTCACGTGCTATAATATCAGTATTTGGACCCGCACGAACAACTCACGTGCCAATAATATAAGTATATGGATCCGCACGGACAACTCACGTGCCAATAACATAATCCGCCTGGCATGGTCACATGCCTCCAGTCCAAGTATATCATACATGAGCAATCAAATAAGTACATATGTATATGATAAATGAAATAAGATTCACATGCTCCTGGACTGGTATAAATAACACGCCATATAGTAGGCATGTACAAAGTGTGTTATCACGACTCAAATCAGCAAGTTAACGCATAAATAGTAACTACCCAATTTATTCAGGGAATTAGCCTCTTTGTAACCTCAAGTGTAGCCCAGATAGTTCTCGACAAAGGTACGAATACGAAAAACGGTATAACTTTACGCTTAACAATCAACTCTAGGCATATCTTTGCCTAAGCATTCCTCCAAGTATGAATACTAAAAAGTCAAACTTGGTCAACTCTTCCAACTTAAATTTTCAAACATGAAATTCATTCTTCTGAACTAATTCCGAAACACCTGCAAACCAAAACCAACGATTCACACACGTCATAATATATCATATAAAACTATTCAAGAGTTAAAATAGTTGAAAGGAGCGTAAATACTCAAAATGAACGGTCGGGTCGTTACATTCTCCCTCACTTAAACATACGTTCGTCCT
This sequence comes from Nicotiana tomentosiformis, assembly GCF_000390325.3. Taxonomy (NCBI): domain Eukaryota; kingdom Viridiplantae; phylum Streptophyta; class Magnoliopsida; order Solanales; family Solanaceae; genus Nicotiana; species Nicotiana tomentosiformis. The sequence goes on from NC_090819.1 coordinate 18,421,524, forward strand.
CAAACGTGCCAAGAGTTGTTCCTAAACCTTCAAATCACTATTCCACCTTACCATGCACATACTCGGGGTGATCCCACGCCACCCTATTCTATATAGGCCTGACAACACAACATAATCGAAGATTATTACTTTAACCTTAGTCCGCAAAATTTAGAACACAATTTCTAACATCCAGAATTTCTTACAAGACCCGAGTCTCATATCTACACACTGTATAAGTTTGAACAAGCTGTATCAAGCCATAACCATAGCCCTAAATATAATCACATAACATACTACACAACTCGCATACTCGCAACACCATTCCTGATCATAGTAACTACTCAAAACCAACCCGGTACTAGTATTAAACCCTATATCAAACAAAACCTTGTTCCAAAACCTTAGAACACTGCCGATAATGAAAGGAACATGTGGAATCTCATAACCACTTATCAGATCAACAAGTCTTGGAGCTCTCTCGCTCCAACCAGAACCATAATCACTTTCTAAGCCGACTTTCAATATTATCCTCCCAAATATACCGTAATCAAACCTGATAGTGCCCATTATAGGTCCAATGAACTTGTATTATTAAACACAACTATCCCACATACATGCCACACCAATATAACTCAAGCCACAATTGCACAATCCGTGCACCCAAAAATAGGAAATGTCTCAAAGAAGAGAATCGTATTGCAAGTTCAACAAGCACCACCACAACCATAACACTCACTCTGAAAATACCTTATGTGAATTTAAAATTGTTCTTTTTTACCTTTCTTATACTAAAATATAGAATCCATACTCATTACCGCAATACCAACGAAACATCTGTAAGTCAAAACATAGTGTGCCCTTCTGAATGTACACTCTTCTCAGGTAATACCACTAGTGCCAATATCTGAAATCGACTGTGCTCCATAAACTCATAACCTTCCTTTTGAAACTAAATCGTATACTTGCACATGCAAATCCCAATCTAACTCCACACACAACCTCTATTAGGCCATCCTATGAAAACACGAGAACCTCATTAACACTCTGAGTCACCAGCAAATTACATCCTCGGTTAGTTAGAAACCTTCCATTTGCTCTCATCCAGGAGGAAATCACAATACACAACATGTCCCCCACACCGGTAGAAAATATTTGGTTCGAACCATGGTAGAGATCATCAAGAATACTTTGAAATCTATTTGTACATAACCAAGCTATCAGAACTGAATTCCTCTAACTCGACCAAGCCACGCAGTTCACCAACCCAAGAATATTTCCACTAAAACATCCGTAGAGACTCACCACTTCATAGGTATCCAAAGAACCAATCATGCCATACTGGTCTAGCCTACTACCCAGTCGTCCTATTTTCTCCGAGTTTCTTCTGAATTACCCTCAAGTTGACACTTCTCCCTATCATAACTCCACGATCCTTACCCAAATCTCACTACAAGACATCCTATCATAAAAATACACCGCCCTATGTCCTATAAGTCATTGTATTCTTCTTAAGCACCTCCATAAATACCACAATCAGTTCTATAAAAATTCTTCTCAAGCTCATGCAATGCCAACCATAAAAATACCTCAATGATTCGCTAAGCTCACATTAATTCTCTTGATACTCAAGTCAACTTTCTCAACCAGATTCAAATTCAAATCTCAACACATATGCCCCGCTGGCAGAAAAGAAACTCTCCACTCAACATTATAAGGAACACACCTATGTAGATTACTCCGCAGGTGATAACCCACATGCTTAGCCTCAAATTGGCATCTTGTTATACCCTTTCGCAGTCACAATTACTATGAAATCACTTAATCTTTCTGAGTCCAAACTCATTAACAAGACATGAGAATTTAGTTTGTCCCAAAATTTAACAACGTGAAATATCCTTCAAAACATTCATACTTGAGACTGTACGTCACATCAAAACAAAAATCAAGCACCCAATGGCCCTTTTTACATTTCAATGAAACACTTCTCGTCATATTCAAATCGTCTTAACACATCCGTCAGTCACATCATACTCATCACAAAGCTATCTCACCTCTCATCGAGCCACAAATTCTACTCGTAGGAACATTACCGGACATATGAGTCCAAATGTACAAGTTACAACTGAAGCTACCGAGCTTAAGCTGCGGTCTAGCACTGGCCTCAAGTCCTCCAGACTGGCCCATCACCAAAACACATAATACTTATCTCGAACCTCGTTCATGGAATCATAAGCCGACGATGCACAGCTGATACCATCACTCACATACGCAGACGAATGCATGGAAGGAATTCAAAGAGTAATATTTCAAGCTGAATCAATTTCGCATGATAAGGAGAGTAATATGGGAAATTTATCCTAAAATGCCCAGTAGCCCCTCGAAGATAAGTATGGACATCATCATACTGATCTACAAGACTCCACTAGACACTTGCTCATGACTCGTGATACCTATGTAACCTAGGCTTTGATACCAACTTGTCACGACCCAAAATCCTAACCTATCGTGATGGCGAATATCCTAATGCTAGGCAAGCCGACAACCTTAATAAACCACATTATCTCTTAAGTTTGAAAACATAATATTTGAATTCAATAGAAAACCTCACAATTTCAAATACAAAATACTCCCAAAACCGGTGTCACTAAGTACATGAGCATCTAAATGATAACAAATTCTGACTGATAAAATCAATGTCGAAAAATATAGAACAGTACAATAACTGGGGAAAAAAGAGTCGAGGTCATCAGACGCCATACAACTACCTTGATAGTCTCCAACTGATAATACTCTGAGATCTAACAGTCGCCGTGTCCGGAGCACCTGGATCTACACACGAGGTGCAGAGTGTAGTATGAGTACAACCAACTCAATAAGTAACAAGACTAACCTTTGGGCTGAAAGTAGTGACGAGCTCAGCAGGTACAATCTAGTATAGAAATAACAGTACAGAAATATAGGCATGCTTTCAAGTTCTACAGTTAAACTCAGTATTGTATATGGCCAATCCTACCTAGGGAAAGATCCATCATATATATATATATATATATATATCAACTGCCAGTCAGTGACTTAGTACCGTATAAGGCCAATCCAGCCCATGGGTAAATTTATCCCCAAATATAAATGGCTCGGACAAGATCCATGTCCAGGGAAAATTCATCACAATTATAAATAAATAAGGCAAGTCCATGCACTGGGAAGTCCATCCCAAATATATATAAATAAGACAAGTCCATACCCTGGGAAGTCCATCCCGAATATATAAATCATCTACGCTTACTGTGGGGGGTGCAGACTCCGTAGGGGCTCCTTCAGCCCAAGCGTGATATAAAGCCGATATGGCCTGCTGCAGCAGGCCATATCGGCTTTATATCACGCTTGGGCTGAAACATATAATAATAAAGCCAATATGGCCTGCTGCAGGCGGGCAACCTCGATCCATATAATAATAAAATATATAGAGCCGATATGGCCTGCTGCAGGCAGGCATCCCGATCCCATAAATATCCTCATAATGGATGAACATGACTGAGTATAAAATGTACATTTTAAAATAATTAAATTCAATAGCAACACGACCCTATGGGTCCCAAAGTATCGCCCCATAGCCTAAACATGATCTTTAATACGTGTCTCAGCTCAATTTCTCTAGCACGTGGAGGATATGCGAATAATGACATGATTCTTTAATTTTACAACTCCACGGAATTTATTTAAGTCACCATTTCTATGGTGCACGCCCACACGCTCGTCACCTAGCATGTGCGTCACATCCAATAATTTATAGAACACAAAATTCGGGGATTCATACCCTCAGAACCAAGTTTAGATGTTACTTAACTCGAACAAGCCGAATCTAATGCTGAGCAAGCTGAACAATACTCCGAAAATTCCATTTCGTGCGTACCAACTTTCAAACGCCTTCCTATCTCCTCAATTCCAAGCCAAACGATTTGAAACTAGTCAAACAACGTGCAAATTTATCAAAATATACTCCAATGCTTACAATTTAATAATTTATAAAAATTTCCAACTATGCTCAAAAAGTCGGTAGTGGGGCCCATATCTCAAAATCGGATAAAACTCACAAAATCCGACAACCCATTCAATTACGAGTCTAACTATACTACTTTCACTCAAATCCGACTTCGAATCGATATTCAAATTCCAAAAATTTATTTTATGAAATTCCACAATGTTCCCCAAATTTTCATCTCAAAATACTAATTAAATGATGAAAACAATGATATATTCATGTATATTAACCAAATTCGAATTAGAATCACCTACCCCGATGAATGTTTTGAAAATTCCACGAAACATCGCCACAAATTGAGCTCCCAAAGTCCAAATATGAAATAATACTCTAACCCTCATTTATAAAGTACAATAATCTGATCTCCCATTATGCTGACCGCACATGTTTTGTGCGGTCCGTATATTCCAAGTTCCGCGGCCGCGATCCAAATTGTGCGGCCGCACTTCAGTAACTACTACACTACCAAGTTTCAGTACATTGACCATAACTTTTGGTACAAATGTCAAAATAATGTATGGTTTAACTTTCTGGAAACTAGATTCAAAGAGCTACAACTTTTATTTTTGAATCATCTCCAAATTTCTTATATATTAAAAGATATAAGCTTCCAAAGTCAGACCATCAAACCTGTAGATTCCCCTTTCTGCGGCCGCAAGAGGATTTCTGCGGTCCGCACATTTTCAAATGTGGTCCGCATATTTTCAACTACGGTCCGCACATTTTCCACTGCCTCCGCACTTTGGGGGTTTGAGGTCGCACATCCGCACTCCAAAAATGTGCCCTCCGAAATGCCCAAACTTGTTCAAAACTCACCTCAAAACACACCGAGCCGCTCGGGACCCCTTCCGAATATACCGACAAGTCCCGTAATATAACATGGACCTACTCAAGGCCTCAAATCACACCTAACAACATCAAAATCACGAATCACAATGCTACGAACTCATCATATATGGTAGAATCGAGACACACGAATCTAATAACGGTAACCAGCTTTCCTAGAGCTCACATTAACATGAACTGCACGGATAACTCACGTACTATAATATTAGTATCTGGACCCGCACAGATAACTCGTGTGCCAATAATATCAGTATATGGATCCGCACGGACAACTCACGTGCCAATGACATAATCTGCCTAGCATGGTCATATGCCTCCAGTCCAAGCATATCATACATGAGCAATCAAATTAGTACACATGTATATGATAAATGGAATAAGATTCACATGCTCCTATACTAGTATAAATAACACGCCATAGAGTAGGCATGTGCAAAGTGTGCTATCATAACTCAAATCGACAAGTTAACACATAAATACTAACTACCTAATTTATTCAGGGATTAAGCCCCTTTGTAACCTCAAGTGTAGCACAGATAATTCTCGACAAAGGTACGAATATGAGAAACATTATAACTTTACGCTTAACAGTCAACTCTAGGCATATCTTTGCCTACGCATTCTTCCGAATATGAATACTAAAAAGTCAAACTTGGTCAACTCTTCCAACTTAAAGCTTCAAACATGAAATTCATTATTCCGAACTAATTCTGAAACACTTGAAAACCAAAACCAATGATTCACACACATCATAATACATCATATGAAACTATTCAAGAGTTCAAATAATTGAAATGAGCGTAAATACTCAAAATAAACAATCGGGTCATTACATCTTCATAGATGATCCCGTGGGTGTTGTTCATATCTTCTTTGCACATCATTCTTCTTTATTACTTCGACTCCTATGACACCTACTATTATACTATTAGTCCATGTGGTAAGTTTCCACCAATACAACTGTATGTGTTCAATCGAAACAAGACCTAATTAAGATGTTTAAATGAAAAATTATAACTTAAGTGCATCAGTATATGTTCAGTCTTTTTTTATTTCTCAACCATCATTTGAAAGACACACATCCAATTAATTCAGGTTTCGTTTGACACCTTCTTTCTTATTTTTTTTTATTGTTAATGCATTCATTATTGGAGAGAAAAACAAATGTTATTTATTGTTAGTAATATGTGTTCAAAATCAGAAAATTATAGAAGCAAAGAAACGTTAATTCAATAAACAAAATAGAAAATAATTTCGAGCCCACAAGTTACTTGTATCCTTAAGGAATTTAATCCCCTCATTGTTGCCCAACATTATGGATTACTTCCTCTCAGGATAGAATAAAAAAACTATTTTATAACACTGGCAATCAAAATTACAGAACTTCAGTGAACTCAACAAATAGAGAAAATCACACTTGACACTTTGTTTATTTGAAAAAATAATGCAAAAATATAGAAAAGAGGGAAGACATATTCAGATTTTCCACGTTTAAAAAATGAGGCTAATCCTCTATATTTATAGACAATGAAAGGGTGAGATGAAGAGGTGCAATTCAAAAGGTGCCTCTTCAATTTCCCATTCACACCCATTCACGAAACCTAACAATCCCCCACATGAATGGGGGAATGGCAATATGTTTAAAAACATGCAAAAAAGCTTGTGTGATTCACAAATAAGGATTAATCGCATCTGGATAAGTAGGTTTCCGTTTGAACTTTTTGTAGTGAACATATGTCGGATATACTCGGTCAATCAGTAGATTTGATATCTTTGAATCGTCGGGCTTTGGTGTATACCTAAATAATCATAAATCATACAATCAACCATTAATCGTCATTGGTTCTCATTATTGAGTTCGTTTCATCCATGAACATCGCCTGGTTTTGTAAGTCAATAGAGAATTGGCCTTACAGAACTCTCCTTGAAGCGACTAACACTTCACACTTACATAGGTGATTCCTAAATGCGTTATCCCGTAGATACACTATTTGATATACCCCGTATCAAACTTAAAAATCATTAAAAAGCCTTAACGTTTTGTCCTTGGTACTGAACATTATCTCATCACGAGAATGGACCAAAAAATATTATTTGACAATATTAAACCGTCATAAATGACTTTGTTTGAGCTCCTTAAACCTTGATGTTGGGATCTCACGTCTTCTAGGTAGAGTCACCGCCACAATGACTTATCCTCGGCCATAGTCCTATTCCCCTCGATGATCTTTCAACTACCTCTCTCTAGTTAGGCTTTTTTTTTAAAATGGATCTGATACAATATCGCTTGACTTCACATAGTCAACTATGATAATTTCCCTAGAGAATAGTTTCCTAACGGTTTTATGATTTCGTCGTATATGACGAGATTTTTCGCTATACATAATGCTCCTATCCCTTCCTATTTTCGCTTGACCATCGCAATATATGCATATATGTACAAATATTTTGAACTAAGATGGAATTTCTTCAAGAAATTCAGGATCCATTCAACTTCTTGTACAATTATGTCATTTGAGACTTGCATGGAAAATTTGACGTCATTCCGGGTTGATTTGATATGTTTCGGCATGAGTTTTGGAAGTTGGAAGATTTGAAAGTTCATAAGTTCGATTCGAGATGCGATTCATAGTTTCGACATTGTTTGATGTATTTTGAGACCTCGAGGGGGTCCGTGTTATACTATGGAACTTGCTGGCATGTTTCGACGGGGTCCTAGGGGCCTCAGGTGCGTTTCGGATGGGCTACGAGCCATTTTCTTATGTTTTGGAATGCTGAAGTTCTGGTGTCTGATGTCCCTCTCTGCGATCGCGTGGGTGTAGCCGCAATCGCGAAGGTTGTTCTGGTAGATAGATCTTTTTTCTCTTCGCGTTCGCATGTCTTATCCCACGATCGCTTCATCGCATTCACATTCGCATAGAAATAACCTTGGCAGGTGATATCCTTCTTCTTCACGATCGCCTGAATTAGTTCGCGATCGCATAGTGCACTCTTTGGGGCAGAGAAATTTCCTTTATCGTGATCACATCTCTCCTCTCGCGATCGCGAAGTGTATTATTGGCAGCTGTCATCTTTCTATTTCGCAATCACATACAAATCTTCGCTATCGCGATTCATGTTACCTGGGCAGCAAAATATAATTTCCATATCGTGGGTTTTGTCCATTTTTTCATATTTTGAGCTAGAGACCTCGGATTTGAGCGATGTTTGAGGGGTTCTTCACGTGGTTGTTTGGGGTAAGTGATATTTACCTGGTTTTGATTTTATTTCATGGTTTTATCTTTATTTTTATCATTAAATTAGAGAATTATGTTGGAAATTTGAGGAAAATTTATAAAATCTTCCAAAGTGTAAAATGATGATTTGAAGGACGAATTGATATCGAAATTGGATAATTTTGGTATGGTTGAACTCGTATCGGAATGGGTGTTCGGATTTTGTATATTTTATCGGGTTCTGATGTGTGGGCCCGAGGGTTGACTTTTAGGTTGACTTTTTAGTTCTTGTTAAAGATCGAAGCTTTATTATCCAGAATTATTTCCTATGAGTTTTATTTATGATTTAAAGTTATTTTGGCTAGATTTGAGCCGTCCGGAGGTTGTTTCACTCGAGAAGGTCATTTTAGAGTATCTGTCTAGCTTCTTTGAGGTAAGTATGTTGCCTAACTTTGTGTGTGGGGAACTACCCCTTAGGGTTTGAGTCATTTGTGCTAATTGTGTCATGTGAAAGCCGTGTACGCGAGGTAACGAGTACGTACTCGGGCTTAATTGTGGAAATTTGACCGTTTAGGGCTCTTAGGTTCTTATGTTAATAGATATAAAATTGTTTTGTCATGTTAAATCCCCCATATATCAAATTCACCCTTACGTGTCTTATTTGGAATTAATTGCTTCATGTTCTACCATTATTGCCGATTAAACTCTTATGTGCCTCAACTAAAGTTGTTGCCTCTTTAATTGCCATACTATCATTTCCGTAGTTGCTTATCCTTAATTGAAGTTACTATTATCTTTTCCGTAAGTATCTATCCTTAATTGAAGTTATTGTTATCTTTTCCGTAATTGCTTATCCTTAATTAAATTTGTGGTTTCTCTTCCGTAATTGCTCAACTCTAAATGTCGTTTTGTTATCCATTTTCATTGTCGACTTATCCTTATTTGGAATCATTAGTTCATGTTATATTTCTTATCGTCGAATTGTACTTTTGTGGAATCATTGCGACACATTATCTCTTTCTTGTTGAGCTATTCTTGTTGATATCATTATTCCATGTTGTATCTTTCTTTGTGCGCTCGTTCCACCGTTTCGTTGTGTTCTGAAGTTCCTGAGTTGATTTACTTCCCGTATTCTCATGTTATTGTTGTTGTTGTTCTTATGTTTTGGCACACGTGTTATTGTTGAGAGAATTGTTATGTTGTTTGTACGAGGTTTCTGCCGTATTGTTTTTGTGTTGTTTGCATGAGGTTTTTGCCGTGTTGTTGTTACTATTGATACGCATATGGTGGTATACGGTCTGGGTATTGAAACGCATGCGGTGAGATAAGGTGGGCTTGAAACGCGTGTCTAGTAGGGGAAGTACTAGAAGCCATGTGGTGTGATAAGGTGGGCTAAAACGTGGGATGTTATTTCGGAAAAAATAATTTTTAAAACTAAATGTAAATGCTCCTGCGGTGAAATAAGGAAAGTTTGTGATTCGTTTTATCTTTTGAGACTATGAGGCGGTACCTCGGTAGGGCTCTTGTTGACATTTTCTCTTTCCTGTGCACTTGTCTTTGATTGTTGTTTTCTTTAGCATACTATTAATTATTTTCTTCCATGTTGCACTATTTGCTTAGTTCTATGTAGCTAATCTTATTGTACTAGTCATTGCTTCTACTTTATTGCTATCTTTATTACAGTGTACATTTTGTGGTGATCGTTTCGTATGTATCATTCATTGTCTCTACTCTTACTTGTTGACTTGATTTGTCATAGAACACTTGCACAAGCATACACATAAATAAATCACCCATATCGGTTTAAGAAGATGAATTATGATGTTATTGACCATTTACGTGCACTCTCGTCTACTTACCTTCTGCGTGAGAGTTAATCTATTGGCACGTGGGTCGTCCGTGCGGTTATGAATTGTAATGTGGGTACAAGGTACCAAGTGATTAGGGTTGATGAATAGGGACCCACAGACTGTGATTATGAGGTTTGGTACCTCGTGGAAATGCTTGAACAGATTTGGTGTGAAAGCGGTTGTTCTTATTGAGTTGTTGCTGTTTTTTCCTTTATTCGGTTTCACCAAACTTAGATTGTGTTAAGGTTACTCTACAACATTATTACCTGACTGCTTTCTGTTAAAAATTATTGTTAATAGTGTACCATTGCAAGTATGGTGTTGTATTCCTTATCATGCTTAGCATTATATTAATATTATTTCTCTGTTAGTTCACCTTCATACTTGTTCAGGTTGTTTAGTCCAGTAGGTGTCTTGACTGTTCCTCGTCACTACTCCATCGAGGTTAGTCTTGATACTTACTGGGTACTGCCGTAGTGTACTCATACTATACTTATGTACATTTTTGTGCAGATCCATGTGCCTCGGTTATTGTTGATTATTAGCTAGTTGGTCGAGCATTGTTGTGGAGACTCAAGGTAAACCTGTCGTCACGTTCGCAAGCCTCGAAGTCACCTTCTAATATTGTATTTTTACTTTTTAATTCTATTCCGAACAATTATATTTATGGATTTTCTAGCAAACTCAATAGAGATTATAACTTGTGCTACCGATTTTGGGATTGTAAGTTGTGTATAAAGATTTTTATTTCAGATTTATCAGTTAATGGTTAAATTCTTCTGTTAGTTCAGTAAGTGTTAGTCTTACCTAGTCTTAGAGACTAGGTGCCGTCACGACATCCTACTGAGGAAAATTGGGGTCGTGACATGAGTTTACCGACTACCATATTGGTTTTCACTATTTGTGGAAATAGACATCATGTCTAACATTGGCTTTTGGCATGCATATGCTAAATGCCCCCACATTTCAAATATTTCATGTGCTTTTTCTATTATTCGTTATCAACATACCACTTGACAATATTAATTAGTCAAATTTCACATGTTATTGTTTGGGTGCTTGTTTTAGTCTGTAAAGTGACTTAATAAGTCTGTACACCTTTTTACCACAAGAACCACGAAGCTTTCAGGTTGTTCCATATAAATTTCTTCCTCTAAATCTCAATTTAAGAAGGTTGTTTTTACATTCATTTGATGGATTTCAAGACCATATATGGTAGCCAATGCTACTAATATTCATATGTACGTAATGCTCGTAACCGATGAGTATGTGCCAAAATAGTCAAGGCCTTCTCATTGTCCATACCATTTGACATTAAGTCTTGCCTTATACATGTCAATAGTGCCATCATCTTTTATTTTTCTCTTGAAAATTCATTTGGAACCCAATGGCTTGTTCCTAGAGTAAGATCAACTAACTCCCAAGTATGATTATTTAATACAGATTCTATCTCACTATTGACTGCTTCTTTCCGAGGAAGACATAACTTCTTTTAAAGTTTGAAGTTCATTTTCCAACAAGAATGTTAGAAAATCTGATCCAAAGGAAGTACTTGTCCTTTGACGTTTAATATGTATTGGATTTTCCTCCTTAAAGGTACTTTCCTTTGCTTATTTCCGAGGTCGCTTGAATTTTTTACTAGACGACCCATATTCCTTTTTATACAGATAAATATTCTCAAAGAATTCAGCATTATCTGATTCAATTACCGTATTAATATGAATGTCAGAATTTTCTGATTTATGAAGCAGAAAACGATGTGCCTTACTATTTGTTGCATATCTTATGAAAACGCAATCAACGGTTTTCGGTCCAATCTTAACCTTTTTGAGTTTAGGGACTTGCACTTTAGCCAAATAACCCCACACTTTGAAATATTTCAAGTTGGGCTTTCTTCATTTCCATTTTTCATATGGAATGGATTGCGTTTTGCTATGGGAAACTCGATTGAGTATTCGATTAGCAGTAAGAATAGTTTCCACCCATAAGTTCTAGGGTAAATCAAAACTTATCAATAAGGCACACATCGTCTTTTTTAACGTTTTATTTTTTCTTCCCGCACTTCCATTAGATTGCGATGAGTAAGGGGCACTTGTTTGGTGAATAATATCATATTTCAAATATATTTCTTCAAAAGAGATTCATACTTGCCACCTCTAGTACTTTGTAGAGCCAACCACATAACATATTGTTTGTGTCATGACACAACCAGAATTAATAATGGGTGAAGTTTTTAATCCTCAAATTGAGCAATATCTGATACATCCAGATATAATAAATGATGAAATTTTTAATCTTCCAACCAAGTAATATATGACACAATCAAATTTAATAAAGTGTGAAGTTTTGAATCTCCAAACTGTGTTATAAATAGAGTAGAAAATCACTAAGAATGTAATCTCCAAAATGAGTAGAAAGTCACTTAGACTTTAATCTCAACAAACGAGTATAAAATTACACAAATTTAATTTTCTTTTCAAACGGCTTTCCAACTAAATCATTGTAGCCTCTACACATTTCAACGGTTTGATATATTGTTCTTATCAAACTATTATATGTATATCTTTAATAATCCAAACTAATATACATATAAAATATCATATTTATGAACTCAAAACGATTTTCAAGTATTAATGTAAGCCTCATTGATGCCTTACAACTTTGAGAATAATCTTCCAACTAATTCGTGCGTACTACCAAATAGTTTTTTTTATTTGGTCAAAAGAATAATAAAATTAAACGCAAACACATGTTATTCCTAATCATGCATATAATTCTAGGTTTATAATTTGAGATCATCACATAATAATTATCTATCCTAACCATTTGTAGAAACTGAGCTTCATAAATTACGCAGGATAAGAAATCAATTAAAAATGAGTCAAGTAAAGAAATCATAACCCAATTTTTCCACCGTCTCTTTGAATCGTCACCTCGTAGTTGACATCTTACTGTTGCAATTTCAAAATTCCATTCTCAAGAAGAATTGTTGGGTTCTCTGTTTCCTCTGCCAAGTGCATACCATCATTATACCTTTCATATCCTATAAAATTTCCAGACACCAACTTGAACATGTTGCTGAAGTGTCAGACTCAATTTTATTTGAAGTAGGAAGCACCGATTCGAAAACAATGGATTAAAAAAAGAACTAGTTATTCCTTTTTTGCCATTACAATTAGTGAGTCTGTTAATATAATTCTTATCCTCCCGTTGATGTCAGACGTTGCACCATAAAGTTTGATGAAACACAAGATGGCCAAGCATCTTGCACCATAATTCCATTTTGTTTAATTTGTTGAAATTTTCCACATTTTGAATTGGGTTGCACATTAAATTCCTTAATGTCTATTTAAGGAAAATAAGCTAGAGAAAATCTCACTTTATACATATTAAGCCTAAACTATTTAGGAAAAACTATACTAAATGCCCACACAATCCAAAATAATTACCCGTAATTACCCATATAAAAGTTTGTTACAAAAACTACCTATTCGGCTAAAATATTTTACCCGGCCTACCTATCCCTTTTTCCCTTTTACTCCATTCCCTTTCCTCTTTAAAGTGAAAAGTCCCAGAGCTTTCTCATTTGATAGAGTACGAAATCCAGATGACCCCGTTATTTTTCATGTAATCTCATCACTTTTCTGTCAAAATCCCATGCTTGCTTGGATTTGCATTTCGTGTTTTTTTTGCTTGAATTAAAATTTTATAGATTTTCTTAAAGTCTTCAAATCCACCATTCAAGGACCTTGAAACTTGAAATTCATATAATGAGTTTATTGAGTTTGTAGTTGTTCTGATATGATATCACCTGGAGTTTGTTTGAAATATTGATTAGGGGTTGTGGTTAAAGCTTGGGACAAGTCGATGGAGATTTTGCAGTGGAGTTGTGAAATTTTTGTTGAAATTAAGTTAAACTTGCGAAGGAGATTAATTTGTACTTTATACCAAAATGGTATACTTATATATCAGTTTGGTATCATATAAGACAAAGCTCTTTTTTGAAGTAACGAACTAGTCCTCTATTGTACTATGTCAGTATGTGATATATACCATGTGGATAATATAGAGGATTGAGGAGTATTTTTAAGAAGAAGTGATTTAGTCCTCTATGATTTCCTATTAGTATATAATATATACTAGATTGGTATCATCGAGACTCAATTTGGATTAAAGTTGAGTTGAACTGGAAAAGAAGAATTTGTATTGTATACCAAAATGATATACTATATACAATTTTGGGTATACAGTTCTTTCTAGTGGAATATTGTTACAGTATAATAACAAAATGATATACCACTATGGTATCACAATATTTCAGCTGAAACTTGAATAAAAACACATTTACCCAATAGTATACCGCTATGGTATCACAATATACCGTAAGAGTATATAGTTATACTACAATAATATATTGTAATAGTATACATATATACCGAAACAATATACTATAATAATATGCAATTTTTCAGCAAAATTTAAATTAAAACACAGTTACCTAACAATATACCGCCACTGTATCACAATATATGTTAAGAGTGTACTATAATTGGGTATATAGTTATACTGCAACAGTATACTATAATAGTATACATATATACTGAAACGTTATATGGGTAGGGTTGCGTAATTAAATTATGTGACAACTGATAATATTTCAATTTAATAATTAAATTTAAAAAAAAATTAAACTCTTTGCGTACAATTGTATACCATGTTGGTATAGCTATATACTATACATGTATCATATGTTAGCTAGAATATTTTTTGGTTGTATTAGCTACATTTAATTGGTACACTATTTGATTTTTCTTTATTAATAGTAGAATAATACAGTATCTTGAATTTTTTTAATTTTCCTTTATGCATGTGTATTATATAATCATTTTGATTTTTTCTTTATGCGTTTGTTTTATATAATAGTATTATAGTACAATATCTTGAAATACGTTCTTATATTAATATGTGATACACTATTTTTTGATTTTTCTCTTTATGCATGTGTATTATGTAATAGTAGTATAGTTATATATAGTTTTCTGGAATTAATTAGCAGAACTGTATACTCTATTGGTATAGTTATATGTCATATTGGTATCATATGGTAGTTGGAATATTTTTTGGTTGTTTTAGCTGCATTTTTAAGTGAATTCTATTCTGAAATGATTTATATGATTATGTTTTGCTGTGTTTGATTTTCTTGTACCTATGGACATAGAATTTGTGTATTATGCAATAGTTTTTATAGTTATATGCAGTTGTTGGAACGGCCTTGTACAACTAATGTAACGATCCGGCCGGTCGTTCCGAGAGTTATAGCCCCATTTTTCCCATTTCTACTTCTTTTTGTCTTCTTCAGCTATATTATGATATATCAAGTTAGTTGGTTCGGGTCCAGAGTGGTTTCGGAGTGAATTGGGATACTTAGTCTCTTTATTAGAAGCTTAAGTTGGAAAAGTCAACCAGATGTTGATTTATATGTAAACGACCTCGGATTTGAATTTTTATAGTTCCGTTAGCTCCGTTAGGTGATTTCGGACTTAGGAGCGCATCCGGAATGTGATTTGGAGGTCCGTAGTGGAATTAGGCTTGAATTTTGCGAAAGTTAGAATTTTGGCGATTTTGGCCGGCAGTGAAAATTTTGATATCGGGGTCAGATTGGATTTTCGGAAGTTGGAGTAGGTTCGTGGTGTCATTTCAGACTTGTGTGCAAAATTTGAGGTCATTTAGACGTGGTTTGGTAGGTTTCAGCGTCGTTTGTGGAATTCAAAAATTTCTAAGTTCATTTGGCTTGAATCCGTGTGTAATTCGTGTTTTTGGTGTTGTTGAAGGAGATTTGAAGGTTCGACAAAGTTCGTATGAGGTTATGGGACGCGTTGGTATGTTTGGTTGAGGTCCCGAGGGCCTCGGGTGAGTTTCGGGTGGTTAACGAATCATTCTTGGCCTTGGTGAGATTGCTGATTTGTGCTGCTGCATTCATCTGGTTTCCTCTTTCGCGATCACGAGTGGGCTCTCGCATTCGCGAAGAGTATTTTCTGAGTGGAAAATTTTTGTTCTACGTGTTCGCGAAGGGGAGGACGCGAACACGAACGCGAAGGTGTGGTCTGCGTGTGCATCGCGAACGCGGGAGAAGGGTCGCGTTCACGAAGAGGAGTGAGGCAGTTAGGGACCCCAGGTCCTTGTTCTACGTGTTCGCGTGGTGGTGGTCGCGTTCGCGAAGGCCTGAGCTAGTAAAGTATCACGTTCGCGAGGCATGCGTCACGTTCACGAAGAGTAAAATGGTAAGGCAGTCAAGTTGGTCTACGCGAACGCGAGAGGACGGTCGCATTCGTGAAGGGTAAAATCTGGGAAGACAGTGTTAAATTCAAATCGAGGGTTTGAGCTCATTATTCATATTTTGAGCAAGAGATCACAGATTTGGACGATTCTTGAAGGGATTTTTGCGGAGTTGATTGGGGTAAGTGTTTCTCACTTGGTTTTGGTTAAATTCCATGATTAAATCTTGATTTTTATCATCTAAATTGTGATTTGGGGTGAAAATTTGGGGAAAAAGTGAAAGAGTTCTTGAGATGGAATTTTGAGGTTTTGAAGGGGATTATGTTGTCGGATTTGAGTAAATTTGGTATGTCTAGACTCGTAAGTGAATGGGCTTTCGAGTTTTGTGACTTTTGTCAGATTTTGAGACGCGGGCCCGGGTTTGACCCGATTTCGGATTTTGGCGATAATTTGGTATTTTTCTTGTGGAATTGATCCCTTTAGCCTATATTGATCATATTGTATTACTTGTGGCTAGATTCGGGACGTTTGGAGGCCGATTCGAGAGGCAAGGGCATTGCGGAGTAGAGATTTGCTCGGATTGAGGTAAGTAACGATTGTAAATCTGGTCCTGAGGGTATACAACCCCAAAATTTTGTATCATTTTACTATTTGGAGGTGGCGCACATGCTAGGTGACGGGCGTGTGGGCGTGCATCATTGGGAATTGTGACTTGGTGCATCCCGTATCAACTGTAAAGTTGAATATTTTATTGAAACTATATGATTCTTATGTATTTTAGAAAGAATTTATGTAAATCAGGCTAGATGCCATGTTTATGCCTTATGCCAGTGTTGTTTGGACCCTTAGAGGTCTTTTCTTGCTATCCTCTCATTGGTTTTGATTGAAAATCCACACTCAGTCATGTTTATACATATTTACAGCATAACTCAGTCTCTATTATTCTATTTTGATGCATCATATAAATGTTGTTTGGGTTGAATACTTTTTTTTTCCTGAGAGCATGAGAGGCTGGAGAGGTTTATGAACTATACTTGCATATATCTCGTCACTACTTCTCATCCTTTATTTTCTGTTGTTACTTACTGAGTTGGTGTACTCATGTTACTCCCTTCACCTTGTGTGCAGATCCAGGCATTTCTGGCCACGGTAGCGGTTGTTGATATATTCAGCAGCGGATCATCGGAGATAGCAAGGTAGCTGCCTGGCGATCACAGCCCTGTTTTTCTCCTTCCTTATCTTCCCCTTAGTTGTATTAGTTTTTCCCGGACTATGCTAGTCTTGATGTTATCAGACAGTTTGTAGTAGTTGCTCATGACTTAGTGACACCCCGATGTCGGACTATCTTTTCCGCATTTTATTTTTATTTTGGTTTGAACTCTTTAATGAAGATTCTAGTAAAGTAAATCTTTGACTTATCTTTTAAATGAAATATCGATGTGTTTTGGAAATGTGTCGGCTTGCTTAGTACCACGATGGGCGCCATCACGACGGGTTAGATTTTGGGCTGTGACAAGTTGGTATCAGAGCCTAGGTTACATAGGTCTCACAAGTCATGAGCGGGTTTAGTAGAGTCTTGCGGATCAGTACGGAGATGTCTGTACTTATCTTCGAGTGGCTGCAGAACCTTTAAGAAATTTCACATTCTTGGATTCTTGTCGTGCGAATCTGTCTATTCTGGTAACTAAAATTCTGTTGTTTCATTCTCTTACAGATGGTGAGGACTCGTACTACTGGTCAGGATGGATAGCCACCAGTACCACCAGCCAGGGTCGCGAGAGGCTGAGGTCGCGGTAGGGGCAGAGGTACAACCCGCACAACAGCTGGGGCAGTACCTGCAGATCCACCAGTTACCCCAGATCAGGATTAGATTCTAGTTGTTGATACACCAGCTCAGGCACCGCCTGTGCCTATTATGATTCCAAGCCTTCACGAGGCCCTAGCTCAGATTCTGACAGCGTGTACCGGCCTTGCTCAGGCGGTCTCTATCTCGACGGTCGTAGCCACTTCTCAGGCCGGGGGAGGCACTCAGACTCCCGCCGCTCGCACACCTGAGCAGGTTGTTCAGGGACTCCAGACACCGGGGGCACACCAGCCCAGCCGGTTGCAGCTGCTCACGACTATGTGGTTCCTGCTATGCCTGAGGATGATCAGCGTAGGTTGGAGAGGTTTGGGAGACTCCAACCTCCACCCTTCAGTGGCACAGAGAGAGAGGATGCCCATGACTTCTTGGACAGGTGTCAGAGGATACTCCATACAGATGGTATTCTAGAGACTTTTGGGGTCTCATTCACTACTTTTTAGTTTTTCGGGGCTACACTTAGATGGTGGGAGACTTTCGAGAGGCGTAGGCCTGCTGGCGCAGCATCCCTTACTTGGTAGCAGTTCTCTGTGGTCATTTTGGAGAAGTTCATGCCTCAGTCCCGCAGAGTGGAGCTACGTAGGAAGTTTGAGCAGCTTCGCCAGGGTGATATGTCTGTGACGCAGTATGAGATGCGATTCTCGGAGTTATCCCATCATGCTATCTGGTTGGTTCCCACAGACAGGGAGAGGATCAGGAGGTTTATAGATGGCCTCACTTATCAGTTGCGATTGCTTATGGCCAGAGAGAGAGTGTTTGGTGCTACGTTTGATGAGGTTGTCGACATTGCTCGACAGATTGAGATGGTTCGCGGTCAGGAGAGGGTTGAGTGGAGCGGTTCTATAGACTATATTCCCAGTAGAGTGATTTCATACTTGAAGGCTCAGCAGATGGTTGAGAAGGGTTGCTTATCTTATTTGGCTTTTGTGAGGGATGTTAGTGCAGAGGTCCCTACTATTGATTCTGTTCCTGTGGTGCGTGATTTTTCGGAAGTGTTTCTTGCAGACCTGCCGGGCATGCTGCCTGATAGGGATATTGACTTCGGTATTGATTTGGTGAAGGGCACTCAACCCATTTCTATTCTACCGTATCGTATGGCACCAGCGGAGTTGAATGAGTTGAAGGGACAACTTCAGGAACTCCTTGATAATGGGTTTATTCGGCCTAGTGTCACCTTGGGGTGCACCGGTTCTATTTGTAAAGAAGAAAGATGGTTCTATGAGGATGTGCATTGACTAACGGTAGTTGAACAAGGTCACAGTCAAGAACAAGTATCTTTTGCCTCGTATTGATGATTTATTTGACCAGTTTCAAGGGGCGAGGGTGTTCTCCAAGATTGATTGAGGTCCGGTTATCACCAGCTGAAGATTCGGGATTCAGATATTCTTAAGACAGCCTTCAGGACCCGATATAGCCATTATGAGTTCTTAGTGATGTCTTTTGGGCTGACCAATGCCCCAGCAACATTCATGCATTTGAGGAACAGTGTATTCCAGCCCTATTTGGACTCATTCGTTATTGTATTCATTGATGACATCCTGGTGTACTCTCGTAGCCAGGAGGAGCATGCTCAGCATCTGAGGATGTATTACAGAGATTGAGGGAGGAGAAGCTTTATGAAAAGTTCTCCAAGTGTGAGTTCTGGTTCGGTTAAGTGGCATTCTTGGGGAACGTGGTGTCCAGTGAGGGTATTCAGGTGGATCCAAAGAATATAGAGGTGGTGCAAAGTTGGCCTAGACCCTCCTCAGCCACGGAGATTAGGAGCTTCCTTGGTTTGGCGGGCTATTACCGTCGCTTTATGGAGGGATTTTCATCTATTGCATCGCCCTTGACCAAATTGACCCAAAAGGGTGCTCCATGCAGGTGTGAGGAGAGCTTTCAGAAGCTCAAGACTTCTTTGACCACATCTCCAATGTTGGTTCTGCCATCAGCTTCAGGTTCTTAAACCGTATATTGTGATGCATCAAGGGTAGGTGTTGGATGTGATCTGACGTAGGAGGGTAGAGTGATTGCCTATGCCTCGCGCCAGTTGAAGACCCATGAGAAGAACTATCCTGTCCACGATCTTGAGTTAGCAGCCATTGTTCACGCCTTGAAGATTTGGCGTCATTATTTGTATGGGGTTTATTGTGAGATCTATACTGATCACCAGAGTTTGCAGCATCTGTTTAAGCATAAGGATCTTAATTTGCTTCAGCGAAGATGGTTAGAGCTTCTCAAGGACTATGATATCACTATTTTGTACCATCCGGGGAAGGCCAATGTGGTGGCTGATGCCTTGAGTCACCGGGAGGAGAGTTTGGGGAGTTTAGCGTATCTCCCACTAGCAAAGAGACCCTTGTCATTGAATGTTCAGGCCCTAGCGGGCCAACTTGTCAGATTGGATATTTCAGAGCCGAGTCGGGTATTGGCTTGTGTGGTCTCCACATCTTCTCTTTATGACCGTGTCAGGGAGCGTCAGTATAATGACCCCCACCTGCTCATTCTTCTAGACAGGGTTCAACGAGGTGATGCCATAGATGTGACTATTAGTAATGATGGCGTGTTGAGGATGCAGGGCCGGATATGTGTGCCCAACGTGGATGGGCTTCGGGAGTTGATTCTTGAGGAGGCCCACAGCTCGCGGTACTCCATCCATCCGGGTGTCGCGAAGATGTACCAGGATTTGAGACAGCACTATTAGCGGAGGCATATGAAGAAGGATATAGTTGGGTTTGTGGCTCGGTGTCTCAATTGTCAGCAGGTTAAGTATGAACATCAGAGACCGGGTGGCTTGCTTCAGAGGTTAGAGATCCCAGAGTGAAAGTGGGAACGGATCACTATGGACTTCATAGTTGGGCTCCTATGGACTTCGAGGAAGTTCGATGCTATTTGGGTTATTGTGGATCGACTGACCAAGTACGTGCACTTCATTGCAGTTGGCACTACTTACTCTTCAGAGTGGTTGGCTGAGATTTACATCCGAGAGATTGTTCGCCTGCATGGTGTCCCAGTTTCCATCATTTCAGATAGGGGCACTCAGTTTACATCGCAGTTTTGGAGGGCCATGCAGCGAGAGTTGGGTACTCAGGTTGAGTTGAGCACAACTTTTCACCCTCAGATGGACAGCCAGTCCGAGCACACTATTCAGATATTGGAGGACATGTTACGCGCTTATGTCATTGACTTTGTGGGTTCATGGGATCAGTTTCTGCCACTCACGGAGTTTGCATATAACAACAGTTATCAGTCGAACATTCAGATGGCTTTGTACGAGGCTTTATATGGAAGGAGGTATAGATCTCCAGTAGGATGGTTTGAGCCTGGTGAGGCTAGGTTCTTGGGTACATACTTGGTCCAGGATGCATTAGATAAGGTGAAATTGATTCAGGAGAGGCTTCGCACGGCGCAGTCTAGGCAGAAGAGATACGCGGACAGGAAGGTCCGTGATGTGTCTTTTATGGTTGGGGAGAAGGTTTTGCTGAAGGTATCATCCATGAAGGGTGTTATGAGTTTTGGGAAGAGGGGCAAGTTGAGCCCCCGGTTTATTGGGCCTTTTGAGGTGCTTCCGAGGATAGGGGATGTGGCTTATAAGCTTGCCTTGCCACCCAGCTTGTCGAGCGTGCATCCAGTGTTTCATGTTTCCATGCTCCGAAAGTATGTTGGCGATCCGTCCCATGTTTTGGACTTCAGCACGGTTCAGTTGGAGGGTGATATGACTTATGATGTGGAGCTGGTGGCCATTTTGGATCGGCAGATTCGGAAGTTGAGGTCAAAGGATATAACTTCAGTGAAAGTGCAGTGGAGAGGTCAGCCTGTGGAGGAGGCCACTTGGGAGACCGAGCGGTATATGCGGAACAAATATCCACACTCTTTTGAGACTCCAAGTATGTTTCTAGACCCATTCGAGGATGAAGGGTTGTTTAAGAAGTGGAGGATGTAACGACCC
This sequence comes from Nicotiana tomentosiformis, assembly GCF_000390325.3. Lineage (NCBI taxonomy): Eukaryota > Viridiplantae > Streptophyta > Magnoliopsida > Solanales > Solanaceae > Nicotiana > Nicotiana tomentosiformis. The sequence continues at coordinate 18,443,521 of NC_090819.1, forward strand.
GGCCGGTCGTTCCGAGAGTTATAACCCCGTTTCCCCCATTTATGCTTCTTTTTATGTTCTTCAACTATATTATGATATATCGGGTTAGTTGGTTTGGGTCCGGAGTGGTTTCAGAGTGAATTGGGATACTTAGTCTCTTTATTAGAAGCTTGAGTTGGAAAAATCAACCAGATATTTACTTATGTGTAAATAACCTAGGATTTGAATTTTGATGGTTCCATTAGCTCCATTAGGTGATTTCGGACTTAGGAGCGCGTCCGGAATGTGATTTGGAGGTCCGCAGTGGAATTAGGCTTGAATTGGCGAAAGTTAGAATTTTGGCGATTTTGGCTGGCAGTGGAAATTTTGATATCGGGGTCAGATTGGATTTCTGGATGTTGCAGTAGGTTCGTGGTGTCATTTCAGACTTGTGTGCAAAATTTGAGGTCATTCGGACGTGGTTTGATAGATTTCGGCATCGTTTGTGAAATTCAAAAATTTCTAAGTTTATTTGGCTTAAATCCGTGTGTAATTCGTGTTTTTGTTGTTGTTGAAGGTAATTTGAAGGTTCGACTAAGTTCGTATGAGGTTATGGGACGCGTTGGTATGTTTGGTTGAGGTCCCGAGGGCCTCAGGTGAGTTTCGAGTGGTTAACGGATCATTCTTGGCCTTGGTGAGATTGCTGAAATATGCTGCTGCATTCTTCTGGTTTCCTCTTTAGCGATCGCGATTGGGCTCTCGCGTTCGCGAATAGTGTTTTTTGAGTGGTAAATTTTTGTTCTACGCATTCGCGAAGGGGAGGACGCGAACACGAAGGTGTGGTCTGCATGTGCATCGCGAACGCGGGAGAAGGGTCGCGTTCACAAAGAGGAGTGAGGCAGTTGGGGACCCCAGGTCCTTGTTCTATGCGTTCGCGAGGTGGTGGTCACATTCGCGAAGGTCTGAGCTAGTAAAGCATCGCGTTCGCGAGGCATGTGTCACGTTCGCGAAGAGTAAAATGGTGAGGTAGTCAAGTTGGTCTACGCGAATGCGAGAGGACGGTCGCGTTCGCAAAGGGTAAAATCTAGGTAGACAGTGTTAAATTCAAATCGAGGGTTTGAGCTCATTTTTCATATTTTGAGCTAAAGATCACGGATTTGGGCGATTCTTGAAGGGATCTTCGCGGAGTTGATTGGGGTAAGTGTTTCTCACTTGGTTTTGGTTAAATTCCATGATTATATTTTAATTTTTATCATCTAAATTGTGATTTGGGGTAAACATTTGGGGGAAAAATGGAAGAGTTCTTGAAATAAAATTTTGAGATTTTGAAGGGGATTTTGTTGTCGGATTTAAGTAAATTTGGTATGACTAGACTCGTGAGTGAATGGGCTTTCGGGTTTTGTGACTTTTGTCGGATTTCGAGATGCGGGCCTAGGGGCCGGGTTTGAGCCGATTTTGGATTTTGGCTATAATTTGGTATGTTTCTTGTGGAATTGATCCCTTTAGCCTATATTGATCGTATTGTATTTCTTGTGGCTAGCTTCGGGACATTTGGAGGCCGATTCTAGAGGCAAGGGCATTGCGGAGTAGAGATTTGCTAGGATTGAGGTAAGTAACGATTGTAAATCTGGTCCTGAGGGTATGAAACCCCGAAATTTTGTATCATTTTACTATTTGGAGGTGGCACACATGCTAGGTGACGGGCGTGTGGGCGTGCACCATTGGGGATTGTGACTTGGTCAGTCCCGTATCAACTGTAAAGTTGAATATTTTGTTGAAACTATATGATTCTTATGTGTTTTAGAAAGAATTTATGTAAATCAGGCTGGATGCCTTGTTTAGGCCTTATGCCAATGTTGTTTGGACCATTAGCAGTCTTTTCTTGCTATCCTCTCATTGTTTTTGATTGAAAATCTATACTCAGTCATGTTTATACATATTTACAGTATAACTCAGTCTCTATTACTCTATTTTGATGCATCATATAAATGTTGTTTGGGCTGAATACTTTGTTTTTTTCTGAGAGCCCGAGAGGCTGGAGAGGTTTATGACTGAGTGAGGCCGAGGGACTGATTTGTGAGGATATTTATGGGATCGAGATGCACACCGCAGCATGTTTGATATAGGCCGAGGGCCTTATTCATTTATGCCATGATTGGCTTGATGTAGCGCTTGGGCTGAAGCAGCCCCTCCAGAGTCTGTACACACCCCCAGTGAGCACAGGTACCTACTGAGTGCGAGTGTCGAGTGCTGAGTGACTGGAAGGCATGAGTGATGGTGAGGTATGCCCGAGGAGTTGTATACGTGTGATTGTGAAGTTTGCCCGAGGGGCTGTATATGAGTGATGGTTCCCTAGGGGCTGATTATGATTTCATTATTTTAGCTCACCTTTGCATTGAACCTTTGTTTGAAAACTGTTGAAAGATGTCTTTAAATAATTTTACTGGAACTGGATTTAAAAGAGCTGATTTGATTCAAACTCTGATTTTTAAAGCATGTTGTACTTTACAGAATTTTTGTATATGAACTATACTTGCATCTAGCTCTTCACTACTTCTCAGCTTTTATTTACTGTTGTTACTTACTAAGTTGATGTACTCATATTACTCCCTGCACTTTGTGTGCAGATCCATGCATTTCTGGCCACGGTAGCGGTTGTTGATATATTCAGTAGCGGATCATCGGAGATAGCAAGGTAGTTGCCTGGCGATCGCAGCCCTATTTTTCTCCTTCCTTATCTTCCCCTTAGTTGTATTAGTTTTTCCTGGACTATGCTAGTCTTGATATTATCAGACAGTTTGTAGTAGTTGCTCATGACTTAGTGACACCCCGATGTCGGGCTATCTTTTTCGCATTTTATTTTTATTTTGGTTTGAACTCTTTAATGAAGATTCTAGTAAAGTAAAGCTTTGACTTATCTTTTAAATAAAATATCGATGTGTTTTGGAAATGTGTCGGCTTGCCTAGTACCACGATAGACGTCATCACGACGGGTTAGGTTTTGGGTCGTGACAACTATATACCCTATTAGTATAGTTATATACTATATTGGTATCATATGCTATTTGAATCATTTTTTGGTTGTATTAGCTGCATTTAATTAGTACACTATTTGATTTTCTTTTAATAATAGTAATCTAATACAATATCTTGAAATACTTTATTATATTAATATGTGGTACACTATTTTTTTATTTTTCTCTTTATGCGTGTGTGTTATGTAATAGTAGTATAGTCATACACTTGCCGAAAATTATCCAGTAAAGTTGTATACCGTGTTGGTATAATTATATGTCAGATTGGTATCATATGGTAGTTTGTGCATTTATTTGGTTGTTTTAGCTACATTTTTAAGTGATTACTATTCGAAAATTATTTATATGAACATGATTTGCAGTGCTGGAATTGTTTTGTGCCAAGGGACATAGATTATGTGTATTATGTAATAGTTTTTATAGTTATGGGCAATTGTTGAAACGACCCCATATAACTATATACCCTGTTAATGTATGGAATGAGCAAGTTGCTTTGTAAATATTTAGCTTGCAATGCGAGCATATAATTTTCTCATACTTTTATTGCATAAAAATGTATTGGTACAATAGTATAGTCGCAGATAGTTGTAGCAATATTCTAGAGCAATCATATACTCTGTTGGTATACATGTATACCATATTGGTATCATATGGTACTAGAAGTCTTTTTTGTTACTTATACTTTTATTGCATTTTCCAATATTTTATTATCATTTCTATTCTAACTAGTATATATGGAGATTTGGTGGACGTAGATTATATTTTCTTGCTCCATAACTGGTTGTGTTACTGCTAATGGTAGAGTGCGTACTGATATTTATAAGGAATGAGATCAAGGTTTGCATGGCAATCACGTGTTGATTCTTAGAATCTGATTATGTAATTTATGGTGCTCAGCATCAGTCAATATGATATTCAGTGAATTAGATCAAGTGACAACTGATATTATTTCAGTTTAACAATTGAATTTAAAAAATGAGAAAAAAGACAAAAGGAATATTATACTAGTTATATTAAAAAAAAGGTGAATAAATATTTATTATATCAGTTATTTTTTCTTATTGTATAAAAAAAAAATAATAAAAAATAGTAAAAACAGTAAATGAAATTAGATTATGAAGAGAAAAAGAATATAAAAAAATAAGTTAAATGAAATTAGAAAAGGAAAAAATAAAAAAATAAGAAGAAAACGAGAAAAAAGAAAAGGAGAAAAGAAAGAAAAAAAGGAAAAAAAGACTAAACTTTGGATGTTTAAGAAAGCATGCTTTGGATATTTTTTGGATCTGCCACCAGTTATTGTGCAAATTCGGGTTATGTACCATTTGCTTATTAGAGACGTACACCATGAGGTGAGAAATGAGATGCGGTTTGTAGTGAGTGATTCTAGGTTGCACTTTAGTTTGGGTGAATTTGCACTCGTTACTGGACTGAAATAGGGTGATACAAGTATAGAGAGCGTAGAAGAGAATAGGTTGATTTTAAAATATTTTGGGACTGCATCTGTGACATTGGCCCAACTAGTAGACTGTTTTACGAAGAAGAAATGGGAAACAAATGATGATGCGTTGAAGATATCAGTTCTTTATTTTGTGAACAACTTCTTACTTTCTCTGTTGAAAACAAAGGTTATTTCATGGTCTTACATTGACTTGGTTGAGTCCGATGATTCTAATAATTATCCCTGGGTATAGATGTTTATAACGCTACAATCGACTCGTATTCCAATAAGTTTCAAGATAAGCCTTCTTTTTAGAGACTCGGTGGCTTCCCGTTGGCTTTACAGATTTGGTTGTATGAATGCTGCCCAAGTTTGGATGGTCACTTTGTTGATCATAATTAGAAACAAACTTCCACGAATTCTGAATTGGGTAGTCATGGGTCAAATACAGAATGAGCGAGTTGCTTTGCAAATGTTTAGCTTGCAACGCGAGCAGGTAATTTTCTCATATTTTTATTGACTCTCTTAATGTTTTGGTATAGTAGTTTAGTCACAAGTAGTTATAGAAATATCCCAGATCAATGATATACTCTGTTGGTATACATGTATACCATATTGGTATCATATGGTAATATGAATCTTTTCTTCTACTTATACTTTTAATTTTCTCATACTTTTATTAGATCTTTTAATGTTTTGGTATAGTATTTTAGTCACAGGTAGTTGTAGAAATATCCCATATCAATGATATACTCTGTTGGTATATATGTATACCATATTGGTATCATATGGTAATATGGATCTTTTCTGCTACTTATACTTTTAATTTTTTCATACTTTTATTGCATATTTTAATGGTTTCGTATAATAATTTAGTCATAGGTAATTGTAGCAATATCCCAGATCAATGATATACTTTGTTGGTATACATGCATACCATATTGGTATCATATGGTAATAGGGATCTTTTATCTTTCCATCTTTTATTATCATTTCTATTTCTAACTAGTGTGCTTAATAATTACAACTGAAGAACATCATCCCAACTGATGCTGAGAAGCAACTATTTGATGTGCGTGGTCTAAACTTTGAAATTGAAGTTGATTGCACTGACAGTCAGCCTGATAGCTTTCAGGTTTTTGGCACTCAATTACCAAAGACACAAAGTATGTATCAAAGTACTGGAGGTGATTCCGAACCTACCAATGTTGAGGTAATGAAGGAGTTACAAAGTTTGAAGCTTTTTGTAGTGACCAAGTGTGAGGAGGTGCTTGCAGCTATTGGTAGGCAGTCAATGAAATCAGAGGAAAATTCAGCGGTATTGATCTTTTATATAATATAATGCTATAGTATATTGTTCAAAGATGCGATATATGCTTATAGGATACTATTCCATTCTTTACTTTTAGTACACATAGTATTCTTGTAATATACATAATAATAAAATTGTTATTTTCTCATTTTCAGCATAGCAATAGGATACTGATCCTTACTTTGGTGAGATGCATAATGATTATGACCAGTTTGAAAGGGGCGACGGTGGGAATGATCCTGTAGTTATTGGAGATAGCACGCCCAAAGCGCCTTCTAGAATGTAAATCACAGATTTGATTTTATTTTTTTTGCTGTTATTTTTTGAAAATAGTACTCTTGATTATACTTTTATATGTTTAGTATCTGGTTTTGGTGGGGTTGTCGAGAGGGTGGTGCCAGTGGTGTCAATGTGAAGAACGTCGCAGCAAGGCATGGCATAGTTAATGATGATTTATGTTCTGGTAAAATGTTGTATATGTAATATTTTTATTCTTTTTTTATTTATTTAACTTTATGTATTTGTGGGTTAACTAACTTTTTTTAAAACTTTTTACAGCCCCTTCGTAAATGAGCATGATCTTGGCTTGGATTCTAACTTTAAACTGTCTGCATCTGCAATTGATCAAATCACCGCCATTACACAACAAGAAAAATATAAGCACCCATCTTATGATTTTAAAAAGTGTGGACCTGCTCCACTGCCATAAGGAATACCTGCACAGACACGACCAGATGTTGTTATTGAGTCTAATACTGCTCCACAGGGTACGATTGTTGATGTTACTAATTCTGAAGTTAGTATGTAAATGAGAGATTTTTGATAGTTTTTTTTATTTAAATAGTGATATTTAAATAGTTTTTTTTTTGTGTTCAGCATCTCGGGTTGATGGTGTTGGTCAAGTGGATGTTGGTGGCAGTAATGTGAATTTGCCTTCTGGTAATGTCTTCTATATATAACTTTTTATTTAATTTTTTAAAATTTCTTAACTTTGTATATTTGTTGATTCACTAGCATTTTCTAATTTAAGCTCCATGTCGACACGAGGGTGATCTTGACTTGGATTCTGATTTTGAATATACTGATTCTCAACTTGATCTAATTGTCGCCATTACACAAGGAGGGAGACGTAATGTAAATCAATCTGAAAATGAACTGATAACTCGTGATGTAAATAAGTCTAAACCTGATCAGTCAGTATCAAGAACTGTTATCCAGACACAAATAGATATTGAAACAACTCCTGCAGTTTTCACATGGAGAAGGCGCACTGCAGCTGTAAAACAGTCGTTGTATTGGAATGACTGGCAATCTGGTGTTAGTGCAGTTGGGGGATCCTTGAAGGTTATCAAAGGAAGATTTTTATTTGTAAATGACATTTCAGTGGCTGTTGATTATAAGCTTATGACTGCATTCTCAAACTTTGTTGAAGCAAATATGCAATTGGGAGAGTGTGTATTCGTTTTCATGTACTTTTGTTTTCATGTTTTCTTAATTTTTGTTAATATATTTCTTATCCATATCTTCTTTTATACAAAATAGAGAAGTGTATTTACATGGTGATCAAAAGCTGGACCCTTATTTTAACTTTGAAGTTGAACAGATTGATGATAAGATATTTTTTCATACATTAAACTATTCTTGTAGGCCGCTGTCTTGTTCGGTATGTGTACTGCTTTTTATTTTTGTTGTTGTATTAGTTCATGCCTATTGTTAGTGTTAGTCATGTTTTCTTCCTCTCTTTTTTGCAGCACTTGAATATTATATTCTACTATCTTAGGAAGAAGGCGAAATATGGAATTAATATGCCAATCAAAGTCACAACTACAGATACTCTTGTTAATAATATCATTCAAAGAGTTTACACAGAATTTGTAAAAGGTGGGAAACAAGATTATTTGATTGATAGATCAGACGATATCATGGAGTACATGAAAGGATTTAGGATACATTGCAACACTCCATGGCACCAGGTTGATCATGTCCTCTTTCCAATTAATTTGGCAGAAAAGTGGCATTGGATATTGGGGTATGTATTATTCCATAAGAGATGTTTTTATGTATATGACTCGCTACATAGTCGAAAGTACAAAAAATCTATTCAAAAGGTGGCAGAGGCATATGCTGTGTTGATCCCCTTGTTTCTAGTTAGCATTGAATTTTATAACCAAGAAGTGACATTGTAGTACAAAATGGTCTGCACATGGGAAAGGACTTGACTAATCCATTTGAGATTGAACTGATTACTAAACTGCCAACACAGCAAAATTCGTAAGAATAGTTACTTTTTTTAGTTTGTTTTCCTCATTCATATTAACATTTTTCACTACTAATCGATTTTTATATTCTATTCATTTGTTTTATTTCAGAGATTGTGGAGTATATGTTGCATGCTTTGCTGAGTACATTATTGAAGGTCTTCCAATCCCTGTTGCCAATTTTGATGTGGATGGTCTTCGAGCTAGGTTTGGTATAATGTTGTGGCACTATGGGAGGAAGACGCAGTTGCATGGAGAATCAAGTGAATCTGAGGCTCCAGTAGTAACAAAAAAAAACTCGTGGAAAGAAGCGCAAGAAGTAGTATATGTCTCTTTTTGCTTTTAGTTAATCGTAGCATGAAAACTTTGCAGGGTTTTAATAGTTTTTGGTGAAGTGTGGTATTTTGCATTATTGGATTGTAAAAATTCTAGCTTTTAAAAGTGTGTTCTAGGAATACAATTGTAATAGTACAATATATTGCTATAACTATTTTAATGTTGGAATCTATCTTCAGTTTATTTTATTAGGCTTTTCTTAGGCTTCTTCAATAAAGTTATTGGTTTATTAGGACTGCCTTTCGGAGACAAAATTTTCTCAGCACTTGAAGTCAAGCCATTAGTGCAGAACATGGCTGTTACAGTAGCACTGTTAGTTCCTACTCATACTGCCATTTGTAGTAGTAGGAGGAGCAATGTTAGTTCGTTGTAATACACCAGCAGAAGTTGTTTTTGGAGGTGTATTTTTAAGGGAGTTACGACGTTCAAAAAGAGGAACTATGTTGCTATTTGGTTGAAGAACAGGGCGAACTTTGATTTGAATGAGAAGAAATATTTTTAGAAAGTGAACTGTTTTTGAATTTGTATTGAGAGTAGTTTTTAGTTGTAGTTGAATCTAAGAAATTCTGTGCAGATTTTGCATTGCTGCACCAGTTGTATTCTGCAAAGATTTTGGTTCAGGTATATTAGTGCAGTAGAACTACATACCAATCAGGTATACAGATATATCATTTGGGTATCACGTTGTAGTTGAGTACCTTTTTTCCTACAGCAACTAGATGTAAATACTGACATGAGTTGCAAAGTGTGCCAATTTTGTTGAGGAAGTATATACAAAGATTGCATTTTTTGGTGCACCACTTGTATTTCTGCACATATTTTGGTTTAGCCATATTAGTGCAATACAACTATATATCATTAAGGTATACAAATATACCATTCGGGTATCACATTGTATTTGAGTACCTTTTTATTATACTTCAATATTGACATGAGTTGTAAAGTGTGCCTATTTTGTTGAGGAAGTATGTATAGATGTTGCATTTTTTTGGTGCACCACTTGCATTTCTACACATATTTTGGTTTAACCATATTAGTGCAATATAACTATATACCAATAAGGTATACAAATATACCATTCGGGTATCACATTGTATTTGAGTACCTTTTTATTATACTTCAATATTGATATGAGTTGCACAGTGTGCCCATTTTATTAAGGAAGTATGTACAAATGTTGCATTATTTTGGTGCACCACTTGTATTTCTACATATATTTTGGTTTAACCATTGGGTATCACATTGTATTTGAGTAACTGATAACGTATAATAACTGCATGTAAATGGCTTCCAATTTGTTATACTTCAATACTGACATGAGCTGCAAAGTGTGCCCATTTTTTTAACGATGTATGTACAAATGTTGCATTTGGGGCACCACTTCTATTTCTGCACATATTTTGATACCAATATGGTATACAGATATACCAATAAGGTATACAAATATACCACTTGGGTATCTCATTATATTTTAGCACCTTTTTTCCTGTAGCAACTAGATGTAAATGCATCCCACCTTTATATACTAAAATAGAAAATAAAAAAATTCTTATTGAAAACACAAGTAGCCAAATAAAATTTTTGCCAAAAAGTAATTTGGCAAAGAATCACCATACCAAATATATATCTAGTGCAAGACATGCATTTTATTTCTTTGCAATTCAAATGATATGATTCTACGATATATGACTTCTATAAAAACATTGAGCATTATATCAATCTCTCTTTGGAATATTTCGGCACGTTCTCCGGTTGTGTTCTTTTTCCCCGCATAGTGCACATGTAACTGTATTTCTTTCCCAACCTCCTATGCCTCTTTTCTTTTTAGGTATTCCTGGTTTGATTTTTTCCTTTTGGTGGCAGTACCACCTGCGAAAAGATATGTTCTGAAATTTGCCACGTTGTTTCATCAGGCAAAGGGTTTACTGGTATCTCATATGTTTTCAGCAAGTAGTCTATGTTGTAGTAACCCGAGCAATACTTGTATGAATCCATATGGAATGTTTGTATAACTGTCATTCCATATGGACATGGAATATTATCTACCTGAAACCTTCCACAAGTGCAATTTTTTTCATGTAGGCGCAACACATTTCTTGTTTGGCCATCAATTACTAAATGTAAGAATTGAGTTGATGGAAACACCTAATATAATTTTAATTAAGAAAGGTTATTAGCTGTATGAAGTAATAGTATTTTTTAATAACAATATGCAGTTGTTTAGAGAAATCTCTAAGGTGCAGAAGTAAAACTACAGTACATACAGTATTTTTATGATTCTGAAAATTCATTCCGTCATCATTTGTGATAAGATAGTATTATCTGCCAATATTTTTTCATACTTTACACCGATCTTCATAAATGATTCCACGACATCCTTCCTGTAACGACCCGGCCGGTCGTTTTGAGAGTTATAGTCCCGATCCCCTATTTACTGATTTCCTCGTATCTCTTTCTGCTTATGTGACTTGCCGGGAGGTTGTTGTTGTGGTTTCAGAGTGAATTGGAACACTTAGTCCCTAAACGGAAGCTTAAGTCTTAGGATTTTTGACCATAGTCAGGACTGTGTGAAGACGACGCCGGAATGGTATTTCATCGGTTCCGTTAGCTATGTTGGGTGATTTTAGACTTATAGGCGTGTCCAGATTGTGTTTTGGAGGCCTGTAGCTGATTTTGGCTTGAATTGGCGGAAGTTGAATTTTTGGAGATTTTGACCGATAGTGGACTTTTCGATATCGGGGTCGGATTCCGATTCCGAAAGTTGGAGTAGGTCCGTAATGTCAATTATGACTTGTGTAAAAAATTTGAGGTCAATCAGACGTGATTTGATAGGTTTCGGCATCGGTTGTAGAAATTTAAAGTTTCAAGTTCATTAAGTTTGAATTGGAGGGTGATTCGTGTTTTTAGCGTTGTTTGATGTGATTTGAGGGCTCGACTAAGTTCGTATGGTATTTTAGGATTTGTTGGTATGTTTGGTTGAGGTCCTGGGGGCCTTGGGTGTGTTTCGGATGCTTAATGGATTGAATTTGGATTTATACAAATTGCTGAAGTTTTTTGGTTTCTCGTGTTTTCGCACCTGCGGTGGGGAGACCGCAGGTGCGGACTCGCACATGCGGAAGTGTCACGACCCAAAAATCATAAGTCGTGATGGCACCTAACTCAACCCGCTAGGTAAGCCAACTAACAAAACAATACAAGCCAAATGAAATTATAGAAAAAATAGTGAAGGATTGTCCGAACTTTTACAAATTAACCCAAGAACTGGTAGTACAAATCATAAGCTTCTGAGACTTAGAATTTACAAAGCTGATACAAAAAAAAAAAATACACGATCTGTTTGAAGGCTACATAAATAGATTAACAAAATCTAAAGCTACCAAGGACAAGTGGCAGCTACATCCGGAATGCACGAACATCTTCAGGGTCCGCTCCCGATATCACCAGCATCTTCGCTCCAAAAGTCTGCACGCAAGGTGCAGAAGTGTAGTATGAGAACAACCGACCCCATGTACTCAGTTAGTATTTTGTCTAACCTCGTTGAAGTAGTGACGGGGCTTTTTAGTTAAAATATGCTCACTGATAAAATTTGTAATGTATCTAACAATAGAACTATACTACAGTATAACAGAATAAAGCACACAAACGAATGTACAAAGCAATAACATAGTACTAGAAGAGATCACAATCCAACAGTTTCCAATATCTCGACCAATCCTTTCCTTAGAGCGAAACCCAATGAACCACAATAATCACCTCAAAACTTTCATAGTATGAGAGAAACACTCAAGACATCAAATTCAACGGCATGACAACACCCTTCGTGCATTTATCTCATCCTCACAAAATATGCGTAAAACAGTACCAACCGAAGGGTAGAAATACCGATAACAAAAATGACAAAGTAGGAAATATGCAAGTAGTAATAATGAACGAGAATGTACATAAGGACATCAGTAACAGACTAGGCGGAAAGCATAAAGGTAGTGACAACAATTAGGAAAAGGAATGTAACTTCAACTAACTAGCATGGTAGAGGCATGAAGATAGATATAACAAATAAGAAAGGGGACACATGATCTTTATAAGTTAACAAGTAGAGACATGAATGACTAACATGGAAGAAGACCTGTACCTAAGTGCAACAAAACAGATATGACATGGATGCAATTATAACAACAGGAAGTAGGCATGATATTTACAAGTTAAGCAAGTAGAAGGCATGGGCAACACAACATCAATTGAGATAGAGAATAAAGACAGAACAATGACGACAAGTCACATAAGAACCGTAAGTACGACAGTAACAATTCAAGGTAAAGACATGAAGATATCTGCAAGAAAAGGATATCACAACATAATGCATGTCCCTCGTCCTCACTTGCACGGAAACACCCTTAGTGCCATTAACTCGCAATAACACAAAATCATGATAATATAAATGCAATGGCACGACATCACCCTTCGTGCTTTTACTCACATAACATGGCACGACATCACCTTTTGTGCTTATACTCACATAACATGGCACGGCATTACCCTTCGTGCTTTTACTCACATAACATGGCGCGACATCACCTTTCGTGCTTTTACTCACAAATGATATGGCACGACATCACCCTTCGTGCTTTACACTCTTCCTTACCAGGCATATGTATATCAGTGGCAAATAAGGAAGGAAGCATAAATAACATCAAGGAGAGTGTTTAAATGAATATTCCAAATGAATCCCAATCACAACTTTCCAAGCCAACAATAGTTCAATAAACCCGCAAGAGCCTTATTATTCAAGTATTCCAACAAATCTCACAAATGATCCACTACACAAGTATAGAATCTAGTATCTTAAGAATATCGGCCGTAGCAATGTATTAATGATTATGCATAGTGATGACCAAATTAGACACATCAATGTGTTCTCAGAATTCCATCAAATTTGATCAAGTTATAACAAGCTGGGTCTTAGTTCCTAACATTTAATACTATGATCATAGTATCTAGGAGTCAAGTAAGGCAAGAAACAAGAAGATCACGTGATTTTACAAGACACAATTTATAACATAATTTACCCCCGAGCATGGTTAACCCTGACACATACATATTTGCTCGCCACCTCATATATATATCACCCCCGCATGCAACAAACAATGTCAAATAGTAGGAAAAATTCTCTCAACAAAGTTAGGCAAGACACTTACCTCAATTCGGCTAACTCAATACTCAATTTAGCTTTTTTCTTTACAAATTCACCTCCGCTCGGCTCAATCTAACCAAAGACGACTTAAATACATCACACAATGCAAGGGAAAATAATTTCAATTAATAAAGTTGTGATTTTTATTCAATTTTTAAAAAGTCAACAAAAGTCAAACCCCGGGCCTGCCCGGTCAAAACCCGGGTCCAAGGGTAGGTCTTGACTATCCATAGCCTCACGAGTCCAAATACATGTTTTGTTTTCAAATCTGAGTCCTATTCAACTCTCAAATCCCAAATTTTTATTTTTCAAAGTTTTGACAAAATCCCCAAATTTTTCCCTAGATTCTCATGAATTTGTTATTAAATTTTATATAAAATCATGAAATGTACTTGAGAATTGATTAGAGGTACTTACCCAATGATTTGGTATGAAAATCCCTTCACAAAATCACCTCCCATCGAAGTTAGGGTTCAAAATATAACAAAAATAAAGCCAAGACTAGGAATTCTCAGCATTTAGTAGGCTGCAGATGTCGCATTTGTGATAGGGGGTTAATGCGAACAACTTATCGCAAATGCGAACCAGAAAGTTTCCTGTCAAGGTCGCATTTGCGACCATATACTTCGCAAATGTGAAGACCAACATTTCGCAAAAGCGGCAGGGTCCATCGCAAATGCGAATAACCCCACATCGCAAATGCGGAGGGTTTCTTCGCAAATGCGAATCTTCCCCAGCAGCCCAATTTTTGCAAATGCGATGGCTGCTTCGCAATTGCAACTGTCGCATTTGCGATAAAAATATCGCAAATGTAATGACACCAGTACCAGCACTCAAATATTATGGAAAATCATTCCGACACCAAGCTGAAACTCACCCGAGCCCACGAGGTTCCAAACAAAACACCCACACAAGTCTAAAAACATAACATGAACTCGCTCGAGCGATCAAAACATCAAAATAACCTCTAGAATCACGAATCGGATGCCAAAATGCATGAAGATCAAAGGAAACTTCTAGAATCGTAACCAAACGTCCGAACCATATCAAATCAACTCCAAATGGCGCCAAATTTTGCATACAAGTTTCATATGACGAAACGAACCTACTCGAAGCTTAAAATCACGCATAGAAACCTCGAAACGACGAATCACACCTCAAGTCAAAATCAATGAACTTTGAAACTTCAACTTCTACAACTGATGCCGAAACCTATCAAATCATGTCCAATTGACCTCAAATTTTGCACACAAGTCACAATTAGCATTACGGACCTACTCCAACTTCCGGAATCGAAATCTGACCCCAATATCAAAAAGTCCACTCTCGGTCAAACTTTCCAAAAATCCAACTTTTGCCATTTCAAGAGTAATTCGACTACAGACCTCCAAATTATAACTTGGACACGCTTCTAAGTCCAAAATTACCCAACGAAGCTAACGGAACCCCATTACGAGGCCTAAAACTACCGAGCGAAGTGCAGATGCTCAAAACGACCAGTCGGGTCATTACAGGAAGAAGGAGCGCAAATGCGAATTTGGGCAGCTCATGTTGGGTTCGCAGGTGCGAGGAAAATGCCGCATCTGCGATGCCTGCAAATACGCTGGAGGAACCGCAGGCGCGAAGGAAGACCGCAGAAGCGGGCCATTGTCTGCAGGTGCACACACGCAGGTGCGACTACCTGATCGCAAAAGCGGTCCCAGTCACCTTAAGCCATTTACGCACCTGCGATGGAATTTCTACAGGTGCAGCGTCGCAGGTGCGACTAGAGGTCCGCAGGTGCGAGATCGCTGGGCAGAAAAGGGGAAATTTTGAGGGTTTGATCTCATTTTCATTTTGGGTCTTTGAGAGCTCGGATTGAGGCAATAATTGAAGGATTTTTCAGAGAGAACTTTAGGGTAATGATTCTTAACTCGTTTATGGTTGTATTCCATTAATCTATAGTTAAATTCATCATTTAATTAAGGAATTTGGTTGAGAAATTTGGGAAAAAGTTGGAAAGTTCTTCAAATAATTTTTTGAGTTTTGATACGGATTTTGATATCGGATTTGGATAATTTTGGTACGAGTGAACTCGTGAGTGAATGGGTGTTCATATTTTGTTACTTTTACCCGATTCCGAGACGTGGGCCCGGGTCATCTTTTCTGGGCGATTTTCTAATTTCTTGCTTTAGCTTTGATTTTATTAATTAGATTAATTTCTTATATTTGTATTTATGGTATGTAATTGATTTTGTCTATATTTGGGCTATTCGGAGTCGGATATTCGTGGAAAAGGCATTGTTACCAATTGATTGAGCTTGGTTCGAAGTAAATGGCTTGCCTAACCTTGTGTGGGGGAAATACCCTTAGGATTTGGTACTGTTGTGATATGTGAGCGTCGTGTACGCGAGGTGACGAGTACGTACACAGGCTATTTGTTGTAAAACCCCATTTATTTTACTGAGTAGCAACCTGTTTTTCCTTTAATTTGAGTTATACAGTTTAAATGAGTATTCGTTTGTGTTCATTATTAATTGAGCTATTTCAATATGTGTAGTTATCCTGTTTAGTCTAATATCGCATGTCTACGTGCTTTAACTGCTTATTTGAACTCTGTGAAGCATGCCTAGTTGATTTCCTACTTTTCCTTGTTCTTTATTAGCATAAGTGTAGAAATCTTGCTGTTAACTGTTGTATTTATCGGTTTGAGCTGTGTGTTTACTTTTGAGACTACGAGTCGGTTCCTCAGGAGTTCTCCTTGCACATTTACTTTTGAGACTACGAGGCGGTACCTCAGGAGTTCTCCCTGCATATTTTCTTTTGAGACTGCGAGGCGGTTCCTCAGGAGTTCTCCCTGTACATTTACTTTTGAGACTACGAGGCGGTACCTCGGGAGTTCTCCCTGCATATTTACTTTTGAGACTACGAGGCAGTTCCTTGGGAGTTCTGCCTGTATATTTACTTTTGAGATTACGAGGCGGTACCTCGAGAGTTCTCCCTACATATTTACTTTTGAGACTACGAGGCGTTACCTCGGGAGTTCTCCCTGCACATTTATTTTTGAGACTATGAGGCGATACCTCGGGAGATCTCTTTGCTTATTTACTTTGGGACTACGAGACGGTGTCTCGCGAGATCCCCTGCTGTTTAGACTTGTGTTGTACAACTTTTTTTGCTGTGTTTTCCTTTTGTTAAATTCCAGTCTCTTAATATACTGTTATATTCGCCTACTGTATTTATTATATACTGGTGGGCCTGACCTGGCTTCATTACTACTCGACCGAGGTTAGTCTTGGCACTTACTAGGTACCGTTGTGGTATACCCATGCTACTCTTCTGCACATATTTTTTATGTGCAGATCCAGGTACTTCTTATCAGCCCCACTATTAGCTGAGAGTGCTTGCTGCTGTACGGAGACATCAAGGTACATCTTCTACGTCCGCAGACCTCGGAGTCCCCTTCTATTCTCCCCTATGTCAATTACCTTCTGTACTTCTTTTATTAGACTCTGGTGTATAGAGATACTAGTTTCCTCATGTAGCTTGTGACTTGTAATGTTTCGGGTTTTAGGAAGACTGTATATTTATAGAGTATTATTTATTGTACATGCCGAGCGGTATTGTTACTAGTTATTCAGTTATTCACTCCTGTTAGTTGCCAAGTTTTACTTTCGTTTTGTTATTTTCCTCAATTTGTTACGCTTACCTAGTCATAGAGACTAGGTGTCGTTACGATGTTATACGGAGGGAGTTTGGGTCGTGACAAGTTAGTATCAGAGCTCTAGGTTCATAGGTGTTGTGAGTCACAAGCAAGTTTAGTAGAGTCTCGTGGATCGGTATAGAGACGTCTGTATTTATCTTTAGGAGGCTATGGAACTGTTAGGAAAAATTATACTTCCTTGATTCCTTATCGTGTGAAATTGTTGACTTCAAAATTCTAAACTTCTATATTCTATTCTCTCACAGATGGTGAGGACACATACGGGTGGATCTGATGACCAGGCACCCGTGCCCCCTGATAGAGCCGCGAGGGGCCGGGGTCGGGGTAGAGGCCGAAGACGTCCATGTGGTGCGGCCAGAGCATCCGCACGAGCTGCTACATAGGAGCCCCCAGTAGCTCCAGCTGGAGGGCAGGCACTTGAGGTGCCTATTTCTGCACCAGCCCTCCAGGAGACTCTAGCCTAGTTCATGAGCATGTTCAGCACCTTAGCTCAGGCTGGATTGATTCTACTTGCACCTACCATACCTCAGGCCGGGGGAGGAGCACAAACTCCCGTTGCCACTACTCCAAAGCAGCGGGTTCAGGTCGACCAGGTACCGGAGATTTTACCGATGTAGCCAGTAGCTCCAGCTCAGCCCGAGGATAGGGTAGCAGTTTCTAAGGCGGAGCAGCTCAGACTTGAGAGGTACAAGAAGCACCACCCTCCTACCTTCAGTGGATTAGCGTCTGAGGATGCCCAGGGTTTTCTGGAGGAGTGTCACTATATTCTCCGTACTATGGGCGTAGCGGAGTCGAGTGGGGTTTCTTTTACTGCATTCCAGCTTAGAGGAGCAGCCTATCAGTGGTGGCATGCTTATGAGTTGAGTAGTCCGACTGAGGCAGCTTCACTTACATGGACTCAATTCTCGGACATGTTCTTGAGGGAGTATGTTCCCCAGAGTATCAGAGACGTATAGCGTACAGAGTTTGAGCAGCTGCGCCTAGGTGCTATGATTGTGTCAGAGTATGAAATTCGCTTCAGTGATTTGTCCCGACATGCATCGGCCTTGGTTGCCATAGTCTGAGAGAGGGTTCATCGGTTTATTAAGGGACTCCACCCCAGTATCAGGACTAGTATGGTCAAGGAGCTGGAGATGTATATTCCTTACCAGCAAGTTTTGATTATTTCTAGGATATTGGAGGGCATGCTCGCTCGAAATAGAGAGGAGAGGGAGGCCAAGAGGTCTCGAGAGTCTGGCACTTACAGTGGTACTCGTGCCCCAGCTGCAGTTCGCCATGGTAGGGGTTATGTGAGTCGCCTCGTTCATTAAGCTCTTCCAGCTGCCAGTGGTATTTCGGCCCCTTCTAGGCCCTATGAGCCTTATTATGCACTGCCAGTGTCTAGTATGCCTCTTGCATGGGGTGGTTTTAGCGGTCAGTC
The DNA here is from genome assembly GCF_000390325.3 of Nicotiana tomentosiformis. Taxonomy (NCBI): domain Eukaryota; kingdom Viridiplantae; phylum Streptophyta; class Magnoliopsida; order Solanales; family Solanaceae; genus Nicotiana; species Nicotiana tomentosiformis. The sequence goes on from NC_090819.1 coordinate 18,462,172, forward strand.
CAGCAGACCTGGCCCGAGCCAGTCATAGCAGCCACGCTATCTGAGAGCTTATTTTGAGTGTGGCAAAACCCGCATATGGTGAGGGATTGCCCCAAACTTAGGAAGGGTGCACCTCCACAGACTTCTCATCCACCGCGTTCTTCACCAGGTCCTCAGGCTATGATTCCAGCACCAGCTACCGCCCCACCTACTCAGCCAACTCGAGGTGGAGGTCGGGGAGGTCGAGGTCGCCCTAGAGGGGGAGGCCAGGCCAGATATTATGCTCTTCCGGCTCGTACAGAGGCAGTTGCTTCCGACTCTGTCATTACAGGTATTGTTCCGGTCTGTCATAGAGATGCGTCGGTTTTATTTGATCCAGGCTCTACTTATTCCTATGTGTCCTCTTATTTTGCCCTGTATTTGGGCGTATCTCAGAACTCCTTGAGTTCCCCTGTTTATGTATCTACACCTGTGGGAGATTATCTTATTGTGGACCGCGTGTATTAGTCGTGTTTGATTTCTCTTAGTGGTTTTGAGACCAAAGCCGATTTATTATTGCTCAGTATGGTAGACTTTGATGTTATCTTGGGCATGGACTGGTTGTCTCCCTATTATGCTATTCTTGATTTTCATGCTAATACCGTGACGCTGGCTATGCCAGGATTACCGTGATTAGAGTGGAGAGGTACCTTAGAGAATACTCCCAGCAGAGTTATTTTATTTCTTAAAGCTCAACGAATGGTTGAGAAGGGGTGTGACGCGTATCTAGCTTATGTGAGAAATGTCAGTATTGAAACCCTTACAGTTGAGTCAGTCCCAGTAGTAGGGACTTTCCAGATATGTTTCCAGTTGATCTTCCGGGCATGCCGCCCGACAGAGATATTGATTTTCGCATTGATTTATTTCCGGTCACTCAACTCATCTCTATTCCTCCATATCATATGTCTCCTCCTGAGTTGAAGGAATTGAAGGAGCAGTTACATGAGTTGCTTGATAAGGGCTTCATTCGGCCTAGTATGTCACCTTGGGGTGCTCCGGTCTTATTTGTGAAGAAAAATGATGGTTCTATGCGTATGTGAATTGATTATCGCCAGCTGAACAAAGTTACAACAAAGAACAGGTATCCATTGCCTCATATTGATGATTTATTTGATTAGCTACAGGGTGCCAGGGTATTTTCCAAGATTGATTTACATTCCGACTATCATCAACTGAAGATTCGGGGGTCAGATATCCCGAAGACCGCTTTCAGGACTCGATATAGTCACTACGAGTTCCTTGTGATGTCTTTTGGGCTGACCAATGCCCTAGCAACTTTTATGCACTTGATACACAATGTGTTCCGGCCTATCTTGACTCTTTTTTCATTGTGTTTATTGACGACATTCTGGGGTACTCGCGGACTCGGGAGGATCATGAGCAGCACCTGAGGACTGTGCTTCAAACCTTGAGAGAAAAGAAGTTATATGCAAAATTTTCAAACTGTGAGTGTTGGCTAGACTCAGTGGCATTCTTGGGTCATGTAGTATCGAGTGATGGGTTCAAGGTGGATCCGAAGAAGGTGGAAGCAGTGCAGAGTTGGCCTAGACCGTCATCAGCTACGAAAATCTGGAGTTTTCTTGGTTCGGCGGGGTAGTACCGTCGTTTTGTAGAGGGATTCTCATCTATTGCAGCACATATGACCAGGCTGACCCAAAAGGGTGCTCCGTTCAGGTGGACAGAGGAGTGTGAGGAGAACTTTCAGAAGCTCAAGACAGCTTTGACTACACCCTTAGTATTGGTATTGCCTACAGGTTCGGGGTCTTATATTGTATATTGTGATGCGTCGCGGATTGGTCTCGGCGCGATGTTGATGCCGGATGATATGGTGATTGCCTGCGCGTCCAGACAACTGAAGGTGCATGAAAAGAACTATCATGTCCACGACCTTGAGTTAGCAGCTATTGTTCATGCCTTGAAGATTTGGCGGCACTATTTGTATGGTGTCCCTTGTGAGATCTACACCGATCACCGGAGTTTGCAGCATCTGTTCAAATAGAAGGATCTTAACTTACGTCAGCGGAGGTGGTTAGAGCTACTTAAGGACTATGATATCACCATTTTGTACCATCCAGGGAAGGCCAATGTGGTGGCCGATGCTTTGAGTCATCGGACATAGAGTTTGGGGAGTTTAGCATATCTACCAGCAGCAGAGAGGCCATTGGCGTTGGATGTTCAGGCCTTAGCCAGCCATTTTGTGAGATTGGATATTTCTGAGCCTAGTCGAGTATTGGCTTGTGTGGTCTCTCGGTCTTCTCTTCATGATCGTATCAGGGAGCGTCAGTATGATGACCCCATCTGCTTGTCCTTAAGGACACGGTTCAGAATGGTGATGCTAAGGAGGTGCCTATTGGGGATGATGGTGCATTGAGGATGCAAGGCAGGCTATGTGTGCCCAATGTAGATGGGTTGCATGAGTTGATTCTCCAGGAGGCTCACAGCTCGTGGTACTCCATTCATCCGGGTGCCGCGAAGATGTACCAGGACTTGAGGCAGCATTACTGGTGGAAGAGGATGAAGAAGGACATAGTGTAGTATGTAACTCGGTGTCTAAATTTCCAGCTGGTGAAGTATGAGCATCAGCGGCCAGGCGGATTGCTTCAGAAGTTACAGATTCCGGAGTGGAAATGGGAGCAGATCACTATGGATTTCATTGTTGGGCTTCCACGGACCCACCGGAAGTTTGATGCAGTTTGGGTGATTGTGGATAGGCTGACCAAGTCAGCTCATTTTCTTCCTGTGATGACTAACTATTCTTCCGAGCAGCTGACTCGAATTTATATCCGCGAGATTGTCAGGCTTTATGTCATACCGGTATCTACCATCTCTGACCGGGGTACACAGTTTACATCACGGTTCTGGAGGGCCATACCGTATGAGTTGGGTACTCGAGTAGAGCTGAACATAACATTTTACCCTCAGATGGACGGACAGTCCGAGCGCACTATTCAGATATTAGAGGATATGCTCCATTCGTGTGATAGATTTTGGAGGTTCTTGGTATCAGTTCTTGCCACTTGCGGAGTTTGCCTACAACAACAGTTATCAGTCGAGCATCTAGATGGCACCGTATGAGGATCTGTATGGTAGACGACGTCGGTCTCCAGTGGGTTGGTTCGAGCCGGGCGAGGCTAGATTATTGGGTACAGACTTGGTTCAGGATGCTTTGGAAAAGGTTAAGGTGATTCAGTATTGACTTCGCAAAGCCCAGTCCAAACAGAAGATTTATGCGAATAAGAAGGTTCGCGATGTTGCATTCATGGTTAGAGAGCGGGTCTTTCTTCGAGTTTCACCCGTGAAGGGTGTTATGAGGTTCGGGAAGAAGGGCAAGCTGAGCCCAAGTTTTATCGGCCTATTTAAGGTGTTGCGACATGTTGGGGAGGTTGCTTATAAGCTTGCCTTACCTCCCAGCCTAGTAGGAGTTCATCCAGTATTCCATGTTTCGATGCTCCGAAAATATCACGGCGATCCGTCTCATGTGTTGGATTTCAGATCAGTCCAGTTGGACAAGGATTTATCTTATGTTGAGGAGCCAGTGGCTATTTTGGACATGCAGATTCGAAAGCTGAGGTCAAAGAACATTGCTTCCATGAAGGTTCAATGGAGGGGTCAAAGAACATTGGGAGACCGGGCATGATATGTGCAACCGTTATCCTCATCTTTTCACTACTTCAAGTATGTCTCTATACTCGTTCTAGGACGAACAATTATTTTAAGAGGGGGAGGATGTAATGACCCGACCGGTCATTTTAAGAGTTATAGCCCCAATCCCCTGTTTACTGCTTTCCCCGTATCTCTTTCTGCTTATATGACTTGCCGGGAGGTTGTTGTTGTGGTTTCAGAGTGAATTGAGACACTTAGTCCCTAAACAGAAGCTTAAGTCTTAGGATTTTTGACTGTAGTCGGGACTGTATGAAGACGACTCCGAAATGGAGTTTCATCGGTTCCTTTAGCTCCGTTGGGTAATTTTGGACTTAGGGGCGTATCCGAATTGTGATTTGGAGGTCTGTAGCTGATTTTGGCTTGAATTGGCGGAAGTCGAATTTTAGAGATTTTGACCGGTAGCGAAATTTTTGATATCGGGGTCGGATTCTGATTTCAGAAGTTGGAGTAGGTCCAAAATATCAATTATGACTTGTGTGCAAAATTTGAGGTCAATCGGATGTGATTTGATAGATTTCGGCATCGATTGTAGAAATTTAAAGTTTCAAGTTCATTAAGTTTGAATTGGAGGGTGATTCATGTTTTTAGCATTGTTTGATGTGATTTGAGGGCTTGAATAAGTTCGTATGGTGTTTTAGGACTTGTTGGTATGTTTGGTTGAGGTCCCAGGGGCCTCGGGTGTGTTTCAGATGCTTAACAGATTGAATTTGGATTTATACAAATTGCTGAAGTTTTCTGGTTTTTGATGTTTTCGCACGTGCGGCGGGGAGACTGCAGGTGCAGACTCATACGTGTTGAAGGAAGAGCGCAGATGCAGATTTAGGTAGCCCAGGCTGGGTCTGCAGGTGCGAGGAAAATGCCGCATCAGCGATGCCCGTAGATGCGCTAGAGGAGCTGCATGCGCGAAGGAAGACAACAGAAGCGGACCATTGTCTATAGGTGCGCACACGCAGGTGCGACTATCTAATCGCAGAAGCGGTCCCAATCACCTTAAGCCATCTTTCGCACCTTCGATGGAATTTCCGCAGGTGCGACTAGAGGTCTGCAGGTGCAAGAACGCTGGGCAGAAAAGGGGAAATTTTGAGGGTTTGATCTCATTTTTATTTTGGGTCTTTGAGAGCTCGGATTGAGGCGATAATTCAAGAATTTTTCAGAAAGAACTTTGGGGTAATGATTGTTAACTCGTTTATGGTTGTATTCCATTAATCTATAGTTGAATTCATCATTTAATTAAGGAATTTGGTTGAGAAATTTGGGAAAACGTTGGAAAGTTTTTCAAATAATTTTTTGAGTTTTGATTAGGATTTTGATATCAGATTTGGATAATTTTGGTAAGAGTGAACTCGTGAGTGAATGTGTATTCATATTTTGTTACTTTTACCCAATTTCGAAATGTGGGCCCGGGTCAATTTGTTGGGGCGATTTTCTAATTTCTTGCTTTAGATTTGATTTCATTAATTAGATTAATTTCTTATTGTTGTATTTATGGTATGTAATTGATTTTGGCTAGATTTGGGCCATTCAGAATCAGATATTCATGGAAAAGGCATTGTTACTAATTGATTGAGCTTGGTTCGAGATAAGTGGCTTGCCTAACATTGTGTGGGGGAAATCCCCTTAGGATTTGGTACTGTTGTGATATATGAGCGTCGTTTACGTGAGGTGACGAGTACGTATACGGGCTATTTGTTGTAAAACCCGATTTATTTTACTGAGTAACAACATGTTTTTCCTTTAATTTGAGTTATATCATTTAAATGAGTATTGGTCCGTTTTCATTCTTAATTGAGCTATTCCAATATGTGTAGTTATCCTATTTAGTCTAATATCGCATGTCTACGTGCTTTAACTACTTATTTGAACTCTGTGAAGCATGCCTAGTTGATTACTGCATTTCCTTGTTCTTTATCAGCATAACTGTAGAAATCTTGCTGTTAACTGTTATATTTATCGGTTTGAGCTGTGTGTTTACTTTTGAGACTACGAGGCAGTTCCTCGGGAGTTCTCTCTGCACATTTACTTTTGAGACTACGAGGCGGTACCTCGAGAGTTCTCCCTGCATATTTACTTTTGAGACTACGAAGTGATTCCTCGGGAGTTCTCCCTGCACATTTACTTTTGAGACTACGAGGCGGTACCTCGGGAGTTCTTCCTGCATATTTACTTTTGAGACTACGAGGCGGTTCCTTGGGAGTTCTCCCTGCATATTTACTTTTGAGACAATGAGGCGTACCTCGGGAGTTCTCCTTACATATTTACTTTTGAGACTACGAGGCAGTACCTCGGGAGATCTCTTTGCTTATTTACTTTTGGACTACGAGACGGTATCTCGGGAGATCTCTTTGCTTATTTACTTTTGGACTACGAGACGGTATCTCGGGAGATCCCTTGTTATTTCCCCTGTGTTATACTGTTATCCTTGTTGTGTTTTCCTTTTGTTAAATTCCATTCTCTTAATATACTGTTATATTTCCCTGCTTTATTTATTATATACCAGTGGGCCTGACCTGACCTCGTTACTACTCGATCGAGGTTAGTCTTGGCACTTACTAGGTACTGTTGTGGTGCACTCATGCTACTCTTCTGCACATATGTTTTGTGTGCAGATCCAGGTACTTCTTATTAGCCCCGCTATTAGCTGAGAGTGCTTGCTGCTGTACGGAGACTTCAAGGTACATCTGCAGCGTCTGCAGACCTCGGAGTCCCCTTCTATTCTCCCTTATGTCAATTACCTTCTGTACTTCTTTTATTAGACTCTGGTGTATAGAGATACTAGTTTCCTCTTGTAACTTGTGACTTACGATATTTCGGGTTTTGGGAAGACTGTGTATTTATAGAGTATTGGTTATTGTACATGTTGAGCGGCATTGTTACTAGTTATTCAGTTATCCACTCCTGTTAGTTGCCAAGTTTTACTTTCATTTTGTTATTTTCCGCAATTTGTTAGGCTTACCTAGTCGTAGAGACTAGGTGCCATCATGACGTGATACGGAGGGAGTTTGGGTCGTGACACTTCCGATTGGTGTAATTCCATTTCTGAATCAATGTTGCCATAAAGTCAAGTAAATTCATATCTGGGAGGTCTTTTGTGTGCTTGTTTGTTGCATTTACTGATTTTGCAATATTCGATGTCATGGTCATGGTTCTATTTGCCTTGGAATGCGCCCGGGACCATTTATCATATCCAATATCCATCAGGTATGTTTTCACTCTACTATCAATAGCTTCTAACTCTGCCATATGCCTGTTGACTTCTTCAACAGTGTATGCTCTTGATAACACAAAGTATACTTCTTTGATTTGTTTTTGGCTCTTCGTGAAGTTTGTCTTTATGTTGTTCCATATATGGAACATACATGAGGGACTTCTGGATAGACAATCGAAGTTGCTCTCTATATAACATCATGCATGTCTGATACAATGCACATTCCCTCTCTTTATCCATAGGTTTCTCTGAACTGCATGAAGAACCACTCCCACGACGCATCGTTTTCCGAATCAACAATTGCATATGCGATGGGTAGAATTTGTCCTGTAAAACCAAAGGAAAAAATATTAGTTACAACACACAATGTTAATTTATCATTTCATATAGTAGTATAGTCATAGGTAGGTGCAGGTATGTAGCAAAATAATTATATACTCTGTTGGTATATTTGTATACCATATTGGTATCATATGATATTTGAAAATCTTTTTTGCTGCTTTAACTGAATGTAATTGGATTGTATTTTTAAAATAGTAAAGTACACCAATTATTCAATATTGATTCTAAGATAACTTTTTTTCTTACCCTCTGCATCTTGCGTGGAAGCCGTGAGTATGGTCCCTGTATATGTTGACTTTAAAAAACTTCCATCAACTATAACTGTTGGTCTACAATAGATCCATCCTCTAATCGATATATATATAGCTATGAATGCGTACAAGAAGCTCCCATCTACTTCAGTGTGTAGTCGTTTCACTGATTGGGTTAGCGTACTCTAACATATAAAGATATGTTGGTATTTTCTTGTATGACTCACTTGGTGTTCCTCTCAACAATTGCATTGCTTTTTCTTTTGATCTCCATACTTGCATGTAGCTTAAGTCCATACCATATACTTTTCGGATGTCTCTCTAGATATCTGTTGGTGTATATATAGTTTTCGGGTCAACAAGTTTATCTTGTACCACAGCTGCAACAAAAGCTGAGACAACTTGCTTTTGTGAATAAAATCTCTTATCATTTAAACAACTGTGGACAGAATTGAAATCCGTCACTTTGAAAAGATTTGATGCTCGCAGGCTTGATGCTTTAAGTCTCCAAGTATATCTTTCATCTACGCATTCAAGGGTATACCTGTTTATAATACAAATACAGATATGTATCATGTTATTGATAAAAAATACACACACAAATCCGTACAATTCTATACTCACATAGTATACTCATATAGCATACCTATATACTATATCAGTATCATATTTTACTGATAAAAAATATAGACAAACCATCACAATTCTATACTCACATAGTATACTGATTTAGCATACATATATACTATATTGGTATCATATTTTACTGATATTAACAAACACACAAACCAGTACAATTATATACTCGCATAGTATATTGATATAACATACTTATATACTATATCAGTATCATCTTTTACTGATAAAAAATACAGACAAACCAGTACAATTCTATACTCGCATAGTATACTGATTTAGCATACTTATATACTATATCCATATCATCTTTTACTGATAAAAAAATATAAATACAAACCAATAGAATTCTATACTTGCATAGTATACTAATCTATCATAGTGATATATTATATCGGTATCATGTTTTACTGATAAAAAACACACACACAAACTAGTAGAATTCTATACTCATATAGTATACCGATATAGCATCATGATATACTATATAGGTATCACATATTTTTTACTTGAAAAAATGCAGGCGAACCTTCTTGGGCATGATTTATTAACACGATATTGACATTTTTCTCTAACAATATACTGTTTCATAACGAGAGCCAGCAGGTTCTTGTCTTTGCAAATTTATCCTTTTTTAACTTCTTGATGAAATTGATCAGTTATGATGTTTGCATCATCAAGTTCTATACCGGTGTCATCTCCTTTTTGCACATCAAAAGTACTAATCATATCACTGCTTTCAAAATGTGCAATTTCTGATGAAATTGTAGTAACATCAAAACTGGAGGTACTTGCAGCTATAGTATTTTTAGCAAACGACATACATAGTGGGAGTGTTGTCATCCCTACACTTAAGTTGTTCAAATTTCCAACAGGTTTTTATTAGAATTGCATTAACATGAAAGTTTATGAAATTATGGTTATCATCCCATTCTCCACTATGCTGCAGCAGAATTGGTATATTTTTCATGATTCTGAAGTTATAACTACTTTTACATCCAAAATTGAATCTCGACAATGCAAATTTCAACAGTGTTGAAGTCAAATACTGAATTTCAACAGAAGATTTTTCGAAATGAAATCAGTTGTTATGATTCAAAACTCCAAATTTCCAAATCTCCAAACTGAGAACAGAACTTTCACCTAAAAATTCAGAAGTTTGAGCGCTAAACTTCTGTAATCTGCGAAATCAAAATCGAAAAAATAAGATGCGAATTTGAGCATCAAAAGTTTAAGCATCTTCCAAAGTCAAATCAGCCACTTCTACAAAATTTAAGGAGAAAAACTCGAATTTTAAAGAGAAATCAGCATCTTCGCTCTATTTTTTCACACTTCCGATCTTCAAATTAGGGTGGCGATCTTCAAATCTTTAACAGATGCTGGTGGAAATCTCAATTTTTGTGCGCTAATTTTCTGAAATTTTGAGCAGCTTTTGCATTTTTATAGGTAGGGCATTAGCGTGGGGTAGTTATTTTGAGATACTCCTTTGTTTATTAAATGGGTAGGGGTTATAATTATTTAATGGGTAGAATTCTTTTATGGGTAGAGCGGGGTAAATATTTTAACTTTTATGGGTACTCCTATCTTTTCCCCAATAAGCTAAGCAAAATGCAGGCTTTTGGACAGTCTTGTGTGCCCTTAAGGAATTTAATCCCCTCACTGTTGCCCAAGGTAATGAGTTACTTCCTCCCTGGATAGAACGAAAAAATTATTCTGTAATACTGACAATCGAAATTACAGAACTTCAACGAACTCAACAAACGGAGCAAAAGACACTTGACACTTAGTTTATTTGGAAAAATAATGCCAAAAATGTAGAAAAGAAGGGAGAAGTTTTTAGATTTTCTATGTTTGAAAAATGAGGCTAAGCCTCTAAATTTATAGACAATGAAAGGGTGAGATAAAGATGTGCAATTCAAAAGGTGCCTATTTCATTTCTCATTCACACCCATTCACGAAACCTAACACTTACGACCTATTTTATGCAAAAATTATTGACACTCTTCTGTATTCAAAATGCATAATCTTATCATTTTAACCTTATTAGCTTTACTTGTGTGAGAGTCATTTGATATAGAAATTTATTTTTCAATTAGGAGAAAAAAAATGTAAAGGGGCGTATAAAAATATTACCTCTTCAATTTTAATTGTGGTAGTAGGACAATTTTAGTATACTTCCTAATAAGGGGCACTTCCTAATAAGGGGCAGTTGAGGAGCTTGGGGTCACAGGGTTATTTTGGGAAATTGTAGTTATTTTGTGCTTTACTATGTTGTACTAAGTGCTATATTGTCTGTATTTGTTTCCTTGTGGTCCCTACCTGAACTCTTTTTGCTGAACAAGCGACAACTTTAACTGGTCATTTGCTAATCACGTGGGTCCCTCAATAGTGCATAGCAGCTTTTTAATTTTTTCCTGCCACGTTTAACGCCTATACCCCAACCCTCTTTTTCCTTGTATTCTTTTGTCTAAAACAATTTTAGTATCATTTTCTCTGCAAATATTTATATTATTTGTAGTTATAAACAATGTATTGTTAAGTCTCAGAATTCAAATTTATTTCTATGTTCTTTGAAAAACTTTTCATAATGCCTTCGATTGTTTTTTGAATTTAATCTCTTAAATTAATATTTTTACTATCCAAACCTATTTCTCACGTAAAAAAGATCACCTTGTTAACTTTTAAATTCCAAAATTACTATCCATTCAAATTTAAGGTCAATTTTGTTTGAGTAAAGAAAATAACAGTATACGAATCTAATACAAAGGAGATAATACAAAATATTTATGCAGTAAAGAAAATAGCTTTTCTTAACAATAGATTACTATAAAAAAAAAATACAACAACATACAAACCTAATATTGTAGAAGTAATACAAGATGTTCATTTCCAAAGAAGCAAATACTTTTTATTCAATAATTTTTAATAAAAGTAAAATGAATTAGGCACACATAGTGATGTGAAGATTAAATTCTGAAATAAACAATAAGTAGCCAATAATATTACTGTAATATTGTTGGAAGTATTAATTATTTTACAATGATATTAAAGATAGATTCTCTAACAAAGTAGAAGAAGATCATATACATTATGCTAATATCATAAAAAAGGAGCAAGGGCTTACTGGATTTTTACAGAAGAATAAAAGAGAGAAAGAAGGATTTAATTGAGATCCAGAGGGGAAAAAAGATAAAAGGATGAACACAATTAAATCTTAATATATATTTTAGTCGCATTTTATTATATATCCTTTTCCCGTTGAAATAAAGTGAACACAAGTTAGTTTATGTATAACCTTGTAGGGTTTGAATTCAATTTTTTTGTACGCGTTCAATAATATTCGATTAAAGTTTAAAAAAATATTCGAAATTGAAATTAAAAAGAGTGTGCATTATGTTTGTACATGAACTTGACTTCAATACTGAAAATTTATGATTGAAAACCATATTAATTTCGTAACAGAATTAAAGTAAAATTATTAATTAATTGAAATCTTATTAGTTTCTTCATTTGAGCTTGGGCGGTGCACAACACGGGCTATCTTTCACTAGTATCATATATGTCGAAAATCTTGTGTTCTTAAAACTTTGCGTCCAAATTGAACAGATGGAGTAGTTTGGTATTAAGAATACTTTATATATGTCCTACATTTTGCAACTCCATTTTCGATTAAATATAATCAAACAAATTGAAACAAATAGACTAAATAAGCTTTTGTTTCAAATAATTAAATGAAAGTGAAAATGGAAAATAAATGAATGAAATATAAACCTTTTTCTCACATAATTAATTTAAAATAGAAAATCTGATGATTAGACTAAAATAGATACTAGAAGAGAATTCGTATAATCAATCGTAACTAATATGGAATTGAGATGTAATTAATTGATTGATTAAGATGATGGAGAAGTAAGAAAATAGACTACCAGAATTTAAATCCATGAGCTACATTCTGACTATCTTAACGGATTCGAAAGAATTTGCTGTAATGATCCGAGTGGTCGTTTTGAACATTAGTATTCCAAATAGTTATTTGGAGTCTTGATTAGTTTCGTATAATGTATTATGATTTGTGTGTATCGTCAGTTTTGGTTTTTAGGTATTTCAGAATTAGTTTGGAAGCATGAATTTCATGCTTGAAGCTTTAAGTTAGAAGAGTTGACCAAGTTTGACATTTTAGTATTTGACCTCGGATCGGAGTTTTGATGATTCCGTTAGGTCCGGATGATGATTTTGGACTTGGGTATATGCCCAGATTTGCATTTAAATATTTCTAGAAGGTTTCGGCACTAATTGGCGAAAGTTAGAAATTTGAGGTTTGGAATGTTCATAAGTTTGAACAGGAGTTGACCTTAATGATATCGGATTCGAATTATGGTTCCGAGAATTGGAATAGATTCATTATGTCATTTGGAGCTTGTGTGCAAAATTTGGGTTCATTTCGGGTTGATTTGATATATTTCGGCACGAGTTTTGGAAGTTTAAAGTTCAAAAGTTCATTAAGTTCGATTTGAGGCACAATTCATGATTTTGATGTAGTTATGCGTGATTTGAGGCCTCATGTAGGTCCGTGTTATGTTATGGGACTTGTTGGTATGTTCGGACGGGTCCCGAGGGGCTCGGGTGAGTTTTGGACGTAGTTCAGATCATTTCGAATAGTTTTGCATTGCTGGTTTTCTGCTGTTACCTGTTGCTTCTGATGTTCTTCGCGATCGCGAAGGTCCAATGGCGATCGTGAAGGTGTTTTGGTCTGCTGTGAATTCGTTCTTGGCGTTGGCGTAAGGATGAGCACGTTCACGTAGAGTTGGGGCTGGTCTTCATCGCGTTCACATAGTGTTTGGGCTGAGCTGGGCAGGGTGCTGGTTACCTCTTCGCGTTCGCGATGTTGTTCCCGTGATCGTGTAGTTCTGTCAGCCTTGTGTATCGTGTTTGCGAGGCTGTCGCTACAATCGCGTAGTGTATTTTCAGGGGCATCGCATTTTCTTCTTCGCGATCGCAATGGTATTTCCGCGATCGCGGTTCATCTATTCGTCCAGTGAATATAAAGTACTCTATTTCGGGGGTTTCAGTCATTTTTGCATATTTGGAGCTATGGAGCTCGGATTGAAGCGATATTTTAGGCGATTTTCACCATATGGATTGGGGTAAGTGTTCTTTACTCCGTTCTGATTATATTTCATGAATCTATCTTCATTTTTGGCAATTGGTTGATGATTTCAAAAGAGAAATTGAGGGTTTTTGTCTAAAATTCTATAAAGTAATTTTTTGAGTTTTAAGTATCGATTCGGAGTCGGATTTGAGTGAAACTAATATGGTTGGACCCGTAGTTGAATGAATTATCAGATTTTATGAGTTTTGACAGGTTACGAGGTGCGGGCCCATGTTTGACTTTTTGGTTGACTTTGGGCTTTTGATTAAAGATTCAACCTTTATCGATTGAGTTTGTTTCCTTTGGCATTATTTGATGTTCTTGAGTTTCTTTTAGCTAGTTTCGAGTCGCTCGGTGGTCGGTACGCGCGGGATGGCATTTTTGGAGTATCATTTGGCTTGCTCGGTATTGGATTCGGCTTGTTCGAGGTAAGTAATACTTCTAAACTTGGTGCTGAGGGTATGAATCCCTGAACATACGTGTTATGTGTTGGTGTTGAGGTAACTCACATGCTAGGTGACTGTCACGACCCAAAATTCAACTAGTCGTGATGGCACCTAACCCAACCCGCTAGGCAAGCCAATTACCAACTATCCAATACCAATGAAATTAATAAGGCAATTAATTAAAAGAAAATATATAAAACTAATACATTTCCCCAAGAACTGGAAGTACAAATCATGAGCTTCTAAGAATAGAGTATACAAAGCTGGTATAAAGTAAATATATCATATGTTTGAAAAGTATATAAATAGAGTTTTATGAATCTAAGGCTACCATGAACAAGAGGCAGTTACAACCGGAATGCAGGTACATCTTCAGACCTAGCTCCTAACGAACACAGCAACATCAGCAGCCAACATCTTCACACAAGGTGCAGAAGTGTAGTATGAGTACAACCGACCCCATGTACTCAATAAGTAACAGACGTAACCTTAGGTTGAAAGTAGTAACGAGCTTGTACCAAGGTCAGATCCCAACTTCAATAACCAACAATAGTTCATAACAACATAAAATAAGTAATACCAGAAGTAACTCAACAATCAAATGCTCAACAAAAACATGATTTCTAAAAATAGTTCTGCATTTCATGTACATCAATGAAAACCCAAATAATTTACCGGAGTTGCCAAAAATATGAATAAGTTTGAAAATAATAATTTTTCCAAAATCCTTTCAATAATAAATAAGATGTTTTATTTTCTTTTCAGATAACCAGTGTAAAACAAATGCATCACTATGCCAATCTGTCAATATGTGTGAGAAATCATGAATGATGTGATACCTTACAGCATGAGGAAAATATATCTCTATGCCTGTATGTCATGTGTACATGTCAATGTAATGTATCTCAGAGATGAACTCATGTAATCACACTCTCAGAGTACTCAATCTCACTTTCTCACACATTCTACTCATCATGCCCAATCACTCGATACTGTATATGGCCAATCCGGCCCAGGGAAGATCCATCCCAGAATATATACTTCAACTGATCAGCAGTCACTCAGTACCGAGTAGGGCCAATCCATCCAATGGAGAAGATCCATCTCTAGATATATAATGCTTCGGACAAGATCCATGTCCAGGGAAGATCCATCCTTCAATAATATCAACCGCGCTCACTGAGGGTATGTGCAGACTCCGGAGGGGCTCCTTCGGCCCAAGCGCTATCATAAATCAGTATCAATATCAGAATCAATCTGGCCCTCGGCCTCACTCAGTCATCAATCTCTCCAGTCTCTCTCTCTCTCTCATGGGCTCACAATGTCATGAAAATAGCCTGAATATGATGATATGATATATCAATAAATAATAACAAAGACTAAGATATGATATGCATATGAATGCGTATGACTGAGTATATAATACAATGAAAGCAGATAACTTAACAGCAGAAATGACCTCGGTGGGTCCCAACAGGATAAACATGTAGTCTAAACATAGTTTATAGCATGAATCACATTTTGATAACTCTAGTACGTAGAGATTTCATGATTTCAGACAAGTTCAGATAACTGCACAGTACCACAGAAATAACTGTCACAGTTCACACGGTGCACACTTACATGCCCGTTACCTAGCACATGTGTCACCTCAACACCAAATATATAACACGTATAATCCGGGTTCATACCCTCAGCTCCAAGATTAGAAGAGTTACTTACCTCGAACAAGAATCTAGGTATCCCATTCTACACGCTATCCCATTCTACACGTATCAACTTCTGAACTACTCGAATCTAGCCACAATAAATTTGATTCAGTCTACACAATTATAGAAATTAATTCCATATCAAAATACTAATATTTTCCCACAAAATCCGAAATTACACTCCAAAAATCGCCTGTCATGTCTCAGAATCCGACGAAACTCACAAAATCCGATAACTCATCCAATTACAAGTCCAACCATACTAATTTCATTCAATTCCAACTCCAAATCGACGTTCTAAACTCAAAAATTCATATCATGAAACTTTAGGCCAACACTCCTAATTTCCTCTTTAAATTCATCAACCAATTGCTAAAAATGAAGATAGATTCATGGAATATTATCACAAGGGAGTCAAGAACACTTACCCCAAGTTTGTGAATACCTAATTTTTGTACTGTTTTAACACCTCCTAAAGTCATTAGTGTTTTGTTGCTTTAATTATATTTTCCAATTTTTGTGTCTTCGATTGCATATTTCCTATCATAACATTATGCATTTTGAATACAGAAATTAACTAACTATTCAATTGGTGAATTAATCTAGTTAATTTATTATTTGAATAAGTTACTTAATTAATTTATTTGTTTGTATAAATTTAGTTTAATAAGTAGGATTAAGAGAGAAATTGGGCCAAATTTAAAAGAGAAAGTGGCCAAAAGTGCAAGATAAGGGGCTGCCCTTGAAAGGGTCTGAAACGACGTAGTTTTGCCTCAAAACTACGTCGTTTCATTAAGTGACCCAAGATCAAATCTCACCCATTGATAACCCCTTGATCTAGTGGTCCATATTTGATCTCTCAAGAGGTATTTAAAGCCTAAAAAATCTGAAAAATTCCCTCATTTCCCCATAACTCTTTCTCTCTTCTCTCTCTTCTCTCCGCCGCCGGAAATCACCCACTGGCGGCGGACCACCTCCAAACACCTCCAAATTAACACTATGTAATCTCCACAACCTCCTCTTCCCATATATCCAAATCAATTCCTTCAAAAACCCCTCAATCTCCTTAAATTTTAGATCTAGGAAACTTTAGCCGCCACTTTTTGGTCCAAATTCTTGAAGCTCCGGCCAATACCACCCTACAACACATACATGAATGGATAGAGCTCCAAGAGACCTATCTTTTCCTACCCATTTCACCCCCAAAATCCCCGTCGCCGCCGGCCCGATCCTCACTGCCGCCACGGCTATACTGCCTCACCACCGCCAAAATGCCCCGAACCCCCATGTTAGCTATTTTTCGACTCAAAGACACTCATTTCTTTTGGCGAGATGCTGGAACTCATTTCGTTCTAGCATCTACCCGAAAGAAACGTGCGTTTCGGAGTTGGGTAGTCGCCATTTAGCATCTCCGGCGTCTTTCGTGGCTCGAACAGCTTCAAGCATACTTGTTAGGTATAATCGTCATCTCTTTAATTAATTTCTGATTTTTTATATTAGTAGATTAGTTTCTGATTTTTGATTTTTTTGTTTTGGTTGTTTCTTGTTAATTAGAGTTTTAAGTTAGGTTTATTTAATTAGTTATCTCTATTTAGTTTAGTGGTTTGTTAGATTTGTTATTGATTTAAACACGATCTTTAGTGTATTAGTTAAATCGTTCTCTTAGTTAGTCGATTATTTAGTTGTTGTTAGTCATTGTACGATTGTTAACGATGCTCGTTCTGTTTTGAGTATTAGTTTGTGAATTTAGTTGTTTGTTTATTAATTAGTTTGCATAAATCAAATTCATTCCCATCAAGTAGGTTTGAATACTTAGTTCAATTACGTCTTTAGTCTCGTCTATGCTTTGTCAGTTCATAATTGTCCAAAGCACGAACAATGGTAACCTCGTTAAAACCCTCGCCGTAAAAACCTAGTTGGGACAAAAATCGGTCCAAGGGAAAAAGATTGCAATACGTGCTTTCAGACCTAAGGACTTTGTGTTTGAAGAATCCTTTGGTGTCTTCGATTAAACATCTGTAAATGGTTAGTATAATATAAACGAAAATAGAGAAGGTCGTACCTTAGCATTAATATTGTTTGAGGAGTGATATGTTCCAATTAGTACCGGGTCTCGACCTCACCTAAAGTTCGACAAACATAGTAAACAGGAAATTGCGTACCTTGATCTTCTCGAACTAGGACCCCACTTACCGCGATTTTTGAGACTGTTAAGTACAAGTAGAGTTGCTCGTAAGCTTTCGGGGTATGAAGCAGTGGCGAGTTCGAGAGGTACCGCTTTAATTCTTCCAATTCTTGTTGGCATTACGGGGTCCATGCAAAATTGTTCTTCTTTTTGAGCACTGAGAAGAACCTGTGACTTCTATCTGAAGACCTCGAGATGAATCGGCCTAGGGCGGCTATGCGCCCTGTTAGTCTTTGTACGACCTTAACATTGTCCACGACTGTGATGTTTTCGATTGCCTTGATCTTATTGGGGTTGATTTTGATTCCCCGATTTGATACCATAAAGCCAAGGAACTTGCCTGAGCCAACCTCAAATGCACATTTCTACGGGTTGAGTTTCATGTTGTATTTCATTAGTATATATCGAAGGTCTCCTGCAAATGTGTCAAATGGTCCTCTACTCGTAGGGACTTAACTAGCATATCGTCAATATAAACCTCCATTGATTTACCTATTTGTTCTTCGAATATTCGATTTACTAAGCGTTGATAAGTGGAACCAACATTTTTTAGTCCAAACGAAATTGCATTATAATAATAGGTACCGTATTTAGTGATGAACGAAGTCTTTTCCTGATCCTCCGGGTTCATTTTTATTTGATTGTACCCCGAGTAGGCATCGAGAAAACTAAGGATCTCATGGACGGTCGTGGTATCGATCATGCGATCGATATTCGGCAGAGGAAAATAGTCTTTAGGATATGCTTTGTTTAAATCTTTATAGTCTAGGCACATTCTAAGTTTATTTCCCTTTTTAGGGACTACGACTACGTTTTCTAACCATTCGGGATATTTTACCTCCCGAATGGATCCTATTTTGAGAAGTTTGGTTACCTCGTCCTTGATGAATGCATGTTTTACCTCGGACTGGGGCCTTCTATTTTGTTTTACCGGGCGGCACTTCGGGTCCAAGCTCAGTCGATGTGTACTTACTTTTACTAGTAGGGTGGCTGAAATGATATTTTTTTCTCCTTGCTTCTGACACAACAGATTTTCAGGCTGTTATTTCACCTTTGGGACATATCTTGAACAGTGTTTAGCACACAAAGTCAGTCTTTTGGAGAGATTTTTGCCAAAATCTGTCCCAAAAAAGGGACTTTATTTGCCTATTTAAGGGGCTGCTATCTCCTCACTTCACAGACTCTATCTTACACATACAGAGATCTTGAGAGTTACTTGAACACACATATCGTTGAACAAAAAATCAGCAGCTGAATACATTAAAGTAGACTGAAACTTAGAGCAAAACCGGTCCAAAAAAAATACAATAGTTTGAAGTTAGTTTGTAGTTCTTTCTTCTTTAAAGGTTGTAGAGTTTCAAGGCGCCTTATGGGTGATTTCACTGGTCCTTTTCACTGCTATTGCTTCTGGTTTGAATTTGCTTTACTGGGTTCGTTGGCCTACTGTTGGATTCAACATTTTCACTGCTAAAATTTCAGTTTTCTAGGTAAAGTTTTGAACTCATTATGTAGTTTAAATGTTCATAAATGAAATAAAAATGCCCGAATATTTTTGATGGTTATATCGGTTTGTCTTAAGATGATTTAGCTACTTTAACAGGAATATATGACAAGTTTAAAGCTCATATCATATGGTTTTGGTTATATTATGTTAGTTTCGCATGATTGTGATGTTAGTTGTGCCAAGTTTAAATGCCTCTCTATTTCTTTTCGCCTTTAGTTAAGATTTTAACTAAAGTTTTTCATGAGGTTTATGTGTTTGTTTGTGATATAAAATAAGGTTTTAGTTTTAAGTTTTAGTCGTTTACTTAGATCTTAATTTCTTTTAAGTGGAGGCTCAAGTTTCTGAAGTTGTTCAAGAAAGCTATTTAAAAGATTTAAGTTCTAAGATGATTTGTTTGAATGTTTAGATTTTTTTTTTTTAAAAAAAGAAGGAAATTAACAAATTCTCATGTCATACCAAGGAGTTTGTGGTTGTTTTATTTCTATTCATGATCTTTGAGTTTAAAGAAAAGTTTATCAGGATGGTCATCAGTTGGGTCTAGTTTAAACTAGAAGATACTTGAGAATTGTCTCGCCGTGATTTTGTTGATGATATAAGTTAACTCAGGACATTTTATCTTAAAATTTATATTATTAAAATAAAAAAAGAAGAAGAAGAGGTGATGATAAAAAAAATGTTTTTTTGTTGTTGATTTTTTTTTTTGGAATGAAAGTGGGTTTTAAAATATTGATTGATTGATTATGAACCATATCATTAATTTAAGTCTGTTATGTTTTATTTTTTTTTATTATTTTTATTGTTTTGTATATTTTAAATTTGTCAAATCTTGAATTAATAGAATAATCTTTTAGTCTTACTGACTGGGAGGTCTTTAGCTAATTGAGTTAAGTCAATGAGCTTAAATTTGATAAGCCCAAAATACTAAAGGCTGGCTAGCCCATTCTCTAGACAAGCTGGACCGTCCCCATGCCAAACCCAATAAACTAAGCTGGCTCATATTTAAATAATGAGTTTTCCAGCTTTTACATTTCAATTTAGGCATAAATTTTTAATAATCTGATATTTCTTTTAAATAAATTAAGCACACTTAATTAATTTAAGCGATAGGCAATTTTAGACACGTTTGAGATGTAGACCATGTATTCATACGCGATCCTTGGTCGATATTTATTTAATAAAGTAGTCATGTGTGCATTCCCGCTCCTCGACTCTTCAATATTAATTGTATTTAAACCATGTGTACCGACACATTCTTTATTTTAGTACATCTAATCAAATAAAGACCTTGTGTGTTTGCACGCTCCTAGGCCAAAATTATTAATTATTAAGCGGTACTAGACAATAGTAACTTAAGGCAAATAAAATACAGTTTATCCAAAATAAATTCAAGCCAAGTTTAAGTCAATAAAATGACCGTGCTAGAACCACGAGACTCGGGGAATGCCTTACACCTTCTCCCTGGTCAACAGAATTCCTTACTCAGACTTTATTTTTGCAGACCAATTAATAATAGAGTCAAACCTTTCTTTGACTAGGGATTCAAATAAAAGGTAACTTGGAACACCAATAATCAATTTCAAGTGGCGACTCTATAAATAAAATAATCTCTATTCAAGTTTGTCACTTTAATTGGAAAAACTCTTTAACCCACAACAATCCATAACACATATATCTCTTTTTTTGGGTTAAATGGGGTGTGACAGCTCTGGCGACTCTGCTGGGGATGAACTCTCAAGAATTCGAGCTTGTACATTTACTTTATTTGGCTTTATTAATTTTTGTATATACTGTGATTTATTTGGGCCTAATTTGCTATTTGTTCGCTTTTTACCGCTTTGATATTGTTGAACTGTATATATAAATTGTATCCTCTCTCGCATCCCTCTAAGTCTTCTGATAATTAGTTATGTTGTGTTTGCCTACTAGCATCACAAAATTTCTGTCTTGAGATAAAGCCAGTTAGCTTACCAGCTTCTGGTGAAGGATTTAGTCACACATGTTTAGGCGGGAGAGCCGTTAGCTAGCCAGTGCTGTTCTACTACTGGTGACGCTTGACGCTCCTCGTCTCGGGTTGTCCGCCCGGGTAAGCCAGGTCTAGATACAATCTCCTTTAGGATTTACAAACTTAGAAGAACAAGCCACAAGCAATGAATATTCCTAGTAGGCTACGCTTTATTTGCATCATGTGCATTTTACTTAGCAGCGCTCGACACAGGGGCCGAGTTCTGTTTTAGGACAGGCTTTGTTGAGACCATTATGTCATGTTATGTGCTACTTGTTGCACTATTTGGGAGCGTTGCATGTCGACCAACTTTAGCATAAATCAGTTGAACGAACAGAGAAAAAATGATATGGTCTAGTGCATATGGTTTTTAAAGATTAATTTTCAAAAAAAATAAAATAACATAGTCTATTTTAACCGAACTACGCGGGTCTAATTCTCACCGGATGTGAGATACATAGGCAAATCTCATCGGTTCTGGCCCCAATTTTCAAAAAAAAAAATTCAAAAATATTTTCTTTTTCCTTAATTCCCTATTTATAATTCTTTCCTTAGAAAATCCAAAAAAAAAAAAACTAAATTCAAAAATATTTTTTTATAGTCCCACAGTTTAGCTTTTATTTATTTATTTATTTATTTATATTCTTTTATAGAGTCAAAACCCGAAAAATCAGAATTTTTGTGTGTCAATAATATGTTTGATCAAAACCTAACCCCGTGTCTGGGTAGACAGGTATACTATGAGTGGAGAAAGAGGTAAGTCTGAAAAGAGGCTCAGATCAGAAGGGATACCAGATTTTCTGATTGTCGATCAGATACCACAGTTGTTGTGGGATTAGTGGAGAGACTTTAAGGAATATGAGCGAAACCAGATAAAGAAATACTTGGGACATTTGGTTCATATGATTACGATCAAGCCCAGGAGGGATGTGATCGAAGCTTTGATTCCGCACTGGGATCCTGAAAATAATGTGTTCCGTTTTACCGACTGTGAAATGACCCGACCTTGGAGGAAATTGCCCATTTCCAGGGGTAGGGCCGCAATCTTCGCCGCCAAAGGCCCATAGTACCAAAAAATATGAATGAGGGTAGGTTTTTGAAGCTCTTGAACATAAATTACAGACAATATGAAGGTTTAGGAGGCAAATGGGTTAAGTCGGGCTTTTTGTTTCAGTTGTATGGCCTAGAATGCAATTTCGAAAGGAATGTGGGAAAACTGAAATCAAAGGAAGATAAGGAAACATGGAAGGTACATAGAAGGTTTGCATTTATGGTTACTTTTTTGGGGCGTGTAGTTTTCCCGGAAAGGGAGGGACGCATTGACATCCGCTTGGCAGGTGTAGTTGAGGCTCTGACCTCAGAAGGGGATGATTATACTTTGGTCCCTATGATTCTTTCTTGCATTTTTCGTGCTTTAACTAGATGTAAAATGGATGTGCGAAACTTTGATGATTGCAACATCTTGTTACAGATATGGTTTTTGGAGCATTTCTATCGTCATCCTAAAATCACTGATTTTAGTGAGCTATGGCCCTATCATACTTATGATCACCAGAAAAGAATTGGCGAATGTGACTTACCAGAGGGGATTGGCGCCTGGAAAGAACTACTTCTTAGTCTGTCTGCCAAACGGATCACTTGGAACTACGATTGGTTCTCCTCTAAAGAGGTCATTTGTGAGTCTGCATACCATTCTTATTTGGTACTCATAGGATTAGATGGTGTTCAAGCTTATGCTCCACTTCGGGTAATGCGCCAATTTGCACGACTACAGGAGGTGCCACCAACATGAGATATGAGCAAGTTCTGTTATGATTTTGGTAAAGATCAACCTCATGACGAAGAAGAAGTTATGAAAATTTGGTATGCAAGTAAAGTCTCGGAGTTGAATGATATGGTAGAAGACCGAGATCATGGAGAGGTGATCCCTGAATATATTACCTGGCTTCATGACCCTTCGTCTCTTAGAGATAGGCCTGAAGGGTCCAACAGGAGGAGAAATGATCAAAGAGCTATAGAAAGGCTAAAAGAGGAATTGGAGCATGCCCGAATGACCATATCCAAACAACAAGCCCAACTGCAAGCTGTAGTCGCTCAGATTTGTTTAAATATTGAGAAAGATTATCAATCTACCTTACGGGTCATGGATAAAGATCTAAAGCATGCTAAAAATGAGGTGGCCCGCTTAGAAGAAGAACTGGCAAGCACTATTGGTTTAGTCAGAAGAGTTGAGGCAAATAAAAATGCTGAAATACATAAGCTGCAAGAAAACTTGAGTATCATTGAAGAGGATGCGCACCAATAACAATTGGAGTTTAATCAGTAGAGAGAGCAGTTTGAAAGAGAAAGGGCCCATTGGATACGCTCAAAGGGTCAGTTTCATGCACAATTGGAAGAAATAAAAAGGCATAAGAGAGGTCACCAACATGCATATTTTGAGGCAGAGCGGCGTCAGTGGATGATTGAGAGAGCTGTGCTAAACCACCGTATTGAAGAATACGAGGGACGCAAGACACAGATGGGGAACGCCCTCAACACTACCCAGATATGGTTGCAGAATTGTCACGTGAATATGGGGCAAGCCAGAGAGCAAGTACTTCAATTGGCAGAGAAAGAAGCATATATTCATGACGATCATCGTCATCTAAACAATGAGAAAGTTGGTCAACAGGCACGTATCTTCGTTCCACAGTTGCCGGCAGTGTTTCAGAATTTGTACAAGAATTTGGGGGGAGAGTGGAGGCCAAGGGATGCAGACCTTTGATGATATCAATTTAAGAAAGAATTCCATTGAAGATTAAAGTTTTAGTGCAGTCAATTAGTTTGTAGTTTCATTTTTTATTTGTCGCATTTTTTATTTTGTATTTGTCGCATTTTTAGTCATACTTATGTCTTTAGAGTCAATTTGAATAATAATAATTAAAAAAATGTTATTATTTCCTCCTGAACTACGTAATGATCTGATTCATGCGGCGACATGATACGTAGGCAACCCACAAAAGGTTCGATCAAAATATTTTTCAATGATTCTAAGATGATGGATCAAAATGAGGCGTGAGTGAAAAGAAAAAAGAAGATAAGAGAGTCAATAAGAAGCAACCTCATAAGCCGGAGTGAAACATGAAGCCTCCAAAAGTATGTTAGAAATAATGACAATGATAGGAGCATGGAACATTACGTGTGATTCATATCTATAAAATGCTTAACCCTAACACGTTTGCTGTCTCTTATTTAGTAAGCTTAAGGTGGTTGGTTTGTGGTGAAACTGGCAACACACCATTACTTCACCAGATCTAAGAGAACATTAGTAATGGCCAACAATGATGAGATCGAGCTGATCAACGATGACCCCCAGGGTCAGTCAGTTGAAGAAGAGTCAGAGGAAATATGAAAATTGAGACAACAATTGTCTGATGTATATCAAGCTTGGGTGTCTGGTCAGCCTCCACCCCTGGGTCCCTCAGAGGGAACTTCCACCGTACCCCTTTCTACTCAACCACCGCTCCATGCAACAAGCGACCACATTCTACCACCAGGGTATGTGCCAAACTACAGCCTCCATGCTGCTCCTGGTACCTCTAATGTGCGATTCCAGTCGCACTGGTCAGGAACACTCCTCTAGTCATGTCTGGTGCACCGGTATACACAATCCCACCTCCACCTCCTGTGACAAGGCCAATCAACGAGCCACCATCTCATGCTTATGATGGCCAATTCTACTCTCCAAATATGGTTTTCGGGGTCTCGGCTCCATACAATCAAACTCCTTAGTACGAATCACCAGTGGAAAATGAAAAGCTTGCCAAGATGGTTGAGCCGGATGAGATGGCGAGGAAAATGAAAAGTCTTAAATAAAACATAAAGTTCATATATGGATTAGGTGGTCACAAAAGTGTTTCGTTCAGTGATTTATGCATGTTCCCTCACATCCATTTGCCACCAGGGTTCAAGACCCCAAAATTTGAGAAGTATGATGGACACGGCGACCCTATCGCCCATTTGAAAAGGTACTGCAACCAGCTGAGGGGTGCAGGTGGAAAAGAAGAATTGCTGATGGCTTATTTTGGGGAAAGTCTTGTGGGGGTAGCCTCCGAATGGTTCATTGAACAAGATATCTCTCACTTGCATGTCTGGGATGACATGGCCTAGGCTTTCGTCAAATAATTTCAATACAATATTGATATTGCGCCGGATCGCAATTCCCTATCCAATATGAATAAAAAGCCGACTGAAAGCTTTAGGGAGTATGCAATCAAGTGGAGGGAGAAAGCGGCTAGAGTTAAGCCACCCTTGGATAACCACGAGTTAATCACTATTTTTCTGGAGGCCCAAGAGCCTGATTACTTTCAGAACATGATGTCCGCAATGGGTAGACCTTTTGCGGAAGCGATCAAAATAGGAGAAATGGTCGAAAATGGCCTCAAGACTGGCAGAATTGTAAGTCAAGCTGCTCTCAAAGCCACCACCCAAGCTATCCAAAATGGGTCGGGAAGTTTGGCAAATAGAAAGAAGAGAGATGAAGGGTCCATGATGACTTCGGGATCCAGGGAAGTTCAAAGAGGGGCATCACACCCTTATGTGCAAATTCAGCAGGGGCAATCCAGCTACCCTCAACATTACTATCCCCCGCCAATTCCTCAGTACTCTGTGGGACCGCCACAGTATACAGTGTTTAATGCTCAGTCCTATGCTCGTCTTCCCAATCAACAGGTACGGGCACCAGCTCCAAGATTCCCCCGACGTCAGCAGGAAAATTTTCAGGCACCCTACAATGCTCGTCCTAGGCAGGATTATGGTCGAGAGCAGAGGCCGGTGGAAAAATTTACTCCATTGGCTGAATCATACTCTAGTCTGTTCCAGAAGTTGAAACAGATGGGCGTGATTGGACCCATCGCTCCCCACCATATGCATCCCGATTCACATGGATTTCAAGTAAATACTAGATGTGAATATCATTCAGGTGCTCCGGGGCAAAGCACTGATGACTGTTAGACCCTGAAAAGAGCCATAGAAAGACTTATTGTTGAAAAATTGATTGTAGTCATGAATGGCGAGGACCCTCCTAATGTGACCAATAACCCGTTGCCAGCACACAATGATGTTCATTTTGTGGGAATGATTGGCCGAGATCGTGAATACAAGCCGGTTGGTTAAGCAGAAATGACAGTGGTAACGATTCAAGAGGGAACCAAAATGGAAGTAAGTCCAAGCCAAGATGCACCGTTGATTGTGAAAGGCGCCCAGAGCTCAGATAGGGCAACTTTATTTGTTCCAAAAATCTCGAGGTTGGAAGTTTGCTCCAACGTTCCAAGCCCAAAGTTATACGTCCTTGGAGGTCACCCCATCACAAAGTAGAATTAGGGCGGTACGATGGGTATAATAGAGCTGATCATAATCAAGCCTGCCACACAACCTCGTGTAACAAATACGAAAACCATCCCTTGGAACTACAACAAAACTGTAGTAACCTACAAAGGCAAGGAAATCATAGAAGAAGTGGGGGAAACTAGAGGTTTGACTCGATCAGGGAGGTGTTACTCTCCAGAATAGTTGAGAAAGGCTAAGAAAATCAGAAAAGGCCAAATGCCAATAAAGAAATCGGTCACTGAAGAAGAGGCGAGGGAGTTTTTGAAAAAGATAAAAGTTCAGGATTACTCAGTCATTGACCAGCTGAGAAAGACTCCAGCCCAAATCTCTCTGTTATCTCTGCTCATACACTCAGGTGAGCATGCCCGTGTACTAATCAAAATCCTGAACGAGGCACATGTCTAAGAGAATACCACCGTGAATCAGTTAGAGAAGATGGCCAATAGATTTTTTGAGGTGAACAGAATTTCCTTTACTGATGATGAACTTCCTAAGGAGGGAGCCGGTCACAAAAGGGCTTTGCACCTGATTGTCAAATGTGAGGGGCATTATGTAAAGTGAGTCATAGTTGATGGAGGCTCGAGTGAAGATGTATGCCCTCTCTCTACCTTGCAAAGCATGAAGATCAATACAGATAGGATCCGACCCAGCAATGTTTGCATCCGGGCTTTTGATGGCTCAGCGAGAGATACCATTTGGGAGATCAACCTCACCATGAAGATTGGGCCTGTTGATTTTGAAATTGTCTTCCAAGTAGTGGACATGGAAACTTCTTATAACTTCCTTCTTGGAAGGCCATGGATCCATACGGCCCAAGCTGTGCCATCCACCTTGCAGCAGATGCTCAAATTCGAGCACGACAGACAAGAAATTATTGTTCATGGAGAAGACGAGTCATCCATTTATAAAGACCCGTTAATCCCATGTATTGAGGCCAAGGAAGGATGTGAGTCTATTGTCTATCAGGCTTTCGAAGTGGTTGCTGTAGACCATGATGAGGAAGGAAAGCCCATTCTGCATCCTCGTCTCTCCGCCACATCTGTAATGGTGGCTGCACTTATAATGAGACAAGGTTATGATCCAGGAAAAGGCTTGGGGGAATACTTGCAAGGAATTTCAGAACCCATTTCTCCGTTCAGTAACATGGGTACTTTTGGTTTAGGCTTCAGGCCAACACAAGCAGACGAAGACAAATCCAAGCACCGCAAAAAGCACAGGCGGGTCTTGCAGCAACCTATCCCTCACATTTTCTACACTTTTGTCAAGCCACGATTCAAATAGGGTCAAAATTCCTTGGCGCATGCAAACATTGATGAAATTTGCCATGGCCTCAGCCAGATATTTTCTGAAGTGAATATGATTCAGGCTGGTAAAGGCAGTAGTCGTGCCGATATGCAACTAATTGGCCCAGACACCATGCTCAATAACTGGAAAGCAACTCATCTCCCCACAAGGAAGGAGTCTTGGTAGTTGACTTTTGCAGCTTCTTTCTTTTGTACTTTAGGTTACTTTCAGGGTTGTAATCCAAATATCTTAGTATGATTGTTTTATTTTGACGTTAACCCTTCTATCCTTTCAAATTCAATGAAATGCAGTTCAGTTTCGTATTAAATTTTGTATCTTTTCCTTTTCCTAATTCCTTCCATTTTATTTCCATTTCAGTTTTGTTAATGTCGGCTTTAATAACATGACATGCATGCGGAATTCATGCCCAGATCTCAAAAAGTTGTATAATTTTGAAATAATGCATCAAAAGGTTGAATATGATGAAGATAAGGTTGTTGAGGAAATAAAAAGAGAGTTTGAACAATTTGAAAACAAGCCTAGGCCCAACCTCAATAAAACTGAGCCAATTAATATCGGAGGTCATGAAGAAGTTAGAGAAACAAAGATAAGCATTCACACTGAACAAAAAACTAGAGATGCCTTGATTCAACTTTTATTTGAGTATAGAGATGTGATTGCTTGGTCTTATGATGATATGCTGGGTTTAAGCGTTGATTTAGTGGTTCATAAGCTTCCTACGTATCCTGATTTTCCACCAGTCCAACAGAAGCAACGTAAATTTAAAACGGACATGAGTGATAAAATCAAAGAGGAAATAATGAAGAAATTGAGTGCCAATGTTGTCAGAGCCGTACGATACACCACCTGGGTGGCAAATATTGTGCCCGTGCCAAAGAAAGATGGAAAAACTAGAGTCTGTGTTGACTACAGAGACCTGAACAAAGCAAGTCCGAAGGATAATTTTCCTTTGCCAAACATCCACATTCTTGTAGATAATTGCGCAAAGCATGAGATACAGTCATTCGTGGATTGCTATGCTGGATACCACCAGATTCTAATGGATGAGGGTGATGCAGAAAAGACCGCTTTCACCACTCCGTGGGGTACCTATTGTTACAGGGTCATGCCATTCGGTTTAAAGAATGCAGGGGCAACTTACATGAGGGCCATGACCACCATTTTTCACGACATGATGCACAAAGAGATTGAAGTATATGTCGATGATGTTATCATAAAATCAAAGACACAGGCTGATCACGTGCACGATTTGAAAAAGTTCTTCGAACGGCTTCGAAGGTATGACCTTAAGCTCAATCCAGCCAAGTGTGCATTTGGGGTTCCATCTAGGAAACTCCTCGTTTTATAGTCAGTCGGAGAGGCATCGAATTGGATCCATCTAAGATAAAGTCCATTCGAGATCTGCCACCCCCGAAGAACAAAAAGGAGGTCATGAGTTTGCTCGGGAGGTTTAACTACATCAGTAGGTTCATTGCTCAGCTCACAACCACGTGCGAGCCCATCTTTAAGTTGCTGAAAAAGGATGCTGCAATCAAGTGGACGGACGATTGCCAAAATGCTTTTGACAGGATCAAAGATTATCTATCAAAACCCCCTGTATTGGTCCCACCTGAACCTGGTAGGCCTTTGTTTTTATATCTATCGGTGATGGATAATTCCTTTGGATGCGTTTTGGGGCAACATGATGCAACGGGCAAAAAGGAACAAGCAATATATTATTTGAGCAAGAAGTTCACCAATTATGAGGTTAAGTACACCCTATTAGAAAGGACATGTTGTGCCTTGACTTGGGTCACTCAGAAGTTGAGACATTATCTCTTGGCCTATACTACTTACCTCATATCCTGAATGGATCCTCTGAAGTATATCTTCCAAAAGCCAATGCCCACTGGCAGGCTCGTAAAATGGCAAATCCTGCTCACAGAGTTCGACATCATCTATGTCACTCATACCGCGATGAAAGCACAGGCTTTGGCCAATCATTTGGTAGAGAATCCAGTTGATGATGAGTACATGCCACTTACCATATACTTCCCAGACGAAGAGGTTAACTCAATAGAGGAAGTAGTTCCAGACGACAACCCTGTATGGAAAATTTATTTTGATGGAGCTGTCAATATCAAAGGAGTTGGGATCGGGGCAATCCTCATCTCACCTATTGGACAGTATTACCCTGCAACGGCCTGACTTCGGTTCTTCTGTACCAATAATATGGCAGAATACGGAGCCTGTATCATGGGTTTGAAAATGGCCCTCGATCTGGATGTGCATGAACTATTGGTTATGGGAGATTCTGACTTGCTTATCCGGCAAGCCCAAAGTAAATGAGAGACTCGAGACATCAAGATTATTCCATACAGACAATGCGTACAAGATTTGAGCAAAAGATTCAAATCCATCGAGTTCAAGTACATTCCCAGGTTTCACAACGAGCTAGCCGATGCTTTGGCTACTTTAGCCTCGATGCTCCCTTATCCAGGAAACACTCATATCAATCCACTAGAAATCCAAGTTCAAAATCAACACGGTTACTGCAATACAATTGAGACAGAACCAGATGGTGAACCATGGTATCATGACATAAAACGATTCCTAAAAATAAGAGAATACCCAGACATGCCAAGGGAGATCAAAAAAGAACTATGAGGCGGCTCGCCAGCGGTTTCTTCCTGAATGGGGAATTTTTGTACAAAAGGACCCCAAATTTGAACTTGTTGAGATGCGTAGATGCCATAAAAGCTGAGCGAATCATGAGTGAAGTGCATTCGGGGGTCTGTGGACCTCACATGAATGGATATGTTTTGGCAAAGAAGATTCTGCGGGCAGGGTACTATTGGCTTACAATGGAGCGAGATTGCTTCAGTTTTGTTCGCAAGTGTCACCAATGCCAGATTCATAGTGACTTGATTCACTCGCCACCTTCGGAGTTGCATCCCATGTCCTCTCTTTGTCCTTTCGTTTCTTGGGGAATGGATGTTATTGGGCCAATTGAGCCAAAGGCTTCAAATTGGCATAGATTCATTTTGGTTGCAATTGATTACTTCACCAAGTGGGTGGAGGCCGTCACTTTCAAAGAAGTCACCAAGAAAGCAGTGGTAGACTTTGTTCATTCCAACATCATCTGCCGTTTTGGTATCCCAAATACCATTATCACTGACAATGCAGCCAATCTCAATAGTCATTTGATAAAGGAGGTATGTGAGCAATTTAAAATTATGCATCGTCATTCTACCCCTTACCGGCCAAAAGCGAATGGAGCCGTTGAAGCGGCGAACAAGAAAATCAAGAAGATTCTTAGGAAAATGACCTAAGGTTCCAGACAATGGCATGAAAAGTTGCCTTTTGCTCTTTTGGGATATCGCACGACTGCTCGCACATCTGTTGGTGCAACTCTTTATCTCTTGGTATATGGAACGGAAGCTGTAATATCGGCTGAAGTCGAAATTCCCTCTCTTCGGATCATTGTGGAGTCGGAGATTGAAGATACAGAATGGGTAAAGACCCGATTAGAAAAACTAATGCTGATTGATGAAAATCGGCTAGCAGCAGTGTGCTTTGGCCAGTTATACCAGCAAAGAATGGCACGCGCTTACAATAAGAAAGTGCGTCCAAGGCACTTCGAGGTAGGTCAACTCGTTCTGAAACGCGTTCTTCCACACCAAGTAGAAGCTAAAGGAAAGTTCGCCTCAAACTAGAAAGAACCCTACATCATCAAGAAAGTGTTACCAAAAGGGGCCTTGCACTTGGTAGATGAAGAAGGACGAGTACCAAACATGACTATTAATGCAGATGCAGTCAAAAGCTATTATGTTTGATATATACCCACTGTGAAACTTTCGTGCATGATTTTCTTAGATCGAGATGACGAAGGCTACCATTGCTCTCTATTCCAAACAAGCTTCACCCTTTTGTTACCCCTTTATGCTGTATTTTTCTTCCTTGTTTTCCTCTTTTTGGAACCTGTGTACTTAAAAAAAAGAAGTCAAACAACAAATTTTCTGAGTCATTGAACTGTGTCCGACCTGATTTCGAAAGGATACGTAGGTAGCCTTACCCTGGTTCGGTCCCATCGTAACAAAAATTCCATATTCCCAATACTCCAAAACTGGGGTGGAAGTTTGTTTTTATCTTACGGTTTTTTCTGTAGAGCAGTTCCAAAAGTTGTAATTCAGTTCAAGGTTCTTTTCATCTTTTCCTGTTAAGAACTTCTGATCGATATTTGAGAATACTTGAAGTCCCCATGCTAGGGGCATTGGCCAACCTTCCACGTGTCGTATCTTAGAAAAACAAAAAGAAGAAAAAAAATAAAGAAAAGAAGAAATGAGAGAGTCTTATCGGTGAAAACCCGTATGGGCACTGTAAGGCGACAGTGAGCAGAGGAATGCGAGAGTCTTATTGGTGAAAACCAGATGGGCACCATAAGGCGACAGTGATTAGAGAAATGAGAGAGGTCAGTTAGTGAAAACCCGCAAAGGACGCTACTAGCCGAATGAGGGTCTTCGATGCTCCGGCATGAGCACAACCAAGACAGTTTCAAGATGAACATTTGTGACGTATTTTGAGAATTAGACAGCTAAGACAGATCAGGCATCCAGTCCAAAATGCATGTCATGATTCATTGAAGTCGGCACATATCTCCAGATAAGTCTCCTTATTTCTCTCCCCGAAAGGGACACCTTTTATTTAGACACAATTCCTTTTTCACTTCCAATTGCTCTTCTATTCTTTTCCATAATATTTCTTAGATTCTCTTTCGATCTAATCTTGCATCAAAAGCAAAGCAAAATTTGGCTGCAAAACTGGCTACAGTTTTCCCGTAATACCGAGCACAATTTGGAGCATATACGGCATTGATGAAGGCAGGAATCCATCTGTGATCTCTTTTGATAAGGCGGACAAAGTGTCTCAAAGAAACTGAAAAGATCGCCTAAGCAAGACTTGCTTCATGGCAAAAGTTGATAAGCACTACAGACAGAAATTGGTTTCGGGTGCAAGACAACTAAATTTGATTTTGAAGGAAAATTGCCTTGCCTTAGGGACAAGGATTAGTGGTACCATGGACATCCGAGTATGAAACAGCCAGGGGCAACGTCAGAAAGACAATGTCTCTAGAAGCGATACAGAGTATCTGGGAACCTCGGTACCACACTGACAAAATCAGTTCTTCGACAACGGAGTGGTGAATTCAAACTACTCAGGGCATCAAGGCCAAAAACTGACTACCACTTTAAAAACTCACAAATTTTTCTTTGTTTGAAGCAGGATCAAAGCAGTGCAGAATGGCGATTCTCAAAGGGCAAATGTCACAAAAGGTAAGTTTCCTCAAAATCTCCACTTTTCTTTATTTGCAGCGTGCATCATTACTGTCAATACCTCCCATTTTTGTAGCTTAAACTAGGTAGAACCTTTTCGCCTAGGGGGATCCAGCTCACAGTTCCGGGTAAAAGTACTCTTCGCTCAAGCTGTTTTTCGTAGCTTAACCCAGGTAGAA
Source organism: Nicotiana tomentosiformis (assembly GCF_000390325.3). Classification (NCBI taxonomy): domain Eukaryota; kingdom Viridiplantae; phylum Streptophyta; class Magnoliopsida; order Solanales; family Solanaceae; genus Nicotiana; species Nicotiana tomentosiformis. The sequence continues at coordinate 18,495,445 of NC_090819.1, forward strand.
CCTTTTCGCCTAGGGGGATTCATCTCATAGTTCTAGGTAGAAGTACTTTTTGCTCAGATGTTTTACAGTAGCTTAACCCAGGTAGAACTTTTTTCGCCTAGGGGGATCCAGCTCATATTTTCGGGTAGAAGTACTCTTCGCCCATGCTTGTTTTTCATAGTTTAACCGAGGTAGAACATTTTTGCCTAGAGAGATCCAACTCATAGTTTCCGGGTAGAAGTACTCTTCGCTCAGGCTATTTTTCGTAGCTTAACCCAGATAGAACCTTTTCATCTAGGGGAATTCAGCTCATAGTTCCGGGTAGAAGTACTCTTCGCTCAAGCTGTTATACGTAGCTTAATCCAGGTAGAACTTTTTCGCCTAGGGAGTTCCAGCTCATGTTTCCGGGTATAAGTACTCTTCGCTTAGGTTTGCTTTTCGTAGTTTAACCTAGGTAGAACCTTTTCGCCCTGGGGATTCAGCATCCTTTCAGTAATACAGGGTGCCAGCCCTTGGTTACACTCCTTTCTATAATACAGGGTACCGACCTCTGTTACACTCCTTTCAGTAATAGAGGGTACCAACCCTGGTTACAATCCTTTCAGTAATAGAGGGTGCCAATCCCTGGTTACACTCCTTTATGTAATACAGGGTACCAACCCTTGGTTACACTTCTTTCGGTAATACAGGGTACCAACCCCTAGTTACATTCATTTCGGTAATACAGGGTACCAACCCTTGGTTACACTCATTTCAGTAATATAGTGTACCAACCCCTGGACACATTTCCTTTCAGTAAATACAGGGTACCAACCCCTAGTTACATTCCCTTTCAGTAATACAGGGTACCATCCTCTAATTCCATTTCCTCTAGTAACATAAGTTACTTCCCCTCGTGGTTGCATATCCTTACATAGTTAGTTTATACTACTCCCGCTGTCTTCATTTTAACAAATTAGATACTTTATAGCTTTCTCTAACTCACAAAATTTTCCTAGTGCCAAACTGGGGCAGAAAATTTTTGTTCGTTTGTTCGTCTTTGATGGCTTTGCAGGCCCCGCCTCATAGAACAAGTGACAATTAAAGCTTGCAGTTTCAGCTTTCACATCAGAATAAAGAAGTTTTTCGGTCACAAGATAGTTGGAGTTAGCTTAAATAATGTGTCAGCAACCCAGCTTCTCGAGTTTCATTTTCTCGAATTCTGATCCGGAAAGCAAGCAATCGAGAATGAGCCATGATCTTTTCCTCAAAGAGCATCAAGATCCAATCTAAGGTCAACACAAGCGAGCAGGTTAAGAATCAAGATTTGACTCCACAAGACACATAGATTAGGAATTTTGTAACTCTTAGTTTGCAGACATATGTAGTTCTTTCTCTTTTCCTTTGATGTAAGCAACAAGTAACAGTAACAAAAACAACTGTCTTAAATCTAGTGTCTGGTAGTCCTAGCTACCAAATATTTCCAGAACTACACTGACCTGATTCCTCTAAACAAGGATATGTAGGCAACCTCGGAAGCAGGGTTCGGTCACCATTTAAAAAATAATGCTTTCATTGGAGTGATATGTGAGCAAAAATTAGCCATGGCATTCACTTTTCTTTGCACGAAAACTCTTCATGTTCTTGAGCAAAGAGGTGCATCTGCGAATACCTAATTTTTGTACTTTTTTAACACCTCCTAAAGTCATTAGTATTTTATTGCTTTAATTATATTTTCCAATTTTTGTGTCTTTGATTGCATATTTCCTATCATAAAAATACCAAAAAATAGTTCTTTCTTTATTTGTGCATTTTAGGAATTAACTAACTATTCAGTTGGTGAATTAATATAGTTAATTGATCATTTGAATAAGTTACTTAATTAATTTATTTGTTTGTGTAAATTTAGTTTCATAAGTAGGATTAAGAAAGAAATTGGGCCAAATTTAAAAGAGAAAGTGGCCAAAAGTGCAAGATAAGGGGCTGCCCTTGAAAGGGTCTGAAACGACGTAGTTTTGCCTCAAAACTACGTCGTTTCATTAAGTGACCCAAGATCAAATCTCACCCATTGATCACCCCTTGATCTAATGGTCCATATTTGATCTCTCAAGAGGTATTTAAAGCCTAAAAAATCTGAAAAATTCCCTCATTTCCCCCATAACTCTTTCTCTCTTCTCTCTCTTCTCTCCGCCGCCGCCGCCGGAAATCACCCACCGGCGGCGGACCACCTCCAAACACCTCCAAATTAACACCATGTAATCTCCACAACCTCCTCTTCCCATATCTCCAAATCAATTCCTTTAAAAACCCCTCAAACTCTTTAAATTTTAGATCTAGGAAACTTTAGCCGTCACTTTTTGGTCCAAATTCTTGAAGCTCCGGCCAACACCACCCTACAACACATACATGAATGGATAGAGATCCAAGAGACCTATCTTTTCCTACCCATTTAACCCCCAAAATCCCCGTCGCCGCCAGCCCAATCCTCATTGCCGCCACGGCTCCGCTGCCTCACCACCGCCAAAATGCCCCGAACCCCCATCTTAGCTATTTTTCGACTCAAAGACACTCGTTTCTTTTGGCGAGATGCTGGAACTCATTTCGTTCTAGCATCTACCCAAAAGAAACGTGCGTTTTGGAGTCGGGTAGTTGCCATTTAGCATCTCCGGCGTCTTCTCATGGCTCGAACAGCTTCAAGCATACTTGTTAGGTATAATCGTCATCTCTTTTATTAATTTCTGATTTTTTAATTAGTAGATTAGTTTCTGATTTTTAATTTTTCTGTTTTGGTTATTTCTTGTTAATTAGAGTTTCAAGTTAGGTTTATTTAATTAGTTATCTCTATTTAGTTTAGTGGTTTGTTAGATTTGTTATTGATTTAAACATGATCTTTAGTGTATTAGTTAAATCATTCTCTTAGTTAGTCGATTATTTAGTTGTTGTTAGTCGTTGTCCGATTGTTAACGATGCTCGTTCTGTTTTGAGCATTAGTTTGTGAATTTAGTTGTTTGTTTATTAATTAGTTTGCACAAATCGAATTCATTCCCATCAAGTAGGTTTGAATACTTAGTTCAATTACGTTTTTAGTCTCGTCTATGCTTTGTCAGTTCATAGTTGTCCAAGTTTGATTTGTGTTGAGCAAGTAGTTTGTTGTTGATGGTTAAAATCTGAAGTTTAGTTTATTTTATCACAAAATAGGGTAATAGTAGCTTACTTTTACTAGTAGGGTGGCTGAAAGGATATTTTTTCTCCTTGCTTCTGACAAAGCAGATTTTCAGGCTGTCCTTTCACCTTTGGGATAGATCTTGAACAGTGTTTAGCACACAGAGTCAGTCTTTTGGACAGATTTTTGGTGAACTAAAATCTATCCCAAAAAGGAGACTTTATTTGCCTATTTAAGGGGATGCTATCTCCTCACTTCACAGACTCTATCTTACACATACAGAGATCTTGAGAGTTGCTTGAACACACATATCGTTGAACAAAAAATCAGCAGTTGAATACATTAAAGTAGACTGAAACTTAGAGCAAAATCGATCAAAAAAAAAAAATACAATAGTTTAAGTTAGTTTGTAGTTCTTTCTTCTTTAAAGGTTGTAGAGTTTCAAGGCGCCTTCTGGGTGATTTCACTGGTCCTTTTCACTGCTATTGCTGCTGGTTTGAATTTGCTTTGATGGGTTCGTTGGCCTACTGTTGGATTCAACATTTTCACTGCTGAAATTTCAGTTTTCTAGGTAAAGTTTTGAACTCATTATGTAGTTTAAATGTTCATGAATGAAATAAAAATGCCCGAATATTCTTGTTAATTAGAGTTTCAAGTTAGGTTTATTTAATTAGTTATCTCTATTTAGTTTAGTAGTTTGTTAGATTTGTTATTGATTTAAATATGATCTTTAGTGTATTAGTTAAATCGTTCTCTTAGTTAGTCGATTATTTAGTTGTTGTTAGTCGTTGTCCGATTGTTAACGATGCTCGTTCTGTTTTGAGTATTATTTTGTGAATTTAGTTGTTTATTTAGTAATTAGTTTGCACAAATCGAATTCATTCCCATCAAGTAGGTTTGAATACTTAGTTCAATTACGATTTTAGTCTCGTCTATGCTTTGTCAGTTCATAATTGTCCAAGTTTGATTTGTGTTGAGCAAGTAGTTTGTTGTTGATGGTTAAAATCTGAAGTTTAGTTTATTTTATCACAAAATAGGGTAATAGTAGCTTACTTTTACTAGTAGGGTAGCTGAAAGGACATTGTTTCTCCTTGTATAGCGCAGTTATATACCGCACTATGCTTCTGATACAGCATATTTTCAGGCTGTCCTTTCACCTTTGGGACAGATCTTGACCAGTGTTTAGTACACAAAGTCAGTCTTTTGGACAGATTTTTGGTGAACCAAAATCTGTCCCAAAAAATGGACTTTATTTTTCTTTAAGGGGCTGCTATCTCCTCACTTCACAGACTCTATCTTACACATACAGAGATCTTGAGAGTTACTTGAAGACACATATCGTTGAACAAAAAATCAGCAGCTGAATACATTAAAGTAGACTGAAACTTAGAGCAAAACCGGTCCAAAAAAAAATACAATAGTTTGAAGTTAGTTTGTAGTTCTTTCTTCTTTAAAGGTTGTAGAGTTTCAAGGCGCCTTCTGGGTGATTTCACTGGTCCTTTTCACTGTTACTGTTGCTGGTTTGAATTTGCTTTGCTGGGTTCGTTGGCCTACTGTTGGATTCAACATTTTCACTGCTGAAATTTCAGTTTTCTAGGTAAAGTTTTGAACTCATTATGTAGTTTAAATGTTCATGAATGAAATAAAAATGCCCGAATATTTTTTATGGTTATATCGGTTTGTCTTAAGATGATTTAGCTACTTTAACAGGAATATATGACAAGTTTAAAGCTCATATCATATGGTTTTGGTTATATTAAGTTAGTTTCGCATGATTGTGATGTTAGTTGTGCCAAGTTCAAATGCCTCTCTGTTTCTTTTCGCCTTTAGTTAAGATTTTAACTAAAGTTTTTCATGAGGTTTATGTGTTTGTTTGTGATATAAAATAAGGTTTTAGTTTTAAGTTTTAGTCGTTTACTTAGATCTTAATTTCTTTTAAGTGGAAGCTCAAGTTTCTGAAGTTGTTCAAGAAAGCTATTTAAAAGATTTAAGTTCTAAGATGATTTGTTTGAATGTTTAGATTTTTTTTAAAAAAAGAAAGAAGGAAATTAACACATTCTCATGTCATATCAAGGAGTTTGTGGTTGTTTTATTTCTATTCATGATCTTTGAGTTTAAAGAAAAGTTTATCAGGATGGTCATCAGTTGGGTCTAATTTAAACTAGAAGATACTTGAGAATTGTCTCGCCATGATTTTGTTGATGATATAAGTTAACTCAGGACATTTTATCTTAAACTTTATATTATTAAAATAAAATAAAAAGAAGAGGTGACGATAAAAAAAATGTTTTTTTTTGTTGTTGATTTTTTTTTTTGGAATGAAAGTGGGTTTTAAAATATTGATTGATTGATTATGAACCATATCACTAATTTAAGTCTGTTATGTTTTATTTTTCTTTTAATTATTTTTGTTGTTGTTGTTGTTGTTGTTGTTTTGTATATTTTAAATTTGTCAAATCTTGAATTAACAGAATAATCTTTTAGTCTTACTGACTGGGAGGTCTTTAGCTAATTGAGTTAAGTCAATGAGCTTAAATTTGATAAGTCCAAAATACTAATGGCTGGCTAGCCCATTCTCTAGACAAGCTGGACCGTCCCCATGCCAAACCCAATAAACTAAGCTGGCTCATATTTAAATAATGAGTTTGCCAGCTTTTACATTTCAATTTAGGCATAAATTTTTAATAATCTGATATTTCTTTTAAATAAGTTAATCACACTTAATTAATTTAAGCGATAGGCAATTTTAGGCACGTTTGACATGTAGACCATGTGTTCATACACGATCCTTGGTCGATATTTATTTAATAAAGTAGTCATGTGTGCATTCCCGCTCCTTGACTATTCAATATTAATTATATTTAAACCATGTGTACCGGCACGTTCTTTGTTTTAGTACATATAATCAAATAAGGACCTTGTGTGTTTGCACGCTCCTAGGCCAAAATTATTAATTATTAAGCAGTACTAGACAATAGTAACTTAAGGCAAATAAAATACAGTTTATCCAAAATAAATTCAAGTCAAGTTTAAGTCAATAAAGCGACCGTACTAGAACCACGGGACTCGGGGAATGCCTTACACCTTCTCCTCGATCAACAGAATTTCTTACTCGGACTTTGTTTTTGCAGACCAATTAATAATATAGTCAAACCTTCCTTTGACTAGGGATTCAAATAAAAGGTGACTTGGAACACCAAAAATTAATTCCAAGTGGCGACTCTGTAAATAAAATAATTCTTTTTCAAGTTTGTCACTTTAATTGAAAAAACTCTTTAACCCACAACAATCCATAACACATATATCTCTTTTTTCGGGGTTAAATGGGGTGTGACAAAGTCGTGTGGAAACATTCCTCCAAAATCGCCCAAACCGAGCTCCAAAATACGAAAATGGTAAAAAATTACGAACCCTCGAACTTAAAGGGTTCTGCCCAGCACTTTTGCAGATACGGACAAGAGGTCGCACCTGTGACCCTCGCTTCTGCGGAAGAAAGCGCGCATTGGCGAGGCTGGCCGCTTCTGCGATGGCCATGGTCGCACCCGCGACCCTCACTTTTGCTCTTGGACGTCTGCTTTTGCGATGCCTACACAGCCAGCACTGCCTTGCTTCTGTGACTTCATTATCGCTTCTGCGACTATCTGTGATGATTCAAAATATCATCTTTAAATTTAATAATTAATTATGTGATTTAAGCACTATTTACCATTACTCGACTTGCGTGTGCAGTCCGTAAAAATTTTTCGGAAAGTTTTCAGGTGAAAAATAAATTAAAATGTGAATTAGATATTTAAAATATAACTGAGTTGACTTTGGTCAATATTTTGAGCAAACGGACTCGGATCAGTATTTTGACAGTTTCGGTAGGTCCGTATCGTGAATTGAGACTTGGACGTATGCCCGGAATCAAATTCCGAGGTCCCTAACCCGAGATATGGAATTTTGATGAAAACTTTAAAGTTTAAGTTCAAATAGTGACCGGATGTCGAATTATGTACAAATAACCCCCGGAATAGAAGTTTGATGATTCCAACAGCTCCGTATGGTGATTTTGGACTTAGGAGCATGATCGGAATTTTATTTGGAAGTCCGTAGTGAAATTAGGCTTGAAATGCCGTAAGTTGAATTTTTGGGAAGTTTGACCGAGGGGTTGACTTTTTGATATCAGGGTCGAAATCCGATTCTGAAAATTCTCATAGCTCCGTTATGTCATTTATGAAGTGCGTGCAAAATTTGAGGTCAATTGGACTGGATTTGTAGGTTCCGGTATTGTTTGTAGAAATTAAAAGTTCAAAGTTTATAGATTTTGATTTGAGGTGCGATTAGTCGTTTTGATGTTGTTTGATGTGGTTTGAAGCCTCGACTAAGTTCGTATTGTATTTTGAGACATGTTGGAATAATTGGTTAAGGTCCCGAAGGTCTCGGGTGGAATTCGGAAGGTAAACAGAATGGATTTCGGACAAAGAAGGTTGCTGGAAATTTGCAGAAATTTCGCTAGAAATTTCTAGTGTGTGGAGCCAATTTTGAAAGCTTATATCTCGTAATTCATAAGGAATCGGAAAAGTTTCAAAACATGAAAGTTGTATTCGTTTGTTTCTAGTTTCCAGAAAGTTAAACCATTCATTATTTGGACATTCGTACAGAAAGTTATGATGGATTGAATGAAGGCTGGTAGAGCAGTTTTGCCAGAAATTTTGATGTATGGAGCTAATTTTGGAAGCTTATATCTCGCAATTCATAAGGAATAAGAAAAGTTGCAAAACATGAAAGTTGTAGTCGGTTGATTCTAGTTTCCAGAAAGTTAAACCATTTATCATTTGGACATTTGAACATAAAGTTATAATCAATTAAAAAAAGGCTGGTAGAGCAGTTTCTGGTGGACTTTTAGTGACGGAAAATGGACTTTTAGTGACGGAAAATGGACTTTTAGTGACGGAAAATGGACTTTTAGTGACGGAAAATGGGCTTTTAGTGACGGACTGGCAGAAACTTAAGGACCAAAAATGGTCATTTCATTCATTTCGTTTTAGATTTTTGGAGCACGGTTCTTGGGCAATTTTTGGGCGACTTTCACGGGAAAACATTGGGGTAAGTGTTCCTTATCTTATATTGATTATATTTCATGATTCCATACTCATTTACATCATGAATCCGTGAATTTATGGAAGAAAAATCAAGACTTTTGCAAAATCTTTCAAAAACAAAAATTTAAGATTTGGAGGTCGAGTTGTAATCGAATTTTGATAAAATTGATATGGGTGGACTCGTAATTGAATAGGTTATCGGATTTTGTAAGTTTCGTCGGATTCCGAGACGTGGGCCCCACGAGCGATTTTGAGCTAATTTCGGATTTTATTAAAAAATATAGTATTTTCTTATGAAATTGATTTCTATAATTTTTGTTGACTGTATCGAATTAATTATGAGTAGATATGAGTCGATCGGAGTCGGAAAAATCGAGGAAAAAGCACAACACTTGGTTAAATTGGAGCAAGTCGAGGTAAGTGACTTGTCTAACCTTGTGTGGGGAAAATTTTCCCTAGAATTGATATTAATGTGATTATTGAAATGTGTTGAAAGTCGTGTACACGAGGTGACGAGTGTGTACACGGGCTAAATGTGAAGGATTATATTTTTAAATTGTGTAGATCATTGTTACGCATTTATTAAATTATTTTATCTTGTTATATTCTTCATCATTGATCTGTGATATATATATTTTAAATTTGTTTGCCTTTTTCTACTAATTGTTTTACCTGTTTAATTGAAACTTGGTTTCTTTTACACTGTGCATTATTTGAAGGTTGATTTTCTTTAAATTAAATATTATTAATATGAAGTATTTGATATTTTTTTAAATTTGATATTGAAGCAACGTATTAAAAATTTAAAATATTATTTTCCTGAATTTTTTTTTCTTGAATATTTTCGTAAGATGTTTTTTGGATTATTCTGGCATGAGCCGTGAGCTCTTTATTATTGAAAAATATTGTTATTAATTTTTTTGTGGAAAAATTAAAATATTGGGCACTTGAGGTGCAAATTGTGATATATTGTGATATTGATACGCATGCGGTGGTATAAGGTCTGGGTGTTGAAATGCATGCGGTGAGATAAGGGTGGCTTGATACGCGTGGCTAGTAGGGGTGACTACTAGAAGTCATGCGGTGTGATAAGGGTGGCTAAAACGCGGGATGCTATTTCGGGAAAAAATATTTTCTTTAAATAAATTGTAAAGTCTCCCGCGGTGATATAAGGAAATGAGATTTTGTGAATTTATTTATGATTTGGGACTACGAGGCGGTACCTCGGGAGTGCCCTTGTTGATATTGATTTATAGCTGCAGTTGCCTTTGATTATTGTTGTGATTTTCTTCAAGTTGAAAAGAATTCTGTTTTGTTTCCACGAGGTATTTATTTGCTATTATTTGATGTAATTAAATGTGACATACTACTTGATTTATTTTCATTGTCATTTTATCTTATAATATTGTTTAAACATTTTATCATGCCATTATTTATTCTCTAGTAGGGCCTGACCTGACCTCGTCACTACTCTACCGAGGTTAGGCTTGGCACTTACTGGGTACCGCTGTGGTGTACTCATACTACGCTTCTGCACATCTTTTTGTGCAGATCCAGGTACATTTTACCAGCCTAGACGTCAGTGAGTTACCTGCGCACGGAGACTTCGAGGTATATCTGCCAGCATCCGCAGACTCCGGAGTCCCCTTCTATCATTTTATGTTGCTTCCTTATATTTTATTTAGACCTTGACTTATAGAGACATTGAGAATAAATTCTTAGAAACTTGTGACTTATTTCTACCGGGTTTTGGGAGTTGTAATCATTTGAATTATAGATTATTTATTTTCAGATATTTATGATTATTCCGCATTGATAGGCTTACCTAGTCTTAGAGACTAGATGCCATCACGACACCCTACGGATGGAAATTTGGGGTCGTGACACTATCGCACCTGCGAGTCCATTTTCGCAGGTGCGAAAACACCAGAACCAGCATACTTCCAGCAGTGCAACGTGACATAAAAATGATCTGAACCTCGTCCGAAACTCACCCGGGCCACCCGGGACCCCGACCAAATATAACAACAAGTCCCATAATATAATAGGACCTACTCGAGGCCTCAAATTACATCAAACAATGTCAAAATCACAAATCATACTCCAATTCAAGTCTAATGAACTTTGAAATTTCCAAATTATACAAACAACATCGGAACCTATCAAATCAAGTCCGATTGACCTCAAATTTTGCACACAAGTCATAAATGACATAACGAAGCTATTCCCACTTTCAGAATCGGATTTTGACCCCAATATCAAAAAGTCAACCCCCCGATCAAACTTCCCAAAAATTCAATTTTTGCCATTTTAAGCCTAATTCCACTACGGACCTCCAAATAATTTTTCGGACACGCTCATAAGTCCAAAATCACCATACGGAGTTATTGGAATCATCAGAATTCAAATCTGAGGTTGTTTACATATAAGTCAACATCCGATCGACTTTTCTAACTGAAGTTTTAAATTACTAGACTAAGTGTTTCATTTCATTCCAAAATCTCTCCGGAACCGAACTAACTAATCCGATAGGTCATAATACAAATATAAAGTACAAATAGAGTAGTACATGGGGGAACGAGGCTGTAATACGCAAAATAATTGGCCGGAATATTACAGTGACGGGCGTGTGGACATGCACCGTGTGGATTGTGACTTGGTTTTGTCCATAAAATTTCTACGTGCTAGAGTAATGGAGCAGTGATTCATGTTAGAAATCATGTTTAGGCTATATGTTTATCCTGTTCGGACTTATTGAGGTCATTTCTGTTGTTGAGTTATTTGCTTAAATTGCTATTACATACTGAGTCATATTCATTCATTTGCATATCATATCTCAGTCTCTATTATCGTTTGTTGTCACATCATGTTATCATTGTTTGGGCTGGTTGGCATGACATTCACGAGCCCGAGAGACTGGAGAGATTGATGACTGAGTAAGGTCAAGGGCCTGATTATGAGTGATGATTATGGGATCGGGCTGCACGCCGCAACATGACATATTGGCTTTATATATGTTATTATTATATGGATCGGGTTGCACGCCACAACAGGACTTATAGGCTTTATTATTATAGGATCGGGCTACGTCGCAGCAGGCCAGATTGGCTTATATTAGCGCTTGGGCAGGATCCGCCTCTCCGGAGTCTGACATACCAGCAGTGAGCGCATGCACGATGATATATATATATATATATATATATATACACACACACACACACACACACACACGTGCTTTGGTGAGGGGCTTATGAGCCAGGCACCCGTACATTGCTGAGTGATTTTTTGTTTTTGTGTGTGTGTGTGTGTGTGTGTGTGCACGCGCGCGCGTGCGTATGTGATGAAGTGGGCATTTGAGGTAGACAACTTGAGTACGTTGAGGGCGAGTGTACCTGGGAACATCATCGTGAAATAATTTATTTGACATGCATATTTGGCATGTAGGCATAGAGATGAATTTTTCTAATGCTATACGATATTGTGACATGTAGACATTGAGACGTATATTCCTCATGCTAGACGGCATATGATAATTGATGACCTGACATGCATATTGACATGTAAGCATAAAGGTGTACTTTCATCATGTTATCTGATAATAAAATATCTTATCTGTTGTTGAAAACTTTTGGGAAAAATCATAGTTTTTCTGATATACTCACATTTTTGGTGACTTCGGTGAAAGATTTGGGTTTTACTGTTATACCTGAAAAGCATGCCTATTTTTCATAACTATGAGCGAGCTGAGCTTCATATCTTTGAGTAATACTTGTATTGTTTTCATTATATTGTTACTAGCTGCTCTTGGCTGTTGGTGTTGGTGTTGGACTCTGACCGTTGTCCAAGTTCGTTACTGCTTTCAACCTAAGGTTATGTTTGTTACTTATTCAATACATGGAATCGATTGTACTTATACTATACTTCTGCACCTTGCGTACAAATTTTGGAGTTGATATTGCTGTCTATGGCGGGAGCTGGCATTGAAGATGTACCTGCGTTGCGGTTATAGCTGCCTCCTGTTCTTGGTAGCTTTAGATTTATAAATTTGTTTATGTACGTTTTGAACAGATGATGTATTTATTTCATACTAGCTTTGTAAACTCTAAATCTTAGAAGCCCATGATTTGTACTACCCATCCTCGGGGAATTGTATAAAATTCAATTATTTCATTTTTGACTCTTATCATTATCATTATATTGTGTTTTATTGTTAATTGACTTATTAGGTTAGGTTCCATCATGACTAGTTGGATTTTGGGTCGTGATATTTCCTTCATTTGTTTATTTGCTTAATTGAATGACAAATATGCCTCATATTGCTTGCATTGTGTAGAGAGGACTGAATGTTTGCCACTTTATCACTTCAATATGGGCCACTGGGCCAAGCACCTTAAACCATCAACATAACGGGGAAGTTCACATATAATTGATTTTGGAACCACCTTTTGAAATATAGTCGAAGTTTATAAGATTTTATAAGTTTAGCAATGTTAGAAACAACTTTTGATATACGCGATTGAAGTTGAAAAATTTTTAATCGTAAGTTTTGTCTAAAGTTTGGTATATTGCTTTTGTAAGCAAACTTCGGACAATCATGCCTGAAGTTTGGCTTGCCACGGTTATAATTCTGATATACTTGGATTGAAGTATGGCTTGCCACAGTCAAACTTTCGACATATGCAGCCTAAAGTTTGGCTTACCGAGTACAAACTTGGTAAGCCATACTAATGGCATATGAGCATGAACTTTCATTAATCAATGCCTGGAGTTTCAAAATTAATTTTTTTGAAGTTTAAACTACCAATTCTCATCGCTACCAATATTAATTTCAAGATTTTTCAACAACATCCACTTGATTTAAACTCATTTTTCATATTTGGTACTCAAGACCTGCTTCTTCAAGCTTGTAACAATAATGATTTGACAATGTTTTAAAAAAAGTTCAATAATACCTACTCGACTTAAACTCAATTTTCATATTCGATATTCAAGATCCACTTCTTCAAGCTTGCAATCAGAGGCGGATCTAAAATTTAGAGGCTCAGGGTGCCACAAATATTGAATCTAGCCATGTTATAATTTACAATGCCAAAATAGGGTATAAATTTAATCGATTTGGTCTATTTAGATTTCGGTTCGAGTTATTCGTCTTTGAAGTTAATATAGCTAGACAATTCGATCGAGCAAAAAGATTACGTAAGAATTATGATAACCGGGGAAAAAAACATAAAATTCAATTGGTGTATGTATTTTGTACAAGAAAAAATGGGTCGTTATCAATTTGTATTTAGATACTCAAGGCAAAAGTTTATACTAATAAGCACTCTAAACATTAAAACAGAAGTAAGTTTACGGACATTTTTCAATTTATTAACTTTTTATGAAAATTAAGTCACTCGATATTATATACAATTGTACTACTTTAGAGCAATATGACAATAAAATAAACTTTCATCCTTGATTAGAACTGTAACTTATTCAAGGATTTTTTTTTGTTTCTGCAATAGATTTACTGGAGTTGTGCTTTTGGAGGAAAAGAATTATTTTTTCATAATCTATTGATAAATCATGGAGGAGTTGGGAAAGCGCAACAATGATGATTTTATTTTTGACGAGGAAAAAATAGATTTTTGAAAGATTTGTTTTAATATATTTTATGTTTACTGTTTAAAGAACAAAAGGAGAGAAGAAATTACAAAATAAACTAAGAAAATCAAAGAAAAAGTCTATAGGAACGACTAATAAACAAAAAAGAGTAAGGAAAGATAAGAAGAAACAAAGGAGTAAAGCTCCTCCTGTAATTGTAGCTGTCTTAAATGCACCAAACTCCCGTCACTAGGGTGAAAATGATAATGCCTTGCTACTGGAACCTTGAGTCGTTCTGTTAACGAGGATTCCACTTAAAATATTTGTATACATTTCTTCTATATATACATACTATTGTATAGTCTCGGCCAAAACTTGCGGATGGCGTGCCACCTCGTTTCTTATACATAGATCCGCCCCTGCTTACAATAATGGTGATTATGCCAATGTTTCAATCTTTTCCAACAACACCACTTGATTTAAACTCATTTTTCATATTCGAAATTCAAAACTCACTTGTTTTATAATATATTTGAAACACACTATTAGATAGCAACCAAGAAGAAGAAGTAATTTGCTCTGAAATTTGCCTACACTAGCTACCAGTTAACTTTTTTTGAAAAAAAAAACTTATAATAAATAGACTGTGCTTATTTACCCTTAGTACAAAAGTTATCACTTAATTATATTCTCATGTACAATTTATCAATTATATACAAATAGTGATAAATGAGTATCCCTTAATCTTATGAAATTAAATAGGAGGAAATATCCATTAATATTATATTCCCATTAAATATTTGAAACAAGCTTCTTCTCTTCCCTCATGCTTCTTGCCTTCAAACCCTAGAAAACAAATTGACCCCTCCTCTTCTCCCATATGCCCAATTGGAAATAACAAGATGGTCCATGAAACTTCGGCATTCCTTGTAACGACCCGACCAATTGTTTCGAGCTCTAGCACGTCGTTCGGCGGTTTGAGACCTTGAGTAGCTTCACTTCATATATTATGACTTGTACGTATGGTCTTTTTCGATTTTTGAAAAGTTCAGAGTTGATTTGGAAAGAAAATTCTCAATCCAGAAGCTTTAAGTTGAAAGAGTTGACCAATGTTTGAATTTTGAGTAAACGACCTAGGAATCGGGATTTGAAGGGGGTTGTATAATGATTTTGGATTTGGGCGTATGTTCAGGTTAAGTATCGGATGATCCGGGAGCATTTCGACATTTATTGTGGAAAGCTGGTATTTTTGGAGGTTTAAGAATTTTTTAATTTCGAGTTGAAGTGGACTTTGGTTTTATTGATGTCTGTTTGGGATTCCGAGTCTTGGAATAGGTTCGTATTGTAATTTGTGACTTGTACGTAAAATTTGGCGTCATTCTGAAATGCTTAAGTGTGATTCGTACGAGTTCAGCGAAGGATGAAGGTTTGAAAGTTAAGAAAGTTTAAGAAATTGAGTTTGATCTTTAATTCTTGGTTTCAATATTGTAATTTATGTTCCGAGCCTTTGAACAAGTTTACATAGGATATATAAACTTGGTAGAATAATTGGACGGGGTTCCTCGGACCTCGGGTGAGTTTTGGGGTCATTTCGAACCACTTTTAGACCATTTTAAACTGTTGTTATCGAATGTCGGGGGTGCTCATCGCGATCGTGGAGGTCTGGGTTGCGATCGTGAAGAGCAAAGTGCATTCCAAGCCTTTGTAAATCGCGATCGCGTAGGGAAGGTCGCAATCGCGTAGAAGAATTTTCTGTTGTCAGTAGTCTAACTTCGGGAGCTTATATCTTGTAATCTATAAAGAATTTAGGGATGCTCTAAAAATGAAAGTTGTAACCCTTTAAATCTAGTTTTTACAAAATCAAACGGTTTGTCATTTTGGAATTTTGTACAAAAAATTATGACTATTATATAAAGGGTGTATGTGAAGAAAACATAATTTGTATATCGTGATCGCGGGAAGGAAACGATGCTGGAACTTTTGTTAATCGCGATCGCGAAGAAGGAGGCATGGCAGATATATTAAACATCTAATTTCGGAATTTTGAGCTCATTTCTTCACTTTTAAGTTCTTGGAGCTTATGTGGGGCGATTTGGGGTGATTCTTCAAGATTATTTTCACCATATATCATAAGTTAAGTTATTCCTACTTGTTTCGAGTTAAATACATGTGCTATATATGGATTTTATCATGGAATTTGATAGAAATTGTGGAAATTTTGAAAGAAAACTTAAAAATGATATTTTCGAATTTTGACCACGAAATTGGATATGAAATTAGGAATCAATTATATTTTTGAGTTCATGGTGTTATGGGTAATTTTATTTTCAAACATATTTGGAATCCGGGCGCGTAGGCCTAGTGTTGACTTTGTTGACTTTTCGTGCGGAGTTGGGAATTGTTATGAATTTTTAAATTATGTGTATTGGAGTATATTTTTATTGGTTTGCATGTTGTTTGACTAGTTTCGGATCGATGGGCATCGATTTAGGGTGTTAGAGAGATGTTGGAGCCGGTTATGGAACTTGGGAGTGAGGTAAGTCTCATGTCTAACCTTGTGAGAGGGAATTTACCCCGTAGGTGTTATACTTATTACATGCTATATGTTATGGGAGCTACGCACGTATGAGGTGACAGGTATACGTGCGTATGCTAGAGTTCCTGATTATGTCCGGGTAGAAATAGATTCACGTTATGCTTTAATTGTACTAATTGAGTTATTCTTGCATGTTTAATTACTTTAAGTCACATTATGACTTGAGACTAGACTCGTTATTTTAAATATTTGAAGAGCTACTTGATTAGCCGTAAGGATTGTACTTCTCTTTCGGATTTCTCCCGCATTATGCGCATTAATCGAAAAGTTTCTCTTGAATTCCATAACTCGCATATATATATTTATGAATGGGGTCATAGACCCGTAAAATTTTCATACTCTTATGGGATCAGACTGTTCGCCTTAGTAGGATATTGTAACACACTCTTATGGGATCGGGTTGTTCACCTCGACAAGATATTATAACACACTCTTATGGAATCAGGCCCTTCGCCTCGGCAGTATCACGTATCATATTCTTATGATATCGGTCAATTCGCATCAACAGAATTATGTATCACACTCTTATGGGATATGGTCGTTCGCCTTGGCAGTTCTATGAAACACTCTTATGGGATCGGGCCGCTCGCCTAATCGTGCGAAATGCTTGATAAGGAGTTTGTGTACTCATGAGTTTCCCGACTTGAGATATGACCGTTGATTTGGTATTGACCATTATGTATTCCATTTGGTATCCGATAATTGAGGACTTTTGTGTTCATTGTTCAGCTGTAGACCGTATTGTTTGCCTATATCTGTACTCATTGTTTACTTACCATATTTCATACTTGTCTACTTTGTTATATTTGATTTACTGGACCACTAGTAAGTGTCAATGTCCACCCCTCTTCACTATCTCTTCAGGGTTAGGCTAGATACTTACTAGGTACGTGTTGATTTACGTACTCATGTTGCACTTTTGCACTAAATGTGCAGGATTTGACAGGTTCATGTGGTGGTCATTTGGGCATGTAGGCGCAGCTGCTGAGGGGACATTATACTGAGCTTCATTCCATGCTACAATTCGCGGCACACTGAGTTTACATCATAATTATTTACTTTATCATATCTATCTTGTATTTCAGATAGATATTGTATTGTTATTGTACTTCCTAGTAGATGGTCGTGCACTTGTGACACCGAATTTTGGGGTGTTCTAGAATTTGTTTATGGTTTGCTTTACATTGACACACTATTACTTTATATTGTAATTAAATTGTACGTATCTATGATTTTTTAATGCATTGTTCTATTTATCTAATAAGATTCATTATTTCAAAAATAATAAAATAAATAATTAAGTTGGTAGTTCACTGTTGGCTTGCTTAACGGCGAATTTGGGAGCCATCACGACCTATATTGAGATTTGGGTCGTGACAACTTGGTATCAGAGTACTAGGTTCACTTAGGTCTCACGAGTCATGAGCAAGTTTAGTAGAGTGTTGCAGATCGATACAGAGACGTTTGTACTTATCTTCGAGAGGCTACATGGTTGTTAGGATAACTTCCATTCCTTGATTCCTCATCGTGCGATTTGATTTCATTAAATCTTATGCCTTCGGTGTCTTCCTACTCATTCGTACACGACGTCGAGCATTTGTTATCAGTTGAGCATCGACGAGTTGTGAAGATGCTACATATGTAATGTAGGATGCTTTTCCCAACGAATACAGGCAGACCATTATCGTCACCTTGTAGAGGAGTGTTATGTCATTTCAGCCTAGTGTTGGAGTTGCCTATGGTCGAGATTTGATATTTCCGAATTTGGTGGAATTCTTGTTAATATTGCGGTGTCCCTATCCTTGATTGAATGCATTGAGGCTTATCGGCATGTTGACCTTCATCTGTTTGCCTCTGGGCACGGTGTTGTGAGATGGAACCTACGAGGAAGTTATTAGAGATGGCTGTGTGTTGTGACTTCAAGATCGAATCATCATTTCTAGTGTTGATGGTTCGAGGGAGATGATCCCTGAGGTTGTCTCCGTGCTTAGGAATTTTGAATGTGATGAGAAGGGCATGCTTTAAATGTAGGAAAATGTGAGTATTCGATTATTGTTCTGGATGCAATACGACTTCGAGTTTCAAATATGGTATTGGACCTTCAGGTGATGTTAATAAATGAAGAGATTCTTACGGCTGGCGAATCAGTGTGGACCCAGGGAGATTATTTAATTTCATAATGGAGGTAACTATTTTAATAAAGTTAGAGCAGGTCGATATAAGGTTACGCAGGTGGGCTATCTCCTGTGAGTAGGTTAGTGGTTGCATGGATTTGAGGCGGTTCCTATGAAGAGTTCTACTTTCTGCCCAACATGGGATGCATATTTTGCGATGTGAGCTTGGGTCGCTTGAAAAAGACAGTATGTCCCTTAGGAGGTTGAGCGTGCGATGGTGGCTAATAATTCAATATGTGTTATGATTGGTGCAACAAGAGCTTGTGAGAAGTTGGCCGAATAACGGTGCGAGATCATGGTAACTGGGAAGAATAAGTCGTTGTGGGGTATGGATCTATGTGATTGGAGTGTGAAGCTAAGTGGGGGAGTCCACCGTCTACAATTGGGTCATGTGGTTATGTGCATGTGCAGATTTTGGTCATCAGTGCATTGGTGGATTAGTTATGACCAAGGAAGAAAAACAAACATCAAGGGTATTTTGGGCAAGGAATTTGACGTATATGTGCTACATTTCACCTTATCGATGCATGTGTAGATATTGGGGATGACTAAGAATTTATGCTTCTTGTGGATGCGATGTGCAAGGAACTTAAATCAGTAGGGCAATAGCATAACTATTATTGACCTGACAAGAATTCATCCGGTTGCTTATTTGGAAGTGTTCATGTGCTAGTAGAGCACTGGAGTTTGGTTATATATTCGGGACCAGGTCAGAGTTGGTGACTCTCAACAATGGTTCTAGTGGGTTCAAGAATTAAAGTGCGGTGTTTAAGGATTTGGGTTCATTATGTGGCTGGGGACTGGGTTTTATGGCAGAGTGTGAAGAATACTTCAGGAATTTCTATGTTATCATCGGGTCTACGGTGCAGTGTTAGAGAAATGGGAGAAACAACTTCGGATTCGCACGAGGGATTCTAGACGGGTGTATCAACGGGAGATACTATTGAGTGCATGTCGATGGTATGCGATGGCTGATAGGTATTGAGACGATGTGGTCTTGTGATTTGGGTAACTCGGGATAAGTGTAGTATCAGATCAGTTATTTGTTTGAATAGAACTATTAGTTCGAAGGCAAGTAAAGAGTAAATTGGGAAAAGTAGAGTTAGTTAGTAATGGTTTGAATCAACAGGGTGGTGGAAATGATCAGTTTTTTCGGTGTGGTAAAGCTATACCGGTGGTTAGTCGTTGTACGTGCAGGCTTGACAGCCGCCGTGGTTTGATTGATTTAGAGGTATTTGATTCGTATGGCTTGGTTATGTGTGAATGGATCCCAGAAGAGTTATGGTAGTTTACACCGCGACTTGAGGTTTGCATTTTTGTGGTTATGAGTGGCGATTCTTCTTCTGAGATGAGTTAAGTGAAAGGTTTCGAGCTAATGAAGTATTAACTCTATTGATGGTTCAGGGGATTATGATGAAGTTCTTATACTCTCGAGTAGCAACATGATATGTGCAGTGAGTGGTATGGAGATTGGAAGTTGAGGATTAGGGTTGCAGTTTAGTTTTGTTAAAAATATCACCCGGGGGGGGGGGGGGGGAATCGCGCCGTTCGGCTCGGCAGTATTACGTATCATATTCTTATGGGATTAGGTCGTTCGGCTCGACAGAATTATGTATCACACTTTTATGGGATCAAACTGTTCGCCTCGGCTGTTCTATCAAATACTCTTATGGGGATGGGGACGCTCGCCTCGGCAGAATCGTGCAAAATGCTTGATAAGGAGTCTGTGTACTTATGAGTTTCCCGACTTGAGATGTGACCGTTGATTTGGTATTGACCATTACATATTACATTTGAGGAGGTATCCGACAATTGAGGACTTTTGTGTTCATTGTTCAGCTGTAGACCGTATTATTTGCCTATATCTGTACTCATTATTTATTTACCATGTTTCATACTTGCCTACTTTGTTATATTTGATTTACTCGACCACTAGTAAGTGTCAATGTCGACCCCTCGCCACTACCTCTTCGGGGTTAGACTAGATACTTATTGGGTACACGTTGATTTACGTACTCATACTGCATTTCTGCACTAAATGTGCAGGATTTGACAGGTTCATTTGGTGGTCATTTGGGCACGTAGGCGCAGTTGCTGAGGGGACATTATTGTGAGTTGCATTCCATGTTACGATTCGCGTCACACAGAGTTTATATCATAATTATTTACTTTATCCTGTCTATCTTCTATTTCAGACAAATGTTGTATTGTTATTGTACTTTCAAGTAGATGGTCGTGCACTTGTGACACCGAATTTTGGGGTGTTCTAGAATTTATTTATGGTTTTATTTAAGTTCTAATCGAATACAATTGAATTTTCAATTGATTCACTGATGAAGTATCCGAGGAAAGTACTAATAAGCTGATCGAGAATAAAATATTCAAGACTATGTCGATTGTACACATCTTGGAGCATCTAGTCACTCATTGTACCGACGCATCTGGTCACTTAAACTCCAAGATTTGTTTTCTTATTTATTCAGCGATCAAGCATTTGAATATGATCAGTTGAGAATAAATCATCAACGCTTGTCATATTTATGTAAGTGTAAATTATCATAAATAAAATAAAATCATACACTTTATTATAACCTATTACACGTATACAGATATGAAGTGTAATTTATTCGAAAGCATATTGTTGATAAATATTATATATATATATATATATATATATATATATATATATATATATATATATATATATAATTGATCAAGTTTAATTGATATAGTCGCTGTATCCAACATGCTATGATACCCTTAATGTCTTGGTAAATAGATAATAAAGTGTATCACTGATGTAATGCTATAGTAAAACTTAAGATGTAGTGCTATATATAAATTTAATTATAAATTAATTTATTACAATGTTTAAACACAAAATTGAACAGTATCGGGTGCAAGTTAATTAATAAAATTTTATTAAGGTACAAATAAAGAAAGAAAGCATATATTAAGTATGCAAAATGCTAAAAACAAAAACTTTTGTATGGTACAACTTTTGTAAGATGTTGATAAGTTATTAATAAAAAATTATTATTAAAATTTTTAAAAATTAGTTTCTGACCAAATTCGGTCGTTATTTTTGAGGTCAAACGGTCAAACATTATTTTATTATTACCGACCTACATTTTCGACCGCTGTCGGTCGGTAATATTTTAATTAGACTGGCAGACGGTTCTTCTTCCCCATTTTCATCGTTTTCCTCTCTTCTTTCTCTCTTCTATCTCTCGTTGTCACATCTTTTTGCCCAAATCTCACCCAAAATCATGTCACCAACCCCCAAGTCTACGGTCGCCAAACGTTAGCGACCATTATTTTTTCGACGAATTAAAGTTGGTCGGAAATCGATCGGTTTTTCTTGGATTCCGACCGATTTAAGGTCAGTTTTTCTGGTAGTGTTCTACTTCGAATTTTCAATACAAACCACCTCAAAACTCTACCAAATTATCCCAAAATTGAGATTCAAACTCTTTAAGATGTAGCCAATCTATTCTAAGAACACTCACTCAAAAGGAAGTAAAACATTGACCCTTTTTTTGGCTACAAATAACTAATTGGCTAATATTGATAGTATTTGACTAATATTAATAGAAGAATTAACCCAAATAGCCGCCCACACTATGACACTTAAACTAAAAAATAGCCGGTGAATGTATAATATATGCATAATTTATGTATTACATGTGTATAATTGTGTATAATCAATGTATAATCTATATATATGGCTAGAAAAAGTAAACAATTAATATGGCCGGCTATATGTGTAAATATCCCATTTTAATACTATTTTATGAATTAATCAATTTTTATGATAAGTTGCTTCTAAGGGGACATAGTTGATAATTTCCCTAAGTAGGAGCTACTACTACTAAAAGTTGAAATCCTTGCTATGCATTTATATTTCCTATGCTAGCTACTTTAGAGATAGATCTGCTAAAAAGGTGCCTGGACCAGATAATCGTGTCACCTATTAAGAACTCGTTTGTCCATAAATTATTTTTCCTTTTTTGGGAAAAGGGGCAAAAATGTCTCCAACGTATTGAAAATGGCTCAAAAATACCCTTCGTTAACCTTTTAGTCCGCAAATATCTCTAACGTTTGTTTTTGGGCTCAAACTTACCGTTATATCTAACAGAAGGGCCAATAATACCCCTAACGTATTGAAAATGGCTTAGAAATATACTCCGTTAATCTTTTGGTCCGCAATTGCCCCTAACGTTTGTTTTTGGGCTCAAACTTACCCCTATATCTAACAAAACTAACCTAGTCAATTTTTTGACTTTAAACCATGTGGTATTTTCTTAATCCGCCAGGTGTATTATTTATATTAAATAAAATCCACCTGTATCTTTTAAAATATCCAACGACCCTAACCCGCTCCTATATATTTGGACGGTCGGCTAAAAATAATTACATTCGCTAGTTAAATTGTGATGACCCAAAATGTCATCTTTAAATTTAATAATTAATTCTGTATTCTAAGACCTCAAAAAGTACTATTTATCATTTCTCGACTTGCGTGTGCAGTCTGTAAAATTTTATGAAAAGTTTTTATGTAAAAAATGGATTAAAATATGAATTAGAGCTTTAAAACTCAACTGAGTTAACATTTTGAGAAAATGGACTCGGATCAGTGTTTTGACAGTTCCAGTAGGTCCGTATCGTGAATTGGGACTTGGGCATATGCCTAGAATCAAATTCCGAGGTCCCTAGTCCGAGATATAGAATTTTGATGAAAAATTAAAAGTTTAAGTTCAAATAGTGACCGGATGTCGAATTATGTGCAAACGACCCCGAAATAGATTTTTGATGATTCCAACAGCTTCGTATGGTGATTTTGGATTTAGGAGCGAGATCGAAATTTTATTTGGAAGTCCGTAGTGGAATTAGGCTTGAAATGCCGAAAGTTGAATTTTTGGGAAGTTTGATCGAGGGGTTGACTTTTTGATATCGGGGTCGAAATTTGATTTTGAAAATTTGAGTACCTCTGTTATGTCATTTATGACTTGTGCGCAAAAGTTGAGGTAAATCGAACTTGATTTGATAGGTTTCGGAGTCATTTGTAGAAATTAGAAATTTCAAAGTTCATTAGGCTTGAATCTATGTGTGATTCGTGTTTTAGTGTTGTTGGATGTGATTTGAAGGCTCGACAAGTTCGTATGATATTTTAGGACTTGTTGGTACATTTGGTTGAGGTCCCGGGGGGCCTCGAGTGAGTTTCAGATGGTTAACGAATCAAATTCGGACTTAGAAGAAATAGCTGAAGTTTCTGCACTCTGTTGCATTCGCACCTGCGGAAAATCTATCGCAGAAGCAAGCCTGGCAAGCACAGATGCGCAAATGGACTATGGGGCAATGGTCGCAGGTGCGAGGGAAATTCCGCAGCTGCGTGAGCGCAGATGCGGAGGGATGCGCACAGAAGCGGCCTGCGCAGGAGCGCAAACAGGCGCGCATGTGCGGGCAAAGGTGCAGATGCGGGACTTTTTCCGCACATGCGGTTGGCGCAGAAGCATCCAAGTTGCCGCAGATGCGAAAATCCCTGGACAGTACAAAAACAGAGGGGTTCCGAGCTTTTGCCATTTTTTTGGCATTTCAAGCTCGGGTTGGGCAATTTTGAGCAAGGTTTTCACGGAAAAACTTGAGGTAAGTCCCTTGTGATCATTTCTACTCCATAATATTGAATTATCATCAAACAATCCGACTAGATTATATTTTTTGAGGTGTAAATCGGGGGTTGGAACTTAGAGATTTGAAAATACGATTTGAAGCTTTGAGGGTCGAGTTGGGATCTGATTTTGATAAAATTGGTATGGTTAGACTCGTAGTTGAATGGGATTTCGGATTTTGTAACTTTTGTCGAGTTCCAAGACGCCATTTTTGAGTTATTTTCGGATTTTTATTGAAAAATGTAGTATTTTCTTACAGAATTAATTCTATATTTTTTGTTGACTGTATCGAATTAATTATGACTAGATATGAGTCGACCAGAATCGGAAAAATCGAGGAAAAAATATACTACTTGGTTAAATTGGAGCAAGTCAAGGTAAGTGACTTGTCTAACCTTGTGTGGAAAAATTTTTCCCTAGGATTGATATTAATTGTAATATGATGAAAGTCATGTACACGAGGTGACGAGTGTGTACACGGACTAAATGTGAAGGATTATGTTTTTAAATTGTGAAGATCACTGTTGCATATTGATTAATTTATTAAATCTTGTTATTTTCTTCATCATTGATTTGATTTGTATACTTTAAATTTGCTTGACCTTTTTCGACTAATTATTTTACCTGTTTGGTTGAAACTTGGTTTCTTTTATTTTGTGCATTATTTGAAATTAATTTTCTTTAAATTAAATATTATTAATATGAAGTATTTGACATTTTAAATTTGGTATTGAAGCAACGTATTAAAGATTTTGAAATATTATTTTGCTAAATTATTTATTCCAAAATATTTTTGTAAGATTTTTGTACTCATTGTGATGGAGCCGTGGGCTCTTTATTGTGGAAAAATATTATTGATAATTTATATTGGCATGAGCCGTGATCTCTTTAGTGTGAAAAATATCGTTGATTTATTTTGGCAAATTGAAATATTTGGGCACTAGAGGTGCAAATTGTGATGTATTGTGATATTGATACGCATGCGGTGGTATAAGGTTTGGGTATTGAAACACATGCAGTGAGATAAGGGTGGCTTTTTACTCGTGGCTAGTAGGGGAACTACTTGAAGTCATGCGGTGTGATAAGGATTGCTAAAACGCGGGATGCTATTTCGGAAAAAATATTTTCTTTAAAATAAATTGTGAAGGCTCCCGCGGTGAGATAAGAAAATGAGATATTGTGAATTTATTTATAATTTGGGACTACGAGGTAGTACCTCGGTAATGCCCTTGTTGATATTGATTTATGGCCATAGTTGCCTTCGATTAATTGTTGTGATTTTCATAAAGTTGAAAGGAATTCTGTTTTGATTCCACGAGATATTATTTGCAATTATTTGGTGTCATTAAATGTGACATACTATTTGATTCATTTCCATAGTCATTTTATCTTATTAAATTGTTTAAACATTTTTCCATGTCATTATCTATTCTCCAGTAGGGCCTGACCTCACCTCGTCACTACTTTATCGAGGTTAGGCTTGGCACTTACTGGGTACCTCTGTGGTGTACTCATACTACGCTTCTGCACATCATTTTGTGCAGATATAGGTATATCTTACCAGTCTAGACGTCAATGACTTACCTGCGCATAGTGACTTCGAGGTAAATCTGACAGCGTCCGCAGACTCCGGAGTCCCCTTATATCATTTTATGTTGCTTCCTTATTTTTATTTAGACCTTGATACATAGAAACATTGAGAATAAATTTTTAGAAGCTTGTGACTTATTTCTATCGGGTTTTAGGAGTTGTAATTATTTGAATTGTAGTTTATTTATTTAAGATATTTATGATTATTCCGCATTTACAGGCTTACCTAGTCTTAGAGACTAGGTGCCATCACGACCTCTTACAGAGGGAATTTGGGGTTGTGACAAGTTGGTATCAAATCCCTAGGTTCATAGGTGTTATGAGTCACAAGCAGGTTTAGTAGAGTCATGTGGATCGGTACAGAGACGTCTGTACTTATCTTCGAGAGGCTATGGAACTGTTAGGAAATATTCACTTCTTTGATTCCTTATCGTGCACCTTTGTTGATTTCAAAGTCTTAAACAATTGTATTTCTATTCTCTCACAGAGGGTGAGGACACGCATAACTGGATCTGATGATCAGACACCCGTGCCCCCTATTGGAGCCGCAAGAGGCCGGGGTCGGGGCAGAGGCAGAGCCAGAGGCCGAGGAAGACCATGTGGTGAAGCCAGAGTACCTGCACGAGCTGCTGCACTAGAGCCACCAGTAGCTCCAGTTGGAGAACAGGCAGCTGAGACGCCTGTTACTACTCCTGCACTTCAGGAGACTCTCCCAGTTTTTGAGCATGTTTGGCACTCTAGCTCAGGCAGGGTTAATTCCACTTGCTCCTGCTACATCTTATGCCGGGGGAGGAGCACAGACTCCCGTCGCCTGCACTCCAAAACCACGGGCCCAAGTTGACCATGCCCTAGAGGTTATACCGGTGCAGCCAGTTGTCCCAGTTTGGCCTGAGATTAGGACAACAGTTTTAGAGGGGTAGCAGCTCAGGCTCGAGAGGTATAAGAAGTACCACCCTCCCACTTTCAGCGGTTTAGATTCAGAGGATGCTTAGGGTTTTCTGGAGGAATGTCACTGTATCCTTCGTACTATGGGTATTGTGGATTCCAATGGGGTTTCTTTCACGGCATTCCAGTTTAGAGGAGCAGTCTACCAGTGGTGGAGGGCATATGAATTGAATAGTCCCGCTGAGGCATCTTCACTCACTTGGACTCAATTTTCAGATATGTTCTTAAGGGAGTATGTTCCTCACAGTCTTAGAGATGCATGGCACGCAGAGTTTGAGCAGTTGCGCCAGGGTTCTATGACCGTGTCAGAGTATGCGGTCCGATTCAGTGATTTGTCTAGGCATGCACCAGCCTTAGTTGCTACTGTTCGAGAGTGGGTTCACAGATTTATTGAGGGTCTTCACCCTAGTATCAGATACAGTATGGCCCGAGAGCTAGAGATGGACATCACATACCAATAGGTGGTGTCAATTGCTAGGAGATTGGAATGTATGCGGACTCGGGAGAGGGAAGAGAGGGAAGCTAAGAGACCCCGAGATTCTGGCACATATAATAATTCTCGTGCCCCAGTTGCAGCCCGTCATGGTAGAGGTTATGTGAGTCATCCTATTCATTCAGCACTTCCAGCTTCCAGTGGTATTCTGACTACTCCCAGACCTCAGGTTCCATATTATGAACCACCGGTGTCTTTTGTACCTCCTGTACGGGGTGCTTTCAGCGGACAATCTAGTCGATTAGGCCCGAGCCAGTCCCAGCAGCCACGTCCTCCGAGGGCTTATTTTGAGTGTGGTGACACTCGTCATATCATGGGGGATTGCCCCATACTTAGGAGGGGTGCACCTCCACGGATTTCTCAGGCCCTACCTATTCCACATGGTCCTCAGGCTTCTCAGGCCATGATTACTGCACCAGTTGCCACTCCACCTGCACATCCAGCTAGAGGTGGAGGTCGGGCAGGTAGAGGTCGCCCTAGAGGGGGAGGCCATGCCAAATATTATGCCTTCCTGCTAGGACAGATGTTGTTGCATCCGATTCTGTTATCACAGGTATTATTTCGGTTTGTCATAGAGATGCGTCTGTCTTATTTGATACAAGATCAACTTATTCTTATGTGTCATCTTATTTTCCCCCGTATTTAGGCATATCACGTGATTCCTTGAGTTTTTCTATTTATGTATCTACACCCGTGGGTGAATCTATTATTGTGGACTGTGTGTATCGGTCGTGTTTAATTGTTATCAGTAGTTTTGAGACCAGAGCTGATTTATTATTGCTCAGTATGGTGGATTTCGATATTATTTTGGGCATGCACTGGTTGCCGTCCTATCACGCTATTATTCATTGTTACGCCAAGACGGTGACGTTGGCTATGCCAGGTTTACCACGGCTAGCGTGGAGAGGTACCTCGGATCATGTTCCTAGTAGGGTTGTTTCATTTCTTAAAGATCGACGAATGGTTGAGAAGGGGTGTGATGCGTATCTGGCCTATGTGAGAGATGTTAGTATTGATACTCCTACAGTAGAGTCAGTATCTGTAGTAAGGGATTTTCTTGATGTATTCCAGTGGATTTTTCGGGTATGCCACCTGACAGGGATATTGACTTTGGCATTGATTTGTTACCGGGCACTCAACCCATTTCTATTCCACCATACCGTATGGCCCCAACAGAGTTGAAAGAATTAAAAGAATAGTTACATGAGTTGCTTGATAAGGGTTTCATTCGGCCCAGTGTATCGCCTTGGGGTGCTCCCGTCTTATTTGTAAAGAAGAATGATGGTTCTATGTGGATGTCGGTCAGCTCAGTCCACACATCAGATTACTCGGAGTGCTCCAGTTTACAGTGCACCACCGATACGAGATTCTTACAGTGGTTATTCCAGTTATCCGGCACAAACTCAGTACGTGCAGTCGCGACCTAGGAGGGGTTGTTATGAGTGTGGTGATACTAGACATATTATGAGAGATTGTCCTAGATTTGGGAGGGGTGGATTTCATCAGAACACTCCAGCCACAAGCTTTATTGTAGTTGATACTCCACGTGCACAGTCAGCTAGAGGTGGAGGACAGGCAGGTAGTGGGCGCTTAAGAGGTGGAGGCCCGACCCATTGATTTAATCACTATGATTTGGCTAAGGACAAAACACCAGATGGTGTTGTTACAGGTACGATCCTGATTTTATTATAAAAGGATATTTACCTTAATTTGATTCGATTATGAATATTGAGGTGAATCCTCCTATTATGCTCCACTTATGGGTGAGCTTCGTAAATTTGTGTCTCACTTATATATTTATCCCTATTGGGAGATTTAAAGATGTGAACCTGTGTCTGTCATTTTATTTTTGGTACACCATTGAGGGCTATAAGCCCAAAAGTAATTTTTATTATTCATTACAACAAGTTTAATGTGTTTCAGAATAGTTGATTCTAATTTTTATGAATTATATGCCCTACCGGTAGGAGGGTTAATTATATGTTGTGAAAATTATTTATGAAATATATTGAAAAGAAGAAAGAAAGGAAAT
The DNA here is from genome assembly GCF_000390325.3 of Nicotiana tomentosiformis. Lineage (NCBI taxonomy): Eukaryota > Viridiplantae > Streptophyta > Magnoliopsida > Solanales > Solanaceae > Nicotiana > Nicotiana tomentosiformis. The sequence continues at coordinate 18,524,735 of NC_090819.1, forward strand.
TAAAAATTTTAGTCGGCACAATATGCAACATACTTGTGATTCGGAGTTGAGGACGAGATCCTTGCATTTGTTTTACATGATGTGAAATATTTAAATCGGGCTGCAAGCCGCGATGGAATTTATGTAAGGACGAGGTCCTTGTGGTGAAATATTTATGAGTTTAAAATTTTCCCTTTGTGAAATTTAATTGTACAATAGTATTAATAGGGAGTCATGCATGTTAGGCTTATTTGATAATTCTTGTATATTTTTCTGTACATATTCACCCATTTTGGTGCTGTAAACATTGAGTTTTAACCTATGAGATGAGTGCCCAGGTGGCGTTAAATGTCACTCATTAATCCGAGTAAGCAATCATGAGGTCTTCATGCCTCACATTCTGTTGTAAGTGTTGTGAAAAATTCGAAATGAGGTGGTGGTTAATATGAGATTAATTGATGATGCTGGAATTAATTATGAACATCTTTTAAGACCAGAGATGTGGTGATGAGCATACATATGATGTGCTTCATGTCCTGATATCATTATGATAATGTAGTGCTTGTAATGTTGAGATTGGTGTTATTGATATATACCTTGTGGTATTATGTTGGATTGTGGATGTGTTGTTAAGAGTTATTTTGGTGTTACTCTGGCAGGTGGATAGGCCCAATTACAGGGGAGACTCTCCCGAAATTTCTGAAAAATTTGGGAGTTAGTAAAATTTGAAGGATTGAGATTTGCAAAGGAAGAGATAAGTTATGTTAAGTGTTTGAGGGCGAATGATCCTAAGCGGGGGAGAATGTAACACCCCAGAAATTTTTTGAAGTACTTCAACACTATCAAGAAAATTGATGTGTGCGTAGGCACGGGTTGCTATAGCCAGTTGAGACTAATACCGTGCGTTGTTGTAAAAAATCAGACCTTTTGAAATATTGGAGTATAAGAAATTGATCATAAAGTCTACAAATATGGATAAAAGAAATAATCTCAAATGAGATAATGTTGTCGGGCTTATCTCAAATGCGGTAACGTGGAATCAACCATGAGTATATGTGTAAAAGTAAAATCATCCTTTTGGTAACCTCAGAATAATTCTTAGAACGTTCGAGGACGAACGTTTGTTTAAGAGGTGGAGAATGTAACGACCCGACTTGTCATTTTAAGAATTAAAGCTCAGTTCAGTGACTTATGATCTCGAGAAGCTTCGTAATATGTATTATGACATACGGGTGTGGTCGAGTTTGATTTACTGAAGATTCAGAATTTAATTAAAAGAGCAATTCTTATTTAGAAGTTTAAATGGAAATAGTGGACCGGAGAGTTGACTTTTGAGCAAACGACCCCGGAATTGTTTCCTATGAATTTTAATGAAGTTATACAATTAATTTGGTTAGATTTGAGCGGTCCGGAGGTCAATTTAAGCAAGAAGACGATCTTGGAATATCGGCATAACTTCAAAAAGGTAAGTGTCTTGCTTAACTTCGAGTGGGGGAATTATCCCTTAGGCATTGAGTCTTATGTGCCATTTGTGAAATATGAAAAGCCGTGTACACGAGGTGACGAATACGTACTCGGGATTATACGTGCAAATATTCATTGAATTAAAGTCTTATGCATTATTGTGTAGTAAATTGGGAAATTGTGAAAAATTATTAAATCATCTGTTTGCCATGCCTAAATCCTTATTGTTGAATTTATTTTTATATGATAATTTGATGTGATTGTTACTTGAAATATTTATGAAATTTCGTGAGTATTGTTAGTTTAATATTTCTTGGAAATTAATTCCAATATGAATTTTTCTCTGCAAATAATTAATTAAATGAGCTTAAGAAAAGGTGTTTATATAATTATTGAAAATTTAAATTTAATGAAGACTTTACTTTATGATGAATAATTTCTATCTCTATTGATTGTTTTTGGGTGTTATATACATTGTGTGGAGCCTTGGGCTATTTGTTGTGAAATTAATTGATTTTGTTATATCTTTGGAATTTGGTTGTGGCCATTGGGAAAATTGTGATATGAATTGATTTTATTATGTTGTTGTGATAATTTTTCGTGTAAATTTTTGTGTTGTGTGAGTTGTTATTTTGGGGAGATAAGGGTGGCATTTCACTGTTGATATTATGTGGTTATAAGGGTGACATTTTACCATTGTGTTTGTTGGAATATTGTCTGAGCGGAGTGATAAGGGTGGCTATAGGAGCGATAAGGGTGGCAATAGGAGCGATAAGGGTGGCTATTGGTATTGTCTGGGTGAGGCGATAAGGGTGGCTATAGGAGCGATAAGGGTGGCTATTGTCAGGGACGATATGTGATGATGTAGGGTTGTGGTGTCGATAATTTTCATGTGATGTTGTGATTTTCTTGTATTTACTTTTATACCTTGTGCAATTTGTCTTGTTGTTGGTAAATTGATAACAATCCGATTTATGTTGAAATTGAGAGCATGTGGCTATAGCCAGGCGGATTATAAAATGAAATGTGGGCATGAGGTATCGTGAGTAAATAATAATGATATTTGGCACGTGAATTATCTGTGCAGTTGTGATATGAAATGTGGGCACAAGGTATTGTGATGAAATGATAATGATAATTGGCACGTGAATTGTCCGTGCAGTTGTAATATGAAATGAGGGCACGAGGTGCCGGGGAAATATGATGATTTAATTATGGGCACGAGGTGCCATGAAAATATAAAAATGGGCTGAGACCCGTGTTTACGAAAAATATGAAAATGGGCTGACACCCGTATTTTTATGATTATGAAATTAGGTATCACATGGTGAGTTTTTAATTGAAAAAATTATATTCAAAATATTTATTTGGAAGTATTTTTATTCAAATAGAATTATATGAAAGAATTGTATTCGAAAGATATTTATTTGAGGAAATTATATTTGAAAATATTTATTGAAAGAATTATATTTGAAAAATAATTATTTGAGAAAACTACATTTAAAAGATAGTTATTTGGAAGAAATATATGTGAAGGATATTTATTTGAAATTTTTTTTGAATTAATTGGGCGTACATGTATTTATTAATTGTTGAGTGATATTTATGGTATTCTTGTTGTCTTGGTGCGCATACCACATGTTGTTTTAACCTGCCCTTATTGCTATCTGTTTCCTAGTATTTTGTATATTATATTGCACAGGTTATTAGACTAGTGAGTGTATTGACTGTACCTCGTCTCTACTCCATTTAAGTTAGTCTTGATACTTACTAGGTACCGACTGTGGTGTACTCATACTACACTTCTGAACATTTTTGTGCAGAGCCAGGTATTGGAGATATCAGACTTGAGCAGAGGTAAAGCGAGACCGTAAGGATTTAAGGTAGAGCTGCTTTGTCATCGTAGTCTCTTGGAGTCATTTCATTTCATTATACTGTTAAATTTTAATCAAACAGTATTGTATATTCGGTCTCGTGATCATTCCATATATTCAGTTAGAGTTCGTGACTCAGTACTACCAGTCTTGGGAGGTTGTATATTCATATTTATTCCGCTGTTAGTTTTAGTTACTTATTCAATTCAAAAAGAATGGCTTCAAAATGTAATTGAAATCGGCTTACCTAGTCATAGAGACTAGGTGCCATCACAATGCATGTAGTGGGATTTTGGGTCGTGACAGCAGGAGCGCAAACATGCGCGTAGATGCGGGAATTTTTCCGCACATGCGGTTGGCGCAGAAGCGGCCAAGTTGCCGCAGATGCGAAAATCCCTGGACAGTACAAAAACAGAGGGGTTCCGAGCTTTTGCCATTTTTTGGGCATTTCAAGCTCGGGTTGGGCGATTTTGAGCAAGGTTTTCACAGAAAAACTTGAGGTAAGTCCCTTGTGATTATTTCTACCCCATAATATTGAATTATAATTAAATAATCCGACTAGATTACATGTTTTTGAGGTGTAAATTGGGGGTTGGAACTTAGGGATTTGAAAATAAGATTTGAAGCTTTGAGGGTCGAGTTGGGGTCAGATTTTGATAGAATTTGTATGGTTAGACTCGTGGTTGAATGGGCTTTCGGATTTTGTAACTTTTGTCAAGTTCTGAGATATGGGCCCCACGGGCCATTTTTGAGTTAGTTTCGGATTTTTATTAAAAAATGTAGTATTTTCTTACAGAATTAATTCTATAATTTTTGTTGACTGTATCGAATTAATTATGACTAGATACGAGTCGACCGAAATAGGAAAATCGAGGAAAAAATATATTGCTTGGTTAAATTGGAGCAAGTCGAGGTAAGTTACTTGTCTAACCTTGGGGGGAGGGGGGGGGGATTTCCCCTAGGATTGGTATTAATTGTAATGTGATGAAAGTCTTGTACACGAGGTGACGAGTGTGTACACGGACTAAATGTGAAGGATTATGTTTTTAAATTGTGAAGATCATTGTTGCATATTAATTAATTTATTAAATCTTGTTATATTCTCCATCATTGATTTGATTTGTATACTTTAAATTTGCTTGACCTTTTCCTGCTAATTGTTTTACCTGTTTGGTTGAAACTTGGGGGGAGGAGAGGGGGGGATTTTCCCTAGGATTGGTATTAATTGTAATGTGATGAAAGTCCTGTACACGAGGTGACGAGTGTGTACACGGACTAAATGTGAAAGATTATATTTTTAAATTGTGAAGATCATTGTTGCATATTAATTAATTTATTAAATCTTGTTATATTCTCCATCATTGATTTGATTTGTATACTTTAAATTTGCTTGACCTTTTCCTACTAATTGTTTTACCTGTTTAGTTGAAACATGGTTTCTTTTATTCTATGCATTATTTGAAATTGATTTTTTTAAAATTAAATATTATTAATATGAAGTAATTGACATTCTAAATTTGGTATTGAAGCAACGTATTAACGATTTTGAAATATTATTTTGCTAAATTATTTATTCCTGAATATTTTTGTAAGATTTTTGTACACATTGTAATGGAGACGTGTGCTCTTTATTGTAAAAAAATATTATTGATGATTTATCTTGGCATGAGCCGTGAGCTCTTTATTGTGGAAAATATCGTTGATTTATTTTGGCAAATTGAAATATTTGGGCACTTGAAGTGCAAATTGTGATATATTGTGATATTGATACGTATGCGGTGGTATAAGGTCTAGGTATTGAAACACATGATGTGAGATAAGGGCGGCTTGATACACGTGGCTAGTAGGGGGAACTACTAGAAGTCATGCGGTGTGATAAGGATGGCTAAAACGCAGGATGCTATTTCGGAAAAAAATATTTTCTTTAAAATAAATTGTAAAGGCTTCCGCGGTGAAATAAGGAAATGAGATATTGTGAATTTATTTATGATTTAGGACTACGAGGCAGTACCTCGGTAGTACCCTTGTTGATATTGATTTATAGCCATAGTTGCCTTCGATTAATTGTTGAGATTTTCATAAAGTTGAAAGGAATTCTGTTTTGATTCCACGAGATTTTATTTGCAATTATTTGGTGTCATTAAATGTGACATACTATTTGATTCATTTTCATAGTCATTTTATCTTATTAAATTGTTTAAACATTTTTCTATGTCATTATTTATTCTTCAGTAAGGCCTGACCTGACCTCGTCACTACTCTATTGAGGTTAAGCTTGGCACTTACTGGGTACCGTTGTGGTGTACTCATACTATGCTTCTGCATATTTTTTTGTGCAGATTCAGGTACATCTTACCAGTCTAGACGTTAGTGAGTTACCTGCGCACGGAGACTTCGAGGTATATCTGCCAGCGTCCGCAAACTCCGGAGTCCCCTTATATTATTTTATGTTGCTTCCTTATTTTTATTTAGACCTTGATACATAGAAACATTTAGAATATATTTTTAGAAATTTGTGACTTATTTCTACCGGGTTTTGGGAGTTGTAATTATTTGAATTGTAGTTTATTTATTTAAGATATTTATGATTATTCCGCATTGACAGGCTTACCTAGTCTTAGAGACTAGGTGCCATCACGACCTCCTACGGAGAAAATTTGGGGTCGTGACATAAATATATAAAAAATATGCATTTATTATATATAAAAATATGTATATTATATAATAATATTTTAATATATATTTTACATGATATTATTTTGAGGAGAAATTACACGGTGTAGTTTTTTCTATTAATTATGATCTATAACTTGAATTTATTAAGCAAATGTGACAATGGAACGACAGTTTTTGCTAATATTTTAGCCCTATCGTTATATATTAAAACACTATTAATTCTCATTGAAAAGATCATGTAAAGTCCATTAATGTGCTAAGCAGTAGGATATGTATATAATTAAAGGTTTTAAATAATTTTCTTTACATCTGTTTCTTTGCTTCTCCTTTAGAATCATATAAATAGAACATTATGATTTTTATGTTTGCAAATTAAAATTTATATTTATTAAACATGTTAAGATCCGCAAAATTTGAAGGGAAAACTACACCGTATAATTTTTTCTAAAAATTATATCGTGTAAAATATATATTAAAATATTAATGTATACTATACATATTTTTATATATAATCAATGTATATTTTTTATATATTTAACTAATGAATGTAATTATTTTTAGTCGACCGTCCAAATATATAGGAGCGGGTCAGGGTCGTTGGATATTTTAAAAGATACAGGTGGGTTTTATTTAATACAAATAATACACGTGGCGGATTAAGAAAATGTTTGTGATGACCCCAAATATCATCTTTAAATTTAATAATTAATTTTATATTCTAAGACCTCAAAAAGTACTATTTATCATTCCTCGATTTACGTGCACAGACTGTAAAATTTTCCAGAAAGTTTTTATGTGAAAAATAGATTAAAATGTGAATTTGTGCTTTAAAACTCAACTAATTTGACTTTGGTCAAAATTTTAAGCAAACAGACTCGGATCAGTATTTTGACAGTTCCGGTAGGTCCGTATCGTGATTTGGGACTTGGGCATATGCCCAAAATTAAATTCCGAGTTCCCTGGTCCGAGATACAAAATTTTGATAAAAAAACAAAATTACAAGTTTAAGTTCAAATAGTAACCGGATGTCATGTGCAAACAACCTCGGAATAGAGTTTTGATGATTCCAACAGCTCTGTATGGTAATTTTGGATTTAGGAGCGTGATCGGAATTTTATTTGGAAGTCCATAGTGAAATTAGGCTTGAAATGGCTAAAATAGGAATTTAAAGTTTGAAAATTTGACCGGGGAGTTGATTTTTGTTATCGGGGTCAGAATCTAGTTTTGAAAATTTTCACAGCTCCGTTATGTCATTTATGACTTGGGTGCAAAATTTGAGGTCAATCGGACTTGATTTAATAGGTTTCGACATCGAATGTAGAAGTTGGAAATTTTAAGTTTCATTAAACTTGAATTGGAGCATGATTCGTGATTTTAGCATTGTTTGATGTGATTTGAGGTTTCAAATAAGTTCGTATGATATTTTAGGACTTGTTGGTGTATTGGGTTGAGGTCCCGAGGGCCTCAGGTGAGTTTCGGATGGTAAACAGATCAAAAGTGGGACTTAGCTGCTGCAAAAGCTGCTGCAATTTTTCTGCTGGAAATGCTGTTAAAATCGGGCTGCCTGTCAAACTCGGGCTCCCTAACAAATCGATCTCCCTCACAAAATCGAGCTCCCTGACAAATCGAGCCCCGTGACAAATCGAGCTCCTTGACAAATCGAGCTTCCTGACAAATCGAGCTCCCTGATAAATCAAGCCCCCTGACAAATCGAGCCCCCTGACAAATCGAGCCCCCTGACAAATCGAGCTCCCTAATAAATCGATCTCCCCGACAAATCAGACTCCCTGACAAATCGAGCTCCCTAACAAATCTGTAAGTTATAAAACATGGGACTTCGTTCCATTTGCCTTTTGACGAATTGGAGCTTGAGGAGAGACGATTTTGATATATTTTCAAGAAACAATATTTGGGTAAGTGACTCTAACTCAGATTTGGTCAATATACACGAATACATCATTGTTTTTACCATTTAATTAGTGTTTTGAGATAGAAATTTGGGAAAATTTTAGAAATCTCATAGAAACGAATTTTTGAGATTTCGGTGTTGATCCGGCGTCGGATTTGAGTGAAACTGGTATGGTTGGACTCGTAATTGAATGGGCTGTCGGATTTTGTAAGTTTCGCTGGATTCCAAGACATGGGCCCCATAGGCAAGTTTTGAGCTAATTTCGGATTTTATTGAAAAGTGTATTATTTTCTTATGAAGTTGATTCGTATAATTTTTATTGACTGTATCGAATTAATTATGACTAGATACGAGTCGATCGGAGTCAAAAAATTGAGGAAAAGGCATAATACTTGGTTAAATTGGAACAAGTCGAGGTAAGTGACTTGTCTAACCTTGTGTGGGGGAAATTTTTCCTAGGATTGGTATTGATGTGATTATTGAAATATATTGAAAGTCGTGTACACGAGGTGACGAGTGTGTACACGGACCTAAATGTGAATGATTATATTTTTAAATTGTGTAGATCATTGTTGCGCATTTGTTAAAATATTCTATCTTGTTATATTCTTCATCATTGATTAAATGTTTATATTTTAAATTTTTTTGACCTTCTCCTGCTAATTGTTTTACCTGTTAGAAACTTGGTTTCTTTTATTTTGTGCATTATTTGAAGGTTGATTTTCTTTAAATTAAATATTATTAATATGAATTATTTGACATTTTAAAATTTGATATTGAAGCAACGTATTAAAGATTTTTAAATATTATTTTTCTGAATTATTTATTCCTCAATCTTTTTGTAAGATTTTCGTACTCATTGTGATGGAGCCGTGAGCTCTTTATTGTGGAAAAATATTATTGATGATTTATTTTGGCATTAGCCGTGAGCTCTTTATTGTGAAAAAATATTGTTGTTGAATTATTTTGGTAAGTTAAATTATTTGAGCACTTGAGGTGCAAATTGTGATATATTGTGATATTGATACGCATGCAGTGGTATAATGTCTGGGTATTGAATGCATGCGGTGAGATAAGGGTGGCTTGATACGCGTGGCTAGTAGGGAAAACTACTAGAAGTCATGCGGTGTGATAAGGATGGCTAAAACGCAGGATGCTATTTCGGAAAAAATATTTTCTTTAAAATAAATTGTGAAGGCTCCCGCGGTGAGATAATGAAATGAGATATTGTGAGTTTATTTATGATTTGAAACTACGAGGCGGTACCTCGGGAGTGCCCTTGTTGATATTGATTGATGGTCGCAGTCACCTTTGATTATTTGTTGTGACTTTTCTTGAAGTTGAAAGGAAATTTTGTTTTGTTTCCATGAGATGTTATTTGCCATTATTTTGTGTAATTAAACGGTAACATGCTACTTGACTCATTTCCATTGTCATTTTATTTTATTATATTGTTAAACATTTTACCATGCCAATTACTATTTTTCAATAGGGCCTGACCTGACCTCGTCACTACTCTACTAAGGTTAGACTTGACACTTACTGGGTACCGCTATGGTGTACTCATACTACACTTCTGTACATCTTTTTGTGCAGATCCAGATATATCTTACCAGCCTAGACGTCAGTGAGTTACCTGCGCACGGAGACTTCAAGGTATATCTGCCAGCGTCCGCAGACTCCGGAGTCCCCTTCTATCATTTTTATGTTGCTTCCTTATTTTACTTTAGACCTTGATGTATAGAGACATTGAGAATAAATTCTTAGAAGCCCGTGACTTATTTCTACCGGGTTTTGGGAGTTAAAATTATTTGAATTGTAGTTTATTTATTTCAGTTATTTATTATTATTCTGCATTGATAGGCTTACCTAGTCTTAGAGACTAGGTGCCATCACGACATCCTACAGAGGGAATTTGGGGTCGTGACAATGTCACATGGCGAAGTTAAAATAAAAAACTTGACCAGGTTAGTTCTGTTAGATATAGGGGTAAGTTTGAGCCCAAAAACAAACGTTAGGGACTTTTGCGGACCAAAAGGTTAACGGGGATATTTCTGAGCCATTTTCAATACGTTAGGGGTATTGTTGGTCATTCTTTTAGATATAGGGGTAATTTGAGCCCAAAAATAAACGTTAGGGGTATTTGCGAACCAAAAGGTTAACGGAGGGTATTTTTGAGCCATTTTCAATACGTTAGGGGTATTTTTGGCCCTTTTCCGTTCTTTTTTTGGAAATTCTTTTCAAAAACGTATTTGTTCATAAATTTTGCAAGTTTTTGGTGATTATTTTAAAATGGGTTTAACCACTTTTTCAATACAATATTTTTTCAAGTAAAATGCACGTCCAACATAATTTCAAATTTCAAAATATCATTTTTCAACTCAACTCCAAATACTATTTTGTTTTTCCAAAAATTATAATTTTTATGTCCAAACGCAGTGTTTTGATTATAGTAAATTTATTACCTCCGCCGAGTAAGTTCAACCATAGAATCCCTCCTAAATCTGCCGTTGTATTTCAGAATGGAGATGCCATGCATATATGCATGATGTGTATGAAAAGAGACATCAAAGGTTGAAATGAAACTACGTAATAGGCATCTTATTTCTTCACAAAATATGATCTATTGGAATAATATGGCAGTACTGTAACTACGGACCAATTGTACTCGAAATTTTCTTCCTGTCGATACATGAAAGATGATGAACAGCTAATCATGTTTACAAGACAAAGACTCACGTCAAAAAGAGAAGAATCCATCTCCAATATTTTTTTTTTAATTTGTATTATTTTTTGCAGTGGCACACTTCATATCCTAGGGATTGTGTCACCTCACCACCACAGCCTAGGGGTATAAAAGTAGAGAATAAGCTTTTCCTCTTATAAAAGCATCTCCCTTTTTCTCATCTTTGGAATAAAATGGTGATACTACGATTTAGGTCCACAGGCAACGACAGAGGCAGAATTACATTTTCACCAACGGGATTCAAAGAAAGAAAAAAAATTAAACACGCAAGAATCAAAGAAAATTCATTATCTAATATAATATATACATAGAAAATTAATTTTATATATACAATATTATTTTTCTGTAAAGGAAGTACGGATGAACCACTCCCGCCTCCTATGTCCATAGGTCCTCATTCCCTAGTACATTATACAACACGTACTGCTGTACCTAAGTGAAGGATATTAAAATGTACCCCATTCGATTCCGTTGATATGATATAATTTGACAAAATATGGAGTTTAAAAATTAAAATGGATTTTTTCATTGAAGTTAAAATGAGTCTAAGACAACTCATAAAGTATGGGTATTTTGTGTAGATACTCGGGTAAATTTCACAAATGGTCATATAACTATGATTTTTTCTCCACTAAAGTCATATAACTATATTTTGTCACACATAAATCATAAAACTTTCACTAACTCACACAAAAATCATAGTTACCGAAAAATATAAATTTTCAGTAGTAATTTATTATTTTTTGTTTTTTATTTTAAGTCTAAGTGTATATATATATATATATATATATATATATATATATATATATATATATATATATATATATATATATATATGGCTAGCGAATATAATTAAGACCCACCGATCAATTTTGTATTTTTTTCTTAAAATAGGAATGGTCCAACCTGACTCGACCCGGTACTCATATATATAAATTAAAATAACTCTAAAAGTGGATCCTTCTCCCAAAAAAAAAATTAGAATGCATGAGATTCCGAGCCAAAAAAATATGGAGAATTAGAGAGCTCTTGAAACAATAATGATATCTATTTGAATGAAAATATTAAAAAGAAAAATAAAATATATAAGTATCGTGCACTAGAGGATTCACTTTTAATTAGTATTATTTTAACTTATATATATGGGTATTGGATGGGGTGGGTGCGACTGGATCGTTCCTATTTTAATTGGATTATTATTTATTAGACCGAAAAAATAAAATAAAAACTAAAATAAGAAAATACTACCAAAAAGTTATATTTCCGGTCACTATGATTTTGGGGTATTATCACTTATCATTTTTTAATAATTTTTGTGCGAATTAGTGAAAGTTTTATAATTTTTATGTGAGAAAACATAGTTATATGACTTTGGTGAAACAAAATCATAATTATATGACCATTTATGAAATTTATCCGTAGATATACTGATGCAATTTTCAATTTATTAGTTGATTGGTTAAATTTGAAATAAAGAAACTATATATGTGCAATTAACATGGCGTTATTCTTCCTAAATGTTTGATTGTTTTCGAATATCCCATTGTTAGACAAGACTCTGAAGAATATAAGATTGTTTGAAATAATTAAAATTGCATGGTTTCTCTCCTATCAAACTTTTAAACTTGAGTTGCTGCAATAAAACACTTAAAACATATGCCTATTTTACTTCACTAAAGTGACATTTCCAATTGGAAAACACAATTATCATGCTCCAAAATATGTCATTTCAATTCAAACTTGAAAAATATGCTCTCTTCAAATGAATGGTCGAGCAATAAGTGCCTCGGCAAAAACACATGCCCCAACTTTTGTTTAGTCCATGTAGATTATATATATGCATTCACGTTATGTTGTCGATAACATTTATCTTTTACCTTACATTTTATGTATTGTTTTCTCTTTTCCACAAAAGTCTGCCATTTGGCACTAGCCAGGGAAGTGAGAGAGCTGCAATATTCTCATCCAAATTATAGGACACAAAATATAAAATAGGCCTATATTTTGGATGCTCAAACAACGAGTTCTCTTTTTTCACAGATAATTAATGAATAATTTCTACGAGATTAAGCTTAACGCCTCAAAAGAATTGACAAAACTTAAAATTTTCCAATACCCAAATCAAGTAGGTAGTTTATTTTATTTTTATGTATGTAGTCTAGGAGGGTAATAACTAGGGGTGTACAGACCGAACCGGAAAACCGTATCAAATCGAAAAGTCAAATCAAACCGATTAAAAAATCCGACTAGGTTTGGTTTGATTTGGTTTGGTATTGAGTAAAAAAACCCGAATCAAACCGAAAATTATATAATTTTTATATTTAGGTATCATCTTTATTTTTATGTTCAGTTACTAAATTCGGTTAATCTTGAAAGTGTACATCAACGAAAATTATTGCCAGATGACTAAAAAAGTTAACTATCATGTGTTACTAAGAAAATTCTTCCATAAAAATATTTTAATAGATAATATGTTTGTCAAGTTTTTAAATTTTTATTAAACATATATTTACTTATAAAAAATTTAACAAAGTAAGATTGAAATAATATTTAAGTAACAAAAAAAATTCGAAAAATCCGACAAAACTAAACCAATCCAAATTGATATAGTTGGTTTGATTTGATTTTGATAAAAAGCGAACAAACCCAATCCACGTACACCCATAGTAATAACCATGGCTAGAGACCCGACGATTATACGAAATTGCATTTTCTTTCCATTAATTTTCTGAAAGTGGCTAAGTCTCAAATACTCTGCTTGCAGCTTTCATTTCCATTGTCTATAAAATCATAGCGAAAAATTCAAATGCAACAATACTAAAAATAGGAAGATCAAATATGATGTGACATATGCCGTTTAATTTATAAGAAGTAAAGATAATTCCTTTTTTCAATTTAACGGTCTATTTAACTACTAAATGTGACTTTTTCATTATTTTATTCCGACCTTAGGTGGGCACCACACTACTAGAAATTCGGTAAAAATCGATCAAAAAAACCGATCAACTTTGGTCGGTAATGGCCAATAACCGACCAAAACGCGACCATTTACGCGTGGACGATATTTTAGGGGTCGGAAAGGCATACTGGTCGGAAATTACCGACCAACTTTGGTCGGTCAATTAAATTCAAAAAAAAATATTGCAAAAAAAAAAAATGACCAAAGTTGGTCGGTTTTTCCGACCAAAGTTGGTCGGTATTTTAATTATGTAATAAAAAGATTCACCATCTGGAAATCGAACCGGGGTCTGTACTGTGGCAGGATACTATTCTACTACTAGATCATTGATGCATTTTGTTTTAAGACTGTCATTTATTTGATTTATACTATTTAATTGTATTTTCGCACGAAAATAACCGACCAAAGTTGGTCGGTTTTATTAAAAAATAAAATTACCTACTAAAGTTAGTCGGTATTTTTAAAATGACCAGCCGAATTAAGCGAACAATTTTGATCGATTTTTTTAATATTAATTTTTATTTATTTTAATTGAAAAACCGACCAAAGTTGGTCAGTTTCTTGAAAAATAAATTTCGCGGGACTCAAAAATAGTTTTTCGTATTTTTTCGCCAAAGAAAACCGACCAAAGTTGGCCGGTTTCGTAAAAACAAAATTAAAAAATAAAATATTTTAAAAAACCGATCAACTTTGATCGGTTTTTTGGCCCGTTTTTTGAACGACCAAAGTTGGTCGGTCGACCTTAGTCGGTTTTTACCGAATTTCTAGTAGTGCCGCACGGAAGTGCAATGGGCAAAATTACTTTTAACCCGCGACAAAAATTATTACATCTGTTAAGCGCAAATATGCATAAAAATTATATAGAGTGTTAAAATATTCCTTCAATTTGTCCTCGGAAAAGGAAAAAAAGGGGCAGTCAAGTTAAAACTTAATGGACTTAAAAACCTTTGCAAATTATGGATCTCTATCTTTTCGTCCGTTTCTTTAACTGATAGATTTGGATGTAAGCCATTTATGCTAATGATATAATGAACAACAAAACAAAACCCGCAATTTATAAGTCCGCTTTTGTTAAAAGCTTTAAATAATTCTACTCTTTTCTTCTTGCCCATTAATAAACATGATTACGCACACCTGTAATTAGGGGTACATGAATCGGGTTGGTTCGGTTTTTATCAAAACCACACCAAACCAACTATATCGGTTTGGATTGGTTCGATTTTGTCGGGTTTTTCGGATTTTTGTTATTTAAATATTATTTCAATATTACTTGGTTAAATATTTGATAAGTAAATATATATTTAGTAAAAATATAAACAATTTAAAAATATATTATCGATTAAAATATTCTTATGGGAGAATACTATTAGTAACACATAATAGTTATTTTTTTAGTCGTCTAACAATAATTTTTCGTTGATGTACACTTTCAGGTTAACCGAATTTAGTAATTAAATATAAAAATCAATATGATACCTAAATATTAATAATCACTTCACATTCGAAAAAAGATATAAGAATTTAATAGATCTTAACATATGATATGAATATGGAAAAACAAAAAGACAGGCGCATTTCAGTAACACTTGATAAGAAAGTGATCATACAACCCATTATTTAAGGTCAACAAATATGGAGCACTTCATATTCTATTAAAATTTATATCCCGCAAGAGAATCCCAAATATTTCTAGGCATTTTTTAAAGAAAATTCTATATAAAATCTTAAAAGTATATATTTATATGTCGTGTTGGTTCAGTTTTTTTTTACTCAATACCAAATTAAGTCTGGTTTTTTAATCGGGTTAGTTTGACTTTTTGGTTTGGTGTGATTTTTTGGTTCGATTTGTATACCCCTACATGTAATCTGATAAGCCTCTCCTTCCACTTTGAATGTATTTGTGTCAACATTTATTACTTATCATTACCCTAGAATTTGTAGAAATAGTTAAAAATGCATGCAGAAAGTATGAAAAAATATGTCGTAATGTATTTAACTAAAAATAGGTTATACCTCCGTACACGATAACATTCATGTTACAAACAAATGCCAGAAGCTAGTATCTTCTATTAACTAAGCAATAAAACAAACATATTAAACTAAGTCAAATTAAAGATGTAATAAGACAGATATATAATAAAGTTCTTCCTTGCTTTTTAACTTTTCCCCCCTTTTTCCATCTTGTTGGTTACAAGGAATAGTCTTCTAAAGAAGGTTTAAATTGATGGATACATAAACATAAATGCATGGTAACACTAACAACTGTATTACTAACATTAACCATTTCCCTCACACACCCCCCCCCCCCCCTCTTCCCCAAACCCAAAAAAAAAATTAAATAATCAATGAACAAAAAAGCAGCAATTTGGCACGTGACTATCAGCCTCTGCCATTGTGTGTTACAATCTGTGTCATTTCCACGAACTGATGTTGTCCTTGTAGAAAATCATCATTAATCAACTTTTCTATAAAACTCTCTTTCTTTTTCTCCTCTTCCTTCATTTTCATATACATTCCATATAAATATGAAGAAAATCCCCATACACATAACAAACTAGAAACTATTTTAGTGTTACCAAAATTATCCCCGTACATTATAACTCCACCCAAAACATTAACGGCCATTAACGCCGTCATGCAAATTCCCCCTGTTAACGAACTTGTCAAGAACACCATTCCAGCAGTACCCATAAAACATAACTGCCACGTCACCACGTTAAATATCACCGTTAACCAGTAAGCTTTTTCACCCAAATCAAACACATTTTTACTCTCTTTTTTCATCTCCAAAAATCCACGGTTTATAGTCATACCCATCGTAGCCAAAACCGTAGCTGCTAATTCCATTACCATTTGCATTTCCACAACCATAGAATAGCAATGAACTTTTTTATATATTTTTTCCATTAATGGAAGATAAAGAGCGAATAATAATCCAGCACCAACTGTTGAGAAAAATCCTATTAAATACTTTGACTTTGTCAAACCTTTTGGTTTGTCATGGCTTGAACCTAAGGCTAATAGAACCGAACTAAGTGTTAACAAAATAACACAATTTAGATTTGCGTATGTGATTTTTTGTTTGACGATAATTACGGAAGTGATAAGAGTGAAAGCTAACTGCGATGATAAAACAAGAGAATTTGTCGAAACGGGAAGATAAGAATTGCCCCAAGAAAATAAAAGGTTGTTGAAACCTAATAAAAACCCAATGAGAATAGAGAGTGACAAGATTTTAGGAGTGAAACCAGTAAATGGTTTTCTATCAGTGGATTTAAGAACATAAAAAGGTAAATAAATAGGGAGAAGGAGAAGAGGAAAGCCAGCAGATTGAACCCAAGTAGAAACCCAACGACTTGCACCTTTGTGATTGAAGTAGAATTTTGAGAGTAGGGTTGATGAGATTGAACCAACAAAAAGACACAAGTAGTTAATTCCTAGAAGAAAAATGTAACGTTTTTTAGTGGTGGAAGTAGTGTTTGTTGTTTCTTGGTCATGCATTTGGACTCTACTACCACTTTTTTTGATGTTGTTTTTTGTGTCTATGATCATTAGCTCTCTTGAAAAATTTGCCTGATCTTGATCATGTTCTTGCTGTGGGTGTTGGGTTAAGAACTCCATTGAATTAAAAAGAAAGAGCAAAGAAATGTAGGGTTGAAATGAAAATTTTGATTTAGTATGGTGGATGGGTGGATGTTTCTTGTAGAGAAAAAGATGATTTTGGTGAATACTGACTTAGGTATAAAAAGGCGGACTCTACTGCGGAATTATCCTATAAGGGTAGTAAAATTTTACCCTTTTAAAAGATTCTCTTTTTTGCTTAAAAGACTTTTAGTTAATTCATTCAATGACAGATTAAAATTATTTAGAAATTAAATAATAGTTTATAATCTACGGTGAATGTCCATAAATAGCTCTAAAATACGATTATTAGTAATCTAGAATTGATTAAATGACAGATGATTTGTGGAAATATTATTAAAGATAATTGAATTGTTTCTTGAAATTGCTTTCTAGCTAGTACAGCGTAGTACAAAATCAAGAAAGGAAGGTACATGGCTGAGCATGAGCAAAACCTTTCGGCTAATCATAAGGAGAGGGAGATAGGGTACTTGAGTATCCAATATCGCAATCTAACGTGCATGATGATGATAATGATGCATTTTTTGAGTAAATGATTATATGATATGCTCCATGAGATTTCCTATATAGGCGTATGTGAAAAAGTTAAATTATATGATACGAAATGTTATAATATTAACAATAATTACGTCTCAATCTCAAGTTAATTGAAGTCAATTATATGAATTTTCACTATACATATTCCTTTATTTAGGCATGTCTTAACATGACACTATGAGAATAAACTACTACTTCCATGTTTCAATTTAGATGAGATAGTTTGACTCGGTACAAAATTTAAGAAAAAAAAAAATTCTTTGAAACTTGTGGTTTGAAAAGCTTAAGGGGTAAAAGTTTTGTGGGGCCATGACATTTATGTGGTTATAAAAGCTTCTCATTAAGGATAAAATTGGTAAAATGAAGAGTTTAAAGTTGAATTATTTTCAATTATACAAATATGTCATTCTTTTTTGAACGAACTAATAAGAAAAGTGTGTCATATAATTTGAAACGGAGGAAGTAATATAAATGAAACTTGATCAGAATGGAGATGCTATGCCTATGCTGATAAAGCCAGAACTAGAATTTGAAACTTTATGAGTTCTAAACTCTAGAATAGTGACATCAAATGTTAGTAATTTGGTGTTGAGAATTTTTAAATACGAACATACAATTTACATAAAAGTTATTTGATTCGACCGACCTTTCCCCGTATATGCTGCATATGTAAAGACTAAAGGGTCATCAAAGGTTGAAAATAGTCGTCGGAATATATTTTCTTCACAAAATATGAGCTGGGAATAATATAGTACTGTAACTAGGTACGTACCAACTGTACTCAAAATTAAGCTTCTTCCTGTCGATACATGAAAAATGAAGAACAGCTAAGTATACAAAGACAAGGCGTCACGTCAAGGAAGAGAAGCTTCAAAAGATCTATCGAAAAAAACTGCAATGGCACATATCATATCTCAGCCACACATTTGGGCATCCACCATAGCCTAAAGGTACACTACATGCTTGTACAGTAGAATAGATGTGGGTTCAAGATGTAAACAAGAAAGAAAAGTATTTGTCCTTTTATTACGTTATAAACATTTTGGTTCTAATTAAAACATTTTGCTTTTGTGGATATTATTAGCTTATTGGACAATATAGATTATGAAGAGTTTTATTTTTTGATTTATCTAAATTTTAGGTTACTACAAATTTTTATATATTTAAATATTTATTTAGAACCAAAGATATATTGTTATTTCAATTAAATTGTTACAAAAGCATAATAGAACTGTTGCAATAAGACACAACTTTCGTTGCTATAGACAATATAAACTGTTCCAATAGGTCCTGCAAATAGTTCCAAAATGTGCGACAAACCGATGCAATAGGTAATTCAAACCGATGCAATAGAATTTTTTGCTTATCGTAGTCTATAAAAAACCGTAGCAAGTAAAATAAAACAGTAGCGTGATGAAACCGTTAGAATATATGTAAATAAACGTCGTAATAGCTTACATAACTGCTTCAATAAATTATATGATAGCGGTTTATAACCGTTGCATAAACTATATGGTAACGGTTGTGAATCGTTGCAATTGAAAAGAATACGTGTTGCTTCAGACATACGAAAAACCGTTGCGATAGTCGGCACTATAGCAACAATTTTGCCAACCGTTGCTCTAGCTATACTGGCACGCTGGCAGGTGGAACGGTCGCTAAATCGTTCCAATAAATCTGTGGCAACGGGTTCCCAATCTTTTGCACGGTATTAGACCGCTGCCATAAGTCCTTTTTCCAGTGTGTAATACTACACGTTATTAGAAAAAAAAAAGTCCTATTTGTTTTCTTAACCCCTAACAGAGTTTCAATCTGAGGATAAATTTAAACCAGAGGTAAAAGTAGAAGAGTAAATTTGGACCCCCCTTTTTTATATATATATATATTTTTATCAAAGTACATCAAAACCAGGATTTTGAGTGAAGCTGATTCGAAAAAATATTATTATGTCACACTTAAAATATGAACCTAGTTATGTCAGGGGATTTAATAGTTTATATATATGTACAAAATTATTTTTATCCTTTTGGCACAATAATTTTTTGAGGAAGGGGATATGAGTCCTCTTAACTAACAGTAGCTATGATCCTATTGACACGTAAAATTCACTCATTCTTACTGGAACTTAGTAAATAGTAAGGAAAAATATGAGATGATTTGCTAACGGTGAATTCAGGATTTGAAGTTTATGATTTTTTACGACAACCTTAAGTTAATATACAATAATATTTGAATTTATAATCAAATATTTATAGATATTTAATGAATTTCTTTGCATGTGATAGCATATATAGGCCATTGAACATATATAGGCCCTATCAGCCACTGCATTAGAGAGAACATGTTTATTCCTATGAGGAAAGCTTCTGGTTTCTCATCTGTGGAATATAATATAATGGTGATCTCTTCAGACGATTTAGGTCCTTTCCCTAGTATGGATACAACATGTACTGTTGTACCTAAATAAAGGTGCTTTGTTCTGTTTGGAGAATTAGTGAGATTTTTGTATAATTTTGAAATCGAATCCTTCTAACTTGAAAAAGCAGTACTTAGGACAGCTGGAAATCCTGCCACCCCCCAAAAAAAGTAGCTACTAGCCTACTACCCAAACCAAATACTCCGTATGTTCGGTTTATATGAACCTATTTTATTTTTTGGTCCGTTCTAAAATAAATGATTCATTTATAAATTTGGTAACAATTTAAGTTAAACTTACAATTCTACCCTTAATGAGAAACTTTTATAACCATACAAATACTCTAGTCCCTCTTTGATTTGTTTAGGACCACAAATTCTAAAAATCTTTATTTTTTCTTAAACTCCGTACCCAATCAAACAGGTTCACATAAATTGGAACGGAGGGAGTAGCTAGTTTTTTTTTTTTTTTTTTTAATATGGTTGGGCTAAAACGGCTCAAAGATATTTTTAATATTGTGTGATATTGTTCGTTTTGGGCCAAGCCCGTATATTTTTTCCCAAAAGGTCTCACACCTTTAACAGATCCCTACACCTTATATGTAGGTTGCCAATCTTTTCAGCTACTAATGTGAGACTTTGTTCACGCGCCCAACAATCTCTCCCTTGAATGAAGTTACACGTGGCCCCCTACCATGATCCGCGGGTCTCCCCCTCGAACTAAGTTCCATGTGACCATTCCCACGGTCCACAGGTCAATTTCTGAGATTCACTGTGTGTCACCCACATTGTTAGAGTAATATGGCAACCGAAGCCCGCAACCAACTTCATCTTGTGTGCGCCTTGCATCATCACTTTGCCATTTCCTCAAAAAACCTTACACCATTAAGAAATACTATATATATATATATATATATATATATATATATATATATATATATATATATATATATATACACACACGAGTTTATAAGAGAATGCGAGCTTCCTAGTAGTGCACTGATTCCTACCAAATTATCGTTCAAAAGTAGTTTCTACAATGTTTGATCGTACTGCTTCATTCACAAACATTGAAGGCAATCAAGTCTAGGGACTCGACTAGAACGCGAACATTCATTTTCTATCTATTAATAATTTCTGATATTGTTCACTAAAGTTATAACTAGGTTAGTGTTTCTAGTAAGTTTTGCACAATGATGAAAGGTTGGTTAACACATTCCTTCAACTTGTCTTAAAAAGAAAAAGAAGGTGCGGTCAAGTTTAAATTTAATGGCGTTAAAATCTTTTACAAATTAAGGATATCTATCTTTGTCCCCTTCTTTAACTGATGGATTTGGATGTAAGTCATTTATGCTAATGATAAGATCAATGCAGAAAACAAAACCCAAGAATTAGATCAGTCTTTGGTTAAAAGCTTTAAATAATTTTACTCAATTTTGTCCAAACACTAAATCAGTCTTTTGTAAAAAATCTTCAAATAATTTCACTCTTTAGTCATATTTTACCATTAATATACATGATTACGAACACATGTAATTTGATGTCTCTCCCGCCACACCTATTATATGGGGAGGAGAATTGGAGGAAAAGAGGAACAGTAAGAATCGAATTCACACTTATCATATGAAAAACTTCTATCGTCCCATAATTATTTTAACATATAATTTTTCCTTCTTGTTTTAAAAGAAAATCTTATTGAACATATCATATGATAAAAAATGCATCATTACCATCATCTTGCACGTTAGATTTCGATATTAGATACTCAAGTAGCCTATCTTCCTCTCCTTATGATTAGCCGAAAGGTTTTGCTTCCTTTCTTGATTGTGTGATGGTGCTGTGCTAGTAAACAATTTTAAGCAAGAATATAGATATTTATAATATTCATTAATTCTTTTACAAATATAGTTTAATTAATTATTAATCTTAACTTATTTACTTATTGTATCTTTAAGGTTATTTATCGGCATTCACCTTTTCTAGTGCAATTTAATATAAACCATACAAACTATTAATGTAGACATTTACCAGAAATATATTTTTCGGATAATTAAAAAAATTTATTTACCGAAATTGTGAAATATTTACAGCTCAAAGAGAAAGGAAGAAGAAACAACACTAGACTGGACAACATCACAACAAGTCCCAGATCATCACCATAGTTGATCTATAAATTATATCCCTGTTCTATTTTAAAATGGTGGAGTTTAAAGTATGACGGTGAAACTACTTAATATTGGGCAGTGAATACAAAAATAGTATCTTCAAGTTTCTTAAAAATAATATATATTTGAAAGTTATATAAAAGGTAATATAAATCACAATAGTTAGTAATTTAAAAATACTAATTAAAATGTCACGGCCAAGGAAAGACCTCTTTTCGCACTCCTAAATAGTAATAATATTAGTGTCTCACATAACATGAAACAAAGGGTATAATAGCTAAGTTTTTGATAATTTAACGTTTTCTAAAAAATGTATCTTGTCATTGAATGAATTAACTACATTCTTTTAGGGAAAAAGGTGACATTAACTAAATTCACGAAAGTATATATGCTGCAAAATATTGTAAAAATTTATTCAACCTTAATTTGAGATTTTAGGTTCAAACCAGTAGAGAATGCTAAACCTCCGTAATGGATTTTTTATGACTTAATTTATATTAGTCGAGCCAGTAAATTCGAGGGTAAATTTCACAAATTATGTCATATAACTATGACTGTTTTTCACCAAAGTCATATAATTTTGTTTCTCACGCAAAAATCATAAAACTTTCACTAACTCACATGAAAATCATAGTGGTCGGAAAATAAAATTTTCGATAGTATTTTCTTATTTTATGTTTTTTTTATTTTCAGTCTAATAGATAATTACACAATTAAAATAGAAGAAATATGACTATTTTTTTAGCCACTCCTTAAAATAATAGCCGATAAAATATTTTTATATATATATATATATATATATATATATATATATATATATATATATATATATATGTGTGTGTGTGTGTGTGTGTGTGTGTGTGTATTATATGCATATAAATACACATTCTACATATATTTTTGCTAGCAAATGCAATTAGTTTCGGCCGGCCGGTTAGTTTTATATTTTTCCTTAAAATAGGAATGACCCAACCCAACCTGACCCAATAACAATATACGTAAGTTAAAATAATACTAAAAGTGAATTCTTCCCCCATAAAAAAAATTAGTTTGGAATGCATGAGATTCTGAAAAAAAAAACAAAGAAATAAAAGGTATAATTAGAGTATATATATGAGTATTGGGTTGGGCGGGCCAGGTCGGGTTGAGTCATTCCTATTTTAATTGAATTATTATTTATTAGACTAAAAATAACAAATAAAAAATCGCAAAATAAGAAAATACTACTAAAAATTTATATTTTTCGATCACTATGATTTTTGTGTGAGTTAGTAAAAGTTTTATGATATTTGTGTAAGAAAACATAGTTATTTTACTTTGATGAAAAAAAGTCATAGTTATATGATTGTCGTGTGAGAAAATAAAATTATATGACTTTGATGAAAAAAAATCATAATTATATGATCATTTGT
Organism: Nicotiana tomentosiformis; assembly: GCF_000390325.3. Classification (NCBI taxonomy): domain Eukaryota; kingdom Viridiplantae; phylum Streptophyta; class Magnoliopsida; order Solanales; family Solanaceae; genus Nicotiana; species Nicotiana tomentosiformis. Next base: position 18,548,513 of record NC_090819.1, read on the forward strand.
GAAATTTACCCGCAAATTCCATAGAAAATAAATCTTTTAAAGAGGAAGAACACTCACTAAAGCCCACCTTTATATATATACTAAACTCACTACTCACCCATCCACTAACCACAAAACATAGACTTTGTATCCTTTAATTTATCCGCCGCTTTTCTTTTTCTTTGTTCTTTCTTTTTCATTTTCCAATGGAGTTCTTAGCCCAACACCCACAGCAAGAACAATATCAAGATCAAGCTAATTTTTCAAGAGAGCTAATGATCATAGACACAAAAAACAACATCCAAAAAAGTGGTAGTAGAGTCCAAATGCATGACCAAGAAACAACAAACACTACTTCCACCACTAAAAAACGTTACATTTTTCTTCTAGGAATTAACTACTTGTGTCTTTTTGTTGGTTCAATCTCATCAACTCTACTCTCAAAATTCTACTTCAATCACAAAGGTGCAAGTCGTTGGGTTTCTACTTGGGTTCAATCTGCTGGCTTTCCTCTTCTCCTTCTCCCTATTTATTTACCTTTTTATGTTCTTAAATCCACTGATAGAAAACCATTTACTGGTTTCACTCCTAAAATCTTGTCACTCTCTATTCTCATTGGGTTTTTATTAGGTTTCAACAACCTTTTATTTTCTTGGGGTAATTCTTATCTTCCCGTTTCGACAAATTCTCTCGTTTTATCTTCGCAGCTAGCTTTCACTCTTATCACTTCCGTAATTATCGTCAAACAAAAAATCACTTACGCAAATCTAAATTGTGTTATTTTGTTAACACTTAGTTCGGTTCTATTAGCCTTAGGTTCAAGCCATGACAAACCAAAAGGTTTGACAAAGTCAAAGTATTTAATAGGATTTTTCTCAACAGTTGGTGCTGGATTATTATTCGCTCTTTATCTTCCATTAATGGAAAAAATATATAAAAAAGTTCATTGCTATTCTATGGTTGTGGAAATGCAAATGGTAATGGAATTAGCAGCTACGGTTTTGGCTACGATGGGTATGACTATAAACCGTGGATTTTTGGAGATGAAAAAAGAGAGTAAAAATGTGTTTGATTTGGGTGAAAAAGCTTACTGGTTAACGGTGATATTTAACGTGGTGACGTGGCAGTTATGTTTTATGGGTACTGCTGGAATGGTGTTCTTGACAAGTTCGTTAACAGGGGGAATTTGCATGACGGCGTTAATGGCCGTTAATGTTTTGGGTGGAGTTATAGTGTATGGGGATAATTTTGGTGACACTAAAATAGTTTCAACTTTGTTATGTGTATGGGGATTTTCTTCATATTTGTATGGAATGTATATGAAAACGGAGGAGGAGGAGAAAAAGAAAGAGAGTTCTATAGAGATTGTAACGCACAATGGTTGAGGCTAATGGCCACGTGCTAAATGTTTTTTTTTTTGGGTGGGGGTGGGGGTGGAGTGGGGGTAGGGTGGGAGAGTTTTTGGGAGAGGAGGATGAGTAGTCGTAGTTAGAATGTTATTGTTCGATTCAGACTGTTATATTACGAAATTTATATTATATCAACTTTTTTGTTAGTTTATTATGCATACTCATGCTATACTTTTCTTAATTATCCCAATCACCTTATTCTCTTTACAATTTTTGTTTGATTAGTTAGTTTTCGGTTATTTTTTAGGACATTAAATTTAAATACTAATATTGTTAGGATTGGCATTTGTTACATAAATATAGCAAATTTTTAAATAGTATAAGTTAATAATTGCAGTTCTCATGATTATCAACTACAACATAGAGATTTGTAACGCACAACGGCTGAGGCTAATGTTTCACATGCCAAGTCGTTGCTTTTTCCTTTTTGGTGTATGTGTGTTTGCTTTTCTTTCTTCTTTTTTTTGGGGGGGGGGGGGGGGGGGGGGGAATTGTTAATGAGGTAGTAATAGCATCCATTAATTTAAACCTTCAAAAATCCAGTCTTCCATTACTTGAGGTAGTAATAGTATCCATTAAGTGTTAATATTATGTGGCAAGTATGGAAAGCTAGGAATGCATGGTACTTTAATCACGAGAGGTTTGAACCGATTGATATTATTTTTAGGTTACTATTTGATTTTTAAGGATATTTTAGCTACTTGCTCATCCAGTTCTTCTCAAAATGAGATTTGCTTAGCGGCTCAACTAAAAAACCACCAAGATGGCATATTATTATTTACTTATATTTACAGGTGAATGCTAGACGTGCAAGTATTGGTGTTGCGGCTATGGATAGCCTTGAAAAACTGCTTCATGCCCATGGATCCCCAATCCAGTTTGTGAAAAATTAAAAATCATGATAGCTGAAGCACTTGCTATAAGAAGGGCTCTTGAACGTGCACTTATGAATGGTTGGAAGAAGGTGAAGATCCTATCAGATGCAAAGAGTGTTATTGACATGATTCGAAAAAAATATTACTATTTCATGTGAGATAGAAGTGACTTGTGAAGACATTTGGAAGCTCTCGACTTTGTTTGATCATATAGACTTTGTTTATATTCCTAGGAATCTAAACAAACTAGCACATAATTTAACTAAGTTTTATATTACTTTGTTGAAGGAAGTATCTTGGGAGAATTTTTTTCCCAAGTTGGATTGTAAATGATGATGCTATGGACGACACCTTTGCTCAACTTGTTTATTCTATACATTAATATTTTTTTTAATTCCCTCCCAAATTAGGAGGATCTATAGTGTTTCCACACTTCCCCTCCAGTGTGACTCGAACCCAAGACCTAACAATCGTGGGTGGAGGTACTTTACCAACTGAGCAACCCTCACTTATCTGCATTAATATAATATATACCTTTGAGGGAAAAAAAAATAAAAAGAATAAATTGATCAGCAATAAAAGACAAGTAGTCGTAACTAACAAGATGGATAATGAAAAAGAAAAAGAGTTAAGAATAAGAAGAGAAAAAGAGACAATCAAATAGATTAATAATAATTAAAGTATTAATATCGAAAAAGACGGCCAGAAGCAGTGAGCAGTCACAGTCAAAGCTTTGACTTTAGTCAATAAGTTTAGTTAAAGATCCTATAACTTTTTCAAATTTGCCCATTTTTCCACCTTTCAGGATTTTCCACAAACTTAATTCGTTTTATATATATATATATATATATATATATATATATATATATATATATATATATATGTGTGTGTGTGTGTGTGTGTGTTTGTGTATACGGGTAAAAACCGGGCTCGCGATACACTCCGGCCTCCAATGGGGTAAAACGAACTCGAGATATGATCATGAAGGATCGAAATCGAAACAAATGTTTATATATATATGTGTGTGTGTGTGTGTGTGTTTGTGTATACGGGTAAAAACCGGGCTCGTGATACACTCCGGCCTCCAATGGGGTAAAACGAACTCGAGATATGATCATGAAGGATCGAAATCGAAACAAATGTTTCATCGAGTCAGAATCCGGGGGCACGTTGTCTGTATTCGAGAATATCGGGGTCATGATTTGAGATCGATCGAAATCCTGAAGACATTGTCGGGCAATAAAGCACGACCAGCAGAAGGTTGTAATATCCGCGACTGGCCGAATATCGCAGCGTGGATCACGGCACGTATCGATGAAGAACCGACAATCAGTTAAACAAAAGATTTTTTACCTTTTATAGAGTTGTACTTAGAGTAGGATTCCCCTACTATATAAAGGGGAATGGGGGGAGGGGGGAGGGTCTGATAATTCATTAGAGAGATCATAACACGTATTCCAAAGCAATATATTATTATTTCCACTTTTATTGTAAGCTTTTTCTCTCGTTCATCAAAATTGTCCACCGTGAGCCTGGATCGAGGGTGAATACTTCACCAAGGTTGGAATCATCCTCCTCGCGTGATTTGAAATTATTGTATCTTTACTTGTCCATTCTAACTCAATTTATCGTTTTGTATCAAATTAATCCGCATATCCTTAAAACAACTTACAAATTTGATTGCTATTCAATTTTGAGGGTAAACAGTTTGGCGCCCACCGTGGGGCTAAGAATAATAGTGGCAATTTGATACAAATTTCTGTGACACACCCGACTTCACACTTGTTCTTTGAAATGTCTTTGATTTTGGGTCTAAGTTTAAAATGTCGAACTCCCAATCTGCTCCTCTAAACACGGATGCTGAATCTGGCCACCATGGCGAGAACAACAATATGGTGCCCAGTAACGAGGTGCCCCTTCGGATCCCAACGAAATTCTGGCCTCGGACCCGATCCACACCAACTCATATGTGGCCATTAACACAAATGTGCCCACCGATCCTAAGAACAACGTCCGCAGGGGAGTCCGATCGATAGCCCAAAATACTCATGACGGTGAAGGGGTTGGGATCAATTTACGGGTGATTTTTGAAATGATGCAGGCTCAGCATGCAGCGATAGCCTAACTACAGAACCAAAGTGGCGCTCCCAATACAGTTGAGCCCGAACCGTTTCGGAAAAGCACTCGCAGAAATGAACCAGTCACAGATAGGCTAAATAAAATTGAACCCGGGAACAACCCTGAGATAATAAAGATGCTCGAGAAATTGACAAAATGGGTAGAAATGGGAGAAAAGAAGAGCGAAGCCAATGACAAGAAGGTGGAGACCTACAACTCTAGGGTCGACCAGATCCCCGGATCACCTCCGATATTGAAAGGCCTAGACTCCAAAAAGTTTGTTCAAAAACCTTTTCCTCCGAGCGTGGCTCCGAAGGCGATCTCGAATAAGTTTCGCATGTATGAAATTCCTAAGTACAACGGAACAACTGATCCAAATGAACATGTGACATCGTACATGTACGCCATCAAGGTGAACGACTTGGAAGTTGATGAGATCGAATATGTCCTGCTGAAAAAGTTCGGAGAGATCTTGTCAAAAGGAGCTATGATATGGTATCACAACTTGCCCACCAATTCTATTGACTCATTTGCTATGCTTGCAGATGCTTTTGTAAAAGCGCAAGACGGAGCCATCAAGGTTGAAACCAGGAAGTCGGACCTTTTCAAGGCAAAGCTAAGAGATAACGAAATGCTCAGGGAGTTTGTGTCAACATTTCAATTGGAATATATGGACCTGCCACCGGTGGCAGACGATTGGGTCATTCAGGCCTTCACCTAAGGACTCAATGCTCAAAGCTCATTGGCTTCACAGTAGTTGAAGCAAAATCTGGTAGAATATCCGGCTGTAACTTAGGCCAATGTGCATAACCAGTACCAATCAAAAATTAGGGTCGAAGATGATCAGCTTGGGGCCCCTTACGTGTCTGTTTATCCCGTCCGAGCTAGTGACAGATCCAAAAGAGACATTGATCATGAACCAAGGTCAAGTAGAGATCGGTATCAATCGTACAACAGTGATCGTAGGGTTAGCAGGCCTGGAGAAAATGCTGTGAGAAGTGAAAGGAGAAGCGATTGAGGTCAAAATAACCGGGGGCTCATGAGGAAAAACGATTTCGACAGTCCCTTCGGGTCTAAGGAAGCGCCGAGGTTATTGGAGTACAACTTCAACGCCGATGCTGCTGCTATCGTGTCTGCCATCGGACGCATCAAAGACACCAAGTGGCCTCAACCTATACAGTCCGATCTAGCCCAAAGGGATCCCAACTTAATATGTAAATATCATGGCACTCACTGCCACATAACAGACGATTGCCGACAATTGAGAGAGAAAGTAGCCCGATTATTCAACAACGGACATCTCTGGGAGTTCCTGAGCGATCGAGCCAAAAACTATTTCAGGAATAGAGATTCTAGTAAGCAGATCGAGCAGGAGGAGCCTCAACACGTCATTAATATCCTCATCGGTAGGGTCGACGTTCCCCAGGGGGCAATGTTAAAGCGCACTAAAGTATCCATCAAGAGGGAAAAACGGACTCGAGATTATGTACCAGAAGGAGCCTTGTCTTTCAATAACGAGGATGTTGAAGGCATTGTATAGCCCCAGAATGATGCACTGGTAATATTTGTACTCATAAATAAATCTTGAGTTAAGCATGTGTTAATTGATCCAGGTAGCTTGGCTAATATCAGTAGATCGAGGGTCGTGGAACAACTAGGTCTACAGGACCAAATCGTGCATGCAACCAGGGTTCTGAATGGATTCAACATGGCATGCAAAACCAATAAAGGGGAGATAATATTACCGGTGAACACCACCGGAACCATTCAAGAAATAAAGTTTTGCGTGATCGAAGGAGGCATGAGGTATAATGCTCTGTTCGGGAGACCATGGATTCACAACATGAGGGAAGTACCCTTGACGTTGCACCAGGTTCTGAAATTCCCGACGCCAGGAGGGATTAAAACAGTTTATGAAGAATAACCAGCTGCAAAGGAGATTTTTACGATCGACGAGGTGATCCCGGTATCCGCACTTTCGACATCAAAGGGTCTAGGTCTGGTGGCTAGAGACGAAACCAAATAGCAATTACCAATACCTGCCTTGATAGAACCAGAGAAGCAGGGGACAGATGAGGGTGACGACTATGGAGTTCCCAAATTTTTCATTGTCCCCGATGATTCCGATGCCACCAAATCAATAGTCGAAGAACTGGAGCAAGTCATATTAATCGAACACCTGCCTGATCATAAGGTACACCTGGGCACGGGGCTAAGTCCCGAACTCAGGAAAAAACTCATTTAATTCCTTATAGCTAGCATAAAATGTTTTGCTTGGTCCCACCTCGATATGACAGGGATTGCGCCGGAGATAACTAATCACAAGCTAAGCCTGGATCCGATGTTCCATCCGGTCAAGCAGAAAAGGAGGCCTTAGTCCGAAGTCAAGCATGCATTCATCAAGGCATGCTGAACGAAATAGCAAATAGAGCACATAGACACTATAGGCATGTTTTCTACCCTTTTATGCAAGCATTAGAATACCCCAACCCCTATTTTTTTTTTTAATCTCCCCATCATTCAGTTTACAAATCATTACAGGCCTAGAAGGAAATAATATATACTTAAAGATGACAAACTATAGACTAAACAAGTACAAACCCGCTAAGGAAATCACAGGCCCAATCCAAGGTAACCCGGGGATATCCCAGGCCTTCAACAACAGGCCCAAACCACAGGCTCACAAGAAAACAACTAGAGTGCCCCTGAATCCTGTGACCAAGTCCAAAAACACATATGGCCCCCTTCAGGCCCAACAAATAATTTACTTACCCAAATGGATGCCAAACTCGATCAAACGAGTAGCAAATGACTCATAAAATTAATTGGACAACACAAACACTCAATTCTTAAAAGTGAAACTAGCAGCAACTCTGGTCGAGGTATATAAACAAAATCATGCTAAGTTAGAAGGCATTTAAGACACATATAAGGCAAATTTATGCTCATAGTTCTAGTGACAAGTTTGAGAGTGATCTATTTGACTAAATAAGATAGTAAACCATTCTAAAGAATTTCTATAAGAAGGCATGATTTAGAGTCAATCTAGGGAACTCTAGATGAATGGTCTAGCAGATTCAGGCAAGAAGCAAACAAAGTACAGCCAACACATAGAATGGTCATCATAGAAAACAAATGAAAAGAACTTAACAGAGCAAAACTCATGATCAAGTGACTTCTTAATGGAACAGGAAAATCTTAGCATGCTGAACACTAATCATAATACGAGAAGCATATCAATCTTCAGAATCAAGATAGGCTAGTATTGAACCCGATACTAGTTGGTCATATAGGAGAGGAGAGACTGGTTATGAGGTTTCCTAAGGTCCCAGACAGTGTTGAAAAGCATAGGATTACATAAGTTCCAAACATATATTAAAGCTTAAATGGCATGAACACAAGCTTTAGCTAACCAGTATAACACAAGGAATTCAGCAGGTTGGACAGGAACGACTTAACCAGGTCTGAAACATATGCATGGATTTATCACAAAGGTACAGGACAAGGCAGGGGACACACATTAATCCACAAGTAGCAAGGAAAGCATGCTTAGGCTAATAACATAATCAGGAGTTAACTATAGAACATTAAGTTGCACATGAATGATTCAACAAGAATTAGAGTAGGTTCTGGGAATGATTCGACTCTTTACAAGAGTACAGAATAAGGCAAGAAGCTAAACCTAAAATAAGCAGCATATTAGAATAAACATGCTTTAAGAAAATAGAATCAAGGCAACAAATAGGCAAATTCGATTACTAGAAAATTACGAAATATTATAGAAAATACTTGTATAACTCTTGTAAATTAGGTAATGATATAAAATGATATTTTGAAAGTATATATACTATTTAAAAAAATATGAGGGCAAAATTGAGTATCAACAGCTGCCCCTCTTTACCAGAGAATAATGAAAGAGTTGTCGGGTCAAGAAAATGATGACCAATTTTGTCTGAAGTGAGTGAGGAATGATGTGTTTTGAAAAAATGGGGGGCCGAACCCTGGTTCTTGAGTTGCCTACATATCCCTGGTGTTACGGGAATCAGGCCATGTGTAGTTCTGGATCTCAACGGCGAACGAATCCGATGAAGTTGTTATAAGAGCGGTCATATGTTTCGAAAAAGGATCTTTTGGGTAGGATAGTGTCAGATAATCTTAGGTGGAGCTATGAATGTGAATTTGAATGTTACGGATGTATAAGGCCAATATTTGAATGGTTATGGGACAAAAGGTAATCAATTACTGGTCGTCGGTTACGTTTGAGATAGTCAGGGATATGAACGTTGTGAATGGAAACCGGAGCAAAAATTGCTCATGTTTGTATAACAGTTACCTCCTGAGTCACCTACAAAACTTAAAACATGATGCACGCAAATATATGTAGGTTATTGTGAAAATTTAAACATGATGCAAATTCCCTCCAGACCATGAGGGTTGTATTCGAATGATGAGGATGATGTCCTTAGACCATGACGTCCTGGGCCATGAAGCGTATGATAAGGGATTTATAGGCCATGAAATGATGTCCTCGAGCTATGAGGATGATGCCTCCGGACTATGATGCCTTTGAATAATGATGTGCAGTTTCGAGAGATCCCTAGGCCATGGAATGGTGTCTTCAGGCTATGAGGATGGTGCCTTTGGACTATGACACATTCGGACAATGTGGCGATGTTTCTGCCCATGAAATGCAAAGATGTGGCGATATCGATTGTTTGATATAGAAAATAGGTGATGCTTAGTCATATGCGAGGACGAGACAAGACAATGCTTAGTTTTGTATGAGATAAGGGCAGTGCTTAGCCCTATGCGAAGAAGGGAGATAGTGCTTAGCCTTATGCAGTGTGGAGACAGTGCTTAGTCTCATGCAGAGGGTGGAGACATTGTTTAGTCTCATGCAATGGATGGAGACAATGTTTAGTCTCATGCAAAGAAGGCAATGTTTAGCCGTATGAAATAGTAGAGACAATGCTTAGTCTCATGCAAAGAATAGAGACAATGCTTAGTCTCATGCAAGGAAAGGCAGTGCTTAGCTTTATGCAATAATGGAGGCAATGCTTATCGTCATGCAGTAATGGAGGCAATGCTTAGCCTTATGTAATAATGGAGACATCGCTTAGCCTCATGCAAAGACCTCATGCAAAGAATGGAGACAGTGCTTAGTCTCATGCAAGGAAAGGCAGTGCTTAGCCTTATGCAATAATGGAGGCAATGCTTAGCCTCATGCAGTAATGAAGGCAATACTTAGCCTCATGCAGGGTATGGAGACAATGCTTAGTCTCATGCAAAGAAAGGCGGTGCTTAGCCTTATGCAGTAATAGAGGCAGTGCTTAGCCTCATGCAAGGTATGGAGACAATGTTTAGTCTCATGCAAAGAAAGGCAGTTCTTAGCCTTATGTAATAATGAGGGCAACGCTTAGCCCTATGCGAGAAAAATCAATGACTAAGTGCGAGAGGATAAAGTATTTCTTAGCTTGATGTGTTTGCGTTTGGCAATTCTTGTTGTTGTGGAGATAGTGAACCTGTTGTGTATATATTTGCGGACGTTCTTATTATGTTCATTGTGCCTGCATCCAAAGAAAAGTCATGAGTTTTGCGGGGAAAAGGTTGGTTCGTGCTCTCGATTTCCTTGATTCGCCTTTTGCCTTGAGGCCCTGATTGAGTCACCTTGGGTAATGTCTGGTTGTCATAGAAACAAAATTTTCGAAAACATGCATGTATTTGACAAATTATTTACATAAAATATAGTAGTTTGAAATATGTGATAATATATGAGATCAAATATTTTGATGAACTGGTGACTGTGATGCATTTTGAGACGTTGCAACCTCCTTGCTTCAGAATTTTGAGGATCCTCCTCAAAATTTTGCCCCAGTTTAAATGCATACTTCTGGCGACACATTATTTGGCGGTTCCAAATGTGATGAGATCAGGCAAACTCAGGACCTTGCCCCAATTTCTGACCATAGGGAAAATAAAGTTTTTATTGTGATGTGACCGAACCCACAGGGCTACCTACGTATCCCCTCTTAAATGAGAATCAGGTCAAGTGTAGTTCAGTTACATCAAATAGAGAGTGCAAACATAATCTTAAACATAGTATCTCTTGACTGCGTCCGAATTGAAGGTTTTGGCCAAATCTCTCCATCCATCTCTGCAAGTATAAGTGCTCCTCCTATCAATACCCGGTGAACCATGTAAGGGCCCTGCTTGTTGGGTGAGAATTTCCCCTTTGCTTCATCCTGATGTGGGAAGTTTCACTTTAGTACCAACTGCCCCGGCGTGAATTGCCTCGACCTGACCTTTTTGTTGAAAGCTCTTGCCATTCTGTTCTGGTAGAGTTGACCATGACATACCACGTTCATTCTTTTTCCATCAATGAGAGCTAGTTGTTCATACTGGCTTCGTACCCATTCTGCATCGCTAAGCTCGACTTCTTGTATGATTCTTAAAGAAGGAATTTCCACTTTGGCGGGAATAACGACTTCAGTACCATAAACCAATAGGTAGGGAGTTGTTCAGTTGATGTACGAATCGTGGTACGATACCCGAGTAAAGCAAACGGTAGCTTCTCGTGCCATTGTTTGTAATTATATACCTTTTTCCTCAATATCTTCTTGATGTTCTTATTGACGGCTTCAACGGCGCCGTTCATTTGCTGCCTATATGCTGTAGAGTTTCGGTGTTTGATCTTGAATGTCTGACACATGGCTTTCATCAAATCGCTGTTGAGATTGGCGGCATTGTCAATAATGATTGACTCTGGTACCCCAAATCGACAAACAATGCGGTCCTGAATAAAATCTACTACAACCTTCTTAGTTACAACTTTGTAAGATGGCTTCAACCTATTTTGTAAAGTAGTCGATGCCTACCAGAATGAACCTATGTCCGTTTGAAGCAGCGTGTTTGATTAGTCCGATGATATCCATACCCCAAGCTGAGAAAGGCTAGGGTGAGCTTGTTGCATTAAGTTCGTTGGGTGGTACTCGTATCATGTCAGTCTGTATCTGGAATTGATGATACTTTTGAATGTACTTGACACAGTTTGTTTCCATAGTCATCTAAAAATACCCTGCTCTTAGTATCTTCTTGGCCAAAATGAAACCATTCATGTAGGGTCCGCAGGTTCTGGCATATATTTCCTCGAGCAATCTGGATGCCTCCTTGGCATCGACACATCGCAGTAATCCCAAGTCAGGAGTCCTTCTATACAGAATTCCTCCACTTTGAAAGAAATGGTTGGCGAATCTTCGAAGTGTGCGCTTCTGAGTGTGGGTAGCGCTCTCTGAATATTCTTCTCTTTCCAAGTACTTCTTGTTGTCATGGAACCAAGGGTTTTCATCAATATCTTCTTTAACATGAGCACAATAAGCTGTCTACTTATGAATTCCTATTGGGATAGAATCGATAAAATTCTTATCTGGGTGTTGTATCATGGAAGACAAAGTGGCTAATGCATCTGCAAACTCATTCTGAATTCCTGGAACATGTTTGAACTCTATCTTTGTGAACCTCTTGATCAGCTCTTGTACACAGTGCAAATATGGCAATATTTTGGTGTTCTTTGTAGCCCATTCCCTTAGAACCTGGTGCACCAAAAGATCTGAGTATCCGATTACCAGCAGCTCTTGAATGTTGATGTCAATAGCCAATCTGAGTCCCAGGATGCAGGCCTCATACTCCACCATATTGTTGGTGCATGGAAACTTGAGTTTTGCGGATACTGGATAGTGTTGACCGATTTCTGATACTCAGACATCTTTGATGCTAACTCCTTTGAAGTTTTCTGCTCCATCGAAGAACATCCTCCAACCATCATATGCCTCGGTGATATCTTCTCATACGAACGACACCTCCTCGTCGAGAAAATACATTTTCAATGGTTCGTATTCTCCATCTACAGGATTTTCTACCAAATGATCTGCTAATGTTTGCCCCTTGACTGCCTTCTAAGTCACATATATGATGTCGAACTCACTTAGCAATATCTACCACTTTGCTAACTTACCCGTAGGCATGGGTTTCTGAATAATGTATTTTAGCGGATCCATCCTTGATATGAGATATGTAGTGTATGCACAGAAGTAATGTCTCAATTTCTGAGCTAGCGATGTTAAAGCACAGCAGCTGCGTTCCAACAAAGAGTACCGAGCTTCATAAGGCGTGAATTTGCTTGCTCAGATAATATATCTCCTGCTCCTTCCTTCCTTCCTGTTTCATCATGTTGTCCTAGAATGCAACCAAAATCCCCATCCAACACAGGTAGATAAAGCAACAAAGGTCTTCCCGATTTTTGTGGGACTAGCACGGGCGGTTTAGATAAATACTCCTTGATTTTGTCGAAGGCTCTCTGGCATTCTTCAGTCCAGCTTGTCGCCGCATCTTTCCTCAGCATTCTGAATATTGGCTCACATATCACAATTGATTGTGCTATAAAATAGCTGATGTAATTGAGGTGCCCTAGAAAACTCATCACATCTTTCTTATTCTTTGGAGGCGGTAGGTCCTGGATAACTTTGATTTTGACGGGTCTAGCTCAATACCTCGGTGGCTGACGATGAAACCTAACAATTTTCCAGCAGGAACTCCGAAGGCACACTTTGTAGGGTTCAACTTCAAGTTGTATTTTCGAAGTCGGCCAAAAAATTTCTTCAGGTCTGCTATGTGATCTGAACTCCTTTTAGATTTGATGATAATGTCATCCACGTACACCTCTATTTCCTTGTGTATCATGTCATGGAAGATGGTTTTCATGGCTCTCATGTAGGTGGCTCCAACATTCTTTAAACCAAACGGCATCATTTTGTAACAGTATATTCCCCATAGTGTGATAAAGGCTGTCTTTTCTGCATCCTTTCATCCATCCAGATCTGATGGTATCCTGCAAAGCAATCCATAAAGGATTGGAGTTCATGCTTGGCGCAATTGTCAATCAGTATGTGTATATTAGACAACGAGAAATCATCCTTAGGACTTGCTCTGTTAAGATCTCGGTAATCGACACATACTCTAACTTTTCCATCTTTCTTCGGAACTGGCACAATGTTGGCCAACCAAGTCGGGTATTCGACCACTCGGAGAACTTTGGCTTTGATTTGTTTGGTGACCTCCTCTTTTATCTTCAAACTCATAACCGGCTTTAACTTTCTGAGCTTCTGCTTTACTGGTGGACATAGGATTGGTGGGTAGTTTGTGAGCTACTATGGACGTGCTTAAACTAGTCATATCGTCATAGGACCATGCAAAGATGTCTTCATATTCCTTTAGGAATCTGATGTACTCTTCCTTCTCTGACGGTGATAGATGAATGCTTATACGTGTTTCCTTGACCGCTTTAGAATCCCCTAAGTTGACGGCCTCAGTTTCTTCCAAATTAGACTTTGGTTTGCTTTGAAAGTCTTCTACTTCTCTGACGATTTCCTCAGGTATTATTATATCTTCCAGATACTCTGAATCACTGTCCTTATGTTGCGTTGTCTCATTACATGTCATAGTCGTAGGTTTATCAGGATATGTAATAATTATGCTGAAAAGAAATGTAGAAAGATAATAATAAATATAAAAAGCAATAATGCATTAATAAAAACTTTTAAAACTTCAACAAGTACGGCTCGATGGTTCGAGTAATTATTTCAAAACAAAATACTGAAAAATATCTCAAATGCTCAAAACTATTTAAAAATAATTTATGATAATTTGTCAGGCTTCCCAGGAACTCGACGGGCCCAGGATGGTGCAACGGTCCAGTTCTTGAGAACAGCTCCTTCTAACATGGTCTGAATGGTAAGGTCTTCCTCCTTATCCTCCTCAACAATTGCACTGCAGTCCATGTCTTCTTCATCTTGAAACAGCTTCCTCATGCCAACCAAAACCTCATCTTCCTCAGATCCCCACATCAGGTCAGCTTGATGGAATGTCTGGTGCAGAGGTGGTACCGGTTGTCCTAGTGGATAATAAGGAGCACGCCATGGTGGTGACCAACCTTGGTATTCTTTCCATGTGTATTCATACCCGAGTCCAAAAATCATACCATGGTACTGTGGTCGTACTGATTTGGTGATCCCTTGAAGATTTTTGCCGAGACCCTTATCGGGTTCATACCATGTCCACAACAGTATGCATTCTATCTTGTTTCTCCACCATCGGTCCTTTTCAATTGCGCTGACTCGTTCAATGCGATGGTATGTTTCTCTACCCAACTACTTTTTATTTTCAATGACCAGAACGGTCTGATTGATGTAGATGGGGTTACTTCCATCTCCATGGATGATCACCTCCTGATGATTCCATTCAAACTTCACAGCCTGATGCAGAGATGAAGCCACTTCCCCGGAGTCATGTATCCATGGTCGTCCCAACAATAGGTTGTAAGTAGCAGATATATCTAGCACTTGGAACTCGACATCAAACCAAGTCGGGCCCATCTGTAGATTGAGGTTGATTTCTCTAATGGTGGCTCTCTGAGATCCATCAAATGCCTTCACATTCATGCTTCCCTTTCGTATCTCGTGCAACCCTTTACTTAGTCTCTTTAGAGTGGTAAATGGACATATATTGAGACTTGAACCTCCATCTATCAAGACCCTGGCGATGAACTTATCTTTAAATTGCACCGTAATATGCAACGCCCTGTTGTGACTCAGTCCTTCTGGTGGTAATTCGTCTTCATGGAAGGTGATTTTGTGGCTTTCCAATACCTGTCCGACCATGCTAGCCATCTCTCCACTAGTGATGCTGGTGGGCACATAAGCTTCACTTAACACCTTCATTTGGCGGGCGGGTGGAGGTGAATGGTAATATACAGGTTGAGTATTATAGGTATGGTAGGTGGCAGCAGGGTGTTGGTATCTTGGGGTGAGGGTTGATATGTGGGTGGAGGTGTTTGGTATGTGAGGGGAGACTTAGGGTCCTGGGCTACCATCATGGCACCCACTTCTTTCTTCTTCGAAATGCCTCCTGATTGCAAAGATTTATTTGTGGCCTGTAGTACCTCGAAATTGGTCACCATCCCATTCTTAACTCCTTCTTATATTATTTCTCCTAACTTGATGATGTCAACGAACTTGTGATTTTCAATAACCATCAACCTTTTGTAATGCTGCGGGTATTGAGTTCTGACAAAGAACTTGTTCATTTGTTCCTCTTCAAGTGCTGGCCTTAACTTTGCGGCTTCTGATCTCCAACGAGTAGCATACTCGTGGAAGGTTTTTGTCGGCTTCTTCTTGAGGTTTTGAATATAGAAAAAGTCTGGCGTATTTTCCGTGTTGAATCTAAATCTATCCATGAAGTGTGATGCCATACTCACCCAACTAACCCATTTCTTTGGGTTTTCACTGATATACCAAGTCAAGGCGTCTCCTGTAAGGCTTCGCATGAACAGTTTCATGCGGATTTGTTCATTCTCGCCCACTTCTACAAGCTTGTCACAATATGTTCTCAGATGCACCTTCGGGTCACCGATATTTCGAACTTGGGAGGTTTGTAACCCTCCGGCCGTTCCACATCCGGCTAAATACATAGGTCCTCATAGTTTAGACCTTCAACGCCTTTACCACTTTCAACACTTTGAACTCTACCAGTGAGCTTCTCGAGTTCCTCCGCCATGTTTTTAATGAGCAAGTCCTTATCAGTCGATTTGAGTATGTATAAGGTTTGCTGCGGGGTGTGGGGTAAGGTTTCCACATATATCGGATTGCTTTGATGGATTCCTGGAACTTGGGTATAAGGGTGGCCATTGGTCGAATTTTGGAAATTGGGAGTAGGTTGTGGTGCATTATGGGGAGTGTGATAAGTATTGGTTTGCGGGTATTGAGTTGGGTGATGGTGGTGTTGTTGAGGGGTCGGTACTGGTGGCGGGTTGAGGTTCTGGGGAGGTGCGGGATATTGGTATGGTGCGGGAGGATTTGGTGGTGGGTTTTGATTTTTGTGTGTTCTGTGGTGGTGTTTGGTATTGGATAGTCAAGTTTTGCTGGTTAATGTCGGGAATAATTAGAGTAAGGGAGAGGTTTGCCAAATTTCGGACTTGCTCAAGCTCGCCCTGTAATTCCAAGATTTTCTGCTCCAAACATAAGACCAACTCATTTTGTGCCGGAATACTTCGGCCATATGAAGTTTCAATGTTTTCTGTTATAGTAGCATTGTCTTTCCTGATACCACTTAAATCGTCCATTTTTCCTTTCCATTTGATTTTGGGATGCTTGGTGGAGGAGGAGGTGGTGGACCTCTGGATATGATGTGGTATGCTGATGATGCCAATATGCACAAACCAACCTTCGGAAATGGGAATAATCAAAAAAAAAAAAAGAATAAGCAAAAGGTAATCAAGTTAGTAAGGTAAAATAAAAGAGTGTTTGCAATATTTAAACATGTTTCACAAAGTCATGCAATAATTCGCATCCTAATTTGGGGACCTCATTGTGCCTGAGGTAGGACTAATAGACACACACACTTAGAGAAAATTGATGCCAACTGTTAGCACCTAATTTTTGACTATATTTGAGTTTTTATCACCTTCTACTGTATAAATATTTTCAGAATTTAATAAATATTTTTTAGCTTTGTTACACTTATATATATAACAAAGCTATATATATATATATATATATATATATATATATATATATATATAAATTATTAATAATTTAAAAGGTCAATTATTACTATTAGTATTATTTTTATTATTATTTTTATCTTTATTTTTAAATAAAATGAATTAAAAACCGAAAATAAATAAAAATTAATTATTATTATTATTATTATTTTAAAACAAATTTCGGATGGGAATTAAAAAATAGGAAAAGTAGAAATATAAAATTGAAAAGTAAAAGTAAAAGTAGGTAGAAATTGTTTAATAAAAAAAGTAAAAGAAAGTGAAAAATTAAAAAAAATAAAAGTAAAAGAATGTGAAAATTTAAAAAAATAAAAAATAAAATAAAGTTAGAATTAAAAAATAAAAGTAAGGGTATCTGATTTTTTTTTTTTTAAAAGTAAAAGTAAGTGGGAAATAAAAAAAGAAAAGTAAAATAAGTGGAAAATAAAAAAGGAAAAGTAAAAAAGTGGAATTTTAAATATATTAAAAGTAAAACAAAGTAAGAAATTAAAAAAATAAAAGTAAAGGAAAGTGGGAAATTATTTGTTTTAAAAAAATAAGAAAAATGGGAAGTGAAAATTCTTTTTAATTAAAAATAAAAAAATAAATAAAAAATAAAAAATAAAAATCTGAAAATTCCGAAATTTTTTGTCTATAAATAGAAGAGAAATGTGATGAAAAAAAAGGGGAGAGAGAAAAAGGAAAAAATAGGGAGGAAGAAATTGAGAAAAATTTATTTTCTTCTTCTAAGATAAGAAAATTTCTACTCGTGTCATTCTTTCTTTGACTTTATTTCGAAAAATTCAGCAGCTTCACCACCCTAAAACCACCAGTCCTTGACTACTTTTGAGCCATCATTAACCCCCCTCCCCCCCCCCCCCCAACCCAAAAAAAGCTCCAAAAATAGCCACTAAATCGTCAGTTTTGCAAGGTCGATTGAAGTTGCAAGTTGAGATTTGCCGCTCGAGTTTTCCGTGGTCCGAAGGGTCCAGTTGAGAACTATCCGATCATTGAGTGGTTATAATTTAAATCCACAATCATCAATACAAAGGTTCACTTCTCTTTCTATTTTTTTTTTCTCATTAATATTTTGGGTCACTCAGTTTTAATTTAACTTTGAGTATGATATGATCGAGTTCGCATCTCAGTGTGCTAAGATTAATTTGTTCTCATGTTGAGTATTTGTTAAGATTAATTTATTATCCTTTTTAGTAGTTCATATGGTTAATTTTATTGATGAATATGTATTAATTCGTTACTTTTCTTGTTTATTCAATGAAGTAATGGCTTTCCATTTTAACATGCTTTAGTTTCATTTTGATCTCCTATCTTAGTTACTAAATTGGTTCTGCCTGTATCTATTTATTCCTGCCATAAATTTAGTCTAGTTTCAAATATTGGTTAGCAGTAAAATTATAAGAGATTAGGTTGGGCCATGATTGGTGTAAGACTTTAATTGGACTTCTCTAGCGTATTTATGGGCTAATTGTTGCACATGACCAAAAACAAATAAACATTCACAAGCTAGCCAACTTTTTCCATAATTAATTTACTTCATTTCCTCCATAACAATATACATACCTCATGACCTTACAATAATGCCAAAATTAGTAATTGAATAATATTCGAACACCGTAGCTTAATTTAGGCGCGATTAATAATAAATTATCGTGACTATGGGTACGGTTCCTGTGGCATGGTCATGATACGTAAACCCCAATTCAAGTGCGTGTTTCACGCGATTTGACCATAACTTCAAATAATAATAAAAATAAACATGTTGTAAATCGCGGATGCGTTTCACGTGGCGCGGTTTACAATGTGTACCAAAACGACAAGTGTGCGACATCGCGACTTATTCAAATAAATTCCATAAATATTAAAAGATGGTAAAAGACAAAAATGCACAATAGGTTTAAAACATGTAATAAATCAGATAATTACGCCAAGTATTAATTGTTAAGCGACCGTGCTAAAACCACGGAACTCGGGAGTGCCTCACACCTTCTCCCAGGTTAACAGAATTTCTTACCCGATCTTCTGTGTTCGCGGACCAAAAATAAGAGCCAAATTTCCTCGATTTGGGATGACAAAATAAATCGGTGACTTGGGACACCATAAATTATTCCAAGTGGCGACTCTGAATTAAATAAATAATCTCATTTCGATTAATATCATTTTAATTAGAAAAACTCCCTTATCCCCTATCCCCTCGGAAAAAAGGAGGTGTGACAACTCTGGCGACTCTGCTGGGGAGAAGAACCCAGAATCTTTGGTTCAAGGTTCAGAATTCGAGCTTAGAATAATTGTTATACTTGATTTTGTTTATAATCTGATTTTTACGTGTTTGAGCCTAATGTGCTAAATGCTGCTTTTTATCGCTTTGATATTGTTTGAACTGTATATAAATTGCTACGAAACCCTCCTTCTCTCAGAGTCTTCTAAATCTTCTGGGGAGCGTGCGCTTCGCGTGGCTTCTTTTCTGTTAGAGTCACATCCTAATTTTAGAAGGAGGTTCGGACAAGTTGCAAAGCCGGTGAAGCTTTTGTATTTCCGGTACGGTACGCTGCCCCCCTCGGCTCCAGTTGTCCGCTCGGGTAAGCCAGGTCTAGAATAATACACCCAAGATTTAAACTTAGAATAACACAGCCTCATGCCGGATCCCTAGTAGGAACATTTATTTGCATCACGTGCATTTGACTTTGGGGACTCAACATAGGGGTTGGGTACGTCTAGGACAGGTGTACCCAATATATTGGACCATCTTGATGCATTTTATGTGCTATTTGTGCATATGTTTGTTTCGGCTTGCATGTTGACCGACTTCTAGAATAGGGAAATGGAACCAAGAAAAAACAAAGAGTGAGGTAAAAAAAAAAAAAAAAATTTACCCGGTTTTGAAAATCCAGGTATTTGAAAAATACTGAAACTCTGGAAAAAAAAAGTCATTTTCAAAATAAGTCGTGTTTTCCTGTTGCTCCAAAACCTACCAAACTACGCGGGTCTGATTCTCACCGGATGTGAGATACGTAGGCAACCCCTATCAGGTCCGACCACATTTTTTCAAAACTAACCAAAATAAGAACCTTTTAAAACATGATCATCACCCGGGGTCGTTCTTGTCAAAATAGCCTTAAAACACTCTCTTGGAGCACCGAAAAGCTATTTTTACAAGAATAGCCATAATGTAAACCCAAGTCAGTCTTTTCTCCTATAACCAACCTCAGTTGGCAGAAACAACCCTAAAAACTTTCCTCAAGTGCTGAAAGGGCCGTATTTGCACAAAAAAAAAATGTTACGACATTTACTGATTTGGATTTTTAAAATTAACCACTTTGTGTTTTTGGAAAATGTGTCAGTTTTGATTTTTGTCCTCAATTTGTGTGCAGAATGAGCACTGTTGAGAATGTACCTTTTCGGGTCGTAGATGAGATTCCACTAGGACTCCACATGTGGTGGAATGACTGGGGGAGGTCAGCAAGCTTTATGTGACAAAGGCTTTAGGTGGGCTCACCGGGCTTCTGAAAACTAAACCAAGGGTTGATATAATTGAAGCTTTGATACCT
The DNA here is from genome assembly GCF_000390325.3 of Nicotiana tomentosiformis. Classification (NCBI taxonomy): domain Eukaryota; kingdom Viridiplantae; phylum Streptophyta; class Magnoliopsida; order Solanales; family Solanaceae; genus Nicotiana; species Nicotiana tomentosiformis. Next base: position 18,569,052 of record NC_090819.1, read on the forward strand.
TTTTGGGAGCCGACGCACAATGTTTTCCACTTCTCTGATTTTGAGTTGACCCCTTTGCTAGAAGAGATGGCAGGTTATGTTGGTCTTGACGGGAATCTCAGGCACCAATATCAGTAGCACCAAGACCTGTAACTCCTCATAAGTTTTTGGACCTTCTGAGCATTAGCCGACAGGTTAAAGATGGAAATTTGGCCAAAGGATTTTGCACATTCCACTTCTTATACAGCCGGTATGGGGATCCCCGAGGATTTGAGGCTCCGGACAATGGTTTGAGTCATCAGGAAAATAAAAACAAATGGGAAGCACGCAGAGGTTTAGCCTTCGTAGTTGCCTTTTTAGGCACTTTGATATGCCCAAGGAGTGACAGGCAAATAGAGCTAGGACTTGCAGGAATGGCCGACTTTATGGTGAAAAAGGCCAACGACACTCTTATACCGATGATTCTCGCAGAAATCTATCGAGCTCTAACTGCCTGCCTGGCTAGTGGAACATCTTTGCCATCGCCCGAGGTACATGAACTACGGTCTGACCGAACTCGATTGCATTGAAGAATACGAAAATCGGGTAAACGGTCATGAGTTACCGGAGGGTACTGAGGCTTGGTTCGCGTATTTGGGTATTTTGACCGCAAACCGAATTGAGTGGATTTTTAGTTGGCTCACGGTCAACGAGGTTATTTACATGTCTGTCGGAGTGTGCTTTCTTTTATTGATGGGACTTCGGAGTATTCAGCCATATGCTCTGCATCGAGTCCTACGCCAATTAGGAAGATACCAAACAGTCCCTTATGATGAAGATTTGAGTCCACATGTTATTGAACTATGCCCAAAAGCCACATTCCCAGAAGAAAAGGTTCACCAGATTTGGCACGAATGTAGGTTTCTGGAGCCACAGACTTAAGTACGGGATTGTTCCTCGGGTGAAGTAGAATCTAACTACACAGCCTGGTATGGTAAGAGAGTTAGAGTCGATCAAGAGACAGAATAGCCCGCCAAAAGACCCCATGTCCTACAATTCACCGATGGAGCGCGAGAACAGTGGGTTTGGTTAGCTAAAGAAAAGGAATACCGGACCACCATAAGCAAGCTAGAGGATCAAATCAAAAACCTCAAATTTAACAGTAGTTTGCAGGCTGTTGAGGATGAAGGAGAAAAGAAAAGGTTGGCCCGAGAAAATGAAGCCCTCCGAGCTCAAATTCAGAAAATGAAAATAGTTGCCAAAAACCCGGTAAAAAGCAAAAAAAATGAAAGACTCATAAGCAATCTGAGACGGAAAGTTCATGATTATGGGTTTGATTTGACAAAGGCCGAGGATGAATTGGCAAAAGCTGGGGAAAAATTGGCGAATAATGCAGAAGAATGGGCAAGGTGTGTTCAGCATTTAAAGCAAAAGTATGATAGAGGGGTCGCAATCTTAAGGGAAAAGCTGACTAATCTCGAAAATAAAATGGTCCAACAGACAAAGGATTTCAAAGCTGAAAGAGAGCATTGCTATACATCGATTTCCCAATTGGAAGAAGTCATACAACAATTGCAAGACCAAAACCATACGGCCACACAAGTATTGGAGGCCCGGTCTCAGCAAATTGGACGCTTACTCCAAGAAAAGGGTGTCATTAGAATGAGGATTAAAGAAATCGCTGATTACGTCGTAATGAAATGCCATGAATGCGAAGATATGACCAGGTCCATGTTCTTTACTTCTGTGATGACTTTTGTCCGTCATGTGATGGATGATTTAGAGTACCTTCAAGAAGAGATTGCACGCAGGCCCACGTCGAGACCGACTGATGTACCATGGGGCCCCGGAGTAGTATTAGAGGCTCTTATGTATTCCTGGTTTTTTTTAATTTATTATTTTTGGCTTTGAGTCTATATTTTTTACTTTTCGAGTCTGTTTTTTTTGTTTTGAGTATGTATGTTTAATCATCAGTATTTCCAAAATCTTTGTAATAAAAAAACCCAAAAAGATTTTATTTAATGAAATGTTGAAAAAAAACCAAAAACCAAAATTTTCTTTTCTTTTATTCTGCATTTATTTTCTGAACTACATAATGATCTGATTCATGCGGCGTCATGATACGTAGGCAATCCTCATCGGATTCGATCGTAGCTATAGACAATCTCAGTGAAAAATAAAGAAAAAGAGAGAAAAAGAAGGAAAATTGAGTGAACAAGAAAGAAAAAAGAGTGAAAAATAAAAGAGCAAAAACAACAATAAGGGAAGGAAAAAGAAATAAGGATTAGAAATTTGAGAAAAGAGATAGTAAAGACGGGATAAAACATACAGCCGTTGCAAAGACATTTAGAAATATTTAATTGTTTAAGTGCATTGCATCCCCAATATGTGATTCCTTATCTGTTAAATATCTCAAACTAACCAGGTTGTTGTGTGTGCAAATATCAAAGGTCCTGTTTAGGTGGTTGGTTTTGTGGTAATCTGGCTTCCCATCCTTACTTCACGAGATCTAAAGGCAGTGTTCCTATGGCCTCTGAAAGTCATCTACCAATTATTGAGCCTGAGGATAGTCCTGTATCGGCTATTCCACAGTCAGAGACCGCATCCACTAAGGAAAATAGGAGGCTATGCATCCGCATATTAGAAATGTGGGACTCTTGGTCTAATGGCAAAGAACTGCCCAGTATAATCCCCGGATTTCCTGAATTGCTTCCCAGGACGAGTGGAATCTCTAATGTCCCCATCCCCTTAACAAACCCATTCATCTTGTTTGGGTACCCCACTATATCGGCCAATTTCACCGGTATGCCTTCTGAGGTTCGCCCCCAGGCACCGTTTTTAGGGGTACCTTCTACATTATTCACTACACCACCAGTCTCTACTACGGCACAACCAACAGTTCCTAGGCCATGCTTTGAGCCTTCAGCTTTCACTTTTTAAGTCCCGTAATTTTAGCAAGACAACGCTCATGTTACCCTAAACTCTTACCCTCAACACCCGCAGTTTGAGTCTCCTATGGAACAGGAAAGAGCTATGAGAAACCCCGAGCAAGAAGAGATGGTTCGGCAGATGAAAAGCCTCGAAAAAGGTCTGAAGAACATACAAGGCCCGAGTGGCCAAAAGAGTGTCTCCTACTCCGATCTGTGTATGTTTCCTCATGTTCATTTGCCCGTTGGTTTTAAAACGCCAAAATTTCGAAAAATACGACAGGCACGGAGACCCGATCGCTCATTTGAAAAGATATTGCAATCAGCTGAGAGGGGCAGGTGGAAAAGAAGAACTTTTGATGGCCTATTTCGGGGAGAGCTTGATGGGAATTGCGTCAGAATGGTACATAAATCAGGACATCTCCCATTGGCATATATGGGATGACTTGGCCTGAGATTTCGTCAGGCAATTTCAATACAATATTGATATAGCTCCAGATAGGAATTCTCTGACCAATTTTAAGAAGAAAACCATGGAAAGCTTATATGAATATGCTATCAAGTGGCATGAGCAAGCATCCAGAGTGAAACCGCCTATGGATGAGGCAGAAATGGTCAATGTTTTCTTGCAGGCCCAAGAGGCCGATTACTTTCAAAACATGGTGTCTGCAATGGGCAAACCTTTTGCAGAGGCCATAAAAATCGAAGAAATGGTAGAAAATGGCTTGAAAACTAGCCGAATCATAAGTCAATCTGCTTTGAGAGCCACCTCCCAAGCCATCCAGAATGGCTCGGGAGGTTTAGCAAATCGAAAGAAGAGGGAAGAAGGACCCTTGATGACTTCAGGTTTGAGAGGCCCCCATCGATCCCGCGATCATTCTTACCTGCCTTCCAGAACCCCACAACACTACTACCCCCATCAAGATGCAGCATATGCCGTGGCACCGCCTCCCTATGCGGTGATGAATGTCCAACCTTATGCACGGCCACAACAACACTACAACCAAAACCGAGCTCTACCTCCCAGAAAAAATCATCCTTACCAAGATCCATATAACCCCCGTCCCCCACAAAATAATTACCAACATAATATACGCCCTCGTGAGCATCCTAGGAGAAACGAATTCACCCCTATTGGTGAGTCCTACTCTAGCTTGTTTCCAAAATTAGTCCAGATGGGTCTATTGCAACTTGTGCCTCCAAACTGGCAAAATCCGTAATCTCCATCATACCGGCCCGGTACTAGGTGTGCCTATCATTCAGGGGTAGCGGGTCATGATACGGAGCATTGTTGGACTCTCAAGAGAGCCGTTGAGAATTTGATAGAACAAAAACGAGTGGTGCTGAGGGACGAGGAAGTCCCCAATGTGACTAATAATCCATTACCGACTCACAACAACGGGCCGGTCATTGGAATGATTTGTGATGATAAAGAGTTTTATCCAGCTTTGAAAGCTATCATCACCATTGTTGATTCAGAGGCAAGACCTAAAGCGGCATTGAAACAAGCCAAAAATGAGAAGAAAATCACTCTAACTCCTCAAATTGCAGAAACAAATACTGGGGCAGCACCTGCTAAGGACGTAATTCTCTATGTTCCTAGGGCCCCAAGGAAAGAACAACTCATGTTGAACACTCCCAAAAGATTTGAGCAGAGGAAAGTCACGCTAAATGTGCCAAAGTTGTATGTGCCAAAAGGGACTTATGTGGCGCGGGGGCCTATAATTTCAACAAGGCTGAATGAGCCCGTGGTTATTAGCCGTGCACCACAGAGCCCTATGAGAAACCCCACTGCAGTCCCCTGGAATTATAGCAAAACAGTGGTTACTTACAAAGGGAAAGAGATTATGGGAGAGGTGAACGAAATGAACCAACCTAGGAAGTACCACAACCCAGAAGAGCAAAAGATGTTAAAACTGAGCAAGGATAAACGGTTTTCGCCTAAGAAGCCTGTGAGTTCTGAGGAAGCAGAAGAGTTTTTTTAGAAAAATGAAAACTTCGGAATATGCAATAATTGACCAGCTCAGGAAGACTCCTTCCCAGGTTTCACTTTTATCTCTTTTTATTAGCTCAAATGAACATCAGAAGGTACTCCTGAAAACATTGAACGAGGTATATGTCCCGGTTGAAACTTCAGTTGAACAACTGAAAAGAATGGCTGAAAAATTCTTTGAAGTTAATAGGATTTCCTTCAGCCGTGATGATTTGCCCCAAGAGGGAGCCGCCCACAACAAAGCCCTTCACTTGACTGTCAAATGCGAAGGTTATTATATGAAGAGAGTCATGCTAGATGGTGGGTCTGGGGTCGACATTTGCCCTCTCTCAACGCTCCAGAGGATGAAAATTAGAACAGAAAGAATCCGACCAAATAATATATGTGTGCGCGCTTTTGATGGTGTCAAACGAGACACAATAGGGGAAATTAATTTGATTTTGACCATTGGCCCTGTGGATTTCGAAGTAACTTTCCAGGTTCTGGACATGGATACTTCATATAATTTTCTCCTAGGAAGACCATGGATTCACACTGCAGGAGCTGTGCCCTCCACTCTTCATCAAATGATCAAATTTGAACATGAAAATCAAGAAATTATTGTCCACGGGGAGGATGAACTGTCCATTTACAGGGACCCTTCAGTCCCATGTCTCGAAGCTAGAGAAGGAAGTGAGCATATTGTCTACCAAGCCTTCGAAATTGTGATCGCTGATCAATGCGAAGAAGGGGCCCCGTTCCCTCAACCTTGCTTATCTAATGCCTCGGTCATGGTCGCCACTGAAATGATTAAACATGGGTACAGGCCCGGAAAGGGGCTCGGGGTATATCTACAAGGCATCATAGAACCCGTTACGTCAACCGCCAATGAGAAGTTCTTTGGTGTAGTTTTCTGAGCTACAGAGGCCGATAGAAAATGGGCTGATGAGCGCAAGACAAATAGGTGGGTCCTGGCTCAGCCTGTTCCGTATCTCACCAAGTCATTTATTGATCCTAAATATGTAGAAGAAGAAGAAGAAGAGGCCTTCACGGCTGAAGAGATTGAGGATATTTGTAAAGCCATGAAACGAATGTTGTATGAGTCCCACATGGTCCAGCCGGGGGAAGGAACGAGCACTGCTGAGGTGTTATACATGGGGCCAAATGCCAAGCTTCAGAATTGGAAAGCTACCCCATTCCCTGTCAGGCGTGAATCCCGGTAGTCCAGTCTTGCCATCTTTTCTTAATTACGAGTTATTTCAGGGTGTAACTCGATTATTTTTATTTTATTGTCTTTTGATTTCGATGTAAACCCTCTTATCTTCAATTCAATTCAATGAAATCAATATTTCATCATCAATGGATGTTTCCTTTTTCTTTATTCTAATTTTGCTATTTTTCTTATCTTTTCCTTTTCAGTTCTAATAATGCGGACTTAAATAACATGACATGCTTGCGGACTTCATGCACAGATCCTAAAACGCTATCTAACTATGAAATAATGAATCAAGATCAAGAATATGATGAAGATGAGGCTTTTAGGGAAATAAATCGAGAATTGGAACAATTAGAGAATAAGCCTAAGCCAAACTTAAATGAAACCGAGCCAGTTAATTTGGGCAGTCCAGAAGAGGTCCGAGAAACCATGATAAGCATTCACGCCAATGAAAGAACTAGGGATGCATTGATCCAACTTTTGTTTAAATTCAAGGATGTGTTTGCATGGTCCTGTGATGATATGTTAGGTTTGAGCGTTGATTTGGTAGTACATAAATTGCCAACTTATCCCGGTTACCCACCCGTACAACAAAAGCAAAGAAAGTTTAAAACGGAAATCAGTGATAAGATCAAAGAAGAAGTCACCAAACAATTAAAAGCTGGTGTGATTCGGGTGGTCCGATACACCACGTGGTTGGCTAATGTGGTCCCAGTGCCGAAGAAAGATGGGAAAACCCGAGTGTGTGTTGATTATCGGGATTTGAACAAAGCAAGTCCCAAGGACAACTTTCCACAGCCAAACATTCATATTCTTGTTGACAACTATGCCAAACATGAGATACAGTCTTTCATGGATTGTTATGCTGGGTATCACCAGGTTCTAATGGATGAGGACAACGCAGAAAAGACGGCTTTCACCACGCCGTGGGGCATTTATTGTTACAGAGTCATGCCATTCGGTTTGAAAAATGCCGGGGCAACTTACATGAGAGCTATGACTGCCATCTTCCATGACATGATACACCGGGAAATTGAGGTGTATGTGGATGATGTGATCATTAAATCCAGAACACAAGAAGGCCATGTGCAAGATCTGAGAAAGTTCTTTGAGCGTCTGTGCAGGTATGATTTGAAATTGAATCCAACTAAATGTGCATTCGGAGTTCCATCTGGGAAACTTCTAGGGTTTATAGTCAGCCGGATTGGTATTGAGTTAGATCCGATAAAGATAATGTCTATTAGGGATTTGCCACCTCCGAGAACCAAGAAAGAGGTCATGAGTCTGCTAGGGAGATTGAATTACATCAGCAGGTTCATTGCTCAGCTTACTACCACGTGTGAGCCCATATTTAAGTTGCTGAAGAAAGATGCAGTGATCAAATGGACAGATGAATGTCATGAGGCTTTTGATAAGATCAAAGAATATTTGTCAAATTCACCAGTGTTGGTTCCACCCGAGCTAGAAAGACCTTTGTTCTTGTATTTGACAATCTTGAAAAATTCCTTTGGCTGTGTCCTGGGGCAACATGATGTGACCGGGAAGAGAGAGAAGGCCATATACTACTTGAGCAAGAAGTTTACCATTTATGAAGCCAAGTATAATTTGTTGGAAAGAACTTGTTGCGCCCTAACTTGGGTCGCCCAGAAGCTCAAACATTATCTTTTGGCCTACACCACATAGAATGGATCCTCTAAAGTACATATTCCAGAAACCAATGCCCACGGGAAGGTTAGCAAAATGGCAAATCCTGCTCACTGAGTTCGACATTGTCTATGTCACCCGTACAACGATGAAAGCTCAAGCCTTGGCGGATCATCTAGCTGAGAACCCGGTTGATGATGAAGACCAACCCCTAAGTACTTACTTTCCGGACGAGGAAGTAAATTCAGTTGAACTAATTCCAGAAGACACCAATGCTTGGAAAATGTTTTTTGATGGAGCTATAAATGCAAAAGGTTTCGGGATTGGGGCAATTTTGGTTTCACCCACCGGTCAGCACTACCCGACCACAGCCCGGCTTAGGTTCTTCTGTACCAATAACACCGCTGAGTATGAAGCCTGCATTATGGGCATGAATATGGCAGTTGATCTGGATGTGGAAGAATTGTTAATCATGGGAGATTCAGATTTGATCATTCGGCAAGCCCAAGGTGAATGGGAAACTCGAGATATCAAGCTTATCCCATATAGGCAACATGTGGAAGATCTTAGCAAACGATTCAAGTCCGTCGAGTTCAGGTATATTCCTCGATTCCACAACGAGTTAGCTGATGCATTAGCTACTTTGGCCTCAATGTTGCCGTATCCGGGCAATGTCCATATTAACCCGTTGGAAATCCAAATTTGAGAGAGGCATGGTTATTGTAATACAATTGAAATAGAACTAGATGTTCAGCCATGGTATCATGGTATCAAAAGGTTTATAAAAATAAAGAAATCTCCCGAACATGCTAGTGGAGACCAAAAGAGAACCATTAGAAGGCTTGCCAGCGGTTTCTTCTTGAGCGGAGAAATCTTGTACAAAAGAACTCCAGATATGAATCTCTTAAGATGTGTAGATACCCTAGAAGCTGAAAAGATCATGAACGAAGTGCATTCGGGAGTATGTGGACCTCACATGAACGGATATGTCCTTGCAAAGAAAATCCTTCGGGCAGGTTATTACTGGATGACCATGGAAAATGATTGCTTCAATTTTGTCCGGAAGGGTCATCAGTGTCAGATACACGGTGACCGAATTCATGCACCGCCTTCAGAGTTACATCTTATGTCAGCACCTTAGCCGTTTGTTGCCTGGGGTATGAATATCATTGGGCCAATCGAGCCGAAAACTTCAAATGGGCACAGATTCATCTTGGTTGCCATTGATTATTTCACAAAGTGGGTTGAAGCAGTCACTTTCAAAGCCGTCACTAAGAAAGCTGTGGTGGATTTCGTGCATTCCAACATTATTTGTCGTTTTGGTATTCCTAAAACTATCATTACAGACAATGTTGCAAATCTGAACAGCCACTTGATGAGGGAGGTATGCGAACAATTTAAGATTACGCATCGTAATTCTACCCCTTATCGGCCCAAAGCTAATGGCGCTGTTGAAGCTGCAAACAAGAATATCAAGAAGATCCTCAAGAAAATGATTCAAAGTTCTAGACAGTGGCATGAAAAGCTGTCTTTCGCATTATTGGGATATCGCACAACCGTGCGCACATCAGTTGGGGCCACGCCTTACTTATTGGTTTATGGCACTGAAGTCGCAATACCTGCAGAAGTTGAAATTCCCTCTCTTCGAATCATTGTTGAAGCCGAGATCGAGGATGATGAATGGATAAAGGCCCGATTGGAAAAATTAGCTATGATTGATGAAAAGGGAATGGTCGCAGTTTGCCAAGGGCAGTTGTACCAACAAAGAATGGCCCGTGCCTACAACAAGAAAGTGCGACCCAGGAAATTCGAAGTGGGGCAACTCGTTCTGAGACGTATTCTCCCACATCATGAGGAAGCAAAAGGAAAATTTGCTCCAAATTGGAAAGGTCCGTACATTATAAGAAAACTGTTGCCGAAAGGAGCGTTGTACTTGGGAGACATTGAAGGAAATGACCCCGAAACAGCTGTCAATGTAGATGCGGTCAAGAGGTATTATGTTTGACCCTTTTTTGTTTCTTTGATCACCCTCTTTGGAACCTGGAAGTTACTACGAAAAAAAAAACAAGAAAAAGATTTAAAAAAAACACAAAGTTCCTTGAACTACGTTTGACTTGATTCCGAAAGGATACGTAGGCAGCCTTTCTCTGGGGTTCAGTCACACCAAAACAAAAACCCAAATTCCCTCAAAAGTGAAACTAGGGCAGATGTTATAATGGTTTGGCGATGGTTTTGTCTGAAAGGTTCCAAAGTTGTAATTTAATCCAAATCCTTTTCAAGTCCTTCCGATCAATCAGCAAAGAGATTCAAAATGGGAGGATACAGTTACTCGGATCTGATACAACAAAATAAGAGAAATAAAATGAGAGAGTCTTATTGGTGAAAACCTCACGGGCATCATAAGGCGATGGTAAGCAGAGAAATTCAAAAATGAGAGAGTCTTGTTAGTGAAAACTCACAAAGAGCACTATAAGGCGATGGTGAGAAGAGAAATGAGAGAGGCCAGCTGGTGAAAACCCACAAAGGGCGCCGCTAATCGAAAAGAGGATCCTCACAGTCACTGGCATCGACACAGTCCTAGGCAAAGTTTCTCAGTCTCAAAGTAAGAGTTGTGATGAATTTCTGAGAGTGGGACGGTTTACACAGATCAGGCATCTAGTCCAAGAGGCATGTCATGTTCATTGAAGTCTGTATACACTCCAGATAAGTCCTTCTTTCTTTTCCCCGAAAGGGATACCTCTTGTCTAAATTCATTTGTCTATTCCATTGTTTGCTTTTCTTTGAATCCTTTTCGGTTTAACTCTGTTCTGAAACTAAGACAAAGAAGGGAAGGTAGGACTGATTTACAGGGTTCTCACTTGATACAAGCCAATATACAAAAGAAAAGGCACCCAATCTCGGCATGGGCATCAAGTTGACTCCAACTAGCCATGTTGGCCGATGTTTCGAAATCAAAAACTGTTGAAAGAGGGAATTCAAAGTCAAATGCCCACAAGGGAAAAATAAAAGTTGAAAAGGTTAAGTCCCACGTGACTAACCATCATGGCAAAGTCCGGAAAAGCCAGAGGTTCTCCGAGGTTAGAAATGCAATCGATATTCAAGAAACAACCAGTTGCAACTGAAAGGACCGAGACCAAGTGACTGAAACAATCAAGGCCACAAAACCAACCACCATTTCAAACTGACAAACTGTTCTTTGTTTGAAAAAAAAAATTAGGGAAACAGGTGCAATCCAAAAGCAACCTTGCAAGAAGCAGGTGCAACCAAAACGAAATTACGCAAAGGCTAGAAATAGTTTTGCAGCAACTACTACAAAAGGGAAGTCTTCTCTAAACTCTTTCCCGCATTTTACTCATTATCTTAAAAAAATATATGAAATTAAAAAGGAAAAATAAATCATGGTAGTATAGGGTCTCCAATCCCTAGCTGCGTTTTCCAACATAGGGTCTCCACTCCCTAGTTGATGTTTTTAGATATAGGGTCTCCAATCCCTAGTCTATTTTCCAACATAGGGTCCCCACTTCCTAGTTGATGATTTTTAGACATAGGGTCTCCACTCCCTAGTCGCTTTTGCAACATAGGGTCTCCACTCCCTAGTTGATGTTATTGTTAGACATAGGGTCTCCACTCCCTAGTCGCTTTTCCAACATAGGGTCTCCACTTCCTAGTTGATTTTATTTTAGACATAGGGTCTCCACTCCCTACTCGCCTTTTCCAATATAGGGTCTCCACTCCCTAGTTGATTTTATTTTAGATATTGGGTCTCCACTCCCTAGTCTCTTTTCCAACATAGGGTCTCCACTCCCTAGTTGATATTTTTAGACATAGGGTCTCCATTCCCTAGTCTGTTTTTCCAACATCGGATTTTCACTCCCTAGTTGATGTTTTTAGACATAGGGTCTCCACTCCCTAGTCTGCTTTTCCAACATAGGGTCTCCACTCCCTAGTTGATGTTTTTAGACATAGGGTCTTCACTCTCTAGTCTCTTTTCCAACATAGGGTCTCTACTCCCTAGTTGAAGTTATTTTGGATATAGGGTCTCCACTCCCTAGTCGATTTTCCAACATAGGGTCTCCACTCCCTAGTTGATAATTTTTAGACATAGGGTCTCCACTCCCTAGTTGCTTTTCCAACATAGGGTCTCCACTCCCTAGTTGATGATTTTTAGACATAGGGTCTCCACTCTCTAGTCGTTTTTCCAACATAGGGTCTCCACTCCCTAGTTGATTTTATTTTTAGACATAGGGTCTCCACTCCCTAGTCTCCTTTTACAACATAGGGTCTCCACTCCCTAGTTGATTTTATTTTAGACATAGGGTCTCCACTCCCTAGTCGCTTTTCCAACATAGGGTATCCACTCCCTAGTTGATTGATATTTTAGACATAGGGTCTCCACTCCCTAGTCTCTTTTCCAACATAGGGTCTCCACTCCCTAGTTGATGATTTTCCAACATAGGGTATCCACTCCCTAGTTGATGATATTTTAGACATAGGGTCTCCACTCCCTAGTCTCTTTTCAAACATAGGGTCTGCACTCCCTAGTTGATGATTTTCCAACATAGGGTCCCCACTCCCTAGTTGATGATTTTTAGACATAGGGTCTCCACTCCCTAGTTTATTTTCCAACATAGGGTCTCCACTCCCTAGTTGATGTTTTTAGACATAGGGTCTCCACTCCCTAGTCGCTTTTGCAACATAGGGTCTCCACTCCCTAGTTGATGTTATTGTAGACATAGGGGCTCCACTCCCTAGTCGTCGTTTTTAATATAGGGTCTCCACTCCCTAGTTGATTTTATTTTTGACATATGGTCTCCACTATCTAGTCGCTTTTTCCAACATAGGGTCTCCACTCCCTAGTTGATTTGATCTTAAATGAAGGGTACACCATTCCCTGATATCTTTGCCAATATAGGGTATCCCATTCCCTGACCACATTTTTCCAACATAAGGTACACCAATCCTTAGTTGAGACATCCTTTTGACAATAAAAGAACACAATCCAAAAAAAAACGACATATTTAGGGTACACCACTCCCGAACTTTTATTGCTTTCAATAAAGAAGTAGTTTAGAATTTTGTTACAATAACTCACGAAATTTTCCTAGTGCAAACTGGGGCAGAAAAATTTTGTTCGATTGTTTGTTTTGGTGTCTGAGTAGGTTTTACCTCGAGGCACAGGGTTCGAGATGACCAAAAGAAGAAGTCTCAATTCAGAATAAAAGAAAAGAAAAGAAAAAAATAAGTGAATCCAAAATGCAGAAGCAATTGAAAAGATTTGGAATGCTAAGACATGACTGAAGCCACGAGCGTTGGAGTCCCGTTTTGATTAGAAGAAGCTATAAAACAATGAACTAGAACCTACAGCTAGCGAGCATCAAGGTTTAGATCAGAGTCTGCATGAAGAACCAATCAAGACTCAAGATCAAGTTTCTGAAGACTCATAGATAGGAATCTTGTAACTCATAACTAATAGGCTTGTTTAGTTTCTTTTTTTTTTATTTTGATATAATGGCAGGACCGCGGACCGGAGCCTCGACGGAACCTCACTCGACTCCTCAACTCATTATTCCACCATTCTCCTTGAACTACACGCGACCTGATTCCCCTATAACTCGGGATATGTAGGCTGTCCAAAACCAGGACTCGGTTGCACCCTATCTTTTATTTCTTTTCCTTTTGAATAATGGTTTGGTCAAAAATTAGTCACGTGGCTCACCTAGTCTTTGCCTGAAAACTCTTCATGTTTCCAAGCAAAGAGGGGCAGTATTATTTTTATCTTTATTTTTAAATAAAATGAATTAAAAACCGAAAATAAATAAAACTTAATTATTATTATTATTATTATTATTAATAAAATAAATTAAAAACCGAAAGTAAAAAAAAATTAATTATTTTTTTTAAAAATAAATTTCGGATGGGAATTAAAAAATAGGAAAAGTAGAAATATAAAATTAAAAAGTAAAAGTAAAAGTAGGTAGAAATTGTTTAATAAAAAAGTAAAAGAAAGTGAAAAATTAAAAAAATAAAAGTAAAAGAATGTGGAAATTTAAAAAAATGAAAAGTAAAATAAAGTTAGAATTAAAAAAACAAAAGTAAGGGTATCTAATTGTTTTTTAAAAAAAAAGTAAAAGTAAGTGGGAAATAAAAAAAAGTAAAATAAGTGGAAAAGAAAAAAAGAAAAGTAAAAAAGTAGGATTTTAAATATATTAAAAGTAAAAAAAAGTGAGAAATTAAAAAATAAAAGTAAAGGAAAGTGGGAAAATATTTTTTTAAAAAAAATAAGAAAAATGGGAAGTGAAAATTCTTTTTAATTAAAAATAAAAAATAAATAAATAATAAAAAATAAAAATCTGAAAATTCCGAATTTGTTTTCTATAAATAGAAGAGAAATGTGATGAAAAAAAAAAGGGGAGAGAGAAAAAGGAAAAAATAGGGAGGAAGGAATTGAGAAAAATTTATTTTCTTTTTCTAGGATAAGGAAATTTCTACTCGTGTCATTCTTTCTTCGACTTTATTTCGAAACATTCAGCAGCTTCACTACCCCAAAGCCACCAGCCCTTGACCACTTTTGAGCCATCATTAACCCCCCCCCCCCCCCCCCCAAAAAAAGCTCCAAAAATAGCCACTAAATCGTCAGTTTTGCAAGGTCGATTGAGGTTGCAAGTTGAGATTTGCCGCTCGAGTTTTCCGTGGTCCGAAGGGTCCAGTTGAGAACTATCCGATCATTGAGTGGTTGTAATTTAAATCCACAATCATCAATACAAAGGTTCACTTCTCTTTCTAGTTTTTTTTTCTCATTAATGTTTTGGGTCACTCAGTTTTAATTTAACTTTGAATATGATATGATCGAGTTCGCATATGAGTGTGCTAAGATTAATTTGTTCTCATGTTGAGTATTTGTTAAGATTAATTTATTGTCCTTTTTAGTAGTTCATATGGTTAATTTTATTGATGAATATGTATTAATTCGTTACTTTTCTTGTTTATTCAATGAAGTAATGGCTTTCCATTTTAGCATGCTTTAGTTTCATTTTGATCTCCTATCTTAGTTACTAAATTGGTCCTGCCTGTATCTATCTATTCCTGTCATAAATTTAGTCTAGTTTCAAATATTGGTTAGCAGTAAAATTATAAGAGATTAGGTTGGGCCATGATTGGTGTAAGACTTTAATTGGACTTCTCTAGCGTATTTATGGGCTAATTGTTGCACATGACCAAAAACAAATAAACATTCATAAGCTAGCCAACTTTTTCCATAATTAATTTACTTCATTTCCTCCATTACAATATATATACCTCATGACCTTACAATAATGTCAAAATTAGTAATTGAATAATATTCGAATACCGTAGCTTGATTTAGGCGCGATTAATAATAAATTATCGTGACTATGGGTACGGTTCCTATGGCATGGTTATGATACGTAAACCCCAATTCAAGTGCGCGTTTCACGCAACTTGACCATAACTTCAAATAATAATAAAAATAAATATGTTGTAAATCACGGGTGCATTTCACGTGGCGCGGTTTGCAATGTGTACCAAAACGACAAGTGTGCGACATCGCGACTTGTTCAAATAAATTCCATAAATATTAAAAGGCGTTAAAAGACAAAAATGCACAATAGGTTTAAAACATATAATAAATCAGATAATTACGCCAAGTATTAATTGTTAAGCGACCGTGCTAAAACCACAGAACTCGGGAGTGCCTCACACCTTCTCTCAGGTTAACAGAATTCCTTACCCGATCTTCTGTGTTCGCGGACCAAAAATAAGAGTCAAATTTCCTCGATTTGGGATTCTAAAATAAACCGGTGACTTGGGACACCATAAATTATTCCAAGTGGCGACTCTGAATTAAATAAATAATCTCATTTCGATTAATGTCACTTTAATTGGAAAAACTCCCTTAACCCCTATCCCCTCGGAAAAAAGGAGGTGTGACACCAATATTTGCGTCATTTCAGTAATGCTAAAAATGAGTCCAAACTTTACTAAATCGACAATAATACTAAAGTCACTAATGGCATCAAGTCTTATTACACTCGAAATATAAAGCTAAGCTAGAAAGCAGTAAAGAACATCATTTCCTAGTCTACTTGGTCCCTGAGGGACCTTCTCCATGCTTGGCTCTTTTTGACCCCATCAATCAGGTTCCCCATATCGCGCATATCCAACAATAAGTAAGCTTTTGGTAGATGTACTCCTTCACCACCATCCATGCCTTGGCAATCTGATAGTCTCTTTCTTATCTTCCCCTCGATCTCCATCAATCCTTGTTCCAAGTATTCCAATCTTTCTGTTGACTTAGTGGCAATCTCCTTCCATTACTTTATCGCCTTCATGTTTACTTTGTGCTGTTCCAGATGTTTTGCTTCAGACTCGAACACCCTTTCACGTAGCCTCTTATACTTAACATGTGCCTCAGCTACCTCATCTACGATCCTATCCTTTGGATTGACTCCTGGCTTGACATCCCCTAATACGTCGTCCTCCAACCATGATAGGTAGTACATATGACCGGCATGATACCTATCTGGCTCGATGGTTTATCCTTCCACAAAGATCTTTTGGTTCCACATATGTTGCACCTCAAACTTAAATGGGATGACATCTCCTTTGACAGCTACCTTGTACTGGACCATGTTGGAAACCCGAGGTATGACCTGTTTTCTTCCTGCTTGTCTCATTATCCTTATGGGAGCATAAGGATAGATGCCTCGCAACCCGATCAGTACCAAATGATTATTTCCCCTTGACCTAATAATAAACTCATTACTAGGAAACCATTCGAATATCTAATGCACCTGCTCGTCTGTCAGATTGCTGAAGAAACACACCCAACTTACAACATTTCCAGGCTTTGCAAACCTTTACGGAATAAACGTCATTTTCTCTGGATGATGGTTGGCTATGTAGTCATTCAATGGCCTTCGCAAAATCTCTTGACGATACTCTCCCCTCTGAAAGTGTTCCAGCAGCCAGACTTGTAGCAATAGATTATAACCCTCAAAGTGTCCAAATCCTTATTTGCACCGATCTAGAGCACGGTACATCTCAGCTAAGATCATAGGGATGATGGTATAAGTTTGCCCCCCGATGTCATCCATCAAGGTCCTGGCGACCATGGCTAAGCGAGTATGAATCCTTTCCCCTTTCATTGGAAATATCAACAACTCCAAGAAGCAGACGATGAATACATAAACCTGGCGGTACACCCATCCCAATGAAGTAAAGGCTAGTTTATCATGGTGAAGACGATACGACTTGCTATGCCCATAACGTTCGTAAAGAAAATCAAAAGGGATGTATGATTTCTTTAGACATAGCAGCTCATCATGCTTCCTAAAATCCAACATTTGCAAAAAACTGCAGGGAGTGCGATTCTCTCGTACCAGTAATCCTGGACTATCCCATGATAACTTGGCGAAGCCCCCTATTTCTTCTAGGAAAATAGTCATTTCTATATTACCAAATCGGAAAACAACTCTTTTCTCGTCCCAAAACATGGTAGCGACCTCAATTAATTCCCTGTTTGGTTGAGTGCTTAGCAAGGATGGCAGGTCACCAAGTACTCTTCTCACATGATTTTTGTTGCAAGGCGCAAGGTCTTTCCACCAGTCAAGTAACAAAGGTAAGATGTTTTGAACCATGCCGAACCCAGGGATTTCATGCTTCATTTTCTGCAAACAGACAAAGGTTAGCCCTTTCCTCCTCCAGATCTGACTATTTACGCAATGATGATCGACATGCTGGCACGTTTTCTCCAAGTAATGCACATAATATGATAGTATCCATTAGGATTGTGGAAATCCCCTCGGACTTTGGACAGGGTTCCTCTTAGTGGGCTATTACGTTAATAACGCTCCATCCCATACTAGGTTTAGCATGATGCATGTACATTTAAAATCGGAGTAGGGTTTCTAGAATGGTCTAGACTGGTACTCCCAAGTGGACAACTTGAGAGGGAAAGCCACGGAACCGTCGATTGCACCGTTGATCGACTAGTCTACCGCAAATTAGCCTTTTCAATTTAAAAGGTGATTTTCAGGAAAGCGCGAACACTCATCAAGCGCCGCTATATTGATAATTGGCATGAGGGGAGTATGATGTGGAGCATGCTTATGCGAAAGTGATAACATGTAGTAAAGTAGTTCACATGGTGAAAGCACATAACAATGGTATTAAATAATGCGACAAAAATAAGAGAGAGGGAAAGGGAAAAGAAAAGCCAAAGGGAAAAAGGTTAGCATATTTTATAAAACATTCGGAAACATAATTAAATGAAGCGAATAAAGGAGATGAGGAAGGGAGGTTCATGATGTAGCAACTTTGAGCAAATAAAAGGATGGAGAAAGTGAGGTACATGAAAGAAGTCGAACAAGCAATCCAATAATGCACACAAGCAAAATTCGTTATGGTAAGAGCCTAAGTGTAAATCCCCAGCATAGTCGCCATGTTGTCGCACCCCGTTTTCTCGCGAAAGAGGGCTTCGACGTGTGACAACCCTTTTAAATGGGTGTTAAAAGAGAAGAGTCGTCACCTAACAATTTTAAGGTGCGTTAGGGCACCTATTTGCGAATAACTCTGTTTTACCTAGTCAACGCAACCAAATATCGGGTAAGGGCTCAAATTACCTCAAAGAGAAGGTGTTAGGTACTCTTCGAGGTCCACAACTGTAGGTCCCGACTAAACTTTAAACTATGTGGATTATGTAATTATACTAGGTGATTAAATAAATAAAGGAAAATTTAGAAGTCGAAGAGTCTTATTAGGGCACGTGAGAATCGGCACAAATCTTAATGACTATAGAGATACAACTACATTGATCTATGTTAAATGACTAAGTGTAAATAACAAATAAAGAAATGGGAGGAGGTCCTAAGTTTTTTAGCCTAAAGGATCACCCTGTGCAACATAAATAATACTTTGCAACTCCTTTGAGGTAGGGGTTGCTCATATTATTCAGTGGGCAGAGACTATCATCTCCTGCTACCCGATTACTATGTTAAAGTTGTTTACCTAAAGACGCTCTAATTCAATTCTTGGTCGTACCCTATGTGTGCACTACCCGCCCCATTCCTATGGTCCAAGAGGCTTTGGACCTCTATTTGGGTAGTTCTAGACTTCTCCTAGGTTAATTAAAATGATAACAACTAGGCGACATTCAAAACAATCAAGACTTCACGTAAAGATAATTAGAGGCCCAAGTTAGTCTCCACACATAAACAACAAATGCACGCGGGCAGATTCAACAATAGACAGTTTTGAGGATTAAGACGCATTATAGCCGTTAAGTCCTATAAGCATGATTTCTATGTGATTCTGGATCCCAGCATTATACATGTAGTGTTGTAGTTTCTGGACTATCATATGGGTAGATTAAAGGTATTACAAATCTATAGGCATGATCATTAGTTATCTGCGTAATGAGGCAGTGAAACGATCCCAGAACTCTGAATTACCAATACTGATTTTACAGACATGTTTCTTAGATAGGTGACAGTGTCCTATAGGTGTTGATACCCAATTTTTCCTTCATATTTTATCAAACAGTATATAGATGTTCAAAATATCACTTTGTGTCATTACTTAGTTTAAAGCATTTTGTATAATTTTCATAATTTTTAAAGCTCAAAAATTAATTTTCTTTTTATATTTTTATTATATAAATATCTAATAATTATCCTTTAAATTATTTTGGGATGACTTAAGTACCTTAAATTATTATTTACATCCATAATACATATTTCAAATATTTCCACTTTATTTTGTATTTACAGTGGTATTTTAAGCTATTTTAACAATCTTGCAGACATAGCCTATATTTTACATCTGTCATTTTGGTCAGGGTCAAAATAATATTTTACATTTTTGTAATCTCCTACTATTATTTTAAAATATTAATTTGCATAAATAGAATTTTTATATAATTATTTAATTATTTTTTATTAAATTATTTTCCTTTTAATCTCCTATTTAAAAATTAGCCCAATTCTAGGCTAATTTTCGGACCAATCTTAGCCCAAATCCTAATCCCACACCCTCTCCCCTCTCAGCAGCCCAAACCATCCCAACCCTTTAATGAACCTGGTTGCGACCCATTTTAAACGACCCGCCCCACTCCTCTTTTGATCTTGGCCGTTGATCTCAAATGATCAACGACCCATAATAATCCCATACCTCTCCTTATAACCCCTCAACCCCAAACCCTAACTTTATTTTACCCATCCACCGCCCCCAAATCCTCTTGAAGCTTCTCTTCTCCTCACAAACCCTAACTGTCGCCTCCCCAATCTTCTCCAAATCCGAGTAAATCATGGATTCCCTCTGTGATTTATTTTCCTTTTACGCGTTATCTCGTTGTTACTTGCAAGATTATGGTGTTACTTGGTACTTGCCTAAACATGGAAAGTACTACCTCTCTGATTCTGTCCGAATGAGTCCTATTTCTTGAATCTGGATCGTATTTCGTCTACACACGTCTGATTCTACACTGTGTGATTCCGATTTCGTTTGGATTTCTGCTGATTTACACTTTTCCTAAAAAACTAGGGTTTACCGGATTTCTCTCTTAAATCAAATTTAAATTAATTTGCATGTTGTCTTCCCTTATTTGTTGCTTAATTTACTCTGTTTCCTTATGTGCTTGCTTAATTTTTGACTGCTATATAAACCCCTCCCCATCCCCCTTTGAGGCGGACCTCTAATCGTTAAATTTCACTAAAAATTGAAGTTATTGTTCTTTCATTCTCTTGTTCTATATTTTGATTCTTGGCCGGCTGAAAGCCAAGGCCACCATGATTCGATTTTTTAACCCTTTCTCGGTGCAAGCACTGCTAGGGGTTCATTTGAAGCCCTTGGGAACTCTGATGCACTAAGATTCTGGATTATTGCTCTTTGATATTCAGAAGTAATGTGGAATTTGTCCTTTCTTGTTGTCTGTTTAACTGGTAAGTCTCTTGGCTTTACGATTTTTATTCTTTTGTGTTTATGTCCTGCATATTTACCCCTCTGAAATTTTCATGACTTAGTGTGTTTCTGGGCTCTCTCTCTGTGTGCAACCTTGTTAGCATTGAATGTTTTTTGTAATATGAACCTCTCCTCGCATTTGATTTCATATAATGCTACTAGTTCTAGGACATGTCTTTGCCTAATTTGAATAATTTGAACTCTCTTAAGTTGGTTTAGTTAATGTATTGGTGCTTGAATGTTCATATTTGCTGCTGGGAATGAGTATGCTTTCCTACTTTGTTCTGAACCTCTGTAATGAATGCCTCGTAGTTGTAATGTGTTATTATCTATGTTAATACCTTCACTATTAACTATGGACCGCTCTCTTACTATTGTGTCACTCAACATGTCTTTGTTTCCTTCATTCCATATCCTTAGTAATTGTTCGAAATATTTAGAGTAGCTATTTCAACTTGTGTTTTCCTTCCATGTTTGAACACTGTTAGCATGTCAGTCCTTTGACACTGTAATGGGTAGTTAACATAATTGGGATCCTTAGGCTCTAAACTCTTTAAGTTGGTACTCTACTTAGGCTTATTTAGTATTACTCACCTTTGTATGTTAATCTTGCAACCCCAGGAAACTTGACTCTTCTTTAATTCTCAATGTGTTTCTACCAACATGTTAATTCTTGCTAAGTGTTGAACCTGCTTCTAAGTCTTGTTGACCCTCTTATTTAACATGTTCTATGTTCAGACAACCCTGCTATGCCTTTTAAAAAAAATACAAGTATGTCTCTTAATCGTAGTTCCCTCGCTCTCTTTGTTACCTACATTATTCTAAATCTATCGCTCTTGGTCGGCTGAAAGCCAAGGCCAATAAGACCCTCTCTATTGACCTCTCTAGTGTGAGTACTGCTCGGGGTCCATTTAAGACTTTTGTGAACTCTGACATACTAGGACTTGAGGTTCTTTGGCCATTCTCTTTACTACTAAAACCTGAGCTATCTTCGACACTCAGTTCTGTCCCCCTTCTGTCTGCTGAATCTGCAAATTGGTTTGTTTAAGTTTGGATCATATGGTAAATTTGTGGATGTTTGGTTTGGTTTGAGTTTCTCTATCGCTTTTGGGTTATGCTGATGGATATAGCTCCCTGTTGGAATCTGGGTATGCTAATTGGTGAAGAAAGAGTTTAGTTGAAGGCTTGGTAATGCCGTGTATCTCTTTTAGCCCTGCTTTGGGCCTACTGTTATTGCTTGTACAATATTTGTAATTATATTCATTATCGTGTCTGTAATAATTCTGTAATAAATAATTGGGGTGTTAGTGAAATTAGGAAATGGGTATATTCTAATGTTCACATGAAAAGGGTAAAAAGCATGCCTATAGGATTCATATGATCTATTTGCTATCCAACCTACTATATATGTCATTCAAATTTCTACGTGCATTGTTAGAAATCATGCCATTAGGGAAATCACACACTCACACAACTTGTATGCTATCAAAGCATAAGTGCTTTATTTATTCCCATGCCTACTGCTATGTGTCGCTAGACAACATGCCTATAGGAAATAAATGCCAATAATTATCCTTTAATTTGCGTAACTGCACCATGTTCATTAGATATCATGCTTAAAGGATTTTAATTATTTAATTCGCTATTGCACCTAGAAAACATGCCTATAGGAGCTAAATATAAAAAATCGGTTCCAATCGCCAATCTTTAGAAATCCTGCCTATAGGGTATTACTGCTCGCTCTAACGTGCTGATACTGGACTCTTCAAACGTTGTTTATTGCTTAGCCACGCCACTATTAGAAAGCATGAGTAATTCTGAGCATTTCTAATAATTTTTATTGTCCCTTACTGTGTAAACTACTTAGAGATCATGCCTATAGGTTTTATTAACTTATAATCTGTAATCTCAATAAATAACTTATCAGTATCGGATACTCTCAAACTGGTAATTTAGAAATCATAGGTCTAAAGTGGCACCCTGCATCTGAAACTGCTTGCATATTTGGATAAGATCATATAGAAACCATGTCTATAGAGCTTAATGACTTCAATCTTCCTCAATTCTGAAACTGTCTAATGCCTAACGTAGAAATCTGTTTGCGTGCATTTGTTGTCTAATTGCAGAGGCTAACTTGAGCCTTTAACTGTCCTTAAGTGCAGTCCTATTTGTTTTGAATTGTTGCCTAGTTTTGACATTTTCTTAGCAGCTTAAGTAAAGTGTAGAACTACCCAAAATAGAGGTCCAATGCCTCCTGGACCATAGGTATGGGACAGGTAGTGTACGCATAAGGTACGACTTATAATTGAACTAGTGCGATTTAGGTAATAACTTAAAGATAGTAATTGGGTAGCAGGAGATGATAGTCTGTGCCCGCTGAATAATACGAGTAACACCCCATCTTGAGGGAGTGACGAAGTATTATTTATGTTGCACGGGGTGATCCTTTAGGCTAAAAAACTTAGGATCCCCCATCTTATTCCCTTTTTATATTTGAATCAAGTGTTTGCATTTCCTCAAATACTTTTAATAATAAAATTTCTCAAACTTCTTGCTTTCTCTGTCTTTATTTATCCGACTAATTCATATAATTCAAGTTCGGCTGGGACCCATAATTATGGACCTCGAAGAGTGCCTAACACCTTCTCTACGAGGTAATTTCGAGCCCTTACCCGATCTCTAGTAATGCAAACTAGTCAAACCTGAGTCATATGAAAATAGGTGCCCTAACACACCTTAAACCATTAGGTGGCGACTCTCCTCTTTTAATACCTCCTTAAAAGAGTTGTCTCATGTCGAAAACCGATTTAGCGAGAAAAATGGGCGCGACAGCATGGCGACTCTGCTGCGGATATACATTTAGGCTCTTACCATAATGAACTTGGCTTATGTGGATTAGTTTTTATAAACGCACATTCCTTTTCCATCTTTATTTGCTAAATTTTGCTATTACATGCACATCCCTTTCCCGTTTGCCTTTACTTATTTAAACCCGTTATAACATGCACGTCCCTTCCCTTTTCTATATTTATGTGCTTAAATTTGTTATAACATGCACATACCTTTCCATATTTGCCCTTAGTTTCTCTAACTGCTATTTATTAGCTATATCATGTCTCTCCCACCCCTATTATATTCCCTATATTCCACGAACTAACTTCTTCTTTTGTCTTTATTTTTACGTCCTTTATGTTCTATCTTAATAATGCATTTATTGCTTTCACATATTTATCATGCAAGTACTTGTCAATGTGTTATTATCTTTACATAAAGCATGCTCCACATCATATTCCACTCGTGCCCAACTAATACCATAGCGGCACTTGATGAGTGTCCGCGCTCTTCCAAAAATTACCCTTTTAATTTGGAAAGGCTTATTTGCGATAAAACTAGTCGATCAACAGTGCAGTCAATGGTTCCGTGCCTTTTCCTCTCAAGTTGTCCACTTTAGGGTACCGGTCTAGACCCTTCTAGAAGCCTCACTCCAATATCAACTGTGCATACATCATGTCAAACCTAGTACGGATTAGAACAGTGTCCACATGATAATACACTAAGATAAGCCTTGTCCAAAGTCCGACGGGATTTCCATAATCTCAATGGACACCATCACGTTATGTGCATTACTTGGAGAAAACATGCCTATATGTTGATCATTAATGTGTAAATAGTCAGACCCGAAGAGGCAAAGAGCTAACTCTATTTATTTTGCAAAAAATGAGGCACGAAGTTCCTAGGTTCAGCATGGTTAAAAACATCCCACCTTTGCCGTTTGATTGGTGGAAGAACCTCTCACCTAGTGACCAGAATCATGTGAATAGGGTCCTCGGAAATTTACCTTCCTTATTGGATATTCGGCCAAATAACGCATTGATTGAGGCCGCCACTATGTTTTGGGATGAGAAAAGAGCTCTCTTTCGCTTTGGTAATGTAGAGATGGCCCCTCTCTTAGAGGAAATAGGAGGCTTCACTAAGCTGCCATGGGATAGTCCGGGTTTATTAGTACTAGAAAATCGCACTCCCCACGATTTTTTTGAGAATGATGGGTTTTAAGAAAAATAATGAATTACTTTGTCTGAAGGAGTCATACATACCATTTGAATTCCTTTATGAACGTTATGGGCATAGAAAGTCATATCGCCTTCACCGTGATGAACTTGCCATTACTTCTTTGGGCTGGACACACCGTCGAGTTTTTGTGTTCATTGTCTGTTTCTTGGGGTTGCTGATATTTTCGATGAAAGGGGGGAGGATTCACACTCGTTTAGCCATGGTCGCTAGGACTCTAATGGAATGAATTGAAGGATAAACTTACACTATCATCGCCATGATCTTGGCCGAAATGTATCGAGCTCTAGATCGATGCAAGCAGGGGTATGGGCATTTCGAGGGCTGTAATCTGTTGCTACAAGTTTGGTTATTAGAACATTTCCAGAGAGGTGAATATCGTCAAGAACTTCTGCGACGACCATTGAATGACTACATAGCCTACCACCATCTAAAAAGAATAACATTTATCCCAGATAGGTTCTCGCAACCCGAAAATACTATGAGTTGGGTGCGTTTCTTCAGCTATTTGACTGACAAAAGGGTACATTGGCTATTCGAATGGTTCCCTAGTAGCGAGTTCATCATCAAGTCAAGAGAAGCCAGTCATTTAGTGTTGATCGGGTTGAGAGAATTCTATCCTTATGCTCCTATAAGAGTAATGAGGCAAGCGGGAAGAAAGCAAGTTATACCTCGGGTTTCCAATATGGTCCAGTATAAAGCAGACTTTAAAGGGAACATCATTTCGTTCAAGTTCAAGGTGCAACATATGTTGAATCAAAAGGTCATTGTAAAGAAAGACACTATCGAGCCAGACAGGTACCATGCTGGTCATGTATACTTCTACCCATCGTGGTTGGTCGATGACATAGCGGGAGATGTCAAGCTAGGGATTAATCTGGAAAATAGGGTTATCGATGACGCTGCTAAAGCACAAGTCAAGTATAGGATGCTGCGCAAGAGGGTTTTCGAGTTTGAAGCTAGACATTTGTAACAACACAAAGTGGATATGGAAGCTATCGGCGAATGGAAAGAAATTACTACTAAATCAACAGAAAGATTGGAATGTTTGGAGCAAGAGTTAATGGAACTCGAGGGGAAGATGAGGAAGAGGCTCTCAGATTGTCAGAATATGGAAGGCAATGAGGGAGGGCACCTAGCAAGGGCTTACCTACTATTGGATATGCGCGACCTAGGGAACTTGATTGATGGATCCAAGAAGGCCAAGCATGGAGAAGGCCCCTCCGGGGCCAAATAGATTAGGAAATGATGTTCTTTACTGCTTTTTAGCTTAGTTTTAGATTTTAAATATAATAAGGCAAATGCCATTAGTGACTTTCTTATTATTGTCGTTTTAGTAAGGATTTGATCCATTTTCACATTAATGAAATGACACAATTATTGGCATCAATTTTATCCAAGTCTATGTGTCGCTTAGGCCTACCTCGGGCACAATGAGGTCCCCCAAATTAGGACGCGAATTTATTTACTGATTCTGCAACACATGTTCAATATTACAAGTATTCTTTCAATATCCCTTACTGACTTGGTTACCTTTTTATTTTTATTTTCTTTTGTTTATTCCCATTCCCCAAAGGTTGGTTTGTGCATACTGGCATCACCCGCATATCATACTAGATCCAGATGTCCTCCACCTCCACCTCCACCAAGTGATCCTAGAGGCAAAAGCAAAGGGAAAGAAAAGATGGACGATTTAAGCGGTATTAGAAAGGACAATGCAGAGAATGTTGAAACCTCTGACGGACGGAATACTCCAGTACAGAGCGAATTGGTCCTACGTCTGGAACAGAAAATATTGGAACTACAAGGGGAACTTGAGCAGCTCCGGAACTTGGCAAACCTTTCCCTCACCCTAAACGTCCCCGACCTTAACCAACAAAACACAAACGCCCAAAGCCCAGTACCTCCCCAAAACACACAAAATCCGCAAAATCCTCCCTCACCACATCAATACGCCACACCTACTCAGAACCACAACCCTCCACATATACCTACTCCTCAACAACACCATCACCACCCAACTCAATACCCACAAACAACCATATACCATACCCCTCAAAATGCACCACATCCTACTTCTGACCCGCAAAACTCAACCAATGACAACCATTATACCCAGATTCCCGGAGTCCACCAAAGCAATCCCATATATGTGGAAACCTTACCCCACACCCCACAACAATCCCTATACATACCTGAATCCACCGAGAAGGACATGCTCATCAAGAACATGGCAGAGGAACTCAAGAAACTTACTGGCAGGGTTCAAAGTGTCGAAGGGGGCAAAGACATTGAGGGTTTGAATTATAAAGATTTGTGTATTAAGCCAAATGAAGAACTACCAGAGGGTTACAAACCTCCTAAGTTCTAAATGTTCGACGGAACTGGTGATCTGAAGGTGCACTTGAGAACATATTGTGACAAGCTTGTAGGAGTTTGCAGGGATGAAAGAATCTGCATGAAGTTGTTCATGAGAAGCCTCACCGGAGATGCCCTATATTGGTACATCAGTCAGAACCCAAAGAAATGGGTTAATTGGGTGAGCATGGCATCAGATTTCATGGATCGGTTCAGGTTTAACACAAAAAATGCACCAGACGTTTTCTACATTCAAAATCTTAAGAAGAAGCAAACAGAAACTTTTCGCGAGTCTGCTACTCGGTGGAGGTCTGAAGCTGCAAAAGCAAGGCCAGCGCTGGAAGAAGAACAAATGAATAAGTTCTTCATCAGAGCTCAGGATCCGCAATACTATGAAAGATTGATGGTTATTGAAAACCATAAATTTTCTGATATCATCAATTTGGGAGATAGAATAGAAGAAGGGATCAAAAGCGGAATGGTGACAAATGTTTAAGCACTCCAAGCCACAAATAAGGCCCTACAGTCAGGAGGTATCTCCAAGAAGAAAGAAGTAGGTGCAGTAATGGTAGCCCAAGGTTTGAAGTCTCCTCTGACATACCAAACATCTCCACCCACATATCAACCTTCACCTCCCAGATACCGACAACCTGCCACCACTTATCATACCTATAACACCCAACCCGCATACTACCACTCACTACCAGCCCACCAGAACTACCAAAAACCTAGACCAAATTTTGACCGCAGACCACCCAGACAATATACCCCAATTGTTGAACCTATAGACTAGCTGTACGAGAGACTGAAGGTTGCCAGTTATATCACTCCCATTCCCGCTATTGCTATGGAAAACTCTTCTCAGTGGATTAATCCAAACAAGACTTGTGCCTATCACTCAGGCATGAAAGGTCATACTATTGATGAGTGTCGTACTTTGAAGGATAAGATTCAAACATTAATTGACACCAAAGTCATACAGACAAAGGAGGCTATACCCAATGTCCGTAATAATCCTCTCCTAGATCACATGGGTGGGGGAGTAAACGTGATAGAGACCGATGAAGAATGGGACTCAGAGGGGTCAGTTGGACTCATTCGGGAAGGGGATAATTCTGAAACATCTCCAGTCACTCTCACACCTATCATGGTAGTGACTCAGGCACCAATTGAAGTTGAGGTAGCTGCACCAACTTCGTTTGAGGTTGAAGTAACAATGCCATTCACCATGATGGTAGCACAAACGCCGTCTTATAAGTCTAATGCTATACCATGGGATTATGTTGCGGAAGCAAGAAGAAAAGGAAAAGAAAAAATGGAAGAAACAGGTGCAACGCAAGGCATGACCAGAACGGGTAGGTTTTATACACCCAAGCAAAGAAACTGCATCTAAATCGCCTGTCATTGAGACTGGCCCGGACGACCTTTGGAGAAATGTGCAAGCAAGGGAATATTTTGTGGTTGATCATCTGAGCAAAACCCCTGCTCAAATATCCATTTTATCACTGTTGCAAAACTCTGAGGCACATAGGAATGCCCTGATGAAGGTGTTGAACAAAGCCTATGTACCCAACAACATCACTAGCGGAGAGATGGCCAACATGGCAGGGCAAATGTTGGAAAGCCACAAGATCACTTTTCATGAAGACGAGATGCCACCAGAAGGATTAAGTCACAACAGGGCACTGCATATCACAGTGCAGTTTGAAGACAAGTTCATTGTGAGAGTCTTGATAGATGGGGGTTCCAGTCTCAACATCTGTCCACTAACTACTTTGAAAAGGTTGGGTAAAGGTCTGCAGGAGATACGAGCAGGAAGTATGAATGTGAAAGCATTTGATGGGTCTAAAAGGGCCACAATTAGGGAGACCAACCTCAGCCTACAGATGGGCCCAACCTGGTTTGATATTGAGCTTCAAGTGTTGGACATATCTGCTACCTACAACCTATTGTTGGGACGACCTTGGATGCATGCCGCTAGGGCCGTAGCTTCTACTCTACATCAGATCGTGAAGTTTGAGTGGAACCATCAGGAAGTGATCATCCATGTTGATGGGAGTAATCCCATTTACACCAATCAAACTGTTCCAGTCATTGAGAATAGCAGGAAGTTGGGTGGAGAAACATACCATCGCATCGAGCGCGTCAACGCAACTAAAAAGGACAAATGGTGGAGCAGTAAGTTAGAAGGAATATTGGCATAGACAGGGTATGAACCTGGAAAGGGTCTCGGTAAGAATCTCCAAGGGATCATCAAACCGATACAGCTAAAGCGTCACGGCACAATGTTTGGTCTTGGGTATGAATACACCTGGCACGAGTATCAGAATTGGTCGCCACCATGGCATGGTCCTTATTACCCTCTTGAACAACCAGTACCACATTTGAGTCACTCATTTCATCAAGCTGACATGATGTGGGAGTCCGAAGAAGATGAAGTTCTAGCTGGTATAAGGAATCTATTTCTGGATGATGAAGACATGGATTGCAGTACAATAGTTGAGGAGGAGGAAGGCCTTATTATTCAGACTGTGGAGAAGGGAGTTATTCTCAAGATCTGGACTGCTGCACCATTAAGGGCCCGTCGAGTTCCTGGGTAGCCTGGCAATCAGCATCATTTATTTTGAAAGCAATTTTATGAGCACCTAAGACATTTTCAATATTTTGCTCTCAACGTATTTTGTTTTGAAATAATTGCTCGAGTCATCGAGTCGTACTTGTTTGACGTTTTCAAGATTTATTTAATGCATTGTTATATTTAGTATTTATTATTATTCTTTACATTTTTTTCTCTACAGCATTATTATTACCTATCCCGATGAACCTACGACTGTGACATGTAATGAGACAATGCAACATAAGGATAATGATTCAAAGGATCTAGAAGAGGATATAATACCCAAGGAAATTGCCAGAGAAGTGGAAAACTTTGAAAACAAGCCTAAGTCCAATTTGGATGAGATCGAAATAATTAATTTGGGAGACTCCAAAAGAGTCAAGGAAACGCGTGTAAGCATTCACTTATCACCATTGGAGAAGAAAGAATACATCCGGTTCTTGGAGGAGTATGAGGATATTTTTGCATGGTCCTATGATGGTATGATCGGTTTGAGCACGTCTGTAGTGGCTCATAAACTACCTACCAACCCTATGTGTCCACCTGTAAAGCAAAAGCTCAAAAAGTTCAAGCCAGATATGAGCCTGAAAATAAAAGAGGAAGTCACCAAGCATATCAAAGCTAAGGTGCTCAGAGTGGTTGAATATCCAACCTGGTTGGCTAACATTGTGCCGGTTCCAAAGAAAGATGGGAAGGTCAGAGTGTGTGTCGACTATCGGGATTTGAACAGAGTAAGTCCCAAAGATGATTTCCCTTTTTCCCAATATACACATACTGATTGACAACTGTGCCAAGCATGAACTCCAATCCTTTGTGGATTGCTTCGTGGGATATCATCAGATCTGGATGGATGAGAAGGATGCCGAAAAGACAGCTTTTATTACACCATGGGGAGTATATTGTTACAAAATAATGTCGTTTGGCCTAAAGAATGCTGGAGCCACCTATATAAGGGCCGTGACAACCATTTTTCATGACATGATACACAAGGAGATAGAGGTGTACGTAGATGACGTCATCATCAAATCCAAGAGAAGCACAGATCATATAGCATATTTGAGGAAATTCTTCGATCGACTTCGAAGATACAACCTGAAACTAAATCCCACAAAATGTGCCTTCGGAGTCCCTGCTGGAAAGTTATTAGGGTTCATCGTCAGCTGCCAAGGATTTGAGCTAGACCCATCAAAGGTCAAGGCTATCCAAGATTTGCAACCTCCGAAGAACAAGAAAGATGTGATGAGTTTCTTGGGGCGTGTCAATTACATCAGCCGTTTCATAGCACAATCAACTGTGATTTGTGAACCGATTTTCAAAATGTTAAAGAAAGACACTACAACAAGTTGGACTAAAGAATGCCAGAAAGCCTTTGACAAGATCAAGGAATATTTATCCAAACCACCTGTTCTGGTCCTACCAGAACCTGGGAGACCTCTGCTACTCTATTTATCTGTACTGAATGGGGCTTTCGGCTGTGTCTTGGGATAACATGACGAGACGGGAAGAAAGGAACATGCCATATACTATCTAAGTAAGAAGTTTACACCCTATGAAGCACGATATTCTTTGTTGGAGTGCACCTGCTGCGCTTTTATGTGGATAACTCAGAAGTTGAGGCACTACTTCTGTGCCTACACCACGTATCTCATATCAAGAATGGATCCGTTAAAATACATCTTCCAGAAACCCATGCCTACGGGAAAGTTAGCAAAATGGCAGATACTACTGAGTGAGTTCGACATCATTTATGTAACCCAAAAGGCGGTCAAGGGGCAAGCGTTGGCAGATCATCTAGCAGAAAATCCTGTGGGGGGAGAATACGAACTACTGAAAACGTATTTTCCCGATGAAGAGGTATCACTCATAGAAGAAGATATCACCGAAACCTATGACGGTTGGAGAATGTTCTTCGATGGAGCTGCAAACTTCAAAGGAGTAGGAATTGGAGCAGTTTTAGTGTCAGGAACAGGTCAACACTATCCAGTATCCGCAAAGCTCAGGTTTCCATGTACCAACAATATGGCAGAATATGAGGCCTGCATCTTGGGGCTCAAGTTGGCCATTGACATGAACGTTCAGGAATTGCTGGTAATTGGAGATTCAGACCTTTTGGTACATCAGGTTCTAGGATAATGGGCTACAAAGAATACCAAAATATTGCCATATTTGTACTACGTACAAGAGTTGATGAAGAGGTTCATAAAAATAGAGTTCAAACATGTTCCGAGAATCCAGAATGAGTTCGCGGATGCGTTGGCCACTCTATCTTCCATGATACAACACCCATACAAGAATTTCATCGATCCTATTCCAGTAGGAGTCCATAATCAGTCGACTTACTGTGCTCATGTTGAAGAAGAAACTGATGGAAATCCATGGTTTCATGACATCAAAGAATACTTGGCAAAAGGAGAGTACCCGGAACACGCAAATCATACTCAGAAACGTACACTCTGAAGATTGTCCAACCATTTCTTCCAAACTGGAAGAATTCTGTATAGAAGGACTCCCGACCTAGGATTATAATGGTGCGTTGATGCCAAGGAAGCTTCCAAACTGCTCAAATAGATACATGCCAGAGCTTGCGGACCACACATGAACAGTTTCGTTTTAGCCAAGAAGATATTAAGAGCAGGATATTTTTGGATGACTATGGACTGCATCAGGTATGTTCAAAGGTGTCATCAGTGCCAGATACATGCAGATATGATATGAGTGCCACCCAATGAACTCAATGCAACAAGTGCACCTTGACCTTTCTCCGCTTGGGGGATGGATGTCATCGGTCTAATCGAACCCGCCGCTTCAAATGGGCACAGGTTCATTCTAGTGGCCATAGATTATTTCATAAAATAGGTTGAAGTCGCATCTTACAATGCTGTAACTAAAAAGGTCATCACAGATTTCGTCAGGGATCGTATTGTCTGTCGATTCGGGGCACCAAAATCAATCATTATCGACAACGCCGCCAACCTTAACAGTGATTTAATGAAATCCATGTGTGAAACCTTTAGGATCAAGTATAAGAATTCCATAGCATACATGCCACAAATGAATGGAGTTGTGGAAGCCGCCAATAAGAACATCAAGAATATATTAAGGAATATGGTAGATAATCACAAACAATGGCACGAGAAGTTACCATTTGCTCTACTTGGATATCGTACCACGGTTCACACATCAACTGGGGCAACTCCTTATTTGCTGGTCTATGGCACTGAAGCCGTCATTCCTGCATTCCTGTAGAAGTAGAAATTCCTTCTTTGAGAATCATACAAGAGGCTGAACTTAGTGATGCAGAATGGATACGAAGTTGTTATGAGCAACTGGCTCTCATTGACGAAAAAAGAATGAACGCAGTATGTCACGATCAACTTTACCAGAACAGAATGTCCAGAGCTTTCAACAAAAGGGTCAGGCCTAGACAATTCACACCGGGGCAGTTGGTGCTAAAGCGGATCTTCCCACATCAAGATGAAGCCAAAGGAAATTTTTCACCCAATTGGCAAGGGCCCTACATGATTCACAGAGTGCTAACATAAGGAGCGTTCATACTTGCAGAGATGGACAGAGAAGTTTGGCCAAAACCTATCAACTCAGACGCAGTCAAGAGATATTATATTTAGATTGTTTACATTTCTTCATTTGATGTAATTGAACTATGCTTGACCTGATTCCCGTTTAAGAGGGGATACGTAGGCAGCCCTGTGGGTTCGGTCACAACTCAATAAAGTCTTCATTTTTACCATGGTCAGAACATCGTCATTTTAGCAAGTCCAGCCAACATCGTCATACACGGAACAGTCAAAGTATTGCACTTAAACTGGGGCAGTATTTTGAGGGGAACCCTCAAAATTCTAAAGCAAGGAGGTCGCAATGTCTCTAAAATATTTCACTCTTACTGGTTCATCTAACTCAGTCGATATTGCATACTACTATATTTTAAAATAACTACATTCATCAAATGCACGCATTTCTTTCGAAAAACTTTATTTCTATAAACAACCAGATGTTACCCAGGGTGACTCAAATAGGATCTCAAGACAGGAGCACATGCAAAGCAAAAGACAAAAGCGCGAACCAACCTTCCCCTGCAAAAACTCACAATTTTTCTTTGGATGCAGGCACAGTAAGTCAATAATATCTGCAGACAAGTTAGGTCACCACCTTCAAGATAGCGGATTATCTATTCCAAGCATCTCCAGCTAAGAAACACTCTACTATCACTCATCGTTTTCCTTACATCGAGACTAAGCATTGTCTCCTATTTTTGTATAAGGCTAAGCATTGCCTCCTTAACTGCACAATGCTAAGCACTGCCTTCTTTGCATGAAACTAAGTATTGTCTCCTATTTTGCATGAAGCTAAGCATCGCTTCCCTTACTCGCATGAGACTAAGCGTTGTCTCCTATTTTGCATGAGGCTAAGCCCTGCCTCCCTAATTGCATAAGGCTAAGCGTTGCCTCTCCTTGTAGGAGACTAAGCATTATCTCCTTTCTTTGTATGAGACTAAGCATTGTCTCCTATTTGCACGAGGCTAAGCATCGCCTCCTTAAATGCATAAGGCTAAGCCCTGCCTCCCTAATTACATAAGGCTAAACATTGTCTTTCTTGCATGAGACTAAGCATTGTCTCCTTTATTTGCATGAGATGAAGCATTGTCTCCTATTTTGCATGAAGCTAAACACCGCTTCCCTTACTTGCATGAGACTAAGCATTGTCTCTTATTTTTCATATGGCTAAGCACTGCCTTTTCCTTAAGATTAAATACTATCTCCATTATGCTATTTAAGACCTAGTACTATCTTATATTCGCCTGCGGCTAAGCATTGCCTAAGCTCTGTTTCGTACGACCTAGCATCATATCTTCGCATCTCATTAGCTGAAACATCGCCATCTTTGTCCAAAGGCGTCATAGTCCGAAGGCATCATCCTCATAGCCGGAAGACACCATTCCATGGCCTGAGGATCTCTCAGTATTGCACATCATTATTCAAAGGCGTCATGGTTCAGAGGCACCATTTTCATGGCCCGAGGACATCATTTCATGGCCTGCAAATTTCTTATCACATGATTCATGGCCCAGGACGTCATGGTCTAAGGACATCATCCTCACCGTCCAAAGACAACTTTTATGGTCCAAAGGGAATTTGCATCATGTCTAAATTCTCGCAATAATTCATATATACTTGCGTGCATCGTGTTTAAGTTTTGCAGGTAATCCAGGAACTAATCGTTCTCCTAACGGGATCAATCTTCGCTCTGGTTTCCGTTCAACGTTCACATCCTACAATTATTTCAAATGCAACCAACCACCATCAGTTACCCACTTTTACTTGATAACCGTTCAGATACTCGTTTTGAGATACATCCATAACATTTCAGGATTCACATTCATGATTTCACGCAAATTCACCTGATATTGTCCTACCCTAAAAGAGCCCTTTCCGAAGCACACGACTATTCTTATAACAACTCATCTCCCGAGATACCATCTCATAGTCCCAAACGTAAATGTGCAGGGGGATCTCCCGGAATACCGTTCCCTAGTCCCAAAGTAAATGTGCAGGGGGATATCCCGAAATACCGTTCCGTAGTCCCAAAGTAAATATACAGTACAAGGGATCTCCCAAAATACTGTTCCGTAGTCCTAAAGTAAATATGTAGCGCAAACAATAGAAATGCAACTGCATCACGAAATCTTACGATTTGGACTAAGTATTAGTCAAGGAAGAAGCAGGAAATTCACTAAGCATGTTGCACAGAGTTCACATAGGTAATTAAGACACGTAGACATGCTATATTAGACTAAACAGGATAGCTACGCAAATAGGAATAACTCAATTAATTATTGAAAATAGATTAATACTCATAAAAATGGTATAACTCAAAATAAAAGAAAAACGGGTTGCTGCTCAGTAAGAAAATCGGGTTTTTCCATAACTAGCACGTGTACGTACTCGTCACCTTACGTACACGGCGCTCACATATCACAATAGTTCCAAATCTTAAGGGGATTTCCCTCACACAAAGTTAGGCAAGCCACTTACCTCGAACCAAGCACAATCAATCAGTCACAATGCCTTTCCCACGAATATTTGGCTCCGAATGGCCCAAATCTAGCCGAAAGCAATTACATATCATAAATATAACAATAATAGACTGATCTAATTAACGAAATCAACATTTTAACGAAAATTTTAAAATTAACTCAAAAATCACCCGTGGGGCCCATATCTCGGAATCGGGTAAAAGTCATAAAATACGAAAGCCCGTTCACTCACGAGTCTAACCATATCAAATTTACTAAAATTTCACACCAAATGGTCCTCCAAATCCACAAATCAAACTTCCAAATCCCTAGCCTCCAATTCCCAATTTTCACCTTAAATACATACTAACTAGGTGGGAAAACACATGAGGAAGCAAGATTATTGATCAAAAATAAGTACAAGGGACTTACCTCAAGAACTCCTCTAAATGCTCTCAAGAAATCGCCAAACCCGAGCTCAAAATGTTGAAAATGAGCAAAAATCGCAAACACTTGCCTTTAAGTGTTCTGTCCAGACATTTCGCACCTGCGGACTCTCTGTCGCATCTGCGGCTATCGCATGTACGAAAATGCATCGCACCTATGCCCAGCTGCCCGCATCTGCAACTCTCACATGTACGGGAAAAATCTTCGTACCTGCGGTTCCTGCTCAACTCCTTCTTGACCGCATCTGCGGCTCCTCCTTCGCACATGCGAATCTTCAGCTACTAGCCTAAGTCCAAATTCAATCCATTAAGCATTCGAAACACACCCGAAGCCCCCGAAACCTCAACCAAATATACCAGCAAATCCTAAAATACCATACGAATTTAGTCAAGCCCTCAAATCACATCAACTAACGCTAAACTCACAAATCGCCCTCCAATTCAAACTTAAAGAACTTGAAACTTCAAATTCCTACAACCGATGCCGAAACCTATCAAACCACGTCCGAATGACCTCAAATTTTATACGCAAGTCACATTCAACATTACGGACCTATTCCAATTTCCGGAATCGGAATCCGACCCAGATATCAAAAATTTCACTACCGGCCCAAAACTCCAAAAATTCTACTTTTCGCCATTTCCAGCCTAAATGAGCTACAAACCTCGAAAATACAATCCGGACACGCTCTTAAGTCCAAAATTACCCAACGGAGCTAACAGAACCAACGAGACTCCATTCCGAAATCGTCTTCATACAGTTTCGACTACCGTCAAAATTCTAAGACTTAAGCTTTCGTTTAGGGACTAAGTGTCCCAAATCACTCCAAAAATCAAAACAAAATCTCCCGACAAGTCACAATAGCAGAAACAGATATGAGAGAAGCAGTAAATAGGGGATCAGGGCTATTACTCTCAAAATGATCGGCCGGGTTGTTATACTTTTGTTGATATTTCTCTATGGTTGCACTTGCCTTTTGTTATTTTATTTTTTCCGAAATTTGTAAATTCTTGTGTTCTTCGTGATGTATTATTTGACTTAATATTAAGTGTTTTGTATTTCTTGTTATATTGCGTTGGGTTTAGCTTTTTTGTACGAGACTCTGAGGATTTGTATTTCTGGGTTGTACTTGTTTTCGATGATTGAGTTGTTTTAAATAAAAGAAAATTACTATTATGTTTTAATTTAATAAATTTTACATCCAAATCAGTAGCTTATCTGATGTTTTATTTTAATTGAAATGTCATTTTTCTTCACTCAAACGATTTCTAAAATAAACTTATTTCTTTGTTGATTTCTTACTTGATTTAAAGATTTTAATCTTACTTTATTGAAAATAAATCGATCCTATGATTTTTATATATTGATATTTTGGGCGCGTGAGTTGTCCGTGCAGATGTGATATAGACATGGGCACGAGGTGCCATGAGAATATGAAAGGGGTTAAGACTCGTATTTATGATTATGATATAAGATATTTATGTGAAAGAGTTTTATATTTGAAGGATATTTATTTGAAGAAATTTATTTGAAGGGTATTTATTCGAAAGAATTATATGTGAATGATTTATATTCGAAAGACTTGATTAATTGGATGTACTTGTCTTTATTATCCATTTGAGTAATATTTATGATGTTTCTGCTGCCTTGCTATTTATGTCACAAGTTGATTATTGTTGTCATCACTGCTATTTATTATTCTATTATTTTCGTATGCTATATTGCACATGTTATTTGACTAGTGAGTGTCTTTACTGTACCTTGTCACTACTCTACCGAGGTTAGTCTTGATACTTACTGGGTACCAAATGTGGTGTACTCATACTACACTTTTGTATATTTTTATGCAGAGCCAGGTATTGGAGATATCGGATTCTGATAGAGATTAGAGTGTGATCGCAAGGATTCAAGGTATGGCTGCTTGGTCGTCGCAATCCCCAGAGTCTTTCCATTTTTATTGTACTGTCCACTCTTATTCGAACAGTATTGTAAATTCGATCCTTGGGGATCACTGCATGTACTCAGTTAGAGCTCGTGACTCAGTATCACCAGTCTTGGGAATGTGTTATAATTATTTCCGCTGTTGGTTGCGAGTATGAAAAAAAATGGCTTGAATTGTAATTGTAATCGGCTTACCTAGTCTTAGAAACTAAGTGCCATCACGACGCTTGTGGTGAGATTTTGGGTGGTGACACTTTTAGAAAATATTTAAAGAATTAATTTTCATCAATTGTCCTAGTGTGTGATTAAAATATAATGGCAGAGGCGGATATAGTAAATCAAAAAATAAAGAATCAATCGTGTTAGAGTTTCTACGTGTGAAACAATTTTATGTAATCTTTTTTTCTATTGTCTTTATTTTCCTGATATCTTGCGTCTTTATTGGGGAATACTAAATACCAATAGGATTAAAATTTTAAATTATATAATACTCAGTTATAAGAAATAAATAATAGATACTTTATCGACGAATATTGGCGAGAGCGCCCTCCTATTTAAATATCACAAATTATATTATATTCATATTTTAGTTTAAATAAGAAAAGGATTTTTATATGGTAAGACTTAATTGATTTTAAAGTCTTATCTATTAGGAATTCTTACAAAGTAATACAAATAATGAAAAATTTAATGCCTAAAATTTAGCTGATTTTGATGTCGGTGACTTTTTTATCCAATACGAACTCTATTTTCAAAGGATAAAAAAGACGAACGACATTTCGCTAACGGCCTTCGTGCTTTTAATATAACTAGTCTTAGGGTACTGCTTTGCGCGTGTACCATATATCAATAAATATATAATTTTTAATAGTTACGTAATTATTATTAAATAATGTATTTGAGTTCTTGAACAAAAAGTACATCTATCCCAATGAGCCGTCTATCGAATCATTGCAATTGATGTTCGATCCCGAAGAGAAGGAAAAGATCTTCGGAAAGTGAATTTTTATGATACAATAAAGAATCAAACTTATTTAAATGTTCCTGCAATTTTATATTTTCTTGAACAAGGGGCTCAACCTAAAAAATATTTATTTTTGTGTTAGGGGTTCGTAATTTTATGCTTTTATAATGATATAGAAAATATGAATATTTTCTCACTCGAACAACATTTTTCTCTTTATCGATTTTTTTGTATAATATCTAAAAATTATATTTAATAATTATATATATATATATATAAAAGTACATGTGTCTCTCTTTTAATAGTGACAAACTGTATATATAGAATCTTCCCCTTGGAGCTATAAGTTCAAATATATTTCATATGAAAATGGCATAAGCAAATATAAGGAAAAGAAAACGTCCTAAATATTATGACTCTTATATATTCCAGATATATTTATGTTAAAGTTCTATATATTATGACTTCCTACATAATTTAAATAAGAAAAAATTTAATAATCAAAAATTCAGTTGATTTTAAAGTACTAAATATTAGAAAATAATTAAATTATGATTTTGTCTAATGTGAAATCTATTTTCAAAAGGTAAAAAAGGCTAACAATATTTCGCTGAGGATTTCCGTCTTTTAATATATCAGAGATGTCCATTACCCTTTATTCAAAATATAACTTTCTATAAAATTTATGTATCAAAAATATAAATATATATTTTAATAAATACTATGATTAAATTTATATTATCCAATGTTCATAATTGTTACTCTTTAACTCAAAATAAAAAATATTAAAAATACCTTGGGAATGACGCTTAACAACTGCATTTTAAGTGTACATAATTTAATAATATTTATATCAAAAGGTTTATATTTATTAATATAGGGTACATGCGTAAAACGTGTATTCTATCCATAAATAATTGTATGAGTTATAATATTCTTAGTTTTGGCGATAAATTAACGTTAAATATAATTTTATAAGTAAAAGTAAGGATGGTTCATTTCTTACATCAAATTAAAACGAATTTGACACGTTTTAGGAAATTAGATTGTATTCAAAGTAAATACATAACATCTCTAAAATTCAAAACGT
Organism: Nicotiana tomentosiformis; assembly: GCF_000390325.3. Lineage (NCBI taxonomy): Eukaryota > Viridiplantae > Streptophyta > Magnoliopsida > Solanales > Solanaceae > Nicotiana > Nicotiana tomentosiformis. The sequence continues at coordinate 18,609,260 of NC_090819.1, forward strand.
TAATAAGAAAGGGTTAAGAAAAGACTCCTAAGTTTTTGTTTGATAAAGATCAGTGTTCCTGAAAACAATTCCCATAACATGAGTAGCTAGAATTTTCTTTTTAATAAAGTATTTTTTTCTTTAATTACAATTCGATTACTTGTTGAAAAGATATTTTTCTCTTTTATTTATCTTAGATTTTAGCAATTGAACAAAATCTAATTCCTTCTTGAAAACAATTTTTTCTCATTTATTTATGTATGAAGTTTAGGAATGCATTTTTTTTACTTTTGTTTTATTTATGTGGGAATTTAGTAATGTTCTACTTTTCCTTGTAATTTGTAGATGGACTTTTTTTACTTTTTGTAAGTACATTTCATATTAGATAAAATTATAATTACACTCAGTATATATCTTTTTTGTTTAAATTAGGAATTACAAAACACTTTGAGGTAGTTTCGTCCCTTCTTGAAAAGATAATTTTTTATTTACGTTTAGGATATTTTTTTGTTTTTCGTAAAAGAAATTGTTTTGATACTTTGACATAAAAGAAAAAAGGGTTAGTAAACATACTTCAAAGGATCAATTAACAATAGAATATTGTCTTGCTATCTTTTAGTTATCAGAAAGGAAGAGAAAGTTTCCAAAAGCTCTTTTTTCTTTCTTGATAAGCAGCAAACATTTCAAGAAAAGTTTTTCATAACAAAAATAGATACATTTTCCTTCTTACGCAATATTGTTGGAATTAAAGTTGAATATAAATTCCTAACTGTTAGTATTAAATTCAGGTAAAAAGGTGTAGAGAAAGTCAAAGTTTTATAATTATAGTACACTTCAAAAGTTATAAATATATTAGGACATCTTAAATAATTCACATAAGAAAATTTTAATAACCAAAATTTTAGTTGATTCAATTGAAATGACTATTTTGTCTAATGTGAACTCTATTTTAAAAGGATAAAAAAGGCGAACGAAATTTCGCTAAAGGCCTTCGTGCTTTTAATATACTAGTTTTAGGATACGTGCGTTGCACGTGTAAAAAAGTCAGCCAACATTTTGTGTTTTTATAATAGTATAAATTAATAAAGAATATCTTGTAGTGCCAAATTTCACGTCATATATATTTCAGATACGATTTATCATGAATGGTCGAGTTGGATCTAATTCTCATATAAGCAAACTGCACCCTTATCCTACACTGTAAAGACCCAAAATCCCACAACAGGCGTCGTGATGGCACCTAGTCTCTAAGACTAGGTAAGCCAATTTCTATTACAATTTGAAGCCATTTTTTTAAAATCTAACAGCGGAAATAATTACAATACACAACCTCCTAAGACTGATAGTACTAAGTCATGAACTCTAACTGAATACATGGAATGATCACGCGGACCGATTATACATACTGTTTGATTACAAATTAACAGTACAATGAAATGAAAAGACTCCAAGGGACTGCGACGGCCAAGCAGCTCTACCTTGAATCCTTATGATCGCGCTTTAATTCTGCTCAAGTCTGATATCTTCAGTACCTGGCTCTGCACAAAAATGTGCAGAAGTGTAGAGTGAGCACACCACAGCAGTGTCCAGTAAGTATCAAGACTAACCTCAATGGAGTAGAGATGAGGTACAGTCAAGACACTCACTAGTCTAATAACATGTGCAATATGATATTCAAAATAATATGAAACAAATAATAATAATAAAGGCAGGATAAAACAACCAGTGATATGCACAACAGACAACAAGAATACCATTAATATCACTCAACAATTAATAAATACAATTATACCCAATTAAATCAAGTCCTTCAAATAAATGTCTTTCAAATAGTTCTTCCAGATAACTCTCTTTCAAATATAATTTTCTCAAATAATTATTTTTCAAATATAATTCTTTCAATAAATCTTTTCAAATACAATTTTCTCAAATAAATATCTTTCAAAATACAATTCGTTTATATAATACTTCCTAAGTAAAAATCCTTCCAAATAAATATTTTGAATATAATTCTTTCAATTAAAAAGTCACCATGCGATACCTCATTTCAAAATCATCAAAATACGGGTCTCAACCACTTTTCATATTTTTCGTAAATACGGATCTCAACCCATTTTCATATTTTTCGTAAATACATGTCTTAGCCCATTTTTATATTTTTCGTAAATGCGGGTCTCGACCCATTTTTATATTTACGCGGTACCTCGTGCCCATAATTAAATTATCATATTTACCCGGCACCTCGTGCCCTCATTTCATATCTCAACTGCATGGATAATTCACGTGCCAATATCCCCATTTCATATCCCAATTCACGGCACTTCGTGCCCACATTTCATTTCATAAATCGTCTGGCAATGACCACAGGCTCCCAAGTTCAACATAAATCAGATTATTATCAATTTACTAACAACAAGACAAGTTGCACAAGGTATAAAAATAAACACAAGAAAATCACAACATCACATAAAAATTTTCAACACCACAACCCCACATTATCATATATCGTCCCTGACAATAGCCACCCTTATCGCTCCTATTACCACCCTTATCGCTCCGCCCAGACAATATCAATAGCCACCCTTATCGCTCATATTGCCACCCTTATCGCTCCTATAGCCACCCTTATCGCTCCGCCCAGATAATATCAATAGCCAACAAACACAACAGTGAAATGCCACCCTTATAACCACATAATATCAACGGTGAAATGCTACCCTTATCTCACCAAAATAACAACTCACACAACACAACAATTCACACAGAAAATTATCACAACAACATAACAAAAATCAATTCATATCACAATTTGCCCAATGGCCACAACCAAATTTTAAAGCTACAACCAAGTTAATTAATTTCACAGCAAATAGCCAAATGCTCCACACAATGTGTACAACACCCAAAAATAATCAATAGAGATAGAAATTACTCAACATAAAGCAAAATCTTCATAAAAGATCAAATTTTTAATAATTATATAAACACCTCTTCTTAAGATCATTTAATTAATTATTTGCATAGGAAAAAATTCAAAATGAAATTAAAATCCAATAATTATCAAGCCAGCAAATTCACGAAATTTCATAAATAATCAAATAACAATCACATCACATTATCATATAACAATAGAGTCAACAACAAAGGTTTAGGCACGACAAGTAGATAATTAAATATATGCCAATAATTATCTAATTTACTACCCAATATGCTCAGGACTTTAACCCAATAAAATTTGCACATATAAACCAAATACGTACTCGTCACCTCGCGCACATGATTTTCAATTACCCAAGTTGCACATAAGACTCAATGCCTAAGGGGAATTTCTCCCACTCGAGGTTAAGCAAGACACTTACCTTTTGAAGTTAGGCCGATATTTCAAAATAGCCTTCTTGCTTGAATTGACCTCCGGGCCATTCAAATCTATCCAAATTAATTGTATAACTTCATTAAAATTCATCGAAAATAATTTCGGATAATAATACGTCGACTTAAAAATTTATTCCAAAAAATTAATGCGGGACCCGCCTCTCGGAACCCGACATAATATTCATGAAATTCGAACACCCATTCCGATACGAGTTCAACCATACCAATTTTATCGAATTCCAATAATAAATCGACCTCCAAATCTTAAATTTTTATTTTTGGAAGATTTTACAAAAAAATTAATTTTTCTTCCATTAAATCCGAATTAAATGATGGATTTAAAGACATAATCATGGAAATTAATCAAAACTGGATAAAATCACTTACCCCAAACACCCACGCAAGAATCTCTCCAAAAATCGCCTTCTACCGAGCTCCCAATTTAATTTTGAGTTATGAACTCAAACCCTCATTTTTGGGACTTTTAATTCTGCCCAGATACACCTTCTTCGCGTTCGCGACCATTCCTTCGTGTTCGCGACCATTCCTTCGCGTTCGCGAAGGCCAAAAACTCCAGCTGCCTCTAATCCTTCTTCGCGTTCGTGTGACAAGCGTCGCGTTCGCGAAAGCCAACTGCTTCTGCCCCATCATTTCCTCTTCGCGTTCGCGAAGTCCTCGTCGCGTTCGTGATGACCAGCTGACCAACTCCTTCGCGTTCTCGTTCCAAGCTTCGCGTTCGCGAAGGCCAAACGACCCCAGGCCCCTATCTTCCTTTACTTCTTCGCATTCGCGTTGCCTAGGCCGTGTTCACGACGGCTTGCCCTGCTCCTTCTTTGCGTTCGCGTTCACAGCTTCGCGTTCGTGAAGGACAAATCATCAGCCCCTCAAACTCCTCTTCGCAAATGCGGGACTCCCTTCGCATTCGCGAAGAAGGAAACCAGACTTCAGCAACAACAGTCCAAACAGCTCCAATTTGATCCGAAACCATTCTGAAACACACCCGAGCCCCTCGGGACCTCCGTCCAATCATACCAACCAGTCCCCTAACATAACACGGACTCGTTCGAGGTTTCAAATCACATCAAATTACGCCAAAAATACAAATCGCACTACAAATCGAACTTATGAACTTCAAAAATTTCCAACTTCTAAAACTCATGTCGAAACCTATCAAACCAATCCGGAATGATGTCAAATTTTGCAGGCAAGTCCCAAATAACATAATGGAGTTGTTCCAACTCTCAGAATCGCATTTCGACCCCGATATCAAAAAGTCAATCCCTCGGTCAAACTTCCCAAAAATTCGACTTTCGCAATTTCAAGCCTAAATTGGCTACAGACCTCAGATTCACATTTCGGACACATTCCTAAGTCCAAAATCACCCAACGGAGCTAATGGAACTGACAGAACTCTATTCCGGAGTCGTCTTCATACAGTTCTAACTATGGTAAAAATCCTAAGGCTTAAGCTTCCATCTCAGTGACTAAATGTCCGAAATCACTCCGAATCATCCATAATTCAAACTCGACCACACTCGCGGGTCATAATACATATTGCGAGGCTGCTCGAAACCTTAAGTCACTGAACAGGATGTAAATTCTAAAAACGACAAATCGAGTCATTACATTCTCCACCTCTTAAACAAACGTTCGTCCTCGAACGTGCTAAGAATCTTTCCGAGGACTTTAAATTACTGAGTATATTCTTGCACACATACTTGTGAGTGATTTTACATTCCCGCAATTTAACACGGGTCCGACAACACCATCTCAATTGAGATTATTTCTTTTATCCATACTTAAAAAGTTTAAGGCCATTCTCTTATGCTCCAATATTTTCAAAAAGGCCCGATTTCTCACAACAACGGATAGTATTAGTCTCAACTGGCTATAGCAACTCGTGCATATGCACATATCAATAGTGTTGAAGTAATTCAAAACTTTCTCTGGGGTGTTACATTATTCCCCGCTTAGGATCATTCGCCCTCAAACACATAACATAATTTATCTCTTCCCTTGCAAATCTCAATCCCCCAAATTTTTCAGAAATTTTGGCAGAGTCTCCCCTGTAATTGGGCCTATCCACCTGCCAGAGTAACACCCAAACAACTCCTAATAACATAACCACAACCCAACAAAATATCACAGGGTATATATCAATAACATTAATCTCAGCATTGCCTGATCATAATGATATCAGGACATGAAGCACATCATATGTATGCTCATCACCACATCTCTGGTCTTAAAAGTTGTTCATAATTAATTCCAACATCATCAATTAATCTCATATTAACCATCACCTCATTTCAAATTTTTACAATACTGACAACAGAACGTGAGGCATGAAGACCTCATGATTACTTACTCGGATTAATGAGTCACATTTAACGCCACTTGGGCACTCACCTCATAGGCTAAAACTCAATATTTACAACACAAAAATGGATGAATATGTACAGAAAATATACAAGCATTATCAAATAAGCCTAACAGGCATGACTCCCTATTAATATTATTGCACAAATTAAATTTCACAAGGGAGAATCTTAAACTCATAAATATTTTACCACAAGGACCTCGTCCTTATATAACTTCCATCGCGGCTTGCAGCCCGGTTTAAATATTTCACATCATGTAAAAATGTGAGGATCTCGTCCTCAAATCCGAATCACCAGTATTTTGCACATTATGCCCACTGAAATTTCAACTTTCCTTTCTTTCTTCTTTTCAATATATTTCATAAACAATTTTCACAACATATAATGAACCCTCCTACCGGGTAGGGCGTATAATTCATAAAAATTAGAATCAATTATTTCGAAACATATTAAACCCGCTGTAATGAATAATAAAAATTACTTTTGGACTTATAGCCCTCAATGGTGTACAAAAATAAAATAACAGACACGGGCTCACATCTTTAAATCTCACAACAGGGATACACATATAAGTCGGTCACAAATTTACGAAGCTCGCCCATGAGTGGAGCATAATAGGAGGATTCACCTCAATATTCAGAACGGAATCAAATTAAGTAAAATATCCTTTTATAATAAAAATTAGGATTGTACCTGTAACAACACCATCTGGTGTATTGGCCTCAGCCAAATCATATTGATCAAATCAACGGGTCGGGCCTCCACCTCATAGGCGCCCACTACCCGCCTGTCCTCCACCTCTAGGTGACTGTGCATATGGAGAATCAACTGGAATAAAGCTTGTAGCTGGAGTGTTCTGATGAAATCCACCCCTCTCAAGTCTGAGACAATCTCTTATGATATGCCTAGTATCACCACACTCATAACAACCTTCAGAGGTCGCGACTGCTCGTACTGAGTCTGTACCGGATAACTAGAATAACTACTGTAAGAATCTCGTGTCGGTGGTACACTGTAAACTGGAGCACTCCGAGTAATCTGATGTGCGGACTGAGCTGACCGGCTGATCGAGCCTCCGCTATAATGGGTTCTAGCTGAAGAGTAAAATCCACTGAACCCTCCAGATCTTCGAGAGCTTTTGGCCTCCTTAGACCCCCTTTCCTCGCCTAAAACACCCTCAATGAATCTGCGGACCCGTTCTCTGATTGTAGGAACCAAGATAGGTGCATGATGGGCTAACTCGCTGAACCTGATAGCATATTCTGACACTGTCATAGTGCCCTGACGCAACCGTTCAAACTCTGTGCGCCACGCATCTCTGAGAGTCTGGGGAATAAACTTTTTCAAGAACATTTCCGAAAATTGAACCCAAGTTGGTGGTGTGGCATCGGCTGGTCTACCTTCTTCATAGATTTGCCACCACCGATACGCTGTGCCTAACAGTTGAAATGTAGTAAAGGAAATTCCATTCACTTCCATAATACCCATGGTGCGGAGAATACGGTGACAATTTTCCAAAAATCCTTGGGCATCCTCTGTAGCTGTACCATTGAAAGTTAGTGGATCATATTTCTTAAACCTTTCAAGTCTCTTTTGTTCTTCTTCTGATGCCTCGGGCCTGACCTCAGGCCGAACCGGAATAACAGGTTGTATCGGTACTACACCCGAAACCTGACCAATGTGTACCTGCTGCTCTGGAGTGGTGGTAGGAGTCTGAGCTACTCTCCCAATCTGCGGAATATTTGGTACAACAGAGATCAATCCTGCCTGAGTTAATGTACCAAACATACTCAGGAACTGTGCTAAAGTCTCCTGAAGTCCTAGGGTAACAACAGATGCTTCTGGTACCTGTCCCCCAACTAGAGCTACTAATGGCTCCTCAACTGTTGTTCTGACAGGTTCTCTAGTCGCATCACGCGCCCTTCCTCGACCTTTACTTCGGCCTCTACCTCGGTCCCGGCCTCTTGCAGCCCTAGCAGTATGTGCGGATGCCTGCTCAGCTAACCCAGTAGTACGTGTCCTCACCATCTGTGAGAGAATGGAGATACAAAGGTTCAAATTCCAAATTCAACAACTTTCACACGACAGGAATGAAAGAAATGAAAATTTTCTAACAGTTTTGTAGCCTCTCGAAGATAAGTACAAACGTCTCCGTACCGATCCGCAAGACTCTACTAGACTCGTTCGTGACTCGTAGAACCTATGAACCTAGAGCTCTGATACCAACTTGTTATGACCCAAAATCCCACCACATGCGCCGTGATAGCACCTAGTCTCTAAGACTAAGTAAGCCGATTTCTATTACATTAAGAAGCCATTTTTTTTAAAATCTAACAGTGGAAATAATTACAATACACAACATCTCAAGACTGGTAGTACTGAGTCACGAACTCTAACTGAATACATGGAATGATCACGCGGACCGATTATACAATACTGTTTGATTACAAATTAATAGTACAATGAAATGAAAAGACTCTAAGGGACTACGATGGCCAAGCAGCTCTACCTTGAATCCTTATGATCGCGCGTTAACTCTGCTCAAGTCCGATATCTTCAGTACCTGGCTCTGCACAAAAATGTGCAGAAGTGTAGAGTGAGCACACCACAGCGGTGTCCAGTAAGTATCAAGACTAACCTCAATGGAGTAGAGACGAGGTACAGTCAAGACACTCACTAGTCTAATAACCTATGCAATATGATATTCAAAATAATAGGAAACAAATAATAATAAAGGCAGGATAAAACAACCAGTAATATGCACAACAGACAACAAGAATACCAATAATATCACTCAACAATTAATAAATACAATTACACCCAATTAAATCAAGCCCTTCAAATAGATGTCTTTCACATAGTTCTTCTAGATAACTCTCTTTCAAATATAATTTTCTCAAATAATTATTTTTCAAATATAATTCTTTCAATAAATCTTTTCAAATACAATTTTCTCAAATAAATAACTTTAAAAATACAATTCGTTTATATAATACTTCCTAAGTAAAAATCCTTCCAAATAAATATTTTGAATATAATTCTTTCAATTAAAAAGTCACCAAGCGACATCTCATTTTAAAATCATTAAAATACAGGTCTCAACCCCATTTCATATTTTTCGTAAATACGGGTCTCAGCCTATTTTTATATTTTTCGTAAATACGGGTCTTAGCCCATTTTTATATTTTTCGTAAATGCGGGTCTCAGCCCATTTTCATATTTCCACGGCACCTCGTGCCCATAATTAAATCATTATATTTTTCGGGCACCTCGTGCCCTCATTTCATATCTCAACTGTACGGACAATTCACGTGCCAATATCCCCATTTTATATCACAATTCACTGCATCTCGTGCCCACATTTCATTTCATAAACCGCCTCGCAATAATCACAGGCTTCCAAGTTCAACATAAATCAGATTATTATCAATTTAATAACAACAAGACAAGTTGCACAAGGTATAAAAATAAATACAAGAAAATCACAACATCACATGAAAATTATCAACACCGCAACCCCACATCATCATATATCGTCCCTGACAATAGCCACTATTATCGCTCCTATTGCCACCCTTATCGCTTCTATAGTCACCCTTATCGCTCCGCCCAGACAATATCAATAGCCACCCTTATCGCTCCTATAGCCACCCTTATCGCTCCGCCCAGACAATATCAATAGCCAACAAACACAACAGTGAAATGCCACCCTTATAACTACATAATATCAACGGTGAAATGCCACCCTTATCTTCCCAAAATAACAACTCACACAATACAATAATTCACACGGAAAATTATCACAACAACATAACAAAAATCAATTCATATCACAATTTACCCAAAGGCTATAACCAAATTTCAAAGCTACAACCAAATCAATTAATTTCACAGCAAATAGCCAAATGCTCCACATAATGTGTACAATACCCAAAAATAATTAATAGAGATAAAAAATTACTCAACATAAAGCAAAGTCTTCGTAAAAGATCAAATTTTTAATAATTATATAAACACCCCTTTTTAAGCTCATTTAATTAATCATTTGCAGAGGAAAAAATTCAAAATAAAATTAAATTCCAATAATTATCAAGCCAACAAATTCACGAAATTTTATAAATAATCAAATAACAATCACATCATATTGTCATATAACAACAGAGTCAACAACAAAGGTTTAGGCACGACAAGTAGATGATTAAATATATGCCAACAATTATCCAATTTACAACCCAATATGCTCAAGACTTTAACTCAATAAAATTTGCACATATAAACCAAGTACGTACTCATCACCTCGCGTACATAGTTTTCAATTATCCAAGTTGCACATAAGACTCAATGCCTAAGGGAAATTTCCCCTACTCGAGATTAAGCAAGACACTTACCTTTTGAAGTTAGGCCGATATTCCAAAATAGCTTTCTTGCTTGAATTAACCTCCGGGCCGTTCAAATCTATCCAAATTAATTGTATAACTTCATTAAAATTCATAGTAAATAATTCCAGATAATAATACGTCGACTTAAAAATGTATTCTAAAAAGTCAACAAAAGTCAACGCGGGACCCGCCTCTCGGAACCCGACATAATTTTCATGAAATTCGAACACCCATTCCGACACGAGTTCAACCATACCAATTTTATCGAATTCCAATAACAAATCGACCTCCAAATTTTAAATTTTTATTTTTGGAAGATTTTACAAAAATCTTGATTTTTCTTCCATTAAATCCGAATTAAATGATGAATTCAAAGACATAATCATGAAAATTAATCAAAACTAGATAAGAATCACTTACCCCAAACATCCCACGCAAGAATCTCTCCAAAAATCGCCTTCTACCGAGCTCCCAATTTGATTTTGAGTTATGAACTCAAACCCTCATTTTTGGTACTTTTAATTCTGCCCAGATACACCTTCTTCGCGTTCGCGAAGGCCAAAAAATCCAGCTGCCTCCAATCCTTTTTCGCGTTCGCGTGACAAGCATCGCGTTCGCAAAGGCCAACTACTTCTGCCCCATCATTCCCTCTTCGCGTTTGCGAAGTCCTCGTCGCGTTCGTGATGACCAGCTGACCAACTCTTTCGCATTCGCGTTCCAAGCTTCCGAATTAAATGATGGATTCAAAGACATAATCATGAAAATTAATCAAAACTGGATAAGAATCACTTACTCCAAACACCCTACGCAAGAATCTCTCCAAAAATCGCTTTCTACCGAGCTCCCAATTTGATTTTGAGTTATGAATTCAAATCCTCATTTTTGGGACTTTTAATTCTGTCCAGATACACCTTCTTCGCGTTTGCGACCATTCTTTCGCGTTCGCGAATGCCAACTGCTTCTGCCCTATCATTTCCTCTTCGCGTTCGCGAAGTCCTCGTCGCGTTCGTGATGACCAGGTGACCAACTCCTTCGCGTTCGCGTTCGCGTTACAAGCTTCGCGTTCGCGTTGCCTGGGCCGTGTTCATGAAGGCTTGCCCTGCTCCTTCTTTGCGTTTACATTCACAGCTTTGCGTTCGTGAAGGACAAATCATCAGCCCCTCAAACTCCTCTTTGCGAATGCGGGACTCCCTTCGCGTTCGCGAAGAAGAAAACCAGACTTCAGCAACAACAGTCCAAACAGCTCTAATTTGGTCCGAAACCAATCCGAAATACACCCGAGCCCCTCGGGATCCCCGTCCAATCATACCAACCAGTCCCCTAACATAACATGGACTCTTTTGAGGTTTGAAATCACATCAAATTACGCCGAAAATACAAATCGCACCACAAATCGAACTTATGAACTTCAAAAACTTTCAACTTCTAAAACTCGTGCCGAAACCTATCAAACCAACCTGGAATGACGTCAAATTTTGCAGGCAAGTCCCAAATAACATAACGGAGTTGTTCCAACTCTCGGAATTGCATTTCGACCCGATATCAAAAAGTCAACCTCCCGGTCAAACTTCCCAAAAATTCGACTTTCGCCATTTCAAGCCTAAATTGGCTACAGACCTCAGATTCACAGTCCGGACATATTTCTAAGTCCAAAATCACCCAACGGAGCTAACGGAACCGACAGAACTCTATTCCGGAGTCGTCTACATACAGTTCTGACTACGATAAAAATTCTAAGGCTTAAGCTTCCATCTAAGGGAATAAATGTCTGAAATCACTTCGAATTATCCGTAATTCAAACTCGACCACACACGCGGGTCATAATACATATTGCGAGTCTGCTCGAAACCTTAAGTCACTGAACGGGACGTAAATTCTAAAAATGACAAGTCGGGTCGTTACATACACACATGTCTTACCTATGTGTAACGCAGGTAATACGATTTTGCTTATTAGAAGTAATTATAGATGCATATAGAGTATCTTGAAATATGTATTTTTTTTATAAATCTTACAATTACAATATCAAATTTGTAATGTTTTCATATTTACTATGAATATGTTGCCATATGTAGTATCTTGCAGTGGCAATGAATATTAATTAGGCTAAGCTAATTCATATTAACAAAAAATTACGAATTTACAAACAATGATTATTTACAAAGAACGTTCTGATTTTCTTTTGAAATTGTTCTTGAACACATGCATTTTAGTTTTTAAACTCAACATAACATAATTTATTGTTCTTTTCATTCCCCAATTAGTTGGCTTGGTCAACCTTGCTCAACCAAGGTGAATTCCCAACATGTATTATCTCAAGTATTTGTTTTCTCTAGTTATAGAAAAATTAACCTTTTCAAAAAAATATTATATGATTCACCAAACGTAATATGAGTAACATCGGTATAACTTTAAAAAAACAAGCATATATAATCCTAAATTATATCAAAATATGAGTAGGAAAAAACATTACTGCTATTGACTAATGTATATTTCAAAAGTTTTTCCTAAATTTGTATTTCTTTGTGTAATGTGTTAACTAAATAATAGGAAACATCCTTGATTCAGTCCCTGAAATCAACTTTTCTACCAAATAAAATTGTGTGTATATATATATATATATATATATATTAAAAATCGAATCATCATAGCTACTTACTCGTTTCACTTTTAAGAAAATTACTATTCCATTAAGATACGCTAAAGAAAATTATAGGTACATTAATTCAATGTCTAAACCTTTCTACCACTTGTTACTGAACAAATCAAAGTATCACAACTTCTTGGAGGTCCCGTATACACATAGTAGAGAAGTTCTAGAGTAGACACCTTTCTACAATATGCCAACTTTGATTTTTCTAAACGTGTATACACTATACAAGGATGAGTTCTATTTTTTTTCTTGTAAAGTCTCCGATATATTTTTTCATTCGTTAAAAATATATTATCCAAAAGAATGAACAATTATAAAGTAGTCAAAATGCTTTGATTGATATCACCAAGATGGTGTCAATTGTAAGTTATATAGGTGATAAACTGTTATGTTCTGCTTTGGCCAAACATACAATAAATGTTCTTCGTAAATTAATATTGGATACAAAAAAAAATTACGTTTTTCATTCCTCACAACTTTAACATATCACACATTTAAAGAATCAAATATAGTACGTATTGTTAATGCAATCTATATTGAGACTCTTATTGTAACAATACCAATTTCGTCTATTGATAGTGAATTTACATAGGCGAGGTTATACATCTTTTGCTGGCAAAGGTTTAACTATATACTCACAAGCACATGAGAAATTAGGAGATATGTCATAACCATTGAACTCTATACTTGGAATTGATTTTAACCTGCACCAACAAGGTAATTACGAGAATTATAATTATTAGGATTCAAGGTGATAAGAAAATCAATAGATAAAATAACAACCAGAAAGTCTAAGAAATAAGAAAAAGAACATGGGATAAGAGCAATTGAAAGTTTGAACCCCGCTGATCTTGATATTTGTGAAGCAAGTTGTTCGTCTCACTTGATTTATGGGCTAAAATCATAAATCAACAATTTAAAGATAAGATATATAAACTCTTAACTTAAATTGTCGTTTACCTTGTTAACCTGCAAAACAAAACATGAATCGAGATTTCTAATGATTCGTAAATCCCAAAATTTCATTATATCAAAGTGGGGAAAAAAATCATTAGTATGGCGGTATGAATTGTGTTAGAAGGCAGACGCTTTGCTTGCATATGAAAGACAAGAAAAATATCTAAACGAAAAATCATACTTTTATTGGAGCCGGAAAAGTACAATCTAATCCCTTAAATATCAGAAAAGTGTGTAAATATAGTAGGTCTTTGAAATTTTGATATTAGATCCTAATTCGGGCTCTAAAAGTATGTAACGTAGCGTTGGCTTTAAAGTGTTAATTTGATAGGGCTCTACAAATAAAGAAAGAATTTATCTGTAATAAAATCTTATTTGATTCTAAAGTTCTAAATTTTAGAACTTCCTAAGTAGATGAAATAAGGAAAGATTTGATAAATAAATTTTAGTTGATTTTAAAGTTCTAAATATCAGGAAATTAATCAAATGATAATTATAAAATTTAATTTAAAAGGGTAAAAAAATAAATAATAAAACTTTCGTGTATTTAATATAGTATTATAGATATAAATAAATATATCTGCACTTTTTTGTAAATTCGATGAATAGTACAGCCTTCTTTCAATGTCAAAAAGGCATTACAGCTGCTGATGTCACATGAAAGTGACACATGCTCTCACAATTCACATCTATCTCCGGCGTACATCTTTTAGCACATGTGGTTTACGTAAATATTTTTGAAATTTTTATATTCATATACATTATTTCAAACTTTATTACCTTCCCTACTCAAGTTTTAATTTAATTACATAATATATAAAAAATTATCAATTATGTACATTTTTAGGCATTTAATGATAATAATTAAATTCTAAAATCACTCTAACGTCTATATCTTACTCCCCCCACGTTCCTCCCCCCACCCCCACACACGTATCTTCAGTATCTCCCTCCATTAACGCCTGTTTTCACTCATCTTCAAAAATCCCTCTACATTTTTTCCCTCTTCTTCAAAAATCCCTCTCAATTTTTATAGATTCAAGCTCTAAATACTCTAACACACACCTCCATTAACGCTTGTTGCCTGCTTAACTTTCAATGAAGAAGAAAATACTTTCGAAAATCGGCCCTAATTCCAGTAAGAGAGTAGCAATTCCACCATTGACAGCCATTAAAAAGCTTTGAATCTTTGAATTCGAATTTGGATTTTCAAAAACCATTATTCGTTTGGATTGAGTGTTGTTGCAAACAATTGGGAATATTGTTTAGAGTTTATATCTCAATTTTGAGGGTGTTTTGGTGAAGATTATACTTGATATTGGCTGAATTTCAGATTGAAACTCAAAGAAGAAGAAGAAGAAGAAGAAGAAGAAGAAGAAGAAGAAATGACATACATTATACTTACGAAATTATAGCAAAGTTGTAGAAAAATTGTATTATGTTGTTTATATATATATATATATATATATATATATATATATATATATATATATATATATATATTTATTTATTTATTTAAAAATTATATGAAAGTTGAACAATATTGTATAAAAATTGTATTTCAGTTGTATGATATTGTAGTTGTATATAACTGGGGTAGAAATAATGTATGAAAGTTGTATAATATATAATTAGTTATATGAAATTTAATTTTACTATGTATAAATTAGATACAAAATATACAAAAGACATATTGTATAAAGTTTATATAAAATTTATAGTTAAGTGGTATAATATTGTAGTTGTAGATAAGTTGTAGATAAGTTGCATAATATATAATTAATATGTATGAAATTTATTTTTACTATGTATAAATCAGATACAAAATATACAAAAGACACATTTGTATAAAATTTGTATAAAAAATATATTTAAATTTGTTGGGTGATTGGTACTTGACCATGAAATGACCATTTTAGTTCCTTTTTCCTCTTCATATTCAAAGAGTTGACTCGATCATTAGCAATTCAAAAGGTTGAAATTATGATTTTATTCTCTCATTCTCCCATATGAGTTTCTAAAGTAAAAAAAAAGATGGTTGAATGTTTCTTGTCTTGAGCTACAGGATGGCAGCAATATATATCGACCCCCCAAACTTGTACCTGCTCCTATGGAAGAATATAAAATGTCGATGCAGGAGAGAAATAAATCGAGGAAGGAGACAATGGACTTGCGAAAGGCTAGACAAAACCCGTTTATGATAGATTTGGTGAATAATCTTGAAGGAAGACCCGAAGAGGTAATTCACGATCTGACTATTAATACTGAGATATTTTCAATGACCCCTCCTGTATTTTACTATTGCTTTCGGTGAAATTTGCGCATGTTTAAATTTCTCAGTCGTGGTCACTGATCTTGTTTATTGTAAGAGGGGAGAGAGGAGAGAAAAAAGAAAAAGGGTGTAACTAAATTCCTTGATTGAAGGCACAAATAATGGATTGGGAGTCTTTAAGGTGGATTGTATACATTTTGTAACTAAAATGTGTTTAGGTCGGGTAAATGCTTGTAACGACCCAAATACCTAACCTGTCGTGATGGCGTCTATCGTGGTACTAGGCAAGATGACTCATTCCTAAACCAACCGATATTTTCATTTCAAGGATAATTTCAAGGCTATTTAGCGTAAAAACTGTCACGACCCGAAATTTCTACCTCCGGACTGTGATGGCGCCTAACATTTCACTTGCTAGGCAAGCCAACGTGAGAATAACATTATCATTTTTAAAATAATTTTTTAAAATTTATTAATAACATGAAAGCAAATGCGGAAGCAATTTTAAAATAATTCATAATAATAACGGTGTCTAAATACCATCCCAGAATTGGTGTCACAAGTGCACGAACTTCTAGAATAAATATAAATAAAGGTCTGAATAATATAAAGCTGTCTGAAAATAAACACACAGCTTAAGTACAATAGACGGGGATTTCAGAACTGCGGACGCCATGCAGTTATACCTCAAGTCTCCTCTGATAGCTGAAATCCGAGCAAGTCTATGGTACGCCGCTGGGATCAACTTCAAAATCTGCACAAGAAGTGCAGAGTGTAGTATCAGTAACACCGACCCCATGTACTGGTAAGTGCTGAGCCTAACCTCGACGAAGTAGTGACGAGGCTAAGGCGGTTCACTTACATTAACCTGTACGCAATATTAGTAACAACAACAATAATAGGAATAAATCAAGTAATTCATTTATAATAATTGAAGGCAACTAAGCAGTCTTAACCAATTATCATTTCCATTATTTCTGTTGCAGCATGCAACCCTCTCTCACAATATATCCACATTCAGTTCTGTTGCGGCGTGCAACCCGATCCTCTAATATTGACTTTTAATAAGTCTGTTGCGGCGTGCAACCCGATCCTCCAATATTGACTTTTAATAAGTCTGTTGCGGCGTGCAACCCGATCCTCCAATATATTCATTATAATCAATCCTGTTGCGGCGTGCAACCCGCTCCTCTAACATATTCATTTACCAATCAATTCTTATAGAAGAAATTTCCCAATAAACGCAACAATTAATATAAAAATCAGAAGACAACAAGCATACAATAATTATGATTTAATTATGAAGCAAACAATGACAAATAGCAATTATTATAGAAATCAGGGAGCAAATAGGCAGTTTAATATTTAATATGCTAAATTTCAAATAATAATTAAGGCACATAATTCAAATAACATGTAACAATTAATGCAGGAATTCAAGAATTTATATTTGCAAAGAATAAGAGATAAACAATTATTATAATAATTAATTTATGATTAAAAATAATTTATGATTTTTCAAATAAGCAGGCAAACAATTAATTTGACGACGTATAGACACTCGTCACCTCGCCTATACGTCGTTTACATGCAATTCACATAACAAACAATTTAAGGGTTCTATTCCCTCAAGTCAAGGTTAACCCCGACACTTACCTCGCTTTGTAAATTCCAATCAATTATTCAACCACAGCTTTTCCTTTTAAATTTACCTCCGAAAGCTTCAAATCTATTCACAAATAATTCAATATATTCAATACTAATCATAGGAATTAATTCCTTATGAATTTATAATTTTTTCGGATAATAATCCGAAATTCATTAAAATATTCGGCAGTGGGACCCACATCTCAAATCCCGAAAAAACTCACGAAATCCGAACACCCGTTCCGATACGAGTTCAACCATACCAAATTTGTCCAATTCTGATATCAAATGGACCTTCAAATCTTAAATTTTCGTTTTTGGAAAGTTTTACAAAAATTGCAATTTCTTCCATCTAAATCTGAAATAAATTATGAATATAGACATGGATTTGTGAAATATAATCACTTTTGGTTATAGAACACTTACCCAATCCAAAGTCGTGAAAATCCCCCTTGAACTCGCCCAAATCCGAGACTCAAAACTCAAAAATGAGTAAAAATAACTAAGAACCGATTTTATATATTCTGCCCAGCATTTTCGCATCTGCGGTGCCTGGGCTCGCATCTGTGAAAAGGGGTTGCCAGGCGAGGTTCCGCATCTGAGGACAAAATGTCGCACCTGCGACGTCCGCTTCTGCGCACAAGGGCCGCACCTGCGAAGGCCGCATCTGCGATGGATGTCTCGCTTCTGCGAGCTCGCACCTGCGGTCAAAATTCCGCAGATGCGATTATACCAGAACCCAAATTTCAGATTTTTGCTTAAGTCCAATTCTTGTTCCGATTTTGATCCGTTTCACTTTTGGGGTATTCGGGACCCCATTCGAATATACCAACAAATTCCGTAACATAATACGGACTGACTCGGGGTCTAAAATCACGTCAAACAACACTGAAATTACAATTCACACCCCGATTCGAACTTTGAGTTTTAAACTTTCAATTTGTAAATCTCGTGCCAAAACATATTAAATGAATCCGGAATGATTTTAAATTTGGCACACAAGTCATAAATGACATAACGGAGCTGTTCAAATTTCCAGAATCGGATTCCGGCTCCGATATCAAAAAGTCAACCCCGTGGTCAAACTTGGAATATTTAGCCTTTAAATTGCTAGTTCCGTTAAATGGTCATAACTTGAGCTAGGGACTTCCAAATTAAATTTTGGGCATACGCCCAAGTCCCAAATTACGATACGGAGCTACCAGAACTGTCAAAATATTGATCCGGGTCCGTTTGCTAAAAATATTGACCAAAGTCAACTCATTTAAATTTTTAAAGCTCTATTTCACATTTTAATTTATTTTTCACATGAAAACTTTCCAAAAAATTTTACAGACTGCGCACACAAGTCGAGGAAGGATAAATTGTATTTTTCGAGGGCTTAGAACACAGAATTACTTATTAAATTTAAAGATGATATTTTGGATCATCACATTCTCCACCTCTAAAACAAACGTTCGTCCTTGAACGGAGTTAGAAAAAGTACCTGAGTTGGAGAAAAGGTGTGGATATTTACTCCGCATGTCCGACTCGGACTCCCAGGTAGATGCCTCTACCGGCTGACCTCTCCATTGCACCCGAACTAAAGGATAACTCTTTGACCTCAACTGTCGGACCTACCGGGCTAGAATAGCCACGGGCTCCTCCTCGTAAGTCAAATCTTTGTCCAATTGGACTGAGCTGAAATCTAACACATGGGACGGATCACCATGATATTTTTGGAGCATAGACACATGGAACACCGGATGAACCGTTGATAAACTAGGTGATAATGCAAGCTTGTAGGCTACTTCATCCACCCTTTCAAGAATTTCAATGGGTCCGATATACCTAGGGCTCAACTTGCCCTTCTTTCTGAACCTCATTACACCTTTCATAGGTGAAACCCGGAGCAATATTCGTTCTCCAACCATGAATGCAATATCACGAACTTTACAGTCGGCATAACTCTTTTGCGTAGACTGAGCTGTGCGAAGTCGATCCTGAATAATCTTGACCTTATCCAAGACATCCTATACCAAATCGGTACCCAACAACCGAGCCTCTCCCGGTTCAAACCAACCAACTGGCGATCGGCATCGCCTTCCGTATAATGCCTCATATGGAGCCATCTGAATACTCGACTGGTAGCTATTATTATAAGCAAACTCCGCAAGTGGCAAGAAATGATCTCAAGAGCTTCTAAAGTCTATAACACAAGCGCGGAGCATATCTTCCAATATCTGAATAGTGCGCTCTGACTGTCCATCTGTCTGTGGATGAAATGTTGTACTCAACTCCACATGCGTGCCTAACTCACGTTGTATAACCCTCCAAAAATGTGAGGTAAAGTGCGTACCTCGATCTGAAATAATAGACACGGGCACACCGTGAAGGCGGACAATCTCACGAATATAAATTTCAGCTAACCTTCTGAAGAATAGGTAACTACTACTGGAATGAAATGGGATGACTTGGTAAACCTTTCCACAATGACCCAAACTGCGTCAAATTTTCTCTGAGTCCGTGGGAGCCCAACAACAAAATCTATTGTGATACGCTTCCACTTCCACTCAGGAATTTCTAACTTCTGAAACAAACCACCAGGTCTCTGATGCTCATACTTAACTTGCTGACAATTCAGACACCGAGCTACATGTGCAACTATATCCTTTTTCATTCTCCTCCACCAATAATGTTGTCGCAAATCTTGATATATTTTAGCGGTACCTGAATGAATAGAATACCTAGAACTGTGTGCTTCTTTAAGAATTAATTCACGAAGCCCATCCACATTTGGCACACAAATACGACCCTGCATTCGTAGAACCCCATCTTGCCCCACAGCAACCTGTTTGGCATCACCGTGCCATACCGTGTCCTTAAGGACAAGTAAGTGAGGATCATCATACTGCCTCTCTCTGATACGCTCATATAAAGAAGACCGAGCGACTGTGCAAGCTAGAACCCGACTGGGTTCTGAAACATCTACCCTCACGAACTGATTAGCCAAAGTCTGAACATCTGCAGCTAGTGGCCTCTCACCAACCGGAATATACGAAAGACTGCCCATACTCACAGCCTTTCTACTCAAGGCATCGGCCACCACATTGGCTTTTCCGGGGTGATACAAAATGGTGATATCATAGTCTTTCAACAACTCCATCCATCTTCTTTGCCTCAAATTAAGATCCTTTTGTTTGAACAAATACTGAAGGCTGCGATGATCAGTAAATACCTCACACGAGACACCGTAGAGGTAATGCCTCCAAATTTTCAGTGCATGAATAATGGCTGCCAATTCTAAGTCATGGCCAGGATAATTCTTCTCGTGAACTTTCAACTGCCGCGACGCATATGCAATTACTTTTCCATCTTGCATTAATACTGCACCAAGCTTAATGTGAGATGCGTCACAATATACCGTATACGATCCTGAACCTGTGGGTAATACTAATACTGGCACAGTAGTCAAAGCGGTCTTGAGCTTCTGAAAGCTCAACTCACACTCGTCTGACCATTTGAATGGGACACCTTTCTGTGTCAATCTGGTCAATGGGCTTGCTATAGATGAAAACCTTTCCACGAAGCGACGATAATAACTTGCTAAACCCAGGAAACTTCGGATCTCTATAACTGAAGTAGGTATAGGCCAATTCTGAACAGACTCAATCTTCTTAGGATCCACCTTTATGCCTTCTGCTGATACAACATGCCCCAAAAGGCAACTGAGTCTATCCAAAACTCACATTTTGAAAACTTGGCATATAACTGATTATTCTTCAAGGTGTGAAGTACACTTCGAAGATGCTGCTCATGTTCCTCTCGACTGCTGGAATAAATCAAGATGTCATCAATGAATACAACCATAAAAGAATCCAAATAAGGCTTGAACACCCGATTCATCAAATCCATAAATGTTGCTGGAGCATTTGTCAACCCAAATGACATCACTAGGAACTCGTAATGCCCATACCGAGTCCGAAAAGCTGTCTTAGGGACATCAGATGCCCTAATCTTCAACTGATGGTAACCAGATCTCAAATCAATCTTCGAAAATACCTTGGCACCCTGAAGCTGATCAAATAAGTCATCAATTCTTGGCAGCGGGTATTTGTTTTTGATAGTGGCCTTGTTCAACTGCCGATAATCTATACACATCCGCATAGAGCCATCTTTCTTCTTTACAAATAATACTGGTGCACCCCAGGGCGAGACACTGGGTCTAATGAATCCCTGATCAAGCAAGTCTTGTAACTGCTCTTTTAATTCTTTCAACTCTGGCGGGGCCATACGGTATGGTGGAATAGAAATGGGCTAAGTACCCGGAGCCAAATCAATACAGAAGTCAATATCTCTATCGGGTGGCATCCCCAGCAAATCTGCAGGAAATACTTCTGTAAATTTATGAACAACTGGTACTGAGTCCATAGAAGGGACATCCGCACTGGGATCGCGAATATAAGCCAAATAGGCTAGACACCCTTTCTCTACCATACGCCGAGCTTTCATATAAGAAATAACCCTACTGGCAGAATGGCCAGAAGTTCCTTTCCACTCTAACCGAGGTAACCCCGGCATAGCTAGGGTCACTGTCTTGGCATGACAGTCCAATATAGCATGGTAAGGAGACAGCTAATCCATACCCAAGATGACATCAAAATCTACAATATCAAGAAGTAGAAGATCCACACTGGTCTCAAGATTACCAATAATAACCACACACGAACGATAGACATGATATACTATAACAGAGTCTCCCACCGATGTAGATACACACACAGAAGCACTTAGAGAATCACAAGGCACAACCAAATATGAAGCAAATTAGGAGGACACATAGGAATAAGTAGATCCTAGATCAAATAGAACTGAAGCATCTCTATGGCAAACTGGAATAATACATGTGATCACAGCATCAGATGACTCGGCATCAGGCCTAGCTGGAAAAGCATAAAATCGGGGGTGGGCCCCACCACTCTGAACTGCGTCCCTGGGATGGCCTCTGACTGGCTGGCCTCCACCTCTAGCTGCATGACCCCTGCCTCTAGCTGGCTGAGCAGGCGGTGAAGCAAATGGTGCCGGTATGATGGCACGAGAATCCTGACGAGATTTGTTACTCGCCAATCTAGGGCAATACCTCCTGATGTGACCAATGTTCCCACACTCATAACACCCATCCTGATGCCGTGGCTGCTGAAGCTGAAGCTGACCCAGATGGGCCGGATAACCACTGTAGTAACTCTGGAGTGGTGGTGCACTGATATGAGCTGAATGTGCACTGAATACTGGCTGCCCAGAGTAAGGCATAATAGGACCGTTACTCCCTGAAGCACCGGGAGATACATGAAGTGCTGAATGAAACGGTCTGGGAGGATGACCCCTACCAAAATTACCCCGGCCTCCAGACAAGGCACCACTATAACCACCGAACCAACGAGGCCTCTTATCGGACCTCTGCCCTCTTTCCTGTGCAAAAACCATCTTGATCCTCCTTGTGACATTAGCAGTCGCCTGAAAAGAAATCTCACCTCCGGTCTCCTTGGCCATCTGAAGTCTGATAGGGTGAATAAGTCCTTCAATGAACCTCCTCACTCTCTCTCCCTCCGTAGGTAGTAAAAGGAGATCATAACGGGCCAAATCCACAAAATGGGATTCATACTAAGTAACAGTCATACTGCCATACTGTAGACGCTCAAATTGCTTGCGGAATTCCTCTCTCAGTGTGATAGGGAGGAACTTCTCCAGAAATAGCTGAGAGAACTGCTCCCAGGTAAGTGTAGGTGATCCGACTGGTCGGGTCAATGTATAATCTCTCCACCACCTCTTGGCGGAACCCGTCATCTGGAATACGGCAAAATCAACTCCATTGGTCTCAACTATACCCATGTTTCGCAGCACCTCGTGGCAGCGTTCAAGATAATCTTGTGGGTCCTCAGAAGGTGTACCACTGAAGTGAACTGGAAAGAGCTTAGTAAACTTATCCAGTCTCAATAAGGCCTCAAAAGACATGGCGGGCCTATCACCGGTCTGTGCCGCAATAACTGGCTGAACTACCCCAACTGGCGGGGCTGCTGGAGCCTGATTCTGGGGAGCCATCTGCTCCGGGGCGGGAGTAGTGGGAGTTTGTGCTCCTCCCCCAGCCTGTGAGATGGCTGGTGCCACTAGAAATGTACCATTCTGATCCACACCCTCTATAAGACTCACCAATCGGACTAGAGCGTCCTGAAGCACTTGAGTGGCTATGAATCCTTCCGGGACCTGAACTAGTTCAACTGGTATATTCTGAACTGGGACCTCCTCCTGACGGTCTACCTGAGGTTCTTCAACAGGTGTAGCTGCTCGAACTCTGGACTGAGCTCTACCTCGGCCTCTACCTCGGCCTCTAGCACGACCTCGGCCTCGACCTCTACCCTTGACCATAGTTGCTACCAGGGGTTCTGGTCCCTGTCCATCGGTAGAAGTATTACGCGTTCTCACCATCTGCGAGAGAATAAGAGTAGAATGATTCAATCATCGATGATAGAATAAAATCGCACGACAGAATAAGAAAGAAGCGATATTGTTCCTAAACTTCATAGCCTCTGAGAGATAAGTACAGATGTATCTGTACCGATCCTTCAGACTCTACTAAGCTTGCTGGTGACTCGTGAGACCTATCTAACCTAGTGCTCTGATACCAACTGTCACGACCCGAAATTCCCACCTCCGGACCGTAATGGCGCCTAACATTTCACTTGCTAGGCAAGCCAACGGTTGAATAACATTATCCATTTTTAAAATAATTTTTAAAAATTTATTAATAACAAGAAATCAAATGCGGAAGCAATTTTGAAATAATCCATAATAATAACTGTGTCTAAATACCATCCCAGAATTGGTGTCACAAGTGCACGAGCTTCTAGAATTAATACAAATAAAGGTCTGAATAATATAAAATTGTCTGAAAATAAACACACATCTAAAGTACAATAGACGGGGACTTCAGAACTGCGGACGCCATACAGTTATACCTCAAGTCTCCTCTGATAGCTGAAATCCGAGCAAGTCTATGGTACGCTGCTGGGACCAACTCCAAAATCTGCACAAGAAGTGCAGAGTGTAGTATCAGTAACACCGACCCCATGTACTGGTAAGTGCTGAGCCTAACCTCGACAAAGTAGTGACGAGGCTAAGGCAGTTCACTTACATTAACCTGTACGCAATATTAGTAACAACAACAATAATAGGAATAAATCAAGTAATTCATTTATAATAATTGAAGGCAACTAAGCAGTCATAACCAATTATCATTTCCATTATTTCTGTTGCAGCATGCAACCCTCTCTCATAATATATCCACATTCAGTTCTGTTGCGGCGTGCAACCCGCTCCTCCAATATTGACTTTGAATAAGTCTGTTGCGGAGTACAACCTGATCCTCCAATATTGACTTTTAATAAGTCTGTTGCAGCGTGCAACCCGATCCTCCAATATTAACTTTTAATAAGTCTGTTGCGGCGTGCAACCCGATCCTCCAATATATTCATTATAATCAATCCTGTTGCAGCGTGCAACCCGCTCCTCCAACATATTCATTTACCAATCAATTCTTATAGAAGAAATTCCCCAATAAATGCAACAATTAATATAAAAATCATAAGACAACAAGCATACAATAATTATGATTTAATTATGAAGCAAACAATGACAAATAGCAATTATTATAGAAATCAGGGAGCAAATAGGCAGTTTAATATTTAATATGCTAAATTTTAAATAACAATTAAGGCACATAATTTAAATAACATGTAACAATTAATGCAGGAATTCAAGAATTTATATTTGCAAAGAATAAGAGAGAAACAATTATTATAATAATTAATTTATGATTAAAAATAATTTATGATTTTTCAAATAAGCAGGAAAATAATTAATTTGATGACGTATAAACACTCGTCACCTCGCCTATACGTCGTTTACATGTAATTCACATAACAAATAATTTAAGAGTTCTATTCCCTCAAGTCAAGGTTAACCCCTACACTTACCTCGCTTTGCAAATTCCAATCAATTATTCAACCACAACTTTTTCTTTTAAATTTGCCTCCGAAAGCTTCAAATCTATTCACAAATAATTCAATATATTCAATACTAATCATAGGAATTAATTCCATATGAATTTATAATTATTTCGGATAATAATCCGAAATTTATTAAAATATTCGGCAGTGGGACCCACATCTCAAATCCTGAAAAACCTCACGAAATCCAAACACCCGTTCCGATACGAGTTCAACCATACCAAATTTGTCCAATTCCGATATCAAATGGACCTTCAAATCTTAAATTTTTATTTTTGGAAAGTTTTACAAAAATTTCAATTTCTTCCATCTAAATCTGAAATAAATGATGAATATAGACATGGATTTGTGAAATATAATCACTTTTGGTTATAAAATACTTATCCAATCCAAAGTCGTGAAAATCCCCCTTGAAATCGCCCAAATCCGAGACCCAAAACTCAAAAATGAGTAAAAATGGCTAAGACCCGATTTTATGTATTTTGCCCAGCATTTTCGCATCTGCGGTGCCTGGGCTCGCACATGCGAGCTCGCATCTGCGAGAAAAATCTCGCATCTGCGAAAAGGGGCTGCCAGGCGAGGTTCCGCATCTGCGGACAAAATGTCACACCTGCGACGTCCGCGTCTGCGCACAAGGGCCGCACCTGCGAAGGCCGCATCTGCGATGGATGTCTCGCTTCTGCGAGCTCGCACCTGCGGTCAAAATTCCGCAGGTGCGATTATACCAGAACCCAAATTTTAGATTTTTGCTTAAGTCCAATTCTTGTTCCGATTTCGAGCCGTTTCACTTTCGGGGTATTCGAGACCCCGTTCGAATATACCAACAAGTCCCGTAACATAATACGGACTGACTCGGGGTCTAAAATCACGTCAAACAACACTGAAATTACAATTCACACCCCGATTCGAACTTTGAGTTTTAAACTTTCGATTTGCAAATCTCGTGCCAAAACATATTAAATGAATCCGGAATGACTTTAAATTTGGCACACAAGTCATAAATGACATAATAGAGCTGTTCAAATTTCCAGAATCGGATTCCGGCTCCGATATAAAAAAGTCAACCCCGTGGTCAAACTTGGAATATTTAGCCTTTAAATTGTTAGTTCCGTTAAATGGTCATAACTTGAGCTAGGGACCTCCAAATTAAATTTCGGGCATACGCCCAAATCCCAAATCACGATACGGATCTATCGAAACTGTCAAAATACTGATCCGGGTCCGTTTTCTAAAAACGTTGACCAAAGTCAACTTACTTAAATTTTTAAAGCTCTATTTCACATTTTAATTTATTTTTCACATGAAAACTATCTAGAAAATTTTACAGATTGTGCACGCAAGTCGAGGAAGAATAAATTGTGTTTTTTGAGGGATTAGAACACAGAATTACTTATTAAATTTAAAGATGACATTTTGGGTCATCACAAAAATCTTCGTAAAGGAGTTCAAATCAAAACAAAAGTGCGAAAAAAAAAAGTCCGACATCGGGGTGTCACTAGTCATGAGCATCTACTACAATCTGTCTAACAATATCAAGGCTAATTCAGCCTGGAAAGTAGCTAAATACAATTAAAGGAAGATAAGAGGGAGAAGAGCAGGGGCTGCGATCGCCAAGCAGCTACCTTGCTATCCCCGCGAAAATCTGTAACCAGAATAATCAACAACCGCTACCATGCCCAGCTACACCTGAATATGCACACAAGGTGCAGGGAGTAGCGTGAGTACGCAAACTCAGTAAGTAACAATAATAAATAAAGACTGAGCAGTAGTGACGAGCAATAAAGCATATAACGTTCATATCAGAAAATCTCAGTAAAATACCATATGCTTTTAAAATTAGGATTTGAATCAAAACATCTCGTTTAAACCCAATTCCAGTAAAGTCATTTAAAGATACTTTTCAACAGTTTTCAAACAGAGAAAAAATGCAAAGGTGAGCAAAAATGATGAAATCATAAACAGCCCCTCACGCAAACCTCATAGTCACTCGTGCCACTCGGGCATACCTCACAATCACTCTTGTCACTCGGGCATACCTCACAATCACTCTTGCCACTGAAGCATACCTCACAACCACTCTTGCCTCCCAGTCATTCAGCACTCGGTACTCGCACTCAGTAGGTACCTGCGCTCACTGGGGGTGTGTACAGACTCCGGAGGGGCTCCTTCAGCCCAAGCGCTATATCAAGCCAAATCATGGCATAAATCACTTAGTCCCTCGGCCTATATCAAACATGTTGCGGCATGCAGCCCGATCCCATAAATATCCTCACAAATTAGGCCCTCGGCCTCACTCAGTTATAAACCTCTCAAGTCACTCGGGCATTTCAGTAAAAATAGGGTGCTCAGCCCAAAACAACATTTATGTGCATCGAAATCGAGTAATAAAAATGGAGTTATGCAGTAAACGGGTATAACTATGACTGAGTATAGATTTTAAATCGAAAACAGTGAGAGGATAGTAAGAAAAGGCCCCTAAGGGTCCAAACAGCACTGGCACAAGGCCCAAATATGGCATTCAGTCCAATTTACAGAATCTCTTTCTAAAACACATAAGTATCATATAGTATCAACCAAATATACAACTTTACAGTTGCTACGGGACGGACCAAGTCATAATCCCCAACAGTGCACGCCCACATGCCCGTCACCTAGCATGTGCGTCACTTAAAAATAGTAGAATGATACAAAATCTGGGGTTTCATACCCTCAGGACTAGATTTACAATCGTTACTTACCTCAAACCGGTCAAATCTCTACCCGAAATGCTCTTGCCTCTCGATGCAGCCTCCAAATGCTCCGAATCTATTCGCAATCAGTACAATACCATCAATATACGCTAATGGAATGAATTCCACAAGAAAAACTATCAAATTAGCCCAAAACCCGAAATTGGCTCAAACCCAGCCCCCGGGCCCACGTCTCGAAATCCGACAAAATTTATAAAACTAGAAAGCCCATTCACTCATGAGTCCGTACATATAAAATTTATCCAAATCCGACATCATTTGGTCCCTCAAATCCTTAAATTAAACTCTTAAAAATCCCAAGCCCTAACCCCCTACTTTCACTCCAAAATCCTACTAATTAATGATGAACAAGGCCATAGATTCATGAAATTTATACTATTATGGGTTAAAATCACTTACCCCAACGTTGCTCCTCGAAAACCTTCGAAATATCGCCTCCCTCCCGAGTTTCTCAAATCCAAAAATGGAAAAATGAAGGCAAAACAAACGAGCTGGGGCTTTTCTGCCCAGCACAATCGCACATGCGGCCATATGTTCGCTCCTGCGGAACCGCACTTGCGGTCGAATCTTCGCACCTGCGAGAACCACTTAAGCCCTCAATTCCGCACCTGCGACCCAAGGTTCCGCACCTGCGGGCGCGCACCTGCGTAACACTTCCGCTTCTGCTGAACCGGCCCAACTCTTCCTTTCCGCATCTGTGCTTAAGGCCTCGCACCCGCGGGCTCGCATATGCGGCCAATTCTCCGCACCTGCGTTCCCAGCCTTGGCCTTCCATTTCTGCATCTGCGGCTTCCCCAAATGCAACAGCGACCTCGCACCTGTGGCTCTTCCTTTCGCAAGTGCGAAAATAGCAGAAGCAACAGCTTCAGCTGCATTTTTCAACTTCGACAAATCTGCTAACCACCCGGAATCACCCTGAGGCCCTCGGGACCTCAACCAAAAATACCAACAAGTCATATATCAACATACAAACTTAGTCGAACCTTCGAATCATTCAAAACAACATTGAAACACCAAATTACCCTCGGATTCAAGCCTAAGAACTTCTAAAACTTCTAAATTCGACAACCTATGTCGAAACCAACCAAACCACGTTCGAATGACCTCAAATTTAGCACACACGTCACAAATGATACTACGAACCTACTCCAACTTCCGGATTTCCATTCTGACCCCGATATCAAATTTTTTCACTGCCGACCAAAAATCGCCAAATTTTCAATTTTGCTAATTCAAACCTAATTTCACTCCGGACCTCCAAATCATATTCCGGATGCGCACCTAAGTCCAAAATCACCTAACGAAGCTAATGAAACCATCAGAATTTTAATCCGAGGTCAAATGCTAAAAAGTCAAATTTGGTCAACTCTCCCAATTTAAAGCTTCAACAATGAAATTCTTTCTTCCAATTCGATTCCGAAATACCTGCAAACCAAAACCGATGATTCACACAAGTCAAAGTACATCATAAGGATCTACTCATGACCTCAAACAATCGAGCGAAGTGCAAAATGTTCAAAACGACCGGTCGGGTCGTTACAATACCAAAACATGGATATTTTTCGTAATAAGGTTTCAAATAGTGTATAGGAAAGAAAAAATCCCAATATTTTCTTCTTCAACATGAACTTCATAGCAGACATAAAAAAATCAAATTTTGTAAACTTGATCAATTCCTTTATTAAATTGTAAATTAAAATTTATCCAACTTTAGCATATTCATTTGTAAAAATTTATATAAAATAATACTAGGTCCTTTTTGGATAAACAAGATAAGCTCATTTTGTAAATTAAAACTAAATCTTTTATTTCCATCATTATAAATTAAAATTGATCTAACTTTAGCATATTCATCTCTAAAATCTTATAAAAATAATAGCATTTGTTTTTTGGTTGGAGTATAATAGAGTCAATTTAGGTAAAAAAGAAAAACAAGTACTATAAATTACGATGACAAATGAATAAATAAAGAGATAATTATATACTTTATTATGCTTTTCAGTTACTATGAAAAAGAAAGGGTCCTAACTAGATTGTGTTAATTATTACTATGATAGAGAAAGGACTCAACAAAAAATTATATACGAATATTATACTTTTCACTTACCCTGAGTAGAAGAATGGTTCGTAAATAAATTGTATTAATTGATAAATGAAGAACTATAAATGCAACTATATATGATTATTGTTCTTTTCAATTATTGGAAGTAAAAGGTTTGTTAAATAACCCGTGTTCATTGTTAGTATGGTTGAGAACTAAATAGGTAAAGTGGATTATTCACTAAAACTTGTAATAAGAAAAATAGAGTATTTATTTTGACAAAAGTATCAAAATCACTCTAGAAAATATTCGTGTCTAAATTGGCAAAAACTTTTTTACTATGTTATTAAAAGGAATCTGTATACCATTCAGCATAAGTTAAGCAAGAAATTTGCTCATGCTAATTAGCACAACATGATCATAAAGCAAGCTCCTTTCAAAATTTGATTTCTTAGTGTAACGACCCGACTTGTCATTTTAAAAATTTACGCTCGTTCAGTGACTTAAGGTCTCGATCAGTTTCGTAATATGTATTATAACCCGCGAATATGGTCGAGTTTGATTTTCGGAAGATTCAGAATTAAATTAAAAGAACAATTCTTATTTAGAAGCTTAAATGGAAAGAGTTGACCGAGGAGTTGACTTTTGAGCAAACGACCCGGAATAAAATTTTGATGGTGTCAATAGCTTCGTATGATGATTTCGGATATAGGCATATGCTCATATTTGGATTTGGAAGTCCGTAAGATAATTCGACGCATTTTGGCGAAAGTTGAAAAATAGAAGATTTTGGAAAGTCCTACCGAAGGTTGAATTTTTGATAACGAGGTCGGATTTCGATTCCAAAAATTTGAATAGCTCCATTTCGTCATTTATAACTTGTGTGCAAAATTTGAAGTCATTCCGGATTGATTTGATACGTTTCGGCGCATAAAAAAATAATTGGAAGATTTGAAAACTCATAATTTGATTCGATGCGCGATTCGTAATTTCAGCATTGTCTGACATGGTTTGAAGCCTCGACTAAGTTAGTATTATATTTTGAGATGTGTTGGTATATTTGATTGAGGTTCCGAGGGCCTCAGGTAGATTTCGGAAGGTTAACGGATCAATTCGGTCTTGAAGAAAAGCTGCTGGAATTTCTGGGCAACTTGCTGTTTTTTTTCACAGAAGCATGAACAGTATCCGCAGGTGCGTGAACAATGCCCGCAGGTGCGTGAACAGTACCCACATGTGCGTGAACAGTCTGCAGGTGCGTGAACAGTACTCGCAGGTGCGAAACTGGGCAGCAACATAAGGACCAAAAATCAGTCACTTTGTCATTTTCGATTGAGATTTTGGAGCTCGGATTTTGGGCAATTTTGGAAGAGTTCTTCACAACTTTGACTTGGGTAAGTGTTCTATATCCTAAAGTGTTTATATTTCATGAAACCATGATTATATTCATCATTTAATTCGGATTTAAATGGAGGAAATCAAAAATTTTGCAAAATCTTCCACAAACAAAAATTTAAGATTAGGAGGTCGAGTTGTTATTGGAATTCGATAAAATTGGTATGGTTGAACTCGTATCGGAATGAGTGTTCGAATTTCATAAAATTATGTCGGGTTCCGAGAGGCAGGCCCCGCGTTGACTTTTGTTGACTTTTTGGAATAAATTTTTAAGTCGACGAATTATTATCCGAAATTGTTTCCGATGAATTTTAATAAAGTTATACAATTAAATTGGATAGATTTGAGCGGTCCGGAAGTCAATTCAAGCAAGAAGACGATTTTTAGAATATCGACATAATTTCAAAAAGGTAATTGTCTTGCCTAACCTCGAGTGAGGGAATTACCCATTGGGCATCGAGTCTTATGTGCCATTTGTGAAATGTGAAAAGCCGTGTATGCGAGGTGACGAGTACGTACCCGGGCTTATATGTGCAAAATATATTGAATTAAAGTCTTAGGTATATTGTGTAGTAAATTGAATAATTGTTGGCATAAATATAATCATCTAATTGCCATGCCTCGAATCAGATTTATTGAACTTGTTTTTATATGACACTTCGATGTAATTATTACTTGTATATTTATTTGAATTCTGTGAGTTTGATGGTTTGATATTTCTTGAAATTTAGTTTCATTATGAATTTTTCCCTATGAAAATAGTTAATTAAGCAAGCTTAAGAAGGAGTGTTAATATAATTATCTAAATCTGGATTAATGAAGATTTTGCTTTATGCTGAATAATTTCTCTTTGTTGATTGTTTTTGTGGTGTTATACACATTGCGTGGAACCTTCGGCTATTTATTGTGAAATTAATTGATTTGGTTGTATTTTTGGAATTAGGTTGTGGCCATTGGGCAAATTGTGATATGAATTGATTTTGTTATGTTACCGTCATAATTTTCCGTATAAATTGTTATGTTGTGTGAGTTGTTATTTTGAGGATATAAGGGTGTCATTCCAATGGTGATATTATGTAGGTATAAGGGTGGCATTTCATTGTTATTGTGTTTGTTGGAATATTGTCTGGGTGGAGCGGTAAGGGTGGCTATATGAGAGATAATGGTGGCAATAGGAGCAATAAGGGTGGCTATTGATATTGTCAGGGCGGATGGATAAGGGTGATTATTATAGGAGTGATAAAAGGGCTATATGAGAGATAAGGGTGACTATTGTCAGGGATGATATGTGATGTTGTGGACTAGTTACATTGGTGATTTTATGTGATGTTGTGATTTTTCTTGTGTTTATTTTTATACCTTGTGCAATTTATTTTGTTGTTGGTAAATTGATAATAGCTTGATTTATGTTGAAATTGGGAGTCTGTGGCCATTGCTAGGCAGATTATGATATGAAATGTAGGTACGAGGTGTTGTGAGTAAATAATGATGATATTTGCACGTGAATTGTCCGTGCAGTTATGATATGAAATGAGGGCACGAGGTGCCGGAAAATATGATGATTTAATTATAGGCACGAAGTACCATGGAAATATAAAAGTGGGTTGAGACCCGTGTTTATGAAAAATATGAAAATGGACTGAGACCCGTAGTTGTATGATTATGAAATGAAGTGTCACATGGTGACTTTTTAATTGAAAGAATTATATTCAAAATATTTATTTGGAAGGATTTGTATTCAAAAAGATTTATTTGAAAGAATTACATTCGAAAGGTATTTATTTGAATAAATTATATTTAAGAGAGATTTAATTAAAGGAAGTATATTTGAAAGATATTTATTTAAATGAATTATATTCGAAAGAGATTTATTCGAAAGAATTATATGTGAAAGATATTTATTTGAAATACTTGATTTAACTGGGTGTCCTTATATTCATAAATTGTTGAGCGTTATTAATGGTGTTCTTGTTGCCCTTATTGTTATTTATTTCCTATTATTTTGTATATTTTATTGCACAGGCTATTAGACTAGTGAGTGTCTTTACTGTACCTCGTCTCTACTCCACTGAGGTTAGTCTTGATACTTATTTGGTACCGGCCGTGGTATTGTGATGACCCAAAATGTCATCTTTAAATTTAATAAGTAATTTTGTGTTCTAAGACCTTGAAAAGCACCATTTATTATTTCTCGACTTGCGTGCGCAGTCCGTAAAATTTTTCGGAAAATTTTCATGTGAAAAATGGACTAAAATGTGAAATAGAGCCTTAAAACTCAACTGAGTTGACTTTGGTCAGTATTTTTAGCAAACGGACCTGGATCAGTGTTTTGACAATTTCGGTAGCTCCGCATCGTGATTTGGGACTTGGGCGTATGCCCGAAATTTAATTTGGACGTCCCTAGCTCAAGTTATAACCATTTAACAGAAACTAGTAATTTAAAGGCTAAAGATTTTCAAGTTTGATCACGGGGTTGACTTTTTGATATCGGAGCCAGAATCCGATTCTGGAAATTTGAACAGCTCCGTTATGTCATTTATGACTTGTGTGCCAAATTTGAAGTTATTCCGGATTCATTTAATATGTTTTGGTACGAGATTTGCAAATTGAAAAGTTTAAAACTCAAAGTTTGAATCGGGGTGTGAATTGTAATTCCAGCGTTGTTTGACATGACACGAGACCCCGAGTAAGTCTGTATTATATTATTGGACTTGTTGGTATATTCGTACGGGGTCCCGAGTACCCCGAGAGTGATACGGATTGAAATCGGATCAAGAATTGGACTTAAGCAAAATCTAAAATTTTGCCTTCTGTTGTAATCGCACCTGTGGATTTTTGACCACAGCTGAGAGCTCGTAGAAGCGAGCCTTCAATCGCAGATGTGCCCGGGCGTGACTGGGCAAAAGTCCACAGGTGCGGAAACCTGCAAGCACTCGCGCGTCCGCAGAAGCGGACAAAAGAATCACAGAAGCGAAGGCATCGCAGGTGCGCATTTTTCCTCCGCAGGTGCGAGGCCTCGCTTGGCAGCCCCATTTCGCAGATGCGAGATTTTTCTCGCAGATGCGAGCTCGCATGTGCGAGCCCAGGCACCGCAGGTGCCGAAATGCCTGGGCAGTGTATATATCGAAGAGTCCGATATTATTTTCATATTTTGGTCATTTTGAGCTCGGTTAAGCCGAATATTTGGGCGATTTGCACAGAAAACATTGGGGTAAGTATTCCTTATCCTATATTGATTATATTTCATGATTTCATACTCGTTTATATCATGAATTCGTGAATTTATGGAAGAAAAATTAAATTTTTCTAAAATCTTCCAAAAACGAGAAATTTAGATTTGAAGGTCCATTTGATATTGGAATTGGATAATTTTGGTATGGTTGAACTCGTAGCGGAACGGGTGTTCGCATTTCGTGAGTTTTTTCGGGATTTGAGACGTGATTTTCACTGTCAAATATTTAAATGAATTTCGGATTTTTATCCGAAAAATTTGTAAATTCATATGGAATTAATTCTTATGATTAGTATTGAATATATCAAATTGTTTGTGAATAGATTTGAAACTTTCAGAGTCAAATTTAAAAGGAAAAGTTGTAGTTGAATAATTGATTGGAATTTGCAAAGCGAAGTAAGTGTCGTGGTTAACCTTGACTTGAGGGAATAGAACCCTTAAATTAATTGTTATGTGAATTGCATGTGAACGACGTATAGGCGAGGTGACGAGTGCCTATACATCGTCAAATTAATTATTTACATAATTATTTGAAAATCCTAAATTTGTTTTAATACATGAATTAATTATTATAATAATTATTTCTCTCATATTCTTTGCCCAATATTAATTCTTAAATTCCTGTAATAATTTCTACACGCTTATTTGAATTATGTGCACTAGCTGTTACTTGACATTTAGCATATTAAATATTAAACTGTCTATTTTCTCCCTGATTTCCAAAATAAATTATTATTGTCATTGTTTGTTTATAAATAAATTATAATTATTGTGTGCCTTGATGCTTAGTAGTTTTTCATTGGACGTGGTATTTATTGGAGTAATTTTTATTTACATTATGAGCTGTTTAAAGTTATATATATTGGAGGAACAGGTTGCACGCCGTAATGGAAATGAAAGTAAATATATCTATATTGGGGGATCGGATTGCACGCCGCAATAGACTTATTTAAAAGTCAATATTGGGGGATCGGATTGCACGCCGCAATAGACTTATTTAAAAGTTAATATTGGGGGATCAGATTGCACGCCGCAACAGACTTATTAAAAAGTCTATATATACTTGATTGAAATAAATATATAACAGAACTGAATGTGAATATATTATGAGAGCGGGTTGCACGCTGCAACAGAATTGAATGTGAATATGTTGTGATAGCGGGTTGCACGCTGCAACAGAATTGGTTGAAATAATAATGGATTATGACTGCTGAGTTGACTTCAATTATTATAAATGAATTACCTGATTTATTTCTATTATTTATTGTTGTTGTTATTAATATTGCGTACAGGTTAATGTAAGTGAACCGCCTTAGCCTCGTCACTATTTCGTCGAGGTTAGACTCAACACTTACCAGTACATGGGGTCGGTTGTACTGATACTACACTCTGCACTTCTTGTGCAGATTTTGGAGTTGGTCCCAGCGGTGTACCATAGACTTGCTCGGATTTCAGCTACCAGAGGAGACTTGAGGTATAATTGCATGGCGTCCGCAGTTCTGAAGTCCCCGTCTATTTTACTTTAGCTGTGTGCTTATTTTCACATAGATTTATTTTATTTAGACCTTTATTTGTATTTATTCTAGAAACTTGTGCACTTGTGACACCAATTCTGGGATGGTATTTAGACACCGTTATTTTTATGGATTATTTTACTATATTTCAAACTTTGTTTCCGTTTTTATTTCCTTGGTTATTAAAAATTTAAAAATTGGTTAATATTATTCTAACATTGGCTTGACTAGTAAGTAAAATGTTAGGCGCCATCACGGTCCGAAGGAGGGAATTTCGGGTCGTGACAGGTATACTCATACTATATTTCTGTATATTTTTGTGCAGAGCCAGGTATTGGAGATCGGACTCAGACAAAATTAGCGTGGGATCGTAAGGGTTCAAGGTATAACTGCTTGGTCGTCGCAGTCCCTTGGAGTCTTTTTATTTCATTGTACTGTTAATTTTTAATCAAACAGTATTGTATAATCGGTCCTCGTGAATATTCTATGTATTCAGTTAGAGTTCGTGACTCAGTACTACCAATCTGGGGAGATTTTCATATTTGTTTCCGCTGTTAGTTTTGATTACCTATTTAATTCAAAAAAATGGCTTGAAATATAATTGTAATCAGCTTACCTAGTCTTAGAGACTAGGTGTCATCACGACGCCTGATGTGCGATTTTGGATCGTGACACTAAGTAATAGTTGGGACCAACAAAATTACATAACAAATATTTTTTCAATTATGTTAGATGATTTAAGATTAGCTCAAAAGGTTATTTAATAATGAATTAACCTAAATAGCCATTCATCCAACTACTTAGGCTAAAAAAGGTGGTATATGTGGCATATATGTATAAATGTGTATTATATGTATAATCATGTATCATTAGTGCATAACTTATGTGTACCAGGTAGGAAAAATAAATAATAAATTCGATCATCTATTTATATAATTATCCCAAAAATTATAATCCAATATTTAACATATGTTTATTGGGTCAGTGCGCAGCACGGGCTATCCGTTACTAGTATAGTAGATAAACAACAAGTTCTGCTTAAAGGATTTCATTAAGCAGAAAAATGAATATTTAAAGGATTTCATTAGGCTACTTTAAGATTATTAAGTATAACAAAATGAAATCGTTGTATCTCCTTGAAATTTGAATTATCACTGTATGGATCTACAGTTTATATGAAAAATAACTTGAAGCATATTAGATCTAATTCTGATCGTTAGATTTTCAAAATAGTATCTTGTTTCGTGGGTTATATGATTTGGAAGTAAAATTCTACGGCATGTCCTTTGCTCTATGTCATTTAGTTATTCTGGAGGTTCTTGACATTGTTCTAACAGCTTGTTTGGGTGGTTGTTATCTATCGTTTTATAATGTATCATAATATTATACATTAGAGAAAAAAAATAAGTTAACGACGCGACTATACCAAATTGGTCGCTCCATAAAATGGTACCTCTCGTCGTTACGTAACGATGAATTTAACGATACGATACAATACAATTTAAGTAGCAATCAAAATAAATATTGTATTTATAGTAACAATACGATACAATAGAACATGTAACAACCATTCAAACAAGCTATTAATTGATTAAAGTTCTTTGACTGAATTCGGGTCATACACTTTAGGTTTAAGGAAAGGAGGTGTCATTCTAATTATTGTTGTCACACCTCCTTTTTTCCGGGGGGGGAAGATTAGGGAGTTTTTCCAATTTAAGTGACATTAATCAAAATGAGATTATTTATTTATTTCAGAGTCGCCACTTGGAATAATTTATGGTGTCCCAAGTCACCGATTTATTTTAAATCCCAAATCGAGAAAATTGACTCTTATTTATGGTCTGCGAACACAGAAGACCGGGTAAGAATTCTGTTAACCCGGGAGAAGGTGTGAGGCACTCCAGAATTCTGTGGTTTTAGCAAGGTCGCTCAACTATTAATAATTGGCCTAATTATCTGATTTATTATATGTTTAAAATCTATTGTGCATTTTTAACCTTTTAAACCGCTTTTAATTATTTATGGAATCTGTTTGAACAAGTTGCGATGTCGCACACTCGTTGTTTTTGAATACATTGCGAATCGCGTCACATGAAATGCACCCGCGGTTTACAACATGTTTGTTTTTATTATTATTAGAAGTTATGGTCGGGTCACATGAAATACACACCCGAATTGGAATTTACGTATCGTGACCGTGCCACGGGAACCGTACCCATCATCACAATGATTTATTATTAATCGCGCCTTAAGCAACTAGCGATGGTTTATAAGTTGTTTAATTACCTAAGCTTGAGATTATTGTGAGGTCATGAATTATGGATATGATATTGTTGGAAAAGTGTAATTTTAAGTTAAACATACATTCTAACGACACAATTAGACAAAAAAAAATATAAGCAAAATAATAGGAAATGCTCTCAAGCCCAATTTCTTTTCTAACTTCAAATAAACTCCCTCGACCAAACCACTTTTCAATTTTATCAACCTGAGCCTAACTCACTGTGTGCTTCTAATTTCAGGCAAGATTGCCACAACAAACCATTTATATTTAAAACCAACTTAAACCCAAATTCTTTCCCTAATTAACCAACACAGTAGCTCAAGTTAAACAATAAAAAAGAATTATCAAGCAAGTTCAAGATAATAGTGACTTAAGTACCAACTAGACATGAAGGCTAAACTAAAAACAACAGCATACTATATTCCTGCTGTGCACCAAATGCCTAAATCAATTTCAACTCAAGTCGTTTCCTTCGCCATTTCATTTACCGGATAAGTCACGAAGCTTTCAGTGATATAAGTCAAAGTTGCATTGAAATATCAATTCATCCTATTCACTGTCACGAATTAAGACATTTAACCAAATAATGAAACTAAGACAGCAAATGCAAACAAACCAACATAACAGAATACCAAAATCAATCAAAATCCTTCACTAAACCAGAATAATGAGATGAAATAAGATGAAGGTTTGAAAAGTGCACCTTTACTGTTGCACTCTTTGAGAGACTGTATTAATGAAAAAAACACCGAACAAATCCTTAAACGAGCAGATGAACCTGCAACCGGAGACCTCGATCGGCGACCTCGAAGCTCGCAATCCTTCGAAAATCAGACCACAGAAATAAAACCTCTGTTTCGTATGGAAAAGAAAAGAAAGATGATTTATTTCTTTTTGAACTAGAGCCTCATGGAGAAATTGGATTGAGAAGGGGAAAACGTGATTAATAATTGGTGAGGATGAAAGGCTGCGGTTTGGATATGAATTTAGTTGTAAAATCAGAGAAGGGGGTGGAAAGCTTGCTTCTGCTGCACCGCTATTGATTTTCTCACGTCCCCTCCATTTTTCTATCTGATCCCCTCCCAGACTTCTTTTGTTCCCTTTCTTTTGGTTTCTGCCTCCCCGTTTTTTCCTTTTTTTTTATGGTTAGCTTTAGGTCTGTATATATAATGTGTGTGGGCAAAGTCTTGGAGAGAAAGAAATTCATATCATCAAAAATGTGTGAATGGATAAAAGATCCAAAATACGATGCAGGTGATTACTCTGTGAGAAAAATCACGTGAGGGGGGAGAGAATATGCCTTATGAGTTAGTTATTTTGGGATAGGGAGGAATCTTGACTAAAATACAAAAACTCAACAAGAAGACAAAAGAGTTGGCACAATTTGATTGGTTCTTTATTCTTTTTTTTTATTTTCTTGTAAAGGATAACAAAAAAATAAAATTTTAAAATATTATTCCTACTAAATTGAGATAGAAAAATTAAATATTAACTAGCTACTTCCAGTCTAGGAACTATTAAAAAGCAATTCCAAAATTACTAACATCCTAAAAATAAGAGGAAAACATATTTTTGTGTGTTTTCTTTTCTTTTGCCAATTAGAACAAAATTGTATACTCTATCATTGTGAAACATTTTGGTTGATTTTCAATTTATCTAAAATAAACCTATAAAAAGGTGAAATAAAACGAAAATATTAAGATTAAACTTAAAAACTATTTAAATACTAAAAAGTGAGTGAAAATTCAAATATGGTCATAAATTAGGTGCTCATAGCTGCCCCTCTTTGCTTGAAAACATGAACAATTTTTAAGCAAAAATAAAGTGAGCCGTGTGACTAATTTTTTGACCATATCATTATTCAAAAAAGGAAGAAAATAAAAGAAAAAGGTGCAACCGAGTTCTGGTTTTGGACATCCTACATATCCCGGGTTATAAGGGAATCAGGTCGCGTGTAGTTCAAAGAGAATGATGGAGTGTGTGGAGAGGATGAGAGAGTCGAGTGAGGTACCGTTCCGTCGAGGTTCCAGCCCGCGGTCCCTGCCATTACATCATGAATTGAAAGCAAAAATTACAACAAAAATAAAAGAAAAAATACAAGATCCTATCTACTTCTTGTCTTGAATCTTTCTTGAATCTCCACTTGATCCTTCAATATGAAACTGAAAATTCACCCCATTCTTCAGGTGGGCATCCTGCTGACTTGAATTTGAAGAAAACTGGAAGTTTACCCTATTCTTCAGGCGGGCACCCTGCTGCTTGCACTTGAAATAAACTTGAACTTGCGGTAGACTTGAGCTTGCAAACATTGTTCTTCATGCGGCTCGCGCTACTTCTGATTTGAATTGAAAAACTGGAGATTGCCCCTATTCTTCAGGTAGGATCCTGCTGTCTCTGACTTGAACTTGAAAATTAAAAGTTGACCCTGTTCTTCAGGCGGGCTCCTGATGCCTCTCAAACTTGAACTTGAAATAAATTCTCCCATTCTCTAGGTGGGCGCCTGATGCTGACTTAAAACCTAAAATGAATTCCCTCATTTTCCAGGTGGGCGCCTGATGCTGACTTAAAACCTGAAATGAATTCCCTCGTTTTCAAGGTGGGTGCCTGATGTTGACTTAACACGGAAATAAATTCCCTCGTTCTCCAGGTGGGCGCCTGCCACTGACTTAATACTTGCAATAAATTCCCTCATTCTCCAGGTGGGCGCCAGATGACTTAAAACGTGAAATGAATTCCCTCGTTCCCGGCGCCTGATGACTTAAAACTTGAAACGAATTCCCTCATTCTCCAGGTGAGCACCTGATAACTTAAAACTTAAAATAAATTCTCCCGTTCTCCAGGTGGGCGCCTGATGACTTAAAACTTAAAATGAATTCCCTCATTCTCCAGGTGGGCGCCTACTACTGACTTGAACTTGAAATGAATTCCCTCGTTCTCCAGGTGGGCGCCTGCGACTGACTAAAAATAAATTTCCTCATTCTCCAGGTGGGCGCCTGCGACTGACTTTAACTTGAAATGAATTCCCTCATTCTCCAGGTGGGCGCCTGCTACTGACTTGAACTTGAAATAAATTCTCTTGTTCTCCAGGTGGGCGCCTGCGACTGACTAAAAATAAATTCCCTTATTCTCCAGGTGAGCGCCTGCGACTGACTTTAACTTGAAATGAATTCTCTCATTCTCCAGGTGGGAGCCTGCTACTGACTTGAACTTGAAATGAATTTCCTCGTTCTCCAGGTGGGCGCCTGCGACTGACTAAAAATAAATTCCCCCATTCTCCAGGTGGGCGCCTGCGACTGACTTTAACTTGAAATGAATTCCCTCGTTCTCCAGGTGGGCGCCAGATGACTTAAAACTTGAAATAAATTCCCTCATTCTCCAGGTGGGCGCCTGATGACTTAAAACTTGAAATAAATTCCCTCGTTCTCCAGGTGGGCGCCTGATGACTTAAAACTTGAAATAAAACCCCTCATTCTCCAGGTGGGCGCCTGATGACTGACTTTAACTTGAAATGAATTCCCTCGTTCTCCAGGTGGGCGCCTGATGACTTAACACTTGAAATTAATTCCCTCGTTCTCCAGGTGGGCGCCTGCCACTGACTTAATACTTGCAATAAATTCCCTCATTCTCCAGGTGGGCGCCTGATGACTTAAAACTTAAAACGAATTCCCTCATTCTCCAGGTGGGCGCCTGATGACTTAAAACTTGAAATGAATTCCCTCGTTCTCCAGGTGGGCGCCTGTTGCTGACTAAAAATAAATTTCCTAATTCTCCAGGTGGGTGCCTGCGACTGACTTTAACTTGAAATGAATTCTCTCGTTCTTCAGGTGGGCGCCTGATGACTTAAAACTTGAAATAAATTCCCTCATTCTCCAAGTGGGCGCCTGATGACTTAAAACTTGAAATAAATTCCCTCGTTCTCCAGGTGGGCACCTAATGACTTAAAACTTGAAATAAAACCCCTCATTCTCCAGGTGGGTGCTTGTGCTGACTTAAAACTGAAATGAATTCCCTCGTTCTCCAGGTGGGTGCCTGCAATCATGACAGCACAGACAAAACAGAGAAAGTTTTCTGCCCCAGTTTATGCCAGGAACATTCTTGAGTGTTAGTTGAATCCCATTATCCAGGAGGGTCTTGAAAATTTTAAACTAGATCCCATTATCCAGGAGGGTCCTGCAAGCCTGAAATTAAATCCCATTCTCCAGGAGGGTCCTGAACAGTGGAAATTAACTCCCATTATCCAGGAGGGTTCTGAAAACTTAAAACTAAACTTATCTAGAACATGCTTTCCTCATGGGGGATTCCTGGAAAAGCAAACAAGATTTCTTGCCCCTGCTTAAAATAAAGAAAATTTTGTCAGTTTGAAAATGTAGCGGTTAGTTTGTGGCATCCTTGCTGAAAGTGTCTGCTTCTGCCACTACCCCGCTTCATTTTGATTAGTTGCTTCGGGCTACAAAGAATTGTTTGACCTTATGATCGGACCTCGACCACAAAACCTATGAATGACTTGAATCCCTTACACTCAACTCGTCGTATGGCACTTTCATTCTGACAACTGTTGAACCTTTGTATTTCCTACAAATTCACGAATCACTTGACCACCTAAACT
Source organism: Nicotiana tomentosiformis (assembly GCF_000390325.3). Lineage (NCBI taxonomy): Eukaryota > Viridiplantae > Streptophyta > Magnoliopsida > Solanales > Solanaceae > Nicotiana > Nicotiana tomentosiformis. The sequence goes on from NC_090819.1 coordinate 18,652,761, forward strand.
TCAGTTACCACCGCATTACTCATTCTAAATCATGTCACTTGTGATGTGCTTGGCCGAATTTCGCTTGGTGCAAATAAAAAACTGGTAATGAGCTTTGAAGTCCTTTCTTGCTTGCTTAACAAAGACTAATTTGACAGAGACTTAGAAAAATAGACCCAAAAGAAACGAAGCGAAGTGACTTCGAGAATTAGGAATAAAAAGGAAAAAAAAACAGAGATGGCTATTTGAAGAAAAATGGAAAAGAGACTTATCTGAATGAAGCAACTGGCTCCAATGATCATGACATGCATTTCAGATTGATTAGCCTAATCCATCTAACTAATCACATTTCAGTTCATGCCATGTCTTCATACTTCAAAATCGGGGTTTCCATAATTCAATTTCTCTGTAAAGTCATGAACCCCATTCGGCTTGTAATGCCCCGAGGGGTTTTCACCAGCAAGCCTCTCTCATTTGCTCCTCTCTCAACTCGTTGTCGCCTTACAGTGCCCGTAAGGGTTTTCACCAATAAGACTCTTTCATTTGAATTTTCTCTCGACTCACCATCGCCTTATGGTGCCCGTGAGAGTTTTCACCAATAAGACTCTCTCATTTGAATTTTCTCTCGACTCACCATCACCCTAGGGTGCCCGTGAGGGTTTTCACCAATAAGACTCTCTCATTTATTCACTTTTCCTTGTGCCCGTGAACAAAGGTGCTATCCATTTTGTAAATCATACCTCCATCTCACTTGACTTGGTATTCTCAAAGTTGATTAGAAGGTCTTTTTTTTGGACTGTAGTGTAGGTTTTGGATAGGGTTAGAAAGAAAGGGTGGCATGCAAGCTCAAAATAATTTAAGATGAAGGGGTTCAAAATTACAACTTTTGGAATCAGATCTTTTTCCAAAACTAAAACTTCTGCCCCAGTTTCTTCGAATCTGGGGAATTTTGGATTTTTATTTTGATGGGACCGAACAGTGTAAGGCTGCCTACGTATCCTTAAAAGGAATCAGGTCGAACGTAGTTCAAATTAGTAAAAGTTATTTTGTTTTTGTTACTTTGCCTTTCTTTTTCTTTTTCTCCTTTCTTTTTCTCCTTTCTTTTTCTCTTTTCTTTCTTTTGCTTTTCTCTTTTTTTTTTCTTTTCTTTTTCTTTTCTATTTCCAGCTCTACTTCTGATTTCAAAAGAGGGGTATGAAAGAAAATAAATAAGGCTAAAAAAAAGGTAACAAATGATAAAAGTGTTTGGGATAGCAGAATAAAATGCCTTCGTCATTCCAACTTTGAACATGCCTAGTACAAAATGCGATTGAAGATAAGCAAAGAAATCATACGTAATATCTCTTGACTGCATTAGAATTGATAGCCATATCCACACATTTACCTTCTATGTCTGTTAAATACAAAGCACCATTGGGCAACACCTTTGTCACAATGAACGGCCCCTGCCAGTTTGGGGCGAACTTGCCTTTAGCTTCAGCCTGATGAGGAAGGATGCATTTCAATACCAGCTGGCCCACTTCAAATTTCTGGGGACGCACCTTTTTGTTGTATGCTTTTGCCATTCTTTTCTGATACAATTGACCGTGACATACTGCTTCCAATCTTTTTTCATCAATCAAACTCAATTGCTCTAGCCGGGTTTTGACCCACTCATCATCATCAATTTCAGCTTCAGCAATGATCCGCAGGGATGGAATCTCAACTTCCGTAGGTATAACTGCCTCGGTTCCATATACCAGCAAATAGGGAGTTGCACCTATTGAAGTGCGAACAGTAGTGCGATAACCCAGTAAAGCAAAAGGTAACTTTTCATGCCATTGCCTGGAACCTTGCACCATCTTACGAAGTATCTTCTTTATGTTCTTGTAAGCAGCCTCAACAGCTTCGTTTGCTTTAGGACGATACGGAGTGGAGTTTCGATGCATAATCTTGAACTGTTGGCATACCTCTTTCATCAAATGACTATTGAGGTTAGAAACATTGTCTGTGATGATTACCTTGGGAATTCTGAACCGGCAAATGATATTTGAATGAACAAAATCTACCATCGCCTTCTTGGTCACGGACTTGAAAGTTACAGCTTCAACCCACTTGGTAAAGTAATCAATGGCCACCAGAATAAACCTATGCCCGTTTGACGCTACCGGCTCAATTGGTCCAATGACATACATGCCCCAAGCAACAGAGGGCCAAGGTGCAGACATTGTGTGTAACTCAGATGGCAGGGAATGAATCAAATCACCATGCACCTGGCATTGATGACATTTGCAAACAAAGCTGATGCAATCTTGTTCCATGGTGAGCCAATAATAACCTGCTCGAAGAATCTTCTTTGCCAAGACATACCCACTCATATGCGGTCCGCAAACTCCGGAATGCACTCCGACCATGATAGTCGAAGCTTGTTTAGCATCTATGCACCTTAGTAATCCTAGATCTGGAGTTCTCTTGTACAATATTCCCCCACTTAAGAAAAATCCACTAGCCAGACATCGAATGGTTCTCTTTTGATCACCTGTGGCATGTACCGGATATACCCCCGATTTGATGTATTCCTTGACATCATGGAACCAAGGCTCACCATCAGGTTCCTCCTCAACCACATTGCAATAGGCATGCTGATCATGGATTTGGATATGCAGAGGGTCGACATAAGTCCTATCCGGATGGTGTAACATTGACGCCAGAGTAGCCAAGGCGTCGCAATCTCATTATGAATCCTGGGAATATGCCTGAATTCTACCGACCTGAATCATTGACAAAGATCATGTAGATATTGTCGATACGGTATGAGCTTCAAAATCCCGAGTCTCCCATTCTCCCTGAATCTGGTAAACCAACAAATCTGAATCTCCCAAAACCAATATTTCTTGAACTCCCATGTCTATAGCTAGCCTCAAACCCAGAATGCATGCCTCGTATTCAGCCATGTTGTTAGTTCAATAAAATCGAAGCTGAGCTATTACAGGGTAGTGATGCCTTGTTTCAGAAATGAGTACAGCCCCTATTCCGACACCTTTCATGTTAGCAGCTCCATCAAAGAAGAGTTTCCAACCTGGCTTTTCATCATGATCAACCTCGTCAACATACATCACTTCTTCATCAGGAAAATAAGTCTTCAGTGGCTCATATTCTTCATCCACCGGATTCTCGGCCAAGTGATCGGCCAGGGCTTGGGCTTTCATCGCGGTTCGAGTCACATAGATGAGGTCAAACTCTGTGAGTAAAATCTGCCACTTTGCCAATCTTCCTGTGGGCATAGGCTTCTGAAAGATATACTTTAGAGGATCCATGCGAGAAATGAGGTAAGTAGTGTAGGATGACAGATAATGCTTCAACTTTTGTGCCACCCAAGTCAGGGTGCAACATGTCCTTTCAAGAAGAGTATACTTAACCTCATAAGGAGTGAACTTCTTGCTGAGATAATAAATGGCTTGCTCTTTCTTGCCCGTGATGTCGTGTTGACCCAACACACAATCGAAAGAATTATCCAATACTGTAAAATAGAGAATTAAAGGTCTCCCGGGTTCTAGCGGGACCAGCACAGGTAGGTTTGACAGGTTTCTCTTGATCTTATCAAATGCTTCCTGACACTCATCAGTCCACTTAACCACAGCATTCTTCTTCAGAAACTTAAAGATGGGCTCACAAGTTGTCATGAGTTGAGCAATAAACCTGCTGATGTAGTTTAACCTTCCGAGAAGGCTCATCACCTCGGTTTTGTTCTTTGGCGGTGGTAATTCTTGGATGGCTTTGATCTTTGATGGGTCCAACTCAATACCGCGTTGACTGACTATGAATCCCAACAGTTTCTCGGACGGGACACCAAATGCACATTTTGCCGGATTGAGCTTGAGGTTCTACCTGCGGAGCCTTTGGAAAAACTTTCTCAAGTCTCCAACATGGTCGGACTGCTTCTTTGACTTTATGATCACATCATCTACATAAACCTCAATTTCCTTGTGTATCATGTCATGAAATATGGTAGTCATTGCCCTCATGTAATTTGCCCCAGTATTCTTCAAACCAAATGGCATTACCCGGTAGCAGTATGTCCCCCATGGTGTGATGAATGCTGTCATTTCTGCATCTTCCTCATCCATCAGGATCTGGTGATATCCCGCATAGCAATCCACAAAAGACCCAATCTCATGCTTGGCAAAATTGTCGATCAGAATATGGATGTTCGGCAATGGAAAGTTATCTTTTGGACTTGCCTTATTGAGATCACGATAATCAACACAAACCCTGGTCTTACCATCCTTCTTTGGTACTGGCACGACATTAGCTAACCAAGTGGGATATCGAGTGACCCGAATGACCTTTGCGTCAAGTTGCTTTGTGATTTCTTATTTGATCTTCACACTCATGTCAGTCTTGAACTTCCTTAACTTTTTCTTGACTGGAGGGAATGCCAGATCAGTTGGCAATTTATGAACTACCAAATCAGTGCTTAAACCCGGCATGTCGTCATACGACCATGCAAAAACATCTTTATATTCAAACAGTGCTTTGATTATTTCTTCCTTGATTTGTGGTTCCAGATGCACACTTATCTTGGTTTCCCTGATATTATCTTGATCTCCTAAATTGATTGCTTCAGTTTCATTCAGATTAGGCTTGGGTTTTTCTTCAAAGTGATTTAGTTCTCTACTGATTTCCTAAAATGCTGCTTCTTCATCATATTCTGTTTCATCATCACACTCTACTTCTTGGATTGTTATTTCGAAATTAGATTGGCTTTTAAGATTTGGCTGAAAAATCCTCATGCATGTCATGTCATTGAAACCAGCATAAAAAGAACTGTACAGAAAAAAAAAATGAAACGCTATCAGGAATAATGGAAAACGGCAAATTGTATTTCATTGAAAATAAAAGGATAGGAGGGTTTGTACATCAAAACAAGCAAAAAATAAAAAATTTGGATTACAACCCTGGAATAACCCAGATAACAGAAAGGAAAACAAAGCAAATTACCAAAACTCCTTCCGGGTGGGAAGAGGAGTAGCTTTCCAATTGCTAAGCTTCACATTTGGCCCAACGAGCTGCACATCAGCATTACTGGAACCTTCCCCGATTTCCACCATATTAACCTCATCAAACAGACTTTGGAACCTCTTGATCAGCTCTTCATCAAAGTCGACCACAGGTTTTGGGACCGCCGATATTGGGCGTTTTGCAACCCCTGGCTTGACAAAAGACTTGGAGATATGTGGAACAGGCTTAGGAAGTGACCATGTCTTTCTTTTCAAATTTTTAGCCTTTTTCATGTCCTTCCCTGTGAGTGTGAATCCCAAACCAAATGTACCAAAATTTTCATGTGGACACACCGGATGTGCAATACCCTGTAGAGATGAACCCAAGCCTTTGCCCGGCACAAAACCATTCTTCAACATTTCATTTGCTACCATGACGGACGCGGAGGGTAGCTTTGGACCTGGAATGCATTCTCCTTCAGGAATCTTCTCGACAGACACTGTTTCGAACGTTTGGTAAACCCAAGGCCCTTTATCATCTTCAACTTCAATAAATGGAACAATTGTGTCATTGTAAGCAGATAAGTTCTCATCACCGTGGACAACTATTTCCTGCCTATCCCATTCGAACTTTACCATTTGATGCAGAGAAGACGGGATTGCCTTGGCAGCATGTATCCAGGGTCTACCCAACAACAAGTTGTAGAAGATAGCCACATCTAGCACTTGGAACTCCATAGTAAACTCAACTAGCCCTATTGACAATTCGAGCATTATATCACCGACAGAATCTTTCCCTCCTCCATCAAAGCCTCGAACACATACATTGTTCATGTAGATCCTTTCAGTGCCGATCTTCAACTTTTGCAAAGTGGACAGAGGGCAAATATTTACACTAGAACCGTTATCAACCAGTACCCTTGAGACAGCAGAATCCTCGCACTTCACTGTGAGATAAAGAGCTCGGTTGTGTTCTGTACCCTCCGTAGGAAGTTCATCATCTGAGAAAGTGATCCTGTTTTCTTCAAAAATCTTTTTAGCAATCTTTTCCAAGTGGTTCACCGTGATCTTATCAGGAACATGGGCCTCATTCAAAATCTTCATCAAGGCTTTGCGGTGTTCATCTGAATGTATTAGCAAAGACAAAAGAGAGATCTGAGATGGTGTTTTCCTTAACTGCTCTACAATGGAATAGTCTTGCGTTTTCATCTTTTTCAGGAACTCTTCAGCCTCTTCTTCGGTGACCGGCTTCTTTACTGGGATGTGGCCATCCTTGAATGGCTTGGCTTTCCTCAGTTCTTCTGGGGTAAAACATCTCCCAGAACGAGTCAGTCTTCTGGTTTCATTGACTTCTTCCTCTACTTCTTTCCCTTTATATGTTACTATCACCTGTTTGTAATTCCACGGGATAGCCTTTGTGTCAACCATTGGTAATTGGGTCACTAGCTTAATAATAACGGGGGTAATACGAGCCCCTTCCACGACTATGACAGGCTTGCCCGGGACCCCTAGCACGACTACTTTTTGCTTTTTCTGGTTCGCTTCAACATCAATCAGAGGCCCTTTCACAACCGATACAGATGGCTTCACGTTGAGCGTGCTTAGCTTCTCCGACACCCCTTCAACTGTCAAGGGCATTGCTTTTGCAAAATCTAGAGCTTTAACTGGATTACTTTCGCTAGCCCGGATCATCATGACAGACTTAGAAGAATTCTTGGGCTCCCCATCCTTATGAACTATCTCAATCATATGTGTCTCTGCATGGGCCGGCAAAGGAATTTGGTTGATGTTTGGCGCCTCCGGGCTCTGGACCATAATTTGATTTGTATCAATAAGCTCTTGGATCGCCCTCTTCAAATGCCAACACTTCTCTGTGTCGTGCCCTGGGGCATCAGAACAATATGTGCATCTGAGGGAATAATCAAGGTTCCTTGGAGGTGGATTTGGTGTCTTTGGCTCAATCGGCCTCAAAACGTCCAACTGCCTCAACTTTTGAAACAAACTAGTATACGACTCTCCAAGAGGGCTGAAGGTTTCTTTCTGCTGCTGCCTATCTTTTCTATAATCCGGCCTTGATCGAAAGCTTGGACCAGTAGGGTTTCGGTATGGTTGTGGGGGTGGATAAGGATTTTGTGGAGTTGGAGCATGCCATTGCGGGTAAGGAGGGGGCTGCGCATATGACTATGCATGGTGAACAGGGTATTGGGGTGGTCTGACTGAATATTGAGGGTCTTGTGGTGGGAAATAATGTTGGGATGGATTATATGAAGCTTGGGTGTAGGCTTGAGGTTGGGGTTGAGGTTGGGTGTACTGGTGAGGCAAACCCCTTGGGCCACACCCTGATCCAGAGACAAACATAGCGACATCATCTTTCTTCTTTTTGCCTAACAGGCTTCCGGTGCCACTTTGAATTGCCTGTGTGGTTGCTTTTATGGCAGAGTAGCTCATGATCTTGCTTGACTTGAGTCCCTCTTCCACCATTCCTCCCATCTTTACCACATCGTTGAAGGACTTACCTATGGCTGAGATCAAATGGCCAAAGTAAGTAGGTTCTAAGGCTTGAAGAAAGTACTCGACCATCTCATCTTCTTCCATTGGAGGATTGACCCGTGCAGCTTGTTCTCTCAATCTGAAACCATATTCCCTAAAGCTCTCACTGGGCTTCTTCTCTACCTTGGTCAAAGATAGGCGATCCGGGACAATGTCTATATTGTACTAAAAGTGCCGAGCAAAGGCCTGAGCCAAGTCGTCCCATGTGTACCACCTGCTAGCGTCTTGGCGGGTGTACTATTCTAAAGCCGCCCGACTCAAACTCTGACTGAAATACGCCATTAATAATTTGTCTTTCCCACTGGCGCCTCTCATCTTGCTGCAAAAGCCTCTCAAATGGGCCACAGGATCTCCATGTCCATCGTACAGGTCAAACTTGGGCATCTTGAACCCAGCGGGCAGTTGGACATCAGGGAGTAAGCATAAATCCTTGTAAGCCACACTTACGTGGCTTCCTATCCCTTGCATGTTCTTCAAAGATTGCTCTAGACTCTTCACTTTCCTGAATATCCCATCCTGCTCCACGTTCCGGGATGGTTTCTCAGTTTCAACAGGAGGTTCAAAGTGAGGGGTGTAGGAATAAGGATCCGTGACTTTGAAAGTTGGTTCCGGAGCATAATATTAGGTATCTGGAGCTTGGAACGCGGGTTCACTAGAAGATCGGTGGAGGGTAGCTCGCGGAGGGGCTACGAAAATAGGAGCAGATGTCTGAGCTGGGTATGCGGTTGTTTTGGCTGGTGGAGCATGGAAAGTTTGGGACGAGGTGTCGGGGTAGTGGTGGAAAGGGGTAAAACCCGGTGCATGCTGAGGGGAAAGATCAACGGTAGTGGGATTCTGGGCTTATGCCAGTGGTGGGATAAAAGCGGGATTTTCTGTGTAGTTAGCGGGAAATGAAGGTGGAGGATGCCCCCTGATCCAGGCTTGATACATTTCAGCCATTTGATGCTTCAACCTATGGACCTCCTCTTTCAATTCAGACTCTGATTCTATAATCTCCCTCGGCGGGTCAACAACACCCGTGTCCGACTCTTTGCTAGTCATGACTGCCTTGCGCTTTGATCTGGTGTTATAAGGGTGACTTGCTAGGATGCCAACAAACTAACCACCTAAAAAGAACCTGTCTTTTTATGCACACACAAAAACTTGGTCAGTTTTGAAGCATTTAACAGATAGGGAATCGCATATTGGGGATGCAATGCACCTGAGCAGTTAAACGTTTCTAAATGCTTTGCGATGGCTTATGTGTTTCATCCCGGCTCTTTTCCCAAATTTCAAATCCTGATTTTTTTCCTCTCCTTTTGCTGTGTTTCGCTCTTTTAATTCTCATTCTCTTTTCTTCCTTTTGTTTGGCCCCTCTTTTCTTTCTTCCTACCCTTTTTCTTTTCCTCTCTCTTTTTATTTTTATTTTTTATTTTAAGACTATAATCGAATCCTATGGGGATTGCCTACGTATCATGACGCCGCATGAATCAGATCATTACGTAGTTCAGGGATATAAATGCGAAATGATTTTTTTGTTTTGATTTTTTCAATATTTCATTAATAAAAGGCATCTTTTTGAATTTTCTATTACAATGACTTAAAAGTAGTGATGACTACAAAAGAAAAATCTACAGACTCGAAATAAAGCAATAAACAGCCTTGAAAAAGACGAACAAAACTCGAGGAAAGTAAAAAAACAGACTCAAAAACTAAAAATAAAAAGTCAAAAATACATAAGAGCGTCCACTGGTACTCCGGGGGCTTGCAGGACATCAGCCGGTCTCTGCACGGGCCTACTGGCAATATCTTCTTGAAGGCGGTCTAGGTCAACCATCACCTGTCGAATGAATGTCATCACAGAAGCAAAAAACATAGACTTGTTCATGTCTTCACATTCATGTCATTTCATTACAACATAATCAGCTATCTCTTTAATCCTCATTCTGATGACACCCTTTTCTTGAAGCAAACGTCCAATCTGCTGAGCCCGAGCCTCTAACACTTGTGTATCTATGTTATTTTGGTCTTGTAACTGCTGCAGGCTTTCTTGTAGTTGGTAAATCAATGCATAGCAATGCTCTCTTTCTGTCTTGAAATCCTTTATTTGCTTGACCAGTTCATTTTCCAGGGCAACTAGCTTTTTCTGTAAAATTGCTACTTCTTTGTCATATTTCTGCTTCAACTGGTGGGCTAATCTAGCATATTCTTCTGCACTTTTGGCCAACTTTGCTTGATCATTTAACAAGTCCCTTTCAGCCTTTGATAAGTTAAAACCATAATCATGCACTTTTCGCCTTACCGGTGTCTCGGCGGCTATTTTCATTCTCTGGATTTGGGCTCGAAGGGCTTCATTTTCCCTAGCTAACCTCATCTTTTCCCCTTCATCTTCAGCTGCCTGTAAACTACTATCAAATTTGATTTTTTTAATTTGTTCTTCTAGTTTATTTATAGTAGTCCAGTATTTCTTTTTTTTAGCTAACCAAGCCCATTGCTCTCGTGCTCCCTCGGTGAATTGTTGAACACGGGGCCTTTTGGCGGGCTGTTCTAGCTCTTGATCGACCCGACTTCTTTTACCATACCATGTGACGTAGTTGGATCCTACTTCACCTATGGACAAATCCCGTACTTGAGTCTGTGGCTCCAGGAACCTACATTGGTGCCAAATCTGGCGAACCCTTTCTTCTGGGAATGTAGCTTTTGGGTATAGTTTAATAACCTGTGGACTCAAATCTTCGTCATAGGGGATTGTCTGTCATATGCCCAATTGGCGTAGGACCCGATGCGGGGCATATGGCTGAATACTCCGAAGACCCATTAATAAAAGAAAGCACACTCCGTCGGACATGTAAATAACTTCGTTGACCGGGAGCCAACCGAAAGTCCACTCAATTCTATTTGCGTTTAAAGAACCCAAATACGCGAACCATGCCTCAGTACCTTCTGGCAACTCATGGCCGTTTACTCGGTTTTCATATTCTTCGATGCAATTGAGTTCGGTCAGACCGTATTTCATGTAACCTGGGCGATGACAAAGATGTTCTACCAACTACATTTGTAAAAGCAAGTTGCAACCCTCAAAAAACTTTGTCCCGGCTCGACAAACGGTTAAAGATCGGTAAATTTCTGCGAGAATCATCAGTATGATAGTGCCACTGGCCTTTTTGACCATAAAGTCGGCCACTCCTACGAGCCCCAATTCTATATGTCTGTCACTCCTTGGGCATATCAGATTGCCTAAAAATGCCACCACAAAGGCCAAACCCCTGCGTGCTTCCTATTTGTCTTTATTTCCCTGATGATTCAAACCAGTGTCTGGAGCCTCAAATTCGTGGGGGTCCCCATACCGGCTGTATAAGAAACGGAATGTGCAGAATCCTCCGGCTAAATTTTCATCTTTAACCTGCCGACTAATACTCAAGAGGTCCAAAAACTTATGAGGGGTTACAGTTCTTGGTGCTACTGGATATTGATGCCTTAGCTTCCCTTCGAAACCAACATAACCTTCTATCTCCTCTAGTATAGGGGTCAACTCGAAATCAGAGAAGTGGAAAACATTCTGTGTCGGGTCCCAAAATGGTATCAAAGCTTCGATTATATCAACCCTTGGTTTAATCTCCAGAAGACCAGTGAGCCCACCTAAAGCCTTTGTCACAGAACGCTTGGCGACCTCCCCAAGGTCGTTCCACCACATGTGGAGTCCTAGTGAAATCTCGTCTACGACTTGAAAAGGTATATTTTCAACAGTGCTCATCCTGTACATTTTTATTTAAGGCGACTGGTTAAAAACAAGTGATTTTTTATTTATATTTTTTTTGATTTTTGACCCCAAAAGAAAGATTATTTTTGCAAAATAAAACTCAAACAACTCAAGACCACCTTTGCAAATATGGCCCTTCAGCCCTTCAGAAATGAAGATATTAAAACTGTGCTTGCTAAGAGGTCAAAATTAGGAAAAGAGCCATAGGTGGCTATTTTTGCAAAACAAGCCTTTCGACGTCCCGTCGGGACGTTTCTGGCCATTTGGACCGAAAATAGCATCCCCTAAATTTATTTATGATAAATGACGCATTTTTTGGTTATTTTTGCAAAAACGGGGCCGGACTCGATGAGAGTTGCCTACGTATCTCACATCCGGTGAGAATCAAACCCGCGTAGTTCGGTCAATTTTGATGCACAGACAAATATGATTTGTTTTGAAATGCTTTTCTCTCTTTATTCTTGAAATTTTGACAGAGTAACAGGTTTTTTTTTAATATCGGGATTGTCAAAACCAGACGTTTTTCTATCCTACCTCACTCTTTGATTTTTCTCTTCTATTGGTTTTGATTGATTTTTTTTATAACTCAAGAAGCCGGTCAACATACAAGCCGAGCAAATTAATGCACAAGTAGCACGTAAAGAACGCATTAGGATGGTCCTTTAATTTTAGGTACACCTATCCTAGACGGACCCAACCCTTGTGTTGAATCCCCTAAGTCAAATGCACATGATGCAAGCAAACGTACCTACTAGGGATACGGCATGAGGCTGTGTTATTCTACGTTTAAATCATGGGTGTATTGTTCTAGACCTGGCTTACCCAAGAGAGGACAACTCGAGCCGGGGAAAGGGGGGGGAGAAGCGTACCGAGAATACAGAAGCTTCACCGGCTTTGCAACTTGTCCGAACCTCATTCTAAAATTGGGATATGACTCTAACAGAAAAGAAGCCACGCGAAGCGCACGCTTACCAGAAGATTCAGAAGACTTAGAGAGAAAATGGTTTCGTAACAGTTTATATACAGTTCACAAAATATCAAATCGGTAAATGAGAGGCAATTAACACATTAGGCCCAAACACGTAATATCAGACAATTACAAGAAAGCCAAGCATAACAGTTATTCTAAGCTCGAATTCTGAACCCTGAATCAGAGATTCTGGGTTCGATCCCCAGCAGAGTCACCAGAGCTGTCACACCTCCTTTTTTCCGAGAGGGGATTAGGGAGTTTTTCCAATTTAAGTGACATTAATCGAAATGAGATTATTTATTTCAGAGTCTCCACTTGGAATAATTTATAGTGTTTCAAGTCACCGATTTATTTTAAATCCCAAATCGAGGAAATTAACTCTTATTTATGGTCTGCGAACACAGAAGATTGGGTAAGGAATTCTGTTAACCCGGGAGAAGGTGTGTAGTACTCCCGAATACTGTGGTTTTAGCACGGTCGCTCAACTATTAATAATTGGCCTAATTATCTGATTTATTATATATTTAAAACCTATTGTACATTTTTAACCTTTTAAACCGCTTTTAATTATTTATGGAATCTGTTTGAACAAGTTGCGATGTCGCACACTCGTTGTTTTTGAACACATTGCGAATTGCGTCACATGAAATGCACCCGCGGTTTACAACATATTTGTTTTTATTATTATTTGAAGTTATGGTCAGGTCACATGAAATGCACACCCGAATTGAAATTTACGTATCGTGACCATACCACGGGAACCGTACCCATAGTCACGATGATTTATTATTAATCGCGCCTAAAGCAACTAGCGATGGTTTATAAGTTTTAATTACCTAAGCTTGAGATTATTGTGAGGTCATGAATTATGGATATGACATTGTTGGAAAAGTGTAATTTTAAATTAAACATACATTCTAACGACACAATTAGACAAAAAAACACATAAGCAAAATAATAGAAAATGCTCTCAAGCCCAATTTCTTTTCTAACTTCAAATAAACTCCCTCGACCAAACCCCTTTTCAATTTTATCAACATGAGCCTAACTCATTGTGAGCTTCTAATTTCAAGCAAGATTGCCACAACAAACCATTTATATTTAAAACCAACTTAAACCCAAATTCTTTCCCTAATTAACCAACACAGTAGCTCAAGTTAAATAATAAAAAAAGAATTATCAAGCAAGTTCAAGATAATAGTGACTTAAGTACCAACTAGACATGAAGGCTAAACTAAAAACAACATCATACTATATTCCTGCGGCACACCAAATGCCTAAATCAATTTCAACTCAAGTCGTTTCCTTCGCCATTTCATTTACCGGATAAGTCACGAAACTTTCAGTGATATAAGTCAAAGTTGCATTGAAATATCAATTCATCCTATTCACTGTCACGAATTAAGACATTTAACCAAATAATGAAACTAAGACAGCAAATGCAAACAAACCAACATAACAGAATACCAAAATCAATCAAAATCCTTCACCAAACCAGAATAATGAGATGAAATAAGACGAAGGTTTGAAAAGTGCACATTTACTGTTGCACTCTTTGAAATACTGTATTAATGAAAAAAACACCAAACAAATCCTTAAACGAGCAGATGAACCTGCGACCGGAGACCTCGATCGGCGACCTCGAAGCTCGCAATCCTTCGAAAATCAGACCACAGAAATAAAACCTCTGTTTCGTATGAAAAAGAAAAGAGAGATGATTTATTTCTTTTTGAACTAGAGCCTCATGGAGAAATTTTGATTGAGAAGGGGAAAACGTGATTAATGATTGGTGAGGATGAAAGGCTGCGGTTTGGATATGAATTTATTTGCAAAATCAGAGAAGGGGATGGAAAGCTTGCTTCTGCTGCACCGCTATTGATTTTCTCACGTCCCTTCCATTTTTCTATCTGATCCCCTCCCAAACTTCTTTTGTTCCCTTTCTTTTGGTTTCTGCCTCCCCCGTTTTTTCCTTCTCTTTTTTTTATGGTTAGCTTTAGGTCTGTATATATAATATGTGTGGGCAAAGTCTTGGAGAGAAAGAAATTCAGATCATCAAAAATGTGTGAATGGATAAAAGATCCAAAATAAGGTACATGTGATTACTCTGTGAGAAAAATCACGTGAGGGGGGAGAGAATATGCCTTATGAGTTAGTTATTTTGGGATAGGGAGGAATCTTGACTAAAAGACAAAAACTCAACAAGAAGACAAAAGTTTTGGCACAATTTGATTGGTTCTTTATTCTCTTTTTTTTTTCTTGTAAAGGATAACAAAAAAAATAAAATTTTAAAATATTATTCCTACTAAAATGAGATAGCAAAATTAAATATTAACTAGCTACTTCCTGTCTAGGAACTATTAAAAAGTAATTCCAAATTTACTAACATACTAAAAATAAGAGGAAAGCATATTTTTGTGTGTTTTCTTTTCTTTTGCCAATTAGAACAAAATTGTATACTCTATAATTGTGAAACGTTTTTGTTGATTTTCAATTTATCTAAAATGAACTTATAAAAAGGTGAAATAAAACTAAAATATTAAGATTAAACTTAAAAATTATTTAAATACTAAAAAATGAGTAAAAATTCAAATATGATAAAAAATTAAGTGCTCACAATTGTTAACTGCTAGATTGTCATTAATGGTCTGCTGGTTACTCAGTTTTGCAATTCTAATAAGGCTGATTTGCTTCAAACCTTTGAAAGAACTACATCTAAGCTTTATTTATCTCGAGTATTTTCCATCGGGTGGGATTTTGAAATTCAGGTATCAATAGGGGGGGGGGGGGGGTCGTGTTATTTAATGGTTGAATACATATGTCGTCCCTTAAATTTGCCCAAAGTTTTTATTTAGACATCCGAAAAAAGATACTCCTTCCATTTCAATTTATGTGAACCTATTTGACTGGACACGAAGTTTAAGAAAAAATAAAACTTTTGAAATTTGTGGTCCTAAACAATTCAAAAAGGGGCCTAAAGTATTTGTGTGGTTATAAAAGCTTCTCATTAAGGGTAGAATTATAAGTTTAAGCAAAATTATTTCTAAATTTAAAAATGGATCATTCTTTTTGGAACGAAACAAAAATAAAATATATTTATGTAAACTGGAACGGAGGCATTAGTACCTATTTGAACACTGGACACTCACACGTATAAAGTAAGCCAAAACCTTTAAACGCGTGAGGCTCACACGTTGACCTGGAAAATATAACCAATGAAAAATAGACATGCTTGGGAAAAAAATTAAATGACCTGGATTATCTCGTGTATATTTTTGTATACTGCTCACTTCTACTTTATCTCTTGAGAAAAACTGGAAATAATATAGATGGTTCATTATCAAAGACAAGATTCATTATATGGAAAGCCTTTTGCAAGCCTTACTATGCCTTGTAGTACTTTGCATTCAATTGACAGTTGAAATCCAAAGAATGAGGAAATAGAAATACTCCACATTTCTCTCATAAGCTTTTGACATAAACAGTGGCTGAAGAACCATAGAAATTGTAGATATTGACGTCAGGTAATATGCAACTTCTGCTCTAACAACAACAACGATGACAAACCCAGTGTAATTCCACAGGTGGAGTTTGGGGAAGGTAATGTGTAAGCAGATCTTACCTCTACCTTGAAATGTGCAATTTCTGCAATTCTGCTAGCTCTAGGTTTTGGAAAATATGATGCTTTATAGTAGTATTTACTGGACTTTAAAATATGAGTATGCACCAAAATGTGTATATATATATATGCAACTGTTGACAGGGCGAAACAATTATTTTTCATGTGGTGTGAAGTCTAGTGTTACTGATATGAGTTTCAAGAAGAAAACTGTGATTATGGTGTTGTTATATTGGAGAAGTTAAGCTCCGGTCAAGGGCAAAACCAACCAAAAGGGTATTATGTTGAATTGGCTATTGATGTATAGAATGTAGAATAGGAACTACAAGCAAGCAAGCAAAGGGCAGGGCATCTCAACAAGATTGGGGGCTAAAGCCAAATTTCAGAGAGACCCTAAGTAAGAAAATCAACGATAAATTTTTAATAAAAAAGTATAAAATAAAGGTAGAATAATAAAACTGGCTCAAGAATTGATAAGTTGATATACAACAACATACCCAGTGAAAACCCACAAATGGGGTATGGGGAGGTAAGTGTACGCAGACCTTACCTCTACATTGGGAGGTAGAAAGATTGTTTCCGAAAGACCCACAGCTCAAGAGAAAGCATGGCAAAAAAAAAAGGCCAGATAAGGATAATCAATTCAATGCAATATGAAAATGAAAGTAATGAAAACGTATAAGTCATGATAAAGCAGTCTAA
Organism: Nicotiana tomentosiformis; assembly: GCF_000390325.3. Classification (NCBI taxonomy): domain Eukaryota; kingdom Viridiplantae; phylum Streptophyta; class Magnoliopsida; order Solanales; family Solanaceae; genus Nicotiana; species Nicotiana tomentosiformis. Next base: position 18,669,296 of record NC_090819.1, read on the forward strand.
AAAGAAGCGGTAGTTATCACAGATAATGTAATAACCCAACCGGTTATTTTAACTTTTAGAACCCCGTTACCTAAAATAAAATTTCTCGCAGGTGCTTGTAATAATTTATGACCTGCGGGGATGGTTGGTTCGGGATTTGGAAGTATTTGGGGTGAAACCGGAACACTTGGTTTCTTAAATTAGCCTTAAAGTGCTAAGTTTGACTTCGGTTAATATTTTGAGAAAACGACCCCGGAATAGAATTTTGATGATTCCAACAGCTCCGTATGGTAATTTTGGACTTAGGAGCATGTTCGAAATTTTATCTGGAAGTCCGTAGTTAAATTAGGCTTGAAATGGCTAAAAACAAGAATTTAAGTTTAGAAGTTTGCCGATGAGTTGACTTTTTGATACCGTAGTTGGAATCCAGTTCCGAAAATTTCCATAGCTCCGTTATTTAATTTATGACTTGTGTGTAAAATTTAAGGTCAATCGGAGTTGATTTGATAGGTTGCGACATCGAATGTAGAAGTTGAAAACTCTTAGTTTCCTTAAGCTTGAATTGGGGTATGATTCATAGTTTTAGCGTTGTTTGATGTGATTTAGAGGTTCGACTAAGTTCGTATGATATTTTAGGACTTGTTGATATATTTGGTTGAGATCCCGAGGGCCTCGGATGAGTTTCGGATGGTTAACGGATCAAAAGTTGGACTTAAAAAGGATAATCAATTCAATGCAGTATGAAAATGAAAGTAATGAAAACGTATAAGTCATGATAAAGCAGTCTAAAAAGAAGCGGTAGTTATCACAGATAATGTAATAACCCAACCGATTATTTTAATTTTTAGAACCCTGTTACCTAAAATAAAATTTCTCGCAGGTGCTTGTAATGATTTATGACCTGCGGGGATGGTTGGTTCGGGATTTGGAAGTATTTGGGGTGAAACCGGAACACTTGGTTTCTTAAGTTAGCCTTAAAGTGCTAAGTTTGACTTCGGTCAACATTTTGAGAAAACGACCCCGGAATAGAATTTTGATGATTCCAACAGCTCCGTATGGTAATTTTGGACTTAGGAGCATGTTCGAAATTTTATCTGGAAGTCCGTAGTTAAATTAGGCTTGAAATGACTAAAAACAAGAATTTAAGTTTAGAAGTTTGCCGATGAGTTGACTTTTTGATACCGTAGTTGGAATCCAGTTCCGAAAATTTTCATAGCTCCGTTATTTAATTTATGACTTGTGTGTAAAATTTAAGGTCAATCGGAGTTGATTTGATAGGTTGCGACATCGAATGTAGAAGTTGAAAACTCTTAGTTTCCTTAAGCTTGAATTGGGGTATGATTCATAGTTTTAGCATTGTTTGATGTGATTTAGAGGTTCGACTAAGTTCGTATGATATTTTAGGACTTGTTGGTATATTTAGTTGAGATCCCGAGGGCCTCGGGTGAGTTTCGGATGGTTAACGGATCAAAAGTTGGACTTAAAAAGCTGCTGTAATTTTTCCTTCCGCTGTATATTTTGGGCTGTGATCGAGCCCCAGATCGAACCCAGATATCGAGCCCACGATCGAGGCCTGAGTCGAAGTCAGGGACGAAACTCAGTATCGAAGCCACGATCGAAGTCAAGGCTCGAGGGCTATGATCAAAGGAAAGGCTCGAGTGCTAGGATCAAGACCCAAGATCGAACTTGATCGAGGCCATAACCATGTCCCAGGCTCGAGGCCTGATCGAGGCCATGACCAGCTCCCATGATCGAGCTCCCAAGATCGAGCTCCCTGAGATCGAGCTCCCTGAGATCGAGCTCCCCTGATCGAGCTCCTTGATCGAATTGGACAGAGCTGTAAGTTATAAAAACAGAAGATATTCGTCCCATTTGCCATTTTTGACGAACTTGAGCTTAAGCAGAGGCGACTTTTGACAGATTTTCAAGGAAAAAATATTGGGGTAAGTGATTCTAACTCGGATTTGATCTACATATACAGGTATATCATTGTTTTCACCATAAATTAGAGTTTTGAGATTTAAATTTGGGAAATTTTTAGAAATCTCATAGAAACGAATTTTTGAGATTTCGGAGTCGGATTTGAGTGAAACTGGTATGATTGGACTCGTAATTGAATGGGTTGTCAGATTTCGTAACTTTTACCGGATTCCGAGACGTGGACCCCACGGACGAATTTTTAATTAATTTCGGGATTTTTATTTAAAATGTAGTATTTTCTTATAGAATTGATTCCTATAATTTTTAGTGATTGTATCGAATTATTTTGGCTAGATTCGAGCCAGACAGAATTGGATAATCGTGGAAAAGGCCTTATAGTAGATTAAATTGGAGAAAGACGAGGTAAGTCTTTTGTCTAATCTTGTGAGGGGGAAATTACCTCATAGGTGATTAAAATTAAATAATTGTTGCTAATTGTGGGGGCTACGTACGCACGAGGTGACGAGAGTCCGTGCGTAGCTACTATTAATGCTAAAGTCCGGGTAGTTTAAGACTCAAAGCATGAATTACTTGTGTGAATTATATTCTTTATTAATTAAAATAATTGATGTATATATTATGAATTGTTATGAAAAGTAAAAAAAATATGAAATTTTCATATGCTTAATTTTTGTTTAAATCAATTAATTGTTAAAAAAAATTATTCTCCTCCCGAATTTACCTTATAATAAATATACTCTCCTTCCGGAGGCACATAAGAAAATGTCCTCCTTTCTTGTGGAGCAGGCCGAACACCTCGGCAGGATAGATGCATCTATGGATCGTGCTGCACGTCCCTCGGCAGTGTACACGACACTCTGGATCGGGCCGTACGTCCTCGGCAGAAATCGTGCTTAATAATAATAATTACACGATACTTTAATAATTTATTTCAGCTTGCGAAGCTAATTAATAAATTGGAAAATCTTTGAAATTTAATGAATTATTATTCTTGCTTGTTAAGAAACTAATTGTTACTCCTGTAAATGAGATTTAATTTATAAATTGAAAATTATTTGAAATGAAGGAATTTAATTAATATATTACAAATTGTTACATTTGAAGGAATTTGATTATTTCTGCTGATTAAATAAATTATTGTAAATTCTGTAAATCATGCTGATTTAAATATCCTAGTTTTATTTTAGTTATTATTATTGTCCAATAGTGAGTGTCAAAGTCGGCCATCTCGTCTCTACCACTTCTAGATTAGGCTTGATACTTACTGGGTACACGTTGTTTACGTACTCATACTACACTTGCTGCACTTTTTGTGCAGGATTTGAGACAGGCACTAGTGGAGGACCTATCATCACATACCCACGTCATCCCGAGGCATAGTGGTGAGCTGCCTTTCTAAGCCGTTCCGCAGCTACCAATGTCTCTTCTTATATTTACATTCTGTCTATTTCATTTCAGACAGTATTTGAAATTTTGTATAATCTACTAAATGCTCATTCACTTGTGACACCAGGTCTTGGCACACACATTGGTAGAGTTTGGGTTTATATTTTCTTGCTTTTAAATTTTATCAATGTATGCTTCATTTATTAGTTGGCTTGCCTAGCTTTAATATTGGGCGCCATCACGACCTACAGGTGAAATTGGGTCGTGACAATATGGTATCAGAGCACTAGGTTCACGTAGGTCTCACAAGTTATGAGCAGACCTAATAGAGTATTGCGGATCGGTACAGAGACGTCTGTACTTATCTTCGAGAGGCTATAGGGTGTTAGGAAATTATCTTTCTTCACATTCCATTGTGAAATTAATGTAGCACTAAAAATTCTTCTCTTATTTTCTCACAGATGGTGAGAACGCGCTCGAATGAAGTTCCAGACCAGGGAAGAGCTACTCCCCCAGTTGCTAGAGACTGAGGGAGGGATCCAGCCCGTAGTAGAGGGCGAGGACGTCCCAGGACTATTCCGGCTATGCCGCCAGTGGATCCAGTAGAGAATCCCATTATTGAGGAGTAGGGTGAGGTGTCTGTGGTAGAGCTAGCTCCGGTGGACTTCACATCTGCACCGGGAATTCAGGATGTTATGGGTCGTATGATGCGATTCATGGACAATATGACCCAGGCCGGTTTATTTCCGGCAGACCCAGCCATATCTCAGGCGGGCGGGGGAGCACAAACCCCTACCGCGCAGGCTCATGGACATGCAGCTGCTGTATATCAGACCCAGGGTGCACTACCCGTGAGTGGAGCCCAGCCAGTGGCAGCAGCTACACCTGAGCCCAGGCCAGCTGTAGCCGCCGATCCTCAGAAACTATTGGACAGATGGACTAGTCTACATCCTCCTGTCTTTGGGGGTGAGCGACATGAGGATCCACAGGATTTCAATGATCGTTGCAAGGATAGACTGTATAACATGAGGATATTGGAATCCCATGGGGTTGATTTCGCTACTTTTCAGCTATAGGGTAGAGCCCGTAGATGGTGGCAGTCTTATGCTCTTGGCAGACCAGCAGATTCTCCTCCCATAACTTGGGACAGGTTCACCCGTATCTTCTTGGACAGGTATATTCCACCCTCCCAGAGGGAAGAGTTGCGATTTCAGTTTGAGCAGCTCCAGCAGGGTCAGATATCAGTGACTGATTATGAGGCAAGGTTTGCTGAATTATCTCGCCATGCACTAATGATACTCCCTACTGAGGTGGAGAGAGTGTGGAGGTTTGTAGCCGGTTTACATATTGGTATTCAGGCCACTATGGCTCGAGAGGTTGAGATGGGTACTTTTTATGAGCGAGTTGTGGAGATAGCCCGGAGGATTGAGGGTGTACGTCAGCAGAGCCGAGAGCAGATTATGAGAGATAAGCAGTTCAGGTACTCTGGAGAGTTCAGAGGTGCTCCGTCCGCGAGCAGAGGTCAGTTCGTGAGGGGGCAGTCCAGCATACCCCCATATCCAGCACCACCACCTCCTTGAGGTGCTCCAGTACGACCTTATCTCAGTGCTATCCTAGAGAGTTTTTACCGCCCACCAGCTATTCATAGTCTTCCCAGTGGGTATTCACATCCCTAGGCCAGACACTTAGTCAGCAGCCCATCGCACCGAAGAGTTGTTACGAGTGCGGGGATCCCAGTCACATGCGGAGGTTTTGCCCCAGGCTTCGGGGTAGGCCAGTACAGCAGGGTCAGCAGCCTATGCTTACCGGACCAGTTGCTCCACCAGTAGTCCGACCACCCAAAGGTGGAGGTCAGTCAGGCGCTCCAGCTCGGTTCTATGCTTTTCCGGCTAGACCAGATGCAGAGGCCTCAGATGCCGTGATTACATGTATTATTTCTGTTTGTGGCAAAGATGCCTCAGTATTATTTGATCCAGGATCTACGTATTCATATGTGTCATCTCTATTTGCTCTATTCCTGGGTGTTTCTCGTGAGTCCTTGAGTACTCCTGTTTATGTGTCCACTCCTGTGGGCGATTCTGTTGTTGTGAACCGGATCTACCGATCTTGTATTATTACATTTTAGTGGTTATGAAACTAGATCAGATCTCCTATTGCTTGAGATGACCGATTTTGAAATTATTCTGGGCATGGACTGGTTATCTCCATATCATGCTATTCTAGATTGTCATGCCAAGACTATTACCTTGGCTATTCCAGCATTTCCTAAGCTGGAGTGGAAGGGTTCTCCTGTTAGTTTATTTAATCGAGTTATTTCTTTTATAAAGGCTCAACACATGGTTGAGAAGGGTTGTTTGGCTTATCTAGCCTATGTTCGGGATACTACTGCAAAGACTCCGGCTATTGATTCAGTGCCTGTAGTTTGGGAGTTCCCCGATGTATTTCCGTCAGTTCTTCCAGGTATGCCACCTGATTGTGATATTGATTTCTTTATTGACTTGGCTTCAGATACCCAACCTATATCTATCCCACCGTATCGCATGGCTCCGAAAGAATTGAAAGAATAGCTTGAAGAGTTACTAGCCAAAGGGTTCGTCAGACCGAGTGTATCGCCTTGGGGTACACTAGTATTATTTGTGAAAAAGAAGGATGGAACAATGCGGATGTGTATTGATTATCGCCAATTGAACAAACTCACTATTAAGAACAAGTACCTGTTGCCGCATATTGATGATCTATTTGACCAGTTGCAGGGTGCTAGGGTATTTTCTAAGATCGACTTGAGGTCGGAGTACCATCCATTGAAGATTCGGGATTCGGATGTTCCGAAGACTGCTTTTCGGACTAGATATGGTCATTATGAGTTTCTGGTGATGTCCTTCGGTTTAACTAATGCCCCGGCAGCATTTATGGATCTGATGAACAGGGTATTCATTCAATATATTGATTCGTTTGTAGAACAGGGTATTCATTCAATATATTGATTCGTTTGTCATTATCTTCATTGATGACATATTAATCTATTCGCGCAGTAAGGAGGAACATGAGCAGCATATGAGAGTAGTGCTTCAGACATTGCGAGAACAAAAGCTATATGCTAAATTCTCTAAATATGAGTTTTGGCTAGAGTGTGTAGCATTTTTGGGACATATTGTATCGGGCGAAGGTATTAAAGTTGATCCCAAAAAGATTGAGGCAGTTCAGAATTGGCATCGTCCCACTTCGGCGACTGAGATCAGGAGTTTTTTAGGTTTAGCAGGTTATTATCGTCGGTTTGTGGAAGGTTTTTCATCTATTGCAGCACCTTTGACCAAATTAACCTAGAAGGGTGTTCAGTTCTGATAGTCCGATGATTGTGAGTCAAGATTTCAGAAGCTCAAGACAGCACTAACTACAGCACCCGTGTTAGTGTTACCATCTGGTTTGGGAATATATACAGTGTATTGCGACGCGTCACGCATTGGCTTGGGTTGTGTATTGATGCAGGAAAGGCGAGTTATTGCATATGCTTCACGTCAGCTGAAGCCCCATGAGAAGAATTATCCAGTACATGATTTGGAGTTAGCTGTGATTGTTCACGCTCTAAAGATTTGGAGGCATTATCTTTATGGGGTGTCTTGTGAAATTTACACTGATCATCGCAGTTTACAGCATTTGTTCAAGCAGAGGGATCTAAATTTGAGGCAACGCAGATGGCTGGAGTTACTAAAAGATTATGATATTACTATCTTATATCATCCAGGTAAAGAAAATGTGGTTGCAGATGCCTTGAGCAGGAAGGCGGAGAGTATGGGTAGTTTGGCTTTCATTTCAGCAGAGGAAAGGCCATTAGCCTCAGATATTCAGTCCTTGGCTAACAAACTTGTGAGGCTGGAGATTTTAGAGCCCAGCCGAGTTCTTGCATATGTGGTGGCCCAATCTTCACTATTTGAGCAGATCGAGGCTCGCCAGTATGATGACCCATACTTGATGGTTCTTCGTGAAACGGTACTACGAGGTGGTGCCAAGGAAGTTACTATTAGAGCGGATGGTGTTCTGCGACTCCAGGATCATCTATGTGTTCCTAATATGGATGGACTGAGGAAAAATATCCTGGAAGAGGCACACAGTTCTCGGTATTCTATTCATCCAGGTGCTACTAAGATGTATCGTGACTTGAGGCAACATTATTGGTGGCGACGAATGAAAAAGGACATAGTTGAGTATGTATCTAGGTGTCTAAATTGCGAGCAAGTTAAATATGAGCATCAAAGGCCAGGTTGCCTACTTCAGCAGATGACTATACCAGAGTGGAAATGGGAACGAATTACTATGGACTTTGTAGTTGGGTTGCCGTGAACTTTGAGGAAGTTTGATGCAGTTTGGGTGATTGTTGACAGGTTGACTAAGTCGGCACATTTTATTCCTATTGTGACTACGTATACTTCAGAGAGGTTGGCCCAGATTTATATTCAGGAGATAGTTCGGTTGCACGGTATGCCAATTTCCATCATATCAGCACAGCCTTTCATCCGCAGACCGAGAGGACAATTCAGATTTTGGAGGATATGCTCAGGGCATGTGTGATTGACTTTGGAGGTCAGTGGGATCGTTTCCTGCCTTTGGCTGAGTTTGCTTATAATAACAGTTACCAATCCAGCATTGAGATGGCTCCATTTGAGGCTTTATATGGTCGGCGATGTCGTTCACCTATCGGATGGTTTGAGCCAGGTGAGGCTAAGTTATATGGTACTGATTTGGTAAGGGATGCCTTGGAAAAGGTAAAGTTGATTCAGGAGCGACTTCGTACAGCACAGTCCAGACAAAAGAGTTACGCGGATCAGAAAGCGCGTGATATATCATTTATGGTAGGTGAAAAAGTTCTCTTGAAGGTTTCGCCGATGAAGGGAATTATGAGATTCGGGAAGAAGGGCTAGTTGAGCCCAAGGTTTATAGGCCCATTTGAGGTGTTGAAACGAGTTGGGGAGGTTGCTAATAAGCTTGCATTGACTCCCAGCCTATCGGGAGTTCATCCATTTTTTCACGTATCTATGCTCCGGAAGTATCATGCCGACCTATCATATGTGTTAGACTTCAACACAGTTCAGCTAGATAATAGCTTGGGTTATGAAGAGGAGCCAATTGCCATTGTTGATAAACAGGTTCGCCAGTTGAGGTCCAAGAGGATTTCTGCAGTAAAATTCCAGTGGAGGGGTCAACCAGTCGAGGATGCGACTTGGGAGGGCGAGGAAGACATGCAGAGCAGATATCCACACTTATTCAGCACTCCATGTACGATTCTAAACCCTTTCGAGGACGAACGTTTGTTTAAGAGGTGGAGAATGTAATGACCCAACGGGTCATTTTAACTTTTAGAACCCCGTTCCCTAAAATAAAACTTCCCGTAGGTGCTTGTAATGATTTATGACTTGCGGGGATGGTTGGTTCGAGATTTGGAAGTGTTTGAGGTGAAACAAAACACTTGGTTCCTTAAGTTGGCCTTAAAGTGCTAAGTTTGACTTCGGTCAACATTTTGAGAAAATGACCCCGGAATAGAATTTTGATGATTCCAACGGCTCCGTATGGTGATTTTGGCCTTAGGAGCGTGTTCGGAATTTTATTTGAAAGTCCGTAGTTAAATTAGGCTTGAAATGGCTAAAAACAAGAATTTAAGTTTGGAAGTTTGACCGATGAGTTGACTTTTCGATACCGGAGTCGGAATCCAGTTCCGAAAATTTTTATAGCTCCGTTATGTAATTTATGACTTGTGTGTAAAATTTGAGGTCAATCGGAGTTGATTTGATAGGTTGCGACATCGAATATAGAAGTTGAAAACTCTTAGTTTCATTAAGCTTGAATTGGGGTATGATTCATGGTTTTAGCGTTGTTTGATGTGATTTAGAGGTTCGACTAAGTTCGTATGATGTTTTAGGACTTGTTGGTATATTTGGTTGAGGTCCCGAAGTCCTCGGGTGAGTTTCGGATGGTTAACGGATCAAAAGTTGGACTTAAAAAGCTGCTGTAATTTTCCCTTTCGCTGTATATTCTGGGCTGTGATCGAGCCCCAGATCGAACCCAGATATCGAGCCCACGATCGAGGCCTGAGTCGAAGTCAGGGATGAAACTCAGTATCGAAGCCACGATCAAAGTCAAGGCTCGAGGGCTATGATCAAAGGCAAGGCTCGAGGGCTAGGATCAAGACCCAAGATCGAACTTGATCGAGGCCATGACCATGTCCCAGGCTCGAGGCCTGATCGAGGCCATGACCAGCTCCCATGATCGAGCTCCCAAGATCGAGCTCCCAAGATCGAGCTCCCAAGATCGAGCTCCCCGAGATCGAGCTCCCCTGATCGAGCTCCTTGATCGAAGGCGGTTGGGCAGTTTTATAAAAAGAGGGCATTCGTCCCATTTGCAATTTTTGACGAACTTGAGCTTGAGCAGAGGCGACTTTTGTTAGATTTTCAAGGAAAAAATATTGGGGTAAGTGATTCTAACTCGGATTTGGTCTACATATACAAGTATATCATTGTTTTCACCATAAATTAGTGTTTTGAGATTTAAATTTGGAAAATTTTTAGAAATCTCATAGAAACGAATTTTTGAGATTTCGGTATCGATTCGGAGTCGGATTTGAGTGAAACTGGTATGGTTGGACTCGTAATTGAATGGGTTGTCGGATTTCGTAACTTTTGCCGGATTCCGAGACGTGGGCCCCACGGACGAATTTTTAATTAATTTCGGGATTTTTATTTAAAATGTAGTATTTTCTTATAGAATTGATTCCTATAATTTTTAGTGATTGTATCGAATTATTTTGGCTAGATTCGAGCCAGACAGAATTGGATAATCGTGGAAAAGGTCTTATAGTAGATTAAATTGGAGCAAGACGAGGTAAGTCTCTTGTCTAATCTTGTGAGGGAGAAATTACCTCATAGGTGATTAAAATTAAATAATTATTGCTAATTGTGGGGGTTACGTACGCATGAGGTAACGAGAGTCCGTGCGTAGCTACTATTAATGCTAAAGTCCGGGTAGTTTAAGACTCAAAGCATGAATTACTTGTGTGAATTGTATTCTTTATTAATTAAAATAATTGATGTATATATTGTGAATTGTTATGAAAAGTAAAAAAATATGAAATTTTCATATGCTTAATTTTTGTTTAAATCAATTAATTGTTAAAAAAAATTGTTCTCCTCTCGAATTTACCTTATAATAAATATACTCTCCTTCCGGAGGCACATAAGAAAATGTCCTCCTTTCTTGTGGAGCGGACCGAACACCTCGGCAGGATAGATGCATCTATGGATCGTGCTGCACGTCCCTCGGCAGTGTACACGACACTCTGGATCGGGCCGTACGTCCTCGGCAGAAATCGTGCTTAATAATAATAATTACACGATACTTTAATAATTTATTTCAGCTTGCGAAGCTAATTAATAAATTGAAAAATCTTTGGAATTTAATGAATTATTATTCTTGCTTGTTAAGAAACTAATTGTTACTCCTGTAAATGAGATTTAATTGATAAATTAAAAATTATTTGAAATGAAGGAATTTAATTAATATATTGCAAATTGTTACATTTGAAGGAATTTGATTATTTCTGCTGATTAAATAAATTATTGTAAATTCTGTAAATCATGCTGATTTAAATATCCTAGTTTTATTTCAGTTATTATTATTGACCCATAGTGAGTGTCAAAGTCGGCCATCTCGTCTCTACCACTTCTAGATTAGGCTTGATACTTACTGGGTACATGTTGTTTACGTACTCATACTACACTTGCTGCACTTTTTGTGCAGGATTTGAGACAGGTACTAGTGGAGGACCTATCATCACATACCCACGTCATCCCGAGGCATAGTGGTGAGCTGCCTTTCTGAGCCGTTCTGCAGCTACCAGTGTCTCTTCTTATATTTACATTCTGTCTATTTCATTTCAGACAGTATTTGGAGTTTTGTATAATCTACTAGATGCTCATTCACTTGTGACACCAGGTCTTGGCACACACATTGGTAGAGTTTGGGTTTATATTTTCTTGCTTTTAAATTTTATTAATGTATGCTTCATTTATTAGTTGGCTTGCCTAGCTATAGTGTTGGGCGCCATCACGACCTACAGGTGAAATTGGGTCGTGATAGATAAATACAATAATCGAAGTATAAAAAATAACAAATAGTAGCAGAAATCAAAGGGTAAGAAACTATAGAGCAAGATAAGTTGATATAATGATATCGAAAAGTGCATTGCTTCAATATAATGATTGCTTGTTGTAATGGTTTGAAGAAGACAACCTGTAAGTCGCAATATTGCCGATTGAGAGACTTGTCAATATTGAGAATAAGAATAGTAAAAAAGAGAATAAAAAAGGTAAATATACAAATAATAATATGGGCCCGCCCGTATTAGCTGTTAGGATATAAATGAGGCAAAAAATAGCTACCCTACCCATGTATAGGAAACAATTCATTAAATATTATTTCATTCTCTAACTATTACAACGATCCTCACATTAAAATTATTGTACTTTCGCTCCAAAAATTCTTTTTAAACTTAAATGTCCACACATTATTTTTAATAATACATATACAATACATCTTTAAGGAAAAAACGGGAATCCCAAAAAGTTGGAACCCAAGTGATTGCTTTACTAGCCTTAAAGTCGAGCCACCCATGGCAAAGGGTTAAATGCTTTTTTTGTTAATGAAGTAGTAGGATCTGATAGTGTTAAGTGAATCCCCTGAATGGGTAAAACAAACTACAGCTCGTAGAAGAGTCAGCATTTGAAATCGTCAAAGATTCCCATCACATAAGGCCCATTTAAGACGGAAACACTCTTTAATAGAAATTTTTTTATTCTCCAGATTCGAATCCGAGATCTCTAATTAAAGGGAATGAATTGCTTCTATCACATTACATCCCTTGAGGTGCAATTAATCTTGATTATTATGCTTATACTCGAATTGGTACTTGGACTTTATCAATGTTGGATGTCCATGTCACAGAATTTGATACAAAGGGAAGGCAAATGATGGTAGACAACTATGAGAAAATCATGAACAAAATAAATCAGGATTTGTTGTTCCCAATTATGTTGTAGAATGATTTGGACTTGGATTTGATAGAAATAGATTATTGGAAAAAAAATCTAATATGATGGCTTAAAGTAGTAAACATTGCACGGGATGACCAAATTAACTTATACCCATATTTTTAAAATTATTTAACTTATACCTAATTTTGACAACTTCAAACCAGTCGTCGCCTCCCTCTTCTTCCTCCTGCAACTTATGTGCTCCTTTCTTCCTCCTCTTCTTCTTCTTTTCTCGCTCAAATACATGCGACTTTGTGTGAGTATTATTGATTGGATATGAAGTACACATTGATTTAGCACTAAGGTATGAGTTTCGAGTTAAAATCACCATTAAAGGAACTTGAAAACTCAAATGAGTAATTGAGATGTTGAAGGTCTAATCTTGAAATCATCTGGGTATTTAAATATGAAGTTGGATGAATGTATACCAACATTAATTTGAAGATTTGAACTAGAAGTACAAAGCAAAAAACTCAGATTAAAACTGTTTTTCAGTCTGGAGTTCAAAATTTTGAAGATTTTGCTACTGCTAGGGGGGTGTCAATGATTCGGTTCGGTCAATTATTTTATAAAATTTGTATCATACCAATTTTTTGATTATTTTATATGTATAACCAAAATTAGACTTTTCGAAACCGTCTCAATCATGCCGGTTGATCTTCGGTATGGGTACGGTTCAGTTAATTTTCGGTTATTATTTTAATGTCATGTAAAAGTCACTAGTAGAAGTAGAATGCAATAACATATGTACTTTTATAAGACTTCATAAAACTCTCTAGACATTTTTACTGTTTAAATGTTGATGAATTAAGATAACATGAAAAATGTCTAGAGTATAGATCCATCAACTATTCTATAGCAGTGTAAGAGAAACTAAACAAAGACAAAGAAAATATAACTCACACGAGCGAAAAGATATTAACCATACTAGGACAAGAATAAAGTCTGTAGAAGATTAAATATTCAAAAAGATAAATCTAAATCATACGAAAGAAAACATATTCAATACATTGTAGTTTGCTATTCATAATCGCTAGAATAACTTGTGTCTTGCTAATGAATATGTTGGAAATAATTTAATTTCAATAAGAGCACAGCATAATAGGTTTGAGAATTAGGATTTTGAGTTTAATTACTTTGTTGGCTTGTAACCGTTTTCATAATTACAAGGCCCCAGGAAAACTTTAATGCTTTATTATTTTTAAACATTATATATAAATATATTTTTTACATGTAAATTTATTCAGTACAGGTCGGTATTGTTTAGATTTATTTTCATAAAATAAAAAATCTACCCTAATTATCGGTACGGTTATAGATTTATATAAAAACCTATGATTTTATTAAAAAAATGAAAATCGGTTCGGTACGGTATGGTTCGATCGATTTAGTCAGTTTTTAAATATCTATTGACACTGCAATTTCAGGTTTGTTAATTCAAAATTATTTGACTGAAATTCTTGGTCCTGCATTCTTTGTTGGAAATGTAATTGAATATTGTCCGGGAGCGTGAAACTCGAAGAAGCATCCGAGACTCAATTATTGAACGTCTTCAAAAATACGAGTCGGAAGTTTGGGACCGCAGGGCCAAACTTCATACATTACCAGGTTAAACTTTATCTGAAGTTTGCAACTATCCGCCCTAATTGCCTTATTTAGCAGAAAACCTATTTTTCAAAAATTAGCAATAGCTTTTTAACAAAATATATATAATCTGGTAAAAATGTATAAATTACATACACAAAAATTACAATTATGTTGTTATATCCAATCCGGCAAAAACATACAATTGATATACACAAAGCATATAATTATATTGTTATGTGTGTTTTGTAAATCATATACATTTTACTGTATATTCGTCCCACATACATTCGACATACAATTATTCGACCACTAGAGTATCACTAGAAAAATTACCACACCCATCACCAAAAACCATCGGAACCATTATTTCTCCTACTATAACAATAACAAAATAATTTCCTCACCAAAAGTAGTTCGATATATTTTAAACATGTGGAATTTTACTTTAATACAAAACTTTTCCTCTTTAATTAAATTTGCAAATTTTGGAAATCCAATTTCCAGTCACATCCGCGACAAGCTTGGTTGGAAAATCACTTTTTTCTCTGCTTTAAATCTTAAACACTGGGCATTTTATTCTAAATTAAATTATTTTTCTGTTTAATTCATGCATTAATTTTGTGAATTCATTATTTTTTGCCCGATCGTAATAAGCTTGGCCGAAACTCCATTAATTTAATTTAATTTTAAATCACACAATCTTTTGTTTTAAGTTAAATAAAATTTGTCTGTTTAATTCACGCGTGTCCGCTAGATCAAACTTTCCAAACAGAAAGAAAAACAAATAAACAAGATCAATAAAGAGGAAGAAACAAGAACAAGTACAAATTTAAAAGAAATAATCATTGTTATATTATCTCACAACTAGTTATTGAAATAAACTGTAGACAATAAATTGCGTCGAGAAAATAAAATCAAGACCGAAAAATATTGCAACAATCGTAGTATTTTATTTCAAATATTTGAGTGTTACAATCTCTATGAATCCCCTGATTCTTCTTTCCAATAGTAAATAAATTCAAGGACCTTTGAACTTGATCTTGAATCTATATTTGCTGTCACGAACGATGATCTTGGATTCAACTAGCACAAACTTTGATTTAAACCCGTACTCCTTGAATCTTGATTTGTTCTTCGTTCTTGAGCTTGAACTTGATTTCTTGAACTTGAACTTGATTGCTTGAAGCTTGAAACTTGTAGAAAAATTTGCGGCGTTTGATCTACAAGCTCTCTCTTGCTTCTTGTTATAACTTTTGGTATCTTTTCTGAGTTATAAAGACCCTTATTTATAGTTTTGGGAGGGAAGAGTTATGATAAGAACAAACTCTTTCCGACCAATCAAATTGAAGTGTGACAAGGCCGCATTTGATTGGCCAGAACATGTCACTTGCACACGTGGCGCGATTTCATTGGCCTTTTAATGTGACTTGGCATGCCTTGTCATTTTGACATGTCGCATGCTCTTATTGGCTCTTACATTTGACTTGGCGTGCCACGTCATTTCACGTGTGACACTAAATTGGGCCTCTAGGAAGATGGCATCTTGAGTCTAATAAAGTGGGTTCATCACTTGTAGCCAATTAAATGGGTTAGCCCAACGAATTCAGACTTATTTATTTAATCCATATATGTTAGACTTATATAACTAATCTAATTATATTAGGTGGATAGTAGTGCTCAGGGGAATCATCGGAAACCTGATGAGGCTGCTCATACCTTCGAGATGTTCTCCTAGGACCTCTTCTCGACCTTATTGTCATCATGGTTTCTTCATCCTTCTCATTCATGTCACTAAAATTATCAGATTCAATCTGGACAGCCTGAGTTGCAGCTTTGAGAACGGCTTGACTTATGACTTTGCCTGTCTTAAGGCCATTCTCAACCATTTCCCCAATTTTGATTGCTTCCGAGAAGGATTTGCCCATTGCGGACATTATGTTTTGAAAATAATCTGGCTCTTGAGCCTGAAAGTGATTAGCTCGTGGTCATCCATGGGTGGCTTAACTCTAGCCGCTTGCTCCCTCCATTTAATGGCATATTCCCTAAAACTTTCAATTGGTTTCTTCTTCAGGTTTGAAAGGGAATTGCGGTCTGGGGCGATATCGATGTTGTATTGGAACTATTTGACAAAGGCCTGGGCCATGTCATCCCAGACATGCCAGTGAGAGGTTTCTTGATCCATAAACCATTCAGAGGCTACCCCTGTCAGGCTTTCCCCGAAATAAGCCATTACTAGTTCTTCTTTTCCCTCCACACCTCTTAGTTGATTGCAATACCTTTTCAGATGGGCTATGGGGTCTCTGTGTCCATCATACTTTTCAAATTTGGGAGTATTGAAACCAAGTGGCAAACGAACACCGGGGAACATACATAGATCCTTGAAGGCAATACTCTTCTGACCTGCCAACTCTTGCATGTTTTTCAACTTTTGTTCTAAGATTTTCACTCTTTGGGTCATTTCTTCTTGTGCCATGTTTTGGGTAGGCTTCTCAATCTTTGAAGGAAGATCAAATAGATACGAGTGGTACTCAGGAGAATGGTATTGTTCTTGATGGGTAGCAAATTGTGACTCGTGACTTTTCTTTTGTACCACTGTTGGTTGTGGGATAGTGAAAACGGGCATAACAGCAGTGATTGTCTGATTGGTTGTCAATGGCACACTTTGGGAGCGCGCAACAGAAGTTCCAGCTGTAGCCGTACAGTTGGGATAAAGACTGAACCCAAATGGATAGGATCGATCAGACAATGAGACAGGAGTGGTAATAGTCGAGATGGGTGTGAATTTTGGGAAAACATGAGAAAGGGGTAGTCCTCGACCATTAGCCGATGCTTGACACATTTCAGTCATTTGCTGTTTCGGAATTCTATTTTCCTCAACCACAGTAGACCCTTGTCGAACCCTCTGACCCCGAGTCTCTTGACCACTCGTAACAACTTCAATGTCAGTTGTCAATGACATTTTTCCTTTGGATTTTGTATTGCCAGCTTGCCACAAACCGACCACCTCAAACTTTCTTCTATGATTCAAAATAAGAGACACGTTAGAATGGACTCAGTCGGTCCTTATTGTCATCGTCATCATTTTTTTCATTTTTTTCATTTTTTTTTGGTCGATCGAACCTGATGTGGGTTGCCTACGTATCATGTGGGAACATGAATCAGATCGTGCGTAGTTCGGGAAGATCAAGAATAAAGGAAATAAACTAACTCTTTTTTTTCTAATTTTTGAAAGAAAGACTTATAAAGAAGAAAGAAAATATTTTTTTTGAATTTCGATTTTTTTTCCCGAAATTTCAAAAGAAAAACTTCTAAATAAGAAAGAAAATATTTTAGAATTTTTAGAATTTTATTTTGAATTTATGAAAGAAATACTTCTCAAGAAAAGAAAAAAAAAGAAAATGTTTTTGAATCTTGAATTTTCTTTTCAATTTTCGAAAGAAGAATGAAAATATTTTTGGATTTTGAGAAGAAATTAAAAAGAAAATGTTTTTGTATTTTTTTTTTAAAATTGGGGTCTAAAAGAAAGACTTTCTAAAGAAGGAAGTAAAGGAAAATATTTTTGGATTTTTTGACAATTGTGGGCCGGAACCGATGAAGTTTGCCTACGTATCTCACACCCGGTGAGAATCAGACCCGCGTAGTTCTGCAATTTTGATACACAGAAAAATATGATTTATTTTGAAATGATTCTCTTTTTTTTTTTGAAATTTCGACAGAGTAACGGGATTTTTTGAATACCGGGATTATCAAAACCAGGTATTTTTCTATCCTACCTCACTCTTGGTTTTTCTCTTTTTTTTTGGATTTTTTTTTTCTTACTCAAGAAGCTGGTCAACATACAAGCCAAGCAAATTAATGCACAAGTAGCACGTAAAGAATGCATTAGGATGGTCCTTTAATTTTGGGTACATCTGTCCTAGACGGACCCAACCCCTGTGTTGAGTCCCTTAAGTCAAATGCACGTGATGCAAGCAAACGTATCTACTAGAGATCCGGCATGAGGCTGTGTTATTCTAAGTTTAAATCCTGGGTGTATTGTTCTAGACCTGGCTTACCCGAACGGACAACTCGAGCCATAACTTGAGTCGGGGGGGCAGCGTACCGGGAATACAGAAGCTTCACCGGTTTTGCAACTTGTCCGAACCTCGTTCTAAAATTAGGATATGACTCTAACAGAAAAGAAGCCACGCGAAGCGCACGCTTCCCAGAAGAATTAGAAGACTCAGAGAGAAGAAGGGTTTCGTAGCAGTTTATATACAATTCACACAATATCAAAGTGGTAAAAAAAAGCGGCATTTAGCACATTAGGTTCAAACACGTAAAACTCAGAAAATCATGAAAGCCAATCATAACAGCTATTCTAAGCTCGAATTCTGAACCCTGAACCAGAGATTCTGGGTTCTTGTCCCCAGCAGAGTAGCCAGAGCTGTCACACTTCCTTTTTCCCGAAGGGAGATTAGGGGATAAGGGAGTTTTTCCAATTAAAGTGACATTAATCAAAATGGGATTATTTATTTATTCAGAGTCGCCACTTGGAATAATTTATGGTGTCTCAAGTCACCGGTTTATTTTAAATCCCAAATCGAGAAAATTAACTCTTATTTATGGTCTGCGAACACAGAAGACCGGGTAAGGAATTCTGTTAACCCGGGAGAAGGTGTGAGGCACTCCCGAGTTTCGTGATTTTAGCATGGTCGCTCAACTGTAATAATTGGCCTAATTATCTGATTTATTACATATTTAAAGCCTATTGCGCATTTTTACTTTTTAACCGCTTTTAATTAATTATGAAATTATTTCTGGAACAAGTCACGATGTCGTACACTTGTCATTTTGTCACACACCGCAAACCGCGCCACATGAAATGCACCCGCGATTTACGATATGCTTATTTTTATTATTGTTTGAAGTTATGATCGGGCCACATGAAATACACGCCCGAATTGGGATTTACGTATCGTGACCATGCAACGGGAACCATACCCATGACCACGATGATTCATTATTAATAGCGCTTAAAGCAAACTACGATGTTCGATGTTCATGAATTATTTATTCGACTATTTGAGATCGTTGTAAGGTCATGGATTATGGAAGTTGTTGTGGATAAATGTGCATGTTTAACTGCTGATTCATTAACAAATTCAAATACCTGCGACCTATCAACAATTGTGCATTCAGCACTACTAAAATCTTAATAAACTTTCACTTTAAACTTGACAAGAGAACAAAATTAATGCATAAACAAAATACACTCTGCGTAGATATCTATAAGAAATTTCCAAATATAAGAACCCACTATCCAAAACTTCGTCATCCATATTTTAGTAATTACCCAATAGACTCTAACACATCTATCTTATAAGAGCAGATGAAAATTAATGCAGAACGAACAACATAACTTAACATAGCTAAAGCAAATGTCACGGGTATAAACTATATATACAGTTTTTCAACACACGAGTGACAACTAAAGTATTGCAAAGCAAACACTACAAAACGGCAAGATGCTTACTCAATAAATCCATTCGACAATTGACACCATTAAGTCTATATTTATTCATGAAATCAGTCAACAGTTATATATGAGCTCGGAACGTACCTTTATATTGATGAATAAAGCTGAAAATTTGCAACTCAATCGGAATAACAAAGCAACAATCGTTGGACTGAAACACCGAAATTGTGAATCGGAACCTCGAATCGGCACCGAAAAACTCGAAATCCAAACCCGACTTCAATTAAACTCCGTCGGATTTCATGGTTTCGAAATCAAAAATCAAAAGAAGAAGCTAAAATCTGTTCTGGCGGAATGAGCTGCGAGCGTAGCAGTCATCGGATGTTTCACCATTTTGTGAGTCCTTTCCTCAATAAATCAACGTTCTCTTGAACCTTGGCTAAAATAGGGACCTTGAACGGAGAGCTCAAAAGGTATCGACTCGCCGACTCAAAGGGTGACAGCTTTTCCAATTATAAGAGTGGTGGTATGACTTATGAGAAGCAACCGGGGTAGGAGACCACAGACGAAACCGCGTGCAGCGAATTCAAATGTCTTCTACACCCCCAACTCCGATACAACTTGGCAAAAATGAAATCTGGTGTTCCGGAAGAAGAATTGACGGAGCTTTTAATAACTGACTCAAAAACTCAAATGATCTGAATGGCAAACGGGGATGATTTTGGCTATGGTATTTTAATTTGTGGCTGCTGAACCAGAGGAGCTTAGTTTTGGCTTATGGAGTTCGGTGACTTTATTGCTAACTAAAGGACGATGGCCTAACGCTAGTGGTGGGGCTGCTGCGGCGTTAATGGAGGAAAGCCGGGGTAATTGGTATATGAAGAAGAAGGCGACGACGTTCTTAATCCTAAGCTGCTAGGGTTCGTCCGTCTCTGTTCAATGAGAAAATAAGGGAGAGCTCTCTCTTCTGAAGGGAGGGCCTTGTCAGGGTGTAGGAAATTAGGTTTTATTTTTATTATAAAAGGGTTGTGGGTTAGGGAATGGGTAAATGGGCTGAAGGGAGGAGTGGGCTGTCAGAAATTGGGCTCAAGTTTGGGCCAAATTTGCCTTTAAAGGTAGCCCTTTAATTCTACAAAGCTAAAATATTAATTTCTTTTCCTAAAATATCATACCATAAAAAATGTAAAATCAATCCTAATTAATTAAAATATCTATATTATGACATGAAACTATTTTTGTATTTTCAAACATATGTTTTAAAATTAAAACTAAAAGTTGGCTGAAATCCTATAAAAAATAAAAAATAAACAATTTTTTTTTTGAAATATTCCTTTTAAAATTTACGCGGGTCAAAAATTACATGCTTACAGCTGCCCCTCTTTGCTTGAAAACACGAAGAGTTTTCGGAGCAAAGAAAAATAAGTAACGTAATTGATTTATGACCCGACGCTTATTCAAAACGAAACAAAGACGGATAAAAGATTGTGACTGAGCCCTGGTATTTGAGCTGCCTACATATCCTTGGCTTTAAAGGGATCAGGTCACGTATAGTTCAGAGGTGAATGAAGTGATGGAATGTGTGGAGAGGATGACAGTGTCGAGTGAGATACCGTTCCGTCGAGGTTCCGGTCCGCGGTCCTGTTATTACATCAAAATCAAAAAAAAAAAAAAAAAGACTAACTAAGCCTGTCAGCTATGAGTTACAAGATTCCTATCTATAAGTCTTCTGAAGCTTGATCTTGAGGTTTGAACGGTTCTTCATGCAGACTTTTGATTTGAACCTTGCTGCTTGCTAACTGCAGGTGCTGATTCATTCTTCTACAGCTTCTTCGGATCAAGACCGGACATGCAGTGCTCGTGTATTCAGCCATGTCTTGAGCAGTTCATGTCTTTCATCGGCTTATGCATTTTGGATTCACTTCTCTTTTTTTCTTTTTTCTTTTTTTTTCTTTTATTCTGGATTGGGAGTTCTTCCTTTGGTCATCTCGGACTGTCAGCATTCTTGAGGCGAGTTTCTGCTACTTCTAACTTGAATTGAATTCTTAAATGACTTTCCTCGTTCTCCAGGTGGGCGCCTGATGACTTAAAACTCGAAATAAATTTCCTCATTCTCCAGGTGGTGCTTGATGTTGACTTAAAACTTGAAATGAATTCCCTCATTTTCCAGGTGGGCGCCTGCTGACTTAAAACTTGAAATTAATTCCCTCGTTTTCCAGGTGGGCACCTGCTGACTTAAAACTTGAAATTAATTCCCTCGTTCTCCAGGTGGGCGCCTGATAATGACTTGAAAATTAAAATAAATCCCCTCATTCTCCAGGTGGGTGCCTGATGTTGACTTAAAATTTGAAATTAATTCCCTCATTCTCCAGGTGGGCGCCTGATAATGACTTGAAAATTAAAACAAATTCCCTCATTCTCTAGGTGGGTGCCTGATGTTGACTTAAAACTTGAAATTAATTCCCTCGTTCTCTAGGTGGGCGCCTGCAATGACTTGAAAATTAAAACAAATTCCCTCATTCTCCAGGTGGGTTCCTGATGTTGACTTAAAACTTGAAATTAATTCCCTCGTTCTCCAGATGGGCGCCTGCAACTACAACAAAACAGAAACAACAAAAGAAACTTTTTCTGCCCCAGTTTACACTAGGAAGATTTGTGAGTTATTAGCAGAACTATAAATTACCTATGCTATTGATGAAAGATGCAATGATGAGAGTAAAATTAAAGACTCGACTAGGATGTGCGTCTCCTAAAGAAATAAAAATGTGAAAAACCCAAACTAGGAAGTGTCTCCTAAATTTGAGATTGAGCTTGCGAAAAATTATAAACTAAGCTTGACTAAACTAAAAACTGACCCTATTCTCCAGGCGGGACCCCTGATTTCAAGAAAACTAAAGATTGATAACTTAAGAAAACTAAAAATTGACCTTAGAGAAAATTCATCAAACTAGGTCTTTTTTTTTGTTTTTGGTATCTTAGGAGAAAAATTCATCAGACTAAGATTTTTGTCATAGGAGAAAGTTCATCAGACTAGGTTTTCTATCTTAGGAGAAAGATTCATCAGACTAAGATTTTGATCCTAGGAGAAAGTCCATCAGACTAGGTCCTTTTTTGTTATCTTAGGAGAAAGATTCATCAAACTAAGATTTCTATCTTAGGAGAATGATTCATCAGACTAAGACTTCGATCCTAGGAGAAAGTTCATCAGACTAGGTCCTTTTTTTGTTATCTTAGGAGAAGGATTCATCAGACTAAGATATTTTTATCCTAGGAGAAAGTTCATCAGACTAGGTTTTCTTATTGTTATCTTAGGAGAAAGATTCATCAGACTAAGATATTTTTATCCTAGGAGAAAATTCATCAGACTAGGTTTTCTATCTTAGGAGAAAGATTCATCAGACTAAGATTTTGATCCTAGGAGAAAGTTCATCAGACTAGGTCCTTTTTTTGTTATCTTAGGAGAAAGATTCATCAGACTAAGACGTTTATCCTAGGAGAAAATTCATCAGACTAGGTTTTCTATCTTAGGGGAATGATTCATCAGACTAAGACTTCGATCCTAGGAGAAAGTTCATCAGACTAGGTCTTTTTTTTTGTTATCTTAGGAGAAAGATTCATCAGACTAAGATTTCTATCCTAGGAGAAAATTCATCAGACTAGGTTTTCTATCTTAGGAGAAAAAATTATCAGACTAAGATTTTTATTGGGAGAAAATTCATCAGACTAGGATTTTTTATCCTAGGGGGAAAAATGCGAAGAGCAATGGCAATATTTTATGCACACTAGCAAGACAAATAAAGGCAAAGATTTGAGAAACTTCCCTTTGTCGGCTCTTCTCTTCTCTTTTTTTTTCTTTTGAACCACTTTCCTTGCACTAATTTGTTCCTGTTTCAAACAAAGAAAATTTTGTCAGTTTTAAAAGTGGTGGTCAGTTTGTGGCCTTGAGTCTTGGGCAATTTGGCTTTTGCTCAATCAGCTTGAGTCAGTTTCAAGAGACTTTTTGCTCTGCATCAATCCTGATCGTTTCACACCCAGTACCATTTGTATTTGTGGCTCAATCAGCCTTATCCCAACTGAAGATCTTTGCTTAGGTGACATTTTCTATGTCTTGAATATCTTTCTGCTTTTTGAGCAATTTGTCTGTCAGGAGAATCACCAATTATCTTTGCTTGCGCCCAGTAGGTTGACAAGAGTCTTTTGGGGGCAAACATTTTCATGAACCCTCAAGGCATGTTGACAGTAACGACTAAGTATGCTGGCCAAATTTACTTTGTACAACTGAAAAGCTGGTAGCAGATTTTGAAATCTTTTCTTGCTTGTTTTGACAAGGACTGACTCAGAGCGAATGACACAATGATACGAAGAAACAATATTAACAAGAAATACCCTTGTCGGGAAGGAAAGGAGGAAGATTTTTTTTATTTTTTTTGGGGCAGCTAGCCCTTATGATGATGCATTTTGGACTTAGCGGCCTGATCTTTCAAACTGTTCAAATCTTTCCCTTTACCATTCCTATGACATTTGAAGTCGGGCTTGTTTGTGCCAATTCTTTGCATCAGCTTCATGACTCGCTTTCGACTAGTGGTGCCCCGAGGGGTTTTCACCAACAAGTCTCTCTCAATTATTCATCTTTGCTTACCGTTGTTTTACAGTGCCCGTGAGGGTTTTCACTAGTAAGACTCTCTCATTTTTTCTTCTTTTTTTTTTCTTTTTTTTTTCTTTGTGTGAGCAACTCGACAGTGTTCTATGTCGTGTGACAACTGCTGCTCTTTGCATGCGTTTCTTGGCATTCTTGAAGGCATATCGGGAGGTCTTTATTTGGAAGGTTTTTGGATAGGGTTGGAAAGATGGGTCGGCATGGAGGCTCTAAGTAGACTCAATATGATGGGTTGTACACTTTACAACTCTTGGAATCGACTCTTTCAAAAGTGAAATAAAATTTTTGCCCCAGTTTCTGATACTGGGGATTTTTGTATTTTTTTCTTTCTTTTTTTTGAATTCTTATTTGGTTGGACCGAACCGTGTAAGGCTGCCTACGTATCCCTTTTAAAGGAATCAGGTCTAACGTAGTTCAAACCTCTGAACTAACTATTTTTTTTTCATTTTTCTTTCTTTTTCTTTTTCTTTCTTTTTTTCTCATTTTTTCCTTCTTTCTTCTCTTTTTTTTTTGTTTTCAAAACAAACTGCCCCAGCTTCTATTTTCGATGGGCATGGACTTTCAAATGTTTTTTTTTTCTTTTTCTTTTTTTTTTACTTGTACTTTCTAAGAGTTGCCCCAGTTTGTACTCTTTGGGCATGGACTTTTTTTCATTTCATTTTTTTTTTTTTGGACTTTTAACTCTAAACTTGATTCCAAAATAGGGTGGTCGAAGAAAATAACACAGGCTCAAAAGGGGTAACAAAGGGTATAAAATATTTAGGTAGCACAAAAAGGGCCTCCCAGCCTCTAGAACGCCAAACATATTATCTTTTGCGATCACAACATTGATGACCATGTTTGTCTTCTTGGTTTGTCATGGTCGAAAGACACTTTCCATTCCTTAATGTCAAACTTTCCAACAAACTTCAATTGATTCTTTCCCAAACCCGATCTTCACCATGATTTGAAGGTAAAACTTACTCGAGCTTAATTCCAAAGTGTTTCGACTCTTTGTTCAACCTCAAAAATATTTTTTTTCCGGTTATCCGATTCAAGATTAAATCAATTTTCTAAGATTTGGCCAAAATTCCGCGTGCATGTCATGTCACTAGAACTAGCGGCGAAAGAACTAAGCATAGAATGAAACAAAGACAAACTGTATTTCATTGAATAACGGATAGAAGGATTTGACAATAAGACAAACAAACTGAAATTCGAGTTATGACCCTAAAATAACCCGGCTAATGAAAATAGCAACAAAACGAACAGACAAGACTCACACAAATAAAATAGAGGGATAGAAGGGTTTGACTCAATAAAACAAATAAAATCTAGATCACACCCTAGAATAACCCAGATAATAGAAAAAACATCAAAACACACTACCAAGATTCCTTCCTAGTGAGGAGGGAATGACTTTTCAATTGCTAAGCTTGATATTTAGCCACAAATTTGCTCATCAGAATCACCATGGCCTTCTCCAATTTCAATCGGCAAGTTCTCGAGAGGATTCTCATACTCCATGTCACCACACATCATCCCCACAAAGTGTGCATCATCATGTGCATGTAAAGGATTCTGCGTGATATTCTGGGTGTCATTATCTTGGATCACTATCAGTTTTTCCTGGATCATCCTTTCTATTTCTCTTTTCAAATCCCGACAACTTTCAACATTGTGCCCCTGGGCATCGGAATGGTATTCACACCTTTTAGAAGGGTCAAAATTTCTTGCACGTGGGTCCACATGATTTGGAGGAATAGGTGCAATCATGTCATAATGCTTTAATTTCTCAAACACACTTGCGTAGGACTCTCCTATTAGTGTAAAATTATCTTTCAACCTTTGTTCCCCTCTATACCCCTGGCTTGGTTGTGGGATATAGGGCACTTGAAAATTTTGTGGAGGCTGGTGGAGATTTTGCGGGGCTGGTGCTCGCCTTCTGGGGTGTCTAGGTGGCTGGACAACATACTGAAATGGAGCAATAGAGTATTGTGGGTTCTGAGGTGGATAGTAGTGCTCAGGGGAATCATCGGAAACCTGATGAGGCTGCTCATACCTTCGAGATGTTCTCCTAGGACCTCTTCTCGACCTTATTGTCATCATGGTTTCTTCATCCTTCTCATTCATGTCACTAAAATTATCAGATTCAATCTGGACAGCCTGAGTTGCAGCTTTGAGAACTGCTTGACTTATGACTTTGCCTGTCTTAAGGCCATTCTCAACCATTTCCCCAATTTTGATTGCTTCCGAGAAGGATTTGCCCATTGCGGACATTATGTTTTGAAAATAATCTGGCTCTTGAGCCTGAAAGTGATTAGCTCGTGGTCATCCATGGGTGGCTTAACTCTAGCCGCTTGCTCCCTCCATTTAATGGCATATTCCCTAAAACTTTCAATTGGTTTCTTCTTCAGGTTTGAAAGGGAATTGCGGTCTGGGGCGATATCGATGTTGTATTGGAACTATTTGACAAAGGCCTGGGCCATGTCATCCCAGACATGCCAGTGAGAGGTTTCTTGATCCATAAACCATTCAGAGGCTACCCCTGTCAGGCTTTCCCCGAAATAAGCCATTACTAGTTCTTCTTTTCCCTCCACACCTCTTAGTTAATTGCAATACCTTTTCAGATGGGCTATGGGGTCTCCGTGTCCATCATACTTTTCAAATTTGGGAGTATTGAAACCAAGTGGCAAACGAACACCGGGGAACATACATAGATCCTTGAAGGCAATACTCTTCTGACCTGCCAACCCTTGCATGTTTTTCAACTTTTGTTCTAAGATTTTCACTCTTTGGGTCATTTCTTCTTGTGCCATGTTTTGGGTAGGCTTCTCAATCTTTGAAGGAAGATCAAATAGATACGAGTGGTACTCAGGAGAATGGTATTGTTCTTGATGGGTAGCAAATTGTGACTCGTGACTTTTCTTTTGTACCACTGTTGGTTGTGGGATAGTGAAAACGGGCATAACAGCAGTGATTGTCTGATTGGTTGTCAATGGCACACTTTGGGAGCGCGCAACAGAAGTTCCAGCTGTAGCCGTACAGTTGGGATAAAGACTGAACCCAAATGGATAGGATCGATCAGACAATGAGACAGGAGTGGTAATAGTCGAGATGGGTGTGAATTTTGGGAAAACATGAGAAAGGGGTAGTCCTCGACCATTAGCCGATGCTTGACACATTTCAGTTATTTGCTGTTTCGGAATTCTATTTTCCTCAACCACAGTAGACCCTTGTCGAACCCTCTGACCCCGAGTCTCTTGACCACTCGTAACAACTTCAATGTCAGTTGTCAATGACATTTTTCCTTTGGATTTTGTATTGCCAGCTTGCCACAAACCGACCACCTCAAACTTTCTTCTATGATTCAAAATAAGAGACACGTTAGAATGGACTCAGTCGGTCCTTATTGTCATCGTCATCATTTATTTCATTTTTTTCATTTTTTTTTGGTCGATCGAACCTGATGTGGGTTGCCTACGTATCATGTGGGAACATGAATCAGATCGTGCGTAGTCCGGGAAGATCAAGAATAAAGGAAATAAACTAACTCTTTTTTTTTCTAATTTTTGAAAGAAAGACTTATAAAGAAGAAAGAAAATATTTTTTTTGAATTTCTATTTTTTTTTCCCGAAATTTCGAAAGAAAAACTTCTAAATAAGAAAGAAAATATTTTAGAATTTTTAGAATTTTATTTTGAATTTATGAAAGAAATACTTCTAAAGAAAAGAAAAAAAAAGAAAATATTTTTGAATCTTGAATTTTCTTTTCAATTTTCGAAAGAAGAATGAAAATATTTTTGGATTTTGAGAAGAAATTAAAAAGAAAATGTTTTTGTATTTTTTTTAAAATTGGGGTCTAAAAGAAAGACTTTCTAAAGAAGGAAGTAAAGGAAAATATTTTTGGATTTTTTGACAATTGTGGGCCGGAACCGATGAAGTTTGCCTACGTATCTCACACCCGGTGAGAATCAGACCCGCGTAGTTCTGCTATTTTGATACACAGAAAAATATAATTTGTTTTGAAATGATTCTCTTTTTTTTTTTGAAATTTCGACAGAGTAACGGGATTTTTTGAATACCGGGATTATCAAAACCAGGTATTTTTCTATCCTACCTCACTCTTGGTTTTTCTCTTTTTTTTTGGATTTTTTTTTTCTTACTCAAGAAGCTGGTCAACATACAAGCCAAGCAAATTAATGCACAAGTAGCACGTAAAGAATACATTAGGATGGTCCTTTAATTTTGGGTACATCTGTCCTAGACGGACCCAACCCCTGTGTTGAGTCCCTTAAGTCAAATGCACGTGATGCAAGCAAACGTACCTACTAGAGATCCGGCATGAGGCTGTGTTATTCTAAGTTTAAATCCTGGGTGTATTATTCTAGACCTGGCTTACCCGAGCGGACGCCGGAAGGGGGGGGGGAGCGTACCGGGAATACAGAAGCTTCACCGGTTTTGCAACTTGTCCGAACCTCGTTCTAAAATTAGGATATGACTCTAACAGAAAAGAAGCCACGCGAAGCGCACGCTTCCCAGAAGATTTAGAAGACTCAGAGAGAAGAAGAGTTTCGTAGCAATTTATATACAATTCACACAATATCAAAGTGGTAAAAAAAAAGCGGCATTTAGCACATTAGGTTCAAATACGTAAAACTCAGAAAATCATGAAAGCCAATCATAACAGCTATTCTAAGCTCGAATTCTGAACCCTGAACCAGAGATTCTGGGTTCTTGTCCCCAGCAGAGTCGCTAGAGCTGTCACACTTCCTTTTTCCCGAAGGGAGATTAGGGGATAAGGGAGTTTTTCCAATTAAAGTGACATTAATCAAAATGGGATTATTTATTTATTCAGAGTCTCCACTTGGAATAATTTATGGTGTCCCAAGTCACCGGTTTATTTTAAATCCCAAATCGAGAAAATTGATATTATTTATGGTCTGCGAACACAGAAGACCGGGTAAGGAATTCTATTAACCCGGGAGAAGGTGTGAGGCACTCCCGAGTTACGTGGTTTTAGCACGGTCGCTCAACTGTAATAATTGGCCTAATTATCTGATTTATTACATATTTAAAGCCTATTGCGCATTTTTACTTTTTAACCGCTTTTAATTATTTATGAAATTATTTCTGGAACAAGTCACGATGTCGTACACTTGTCATTTTGTCAACACCGCAAACCGCGCCACGTGAAATGCACCCGCGATTTACGATATGCTTATTTTTATTATTGTTTGAAGTTATGATCGGGCCACATGAAATGCACACCCGAATTAGGATTTACGTATCGTGATCATGCAACGGGAATCATACCCATGACCACGATGATTCATTATTAATAGCGCTTAAAGCAAACTACGATGTTCGATGTTCATGAATTATTTATTCGACTATTTGAGATCGTTGTAAGGTCATGGATTATGGAAGTTGTTGTGGATAAATGTGCATGTTTAACTGCTGATTCATTAACAAATTCAAATACCTGCGACCTATCAACAATTGTGCATTCAGCACCGCTAAAATCTTAATAAACTTTCACTTTAAACTTGACAAGAGAACAAAATTAATGCATAAACAAAATACACTCTGCGTAGATATCTATAAGAAATTTCCAAATATAAGAACCCACTATCCAAAACTTCGTCATCCATATTTTAGTAATTACCCAATAGACTCTAACACATCTATCTTATAAGAGCAGATAAAAATTAATGCAGAACGAACAAAATAACTTAACATAGCTAAAGCAATTGTCACGGGTATAAACTATATATACAGTTTTTCAACACACGAGTGACAACTAAAGTATTGCAAAGCAAACACTACAAAACGGCAAGATGCTTATTCAACAAATCCATTCGACAATTGACACCATTAAGTCTATATTTATTCATGAAATCAGTCAACAGTTATACATGAGCTCGGAACGTACCTTTATATTGATGAATAAAGCTGAAAATTTGCAACTCAATCGGAATAACAAAGTAACAATCGTTGGACTGAAACGCTGAAATTGTGAATCGAAACCTCGAATCGGCACCGGAAAACTCGAAATCCAAACCCGACTTCAATTAAACTCCGTCGGATTTCATGGTTTCGAAATCAAAAATCAAAAGAAGAAGCTAAAATCTATTCTGGCGGATGAGCTGCGAGCGTAGCAGTCATCGAATGTTTCACCATTTTGTGAGTCCTTTCCTCAATAAATCAACGTTCTCTTGAACCTTGGCTAAAATAGGGACCTTGAACGGAGAGCTCAAAAGGTATCGACTCGCCGACTCAAAGGGTGACAGCTTTTCCAATTATAAGAGTGGTGGTATGACTTATGAGAAGCAACCGGGGTAGGAGACCACAGACGAAACCGTGTGCAGCGAATTCAAATGTCTTCTACACCCCCAACTCCGATACAACTTGGCAAAAACGAAATCTGGTGTTCCGGAAGAAGAATTGACGGAGCTTTTAATAACTGACTCAAAAACTCAAATGATCTGAATGGCAAACGGGGATGATTTTGGCTATGGTATTTTAATTTGTGGCTGCTGAACCAGAGGAGCTTAGTTTTGGCTTATGGAGTTCGGTGACTTTATTGCTAACTAAAGGACGATGGCCTAACGCTAGTGGTAGGGCTGCTGCGGCGTTAATGGAGGAAAGCCGGGGTAATTGGTATATGAAGAAGAAGGCGACGACGTTCTTAATCCTAAGCTGCTAGGGTTCGTCCGTCTCTGTTCAATGAGAAAATAAGGGAGAGCTCTCTCTTCTGAAGGGGGGGCCTTGTCAGGGTGTAGGAAATTAGGTTTTATTTTTATTATAAAAGGGTTGTGGGTTAGGGAATGGGTAAATGGGCTGAAGGGAGGAGTGGACTGTCAGAAATTGGGCTCAAGTTTGGGCCAAATTTGCCTTTAAAGGTAGCCCTTTAACTCTACAAAGCTAAAATATTAATTTCTTTTCCTAAAATATCATACCATAAAAAATGTAAAATCAATCCTAATTAATTAAAATATCTATATTATGACATGAAACTATTTTTGTATTTTCAAACATATGTTTTAAAATTAAAACTAAAAGTTGACTGAAATCCTATAAAAAATAAACAATTTTTTTTTGAAATATTCCTTTTAAAAGTTACGCGGGTCAAAAATTACATGCTTACAAGGGGATGGATACTCATTCCCGCCCGACTATTGGAGATTTTACTCTCAAGGTGGCCCGACTATCGGAGAGATTACTCTTAATATAACCCGATTATCGAAGAGATTACTCTCAAGGTGACCCGACTATCGGAGAGATTACTCTCAAGGTGGCCCGACTATCGGAGAGACTACTCTCAAGGTGACCCGACTATTAGAGAGATTACGCTTAAGGTGGCCCGACTATCGGAGAGATTACTCTCAAGGTGGGAAGGGATGAATACTTATCCCCGTCCAAAAATCAGAGAGATTACTCTCAGGGTGTGAAAGGATGGATACTCATCACGGCCCAAATATCGGAGAAACTTACATGTCCACCTTAATATGGGAAAGTATAGTTTCTTTTAAGGACAAATCCACGAAGAGACCAACTTAAGGTGCAAAGGGACTTATATGCAAAGGGACTCAGTTACAACCAAGATATATAGGTGCCCACCAGAGGACTTTGGTAGTGGTCCAACAACATCTAATCCCTAAGCGTCAAACGACCAGGATGCAACAGTCGGGTGCAACACTTCGGGAGGCTGATGAATAAAATTTGTATGAAATTGGAAAGCCTTGCATCTTCGAGCGTAGTCCAAGCAATCTTTTACCATCGTTGGCCAATAATATCCCATCCTTTTTATATGAAACTGGAGCTTTGGTCCAGACTAATGTGATCCATATACCCAGCGTGCGCTTCTTGCAAAGCTTGGAGTGCTTCTTCTTCCCCTAAGCATTGCAAGAGTACCCCCTCGAATGATCTTTTGTATCGGGTAACTTTGTAGTAAAGGAAGCGTGGTGCACGACGGCAGATTTCAGTCCTTCTTCTAGGATTTTTGGATGTATCCCATAGCTCAAGTAATTGATAATGGGTTGTCGCCATTCTTCCTTCTCAGTTTCAGAAATAGCGACAAGATGCTCGAGTTCATTTTATTCACTTTCACCCTCATTTGGCGGTGATACTACCCATTTTTGGCAGATAGTAACTTGCACTTGATCTGGCAGGGTTAACGATGAAGCTAGGGCAGCTAAAGTAACAGCCCTCTTATTTTCTTTCCTAGGCACATGTTGAATAATCACGTCACCGAGCCACCCCATTAACTTTTTAGCATAATTATGATATGGACGTAGTTCAGGTTTCTTGACCTCGTAACTACTTAAAAGCTGGTTGATCACTAACTGAGAGTCACCAAATACTTGCAATTGCAACCGCTTCATTTCGACAGCCATTTCAAGCCCAAGTATTATTGCTTGATACTCAGTAACGTTGTTAGAGCAGAGTTGTGTCAACGTAAAAGAGTAGGAAAAAACTTCACCTTGAGAAGTGACAAATACTACGCCAGCACCAACTCCTCTGCGATGTGTAGCACCATCAAAGTGTATCTTCCATGGAGGTTGAACTTCAATGACCATTGCGTCCTCATCAAGTAGTTCGGTAGTTAGCTCCCAATCATCAGGTATAGGGTGATCTGCCAAGAAGTCTGCTAACGCTTGTCCTTTTATAGCCTTTTGAGAGATGTACACAATTTTAAATTATTGAAACTGGAAGTACCACCTTGCTACGATCATTAAGGACAGGTTTTGACATCACAAAGTTGATGAGATTTGCTCTAGAAATAAGACGGACGACATGAGCTTGAAATTAGTGCTTCAACTTTTGGATTGAGAAGGCTAGTGTCAAATATAACTTTCGATTGGCGAATAATTCAGCTCATTTGGTGTCATCATCCTGTTGAAGTAGTAAAAGGAGTTTTCTTTTCCTTCACTATTTTCTTGCGCCAACAACGCTCCAATAGAACTTTCTTGTGCTGAAATATATAGTATCAACGGCTTTTCGGGTATAGGGGTTGCCAAAACTAGAGGCTTCATCAAGTAAATTTTGATGCTTTCAAAGGCATTGCTACAAGCGTGATCCCACTTGAAAGGAACGTCTTTCTTCATGAGGAGACTGAATAGTTGGCACCTCCCAGCTAGGTTTGAGAAGAATCTCCTAAGGTATGCTAACTTTCCTTGCAGACTTTTCAATTCATGAATATCGAGGGGCTCAAGCATCTTCAAAATGGCATCCACTTTGGCTTGATCAATTTTGATCACTCGATGTCGGGCAATTAAATCAAGAAACTTTCCTTAAGCAACTCCAAAGGCGCATTTCAATGGATTCATCCTAAGTTGATGTGAGCACGTAATTTTTGCCCTGTAAAAAATACTCCAATAAAATCCACTAAAATAGATTTTTCTAATTGTTTTAATTTTCATAGAATTTTTAGGAATTTTTTGTTAATTATTTTTTGCATTTAGTTGCATATTTAATATCTTAAAATTATAAGAAAATACCAAAACAATGTCCAAATCTTCATTTCATAGCATTTTAGGTTTTTATTTGCATTTTTAGGATTTAAATACGTCTATTAGTTGTATTATTAGATGAAAATCATAAAAATACCATGGGCATTTTATATTTTTAGCTTTTAGTCTTAAATTATTAATTTTCTTCCATTAGTTTCAAGTTAATTAATTATTTGAATATTAGAAATAGTAGGTAGATTAATTTTGCAAATTAGACATAAGATAGGATTTAATTTAGAATCTTTTTAAGAAAAAGCACAAAAGAAGGAATTAAGGAATATGTTGGTCTTATTTAAATTTGGGCCAAAGATAATTCTTGCGGCCCAAATCCCCTCCCTAGCCCAAATCCCTCTATCCCTATAAACAACCTAATCCCCCTTTCTTCACAGGAGAGAACAGAGCCCCCCCCTCCTCCCCTCATTTTTTACCAAAAACCTAGCAGTCTTCCCCTCACCTTCTTAACCTCTCACTCATGCACACTTTTCCGTGACACATACACGCTGAAGCCTCTAGTAACAAGTGAGAATTACAAAGTTTAGAGCTAAAATTCAAAAGTTGCAAAGCTAATTTTCAGTTTCAAATCCTTGTCTTATCTCACATTTTCTGGGGATTTCAAAGCTTGACGGAGCTTTAAAGCTTGGTTCGAAGCTGAGAGTTTGATTTAAACTCAGATCACTGTTCAATTCCGCTGAATTTACTATTTCGGGAACTGCTGAGCTTCGGTCGAGTTTGCCTCTGGCTCTAGTTGGTTTATTCGAGTTTTCTTTGTTCAATCAGGTTAGTTTTAAACTCCTTTGTATTATACTTTTAGTAAATGATTAAACAAATGAGTTCCTGCTTAAATTTGAAGATCCGCTCGATTTCTGATTTTGTTAGTCTCATGTGTAATGAGAAGCCGTCAAGATTTTGCGTTGTTACTCCTGGCTTTTGAATGTATTGACTCTGATAATTTTCTTGTTTGCTTTACTGTTTGTTGTCCTTTTTGAATCTTCATTTATTTGTTATTTGGTATAGAATGCGAAATTTCTCTACAAGGTAAAAATGGAAACTTATTGTCCATAACTTTTACATTGGGAATTAGTTTGTTGTTATCATGTGCAATTATAATTATGTTTGTCTTGAACAACTGAGTCTGTTCTTGAGTTCTCGTTGGCTTCACTTTTTGCCTAATATGTATCTTTTCTTTAATGAAAATCAGAATGTGAGCATAATTAAATTAATGAGGTTATGACCATTTGTGATACTTCTTTAGTATTCAACATGTATTTTACCCAAAATCAATTTCATAATTTTGACCTTCACAATATTTTTAAATTAGTTTAGAATAACAATTAATGAAGATCGTAGCTTGCTTTAGGCCCGATTAATAAATCATCGTGGCCATGGGTACGGTTTCCGTGGTATGGTCACGATACATAAATCCCAACTCAAGTGCGCGTTTCACGCGACTTGACCTCAACTTCAAATAAAAATAAAACAAACAAGTTGTAAGTCGCGGGTGCGTTTCACATGACGTGATTTGCAATATGTACAAAAACAACGAGTGTGCGACTTCGCGACTTGTTCAAATAAATTCCATAAATACTAAAAAGTAATTAAAATTTTTATTAAAAGCTAATAGAAAGTAAAAACGCACAATAGGTTCTTAAACGTATAATAAATCAGATAATTAGGCCAATTATTAATAGTTGAGCGACCGTGCTAAAACTACGGAACTCGGGAATGCCTAACACCTTCTCCCGGGTTAACAAAATTCCTTACCCGGTCTTCTGTGTTCGCAGACCAAAAATAGAGTTAATTTCCTCGATTTGGGATTTTAAAATAAACCGGTGACTTGGGACACTATAATAAATATCCCAAGTGGCGAATCTAAATTAAATAAATAATCCTATTTCGAATAATGTCACTTTAATTGGAAAAACTCTCTATCCCCTCGGAAAAAAGAAGGTGTGACAGCTTTGGCGACTCTGCTGGGGACTAAGAACCCAGAATCTCTGGTTCAGGGTTCAGAATTCGAGCTTAGAATAACTGTTATGCTTGGCTTTCTTGTGATTGTCTGATATTACTTGTTTGAGCCTAATGTGCTATATGGCGCTTTTTACCGCTTTAATATTGTTTGAACTGTATATAAAACTGTTACGAACCCCTTCTTCTCTCTGAGTCTTCTAAATCTTCTGGGAATCGCACGCTGGCGTGGCTTCTTTTCTGTTAATGTCATAGCCTAATTTAGAACTAGGATCGGATTAGTTACAAAGCCGGATAGTCTTTTGGTTCCCGGTACGTTGCTGCCCCCCTCCCCCCTCCCCCAGGCTCGAGTTGTCCGCTTGGGTAAGTCAGGTCTAGAACAACACACCCCAGGATTCAAACCTAGAATAACATAGCCTCGTGCCGGATCCCTAGTAGGAACATTTTTTTGCATCACGTGCATTTGACTTTGGGGAATCAACACAGGGGTTGGGTCCGTCTAGGACATGTGTACCCAAATTAAAGACCACCCTGATGCATTTTGACTTGCTACTTGTGCATTTCTTTGTTTCTGCTTGCATGTTGACTTGCTTCTAGAATAGGAAAAGAAAATCAAGAAAAAAAGGAGAGAGAAAATTGACTCGGTTCCTGAAAATCCCGGTATTTGAAAAAAAAAGAAGAAAAAAAAAGATACTGAAACTCAAATGAGCCCGAATTTTCAAAAAAATGACATTTTCCCCCGGTCCTGAAAAATTGACCGAACTATGCGGGTCTGATTTTCACCGGATCTGAGATACGTAGGCAAACTTCATCGGTTCCGGCCCACAATTTTCAAAAAATAAATTCAAAAATATTTTCCTTTACTTCCTTCTTTAGAAAGTCTTTCCTTTAGACCCCATTTTTTTTAAAAAATACAAAAATATTTTCATTATCCTTTCGAAAATTGAAAAGAAAATCAAGATTCAAAAATATTTTCTTTTTTTATTTAGAATTATTTCTTTCATAAATTTAAAATAAAAGTCCAAAAATCCAAAAATATTTTCTTTCTTCTTTAGAAGTTTTTCTTTCGAAATTCCAGAAAACAAAAGAGAAAAAAATCAAAATTCACAAAAACATATATATATTTTTTTCTACTTTAGAAGTCTTTCTTTTCAAAAATTCTCAAAAACAAAAGCCAAACAAATCGAAATCCAAAAATATTTTATTTCTTCTTTATAAGTCTTTCTTTCGGAAATTAAAAATAAAAATTCAAAATCCAAAAAAAAGAGTGAGTTTATTTACTTTATTCATGATCTTCCCGAACTATGCAAGATCTGATTCATGTTCCCACATGATACGTAGGCAACCCACATCAGGTTTGATCGACTATTTTTAAAAAATTCAAAATCCAAAAAAACAAAATTGATAATAATAGATTGAGCCCATTCTAACGTGTTCTTTGTTTTGAATGGTGAAGAAAGTTTGAGGTGGTCGGTTTGTGGTAAGCTGACAATACAAGATCCAAGGAAAAATGACAACTGGCATCGAAGCTGTTAAGAGTGCTAAAAAAGCTCAGAGTCAGAGGGTTCAACAAAAGTCTATTGTGGTTCAAGAAAATAGAGTACTGAAGCAGCAAATGATTGAAATGTGTCAAGCATGGGCCAATGGCCAAGGACCGCCTTTTTCTATCCATGGTTTCCTAGAGTTCACATCCATCTCGACTACTGCCATTCCGGTCTTATTGTCTGATCAATCCGATCCACGTGGAATCAGTCTTTATCCCAACTATACGACTACAACTGGAACTTCTATTGCGCACTCCCAAAGTGTGCCATTGACAACCAATCAGACAACCACTATTGTTATGCCCGTCTTCACCATCCCACAGCCGACACTGGTACAGAAGAAAACTCATGAGTCACAATTTGCTACCCAGCAAAAACAATACCACTCGTACCTATTTGATCTTCCTGCAAAGATTGAGAAGCCTGCCCAAAAGATGGCACAAGAAGAAATGACCCAAAGAATGAAAAGCTTAGAATAACAGTTGAAAAACATGCAAGGGTTGGCATGTCAGAAGAGTATTGCTTTCAAGGATCTATGTATGTTCCCCGATATTTGTTTGCCACTTGGTGTCAAGACCCCTAAATTTGAAAAGTATGATGGACATGGAGACCCTATAGCCCACCTGAAAAGGTATTGCAATCAACTAAGAGGTACGGGAGGAAAGGAAGAATTGCTGATGTCTTATTTTGGGGAAAGCCTTATGGGATTAGCCTCCGAATGGTTTATGGATCAAGACACCTCTCACTGGCATGTCTGGGATGACATGGCCCGGGCCTTTGTCAAACAATTCCAATACAACATCGACATCGCACCAGATCTTAATTCCCTTTCAAACCTGAAGAAGAAACCAACTGAAAGTTTTAGGGAATATGCCATTAAATGGAGAGGGAAAGCGGCTAGAGTTAAGCCACCCATGGATGACCACGAGTTAATCACTATTCTCCTTCAGGATCAAGAGCCAGATTATTTTCAAAACATGATGTCCGCAGTTGGCAAATCCTTCTCAGAAGCAATTAAAATTGGGGAAATAGTTGAGAATGGCCTTAAGACAGGCAAAAATATAAGTCAAGCAGTTCTCAAAGCCGCAACTCAGGCTGTCCAAATTGAATCTGTTAATTTTAGTGACACGAATGAGAAGAATGAAGAAACCATGATGACATCAGGGTCGAGAAGAGGTCCTAGGAGAACATCTCGAAGGTATGACCAGTCTTGTCTGGTTTCCGATGATTCCCCTGAGCACTACTATCCACCTCAGAACCCACATAACTTTGTTGCTCCACCTCAGAGCCCACAATTTTCTGTTGCTCCACCTTAGTATGTTGTCCAGCCACCAAGACCCCCCAGAAGGTGAGCACCAGCACCACAAAATCTCCACCAGCCTATACAAAATTTTCAGGTTCCCCATAACCCACATCAAAGCCAGGGGTATAAAGGGGAACAGAGGTTGAAAGATAATTTTACACCAATAGGAGAGTCCTATGGAAGCTTGTTTGAGAAGTTAAAGCATTATGATATGATTTCACCTATTCCTCCAAATCATGTGGACCCACGTGCAAGAAGCTTTGACCTTTCTAAAAGGTGTGAATATCATTCCAATGCCCAGGGGCACAATGTTGAAAGCTGTCGGGATTCGAAAAGAGAAATTGAAAGGATGATCCAGGAAAAATTGATTTTGATCCAAGACAGTGACACCTAGAATATCGCGCAGAATCCTTTACATGCACATAATGATGCACACTTTGTGGGAATAATACGTGGTGACATGGAACATGAGTATCCTCTCGGGAACTTGCTGATTGAAGTTAATGATATTGACATTGGAGAAGGCCGTGGTGTTTATGATGAGCAGTTTTGTGGCTAAATGTCAGGCTTAGCAATTGAAAAGTCATTCCCTCACTAGGAAGGAATCTTGGTAGCTTGTTTTGATATTTTTTCTATTATCTAGGTTATTTCAGGATTGTGATCCAGATTTTATTTGCTTTATTGAGTCAAACCCTTCTATCCCTCTATTCTATTTGTGTGAGTCTTGTTTGTCTGTTCTATTGCTATTTTTATTATCTGGTTTATTTTAGGGTTGTAACTCAGATTTTAGGTTGTTTGTCTTGTTGTTAAACCCTTTCCATCCTTTACTCAATGAAATACAATTTGTCCTTTTGTGTCATTCCATGCTTAGTTCTTTTGTCGCTAGTTCTAGTGACATGACATGCATGCGAAATTTTTGGCCAGATCTTAGAAAATTGATTTAAGCTTGAATTGGAAAACTGAGAAAAAGATACTTTTTAGGATGAAAAAGAGTTGAAATACCTTGGAATTAAGCCTGAGTAAAATTCAAGTGGAACTAGAATAGTCATACCCGTAGAGGTTAAGGATCTTTACCTTCAAAATCATTGCGAACATCAGATTTGAGAATGTTGAATCAATTGAAATTGGTGGAAAGTTTGACATCAATGGATGGGAAGTGTCTTTCGACCACGACACGCTAAGAAGACAGACATGCTCATCAATTGTGATCACGAAAGGATACTATGATTGGCAGTTTCGAGGCTGGGAGGCCCCTTTTCAGCTATCCAAACACTTTATACCCTTCGTTATCCCTTTTGAGCTTATGCTATTTTCTTTGACCACCCCCTATTGGAATCAAGTTTAGAGTTAAAAGTCAAAAAATTAAATAAAAAGGAAAAGAGGTCCATGCCCCAAGAGTACAAACTGGGGCAATTTTTAAAGTTCAAGTGAAAAACAAGAAGAAGAAGAAGAAAATAACAGTCAAAGGTCCATGCCCCCAGAAAAATAAAAGCTGGGGCAACTTGCTTTGAAAACAAAAGAGAAAAAAACAAAAAGAAAAATGAAAAAACAATAGTTAGGTCAGAAGTATGAACTACGTTTGACCTGATTCCTTTAAAAAAGGATATGTAGGCAACCTTACATGGCTCGGTCCAACCAAATAAGAATTCAGGAAAAGAATATCCAAAATATCCCCAATATCTGAAACTGGGACCAAGATTTTGTTTCACTTTTGAAAGAGTCGATTCCAAGAGTTGTAAGTCTACAACCCCTCATTTGGAGTTTACTTTGAGCCTTCATGCCGTCCTTTCTTTCCAACCCTATCCAAAAACCTTCCAAATAAAGACCTTCTGATATGCCTTCAAGAATGCCAAGAGACATATGCAATGAGCAACAGTTGTCACACGACATAGAACATTGTCAAGTTGCTCACAAAAGAAAGCCAAAATAAGGGGGAAAGAAAAAAAGAAAAGAAAAAATGAGAGAGTCTTACTAGTGAAAACCTTCACGGGCAATATAAGACGACAGTAAGTAGAGATAAAGAAATGAGAGAGACTTGTTAGTGAAAATCCCCCGGGGCACCACTAGTCGAAGGTGAGTCATGAATCTAGTGCAAATATTTGGCACAAAGATGCTCGGTTTGAAAGCTTGAAGGAATGACAAGAATAAAGGTTAGATTGATTTGAAAGATCGGGCCACTAAGTCCAAAATGCATGTCATGATCATTAATGCTAGCTGCCTTAAAAAAATCTTCCTTTCCTTCCCGACAAGGGCATTTCCTGTTAATATTGTTTATTTGCATCATTTATGTCCTTTTGCTTTGAGCCAGTCCTCATCAAAGTAAGCAAGAAAAGATTTCAAAATCTGCTACCACCTTTTCAGTTGCACAAAGTAAATTTGGCTAGCACACTCTGTTGTTACAGTCTACATGCTTTGAGGATTCATACAAGGGCTTCTCCCCCCAAAAGACTCTTGTCAGCCTACTTGGCTAAAGCAAGCAAAGATAACCTCAAGATTAATCAGGGATTCTCTGTAGTACTGAACAATGACTATGAAGTGTACACATTATGCAAAAGGCACTTACCAGTTGTGATTCTCTCTGACAGACAAATTGCTCCAAAAGCAAA
Organism: Nicotiana tomentosiformis; assembly: GCF_000390325.3. Classification (NCBI taxonomy): domain Eukaryota; kingdom Viridiplantae; phylum Streptophyta; class Magnoliopsida; order Solanales; family Solanaceae; genus Nicotiana; species Nicotiana tomentosiformis. Next base: position 18,710,289 of record NC_090819.1, read on the forward strand.
AGCTATTCAAGATATCAAAAAAGGTTATCCAAGAAAAGAAATCTCTTTTTTGAGATAAGGTTGATTGAGCCACAAAACATAAATGGCACTGGGAGCGAAACAATCAAGGTTGATACAGAAAGTAAAGGTCTCTTGAAAGAAACAGCAGAGTCTCCCAGCAGTGCAACCAACTACCAATACAGTCGGTCTTCCAAAGTTGGATGATCACAAAGCCAAGTTGCCAAAGACATCAAGGCCACAAACTGACCACCACTATTAAAACTCACAAAAATTTTCTTTGTTTGAAACAAGACCAAAGCAGTGTAAGGAAAGTGTTTCCAAAAAAAAGAGAAAAAATGAAAAAAGAAAAGAGAGAAAAACAATTCAAGAAGAGCAGCCAAAGGGAAGTTTATCAAATCTTTGCCTTTATTTTTCTTGTTAGAATGCACAAATCATGCCATTGATCTTTGCATTTTCCTCCTAGGGTAATAGATCCTAGTCTGATGGATTTTTCTCCCAATAGAAGTCTTAGTCTGATAAATCTTTCTCCTAAGACAAAAATTCCTAGTCTGATGAATCTTTCTCCTAGGGTAATAAATCTTAGTGTGATAAATATTTCTCCTAAGATAAAAAATAAAATGACCTAGTCTGATGAACTTTCTCCTAGGATCGAAGTCTTAATCTGATGAATATTTCTCCTAAGATAAGAAAACCTAGTCTGATGAACTTTCTCCTAGGATCGAAGTCTTAGTCTGATGAATTTTTCTCATAGGATAAGAAAGCCTAGTCTGATGAACTTTCTTCTAGGAAAGAAATCTTAGTCTGATGAATCTTTCTCCTAAGATAACAAAATAAAATCTAGTATGATGAATCTTTCTCCTAGGATAAACGACTTAGTCTGATGAATCTTTCTCCTAAGATAAAAATAAAAGACCTAGTCTGATGAATTTTCTTCTAGGATCGAAGTCTTAGTCTGATGAATATTTCTCCTAAGATAAGAAAACCTAGTCTGATGAAATTTCTCCTAGGATCGAAGTCTCAGTCTGATGAATGTTTCTCCTAAGATAAGAAAGCCTAGTCTGATGAAATTTCTTCTAGGAAAGAAATCTTAGTCTGATGAATCTTTCTCCTAAGATAATAAAATAAAACCTAGTTTGATGAATCTTTCTCCTAGGATAAACGTCTTAGTCTGATGAATCTTTCTCCTAAGATAACAAAAAAAAAAGACCTAGTCTGATGAACTTTCTTCTAGGATCGAAGTCTTAGTATGATGAAATTTTCTCCTAAGATAAGAAATCTAGTCTGATGAATTTTTCTCCTAGGATAGAAATCTTAGTCTGATGAATCTTTTTCTTAAGATAAAAAAAAAAATTAGTCTGATGAATCTTTCTCCTAAGATTAAAAAAAAATTAAAAAATGTCTTAGTCTGATGAATCTTTCTCCTAAGATAAATAAAACCTAGTCTGATGAATTTTCTCCTAGGATAGAAATCTTAGTCTAATGAATCTTTCTCCTAATATAAAAAACCTAGTCTGATAAATTTTCTCCTAGGATAATTATAAAAAAGTATGGATTAAAAAAAAGGGCCATTTGTTCATGCCCTCAAAAAATAAGCATTGGGGCAGTTTGTTTAAAAATAATTAATTTTCTCAAAAAAATGAAAATGATTTTTCAAATTAAAAAAACAAAAAATAAAAACAAAAATCCTTCTCGGTTCATTTTAGCATAGGGTACACAATTCCCTAGTCTCGTTTTCCAACATAGGGTCTCAACTCCCTAGTTGATTTTATTTTAGACATAGGGTCTCCACTCCATAGTCGTTTTTCCAACATAGGGTCTTTACTCCCTAGTTGACTTTATTTTAGACATAAGGTCTCCACTCCCTAGTCATTTTTCTAACATAGGGTCTCCACTCCCTAGTCATTTTTCTAACATAGGGTCTCCACTCCTTAGTTGACTTTATTTTAGACATAGGGTCTCCACTCCCTAGTCGCTTTTCCAACATAAGGTCTCCACTCCCTAGTTGATTTTATTTTAGACATAGGATTTCCACTCCCTAGGCGCTTTTCCAACATAGGGTCTCCACTCCCTAGTTGATTTTATTTTAGACATAAAGTCTCCACTCCCTAGTCTCCTTTTCCAACATAGGGTCTCCACTCCCTAGTTGATGTTATTTTATACATAAGGTCTCCACTCCCTAGTCTCCTTTTCCAACATATGGCTTCCACTCCCTAGTTGGGGCACCATTTTGACAATCAGGGTACACCATTCCCAAAGAATCATGTTTTCTCCGGGTACACCATTCCCGACCCTTTTATCGCTTTCAATAATGAAGTAGTATAGAGTTTTGTTACAAATAACTCACGAAATTTTTCAAGTGAAAACTGGGGCAGAAAAATTTTGTTCGTTTGTTTGTTTTGATGTCTAAGCAAGTTTTCCCTCGAGGCACAGGTTTCGAGGTGACCAGAAAAAGAAGTCTCAATCCAAGATAATAAAAAAAGAAAAAGAAAAATAAGTGAATCCAAAATGTAGAAAAGGATGAAGGAACATGGACTGCTCAAGACATGACTGAGGTCACGAGCATTGTATTTCCCGTTTTGATCAGAAAAAACCGAAGAAGAATGAACTAGCACCTGTAGCTACCAAGCATCAAAGTTTAGATCAGAGTCGCATGAAGAACCAGCCAAGACTCAAGATCAAGTTTCAAAAGACTTAGAGATAGGAACTGTTCGGTCGTTTTGAATATTTTAACCCCTTTCCCCTATTTCCCGCTCAATTTATACGTTACAGTTATTTTATGACTTACAGGGTTAGTTGGTTCGGGTGCGGAAAGAATTCGGAGTGAAATGAGACACTTAGTCTCATAATTAAAAATTTTAAGTTAGAAAAGTGATCGGATGTGGACTTATGTGTAAACGACCTCCGAATTGAATTTTAGTGATTCCAATAGCTCCGTATGGTGATTTAGGACTTAGGAGCATGTCCAAAAAATTATTTGGAGGTCTGTAGTGGAATTAGGCTTGAAATGGCGAAAGTTGAATTTTTGGAAAGTTTGACCGGGGGGTTGACTTTATGATAACGGGGTCGGAATCCGACTCTGAAAATTGAAATACCTCTGTTATGTTATTTATGACTTTTGTACAAAATTTGATATCAATCAGACTTGATTTGATAGGTTCCGGCCTCGTTTGTGTAAACTTGAAATTTCAAAGTTCATTAGGCTTGAATTGGGGTATGATTCGTGGTTTTAGCATTGTTTGAAGTGACTTGAGGTTTCGACTAAGTTTGCATGATGTTATGGGACTTGACGGTATATTTAGTTGAGGTCCCGGAGGCCTTGGGTGAGTTTCAGATGGTTAACGGATCAATTTTGGAGTTGGCATTCCAGCTGAAGAATGCTGGTTTTCTATCACTAATTTCCTTCTACGCGATCGCATGAGAATGTCCGCGATCCCGTAGGCTTGATGAGGCAGTGTTGATTTTATTATTTCCGATCGCGTAGGTTCGGCTAGTCTGTGCTACGCGAACGCGTGGGAGAGGCCGCGTTCGCATAGGGGAACTTGAGAGGAAGTTGGGCCACGCGTTTGCTCTATGCAATTGCGTGAAGAGGGATGTGATCGCGTAGAGCTAGGATCTTGTGCATTGCGATCGCGTGAAGACAACCGCGATCACGTAGGGTCTTTTCTGGGCAGTGGAAAATTGTGCCTCGCGATCGCGTGTGTTTGTCCGCGATAGCGTAGAGCAAATATCTGGGCATATAGTTTAAGTTCTGAAAATGGGCCATTTTTGACGGATTGGAGCTCGGGAATAGGCGATTTTTGGGAGATTTTCAGAGGAAACTATGGGGTAAGTGTTCTTAACTCAATATTGGCTAAATTACTCGAATCCATGGTTGTTTTTATCATTTATTGGGTGAATCAAGTTGGAAAATTTAGAAAACCCCCTTGGTTTAAATTGAAGATTTGAGGGTCGATCGGATTTTAGTAAAATTGGTATGGTTAGACTCATGGTTGAATGGGCTTTCAGATTGTTTAACTTTTATCGAGTTCCGAGATGTGGGCCCCACTGGCAATGTTTGAGCTAAATTTTGGATTTTTATAAAAAATTAACATTTAATTGTGGCTAGATACGAGGCTTTCAGAGGTCAATTCTCGGGGCAAGGGCATAGCGGAATAAAGAATTACACGGTTTAAGGTAAGTAACAGTTTTAAATCTGGTCCTGAGGGTATGAAACCCCGAATTTTTGTATCATGTGATTACTTTGGAGGTGAGGCACATGCTAGGTGACGGGCGTGTGGGCGTACACCGATGGGATTTTGACTTGGTCCGTCCCGTGAAACTGTAAAGTTGAATAACTTGTTATTAGCTATATGATCTCTATGTGTTGTGAAAATTTGACTGTAAGGCATGTTAGAAACCATGTTTAGGCTATCTGTTGATACTGTTGGGACCCACAGAGTTCGTGTACATGATGAATTATCTGCTAAATTGTTGTTTGGTACTCAGTCACATTTTACTTGTTTATTTTATCTCAGCCTTTATTGTTCATTATTGATGCATTATATCATTATTGTTTGGGCTGATTTCATGATTATTGAGAGCTCGAGAGACTGGAAAGATTTATGACTGAGTGAGGCCGATGGCCTGATTGTGAGATATTGATACTATAGCACGTGAGTTGTCCGTGCAGCACGTGAGTTAGCCGTGCAGATCCAGATATTGATACTATAGCACGTGAGTTGGCCGTACGGATCCATATATTAATACTATGGCACGTGAGTTGTCCGTGCAGCACGTGAGTTGGCCATGCAAATTATAGAGTTTGGGTTGTAGGAGCTCCTCCGGAGTCTGTACACCCCTAGTGAGCACGAGTACCCATTGAGTATGAGTGTTGAAGGCTGAGAGCCTAGTGGTTGAGCTGTTATGACGAGTTGAGTATCTGTTGCCCAGAGAGGCTGTACTTGCTTTTCATTTGTTGTTGCACTTAGTTGCTATCTGTCATTGATGTGAAATTCTATGAAAGCTTTTTTATATCCGGATTACATGAAATTGAACTGTATAAAACTGATTTGATTTAAACTTTTGGAATTGAAAGCATGCATACTCTCTGCTGGAATTACTGAAAATGAACTGTAACTGTGTAGCTCGTCATTATCTTCAGTTCCTTATTTATTATCGTTACTTGCTGAGTTGGTTGTACTCATACTACTCCATGCACTTCGTGTGCAAATCCAAGTGTTCCCGAGCATAGAGGGTGTTGATGTTCTCGCACGGTTGATTTTCCGAAGATTCAGAGGTAGCTGCCATGTTTTGCAGACATTGTTCTCTTTCCCTATCTCCTTGTTTAATGTATTTGGTCTTAGACTGTTATAGACCATATTTTCCAGACTTGTATTCATACTAGATGCTCATGTACTGAGTGACACAGGATTTTGGGAGTGTTTATATTTGTGTTTGTGAGGTTTTCTTCTGCTGAATTTAATAATTACGTTTTTAAATTTAAAAGATAGGGTGATTTATTGAGATTGTCGGCTTGCCTAGTATTGAGATAGGCGCCACCACGACATGTGAGATTTTGGGTCGTAATAAGTTGGTATCAGAGCCTAGGTTGCATAGGTCTCACGAGTCATGAGCAGGTTTAGTAGAGTCTTGCGGATCGATATGCAGACGTCTGTACTTATCTTCAAGAGGCTGCAGAACCCTTAGGAAAATTTCACTTTCTTGTATTCTGTCATGCGAAATTGTTGATTCCGAAAACTAATTTTTTGTTATTATGTTCTCTCACAACTGGTGAGAACGCGTACTACCGGATTAGACGGTCAGCCACCAGTGCCACCAGTTAGGGCCGCGAGAGGTCGGGGCCGAGGTAGAGGTCGAGGTGTAGCTCGTACCACAGTTGGACCCGCACCTGTAGTACCACAAGTTGCTCCAGCTCAGGAGCAGATTCCAGACATAGTTGAGCCGACAGGACCAACTCAGGCATCAGATGGGCCTATTGAGATTCCAGGCCTTCAGGAGACTTTGGCCCAGATATTGACAGTTTGCACTGGTCTTGCTCAGGTGGTTTTGGCTCAGGCCGCACCTGCCACTTCTCAGGCCGGGGGAGGTACTCATACCTCTATTTCCCGTACTCTAGACCAGGTAGTACATAGACTTCATATACCGAGGGCACTACCAGCCCAACCGGTTGCAGCTGATCAGGCCCCGGTAGTTCCTATTATGGAAGACGATGAGCAGAGGAGACTTGAGAGATTTGATAGGCTTAGACCTCCACCATTTAGCGGTACTGAGTCAGAGGATGCTCAGGGTTTTCTGGATAGGTGTCAGCGGATGCTTCAGACAACGGGTATTTTGGAGACCAGTGGGGTCTCATTCACTACTTTTCAGTTTTCTGGGGCTGCCTTCAGATGGTGGGAGTCTTATGAGAGGTGCAGACCAGTTGGTGTAGTACCACTTACATGGCAGGAATTCTCCGTTCTGTTTTTGGAGAAGTTCGTGCCACAGTCTCGCAGAGAGGAGCTGCGCAGACTGTTTGAGCAGGATGGTATGTGTGTGACTCAATACAAGATGAGATTTTCCAATTTGGCTTGTCACGTAGTCTGGTTGGTTCCCACTGATAGGGAGAGTATTAAGAGGTTCATTGATGGCCTCACATATCAGTTGCGTTTACTTATGACTATGGAGAGGGTGTCTGGTGCTACTTTTGATGAGGTAGTTAACATTGCTCGGTAGATAGAGATGGTACGTAGCCAGGAATGTGGAGAGAATGAGGCTAAGAGGCCTCGTGGTCCAGGTGATTACAACGGTATTCCTTCAGGGGGTCAGTTTTAACGTGGTAGGGGTCGTTCTTACAGACACGCTCAGACGGGTCGTCCAGCTCATCGTGGTGCATCAGCTAGCCACAGTTCTTATAGTACTCACTCAGGCTAGTCTTCATTCAGTGCACTACCAGCGCAGAGTTGTCATCATGCCTTGTCCGCTCAGGCTTCTACAGGTAATTTCTCGGGTTATTAGGAGCAACAATTCCGTCAGAGTAGGGGCTGTTTCGAGTGCGGAGAATTTGGTCATTTTAAGAGAGAATGTCCTAGGATGTTGAGTGGGGCTCCACAACAGAGTCCTCGACTGACGGCACCAGTACCAGTAGTTCCACCACCCGCCCAGCCAGCTCGGGGTGGGGGTCTGGCAGCTAGGGGTCGCCCAAGAGGGGGAGGCCGATCAGGTGGCGGTCAGGCCCAATTCTATGCTTTTCCTGCCAGGCCAGATGTTGTTTCCTCAAATGCAGTGATCATAGGTATTGTTTCAGTGTGCCAGATGGAGGCTTCTATATTATTTGACCCTGATTCCACTTATTCATATGTATCATCGTATTATGCTCATTATCTGGATATGCCATGTGAGTCCTTAGTTTCACCTATTTGTATATCTACACCGGTAGGAGATATTATTACTGTGGACCGTGTGCATCGGTCGTGTGTGGTAACTATTGGAGAATTAGAGACTAGAGTTGATATCTTATTACTCGGTATGGTTGGTTTCGATGTAATCCTGGGAATAGATTGGTTGTCTCCATGTCATGCTATTCTGGACTATCACGAAAAAACCATGATGTTGACGATGCTGGGGTTGCCAAAGGTTGAATGGAGAGGTTCTCTAGGATTTGTTCCTAGCAAGGTAATTTCTTATTTGAAGGCCCAACGTATGGTTGGAAAGGGATGTTTGTCATATTTGGCCTTTGTGAGAGATGTTGATGCTGATACTCCTATTATTGATTCAGTACCGGTCGTGCGAGACTTTCCAGATGTATTTCCTGCAGAATTGTCGGGTATACCACTCGACAGGGATATTGATTTCGGTATTGACTTGGTGCAGGGTACTCGGCCCATTTCTATTCCTCTGTATCGTATGGCACCAACTGAGTTAAAAGAATTGAAAGAGCAACTTCAGGAACTCCTTGAAAAGGGGTTTATTAGGCCTAGCGTGTCACCTTGGGGTGCACCGGTTCTGTTTGTGAAGAAGAAAGATGGTATTATACGGATGTGCATCGATTATAGGTAGTTGAAGAAAGTTACAATCAAGAATAAATATCCTTTGCCGCGTATTGATGACTTATTTAACTAGCTTCAGGGAGCGAGGGTGTTATCCAAAATTAATTTGAGATCGGGGTATCACCAGTTGAAAATTCGAAATTCGGATATTCTAAAGACGGCATTCAGAACTCGTTGTGGTCACTACGAATTTTTTGTGATGTCTTTCGGGCTAACTAATGTCGCAACAACATTTATGCATTTGATGAATAGTGTATTCCAGCTATATCTTGATTTATTTGTCGTAGTATTTATTGATGATATTCTGGTGTACTCACATAGCCAGTAGGAGCATGCACAACACTTGGGTATTGTATTACAGAGTCTGAGAGATGAGAGACTTTATGCCAAATTTTCTAAGTGTGAGTTCTGGCTTAGTTCGGTGGCATTCTTGGGATATATAGTGTCTGGTGAAGGAATTAAGGTGGATCCGAAGAAAATAGAGACAGTTCAGAGTTGGCCCAGACCACCTTCAGTTACTGAGATTTGGAGTTTTCTCGACTTGGCCGGTTATTATCGTCGCTTCGTGGAGGGTTTCTCGTCTATTGCATCGCCTATGACTAAATTGACCTAGAAAGGTGCCCCGTTCAGGTGGTAAGATAAGTGTGAGGAGAGCTTTCAGAAGCTCAAGACAGCTTTGACTAGAGCTCCAGTATTGGTGTTGCCTATATGTTCAGAGTCTTATACTGTGTACTGTGACGCGTCGCGTATTGGTCTCGGCGCAGTACTTATGCAAGACGGCAGGGTGATTTCCTATGCATCCAGACAATTAAAGGCACATGAGAAGAATTATCCGGTCCACGGCCTTGAGTTAGCAGCTATAGTTCATGCCTTGAAAACTTGGCGGCATTACATGTACGGTGTCCAGTGTGAGGTATATACCGATCATTGGAGTCTATAACATTTGTTTAAACAGAAGGATCTTAATTTGCGGCAGCGTAGGTGGTTAGAGTTGCTTAAGGATTATGATATCACCATTATCTATCATCCCGGAAAGGCTAATATAGTGGCCGATGCCTTGAGTCATAAGGCGAAGAGTTTGGGCAGCTTAGTATACTTACTGGTAGTAGAGAGGCCTTTAGCATTGGATGTTCAGGCCTTGGCCAACCAGTTTGTTAGATTGGATGTTTCCGAGCCGAATCGAGTTTTGGCTTGTGTGGTTTCTCGGTCTTCTTTATATGATCGTATCAGAGAGTGCCAGTATGATGATCCACATCTGCTTGTCCTTAAGGACACGGTTCAACACGGTGATGCCAAGGAAGTCACTATTGGAGATGACGGTGTATTACGGATGCAGGGCAAGCTATGTGTGCTTAATGTAGATGGTTTGCGTGAGCTGATTCTCCAGGAAACTCACAGTTCGCGGTACTCTATTCATCCAGGCGCCGCGAAGATGTATCAGGATTTGAGGCAGCACTATTGGTGGAGGCGAATGAAGAAAGATATAGTTGGGTTTGTAGCTCGGTGTTTAAATTGTCAACAGGTAAAGTGCGAGCATCATAGACCAGGAGGATTACTTTAGAGACTTGAAATTCCGGAGTGGAAATGGGAGCGTATTACCATAGACTTCGTAGTTGGGCTTCCATGAACATTGAGGAAGTTTGATGCGATTTGGGTGATTGTAGATAGGTTGACCAAATCAGTGCATTTTATTCCAGTTGGTACTAATTATTCTTCGGAGCGGTTGGCTGAGATTTATATCCGCAAGATTGTTCGTCGACACGGTGTGCTGGTGTCCATCACTTTAGATCGGGGCACGTAGTTTACATCATAGTTTTGGAGAGCAGTACTGCGAGAATTGGGCACACAAGTTCAGTTGAGTACAACATTTCACCCTCAGACAGAAGGGCAGTCCGAGTGCACTATTCAGATATTGAAGGATATGCTACACGCTTGTGTCAGTGATTTTGGAGGTTCTTGGGATAAATTTCTTCCACTTGCGGAGTTTGCTTACAATAACAGCTACCAATCGAGTATACAGATTGCTCCGTATGAGGCATTATATGGGAGATGGTGTCGATCTCCGGTTGGTTGGTTTGAGCCGGGTGAGGCTAGGCTATTGGGTATTGACTTGGTTCAGGATGCTTTGGAGAAGGTTAAAGTGATTCAGGGGCGACTTCGCACGGCGCAGTCTATACAGAAGAGTTATGCTGACAGGAAGGTCCGTGATGTTACTTACATGGTTGGGGAGAAGGTTCTGCTCAAAATTTCACCAATGAAGGGTGTGTTGATGTTCGGGAAGAAGGGCAAGTTGAGCCCTCGGTATATTAGGCTTTTTGAGATACTTAAGAAAATTGGAGAGGTGGCTTATGAACTTGCCTTGCCACCTAGTATATCAGGTGTTCATCCAGTGTTCCATGTATCCATGCTTTGAAAGTATGTCGGGGATCTGTCTCATATTCTAGATTTCAGTACAGTACAGCTGGACGGCAATCTGACTTATGATGTGGAGCCGGTGGCTATTTTAGACCGGCAGGTTCGAAAGCTGAGGTCAAAGAACATAACATCAGTAAAGGTACAGTGGAGAGGCCAGCCAGTTGGAGAAGCTACTTGGGAAATTGAGCAGGAGATGCGGAGCAATTATCCACACCTATTTGAGACCCCAGGTATGATTCTAAACCCGTTCGAGGACGAACGTTTGTTTAAGAGGGGGAGAATGTAATGACCCGGCCGGTTATTTTGAATATTTTAACCTGTTCCCCCATTTATTGCTCAATTTATACTTTACAATTGTTTTATGACTTACCGGGTTAGTTGGCTCGGGTCCGGAAAGAATTCAGAGTGAAATGAGACACTTAGCCTCAAAATTAAAAATTTTAAGTTAGAAAAATGACCAGATGTGGACTTATATGTAAATGACCTCAGATTTGAATTTTGATGATTCCAGTAGCTCCATATGGTGATTTCAGACTTAGGAGCGTGTCCGAAAAATAATTTGGAGGTCCGTAGTGGATTTAGGCTTGAAACGGCGAAAGTTAAATTTTTGGGAAGTTTGGCCGGGGTTGACTTTTTGATATCGGGGTCGAAATCTGATTCTGAAAATTAGAATACCTCCGTTATGTCATTTATGACTTGTGTGCAAAATTTGAGGTCAATCAGACTTGATTTGATAGGTTTCGGCGTCGTTTGTGGAAACTTGAAATTTCAAAGTTCATTAGGCTTGAATTGGGGTATGATTCGTGGTTTTAGCGTTGTTTGAGGTGATTTGAGGGTTCGACTAAGTTCGCATGATGTCATAGGATTTGACGGTATGTTTGGTTGAGGTCTCGGGGGCCTCGGGTGTGTTTCAGATGGTTAACGGATCAATTTTGGAGTTGGCATTCCAGCTGAATGATGTTGGTTTTCTGTCACTGGTTTCTTACTACGCGATCGCTTGAGAATGTCCGCGATCGCGTAGGCTTGATGAGGCAGTGTTGATTTTATTCTTCGCGATCGCGTAGGTTGGTCTAGTGTATGCTACGCGAACACGTGGGAGAGGCCGCGTTCGCATAGGGGAACTTGAGAGGAAGTTGGGCCACACGTTTGCTCTATGCGATCGCGTGAACAGGGATGCGATCGCGTAGAGCTGGGATCTTGTGCATCGCGATCGCGTGAAGACAACCGCGATCGCGTAGGGTCTTTTCTGGGCAGTGGAAAATTGTACTTCGTGATCGCGTGTGTTTGTCCGCGATCGCATAGAGCAAATGTCTGGGCAGAGAGTTTAAATTCTGAAAATGGGACTTCGTCCCATTTTCTATTTTTGACGGATTGGAGCTCGGGAAGAGGCGATTTTTGTGAGATTTTCAGAGGAAACAACGGGGTAAGTGTTCTTAACTCAATATTGGCTAAATTACTCGAATCCATGGTTGTTTTTATCATTTATTGGGTGAATCAAGTTGGAAAATTTAGAAAACCCCCTTGGTTTAAATTGAAGATTTGAGGGTCGATCGGATTTTAGTAAAATTGGTATGGTTAGACTCGTGGTTGAATGGGCTTTTGGATTGTTTAACTTTTGTCGAGTTCCGAGACGTGGGCCCCACTGGCAATGTTTGAGCTAAATTTCAGATTTTTATGAAAAATTAGCATTTAATTGTGGCTAGATACGAGGCTTTCAGAGGCCAATTCTCGGGGCAAGGGCATAGCGGAATAAAGAATTACACGGTTTGAGGTAAGTAACAGTTTTAAATCTGGTCCTGAGGGCATGAAACCCCGGATTTTTGTATCATGTGATTACTTTGGAGGTGACGTACATGCTAGGTGACGGGCGTGTGGGCGTGCACCGAGGAAATTGTGACTTGGTCCGTCCCGTAAAACTGTAAAGTCGAATAACTTGTTATTAGCTATATGATCTCTATGTGTTATGGAAATTTGACTGTAATGCATGTTAGAAACCATGTTTAGGCTATATGTTGATACTGCTGGGACCCACAGAGGTCGTGTACATATTGAATTATCTACTAAATTGTTGTTTGGTACTCAGTCACAGTTTACTTGTTTATTTTATCTTAGTTTCTATTATTCATTATTGATGCATTATATCATTATTGTTTGGGCTGATTTTATTATTATTGAGAGCCCGAGAGACTGGAGAGAGTTATGACCGAGTGAGGCCGAGGGCCTGATTGTGAGATATTGACACTATAACACGTGAGTTGTTCGTACAACGCGTGAGTTGGCCGTGCGGATCCAGATATTGATACTATAGCACGTGAGTTGGCCGTGCAGATCCAGATATTGATACTATGGCACGTGAGATGTCCGTGCAGCACGTGAGTTGGCCGTGCAGATTATAGCGCTTGGGCTGTAGGAGCCCCTCCGGAGTATGTACACCCCTAGTGAGCGCTTGTACCTATTGAGTGTGAGTGCTGAGGGCTGAGAGCCTAGTGGTTGAGCTGTTGTGACGAGTTGAGTATCTGTTGCCCTGAAAGGCTGTACTTGTTTTTTATTTGTTGTTGCACTTAGTTGATATCTGTCATTGATGTGAAATTCTCTGAAAGCTTTTATATCCGGATTACATGAACTTGAACTGTATAAAACTGATTTGACTTAAACTTTTGGAATTGAAAGCATGCCTACTCTCTGCTGGAATTACTAAAAATGAATTGTAACTGTGTAGCTCGTCATTATCTTCAGTTCCTTATTTATTATCGTTACTTGTTGAGTTGGTTGTACTCATACTACACCCTGCACTTCGTGTGCAAATCCAGGTATTCTCGGGCATAGCGGGTGTTGATCTCTCGCATAGTTGATTTTTCGGAGATTCAGAGGTAGTTGTCGTGTTTTGCAGACCTTGTCTCTCTTTCCCTATCTCATTGTTTAATGTATTTGGTCTTAGTCTGTTATAGACCGTATTTTCCAGACTTGTATTCATACTAGATGCTCATGTTCTCAGTGACACCGGGTTTTGGGAGTGTTTATATTTGTGTTTATGAGATTTTCTTCCGCTGAATTTAATAATTACGTTTTCAAATTTAAAAGATAGGGTGGTTTATTGAGATTGTCGGCTTGCTTAATATTGAGATAGGCGTCATCACAACATGTGAGATTTTGGGTCGTGACAGGAACCTTGTTACTCATAGCTGATAGGCATGTTTAGTTTCTTTTCATTTTGATTTTGGTGTAATAAGTAGCTCAGCAAACAGTAACAGCAGCAACAATAGTGAAATTACAGCTTATGGTAGTCCCAGCTACCAAAACATCCAGAACTACACTGACCTGATTCCTTTATAGCCAAGGATATGTAGGCAACTTCCGAAGCAAGGTTCGGTCAAACGTTTTCAAAACGCTTCCCCATAGAGTGTCAAAAGGGAAAAAATTGCTCATAATTGCTTACTTTATCTTTGGCCAAAAACTCCTCATGTTCTCGAGAAAAGAGGGGCAGCTGGGAGCACATAATTTTTGCCCTGTGAAAAATACTCCTATAAAATCCACTAAAATATATTTTTCTAATTGTTTTAATTTTCATAAAATTTCTAGGAATTTCTTGTTAATTATTGTTTGTATTTAGTTGCATAATTATTATCTTAAAATTATAAGAAAACACCAAAAAAATGTCCAAATCTTCATTGCATAGCATTTTAGGTTTTCATTTGCATTTTTAGGATTTAATTATGTTTATTAGTTGTATTATTAAATGAAAATCACAAAAATACCATGGGAATTTTATATTTTTAGCTTTTAGTCTTAAATTATTAATTTTCTTCCATTAGTTTCAAGTCAATTAATTATTTGAATATTAGAAATAATAGGTAGATTAATTTTGCAAATTAGACATACGATAGGATTTAATTTAGAATCTTTTAAAGAAAAAACACAAAAGAAGGAATTAAGGAATATGTTGGTCTTATTTAAATTTGGGCCAAAGACAATTCTTGCGATCCAAATCCCCTCAAACCCGCCTGGCCCAAATCCCTCTATCCCTATAAACGACCTAATCCCATTTTCTTCACTGGAGAAAACAGAGCCCCCCCCCCCCCCCCCCTTCATTTTTTACCAAAATCCTAGCAGCCTTCCCCTCACCTTCTTCACCTTTCACTCATACAAATTCTTCCCTAACACACACACGCTGAAGCCTCTAGTAACAAGTGGGAATTACAAAGTTTAGAGCTAAACTTTAAAAGTTGCAAAGCTGATTTTCAGTTTCAAATCCTTGTCTTCTCTCATATTTTCTGGGGATTTCAAAGCCTGATGGAGCTGTAGAGCTTGGTTCGAAGCTGAGAGTTTGATTTAAACTCAAATCATTGTTCGATTCCGCTGAATTTACTATTTCGGGAACTAATGAGCTTCGGTCGAGTTTGCCTCTGCCTTTAGTTGGTTTATTCGAGTTTTCTTTGTTCAACCAGGTTAGTTTGAAACTCCTTTGTATTATGCTTTTAGTAAATGATTAAACAAATGAGTTCCTGCTTAAATTTGAAGATCCGCTCAATTTCTGATTTTGTTAGTCTCATGTGTAATAAGAAGCCTTCAAGATTTCGTGTTGTTACTCCTGGCTATTGAATGTATTGACTCTGATAATTCTCTTATTTGCTTTACTGTTCGTTGTCCTTTTTGAATCTTCATTTATTTTCCATTTGGTATTGAATGCGAAATTTCTCTACAAGGTAAAAATGGAAACTTATTGTCCATAATTTTTACATTGGGAATTAGTTTGTTGTTGTCATGTGCAATTATAATTATGTTTGTCTTGAACAACTGAGTCTGTTCTTGAGTTTTTGTTGGCTTCACTTTTTGCCTAATATGTATCTTTTCTTTAATGAAAATCAGAATGTGAGCATTATTAAATTAATCAGGTTATGACCATTTGTGATACTTCTTTAGTATTCAAACATGTATTTACCCACAATCAATTCCATAATTTTGACCTTCACAATAATTCCAAATTAGTTTAGAATAATAATTAATGAACATTGTAGCTTGCTTTAGGCCCGAATAATAAATCATCGTGGCCATGGGTACGGTTCCCATGGCATGGTCACGATACATAAATTCCAACTTAAGTGCGCATTTCATGCGACTTGACCACAACTTCAAATAATAATAAAATAAACATGTTGTAAGTCGCGGGTGCATTTCACATGACGCGATTTGCAATATGTACAAAAACAACGAGTGCGCGACATCGTGACTTGTTCAAATAAATTCCATAAATACTAAAAAGCAATTAAATTTTTTTTTATTAAAAGCGGATAGAAAGTAAAAACGCACAATAAGTTCTTAAACGTGTAATAAATCAGATAATTAGGCCAATTATTAATAGTTGAGCGACCGTGCTAAAACTACGAAACTCGAAAATGCCTAACACCTTCTCCCGGGTTAACAGAATTTCTTACCCGGTCTTCTGTGTTCGCAGACCAAAAATAGAGTCAATTTTCTCGATTTGGGATTTTAAAATAAATTGGTGACTTGGGACACTATAATAAATATCCCAAGTGGCGAATCTAAATTAAATAAATAATCCTATTTCGAATAATGTCACTTTAATTGGAAAAACTCCTTATCCCCTCGGAAAAAAGGAGATGTGACAGCTCTGGTGACTCTGTTGGGGACTAAGAACCCAGAATCTCTGGTTCAGGGTTCAGAATTCGAGCTTAGAATAACTGTTATGCTTGGCTTTCTTGTGATTGTCTGATATTACTTGTTTGAGCCTAATGTGCTAAATGACGCTTTTGACCGCTTTGATATTGTTTGAACTGTATATAAAACTATTACGAACCCCTTCTTCTCTCCGAGTCTTCTAAATCTTTTGGGAATCGCACGCTGGCGTGGCTTCTTTTAGGTTAGTGTCATACCCTAATTTAGAACGAGGATCAAATCAGTTACAAAGCCGGATGGCCTTTTGGTTCCCGGTACGTTGCCCCCTTCGACTCGAGATGTCCGCTTGGGTAAGCCAGGTCTAGAACAACACACCCCAGGATTCAAACCTAGAATAACATAGCCTCATGCCGGATCCCTAGTAGGAACGCTTGTTTGCATCACGTGCATTTGACTTTGGGGACTCAACACAGGGGTTGGGTCCGTCTTGGACACGTGTACCCAAATTAAAGACCATCCTGATGCATTTTGACGTGCTACTTGTGCATTTATTTATTTCGGCTTGCATGTTGACTAGCTTCTAGAATAGGGAAAGAAAATCAAGAAAAAAAGGAGAGAAAAAATTGACTCGGTTCCTGAAAATCCCGGTATTTGAAAAAAAAGAAGAAAAAATAAGATCCTGAAACTCTGCCGAATTTTTAGAAGGTTGTCACAAATGAGTCCGAATTTTCAAAATATGACAAGTGTCAACTATTGCCTTTACCCCTTCTTCAAGTTCAGGCGGAGCATCCTTTGCATCTTTATCTTCTTGAGGGTCCCTATCATTGAAGGATATGTGATAACACGTTGAAACATCCTCTAATTTCTGGTCATCCTCTATTAGAGATGAAACACCATGCTCGCCTTGTGCAGTAACATGATACGAAGAACCTACACTTTCTTCGTCTTCATCACGTTCTTTAGTGTAGACCACAGTATATGGATTTACCTTCAGTATTTCTTTACATGAAACCACAAGTTTTGTTTGTCGCCTCATTCTAGAAGGAACCAAACTTTGGAAATCCTTAGAGATTTTCTGAATTCTGGGCGAATCAGGTGTTCTTATGCTTTGATAATTTCTATGGAACTTGTTCCCCTTCTTTAATGGACCCAATCTCTCAAATACGAAAGTCCTCACAGTTGATTTTCCAAGTCGATCAAAGACAGAAGGTTTGTTAGAGGCGGAAAATTCATCTTCCACAGTGATATAATTGTTGCTCGCCCTTCTTAGATGCGCACTGGTGAGGGTTGTTTATATCCCAAACATTCACGTGGTTTCCTCGTAGCAGCTTCTGATGGGAGCTTCCCTAGCTTTGATGACTCATTAGGATTGTATCCAGCCTTTGCAAATAACTTGTAAGCATTAGGATCAAAACCTTCATTCGTATGCTTCGTAGGAAGTGATATACCTTATGGTGAATTCTGAGATATAGACTTTCTAAGTAGCTTCGAGGACAACTTTATCGCCTCAATCCGTTTGATCGGAAGAGTTAACCTCTTTATCATGTTTGTTTGGAGATCAGATGATTCACCTTCATCTTTCTTCTTTCGAGGGACATATTGGAGCGCAGAAGTTACTTTCTTGTCGTGAGATACAGTGTTCCCTTTATGATATTTATTTGGGTTAGGGTGTGCCTCCTCAGCAACAACTTTGGTTTTGTCGGCAACCACCTCAGCTCTCTTAGTTGTGGACTCGTCATTCTTGCCATGCGCGACATCATCAGGTTTTAGCTCCTTCATAATGCGGTTCCTCAAGTAGAACTTTGCATTGGCGAAGTATGACTCAGCGTCGGTGAATGGCTCGTCATCAACAGCTATCTTCTCCTCGACTTCACGCTCGTAGTACTTCAAACATTGGTGGTAGGTAGATGGAACCACTTTATTCTTATGTATCCAAGGCCTTCTAAGAAAGACATTGTATGAAGTCTTTACATCGATCACATGCAGCCATGCACTTGATTGTATATCTTCAATGGTAATTCTCAACCTGATCACACCTATGGCTCTTTGCCCCTTGGTTGAATCCTTGAATCATGACACGACTTTCTGAAAGTTCGTTCATGGGAATACCAAGTTATTTCACAGTGAGAATTGGCAAGATGTTCACTGAGGATCCTCCATCAACTAAAATTCAATTTGCCCTTTCATCACACATAAAGCCAACCAGGTACAACGAGCGGTTATGAGTAATGTCACCTAGTAGAAGATCGTTATTTGTGAACGTAGCTTTTTTTCGCAAGTATTAACTTCTTGAGGAATAGACTCGATGAGATTTTCTGAAGATGGTGCAAATAGTATGTCATCACTCTTTTCTTCCCCTTTATCAGCATTACAACAAGAGGCCTCAATACCATCACGGAAAATCTTCATGCGAAACCAACATGGCAAAAACTCCTCCAAGGTCACTAGATGTCATGGCTTTTGAGGGTGGTGCATTTCCACTTTTGCCTTCTTCAAATGCTTAACGGGATTCCGTTTCCTTGGTCTTTTTACCATCATTTTCCTTATTGGTTGTTCTATCGATTCTTTACGTGGGCTCCTTTTGTAGCGCCTACGACGAGTCACCAACGACCAACCTTAATCATCATCAAGTTGATCAACTTCAACTTTGTTGTTTTCCAGTAATTCTTCCTCTTTACTTTCTTTCAAACTGCATAATTCATCTTAACTGAATGAGCCAAAGGTGATAGAGACTTGGTTTGCGCTCGTTTTCTCATCTTTAAGCACGATCTTCTTTTCACGAGCCAAGTCCATAACTTTGTCCTTGAAGACAAAGCACTTCTCGAGAGGGTGGCTCACGAGTCGATGGCATTTGTAGTAATTTGAGTCATTCATTTTACCAGCTTCATTAGGACGCTTCATCTCCGGAAACTCAATGAGATTTAACTCGAGGAGTTCTTCAAAAATTGCTGGCACATCAGAATCCAGAAATGGGTACTCCATCTCTTGCATTTCTTTTAGAGTTAACTTTTCACTTGGCTTATCTTGAAAAGAAGTGGATTTCATACTCCGCTTCTTGCTCACCTTCGTCGTGAACTTCACAGATGATGTGTTGACATTCATAGCTTCTTTGTTTTCATACTTGGGTACGAACTTTCTCCATTTCCTGACTTCTTGCTTGTCGTTCCCTTTGCGAGGTTCATAGATGGGTAGCCTTTCATTTTCAGCGGAGGCCATGCTCAATTCCATGGCATGGGCACGAGTTACAAGTTCTTAAAATGTGCTAGGCTTTATACCTTGCAAGATGTAATGCAATGCCCAATGCATGCCTTGGATGCACATCTCTATGCCAAAGCTTTACTAAGCATGACTTTACAGTTGAGGTTAGCATTCCTCCAACGATTGATAAAGTCGATAACTAGTTCAACTTCCATTGAAGAGTATTTGTGAGTTCCACCATGCTCACAGTGTGCCTTGTTCTATAAAAGCGATTGAGGAACTCTTGCTCTAGTTGATCCCAACTATCAATAGATCCCGCCTCGATGTATGTATCCCAATCAAAAGCATTTTCTTTTAGCGAGCGGACAAACTACTTGACGAGGTAATCTCCATAAGTCTCAGCGTTGTTGCATGTCTCAACGAAGTGCGCCACATGTTGCTTTGGATTGCCTTTACCATCAAATTGTTGAAACTTTGGAGGTTGATAGCCAGCAGCCATCTTAAACATATTGATCCTTGTAATGTACGGCTTTGCGTATGTAAGGGAGGACCTGGCAACAACTTCATATTATTCATAATAGTTCTTTCAATGAACTCCTTCAGTTGATCGATTGGAATCATCCCTTCAGATGAGACAGGGATAGCCTTAGCAGATGTTACTCATCTTGGGGGAGAATGAATCTCTAGAACTTCTGGGAGCTTGCCCTATGCATGGGTGGATTCTTCTTCCATAAAGATCCCTACACTGTATGTTAGCTTGTTAATTCTAGCGTCTTGATTTTGCATGCACTTTGTCAAGCCAGCAATTGCTTCCGTCAAGTTTGCCAACTGCTCCTCCACAGATGAAGCGGTTGTCACCATGGCTTTCATGATTGTTGTGGACGATGGAGAGTAGCATGGATTGTCACATAGATTGATCCTCGATTGGCTCATGCTATGCGGTGTAAGTGGGGAGGATCCATCACTTGAAGCATCATCATCTTCCTTTACAGTAGAGTTCTTGGATCCGTAGAGGTCAAGCAAAGCAAGAGTTTTCTTAATCTTTTCAGCAACATCGCTTCCTCCTTCATGTGCGTTTGTGGAAGATCTTGCTCCTTTTGAGGATGAAGATCCAAAAACAAGGTTTGATGTCGACGACACTTGGAGTGCTTGTTGTCCTAAAGAGCTTGCTTTGCTCCTCGTAACTGGTCCGGAGCTTCCACAGGTAACATCGAGGATGTTTTCCGCATCAGGATAGAGCCTGGAATTAGCAGCCTTGGTGGATGTTGATCTGGAGTTGGTTTACTTTGAAGTCATTTCGACATTCTTGGACTTTGATGATTGAAACGTTGAGATGAGAGGTAGAGATTGTTCCACTGGGCTTGCCAAAATTTGTAGACAATAAATTACATCGAGAAATTAAAATCAAGACCGAAAAATATTGCAACAATCATAGTATTTTATTTCAAATATTTGAGTGTTACAATCTCTATAAATACTCTGATTCTTCTTTTCAATAGTAAATAAATTCAAGGGCCTTTGAGTTTGATCTTGAATCTATATTTGTTGCCACGAACGATGATCTTGGATTCAACTAGCACGAACTTTGATTTGAACTCGTATTCCTTGAATCTTGATTTGTTCTTCGTTCTTGAGCTTGAACTTGATTGCTTGAAGCTTGAAACTTGTAGAGAAATTTCCGACGTTTGATCCACGAGCTCTCTCTTGCTTCTTGTTATAACTTCTGGTGTCTTTTCTGAGTTATGAATATCCTTATTTATAGTTGTGGGAGGGAAGAGTTATGATAAGAACAAACTCTTTCCGACCAATCAAATTAAAGTGTGACAAGGCCGCATTTGATTGGCAAGAATATGTCACTTGCACACGTGACGCGATGTCATTGGCCTTTTAATGTGACTTGGCATGCCTTGTCATTTTGACATGTGGCATGATCTTATTGGTTCTTCCGTTTGACTTGGCGTGCCACGTCATTTCACGTGTGACACTAAACTGGGCCTCTAGGAAGATAACATCTTGGGTTCATCACTTGTAGCCAATTAAATGGGCTAGTCCAACAGATTCAGACTTATTTATTTAATTCATATATGTTGGACTTATATAACTAATCCAATTATATTAGTCCAATAAGTTTATTTGAATTAATATATCTTGAATTTAAAATATAGTCCCAATCAATTTATGAATTTAATTCATACAAATTTTATATGCCTACACAAACATTCACGTGAAAGCTTATTTTCACTTTTCATTTTCCTTCCTATACATCATTAAAATTTAAAGGGACTAAAATTATTTTTCCTGCCACCTTGCACGTTAGGATGATAATACCCATCAAAAATTATATTTTGATTAAGTCAAGTTTAAGACTAGTGTTGCTATTTAATAAGCCATCTACGGCCTTGGAATAAGAAATTTTGTTTGGGTAAATATTTACAGAGATAATGTATACTATGTGACTTTTGTCTATGTTCTCGCAATATGTTATGCATTATGTAAAGAGCATAATATACAAATAATACATATTGTATGTTATGTAACATCTAATAATGATAAAGTGATCATCATAGGGTTATGGTGGTATAATAAAATTCATTTATCCTTAATTAATACGAAAAATCTTAGGAAAATATTTTTTTAGTGGATCTTATACGATGCAAATCCTTATTAACGGGCACCTGTACAAAATCGGAGTGGAAAAAATTAGAGTAAATATTTGTGGATATTATTTATCGTTTAATAATTGTAGAGATATATGAGTACATTTGGGTTGTCACTTGACGTATGCTAGTAGAAAAAACAATTAAGAAATCTAAAATAATTTGGGAATGGCTAAAATCAAGATCATTTTCAAGATGACAGAAGAGCCATTAATATACAGTAATACAGAATTCTTCAGTCAAACATCAAAGCTACGTCATCTTATCTACAGATTCCTAGTATTATTAGGTTATAGTAGTAGGATTAATATAGTGGCTCATGGATATTTGTTTCTTCTTTTTCTTTTAGTTTATTTTTTATTAGACTTATATCTTATTTCCTAGTATAATATAAAATTGGTTAAATTTTACATAGAAATTGAGTTCATTACCATCAAAGTTTAGCTAGTGCAGTGAATAGGATTTCCTATCTTTAACAAACGTCCCGGGTTCGATCTCTAGGTATGAAAAAGATTTTGGTAGAAAGTATTTTTCCCTTTGAATAGACTTTACGCAACGTGAATTTAAATTAATCAGGACCTCAATACGAATATCAGACACCAAATAAGAATAAAAAATAAAATGAAGTTCATATATAATGGTCTTCTAGGATCCTTCCTTGTTACTCCATGTATTTTACATCCATACAAAAATAGAATAGAATAGGATAGAGTGATTTTCTAATTTATTTAAGGTGACTTGTCTTTTGCAATTATCAAAATGCCAACGAAAAACAAAAGAGTAAGAAATAAGGTAATGACAGAACAGCTCATGTTTCTGTACCTTCATCTAAACTCTGGTAATTTATTAAAAATATACAAAATACAAAAAGGGGGGGGGGGGGGGGGGGGGAGTTAAAATAATATGTGTGGTTTTGGTAAGCAATACAAGGTGTATTCATTTGCTGGTAACAGCAAGTTTCTCCAATGTACATCTCACTTACTGTCTGTTGGCAGGACTACAAAATACTTTCTTCAAAAAGTTGTCAAAAATTATTGATACTGTCAAATATATAATTTGCTGCACAAATCCTTTTTGTAAAATATATTTAAAACGAACATTAATCATTTTATTTTAAATTTAAAAATAATTATATTGATTAAATTGAAACAGGAACATATTCGATCATGTATTACTTAATTTTTTCTAGAATGAAATTCTTACGATCCAAGTGATTACCATAATACAGAATGAAAAGGGTGTGATGCATAATCAATGGATATTTTGTAAGGGGAGAAACAGGAAAATACAAGAGAAACAACCTAAAGAGCCCCTAGGAATAATATAAGACGCAAAAAATATATTTGTATTCGATGTTTACTGCAAAGTAAAAATATACTATTAAGTAATTATGATTAAGTGAAAAAAGTCTACGTGCAAATATATATCATGCATCTTTTTTCGGTTTCACCATATGGTGTCCAGAAGTCACTACCCAATTAATTTAAATTGCGCTCTGTAGAGCTTATATAAGGGGAAGCGCTCCCTAGCGAAAGAAATTTCATTCCCTGAACTTAAACCCCAAATTTCATGTTAAGTATAGAAGAATCTCATTTATGTCATACATTTCTTAATAGTATACATTTTTTGATTTTATGTAACATCGAATACGACTAAGTTTTTAACCACATAAGCCCCTCTGGAATTGTCTAGTGTTGTAATTTGTAAGAACGAGCCCTAAAGAAAAGATCTTTCACTATTTAAAAGAACAGAAAAAAATCTAGAAGTGGTCAAGAGATAACAATTTTAAACCATAAATCTCACAAGTTTAAATTTCACAAATAGTCATGTAACTATAATCTTTTTTCTTTCACCCAAGTCATATAACTATATTTTTTAATACAAAAACCACAATACCTTGACCTATTAACAAAAAGGTTATAATTACGGGAAGACCCAACTTTCCTAAAATAGGTGTGTTGATAAAAATTCGACCATAGTACAAGGGAGTATTTATGCCTTTTTTCAATTAAAAAAATTGAAGTAAAACAATATTGCATTTGAAACTTAAATTTTCTGGAAATTGTGACTTTTGTGTTAGTAGCTCAAAGTCTTGTGATTTTTGTGTTAAATATTATAGTTATATAAATTTGGTGAAAAAAAACATAATTATATAACTATTTATAAAATTTACGCCTTGATTTTGTTATATAATTGAACCTATTAAATGACGCTGAAGAAAAAAAGTATATTTGCTGACAAGAAAACGACCGCTTTGTTAAAATTCTATGCGTCGACAATAAATCACTTAAGAAGTAATTATACTTATAAGTATTTCTATTTAACGCTTAGTAATCAGGGTAGATGATAAGTAACTTAAAAACGTTTAAATTACATTAATAATAAAATATTTTTGTTACTGTATGTATATTACTTAAACCTCCTTTTTTTAAAAACAAAATAAAAAACTACTTAGAGGGCGTTAGGCGGTGAAAATTGCACGGGCTAGTCAGTTGTCAGAGTGGTAATTGATAAATAGACAATGTTTGCAAAGTCATTGAAAAATAGCCACTATTTTGCTGCAATACGGAAAGTTCCAGCATAGTATACTGGAGATTGGTGCACCTGTGTATAAACTTCCAGCATATTATTCTGGAACTCCAGCACACGGAAAGTTCCAACATAATATATTGGAGATTGGAGCACCTGTGTATAAACTTCAAGCTTATTATGTTGGACAGTATATTATGCTGGAACTCTAGTATATTATGATGGAGTTCCAGTATAATATGCTGGAAGTTCACATATAAAAATTCGAACTCCAGTATATTATGCTGGAATATTTTCTAGATTTTGAACAGTATTTTCGTTCAAATTTATCTTTACATGAAAAGTACCTAAATTTTGATTATTTTTTAAACTGTAACTATTTTTCAATTACTACTTATAAATCTGGTTATTTTTGAATTTCTCTCTGTTAGGTGTCCTTCCTAGTCATCAGTCTATAAATAATCCTAAGCAATCAACACACAATAAATTAACAAATCTATATTCCTTGTCTCCAACTCTTATTATGTCTTAATTCCTTAATCACCTCTTTAATTTATAATCACCTCCATGTGCTTGACAACTTATTATCATCACCCCAATGGCCCTACTATCAAATCATTTATCAAATATACATTCATCATTGATCCTTTTAATTTGCAATAACCTTCTAACCAACCCTCACCCCACATATATATAGGGCTGAGTTAGCGTGTAGGTTACGGGTTCGATCAAATGAGTAACTTAAACCAAATTTTATATTTATTTTAAGAAGTTTATAAAATATTAATTTAAAATTTAATAACTTAAAAAGACTAAAATTCTGAACCCTTAAACTTTAAATTTTGGCATACACATCTCAATTTTTAGTCATTCTATTTATAAGTAGGTAAAAGTACTACTCCATCAACTACTTATTGATTCGACCTGTTTGTTGCATTTTGTTTTAGTTAGATTTTCAATCCACTCTTTTTAAACAAGGAATAAAAATTAGTCTATCTTTAAATAATTATTTGTCCTTTTCAATTTAACAGATTTAATTGCATGATTGATACAAAGGATTGTTACGTGTGTTACACTAATTGTTTTGGAATTAGTGCTGGTCACAAAAAGAGATATTTATATTAGTTTGAACAATTATAAATGGTATGCAATTGAAAAAAGGAATAGATATAAAGGGAAAACTATGTGTTGAGTTTTTAAACTAATTAAAACTTAAATTTAAAACAAAATAAATAAATAAAAATGTATAAAAGGTGCTTGACCTATAAACAAGACATAAGTTTCCTCATTCGTGCAAAGAATAAAACATAGAGGATAAAACGTGCAAGTTTGTAATCTCTTAAATCGGATGGCAATATATGTAATTTGGATTGAATAAGGAGGGTGGTTTTCAACGGCGCAATTTGTTTGACGACGTGATCTTTTTATAGATCCAGCGAAGCCACGTGAGCAAGTTGTCAAGCTGGCTTGGGTCCCACTCCACCTCTGATTGAGCCGTTTGCTAGCTGTCAATCTCATTTCCCATTTTGCCCTTCATATTCTGCTCCTGTCCCCCAAATTATATCATTTGCTTAGTTTAGTCAATTAAACCTAAACCCCAACATTTCTTAAATCGCGAAAGGACGATTATAAGCCTTGAATAAGTTAGAGAGACCTCTTTTTTTTAAATAACTGTAGTCCAGTTCAACTTATACATACTTCAATTATTTACTTGTATATGTTACCTCCCGTTAGTATGAATGCTGAGTAACTATATTAATTAGTGCTTAGACAGACGAAAGAAATTACTTAAAGTAATTTTATTTCTATTAAAATTTAAACCTTAATTTACCATTTCCCTCACTTCATAATGTCTAAGTTTTTGAGACCTCTTATATAATAGAAAAAGAGGGTGATACATAATTTTATATTAATATAAATAAGAAACTATTACTACCACTGATATTATTATCAAATATTTATGTATTTCACACACACATATACATATATATATATATATATATATATATATAAAAGGTACAAGTGTAAATAATTGGAAAGACAGGGAGTATTTGGTTGGAAATAAGTCTTTGTGCCAGGCCTTATATTTGGAAGCACAGTTAGCTACAAAAATAAGAGTTTTGCTAAATTGTCCACATATATATAAACACTAGCACAACAGTTATCTGTTTTATTATTAGAGAGCCAAAAGCTAAAGCCACAATTTGCAAACAAAGAGGAGAAAATTCAGTTTGCTTTCTTCATTCATGTAAGTGAAACTAACACCACTTAATTCTTTCTTGTTTTCTCTTCATTTTTAGTATTAAATCTTTTGGTGTTTCATCTTTTCTATTCTTTTTTTTAAGTTTATTAATTTCATAATCTTATGCTAGGTGTTCACAATAGCAAATATGCCTAATTCCTTACTTCCTTTTTCTTTTTAAATTTTTAATTAGGATTAGCAAATATATATACATGTATAGCAAGAATTTTAAGTATTAACAATTCTTTTTTTGGCTACAGATATACATATTTAAAGAAATAAAGATGGGTTACTGGCAAGCCAAGGTTGTTCCAAAAATCAAGCAGATTTTTGATAAAAATGGACCAAAGAAGGCTGCTGCTGCTGAGGCATGCAAGACTTTTGACGAGGCTAAGGTAAAAACAAATTTACATTATCGCGTATTTTTTAATATGTGGTAACAAATAATCTGTCTTACTTGTATATGTTATTAATCTCATTTATTATCATTTATTGTCTATAACTACTTTTTGGTAGCTTGAGTGTGTAAAAATTCTTTATACCATTAGTCTATAGAAGCTGAACTCTTCTTTTTATTCAAATTAAGCCCATAAAAGAGGCAAAAAAGAAGAAAAATATAAAGACAAGGGCAGGGTAATTTTTTGCTTATTTACCTAGTTATAAACAAATTAATATGAGTTATTGTCTAATAAATTTCAGGAGCTATACAGCAAAGAGTTCGAAGATAAGAAGACTGAGCTCCAACCTAAAGTTGTTGAAATTTATGAAGCTGCTGCAGTTGAGATCAAGGTTTTTATTTACATACTTTATTTAAATATTAAAAAGGAAAAATATATAGTAATAATATATGCTTTATTACTATATATTATTGCAAACAAACATAGAACTTACTGCTCTTATCTCTTTATGATGGAAAAAAAAAGACTTTGGTGAAAGAACCAAAGGTTTCAGGACTGAAGAAACACTCAACTGAAGTCCAGAAATTACTTGATGAGCTTGTCAAGATTGGTAGGCCTTCATTTCTTTTACTTTGTATTTTCATATGACACAGTAGTATTTGCTGTATATGTCAGCAATTATATTTACTTCTATTTTATTTTACGTAACACTATAATTTTACTATTCGGAGTCAATGAGTTTCTTAATTATTTGATCATGATTTTTTTAATATTCTTAAATTTATTTTTAAATTATTAACTATTGCGACATATGATAGTACTTCTTATGTATTTTTCAAAAAAGTAAATATTATTTTCAATAAATTTAAAGAACCTAGGCCTAAATTTATATAAAAATAATTAAGTAGTTTGACCCTTGCACTCCAACCCCATCACATCAAATAAAATTGAGGAAGTACTATTTATTCCATTAGGGTTTAATTAACCTGTATATATATATGGATATTAGCAGCATAAAGACTTCTGCACACAATTTGTGTAACTAGACTTGTTGTAGTAGGTGTGTGCCTTATTTTTCTGATAACTACTTCCATTTATTATGGAATTTATTTACTGTTGTTTTAGGATGTGAAAATTCTTTATATTAGAGATTTACTTGTATATACCGATATTATCAATCAACTCAAAAGATATTTATATGTAACCTTCATAAAAGTAAATTTTCTTCCACTGTCGTTATATAAAAGTTAAACACTTTATAATTTTCATGGTATGAAATGTTGATTTTTTGTTGTATTTGCATGAAGAATTTCCGGGATCAAAAGCAGTAAGTGAAGCAAGTTCAAACTTTGGGCCTTCCTATGTATCTGGTCCAGTTCTATTTGTGTTCGAGAAAGTCTCTACTTTCATAGTCACTGAAAACAAGAAAGTAGAAGAGGCGGCGGTCCCAGTAGCCGCCTCCTCTTCAGAAGAAGAGGCCGCGGCCTCAGTAGCCGCCGCCTCTGAAGCCGAGGCAATTGCAGCTGCTCCTGTTGAGGTGAAGGAGAAAGAGATAGTTGTTGAAGCCGAAGCAAAGAAAGAGGAGGAACCAGCACCTGCACCTGCAGCTGAGGTGGCACCTGCAGCTGACGTGGCACCTGCCAAGGTGGAAGAAGCACCTGCAGCAGCACCAGAACCACCAAAAGCTTGATGAATATTTCAATTTGTTTGTCTCTCTGTGTAAGAGTTGATTTTTTTTTTTTTTTTTTTTTTGTATTTTCATTTTTCTATGTTTTGTGGTTACTGTATAAGAAAGAAGACAAAAACATGATTTGTTATATTCTTTGTTAGTGTTTTCTCCCTCCTCTCTTACCTGTGTTAGTTTGTACTTTGTAGTTTGTACAAGATTATCTCAAACAGTGTGTATGTACATTTTTCAACGCTTTTCCTTTTGATTCTTCAATACTATAAAATGTGCGTTACTTTGAAATGGTTTCTCATTTCCTTTTTTCTCAGTTTAATTTATGCTTTCTTCTTCTTCATCGTCTTTAATTTTCTTTATGAAATGAAACTGAGACCACATTATACAATTTAGTCTAAGTAATTAACGACGTGATTAAATTTTCTAAGTGTAATATTCTTTGACAAGACAAAGTTTGTGGGATGGTTTTTTTTGGGGGGACAATGGCAGAGCCACATGCGTGTCAACCCTTCGCCGGAAAATTACACTGTATAGTTTGATAATTTTTTTTTAAAAAATAAAATAAATATATACTATTTATTATATAATGACACTCATTGACTTCTTGGTGAGTTTGTTTCTTTATATTTTGACTCCCCTTGATGAAAATCCTGACTCCGCCACTAGGATACCAACTTCTAACTAATTGCGTGTAAGAATTATGGTTGATGTGATGGCATCATCGACAAAAAGATGTAGAAACTATGTCTACATTGTCTAGTATATGCGAACAAAATTATGATGTGCATTCAACTTCTGCTACAATGTAAACTGAATATGAAAAACCAACAATCGCGGTGATAAGTATTTTTTTATCCTTAATTAGAGATTTTAGATTCGAACTCTGAACATAGCTTCACCTTTGTTAGGAAGTGTTTTGCCTCTTTACACCCACTGTGAAATTTTTCAATACGAATTCAGATTTAGTCGAACTTCATCTATACGAATACAAGATACCAAATAAAGAAAAAAAATTGAATGTGAGAAAGATGATAGATAGTTTTAGTAAAAGATCATCTGAGAAGTACCATCGAACCAATTGGTACTATACACACTAGAAAAATGCGTAGAAAGTCTAATGAGCTTTTTTTGCTTATATATTAATGGTGTCAAAAAATAAAAATTACGATTAGATTATTTATGATGTACTAATATTTTTTACAGAGTTTAGTGTATAAAACTTAAATATTTGTTCAATTAACCATTTACAAAGCGCATAAACTAAAGAAAAGCTGTCAATAAATATTAACATTTCATATTTTGCAATAAGAATAGCTAACTAATGCCCTAACTTTGAAAATACCATAAAAGAAAAGGAGTCACTTAGATATATAGAAGCAACTATTTTTCAACACGATAATGGCTGAAACTTGATAACCCAATTCCTTAAATTAAAAATATACACTGAAAGTTAAAAAAATAAACACGTAACCTTTAATATCAAATATGAATTAAAAATCTCGAAAACATGGTAAATGACTTATTATATCAGGTAAAAAGATATTAATCACCTACTATTACATCAGTGTATATCATAATTTAAATCCTACGTAAAACGATATTACCGTGCAATAAATATAATGTAAATTATCCAGACAGGAAAGAAGGGATACATCAGCAGCAAAATATTAATTTAACGGATAATACAAATGAAATCCTAATAATCTTATCGTAGATATTAAATCTGAGATGTTATTGGTTGGTAGGGCCAGTGAACAGCCAGATAGAAACCAAATTGGTTGCCCACACGCAAGAAACTATGTGCTAAGCAGTTGGACCAATCAATTATGTAAGTTTAATATTAGAAATTGATATTTCAAGTGGAAGTTTGATGTATATACGCAACTGGGATATTAAATTTATCATCATTTAGTGCATTAGCAATTTGCACATAAGAAAATTTGACTACATATATTCGAGGCGGCTATAGTGTTAATTTTCGTGGATTCATCTGAAATCAGTAATTTTAATTTAGATTCTTTTTATGCATCAAAATTTCTATAAATAATAAAATTAAATCTAATAAACAATAACTTGTGGTAGAATTTTTAATTTCTAACACATAAAATTTAAATTTTGAATTCGGCTTTGTATATTTGTTTTTTCTTCATGTTGCTCTGGTCTAATTCAGAAAGCATGCATTTTCAATTTGACCAGCCAATCATTTGCCAAAGAGATGAATTTCTGAACATGAAGATGTCATCAACAAAATTAACCACATCTTAACAGTCGTCATTGTAATGGCTCCTTCGTGTAATTTTTCTTTTTGGTTGTTTTAGAAAAATATTTTCTGGATTTTTTCATATTTTCCCTCTCTTGAGATTGTTTTTGTACATATTTAAGAGGAAAGCTCCGATTAGGTAATAGAGAATCAGTGGAATTCAACTCGAACTCGGTATTTACACCCAAATCACAAGATTTCACCAAAAGTTAAGTAAAAACTTGAGTAACCATAATTAAGAGATTAAAATTAGAAGACAAATGTTATATAATTATCGAAAAAAGACCAAAACCGTTATTTTACTATACGAAATAGAACAATTATACCTTTCGTTTAAAATGGGTAGTAATTTTACCCGTCATTACCTATCGAGGTCATCCTTGCCCTTTCCCACTAATAGATCAATTTTTCAGAATTTTTAAATCCTAGATTTTTTTTATCTTTTTTTTTAAATTCACGTGACGTTTTAAAAATACCCTCCAATCTTTCTCCATACCCCACCGCTCCTTCACTCCCCTCTTTTACCATACCCTCAGAGATCTTTGAAACAAGAAATTAGGTTTTGGCCTACCTTTAAGACTCACTCACTACTAAAAATTTGCTAAAAACCGATCAATTATTTCCGACCAATGTTGGTCGGTCAAAAAATGCGACCAAAAACCGTCCAGGTTGGACGCAAACTGGGGAAAAAAACATTTATATTTTTTTAAAACTAAATACCGACCAACGTTGGTCGGTAAATTGGTCAATAGCTGGTCAGACAAGAAAATTTTGGATTACCGACCAACATTGGTCGGTAATCTGGATCCAATTTTTTAAATTTTAATAATTATTTTATTATTTAAAATATTTTATAATATTTAAGAATTTATATTTAAAATTACCGACCAACGTTGGTCGGTTAAAAAATTTAAATTTTTTTTTTAAAAAAACGCGACCAAAGTTGGTCGATTTTTGGTCAAACGGTCAGCACTTAATGTACCGACCAAAATTACCGACCAACTTTGGTCGGTAATTCTAAAATCAGAGAAGTGAAAAATAGGGGAAACTCCCATTTTTTTGAAATTTTTCCCTCTTCTTCACTCTAAACCTTCATTCCCCTCTCTCCTTCTCCCAGCCCTCCCCCTCACCGTCCAGCCCTCCCCCTCGCCGTCCAGCCCTCACCCTCGCCGTCGTCGCGCCGTCGCCGCTGCCACTGCCACTGCCGCCCTCGATCTCCTTCTCCATCTCCTAAAAATTCTAGGTTTGAATTACAACCCATTTATTTATTATTTTCAGGTTTTGTTAATTAGTTATGAATTAGTTTCAATTGATTAGTGTTTCAATTATTTGAACATTGCATTTTATTGAGGATTAGGGTTTAGGTCTTGTTTTAATTAGTTTTGTTAATTAGTTTTATTAACTAATTAGTTTTGTTAATTAGTCAATTATTTATGAATTAGTTTAGTTTAGGGTATGGGTTGAATTTCTTTAGTTTAGTTAGTTTATGTTTAAACTCGTAGGATATGAATTGAAATTTTAGTTTTTAGGATTTGTTCTTGTGAATTGAACTTTTAGGATATGAATTGAACTTTTAAGATATGAATTGGACCTTTTGGATATGAATTGAACTTTTAGGATATAAATTGGTGTAATTAGGAAAAAATAATTATCTTGAATTAACTAAAAAAGATATAATTAATTTATAATTATAGAATAAATTAATTTAGTGTTGTGAATCGAACGTTTAGGGTATGGGTTGAATTTCTTTAGTTTAGTTAGTTTATGTTTAAAATCGTAGGATATGAATTGAAATTTTAGTTTTTAGGATTTTTTTCTTGTGAATTGAACTTTTAGGATATGAATTAAACTTTTAAGATATGAATTGGACCTTTTGGATATGAATTGAACTTTTAGGATATAAATTGGTGTAATTAGGAAAAAATAATTATCTTGAATTAACTAAAAAGATATAATTAATTTATAATTGTAGAATAAATTAATTTGTTGTTGTGAATCGAACTTTTAGGGTATGGGTTGAATTTCTTTAGTTTAGTTAGTTTATGTTTAAACTCGTAGGATATGAATTGAAATTTTAGTTTTTAGGATTTGTTCTTGTGAATTGAACTTTTAGGATATGAATTGAACTTTTAAGATATGAATTGGACCTTTTGGATATGAATTGAACTTTTAGGATATAAATTGGTGTAATTAGGAAAAAATAATTATCTTGAATTAACTAAAAAAGATATAATTAATTTATAATTGTAGAATAAATTAATTTGTTGTTGTGAATCGAACTTTTAGGGTATGGGTTGAATTTCTTTAGTTTAGTTAGTTTATGTTTAAACTCGTAGGATATGAATTGAAATTTTAGTTTTTAGGATTTGTTCTTGTGAATTGAACTTTTAGGATATGAATTGAACTTTTAAGATATGAATTGGACCTTTTGGATATGAATTAAACTTTTAGGATATAAATTGGTGTAATTAGAAAAAAATAATTATCTTGAATTAACTAAAAAAGATATAATTAATTTATAATTGTAGAATAAATTAATTTGTTGTTGTGAATCGAACTTTTAGGGTATGGGTTGAATTTCTTTAGTTTAGTTAGTTTATGTTTAAAATCGTAGGATATGAATTGAAATTTTAGTTTTTAGGATTTGTTCTTGTGAATTGAACTTTTAGGATATGAATTGAACTTTTAAGATATGAATTGGACCTTTTGGATATGAATTGAACTTTTAGGATATAAATTGGTGTAATTAGGAAAAAATAATTATCTTGAATTAACTAAAAAAGATATAATTAATTTATAATTGTAGAATAAATTAATTTGTTCTTGTTTTATTTGTATAGATGGAACATCGTACTTGGATGTACAATAGAAATTATCCTAATCGGCGGGGATTGCGGGAGGATTTTGTAGAAGGGGTTGATGACTTTATTAGACATGCAATGTCACTTCCACCATACCAAAGTGAAGGAGTAATTAGGTGCCCTTGTGTCAGGTGCGATTGTATGAAGTTTAAAAAATCGGAGGAAGTTAAGCTTCATCTTTATAGGAAGGGGTTTATAGAGAATTACTTTGTGTGGACTAATCATGGAGAGATCGATGGTAGCCGTGGGATATTTTATAACATGGTTGTTGGTGAAAGTAGTAGGTCGGTAGAGAATACAAATCTTGATTCTAGAATTCAGGATATGGTTGTGGATGCTTTTGGGGGTGAGCCCAATAAAAATGTTGAACAAACTCCTAATGATGACGCAAAACGTTTTTATGAACAGTTAGAGGAAGCTAGTCGTCCACTACGTGAAGGAAGTCCGCACTCTGAGCTGTCTGTTGCAGTTAGATTACTAAGTATCAAATCTAATTGGAATATTTCTCAAGCAGCCATGGACTGTTTCATTGACCTTATGAGTGAACTAGTTGACCCTAATATCAACTTACCTGGTGATTTCTATAAGGCGAAGAGATTGGTTTCTAAGTTAGGACTTTCGTCAATGAGAATTGATTGTTGTGAAGATGGTTGCATGTTATATTATAAAGATGATGCAACTTTAGACAGTTGTAAATTTTGCGAAAAGCCTCGTTTCAAGAGGCTTTCCAGCGGGAATATGGTCGCTGTCAAGGCAATGCATTATTTACCTCTTATACCTAGGTTAAAGAGGTTATATGCGTCGATGAGTTCTGCTCCTCATATGAGATGTCATTTTGAAAATAGAAGACCACCTGGTGTTATGTGTCATCCTTCAGATGGAGAAGCTTGGAAGCACTTTGATAGGACATATCCAGATTTTGCTAGTGAACCAAGGAACATTCGGTTAGGTCTGTGTGCCGATGGTTTCACGCCTTTTTCTATATCTGCGACACCATATTCATGTTGGCCTGTCTTTCTTACACCTTATAATCTACCACCTGAGTTGTGTATGACTAGTCCATATATATTCTTAAATTGTATTATCCCCGGTCCACGTAATCCGAAAAGTTTGATTGATGTATATTTGCAACCTTTGATTGATGAGCTAAAACAATTGTGGTATGATGGTGTTGAAACATATGACATATCAACCAAGCAGAATTTTAATATGCGTGCTAATTTAATGTGGACTATTAATGATTTTCCTGCGTATGGAATGTTGTCTGGGTGGATGACTGCTGGGAAGCTAGCTTGTCCTTACTGCATGGAAAATAGTAAAGCGTTCACTTTGAAACATGGCCGAAAGCAATCATGGTTTGATTGTCACCGTCAATTCTTGCCTGATGATCATGAGTTTAGAAGGATGAAAAATGCATTCAAAAAGAATAAAGTGAAATATGATTCTCCACCTCCGATACTTTCAGGTGAGGAAATTTGGGAGAGGGTCCAGAACTTCAGTAAAGTTACTGAGGCTCCACCTTATAGATTCTCCGGATATGGTGTTAATCATAATTGGACGAAACAGAGTATATTTTGGGAGTTGCCTTATTGGAAGGATAATCTTCTCCGACACAACCTTGATGTCATGCATATTGAGAAGAATTATTTTGATAATTTGTTCAACACAGTGATGGATGTTAAAGGTAAGACAAAAGATAACCCGAAGGCTAGAATGGACTTACAAGAATATTGCAGGCGGCCTGAATTATACTTGCAGACAGCAAATAATGGTAAGGTGTTCAAGCCCAAAGCAAGTTACACATTCACTTTGGAGGAAAGACGATAAATTTGTGATTGGGTTACGAAATTAAAGATGCCTGAGGGTTATGCGTCGAATCTTGGAAAAAAAGTAGATATGGAGGTAGGGAAGTTGAGCCATTTGAAAAGTCATGACTGCCATGTTTTCATGGAGACCTTAGTGCCTATTGCATTTTGTGGTTTGCCTGAAAGAATCTGAAAACCCATCACAGAGATTAGTTTATTTTTCAAAGACTTGTGTTCTACCACATTAAGGGAAGAAAACCTACTTCGGATGGACAAGAACATCTGTGTAATTTCTAATAAGATGGAAAAAATATTCCCATGTGTTTTCTTTGATGTGATGGAACACCTTCCAATACACCTTGTACACGAGGCACGACTTGGAGGGCCTGTTCAATGCAGATGGATGTATCCCTTTGAGAGGTAATATTATAAGTTTGATGTAATATTCTATTTTATTTGAATGTTCTTGGCTAACATGAGATTATGTAGGACAATTGGCAAATGCAAACAATTTGTTAAGCAGAGGAATAAGATTGAAGGATCTATATGCGAAGCCTATCTTGCAAAGGAAACTGCACATTTTTGTTCTTATTATTTTGAGAGTAACGTGCCATGTTCTAGGAATAGGCCCAATAGGCACACGGTCGAATGTGTGAATGATCCATTATATCCACCAATGTCCATATTCAATCAACCAGGCCGATGTTCTAAGGATGTTAGAAAGAGAAGTTTGAGTGATATGGAGTACAAGTCAGCTACACTTCATGTGTTGCTAAATTGTCCCGAAGTTGTACCATTTCTCAAGTAAGTATTGATTTATTAGTTATCAAAATGTAAAATTTACTGTGACTACATATTGATGCAACTACTAAAAATATTTGATATGTCACAGTCACTTCGTGGGTCAATTTGGCTATGATGCTGTATATACGAGATTTGATACGTGGTTCAAACAGTTTGTAAGTGTGTGTGTGTGTGTGTGTGTGTATATATATATATATATATATACATATGTAGTGAATGTATAAAAATTGATTCATAAGTTGTGCTAACTTATGACTTTTTTAACTCTATGTAGGTAAATAATCCAAATAATGGTGTAAATCAATTTTTGAAAGATATATCTTGGGGACCTGGGCTTCAGGTCACAACAATGTCTAAGTACGTAGTGAATGGTTATAAGTTTCATACAGAGGATTGCTCTAAAAATAAAAATAGCAACAACAGCGGGGTGTGGGTTCAAGGTGGTGATGGCAACCAAGTTGGAGATATTGATTATTATGGTGTGGTCAAAGAAATATTACAACTAGAATATACAGGTTGGCCATATAAGAAATTGATACTCTTTAGATGCAAGTGGTTTGACCCAAATCCAACAAGAGGTACAAGAGTACACAACCAATACAACATAATTGAGGTTAATCATACGAGGGAGTATGATCGCTATGATCCTTTCATAATTGCACATAATGTTAGGCAAGTGTATTATGCTCCTTATCCATTGCGGCGAAATAAGTCCGATTGGTGGGTTGTAATAAAAACTAAGCCTGTAGGTAGGGTGGAAGTCGAGAATGTGTTAGATGTTGCATATCAAAACGATATCTCCAATATTCACCAAATAGTGGACGATCAGTTAGAAAATGATTTGGAACATCCTGAACGCATATTGGAAGAAGTTGATATAAATGAAGTAACAATTATAGAAAATGAGGACGAAGAATCAACTGATAAAGCTCAAACAAGTGAGGACGAAGAATTCTCGGACGAGGAACAATACGTCGATGAGGATTAAAAAGTTGGTTTTTTAAAGCACTCTCGTTTTATAGCTAGTTTCTTATATGTTTCAATCTAAATGTGTATTATATTATGCAGATGGCAGGCAAGGGTCAAGGTAACAATGACCCTACTAGTTCTCGGGGTCGAGAAAAGGGTAGGAAGGGAAAGAGGAGGGTAGAAAATAATACTCCCTCTTGTCCACCCTTTTCAGAGATGCCTATGTCTTATCCTTCACCACACGGCTATACCGAGCTGCCACAGCATCACGAGCCGTACACCTTCATTCAGACACCCAGTCTTCCATCACAGGGCCATAGGACTATACGTCCGACATACAGTCCAGCTGCCTCACAACCATCTGCATCACATCCACATGGATCACATCCCTACATATCACAGCCACATGGATCGCATCTACCCATGTCACAGCCACTCGGGTCACAGCCATCGGTATCACATCCACTTGGGTCGCATCCAGCTATGTCGCAGTCACAGGGATCGCAACCATCTTCATCATCGACTCCATCTATTGCAGGCCTTCGCCTGGGAGGCATTAGCTCTGACCCGCCTACACCGTCTTCACATGCCTCTGATACACATGCTTCGGATGGTGATGACGAGGTAGTGCATTATGATCGATATGGTAGGATCATCATAGTCCCTGAGGGTGATGGGTAAGTGTTATTCACTATTTTTGCGTCTATTGATTTGTAACATTTTTACTAAGATATTAATGTGTTTTTATTGTTAAATTACAGGTTCAGGCCGGGTAATAAGACTACAAGGATAATCACCAATGCCATCAGAAAGCTTTATGATGGCCCTTATACAACTTGGACTGATTGCCCATTCTCACTGAAGGAGCAAATTTTCAATCAATTTAAGGTATAAATGTTCTTTTAAACAGTTTAATAATTTATATTTATGATGTTTCCATCTAATATTTAACTTTTGAAATACAGAGCAAGTGTGTATGGGAAGACCGCTATAGCGCGGAAGTGGCTACAAATTTTCATCATAAAGCTCGCAAGAGATTGGCGGATGCTTTCTCGGATGCTAGAAAGAAGAACAAGAGGCCTGGCTGGTTACTTGAGAATTTGTGGAATGATTTGCAAAGGCAATGGCTTACCGCAGAGTTCTTAGAGAGGAGCGAAAAAGGAAAGAAAGCTCGCGCATCCGAGAAGGGAGGCTCCTTGCACACTGGAGGTGCGATCAGCCTAGGGACAATAAAAAGAAGATTGGTACGTAATTGCTTAAATTATTTTACTTTTCTAAGTATATCTATTCTGTTTATTAACTAAATTAATTTGTTTTCAGGAAAAGAAGTATGGGCGTCCAATGAGTCATGATGAGCTATTCAAGGAGACACAAGTTGTGAAGAAGAAGAAAGAGGGGGATCAAGATAGGTGGGTCGAGGACCGGGCTTCGACTGCATATGTAAGCTTTCAATTTTATTTAAGTATTATAATTTACTTTTATAAAAAACTTGAAATACTAATTTAATTTAAAATAATATAGGGTCGCTACCAAAGTAACATGGAGGAATTCATCCGTAGTCATCCAGCTGGTGAATCGGGTGAGCCAACCCAACCTTCGGACGAGGATGCTGAAAGAATATGGTTGGAGTCTGTTGGCGGTCAAAAATAGGGGAAGGTATACGGGCTTCCTACTAAAAACTTCCATCGCTATAAGTGTGGAATGTGAGGAATAGGGACTTCCTCGCAAGGCGAGCAACTTAATAGGGAGAGCCTCTCCGCTATGCGGGAGACAGTGACAAAGCTCACATCAGAGCTAGAAGCGGCCAAGGAAAGAGAAAGGCTTAGAGATGCTCAATTCCTTGGCATGCAAGCTCAGATCAGAACTCTCCTATCTAGTGGAGCTTTTCCGTTGCCCCGATCTCGTGAGTCATCTCCAGAGGGTCGACCTCCACGTGATCGTTCCTCCCGCCCTGCTCGTGATCGTTCCTCCCGTCCTCCCCGTGATCGTGCTTCCCGTCCTCCACAAGACCGTTCTCTATATCGTCTTGTAGATGAAAGTTCATCAGACGGTGATGATGATGTTGTACAAAACACCCCTTGACTTTTATATACTTTGAACTAGACAAATAGAACCAGTTTTGAACTAGTTGTAATTAGTTTTAACTTGGTTTTGGATTTTTATGTTCAATTAAACTTTAATTTGTTAGTTTTAAAGTATTTATTGAATGTTTTGGTTGTTGTTGTTGTGTTGTTGTTGTTGTTGTTGTTGTTGTTGTTGTTGTTGTTGTGTTGTTGTTGTTGTGTTTTTGTTATTGTTGTTGTTGTTGTTGTTGTTGTTGTTGTTGTTGTTGTGTTGTTATTGTTGTTGTATTGGTATGCTGGCAGGTGGTTTAGCTGCCAAAACAGGCATTTTATGCCAAAATTAAACCCAGAAAAACCAACCAAAGTTGGTCGGTTTTTAATTAAAAAAAATAAATTATTCCAAAATACCGACCAAAGTTGGTCGGTTAATGAACATTGAATTCCCAGAATTCAACACTACCGTCCAACTTTGGTCGGTATTTTGCTTGCATTGTTGAGATTACCGACCATAGTTGGTCGGTAATGTTTAATTTTAATTATTTTTAAAAAATATATATTTTCAATTACCGACCAAAGTTGGTCGGTTTTTTTTTAATTTTAATAATTAATAAAAAAAATATAATTTAGTTAAACCGACCAACTTTGGTCGGTAAAATTAAATTAATAAAATATGTTTCCGACCAAAGTTGGTCGGTAAGTAATTAAACTTGTCAGATGGTCGTTTTAATATACCGACCAAAGTTGGTCGGTAATTTCCGACCAACTTTGGTCGATAAGCCATTCCGACCATCAAAACACCGTCCACACCGTAATGGTCGCGTTTTGGTCGGTAATTTGCCATAACCGACCAACGTTGGTCGGTATTTTTGGTCGGTTTTTAGCAAATTTCTAGTAGTGACTCCTTTCTCTCCTCAAGGTAACTACTTACTTCAAAAAGTTAGTTTTGGATTTAATTTGTGATTAAGCCGATTGGGGTTGTGTGTTTTTGGCCTACGATTTTTGTTTGGGTATTCTAGAACAGTATTCTACACTTAGGGCAATTGTTCTTCTCCAAACAATTTTTGTACCATTCTGTCACGACCCGGAATCCCAATCTCGGGATCGTGATGACGCCTAACATTTTACTTGTTAGGTAAGTCAACGTTAGCTAATTACTTAACCAGTTTTAACAATTTAAATCAAAACATTAATAATAAGAAACTGTAATAGTCTGAAATAGATTGATAAAATACCATGTGCCGTAGCTTAAACATATCCCAAAAATCTGGAGTCATAAATACATGAGCATCTAGAGTACTACAGATAAAGTCTGAATAAAATACAGTTATTTGAAATAAGGTAAACAGTAAGGACAGAATGGACGGGGACTTCAGGGACTGCGAACGCCAGTAACTTTACCTCAAGTCTCCTGCTGACAGCCTGTTCGGGCAAGATCTCCTCTACACGCCACTGGGACCAATACATGTATCTGCACAAGAAGTGCAGAAGTGTATCATGAGTATAACCGAGCCCACGTACTCTGTAAGCGCCAAGCCTAACCTCGACGAAGCAGTAACGAGGCTATGACAAGACACTCACAATAAACATGTACGAAGAATAATGACAGAATACCGAAATAGAAGTAAAGCAATAAACTCATATAACCGTACCCGTAAGTCAACTACTAGAGGGCCCTAGAATAACATAATATCAATTCTCATAACACAATACCGAGAACAATCTTTACAGCCACAACAACAACAATAATATCTCAAATACATTGCGGCGCGCAACCCGATCCCACCATATCATCATCTGTTCATATCATATTCCTTCCTTATTCCTTCATATCATATCATTTCAATTCCGTTGCGGCGTGCAACCCGATCCCACCATATCAATTCATTTCAATATTATTACGGTGCGCACCCTGATCCCAATAATTTTAAATTATTAACATAACAACTCAATACCAATATTCACAAAATATCAATACAAAGAAGAAATGAAACATATGGAACAATAAGGAACTACCAAACAAACGGAAAATAACCAATACTTCGAAGTCCCAACCTTGGCAAAACAATAGTACCAAAATAGCTAGATGGCTCACATGAACGAAATAATAAAATAAAGTACTTCAAGTAATTTAAGGACGGTAAAAGCGAGTAGGACATGAGACAACGAAAATATAGAATTAATTCAATTAGAAGCATGTAGCAAGTGAACAGATATTTGGTGAGAAATGTATAATCGAAACAAATAACAGATTGTCACGACCCCAATTTCCCACCTTAGGATGTCGTGATTGCACCTAGTCTCTAAGACTAGGTAAGCCTAACACATGTTGATTTAATAACAGAATTGAACTATTTAATCATTTATCATAAACCATTAAATAACACACATAGCCGCAAGCGTCCCGGACCCCACGATGTGTGATAATACTGGGTATATTATTGTTTTTATAGCCGCAGGCAACCAATAGTTTTACATTTCTCAAAATCGGTAGTACGGAATCATAAGCACTACTAAAACACACTAGAATTTCTAAACACAATACTGTTTTGAATTATAATTTAACAGTAGCATAATGAAGTAAGACGGTAACACAATACTGTTTTCAAGTATACTTTGAAGTCTCTCGCCGCACAGACGCAACTCTCAACAACACAATCAGAGTACCTGATCTGCACAAAAATGTACAGAAGTGTAGTATGAATATACCATAACGGTACCTAGTAAGTATCAATCCTAACCTCGGTAGAATAGTGACGAGGTCAGGTCAAGATACCTACTAGACATAGAAACCTATTCAAGATAAACATAAGCTAACAATAGAAAGAACATCAATATAAGACCAACGACGGAAAAATTATTAATTTACAACTAACAATGAAGTAATAGAAACATAAATGGCAGCAAGTAGTAAACGAATAATAAAGAAATAACATAATGAGAACACCGATGAGATGTAAATGAACTCAAATAAGGAAAAACGGATGACAACTCAAATAATCAAATCGCTCCCACAGCATGGACTTACAACAAGAATTACCCCGAAGCACCACACCTCATAAACCATAAGTCATGAACCACAATTTCTAAATCTTACACA
This sequence comes from Nicotiana tomentosiformis, assembly GCF_000390325.3. Classification (NCBI taxonomy): domain Eukaryota; kingdom Viridiplantae; phylum Streptophyta; class Magnoliopsida; order Solanales; family Solanaceae; genus Nicotiana; species Nicotiana tomentosiformis. The sequence continues at coordinate 18,752,926 of NC_090819.1, forward strand.
TATGGCACCTCGTGCCCACAATAACAATCACATTCGCACGGCAAAACCCACGTGCTACCATTTACTTTGCAACTGCGATAAATATTAATTTGGATTACGAAAGATATATTTAGATACCATAAAACATAATAGAAATCTTGAATAAGGTAAGGTGTCAAATGAAATAATGAGTTTATTTTAGAAATCAAGTAAATTAAATTAATATATGATTTGTACGAAACAGAGTATAAGATGGGTTTACTTTAGAAATCAATAAAATTGAGTAAAAGTATCATTTTTAAACAAAGTAAAATGCAAGTTAAATTAACAAATTATAAATATAGAATTTGTTAAAGAAAAATATGATAACAATTATAAGTAAGGTAAACATCTAACGGGGTGATGGGTATAATTTGAAAACCCAATTATTGAGAAAGTGCGATAACCCTTTAGAAGAATAACGCATCGAATGAGATAACGAGTCCTATCTTAAGAGGGACATAGAATAAAGCATGTTAATAATTCTTTTATTTAAACCATTATGTTACCAACAACTCAACAGAATATGATACAGTGACTCCAGACAATTAAATTCGCATTGACGATCAATTCATCAAGTTATAACGGAGGCACAAATTGGCATGTTAAAGCAATACAACAAATCACGTAGAATGCATGACTCACACAAGAAACCACAATCGTTCCAACACCAAGATAACAACGAATAACCAAATACAATCAAAATCCGGATGAATGATTGAAGGAAGAATAATGACCGTTCAAATCAACAAGTTGTTCTAACATGGAATGTACAATGAAAATCACAACCGAGGTACTGCCTCGTATTCATATTTCACAATTTCAATCGCAATATTTCCTTATGTCACCGCGTAAGCCTTATATTTAGTTTTGAAAATGATTTTTTTTCTGAAATAGCTACATGAGTTTTAGCCCACCTTATCTCATTGCGTGGTTTCAAGTAGTTCCCCTACTAGCAACACGAGTATCAAGCTCACCTTATCTCACCGCATGCGTATCAACCCCTAGCCTTATTGTCACGACCCAAAATCACACTTGTCGTGATGGCGCCTATCTCAATACTAGGCAAGATGGCAACCTCAATAAAACACAATATCTTTTAAGTTTGAAAACATAATACTTGAATTCAATAGAAAGCCTCACAATTACAGATACAAAACACTCCCAAAACCCGGTGTCACTGAGCATATGAGCATCTAAATTAATACAAAGTCTAACTGATAAAAACACTGTCTGAAAGTATAGAACAGTACAATAACTGAAAGAAAGAGAGTCAAGGTCAACGGACGTCAGGCTGCTACCTTGATAGTCTCCAATTGATAGCACTCTCAAATCTAGCAGTCGTCGTGTCCGAAAGCACCTGGATCTGCATACGAGGTGCAGAGTGTAGTATGAGTACAACCAACTCAATAAGTAATAAGACTAATCTCTAGGCTGAAGGTAGTGACGAGCACCGCAGGTACAATCCAGCATATAGATAATGGTACAGAAATGTAAGCATGCTTTCAAGTTCAACAGTTAAACTCAGTACAAGTAAGATAGATCAATACCTCATGATATGAGAGATATGACATCTCAGTGGAAAACCTCGTGTACTCCTAATCACTAATCACTCGTCCACTTGGTACTGCTTATGGTCAATCCAGCCCAGGGACATTCCATCCCGTATGTGTGAGTATATATATACATACACATACACACACACACACACACACACACACACATTGACTGACAATCAGTCACTCAGTACCGTATAAGGCCAATCCAGCCCTGGGGTAATTTATTCCCAAATGTAAATGTGTTTGGACAAGATCCATGTCCAGGGAAATTCATCACAATCATAAATAAGTAAGGCAATTCCATGCCCTGGGAAGTCCATCCCGTTTATATAAATCATCTACGCTCACTGTGGGGGATACAGACTCCGGAGGGGCTCCTTCAGCCCAAGCGTGATATAAAGCCGATATGGCCTGCTGCAGGCGGGCAGCCCCGATCCATATGATAATAAAATCGATATGGCCTGCTGCAGGCGGGCAGTCCCGATCCATATAATAATAAAGCATATAAGTCCTGTTGCAACGGGAAACCCCGATCAATATAATAATAATATATATAAAGCCAATATGGCCTGCTGCGGCGCGCAGCTCGATCCCATAAATATCCTCACAATGGATAAATATGACTGAGTATGAAAGGTACATTTTAAAACGATTAAATCAACAACAACACGACCTTATGGGTCCCAAAATATCGACACGTAGCCTAAACATGATCTTTAATACGAGTCTAAGCTCAATTTCCCTAACACATGGAGAATATTCGGATAATAACATGATTCTTTAATTTTACAACTCCACAGAATTCATTTAAGTCACAGTTTCTATAGTGCACGTCCACACGCTCGTCACCGAGCATGTGCGTCACCTCCAACAATTGATATAACACAAAATTCAGGGATTTATACCCTCAGAACCAAGTTTAGAAATGTTACTTACCTCAAACCGTGTAATTCTTTACTCTTCTATGTCTTTGCCTCACGAATTGGCCTCCGAAGCCTTGTATCTAGTCACAATTAACTCGATTCAGTCAAAACAAATTATTGGTATTAATTCCATATGAAAATACTAATTTTCCAACAAAAATCCGAAATTTAACTAAAGAATGGCCAGTGGGACCCACATCTCGGAACCCGACAAAAGTTATAAAATATGAACGCCCATTCAACCACGAGTCCAACCATATAATTTTTAACAAATTCCGACATCAATTCGACCCTCAAATATTCAAATTAAACCAAGAGGGTTTTCACAATTTTTCCAACTTAAATCACCAATTAAATGTTAAAAACAACCATGGATTCGAGTAATTTGACCAATATTGAGTTAAGAACACTTACGTCACGACCCAAAATCCTAACCTTTCGCGATGGTGCCTAACGTGGTACTAGGCAAGCCAACAACATCAATAACCCACAATTTCTTTTAAATACGGAAAACATAATAATTAAGTTTAAGAGTAAATCCCACAAATACTGGATATAAATACACTCCCAAAACCCGGTGTCACTAAGTACGTGAGCATCTAAATGAATACAAATTCTGATCGATAAAAACACTATCTGGAAATATAGAATAATACAATAACTGAAAGAAAGAGAGTCAAGGTCAGTGGACGCCAGACAGTTACCTTGATAGTCTCCAACGGATAACACTCTGAGATCTAACAGTCGCCGTGTCCGAAAGCACCTGGATCTGCACACGAGGTGCAGAATGTAGTATGAGTACAACCAACTCAATAAGTAACAAGACTAAGCTTTGGGCTGAAAGTAGTGACGAGCTCAGCAGGTACAATCCAATATAGAAATAACAGTACATAAATATAGGCATGCTTTCAAGTTCAACAGTTACACTCAATACAAGTAAAATAGACAAATTCTGAACAATTTGAGGAATATGACATATCTGTATCTACATGCCCATGCACATACCGTATATGATTCACCTTAGTGAAAACTTCATGTACTCACAATCTAAAAATACTCAATCACTCAGTACTGTATATGGCTAATCCAACCCAGGGAAGATCATCCCAAGTATATATGTATATCCATCAACTGACAGCCAGTCACTCTGTACTGTATAAGGTCAATCCAGTTCAAGGGAAGATCTATCCCCGAATATCAATGATTCAGACAAGATCCATGTCCAGGGAAGATCCATCCCTCAATATATACTAATCCAGAATTCACACTTAGAGAATTTGGTATAAAGCCTCTTCTCTATCAGTCTCTGTAATACAATACCCAAGTGTTGTGCATGCTCCTCCTAGCTACGTGAGTACACCAGGATATCATCAATAAATACTATAACAAATAAATCAAGATATGGCTGGAATATACTATTCATCAAGTGCATAAATGTTGTTGGGGCGTTGGTCAGCCCAAAAGACATCACGAGAAATTCATAGTGGCCATAACGAGTTATGAATGCCGTCTTTAGAATATCCGAATCCCAAATTTTCAACTGGTGATACCCGTATCTCAAATCAATTTTGGAGAATACCCTCGCTCCCTGAAGCTGGTCAAATAAATCATCAATATATGGAAAAGGATATTTATTCTTGATTGTAACTTTGTTCAACTGCCTATAATCGATGCACATCCGCATAGTACCATCTTTCTTTTTCACAAACAGAACCGGTGCACCCCAAGGCGACACACTAGGCCTGATAAACCCCTTATCAAGGAGTTCCTGAAGTTGCTCTTTCAATTCTTTCAACTCAGCTGGTGCCATACGATACAGAGGAATAGAAATGGGCCGAGTTCCCGATATCAAGTCAATACTGAAATCAATATCCCTATCGGGTGGCATACCCGGCAAGTCTGCAGGAAACATATCCGAAAAGTCTCGCACTACCGGTACTGAATCAATAGTAGGAGTATCTGCATCAACATCTCTCACAAAGGCCAAATATGACAAACACCCTTCCCAACCATACATTGGGCCTTCAAATAATAAATTACCCTGTTGGAAATATAATCTAGAGAACCTCTCCATTCGACTATCGGCAACCCCGACATCGCCAACGTCACAGGTTTTGTGTGACAGTCCAGAATAGCATGACATGGAGGCAACCAATCCATACCCAGAATTATATCGAAATCAACCATAATGAGCAATAAAAGATCAACTCTTGTCTCCAGTCCCCCAATAGTTACCACACATGAACGATACACACGGTCCACAATAATAGTATCGCCCACCAGTGTAGATACACGAACATGTGAAACTAAGGACTCACAGGGCATATCCAGATAATGAGTAAAGTATGATGATACATACGAATAAGTGGAACCAGGGTCAAATAATATAGAAGCCTCCCGGTGGCACACTGATACAATACCTATGATCACAACATCTGAAGCAACAACATCTGGCCTAGTAGGAAAAACATAGAATCGGGCCTGACCGCCACTTGATCGGCCTCCCCCTCTTAGGCGACCCCTAGCTGACTGAGCCCTAACCCGACCTGACTGGGCGGGTGATGGAGCAACTGGTGCAGAAGTTGTAGCCTGACTCCTCTGCTAAGCTGAACCTCCTATAAGGCGAGGGCAATATCTCTTTATATGGCCCAAGTGTCCACACTTAAAGCAAACCCTTTCTGAAAATGCCGGTATGTTTTGAGGCAGACCTCGAGAACCAGAACAACTGCTAGAAGCACGTGGTGCAAATGAACCATGAACTGAAAGAGCACGAGACTTACTCTGGGCTGGCAGGGAACTGAGAGATAACTGACCCTGATAAGAACTATATAAACCATGGCTGGATGATGCACCACGGTGAACTGGATGACCCGTCTGAGCGTGCCTGTAAGGACGACCCCTGATGTGGTAGGACTACCCTCCAGAAAGTACACCACCAGAACTGCCCGAACCTCGAGGACTCTTGGCCTCCCTCTCACCACGCTCCTGGCTACTTACCACCTCTATCTGCCGAGCAATGTCAACCACCTCATCAAAAGTGGCACCAGATACCCTCTCCCTAGTCATAAGCAACCGAAACTGATACGTGAGGCCATCAATGAACCTCCTAATCCTCTCCCTATCAGTGGGAACCAACCAAACCGCGTGACAAGCCAACTCAAATAACCTCACCTCGTACTGGGTCACAGACATGCCATCCTACCGAAGCTGCTCAACGAGACTGCGGCACGAACTTCTCCAAAAAGAGAACAGAGAACTCCTGCCATGTAAGTGGTGCTGCACCGGCCGGCATGCGCCTCTCATAAGCCTCCCACCCTATGAAGGAAGCCCTAAAAAACTGAAAAGTAGTGAACGAGACCCCACTGGTCTCCAGAATACCCGCTGTCCGAAGCAACTGCTTTCACTTATCTAGAAAACCCTGAGCATCCTCTGACTCAGCACCGCTAAATGATGGAGGTCGATGCTTCCCAAATCTCTCAAGTCTCCTCTACTCTTCATCAACCATAACGGGGACTACCGGGGCCTGAGCAGCTGCAACCGACTGGGCTGGTAGTGCCCCCGGTATCTGAAGTCCCTGCACTACCTGCTCTGGAGTACGGGCAATAGGGGTATGAGTACCTCCCCCGGCCTGAGAAGTGGCAGGTGCAGCCTGAGCCGAAACCACTTGAGCAAGGCCAGTGCAAATAATCAATATCTGTGCTAAAACCTCTTGAAAGCCTATAATCATAATAGGCACAGCTGGTTCCTGAGCTGGTCCTGTCAGCTCAGCTATATCTAGAATCTGCTCCTGAGCTGGAGCAACTGGTGGTGCTGCAGGTGCTGCTCCATCTGTTGTATGAGCTACCCCTCGACCTCTACCTTGGCCCCGGCCTTTACCACAGCCCCGGCCTCTCGCGGCTCTTACTGGTGGCTGACCGTCCGATATGGTAGTACGTTTCCTCACAACCTGTGAGAGAATAGAATAACAAAAATTTAGTTTTTTGGAATCAACAAATTCACACGATGGAGTACAAGAAAGTGAAATTTTCCTAAGGCTTCGACAGCCTCTCAAAGATAAGTACAGACGTCTCTATACCGATCTACAAGACTCTACTAAACCTGCTCATGACTCGTGAGACCTATGTAGCCTAAGCTCTGATACCAGCTTGTCACGACCCAAAATCCTAACCTGTCGTGATAGCGCCTACTGTGGTACTAGGCAAGCCAACAACATCAATAACCCACAATTTCTTTTAAATACGAAAAACATAATAATTAAGTTTAAGAGCAAATCCCACAAATACTGGATATAAATACATTCTCAAAACCTGGTGTCACTGAGTACATGAGTATCTAAATGAATAAAAAACCTAAATGATGAAAACACTGTCTGGAAATATAGAATCGTACAATAACTGAAAGAAAGAGAGTCAAGGTCTGCGGACGCCAGACAACTACCTTGATAGTCTCCAATGGATAGCACTCCAAGATCTAACAGTCACCATGTCCGAAAGCTCCTGGATCTACACAGGAGGTGCAGAGTGTAGTATGAGTACAACCAGCTCAATAAGTAACAAGACTAACCTTTGGGCTGATAGTAATGACGATCTCAACAGGTACTGTCTAGTATAGAAATAACGGTACAAAAATGTAGGCATGCTTTCAAGTTCAACAGTTACACTCAATACAAGTAAAATAGACAAATTCTGAACAATTTGAGGAATATGTCATCTCTGTATCTACATGCCCATGCACATACCATATGTGATGCACCTTAGTGAAAACTTCATGTATTCACAATCTAAAAATACTCAATCACTCAGTACTGTATATGGCCAATCCAGCCCAGGGAAGATCATCCCAAGTATATATGTATATCCATCAACTGACAGTCAGTCACTCAGTACTGTATAAGGTCAATCCAGTCCAGGGGAAGGTCCATCCCCGAATATCAATGATTCGGACAAGATCCATGTCCAGGGAAGATCTATTCCTCAATATATATATACACACACACACACATATCAACTACGCTCACTGTGGGGGTACAGATTCCGGAGGGGCTCCTTCAGCCCAAGCGCTATAATAGCCAGATCCAGGCATAAATAAATAAACATAAATATCACTCAGAATCTCCAGTCTCTCGTGATCTCAATGACATGAAAAATCAACCCGACATGATGATATGAAGTATCAATGAATGACAACAGAGTCTGAGATATGATATGCAAGTGATATGTGTGACTGAATACAAAATTTTAAATTTAAAGAAATAATTCAACAACAATACGACCCATGTGGGTCCCAAAATATATCGGCGTGTAGCCTAAACATGATCTTTAATATGAGTCTCAGCTCAATTTCTCTAACACGTGGAGGATATGCGGATAATGATATTTATTTAATTATGCAACTCCACGGAATCAATTTAAATCATAGTTTCCATGATGCACACCCACACGCCCGTTACCTAGTATGTGCGTCATCTCCAAACGATTCATACAACATAAAATTCAGGGATTTATACCCTCAGAACCAAGTTTAAAAGTGTTACTTACCTCGACCCGTGTAATTATTTATTCTGTAATGCCTTTGCCTCGCGAATCGGCCTCCAAATGCCTCGAATCTAGTCATTAATAATTTGATTCAGTCAAAACAAATTATAGGAATTAATTTCATATGAAAATACTAATTTTCCAACAAAATTCGAAATTTAACTAAAAAATGGCAAGTGGGGCTCACATCTCGGAGCCCGACAAAAGTTATAAAATATGAACGCCCATTTAACCACGAGTCCAATCATATAAATTTTACCAAATTCCGACATCAACTCGACCTCCAAATCTCAATTCTCATTTTAAAATCCCTAGGCCCAAATCCTCTAATTTCACCTCAAAAACATGTAATCTAGTCGAAATATTCAATGATAATCCAATATTATTGACTAACAATGATTACAAGTGACTTATCTCAAGATTTTTCGTGAATTCTCTCTAAAACATCGCCCAAAACCGTGCTTGAAATATCAAAAATGACAAAAATGTCGGAAATCCTCTATTTTGTACACTGCCCAGTGCTTTCGCACTTGCGGATTAATTTCTCGCTTATGTAGAGAAGCTTCTGCTTCTGCGAAGGCACGCCCAGTCCCCGACTCGCGCACGTGCAGGTGCGCTTCTGCGAGCCCCTCACCGCGTCTGCGACCACGCAGGTGCGGAAATATAGTCGCATCTGCGAGCCCTACCCAGCTCCTTTCATGGTCACATTTGCGCTCCTCATCTCACACCTGCGACCAAAATTCCGCAGGTGCGATGGCACCAGAAGATTGAAATTTTGAGATTTTTCCTTAAGTCTGAATTTGATCTGTTAACCATCCGAAACTCGCCCGAGGCCCCCGGGACCTCAACTAAATATACCAACAAGTCCTAAATCATCATACGAACTAAGTCGAGCCTTCAAATCATATCAAACAACGCTAAAAACACGAATCACACCCCCAATTCAAGCTTAACGAAAACTAACAAATTCCAACTTCTACATTCGATGTCGAAACCTATCAATTCAATTTCGATTGTCCTCAAATTTTGTACACAAGTCATAAATGACATAATGGACCTATTCCAATTTTTAGAATTGGATTTCGATCCCGATATCAAAAAGTCAACTCCCCGGTCAAATTTTCAAAAATTCAACTTTCGCCATTTCAAGCCTAATTTCACTATGAACTTCCAATTAATTTTTTGGACACGCTCTTAAGTCCAAAATCACCACACGGAGCTATTGGAATCATCAAAATTATATTCCAGGGTTGTTTACACATAAATCAATATCTGATCACTATTTCAACTTAAGCTTTAAACCTTGGAAATAAGTGTTCCAATTCATTCTAAAACCTCATCGGACCCAAATCAATCACCCCGACAAGTCACATAAAAACTTTAAAGCATAAATTGAGCAGTAAATAGGGGAACATGGTTGTAATACTAAAAACGACCAGCTGGTTCGTTATATTCTCCCCCTCTTAAACAAACGTTCCTCCTCGAACGGGTTTAGAATCATACTTGGAGTCTCAAATAGGGGTGGATATTTGCTCTGTATCTCCCGCTCAGTCTCCCAGGTAGCTTCTCCTACCGGCTGGCCTCTCCACTGCACTTTAAATGAAGCTATGTTCTTTAATCTTCACTTTTGAACCTGCCGGTCTAAAATGGCCACCGACTCCACATCATAAGTCAAATTACCATCCAACTGCACTGTACTGAAATCCAAAACATGAGACGGATCTCCGACATACTTCCAGAGCATAGATACATGAAACACTGGATGAACACCTGATATATTAGGTGGTAATGCAAGTTCATAAGCCACCTCTCCAATCTTCTTAAGTATTTCAAAAGACCCAATATACCTAGGACTCAACTTGCCCTTCTTTCCAAACCTCATAACACCCTTCATAGGCGAAACTTGGAGTAATACCTTCTCTCCTACCATGCAAGCAACATCGCGGACCTTCCTGTTAGCATAACTCTTCTGTCTAGACTGTGACGTGCGAAGTCGATCCTGAATCAATTTAACCTTCTCCAAAGCATCTTGCACCAAATCAGTACCTAATAGTCTAGCCTCACCCGGCGCAAACCAACCCACTAGAGACCGACACCGTCTCCTATATAAAGCCTCATACGGAGCCATCTCAATGCTCGATTGGTAGTTGTTATTGTAAGCAAACTCTGCAAGTGGCAGATACTAATACCAAGAAACTCTAAAATCTATAACACAAGCGCATAGCATATTTTCCAATATCTGAATAGTGCGCTCGAACTGGCCGTCCGTCTAAGGGTGAAATGATGTACTCAGCTAAACCTGTGTACCTAATTCTCGCTGTCCTGCTCTCCAAAACTGTAATGTAAACTGTGTGTCCCGATCTGAAATGATGGATACTGGAACACTGTGTAGGCAAACAATCTCGCGGATATAAATCTCAGCCAACCGCTCCGAAGAATAAGAAGTACCGACTGGAATAAAATGCGCGGACTTGGTCAATCGATCTACAATCACCCAAACAACATCAAACTTTCTCAAAGTCTGCGGGAGCCCAACTACGAAGTCCATGGTAATACGCTCCCATTTTCATTTCGGAATTTCAAGTCTCTGAAGCAATCCTCTCGATCTCTGATGCTCGTATTTCACTTGTTGACAATTTAAACACCGAGCAACAAACCAACTATATCTTTCTTCATTTTTCTCCACCAGTAGTGATGCCTTAAGTCTTGGTACATCTTAGCGGCACACGGATGAATGGAATACCGCAAACTTTGGGATTCCTCAAGAATCAATTCACGCAACCCATCTACATTCGGCACACAAATACGACCCTACATCCTCAATACCCCATCATTCCCAATAGTAACATCCTTGGCAGCACCGTACTGAACTATGTCCTTAAGGACAAGCAAATGGGGATTATCATACTGGCGCTCTCTGATGCGATCATATAAAGAAGACCGAGAAATCACATAAGCTAGAACCCGACTGGGCTCCGAAACATCTAACCTTACAAACTGATTAGACAAGGTCTGAACGTCAACTGCAAAAGGCCTTTCACCAACAGGAATGAATGCAAGGCTACCCATACTCATCACCTTTCTACTCAAGACATTGGACACCACATTGGCCTTCACGGGATGATACAAAATAGCTATATCATAGTCCTTAAGCAGCTCCAACCATCTCTGCCTCCTCAAATTTAGATCCTTCTGTTTGAATAAGTGTTGAAGACTCCGATGATCTGTAAATACCTCACAAGACACACTATAGAGATAGTGCCCAAATCTTTAATGATGAACAATGGCTGCCAATTCTAAATCATGGATAGGGTAGTTCTTTTCATGTGGCTTCAACTGGCGCGAAGCATAAGCAATCACTCCACCCTCCTATAGTAAGACACACCCAATACCAATCCGAGAAGCATCACAATACACTGTATAAGAGCCCGAAGCTGAAGGCAAAACTAGAACTGGAGTTATGGTCAAGGCAGTCTTGAGCCTCTGAAAGCTCTCTTCAATTTAGCCTCTGGAGTTATGGAGTTATTGAGCATCTTTCTGGGTCAATTTAGTCAAAGGAGATATAATAGATGAGAACCCCCCCCGCCCTCCACAAAGCAACGATAATAACCAGCCAAGCCAAGAAAACATCGAATCTCAGTAGCTGAAGGTGGCATGTGCCAACTCTGAACTGCCTCTATTATCTTCGGATCCACCTTAATCCCTTCACTGGACAATATGTGTCCCAAGAATGCCACCGAATTAAGCCAGAACTCACACTTAGAGAATTTGGCATAAAGTTTCTCTTCCCTCAGCCTCTATAGTACAATACTCAAATATCGTGCATGTTCCTCCTGGCTACGTGAGTACACCAGGATATCATCAATAAATACTATGATAAATAAATCAATATACAACTGGGATACACTATTCATCAAGTGCATAAATGTTGCTGGGGCGTTGGTCAACCCAAAAGACATCACGAGAAATTCATAGTGACCATAACGGGTCCTGAATGCCATCTTTGGAATATCCAAATCCCAAATTTTCAACTGGTAATATCCGGATCTCAAATCAATTTTGGAGAATACCCTCGCTCCATGAAGCTGGTCAAATAAATCGTCAATACATGGCAAAGGATACTTATTCTTGATTGTAACTTTGTTCAACTGCCTGTAGTCGATGCACATCCGTATAGTACCATCCTTCTTTTTCACAAACAGAACCGGTGCACCCCAAGGCGACACATTAGGCCTAATAAAAACCTTATCAAGAAGTTCTTAAAGCTGCTCTTTCAATTCTTTCAACTCAGTTGGTGCCATACGATACGGGGGAATAGAAATGGTCTGAGTGCCCGGCCCCAAGTCAATACCGAAGTCAATATCTCTGTCGGGTGGCATACCCGACAGGTCTGCAGGGAATACACTCGAAATATCCCGCACTACCGGTACTGAATCAATAGTAGGAGTATCTGCCTCAACACCTCTCACAAAGGACAAATATGACAAACACCCCTTCCCAACCATACATTGAGCCTTCAAGTAAGAAATTACCCAGCTGGGAACATAATCTGGAGAACCTCTTCACTCGACCTTCGGCAATCCCGGTATCACCAATGTCATCATTTTTGCGTGACAATCCAGAATAGCATGACATAGAGACAACCAATCTATACCCAAGATTACATCGAAATCAACCATACTAAGCAATAAGAGATCAACTCTAGTCTCCAGTCCCCCAATAGTTACCACACACGACCGATATATACGGTCCACAATAATAGTATCCCATACCGGCGTAGATACACCAACATGTGAAACTAAGGACTCACAGGGTATATCCAGATAATGAGTAAAATACGATGAAACATACGAATATGTGGAACCAGGGTCAAATAATATAGAAGCTTCCATGTGGCACAATGAGACAATATCTGTGTTCATTGCATCTGAAGAACCGACATATGGCATGGCAATAAAAGCATAGAATCGGGCTTGACCACCACCTGATCGGCCTCCCCCTCTTGGGCGACCCCTAGCTGACTGAGCCCCACCGCGAGCTGGCTGGGCGAGTGGTGGAGCAACTGGTGCAGGAGTCGTAGCCTGACTCCTCTGCTGAACTGGACCTCGTGAAAAGCGGGGACAATATTTCCTCACATGACCCAGCTCTCCACACTCATAGCAATCCCTCTCAAAAAATGGTGGCAAGTTCTGAGGCGGACCTCGTGAACCAGAATAACTACCAGAAGATCCTGGTACCGATGAACCCTGAACTGATGGTGCACGAGATGAACTCTGAGATGGAAGTGCACCAAGAGAAAACTGACTCTGTCGATCACTGTATGGACCATGGCTAACTGATGCGCCATGATGAGCTGAACGAGCCATCTGAGCGGGCCTATAAGGATGACCCCTATTGTGATAGGGCTGTCCTCCAGAAGGAACATCGCTGGAATTACCCGGACCACGAGGCCTCTTGGCCTCCCTATCCTCATGCTCCTGAGTACGGACTATCTCTAGCCATCGAGCACTATCAACCACCTCATCGAATCTAGAACCTGCTACATTCCCCAGAGTCATAACAAAACGGAACTGCTGGTTGAGGACATTAATGAACTTCCTGATCTTTTCCTTCTCAGTGGGAACCAACCAAACTGCATGACGAGCCAACTCTGAAAACCGCATCTCATACTGAGTCACAAACTAGTCAACGTAAGTACTCGAACTGCCTGCGCAGTTCCTCTCTGCGGGTTTGTGGCACAAACTTCTCTAGAAATAATACGGAGACCTCATGCCATAAAAGTAGTGCTGCACCAACTGGTCTGCTCCTCTTATAAGTCTCCCACCATCTGAAGACAGCCCTAGAAAACTGAAAAGTAGTGAACGAGATCCCACTGGTCTACAGAATACCCGATGTCTAAAGCATCCGCTAGAACTTATCCAGAAAACCCTGAGCATCCTTTGACTCAGCACCACTAAATAATGGAGGTTGAAGCCTCCCAAATTTCTCAAGTCACCTCTCCTCATCATCAACCATAACAGGGACTACCGGGGCCTGAGCAGCTAGAACCGGCTGGGCTGGTGGTGGCCCCGGTGTTTGAAGTCCCTACACTACCTGCTCTGGAGTACGGACAACAGGGGTATGAGTACCTCCCCCGGCCTGAGAAGTGGCTGGTGCGGCCTGATCTGAAACCATCTGAGAAAGGCCAGTGCAAACTGTCAATATATGTGCTAGAGCCTCTTGAAGGCCTGGAATCACAATAGGCACAGCTGGTGCCTGAGCTGGTCCTGTCGGCTAAGCTATATCTGGAATCTGCTCCTGAGCTGGAGCAACTGGTGGCGCTTTAGGTGTTGCTCCAACTGCTGTACGAGCTACACCTCGACCTCTACCTCGGTCCCGGCCTCTACCACGGCCTCGACCTCTCGTGGCCCTTACTGGTGGCACTGGTGGTTGACCATCCGATCCGGTAGTACGTGTCCTCACCATCTGTGAGAGAATAGAATAACAGACATTTAGTTTTCCGGAATCAACAAATTCGCACGACGGAGTACAAGAAAGTGAAATTTTCCTAAGGGTTCGGCAGCCTCTCGAAGATAAGTACAGACGTCTCCGTACCGATCCGCAAGACTCTACTAAACCTACTCATGACTCGTGAGACCTATGTAACCTAGGTTGTAATACCAACTTGTCACGACCCAAAATCTCACCTGCCGTGATGGTGCTTATCTAAATACTAGGCAAGCCAACAACCTTAATAAAACACAATATCTTTTAAGTTTGAAAACATAATACTTGAATTTAATAGAAAGCCTCACAGTTATAGATAGAAGACACTCCCAAAACCCGGTGTCATTGAGCACATGAGTATCTAAATGAATACAAAGTCTGACTGATAAAAATACTGTCTGAAAGTATAGAGCAGTACAATAAGTGGAAAAAAAAGAGTTAAGGTCAGTGGACTCCAGACAACTACCTTGATAGTCTCCAATTAATAGCACTCTGAAATTTAGCAGTCGCCGTGTCCGAAGGCACCTGGATCTGCGCACGAGATGTAGAGTGTAGTATGAGTACAACCAACTCAATAAGCAACAAGACTAACCTTTAGGCTGAAAGTAGTGATGAGCTCCGCAGGTACAGTCCAGTATATAGATAACGGTACAGAAATGTAAGCATGCTTTCAAATTCAATAGTTAAACTCAGTACAAGTAATATAGATCAATACTGCATGATATGAGGGATATGACATCTCAGTGGAAAAACTCGTGTACTCCTGATCATTAATCGCTCGGTCACTTGGTACTGTTTATGGCCAATCCAGCCCAGGGACATTCCATCCCGTATATATATATATATATATATATATACACATACACACACACATTGACTAACAATCAGTCACTCAGTACCGTATAAGGCCAATCCAGCCCTGAGGTAATTTATTCCCAAATGTAAATGTTTCGGACAAGATCCATGTCCAGGGAAATTCATCACAATCATAAATAAGTAAGGCAAGTCCATGCCCAGGGAAGTCCATCCCGTATATATAAATCATCTACGCTCACTGTGGGAGGTGTAGACTCCGGAAGGGCTCCTTCAGCCCAAGCGTGATATAAAGCCGATATGGCCTGCTACAGACGGGCAGCCCCGATCCATATGATAATAAAACCGATATGGCCTGCTGCAGGCGGGCAGTCCCGATCTATATAATAATAAATCCTACAAGGCCTGTTGCAAAGGGCAACCCCGATCAATATAATAATACTATATATAAAGCCAATATGGTCTGTTGTGGCGCGCAGCTCGATCCCATAAATATCCTCACAATGGATAAATATGACTGAGTATGAAAGGTACATTTAAAACGATTAATTCAACAGAAACACGACCCTATGGGTCCCAAAATATCGGCACGTAGCCTAAACATGATCTTTAATACGAGTCTCAGCTCAATTTTCCTAACACGTGGAGAATATTCGGATAATAACATGATTCTTTAATTTTACAACTCCGCAGAATTCATTTAAGTCACAGTTTCTATGGTTCACGCACACAAGCTCGTCACCTAGCATGTGCGTCACCTCCAACAATTGATATAACACAACATTCGGGGATTTATACCCTTAGAACCAAGTTTAGAAATGTTACTTACCTAAAACCGTATAAATCTTTACTCTGCTATGCCTTTGCCTCGCGAATTGGCCTCCGAAAGTATCGTATCTAGTCATAATTAACTCGATTCAGTCGAAACAAATTATTGGAATTAATTCCATATGAAAATACTAATTTTCCAACAAAATCCGAAATTTAACTCAAAAATCGCTCGTGGGGCCCAAGTCTCGGAACCCGACAAAAGTTACAAAATATGAATGCCCATTCAACCACGAGTCCAAACATATAAATTTTACCAAATTCCGAAATCAATTCGACCTTCACAATTGTTCTAACTTAAATCACCAATTAAATGTTAAAAACAGCCATGGATTCGGGTAATTTGACCAATATTGAGTTAAGAATACTTACCCCATTGTTTTTCCTTGACAATCTCTCAAAAATCGCCTCTTCTCGAGCTCCAATTCGTCAAAAATGGAAAATGGGATGAAGTCCCATTTTCAGAACTTAAAGTTTCTGTCCAGGCATTTCTTCTTCGCGTTCGCGAAGCACAAAATTGTGTTGTCCAAAAATTGCCCTTCGCGAAAGCGAGACCCAAGTCGCAAACGTGATGCTTTACCAGGCGAACCTTCGCGAACGCGATATATACTTCGCGAACGTGAAGGCAAAAACCCTCTCCAGCCAGTTTCCCCTTCGCGAACGTGATGCCCAATCGCGAACGCGTAGCCTCACCTTATTTCCTTACGCGAACACGAGACCCAAGTCGCGAATGCGATAAACAACCTCTCCCGCCTCTAGTTCCTCTTCGCAAATGCGAGACACCTCTCGCGAAGGCAAAGAAGGAAACCAGGTGCAGACATCAGAAAATTTCTAGTAGTATTCAAGTCCAAATATTTATCCGTTAACCATCCGAAACTCACCCGAGGCCTCCGGGATATCAACCAAACACAACAACAAGTCCTAAAACATCATACGAACTTAGTCGAATCTCAAATCACATCAAATAACGCTAAAACCATGAATCATACCCCAATTCAAGCCTAATGAAACTAAGAATTTTCAACTTCTACATTCAACACTGAAACCTATCAAATCAAGTCCGATTGACCTCAAATTTTGCACACAAGTCATAAATAACATAATGGACCTATTCCAATTCCAGAATCGGATTCCGACCCAGATATCAAAAAGTCAACTCCCCGGTCAAACTTTCAAACTTAAATTTCTATTTTAGCCATTTCAAGCCTAATTTAACTACGGACTTTTAAATAATTTTTCGGACACACTTCTAAGTCCAAAATCACCATACGGAGATTGGAATCATCAAAACTCAATTCCGGGGTCGTTTACACATAATTCAACATCCGGACAACCTTTTCAACTGAAGTTTTAAACCTTGGAACTAAGTGTTTTAATTTATTCCAAAACCTCACCGGACCCGAACCAATCACCCTGACAAGTCACATAATAATTGTAAAGTATAAATTGAGTAGTAAATGGGGGAACGGGATTGTAATACTCAAAACGACTGGCCAGGTCGTTACACTTATACCATCGCATGCGTATCAATATCACAACACAATCACAACTCGCACCACAAATGCTCATATGCCACAACTTGCCACAAAGTCAACAACACCAATATTTTCATAACAAATAGCACATGACTCAACCGCAATGTGCACAAGAATTTCAACAATAACAAAATAAATGAGAATGCTCAACAAGGAAAAGTATGATGTCAACAATTAACAACTTCGCCTCAATGTGATAACGACTATTAAAACTTCAACACTAATAACTCAAAAAGATGATATTCCACGAAATAACAACTTCAATTAAAAATGATTCAACAATTAAGAGGTAACAAGACAATAACTTCAACTAAATCATATAAGAGCAAAATAACAAGTAAGAGGTAGAACAAGTGCCTACAATGTCAAATAAAGCATGTAAGAGTAGATTAACAATGAGATATATGATATGTTATGACAATTCAATTAAAGGCATAGAAAGAGTCTAGATAATCTAAATCGGTCAAATACCACATATAGCCCGTGTACCCACTCGTCACCTTGCGTACACGGCTTTCACATAACAAAAAAAATACAATCAACCCAAATCTTAAGGGGTAGTTTCCCCCACACAAAGTTAAGTAAGATATTTACCTCAACTAGGCCAGCTCAACCTCCGAAATAGCTTTTCCCCTAAAATTCGCCTCCACACGGCTCAAATCTCACCTAAAATAACATCAAAAAATGCAATAGAAACTAATTATAAAAAATAAAGCTATGATCTTTATATTTTCCCCAAAAAGTCAACAAAAGCCAATGCCCCATCCCCGGATTCTGATCCAAGCTTACCCGAGCGAAGCCTGAACCAATACAAGCTCACACAAATAAATACCGACTCAATCGGAGTCCGGTAGCTCAACTAATTTGCCAAAACATCACTCTTGGGTGTTCATAACCCAAGAGTCCAATCCATACTAGTTGGGTCCCCTATCTCCTGAAATACTCCTCCAAAACTCGCCAAATTTGAGTATGTCGTTCTCCTATATCTAATATAGGAAACAAAACCCCAAAAGGAATCGAGAAATAAGCGCCTCTAACTCATTTTCAATTTTTAAAATTTAGAACATAACCTTAGGTCTTGATTTAAAGAATTCAATTAAAATCATGGATTAAAGCTTAAATCAAGGGAATGAATCAAAGAAAAATACTTAGGTTATGGTTTAGACCTTACCCCATGGAATAAACTTTAAGAACATCCTTGAATTATCCCAATTCCAAACTTTCAAGATGAGAAAAACTCCAACAATATTAATAGCCAAAATTTCCCAGTTGTTCTGCCTTCTTTTTTATGCCAAACGATCCCGAAACTCGCTTTTGATACCTCCAATGGATTCCTCGTGAAATTCTAGTTAAGTTGGGCTTTTGAATCTTTCTATTTGACTTTATAATGAAGGAGATATTTTGGTTTCAATATTTGGAAATACTGTAGATGTTTAAATATGAATTCAGTGGCAATTTCGTAATTAATCTAAAAGATCTAGCAACCCAATTCTTAGTAAAATGACCTTAAATTCCTCATACGATGTTGAAACTTGGTGATTTCAGTCGCTATGGTTCCAAAATTACGATACAGATATAATGGTTTAGTCAAAATATGAATCAAAGGTCGTTTGCTCAATATGGTAATTTTTATGCTCAAATCGACGTCGAAATCGTAAACAATCACCATACAACCCAAACTTATCCAAATCTCATCGAAATTTAACCAAACTTTGTGGACATGTCCAAAATCATCATACAAACTTATTGGAATAATTAAAATACGATTCCGAGTCCGTTTACCCAAAAGTCAAACCTTGGTCAACTCTTTCAACTTAAAGCTTCTAAAACGAGAATCATCTTTCCAAATCAATCCTGAACCGCTTGAAAACCGAAACCAACCATACACGCAAGTCATAATACATAATATGAAGCTACTCAAAGTCTCAAACCACGAATGGAATGCTAAAGCTCAAAAAGATCGATCGGGTCGTTACATAGATAAACAACAAATAATAAGTAAGCCATGAATACCGAGCAAGAATATGTAGCAACTAAAGCATGTAACAAGATATAACATAAAGTAAAAAAAAAGACAAGGAAGTAAATAGCCCAATCCCGCATGCTTGGATCCCATGATGGCGTATATACCCTAGTCACCTCACATATACGTCGTTTTCTCACACAATTCATATAGCAAATATTCCAACAAAGTCCTAATTCCCTCAAGTCAAGGCTAGACAAAGCGCTGACCTTTTTTCACAATCAAATCAACACTCAACCACGACCTTTCCTTTAGAATTAGCCTCAAAACCAGTCAAATCTAGCCAAATCTAATTCAAAAAATTAAAAATAAGCTTTAAAAATTACCCACGAGTGAAAAAGATTTAATTTTTAATGAATTTGAAAAAAGTCAACAAAGGTCAACCCCGAGTCCACCTGGTCAAAATTCGAGCCCAAGGATAGATCTTGACTACCCATAACCCCACGAGTCCATATATGTAATTTGTTTCAAAATCTGAGTCCAATTCGACTCTCAAATCCCAAATTTTTATTTTTCAAAACATAGACAAAAATTCCCAAAATCTCTCTTCGATTCTTATGAATTTGATGTTGAATCTCATGTATAAATCGTGTAATGTAATTGAAAATAGATCAAAATCAATTACCCAATGATTGTACATGAAAATCCCCTCTCAAAATCGCCTCCTACCGAGTCTAGGGTTCTAAAATGAGAGAAATGAGGTCAAATCCCGACTTTCCAACCCTTTGTTCAGGTGCAGATGTCGCAATTACGAAGAATGACTCATAATTGTGGACTGATAGCCCAAAGGAGAAGTCGCAAATGTGACATTGGCTTCGCATTTGCGAAGCCTGCTCCCATCGCAAATGTGACAAAATTGTCGCAATTTGCGAACCTACCCTGTTCCAGTCTCTCTTTGCAATTGCGAGAGAGGTATCACAATTGCGATACCTTCCCCTTACTGATCACTTCGCAATTGCAAGGTTGGTGCTTGCAATTGAGATAATTGCAGCACTAGCACACCAGCAACCCAAAAAGAGTTCAATCCAATCCGAAACTCACTCGAGCCCTCGGGGCTCCAAACTAAACATCCACACAAGTCTAAAAATATCATACAAACTTGCTTGCGCAATCAATATACAAAAATACATTTAGGACCACGAATCAGATATAAAAACGCATAAAATTCAAAAGAAAACTCAAGAACCTCTAGAATCACAACAAAGTGTCTGAATCCAGTCAAACCAACTTCATATTGGACCAAATTTTGTAGACAAGCTTCAAATAACAAAACAGACCTATTTCAAATCCTAAAACTAAAATTCAAACCTTTTAACCATAAACTCAACCTACAATCAAACCTAGAAAATTTTCAAACATTCAAATTGTTAACTTTCGGCAAAAGAAGTCAAATCAATGTAGGACCCTCCGATTTCAATTTCAGGAATACGTCCAAGCCCAAAATCACGATACAGACCTACTGAAATCGTCAAAATACCTATCCGAAATCGTTTATCCAAAATATTGACTGTGGTCAAATCTAGCCTTAATTTTAGTCAAGATTTGCATTTTTATCAAAATTTCATATAAAACTATTTGAAAAGGGACACGAACCATGCACACAAAGCAAGAAACATCAAATGAAGCTAATAGATGTCACGACCCAAACTTTTCACCTTCGGGACCGTGATAGCGCCTAACATTTCACTTGCTAGGCAAATAACGTTAGAATAATCTTAACCATTTTAAACAAATCAAATTAAACGGAAGTCAATTACTGAAATAAAGTGAAGAAGACCATAACAACCGAATCATCCAAATACAACCCTGAATCAGGTATCACAAGTGCACGAGCTACTAGAATAATATAAATAAAGGTCTGAATAAAATTCAAGCTGTTTGAAAGATAATACACAGCTAAGATAAACTAGAAGGGGACTTCAGAATTACGAACGTTGTGCAGTTATACATCAAGCCTCCTCTGGGTAGCTGAATCCGAGCAAGTCTATGGTACACCATTGGGACCAACTCCAAAATCTGCACAAGAAGTGTTGAGTCTAGTATGAGTACAACCGACCCCATGTACTCTATAAGTGTCGAGCCTAACCTCGACGAAGTAGTGAAGAGGTTATGACAAGACAAATATGTAAACTACATGTGCAAGTATATATATATACGAAGCAATATTGAACACAGTAATTAACAAATTTTACAAATTTGGGAGGGAACATGTGAAGGGAAATGGTATAAAAATTTCAGCCATGGAAGTGTCACGTAGCAGACAAATAATGCACCAACAACAAAATAGGTAGCTGAAATATAAAACTAATACGGCACCACCCTTCATGCTTTTACTCTCATTCTTTCCATGAAATGATAAATAAATAATATAAATGGCACGGCATCACCCTTCGTGTTTTAACTCTCTTTCTTGCCACAGTATGATGAATAAATAATTTAAATGGCACATCATCAACTTTCGTACTTTGACTCTCTTCCTCACTTTATAAATCAATAAATAATAATGTGAAAATGGCACGGTATCACCCTTTGTGCTTTTACACTCTTCCTCACCCTGACAATAATAATATAAATAGTATAAATGGCACGACATCATCCGTCGTGCTTTTACACTCCTCCTTACCATAAAAATAATAATATAAATTCGAAAGAGTATTTAAATGCGGGGATCTATACTTATCAATCAATTCGATACCAGAATACTGACCTCACCTTCCACAATATTCAACAATAATTAAATTAGCAATAATTTTATGAAATATGATCAAATAAACAATAATAAACTTAACCAGAAATATCTTAATTAAATAGGAAATTATTCAAAATAAAAAAATTCCACCCGCATGCTTTGACTCAACCACAACGCATAAGTACTCGTTACCTCACATATACGTTGTACGCGCACATTAAATCACGTAGCAAATAGACAAACAAGTCCTACTCCCTCAAGTCAAGGTTAATCACGACACTTATCTCGCTTCGCAATTCAAGTGATCACTCGACCACAGCTTTTCCTTTCGAATTAGTTTCCAAACCAATCAAACCTAGCAATTTATTTACCAACAATTCAATTTGAGCTTTAGAACTTATTCACAATTCGAAAGAGACTTAATTTAAGTCTTTTTCGAAAACGTCAACCAAAAGTCAATCTGGGGTCCACTTTTCGGAACCCAATGAAAAATTACGGAATTCAAATACCCATTCCGATACAATTTCAACCATACAAAAATTATCGAATTCCGACATCGGATTGCCTTTCAAATCTTCATTTTACATTTTTGGAAGATTTTACAAAAATCTGATTTTTCTCCCATTAAATCCACTGATTCATGATGTAAATAAGTACGGAATCATGCAATATAATTAATATAGGATAAGGAACACTTACCCAGTACGAGCTTGTGAAAAATCCCTTTGAAATCGCCCATATCCGAGACTTAAAACTCAAAAAATGAGTAAAAATGGCAAACGCCCTATTTTAAGCATTTTGTCCAGCATTTTCGCATCTGCGAACCAAGGCAGCCAGGCAGTGGACCGCATCTGCATACCTTCACGTCGCAGATACGACTACGCAGAAGCGTAAGGGGAGCCGCAAAAGCGTGAATGATCACATCTGCGATCATGGCACCGCAAAAGCGGGCATTGCATCTGCGCCCCAAGCTTCGCAGAAGCGAAGCTTCTCCTTGGCATCAAAGTCACAGAAGTGACACTGCCTCTGCAGAAGCGACCACACACCTACTGATCTCGTCCAATTTCATATCTCAATTCAAGGTTATGAAAATGGTCGATGCAATAATAATACCCAACAATAGTCAGGGTCAAATTCTGGAGGGAGCTATAGATGGGAGTTAATAGTATATATCGTAGCGTGAGAGTTTGAATATCTAAGTTTATTCTTCCACAAAATGGGGTTGTTTTAAAGTCTAATTTAAAACTACAATTGCAAGTTGGGAAATAAAACTAAGAGATTTTTTTTGTTGTTTTCAAATGTTGTAAAAAGCCTAAGGCTATGACCTTCACCTAGCTGTTTGCCTAATGGGATTTAAACCTTGATGCTTGCTTTATTGATCGGGGTGTATTATAGCTATCAACACTCAATCACCCACTCAATACCTCTCGGTCAGAGAGTGATTTTGATCAATTTGGCTTTCTTAAGTCCAAATGGGTATTGAACAAAATAGCTGATAAAAGCTCAAGTCGGGTTATTACTATCTCTAGGTTGAACCCTTTAATTGGGATTATCAATCTCTTAATTGACCCAATTTCTAGTTAGCCAAATTTTCCTAGACTAAGTCTCTCTTTCTCAAGTAGAGACCAGCTCAAATAGGCATGAACTAATATTTACAACTATTAGTTCCATAAATAAAAGCAAGAAAAAGGCTAAATAATAAACACCCAACCATAAACAAGCATTAAATCAAACACTCATTAAGTTTACATACTAGGGTTGGGTCACAACCCTAGTGAATATCTAGATACTTATGCTTGAAATGGAAGAAATATAAGAAGAAATGATAATTAAACTCATATTTCAAGATCAAAATGATAAAATCTAAGTTAAAATAGCTCAAAATATGAAAAACTACTAAAAAGAGTAAAAGGAGACGGATACTGTAGCAGCTGATGTCAAAAGTTTACCTAAAAATGTAAAACTCTTCTATTTATACAAGACTGGATATTTCAGACAAAAATGCCCATTTGGGAGGTTCTGCGGCCGCACAATTCCATGTGTGGTGCACACTTTTCTTCAATTTGTCAGGATTGGAAGTCTGTGGACGCATAATTCTGATTTGTGGCCGCAATGCACTCTTTCTGCGGTCCGGACTTTTACATGTGCGGCCACACCTTGCTCTTCTGCGGTCCACGATTTTACATCTGTGGCCGCGTAGTTCTTCTTCTGTGGCCGCACAATTCTTGTATGGTCCGCACTTCTGGGGGAATTGGAGTGCACATTCTCTGAACTTTCCTCCTGGCTCAGATTTTGCGGCCGCACAATTCATGTGCGGACTGCACTTTACACCAAACTCTGATGGTTTTTCCTTCATAACCTGCGGCCGCAAATTATATTATGCGGCCTGCGCTTCTGAGCTTTTGTGCCTTTTATGTCCTTGAGTTCAGATTACTCCTTTTTGAGTTGAAGTTCATCTTCCAATATTCCTGCAATTAAGCATATTTCATTAGTTTTCGGTAACATAATTAAATGCTTTTGGACAAAAATAAAAGCTAAAAGGCGTTAATAAGTAGTCAAAATCCCCACTTATCAACTCCCCCAAACTTAAATTTTTGCTTGTCCTCAAGTAAATAAAGTAGTTCCCACCTCCACAAGTTAATATCCATTCTAGCCAATCAAAAGTGAGTCATTCACACATCAATTAGGACCCACAATTACCCACACCACTTATGAATTATCAACAAGGCAACAAGTTAAACTTTCATGCACAAATAGTTCTAATGTGACACTTGAGCATCAAGAGTTGACTTTATTCATCAAGGAAGCTCGATCTTTTATATAGGTCATTGTGGATCCCAAACGCCTCCTCATTTACTCTCCGGTTGCCTATCTCACTTAAGAATTTAGCACTTAATCCAAAGATTTGCGAAAGGTTCACTCATCTCTCTCAAAGGAATGTCGCAAGCACAACTTTAAGTACCATAGGCTTACCCCTCATGTAGATCACCACTAATGTAAGCTCACTCAGCTTGAAATCATGTAGGGCTTTTTCGGAATGCAATGAATGCTTTTGGACTAAGGTTGGATATGCTATGATAGAACGGGTTCATCTTTCCTTAAGCACTCCATTTTCTTTTCTAGGATCATGCTTTGCCAACTCTTTAAGGCATTTTCTTCTCCTTGGGGGAACTAGAGAGACTTAACATAGCTATTTCTTGATCATGATATTCATTTCCTCCCTCTTTTGATTTCTCCATGTTTTGCATCATTACTTTTATTTGAATCCCATCAGCTCTTCAACTTATTCACTTTCTTTTTGCACTTTTCTTTTTGTTCTTTCCTTTTCTTGCCTTTCCTTCTCATCATTTCTTTTATTTTTGTGCCTTGATACCTCTTTCAAGTTCCTCGTCTCTCCCCCAAACATACATTCTTAGCCAATTGTTTCACAAGAGTGTTAAAGAAAGCTCGGGTGCCAAGAGAGGGTCACGACAAAACGGGAAAAGGCTTGTAACATGGTTATCAAATGAGAAGGGTTTAGGCTCAAATGGGTTGACTAGGGATAAAAATATTGATGGGCAATGAAAAACTTCAAGCGGGCCAAGAAGAGCCTACAATCACTTCTCAAGCCAAGCAAAACTTAAAATTTCGTCTAGAAACACATTCGGGGCAAGTTTTAGACCATTCACATGGGTACTTGGACTTGCAACACAAACATCTCACCTCTCATGCAATTGAATTGTTAAAGAGGATAGAGTCGAGGGCCAACAACGACCATATTCAAGATTAAAAATTACTATGGTTCGATCGATGATTGCTTAAGACAAAACAAGAGTCACAAGGTCACTAACTAGAGCTATTTCTTTAAAAACAACCTTGTTTTTAACCATAAGCACGTAGTTAAGTGTTTTGGTACCAAGTGAAGCATGTTTGACTCTTCGAGCATGGCTCAATTAGGTCTTTTTATTCATTACTACTACTATTATTACCTAAATACCAAAATGGACTCAGTCCCTTAAGAAGGTTGTCACGCCATCCATCGTTAGGAAGAGTCACCCGGTTTACACAAAAACCACCTTTGGAAAGAACCGTGGCCTTAAGAAAACCAAAGGCTTTATTAACCACTAAAACATAAAAAGAAGCTACTAATTCAAAAAGAAAACAAACATAAAGATAAAGAAGCTATAAAGCAAAAAAATATTGAAAGTGTAATGAACATACATAATGAGAGAAAAGAGAGAATATATACATAATGAGAAAGGAAGAAAATAGTAATAAGTTAATTACAGGCCAAATGTCTCATAGTTATCAAAATACAAAATTATCAAAATGTGTCAAAGAAACTCCACCCCCCCCCCCCCAATAAAAATAAGCATTGTCCCCAATGCTTAACAAAATAAGAGTAAAAGAAGGGTGAGAGTGCAGAAAACTCCATATGGCTCTGTGGCCATCTCTGTGTTCCCAGCAGTGGCACCGACCTCAGCCTCATCCAATTAGATCTCATTATCCTCAATTCTGGGAGTGGCTGGGTTGGTGAACATCTGACATATTACCTCGGCAGTGTCAGCAGCAATGTCTAGCTCCTTAGACTAGCCAGCTGGTGCTTTAGGTGATATAGGTTCTGGGCCTGGGTGGTGCGGGTCTATCAGCATATCAAATGGAATGTCTCCGGCTGCTGCAATCTTGGTAACATGTCGTCGGAGTTTGTTGACTAACTTCTTGAAGGCATGGGACTTCCACATCTTCTTCACTTCCTTTCCCATCTCTTCTATTATTGACCCATGCTACACTAGAGTGGCCATAATTGTGTACTAATTTTCCAAGAGCTTCTTCAGGGTTTCTTCAACTGTGGGGGGAATCTGAGGTGCCGGAATAGATGACTGTGCTGCAACATGACTGTATATGTCAGACAGCTTTGCATTAACTGTCTGCATCTAGTTGTTGAGGCTCGCCAATGTCTGGGAGACTTGCAGCGCAGAAAGTGGAGCAGTGGGCACAGGCACCGGCTTCAAAGTCGAGCTAGAAGGCATTGAGGCTGAAGGTGGAGGCATGACAGCTGCAGTGACTGAAGGCTCTGCTGAAGTGGATAGCATATCGGCTGTCTCTACATCTACCATCGATGGCTCATCAGACTGGCCTACGGTGGTAATAGGCTGACCCTTTCTCTTCGTGTTGTGTGCATCCATCAAAGAATACCATGAGAAGCGCTTCTTAGCCCGAACCTTTGTATCGAAATCTCTCGGCTCCACCCATGCATCCGTAAGGTACTCAATGATGGTGTTGGGATACGGGTAGGAGGTGGTGACGACAGATATGTTGGCCGACATCATGACATCCACATTGATCGGGTACCCGGCCATGATAGAGGTGACTGGGAATGCCCGCAGAATAGGTAGGTTTGTTTTAATCTAGCACGGGTCTTGTCTACCGCATACGAAGGTCTGCCATCCCTTCGCCTCTAAGTTTAGGGTGTTCCGCTAAATAGGAACCCCTGTTGTGATCCATGGTGGTGGTGGCCCCGGGGCTGCAAAAATCTCAGCTAGCCATGGGTGAGCTGCAACACCCATCGCCAGCTTCTCCAAGTACTATGCAGGCTCAAAATACTCAAACCCCAAGTAGGAGTCTAGTGTGTGCTGGTCAAACCGCACCTTCAGGTTCCTCACTTTTGTCACTTTGGTCCCTTTTTTGTGTGCACCACATTGGCGTAGAACGTCCGGACCAGATACTCCTTGGCGTCCACTACACTCTGGGTGAACCACATCCACCCTTTCTGCTCTCGGAACTGTCTCAAGACTGTTGGATTATACTTGTCAAGGTCTTTAAATTGGAACTGTCGCTCAAGAGTGAGCGATCGCATTGTCCACCACTCACGATAACTAGTGAAGGAAGCCAAACTGACGAACCGGTCCCCTCAGACCTCTTTCCTCTTCGACCTCTCAAGGCAGGCAACTGTAGTATCTCTCCCTCGGCCATCATCCGGAATATCATCAACTGTAGTTGCTGGTGCCTCAAAAACAGGTTTATAGGAGGGCTCCAAAGCCTGACTGGCACTCTCTGAACCCTCGGAGGTGCTATATGATGTGGAAGGCTCGTCCCGGAGTTGATACCTCTTCGGTGGCTTTGATTAGACAGCCGACTGCTCTTGAGCTGAGTTGCCCTCTGATGCTTCCCAAAATGGGGCATAAGAGCTGGATTCGAAGGGCTCCGCATTTCTTCCTCAGCCGACTGTACCCCTCTTTGCGATTATATTTTGGAGGGCGAGGGGTAAAGTACTTTTGCCTCAGCCTCTGGAAGGTTCACCCCTCCCATTTGAAGAATCTCCTCAGCCTCGAGATCTCACCATTTTCTGGGGCTCAAAAGACTTTGCTTATCTGCGGTCCGCAAAATTTGTGGTGCGACCGCAGATATTTGCTGCAGACTGCATATTTTGATGTGCGGACGCACTTTGGCCATTTCTCTGATAAATCAAACTTCAGAGAGTTTGCATTTTCCCTTTCCAATTTGTGCGGTCCGCACTACAATTATGCGGCCGTAGTTCCTTTCTGCTATAGCGACCTAAATTGTGTGATCCGCACAATACACATGCGGTCCACTCTTTTCTCCACACTTAGCCAATTTTCTGGGCACAGTTCCTGTAAAGTACACTCATCCCTACAACACACTTCAAATCCAGTTAGCACAAAAATAACACCTATCTATAAAAGAATAAAATAAAAGAAAAAAAAACATGGGTCACCTCCCAAGAAGCGCCTATTTTAACGTCGCGACACGACGCAGATTACCGTCATTTCAAATGAATAACTGCCACCATGTGGCCATAATCAAATTGTCCCAATTAATGCTTCACCTGGTGACCATTGACTCGGAATAACTCATCATTTTTGTTCTTCAATTCCAATGCACCGAAAGGTGTCACACCCATAATTTCAAAGGGACCACTCTATTTAGATTTCAGCTTTCCGAGAAACATCTTCAATCGTGAGTTGAACAACAAAACAAGATCGCCCACCTTGAGCTCCTCGTTTCGGATGTATTTTCCATAAAGGTACTTCATCTTCTCTTTGTACAAGGACAAACTTGCATAGATATGGTACCGAAACTCATCCAATTCATTCAAATGTGCAACCCACAAGTTAGCGGCTATATAATCAATTGCGATCAAGATGTAGGTGTTTCCACAAGAACTCACAAAAGGACCCATGAAGTCAATACATCACACATCAAAGATATCAATCTCCAAAATGCTAGTGAGAGGCATTTCATTCTTCTTCAAGATTCCACCGGCCCGTTGGCATTCATCACATCGCTTCACCGTATCACTTGCATCTTTGTAAAGAGTGGGCCAATAGAAACCACAACTTAGCACTTTAGCCGCCGTTCTTGCTCCAACATGGTGACCACCATAAGGCTAAGAATGGCAAGCCTCAAGAATAATATTTTGCTCTTCGTCTGGTACACATCTTCTAATTACCTCATCCGTGCAAATCCGGAAATGGTATGGCTCGTCCCAATAATAATCTTGACAATCCCGCTTGAGCTTCTTCCTTTGATTTGAAGAGAACTCATCCCGAATAATTCCACACACAAGGAAGTTTGCTAGATCCGCAAACCATGGCACCTCCTTCATTGAAATAGCCAGGCCACCACTTGATTTTCACTCCCTTTTTGATCTTGGATGTCAATATCAAACTCTTGCAATAATAGAACCCATCTCATCAACATAGCTTTTGAATCTTTCTTGCTCCTAAGATAGCGAAGTGTGGCATGATCTGTGTGAACAATAACCTTTGCACCTATCAAGTATGGGCGGAACTTCTCAATTGCAAACACAATGGCAATGAGCTCTTTCTCTGTAATGGTAGAATTTACTTGGGCATCATTCATGGTCTTACTAGCATATTAGACCGGATGAAAAATCTTGTTGATACGTTGCCCCAAAACTGCTCCAACCGCTATATCACTAGCATCACATATGAGCTCAAAAGGAATACTCCAATTAGGAGCGGTGATAATGGGAGTGGTTGTCAACTTGAACTTTAGCAATTTAAAGTCTCTCATGCAATCATCATTGAAGTGAAATTTAGCATCCTTCTCTAAGAGCTTGCACGATGGGTTCACCACTTTAGAAAAATCCTTTATGAAGCGCCGGTAGCACCCCGCGTGACCCAAGAAGCACGTCTTTTACTGAGGTTAGAGGTGGAAGTTTATAAATCACCTCTATCTTTGCCTTGTCGACCTCTATACCATTCTTTGAAATCTTTTGTCCAAGGACAATACCTTTCTCGACCATGAAATGGCATTTCTCCCAATTTAACATCAAATTCATTTCTTCACACCTTGCCAATACTCTATCTATATTTGCCAAGCAATCATTAAAGGAATCCCCGACTACCGAGAAGTCATCCATGAAGACTTCAAGGTAGTCCTCTACCATATCCGTAAAGATCGCCATCATACATCGTTGAAAAGTTGACGGTGCATTGCATAAGCCAAATGGCATCCGCTTGAAAGCGAAAGTGACATAGGGACAAGTGAAAGTTATTTTCTCTTGATCTTCCGGGGCAATAAGGATTTGGTTGTAGCCCGAATATCCATTTAGAAAGCAATAGAAAGCATGGCCGGCCAACCTATCAAGCATTTGGTCAAGGAAGGGGAGTGGAAAATTGTCTTTTCTCGAGACTTTGTTTAGCTTCTGATAGTCCATACACACTCTCCACCCGGTTACCGTTCTTGTGGGAATAAACTCGTTCTTGTCATTGGTGACCACTGTTATGCCCCCTTTCTTAGGGACACATTGCACCGAAGAAGTCCACGAACTGTCGAAAATGGTGTAGACAACCTCGACATCTAACCACTTGATGATCTCCTTTTTTACCACGTCTTGCATGGCTTCATTTAGTCTCCTTTGATGTTCAATGGATGGTTTGGAATCTTCCTCCAAGTTAATCTTTTGCATGCAATCTTGTCCTGGGTGGTGCGGGTCTATCAGCATATCAAATGGAATGTCTCCGGCTGCTGCAATCTTGGTAACCCGTCGTCGGAGCTTGTCCACTAACTTCTTGGAGGCCTGGGACTTCCGCATCTTCTTCACTTCCTTTCCCAGCTCTTCTATCACTAACCCGTGCTGCACTAGAGTGGCTATTTTGTTATGATTTTCCAAGAGCTTCTTCGGGGATTTTTTCAACTGTGGGGGGAATCTGAGGTGTTGGAATAGATGGCTATATTGCAACATGACTGGATAAGTCAGACAGCTTTGCAGCAGCTATCTGCATCCAGTTGTTGAGGCTCGCTAGTGTCAGAAAGACTCACAGTGCAGAAATTGGAGTAGTGGGCATAAGCACCGTCTTCAAAGCCGAGCTGGAAGGCAGTGGGGCTGAAGGTGGAGGCATGGCAGCTGCACTAGCTGAAGGCTCTACTGAAGTGGAAGGCATATCAGTTGTCTCTACAGCTACCACCGATGGCTCATCAGACTGGCCTACGGTGGTAATCGACTGACCCTTTCTCTTCGGGTTGTGTGCATCCATCAGAGAATATAATGAGAAGGGATTCTTAGCCCGAACCTTTGTATCGAAATCTCTCGGCTCCACCCGTGCATCCGTAAGGTACTCAGTAATGGTGTTGGGATATAGGTAGGAGGTGGCGACCACAGACATGCTGGCCGACATCACGGCACCCACATTGATCTGGTACCCAACCATGATAGAGGCGACTAGAACTGCCCGCGGAATAGGTAGGTTTGTTTCATTCTGGCACGGGTCAGTCTGCTTCATACGAAGGTCTGCCGTCCCTTTGCCTTTAAGTTTACGGTGTTCCGCTGAATAGGAACCCCTGGTATGATCCATGGTGGTGGTGGGCCCGGGGCTGCAAAAATCTTAGTTAGCCATGGGTGAGCTGCATCACCCATCACCAGCTTCTCCAAATACTGTGCAGGCTCAACATCCTCAAGCCCCAAGTAGGACTTCAGTGTGTGCTGGTCGAATCGCACCTTCATGTTCCTCATTTTTTTCACTTTGGTCCCTTTCTTTGTGTGTGCCACATTGGCGTAGAACTCACGAACCAGATACTCCTTGGCGTCCACTACACTCTGGGTGAACCACATCCACCCTTTCTGCTCTCGGAACTGCCTCAAGCCTGTTAGATTATACTTGTCAAGGTCTTTTAGTTGGAACTGTCGCTCAAGAGTGAGCGATCTCATTGTCCACCACTCATAAAAACTAGTGAAGGAAGCCAAACTGACGAACCGGTCACCCCATACCTCTTTCTTCTTCTACCTCTCAAGGCCGGCAACTGTAGTATCTCCCCCTCGGCCATTATCCGGAATATCATCAACTTTAGTCGCTGGTGCCTCAGGGATAGGTGTAGAAGAGGGCTCCAAAGCCTGACTGGCACTCTCTAAACCCTCGGAGGTTCTATGTGATATGGAAGGCTCATCCCGAAGTTGATACCTCTCCGGTGTCTTTTTGATTGGATAGCAAGTTGCTCTTGAGCTGAGTTGCCCTCCGATGCTTCTTTAAATGGGGCATAAGAACTGGATACGGAGGGCTCCGCATTTCTTTCTCGGTCGACTGTAGCCTTCTTTACGATTATCTTTTGGAGGCCGAGGGGTAAAGTACTTTTGCCTCTACCTCTAGAAGGTTCACACCTCCCATTTGAAGAATCTCCTCGCCCTCGAGATCTCACCATTTTCTGGGGCTCAAAATCCTTTGCAGATATGTGGCCCGCAGAATTTGTGGTGCGACCGAAGTATTTGCTGCGGACCGCATATTTTGATGTGCAGCCGCACTTTGGCCATTTCTCTGACAAACCAAACTTGAGAGAGTTTGCATTTTGCCTTTCCAATTTGTGTGGTCCGCACTACAATTGTGCGACCGAAGTTCCCTTATGTTGTAGCAATGGATGGGAGTTAGTAGTATATATCATAGCGTGCGAGTTTGAATATCTAAGTTTACTCTTCCACAAAATGGGGTTGTTTTAAAGTCTAATTTAAAACTACAATTGCAAGTTGGGAAATAAAACTAAGAGATTGTTTTTGTTGTTTTTCAAATGTTGTGAAAAGCTTAGGGCTATAACCTTCACCTAGGTGTTTACCTAATGGTATATAAACCTTAATGCTTGTTTTATTGATCGGGGTGTATTATAGCTATCAACACTCAATTACCCACTCAATACCTCTCGGTCAGAGAGTGAGTTTTTCCAATTTGGCTTTCTCAAGTCCAAATGGGTATTGAACAAAACAGTTGATAAAAGCTCAAGTCGGGTTATTACTATCTCTAGGTTGTACCCTTTAATTGGGATTATCAATCTCTCGATTGACCCAATTTCTTGTTAGCCAAGTTTTTCTAGACTATGTCTCTCTTTCTCAAGTAGAGACCATGTTAAATAGGCATGAACTAATGTTTGCAACCATTAATTCAACAAATAAAAGCAAGAACAAGGTTAAATAATAAACACCCAACCATAAACAAGTATTAAATCAAACACCCATTAAGTTTACACACTAGGGTTGGGTCACAACCCTAGTGAAAATCTAGCTACTCATGCTTGAAATGGAAGAAATAGAAGAAAAAATGATAATTAAACTCATATTGCAAGATCAAAATGATAAATTCTAAGTTAAAATATCTCAAAATATGAAAAACTACTAAAAAGAGTAAAAGGAAACAGACTGTAGCAGCTGAAGTCAAACGTTTACCTAAAAATGTGCAGGGCTGGAAATTTCGGACAAAAATGTCCTTCAGGAGGTTTTGCGGCCGCACAATTCCATGTGCGGTCTGCACTTTTCTTTAATTTAACAGGATGGAAGTTTGTGGACGCATAATTTTGATATGCGGCCGCAATACACTCTTTCTACGGTACGCACTTTTACATGTGCGGCTGCACCTTGCTCTTCTGCGGTCCGCGCTTTTACATCTGTGGCCGCATAGCTCTTCTTCTGCGGCCGCACAATTCTTGTGCGGTCCGCACTTCTGGGGGACTTGGAGTGCAAATTATCTGAACTTTGCTCCTGGCTTAGATTTTGCAGCCGCACAATTCATGTGTGGACCGTACTTTGCACCAAACTCTGATGGCTTTTCCTTCATAACCTGCGGCTGCAGATGATATTCTGCGGTTCGCACTTTTGAGCTTTTGTGCCTTTTATGTCCTTGAGTTCATATCACTCCTTTTTGAGTTGGATTTCATCTCGGGTGTTCATCTTCAAATATTCCTGCAACTCAGCACATTTCATTAGTTTTCAGGAATACAATTAAATGCTTTTGAACTAAAACAAAAGCTAAAAGGCTCTAATAAGTAGTCAAAATCCCCACTTATCAACTCCCCCATACTTAAGTTTTTGCTCGTCCTCAAGTAAATAAAGTAGTTCCCACCTCCACAAGTTAAGAGCGATTCCATCCAATCAAAAGTGAGTTATTCACACATCAATTGGGACCAACAATTACCCACACCACTTATTAATTATCAACAAGGCAACAAGTTAAACTTTCATGCACAAATAGTTCTAATGTGACACTTGAGCATCAAAAGTTGACTTTATTCATCAAGGAAGCTCGCTATTTTATGTAGGTCATTGTGGATCTCAAACTTCTCCTCCTCTACTCTCTATTTGCCTATCTCGCTTAAGAATTTAGCACTCAATCCAAAGATTTGCGAAAGGTTCAATCTCTCTCAAAAGAATGTCGCAAGTACGGCTTTAAGTACCATAGGCTTGCCTCTCATGTAGATCCCCACTAATGTAAGCTCACTCGGCTTGAAATCAAGTAGGGATTTTTTGGAATGCAATGAAGGCTTTTGGACTTAGGTTGGATATGCTATGATAGAACGGGTTCATCTTTCCTTAAGCACTCCATTTTCTTTTCTAGGCTCATGCTTTGCCAACTCTTTGAGGCATTTTCTTTTCCTTGGGGGAACTAGAGAGACTTAACATCACTCTTTCTTGATCATGATATTCATTTCCTCCCTCTTTTGATTTCTTCATGCTTTGCATCATTATTTTTCTTTGAATCCCATCAACTCTTCAACTTATTCACTTTCTTATTGCACTTTTCTTTTTATTCTTTCCTTTTCTTGCCTTTCCTTCTCATCATTTCTTTTCTTTTTGTGCCTTGATACCTCTTTCAAGTTCCTTGTCTCTCCCCCAAACTTACATTTTTAGCTAATTGTTTCACAAGAGTGTTAAGGAAAGCTCGGGTGCCAAGAGAGGGTCACGACAAAACGGATAAAGGCTTGTAACATGGTTATCAAATGAGAAGGGTTTTAAGCTCAAATGGGTTGATAAGGAATAACAACATTGGTGGGCAATGGAAAACTTCAAGCGGGCCAAGGAGAGCATACAATCACTTCTCAAGCCAAGCAAAACTTAAAATTTCGCCTAGAAACATATTCAGGGCAAGTTCTAGACCATTCTCACGGGTACTTGGACTTGCAACAAAAACATCTCACCTCTCACGCAGCTGGATTGTTAAAGAGTATAGAGTCGAGGGACCACAATGACCATATTCAAGATTGAAAATCACTATGGTTCGATCAATAATTGCCTAAGTCAACACAAGAGTCACAAGGTCACTAACTAGAGCTATTTCATTCCAAAAACCTTGTTTTTAACCATAAGCACGTAGTTAAGCGTGTTGGTACCACGTGAAGCATGTTTGACTCTTGGAGCATGACTCAATTAGGCCTGTTCATTCATTATTACTACTATTATTACCTAATACCAAAACGGACTCAGTCCCTTAAGAAAATAGTCACGCCATCCATCGTTGGGAAGAGTTACCCGGATCACACAAAAACCACCTTTGGAAAGAGCTGTGGCCTTAAGAAAACCAAAAGCTTATTAACCACTAAAACATAAAAAGAAGCTACTAATTCAAAAAGAAAACAAACATAAAGATAAATAAGCTATAAAGCAAAAAACTATTGAAAGCATAATGAATATACATAGTGAGAGATAAGAGAGAATATATACATAATGAGAATGAAGAAGAAAATAGTAATAAGTTAATTACAAGCCAAATGTCTCATAGTTATCAAAATACAGAATTAACAAAATGTGTCAAAGAAACTCCCCCCTCCCCCGAATAAAAATAAGCATTGTCCCCAATGCTTAACAAAATAAGAGTAAAAGAAGGGTGAGAGTGAAGAAAACTCCCTATGGCTCTGTGGCCATCTATATGTTCCCAGCAGTGGCACCGACCTCATCCTCATCCAATTGGATCTCATCATCCTCAAGTCCGGGAGTGGCTGGGTTGGTGAACATCTGACCTATCGCCTCAGCAGTGTCAGCAGCAATGTCTGGCTCCTCTTGGTGTTGTAGGTGCTATAGGATCTGGGCCTGGGTAGTGCGGGTCTATCAGCATATCAAATGGAATGTCTCCGGCTGCTGCAGTCTTGGTAACCTGTCGTCGGAGCTTATCCACTAACTTCTTGGATTCCTGGGACTTCCGCATCTTCTTCACTTCCTTTCCCAGCTCTTATATCACTAACCCGTGCTGTACTAGAGTGGCCATTATTTTGTTATGATTTTCCAAGAGCTTCTTCGGGGGGGTTTTTCAACTGTGGGGGGAATCTGAGGTATTGGAATAGATGACTGTGTTGCAACATGACTGGATAAGTCAGATATCTTTGCAGCAGCTATCTGCATCCAGTTGTTGAGGCTCGCTAGTGTCTGAAAGACTCGCAGTGCAAAAATTGGAGTAGTGGGCATAGGCACCGTCTTCAAAGCCGAGCTGGAAGGCAGTGGGGCTAAAGGTGGAGGCATGGCAACTACACTGGCGGAAGGCTATGTTGAAGTGGATGGTAAATCGGCTGCCTCTAAAGCTACCACCGATGGCTCATCAGACTGGCCTACGGTGGTAATCGACTGAACCTTTCTCTTTGGGTTGTGTGTATCTATCAGAGAATACCATAAGAAGGGCTTCTTAGATAAACCTTTGTATCAAAATCTCTCGGCTCCACCCGTGCATCCGTAAGGTACTCAGTGATGGTGTTGGGATACAGGTAGGAGGTGGCGACCACAGACATGTTGGCCGACATCACGGTACCCTTATTGATCTGGTTCCCATACATGATAGAGGCGACTAGAATTGCCTATGGAATATGTAGGTTTGTTTCATTCTAGCACGGGTCTAGTCTGCTGCATACGAAGGTCTACCATCCCCTCGCCTCGAAGTTTAGGGTGTTCTGCTGAATAGGAACCCTTGCTGTAATCCATGGTGGTGGTGGCCCCGGGGCTGCAAAAATCTCAACTAGCCATGGGCGAGTTGCTTCACCCATCACCAACTTCTCCAAGTACAGTGGAGGCTCAACATCCCCAAACCTCAAGTAGGAGTTCAGTGTGTGCTGGTCAAACTGCACCTTCAGGTTCCTCACTTTTGTCACTTTGGTCCCTTTCTTTGTGTGCGTCACATTAGCATAGAACTCCCGGGCCAGATACTCCTTGGCGTCCACTACACTCTAGGTAAACCACATCCAACCTTTTCGCTCTCAGAGCTGTCTCAAGACTGCTGGATTATAATTGTCAAGGTCTTTCAGTTGGAACTGTCTCAGACTGACGAACCGGTCCTCCCAGACCTCTTTCTTCTTCGACCTCTCAAGGCCGGTAACTGTAGTATCTCCCCCTCGGCCATTACCCGGAATATCATCAATTGTAGTCGCTAGTGTCTCAGGGACAGGTGTAGAGGAGGGCTTCGAAGCCTGACTGGCACTCTCCGAACCCTCGGAGGTGCTATGTGATGTAGAAGGCTCGTCCCGGAGTTGATACCTCTCCGGTGGCTTTAATTGGATAGCCGGCTGCTCTTGAGCTGAGTTGCCCTCCGATGCTTCCTTAAATGGGGCATAAGAACTAGATTCGGAGGGCTCAACATTTCTTCCTCAGTCGGCTGTAGCCTTCTTTGCGATTATCTTTTGGAGGGCGAGGGGTGAAGTACTTTTAGCTCGGTCTCTGGAAGCTTCACCCCTCCCATTTGAAGAATCTCTTTGGCCTCGAGATCTCACCATTTTTTGGGGCTCAAAAGCCTTTGCCGATCTGCAATCCGCAGAATTTATGGTGCGACCGCAGATCTTTGCTGCGGATCACATATTTTGATGTGCGGCTGCACTTTGGCCATTTCTCTGACAAATCAAACTTCAGACAGTTTGCATTTTCCCTTTCCAATTTGTGCGGTCCGCACTACAATTGTGCGGCCGCAGTTCCTTTCTGTTGTAGCAACCTAAATTGTGCGGTCCGCACTTTTCTCCACACTTAGCCAATTTTCTGGGCATAGTTCCTATAAAGTACACTCATCCCTGCAACACACTTCAAATCCAGTTAGCACAAAAATAACACTTATCTACAAAAGAAGAAAAGAAAATAAAAAGAAAACATGGGCTGCCTCCCAAGAAGCGCCTGTTTTACCGTCGTGGCACGACGCAGATTTCAGTTTTCCAGGAAACATCTTCAATCTTGAGTTGAACAACAAAATAAGATCTCCCACCTTGAACTCCTTGTTTCGGATGTATTTGTCAGGTACAAGGACGGACTTGCATAGGCATGGTACCGGAACTCATCCAATTCATTCAAATGTGCAACCCACAAGTTAACGGCTGCATCCCAATCAAGATTCAATTTCTTTAAAGCCCACATGGCTTTGTGCTCAAGCTCTACCAGAAGATGACAAGCTTTGTCGAACACCAACCGGTATGGAGACATCCCGATAGGAGTTTTGAAAGTAGTCCGATAAGCCCATAGTGCATCATCAAGCTTCTTTGACCAATCCGCCTGGTTAACATTCACTGTTTTGGACAAGATACTCTTTATCTCCCGGTTGGAGACTTCTACTTGACCTTTATCTTGTGGATGATAGGGAGTCGTAACTTTGTGAGTGACATCGTACTTGCTAAGCATAGTGTTAAAAGCCTTGTTCTAAAAATATGACCCCCCCCCCCCATCGCTTATGATAGCTCGCGAAGTACCAAATTTTGTGCAAATATTCTTCTTCAAGAACGGCACCACACTCCTCGCTTCATTGTTGGGTAGAATAATGGCCTCAACCCATTTAGACACATAATTAACCGTGACCAAGATGTAAGTGTTTCCACAAGAACTCAAGAAAGGACCCATGAAGTCAATACACCACACATCAAAGATATCAATCTCCAAAATGGTAGTGAGAGGCATTTCATTCTTCTTCGAGATTCCACCGGCCCATTGGCATTCATCACATCGCTTCACCATATCACTTGAATCTTTGTAAAGAGTGGACCAATAAAAACCGCAACTTAGCACTTTGGCCACCGTTCTTGCTCCGCCATGGTGACCACCGTAAGGCGAAGAATGGAAAGCCTCAAGAATAATATTTTGCTCTTCGTCCGGTACACATCTTCTAATTACCCCATCCGTGCAAATCCGAAAATGGTATGGCTCGTCCCAATAATAATCTTGACAATCCCGTTTGAGCTTCTTCCTTTGATTTGAAGAGAACTCATCCGGAATAATTCTACACACAAGGAAGTTTGCTAGATCCGCGAACCATGGCACCTCCTTCATTGAAATAGCCAAGAGTTGCTCATCGGGGAAGGAGTCATTGATTTCAAGGCCATCATGCGGCCTCCCCTCCTCCTCCAAACAAGACAAGTGGTCTGCCACTTGATTTTCACTCCCTTTTCGATCTTGGATGTCAATATCAAACCCTTGCAACAATAGCACGCATATCATCAACCTAGCTTTTGAATCTTTGTTGATCATAAGATAGCGAAGTGCCGCATGATCTGTGTGAACAATAACCTTTGCACCCATCAAGTATGGGCAGAACTTCTCAATTGCAAATACAATGACAATGAGATATTTCTATATAATGGTGTAATTGACTTGGGCATCATTCATGGTCTTACTAGCATATTAGACCGGATGAAAAATATTGTTGATACGTTGCCCCAAAACTACTCCAACTGCTACATCACTAGCATCACACATGAGCTCAAAAGGAATACTCCAATTAGGAGCGGTGATACTGGGAGTGGTTGTCAACTTGAACTTTAGCAATTCAAAGGCTCTCATACAATCATCATTGAAGTGAAATTTAGCATCCTTCTCTAATAGCTTGCATAATATGTTCACCACTTTAGAAAAATCCTTTATGAAGCGCCGGTAGAACCCTGCGTGACCCAAGAAACTTCTCATGTCTTTCACTAAGGTTGGAGGTGGAAGTTTAGAAATCACCCCTATCTTCGCCTTGTCGACCTCTATACCATCCTTTGAAATCTTGTGGCCAAGGATAATGCCTTCCTCGACCATGAAATGGCATCTCTCTCAATTCAACACCAAGTTCGTTTCTTCACACCTTGCCAATACTCTATCCAAATTTGCCGAGAAATCATCAAAGGAATCATTGACTACCGAGAAGTCATCCATGAAGACTTCAAGGTAGTTCTCTACCATATCCATAAAGATCGCCATCATACACCATTGAAAAGTCACTGGTGCATTGCATAACCTAAATGGCATCCGCTTGAAAGTGAAAGTGGGACAAGTGAAAGTTATTTTCTCTTGATATTACAGGGCAATAAGGATTTGGTTGTAGCCCGAATATCCATCTAGAAAGCAATAGAAAGCATGGCCGGCCAACCTATCAAGCATTTGGTCAAGGAAGGGGAGTGGAAAATGGTCTTTCCTCATGACTTTGTTTAGCTTCCGATAGTCCATACACACTCTCCACCCAGCTACCGTTCCTTGTGGGAATAAACTCGTTCTTGTCATTGGTGACCACTATTATGCCCCCTTCTTAGGGAATCATTGCACCAGAAAAGTCTACGAACTGTCGGAAATAGGGTAGACAACCCCGCATCTAACCACTTGATGATCTCCTTTTTGACCACATCTTGCATGGCTTCATTTAGT
Source organism: Nicotiana tomentosiformis (assembly GCF_000390325.3). Taxonomy (NCBI): domain Eukaryota; kingdom Viridiplantae; phylum Streptophyta; class Magnoliopsida; order Solanales; family Solanaceae; genus Nicotiana; species Nicotiana tomentosiformis. The sequence continues at coordinate 18,794,181 of NC_090819.1, forward strand.
CTCCTTTGATGTTCAATGGATGGTTTGGCATATTCCTCCAAGTTAATCTTGTGCATGCAAAATGCTGGGCTTATTCCCCGAATATTCGCCAAAGTCCACCAAATAGACTTCTTCCTCTTGTAGAGCACCGCCAATGTAGAGTAAACCTGTATGTTAGTCAAACAAGAGGAAAGAATAACCAGTAAAGTAGAATAAGGGCTAAGGAATTCATACTTGAGATGTGGAGGCAATGGCTTTAACTCCAAGATAGGAGGCTCTTCAATTGAAGGCTTTGTAGGAGGAGTTTTCCTATTCTCAAGATCCAAGGAAAGTTCCCGGGGTACATAGTTATACGACCCCATTCCTTGCAAAGGATTAACACATTCCATGAAGCCATCCATCTCGTCATCATCAAAATTGAGCAAGACGGCCTCTAACATATGACCCACATTAATCGTGGCACTTGTAACCTTAATAATAACATCGGTCACCAAATCCACAAAAGAACACACTTCATTGCTATTCAGTTGCCGCATAGATTTGCACACGTGGAACACCACCTTTTCATCACCCACCCGGAAAGTGAGTTCTCCAGCTTTCACATCAACAAGAGCCTTCCCCGTAACAAGGAAAGTCCTTCCAAGAATAATCGACACCTCATAGTCCACTTCATAATCAATAATAACAAAATCCGACTGGAGAATGAACTTATCAACATGAACCAAGACATCTTCAATCACCCTCAACGGTCTCTTCATTGTATGATCGGCCATTTGATAGGGTATCAAACTGATACTCGCCCCAAGATCACAAAGAGGTTTCGCAAACTCAGCACTTCCAATGGTACAAGGGATTGTGAAAGCACCGAGATCTTCCAATTTAGGAGCCATAGAATGCACAATTGCACTCACTTGATGAGTGACTTTAATAGTTTCAAAATTCATCAACCGCTTCTTTGTCACCAAGTCCTTCATAAACTTTGCATAACCGGGCATTTGCTCCAAGGCTTCAACTAATGTCATATTTATCGAGAGACTCTTCATCATGTCAATGAACTTTTTGAATTGATTCTCGTCATTTTGCTTGGCAAGCCTTTGAGGATATGGAGGAGGTGGCTTAGGCAATGGTGCCTTAGCCTTTTGCACTACCGGTTCCGGTATGTCAATCACATGATCCCTAGACAAGTTCAATTCCACTTGATTCACTTCCACCGTGTCATCTATATCAATCCTCACTTCATCATTTGCTTACACTACATTGCTCGGGATCTCCTTTTCTTCTACCACTTGCTCATCATCCACAATTTGCCTTTGACTTGAGGTGGGTACATTCCCACCTCTTCTACTTCTTGTAGTAACGGCCATGGCATGCCCCGTATTATTCCCACCCTTCGAGTTCACCACCGTATCACTTGGTAGTGCCTCCTTAGGACGAGAATTTAATGCTTGAGAGATTTGCCCTATTTTTACTTTTAAGTTGCGAATCGATGTGTTGTGTGAAGAAAGTTGGGCATTGGAATCGGCATTCTTCTCCATCATTTGCTTGAACATGTTCTCAATATGGACCATTTCATTGTTGGAAGAACTAGGACCATTGGAAGGATAAGGAGGTGGGTTGCTCGGTTGTTGATACATCATAGGCCTTTGAAAACCCTACCCCTAATTTCCTTGATTGTTATTCTACCTGCCTTGATTGCCCCCCCCCCCAATTTCCTTGGTTATTGTTGTTATTCCAATTCCCTTGATTATTGCTTCCACTCCAATTGCCTTGATTGTTGTTGTTATTCCAATTGCTCTGATTATTTCTACCACTCCAATTACCTTGGTTTTGAGAATTCCGATTGCCTTGACTATTTTGAGGTTTCCATTGTCATTGGCTTGGGCCTTGGAAGTTGTTTCTTTGCCTTGAAAGTTGTTCATATATTGGACCTCTTCTTCTTGATCATTATAAGAATCATCTTGATCAAATCCACTATCATCTTGCACAAAATTGTCCACTCTTTGTTGCACTTGTGGACTTCTTATTCTTCGCTTGTTCACCATCATATTTACTCCCTCCATTTTATTGACTTGCTTCGGGTTTTGCACTTGTTGAAGTTGAGCCTTTTCCAATTGGTTCATGGTGGTTGTCAACTCGGCTATGGCTTGACCATGGTCATGCAACTCTTTGTTAAGAAGAATCGCATTGGGATCACTTTGTGGAACATTGGCCCGAGATTGCCATGCTGATGAAGTATCTGCAATTTCATCCAAGATATCACACGCCTCCGCATAAGGCATAGTCATGAAGTTCCCATCGGCAAGTTGATTCACTATACATTGGTTGGTTGTATTGATTTCCTCATAGAAAGTTTGTTGAATCATGTTCTCCATCATATCATTGTTTAGGCACTCTTTCACCATTGTTCTATACCTTTCCCATATCTTGTGTAGTGGTTCATTGGGTTCTTGCTTGAATGCTAGAATTTCATCCCAAAGAATAGCCATGTGCCCGGGAGAGAAGTACTTAGAAATAAATTTTTCCGCTAATTCATCCCACATATGAATGGAATGATTTGGCAAACGTTCTAACCAATCTAAAGCTTTTCCCCATAGAGAGAAGGGAAAAGACCTTAGCCCTAAAGCATCCTCGGAGATATTTATTTGTTTACTCCCCCATCACGTATCTACAAACCCCTTCAAATGTTTATATGCATTTTGACCCAGTGCACCGGTGAAGAACCCTCGTTGCTCGAGCAAAGTGAGCATCACGTTAGTTATTTGGAAGTTGCCCGCCCTAATATGGGGAGGGACTATAGCACTTGCATACCCTTCATTCGGCAACACCCGGTGTGGAGCCGCTCGTGGTGGGGGTAGGGGTGGGGGTGGAGCGGGCACATTGTCTTGAGGCGCTCGAACTCGTCTATTGGCTTGAGGTTCAAGAGGGACCTCATCCATTTGATCATCCTCAACATCCACATCCCCCAAAGGTAAGTTTCGAGCTCATTGTTTGCCATGATTGCACCTACAATTTCTCAACACGTTAGTAACAAGGAAGGAAAAGAAGATATTCCAAAAAACACACCTAAAAATATAGCTAACACCGCTTTTAGCTCCCCGTTAACGGCGCCAAAAATTGATCTTGTCCAATTTCACACCTCAAGAGTCAGAAGTATATATCGTAGCGTGAGAGTTTAAATATCTAAGTTTACTCTTTCACAAAATGGGGTTGTTTTAAAGTCTAATTTAAAACTACAATTGCAAGTTGGGAAATAAAACTAAGAGATTGTTTTTGTTGTTTTTCAAATGTTGTAAAAAGCCTAGGGCTATGACCTTCACTAGGTTTTTACCTAATGGGATATAAACTTTAATGCTTTTTTTATTGATCGGGGTGTATTCTAGCTATCAACACACAATTACCCACTCAATACCTCTCGGTCAGAGAGTGATTTTGCCCAATTTGGCTTTCTCAAGTCCAAATCGGTATTGAACGAAACGGTTGATAAAAGCTCAAGTCGAGTTATTACTATCTCTAGGTTGAACCCTTTAATTGGGATTATCAATCTCTCGATTGACCCAATTTCTTATTAGCCAAGTTTTCCTAGACTATGTCTCTCTTTCTCAAGTAGAGACCATGTCAAATAGCTATGAACTAATGTTTGCAACCATTAATTCGACAAATAAAAGCAAGAACAAGGTTAAATAATAAACACCCAACCATAAACAAGCATTAAATCAAACACCCATTAAGTTTACACACTAGGGTTGGGTCACAACCCTAGTGAAAATCTAGCTACTCATGCTTGAAATGGAAGAAATAGAAGAAAAAATGATAATTAAACTCATATTGCAAGATCAAAATGATAAATTCTAAGTTAAAATACCTCAAAATATGAAAAACTACTAAAAAGAGTAAAAGGAAACGGCTACTGTAGCAGCTGATGTCAAAAGTTTACCTAAAAATGTGAAACTCGTCTATTTATACATGGCTGGAAATTTCTGACAAAAATGTCCTTCGGGAGGTTCTGCGGCCGCACAATTCCATGTGTGGTCCGCACATTTCTTCAATTTTATCAGGATTGGAAGTCTGCGGCCGCATAATTCTGATCTGCGACCGCATAATTTTGATCTGCGGCCGCAATGCACTCTTTCTACGGTCCGCACTTTTACATGTGCGGTAGTACCTTTCTCTTCTGTGGTCCGCGCTTTTACATCTGCAGTCGCATAGCTCTTCTTCTGCGGCCGCACAATTCTTGTGCGGTCCGTACTTCTGGGGGACTTGGAGTGCACATTCTTTGAACTTTGTTCCTGGCCCAACTTTTTCGGTCGTACAATTCACGTGCAGACCACACTTTGCACCAAACTCTGATGCCTTTTACGTCATAACCTGCGGCCGCAAATGATATTCTGCGATCCGCGCTTCTGAGCTTTTGTACCTTTTATGTCCTTGAGTTCAGATTACTCCTTTTTGAGTTGGATTTTATCTCGGGAGTTCATCTTTCAATATTCCTGCAATTAAGCATATTTTATTAGTTTTTGGGAACATAATTAAATACTTTTAGACAAAAACATAAGCTAAAAGGCGCTAATAAGTAGTCAAAATCCCCACTTATCACCTACGGCCAAAATTGCGCAGGTGCGACGCACCAGAACCAGACCTGTGTTCTTTAACAAAAATGGTCTGAAACTCATCGGACACTAAACCGCGCCCCTCGAGGCCTCTTCCAATTATACCTACCAGTCCTGTAACATAACGCGGACCTACTCGGGTCTCAGATCACCTCGAACAACGTCAAAACTACAATTCGCACCTCGATTCAAACTTAATGAATTTATGACAATTTCATTTCTAAAACTCGCGCCGCGCCGAAACGCATCAAAACATCCCTTAATGACCTAAATTTTTGCATGTAAGTCCCAAACGACATAATAGAGCTATTCCAACTTTTGGAATCGAAATCCGAGCTCGATATCAATAAAAGTTAATTTGTTGTCAAACTTTAAAATCTTTAAGCTTTCAAACTTCTAATGTTTTAATAAATGGCAATAACTCAACCTAGGGAGCTGCAAATTAAATTTTGGGCATACGCCCAAGTCCCAAATTATGATATGAACCTACTGAAACTGTCAAATCATTGATCCGAATTTGTTTGCTCAAAATGTTGACCGAAGTCAACTTAAGTGAGTTTTAATGCACTATTCCACATTTTTATCAATTTTTCACATAAAAACTTTCCAAAAAAATATACGGATTGCGCACTCAAGATGAGGAATGCTAAATGGTGCTATTCAAGGTTTCGGAGCACAAAATTGAATGTTAAATTTAAAGATGACCTATCGGGTCATCACATTCTCCACCTCTAAAACAAACGTTTGTCCTCGAACGGAATTTGAAAAGTACCTGGGCTGGTGAAAAGGTGTGGATATCTACTCCGCATGTCCAACTCAGACTCCCAGGTAGATGCTTCAACCGACCGACCTCTCCATTGTACTCGAATTGATGGATAACTCTTAGACCTCAACTGTCGGACCTGCCGGACTAGAATAGCTACCGGCTCTTCCTCATAAGTCAAATCTATGTCAAATTGGATTGAGGTGAAATCTAACACATGTGACGGATCACCATGATATTTCTAGAGCATAGACACATGGAACACCAGATGAACTGCTGATAAACTAGGTGGTAGTGCAAGCCTGTACGCTATTTCACCCACCCTTTCAAGAATTTCAAAGGGTCCGATATACCTAGGGCTCAACTTGCCCTTCTTTTCGAACCTCATTACACCATTCATAGGTGAATCCCAGAGCATTACTCTTTCTCCAACCATGAATGCACCATCATGAACTTTACGGTCGGCATAACTCTTTTGCCTAGACTGAGCTGTGCGAAGTCGATCCTGAATAATCTTGACCTTAGCCAAGGCACCCTGTACCAAATCGGTACCCAACAATCGAGCCTCTCCCGGTTCAAACTAGCCAACTGGCGAATGACATTGTCTCCCGTATAATGCTTCATATGGAGTCATCTGAATGCTTGACTGGTAGCTGTTATTATAGGCAAACTTCGCAAGTGGCAAGAATCGAACCCAAGAACCTCTGAAATCCATAACATAAACGCAAAGCATATCTGCCAATATTTGAATAGTGCGCTCGGATAGTCCGTCCGTCTGAGGATGAAATGATGTACTCACTTAACCTACGTGCCTAACTAACGTTGTACAACCCTCCAGAAGTGCGAGGCGGACTGCGTACCTTGATCAGAAATGATAGACACGGGCACACTGTGAAGGCGGACAATCTTGTGGATGTAAATCTCCGCTAACCGCTCTGAAGAATAGGTAACTGCTACTAGAATAAAATGTGTTGACTTGGTCAACTTGTCCACAATGACCCATACTGCGTCGAACTTTCTCTGATTCCATGGGAGCCCAACAACAAAATCCATAGTGATATGCTCCCACTTCCACTCAGGAATTTCTAGCTTTTGAAGCAAACCACAAGGTCTCTGATGCCCGTACTTGACTTGCTGACAATTTAGACACCGAGCTACATATGCAACTATATCCTTCTTCAGTATCCTCCACCAATAATATTGCTGCAAATCTTGATACATTTTGGTGGTACCCGGATGAATAAAATACTGGGAACTGTGGGCCTCTTCAAGAACTAATTCACGAAGCCCATCCACATTAGGTACACAAATATGACCTTGCATCCGCAAAACTCCATCCACAGCAGCCTGCTTGGCACCACCATGCCGCACTGTGTTCTTAAGTATAAGCAAATGAGGATCATCATACCGTCGCTCTCTGATGCGCTCATACAAGGAAAACTGAGTGATTGTGCAAGCTAGAACCCGATTGGAATCTGAAATATTTAGCCTCATGAACTGATTGGCCAAAGTTTGAATATCTGCGGCTAATGGCCCTTTAATAATCGGAATATATACAAGGCTGCCCATACTCACAGCCTTTCTGTTACAACCCAAATTCGCATATCATAGATCACGCCGTAAGGTAGTCGACGTAAATCCAAGAAGAGATTATCTTTGAGATGATAATAAGTTAATCCTATTGGTCTTAAACGATACAAGGGTGTATAAGAGTGGTTAACAAGTATTTGAAGTTAAGCTAATCAAGGATGTTGTAACCCGTATTTTCGGATAACACTAGAGGTGATTAACTGTCCCAAGAGGTCTTGTTTTAATGTATTTGAATCATATAATATCCGCATCATAAGTCTTGAAGTCAAGTGAGTTATGAAATAAAAGTCGATAAAAGTTGTCGCAACTTAGGTTTATAATTTTACTTAAACTTTAGGTCAAATGTTACTGCATTTTACTCCCAATGTGCTTGGAATTATGGGGTGATCTACCTATCAAATTGAATATCTATGAGTCTAGTTTCCAACGCATTAAACCGTTCGTCGATACGATCTCGGAATAGAGAGATATTCGCGTTTTCGCGAGAGTGCGCCAAGCTGCTCTCTATGGGGCCCACAAAGGCGGTTTAAGACATTTGGACATATATAAGATAACTCAACCCCGTTTTAAGTCATTATTTTTCAGTATATTCAGACCTTATAACCCTAAAAACATTCTCTCAAGGTTCTCTCATGATCCAAGACCCAAACAAAGGGCAAACAACACAAATCAAATGTCGGGAATCCCGTGGTGCTAGTAAGTTTCTTGTTTTTCTTGTTGTTGCTGATTTTTGTGTTGTTCCAGCTCGTGTGGGAGGTTGTTTTAAGTGCTTTATGTTCTGTAAATACACCTTCAAGTTTTTAATATCAACCCTAGGTGATTTCAAGTCTTCTAAAGTAATTCTAGTGCCGAAAAACCCGAATTAATTGCTAGTTTCGCTTCCTTGTTCTTGTGGCAGAATTGAAGGGATATTTCGTAGAAAATTAAGGTCAAATTGGAGTTGTTCTTTCTGTTTAAAGGTAAGTAACCTCTTACTCTATATATATTTAAGATTATCCAAGTTGCAGCTAAGTCATTGAAGCTAGAACTTGTGAAATATATATCGAAAAGCTTGGTAGTAATGTTGTTGGTTGGTGGACTGTTTTGGAGGCTCAATATGATTATTAATGATGTTGTTTGGACTGTTTGGTGATTGTATTGACTTGTGGGAAGTCATATAAATAGGGGAGGTGCTGTCCGTTTCATCGTAAAATAGGTTGTGGTCGATACATAATAGTTACGACGCTTAAACGATAATGATAGTGTCATTTATCTTATTGTAGACTAAGGAGTCGTGATATTTGCATAGCTTGAGGTTGGGCAGTATATACAAGGTATGTGAGGCTATCCCCTTCATTCTTTTGCACGACTCCAATTGTACATAATGTAATGAACGAGCTCCCAAAGATACTCTACTCTTAGAAGCTAGCAGTACTTACATTGCTGCCCTTCTTATGAAACGATTGATATTGATGTTACTTCTCTTATTCTTATATTATCAATGTTGTTGGTAGTTCCTGATTCTTATAAGATTCTTGATGAAGAGTTAATCCTAATAACGTGTACGAAGGATACCGACCTTACGTCACTCCGAAAGGTTCAAAATATGATTCCAACGAGTCCAGCATGCATCATATATATGTATCTATTTTACTCTACCGAGCCGCGCTATAGTCGGCCGGGTATGGCACCTATTGTGCAACCACTGATCAGTTGGGTTTTACCGAGCTCCACGTGGCCGGGTACGATTCTACCGAGCCCTATGATGGCCGGGTACGTTTTACCGAGCCTATTATGGCCGGGTACGATATGATGATGATGATGCCCACAAAGGCATATGTTTTAAACGTTTATGTATATATATATGTATGCATCATGTATTTCATGTCAGTAGCCCTCAGAGGTACCCAGATGTCACAGGTTGTATATTCCCTATCACTGTTTACATTATTGTTCTTACTTATGCTATTCTGCCTTACATACTCAGTACTTTATTCGTACTGACGTCCTTTTTATTTGTGGACGCTGCATGTCGTGCTGCAGGTCCTGATAGACGGGTAGACGCAGCTCCCCCATCACAGTAGGCTATCCGGTTCAGCGTTATTGGCAAGATCCTTTCTCCGGACTTGCCGTGGTCTTGGTATGCATTTTTGTTATAGACCTTATGGGTATGTCGGGGCCCTGTTCCGGCAATGTTGTAGCACTTATGTTCTTTTAGAGGCTCATAGACAGGTGTCGACTCATGTATGGTTTGGAATGCCTTGTCGGCTGATTTTTGTTGTATAGTCTTTCATGGCACCATGGTAGCTCGTACCTTATATATAGTTTCTTGACAGTCTTGTCGTCCCATGTTACGTATGTTCATGACATTATCTTTCATTGTTGGATGTTCATGATCCATGTCTTTCATTTATATTGGTCTTGTCGGCCCTTAAAGATAATAAGGAAGGTTAGATAAAATGTACGTTGGTGCTCGGCAAGTATGGCCCGGGTGCTAGTCATGACCCTCCAGTTGGGTCGTGACAAACTTGGTATCAGAGCAAGTCTGTCCTAGGGGTTGTCTATGAGCCGTGTCTAGTAGAGTTTTGATTATGGATGTGTAGCGCGCCACATTTATAATCAGGAGGCTACGTGACATCTAGGGTTGTTACCTTCTTCCTGAATCTAGATCGTGCGTAGAGTTGAGTCGTAAGTGTTCATATCTAATATTCACCTTGTTTTCTTTTAGCGATGCCTTCGACTAGGAAGCAAGCGATTAGTAAACGGCTTGATACAGCTGTAGGAGAGGGTAACATTCAGGTGCCTCCAGCCATAGCAGGCCAAAGTGAGCCTCAGAGTGAGATGCCGTCTCATACCTCTCTGTCTCCTCCAGAGGATATTAGGAGGCACCCAGTACATCCAGTTCCTCCGTCTGGCACTACAGACCACGATATGCATAGTGCAGTGTAGTTGTTGAGTAGCTTAGTAGCTGCTCAGGCTCAGAGGCAGAATACCGGTGCTGCTGATAAACCGGTTAGTGCAGGAGTTCGTGATTTTATTAATCTAGACCCTCCAGTGTTTACCGGATCAAGCCCCAAGGAGGACCCGCAAACATTTATTGATCAGGTTCATTGTACATTGCGTGTTATGCATGCTAGTGATACAGAGGCAGTAGAGTTGGCTTCTTATCGGTTATGGGATTTAGCGATTTTATGGTATGATAGTTGGGAGAGATCTAGGGGTCCGAACGCTCCTCCAGCCGTGTGGAAGGAATTTTCTGAGGCCTTTCTTCATCACTACTTACCAGCTGAGATACGATGAGCTAGAGCTGATAAGTTCTTGAACCTTCGACAGGGTAATATGAGTGCATGAGAGTATAGTATATAGTTTGATTCTTTATCAAGGTATACTCCCCATATGGTGGCCGAGATGAGTGATAGGGTGACCACATCTGATAAATGAGTGCACAACAGCCTCCTTGGTAGAGGGCATGGATATTTCCCGTATTCAGGCTTATGCCCAGACCCTTCAGGATCATAAGTTATATGCTAAGCTCTCTAAATGTGAATTCTTGCTGAACTCAGTAGCATTCCTTGGCCATGTGATATCTGATGCGGGTATTAGTGTCGACACTCAGAAGATCGATGCAGTGAAGAATTGGCCGAGACCTACAACACCGTCAGAAGTCCGTAGCTTCCTGGGGCTAGCAGGATATTATAGGCGGTTTGTAGAAGGGTTTTCCTCTATATCAGCACCATTGACTAAGTTAACACAGAAAACTAAGTTCCAGTGGTCTGATGCTTGTGAACATAGTTTTCAGGAGCTAAAGAATCGATTGACATCCGCGCCAGTGCTCACTCTCCCAGAAGGAACAGAAGGTTATGTGGTATATTGTGATGCCTCAGGTATAGGTTTGGGGTGCGTATTGATGCAACGTGGGAAGGTGATTGCTTATGCATCAAGACAATTGAAGAAGCATGAAAAGAATTACCTGACTCATGATTTGGAATTGGCTGCAGTAATATATGCTTTGAAGATATGGCGGCACTACTTATACGGCGTCCATGTTGACATCTACACAGATCACAAGAGTTTACAATACATCTTCAAGCAGAAGGAGTTGAATTTGAGGCAGCGTAGGTGTCTTGAATTACTGAAAGACTACGACATCGAGATATTGCACCATCCTGGTAAAGCCAATGTTGTGGCAGACGCTCTCAGCCGTAAGTGAATGGGAAGCTTAATACATATTGAGGCAGGTAGACAAGGGTTGACCAAAGAGCTTCACCTGCTGGCCAATATGAGAATCAGATTGTTGGACTCTGATGACGGAGGTGTTACTGTACAGAATACAGCAGAATCATCTTTGGTAGCCGAGGTAAAAGCACGGCAATATGAAGATCCTACCTTAGTAAGATTGAGAGAGGGAATTCAGTAGTGTAAGATTACAGCTTTCAAGATCGGAGGAGATGGGACACTAAGATACCAGGGCCGATTATGTGTACCTAGTGTGGCAGGGTTGCGAGAGAAGATTATGATTGAGATTCACCAGTCCCGATATTCTATCCATCCTGGCTCGACAAAGATGTATCATGACGTTAAGGAGCAGTATTGGTGGGATAACATGAAGAAGTCTATTGCAGAATTTGTAGCCCAGTGTCCTAATTGTCAACAAGTAAAGATCGAGCATCAGAAACCCAGTGGATTGATTCAGAATATAGAGATTCCGACCTGGAAATGGGAGGTGATTAATATGGACTTCATTATTGGATTACCTCGCTCTTATCATAAGTTTGACTCCATTTGGGTGATAGTTGATCGACTTACAAAATCTGCCCATTTTCTACCAGTTAAGACAACTTACACGGCTGAAGATTATGCGAAGTTGTATATCAAGGAGATTGTTAGGCTTCATGGTGTGCCGGTATCTATTATATCAGACCGAGGAGCTCAATTTACGGCTAACTTTTGGAGGTCTTTTCAGAAGGGTTTAGGCACACAAGTAAATCTCAGCACTGCATTCCATCCGCAGACTGACGGACAGGCTGAACGTACCATCCAGATGCTTGAAGATATGCTACGAGCATGTGTTCTAGATTTCAAGGGGAATTGGGATGACCATCTGGCACTTATAGAATTTGCCTACAATAATAGCTATCATTCCAGTATTAAAATGGCCCCGTATGAGGCACTGTACGGGAGGAGATGTAGATCACCAGTTGGATGGTTCGAAGTCGGTGAGACAGAATTATATGGGCCAGATTTGATTCACCAAGCCATTGAGAAGGTGAAAGTGATACAAGAGCGACTGAGGACGGCACAAAGCAGGCAAAAGTCTTATTCCGACGTCCGACGTCGTGATCTGGAATTTAAGGTTGGTGATTGGGTTTTCCTAAAGATCTCGCCGATGAAGGGTGTTATGCGTTTTGGGAAGAAGGGTAAGTTGAGTCCGCGGTATATTGGGCCGTACAAAATTCTTCGACGAATTGGACAGGTTGCTTACGAGTTAGAATTGCCATCTGAATTGGAATTTGTCCACCCGGTATTCCATGTATCTATGTTGAGGAAATGTATTGGAGACCCTTCTCGGGTCATCCCTATCAAAGATGTACAAGTTACAAAGGATCTATCATATGATGAAGTGCCAGTGGCTATATTAGATCGACAAGTCCGCAAGCTGAGAACAAAGGATGTAGCTTCCGTGAAAGTATTATGGAGGAACAAGAATATAGAAGAAATGACATGGGAAGCAGAAGAGGAGATGAAGTCTAAATACCCTTACCTATTCCAGAGTGAAGATAACGAGGATGCCGGGGGAAAGAAGGACGCATTATAAGGTGAAACGGCTCTATGAGATAAGCAATAGCTTGTGAATACTCTTTTTTTAATACAAAATGGTGATATGCAGATAATGTACATATCCATAATGCTTTGTATAGTCTTGTATGGCCATAGGTTGGGTTTAACTGCTTGCAAGTTTGGCTAGTGTCCATTTTATAAGGGAAACTCAGCCGGAAATCTCCGTCGGAATCCACGATGAGTTAGACACCCCATAAACCCTTACATTCGAGGACGAATGTTCCTAAGGGGGAGAGGATGTTACAACCCAAATTCGCATATCATAGATCACGCCGTAAGGTAGTCGACGTAAATCCAAGAAGAGATTATCTTTGAGATGATAATAAGTTAATCCTATTGGTCTTAAACGATACAAGGGTGTATAAGAGTGGTTAACAAGTATTTGAAGTTAAGCTAATCAAGGATGTTGTAACCCGTATTTTCGGATAACACTAGAGGTGATTAACTGTCCCAAGAGGTCTTGTTTTAATGTATTTGAATCATATAATATCCGCATCATAAGTCTTGAAGTCAAGTGAGTTATGAAATAAAAGTCGATAAAAGTTGTCGCAACTTAGGTTTATAATTTTACTTAAACTTTAGGTCAAATGTTACTGCATTTTACTCCCAATGTGCTTGGAATTATGGGGTGATCTACCTATCAAATTGAATATCTATGAGTCTAGTTTCCAACGCATTAAACCGTTCGTCGATACGATCTCGGAATAGAGAGATATTCGCGTTTTTGCGAGAGTGCGCCAAGCTGCTCTCTATGGGGCCCACAAAGGCGGTTTAAGACATTTGGACATTATAAGATAACTCAACCCCGTTTTAAGTCATTATTTTTCAGTATATTCAGACCTTATAACCATAAAAACATTCTCTCAAGGTTCTCTCATGATCCAAGACCCAAACAAAGGGCAAACAACACAAATCAAATGTCGGGAATCCCGTGGTGCTAGTAAGTTTCTTGTTTTTCTTGTTGTTGCTGATTTTTGTGTTGTTCCAGCTCGTGTGGGAGGTTGTTTTAAGTGTTTTATGTTCTGTAAATACACCTTCAAGTTTTTAATATCAACCCTAGGTGATTTCAAGTCTTCTAAAGTAATTCTAGTGCCGAAAAACCCGAATTAATTGCTAGTTTCGCTTCCTTGTTCTTGTGGCAGAATTGAAGGGATATTTCGTAGAAAATTAAGGTCAAATTGGAGTTGTTCTTTCTGTTTAAAGGTAAGTAACCTCTTACTCTATATATATTTAAGATTATCCAAGTTGCAGCTAAGTCATTGAAGCTAGAACTTGTGAAATATATATCGAAAAGCTTGGTAGTAATGTTGTTGGTTGGTGGACTGTTTTGGAGGCTCAATATGATTATTAATGATGTTGTTTGGGCTGTTTGGTGATTGTATTGACTTGTGGGAAGTCATATAAATAGGGGAGGTGCTGTCCGTTTCATCGTAAAATAGGTTGTGGTCGATACATAATAGTTACGACGCTTAAACGATAATGATAGTGTCATTTATCTTATTGTAGACTAAGGAGTCGTGATATTTGCATAGCTTGAGGTTGGGCAGTATATACAAGGTATGTGAGGCTATCCCCTTCATTCTTTTGCACGACTCCAATTGTACATAATGTAATGAACGAGCTCCCAAAGATACTCTACTCTTAGAAGCTAGCAGTACTTACATTGCTGCCCTTCTTATGAAACGATTGATATTGATGTTACTTCTCTTATTCTTATATTATCAATGTTGTTGGTAGTTCCTGATTCTTATAAGATTCTTGATGAAGAGTTAATCCTAATAACGTGTACGAAGGATACCGACCTTACGTCACTCCGAAAGGTTCAAAATATGATTCCAACGAGTCCAGCATGCATCATATATATGTATCTATTTTACTCTACCGAGCCGCGCTATAGTCGGCCGGGTATGGCACCTATTGTGCAACCACTGATCAGTTGGGTTTTACCGAGCTCCACGTGGCCGGGTACGATTCTACCGAGCCCTATGATGGCCGGGTACGTTTTACCGAGCCTATTATGGCCGGGTACGATATGATGATGATGATGCCCACAAAGGCATATGTTTTAAACGTTTATGTATATATATATGTATGTATCATGTATTTCATGTCAGTAGCCCTCAGAGGTACCCAGATGTCACAGGTTGTATATTCCCTATCACTGTTTACATTATTGTTCTTACTTATGCTATTCTGCCTTACATACTCAGTACTTTATTCGTACTGACGTCCTTTTTATTTGTGGACGCTGCATGTCGTGCTGCAGGTCCTGATAGACGGGTAGACGCAGCTCCCCCATCACAGTAGGCTATCCGGTTCAGCGTTATTGGCAAGATCCTTTCTCCGGACTTGCCGTGGTCTTGGTATGCATTTTTGTTATAGACCTTATGGGTATGTCGGGGCCCTATTCCGGCAATGTTGTAGCACTTATGTTCTTTTAGAGGCTCATAGACAGGTGTCGACTCATGTATGGTTTGGAATGCCTTGTCGGCTGATTTTTGTTGTATAGTCTTTCATGGCACCATGGTAGCTCGTACCTTATATATAGTTTCTTGACAGTCTTGTCGTCCCATGTTACGTATGTTCATGACATTATCTTTCATTGTTGGATGTTCATGATCCATGTCTTTCATTTATATTGGTCTTGTCGGCCCTTAAAGATAATAAGGAAGGTTAGATAAAATGTACGTTGGTGCTCGGCAAGTATGGCCCGGGTGCTAGTCATGACCCTCCAGTTGGGTCGTGACACTTTCTACTCAAAGCATCGGACACTACATTGATCTTTCCGGGGTGATACAAAATAGTGATATCATAGTTTTTCAACAACTCCAACCATCTTCTCTGCCCCAGATTGAGATTTTCTTTTTGAACAGATATTGTAGGCTATGATGATCAGTGAATACCTCACACGAGACACTGTAAAGTTAATGCCTCCAAATCATCAACGCATGAACAATGGCTGCCAATTCTAAGTCAATAACAGGGTAATTCTTCTCATAAACTTTCAACTGCCGCGACACATATGCAATCACTCTACCATCTTGCATTAATACTACACCAAGCCCAATGCGAGATGCATCACAATATACCATATAAGATCCTGAACTTGTGGGAAGTACCAACATTGGCGCCATAGTCAAAGTAGTCTTGAGCTTCTGAAAGCTCAACTCACACTCATCTGATCATGTGAATGGGGCACCCTTCTTGGTCAATTTGGTCAATAGGGATGTTATGGATGAAAACACCTCCACAAACAGTCGATAATAACTTTCCAAACCCAGGAAACTCCGGATCTATGTAGCTGAGGTAGGTCTACGCCAATTTTGAACTGCCTTAATCTTCTTAGGATCCACTTTTATACCTTCTGCCGATACAACAAGCCCCAAAAAGGCAACTGAATCTAACCAAAATTAACATTTTGAAAATTTGGCATATAACTGGTTATTCTTCAAAGTATGAAGCACAATTCGAAGATGCTGCTCATGCTCCTCTCGACTACTGGAGTAAATCAGGATATCATCAATGAATACAACCATAAAAGAATCCAAATAGGGCTTGAATACCCGATTCATCAAATCCATAAATGTTGGTGGGGCATTTGTCAGCCAAAATGACATCACTAGGAATTCGTAATGCCCATACCGAGTCCGCAAAGCTTTCTTAGGGACATCAGATGCCCTAATCTTTAACTGATGGTAACCAGACCTCAAATCGATCTTTGAAAACACCTTGGCACCCTGAAGCTGATCGAATAAGTCATCAATTCTTAGCAATGGATACTTGTTCTTTATAGTAGCCTTGTTCAACTGCTGATAATCTATACACATCCCCACTGAAGAATCTTTCTTCTTTACAAATAACACTAGTGCACCCCAGGGCGAGACGCTAGGTCTAATGAATCCCTGATCAAGCAAGTCTTGTAACTGCTCCTTCAATTCCTTTAGCTCCGGCGGGGCCATACGATATGGTGGAATAGAAATGGGTTGGGTTCCCGAAGCCATATCAATACAGAAGTCAATATCTCTATCGGGTGGCATCCCCGGAAAATCTACAGGAAATACATCTAGAAACTCATGGACAACTGGACTGAGTCCATAGAAGGAATATCCGCACTAGAATCACGAATATGAGCCAAATAAGCTTGACAACCCTTCTCGACTATACATCGAGCCTTCACATAAGAGATAACCCTAGTGGTAGAATAGCCAGGAATCCCTTTCCACTCTAATTGAGGCAACCCCGACATTTCTAAGGTCACCGTTTTGGCGTGACAATCCAATATAGCATGATAAGGTGACAGTCAATCCATACCGAAGATGACATCAAAATCCACCATATCAAGAAGTAGAAGATCCATGCTAGTCTCAAGACTTCCAATAGTAACCACACACGAACGATAGACATGATCTACCACAACAGAATCTCTCACCGGTGTGGACACACACAGAGAAACACTAAGAGAATCACGAGGCACAACCAGATATGAGGCAAAATAGGAGGACATATAGGAATAAGTAGATCCCGGATCAAATAGAACTGAAGCATCTCTATGGCAAACTGGAACAATACATGTGATAACGACATCATACGACTCGGCCTCAGGCCTAGCTGGAAAAGCATAAAATCGGGGCTGGGGCCCACCACTCGGAGCTACATCTCTGGGACGGCCTCTAACTGGCTGGCCTTCACTTCTAACGACCTGACCTCCACCTCTAGATGTCTGACCCCTGCCCCTAGCTAGCTGGGCGAGAGGCGGAATAGCTAGTGCTGGAATCATAGTACAAGAGCCCTGATGCTACATGCTGCCCTGAGACCTGGGGCAAAATCTAGCAACGTGTCTAAGGTCCCCACAAGTATAAAAAGCCCTCAGTTGTTGTGACTGCTGACCCTGGGACTAGCCATGTTGACCTGGATAACCACTCTGATGACTCTGGATCGGAGGTGCACTAATAGGAGCTGGTGGTGCACTGTAAGCTAACTGGTCAGGATGAGACATAATAGGACCACGGCTCCCTGAAGCACCATGAGATGCCTAGAGTGCTGACTGAAACGGCCTGGGAGGATGGCCTCTACCAAAATTACCCCTGCCTCCAGACGCGGCACCACTGAACCCACCGAACTGACTAGGTCTCTTATGAGACACTTGTCCCCTTTCCTGAGCAAGAACCATCTCTATCCGTCTAGCAATATTTACAGCCGCGTGAAAGGAAATATCACTTCCGATCTCCTTGGTCATCTGAAGCCTGATAAGGTAAGTGAGTCCCTCAATGAATCTCCTCACCCTCTCCCTCTCAGTAGGGAGCAAGATAGTAGCATGGCGGGCTAGATCCACAAAATAGGTCTCGTACTGAGTAACAGTCATACTGCCCTGCTGGAGATGCTCAAACTGCCTGCGGTAATCCTCTCTCAGTATGACAGGGAGGTACTTCTCTAGAAATAGCTGAGAAAACTGATCTTGGGTAAATACAGAAACCCGGCTGGTCTGGTTAACATATAATCTCTCCACCACCTCTTGGCGGAACCCGTCATCCGAAACACAGCAAAATCTACCCCATTGGTCTCGACTATACCCATGTTCCACATCACCTCATAGCAGCGGTCAAGATAATCTTGTGGGTCCTCAGAAAGTGCACCACTGAAGTGAACTGGAAAGAGCTTAGTAAACTTGTCCAAACTCAATAAAGCCTCAGAAGACATGGCGGGCCTATCACCGGCCTGTGCCGCAACCACCGGCTGAATTACCCCAATTGACGGGGTTGTTGGAGCCTGATACTGGGGAGCAATCTGCTCCGAAGCGGGAGTAGTGGGAGTCTGCCTCTACCTCGGCCTCTGGCGCGACCTCGGTGTCGTCCTCTACCCCTGGTCATAACTGCCACCGGGGGCTCTAGCTCCTGTCCGGCGGCAGATGTAGTACGTGTTCTCTCCATCTGCGATCGAACAAGAATAGAATGGTTCAATCATCGATGATAGAATAAAATTACATGACATAATAAGAAAGAAGTGATATTATTCCTAAACTTCCTAGCCTCTGGAAGATAAGTACATACGTCTCCGTACCGATCCTTCAGATTGTACTAAGCTTGCTCGTGACACGTGAGACCTAAGTAACCTAGTACTCTGATACCAACTTGTTACGACCTAAAATTTCCACCTTTGGGACTGTGATGACGCCTAACATTTCACTTGCTAGGCAAGCCAACGTTAGAATAATCTTAACTATTTTTAAATAATTCAAATTAAACGAAAGCCAATTACTGAAATAAAGTACGGAAGACCATAACAACCGAATCATCCAAATACATCTGGTGTCACAAGTGCACAAGCTACTAGAATAATACAAATAAAGGTCTGAATAAAATTCAAGGTGTTTGAAAGATAATACACAGCTAATATAAAGTAGAAGGGGACTTCAGAACTGCGGACGCTGTGCAGTTATACCTCAAGTCTCCTCTGGATAGCTGAATCCGAGCAAGTCTAGGGTATGCCGCTGGGACCAACTCCAAAATCTGCACAAGAAGTGCAGAGTGTAGTATGAGTACAACTGACCCCATTTACTCCATAAGTGTCGAGCATAACCTAGACGAAGTAGTGACGAGGCTATGACACAACCTGTGCAAGTATATACATATACGAAGTAAATATTGAACACAGTAATTAACAAATTTACAAATTTAGGAAGGAACATGTGACGGGAAATATTATAAATATTTCAGCCAGGGAAGTGTCACGTAGCGTCCAAATAATGCAGCAACAACAAAATAGGTAGCTGAAATATAAAAATGGCATGACACCACCCTTCGTGCTTTTACTCTCATTCTTCCCATGAAATGATAAATAAATAATATGAATGGCACGATATCACCCTTCGTGCTTTAACTCTCTTTCTTGCCATAGTATGATGAATAAATAATTTAAATAGTGCGGCATCACCCTTCGTGCTTTGATTCTCTTACTCACTTAATAAATCAATAAACAATATTGTAAAATGGTACGACATCACCCTTCGTGTTTTGACAATCTTCCTCATCATGACAATAATAATATAAATAGTATAAATGGCACGGCATCGCTCTTCGTGCTTTTACAATCTTTCTTACCATGAAAATAATAATATAAATTCGAAAGAGTATTTAAATGCGGGGATCTATACTTATCAATAAATTCGATACCAGAATACCGACCTTACCTTCCACATATTTAACAATAATTAAATTAGCAATAATTTCATGAAAAATGATCAAATAAACCATAATAAACTTAAGCAGGAATATCTTAATTAAATAGGTAATTATTCAAAATGAACAAATCTTACCCACATACTTTGACTCAACCACAACGCATAAGTACTCGTCACCTCACATATACGTTGTACCCGCACATTAAATCACATAGCAAATAGACAAACAAGTCCTACTCCCTCAAGTCAAGGTTAACCACGACACTTACCTCGCTTCGCAATTCAAGTGATCACTCGACCACGGCTTTTCCTTTCGAATTAGTCTCCAAACCAATCAAACCTAGCAGTTTATTTACCAATAATTCAATTTGAGCTTTAGAACTTATTCACAATTCGAAAGAGACTTAATTTAAGTCATTTTCGGAAAAGTCAACCAAAAGTCAATGTGGGGCCCACTTTTCAGAATCCGACAAAAAATTACGGAATCCAAGTACCCATTCCGATACGAGTTCAACCATATAAAAATTATCAAATTCTGACATCAGATTGCCTTTTAAATCTTCATTTTATATTTTTGGAAGATTTTACAAAAATCTAATTTTTCTCCCATTAAATCCACAGATCATAATGTAAATAAGTATGAAATCATGAAATATAATCAATATAGGATAAGGAATACTTATCCAGTTCGAGCTTGTGAAAAATCCCTTTGAAATCGCCCAAATCTGAGACTTAAAACTCAAAAATAAATAAAAATGGCAAACTCCCGATTTTAAGCATTTTGTCCAGCATTATCAGGTCATTGCGGATATTATTTTCGCATTTGCGGGCTCGCATTGTCGAGAAAAATCTCGCATCTGCGAACCAAGGCAGCCAGGTAGAGGACCGCATATGCGGACCTTCACGTCGCAGATGCGACTGCGCAGAAGCGCAAGGGGAGCCCAGAAGCGTGAAGGATCGCATCTGCGATCATGGCACTATAGAAGGGGCATCACATCTGTGCCCCAAGCTTCGCAGAAGCGAAGCTTCTCCTTGGCCTCAAAGTCGCAGAAGCGACCACGCACCTGCGGCCAAAATTACGCAGGTGCGACGCACCAGAACCAGACCTGTATTCTTGAACAAAGGTGATCTGAAACTCGTCTGAAACTCACCCGAGCCCCTCGGGGCCTCGTCCAATGATACTGCCAGTCCCGTAACATAACGGGGACCTACTCGGGGTCTCAAATCACGTCGAACAACGTCAAAACTATATTTCGCACCTCGATTCGAACTTAATGAATTTATGACAATTTCAATTCTAAAACTTGCGCTGAAGCACATCAAAACAGTCCGGAATGACCTAAAATTTTGCATGTAAGTCCCAAACGACATAACAGAGCTATTTCAACTTTCAAAATTAAAATCCGAGCCCGATATCAATAAAAGTCAATTTGTGGTCAAACTTTGAAATCTTTAAGCTTTCAAAATTCTAACTTTTCAATAAATAGCAATAACTCAAGTTAGGGACCTCCAAATTAAATTTCGGGTATACGTCCAAGTCCCAAATTATGATACGGATCTACCGAAACTGTCAAAATATCGATGCGGGTCTGTTTGCTCAAAATATTGACCGAAGTCAACTTAAGTGAGCTTTATGCACTATTCCACATTTTTATCAATTTTTCACATAAAAATTTTTCGAAAAAATATACGGACTGCGCACGCAAGTCGAAGAATGCTAAATGGTGCTATTCGAGGTCTCGGAGCACATAATTAAATGTTAATTTTAAAGATGACCTATCGGGTCATCACAATAGAGGTCTCAAAATATGGTAGTAAATCCTATTACTCAAAACGACCTATCGGATCGTCACACATCCCATCCATAAGTCTTCATATAAGCTAGTCCAAACATCTCGACTGATATATTGTAATCCACCATACTATCATCTGGTAGATTATTCATTTGAGTTGTTATAGAGTGTCAAATATTAATAACTAAACTTAAACTTATTTAATATAAATAATCACTCAGTACGTGCATTGTACGTATTATTAGTCACACCTTTCTTATTTTCGTAATTGTAGCTTATAGCTATCGTACTTTTATAAAACATAAAGCCTCTAGTTTCACAGCGAACCTATGTTAGTAACACTTATCTATATTGGTAAAGATTTTTCAAGTTAACGAGATATTAGCCATATTTTACAATACACTATATTAGTTCTTGATTGCCAAAATTTTATTTACTAGTATGGTGATTTGAGTAGTTTAATTCAAAGTATTAGAATATTCGAAAAAGTTCTACTAAAAGTTAAAAAATACATATAAAAGATTAAAAACTTCAAAAGGATATATACTGCATTCTTGATAATACCATACAAAGAAATAATGAAGCATTATTTTATTAATTGAAAAGTCAAATAATGAATACAAGAAAATAATAAAGTTTATAAATATATGTCATGATCCAAATTCATGAGCAGACTGTATCCGTTAAGCGTACTGTATTCATTTCAATGTCAAAACACGATATCATAATCCATAAAACAAAATCATAACAAAGATATAACTGAATCTCTTAAAATACAATGTAAGTCTCAAGTACGACATAAAGTCTAATTCAAACCATAACCCACACTAACATAGTCAAAGAAGCATCTTAAATGGACACTAAATGTCTTCAAGGGGACACTAACAAATTTGACACAAATAATTAATCATGAAATAAATCATCAGGAGGTACGTATAGAAACATCAAATAACCTAGCATATGCCAATGTCAATGCGGAACTAGGATGTCATGCACGTTTTATCAGAGAACATACATAGATAATGCTTTTATATCTCAAAACTATCATGTTATTGTCATAAAATAGTATAACACAGTTTTATAGAGTCAAAATGTCTCTAACATAACGTTTTAGTTTTATTTTAAAAAGGCATACATGTCATAGTACATGCTCGCCTCATAATATACTAGATAGTTTGAAAGCAATTATGCAAGTTTCAAAATTAATATTTTTGAAAAGCAAGTAATCTAGATGTTAAAGTCTCAATACATGTTCAGCTTTTTTTAAAGCAATTTTTTTGTAAAAACTGAAAAAAAAAAATATTTTCATTTTTTTTTGTTTTTAGTTTTTTTTTTGTTTTTAGTAAAAAGAAATTCAGTTTTTCCAGTTTTTACAAAAAAAAATTGCTTTAGAAAATTGCTTTTCGGGTATGGGTAATAGGTCTTTTTAATTAATTAGGAGATATTTAGAATTGGCCAACAGGACGATGACACGTGTCCCTCCGTTTAAATGAGGGGTATATTTGAACCCAAAGTATGACTCCAGGAGTTTAGATAACCAAATAGTATAACGAATGGTATTCTTAGACCATTTTTGAAAGTACAAGGGTATATTTGGATCGTACCATTTTCGAAAGTACAGGATATTCTTAGCCGTACTATATATTAGAAGAGAAAGAGTTTCGACATGTGTGTTTAAGATCTTTTCAATAAAGGTTGAGGATATTTAGGTCACTTCACATTAGCTCTACAGATTTCTCCCGTCTTTGACTCTGTTCAAGCTACATGTATGCACATATCTTCTTCTTCTTTTCCTCGATTTTTATTTGGGTCAGCTTTTTTTGAGTTCTCTCCATCCTTCTTAGTTTTGCTATATTTAATGGATATAGAAATCTTTCACCCTCAAAGTACGATGGCTTGCCTCCACCAGTTATATTCTGAGATCGAGCAAACCTTGAATCTTGCACATATGATGAATCTTTACTCCCCAAAGATTTTCTGTGAGGGTGTGCTAAAACTTAGCAAATGTGGTCATCATGCCCTTCTCACCAGCATCGATGATGACAATGACCGTGGATGGATGGAACGGTTCATTGTCATTGCTACCAGGGACATCCTCCCGGCCACAAGACCTGCTCTTCCCGAATCATGGAATCTTCTCCGTAAGTC
This sequence comes from Nicotiana tomentosiformis, assembly GCF_000390325.3. NCBI lineage: Eukaryota > Viridiplantae > Streptophyta > Magnoliopsida > Solanales > Solanaceae > Nicotiana > Nicotiana tomentosiformis. The sequence continues at coordinate 18,818,055 of NC_090819.1, forward strand.
TTCAAATACCATTTTTCTTTGTGTGTTCAGAAAGACCTTCCTTCGCTACTAACTTTATTTTTTTCTTGCTCCAGCTACTCACTGAAAGCCACCGCGAGTTCAAGATCTGGCCCGATGGGTGCAGAAAATTCAGGATATTACTACACCAGAGTTCCGAAAGTGGAAAGAAATGACTCCCAAATATGAGTGGAAAGCCAAAAATCATGGTAAACAAAAGTTCTTCTTCCCTTCTTTCAATCTTACAACATAACTTGAAAACAATTTGTTAACTGTCTTTTTGTACCATACAGGACTTCCGAAGGGGTCCGTTGTATATTTTCTCTAGTATTAATTTATGTGAAACACAAAATAAGGCTCTCAAAACTAATAAAGAAATTTCGTGTTCCTACAATCTATCAATTTAAGAATTTCTTTCATTATAGATGTCAGTAATATTATTTGAGCCTAGATTGAAGAGGATAGGGCCCATTCTGCTAGAAGTATCTTTATTTCTCCTAAATTTATGGGATTTTTCTAATGTTAACCTTTTAAATTAGATGCCTAGAATTTATATTTTGGTCTTAGTTGAAGAAGAAATTACTCATCCTACTAGAAGGACCCCTATTTTTTCCTAAGTTTCTAGATTTTTTCAACTCTTTATATTATGATTTGTCCTTGGTTCAAGAGGACATTATTGGAAGAAATGCTATTTTTTTAAAAGAAATGCTACAGTCTTTTGGTCTCAAAAATTTGATTCTGCACGAATACATCTTCATATAGGCCTCATTGTGACCCAGAGGAATCTCAACGAGTGTTACAAAGTTCCCTCACCCGGAGGCAAGCTTGCGAATCTGCTCTTGCTTCCGGTGAAGGTGCCTCCTCTAGTAGTCCCCATCCCAAGGATAAGAAACCAAAGAGGAAATGTACCTCCTCGACTGGGACTTAGAAGAAGAGAATAAAAAATAATACAAACCGGACTGGCCACAGTGGTCCTCGATGTCGAAGAAGGAGCCGATGATGGAGAGGCTCCTCTTCAGAGAAGAAAAAGATGTTCATCAGCTCAATCGGGTACTCAGCCAGGAGAGTTTTAAACTCCACCTCCAGAAGAGGTTGAGAGACTCTGGTGGGAAATGGATTTAGTTGAAAATACTAATTCCCATTTTTTGATTCCTTTAAATGCCTCCAGTCAAAGGAGTTCAGTCCCTGACCTTCCTTTATCACCAACTTCTGAGCCGATAACAACTGTCACTCTTTCTTCACTAGTTGATTCCTCTCCACCGGTGCCATCCGAACAAATGGAAGATAATCCTACTCCACGGTCTCCCGACCATGAAAATTTTGGAAATACTTATTCAGCAACCACTCTCAATACCCCCATGGAAGGCGAAGTTCCATTCTTTCTGTTTTGAATCAGTGTCATATACTTTCTAAGCCGGTGGAGCTTGCCAATTATCTGAAGTCGCTGGCCTCAGAAAAAGACTAGAGAAAGATGGATTCTCTCTCTGGTGAGTATTTTCTAAATAACAACATGCACTGTTCGGCACAGGTATCCATGTAACTTTCTTCTATCTCCTTTCAATTTATACTTTGCATTAATAACTTTACCTTTAACCTTTTTCAGGCCAACCTTCTTGCTTCCGAGGGCTTGCAAAGGTTGATTCTGGACAAACAAAAGCTTACTTTGGAATGAGACCAACTTTTAGCCGAACGGAATTAGCTTGTCGAGCACCTCCCAGTGTTAGAAGCAAGAATTGCTCAAATAAATGATCTCAAGGCTCGATTACAGCAGTTCGAGCAAGATAAAATGCCTTCCAGCCAAGATGCTGCCCTACTGCATATAGACCTCAAAGATGCAAAGGCTAAGTGGGTTGAACTTCATGATATTACAACTGCTGTTGCCAAGCATGAGTCTGCCTTCATGGAACAAGTTAATAACTTGAAGGCTAGTTTGCACTATAAAATTGAGGAGGCCAATGCTGCCGAGGATAAAAGATCAAGGATGGAGGAAAGGCTCAAAAGAGTAATGAAGTAGAATCAAATTCATGCCGCAACAAATGTTGATCTTGATTCCAGAATTAGCATTGTTAAAGTTGAAAATGAAATGCTTCAAGCGAATATTGAAAAACTCTGAGCCAAACTCCAAGACCAGAAAGATTCCATCATCTTTGAGAAAACCTATGCCATATACCATACAAAGAGAAAGACTTTGGAGAATGCCCACTGCTTCTAATTCTTCGAATACTAACTCCGAGTATTCGGCAACCGAAGGAGAAACCAAAGAGGATGTAGGCCCTGAATTGGAGGCGGAACAACTTTCTCCTACTAAGGAAAATGAAGACTCTTTTCTCCCCTCGGGTTCTGGCAGCAAAAACTGATGTATATATTTTTTCTTACTTTTTGTAATTATGCTAAAACTTTTTACTAAGTTAGAATTTTAATTAATAAAAAAAACCTTTTTGCTTATATATTGTGCAAAAAAAATTCTTTTTCATTTAACTAAAAAAGCTTCGGGAGTCTTTTCACATCTGATAGCTTTTGATTCCGGGCATAAACACTTCCGGAATCTACTCTTTATTATGAGGATTTCATAAGAGAGGGCCCTTTATATCTACGGTGCTCTTGAAGAGACCGTCTCTTGTTCATTCCGGCATAAGCATTTGAAGTTTTTGTTAACTTTCAAACGATAAAATAAATTAACTTATCATTAAGAAAAGAAATAAGATAAAAATAAAAGGATTTTGATTTATTCCCTCTATCTTTAAAAGTATATTTACATAAACATTCACTTGCTTAAGTAAATAAAACTGCCAATACATGTGGCTAACTTGTACAACATATTTCTACGGGGTTGATCATGTAGTCCCCGGTTCTGATAAGATATTGATCCCGATTCTAACATTTCCCGGTCTTCGTAACACTTTTAATGTCTTATCATGTATTATTCCCCCCTAGTGTTCCAATGCTAAGTATGAGAATTCGAATACATGAGGTCTTGCATTCACCGATGACCCTTTCTTCGTAGTATACTGTACATTGCTACCTTGTTAGTGGAAACAACTTGTGGATGGTGAAATAATCTGTTAGTTTTTTGGGAGATGAGATATGCCATCGAGCCAAAGATTATTTAACCATCCAAAAGTTGTTTGCCACACGATCTTATCTGTACAGAACTGTTTATACCCATGTTATAGCAATAGAACTTATGGTTGTTGATTCACCAATTAAGGAACCTAGTGCCTTGACACTAGAAGTCTTGCATTTGCCGATAATCCTCCCTTCGTAGTATGCTTTACATTGCTGCCTTATTAAAAACCTTGCCATAAAACCCAATTGGGACAAAAGCTGGTCGAAAAGAAAAAGAATGCAGCATATACTTTCAGCACTAGCAAAGATCTTCAGCAATAATACCTTTTGAGGTGAGTCACGTTCCAATTGCTTAGCAATTTAACTCCCTTTTGATCTCCCAATTCATACGAACCTTTACCTATTATGGATGAAACCCGGTAAGGTTCTTCCCATGTCGGTCCCAGCTTCCCGGCATTAACTTCTCGAGTATTTTGAGTAACTTTTCTCATAACTAAATCCCAAACTTTGAAATATCCGAGATTTGCTCTACGGTTGTAATATCTTTTCATCCTTTGATTTTGTGCCACCACCCTCACATATGCCACATCCCGGTGCTCTTTGAGCAAATCTAGTTTAACCAGCAATGCTTCATTGTATGTTTCTTCATTTGCTCGAGAAAACCTTAAGGTCGGTTCCTCCATTTCCATCGATATCAAAGCCTATGAACCATATATGAGTGAAAAGTGTGTTTCACCCGTGCTCAACTTTGTTATGGTCTGATAAGCCCATAAAACACCTGGTAGCTCATCTGGCCACTTGCCATTAACATCTTCTAACTTCTTTTTAAGGTTTTGAATAATTACCTTGTTGGTTGACTCCGCATGTCCATTAGAACTCGGGTGGTATGGTGAAGATGTAATTCGTTTGATCTTAAGTTCTTTCAAAAACTTTGTGACTTTGGAACCTATGAACTGTGGCTCGTTGTCACAAGCAAATTCTTTTGGTATTCTCAATCGGTAGAAGATGTGGTCCAGTATAAAATCAATCTCTTTTAGTTCTACGATCTTTTGGTAAGCACCTGCTTCAACCCATTTAGTAAAATAATTAGTTAAAACCAAAAAACTTTTACCTTACCGGGCTCTTGTCCATTCCCCATTTCATGAATGGCCATGGTGACACCACCGAATGCAAAAGCTCCGCCGATTGATGCACTAAATATGCATGGTGTTGACATTTACCGCACTTTTGTACAAATGCCATTGTGTCTTGTTCTATCCGGGGACAATAGTAGCCAGCTCTGACTAACTTGAAAACCAACGAGTCTGCATCGAAATGGTTCCCGCTGACTCCTTCATGCACTTTCCTCATCGCGTATCAACCTATGATGCCCCTAAACACCGAGCCAATGGCCCTTGGAATGACCTCATATATAGTTTTTTATCCACAAGACAGATTACCATGCCGTAGATATTCAACGAACTTGTTCCTCTAATCCCAGATTAAGTTGGTTGAATTAAGTTGCTGTCCACATCCAACATCGAATGCAGCAGTTGAACGACTGCACCAGAATCAGATCATTCCATTTATTGGACGAATCCAGATTGGCTAATGCATCTACCTCCACATTTTTCTCTCTTGGAATATGAACAATTGACCACTCCCTAAACCGGGACAGATTGTTGCAAGCACTCCTCCTTGGCATCGAAAATTTTGTATATTTGGTTTACCACAAGCTAGGAGTTGCACTTTACTTCGATGACCTCGGAGCTTAGTCCCCAAGCTAGTTCAAGTCCTGCAACCAAAGCCTCGTACTCGGCTTTATTATTTGTTAATGGCACAGTTATAATGGCTTCTCTCAGGGTTTCCCCCGAAGGAGTGATTAATACTACCACGAGACCGGACCTTTTTCAAAATGTGAATTTTGGTTAGACTCAGTTGCCTTTTTGGGGCATGTAGTATCGGTTGAAGGCATAAAAATAGATCCTAAGAAGATTGAGGCAGTTCAGAATTGGCCTAGACCTACTTCAGTTACGGAGATACGGAGTTTCCTAGGTTTGGCAAGTTATTATCGCCCGTTCATTGAAGGGTATTCATCTATAGCAAGCCCATTGACCAGACTGACCCAGAAAGGTATTCCATTCGGATGGTCAGACGAGTGTGAGTTGAGCTTTCAGAAGCTCAAGACTGCCTTAACTACGGTACCAGTGTTGGTATTACCCACAAGTTCAGGATCCTATACGGTGTATTGTGATGCATCTCGCGTTGGACTTGGTGCAGTATTGATACAAGATGGCAGGGTGATTGTATATGCGTCGCGGCAGTTGAAATTTCACGAGAAGAATTATCTTGTTCATGACTTAGAATTGGCAGTCATTGTTCATGCGCTAAAGATTTGGAGGCATTACCTTTACGGTGTCTCGTGTGAGGTATTTACTGATCATCGTAGCCTTTAGTATCTGTTCAAATAAAAAGATCTTAATTTGAGGCAGAGAAGATGGTTGGAGTTGTTGAAAGACTATGATATCACCATTTTGTATCACCTCGGAAAGGCTAATGTGGTGGCCTATGCTTTGAGTAGAAAGGTTGTGAGTATGGGTAGCCTTACTTATATTCCGGTTGGTGAGAGACCGTTAGCTATAGATGTCCAGACTTTGGCTAATCAGTTCGTGAGGTTAGATGTTTCAGATCCCAGTCGGGTTCTAGCTTGCACAGTCACTCGGTCTTCTTTATATGAGCGCATCGGAGAGCAGCAATATGATGATCCTCATTTACTTATCCTTAAGGACACGGTGCGGCACGGTAATGCCAAACAGGTTACTGTGGGGGAAGATGGAGTTTTGCGAATGCAGGGCCGTATTTGTGTGCCTAATGTTAACGGGCTTCGTGAATTAATTCTTGAAGAGGCACACAGTTCCAGGTATTCTATTCATCCAGGTGCCACCAAAATGTATCCAAATTTACGATAACATTATAGGTGGAGGAGAATGAAGAAGGATATAGTTGCATATGTAGCTCGGTGTCTAAATTATCAACAAGTCAAGTACGAGCATCAGAGACCTGGTGGTTTGATTCAGAAGTTAGAAATTCCTGAGTGGAAGTGGGAGCGTATCACTATGGATTTTGTTGTTGGACTCCCACGGACTCAGAGAAAATTTGACGCAGTTTGGGTCATTGTGGACAGGTTGACCAAGTCAGCACATTTCATTCCAGTGGCAGTTACCTATACTTCAGATCGGTTAGCTGAAATTTACATTCGTGAGATTGTCCGCCTTCACGGTGTGCCCGTGTCTATTATTTCAGATTGAGGTATGCAGTTTACCTCACACTTCTGGAGGGTTGTACTACGTGAGTTAGGCACGCGGGTTGAGTTGAGTATAGCATTTCATCCACAGACAGACGGACAGTCACAGCGCACTATTCAGATATTGGAAGATATGCTACGCGCTTGTGTTATAGACTTTGGAGGTTCTTGGGATCAGTTCTTGTCACTTACAGAGTTTGCCTATAATAATAGCTACCAGTCGAGCATTCAGATGGCTCCATATAAAGCACTGTATAGGAGGCGATGTCGTTCACCAGTTGGCTGGTTTGAACCGAGAGAGGCTCGGCTGTTGGGTCTTATTTGGTACAGGATGCCTTGGATAAGGTCAAGGTTATTCAGGATCGACTTCGCACAGCTCAGTCTAGGCAAAAGAGTTATGCCGACCGTAAAGTTCGTGATATTGCATTCATGGTTGGAGAACGAATATTGCTCCGGGTTTCACCTATGAAAGGTGTAATGAGGTTCGGAAAGAAGGGCAAGTTGAGCCCTAGGTATATCGGACCCTTTGAAATTCTTGAAAAGGTGGGTGAAGTAGCCTACAGGCTTGCATTACCACCTAGTTTATAAGCGGTTTATCCGGTGTTCCATGTGTCTATGCTCCGAAAATATCATGGTGATCCGTCCCATGTGTTAGATTTCAGCTCAGTCCAATTGGACAAAGATTTGACTTACGAGGAGGAGCCAGTGGCTATTCTAGCCCAGCAGGTCCGACAGTTAAGGTCAAAGAGTTATTCTTCAATTCGGGTGCAATGGAGAGGTCAGCCGGTAGAGGCATCTACCTAGGAGTCCGAGTCAGACACACGGAGTAAATATCCACACTTATTCACCAGCTCAGGTACTTTTTTCTAACTTCGTTCGAGGACGAACGGTTGTTTTAGAGGTGGAGAATGTAATGACCCAAAATGTTATCTTTAAATTTAATAAGTAATTCTGTGTTCTAAGACCTCGAAAAGCACCATTTATCATTCCTCGACTTGCGTGCACAATCCGTACAATTTTCTGAAAAGTTTTTATGTGAAAAATGGATTAAAATATGAAATAGAGCTTTAAAACTCGATTAAGTTGACTTTGGTCAACATTTTTAGCAAACGGACCCGGATCAGTGTTTTGACAGTTTTGGTAGGTGCGTATCGTGATTTGAGACTTGCGCGTATGCCCGGAATTTAATTTGGAGGTCCCTAACTCAAGTTATGACCATTTAACAGAAACTAGTAATTTAAAGGCTAAAGATTTCCAAAGTTTAACCATGAATTTGACTTTTTGACATCGGACTCGGATTGAGATTTCGGGAATTTGAATAGCTCTGTTATGTCATCTATGACTTGTGTGCCAAATTTGAAGTCATTCCGGATTCGTTTAATATGTTTTTGCACGAGTTTTGCAAAGAAAAAAAGTTTGAAAAATCACAAGTTCGAATCGAGGTGTGATTTGTAATTTCGATGTTGTTTGACGTGATTTTAGACCCCGAGTAAGTCCGTATTATGTTACGGGACTTGTTGGTATATTCGGACGGGGTCCCGAGTAACCCGAGTGTGATTCGGATCAAAATCGGATCAAATTATGGACTTAAGCAAATTCTGGAATTTGCTGCTTCTGGTGTGTTCGCTTCTGCGAAGCCTTAGCCACAGAAGCAGCTCCGCAGAAGCGTGAATCCCATCGCAGAAGCGGAAGCAGAGGGGCTGGGCAAGAAGCCGCAGAAGCAAAAAACTGAACGCTTCTGCGAGTCCGCAGAAGCGGACATTTCATTCGCAGAAGCGGAAGGCAATGCAGAAGCGGCATTTTCAGTCGCAAAAGCGAAAATTGACAGAACATTAAGGGGTCGAAAATGGCCATTTTTCTTCATTTCGTTTAGACTTTTAAACCTCGGTTTTTGGGCGATTTAAAGGAGTTTTTCAAAGGTTCGAATTGGGTAAGTGTTCCTTATTCTATAATGATTATATTTCATGAATCCATGTCTATATTCATCATTTAACTCGGATTTAGATGGAAGAAATTGGAATTTTTGTAAAACTTTCCAAAAACGAAAAATTTAGATTTGAAGATTCATTTGACATCGGAATTTGATAATTTTTGTATGATTGGACTCGTATCGAAACGGGTGTTCGAATTTCGTAAGTGTTTCCGAGATTTGAGACGTGGGCCCCACTGATGATTTTTGGGATGAATTTCGGATTTTAATCCGAAAAATTTGTAAATTCATATAGAATTAATTCGTACGAGCCAAAGATTATTTAACCATCCACAAGTTGTTTGCCACACGATCTTATCTGCACAGAACTGTTTATACCTATGTTATAGCAATAGAACTTATGGTTGTTGATTCACCAGTTAAGGAACCTAGTGCCTTGACACTAGAAGTCTTGCATTTGCCGATAAACCTCCCTTTGTAGTATGCTTTATATTGCTGCCTTATTAAAAACCTTGCCATAAAACCCAATTGGGACAAAAGCTGGTCGAAAGGAAAAAGAATGCACCATATACTTTCAGCACTAGCAAAGATCTTCAGCAATAATACCTTTTGAGGTGAGTCACGTTCCAATTGCTTAGCAATTTAACTCCCTTTTGATCTCCCAATTCATACGAACCTTTACCTATTATGGATGAAACCCGGTAAGGTTCTTCCCATGTCGGTCCCAGCTTCCCGGCATTAACTTCTCGAGTACTTTGAGTAACTTTTCTCATAACTAAATCCCAAACTTTGAAATATCCGAGATTTGCTCTACGGTTGTAATATCTTTCCATCCTTTAATTTTGTGCCACCAACCTCACATATGCCAGATCTCGGTGCTCTTCGAGCAAATCTAGTTTAACCAGCAACGCTTCATTGTATGTTTCTTCATTTGCTCGAGAAAACCTTAACGTCGGCTCCTCCATTTCCACTAGTATCAAAGCCTATGAACCGTATATGAGTGAAAAGTGTGTTTCATCCGTGCTCGACTTTGCTATGGTCTGTTAAGCCCATAAAACACCTTGTAGCTCATCTGGCCACTTGCCATTAACATCTTCTAACTTCTTTTTAAGGTTTTGAATAATTACCTTGTTGGTTGACTCCGCCTGTCCATTAGAACTCGGGTGGTATGGTGAAGATGTAATTCGTTTGATCTTAAGTTCTTCCAAAAACTTTGTGACTTTGGAACCTATGAACTGTGGCCCGTTGTCACAAGCAAATTCTTTTGGTATTCTAAATCGGCAGAAGATGTGGTTCAATATAAAATCAATCTCTTCTAGTTTTCCGATCTTTTGGTAAGCACCTGCTTCAACCCATTTAGTAAAATAAACAGTTAAAACCAAAAGAAATTTTACCTTACCGGGCCCTTGTCCATTCTCTATTTCATGAATGGCCATGGTAACACCACCGAATGCAAAAGCTCCACCGATTGATGCACTAAATGTGCATGGTGTTGACATTTACCGCACTTTTGTACAAATGCCTTTGCGTATTATTCCATCCGGGGACAATAGTAGCCAGCTCTGACTAACTTGAAAACCAACGAGCCTGCATCGAAATGGTTCCCACTAACTCCTTCATGCACTTTCCTCATCGCGTAGTCAACCTATGATGCCCCTAAACACCAAGCCAATGGCCCTTGGAATGACCTCATGTATAGTTTTTTATCCACAAGATAGATTACCATGCCGTAGATATTCAACGAACTTGTTCCTCTAATCTCAGATTAAGTTGGTTGAGTTAACTTGCCGTCCACATCCAACATCGAATGCAGCAGTTGAACGACTGCACCAGAATCAGATCATTCCATTTATTTGACGAATCCAGATTGGCTAATGCATCTGCCTCCATATTTTTCTCTCTTGGAATATGAACGATTGACCACTCCCTAAACCGGGACAGATTGTTGCAAGCACTCCTCCTTGGTATCGAAAATTTTGTATATTTGGTTTACCACAAGCTGGGAGTTGCACTTTACTTTGATGACCTCGGAGCCTAGTCCCCGAGCTAGTTCAAGTCCTACAACCAAAGCCTCGTACTCGGCTTTATTGTTTGTTAATGGCACAGTTATAATGGATTCTCTCAGGGTTTCCCCCGAAGGAGTGATTAATACTACCCCAAGACCGGACCCTTTTCGTTAGAAGCTCCATCCGTAAACAAGGTCCAAACACCCGATACCGTTCCCGATATCAACACTGCTTCTTTAGCAGCTAAAGGCATTAACCCCGGGCAAAAAGCGTCCATGAAGTTGGCCATAACTTGTGACTAGATTGTAGTCCTGGTCCTGGCTTGTATTCAATGTCAAATTCACTAACTTCGATTGCCCATTTAGCCAAACGACCTGACAACTCAGGCTTATGAAGGACATTCCTTAAGGAAAACGTTGTCACAAATGGCTATTTGATGATATTGAAAATAAGGCCTAAGCTTTCGAGAGGCGACTATGAGAGCTAAGGCCAAATTTTTAAGTTGCGGATATCGTGTCTCCGCTCCTGATAATATTTTATTAATATAATAAATGATAAATTGCGTACCGTCTTTGTTCCGGACCAAAACAGCGCTTACCACTACTTCCGAGACCGCTAGATAGATCAATAGTTGCTCTCTTTCTTCAAGTTTCGACAACAAAAGAGGACTTAACAGGTACCTCTTTAGGTCTTTTAGTGTTTGTTGGCATTTCGAAGTCCATACGAAATTGTTCTTCTGTTTCAAAAGTGAGAAGAAGTAATGGAACTTCTTCGAAGACCTTGAGATGAACCTGCTGTTATTTCCCCAAGTACACGCAAGTATACGTGGTCGTCAAGTAATAAAGTGACTCGAAAGTCGGATGTCGAACCCACAGAGACTTAGATTAACCGTTAACTAAGCAAACTAAAATCAACTTACTGTCCAAGATGATCAAAAGTTTAACTTTTCTATTACAACTACTATTACGAAATTCAAACACGTAACCAAGAGAGATATAGATTCCAAGGTTGTGGTCGGTTTATCAATCCTATTGAGTTCGTAATTATACCTGTTAATCCAAATTATCTATGATTGCTAGTTGACTGGATCGTTTATATAAATAGCATGTTCCCACAATACTATCTGTTTATCCATAATATATCAACCCTATATTCATATGGTCTTGAATCCATCATGAACGAATATAATACGGTATTCAACTAAGCAAGATTGTTAGGTATATTCCTATCCTAACCGCAAAATCTTTCCCTGGGCCACGGGTTCAGAAACAAGCTCTCTCTAATTCTATTATAATCTAAACACGGCTTTCCCAAGCATAGCATAGATAGTAAATAGAACTCAACTGCTGGCCAAATAATTAAGCAATTATGCACAGAATTAGAGAAACAACCAAAGATGATAACTTGAATTAACGGTAATATAATTAATAAACTTCAATATTCATGACAACCACAACCCTAGAATGTGAAGTTTAGCTCCACATAGACATGGTAGTAAAACAATAAATCATCAAGAAAAAGTAAAGATTACTAAGTTTGATAAAAGAAAGATGGAATCTGATGAATTCCGGCCTCCACGACGGCTCTGTGCTCTCCCTTCATCTCAAGTCCCTCCAAAGTCGGTCTCTTCGTCCAATCCCCCTTAAAAATGATGTTTAAAGACTATTTATAGGTGTAGAGAAAAGGCCTAGATGAAATAACCAAGTCTAAAACCAAAAAGGAGACAAAATAGGCTTGAAACCCGGACCACGCACCGCCTCGCGGAACACGCGAAGCATCTCGCTCTAGACTGCGCGACACGAGCTTAAACGCGAGAAAATTGCCTCGCGTCGCCTGACTTCTGCCCGAGTTTGATTCACTTTGTGCTTAGTTGCCAAATTTTGCATTCCTTAATTTCTCGTTCTTTTCCTTTCTTTTTCAATTTGCAATTGTCTTTCTTTTGTCTTCTTTTATAATACTAAACTTCAATCATTGTCCAATAATTATATCATTATAATATTTCCAATTAATAAATGATCATGAACCATTCTTGTAGTGTATAAAATACACATAAGCTTTTTAGTTCGCTCCCAATTTTATCTCCAAAGTACCTACACATAAAATAAACTCAATTAGGCACAAATATAGTATAATTTAGCATTAAAGCACCTAAATGTAAGGTAAGTAATGCACTAAAAATATATAATTATAGCCAAATATCACTACCCCACACTTAAACGTTGCTCGTCCTCGAGTCAACCAACAATTCACACTATCCTTGAGCACTTTGTTTTTACACAATTGAGGCACACTATACCAATGATCATAGTTTATAGCAACAATTAAACTCTAGCATATGCAATCACATACACTTCCCTTTTCTTATTCCATACTTTACTAATATTCACAACAAAAACAACATGCTCTTAAAAATCCTAGCCTCAAAAATCAACTCAATGTCACAATGCACTCATGGCTTGAACACCCAACATCATAGAGAGAAGTCTAATAACGTTACCTATCCCTCGGGAGACCATGTGCCCTCACAACAAGAACAAGAGAGTAAGTTGAAACCATACATTCAAGTCAAATGCTCAAATATATTTTAAGGACTCATATATATAAAAGAAAATCTCTCACTCTCACAAAAGAAGTCACATGCATGCAATTGGTACCATAGGCTTGCCCATAATGTAAATATCTACTAATGTAGGCTCACTCGATCTAAAATCAATTAGAACTTTTTTATGGTTGTAATGTGGGCTAAGGGACGGGTAGGATATATTTTAGGAATAGTGGCTAATCCTCCTAAGCACTTTAACACATCACATGATAAACTTTAAGTGCATAATTTCTCAATCCACTTTAATTTCACAACTTCAATCACTCCCAACAATGTTCCCTTTTTCTTTAAGCACTACCTTACTTTATACCCCACTAGCTAGAACAAGATATCAATTTATTTATCTAAAGACTTTTTTTTTCTCTCTTTTGTAATTTTCACTAGTGGTGCATTCTTTTACAAAATAAGTGCACATTTCTTCCTTTCATTGGTTCCACTCGTAAGCCACCCCACACTTAGTCCCTTCTTACTTCTTTAGTGCTCATCTCACCATTAAAGTGCTTTAAGAGGTAAAAGGATCAAAACAACGTCAATTAAGAATAAAAAAGGTATAGGCTTGTAATGTGGGTACCAAATAAAAGTTTATAGGCTCAACAGGGTTAAAATAGGGATAACTTTTATTTGTGATAAGCATTAAACTCAAAAAGAACAAAGATAGCCTAAATTATTTTTCAAACCGAGTATCACCTAAAATTTTGCTTCGACTCACATACCGGGCAAGTTCTAGACACAAGCACAATAACATGGACTATACAAAAACCTCACCACACATGGAACATGACTCACTAAGGACGGTTTCATTCAGACTCTCAAACTAATGCAATTATTCACGGAGCCACGAGATGTTAAGCATTAAGCACAAAGTGAACATAAGTCAAGAAAATGAGACAGAGGCTTCACAAAACATGTTATCCAAATAACCAAGGCATAATAAGCACTTTTAGCATATAGGGAAGATACTACGCATGCCAAAACCTAAATATGCTACTATCAGACAAGTCAAGGGCGTCTAGGAATCTCATTTTTCTTCCTCTATTTATTCCCTAATTTCTAATCTACTTTAAAAATAAAAAAAAATAAGAGAAAAAACTACTACCCGGTTCAAACTACATACCATGGAAAAGAACTGAGGTATAAAGAAAAATCACAGGGGACTATTACTACCTAAAGAAAGCTAAAAGACATATTTTTGGATTTTTGTTTAGACTTACTGTCTAGGAGATCCATCGTCGGGAAAAGTCCAATTTTTCTACCTTTTCCAATTTTTTTAATTTTATTTTTCACATTTAATAAAAATAAATTAAGCTACTAAAATACTACACAACTATGAAAACAAAAATAAGAAGCTAAAATTAAAATAAGAAGTTAATATTTTCTAACATATTACTACTAATTATCTAGAGAAATTCTCCCACCTCACACTTAAAGGAGGGCAGTGTCCCCAATGTACAAATAAAGTAAAATAATAATGAGGGTGGACAAGAAACTTCCTGAAAGGCCAAAGGCCAAAGCAATAGCGGTTCACGGGGTACTCAGACTTCCCCCCAAGCATGGTCCTTTGTGTGATCACCCCACACTTAGTTCTCACCATCTAGCTCGCTTTTGCACTCTTCCAATGGCTTTGTCTCCTATGCTTATAATCGTAAAAACAAAAACAAACACTACAACAATAATAAAATAAAAATAAAAATAAAAGAAAGCAGTAAAGTTGGGTTGTCTCCCAACAAGCGCATAATTTAATGTCGCGGCACGACTTGAACCACTTTTTTCTCCACCTCAAACTTATGAATTGTACCCCTAACAGGGCATCCAGTCTGTGGCTATGCTCTTTCAAGAATATAGGCACCCGGTTCCTCGTCCATTGGCTCCTCCAAAGGCTCAGATGACTCGATTTCCATGTCATCATCCAAACACAATGTTGAAAAATGTATGGATTGAGGACCAATACGCCCTAACTCTAAAATTGCATTATTCTTTATATCCTCATATGTACACACACTAAAGTCTTTAAATATAATATTATCTACCTCCTCACATGACTTTAGAACACTCCTCTCAGCATTGGCATCCTCAAGAAAAATATGGCCTAATGCTTGGTATTCTTGTTTTAGCTTCTCAATTTGGTCTAGAAGATTTTTTTCAATTTCACACAACTCATCATTAAATTGTTGGGCGTTGAACGTATCAACCTTTGCACTCAAATCTAGTCAAGCCAAACTTGTCAATTTCTTATACAAGATCAACTCTCTCTTTCGACCAAGTCATTCACCAACTTTGTTACAAGATAACGCCGTTCCTCATATTCTCTTAATCATGAATATCCATCCCAATACCAACCCTTACTCCCATATTCAAATTCAGACCTCTCAGAGTTCAGGTCATGACAAGCCCAACAAGACGGGCCATAAAAGTCTTCGATCAATCAAGCGTCTTCATCAATAACCTTACCTCCGGATATTTCATCCCTAGATGTCATGTTGAGAGAGCTATGAACACACTAAGAGAAAAATTAATTTTTTATAAAAATAAAAATATTTACAAAAAGAAAAAAATAAGCAAAACTTGTAAAGATAAAAGTAAAACTCCAATCTAGAAAAATAACTAAATAGAAAAATTAAAAACTTGAACAGAAATCAATTAAAAGCTTAACTTAGATAAACAATCAAGAACTAAGTCCCCGGCAACGGCGCCAAAAACTTGTTGGTTCCCCAAATACACGCAAGTATACGTGGCCGTCAAGTAATAAAGTGACTCGAAAGTCGGATGTCGAACCCACAGAGACTTAGATTAACCATTAACTAAGCAAACTAAAATCAACTTACTGTCCAAGATGATCAAAAGTTTAACTTTTCTATTACAACTACTATTACGAAATCCAAACACGTAACTAACGGAGATATAGATTCCAGGGTTGTGATCGATTTATCAATCCTATTAAGTTCATAATTACACATGTTAATTCAAATTATCTATGATTGCTAGTTGAACGGATCGTTTATATAAATAGCATGTTCCCACAATACTATCAGTCTATCCATAATATATCAACCCTATATTCCTATGGTCTTGAATCTATCATGAACGAATATAATACGGTATTCAACTAAGCAAGACTGTTAGGTATATTCCTATCCTAACCGCGAAATCTTTCCCCGAGCCAAGGGTTCAGAAACAAGCTCTCTCTAATTCTACTCCAATTTAAACACGGCTTTCCTAAGCATAGCATAGATAGTAAATAGAACTCAATTGCTGGCCAAACAATTAAGCAATTATGCACAGAATTAGAGAAACAACCAAAGATGATAACTTGAATTAACGGTAATATAATTAATAAACTTCAATATTAATGACAACCACAACCCTAGAACGTGAAGTTTAGCTCCATATAGACATGGTAGCAAAACAACAAATCATCAAGAAAAACTAAAGATTACTAAATTTGATGGAAGAAAGATGGAATCTGATGAATTCCGGTCTCCACGGAGGCTCCGTGCTCTCCCTTCGTCTCAAGTCCCTCCAAAGTTGGTCTCTTCATCCAATCCTCCTTAAAATGATGTTTAAAGACTATTTATAGGTGTAGGAAAAAGGCCTAGACGAAATAACCAAGTCTAAAACCAAAAAAGAGATAAAATAGGCTTGAAACCCGGAACACGCGAAGCATCTCGCTCTAGACTGCACGACGCGAGCTTAAACGCGAGAAAATTGCCTCGCGTTGCCTGACTTCTGCCTGATTTTGATTCACTTTGTTCTTAGCTGCCAAATTTTGCATTCCTTAATTTCTTGTTCTTTTCCTTTCTTTTTCAATTTGCAATTGTCTTTCTTTTGTCTTCTTTTATAATACTAAACTTCAATCATTGTCCAATAATTATATCATTATAATATTTCCAATCAATAAATGATCATGAACCATTCTTGTAGTGTATAAAATACACATAAACTTTTTAGTTCCCTCCCAATTTTATCTTCAAAGTACCTACACATAAAATAAACTCAATTAAGCACAAATATAGTATAATTTAGGATTAAAGCACCTAAATGTAAGGTAATTAATGCACTAAAAATATATAATTATAGCCAAACATCACCTGCTTAGAGACGCCAACCTACAGGTCAACCTTTGTACTTCTTTCACACTTGTTAGTTGGTCCGGAATATCCTCGATGGCTTTGGTTTTGTCGGAGTTGAATTTGATTCCTCTTTGAGAGACCCGAAACCTCAAGAATTTTCCAGAACCAACTCTGAAGGCACACTTCTCCGAGTTGAGCTTCATATTGTATTTTCTCAGAACATCAAACGTCTCTCGGAGGTGTTTCAGATGATCTTCTGCATTAAGAGACTTAACTAATATGTCGTCAATATAAAATTCTATTGTCTTACCTATCTATTTTTCAAATATATTATTGACAAGCCTCTGATAAATGGCTCCGGCATTTTTAAGTCCAAAAGGCATCACATTGTAGCAATATGTGCCAAAATTTGTGATGAAAGTAGTTTTCTCTTGATATTCCAGATCCATCCTAATCTGATTATATCGGAGAAAGCATCAAGAAAACTCATTAACTCATGCCTGGCCGTAGCTTCAATTTTTTTATCAATGTTTGGCAACAGGAAAGAGTCTTTAGGGTATGCCTTATTTAGATCTTTATAACCTACATATATTTTAAATTTGTTATTCTTCTTAGACACTAGTACTACATTAGCTAGCCAATTCGGGTAACATACCTTCCGAATTGAACCTATGTTAAGTAATCAGGTTACCTCTTCCTTAACAAACTTGTTTCTGGCCTCTGTTATCAGTCGTTTCTTCAACCTTACCGGAGGGAAGTTTGGATCCATGCTCAATTTGTAGACTGCCATATCCAATCGTATACCTGTCATATCTGAATGCGACCATGCAAAAATATCAACGTTAGATTTTAAAAAATTCATAATTTTTAACCTGAGTTCGGGACTCAACTCCGTTTCTAAATGGAATTTTCTTTCAAAAATTCTTCTAACAAGGATACATGTTCGAGATCTTCTGCGGTTGATTTGGTCGTATCTGTCTCCTCTGGTACCTAAAAAGACCTGAATACCTTATATAACCTTGATGACTCCTTGTCTTTATCATCTTCAATTGAGATGGAAGAGGTCACAGATTCCTGCAATTGCTATTTGCTCGTTTCTTTGGCCTTGCTACTGGAAATGGTTACTGCGTTCATCTCCCTTATAGCCGGTTAATATCCTCTGACCTGCTTGATCTCTTCTGATGTTGGGAATTTCAACAGTTGATGGTATGTTGAAGGTACATCCTTCATTTCATGTATCCAAGACCTACTGAGAATTACATTATAGCCCATGTCGCCATCTATCACTTCGAACAGGGTAGTCGTTGTTACTCATTCGGCATGTGTGGACAGCAAAATTTCTCCTCGGGTTGTCACACTTGTTAAGTTGAAGCCATCTAGAAGCTTTGTCGTCGGAATGATGTTCCCAGTTAACTTCACTTTCTCCAAAGCTCTCAATTGTATGATATTGTCCGAACTTCCCGGATCAACCAAAACGCTCTTAATTTTGAAATCTAAAATGTTAAGAGAAATTAACAAAACATCAAAGTGCGGTAGAAGAAGTCCATCGGCATCTTCCTCTGTGAAGGTGATGTCATCTTCTAAGATTTCTCGGATCCCCTTGCCATGAGTCACCGATATATTCTTTGCTTCCAAAAATGTCACCCCATTGACTTCATCTCCTCCGAAGATCATGTTGATTGTCATCCGGGATGACCCTGTTGCCGGTTTTGATGGTTCTGCATTATCCCAGTTTCTTCCGTAGTTGTTCTTGGCGCGGTCGCTCAAAAACTCTCTGAGGTGACCATTATTCAGCAACATTGCCACCTTTTCACGAAGATGCCGGCGGTCCCCAGTCCTATGGCCGTGAGTCCCATGGAATTCACACCATAGGTTAAGATCCCTTTAGCTAGGATCTGATCTGATTGGTTTCGAGAACCTAGATTCTTTAATGTTCCTCATTGTCGACACCAATTCTACCAAACTAATGTTAAAGTTGTAGTCAGATAATCTGGGATATATCGAATCTCGAGATCCCGACGTCTCTTTATCCTATAATGAACTGTTACTTCGACCATGGTTTGACCTTCTGTCGGAAGCAAACCTTTCCAGTGACTTAAAACCCTTATTTCCACGCGCATCAGCCCTCTCGTAAGGTTGAAAATGACTTCTAGAGGACCTCCGATCTAAATCAAAATCATTTTTAAACTTATCTTGATTTCAATCACGATTTCTTCCTTTGGAAGACACCGAAGAACCAAGTTGATCATCTTCAATTCTTATTTTTGACTCATAGAGATTGTGAACATTTACCCATATGGTTGCCTGAAATTCGAGCAAACTCTCCTTCAATTTTCGGGTGGCATCGGAGCTCAGTGAGTTGAGACCCTTTGTAAATGCCTCCGCTACCCACTCATCCGGAACCGCTGGTAATAGCATCCTTTCTTTATGGAACCGGATCACAAACTCTCGCAACAGTTCAGATTCTCTTTGGGATACTCTGAATATATTTGCCTTCCTTGTCTGAACTTTGCTCCAGCATGAGCTTTGATAAACGAATCTGCAAGCTTTTTCAAATAATCAATCGAATACTCGGGTAAGAGAGAATACCAAGTTAAGGCCCTCTTCGTTAGGGTTTCGCCAAGCTTTTTCAATAAAACAGATTCGATCTCATGCTGAGCCAGGTTGTTTCCCTTTACTGTGTAGTGTAAGTCATAATGTATTCCTGTGGATCCGAAGTCCCGTCATATTTTGGTATATCTTCATTTTAAAACTCTTTGGGATCAACTCCGGTGCCGCACTAGGTTTGAACGACAATTAAGTATACTTCTTTGAATCTGGTCCTTTTAACACCGGTGGCGCTCCCGGGATATGATACATCCGAGCATGAAATTCCTTTGCATTCTGATTCACTCATTTATTTCTGTCATGAAACTCATGAACTCGGTTTTGAAAGGATCATTTAAGTTGTTGTTCCCAGATCCACTACCGGTACCTCCTGCTTCGTCGAAATCGATCTCCTCCCTTAGAGTGTCATTATCGGTTCTTTGAACCATTTGGTTTGCGAGAACACTGGGAGGAATCATAGCCCTTCCATTAGCATTATTGGAAGCACCTGATAGCGCCTGCTAATTCTGTCATCACCCGATCTTGCCTCGAAAGGTGATCCATAATCGTTTTTTGATGTTCTCTCAAGATTTTGACCATCTCAACAACGTGTTTATTATCCGCATCATTAGGGGTTGGACTCCTCACATGTATAGGATTTTGTCTTTCACGAACATGAGTTGTTTCATCTCCTTCATTGCGGGTGTCGCTTGTTAAAACATCACGTTGAAACATATCTTACACGTTCATTGTGTGTCCCAACATTGTAAACATTGTTGACATCGTTAGCTGCCATTTTTATTTTTCTTTTGCTAAGAAAAGAATCAAAATTTGTTAGTAACAGAAGAATGGATCAAAGTAATTACACAATTGTCTATGCCCCACGGTGGGTGCCAAGTTGTTTACTCGTAAAATGGTACAGTTGAATTTGCAACGCAGTTTATAGACGAGTGAATCGATTTGACCCAAAAATACGAAACGAATAATAATAGAAATAAGATTGTGAAATAAAATTAAAGGATGAGTTTACTCTTTCCGGTAGCAGAAGTACAAGCAATATCAAGATCAGAAGAAAGTAAATAATTCTATAGTTTTTTAGAGCAGAATATAGCTTTTTTATACATAATATTTTGTGTCCTACAGTGGATGTTAATTCTCCTATTTATAGCTATATTTAGGGAGACAAGATCCTCAAATCAAGCTCATCTTGAATAAGAATAAAATCGTCATTGAAGGCCGTATAACGGTAGGCTATAAATGCAGATATTCTCTGTAACGGTTTCTCATTGAATGTTATTCGATGCCAATTCTTCGAATCTTTTGCTATCGGCTACTTTATCTTCGGGATTCATCCAGCACCGGTCACATACTTGCATCCGGTGACAGTTATTTATTGACTCACGTCTTACCTATCTTTAGTTCGACGTGTCACTTTGTCATTCGTCCAACTGTCACTAACCAATTTTACCCCATACAATGCGTATGTCATGCCATGCAACCTCTTCCATGTCATTGCTTCTCTGGTATAAATGCCGTTGTTAAGCTTAAATCCACTATTGATTGGATCAAGTTTCACTTTCGCACAATACGAGAGAGATGCTTAGTATATATGGTATAAGCTTTAGATCCCAGTAAAGCATTTTTTTTTTATATATAATTGAGAAATCTCTGAGGGTCAATGTCACAAGGTTCGAAATCGATATGTAATTGGCCCGCTCCTCTACCCTTCTTCACTTAAATACTAGGTTTTTGCAGAATTTATCTTCGTTAGGATTCAAACTCGTAACGTACACCTAATCCGCACATTACATATTACACTCTTATCACTAGACCTAAGTCATGGGGATGATCCCAGTGACACATTTCTCCTCTTATTTCCTGCTTGCAATCTACTCTTCTCGTCATCCAACCATCATTGTATCCTTCTCCACTCAACCCCTATGTTTGCCCCTCTGTCATCCCATGTTTGTTGCTATATTAAAATAACAACATACCCAGTATTGTCCCTCACCGTGGAGTATGGGGAGGGTAGTGTGTACGCAGACCTTACCCCTAATTTGTTGCTACATTATCATTGTTTTACTTTCTTAATGCATCTTCTTCTTTTAGTAGCTGCTTCTTTTTTTTTCTTTTTTTTTTTACTTATCTTCATCATTGGAGGATATTGTATTGATGGATGGAGATTATACTGTATATAATAAATTGTCACAAAAACTTATTGATTGCACTAGAAAGATTAAATTGTGTGAAATGTGTTTTTATTTTGAGAATACTGTTCTTGTTTTATTGTCACAAAAAATAGGATAGGATTAGCATGACATATTCCTCCAATATAGAGAAATAGCAATTCAAAATGACCTCCAAAGTTCATTGTGGCCCAACAGGAAGTAGAAAGTAGCAAAGCAAATTATGCTCCACCTTAGAGCTGTATTAATTTTGATATTCAGTCGTATGAGAATCACTCTGACGGTTAAAAGGGCAAATGCAAAAGGTGCACTTGTGCTTTGCATACTACACTTCTAATTTCAAATTAGGTGTATCAATATCACTCGTTAGTCCTACAGCAATCTCTTCTTTTCCTATAAATTCATATTTGTATTCCATCTCAATCAAAGCAGATCAGCATCACAGAAGAATAACTACACTAATTAAGAAGGAAACACCTTTAGGAGCATCTGTCTCAAAGTAGCGATAATTAAAATGTACAGTTGGTGTTCTTCGGATGCAAAACCTTATAAATAAGATTTATTTGTTCTGTAGATAAGTCCATAATACAGATTGAAAAGAGTAAAATAATAATAATAATAATAATAATAAAGCATCGCTAAGTGACTTTTCCGCTGCAATAACCAAAAAAATATGACTTTTATTAAGTAGTGTATTATTTTTTTTATTTCTTATTTTATAGCAATGGTAAGTGTTAGTGATGGGGGAGTGGTTAATAATAAAGGAGAAATGAAGGGTGAAATAGGTGAGTAGGAAAGCGGAGGTGAAAGATGATTAAGGAGGAGATAGATTTGGAGGAAGCATTGCTGATGGGCATGGTAATGCCGAGAAAATGACTAAAATGGTTCCTTATCTTTGGGATAGTTTTGTGATGGTCCTTTAAACATACACTTAACTAGATTTAGTCTTTTTAATATTCAAAATCTTAACAATATTAGATGACACAATATATGTTCATAAGAGCTAAGAAAGGCATTAATGGGTAAAACCCTTAAGGGGTCGTCTGGTAGAAAACTAGGTTATTTTGAGATTATAATCAGAATTATAGTTATTGAACCGCAATATGGATGAACCAAAATAAATAATCTTATTTTCTATATGGGATAAATAATTTTATGATTATGGTATACCTTATCTTAATTTTAGCTTATATCCAAAATTAAATACTAGACAAATTCTATATTGGATAACTCCTAATCCCTATAACCGACCCCTAAAACTTTAGAAAGGGGGGAAATAGAAAAATCCTCAAATTTGAGGGAAATCAATGCGACGATGGAAAAATTTTATGTTGCATCCGTCAAAAAAAAAGTTCGAGTGCCTCTAACAATTATTTCTTTTTTTTTTTAGAAGATCCAATATGAGTATAATAGTATTTTGGAGTTTCCAATCAATATAAAAAACAGTAACAATGCATCAATCCTATTAACTTCACTTGAATTGGACTTATTTTATTTCAATATACAAATGAATAAACGCAAAATACATGAAATGATTTAATCATGTCTAATTTAAACTCTTAAATTGGATCGAACCATAACTCCATAAGTATGAATTCACTGGAATGAACTTATTATTCATTTGTATACATATAAATGCCATTTCACGTTAATAAAGGGGATGTTATTTTTATTCTTGAATTATATCCATATATAATCAATATAGATATCCTTCTAAAATAAGAGCATGACGCTATGCTCAATACATGTAAGTCCAACGAAAGTTTTCTTGGAAACAATTTAAATTTTTCTTTTATTTTGTAGAACCTTACTTTAATCTTTTGTTAGATGATTATACTTTTTGATAATCTTAAGGACTTATTTTAAAGCAATATCTTCATCCTTTAGATGAAAGAAGTACCTCGCATGAATAACTAAGTAAGCTATATTAAATTACGAGACCATCAAGTGAATTTCACATATAAAAATCAAATTTAATTATCATTCAAAATCTTGCTTTCCAAGAATATGATTAGCATGGATAATAAATGATGAAAAAGGACTAGCAAGGAATAAATATTCAATTTCTTTTTAATGGACTTTACCCAAACATTAGGACTTCGGAGTTTTGAACTCATAGGTATTTTTTTTATATATAAAATGAACTAAAATTAGCCCTTCCAACTGGAACCTAAGAGATTGCAACCAGAGAGATGTAAAAGTTGCACGTGTTATAAAATAAAGATTGTAAAGTAAAGATAAATATAGAGAGAAACTGATATATTATTCAACTTCAAACTGATGTACATAATGAACTGAAAACTCCTTTATTTATGGAAGAAAGGAAGCAGTTGCGAGGCTTTTCAGGAAGCAGCTGCGAGACTTTTCTTGAGCTGCTTATAAGTTGTCTGCATGAGCTGCTTGCAACCTTCCCGTTTAATAAGAAGCTACTGCAAATCATTTTATTGACTTGATTGCAACCTGTCTACATCAGTTGCTTGTAGATAAACTTCAATAGAGTACCAAATGGATAATCTTCTTCAGGAAGATTATCTATAGCGGAGTAATAAATGGACGTTCACATTATAATTATTTTCATAACGCTCCCCCTTGAATGTTCATTAAAAGATATTGTGCCTCGTTAAAACCTTACTAGGAAAAACCCAGTGAAAAAAATCCTAGTGAAGGAAAAAGAGTACACATATTTAGTAATACGCAATTCTAGCTGCCTCATTAAAAACTTTACAAGAAAAATCCCATGGAAAAAACCTTAGTAAGGAAAAAAGAGTACAGCGTGTATTTCACTCCCCCTGATGCAAACCTTGTTCCAAATATTTGAGTCTCTACGTTCCAATCTTGTATACCATCTTCTAAAAAGTTAAAATTGGCAAAGATTTAGTGAACAAATATGCTGGATTATCACTTGAACGGATTTGTTGCACATTGATGTCACCATTTTTTCTGAAGATCATGTGTGTAGAATAATTTTGGTGAAATGTGCTTCGTTCTATCTCCTTTTATAAATCCTCCATTTAATTGGGCTATACATGCAGCAATGTCTTCGTATAAAATTGTGGATCTTTTATCATATTCCAAACCATATTTTTCTTGAATAAAATGAAACATTGATCTCAACAATACGCATTCCATACTTGCTTCATGAATAGTTATTATCTCAGCATGATTTGAAGAAGTAGCAACAATTAATTTCTTAGTGGAGCACCATGATATGTTAGTACCTCCACATCTAAATATGTACCCGATTTGAGATCGAGCTTTAGGGATCAGATAAATAATATGCATCTGCATAACCATCAAGATCTGTACTACCTTTGTTAGCATAAAAAAAATAATATTAAGAGTTCCCTTTAAATATCGCAAAGTATACTTAATTCCATTCAAATGTCTCCATGTATGATAAGAGCTATATATTGCTAGTAAATTAATAAAAAATACTATGTCAGGCCTTGTAGCATTAGCAAGATACATAAGTATACCAATTGCACTGAGATAGGGTATTTCAGGACCAAGGAGTTCCCCATCCTCTTCTAGAGGTCGAAACGGGTCCTTATTCACTTCAAGTGATCGAACAACCATTGGTATACTCAATGGGTGCGCTTTGTCCATGTAAAAGCATTTTAAGACCCTTTTTGTATAGGCAGATTGATGTAAAAAGATCTTGTCTGCTAAATGTTCAATTTGCCGCCCAAGACAAAGTTTTGTCTTTCTAAGATCTTTCATCTCAAATTCTTTCTTAAGATATTCAATTGCCTTTTTGGAGCTCTTCTGGAGTTCCAACAAGATTTATGTCATCAACATAAACAAAAAATATAAAAAGTTCTAATGCCATTTTCTTTATAAAAATGCATGGACAAATAACATCATTTATATAACCCTCTTTCAATAAATATTCACTAAGGCGATTGTATCACAGACGCCCATATTGATTTAAATCGTACAAAGATCTTTGTATTATGATTGAGTACATTTCACGATACTTTGAACTATATGTTTCATGAATTTTAAATCTTTCAGGGATCTTCATATATACTTAATCAAATGGGTCGTATAGGTTATGGCTTGTATTTAGATGGCATGACATCTTCAGGTGTCTGGACTACAGGTCCAATCCTCACAATCATTTATAATATTGTGTACTATATTGTATCAAATATATCGCCGACGATCATTTTGTATCGGTTTCCAAGTGACATAACTTGTTGAGATCTCATCACTTTCTTTATTTTCAGGTACCTAAACTTCTTCTAGAGTTTCATGAAATGTTATGTCGTAGGATCTTCTAGAGCTGATTTCCTCCTCATTATGATCATTTTCTCCTATCATTTTTCAAGGATTGTTACCTTTGGAACCGATCGGTTTACTACGCTTCATGCGTGCAGTAAACTTTATCCTTCAGGGACTTTAATTTTAATAGGAGCATTTGTAGCTGAAATATGATATTTAATTTTGGATCAACAAATGCTTCTAGCATTTGACTTGAATTATATTCTAAGTGAGGATCATATTAATGATAATTCGATTCATATAGCATATTTTTCAGTTGTTTATTCTATCCCCCAGATGTTAGAAAAACTAACACATATACCCAATCTTATTTGAGAAACATATATTTGTATATTGTGGTAGAGAAATTAATCATATACCACACATAAAAAGTTATTAGATAGTAAAAATATTTGGTTTCTGATCCTAAACCAATTGTGAGGGGAGTACTTATCATATTTTATTGGTCTGATGCATACAAGTGCTGATGTATGCAATTTAGAAAATCTTAGACCAACACATAAGGCTTTGTTCTCATAAGCAATAGTTTAGCCATTAATAGGAGGTATTCAATGTTAAACTAGTTTGGATATAAACCAGCATCATCAAGATGAACTATCTTGATTTCATAATCTGAAAATTATGCTCTTAATTGAGAAAAATAATTTTAAATTCCAAACCGCGGGTTGACAATAAACACACATGTAACCATCTCATATATGCATCTATAAGTGGTTCACATGATAGGTGAATGGGCCCATATTCACCTTTTATATATTCCAGAATTCAGGAGTTTTAGTTTCAACTTTAACTGGTATAATCAATTTATTTTGAGAACAAGCAACACAAAAGAATTCTTGAAGAATCTTCTAGTTCATCAGTATATGCTTATCTGATTCTCAAATAGCTCATTTTAAAATGGCAAATGAAAACTTCAAGTTTATCATGGCATGTGCTATCTCTAAGTAAACTTCTGGTTTACTATGGCATAAACTTTTGCATCAGTAAACTTCTGATTTACTGTGGTTACTTTTGTATCAGTAAATTTCTGGTTTACAGTAGCTACTTTTTTCTCAGTAAAACTTTTGGTTTACTGTGACTGCTTTTGCATTAGTAAACTTCTGATTTACTGTGATACATGATGTAGTACAAATTGAAGAATAAGGGGGGTAACTTCTCACATATATATTATTTTACCCCCTATGATTGTGAAAACATGAAGATTTTTAATCTTCCAATCATTTGTGGTCTCAATATGATAGCCATTTATATCATTAAGCTTCGGGTTTACTACAACATATGTTTTGACTATAATCATATAATATGAATGGCATATTTGTATATAAGATATTTGAGAGCCTTCATTTATTATCCACAATCTAATATTATTCGGACACTACTGGTGTCACGTGTCTTCTAGACAAACAGTTAGTTCTTCAGGAGTTTTTGATATATTTTGTACTATCAAATATTGCTCAGACACTTCTTGTATCATGAGAGAACATCATAAACAAACAAACAATATAAAGACAATTCTAAATTTATAAATGTCAGAAATCAAGAATTTCAATATTTTTACCACCAACTTTGTGACAAATATCTCCTTCAGGGAGAAACACCATTAACATATGAATATTTTATATCAAAGCGGCAAACCCCTGAAGGATAACTCTTAGACCTCAACTGTCGGACCTGCCGGGCTAGAATAGCTACCGGCTCCTCTTCATAAGTCAAATCTTTGTCCAATTGGACTGAACTAAAATTTAATACATGGGATGGATCACCGTGGTATATCCGGAGTATGGATACATGGAACACCAGATGAACTGCTGATAACTAGGTGGTAGTGCAAGCATGTAGGCTACTTCACCCACCCTTTCAATAATTTCAAAGGGTCCGATATACCTAGGGCTTAACTTGCCCTTCTTTCCGAATCTCATTACACCTTTCATAGGTGAAACCCGGAGCAATACTCTTTCTCCTGCCATGAATGCAACATCACGAACTTTACGGTCGGCATAACTCTTTTGCCTAGACTGAGCTGTGCGAAGTCGATCCTGAATAACCTTGACCTTATCCAAGGTATCCTGTACCAAATCGGTACCCAACAACGGAAGCTTTCCCGGTTCAAACTAGCTAACTGGCGAACGACATAGCCTCATGTATAATGCTTTATAAGGAGCCATTTGAATACTCAACTGGTAGCTGTTATTATAGGCAAACTCCGCAAGTGGCAAGAACTAATCCCAAGAACCTCCAAAGTCTATAACACAAGCGTGAAACATATCTTCTAATATCTGAATAGTGCGCTCTGATTGTCAGTCTGTCTGTGGATGAAATATTGTACTCAACTCAACCTACGTGCCTAACTCACGTTGTACATCCCTCCAGGAGTGCGAGGTAAACTACGTACTCTGATCAGAAATGATAGACACGGGCACACCATGAAGGCAGACTATCTCGCGGATGTAAATCTTCGCTAATCGCTCTGAAGAATAGGTAACTACTACTGGAATGTAATGTGCTGACTTGGTCAACCTATCCACAATGACCCATACTGCGTCGAACTTTCTCTGAGTCCGTGGAAGCCCAACAACAAAATCCATAGTGATACGCTCCCACTTCCACTCAGGAATTTCTAACTTCTGTAGAAAACCACCAGGTCTCTGATGCTCATACTTGAGTTGCTGACAATTTAAACATCGAGCTACATATGCAACTGTATCCTTCTTCATTCTCCTCCACCAATAATGTTGCCGCAAATCTTGATGTTTTTTGGTGGCACCCGGATGAATAGAATACCGGGAACTGTGGGCCTTCTCAAGAATTAATTCACGAAGCCCATCCACATTAGGCACACAAATATGACCCTGCATCCGCATAACTTCATCTTCCCCTACAGCAATATGTTTGGCACGACCGTTCCGCACTGTGTCCTTAAGGACAAAAAAATGAGGATCATCATACTGTCGCTCTCTAATGTGCTCATACAAGGAAGACCGGGCGACTGTGCAAGCTAGAATCCGACTAGATTCTGAAACATATAATCTCAAGAACTGATTGACCAAAGTCTAAATATTTGAAGCTAACGGTCTCTCACCAACCGGAATGTACGCAAGGCTTCCCATACTCATAGCCTTTCTACTCAAAGCATCGGCCACCACATTGGCCTTTCCGGGGTGATACAAAATGGTGATATCATAGTCTTTCAACAGCTCCAACCATCTTCTCTACCTTAAATTGAGATATTTTTGTTTGAATAGGTACTGTAGACTATGGTGATGAGTGAATACCTCACACGAAACACTGTAAAGGTAGTGCCTCCAAATCTTCAACGCATGAATAACGGCTACCAATTCTAAGTCATGAACAGGGTAATTTTTCTCATGAAATTTCAACTACCGCAACGCGTATGCAATCACTTTACCATCTTGCATTAATACTGCACCAAGCCCAATGCGAGATGCATCACAATACACCGTATAAGATCCTGAAAGCTGTGGGCAATACCAACACTGGCGCCGTAGTCAAAGCAGTCTTGAGCTTCTGAAAGCTCAACTCACACCCGTCTAACCATCTGAATGGGGCACCTTTCTAGGTCAATTTGATCAGTGGGGATGCTATGGATGAAAACCCCTCCACGAACTGGCGATAATAACCTACCAAACCCAGGAAACTCCGGATCTCTGTAGCTAAAGTAGGTCTAGGCCAATTCTGAACTGCCTCAATCTTCTTAGGATCCATTTTTATGTCTTTTGCCGATACAACATGCCCCAAAAAGGCAACTGAGTCTAACCAAAATTCA
The DNA here is from genome assembly GCF_000390325.3 of Nicotiana tomentosiformis. Lineage (NCBI taxonomy): Eukaryota > Viridiplantae > Streptophyta > Magnoliopsida > Solanales > Solanaceae > Nicotiana > Nicotiana tomentosiformis. The sequence continues at coordinate 18,847,846 of NC_090819.1, forward strand.
TATTTTGAAAATTTGGCATATAACTGATTATTTTTCAAAGTCTGAAGCACAATCCGAAGATGCTGCTCATGCTTCTCTCGACTACTGGAGTAAATCAAGATATCATCAATGAATACAACCACAAAAGAATCCAAATAGGGTCTTGAATACCCGGTTCATCAAATCCATAAATGTTGATGGGGCATTTGTTAGCCCAAATGACATCACTAGGAATTTGTAATGCCCATACCAAGTCCAAAAAGTTATCTTAGGGACACCAGATGCCCTAATCTTCAACTGATGGTAACCAGACCTCAAATCGATCTTTGAAAATACCTTGGCACCCTGAAGTTGATTGAATAAGTCATCAATTCTTGGCAAATGATACTTGTTCTTGATAGTAGCCTTGTTCAACTGTCGATAATCTATACACATCCGCATTGAACCGTCTTTCTTATTTACAAATAACATTGGTGCACCCCAGGGCGAGACGCTGGGTCTAATGAATCCCTGGTCAAGCAAGTCTTGTAACTGCTCCTTTAATTCCTTTAGCTCCGGCGGGCCATACGGTATAGTAGAATAGAAATGGGCTGAGTGCCCAGAGCTAAATCAATATAGAAGTCAATATCTCTGTCGGGTGGCATCCCCGACAAATATGCAGGAAATACATCTGGAAACTCACGGACAACTGGGATTGAATCCATACAAGGAACATCCGCACTAGAATCACGAATATGAGCCAAATAAGCTAGACAGCACTTCTTGACCATACGTCGAGCCTTCACATAAGAGATAACATGCTGGTCGAATGACCAGTCCTTTTTCATTCTAATTGAGGCAACCCCAGCATAGCTAGGGTCACCATTTTGGCTTGACAATCCAATATAGCATGATAAGGTGACAACTAATCCAACCCAAGATGACATCGAAATCTACCATATCAACAAGTAGAAGATCCACGATAGTCTCAAGACTGCCAATAGTAACCACACACGAATGATAGACATGATCTACCACAATAGAATCTCCCACCGGTGTGGACACACACACAAAAGCACTTAGAGAATCACGAGGCACAACCATATATGAAGCAAAATAGGAGGACACATAGGAATAAGTAGATCCTGGATCAAATAGAACTAAAGTATCTCTATGGCAAACTGAAGCAATACCTGTGATCACGGCATCAGACGATTCGGCCTCGGGCCTAGGTAGAAAAGCATAAAATCAGGGATGGTCCCACCTCTCGGAGCTGTATCTCTAGGACGGCCTCTAGCTGGCTGGCCTCCACCTCTAATGACCTAACCTCCACCTCTAGCTATCTGACCCTTGCCCCTAGCTGGCTGGGCGGGTGGCGGAACAGCTAGTACTGGAATCATAGCACGAGAATCCTACTGATGCATGCTGCGCTGAGACAAGGGGTAAAATCTAGCAACATGCCTAAGGTCCCCACAAGTATAACAAGCCCTCAGTTGCTGTGACTGCTGACCCTGGGACTGGCCATGTTAACCTGGATAACCACTCTGATGACTCTGGATCGGAGGTGCACTAATAGGAGCTGGTGATGCACTGTAAGCTAACTGGTCAGGATAACACACAATATGGCCTCTACCAAAATTACCCTGCCTCCAGACGAGGCACCACTGAACCTACCGAACTGACGAAGTCTCTTATCAAACACTTGTCCCCTTTCCTAAGAAAGAACCATCTCTATCCGTCTAGCAATAGTTGCAGCCGCCTGAAAGGAAATATCACTCCTGGTCTCCTTGTCCATCTAAAACCTGATAAGGTAAGTGAGTCCCTCAATGAATATCCTTACCCTCTCCCTATCAGTAGGGATCAAGATAGTAGCATGGCGGGTTAGATCCACAAAACGGGTCTCGTACTGAGTAACGGTCATACTGCCCTACTGGAGACGCTCAAACTGCCTGCGGTAATCCTCTCTCAGTGTGACAGGGAGATACTTCTCTAGAAATAGCTGAGAGAACTGATCCCAGGTAAGTGTAGGCAACCCAGCTGGTCTGGTCAACATATAATCTCTCCACCATCTCTTGGCCAAACCCGTCATCTGGAACATAGCAAAATCCACCTCATTAGTCTCGACTATACCCATATTCCGCAGTACCTCGTGGTAGCTATCAAGATAATCCTGTGGGTCCTCAAAAGGTTCACCACTGAAGTGAACTGCAAAGAGCTTAGTAAACTTGTTCAACCTCAATAAAGCCTCAGAAGATATGGCGGGCCTATCACCGGCCTGTGCCGTAACCACCGGCTGAAATACCTTAACTAGCGGGGCTGTTGGATCCTGATACTGAGGGGCCATATGCTCCGGAGCGGAAGTAGGGGAGTTTGTGCTCCTCCCCCAGCCTGTGAGACGGTTCGTGCCACTGGAAATGTACCATTTTGGGCCACACCCTCCATAAGGCTCACCAAACGGACTGGAGAGTCCTGAAGCACTAGAGTAGCTATGAATTCTTTCGGGACCTAAACTGGTCCAACAGGTACAGTCTGAGTTGGAACCTCCGCTTCCAAATCCACCCGAGGTTCTACAACAGGTGTTGTTGCTCGAGCTCTAGACTGAGCTCTACCTCGGCCTGGGGCTCTGGCTCTTGTCCGGCGGTAGATGTAGTACGTGTTCTCACATCTGTGAGAGAACAAGAATAGAATAGTTCAATCATTGATGATAGAATAAAATCGCACGACAGAATAAGAAAGAAGTGATATTATTCCAAAATATCATAGGCTCTGAAAGATAAGTACAGACGTCTCCATACCGATCCTTCAGACTCTACTAAGCTTGCTCATGACTCGTGAGACCTAGGTAACCTAGTGCTCTGATACCAACTTGTCATGATCCAAAATTCCCACCTTCGAGATCGTGATGGCGCCTAATATTTCACTTGCTAGGCAAGCCAATGTTAGAATAATCTTAGCCATTTTTAAACAAATCAAATTAAACGGAAGTCAATTACTGAAATAAAGTGCGGAAGACCATAACAACTGTATCATTCAAATACATCCCCGAATCTAGTGTCACAAGTACACGAGCTACTAGAATAATACAAATAAAGGTCTCAATAAAATTCAAGTTGTTTGAAAGATAATATGCATCTAAGATAAAGTAGAAGGGGACTTCAGAACTGCGAACACTATGCAGTTATACCTCAAGTCTCCTCTGGGTAGCTGAATGCGTGCAAGTCTATGGTACGCCACTAGGACCAACTTCAAAATTTGCACAAGAAGTGCAGAGTTTAGTATGAGTACAACCGACTTCATGTACTCCGTAAGTGTCGAGCCCAGCCTCGACGAAGTAGTGACGAGGCTATGACAAAACACATACGTAAAACACTTGTGCAAGTATATACATATACGAAGCAATATTGAACACAACAATTAACAAATTTTACAAAATTTGGGAGGGAACAGGTGAAGGGAAATGGTATAAAAATTTCAGACAAGGAAGTGTCATGTAGCAGCCAAATAATTCACCAACATCAAAATAGGTAGCTAAAATAATAAAATGGCACGGCACCACCCTTTGTGCTTTTACTCTCATCCTTCCCATAAAATGATACATAAATAATATGAATGGCACGGCATCACCCTTCGTGCTTTAACTCTCTTTCTTGCCACAGTATGATAAATAAATAATTTAAATGGTACGGCATCACCCTTCGTGCTTTAACCCTCTTCCTCACTTTATAAATCAATAATTTAATAATATGAAAATGGCACGGCATCACCCTTCATGCTTTTACTCTCTTCCTTACTATGACAATAATAATATAAATAGTATAAATGGCACGGCATTACCCTTCGTACTTTTACACTCTTCCTTACCATGAAAATGATAATATAAATTCGAAAGAGTATTAAAATGCGGGGATCTATACTTATCAATCAATTCAATACCAGAATACCGACTTCACCTTCCAAAATATTCAACAATAATTAAATTGGCAATAATTTCATGAAAAATGATCAAATAAACAATAGTAAACTTAAGCAGGAATATCTTAATTAAATAGGCAATTATTCATAATGAATAAATTTCACCCGCATGCTTTGACTCAACCACAATGCATAAGTACTCGTCACCTCACATATACGTTATATCCGCACATTAAATCACATAGCAAATAGACAAACAAGTCTTACTCTCTCAAGTCAAGGTTAACCATGATACTTACTTCGCTTTGCAACCAACTCAAGATTCCAATAAACCTTTGCCTCGCAAATTAGTGTCTGAATGCCTCGAATTTTGTCACAAGCAATTCAATATACTCAACACGAATTATAGAAACCAATTATATATGAAAATACTAAATTTTCCAATTAAAATCCGAAATTCAATTAAAAAATCAACAGTAGGGCCCACGTCTCAAAACCCGACAAAAGTTACAAAATATGAATGTCCATTCAACTACGAGTCCAACCACATAAATTTTACCAAATTTCGATATCAACTCGACCTTCAAATCCCCAAATCTTATTTTCAAATCCCTAGGTCCAAATCCTCGAATTTCACCTCAAAAACACGTAAACTAGTCAGAATACTCGTTGATAATTTAATATTATTGACTAACAATGATCACAAGTGACTTACCTCAAGTTTTTCCATGAATTCCCTCAGAAAAATTGCCCCAAACCGTGCTTGAAATGTCCAAAATGGCAAAAATGTCGGAACTCTCTGTTTTTAACATTGCCATTATTTCTGCATCTACGGTCTCGCAGATGCGAGGTTGGTGGCCGCTTCTGCGAGCTGGCTCACTTCTGTGGACAAGAGTCTGCTTCTGCGAACTCGCTCCTGCGAAGAAGCGTCTGCTTCAGCAGTCCAATGCCCCCTTAGCCCAGGCCGCATCTGCGATCATTTTGTCGTTTCTGCGACGTTTTGTCCGCTTCTGCAATGTCAGACTCGCTTCTACAAGCTCACACCAACAAGTCCTAAAACATCGTACATATTTATTTGAGGCCTCAAATCACGTCAAACAACATCAAAACTACGAAACGCACCTCGAATCGAATTATGATCAAACTTCCAACTTCTATAATTTGTACCGAAACATATTAAATCAATTCGGAATAACCCCAAATTTTGCATGTAAGTCCCAAACTCAATTTATGGTCAAACTTTGAAATCTTTAAGCTTTCAAGCTTCTAATTTTTAATAAATGGCGATAACTCAAGTTAGGGAACTCCAAATTAAATTTCGGGCATACGCCCAAGTCTCAAATTACGATACGGACCTACCGTAACTATCAAAATACTGATCCGGGTCCGTTTGCTAAAAATATTGGCCGAAGTCAATTTAAATGAGTTTTAAAGCATTATTTATATTTTTATCAATTTTTCACATAAAAATTTTCTGAAAAAATATACAAACTGTGCATGAAAATCGTGGAATGCTAAATGGTGTTATTCGAGGTCTCATAATACAAAAATTAATATTAAATTTAAAGATGACCTATCGGGTCATCACATGTTTTGCCTTAGAATGATACTTAATAAAATTATCCAAGATGTTTTACGTACAACAGGTACGTGTGGCAATGATCTTTATGCTACAAAAATAATATTTATATCCTCTATTATTCTACCTATTCATGAGGTGAGTTGTGGCATTTCTTCATTCACTCCAGGGAATGAAAATATGCTTTAAAAATAACTTTGAATAGATCATTATTTTGTTTAAGCATAGAAAGACACTGCTTCAAAATATTTTCCTACTTCAGGAGAAAATTTCAATTGTGTTACTTCTTCAGGAGCAAATTTAAAATACGAAATATTGAGTATATATTCTCTCAATCATATTAACTCTTCTGGAGGTGAATTGTAATATATTTACATTAAGAGCACGTTCATATTTACGGCTTTATTAATATTATCACATTCACTTCAGGGAATGGATTAATATTTATCAAAAATTCTCATCCCTCAGGAAATGGAATATAATTTTCTGAACGTGCATTAACCATATCAAATTGTGATGGCTTTGAACCTCTTCTAATATACTTGCTACTTCAGGAGAAAATTGAGGTATGCATGTAATATATAGAATATTTTTTTCTCTAAATTATCTTTATTGTAACCATAGCCAGCCTAAATTATCATTTCTGGTGGTTATAGGTATATACCACTTCTGGTGGTTAATAGAATTTAGTTACAATGAGATATACGAAATATAACCAATTCTGATGGTTGTATATTTTTTGTAAACTCTACTAGATTTTAAGTGAATCTAACAATGTTATTTACTTTGTAATCCCCTCTGCGATATTACTCTTCATGAGTAAAATTAGAACCTTAATTCAAAATCATGGAAGTATAAAACAGAACATATAAGTATACAAATTAAGGTATTTTAAAATTTACAAGTTGTTCAAGATCACATGTGATAATTACAGTAGAAATGTCCAGATGGTTACCTAACGATCATTTTATGTGCACATATGATCTTATGCGGATTATAAACTTAGCTAGTAGGAAACATGAGTGAGTATAAAGGAATGATACTACCTGACAGTAGCCATTAGCCAATGTTTTTCCCGCCTTCTCTATGGCTGTGAGTTGCTTCATGCACAAGAAATTAAACTCAAATAAAGTGCTCAAGATGTCAGAGTCTCGTGTTGATAACGTGTTATAAAATAAAAACTGTAAAATAAAGACAAGTATAAAGAGAAACTGATATATTATTCAAGTTCAAACTGATATACATAATGAACTGAAAACTCCTCTATATATAGAAGAAAGGAAACAGCTGCGAGACTTTTCTTGAGCTGTTTGTAAGCTGTCTGCATGAGCTGCTTGCAACTTGCGTGTTTAATAAGAAGTCGATGCAAATCATTTTATTAAGTTGATTGCAACCTGCCTGCATCAGCTGTTTGTAGATAAACTTCAATAGAGTAGCAAACAGATATTCTTCTTCAGAAAGATTACCTATAGCGGAATAATAAATGGACATCCACATTATAATTATTTTCATAACAGCGCGAAAATTGTCATTACATTGTTCACTTTAACCATAAAGTAATCGTATTGTCTTTTTGTGTAAATATCTACTCTCAAGGGATCGTTTGCCCTTAACTTAAAAGTTTATGGGGTTAAATTATAAATACAAGAAAATAGTGGAGCATCATGTAAAAGTTTAACGTGATTTGATTTCAGATTCTCTGTTACCGTCACGTTTATCAATCTCAATTCCTCCTCCGCACACGGCCATTTCCGGTGGCCATCCCTCTCCAATCGCCGAACCTCAACCACTGAACTACAATTTTCCGATCATCCCTGTATTTATAAATTACTAACTAAAAATCATGGAGGCTCTGAGAGTACAATCATTGGCAGAAAAAGGTGAAATGTCCGTACCATCTCATTACGTACAACCACCGGAAAGCAGACCACAAAGAGAAAACCCTAACCCTAAACCTATTTCTAACGTAAAGGCAATACCATTAATAGATCTCAGTAATCCACGAACGAACCTTCTCGAAGAACTTAGAAAAGCGTGCAAAGAATGGGGAGCATTTCACGTGATAAACCATAGGGTTCCGGTTGGTTTGTTAGATGATATGAGGCGTGTAGGTCGGACTTTCTTTGAAGAGCGTACGATGGAAGAGAAGCTTAGGTATTCATGCGATTCTGGTTCTGCTGCTTCTGAAGGATATGGCAGTCGCATGCTCGTAGCGTCCAATGACACCGTTTTGGACTGGAGAGATTATTTCGATCACCACACTTTGCCCTTATCTCGTCGCGATCCTTCTCGATGGCCTGACTCTCCTGCCGATTACAGGTTCACTGTTCTCTCTTACCGAGCTGACTCTGAACAAAATTAGACCTAGGGAAAAATAGTTCTTTTTAATTGAAAAGGTACTTTGTTGCATCCAATGTTGTGGGCTAGTGATCAATCATGTGGATGAAAATCATGAGAGATCAGGATTCAAATCCGGAGATGAAAAACACTAAACTTTGATGGATAAATTTACCGGGTACAATCAAGGTGCGCTCAAGTTGGCCAAGATACTATTGTTATAAAAAAAGTGCTTTATAAATTTTAGTTGATGATGGCTTTACTTCATCAAGTAGCTCATATGGCTTTTACTTTATGTAGGCTTTACCATTTAGCATAAAATACTAAAGGAAATGCAAGGGTAAAGATTATGCAAATTTTGGAGGTTTACTTATTTGATTAGTAGGGAGAAACTTGAGTCCTTTTAATACCTCTTTAGATTCTCTGTTGGAGTCCGTAATGGGTATTTTATGCTTTTAAGATTGTTTTTCTGGGATATTCATTTTCTACTATATATATAAATGCCATGGCCGGGGATCGAAAAGTAATTGGTAACTTCCCCGGAATTCCTGCAGCGCTAAGCTGTAGAAGTGTTAATCTATTCTTGAATGGAAACTAGTTGAAGTAATAGTAACTGGAAGTTGTTCAGAATAGGAATAAAAGTTTTTTCATTTCTAAGCTCGTTTCATGCTTAAAGATCTTCTAAGCTATTACCACAATTAAAACACCTTTAATACAACAATTTCCTACCCCTTTTAACCCTGATCTGCATTATTTTGACCCTAAAAGCTGCTGCGCACTTTGTCCCAAGTCACCATCATCAAGTTGCTTTTGTGTACTGGTGTTCCTACATTTTTTCCATGCCAAACTAAATGCGAGTGAAGATTCTTCTCTTCTTAAGCCTCAAGATCTTCTTTGTACTACCAAAATTGCTTTGGTATTTTGTTGACTTGGTGTGCATCCTACTGTTGTCTTTTTATTGCTCGAAGGGATGTTGCTCTGTCTAAATGTGCATGTCTGCTCCTGGTGCTTGGTTAAGGATTTCTTTATTTAGCAAAGCAATATTAAGCTCAATTCTAATAAATAGCCCTTAAGATACCTTTTTTAGGTAAGGCCCCTTAAAAGGTACTTAAAGAACCCTTAATCTGTATGATATAACTTATTTGAGCCAAAGTTACAGCCAGTTCAATTGAGAATTCTAAATGAGAGGAAAACAAAATTGAAAAGGCAAAAAGAAAGAAATAAAGGGACTTGAAAATTAAATCCTGTTTTGCCTTATCAACCTTACATAGATCTTTCATCTGGCCATATTGAACAGGTGTGACTTTGGTGAGTATTTCATGTGGATTTCCTCAAAATAAACTATTCCCTCCGTTTCATTTTTATGTGTCTTAGTTTGAATGGGCACAAAATTTAAGAAAAGTAAGGAAGACTTTGAATCTTGTGGTCTTAAATTAAAGATGTGTGTAATGTACCTAGATGCCCTTGAATCTTGTGGTCTTAAATATGTCATGTGGAATCTGAGTTAAAGAGTTAATAAATACAGGAAGAGGCATTCATTTTGAAATAGACTAAAAAGAAAAGTAAGACACATAAACTGAAATAGAGGGAGTAAAATTTGTAAAAGAAAAACTGCACATATGTAAAGTCGATATATACACGTATGTGTTGGATATGTGCCTGTAAACTTCTGCATTGAGTGTCCCTCTCTTCATGGGTTTTCTTCTTCATAAGTTCTCCAATTTTCCCTAAATGGTGTAATACTAACAATGTCAATTTATTGCAGAAAAGTTGTGACAGCATATAGCGATCACATGAAAGCCCTTGCGCAAGAACTTCTGGGTTTAGTCTCTGAGAGTCTAGGCTTGACATGTCAGTCCATAGAAAATGTTGTTGGCGATTTCTACCAAAACATCACTATTAGTTACTATCCACCTTGCCCTCAACCGGAGCTTACTCTTGGTCTGCAATCACATTCTGACATGGGTGCCATTACTCTTCTCATCCAAGATGATGTAGGGGGTCTTGAGGTTTTCAACAATGGAGAATGGGTTACCGTAAATCCAATGTCAGATGCTATTTGTGTCATCTTAGCGGACCAAACTGAGGTACTGTTTCTCGTTATAGTTAGTGATTAATTCATAGCTTCTTGCACTGATTTTTCTGTGTTTTCTGTAAGTTCTTAAATAATAATATAATACTATCATACTGTTACGATATGCATCCAGCTTTCTGTCATTTCCTTAAATCATCTTAAGTAAGATTTTTAGACAACAAGTCTCCCAAGCTTGGGAAGATTCAAATGATCTTTAAATACCATCTGTCTTTGGAAAGGAGTTCTTTGGATGTGAAAACAAAACAATTCTACAAACTTTTCCAAAGAGCTGTCCAAACACCACAGAAGAAAGAGTGAAAAGAAAGTATTCTATTATTGGTCTTGACTTTGTCTCTTTTATTAAGTTCTTAAGCTGGCCCTTGATATTAGCAAAACCAATGTCCTGTAAGATATGTACTATACTTAGATTTACAATGTTCAATAGATTTATACTTAAAATAAAAATAATTGTCAATTGGTATCTGAGCCTAGCGTGCAAGCTCATGAGATGACATAGGGATGTTGATTTGGTTTAATTGACAAAAAGGCTAACCCATTTACGAATACTGTAGGTTCAAGTTACTGTTACTTTCTTTTAAAAAAAATACTATAGGTTCAGGTTAGTATCTACATGACCTGCCATATCATCTATACATGTAGACTTGGAAGCTCCAAAAAGTCTACAAAGAACTTCACAATCCTATGAATATGGATCTTTAGCTTGAAAAGTTCTTCAAGTTTCTGCTTCCCATACAGTCCACATAATTGTCCAGTTATATCGACAATTTCCCAGCTTTCTGTCCCTGCTTCTTCTTGGGCATTTTTTAATTTATCACCTTTGACTCGTACCCCGTAGTATTCACGTACAAGCAGCGTTTGTTAGCAGCCCTAAATGTAAAATACGAGAGGTAAATACATCAACTACTTAGTTGGTGCTAATGATATGTGAAAAGGTTGGTTCATGGAGTGGTTTCTACGACTTCTAAAAGTAGAAGTTTGTCTATCACCTTTTTTCGGGGGTTTTTTTTATGGGGGGGAAGGGGAGGTGCGAAGTGTTGTGGTGTGCGGTTCTTTGTATTCTATTTGGAATGTTATAGCTGTTACTTGAACTATTTTATTTCTATCTTCCAAGTTCAGACTAAACTGGTAATATAATTTGTGTTTGTGATTCCCTGTAACTCCTTTTCCTAAACTTTTCCTAATTTATTCAGCTTCTTATTATCTAAGCTAGCTTTTCATTTGGGATCATAGTAATATTTTCATCCTTTTAACTCCCCCCACCCCACCCCACCCCCCCCCCAACCCCCCAAAAAAAAAGAAGGCTAATTGAAACCTTTCTCTTTATATTTTCTATTTTTATTGGTAAAATAAATTCTCCCTCCTCTAATACTAATTGATTCAAATTTGCAGACAGCAAAACTTTAAAAAATATTTTACCCAGAAGATCCTTGTCTGTATTATAAATGAAATATATAAATGGTTAAAGACATCAAGCTTCCTGTGTTTTTCATCTCCTACAAAGCCAGCTATCTGCAGTGCGTTTTTTTAGATTCTTCTTACAACTCACCTCATAGCCTTTTTCATTGTATTTCAAATAATTTTCGTTTAGGGATTTATATTCTTTATCTTCTGCATTTTACTCTGTATCAAAAGAGTTTTTTTTCCACATATCAGTATTTTCGCATAGATAAATGAGCAGATTCCTTTTTGAATAGCAAGTGTTTGAGTGTTTATTATACTTATCAATGTATGTACGTACGAGAGAGAGCATGTTTTTGAGTTGCATGCTAGTAAAAGCTAACAGTCTGATTGAGTTACTGTTGTCAAAGGCGCACTCAAAGCGCGCTTAAGGGCCTGAAGAGAGCAAAAAATATGTTGAGCGCTTTGCTCGCTTTACGGGCACTTCAGTGTCGTGATCAAGGTTCTAAGGCATACTTTTCCTTACCAATGAGTGTAACCCTGAAGAGGTGACACTAAACAATTGATATATCTCTTTATCCTAATTTGATTTTCAATTTCTTAGTCCACATCTTTGTTATTCGTGCTTATAATTATTATTGTTGGGTAAGACATAATATATTTGTATTTTTTCTCTATTTGCGTCTTTCTTCATTAAAGCCCACACTTTATTTGCATTTTGTGCTTAAAGCCCCAATAGACCTTAGAGCCTTTTTGCGCTTTTCGCTTTTGATAACACTCAACAAACAAAGCATACCACAGGATAGCCACGACTTATGGAGGATGGGGATGGGGAATAATGGAGTGTTCTATGTCCTATTATGAAAAGCTTTTGAATTTTGAGGAGGTCGACTTCCCGCATGGTTTGATTTGCATCCGAAAAATACCGAGAAAGGTGTGTGTTTTTTACTTAGTTAGCTACAAGAGGGTTGATCTTGACGATAGAGAATTTGGGAAAAAGGAAGTTGCCTATGCCAGATGGTGCTTTATGTGTAAGGGTTCGGATGAAGATGTTGACCACCTACTCATACACTGTCCGGTAGTATGAGGTTGAGGTGGGATGGTTCGGTATATCTTGGGTGATGCCAGTCATGGTGAAAGAGGTAATGTTCAGCAGGAATTATGGCAGAAGGAGAAGACACATGGTGTAGAAGAGTACGCCGATAGCGCTTATGTGAGTCGTTTGGAAGGAAAGAAATAGGAGAGCTTTGAGGGTGTTGAGATGAACTTTGTTCAGTTGAGGAGTTATCTCTTTTCACTTATTTCTTTTTGGTGCACCTATAGGGTTCCCTTATGTATAGAGGATTGAGTGTTGTTCATAGAAAATCATCTCTTTTTCTCTACGTTTTTGGTATACTTCTTACATATGTGAATGCCTTTTTCCCCATTCATTAATAAAATTTTACTTACTTTATTAACAATAAAACTAACACTTTATTTATTGATCAACGAAGAAAAAACTGTACATCTGAAGTTGAAATCATTTTCAATAACTATTGTGTATAGACGAATGTGTTGATGCATGTGCTGGTGTTGTTTGTGACTTTGTGGTTTCCTTTTTCACCTCTCATTTCCCATTCCACCCTCCAACCATGTGAAGGGCTAGTTATGAGGTTAACCTTAATCCAGTTGACTTTCAAATGGAGAAATAGATTGTCCACCAGAATCCAGGGGAAAGGGATGAGTACCTGGTGCTTAAGGGATCATTAATAAAGGCAAATGCCATTTGTTGAAGAACATATTCTAAGTGTCTGTTGTAGCTATTAACCCTAATCCAGCTGTCTTTCTATTGAGAGATTCATGGTCTTGGACCAAAATCCTGACGATAGGGATGGGTATCTGATGCTTAAGGGGCCACTAATAAAGGCCAATGCCATTTTTTTTCAAGTGGCATTTTCGAAATGTCTGTTAGTAGCTGTGCTAATGTTTCCTAAATCATCCTATTGAGTGATTCATGGTCCTGGACCAAAATCCTGAAGAAAGGGATGGGTATCTGATACTTAAGGGACCACTAATGAAGGCCAATGCCATTTTTCAAGCGGCATTTTTTATATGTCTGTTAGTATCTGTGCTAATGTTTCCTAAATCCCAAGGGGTCATGTTTGCGATGATCTTAATAATGTAAGTGCTCTTTTCCTGCAGATCGTATCTAACGGTGAGTATAGAAGTGCTCAACATCGGGCAGTGACGAATGCTAGAAGAGCCCGGCTTTCAGTTGCCACTTTTCATGACCCTGCAAAGACTAGGCAAATTTCTCCAGCATTCAATCCGCCTAAATATCGCCCAGTGATTTATGGCGACTATGTTTCATCATGGTACACAAAAGGGCCTGAAGGGAAGCGGAACCTTGATGCACTTCTATATTAACTGCCAACTCAATTAGACTGCTTTCTGTGCATTCATTCAATATAGGAAGAGTGATCAGATTTGTGTTACTTTGACCAACATTTGTGGTTCCAGCAGATTTTAAAGAATAATAGGGTGCTGTTGATCAGAATGGTTATCGATTATCATATTCCTCCAAAAGCAAAAAGCATATTGGTGCAGAAAAAAGATCTGTACCATGTAAGTATTCCTGTGTTACATTAGCTGGACGTTGTTTTAGTGCTTTTTATTCCATGTCTTAGTAAAGATAACTGTAAAATTGTCACAGTGTAACATTCCTCCTGCTAAAGGTGAATAAGATGTTACCAGAATAGCTTTCACTTAACATAGCACAAGTTAGTCACATTGGTTGGCTCAGTGTAACTTTATGGGACAACACTTACAATCTGTTAAATTATTGACAATTCGTAATTGGAGTGACTGGAAGTGTATATATCAATTACTTAAAGATTAAACTGTATATTGCAAATTTTAAAATATTTTAGGTATTGCAAAAATCGTAATTGAACTTTGTCAATAATTGAAGAACCAAACATGCAATTTTACCTATGTGTAAAGTCTAGTATATAAAAAAATCAGAATCTCTGCTACTGCGGATTGTGGCCAGCTCTGGCTAAGTTTACCCCCCTAAAACTACAGGAGTGCGGGATCCGCCCAGATCTTTCCATTAATTGCTCGGATTCATTTCGTTTATCAATTGTTTCACCTTTTCTTTGGGAGTCAGTCGTTGGTTCATGAACTAGTTATTGAGAGATTTATAATAAATGAATTATTATACGATTAATAATTGTACATGAATAGTATGCTAGAATATAATAAATGACTCGACAAGGGTATTTTTGCTTAGAGGTATGTTAACTTTGATTCATAATTCATAAGATATAACCTTATACATTGATAGTCAGAGAAACCTTAGTTAGGGGTGTAAATAGGTCGGGTTGGTTCGAATTTTTCAATTACCAAACCAAACCAATGGTTTCTGGTTTTTAAATCTATAAACCAAACCAAACCAACAAAATCAGGTTTTTTGATTTTTTCGGGTTTTCGGGTTTTTTTACGGTATAGTCTTCATAGCACAAAATATGTTGTGCTTCAAATATTTCTTTAGTCCTAGTAAGATACAACTATATAATGTATTTTCCAAGAAAATAACACAATAATATGAGACATGGCATAGCATTATATTAAAACATTCAATAACAAAGATAATAAAATTGAATAAATTAAATATTGCTAATTAATAAGCCATAATAAAAATTAACATAATCTAAAAATACTATATAGGTCATGTCAAAATAAGTATAGTTAATAAGTCTATTAATTACATAACTAAGCACTAAAAAAAAAAAAAATTAAGTTATGCATTTTCATTATAAACCAATGTAAAATTAAAAAATAGATATCCAACTTGTCATTCCTAGTGTTGAATTGAATTTCTTTTGTTAGCATTAGTATTGATGAACTCTGTTTGAGTTACTATATTTATGTGTTATAATATTTATTTACCATTCAAGAATGTTAAGTCCAAACTTGAAATAATACGTTAAAAGATAAAACTGGGAAAAAATGTAAGAATTATTTATAAATTACATTACAATAAATATTCATATGTATAAAATATTTGTAAAAATTGTATAAATGTACTATCGAGTTGGTTTGGTTTCTGTTTGACTTTTTTAGTTAAAAGCAAACCAAATCAATTATGGTTGGTTTTATTTTTCCAATACCAAACCAAATCACATTCGGGTTTTTTTTTATTTGACTCGGATTATTGGTTTGGTGTGGTATCGATTTTCTTTGTACACCCCTGGTCCTCAATAAATAAAGTTCCCTTCTTCAAGTTTTTGTACTTCGGCTGTTAGTATATACCTCTCTTCTATTCGCCCTTCTAGTATTCCTGCTGTGAAGGAGGATTGTGATTGCCATGATCTGAATATTATTGCTCCCGAACTAGTGGAACAAGTAACCTTCTCTAAGAAGGGCTTCATGTACGTTTATACGTACCCATTTACTTTAGGTGCATTTTTTTTAGCGGGGTAATTGACCCTGTATTTTTGGAGTTGTGCCACAAATACCAGGTTTGTTTGGCACGTGTGGGCCCTTCAGTGTGGCGAACGGTAGCCTGTCTACGGCGGTTGTGCCAGGAGACGAAGGAGGAGCTCACCTTGGCTCGCATGATGAATCTCTACTCTCCCAAGATTTTTCGTGGGGGAGTAAAAAATTTTAGCAAGCGTGGCCACCATGCTTTGCTCACTAGCATGGATGACGATAACGACCATGGATGGATGGAGCGGTTTGTCGTTGTTGGCACCAGGGATATCATCCTGTCCACAACTCCATCTTTTCCTGAGTCCCGGACTCGTATACGTAAGTTCAAAGTCTGTTTTTTTTTCCTGAAAAAGGTTGCTTCATGTCGTTGCTAATCCTTCTCTTTGTCATTATTTCAGCAATCTAGTGGACACCAACCAAGGGTTGAAGGCTTGGATCGGTGGGTTCAAAATATTCTGGACATCAACACGCCTGAGACCCGCTGGTGGAAAGAATTGGCCCCCAAACATGGATGGAAGGCCAAGAATCATGGTAAGTTGACTTGTGAAACTAATTATGCCTTCATTTCATCTTTGTACATAAGAAAACTGATTAACCTTATTTTTTGTTGGATTCAGGTCTCCCGCAAGGCTCTGTTACCATTCCTAGGGGAGGATATTTTAGTTGATCACGTGAGGGCTGCGAGGTTGCTGAAGGAGGCTCTCACCCGAACAGGGGCCATTGGATCTGCTTCCGGTGCAAGCGCTTCCTCTTGGAGTCCCCGGCCGGAGAACAAGGGACCAAAAAGGTGGAGTTCTTCCTCGGTTAAGGGCAAGAATCAAAAGGTAAAGAAAGTCGCACCCGAGCCAGCCGTAGCCACTGTTGATGATTAATGATGATGGGGAATCCAGTGATGAAGGGGCTTCCCTATAAGGAGACAACATCATTCATCAGCTCAACATAATGCTCAATCTGAAGAGCTTATAAACCCAACCGAGGATGATGCCGAAGTGCTCTGGGAGAGTTTGACTTGGTGGAGAATGCCAACTCTCCCTTTCCGGTCCTAGCTGCTGCTCCCGGTACTGTGAGGCCGAGTACTGGGCCTCTTCTATCTTCGGTTGATGAGCAACCAACAACCAGCACTGCCTCCGTCGCAGCTGCTTCTCAACCCACAACACCATCAGCTTCATTTCCCTCCGCGTCGGCCATACCTTCATCATCAGCAACTTCTACATCACCCCCATCGGCCGTAGACACCCGAGAGGAGGATGTCCCTCCTCCCCCAGTCCCTAGACTATGGAAATTTGGGGCATAACTAATCACCCTTTTTTGCAGATACCTAGAGGAGGAGGAGTGTCTCCCTCTCGGTATCTACTGAGTGATATCTGTTGTCCCGCCTGGTGGAACTTGCCAATTATCTGAAGTTGTTGGCTTCAAAAAAGGATAAGAAGAAGATACACTCTCTCTCGGGAGAGTGTTTGTTAAACGATTCCATGCACAATGCAGCAGCAGTAACATATACTTATTCTCTTTACTGTTTGTTTCTTCTCGACTTGCTATGACACATTTTCTAATTTGGGTTTTTGCTTCGCATGCTAACTTCATTGCTTCTGAGGGCCTTCAGAAGTTGATCCTCAATAAAGAAAAGCTTAATTCCGAGCGAGATCAATTATTGGACGAGATATAACCCAAGAGAGGTTATGCAGAATATAGATATGAGCATGGACTGATGAATAGTTAGTAGTTGATTCAGGAAGAGCCTAGTTATGTCTAGACAAGAGGCCTCAGATAAATCAGCAGATCATGCAAGATAAACATACTGAAACCCAGCACAGGAAATTCAGCCTCGCAGATATGACATCGTAATCCTTGAGAAATATTCAGATAGGAGTTGTGGTAGTTAAAGGCATCGTATAAGTATTACGGAAATAAAAGAGAGTGCCGGTGGGGAGATGGTCAAAATTTTAGTTCAGAAGTAACCCTACGAGCACAAGGGCACAGAGGTAAATAACTAAGGATAATTATAGGCGAGTAAGTACATCAAAAAATTCGTCGGGTATACAATGTAAAAATCTCCCAGCTCTACATGAGTCAGAGGGTCTTCCCAAAGTACTACAACGAAAGACTAGCTGAGGAAATAAGGAAGAAGGCTTCAACATAAGCATAGTGACCTAAAGAAGAAATGATCTTGTAACCACAGTCTCACTACAACATTATATGCACTCTATAACAAGTGGAACTTGTCGTGACTAAGGAACGAGAAGTAAAATCAAAAGTAATATTATATATATTTGTATATATGAACTTTTGGGTATGTTTACCCCTCAGATGAGAGAGATGATATTTTAAGATGATTCAAAATATGGCATCATAGGCCTAAGTTGAGGGTTACCCCTCCATGGTTCACAGTTACAGAGTGGTATGCTCGGGCCAAATATAGCATCGGGTGCCGGCCACGCCTCCCCAGGTTTGGGGCGTGACAAAACCTTGCCAGAAAAATCCAACCGGGACAAAAACTAGACGAAGGAGAAAATAGTGCAGCACATACTTTCAGTATAAACGGTACTCATCAGCAATAATATCTTTTGAGGTGAGTCAAGTTCCAGTTGCTCAGAAATTTGACTCCATCTTGATTTTCCAGTTCGTACGATCCTTTCCTAGTGATAGCTGAAATTCGATAGAGGCCTTCTCACATCTGACCCAGTTTTCCTGCATTGAACTCCCTGGTGTTTTGAGTCACCTTTATTAAAACCAAGTCTCCCACTTTGAAATAGCGGAGATTGGCCATTCGATTATAGTATCTTTCCATTCTTTGTTTCTAGGCCCCCATCTTTATGTGCGCTAATTCTCTGCGTTCCTCAAGCAGCTCCAATTTGACTAGCAATGCTTCATTATTTGTTTCTTCGTCCGCCCGGAAGTTCATCAAGGTTGGTTCTCTTATTTCCACCGGAATCAGAGCTTCTTCTCCGTATATGAGAGAGAAATGTGTCTCCCCCATGCTTGACTTGGTCGTGGTCCGGTATGCCCATAACACTCCCCGTAACTCTTCGAGCCACTTGCCTTTGGGTGCTTCCAATCTCTTTTTGAGGTTTTGAATAATCACCTCATTTTGTTGACTCCGCTTGCCCATTTGCGCTCGGATGGTATGGAGAAGATGTGATTCTTTTGATTTTCAAGTCTTCAAGGAATTTTGTGACATTTGCGCAAATGAATGGTGGCTCGTTGTCGCATGCAATCTCCTTCGGTATTCTGAACCGGCAAATTATGTTCTCACACAGGAAATCGACCACTTCGTGCTAGCCAATTTTCTGGTACGGATATGCTTCAACCCACTTTGTGAAATAATCAGTTAAAATTAAAAGAAATATTACCTTCCCGGTAGCTGTGGCAGCGGCCCGACTATATCCATCCCCCATTTCATAAATGGCCATGTGGATAATACCGAGTACAGTAGCTATGCCGGTTGGTGTACTAACGGCGCATGGTGTTGACACTTGTCGTATTTTTGAATGAATTCCTTAGCGTCTTGTTCCATCAAAGGTCAGTAGTATCCTGCCCTAACTACTTTTAACACCAACAAGTCTGCACTTGAATGATTTCTACAAATTCCTTCGTGAACCTCTCTCATGACGTAATTAGCTTCAGAGGTGCCTAAGCATCAGGCCAACGGGCCTTGGAACGATCTTCTGTACAACTGTCCTCCCCAGAAGCTGTAACGAACTGAGTACCTGGGATGCCTTCGGTTCTTCAGGTAGCTTTCCATGCTCAAGGTAGTCGATGATTTCATTTCTCTAGTCCCATACCAAGTTTTGTTGTATTTACTTCATGATAATCGTCCATATCCAGTACCGAGTGCATAAGTTGTACGACTGTACCAGAATCTGATCCCTTCATTTTCATGGACGATCCTAGATTGGCCAATGCATCTGCTTCTGCATTTTCTTCTCTTGGGATGTGAGTAATCGACCATTCCCTGAATCGTATGAGTAGAGTTTGAATTTTCACCACATATTGATGCATGTGTTCCTCCTTGCTGTCGAAGAATCCATATGCTCAATTTACCACCAGTTAGGAATCGTATTTGATTTCGATGACCTCAGAGTCTAGTCCCTAGTCCAGTTCGAGTCCTGCAATCAAAGCCTCATACTTGGCTTTATTGTTAGTTAAGGGAACAGTTTTTATGGCATGCCTCAGGACTTCTCCCGAAGGCGTGATTAAGACTACCCCAAGCCCGGACCATTTCACATTGGAAGCTCCGTTCGTGAATAAGGTCCAAACTCCTGATGTCATTTCTAACACCATCACCGCCTCCTTTGTGGCCATTGGCAGCAACCCGGGACTAAAATCGGCCACGAAGTCGGCCAAAACTTGTGATTTGATCGCAGTTATGGGTTTATATTCGATATCGAATTTACTAATTTCGACTGCCCATTTGGCCAGTTAATCTGACAACTTAGGTTTGTGAAGGATAATCCACAGGGGAAAAGTTGTCACCACGGCTATCGGTGGCATTGAAAATAAGGCCTAAGCTTTCGAGCGGCGACTACGAGAGTTAAGGCCAGTTTTTTGAGGTGTGGATAATGAGTTTCTACCCCTGATAAAATTATACAAACATAATAGACATGAGATTGCGTACCTTCGTCTTCCTATACTAGAACGACACTTATCGCTACCTCTGATACCGCTAAGTATATTAGTAACTGTTCACCTTCCTCCGATTTTGATAGTAACGGATGGCTTGATAAATACCGTTTCATGTCTTTTAGAGCATGTTGCCATTCCAGAGTCCATTTGAAGTTGTTCTTATTCTTCAGAAGTGAGAAGAAGTGATGGCAATTTTTCGAAGACCGAGAAATGAACCTACTTAAAGAGGCCAGTCTTTCGGTTAGTCTTTGGACTTCTTTCGTGTTTGTAAGCTAGTTTGGAATGTTCTCAATGGCTTTAATCTTATAGGGATTGACTTAGATCCCCCTTTGGGACACCAGGAAACCCAAAAATTTATCGGAGCTGACTCTAAACGCACACTTTTCAGGGTTAAGCTTCATGTTATGCTTCCTTAAGATGTCAAAGGTTTCTTGGAGGTATCCCAGATGGTCACCTCTTCTTTGACAAAGTTGTTTCTAGCCTCGACAATTGGGTGCTTCTTTTGCTTTTCCGGAGGGATATTGGGGTCCAGGCTTAACTTGTGTACGGCTACCTCTAGCGGGATACCTATCATATCCGCGTGCGACCATACAAAATAATCAATGTTAGTTTTACGGAATTTTATAAATCCTTACCTGAGCTTGGGGTTTAATCTTGTCCCCAAGTAGATCTTCCTCTCTAGAAACTTTTCGAATAATGCCACTTGTTCAAGTTCTTCCGCCGTGGATTTGATTGCATTTGTTTCTTCCGGTACCTGAAAATACCTTGGTACCTGGTAGGATTCTGATGGCTCCTCTCCTTTGCCATCTTCGTTTTGTTCGGGAGCGGGCGTCGGTTCCTGTAATTTCTATGTTGTGCGTTCCTTCCCTTTGCTACTTGAAATCGAGATCGCGTTCATCTCCCTTGCTGCCAGTTGATCTCCTCTTATTTGTTTGATTCCTTCTGGAGTTGGGAATTTCAGAAGTTGGTGATATGTTGATCGCACGACCTTTCTTCTCGTGTAGCCATGGTCTGCTGAAAATTATGTTGTAGCACAAGTCGCCATCTACTACTTCAAACTAGGTAGTCTTCATGACCCCTTCGGCGTTCTTGGGCAGCAGGATCTCCCCTCGGGTTGTCACACTTGCTAAGTTGAACCCGGCGAGGAGCTTTGTGGCTGGAATGGTGCTTCCGGTTCGCTTGGCTTGTTTTAGCACTCTCCATTGAATGATATTTGTTGAACTTCCTGGGTCCACCAAAACACGTTTAATTTTAAAATCTAGAACATTAAGAGAAATTATCAGGGCATCGTTGTGCGGTAATAGAAGTCCATCGGCGTCCTCTTCTGTGAAAGTGATGTCATCCTCGGTGACTTCCCGGAGTCTCTTACTATGAGTCACTGACACCTTTGTCTTTTTTGTTGTCGTGAAGGTCACACCGTTGATCTAGTTTCCCCAAAAATCATGTTGATGGTTTGTCAGGGAGAGCCTTCACCTATCTTCGAGAGCTCTGCGTTGTCCCGATTGCAGCCGTAATTGTTTTTAGCCCGGTCTCTTAAGAACTCTCTGAGATGGCCATTTTTCAACAACATTGCCACCTCCTCGCGCAGATATCGGCAGTCCCTAGTACGGTGACCATTAGTCTCATGATTCTCACATCATAGATTAGGATCCCTCTGGATGGGATCATATCTCATCGGCCTCGGGAACCGTGCTTTCTTGATGTTCCTCATTGTCAATACCAGCTCCACTACACTGACATTCAAATTCTACTCGGACAACCTGGATAGGTGGAATCCCGAGAACCCGATACCTCTTTATCTTGCAATGACCTGTTGTTCCAGCCACGTTCAGTTCTCTTATCGGAAGCGAGCCTATCCGCTGACCGGAACCCTCTGTCGTGTCCTTCGGCCCTTTCGTAGGGCAAAAACCGGCCCTTAGAAGATCGTCGATCTGCATCAAAATCATCCTTCGATTTATCTACGTTCCTTTCTCGATCTCGACCCTTATTTGACATCGGGAACCCAAGCTGATCATCTTCTATTCTTATCTTTGGCTCAAAACGGTTGTGGACATCCGCCCATGCAGTCGCCTGGAACTCGAGCATGCTTTCATTCAGTTTCCGGGAGGCATCAGAGATCCTCGGGTTCATCCCCTTAGTAAATTCCTTAGCTGCCCATTCATCCGGCATAGCTGGTAGCAGCATCATTTCTTTCTAAAACTTGATTACGAACTCATGCAGTAATTCAGACTCTCCTTACGCAATTCTAAATATGTCCGCCTTTCGAGCTTGTACCTTTATGGATCCAGCATAGACCTTGATGAAAGAGTCTACGAGCATCTCAAAAGAATCTATTGATTGTTCGGGTAAGAGTGAATACCATGTCAGGGCCCCCTTCGTGAAGGTTTCTCCGAACTTCTTCAGCAGGACCGACTCAATCTCGTGTGGAGCCAAGTCATTTCCTTTCACCGTTGTTGTATAGGTGCTAATGTGCTTCTAAAGGTCTGAAGTCCCGTTATATTTTGGTATGTCTGGCATCTTGAACCACTTTGGGATTAACTCTGGTGTCGCGCTCGGTTTGAACGGCAATTGGGTGTATTTCTTTGAGTCTGGTCCTTTCAATACTAACGGTGCGCCCAGAATTTGGTCCATTCAGGAGTCTTTTTCCCTCATAAATCGCATAAGCTCGGTTTTGAAGGGATCATTACTGTTATTGTTTCCAGACCCGCTGCCCCCCCCCTCCCCGCCCCGTCAAAGCCGACCTGACTCCTCGGGGTGTTGATCGTTTGCGATGTTGGATTTGCGGGAGCACCGGGAGGAACCGGACCTCTTCCATTTGCGTTGTTGGAAGCATCCGATAATGCTTGCCTCAATTCTCATGTCCTGGTCTTGCCGTGAAAAATGGTCCATGATAGCCTTTTGTTGTTCTCTCAAGATCCTCACTGTTTCCGCAACGTGCTTGTCTTCAGCATCATCAGAAGTTGCCTCACGTACATATCGTGGATATCGCCCGCCATGAACCAGCGTGGCTACGTCCTCCTCGTTGCGGGTGTCACTGATCGAACACTTGTACCGAGGCAGATTTTCTTGTACCTCAACATTGTGTGCGATGTTGACATCGTTAGCTGGCATCTTTTACGATTTTTGTTAAGAAACAAAGAATCAAACAGATTAGTAATAGATGCAAGGATCAATTCAGTTACGCAACTGTCTAAGCCTCACAGTGGGCACCACAGTTTATCCGTAAAATGGTACAATTGAATTTATAACGTGGTTTATAGATAAGCGAATCAAATTGATCCCAAAATGATAAATAAATAAAATAAAATACAAGACTTAGCATTGAAATCGAGACAAAATAATATACCGCTTGGTTCCGGGAGCAAGGCTTCCGAAGGCAACAATAAGAATATCGTTAGAGAGAAAAAAAGATAATTACTTAGCTTGGAATAATGTGTAGCATAAGTTTGTGAGAAATTTCATGTCTTACAATAATTGTTGAAGCTATTATTTATAACTATACCTAGGGAACAAGGTCTTAGGATCAAGCCCATCTTAAATGACAATAATGGGGGCCATTGATGAATATATAACGGCATGTAATGAATGCCAAAATTCTCTGTAACAGACATGTATTCAATACTGAGGAATATTCTTTATTGAATGTCATCTGGTGGCGAATATTCGTTTGCCCTCGTTACCAATGTTCCCTTCGGAGTTTAACCGATGCCAGCCGAAGTTGTTGTCCTTGGTCTTGGTTTTCACTCGCTTCGTCTTCCATCTGTCCCCGATTTCACTTATTATTTTGTCATTTTGAATATTTAATGTGAACCAATTTTACCCTATACAAAATCCTTGACAGATGAATGAAAAATTCATGAATCAACAAAACCCACATTTGGCTCTTGGTTAGTTGCACAAGACAAAGGACGCGGCAAGAAAACACTACCAAACTATTTTAACATGAAAAATGAATGTTATGTTTAAAAATATATGAAACAGAAAACACAAAATACACAAAAATGCACGTCACGCTCACGAAAATATCAATTAGCATTAATCAATCGATTAGCATTGATTGATAACACACTCAGCATTTATTTCCATGTCATAATATTTTGTGCTATCACGAATCTCGTTTATTAGTCGACAAATATTTTACTAAGGGTTAACAACATTTTTGGTCCCTCAGTTATTGGTAATTTTTTAAGTCCTTTTATATCAGATTAAGCACATTTAATCTTCAGTTGGTTAATTTGTACATTTCTGGCCCCTTTGCTTGTAATTATTCACCAATTTGAAAAAGTATTAATCGTTTCACTATCTAATTATCACGTGTTATGTTATATTTGTACCGCTACTCCATATTTGAGGACGATATAGTTCAAAAAATATTCCAAGATAACAAATTTCTACATAAAGAGACAAATACAAATCTAATTAACGAAAAACTAGATGTACAGATTTATATATCACAAAGACCAAAATCAAAATCTACCAATAACTAGGGAACCAAAAGTGTTATTATCATCTGTATTAATAATGCGATTTATAATAATGATGTATAATTTATGGTCCTTGTGATGTTTCACCAAACATTTAAATTCACGTTAATTCAAGTTTATATTTTGGTCCATTTACGGAGGAACTATGTAATGTTTAGATTATATTGCCCTCAAATATACAACATCAATACAAATTCAATATAACTCATGCATAGTTAAATGGTTTAATAGTTAACAATTCATTAAATATATGAAGACTACATGCTAGGAATCGAAAGTGCCCGACCCAATTAGTTAAAAATGAAATATTTTCAACCTTATATCACAAGACACAATAATTAAATTTAAAATATACCAATATTTCCAGGACAAAAATATACATTGCGTCAATATTTATTTTTCAGTATTAAGATTTTTTTTGGTGTTCGGGCTAAATTCAGATTCACATGAAAACATAAAAAATCTCAGATTGAAGGGTAAAGCCGCCTTAATAAAAAGGCGCAATAACCAAAGCTCGAATACTCTATATTTTTTTTCAGTGTTAAGAATTTTTCTTTGATTTTCAAACTAAATTAAGTCTCAAGTTGAAGGTTAAAGCGTAAAACAACAACAACAACAACAACAACAACAATAAACAAATGCAGTATAATATCACAAATAGGTCTGAGGAGGTTGATGTGTAAGCATATCTTATACTTATCTTGTGAAGATATAAAAATTATTTTCAATAAACCTTCGAATAAAAAAGAATACAAAAGGAAGTAGTAATACAGGCAATAATGATAACAAGGTAAGAGGATAAGATAACCTAAAGAGGATATATATATATATATATATATATATATATATATATATAAAGAGGGAATGGAAGAGATGACTTGGCACCTCTCTTTCGCCAAGAATCACAATTATCTACTTTCATTCTTCTTTTTTGCCTTTTCCTTCTCATTTTGATAGTCCAAAATAAGCTACTAAATACATTTAAACCATCTTAATTTAAGAGGCTACAAAGACTATTTAAAGAGGTAACGTTAATACGTATTAAAGAGGCCACAAAGCCTCTCATCAATCATAATACTTATTTTTCCTTTTATTAATATAAATTATTTTGTGTAATAATGTGTAGTAACTCTATTATTACTCCTATTACGTTATTAATAATTTGAAAAGTCACTTTCTTAATCCTTTATTACTCTTCATCTCCTTTCGTATGATTTAATGTGTATAATTGAATGTGTATTCATTTCAAATCTGAAATGTATTCTTTAATCTTTCTGTATATAAACTAAATAAGATAAGAGCACAACAAGCCATCAATTCAATTCTATGTACATTTCAATCTCTCCATTATATTCTCACTTCAAATTTTTGGAGAGTATTAGTTTTTCCGTTGCTAAATTTGGTTCCTCAGAGAATCTTCTATTGCTGCTGTCACACCTCCTTTTTATCTCCCCCCTCCCCCCCCCAAAAAAAAAGATATATATTATGGATTGTTATGGGTTATAGAGTTTTTCCAATTAAAGTGACAAATTTGAGTAGGGATTATTTTATTTATAGAGCCGCCACTTGGAATTGATTTTTTGGGTGTTCCAAGTCACTTTTTATTTGAATCCCTATTCAAAAGAAGATTTGACTCTTTTATTATTGGTCTGCAAAAATAAAGTCCGTGTAAGGAATTTTATTGACCGGGGAGAAGGTGTAAGGCATTCCCCAAGTCCCGTGGTTCCAGCACGGTCGTTTTATTGACTACAACTTGGCTTGAATTAATTTTAGATAAACTGTGATTTATTGGTTTTCATGTTTTATCTATCCGCTTTTAATTATTTAAATATAAAATTATATTTGAAACGAATCACGTGTGTGAATCTGTTTTATTTTATTATGCCAAAATCTTGCCACGCGTACGTGTACACAATTAATAGCATTTTATTATTAAGATCGTTTTGGCCAAAGTTAACACATACTTCGATTTTATTTTTGAAAATCATAATTATGCCACGCGAACGCATACATAATCGCGATAAACTAATTAAAGGCGTGCCTAAAGCACTCTATCAGTGTTCATTATTCTTCCTATATTTTTTAGATTATTGTAAGGTCATGAATTATGGAATTACTTGTGGAAGAAGTGTATGATTTTAGATATTTGAATAAATAAACCATCATATATCAATACCCTACAATCCAACAATTGAAGCCCAAACTTATTAGGGTCCAAATCTTTCCAACTTTAAAGCAAGTTTGTATACCGTATTTTCAGAAACATGATTAAGTATATAGCATTTAATGACTAATTTTACATTATTATTTATAAAGTTTAAAGGCAAATAAACAAAATCACATGAAATAAGATTAAAAGAATAGAGGAAAGAATAAATCTTTAATGAAAAATTTCCAATTAAATGAGTTTCCAAGAACATGTACAGTAACTTAGACGAACGTCGAACAAGCATAAGCGAAAAAGAATATCAAAGCTAGTGAACGGAGCTCTAACGGAATCCTCGACCTCAACTATTGACTTCACTTTTTGGCGTGTAAAAGGGGATGTTATGAAATATTTTTGTTGGGTTTTGGTTGATAAATAGCTAGATTTTTCGAAAAGAAGAGACGAAGAAAGAATGACACGAGTAGAAATTCCCTTAGTATAGAAGAAGAAAACAAAATTCTCTCAATTCTTTCCTCTCTTTTTTCTTCTTCTCTCCCCCTCTTTTCTCCTCACATTTCTCTTCTATTTACAGGGGGAAAAATCGGAATTTTTTCAGATTTTTTAATTAAAAAAAATTCTCACTTCCCATTTTTCTTCTTTTTAAAAAATAAAATAATAATTCCCCACTTTCCTTTACTTTTAGTTTTTAATTTACCATTTTTTACTTTTATTATATTTAAAATCTCACTTTTTTACTTTTTCTTTTTTATTCTCCA
Source organism: Nicotiana tomentosiformis (assembly GCF_000390325.3). NCBI lineage: Eukaryota > Viridiplantae > Streptophyta > Magnoliopsida > Solanales > Solanaceae > Nicotiana > Nicotiana tomentosiformis. The sequence goes on from NC_090819.1 coordinate 18,875,627, forward strand.
CTTATTTTACTTTTCTTTTTTTAAATTTTCACTTACTTTTCTTCTTTTTTTTAAAAAAACAATTCAGCTACCTTTACTTTTATTTTTTAATTCTAACTTTCTTTTACTTTTCATTTTTTAAATTTTTACATTCTCTTACTTTTATTTTTTAAATTTTTCAGTTTTTTTTACTTTTTTATTAAATAATTTTCACCTACTTTTATTTTTACTTTTTTATTCCATACTTTTAATTTTCTTATTATTCTATTCTCATCCGAAAATTAAAAAAATATTTAATTTTTTCGGTTTTTTTTAAAATTTATTTTATTTTAAAATAAAGATAAAAATAAAAATAATACTAATAGTAATAATTTGACCTTTTAAATTATTTTTAATTCTTACCCTATATAAAAAAAATATAACAAAGCTAAAAAATATATACTAAATTTCTAAAAATATTTACATAGTAGAAGGTGGTAAAAATTCAAATATAGTCAAAAATTATGTGCTCACAGCTGCCCATCTTTGCTTGAAAACATGAAGAGTTTTCAGGCAAAGATTATGTGAGCCATGTGACTAATTTTTTACCAAACCGTTATTCAAAAGGAAAAGAAATAAAAGATAGGGTGCAACCGAGTCCTGGTTTTGGACATCCTACATATCCCGGGTTATAGGAGAATCAGGTCACGTGTAGTTCAAGGAGAATGGTGGAATGATGAGTTGATTAGTCGAGTAAGGTTCCGTTGAGGCTCCGGTCTGCGGTCCTTCTATTATAAAAAAAAAACTAAACAAGCCTATCATCTATGAGTTACAAGATTATTATATATGAGTCTTCTGAAACTTGATTTTGAGTCTTGACTGGTTCTTCATGCAGACTGTGATCTAAACCTTGATGCTCGCTAGTTGTAGGTCTTATTCTAATCAAAACAGGACTCCAATGCTCGTGGCTTCAGTCATGTCTTGAGCACTCCACATCTTTCAACTGCTTTTGCATTTTGGATTCACCTATTTTTTCTTTTTTTTTTTAATTCTAAATTGAGACTTCTTTTTTTGGCCATCTCGAACCCTGTGTCTCGAGGTAAAACCTACTCAGACACCAAAACAAACAAACGAATGAAATTTTTCTGCCCCAATTTGCACTAGGAAAATTTCGTGAGTATAAAATTCTAAACTACTTCTTTATTGAAAGCAATAAAAGGTCGAAAATGGTGTACCCCGGAAAAAAAAAAACAGAGACTAGGGAATGGAGACCCTATGTCTAAAATGAAAGAAACTAGGGAGTGGAGACCCTATATTGGAAAAGCGACTAGGGATTGGTATACCCTGATACTGGTAAGGAAATGTAACCATGGGTTGATACCTTCTATTACGAAAAAAGAATGTAATCAGGAGTTAGTACCATGTATTACTGAAAAGAATGTAGCCATGGGATGACGTCATGTATTACTGAAAGGAAATGTAATCAGGGGTTGGTACCCTATATTACTGAAAAGAATGTAGCCATGGGATGGCGTCCTGTATTACCCAAAGAAAATGTAACCAGGGGATGGCACCCTGTATTACATAAAGAAAATGTAACCACGGGATGGCACCCTGTATTGCGGAAAAGAAATGTAACGAGGGTATGGTGCCCTGTATTACTGAAATGAAAATGAATCCCCTGGGCGAAAAAATTTCTACCTAAGTTAAACTGCGAAAAGCGAGCCTGGGCGAAGAGTACTTCTACCCAGAACTATGAGCTGGATCTCCCTAGGCGAAAAGGTTCTACCTGGGTTAAGCTACGTAAAACAACCTGAGCGAATAGTACTTCTACCCGGAACTATGAGCTGGATCCCTCCAGGCAAAAAGGTTCTACCTGGGTTAAGCTACGAAAAACAGCCTGGGCGAAGAATACTTCTACCCAGAACTATGAGCTGGATCCCCCTAGGCGAAAAGGTTCTACCTGGGTTAAGTTACTTAAAACATCCTGAGCGAAGAGTACTTCTACCCGGAAACTATGAGCTGGACCCCCTAGGCGAAAAGGTTCTACATGGGTTAAGCTACGAAAAACAGCCTTGGCGAAGAGTACTTCTACCCGGAACTATGAGCTGGAACTCCCTAGGCGAAAATGTTCTACCTGGGTTAAGCTACGTAAAACAACCTGAGCGAAGAGTACTTCTACCCGGAACTATGAGCTGGATCCCCCTAGGCGAAAAGGTTCTACCTGGGTTAAGCTACGAAAAACAACCTGAGCAAAGAGTACTTCTACCCGGAACTATGAGCTGGATCCCCCTAGCCGAAATGGTTCTACCTGAGTTAAGCTACTGTAAAACAACCTGGGCGAAGAGTACTTATATCCGGAACTATGAGCTGGACCCCCTTAGGCAAAAAGATTCTACATGGGTTAAGCTACGTAAAACAGTCTGGGCGAAGAGTAATTCTACCCGGAACTATGAGATGGATCCCCTAGGCAAAAAGGTTCTATCTGGGTTAAGCTACGAAAAATAGCCTGGGCAAAGAGTACTTCTACCCGGAACTATGAGCTGGATCCCCCTAGGCGAAAAGATTCTACCAGGGTTAAGCTGCGAAAAATAAGCCTGGGCGAAGAGTACTTCTACCCGAAAACTATGAGCTAGATCCCCATATGCGAAAAGGTTCTACCTGGGTTAAGCTACGAAAAATAGCCTGGGCAAAGAGTATTTCTACCCGAAACTATGAGCTGGATCCCCCTAGGCGAAATGGTTCTACCTGAGTTAAGCTATGTATAAAAACTTGCTATGAGTGATGCATGCTGAAAATAAAAGAAAAATGGAGATTTTGCGAAACTTACCTTTGGTGACATTCGTCCTTTAAGAATCGCCATTCTGCACTGCTTCTTGATTCATTATTTCGAGGTCTAACAACATTTTAGGATCTGGGTATAAAGTCCGCAAGCATGTCATGTTATTAAAATCTGCATTAACAGAACTTTAAAGAGAATAAGGAGGGTAACAAAATTAAGAAAAGAGACATTCCTGTACAATAAAATATTAATTTCATTTGATTTGATTTTTTTTTTAATTTTTAAATATAGAAGGGTTTACATCAGAAAGTAAGACAGTAAAAGTAAAACGTCCGGATTACACCCTGAAATAATCTAGACGCAGAAAAGATAGCTAGACCGGCTACCGAGTCTCCAATCTAATAGAGAACTTTTCAGGTTTGGCGCCCGTTTTTAGGTTTCTCTTCTGCCGCGGAAATGGCTACTGTGGCTTTCAGTGCTTGATCAAATTTCTCATCTTCACAGATCATTCCGACTACTGGCCCATTGGTATGAGTAGGCAGAGGATTGTTCATCATATTAGGGGCATCTTCATCCATAAGCACTATTGCCTTGACCTCGATGAGGTCTTCCACTGTTCTCTTAAGAATCCAACAGTCTTCCGTATCATGTCCCACACCTCAAGAGTGGTATTCACATCTAGCATTAGCCCGGTGCGTCGGTTCGGGGCTACTGGCTGCAGTAGACCTAGCCTGACTAGCTTTTTGGAACAAGTTCGAGTATGATTCACCAACATGGATGAATTCATTCTTTCTAGGGAGGCTCTTTTTTTTTTTGATTTTTTTTCATACCTTGATTTCTTTTTTCTTTCTATTTTTATTGTTTTTCGCTCTTTGTTTTTATTTGTTATTTTTTTGTCACTATTTTCTTTCTTTTTAACTCAATTTTTTTCTTTTTTTTTTTCCGGTTTATTTTTTCACTCAATTTGTTTATGGATATGATCGAATCCGATGGGGATTGTCTACTTATCATGACACTGCATGAATCAGATCATTACGTAGTTCAGGGAGATGAGGAATAGACTGACCCATTTTCTTTTTTTTTTTTTATATATATATAAAGACTTTTAAATATTTTATTTTGAGTTTTTTTTTCTTTTTATGGAATTTTAAATTTTTTTTAAAAGAAGGAAGAAAATATTTTGGATTTTGATTTGAAAATTATTTTTGTTCTTTTTTTTTCGAATGAAAGACTTCAGACAAGAAGGAAAATATATTTTTTTTTTTTGGATTTTCTAAGGAAAGAATTCTAGAGAGGGAATCAAGGAAAGAGAAACTATTTTTGAATTTTTCTTTTTTTGAAAATTGGGGCCGGAACCGATGAGGTTTACCTACGTATCTTATATCCGGTGAGAATCAGACATGCGTAGTTCCGTCAATATTTCAGGAATGGGATGACACTTTTATTTTTGGAAAAAATTCAATCTTATTTTGTAATAATTTTTTGGGATAAAATTTTGACAGGGTTTTTGGATTTTCAAATACCGATATTTTTTAAAAACCGAGTAAATTTTCTCTCTCCTATTTTCTTCCTTCTGGTTTTCTCTCAATTCTTATTTTTATGTTTTAGAAGCCGGCCAACATGCACAAACCGAATCAAATATAATGTACATGTAGCACATAAGATGCTTCAGGATAGTCTTGTAATTATCGGTTACACCTGTCCTAGACGGACCCAACCCCTGTGTTGAGTCCTCAAAGTCAAATACACGTGATGTAAACAAACGTTCTTACTAGAGATCCGGCATGAGACTATGTTATTCTAGGTTTAAAATCCTGGGGGGAGTGTTTTAGACCTGGCTTACCCAAGCGGACAACTCGAGCCGAAGTGGGGGCAACGTACCGGGAACATGAAAGTCTACCCGGCCTAGTTACTAATCCAACTTTGTTCTATTTGGTATGACCTCTATTAGAAAAGTGGGCCACGCGCACGTGTACACCATAAATTCAGAAGACTCAGAAGGGAGGCGTAAGAAGACAGTTTATATAGTTCAAATAATATCAAAGCGGTAAATGAGCGGCAATTAGCACATTAGGCCCACAAATACAGTAATATCAACAATCAAGAAAGCCAAGTATATATCACATTACAAGCTCGAATTCTGAACCCTGAACCAGAAGTTCTGGGTTCTTGTCCCTAGCTGAGTCGCCAGAGCTGTCACACCTCCTTTTTACCCCCTCCCCCCAAAAGATATGTATTATGGATTGTTGTGGGTTGAAGAGTTTTTATAATTAAAATGACAAATTTGAGTAGAGATTATTTTATTTACAGAGCCGTCACTTAGAATTGATTTTTTGGGTGTTTCAAGTCACCTTTTATTTGAATCCCTATTCAAAGGAAGATTTGACTCTTTTATTATTGGTCTGCGAAAATAAAGTCCGGGTAAGGAATTCTGTTTATCGGGGAGAAGGTGTAAGGCATTCCCCAAGTCCCGTGGTTCCAGCACGGTCGCTTTATTGACTACAACTTGTCTTGAATTAATTTTAGATAAATTATGATTTATTGGTTTCCATGTTTTATCTATCCGCTTTTAATTATTAAAATATGGAATAATATTTGAAACGAATCACGTGTGTGAATCTGTTTTATTTATTATGCCAAAATCTTGTCATGCGTAAGTGTACACAATTAATAGCATTTTATTATTAAGATTGTTTTGGCTAAAGTTAACACATACTTCGGTTTTATTTTTGAAAATTATAATTATACCACGCGAACGTATACATAATCGCGATAAATTAATTAAAGGCGTGCCTAAAGCAATCTATCGGTATTCATTATTCTTCTTATATTTTTTAGATTATTATAAGGTCGTGAATTATGGAATTACTTGTAGAAGAAGTGTATGATTTTAGATATTTGAATAAATAAACCATCATATACCAATACCCTACAATCCAACAATTGAAGCCTAGACTTATTAGGGTCCAAATCTTCTCAACTTTAAAGCAAGTTTGAATATCCTATTTCAAGAAACATGATTAAGTATATAATATTTAATGACTAATTTACATTATTATTTATAAAGTTAAGGTGCATATGTATTCTGAGGCTTTGAAATATCATTCTGTTTTTACTGTCTTTTTTTTTTTCTTTCTTCTCTTGACTCTTTTAGTTATTTTATTTCATTTTTTTAATTTTGATATGATAATCTATTTAGGTTGGTGAATGAAAGAAAATAAGGAAGTAAATGATGATGAAGATAGCAAAGAGTAGGAAGAAGCAGGAAAAAAAAAATTAATGTGAACAACTCGAAGCTTGGAATTTTGGTCCAAGCTCTTATGGATTCTCTCTCCCAAACCACCTTTCATGATGGAGATGTATGCTGGATTTATAAAAGCAATTTTTAAAGAGAATTAACGAACATTTAGTTTTTTTGAAATACAAATGTGTAGAGAAGTATGAGAGCTAAAAAGAATGAAAACATAATAAGAAAAAGGTAAAACCTATACTATATTTGCCTTTTTTACCCTCTAAACATAGAGTTCATACTAGACAAAATAGTCATTTAATTATTTTCCTAAAATTTTGGACTTTGAAATCAACTAAAAATTTATTTATTAAATACTTCCTTATTTTAAGTTTTTAACTATGTACAAGATCCTAAATATTAGGACTCTTCTTAAATCCTTCTTAAGTTTCCAAGTTTTCTTTAACCATGTTAGGAACCGTTAGGCTATTTTTTTCCAAGTCTTCGGCCATTTTATTTTGATAAAAATTAATTTACATATTTAGTCTCAAACTTAGATAGTTAAATATAATAAGATAGATTTGTCCAAATCCCCATTGGGCATATTTATTTTTCAAGTCTTTACCCTTTTTATTTTTTTTATAAATAATATAAATTATGCTTGAACTTAAATAGTTAAATATAATAAAATTTTATCTTTGGCCAAATCCAAATTATACATAAGTTTTACACCTTTTTAGTCTATTTCTGTTAGACTTATCGGCTAATTTGGTAAGCAAAATAAGCTTTTTAACAATATGTTCTTTTGAATTTTGGTTTCTTCTCTCCGTTTATTGAAATGTTATGTTAACTTTCGTCCTAAAATATCATAACCACATTAGGTTTAGTTGGAGCACTTGTACATCTCATTAGAGCATTAAAATCTATATCTATCTATCTATTTATACTATATTAAAAGTATAAAAACCCTTAGCAAAGTGTCGTTTGCCTATTTTTCCCTTTAAAACTAGATTCTATACTAGACAAAATAGTCGTTTAATTATTTTTTAAATTTTAGGACTTTAAAATCAACTAAATTTTACTATTAAATTTTTTCTTATTTAAAGCCCATTAATATTAGAGTTATATTGAACTATTCCTATAAGATTCTTTATTATGCAAAACGTGAGTTAGCAAAATTTTTTAGGAGTCAAACACGCAATGAATTCTGAAAATATAAAGATTCAAGACATATGATTTTTCTTACTATTTGAAAATCGAATCTTATTGGAAAAATTATAATTATTCTCAAATATTTAAAAATTAGAATGAGCAAATATTCAGAATTTGAAATAATAAAATTTAAGATATTTCTTTTAATGTTGAGAATAAATAATTAAGCTGTTGAATTAACTTATTAGAAAACGAATTCAATTCAATTATTTTAACAAATTTATCATACAAGAAAATTATTTGTTAAATTGGAAACACACTTAAAATACATAAAATTAATTTTTGTAAGAAGAGTATCGACCGTGAAAGAAATCATGAAATATAGCAAAATTAATTATAGTAAAAATGAAGATTCAAATCGGTAAAAATATAAATTTGAAGCAATAAAGTAAAATTGTAGAAGGCAACTAGATTATAAATGAGTTGTCATTTGTTTTGTTACTTGCATTTAGTCCAACAAATGAAAACGTCTTGCTATAATTTTTATACTAAGTTTTTTCTTGCAAAATATTAGTTCAATATTACTCATTCTTTAAACTCTACATTGTCACTATTTTAGAAGGTATAATGCCAACTTTTTTCATTCGCAAATTTTTAAAAGACCAAAAGATTTAATTTTTAATTTGTGTTATTTGATAAATTTTTAAAGAATTGTAAATATTAATAATATTTATAAGTTTCGACATAAGTCCGGACAAAATAACAATAAGGCATCTAAATAAAATTCCTTCATTTGTTAAACTAACTAAATGGGAATAATATTTATTATTTTAGAAAAAAATCTTAAATTATATTTATAACTCAAACAAATTATCTAATAATATGTATGTAATTTTTAAAATTTGTGTATTCATTAGTATAGGTACACGCGTAAAGCACGTACCCTAAGACTAATATAGAGAAAATGAAGGAAAACTATAAACTTATTTGCTCTCGAAGATTTAATAGGACAGATGGATCCGGTTTTGTGCTTCTTTTCTTTCCGGTCTTCTTTATATTTTGGCTACATTTGATTTTTAAATAAGGAGAAAATGATCAAAGCATTAAAATTTAATTCTCTGGGGAGGGAAAAAAGTTAAGTACTTATATACATATAAATATAAACTAGATACACTACATCAATTCTTCTTCGAATTCATTTCTCCTTTAAATACTTTTTTAAAGAAAAATATTTTTAGCTCACCTATACTAATAATACAACAATAAAAATTAGAGAAATGCATGCAACTAAGTGTTGATCTAATCCATTTGAATTTGAAGAGTAAAAAAAGTAATTCAATTTTTTGAATTTCAGAAATAATAAGTTGTTTTTAAATTATATAAGATCTTTTACTACTACACAAAGCGCGGATAAATTTATTAGTTAGTGATAAATCTAGTTGAAGGGTAAAGCGTTTCTTAGAGCTTGGTTGGATGGGCTTAAAAGATGGTCAAACCAGCTTTTAAATAGTTTTTAACTTGTGGAAGTGTTTGGCAACAAAAAAATGAGTTTAAAAAAAGTTAAAATCTACTTAAAAAAAGCCAAAACTAATAAGTTGAAAAATTCATTTTTTTCTAAATTGGCTTAAAATCCATATTGCTTTGACCAAAGATATTATATTCTTATCCCTTCTAATTTTTCTTAATCCCGAAATTACCACTAAGTAAAAACCCTACAACATACTATCTGTTTTTTTTCTCCATTCTCCAATATTTGTCAATTTCTTGAAGTTCTTAACGTGAAGCAAACAATAGTTTTTTAAATAATGTTTGATACATTCCAATATTTTGTAAATATTGTTCTTTTGGCTTCTTTTTTTGGTTCCATAATATTTAATTTTTTTGGTCGTTGAATCCTTCCTTCTTTTTTTTAATTGGTGTAACTATATTCTAAAATCAATTCATTCAATGAATTTACGTGTTACCCCTGAATTTGAAGCTATGAACGGAAAATATAATATTATAGTCATCATATTCTTTATAATGTTAACAACTTTAAGAATATTTCAGTCATTTTAACAAGAAAAAGTGCTTCCCAGCACTTGTTTGCCAAACACTTCATTAGCTTGTTTTCAGTTTCAACACTTTTATCCAAACACATAACTACTTATTTATAAAATAAGTTTTAGCACTTATAAAGTATTTTTAAGCACTTAACTTAAAAGCTACTTTTAAGTCGATCCAAACGGTACCTTAACAAAATTGACATTACCAAAAGATTTTTTTTAAAACCGAATCTTATATAGGGTTGACTACATATTTTATTTATTTGCTAGGGCTTGCGGAGAAGGGTGCAATATCCTCCTGACTTGCCAAAACGGCCGCCCCTTTTCCCTTTTCACAATCACTTCACTTCAAAACTGTTAATACCCATTAGAGAAGCAGAGAATATTTTGGGAACAAAGTGTAGTTGGGACCAGAAGAAGAAGAGAAGTAGAAAGCAGGATCGGCGTAAGATAGACCTTGCGAATCTTTGAAAAATCGCACTAATAAATCAAATTGATTCTTTTTTTTTTGTTGTTGGCTCCTCCACTATATTTGCGTGTTTCGTACGGTCTATCCAACGCCAATCTGCAATCTTCCTCTCTCCTTTTTTACCAGGTTCTATTCACTCCATTCTAATTTTGGATCCATTTTTATGCCGAAGAATAAACTTTGATTCTAGGGTTTAATACAGTATCTGGGCTGTGTGTTGTTGTATTCATGAAGTTCATAGAGTAGTTGTAGCTCATTTGGGTGTGCATAATTGGTAAAAAATTATTACATTACTGTATTTTTTGTTGCTCATTTAGGTACGCATGAATTGGTAAAAATTATTACAATTCTGTAATGGAGGTAGATGACGGTCGAGGTTCTGAGAAACCCTCATACTGGCTTGATGCTTGTGAGGATATTTCCTGTGATGAGTTTATTCAAGATTTTGTCCCCGTTGAGCCATCAAATCAATTGGGTCCGGTTGATGGTAGTGTTGATCCTTGTTTCTTTGGTGGAATTGATGGGATTCTTGAAAAATTAAAGAATGGTGATGATTCTGCACCTTGTGTGGATCACAATGACAGTAATGGATGTAGTAAAGGTTCAGCTGCAGCTGAAATTATCAAGTACAATGAGCCACAAGTTAACAAGGATAATACTAAGCAGAATGGAAGTGACAGGGGAAAGAAGTCCTTGCATGAAGGAAATGGACTTTCTAGGCATAAGGAACGAGATTATCATGAAGAGAGAAATGGCAAAAGGGCACGACTCCGTGGTGTTAGCCGCGAGAAGAGAGGCCGTGATAGACCACCTTTGGCAGCTAGGAAGAGATTCCGCGACCACGAGAGTGATGAGATCAATAGAGTAGATAGGGATCACAGGAAGAGAAGGGAAAATCATGGTATGAGAGATAGGGATTGGAGGGAAGGAAGGGGCTTTTGGGAAAGGGACAAAGAAAAGAATGAGATGGTATTTCGGGTAGGTTCATGGGAAGCAGATAGAAATCGAGAGGGGAAGTTACTGACTGAGAGGAGCGTTGAACATTCTGGAGCTATTGAGAAGAAAGATGTTCAACCAAAGGAACAAGCTCCCAAGGAGCAAGCACGCAAGTATCAGTTGGATGTACTTGAGCATGCCAGAAAGAAAAATACAATTGCTTTTCTTGAAACAGGAGCAGGAAAAACGCTTATTGCCATCCTCCTCATGAAGAGTCTATGTAATGACTTGCACAAACAGAACAAGAAGATGCTGGCTGTCTTTCTGGTCCCTAAAGTTCCACTTGTTTATCAGGTATTTGTTTAGCACGTCTTCCGCTTACCCATTTTCACAATTGTGTAAACTGGAATTGAATTTGGTTTGTTGTTTTGGAACATAGCAAGCAGAAGTTATTCGTGAGCAAACTGGTTATCAAGTTGGCCATTATTGTGGTGAGATGGGCCAAGATTTTTGGGATGCACGAAGGTGGCAGCGTGAGTTTGAAACTAAACAGGTTGGTTAATGCTTCTCTCTTCTAATTATATATGATTATTGTGATACCATCAAGTTTGCGCACACCTTTTCTTTTTGGGAGAAGGGTATGTATTAAGAAAAAAATAGCACCAAGAGTATAATGAAATTGAGCAAAAATAAGTGTGCACAAAATACAAGTTTGTGCGCACCTGTGTTTGGTGTATCTCATTATATTCTTATCGACCTTGTCGTACCTTTTCTTAACCACTTGGAAGTACAAGTAATGGCTGCTTATGAAGTCATATTGGTGTAAGTTAGCTGATGAAATGTTCTTGTTATCCTTTTTTGGGTGAATCTGTTTCTGAAATTTCTTTAATTCTACTATCCTTTAAAGCGATTTCCGTAAGCTGCTTGGTTTGTAGTTTTGATGTTAAAAATTAAAGCTTTCCTGATTTCCGATCATATATTTTGTGAAAACAACAAAGGTTTCGTCAGTAGAGTTGTGGCAAAAAGCATTTAAAAACGCTCTAGGTGTATCGAGGCTTAAGCGCAAGGCGTAATAAAATAACGGAGGCGAACTGCACAACGAGTAATAATAAAGATCTAAAAATAGGAAAATACAAGAATAGTACTAATACTACTGGTAAGATTATGAGAAACTCTTGACTAGCTATCAACCTGCAACCCTAATACTCGACCTCCACACTTTCCTATCGAGGGTCAATGTCTTCGATAAGTTGGAGTAATGCCATGTCATGCTTAATCACCTCTCCCCAATACTTCTTCGGCCTACCTCTACCCTTCCCCAGATTCGCCATGGCAAACCTCTCACACCTCCTAAGCGGGGCATCTATGTCTCTCCTCTTCACATGCCCAAACAATCTCAACCTCGGTTCCCGCAACTTGTCCTCCACAGGTGCCTCTCCTACTTTGTCCAACTTCATTCCTAATCCTATCTTTCATTGTATGCCCACACATCTATCTCAACATCCTCATTTCTGCTACTTTCATTTTCTGGACATGGGATTTCTTGACTGGCCAACACTTAGCCCCGTACAACATGGTCGGTCTAACTACCACTTTGTAGAACTTGCCCTTAAGTCTTGGTGGCACATTCTTATCACACAAAATACCAGAGGCGAGCCTCTATTTCATCCACCCCTCCACTACGATGTGTAATATCCTCGACAATATCTCCGTGCCTTGGATTATAGACCCAAGATATTTGAAACTATCTTTCTTAGGAATGACTTGTGTATCAAGTTTCACTTTCACTTCGGCTTCATGCGTCCCATCACTAAACTTGCACTCCAAGTATTCTGTTTTCGTTCTGCTCAACTTGAAACCTTTAGACTCCAGGGTCTGTCTCCAAACCTCCAGCCTAGTGTTAACCCGGCCTCGCGTCTCGTCAATCTGCACTATGTCATCAACAAATAGCATACACCATGGCACCTTCCTCTGAATGTGTCACGTCAGCACATCTATGGCTAGATCGAATAAAAACGGGCTAAGAGCGGATCCTTGATGCAACCCCATCACCACAGGGAAATGCTCCGAGTCTCCTTGCACAGCCCTCACCCGAGTCTTAACTCCATCACATGTCCTTAATCACCCTAGTGTATTTTACTGGAACACCATTAGCCTCCAAACATCTCCATAAAAGCTCCCTCAGTACTTTGTCGTAAGCTTTAAAAAAAGCCGAAACGAAGAAAAAGAAGAACATATATGTGATGCAAGAAAAAAAGTAACAACTTCGTTCATAATGATTTCCTTAACAATTAGTGTATCTTTTTTTTGAGATGGTAACATACAATTAATATTTCTTTTTGCCAATATTTATTATTTAGTACCTCTCTTTTCAAGAGGCGCACACCTTAGTGACTTGCCTACACAGAAGTGCATCCTAAGTGAGGCGAAGCGCCAACCCTGAGCTTCAGGGCTTAAGCGTGCCTCAAATGAGCTTTTGACAACTCTGTTCCTCAGAATGTCAGTAATTTTTTAATGTCTGTTATCTCGTCTTGACATTGCTTCAGAAGTATCAAATATAGCCACGGGTCTAACCAATAGGCAATAGATGCAATAACCAGATGGGAAGAATATAACTGTGATGTGGTAATCCATGTTGGACTTGTATGATCATATCATTCATCCAATGCCTTACAAACCACATATTGATAGTCCTATTATTTTCTAAAAAACCCACATATTATGCCATTACAGACTTATTGAAACGTCTAGTAAGTATGTTGTTCACCATACATAGCCAATCATCAATTGGTTTGGTGAACTGCCATTGTTAACTTAGATTTCACTTTTAATTGGTGTAACTATAGTCATTTGTGAATCTTTGTTGATTTTGTGAATAATTGAACTATTCTCTCAATTCTCTGGATACTTACTTCTGAAGTTGTACTTAGATGCCGTGACTTGTGACGCGGGGCATAAATGCATTTGTAGATGTCCTTAAATGTAATGTCAAAACAAACTTAGCTTCTTCATCGGTACAAGTAGAATGAGAATGTCTTTCTAGATGAAGTTTCAGTATCATGTGCAACATTACCTTGATTGGAATTTTGTGATGTTGGAGTTTCTTGACATTTAAGTTATTTTAACCATGGTGGGGAAAGAGCTATATTAGACAGATGTGTGTGTGTTATCTCCTCTCTCCAAAATCTTCATCATCCTTTGTGAAGCAAAACTTATTTAGGCGCTGAAGTTTTGATTCCAAGTCTTCAGTATTATAAAATTACCACAAACTGCCCGGATATTTCACTGTAGGGTCCCACAATCATCTTATCTCTCATCTGGTTAGCAGAGACGCAAAAGGAATGGACTGTATATTGTGAGATTGTACATATTTATAGTTAATCAATGGTTGTAACGTAATTTTTCAGGTGCTAGTGAGCTGAAATTTCAGCAATCTGCTGATACTATGATTGATGTGATTGCAATGCACATGATGAATTAGTTAAAGCTGTCTTGGGGTCTACATGAGTGCATGTTTTTTTGGGACAAGTTGTTGATTTTTGCGGATCCTTTTGTGAATTGTGATTAGGGTTCCTTTGTTTCATGCGCAAACATAGGGTGGGATGTGACACTCCCATTTTAGTGAGGTGCTTGTTAATGAGAGAGTAAGGAAAATTTGTCATATGTTTGTACAGAAAGGATGAAAGATTGGACTAGAATTTTCGTGACTAAAATATACTTGTTGTAAATATATGTAGTAATTACTAATTTTGACCTAAAGACAAGCTATATATAAGATTAAGAGTTAAGGCATAGTATTAGATTTTTTATTTGGATGAATATTAATGTAATATCAACATGTTATCTATGAAATTAGGCATAAAACTAAACAAAAAAGAGAACTTATTGAACAAAATAAAAAGGTAGTACTTTGGCTGGATTTGATGTATTCTGAGGTGAAGGAAGCGAGCGGCACGTGAGTGGGAGAAGGGGGATAGAGAGAAATAGACAAAATTATCCATGGGATAACTTTTAACACCCCCCTCCCCTCTCTCTTCTCTCATGGGATAAGTTATCCTATGTAATCAATCACAAACTTCTTAAGGTAACTGAATTGATCCTTCCTTTTATCCACCTACTATGCATAAAGAAAATGGTCCCTTATTCGATAAATCTTCAAAAGGTCTTAACTTGATAATCTTAGTGATACTAGAGAGAATGCGGGTGGTGGAGATAATGTCTTCATATTTGCAGTTTACTCAAACAATCAGTGTAATTTTGTTTCTTAATCTCCATGAGAACTTAAAAATTGGAATGAAGGGAGCACGCATCCAAATTCAAACTTATTAATTCACTTGCAGAACAAATAATGCACCAAAATAGTCTGGATATTCTACTGAGTCAGTTTTTCTCTCTTTAAGAAAAATATGTAATTTGTACTAGTGTAATATAAATAGTGTTGCTGAATGCCAATAGAAGTGTCTCCTCTTTCTCCACGGTCACAGTTCACTGTTATGTTCCCGGAAATCTGATCTGCTATTTGTATTCTCTATCTATGTTGCAACCTTCAGAGGGATCCTAATTGCTTCAATTCTGTTCCAATTCTTGTTTTTCTGCTAAAAATCTAGCTAGAATTTTTCTTCTGACAAAATATTCGCTTTCGACTCATAATACATCAAGATAGTGTCAAATATTATTTACAATATGGGTGTTTGTGTAGTCTCATGTTTCTATTCAGTCTAGCGAACTATCTGTGCAAAGAGGCATTCTTCTCTCTAGTCTTTACCCATAGCTACAGTTGTTTGCTGCGTGCATCAGTGTGATCTGATTATCAGATGCTCACTAATGTACCTATGCAAAATAAGATGGAGAATAACTGTCACATCACTAAGTTGTGGGAGTTGGTTGATGGTTGAATTTTCCATTCCTTCTCACTCGAGTGCTTCTGTTTTTTGCAGGTCTTGGTTATGACTGCTCAGATTCTTCTGAACATCTTGAGGCACAGTATAATAAAAATGGAAGCAATTAATCTCCTTATTCTGGATGAATGCCATCATGCTGTGAAGAAGCATCCGTATTCTTTAGTAATGTCTGAGTTCTATCATACAACGCAAAAGGAGAAAAGGCCATCTGTTTTTGGCATGACTGCTTCACCTGTTAACTTGAAGGGTAGTCTTTCTTTGCCCTAATAAGACTGAATCTATCAAAAGTGATAGCTTTGAAGATGAAGTTTCCTCTTTCCCTCTTTGTTACTAAATATCAAACTCGGCTTGGTCATGTTTTTCCTTTTGTATTGCTCTGTATTTTCTGAGTTGTATTGATTCTGTCGAAAGGGATTTGTGAACGAAGTCTGCTCTTCCCTTTTCGTATTAAATCTTAAACTTGACTTTATTCATGTTATTTCTGCTCTGTTTCTCTGTATCCTTATTGCCGATTATATTGAGCTACTGCATTTCACAAAATTTGTAATGTCTGCGATTGATATAGGTGTTTCCAGCCAAGTTGATTGTGCAATAAAGATTCGTAATTTGGAAACGAAATTAGATTCAGTCGTCTTTACCATAAAGGACCGCAAGGACCTCGAGAAACATGTGCCAATGCCGTCAGAAGTAGTAGTGGAGTATGATAAAGCTGCTAGTTTGTGGTCCCTTCATGAACAAATAAAACAAATGGAATCAGCGGTTGAAGAAGCTGCACAGTCAAGTTCCAGAAGAAGTAAATGGCAATTTATGGGCGCTCGTGATGCTGGAGCTAGAGAAGAGCTGCGCCAAGTCTATGGTGTATCTGAAAGAACTGAAAGTGATGGGGCTGCTAATTTAATTCAAAAGTTGAGGGCTATCAACTATGCTCTTGGTGAACTGGGACAGTGGTGTGCCTACAAGGTAGTAAATGTTACCACTTTTTTTGTTCCTTATTTTCTTGTAAATAGGTTGTTTTCGCATGCAGCGTCTCCTGAAGCCCTTTTTATTTTGTAGGTAGCACGCTCTTTTTTAACAGCTTTACAAAATGATGAAAGGGCAAGCTACCAGCTTGATGTCAAGTTCCAAGAATCCTACCTGGATAAGGTTGTCTCTCTCTTGCAATGCCAGTTATCAGAGGGAGCAGTTGCAGAAAATGGTAAGATGGATGAAGGTAACAATCCGAATAGTGATTGTGATAGGCCTGATGAGATGGAGGAGGGCGAGCTTCTTGAAAGTCATGGTAAGCACCTGTTACAGTAGTTTAATCATGTGTCCATAATACAAGAATTGCTTAAAAATCATACGTTGAACTTTGTGAATGCAGAGATCATATATTCAATTTTTGCCAGACATTACTGTGTTCAATGTATGCTATATCATAGTGACGATTCTGTGAATGCGGAGAACATATGTTCGATTATTATCTTGTATCACAGTGACCATACTCAATCAGTTGGATATTATGTATATATGCCCTTTAACTGTACCCATTTTGTGCTTGCTTCTTTGTCATGTCTTACCTTCACAAATGTCGGGGTATATATTTGATATGCCTCAGATGTAACACTTGTGCCTATGTATGCTCTTATATCAAGAGAAGCATAAGTTTGCAACAAATGTAAAAAGTTCATTGCTGAGTATATTAAAGTGAGACATTTTGAGGCCTTTTACCAAGAAAAATGTATTCATGATTTCATAAGAAAAATGTACTCATGATCTTTGACATAATTGGAGATGTCTATTGCAGTTGTATCTAGTGGAGAGCATGTAGATGTGACTTTAGGAGCTGCTGTGGCTGATGGGAAAGTGACACCAAAAGTTCAATCATTAATTAAGATACTTCTCAAGTATCAGCATACAGAGGATTTTCGTGCTATAATATTCGTTGAGCGTGTTGTGACAGCCTTGGTTCTTCCGAAGGTGCATAGCTGCTTCTTTCACTTTCTTATCAGGAAAGTGCATTGCCATGACACTATCCTATAACAAGTTTTGCTAAGCATGCAGGTTTTTGAGGAGCTCCCTTCACTAAGTTTTATCACTTCATCAAGTTTAATTGGGCATAACAATAGTCAAGAAATGCGAACAGGCCAAATGCAGGACACGATAGCCAAATTTCGAGATGGTCGTGTATGTCTCAGTACCAAGCTATGGACTCAATATCATTGTTATTAGTTTTACATCAGTAACCTGCCAACAGCATTTAGCTGGTTTACACTTTAGTATTGGCAGTAGATTTATGTTATATGATATTATTAGCGGCCGTCACTTATTTATGCATTTTCAAGTTGGAGTTAACTCTTATGTGTGACATGCCTGCCTTTTAAAAACCATTACTGCCTGCCTTGCTATTCTTGAGTTCTTTGTTGAATCTTTGCTGAGAATGAAGCGGTGATTTTGAAATGTGAAGTTGGTTTATTTTATGTTTCTTCTTGTTGTAAGTTGATTAGGTAATTCTAAAACAAGATATAATTTGAATTATCTGCTGCAACTTATGCTGTTGGAAACAGAGTACTAATATCTATAAGGAAGTAAGTTTGGTTGTCTTTCGGTGGCCAACTATTATTCAACTATTAGTAATATCTGTATGGCCTTGTTGCTGCATCTTACTGTTGGGAATTCCTAATTTCATGTAGTCGTTCTACACACAACCGAACCTCTGGAAAGTTTCTCTTCTAGAATCTTTTGGCTGTGTGCCAAAAGCAGCTTGTGTATAGATAATTCTGTTTTCTCCTAATTGTTTGCAAGTATTTTACAGATGAATTTGTTAGTTGCTACTAGTGTTGCTGAGGAAGGACTTGACATACGGCAATGCAATGTTGTTATCCGGTTTGACCTGGCCAAAACTATTTTGGCGTATATCCAGTCTAGGGGTCGTGCCCGTAAGCCTGGATCAGATTATATTTTGATGGTTGAGAGGTATCTGCATTCTTTATGTATTTCAGCACTTCTAATCCTCCTTGTGCACTGTAATGGATTCTAAAGCGATATTATAAATCATTGTTTAGAGATAATTTGTCGCATGAAGCATTTCTGAGGAATGCCAGAAACAGTGAAGAGACATTGCGGAAAGAAGCAATTGAGCGGACTGATATTAGTCATCTCAAAGGTGCGTCCAAGTTGATCTCTGGGGAGGCACCAACAGATTCAGTTTATCAGGTGGAGTCCACTGGAGCTGTTGTGAGCTTAAATTCTGCTGTTGGGCTGATCCACTTCTATTGCTCCCAGCTACCAAGTGACAGGTGGAATTACATACGTACGCCTACTGAGAAATATATTTTAATGATTGGTTTAACTGTTTTTCTGTCTCATTCCAGGTACTCAATTCTCCGTCCTGAGTTTATAATGGAGCGTCATGAGAAGCCAGGTGGCCCTACTGAATATTCATGTAGGCTTCAACTCCCGTGCAATGCACCTTTCGAGAAACTTGAGGGCCCTGTGTGCAGCTCAATGCGCCTTGCCCAGCAGGTCTGCGTTTCCTTTTGTTCTCAATTAACAATTTTGATATACCAGCAGTTAAAAGTAGTCTTGATGCAGGCTGTTTGTTTGGATGCTTGCAAGAAGCTCCACCAGATGGGGGCATTTACAGACATGCTCTTGCCAGACAAGGGAAGCGGGGCAGAGTTGGAGAAAGCTGAACAGGAAGATGAAGGTGATCCAATTCCCGGAACTTCCAGGCACAGGGAATTTTATCCTGAAGGTGTAGCTGATATTCTCAAGGTTAGTGCCTTTGTTCTTCTCTGATTTATTATTCATTATTTAATCAATTATTTTGCTGTACCCTTTTCTTGTTTGAAGACTAAAATTATCAAATGAGAAACAGTCCACTGGAAGCAGGGAAATGAAAATCAAGCAATTTGAAGTATTTGATTGTCTCGGGCTAAATATATTTCAACTTAAGGCGCTTTTGGTTGGAAAAATGATTCTTTTTGAATAAAAACTTTGTTTGTCTTGGTTGAAGAAACCAACTTTATGTCCAAACTCTGGAAGTTTTTTCCGACTTCTTTGATTTGTAGCTTTTCAGTTTTCCAAAGAATTTTGCGAAGTTCGGAAAATGATATAATTTTTTTCCTGGAAACTTGCAAGCAAACAAAGTTGCAAAAGTTGAAAAGCTTTTTGCAACAAAAAAGTAAAAAATGAAAAAATTTCAATCATCTTTTCAATCTAACGCCAGATCTGTTTGGACAATTTCCAAAAAGTAGTTACAGAGGAGTTTCTTGGAGACAGTTTGTGCAAAAGAAAATCTGTTTGGATAGTTATAGGCTTTTGTGAAATATTGTGAGTGTTTTGCTTGTACTAGAAGATATCTTTTACTCAAAAAGTGCCGTAAGGCACTCTTCTACCCAAAAAGTTTCTAAAATTTTATTTAACGTAGCATGCCTTTTTAAAACAAATTTCCTTCAGTTATTTCAAAAAACTCTTATGGCCAGCTGCCCCCTCCATCTTTGCAAGACTTCAAATCTATTTGCCCTGTTGATTTAAGGGTTCTGTTGTTCAAAGTTTACTTTGAGGAATAGCTTCTCTATCCTTCTGTATACGTTTTGCAGATTATTCTTACCCTTCGTAAAGAATGTATTATGTCCTACTCTGTTCACCACAAAATAGGAGAGCAATGATAAGGAAATTAGTAGTAAAGTATAAAATTGTAGACACTATTCTCTTGTACTAGCTCTAGTGTACGTGCGTTGAACACGTACTTAACGTCATTCAATAAAATATGTGTGCAAGAAGAATACGTAAATTAAGTCATCAATGATAAGTTTTAAATGACTACATTATGTTAATATTTTATAACAAGTAACTTAGATTGTAAAAAAAAAATATAGGGATGTTTTCATTTGTTGAAATGAAAAGTAAAAGAAAGAAAAATAATTAATGACAACTCACTTAGAATACATTTTGTTTTCTGATGTTTCATTCTTATGGTTTAAAATTTACATTTTTTAAAATTTGATTCATAGTACCATACGATAACCGATTTACATGATGAATTTTGAAAAGAATGACTCAATTTTTTATTTTTTTTGAAAAATAGTTAATTCAAAGACTTTTTTGGTTAAATTAATCTAATGACTTAATTATTTATTCTTAACATTGAAAAAATAATTTATTTTTGTTCAAATCTTAATATTAGCTCATTCCAATTTTACTATAATTATAAATTTTATCCGATAAGAATTTTAGGTTTAGCGAACACAAAAATTGTTATGACATATTATTTTTAGATCTTTATGTTAGTAGAATCATTAACGTTATTGGCTCTTACCAACACTTTTCTTTCTTTTATATTCTTAAATTTAAAATATTTTCTTAGTTAAGCTTACTCCCAAGCATGGTTTAACAACAAAACATTTAGTTGATTTCAAATTCTTAAATAATAGAAAACAATTAAATGACTTATTATTTTTTTTGAAGAAAAATACTCATAAACCTTAAAACACGACTCCTAAAAATGGAAAGAGATAAGGAAAATAAGGACTCCTAAACCAAGAAAAGAAAATAAGGATTACTAAACCTAATATTTTATAAAAATTGTAAACCTAGAAAAGAAAGGAGATTAACAATACAATTATTTATTTTTAAATTAATCTAGAATATTTCTTTTGTATTTTACTTTTGGTTTCGAAGTTGAAACGAAGGCTTATCTTACTCTTCCTTTTCTTCTTAAATTGTCATTATTTCTCCTTTTTAAAACTGTTATATTACGTATAATCCAAATAAGGAAGGTTTTGATACACTTAATATAGTTAATTTTGAAATCTTAAATATTGTGAAAATAATCAGTGTTTTAAAAGGCGTGAGCGTAAGGCGGGGCGTTTTACATATGCCTCAGCGGGGCGTAAGCCCCGAGGCGCGGGACAACGTAAGCCCCATAGGTATTTAATTTTTAATATTTTATAAAATAATATAATGACAGTTAATATTTATAAACAGGTAAAATTGCATAAAAATTGAATAAAACTATATATATGTGTGCTCCATCCCCACAAAAAACTAATCAAAACAATCTATTATACGTTACTTACAAGCACAAGTAATTTGAGTCTAAAATAATAAAGTTTTCTATATGGAGAAACAAAAAGGATGATTAACCTGAACTTTGAATTTGCTGCTATGAAGAAAAATGTAGTTCTCTTTATTTTTGTAAAAAAATTAAATATTCGTTGCTTTTGGGAGATATTAGCATACTAGCGGACAAGATAAAAAATTGTGAAAACCATGAATTATGGCTTAAATCAATAAAAAAGGTCTTTACTTTTAAATTTAATACTTTTGAGTTCCTTTTTAAACCTTTTGAGTAATTACCAAACTGACTTTTGAGAATTTGGGTATTATATGTAGGACTAATTCAACAAATTATGTTTTAATTTGAAAAAGTCTCTGGGGCTTACTCTTTACTAAAAAAACGCGCTCCGAACGCCCGGGCGTACGCCTCTTGAGATTTTCGCCCCACACCATCGCCCCGGGGCTTTTTTGGTACGCCTCGCCCCAGAAACGCCTTTTAAAACAGAGAAAATAATTAAATAAAATTCCTATATATTAGGATTATAATTAAAATGACTGTTTTGTCTAGTGCAAAAAATATTTTTAAAGGGTAAAAAAGACGAACGACATTTCGCTAAGGGCCTTCGTGCTTTTAATATAATATAGATAAGACAGTAGATGCTTTTGCGGGAAGAGTTTGCATTCTGATCTATGCTATGTTATTACAGAAGAGTTTCTGTTCAGTTTTCTCATTAGTAAGTTTAAGGAACAAACTTTGGTTTGATCTCTGACTTTCAATATTCTCAACACAATTATGTGCAACTCCTTTTTCTTCCCTGAAGGGTGAATGGATTTTGTCGGGGAAGGATTCTTGTGACAGCTCAAAGTTGGTTCACCTCTATATGTATGCTATCAAATGTGTGAATATTGGCACCTCGAAGGACCCATTCTTAACTGATGTGTCAGAGTTTGCAATACTGTTTGGCAATGAGCTGGATGCAGAGGTTCGTCTTTTGTTTTCCTTTTTATATCTTAAGCTTAAACATCTATTTACCAAATGTGAATTTATTAATGTTTCTTCCCTCAATAATCATCTTGTTCTCGTATTGGATACAGGTATTATCGATGTCGATGGATTTATTTATTGCTCGGACTGTAGAAACAAAGGCGACTCTTGTCTTCAGAGGGCCAATAGAAGTGACAGAGTCTCAGGTTGAGATTTCTTTTGCTATCTAAGTTATGATGAGTTATTGTTAAGCTTAGCATTTAACTACCTTGAACAAAATTCTAATTTCTGCTGACCGGCAGTTGGCGTCCCTTAAGAGCTTTCATGTAAGAATGATGAGCATTGTATTGGATGTTGATGTTGAGCCATCCACCACTCCTTGGGACCCTGCAAAGGCATATCTATTTGCCCCTGTTACTGGTGATGAATCTGGAGATCCTATAAAAGATATCAACTGGGATCTTATTAAAAAAATTACTAAAACTGATGTATGGAGCAATCCTCTTCAGAAAGCTCGTCCAGATGTATATCTTGGCACCAGTGAACGTGCTCTTGGTGGAGATCGAAGGGAATATGGCTTTGCGAAATTGCGACATGGTATGGCATTTGGATTGAAGTCTCATCCTACATACGGTGTTAGAGGTGCTATTGCAAACTTTGATGTGGTCAAAGCATCTGGATTGGTCCCTCACCGGAGTAGCCTTGATTTGGTTGAAGTTGATTCGAGTAAAGACAAGATAATGATGGCTGACTGTTGTCTTAGAGCAGAAGATATTGTAGGGAGAATTGTCACTGCAGCTCACTCTGGAAAGAGATTTTATGTTGATTGCATTCCCAATGATATGACTGCAGAGAACTCATTTCCTAGGAAAGAAGGTTACCTAGGTCCTCTTGAGTACAGCAGTTATGCTGCTTATTACAAGCAAAAGTATGTTATCACCCATATCTTAGTGTCTCCTTTTCTTTTCCCACGTCCTTAGAAGTTTGAACCATGGTTTCTTAAATTCTGCTGCTAACAAATGCTTAATTATTTGCAAGGATTGGGTGGTTTCAGTGCACCTTGGTTGTACTTGAATAATAAAAGGCTTCTCATTTTAAAGGCTGAATTACTTTCAAGGGTGGGATAAGTTGGCTTTTTGGAGCAACTGGCCTACACTTTTTCCCTTATCCGCTATTTGGAAGTCCTAGATTTGGGAAGTTCTTTTCTTCAATTGTTTTCAAGTACAACCTTGGTGCATTTGGCTATCCAGTCCAATTTGTATGCAGGTACGGAGTTGATTTGGTCTATAAAAAGCAGCCTCTATTAAGAGGCCGTGGTGTTTCATATTGCAAGAACCTTCTGTCACCACGATTTGAACATTCAGAAGGTCTGCTTATACTTTACCTGTTTCCTTTTTTTCTGACTGAGCTTGTCTCTTGTTCATGTCATTTTTTGGTAATTGTGGAATTAATTTTTGTAGAACACGAGGGTGAACTTGAAGAAGCTACTGACAAAACATATTATGTTTTCCTCCCTCCTGAGCTCTGCTTTTTACATCCACTTCCTGGATCCCTTGTTCGGGGTGCTCAGAGATTGCCCTCGATCATGAGGAGGGTTGAGAGCATGCTGCTTGCTGTTCAGCTTAAGGATATGATTGGTTACCCTGTCCCAGCACTGAAGGTAAAATAAACCTCTGATTATTTTCTGGAGTTTGTCTTTACGACTTCATTTGATGCCCAAGCAATTTGTTATACAGATCTTGGAAGCATTGACAGCTGCTTCCTGCCAAGAGACTTTCTGCTATGAAAGAGCAGAGCTTCTTGGAGATGCCTATCTGAAATGGGTTGTTAGTCGGTATCTTTTCCTTAAATATCCTCAGAAACATGAAGGACAACTCACCAGGATGAGACAACAATTGGTAAGCAACATGGTCTTGTACCAATATGCCTTAAATAAGGGACTCCAATCATACATCCAAGCAGATCGATTTTCTCCATCGAGATGGGCCGCTCCAGGGGTGTTGCCTGTGTATGACGAGGACACCAATGAAGAGGAGTCGTCCATATTTGGTCATGAAATAACAGAAAATGGGACTGTAGCAGCAAAGACACTTGCTGCTGATGAGTTTGAAGATGAGGAAGCTGAAGAAGGTGAGCTTGATACCGATTCAGGTTCGTATCGTGTACTCTCTAGCAAGACGATGGCTGATGTTGTGGAATCACTGATTGGCGTATATTATGTTGATGGTGGAAAGTATGCTGCAAACCACTTCATGAAATGGATCGGGGTTGAGGTTGATTTCGACTTCAAAGAGACTGAGTACTCTATTAGGCCTTATAGCATTCCCGAGAATGTACTCAGGAGTGTTGACTTTGATAAATTACAAGGTGCTCTGAACATCAGCTTCAATGATAAAGGCCTACTGCTAGAAGCAATTACTCATGCCTCACGCCCGTCTTCTGGGGTCTCCTGTTATCAAAGACTGGAGTTTGTGGGTGATGCAGTACTAGATCATCTCATCACGAGGCACTTGTTCTTTACATACACAGATCTTCCCCCTGGCCGATTAACCGACTTGAGAGCTGCAGCTGTGAACAATGAGAATTTTGCACGTGTTGCGGTTAAACACAGCCTTCATTTACACCTTCGTCATGGATCCAGTGCTCTAGAAAAGCAGGTTGTTTAACTTTGCTTCCGCTTTGCATACTCAATTTTTTGTCAGTATTGGACTTTCTCCTTTTGCAAAGAATGTATGCCAATGCCTTTTTTTTCCCCTTTTTGTCCAGATTCGTGACTTTGTGAGTGAGGTTAAGAATGAACTATCGAAACCAGGTTTCAACTCCTTTGGTTTAGGGGATTGCAAAGCTCCTAAAGTTCTTGGTGATATTTTTGAATCAATTGCTGGGGCTATTTTTCTTGACAGTGGGTGTGATACTGCAGCTGTGTGGAAGGTTAGTATCAATGGCCTTGTAATAATTAACCTCATTATCCAGCTGTCCAGTTATTGGCGAATGAATTCTGGTAGGGATGTCAGCTCATTTGATTCGTGAATTTTCTCAGGTTTTTCAACCATTGTTGCATCCAATGGTCACACCAGAAACACTGCCGATGCATCCAGTTCGTGAACTACAAGAACGCTGTCAACAACAAGCTCAAGGCTTAGAGTACAAAGCGAGTCGAAGTGGGAATATAGCTACAGTTGAAGTATATGTTGATGGTATTCAGGTTGGAATGGCTCAGAATCCTCAAAAGAAAATGGCACAGAAGTTGGCTGCCAGGAATGCCCTTGTTGTGTTGAAAGAGAGGGAGGAAGCCGAAGCTAAGAAGGCTGAAGATGGGAAGAAAAAGAAGAACGGAAACCCGTCGTATACCAGGCAGACATTGAATGATATATGCTTACGTAGAAATTGGCCTATGCCACTGTATCGGTAAGAAGTGTTTTTACATTTTAGCTTTCTACCTACATGCTATTGCACTATGATATTGTTGGTGAACAAAAATGTCTATCCTCACTCTGAATTGCAAACTGAATCAATAATTTGGTGTTTTTCAGAAGTGTGCACGAGGGTGGCCCAGCACATGCAAAGAGGTTTACATATGGTGTACGCGTAAATACTTCGGACAAAGGATGGACAGATGAATGTATCGGGGAACCTATGCCGAGTGTAAAGAAAGCCAAGGATTCTGCAGCGTCTCTACTACTGGAACTCTTAAATAGATGGTATTCATGAACCCTTTTACAGATATTGCAGTCTTCTATTGCTTATCAGGATACCTATTCCCTGCAAAACAAGCTTACATAATGTCTGTCTCTACTAAAAATTTGGGCCCTAAACTCCTTGTAAGATATGCTTTTGTTACTAGCATCCAACATAAGCTGCCTCATTATCCCACAAAAATTTGAAGTCTTTGGAATGAAAGACAAATGTTACGTTAAAATCTCCAATTGATCTGCCCTTTTTTATTCTTGCATGGGGTTAATTGCTGCATTTTCTGAGGCTTTTTGGAAGAATTTTTGGTTTTGCAAAATGAAATTTCCGTGGAGAATGACGTTTTTCGGGTGTTTTGATAGATTAGTCATATAATTATCGGTTAGTTAGGTGTTAGATTATTGATCCAGCCAATGAATCTCTTCTTCTGTGCCTCTTATCCACTCTCTTTTAGTACGGAATTTAATGAATTTGTACTTCAAAATGTGCGAGGAGCGTATTTTATTGATTTATTTTTCTTCAAGATTTTGTTGGGAGTTCCATGTCATTGGAACAGTACGGTCATATTATTTGTCCGTTAAGGTTATTGCACCCCTCCTAAGAAAGAGACTCAAGTTTAAACTACTTTTTATCTCGTCATAAACATTTCATTGTTAATACTCTATTAATTGGAGCTGTAAGGATGAGTTAGGAAAAAAGCAATGAATGCTTGTACTTTTAAAAATAACATTTTATAACAAATTAAGCTTGTCAAAATGATTACTCCTATTATTTTGAGACCGGAAGTAGTAAAGCCACAAGGGATAACCTTGACTATAATTTTACCTTCTCAACCATGGCAACTTAATGAATTGCTAATGTAGAGAAATTGTGCTACTTTATTTTTTAATAATTTAAAATTCTGCAATGCCGATCAGGGCTTCAAGTGTTTACTTCTGTGCCATGTCACCAATTCCAAATTTCCAATTCAATAATTTGGTAAAAACAAGCTTTTCCGAATAATACGGAATTTACTACTTCCGGAAAGAACTGGTGTAAGGATATGCACTCAAGACCCAGGGTTAGGCCATTCATTGTATTGTGAGCAAATTTTGGAGAACAGGGTTCAAAATTCCTGTGAAGACAAAATACTAGGTAGTTTCTTTCTATTTGTCTAAGCCTTGGCAGATAGAGTTGTTTGGTATATGTGTTGATGAGAGGTAATATGTATCTGGTAAAGTAGTTGACGTGCGCACAAGTTGGTCCGAAATTTTTTGAATGATAAGGATGCGAAGTTGCAATTGACTTGTTCAAGACATTTAGATGTTTTAGAGAATTAGTTCTAGGAAGGCGCCAACACATTACTAAGAAACGTTAGTCTCACTAATCACTACAGTTTTCTTATAAACTGACACGCTTTTACACTATCATCTATCTAAGTTTAGTTTATGGTAAGTGTAGATTGGTAATCTGGCAAGTGATCTACTACAACATGACAAAAGATTATGCTGTACAATCAGAGAAACGCCTGGTCAATTTGACATTGAATACTTAGTATAAGGTACAGTGAGTATCATTGTAGTGAACAGTTTCAATGACAGGTAACTGGATTGAAGACATTCAACAACAACAACAAATTCATAAAGGGTGTTCAATATATTCCGGTAGACCTCTAAAACTTAATATTTTATTTCTCGATGAAGGGTAGTGAGTATCATTGTAGTGAACAGTTTCAATGACAGGTAAACTGGATTGAAGACATTCAACAACAACAAAAAACCCATAAAGGGTGTTCAATATATTCTGGTAGACCTCTAAAACTTAATATTTTATTTCTCGATGAAGGGTGGTCAATTGACCACCCTTAAACAAGTGTGTACGTAGATCTTACCCTTACCTTTAAGAAGACAGAGAGGTTGTTTCCGGTAGACCCTCGGCTCAGGAAATATGAAAGGAAGGGGCAACAACCAGCAAACCAAACGCAAATCTGAAGCGAAAATACAAAACTAAAACTAAGTAATGCAATCAGAAAACCGAAACGAGAGCAACAAGTAATAACAGAAGTCTAGGAATATGAAAATAATATGAAAATACACGACTGACACTAATAATGTACAAAAGCTACTGTTACAAACGGATTGAAGACATTGAGGTTTTGGAAAATTTTATTAAAACAAGAGATTGCTTGTGTATACTTAAGAGAAAGCAGGAGGAGATAACTACATAATTACTGCAAGTGTTTAATGATGATAAAAGCCCAAGAATGTTATTTTGATAGTGGCTTTTATTCAGAACAGCAGGGGCTTAAGAGAAGCCTCTGGCAGGGACATGTATAGAATCAGGAGACATAGATATCATCTGAAGAAGACTTGAATTGGAAAAAGTTTCTTCAAGATTATGAGTCGACGGACATCTCCTACTTCTACCATCAACTCCATCTTTTGATATGTGAACCAGTTCTTTTGCAACATCTCCCATGTGAAATTTGCCATCTTGGGAACCAAATATTATGCATCTTGTTGCAAGGTCTGCAACTATCTCTATCTGCTCCCTTCGAAAAATAGGCTGCTCGTGATAATAAAGATGTGGATCTACAATCTCTTCTAACTTTCCGCTTGTTATCTTCTGTAAAGCCATCTTTGATGGAACATGATCCGATCTGCTACCTGTGATAACCTCCAAAAGGACCAATCCAAAGTTGTAAACGTCGTTTTGCTTTTTGTAATCAGTGCTTGTATTTGTGGAGAGCTCGAGTCCAAAGAGTTTCACGGTCAAGTCCTCATCTAGGAAGATGCAACTGGCATTAAGTTCATGATGTACAATGGGGGGATAAACCTCAGATTGGAGGAATGCAAGAACATTTGCTGTTTCAGCAACAATGTTTATTCTCTGGTGCCAATCAAGACCTCTTTTTGTCTCATCTTTAGCTCGAAAAAGATGTTCCCCGAGCGTTCCATTAACAGGATAAGCATACACCACTAATGGGGTGTATCCAGAATCAACAGACCATCCAATAATCTGGGCAATATTCTTGTTTGAAACAGCATGTAATGCCTCCACTCGGGACAAAACCTCGACAAGTTCTCGTTCACTATCACATTGTAGTCTGTGTACAGCTATAGCTGATCCTTCCACTAGAGTTCCAGAATATAATGTAGCTTTGCCACCATGATCAAGAAGTATTTGATCATCTTGAAAACCTTTAGTGGCCTGCTCTAGCTCATAGTAAGTAAACATTCGGATAGTACAAGGTTTCTGGAATGAGATGTTACCCTGACTGCGAGTCATACTAGGATGATCGAATATGTCTGTCTTCATAGGCCGTCGTAAAACACAGAAAAGTGCTGTCAAGGAGGTGATGGTGAGCGCTGAAGTGAGTACTCCTGTGCATATGTAGACAATTGCTGTGAGTCTATCTCATCTCTAGAAAATTAAAGAAATTAATATTTGATATAAGACACAACATCGCGAGTTTAACTTTTATATACAGTTAAACGAATTTTTACGTTATCAAGTCACTAAATGATAGCTACAGGTAACCGTTTATAAAAAGTGAGATTAGTAACCTA
The DNA here is from genome assembly GCF_000390325.3 of Nicotiana tomentosiformis. Lineage (NCBI taxonomy): Eukaryota > Viridiplantae > Streptophyta > Magnoliopsida > Solanales > Solanaceae > Nicotiana > Nicotiana tomentosiformis. Next base: position 18,905,364 of record NC_090819.1, read on the forward strand.
AAAACAAGGGAGGTTACTTGTTACAACATGTTAGATATACGGTTAATATAAAAGTATTTTACTATTAGTACATATAAGTTATAAGTTAAATCCCAACACTGTCCCCAATCAAGGCAGATTACCTGTCTAAATTTATTGACCGTTTTCCTATTTAACTTCCATACACTAACAATGTAATTTTTTTTTTAATATTATAAGGTCATTCAAAAGATAACTAAAGGTAAACATCCATAACAAGGAAGATAAATAACATAGAATAAGGCAAATTACAAGCTAAAACAGGTTAAAACGCAGTACTGGTGTAGAATTTGTTTACAATGTTGTGTATATATTTTGAATCCTAAAAATAAAGAGTCTTAACTTTTGTGCACTAACAGTGTAATTCTTTTTGTACTATGAGATTAAGATGACATGCAACAAGATGTAACTATTTAAAAATGGATGTGTGTAGTTCCAAGATGTGATAATGGAAAAATGAGTTCAATCGAGCATAGTAAATCCAGTGCAGTTATTTCAATACCTCCTGCTTTCTGTTATGAGTTAAAACATGCCGAATTCAATTGAAATTACTGTCACTAGTACAGAGTACAGACCAGCTAGAATTACTGCTTTCCTTCTACCATGACTTGTTGAAGAACATGCTTTTCCATATGCTTCCTTTCCTTCTTTAGTGCAAGCTGCCAAAGAACTCACATTGATTAAAAGCCAATCATGGATAATAAACTATTTTCCAATATTGATGATAATAGATCACTGTTATATGGTCATGAGTTTAACTTCTGTGCACTGCTGTCAGGTTAAGATATAACCTTTTAAAGTAATTCTTATTTGGTAATCTAAAATCACTAAAAATAACTAGAATTAGTTACGAACTCCATCACTAATCTGTCGCGAAATCGTTCATAACTAATAGAATTTCTTAATAATCCGTCGCTAAATTGGATTAGGGACGATTTTTTCTATTTAGTTACAGAATTTATCCGTCGCTAATTCCTCTTTTTTTTTAGCAATGAATGTAGTAAACAACGAGGTATCATCAGTTAAAATACGCTGATGTTGTAAAAATTCTTTACAAAGGAGTTTAACTTCTATTAACTAACAGTGTATAGTCTTTTATACTATCAGTTTAAGATGACCTCTAAAAATATAATAATTGATAACTGTCTATAAGTAATTCTAATTTGGTAACCTAACATGCTATAACTGGTTAAAAGGAACTGATAGTGTAATTTTTTTTCAACACTATCAATGTATATAAGTTAAGTTAATGGAGTTTAACGTGTGTATATTAACTATCTATAGTAAGGTTGTTTAAAAGAACTCACATTGGAGACATCCAATTCCAACAGCAAAACCATCACCTACAAATCCATCTTGGCATTTGCATCTAATACCAGAAGCAACAGTAGTTGCATTGACAATATCAGCATTAGTAGCACAAGTTGCTGTGGTTGAATTTCTTGGAACAGCCCACTCTAACTTAATACCACGTTTGCCTACTTGATTTCCAGATAAAACAACCCAAGACGAAAATCCCCTGCATCCAAACTGCGAAAAAGTAGAGAAACCATCTCTCTGATCCGCATTCCAAACGCTGTGATCAGATAACGGGTAGCAACACGCAGGGTAACTACCCGGAGATCCATCACAACGAGGCATTATGTTTTTCTCGCAATCTGATTTGCACAAAGATGAATCCTCACAGTCGTAGAGCCCTAAGATATTATCTCTAGATATGCCAAAGTAGTTATTTCCTTTAAATCCGAAGGATTTGAGGTCGTTGTATTGACGACAAAAAGTGGTATTTGGGAAATCTACGAGCATGCCATCGGAGAAGAAGTGAAGAATTTGATATGTTTGAGAACCAATGTTGAGGAAAAGTGAAGTGGAGTTTATACAAGAAAGGCGAAATGCATCAGAAAGTGAAGAGCCACAGTTGGATTGGTTCATGTAGAATGGAAATGGTATGTGAAAATTCCCACATTTCTCTCCACAAGCTTCTTCATGATGCGTTTCTTGCCAAGTATTATTCTGATGGTCATTTTCTTCTTGTCGATCTTCGACTTTATGTGAGAGAGAATACGTTCCACTGCTAAGTAGTAGTGTAACTATAAAGAGAAAAGCGAAAAATCGCAGGGGTAACATGCTCCTGGTGGCTTTTGACTAATAACTTTGCTCCAAGCAAGTGAAACTAACGGTCCGAAAGAGTTTACGATTTAATCTAGAGAAGTAGAACTCAAAATGTTGGCCAAGATTGTGTCCTTTCGAGCAAACAAGGTCCTGTTTTGAGTGGAGGCAGTAGATTAAAGGCATAGGACAACGGAACTTAGAAGGATGAGAGAGGTAAGTAGTAAGATATATGTAAAAACACTTAGAAGCATGTCGGACAATGGAACGACCAAGAATATGTCATTTACCTATACCTTACACCTTCTTGTGTGCCTATAAGCTTGACTTTCTAGTTATAGAATGTACTTCTCTTTCTTGCAAATTGAACCTAGTCAAGTTCAACGGAGGAGAAAGGAAAAAGACCTTTCTAATGTACGAACACACTGAAGTTCCTCGTTTCTAAATTTTCCTACAATGTTCATTTCTTCAAAAAAGAAATAGCACTATAAAAGAAAGCTAAAAGATATTGGCGAAGAAGTTATATTCTCCTCTATAATCTTGCCAATAGATTACTTTGCTACCTCTCTTGTATAGACCAACAATCTTTTGATATCCACACCATGTACATTTCTTCTAAAAATATTGCATGAAGATGCAAAAGGACTAAAAATACAAAAGATTTTCACTATCTTTCTCGTTTAACTATTATTTGTATGGAAATCTTGAATTTAGCTTGAAATGAGGAGTTTATTTTGGAAGTAAGGAAAGGGAAGACAATTGGTCTGAGGAATAGGGTACATCCTTGCAACTGGAGTTGTGCCAAATGGGAACGTGGCGTAGTTGGGAGACTCAATAACATAAAAGAAAAGAAAATTATACTGTACTTGGTTTTGAACTAAGATAACGAGAATTAAAAATGTTAATTGTTTAGTATCGGGCCTGTTCCTTTCAAGAATAAATAGCGAGGTTCTAAGTACAAAAGGACATTTTTAAATATTTTATAAATTCGGACAAGGATTTTTTATTTTTTAAAACAAAATTTATGTACTACTCTCTCTATTTTTTCATTTTATATAACATATATTCTTTTCTAAACTATTTTAAAAAAGAATGACGTGTTTCTATATTTGAGATCTAACTTTAAAAGTTTTTATGTTACCCTTAAACATGCTCTTATTACTACAAATCTATAGATACTTTGGGTTTTTGACAAATCTCTTTCTTTTTTCCCTCAAACTTTATGTCTAATCAAATACCTATCATATAAAATAAAATGACGGAGATAAGAAGCTACACAAAAAATGTTATAAATAACAATTTCTTAATAGTTAAAGACATTTAAACAAAGACAAAACTATTTTTATCAAACAACAATAATGTCATCTAAAAGTACAGTTGATTAGAATCCCTCATATTATATGCAACAATTAATTCCATACTTGAAAGTTCTTTAAGGGGGACAATAATTCTGTAGTAGCAATATATGTAAATATATTATTCATAAACTAATTTTATTATTTGAAACATAGAATTTATTATCACCATATAGTCCGTAATAGCCGATTATTAAGTACGAAATTAATTTCATGTCACCTTCAATTGAAATACCAAGAATATAACTGACCTATTGGGAATAGTAACAGTACATATATAGTTTTGAATATAATGTACTGCATCATCGAGATTCGTCTCGTTTGAGTTTTACGGTATGTCATGTGGCTGTACATACAAGTAAACAAAAGGTTAAAATATGCTAGTAGTACAAAACTACAAATCACAAAAGAGTTTAAGCTATAAAGATTAATATTGTACAGAATATTGTTAAAAGCCCTAATATTTTGTGTCATCGTTGTAATTGAACGTGTTGTACGTGTTAGGAGTACTTGTCATTTATGTTAAATTATCCATCAATGTTATTAAATAGAATTAATTTGCAATTATCTTTTGAGTGATATGTCTATGTCAATAGTTTTTACATCGTTAATACATAAAATTTAAACTCACTACTAAATCAAATGCTCTTCTATAATCTCACCAAGCAGAACTGAAGAATGAAGATCAACTTCTGATAAGTTTAAGGTATGTTTATGTACTACATTAAGCAACTATTGTCCTTCCGAAAAGAAGGGCAGAATTTGGAATAAAGAAGTTGAAATTAATGTGTAATCTTCAATGTACATTACTGAAGTCTGAAACATTAATTAATTAATTTTTTATAAAAGATAATACGGCAAATCTTTCAATTTTCAATTAAAAGAAACAAAATATTGATTAATGTAGTAAAAGGTATGAACCTACTAAATACGTAATAACACTATCACGTGTCACACCCCCTTTTCTACCCCAAAACATATATGTTATGAATTGTTGTGGGTTAAAGAGTTTTTCCAATTAAAATGACAAACTTGAGTATATATTATTTTATTTTCAGAGTCGCCACTAGGAATTGAGTTTTTGGGTGTTTCGACCCGAAATTCTCACATTCATGACCGTGATGGCGCCTAACATTTCACTTGCTAGGCAAGCCAACGTTAAAATAATTTTAACTATTTTAAAGCAAATTAAATTAAATAGAAGTCAATTATTGAAATAAAGTGCGGAAGACCATAAATACCGAATTATCAAAATACATTCCCGAATCTGGTATCACAAGTGCACAAACTACTAGAATAATACAAATAAAGGTCTGAATAAAATTCAAACTGTTTGAAAGATAATACACAGCTGAGATAAGATAGAATGAGACTTCAGAACTGCGAACGTTGTACAATTATACCTCAAGTCTCCTCTGAGTAGCTGAATCCGAGCACGTCTATGGTACGCTACTGGGATCAACTCCAAAATTTGTACAAGAAGTGCAGAGTATAGTATGAGTACAAACCGACCCCATGTACTCCGTAAGTGTCGAGCCTAACCTCGACGAAGTAGTGACGAGGCTATGACAGGACACGTACGTAAACAACATGTACAAGTGTATACAAATACGAATTGGGAGGGAACATGCGAAGGGGATTGATATAATAATTTCAGCAAGAGAATTATTACTTAGCAGCCAAATAATTCCTCAACAATAAAATGAGCAACTGATAATATAAAAATGGCACGGCACCACCCTTTGTGCTTTTACTTTCATTCCTCCCGTAAACTGATAAATAATAATAATAATAATAATAATAATAATAATAATAATAATTGGCACGATATTACCCTTCGTGCTTTAACAATCTTTTGACACGGCATCACCCTTCGTGCTTTTATACTAAAAAATGACACGGCAACACCCTTCGTGCTTTCACACTCTTTCTCACCATGACAATGACAGTATAAATAATAAAAATGGCACGGCATCATCCTTCGTGCTTTTACACTCTTTCTCGCCATATTTAACAATAATTAAATCAATAAATTTTTTCATGAATAATGATCAAATGATCAATAATAAACTTAAGTAGGAATATCTTAATTAAATAAGCAATTATTTAAAATGAAAAAAATTTCTCCAACATGCTTTGACTCAACCACAACGCATAAGTACTCGTCACCTCACATATACGTTGTACCCGCACATTAAATCACGTAGCAAATAGTCAAATAAATTTTACTTCCTCAAGTCAAGGTTAACCACGACACTTACCTCGCTTTGCAACCAAATTCAAGAATTCAATAAACCTTTGCCTCGCGAATTCGTGTCCGAAATCCCCAAATCTAGTCATAAACATTTTAATATACTCAATACAAATTGTAGTAATTAATTCCATATGAATTTACTAATTTTTCAGATTAAAATCAGAAATTCATCTAAAAAATCATCAGTGGGGCCCACGTCTCGAATATCGAAAAAACTTAAAAAATTCGAACACCCGTTCTGAGACGAGTCCAACCATACAAAAATTATCAAATTCCGATGTCAAATGGACCTTCAAATCTTAATTTTTCTTTTCTGGAAAGTTTTACAAAAATTCCAATTTCTTCCATCTAAATCTGAAATAAAGGATGAATATAGACATGGATTTATGAAATATAATCACTTTTGGTTATAGAACACTTACCCAATTCAAAGTCGTGAAACCCCCCTTTGGAATCGCCAAAATACGAGACTCAAATCTCAAAAATGAGTGAAAATGGCTAAAACCCAATTTTATGTATTCTGCCCAGCATTTTTGCATCTGTGGACTATATTTTCACACCTGCGGTCTCGCATTTGCGAGACAAAGCTCGCATTTGCGAAACAGGGCAGCTTGTCCAGTGGCTTCATCTGCGCCCAGAAATGTCGCACCTACGACATCGCAGAGGCGCCCTAGTGACCGCAGAAGCGGTCTTCCACACAGAAGCGCCCTATTGACCGCAGAAGCGGCTCGTCCATCGCAGATGCGATTGCGCACCTGCGTTCATTTCTCCGCAGAAACGGAGCTCAACAAGGCTGTCCAATGTCGTAGAAGCGGCTGGAATTCTGCAAGAGCGACCACGCATCTGCACACAAAATGTCGCAGGTGCGACACACCATAACCAGTACTGGGCAGCATGTTCCAATTGCTCAGTGGCTCGTCCGAAACTCATCCAAGCCACTCGGGGACCTCTTACGAATATTCCAACAAGTCTAGAAACATAATACGAGTTTACTCATGGTCTCAAATCACATAAAACAACATCGAAATTACAATTCACACCTCGATTCGAACTTTTGAGTTTCAAACTTTTCAATTTACAAAACTTGTGCTGAAACATGTTAAATGAATCCGGAATGACTTCAAATTTGGCATACAAGTCATAAATGACATAACAGAGCTATTTCAATTTCAAGAATCATATTCTGACCCTGATATCAAAAGGTCAAATCTGTGGTCAAACTTTGGAAATCTTTAGCCTTTAAATTTCTAGTTTTCGTTAAATGGCCATAACTTGAGCTAGGGACCTCCAAATTAAATTTCGGGCATACGCCCAAGTCCCAAATCACGAGAGGGGCCTATCGGAACTGTTAAAACATTGTTCCAGGTCGTTTGCTAAAAATATTGACCAAAGTCAACTTAATTGAGTTTTAAGAGTCTATTTTACATTTTAATTAATTTTTCACATAAAAACTTTTTGAACAATTATACGAACTGTGCACGTAAGTTGAGGAATGATGAATAGTTCTATTTGAGGTCTTAGAACACAGAAATAATTATTAAATTTAAAGATGACCTTTTGGGTCATCACATTCTCCACCTCTAAAACAATCATTCGTCCTCGAATGGAATTGGGTAAAAAGGTGTGGATATTTACTGTGCATGTCCGACTCGGACTCCTAGGTAGTTGTCTCAATTGATTGACCTCTCCATTGCACCCAAACTGAATGATAACTCTTAGACCTCAAATGTCGGACTTGCCAGGCTAGAATATCTACCGGCTCCTCTTCGTAAGTCAACTCCTTGTCCAACTGGACTAAGCTGAAATCTAACATATGGGATGGATCACCATGATATTTCTGGAGTATACACACCTGGAACACTGGATGAACCGCTGATAAACTAGGTGGTAATGCAAGCCTGTAGGCTACTTCTCCCACCCTTTCAAGAATTTCGAAGGATCTTATATACATATGGCTCAATTTGTCCTTCTTTCCAAACCTCATTACACCTTTCATAGGTGAAACCCGGAGCAATACTTTTTCTCCAACTATGAATGCAATATCACGAACCTTACGGTTGGCATAACTCTTTTGCCTAGACTGAGATGTGCGAAGTCTATCCTGAATAATTTTGACTTTATCCAAGGCATCATGTACCAAATCGGTACCCAACAACCTAGCCTCTCCCGGTTCAAACCAGCCAACTAGCGAATGACATCGCCTCCCATACAATGCTTCATATGGAGCCATCTGAATGCTCGACCGGTAGATATTATTATAGGCAAACTCCGCAAGTGGCAAGAATTGATCCCAAGAACCTCCAAAGTCTATAACACAAGCGTGATACATATCTTCCAATATCTGAATAGTGCGTTCTGACTGTCCGTCTATCTGTGGATGAAATATTGTACTCAACTCAACCCGCGTGCATAACTCATGCTATACAACCCTCCAGAAGTGCGAAGTGAACTGGGTACCTTGATCAGAAATGATAGACACGGGCACACCGTGAAGGCGGATAATTTCACGAATGTAAATTTCAGCTAAACGCTCTGTAATTACCACTTGAATAAAATGTGCTGACTTGGTCAACCTGTCTAAAATGACCCAAACTGCATCGAATTTTCTCTGAGTTTGTGGAATCCCAACAACAAAATCCATAGTGATACGCTCCCACTTCCACTCGGGAATTTCTAAATTCTGAAGCAAACCACCAGGTATATGATGCTCGTACTTAACTTGCTGACAATTCAGACACCGAGCTACATATGAAACTATATCATTCTTCATTCTCCTCCACCAATAATGTTGCCACAAATCTTGATACATTTTGGCGGCACCTGGATGAATATAATACATGGAATTGTGGGCCTCTTCCAGAATTAATTCACGAAGCTCATCCACATTAGGCACACAAATACGACCCTGCATTCGCATAACTCCATCTTTCCTCACAGCAACCTGTTTGGCATCACCGTGTCGCACCGTATCCTTAAGGACACGTAAATGAGGATTATCATACTGTCGCTCTCTGATGTGCTCATATAAATAAGACCGAGCGACTGTGCAAGCTAGAACCCGACCGGGCTCTGAAACATCTAACTTCACGAACTGATTAGCCAAAGTCTGAACATCTGCCACTAACGGTCTCTTACCCACTGGAATATACGCAAGACTGCCCATACTCACAACCTTTTTACTCAAAGCATCGGCTACCACATTGGCCTTTCCGGGGTGAAACAAAATAGTGATATCATAGCCCTTCAACAGCTCCAACCATCTTCTCTACCTCAAATTGAAATCTTTTTGTTTGAATAGATACTGAAGGCTACGATGATAAGTAAATACCTTACACGAGACACCATATAGGTAATGCCTCCAAATCTTCAGTGCATGAATAATGGCTGTCAATTCTAAGTCATGAACAAGATAATTCTTCTCATGAACTTTCAACTGTCGCGATGCATATGCAATCACCCTGTCATCTTACATCAATATTGCACCGAGCCCAACACGAGATGTATCACAATACACCGTATAAGATCCTAAACCTATGGGTAATACCAATACTGGCGCCATAGTCAAAGCAGTCTTGAGCTTCTGAAAGCTCAACTCACACTCGTCTGACCATCCGAATGGAACACCTTTCTGAGTCAGTCTGGTAAATGGGCTTGCTATAGATGAAAACCCCTCCACGAACCGACGATAATAACCTGCCAAACCCAGGAAACTCTGGATCTCTGTAACTGAAGTAGGTCTAGGCCAGTTATGAATAACTTCAATCTTCTTAGGATCCACTTTTATGCCTTTTGCCGATACAACATGCTCCAAAAAGGCAACTGAGTCTAACCAAAATTTACATTTTGAAAATTTGGCATATAACTGATTATTATTCAAAGTGTGGAACACACTTCGAAGATGTTGCTCATGCTCCTCTCGACTGCTGGAGTAAATCAAGATATCATTAATGAATACAACCACAAAAGAATCCAAATAGGGCTTAAACACCTGATTCATCAAATCCATAAATGATGTTGGGACATATGTAAGTCCAAATGACATCACTAGGAATTCGTAATGCCCAAATCAAGTCCGAAAAGCTGTCTTAGGAAGATGAGATGCCCTAATCTTCAACTGATGGTAACCAGACCTCAAGTCGATCTTTGAAAATACCTTGGCACCCTGAAGCTGATCGAATAAGTCATCAATTCTTGGCAGTGGATACTTGTTCTTGATAGTAGCCTTGTTCAACTGTCGATAATCTTTACACAATCGCATTGAACTATCTTTCTTATTTACAAATAACATTGGTGAACCCTAGGGCAAGACATTAGGTCTAATAAATCCCCAATCAAGCAAGTCTTGCAACTGCTCCTTCAGTTCTTTTAGTTCCGGCGGGGCCATACGGTATGGTGGAATAGAAATGGGCTGAGTGCCCGGAGCCAAATCAATATAAAAGTCTATATCTCTATCGGGTGGCATCCCCAAAAAATGTACAGGAAATACTTCTGGAAATTCACGATCAACTGGTACTGAGTCCATAGAAGTAATATCCGCACTGGAATCACGAATATAAGCCAAATAGGCTAGATACCCTTTCTCGACCATACGTCGAGCCTTCATATAAGAAATAACCCTGCTGGTAGAATGACCAGGAGTTCCTTTCCACTCTAATTGAGGTAACCTCGGCATGGCTAGGGTGACCGTCTTGGCATGACAATCAAATATTTCACGATAAGGTGACAGCCAATCCCTACCTAAAGTGACATCAAAATCTACCATATCAAGAAGTAGAAGATCCACACTAGTCTCAAGACTCTCAAAAGTAACCACACATGAATGATAGACATGATCTACCACGATAGAATCTCCCACCGTAGTGGACACACACATGAGCACTTAGAGAATCACGAGGCATCACCAGATATGAAGCAAAATAAGAGGACACGTAGGAATAAGTAGATCCTGGATCAAATAGAAATGAAGCATCTATATGGAAAACTGGAACAATACCTGTAATCACAACATCAGATAATTCGGCCTCAGGCCTAGCTGGAAAAGCATAAAATAGAGGTTGGGCCCCACCACTCTGAATTGCGTCCCTAGGACGGCCTCTAACTGGCTGGCCCCCACCTCTAATGGTCTGAACTCCACCTCTAGCTGCTTGACCCCTACCTCTAGCTGCTTGAGCAGTCGGTGAAGCAACCGGTGCTGGAATCATAGCACGAAAAACCCTGCTACTACATGTTACCTTTAGACCTCAAGCACAACCTAGCAATGTGCCTCGGATAACCACAAGTATAACAGGACCTCGGCTGTTGTGACTGCTGACCCTGAAATTGTCCCTGTCGACCTGAGCAACCACCTTGGAAACCCTGGATCAGAGATGCACTAATAGGAGTTGGTGGTACACTATATGATGCCTGGAGCGTTGAATGAAATGTCCTAGGAGGATGACCCCTACCAAAATTACCCCTGCCTCCAAACGAGGCACCACTAAATCCACCGAACTGCCGAGGCATCTCATCAGACCCCTGCCCTCTTTCCTGTGCAAGAACCATCTCGATCCTCCTAGCAACATTAGCAGCCGCCTGAAAAGAAATTTCACTTCTGGTCTCCTTGGCCATCTGAAGATTGATAGGGTAAGTAAGTCCCTCAATAAACCTCCTCACTCTCTCCCCCTCAGTATGAAGTAAAAGGAGAGCATGATGGGCTAGATCCATAAAACGGGTCTCGTACTGAGTAACAGTCATACTGCCCCACTGGAGATGCTCAAACTGCCTGCGAAAATTCTCTCTCAATGTGATAGGGAGGAACTTCTCTAGAAATAGTCGTGAGAACTGCTCCCAAGTCAGTGTAGGCGACCCAGCTGGTCTGGTCAACATAAAATCTCTCCAGCACCTCTTGGCGGAACCCGTCATCTAAAATACAGCAAAATCGACTTTATTGGTCTCAAATATACCCATGTTCCGCAGCACCTCATGGCAACGATCAAGATAATCTTGTGGGTCGTTAGAAGGTGTACCACTGAAGTGAACTGGAAAGAGTTTAGTAAACTTATCCAGTCTCAATAAGGCCTCAGAAGACATGGCGGGCCTATCACCGGCCTGTGCCGCAACAACTGGCTGAACTACCCCAACTGGTGGAGTTGCTGGAGCCTAATACTAGAGAGCCATCTGCTCCGGAGCGGGAGTAGTGGGAGTTTATGCTCCTCCCTCAGCCTGTGAGGCGGCTGGTGCCACTGGAAACGTTCCATTCTGGGCCACACCCTCCATAAGACTCACCAAACAGACTAGAGCGTCCAGAAGCACTGGAGTAGCTATGAATCCTTCCGGGACCTAAACTGGTCCAACTGGTACAGTCTGAACTAGAACCTCCTCCTGAAGATCCACCTGAGGTTCTACAATTGGTGTTGCTGCTCGAGCTCTAGACTGAGCTCTACCTCTGCCTCGGCCTCTAGCATGACCTCGGCCTCAACCTCTACCCCTAGTCATAGTTTCCACCGGAGGATCTGGTCCCTGTCCATCGGTAGATGTATTACGTGTTCTCACCATCTGCGAGAGAATAAGAATAGAATGGTTCAATCATCGATGATAGAATATGATCGCACGACATATTAATTAAGAAGTGATATTATTGCTAAACTTTATAGCCTATAAAAGATAAGTACATATGTATCCGTACCGATCCTTCAGAATCTACTAAGCTTTCTCGTGAGACGTAAGTAACCTAGTGCTCTGATACCAACTGTCACGACCCGAAATTTCCACCTTCAGGACCGTGATGGCGCCTAACATTTCACTTGCTAGGCAAGCCAACGTTAAAATAATTTAACTATTTGTAAGCATATTAAATTAAATAGAAGTCAATTACTGAAATAAAGTACCATAAATACCAAATTTTCAAAATACATTCCCGAATCTAGTGTCACAAGTGCACGAGCTACTAGAATAATACAAATAAAGGTCTGAATAAAATTCAAGTTGTTTGAAAGATAATACACATCTGAGATAAGATAGAAGGGGACTTTAGAACTGCGAACGTTGTGCAGTTATACCTCAAGTCTCCTTTGAGTAGCTGAATCCGAGTATGTATATGGTACGCTACTGGGACCAATTCCAAAATCTGCACAAGAAGTGCAGAGTATAGTATGAGTACAACCGATCACATGTACTCCATAAGTGTCGAGCCTAACCTAGACGAAGTAGTGACGAGACTATGACAGGACAAGTACGTAAACAACATGTATAAGTGTATACAAATACGAAGCAACAATAAAACAATAAATAACACTTTATAAATTTGAGAGGGAACATGTGAAGGGGGTTGATATAATAATTTCAGCAGGAGAATTTTCACTTAGCAACCACTTAATTCCTCAAAAATAAAATGAGCAACTGATAGTATGAAAATGACATGGCACCACCCTTCGTGCTTTTACTCTCATTCCTCCCATAAACTGATAAATAAACAACAACAACAACAATAATAATAATAATAATAATAATAATAATAATAATAATAATAATAATAATAATAATAATAATAATAATTGGCACGACATCACCCTTCGTGGTTTAACTTTCTTTTGGCACGGCATCACCCTTCGTGCTTTTACACTCTGAAAATGGCACGGCATCACCCTTCGTGCTTTTACACTAAAAAATGACACGACAACACCCTTCGTGCTTTTACACCTTTTCTCACCATGACAATGATAGTATAAATAATTAAAAATGGCACGGCATCACCCTTCATGATTTTACACTCTTTCTCACCATATTCAACGATAATTAAATCAATAAATTTTTCATGAATAATGATCAAATAATCAATAATAAACTTAACCAGGAATATCTTAATTAAATAAGCAGTTATTCAAAATGAAATAAATTCCTCCAGCATGCTTTGACTCAACCACAACGCATAAGTACTCGTCACCTCACATATACGTTGTACCCGCACATTAAATCACGTAGCAAATAGTCAAATAAATTTTACTCCCTCAAGTTAAAGTTAAACACGACACTTACCTCGTTTTGCAACCAAATTTAAGAATCCAATAAACCTTTTCCTCGAGAATTCGTGTCTGAAATCCCCAAATCTAGTCATAAACAATTCTATATACTCAATACAAATCGTAAAAATTAATTCCATAGGAATTTACTAATTTTCCGGATTAAAATTCGAAATTCATCTCAAAACTCATCAGTGGGGCCCACATCTCGAATTTTGAAAAAACTTACGAAATACAAACAACCGTTCTGATACGAACCCAACCATACAAAAATTATCAAATTACGATGTCAAATAGATCTTCAAATCTTAATTTTTTGCTTTTGGAAAGTTTTTCAAAAAATTCAATTTCTTCTATCTAAATCCGAAATAAAGGATGAATATAGACATGGATTTATGAAATATAATCACTTTTGGTTATAAAACATTTACCCAATTTAAAGTTATGAAAACCCCCTTTGGAATCGCCAAAATCCGAGACTCAAAACTCAAAAATGAGTGAAAATTGCTAAACCCCGATTTTATGTATTCTCCCTAGCATTTTCGCACATGCGGACTATATTTTCGCACTTGTGGCCTCGTATTTGTGGAACACGGTAGCTTGTCCAGTGGCTGCATCTGCGCCCAGAATTGTCGCACATGCGACATCGCAGTAGCGGTCTTCCTTGCAGAAGCGGCTCGTCCATCGCGAATGCGGTTGTGCACATGTGCTCATTTCTCCGCAGAAGCAATGAGGTTCTAATTGCTTCATGGCTCATCCGAAACTCATCCAAACCACTCGAGGCCTCTTTCGAATATTCTAACAAGTCCAGAAACATAATACGGACTTATTCAGGGTCTCAAATCACATAAAACAACATCGAAATTACAATTCACACCTCGATTCGAACTTTTGAGTTTCAAACTTTTCAATTTACAAAACTTGTGCCGAAACATGTTAAATGAATCCGGAATGATTTCAAATTTGGCACACAAGTCATAAATGACATAACATAGTTATTCCAATTTCCATAATCTGATTCCGACCCCGATATCAAAAAGTCAAATCTGTGGTCAAACTTTGGAAATCTTTAGCCTTTAGATTTCTAATTTCCGTTAAATGGCCATAACTTGAGCTAGAGACCTCCAAATTAAATTTCGGGCATATGCCCAAGTCCCAAATCACGAGATGGACCTATCAAACTGTCAAAACACTGTTCTGGGTCTGTTTGCTAAAAATGTTGACCAAAGTCAACTTAATTATGTTTTAAGACTCTATTTCATATGTTAATCAATTTTTCACATAAAAGCTTTCCAAAAAATTATACAGATTGCGCACGCATGTCGATGAATGATGAATAATGCTATTTGATGTTTCAGAACACATAAATAAATTATTAAATTTAAAGATGACCTTTTGAGTCATCACATTAGGTGTTCCAAGTCACATTTTATTTGAATCCCTAGTCAAAGGAATGTTTGACTCTATTATTATTGGTCTGTGAAAACAAAGTCCAGATAAGAAATTCTGTTGATCGGAGAGAAGGTGTAAGGTATTTTCCGAGTTTCGTGATTATAACACGGTCACTTTATTGACTACAACTTGGCTTGAATTAATTTTTGGATAAACTGTGTTTTATTGATTTTCATGTTCTATCTATCCACTTGTATTGCTTGATTATTCGTAATTTATGAATTATGTTGAAACGAACCACATGTGTGTATTCGTTTGTTTGGCGTCATACGTACTTGTACACAATTAAGAACACTTTTATTATTATTGAGATTGTTTTGTCAAAGTTGCGCGGACGCATACCTTGCCTCTATTTTTACAAATCATAATTATGTCACGCGAACGTATACATAATTATGATGGATTGATTAAGAGCGTGCCAAAAAGCACACTAACATTTTTTGTGTTATTTTCTTAAACTACTTTGGGATTTTTGCGAAGGCCATGGCTATGGAATTTATTGTCGAAGGAATGAAGTAAATTATTTATGAAAAGATGCACTGATGGGCCAGCTATGTTATTTAAGGTTTGCTAGACTTGAATTACTGCTTAATGCTTTGTGGGCCTAGCAGAACATATTCGGCTCATATGTATTAAAGGCATGCCTACAAGTCAGATAATGGCCTACTTGTTTTTGTATCTTAGATAGCCAATATGCCTTAGTTAAATTCACAAATGAAATCATATAGACTAATCAACTTTCATTTCTAAGCTCTTAGGACTAGACAGAATACTAATGTTCATGCAAGTGACTAATGAAATGCTTCACAACACCAAATCAAACAAACATGGAAACAACTAATTAAGACTAAAGGATAGATAATTAAACGTAGAAAAAGAAGAAACTGGACCAAACATTTAGCAAAAATAATACAATAACAGTAAAGGACAAGTTGAGAAGTGACCTTCCTTTAGCAAAAACTCCTTCAATAATACTAAAACCTCAAGCAAATAACTTTTACATCGACTAGCTTGTTCGGACGAGAGTGACACCCAAAAGAAAGGACTCTCGCCGGAGCTCGAAACCTCACAGCGAAGCTCGAACTGATCCCTCAGACTCTGAACTGGGTTTGATAGAGACAGAAGCGAGATATTTTGGGGTAGAAATATAGCTCTGTTTTGCTAGTTTTTGGCTCGGTTTTACTGCTTTTTCTAGGCTGATTTTGGGACAACTTTTCAGCTGGTTTCGCAGCTGACTTTTAGTTGGTTTTACAACTGATTTGAATTGGTTTTCACAGGGGTTTGGGGCTATTTTGGGGGTGGTTTTGTGACTATTTTTCAGATGGATTATGGATGAAGAAACAATGTGTTTCAGCCGCGTGTTTTTGGAGGTTTTGGAGTGCTTTAATGGCTAAAAGAAGTAGTTGGTTCCTTGGTATTTGTACGTGGTCACATAACTATTGAGGGATGATTTTTGAAGTTGCTACATGGATGTGAAGATGGGGTATTTGAGCGGCTCTAATGGAGGAAACATAGATAATTTTGTGTGAGAGAAAACCAAGATAAACGGTTGCGTTAGTCTTTTTTCTCTATAGCTCTAGGGTTCCTCTAAGGGGGGATGTTCTGTCTGTTTTTGCTGAAGAAGAAAAGAGTTAGGGGTTGTTTTAATGGGTAGGGAGAGTGGTATAGAGTGGGGGACATGAGTGGGGGACAAGGAGTGGGGGACATGAGTGGGAAAGTAAAGTGGGGACATGCGTGGGGAAAATGGGAGCAGAAATGATGGAGTGGGAAGTGAGGTATTGGTGAAATGAGTGAAAAAAAATTCAAGCATGGTAAAAAATTAGGTGCTCACAGCATGCCTCTCTTTTCATGCAAAGAAAAGATGAGCAATATGACTAATTTTTGGTCATACCATTATTCAAAAGGGAAGAGATAGGAGAAAAGAGGGTGACGAGTCTTGGTTATGGACATCCTACATATCCTGGGTTATAAGGGAATCATGTCGTGTGTAGCTTAAGAAGCGTGATGGAATGATGAGTTGGAGAGTCGAGTGAGGTTCCGTCGAGACTCCGGTTTGTGGTCCTGTTATTACATCAAAATAAAAAGAAACTAAACAAGTATATCATCTATGAGTTACAAGATTCCTATTTATAAGTCTTCTAAAACTTGATCTTGAATCTTGGCTGGTTTTTCACGCAGACTCTGATATGAACCTTGATGCTTGCTAGTTGTGGGTGCTAGTTCATTCTTTTATGGCTTCTTCTAATCAAAGTGGGAAGTGCAATGCTCGTGACTTCAGTCATGTCTTGAGCAGTCCATATCTTTTCTATCACCTATTCATTTTTTATTCACTTCTTTTTACTTTTCTTTCTTTATTCTAGATTGAGACTTCTTCTTTTGGTCATCTCGAACCCTGTGCCTCGAGGTAAAACCTGTTCAGACACCAAAACAAACAAACAAATGAAATTTTTCTGCCCCAGATTTCACTACAAAAATTTCGTGAGTTATTGAAAGCAATAAAAGATCGGGAATGGTGTACCCTAAAAAGGTCATGATAATTTTTTTTATTTTTTTATGGTGCTCCTTTATTGTCAAAAAGATGTCTCAACTAAAGACTGGTGTACCTTATGTTGGGAAAATGTGGCCATGGAATGATATACCCTATATTGGCAATGATATCAGGGAGTGGTGTACCCTGCGTTTAAAATCAAATCAACTAAGGAATGATGTACCATATGTTGGAAAACATAGTTAGGGATTGGTGTACCATATACTGGTAATGAGACTAGGGAGTGGTGACCCTATGTCGGAAAACACAACTAGGGAATGGTGTACCCTGATATTGGTAAGAAAATATAACCAGGAGTTGGTACCCTGTATTAAAGAAAAAAAATGTAATCAGGGGTTAGTACCCTATATTACTGAAAAGAAATATAACTAGGAGTTGGTACCCTGTATTACTATGAAAAAAAATGTAACCAGGGATTGGTGCCCTGTATTAATGAAAAGAAATGTAACCAGGGGTTGACGTCCTGTGTTACTGAGAAGAAATATAACCAAGGGTTGGCGCCCTGTATTACTGAAAAGAAATGTAACCAAGGGTTAGCGCCCTATATTACTGAAAAGGAAATGTAACCAGGGGTTGGCACCCTGTATTACTAAAAAGAAAATGTAACCAGGGGTTGACACCCTGTATTGCTAAAAAATAAATGTAATCAGGGGTTGACGCCTTGTATTACTGAAAAGAAAATATAACCAGGGGTTGGCGCCGTGTATTACTGAAAAAGAAATATAACCATGAGTTGGCGCCCTATATTACTGAAAAGGAAATATAACTAGGGGTTGGCGTCCTATATTACTGAAAAGGAAATGTAACTAGGGGTTGGCGTCCTGTATTACTGAAAAGGAAATGTAACTAGAGGTTGGGGCCCTATATTACTAAAAAGGAAATGTAACCAGGGGTTGGTGCCCTGTATTACTGAAAAGGAAATGTAACTAGAGGTTGGTGCCCTGTATTACTGGAAAAAAAATATAACTATGGGTTGATGCCCTGTATTACTGAAAAGAAAATGTAACCAGGGGTTGGTACCCTGTATTACTGATAAAATAATGAATCCTCTAGGCGAAAAGGTTCTACCTGGGTTAAACTACGTAAAACAAACTTGGGCAAAGACTACTTCTACTTGGAAATATGAGCTGAATCCCCTAGGTGATACGGTTCTGCATGGGTTAAGCTACGAAAAACAAACCTGAGCAAAGAGTACTTCTATTCGGAACTATGAGCTAGATCCCCTAGGTGAAACGGTTCTACCTTGGTTAAGCTACAAAAAACAAGTCTAGGCAAAGAGTACTTCTACCCGGAACTATGAGTTGGATCCCCCTAGGCGAAACAATTCTACCTGAGTTAAGCTATGTGAAACAATCTGAGCGAAGATTACTTCTACACGGAAATATGAGTTAGATCCCCCTAGGCAAAAAGTTCTACCTAAGTTAAGCTACGTAAAACAACCTGAGCGAAGAGTACTTCTACTCGAAACTATGAGTTGTATACCCTAGGCGAATAGGTTCTACCTGGGTTAAGCTATGTAAAACAGTATGGGCGAAGAGTACTTCTACCCGGAACTATGAGCTGGATCCCCCTAGGCGAAAAGGTTCTACCTAGGTTAAGCTACATAAAACTGCCTGAGCGAAGAGTACTTCTACCCGGAATATGAGTTGGACCCCCCTAGGCGAAAAGGTTCTACCTGCATTAAGTTACGTAAAACATCCTGAGCAAAGAGTAGTTCTACCTGAAACTAAGAGCTCGATCCCCCTAGGCGAAAGAGTTCTACCTTGGTTAAGCTATGTAATACAGGCATGGGTGAAGAGTACTTCTACCCGGAAATATGAGCTGGATCCCCCTAGGTGAAAAGGTTCTATCTGGGTTAAGCTACGTAAAATAGCATGGGCGAAGAGTACTTCTACCCGAAAATGTGAGTCAGATCCCCCTAAGTGAAAAAGGTTCTACCTGGGTTAAGCTACGTAAAACAGCTTAGGCGAAGAGTACTTCTACCCGAAAATATGAGCTGGACCCCCCTAGGCGAAAAGGTTCTACCTGGGTTAAGCTACGTAAAATAGCATGGGCGAAGAGTACTTCTACACGGAACTATGAGCTCGATCCCCTTAGGCGAAAAGGTTTTACCCGGGTTAAGCTACGTAAAACATCCCGAGCGAAGAGTACTTCTACCCAGAACTAATGAGTTGGATCCCCCTAGGCGAAAAGGTTCTACCTTGGTTAAGCTACGAAAAGCAAGTCCGGGCGAAGAGTACTTCTACCCGGAACTATGAGCTGGAACCCCCTAGGCGAAAAGGTTCTACCTAGGTTAAGCTACGAAAAACAAGCATGAGTGAAGAGTACTTCTACCCGGAACTATAGATGGATCCCCTTAGGCGAAAAGGTTCTACCTGGGTTAAGCTACAAAAAGAAAACCTGGGCGAAGAGTACTTCTACCCGAAAATATGAGCTGAACCTCCCTAAAAGGTTCTACCTGGGTTAAGCTACGTAAAAACTTCTAAGCGAAGATTACTTCTACCCGAAACTATGAGCTGGATCCCCCTAGGCGAAAAGGTTCTACCTGGGTTAAGCTATGAAAAACACTCTGGGCGAAGAGTACTTCTACCCGAAACTATGAGTTGGATCCCCCTAGGCGAAAAGGTTCTACCTGAGTTAAGCTACGTAAAATATCCTAAGCGAAGAGTACTTCTACCCGAAACTATGAGCTGGATCCCCCTAGGCAAAAATATTCTACCTGGGTTAAGTTATGTAAAACATCTTGAGCGAAGAGTACTTCTACTCGGAACTATGAGTTGGATCCCTCTAGGCGAAAAGGTTCTACCTTGGTTAAGCTACGAAAAATGAGAGTTATGAAAAGTAGTGATGCATGCTGGAAATAAAAGAAAAATAGAGATTTTGAGAAACTTACCTTTGGTGACATTCATCCTTTGTTCCTACTTTAAAACAAAGAAAAATTGTGAGTTTTAAAAGGGCCGGTCGGTTTAAGGCCTTGATGTCTTTGGCAGCTTGGCTTTGTGCCCATCTTCTTTTGATGATGATTTCAATCTACCACCAGATGTTTCCTGAATACCACTTGCATTTATGGCCCGAAAAGCCTTTGACTTTTCAAACTTTTACATGACGGTTGGTCGCATGAGACATAACCTTTTCAACTTTATTTTGCCTTTGTGGCATTTCACTTTCGACTTCTTTCCTCCAAAACTTTCAATTTCAGAGTATTGGGGAATTTTTGGCTTTTCAAACTTTGCCAAAACGGTTAGCCACTTGGGACTTGACCTTTTCAACTTTATTTTGCCCTTATTGGCACTTTCAATTTGATTTCCTCTTTTCGAGAGTTTTTGATTTCAAAGCATCAACCATCATGGCCAGTCGGGGTTGACTTGATGCCCCTACTGAGGCTGGGTACCTCTTGAATATTAGCTTGTATCAAACAAAAGCCTTGTAAATCAGTCTTGTCATCCCTTCTTCGCCTTAGTTTTGGAACAAAGTTAGGCCAAAAGGGATTCAAAGAACAACAAACAATGGAATGAACAATAAATTTAAACAAGAGGTATCCCTTTCAGGGAAAGGAAATAAGGACTTATCTGGAGTACCTGCGGACTTCAATGAACGTGACATGCCTTTTGGACTGGATGCCTAATCTGTGTAAACTGTCTGTCTCTCAGAAATTCATTACAATTTTACCTTGACACCGATAAACCTTGCCTAGGACTGTGTCAATGCCAATGGCTGTGCAGATCCTCTTTTCGATCAGTGGAACCCTTTGCGGGTTTTCACGAACTAACCTTTCTCATTTCTCTTCTCACCATCGCCTTATAGTGCTCTTTGTGAGTTTTCACTAACAAGACTCTCATTTTAATTTCTTTACTCCCCATTATCTTACGAAGCCCGTGAGGGTTTTCACCAACAATACTCTCTCATTTCATTTCTCTTATTTTGGTTGCATCAAATCTTGTAACTGTATCCTCCAATTGTTGAACATTTCTCATTGATTGATTGGAAGAACTTCGAAAAGGGTTTGGGTGAAAAAGATTTGGATTGAATTACAACTTTAGAACCTTTCGGGCGAAACCATCACCGAACCATTATATCTTCTGCCCCAGTTTCAATTTTTGGGGATTGTGAATTTTTATTTTGGTGTGACTGAACCCCACAGAGAGGCTACCTACGTATCCTTTCGGAGTTAAGTCAAACGTAGTTCAAGGAACTTTGCTTTTGATTTTCTTTTGTCTTTTGTTTTGTTTTGTTTTCTTCTACCATTTTTTTTCTTCTTTGTTTTTGTTTTCTTCTCTCTTTTTTTCTTTCTTGTTTCTTTTTTTAGTAATATCTTCAGGTTCCAAAGAGGGTAATCAAAGAAAGTTAACCGGCTCAAAGGATTGGCAAAAAGGGTTGATGATATTTGGATAGCGAGAATGAAAGCCTTTGTCATCTCAATCAGAGAACATTAATGCTACATAAAGGGTCATGTGTGGACATTTCCAATTTGGAGCCCATTTTCCTTTAGCTTCTTCATGAGGTGGGAGGATACGTCTCAGAATGAGTTGTCCTATTTCAAATTTCATGGGCCTCACTTTATTGTTGTAGACACGGGCCATTCTTTGTTGGTACAACTACCCGTGGCAAACTGCGGCCAATCATTTTTCATCAATCAATGTCAATTGTTCAAATCGGTTCTTGACCCAATCTTTATCCTCAATCTCGACTTCAATAATGATCCTAAGAGAGGGAATTTTAATTTTTTCGAATTTATTTGGACTTGGCTTATGCCTATTATACTAATTCTTTTTTTATTTTCTCACAAGCCTTATCTTCAACACATTTTGCTTCTTGATTTATTATTTTGTGGTCTGACAGCGTTGTAGGATCTGGGCATGAAGTCCGCAAGTATTTCATGTCATTAAAATCTGCATTAAAAGAACTGAAAAGATAATAAGAAAAGTGACAAGATTAAGAAAATAAACATTATTGGACAATGAAATATTAATTTTATTTGATTTTAAAGAAAAATTAAAGATAGAAGGGTTTACATCATAGAGCAATGCAGTGAAGTAAAACATCTGGATTACACGCAGAAAAGATAGCAAGACCGGGTACTGAGACTCCCATATGACCAAGAACTTTTCAGGTTTAGCGCCCATTTTTAGGTTTTTGTTCTGTCGCGGCAATGGATATTGTGGCTTTTAATGATGGATCATCAATTCTCTAGCTGCCCTTTTGAGGGTCCAACAATCCTCTGTATCATGTCCCATTTCTCCAGAGTGGTATTCACATCTAGCATCATCTTGGTACGCCTGTTCGGGGCCACTGGTTGCAGCAGACCTAGCCCGATTAGCTTTTGAAACAAACTTGAATATGATTCACCAATGGGGTGAACTGATTCCTTCTTATGGGCTCTCTCGGGAGAGGATTGTATTGGGGAATATTTGGTTGGGGATTGTATGGAGTTTGGTAGGGACGGGCATTTCTGGGATGTGGAGCTAGGTTTTGTGTCTAATGTTGTGGCCACGTATAAGGTTGCACGTTCATCACCATATAAGGAAGCGGTGCCACGACATAAGCAACATCTTGATAGGTATAATAGTGTTGTGGACCTTAGGAAGCATATATGATTGGTTGAATGACCTGCAGGCCCTCCTCGAACTTGAAGCCATCATGGCTCCCTCATCCGAACGGTCTGTGATGTGGCATGTTCATCAAATCCCCCGAACCATTCTGAATGGTCTGTGATGTGGCCTTAAAGGTAGCATGACTTAAGATTCGGCCTGTTTTTAAACCATTTTCGACCATCTCCCCAATTTTGATAGCTTCGACGAACGGATTACCCATAGCGGGCATCATGTTTTGGAAGCAGTCCGCCTCTTGGGCCTGTAGAAAGACCGTAACATTTCTGCTTTGTTCATTGGAGGCTTTACCCTAGCGGCTTGCTCGCGCCATTTGGCAGCATACCCACAGAAACTTTCAGCTGTTTTCTTTTTCAAATTGGACAAAGAGTTCTCTTTTTGGATTTTTTCACTCTTGCTTTTTTTTATTGGTTGTTTTTCGTTATTTGTTTTTCTTTGTTATTTTTGTCACTCATTTCTTTCTTCTTCTTTTTTTCACTCGATTTACTTAATGGCGATGATCGAATCTAATGGGGATTGCTTACGTATCATGGGTTGCATGAATTAGATCATTACGTAATTTAGGAATACCGGGAACAAAGTACATAAGCTAGCTCTTTTTTTTTTGGGAATTTTTGAAAAGAAAACTTCTTAAGAAGAAAGAAAATATTGTTTTTTGGATTTTGATTGATCTTTATATTTTTGATTTTTTTGGGAGAAAAACTTCTAAAGAATGAAAAAACATATTTTGGATTTTGATTTGATTTTTTTTTCTTTTTTTCTTTATCGAATGAAAGACTTTGGAAAACAAGAAAAACATTTTTTGATTTAGTTTTTTTTTTGGATTTTCTAAGGAAAGAATTCTAAAGATGGAATTAAGGAAAGGGAAAATATTTTTTGAATTATTTAAAAATTGGGGTCGGAACCGATGAGGTTTGCCTACGTATCTCACATCCGGTGAGAATCAGGTAATTTGGTCGGTTTTGACACAACAGAAAAATATAACTTATTTTGAAATGAGTTTTACTTTTCCTTCCTTTTTTTTCAAAATTTCAGCAAAGTTTCGGTATATTTTGTATACCGAGATTTTCAGAAACGGGAATTTTCTCTTCTACCTCACTCTTGGTTTTTCTTGGTTTTCTTTTCCTATTCTAGAAGTCGGTCAACATGCAAGCCGAAATAAACAAATGCACAAGTAGCACATAAAATACATGAAGATCGTCTTTTAAATTGGATACACCTGTCCTAGACGGACCCAATCCATGTGTTGATTTTCCAAAGTCAAATGCATGCGATGCAAACAAAGCGATCCTACTAGGGATAACTAAGCATGTGGCTTATTCTTTTAGATTTTAAAAATCCTAGGGGATGAGGTGTATCTAGACTGGCCATAAAACGAGCGGACAACTCGAGTTGGGAAGGGGTAGCGTACCGGGAGCAATACTTCTCCGGCTTAACTACTGGACCCTCCCCGTTCTTAAACATGGGTGACTATTAATCCTTCATCGGGAGCCCATGCCCCACCCGCTTTATCTCAAAAAATAATGGGGCGGCCATTCTCATGGTTATATTTAAAAGATTCAGAGGGGGTGCGTGAGAAGACAGTTTATTTGTACAATTCAATAATATCAAAGCGGTAAAAAATGAACAAGTAGCACATTATGCCCAAATAAATCACAATATATACAAAACTTTATAAAGCCAAATAAAGTCGGTGTACAATCTCGAATTCTTAAATTCCCCAGCAGAGTTGCCAGAGTTGTCACACCTCCTTTTCTACCCCCAAAAGATATATGTTATGAATTGTTGTGAGTTAGAAAGTTTTTCAATTAAAGTGACAAACTTGAGTAAGGATTATTTTATTTTCAGAGTCGACACTTGAAATTGAGTTTTTGGGTGTTCCAAGTCACCTTTTATTTGAATCCCTAGTCAAAGGAAGGTTTGACTCTATTATTATTAGTCTGCGAAAATAAAATTCATGTAAGGACTTTTGTTGACTGGGGAGAAGGTGTAAGGAATTCCCCGAGTCCTGTGGTTCTAGCACGGTCACTTTATTGACTACAACTTGGCTTGAATTAATTTTTGGATAAACTGTGTTTTATTGATTTCCATGTTTTATCTATCCGTTTTTATTGCTTGATTATTCATAATTAATGAATTATGTTGAAATGAACCACGTGTGTGTATTCATTTGTTTGGTGTCACACGTACTTGTACACAATTAAGAACACTTTATTATTATTGAGATTATTTCATCAAAGTTGCGCGAATACATACTTGCCTTTATTTTTGAAAATCTAAATTATGCCACGCGAACGTATACATAATCATGATGGATTGATTAAGAGCATGCCAAAAGGCACACTAACATTTTTTGTATTATTTTCTTAAACTACTTTGGGAATTTTGTGAAGGCCATGGGCTATGGAATTTATTGTCGAAAGAATGAAGTAAATTATTTATGGAAAGATGCACTAGCTTATTAAAAGGAAAGATGGGCCAGCTATATTATTTAGGGCTTGCTAGACTTGAATTACTACTTAATGCTTCGTGGGCCTAGCAGAACAGAATACTCAGGATTCGAGGTTGGGGTCATTATCAGGGCAAGATTGGGGGGGGGGGGGGGGTCATTATCAGGGCAGGATTGGGGGGGTCATTATCAGGGTAGGTTCGAGGTCAAGGTTCATGGCCCGTCTCGGTGTCGAGGTCAGGATTAAGGTTGAGGTTCGTGGTCGAGATTCATGGTCGGGGTCGAAGTTGGGATTAGGAGTCATGATTTAGGTTGGGGTCAAGGTTTAGGGTCAGGGTTTAAGGTCGGGTTTTAGGGTCGAGATCAGGTTTCGAGATCGATTCCAGGGTCGAGGTTGGCATCATGGTTCGAGGTCGAGGCCGGGGTTGAGGTACGGGGGTCAGGGTCGAGGTATATATGGGGGTCAGATGGCCGAGGTCGTACCTTTGACCCCCGACTCCAACCCCGACCCTCGACCGCTTGTTACTAATCTCGACCTCGATTTCGATCCTGACCCCGAACCTCGAACCCTACCCTGGACCCCTATTGTCCTTCTCCTCTCCTCGCCTTTACCTATTTCATCTACTATAGTGTTTGCCGAGATTATATATTTTTTGAAAAATATTTTATGTTAACTAACCAAACACCATAATTAAGTAAGAATATCACTTATTCTCCAAGAAAATATTTAAACACTATAATTAATCTTAGACAAAGAAAAGAACGTAAAAAGATAATGCGTTTATAGTCTCCAAAATTAACGTTGTGTCTGTAAAACATAAAAATGAGCCTCCAGGAGTGTGTCTACTGACCAGTGAATGATAACTATCCATAGTTGGGACACGAGTTAGAAAATAACAGGCTATTCCATGAAAAATTTAAAAGAGAGTAAAAATAAATACATGGTGAAAATAATTTTTTTTATTTTTATTCTTATTGTTATAAATATATTATATTATGGATGTTCATTTAGTATTTCGTTGTAAATAAGCTTCCTGAAGAAACTTATCTGTATGAGACTCCGCCGTAAATATATTTATCTATTTAGTACTCTATTGGAAATAAGCCTCCTGAAGAAGCTTATCCGTTCGGTACTCTATTATTGATAAATATTACCCCCGGTAGAATATCTGGTACAATGAGCTTATCCTTTCGGTACTCCGTTATGGATAAATATTATCTCCGATAGAAGATTATCTATATCTGGTATAATAGCAGCTTACACAACAACATGGAGTAGCAGCTTACGCAGCAGCTTGCAGTAGCAACTTACACAACAACTTCCTTTCTTCTATAAATAGAGGAGATTTCAGTTCATTATGTATATAAGTTTGAAGTTTGAATAATATATCAGTTTCTCTCTATACTTGTCTTTACTTTACAGACTTTGTTTCATAACACGTTATCAGCACGAGACTCTGCCATCTCGAGAAAATACTTTGAAAGTATCAGAGGCACGAACTTTGTTTTTCTAAATAATGTCAAATCTTTCTGAACTTGAATTTGTAGCCCTGGATATATCGGGCAAAAGCTACATGTCTTGGGTGCTTGATGTTGAAATTCATCTTGATGCGATGGGTCTGGCAGACACCATCAAGGACAAAAATAAAGCATCAAACCAAGATCGTGCCAAAGCAATGATATTCCTACGCCATCACCTTGATGAAGACTTGAAAATGGAATATCTCACTATCAAAGATCCAGTTATACTGTGGAATAATTTGAAAGATAGATATGACCATCTGAAGATGGTTGTTCTTCCACAAGCACGTTATGATTGGACTCATTTAAGGCTACAATATTTTAAATCTATCAGTGAGTATAATTCTGCTATGTTCAGAATTATTTTCCAATTGAAATTATGTGGTGATAATATTACTAACCATGATACGTTGGGAGAAAACTTTCACCATTTTTCATGCCTCGGATATGCTCCTGCAGCAGCAATATCGAGAGATGGGATTCAAAAAGTATTCTGAAATTATCTCACATCTTCTTGTAGCCGAGCAACATAATGGGCTATTAATAAAAAATCATAAAAGTCGACCTACTGGTTCTTGTCCATTCCCTGAAGTGGTTGCGGAAGTAACTCTAATTATGGTAGTAATAATGCACCAAAGAACTCTCCTCACCACCATCAATTAAAAAGGAAGAAACAAAAACATGAAGCGGTGCAAGTAGCAAAGGCAGAAAATGCATGCTATAGATGTGGAGGAAAAGGACACTGGTCACGTATCTGTCGTCCCCAAAGCACCTGGTTGAGCTGTATCAAGCCTCCCTAAAGAAGACAGAAAAATGATGAAGCAAATTTTATTTCTGAAAATAATTTAAACTTCATGCATTTGGATGTAGCTCATTACTATGTACTCCCGGAAGGAGAAACAAGTCATGTGGTTGGTGATGAATCTGTAGAAATGTAAATATTTTAATTTTTGTTGTTTGTAGTAGATAGCATGGTTATGTAATTATTGTACATAAATAAAAGTTATGCTTTGATAATGATGTTTACTATCATATTTATTTTGTTTGTTATTTTGAAGAATATGGATAATCCTCAAATTATGTTTGGATCAAAGACCAATCATGAAGATATTTGTGTGTGCAATTGATAGTAGAACAACTCATGCCATATTCAAAGATGAGAAATACTTTTCTTCTTTGCATAAAGAAAAAGCAGTTTTCACAATTTCTGGTAATATAAGTTTGATTAAATGCTCCGGAAGAGCCACTATATTTCTGTCTAAGGGAACAAAACTTATTATAAACAATACATTATTCTCCTCCAAGTCCCGAAGAAACTTGTTGAGTTTTATAGATATCCGCTGAAACGGGTATCATGTTGAGACGATAAATGAAATGAATATAGAATATCTTTGTATTACAAAGAATGTTTTCTGGCCAAAAGTGCATTGTAGAAAAGTTACCAACTTTATCTTCTGGCTTATACTATTCAAAGATTAGTACAGTTAATGCACACTCTATCGTAAATAAGAAGTTTATTGATTCAAATATTTTTGTGCGTTGGCATGGCCGTTTGGGCCATCCTGGATCAATAATGATCACTAGACCATCACCAAATAATGAATTTTCTTGTGATGCTTGTTATCAAGGCAAAATGATCACTAGACCATCACCAATGAAGGTTGGCATTGAATCCCCTACCTTTTTAGAACGTATACATGGGGATATATGCGGACCTATTCACCCATCAAATGGACTGTTTAGATATTTTATCGTCCTAATAGATGCATCTTCAAGATGTTCTCATGTGTGCCTACTATCATCTCGCAACCTGGCGTTTGCAAAGTTGTTATCCCAAATAATTCGATTAAGGGCATAATTCTCAGATCATCCTATAAAGGCTTCTCGCCTTGATAATGCTGGAGAATTCTCAGCTCAAAATGGCCTTGCAGAGTCATTTATTAAACACGTGCAATTGATAGCAAGACCACTATTTATGAAAACAAACTTGGCCGATATTGTTTGGGGCCATGCTATCTTGCATGCAACATCACTTATCTGTCTCAGACCGACACATTATAATAAATATTCTCCGTCACAATTAGTTTTTGGTCATGAACCAAATATTACCCATCTACGAATTTTTGGATGTGTTGTATATGTGCAGTAGCACCACCACAACGCAGTAAGATGGGCCCGCAGAGAAGGTTAGGAATATATGTTGGGTTTGAATCATCCTCTATTATTCGCTATCTCGAACCACTGACGGGAGATTTATTAACTGCTCGATTTGTAGATTATCGGTTTAATGAAACAAATTTCCCACAATTAGAGATTAAGAAAAAAGAAATCAAAAGTGAAATTGTGTGAAAAGTTTTATCATTATCCCATTTTGATCCACGTACCCCTATGTGTAATCAGGAGGTCCAGAAGATCATCCATTTACAAAATATAGCAAATCAAATGCCAGACCCGTTTACTAATTTGAAAAGGATAACTAAGTCACATATCCTTGCAGAGAATGTGCCCATCCGAATTGATGTCCCAGTAGGACCATCTACTAGTATGAGAGCTAGTGAACCTAAAGCATGCCTGAAGCGTGGTAGGCCTTTGGGTTCTAAGGATCGATATCTTCAAAAAAAAAAAATCGACAAATGAGTAAAATGATACTATGAAGGGATCTCCTGAAGAGACCCAATATCTGATTAGTTTTGAGATTCCTGAAGAAATCAATGAACCCGAAACTCAAGTGAGTGAGAAGCTTTTAATAAGTTCTACCGGTGAAATGATTAATTTAAATCAATCTGAAATAGTGGTGGATAATATTTTTGTATATAATGTTGTACTTAACATTATGCAAGATAGTGAGGATATTGAACCCCGATCTGTCGAAGAATGTCGACAAAGGTCTGATTGGCCAAAATGGCAAGTGGCAATTCAATCAGAATTGAACGCACTTGCTAAAAGAGAGGTCTTTGGACCAGTAGTCCAAACATCCGCTGGTATAAAAATAGTTGGTCATAAATGAATTTTTATGCGAAAAAGGAATGATAAAAATTAAATTGAAAGATACAAAGCTCGCCTTGTCGCACAAGGATTCTCACAACGACTTAGAGTTGATTTTGATGAAACATATTCACATGTTATGGATGCCATACCATTTTGATATCTCATCATTTTAGCACTACATAAAAAACTTGAAATACATATAATGGACGTAGTTACAACTTATATGTAAGGTTCACTTGATAATGAAATTTATATGAAAATTCCTAAACCAAATTCAAAATATCGGAAAATGTATTCAATTAGATTACAAAGATCTTTGTACAGTTTAAAGTAATCTGAGCGTATGTGGTATAATCGCCTTAGTGAGTATTTGCTAAAAGAGGGTTACATAAATGATGTTATTTGTTTATTTGTTTTTATAAAGAAAATGATATTAGAATTTGTTATACTTGTTATTTATGTTGATGACATAAATCTTGTTGGAACTCTAGAAAATCTCCAAAATGCAATTAAATATCTTAAGAAAGAATTTGAGATGAAAGATCTTGGAAAGACAAAACTTTATCTTGGTCTGCAAATTGAAATTTAGCTGACGAGATATTTATCCATCAATTTGCCTATACAGAAAGGATCTTAAAACTCTTTTACATGGACAAAGCACACCCATTGAGTACACCAATGGTTGTTCGATCACTTGAAGTGA
This sequence comes from Nicotiana tomentosiformis, assembly GCF_000390325.3. Taxonomy (NCBI): domain Eukaryota; kingdom Viridiplantae; phylum Streptophyta; class Magnoliopsida; order Solanales; family Solanaceae; genus Nicotiana; species Nicotiana tomentosiformis. The sequence goes on from NC_090819.1 coordinate 18,936,364, forward strand.
ATAAGGATTTGTTCCGACCTCCGGAAGAGGATGAGAAACTCCTTGGTCTAAAAATACCTTATCTTAGTGAATTGGTGCACTTATGTATCTTGCTAATGCTACAAGGCCCGTCATATTATTTTCTGTTAATTTACTAGCAAGATATAACTCTTTTCCTACACGGAGACATTGGAACGAGATTAAGCATATATTGCGATTTTTAAAGGGAACACTTGATATGGGTTTATTTTATTCTAACAAAGGTAGTGCCGATCTTGTTGGTTATGCAGATGTGTGTTATTTATATGATCCACATAAAACTCGATCTCAAACCGGGTGCGTGTTTACATGTGGAGGTATTCTCATATCACGGCGCTCCACAAAGCAATCTATTGTTGCTACTTCTTCAAATCATGCTGAGATAATAGTTAATCATGAAGCAAGTAGGGAATGTGTATGGTTGAGATCAGTGATTCATTTTATTCAAGGAAAATGTGGTTTGGATCGTGATAAAAGATCCACAATTTTATACAAAGACAATATTGTATGCATAGCCCAATTAAAGGGAGAATTTATAAAAGGAGATAGAACGAAGCACATTTCACCAAAATTATTCTACACACATGATCTTCAGAAATATGATGACATTGATGTGCAACAAACCCGTTCAAGTGACAATCCAACAGATTTATTCACTAAATCTTTGTCAACTTCAACTTTTGAGAAGATGGTATACAAGATTGGAATGCTGAGACTTCATTATTTGAAATAAGGTTTTTATCAGGGGGAGTAAAATACGCGCTATACTCTTTTTCCCTTACTAAAGTTTTTCCCATAGGATTTTCCTTATAAGGTTTTTAATGAGTCAACTAGTTATGCGTATTACTAAATATGTATACTTTTTTTTGTTCACTAGGATTTTTTTCCCACAGAGTTTTTCCTAGTAAGGTTTTAATGAGGCAAATTATCTTTTAATGAACATCGAAGGGGGAGCGTTATAAATATATTATATTATGGATGTTCATTTAGTACTCCGTTTTAAATAAGCTTCCTGAAGAAACTTATCTGTATGACACTCCGCTGTAAATATATTTATCTATTTAGTACTCTATTGGAAATAAGCCTCTTGAAGAAGCTTATCCTTTCGGTACTCCATTGTGGATAAATATTACCTCCGGTAGAAGATTATCTATATCTTGTACAATGAGCTTATCCTTTCGATACTCCGTTATGGATAAATATTACCCCCAGTAGAAGATTATCTATATCTGATACAATAGCAGCTTACACAACAGCTTGGAGTAGCAACTTACAAACAGCTCATACAGTAGCTTGCAGTAGCAGCTTACACAACAACTTCCTTTCTTCTATAAATAAAGGAGATTTCAATTCATTATGTACACAAGTTTGAATAATATATCAGTTTCTTTTTATACGTGTCTTTACTTTACGATCTTTATTTCATAACACTTATATATATGTTTGTATTTATGGGATCTAACTCCTCTCCATTACCCTTCTCTCCTTTTTTTCAAGTTCTAGCTTAGATTAGAGACACATGGCATAAGTTAGACTTTATGGCTAAGATTTGATTAATTAAAACAACGCCCTAACCATGGTTCAGATAATTAATAACTTATCCATAAATAAATTTATTAAAACTTTTCTCTCTCTTCCTTTTTTTCCCTCAACCGTATCAGTCTTTTTCATTTACTTGAATTAATAAAATTTATCTTCCAATTCTTTTTTCCCCTGAGTTAATCATTTAATTTCATTTTTTCTTTTAACACTCTCTTTAGAATTAGATACCATACGGCACTTCAATATTTTTAATAAGAAGGTGCCTTAATCATAAGAAAACTATGATCATCTTATTCATATATATTCTTATTAAATCTTTGATTCACGTTTTTGTAATAATTCATCACTAACTTTAGCAACTCGGATTTTATAAAACTCATTGCTATACAATTAGTCCAGACTAACAAAATTTGTGAAGAAAATGTCATGAAACTTGCCCATCTTTCGGCCTTCTACAGTGGCATTTTCATGTAGTGGAAGAAGCGATATCTATTCCTAGAAGCAATATAGCATTGGTTAAATTCACAGAGTGTAAACTATCTATGTCATAATTTTATATCCTTCATTTGATAAGCCAGCTTCCTTGGAACTGGGTTTTCTCATGTGAACCAGTTCATGAATATGAGAGTTCAGTAAAATTGGAAGAAGAAAAATACGAAGAGAGAGAAAAGTTTTAATATATTTTTTTATGGACAAGTTATTGAATATCTAAATCATGGTTAGGGATTTATTTTAGTTAATTAATCTTAGCCATTAATTTTAACCTATGCCATGTGTCCCTAATCTAGGCTAGAACTTGGGAAAAATGGAGAGGAGCTTGATCTGTACTTCTATTTGGAGATAATCACAACTTCTCAAGAGCCTAAAAGCAAGTGCATGCAAATGCTGGTCCGTCCAATCTTAAACTGATCCACCGATATATATGCATCTCGTGTGTACATGATGATAGTATGATATCACCTTTGTCAATTAAGGGTTCAAAAACAATTTGAATTTGGCTATTTTGTGAGAGTGACATAATATGATATTGTCGCATCTATGGTAATGTTCAAATATGATGCCTCACGAGAGATAGCGAATTCAATAACCCATTGATGAAATACTTGGGGTTGATTAGGGTTCCTAGCTTCTACATTAAAGAAAAATGTTTATGAGAATTTCGGGTTAACTATGGTCAATGTTAATTAGACAGGTTTTCATGAGGGGTCATGGTTCATAGGAAACCAATTCTTGAGAGTAAGAAGATGGGAACCAAAGTTTGTTGCATCCAAGTCCTCACTAACATACTCAGCTATATGGGCAAGACTACCGGAACTACCCATTGAGTTCTACGATTTTGATATCCTTCAACGGATGGGGAACAAATTAGGATGCCCAATCTGTATTGTCGCTAGCACATCATCAGCGTTAAGGGGTAAATATGTTAGACTTTGTGTGTTAGTACCCATCTAGACCCCCTTGAAAATCCATGTCATAACTGGTAGGCACATCCAAATGGTTACATATGAAGGTTTTAACATATTGTGTACGAGCTGTGGATGATTAGGGCATAACTAAAAATCATGTCTGACACAAAATTCCCAGGTAGTGTACTCAAGTAACGATGAGCCATCTAACTCAACTAATGATATGAACACCCTCGCGAACAAATTAGATCAATGGGCAATAGTCTCACAAAAAAAGAAGCTAAAACTAAACTTGGGGAGCTCAAACTACACCACCACTACCACCATCCATGGGGAAAAAGAAGCACAAACACATCAATGGTAGGAATGACTAATCAGACGGAGAAAGGCTTGATAGTCTCGCCCAACACAAGGCAAGAATACAAACCAAAGCCTAACATTACCCAATCACACCACAAATATCCAACGGATAATAAACAACCCAGTCCTTAAACCATAACCAATCTACTCAAAACTTAAATCTAACATAGTTAATCTTGTAATAGCACCAACAAGAAGTGACCCTAACAATCCTAATAACCAAAGATCCGACTTTGCCCAGAAGACAATCAAAATTTGCACATCAATAATTCAAAAAACACACCTTTACACAATTGGAGATAGTAAATACCTTACAATCTAGAAATCATGCTAGCCTTAAAGAGTCAATCATATGGCAAATTAATGATCCCCTCGCATTAACTCTCCTCTGAGCAGGCCTAGTCTTGAAAGCAATAGAAAAGATGCCAAACAACCTCTATGGACATTGAAATAATCTCCAGCTTTGGGGAATCCACTGTTGCACTTATGGGGGATAAGACTTCGTCCCACTCATCGAATACACTTTTCCTAAACAACAAATATAGTATCCTGACTAACCTTCTTATTATAGAACAAGGGGACAAAGATTCAAAAATTAGTCACCATCAAGTAATTAATCAAAGAAACTCAACCACCAAAGCAAGGATCATTAGACTAACGAACACCTTATAAACATAGTACCATAAACAAAAATGATTCAAATACTTGCTCACTTGGGCTGGATCACTCAAACGACCTAACTGAGAAAAACCAATATACTACACTAACAAACCAAGATGCCAAGACTCTCACTACAATCAGAACAAGAGAATGCACAGAGCAAGAAAGAATGTGTGGATAAGGGAGAATCAGCATGCACACAACACAATAAGGGAGGTTCCCTAGTGAATGCAACTCAACCTTCTCTAGTCTACTTGGCGATTCCCATTCAACAAAATTATGTTCCACAATCATGGTTGGATCACGGACTAATGGGGCATGCTTTGAGCATAAGTTTCCAACTCAATGGACAGGACATTATAGTACAGATCGAGGACCCGAGTTACCTGGCACAAATAGTTTGGGAGGGTTTCCAGCTAGGCATGAGTAACATCATAAATCTACCATGGTTCTACATCTCACACCACCACCCAAAATCCTTCCCCATATACCTAAACCCAAGGATACACCCATCTCCATGGAGTCATCAGACATGGGGCTACCCAAACACATTTGCCCAAGCTCCCTCCAACTTGTTCAACTGGCAGATGTCTGTCACGACCCAATTTCACCTATAAGTCGTGATGGCGCCCAACATCACAGCTAGGCAAGCCAACTAGTGATTTAAACGTGTATTCATTTTCTTTAAAAATTATTCGAGTAATAAAACTCTACGTACTTGCAACAATTAAGAAAATATGAAAGATCTGATAAATTAAAATCCAAGAAAAATAATTAAATCCAAATTTTTACTAGTGTGTGTGCCAAGACCTAGTGTCACAAGTGTATGAGCATCTAATAGATTATACAAAAATTTCTAAATACTGTCTGAAATAAAATAGACAGAACACAAATACAAGAAAAGGCACTAGTTGTTGCAGAATGACTCAAAAAGGGCGGATCATCACTAATCCTCTCTAGGTAACGTGGGTGCGCACCAGTAGGTCCACCTATAGCACCTGTCTCACGTCCTACACAAAAAGTACAGAAAACGTAGCATAAGTACTTAAACAACGTGTACCCAGTAAGTATCGAGCCTAATCTCGAAGAAGTAGTGACGAGAGGTCGACTTTGACACTCATTATGGGTTAATAATATTAAAAATTAGAAACATTTAATCAAACATGATTTATATGAACAACAATTATTTCCTTAACGGGCAGAATTAATTATTCTCAAATTTTAATAATTTCCAATTTATCAATTTACTTCACAAACTGTAATAAAATATCAAAGTATCGTGTAATTATTATTATTAGGCATGATTCCTTCCGAGGTCGTTCGGCCCGATCCAGAGTGTCGTGTACACTGCCGAGGGACGTGCGGCATGATCCATAGATGCATCTATACTACCGAGACGTTCTGCTCGCTCCACAAGAAAGGGGGACATTTTCTTATGAACCTCCGGAATGAGAAGTCATTATTATAAGGTTAACATATAAGGATGTATAATTTCTATTAACAATCAAATAATTCGTACAAAAATTCAAGTATACATAAATTCAGTCTTTTACTATTTCTTCTAACAATTCACAACATAATCCCAGTAATTTAATAAAATAAAAGATGCAATTATCACAAGTAATTCATGATTTGAGTCCTAAACTACCCGAACATAGCATAATTAGTAGCTACGTACGGACTCTCGTCACTTCGTGCGTACGTAGCCCCCACAATTTATAATAATTATTAATTTAAAATACCTATGGGGTAAATTTTCTCTTACAAGGTTAGACAAGAGACTTACCTTGTCTCAAATTCCACTTCCCAGTCAAAAATATCGCGTTAAGATCTCAATTCGATGCCGAAAAATCCTAAACTATCCAAAAGTTATAGAAAATAATTAATACATGCTCAATAATTCGAAATTAGACTACTAAATTAATTACCCAACCCAAAATGGTAAATTTTTTAAAATTCACCCCGGGCCCATGTGCCCGGATTCCGGAAATATTCAGAGGAAAATGTTACCCATAATCTCAATAACTCAAATATACAATTTACATCCAATTCCATAACCATTTTCGTGGTTAAAATCTCATTTTAATACAAATTTAGGTTTTTCCCTAAACCCTTGATTTCCGCAATTTACAGGTTATAATCTACCCATAATTTATGTATTTAACTCAAAGTGTGTAGAATTAATACCTTCAAGTTGCTAGTTGAAATCTCCTCTCAAAAAGCTCCAAATTCGCTCAAGAATGGAGAGAAATGGGCAAAAATGGCTGTTTTCCCGTTCTTTAAGGGTTCTGCCAAACAACCTTTTCGCTTCTGCGGCTCCTAAGCTGCTTATGCGGCTCCGCATCTGCGGAAATGGCCTCGCAGATACGGCTTTCCCCTTAGCCAGCTTCGCCCGCACCTGCGGTCAGCAGCTCGCAGATGCGGCTTTCCCCTTAGCCGGCTTCGCGCGCACCTGCGGTCAGCGGCTCGCTTTTGCGAGACCGCTTCTGCGGTCGTTACGCCACACCTGTGCCTTTCTTCGCACCAACGCTTCTTCCCTTCGCAGGTGTGGTTCCTTTCTCGCATCTGCAGTGCCCAGCGTCCCCTCCTCTTCTTTGCACCTGCGGCTCGTGGCTCGCACCTGCGACTGCCCTTGCGCATGTGCGATCGTACCAGAAGTAGAAAGCTTCAGCTTTTCTCCCAAGTCCACAATTGGCCCGAGCCTCGTCCTCTTAACGCTCGAGGCCCCTGGGGCCCCGTCCGAACATACCAACAAGTTTGAAATCATAAAACAGACTCGCTCGAATCCTCGGAACGTGTAAAACAACATCAAAACTAAGAATCATACCTTAAACCAAATTGATTCAACTTAAAATTTTTAAATTTTTCAAACTTACTCCGAACGCGCCGAAACATACTTAAACTACTCAGAGTGACATTAAATTTTACGTGCAAGTCTTAAATCACTATATGGAGCTATTTCCATACTCGAAATTCCAAACGGACCTCAATTATTCCACAACCTGCTCCAAACCAAATTTAAAGAACCTTAAACCTTTAAATAGTTAATTTTTACTATTAAGCGATGAAACGCTCCCGGGTTTTCCAAAACCCGATTCGAACATACGTCCAAGTCCAAAATCATCATACGAACCTATTGGAACTATCAAATCCCGATTTTGGGGTCATTTTCTCAAAATATTGACCGAAGTCAAACTTGGCCTTTTAAAGCCAAATTAAAGAACTAAGTGTTCTGATTTCAACCCGAACACTTTCAAATCCCGGACCAACCATCCCCGCAAGTCATAAATTAGTAAAAGCACATACGGGGAGTTTTATTTAGGGGAACAGGGTTTTAAAAGTTAAAATGACCGATTGGGTCATTATATTCTCCACTTCTTAAACAAACGTTCATCCTCGAACGGGTTTAGAATTATACCTGGAGTGCTGAATAAGTGTGGATATCTACTTTGTATGTCCTCCTCGGCCTCCCAAGTCGCTTCCTCGACTGGTTGGCCCCTCCACTAGACTTTTACCGCAGTAACCTTCTTGGACCTCAACTGGCGAACATGTCTATCAACAATGGCAATTGGCTCCTCTTCATAACCCAAGCTCTTATCTAGCTTAATTGTGCTGAAGTCTAACACATGTGATAGGTCGGCATGATACTTCCGGAGTATTGATACATAGAAAATCGGATGAACTCCTGATAGATTGGGAGGCAAAGCAAGCTCGTAAGCAACCTCCCTAACTCGTCTTAACACCTCGAATGGGCCTATAAACCTTGGGTTCAACTTGCCCTTTTCCCTAAATCTCATGATTCCCTTCATCGGCGAAACCTTCAAGAAAAATTTTTCACCTACCATAAATGACAAATCACACGTTTTCTGATCCGCGAAACTCTTATGTCTGGACTGTGCTGTACGAAGTCGCTCCTGAATTAACCTTACATTTTCCAAGGCATCCTTCACCAAATCAGTACCATATAACCTAGCCTCACCAGGCTCAAACCATCCGATGGGCGAATGACATCGTCAACCATATAAAACCTCAAATAGAGCCATCTCGATGCTGGATTGGTAACTGTTGTTATAAGCAAACTCGGCCAAAGGTAAGAAACGATCCCACTGACCTCCAAAGTCAATCACACATGCCCTGAGCATATCCTCCAAAATGTGAACTGTTTGCTCCGAGTGCCCGTCGGTCTGTGGATGAAAGGCTGTGCTAAGCTCTACACGGGTCCCCAATTCGCTCTGTACTGCTCTCCAGAAATGTGAAGTAAATTGAGGGCCTCTATCTGATATGATGGAAATTGGCACACCGTGCAACCGAACTATCTCCTGAATATAAATCTGACCCAATATCTCTAAAGTGTACGTAGTCACGACCGGAATGAAGTGTGCCGACTTGGTCAACCTGTCGACGATGACCCAAACCACATCAAACTTCCGCAACGTCTGCGGTAACCCAACTACAAAGTTCATAGTAATGCATTCCCATTTCTATTCCGGTATAGTCATCTGCTGAAGTAGACCACCTGGCCTCTGGTGCTCATATTTAACTTGCTGGCAATTTAGACACCTAGCTACATACTCAACTATGTCCTTCTTCATCCTCCGCCACAATAATGCTGCCTCAGGTCACGATACATTTTCGTGGCACCTGGATGAATAGAATATCGAGAACTTTGTGCCTCCTCTAGAATCTTTTTCCTCAGTCCATCCACATTAGGAACACATAGATGATCCTGGAGTCGCAGAACACCATCCACGCCAATAGTAACTTCCTTGGCACCACCTCGTAGTACCGTTTCTCGAAGAATCATTAAGTGTGGATCATTATATTGACGAGCCTTGATTTGCTCAAATAGTGAAGACTGGGCCACAACACATGCAAGAACTTGACTGGGCTCTGAAATATCCAACCTCACAAGTCTGTTAGCCAAGGACTGAATATCCAAAGCTAATGGCCTCTCCTCTGCTGAAATGAAAGCCAAACTATCCATACTCTCCGTCTTTCTACTAAAGGCGTCTGCAACTACATTTGCTTTGCCCGGATAATACAGGATAGTAATATCATAATCTTTTAGTAACTCAAGCCATCCGCACTGTCTCAAATTTAGGTCCCTCTGCTTGAACAAATGCTGTAAACTACGATGATCAATGTAAACTTCACAAAACACCCCATAAAGATAATGCCTCCAAATCTTAAGAGTGTAAACAATTGCAGCTAACTCAAGATCATGTACCAGGTAATTCTTCTCGTGGGGTTTCAGCTGACGTGAGGCATATGCAATAACTCGCCCCTCATGCATTAATACACAACACAAACCAACGCGTGAAGCGTCACAATACACTGTATACATCCCCGAACCGGAAGGCAACACTAACACTGGTGATGTAGTCAATGCTGTCTTGAGCTTCTGAAAGCTCACCTCACAATCATCGGACCATCGGAACGGAGCACCCTTCTGGGTTAATTTGGTTAAAGGTGCTGCAATAGATGAAAAGCCTTCCACGAACCGACGATAATAACCTGCTAAACCTAGGAAACTCCTAATCTCAGTCGCCGAAGTGGGACGATGCCAATTCTGAACTGCCTCAATCTTTTTTGGATCAACTTTAATGCCCTCGCCTGATACAATATGCCCCAAGAATGCTACAGAATTTAGCCAAAACTCATATTTGGAGAACTTAGCATATAGCTTTTGTTCCCGTAGTGTCTAAAGCACCACTCTCATATGCTGCTCGTGCTCTTCCTTACTGCGCGAGTAAATCAAAATGTCATCAATAAAGACAATGACAAACGAATCAATATATGGCCCGAATACCCTATTCATCAAATCCATAAATGTCGCCGGGGCATTAGTCAAACCGAAAGACATCACCAGAAATTCATAATGACCATATCTAGTCCGAAAAGCAATCTTCGGAACATCCGAATCCCGAATCTTCAACTGATGGTACCTCGACCTCAAGTCGATCTTAGAGAACACCCTAGCACCCTACAACTGGTCAAATAGATCATCAATACGTGGCAACAAGTACTTGTTCTTAATTGTGACTTTGTTCAATTGGTGATAATCAATACACATTCACATCGTTCTATCCTTCTTCTTTACAAATAATACCGGTGCACCCCAAGGCGATACACTTGGTCTGACGAACCCCTTGGCTAGTAACTCCTCAAGCTGTTCTTTCAATTCCTTCAATTCTTTTTGGAGCCATGTGATATGGTGGGATAGATATAGGCTGGGTATCTGGAGCCAAGTCAATACAGAAATCAATATCACGATCTGGTGGCATGCCTGGAAGAACTGAAAGAAATACATCGGAGAACTCCAGAACTACATGCACTAAATCAATAGTCAGAGTCTCTGCAGTAGCATCCCGAACATAGGCTAGATAATCCAAACAACCCTTCTCGACCATGTGTCAAGCTTTTAGAAAGGAAATAACTTGATTGGATACGCTGACAGATGAACCCTTCTACTCCAACCTAGGTAACTCTAGTATCACCAAAATAACAATCTTAGCATGGCAATCTAGGATGGCATGATATGGGGATAGCCAGTTCATGCCCAGGATGATCTCAAAGTCGGTCATATCAAGCGGCAGAAGATCTGCTCTAGTCACATTACCACAAAATATAACAATACAGGACCGATAGATCTGATCCACAACAACAGAATCGCCCACAAGAGTGGACATATAAACAGGAGTACTCAAGGACTCACGATAAACACCCAGGAAATAAGCAAATATAGATGACACGTAGGAATATGTAGACCCTGGATCAAATAATACAGATGCATCTTTGTCGCAAATAAAAATAATATCTGTGATCACGGCATCTGATACCTCTGCATCTGATCTAGCCGGAAAAGCATATAACTGAGCTGGAGCGCCAACTGGCTGGCCTCTACCTCTAGGACAACCCCTACCCACCTGCCCTCTACCTCTGGGTGGTCAGACGGCTGGTGGAGCTACTGGTGCGGTAATCATAGGCTACTGACCCTGCTGCACTAGTCTACCCCGAAGCCTGGGGCAGAATCTCCGCATGTGACTGAAATCCCTGCACTCGTAACAACCTCTTGGTGTGATGGGCTGCTGATTGGAAGTCTGGCCCTGGTGACCTGAATACCCACTGGAAGAACCCTGAATAGCTGGTGGGCGATAAGAACTTTCTGTCATAGCACTGAAATAAGGTTGCACTGGGGCACCTCGAGGAGGCGGTGGTGTTGGATATGAGGGCCTTCTGGACTGCCCTCTCACGAACTGACCTCTACCCCCAGACGGAGCACCTCTTAACTCTCTAGAATATCTGAACCGCTTATCTCTCATAACCTGCTCTCGGCTACGATGACGCACACCCTCAATCCTTCGGGCTATCTCCACAACCAGCTTATAAGAAGTCCTCATCTCATCCTCTCGGGCCATAGTGGCATGAATGCCAGTATGTAGACCCACAACGAACCTCTGTACTCTCTCTGCATCAGTAGGGAGTATCATAAGTGCATGGCGAGATAACTCAGAAAACCTTACCTCATAGTCGGTCACTGACATTTGACCCTGCTGGAGCTGCTCAAACTGAAACCGCAACTCTTCCCTCTGGGAGGGTGGAATATACCTATCCAGGAAAATATGGGTGAACCTATCCCAAGTCATGGGAGGAGAATCTGCTAGTCTACCCAGAAGATAGGACTGCCACCACCTACGGGCCCTGCCCTCCAGATGAAAGGTAGCAAAGTCTACCCCATGGGACTCCAATATCCTCATGTTGTGCAGTCTGTCCATGCAAAAATCAATGAAGTCCTGGAGATCCTCATGTAGCTCACCCCTAAAGACAAGAGGGTGTAGCCTGGTCCATCTATCCAATAGCTTCTACGGCTCGCCGACCGCAACTGGTCTGGGCTCAGGCGTAGCTGCTTTCACTGGTTGAGCTCCTCTCACGAGTAGTGCACCCTGGGCCTGATATACAGTGCCTGCCTGCCCATGTGCCTCAGTGGTAGGGGTTTGTGCTCCCCCGCCCACCTGAGATGTGGCTTGGTCTGTCGGAAATAAACCGACGTGAGTCATAGTGTCCATGAACCGCAGCATACGACCCATGATTTCCTGAAATCCCGGTGTGGATGTGAAATCCACCGGATATGGCTCGGCTGCGGGCACTTCGCCCTGCTCCTCGATAACAGGATCCTCCACTGGATCCACTAGTGCCATAATTGGAATAACCCTGGAACATCCTCGTCCCCTACCATGGGCTCGAGCCTTGCCTCGGCCTCTAACAACTGGGAGAGTAGCTCTTCCCTGGTCTGGAATCTCGTTTGAGCGCGTTCTCACTATCTGTGAGAGAATAAGAGAAAGATATTTAGTAATACATCAACTGCACGATGGGAGATGAAGAAAGGTAGTTTCCTAACACCCTATAGCCTCTCGAAGATAAGTACAGACGTCTCCGTACTGATCCGCAAGACTCTAATAGGTCTGCTCAAAACTTGTGAGACCTACGTGAACCTAGTGCTCTGATACCATGTTGTCACGACTCAATTTCAACTATAAGTTATGATGGCGCCCAATATCACAGCTAGGCAAGCCACCTAGTGATTTAAACGTGTATTCATTTTCTTTGAAAATTATCCGAGTAATAAAACTCTTCGTACTTGCAACAATTAAGAAAATATGAAAGATCTGATAAATTAAAATCCAAGAAAAATAATTAAATCCAAAATTTTTCTAGTGTGTGTGCCAAGACCTGGTGTCACAAGTGTACGAGTATCTAGTAGATTATACAAAAATTTCTAAATACTGTCTGAAATAAAATAGACAAAATACAAATACAAGAAGAGGCACCAGTTGCTGCAGAACGGCTCAAAAAGGGCAGCTCACCACTAAGCCTCTAGGTAACGAGGGTACACGCCGGTAGGTCCACCTATAGCACCTGTCTCAGGTCATACGCAAAAAGTGCAGCAAGCGTAGCATGAGTACGTAAATAACACGTACCGAGTAAGTATCAAGCATAATCTCGAAGAAGTAGTGACGAGAGATCGACTTTGACACTCACTATAGGTCAATAATATTAAATATTAGAAACATTTAATCAAATATGATTTGTATGAACAACAATAATTTCCTTAACGGGCATAATTAATTATTCTCAAATTTCAAAAATTTCCAATTTATCCATTTGTTTCACAAGCTGTAATAAAACATCAAAGTATCATGTAATTATTATTATTAGGCACGATTCCTGCCGAGGTCGTTCGGTCCAATCCAGAGTGTCGTGTACACTACCGAGGGACGTGTGGCATGATCCATAGATGCATCTATACTGCCGAGGCGTTCGGCCCGCTCCACAAGAAAGGAGGACATTTTCTTATGAACCTCCGGAATGAGAAGTCATTATTATAAGGCTAACATATAAGGATATACAATTTCTATTAACAGTCAAATAATTCGTACAAAAATTCAAGTGTACGTAAATTTAGTCTTTTACTATTTCTTCTAACAATTCACAATATAATCCCAGTAATTTAATAAAATAAAAGATGCAATTATCAAAAGTAATTCATGATTTGAGTCCTAAACTACCCGGACATAACATAATTAGTAACTACGTACGGACTCTCGTCACTTCGTGCGTACGTATCCCCTATAATTTACAATAATTATTAATTTAAATCACCTATGGGGTAAATACCCTCTTACAAGGTTAGACAAGAGACTTACCTTGTCTCAAAGTTAACTTCCCGGTCAAAATGTCGCGTTAAAATCTCAATTCAATGCCGAAAAATCCGAAACTATTCAAAAGTTATATAAATTAATTAATACATGCTCAATAATTCGAAATTAGACTATTAAATTAATTACCCAACCCAAAATGGTAAAATTTCTAAAATTCATCCCGGGCTCATGTACCCGGATTCCGAAAATTTTCGGAGGAAAATGTTACCCATAATCTCAAGAACTCAAATATACAATTTTCATCCAATTTCATAACCATTTTCGTGGTTAAAATCTCTCTTTTATACAAATATAGGTTTTCCCCCTAAACCCTTGATTTCCACAATTTATAGACTATAATCTACCCATAATCTATGTATTTAACTCAAAGTGTGTAGAATTAATACCTTCAAGTTGCTAGTTGAAATCCCCTCTCAAAAAGCTCCTAAATCGCCTAAGAATGGAGAGAAATGGGCAAAAATGGCTGTTTTCCCGTTCTTTAAGGGTTCTGTCAAACAAACCTTTCACTTCTACGGCTCCCAAGCTGCTTCTGCGGCTCCGCATCTGCGAAAATGGCCTCGCAGATGCGGCTTTCCCCTTAGTCGGCTTCGCCCGCATCTGCGGTCAGCGGCTCGCAGATGCGGCTTTCCCCTTAGCCGGTTTCGCCCGCACCTACGGTCAGCGGCTCGCTTCTGCGAGACCGCTTCTGCGGTCGTTACGCCGCACCTGCGCCTTCCTCTGCACCTGCGCTTCTTACCTTCGCACCTGCGCCTTCGCAGGTACGGTTCCTTTCTTGTATCTGCGGTGCCCAGCGACCCCTCCTCTTCTTCGCACCTGCGACTCATGGCTCGCACCTGCGACTGTCCTTGCGCAGGTGCGATTATACGAGAAGCAGAAAGCTTCAGCTTTTCTCCCAAGTCCACAATTGGCCCGACCCTCATCCGGTTAATACCTGAGGCCCCGTCCAAATATACCAAAAAGTTTGAAATCATAAAACGGACTCGCTTAAACCCTCAGAATGTGTAAAACAACATCAAAACTAAGAATCATACCTCAAACCAAATTGATTTAACTTGAAATTTTCAAAATTTTCAAACTTACTCCGAACGCGCCGAAACATACTTAAACTACTCGGAATGACACCAAATTTTGCGTGCAAGTCTTAAATCACTATACGGAACTATTACCATACTCTGAATTCTAAATGGACCTCAATTACTCCACACCCTACTCCAAACCAAATTTAAAGAACCTTAAACCTTTAAATAGTTAATTTTTACTATTAAGCGATGAAACGCTCTCGGGTTGTCCAAAACCCGATTCGAACATACGCCCAAGTTCAAAATCATCATACGAACCTATTGGAACTGTCAAATCTCGATTCCGGGGTCGTTTTCTCAAAATGTTGACCGAAGTCAAACTTGGCCTTTTAAAGCCAAATTAAAGAACTAAGTGTTCTAATTTCAACCCGAACACTTCCAAATCCCGAACCAACTGTCCCTGCAAGTCATAAATTAGTAAAAGCACATACGAAAAATTTTATTTCGGGGAACATGGTTCTAAAAGTTAAAATAATCGATTGGGTCATTACAATGCCACTCTTCCCCAATCCTCAGAACCCACCAGCCCCAACTACAATGTACCAAAACACCTTACAACACCTAATAAACACACACAAAATCCATCAAACAACCATGCACACCCATTGAACCATGCACAAATCATGCATACTCCTTTACCACACAATGTCAACAACAATGTACCAGCAGCAACAGAGATACAGACTGTCCCAATGCCCATTCCAACTCCCTAGTAGAATCAAAATCAAGCAAGGATAGAAGAGGATGAAGTAGAGGAAGAAGTGCCAACAGAAAGAATAGTAGAGCATGGAGTGTTGAGATACTCAAAACACTGGTGTTCAAGTCAAGAAGAGAAAAAAGATTCATCTTAAGTTGTCCCGTGGATTTGAGGAAATGTTCCGTCACTATAAGGAAGTTAAACCCGCGGGGAATTTACCAATATGTAGTAGTGATGGTTCCAAAACTATTCATGCAATATTGGATGAAACAAGAAGACAACATAAGTCAACACAGTTCTCCAACAAACCTAGAGGAGGACGTCCTCAACCCAGAATATTAGTATGAATATCATCATCTGGAATTGTAGGGGTGCAAGTAATGCTGATTTTAGAAGAGCTTTCCGATCAATGCTAGATTATCATCGACCTAATGTCATAGCCTTGTTGGAAACCAAGCTCGAAGATCATCATAACCTAGTCCATGACTTTGGTTTTTCTAGCTTAATCCAGATTCCATCACATGAAAACTCAGGTGGTATGGCTCTCATGTGGAATAATGGAAATACACTAGTAGACCAGATTAGTGGCACTGACCAGGAGATCCATGCCATGGTAAAGGAAAACAATTCAAATAATTCTTGGCTTATTTCAGTAATTTATGCTAGCAATCTATTAGAGAAAAGACTTATTCTTTGAAAAACCCTTAAAATTATAGCAGGAAATTTTAAAGGCCATTGGTTAGTAGTAGGAGATTTTAACGAAGTCACACGTGCTTCGAAAAAGTTTGGAGGGCTTCATGTCAATAAAAACATACTTACTCACTTTAATATCTACCTAAACTATTGTCAACTCATGGACCTAGGATTCAAAGGACCAAAATATACTTGGACCAATAAAGGAAAGTATTGCAAAACGCTTATTATGGAGAGATTAGATAGATGTTTAGCAAATGCGAAATAGATTAAGCTATTCCAAGATGCGAGTGTCAAACACCTTATTAGGACCCATTCCGACCACTGCCCAATTAAGTTAGACCTATATAAATCTATTAACACTAGTAAAAATATTTTTAGAATTGTGTCTATGTGGATATCACATCCTAGTTTCCAAAGCTTAGTCAAAGAGATATGAGATCATCAATTCGACATTCTTAATACTATCGAAAATTTTACAAATAGGGTTAAGGAATGGAACAATAGTACTTTTGGTAATATTTTAAAAAAAGAAGAATTCCATTATTTCTATACTACAAGGCATTCAAAACTCCCCCAAATATACTACTAGTAATTTCCTTATTAACCTAGGAAATGACCTTATTGAGGAATATAATAGCATCATGAAATTAGAAGAGGAATTTTGGAAGCTTAAATCTAGAATTCAATGGATCCAAGAAGGGAATGCAAGCACCAAGTTCTTCCAGATAACTACTTTACAAATAAGAAGAAAGAATAGAATTCTTAGTCTAAAAGATGAATGTAGTAACTGGATTCATGACCAAAAAGATATAAAGGCTATCATTAATAACTTCTATCTCAATCTACACTTTACAGAGCATGTGTTTATCCTACATGAATAACATATACATGTCCTGTAATGTCACCATTAATGATATTGAGCACAAAGTATTAATTGGCACCCCCTCTGAAAAAGAAATTAAGAATGTCATTTTTTCCTTCAAACCTTTTAAAGCCCCGGGACCTGATGGTCTATACCCTTTTTTTTAATCAAAGATATTGGGAGGAGACTAGTAAGCATCTGGTTAATTTTTGTAAGGATTTTTTATTTCTAAATATATGCCTGAAAATATGAATAAACCTACATTTGCCTGATACCATAATGCCAAAATGCGGAGACCATCATGTAATATAGACCTATTAGCTTTGTAACACTGCGTACAAAGTTATCACCAAAATTATAGTTAATAGGATAAAATCCTATCTTACTAACATTATCCACTCCACTCAAACTAGCTTTATTAAACATAGAAGGGCAACTGACAATGCAATTATTGTGCACTAATCCATTCTTCATCTTAAAAGCCTTAAAAAGGGAAAAAGTCTAAAATGATGATTAAAATAGACTTAGAGAAAGCCTTTGATAAAATTGAATGGTCCTTTATTAGATTTTTCTTAATCTCCCTAAATTTTCCTAAGGACCTTATTGACCTCATCATGGCTTACATTTCCACCACAAACACCTCTATTCTTGTCAATGGGTCTAGAACATAATTCTTTAAACCAACAAGAGGAATTAGACAAGGGGATCCTTTATCCCCTATTTTTTCATCATCTGCACGAAAATGTTATCCCGACTCATTGACCATGAAAGTGACTGTTGCAGATGGTATCCCATTAGAATCAATGCTAAAGGACCACCTATATCACATCTCTTCTTTGCAGACGACTTCATCCTTCTTATGGAGGTTAACCAAAAAAGATGTAACTCCCTTACTGATACGCTTGATAAATTTTGCACCATATCTGGGCAATATATAAACTTTAATAAGTTTAGAATCTTATTCTCTAATAATATCACTCATGGTTTTAAGAACCTCTATAGCAACAAGCTATCAATGAAATCTGCCAACAACCTCGGCAAGTACCTAGGATTCTTAATGATCAACACTAGACCTTCCAAAAATGACTTCCAATTTATAATAGACCGAATGAATAGCAGACTTAAATGATGGAAAACTAAGTTTCTTAGCATTGCACAACCCTTATAAAATAAACCCTAGATGCCATTCCAAACCAAGTTGGCAAATCTATAACCCCCCAAGGCTACCCTAAATAATATTGATATTATCCAAAGAAACTTCTTATAGGGAACCAATGAGGAAAGGAGAAAATGCCACATAGTTAGTTGGGACATTATCACGAGACCTAAATATCAGGGTGGCCTTGGCCTCCACATAACATATTGGAAAAATATCTCTTTCCAGACAGGCTTGGAGATGTAGAAAAGGAAAAGATTCCCTATGAGCAAATATCTTGCATAAAAATTATATAAAAAAAATCATCTGCGAATTAATAGTGTCAACAAAAACTTAGGCTCCCATATTTGAAAAAATATCAAAAAAGGATCTACCATCTGTAAGCCGGCCACCAAATGGCTAGTAGGAGATGGGAAATCTATAAAACTATGGCATGATAATTGGGTTAATCAGTTAGGTCCCCGCGGAGACTATATCCAGGGGCCCCTCACGCATTAGAAAATGGACCAAACCCTAAATTCTATCTTTGAAAAATGGGACCTATAACCTTACCAACATGTCCCTTGTCCTTCCAGGGGAAGTGATCACCGGGATTGATAGTACCTACATTAAGCAAACCTCCCCAAATAATGATACCTTTAGTTGGAACTCTAAGAATCATAATAGATTCTCAACCAAAGCTGCTTATGAGCTCATCTCCGGACAAGGGAATTATGAAGGGCCCAACCATGATTGGATCCGGAGAACCAATACGCTCAATAAGTTAAAATACTTCCTATGGACTGTCGTTCTCAACAAACTTCCTGCAACTCACATGCTCTCTAGAAGGAAAATCTACCCTAATGGGACCTGCACCATTAGTGGTATCGAAAAAGAAGACACTGAACATGTATTCTTTGGTTGCGTTTACTCCAAAAAGTCTTTTATTACCCCAAAAAAAAAAGTTAGACAGGTCCGTTAATTTTAACTTAAGATGCGCTTTTCCTTTAATTTTAAGGGTTACGTTAAAGATTGGACCAATTTATCCACATTTGCAAACATGATGGACATTATGTGTTCATTGCTATACGTAAGGGACTAAAATACTTCTATGTTCTTACTTAAAAGGACTATTTTGAATTTTTTTCTCATCGAGATACCCTGAACTTAGAGAGACTCCATTTTTCACAGAAGCTTTCACTGCTTCGCGCCTGGGGTCTGCGAACTCCTTCCTGCTCTCCGTAAGTTCATTCTCTCTTTCTTCTCTCTTTTCTTTTCATTGATTCGAAATCAAGAAAATCATAGCAATGTCTGATTCTATATCTATAGTATAGCTCTGGATTAAAAATTAGCTGCAGATTATTATTTTTTAAGACTATAGTTAAATGGCACAAAGAACAACGAGAAGTAAAAGTAAATAGCTTCTTTTCTCTCTTTCTCACAATTTCTTCAGAATTGAGTAGCACGGCTAAAAATTGGCAGAACACTTCCTTAATTCATTGCCAATGCCTCAAATACTTATCTAATGACCAACTAAACTCTACTTGTACTTATCTCAAATCTCAATCTTATGTATAATATTTTAAACATAGATATGTAATGCAAGAAAAGGAAACTATACATACAAACAATGATTATTTGATCAAAAGAATGGGAAAGTTATTTTTATATATATATATATATATATATATATATATATATTGAGCCCCAAAAATAAAACTCATCGTTGAAGGTGCATACGCCTTAGTACCTTGATGCCTATACCAAAGCATAATTAAGCCAGACGAAGCGTATAACCTGAGCTTCACCTAGTTTCAGGGCTTAAGCGCTCTTTAGCTTGTAACAACATTGAGTTCCTCGTACAGAGTTGTTGAGTGCATTAAATATCCATGTCATCAGGGTCGGCCCAACCTCATCGGAGGCCTAAAGCAAAATCTTAATAAGAGGCCTTAATATATATATATATATATATATATAATATATATATATATATATATATATATATTAATGAACATCGTTTTTAAAAAAATTAGACAAGTGAGGATGTGGAATTAAAAAAAATGAGAACTTAGTTTTATAAAATACAGAAAATTAAATGAATTTAACGTTGATTGTATCACAACTGAAATGGGAGAACCCAGAAAACATAAGTGACTCATTTTTTTTAGTAAGTCACTTTCTATATTTGGTAACAATTCAACTTTAGATTTTTCTTTTTACCATTAATGAGATGATTTCTAACCCAAAAACTTCTATGATTTATTTAAGATTACAAGTTTCAAAGGCCTTCCTTTATTTCATAAAATCCATGTCCAGTCAAATACTTTCATACAAATTGGGACGGAGAGAGTATAATTTATGTAAGGAAAATAAATAATAAGTTAGATTATTAGATATAGTTACGTGACCAACTAATGAATGGAGAAATATAATTAAGTAAAAAAAATAAAATAAGATTGACAGAAAACTATTTTAGTTATATTAATTAGAGGAAGAAATCGAGTTATTAAAAATTAATATGACAATAAAGAAATAAATTTATCAATAATAAAAGATAATTATATAAATAATATACTACTATATATAGAAAAATACTAGTAATTTTGGGGCCCTTAAATATTTGGGGCCTAAAGCAAGTGTTTCACTTGCTTTAGGGTTGGGCCGCCCCTGCATGTCATCACCATTGAATGGCATTTCTCCCGGGCATGAACTTCTGGGGTGTTTCTCAGGCTTACGAAACGCCAACTTATTTTTGGCTCTCAATGCGTTCCGCATTGCTCTAGCCCATCCGTTGTAGTTCTCACCATCCATGGTGCTCGGAATTAGCACCATTCCGGGGTTGTTGGAAGGAGCAAGATAGTAAGGAGAGTAGACATCAATCAAGGAGATCTTGGCTTTGTTTTCTATAGACATTGATGATTGCTCTGATACCATGAATTAACTATCTGAGAAGATAAAAATTGGCAGAACACTTCGATATTTCATTGCCTAGTATCAGTATATATATATACAACAAACACTATTTATGATTCATTTGGACTCCAAAGGCTTATCTAATAACCACTTATATATAATATATACAACATATATCCTTTAATATGGTCTTCGGTTAGTTTTCTTGATTCTTCCGAAACCAATTTCAGCATGGTCAATGAACATAGAGTTTTGCTGACAAGTCTCTCTATGGTTTGTGCTTCCTGCAGACTTTCAATTTTGTCGCTGAATTGATTGAATCGTCACAGGCCCAATGGGGAAGTACAGTTGGAGGGTTAAAATTGATTCTTGGGAATAATTCAGTAATTCCGTGAAGAATGAAAGTATGATTTGGATTATGAAAGTCGATGTGCATTGACTAAAGAATTACTACTGGAATTTTTAGCATGAAGAATGAAGTAGTATCTAGCATTATCCAAAAAATACAAAATCCAACGGTTGCTGATTACCAAGTCTTGGCAAATGTTCTCAAATCTTGTGCTGCCATATCAGATAGAATATTGGGGAAAGCTCTGCACAGTTCTGTCATTAAGTTAGGCCATCATTCTTGTCAATTTGTTACAAAAGCTTTGCTTAATATGTATGCTAAATGTAAAGATCTTGATGAATGTCAAAAGCTTTTCAGCCAGATTAAATACAGTGACACAGTGACATGGAATATTGTGTTGTCTGGCTTTGCTGGTTCGCGGTTTCATGAAACAGAGATGACAAGGCTGTTTAATTCAATGCAAAGAGCCCATTATCCTAAGCCAAGTTCTGTCACTCTTGCTATTGTTATTCCTGTGCTTGCCCGCTCTGGAGCTTTGGGTGCTGGAAAAAGTGTTCATTGTTATGCGATAAAGCACGGATTGGATTGTAAAACGCTGGTAGGAAATGCTTTCTTATCCATGTATGCAAAATCTGGGGATATTTCAGATGCAGCTGCTACTTTTCATGGAATTTCTGACAAAGATGTTGTTTCATGGAATGCAATGATTGCAGGTTTCATCGAGAATAAGCTTACGGATAGGGCTTTTGAATTGTTCAGGTTGATGTTGAAAGCTTCCATTCTACCTAATTATGCAACTATTGCAAATATTCTTCCTATCTGTCCTAGCTTAGGAGGGATAGCTGGTTACCACTTCGGAAGGCAGATACATTGTTATGTTTTTCGACGGACTGAGCTGCTATTGGAAGTTACCGTCATCAATGCTCTTTTGAGCTGCTACTTGAGGGTTGGAAATTTCGAAGGAGCAGAGACTTTATTCCGGAATATGAAATGTAAAGATCTGGTATCTTGGAACTCAATAATTGCTGGATATGCAGCTAATGGTGAATGGTTGAAGACACTGGATTTTTTCCGTGAATTCACTAAGGAGGAGATGAGTGGACCAGACTCCGTTACTCTTATGAGCATTCTTCCTGCATGTCCACAGCTCAATAACGTATTGATTGGGAAGCAAATCCATGGCTATATAATTCGTCACCGTTTCCTCCATCAAGATACCTCTGTGATTAATGCCCTTATAAGCTTTTATGCAAAATGTGGAAACACCAAAGAAGCATGTCACACATTTTCATTAACTTCTAACAAAGACTTGATATCATGGAACACTATGCTTGATGCCTTAGCAGAAAACCAACTTCACGAAGAATTTACTAACTTGTTAAAGGGGATGTTCGAGGAGGGGATGGGAGCTGACTCCATCACATTATTGACTGTGGTGCGCTATTTTGCTAACATTTCCAGAATGGATAAGGTCAAAGAAGCACATGGTTTTTCAGTAAGATCTGGTATCTTGCTAAGTGATACTGAACCTACTCTCGCTAATGCCTTACTTGATGCATATGCAAAGTGTTGCAATTTAAACTATGCTAACAAAATATTTGAGAGTTTATCAGGAAACAAGAATGTAATCACGTGCAACTCGCTTATATCAGGGTTTGTGAATTATGGTTTGCATGAAGATGCCCATAGCATATTCAAGAGGATGACCGAGAGGGATCTTACCACGTGGAATTTGATGGTTAGAGCTTATGCTGAAAATGATTGTCCTGATCAAGCAGTAAGTCTGTTTACCGAGTTACAGCATCACAAACTGAGGCCTGATGCCATGAGCATTTTGAGCCTCCTTCCTGTTTGTGCTCAAATGGCCTCAAGCAACCTGCTGAAGCAGGGCCATGCATATGTGATTAGGTCTTTTCTAGATGATGTTTATGTCATCGGAGCTCTCATAGATGTATATTCAAAATGTGCCACTCTAGGATATGCATACAAGCTTTTCCAATCATCTCCTGCCAAAGATCTTGTTATGTTTACAGCAATGGTTGGAGGATACGCTATGCATGGAATGGGAGAAGAAGCACTTGGGATATTCTATCATATGCTTGAGCTGGACTTCAAACCAGATCATGTTATAATAACTACGGTGCTGTCTGCTTGTAGTCATGCTGGCCTTGTGGATGAAGGATTGAAGATCTTTGATTCAATGGAAAAGACGCACCAAATCAAACCTAGCATGGAGCATTATGCCTGTGTGGTGGATCTACTTGCACGTGGAGGCCGAATCAAAGATGCATTTTCCTTTGTGACCCGGATGCCCTTTAAGGCCGATGCCAATATATGGGGAACGCTTCTGGGAGCCTGTAAAACCCATCAGGAGGTTGAAATAGGCCGTGCTGTGGCAGATCGCTTGCTTCAAGTCAATGCTAATGATATCGGGAATTATGTAGTCATGTCAAATCTGTATGCTGCAAATGCTAGATGGGATGGGGTCCTAGAGATAAGGAGGTCTATGAAAATGAGAGATCTTAAAAAGCCAGTTGGTTGCAGTTGGATTGAAGTGGAACGAAAGAAAAATGTGTTTGCTGCTGGTGACTATTCTCACCCACAGCGAAGAATGATATATGAAACATTAAGAATCTTAGATGAACAAAACAAAGAGCTATATGAGTATGAGTTATAGCCTCCTAATATTTTACTTGTGTGAAGTATTACAGAGATACTGTATCACCAAATTATGCTAGAAAGTGGTCCACCTTTCTCTTGCAGCTTTTGATATTGGTATAGTAGAATTTCTTTTCATTGTCCAATATACATCCCTTAACATTGAATATGCATAGAGCTTTTCTCAAAGCTTGGCTAGCTATGTTGACGTTTTATACTATTGCAAACTGCAGATCAGTTCAGTACCCTGTTCTTTCCCAGAGAGGTCAACGTCTATATTGGCATGCAAGTGTCTTCTTGCTGGTGGGGCATTTATACTCTTTTCGTTCTTTTAAAGGAGAATCTGATCTCGCCGTAAGCTATCTAGTCAAAACTTTTATTAGCTACCATTTATTTGACTTTCTTTGTCTGTTTTTTCCTGGCATTGATTTTATTTAACTCCAGAACAGCACATTCCCAGCTCCAGTGGCCTAAGGAGAAGAGCATGGGGCAATTCAAGTTTCGGAGCTCATGACTTATGAGAATATAAATACCTATTTAATCATTTTGTCTACAGTTGAATGATGTCTGGTTTCCTGAGTGCTGGAAAAGGCTGAGCTCTAAGTTGGGTTTTCTGAGAATGCTGTTAATTCAGGTTCGGCTGTTCATTATCAAAAGTGTTATCCTGTTCTTAATAGTTTTCTTCTTGAATAAATTACATAATGGAGAATAGTGGCGGAATGCAGAATGCAAACAAGCTGACATGGGAGCCTTATCAGGAAAAAAAACAAACAAGCTGAAATGGGAAAATATTTAACTCATGTGAATTTGGTGCCGTTTCTCTTTGTTACTGGCATACATGTTGAATGCTGTTAGTGAGCAGTTTAGTAAGAATTTTGTCATCGGTATACCTATTGGTAATGAATAGTAGTCAAAGATGACCTGTATGTGAGGATTCATTTATTAATTTTTTGTCTTAGTTCTTTTTAGGACTACGTCGTGTATTTACCCGATTGGATTAGTTCTGAAATTTCTGTGCAAAAGTTTAGTTTGAGCTTGTGTTTACTCGGTTCAAGTTCATTGAGCATGGAGGTTCAAAGCTTTAAGCAGATTTTTCTCAAATGTTAGAACAAGAGAATTGTTATTCCTGTTTGATAGTTTAGAGTCTTTTATTAACTGGTCATGGAAGATTTAATTGTATTCTCTGTGTATGTGTTTATATTTGTGCTTACACCTGTTGACATAAAAAAGAACAAAATAAACCTAAATTTGTTGGCTTTTGTTTGAATAAGGAGCAGTTTATTCATGAGAGAAGTTGCTTGTAATCTTTAAGTTTTCGCCTTTGTGATGTTGTTTTTCCTATCTCCAGTCACTTTTCCTCTCACCTCAAAATGGTAGCTTCAGGGTTTCAGCTACTGCAATTCCGCTTGGGTCAGGTTGGGCAGGTTGAGCTATCCCATACTTTAGCCCATTCTACACCCCTAATATTTTATTTGTTTTGATGTTAAAATGAAGATGTACAAGAAGTAGACAGGACGGTTAATTTCAAATGAAGATGTACAAGAAGTAGACAGGACGGTTAATTTCCTTAGTTCTTTTCACATGTAGTTAGCTGTGGACTGTGGTAAGATGCATACTGTTGGGGTTGTACTACTTATCCATTGCACTCTCTTGGGTTCTTCAATAAAATTTTCAATACAATTTCAAAAATAATTTGACCCAACCCACTCATTCTACACCCCTGATATTTGATTTGTTTCAGTTCTAATGTATTCTCTG
Source organism: Nicotiana tomentosiformis (assembly GCF_000390325.3). Lineage (NCBI taxonomy): Eukaryota > Viridiplantae > Streptophyta > Magnoliopsida > Solanales > Solanaceae > Nicotiana > Nicotiana tomentosiformis. The sequence goes on from NC_090819.1 coordinate 18,962,216, forward strand.
TAAAGTCATCTTGTCAATTTTTCTTTGTTTTGGTATGGCCTTTACTGTGTAAATGGCCATCTTTTATTTGATATTTCTAGGCGAAGTTTGTCAACTTCTAATGTTGAACCTCAATATGATGGAGGGATTTAAAAAACCACTGATTGTCAGCCGCTGTTTCTATTTGTTTGCCTTAATATTATTTTTTTTATTGCGATTTGAGCTTTAACACATCATGCCTCAGAGCTGTAGTGTGCTTTAATAGTTTGTTCTACTCTAGAAAGCTGCAATTTTTTCTGAGGAAGAAGCAGGGTCTTGGATGACGAAAAGCTGGCTGGAGAATGCCCATCTTTACTGTGAAAATCTCATCTTATAATTGCTTGATTTTTACATCCAAAGATTGGTATCTTTTTTATGTTGAGCTTCAGTGTGATGGAGGAATGAAACTGTCAATTGCTTTTCTTTGTTTTATTTGCTTTTATTTGTGATGTTTTTTGGATTGTAATTCGAGCTTTAACACGTCAATATTCCTGTGGTGTAGTGTGCTTTCAAGGTTTGTTTTACTCCAGTAAAATTTCAATCTTCACTGAGGAATAAAAATATAGAATCTTGGGTGATAAGAGTTTCTAGAGAAAGGGAGCAAATAGTTCTGGTGAAGCATGTGGGTACTCAGTAATGGACGATGATAACAAATCTTTACTTTCACGTTTCAACGACTGATGCAGAGCTCTTGAAGCAGGCACGGCGGAATGAAAAGGCTGCCCCTGAAATTCTTCAATTTGAGACTGCTTTGGTTCAGAGATCTGGAGAAAAGATTCAACTGATGGTATGCGCATTATGTATATTTATGCCTCAGCTCTATACCTAGGATATTTTTTTTTTTTTTTTTTGAACTTTGACTTTCTTTTTGATTTCTATTAAAATTCCTTTCTTGTTTATTTTATGTTAAAAATAGCATGTTGTTTGGCATTATGTGGTGGATGTATGGCTCTTCGAATTGGAAATAATTGGTTGTTCTCATAATTTCAGTAGGGTGTTTATCGGGACTATAGTATACTGCAGGAATAAAAGACTCAACTGGAGTTGCTCATTTTGAATCAAATAGGTTGAATCTTTGTGGACATGCTTATGTCCTGTTGTGGTAGTACACTTAGAAAGGACTGTTTAAAAGCTTTCTATTGAAGATACTGTCAGCTTCCAATTATTTATCCAAATATATTATCAGTAGGTGAGTAATGCCCAACAACTTTTAATTCTAGAGCATTTGGGTGCACTTTGTTTGCGTTAAAGTGTGTGACTATCTCGTCTAAAAGCTTAAGCTGTTAGAAAGAACACACTTTTATTTATTTAATTGTCTCTTCAACATGCCCCCTCATATCCAGATGTAGAACGTCTATCAGAAGGTGATTCTGCCCAATTAGCATCTGAGTATTCAACAAACTGCTCATGGCGTCGATCCTCGAACAATAATCCTTTGTCTAGGCTGACTTTATATATCGAAGAATGTGGATAACTGCATCCCAATGACTACCACATGGAGAATCCATAAACTAACTTACAATAGTGGAAAGGAAATGTCAGGTCTAGTCACTATAAGGTAATTTAACTTACCAACCAGCCGCATATATCTTGCAGGATCGCTAAGTGGCTCCCCATGTCCTGACAAAAGTTTAGAGTTCAGATCCATAAGAGTATCAACGGGTCTACACCTTGTCATTCTTGTCTCCCCAAGAATGTCTAAGGCATACTTCCGTTGTGAGATCAAAACACCTAACCTAGATTGAGCAACTTCAATACCTAGAAAATACTTTAATCCGCCCAGATCCTTAGCTCTCGCTTGGCCATAGAATTTGGGAGCTTTTTTTCAAATTTTGTTTTCAAATATCCGTTTGTTTATAGATTTTAACCAGTTCTTGGCAAATTTTGAAAACAAAATCTTCAAATCCCAAAAATAGCTTTAGAGTAGTTTTTGCAGTTTTATACTCACAAAACTTCAAATTCTTTTGAAGTAAAATGCATGTCCAAACATAATTTCAACTTTCAAAAACCATTTTTTATCTCATCTTTGAAAACTCGTTTTTCAAGTTTCAACCATTTATGTCCAAACGCTAGCTTAGTCTGAAAGTGCTGAAGAAGATGTTGCTTCAACTTAGTAATACCATCATGATCATTGCAGGTAATAATGATATCGTCAACATATACCACCAAATAGATGTAGAGATTTGAAGCAGAATGCCGATAAAACACAGAGTGATCAGCTTCACTACGAGTCATGCCAAACTCCTGAATAACTGTATTGAACTTACCAAACCAGGCTCGAGGAGACTGTTTTAGACCATAGAGTGACTGGCTCAGTTGACATCAAGGCCACTAGACTCTCCATGCGCAACAAAACCGGTGGTTGCTCCATATAAAACTCATCCTCAAGGTCATCGTGAAAAAAATATTCTTAATGTCCAACTGATAGAGAGGCCAATGGTGAACAACAACCATGGATAGAAAAAGACGGAGTGATGCTATTTTAGCCACGAGAGAGAAAATATCACTGTAATCGAGCCTAAATATCTGAGTATACCCTGGCAACAAGGCGGGCCTTAAGTCGATCAACCTAGCCATCTGGACCAACTTTGACTGCATAAACTCAATGACAACCAACCGTAGATTTACCTGAGGAAGAGGAACAAGCTCTCAAGTACCACTCGCATATAAAGAAGACATCTCGTCAATCATAGCCTGTCGCCATCTTGGATGAAACAATACTTCACCTATAGACTTAGGGATGGAAACAAAAGACAAAGATGATACAAACGCATAATGGGTGATGGGAGACGATGATAACTTAAACCGACATAATGTGGATTTAGTTTCATTGTGGATTGTTTACCTTTACAAAGTGCTATAAGAGGACTAGGAGGCGACAAGTCCATAGTAGGAGCAAAGTCAGGTGCAGGACGCGAATCAGTTGGGCACGATACTGGACGCGGATGACAATGTCACGACGATAAGTCAAGAATGGTGATACTGCGGCTGGGATGTCGGAGGAGTAATAGTAGACCTGTTAAAAGTCGGTATAGGTATGACGTCCGTGGACGGGGATGTCGGAAGAGTAATAGTAGACTCCTCAAAAGTTGGTGTAGGTAAGACCTCAAATATATCAATATGGTCAGAAGAGGTAAAGAAAGGACAAGACTAAAAAAATGTGACTATCAACTAACATAAGGTAATTACGTAGATCAGGTGAGTAGCAACGATATGCCTTCTTAACACGAGAATAACCAAGCAAGGTACACTTGAGAGCACGAGGAGCTAACTTATAGTTTCAGGGGACTAAGTTATGAACGAAACATGTTCTCCCAAAAACACGAGGGGGAAAAGAGTATAAGGGTAACTGAGGAAATAATACTAAATGCACAACTTTGATTCTGGATGGAAGATGAAGGCATCCGATTAATCAAGTAACAAGCCGTGAGAACTGTATCACCCCTAAAACGTAGCGAAACATGGGACTGAATGAGAAGCGTGCAAGCAGTCATAATGAGGTGCCTATTCTTTCTTTGCAACCCCATTATATCGAGGGGTATAAGGACAAGATGTCTGATGAATAATTTCTTGAAAAGTCACAAACTGCTGAAATTGAGAGGATAAATATTCTAAGGCGTTATTACTGCGAAAAGTGTGAATAGAAACGCCAAATAAATTTTTTTATTTCAGCACAAAGCTTTGAAATATGGAAAACAACTCCGAACGATAAGCCAAGTACATCTTGGATAATCATCAACGAAACTAACAAAATAACAAAATTCTAAGGTTAAACTGACTCTACTAGGACCCCCATATAAACTGATGAATAATTTCTTGAAAAGTCACAAACTACTGAAATTGATAGGATAAATATTGTAAGGTGTTATTACTGTGAAAAGTGTGAATAGAAACGCCAAACTAATTTTTTATTTCAGCACAAAGCTCTGAAATATAGAAAACAACTTAGAACGATAAGCCAAGTACATCTTAAATAATCATCAACGAAACTAATAAAATAACGAAATTCTAAGGTTAAACTGACTCTACTAGGACCCCCATATAAACTGATGAATAATTTCTTGAAAAGTCACAAATTGCTGAAATTGAGAGGATAAATAATCTAAGGCGTTATTACTGAGAAAAGTGTGAATAGAAACGCCAAACTAATTTTTTATTTCAGCACAAAGCTCTGAAATATAGAAAATAACTCAGAACGATAAGCCAAGTACATTTTGAATAATCATCAACGAAACTAATAAAATAACAAAATTCTAAGCTTAAACTGACTCTACTAGGACCCCGTATAGTAGAATGAACTAAAGAGAAAATAAACTCTCCATGACTCTCAGCACTACGCGGAAAGGTGGCTCGGGTATGTTTTCCTGGCTGACACGACTCACAATCTAATATAGACAAACTAGACACCATCTTCTGAAGCTTGGATAAACTCGGATGTCCTAAACGTCTGTGAATAAGGTCTGGAGAATCTGTAACTGGACATGCTGTGGAGAGATTGAGTGAGTTAAGATAGTAAAAGCCTTGCGATTCACGCCCTGTGCCAATCGTCTGTCCCGTACTGCGGTCCTACATGATAAAAGAATCATCAATAAAATATATACCATAATAGAGGGCTCGAGTTAACGACTAACAGATGCAAGACTAAAAGGACAACCATGGACATAAAGAACGGAATCTAGAGTGACAGAAGATAGGGGATTAACTTGTGCAACTCCTTTTGCTTTAGTTTGGAACCCATTGGAAGAAATAACTGTGGGAAGAGACTGTGAATACATAATATTCGGCAAAAGTGATTTATTACCAGAGATATGATCGGAAGCGCCTGAGTCCATGAACCATGGTCCAAACTCCAAACAGTTGTTTGCTGTTACATTTCCTATAGGAGCATGAGTTCAATGAAATTCTTTTGCTCTCCATTTGCATTCTCTCTCTTCCCCCCTACAAAGTTGTAATTTACCGATTTTAGATACCATTGTTGGTTTACCTTTTTTTAAAACACAATATTAGGAGTATTCGTCAGAAAATATCTTTGTTGATGAAGAATATGTTAGCAAAAGTTAGTAGTTGACTTTACGACTCTTCCCTTCTGCGTCAGGGCTCGAACCCGTGACATGCACCTAATCCATACATCATAAGTCGCACTCTTACCACTATACCAAAGTCTTGAGGGCCGGAGAACTTATTTTATTTATTTTTATTTTATAGATAAGTAAGTGGTGGAGATGAGGATCTATCGAAACAGTCTCTCTGCCCTTCTAGGGTAGGGATAATGCTGCGTATATCCTACCCTCCCCATATCCCACCTGTGGAAATACACTGGGTTATTTCCACACTGGGTTGTTGTTGTTGTAAGTAAGTGGTGGAGAACTTATTTGAAGGTATAAATCAGGAAGGAGAACAGAACATAGGTTTACATGAACAAGTAGTAGAACTACGAAAAAAACCTTGTTTAGCTGAGGAGGAATTTGTAGTCAATGGAAGGAGAGTGATTTACAGTTGAAATCGATCTTATGGCGGATGGGAGACCAGAAAATTTGAAAATTCAAACGACTTGGATAAGTTGTTTAGTATGATGGGTGTAGTCCTGTATGCACGATCATGTTGTCCAGCAGGGAACTTGTGATTGCTTTTCACGAAACTGTAGCATATGTTACTGGACTCAGGTTGGGTAATATACATGGAACTAGTGAATTTATCTGCGCTTCGCGCGGTAATAAAATACAATTATAAATTAAATTGATCTTTTTCTGGAAATGTAGTTAGGATAGAAGAGATAAATAATTTCTTACATATACATAGATAAATTAATTGCAGAGTTGGTTAAATCACCAATAAATATTTTCCGTGATATCCATAGTGCGATTCTATACTTCAACCAGCATACATATTGTTACAGCTGGTTATGAGGGCATTCCTCAAACCATATATGTAAAGCTGATATGTATTTCCAAATTAAATTAGCTCTTTTGTTTCTAAAAAGTGAAAAGGAATTTTCAAGAAAAATTATAATATTATTTTCAGAAATAATAATACATTCCTCTAATTTATATTTTATGCATAATTAAGTTTAATTCTTTAAAATATTTTTGAATGTTTCCGCTATTGGAAAAAGAAGGAAGAGGATATGTGAAATAAAAAAGAGAAAGAAATATAAGAAAATAAATCTGCACACATCATAGGCAAGCACAATTACTTGATTGTTTTTTTTTTTTTTTTGTACCCTTTTTTTAGTATTTGTTTCTTGTTCTTCAACTGTTCCCTAGTTAATACTCATTGTGTATAACATTATTTCAAGGGAAAAGTTCTTTATGGGAGGAGAGGAGTATTTGGTCTAATAATAACTATTAATAATTGACAAATAATAAATATCCAATTCATTATATCAAGAACCGATACATACATATAAGTATTAGTAACACTGATTTAGTTTAATTTCTTGAGAATACTTAAAGTGGTAGTTTCACATTCTGATTGTGGAAATGACCCTCTTCATGTAATATAGGTATGAGCAAACTAAGCATTACAGTAAAAACTTGGTGAGCATGGGTTTTCATAGTAAAAAGCTACTCTTTCGAAACCATTTATTTTTAAAATTTTACCAAGTTCCTCACGAAGTAACATACCTTTAAAAAGAAAAGTACTATCAGCTCCAATTCTTTTCTCCTTTTAACTTTTTACAATTTCAACACCCCATCCATTTAAATGGAGTTCCATGTAAAAAATGGAGAGTAGAGTCTTTTAGAAGGAGACAACGTTATCCAAACAACGTAACTCCCATTTCATCTTCAAATTTTTGCAAAATTCTCAAAATTTTGTTTCTTCCTCTACTATCTTAACACTCTAGAACTGTTTCTATAAAAATTGATCTGTAGGGCGAGCATAATCCAAACGATAAAAAATATACTCTAGAATACAAGTTAATATAATATGACAGATAGAAAATAATATGAAACAACCATATGTAGGATTTTGCAATAAAGGTAATACTGGTACATACGCTTCACTAAAAGCAACTTTGGGTCTTATCCGACGCAAGAAAGAGAAGAAAAATAACAGGAAAAAAGAGAGAATAGAAACTAAGTAAAGCCATCTCATCTCTCAAACAATAATTTATCATGGAAAATACTCATTTTTCTAAATAAAAGAACATGAATACTAACAGTAACGGAATAATTCAACTAAATTTGAAGCATACAATGAAAGTGTGTAACATAGAAATCATTGAACTAAAGTTGAAGCATACAATGAAAGTGTGTAACATACTCTGTTTGAAAGTATTTGCTTTTAGATCTGTTGCATCATCAAAATAATTGCTTATGAAGCTTAAACTAAAAAGTAAAAGCCTGAAAACCTAAAAACCTTAGGGATATCAAGGAGATACTTGCACCCCTGTTTCTCAAACCTAGCAAGAGTAATATCCATGACTGCTTGTAAAATTTATGGTTCTTGATCAATCTGAAAACCTCTATTACAATGTTCATACCATTTTTGTTCTTCAATCACCAACGCACAAGATAACAATGACCAGGGGACATATATATGGTCCCTGAGAAGCACTTTCTTCTTTGTTTTTTGCTTTTGGGCAGTAACGGTAGATTTCAATCTGTAACAGAAAGACCTCATTATGGAATCATTATGATGAATTAGGTATTTTTTAAATATAAAGAAATTGAAACGGTTGTCAATAAATGTCGAAACCGTTGCTTTGTCAATTTCCTTCTTAGTAGGAGTTGTAACTGAGCGTCATTTTTTTTAGATTTAATACTATTTATGTAGTTATGGAATTTCAATTAAAACCTTAAATTATTTAAATGTAAAAGTTGATTATTGTATTAAAATGGGAGGGAAAAGACTAAAAAATTGAGATAATAGATAAATAGGATCATCTCTTTCATTCCCTCCTTTATAGATATATATAGATATGTATCTGACACAGGGATGTCTAATTCCTATCAAGTGCTTAGTGTATTGTGGAGGATATAAGAAGTACCCGTGCCTGTATCATACTTATTGACACATGTTTGCCAAAGCAAACAATGAGGCTGAGTAACACAGACAGGAGGTCTGAAAATTTTCCTAGGACACAATACCATGCTGGTGATGTTAAACTGAAGTGCCTTTTCCTTATCTGCAAAGCTAGCACTTGTTTGAATGTGCCAGAGCCCAATGGTAAAAGTGCGGTTGGAGATGTTGGTTCCACCTAGCATACTTAAACATGCAAAGTTTGTTAATCTTAAATAATCACGGACATAGTATAAACTCCTGAATGTAATTATTTAGTAAAGCTCAGTCCTCTAAGGTTGTCTTTCAAGTTATTGCATTGACATTGCCGTGTTCCTTAAAATTGACATGTGCAGAACTTGTCCCTTCCTATCTTAATCAATGTTTGGTCCGTGACTTGCAAATAACAAAAATGTTTTTGGCGCTTCAACTTCGTTTAGTCATTGTAAAACGTCCCTGCATTTTCCAAATACTTATAGGATGTTTGTTCACCCCATTACCAAGGTTAGATTTGAAACGCCCTTTTTTTTTAATAACTGTGGTGTCTGGTCCGGTTTGCATGGACCTCGACAATTGCAACGGGTAATTTTACTCAACCAATGGTTGGGCAGATGAGAAGAAATCACCTATCGGTTTTTCTTGTCTTTGTTGGATTTGAACCCTGGTATCCCATGTTTTAACCCGCTTTATTGCTATTGCGCCACGCTAATTGTGGCATGTGGGCCGGGCCTGGTCCTAAGTGGGCTTTGTGGGCCTGGTCCTAAGTGGTCCCGGGCTTCTTGTTGGAATCGGCCTGAGACCGGGATCACGAACTAACGGTCCCGGGTTAAGTGGGCTGGTCCCGTGTTAAGTGGGCCCAACAGATACTTTCTATTTTTTTTAAAATTTTTATAGAAGTTAGAGAAAAAAAAATGGTAATAAAAATATCTAAGGCAATTCCTTATAAATTATATTATAGAATTGTGACGTAAATTTTATAATTCAAATTTAAAGACAAAAATATTGTTAAGAGATATTCAAAGCAATGCGTTATAATATATATATATATATATATATATATATATATATATATATATATATATATATATATATCTTAAGATGCATATATAGTTTAGTATAGTATATATATAAGCTATATTCGATATATACTATACTATACTATACTATATATACATCTTAAGATATATACTATACACTTAGTATATATATATATATTCAATACACTTAACATGTATATATATATATATATATATATATATACTATATTATACTATATGTACATACATCTTATTTATCTTATATACATACATCTTATATATATATATATACACACATACTATATTATACTAAGTGTATACTAGTATATAAGATAAATAAGATGTATGTACATATAGTATAATATAGTATATATATATATATATATATATATATACATATATATATACATGTTAAGTGTATATATAAGCTATATTCGATATTAAATATTGAATATTAAAATTTAGGATGTTATATTAATTATAGGGTAAGCACATAACAGTAACCATTTTTGCCAATTCTTCCCGATCTTTTTTTGGATCATAATATAAGAAAGATTGATGATTTTGTGAGAAAAATGAAAGAATGATGGGGTATTTATAGTTGAAAATAGGAAAAAAGTGTAATTATAAAAACTTTGGGGTTAAAACAAAGTTGGGGGGTTAAATGACTATTTTGTAAATAGCCAACGGCTATTTTGGCAGAGGAAACGGCTAGATTTTAAATGCCCAAATGGACAGATTTTGTTTTTAAAAATTATGGCCGTTTAGGACCGCTAGGACCGGTCCGGTCCCGGTCCCAAACGATCCGGTCTCGCGGGCCTCAGGCTAAGGACCGGCCTACTTGCCAGGCCCACCTCCCCCGGTCCCGGTCTTAAACGGTTCAGCCCGTTTAGGCTCACTACCCACATGGGCCGTGGTCCTGGGTCGGTCCCTTGCCAGCCTTACGCCACGCCCTTGGTTGCAAAGGTTTGAAACTTTGTACTGTTTCAAAAATTCTAATGAAAAAGCTGTGTGCTCACATCTAAATAAAGAATTTAATGATTGTAACTACTTAATGAATTATAATTTGTATTTAACTTAAACATATATGGTGTACAAAAGCTGTTGATTGTCATATTCCATGAAGCTGAATGAAAAGCTTCTCTGACATACCAATTTATGTTTGATACAATGATAATGAAAATTCCATCTATCTCTTCTGGTATATCGGCTATATACGCGAATGTATCTATGCTTTAGTTTCTTAGTTATGTTACACGTTACATGTGTTTTCATGGTACACACTACACAATCGGCAACATTTTCTGATGTTACTCGATCTTTATCCTTCAGGAAGAAACAGTGGAGAAATTTTCAAAAGATGGTGGTGATATATTCGCTGTCTCTTTACCAGATGGATTTGGATAGAACCCTGTTTCTGCTAAGATCATACTTACGAATCCTCTCCAAAAGGTAGCCTTTAAATATACTTTATTTTGGCCTCTTGATATAGGTAAAGCTTAATCTGGGAGGAGCTATATTCATGATGCTGGCATGTTAGTTTACCATCTATTTATAGTTTTAAAAGAGCTCTTTAAGTTATTGAAAATATGTCTTAGAAGTAGTGATATTTCTATTTGCATATGATGGAATCTCAGTTCTCTGTATGTGTCTACAGCCTATCCCAATACTCATTTCCTAATGAACATTTGACTACAGATTGAAAACTATGCATTTCACATACAAAAGCTACCGAGTAGTGGAATCGTATATCTTAAGAACAGAAATTTGCTGTCAGGTAAAGATGTTTATCTTCCTATATTACTCTAAATGTGCAGTGAATAGCCAAGTAGAGTATTTGATGTTAATTACCTGTGGTTATAGCCTATAGGTGTATTTTACGACACGGAGCAACATCTAAATTAATCTGTTCTTTAAAAATTACCTCATTGTTTCAAGTCTCATTTGAAGCAATCTTCACTAAGTCTGGCAGATGACGTGGGTAGGATTCCAGTACTCCCTACAACTTGATTGAAATAAATTTTGTTCAGGTCTCTTCTCCAACCACCTTGATATGCATCTGTGTATGCATGATTGGGTTTATCCATCTCCTTGTTGAGCTAAGAGAGTTTCCAGGATCCGTGCCAGAAAAAAACCGAAAAAGCATCTTTATATAATAAAAGATCTAAGTGATTTAAATTGTCTATGAATACGAGGGTGCAACAATTATAAATGCTTTAATAAATGAGCCAAATCTGCAACCTGATTGTGAGTTTAGTAGAAGGCATGAAATTGTTGAGCGACTTTATGCAACATTCTAATTGTCGCTGATGTTCTCCAGTGTACTATTACAATTTGTAAAGTTAGTAGAAATAAAACTACTACACTACAAATCCTATGGGCAAGAAGTTTCATCTTCACTTTCATAATCGTCACCGACTTTCTCTGGTGGTGTTTCATAACCGAAACTTCTTTTCCACTCAGCGCAGCCCAGAGTTTGCTGTTGAAAGGTGTTCAAATTTATTTTTTTACCATCAACATCTCAACATATTTGATGAGGGATGTGCCATAATCAATCCTAAATAGATTTTGAATTTGGGAACTTAATTAAAACAATAACTTTAATAAGAAAAATGTAAAAGTGCATATGAATTATAAAACACAAATGGCAATACTTGTTGTCCACTTTGCCTTTGGCGCTCCTTACCACTGAATATCATATCTGCATTTCTAAATGACCGATGATGTGTTCTAAATAGCGAAACTCAAGTAGGTTGGGAATAATACGCGCATACATCTCAGTGGCAAAGAGCATCAAGACAAAGTGGATCGTGAGTGGTTTTATTTGTTTTTTTATAAGTCATATGCTCTTGTTCATTCTTCTTGTTAAGGATATTGTTTTAATTGAATTCTCAATCTTAATTTTCTTAGGACTGATTATAACACATTCTTCATCTAATATGTTGAGCTGTTGATGATGGGAAAAAATTTGAACACCTTTCAACTTGAGGAAATATAGGACTCTAGGAAAGACCTTGCAACAAACCTCTGGGTGTATGCAGAATGGAAAAAAAGTTCTGGTTATGAAACACCACTAGGAGAAAGTCGATGATGATTATGAAAGTGAAAATAAAACTTTTCGTCCGCAAGAGCTGTAGGGCAGTAGTTTTATGTAATAGGAATACAATAGTGAACATCAGTGACAATTAGAATGTTTCAGGTTTTGTTGGAATTGAGAATTGATCTCACAGGTTGTCACCTTCAACAAGCCTCACCTGTGGTTGAAGCCCCTGTTTTGTGCACTGCCTTCTATTCTCATGTGAGAAATGTGGAAGAGACACAATACAATCAAACATGGAGGCAAGATCTCTTTCAAAAGATTAGTTCGTGAAGTTACTACCACATTGCATAGATTGCTCATTGTTCGCTATCCTCATTTGGTGAATATCCCTATGAATTGGCCTGAAATAATGCACCATCTTGATGCTTACATTCCTCTAGTTAAATACACAAAAGTTAGCTGAACGTCACTTCCTTCAGGCTGGTACAAGTGTAACGCTGATGAGGCATGTAGCAATAATCCAGGTTTGAGCTTGTTTCAGTTTTATTTTAGAGACTTGGTGGCGGATCTTGTTCATGCGAATGCCAAGATAATTGATGATGGCAAAAATGTTCAAGCGGAGGATATGCCAATTGTGGAAGCTCTGAAATATTGTAGGGATTCTCATTTCACTCCTACAAGTATTGAGACCGTCTCTTTTTGCTATTGAAGAATATCATCGAAGGGAGCTGGGCTACCATGTGGAGTATGGCACTTTTAATTGATGAAATAAATTACATGAAGAGGGACGCACAAATTCAGTTCCAACATACCTTGCGTGAAGGTAACCAGCTAGCGGATTACATTGCTAACTTGGCGTTTGACCTCCAGTCACACGCTAGGCGACTGCTTAATTTGGACAAGCTCACTGTCAATTAATTTGTGCAAGAGTTGTAAGAAGATGATGATATTGGGAGGTCATGCGTTATTTGGTTCCTTTGGGATATTATTCAAGGGAGAATTTCATCAAAGTTTGATATTTCTGCATTTGGTTTCAACTGGATACATGCTGAGCTTTACACTGCCAATTTGGCCTTTGTTATATAGTTTATCATCTTGTATTTGCATCTTATAAGTTCTAAGTTGCTATTTCGTTATGTACTTTTTGCACGTTCAAACTTTAAAGATCATGTAAGGTATGGTCTAGCCGTTCCTTATTTACTTTTGAGTTTGTAATAAAATTAGCCTAGGCACATTGCCTAGTGGTGTTCATTTAAGAAAAGTATTTAATTATTTGATAAATAACATGATTGTATAAATATATTTTGCGTAAAACTTAAACATAATTAAGTATAGCAAGTGTTGTTATTAGAGATGCGCACGGTGATCTCATAATAGCGAGGCCAATCCAGCACAATTGCTTAGACTAAAGGTCTACATAATTGTTTCTCATGGTGTTTCAAGAATAAAGTTCAACAACTAATTTTGGAGTTGGACTGTATTTTATTGGTGCAAACGTAATTGTATCGTTCCTGGAATATATTACAGAATAGTGATTGATAAATAATTCCACAAGTGTGATGGGATAGTTGACCCTTAACCAGAATCTTAGTCCTACGAAAATGAATAACTTCTTGGTTAGGAGTATTTTACTTCTTTAGTGGGCCTATCTAGTACGAATCTAGGGGTGATGTGCACAAATAGGTCCATTTAATGCTAATGTTTAGTTTTGATTGTGAAAATAGCACGAGCTAGTCGGTTTTCGTACTGGTAATTGAAAAATAATCAGTATTTTACTGTAACACGGAAATTTCTAGTATAATATACTGGAGATTGATGCACATGTGTATGAACTTCCAGCATATTATGCTGGAACTCCAACATACGAAAAGTTCCAGCATAATCTACTGGAGATTGGAGCACCCGTGTATGAACTTCCAGCATATAATGCTGGAATATTTTCCGGATTTTGAACAGTGTTTTCGTTCAGATTTATCTTTACATGAAAGATGGCTAAATTTCGATTGTTTTTGAAACTGTGACTAATTTTCAATTACCACTTGTAAATCTGACTATTTTTGAATTTCTCCCGTTTTGATCTTGTTTAAATAAGTTTTGCAAAAATTACTTGCCGGTCAGTACTAGGATGCAAAATTTTGACGAACTATAACAAGTTATATGGATTGGCAAAACTTGCCTTGTCACAAAGTCCTACCAGATAAGTCTTGATGGACTGTCATAGTTGCAGCATAAACTGTTATAATAAAAATTATTCACTAATCCTAACGGATCAATATAAATTATGATAGACGGGCAAAACTTGCCCTGTCCGGATAAGTCATAACAAATCGTCAATTTTGGTAAAAATTGTTCACCAGTTCTAACGGATCGTCATAACTTGCAATTTCATTAACAAGTTTTTGCTTCAAAATTAATCCATTGTGGTCTAAATCAATTCCAAATTTGATATCTAACCTTCTAATAAAAATCCCAACAATTTATAGTGGTCAGATTCAACTTGAACCTTCAAAAATAAATACTAACACTTTATCTTCATTAATAAGTTTTTTTCCAAACTCAACAAAGCCCAACATTGATGTTCTTTAATTTTTCAACAACCAAACCAATTCAAATTATTTGGGATCGTCAATATAAGTTCAATGGAACATTACTCAGTTAATTCCAATCATAAATAAATAATGAGTCTTCATTTGTACAAAAACATAACTCATTCTTTAAAATGAAGAAGAAAAACGAAGGAGGAGGAAAAGTTCTAACATATGATATATATTTGCAAAACTTTAAAATGGGGACAAAAATTATATGAGTGTCAGGCGGAAGCACACCCTGTCCACTAAGTTGCGAATATCAAATGGTTTAACAAAAAAAAACATAGTAGGATATCGTTGAAATATGACCAATGTATTACTTTCTAAATTTCATTACCAGAAATGCACGCATTTGTGACGATTTTGTGCAAATCCATTAATATGGATGAAATTTGTGATAGACGAATGAATTATTGAATTCTATATTAAGTTTGACGAAAATAAAAATCATGAATTTTTCTACTAGTGAACCCATGCAATGTACTAAGTACACGAAATTGTGTTTCCAAAGAAAAAGGACGGAAAGGGAAGAAAAGTGACCAGCAAATATTTAGTCCATTATAAATCATCAGAAGCATGCAAAATCTTTACAAAATACTTGAAAAGTTTTTCCTCGGATTGTGATAAATACTCTAATAACCATATGGTTTACTGTTAAAGATGAATATTAATTTTAGAAAAGATTAGTTAAGAACTACATGATTTCTACAATAAAAAAAGGGAGTTATTGATTTGAAAGAGAAGACAAGAAGAAGAATGGGAAAAGCCAATTACCCCCAAAACCCAAAAAAAGAGCGCAGAACAACCCATGGAATATGTTAACGTGAGGACTGGCACGTTAATTCTTCTGCAGAGAAACTGGTCCAATCAAGGTCCATTCATTTTGCTATCATTGTTCGTTCTTTAAGGTCACTTTGCATAACTTTCAATTAAAATAGCACATAAAGTATATGGTACACACCTACACGACTAGTTTCGTGCACATTATAACTAGGTAAACATAACTGGAAAAATATAATGACAGGACAGATAGCGCACTCCATGCAACAAGAGAGGTTCCCTCGTAAAATTGCACATTGAAGCATCAAATAGAAGCTTCTCCTTCCAAGCGAAGTCTCTTGGCGCTTTTTTCCTCGTCTTGACAGCTTGAACTTGTCACCCTGCTATCTTTGGCCTCCAATGAGCACCTCTTGTAAGGTTTAAATCCAGTACGACGAGCTTTCAACCTTACTTGTCCAAGTTCCATTATTGGCAGGCATTTTTCAGCATCTTCTTTGTTGCCAATTACTAACACATTATCTTCCACTGCTTGATGACTGGAACACATATCGGATGCCTGATCATTAAGGTCTAACTGCGATCCACTTAGACCTTTCTCGTCTGGCTTTTCCTTAACGTTTTCAAGATTGATTTTTCCCTTATTTTTCAGATCATTTGAAGGAGAAAAGCTTTGAGGCAACTTCTCTCTGGTGAAAAGAGCCTGGAACGCTATCCGTCCCTGTGGAAAAGTTGAGAATCAACAATCATTAAAGCAAGAAATGACACCAAAGGACTTATAAAAACATAAGCTCTCATTACCCCTTCGGAGACTTCTTTCCAAAAATCATTTGGACTGATGCAATTCCTACCACGCCGATTCCCAGCATCTCCAGCTAGAAGGTTAACATTAGGTTCTTGAGGCTCTTCTTTCCCTTTCTCATCCTTCTCCAAAGCATCTGTCTCCAAATCACTACTTGAAGGTGTGTTGGAACCACAGGAAGAACGGTCTACCTGTTTTCTTCCGTTTCCTGTGTTTGGCTCATGAATTTCAGTGACTGCAGCGCCTTGCTCAGTATCATTAGCGGTTAACCCAGTTTTTAGCTTCCTACCTTCACTCTCCTCCGATTCTGACGATGGCGAAGTAGGCAACTCAGAAGCAGAATGATGTTCTTGCAAAGCTTCAGAGCAATCTGGGACGGTTTGTTGAGCATGGGGAGAATTATGAGATCCCTCTCTTCCTTCATTCTTGCCTACACTAGGTTGACAGGGATCCACTTGCATTGATGTTGCAGATGTAGGAACACGGGTAGAACTGCTATGAAATGGCGAACACAATGGTAGGAGCCCATGGGCTGCCCACCATGCAGTTGCAGCTGCTACAGTGGCGGTAGCAATTGCTGCCATACTAGGAGCTGAATTAATCTGGCTTGCAGTGTTACCTGTTGGAGAATCTACTGGAGCTTCCATATTTGCATAAGGCCAAAAGCTAGCTGCAAAACTTGCTGCAGCATGTGCTGCTGGGTTTTGCAATAACGCAGAAAATATAAGGCTGGAGAAAGTGGAGGAGAGTTGAAGAAACGATCGGTAATCATCTGGATCATGAATAGGGGTGAAGTTAGGGTGGAAACAAGGAAATGACTGATGAATGGAAGACATTGCAGCATTACTATGGTGCTCAGATGTGGCAGATGAAGTAGGGTTGGTATACAAATTTGAGAGTCCCTGGACGCCACCTATCTGGTGACTTACAGATTCAGGATAAAACATATCTGGGGTTGTTTGAGCACCACTCACCCCTAAGGCCCCATCAAGAATATGCACTGGGACATGTCTTGGATAGTGGTGTGGCACTTGCATATCATTTCTTGAGAATTTCCCAAAATGATCTGGCTGACTCGGTTGATCTTTTTTCTCATCTTGTGCCAACTTCTCATTCGATTGGCAAGATTTCCCCTCGTTGAAGGTGTTACAAGAGCTGTTACTTTGAAAGGACTGTTTAGCGTCGAGTATATTCAACTTTTGATGCTCTTTGGATCCAACAGTAAGAAAAGATTTAGCTGTTACATCATGGTTAATCACTCCTTTAGTGGCAGGCAAAGACTCATTTAAAGTGCATGATCCTGCAGGTTCTGCAAGTGTTTGCAAAGACTTTCCTGGGGACAGGGAGGGGGCAGAAGCACCTTCCTTGAAAAGAGCGAACCCTTGGGAGCAATTTTTCTTGTTCTGGTTTTCTTGTACACTGCCCAGCTTCTCGTTTCTACCAGGTTTCTGATAAAGAACAAGAAAACAACTATGCCATCAAGGAAAACAAAGTAAAAGCTATGCAAGATGAAGAGAAACACATACCTCAGTAATCGGTTCTTTCTCCAGGTCAAATAAGTTCCTATCCTCACAGATGGAAGAAAAAGGTGATAATTTTCCATCTTTTATTCCCACCTGTGATGAGGGAGCTGCTACGCTGGTCTTACGAGGATAAGGATTACTTGGTTTCCTTTTAGGTCGCGGAGGAGGAATTTCAATGTCAAGTGCTTGACTTATTGGGACTCCCTTTATAACAGCCTCCTTTTCTAACTGGATCAGATTATGAAACCAAAATATCAGCCTACAGACTAGTTCCTTGCCAGAATGGTAATAGGAGAAGTTCAACATGAAAAGAGGAGCAATCAGGATTATTACATCATTGGAATTGCATAGCTGATTCATCAGAAGATTCTATCAAATAAATATCTAAACTACAATCCGTTGGAAAATATAAATCCTTAAAACGTGGTATAACTGTCAAGGTAAAACGAGTGCTAGGAGCTGGGTGTCTCTATGGAAAGACAATAGAATGGTACACAAGGTGCTGAAACTGCCCATGCAAAGTAGGTTTAATAATATTTTCAATTGTGCAGGAGAAACGATGATTTTTTTTTAAATGAGGCACAGATTCTACCCTCTGACATGGATGTTGTTTCATCACAATGAAACCTAAACTGAAGCAGCACAGCAGCATTTATATATTTCAGAAATACGGGTCTATAGTTCTCTTTCTGTATCAACACTATCTCATAAGTTTTATAGTTCTATGTGAAAATGTTTTATGGTCCTTAATTGACTCTTGATGGTAAACCTGTTATCAGATGTCCAATTGAGGTCTCACCAACGGGCTTACCATCTGCATATTATGCAGTCATAAAACTAGGATGCCTCATACAGCTGATTCTTTGTTGTTGTCTTCATTTGAAGCTTTCAATCATGTCCACAAAGTGCAACTTCTAAATCACCCTTTTAAGAGAGTTTGCATCCCAAAAGCATTTTCATCTAATTGTCCTTGACTCTATTTAATTTGTAGATTCTTTTATTCAGATTATATGCTTCAAATGAATCAAATAGAAACCAGAAAGTGAGGAAAAAAGAAATGACCAACTATTTCGATTTCCTGTAGTTTAGTGCAACTAAATCGACCTCCCCTCTAATTTGAAAAATACTTAACACCTCCCCCCTCTGACTGTCATTATAGGAACCTCACCAGTCACTAACTTCCAATATTAAATTGTTATTAGCGGTGATGTTAGAAACAAATGCCAATCATATCCTATTTAACCCGCTCAAAAAGAGGAAAAGGAAAGAAGAAACCGGCTTCAAGATTGAGACAATAATATCAACCTATTACAAACCACATACGAGTTATTCCTTTTCCCCTTCCCCAATCCCCCAGCCGGTCACTCCCCTTTCTGCCTTCACCTATTCCGTTCCCAGGCCCTTATCCACTCTTCCCCCAACCACTTGTCATTCCCTACTCTCTTTTCCAATCTGTCACTCTCACCCATATGAGTATATCTACTGACCAGTGAAAATTCCAGTTGGGGACTCAATGCCATCAAAGAGTTTTACTTTCCCTAGAGAAATGAGCTCCAATTACCGGTGAAGGCATGACACATTTTGAAACCTTAAAGCTGAAGTTTCAAGTTGGGAGATAGTCTTTATGTCTGAAATTAAAGACATGTAGACATGACGATGAAGATCCAATTGTAGCTTCTAAAATTGAGCTCTAACTTCGAAATTATCAGTGAACTAAGGTACTTTCCGAGCCACAAGGATATAGAGACCAAGAAGAGATGGGAGGAGCTATTTGGTTAAATAATAAAACAAACAGATATTTTTCAATTTCCACTTTGGAGAGCTGAGGTCTCAGACATCTCTTGACTGTATGTTTAGTGTCACTAAACTAAAGGGTAAGCAGAGGACTAAGTTATTCAACCCCCCACCCCAACCAAACCAAACCCATTAACTTTCCTCTCTAAAAGAATATGTAACTAACTTGTCCAATTGGCTAACAATACTACTTCTCTTAAAGGTTTCAAATAGTTTATTCCTTCCATTAATCTTAGACACAGCCTCCACAACCCCCAATTTCACTTTCCTATTTTAAAATTTTCCTCCTCTGCCAACATAAACTTTATTTTATTAGTGGAACTGAAGCATATATATAAAGATAATTGACTTCTTTACTTCTCATTTAGCCTTCCGATACTTGATGACAAGGCAAACCATTGTGGAAAAGAGAGGGCCAGCCTATGTTATTTGGCCTGCAAACTAAAAACCACTAGTTGTTTGCTGCTCTGAAATCCATCAGAAATGCAGGATCTACTAGTGCAAATTTGTTTTGGCATAAACTGCTTACCCTTCAATTCATTTCTCGCGGTAAGTTTTCTCTTTCTTCTGCTAATATTATCTCTCTTACTTTCTAGATGGACAATGTGAACTAGCTATGATCAACCTGCTCTATATCCCTAATCAATAACAGAAGTTCCAATCTTAATGAAGCAAAAGAGACTCCGAACAAGTGATTCTTTATGTGCAAAAGGATAAAGGGAATGCGTGGATCGCCTCCTATTACCTACAAAACAGTGAGATTTAAATTTGAAGTTTATTGGGGTGAATTATATAATGCCTAATATTGTTAAGACATTGCTGGGACATTTGAAACTTAGGAGCACAAGCAGTGGAAAAAGAGATCATATGGACGGTAGGAATCATCAAGTGTTTGAGGGAGAGGGGAGTCATGTCCTAGTAAAGATGGTTGTCTTCTTCGTTGTTGAATTTAGTGTACGTGTGGTATTCACAATATGTAAATGATTGGGATTTGATTTGTAGATATGAATTCCTATATGAATGTTTCCTTTAATGTATGCTTCTACAAGGTTTTCTCTTCATTCCTTAAATAAAACTCATTATATCATCCAGAAAAAAAGAGGAAATTCTAAAAGTAACTTTATGGCTTTTCTTTTAACTACAAGGTTTAACTACTTAGCTTCAAAGCTATATACTTTCATGATTCTATTAAGAATGTAAAATTGGAAAAAATCTCTATACTGTAAATAAGGAGGCCAAATTTCTAAACCCTGTAAATACAACAACAACAACAACAACAACAACAACAACAAACCCAGTGTATTCCCACATGTGCGGTCTGAGGAGGGTAGTGTGTACGCAGACCTTACCCCTATCTAGTGAAGGTAGAGAAACTGTTTCCAATAAACTCTGTAAATACATCATTAGGAAATTTTTAGGGATAAAATATTGGTTTTCCAGTACTTATAGACACTATTTAATCCTCAATAGCTTGAGGGAACAATGAAACAATTCACTCACTCAAAACCTCTTATTCTTTTTCTTCTCTTTTAAAATGGTATCAGGGACAGAGTGTTTGTCCATCATTGAACTTCCTTTTCATCCAAAGACATTTGATACAGATCAGAGATTTGTGAAGAAGCGGAATATGATGCTCTAATTAGTAACTACCAGCAAAATTTCGAGTCTCACCTCCCAACCAACAGAAACCCAAATGCCGGTGACCCAAATAGCAACCGTCCAATTGTCTGAACAAGCACGTGTGCACCGCACGAGCCAACTCAACCACTTTGTTGGTGATGGAAACTCTGTCACGTGCCACCAACTTCAACGACCTCTCTTGCTAGCTATCACTTAACCAGACTTGAATAGGCTCCTCTGTCATTCCAGAGAACTGTCATCCTTAAGACTCTCAAAACATCAGTTAAACCTAATGAACACCTTCTTGGATTACATTCCTCTCTTCACCACTTTCTCTCTTTTTTTCTTTTTATGCTTCAGCTATTGACCCTTCTTTTCAACTTCTTGTTGTTTCTTTGTTCCTTAATCTTGCCATCATCTTGGTGTTGAGGTCACTCTGTTTCTTTCTCTAGCAGGCTAATGTCTGTTTTTTTCTTCAGCTTTTATCTTAGTTTCCTTTTTCAAATAGTTCTTATTTTAAAGAAAATGACAATAGAAAACTCAATCTTTTGGAAAATCTTTCTCGTCTTCTTCTCCTATAATTGCTGCTGTAATTTAGAAGACAATATTAAGTCATTATCTATGCTCCCTGGATGACTTCTGTGCAATTATGGATCATAGGTCAAGTGTATTAATGACTGCTAAAAAACTATTCTAATGTTGCGGCTTCTGATTGGACAAGACAGATTACAATATATGCACAACTTTGTTTCCTCAATCGTTTGCGGCTTCTGACTTGGAACTCAATCTTTTTCCATCTTGTAAGACTTGTTGCAAAACTTGGGATACCTAAAATCATATACACGAATGATATTCAACGAAAATGAGGTGGTTACACAGTTCAACCAGATATTGAAGTAGGTTGATCAACACGGAAACCACGACTTGGGACTGTGGCTTGGGACCAAACATAGAGAGCCCATGGTGTGCCTTGGACCCAGGTTGGTGCCAATTATGACCAACTTGAAGGGTGCCTGGACTAGTGCTTCAACCCAGGAGAGAAGCCTGTCGTGACCAACTGCACTAGACAGTGCCAGGAATGCCCAGAATTTTATTTCGCCCGAGTCATAATTTGATCCTATGTCCCACACTGCTCAAATCAGTGTTAGGGAGGTGAAGAAACTTGTTTTGATGCGTGGAATGCTTAAGTGTGTGTTTGAGGAGGTTGGGATAGAAATAAAGTTGTCTGGGAGTCAAAGGAGGACTTTGCGAACAAGAAGAGTTGGTAAAACAAGGCCTGACGTCAAACGAGTACAACTCTCAGTGTAGGAAGAATTTGGACATGGTTTTTGAAAGAAATTTGTAGCCTGTGAAATTCTAGTTTCTAATGTTAAACCGTTCGTCATTTGAACTTTCCTATAAGAAGTTATGGCCATTTAACCAAACTCTGTGATCGCAAGGAAGTATGTGCAATCGCAAAAGGGAGTGGAGAAGAAGAGAGTGGTCTCTAGAAGGCATTGTGAGCGCAAAGGGGGTCTTGTGATTGCTAAAAAATATTTTGCTTCAGGTAGCGTACTCAAGTAAAAGCTTTGAGAACATAAAGCTCTAGGTTTTGCAATCGCAGAAGCCTAGAACCTTACTCACATATTTAAATCCCCCAAATTGTGAATTCTCCATTTCCTTCATTTTCCTAAGCTCCCCACACGATTCCAACTAGGGTTTTCACCCGGGGATTATCTCCCACTGTAGGGTAAGATCTCTTTAGCCATTTTATACTATTCCCAACATTTTAAAGCTAATCTTAACACAAAAAATCATAATTTTTGGTTAGATCTTCAAACTCCAAGCCAACCACCAATAACACCAACTTAGAAATTTGACTACAAAGATGTAATCCCTTCACTTTAACTTGATATATTAACTATAATAGAGTATAAGCAGATTGAATATGGTGGATATTTGTCTTTCTTTGGAGGTTTGAGCTGAAAATTAACTTAAGACATATATTAGGGGTTGAAATGACTTCATACGCTATGAATGACTTGGTTAAGCTATGATGATTTAGATTGATCGGGTTGAGCACCTTATTGAGTTCGTAAAGCTATTTTGCTAGCTAATGATCAAGGTAAGTGGAGGCCTAACCTTTCTGAAAGGCGTTGTCTTCCCAAATGCATGATTTAAACGTGGAATTGTACATGTAGGGGCAAACATCTACAAGTCTCACCATATGAAGTAGTGTTTGTATTCATGTTATGTTGTGAAGATGCCTATAAATATGGTTTGAGCACCTTTAAACTTACGCACTCGGTTTTATGAATAAAATAAATATGAATGGAAGATTGGTCAACAAATCAATATTGATTGTGTTATGAAAAATAAGGCAAAAAGTGGCGTAGGCTAAAACCATATGTGGCCCCCTAAACTTGTTTGGATTTTCCTCTTAGAAACCTTATCGAAGCTATGAATTCTCTTTAGATTGGTGTCACCCTGCCGGAAAAAATGGAGTTTCCCCGAAATTTTTTGAAACCCAGATCTGATTTTCCTTTTCCAATGAGCTACTTTGTTTTTTTTTACTAGGAGAGAGCAAGAGAATTGGGTTGGGTTAAAGTGTAATCGGTGCTTTTTCCAACGAAGGTAGTGGCGACAGCGGCAGTGGTGGTAGGGGATGATAGTGGATGGTGATAGCGGGATAGCATAAGGGAGAAGATATATAACAAAAGGCTAAATTAATATATCACACGCGCCTATTGTAGGTGTATTATACTCATTTTGTCATGTCAGGGAAAAGTGTTTAAATGGTAAAAATCTAAATTGATTGAAGTGTTCAATTGGAACATAGCTTAGATAAGGTGTCTAAGAGGAAAATTCAAACAAGTTTAGGGGGGCGCATATGATTTTGGCCAAGTAGCATACTTGATATAAAAGTCATAATGAAGTGTTTATGTTCAAGATAATGATGTGATACATGTTAAGGCCTTGTGAGCCACGTTGTGATATTGAATTGAGTACTGGCCCTCGTGGCCGAAGTATCAAAATCCATAGCCCAAGAAAGTATAGCCCTCATGGGTGGATTATGAGAAAGTATGGCTCTAGTGAGCAAACTAGGATTTGCTATAAAGACCGAGTATATGCTATGTCTCAAATGAGTTTTCTGAAGTTGAAAGCGCATGGTTAAATATGGAATGTTAAATGTTCTTTACCTAAATATAGTTTTTCTGTAAGTGATGGATATATGAAGTTATAGTTTATAATGTGATGCAACTTTTCTTTAAGCCTTGTCTCACCTTTTGAAGGGAGGTCGATAAGACTGAGTACTTTCTGTATTCACTCCCTAGACGTATATTTTCCACATATACGTGTTCCACTCGTGATGGTGTTACGGGCTAGGAGATGTCACTCTCTACCTCTTCATTTTGGTGAGCTCCACACTTATACGGATTTTCTATGCTGCGACCCCTGTGCTGACTGTGTGTTGTTATCTCTTAGAAGCTCCATGATACCTCTGTAGCAGTAGTACATATATGTTTGGACTATAAGTGTCGTGATTTGAAGATTACTTAACATGTAGTCTTGATTTTAGAAACTTAAAGCCCTTATTATGATGGTGATGATGATGATGTACGATGGGAAATATAGGATATGGGGTTAGCCCGACAGGTGTTACGTTTTCAGGTGCAAGTCATAGCCCTCTGGTTTTGGGTCGTGATATAGGTATCCTGATGATGGGCTACTAATGTTGGTCCACGCAAGTTATGCTACTCTATTTTAGATGTCCTAACACCAAGTGTAAGTGTATGAGGTGTGAGCTAAATCTCACAACAATTAAATGTATGAGTTGTACTCCTTATATGGTCTAAGATTGTCCTCACCACTTAAACTACCTTTTGGGATAAGTTAATTCCAATGTCCATTTTCTCACCATGACTATTTAATATACTCTTCTTTTCTTCGATTTCATCTTTTCTCTTAACAAGTCCAAAATCTTAGACTCGATTAGTTTAGTTTTAGTGCCTAACAAGTTTGTCTGTTTTTATAAGTCAATTTTGAGATGTAACGTAGAAAAGGACTACTAAATAATAATTTTAGGTGTAACTACCACTTACGCTAGCAATGACTCATGACATTATGTTTAACTTATAACTTATAAGTTAAATTCAAAGCGTTCTTCCTTTCCTCCTTTTCCATCAAACTACAATTTAGCAAGAAATAAAAATATCTAGCACATTATCTTAGCTAGTTTTACAAACTATCAGCAAGTTCTTGAAGAATACTAGAACATTCTAAGTTTTTCTCGGTGTATCTTTCCCTATGACTATCTTCTTTTTCAGTTCATTTTATCTACGTTATTATGTTGGTATCTGTAGCTTCAAATGACTTGTAATGTTCATGTCATTTGGTGATGTTGTTCCCTTTTGTTCAAAGAATTTTAGTTTTTTTTCCATCTCCATTGATGACTTCCACAAAACCTCTTCTGCATTTCCTTTATAATAATCCAATATAGGTTGTTGATTGGGGGCTCCAGCATCCCTTTGGTTTGTAGAACCATTATGACTTTGATTAGTTAATGGGCTTCAGTGATAATCCATCAAATTTTTTAGCTCGACATGCTTCAGCCTCAGTTCCCCCAGTCTCCTAGTTTTGAACTTCGAATTAACCAATATTTTTCCCGATCATCAATTCGAGAATCCAGATTCATGTTCATTTTCACATATTTGTTCTCCCTTACACTGTGTTTCTGCTAATTTAGTCTTACAAAAATTAAATGTATGAGTTGTACTCCTTATATGGTCTAAGATTGTCCTCAACACTTAAACTACCTTTTGGGATAAGTTAATTCCAATGTCCATTTTCTCACCATGACTATTTAATATACTCTTCTTTTCTTCGATTTCATCTTTTCTCTTAACAAGTCCAAAATCTTAGACTCGATTAGTTTAGTTTTAGTGCCCAACAAGTTTGTCTGTTTTTATAAGTCAATTTTGAGATGTAACGTAGAAAAGGACTACTAAATAATAATTTTAGGTGTAACTACCACTTACGCTAGCAATGAGTCATGACATTATGTTTAACTTATAACTTATAAGTTAAATTCAAAGCGTTCTTCCTTTCCTCCTTTTCCGTCAAACTACAATTTAGCAAGAAATAAAAATATCTAGCACATTATCTTAGCTAGTTTTACAAACTATCAGCAAGTTCTTGAAGAATACTAGAACATTCTTAGTTTTTCTCGGTGTATCTTTCCCTATGACTATCTTCTTTTTCAGTTCATTTTATCTACGTTATTATGTTGGTATCTGTAGCTTCAAATGACTTGTAATTTTCATGTCATTTGGCGCCGCTGTTCCCTTTTGTTCAAAGAACTTTAGTTTTTTTTCCATCTCCATTGATGACTTCCACAAAACCTCTTCTGCATTTCCTTTATAATAATCCAATATAGGTTGTTGATTGGGGGCTCCAGAATCCCTTTGGTTCGTAGAACCATTATGACTTTGATTAGTTAATGGGCTTCAGTGATGATCCATCAAAATTTTTAGCTCGACATGCTTCAGCCTCAGTTCCCCCAGTCTCCTAGTTTTGAACTTCGAATTAACCAATATTTTTCCCAATCATCAATTCGAGAATCCAGATTCATGTTCATTTTCACATATCTGTTCTCCCTTCTGCTATTTTAGTCTTACAACAATTAAATGTATGAGTTGTACTCCTTATATGGTCTAAGATTGTCCTCACCACTTAAACTACCTTTTGGGATAAGTTAATTCCAATGTCCATTTTCTCACCATGACTATTTAATATACTCTTCTTTTCTTCGATTTCATCTTTTCTCTTAACAAGTCCAAAATCTTAGACTCGATTAGTTTAGTTTTAGTGCCCAACAAGTTTGTCTGTTTTTATAAGTCAATTTTGAGATGTAACATAGAAAAGGACTACTAAATAATAATTTTAGGTGTAACTACCACTTGCGCTAGCAATGACTCATGACATTATGTTTAACTTATAACTTATAAGTTAAATTCAAAGTGTAGTTCCTTTCCTCTTTTTCCGTCAAACTACAATTTAGCAAGAAATAAAAATATCTAGTACATTATCTAGCTAGTTTTACAAACTATCAGCAAGTTCTTGAAGAATGCTAGAACATTCTAAGTTTTTCTCGGTGCATCTTTCCCTATAACTATCTTCTTTTTCAGTTCATTTTATCTACGTTATTTCGTTAGTATCTGTAGCTTCAAATGACTCGTAATGTTCATGTCATTTGGTGCCGTTGTTCCCTTTTAGTCAAAGAACTTTAGTTTTTTTTCCATCTCCATTGATGATTTCCACAAAACCTCTTATGCATTTTCCTTTATAATAATCCAATATAGGTTGTTGATTGGGGGCTCCAGCATCCCTTTGGTTTGTAGAACCATTATGACTTTGATTAGTTAATGGGCTTCAGTGATGATCCATCAAATTTTTTAGCTCGACATGCTTCAGCCTCAGTTCCCCCAGTCTCCTAGTTTTGAACTTCGAATTAACCAATATTTTTCCCGATCATCAATTCGAGAATCCAGATTCATGTTCATTTTCACATATCTGTTCTCCCTTACACTGTGTTTCTGCTATTTTAGTCTTACAACAATTAAATGTATGAGTTGTACTCCTTATATGGTCTAAGATTGTCCTCACCACTTAAACTACCTTTTGGGATAAGTTAATTCCAATGTCCATTTTCTCACCATGACTATTTAATATACTCTTCTTTTCTTCGATTTCATCTTTTCTCTTAACAAGTCCAAAATCTTAGACTCGATTAGTTTAGTTTTAGTGCCCAACAAGTTTGTCTGTTTTTATAAGTCAATTTTGAGATGTAACATAGAAAAGGACTACTAAATAATAATTTTAGGTGTAACTACCACTTGCGCTAGCAATGACTCATGACATTATGTTTAACTTATAACTTATAAGTTAAATTCAAAGTGTAGTTCCTTTCCTCCTTTTCCGTCAAACTACAATTTAGCAAGAAATAAAAATATCTAGCACATTATCTAGCTAGTTTTACAAACTATCAGCAAGTTCTTGAAGAATGCTAGAACATTCTAAGTTTTTCTCGGTGCATCTTTCCCTATAACTATCTTCTTTTTCAGTTCATTTTATCTACGTTATTACGTTAGTATCTGTAGCTTCAAATGACTTGTAATGTTCATGTCATTTGGTGCCGTTGTTCCCTTTTGTTCAAAGAACTTTAGTTTTTTTCCATCTCCATTGATGACTTCCACAAAACCTCTTCTGCATTTCCTTTATAATAATCCAATATAGGTTGTTGATTGGGGGCTCCAGAATCCCTTTGGTTCGTAGAACCATTATGACTTTGATTAGTTAATGGGTTTCAGTACTCCTGATAAGCTTATTCAAGTATTAGTTAACTCCTGATAAAAAAAGTTTTTCATTTCTTATCCCCTGAGTTTGGAATTTCGTTGAACCATTACAAGTAATTTTATCCTTGATATATTTTGTTAGATTGAGACAGGTATCCAATTATACTCCCCAGATTCCCTATCCTGACAAAAAAAGACTCATACACCATAGAATAGATAATCCTACCTAACTTCAAAAAATCTCCTTTCTTCCTCCTTAAATTCATATGACTGGATCTGAAAGACTAGACATCAAGCAACACAGAGGATCAATTCATCCACTGATTAAACTCGATCTACCTTTACTGTAAAAAGGAATAAAAAAGGTAACAAAACATTTAAACTTTCAACTTTAGAACATGCTGCCACTTTCCTAGTCCTAACAGCGGTATCCGCTATTAGTTTCACCGGACTAAGCGAAACAGATAATCCAACCAATAAGAGTCAAAGTCATTTCGTCTTTTCTCCATTTCCCTACCCAAAATCAAGAAGATTGTTTCATTGTGAACTTTTACATAACGATATCCTTCATAACAAGGTATGCTTGACTTTCTTTTTCTTTATTTTCAAAAGGGAAGATAAGCCTAGCAAAAAGGAAGAGTTTCTCTCTGGTGAACCCACACCTCTCGGCATTTTGGGTTTATAAGATAGGAAGACTGATGCACGTAAGAAAAGAGATGGGCTTCATGAGTGCTGATTAAGCCATTTGCCCAGTCTACTGCTCAACACCTTCTTTGATTTTGATGAACCATGTATTCACCGGAAGATTATGGTTCTCTACTTTGATGATGTTTAGATGTACGCAGACATCAGGAGAAGTGTTTGTCTCACCTTCAATCAGTGTTTCAAGTTTTGAGGGATCAAAGGATCTATCTGAAAACCTAAAGACGTAGCAATTCTTCACTAATATTCTTACTCGTTCCGTTTCAATTTATGTGGCGGTATTTGACTGGACACATATTAAAGAAAGAAACAAGCACTTTTGAAACTTGTGGTCTAAAACAAACTATAGAAATTCGTATGACTATTAATCATTTCATTAAGGGTAAAATGTGAAGTTTAAAGTTAAATTGTTTCTAAATAAGGAAGTATAATATTCTTTCTGGTAAATTGAGATGGAGGGCGAGCGAAAAATACTTGTAAAGCGGATTGTAATTCTTATTTGCATGCTGCAATCACTTCATGTATCAAACTTTTCGGCCTTGCTTTTTTCACAGGAAGTTAATCAGAAATTTCAACAGAATTCTCTTACTATGAAACAATGACTTTTAAGAACACTAAACCAAGCCTTAGAATTCAGATACTTCCCAGTCTAGAAGGTTCCTCTTAACTCTTATATCCCAATGAATTCCCCCTCTTTTTTCACCGGAAGTTAATCAGAAATTTCAACGGAATTCTCTTACTATGAAACAATGACTTTTAAGAACACTAAACCAAGCCTTAAAATTCAGATACTTCCCGGTCTAGAAGGTTCCTCTTCACTCTTATATCCCAATGAATTCCCCCTCTTGAAACCTCTAGGTTTGTCAGACTGTTTTCTCCTTCAGACTTGAGATGTTGTAATTGATCGGGAGTACGAGTCCCAACATCTCCACTCTACATCACCTACGACATATTTTGTTGCTTCCGCACATAAAACGTGCTTCTTAATTTTGAATCTCTATAACCATTTCCCTAATACAACCTTATTGAAAATCTAGAGATCTTTCACCCCAAGATCTCCCATGTTTTTGGAAACCTAATGTCCTAACAGGTGAAGTGGAACTTCCAAACCCCAATTTTTGGAATCCCGAAGGAAATTCTTTTGGAGCCTTTCTGATTTATTTGTGAATGCGTGAAGCAATGACATGAAGTAGGGATGCTCAACCGACTACTCTTAGTTATTAGTACTTCTTAACCCCCTTCGGTTGACACCTCTTTTGCAATCATGCTAGCCTTTTTTGAACTCTACCAACCAACGGACTTCATGTTGTTTGGATCTTGTTGGAAGCACCTGTACTATATAATCAATATTGTCCGCTTCATCCATCAAAATAATCTCGTACTTCCTAAAATTGATCTCGAGGCACGACATTTCCTCGAATCTCCATTAATTTAGTTGGTTAATCTGCAAAAAAGAGGTGTGGAACCTTCACTATCAAATACCTCCGCTGCAGAGAAACCTCTAGATAACCACCTATCACAGCCTATCATTCTACTCAATGCTTCGATTATTCGATGAATATCAT
The DNA here is from genome assembly GCF_000390325.3 of Nicotiana tomentosiformis. Taxonomy (NCBI): domain Eukaryota; kingdom Viridiplantae; phylum Streptophyta; class Magnoliopsida; order Solanales; family Solanaceae; genus Nicotiana; species Nicotiana tomentosiformis. The sequence goes on from NC_090819.1 coordinate 18,993,017, forward strand.
GAGAGATAATGGATCCTCTTGCCACAAACCTTTCGGGCTGCCAAAGAAGCCACATGGGTTGCCATTCACTAGGGTCGAAAATTTGACCTTTGACCATTTATATATAAAACTTGATCCACTTCCATCACCTATCCCTAAATCACATCTTCAACATTATGAAGTATATGAACTCCCCCTGTTCACATGATCATAGGCCTTCTCAAGGACCATTCTGTTTGCCATCAAAGCCTCGTCTAAAATTGTCTTCTTCAACAAATGCATTTTGAGAACTAGACACTTAATCGTCCAATACCTTCTTTATTCTACTAGAAAACACCTTGGATATTATCTATATACGATTCCCACTATATTTTTAGGCATGTAGTCTTTGATGTTTGTTGCTCCTTCCTTTTTGATATGATGGCTATGAAGGACGCTTTGTGCCTTCGTTCAAATTCTCTAGTCCATTGCTAATCTCGAACGCAATTATATATGTTGCAAGCTAAGTAAATATGATATCCATGCACCCACTTGGGGAATGATGTCAAATAGTAATGTAAGTAATTAGAATTGTTAGATGTATAAGTAGTTTATAAGGGTCGTTTAGTTTGCCGCATTGAGAAAAATAATCACCGTATAAAATTTAGCAAACAATTTTAGGTTGGTCGTATAAGAAAAATAATCGCTACATAACTTACTGCAGCGGTTAGTTAGCCTCGTGAAACTTTATGTTAAGCGCCTCACATTCATGAAGGAAATTCATTGTTGTCTTCTTATATGGTTTCGAAGTAATCATCACCTCTTAAGTTAGCTTTTTGGATTGCATTGCCCAAGGTCCATTTCTTCTCATGGTATCAGAGCAAGTTCCATTTATGTTCTTGGTTTACCCAATGTTGGGCCCACATATTATATTGTTCATGTTCCAAATGTCTAATTCTAGGCGTGAGGGTGTTAAGTGTCCCACATCGATAGAGAAAAGGGGTTGTTATCTCCTTATATGATCTTGGGTAATTCTCACCTATTGAGCTAGCTTTTGGGGTTAAATTTGGCTCAAGGTCCGTTTCTTCTCAACATCAATACGTCATCTTAGAATTGTTGACAGCATTATGTTATGCTTATAAAAAAGGAGCAAATTTGATGAAAAAAGAAGCAGCCTTCATGTTAACTATAGTTTTATGAAACTAAAGATATTCCTTGCTTAATGCTGACACTAAAAATCATGTATTTAACCAAGACATCATTTTTCATGAAGATGATAATTGGAATTGGATGTAAAGTGCAGATCATGCCATATACAACCAATGAAGCAAAAGTTGAAGTAATATCATTATTGCCTTCAACTTCAAATATCAACCAAGTTGAAGAAAACCCAACTACAAATTTAACTTTTCCTCCAAGATAAACAAAAGAGCCAGAGTAAAGTATATAAGTCTTGAAAATTTATAACAATTAAACTAGAAACGTGGCACAAGTAGTGAAAGAAGATTACTTACTAAAGGCGATACAAGGGGATACACATGATTGACCAAATCAAAACATGAGGCTATTTATCTACCTCAACAAAGAGATATTGAGTGTGTTGTAATGGATCTACAAAATATAGTTAGACTAAAAGGATGTTTGGCTAAGCTTATAAGCAAGTCAAACTGGCTTATAAGTACCTTTTGGCTTATATACGCGTTTGATAAACACCTAAAGTGCTTATAAGTCAAGTGCCTAAAAACCAAAACTAAAAGCCCTAAGTTGGTCATCCCCAACTTACCGTTTTTCAGCTTATAACCACTTTTAATTTGATCAAGACTTTTACTATTTTATCCCTAATGTTATTTATATGAAATACCTTTATTGAAACAAAAGGCCTAATCTTTTTTTAACTTCACTTAGTCATCATTTTCAGAATTTTTTTCTCACTACGTAGTAATGTCGTCCGCCATTGTCAAGAACAATAGGAATTTTTTTTTTTTTTTTTTGATAACGATGGTGTCCGGGCCAGCTTGCGTACACCTCGACTAATTCCACGGGATATCAGTTACTTTGGATCAGCTAAGCTAAGCCAAACAGGCTCTAAAATGACCCTGTGCAGATTATAAAGCAAAAGGTTGGTAGCACGAGAATTCACAGAAAAACAAGGTACTTTGGCATTTACACCTATTGCAGCAGGAAGCTATTCGATTGTTGATTTCTTGCTACTCAAAAGAAATGGTAGACTTTTCAACTTGATCTTAGATCTCCTAAAAGATCTATGTTTTTGAGAAATTAATTATATTGAATTTTTTTTAAAAAGATTATGTTGACCAACCACAAGGTTTTTACGAGAGAATAAGAGTAGAGAATTTTTTTACTACAAAAGAAAATAGAGTTTATAAGTTGAAAAGGGAAATCACGGGTCAAAAGAAGCTCCTAGAGCTTGATATGATGAGATTAATCATTATCTCACCAAAGCTTTCAGTAAAGTAAATCTGAATGCAATTTTTGTGTCTTTATCAATGGGTTTTGGTGGTTATTCTCTGCATCAATGTAGATGATTGGTTTCAGAATAATTTCAAGCCTCATGAATGAATGTAGAAGTGACACAACGAGTACTTACGAGATGGCAGATACATGACTCATTCATTATATTTCCAAGGAATTGAAGTGTCCCAAAGAAAAGAGAGGATATTGATTTCGCCAATAGAAATATGAAGCAATATCCTTATGATTTCAAGATGGAGAAGTGGAACACAGCTGAGATCTCACGGGAATAAAAGAATAATGTGAAAAGAATGTGGTTACGTCAGCGTAGAAGACTGACAGACAAGTTGTTATATCTAATACTACAAAAACTTACCTAACATTTGCAGCAAATTTGCTGTCCAAATTCATGCAAGAACCAATCAAAAATTCATGGATACTATGGAATATTTATTAAAGTGTGGATGATGTGAACCTGATTGTTTATGCAGACAAAGAATGGGCTGGAAGTCAGGAGAACATGAAAAGCAACAACAATAACAACAACAACAACAACAAACCCACTAGTTTCCCACAAGTGGGGTCTGGGTAAGATGTACGCAGCCTTACCCCTACCACCCCTGGAAGGGTGGAGAGGTTGTTTCCGAAGAACATGAAAAACACTTTTAAATTTTTATTTGCACTTGGATGAGGAATATTTTTTTGGCTATCCCCAATAAAAGCAAAAGGTTGTTGCTCAATCATTCTCTGAAGCAGAATATACTGCTGTATCAAAAACTCCATGAGTTATTTGGTTCAAGGGTTGCGTAAAGATACTGGGTATAAAATGGACGAAGGAAGTGTGATCCATGGTGAGAACAAATCTGCCATAGTCATGAGTGAAAACCAAGTGACAGTGACAGAAGTAAGCACATAATCATAAAATATCATTTCATCAGAGAAGTTTCTCAAAATGGTTTAGTTTAACTCAGGTGTTGCACAACTTATAAACAGTTAACTGACATACTAACCAAGTCACTCCCTAAAGAGATGATTGGAATCATGAAGCAAGCACATTAAGGGGTGGGGTGGGGTTGTGGGGGGGGGGGGGGGGGGTGGAATTCATTAAATTAAATATGTTATTTATATGACTCACGACTCACAGAGAAAGATATCTATTTATTAAGAAAACATACTAGCTGGCAGAAAACAGTGATAACTAAGCCTATAAAGTAAGTTTTAGGCACAATAAATTAAATCCTGGAACCATCAAGAAAAATAAGCATAAGGTGAAAAGGAGCTAATGACCTTTGTAAAGAATTTTTGCGCATGACTTCTGATCTGCACGGCAGTTTTTGTTCCTATGTGTTCTGCACAATAGCAAAAGTATAAAATAACTAAACAACCACAAAAAGGCCTCAAGGTAAGAGAATACATAAATGCATAACAGATAGAATGTTGACCCCGATTTCTGAAACGAGATAGTCAGTGGATTCAGCTGTAAGTTGATAAAAGAACAACATCATATGAGTTACTGGATTAAGTTGACTTGGAGCATAGACAAAGACATTTTTTCACAAATACATGGACTAATCAGTTACCTACATAGGTAGTTGTCACAACAATATCTATCAGAAGAGTATAAATTCTATGTCCGGATGGTGTAAAAGTTACTTAAACGATCAGGTACTTAATAAGTAATTACAGGTAATCTCTTGATAAGAATTAATGGGTAATCAGCCAGAGATTGTAAGTAACCTGCTATCATAGGTTAATTCATTACATTGTCAGTGTATATATCTTAAGTCCTTATCAATACTTAGCCTAACAGTTTGATTCAACTAATAAAATGAAAGAGTAACATATATCTAACCTTCTATGCGCTGCCAAGCACGCCCATAGAGTTTCAAGGCTTCTAGGAATCTATTGTGTTCCTCCTCTGTCCATCGCTCTCGTTGCTTAGTGATGGTATAAGGTTTCCTTGTCTGCCATAAAAAAAGCCATCAGACTTGTATAAATAGCCTATCAACCAAAGTAGATTAAAAGGGAAGCCCTAGTGCAAGAAGCATCTTGCGTTCAATTAGGATCCGGGGAAGGTCCGCACCCCAAGGGAGTGTGTTGTAGGTAGCCTAACATGACGTAAGCGTCGATGGCTGATTCCACGGCTCCAACCAGTAACCTATAGGTCACACATAGAGACAACTTTACCGTTGCTCCAAGGCTCCCCTTCTAATCAACTAAAGTAGAGTAATATACAAAATATAGGGACCTTAACAACAAGTTCCTCTCCAGAGGAATAAGAGTCCATCAAAATAGGAGGACCGCAGTTAGCTAGCGCTGCTTCAAATCTTCACGGACAAACAGGGGATACAGAACAAATCTTCTTCTTCCAATTCTCCCCACAACATCAGTAGTTACTAGCAAATATAGTTTAGCCGTGGTGGTGTAGTACAAAAGAACCTGATACTGTAACACTACTGCAAAAGAGAGGTAGAACCAGTAACAAAAAGACATTGGATAATAATCCACCTGCTGTGTTTCCCCATATCAATTATAAGCATAACTTTAATCGAAATTCATAAATATCTCAAACCTTCTTCCAGATTCTAAAAGATGCAAGTAATAACTGCTAATTAATTTTTTATTTTTTCTAAAATAATTCTTCAAATTAAATCAGAGTCCACCAGGATAGACGAAAATTCCTTATCCAGAATTGCTCACCAAAACGAACCGCATGTTGCCTAAACCTTTAACAAGTCAAATAAAAAACAAATAAACACATGAAAAAAGAGTGAACTCAATTAGCTACTTACCAAATTAACTAAGCAATTAAACAACAAAATTAACTTTAAAGCCGAATCAAATCCAAAAACCCTAGAGATTTGAGAAGTACCTTCGAAGAAAGCCATGTTGTTGAAAGAAGAGTCTAGATGTTTTTCCGGTCATGCATAAAGTGAAAACTCATCCACCATTTGTTGATGAAAAACACATAGTTTATCTATAACAATGGTGGATCCGAGAAAACAAGAATATAAAGTAAAATCAACTGGTGAATTAGCCCAAAAAAGGAGCAAAAAACAGAGTGGAGAGTAGGAAGAAGAAAAGTTGAAGAAACTGTAGAAGAAAGGAGGTTTAAGCCAAAGGAAGTTTTTGATTTTTCATAAATCAAAGGAAAATTCTCAGCCACTAGTATTTTTGCTACTGGACTTATTTTTTAGAAAATGGAAAAAATAGAGGATATATATTTGAGGCTAGAATGAGCTAATGGCTGAATAAGAGAGAAAGAGATTACACGTGTTAGAATATTAGTGGTTGGAGGTTAGTACAGAATCCCTCACGGCTCCCACCTTGCACTTTTTCGAGATCAAGGTACAAATTGTAATCTCAACCACAAACTCGGTAGACTGAACTCGGGATTGAGTGAGTGAGTTAACTCGCCGAGTCGTGAAAAAAGCAGCAAAAGTGCCTCCACCTAATCATTGTGGGACCCGCTATGTGGCGTGGCATTTTTGAAGAGCGCGTGTTCGATACTGCTCCAGAAATTCGTAAGGTCAAAATTGGCATTTGAGTACGTGGTTGTGAGGATGCCACTTGGCAACTGATTTTGGGAGGTGTTTATATTTTTATCTCTTTAAAAAGAAATTCAAACGCAATAGTCGACAAAATTTACATTACACTCCTTTATCCCTTCACAATTCAATTTTCATCATTTTGTCATGTTAATTTTCCAACAAATTTTGGTAACAAAAAAAAATTAAATTTTATATTTTCAACTATTTCTTTTCTTGGTAACAAATAAATCTAAAATTCAACTATTTTTTAAAATATACAGTATGCTTTGTATTGCACACAAGATAATAAGTGAAATATACAAAGTGACTTTTTTAAAGCACACACAAAGCCACAATATGTAGAGAAAAGAAAAGTAAAAACTTTTTGAAAATGACTAAAGAAAACATTTTTTATTAGATTAATACATCAGCTTTAGTACTCTCTCTCACAAGCATTGACTACAAATTTATCTTAATCCACGTTCTATGAAACTTAGAAGCTATAAAAATAACTCAGAAAAATCTTCTCTCCATTTTGGACATGTTTTAATTAACTACCTTTTTTGTATCTCCTTTTTTATTTTTCTTTCTCTTCTTTTTTGTTTATTCTTTCCAAAGTCATCCTCTTAAATTTCCTATGAATATTATCGATAAAATCATGAATTTATTTTGTTTAATGATACAGATACAACTTACGATCTTTTAATTTTACATGTCTTGAATCTACTTTTATCTCTTTAGATTACCCAGTTATGCAGATGATATAATCTTCCATTCTCCGCATAAAGCTTCTACCAAAATTAAGCCATTTTCTTCAATAAAGTTTGACTTCAATTTCAATGGCAAATCAAAAATAGTTGTCATAGTGAGTAGTGTAACACTCAGTGTGTACACAATCTTTTATAACCTTAGGAGTCGAATATAGACAGTACAAACAATCGAGAACGTGTTGCTTTGATAAGGGGTTAAACATGTTTTTCCCCGTATGTTACGAAGAAAAGATAGCTTATGCCCCGGTGAGGCCCAACAAGTACTTATTAAGAGAAAAAATAGTAATCTCATTATTGCCTATTCGGCCCTTTTCATATTAGCTTCCACTTTTTCAAGAGTTTGCTGAACTTTTAGTAGATCAATGTCAATACCCTTCTCCGCGTCATTTGCTAAAATAGTAATCTCATTATTGCCTATTCTAGCAAAACCACCTATCATAACCATTGGTCGTTAAGGCGTATTCTCAAAATACCTATATTTACAGTTAGGGGTGTCAATGGTTCGGTTCGACGGTTATTTTATAAAATTTGTATCATACCAATTTTTCGGTTATTCTATTATGTATAACCAAAATTAAATTTTTCGAAACCGTCCCAATTATGTCGGTTTCTCTTCAATATCGGTACGGTTCGGTTAATTTTTGGTATTTTTTTAAATATCATATAAAATTCACCAGTAGAAATAGAATGCAATAACATACGTTCTTTTATAGGACTTAGCAAAACTCTCTAGACACTTTTACTGTTTAAAGGGTGATGAATTAAAAAAAATAAAAGATGGCTAGAGTATAGATCCATCAACTATTCTACAATAACGTAAAAGAAACCAAGCAAAGGCAAAGAAAATATAAATCACACGAGTGGAAAGATATTAACCAAGTTGGGACTCAAGAATAAAGTCTATAGAAGATTAAATATTCAAAAAGATAAATCTAAATTATACGAAAGGAAACATATTCAATACATTATAGTTTGCTACTCATTATCGCTAGAATACTTTGTGTCTTGCTAATAAAGATACTTGAAATAACTTAATTTAAGTAGATCATAATTCTTAAAATTTAATGCCCAAAGAAAATTTTAATGCATTATTATTTTTAAACTTACTAGATAAATATATTTTTCACATGTAAAATTTATTCGGTACGGTTCGGTATTTTTTCGGTTTATTTTTATAAAATAAAAAACCTACCCTAATTATCGGTGCGGTTATAGATTTATATAAAAACCTACGGTTTCTTAACAAGAAACCTAAAAATCGGTTCGGCACGATACGATTCGGCTGGTTTAATCGGTTTTCGAATATCCAATTGACACCCTATTTACAGCTGTGACAATAGGAGCGTGATTTGGCAATAAACTTAGTTGAACAAGAATCAAGTTGAAAATTTAGTAGATATCTTAATTAAGTAAAAAACAAAATACCAACTTAGGCAATTTTATAACAATTCAGAAAGATAAAGGAAGGATAAAAGAGAAGAAAGGAGGAAAAGAAACGAAGAAAAGAAGAATAAGAAGTGGAAGCACGGAGAGAGTGAAGATAAAAGAAGAGAATTGATAATTCCACGTCATTATTTGTTCCTTTACTATTGTGGTTCTTTTCTTTATCGGTAAAATTTATTGGGTATCTATACCAAATTAATAGGTGTATGTTATGTGTTTGCACATACACTTTTCTCACTTAATTATATAGTTTATTAATATGTATTCTTTGCTTTAATAGTAGCCGTAGGCTCCTTTTCGAGAGTAACATATTAAGTGGGAAATTTCACAGCTCGGTTTTTTAGGAGCAAGTGTTTCTAAGTTGTGCGACTATAATATCTTTGAATATGTAATATAATAATAAAATCATTTCTTACAAAATTTAATCAGTAAGGTAGGCTAGGGGTATTCGTCGGTCGGTACGGTACGGTATTTAGACATTTCAGTTCGGTATTTATTCGATATCGATTTCTTAAAATGCTATACTAATGCTATATAGTGCTTTTCTTCTTTCGGTTTCGATTTATTCGGTTCGGTAACTTCGATTTGTTCGACTTAATTTTAATTGTAATATTATTAATTAAAGTACTTACAAATACAAATATAAAAATATTCCAGCTCACCCAACTATTGAAAAAATCTTTGTTCAAAACCAGCAAGTATCAACTAAGAGAAAAAAGGTACATAAAGGAATAAATTAATCCTTGAAAATATCTTGCTACTTGCTGAATTTAGAGAATACAGTAAGAATTAATCCAACAAATGCAATAACGATACACGAGTAACAAAGTAAGAAACACCCTAAAATCATAGAATCATTAGGTACTGTCGACCTCTACATGCATGTCAAAGAAGAAAAGTATTGTGTAACTTATAGTATGTTATAATTAATAATATATATGTATGTATAACTTAGTGTATACGGTCGAAATCGATTTCGGCCTTCGTACGACTGGTCGAGATGAGAACATAATAGACCGAAGAGAGTCTTCTTAATATCGAGATGAGATCCGAAGAAGGCACAAACAAGCTTCGAGTTTCAGGGACAGATCAAATACCGAGCTCGAAGTCATTATCGAGCTCGAGCCCAAATCGAACTATGATGAGAAGCGGTGGAATCGAGCTTAAAAGCCAGAGGCCAAACAATACCGAGCCCGAGTCAATACCGGACCCCGAGTTAATATCGAGCTCGAGCCCACATCGAGCTCTAAGCCTGGAAACTGACCGATAGCGAGTCCGATCAAGATCGAGCCAAGAGACAAGAGCCGTTAAAATCGCACTAAGAGAGAGAATCTCGGCGAAAATTATGGAAAAGCTAATTTATTATAGGTTTTTCACTATGTATTTTTTATTATATCTAAAGTAGGATCCTCCACTATAAGAGGGATGACTATTATTTTTATAGGAAGGAGGTCATTAATACACGGTAACTCAAATACTGTTGATATATTCCCATATTAAGAGATTATCCTTTTTAGCTTCATACACAATTTCATTTTTGCTGGTTCATAAATCATCTTCCTTTCAACTCGGTTTGTATCTTTTCTTTATAGTTAATATTCGATATTTCTACTTACTCTTACAATTTGTGTCAAGTTATACCACGTACCATTAGAACTACGTACAAATTCAACTCTATCCGGTAAATAAACATACCAAAAGTGAAAATAACGGTAAATAAAGATAAAGAAAAATAGTATCATAGTTATTACATACCAAATGTCATCACAAATCAAATCAAAATGGACCACCCCCCAAATAAAAAATAGCATTGTCCTTAATGCTAATATCAAAATAAGATCGGGGAAAGGTTAGAGAGTAAAGAGAACTCCATATATGGTCTCTGTCTGCATCGGGTCAGGAACATAAGTGGAGTCCTCAGACTGCATAGGATCATCAACTCCCTCGGTGTCCTTTAACTGGATCTCCACATCCTCTGACTGGGGGATCACGGGGTTGCTGAGCATCTGGATCATCTCCTCAGCAATATGTGTAGTGGCAACCGATTCCTTAGACTGGCCAGCTGCTGCATCTGATGCCTCATGCTCTGCTGCCTGTGCTGCTGGGGCGGTCTCCTCCATGAGCAGGTCTAGTGGGATATCTCTAGCAGAGGCAATCTTCTCTACCTCCTTTTTTTAGCATATGCACTAACTCCTTTGAGGCCTAAGTCTTCCTCATCTTCTTCACCTGCTTGCCCAGATCCTTGATAACCTTACCATGTGCATCCAAAGTCTCCAGGATCTTCTTCTGGTTGTCCAGGAGCTTCTTCTGGTTGTCCAGAAGCTCCTTCAATGAATCTTTCATTGATGGAGGTACCTGAAGCTGTGTTGGGGCTGACTGTACTGTTACTGCACTGGATAGGACAGTCAGCTTTGTGGTAGCTGCCTGCATCCAGTTGTTGAGGCTGGATAGTGTCTGTGAAACCCACAATGCAGTCTGAGGGTAGGTGAAAGATGAAGGTACAGATAATGTCACTGTGATGGATGGCCCGGAGAAAGGAGGAAGTATGGCAGCTGAAGAACCTTCTGCCATGGAAGGCTCTGACCCGGTGGCCACTATCCTTGGCTCTTCAGACTGGCCAGTGGAGGTAGTGGCTATACCAGGAGAAAGGCTTTTTAGGCCTCATCTTCGTATCAAAATGCCTCTTTTCTACCCCTTGGTATTCGAGATACTCAGTGATGAAGTTGGGGTAGGGATATGATCTTTCGCCTTTGCCAGCCGCCTTGGAGATATGGTAGGACATCAGGTTCCCCACATTAATTGGATACCCCGCCATGATGGAAGCTATCAAGATTGCCCGGGTGAGTGGGAGGACATTATCATGCTGTCAAGGGTCAAGCCGGCTGCACACAAATGTGGACCACCCTTTGGCTTCAAAGCTAAGGGTGTTTCTGACTATTGGGACTTCAGCTGTGAGCCATGCCGGTGTTGTCCCTGGAATAGCTAATACCTCCGCTAGCCATGGATGAGCTGCTTCATCCAAGGCCAACTTCTCCAAGTACCGCACTGCCTCCATATCCTCAAATCCGGCATATGAGTTTAGAGTGTGGCCATCAAACCGGATCTTCAAGTTCTGGACCTTTGTCATAGTGGTACCCTTTTTGATGTGGGCAACATTCGCGTAGAACTACTTGACAAGGCACTCATTTGCATCCACCACTTTTCCGGTGAAGTACTTCTACCCTTTTCTCTCCTCAAATTGTTTTAGGACATTTGGATTGTGGGGGAAGAAGGTCTCTTGTTATGAACTATTGCTCAAGTGTGAGCGACCTTTGGGGCCATTATTCCCGAAATTTTGCATAGGTCTTCTCACTCACGAATCGATCCGCCCACACCTCGGGCTTCCTTGACCTGGCCAAACCTCCCACATTAGTATCACCCCCTCTCCCGTCATCCAGGAACTCGTCATCATCATCAACATTTATTGGGGCAACTGTTGAGGCAGGTGTTGTAGCAGGTGGGGAAGATGGCTCTGATGCCTCACTACCTCCATATGAGCCATCAGATGACCCAGAAGAGGAGGTAGGTTCATTAACCAATCAGAATGGTTTTGATTGAGCCTCCGGTTATTGTTGTGCAGATTCCCCCTCGAAAGTCTCCCGGGATGAGAGGTATTCACTTGTGTCAGAGTAGTCGGCAGGAGGTCTAACGAGGGTAGCATTTTTGCCTACTACCCTTTGGGCTGCTAAGGGTAAGGTTTGCTTTCCTTTACCCCGGCCTCGGGAGGATTCTGCCCTCCCCTTTGAAGTGTCTCCTCCCCCACGAGAACGCACCATTTTCTGTAACACACAAGTAGTGAAAGACAGTTAGAATTGGGGTTCAATCATGTGTTAAAGCAGTACAGATGAATTGAAAAATAATGCTTCTCAGAACAGGGCATCGCGAACCGCACAAAAATGAGTGCGACCATGAACTGTCCATCGCGGACCGCGTAAAAGTGAACGCGGCCACGAAGAGGCCAGGCTCAGACTACTTGCTCTCTGAAATTGATCAATTGCAGACCGCACAAAAATGAGTGCGGCGGCGAAAGGCCAATCGTGGACTGCATAAAAATGAATGCGGCCGCGAAGGCAAATGATAGAGTCTCTGAAGTTCAAATGCGCGAACCACAAAAAATTGGGTGCGGCCGCGAAAGACCAATCGCGGACCGCACAAAAGTGACTGCGGCCGTGAATTCTAAACAACCATCAGTGCCTTAAAACTAGGGTATTGCAGACCGCGTAATTTTGGACGTGGCCGCATACCCTATCGCAGACCGCGGAAAAATGACCGCGGCCGCGAAATTCAAAATAAATTGGCACTGATGAACACTCAAAACTAAGGTTTTCACTAATTACCCAAGAATTGTAGCAATTAAACATGCAAAGTTACTAACCCCAACCCCCATTATGCAAACAAACACTACCCATATGTTGTTAATCAAAAATTAAGCATTAATTTGATATTTTGGCATGATTCTAACCCTATCTAAAAAGAAAAATTAAAACAAAGAGTAAAGAAAAGAAAAAGATAAAATCAAATTATTGAATTGAACATACTAGTGGTAAAATGTGGTAGGAAATCGAAAATTGATGAGAATAGGATGACTTTGAAACCAAGGATGCACAGTGCTTTAGGTGAGTTTGAGAGGTTAGGGTTCGTAAAGTGTGAAAAATTTCAAGAACTCCTATTTATACTCAGATCCCACCGCCTTACCTGAGTGCGGCCGCGAAATTTTGTCACAGTCCTCGAAAAACTGGTCGCGGCCGCACAATTTGTGCAGACTGCAAAAATTTGAATGCAGCCGTGAACTCTGAAGGAATTTTGACAGGCCAACTTCAGAGAGTTGGCATTTTGCCCATTTCAGCTATGCGATCACGCGTAGAATTGTGCGGCTGCGAAGTGCTCATGCGGTCCGCAAAATTTTGAGCGCGGTCTGCGAAAGTTCACTACTTAGCCAAATGTTTTCCTTGTTAATTTTCTGCACTGCACAACCAATTCCTACATACACTTCACAACCAGTTAGTCCAAAATAATGTCTAATCTACAAAGAAAATCAAAAGAAAGAAAAACACATGGATTGCCTCCAAAGAAGCGCCTGATTTAACATCGCGGCACGATACATGTTACCATTATCATTTGAAATGGATCAATGCCACAACGTGACTATCATCAATCTTGCCAAGGTAGTGCTTCACTCGGTGCTCATTGACTCTAAAGATCTCACCATTATGTTTTTCAAATCTAGAGCACCGAAAGGAGTAACATGTACCACTTCGAAAGGACTACTCCACTTCGACGTGAGCTTTCCCGAAAACATCGGTAACCGAGAGTTGAATAGAAGAACCAAGTCACCTTCCTTGAATTCTTTGTTCCGCATATACTTATCATGTAAGTACTTCATCTTGTCCTTATATAAGGACGAGCTGGAATAAGTATGGAACCGGAACTCATCAAGTTCATTTAGTTGCTCTACCCGGAGATTGACAGCTATATCCCATTCAAGGTTCAATTTCTTCAGCGCCCACATGGCCTTGTGCTCTAATTCAACCGGAAGATGACATGCTTTCCCAAATACCAACCGGTACGGAGGCATACTAATTGGAGTCTTGTAAGTTGTTCTATAAGCCCATAGAGCATCGTCAAGTTTCCTTGACCAATCAGTCCGGTTTGCATTGACAGTCTTGGATAGAATGCTCTTGATCTCCCTGTTGGAGACTTCAACCTGTCCACTTGCATGGGGATGATAGGGGGTTGACACCTTATGATTGGAACCATACTTGGAAAGTAAAGTGTCAAAGGCTTTGTTGCAAAAATGAGAACCCCCATCACTAATGATAGCCCTTGGGGTGCCGAACCTTGTGAAGATATTTTTCTTTAAGATAGCCACCACACTCCGTGCCTCATTATTGGGCAAAGCCACAACTTCAACCTATTTGGAAACATAATCCACACCAACAAGAATATAAGTGTTCCCACATGAACTCACAAATGGTCCCATAAAGTCGATGTCCCACACGTTGAAAATATCAATCTCAAGGATGGTGGGGAGAGGCATTTCATTCTTCTTGGAAATTCCACCGGCTCTTTGGCACTCATCACAATGCCTAACGAGCTCGCTAGCATCTTTGTACAAGGTAGGACAATAGAATCCACAGCTTAGGACCTTTGTAGCAGTTCTCGCCCCACCATGGTGACCACCATAGGGCGAGGAATGGCAAGCTTCAAGAATACTCAATTGCTCTTCTTCCGGAACACATTTCCGGATAACACCATCATTACAAATTTTGAAAAGATATGGCATGTACCAATAATAATCCAAGCAGTCCCGTTTGAGCTTCTTTCTTTGGTTAGAAGAGAGCTCATTCAGGATAATGCCGGTCACAAGAAAGTTAGCCACATCGGTGAATCAAGGTATCCCAGTCAAAGACACGGAGAGGAGTTGTTCATTTGAAAATGAATCATTAATCTCGAGGCCATCATGGGGCCTCTCCTCCTCTTCCAAGCGAGACAAGTGGTCCGCCACTTGATTCTCACTCCCTTTTCGGTCTATGATTTCAAGGTCAAACTCTTGTAGAAGAAGAACCCATCTCATCAACCTAGCCTTAAAGTCCTTTTTACTCATCAAATAATGAAGTGCAGCGTGATCGGTGTGCACAATTACTTTGGTACCCATGAGGTACAGGCGAAACTTTACCATGGCGAAGACAATGGCTAATAGCTCTTTCTCGGTCACCGTATAGTTGACTTGGGAGTCGTTCATTATTTTGCTTGCATAATAGACCGGATGAAATATCTTGTTGATTCTTTGCCTCAAATACCGCTCCTACCGCAACGTCGCTAGCATCACACATGAGCTCAAATGGTAAGCTCCAATTAGGTGCGGTAATGATGGGAATGGTAGTCAACCTATACTTGAGTAGATCAAAAGCTTTCATGCAATCATCATTGAATACAAACTTGGCATCTTTTTCCAACAACTTGCACAAGGGGTTCACCATTTTTGAGAAATCCTTGATGAACCTACGGTAAAACCCCGCGTGACCAAGAAAGCTCCTCACTCCCTCGACGGAAGTCGGAGGAGGGAGTTTTGATATCACTTCAATTTTTGCTTTGTCCACTTCAATACCGTTCTTGGAGATCTTATGGCCAAGGACAATGCCCTCCCCGATCATAAAGTGGCACTTCTCCCAATTAAGCACTAAGTTGTTCTCTTCACATCGGGCCAACACTTTATCAAGATTATCCATGCATTCTTCAAAGGAATCCCCCACAACACTGAAATCATCCATGAACACCTCGAGGAGGTCCTCCACCATATCCGTAAATATTGCCATCATACCCTACTGAAAAGTAGCCGGTGCATTATACAAATCAAATGACATCCTTGAGAATGCAAATGTGCCATACGGACAAATGAATGTGGTTTTCTCTTGGTCTTCAGGTGCAATGAGAATCTGGTTATATCCGGAATACCCATCCAAAAAGCAATAATAAGCACGTCCGGCAAGTCTATCTAATATTTGGTCAAGAAATGGCAATGGAAAATGGTCTTTCCGGGTCACTTTGTTCAGCTTCCTATAATCCATGCATACCCTCCAACCAGTGACAATTCTTGTGGGGATCAATTTATTTCTATCATTTGTGATCACAATCATGGCCCCCTTCTTTGGGACACATTGTACCGGCGAAGTCCATAAACTATCAGAAATGGGGTACACAACCCCTGCATCTAGCCAATTGATGATCTCTTTCTTGACTACCTCTTGCATGGCCTCGTTTAACCTCTTTTGATGTTCCACGAAGGGTTTGGCATCTTCCTCAAATATGATTTTGTGCATGCAAAAGGTGGGGCTTATACCCCGAATATCCGCCAATGTCTAATCTATTGCTTTCTTCCTTCTTTGAAGCACCGCAAGGGTGGAATCTACCTGCACGTTAGTTAAGCACGAAGAGAGAATAACAGGTAATATGGAACAAGGGCCTAAGAACTCATAACTGAGGTGTGAAGGCAAGGGCTTCAACTCCAATATGGGTGGCTCCTCGATTGAGGGCTTTATTGGTGGAGTTTTCTGGTTCTCAAGGTCCAAGAAAAGTTTTCAGGGTCCATATGTGTAGGATCCCAGTCCTTGCAAAGCATTTGTATTCTACCAAGCTTTCCTTCTCATCCTCATCATGATTCAACAACACAGCTTCCAAAGGGTCTTCCACATTAATCATAGCACTTGTGTCATCAACAATCACCTCAGTCACAAGATCCACAAATGAACATACTTCGTTGCTATTAGGCTGCCTCATTGACTTGCACACGTGAAACACAACTTTTTTATCGCCCACCCGAAAGGTGAGCTTCCCAGCTTCCACATCAACTAAGGCTTTCCCTGTAGCTAGGAAAGGTCTCCCCAATATTATTGGCACCTCATAGTCAACCTCACAGTCGAGTATCACAAAATCTGCGGGAAGTATGAATTTATCAACCCGAACTAGCACATCATCAATTATCCCCAATGGCCTCTTCATTGTTCAGTTTGCCATTTGCAACCTCATGTAAGTAGGTCTTGGTTGCCCAATCCCCAATGTATTGAACACAGAATATGACATCAAATTAATGCTTGCTCCCAAATCACACAAGGCTTTGGCAAAATCGGCACTACTAATAGTGCATGGAATTGTAAAGGCACCGGGATCTTCTAGCTTTGGAGCCATGGAATGCACAATGGCACTCACTTGATGTGTCATTTTGATCGTCTCACAGTTCATTGACCTATTCTTTGTTACCAATTCCTTCATGAACTTGGCATATCCCAACATTTGTTCTAGAGCTTTAACCAAAGGCATACTTATGGACAAACTTTTCATCATATTAATGAATTTCTTGAATTGGTTCTCGTTGTTTTGCTTTGCGAGCCTTTGAGGATATGGTGGAGGAGGCGTTGGCAAAGGAGCCTTGGCTTTGGGCACTACCGGATCCAGTAGGTCTATCATGTGTTCCCTAAATGGGTTCGCATCATCTTGTGTCTCCTCCACGTTTTCATCAATGTCTATCCTCACTTCATCATTTACATTCTCGTCATTTCTTGGCTTATCTTCTTCTTGCACAAAAACATCATCATTCACGATCTTTCTTGGATTGGATGTACTAGCAACTCCCCCTCTACCACTTCTTTTAGTCACCGCTATAGCATGGACCGTATTATTTTCACCTTTCGGGTTTACTACCGTATCACTTGGTAGTGCCCCCTTAGGGTGAGTATTCAAGGCTTAAGAAATTTGACCCATTTGGACTTCCAAGTTGCGGATAGAAGTGTTGTGGGAGGCTATTTGGGCATCGAAGTCGGCGTTTCTTTCCATCATTTGCTTGAACATACTTTCTATCTGTCCCATCTCATTGTTGGAAGAACTTTGCCCTTGTGACGGATATGGAGGCGGGTTGTTGGGTTGTTGATACATCGGGGGCCTTTGAAAGCCTGACCCCCGGTTCCCTTGATTATTGTTGTTCCAACCCCCTTAGTTTTCATTGCCTCCCCAATTACTATTATTGTTGCCACCCCAATTGCCTTGGTTATTTTCTTGATTCCCCCAATTTTGATTGTTGTTCCCCCAATTGTTCGGATTGTTGTTGTTGCCACTATTCCAATTCCCTTGGCCTTGGTTACCCTAATTTTGATTGTTTCCCTATGATCTCCACTGTTGTTGATTTGGAGCATTGCTCTGTTGACCTTGGTAATTGTTCACATATTGAACCTCTTGACATTGATCGTCATAAGAGTCATCTTGGTTGTACCCACTACCACTTTGCTCAAATTGATCCTGATTGTGTTGAACTTGTTGACCTCTTTGTCTCCTCTTGTTAACCATTACATTCACTCCTTCCATGGCATTTACTTGCTTTGGCCCCTAAACCTGCTGAAGTTGTGCCTTGGCTAACTGATTCATAGTAGTTGTCAACTCTGCTATGGCTTGTCCGTGATCATGAAGTTCCTTATGAAGGTGGATAACATTAGGGTCACCCTGAGGAATGTTAGCCCGACTTTGCCAAGCTGAAGAGGTGTCTGCCATCTCATCTAATATTTCACATGTTTTTGAATATGGCGTGTTCATGAAGTTACTCCCTGCGAGCTGATTCACCGCACACTGGTTAGTTGTGTTGATACCCCTATAAAAGGTTTGCTGGATCATTGCTTCGGTCATATCATTGTTGGGACATTCTTTGACCATTGTCCGGTACCGTTCCCAAATCTTATGTAACAGTTCATTTGGCTCTTGTTTAAAAGCAAGGATTTCATCTCTCAATGTTGCCATATGTCCCGGAGAAAAGAACTTCTCGGCCAACTCATCCCAAGTGGTGATGGAATGGTTGGGTAGCCTCTCAAGCCAATCCAAAGCCTTCCCTCTAAGTGAGAAAGGGAAAAGTCTTAACCTCAAAGCGTCCTCAGATACATTCGTCTGCTTGCTCCCCCAGCATATGTCCACAAAACCTTTGAGATGCTTATATGCGCTCTGATGTGGAGCTCCGGTGAAGAAACCCATTTGTTCCAATAGAGTAAGCATGACATTGGTTATTTGAAAATGGCCCACCCGAATCCGGGGCAGGACAATTGCACTTGCATAGCCTTCATTGGGCAACACCCGGTGTACTGCCCTTGGAGGAGGTGGGAGAGGGTTTGGAACGTTGTCATGAGGCGACCGACCTCTTCTTTGTACTTGAGGTTCAAGATTAACCTCATCCACTTCATTTCATCTACCTCCTCCCCCTGAGTAATATGTCCGAGGGCCTCGTTAAGAGCCATTTGGTACCTAAAAGAAATTGACACACAAAAATTAGAAAAATGGAAGGAAAGAAAAACAAAACACACAAATAGTTAGATATATAGCTAAGACCGTTTAACTCCCCGGCAACGGCGCCAAAAATTAATCGGGTCCAAGCCTGCACTACTATTGAGTAGCGAGGATGGTCGATGCAGTTTTACCCAACAAGGCCTGGATCGAATCCACATGGAGTTAATTGATTTGGAATTAGGTTTATGTCTAAGTCTAGATGCGTGTTTTGTTCCTAATTATGCTTCCGCACATTTTGGTTTTGATTCTACTTCTAATTCTATTCTATTGTATGCAATGATTAAAGCTAAGTACAATATCTTTTTGATGTTGGTTTTCAAGTGTTTAAAAAGACTAGGGTAGTGACTTCCGACTAGGTGGATATCTAACGGGTAGCAAGAATCTAGGGCAAGCTTGATTAACTTGGGGTCATAATATAACTATCACACCCAAGTACTCACTCTATACCTCTCGATAGTTTGAGTGATTTTTCCCAATTTGGCTTTCTCAAGTCCAAATGGGTATTCATGCAAGCCATGTGATATTAGCTCAAGTCGGGTATTACTATCTCTAGGTTTAACCCTTTAATTGGGGCTATAAATTTCTTGAGTTCACCCCAATTCCTTATTAGTCTAGTTTTCCTAGACTTAGTCCCTCTTTCTCAAGAAGAGACTAAGTCATAAAGGCATAAATCAGTGTTTGCAACCACTAATTCTACAATTCTAGCAAGAACTAGGCTAAATATCACTAACCCATAAACATTCAAGCCCTTAAATTCAGTACCCATTAAATACCCACACCAGGGTTGGGTCACAACCCTAGCTATGGGTCTAGCTACTCATAGAAATAACAGAAATCAAAGATGAAAAGAAGATAAAATTCATAATACTAAAGTAAAAGATGAAAATCTAATATTATAAGGTGAATCTAATATAAAATTGCCCCAAAAGGGAAGTTCCAGTCGTCTCACGTGCTCAGCAAATACACAACAACCTCTAAAAATGACAAAAAGTTCTATTTATACTAAGCTGAAATTTTCGGACAAAAATACCCCTACAGAGGTTACGCGGCCGTGTAATTCTGACCGCGACTGCACTCTTGCTTTAGTGGCCCCGTAATTCTGATCGTAGTACGCGTTCTTCACTTCTGGATCTGGGTTGAGCATGGTTTCACGGACCACGTAATTTCCATTGCGGTCGCGTAGGAGACTTCCGCGGCCGCGTAATCTTGATGCGGACCGCACTTCTTGTTTTTGCTTAAAATGTAAGCTCTCTGAACCTCAGCAACCGCGGTCCGCATAATTCTAATCGCGGCCGCGCAGGTACTTTCGCGGTCGCACCTTTCTGACGCAGTCTGCGTTCATGTTTTAGCCCAAAAATTCATCTCTCTGAATCTTCCTTTTGCGGACCTCGAAATAGTGCTCGCGATCGCGTTGTATCTTTCGCGGCCGCACAATATTTGTGCGATCCCCGTTTCATATCTTTTGGCCCAGTCTTGGTTTTTGTTCAAGTTTTGACTGCTTTATGAGTTGATTATGACTCCTTTTGGCTCATTTTGAACAATCCCTGCAAGCAAGCATATTACATTAGTTTTCAGGAATACCTTCACACATTTTTAGCCCTAAACACAATTAAAAGAGAACAAATAATAGGTTAAAATCCCTACTTATCAAGGTCGGCCTCGTACCGACTCAGCTCAGGAGATCGAGAACATGCTTCTCGATGAACCACTGAGGCCTACGAAGAAAGAAGAAAAGAAGTTAGAAAAGAAAAACAAATATAAAGGTGGTACCAATGAAGGTAGTTAGAGCTTACCCGATTCAGAGCTTGTTGCACTTTATAGAAAAGGCCCGACACATCACTAGGGCCAGCTACATCCTCGACACCAGAAAACAAACCATAGTGAGACCGGCCTACCTCGAGGGTCCCCAAATCCTGGGCTTCCCGAATTGCCCCTTCGGAAAAAGCAGGGAGAGTAGGCGAGTCTCCGATTACTATTGCCCCAAGCGAGTCGCTTGGGGCGTTCTCTTCGGTTCAGAGATGTTCAGGGTCGGCCCCTTCAGATATATCCACCGTTTGTTGACTTCGGTGGGAGACATTCTCGATCTCCAGCAACTCGGGGACTTTGCCCGAACCCTTCTTCGATATCCCCTTAGTTCGAGGCAGAGGCTCAAGCTCGCATTCTTCTAGAGAAACGAGGGGACTATCTGACACGCATTAAATGCCTTGGTAAACTAAACTGACGGGATAGCTATCACGTACGTCATGATCGAGCTCGGTGCAAGCGTCAGTATATATCTAATAGCGCCGTTGAAAAATCACGTCGTTTCTCGCCACATTCTTCCCGATAAACGAGGTGACTATCTGTATACGGTCGAAATCGATTTCGATCTTTGTACGACTTGTCGAGATGAGAACATAATGGACCGAAGAGAGTCTTCTTAATATCGTGATGAGATCCGAAGAAGGCACAAACAAGCTTCGAGTTTTAGGTACAAATCAAATACCGAGCTCGCAGTCATTATCGAGCTTGAGTCCAAATCGAACTATGGTGAGAAGCGATGGAATCGAGCTTAAAAGCTAGAGGCCAACCAATACCGAGCCCGAGTCAATACCAGAGCCCGAGTTAATATAGATCTCGAGCCCACATCGAGCTCTAAGCCTCGAAACTGACCGATAGCGAGTCCAATCAAGATCGAACCAAGAGACAAAAGCCGTTAAAGCCGCACTAAGAGAGAGAATCTCGACGGAAATTATGGAAAAACTGATTTATCATGAGTTCCTCACTATGTATTTTTTATTATATCTAAAGTAAAATCCTCCACTATAAGAGGGATGGCTATTATTTTTGTAGGAAAAAGGTCATTAATACACGGTAACTCAAATACTGTTGATAAATTCCCATATTAAGAGATTGTCCTTTTTAGCTTCATACACAATTTCATTTTTGCTGGTTCATAAATCATCTTCCTTTCAACTCGGTTTGTATCTTTTCTTTATAGTCAATATTCGATATTTCTACTTAGTCTTACGATTTGTGTCAAGTTATACCACGTACTTGTCACGCCCTAAACTAGGGGAGGCACGACTGACACTCGATACTGTATTCGATCGAGCTAGCCACTAAACATACTAGCTAACTAGACTGGGGGCCCAACAGATCGGGCAGCACAACATCTGAAATACTAAGCCTGGACCTTAAGGTTATGACATGAATAACAATAAGCCATATAAACATAGGTAGACAAGCCAAAATAATAAAATACTAGCTGGCCGATGAGGCCGCGACTGAAGATATACATGCCTACACACCTATATATACATGCCAAGCCTATGGGCTGGAGACTGAAAGCAGCAAAAAGAAACCCAGAATATTGTGTCTACAATAGCCTCTAAGAGTGTCATAAGCACTGTCAGGATAAGGCCCCAACTATACCCAAACTGTACAACAAAAGTAACCATCCTATGAAAGCTCCAGGAAGAGGTGGAGCTTACCAACTCACAGCTGAACCCCGAAATCCTAGCGGAGGGGTCGATCAGAGTTCCTACCTGGACCTGCACGCACGAAACAAAATGCAGTGTCCCTAGGCAACGGGACATCAGTACGAATAAAAATGTACTGGTATGTAAGGCAGAAAGTAGAATCATACATAGCTAATGTAAAAAGGTAATAAAGATACCACTTGACACTGAAACTCTGATAGCCTCCATGGCCGACATCCGACCTCATAGTAATAAAATATGTATGGTATGCTCGTGTAATCGTATGTCGTGAATACATATATATTGATGTAAATGCATGACATACCCAACCAAATGCTAGCAATGGCGGTCTCTCCCGGTAGCTAACCGGTATCATATTTCCAACCTGTGGCCATCTGTACAATATATATAGTCTTTCGGGCAAATAGGCCCTTTACCTCCGATTATAGCTCGAAGTCCATACATAATATGTCATGTATGATATGACCTTTGAATGCACATAATAGGCCATAACAAGAACTTAGCCAACCTTGGCTCATTGGTACTCTTATTCTCATAATCTCATAATCACCTTCGTATCGCATACAAATGTCTCGTGGAACCTCATATCTTTTTTTAATAAGTTTGAAAACTTAACTCGACTTTTAGAAAGATAACTTAACTCTGAATATGTTCATAAAAATCTTAAGGTGCTTCACTTAGTCCTTATACCTGATTTCTTGATAATTAGTAAAAGAAAGTATTTCAAAAAAAAATCAAATGTTTTAGTAGTTTAAACATAAAAATTACATTTGAAAATTTTGAAATCGACGTGTCACTTTAGAGATTTTAAAATACACTTTAACAAGGAAGAAGGACTGATCACAAATACTAAATGCCTTTATTTTTAAGTCACACAACCCAAAGACGAATAAGAATTCATATATTTGGACATATATTTAAGAAAGCCGACAAAATGACATATATAGATGTCGAATACCCTTTTTAACCGAACGAGTGGAATATCAACCTAATAGCATCATGAAAATACTTCAGCTACGATACCAATGTCTTTCATAGAAGGTCTTTCTAGCAACAGAATAGTAAAATATCACATTTGGCGTCTTAGGAATTTCCCAAAATTCGTGCTAAAAGGAAGGACGAAGCTTAGCCTTAACATACCTCTCCAACGAACGTCCGAATACCCGTAGTTCCTTCACAAAAGTTATTCCTTATATCCTAAGCTTCGAAACCACTATATATATGCAGCTTATACGCACATAAATGAGTTTAAATTGGTAGATTTTCCATATGACCCTAACTTGACGAAACGCCCGTAGAACTTTGTAAAAACGATCATAAAAGAGTCCCAAGATGATTACCTTGGCAAACAAAGTATAAATCCTGAAGAACCAGCAAGAACAACAATTTTCTATCTTCCAAAAATAGCTCAAAACACAGCTAATAGAAGGGGAAAACGATTGCAAAGCGTAGAGATTGCGCTTCTAGGCACGGGGGCAAACTTTAACGATAGAAATCGTTCAAAACGCACCTTAATCACTCAAGAACACCATGAAACCCTCTCTTAAGATTTCTCACTATTTTGGGACGAAGATGAAATATTTTGGGGTCTTAAAAATTGGATTTTCCGTCTTATGCTTGTTTGACCCGACCCGGTTCGCGATCCGATTTCAGCCCGGACAGTCCGCGGTAAAACAGTCATAACATTTTACTCCAATATCGGTTTGATGTGATATATCTTTGGTTGCAAACTAGACTCGTAGACCTTCGATTTGGCAGGTTATGGGTCCCATAACTCTTTATATATTGGGAGAAATGATCTGATACATTTGACCCAAAGTTTAGAAAATTTATTAGAGAAATTTACGATAACTTTTGCCGACCTTTATTTCACAACTTGCTTGACTCCAAAACTTAACATGTGACCAGTGTGATATTATAATACCTCATAACACATTATTCGTAGCATATTATACACTCTTAGTCTTATCCCACAGGTGCAAGTTAACTTAAACCTTCCGAACGCGCGGGGTGCTACCCGAGCCATTTCTTTAACCATGAACCTTTGTTTAAGGGATTCCTTTGACTTAAAGCTTTAGTTTAGTTCCTTGATATTACCACACATTTTCAGTCTTATTCTCCCAATGTGCTATACCCAATCATATATACCTAATATAACCACGCCACGTTACGTATATTACGTAAGAGAAGAGAGAAACACCTGGGGTCTCACAGTCTCCCCCCCTTAAGAACATTCGTCCGCGAATGGGTCAAGTCAATTCCTTGGTTTCATTTCTTGTCCGCTAATACGTTATTTGCGAGGCTATATTTGTTACATTTGCAAAGCATAAATCAAATTCTGAAGATTCCAACTACTAGGCTTCATATAGCTATCTCGCAATAAAAAAATTTAAATTAAACTTTCAAGTCATTTAAAATCCAATTAAGTTGCTGTAAAGAAATAATTGGCAATTATTTAAATGTGACTCACCTTAAGTCGTAAATAGGTGGGGGTACTTCTTCCTCATTTCCTCCTCAGCTTCCCAGGTCATTTTCTCGATGTTGTTATTTCGCCATAACACTTTCACGGAAGCCACTTCTTTAGTTCGAAGCTTCCTTACCTGCCGATCTAAAATAACTACTGGTACCTCTGCATAAGATAAGTCTTCAGCAATGTGAATATCCTCAATGGGCGTAATACGTGAAAGATCTCCAATGCACTTCCGCAACATAGATACATGAAACACACGATGGACTGCTTCCAATTCTAAAGGCAAATCAAGCTCGTACGCCACCCTACCAATCTTCCGAATAATCTTATATGGTCCAACATACCTGGGGCTGAGCTTCCCCTTCTTTCCAAATCGCATGACGCCCTTCATAGGCGATACTTTCAGGAAAACCCAATCTTCTACATCAAACTCTAAGTCTCGTCATCAAACATCTGCATAAGACTTTTGCCGACTTTGTGCTGCACGCAGCCGGTCTCTAATAAGTTTTACCTTTTCCATTGCTTGCTGGACTAAGTTAGGACCTAGCAACTCTGCTTCCCCGACCTCGAACCAACTGATCGGCGACCTACACTTCCGCCCGTATAGTGCTTCGTAATGAGCCATCTGAATACTAGCTTGGAAGCTATTATTATTAGCGAACTCAATAAAAGGTAGATGATCACCCCAACTTCCTTTAAAATCTAGCACGCAGGCACGTAACATATCCTCAACTGTCTGAATAGTACACTCTGCATGTCCATTAGTTTGCGGATGAAAAGCGGTGCTAAGATTTACCTGCGTCCCTAGACCCTTCTGAAAAGATTTCCAAAAATATGCTGTAAATTGATCCCCTCGATCAGAGATAATAGATAATGGCACTCCGTGAAGGCGAACAATCTCTCGAATGTAAAGCTTGGCATAATCCTCGGCTGAATATGTCATCCTGACTGGCAGGACATGAGCAGATTTTGTAAGCCTATCAATAATTACCCAAATAGAATCATACCTCCGTGGAGTGCGAGGCAAACCAGTGATGAAGTCCATATTTATCATGTCCCGTTTCCATAATGGAAGCTCAATACACTGAGTTAGGCCTCCAGGCCTCTGATGTTCGGCTTTAACTTGTTGGCAGTTGGGACATTGGGCTACCATCTCCGCGATATCTTTTTTCATTACATTCCACCAATAGATCTATCGAAGGTCCCGATACATCTTTGTCGCTCCGGGATGAACTGCATATCTAGAATAATGGGCCTCCGAAAGAATCTTGGCACAGAGCTCTCCTACTGACGGTACACATAAGCGGCCCTGGTATCTAAGGACTCCATCTCCAGTTAGCTCAAATAAAGGTTGTCGCTGCTGTGGAATACTTTCCCTCAGTTTTATAAGCTCAGGATCCCCGTGTTGTCGCTCTTTCACTTCAGTAACAAAAGAAGATTTTGTCGTATTCTGAACGAGAATGCTTCCACCCTCTGCATCTACCAAACGCACCTGCAAACTAGCTAGCTGGCATAGATATTTGGTCATCTTGACCTTATCAGCTTCAACATGGCTTAGACTGCCCATGGACTTCCGGCTAAGGGCATCAACAACAATATTAGCTTTGCCGGGATGATATAAAATATCAACATCATAGTCCTTTAGTAATTCTAGCCATCTTCTTTGTCGTAGGTTCAGCTCCGTCTGTTTAAATAAATACTGAAGGCTCTGGTGGTCGGTGAAAACATCAATATGAACCACATATAGATAATGCCACCAAATCTTTAAGGCAAATACAACTGCGTCTAACTCAAGATCGTGCGTATGATAGTTCTGTTCATGTTTTCGCAACTGTCTGGAGGCGTACGCGATAACCTTAATATGCTGCATAAGAACACAACCTAGGCCAATTCTCGAGGCATCAAAATATACAACATAACCCTCGGTGCCATCCGAAAGAGTCAAGACAGGTACCGTAGTAAGCATTTTCTTTAGTTCCTGAAAACTTTGTTCACATGCCTCAGTCCACTGAAACTTAGCTCCCTTATGTGTCAGTTTCGTCAATGGTGCAGAGATAGAGGAAAATCCCTCCACAAACCTTCGGTAATACCCTGCCAAGCCTAAAAATCTACGAACCTCTGTCGGATTCAAGGGCCTCGGCCAAGTCATCACAGCTTCAATCTTTTGGCCATCAACCTTGATACCATCGCCGGTAATAACATGACCAAGAAAAGATACAGAAGTTAGCCAAAATTTACATTTAGAGAATTTAGCATATAACTTGTAGTCCTGGAGAGTCTGCAATACAGCTCGCAAGTGGTCCGCATGCTCGGCTTCCGATCGAGAATATATCAGGATGTCGTCAATAAACACAATCACAAATTCATCCAAGAATGGTTTGAATACCCGGTTCATAAGATCCATAAAGGATGCTGGGGGCATTTGTAAGCCCGAAAGACATGACAAGGAATTCAAAATGGTCATACCTCATCCTAAATGCTGTTTTTGGGATATCAATATCCCTGACTCGTAGCTGATGATAACCGGATCACAAGTCGATCTTCAAAAAGCATTTGGCACCTTGTAACTGGTCGAACAAGTCATCAATCCATGGAAGAGGATACTTATTCTTGATAGTGACTTTATTTAGTTGCCTGTAGTCAATGCACATCCGCAAGGACCCATCTTTCTTTCGAACAAAGAGCACCGGAGCACCCCATGGGGATGTACTTGGCCTAATAAATCCTTTATCGAGCAAGTCCTTCAGTTGTTCCTTCAATTCCCTTAGCTCTGTAGGAGCCATTCTGTAGGGAGGAATGGATATAGGCTGCGCATCAGGAAGCAAATCTATAGCGAAATCGATTTCCCTTTCGGGGGAATTCCTGGAAGCTCGTCAGGGAATACCGTCGGGAATTCATTCACAATAGGAACCGACTGAAGAGTCGTTGGCTCCTTATCTATATCCCTAACATGAACCGGATGGTATATACAACCTTTAGCAATAAACTTCCGAGCCCTAAGGTATGAAATAAACTTACCCTTGGGCGTGGCTGCATTACCTTTCCATTCAAGGACAGGCTCACCAGGAAAATGAAATCGGACCAACTTTGCACGACAATCAATATTAGCATAACAAGCTGCCAACCAATCCATACCCATAATGACATCGAAGTCTAGCATAACCAATTCAACTAAATCAACAGAGGTTGGACGGTCATTAATTAACACTGTACAATCTCGATAGACATGATTAGCTACAATAGAGTCGCCAACTGGCGTAGACACCTCAACTGGATGTGGCAACAACTCAGATCTCATGTCAAGCTTACCAGCAATAAATGGAGTAATATATGAAAATGTAGAGCCGGGATCCATCAATGCATAAATAGTATGAGAATGTATTGTCAATATACCTGTGACAACATCTGGGGATGCCTCTGAATCCTGTCGGCCTGTGAGTGCATAAAAGTGGTTCTGGCCACCACTAGAACTTGAGGTGTCTCCTCCACCTCTCCCCCTACCACGACCCTGAGTAGACTGTGGACCTGGTCGGGGAGCACCGACTGAGGGCGAAGAGGCTGCTGTGAATCCTGAAGGCTGAGCTGGTGTACCTCTGCCTAACCCCGGGCACCGGCTAATATAATGTCCTGTCTGCCCACAATGAAAACATGCACTCGAACCCTGTCTACATTGCCCGGTGTGCAGCTTACCGCACTGAGTACATGGAGGAGTAAGCTGTCTCATCTGTGCAGAACACTCCTATCGACGGCCCTCAGGCTGGCCTGAGCTCTGCCCCGGTCCTGACTGAATATAACGATCAAACCGCTGGCCCTGCATCTGTGGTGGGAAACTACCTGCTGACCGAGGTGGATATCGATGGAGTGGGAGCCTAAAATCAACTCGTGGCTCCCTATAAGACCCCATAGTACGAGCCCTCTTACTCTGCTCCCTATCCCTGCGAGTATCAC
Organism: Nicotiana tomentosiformis; assembly: GCF_000390325.3. NCBI lineage: Eukaryota > Viridiplantae > Streptophyta > Magnoliopsida > Solanales > Solanaceae > Nicotiana > Nicotiana tomentosiformis. The sequence continues at coordinate 19,021,947 of NC_090819.1, forward strand.
GAATTCGACGGGAAAGGTCCTCTGTAGTCTGAGCGAAAGCATGTATGCGGGAAATATCTACATCATCCGATAGGGATGCAACCCTACAGTCTCTAATCAGATGATCCCCCAAACCATCCACATAATGATGAACTCTAGCCCTCATGGTACGTACTATATCTGGTGCATACCTTGCCAAAGAATTAAACTTATGGCTATAATCCCTCACACTCATATCCCTCTGCTTTAGGCTAAGAAACTGGTCAAGACGGGCCTCCCGAACCTCCCGTGGCAAATAATGGGCTAAAAAGCCTCAGAGAAGTCCTCCCACTCTGCTGGCGGAGCATCAGGTCCTCTAGATCTCTCCCATGCCTCATACCATAGGACGGCTACATCACGTAGTCGAAAAGAAGCCCACTCCACAGCCTTGGTGACGGAGGCATGCATCACCCTCAATACTCTATACATATGGTCTATAAAGTCCTGGGGATCCTCAGTGGAACTGGATCCTGTAAATAATGGAGGGGCCAAGTGAAGAAACTCTCGTACCGTCGAGCTTCCAATCCGATCTCTCCGGGCATCTGCTCCTGACTCTAGCTATCGCTCATGAATAGAAACCATCCTAGTCAGCAACTGAACAGCCTCCTTCATCCCCTGCTCCCCAGTCTCTGATGGGGGAACAATATGTGTTGGAGGTCCTGTGTCTCTAGCTGCCTCAGGTACCAATGGAACTGGTGAGGCTGTGGGTACTGCATCTCCCTGGGCTCCAACAAGTGCTGGGGAAGCTGAAACTAGGGGTACTGGAGACTCACTGTGAGCCTCTAAGGGAAATCTAACCCTCTAACCTGGTGGGGAACGACTTGTACCTTCTCCCGAATCCATACCTATCTCTCGCTGTGCCATCTCCTGAGCGTAGGTAGCCTGTTAGATAGGAAACACAAAGCACGATTTAGATTTCATATGTTCTTATAACTTTGCTCTATAGCACGATCTATTAATTGAAAGAAATGTAACCATTCCTAAATGCCTCATAGCCTCCTGATTATAAGTGTGGTGCACAACACACCCATAAGCAAGACTCTACTAGACACGGCTTGTGGACTCCCTGGGATACAACCTGCTCTGATACCAAGTTTGTCACGCCCCAAACTAGGAGAGGCACAATTGGCACTCGATACTGTATTCGATCGAGCTAGCCACTAAACATACTAGCTAACTAGACTGGGGGCCCAACAGATCGGGAAGCACAATATCTGAAATACTAAGCCTGGACCGTAAGGTTATGACATGAATAACAATAAGCCATATAAACATAGGTAGACAAGCCAAAATAATAAAATACTAGCTGGCCGACGAGGCTGCGACTGAAGACATACATGCCTACACACCTATATATACATGCCAAGCCTATGGGCTGGAGACTGAAAGCAGCAAAAAGAAACCCAGAATATTGTGTCCACAATAGCCTCTAAGAGTGTCATAAGCACTGTCGGGATAAGGCCCCAACTATACCCAAACTGTACAACAAAAGTAACCATCCTATGAAAGCTCCAGGAAGAGGTGGAGCTTACCAACTCACAGCTGAACCCCGAAATCCTAGCGGAGGGGTCGATCAGAGTCCCTACCTGGACCTGCACGCACGAAACAAAAATGCAGTGTCCCCAGGCAACGGGACATCAGTACGAATAAAAATGTACTGGTATGTAAGGCAGAAAGTAGAATCATACATAGCTGATGTAAAAAGGTAATAAAGATACCACTTGACACTGAAACTCAGATAGCCTCCATGGCCGACATCCGACCTCATAGTAATAAAATATGTATGGTATGCTCGTGTAATCGTATGTCGTGAATACATATATATTGATGTAAATGCATGACATACCCAACCAAATGCTAGCAATGGCGGTCTCTCCCGGTAGCTAACCGGTATCATATTGCCAACCTGTGGCCATCTGTACAATATATATAGTCTTTCGGGCAAATAGGCCCCTTACCTCCGATTATAGCTCGAAGTCCATGCATAATATGTCATGTATGATATGAACTTTGAATGCACATAATAGGCCATAACAAGAACTTAGCCAACCTTGGCTCATTGGTACTCTTATTCTCATAATCTCATAATCACCTTCGTATCGCATACAAATGTCTCGTGGAACCTCATATCTTTTTTAATAAGTTTGAAAACTTAACTCGACTTTTAGAAAGATAACTTAACTCTGAATATGTTCATAAAAAGCTTAAGGTGCTTCACTTAGTCCTTATACCTGATTTCTTGATAATTAGTAAAAGAAAGTATTTTAAAAAAAAATCAAATGTTTTAGTAGTTTAAACATAAATATTACATTTGAAAATTTTAAAATCGACGTGTCACTTTAGAGATTTTAAAATACACTTTAACAAGGAAGAAGGACTGATCACAAATACTAAATGCCTTTATTTTTAAGTCACACAACCCAAAGACGAATAAGAATTCATATATATGGACATATATTTAAGAAAGCCGACAAAATGACATATATAGATGTCGAATACCCTTTTTAACCGAACGAGTGGAATATCAACCTAATAGCATCATGAAAATACTTCAGCTACGATACCAATGTCTTTCACAGAAGGTCTTTCTAGCAACAGAATAGTAAAATATCACATTTGGCGTCTTAGGAATTTCCCAAAATTCGTGCTAAAAGGAAGGACGAAGCTTAGCCTTAACATACCTCTCCAACGAACGTCCGAATGCCTGTAGTTCCTTCACAAAAGTTGTTCCTTACATCCTAAGCTTCGAAACCACTATATATATGCAGCTTATACGCACATAAATGAGTTTAAATTGGTAGATTTTCCATATGACCCTAACTTGACGAAACGCCCATAGAACTTTGTAAAAACGATCATAAAAGAGTCCCAAGATGATTACCTTGGCAAATCAAGTATAAATCCTGAAGAACCAGCAAGAACAACAATTTTCTATCTTCCAAAAATAGCTCCAAACACAGCTAATAGAAGGGGAAAACGATTGCAAAGCGTAGAGATTGTGCTTCTAGGCACGGGGGCAAACTTTAACGATAGAAATCGTTAAAAACGCACCTTAATCACTCAAGAACACCATGAAACCCTCTCTTAAGCTTTCTCACTGTTTTGGGATGAAGATGAAATATTTTGGGGTCTTAAAAGTCGGATTTTCCGACTTATACTTGTTTGACCCGACCCGGTGCGCGACCCGATTTCAGCCCGGACAGTCCGCGGTAAAACAGTCATAACGTTTTACTCCAATGTCGGTTTGATGTGATATATCTTTGGTTGCAAACTATACTCGTAGACCTTCGATTTTAGGTTGTGGGTCCCATAACTCTTTATATATTGGGAGAAATGATCTGATACATTTGACCCAAAGTTTAGAAAATTTATTAGAGAAATTTACGATAACTTTTGCCGACCTTTATTTCACAACTTGCTTGACTCCAAAACTTAACATGTGACCAGTGTGATATTATAATACCTCATAACACATTATTCGTAGCATATTATACACTCTTAGTCTTATCCCATAGGTGCAAGTTAACTTAAACCTTCCGAATGCGCGGGGTGCTACCTGAGCCATTTCTTTAACCATGAACCTTTGTTTAAGGGATTCCTTTGACTTAAAGCTTTAGTTTAGTTCCTTGATATTACCACACATTTTCAGTCTTATTCTCCCAATGTGCTATACCCAATCATATATACCTAATATAACCACGCCACGTTACGTATATTACGTAAGAGAAGAGAGAAACACCTGGGGTCTCACATTACCCTTAGAACTACGTACAAATTCAACTCTATCCATTTTTCGGGTAAATACTTAGTATATATTTCAGTATGATATCAGTATTTTGATATTATTCTTTTAAATACCAATTATCATATCTAATACAAAATATTTTAAAAACTTAAACCAAATAATAACTAAATAATACTATCAAATATCAAAATTTTCGATTTCGATACGATAATTCGGTATTTACCATATTATGTACAGTCCTGGAGTAAACTAGTAATTGGGTTAATCTTCAAAAAAAGATATGGTGTTGGTGGTGGTTTTTCTCCTCATCGTTAGAAATGGGCTTCAACATGTCAATTTGTCAATTTATATTGGGGAAAAATTCAAAAAATAGCGAGATTTACAAATGTTAATTGAAAAATAGCCACAGTTTTAAAAGTAATCGAAATTTAGCCACTTTTCATGTAAAGATAAATCTGAACGAAAATACTGTTCAAAATCTGGAAAATATTCCAGCATAATATACTGGAGTTACAGTATAATATACCGGTCCAGCATAATATGCTGGAAGTTCATACACAGGTACTCCAATCTCCAGTATATTATACTGGAACTTTTCGCGTGTTGGAGTTCCAGCATAATATGTTGGAAAAGTTCATACACAGGTGCACCAATCTACAGTATATTATGCTGGACCGGTCTGTGTTGTACCAAAATAGTGGCTATTTTTCAATGACTATGCAAACGCTTGCTATTTTTGAATTATCAGTCCGAAAACTGGCTAGCCCGTGCTATTTTTACTTTATATTGATACTCAAGTCAATTATGTCCGTGAAAATCAGCTGACGTGATTAAAAAAAACTAATAATGCTAGATAAGTAAACAAGAAAGAGGCATGTGATGTATATATTATCCTTCATGTGAAAAGATCGTAGACTAGTTTAGAATAACTAGTTTTAGGATACGCGCATGTATCTTATCTCAATGAATATAAAATTATAAACTTACATAAATATTAAAATTTGTGTTTGAGTTATAAAATTAAATCTAACAAAATATTAAATTATTATCGCAAAAGATATTATTCAATCGCTATAATTTTTATTAACTCTTTTTTGTTTTGGAGTGAGCTTTCTTTTTATATCCAGGCACATAATTGTGATGACCCAAAAGGTCATCTTATGTTTTAGAACTCGAATCTGCACTCTTAAGCCTTAAAAATCTCATTTTTATCCTTTCCGATTTGCGTGCGCGGTCCGAGTAGGTTTCCGGAAAGCTTTTTATGTTGAAAACTAATGAAAATAAGAATTTTTGCCTTAAAAGTTAATTTTATTTGATTTCGGTCAATATTTTTAGTAAACGGGTCTGGATCCGTGCTTTGACAGTCCTGGTGGGTCCGTATCGAATTATGGGACCTGGGCGTATGCCCGGAATCGAATTCGGAGGTCCTTAGCTCAAATTATGAATTTTTGATGCAAATTAAAAGTCTGAAAATTAATTATTTTTAAGAATTGATTGATGTTGGGCATTGTTAGTACCAGGTCCGTATTTTGGTTCTGGAGCCCGGTACAGGTTCATTATGATATTTAAGACATGTATGAGAAATTTGGTGAGAAACAGAGTTGATATGACGTGATTCGGACCTTCAGTTGAGAATAATTTTTAAGTGTTCTTAAGGATTTCATTCGATTTGGAGCTAAATTCATAGTTTTAGATGTTATATTGGCGATTTGATCACGCGAGCAAGTTCGTATGATATTTTTAGACCTGTATGCATATTTGGTTTGGAGCCCCGAGGGCTCGGGTGAGTTTCGGATAGGCCACGGGATGTTTTGGACTTTGGAAATCTGGTTTTTCTGCAGATTCTGTGTTCTGGTATGTCCTTCTTCGCGTTTGCGAAGGTACTCTCGCGAACGCGAAGAGTAACTACTAGGCAGTTGAAGTTTTCTTCTTCGCGAATGTGAAGGCCTGGTTGCAAACACGAAGTGATGGGGGACTTACCCTTCGCGAACGCGACTGGATCAACGCGAACGCAAAGCATGCGGAGACCTGGGGGGTGTGGGTGGGGGGGTTGGTCGTTGCTTTTATCGCGAACGCGAAGGCCAGGGGGAGTAATTATCGCGAACGTGAGCTGGATCTCGCGAAGGCTTGGCAGCCAGTATCCTTCGCGAATGCGACAGTGCTCTCGCGAACGCGATGAACACTGTCGCACAGCACTTAACAAAATCCAAAAACGGGATTTTAGCCAAAAACTCATTTTTCTCAAAAACCAAATGGTGAGAGGCGATTTTTCAAGAGTCATTTCTTCCCCAAATTGTTGGTAAGTGATTCTAAACCATTTTCTTTCAATTACCCATTACATTTCTTGAATTTTCAACCAAAAATTTAGAGTTTGTGGTAGAATTAGGGGTTATGGTAGAAACTAGGAATTTCGGGAATTTGGGGATTTAGACCTCAATTTGGGATCGGATTTCAAAACCAATTATATATTCGGGCTTGGGGATGAATGGGTAAAAGAATTTTGGTCCGAACCTCGGGTTTTGACCAAGCGGGCTCGAGGTCGATTTTTTGATTTTTTGGAAGAAAATTTAAAAAATGTAATTTATGAAATATAATTAATTCCTTTAGCAATATTTGATAGTATTGAGTTATTTTTTAATAGATACGAGTGGTTTGGAGGTGATTTCCAAAGAAAAAGCTGTGATTGAGAATTAAGTGGCCTTCGGAGCAAGGTAAGTATTGTGTCTAACTTTTGCTTGAGGGAATAGGTATTGTGTGAGTATTTGCTACGTGTTTTGTTGTTGAATACGATGTATAGTCGAGGTGACGAGCATCTATACGTTGTGGTCGAGTCATAGCATGGGAATGAAATTTTATTTCTTGCAAATTTGTAGTCTTAAATCTTGTTTTCCATGCTTATTGTTGTTGTTGAAATATTGGGAGACTTGTATCCGGTTCCACCAAGGTCGATAAAATTATGAATATTGATTCGCGGTCGAGATGTTAAATTGTGAAAGTAATCATTGATGAAATATCGATTTCTTGTGAAACTTCTCTCTATCCGTTGTTATTGATTATGTGAATTGTGAGGAAGAGTGTAAAGCACGAAGGGTGATGTCGTGCATAATTTAATTATATTGTGAGGAAAAGTGTAAATCACGAAGGGTGATGCCGTGCATAATTTAATTATATTGTGAGGAAGAGTATAAAACACGAAGGGTGATGTTGTGCATAATTTAATTATATTGTGAGGAAGAGTGTAAAGCACGAAGGGTGATGCCGTACATAATTTAATTATATTGTGAGGAAGAGTGTAAAGCACAAAGGGTGATGCCGTGCATAATTTAATTATATTGTGAGGAAGAGTATAAAGCATGAAGGGTGATGCCGTGCAGTTTTCCTTGCTGTCTTAATTGCTCAATTCGTTTAAGGATTTCCGGTTTAATTCTGTCTTTTCATTATTCTCACTCTTTATGTTGAATTTCCCCACTGTATGTTCCCCTCCCATTATTTTTGCGTTATTTCTTTATTTACTGTTGTTGCTACTAGCATGATTATATTATTCAGGTTATATGTGGGTGTCTTGTCCTAGCCTCGTCACTACTTCGCTGAGGTTAGGCTCGACACTTACCAGTACATGGGGTCGGTTGTACTGATGCTGCACTCTGCACTTTCTGTGCAGATTTTGATACCGGCTCAGGTTGATCAAGATTTACTACTGGTCCGCTGTCCGGATACTCAAGGTAGATCTGTCGGCGTTCACAAACCTTGAAGTCCCCGTCTATCTTTTATGTCCTACTGTTTTCTTTCATTCAGACAGCTGTATTTCTTTCAGACTAATACTTGTAGTAAATTCTAAAATGCTCATGAATTGTGACTCCAGATCCGGGTAGTAGTAATTAATATAGTTTTATGATATTCCGCACTTATTATATTTCATCTTAGTTAATTATTGTTATTTACTGAATGGAAACAAAAAATTGGTTTAACGATTTTCTAACGTTGGCTTGCCTAGCAAGTGAAATGTTAGGCGTCATCATGGTCCCATCGGTGGAAAATTTCGGATCGTGACAATAACCATGTATATATATATATATATATATATATATATATATATATATATATATTTTGTAGAAGTAGGAGGTTAAGATTGTAATGAAGTTACTTATTATTATTAATGGATTCTAAAAGGACTATGCTACTTAGCAAAAATATGGAGCGTATGTTAAAAACAATCCTAAACAATTTGTAGTCTTAGCTACCCTCTGAAGTCGGCTATTTGATAATTGATAAACTCTAGACTTCGATGTGTTAAAGAGAGTGGATATATATACTCTCTCCTTTAGGCGCGTGAAAGTGAAGAATAATTAAAAATTTAACTTTCAAAAATGACATTTTTCAATCGTTAATTGTTATATAATCATATACAAGTGTTATTTGTCAGAATATAATTATATATTTTTCCTTGCTTCATCTTAATATACAACACATACTTAATTTTTCCTCAAGTATTTCTTCAAATCAAGGATCAAAAACAGTGTTGTGTTTTTCTTTTAAAAAATGCAATATCCCTTTTGTGTTTTTGATTATTGACTAATATAATTATGAATTTTGAGGTATTTTTAGCACTAATGTTAGTAACATCTAGAGATTTAAAAGTCGTATATATTTACAAAGCAAAAGACACAAAGTTTTAGAACCTAAAATATCATTGAATATAGAAGGAGCACAGACTTATATTATCAATTTTAGTAACAAATAGTTCTTACTTATTCCTTGTGGACTTTATCGTTTTTTGTTTACTTGTTTATCATTATATTCAAACTCATTTCTCTCGTTTGAATTGACAATATAGTAATTTTATTTGAATTTATCATTAGAAGTAGAAGAAAATTACCTTGATATTTTGATTACTCTTTAATTCAAAATAAAATTGTCAAAATCAGGGTAACTTTGTTCGTTCATATACATTATTTAGTTGATATTAGATCTTGATAAATAGGAATTTGAAATTAAATTTTCGAGTTTTCTTCTTTGAACATGAATTAAACTAAGGAGTTATAGTTATTTTATGCAATTTAAGTAAAAACAATAATTAATATGAATTAAAATATTATTCAATTTTGAATTCTAAATATTAACAGTTCCTATTATGACAAAACTTTCACTTAATTTTTGAATTTTCAATAAAGTAATGACAATGATATTTAATATATAAGATGACGTACGTGTTATAAATAATTATTAATTAAAGTGCTTATATTAAGTATAAAAAATGTATAAGTCACCTTAAACACTTTGTCTACATATGAAAAATTAGAATTTTTGCTACTCACATGGTCCAAAAAAGAAATGGACAAAGAATTAGAATTTGAAAACATGCACGAAGACAAACTTTGCAATTCATTACAATTCCTAACGTGTAAAAACTCGGAAACATGGAAGGGTTATATGTAAGGAAAATAGAAAAATTATCTAAATAAAATCTAACTCAATATCGGATTTCTAAATATTAGGAAGTTTTACATAGTTCTAATAAGGAAAATATTAACTAATTTAAAGTTTTAAATATTAGAAAAATAATTAAATTATAATTACAATTTTATCCAATGTGAAATCTATTTTTAAAAGGTAAAAAAGGCGAACGACATTTCGTTAAGGGTTTTTGTGATTTTAATATAGTATAGATATAGATATAGATATAGATTGAGGAACTCAAACGTTGTGTCCTAATATATTGCTTCAATAGCCAATGTCATGGTCAGTTTATACAAAGAGTTAAGAGAGTCCTATATTCACTAACATTAAGACTTTATTTCAACTAATATTACAATTCCCATGGTTGGTTGGTAAGATGTGTTAGAGAAAATAATACATATATTTTAGTTTTGATAATATTAATCCCTTATTTGGTAGTATTTTTCAATCTATATATAATTAATATTTGTACTAGTTATACACGTTATTCAGTACTATTATTATACATAACGGATCATAGTATTCACAATTCCATAATTTTTAATACATGGATAAGCATGTATAAGGACAGAATTATCCTTTCAAGGAAAATAACCAAAAAATTAAAACAATATTGTCACACCTCCTTTTTCCAAAAGGAATAGGGGAGTTTTTCCAATTAAAGTGACATTATTCGAAATGAGATTATTTATTTGATTAGAGTCGCCACTTGGAATAATTTTATGGTGTCCCAAGTCACCGGTTTGTTTTAAAATCCCAAATCGAGGAAATTGACTCTATTTATGGTCCGCGAACACAGAAGATCGGGTAAGAAATTCTGTTAACCCGGAAGAAGGTGTGAGGCACTCCCGAGTTCCGTGGTTTTAGCATGGTCGCTCAATTATTAATAATTAGCCTAATTATCTGATTTATTACATATTTAAAAATCCTTTTGTGCATTTTATCTTTTATCGCTTTTATTATTTATTTAATCACTTTTAATATTTATGGAATTTATTTGAACAAGTCGCGATGTCGCCTACACATGCTCCTACACATGCCTTCTAGAAAGATCGACGCGTGATTTTGGTTATTATGGGGCGAGCGAAAGAATACAGAGTGAGAGGGAATCTTTGGATAAGGGAGCTGGGTTGAAGTATCCGAAACGGTTATGGTGAGGTGGGCGTGTTGGCTGGCAATGGCGAACGGAAATGGGCAGGGGCAGGCTGCCCACCGCGCGCAGATGTGCGGTCTCTTAGGGTTAGGGAAATGTTATAAAAATGTGAATGGATAATGGGTTAATGGTCTGGGCTGGGTATTTGTGGGGGAATTTGGGCTGCTGGCTTGTAAAATTCACTTGGCCACTGGAAATTTGCCCAATTTCGGGCAGCTCTCTTTCCCTCATTGTTAAAATTCACATTTGGCCAATTAATCAAATGACTTTCATTTTAATCATGTTTTTAACCTATGATTAATTTCTAAATGCAATTAACACACTAAATGAAAGATAAACTATTTTTTTTTTTATGATTTAAAATATTTCTAAATATGCATGAACAATGCGAATAAATGCAAAACAAATAAAAGAAAAACTCCTAAAATTTATAAAAATAATTAAAATTATTTTTGGACTATTGTTTAGGAGTAATTTTCTATGTGGGGCAAAAATTACGTGCTCACAACTGCCCCTCTTTGCTCGAAAACATGAAAATTTTTTGGGTAAAGATAAAGTGAGCAATTATGAGCAATTTTTGTCCATTTAGCACTCCATGGGAAGCATTTTGAAAAAGTTTGACCGAACCTTGCTTTAGAGGTTGCCTACATATCCTTGGCTATAAAGGAATCAGGTCAGTATAGTTTTGAAAACTTTGGTAGCTGGGACTACCGAAAAGCTGTGGTTTCGCTGTTGTTGCTGCTCTTACTGCTTGTTGAATCCCTTATTACACCAAAATCAAAATGAAAAGAAACTAAAAAAGCCTATCAGCTATGAGTTACAAGATTCCTATCTACAAGTCTTATGAATCTTGGCCTTGAATCTTCTACAGTCATGTTGTGCATCTCGAACTGTTGACTTGCATTCTTGAGGCGAGCTTCTGCTACTTCTAACCTGAATTGACCCTATTTTTCAGGCGGGCTCCTGCTACTTACTTGAAACTTGAAGTGAATTCTGAAATGACTTCCCTCGTTCTCCAGGTGGGCGCCTACTACTGACTTGAAACTTGAAATGAATTCTAAAATGACTTCCCTCGTTCTCTAGGTGGGCATTTTCTACTGACTTGAAATTTGAAATAACTCTGAAATAAATTCTGAAATGACTTCCCTCGTTCTCCAGGTGGGCACCTGCTACTACAGCAAAACATAAAAAATAAAAGAAACTTTTCCTGGCCCAGTTTGCATTAGGAAGATTTGTGAGTTGTTAGCAGAACTATAAATCACCTATGCTATTGATGAATGATGCAATGATGAGAGTAAAATTAAAGACTCGACTAGGATGTGCGTCTCCTATGAGTAAAACCAAGAAAATTTTGACTAGCAAATGCGTCTGCTAAAAAAAACCTGAATGACCCAAACTAGGAAGTGTGTATCCTAGGGATGAACTCAAACGACCCAAACTAGGAAGTGCGTCTCCTAGGGATGAAATCTCAATTTAGGAAGTGTGTCTCTTAAAAGTTTGACCTAAAAGACTCAGACTAGGAAGTATGTCTCCTAGGGATAAAACTTGAATGACTCAAACTAGGAAGTGCGTCTCCTAGGGGTGAAACCTTTAACACAGAATTATGAAGTGCATCTCCTAGAAAGTGTGGCTTGAAACATTTAAACTAGGAAGTGTGCCTCCTGGATGTGGGATTGGGTTTGAGGAAAACTATAAACTAAGCTTGACTAAAATAAAAACTGACCCTATTCTCTAGGTGGGACCCCTGAACTTAAGGAAAACTAACGATTACCAACCTAACAAAATTGAAAACTGGCCCTATTCTCGAGGCGGGATCCCTGAACTTTAAAAAAACTAAAGATTACTAAAACTGACCCTATTCTACAGGCGGGACTCCAAAACTTAAGAAAAGCCAAAGATTCCTTTCAACTAGGGATATGCCTAGGAGGTATAGTGTTTCTCAACTAGGGAGCATGCTTAGGAGGTATGATCTTCTCAATAGCCTTTGCGTTAGCAGAACTGGGGCATTGCACCTGAAAAATTCAAGCTTCCAAGCTTGATATGAACATAGCCTTCATCCCTGTTTTAGACAAAGAAAACTTGTGAGTTTTAAACACGGTGGTTAGTTTGTGGCTTTGACTTCGAGGGCGATTTCTCTTGCACTTGTCATGATCAACTTGGACTTCAACTTGGAAGACAATGCTTGTTATCGACCAACCACTTTTCCGGAAAACCCTTATCACAAGAAATATTCCTGATTCGTCCAAGTCCAATACCTTCGTATTCTAACATTTACCAAATATTTGCATTTTACATCAATCCGAAAGAACATCTATTATCACCAACTCAGTTCACACACTATTCTCCCATGTCTTATGCCATTTTGATGTGCTTGCTAGACTCTGCTTTGTGTGATTAAAAAGCTGGTAGCAGATTTTGAAGTCATTTCTCAATTGTTTCGACAAAAATAGACTCAAGAGGGACTTACACAAAACAAGAGGAACAAAGTAAGGAGATGAACCAGAAGAGATGGTATCTAACAAGAAATATTTTTACCCATGAAAAAGAACAAAGTAGAAACTAATCTGATTTGAAAGTCAGCTCCACTGATCATGACATGCATTTTGGATTAAGCGGCCTGATCTGTCAAGCGAGTCTAATCTTCAACTCTTGTTATACCTCTAAGCCGTGAAACTGGGCTTCAATGCTCCGATTATCCTATCTGATTCACGATCCTTATTCGACTTGTAGTACCCGAAGGGTTTTCACCATCAAGCCTCTCTCATTTTGTTCTTTCTCTCAACTCACCGTCGCCTTATGGTGCCTGTGAAGGTTTTCACCGATAAGACTCTCTCATTTTGTTCTTTTCTTCTTATTTCCTCTAATTCTGCAGATGACAAGGCATTAACCATGGTAAAAATATCATATGTTCTTGGCATGACTAACTCGGCACTCTAAAAGATTATCCGGTTTTTTTTGGACTGTAATGTAGCTTTTGGACAGGGTTAGAAAGAAAGAAAGGCATGAAAGCTCAAATTCGAACTAAGACAAAATGTGGTATAACTTTACAACTTTTGGAACCATCTTTTATATCAAACAAAACTTCTGCCCCAGTTTCTTTTGAAGTGAGGAATTTTAGGATTGTTTGACTTGGTGTGACCGAACCTTAAGGCTGCCTACGTATCTTGTTGACACAAGAATTAGGTCGAACGTAATTCAAAAGAATACTTTTTGTTGTTGCTATTTTTCTTTTTTCTTTTTTCCCTCTTTTTTTCTCTTTTTCTTTATCTCTTTTTTTTGAATTTTTCTTTTGGAATAAACTTTCTAAAAGAAACCTTATGGGGACAACTTGAGATGCACTTGAACTCAAAGTTGCTTGCTTCAAATTATCTGGGACGCACTCTCTTGTACCAAATTCTTATCGTACTATTAACTTCTCAAACTATCTATCCCATTTTCACACAATTCGGGCTTTAAATGATCTCAAAATGTCCAAATCTTTACTTATTTCCCTCAAATGTCCCTGTCATCTTCAAAACTTGTTTCATTGCTTTCTGATTAGACTAACTTTCAAGACCAGGCTGAGAATTCTGCGTGCAAGTCATGTCACTAGAGTCAGCATGTAAAGAACTATAAAAGAAAAAGAGAACTAAACAAATACGGACTAGAAATAACAGAATACAGGAAATTGCATTAGACATATGGTGAAAGGGTTTGAACAGTGAAACAAGCAAAATGAAACTTGGGTTACAACCTTGGAACAAACCTAGATAACACTAAACGAGTTACTACAACTAAATGAACTAGGCAAAATAAAAGGATAGAAGGGTTTGAGTCACAAGACAATATCCGAATTACAACCCTGAAATAACCCGGACATCAGAAATGACAACGAAATAAACCACCAAAACTCCTCCCTGGCTAGCCAAGAAAGGAGTGTCTTTCCAATTACCAAGCTCGACATCTTAGCCACTGAGTCGCACATCGACATTACCCAGACCTTCACAAGTCTCCATCATGTTGACCTTAGCAAATAGCTTTTGGGCCACTTTTGCCACCTCATTCTTAAGATCAACTTCTGGAACCGAGACTGATAGCGCTGAAAACTTTGCGATAAGTGGCCCTCCAAGGGATTCAGAAAAGTTCTCATATTCATTTTCAACACAAATCATGCCCACCATATGCATCTCATTATGAACAGACAATGGACTTTGGCTAGTATCCGTTGCATCTGGATTTTTTACGGTAATGTCACCTACATCGACAAGCTTCTGGACTGCTCTTTTCAGATGCCAACACTTTTCTACACTGTGCCCTGGGGCATTAGAGCAATATGAGCACCTTTGAGAATAATCAAAATTCTTCGGGAGGGGGTTCGATATTTTTATCTGAATCGACTTCAACATGTCCAATTGCCTCAACTTTTGGAACAGACTGGAATATGATTCTCCAATAGAAGTGAAAAACTTTCCTTTTGTTGCTGCCTTTTTATTTTGTACTCCGGCCTCGGTTGGAACCTCTTGCGGGTAGGTGGTTGATATGCTTGTAGAGGTGGGTAAGATATTTGTGGAGGTGGTGCAGGCCATTACGGGTCTGGTGGATGTGGAGCATATGGCGGTGCATTGTGGATAGAGTACTGGGAATGTGAGGTATGACTTTGGGGATTTTGTGGAGAGAAGTAGCATTGGGGAGGATTATTTGGAGTACGAGGAGCAGGAACACCCACTGGGACTTGTCGTTGGCGGGCCTCAACAACATCTTATCTATTTCTCTTTCTTACCCCAAACTTACTGAGATGTTCTGAAAGTCTTTTGTAGTATCTTTCAATGCAGAATAGCTCATAATTTTTCCTGACTTGATTTCTTCTTCTATCATATCCCCTATTTTTACCACATCATTGAAAGGCTTACCTAAAGACGGGATCAAATGACCGAAGTAGGTGGGTCCCTGAGCTTGTAGGAGAAGCTTAACCATTTTTTCTTCATCAATCGGGGGACTAACCCGAGTAGCTTGTTCCATCCATCTGAGCCCAAACTCCCTAAAACTTTCCTCGGGTTTCTTTTCCATCTTAGATAGGGAGGAACAATCTGGGATAATGTCTATATTGTACTGAAAGTGTCGAACAAAATCTTGAGCCATGTCATCCCATACATACCACTTACTCACATCTTGACGAGTATACTATTCCAAGGATGCCCCACTCAAGCTCTCACTGAAATACGCCATCAACATCTCATCTTTCCCGCTAACACTTTTCATTTCACTACAATAACCCCTCAGATGGGTCACTGGATCTCCACGCCAGTCATACAAGTTAAACTTTGGCATTTTAAACCCCGCGGGCAGATGAATATCAGGAAACATATACAAGTCATTGTAAGATATGTTAATCTGATTTCCCATCCCTTGCATGTTCATTAAGGATTGTTCTATACCTTTCAGCCTTTTGGATATCTCATATCGCTCGTATTTCTTTGTGAACTTTTCATTTTTAACATGAGGCTCATTCTGAGGGCGGTGATTATATGAGTCCGGGACCTGGTGGGCCAACTCTAGGAAGTAGTATTGGGCATCATGAGGTTTGAACTGGTGTTCACTGTTGTACCTAAGAAGAGGTTGTTGAGAGGTTATGATAGTAAGGATAGTGGATATGATAGGAGGGCTATTTTTGGGAAATATAGTTGGAGGACGAACAATGGAGCTACTAGGGAGGTTGGGAAAGCTATGATAAGCGGGAAAACCTGGAAAATATGGTGGATCATCTGACACTATGACCGGGGCTTGGGTAAGGGTGGCATCTAGGAAGTTAAGTGGTGGAGGGGGTGGTGCCTTACCAGTCATCCAAGCTTGATACATGCCCGTCATGTATTGTCTTAACATCCTTACCTCCTCAACCAACCCAGTGTCTTGTTCAACCAATTGATTTTGGGCACCAGTATCAACCAACTTAATTCCGTTGTCGTATGTCATTACCTTTCGACTTTATGTTGCAGGGTAGAGTTACTAACTTAGGAACCACAAACCAACTACCCTTCTACTATAATAAAGATAACAAAGAGGAACAAAATGAAGTCAGCACGTTAGCGTTAGAGCATTTACCATAAGATAATCTCACATTATGTGCAATGCACCTATTGCAGTTATCGGTTCTAAAATGACTTCAAGGGTACGAAGGTTATATTGGAATCATCCCAAGTTCACTCTTCCCGCCCCCTTTCTTCTTCACTTTTTGTTTCTCGCGCTCCTTGGTTTTTCATTTTCTTCCCTCTCTTTTCTTTCTGATAACCTCTCTTTTCTTTCTTCCCATTCCTCTATCCCATTTTTTTTATGATGATTCGATCGAACCAGATGTAGGTTGCCTATGTATCATGTTCCACATGAATCAGATCTTGCGTAGTTCGGGAAGATCAGGAATAAAGAAAATAAACTAACTATTTTTTTGGAATAAAGGAATAAAACTATGATAAGTGGGAAAATCTAGAGAATATGGTGGATCATCTGACACTATGACCGGGGCTTGGGTAAGGGTGGCATCTAGGAAACTAGGTGGTGGCGGGGGTGGTGCCTTACCAGTCATCCAAGCTTGATACATACCCGCCATGTGTTGTCTTAACATCCTTACCTCCTCAACCAATCCAGTGTCTTGTTCAACCAATTGATTTTGGGCACCAGTATCAACCAACCCAATTTCGTTGTCGTATGTCATTGCATTTCGACTTTATGTTGCAGGGTAGAGTTACTAACTTAGGAACCACAAACCAACTACCCTTCTGCTATAATGAAGATAACAAAGAGGAACAAAATGAAGTCATCACGTTAGCGTTAGGGCATTTAACATAAGATAATCTCACATTATGTGCAATGCACCTATTCGCAGTTATCGGTTCTAAAATGACTTCAAGGGTACGAAGGTTATATTGGCATCATCCCAAGTTCACTCTTCCTGCCCCCTTTCTTCTTCACTTTTTGTTTCTCGCGCTCCTTGGTTTTTCATTTTCTTCCCTCTCTTTTCTTTCTGATAGCCTCTCTTTTCTTTCTTCCCATTCCTCTATCCCATTTTTTTTTATGATGATTCGATCGAACCAGATGTAGGTTGCCTATGTATCATGTTCCACATGAATCAGATCTTGCGTAGTTCGGGAAGATCAGGA
Organism: Nicotiana tomentosiformis; assembly: GCF_000390325.3. NCBI lineage: Eukaryota > Viridiplantae > Streptophyta > Magnoliopsida > Solanales > Solanaceae > Nicotiana > Nicotiana tomentosiformis. The sequence continues at coordinate 19,039,450 of NC_090819.1, forward strand.
ATAAAGGAAATAAACTAACTATTTTTTTTGGAATAAAGGAATAAAACTATGATAAGTGGAAAAATCTAGAGAATATGGTGGATCATCTGACACTATGACCGGGGCTTGGGTAAGGGTGGCATCTAGGAAACTAGGTGGTGGCGGGGGTGGTGCCTTACCAGTCATCCAAGCTTGATACATACCCGCCATGTATTGTCTTAACATCCTTACCTCCTCAACCAACCCAGTGTCTTGTTCAACCAATTGATTTTGGGCACCAGTATCAACCAACCCAATTCCTTTGTCGTATGTCATTGCGTTTCGACTTTATGTTGCATGGTAGAGTTACTAACTTAGGAACCACAAACCAACTACCCTTCTGCTATAATGAAGATAACAAAGAGGAACAAAATGAAGTCATCACGTTAGCGTTAGGGCATTTAACATAAGATAATCTCACATTATGTGCAATGCACTTATTCGCAGTTATCGATTCTAAAATGACTTCAAGGGTACGAAGGTTATATTGGCATCATCCCAAGTTCACTCTTCCTGCCCCCTTTCTTCTTCACTTTTTGTTTCTCGCGCTCCTTGGTTTTTTATTTTCTTCCCTCTCTTTTCTTTCTGATAGCCTCTCTTTTCTTTCTTCCTATTCCTCCATCCTATTTTTTTTTATGATGATTCGATCGAACCAGATGTAGGTTGCCTATGTATCATGTTCCACATGAATCAGATCTTGCGTAGTTCGGGAAGATCATGAATAAAGAAAATAAACTAACTATTTTTTTGGAATAAAAGAATAAAACTATGATAAGTGGGAAAATCTAGAGAATATGGTGAATCATCTGACACTATGACCGGGACTTGGGTAAGGGTGGCATCTAGGAAACTAGGTGGTGGCGGGGGTGGTGCCTTACCAGTCATCCAAGCTTGATACATACCCGCCATGTGTTGTCTTAACATCCTTACCTCCTCAACCAACCCAGTGTCTTGTTCAACCAATTGATTTTGGGCACCAGTATCAACCAATCCAATTCCGTTGTCGTATGTCATTGCGTTTCGATTTTATGTTGCAGGGTAGAGTTACTAACTTAGGAACCACAAACCAACTACCCTTCTGCTATAATGAAGATAACAAAGAGGAACAAAATGAAGTCATCACGTTAGCGTTAGGGCATTTAACATAAGATAATCTCACATTATGTGCAATGCACCTATTCGCAGTTATCGGTTCTAAAATGACTTCAAGGGTACGAAGGGTATATTGGCATCATCCCAAGTTCACTCTTCCTGCCCCCTTTCTTCTTCACTTTTTCTTTCTCGCGCTCCTTGGTTTTTCATTTTCTTCCCTCTCTTTTCTTTCTGATAGCCTCTCTTTTCTTTCTTCCTATTCCTCCATCCCATTTTTTTTTTATGATGATTCGATCGAACCAGATGTAGGTTGCCTATGTATCATGTTCCACATGAATCAGATCTTGCGTAGTTCGGAAAGATCAGGAATAAAGGAAATAAACTAGCTCTTTTTTTGAATTTTGATTTTTTTTTTAAAAATAATTTTCGTAAGAAGACTTATAAAGAAGAAATGAGTGATGCTTTTGAGTAGTTGGGCTAGGAATTGTACAGCACACACTAGTGTCACTTTACACGTTATTCCTTATTTTTGCATAATATATATTTAGTAGTATAGTTTTAGGACCAAGCTCTGTTTTAACGAAGACAGATCCAGAATTTAAGTTTTATGGGTTCAACATTTAAGGTTTTAGTATTGGACTCATTATATTTTTAAAGTTATTGATTCATATTTCTATATAATACAATATTAGTGAATTTTTACACATAAATTTATGCTCCGTGTCAAAAGTACCGGGTTCAGTTGAATCCGGTGCCGACCCATTGCATCAGTCTCTGTGTTTTAGAATGGTGAATACTCTCTCTTTCTCTCAAACTTATCTTTTTGATTTTATTGAAGGTGAGGGTGGCCCCATGAATAGTGTGGGGGAAGGAAAACGCAAAAGAGGGGAGTTCTTTCGGCAGGATTAAAGTTCTTTGATGGGAAGGAGCATTTATACATACAAATAAAAACACAGTGGAATAAAGTCAAATAAATGTCATTTGCACGTATATTTAAATTGTATTCATGTTGCAAGTGAAAGATAATCACGGTTGTTTCGGTTTAAGTCAGCATATTGATATTTTATTGCTTCAATTTTTCACAAAATTTTAACTAATTACTAATTATTATAAGAACATAGTATTACCTAAGCATAATGTTAAAAAAAATATTCATAACACAAGCATTATATACTCATTATATTTATGCATTTTCGCAGCAAACTTTTGTAGTCAAATCCGATATATTGAACAAACGAGTGGAATGCATGAACTCGACCATGGGAACATGTATGCTTATTTATTTACTTTTCAAAGTAAATATTCTTTCTCAATCCGTCCAAAAATAATGTCTACATTTTATGAAGAAAGGAAACTTCCACAACATATCACAATCCAAAAATATTGTTATATGGAGTCGTTTCAAATCTTCTTAGCACACAACTAGTTCTTCTACTTAATTCACTATATAAAAAACGTTTTAAGTTATACTCCGTATTCACGTTCAGTATAAAGAACTTTTTACATTGTCAATTCATCCAAAGATATCTACAGGTAAGTCTCTTGAAAATATAAAATTTGTAATCTTAAAAATAAGTAGGTTACCTGCTTTAACAGGTAAAAGTAACTTGATCCTGTAAATATTCTTACACTATCGGTGTATATAACTTAAACTTTAGAAAAAAAAAAATTCTTTTCTTCTACTCTTTCATATTAACCTAAACTGCTAAACCTAATCTGGGACCAAAGAAAATATAATCGTAGATGAGACATGAGTTATATATATTTATAATACAACTATTCTTACTCGTACTAATTAACCAGAGATCAACTTTACATACATCAAGTTTGGTTTTTGAACAACCTTCAAATGTGCTCAGATAATTAGGAAAATTTTATGGGGTTGGACTAATATATATTCTGTTCTGTGTACTGAAGGCTTGTATCCTCATTACGTTTTTATTTTTAATTAAGCTTTCACCTCCCGTGGTAGTGGGGGATTTATCATAGACCCATACTTCAAAGTTCAAACCTGACTTCCCTAGTAAAATACATGTAGGAATACAGGAAACAAAATATAGTTACAAATACAGACATTTATTTTTCTAACTGTTTCTCAAAGGATAGTATAGGACGCTGAAAAAATGATAATGTTACTATAAGCTGCTTAGGGTTATTGCACCCAGAGTCAAATCTCAATGAGATAAAAACAAAGAGTAAGTGATTAATTGTTTTCCTCCTAAACATTAACGGAAAGAGTTACCAAGTAGCTGTTCTGACAGGAGATAGGTGGTAATAAAACCGAATAAATTAGTCAATGTGTGTGTAAGTTGTATATTGTATAGATTATTTTGTGAGCGAGTGTATTTAATGGAAATGAAAAGAATATGACCATTTGACTCTCAATATCTCGTGTCACTGTCAAATTCCTGCTTTACACAATTCTTTTCAGCAATTAACTGCATTAGATTATTTAGTTTGGTTAATAATTGTTGATAAATTGATCCAATTGGATAAAGCTAGCTTTAACAGCTTGGCCAGACTTGGAAATTTTAATATACCCCCCACGGTATTTGAAAAAGTTAGGGACAATCTATAGTGTCACAAAGTTGCTTATGGCTTTTGGTTCAGATAAAGAAAAAGAACAGCATTTTAATTTGTGAAGATTAGTCTGAGCAGAATTTCATTGTATCTAGAAAGAAATTGAAAAAAGAAATATTCTATTTCACTATTATGTTAGGTGCAACTATATCATCACAATGAAAAAGCAGAGTAAAAAGAGAACGTAGAGGAGATTTCATGATTTGATTGAGAATATAATATATTATTTTTTTGTAATTCCAAACAAAGATTAAGAAAATGATCTGATCAATGATGGCTCCGAGGATTTGGCTGTCGCGGGAACTATGACATTAATATAAATTTGTCGCTGCCTATAAAGACCCTATCTATCTATCTATCTATCTATATATATATATATATATATATATATATATATATATATATATATATATATATAAGCACTAATATTTGATTATTTTTTAAAAATATTTATAAGTATATATGAAATTTTTGACGAAATTTTTGTGTGACCGTGACCCCTCAACCTATAGTGTGCGTCCACCTGTGCCAACAATATAGAGACAATTTGCTCGTATAGTCAGAAAGAGTGTTTTACTTTTTAGTTGCTTTTTAGTGAATCTACTCGGTATAAAGTTAAATTAGTGGGTCAATAAGTCGGGTGAATAGTTAAAGAAAACAGTGGTGAGTTTAGCTGTCAAATAATTTCTTCTTTTTCTTGTTTTCACATTAGAAATCAAAATAAAACACAAGCTTTTTGTATTTATTTTAACACAAGCTAATTATATGTTTATATGCTGGTTAGGTGAAGTAAAGCATGTTATATGAGGAAAGTACGAAGAAAATGTGCCAATTGTCGTGTACAGCAAAGCAGCCAGCACAAGCAAATTCGCACTTGATAAGTGGCTAAGTCCACTTTCTAGTGGACCTAGTGGTTCACTAACTTTTACCAAAAAGGCAATAATTTGCAATTCAAAAAGAAAAAAGGAAAAAAGAAAACTAGACAGACTTTAACACACCAACTCCCACAGGAAGCAACAATGCAACTCACAAAAGGAAACCGAGTTTTTCCGCGACGGATCTAGAATTTGGGTTCATTCTTTACGCTTTTTCGTATTAAACTCATTATATTTGTATAATTATGGGTTTATATTTTTTATTTATTGTAATTTTTGTAAAATTTTATATATAAGTGTATACTCCACGTCTCCGGATACTACATTAGCCTCTAGGGTTCTTAATACTCTTGTTAAATTGTCCAGGCTCCAAACGCATGTTCGTTTCAATTTTAACGGATGTTTCCGAACAACTCCAAATGTTCAATGTTAGGTGTGTTTGGTGTTAAGCTTCCGTCCTAGGTTAATAGAATAGATAATTGTTGTTTCTTATATAATTTTGAACAATCGTCGCCATAAACTAATTTTTAGGATGGAAGCTAATTTTTAGGATGGAGTACAGCCTAAGGTTAAAATATAACTATAAAAAATATCCATAAAAGGTGAAATTTAATTAGTAACATGAAAAGATAAAACTAGTGTTATCGGTCAAACTTTCAAAAGAGAAAGAAATAACTAGACAAACTTCAACAACCAACCTGCCCAACATGCTACTGTGCAATTGAAAAATAAACAAAAGAGAACCAGACAATATTTCAACCAATATTCCATCAAGAAAACCAATTATGACAATTCTTAACCAAAGTCACAACTAACACTTATAAAAAGCACTAACTCAACTGTACATGATTGTGAAGCCTAACAAAAACACTCTAAAAGGAAAAGACTACGAGAATAATTACACTACAACTCTTATAGCTAATTCTTGTCTCAAGATTTTCAGCTATGGAATCCTCAACCAAAAGCCAAATACCAACACAATCAGAAGAAGAGCGTAACTGCACATATGCCATGCAACTATTGTCATCTTCAGTCCTCCCCTTTGTGTTGCATTCAACAATTCAATTGGAAGTTTTTGAGATATTAGCCAAATCTAATGACACTAAACTTTCTGCTTCTCAAATTGTTTCTCAAATTCCTAACTGCAAGAATCCTGATGCAGCTACTATGTTAGATAGGATGCTTTATGTCTTGGCTAGTTACTCGTTGTTTACTTGTTCCATTGTTGAGGATGAAGAAAATAATGGGGGCCAGAAAAGAGTGTATGGTTTGTCACAAGTGGGAAAATTCTTTGTTAGAGATGAAGATGGTGCATCAATGGGGCCACTTTTGGCTTTGCTTCAAGATAAAGTATTCATAAACAGCTGGTAAGTTTTGTCCTACTGTGTATTCTTTTTGCAGTGGCTGTATTGATTGGTTGCCTTTTTCACAAGACAAGATTCTTAAGTTTTATTACTTGTCGATTTATGTTAGTCGTATGTGCTAGTGTTATTATTCTCCATCTGATCCTTTTATTGGTCACTTTACCTAAAAATATTGTTACAAAACATTTGTCCTTCTAGAAAATCAGGTATTATTAATTTTTCAATTCCATCTTTATTACTCCAATAGTGAATATGGTTATTAATTAGTGTTTTAAGGAAGATGTAAGGATAATTTAATCAAATAGGATTTATTATTAATGTTGTCAAAGATTCTGGTGGATGGATCGGAGAAGATTTCTTCATCTTAATCAGAGTTTGATGTTCGAGCCACAGGAATGAATTTGTTTTTAATAGGGAGTATTTTCTCTTTGAATAGACCTTACACAATAAAAGGGCAGCCCGGTACACTAAGCTTCCGTTATGCGCGGGGTTCGGGGAAGGACCGCATCACCAGGTCTATTGTACGCAGCGTTACCCAACGTGAATCTAAATTAATGAGACTAAAAAATGGAACCCAACACCAGTGAAAACCAAAAAAAGAAGCAAACTTTAGTGGATGGCTTGGAAAGATCTTTCTTCTTGAATAACTTGGAGCGCTATATATTAAGGCGTCGCAGCCGTTAGATACTTTCAAGAAGAAAGCTAAAAAATGTTTTAAAGTTACGGCGCTAGAATAATGAAATTTCTCTATATATATAATTCAAAAGTTAATAATTTATTCTCTTAACTTAAATCTATATTATAAAACTATATTAAGTAACTTCTGCCTAATTTATAATATACAACTAATGTTTTGAGAAAACAAAATAACAACAACATCAAACCCAATGAAATCCCACAAGTAGAGTTTGGGGAGGATAGTGTGTACGGAGACCTTACCCCTACCTTATAAAGTTAAAGAGGCTGTTTTCGAAAGACTCTCGGCTCAAGAACATTAAAAATTTGAGAAAACAAAATATAAATTCAAAACCTATATTAAGTGTATAATCCATGGTATATTATATTGGCTTAGTAATCTGAAATGAAAGATTTATGTTTGACTCCTCTAAACTTGTTTTTAATGCAAAAGAGGCACAACATATATATTATAAGTATCTTTTTTTGGTTTCCCACTGTGGCCGCTAAATTGGATTCGCTGGAAGTGTCACATTGTTGGGGATGGGGGCAACGCTCACAACAAAGACGACTCTATAATTAGTGTTCGAACCTGAAATTTTAGTTAAAGATAAAGAAGTACTTACCATAATGGTAGATATGATCATATCTGACTCTCTTTCTAATTTCAAATTACAGGTTTGAACTAAAAGATGCAGTTCTTGAAGGAGGAGTTCCATTTGACAGGGTACACGGTGTGCATGCATTTGAATATCCAAAATCGGACCCAAAATTCAATGATGTTTTCAACAAGGCAATGATCAATCACACAACTGTAGTCATGAAAAAAATACTTGAAAATTACAAAGGTTTTGAGAACCTTAAAACTTTGGTTGATGTTGGAGGTGGTCTTGGAGTTAACCTCAAGATGATTACATCTAAATACCCCACAATTAAGGGCACTAATTTTGATTTGCCACATGTTGTTCAACATGCCCCTTCCTATCCTGGTACCTTCTCTCGTTCTTATTTTGTTGTTTATTATATTTACTTCGATCATCAGGTCTAGGTCTGTCAAGTTAAATTCGTTCTCAAAAAAGTTTATTAAGGTTTTGAACTCCATCACCTATTGCTTTAGGATTTTGAGTTGTATGCTCTGAGTCTTGCGCATGGTATCATAGTCAATTTATTTAAGCTCGTTATTGCACTTGTGAATTCTATTATATAAGGAGTAAGCCTTACCAAAAAGGAGCGAAAATATTTTCCAAAACTCTTTTTAAACCTTCCTCACCCCATTCCCCTCTCCCCTCTCCCCCAACCCCACCCACCACCCCAACTCCCCCGTCTTAGTTTTTTTATTTATCCTGGACTTTCTTATATTTTATGCTTTCCTTTAATTGAACTCTTGTAACTAAACCATTTGCCCCCCACCCTATAGTGTTTGCCTAAATTTTATATTTTTCAAAATAATATTTTCTATTTACTAATTAAACATTAGAAAATATTTTTCGGATTTTTTTCCACTCACCAACCAAGCATGGGAAAATAGTGATAAAACTACTCATTTTTCAAAATAATATTTTCAAGGAAAACATTTTCCTTTATACCAAATACCCTTACTCTTGTATACAAATCTTCATGTCGATGATCTTGCAATATATATACATGTATATGTATGATTTGCTAAACCACATGAACAAAATGGTTGAGCTCTGCGAATTGTGATATATGATTTGCTTATGTGTTGTGCACTATCAATTACTTAAATTAAACTTCATCTAATAATATTGCAGGGGTGGAACATGTTGGGGGAGATATGTTTGAAAGTGTTCCAGAAGGAGATGCTATTTTTATGAAGGTACGCCAAATTAATTGGAGGAGTCACATAGGTTTAGCAGAAAAGTGAAAAATTATTTCTTGTTTTTTTTTTTAAAAAACGTTTACAGTTCAGTTCGCCAAATTGGAAACGGAGGTAGTAATAAATAGAAGTTGCACAAATAAAATAAAAATAGTTTTATTAATTTGGAAGCGGAATAATGTGCCAAGACGATTATTTTTTTATGACGGTGGTGTCTGAGCCAGCTAACACGACTAATTTCACTAGCTACCTGCCATCTCCAATCAATACAGGTATCGGGTAACTCTGTTCACCAAAGGTTTGGTAGATAAGAAGAAGTCACCTATATAGTGTTTTTTGTATCTGCTGGAATAACGTGCCAAAATGACTAATATTTCAATGTTTCTTAATGAAGTGGATTCTTCATGATTGGAGTGATAGTCACAACCTCAAGTTGCTAAAGAACTGCTACAAGGCTCTACCAGACAATGGAAAGGTGATTGTTGTTGAGGCCATTTTACCAGTGAAACCAGACATTGACACCGCAGTGGTTGGCGTTTCGCAATGTGATTTGATCATGATGGCTCAAAATCCTGGAGGCAAAGAGCGTTCGGAACAGGAGTTTCGAGCCTTGGCTACTGAAGCTGGATTCAAAGGCGTTAACTTAATATGTTGTGTCTGTAATTTTTGGGTCATGGAATTCTGCAAGTAGATTTCTACTGTACATTGAGTTTCTACTACTCTTGAGTATCCATTTATGGCAATCTGGGACTGGAATTGCAGCTTAGTCCAGATTGAACATTGATATTCCTAATAATATTTCTATTATTTCCCTTGTTTGTTTATCTTGTATGAAAGGATGTCATTTTGGGTATTGATAAACATGTTCTCTAGGACAGAAATTGTAACTTCGTCCAACTTTATTGATACTCCTAGTAAGATTTATATGAATGTGTCTCTGGTTTGAGAAGAGTTTCAATATCTACAGACGGCACTTGCGAAAGTGGGACTGAGATGGCTGCGATTGACAAAGTATATAGGGGAGGTGATTCTTGTCTCTATTTATATTTTGTCGTACTCGGAGAAGTGGGTAGTGGTGACCCGAGAGTACATACTAGACGAAATGATGGTGGCTCCATACGGGGATTGTCGGCTTCTTATGGATGCATTAACTAGAAATTGGCAACAAAAATTGCAACTTAGTCCACATTAGGACGTTATTCCTAGTAATCGGTTTACAACATGCCTTTTCCAGTATGAAAAGTATAATTTTGAGTTACAGATAGGCCTTCGCACATGAAATTGGAAGGTAGCTTACAACCGGGAAATAGGGTGTTGATATTCCTAATTATCCTTATAACCTGGTTTGCTTTTTCTACCTATAAGAAGAGTTTCAGGACTACGGCTGAAGTTGCATGGACTAGGATGTTTATAATCCGAATAACCTTTCTATAATAACTTTGCTTTCCTAGTATGACAAATGTGTCCACTTTGAGTTTGTACACATGGGAATCTTGGGCAGTAACCGAGCCACATAGGCTCAAGAGTGATCAGATGAACACTATGTGCCGAAAAATTATATTGTATATATACGTCAAGTAGTACCTTTTTATACATATTACATATATATTAATCTGAAATGCCCTTCAACACTCTTAACAAATTTTTTAGTTAGCCATTGATTTTTGGACTGGTTTTGAACTGGATTTCTTGGAGGTATTTATCCAAAGAGTGTGCCCCTAGTAAAGGTCTAAAATTATACTACTTGAGAAGCAAAAGAACAGAGGAAGCATTATCAATGAAAAATCTTTATCAATATCCACAAACAGATTTAAATTGATCACTGCGTGAAGTCTAAATAATGGCGAAGATAAGGTAGCATTGCTTAAGCTGTGGCTAGTCATACCTACATACTTCCTTTTATTTTTTTATTTTTTTTTATTTTTTAGTTTTTCATTTAGTGTCTCATACCTGCGTTGGAACCCGACTAAATCTGGTTTCGTGTCGGAAAAGTCTCACATTAAGTGGGTAAAGCATTTCCTAACAAAGACAACTTCACATACCAGGACTCGAACTCTAGACCTCTGATTAAGGATGGTGGAGTGCTTATCACTACACTACAACCCCGGTGGGTCTTGCTACATACTTCCCACAATTATATGATCATGACAATTGACAACCATATGGTAACATGTTTTGTGGTACAATTTTATAAGCTTAATTACCAAAGACATGGATCTACTTGAAGGTATTGATATACATTTATAAGCACGTAATTTTTGATCCGTGCAATTTTTAAAAGCAGTATTTTAAAAATATTAACTTATCTTTTATTTTAATAGGATTTCAATCAACTTTTAATTTTAATTTTAAAAAATAAGTTTAAAAACACAAAAAATAGTTTTATAGTATTTCTTCTCTTATTATATATCTTTTTATTTTATCCTTTTATTTATTTATTTAAGCTTATTAGTATTTTATAGTGATAATATTTTAATTTTTACCATTACTTTAACATAGTTTTCTCTACCTTTTTATAACATTTAAAAAATACCAAAAATATTTTCATTTGTATATATAGTTTACTTTAATAGTTTATTCTTATTAACTAAGATTAATTAGTATATTTTGTTAGTATTTTTATTTTTATTTTATTTTTGTTCATTTAGGAAAAATTAAATTTGGGTCAATTAAGAGCTCATTTTCGGATTTTAGTGGCCCAGCAAGATAAAGGCTTATTCTTCCCAATCCATTAGCCCACTCTCCACTTAAAATACAATATTTAATCTTAGCCATCTACTTTCCTCTAATCCAATGGTCCATATTTCCATATACTCCCATATATAAACTCCATCTTTCACAAAAAAATCTAACCCTAGAGAGACCGAATTCCTCCACCCCTAAGACAGACCACCCTTCACTAACCTAGGAACACACACAAAAAAAGCATCAGCATGCCCCACAAAAATACATACGCCTTTGCTGTCCCATTTTCCCCCAAAAAACCAAATAAACCCAGATTTTCCAAAAACTTTGAGAAATCAGCCGCCCACCTCCCATAGGAAACCCTTCAACTCCTCCATTCTAAGCCGACCTCCCCCGGATTTTCAGGTCTTCAGCCGCATCTCCTCCGCCCTTCAACCATGAAACCACCATTGAAGCCTTTTTCTTTCGCGTTCTCAATCATAATAGTCACAGAACTTTAAAGAACTCAAGAGATTTTATTCAGGTTTACTATTTCAGAATCCGGCGAGCTCTCAAACACCGGCGATATTCGTCGAAACAGGTTGGTTTCAACTGGAAACCTTAATATATGCTCAAATCTGGCCAGTTTTAGAATTTTTCGGCGAGGCATCCAAACAAAAGGGAGTTTGAGTCAGTGAGGTTGTCTGCTTGGATTCGCCGTTCGAGGTCTCTGTTCGATTTTTCCGGTCCAGGCTCTGTTCCACAGTTTCGGTCAAGTATTTCTACGCGATTTTGTTGCTTTCGCGTTTCAAAGCTTTCAACAGTCACAGTCAGATTCTGTTTTAAGGTCCATTTCCTAACACACACTCCAATTTTATTGACCTTGTATGCCCATAATTTTGTTTGACTGATTATGTGAGATGATCTCTTTATTTTGCTCTTGGTATGATTCTGTGTTACATATACTTAATTTTGTGTAAATCTTTTGAGTTTAAATTAAATATATTGTGGATGATATATCATTTTTATAGTGTGTAACCTTAACGGAAGTATTTACTGTGTTTTGAGCAACCGCTCCATTTAGTTGATAACATGAAGGTGAATTAAGTCATAAGATACTTTTTTGGAAAAAAGAAGAGTTACGGAATTAAGATGCAGAGATTCTAAGTTGGAAAACTAACGAGAAATAATAAGCTGTGGGATTTGTGGACTAAAATGAAAGTGAATTAGGTCAAAGTGATATTGGATTGAATTTTGTTTGGCATGTGACAATTTGAGCTGTGAAAGATTTTTGTCAATTCTTTATTTTTGCGTTACTAATTTAACCGCTAGTAGCATGTTTAGGCAGTCAACACTTGGGTAAGCAAACTTTTAGGGTATTTATGTTTTAGCTTTTTCGAGGTGAGAGTTCGTTCCCTTTAGTTCATTTTCAGGGGAATGTCCCGTAGACTTTGTATATATTTTTATCCGGGGTATGCTCCGTAGTATCATATATTTGGAGGCCGTGACTAACCTCGTGGAAAAGTATAGTATATATTAGTATTTAGGACTTTACTTTACTTTTCTCTTTCTATTTTCTTTTATTAGGTGGGATGACCTCGATCCTCTTTTATGATTGCTTTCCTTTTTATGTGTTTTAACCTCAATTTGAATATTTTAAAAGCCAACTTGATCATGTGCGCAACCATACTAGTTACGGGACTCGGGGAATGCTTAACACCTTCTCCCCGAGTCAAATGAACCCTCTTACCTGAATCTTTGGTGCAGTCAGTTTTAGAGTCTAAAAATGATGACCTGACACACTGAAATCAAATATCAGGTGATGACTCTGAAAATCTTTTGAACACAAATTTTTGTTACTTTCTAATTGAAAACTCTTGTGAGCTTTACAAATATTTTTATTTATTTTAAAGGGGTTAGTGAGGTGTAAAAAGGGGTGTGACAACATTAACTTCCAACTGCTAAATAAAAACACATGAAGGTAAGAGAATGAAAAGACAATGTACAAATAAGCAAAATATAGACGTAGTTCATTTGAGTTTTATTCTGTTAGAATATTAAGACAACAAAAGAACAAAGCAGAGTTTACATTTCGAAGAGCAAAGTTGCATGATTGCTCAACTGAAATCTATTTTGACCATGTCTCTGCAGCAACATTAGGACTCTATTTCTTTTCAGCTGCTCCCAATAATTTCCTTGTACAAGTCCTTGATCTTTGATATCAAAACTTCTCTGTTAACGGCAAAATGTTATAAGAAGAGAGGTAAGTAGTGACAAACACGACGTATGAATAATAAACTTAGCTTCCACTAATTCGTATATCGACGAAATGGAATTACCTGTTTGGTTTGAAGACCAAGTTCTTGTAGTCTTTGTATGATGCCAAAAGGGAAAGAAAATTGATGCTCGAGAGGGGGAACAGGTTCTCAGGAGAAATAAAAGTCTTTTTGCAGGAAAATTTGTATAGAGATTCAGTTCTCAGGGGAACTTGAATTATAAGTTTGTCATCATAAAAAGGGAGAAATTAATAAGTTATATGCCTTTTTGCATTTTGATGATCTAACAAACTTCATAATAAGAATCAGATTGAGAACCTATCACACATCCTCAAAGTGCTCAGTCTGGTACAAGTTCCAACAACTTGATTCAAAGAAATGACAGAGGCAACAAATGAATATTAGATCCCTTCCTGACAGTACAAGTCAACTCTCCACAACTGTAAAGTCGCTGCACTATTTCTCTGCACACACATAATAATGTAAACAGTGCAACAATCACTTTATGGAGAATGCCTTGTACCGGATAATTGCTTGCATCATCCAAGTGACCTCACTTGTATATTACCAACATGAAGCAAGTGAAAAACACATACTTGAACGATCCAAAATTATCAAGTTTCTATCTCAAGTATGCTGCCGATTTTGAGTGACTTCAAGACTTCAAGAACAAAATAACAACTAAACAAAGGATCAGTTTCCAGCACTGTGTTACCATATGTCTTTAGTTTTGTTGTACCTTTGTTAGAGTGATCTACTTGTAATTCTTACTTAGCTTAGTTAGAAGCATTGTTGTACCTATGTCTTGGCTAGAGTTAATCGAGTTGTGAGCTTTGTAATAGAGTTATTACAAAGAGGCTTGTAATAGAGTTATTACAAGTAGATGAGAGAATAAGAGGTTAATTCCTAGGTTATAATAGTTTGTACTATGAAGTTTGCTCAGTTAGTGAAGTTGAAATCCTACGAGTGTAGGTCGTAATTTTTAATAATGGAGTTGGGAGTTTTCCACGTAAAACTTGATATGTCATTTACTTATCTTTGATTGTGTACGTTCTGTGGGAACTGATAGAGAATCAGGTTCTCTATACAGTTTGGTGGACCCTAAGTTTCTATCAATTGGTATTAGAGCAAGTTCTTTCTATCAGGCTAATACCTAGAAAGGATCCACATAGCTGCTCCACCAAACTTTGAAGAAGGTCAATCAACCTACAGACCACCAAGATTCAATGGATAATACTACAGATGGTGGAAGACAAGGATGCATGATTTTATCATGGTTGAAGATTTAGAGCTCTGGGATGTTATCTGCGATGGACCCTTCGTCCCCATGAAGACCACTGGCGAGCTAGCAATGACAGTTCCAAAGACAAGGAAATAGTATAACGATGCTGACCGCAAAGCTATAGAGATCGAACAAAAAAGATCCCCGTCTGCGGTATTGGACCAGGCGAGTATAATAGAATTTCTGCCTCTCAATCTGCTAATGAGATCTAGGAGGCTCTCCATACTGCACATGAAGGAACAACTAATGTCAAGTAGTCAAATATCGACATGCTCACCACTGAGTATGACCTCTTCAGGATGAAGGATGATGGGTCCATTCAGGACATGCACACTCGATTAACCTCCATCATCAATGAGCTTCACTCTCTAGGAGAGATTATTTCCAGGAACAAACTTGTCAGTAAAATACTTAGTGTATTACCTAGTCCTTGGGAAAGCAAAGTCAATGCTATCATAGAGGCAAATGTTCTGCAAAAGCTGACCATTGATGAACTCATCGAAAATCTGAAGACCTATGAAATGAAGAAAAAGAAAGACCAGAAAATAAGAGAAACCAAAAAGGAGAAGAACCTATTCCTCAAGGCCGACAATAATAACTCAAGTGGCGAGGATGCTGACATGGACTATCTGACAAAAAGGCTTCAGAAAATGGTTCACAGAAATGGAGGCATTCCAAAAAAGGGTAATTCCAGCAGACCAAATAGCTATGACTTGTGTCATAAATGTAGGAAGCCAGGACATTTCATCAAAGCCTATCCTCTACAGAAGCAAGACCAGTACAAGCATAACACAGACAAAACAGCCTAGAGGAACTCGGTTCCTGACAAGAGATTCAAGAGAAAAGATGTTGCTGACAATATTGTGAAGCAAGCTCTTGCTGCATGGGGAGATTCTTCCAATGCATCTGGGGAAAATGATGAATAAGGTGACACCTCCATGATGGCCGTTGAAAGCAAAGCAACTGAATATGACTCTATTTTTACCTTGATGGCAAAATCTGATGAGGACGAAGATGATGATGACGATGAGGTAAACTTTCTGGACGTTCAAAGACATTTGAAGTCTTATTGTCAATAAAAGCTTATATATTTGAAAAATGTCCTAATTGATGCTTATCATAATTTCATTAATGAAAAAAATGTGTTAACTACAAAACTAGGAGAGGTTGAATATGAGAGAGATGATCTAGTAGTCATAGTGGTTGACTTAAAAGAAAGCATTGAGGATTTAAAAAAGGAAAATGATGCTTTAACTGATATTATTGAAAACGTAGAGCATGAGAGACATGACTTGTTGGTGGTAGTTGTGGATGTTAAAGAAAGCATTGGGGAACTAAAATGGGAATACAGTTCTAGGAACACTCAAAAGGGAAAGGAATTTGCAAGTGAGGCACACCTTAAGCTTGAAAATGAGCTAAAAATGGTGACATCTAGTCTGTGTGTTGAACTTGAAAGAAACAGACAACTTCAGGAAGATCTAGGCAGAGTTAAGAATGACCTAGAAAAATCTCTTAAATGGACCTGGTCCTCTGATGCAATCTCTTATATGTCTTTTTGCATTTTGATGATCTAACAAACTTCATAATAAGAACCAGATTGGGAACCTATTACACATACTTAAAGTGCTCAAGAACAACAAGTCTCAAGTTTGGCACCAGTTACAACAACTTGATTCAAAGAAATGACAGAGGGAACAAATGGATATTAGTTCCCTTGCTGACAGTATAAGTCAACTCTCCACAACTGTAAAGTCGATACACTATTTCTCTACACACATGTAACAGTGAAAACAGTGCAGCAGTCACTTTGTGGAGCATGCCTTGTACCGGATAATTGCTTGCATCATCCAAGTGACCTTACTTGTATATTACCAACATGAAGCAAGGGAAAAGCACACACTTGACCGATCCAAAATTATCAAGTTTCTATCTCAAGTATGTTGCCGATTTTGAGTGACTTCAAGACTTCAAGAACAAAGAAACAACAGAACAAATGACTAGTTTCCAGCACTGTGTTACCATATGTCCTTAGTTTTGTTGTACCTTTGTTTTAGTGATCTACTTGTAATTTCTACTTATCTTAGCTAGAAGCATTGTATAGGAAATCATTTGTAAAACCATAAACCTTGTGTTTGTGTCTTGGCTAGAGTTAGTCGAGTTGTGAGATTTGTAATAGAGTTATTACAAAGAGGCTTGTAATAGAGTTATTACAATTAGGTGAGGGATTAAGATGTTAATTCCTAGGTTACAATAGTTTGTACTATGAAGTTTGCTTAGTGCTAGTGAAGTTGAAATCCTACGAGTGTAGTGTTAGGTTTTAGTTTTAATGATGAAACAATAATATAATTGCTTTTGGTGTAGGGAATCAAGGAAATCAACTAAGATCGAAGTGCACAAAGAGAAACAATCAAAGTTGAAGGAAGAAATCAATCGAAGATTGATTGAAACATTCAAAAGGAAAAGAAGAACTGACAATCCGGCGAGATAATCAATCCGAGATTGATTGAAGAGTTAAAAAGGAAAAGAAGCATTAAAGATCCGCAAGATAATTAATCAGTAGCTATTACTGGAAGGACTCAGAACTAAGGAGCAAATCCGGTGCTATCAAGACTAAAAATGGAAAGATGTCAAAGTCCACACATCAAGGAAGAGTAACGAGAATTAACCTTATTCTTGAAAAGAATCAATTTCTTTCCAAGGATCAAATCTCTTGGGTTGGCAAATCTCTTCAGTAACGGTCTCCTACAAAGTATTTATACGCAACCTTAAGTCTTAGAGAGACATACTTTGATCAAACCAATTACCATCTCTTTGTTATTCTTCAAACAAACATTGTAGCTCTACTAGATCTGTTGTGTAACAAGTTAGAGAAGAAAGTGAGAAAAATACTGGTGAGGCATTATATCAAGAAAAGATGAGTGACATAAAAACTGAGCTGTTGGTGTAAACTACACCATTCACTTTGTACTCAAAAAACTCAATCACTGAAAGAGAACTTCCTTGCAACCCAAAGGGACTGGACTAGAATTTACATTGAATACGAACCAGTATAAAAACTCCGATGTCTTTAATTCCTACACTTTACTTTTGCATTTTAATTCTGCACTTTACTTTTGCATTTTAATTCTGCACTTCTTATTATCTCACTATTACATCTAGTCGACTAATTGAAAAACCACTCAACTTATAATAATTAATTTTAAAATAAGCAATTCACCCCCTCTTGTACTTTCAATTGGTAAGAGAGTAAGGCTCACATTTTTCTTTTGCTTAACAGTTTGTGAGAAAAGATCATGGCTAATCAAGTTATTGTCGGAGCACTCTTCCAAGAAGGAACATCGCAAGTAAAGCCCCCATATTTCAATGGACAACATTTCTCTCACTGGAAAGTGCGTATGGAAATATACGCAAAGTCTTATGATGTCAAGGTCTTATGAGTTATCAAAAAAGGGAACTATCCTCTGTCGGCTGCTGCTCAACCACCTGCTGATCCTGAAGATATAGATGAATATACTGATGAACAAATGGCAGTTGTGCAAGTTAATGCTAAAGCAAGGAATCTTCTTTATAATGCTATAAGTGGTGAAGAATATGAGAAACTCTCCAGTTGCGATACAGCCAAAGAGATGTGGGATAAACTTGAAGTTACTTATGAAAGAACCAATAAAGTGAAAGAAACCCATATTAACATGTTGGTTCATGACTACGAACTCTTCCTGATGAAAGAAGGAGAATCCATTGAAGATATGTTTGCCAGATTTAGCAAAATCATTAGCGATCTAAAAGCTTTTGGCAAACCATACTCAAGTGGTGATCAAGTTAGGAAAATTTTGAGAAGTCTATCCACTACTTGACAGACAAAAGTGGTTACACTTAAATCAAAGGATTTGAACAAATTATCATACGATGAACTTCGAGGAGAACTTATAGCCTTCGAGAAAACTCATCTCAAGAAAACAAACCAAGAAGAAAAGAAGAAAACAATTACTTTCAAGGCTAGAACTGAAAGAGTAGACAATGATATTGATGATGACCCGGAAGCTCTTCAAGAAGAAATTGCCATGGTATCAAGGAACATGAATGGTTTAATGAGGAGATACAGGAATACAAGAAGAGGCAAGAGACCACCCAAGCAAACTAGGCAATATAACGAACAAACAAAAATGATGGCAAATGCTATGAGTGGTAAGATTTGGGCATGTTCAAGCTGAGTGTCCTGATCTTAAATGAAGGGTTTCCAGAGGTTTTAACAAGAGCAAATCATTTGGAAGATGGAGTGATGAAGACAATTCAGAACACGAAGAGATAGCAAATCTATGTTCCATGACAATTCTGGAAAACGACATGAACAAACTCCGAGGGTGCTGGACAGATGAGGACACTTCAGATGACGAATGCAATGATGACAATGAGAACTGTTTCATGGCGCGAGGTGAAACAAGCAAGGTAAGATCTTATAACTGTGAAAGATGTAATGAATTGTAGGATATTCTTACCTTACTTTGAAAGAGTCTCAAAAAATGATGAATGAACTAAAGAGACTCAACAAAGAAGTAAAAGACTGGAAACTCAAGCTTGAAGTATGCGAAATTGAAAAGGAAGTACTTCAAGATGAGTTTCAGGAATTGCAAATGCAACTCAATGTCATGCGCAAATCCACCAGTCATAGTTCTGTCAAGTCGAACCAGGCGACTTACAAGTCAACTGGAGAAGGACCAGCCAGAACAGAGTCCACTAGTACTAACACAAATGAAAGATCCAAAAATGGATTAGGACTTACGTGTCACTACTTTAACAAAAGTGGAAATAAATATTCTTTTTGTCGATTTCGTAAATCAAATGTCTCAGGATGGATTTGGAAACCCAAAAACAATCCTGAGTCCAGTAATACTAACCAACAAGGACCCAAGCAAGCTTGGATACCTAAAAGGAATTGATAATTATGTTTTGCAGGAACACCACAGAAGGAGTCGCAAGGGAAATTGGTACTTAGATAGTGTGTGTTCCAGTCACATGACAGGTGACAAAAACCTGTTTAAAGAAGTTACAAAAATAGATGGAGGAAGTGTCAAATTTGGTGATGACTCAAAAGGAAGAATAGTCGGTATCGTAATAGTTCCTTTCAATAATAACTGTGATATCACTGAGGTTTATCTTGTTGACGGACTTAACTATAATCTTCTGAGTATAAGTCAGCTATGCGACTCAGGGTATGAAGTAAAGTTCAAGAAAATAGGCCGTGCTATTGAAGATGAGACATGTAAAATAATCCTCCCAGGTAAAAGGTATGGAAATGTCTATATTCTTGATGGTTTTGAAAATATAGATGGTCATATTTGCTTAACATCCATGTCTGATGATCCATGGTTATGGCATAAGAAACTTGGTCATGCAAGCATGCATCTGATAGAGAAATTTTCCAAGCATGATTTAGTTATTGGTTTACCTAAACTCAATTTCTCTAGAAATCATGTATGTGATGCATGTAAGATTAGTAAACAAACTAGAAAATCTTTCAAAAATAAAGATATTGTATCTACTTCAAAGCCTTTCCAATTGCTTCATATGGACTTATTTGGACCCACTAGAACTGCTAGCATAGGAGGAAAACGATATGCCGTTGTTATTGTTGATGATTACTCACGCTTTACTTGGGTGATTTTTCTATCTCACAAAGATGAAGCTTTGAAAAATTCGAGATCTTCTGTAAAGAGGTCGAAAAAGAAAAGCGGTATCTTATTACAACAATTCAAAGTGATCATGGAGGAGAATTTGAAAGCAGAGTATTTGAAGATTTCTATAATGATCAAGGATACACCCACAATTTCTCTGCTCCAAGGTCATCCTAACGGAATGGAGTTGTTGAGCGAAAAAATATGACATTACAAGATATGGCAAGAACTATGATACTAGAATATTCGTTGCCAAATCACTTCTGGGCAAAAGGAGTAAGTACATCATGTCACATTCTCAATCGATGCCTCATAAGACCCATCCTGAAGAAGACTCCTTATGAATTGTGGAAAGGTAAACAACCCAATATAAGTTACTTTCATCTGTTTGGAAGCAAGTGCTTCATTCATAATAATGGTAAGGACAATCTTGGAAAATTCGATCCAAGAATTAACGAAGGTATTTTTCTGGGCTATTCATTAAATAGTATATCCTTTAGAGTCTATAATAAATGCACACTGTGTGTAAAATAATCAGTACATGTTATCTTTGATGAAAATAACACTTCGGCCGAGAAAGAAATTATTGCAGGGGATGAAGATCAAATTCAAAAAATTCAGAAGACAAGAAAATCCCAAGAGTCGACTAATAAACCTGATGGTGTAATGGAGTCAACTAATGAGATTAGCAACAGTAAATCATAATCTCCGAAGGAGTCAACTACTCATACAAGTACAATTCGTCCAAATAAATGGAGTGGTGAACCAGAATATCCTCAAAAGTTTATCATAGGAGTCCCAAGTAAAGGAATGAAAACCAGGGAAGCTCTCAAGAAGAAAGCAAACATAGAGCTAATTTCCTAGATTGAACCAAAGAAAATAGAGGAAGCTCTGAAAGACTCAAGCTGGTTACAAGAAATGCAGGAAGAGCTAGATCAATTTGACAAAAATCAAGTGTGGAAACTGCTGCCTAAGCCTGAAAAAGCTCTTGTAATTGGAACAAAATGGATTTTCAGAAATAAGCTAAATCAGGATGGAAAGGTTATGAGAAACAAAGCTAGATTAGTAGCTCAAGGATAATCACAACAGGAAGGAGTCGACTATGACGAAACCTTTGCTCTAGTAGCTCGACTGGAATCAATACGAATTATTCTTGCATACACATCCTTTAAAAGATTTAGGCTCTTCCAGATGGATATCAAATGTGCCTTTATAAATGGTTTCATTGAGGAGGAGGTATATGTAAGACAACCCCCTAGATTTGAAGATTCAAAGTTTCCTTACCATGTGTACAAATTGACCAAAGCATTGTATAGACTTAAACAAGCTCCACGAGCATGGTACGAAAGACTCAGCTCATTTCTTATTGATCACGGATTTACAAGAGGTAAAGTAGACACTACCCTTTTTATTAAAAGTTCATCAGAAGGTAATCTCATTATTCAAGTTTACATTGATGATATTATTTTTGGTAGTGCTAATCCTCTTATGTGCAAGGACTTTTCAAATCTTATGCAAAGTGAGTTTGAAATGAGTATGATGGGAGAGCTAACGTTCTTTCTTAGAGTTCAAATTCAACAATCTAAAGAAGGAATGTTTATATGTTAGACAAAATACACAAAGGAGTTGATTCATAAGTTCGGTATGAGTAATGCTAAAGCTATTGGCACACCAAATGAGTCCTTCAACAAGTCTTGACAAAGATGAACAGGGAAATCATGTTGATGAAACTGAATATCATGGAATGATTGGCTCCCTTCTTTATCTAACTGCTAGTCGACCAGATGTTATGTTTAGTGTTTGTAAATGTGCCAGGTTTCAGTCAGCTCCTAAAGACTCACATCTGACTACAGTAAAGAGAATTATTCGATATCTCATTGGAACTATTTCTCACGGATTATGGTATCCACGCTCTAACAATTTTAAACTAGAAGGTTTTTCAGATGCTAATCTTGCAGGTGATAAGGAAGACAGAAAAAGCACCAGCGGAACATGTCAATTACTTGGAAAAGCAGTGATATCTTAGAACAGTAAAAAACCAGGATCAGTTGCACTATCCACAACTGAGGCTGAGTATATCGCCATTGGACAATGTTGTGCACAATTACTATGGATGTCTCATCAATTGGGTGACTATGAGCTATTCTTTAAACCCATTCCAATTTTCTGTGATAACTCTAGCACCATATGTGTCTCAAAAAATCCTGTGCATCACTCTAGGGCAAAGCATATAGACATCAAGCATCATTTCATTAAAGATCATATTCTTAAGGGAAATATAGAATTATCTTTTGTTGGAACTACTGATCAATTAGAAGATATTTTCACTAAACCTTTACTTGAAGACATATTTTGCTTTTTAAGAGAATTACGTGGTATTATTTCCATTGATCATTAATATTAGGACCTATGTGATATTTTTATGTTTTGTATGCCTAATGTTTAAACGTTGTCTTTTCATAGTCATTAATTGCGCCTCCGAATTCCCTATCTTTTCCTCTCTTTTCATATCCCTTGCAGTGTTCAAGAAAGGAAAACCAATCATCACGCCTGTTCAACTGACACCCTTTCCTTTTCTGCACCAAATTGTTAGAAACCCCTTCTTTTAATATCTGAAAACCTCTTCCAATCTCCATCATTCCCATCGCCTAGAAACCCTCTCCGAAACTCTCTTCAATCAGTTTATTCCATGGCTAAACACTCTAAAAATCCCTCAGCCTCCACCAGGAAAAGTACTTGCTCCAGAGCAAAATCTTTTTCCCAGCCTCCAGAATAAGTAGACCTAGGGTCCGACCACTCAGAAGGCTTTGCCTCATCTCAGGCAGAACTCTCAGATCATTCTCATCCTCTAGGAGAAAACGCCCTAGGAAAAAGACCTTTGGAAGAACCTCCTGAATCCTTTACTCCAAAGAAATCGAAAATAGATCTCTCAAGTTCTTTAGAGTCTGACCTAAATTTCTGGGATTCTCCAAATAGGGATTTTTTTATTGCTCTGAAAGACAAGCCAGTTTCTCATGACAGAGTAGTCGACCTTGATGACATGGAAGCTCTAAACTGTAAGGTAAAAGATCTGTTTGTTTATCAAGGCTGGTCAAAATTCTTTTCTGTTCCCCATCCTAAAGTGTATGAACCCCTAGTAAGAATGTTTTATGCCAATCTTTGCTCTAGTAAGTCTAAAATGTTGGAATTCTTAGTAATAGAAAAGCGCATTGTTCTTGATTGTGCCATGTTTGACTCAATTTTCCTGTGTAAGTATTCTGGTTTTCCCATGCTTTTCAAAAATTCTTGGCCTGGTGATTTTGAAATCACCTTTGATCAAGCAAAACGTTGTATTGCTGAGTGTTCATCTGAATCCCTCCCGAACCAGTTAGGTCCAAGTGATGTTAGCTTTGAAACTCGTGTTCTAGCCCACATTGTTGCAACTACTCTTCTCCCTCGTACTGGCTCCTTCTCTACCTTCTCTCAAAGAGATACCTTTCTTGTCTATTGCCTTGTGACCAAACTCAAGATCAAACTGTCCTCTTGAGTTATAAATTTTATGATTGGAAGTGCTGATGATCCCATCAGTCTGCCCTATGGCATGTCCATCACTCATATTCTGGAAGCTCATAATATATCTATCTCTGAATTCCCCTTCGTCTCTGTTTCAAAATCTTACAATTATAGGGCGTTTTCTAGTATGGGATATGTGTGTGTGAAGGGTTCCTGGGTTAAGAAACAGGAAGGTGAGGTCAAGCATGTTCAACCGGATTCCAAGACCAAAGCCTCTCTTTCCCATCACAGTCTTAGTAATCCTGACCTTGCTGAGAAATGACTGCCATTGACAACCAGCTGACCACCATCAAAGATCTTCTTACTTCCACTCAGTCTACTGTTGGGGACATTCATGCAATCTCCAAAGAGACAAGGTCTGATGTTTCAAAGATAAGGGTTGCAATTCTTAGAGTTAGGGAAAACACAGTCAAGGCATTCAAGGAAGTACACGACAAGCATGATGGAGTGTCTGTCTCAGCTAATGCTAGCTTTGATCAACTGAAGGAGGCAATTTGCAACACTCTTACTTATTTCTTGTGTTGTTAGTGTGGAAATTTCAAGTAATTGTTTTTTGCTGTGCTGTTTTGGACTGGATAACCAGTCATTGGATGATTGTTTTTAACTCTGCCTGCATATCATGCTACAAATTCTGCTTTAGTATCTGGTGTATTGTTGTTTTTATCCCCTCTTTGCTGATGTCAAAAAGGGGGAGAAGGCTATACATATATTCGTGTAGTTACATCCATTGCAGGGGGAGTAGACTATAAATACTACAGGTAAAGTCGACTAAAAGAAGTAGTCCCAATGACACCTATTGAGGGGGAATCAACTGCACTCATTGAGGGAGAGTAAAATACAGGGAAGTTAACTGATGTTTACATATATTATTTTTTTATAATCATCAAAAAGGGGGAGATTGTTAGATTTTAGTTTTAATGATGAAAAAATAATATAATTGCTTTTGGTGTGGGGAGTCAAGGAAATCAACCAAGATCGAAGTGCACAAAGAGAAACAATCAAAGCTGAAGGAAGAAATCAATCAAAGATTGATTGAAGCATTCAAAAGGAAAAGAAGCACTGATGATCCAGCGAGATAATCAATCCGAGATTGATTGAAGATTTAAAAAGGAAAAGAAGCATTGAAGATCGGGCAAGATAATCAATCAGTAGCTATTACTGGAAGGACCTAGAATTAAGGAGCAAATCAGGCGCTATCAAGACTTAAAAATGGAAAGCTGTCAAAGTCCACACATCAAGGAAGAGTAAAGAGAATTAACCTTATTCTTGGAAAGAATCAATTTCTTTCCAAGGATCAAATCTCTTGGGTTGGCAAATCTCTTTAGTAACGGTCTCCTACAAAGTATTTATACGCAACCTTTAAGTCTTAGAGAGATATACTTTGATCAAACCAATTACCCCCTCTTTGTTCTTCTTCAAACAAATATTGTAGTTCTACTAGATCTGCTGTGTAACAAGTTAGAGAAGAAAGTGAGAAAAATACTGGTGAGGCATTATATCAAGAAAAGATGAGTGACATAAAAACTGAGCTGTTGGTGTAAACTACACCATTCACTTTATACTCAAGAAACTCAATCACTGAAAGAGAACTCCCTTGCAACCCAAGGGAACTGGACTAAGATTCACATTGAATTCGAACCAGTATAAAAACTCCGGCGTCTTTAATTCCTGCACTTCACTTCTGCATTTTAATTCTGCACTTCTTATTATCTCGCTATTACATCTAGTCGACTAATTGAAAAACTAGTCAACTTATAATAATTAATTTTAAAATAAGCAATTCACCTATCCTCTTGTACTTTCATGTAGGTCGTGATTTTTAATCTTGGAGTTGGGAGTTTTCCACATAAAACTTGATGTGTCATTTACTTATCTTTGATTGTGTACGTTCTGTGGGAACTGATAGAGAATCGAGTTCTCTATACAGTTTGATGGACCCTAAGTTTCTATCAATTGGTATTAGAGCAGGTTTTTTCTATTAGGCTAACACCTAGAAAGGATCTACATAGCTGCTCCACCAAACTTTGAAGAGGGTCAATCAACCTACAGACCACCAAGATTCAATGTATAATACTACAGATAGTGAAAAATAAGGATGCATGATTTTATCATGGCTGAAGATTCAGAGCTCTAGGATGTTATCTACGATGGACCCTTCGTCCCCATGAAGACCACTGGCGAGCCAGCAGTGACAGTTCCAAAGACAAGGAAGGAGTATAACGATGCTGACCGAAAAGCTATAGAGATCGAACAAAAAAGATCCTCATATGTGGTATTGGACCAAACGAGTATAATAGAATTTATGCCTCTCAATCTTCTAATGAGATCTGGGAGGCTCTCCAAACCGCACATAAAGGAACAACTCAAGTCAATTAACAAAGATCGACATGCTCACCACTGATTATGAACTCTTCAGGATGAAGGATGATGGGTCCATTCAGGACATGCACACTCAATTAACCTCCATCATCAATGAGCTTCACTCTCTAGGAGAGATCATTCCAAGGAACAAAATTGTGGTCCTTGGGAAAGCAAAGTCAATGCTATCATAGAGGCAAATGATCTGCAAAAGCTGACCATTGATGAACTCATCGAAAATCTGAAGACCTATGAAATGAAGAAAAAGAAATACCAGAAAATAAGAGAAACCAAAAAGGAGAAGAACCTGTTCCTCAAGGCCGACAATAATGACTCAAGTGGCGAGGATACTGACATGGACTATCTGACAAAAAGGCTTCAGAAAATGGTTCACAAATGGAGGCATTCCAAAAAAGGGTAACTCCAGCAGACCAAATGGCTGTGACTTGTGGCATAAATGTGGGAAGCCAGGACATTTCATCAAAAACTGTCCTCTGCAGAAGCAAGACCAGTACAAGCATAACACAGACAAAACAACCAAGAGGAACCCGATTCCTGACAAGAGATTCAAGAGAAAAGATGCTGTTGACAATATTGTGAAGCAAGCTCTTGCCGCATGGGGCGATTCTTCTAGTGCATCTGGGAAAGATGATGAACAAGGTGACACCTCCATGATGGCTGTTGAAAGCAAAGCAGCTGAATATGACTCTATCTTTGCCTTGATTGCAAAATCTGAGATTATTGAAAACATAAAGCATGAGAGACATGACCTGTTAGTAGTAGTTGTGGATCTAAAAGAAACCATTGAGGAACTAAAATGGGAATACAGTTCTGGGAACACTCAAAAGGGAAAGGACGTTTCAAGTGAGGCATACATTAAGCTTGAAAATGAGCTAAAAATGGTGAAATCTAGTCTGTGTGTTGAACTTGAAAGAATCAGACAACTTAAGGAAGATCTAGGTAGAGTTAAGACTGACCTAGAGAAATCTCTTAAATGGACCTGGTCCTCTGATGCAATCACTGCCATGTATAAGAACACTGGGGGGGAACAAGCATGTAATCGGGTTCCAAAAGGAAAAGACTCTATACAATCCATATAGCAAGTACGTTACTATCCCTGATAATTGGCAGTGCACTCACTGTGGTAACATTGGACACTTTAAAGAAATCTGTAAAGCTAGATTTCAGTCCCAATCAAAAAATAAAATCTTTGTTGAAAAAGTAACTACTGCTAAAGAACCTTGTCCCTCAAATAAAAAATGTGGGATGCCTGCTTGGACAAGAGGAAGTTTGATTCACCCTTTTCCTCATTACAAGGGACCCTAACTTATTTGGGTTCCTAAGTTCAACCCATGATTTCCTTGTGCAGGGAGTAGTGAATGGAAGTAGCCAAAGATGGTATATGGATAGTGGCTGCTTTAAGCATATGACTGAAAACACCAATGATTTCCTTTCACTCAAATCCCTGCAAGAAGGAAGTGTGTTCTTTGGCAATGGCAAAAAGGGATACATTCTGGGAGTAGGAAGAGTTGGGAAGATACCCACTCATTCAATTGAGAATGTTTGCTATGTGAATGGCTTGAAATATAGCCTACTGTGTCTCTCCCAAATTTGTGACAAAGGAAACAAAGTGGACTTCTTATGAAAGACTTGCATTGTTATAAATCTTATAACTAGTGAAATGGTTTTGATGGCAAAAAGATTCAAAAATATGTATGTTACTGATTTTGTGTTTTTGAACAATGAGGATCTTACATGCTTGACTGCTGTTGATGATGATGCTGACCTGTGTCATAGAAAATTAGGACATGTAAGCTTTTCGTTGCTAAACAAGCTGGTCAAGAAGGACCCGGTTCATGGGCTGCCTAAGTCAAGGTTCAAAGAGCATAGGGTGTATGATGCATATGTAAGAGTAAAGCAAGTGAGGTCCTCCTTCAATCCCAAAAAGGAAGTAAGCACCTCAAGGCCACTTGATCGCCTCCATATGGATCTGTGTGGACCTATGAGGGTGCCAAGTAGAGGAGGAAAGAAGTACATTTTCGTCATAGTTGATGAATACTCCAGATTAACATGGACCATGTTCCTCAGAACCAAGGATGAAAGAAACGTTTCCAGTTTTTGCTGCCTTTGTGAAGAAGATTCAAGTGAATATGAGCCATATGTTATGAGTATAAGATATGATCAAGGCACAATGTTCGATAATGCAAATTTCAATGAATTTTGTGCTGAAAATGGTATAAGTCACAATTTTCAGCTCCTAGAACACCCCAACAAAATGGTGTTGTGCAGAGGAAAAATAAGACTCTTGAAGACATAGAAAGGACTATGCTGATAGACAGTGGTATTGTAAAAGGTTTTTGGGCAGAGGCAGTCAACACTACTTGCTATTTGGTGAACAGGTGCATGATCAGGTCCCACTTGAATAAAACCCCGTATGAATTGCTTAACGGGAGAAAACCCAAGCTAACTCACTTGAGAAAGTTTGGTTGCAAATGTTTCGTTCTAAACAATGGTAAGGAAGTGCTGGGAAAATTTGATGCTAAGAGTGATGAAGGTATGTTTCTTGGATATTCCTCACAAAGCAAAGCATACAGGGTCTACAATAAAAGGACTCAATGTATTAAAGAAAGTATACATATAATCTTTGATGAATCACACCACTTATGTGAGAAAGATTCACATGATAAGATTTATCAAGATGAGGAGTAGTCAAAGGTTCCCGGAGTAGTCATTGATATGGAAAATGGAAAGGGTGACATGATGAGTCAAGTCAAGGAATCCAATGAAGAAGATGCAGCAGAATCTACAGCTGATACAGAAGAACCCAGTTCCTCTATCCCAAAAACTAAAGCAGAGAACCGAGTTGATGATGATGTGCAAGGAACTCCTGATGCTGAGCTGAGAAGCGGCATTCACTCTTCCATTGATGCCAATAATAGATCCCATTCAGAGCAACCTAGGTCTTCTCACAATGCGATTCAGGTGTCTAACTGGAAGCACAAACGTTCACATCCTCTCCAAAATGTGATCACTCCTCTTGATTCAGGAATTCAAACTAGATCAAAGACAAGAAGCTCTCTTGCCTTCTCAGTTTTTCTTTCTCAAATTGAGCCCAAGAATTTTAAGGAGGCATTAAAAGATGATGACTGGATTACTGCTATGCAAGATTAACTCCATCAATTTGAGAGGAACCGCACATGGCACCTGGTTCCCCGACCCTCAGAAAGAACTGTTATAGGAACCTGGGGGTGTTCAGAAACAAGCTTGATGAGTTTGGGAATACAACAAGGAACAAGACCAGGTTAGTAGTGCAAGGCTACAATCAAGAAGAAGGGATCGACTATGATGAGACCTTTGCCCCAGTTTCTCGAATGGAAGCCATCAGAATCCTCATTGCCTTTGCATCTCATATGGAATTCAAATTGTTCCTAATGGATGTCAAAAGTGCATTTCTGAATGGATATTAAAAGGAAGAAGTCTTCGTCAAACAACCACCTAGTTTTGAGTTCATGAGCATCCTGAACATGTATTCAAACTTGACAAGGCATTATATGGGATGAAATAGGCTCCTTGTGCATGGTATGAAAGGTTGTCTAAATTCCTTTCTGAAAATGGCTTTACAAGAGGAAAAATCGACAATGCCCTATTTCTGAAGAAACGGGGGAGGAGCTTACTCATTGTGCAAGTTTATGTTGACGACATCATCTTTGGTGAAACAAATGATTCCTTGTGTGAGGTGTTTGCCAAGCTTATGTGAAGCGATCTTAAAATGAGCATGATGGGGGAACTGAATTTTTTCTCAGGCTTGCAAGTTAAGAAAACCTCTAAGGTAACGATGATAAGCCAACAAAAGTACATTAAAGAGCTTCTGAAGAGATTTGAAATGGAAAGTTCAAAAGCCATTGATACTTCCATTGCCATTGCCACTCGGCTGGATATGGATAAGGCTGGTACTCATGTGAATGAAACCATGTACAGAGGTATCATTAGTTCACTCTTGTATCTCACAGCCAACAGACCTGATATTGTATTCACTATGGGGTTATGTACTAGATTCCAATCAAGTCCAAAGGAACCTCATTTGAAAGCTGCCAAGAGGATTCTAAGGTATGTCAAAGGAACACAGGACACAGTACTCTACTATCCTTCAGGAGATAACTTTGACTTAATTGGGTATGCTGATGCTGATTATGCTGGGTACTGCTGGATAGAAAGAGCACATCTGGCATGGCACATTTTCTAGGGTCAAATTTGTTTTCATGGGGTACAAAGAAACAAAACTCTATGGCTCTTTCAATTGCAGAAGCTGCGTATGTGGCAAGTGCCTCTTGATGTGCTCAACTGCTGTGGATCAAGCAACAACTGGAGGATTTTGGTGTATTTTCTGATTGTGTGCCATTACTGTGTGATAAAACTAGTGCTCTCAACATGGCAAAGAAACCGGTTCAGCATAAGAGAACAAAGCACATTGATGTGCGACATTAGTTTCTCAGAGATAATGTTGAAAAAGGTCTTACCTGCACAAAGTTCTGCAAAACTGAGGACCTAGTAGCATATATCTTTACCAAAGCACTGAGCAGAGAGCACTTTGAAAACTATCGACTAGCATTGGGGTTGATAAAATCAAACTGAGCACCAGCTCCCTCAATGATTGGCTATGAAAGAATGAACAGGTAGAACTTCTAAAAAGTGTCTTCTAGCAATTTCTTACCGATCTCTATATCATTACAGGTTAACACGCATGGCAACTACAAAGCAAACAAGCAGCTAATGATGTTGCATCTTGGTAAAAGGATGAGGCTCACATTTACAAAACTAAGTCAGAGAACCCGGGTCCTTTGACTCAGGTTAATAGTTCCTTTTTTACTCTCATGCACATTGTAAACAACTATAAAAGTGCCACGTCATTAAATGTTTCTGTCTCTCTCTCTCATATCTTTAAAACTTAAATGTCACACCCATTATAAATCGACCCGTCTACCCAATAATTTATACACATTTGTAACCGATCCCTCACCCTCTCTAAATAACCCCAAAAGACGTCTCTTTCCTAACTATCCCCATCAAAGCCAAAAATTTCCTTTCTCTCTCGAAACAAACCTTCTCTTTCTTATGTCTTTAATCCCAACCTCCACAATGTCTCAACATCCAGAAATTTCAAACACTTCCAGAGTCGTCCCTACTATGTCTTCATCTCGTGAAGCACTGGAGCGAGAGTCTGAGTCCCAACCATTACCCAATTAAAATCCCATACCAGACAAACAACCGCCTACTACTTCTTTTCCAACCCCATCGAGTTTTGGTTTTCGCAAAAGTCGTAAGACCTAAATTCCCAAAATATTTGTTGATGCAACCTCTACCTCTGCCTCACCGGAAAAAATGTCAGACAACGAAACAGTAGATGGAGAAAAGGGGCAAGAAGTCTCGAATCAGCAGGTTGGGGAAATTTTTGAAGCCAAACAAGATGTTGTTGGCAGTGGTGAAATATCAGAAGTGCCCGCTCCAAGTTTTGATCTGAATATTGCTACTTCGACAGGTAATGTTCCTCTTGCATCTTCTGATTCTATTCTGGGTGTAAATGAGAGAGAAACAATAGAGATATGCTTTTGATTGCTGCTTAGGGATGTTTGGTTGGAGCGTATGAGGGTGGTGATGTGACCAATGGGTCTCAAGGTGAAGGTGAAGGGCCTAGAGGTGAAGGTGGGGAACTGGTACCTCTTGAAAACTTGGCACCAGTCAGTACTACTGGGGAAACAACATAGGGAACCGATCCCTGTGCCCAAGAAGAGCACTCTGCTCCCACTTGGGATGAAACCCCATGATCCTCAAAAGAGCCCCAGGTCAGTACTGATCCCTCTCCTTCTCCTCACTTTGGTGCAATACCACTGGACTTTATTATTACTGAGATGAGACCCCTTTCTGAAGAGGAAGATGACAATAGTGAGAAAGACTATGATAATGTGACTGTGGCAAGCTTCTTTGCTACTAGAAGTGGTAGGGCAGTTCATAAAGATCCCATTCATAAAAGACCCACTACCAAGCTGTAAAAGAAGGAAGCCTTTGAGACTGTTCTGAAGAAAAACAAAGAAGAGAAGAAAAGAATGAGGTTGGTGAAAGGGGGAAAGCTAGTAAATGAGGAGGATGTGCCTCCAGCAAATGTTGTTCATGTTGATAATGAAGGGGTGAATGAGGAACCTGCTTCCTTAATTCGAAAATCCTCTAAGAAACCTGTGATTCCAAAGCCTAGGAGAGGCTCATCAGTGAAAGCTATAGAGGAAGTGAAAAGTGTTGAGGGTGAGAAGTGTAGGGAACAATCCAGTGAGAAGTCTGAAAAGAAGGAGGCAAATGTGAGGAAGTTGGTGAAGAGGAAGGCTGGTGACAAAGGATGCAGGCAGAGCAAATCTTAGGAAGCAGAGAGTGCTATGGGGAAGAACTTTTGAAACTAACATTCTTGATATGTCAGGGATGGGACAACTCTTTGACATTTGTGAGTTTCAAAAGTGGACACATTTGTTCACTAATGAGAGTCCCAAGGCATATGAGGAAGAGGTTCGTAGCTTCTGCGGAGATATGTTTATAGTGGAGGATGATAACATTTGCTTGAAGGTCAATGGCATAGATTTTGTGATGGACGAGGTTGTTCTAGGGAGCATTTTGGGAGTGTCTACTGAAGGGCTCTCATCCATTGAACGAACCTGTTCGCATAACTTCAGAAGATCCATTATGAAAGATGATGCTGTGCAGCAGGGGGAATGGGTTCACAAGAAGGCCCTCCTTCCAGTGTATCAACAGGTCTTGCTTCCATGCACAAAGAGATGTTCTATTACTTCAAAAGCAAACCTGTTCCTCATGGAAGCACTAGATGCCTACACAATCATCAATCTTCCTGGTCTTATAATTGAACATATGACGAAAGTGGCAGACTTCAAGGACGACAATCATGGCTTGACTTATGGGTTCTTACTCACTAAGGTGTTTAACTTCCTCAAAGTCCCTTTGGGAAGAGCAACAGTGGGAACTCGCAAGCAAACCTTCTCAAAGACAACCTTGGAGGAATGTGAGTGTATTGACAAGAAAGGGGGTGTGGGCAACAATTCCACTATTTCTCAATTGATTGATGCTTAGAATGCTGCAAATGAGGAGATAAGGAGGTTGAAGGCACGTAATGCCATTCTTAAAGGGCAGCCTAGTAAGGCCAAGGAAGCACCTGGTTTTAGTAGTGCACAAGGCACATATGTTGCTCGCTTGACCATAGAAAATGCAGATCTCAGGAAATAGGCCGAGGACCTGAAAGAGCGGCTGATTAACGAGCAAATGTCTTCAAATGCTCAAATGGACATTCTCCTCAGAACCCTTTCCTCCTCATCCCTACCTCCCTCTTCCAGTGCCCCTTAAAACAGTTCCCTTCCTAGTATCCAGTTGTATTATGTCTGTCCTAACTTTTTTGTTTGTTGTCCCTATGGCTGGTACTTTAAGTTATTTTTTATGGATGTTTGTGTAACAATGGTACTACTATATCTTTTCTCCTTTTTCTTAAATTAATGAGTATCTCATCTTTTCCTATGCATGTTATACTCTTGAGCTCTATTTTTTGCCATGTTGTGTGCACACATGTGGCATGAGTTAACTTTGCTAGACTTCTTTTTGCCTTTACTTGTGTATAGTCATTTTATGATGCCAAAAAATGGAAGAAATTTGATGCTTGAGAGGGGAAACAGGTTCTCAGGGGAAATAAAAGTCTTTTTGCAGGGAAATTTGTATAGAGATCTGGTTCTCAGGGGGAACTTCAATTATAAGTTTGTCATAATCAAAAAGCTAGAAATTGATAAGTTATATGCCTTTTTAATTTTGATGATAAGAACCGGATTGAGAATCTGTTACACATCCTTAAAGTGCTCAAGAACAATAAGTCTCAAGTCTGGCACAAGTTCCAATAACTTGATTCAAAGAAATTACAGAGGGAACAGATATACATCAGTTCCCTTGGTGACAGTACAAGTCAACTCTCCACAGTTGTAAAGTCACTACACTGTTTCTCTGCACACACCCAACAATACAAACAGTGCATCAGTCACTTTATGGAGCATGCCTTGTACCGGATAATTAATTGCATCATCCAAGTGACCTCACTTGTATATTACCAACATAAAGCAAGGGAAAAACACACACTCGAGCAATCCGAAATTATCAAGTTTCTCTCTCAATTGTGCTGCCGATATTGAGTGCCTTCAAAACGTCAAGAATAAAGCAACAATAGAATGAAGGACCAATTTCCACCACTGTGTTACCATATGTCCTTAGTTTTGTTGTACCTTTGTTAGAGTGATCTACTTATAATTCTTACTTAGCTTAGCTAGAAGCATTGTTGTACCTGTGTTTTGGCTAGAGTTAGTCGAGTTGTGAGCTTTGTAATAGAGTTATTACAAAGAGACTTGTAATAAAGTTATTACAAGTAGATGAGAGATTAAGAGGTTAATTCCTAGGTTATAATAGTTTGTACTATGAAGTTTGCTCAGTTAGTGAAGTTGAAATCCTACGAGTGTAGGTCATGGTTTTTAATCATGGAGTTGGGAGTTTTCCACGTAAAACTTGCCGTGTCATTTACTTATCTTTGATTGTGTACGTTCTGTGGAAAATGATAGAGAATCAGGTTCTCTATACAGTTTGGTGGACCCTAAGTTTCTATCAATTGGTATTAGAGCAGGTTCTTTCTATCAGGCTAACACCTAGAAAGGATCCACATAGTTGCTCCACCAAACTTTGAAGAAGGTCAATCAACCTACATACCACCAGGACTCAATGGACAATACTACGGATGGTGGAATATAAGGATGCATGATTTTACCATGATTAAAGATTCAGAGCTCTGGGATGTTATCTGCGATGGACCTTTCACCCACATGAAGACCACTGGCGAGACAACAGTGACAGTTCCAAATACAAGGAAGGACTACAATGATGTTGACCGCAAAGCCATAGAGAAGAACTTCCGAGCAAAAGAGATCCTCGTCTGTGGTATTGGACCAAACAAGTATAATAGATTGTTTGCCTGTCAATATGCCAAGGACATCTGGGAGGCTCTCCAAACTGCACATGAAGGAACAACTCAAGTCAAGGAGTCAAAGATCGACATGCTCACCACTGATAGTGAATTCTTCAGGATAAAGGATGATGAGTCCATTCAGGACATGAACACTCGATTCACCTCCATAATCAATAAGGTTCACTCTCTAGGAGAGATCATTCCAAGGAACAAACTTGTCAGGAAAATACTTAGTGTATTGCCAGGTTCCTAGGAAAGCAAAGTTAATGCCATAATAGAGGCAAAGGATCTGCAAAAGCTGACCATTGATGAACTCATCGAAAGTTTGAAGACCTATGAAATGAATAAGAAGGACCAAGAAAGAAGAGAACCCAAAAAAGAGAAGAACCTGGTCCTCAAGGATGACAACAATGACTTAGGTGGTGAGGATGCTGACATGGCCTATCTGACAATAAGGTTTGAGAAAATGGTTTGCAAAAATGGAGGCATTACAAAAAAGGGGTAGCTCCAGCAGACCAAAAGGAAATGACTTTTGTCGTAAATGTGGGAAGCCAGGACATTTTATCAAAGACTGTCCTTTGCACAAGCAAGACCAGTACAAGCACAATACAGACAAAGCAGCCAAGAGAACTTTGTTCCTGACATGAGATTCAAGAGAAAAGATACTGCTGTCAATATTGTGAAGCAAGCTCTTGCTGCATGGGGAGATTTCTCCAATGAATCAGGGGAAGATGATGAACAAGGTGATAGCTCCATGATGGCTGTTAAAAGCGAAGCAGCTAAATATGACTCTATCTTTGCCTTGATGTCAAAATCTCCTGAGGATGAAGATGATAATGACGTTGAGGTAAACTTTCTAGACGTTCAAAGAAATTTGAAGTCTTATTCTCAAAAGAAGCTTATATCCTTAGAAAATATCCTAATTAATGCTTATCATAATCTCACTAATGACAAAAATGTGTTAACTATGGAACTAGGAGAGGTTGAACATGAGAGAGATGATCTCGTAGTCGTAGTGGTTGACTTAAAAGAAACCATTGAGGATTTAAAAAAGGAAAAAATGATGCTTTAACTGAGAAAATAAAAAATGTAGAGCATGAGAGAGATGACTTGTTGGTGGTAGTTATGGATCTAAAAGAAACCACTGAGGAACTAAAAAGGAAAATAGTTCTGGGAACACTAATAAGGGAAAAGAAGTTGTAATTGAGGCACACCTTAAGCTTGAAAATGAGCTAAAAATGGTGAAATCTAGTCCGTGTGTTGAATTTGAAAGAAATAGACAACTTCAGGAAGATCTAGGTAGAGTTAAGAATGACCTAGAAAAATCTCTTAAGTGGACCCGGTCCTCTGATGCAATTACTGCCATGTATAAGAACAATGAGGGGAACATGCAGGGAATCAGGTTCCAAAAGGAAAAGACTCCCTACAATCCACATCGCAAGTACGTTACTGTCCCTGATAACTGGCTTTGCACTTACTGTGGTAACACTGGCAACTTTAAAGAAACTTGTAAACCAAAGTTTTTGTTGAAAAAGTAACTACTGTTAAAAAACCTGGTCCCTCAAATAAAAATGTGTGATGCCTGCTTGGACAAGAAGAAGTTTTATTTACCCTTTTCCTTACTACAAGGGACCCAAACTTGTTAAGGTTCCTAGTCTAACCCTTGATTTCCTTGTGTAGGGAGCAGTGAAAGGAAGCAACCAAAGATGGTATATGGATAGTGACTGCTCTAAGCTTATGACTGGAAGCACCGATGATTTCCTTTCACTCAAAGCCATGCAAGGAGGGAGTGTGTCCTTTGGAAATGGCAAAAAGGGATACATTCTGGGAGTAGGAAGAGTTGGGAAGACACTCACTAATTCAATTGAGAATATGTACTATGTGAATGGCTTGATGATGATAGGTTATATTCTCGTATTTTAGTCACTTATTGCACTCTTATTTACTGCACTTTAATTGAGTTTGATCGCTAGTGTTTTGTAATAATTGCATGTTTTATGCATTGGAGGAGTTATTCTGAGCTATGTAGATGTTATGGAACGAATTTGAGCTATTTGGAGCTTTGGAGTCTGAGTAAAACCCCAAGGGATTAAGCCGGGATTGCATTCGAGGGTCGAGAACTATGTCTGGAAATCAAAAAGTCAAGAAACATCCGTACTCTAAGAAAATTACACAACCGCGGCACGCCGTGACTGTGTAAATCCTTCAATTTGCATGCTCTCTGAAGTTCCCCACAGATACCCCGCCTGGCGCTTTGCCCCATGCGGCGCGCCTGTGCAATTTTTACAGAACCGGAATCCTATTTCGCATAGGAAAAGGTGTTTCGTCTGGGCCCGACCCTACTTAGTATAAATATATGTAAAAATATTTTAGAGGACTTTTGACACACCTTAGACCGAAGGAGACTATTTTGGAAGGGTGAAGACGTTTGGAACATTCTTAGGAGGGGAGAATCATCGAATTCTTCACTCCTTCATCTTTTCTTTGTAATTTGTTTATGCAAAATACTTGAAAAAATATTACTACAAACATGAGTGGCTTAGCACTCAAGTTTCTAGGGTTGTGGTTGACATGATTATTAATGTTTATTAATTATGACTTCGTTAATTTGGATTATCATCTTGTGATTATTTCTTTAATTTTAGTTTTAACTTGTAAATTGTTGTAGCTACCAATTCACCCTACTATCTATGCTATGCTTGGGAAAGTCGTAATTAGATTAGAGTAGAATTAGAGAGAGCTTGTTTCTGAACCCGCAGCTTGGGAAAAGATTTTGTGGTTAGGATAGAAATATACCTAACATTCTTGCTTAATTGAATTCCGTATTATATTAGTTCATGATAAACTGAATACTATAGGAATATAGGATTGATATATTATGGATAGGCGAGTAGTATTGTTGGAACATGCTATTCATATAAACGATCTGGTTAATTAGAAACCATAGATAATCTGGATTAATGAGTGTGATTATTGAACTTAATAGGATTAATAAACCAACCACAACCCTGGAATCTTCATCTCCTCTGAATTAAGATCTCATCATGCACATTTGCATTCTTGATAAATTAGTTGTACTTGTTTAATTCCGTAATAGTATATTAATAGAAAAACAACACTCTTGATTATCTTGGATAGTAAATTGATTTTAGTTTGCTTAGTTAACAATTACTCTAAGTCTTTGTGGGTTCGGCATCTGACTTTGGAGTCACTTTATTACTTGACGGCCACGTATACTTGGGGAACCAACAAGTTTTTGGCGCCGTTGCCGGGGACTTAGTTATTGATTGTTTATTTAAGTTAATCTTTCTTTCGTTATTTGTTCAAGTTTTAATTTTTAGTTTGCCTTATTTGTGATAATGCATGCTTTTCTCTTAAATGCAGAGGAGTAGAAGTGCAAACAGTCTCCTTCTTCTTGATCCTGAAATAGAATGAACACTTCACAGAGTGATGAGGGAAGTCGAAGCTAGAACTGGAATAGAAAGAGAGTTGGACATTGTAGTTCAACCACAACCAATAGAGATGGCTGGTAATGAAAAGCGTCCGGTGATAGAAGCTGCATGGCCCAATCTTGCTAATATGACTCAGGCTATTGTGAAGCCTAATATTACGGGTCACTTTGAACTCAAACAATACATGGTACAATTGATTCAGTCCACCGGGTAGTATGTGGGTCTATCTCATGAAGATCCACAGAGGCACATTCAGAACTTCCTGGAAATTACGGACACTTACAATTATCCGAACGTTTTCAAGGACTATGTTAGGTTCACACTGTTTCTCTTTTAATTGATGGGGGAAGCTAAGGAATGGTTGCAAAAGGAGCCCGCAAACTCAATCAACACTTAGGATTCAGTTACCCTAGCCAATTGAGGGTTGACAATGAAGAAGAAGTCTTCAATGTATATCGAGCCATTCAGTTACTCCGTCATTATGAGGACCTGGCCATGATATCTATGGTGGAAATAAATGAACCAGCCATAGAGCCAAGTGCGTTTAAAGAAGATGCACTAGAAAAGGCATTGATGTTGTTCAATCACTTGGAACTTGATGAAGAGGTTGAGGAGATGTTGCAAATTCTGGATGCATCTTGCGAATACATAAGAGAAGGATCCCAATTTGAGCCTCTGGATAGGCCAATCGACCCGCCCCTAAACCCTCAGTTGAAGAGGCTCCAAAACTGGAACTTAAACCCTTACCATCTCATCTTCATTATGCATATTTAGGAAGTTCTAACGCTTTACCTGTGATTGTTTCTTCTCATTTTTCTAAACTCCAGGAAGAAAAGCTCTTTAGGTTGCTGAGGGAGTACAAGCATGCCATTGGTTGGACAATGTCTGACATAAAAGAGTATTAGCCCTACATTCTGCATGCACAAAATACTCATGGAGAAGGGACACAAGCCTAGCATGGAACATCAACGCCGCCTAAATCCAATCATGAAAGAGGTGGTGATAAAATAAGTGATTAAGTAGCTCGACGCAGGTATAGTATTTCCTATCTCCGTCAGTAAGTGGGTAAGCCCTATTCAATATGTACCTAAAAAGGGTGTATGACTGTTGTAGTGAATGAACAAAAAGAATTAATCTCAACTAGGACTGTGACTGGTTGGCGAATATGCATAGATTATAGGAAGTTGAATAATGCTACACTAAAAGATCACTACCCTCTCCCCTTCATTGATCAAATTCTTGATAGGTTAGCCGGACAAGAATACTATTGTTTCCTTGATGGCTATTCGGGGTATAATCAGATTGCTATTGCCCCAAAAAATCAAGAAAATACCACTTTTACATGCCCTTATGGCACTTATGCATTTAAGAGAATGCCATTCGGGTTGCGTAATGCACCTGCGGCTTTTCAAAGGTGTATGATGGCTATTTTCATCGATATGGTGGAACGGTTTGTGGAGGTCTTTATGGATGATTTTTCTGTGTTTGGTCCTTCTTTTGAAGAATGCTTGACCAATCTTGCTAAAGTGCTTTCTAGGTGCGAGGAGATTAATCTGGTACTGAATTGGGAAAAATGCCATTTTATGGTACGTGAAGGTATAGTGTTGGGGCACAAGGTGTCCAAAGATGGACTAGAAGTTGACAAGGCTAAGGTGGAAGCAATTGAAAAGTTGCCACCACCGATCTCAGTGAAAGGAGTTAGGAGTTTTTTGGTACATGCAGGTTTTTATCGCCGATTTATAAAGGATTTCTCAAAAATTTCCTCTCCTTTGTGCAAATTGCTAGAGAAGGATGTGTCATTCAAGTTTGACGATGCTTGTCTGAAAGCATTTGAGGAGCTAAAAAAGAAGTTAGTGAGTGCACCAATCATAGTGGCTCTTGACTGGAACGAGCCATTTGAGCTGATGTGTGACGCTAGTGATGGTGCAGTTGGGGCCGTATTGCGCCTCAGGAGGAGCAAAGTATTTTAATCCATTTACTATGCAAGCAAGAATCTCACTCTTGCTCAAATAAATTATACTGTGAAAGAAAAAGAGTTTCATGCTGTAGTGTGGGCGTTCGATAAATTTTGGGCCTATTTGGGTGGCACCAAAGTCATCGTCTACACAAACCATGCAACCATTAAGTATTTGTTCGAAAAGAAAGATGCTAAACCAAGGTTAATCCATTGGGTTTTACCCTTGCAGGAACTTGACTTGGAGATCCGAGACCGTAAAGGAATAGAGAATCAAGTGGCTGATCACTTGTCCAGATTAGAAACTCGGAATCATGTAGCTGAGGGAGATGTCATCAAGGAAACCTTCCCGGATGAGCAATTGTTCGCTGTTACTGTTGGGGAGGTGCTATGGTATGCAAATTTTGTGAACTATTTGGAAAGTGGAGGAATGCCACATGATCTTGAACCTCATGCTAAAAAAAAGTTCTTGCGAGATGTGAGATCATATGTGTGGGATGAGCCGCTTCTGTTCAAATCTTGTACCGATTAGTTAATGAGAAGATGTGTGCCCGAATTTGAAATAAATGCTATCTTACATGACTGTCATACGTCGTTATATGGTGGTCATCATGCGGGTGACAAAATGGCAGCAAAGGTGTTGCAATCGGGTTTCTATTGGCCTAGGTTGTTTAAAGATGCCCATGAGTTCCCGAGGAGGTGTGATACGTGCCAGAGAACAGGAACAATTATGAAAATGCATGAGATGCCATTGCAAGGTATTATGGAGGTTGAAATTTTTGATGTGTGGGGAATTGATTTTATGGGTCTGTTTCCTCGTCTAGTGGGTGTAAGTATATTTTGGTGGCCGTTGACTATGTGTCGAAGTGGGTGGAGGCCATTGCTCTTCCTACCAATGATGCCAAAGTTGTGATCAACTTTGTGAAAAAGCATATCTTTACAAAGTTTGGCACCCCGATAGTGATGATAAGTGATGGGGGCACCCATTTCTGCAACAAGCTATTGGACAATGTCTTAGCAAAATACGGGGTCAAACATAAGGTTGTGACCGCTTACCATCCTCAGACGAGTGGACAAGTTGAAGTGTCAAATAGAGAGATAAAGCAGATTCTAGAGAAGACGGTTAGTGCAAGTAGGAAAGATTGGGCCGCAAAGCTTGATGATGCTCTATGGGCATACCGGACTGCCTACAAAACTCTAATCGAAACCTCCCATTACAAGCTGGTTTATGGAAAGGCATGCCATTTACCGGTAGAACTTGAGCACAAGGCCTATTGGGCGATAAAGAAGCTGAACTTTGATGTAGAATTAGCGGGGAGTTTGATGAGTTTCGCTTGCATGCATATGAGAATGCCAAGCTTAAACATCAGAGAGTTGATATTTTTGACATCTCAATTGTACGGTCCACAAGAGGAATGTGTGGTCGCAATGGTCTTCTGCTATAGCACATAGAAATGTGCGGTACGCACAAATAAAGTATGATCCGCACAATTTTTGAATACTTAGCCATATTTTGTCCACAATTCCTGTAAGTCACACTCATCCCTGTAACACACTTCAAGCCAAGTTAGAATAAAAATAGCACCTAACTACAAAAGAAAAAGGAAAAAAAACATGGGTTGCCTCCTAAGAAGCGCCGATTTAACGTCGTGGCACGACACAGAATACCCTCAAGTGAATGAATGACCGCAACGACGTGTCTATCTCCAACTTTTACCAAGTAGTGCTTCACCCGGTGAACATTGACTCGGAATACTTCATTGTTTTTGTTCTTCAAGTCTAATGCACCAAAAGGTGTCACACCCATAATTTCAAAAGGGCCACTCCATTTGGATTTTAGATTCCCGGGAAACATCCTCAACCTTGAGTTAAGCAATTTAACTTACGGCTGCAGATGTGAACTCGTGGAACACATGTTTTGGTTGTGCAGCTGCAGAAGTGAAGTGCAGTACGCACAATTTGACTTGCGGCCGCACCTGTGAATCCTGAAAATGCTAACTCTCTGATGACAGAGAATTGACCAATCTGCAGCCGCAAGAAGATTTATGCGCTCCGCACAAT
The DNA here is from genome assembly GCF_000390325.3 of Nicotiana tomentosiformis. NCBI lineage: Eukaryota > Viridiplantae > Streptophyta > Magnoliopsida > Solanales > Solanaceae > Nicotiana > Nicotiana tomentosiformis. Next base: position 19,082,205 of record NC_090819.1, read on the forward strand.
TTGACTTGCAACCGCACATTGGTGTCTCAAAGTGAGTACTCTGTGATGACAGAAGATGTGTTGTTCTGTGACCATAAAGGGAATTCTGGACCGCAAAATTTCATTTGCGGCCGCATATGTAAACTCGCGGACCGCACTTTTTTGTTGTGCGATCGCAGAAGTGAAGGTTGGTCCGCACAATTTGACTTGCGGCCGCACCTTTGAATCCCAAAAATGCTAACTCTCTGATGACAGATACTTGACCAATCTGTGGTCGCAAGAGGAATTCTGCAGTCCGCACAATTAGACTTGTGGCCGGATATTGGTGTCTCAAAGTGAGTACTCTCTGATGACAGATGATGTGTTGTTTTGTGGCTGCAAAGGGAATTCTGTGGTCCGCACAATGTTAACTTGCAGCCACATATTCCTTCTTCTCTAAGTTGCCCAAACTCATCATCTACGGATCACACAAATTCAAGTGCGGCCACAGATTTCAAAAGTTAAGTACAAACCACATTTTTCTACTTAGGTTTGTTCAATTTCTTGCATAATTAGACATGGAAACATTATAAAAACATGAAATTATATAACCGAGTCCCCGTAGAGCATTTATCAAGTTAACCCAGTTTAGATCTACCCCACATATACATACAATGGAACTCCAATAACAGATGGCCTAAAAAGAACTAAAAATCTACAAATTAAACTAACTAAAAAGATTATTATGAAACTGAAGCATACCAGATAGAGTGAGTGCAATAAGTGACTAATCAAAAAGGCTTTGTGTGTGGACAGTGAAAATCCTCAAGAAAACATACTAGGGCACAATGTTTGTTCAAAGCAGGAAAAATGTAAAGTGAGGCCTATAATGCTATTTATACCAACTGTTGGATAATGGAAAGAAGGGTGAGTGTGGCCGCATATTTTCATGTGCGGTCCTCACTCTATCACCAGAGGATCTCATCTCAGAACTTCATCTGCGGTCCGCACATTTTCAGGTACGGCTGTAGATTTCACGTGCGATCGCAGATCGACCTCCGCACTGACAAGCTTAAACTTCAGAGAGTTGGTATTTTTGACATCTCAATTGTGTGGTGCTCAACAGGAATGTGCGGCCGCAATGCTCTTCTGCTATAGCACATATAAATATGCGGTCCGCACAAATAAAGTGTGGTTCAAATAATTTTTGAATACTTAGCCATATTTTGTCCACAATTCGTGTAAGTCACACTCATCCCTGTAGCACATTTCAAATCAAGTTAGAATAAAAATAGCACCTAACAACAAAAGAAAAAGGAAAAAAAATATGGGTTTCCTCCCAAGAAGTGCCTAATTTAATGCCGCGACATGACGCAGAATACCCTCAAGTGAAATGAATGACCGCCACGACGTGGCTATCTCCAACGCTTCCCAAGTAATACTTCACCCGATGACCATTGAATCAGAATACTTCATTGTTTTTGTTCTTCAAGTCTAATGCACCAAAAGGTATCACACCCATAATTTCAAAAGGACCACTCTATTTGGATTTTAGCTTCTCGGGAAACATCCTCAACCTTGAGTTAAACAACAATACAAGATCACCCACCTTGAACTCTTTGTTCCAAATGTATTTGTCATGAATATATTTCATCAATTTTTTGTACAAGGATGAACTTGCATAAGCATGGTACCATAACTCATCCAATTCATTCAAGTGTGCAACCCTCATGTTAGCGGCTACATACCAATCAAGATTCAACTTCTTTAGAGCCCACATCGCCTTGTTCTCTAGATCCATCGAAAGAGACTAGCTTTCCCGAACACCAACCGGTATGGAGACATTTTGATATGTGTTTTGTAAGTTGTCCGATAAGCCCATAATGCATCATCGAGCTTCTTGGACCAATCTGTCCGATTAGCATTTACCGTTTTGGAGAGGATACTCTTTATCTCCCAATTGGAAACTTCCACTTGGCCACTAGCTTGTGGGTGATAGGGAGTCGTGACTTTGTGAGTAACACCATTCTTGCTAAGTAAAGTGTTTAAACCTTGTTGCAAAAATGTGACCCCCATCGCTTATAATTGCGTGCAGAGTACCAAACGTTGTGAAAATATTCTTCTTCAAGAATGCTGCTACACTTCTCGCCTCATTGTTGGGTAAAGCAATGACCTCAACCCATTTGGACACATAATCCACCGCGACCAAAATGTAGGTGTTTCCACAAGAACTCACAAAAGGGCCCACGAAGTCAATACCCCTCTCATTAAAAATATCAATCTCCAAAATGATTGTGGGAGGCATTTCATTTTTCTTTGAGATTACACATGCCCGTTGACATTCATCACATCTTTTCACTCACTCACTTGCATTCTTGTAAAGAGTGGGCCAATAGAATCCACAACTAAGCACTTTGGTTGCCGTTCTCGCTCTACCATGATGGCCACCACATGGTGAATAATGACAAGCCCCAAGAATTTCACCTTGCTCTTCTTTCGTTTTATATCTTCTAATCACCCATCAGTACAAATCCGAAAAAAGGTATGGTTCAACCCAATAATAATCTTGACGATCCCGGTTGAGCTTCTTCCTTTGGTTTGAAGAGAACTCATCCAGAATGATTCCACACACAAGAAAATTTTCTAGATCCGCGAACTATGGCACCTCTTTCATTGAAATAGCCAAGAGTTGCTCATCGGGGAAAGATTCATTGATTTCAAGGCCATCATGCGGCCTCCCCCTCCTCCAAATGAGACAAGTGGTCCTTCCTTGTGACTTTGTTGAGCTTTCGTTAGTCCATACACACCCTCAAATCGGTCACCATTATTGTAGGAATCAATTCATTCTTGTAATTGGACCACTTCATACCTCCCTTCTTTGGGACACATTGCACCGAAGAAGTCCATGAACTATCAGAGATGGGGTAGACAACCCCAGCATTCAACTACTTGATAATCTCCTTTTTAACAACTTCTTGCATAGCCTCATTGAGTCTCCTTTGATGTTCAATAGATGGTTTGGCGCCATCCTCCAAATTGATCTCATGCATGCAAAAGGCAAGGCTTATCCCATGAATATCCGCCAAGGTCTAACCAATAGCCTTCTTACTCTTTTGTAGAACTGCCAAGGTGGAATCTACCTGCACGTTAGTCAAACAAGAGGAAAGAATAACCGGTAAAGCAGAACAAAGACCAAGAAATTTATACCTAAGATGTGGAGGCAATGGCTTTAACTCCAAGGTAGGAGGCTCTTTAATAGATGGCTTTGTAGGAGGAGTTGTTCTATTTTCAAGATTCAAGGATAATTTCCGGGGTGCATAGTTGTACGATCCCATTCCTTGCAAAGAGTTCACACATTTCATTAAACCATCCATCTCATCATCATCGAATTTGAGTAAGACGGCCTCCAACATATCACCAATATTAATTGTAGCACTTGTTTCATCATCAATAACATCTGTCACCAAGTCCACAAAAGAACACACCTCATTGTTATTTGGTTGCCGCATGGACTTACACAAATGGAATACCACTTTTTCATCACCAACCCAGAAGGTAAGTTCTCCCGCTTCAATATCACAAAGAGCCTTCCCTGTAGCAAGGAAAGGTCTCCCAAGAATAATCGGCACTTCATAATCAACCTCGCAATCTAAAATGACAAAATCCGCCGGAAGCATGAATTTATCAACACGAAACATGACATCTTCAATCACTCCCAAGGGCCTCTTCATATACGATCGACCATTTGCAATCTCATAGAGGTGGGTCTTGGTTGCCCAATTCCCAAAGTCTTGAAAACCGAGTAGGGCGCCAAATTGATACTTGCCCCAAGATCACAAAGATCTTTAGCAAACTCGGCACTTCCAATTTTATAAGGAATCATGAAAGCATCGGGATCCTCCAACTTAGAAACCATTGAATGTACAATTTCATTCACTTGATAAGTGACTTTGATGGTTTCAAAATTCATTTACCTCTTCTTTGCCACAAGATCCTTCATAAACTTTGCATAACCGGGCATTTGTTACAGAACTTCAACTAATGGCACATTGATTGAGGGACTCTTCATCATTTGAATGAACTTCTTGAATTGATTCTCACCATTTTTCTTGGCAAGTCTTTGAGGGTATGGAGGTGGCGGCTTAGGCAATGGTGCCTTAGCCTTTTGCACTACCGGCTTTGGTATGTCAATAATGTGTTCCCTAGATGGGTTCACCTCCTCTTGAGTCTCTTCCATGCTATCATCAATATCAATCCGAACTTCATCATTAGGTTACACCACATTGTTCGTGATCTCTTCTTCTTGCATCACTTGATCATCATCAACAAGTTGCCTTCCATTTGAGGTGGGTGCATTCCCACCTCTTTCACTTCTTGTGATAACCGCCATGGCATGCCCCGCGTTGTTACCACCATTTGTGTTTACCACTGTGCCACTTGGTAGTGCCCCCTTAGGACGAGAATTAAAAGCTTGAGAGATTTGCCCCATTTGAACTTCTAGGTTTCAGATTGATGTGTTGTGTGAGGCAAGTTGGGCATCCGAATCGGCATTCTTTTCCATCATTTGCTTGAACATATTTTCAATACGCCTTATCTCATTATTTGAAGAACTTGAACTATGGGAAGGATAAGTAGGCGGGTTGCTCGGTTGTTAGTACATCGGGGGCCTTTGAAAACCCGACCCCCGGTTGTCTTGATATTTTCTCCATCCGTCTTGATTGTTGCCCCCCCCCCCCCAATTTCCTTGGTTATTTTCATTCCAATTTCCTTGATTGTTGTTGTTATGCCAATTTCCTTGGTTGTTTTCACCATTCAAATTTCCTTGATTTCTAGAATTCCAATTGCCTTGATTGTTTTGAGGCCGCCATTGTTGTTGGCTTGGGCTTTGGAAATTATTTCTTTGCCCTTGAAAATTGTTCATATATTGCACTTCTTCTTCTTGTTCATTATAGGAATCATCTTATTCAAAACCACTATCTTCTTGCACATAGTTCTCCACTCGATTTTGCACTTGTTGACCCTTGGTTCTCCTCTTGTTCACCATCATGTTCACCTCTTCCATGGCATTGATTTGTTTAGGAGCTTGCACTTGACTAAGTTGTGCCTTTGCTAGTTAAGTCGTGGTGGTTGTTAATTCAGCAATGGCTTGTCCATGGTCTTGCAATTCTTTGTGAAGGTAGATCATATTCGGGTCACCTTATGGAACATTAGCCCGAGATTGCAAAGCCGATGATGTTTCCGCCATCTCATCCAAAATCTCATACGCCTCCGCATAAGGCATAGTCATAAAATTCCCACCGACAAGTTGATTCACTACACATTGGTTGGTTGTGTTAATCCCACGATAGAAGGTTTGCTGAATCATGTTTTCTGTCATATCGTTGTTGGGACATTCCTTAACCATTGTTCTATAGAGCTCCCATATCTCATGTAGTGGTTCATTCGGCTCTTGCTTGAAAGCCAAAATCTCATCTCGAAGTGTAGCCATGTGTCCGGGAGAGAAGAACTTAGCAATGAACTTTTCTGCCAATTCATCCCAAGTGTGAATTGAATGGTTCGGCAATCGTTCCAACCAATCTAAAGCTTTCCCCCATACAGAGAAGGGAAAAAGCCTTAGCCTCAATGCATCCTCGGAGACTTTTGTTTGCTTTCTCCCCCAATAAGTGTCCATAAACATCTTCAAATGTTAATAAGCATTATGTGTTGGAGCACCGGTGAAGAATCCCCATTACTCGAGCTAAGTGAGCATCACATTTGTTATTTGGAAGTTGCCTGCCCTAATGCGGGGAGGGACTAATTCACTAGCATAACCTTCGTTGGGCAATATCCAGTATGGAGCTGCTCGTGGTGGATGTGGGGGTGGAGCGGGTACATTGTCATGAGGCACCCGGCCTCTTCGATTGGCTTGAGGTTCAAGAGGTACCTCCTCGAATTGCTCATCCTCGCCGTCAACATCCCCCAAAGGCACATTTCCGAGATCATTGTTTGTCGCCATGATTGTACCTAAATGTTTCTCACACAAGTTAGTAACATGGAAGGAAAAGAATATATTCCAAAAACAAACCCAAATATATAGCTAACACCGTTTTAAATTCCCGGAAACGGCGCCAAAAATTGATGACGTCCACAACACACCTCGATAGGAGATATGATACGGTCGTATGCAATATAATTTACCCAACTGTGAGTCAGGGTCGAATCCACAGGGAGTTATAAGGCGTGTTAGGAGTATACACTTAAAGAAAGCGAATGGATTAACTAAATTTGCATTTCCATAAAAAGTTTTGATTTCTACTTCTACTATTACTCTAACAATTGTAAGCTAAGGAGAAAAAACTAGAAATTAAAGATTGTTTTTGGTATTTTTCCAAATAGTTAAAAAGCCTAGGGATGTGACCATAACCTAGGTGTTCGCTGAATGGGTTAAAGACATTAATATTTATTTTGTTGATTGAAGTGTATTATAGCTCTCAACTTTACATTACCCACTCAATACCTCTCGGTCAAAGAGTGATTTTATCCAATTTGGCTTTCTTAAGTTCAAATGGGTATCAAATAAAATAGTTAATATGAGCATATGTCGGGTTCTTACTATCTCAAGTTTGAACCCTTTAATTAGGCTAATCAAACTCTCAATTAACCCAATTTATTGTTAGCCAAGTTATCCTAGAGTAGGTCCCTCTTTCTCAAGTAGAGACTAAATAAATAAAGGCATGAATTAATGTTAGCAACCATTAATTCTAAAGTTGAAGCATGCACTAAGCTAAATAATCAATACCCAATCATAAATAAGCATTAAATTAAATACCCATAAGGTTTACACATCAACCTTAGTAAGAATCTAGCTTAGTGGGAATTGAAAAAAATAAAGAAAAAAAGCTAATTAAACTCATAATCAAAGATTAAAATGATAAAATATAATGTTTAAACACTAAAATAATCACAAATTTCCTAAAATGGCAAAATGTAAATGCTACAGCAGCTCAAACTTCAATCTTAACCTAAAAATGTGAAACTCGTCTATTTATAGTGGCCCAAAATTTGTTGACAAAAATTCCCCTCGGGAGGTTCTGCGGTCGCACAATTTCATGTGCGGTCCGCAGATTTTTTCAGTTGGCAGGAACTAGGATTCTGCACCCGTGCATTTTTGGATTGCGGTAATGAAATATCTTCTGTGGCCGCACAATTCTTATGCTGTCCGCACTTCAGCAACGCATTAGGACTTGGTCTTTTGTGCATTCTCTGAAATTTGAATCATTTGTTAGTGAAAACCCTATTTTGTGGTCGCACAATTCATGTGCGGTTCGCACATTTGCCAAGTTCTGCTGGGTGCTTTTACTTGGTCTGCGGCCGCAGATGGAATTCTGCGGTCCACACTTTCTTCTGCATGCCTCACTTCTTTGCTTATGTGCCCTTTATTGGCTTGTGATTCAGAACACTCATTTTTAAGTCGGATTTCATCATGGGAGACTAAACTTCCAACATTCCTATAATTTGTACAATTTGATTAGTTTCGGGAACATAAATCAATACTTTTGGATTAAAACAAAAGCAAAAAGGTGCTAATAAGTAGTCAAAATTCCCACTTATCAATGATGATGCTGTGGCACAGAAGATTGAGATATGCAAGCTTTTCGTTGCTAAACAAGTTGGTCAAAAAGGACCTGGTTCGTGGGCTGCCTAAGTCAAGGTTCAAAGATCACAGGGTGTATGATGCATGTGTAAGAGGAAAGAAAGTCAGGTCCTCCTTCAATCCTAAAAAAGGAAGTAAGCACCTCAAGGCCACTTGATCTCCTCCATATGGATCTGTGTGGACCTATAAGGCTGCCAAGTAGAAGAAGAAAGAAGTACATTTTTGTCATAGTTGATGACTACTCCAAATTCACATGGACCTCATTCCTTAGAACTAAGGATGAAACATTTCTTGTTTTTGCTGATTTTTTGAAGCAGATTCAAGTGAAGATGAGCTATAATGTTGTGCGTATAAGATCTGATCATGGCACAAAGTTTGATAATGCAAAATTCGACGAATTTTGTGCTAAAAATGGTATACGTTACAAATTTTAGCTCCCAGAACACCCCAACAAAATGGTATTGAGGAGAGGAAAAATAGGACTCTTGAAGACATAGCAAGGACTATGCTGATAGACAGTGGTGTTGCAAAAGGTTTTTGGGCAGGGGCAGTCAACACTGCTTGCTATTTGGTGAACAGGTGCATGATCAGGTCCCTCTTGAACAAAACCCCGTATGAATTGCTGAACGGGAGAAAACCCAAGCTAACTCACTTGAGAAAGTTTGGTTGCAAATGTTTCGTTCTATATAATGGTAAGGAAGCGCTGGAAAAATTTGATGCTAAGAGTGATGAAGGTATGTTTCTTGGATATTCTTTACAAAGCAAAGCATATAGGGTCTACAATAAAAGGACTCAATGTATTAAAGAAAGCATACATATAATCTTTGATGAATCACACCATTTATGTGGGAAAGATTCACATGATAAGATTGATCAAGACGGGGAGTAGTCAAAGGTTCCCGGAGAAGTCATTGATATGGAAAATGGAAAGGGTGATATGATGAGTCAAGTCAAGGAATCCAACGAAGAAGATGCAGCAGAATCTCCAGCTGAGACAGAAGAACCCAGTTCCTCTATCACAAAAACTGAAGCAGAGAACAGAGTTGATGATGATGTGCAAGGAACTCCTGATGCTAAGCTGAGAAGCGGCATTCACTCTTCCATTGATGCCAACAATAGATCCCATTCAGAGCAACCTAGGTCTTCTCACAATGCGATTCGTGTGTCTAACTGGAAGCATAAACGTTCACATCCTCTCCAAAATGTGATCACTCCTCTTGATTCAGGAATTCAAACCAGATCAAAGACAAGAAGCTCTCTTGCCTTCTCAGCTTTTCTTTCTCAAATTGAGCCCAAGAATTTCAAGGAGGCATTGAAAGATGCTGACTGGATTACTGCTATGCAAGATGAACTCCATCAATTTGAGAGGAACCGCGTATGACACTTGGTTCCTCGACCCTCAGAAAGAATTGTTATAGGAACCTGGTGGGTGTTCAGAAACAAACTTGATGAGTTTGGGAATACAACAAGGAACAAGACCAGGTTAGTAGTGCAAGGCTACAATCAAGAAGAAGGGATCGACTATGATGAGACCTTAGCCCCAGTTTCTCGAATGGAAGCCATGAGAATCCTTTTTGCCTTTGCATCTCATATGGAATTAAAATTATTTTAAATGGATGTCAAAAGTGTATTTCTTAATGGATATTAAAAGGAAGAAGTCTTCGTTAAACAACCGCATGGTTTTGAGTGTCATGAGCATCCTGAACATATATTCAAACTTGACAAGGCATTATATGGAATGAAACATGTCCCTCGTGCATGGCATGGAAGGTTGTCTAAATTCATTCTTGAAAATGAATTTACAAGAGGAAAAATTGACAACATCCTATTTCTAAAGAAACGGGGGAGGAACTTGCTCATTGGTAGGTCATATCTAATTCTCTTTCTAATTTTGAATTACAGGTTTGAATTAAAAGATGCAGTTCTTGAAGGAGGAGTACCATTTGATAGGGTGTACGGTGTAGATGCATTTGAATATCCAAAATCGGACCCCAAATACAATGATGTTTTTAACAAGGCAATGATCAATCACACAATTGTAGTCATGAAAAAAATACTTGAAAATTACAAAGGTTTTAAGAACCTTAAAACTTTGTTGATGTTGGAGGTGGTCTTGGAGTGAACCTCAAGATGATTACATCTAAATACCCCACAATTAAGGGCACTAATTTTGATTTGCCACATGCTGTTCAACATGCTCCTTCCTATCCTGGTACCTTTTCTCATTCTTATTTTGTCGTTTACTTTGCTTTGACAGTTTGGTCCAACACTAGTTAATTTTACTTAATTCATATCATATACAATCGTTAGAGAATTACCTTATATACATTGAAATGCTAAATATTACTCACGTTATAGCTTTCAGCTTCATAACATAGATATACATGAGGTGAGTCATAGTCAGAGGCGTATCTAGGTTAAGAGATATGAGTTCACGTGAACCTATGCTCTCCTCCCTAAATTATATATAATAATATTATATTTTTTCAAAATTACTTAAATATATGTGCGTGCACCCATGCTCAAAGATTTCTATGGTGCAATTATTATTGGATGTACCTCTACTAGTGAAATTGGCGGTTCAAATTTCACTCCGGACGATCTTATTTTCGGCACGGAGTATATATATATATATATATATATATATATATATATATATATATGTGTGTGTGTGTGTGTGTGTGTAAAAATCACTAAAATTTTAAAAAAGATATAATTTTAAACCTATAATTTTAAAAGTATAGTGAGTTCATGGTGAAAGACTAAATTTAAACCCGTCAAATATAAATTTTAGATCCACGTCTTCATAATTGTACATCCATCCTTTTGAAATCCTGGATCCGCCTCTTGTCACTGTAATGTCACATTGCATGCTTATGTAATTAGATCAAACTAAATTAAACCTCATCTAAAATGGTAAAGTTTTGTCAACTGATACAATATTTTCTTATACATGCACAATCAATTCTTAACTTGAATTAACTTTGTGTTCATAATATTTCGGGGGGGAACATGTCGGGGGAGATATGTTTGAAAGTATTCCAGAAGGAGATGCTATTTTTATGAAGGTATGTCCAAAACTTTGAGGAGCCGAATAGGTTTAGCAGAAAAAGTAATAAATGACTTCTTGTTTTTTTTGAAATTTCAAACAATTTAAAAACCAATTCAGTTTGTCAAAACGACTAATATTTGGAAGTGGGGAAGTAATCAATAGAAGTTACACAAGAAATTTGTTGGTTTTGGCTGTTCCTTTTTTTTTTTTTGGGCACCCTTCGTAGAAGGTGGTCTGGAACTCCAGATGCTCATAGTTTGTAGCAAGTTTTTGTTTGTTATGGTAATATTCACAGTTTATTCCAATAGGTTTATTAAATTGGGAGGGAGGGGGTAATAACGTGCTAAAATGACTTTTATTTTATTACGGTGGTTTCCGAGCCAACTTGCACGCACCTCAATTAATTCCACTAGCTACTTGCTACCTCAAATCAATACAAGTATCGTGTAACTCTGTCTACCAAGACTTAGGCAGATGGAAATAAGTCACCTAATATTTTTTATATTCGCTGGAATAACGTGCCAAAACGACTAATATTTCAATGTTTCTTAATGAAGTGGATTCGTCATGACTGGAGTGATAGTCACAACCTCAAGTTGCTAAAGAACTGCTACAAGTATTGTTGATAAATTGATCCAATTGGATAAAGCTAGCTTTAACAGCTAGGCCAGACTTAAAATTTTTAAACATTTGACAAAGTTATGGACAATCTATAGTGTCACAAAGTTGCTTGTGGCTTTTGGCTCAGAATAAAGAAAAAGATCAGCATTTTGTGAAGATTAGTCTAAGCAGAATTTCATTGTATCTAGAAATAAATTGAAAAACGAAATATTCTATTTCATTATGATGTTAGGTGCAACAATGAAAAAGCAGAATAAAAAGAAAACCAATAGGAGATTTCAAGATTTGATCGAGAAGATAATATATTATTTTTTTAATTCCAAACAAAGATTAAAAAAATGATCTGATCAATGATGGCTTTGCGCTATCACGAAAAAAATGATGTTTTCCAACAATCGTGGGTGGACTCACGATTTGGCGGTTGCGGAGAATCATAATATTAATATAAATTTGTCATTGCTTATAATGATCGGTACGGGAGCCTATGATAATATTTGATTATTCCTTAAAAATATTTGTAAGTATACATGAAATTTTAGACAAAATTTTCGGGTGATGGTGACCCTTCAACCTTTAGTATGCGTCCACCTCTGCCAACAATATCGAGACAATTTACTCTTATCCTCAGAAAGAGTCTTTTACTTTCTTAGTGAATCTAAGAGTGCAAGGGAGGGGTAAATTATAATTTTTCTTTTCTTTTTCGAGGTAGTCGACTAATTTGCAATCTAGTCGATTGGACTTTTCAGGAACATAATATAAAAGATAAATTGCAGAAAGTAAATGACAAAGTATGTTTTTATACTAGTTCGGATTCAGAGTGAATCCTACGTCTAGCCCCCTTGAGTTGCAAGCCCGATCTCTTTCAAGTATGAAGTGGCTTAGTACATATGAGTTGTTGTTGTTATACACAACCAACTTTTGTCCCTTGTTCTTTTTTCTATAATTGATCAATACCTCACCACTGTTCTTTTTTCTCTCTCTTCTCTTCTTTGTTATACAAGAAATCCAAAGCAGACTATAATATTTTGTTTGAAGTAGAACAAAGAGATTGAAGTTGATTTGATCAAAGTATAAAGTTTCAAGGTTGGTGCAGTAGGTATTTATACTTCTCGAGGCCTTCAAGTCTTGTATGTCTTTTGAGAGATTGCGAACCCAAGGTTTAGACAAAATCGTAGATTTATTCTTTCCGAGATTATTTCTTCTGCTGACTTGCCTTGACTCATGGACTTGAATGACTTCTTCCTTAAATAAGAGAATATTCCCGGTGCCAAATTCCTTGATTGATGCCTTCGTTTGACGTCTTTAAGTGGGATAATCTTTAGCGGATGATTTCGTACCCTTAATCTCCTTTGATTGAGATCCTTCCTATAATATCTCTTTTAAAATATTTTTCCATCTTTGTTGATTGATTTTTCTGTTTCTCTTTCCTTTTTTTCGTTTGGTTTATTTATGCTTCCATATGCCTTCATTTTATTGCTCAGAATCTTTTCCTGCACATAGGGAGTAAATGGTTATTTTGCATCATTGAAATTAATCGAGATCTAACAATCTTTTCCTTTTTGATGATGACATACTAATAATGAAAATACTTCCCTATTGATCAGCTGCCTTGAGTGTATTGTAGTCAACTCTCTTTTAATCCGCGTTTCTTGGTAGATTTGTCTAGTCGACTCCCCCTCAGTTGGATATTCTATTGTGCCTCATTTGTAAACATAGCACAAAACACAGAACACAGAAGTAGGTAATACATAGAAATGCAGGCCTTAAGCTTGCTTACTATTTCTCCCCCTTTGTTATCAATAAAAACAAAATAAAAGTAGGGACATTAAAAGTATTTATCCTAAGAGTACAATCCATGACTGAATCATCAGTCGCAAAAATAAAGCAAAAAGAAAATTATCTTAAACAACCAAACATCAACGACACTGAAAGTAGGTAAGGGTATTGCAAACTGCCTCTTTGAGGCGTTCAAAGCTAGAATTCACTGTGGCAGAGACCCCATCAATTATGTCGTGCATCTCTTTGAAGGCCCTTACTACATTTTCTGCAGTCTTGAGAATCTGCACTCAAATCTTGGACACATTGGAACCTGTCTCCTTTGCCATTCCATGGATGTCTTCAATCTTGCTTTGCATAGAGGTTAAGGGGGTCTTGATGATAGACAGTTTTTCTAAGAGGTCAGAATCACTTGTACTGGGGTGAGACACAAGAGCTTTTGCCTTGGAAATGGAGGGAACATTCTTGGTTTCACCTTCTTGTTTCTTGACCCATGCACCCTTTACAGAAATATAACCCATGCTAGTAAATCCCTTGGAATTGTAAGACTTAGTGAAAGTGATGTAGGGATGGTCAACAAAGGATATGTTGTTGGCTTCTAGCAGATGGGTGATAACCATACCATAAGAAAGAATTTTGGGATCATCGGCACTTTCTATCATGAAATTGATGACCCAAAACGACAAGTTGATCTTGTGCTTAGTCAGAAGGTAGTAAACTAAAAAGGTATCATGCTGAGAGAAGGTAGAGAAGGATCCTGTTGTTGGAAGAAGGGTGGTTTCTATAATATGTGCTAAGACACGAGTTTTAAAATAGACATCATTAGGTCCTAGTTGACTAGGAAGAGAGTCATAGGGTAATTCAGCTATACACCTTTTATCTTGATCAAAAAAGATTTCAAAGTCCTTAGGCCGGGTATTCTTAAAGAGAATAGAAAAACCAGAACAACTACATTGAAAAATAATATTAAACAGAGCATAATCCAGAACAATACGTTTGCCGAGAACCAAGGTTTCTAATTTATCAGGTTTTCTAGAGCGAAGATTAACACAGAACATTCTAACAAGGGGTTCATATACCTTTGGAGGAGGCAAGGAGAGAAAATTTTTCCAACTCTGGAAGTCGAAGAGTTCCTTCACTTTACAGTAGAGGCTGTCCATGACATCTAAATCGACAACTCTGCCATGAGTGACTTGCTTGGCAACAATATGGCCAAGAATATAGGTTTCAAAATTGATGTCACTGGGCCCTAATTAGTTTGGCAAGGGATGAGACAGGGAATCAACAATATATTCTTTGGCTTGTTCGAATGACTCTTCAAAATTATCAGGCCAAGAGTTCTTAAGCAAAGCAGAGTATTCAGAACTATTACACTTAAAGAGGGTATCAAAAGTAGAATAGTCTAGAGTAATACGCTGACTTAGCACCAGTGACTCAATCTTATCAGATTTCTGTGAGCGAAGATTTGCATAGAACATGTGAACTAAGTCTTCATAGACCTTTGGAGGGGTTAGGGCAAAGAAATTTTCCAACCTTGAAAAGTGCAGAAGTCTTTTACCTTTCAATTTAGGGCTTCCATCTCTTCCAAATTGATGAGAGATTGTCTTACCTTTGAAGGAGACGAACTTATCTCTATTGGGAGAATCCCAATAGTTTAGTTTGGATTCCAGTGCACTGTCTAGGTCGATATTCACCTTCTTCGAAGTGTACGCTGCAACTCTTTCTCCCATGGGTCGCTTCCCTAGTGCCTTTTCTACTCGAGCATTGTTAGAGAGAATTTCTTGAGAAGGTGAGAAACCCTCAGAGTGGTCAGAGCTAATAGTGATTGGTTCTGATGGTTGAGATGGGGTCTTTGCTTTGGACTGGGTGCTTTTGCGAGTGGAAGCAGAAGGATTTTTTTGAGGCTTTAGCCATTGGAGAGGATGATTGAAAGGAGTATGCAGAGAACTTCAAGGGAGAGGTGGACTTATAGAGGTGGAGAGAGGAGTGAAGCGATGTGACTGAATCGACATGACTGACGGGGTAGAGAAAGGCAAGAGACGTGATTGATTGATTCAATTTCCATCTCGGTAAACCAAAAAGGCAGAAAGAGGGGATAAAAACGGATGCGCATAATTAATGCAACATGAGTAATAATAAAGTAACATAGTAAAAGAAATTTTTTACAAAAAGTTATTTTGACACGCAATCTTTCAAGTAAAACAGAATTTAAAGCCTTATTTGGAAAAGGTAATAATGCCAAGTAATTCCCTAAGGGTTTTAAACCTATCCTCTAGAAGAGGCTTAGTAAAAATATCAGCTAATTGATTTTTCGTATTAACAAAAGATAATTCAATGTCTCCCTTAAGAACATGGTCTCTAATAAAATAATGCTCGATATATATATGCTTTGCTCTAGAATGATGCACAATATTTTTTGAAAGACATATAATACTCGAACTATCACAGAAAATTTTAACAGGCTTAAACGAAATATCATAATCAGTTAATTGATGAGTCATCCAAAGTAGTTGAGCACAACATTTCCCAATGGCAATGTATTCAGCTTCCGTTGTAGACGGTGCAACTGATCCCTATTTCTTACTGTTCCAGGAAATAAGTGATTTGCCAAGCAATTGACACGTTCTACTTGTACTTTTCCTGTTATCTTTATTATCGACAAGGTCTGCATCTGAAAAACCTTCAAGCATAAAATTTTTAAGGCGTGGATACCATAATTCATGTGAAGTATTTCTAATAAGGTATCTAATAATTCGCTTCACGACAGTTAAATGTGACTCCTTTGGAGTTGCTTGGAATCTGGCACATTTGCATACACTAAATATTATGTCAGGATGACTAGCAGTTAAATAGAGTAGATATTCAATCATTCCACGATATTTTGATTCATCTACTCATTTTCCTTCTTCATCTTTGTCAAGAGATGTAGCTGGACTCATGGGAGTCCCAATTGCCTTGACATTGTCCGTTCCAAATTTTTGTATTAGCTCCTTTGTGTACTTTGTTTGATTGATGAATTTGAAGTCAAAGGAAGAAAGTTAATTCTCCCATCATGCTCATTTCAAACTTAATTTGCATGAGATGTGAGAATCTCTTGCAGAAAACATGGTTAGCACTTCCAAATATAATATCATCAACATAATTTGAATAATGAGATTTTCTGAAGATGATCTTTTGATAAAAAAAGTAGTGTCAATCTTACCTCTCAAAAATCCATGACTAACCAAAAATGAGCTTAGTCTTTCATACCAAGCTCTAGGCATTTGCTTTAGCCTATAGAGAGCTTTAGTCAACTTAAACACATGATAAGGAACTGTGAGTTTTCAAAACCAGCAGGTTGTTTAACATAAACCTCCGCATCAATGATTCCATTTAAAAACACACTTTTAGCATCCATTTGAAATAGTTTAAAACTTTTAAAAGAAGCATATGCTAATAAGATACGAATTGATTCAACCCATGCTACCAGAGCTAAGGTTTTATCATAGTCGACTCCTTCATGTTGAGAGTAAGCTTGAGCGACTAGCCTTGCTTTATTCCAGATAACTTTACCTTCTTCATTCACTTTATTCCTGAATAAATATTTGGTTCCTATGATTGCTGCATTTGCTGGTTTGGGCAAGAATGCCCAAACTTGATTTTTATCAAATTGATCAAGTTCTTCTTGCATAGCCTGTACCCAACTTGAGTCTTTCAAGGTTTCGTCAACTTTCTTTGGCTCTATTTGAGATATGTGTCACGACCCAAAATTCACTATAGATCATGATGACGCTTAACGCCGCCGTCAGGCAAAGCCAATGGTGATTTACCAATTTAATTACTCATCTTAGTATTTTGAAATCATAATTTTCCTTAATTGAACAATAAAAATAAAATTTATAGAGTAAATGAAAATATTACACTAACCACAATAATGAATAACTTGAAGGAATCCCCAAAACCCGGTGTCACAAGTGCATGAGCATTTTCTATGAAGCACAACAACAATACAACATCTGTCCTGAATATAAATAAGACATGATAAGATAATTAGTATGATGGAGACTCGGTGGACTGTGATTCGTAGCCTGGGTTGTAGCTCACGTAAAGTCTCCTCAACAGATGCGCCTACGTGCCAAGATGATCATCCAATGAACCTGTCAGCTCCTGCCCATTTAGTGCAGAAGTGCAGCATGAGTACGTAAATCAACACGTACCCAGTAAGTATCTAGCCTAACCTCGGAGAAGAAGTGATGAGGGGTTGACATCGACACTTACTAGAGGTCCAAATAAATAACATAATAATTCATAACAGATATGAAGTGCATAACAATAGTGGAGTAAATCTGTAATTTCAAAATTTTCAAATTATTTCTTTTAAGGTATAAATTTCTCGATCTTGCAATCTACCTTAATAACTCAGAAAATGCCAAGTGTCAATACCAATAAATAAGGAATACCATAAAATCCCTGGCATCAGTGGAAGGTTTATCTCATGAACATTCGGACTACTAGCGATATAATGCACGATTTCGTCGAGGTCGTTCAGCTCGATCCAGAATAATATATACACTGTCGAGGAACGTGCGGCACGATCCATAGATGCATATATATACTTTCGAGGCATTCGGCCTGCTCCACAAGAAAAAAAAAGGAAGTTACCGAAGTACGAGACATGTATTTACAATACCGTAGACAAAATGAATATAATCTTTACCATTTCTCAAATAACTCGCCCACAACTCAAAGTGTTATGGCTTGGACTAGTATACATATATTTATTTCTAAATCAATTTCATTTATAACTTCGATTAATTAAGCCAGCAACATGAGTTCAAATAATTCAAATATTACAAAATAAGATCCTAAGTCTACCCAGACATAAACATGCTTTAGCTAAGTACGGACTCTCATCACCTCGTACATACGTAGCACCCACAACTAGTTGCATATAACAATAAATATCACCTAGGGATAGTTTCCCCCTCACAATGTTAGACAGAAGACTTACCTTGCTCCGAAGTTCCATAACCGGCTCCAAAACCTCACTAAAACCTCAAATCGATGCCCGTCGATCCAAAACTAGTCAAACAAGGTGCAAACCAATCAAAATATACTCGAATACCCACAATTAATCAATTTAAACAGTTCTCAACTCCGCTAGAAAAGTCAATAAAGTCAACCCTCTGGCCCACGTGCCCGCATTCCGAAAATTTTCGAAGATAAACCTTACCCATAACATCACTAACTCAAATATACACTTTGTTCTTAATTCCATTTCCAAAATCGTGGTCAAAATCTAAAACTATCAATTCTAGTTTTTTTTACCAAAATCCCACAAGTTTCCTAAATTTTCCACCTTAAATCAACATATAAACCTTACATTTAGCTCATAACAAGTGGGAAACTACTTATCTTGTGTTACATGATTAAAACTCCTCAAAATCGCCCAAGAACCGAGCTCCTAAAATCCCAAATAAAAATGACAAAATGACCAAGTTCGATCCCTTATGTTCTGCCCAGTTTTCGCTTCTGCAGATCACTTGACCGCATTTGCGGATTTCCCATCGCTTCTATGATCCAGGACTTCCAGCGCACTTCCGCATCTGCGGTCTCTAATGCGCAGATGCGCATCTGTATCTGCGGCTATGCTCCCAAACTTGCGCCCCCGGGCTCTCTCCCGTTCTCGCACCCACGACACCTCTCCATATCTGTGACCTCGCAGGTGCGGACAACCCTCCGCACCTACGATCACTGCCCAGCTTCACCCAAACTGCACCTGTGACCATTTCCTCGCTTCTGCAGTCAAACTTGCATAGGTGCGATTGCACCAGAACTGGTTGTCATGCCCTAAACTCGGGGAGCACGATCGATGCTCAACCGAGTGAACCCGGCCGAGAAAGCCTACTAGGTACTTTCTACCCCAAACTCACTCATGGAAAAAGAGGTGACATATATTCATTAATTAGACAATAGGGAGATTATGAATACAATATCAAAATCTTTCTATTAGTTTCTTCATCTTTAATATCTCAAATACACACCTTTTTATAGGCTAAAGTGGAACATAAACATGAATTGTTTGACTTCCCCCAATACCGACATATAACCCACACAATGTCTATAGAGCCTCTAAAAGATACAAAGGAGTACAATGATAGTGCCGGCAACAAGGCTCTGGCTATACCTGAAAATATGATAACAAAATGTACAAAAGATACATGACCCCGGAATGAGGTGGGGCTCACCAAGTCTGCTAGGAGGAAGGTGTACTGCTATTGCTGGTCAATGCTACCTGCTGTGGAACCACCTGCATCCATTAAATATGCAGCGCCCCCGAAAAAAAGGACGTTAGTACTATCGAATTTAGTAGTATGTATAACTAAACACCATCTCAATAGAATGAATAATAATACAAGGGGGAACAGTCAAGAATTCAATAAGAGCTTCAAATAATACTAAAACATCTAGTTAAGGGATCACATAAGTTTTCAAGTCAATTTCCATGTTATTAGGTTGGGTGATCTTTAGTGCCGATATACCATATTTCACAATACCACCGTATTCTTACACGGAGTCCGATCATGACCCGGTCAGCTAGGTCGTCTCATTTGAGACATCAACCATAACCATAATTTCATTATAATTTCCAGCACAGTCACCACCATGTGTGCGGCATGGCATCCGATCACGGCCCGATCCGCTAGGCCATCTCTCCCGAGACATTACTTTTTTCAGTTAATCATCTCACATCATACTTATTTCACATCCTTTCAATTCATTGGTACTAGAGGCCACAATTATAAAGTCATTCTTTGCACTTGCCTGTATTTCATAAATTCCAGTTCCCCATTCCACATTCAAACATCATTATCATTATCAACAACAATAAGGCTTCCCATTCAAGACATTAAATTCACATATGGGCAATTTGAGAATCTTAGGCACATAGAGGCTTTTCATACAATTTGGCATAACAACTTTTATTTTGATCTTGACTTAAAGTCTTAACATTTTTAACACATATTCCGTATTTTGAACACATCCTCAATGATAAGGTGATATGATAAAGCATTTAGAATACATATTGAGCATATATCCTTCAACACAAGCACATTCGAAATAGCCAATTCTATTATGATTAATTTGGGACTTACACCAATTACATGAACACCATGGGATTCGATTCTAAGAAGAAGGGGGTTTAGCCAACATACCTCAATTGAGCTTCCTTAAAATTTTAAAACGTTCTGGAATTCTTAGCAACTTCAATCTATTTTAGAAATATAACAAGTTGAACCAAAATTAGGAAGATGATCACGATTCTAGCTCATTTGAGCATATTATCAAGCACTAGGTGTGCATTAAGGTTTTAAGGCCCTTTTACGAAAGATTCCATCATTCCCCAACCCATTCTCTAACATTTTTAGCTCACAACCTTCCCACATTCTTTGATAACACATGCATGCAAGATAACAACCCCCACACCCAAGAATTGTCTTTCTAATTATCTCATTTTTGAAAATTTTCAAAATTAAGAGCTAGGGCATAAACTCTTACCTTTAGGATGAAGACTTTCCTTGTTAATCTTCAATGATTGAGGAAGAATTGATGGATAATAAGTTGAAGGTTACTCCCCCACTCTAAGTACTCTTTCTCACTTTAAAAGTATCAGAAATTTTACTCAAAATTAACTATGGCATATATTTTAACGAAGTAGGGTCGGGTTATTAAAACCTAAACAATGAAGCCCCGGGACAGGATCTGCGGTCACATATGCGACCGCATAATGATTCTACGATCCGCAAAATAGCCGCGGAAAATGGCCTCCGGAACTGGGCTAGCTTGCTTCACTCTGCGGCCGTTATGCGGCCCGTTTATGCAATCAAAGTGTGGCCCGCGAAATGGTTGTGCGGTCGCATATCTGGTCACGAAATTGACATAAAAAATGGCTCAAATAGCTACTTCACTCTGTGGCCATTATGCGGCCCGTAGAGTGATTATGCGGCCGAATAATGGGCCGTAGAAATGCCCAGCTCTGCAAAGTATTTTCCTTCAACTCCCCAACGCACTGTTCAATCCAAAAAGTCCGAACCGTGGCTCGCAAGCTCGCAACGAAGAATTTCTACCTCTGTGCCTACCCCGGCATCACGGAACCCCGGTTATTTTTGGAAAAATTTCACGAGGCCTTACACTGGTGCACATCAACCATTTTTTAAACTTCAACTTAATCCGTTAACCATACGAAACCACCCCGAGGCCCTCGGGACTTCAACCAAACCTACCAACAAGTCCTAAAACACAATACGAATTTAGTCGAACCTTCAAATTACATCAAACGATGCTGAAACCACAAATCTCAGCCCAATTCAAGCTTAATGAACTTTAGAACTTCAAACTTCTACATTCGATGCTGAAACCTATCAACAAGTTCGGTTGACCTCAAATTTTGCACACAAGTCATAATTTACATTACGGACCTACTCCCACTTCCGAAATCAGAATCTGACCCCGATACCAAAAAGTCCACTCCCGGTCACACTTCCCAAAATCACCCAATTTCCAACTTTCGCCAATTGATGCCGAAATGACCTACAGACCTCCAAATCAACATCCGGACAAGCTCCTAAGACCAAAATCATCATATGAAGTTGTTGGAACCTTCAAATTCCTATTCCAAAGTCGTTTACTTAAAATTCAAACCTTAGTCAATTCTTTCAACTTAAAGCTTCTGAAATTAGAATTTTCTTTCCAAATCAACTCCGAACTTCCCGAAATTCAATTCTGACCAAACATACAAGTCATAATACCCAAAGTGAAGCTACTCAAGGCCTCAAACCGCCGAACAACATGCTAGAGCTCAAAATGACTGGTCAGGTCTTTACAATATGAGTGAGATGTTGGATTGTTTCTTTAAAGCTCCTCTTGTTTTCATTCCATCAGTTAGATTTCGAATGATGAACTTATGAGGATATTCTGGTTCATTTCTCCACTCGTTTGGTACTTCTTCTGTACATTGATTAGTTGACTCATTCTGAAGTTGATCATGATCATTGATGTCTTTATTAGTCGACTGTCAATTTCAGTCGTATTGTCAGTTGTCTCTTTTGAAGTCTTCTGTTCACTAATCTTTGGCTGAATTTGGCTTATCTCTTCATCACCTGCAAAATTTCCATTCTCGACCATAGAGTTATTATCATAAAAAATAACATGAACTGATTCCTCTACGCATAGGGTACGCTTAATATAGTTTCTAAAAGATCTACTGTTATTTGAGTAGCCGAGAAATATCCCTTCATCACTCCTTGGGTCAAAACCAAGATTGTCCTTGCCATTGTTGTGGACAAAGAAATTGCTTCCAAAAGGATAAAAGTATCCAATATTGGATTTCTTACCTTTCCATACTCCCACTTCGAGAATCAGAATCCGACCCCGATACCAAAAAGTCCACTCTCGCTCAAACTTTCCAAAATCATTCAATTTTTAACTTTTGCCAATTAACGCCGAAATGACCTACGGACCTCTAAATCGACATCCGGGTGCGCTCCTAAGACCAAAATCATCATAAAAATCTGTTGGAACCTTCAAATTTTAATTTCGAAGTCGTTTACTCAAAAGTCAAACCTTAGTCAATTCTTCCAACTTAAAGCTTCTGAAATTAGAATTTTTTTTCATATGAACTCCGAACTTCCCGAAATTGAATTCCGACCACACGTACAAGTAATAATACCCGAAGTGAAGCTATTCAAGGACTCGAACCTCTGAACAACGTGCTATAGCTCAAAACGACCGGTCGGGTAGTTACATTCTCCCTCACTTAAATATACATTCGTCCTCGAACGTGTTAGGTCTGCTCCAGAGTTGCCCCAAAATCATTGTTCAACACCTTGTGCACCTAGCCGTGCCACCATAACCCAGTTGAGCACATTAGCTCGAGCCAGACTGAAGATGCCCCATTTTATTTGGTCAATAAGCCTTAGAACCAAATTCCAACCTCCGAATTCTTCTACAAGATCTGATTCTAACTTACGAACATTGTATCAATCACTACACACTATACCAAAACATGATCATACACCTTTGCTGAATTCACACCATGCACCACATAAGTCGGTTGCCCACAATAACATCCTCCGACCATAATAGCTATAATTTCACGAATCCGATGTCCGCAATACATCTCATGATGCATATAAATCCTATTCCAAATCTTGCAATACTGCCACGACAAAAAAGACATGTAGAAACTCATAACCACCTGTCGAATCAATAATTCATGGAGTCTATCCCCCTGACAAGAACCATTACCTCATTATGAACTAAATAACAATATTTTCTCTTTAATGTACCTTATGTAAATCTGATTGCACTAAGTTCAGGTCCAAAAATCTCGTCTCACCCAGTACAAGCTTCTCAGGCAATAAATTGCCTCAAACACTGTCAAAAATCTTATATGACGCCCATAACCCGCCAACAAGCTACAACTCGAATATGATACATAAGGAAGAACGAACTCTGGAGAAGTACTACCCAACCCGCATTACGAATAAAACGGTCGAATAGATGCTCTGAACCTACCTTAGGGATAAAAACAAGGCACACAAAATAAAAGTAAGGAACTATGCTCAACATCTCGTTGTTGTGGCGTGCAACTCGATTCTACATGACACTGTTGCGGCGTGCAACCCGATCCACATAACATGCCCGTGGTGGCGTGCCACCCGATCCGCACATAACAATCACGAAGAAAACACACATATCCAGCTGTAACACTCATACTTATGAAATGCACAAATATCGACCATAAGAACATCAAGTGCATAATACCAATCATGGGGAGACAGATAGTGCCATATGCTAAGAAACCCAAGAACAACTAAGGTGCAATAAATGACCTGCATCTCGAGAGCCATCCTGCTCACATAACAACACAAGCGACACCGACCTCAACACATGTGCGAATAATAAAGCCGTCTCACAACCCACATGGCACAATAGAGATTTACATAGAATAGCTAACGACGGGAATAACATCCCATGCCCGACGACTCCTCCGTAAGCAAATTCTATGACTAACGAATACATCTGACCTGACGTAGAGCACACACTCACATTAGTCCCACCAACGGACCTCACACCGATTCTGATCATACCATATTTGGCCAATAACCTTCCAAAGATCCACAATGGCCCTATTAATGACATATAAGAATAACCATCAAACCCGAAACAAACTTACACGGGCCACAACTCAAGGAATAGGATGCCTCTCAGGCATAAACTCTAGCATCTGCGATATTACCATAACCTCCATACTTGGTCTTAATCTTTAACAATCAAGTGACTAACATGCCACACTTATACAAATCTCCCCGTGGGGTACACTCCCACAACCTTCCGCTCAGGTAGCAAAGTCTGCACATCCATACCACCAACCGTACTAATTCTGTAAGGCAAATCACAATCCGCAAGTCAATACACAATGCCTCTTCCACAGAACACCATTCTCAGGCGACACTAAGATAACACCAACTTACTCTAAACATCTGAATTCTTCCCTGCTCATCCGAGCTCATGACATTCTTATCGACACTAAACCACAACCTTGATCCTCAACTTTCAAATTCCCATGCCGTTTACTGCACCTATCATGACGCTACGCGAGAATACATGAATTCATCATAATCCCTGAACTACCAATAGAATAAACACTTCATTGGCTAGAAACCTTTCACTTATATCATTACAGAAGAATAGTGCAACACGTAACTGAATTCCCAAATCGTAGAAAATACAAATTTCAAGTCGTGATCTAAACCGCCATGACTATTCCGGAATCTATTTACACCACAAGGCCATTTGAATCAAATAACTCCCAAATCAATCAAGTTGTGGTGGCTGTCAAGTCCGCATGTACAACCAGAAACCACATGTATAACTTCACACACCGAAGGAACTGATCATTGTCGCAATCATGCCGATTCAACCATTGCTAACCGACCCAACTTCTTTCAATTTACTCTTGACCTAACTTAGAAATAATAGCTCCATTCACAACATAACGAATACAATTCGCACTCATCCTGAGTGACCCGAATCGCGAGATCACATCGTCTCAATGTCCATGAACCATCTCATACCCTTCTCAAGCGTACAATAGTATCTCCAACTGGTACACCCATTTTGAAAAACCTTCCGCGAATCCGAAGTTATATCTTCCTTTCCTCAAATACTGCACCCACATACCCGATGATAACATAGAACATTCCAAGTCCTGTCCATAATCCTCTGTCAAAACTCGATCCTTAACCACACAACAAAACTGAAATCCTTAGGCACCGCGCTTAAATTTTTGAACCCACTAGGGCCATTGTTGAGAGTCACCCACTCTGACCTGGTACCGAATATAGCCAAACTCCATCGCTCTGATAGCACATGAACACCATATCAAACAAGCAACCAACTGAATTCATTTCCTTGTACATTACATCCACAAGAAACATAAACTCTGAGTCTTCCCAAAACCTGCACCTGAATCGATAAGGTGAAGTATAACACACATTCATCAAGTTCCTTGTTCGAATTACTACTGATATTTTCTTTTCTTAGTCATAAATAATCTACCAATGCATTGATAACCAGAAACTACACAAGTAGACAACCATGAGATCCAATCGTAGACGATGGGGATCCCTCACTTAGCTTTAAGTTACTATCACATAATGTAGAGCCCACAACGATTCCTCTATCTCAATTACCATGATCCCATACCATTAACCCGCCAAATTTCTTGAAGTCTTTCGTTAAGCCTTTCATGAACATTCTGAATAATCAGTCACAGTCACATATTCGATATCATACCGAGTAGCAAGTAGTATTCTTCACAGAAGTTTTATCAATATCACGCAATCACAATCTTGCTCATAGGAGATAACCCACATGTGGAATTCCTTACCGACATCCTCCAATGATGCTGCACTGGGTACAACTACCACGAGTTCAGTAAACCCTCCTGAGCCCATGCTCGTCCACCAGTTGTACAAGTCTGTTCCTTCCCTGTTGACATCAATTGAAAGTTCAAACCTTCCAAACTCAAAGCCATGTTGCATCCAAAACAATAATCACATCTTTACACCCCTCTTTATTTCAAGCAAACTCCTTTCTGCCATATTCAATCTTTCACCATACAGTAACCACCATTCTAATTATAATCCGTAGACCTAGTCACTCCAACTATGCCTTCCAAACCGCTCAAATCTTCCTCAAGGTACGTGACTATCCTACCACATAGTCCATATGCTACTATGCCACTCCCATTTCGGTCAAACCGTCTCCTTTAAGAAACTTCTCGACCTCCATTTCTCATACTCGACCTGCTAGTAACTCATCCACCGCTAGACACCTCCCGCCATGTCCTTCCTCATACTTCACTGCCCAAATGTTGCCTCAAATCAAAACATACATGTAGCACCAGATCTAATAAATTGCTACCAACCCTAAACCTCCTAGAAGATTATCTTTCTCGAGCCATCAACACTAGAAAACTCCTCAAAATCGCCCAAGAACCTACCTACCTTGTGTTACATAATGAAAACTCCTCAAAATCTCCCAAGATCCGAGATCCAAAAATCCCAAATGAAAATGACGAAATGACCAAGTTCGATCCATCATCTTCTGCCCAATTTTCGCTTCTGCGGATCACTTGACCACATTTGCGGACCCACTTCTGAGGATTTCCCATCGCTTTTGCGATCTAGGACTTCCAGCCCATTTCCGCATCTGCGGATATACTTCCACACTTGCGCCCCAGGCTTCCTCTCCCATTCTCGCACTTGCGACACCTCTCCACATCTGCGACCTCGCAGGTGCGGACAACTCTTCGCACCTGCGATCACTGCCCATCTTTGCCCAAATCGCATATGTGACCATTTCCTCATATTTGCGGTCACGCACCTGCGGTCAAACTTGCGTAAGTGTGATTGCACCAGAACTGGTGCACTTCAACCATTTTTTAAAATTCAACTTGATCCGTTAACCATCTGAAACCACCTCGAGGCCCTCGGGACCTCAATCAAACATACCAACAAGTCCTAAAACAGAATACAAATTTAGTCGAGCCTTCAAATCACATCAAACAATGCTAAAACCACGAATCGCACCCCAATTCAAGCTTAATGAACTTTAGAACTTCAAACTTCCACATTAGACACCGAAATCTATCCAATCAAGTCCGATTGACCTCAAATTTTGTACACAAGTCATAATTGACATTACGGATCTACTCCCACTTCCGGAATTAGAATCCGACCCCGATACCAAAAAGTTCACTCCCATTCAAACTTCCCAAAACCATCCAATTTCCAACTTTCGCCAATTGACACCGAAATGACCTACAAACCTCCAAATCGACATCCAGACATGCTCCTAAGACCAAAATCATTATATGAAGCTGTTGGAACCTTCAAATTCCTATTCCGAAGTCTTTTAGTCAAAAGTCAAACCTTAATCAATTATTTCGAATTAAAGCTTCCGAAATTAGAATTTACTTTCCAAATCAACTCCGAACTTCTCGAAATTCAATTCCTACCAAACGTACAAGTCATAATACCCGAAGTGAAGCTACTCAAGTCCTCAAACTACCGAATTACGTGCTAGAGCTCAAAATGACTGGTGAGGTCTTTACAATATGAGTGAGATGTTGGATTTTTTCTTTAAAGCTCCTCTTGTTTTCATTCCATCAGTTAGATTTCAAATGATGAACTTCTGAGGATATTCTGGTTCATTTCTCTACTCGTTTGGTACTTCTTCAGTACATTCATTAGTTGACTCATTCTGAAGTTGATCATGATCATTGATGTCTTCATTAGTCGACTGTCGATTTCAGTCGTATTATCAGTTGTATCTTTTGAAGTCTTCTATTCACTAATCTTTGGCTGAATTGGCTGATCTCTTCATCACCTACAAAATCTCCTTTCTCGACCATAGAGTTATTATCATCAAAAATAACATGAACTGATTCCTCTACGCATAGGGTACGCTTATTATAGATTCTAAAAGATCTATTGTTATTTGAGTAGCCGAGAAATATACCTTCATCACTCCTTGGGTCAAAACTAAGATTGTCCTTACCATTTTTGTGGACAAAGCATTTGCTTCCAAAAGGATGAAAGTATCCAATATTGGGTTTCTTACCTTTCCATAATTCCTATGAAGTTTTCTTCAAAATAGGTCGAATTAAACACCTGTTGAGAATGTGACAAGTTGTGCTTACTACTTTTGTCCAGAAATGATTTGGGAGAGAATGTTATTGTATCATGGTTCTTGCCATATCCTGCAGAGTTCTGTTCTTACGTTCAACCACTCCCTTTTGTTGTGGTGGCCTAGGTGTTGAGAAATTATAAGTGTATCCTTGACCATTGCAGAATTCTTCAAAAGCTCTGCTTTCAAGTTCATCTTTGAATAGTTGCTATAAGATGCCCCTTTTCTCGTTCAATTCTTTTACAGAAAATCTCAAAGTTTTCAATGCTTAATATTTATGAGATAAGAAAAATACCAATGTAAAACGTGAGTAGTCATCAATAATAACAAAAGCATATCGTTTACCTCCAATGCTGGCAGTTCTAGTAGGTCAAAACAGATCCATGTGAAGCAATTATAAAGGCTTGGTAGTAGACAGAATGTCCTTGGTTTTGAAAGAGTTTCTTGTTTGTTTTAGAAATTTGACATGCACCACATACATGATTTCTAGAAAAATTGACCAATAACTAAATCATGCTTGAAGAGCTTTTGAATTAGATGCATGTTTGCATGACCAAGCTTTTTATGCCAGAGCCATGAATCATTGGATATGGACGCTAAACAGATATGACTATCTTGATTTTCAATTCCATCAAGAATATAGACGTTTCCATACATTTTACCAAGAAGAATAATCTTACCTTCCTCATCTTCAATAGCACATCCTATTTTCTTGAACTTAACTTCGTACCCCGAATCACACAATTGACTTATACTTAGAATATTGTAATTGAGTCCATCTACTAGATATACTTCTGTAATATCGCAATTATTGTTGAATGGAACGGTGCCAGTACCAACTATCTTTCCTCTTGAATCATATCCAAATTTGATATTCCCTCCATTTATTTTTGTGACATCTTTGAATAGATTTTGTTACCGTCATGTGACTGGAACACGCACTATCTAAATACCATTTTCCTTTGCGACTCTTTCTGTGGTGTTCCTGCAAAATAGAATTATCACCTTCTTTTAAGTACTGGGTCATTGTTGGTTAGTATTACTAGAATCATGGTTGTTTTTGGGTTTCCAAATCCATCCTGAAATATTTTATTTATGAAATCAACAAAATAATTATTTATGACTAACTTTGTTATAGTAATGATACATAGGGATTGATCCAGTTTTTGATCTCCCACTTGTGTTAGTACTTGTGGACTCAGTTCTCGCCAATCCTTTTCCAGTTGACTTGTAAGTCGCCTGGTTAGATTTGACAGAACTGTGACTGGTGGACTTGCGCATGCCATTAAGTTGCATTTGCAATTCCTAAACTTCATCTTGAACTACAACTCTTTTGATTTCACAGACTTCAAGCTTAAGTTCCCAGCCCTTCTTATCCCTATTGAATCTTCTTTGTTCATTCAACATTTTTTTAGACTCCTTCAAGGTAAGGTCAAGAATATCCTACAATTCATTACATCTATCACAATTATGGGATATTACCTCGCTTGTTTCCCCTCATGCCATGAAGCAATTCTCAGTATCTTCTTTGCATTTATCATCTGATGTATCTTCATCCGTCCTACAATCAGAGTATCTGTTCATGTCGTTTTCCAAGATGGTCATGAAGCATAGATTTGCTATTTCTTCGTGTTCTGAATTGTCTTCATCACTCCAGGTTCTGATGGATTTATTTTTATTGAATCCTCTGGAAACTTTTCTTTTAAGATCTGGGCATTCAGCTTGAACGTGCCCATATCTTCCACACTCATAACACTTTCCATCATTCTTGTCTTGTTCATTGTATTGACTGGTTTGCCTCGATGGCATCCTTCCTCTTCTTGTGTTTCTATTCCTTCTCATCAATCCATCCATGTTTCTTGAAACCACGACAATTTCTTCTTTAAGAGCTTCTGCGTCGTCATCAATATCATTTTCAGGTCCTTCAGTTGTAGTTTTGAAGGCAACTATTTTCTTCTTTCTTCCTAATTTATTTTCTTGAGATGGATCTTCTCGAATGCTATAAGATCTCCTGTTAGTTCATCATATGAAAGTTTGTTTAGATCTTGAGATTCGAGTGTGACTACTTTTGTCTTCCAAGTAGTAGGTAAACTCCTTAGAAGTTTTCAAACTTGATCACCACTTGAGTAGGGTTTACCAAAGGCTTTTAGATCGCCAATGATTATGCTGAATCTTGCAAGCATTTCCTTAATGGATTCTCCTTATTTCATTTGGAAAAGTTCATAATCATTAACCAACATGTTTATCCGAGTTTCTTTTACTTTGCTGGTTCCTTCATAAGTGACTTCTAGTTTGTCCCACATTTCTTTGGCTGTATCACAGCTTGAAATTTTCTCATACTCTTCTCCACTAATAGCAATATAAAGCAAGTTTCATGCTTTAGCATTAACCTAAACAACCGCCATTTTCTCGTTTGTGTATTTATCTATATCTTCAGGATTAGTGGGGGGTTGAGCTGCTTCTGGTAGTGGATAGTTTCCCTTTTTGATAGCGCGTCGTACTTTGACATCATAGGATTTTGCATAAATTTTCATTCGCACTTTTTAGTGGGAAAATTGTTTTCCATTGAAATATGGTGGCATGACTTGCGTCGTTCATTCTTGAAAGAGTGCTCCAACAATTAAATGATTTGCCATGATATTTTCTCACAAGCTATTAAGCAAAAAGTGTGAGACTAGCTCTGATTCCAATTGAAAGTGCAAGAGGGAGGGTGAATTTTTAATTTTTTTCTTTTGCGAGGTAGTCGACTAACTTGCGTTCTAGTCAACTGGGCTTATCAAAACTAAATATAAGAAAGTAAATGACACAAAATGTTTTATACTCGTTTGGATTCAGAGTAAATCCTAAGTCCAGTCCCCTTAGGTTGCAATGGTGATCTCTTTCAAATATGAAGTGACTTAGTACAAATGAGTAGATGTTGTTATACACCAACAAATTTTGGTCACTTTGTTCTTCTCTCTTATAATTAATACAATGCCTCGCTAGTATTCTTTTCTCTCTCTCTTCTCTTCTCTTCTTAGTTACATAAGAAATCTATAAAAGACTACAATGCTTGTTTGAAGTAGAACAAAGAGATTGAAATTGGTTTGATAAAAGTATGTCAATCCTTGGCATCTTCTGTAGAATATATATGGCGAGTTGGTCTCCATTCTTCACGGCGTGATAGTGTAATAATGGAACATCGACCCAAGGGATTTGATTTTTAGAATCAATCAAGATGATTTCATTCCAGAAATAGAATGGACTTTTTCTTTCGTTGCTTCCTTGATTTCCTTTTCCTTGCGAGTAGTTTAGGAGAATATTCTTAGAAGATCTTCTATGTATATGATTGATCTTCAACACTGATTTATTGATGCCTTTCGTAAATGGTTGGTTCGCATATTCACATGATTGATCTTCTATACTGATTGATTGATCATCTTATGCTAATTGATTAATGCCTTCCGTAAATGGTTGATTCAAACATCTAGTTTCCATATAACGCGTTGTTACAACAGTTGTATTCCTTCAATCTTGCCTCCTTGATTTGTGCTTCCAAATCTTCTATTAGAATTTTTCCCATTCTCATGACATCCATTTGGATTGGTTTCCTTCAAGTAGAATTAAGTTATTGTCTATCATTAAAATCCATATCTAACAAAATGATCTAAATAAATCTCAAAAGTGGACCTGGTTTTCTGACACAATCACTTCTATGTATAAAAGTAATGGCGAGAAAATGCAAGGAATCGGGTTCCAAAAAGGAACGGTTCCCTACAACCCACTTAGCAAGTATGCTACTGTGCCTGATATTTGGCTTTGCACTCACTGTGGTAATACTGGTCATTACAAAGATTCTGGTAAAGTAAGGTTTCAGTCCTAACAAAAAAATAAAGTTTTTTGTTGAAAATGTATCTACTGCTAAGGAACCTGTTTCTCTTAAAAAGAAATGTGTGATGCCAGCTTGGACAAAAAGAAGTCTAATTCGCCCCTTCCCTCTTTACAAGGGACCAAAACTTAATTGGGTTCCTAAGTCTAATATCTGATTTCCTTATACAGGCAACAGGGAAAGGAAGC
The DNA here is from genome assembly GCF_000390325.3 of Nicotiana tomentosiformis. NCBI lineage: Eukaryota > Viridiplantae > Streptophyta > Magnoliopsida > Solanales > Solanaceae > Nicotiana > Nicotiana tomentosiformis. The sequence continues at coordinate 19,114,538 of NC_090819.1, forward strand.
AGCCAAAAATGGTATATGGATAATGACTTCTCTAAACACAGGACTGGAAGGACGGATGATTTCTTATCACTCAAAACCCTGCAATGTGGGAGTGGGTCCTTTGGAAATGGCAAAAAGGGATACATATGGAGTTGAAAAAATTGGGAAAACACTCACTCACTGTCACGCCCCGAACCTAGGAGCGAGACAAGCACCCGGTGCCTCACCTAACCTGGCGTACCAAATTGCGACTAAGGGACTCTGAACATATAATGTCATACTTTGGCCATGGGGCCACCTTGCAAGATAATTTGCGAAGCAAAATATAAAACTGAATGGAAACTAGCGCTAACTAAACATCAATATAAAACTAGGCTGAAAAGGCCGTCATAGCTACTACAGCTGACAAACCACCAAATTATACATACCAGGCCTACAAACCCAACATACTGCACTAACCAACAAGATATGTCTACAAGCCTCTACTGATAGATATATTGTGATCGGAACAGGGCCCCGACCTACCCATATTATATATATAAATACATACATAAGATGCACACAAAAACTTAGACCCGATAACTCCGAAGGATGTGGAGCTTACCGATCAGGCTAAACTCTGGAAACACCTACTGAGGAGGTCTACTCGTCTGTCTATCTGAACCTGCATGCATGAACTGCAACGTCCCCGAAAAAGGGACGTCAGTAAGAAATAATGTACCGAGTATATAAGGCGATAACATAACTGAAAGTTGAAACTGAACTGATAATATAATAACTGAAAATAATTGGGAGTCAAGGATGATTTGGAGATATACTTACCTGTTGATACTGACTCAACTCCTTCAATATAGTAAGTAAAATAATTGTACGGCCTTATAAGGCTCGGTATATATAACTGCTCTGCCGTAGTAGGCTCGCTCATAGGCGCTCGGCCATACTAGGCTATGTATCTCGACCATGCTGGGCTTGCTCATAGGCGCTCGGCCACAGTAGGCTCGGTATATAACTTTCCATCTGATCAGAGGTTGCCCAATAGGGGCCTGCCCATCGATTATAGCTCGATGGTAATGAAAATACTGTAATACTGTATATATAGGCTTACTGCTCTCTTGACTGGAAGAAGACAATACTAAATTGAATATAGAATCTCGATAAGGAATAATATTGTAACTTATGAGACTAGAATAGTGTGAATAAATTCATGAATATGAACTTCTCTTTTTGTCTCATTACTAACACATGTAGCTACGAGATCATGCCAAAATGAAGGAAGGCTTAGCCTTAACATACCTTATCACAATCTTTCCAATCACCAAGTTGAACTCACCTCTTCGCACCTTAATCTACAAGAATGATAATAATACTATCGTTAAGTTACGAAAGTTACAACTATCGCACAACGAACGACAAACTTATTTTGTATTAAAACGGGCAGCATCTCCCCTATAATCCTTACTTCCTCCAAATTCAAGATAACACCAACAATACAAGAACAGAACAATGACAACATATATACATCATTTTCCAGCCCTATATACACCATCAAATACTACAAAACAGCCCAACACACCCCAATCTCTTCATACACAAAACGACCACCGTAGTAGTGTCAAACGACCCGAAAATGTTATGACGAACGACCAGCCAACCACCCTACATTTATATGGTGTTTCTACACCCCCTTCCTCCTCCAAAACTCCACAAAACAGTCGTAAAACATGCAGCTCAACAGCAACACAAAATAGTCTACAAAACAGTCCGCTACAAGTGAATAACTCGAACTCACGGCTTCCGATCACCGTCCCGTGAGTTCTCACAAGTATAGAACGACTTACCATGAATTTATAGAAGAAAAACTGGATGAAAGAGAGCAGTAAACTCACCTTATTTGTTGGATAACTCAGCTCCTATCTTGGTTCTTCAAACTCTAGGTTTTACCTCCAATTAGAACTTGAAAGGGAGAGAAAATCAATTAGGGTTTGTGGGAAATTTTTGGGAGGATTCTTTGTAGAGCTTATGTCTGGTTATTATACTCTATTTTAAGTCTAATATATGAAGAAAATAGGCCTTTAAAAGGCCTCTTTGGACGACCCGAAATGGCCCATTTTTGGGCTTTCATTTAAGCAAGTAGGTGACACACCTACTTGTCACCTAGCAGCTTGCGCAGTATCGCAAAAATGCCCATATCTCACTACTCCGATGTCATATTGACAAACGGTTTAATGAATTGGAAAATAGACTCATAGATATTTAATTTGATGGGTAGAAAACCCCATAACTCTAAGTATATTGGGAGAAAATTGCAGTTAGATTTGACCCAAAATTTCAGTAAAACTTATGAGTGTAACTTGTGATGACTTTCATCGACTTTTGTTCCACAACTCGCTTGACATTAAAACATAACACACGGATGTCATGCGACTAATATAAATCATAACATAATCTCCTTATCATGTTAATCACCCTAGTCTCACCCCAAAGGTACATGTTATAACATTCCCAACTTGTCGACTTTCGACGAAACATTGTTTTATTCAATTGCTTTAGCTTTTGAACTGTCCAACCCTCTTTGTACTTGTTGTTCATGATCTTCAATATTTTTAACCTCATAGGTAACATGATTAACTTACTTTACATACTTTTAATTATTATCTCATTTTTGATCCTACATTAGTTTGCTTACGACGCATTTTTACGTACAAAAATATAGGGTGTAACATCACTCCCCCTTGGGAACATTCGTCCTCGAATGTTTACTCTTAGAGACTTTGGAAAATTTTGCCAGAGTATCCTTCGTACACTAGGTTAAAACCAACCTGCACGCAGCCAGAAAACATACTATGCATGCCACACATGGCCAATCTTTATAAATAGCAGCAATTTGCCTCACCGACCGTAAATCATAAATATTGAAAGTGAAAAATAAAAGCTTACCTGATGACCTGCTAGCCTACATAGAGCTATGTTGTAGCGTCCCATCTCGAACCATATCTTCAGTTTGAAATAGGTGGGGGTATTTAGACTTCATTTCTTCCTCCGATTCCCACGTCATCTCTTCTACATTCTTGCTCCTCCATAAAACCTTTACGGAAGCTACCTCCTTATTTCGTAGATTGCGGATTTGTCGGTCTAGGATGGCAACTGGAATTTCCTCGTATGACAAGTCCTCTGTAATCTGTATCAGAGCCTAGGCTCGATATCGGACGAGGGATTACATTACAAGTACCACCATTTTTGACCATGGTGAATAATATGGATCGCATCGCGATCCTTGAGGAGACGGTTGATGTATTACGGCCCATGGGCTAAGCTTGCCTTTCTTGCCAAACCTCATCACGCCCTTCATAGGTGATACCCTTAAGAATACCCAGTCATTAATCCTGAACTCTAAGTCTCGTCGCCGCACATCAGAATATGACTTCTGACGACTCTGAGCTGTCAACAGTCGCTCCCGGATAAGCTTTACTTTCTCTATGGCCTGCTGAACCAGGTCTGGCCCATGTAACCCAGATTCTCCAACATCAAACCACCCTATAGGAGATCTGCACTTACGCCCATACAAAGCCTCGTACGGAGCCATCTGGATACTGGAGTGGTAACTGTTATTATATGCAAACTCGATAAGAGGTAGATGTTCATCCCAACTTCTTTTAAAATCCAACACACATACTCGTAACATATCCTCGAGCATCTGAATTGTGCGCTCGGCTTGTCCATCAGTCTGTGGATGAAAAGTTGTGCTGAGATTCACCTGAGTCCCTAGACCTCTCTGAAATGACCTCCAAAAATGTGCTGTAAACTGAGCCCCACGGTCAGATATAATAGAAACCGGTACTCCGTGTAGCCGCACTATCTCCTTAATATATAACTTTGCATAATCTTCTACTGTATATGTAGATCTGACCGGTAGGAAGTGAGCTGATTTCGTGAGCCTATCGACTATCACCCATATGGAATCGAACTTACGATTAGAACGAGGTAAACCCGTGATAAAGTCCATGTTTATCGCCTCCCATTTCCATGTCGGGATCTCTATAGTCTGCATTAGCCCTCCAGGCTTCTGGTGCTCTATCTTCACTTGCTGGCAACTAGTACATTGGGCGACAAACTCAGCAATGTTCTTCTTCATATCATTCCACCAGTACACATCCTTAATGTCATGATACATCTTCGTCGATCCAGGATGGATGGAATACCATGAATAATGTGCCTCTGACATAATCCTGTCTCGTAGCCCTGCTACATCTGGAACACACGAACGACCCCTGTATCTGAGAACCCCATCTCCCTTGAGCTCTAACAATGGCTTCTTCTGCTGCGGAACTCACTCTCTCAACTCGACCAACTCTGGGTCCTCGTACTGCCTTTCCTTGACTTCAGCTATGAGGGATGATTTTGCAGTGTTTTGGAGTACAACTCCACCATCCTCAGAATCTACTAACCGAACCCCCAACGAAGCCAATTGATGAATCTCTCTAGCTAATTGTCTTTTCTCGGGCTCTACATGTGCTAAGCTACCCATAGATCGGCGACTTAAGGCATCTGCTACAACATTAGCTTTCCCTGGATGGTAGAGAATGTTAACATCGTAATCTTTCAATAACTCAAGCCATCGCCTCTGTCGCAAATTCAACTCTTTCTGCTTGAAGATATATTGTAGGCTTTTATGATCAGTAAATACATCAACATGAACACCATATAAATAATGCCGCCATATCTTAAGTGCATGGACAACCGCAACTAACTCGAGGTCGTGGGTCAGATAATTCCTCTCGTGCTTCCTCAAATGCCTTGAAGCATACGCAATTACCTTCCCATGTTGCATCAGGACACATCCTAACCCGACACCTGATGCATCACAATACACGGCATAACCCTCTAGACCCTCTGGAAGTGTTAGAACTGGAGCTGAGGTCAACCTATTCTTAAGCTCTTGGAAACTCCGCTCGCAAGCCTCTGTCCATTGAAACTTAGTTTCTTTCTGTGTCAACTTCGTCAATGGTTCCGAAAGGGAAGAAAAACCCTCTACGAACCTCCGATAGTATCCTGCTAAGCCTAGAAAGCTACGAACCTCTGTCGGAGTGGTAGGTCTAGGCCAAGATTTCACGGCCTCAATCTTCTGAGTGTCTACCTTTATCCCTTCATCTGATACAATATGCCCCAAGAATGCTACAGACTTCAACCAGAACTCACATTTAGAAAACTTAGCATACAACTTACGATCACGGAGGGTTTGGAGTACCGCTCGCAGGTGGTCCGCATGCTCATCCTCTGAACGGGAATAAACCAGAATATCATCAATAAATACTATCACGAACAGATCTAAAAATGGCCGGAATAGGCTATTCATCAAGTCCATAAATACAGCGGGTGCATTAGTCAACCCGAAGGACATGACAAGGAACTCGAAGTGGCCATATCGGGTCCTGAAGGCTGTCTTCGGAATATCTTTTTCCCGAACTCTGACCTGGTGGTACCCCGACCTCAAATCTATTTTTGAAAAGCATCTAGCCCCCTACAACTGATCAAACAAGTCATCAATCCTTGGAAGTGGATACTTATTCTTAATAGTTACCTTGTTCAACTGCCTATAATCGATACACATCCTCAGCGAGCCGTCTTTATTCCGCACAAATAGTACCGGTGCACCCCAAGGTGAGGTACTGGGCCTGATGTAACCTTTCTCCAGCAAATCTTTTAACTGCTCCTTCAACTCCTTCAATTCAGCAGGTGCCATTCTATACGGAGGGATGGATATTGGTTGAGTTCCTGGAAGCAAATCGATGCTAAAATCAATCTCTCGCTCTGGAGGAATACCTGGAAGCTCATATGGAAACACATCTGCATACTCTTTGACTACGGGAATAGACTGAAGTGTAGGTATCTCAGCATCTGCATCTCTAACTCGCACAATATGATAAATGCACCCTTTTGCGATCATTTTCCTCGCCTTCAGATATGAAATAAACCTACCTCTGGGTGTTGCTGTATTACCTACCCATTCAAGGACTGGCTCACCCGAAAAATGAAATCTGACTGCCTTTGCTCGGCAATCAACTATGGCATAGCAAGCTGCCAACCAGTCCATGCCCATGATAGTATCAAAATCCATCATCTCTAGCTCAACTAGGTCAGCTGAGGTCTGACGACTACAAATTGTCACCGTACAACCTCGGTAAACCCGTCTAGCAATAATCGATTCTCCGACCGGTGTAGATACCGCAAAAGGATCACTTAGTATTTCAGGCACTATACCAAACTTCCTCGCGACAAATGGGGTAATATATGATAAAGTAGATCCTGGGTCTATCAAAGCATAAGCATCGTGAGAGCAAATGGTTAATATACCTGTCACAACGTCTGGTGAAGACTCCTGGTCCTGTCGACCCGCTAAAGCATAGATACGGTTCTGATTACCACTTGAACTGGAACCTCTACCTCTGCCTCGACCTCTACCAGCCGAAGACTGAGACTCACGCCTTGAAGGATGCACGGACATAGACGATCCTGTTGCTGAACTCGCTGGTTGTGCCATTCCCCCAGAATCTCTATTTGGGCAGTCTCGCATCATATGCCCCGGAAGCCCACATGTATAACAAGCATCAGAACCTGCTCGGCATTGGCCCAAGTATCCTCTACCACAGATGTCACACCGTGGAGGAAATGACCATGTCTGCATAGAACCTCGCTGTCGCTGCAAACCCGACGCCCGTGAGCTCTCACCTGGTCCTGACTGAGTATAGCGGTTATACCTGTAACCCTGTAACTGAGGTGGCGGAGGCCTAGGTGGCCGTCCGAAGTACTGGGTCCTATAACTACCCTGAGATTGCTCCTGAGACCTGGGAAATCTCATCCTCTTACGTTGCCCTTGCTCAGCCCTCTCTGTACCCTGCTGCCGACGCCTACCCCTTTCTATATTCTGGGCGAATGCCTGAATCCGGGAGATATCCATACTATCCTGCAATGCAGCGGTGGCACATGCCTCGGTTAACTCTGGGGCTAACCCTGCTATAAACCTGTGAATCCTGTCCCGCATAGTAGCAACTATGGATGGTGCATATCTGGCCAATGAGTCAAAACGGAGACTATACTCTCGAACACTCATATTACCCTGCTTGAGGGCTAGAAACTGATCGACTTGAGCCTGTCGGATCTCCCGCGGTAAGTACTGGTCAAGGAAGGCATCTGAAAAATTCTCCCAAATAGCTGGAGGTGCATCACGTCCCCTGGACCTCTCCCATCCCTCGTACCAAAGGATGGCTATATCTCGGAGTCGAAAAGCTGCTAGCTCAACTGCCTCTTTCTCCGTGGCATGCATAACACGAAAGATCCTGTGAAGCTGATCTATGAAATCCTGCGGGTCCTCCCTCTGATCTGTCCCCGTGAACTCTGGGGGACTCAAAGCAATAAACTCTCGGACCCTTGAACTCCCAGACCCCTCAGAAGTTCCTGCACTAGCTGATGCCCTAGCCTGTTGCTGGGTAGCTACCAACTGTGTCAACAAATGCACCGCACTCCTCAAGTCCTGATCTGATGGAAGTGGAGGGGGAACTGGATGTGCGGTTTCCCTAGGAATCTCCGTAGTTGGTGGAGGAGCCGGTAATGGCTGAGTAGGGGTCTCGCCTTGAGCCTCAGACTGGGCCACATCTACTGGGGGTACCCTGCTGGTCCCCTCACTTACTGCTGTATCTCTCCTCTGGCTAGCCATAGTCTTCCTAGTCACCGTCATCTGTGCATGCAAACACCAACACATAAGTTTAATTCAAATTTCCTATAACTCAGTTCTATGGCACGATTTAGATTTCAAAGAAGGGTAACCAACTCCTAAATGCCCTGTAGTTCCCTGCTTATATAATGTGGTGCACAACACATCTATAAACAAGACCCTACTAGACACGGCTTGTAGACTTCCTAGGACAGAACTGCTCTGATACCAAGTTTGTCACGCCCCGAACCTAGGAGCGAGACAAGCACCCGGTGCCTCACCTAACCTGGCGTACCAAATTGCGACTAAGGGACTCTGAACATATAATGTCATACTTTGGCCATGGGGCCACCTTGCAAGACAATTTGCGAAGCAAAATATAAAACTGAATGGAAACTAGCGCTAACTAAACATCAATATAAAACTAGGCTGAAAAGGCCGTCATAGCTACTACAGTTGACAAACCACCAAATTATACATACCAGGCCTACAAACCCAACATACTGCACTAACCAATAGGATATGTCTACAAGCCTCTACTGATAGATATATTGTGATCGGAACAGGGCCCCGAACTACCCATATTATATATATAAATACATACATAAGATGCACACAAAAACTTAGACCCAATAACTCCGAAGGATGTGGAGCTTACCGATCAGGCTAAACTCTGGAAACACCTACTGAGGAGGTCTACTCGTCTGTCTATTTGAACCTGCATGCATGAAATGCAGCGTCCCCGAAAAAGGGACGTCAGTACGAAATAATGTACCGAGTATATAAGGCGATAACATAACTGAAAGTTGAAACTGAACTGATAATATAATAACTGAAAATAATTGGGAGTCAAAGGATGATCTGGAGATATACTTACCTGTTGATACTGACTCAACTCCTTCAATATAGTAAGTAAAATAATTGTACGGCCTTATAAGGCTCGGTATATATAACTGCTCTGCCATAGTAGGCTCGCTCATAGGCGCTCGGCCATACTAGGCTATGTATCTCGACCATGCTGGGCTCGCTCATAGGCGCTCGGCCACAGTAGGCTCGGTATATAACTTTCCATCTGATCAGAGGTTGCCCAATAGGGGCCTGCCCATCGATTATAGCTCGATGGTAATGAAAATACTGTAATACTGTATATATAGGCTTGCTGCTCTCTTGACTGGAAGAAGACAATACTATATTGAATATAGAATCTCGATAAGGAATAATATTGTAACTTATGAGACTAGAATAGTGTGAATAAATTCATGAATATGAACTTCTCTTTTTGTCTCATTACTAACACATGTAGCTACGAGATCATGCCAAAATGAAGGAAGGCTTAGCCTTAACATACCTTATCACAATCTTTCCAATCACCAAGTTGAACTCACCTCTTCGCACCTTAATCTACAAGAATGATAATAATACTATCGTTAAGTTACGAAAGTTACAACTATCGCACAACGAACGACAAACTTATTTTGTATTAAAACGGGCAGCATCTCCCCTATAATCCTTACTTCCTCCAAATTCAAGATAACACCAACAATACAAGAACAGAATAATGACAACATATATACATCATTTTCCAGCCCTATATACACCATCAAATACTACAAAACAGCCCAACACACCCCAATCTCTTCATACACAAAACGACCACCGTAGTAGTGTCAAACGACCCGAAAATGTTATGACGAACGACCAGCCAACCACCCTACATTTATATGGTGTTTCTACACCCCCTTCCTCCTCCAAAACTCCACAAAACAGTCGTAAAACACGCAGCTCAACAGCAACACAAAACAGTCTACAAAACAGTCCGCTACAAGTGAATAACTCGAACTCACGGCTTTCGATCACCGTCCCGTGAGTTCTCACAAGTATAGAACGACTTACCATGAATTTATAGAAAAAAAACTGGATGAAAGAGAGCAGTAAACTCACCTTATTTGTTGGATAACTCAGCTCCTATCTTGGTTCTTCAAACTCTAGGTTTTACCTCCAATTAGAACTTGAAAGGGAGAGAAAATCAATTAGGGTTTGTGGGAAATTTTGGGAGGATTCTTTGCAGAGCTTATGTCTGGTTATTATGCTCTATTTTAAGTCTAATATATGAAGAAAATAGGCCTTTAAAAGGCCTCTTTGGACGACCCGAAATGGCCCATCTTTGGGCTTTCATTTAAGCAAGTAGGTGACACACCTACTTGTCACCTAGCAGCTTGCGCAGTATTGCAAAAATGCTCATATCTCACTACTACGATGTCGTATTGACAAACGGTTTAATGCATTGGAAAATAGACTCATAGATCTTTAATTTGATGGGTGGAAAACCCCATAAATCTAAGTATATTGGGAGAAAATTGCAGTTAGATTTGACCCAAAGATTCAGTAAAACTTATGAGTGTAACTTGTGATGACTTTCATCGACTTTTGTTCCACAACTTGCTTGACATTAAAACATAACACACGGATGTCATACGACTAATATAAATCATAATATAATCTCCTTATCATGTTAATCGCCCTAGTCTCACCCTAAAGGTACATGTTATAACATTCCCAACTTGTCGACTTTCGACGAAACATTGTTTTATTCAATTGCTTTAGCTTCTGAACTGTCCAACCCTCTTTGTACTTGTTGTTCATGATCTTCAATTTTTGTAACCTCATAGGTAACATGATTAACTTACTTTATATACTTTTAAATATTATCTCATTTTTGGTCCTACATTAGTTTGCTTACGACGCATTTTTACGTACAAAAATATAGGGTGTAATACTCACTAAATTGAAAATGTGTATTATGTAAATGGCTTGAAATATAACATGCTGAGTGTCTTTCAAATATGCAACTTTGAATCTCTGAATAGTGGTGATCTAACATGTTTTAGTGTTGTCGATGATGATGCTGAGCTATAGAACAGAAGATTGGGACATGCAAGCTTTACTCTATTGAACAAGCTAATCAAGAAGGATCTGGTTCATAGGTTGCCAAAGTCAAAGTTCAAAGATCATAAGGTGTGTGATGCATGTGTGAAAGGGAAGCAAGTCAGGTCCTCATTCAAGCCAAAGAAGGAAGTGAGCACCTCAAGGCCACTGGATCTTCTCTATATGGATCTGTGTGGACCTATGAGGATGCCCAATAGAGGAGGAAAGAAGTACATCTTCGCTATTATTGATGACTTTTCCAGATTCACGTTGACCTTATTTCTCAGAACCAAGGATGAAGCCTTTCAAGTCTTTGTTGCTTTTGTGAAGCAGAACCAAGTAAAATGAGCCATAATGTTGTGAGAATTATATCTGAACATGACACCGAGTTTGACAATGCAAACTTTGATGAATGTTGTGCTGAAAATGGTATCAGTCATAATTTTTCTGCTCCTAGAACACCCCAACAAAATGGTGTTGCGACGAGGAAAAATAGGACTTTTAAACATATGATAAGAGCGATGGTGATTGATTAGGATGTACCAAAGAGTTTTTGGGCTGAAGCAGCATGTTATTTGATTAACAGGTGCATGATCAGGTCCCTTCTAAACAAGAACCCAGATGTGCTACTTAATGGGAGAAAACCAAAGGTGACTTAACTAAGAGCATTTGGATGCAAATGCTCACTAATGGTAAGGAAGCGTTGGGAAAATTTGATGCTAAAAGTGATGAAATAATCGTTTTTGGTTATTCTTCACAAAGTAAAGCATACAAGGTATACAACAAAAGGACTCAATGTGTAGAGGAAAGCGTACATGTAATCTTTGATGAATCACACCACTCAAGTGGGTAAGATTCATATGATAAGGATGATCAAGATGGAGATTATTCAAAGATCCCTAGAGAAGTTATTGATATGGTAAATGATAAGGCATATTTAATGAGTCAAGTCAAGGAGTCTAGTGAAGAAGATGCAGCAAAACTTCCAGGTGATTCGGAGGAACCTAGTCCCCCCAGCACCGCAACTGAAGCTAAAAATAGAGTTGTTGATGTTGTACTAGGCACTCCTGATGCAGAGCAAGGAAGTGGTACTCACACTTCTATCAATGCCAATGATGGGTCTCATATGGCAGAACCTAGTCTCCCACATCCTAAAACCTAGGTGTCTAACTGGAAGCACAAAAGCTCACACCCTCTACAAACCGTAATCACTCATTTGGATTTAAGGATTCAGACTAGATCCAAGACAAGAAACATGTTTTCCTTCTCAGCTTTCTTGTCTCAAATTGAGCCGAAAGAATATCAAGGAAGCATTGAAAGATGCTGACTGGATTGATGCTATGCAAGAGGAGCTCCATCAATTTGAGAGGAACAACGTGTGGCACATGGATTCTCGACTCTCACACAGAACAATTATTGGAACTAGGTGGGTGTTCAAAAACATGCTTGATGAGTTTGGCTATACAACAAGAAATAAATCCACGCTGGTGGTCCAAGGCTATAGTAAAGAAGATGGAATTGATTATGATGAAACTTTTGCTCTAGTTGCAAGAATAGAATCCATCAGAATTCTCATTGCTTTTGCATCTCATATAAAATTCAAATTGTTCCAAATGGATGTTAAAAGTGCATTTCTGAATGGATATGTGAAGGAAGAAGTTTTTTTCAAACAACCACTTGTTTTTGAATGCCATGAACATCCTGAACATGTCTTCAAGCTTGATAAGGCTTTATATGGATTGAAGTAGGGCCCTTGTGCATGGTATGAAAGGTTGTCCTGGTTCCTTCTAGAGAATGGCTTCACTAGAATAAAAATTGACAACACTCTTTTTTCTAAAAAAAAAAGAGGGAGGAACCTGCTGATTATGCAGGTCTATGATGATGACATCATTTTTTATGCAACAAATGATTCTGTGTGTGAGTAGTTCGCAAAGCTTATGGGAATCTAGTTTGAGACGAGTATGATGGGGGAACTAAACCTTTTCCTAGGACTACATGTTAAGAAAACCTCTAAGGGAACAATAATAAGTCAGCAGAAATACGTTAAGGATCTTCTGTAGAGGTTTGAGATGGAAAGCTCAAAGATCATTGATACTCCTATTAAATGAAACTATGTATCGGGGTGTCATTGGATCTCTCTTGTACCGTACAACCAACAGACCTGGCATTGTGTTTACTATTAGGTTATGTGCTAGATTCCAATCAAGTCCTAAAGAATCCCATTTGAAAGCTGCCAAATGAATTCTGAGGTATCTCAAAGGAACACATGACCTGGTCCTCTATTATCCCTCCAGAGATAATTTTAATCTAATTGGGTATGATGATGTTGATTATGCTCGTTATCTGGTGGATAGAAAGAGTACATCTAGTGTGATTCATTTTTTGGGTTCATGCTCTTTTTTTAAGCAACTATACCACTCGGCAGCACTTGCCTAGTGGCTAATATATAAATAAAATCTCAAAATGGGTCCAAAGCTTACAAGATGTCCAAACCAAAATAGAAGTTGCATGAAGCTACTAGCTATTAAAATATAGAAAAGCTAAAATCTAATGAACTAGCTATTACAGCATGATAAGTTGAATGCTTCCTTCTCCTATTAGTGTATGTGAATCCAATTGTCATTGGCAAATACCAAGCAGCACCTATCAAGCTCTCACCAGGCGCCAGGGTATACTGTCCATAGGCTAAAATGAATTTCAAACATCTCCACCACAGAGTTGAAACCAACATAATCTTCCAAGTATAGCTACTATATGATCTCCATATACAATGGACTGATTTTGTCCAAGTATTAATCATGTGCTCACTCATCAAACTTAATGTGTAGAAGAGGAGCCTGGCTTTAGGCAGGCTTTGCAAGGCAAAAGCCAGGGTTGAGCTGGCTTTAGGCAGGCTTTGCAAGACAAAAGCCATGGTTGAACTGGCTTTAGGCAGGCTTTCAGGGCAAAAGCCAGGCTTGAGCTGGCTTTAGGCAGGCTTTGCAAGGCAAAAGCCAGGCATGAGCTGGCTTTAGCCAGTCTTTGCAAGGCAAAAGCCAGGTATGAGTTGGCTTTAGGCTAGATTTGCAAGGCAAAAACCAGGCATGAGCTGGCTTTAAGCAGGCATTGCAAGGCAAAGGCCAGGCTTTGAAATTATGTCTTTTTATGATCTTGTAAGCTCAGATCCTTCCCTACTAGAACCTTTAATGTATACATCATTCTAAACATTGCTAAACCATCCTCATATTGAGCATGAAAGCATGCTAATACCACTGAGAAATGATTCAACAATCTCCAAAAATACCACATGCAGGTTTGTGCAGAGTCCAATCCTGTGAAGCCATCAGTCTGGGGTTCTTCTCTTTGCTATCCTAACTCTAAGTTTAGGTGATTGAGATTTGTCTAGATTTATCAACCTCCTCCCTGCACTAGGCAGTTCAGAGAATGAATGAAACTCAGATGTACCTGCAAAAGAGAACACAATATTAGCTATAAAATCTGCTACTGAGTTGCCTTCTCTGAACACATGTTGAAAGATCACATTGAAGTTGTCATTCATCTCTACAATTTTCTTCACATCCTGTGCAATTACCCAAGGAGGATCCCATTCCCCTTCTCTCGCCTTCTTCATCACCAATGAATCAGACTCCAATATGAGAGGGTGAAGATCATGCTCTACACAATATTCCAACCCTTGAAGAATAGCCTTAGCTTCAGCTACCACATTAGTTGTCACTCTCATGTCTACTGCCCTAGCATACACCACATCACCTTCATCATCCCTCACACAAAAGCCTAGGGAGCTAGGTCCAGGATTTCCCTTTGAAGCTCCATCAGTATTACATTTGTACCAACCATGAAAATGAAGCTGCCATGTTACTCTTGTAGTGATCATTATTGGTTTATATCCTTCAAAGTATTGAATCATGTCTGGCCATAACAATGGAATATTAGGGATCCAAGCATACCTCACCCTTTCCAGTTGATGCAATGTCATATTTATCTCATGAATCACCCTATTTGTGGACACTGAACCACCATGTTAACCTGTATTTCTTCTCTTCCAAAGCTCTCAAGTGATGATAGATGGTATTGCTTGAAATAGTGGCTTTAATTTTGGACAACACTGAGCATACCACCAATGCCTTATAATCTGCTTTAATTGAATCAATTGCATAGAAATTCCAGCAGCCCCCATGAACAAGTTCCATACCTTAGAGGCAGTAGGACTTGTGACAAATATATGCTCAATGGATTCCTCTTGGGGCTGCTGACAACACCAACACCTAGACATCACCATTTGCCCTTGCCTCATCCACATGTCATCAGTGGCTATTTTCTTCCTCCACAATCTCCACAAGAAGAAGGATATCTTGAATGGAAAAACTTTAATCCACATTAACTTTAATTCTTGATTAGGATCAGCCCTATGCCTTAATATTTGCCAAGCACTGCTAACACTGAACTTGCCTGAAGGAGTTGGCATCCAGTATGGCCTATCCCAATATCCCTCACTGCCTTCATAATGCACATTTAGTCTTATATGTTCGGCAATTTCCTCATTGAAAGTTTGATCTAGCAGCTGATCATCTCATGCTTCCCCTTGCCGCAGTTCTGCCACCTCCTGAAGATCTTCATTGATTGGAAAGTCTTCCGGTAATACGTGATAAAGTGCACCCAATCCAGTCCAATTTTCATGCCAAATATTAGTTGTTCCACTCTTCAATTCCCATACAATCTCATGTTCTACTTCTTCCCTAGCATTCAGCATTTGTCTCCAAACATGAGACCCTCCCTAAAATGCACCACTGTTGGTAGCTCCTTCTTGCAATACTTATTCCACATGAAATTAGACCACAAAGATTTTGTGGTCCTAAACCTCCACCATAGTTTAGCAAACAATGCCCTTGAGACATCATTTAGGGACCTAAAACCCAGGCCTCCTTCCTCTTTAGGAAGGCAAAGATTTTGCCATGAAGCCCAGTGTCTGCTTCTCCCTTCTTCCTTTGTGCTCCAAAAGAACCTAGCAAAAGTCTTATGTAGATGCCTCAGGATGCTGTTTGGTGGATCAAGGACTGATAACATGTGAACTTGCATACTTTGCAACACACTAGAGATGAGTGTTGCCTTTCCTCCAAATGACAACATCTTTCCTTTCCATGAATGCAATTTAGCCTTCACCTTCTTGATAAGATCCTCATAATAGTCCTTCCTCCTTCTAGTGTAAAAAATAGGACACCCTAGATATGTGAAGGGGAATTTACCTCTTGCAAATCCTGTAATTGCTCCAACTGCCTGAAACAATCCATTAGCAACCTTTGGATGCATGTAGTATGAACTCTTATCTTTGTTAATCATCTAACCTGATATCTTCTCATAGTTTCCCAATACTGCAATAATCTTGCTCAAATAGGGAGGATGAGCAGATGCAAAGATTATCTTATCATCAGCATATGCCAAGTGGTTTAAAGGATCAGACCACTTAGGCATTCCAAATTCCACAAATGACTTGTCTTCAAAGAGATTATTCAAAGACCTGGAAAGTACCTCAACTGGCAGAATGAACAATGCTGGAGATAGGGGATCCCCTTATTTCACACCCCTTATCGACTTAAAGAACCTTGAGGACTGCCATTCACCAATACTGAATACCAATTATTTGACATCAAGTTCCACACCATGTTGATGAAGTGTTCAGAAAATACCATCTTCCTTAGCACATGCAATAAGTACTTCCATGAAACCCTATCATAGGCCTTAGCCATATCAAGCTTGATCACCACATTAGCTGGCTTTCCCCTTAACCTTATGTCAGTGACAATTTCTTGAGTCAATAAGATGTTCTCAAATATACTCCTACCCTTTACAAATCCAGATTGATTAGGAGTTATTAGAGATGGATAAAAACTCTCCAATCTGTCATGTAACACCCTAGACAAGACCTTGTTAATGAAGTTGCTCAAACTAATAGGTCTTAAGTCAGAGAAGGTCTCAACTCTAGGCTTCTTGGGCAGTAACACTAGATTGGTGTGAGTGATGGATTTAGGCAATGCAGCTCCTCCATAGAAGTGTAGCACCATGTTGTGTATATCAATACCAATAACATCCCAGCATGTTTGATAAAACAGGCCAGTGAATCCACCAGGACCACTAGTACTCTCCCCAATAAGCTCAAACATTGTTTCCCTTACTTCTTCAATTGTTGGCAATCTTCTAAGTTCCAAATTCTGATCCATAGTGACCATTGAAGGTACATTATTGAGCAAGGAAAATTCAGAAGCATCACCTTCATTTGTGAAATGTTTTTGGTAGAAGTCCACTGCAGCTGTAGCCAATTGCTCATGGTCTTCAATCCATACCTCACTGCCACTTTTGATCCTCTTCAGTTGCAATTTCTTTCTTTTGTCATTGACATGATTATGAAAGAAACTTGTATTCCTATCTCATTCAGCAAACCAAGTCACCCTAGCTTTTTGCTTCCAATACTGCTCCTCAATACTCAAGTATTTCTTCAATTCAGATTGAGCCTTTTGAAGCATAATCCTATTCTCAGTTGTAGGCTCTTCTGCAAACAACATCTCCTTCACCCTAACAATGTCCTCCAAAATAGCCAATTGCTTGAAGATATCACCAAATGTTTCCTTACTCCATTTTGAGAGAGCTGCCTTCACCCTCTTGATATTCTGCTTGAACATCAAAAACGGATCCCCTATGAAATCAGCTTCCCAATTCTGCCTCACCACATCCATAAATGTAGCATGCTTTGTTCAAAAGTTCAAGAATCTAAAAGGCTTGACAAAATTGGTTGTCTGCACCCCACATGTCATTAGCAATGATGCATGATCTGATCTAGTTCTGATTAGATGCTCAACTTCAATAGTTGACAACATGTTCTGAAATGGCAAATTCACAAAAATCCTATCCAATCTCTTGAATATACACTCAGCATTGGATCTCCCATTCCACCATGTGAATGGACTTCCTTTGTACCCTTGCTCAAACAAACCACAAGAGTTTACACAAAATTCAAAATCCTCATATTCAGGATGGTGTACTGGAAGTCCCCCTATTTTCTCATCTTCATGCAATATCACATTGGAATCCCCTCCTACCAACCATGGTAATTCCATATCACTTGCTAAGTAATATAAGTGATCTCACAAATCCAACCTCTCCATTGTTGAATATTTTGCATAAACAAATGTCATCATCATGTGCTACCCCAGGACATGGTGAAACACTCTCACAGTCACCTGTTGCTCAGTATCCTCCATTAATTCCCATTCCACCATTGCATCAAAGAAAAACCATATTTTCCCATTAATATTGCATAAGCAGTCTCCATAATAAACCTCCTTTTATATCTATCAATGAGTCCCTTCTTTTGAAAAGGCTCCATCAATGCAACTACACAAAAATTATGCTCCCTATTCATATTGATCACCCTAGGAAAGGCATGTTATGTATTCACATACCTTATGTTCCATATTAATGTTTTGATCATCATCAATTAGATAGAGAACCTGCCCTCCTTGGCATTATTCTTGAATGTTGTGGTGGATCTTTACTCTGATTCTTCTTAGTTTTTTTTACCTCCTTTAGCACTAGTTGTGTGTGATAAATCCCCTTCCCTAGCCACTTGTTTGAAGTTTTCTGCAGTTGATTCATCATCTCCTTCATCCTCAATTGGATTTTGTCTCAATAAGTCTTCATCAATTGGTGTCACATTGTGTGTAACTAAATCATGTAAATGTTGTAGAGGAGTATTAAGTGGAACATTAAGATGTAGTTGCATAATTTGATCAGTGCCAGATTCCATAGGCACTTCCTCTATTTCCCCTGATGCTCTTGGAACAATTGCCTACTCATCAGCCTATTCATACTCCTTGAATTGTAGCTCATAGACACTGCCTAGCCCAGGAGTTACTATAGCAGTCTGCTCTGAAAGCACTGTTCTAGTGAGATCACCACCCTTCCCATTGCTTGAAATTTGGTCTGAACCCATTATATCATCCCTAATCTTCACATCAACATCTCCATCAAGTTTTTTCTCTGATGCATACACCGGAACACAATCTACATAGACCAAAATCTCTCCAGTTGCACTAAGGTTGGGGTTTACTGTAGCTGCCTCATCAGGTGAACCTGGCTTTAGGCCTGGCGTAGCCAGCCTAACACCTGGGGAGCCTGGATTTAGGCCTGGAGTCGCCAGCCTAATGCCTGGGGATCCTAGCTTTAGCCCTGGCGTCGCCAACCTAACGCCTGGTGAGCCTAGCTTTAGGCCTGGCGTCGTCAGCCTATCGCCAGGTGAACTTGGCTTGTTGTCCTTCTTCACCTTGTCTTCAGTTGTCTTAGTTTTGCCCAGCTGATCATCCTTAATCTGAACTGCATCTCTCCATAAGACCTTTGTAGAGTTTACCTCATCAAGATCCTCAATCTGCCTAGAATCTTTAAATGTTTGAGATGGAATCTCATGACAAGATTGGTTTGTGGTCAAATTGTGTTGTTTTAGATCCTCTTTGCTAGTCCCAAACCTTCTATGAACCCAGTCGATTGTGGACTGAATCCCAGAAGGAGTAGGACTATTTTAGAACTGAAGACTGGTTTTTCCCCCACCAAAATCAGTTGGTTGTTCTCGTTTATATCACTTTGTTCCTCCTCTAATACTACAAATTTATTCCTTGCTTGAACCTTGTTTGTCTGATCTTCTTCTACCTCCACCAGTGCAAAGTTATTAGTAGTGTGCACCTGCTGTACACCAGCATTCACTGTCACGATTGCATTGACAGTTTGCCGTTGTACCTGGGTTTTGTTATTTTTGTTGGTTCCCCGATTATCCCGAACTTCCTTCCACTGTTCACCTACGTTCCCGACTACTTTTCCACTCGTGAGAATCATTAAAGGGGTAGTGTGATTTTTGGTTTTTCCTTGTTCATTAGCAGCAGTATTCTAGTTGTTCGACTCAGCAAGATCATTCCTTTTCTCGTTGCTTTGATTCTCAATAAGCTCGGGGTGCAAACGTTAACATTCAATTTCATCATGTCCTTGTAGTTTACACTCTTTACAATATTTTGGTAGCATGTCATACTGAATTCTCACCCATTATGTTCGAACACCACCAGTAGCTTCATCATCAATATCCAATCGCACCTTTTTAGGTAGTTCGGCCAACAAATCGACAAGAACTTTTACTCTTGCGCAACTCGGCCTAGTTTTGTTTGTAGTTGCCGTGTCAAGACACACTGGCCTTCCCACATCTGTAGCCAAAGAAAACAGAGTTTCCTTTACAAAAAAGGTAGGCAACAGTCCAGGAAAAGAAATCCACGCCATCGCCATCGGAGTTTCTTCACCCGCCTTAAATTTCGCATCGTAGATAAGAGTACGCAATTGGTATTCGTACCCATCTTTGGATTTGATGTAGTACCTACTCTTCGATGTGAAATTGAGAAAGTCTTGCCATAGAGTTAATCTAATTAACACATGACGATCTCTAAGGAATCTGATATTACACTCACCTTTGATACCACATTGAGTTGGAATTATTCACCGAAGCTCGTGAATCTCCGGAGATCCATATGAAAGCATTCCAACGACAGCATATTGGAGGCCTTCAATCACGTTCATTCGATCTACTTCTGCCTCTGTGAATTTAACCACTGGTTGGCTATTCAAATACATTGCTCGTCGCAGTGGAATGGGTTGAATTGAAGCTGCAGCAGTAGCCATCGCTAGAGGATTTAAAGAATTTGGTTTCAAAATCTTAGAGTAATCTAGAGGAGCTGGGTTGGAGTTAGTTGTTTTAGGTTATTGTGCAATGCTGGGGGAGGGCAGACCAGCCGGAAAAAATGGCTGATCGCCAGCCATTGTGGCCATTGAAGCCTAAAGCTCCAGCTTGTCCGAGATGAATAGTAACGAAGTCACTGTTCACGAAGCTATTTGGCACTGTTCACTGCTACAGTAACGCAGGAATTTAAGAGAAAAAATTCTAGAGAGAGAATTTTGCCCTAGCCTCTCTCTGTGCAAAGATTCTGGGTTCATGCTTGATTTAATTGGGTAAAAATAAATAAAATTTTGTGGCTCTCTCTACTACATAAGTTGAATATGTGGCAGTTTCCTCCTATTGTGCCCAATTGTCGTGGATCAAGAAACAATTGGAAGATTTTGGTATTTGTTTTTCTTATTGTGTGCTATTTTTGTGTGACAACACAAGTACCCTCAATATGGAAAAGAACCCAGTTCATCATAAGTCTTGGGGGTCCTCCTCGGGATTAGTACACGTGAATACTGGAGGGTCTAATTGAAGAAACTTGTTCACCCTGGAACTAGCAAATTCCACTGGCTGACTGGAATAAGTAGGCACAACATTTGATCTCTGGGCCTAAGAAGACACTATCTGAGCCAATATTTGTATGGCTTCCCTAAGACCCCCCTCAGAAACATCGAGATCAGAATCTGGGGCTAGAGTTGGAACTAGAATATCGGTTGGAGGCATCGTTGCACCCTCAGTAGGTGCAGGAACTGGTGCAGTATGATAGGGTGTAGTGGAATCAAGAAGTGAAGTGGTCGCGGGAATATTCTTACCCCTCGGGTGCTCACCTGCATCATCAAGTAAAGAATCAACTGCCACTCCTGGGGCGACATTGGCTCCTTGGCCAATTCTTGCTTTCTTCCTAGGTGCCATGTACTAAAAATTATAGCAATGCACGAGTTAGAGGAGGAAAAATCTTACAATCAGCTTTATCGCATGATCTAGAACATCAAAGAAGGGTGTTATTCCTAAATGCCCTAGTAGCCTCCTAATTATAGATATGGTTAACAACACACCGATAAGAAGGACACTACTAGACACGGCTCTGAGACATCCTAGGACACTTTAAAACCTTAGGCTCTTATACCTTCTAAGTTTGTCACGCCCCGACCTCGGCGAGCGCGACCGGCGCTCAACTGAGATAACCCGGCCGAGCAAGCCTGTTCAATATCTTCTATCCGAACTCACTCATGAATAAAGTAAATATCCATTTTATTAGTTAGACAATGGGGAGGATCATGTGAACAATACCGATTCCTTATCATTAGTTACATCATTTATAAAGTTCAAATACATACACTTTTATAATTTGAAGTGGAACGTGTGATACAAATACAACATTGCTAGTTTGACTTTCCCAACACCAACATACCACCCACACTATGTCTACAGATCCTCTAATAGATGCAAAATAGTACAATGATAGTGCCAGCAACAAGGTCCCAACTATACCTCAAAATATAATACACAAGGAACAAAAGATATACGACCCCGATATGAAGTGGGGCTCACCAAATTAGCTAGGAAGAGGGTGTATCGCTATCAATGATCAAGACCGCCTGCTGTGGAACCACCTGCATCCATTAAAGATGCAGCACTCCCAGCAAAAGGGAAGTTAGTACATATATAATAGTACTAGTATGCATTACTAAACACCTTCTCAATAGAATGAATGATTACACAAGGAAGGACAATCATAAAATGAATGAGAGCCTCAAATAATAACAAAACATAGAGTTAAGAGCAAGACAAGTTTTCAAGTAAGATTATATATTTTAGGTTGGGAGATCTTAACACCGACATACCACCATAATTTTAGCACGGAGTCTGATCACGGCCCGATCGGCTAGGCTGTCTCAGCCAAAGACATAAACCAGAATCACAATAATTATCACAATCTTAATCATTGTTTCAATCATAATATCAATCACAATCACCAATATGTGTGCGACATGGCGTCCGATCACGACCCGACCGGCTAGGCCGTCTTACCACAATGACGTGTGGATCGACATCACCCCTTTTTAGCAACCATCTCGTCTCAATAAAGGGGAATATTATCATCACATAAACCTCATCCCAATAAAGGGGTACAATTACAATTCACTCCTACACCGATACGTGTAGTTTTAGGGTTAGGTTATTTCAACCTACCCTTCCTCTGTGACTAACGATACTCCTAGTATGTTTATTTATTTAAAGGATTGACAACTTATTTCATTATCCTTTAAATATCATTCATTTAATTGGCACCAATTGCCATAACACAATGTTACTCTTGGCACGTTTGCCATATTTCATATTTTATGTTCATCTGTTTCACTTTCAAACAACATCATGAATCATCAATAACAAAGCATTTCTATTCAAGACTTTGAGTCCACATGTGAGCATTGAACACAAATTAGGAAGGAGTTTATGGTTCCAGCTCATTTGAGCATTTTATCAAATATTAGGTGTGCATTAAGATTTCAAGGTCCTCATATGGTGGATCCCTTCATCCCACTACCCAAAGTTTACCCAAATGAGCTCAACAATTTTACCACTACCCTAGATGGTACATGTATGCATAATGAACAACTCCCACACACAAGAATTCCTTTTCCTCGTTACCTGTTTCAATTAAATTCCAGAGTTGAGGGCTAGGGAGTAGAATCTTACCTCTAGGATGGAAACCTAGTGAGTTTTTCTTGTGAATTCTTCAACTTTGAGCAAGGGTTGATGAACAATAAC
Source organism: Nicotiana tomentosiformis (assembly GCF_000390325.3). Taxonomy (NCBI): domain Eukaryota; kingdom Viridiplantae; phylum Streptophyta; class Magnoliopsida; order Solanales; family Solanaceae; genus Nicotiana; species Nicotiana tomentosiformis. The sequence continues at coordinate 19,137,670 of NC_090819.1, forward strand.
CTTAGGAACTTCCCCTCTCACTTTAGACCACTCCCCTCTCTCTAAATATCAGTTAGGACCAGCCAAAATAACCCACAAGTTATTTTTATGAAAATGGGATCGGGTGAAATTTTCCAAACTTAAACTCTACGAAGCTGGGTCTGCGTCCGCAGACCGCACTGCAAAACAAGTATGTGGCCCACAAAGGGGACCACAGAAAAAGGGTCCTAAAACTAGGATGTTCGGGTTGGGTCTGCGGCAGGTCAGCGGTCCACAGACTAGTTCTACGGTCACATAATGCGCAACAGAACTCCCCTCCTGAAATCTTCATGCTGGATCTGTGATTGATTGTGCGGCCCGCGAAATGGTTTTTTGGTCGCATAATAGACTGCAAAACAACCTCAAAAAATGGGCCATTTGTCTGCTTCACTCTGTGGCGGCTCTACAGCCCGCAGAGTGATTATGCGGTCGCATAGTGGACCGCAAAAATGCCCTACTATTGTAAAAAGTTTCTTCAACTCTCCAACGCACTGTTCAACCCAACAAGTCCGTACCGAATCTCTAAAATCGTCAACACATAAGTCTATCTTGGCACCACAAAACCCCGAATTTTAGGTGAATTTTTAGAAGGCCTTACACCCTATCTCTTCCCCTCACCTTGATGCAGCCCCTTTAGAAATTATGTACCCTGGGATGAAGTTTGTGTCAGAAGGAGAAGGAGATGAATGTTAGGAAGACTGACAATTTGGTTGTAGCCCAGTTTAAGGCTTCTATGAGTGGTGGGACAGCTACTCAAGAGTGTGTTCCTAAAAGACCCACCACTAGGAAGTAGAAAATGGTTGCTCTTGGCAATTATCTAAAGGAGAACAAGGAGAAAAAGTAAAGAGGAAGACTTGTGAAAAGTAGGCTGGTTGATGAGGAGGTTGTGCCTCCAGCAACTATTGTGGAAGTTGAGGATGAGGTGTTGAATGAGGAACCTGCTTCTCTTGTCTATAAAACATCTAAGAAGGTTGTGTCTGTGAAACAGAAGAAGGTATCATCTGCAAAGGTTACTGAAACTGCTGGTGAAGAAAATATTGAAAAGGAGAAATCTGGTGAGAAAGAAAAGTCTATTGGGAAGGAGAAAAGTGTTGGAAAAAAGAAGTCTCTCAAAAGGAAGCCAAGCGGGAGTGAGGAACTTGGTTCCTCAAAGAAGGCCAGAGTTGATATGTCTCAGCTAAAGAAAAGCAAATAGTTTTGTAGGGCAGAGTTTTTGACACAGATATTCTTGATAAGTCTGAAATGAGGCAGTTGGTTGAAATTTGCGACATCTAAAAGTGGACTCATCTCTTTACTGTTTAGAGTCCAAAGGTTCATGAGGAGGAAGTTCGTAATTTCTATGCTGATTTGGTCACAGTAGAAGGCGACACCATCTGTTTGAAGGTTAATGGGGTAAACTTTGTGATTGATGTGGCTGTGCTCGAGGATATTCTTAAGGTGCCTGCTGAAGGACTCTCAACTGTGCAGAGGGGACCTACTCCCCAGGTTTTAGGAAGCTTATTCTGAAGCCTCAAGTTGTTCAACAAAGGGAACGGGTACACAATAAGGCACTACTTCCAGAATACCAACTCATGTTCGAGTTGGTGAACAAGGTGTTGCTACCAAGAGCTGAAAGGCGATCCATTGCCTCTATTGCGAACCTGGTTCTTTTGGATGCACTGGACGGCTACACTCCCACTAATCTGCTTGGAATTTTGATTGAACACATGAAGAAGGTGGCGGACTTCAAGGATGGAAATCATGAGTTACCATATGGGTTCCTGCTCACAAAAGTCTTTGAACGATTTGAGGTCCCCTTGGGGAGAGTAGCTATGGGAACTCATAAACAAATGTTCTCAATAAACACCTTGGAGGAATGCAAGTGTGTTGATAAAAAAGGGGGAATAGGCAGCAATTCACAATCTCTCAACTTATCGATGGTCAGAATGCTTCTAATAAAGGAATTAGGAGGTTGAAGGTCCAAAATGCTATTCTTGAGGGTATGCTCAATCAAGCTAGCACGGAACCTGGTTCAAGTAGTGCTCAGGGTGCATAAGTTACCCGCTTGCTAGCTGAGAATACAGAGTTGAGGAGACAGGTGGAGAACTAAAAAGAGCAGTTGTTCAACGATCAGAGAGCTGCTAATGCTGGCGTGGACGGTCTCCTCAAGGATCTTGCTCCCACGTCCTTCCCCTCCTCTTCTAGTGCCCCCTAAATTGTCCCTTTGTCAGTGTTCTTTTTGTCAGTCCCTACCAAGTTTTACAGTATTCCTTTTTTTGTTATTTGTTCCATATGGTTATGGTACTCTAGTCATGTTTAATTTGTGTATGTTTTTGTAATTATGGTACTATTACAATGGTTCTTTTCACTTAAATTTATGAGCAAATTAGTCCTTTTTAAATGCATGTTGTACTCGTGTGTTTTATCTTTAGCTATGTTTTGTGCACACAAGTGGCATGAGTTAACTTTGTTGAACTTCTTTTTGTGTTTACTTGTCTGATTTGTTTTAACGCCAATTGGGGGAAGAAAATTGAAGGGGAGAAACAGGTTCTCGGGGAAAATATAGCTATTGTGCAGGGGAGACAATGTGGAGATCTAGTTCTTAGGGGGAATATCAATTCTAAGTTTGTCATCATCAAAAAGGAAAAAAATGATAAGTTATCTGTTTTTTGTTTTGATGATTTAGCAAACTTCATACGAGAACCAAATAGGGAACCTGGTACAACTAGCTCCTCCGCATTCAGAATAACAAGTCAAATATCTGGCACAAGTTTCAATGAAATCATTTAAGGAAAGAACAAAGGGACCAAATAGATATCAGTTCCTGCGGTCACAATAGAAGTCAACTCTTACAACTGTTAAAGTTACTGTATTGCACACGCAACAGTACATCAACACTGTTGAAGCATGATGTGTACTGGACACTCCCTTGCATCATTTTTGATGACCTCACTTATATATTACCAACATGAGGCAAGGGATGACATACACTTGCAAAACCAATAACATATTTACTCTCAAATGTTCAGCCGACTTCATTCTCTCAAAGGCATTGAAGAGCAAAACAACAACATAACGAAGGACCAGATCCCAACATTGAATACATTGTGTGTCCTTAGTATTATTGTATCTTTGTTTATGTTATTCACTTGTAACTCCTACTTAGCTTATTTCGAGCATCTCATAGGATACTTTGTAAACCATAAAACTTGTGGTTGTGTTGACTAGAGTTAGTCAAGTGGTTATCTTTGTAATAGAGTTATTATAAAGGGGCTTGAAATATAGTTATTGTAAGTAGGTTTGGGATTAAGAGTTTAATTCCTAGGTTACAATAGGTTAAAATTTAAAGTTGCTCAGTTAGTGAAGTTGAAATCCTACGAGTGTAGGTCGTGATTTTTAATCCCATGAGCTGGGAGTTTTTCACGTAAATATTTTTCATTTCTTTCATAACAAAATACATTTTCTAAAACTCATATTATGCGAGTTGATTTAGTATACTATTATACTAGTTAGCGATACAAAAATTAGCCAGCTTAAACAAGACAATTCCTTTTTCACTAATAGTCATTCAATTTTTATTTTATTTCACTAAATTCCCTAAAATATTTTTGTAACAAAAATGTACTCGACTTTATCTAAGTATCATAGAAAGTCATTAAACCATTTGTTGTAACCAAAAATAATCACTCACTTTGCCTAAGAATCATAGAAAATCACTTAATAATTATGTTTTAACAAAAAGGCTATCATAGGAAATGGCACATTAATTTCCACCTAGTGACTTTATGTGATATCTAGGAAGAGTTGAGTGATTTTTTGGCTACAGAAAATAGTTCATTTACGTTCGTCATATTTAGGTAAAGTTGAGTGATGTTTTAGTATAAAAAATAATAACTTTGAGTAATGAAGTAAAAATTGAGTGACCACTCATAGTAACCCCTCAAATATTATTAAGAAACCACCTAAAAGGAAGTCGAGCATATCGATCATTGCTTAGAATACATAATAAAGTTAAGAGATACTTCAATACAACAATCAAGTATGGTTACAAATCTTTATTTCATAAATCACTTAACATCAGGAGGCATACCAAATGTAAATTCACAAATGCGGTACGCAGAAGCATTTTGCCTAGGCTCAAAATCTTCGGTAAATGCCTTTTCTTGTTTAAGACCAGCGTCATCATCATGATAACCAGTTATAGTAGGCCTTGGCTCGAAATCTTTCGTAAATAATGATTACTCAACTTATTTCAGCTTGGCGTCGTCGTGGTAGACAGATAGATTATGCCTTGGTTCAAATGCTTCACCTCCAATAGAAGGTGATGTGTAACAATCAGTTTTCTCTTTGGAGAGAGGAACTGAATGCCGAGGCATAAGATGTTTGATTGCTCCATGCATTGGCTCATCTTTCATCACAACTCTCTAGTATTCTCCTGGGTCTTTTCTTGAATTAGTGATGCTTGTGCACTTCCCGAGAAAGAGAGATTGTAAAAAGACTTTTGAATATATGCTATATGAACTTCTTTATATTCGAGTACATAATATATATATATACTGATATGCGCGAATATTTGGGACATGCAGGGGAAAATGTATGCTTTGATATATAGGTTTGGCAGAATGCCAGTAATGTTTGCCAAAACATTCTATGTATGTATCTAGAAATTCACTAAGTATATACAGAAATTAAATTTAGAACGCAATTATTAAAACTTGAGATCTTCTTAAAATCAAGAATTCAGAGATTTCTAATGTTAGATCTACCTTTGTAGGTACCGGGCATGTAAATATTTAGTATTGGCAAATAGATTCTATGTAAAATTCTAGTGCATTTTGAAGAGTAATTTGCAAAAATAAATCTATTCTTATTTGCACATGTTCGATAGGGATACGCCAAGACAAATGAATGATCCGGTTAAATAGGCTAAACCTCTCACTAGCTAGATGGGCTTAAACGGCTAGGTTTGTGCAAAAATCAAATGTTAGTTATACTCAAGAAGCAAACATTCTTTTTAGATAGTCGAAAATATACTATTCCATCCGTCTTCAGCTTTACATGAACCTGTATCCTCTTGATTCAGTATTAACCCATTTATAATAAGGAAACTCTTTTTAGTTTTAGCATTCCAATATTACCTTAAATAAAAGATTTTCATAACCACACAAATGGTATTACATATTTAAGATTACATGTTTTAACAAGATTATAGGCACATGATGGTAGGCTATAATCTCGTATTTTAGTCGCTTATCACACTTTAATTGAGTTTGAGCTTTAGTCACTAGTGTTTTGCACTGAAAGTGTGTTTTATGTCTTGTAGGAGGATTTTGAGCTACGTAGATGTTACAAAATCAATTCAAGTGATTTGAAGCTTTGAAATCTGAGTAAAAGCCCTAGGGATAAATCCGGGATCGTGTTCATTGGTCGAGAACTATGTCTCGATATAAAAAAGTCAAGAAACATTCGTATTCTGAGAATTTTCAACACCCGCAGCGCATGGAGCGGCGCGTGGGGTGCCACATATGTGCCAATTTCTGCTTCTGTTAAATTACAAGCTCTCTGAAGTTTTCCGCTGCCGGCCCGCTTGGCGCGTTGTCCCATGTGCCGTGCCTGTGCATTTTTTTACAGAGCCACAATCCTATAGAAGAAGGTGCTTTCATCTGGGCTCGACCCTACTTGGTATAAATACATGAAAAAATATTATTTGTGGGACTTTTGACATATCTAAGGAGGCTAGAGAGAAGGTGGAGAAGAGAAAGCACAAGGAATTCTTCATTCAACCCTCGCTCAAGAAACAAATTTGGATCGTCTTATGCTTTTCTTTATATTTATGATGAATTATTCTATATATATGGATTAGTTCTCTTTAGGTATTGATGGATGTGGTGTATTGATATTTGTTTGTTGATATTAACTCTAGTTTTTATGTATTAAATCGTTTTAGGTGTTTTAATTATTTCATCTATATTCACATGTTCATGTAATCGAGAGAGGCATAACTTATGATGTTTTTCCATTATCTTGTTGGTTGGATTCATTGATTCTTCTTAGTAATCGAGATAGGCTAGTTGAATTATTGATTAAACCTAATTAGGAGGATAATCAAGAGAGGTTTTCCTAAAAACCAATTCACTACGAAGTCGTACATATCTTCACCGAGCTTAAATTAGTTCATATTGTGAGGTTGAGACTTAATCGACAGAGGAGTTTCTACTAACTAGTTGAACTCATAATTAAGTGAATTTGAGAGTCTCACTTGAATGTTAGAAGTGAATTAACTAGAGTTAAATCCCGAACATTTAACTTGCACCTATCCAATTAACCCCTATTTTCTCCCATTGATATCTTCTTTGCTTACTTTTGTTTCGATTGTCATTCGTCAATTAGCTTTAGATTCTTAGTTAATTTTAGTTTTTAATCAAAAAATTCTAAACTGTTAATTATCTTGGATAGAAATCTAGTTATAAACTATAATAATACTGTTTAACTCCAATCCCTGTGAATACGATATTATATTATACTATATTCGACTGGCGAGCATATTTTAGTGTGTATTTTGCGCTCGCCAAATATTATGGTATGTTTAAAATCATAAATTTCAAAAGGTTACGTCTTTATTAAAACCTCTGTGCCCAGTCAAGAAAGATCCGTACTCTGAGAATTTTCCACACCTACATCTGTGCAAATTTTTACTCCTGTCAAATTACAAGCTAACTAAAGTTTCCCACTACCGCCCCACCTGGCGTGTCACGCCATGTGACGCGCCTGTGCATTTGTTTTACAGAGCCACAATCCTATTTCGTGTAGGAGAAAGTATTTTCGTCTGTGCCCTACCCTACTTGGTATAAATACACAGAAAAATATTATTTGTGGGAATTCTGACATATCTAAGACCTAAAAAGGCTAAGAGAGAAGGTGGAGAAGCGAAAGTACAAGGAATTCATCATTCAATCCTCACTCAAGACAAGAGTTTGGATCGTCTTATGTTTTTCTTTATATTTGTGATGAACTACTCTATATCTATGGAGTAGTTATCTTTAGGGATTAATGGATATGGTTTGTTAATATTTATTTGTGGATATTAATTCTAGTTTTTATGTATTGAATCGTTTTGGGTGTTTTAATTATTGCTTATATATTCACATGTTCATGTAATCGAGAGAGGCAAAACTTGTGATATTTTTGCATTATCTTGTTGGTTGAATTCATTGATTCTTCTTAGTAATTGAGAGAGGCTAGTTGAATTGTTGATTAAACCTAGTTAGGAGGATAGTCGAGAGAGGTTCTCCTGAAAACCGATCCAATATGAAATCGTACATATCTTCACCGAGTTTAAATTGGTTCATATTGTGAGATTGCGACTTAATCGAGAGAGGAGTTTCTACTAAACATTTGAACTCATAATTGAATGAATTCGAGAGACTCACTTGAATGTTAGAAGTGAATTAACTAGAGTTAAATCTCGGATATTTATCTTGTACATATCCTATCAACCCCTATTTTCTCCCATTGATATCTTCTTTTCTTACTTTTGTTTCGATTGTCATTCGTCTATTAGCTTTAGTTTCCTAGTTAATTTTAGTTTTTTATTACAAAATTCTAATTTGTTGATTATGTTGGATAGCAATCTAGTTATAAACTATGATAATACTGTTTAACTCTAATCCCTGTGGATATGATATTATATTATACTATATTCGACTAGCGAGTATATTTTAGTGTGAGTTTTGCGCTCGCCAAATATTATGGAATGTTTAAAATCATAAATTTCAAAAGGTTTCGTCTTTATTAAAACCTTTGTACCCAGTCAAATAGATTCACATATATTGAACGATATGAAACATAAATTAAATAATTCAATTATTAATATCTGATATGAAAAGACGTTGCAATTCGAAACGCGAGGTTGTTGACAGAGAAGAGCATAATAGTGCACCAAGAAAGTAGTAATTAATAATAACCCACCAAAAAGGAGGCATATAATTAATTATCTGTAAAAACTTACTAGAGCAAGTGAAAAGAGCTGGATATAATTAATTATATGTATGACTCAGAGGATGTTATTATTGATATTTTCTTGAAGCATATTATGAGATTATATAGACAGGTTAAGCTATTATAAAATCATATTTCAAGTAACAAGTTATTGTCAAGCATGCTTCACACACTCTTGTTGGACCAATGAGAGACGTACCATAATCATAAACAAATAGGAGGAGGCCCCAATTAGCTTATTTGACACGTATATTATTGGTGACCAAATCTTTTAAGTAGGCTCCATTTGCTCATAAATAATACTGCTGCCTATTCACGTTTTAGTGTTTGCAAATATCTGGCAATCGGTATCTATGATATTGCTTTTCAGTATCTTAGATAGTGGTAAAATATTGAAATTATTTTTTCAACTGATGCTAGATCATTCCTAAGATAGCCATATGAGTTCTATTTCTATTTTCTTTTCCTTTTTTGTCCTAAACTTTTGTAGTATAAAATGATTTGCTTCATATAAAAGAACAATGAGAGATGATTTAAACAAAATCAATTTGCTATATATTGAAAGCAAATATGCTGCAATTTAGGCACATTAATAGAGGATGCCTATCTCGAAAAATCCCATAAACTGTTTATTCACAAATAGATTAAGACTTCAAATATTGACTTTCTCGAAGAAAATAAGAGGCATTCTTCCTCAAAATCAACTCAAAATGCAATTAGATATTTTTCGACAATCAAATAATTTAAGAAAATCCGTATTTGGCCCTCGATTAAGGAAACAAGAAGGATATATCAAGAGAAGTAGTTCCTTGTGATCGATCCGGAGTATTGCCCGATTTTTTGGAGATCAAATATATTTGTCACGATCCAATTCCCACTATAAGTCGTGATGGAGCTACTCGTGGTGGAGGTGGGGGTGGAGCGGGTATATTGTCATGAGGCACCCGGCCTCTTCGATTGGCTTGAGGTTCAAGAGGTACCTCCTCGACTTGCTCATCCTCGCAATATAATTTACCCAACTGTGAGTCGGGGTCGAATTCACAGAGAGTTATAAGGCGTGTTAGGAATATACACTTGAAGAAAGCGAATGGATTAACTAAATTTGCACTTCCACAAAAAGTTTTGATTTCTACTTCTACTACTACTCTAACAATTGTAAGCTAAGGAAACAAAACTAGAAATTAACGATTGTTTTTGGTGTTTTTCCAAATAGTTAAAAAGCCTAGGGATGTGACCATAACTTAGGTGTTCGCCGAATGGGTTAAAGGCGTTAATATTTATTTTGTTGATTGGGGTGTATTATAGCTCTCAACTCTACATTACCCACTCAATACCTCTCGGTCAAAGAGTGATTTTGTCCAATTTGGCTTTCTCAAGTTCAAATGGGCATCAAATAAAATAGTTGATATGAGCTCAAATTGGGTTTTTACTATCTCAAGTTTGAACTATTTAATTAGGCTAATCAAACTCTCAATTAATCCAATTCGTTGTCAGCCAAGTTATCCTAGACTAGATCTCTATTTCTCAAGAAGAGACTAAGTAAAAAAAAGGAATGAATCAATGTTTGCAACCATTAATTCTAAAATTGAAGCATGAACTAAGCTAAATAATCCATACCCAATCATAAACAAGCATTAAATTAAATACACATAAGGTTTACACATCAACCTTAGTAAGAATGTAACTTAGTGAGAATTGAAGAAAATAAAAAAGAAAAACTAATTAAACTCATAATCAAAGATTAGAATGATAAAATATAATGTTTAAACACTAAAATAATCACAAACTTCCTAAAATGGCAACATGTAACGGCTACAACAGCTCAAACTTCAAACTTAACCTAAAAATGTGATACTCGTCTATTTATAGTGGCCCAAAATTTGCTGACAAAAATGCCCCGGGGAGGTTCTGCGGCCGCACAATTCCATGTGCGGTCCGCATATTTCTTTAGTTGGCAAGAACTAGGATTCTGCACTCGCATATTTCTGGATTGTAGTTGCGAAGTATCTTCTGCGGCCGCACAATTCTTGTGCGGTCCGCACTTTAGCAAGGCATTAGAACTTGGTCTTTTGCGCACTCTCTGAACTTTGAATCATTTGTTAGTGAAAACTCTATTTTTCGGTCGCACAATTCATGTGGAGTCCGCACATTGGCCAAGTTCTGCTAGGTGCTTTTACTTGGTCTACAGCCGCAGATGGAATTCTGCGGTCTGCACTTTCTTCTGCAGACCGCATTTCTTTGCTTCTGCGCCTTTTATTGCTTTGTGATTCAGAACACTCCTTTTTGAGCCGAATTTTATCATGGGAGACCAAACTTCCAATATTCCTACAGTTTACATAATTTTATTAGTTTCAGGAACATAAATCAATACTTTTAGACTAAAAGAAAAGCAAAAAGGTGCTAATAAATAGTCATAATTTTGACTTATCAATGATGATGTTGAGCTATGGCACAGAAAATTGGGATATGCAAGCTTTTCGTTACAAAACAAACTGGTCAAAAAGGACCTAGTTCGTGGGTTGCCTAAGTCAAGGTTCAAAGATCACAGGGTGTATGATGCATGTGTAAGAGGAAAGAAAGTCAGGTCCTCCTTCAATCCCAGAAAAGGATGTAAGCACCTCAAGGCCACTTAATATCCTCCATATGGATCTGTGTGGACCTATGAGGGTGCCAAATAGAAGAGGAAAGAAATACATTTTTGTCATAGTTGATGACTACTCCAAATTTACATGGACCTTGTTCCTTAGAACCAAGGATGAAACTTTTCCTGTATTTGCTGTTTTTGTGAAGCAGATTCAAGTGAAGATGAGCTATAATGTTGTGAGTATAAGATCTGATCATGGCACAAAGTTTGATAATGCAAAATTAGACGAATTTTGTGCTGAAAATGGTATAAGTCACAATTTTTCAGTTCCCAAAACACCCCAACAAAATGGTGTTGTGGAGAGGAAAAATAGGACTCTTGAAGACATAGCAAGGACAATGATGATAGACAGTGGTGTTGCAAAAGGTTTTTGGGCGGATACAGTCAACACTGTTGGCTATTTGGTGAACATGTGCATAATCAAGTCCCTCTTGAAAAAAAAACCCCGTATGAATTGTTGAACGGGAGAAAATCCAAGCTAACTCACTTGACAACGTTTGGCTGCAAATGTTTTGTTCTAAACAATGGTAAGGAAGCGCTGAAAAAATTTGATTCTAAGGGTGATGAAGGTATTTTCTTGGATATTCCTCACAAAGCAAAGCATACAAGTTCTACAACAAAAGGACTTAATGTATTAAAGAAAGCATACATGTTATATTTGATGAATCACACCACTTATGTGGGAAAGATTCATATGATAAGATTGATCAAGACTGAGAGAAGTCAAAGGTTCCTGGAGAAGTCATTGATATGGAAAATGGAAAGGGTGACATGATGAGTCACTTCAAGGAATCCAATAAAGAAGATGCAGCAGAATCTCCAGCTGATACAGAAGAACCCGGTTGCTCTATCACAAAAACTGAAGCAGAGAACAGAGTTGATGATGTCGTGCAAGGAACTCCTGATGCTGAGCTGAGAAGCGACACTCACTCATCCATTGATGCCAACAATAGATCACATTCAGAGTAACCTAGGTCTTCTCACAATGAGATTTAGGTGTCTAACTGGAAGTATAAAAGTTCACATCCTCTCCAAAATGTGATCACTCCTTTGATTCAGGAATTCAAACCAAATCAAAGACAAGGATCTTTCTTGCCTTCTCAGCTTTCCTTTCTCAAATTGAGCCCAAGAATTTCAAGGAGGCATTGAAAGATGCTGACTGGATTACTGCTATGCAAGATGAACTCCATCAATTTGAGAGAAACTGCGTATGGCACCTTGTTCCTCGACCATCAGAAAGAACTGTTATAGGAACCTGGTGGGTATTCAGAAACAAGCATGATGAGTTTAGGAATACGATAAGGAACAAGGCCAAGTTAGTAGTGCAAGGCTACAATCAAGAAGAAGGGAACGACTATGATGAGACATTTGCCCCAATTTCTCGAATGGAAGCCATCAGAATCCTCATTGCCTTTGCATCTCATATGGAATTCAAATTATTTTAAATGGATGTCAAAGTGCATTTCTGAATGGATATTAAAAGGAAGAAGTCTTCGTTAAACAACCACATGGTTTTGAGTGTCATGAGCATCCTGAACATGCATTCAACTTGAGAAGGCATTATATGGTATAAAACAGGCCCCTCGTGCATGGTATGAAAGGTTGTCTAAATTCCTTCTTGAAAATGGCTTTACAAGAGAAAAAATCGACAACACCTTATTTCTGAAAAAATGGGGGAGGAACTAGCTCATTGGTAGATCATATCTGATTCGCTTTCTAATTTTGAATTACAGGTTTGATTTAAAAGATGTAGTCCTCGAAGGAAGAGTACCATTTGATAGGGTGCATGGTGTAGATGCATTTGAATATCCAAAATCGGACCCCAAATACAATGATGTTTTTAACAGGGCAATGATCAATCACACAATTCTAGTCATGAAAAAAGTACTTGAAAATTATAAAGGTTTTGAGAACCTTAAAACTTTGGTTGATGTTGGAGGTGGTCTTGGAGTCAATCTCAAGATGATTACATCTAAATACCCCACAATTAAGGGCACTAGCTTTGATTTGCCACATGTTGTTCAACGTGCCCCTTCCTATCGCGGGATCTTCTCATTCTTGTTTTATTGTTTACTTTGCTTTGACAGTTTGATCCAACACTAGTTAAATTTACTTAATTCATATCATATACAATCGTTAGAGAATTACCTTATATACATTGAAATGCTAAATATTACTCCTGTTATAGATTTCAGCTTCATAACGTAGACATGCGTGGGGTGAGTCACAGTCAGAGGCATCTAGGTTAAGGGATATGAGTTCACGTGAACCCATGCTCTTCTCCCTAAATTATATATAATAATGTTATATTTCTTCAAAATTACTTAAATATATGTGCGTGCGCCCATGCTCAAAGATTTTTATGGTGCAATTATTATTGAATGTACATCTACAAGCGGGGGCGGATCTATTGAGGCCCGAGGGGGTGGTACATCACCCGCAAGCTTCGATAGAAATTCTATGTATATATGTGTATATATGTAAGAAATAGGATAAATAGAAGTGCTGCCACCCGGAGTAATAAAAGGCACCAAGGCGTGCCCGTGGTTGAGGCGCAGAGTTTTCTCTTTGATGGTGATGGATCAAACCTTGCGTGTTGCATTTTTCAGATGTTTTGGCTTGCGGCATGTCTAGGACTTTTTAAAAATTATACCTAATATCTATTTTTAAGACTCTTTTTTCGTTGACTTTGAGGGTTTAAAATCAATTAATAAGTTTCCTAAACAACGTGGAATTTTTCCAAACCTAAATTTCAGAGCCCGCTATTTTTGTAATTTGGCCATGAAAGTACCCTAAAGCTATACCTCGAGCTTTTCTTTCTTCCTTTTTTTTAAATTTAATTTCGGGTTAATCCAGCTCATACTTTTAATAAGAGTATCAGTATCAGGTAATTCATATTTTTTGTTGTCAGTTTCATTCTGTACTCTTAGGATTAACATAAATATTAGGAAAATTAACATGAAAGGTATTATAGTGATGTTACATAGTCTAAACGTAAATAATTTATATAAGGTAAAATCTAATTTGAATTTAAAGTCCTAAATATTAGGACCTTCTATGTACCTCAAATAAATAACTATAATTTTAATTTATTTTTAAATTATTAAAAAAGTAATGATAATTTTATCCAATATAAAACTTTTGAAGGATAAAAAAAGGCAATCAACATTTTGAGAAGAGACTTCGTGTTTTGGGTCTCTTTAGGAGAAGCGTTTGCCACTAGCTCAAGCCTCACTCTAATTATGTCATGAGGCTGATTGAATCCAGTTCATAAATCCGGGAATATATATAATATAAAGTTAAAAAAAATTAGTTTCCTTCTTCCAAGTTTTCATAATTATTATATTATTTTCCTTTAATTGATTTGTCTGTATAAATCGTAAGACAAACAATGAGAGTCGAAAAATTCCAAAATTGATCAAATCGACTAATATTAATCTATTTGGAACGTATAAATAGTAACACATCTATGTTCAAAGTAGTGTGGCACCCGCAATGTCCAAATCCTGAATCCGCCTCTGTCTATAAGTGAAATTGGCGGTTCAAATTCCCGTTGCCAAATTCCTTGATTGATACCTTCGATTGACGTCTGTAAGTGGGATAATCTTTAGTGGATGATTCCGTACCCTTAATCTCCTTTGATTGACATCCTTCCTATAATATCTCTTTTAAAATATTTTCCATCTTCCTTGATTGATTTTTCCGCTTCTCTTTCCTTTTTTTTGTTTGGTTCATTTATGCCTCCATTTTATTGCTCAGAATCTTTTCCTGCACATAGGGAGTAAATGATTATTTTGCATCATTGAAATTAACTGAGATCTAACAATCTCCCCTTTTTGATGATGACAAAATAACAATAAAAATACTTCCCTGTTGATCAGCTGCCTTGAGTGTATTATAGTCAACTCTCTTTTAATCCGCGTTTCTTGGTAGATTTATCTAGTCGACTCCCCCTCAGTTGGACATTCTGTTGTGCCTCATTTGTAGTCGGCTCCCCCTCAGTTATAGTCGACTGCCCCTTAGTTGTATACCATATGATGCACCTGCAAGTTAAAAACAAAGCATAAAACACAGAACACAAAAATAAGGAATACATAGAAATGCAGAACTGAAGCTTGCTTACTATTTCTCCCCCTTTGTTATCAACAAAAACAAAATAAAAGCAGGCAAATTAAAAGTATTTATCCTAAGAGTACAACCCATGACTGAATCATCAGTCGCAAAAATAAAGCAAAAAGAAAATTATCTTAAACAACCAAATATCAGCGATGCTGAAAACTGCCTCCTTGAGGGTTCAAAGATAGAATTCACTGTGGCATAGACCCCATCAATTCTGTCGTGCATCTCTTTGAAGGCCCTTACTACTTTTTCTGCAGTCTTGAGAATCTGCACTCAATTCTTAGACACGTCGGAACCTGTCTCCTTTGCCATTCCATGGATATCTTCAATCTTGCTTTGCATAGAGGTTAAGGGGTTCTTGATGTTAGACAATGTTTCATTAAAGGAGACAAGTTTTTCTAAGAGGTAAGAATCACCTGTACTGGGGAGAGACAGAAGAGCTTTTGCCTTGGAAACGGAGGGAACATTCTTGGTTTCACCTTCTTGTTTCTTGACCCAGGCACCCTTTACAGAAATATAACCCATGCTAGTAAATCCCCTGAAATTGTAAGACTTAGTAAAAGTGATATAGGGATGGTCAACAATGGATATGTTGTTGGCTTCTAGAAGATGGGTGATAACTATACCATAAGGAAGAATTTTGGGATCATCAGCACTTTGTATCATGAAATTGATGACCCAAGAAGACAAGTTGACCTTGTGCTTAGTCAGAAGGCAGTAGACTAAGAAGGTATCACGCTGGGAGAAGGTAGAGAAGGATCTTGTTCTTGGAAGAAGAGTGGTTTCTACAATATGTGCTAAGACACGAGTTTCAAAACCGACATCATTGGGTCCTAGTTGACTAGGAAGAGAGTCAGAGGGTAATTCAGCTATACACCTTTTATATTCATCAAAAGAGATTTCAAAGTCCTCAAGCCGGGTATTCTTAAAGAACATAGAATAACTAGAACAACTACA
Organism: Nicotiana tomentosiformis; assembly: GCF_000390325.3. Taxonomy (NCBI): domain Eukaryota; kingdom Viridiplantae; phylum Streptophyta; class Magnoliopsida; order Solanales; family Solanaceae; genus Nicotiana; species Nicotiana tomentosiformis. Next base: position 19,153,385 of record NC_090819.1, read on the forward strand.
TTAAAAAATAATATCAAAAGATCATAATCCAGAACAATGCGTTTGCCAAGAACTAAGGTTTCTAATTTATCAGGTTTGCTAGAGCGAAGATTAGCACAAAACATTCTAACAAGGGGTTCATATACCTTTGGAGGAGGCAAGGAGAGACATATTTCCCAACTCTGGAAGTCAAAGAGTTTCTTCACTTTGCAGTAAAGGCTGTCCATGACATCTATATCGACAACTCTGCCATGAGTGACTTTCTTGTTTTTGAAGGCAATGAAGGCATCCCTATTTGGAGTGTCCTAGAAATTTAGGTCAAACTCAAGAGAACTAGAGAGATCACTTTTGGGCTCTTTGGGAGTGAAGGTTTTAGGGAGGTCTATCATGGGTCATTTTCCTAGGCCTTTTCGTTGAGACTACGATCATCATCTGAGAGATCTTGAGAGAAGGCAAAGTCCTCCGAGTGGTCTGATCCTATATTGACCGGTTCAGGAGGTTGAGAAGAGGGTTTTACCCTAGAGTGAGTGCTTTTGCGGGTAGAAGCAGAGGGTTTTTTGGAGTGCTTTCCCATGGTAGGGTTTGGAACAGGGGAGTCGAGATAAAAACAATGTGAGAGGGACTAAAGAAATTTGAACTTAAAAAGGTGATAAACGGCGGTTGAGTACAGACGAAAAGGCATCAGAGATTTGACTCAATGATTGACCGGTCACTGAAAGGGTGTGAAAAAAAATGTAACAGACACACAATTAATGCACCTTGCACACCTAAGAAAATATTTAAACTAATATACAACAATAATTAAAAATACCATAAAGGCCCTAAAGTTATGAGTTTATGGATATAATGCCAAGAGAGTTTCATAATGCACAAAATCTATCTTCTAGCGAGGGTTTTGTAAGTACGTCTGTTAATTGATCGGTGAAACTTACAAACAATAATTCTATGTTGCCTTTAAGAACATGATCTCTAATAAAAATGGCTCTTAATATCTATATTCTTAGCTCTAGAATGATGCACAAGATTCTTTGATAGACAAATTACACTAGAATTATCAACAAATACTTGAATAGGCTTAAAACATAATTCATAATCAACCAATTGATAAGAAATCCATTGTAATTGAGCACAACGTTGTCCAATTGCAATGTACTTTGCTTAAGTTGGGAAAGAGATACTGATCCCTGTTTCTTATTGTTCTAGGAGATTAGAGCTTTTCCTAGTAATTGATAAGTCTCACTTTGCTTTTTCTGTCTTCCTTGCCATCTGAAAGATCAACATCTGAAAAACCCTCAAGTTAAAAATTGTTAGAGCGAGGATACCAAAGTCCGTAAGAGGTGGTTCCAATGAGATAACGAATAATTCGCTTTAGTGCTGTTAAGTGAGACTCTGTAGGAGCTGACTGAAACCTGGCATATTTACAAATACTGAACATGATATCTAGTCGACTAGCCGTTAGATATAGTAGAGATCTAGTCATTCCACGATACTTTGTTTCGTCTACCAATTTTCCCTGTTCATCCTTGTTTAAACTTGTAGAATGACTCATAGGAGTTTCAATTGATCTGGCATTGCTCATTCCAAAATTTTGAATCAATTCCTTTATATACTTGGTTTGACAGATGAATATTTCACTTTCTAATTGATGGATTTGTAGTCCAATAAAATATGTCAGTTCTCCCATCATACTCATTTCGAACTCACTTTGTATGAGATTTGAAAAATCCTTGCACAAAAGAAGATTAGTACTACCAAATATGATATCATCTACATAGAATTGAATAATAAGATTACCTTCAGTAGATCTCTTGATAAATAAAGTAGTATCCACCTTATCTCTGGTGAACTCAATCTTTCATACCAAGCTCGAGGAGATTATTTGAGTCCATAAAGAGCTTTAGCTATTTTATACACATGATAAGGAAATTGTGAGTTTTCAAATCCAGGATGTTGTTTTACACATACCTCCTAATCAATGAAATCATTTAGAAAAGAACTTTTGACATCCATTTAAAATAGTTTAAAACCTTTGAAAGATGCATAGACAAGCAATATACGAATTGATTCTAATCGTGCTACCGGTGCAAAGGTTTCATCATAGTCGTCTGCTTCCTGATGTGAGTAGCCTTGAGCTACTTGTCTGGCTTTGTTTGTTACTACCTTTACTTCTTCATTTGGCTTGTTTCGAAATACCCCACTTTGTTTCGACTACAGTAGCATTTGCAGGCTTAGGTACTAATTCCCAAACTTGGTTTTTGTTTAATTAATCAAGTCCGTCCTACATAGCTTGTATCCGGTTGGAGTCATTTAGGGCTTCATCAACTTTATTTGGTTCTACTTGAGAGCTGAGTGAAATATAACTTTCTTTTTAAGAGACCCTCTGGTTTTCATCCCTTTTCTTGGATCCCTTATGATGAACTTTTGAGGATATTCAGGTTCGCTTTTCCATTAATTCGGCCGGGTTCCAACCACAGAAGTAGTCGACTCCTTTTGTGGTTCAGCATGATTAGTCGCAGTTTCATTAGTCGACTCTGTGACTAAGGTTGGGATTTCAGTTGACTTCTGTGGCTTATGTTTGTGATACTTCTTGGTTGGTGTATTCATCCCCTGCAATGATTCCTTTCTCGGCCATAGAATTATTTTCATCAAATATAACATGCAATGATTCCTCTACAGATAATGTATGTTTGTTGTAAACTCTAAATGATCTACTATTAACTGAATTATCAAGAAAAACACCTTCATCTCTCCTTGGATCAAATTTTCCAAGGTTATCCTTACTATTATTGTGAATGAAGCATTTACTTCCGAACGGGTGAAAGTAGCAAAATTTTGGCTTCTTACCTTTCCATAATTCATATGGAGTCTTCTACAAAATAGGTCTTAGGTCTTATGAGGCACCTGTTGAGAATATGAAATGTTGTACTAACTGCTTCTGCCCAAAAGTGATTTGGCAGTGAATGTTCTAATATCATTATTCTTGCCATATCTTGTAGAGTTCTGTTCTTGCGCTCAACTATCCCATTCTGTTGGGGTGGTCTTGGGGCTGAGAAGTTATGGGTATACCCTTGATCATTACAGAATTCTTCAAAGGATCTGCTTTCAAACTTTTCTCCATGGTCGCTTTGGATAGTTGTGATCAAATACCCCTTTTCTCTTTCAATTCTTTAGCAGAAAATTTCAAAATTTTTCAAAGCTTCATCTTTATGAGATAAGAAAATTACCCATGTAAAATGTGAGTAGTCATCAACAATAACAAAGCATAACGTTTACTTCCAATGCTGGAAGTTCTAGTGGGTCCAAACAAGTCCATATGAAGTAATTGCAAGGGCTTGGTAATGGACACAATGTCCTTAGTTTTGAAAGAGTTTCTAGCTTGTTTACCAATCTGACATGCATCACATACATGATTTTTAGAAAATTTGAGTTTGAAAAGACCAATAACTAAATCATGCTTGGACAGTTTTTACATAAGATGCATGCTTGCATGACCACTTTTTTTATGCCAAAGCCATGGATCGTCAGAAATGGATGCTATACAAATATGATTGTATAGATTTTCAATGACATCAAGAATATATACATTTCCATACCTTTTTCTTGGAATAATAATTTTACTTGTTTCATCCTCAATGGCGCATCTTGTTTTCTTGAACTTTACTTCATATCCCGAATCACATAGCGGACTTATGCTCAAAAGATTGTAGTTGAGTCCTACTATAAGATATACCTCTGTAATATCACAATTATTTCCGAATGGAACTGTACCAATACCAACTATCTTTCCCTTTGAATCATCACCAAATTTGAGATTTTCACCATTTATTTTTGTGACTTCTTTGAACAGATTTTTATCACCCGTCATGTGACTAGATCATGCACTGTCTAGATACTATTTTCCTTTGCATCTCTTTCTATGGTGTTCTTTCAAAATAGAATTGTCACATTCTTTTAGGTACCTAAGCTTTTTTGGTTCCTTGTTGGTTAGTTCTACTGGAATCAGGATTATTTTTGGGTTTCCAAATCCATCCCGAAACATTAGATTTACGAAATCGACAAAAATAATATTTATGTCCAATTTTGTTATAGTGATGACACATAGGGGTTGATCCAATTTTTGATCTACCACTTGTGTTAGTACCTGTGGATTCAGCTCTAACCAGTCTTTTTTCAGTTAACTTGTAAGTCGCCTGGTTAGACTCGACTGAACTGTGACGGGTGGATTTGCGCATGTCATTAAGTTACATTTGTAATTTCTGAACTTCATCTTGAAGTACATCTCTTTCAATTTCACAGACGTCAAACTTAAGTTCCCAGTCTTTCTTTTCCCTATTGAGTCTCCCCAGTTCATTCAACATTTACTGAGATTCTTTTAGGGTCAGGTCAAGAATATCCTAAATTCATTACATCTATCATAGTTATAGGATCTTACCTTGCTTGATTTACCTCGTGCCATGAAACAATTTTCAGTATTTTCCTTGAATTCATCGTCTGATGTATCTTCATCAGTCTAGCAACCAGAGTTTTTGTTCATGTCGTTTTCCAGGATGGTCATGAAGCACATATTTGCTATTTCTTCGTGTTCTGAGCTATCTTCATCACTCCAACTTCCGAAGCATTTGTTTTTGCTGAACCCTCTAGAGACTTTTCTTTTAAGATCTGGTAATTCATCTTGAACATGCCCATACCTTCCACACTCATAACACTTCCCGGCATTCTTGTCTTGTTCATTGTATTGCCTGATTCGCCTAGATGACATCCTTCGCCTTCTTGTATTTCTATACCTTCTCATTAACCCATCCACGTTTCTTGATACCAGAGCAATTTCTTCTTCAAGAGCTTCTGGATCGTCATCGATATCATTCTTAGGTCCTTCAGTTGTAGATTTGAAGGCAATTGTTTTCTTCTTTTCTTCCTGGCTTGTCTTCTTGAGATGGGTTTTCTTGAATGCTATAAGATCTCATCTTAGTTCATCGTATGAAAGATTGTTTAGATCTTGAGATTCGAGTGCAACTACTTTAGTCTGCCAAGTGGTAGGTAAACTCCTTAGGATTTTTCGAACTTGATCACCACTTGAATAGGGTTTACCAAAAGCTTTCATATCGCTAATGATTTTGCTGAATCTTGCGAATATTTTCTCAATGGATTCTCCTTATTTCATCTGGAAAAGTTCATAATCATGAACCAACATGTTTATCCAAGCTTCTTTTACTTTGCTGGTTCCTTCATAGGCAACTTTCAGTTTGTCCTACATTTTTTTAGTTGTATCACAACTTAAAATCTTCTCATACTCTTCTCCACTTATAGCATTATACAACAAGTTCGTGCCTTAGCATTAACCTGAACGACCATCATTTATTCTTCTATGTATTCATCTATATCTTTAGGATCAGCGGGTAGTTGAGCTGCTGTTGGTAGTGGATAGTTTCCCTTTTTGATAACACGCCATACTTTCTCATCATAAGATTTTGCATAGATTTCCATTCGCACTTTCCAGTGAGAAAAGTGTTGTCCATTAAAGTATGGTGGCCTGACTTGTGAGGCTCCTTCTTGAAAGAGTGCTCCAACAATTATTTGGTTCTTCATGATCTTTTCTCACAAGCGGTTAAGCAAAAGTGTGAGACCTGCTCTGATACCAATTGAAAGTGCAAGGGGGAAGGGGTGAATTGTAATTTTTCTTTTCTTTTTCGAGATAGTTGACTAATTTGCGATCTAGTCAACTGGACTTTTCAGGAAAAGAATGTAAAAGAAAAATTGCAGAAAGTAAATGACACAGTATGTTTTTATACTGGTTCGGATTCAGAGTGAATCCTACGTCTAGTCCCTTTGGGTTGCAAGGGAGATCTCTTTCAAGTATGAAGTGGCTTAGTACATATGAGTTGATGTTGTTATACACCAACATATTTTGTCCCTTGTTCTTCTCTCTATAATTGATGCAATGCCTTACCGGTGTACTTTTTTCTCTCTCTTGTCTTCTTTGTTATACAAGAAATCTAAAGCAGACTACAATATTTTGTTTGAAGTAGAACAAAGAGATTGAAGTTGGTTTGATCAAAATATAAAATTCCAAGGCTGGTGCAGTAGGTATTTATACTTCTCGAAGCCTTTAAGTCTTGTACGTTTTTTTGAGAGGTTGTGAACCTAAGGGAGTTCTATTCAGACGGAATCGTAGATTGATTCTTTCCGAGATTGATTTTTCTGCTGGCTTGCCTTGACTCGCGGACTTGAATGACTTCTTCCTTAAATGAGAGAATATTCCCGTTGCTAAATTTCTTGATTGGTGCCTTCGATTGACGCCTTTAAGTGGGAGAATCTTTAGCAGATGATTTCGTATCCTGAGTCTCCTTTGATTGAGATCCTTCCTATAATATCTCTTTTAATTGATTTTTCCATCTTCCTTGATTGATTTTTTCGCTTCTCTTTCCTTTTTTCGTTTGATTCATTTGTGCCTTCATATCCGTTCATTTTATTGCTCAAAATCTTTTCCTTCACATAGGTAGTAATTGGTTATTTTGCATCATTGAAATTAATTGAGATCTAACAGAATCTATTCAGTATAGAGTTAAACTAGTCGGATCAATAGGTCTCGAATACTAAATAGTTAAGAAAACAGTAATGAGTTTACCAGTCAAATAATTAGTTCTTCTTTTTCTTGTTTTCACATTAGAAATCAAGATAAAACACAAGCATTTTGTATTTATTTTAACAGTGAATGAACTAATTATATGTTTATATGCTGGTTAGGTGAAGTATAGCATGTTATATGAGGAAAGTATGAAGAAAAGGTACCAATTGTCGCGTACAGCAAAGCCGCCAGCACAAGCAACGTGGCACTTGTTAAGTGGCTAAAGTCCACTTTTTAGTGGACCTCGCCGTTCACTAACTTTTACCAAAAAGACAATAATTTGCAACTCAAAAAGAAAAAAAAAAAGAAAAAGGAAGAAAACTAGAGAGATTTCGGCGCACCACCAACTCACACAGGAAGCAACAGTGCAACTCACAAGAGGAAACGAAAAGACCCAATATTGGGTTCTAATCAGAAGCCGTTTTAGAATTTGGGTTATACTTTTAATTTTTTTAGTATTAAACTCATTATATTTATAAAATTATAAGTTACTTAACATTTATTGCAATTTACATATGTATATTTATGCTCCGCATTGAAAATATTAAATTTGCCTTTGGGGTTCTTAATACTCTTATTATATCGTCCAGGCTCCAAATGCATGTTCATTCCAATTTTATCGGATGTCTCTCTAGGGACGGCTCCAAATGTTCAATGCTAGGTGTGTAATAGAATATATAATTATTGCTTCTAATATGGTTCTAAGCAATCATCACCTCATACGCTAATTTATAAGATTAAATATGGCCTAAGGTTAAAAAATAACTATAAAAAATATCCTTAAAAAGTGAAATTAATTAGTAACATGAAAAGATAAACCTATTTATCGGTCAAACATTCAAAAGAGAAAGAAATAACTAGACATGCTACTGTGCAATTGGATAATAAACTAAAGAGAACCACACAAACTTCAACCAATATGACAATTCTTAACCAAAGTCACAACTAACACTTATAAAAAGCCTAACAAAACCACTCTAAAAAGAAAACACTACAAGAGTAAATTACATTACAACTCTTTTAGCTAATTCTTGTCTCTAGATTTTTAGCTATGGAATCCTCAACCAAAAACCAAATACCAACACAAACAGAAGAAGAGCGTAACTGCATATATGCCATGCAACTATTGACATCTTCAGTCCTCCCCTTTGTATTGCATTCAACAGTCCAATTGGAAGTTTTTGAAATATTAGCCAAAGCTAATGACACTAAACTTTCAGCTTCTGAAATTGTTTCTCAAATGCCTAACTGCAAGAATCCTGATGCAGCTACTATGTTAGATAGAATGCTTTATGTTTTGGCTAGTTACTCGTTGTTCACTTGTTCCATTGTTGAGGACGAAAGTGGTGGATCGAAAAGAGTGTATGGTTTGTCACAAGTGGGAAAATTCTTTGTTAGAGATCAAGATAGTGCATCAATGGGGCCACTTTTGGCTTTGCTTCAAGATAAAGTATTCATTAACAGCTGGTAAGTTTTGTGGGAGTTGAAATAAAATAATACCAAATTTGATGGGATAACGTGAAATAAGGTGAGATATTCATAATTAAGTTTAATACTAAATTTATACTATGTTTGGTTGACCGTATAAATTTATCATGCGTCAACTAAACATAGTATAAGTTGAGTACGCATTATTAAGGCGTCGAAGCCATTAGATATATACTTTCAAGATGAAAGCTAAAAAAATGTTTTAAGTTACGGCACCAGAATAAGGAAATACATCTATAGCTAAAAAGCTAATAATAATTTATTCTCTCAACTTAACTAATTCATAAGCCATTTAGATAAATTAGATTCTTAGATTGACCTTATTTTAGTTTAATCGTAGGTGGAAGTTGAGGAAATCTATGTTGTACTAAATACTTCTCGTAGATGTTGGTCCTATTATTTTTATTTACTATTCTCTAGTGTAAAAGCTTATATATCATGTGCGGTCTTTGTTATGTGACACAATTTGACCAACTTCTCACCAAATATATGATGTGAAATAATATTTAAAGAAAACAAAATATAAAATAGAAAACTATATTAAAAGTATATTAATCTCTCTTTTTTTTTTAAAGAGGCACGACAAAATTAGATCATATATGACTCTCTTTCTAATTTTAAATTACAGGTTCGAATTAAAAGATGCAGTTCTTGAAGGAGGAGTTCCATTTGAAAGGGTACATGGTGTACATGCATTTGAATATTCAAAATCGGACCCAAAATTCAATGATGTTTTCAACAAGGCGATGATCAATCACACAACTATAGTCATGAAAAAAATACTTGAAAATTACAAAGGTTTTGAGAACCTTAAAACTTTGGTTGATGTTGGAGGTGGTCTTGGAGTTAACCTCAAGATGATTACATCTAAATACCCCACAATTAAGGGCACTAATTTTGATTTGCCACATGTTGTTCAACATGCCCCTTCCTATCCTGGTACCTTCTCATTCTTGTTTTATTGTTTACTTTACTTTGACAATCTGGTCCAACACTAGTTAAATTTACTTAATTCACATCATGTACAATCGTTGGATATTTACCTTAGCTTATATACATTGAAATGCTAAATGTTACTCCTATTATAGCTTTCAGCTTCGTAACGTAGACATAAAGGAAGTGAGTCACAGTCAAGTGTATCTAGGTTAAGGGATAATGGTTCAAGTAAATTGATGCTCTACTCTCTAAATCATGTATAACAAAGTTTTATTTTTTTCAAAATTACTTAAATATATGTGCGTGCACCCGTGCATAAAGATTTCTATGGTGCAATTATTATTGTGTGTACTTCTATAAGTAAAATTGGCGGTTTAAATTCCATTCCGGGCGGTCTTGTTTTCGGCATTGAGTGTGTGTATATATATATATATATATATATATATATATATATATATATATATATATATATATATATATATGAAAATCTCTAAAATTTCAAAAAGAATATAATTTTGAACCTATAATTTCAAAAGTGTAGTGGGTTCATGGTAAGAGACTTAAGTTAAACCCTCAAATCTAAATTCTAGATTCACCTCTTCATAACAGTATACCCCTCATCTTGAAATCATGGATCCGCCTCTGGTAACAGTAATGTCACATTACATGATTATGTAATTACATCAAACTAAATTAAACCTCATCTAAAATGGTAGAGCTTTGTCGACTGATATAAGATTTTCTTGTACATATACAATCAATTCTTAACTTGAATTAAGTTTGTGATCATAATATTGCAGGGGTGGAACATGTCGGGGGTGATATGTTTGAAACTGTTCCAGAAGGAGATGCTATTTTTATGAAGGTACGTCCAAATCTTTGAGGAGTCGAATAGTCTTAGCAGAAGAAGTAATAAAGGGCTTCTTGTTTTATTTTTTCTTTTGTGAAATGTCAAATAATTTTAAAACAAATTCAGTTTACCAAAATGACTAATATTTGGATGTGGAGGAAGTAATCAATAGAAGTTGCACACAGAGGCGGATGTAGCATACTAGCTACGGGTTTAACAGAACCCATAACTTTCGACGCGGAGTAAAAAATTTGTATGTAAAAATTCATTAAAATTGCAAAAATAGTAGATATGAACCCATAACTTTAAAAATATAATGGATTCAATGTTAAAAATCTTAAAATTGAACCTATAGGATTTAAATCTTGGATCCGCCTCTGGACTTGCACAAGATATTTGTTGGTTTTGGCTGTTCTTTGTTCTGGGCACCCTTCCTAGAAGGTGGTCTGGAACTCTAGATGCTCATAGTTTATAGTAAGTTTTTGTTTGTTATGGTAATATTTGCCAAAAACAAATAAGTCTAGGTTTATTAATTTGGAACAGGGGGTGGGGGTTTGGGGAGGGGGAGTAATAACGTGCCAAAACAACTTGTATTTTATGCGGATGGTGTCTGAGTTAGCTTGCATGCGGCTCGACTAATTCTATTGGGTACCTGCTACCTCGCATCAATACAGGTACCATGTAAAGCCTACCAAGGCTTAGACAGATGAGAAGAAATCAACTAGTATTTTTTTCTCCACTAAAATAACGTGCCACAACGACTAATATTTCTCTGTTTCTTAATGAAGTGGATTCTTCACGACTGGAGTGATAGTCACAATCTCAAGTTGCTAAAGAACTGCTACAAGGCTCTACCAGACAATGGAAAGGTGATTGTTGTTGAGGCCATTCTACCAGTGAAACCAGACATTGACACCGCAGTGGTTGGCGTTTCGCAATGTGATTTGATCGTGATGGCTCAATATCCTGGAGGCAAAGAGCGATCTGAACAGGAGTTTCGAGCCTTGGCTACTGAAACCGGATTCAAAGGCGTAAACTTAATATGTTGTGTCTGTAATTTTTGGGTCATGGAATTCTGCAAGTAGATTTCTACTGTGCGTTGAGTTTCTACTCTGAGTATCCATTTATGGCAGTCTGAGACTGGAATTGCAGCTTAGTCCAGATTGAACGTTGATATTCCTAATAATATTTCTATTATTCCCTTGTTTGTATGAAAGGATGTCATTTTGAGTATTGATAAACATGTTCTCTAGGACAGAAATTGTAACTTTGTCCAATTTATATTGACATTCCTAATAAGATTTATATGACATGTGTCTCTGGTATAAGAAGAGTTTCAATATCCACAGACGGGCACTTGCAAAAGCATCTCTGTTGGAAATGCGTTTCCTCGCTATCTTAGTGGGACTAAGGCGGATGTGATTGACAAAGTAGGAAGAGGTGATTTTTGTCTTTGTTCACTTTATCGTACTCAAAGGAGTGGTGACCCGAGAGTACATACCAGACGAAATGATGGTGGCTCCATACCGGGGATTGTCGGGTTATTATGGGTGCATTAACTAGAAATTGGGACTAAAATTTCAACTTAGTCCACACAGGGACATTATTCCTAATAATCGGTTGCTAACATGTTACTTTTTCCAGTATGATGAGTATAAGCTTGAGTACCCAGAGATAGGACTTGGCACATGAAATTGCAAGGTAGTCCACAGCTGGGAAATGGGGTGTTGATATTCCTAATTATCTTGATAACCTGGTTTGCTTTTTCTACTATGCGAAGAGTTTCCAGACTACAACTGAAGTTGTATCCTAGTCCAGACTAGGATGTTGATAATACGAATAACATTTCTATAATGACTTTGTTTTCTCTAATATGATAAATGTTTCCACTTTGAGTATCCAAACGCCCTGAGTTTTGGGCAGTAACAGAGCCACATAGGCTCAAGGGTGATCAGTTGAACACTCTTGCACCGGAAAATATACTGGTTTTCCGGTTTTGGGACTTGAACACCCTTAACAAGATTTCTGGTTTCGCCACGGGTTTTGGGACTTGATTCTGAACTGGATCTCTTGAAGGTATTAAATCCCAAGAGTGTGCCCTTAGTAGAGGTCTAAAATTATACTACTTGAGAAGCGTAAGAATAGAGGGAGCATTATCAAGGAAAAACTTTTTCAATATCTGCAAACCATCATAGGGAGATTTACATTGATCACTGGGTGAAAACTAAATAATGGCGGAGATAAGGTAGCATTGCTTAAGCTGTGGCTAGTCCTACCTTCATACTTCCATTCTTTTTTTTTGGTTTCTCACTTGGTGTCTGATATCTGCATTGGGGCCCGACTAAATCTGGTTTCGTGCCGGAAAAGTACCACATTAAGGGGGTAAAACATTCCCTAACAAAGGCGAGTCCATACCCAAGGCTTGAACTCGAGACCTCTTGTTAAGAATGATGGAGTACTTACTACTCCACTATGACCCTTGTTAGTTTTGCTACATACTTCCTACAATTATAAGATCACGACAAATTGACAATAGACAAATGTCTGGTTGAAAAGAACTTTCTTGAAATTTTGTCATCATAGATATTGGCAAAAAGACAGCCTAGTGCACTAAGCTTCCGTTACGCGCGAGGTCCGGGGAAGGGCCGAACCACAAATACTGGATTGCACATATAAAAGTGGTGGTACTGGGAGTCTTGTAAGGTGAGGGCCATGTAAACCCAAGTTTGCATGGTAGGAGTTTTACTTTTCTTTTAATTGCAGGTAATATCAATTTCACTCTCTTTTGGAATCTTAAAGTTGAGAGTTGAAGAAAGAACTAAGAAGGGGCTTGTGACATTAAAATATATGGTAACATGTTTTTTTGTACAATTTATTTTAAGCCATTAATTTCCAAAGACATGGATCTACTTAAAAGCATTGATATACATTAACTTCCAACTGCTAAGGAAAAACATACGAAGGTGAAAGAATGAAAAGACAATGTACAAATAAGTAATATATAGACATAGTTCATTTGAGTTTTATTCTGTTAGAATATTAAGACAGCAAAAGAACAAAGCAGAGTTTACATTTCAAAGAGCAAAGCTGCAAGATTGCTCAACTGAAATCTATTTTGACCATGTCTCTGCAGCAGCATCCGGACTCTATTCCCCTTTAGCTGCTCCCAATTATTTCCTTGTACAAGTCCTTGATCTTTGATATCAAAGCTTCTCTGTTAACGGCAAAATGTTATAAGAAGAGAGGTAAGCAGTGACAAACACAAGATACGAATAATAAACTTAGCTTCCACTAATTCGTATATCAACGAAATGGAATTACCTGTCTGGTTTGAAGACCAAGTTCTTGTAAGCAAACCACTGCAGAGGAAGACAGATCCAAGAAAATTAAAGAAGAATAAAGTGAATTGAGTTCAAAAAATTTTTGTGGTTGATTACATAGTAAAGCTTTACCAAATTAAAAGAAAGGATTTTAACTTAAATACACTAACAGTGTAAGACCTTTTTGTTTAACCCTATCATGTAATTATCAGTTATAATAGGTTATTTGATATAGACAAGTACACTAACATTTTAACACTTGAAAGTTTTTGACACTATAAGTTTATATAAGTTAAAACACCAAAAGAAAAGGCTAGGAGATTTAGGAGGAACTAATTGTCATCGATCATTCAGCTTTATAGAGAACACAGCATACAGTTAGTGACTAAAAGTGGCAAATGTTTCAACTTACACCGGTGTAACTAATTCCTACAAGCTCAAGAACACCAGGAATCAGAGGAAGCCTGTCAATTGCCTGCCACAATTAAGCACATCCTTTTGTCAAGCTTTAATAGTTGAACTAAAATGGAAACCAAAAGGTCCTAAGTTGGCAAATAGTAAGTAGCTAGAATAAAACAGTACCGAGATAACTCCAGTGGAGCTCCATAGTAGAAGTACTGCAGCAACACCAAGTGAACTGACTGCGTACTTATCATCAACTTTGTCCCACTGAAAGGAGAATTAAGTTGGTATCAAGACTAAGGCGGAGCAAATCAAGAACCAAGTGAAGTGAAAAAGCTAATACATATTAGTAGGTCATTACAGCTTCTTGAATTTTTTGGAGAAGCTCAGATGGTAGCTCAGTGGTTGCCATATCAGCTGATGAGGCCTCTGTAGCAGTTGCAACCTCTCCAGTAGAGGTTGCCATTGCGACCACATTCCGAGCAATCTTACGACCTGCATCACAGCGCATCCGAGACAAGAAATTACAACGGCACCAATAACTTTTTAGTATGAAGTATAGTGTGAATTACTTCTTCCGTTCTAACTTATATACTTTTTGCAAAATGTGTGACCAGTTATATTTCTATACAGCTCACTATGTTAAACTGACATTTTTTTTCCCTTTTTAGTGTGTTACAAAAAGAATGACAGGTTTTAATATTTCGACGCTCTTTAACTTAAACTTCTTATTTTACCTTTAACGACATGTACTTACAGCAACATAAATGTCATGGCATGTTTAGAACCACAAGTTATAACAGTACTTTTGCTATGTGCTATACATCTTTTTTTCATCAAACTCTGTGCTCAGTCAAATATGAATGGAATATCTTTTTAACACCATTGTACAAAATAACATAAATTTACGTGGGTGAACTTTCTCACATTGCTAATCCCACAGATAAAGAGAAGCGTTGCGGTGAGTTAACAGCCTAGTAAAACTAGTCAATTCATGATGAATTCCGACAATACAAAACACGTTGAAACGTGCTCACCTAGATACACAACACATCTTCGGTGGAACGACATGAACAATGATGACTTCATATTACCAACTTTAATTTGTTTGCAAGTAAGTAATTGTTTTGTTGTTCTATAATGTATGATACAAATTACCATTTTTAAACTATGTGTTCGATCAAATGACGAGGGTCCATTAAAAACAACTTATCTACCTGGGGTAAGGCTGCGAACACCACAAAAATAAATCAAGAAAAGAGTTACTTACAGTAGGCAGTGGTTCTGGCAGCACGGCTTTGGACGGCAGGTGGGGGAGGGAGGGTGGGTAGAGTGACACATTGGGATGATGCAGCAGCAGCTGACTGACGAGTTGTCTTGCCGTCAACCAAAGTTGATGAAGAGGAAAGAGAAAGTGAAGGGGAGGTAGTTGAGGCCATTGCTTTGAACTCCCCTTTCAAGTTCCTTAATTTAATTGTGAAAAAAGACTAAGCTAGATTTCTTTTCTTGATGAGGAGGGTTCGACCACTAAAGAATTTTAGAAAATATTTATTGAATTATTCTGTTGATGGTATTTTCTCAATCTTGGATATTTTCTTCTGAAAAAGGATGGGATTGTCAATAGTGAAATGTAAGATTTCTTGGACCTCCCAAAAGTAATAAGAACCTTGAGAACCACCCATTTCTGGGATGAAACCTTATCATCATCTGCCATTTTGCCTTTCTCATCATCCATCTGGACAATAAGTATGCGCTGATGTGGCTTTTCGGATATGGGTTTTATGGTGCTCTTTCATTGGACATTTGGTCTTTGTTAAATCACCCTCAATGCCCTTAATCAAGTGCTTTTTTTTGTTTGTTACTATATGGTATTCATACTACATTAAAAACAAAGACAATTTGGTGTACTAAGCTCCCGTTATACACGGTATTCAGATTACACTGAGATGACTAATTCAAATTTATAATGTGTAGAGTTCATTTAAGATAAAATACCCCTGCTAATAATTGTTTTTGCAGGGCTGGAAATTGAGACATTCAATTAAGGGTTGAAAGATCTTATTCATCTCAATATTAAATTTTTATGGTGATAGCACAAAGGAGTTTATATAGTTTAGCGATATTAGTATTAATCGTGTACGCAATAAGTGTTTGGTTCAATTTTTGTTATTCACTGCCTACCAATACTCCATCCGTTTCAATTTATTTGATGCAGTTCGAATTTCGAGAGTCAGGCGAATTCTTTTTACCGTAATTTTCATCCGTTTTTAAAATGCTTTAAATTGTTAATTACTTTGAGTTATGGTACTTTTATGTAGATGTTTTATTTGCAAATAGTTTAAAAATTTACAGGCAAAATTTTGTTGTTGTTATGCTGAGTTGCGCTACGCTATCGTGAAAACTGAAAACCGCGTGTCCTGACAAATTGGAAAACCTATTGTTTTTCCTGGATGAAAGTAAGAAGACGGATATTGATTATACTCCTATTATAAGTACTTTAACAAAAAATGAAGGCAGAAATCTAAGAAGGCCATTGGTTAGATAGCCATCTTATCTTCTATTTTGCCTCATATAGCCCGAGCCTATCACCTCTACTCCTTTTGTTTTATCTCATTCTACTTGTATACTCTCTCGGTCTCTCCCCCAAATGAGTACAATCCAACATCTAACATTGTGTTCTACTTTGCAAGAGATCATAAATCTTCTCACAAAAAAGGAAAAAGAAAAAGAAAAAAGAAAAGCTGACAGGTCCAGGATTTACAATTTATGGATTCAGCAACCTTAAGTAAATCATATCATTATATATTTATATTTAATATAAAAGCACGAATGTTTCATGCTAAATATTGAAGGACCAAAATATTCTTGCAATATTAATCGACTTTTATAACCTTCAGAACTAAATTATTTTTTCATATAAATAACTCCATGTTAGATAAAATTGTAAAATTAAGAACCTTACCTTATAATATTTAGGATTTTAAAATCAATTCAATTTTTACTACAAATTTTGTACTGGGAACATAATTGAACAATCAGAGCTTGCAAAGGAAAACTTTGTGATGGAACGAGATTGAGGAATTTGTGCTTGCAAAGGAAACTTTGTACGGAGTCTCAATTTAATTAGGAATTAATTGCATATTATACATTAATAAATTTTTTACAAAATATCGATGATCTTTCTCTTTTTAGTATTTGTGGAGTGGTGACACTTAGGGGTGTCAATGGTTCGTTCGGTCGGTTATTTTATAAAATTTGTACCATTCAATTTTTTGGTTATTCTATCATGTATAATCAAAATTAGACTTTTCGAAACCGTCCCAATCATGACGGTTTCTCTTCGGTATCGGTACGGTTCGGTAAATTTTCGGTAATTTTTTAATTTCATGTAAAAGTCACTAGTAGAAGTAGAATGCAATAACATGCGTACTTTTACAAGTCTTAGCAAAACTCCATGACATTTTTACAGTTTAAAAGGTGATGAATTAAGAAAATATGAAACATGGCTAGAGTATAGATCAATCAAACTATTCTACCTCAGCGTAAAAGAAACTAAATAAATACAAAAATAATATAAATCACACGAGTGGAATAATATTAACTAAGTTGGGATTCAATAACAATATGAGTAGCACAATAAGTTTGGGAATTAAGATTTTGAGCTTAATTACTTGTTGGCTTGTAATTGTTTCATAATTCCAAGGCCTAAGAAAAAATTTAATGATTTATTATATTTAAACTTAATATATAAATATATTGTTCACATTGTAAATTTATTCGGTACGATTCGGTATTTTTTCGGTTTATTTTTATAAAATAAAAAACCTATACTAATTATCGGTACAATTATAAATTTATATAAAAACTTACGATTTTATTAAAAAAACCTAAATTTTGATTTAATACGGTACGATTTAATCGATTTAGTCGATGTTTAAATATCCATTTACACTCCTAGTGATACTACTTACGTATTTAATCCCGTCTATCAATATCACTTTTGCGGCAGTCTCTCCAACTCCAAGATATGCGAGTACACGAGTTTTTATTTTCGGGTTAATAGAGAAAGTGATATGTTAGAGTTTATTTATAGCACATGTAAAAACACTCGCCATAAGAATACAACTTAATGATACGTTAAAAAAACTCGAATTTGTAAAATATTAGAATCTGAATCAAATTCTATCTACTTTAGTACTCATATCATCAAGTTCATCATACATTTGGAAAAATATTCTTATTATTTGTGATCTAAGATGATCGCTTGGAGATTGTTTCTTCACAGGCCTTTCTAGAATTATTTGGTCATGATTTTTATCGTAGGATCTGTTTACCCGTAAAACGATACAGTTAAATTTGTTACGTGGTTTATAGACAAGCAAACTGATTTGATCCCAAAAATGGTAAAGAAATACGATTGAAAATAAAACTTAGCAATTGAAATTAAAGAAGATGGCAAGCCTGGCTCCGAGTGTCTCCGAGGATAGAAATGAAAGCAATGTAAAAGAATTAACGAAATTACTTAATTTAGCATGAAGATGAAATACAAAATAAATTTTGCCAAGAATTTTCGTATCTTACAATGGCTATTGAGCATGCTATTTATAGCTATACCGAGGGAAACAAGATCCTAGGATCAAGCCCCACTTGAATGATAATGAAGGAGTCATTGATGAATTTATAACGGCGGGCCAAGAATGCAAATATTCTCCGCAACGGATGTCCATTTAATATTAGAGAATATTCTTCACTGAATGTTATCCAACGGCAAATATTCGACCTGCTCCTGTTGGCTTGCTCCCTTCGGGGTCTATCCGATGTCAACTGCACCTGTTATTCCCGGTCCTAGTTATTACTTGATTCGCCTTTTACTTGTCTTCGATTCCACATATCATGCTATCATTTGACCATATATTATAAGCCAATTTTTCTCTATATAGATAGTCCCTCTGCTTTCCGTTGACATATTTTTGTGTCATCGGAAAGTTGGTGAAGATCCCTTTCTTGGCGGGAAACCTCCTGAACAGTCTCTAACGCTTGAAAGGACGCACACCTTCTCGCATTTAATATTCCGAACATGTGTTACCACACGATTCAATAATATTTTCGCCGATTTTCGAGGTAATGATGACCACGATTTTTACTGTCTATATCTGTACTTTTTCTCGTCACTTTACCTCTTTCACTTCCAAAATTTTTATAAGTTTATCATCTTCTTTGCACTCAATATCCTCCTGCTTAGAAACTTTCATCTTCTCTAACTTTTTCTAAAAATATTATTGCCTTTTTATTACCATCGCTTTTGCTACTGCAGCTTTTAGAAAATCTAGTCTTCTCTTCGGTGGAGACCCCAAAAGAAACAAAGATAAAGAAGCTGATGTTGATTCTGAGCCTCCCACTGTAAACACCATTATACCCAAACACCTAAGTACCGTTAATGACTTTTAAGAGAAGGCTCTAGCTGCGTCTTCGCAAACTTGGGCTGTTAGTAGATACGCCTCCTCCATTCGCACATATGGAGACTGGGGAGACTGGGGAAACCCTAACCCTTGCACATATGCTGAACCTTTACTCCCCAAAAATATTTCGTGGGAGAGTAATAAATTTCAGCAAACATTACCATCACACCCTTCTCAGCAGCGTGGACGATGACAATGATAGTGGGTGGATAGAACGATTTGTCATCATCGCCACTAAGGATATCATCCCGCCTACAACTCTGCCTTTTCCCGAGTTGTGGAACCATTTTTGTAAGTTTTTGATTCATTTTCTTCCTTCGTGAAAGGACTGTTTTTCGTTATTGTTAACTTCTTCGTTTCTCTTGTTTCAGCTACCCGGGGGAACCACGATAGATTCAAGGCCTAGACCAGTGAGTTCAAAAGATTCTGGAAATTACAACACCAGAATCCCGCCGATAGAAGGAAATGGTCCCCAAATATGGGGGGAAGGCCAAGCACCATTGTAAACCAAGTCATTCTTCACTTTATCTTTGTATGAATGTAGTTAACTTTGCTAACTCCATTTTTTGCTTGGTTCAGGACTTCCGCAGGGCTCCCTCACCTACCCCAAGGTTGACATTTTAACCGTCATCGAGGAGGCTAAGAGGGCGCTACAAAGTACCCTTGCTCGAAGCAGTGCATGCATACCTGCTTCCGGTAAGGGTGCTTCCTCTCGCAGTCCCCATCCAGAGAACCAGCAACCAAAAAGATGACATTCTTCCTCGGTTGGGGCTCAAAATAAAAAAGCAAAGAAGGAAATGACTAAGCTAGTCATAGTGGTCGTTGTAGAGGAGGGGGAAAGCCAGTGATGAAGTTGCCCCCTTCAAAGGAAAAGAAAATCTTCATCAGCTCAACCGGATGCTCATCGGGGAGAGCTTCAAAGTCCGTCCACAGAGGAGGTCCAAGTGCTTTGGAGCAAGATGGATTTGGTAGATAATGCCAATTCTAGCTTTTGGCCCCCCATTATCGTCTCCGATCCAAGAAGTTCGGACCCCGAGCCTCTCTTGCCTTCAGCCACCGAGCAACCAACAACCAACATTGCCCATGCCATAACTGCTTCTCAACCTTCAATGCCAATAACTTCACGCCCCTCAACACCAGCAGTACCTTCGCCACCAGCACCCACTACATCTCCTCCACCAGCACCAAACACTCAAAAGAGGGGTGTTTCTCCTCCCCGTGCTCCTGACCAAGGGAATTTGGGGCATAATTACTCACCTCCTCCCCTAGATCCTCGAGGAATGAGGACTGCTACTCTTTCGATTTCAAAGGAGTGCCATCTGTTGTATAGGCCGGTAGAACTTGCGAACTACCTGAAGCCGTTGGCTTCAGAGAAAGATAAGAATAAAATACGTTCCCTTTCGGGGGAGCGCTTGTTGAATAATGCCATGCACAACACGACAATGGTATCGTACTTTTATTCTTACAACTTCCCTTACATTTATCTACTACAATAAGATTTCCCTTCCATTTATCTGCAAAAATTAATCCTCGATAAGCAAGTACTCGCGTCTGAGCGGGATCAACTGTTGGTCGAAAGGGACTAACTTGTTGCATGACTTCTAGTATTGGAAGCAAAGGCTGCTGAGGCGGGCGAGCTTGAGGCCCGATTGCAGCAAAGTGAACAAGAGATGATAGCCCACAACCAAGAAGCCATTTCATTACACGAACAACTCCAAGAGTCTAAGTCTAAGTGGGTCGAGCTCCAAGATAATGTACTTGCTGCTGTCGAGCGCAAGTCTGCCTCCGAGAAACAAGTGAATAACTTGAAAGTAGCCTTGAACTCCAAAATTGAGGAGGCCAATGCCGCCGAGGAGAAGATGGCCAAAATGGAAGAAAGATTCAAGAGGGTCATCGAGCAAAACCAGGTTCATCTATCTGCAACTCTTGATCTTGACTTGAGCCTCAGTGCCATAAGATCCGAAAGGGACAGGCTTCAGGCTGAGGTTGACAGGATTAAGGCAAAACTCCAGTTCCAAAAGGATTTCCTCGTATTGGAGAAGACGTATGCTATATATCAAGTGAGGAGGAAAACCTTGAAAGAGGTCAAATAGGGCATCATCGATATTGATGATTGCATCATTAAGGCCTGAGAACTGGAGCTAACTACTCGAGAACGTCTCCCTGTTGCTGCAGCTGATTCTTCAAGTACCGGTTCTGAGTACTCGGAGACCGAAGAAGAGATTGAATAAGATGAGGATGAAGGCCAAGAACCTGCATCTGATCCTCCCTCCTCCACCGGGGGAGACGCAGATCCTTCTATTCCTTTGGGCTCTGGCGGCGACAATGCTTAGATTTCTTCCTCTGTGTTTTTTTTGTACTTTGTAATTATGCCAAACTTTTCATTGAGTTTGGAATTTTGATAAATGAAGACGATTTTTGCTTAAGTATTGTGCAAAATTTATTTCTTTTGCGTCGAATTAGATAAAATTTTGAGTGTATTTTCGTCCAATAGCATCCAATTTCGGGCATAAGCTCTTGCGAAATTAACCCTTTAGTATGAGGATTTCATTAAGAGAGGGATTTCTTATGTTTACAGTGCTCTTGAAGAGGATGCCTCATGTTCATTCCGACACAAGCATTTGGAGTTTTTTGTTAACTTTCAAATGATAAAATCAACTCATCGTTTGGACAAGAAATAAGATAAAAATAAAATGATTTTATTAATTCCTTCTATCTTTAAAAGTATATAAGCATTCGTGCTAAAAACAAGAAACTGCAAACATATATGGCTAACTTGTACAACTTATTTCTACGGGGCTGGCCATGCAGTCCCCGGTCCCAATGAGACACTATTGTTCCCGGTTCTCGCAGTCCCCGGTGATCTACTGAAATTATCAACCAAGGTCAGGAAATATCTGTAATTATCATGTCTTTACATAATAGGGGCCCAACAGATCCATGTGTATTAGTTCAATGATCTTAGTAGAAGTAGTGGTACTATGAGCAAATGGAAGTCTAGTTTGTCTGGCCATTAGACAGATTGGGCAAAAGAAAGGTTGTCTTGGAGCAAAAGTGACTGGTATTGTAGAGATCTCCTTTTTTTCTACAAAAGGTACATGCCCTAGTATATTATGCCACAAGTGATCAATAGCATTTCCATGAGACATATCAGAAGACATCAAAATGGAATTAGCATAAGAAGAGCCAGTCTTATTGCTTGAATGGAATTTACACTATTGGATGAACATGATGACTTATTTATAAATGCCGATGAATGAAGAGGGTGATTGTGACTCTTTACTCTATTTGTAGCATCAACATGTGTAGGAATACATGAACTAAAGTACTTAAAAGGATCAAAACTGAAAGCAGAAATGAAATTTGACTTAGACTCATGACTGAGACATATTCAGTAGAGGAAGTATAGGCCACTTCTTGCTTTACCAATCTCTAGAGGCCTCTTCATTTAAAGGGCATGCATTAAACAAAGATACCTATTGAAGTTAACCATACAATTGAGATGTATAATTAATGAGTGAATTCAAATGAGATTAAATTTGAAAGTTGTCACATATAACACCCTAAACAAGGTTAGATTGGGACTAAGGAATGCATATCCTATTTCTGTCACTTTGACTCTATATCTATTAGGTAGGGTATGGTAACTAAAAATGGGTAAGGTAAGGTCTTGATGTTGGTTAGAAAAGATTTTCTGTATGTCAAGTGGTTTGAGGCTTCACTATCTAGTATCCACAAGTCAGCAATAGATTTGGAATATTTATACATAGTTGTTTCTGCCATCTCTTTATAAGTAGAGCAAGCTAGAACCTGCAAAGTTTGCAGCTCCATAGGCAATGTTGTTTGGATTCTCACCTGTATTTCCAGCTTGAAAGGTCTCCACCAAGTTCAACAATTGTCCATATTGTTCTTTTGTCATACTTGGGACACCTTGTTTCGAATTCTTATTCTTAGATCCTTCAAGACTTCCACCAAAAGACTCTTCACAACCTCCATGAACATTTCAGCAGATCTTACATTTTTGCCTTTAATAAACTTGAAGTCTTGTGAAAATCCAATTTTTCTATAGCACATTTCTTTGGTGTGCCCTGGCTTCTTGCAATAGTCACAGAAAAGTCTTGACTTGTTGAGTGTGTGATTTCCTCTGAATGAGTTATTCCCGGTGCCTCGTCTGTATGGAGTATAATTGGTGTGTGGAGTATAATTGGTTCTGAATGTGTTTTGACCAGGTCCATTGGCATTGAGTGATGCAGACTCCATGGCCAAGTGATTGTTTGGCCTAACTTCTCTTTGCTTCTCCTCTTGAATTAAAATAGAGAAGGCTTGTGCAATGCTAGGCAGGGCGCCTTAGATATTTGAGACTCTCAAATAATGCCAAGGTTACATCATCCAGACTATATGCTAAATCATTTGAGAGTGAATTGAGAATCCACGATGTTACTATGTCATTACATCGAGCCCACAGGTCGAAGGTTACATCATCGGAACCCGACTTCTTACATTTTCTGGTGATGAATCTGACTTTATTTTTTTTTTACTGAAAGAGCTCTAAGGACGCCTCTCCTCCATGATCTATAACCAGTTCTGTCGAAGGCTACCAGTAGCAACAATGTTCCAGCACTTTCAGACGGGTGCATGTATAATAGACTAGTCGTGTCCAGGCTAGGGTTAGTCGTGTTTGAAGTACCTTATCTCCGGCCATGATTCAATGCAAAATTAGTAGAGAGAGCTGATAAATTATGACGAAATTGAGAAAAATTGACTCGATTAACATGTGAATATCGAAACCCTAAATTTTTGATTCTGCAATTTGAGTCCGAGCAGAAGATCCTTCTCTTCTTGTGGAGAAGGCCAAATGCCTCGACGGTAGATAGATGCATCTATAGATCATGCCTCTCGTCTCTCGGCAGTATACACGTCACTCTGGATCGGGTCGTACGACCTCGACATAAATCGTGCTTAATAATAATAATTACACGATGCTTTGACATTTTATTGCACTTTGTGAAGATAAATGGTTTTTTGGAAATTATTAAATTATGCAAGAATTATTTATTTCTGCTTGTTAAGTAAATTATTGCTATTCACATAAACCATGTTTATTTAAATATCTTTGTCTTTATATTATTGACCCATAGTGAGTGTCAAAGTCGACCTCTCGTCACTAGTTCTTCAAGATTAGACTTGATACTTACTGGGTACACGGTCTTCACGTACTCATGCTACACTTGCTGTAATTTTGTGCAGGATCTGAGATAGGTGCATCAGGCGATCCTACCGGTGCACATCCCCAATATCCTGAGGCCTAGTGGTGAGCTGCCTTTACTGAGCCGTTCTGCAGCACCTAGCATCTCTTTGTACTTGCATTCTGTCTATTTTATGTTCAGATAGTATTTAGAGTTTTGTATAATCTACTAGATGCTCATACACTTGTGACACTAGGTCTTGGCACACACGCTAGTAGAATTGAGGTTTGAAAGTATTACTTTGGTTTTAATTAATTAAAAATTTTATTTTCTTAAATCTTGCAAATAAGGGAAGTTTAAATTATTCGAAAATTTATTAAAGGAGGAAGTATATGTTTAATTTATTAGTTGTCTTGCTTAGCGGTGACGTTGGGCGCCATCACGACCTATAGGTGAAATTGGGTCGTGACAATATACCTAGCCATTTTTTTTCTGTAATTTATATAACAAGGTAATTAGTGTTCAAAAATGTTCTCAATATTCTTTAATATGTTCTTATGTAATATAGATCTTGAAGTGTATATTGAACTTCCCTTAATTTTGCTTTTATATACATAGATCTTGAAGTGTAGATTGATCTTCCTTTAATTTTGCTTTTATGGAGCAATAACATAAACAACTTGTTGTATGGAATCCAATAGAAACTGGAGCAGTAGAGTCTGAAAAAGGATGTCACGATCCGAATCCAATTAGTCGTGATGACACCTAACCTAACCTAACCCGCTAGGTGAGCCAATTAACAACGATCCAATTCAAATGAGATTTACTGAGAAAATAAACAATAAAATAGCTGAACTTTTATACAATAACACAAGGACTGGTGCTATAAATCATGATCTTCTAGGAAATAGAGTTTACAATGTTGGTATGAAATAAATACATCATCTGTTCGAAATATACATAAACAGATTTATAAATCTAAAGCTACCAATAACAAGAGGGATCTATAACCAGAACGCAGGTACATCTTCAATGTCAGCTCTCGTCACATGCAGCAGTAGCAGCTCCAAAATCTGTACGCAAGGTGCAGAAGTGTATTATGAGTACAACCGACCCTATGTACTCAATAAGTGACAAACCTAACCTTAGGTTGAAAGCTGTGACGAGCTCTGGAGAAGGTCATAGTCCAACACCAAAGGCCAAGAACAACTCGTAATAACTAGTCGTGATGGCACCTAACCCACCCCGCTAGGTAAGCCAATTAACAACAATCCAATTAAAATGCGATTTACTGAGAAAATAAATGATGAAATAGCTGAACAAGGACTGGTAGTACAAATCATGAGCTTCTAGGACATAGAGTTTACATGGAGCTTCGAGTACAAATCATGAACAATGCTGGTATGAAATAAATACATCATCTGTTCGAAATATACATAAACATATTTATAAATCTAAAGTTACCAAGAACAAGATGGAGCTATAACCGGAATGCAGTTACATCTTCAATGCCAGCTCCCGCCACATGCAGCAGCATCAGCTCCAAAATCTGTACTCAAGGTGCAGAAGTGTAGTATGAGTACAACCGACCTCATGTACTCAATAAGTAACAAACCTAACCTTAGGTTGAAAGCAGTGACGAGCTCGGGAGATGGTCAAAGTCCAACACTAAAGGCCAAGAACTGTTACACCCCATATTTTCGTACGCGAAAGTACGCCATAAATAAATTGATGGAAGCTCGGAAATGAGATGTTACATCCCGCATTTTCATACGTTAAAGTTTTGTCGTAAGTTAATCGACGTAAGTTCAGGAATGGGATTATTTTGAGATCATAAGCATTATACTATTCAAACAAGTGATAAGCGAATCGAATAAAATGAATTTTCATCGAAGTTTGACATTTTGGGATAAAATACGGCCGAGCTAAAATACATAGTATTTATAGACCAGTGCCATACGAGGTACCACATGACCATAATAGTGAGGTGTGCAAAGTGTGTTAAAAGCGAGTAGTATTTTAAGTAATTTGAGATAATTCCTAATTATGTAAATAATTGGGTAATTATTGATTTTAGTGGGAGATTAATAATTAATTAAGATGCTGGTGGTTAATTGGTTGGGAATGGATGAGCATTAACGTGGCAGCCAACTTCATTCTTCAAAATATGACTCTTAAATCATTCTTCAAGGTGGCAAAATTTGTGAGATTATGTGGCCTAATCTTACCAAGTGCGGGGCCCATACCCACTTATATAAAAAGCCTCTCAAAACTACAAAATTGAGGCTTATGACTACATGTAGTAATGGATAGCTTCAGCAAGAAAAGTTATTCACTATTGTGATCAAATTCATTAAGAGAGATGGATTAAAAATTCAGCAAGTTAACGATCTTAAGCAAAAATTTCATACGAAGTTATACTGTGTAATATCAACGGGATTTGTAAATTCTAAGGGAGCACGGTACAATATTTCTCAAGAATATCACACAGATTTTTCCCTACTTCGATCGCCGTTATATGTTGTCGCAATTGACGTGTGTTAAAGGTATTGTCAAGAGAATTAGCTCAGGTATGTTAAGGCTAAGCCCTTCCTTAATTTTGGCATGATCTTATAACTACATGTGTTTGATAACTAGGCATAAAGAGAAGTTCATACTCTCAAATTTATATACATTATCCTAGTCACATAAGTTACAGTATTCTCCCTTATCGGGACTTTATATTCAATAGAGTATTATCTTCTTCTAGTCAAGAGAGTAGAGGGTCTTTCTCTCTCTCTATCTCTCTCTTTCTCTATATATATATATATATATACACATACAGTATTACAGTATTTTCACCACCATCGGGCTATAATCGGTGGGAAGGCCCCTATTGGGCAACCTCTAATCAGATGGTAAGTTATATATCAAGCTTACTGTGGCCGAGCGCCTATGAGCGAGCCCAGCATGGCCGAGGTACAGAGCCTAGTATGGCCGAGCGCCTATGAGCGAGCCTACTACGGTGAAGCAGTTACACGTTCTGAGCTTTATAGGTCCGGACATCTATTTTATTTACTATATTGAGAGAGTTGAGTCAGTATCAGCAGGTAAGTATATCTCTAAATCATCTTTGACTCCCAGTTACTTTCAGTTATTTTATTGACTTGCATACTAGGTACGTTATTTCGTACTGACGTCCCTTTTTCTGGGGACGCTGCATTTCATGTGTGCAGGTTCAGACAAGCAGAAGGGTATACCTCCTCAGTAGGTGTTGCCCGAGTTCAGCTTTATCGGTAAGCTCCACGTCCTTCAGAGTTGCCGGGTCTAGAGTTTTGTGTACATTTTGTGTATATATGTATATTGGTTATGGGTAGATTGGGGCCCTGTTCCGATCACAGTACATCCATCAATAGAGGTTTGTAGACATATCCTGTCAGTTAGTAAAGTATGTCGGGCTTGTAGGCTTTGTATGTATATTTTGTTGGTTTGTCAGCTATAGTAGTTGTGACGGCCTTGTCGGCCCAAATTTATATTGATGTTTAGTCAGCGTAAGCTTCCGTTCAGTTTTATATTTTGCTTCGCAAATTATATTGCAATGTGGACACGACCAAAGTATGACATTATATATTTAGAGTTCCTTAGTTGTAAGTTGGTACGCAAGAATAGGTGAGGCACCGGGTGCGGTCTCGCCCCCTAGGTTCGGGGCATGACAAAAGTGGTATCAGAACAGTTCTGTCCTAGGGAGTCTACAAGCCTTGTCTAGTAGAGTCTTGTTTATGGGTGTGTCACTCTTTATTCTTACTTTAGATCGGGTGGTAGAGCTCAGTTATAAGAACTCAATTTCCTAAACCCTATCTTATTCATAATAAGACGATACCTTCATCCAGAAAGACGGTTGGTAAGAGATATGGATGTGGAAGAGTTGAGTTAGAGGAACTCGATTTTGCATCATGCTTATGATCAGTAAATGTAAGGTCTTCAGTAGATCATGTGCGTACTAAGATATGTAAACTTCTTGATAAGAAGACTTAAGGCAATAATATCTATCCACTCATATGGTGAAAAGCAATAAGAGATTCAGAAGATAGATACAAGTTTCAACAAGTAAAAGAAGCAAGGTGACGAAGGGAACGAGGTACCCAGTTAGTGAAGATGATCATTATCTATAATTCAGGAAAAGAGATATAGGCATTTTGAGTTACCTTCGACAGTAACAGAGGTATGTACAATTGGCCACACCGATCTTAGTTATGCCCTATGGGAGCTAGCAGATATGGTTTAAGACAGGGTGGGATATCAGGATCCAGCTGGGATCAGAGTAACCCAAAATTGTGAATGGATTGGTTGTGTTAGTTGACATTTCCGAAGGATATTACAAAGGTGCTAATAGATCTCCTTGTGAGACACCCAGATGGTGCATTCTAGAATAATACAACTAGATATGAGTACTAGGGTGTTCAATTTTTTATTTATTTGCAAAGACATGCACTGGAAGCCTTGAAAGGATAAATATTACCTTAGTATGGCTCTCGTCCCTAGTAAAGAGAGAATGTTAGGAAACCCAAAGAGCCAGTGAATGGAGTAAGGGGATCTAGAAGCAAAGGAATGTCTTGATCGAGGTTTCAGAATAAAGTGATGGACATAGATGTTAGCGGGAAATAAGAAGAGAGTCAATGAAGCATTATGAGTAAGATATGATACATGGATGATAACGGTAGATCAAAAAGATGATAGTATTACAGAATCTGTAGTCAAGTGAAGGAAAAAATGAGAGGTGACAGGCCTTGAGACAACAAAAGACTATAGGCCATAAAGTCATATACTCATTTTGAAAAATAAGTTTGTGACTGTAACGTGATTACCAAAAGGAAAAGTTAGACCCCCAAATAATAGAAATCAGTATGGACTGATGAACGAGATAAACTAAACATGGATTGGGGACTAAGTGATTTGATAATAATCGATATCGTGAGAATTTCATATTTCGTTCCGGCAATAATAGAATGGACAACAGAAGAAGATTCATGAGAAATTCAGAGAATAGTCATTCAGGAAGACGCTTTCCTAAAGCAAGAAATGTGAGCAAAGTTAAGCTTAAGGGACTGTGTGTGCTAGTTACACCAGGTGTCTCCCTCGTGAGTACAAAATTTTGTTATCCTTGGTATAGAAGGATTTCCGCAAGGCGAGTAAGGGTCATCGATGATGTGAAAAGATGCCAAAGTTAAAGAGGTAAAACATCTATAGGTAGATCGTCGTAGCTCCAACTCTTAGTACTCCCTTAAAGGGGGGGGGGGGGAATATGGAGTGATGTGGTATTCAGTCAGAATTAAGTGGTTCTAGTAGTTATGGAATGGTAAAGGAAGAATGCGACAAAAAAAAGGATGAGATTGCACTTATTCAAAGCCTACAGATAGGCTACGATTCCAAAACATTATGCAAACACGAGGTCAAGAGAGGAAGTGAGGGTTCCTGCCCGAGATGTTATTGATAAATAAGGAGCCAGTACGAGACGTAAGTTAAGACAAAGGAAATAACCCAAGAAAGATTGCGCAGAATATTGATATGAGAGTGGGCCAACGATTAGTTAGTAGTTGGTTCAGGAAGAGCCTAGTTATGACTAAGTAAGAGGATACAAACAAATCAATAGATCATGCAAGATAAATAGAGTGAACCCCAACATGGGGAATTTAGTCTCACAGAAATGACATAGTGACCTTGAGAAGTATTCAGATAGGAGTTGGGGTAGTTAAAGATACCGTATGAGTATTATGGGAAGATAGTCAAAACTTCAGTTTAGTAGCAACCGTACAAGCACATAAGTGTGGAGGTAAGTAACTAAGGAATTTTATAGGTGAGTACGAACATCAAGAATTCCATTGGGTATACGATGTAATAAGCTCGCATCTTTACTAGGGCCAGAACGTATCCCTAAGTACTACACCAAAAGATTTGCTAAGGAAATAAGAAAGAAGGCTCCAACCTAAGCTCAGTGACCTAAAGAGGCAATGGTCTTATAACAACAGTCTCACAACGACATTGTATATGTACTCCATAAGAACGTGGCACCTACTGTGGCTAATAAACAGGAAGTAAAATCAGAAGTGATATTCGAGATCATATGAGTGGTATGGAATTCCAACATGCGTGGGAACTAAGATAAGCTAAGTATGCACGCAACAAGGGGACAGAAGACCAGGAAAAGTAATGTCTTACATTTAAAGAAATCTGAGAAGGAACGAAAATAATTATTCGATTAATGATCCAGAGTTAGTTGCATTATGAACCCACTTAAGATTTCGGAGTATTATCCATACAGTGTATATGATGACAATCATACAGCCGTAAAAGATTCTGGTATAAGTTAAAAGAAATAATTAAGTCCAGGTCATAGTCAAAGTATTGAATTGTTAGAAGAGTGTATCATGGATATTCCATAGCACCCATGAAAGGCTAAAAGTAATAATTGATACCATGAGCCGCAAATCGAGAGATAGCTTAAGCCTACGTAAAGACTGATCAGAAGGAGGAGGAAACTAAAAAGTTACATCAACGAAGTAAATCAGGAGTCTAATTATTGGACCCAGAAAAATTATAGACCTCGTGATTAAGAACATTATAGGATTACTCTTAGATATCAGAGGTACACGAGAGATAGTACAGTAACCATATTCTATAATGGCTCTACGATAAACCCAGTTAGAAGAAGTACCAGCCTCATAAGAAGTCGGTATGAATCTCCCACCAGGTTGTGTATGCACCAAAGATGCAAGTATTATAATAGAGCTTCAAGTCGTGGATGTGAATTATACCTATGTGGAAGGGAGGTCATGAAAGAGATAGAAAAGGTGAGGCAATATTTTAAGGTAAGTAACGTAAAGGTGAACAACGTATGAGATACTGAAGTGCAGAAGGTTGTGGATAACCCATACTTCAGATAGAGGGCTGGAAGCGCTGGGATTCAGTATCCAGGTATGATAGCGGCGTCATCAGTGACATATCTTCTAGCTTATGGGTTCTAGGTATCGAGATGTCTAGTTAAAAGAGTAAAGAAGAGTTTGAGAAGATGTGATGTCTCGCTTGACGTTCCAGAATAATATAAAGAAATCTATGGTGCAGGCAAATTGAAGGAAGGCTGCGAATAGTATAAATGGATATGTGTGGGTCGCAAGCTAATGTATTGTAGAGCGACAAGGTTTTAGGAGGACATGAGTAAGGATAAGAAAGGGCAAGTGAGAAGGTGACGAGAATGGATAAGTCCTCGGGATTAAACCCACGAAAATGAGAGAGCTGATGGTTTCTCTAAGTTATAGAAAGCTCAGTATAGCTTGAATGAACTCAAAGGAGTCTAAGACTAATAGCATTTAGAAGAGATGGAATGCTGCCCTGTTAGTAGAATGAGGGTGTAATTATGATAAATAAAGGATGACGTTTGGACCTTACTTAAGTAATGATTTGAAGGGATTCATGAATTGTACAAGATTAAAATATCCACGTAAGGTAAATCACACTGGGATGCTATGAGGTGGATCAGTCTCATTACTCCAGATATCCCCGATGAGACGTGAGCCTTAGCAACAGTGTTACATAAAAGGTCAAGTTATCAATGGTAGATTATAGATCAATGTTGAGGTGAATCAACAATGGATGGATAATAATTACAAAGTATAAGATGATAGTAGGCCGTCATTCTTAAGATGAACAGTAATGAGAAGGCATTAAAGGACTTAGACTTTTACATAGTAGCTGCCCAGAATTGGCCGGCCAAATCCTGGCATAACTGTACTTGCGGACATAAGCACGTAGGTGCGCTCACTCAAAAGCGGAAACTATGGCGCAGATGCACAACTATTCGCAAGTGCGTCGTGAAACTCGCAGAAGCAGCTTCGCAGAAGCGCTTCTGGAGTCGCAGGTGCGGATATCGAACTGGTTTAATCAAATAACTCCCTCATTTCATCAGGTAAACTCTAAATTTTTTTTCTCAAACTCAAACTCCTCTCATCTCTCACACAAATCAATCAGTGCATCAAACTGCTCACGCGAGTTCTCACACAAGACAAGGTAGGTGTCTCTCATCTGCTCCTCTCTTCTACTTCTCTTTCCTTCTTTTTCTTCCTTATTTCTGGGTTCCCATGCCCGTTCCCCTAACTCCCCAATTCCCTCTGATTAGTGTTGCTATTAGGGTGAGGATATTAGTTGAGAGTATGTAATGCGTGTTGTTGTTTTGAACATCCATGTTGGGGGAAATCTGAGTACCCAAAATAGTGTGAAGAAGCATAAATTCTCACTGCTTGCAATGTGTTCGACAAATTGTCCAAAAGAAAATCGTTTGCTAAGTACCACAAAATCAAGTTTAGTAGTATCGTAGGTTTATGTAATGCACTAATTTAGAAGTCTTGAGTATAAATTACGTGCTAAAAATCTTGTTTGAGCAGTAAAAGAGTCGAAATTTCTGGGCATTTAAACCCACTGATGAACATCGCAGAAGCGAATGAAATGCCGCAGATGCGGCGTCACACCTGCATAGACTGTCCGCAGGTACGAACACTGAGGAAATGGTAAAAACCGCAGAAGCGGATAAAAACCGCAGAAGCGGGACCGCACCTGCGATGGCTGTTCCGCAGGTGCGGAAACTGGGCAGATTTCCAAATTCCAGTAGCTTTGCATTTGGAGCTTCCCGGGCCCATTTGACTCGATTCATTGGCCTAATTGCTTTGTTTTAAATTGCCTAATATGATTCTACTACCCGACTAACATTGTTTTGATTTTTTTGAAGGTACTTTGAGCTAAAATGGACCCGAACATGAACGAAAATGCTCCGCTTGCTCACGAAATTGAAGAAGTGGCTGAGGACTTGAACTATGATGCTACCAGATTTATGTCTTCCCAGTGCCAAGCCCGGTATTATGATGATCTCCTCACGAAGAAGCTCAAACTTGAGAAGGGAATTACCGATGACAAAGTGTCCTAACTTCTTCCGGATTTCCATGGCCGGCTAGTTTCAAGCGGCTGGACCTACTTCATCCCCACACCATGCGATGCCAATGAAGAATGGGTTAGGGAATTTTATGCCAATTTAAGGCATACACATTTCCAAAACCATGAAATCACTATAAGAGGGAAGACTGTGAGATTCAGAATTAAAGAGATAAATGATGTCTATGGGCTCCCAAATCATCCGCTCGAGCCAGTGCAAGAAAGAGATACATGCGACAATGGTGATTGGCTAGTCGCAAAGCTATGTCCTCCAGGTCATAGAATGACTTGGGCTACAAAGAAGAAAGGCATCAAATATGGTGATTTCACAGCCGAAGCAAAAATGTGGTTGTATATCATTGGGAGTAGAGTGTCTCCTTGTGGGAACGTGTCTGGTGTTCCATACACCAGGGCCTTGATAATTGCTTGCATCCTTGATGGCATTCCTGTGAATATCGGTCACTACATTATTCGGGAGTCGAAAGAGTATGTGCTTCAAGGTGGCACATTATTGATATTTCCATTATTGATAACAAAGTTGTGCCGGCGTGTACATGTTGAGAAATGGAATGGAGATCATTTGATACAGGCAGACAAACCATTACACCCATTGAGAGTGACATGAGAAGGCAGTGTGCTCAAGAGTAAGAAGAGGAAAGTGGAGATTACTGTAGGTGAGGGGTCCTCCTCACAGACTGCTCAGGCCGAGAGACCATTTGGGATACTAAATTCCCAGCTTGCTTCCATTCGTGACTTAGTGTCACAACTCCCTAATGGCCCCTCACACTCCCAGCCTATGCCCGAGTACTTCACTAGGGATGACATGAAGACCTACTTAGATGCACAGAAAAAGCAGGCAGAGTCTCAGGAGAAATAGCAGCATCTGTTGGCAAACTTGAGGCCGCCTATGGAAACTTGGCCAAGGCACATGCAGGTCTTCAGTCAGACTTTGAAAAGGAGAAAGCGAGCAACAAGAAGAAGGGCAAGTTTATGATCAAAATGTGGAGAGGCATCAAAGCCATTTTCAAAAGGGGGCAGCCGAACAGGAAGATACCTGCTGCTGATGCTAAGGATAGTGAGGAGTACTCTTTCATGTCGAGTGCTGCTGATGATGATGCTGATGACACCGAGGATGATGAGGCTGAGAGTTCTCAGCAGCAGTGATTAGCCTTTCTCCCGCAGTCTGCTAGTCTGACGCAGACCTCAGGGAGACCCTCAAACTATTCTTATTTTATTTTGATATTGTGCAGTGAGGACACTGCAATGTTTTTAGTTGGGGTGGATTTAGGTATTATACTTTATTCGTACATTGATTCTATATATTTTCCCTTGCCGGGTTTATGTTGTGGTATGGATATTGTGTGCCCTTGCCGGGCTTGTTTTGTTATTGATTATCATGTGCTCTTACCGGGCATAGTTTCTTTAGTTGTTATTTTTATTTCTGTAGTGTTTATTTTATCTTGTTCAGTAGTTTTAGTTTATATTATTTTTTATCTCTTTTAATAGTAATATACTTTTAAATAAATGTCCTTGGGTTTTCTTTATGCTACTGTTCTTTCCCAAGGAATATTTATTTGTTGAATCGGGTGACTTTTCCCTATGACAGATGGCGTGACAACTTTCTTAAGGGAATTAGTCTTATTTTGTTTTGTGGAGACTTTTGGATTATTTGGTACTAACAAAATTAATCTCTTGTATGTGAAGTGTGAATTAAGAATACCCCTCCGATTTTTGGTTTTAAATTGAAAAAGTAAGTTGCATGGGGAAGAATAATTTTTTAGACAACTTTTTGGCTCATTTGGTGACTCTTTGTCCACTAGTTGGCATGATATTGCTCTAAATGCTCTTGTCAAGAAGTGAAATTGATCCGGCTTGATTAGTTCATGTGCCATGTGTGCTAGTTTTTGTTATAAATAATCCTTGTGTTTACTTCTATCATCTAGAATTTGCCTGGTTGGTCTTTCAATGCTAATGTTAATTATGTTTGGTTGGAGGGATGTCCTTAGGAATTCTTTGTAATCTTTAAAAAAAGCCTCTTTAGCCTTTCAAGCCTACCATTGCATAAATATTATCACTAGTTTACTCCATCTGAGCCTTTAACTTTTTCTTTGGCCACGTCATTACAAACCTTTACCCTTTTGTGAAATAATCTCCTCTTTTGAACCCATCCCTCTTTGAATATTGAGAATGAGGCTAAAAGCCTAAGTTGGAGGTGTTGGTGTCAAGTTGGAAATTGGTAAGGTTGTAAATTAAGGGTAGAAACATATACCTCAAAGTTGTTCATATGAAGTTACTCAAGCTCCAAAAGAAAATAGTATAAAAACAAAAGGGAGAGAATAATATGTATATATATAAATATGGAGTCTTGAGAAGATTAGAGAGGTACTTTAAGGTGGTTTTATGTTGGTAGCTAGATGCCAATAAGGGCGATGTGTTTTAAGAAGAAGCAAAGTGCAAAAAGAAAGACAAATGTGAGTAGTGTTCAAGGAGGGTGTAGTCACTTGTATCCCAAATGCTTATCCTACCCTTCCCTAAACCTACATTACAAGATTAAAAAGTCCTTATGGGATCTCTAACCGAATGTTCTTGAATAGGCGGCGAATTAAAATAAGGGCAAGCTTATGGCATGATATTTTGTAACACTTGAAATTCTTTGTTGAGAGTGAGTGTCTTTGTGCATTTGTCCCTTGTTTTG
The DNA here is from genome assembly GCF_000390325.3 of Nicotiana tomentosiformis. Taxonomy (NCBI): domain Eukaryota; kingdom Viridiplantae; phylum Streptophyta; class Magnoliopsida; order Solanales; family Solanaceae; genus Nicotiana; species Nicotiana tomentosiformis. Next base: position 19,189,280 of record NC_090819.1, read on the forward strand.
TTATTGTAAATATGGTGATTTTGGGACTTTCTTTCTTGTGAGGGCACATGAATTAGGATGGATTGGTGACATTGATGTATCCCGAAATGAGTAAATTGAGCATATGTAGTAGACTAGTGCTTTTGAGTCACTTCTTGAGGCTTTTTGTTGTCACTTGATTATTTTGAAACTCCTTTGCATTTCTTAAAGTTGATTTTAAATTAGGGAGTTGTTTGGTTGAGATTCACATGTTTGAGCTTAATTATTAGTACCAACCAAATCCATAAGTATGGTGCTTAATTGGAGAATGTGATTTGTTTATGATAGCAATGCCACTTGTGCTTTAAATGGTAGAACCTCATTGAATTGTTGGTTTTGATTTGATTGAGGACAAGCAAAAGCCTTAAGTTGGGAGTGTTCTTCAATTTGTTTATGGTGTGTATTGCTAGATTTTTAGGTAAATGATGCCACGAAGAGACTTGAATTCAAGTGAAGTGGAATTGTGCAAAAAAGAGTACAAAAGTGCAAAATCCTTCAGTGATTCTGCGTATGCGGAAGACTGTCCGCATATGCGAACTCGCATCTGCGAGCTGGAAGGCTGCATCTGCGGAGTTAAACTTTACTAGGACAGCATCTGCGGCAAAAATCTGCACCTGCGGAGTCGCTGGTGCGACTATTTTGTCCGCATCTGCGGAGATAGGGAACACCTGCAATGGCTTATCCGCATATGCGGAGTCGCACTTGCGCCACAATGTCCACATCTGCGGAGTAGGTAAAATCCCCTGAGTTCATGCATCTACGATTGAAGGCCCGCATTTGTAGAGCCGCACCTGCGAGGATCTTTCTGCATGTGCGGTCAACGGGTTTCTGACCTGGGCAATATTGACATTTCACATTTTCTCAACTCCAAACCCACAAATATACGACCTAGCTCATTTTTTGGGATACCTTGGAACATCTATGGCTTACTTTTCAGTCTAGATACTATAGAGAACAAGTTTTGGAAGCTAGGGTTCTTGCACACACACTTGAGTCTTGAAGATTTAAAGCTTTTGGTTGAGAATTTCTTACTCCTTTATGCTCATTTCTTTATTTCCTTGATTTGTATTGTATATCTAAGTGTGTAGTATTTATTTCCAACACTTGAATCTTGTTTATGGAAATATTCATATTTAAAGTGTGGATTAAATACCTTGTTGTGCTTATGTATTGATCGATTTTTATTTATTATGAAGCGAGCTGTTGTTTCTTTAATTATTCTTGTTCTTAAATGTTTTCAAAGGGATTAGCTAACCCTAGGACTCGCCCATTCACTTTGGATTAATTTTGGAAAAACTAATTCGGGGTTGGGAAAGATTAATTCATAAGAACTTGAGGTGTTAACCCTCACTTTATAGATTCTACCTAGTGATAGGAATGAACTACTTGTAGCCATATTCAGATGTTCTTAATCTCTTAATTGTTTTAGGGATAATTCAATTAGGAAGTCTTGTTAGTATTCGAGAGAAGCTAATATAGAATTATTATCCTAGGCTAATTAAATAATAAACTCGTTCATATTTATAAAATTGTGAAATATATTGGATCGTTACTTGAGTGTAAATCCCGATGCACCCATGCTTGTAGTTATTGATCATTTTACTTGCTTTCTAGGTTAGTTTACATTTTCGCATTTGGCTATAATATTTTCCCAACAACCATTCTAAGTGTTTGGCATTGCATAATAAGTGATAATTCTCTTACATTCCTAATCGCCTACATATTGTTCTCTGTGAGATTCGACCCCGACTCATAGTTGGGTAAATTATATTGCATGTGACCGTGTCCATTTACTTTTTAGTGGTGGATTTGGACTTCATCATAGGCCCCTATTGGGTAACCTCTGATCAGATGGTAAGTTATATACCGAGCCTACCGTGGCCGAATGCCTATGAGCGAGCCCAGCATGGCCGAGGTACAGAGCCTAGTATGGCCGAGCGCCTATGAGCGAGCCTACTACAACGGAGCAGTTACACGTTCCGAGCTTTATAGGGATGGGCATCTATTTTATTTACTATATTGAGAGAGTTAAGTCAGTATCAGCAGGTAAGTATATCTCTAAATCATCTTTGACTCCCAGTTACTTTAAGTTATTTTATTTCCTTGCATACTCGGTACGTTATTTCGTACTGGCATCCCTTTTTCTGGGGACGCTGTATTTCATACGTGCAGGTTCAGACAGACAGACGGGTAGACCTCCTCAGTAGGTGTTGCCCGAGTTCAGCTTTATCGGTAAGCTCCACGTCCTTCGGAGTTCTCGAGTCTAGAGTTTTGTCTACATCTTGTGTATATATGTATATAGGTTATGGGTAGATCGGGGCCTTGTTCCGATCACAGTACATTCATCAGTAAAGGATTGTAGACATATCCTATCAGTTAGTGCAGTATGTCGGGCTTGTAGGCCTTGTATGTATATTTTGTTGGTTTGTCTGCTATAATAGTTGTGATGGCCTTGTCGGCCCAGCTTTATATTGATGTTTAGTCAGTGTTAGCTTCCGTTCAATTTTATATTTTGCTTCGCAAATTGTCTTTCAATGTGGTCATGGCCAAAGTATGACATTATATGTTCAGAGTCCCTTAGTCGCAAGTTGGTACGCAAGGATAGGTGAGGCACTGGGTGCCGGTCTCGCCCCCCAGGTTCGGGGCGTGAGAAGAACAACTCGTAACAATATAATAAAATCAGGTGCAAGTAATAACTCAAACTTATTATGCTCAGCTCATTCACAGTTACAGAAAACAAGCATGCTTTTTAGGTATATCAAAAAACCCAAATCTTTCATCAAAATCACCAAAATATGTGTATGAAAACTGTGATTTTCCCAAAATCTTTCAACAACGGATAAGATATTTTATTCTCAGATAACATGAGGAAAGTACATCTTTATGCCTACATGTCAATGTGCATGTGAAGTTATGAATGCCACAATACCGTATAGCATGAGGAAATGCATCTCTACGCCTACATGCCAAATATGCATGTCAAATAATACATCACAGTGACAAACTCATGTACTCACACTCTTAGTGTACCCAATCTCACCGTCTCACACACAATCACTCGGTACACTCAATCACTCGGCACACTCAATCACTCGGCACACTCAATCACTCGGCACTTGGTACCTGCACTCACTGCTGGTATGTTAGGCTCTGGAGGGGCGGATTCTACCCAAGCGCTAATATAAGCTAACATGGCATGCTGCAGCGTGAATCTGATCCCATAGTGAGTCAATAAAGTCTACTGCGACGTGCAGCCGGATCCCATAAATGTCACTCACAACTCGGTCCTCGGGCCCAAACTCAGTCATCAATCTCTCTAGTCTCCCGGGCTAACAAATCTCATGCAAATCAGCCCAAACAATGATTACATGATGTAATAACAAATCACGACCCAATTTCACCTATTGGCCGTGATGGCGCCCAACGTCGCCGCTAGGCAAGCCAACAGTGAACTAATCTATGTTATTTTTTTTAATAAGTTTCCAAGTAATTAAATTTTATTTATTAAGAAATTAAGGAGTAGAAAATTTAGTAAATAAAACGAAGACAACTGAGTGGAAATCATAGTGATATAAGTACTCCAAAACTATAAAGTCTACTGGTATGTGTGCCAAGACATGGTGTCACAAGTATATGAGCAATTAGTAGAATATACAAAACTCTAACTACTGTGTGAAATAAAAATAGACAGAAAATAAGTGCAAATGAGAGACTATAGGTGCTGCAGGATGGCTTAGGAAGCAGCTCACCATTAGGCCTCAGAGTAATGGGGGTGCACGCTGGTGAGACTGCCAGATGCACCTACCTCAGATCATGCACGGTTAGTGCAGAAGTGTAGCGTGACTACATAAACAACATGTACCCAGAAAGTATCTAGTCTAACCTTGAAGAAGTAGTGACGAGGGGTCGACATTGTCACTTACTATGGGCTAACAATAAAAATACAAAAATTCTAAATGAGCATGGTTTATATAAATAATAATAGTATCTCAATAACAAGTAGGAAATAAATAATTCTATCACTACCGCTAAATTCCAAGTTAGCTTCTGTCGTATATATATTTTAACCTCCCAGACCATAATATTATATCAAATATAATTAAGCTCCGAGTATTATCACGCACGATTATGCCGAGGTCATACGACCTGATCCAGAATAATGTGTACAATGCCACGGGTCGTGCGGCATAAACCATAAATGCATCTATCTACTGCCGAGGCGTTCAGCCCGCTCCACAAGAAGAAAGGATACTTTATGAACAACCGATTTACAAGCTAATACAAGGCTAATGTACAAAGTAACATAATTTTTATTAACGATCAAGTAACCCGCCGAAAATCAGGTAAGTGGAAGTCGGCCTTTCACAATTCCTCTGTCAAGTTCCAATATAATTTAGGCACTTAAATTAACAGGTAGTGTGCAAACATTACAAATAATTCATGATTTGGGTCCTAAACTACCCCACACATAAGCATAATTAGTAGCTACGTACGGACTCTCGTCACCTCGTGCGTACGTAGCCCCCACAATTAGAAGCAAACAGTAATTTAAATCACCTATGGGGTAAGTTCCCTCTTACAAGGTTAGGCAAGAGACTTACCTCATCTCAAAGCTCACTTTCCGGCTCCAAATTCACTCTAAATCCTCAACTTGGTGCCGAACAATCTGAAACTGGTCAAATGTTATATAAATTAATCATTACATGCTCGAAAGTTCGTAATCTAACTATTAGAGTAGTTACCCAACCCCTAATGGAAGATTCCTACAATGAACCCGAGGCCCACGTGCCCGGATTCCGGAAATTTTCGAAGATAATTATTACCCATAGCCTTACGATCTCAAATATATAATTTTCATCCCATTCCATAATCATTTTTTGTGGTTAAATACCATTTATATCAAAATCTAAGTTTTTCATCTAAACCCAAAGTTCTCACAATTTACATGTTAAAATCAATCCATAATCTATATATTTTACTTACATTGGGTAGGAATTACTTACCTTCAATATCTAGGTGGAAATATCTCTCTAGGAAGCTCCAAAATCTCCCAAAGAAGTGAGATAAATGAACCAAAGATGGCCTAAGTCCACAATAAATGGACCTCCCTGCCTCCGATACTTCCGCTTTTGCGGCTCCATGACCTCATCTGTGGTTCTGCTTCTACCGACACAGCCTCGCAGATGCAGCCTCGCAGCCGCAGGTGCCCCTCCCACTTCTGCATGCGGAGTCTCGCATCTGCAAGCCCGCTTCTACGGCACAAGCACCGCACCTGCGCACCAAGCCACTTCTGCTATCCTTTCCTCGCATATGTGCCTTCGCAGATGCAGCCCCTATCCTCGCTTCTGCGACCACTGGGCAGCCCAAGCTGGGCTGCTTCTGCGGCTGTTGACTCACTTCTGCAAGCTCGCACCTGCGGCTGGCCCTCCGCTGGTTTGATTGCACTAGAAGCTTGATGCTTCAACTATTCATCCAAGGACAAACAACTTCCCTGCATCGTCCGAATGGAATCCGGGGCCCCCGAGGCCCCATCCAAACATGCCAACAAGTTTTTAAACATAAAATGGCCCAAAACCATAGAATCGCGGAAAACAATATTAATACTAAGAATCGCGGCCCAAAACCAATAGAATCAACTTACGAAGTTCAGTTTCTTCCAACTTACTCCGAGCGCGCCGAATCATACTTAAACTACTCAGAATGACACCAAATTTCGCGTGCAAGTCTTAAATCACCATACAGAACTATTCCTAGGCTCAGAATCGCGAACGGACCTCGATAACACCAAGTCCAAGTCCAAGCCAAATTTAAAGAACTTTAAAACCAACAATAACCCAACTTTCAACTCTAGGCGCTAAAACGCTCCCGGGTCATCCAAAACCCGATCCGAACGTACGCCCGAACCTATTGCGACCGTCAAATCCTGATTCCAAGATCATTTACTAGAAATGTTGACCCAAGTCAAACTTAACCCTTTAAAGCCAATAACAAGGAACTAAGTGTTCCGATTTCAACCCGAACTCTTCTAAACCCAAACTAACCATTTTCGCAAGTCGTAAAATAATAAAAGCATATACAGGGAATATTATTTAGGGGAACGGGGATCTAGGAAGAAAAATGACCGGTCGGGTTATTACATTATCCACCTCTTAAACAATCCTCGAATCTTTCTAGAACTATACCTGGAGTGCTGAATAAGTGTGGATATCTTTTCCGCATGTCCTCCTTGGCCTCCCAAGTCGCCTCCTTGACTGGTTGGACCCTCCACTGAACTTTTACTGAAGAAATTTTCTTGGACCTCAGCTGCCGAACCTGTCTGTCAACAATGGCAACTGGCTCCTCCTCATAACCTAGGCTCTCATCTTGCTGAACCGTGCTGAAGTGTAACACATGCGACCTGCCGGCATGATACCTCCGGAGCATAGAAACATGGAATCTTGATAGACTGGGAGGCAAAGTAAGCTAATAAGCAACCTCTCTAACTCGTCTCAACACCTCAAATGGACCTATAAACCTTGGGCTCAACTTGCCCTTCTTTCCGAACCTCATGATTCCCTTCATAGGCGAGACCTTTAAGAGAACCTTCTCACCCACAATAAATGATAAATCACATGCCTTCTCATCTGCATAACTCTTCTGTCTGGACTGTGTTGTACGAAGTCGCTTCTGATTCAACTTTACCTTTTCCAAGGCATCCTTTACTAAATCAGTACCATATAACTTAGCCTCATCGGGCTTAAACCATCCGATAGGCGAATGTCATTGCCGACCATATAAAGCCTCAAATGGATCCATCTCAATGCTGGAATGCTAACTGTTGTTGTAAGCGAACTCGTCCAAAATCAAGAATTGATCCCACTGCCCTCCGAAGTCAATCACACATGCCCTGAGCATATCCTCCAAGATCTGAGCTGTCCGCTCCAACTATCCATTGGTCTACAGATGAAAGGCTATGTTGAGCTCTACCCGGGTCCCCAACTCACTCTGTACCGCCCTCCAGAAATGCGAAGTAAACTGAGGGCCTATGTCTGATATAATGGAGACAAGTACACTATGCAACCGAACAATATCCTAAATGTAAATCTGAGCCAATCTTTCTGAAGAATACATCGTCACTACCGGAATGAAGTGTGCTGACTTGGTCAACCTGTCGACAATGACCCATACTAAATTAAATTTCCGCAAGGTCCACAGTAACCCAACTACGAAATACATAGTAATGCACTCCCATTTCCACTAAGTTATAACCATCTTCTGGAGTAGGCCACCTGGCCTCTGATGCTCGTACTTAACCTGCTGGCAATTAAAGCACCTCGCTACATACTCAACTCTGTCCTTCTTCATCCGCCGCCACCAATACTGCCGCCTCAGGTCGCAATACATCTTCGTAGCACTTGGGTGAATAAAATACTGAGAACTGTGTGCCTCCTCTAGAATCTTTTCCCTCAATCCATCAACATTAGGGACACATAGACGACCCTGGAGTCGTAGAACAAAATCCTCCCCGATAGTAACCTCTTTGGAACCACCCTGTAGTAAAGTCTCTCTGAGAACCAATAAGTGCGGATCATCAAACTGAAGAGCCTTGATCAGCTCGAATAGTGACGACTAGGCGACGATGCATGCAAGAACTCGGCTGGGCTCCGAAATATGCAACCTCACAAGTCTGTTAGCCAAGGACTGAATGTCTAAAGCTAATGGCCTCTCCTATGCTGAAATGAATGCCAAACTACCCATACTCTTCGCCTTTCTTCTCAAGACATCCGTAACCACATTTGCCTTGCCCGGATGATAGAGGATGGTAATATCATAATATTTTAGTAACTCAAGCCACCTATGCTATCTCAAATTGAGATCCCTCTACTTTAACAAATGCTGCAAGCTGCGATGATCGGTGTAAACCTCACAGGACACCCCATAAAGGTAATGTCTCTAGATCTTAAGAGCATGAACAATCACAACTTACTCCAAATCATGTACGGGGTAATTCTTCTCGTGGGGCTTTAGCTGTCATAAAGCATATGCAATAACTCGCACATCCTGCATCAACACATAACCCAAACCACTGCTTGAAGTGTCATAATACACAGTATACATCCTTGAACCGGAAAGCAACACTAACACCGATGTTGAAGTCAATGCGGTCTTGAGCTTCTATAAGCTCACCTCACAATCATCAGACCATCGGAACGGAGTACTATCACGACCCAATTTCCCCTCCGTTGGGTATCGTGATGGAACATAGTCTTAGGGACTAGGTAAGCCTAACATTAATTGAAACAACAACATTATTTAAATAACATCTAACAATTTGAAATAGAAATCTCTTAAAAATTTAAAATTTCCAAAACCGGTAGTACAAGTCATAAGCTCTACAGAGTGTTTGCTAGAAAACTTCTAATACAACTATCCAGAAATAAGAATAACAGTGCAAAACGAAAACTTGAAGGTGACTCCGAAGCCTGCGAACGCAGCAGCAGGTGTACCTTGAGTCTCCACAGCAACGACCCGCACAGCTACTAACGAACAATACCTGGATCTGCACAAAATGTGTAGAAGTGTAGAATGAGCACACCACAGCGGTGCCCTGTAAGTATCAAGACTAACCTAGGTGGAGTAGTGACGAGGAACAGTCAAGACACCCACTGGTCTAATAGACTTAACAAGTATAAGTATATGAACAACAGAAATATGATATCTACATAAAGACTACGCAATATGGCTCACAATACAGTAATGGCAATAAGAAAGGAAACAACAAGTATAAGTAGAACACCATAAAAATGACTTGGAAAAGTGAATAGAACACAACCTAAATCCGGAATCACAAATATAGCAAGGACAAGTAATAACTCAGCAAATACAACCGTTTTTACATCAGGTTTTTAGTTATCAAACTCCACGAGGTACCGAACCTCGGACAAAATCATAACTCATGGGTTCCAATACCAGAACCCTAACACTTGGCATCCTGTGCCCTGATAACACCTCATAACCGCACTGACGACTCACATGCCAATAAAGCCATTCTCACATAGAAGGCAAGTAAACAAGGGTGAGCATATATGATCAACAATATCAAGAACACCTCTTATCCGATAAGAGTGCTTAACTACATGTATGCTTGTGCAAGTGTCCTAACATGGTCCATACCAGCAATTAAGCATAAGGAAAAAGAATGGACAATACATAGAATGTTTTTCTCACAACTTTCACAAGATAAAGCTCACACAGGTAAGTGTACCACTACAAAAATATCAACAACAAGAATGCCCCCAGGCCATAACAAATCATCATAAAGAGATCAGCTCAACAAGGGAAAACTAATATGTAGCAACGATCCCACAATATACATTTCAACAACAAGGAAGCTAATACGAGTCAAATAATTCCAATTAAAACAAGTTGACTAAGATATAGGATATCTAAACTTCTTTTATGGTCGAGAAATTACGAAGGATATTCAATAATTCAATTAAGGATAAGCAGCAGAAAGATAATCATAACCTCAATTAAGACTGAACAATTATAGGATGAGATAATAATAATTTCAAATAAAGATAAGCAATTATGAAAAGATAGCATGACAATAGAAGAGGTAAAATCTTCAGTTAAGTCAAATAAGAGCCAAATAGACAATAAGAGTGAATCCTAAAGCAATTAATTCAAATTAAAGCATGTAGAGGTGAAACTAGTAAATACTAACTTAATCATATCAAGAACGACTTCATACTCAGTGAATATAAGGACCTAAGAACCCTAAAAGGCCAACTTTGCACAAATAAGTCCGAGTATGCACTCGTCACCTCACGTACATGGACTACAATCGACATAGAAGACTCAAATCCTAAGGGGAAATCCCCCACACAAGGTTAGGCAAGATATTTACCTCAAAGAAGACAAACTGATACTCAAAAAATAAACTCCTCAGGTGAAATGACCTCCGAACGGCTCAAATCTAATCACAATAACTTCAAAATACAAATAAAACACATAAGAAACTATTCCTGATCATAAAGCTTTAATCTTTATCAAAATCTAAAAATCGGTCCAAAAGTCGACCCCCTGGGCCCGTACATCAGAATCCGACAAATTTTCACAAAACGCGAACACTCATTCCGATACGAGTTCAACCATACTAAAATTATCAAATTCGTATACCAGTTCGTCCCTCAAAACATGATTTTTCATTTTGAAATTTTCTTCAAAAACCTCCATTTTTCCTCAACTCAAAACACAAATTAAATAATAAAAATAAAGATAAAATCATGGAATAAAACACTTACCCAATCGATTTGCTTGAAAAACCCACAAAGAATCGCTCAAAACCGAGCTCTACAAGTCAAAATATGATGAAAATGGCCTAACCCTTGATTTAGAAAACTTATATTCTGCCTAGGTCTGCCAGGATGTGCTTCGCGAACGCGAAGACGCGCTCGTGAATGCGGAGAAGAACAGACGGAAACCTACGCAAACGTGCTGGGAAACACGCGAACGCGAAGAGTAACGACCTCCAGTGCTCAGGGCCTGGTTTCTACTACACGAACGCGGAATGGAGGACGCGAACGTGATGAAGGAAATATACAGAGTTACGTGATCGCGTGGCATACTAAGCGAATGAGAAGAAGGAAATTGAGGCGGTCAGCAGAGATACTTGGCGAATGCGAAAGGAACTTCGCAATCGCGAAGAAGGACATTAGACACGAAAACCAGCAGTTCAAAAATAGAAGAAAATGACTCGTAGCCCATCCGAAACACACCAGAGGCCCCCGGGACCCCGTCGAAACATACTAACAAGTTCCATAACCTAACACGGACTAGATCGAGGTCTCAAATCACATCAAACAACGCCAAAAACACAATGTCAAATTTTGCTGGCAAGTCCCAAATAACATAACGGAGATGTTCCAACTCTCGAAATCGCATTCCGGCCCCGATATCAAAAAGTCCACTTCCGGTTAAAATCTCCAAAAATTTGACTTTTGCCATTTCAAGCCTAAATCAGCTACAGACCTCAAATTCACAGTCCGGACATGCTCCTAAGTCCGAAATCACCCAACAAAGCTAACGGAATTGACAGAACTCCATTCTGGAGTCACCTTTACACAGTTCTGACTACGGTCAAAATCCTAAGACTTATGCTTTCGTTTTTGGGACCAAGTGTCCCAAATCACTCTGAATCATCCAGTAACTGAATTCAACCACGCACGCAAGTAAATACACATAATATGAAGCTTCTCATGGCCTTATGCCGCCAAACGGGACTTAAATGCTCAAGACGAACAGTCGGGTCATTACATCCTTCCCCTTTTAAACAAACGTTCATCCTCGAACGTGCCAAGAATCGTCTCGAAGTCTTCAAATCACTGAAAGCACATATTCAACATACACCCACGGGAGGCCCCACGTCACCCCAATCCATATAAGCCTGACGACACTATCCCAACTATAATTCATCCTTTCTGTCAACACCAATAAGCCTTAGAGTCAAAATTCGCACCTTCCATTTATCTTCAAAATACCTGATTCAAAATCCATAACCGGTATCAGTCTCAATCAGCTATAACAACTCATGCCTACACCCACACATAGGCCCATAATAACATTTCTAATCACAATGGCTGCCCGTAAATCAAACCAGTACCGGTAATTAGCCTCATATCCGTTAGAACCTTGTTTCAAACCTCCACAACACTGACAATGATGCGCGAAATATGAAGACCTCTTAACTATACACCCGAATCAACAAGTCACAACTAACACAACCGGACACACACCCCGCAAGCTAAAACTCAAGAAGCATAGAACGAAATATGACTGGATATATAAAGAGAACATATAAGAGAAATATCAAACAATGCCGACAGGTACAACTCTCTATAAGTACCATCCTACGAATCAATTTAAAAGGAAAATTAAAGTATATGAACAAATCACAAGGATCTCATCCTGATATAACTTCCATCGCGGCACACAGCCCGGCTCAAACATATCAAATCATATGGAATCGCGAGGGTCTCACCCTCAACTCTGAATCATAAGTCGAATACACATCATACCAATGGAAATCTTCCACTAACTCAATTCTGCCCATAAAATCACAACACTTACTAAACTCTCACCCCAGTAGAGTATCAAATCACAAATCGTAATCAATTACTCAGGAATCACATCAAACCTATAATAATGGACAACATGAATTCAATTTTAGTCTCGTAACTTTCAATAATGATTTAAAACAACGATAGACACGACTATCACTCATAGAATCTCCTAACAGGGGCAAACATATAAACATAATGCTAAGTCATGAACTCACCCATAGGTGGGACAACAAATAGGGGAACTTACCCCGATAAGCAGAAAAATACGAATGGTGCCCCTTTGTAACAAATCAAAAGCATACCTGTATGACATCACATGGCACAGCAGCCTCCAACCTACTATATGATACACATCAACGGGGTGGGCCTTCCCCTCTTGGGTGCCCTCTGCTCGCCTGAATACCCCGTTGTGACACATCTGTTCGGAGTCTAGGACAATCTCTCACCATGTGGCTGGTATTTCCACACTCGAAGCAACCCCTCTGCCGACGTGGCTGTGGGAACTGTGCGATATGGGTACTCTGAGACCCACGAGCACCTAAAACACTATGCGAAGACTGAAGTACAAGCTGAACTGGATGACCCATAAAACCTCTACCATGTCGTACCCTACCTTCAAAATAAGGACGAGTAGATCTCTCTGGTCTACGAGGCCTCCTCGCCTCCCTGTCCTCTCTCTCCTGATCTCGCCTGTAATCTCTCTCATGGCCACGCCTGTCCTCTCTCTCTTGATCCCACATGCCCTCTATATGGTAAGCAATCCCCACCATCTACTGAAATGAAACATCTGACTCTAACTCCCAAGCCATGCTGAGCCGAATATCATACTTGAGTCCCTTGATGAATCTACGGACACGCTCTCTAACTGTGGCGACCAAAGCAGGTGCATGCCTGGCCAAATCACTAAATCTCACGGCATACTCTGACATTGACATAGTGCCCTGGCGCAGCTACTCAAACTCTGCGCGCCATAAATCTCGAAGGGCCTGAGGTACAAACTCTCTCAGGAACATCTCTGAAAACTTAACCCATGTAAGTGAAGCTGACTCGACCGGGCTACCCAACACATACACCCCCCACCACTGATAAGCCGCTCCCCTGAGCTGGAACGTAGTAAAAGCAACCTCGCTCATCTCCACAATACCCATAGTACAGAGAATGTGGTGACACTCCTCCAGAAAACCTTGTGCACTCTCTGAAGCCAAACTACTGAATGTAGGAGGGTCATATTTCTTGAACCTTGCAAGTCAAAGCTGCTCTTCCTCAGATGTTGCTGCCCTGACCACGGGCTAAACTGGAACCATAGGCTGTGTCGCCATGACACCTGGAACCTAACCAACATGAACTCCCTGCTCTGGGGTATGGGCGGCGGGAGTCTAGGCTCCTCCCCTGGTCTGTGAAATAGTTGGTGCAACTGGACTCAACTCCGCCTGTGCCAATGTAACAAACATGCTCAGGAACTTTGCTAAGGTCTCTTGAAGTCTGGGGTAACAGCAGGTGCCTCCGGTACCTGCCCCCCAATTGGAACTACTAGAGGCTCGGCAACTGCTGCTCTGGTAGGTGCTTTAGCTGTGGCACGTATTCCTCGTCGGTCTCTGCCTCTAGCGACATATGCTCTAGGAGCAGCGCCGTTGATAACTGCAGCTCGTGTCCTCACCATCTGTGAGAGAATGGAATGATAAAAGTTCAAACACCAAGATCAATAAGCTCGCACGATATGAATTAACAAAGTGAGATTATCCTAATAGTTTCATACCCTCTCGAAGATAAGTACAAACGTCTCTGTACCGATACACAAGATTCTACTAAACTCGATTATGACTCATTGCACCTATGAACCTAGAGCTCTCATACCAACTTGTCATGACCCAATTTCCCCTTCGTTGGGTATCGTGATGGTACATTGTCTTAGGGACTAGGTAAGCCTAACATTAATTGAAACAACGACATTATTTAAATAACATCTAACAATTTGAAATAGAAATCTCTTAAAAATTAAAATTTCCAAAACCTGTAGTACAAGTCATAAGCTCTACAGAGTGTTTTCTAGAAAACTTCTAAATACAACTGTCCAGAAATAAGAATAACATTGCAAAACGAAACCTTGAAGGTGACTCCAAAGCCTGCGAATGCAGCAGCAGGTTTACCTTGAGTCTCCACAGCAATGACCCGCATAGCTACTAACGAACAATATCTGGATCTGCATAAAATGTGCAGAAGTGTAGAATGAGCACACCACAACGGTGCCCAGTAAGTATCAAGACTAACCTAGGTGGAGTAGTGACGAGGAACAGTCAAGACACCCACTGGTCTAATAGACTGAACAAGTATAAGTATATGAACAACAGAAATATGATATCTACTTAAAGACTACGCAATATGACTCACAATACAGTAATGGCAATAAGAAAGGAAACAACAAGTATAAGTAGAACACCATAAAAATGACTCGGAAAAGTGAATGGAACACAACCTAAATCCGGAATCACAAATATAGCAAGGACAATTAATAACTCAGCAAATACAACCGCTTTTACATCATGTTTTTAGTCATCAAATTCCACGAGGTACCGAACCTCTGACAAAATCACAACTCACGGGTTCCAATACCAGAACCCTAAAACTTAGCATTCTGTGCCCTCATAACACCTCATAACCGCACTGATGACTCACGTGCCAATAGAGCCATTCTCACATAGAAGGCAAGTAAACAAGGGTGGGCATATGTGTTCAACAATATCAAGAACACCTCTTATCCGATAAGAGTGCTTAACTACGTGTATGCTTGTGAATGTGTCCTAACATGGTCCATACCAACAATTAAGCATAAGGAAAAAGAACGGACAACACATAGAATATTTTTCTCACTACTTTCACAAGATAAATCTCGCACAGGTAAGTGTACCACTACAAAAATATCAACAACAAGAATGCCCCCAGGCCATAACAAATCATCATAAACCAATCCCTGACACATCCCACCTTGTCTCGCCGCATGTGCAATAGTAAAGTAAATGCCCGCCTTGTCTCGCCATATGTGCATAACAATGTTCCCACCTTGTCTCGCCACATGCGCAACCCACACACACACACACACACACACACACACATATATATATATATATATATATATATATATATATATATATATATGTATATATATATCCCGCCTTATCATGCGCATGTGCAAACATCGTGCATCATAATAACCACAACCGTACGGTAGAAACCTTGTGCATCACCACAACAAGTACAACAACAATAATGGCAATAATACAAAGTATGACAAGTTAATCAAGTCCAGAACTTTAAATCACAAGAAACACTAGAACCGATTCACAAGGATTAACCACGGTAAAGAATGCTAGGGGTAAAGATATCAACTCAACAAGGGATAACTAATATGTAGCAACGATCCCACAATATACATTTCAACAACAGGGAAGCTAATACGAGTCAAATAATTTCGATTAAAACAAGTCGACTAAGATATAGGATATCTAAACTTCTTTTAAGGTTGAGAAATTACGAAGGATATTCAACAATTCAATTAAAGATAAGTAGCGAAAAGATAATCATAACCTCAATTAAGACTGAACAATTATAGGATGAGATAATAATAATTCCAAATAAAGATAAGCAGTTATGAAAAGATAGCATGACAATAGAAGAGGTAAAATCTTTAGTAAAGTCAAATAACAGCCAAATAGGCAATAAGAGTGAATCCTGAAGCAATTAATTCAAATTAAAGCATGTAGAGGTGAAACTAGTAAATAGTAACTTAATCATATCAAGAACGACTTCATACTCAGTGAATATAAGGACCTAAGAACCCTGAAAGGCCAACTTTGCACAAATAAGTCCGAGTATGCACTCGTCACCTCGCGTACATGGACTACAATCAATATAGAAGACTCAAATCCTAAGGAGAAATCCCCCATACAAGGTTAGGCAAGATACTTACCTCAAAGAAGACAAACCGATACTCAAAAAATGAACTCCTCGGGTGAAATGACTTCCGGAGGGCTCAAATCTAATCAAAATAACTTCAAAATACAAATAAAACACATAAGAAACTATTCCTGATCATAAAGCTTTAATCTTTATCAAAATCTAAAAATCGGTCCAAAAGTCGACCCCCCGGGCCCGTACATCGGAATCCGACAAATTTTCACAAAATGCGAACACCCATTCCGATACGAGTTCAACCATACTAAAATTATCAAATTCCTATATCAATCCGTCCCTCAAAACATGATTTTTCATTTTGAAATTTTCTTCAAAAACCTCCATTTATTCTCAACTCAAAACACAACTTAAATGATAAAAATAAAGACAAAATCATGGAATATAATAAATTCTAGGTGATGAACACTTACCCAATCGATTTGCTTGAAATACCCACAAAGCATCACTCAAAACCGACCTCTACAAGTCTAAATATGATGAAAATGGCCTAACCCTCAATTTGGAAAACTTATATTCTGCCCAGGCCTAAAAGCATCACGAACACGAAGAAAGGCTCGCGTTCGCAAAGAAGAAAAATTAAGGCTGCCAGGAAGTGCTTCGCGAATGCGAAGATACGCTCGCGAACACAAAGAAGAAGAGACAAAACCTACACAAATACATAGGGAAACACGCGAACGCGAAGAGTAACGACCTCCAGTACTCAGGGCCTGGTTTCTACTTACACGAACGCGGAATGGAGGACGCAAACGCAATGAAGGAAATGTGCAAAGTTACGCGATCGTGAGGCATACTACGCGAACACGAAGAAGGAAATTGAGGCAGTCAGCAGAGACACTTCGCGAACGGGAAAGGAGCTTTGCGATCGCAAAGAAGGACATCAGACACCAGGACCAGCAGTTCAAAAATAGAAGGAAATGACCCGTCGCCCATCAGAAACACACCCGAGGCCCCCGTGACCCCGTCCAAACATACTAACAAGTTCCATAACTTAACACGGACTCGCTCGAGGGGTCAAATCACATCAAACAACGCCAAAAATATAAATCGCACCACGAATCGAACTTATGAACTTCCAAAACTTCCAACTTCTAAAACTCGTGCTGTAACCAATCAAACCAACCCGGAATGACGTTAAATTTTGCAGGCAAGTTCCAAATAATATAACGGAGCTGTTCCAGCTCTCGGAATCGCATTCCGACACCGATATGAAAAGTCCACTTCCGATCAAAATCTCCAAAAAATTGACTTTTGCCATTTCAAGCCTAAATCAGCTACAAGCCTCAAATTCACAGCTCGGACACGCTCCTATGCCCGAAATCACCCAACAGAGCTAACGGAATCGACAAAACTCTATTCCAGAGTCGTCTTCATACAGTTTTGACTACGGTCAAAATTCTAAGACTTAAGCTTCCCTTTTAGGGACTAAGTGTCCCAAATCACTCTGAATTATCCGGTAACTGAATTCAACTATGCACGCAAGTAAATACACATAATACGAAGTTGCTCAGGGCCCTATGCTGCCGAACGGGACTTAAATTTGCAAACCGACTGGTCGGGTCATTACAAGTACCCTTCTGGGTCAATCTAGTCAAAGGTACTGCAATAGATAAGAAGCCCTCCACAACCCGGCGATAATAACCTGCTAACCCCGAGAAGCCCCTGATCTCAGTCCATGTGGTAGGAAGAGGTCAACTCTGAACTACCTGGATCTTCTTGGGATCTACCTTAATACCTTCTTCTGATACAACATGCCCCAAGAATGCCGCAGAATCCAACCAGAACTCACACTTGGAGAACTTAGCATATAGCTTCTGTTCCCGCAAGGTCTGAAGCACCACTCTCAAATGTTGCTGGTGCTCCTCCATGCTACGCCAGTAGATCAAAATGTCATCAATGAAGACAATGACAAACGAATCAATATATGGCCTGAACACCTGATTCATCAAATCCATAAACGCTACCAGGGCATTGTTCAAAACGAAAGACATCACTAGAAACTCATAATGGCCATATCTATTCTGAAAAGCCGACTTCGTAACATCCGAATCCCGAATCTTCAACTGATGGTACCCCGATCTCAAGTTGATTTTAGAGAACACCCTAGCACCCTGCAACTGGTTATAGAAATCATTAATTCGCGGTAACAGGTACTTGTTCTTAATGGTAACTTTGTTCAGTTGGCGGTAATCAATACATATCCGTATAGTCCCATCTTTCTTCTTCACAAATAACACTGGTGCACCCCATGGAGACACACTCGGTCTGACAAACCCCTTTGCTAGAAACTCCTCAAGTTATTCCTTTAATTCCTTTAACTCCTTTGGAGCCATGTGGTACGGTAGAATAGAGATAGGTTGCGTACCTGGAGCCAAATCAATACAGAAATCAATATCACGATCTGGTGGCATGCCTGGAAGATTAGAGGGAATAACATCAGAGAACTCTCGGACTACGGGCATTGAATCAATCGCCGAAGTATCTGTAGTAGTATCCTGAACATAAGCTTGATAAGCCAAACATCCCTTCTCAATCACGTGTCGAGCCTTCATAAAAGAGATAACTCGACTAGATGCACTGATAGACGAACCCTTCCACTCAAATCTAGGAAACTCTAGCATCGCCAAGGTAATAGTCTTGGCATGGAAACCAATGATGGCGTGATATGGAGACAACACGTCCATGTCTAGGATGACCTCAAAGTCGGTCATATCAAGTAACAAAAGATCCTCTCTAGTCTCATAACCATAGAAAGTCACGATACAAGACAGATAGACCTGATCCACAATAACAAAACAGCCCACTGGAGTGGACACATAAACAAGAGTACCTAAGGACGCGCGAGGAACACACAAGAAATGAGCAAATACAGATGAAACATATGAATATGTAGACCATGGATCAAATAGTACCGAAGCGTACCTACCGCAGACAGAAATAATACATATGATCACAGCATCTGAGGCCACTGCATTTGGTCTGGATAGAAAAGCATAGAATCTAGCTGGAGCGCCACCTGACTAGCCTCCACATGACTGGCCTCCACCTCTAGGATGACCCCTACCCACCTGCCCTCCGCCTCTGGCGACGTGACGGCTAGTGAGCAGCTGGTGTTGTAATCATAGGCTGCTGACCCTGTTGCACTGCCTTGCCCCAAATCCTGGGGCAGAACCTTCACACATGCTTAAGATCCCCGCACTCGAAATAACCTCTCGGTACGGTGGACTGCTGATATGAAGGTTGACCCTGATGGCCTGAATACCCACTGGAGGAACCCTGAATAGATGGTTAGTGGTAGGAAATCTTTGGCATGGTGCTGAAATAAGGTCACACTGAATCACCCAGAGGAGGCAGCGGTACTGGATATGTTGGCCTGCTGGACTGACCTCTCAAAAACTGACCTCTACCCCCAGCCGGGGCACCTCTGAACTCTCTAAAATATCGTTACCGCTTATCCCTCATCGCTTGCTCTGGGCTACGCTGACGTACACCATCGATCCTCCGATCTGTCTCCACAGCTAGCTCGTAAGAAGTCTCCATCTCAACCTATCGGGCCATAGTGTCCTGAATACCAAAGTGCAAACCTGCAACAAACCTTCGCACACTCTCTGCATCAGTAGGAAGTATCATAAGTGCATGGAGAGACAACTTAGAGAATCTTTCTTCATAGTCGGTCATCGACATCTGACCCTGCTGGAGCTGCTCGAACTAACTTCCCTTTGAGAGGGCGAAATATACCTATCCAGAAAAATATGGGTGAGCCGGTCCCAAGTCATGGGAGGAGAATCTACTGGTCTGCTGAGGATATATGACTACCACTACCTAAGGGCCCTGCCCTCCAGCTGAAAGGTGGTAAAGTCCACCCCGTTGGACTCCAATATCCTCATGTTGTGCAGTCTGTCCTTGCACTGATCAATAACGTCCTGAGGGTCCTCATGTCACTAACCTCCGAAGACAACTGAGTGGCAATCACAGTGATAGAAGTAATCCAAAACCATAAAGTCTACTAGTATGTGTGCCAAGACCTGGTATCACAAGTGTATCAGTAACTAGTAGATTATACAAAAGACTAACTACTGTCTGAAATAAAAATAGATAAAACTTAAGTGAAAAAGAGAGACTCTAGGTGCTGCAGGACGACTCAGGAAGTAGCTCACCGCTAGGCCTCAGGGTAATGGGGGTGCGCGCCTGTAAGACTGCCAGATGCACCTGCCTAAGAGCCTGCACGTTAGTGCAGAAGTGTAGCGTGAATACATAAACAACATGTACCCACTAAGCATCTAGTCTAACCTCGAAGAAGTAGTGATGAGGGGTCGATATCGACACTTACTCTAGGCTAGCAATAAAAATACAGAAATTCTAAATGTGCATGGTTTATGTAAATAATAATAGTATCTCAATAACAAGCAGGAAATAAATAATTTTTTTACAAATCATAAATCCCAAGTCTGTTTCTGTCGTATATATATATATATTTTAACCTCTCGGGCCATAAAATAATATCAAATATAATTAAGCTCCGAGTATTATTATGCACAATTATGCCGAGGTCGTACGGCCCGATCCAGAATAATATGTACATTGCCGAGGGTCATGTGGCACGAGCCATAGACCATCTATCTACTGCCGAGGCGTTAGGCCCGCTCCACAAGAAGAGAGGATACTTTATGACTAGCCGATATACAAGCTAATACAAGGCTAATGTACAAAGAAACATAATTTATATTAACGATCAAGTAACTCGCCAAAAAATAAGTTAGTGGATATCGGTCTTTTACAATTCCTCTGTCAAGTTCCAATATACTTTAGGCACTTAAATTAACAGGTAGGTTGCAAGCATTACAAATATTTCATGATGTGGGTCCTAAACTACCCGGACATAAGAATAATTAGTAGCTACGCACGGACTCTCATCACCTCGTACATACGTAGCCCCCACAATTAGAACCAAACAACAATTTAAATCACCTATGGGGTAAGTTCCCTCTTACAAGGTTAGGCAAGAGACTTGCCTCGTCTCAAAGCTCGCTTTCCGGCTCCAAATTCACTCTTAAGCCTCAAATTGGTGTGGAACAATCCGAAACTAGTCAAATATTATATAAATTAATCAATACATACTCGAAAGTTCGTAATCTAACTATTAGAGTAGTTACCCAACCCCTATTGGAAGATTCCTAAAATTCAACTCCGCTGCCCGGATTCTGAAAATTTTCAAAGATAATTGTTACTCATAACCTTACGAAGTCAAAAATATAATTTTCATCTCATTCCATGATCATTTTTCATAGTTAAATCTCATTTATATCAAAACCTAAGTTTTTCATCTAAACCCAAAATTCTCACAATTTACATGTTACAATCATAATCTATATATTTAACTTACATTGGGTAGGAATTACTTATCTTCAATAGCTATGTGGAAATCACTCTCTACGAAGCTCCGAAATCACCCCAAGAAGTGAAATAAATGAGCCAAAGATGGCCTAAGTCCGCAATAAATGGACCCCTCTGCCTCCAGGACTTCCGCTTTTGCGGCTCTGCTTCTGTGGACACAGCCTCGCAGATGCGGACCAAGCCCAATTCTACCACTCCAATTTCTGCATTCGGAGTCTTGCATCTGCGAGCCCGCTTCTGCGGCATGAGCACCGCACCTGCGTACCAGGCCGCTTCCGCGATTCCTTCTTCACATCTGCGAAGGCCCCTATCCTCGCATCTGCGACCACTGGGCAGCCCATACGGGGGCGCTTCTGCGGTTGTTGGCTCGCTTCTGTGAGCTCGCACCTCTGGCTGGCCCTCCGTAGGTGCGATTGCACCAGAAGCTTGATGCTTCAGATATTCATCCAAGGCCAAAAGACTTTCGCGCATCGTCTGAATGGCATCCGGGGCCTCCAAGGGCCCGTCCAAACATGCCAACAAGTTTGTAAACATAAAATGAACTTGCTTGCACCCTTGGAACGCGGAAAACAATATTAATACTAAGAATCACGACCCAAAACCAATAGAATCAACTTACGAACTTCAATTTCTTCCACCTTACTCTGCACGCGCTGAATCATACATTAACTACTCGGAATGACACCAAATTTTGAATTCAAGTCTTAAATCAACATACAGAACTATTCCCAGGATCGATATCCTGAACGGATCTAGATAACACCAAGACCTACTCCAAACCATATTTAAAAAACTTTACTACCTTCAATAACCCAACTTTCAACTCTAGGCGCTGAAACGCTCCCGGGTCATCCAAAACCCGATCCGAACGTAAGCCCAAGTCCAAATTTATCATACGAACCTATTGGGGCCGTCAAATCCCTATTACAATATCGGTTACTAGAAATATTGACCCAAGTAAAACTTAACCCTTTAAAGCTAATAACAAGGAACTATTCCAAACCCGCACTAATCATCTCCGCAAGTCGTAAAATAGTAAAATCACATATAGGGAGTCTTATTTAGGGGAACGAGTATCTAGGAAGCGAAATGACCTATCGGGTCATTACAATATAATTGCCATTTAAGTAAATAACTCAACATCAAAGATGACCTCAATGGATCCCAACAGAATAAGCATACAACCTAAACATGATTTCTAACATGATTCACAACTCATATAATCAAAAAATAGGGAGAACATGGAGGTAACAAGATATAACAACAAAACAAGTCTGGTCACAGTCTAATAGTCAACTAGCATCATGGTTTCCCTGGCACACGCCCACACGCTCGTCACCTAGCATGCACATCACCTCTATGCATCTCGTATAACATAGTCCCCAGGGTTAAATACCGTCAAATCCAAGTTTATATATGTTTCTTACCTCAAACAAGCCGAATTCAATACTGAGCAAGTCAAATAATACTCTAGAAATGCTATCCATCGCATAAAAACCTCTAAACAGCTCGAAACTAACCAAAAAAAGCTCAAAATATCAAATAAGCCAAAATAAAACAATCCCAATTAATAAAGGTTGAATATTTAATCAAAAGCCCAAAGTTAACCAAAAAGTCAAACCTAGGCCCACTCCTCGAAAACTCGACAAAACTTACAAAAGCCGATAATACATTCAATGACGAGTCCAACCATACTAATTTCACTCAAATACGACTCCGAATAGGTGTTCAAAACTCGATAATTCACTTTAGGAAAGTTTAGACAAAAGCCTCCAATTTGTCTTTTGAAATCATCAATTGTCACGACCCAAAATTAATCATAGGTCGTGATGGCGCCTAACACTGCCGTCAGGCAATCTAACTGTGAGGACCCAACCGGTCGTTTGAGCAATTTGCACTTCGCTCGATAGTTTACGGCCATGAGTAGCTCCGTATGATGTATTATGACTTATGTGAATCGTTAGTTTTTGGTTTTCAAGTTATTCGGAATCGAATTGAAAGAATGAATTTCATTGTTGAAACTTTAAATTGGGAGAGTTGGCCAAGTTTGACTTTTTCAGAATTTGAACCCGGAACGGAGTTTTGATGGTTCTGGTAGGTCCGCTGGGTAATTTTTGACTTAGGAGCATGTCCGAAAAATTATTTGGAGGTCCATAGTGGAATAAGGCATGAAATGGTGAAAGTCAAATTGTTGGGAAGTTTGATCGGGGGGTTGAATTTTTGATATCGGGGTCGGAATCCGATTTTGGAAATTGGAATAGCTTAGTTATGTCACTTATGACTTGTGTACAAAATTTGAAGTCATTCCAGATTGATTTTTGTGTTTCGGCACAAGATATAGAATTTAAAAGTTCAAAGTTCATAGATTTTGATTTGAGGTGTGATTCATTGTTTTGATGTTGTTAGGTGTGATTTGAGGCCTCGAATAGGTCCGTATTATTTTAGGGGACTTGTTGGTATGTTTATACAGGGTCTCGAGGGGCTCGGGCATGTTTCAGATTGATTTCGGCTCTTATTTCTTTATGTTATTATTGCTGGTTGCTGCTGGTTCTAGTGTGACCGCACCTGAGGATGGTTTGCGCAGGTGCGATGGTCACAGAAGTGACAATGCAGTCGCAGAAGCGGGATGAGATCTGGATGAGGAGGCCCGCAGGAGCGGAGAAAAGGGTGCAGGTGCGGATGCGCATGCGCGTCTAGTGAAAGTGCAGCTGTGAGGGTCTTCACAAATGCAGAGTTTAATACCGTAGGTGTGGGGGTTGCTGGGCAAGGCTATTTTCGCGGAAGTGAAGTTTACATTTTAACCGCATATGCGGAAATGCTGGGCAGAAACCATAAAATCGAGGCTTTGGTTCTTTCTTCATATTTTGAGATATGGGACTCGAATTGAGGCGAGTTTTGGAGCAAATTTCATCACAAGGATTGAGGTAAGTGTTCTCTATTCGGTTTTGGTTATATTTCATGAATCTACCTTCATTTTTGGTAATTGAATGTAAATTTTAAAGAGGAAATTGGGGGTTTTGGTCTAAAGTTTCATAATGTGAATTTTTGAGTTTTGAACATCGAATTGGAGTCGAATTTGAGTGAAACTAGTATGGTTGAATTCATAATTGAATGGGGTGTCAGATTTTTTGAGTTTTGTCGGGTTCCGAAGTATGGGCCCGGGTGTGAATTTTTTGCCGATTTTGGGTTTTGATTAAGGATTCGATCTTTATCATGTGGAATTGTTTCCTTGGGATTTATTTGATGTATTTGAGTTGCTTTTGGCTAGTTTTGAGCTGTTTGGAAGTCGCTACACGTATGATGGAATCTTTGGAGCATCGCTTGGCTTGCTCAGCATTGGTATTGGCTTGTTCGAGGTAAGTAACTCTTCTTATCTTGGAGCTGAGGGTATGGACCCTGAATATACGTGTTATGCATTTGGTTTTGAGGTGACGCACATGCTAGGTGACGGGCGTGTGGGCGTACACCGTGTGAACTGTGATTTTCGTTATTTCTGTGGCACTGTGTAGTTATCTAAACTTTTATGAAATCATGAAATCTCTAAGTACTAGAATTATCGAGCTATGATTATGTTAGAAGCCATGTTTAGGCTACATGCTTATCCTGTTGGGACCCACTGAGGTCATTTCTGTTGTTGAGTAATCTGCTTTCATTGCATTACATACTCAGTCATACGCATTCACATGCATATCACATCTCAGTCTCTATTGTTATTTATTGATGCATCATATCATTGTTTTCAGGCTAGTATCATGACACTGTGAGCCCGTGAGAGAGAGACCGGAGATTGGTGACTGAGTGAGGCCGAGTGCCTGAATATGAGTGACATTTATGGGACCGGGTTGCATGCCGCAACGATCCATAGGGCTGTATATATATATATGGATTGGGTTGCACGCCACAACGAGATAGCGCTTGGGCTGAAAGAGCCCCACCGGAGTCTGCACACACACCCAGTGAGCGCGATTGATATTATTGAGGGAAGGATCTTCGCTAGACATGGATCAAAACGATGGGCCGCGACGGGCACCCGGTACCTTACTCAACTGAGTACCAACGTAACATATCGTTCTTATTACATCATCATATACACGTGACATACGGGCCTAATAGGCAAACATGATCATTTATAAACTCAAAACATAAGCCGACAAGGCCATACAATCTTTGACGCACACGACATATGTCTACAAGCCTCTAAGAGTACATAAATATTATAAAGGTCAAGACAAAGCCCCGCCATACCAAAGCATACACCTCTAGATCTTACTGACCAAACAAGCAACTCCGGAGCAAATGGAGTGCACCAATATCTTCTGCTGAGCTGATCGCCTACTTGGAGGACTCTCGACCTGTCTATCGAGACCTGCGGGCATGAAATGCAGCGTTCCCAGGCAAAAGGGATGTCCGTACAAATAATGTACTGAGTATTTAAAGAATAAAAATCAGTAAATAATAGACATGAGAGAAACATGGAGTAAAAGACTCGACATGTACGTCCGCATAGTCTGTGAATCATTTCATTTTTATAACGTCATGCATATGAGTATAAATGTCATACCATGCATAGGTATATGTGTTCATGACATCATCAAGACTATAAGGGCATCCCATCATATCATTTCGGCCACTGCGGGCAAATCATCAATGTATACCAGCTGATCAGGTGGTGGTGCGTATATAATGCCATAACCTTTTTTCATATCCCATATATATATAATATACATATATACGCGTATATAATTCCATCTGGTCATGGGTCAATGTATATGTATAAATGCACGAAATGCATAAGAAATACGTTAATAATATTTTCTCGGAGTGTCATAAAAATAATATGCCTTAAGAAATACGTTAATAAGATTTTCTCGGAATGTCATACAAATAATATGCATGTCGGATAAATTTTATCAAATACGTATTTTTCTGAGACCCATGAACAGAAGATATAATAATAATTCACATGGGGAATCAAGAATATAGACACCCTTAATATTTCTATAAATAGAGTTGTTTATAGAAACTGTGTGTTTGCTCGTTTCTTTCAGTATCATTTGGGTCATGCCAAAAAGAAAGAAGGAATATCCTTAACATACCTGGAGTAGGGAAAAATCCGTATAATATCCTTGGAAAAGATTGCATCGTACTTTTTTTGAACCGCAAAATTTTACGTTTCTACGATTCTAACAATTCTCGTTGGAATTATTTTGGTTGCAAGAGTTTTGTTGAAAGCTTACTGGATGGAGTTTGAACCGTAATGTTTATGAAACCAATTCTGGTTTGAAAGTGTCTTGCATATGAATTTAGGAAGAAAACCAAACTTTGTAATATTATGACACCAAGCTTATAATGTCTTACACTTACTTACACGTAAGTGCCTTATAACTTTAGATGGCCACTAAGCCAATATGACTAAGAGTCATAGGTCATAGTAGTGGCTTGATTCCACGTGGATGTGGGGGTGGGGTGGGAATTATTAATCTTTATCCACTTATTAGGTAATTCGGTAATGTCCCGTTATCCGATAATTAACCAATTACCCGCATAATTAAGAATGGTCTCAAATTACTTAAAATTCTGCTTATATTTAATACACTTCATACACCGTACTATTATGGTCATGTGGTACCTTCTATGGTACTAGTCCATTAATACCGGGTATTTTAGCTCGGGCCGTATTTTATCCCAAAATGTCAAATTTTGACGAAATTCATTTTCTTCGATTTGCTTACCCTCTCACCTTCACGAATTTACTCACCACTTGTTTGAAATAGCATAATACTTATAATCTCACAATAATTTTCTTCCCGAACTTACGTCGATTACTTTACGACGAAACTTTAACATACAAAAATATGGAATATAACATCTCATTTCCGAGTTTATATCAATTTACTTATGGCGTACTTCCATGTACGAAAACATGGGGTGTAACATCATTCCCCCCTTTGGAACATTCATCCTCGAATGTTGACTGATCCACTTTATCGTTCTCATAACCCATAGCTCTTCCGAATACTTTAATACTCTTCTTGCCATTTAGGCATCTATTCTTTGAATAAATCCAAAGGCAAAGGCATTCCCCCCTTTAAGCCTCTTTCTCACACCACGACTTGTAGTCAAAATTCTTCTAATCTAGTAACTGTTGCTACCTTCTATCATGCAGCTTGTACGACTCTAACTTTGTATGTGCGCCTATGCGAAGCTTCTCTCCCCTTTCCTCCAGCTCTTAGCAAATCTCTAGGCCTCACTTAGTGAACATATACAAAATTATGTCAAGATGTCCCTCTGGGTGTCATTTGCTTTACTACATCTAAGTAGGCCATACTATACCATAATTCTTACTTTGCTTTATCATTATTGAGGTCTGCTACAGAACTCCAGGTTACTTTCGTTACTTATCCCATATGCATAAAGCCAAGTCTTTTAACGCTTGTTCATTACTGTTCGTCTTAAGAATGGTGGTCTAATCTCATCTCGTACTTTGTATCTTTTATCCATCCATTGTCGATTCACCTCAGTGTTGATCTACAATCTTCTATTGATAACTTGAAACTTCTTACGTAATACATTGCCATTAGGGCTTATGCTGTATCGAGGAATATTTGAAGTGATTTTCTTGATCCACTTAGGGGCGATACTGTACTTTAATAATAGTATTTTATAGCATCCCAATGTGATTCACCTTACATTTTTAATTCTGTACAATCCATGAAATCCTCTTCAAATCATTACTCAATCGAAGGCCCAAACGTCATCCTTTATCTATCACAATCGCACCCTTATTCCACTACCAGGGCATCATTCCATTTGTTTCTAAATATTATTAGTCTTAGACTCGTTTTAGTTCATTCAGGCTATACTGAACTTTCTATAACTTAGAGAAACTATTAGCTTTCTTGTTTGCATGGGCTTAATCCCGAGGACTTATCCATTCGTGTCACCTTCTCACTCGCCCTTTCTCGTTCTTACTCTTGTCATAAAACTTTGTTGCTTTACTATACTTTAGCTTGGGACCTATACACTATTCGCGACCTTTCTTCAACTTGCTTGCACCATAGATTTCCTTATGTTATTCTGGAACAACAAGAGAGACATCACATAGTCTCTAACTCTTCTTTACTCTCTTGACTAGATCTCTCATTACTTAGAAACCATAGGCTGGAAGGTACGCCACTGACGACGCTGCTATCATTACTGGATATTGAATCCTAGTGCTTCTAGCCTTCTATCTAAAGCATGGACTATTCACGATCTTCTGCCTTTGAGTATATTTTACGTTTTTCACCTTTACCTTACTTACCTTAAAATCTCGCATCGTATCTTTTATCACTTTCATGACCTCCCTTCCACATAGGTATAATTCACGTCCATAACTTGAAGCTCTATTATAATACTTGCACCTCTGGTGCCTATACAATCCGATGGGAGCTCTATACTGAATTCTTGTGAGGCTGGTATTTTTCTAACTGGCTTTATTGTAGAGCCGTTATAGAATATGGTTGTTGTACTATCCCTTTGGTACCTCTGATATTAAGAGTGATCCTATAATGTTCTCAATCATGATTTCTATATATTTCTGTGTCCAATAATCAGATTCCTGATTTACTTAGTTGATGTAACTCTTTAGTTTCCTCTTCCTTCTGATCATCCTTTTTGTAGGCTTAAGCTATTCTTCCGATCTGCGGCTCATGGCATTTAGTTATTACTTTAGCCTTTCATGGACGCTATGGAAAACCATGATACAATCTTCTAATGATTCAATCCTTTGTCTATGACCTGGACCCAATTCCTTCTATTAACTTATACCAAAGTCTTCTACGGCTGATCATTAATCGAATAATTCCTTTCATTCCATTTCAGCTTTCTTCAAACGTAAGAAATTTCTTTTCCTGTTCTTTTGCCCCCTTGTTGTGTGCATACTTAGCTTATCTAAGTTCTCACGCATGCCGAAATTTTTGTGCAACTCATATGGTCTCGAATATTACTTTTGGTTTTACTCCCCGCTCATTAGCCATGGTATGTGCCACTTTCTTTTGGAGTGCATACAATTTTGTAGTGAGACTGTTGTTACAAGACCATTTCCTATTTAGGTCACTTGTGCTTAGGTTGAAGCCTTCTTTCTTATTTTCTCAACTAGTATTTCATTGTAGTACTTAGGGAAGACCCTCTGACTCCTATAATGCTGTGAGCTTATTACATCGTATACTCAATAGAATATTTGATGTTCGTACTCACATATAATTATCCTTAGTTACTTTCCTCCACGCTTATGTTCTCGTACGGTATCTTCTAAACTGAAATTTTGATTGTTTTCCCAGTTGGACTCTATTTTATTTCCATAACACTCATACGGTATCTTTAACTACCCCAACTCTTATCTGAATATTTCTCAAGGTCGCGATGTCATATCTACGAGACTGAATTCTCCATGTTTGGGTTCACTCTGTTTATCTTGCATGATCTATTGATTTGTCTGTATCTTCTTGTTTAGCCATACCTAGACTCTTCTTGAATCAACTACTAACTAATCATTGGCCAACTCTCATATCAATATTCTGCGTAATCTTTCTTGGGTTATTTCCTTTATCTTAACTTGCGTCTCGTACTGGCTCCTTATCTATCAATAACATCTCAAGCAGGAACCCTCACTTCCTCTCCTTGACATCGTGTTTGCATAATATTCTAGAATCGTAGATTATCTGTAGGCTTTGAATAAGTGCAATCTCATCCCTTTTTCATTTTTGTCGCATTATTCCTTTACCATACCATAATTACTAGAATCACTTAATTCTGACTTAATGCCACATCACTCCATGTTCCCCCCTTTAGGGGAGGACTAAGAGTTGGAGCTATGACAATCTACCTATAAATGTTTTACCTTTTTATCTTTGGCGTCCTTTCACATCATCGATAACCCTTACTCGCCTTGCGATAATCCTTTTGTACCAAGGATAACAAAATTCCTTACTCACGAGGAAGGCACCTAGTATAACTGGCAAATACAGTCCCTTAAGCTTATCTTTGCTCACATTACTTGCTTTAGGGAAGCGTCTTCCTGAATGACCATTCTCTGAATTTTTCATGAATCTTCTTCTGTTGTCCATTCTATTATCGTGGAACGAAATCTGAAACTCTCATGATGCCGACTATTATCCAATCACGCAGTACCTAATTCATGTTTAGTTTATCTTGTTCATCAGCCCATACTGATTCCTATTATTATGGGGTCTAACTTTTTCTTCTGGTAGTTGCGTTGGAGTCATGAACTTATATCTCGAAGTGAGGATATGTATTTATGGCATATACTCTTTTGTTGTCTTAAGGCCTGTCACCTCTCGTCTCTTCCTTCACTTGACTATAGATTCTGTAATACTGTCATCTTTGTTCTACCGTTGTCATCCATGTATCATATCTTACTCTTAATGCTTCATTAGCTCTCTTCTTATTTCCTGCTAACATTTCTATCTATCACTTTATTTTGCAAACTTCAACAAGATATTCTTTTGCTTTTAGTTCCCCCTTGCTCCATCCACTGGCTCTTCGGGTTGCCTAGCATTATCTCTCTACTAGGAACGGGAGCCATACTAAGATAATATTTATCCTTTCTAGGCTTCCAAAGCCTATCTTTGTAGCACTCATATCTAGCTGTACTATTTTAGAGTGCGTCATTTGGGTGTCTCACAAGGAGACATGTTAGCACATTTGCAATATCCTTCGGAAATATCAACTAATGCAAACAATCAATTCACCATTTTGGGTTACTCTAACCCCAGTCGGATTCTGATATCCCGTCCTTTTCTTAATCTACACATGTTATCCCCCAATAAGGTATAACTGAGATAAGTATGGCCAATTATACATACCTCTATTACTGTTGAGGGTAACTCAAAATGCTTATCTTACACATCTTAGTATACACATGATTTGCTGAATACCTCATATTTATCCATTATAAGCATGATGCAAAAATCGAGTTCCTCTGACTCAACTCTTCCACAGCTATATCTCTTGCCAACCGTCTTTCTAGATGTAGGCATCATCGTATTATGAATAAGATAAAGTTAGGAAATTGAGTTCTTATAATTGAGCTCTATGACACGATCTAGAGTAAGAAGAAAGAGTGACAGTCCAAAATGCCCTGTAGCCTCCTGCTTATAAGTGTGGTGCACAACACACCCATAAACAAGACTCTACTAGACATGGCTTGTGGACTCCCTAGGACAGAACTGCTCTGATACCACTTTTGTCACGACCCAAACCGATGGGCCGCGATGGGGCACCCGGTACCTTACTCAACCGAGTACCAACGTAATGTATATTTCTTATTACATCATCATATACACGTGACATACGGGCCTAATAGGCAAACATGATCATTTATAAACTCAAAACATAAGCCGACAAGGCCGTACAATCTTTGATGTACACGACATATGTCTACAAGCCTCTAAGAGTACATAAATATTATAAAGGTCAGGACAAAGCCCCGCCATACCAAAGCATACACCTCTAGATCTTACTGACCAAACAAGCAACTCCGGAGCAAATGGAGTGCACCAATATCTTCTGCTGAGATGATCGCCTACTTGGAGGACTCTCGACCTGTCTATCGAGACCTGTGGGCATGAAACGCAGCGTTCCCAGGCAAAAGGGACGTCAGTACAAATAATGTACCGAGTATTTAAAGAATGAACATCAGTAAATAATAGACATGAGAGAAACATGGAGTAAAAGACTCGACATATACGTCTGCATAGTCTGTGAATCATTTTATTTTTATAACGTTATGCATATGCGTATAAATGTCATACCATGCATAGGTATATGTGTTCATGACATCATCAAGCCTCTAAGGGCATCCGATTATATCATTTCGGCCACTGTGGGCAAATCATCAATGTATACCAGCTGATCAGGTGGTGGTGCGTATATAACGCCATAACCTTTTTCATATCCCATATATATATATATATATATAATGCCATCTAGTCATGGGTCAATATATATAATATACATATATATGCGCATATAACGCCATCTGGTCATGGGTCAATGTATATGTATAAATGCATGAAATGCATAAGAAATACGTTAATAATATTTTCTCGGAGTGTCATAAAAATAATATGCCTTAAGAAATACGTTAATAAGATTTTCTCGGAATGTCTTAAAAATAATATGCCTGTCGGATAAATTTTATCAAATACGTATTTTTCTGAGACCCATGAACAGAAGATATAATAATAATTCACATGGGGAATCAAGAATATAGACTCCCCTAATATTTCTATGAATAGAGTCGTTTATAGAAACTGTGTGTTTGCTCGTTTCTTTCAGTATCATTTGGGTCATGCCAAAAAGAAAGAAGGGATATCCTTAACATACCTGGAGTAGGGAAACATTCGTATAATATCCTTCGAAAAGATTGCATCGTACTTTTTTTGAACCGTAAAATTTTATGTTGCTACGATTCTAACAATTCTCATTGGAACATTTTTGGTTGCAAGAGTTTTGTTGAAAGCTTACTGGATGGAGTTTGAACCATAATGTCTATGAAACCAATTCTGGTTTGAAAGTGTCTTGCATATGAATTTTGGTAGAAAACCAAACTTTGTAATGTTATGACACCAAGCTTATAATGTCTTAAACTTACTTACACGTAAGTGCTTTATAACTTTAGATGGCCACTAAGCCAATATGACTAAGAGTCATAGGTCATAGTAGTGGCTTGCTGCCACGTGGGGGTGGGGTGGGAATTATTAATCTTTATCCACTTATTAGGTAATTAGGTAATGTCTCTTTACCTGATAATTAACCAATTACTCTCATAATTAAGAATTGTCTCAAATTACTCAAAATTCTACTTATTTTTAATACACTTCATACACTGTACTATTACGATCATGTGGTACCTTGTATGGTACTAGTCCATAAATACCGGGTATTTTAGCTTGGGCCGCATTTTATCCCAAAATATCAAATTTCGACGAAATTCATTTTCTTCGATTTGCTTACCCTCTCACATTCACGAATTTACTCATCACTTGTTTGAAATAGCATAATACTTATAATCTCACAATAATCTCATTCCCTTACGACAAAACTTTAACATACGAAAATACGGAATGTAACATCTCATTTCTGAGCTTATATCAATTTACTTATGGCGTATTTCTATGTACGAAAATATGGGGTGTAACAACTATATTGGCCCTACTCGGTACTGAGTGACTGATGATTAGTTGATGTGTATATTCCGGGATGGATCTTCACTGGGCCGGATTGGCCATATACAGTACCGAGTGATTGAGCATGATAAGTGGAATATGTGAGAAAGTGATATTGAGTACTCTGAGAGTGTGAGTACATGAGTTCATCTCTGAGATACATTGCATTGACATGCAAACATGACATACATGCATAGAGATGTATTTTCCTCATGTTGTACGGTATCGCGTCATTCATGACTTCTCACATATGTTGATATATGGTCATAGAGATGCATTTGGTTTACACTGGCTATCGGGAAAGAAAATGAGACATCTTATTTATTATTGAAAGAATTTTTGGGGAAATTACTGTTTTCAAACTTACTCATATTTTTGGCAACTTCGGAGAACGATTTGGGTTTTCACTAATATACTTGAAAGGCAAAACTATTTTCGAAAATCATGATTAACTGAGCATTTTATCTTTGAGTTACTTCTATTATTACTTGTGTTATGTTGTTATGAACTGTTGTTGGTTATTGGAGTTGGACTCTGACCTTGGTACAAGCTCGTAACTACTTTCATCCTAAGGTTAGGTTTGTTACTTATTGAGTATATGGGGTCGGTTGTACTCATACTACACTTCTGTACCTTGTGTGCAGATACTGGCTGTTGATGTTGCTGTGTTCGTTGGGAGCTAGATCTGAAGATGTATCTGCATTCCGGTTGTAGCTGCCTCTTGTTCATGGTAGCTTTAGATTCACAAAACTCTGTTTATGTAATTTTTAAGCAGATGATGTATTTACTTCATACCAGCTTTGTAAACTTTATTCTTAGGAGCTCATTATTTGTACCACTAGTTCTTGGGGAATGTATCAGATTCAAATATTTCTTTACTTAATTTCTTTATTAATTGTTATTGAAATTGGTTAGTGGTTACCTGGCTTACCTAGCGGGTTGGGTTCGGTGCCATCACGACTAGTTGGATTTTGGGCCGTAACAAGGTAGTATCCGAGCTCTAGGTTCATAGGTTCTACAAGTCATGAGCAAGTGTCCAGTAGAGTCTTGCGGATCGGTATGATGACTCCCACACCTATCTTCAAGAGACTACTGGGCATTTAGGATATATACTTCCCATATTTCTTTCCTCATCGTGCGGAATGGATTTAGCTTGAGACATGACTCTTTGGATTCCTTCCATGCATTCGTGTGCGCCTGTGAGCGCTCGGTATCAGCTGTGCATTGCCAGCTTTTGATTCCATGAACAAGGTTCGAAATGTATATTATATGTTTTGGTGATGGGCCAGTCTGGAGGAAATGAGGCCAGGTTTATACCATAGCTTAGGCTTGGTAGCTTCAGTTGTAACTTGTACAATTGGACTCATATGTACGGTGGTGTCCCTATGAATGGAATTTGTGGCTCGATGAACGGTTGAATGGTTATATGATAAGTATGATGTAAATGCAGGATTTGTTAAGATAGTTTGAATGTGACGTGAAGTGTCTCCTTAGAATGTAAAGAGGGCCATTGGGTGCTTGATTTTCATTGTGATGTGACGTACGGTCCGAGTTATGAGTGTGTGGAAGGATCTGTCATATTGTTTAATTGTGGAGCGAATTAGATTTTCATGTCGTGTTGATGAGTTCAAACTCAGAAAGATTAAATGATTGCGTAGTAGTCGTGACTGTGGAAGGGTATAGAGAGATGTCAGTTTGAGGCAAAGCGGGTGGGTTATCTCCTGCGAGGTGTCCTGAGGTTGTGTGATCCCTATGATGTTTTGTAGAGAGTTCTCTTTTACCAGTGAATGATATATTTTGCAATTTGAGTTTGGATCGCTTGTGAAAGTTGGCTACATCACGAGGATGAACGCTAGATTTGCAGATGATTTGAGGTACTAAATGGTTTGTGTTGCTTGAGCAGATGAAGGATTTAATGGAATCTCACTGAGGTATTATGGTAGTAATGGGGTATGGTTATTGTAAGTAATCATACGTTTTATTCCATGGCTTTGAGACAAGTGGGGGAGTCTGCTATCGACGAGTTGATTGCACGGTTATGTGTTGTATTGGTTTTGGTTCAGGTTATACTGGTGAATCAGCTTTGACTTGCATAGGTCGAGATCGAGGATGACTCGGGTAAAGGATTTTCTGGATACAGGTTGTATTACACTCTATGGGATTATGCATTTCAGCATCAAGAAGGTGAAGGAAATAATTTTAGATTCACATAAGGTCTCTTTAGAGTGGGTGTCACGATTGTGGTGCTTTGGGGTGCTTAAGAAGAAGGTCAGCGGCTTATAGGCCTTAGGGCGTTGTGGTTTTATACTAGGGTCTCTTGTGTGGTGAATTTTGGTTAAGGATCGTGGTGTTATAGCAAGGAAAAGTATCAATTTGAAGGCAATTTGGAAGGAAAGGGCATAAATTCGTAGACAACATGGACAGTTTCAGGTGACTAGGTAAATGTTATTACTAATCGGTATGTCTTAATGAGAGTATACATTTCAAAAGGGGCAATATGTTTTGATTTATGGATAATTCACTGGTATTGCGGTAGTCTCCTGGTTGATCGACTGCTGATATTCAAATTTTTCTATGTGGTATGGAAGGATTTTAGAAGTATTCCTTGTGGGATGATCATGTATGAGTTGTGAGTTACTCTTCTATGCTACGAGGAGTTGTGATTCGTTGGCTATAAGCACACTTGGTGCGGTTCTATTTGGGCTTTATAGCGGAATTTGAGCGAGATGAGTAATTAGGTATTGCATGGTTGATGGCATATAGGTTATGTTCTTTCTGAGCATTTTTTCTAAGGAGTACAATAATAATACAATATTTGTTCAGAATGTAAATAAGACAGGATAAAATAAATAGTACGATAGAGACTCGGTCTACTGCGATGCGTAGCTTGGAATGCAGATCACATAAAGTCCCCTCAACAGGTGCGCCTACGCGCCAAGATGATAGCCAAATGAACTTGTCAGATCCTGCACATTTAGTGCAGAAGTGCACCATGAGTACGTAAATCAACGCGCACCCGGTACGTATCTAGCCTAACCCCGGAGAAGTAGTGACGAGGGGTTGACATCGACACTTACTAGTGGTCCAATGAAGCAATATAATAAATCATAAGCAGATATGAAATACACATCAATAATGGGTAAATCTGTAAGTTACATAATCTTCCAAATATTTCTTTTAAAGTATGAATTTCTCAATCTTGTATTTTACCTTAACAGCTCAGAAAATGTCAAGTACCAATATCAAAAAATAAGGAACACCATATAAAATGTCGGGCATCAGTGAAAGATAATCTCGTAAATGTTCGAACTACCACCGATATAACGCACGATTATGCCGAGGTCGTTCGGCTTGATCCAGAATAATGTGTATACTTCCGAGGGTCGAGCAACACGAACCATAAATGCATCTATTATACTGTCGAGGCGTCGGACCGCTCCACAAGAAAGGAAGGAAGTTATCGAATTACGAGGCACATGCTTATAGTACATGGGGACAATAATAAATATACCCCTTTACATTTATCAAATCTCTTGGAAACAACTCAAGATGATAAAGCTCGACCTAACATGTTTATATGTTTCTAAATCCATCTCAGTTAAAATTTCAATCGATTTAAACTAGCAAAATGAGTCCAAAGAATTTAAATATTATATGATAAAATCCTAAGTCTACCCGGACATAATCATGCTTTAGCTACATACGGACTCTCGTCACCTCATGCATATGTAGCACCCACAACTAGTTGCACATAAAAATAAATATCACCTAGGGGTAGCTTCCCCCTGACAAGGTTAGACAGAAGACTTACCTCACTCCGAAGTTCCATAACCGGCTCCCACACCTCTCTGACACCTCAAACCAAAGCCCATCGATCCGAAACTAGTCAAACAATGTGTAAATCAATCAAAATATACCCCAATGCTTACAATTAAACATTTTATAACAATTCCAAACTCGGCTTGAAAAGTCAATTAAGTCAACTATCGGGACCACGTGCCAAGATTCCGAAAATATTCGAAGATAAACTTTACCCATAACACCACAAACTCAAATATATAATATATTCCAAATTCCATGTCCAATTTCATGGTCAAAATAAAAAAATATCAATTTCTAGGTTTTCTGCCAAAATTCCAAATTTCTACTAATTTCCATGATTAAATCCATATATAAACCTTGTATTTAACTCATAATATGCGGCAATTAAAATCGCCAAAAAAGAATTTAAAATCGCCCACAAGAGCTCCAAAAATTGCCCAACCAAATGAAAATGTGAGAGAAATGGGCTAAGTCTCGGATTAAAAACACCCCCACTGCCCAACAACTTTTGCACTTGCGGACTCGCTTTTGCAACCATAAATGTGCATCTGCGAAGCAGCACTGGTAACAGTCCCTTCGCACCCGCGGACAAGGGCTCTGCTTCTGCGCACATGCATGTGCAAGCCAGTGCTGCTTCTACGATTCCATCCACTCTTGCGCTCAACATTTTCACTCCTGCGGATGCGCAGGTGCGTCTAGAGCCTCGCTTCTACGATGAGCAACCAGCCTCTGCCCAACTTCCTTTCCAATCACTTCTGCGGTGATTACCGTGCGTCTGCGAGGTTGCTTATGCGATGAAGCTTCTGCAAAAGCAGTTGCACCTGCAACCATATTTCTCCAGCATTTCCATAAGTCCAAAATCCGATCCGTTAACCATCCAGAATCCACCCGAGGCCCACGGGACCATGACCAACTATACCAATGCATCCCAAAACACATTACGAACTTTGTCGATGCATCAAATCACGCCAAACAACATCGGAACTACGAATCGACGATCGAAATCCTTCTTTAAACTTTGAAACTTCGACGAACGCGTCCGAACCATATCAAAACATTTCGGAATGAGATCAAACTTTGCGTGCAAGTCACAAATCACGATACGAACCTATTCCAAGGCTCGAAATACTAAACGGACATCGATAACATCAAAATCTACTTCAAACCAAATCATCATACAAACCTATTGGAACCTTCAAATCCCGATTCCGAGATCATTTAATCAAAAGTCAAACCTTAGTTAATTCTTCCAACTTAAAGCTTCCGAAATTAGAATTGTTTTTCCAAATCAACTCCGAACTTTCCAAAATTTAATTCCGACCACACGTACAAGTCATAAAACATGAAGTCACTCAAGGCCTCAAACCACCAAATGACACGCTAGATCTCAAAAAGACTGGTCGGGTCGTTACATTCTCCCCCACTTAAACATACATTCGTCCTCGAGCGTGCTAAGAACTGCTCTGAAGTTGCCCCGAAATCACTGTTCAAGACCTTGTGCACCTACTCGTGCCACCACAACCTAGTTGAGCATATTAGCTTGGTCAAGACTGAAGATTCTCCCTTTTTACTTAGTCAATAGATCTTAGAATCCAATTCCAACCCCTCAATTCCTCTACATACATGAGTCTAACATATAAACACCGTTCCAATCTCCACACGCTGAACCCACACAGGATCATGCAGACATCACACAACGCACCGCAACACTCATTTTCCCAAGGCAACCTCTACCAAGTACAACAACTACAAATTTACTGACCTGACATCCATAGTATACCTCATAACACATGTAAGCCCGATTTTAAATCCTCACAATATTGCCACGGCAAAAAATATGTGTAGAAACTCATAACCACCTACCTAATCAACAAATCATGGAGTCTCTCCTCCTGACAGGAACCATTACCTCATTCTGGACTGAATAAACATATTTGCTCTTTAATATACCGTATATAAATCTGATTGCACTGATTTCAGGTCCAATAATCTTGCCTCACCTAGTACAAGTTGCTCAGGCAATAAGCCATTTCAAATATTGCCTAGGATTTTGTATGACACTGTTAATGCGCCAACAAGCTAGAACTTGAATATGACACATAAAAAAGAACGAACTTTGGGAAAGAACTACCCAACCCGCATAACAAATAAAATGCATGAATAGATGCAATGAACCTACCTCAAGGATAAAAAAAACAAGGCATACAAATTAAGTGTAAGGAACTATCCTCAACATCTCACTATTGCGGAGTGCACCTGATCCAATATTACACTATTATGGTATGCAGCCCGATCCACACAACATGCACGTGGCGGCGTGCCACCCGATCCGAACATAATAATCATGAAGAAAACACACACACTAACACTTATACTTACGAAATGCCCGAATATCGACCACAAGAATGCCAAGTGGATAATACAAATCCTGGGGAGAGGGATAGCGCCATACACTATGAAACACAAGCACAACTAAGGGTGTATCAGTTGCAGATGCTATTGTGCACATAAGGAGAGTATGAGATGGTTCATAAGTATTAAGACGATGTGGTCTCATGATGCAGGTCACTCGGGATGAGTGCGGATTTGGTTAGTTATAGTTTTTAATGGAGCTACTATTATTTCTAAGGCATGTCAAGAGTAAATTGGAAGAAGCTGGGTCAGTTAGTAATGGTTAAATATGCATGATTGTGGCAATGATCAGTTCCTTCATCGTGTGAAGTTATACATGTGGTTTGTGATGGTACATGCGGACTTGACAGCCACCACATCTTGATTTATTTCGGAGGTATTTGATTCAAATGGACTTGTGGTGTAAGTGGATTCTAAAAGAGTCATGGCGGTTTAGATCACGACTTGAGATTTTTATTTTTTGCATTTTTGGGAATTCATTTGCGTGTTGCATTGGTTCTTGTGAAATGAGCTAAGTGAAAGGTTTCTAGCTAATAAAGTATTTTTTTCTACTGGTAGTTTAGGAGTTATGATGAATTCTTGTATTCTTGCGTAGCGGCATGATCTGTGTAGTGAGCGGCATGGGAATTTGAAAGTTGAGGATCAAGGTTACGGTTCGTATTGACAAGAATGTCAGGAGTTCGGATGTGCAGGGGAGAATTCAGATGTTCAGAGTAAGCTGGCATTTTCTTTAGTGTCACCTGAGAATGGCATTTAAGAGGCTTTGTGTATTGATTTGCAGATTCTTGATTTGCTCTACAGAATTAGAACGGTTGGTGGTATGGATGTGCGGACTTTTTTACCTGGGCGGAAGATCGTGGAAGCGTTCGCATGGGGAGATTTGTCTAAGTGTGACAGGTTAGTCACTTGATTGTTAAAGATTGAAACCCAAGTACAGAGATTTTTGGTACTATTGTTAATGTGAGAGTTTGTGCCAGGAAGGCGCTCTATTCCTTTGGTTGTGAATTGTGGGAGTTTGGTTCGGAGTGGACGGCTGCTCATGGGTGTCATAAATAGGGCCATTGTGTATCCTTGGAAGGTTATTGGCCCAAGATGGTATGATCGGAATCGGCTTGGGGTCCGTTGGTAAGTCTAATGTGACTACATGCTATACATCAGGTCGAATGTGTTCATTCAGCATATCATTGCTTGCGGAGGAGTCTTTGGGCTTTGGATGTTATTCCCGTCATCATCTATTCCATGTAATACTCTATTGTGCCATGTGGGTTACGAAACGACTTAAGTATTCACACATGTATTGTGATCCAGTGTAGCTTGCAATGTTATATGAGCAGGATGGCTCTCGAGATGCAGTTCATTTATCGCACCTTAGTTGTGCTTGGGTTTCCTAGTGTATGGCGCTGTCCGTCTCCCCAGGATTTGTATTATGCACTTGGCGTGCTTGTGGTCAATATTTGGACATTTCATAAGTATAAGCATTACGGCTTGATGTGTGTGTTTTCTTCTTGATTGTTATGTGTGGATCAGGTGGAACACCGCCATGGGTATATTATTTGCATAGGTGGCATGCCGCCACGGGCATGTTGTGTGGATAGGGTTGCACACTGCAACAGTGTCATATTGGATTGGGTTGCACGCTGCTACAGTGAGATGTTGAGCATAGTTCCTTACACTTATTTTTTGTGCCTTGTTTTTCACCCTTGAGTTAGGTTCATAGCATCTATTTGTTCGTTTTATTTGTTACGTGGTCAGGGTAATTCTTTCCCAGAGTTTGTTCTTCTTTATCTGTCATATTCAAGTTGTAACTTATTGGCGCATTGATTGCGTCATATCAAATCCTGTGCAGTGTTTGAGATGGATTATATCCTGAGCAGCTTATACTGGATAAGACGTGATTATTGGACCTGAAATCAGTGCAATCAAATTTATATAACGTATAATAAAGAGCAAATATCGTTATTCAGTTCAAAATGAGGTAATGGTTCCTATCAGGAGGAGAGACTCCATGATTTGTTGATTTAGCATGTGGTTATGAGTTTATACACATCTCTTCCGTCGTGGCATTATTGTGAGGATTTAAAACCGGGCTTATATGTGTTATGAGGTATACTACGGGCATCAGATCAGTGAATTTGCAGCTATTGCACTTGGGAGAGGTGACCTTGGCCAAATGAGTGATGTGGTGCATTGTGTTATGCCAGCATGAGTGCATAATCCTGTGTGGGTTCAGCGTGTGGAGATTGGAACGGTGTTGGTATGTTAGAATCAGGTCTGGTAGAGGAATTCGAGGGTTGGAATTTGGTTCTAAGGCCTATTGACTAAGTAAAAAGGGATAATCTTCAGTCTGGCTCGACGTAATATGCCCAACTGGGTTGTGGTGGCACGTGTAGGTGCACAAGGTGTTGAAGAGTGATTTGCGGGCAACTCCGGAACAGTTCTTAGCACGTTCGAGGACGAACGTATGTTTAAGTGGGGGAGAATGTAATGACCCGACCCGGTCATTTTCAGCTCTTGAGCATTGTTCGGCGGTTTAAGGCCTTGAGTATCTTGACTTCATGTTTTATTACTTGTACGTGTTGTTCGAATTGAATTTCGGGAAGTTCGGAGTTAATTTGTAAAGAAACTTCTAATTTTGGAAGCTTTAAGTTGAAAGAATTGACTAAGGTTTAACTTTTGAGTAAACAATCTCGGAATCGGGATTTGAAGGTTCCAATAGGTTCGTATGATGATTTCAAACTTGGGTGTATGTTCGGGTTGAGTATCGGGTGGTTCGGGAGCATTTCAGCGCTTATTGTCGAAAGTTGGCATTTTTGATAGTTTTAGAATTTCATAAGTTTGTTTTGAAGTGGATTTTCATGTATGTCTGTTTGGGGTTCTGAGCCTTGGAATAGGTTTGTATCATGATTTGTGACTTGCACGCAATGTTTGGCATCATTACGGAATGTTTTGATATGGTTCGAACGCGTTCGTCGAAGTTTGATAGTTTAAAGAAGGATTTCGATCGTCGATTCATAGTTTCGATGTTTTCTTGAGTAATTAGAGGCCTCTACTAAGATTGTAATGTGTTTTGGGACGCATTGGTATATTCGGTCATGATCCCAAGGGCCTCGGGTGATTTCAGATGGTTAACAGATCGCATTTTGGACTTATGGAAAAGCTGGAGTATTCTTGTTGCTGGTGCAACTGCTTCTGCGTGGTCACTTCACCCCTGAACTACCAATACAATAAACACTTCATCGACTAGAAACCTTTCACTTAGATCATTACAGAAGAGCCAAATAAACACATGCAATTGAATTCCCAAACCGCAGAAAATACAAAACTCAAGTCGTGATCTAAACTGCCATGGCTCTTTCGGAATCAATTTACACCACAAGGCCATTTGAATAAAATACCTCCCAAATTAATCAAATTGTGGTGGTTGTCAAGCCCACGCGTACAACCACAACCCACATGTATAACTTCACACGCTGAAGGAACTTATCATTGCCACAATCATGCTGATTCAACCATTACTAATCGGCCCAACTTCTTCCAATTTACTCTTGACTTGCCTTAGAAATAATTGTAGCTCCATTCAAAAACGTAACGAACCAAATCCGCACTCATCCCGAGTGACCCACATCACGAACCACATTGTCTCAATACTCATGAACCATCTCATACTCTCCTTATGTGCACAATATCATCTCCAACTAGTACACCAATTATGCAAGACCTTCCGCAAATTCAAAGCTATTTCTTCCTTTCATCCAATACTGTACTGCATACTCGATGATAACATAGAACATTCCAAGTCCCGTTCGTAATCCACTGAAAAAGCTCGATCCTTAACCATACAACGGACCCGAAATCCTTAGGCACTACACTTAAATTTTTTGAACCCACTAGGACCATTGTTGAGAGTCACCCACTCTGATCTGGTCCCAAATATAATCAAACTCCAACGCACTGCTAGCACATGCACACCTATTCAAAGAAGCTACCAGATGAATTCTTTTTTCTTGTACATCACATCCACAAGAAGCATAAATTCTGAGTCTTCCCAAAACTGCACATGAATC
The DNA here is from genome assembly GCF_000390325.3 of Nicotiana tomentosiformis. Classification (NCBI taxonomy): domain Eukaryota; kingdom Viridiplantae; phylum Streptophyta; class Magnoliopsida; order Solanales; family Solanaceae; genus Nicotiana; species Nicotiana tomentosiformis. The sequence continues at coordinate 19,233,290 of NC_090819.1, forward strand.
GATAAGGCGAAGTTTAGCACACATATATCAATTTCTCCGCTCGAATTACCCCTGATGTTTCATTTTCTTAGCAATAATGACCCATCAATGCACCGATAACCAGAAATCGCACTAGCAGACAACCACGCGATCCAATCGTAGATGGTGGGGCTCCCCCACTTAGCATTAAGCTATAATTATATAAACCTAGAACACACAAAGATTTCTCCTTCTCAATTACCACGATCTTGTATTTTCTTATTAAACTTTTCTTGAAAATTCTGAATTATCATCCATAATTGTATACTCGACCTTCTGCTTTGTAGTTAGTAGAAATCTTCATAGAAACTTCATCAAAACCACACAACCGCTAACCTGTCCACAAGAGATAGCCCACCTGGGGAATTCCATACCGACATCTCCCAACGACGTTGCACTGGGTACAACTACCACGAGATCAGTAAACCCTCCTGAGCCCCTGCTCATCCACCAGTTGTACAAGTCCGTTCATTCCCCATTGACATCAACTGAAAGTCCGACAATACATTCCAAACTCGAAGTCATGTTGCATCCCAACGATAATCAAGTTTTCATACCCCTCTTCATTTCCAGCAACTCCTTTCTGCAATATTCGATCTTCCTCAATGAAGTAGCCACCATTTCAAATAAGGTCCATAGACCTAGTCACTTTCCACCATGATATACGGCAGCTGCATGCCCAGGAGCCTGAGATGTGGCTGGGTTTGCTACAGGCATCTCGCCCTGCTCCTCAATAATAAGGTCCTCTACTGAATCCACTAGTGGCATAACTAGAGCAACTCTAGGATGCCCTCGTCCATTACCACGGGCTGGAGCCCTCCCTCGGCCCCTGCCTCGGCCTCTAGCAACAGGGGAGAAGCTCCTCCATGATTGGGTATATCTGTCGCGCGTGTTCTCACCATCTGTGAGGGAATAAGAGAAAGATACTTAGTACAACATCGATTGCACGATAGGAGATGAAGAAAAAGTAGTTTCCTAACACCTTATAGCCTCTCGAAGATAAGTACGGACGTCTCCACACCGATACGCAATACTCTATTAGGCTTGCTCATAACTTGTGAGACCTACGTGAACCTAGTGCTCTGATACCATGTTGTCACAACCCAATTTCCCCTATAGGCCGTGATGGAGCCCAACGTTGCCGCTAGGCAAGCCAACGGTGAACTAATCTATGTTATTTATTTTTAAAAAAAAATAAGTTTCCAAGTAATTAAATTCTATTTATTAAGAAATTAAGGAGTAGAAAATTTAGTAAATAAAACAAAGACAACTGAGTGGCAATCGTAGTGATATAAGTACTCCAAAGCCATAAAGTCCAGTAGTATGTGTGCCAAGACCTGGTGTCACAAGTGTATGAGCAATTAGTAGATTATACAAAACACTAACTACTGTCTGAAATAAAAATAGATAGAAAACAAGTGCAAAAGAGAGACTCTAGGTGCTGCAGGACGGCTCAGGAAGCAGCTCACCACTAGGCCTCAGGGTAACGGGGTTGCGTGCCGGTAAGACTGCCAGATGCACCTGCCTCAAATCCTGCACGGTTAGTGCAGAAGTGTCGCGTGAAGACATAAATAATATGTACCTACTAATTATCTAGTCTAACCTCGAAGAATTAGTGACGAGGGGTCGACATCGACAATTACTCTAGGCTAACAATAAAAATACATAAATTCTAAATGTGCATGGTTTATGTAAACAATAATAGTATCTCAATAACAAGCAGGAAATAAATAATTCTTTCACAAATCATAAATTCCAATTCAGTTTCTATTGTATATATATATTTTAACCTCTCAGGCCATAAAATAATATCAAATATAATTAAGCTCCGATTATTATCAGGCACAATTATGTTGAGGTCGTACGACCCAATCCAGAATAATGTGTACATTACAGAGGGTCGTGTGGCACGAACCATAGAGCATCTATCTATTGCCGAGACATTCGGCCCGCTCCACAAGAAGAGAGGATATTTTATGAACAACCGATTTACAAGCTAATACAAGGCTAATGTACAAAGAAAGACAATTTATATTAACGATCAAGTAACTCGCCAAAATTTAGGTTAGTGGATGTCGGCCTTTTACAATTCCTCTGTCAAGTTCCAATATACTTTAGGCACTTAAATTAACAAGTAGGTTGCAAACATTACAAATATTTCATGATGTAGGTCCTAAACTACCAGGAGATAAGCATAATTAGTAGCTACGCATGGACTCTCATCACCACGTACATACGTAGCCCCCACAATTAGAAGCAAACAGTAATTTAAATCAGCTATGGGGTAAGTTCCCTCTTACAAGGTTAGGCAAGAGACTTACCTCGTCTCAAAGCTCACTTTCCGACTCCAAATTCACTCTAAAGCCTCAAATTGGTGCGGAACAATCCGAAACTAGACAAATGTTATATAAATTAATCAATTACATGCTCGAAAGTTCGTAATCTAACTATTAGAGTAGTTACCCAACCCCTATTGGAAGATTCCTAAAATTCACCCCCGCTACCTGGATTCCGAAAATTTTCGAAGATGATTGTTACTCATAACCTTACGAAGTCAAATATATAATTTTGATCCCATTCCATAATTATTTTTCGTAGTTAAATCCCATTTATATCAAAACCTAGGTTTTTCATCTAAACCAAAAATTCTCACAATTTACATGTTAAAATATCCCCTTAATCTATATATTTAACTTACATTAGGTAGGAATTACTTACCTTCAATAGCTATATGGATCTCACTCTCTACGAAGCTCCGAAATCGCCCCAAGAAGTGAAATAAATGAACCAAAGATGGCCTAAGTCCGTAATACATGGACCTCTCTGCCTCCAGGACTTCCGCTTTTGCAACTCTAATTCTGCGGACACAGCCTCGCAGATGCGGACCAGGCCCAATTCTACCACTCCAGCTTCTGCGTGTGGAGTCTCGCATTTGCAAGCCCGCTTCTACGGCACGAGCACCGCAAGCCACTTCCGCGATTCCTTCCTCACATCTGTGCCTTCGCAGATGCGGCCCCTATCCTCGCTTCTGCGACCATTGGGCAGCCCACACTGGGGCGCTTCTTCGGCTGTTGGCTCGCTTCTACGAACTCGCACCTGCGGCTGGCCCTCCGCAGGAGCGATTGTACAAGAAGCTTGATGCTTCAGCTATTCATCCAAGGCCAAACGACTTTCGCGCATCGTCTGAATGGCATCCAGGGCCTCCAAGGGCCCGTCCAAACATGCCAACAATTTTGTAAACATAAAACAAACTCGCTCGCACCCTCGGAATTGGGAAAACAATATTAAAACTAAGAATCACGACCCAAAACCAATGGAATCAACTTACGAACTTCAATTTATTCCAACTTACTCCGCATGCGCCGAATCATACATTAACTACTCAGATTGACACCAAATTTTGAATTCAAGTCTTAAATCACCATACGAAACTATTCCCAGGGTCGAAATCTCCAACGGACGTCGATAACACCAAGACTTACGCCGAAACGCTCTCGGGTCATCCAAAACTCGATCCGAACGTACACCCAAGTCCAAATTCATCATACAAACCTATTGGGACCGTCAAATCCCAATTACGATGTCGGTTACTAGAAATGTTGACCCAAGTAAAACTTAACCCTTAATAGCAAATAACAAGGAACTAAGTGTTCCGATTTCAACCCGAAGTAATCCAAACCCGAACTAACCATCTCCGCAAGTTGTAAAATAGTAAAATCACATATGGGGAGTCTTATTTAGGGGAACAGAAATCTAGGAAGCAAAATGACCGATCGAATCATTACAATGTAATTGCAATTTAAGTAAATAACTCAACAATAGAAATGACCTCAATGGATCCCAAAAGAATAAGCATACAACCTAAACATGATGTCTAGCATGATTCACAACTCATATAGTCAAACAAGTAGGGAGATCATGGAGGTTAGATGATATAATAGCAAGACAAGTCCTGCCACAGTCTAACAGTCAACTAGCATCATGGTTTCCCCGACACACGCCCACACGTTCGGCACCTAGCATGTGCTTCACCTCTATGCATCTCGTATAACATAGTCCCCAGGGTTAAACACCATCAAATCCAAGTTTATATATGTTTCTTACCTCAAACAAGATGAATCCAATACTGAGTAAGTCAAATAATACTCTAGAACTACCATCCGTCGCGTAAAAACCTCCGAACAGCTCGAAACTAACCAAAAGCAGCTCAAAAATATCAAATAATGCCAAAAGAAAACAATCCTAATTAATAAAGATTGAATCTTTAATCAAAAGCCCAAAGTCAACCAAATTGTCAAACCCGTTCGCACTCCTCGGAAACCCGATAAAACTCATAAAATCCGATAATTCATTCAATTATGAGTTGAACCATACTAATTTCACTCAAATCCGACTCTGAATCGGTGTTCAAAACTAGATAATTCACTTGAGAAAAGTTTAGACAAAAACCTTAAATTTCTCTTTTGCAATCATCAATTGTCACGACCCAAAATCAATCATATGTCGTGATGGCGCCTAACACCGGTGTCAGGCAAGCTAACTATGAGGACTCAATCAGTCATTTTGAGCATTTTGTACTTCGCTCGGTAGTTTACGGGTATGAGTAGATTCGTATGATGTATTATGACTTATGTGAATCGTCAGTTTTTGGTTTTTAAGTTATTTGGAATCGAATTGGAAGAATGGATTTCATTGTTAAAACTTTAAATTGAGAGAGTTGACCAAGTTTGGCTTTTTGTGAATTTGAACTTGGAACAGAGTTTTGATGGTTCTGATAGGTCCGCTGGGTGATTTTGGACTTAAAAGCGTGTCCGGAAAATTATTTGGAGGTTCATAGTGGAATTAGGCTTGAAATGGCGAAAGCCGAATTTTTGGGAAGTTTGACCGAGGGGTTGACTTTTTTATATCGGGGCAGAATCCAATTCTGAAAATTGGAATAGCTTCGTTATGTCACTTATGACTTGTGTACAAAATTTGAAGTCATTCCGGATTGATTTGATGCGTTTCGACACAAGATATAGAATTTGAAAGTTCAAAGTTTATAAATTTTGATTTGAGGTGTGATTCGTCATTTTGATGTTGTTAGGTGTGATTTGATGCCTTGAATAGGTCCGTATTATTTTATAGGACTTGTTGGTATGTTCGGATGAGGTCCCGAGGGGCTCAGGCATGTTTCGGATTGATTTCGGATTTGTTTTCTTTATGTTAATATTGTTGGTTGTTGCTGGTTCTGGTGTGACAGCACCTGAGGCTGGTTTGCATAGGTGCGATGGTCGCAGAAGCGACAATGCAGTCGCAGACGCGGGATGAGAGCTGGATGAAGAGGCCTGCATGAGCGGAGAAAAGGGCGCAGATGCGGATGCGCAGATGCGTCGAGTGGAAGCGCAAGTACGAGGGTCTTCACAGATGTGTAGTTTAATACCGCAGGTGCGGGGGTTGCTGGGCAAGGCTATTTTCATACAAACGAAGTTTTTCCGCAAAAGCAAAGGTCGCAGATGCGACATTTTAACCGCATATGCGGAAATGTTGGGCAAAAACCATAAAATCGAGGCTTTGGTTCTTTCTTAATATTTCGAGATGTGGGACTCAGATTGAGGCGATTTTTGGAGGAATTTTCATCACAAAGATTGGGTAAGTGTTCTCTACTTAGTTTTGGTTATATTTCATGAATCTACCTTCGTTTTTGGTAATTGGATTGTGAATTTTAAAGAGGAAATTGGGGGGTTTGGCCTAAAGTTTCATAATGTGAATATTTGAGTTTTAAACATCGAATTGGAGTCAAATTTGAGTGAAACTAGTATGGTTGAATCGGTAATTGAATGGGGTATCAGATTTTATGAGTTTTGTCAGGTTCTGAGGTGTGGGCCCGGGTGTGATTTTTGGCCGATATTGGGTTTTGATTAAGGATTCGATCTTTATCATGTGGAATTGTTTCCTTGAGCTTTATTTGATGTATTTGAGTTGCTTTTGGCTAGTTTTGAGCTGTTTGGAGGTCGCTACATGTATGATGGCATCTTTGGAGCATCGCTTGGCTTGCTCGGTATTGGTATTGGCTTGTTCGAGGTAAGTAACTCTTCTAATCTTGGAGCTGAGGGTATGGACCCTGAATATACGTGTTATGTGTTTAGTTATGAATTGTGATTTCTGTTATTTCTGTGGTACTGTGTAGTTACCTGAACTTGTATGAAATCATGAAATCTCTGCGTACTAGAGTTATCGAGCTATGATTATGTTAGAAGGCATGTCTAGGCTATATGCTTATCCTGTTGGGACCCACTGAGGTCATTTCAGTTGTTGAGTAATCTGCTTTCATTGCATTACATACTCAGTCATACGCATTCACATGCATATCATATCTCAGTCTCTGTTATTATTTATTAATGCATTATATCATTACTTTTGGGCTAGTATCATGACACTGTGAGCCCGTGAGAGAGAGACTAGAGAGATTGATGACTGAGTGAGGCCGAGTGCCTGATTATGAGTGACATTTATGGGATCGGTTTGCATGCCGCAACTAGCCTTAGGGATGTATATATATATGAATTGGGTTGCGCGCCGCAACGAGATAACCCTTGGGCTGAAGGAGCCCCTATGTAGTCTGCACACACACCCAGTGAGCACGGTTGATATTATTGAGGGATAGATCTTCCCTGGACATGGATCTTGTCTGAAGCATTATATACCTGGAGATGGATCTTCTCCATGGGCTGGATTGGCCCTACTCGGTACTGAGTGACTGATGATCAGTTGATGTGTATATTCCGGGATGGATCTTCCCTGTGCCGGTTTGGCCATATACAGTACCGAGTGATTGAGCATGATGAGTGGAATATGTGAGAAAGTGAGATTGAGTACTTTGAGAGTGTGAGTACATGAGTTCATCTCTGAGATACATTGCATTGACATGCACACATGACATACAAGCATAGGTATGTATTTTCCTCATGTTGTACAGCATCACATCATTCATGACTTCTCACATATGTTGATATAAGGTCATAGAGATGCATTTGTTTTACACTGGCTATCTGGAAAGAAAATAATACATCTTATTTATTATTGAAAGGATTTTTGAGAAAATTGTTGTTTTCAAACTTACTCATATTTTTGGAAACTTCGGTGAATGATTTGGGTTTTCACTGATATACTTGAAAGGCAGAACTATTTTCAGAAATCATGATTAAGCTGAGTATTTTATCTTTGAGTTATTTCTTTTATTACTTGTGTTATGTTGTTATGAGCTGTTGTTGGTTATTGGAGTTGGACTATGACCTTGGTGCAAGCTCGTCACTACTTTCAACCTAAGGATAGGTTTGTTACTTATTGAGTACATGGGGTCGGTTGTACTCATACTACACTTCTGCACCTTGCGTGCAGATGCTGGCTGATGATGTTGCTGTGTTCGTTGGGAGCTGTATCTGAAGATGTACATGCGTTTTGGTTGTAGCTGCCTCTTGTTCATGGTAGCCATAGATTCACAAAACTCTGTTTATGTAATTTTCAAATAGATGATGTATTTACTTCATACCAGTTTGTAAACTCTATTCTTAGAAGCTCATGATTTGTACTACCAGTTCTTGGGGAATGTATCAGATTCAAATATTTCTTTACTTAATTTCTTTATTAAGTGTTATTGAAATTGGTTAGTGGTTAACTGGCTTACCTAGCGGGCTGGGTTAGGTGCCATCACGACTAGTTGGATTTTGGGTTATTGACTTATGAAATTCTAAAACTTTCCAAAAGGCCAACTTTCTACAATAAGCGCTGAAATGCTCCCGGGCCACTCAATACTCAACCCGAACATACTCTCAAGTCCAAAATCATCATACAAACCTATTAGAATCTTCAAATCCCGATTCCGAGATCGTTTACTCAAAAGTCAAAACTTAGTCAATTCTTCCAACTTAAAGCTTTCGAAATTAGAATTATTTTTCCAAATCAACTACGAACTTCCCAAAATTCAATTTCGACCACACGTACAAGTCATAAAAACATGAAGTCGAGATACTTAAGGCCTCAAATGACCAAACGACACGCTATATCTCCAAACGACCGGTCCGGTCGTTACATTCTCCCCCACTTAAACATATATTCATCCTCGAATGTGCTAAGAACTGCTTCGATGTTGCCCTGAAATCACTGTTCAACACCTTGTGCACCTACCCATGCCACCATAACCTAGTTGAGCATATTAGCTCGATCAATACTAAATAATCTCCCTTTTTACTTAGACAGTAGGCCTTAGAATCCAATTCCAACCCCTGAATTCCTCTACCAGACCTGAGTCTAACACACAAACACAGTTCCAATCTCCACATGCTGAACCCACATAGGATCATGCACCCATGCTGACATCACACAATGCACCGCAACACTCATTTGCCCAAGGCAACCTCTCCCATGTACTACAACTACAAATTTACTGACCTGGCGCCTATAGTATACCTTATAACATATGTAAGCTCGATTTTAAATCCTCACAATACTGCCACGATGGAAGAGATGTGTAGAAACTCATAACCACCTGCCTAATCAAAAAATCACGGATTCTCTCCTCCTGGCAAGAAACATTACCTCATTCTGAATTGAATAACCATATTTGCTCTTTAATTTACCTTATATAAATCTGATTGCACTGATTTCAGGTCCAATAATCTCGTCTCAGCTAGTACAAGCTGCTCAGGCAATAAGCTATTTCAAATATTGCCTAGGATTTCGTATGGCACCATCAATGCGCCAACAAGTTACAATATGAATAAGACACATAAAGAAGAACGAACTTTGGGAAAGAACTACCCAGCCCGCATAACAAATAAAACACACGAATAGATGTTATGAACCTACCTCAAGGATGAAAAACAAGGCATACCAAATAAGTGTAAGAAACTATCCTCAACATCTCACTATTGCGACTTGCAACCCGATTCAATATGATACTGTTGTGGTGTGTAGCCCGATCAATACAACATTCTCGTGATGACGTGCCACCCGATCCAAACAATATACCCATGGTGGCATGCCACCCGATCTGAACATAACAATCAAGAAGAAAACACACACATCAAGTCATAACGCTTATACTTACGAACTGCCTGAATATCGACCACAAGCATGCCAAGTGCATAATACAAATCCTGGGGAGAGGGATAGAGCCGTACTCTATGAAACCCAAGCACAGCTAAGGGTGTACCAGTTGGAGATGCTATTGTGCACATAAGGAGAGTATGAGATGGTTCATAAGTATTAAGACGATGTGGTCTCGTGATGCGGGTCACTCAGGATGAATGCGGATTTGGTTAGTTACATTTTTGAATGGAGCTACAATTATTTCTAAGGCATGTCAAGAGTAAATTGGATGAAGTTGGGTCGGTTAGTAATGGTTGAATCTGCATGATTGTGGCAATAATCAGTTCCTTCATCGTGTGACGTTATACATGTGGTTTGTGGTTGTACGCGCGGACTTGACACCACCACAACTTGATTTATTTGGGAGGTATTTGATTCAAATGGCCTTGTGGTGTAAATGGATTCTGGAAGAGTCATGGCGGATCGAATCACGACTTGAGGTTTGTATTTTCTACGGTTTAGGAATTCATTTGCGTGTTGCATTGGCTCTTGTGAAATGAGCTAAGTAAAGGATTTCTAGCTAATGAAGTGTTTTTTTCTACTGGTAGTTTAGGAGTTATGATGAATTCTTGTATTCTCGCGTAGCGGCATGATAGGTGTAGTGAGCGGCATGGGAATTTGAAAGTTGAGGATCAAGGTTGCGGTTCGGTGTTGACAAAAATGTCACAAGCTCGGATGATCAGGGGAGAATTCAGATGTTCAGAGTAAGACGGCATTTTCTTTAGTGTCACCTGAGAATGGCATTCTGCATAACAGGCTTTGTGTATTGATTTGCAGATTCATGATTTGCTCTATAGAATTAGAACGGTTAGTGGTATGGATGTGCGGACTTTGCTACCTGGGCGGAAGATCGTGGGAGCGTTCCCCATGGGGAGATTTTTCTAAGGGTGACAGGTTAGTCACTTGATTGTTAAAGATTGAAACCCAAGTACGGAGATTTTTGGTATTATCGTTAATGTGAGAATTTATGCCTGGAAGGCGCTCTATTCCTTTGGTTTTGAATTGTGGGTGTTTGGTTCGGAGTGGACGGTTGCTCGTGAGTGTCATGAATAGGGCCATTATGGATCCTTGGAAGGTTATTGGCCTAGTATGGTATGATCAAAATCGGCTTGGGGTCCATTGGTGGGTCTAATGTGAATACGTGCTCTACATCAGGTAGGATGTGTTCATTCAGCATAGCATTGCTTGCGGAGGAGTCTTTGGGCTTTGGATGTTATTCCCGTCATCATCTATTCCATGTAATACTCTATTGTGCCATGTGGGTTATGAGACGGCTTGATTATTCGCACATGTGTTGTGATCCAGTGTAGCTTGCAGTGTTATATGAGTAGGATGGCTCTCGAGATGCAGTTCATTTATCGCACCTTAGTTATGCTTGGGTTTCGTAGCGTATGGCACTATCCATCTCCCCAGGATTTGTATTATGCACTTGGCGTGCTTGTGGTCGATATTTGGGCATTTCGTAAGTATAAGCGTTACGGCTTGATGTGTGTGTTTTCGTCTTCATTGTTATGTGTGGATCGGGTAGAACGCCACCACAGGTATATTATTTGCATCGGATGGCACGCCGCCACGGGCATGTTGTGTGGATCAGGTTGCACGCCGCAACAGTGTCATATTGGATTGAGTTGTACGCCACAATAGTGAGATGTTGAGCATAGTTCCTTACACTTATTTTGTGTGCCTTGTTTTTCATCCTTGAGGTAGGTTCATAGCATCTATTCGTTACGTGGGCTGGGTAATTCTTTCCCAGAGTTCGTTCTTCTTTATGTATCATATTCAAGTTGTAACTTGTTGGCACATTGATTGCGTCATATCAAATCCTGGGCAGTGTTTGAGATGGATTATTGCCTGAGCAACTTGTACTGGGTAAGACGAGATTATTGGACCTGAAATCAGTGCAATCAGATTTATATAAGGTATAATAAAGAGCAAATATCGTTATTCAGTTCAAAATGAGGTAATGGTTCCTATCAGGAGGAGAGACTCCATGATTTGTTGATTTGACATGTGGTTATGAGTTTCTACACATATATTCCGTCGTGGCATTATTGTGAGGATTAAAACCAGGCTTCAGATCAGTGAATTTGCAGAAGTTGCATTTGGCAGAAGTGGTCTTGGGCAAATCAGTGATTCAGTGCATTGTGTGATGCCAACATGAGTGCATGATCCTCTGTGGGTTCAACGTGTGGAGATTGGAACGGTGTTGGTATGTTAGAATCAGGTTCGGTAGAGGAATTCAGGAGTTGGAATTTGGTCCTAAGGCCTATTCACTAAGTAAAAAAGGGAGAATCTTCAGTCTGGCTCGACTTAATATGCTCAACTGGGTTGTGGTTGCACGGGTAGGTGCACAAGGTGTTGAAGAGTGATTTGGGGGCAACTCCGGAGCACTTCTTAGCACGTTAGAATGTAACGACCCAACATGGTCATTTTGAGCTCTAGAACATTGTTTAACAATTTGAGGCCTTGAGTATCTTGACTTTATATTTTATTACTTGTACGTGTGGTCAGAATTGAATTTTGGAAAGTTCGGAGTTCATTTGGAAAGAAAATTCTAATTTCGGACGAACGCGTTCGAACCATATCAAAACATTCTGTAATGACGCCAAACATTGCGTGCAAGTCACAAATTACGATACAAACCTATTCCAAATTAGAATTTTCTTTCCAAATTAACTCTGAACTTCCCGAAATTCAATTCCGACCACACGTACAAGTCATAAAACATGAAGTTAAGCTACTCAAGGCCTCAAATCGCCGAACGACGCGCTAGAGCTCAAAACGACTGATCGGATCGTTACATCAATCATTGCCAAAAACAAAGATGGAATCATAGAATAAAACCAATACCGAGTAGAAAATACTTACCCCATTCCATGTGGTGAACATCGCCTCCAAAATCATCCAAATCTTAGCTTCATAGCTCAAAATATGATAAAATGCCTAAAACCTTCAAAATAGAGTTCTTATATGCACTGCCCAGGCGAACCCTTCTCGAACACGGAAAAACCAGCGCGCTCGTGATGAACAAAATGAATTGGCACCAAAAATTCCATACGCATTCGCGATGCCCAAAGATGCCACACAACGCGAACGCGGCCCATCTCTAGCGGACCGCGAAGAAGAGTGCTCCAGCTCCCAACTCATCATCGCGAACACGACTACCTAAAAGCGAACGCGAAGCTCAAGTCCAGCATACCCTGCGAACGCGACTCAACACTCGTGAACACGAAGAGATAAAATAGCCCAGTCCAAATCCTTATTCGCGATCGTGATGACTCCCGCGCGAACGCGATTCAGTACAGACATCAGTAAAAACCAGCAATTCAAAATGAGAGCAAATTATCCGAAAGAGATCAGAAACTCACCCGAGCCCCTCGGAACCCCGTCCGAACGTACCAAAAAGTCCCATAATATAACACGGACTTACTCGGAGCCTTAAATTACATATAACAACATCAAAAATATAAATTGCATCTCAAATCGAACTTAACGAACTTTTGAACTTCCAAAACTCGTGCCGAACCATATCAAACCAACCCGGAATAACCTCAAATTTTGCACACAAGTCCCAAATGATATAACAAAGCTATTCCAATTTTCAAAACCACAATCTAAACCCGATATAATCAAAGTCAACTGCCGATAAAACTTATAAATATTCTAAACCTTCAAATTGCCAACTTTCGCCAAATAGTGTCGAAGCCTTCTAGAAGCACCCAAATGCAAATTCGGACATACGCCCAAGTTCAAAATAGCCATACGGACCTAACAGAAGCATCAAAATCATGTTCCTAGGTCAAATACATAAAAGTCAAACTTGGTCTACTATTCCAACTTAAAGCTTCCTAGTTGAGAATTATTCTTTCAAATCAATCCTAAAAACTAAAACCGACAATACAGAAAAGTCATAATACATCATATGAAACTACTCAAGACTTCAAATAGGTAAACGGAATGCAAATGCTCAAAGCGACCGGCTGGGTGGTTACAAAGCAGGAGAGCACACCTCAGCAATTTGAGATTATATAAATTTGTTGTTGAATGGTAGTGTAATTTGAAACTTATTATTGGTAGGTAGAACATGATGTACATGCCAATAACTTTCTCATAAGGGCCATATGGTACAACAAGAAAATATGTCAACATCTGATTAAATATCTTTTTGTTTGTTCATGAAATTAATTTATTTTGATAATATAAATCTTTATCTTTTTCATATCAACTAAACTTATAAAATGAGTTATTTGATTGCGTGAAGTGCGGGTAAATTAACTAGCATTTAAAATAATTAATTGGTACCTTTTGCACTTCAAAAAGAATTTCCAAGCTTTTGCTTGATTGATTAAGTTACGAAAGAGTTTCTTTCCTCATTCACAACGCAAAAAGGTTATTGTTTCAGGTCTTGGAAATGAAGTTGAAGATCTGGTGAACTGTTACTTGATTCATGGGCATCATAAGGCAAAAAAAGTTAATTTTTTAATCAATTGCGAGAATAATTTTGTTTGTTCCCTTAATTTTTCTCACTGAATTGTTCTCCATGATTCAAAGACTTAAACAACATATTTCTCGAAAGTATCATGATGCAGAACTCCTTATAATATATTTTATCTCCAAGAAAATTGGGCAATACTCCGGATCGATCACGAGGAACAACTTCTCTTGACATCTCCTCCTTGTTTCCTTAATCGAGAGCAACAATTGAGGGTCAAATACGGATTTTCTTGAATTATTTGATTGTCAAAAAGTATCTAACCGCGTTTTGAGTTGATCTTGAGGAAGAATGTCTCTTGATAACTTCAGCTTTGAGAAAGGCAATATTTGAAGTTTTGATCTATTTGTGAATAAACAGTTTATGGGATTTTTCGAGATAGGCATCCTCTATTAATGTGCCTAAATTACAGCATATTTGCTTTCAATATATAGCAAATGTATTTTGTTTAAATCATCTCTCGTTCTTTTATTTGAAGAAAATCATTTTATACTACAAAAGTTTAGGACAAAAAAGGAAAAGAAAATAGAAATAGAACTCATATGGCTATCTTAGTAATGATCTAGCATCAGTTGAAAAAATAATTTCAATATTTTACCACTATCTAAGATACTGAAAAGCAATATCATAGATACCGATTGCCAGATATTTGCAAACACTAAAACGTGAATAGGCAGCAGTATTATTTATGAGCAAATGGAGCCTACTTAAAAGATTTGGTCACCAATAATATACGTGTCAAATAAGCTAATTGGGGCCTCCTCCTATTTGTTTATGATTATGGTACGTCTCTCATTGGTCCAACAAGAGTGTGTGAAGCATGCTTGACAATAACTTGTTACTTGAAATATGATTTTATAATAGCTTAACCTGTCTATATAATCTCATAATATGCTTCAAGAAAATATCAATAATAACATCCTCTGAGTCATACATATAATTAATTATATCCAGCTCTTTTCACTTGCTCTAGTAAGTTTTTACAGATAATTAATTATATGCCTCCTTTTTGGTGGGTTATTATTAATTACTACTTTCTTGGTGCACTATCATACGCTTCTCTTTCAACTGCCTTGCCTTTCGAATTGCAACGCCTTTTCATATCAGATATTAACAATTGAATCATTTAACTTATGTTCCATCTCAACAATTTATGTGAACATATTTGACTGTGCACATGGGTTTTCAAAAAGACGAAATCTTTCGTAATTTATGATCTTAACCATACCATAATATTTGTGTTGCTATAAGATTGTTAAAACATGTATATTAAATATGTGATACCATTTGTGTGGTTATGAAAACTTTATATTAAAGGTAATATTGGAATCCTAAAATTAAAAGAGTTTCCTTATTAGAAACGGGTTCATACTTAATCAAAAGGAAATAGGTTCATGTAAAACTAAAACAAACGGGATAGTATATTTTCGACCGTTAAAAAAGAATGCTCGCTTCTTGAGCATAACTAACATTTGATTTTTGCACAAACCTAGCCGTTTAAGCCCATCTAGATAATGAGAGGTTTAGCCTATTTAACCGGATCATTCATTTGTCTTGGCGTATCCCCATCGAACATGTGTAAATAAGAATAGTTTTTTTTTTTGTTACAAATTACTCTTCAAAATGCACTAGAATTTTACATAGAACTCTATTTGCCAATACTAAATATTTACATGCCCAGTACCTACAAAGGTAGATCTAACATTAGAATTCTGTGAATTCTTGATTTTAGAACAATCTCAAACTGAATTTAATTTCTGTATTTACTTAGTGAATTTCTGAATACATACATAGAATTTTTTGATAAACATTACTGAGTTCTGCCAAACCCATAGATATAGAGTAGTTCATCACAAATATAAAGAAAAACATAAGACGATCCAAACTCTTGTCTTGAGTGAGGATTGAATGATGAATTCCTTGTACTTTCGCTTCTCCACCTTCTCTCTTAGCCTTTTTAGGTCTTAGATATGTCAGAATTCCCATAAATAATATTTTTCTGTGTATTTATACCAAGTAGGGTCGGGCACAGACGAAAATACTTTCTCCTACACGAAATAGGATTGTGGCTCTGTAAAACAAATGCACAGGCGCGTCACATGGCGTGACACGCCAGGTGGGGCGGTAGTGGGAAACTTTAGTTAACTTGTAATTTGACAGGAGTAAAAATTTGCACAGATGCGGGTGTGGAAAATTCTCAGAGTACAGATCTTTCTTGACTGGGCACAGAGGTTTTAATAAAGACGTAACCTTTTGAAATTTATGATTTTAAACATACCATAATATTTGGCGAGCGCAAAACACACACTAAAATATGCTCGCCAGTCGAATATAGTATAATATAATATCGTATTCACAGGGATTGGAGTTAAATAGTATTATCATAGTTTATAGCTAGATTGCTATCCAAGATAATTAACAGTTTAGAATTTTTTGATTAAAAACTAAAATTAACTAAGAATCTAAAACTAATTGACGAATGACAATTGAAACAAAAGTAAGCAAAGAAGATATCAATGGGAGAAAATAGGGGTTGATTGGATAGGTGCAAGTTAAATGTTCGGGATTTAACTCTAGTTAATTCACTTCTAACATTCAAGTGAGACTCTCGAATTCACTTAATTATGAGTTCAACTAGTTAGTAGAAACTCCTCTGTCGATTAAGTCTCAACCTCACAATATGAACTAATTTAAGCTCGGTGAAGATATGTACGACTTCGTAGTGAATTGGTTTTTAGGAGAACCTCTCTTGATTATCCTCCTAATTAGGTTTAATCAATAATTCAACTAGCCTATCTCGATTACTAAGAAGAATCAATGAATCCAACCAACAAGATAATGGAAAAACATCATAAGTTATGCCTCTCTCGATTACATGAACATGTGAATATAGATGAAATAATTAAAACACCCAAAACGATTTAATACATAAAAACTAGAGTTAATATCAACAAACAAATATCAATACACCACATCCATCAATACCTAAAGAGAACTAATCCATATATATAGAATAATTCATCATAAATATAAAGAAAAGCATAAGACGATCCAAATTTGTTTCTTGAGCGAGGGTTGAATGAAGAATTCCTTGTGCTTTCTCTTCTCCACCTTCTCTCTAGCCTCCTTAGATATGTCAAAAGTCCCACAAATAATATTTTTTCATGTATTTATACCAAGTAGGGTCGAGCCCAGATGAAAGCACCTTCTTCTATAGGATTGTGGCTCTGTAAAAAAATGCACAGGCACGGCACATGGGACAACGCGCCAAGCGGGCCGGCAGCGAAAAACTTCAGAGAGCTTGTAATTTAACAGAAGCAGAAA
This sequence comes from Nicotiana tomentosiformis, assembly GCF_000390325.3. Lineage (NCBI taxonomy): Eukaryota > Viridiplantae > Streptophyta > Magnoliopsida > Solanales > Solanaceae > Nicotiana > Nicotiana tomentosiformis. Next base: position 19,250,253 of record NC_090819.1, read on the forward strand.
TTGGCACATATGTGGCACCCCACGCGCCGCTCCATGCGCTGCGGGTGTTGAAAATTCTCAGAATACGAATGTTTCTTGACTTTTTTATATCGAGACATAGTTCTCGACCAATGAACACGATCCCGGATTTATCCCTAGGGCTTTTACTCAGATTTCAAAGCTTCAAATTACTTGAATTGATTTTGTAACATCTACGTAGCTCAAAATCCTCCTACAAGACATAAAACACACTTTCAGTGCAAAACACTAGTGACTAAAGCTCAAACTCAATTAAAGTGTGATAAGCGACTAAAATACGAGATTATAGCCTACCATCATGTGCCTATAATCTTGTTAAAACATATAATCTTAAATATGTAATACCATTTGTGTGGTTATGAAAATCTTTTATTTAAGGTAATATTGGAATGCTAAAACTAAAAAGAGTTTCCTTATTATAAATGGGTTAATACTGAATCAAGAGGATACAGGTTCATGTAAAGCTGAAGACGGATGGAATAGTATATTTTCGACTATCTAAAAAGAATGTTTGCTTCTTGAGTATAACTAACATTTGATTTTTGCACAAACCTAGCCGTTTAAGCCCATCTAGCTAGTGAGAGGTTTAGCCTATTTAACCGGATCATTCATTTGTCTTGGCGTATCCCTATCGAACATGTGCAAATAAGAATAGATTTATTTTTGCAAATTACTCTTCAAAATGCACTAGAATTTTACATAGAATCTATTTGCCAATACTAAATATTTACATGCCCGGTACCTACAAAGGTAGATCTAACATTAGAAATCTCTGAATTCTTGATTTTAAGAAGATCTCAAGTTTTAATAATTGCGTTCTAAATTTAATTTCTGTATATACTTAGTGAATTTCTAGATACATACATAGAATGTTTTGGCAAACATTACTGGCATTCTGCCAAACCTATATATCAAAGCATACATTTTCCCCTGCATGTCCCAAATATTTGCGCATATCAGTATATATATATATTATGTACTCGAATATAAAGAAGTTCATATAGCATATATTCAAAAGTCTTTTTACAATCTCTCTTTCTCGGGAAGTGCACAAGCATCACTAATTCAAGAAAAGACCCAGGAGAATACTAGAGAGTTGTGATGAAAGATGAGCCAATGCATGGAGCAATCAAACATCTTATGCCTCGGCATTCAGTTCCTCTCTCCAAAGAGAAAACTGATTGTTACACATCACCTTCTATTGGAGGTGAAGCATTTGAACCAAGGCATAATCTATCTGTCTACCACGACGACGCCAAGCTGAAATAAGTTGAGTAATCATTATTTACGAAAGATTTCGAGCCAAGGCCTACTATAACTGGTTATCATGATGATGACGCTGGTCTTAAACAAGAAAAGGCATTTACCGAAGATTTTGAGCCTAGGCAAAATGCTTCTGCGTACCGCATTTGTGAATTTACATTTGGTATGCCTCCTGATGTTAAGTGATTTATGAAATAAAGATTTGTAACCATACTTGATTGTTGTATTGAAGTATCTCTTAACTTTATTATGTATTCTAAGCAATGATCGATATGCTCGACTTCCTTTTAGGTGGTTTCTTAATAATATTTGAGGGGTTACTATGAGTGGTCACTCAATTTTTACTTCATTACTCAAAGTTATTATTTTTTATACTAAAACATCACTCAACTTTACCTAAATATGACGAACGTAAATGAACTATTTTCTGTAGCCAAAAAATCACTCAACTCTTCCTAGATATCACATAAAGTCACTAGGTGGAAATTAATGTGCCATTTCCTATGATAGCCTTTTTGTTAAAACATAATTATTAAGTGATTTTCTATGATTCTTAGGTAAAGTGACTGATTATTTTTGGTTACAACAAATGGTTTAATGACTTTCTATGATACTTAGATAAAGTCGAGTACATTTTTGTTACAAAAATATTTTAGGGAATTTAGTGAAATAAAATAAAAATTGAATGACTATTAGTGAAAAAGGAATTGTCTTGTTTAAGCTGGCTAATTTTTGTATCGCTAACTAGTATAATAGTATACTAAATCAACTCGCATAATATGAGTTTTAGAAAATGTATTTTGTAGAGGGTGTGAGTTTTTGTGCTTCCAGTTAGGCACCTAGGTTTTAGGATGTGAGAGACCAGGTTCTGCCATATGAGTCCCATCATTGGCATCGATGGAAATGTGAGTACCACTTCTTTGCTCTGCATCAGGAGTGCGTAGTACAACATCAGCAACTCTATATTCAGCTTCAATTGCGATGCTGGGGGACCAAGTTCCTCCAAATCAGCTAGAAATTCTGTTGTATCATCTTCACTAGACTCCTTGGCTTGACTCATTAAATATGACTTCCCGTTTGCCATATCAATAATTTCTCTAGGGACCTTTGAATAATATCTAGCTTGATCAAACTTATCATATGAATCTTTCCCACTTGAGTGGTGTGATTCATCAAATATTACATGTGCGCTTTCCTCTACACATTGAGTCCTTTTGTTGTAGACCTTGCATGCTTTACTTTGTAAATAATAACCAAGAAAGATTCCTTCATCACTTTTAACATCAGTGTTTCCCAACGCTTCCTTACCATTATTGAGAACAAAGCATTTGCATCCAAATGCTCTCAGGTAAGTCAGCTTTGGTTTTCTCCCATTAAGCAGCTCATATGGGGTCTATTTTAGAAGGGACCTGATCATGTACCTGTTAATCAGATAATAGGCAGTGTTCACTACTTCAGCCCAAAAACGCTTTGGTACACCCTAGACAATCAACATCATTCTTGCCATATCTTTAAGAGTCCTATTTTTCCTCTGCGCAACACCATTTTTTTGGGGTGTTCTGGGAGCAGAAATATTATGACTGATACTATTTTCGGCAAAGAATTCATCAAATTTTGCATTGTCAAATTCGGTGCCATGATCAGATATAATGCTTACAAAATTATGGCTCATTTTTACTTGATTATGTTTCATAAAAGCGGCAAAGAGTGGAAAGGTTTCATCCTTGATTCTGAGAAATAAGGTCCACGTGAATATGGAATAGTCGTCAATAATAACGAAGATGTACTTCTTTCCTCCTCTGTTGGGCATCCTCATAGGTCCAGACATATCCATATGGAGAAGATCTAGTGTCCTTGAGGTGCACACTTCCTTCTTTGGCTTGAATGAGGACCTGACTTGCTTCCCTTTCATACATGCATCACACACCTTGTGATATTTGAACTTTGACTTCGGCAACCCAAGAATCAGGTCCTTCTTGATTAGCTTGTTCAGTAGAGTAAAGCTTGCATGTCCCAATCTTCTGTGCCATAGCTCATCATCATCATCAACAACACTCAAACATGTTAAATCACCACTATTCAGAGACTCAAAGTCTGCAACATAGATGTTTTAAAACTTTTTGCAATCAGAACCACTTCACCAATTATAAGATTGGTGACAGTGCAAGACTTTGACAAAGGACTCCACTTTGTTTCCTTTGTCGCAGTTTTGAGAGATACTCAACAGGCTATATTTCAAGTCATTTACATAATACATATTTTCAATTGAGTGAGTGAGTATTTTCCCAATTTTTCCAACTCCCAGATGTATCCATTTTTGCCATTTCCAAAGGACACACTCCCACCTTGCAAGATTTTAAGTGAAAGTGAATCATCCGTACTTTCAGTCATGTCTTTAGAGAAGCCATTCTCCATATACCATCTTTGGCTGCTTCCTTTCACTGCTGCCTGTACAAGGAAATCAGAGACCTAGGAACCCAAATAAGTTTGGGTCCCTTATAATGAGGGAAGGTTCGAATTAGACTTCTTATTGTCCAAGCAGGCATCATACATTTTTTTTAAGAGAAACAGGTTCCTTAACAGTAGATACTTTTTTGTCACGAACCCAATTTCCCTCCGAAGGATGTCGTAACGACACCTAGTTTCTAAGACTAGGTAAGCCTAACAATTTTGTAGAATAACTGAATATAAAGCTAAACTCAAACCTTATCATCTAAAATAAATAAAAATTGTGATACAAAATAGTTACAACTCCCAAAACCTAGTAGAAATAAGTCACAAGCTCTAAGGAGGAAATGCTAAGTATCTCTATACATTAGAGTCTAGTGAAAATAAAGGAAACAACATAATAAAGATATATAGGGACTCTGAGGTCTGCAGATGCTGGTAGATGTACCTTGATGTCTCCACATACGGGCCATCTTACTGGTACCTGGTCTGGTAAGTAGTACCTAGATCTGCACAAATAATATATAGAAGTGTAGTATGAGTACACCACAATGGTACCCAGTAAGTGACAAGCCTAACCTTAGCAGAGTAGTGACGAGGTCAGGTCAGGGCCCTATTGGAAATAATATGAAACAAGGCAGAAGATATAATAATATAATGAAATGACTAAGAAGTGAACAATGAGAAATTACCGACAGATAACAACACAACAAATAGGGGTAAACATCAGGGGCGCTCCCGAGGTACCGCCCCGTAGTTCCAAAAGTAGATACACAACAGGGGCGCTCCCGAGGTACCGCCTCGTAGTCCCAAAAGTAAATACATAATAGGGGCGCTCCCGAGGTACCGCCTCGTAGTCCCAAAAAGTAAATACAGAACATGGGCACTCCCGAGGTACCGCCTTGTAGTCCCAAAAGTAAATAGACAATAGGGGCGCTCTCGAGGTACCGCCTCGTAGTCCCAAAAGTAAATATGCAACAGATAACCAATGGAACAATGAAATTACAGCAAGGAATCCTACAGTTAAAAACTGAATACGAAATCAAGGAAACAGGTAATCCAACTAAGCATGTTGCTCAAATTACAAGTAAGAAATAAGATACGTAGACATGTGACATTAGACTAAACATGATGAGTACACATGCTAGAGTAACTCAGTTAAGAGATTAAAAGAAAACTACTTAGCAAGATCAGAGTTTTTACATTTAACCCGAGTACAAACTCGTCACCTCGCATACACGGCCTTCACGTATTGCAAATACCATAACAATAGCAAAACCTAAAGGGAGTTTCCCCCACACAAGGTTAGACAAGTCACTTACCTCAAACCGTGCAAATCTCTACTCTAACACGCCCTTGCCTCGCGAAACGACCTTTGAATGCCTCGAATCTAGCCACAAACAATTCGATACAATCAACACAAGGTAAATGAATCAATTCCATAAGGAAATACTAAGCCCTTAATCAAAAGTCAAAACGTCAACTCAAAAGTCATGAGTTTGTTCCCCTGATTCTTCTCACTGAATTGTTCTTCGTGATTCGAAGACTTAAACAACATATTTCTCGAACGTAGCATGATGCGGACCTCCTTATAATAGATCTGATATCCAAACAAAATGGGAAATACTCTGGATCGATCATGAGAAACAGCTTCTCTTGACATCTCCTCCTTGTTTCCTTTATAGAGGGCAACAATCGAGGGCCAAATATGGATTTTCTTGAATTATTTGATTGTCGAAAAATATCTAATCGTATTTTGAGTTGATTTTGAGGAAGAATGTCTCTTGATTACTTCAGCTTTGAGAAAGACAATATTTGAAGTCTTGATCTATTTGTGAATAAACAGTTTATGGGATTTTTCGAGATAGGAATCCTCTATTAATGTGCATAAATTACAGCATATTTGCTTTCAATATATAGCAAATTGATTTTGTTTAAATCATCTCTCGTTGTTCTTTTATTTGAAGCAAATCATTTTATACTATAAAAGTTTAGGACAAATAACCATTTTTTGTATAACAACCATTTTTTGTGAAATACCCGAATATACAAGAAATTCTACCCGAGTATCGGGGTGGCGTACCACCCCGTCTCTTCTACGTAGATCTGCCCCTGCTCTGAGTCATACATATTCCTAGTGAAGTGACAATGAAATCGCCTATTGCTCTTATCCTGCTCTTTTCACTTGATATGTTTAGTTTTTACAGATGATTAATTATATGCCTCTTTTTTGGTGGGTTATTATTAATTACTACTTTCTTGGTACACTATCATACGCTTCTCTTTCAACTGCCTTGCCTTTTGAATTGCAACGCCTTTTCATATCAGATATTAACATTTGAATTATTTAACTTATGATCCATCTCTTTCAATTTGTGTGAACTTATTTGACTGGGCTGAGAAGTTTTCAAAAAGATGAACTCTTTCATAATTTATGATCTTAAACATACCATAATATTTGTGTGTCTATAAGATTGTTAAAACATGTAGTTTTAAATATGTGATATCATTTTTGTGGTTATAAAAAACTTTTATTAAAGGTAATATTGGAATCCTAAAACTAAAAGAGTTTCCTTATTAGAAATGGGTTCACTCTGAATCAAGAGGAGTTAGATTCATGTAAAACTGAACTTGTCACGATTCAAACTCCACTATAGGCCGTGATGGCGCCCAACGTCGTCGCTAGGCAAGCCAATAGTGAACTATCCGTTTAATTGCTCATTTTAATATTTTCAAAGTCATTGATTTTTATTTAATAAAGAAACAAATAGAAAGTGATTGTAGTAATGTAAAGCGTAAACTAAACATAGAGTAAAGTAGCGAATTTAATAATAAAAAACCATGAGTATCTACTAGAATTTTCTAAAATCCGGTGTCATAAGTGCAAGAGCATCTAGAAGAATATACAAAACTCCCTAAGACTACTATCTGAAACAGAATAGACATAAATGATAAACATAACAAGAGAAGGCTCCGGGTGCTGCAGGACAGAGTGTGAGAAGCAGCTTACCACTAGGCCTCCGGATAATGCGGATGCACGCCTGAACAAACATCAGATATACCTGCCTCAGAACCTGCACAATTTGTGCAGAAGTGTAGCGTGAATACGTAAACAACGTGTACCTAGTAAGTATCCAGTTTAACCTCGAAGAAGTAGTGACGAGGGGTCACACTTACTAGTGGTCGATATACATAATGTATAAGAATTACCAATATGCATGAAATACAACAGAAATAATTGAATAAGAGGCAATAATTAAATGGTTCTTTAACTAAATAAATAAATTAAAAGTCCCCAAATATCACATGTTAGTCTCAACAAGTCAGGGACAATAAGTAATTATAATTTCTCAAGTCATGATGGATATATCGAGTATAATCGAACTCCTAGCGATAACAAGCACGAGTTATGCCGAGATCGTACGGCCCGATCCATAAGAATCGTGTACATACACTACTGAGGTCATACAGATAGCAATCCGAAACTAGCCAAAGGTCGTACAAACTAATCAATAATTACTCAAAAGTTCATAATTTAACTATTAGAGTAATTACCCAACCCAATTTAGAAGGTTCATACAATTTACCCTCGAGACTATGTGATCGGATTACAGAATTTTTTGTAAATAATTGTTACCCATAACTTCACGAACACAAATATATAATTTCTACAATTCTATAACTATTTTCGTGGTCTAATCCCCTTTTTATCAAAACCTATATTTTTCAACAAACTCCTAAAATTTTAATATTTTACATGTTAAAATTTACCCATAATCTATGTATTTAACTTACATTGTATAGAAATCACTTACTGTCAATAGCTAAGTGAAAACTCCTCTCCAAGAAGCTCTAGAATCGGCAAAGAAATGTGAGAAATGAACAAAATGGTCAATGTCCTGTTTTAAAACAAGTCACTACCCAGTTAATCCTTCTTCGTGATCACGGAAGAAGCCTCGCAATCGCGAAGGCAGAAATCCCAGGCCCAGGAAAGTCTCCTTCACGATCGCGAGAAGACTCTTGGGAACGCGATGCACTAAGCCGCCCTCTAATCGCAAGCGTGGGTCTCCACTCGCGAACGCGAAGGGCAACTGAGTTGCCCTGGCCTTTTATGCGAATGCGAGGCAATCGCAAATGAGAAGGCCACTGGTTCCAAGCCTCCGCGAAGGCAGTCCTATTTTCGCGAACGCAAAGTGAAAAATCACCCGGTCCCCAAATCAATCATCGCGAACGCGAAGAAGGAAACCAGAACCAGCAATGCAACGATTTTGGACTTAGCCCCGGGCAGTCTGAAACACACTCGAGCGACCCGGGACCCCGTCCAACTATACCAACAAGTCTATAAGCATAATACGGACCCTCTCGAACCCTCAGAACGCGTAAAGCAATATCAAAACTAATAATCGCACCCCAAAACCAAATTGAATCAATTTATGAACTTCAAATTTCTCAACTAGCTCCGAACGCGTCGAATCATACTTAGACTACTGGGAATGATACCAAATTTTGCGTACAAGTCATAAATAACTATACGAAACAATTCCCATGCTCGAAATCCCAAACGGACCTCAATAACACCAAAGTCTACTCCAAACCAAATTTTAAAAACTAGAAAACCTTCAATGAACCAACTTTCAAGATTAAGCGTTGAAACGCCCTCGGATCACCCGAAACTCGATCCGATCACACATCTAAGTCTGAAATCATCAATAACCTATTAGAACCATCAAATCCCACTACCGATATCGTTTACTCAAAATGTTGACTCAAGTCAAATTTGGCCATCTTATGCCACTATTAAGGAATTAAGTGTTCCAATTTCAACCTGAACCCTTCCAAACCCAAACCAACCATCCCCGCAAGTCATAAAATAGTAAAAGTACATACGAGGAGTCTTAATTAGGGAAACATGGATATAGAAAGAAAAACGACCAGTCGTTTCGTTAGAGAAATTGATGGAATAGTATATTTTCGACTATCTAAAAAGAATGCTTGCTTCTTGAGCATAACTACCATTTGATTTTTGCACAAACCTAGCCGTTTAAGCCCATCTAGCTAATGAGAGGTTTAGCCTATTTAATCGGATCATTCATTTGTCTTGGCGTATCCCTATCGAACATGTGTAAATAAGAATAGATGTTTTTTTGCAAATTACTCTTCAAAATACACTAGAATTTTACATAGAACTATGTTTGCCACTACTAAATATTTACATGCCTGATACCTACAAAGGTAGATCTAACATTAGAATTCTATGGGTTCTTGATTTTAGGACTATCTCAAGTTTTAATAATTGAGTTCTGAATTTAATTTCTGTATATACTTAATGAATTTATGGATACACACATAGATTATTTTGGCAGATATTACTGGGTACTGCCGAACCCATATATTAAAGCCTACATTTTCCCCTGCATGTACCAAATATTTGTGCATATAAGTACATATAGATTATGTACTCGAATATAAAGAAGTTCATATAGCATATATTCAAAAGTCTTTTTATGGTCTCTCTATCTCGGGCAGTACACAAGCAGCACTAATGCAAGAAAATACCCTGGAGAGTTGTGATAAAAGATGAGCCAATGCCTCAAGCAATCAAACATCTTATGCCTCGCCATTCAGTTCCTCTCTCCAAAAAGAAAACTAATTGTTACACATCACCTTCTGTTGGAGGTGAAGTCTTTAACCCAAGGCCTAATATTCTGTCTACCACGATGACCCTAAGCTGAAAGCAGCTGAGAAATTATTATTTATGAAAGATTTCGAGCCAAGGCATACTATAACTAGTTATCATGGTGATGACACTGGTCTTAAACAAGGGGATTTCAGGGCTGCGGACGCCGTGCAGCTATACATCAAGTCTCCTCTGATAGCTAGATCCGAGCATGTCTACTGAACGTCGTTGGGACCAACTCCAAAATTTGCATAAGAAGTGCAGCCTGTAGTATGAGTACAACCGACCCCATGTACTCTGTAAGTGCCGAGCCTAATTTTGATGAAGTAGTGGCGAGGCTAAGGCGAGCCATTTACAATAACATGTACGCAGTATAATAATAACAAGGAAGGAAAACAGGAATTGAAAGTAAGGCAACTAATTTATGAAAAAGAACTCAATCCTTGCAATAAGAGAACCCAGAATAACCGATCTCACGATTTCATGTAACAAATGCTGGAAACCAACACATTAACAATAACGAATACAACATACACAATCCGTTGCGGCACGTAACTCGATCCCACCGTACACACACAATCCTCCATTCTTTCACCATAACATCAATTATCAATATCAAGAATCACATATAAAATTTGTTGCGGCGCGCAACCCAATCCCACTAAATCATCATAATCCTCCCTTATTTCAACATGTCATAATTTATCAATATCAAGTATTACATACACAACCATTGAGGCGCGCAACCCGATACCACCATATCATTATAATCAATATCAAAATCCTCCTTTATTTGCCATATCACAACTGTTGCGGCGTGCAACCCGATCCATAACCATTGTCAATAAAAGGAATCAATTCAACAACTCAATTTACAAGGATCTCCACAATTAAGGAATATGAAAGCAATAAAGGAACCACGTACTAATCAAAGAAAAGCTACAAATAATACAAAAGCAACAAAAAGAGTCAAATATGTGACAGTTAATATGTGCAATTAAGACAAATAGGGAAAGTAGCAATTAGTCATGGAGTCATGGAAGGAACGAACAATTCAATACAAGAAAAATTAATGACAAGTAACAAATTACGGAATAGAAAGCAATTAAAGTATGTAACAGTTAAGGCATGGAATGAGGTAATTAATGAAATACGAGGAAAGACATGGAAACAATTATTTTGACGGCGTATATACACTCGTCACCTCGCATATACGCCGTTACACATGTAATTCACATAACATATATTTCAAGGGTTCCTAATTCCCTCAAATCAAGGTTAGACCAAACACTTACCTTCCTCTGCAACTAAATCAAAGCTCAACCGATGCTTTTTCTCTAAAATTTGCCTCCAAACCAATCGAATCTAACCAAAATTGATTTAATATCATCAAACAATGCTAGGGAAATCAAATACAATAGACAAAGCAAAGATCTTTACACTTTTTTCAAAAAGTAAATAAAAGTCAACCCCGGGACCGCTTAGACAAAACCTGAGATTCAGACCAAAACCCAATTACCCATGCACCCCCGAACCCGATTATGTGATTAGTTTTCAAATCCGACCTTAATTTGAAGTCTAAATCTCAATTTTACAAACCCCCCTCCCGCCAATTCTACCCAAATTCATAATTTTTATCATGAAAGAGCCTAGATTAAAGGTTAGAAATCAATGGGTGCTGATGGAAATGAAAGTAAACAAGTTAAAATATACTAACCTATGAAGTGGGGATGAAATTCTTCTTCAAAATCGCCTCAAGGCCGAGCTCTAATGCGTAGATGGTGAAAAATGAAGAAAATCACGTCTTTGGGATATTTTAAATCACTGGCGTCAGGTCTTCATCGCGTTCGCAAAGGACCTGACACGATCGCGTAGCACAACAACCCTATTGGACTATGCGTTCGCAATGTTCCTCACGCGTTTGCGAAGGCTTCTCCCCCTTGGCCTTCCATTCGCGAGCCAGGGCTTGTGTTCGCGTAGAGTAACAACCCAGCTTCCTAGACCCCTCCTAACATTACGCATTCATAAAGGAAAGGTCGCGTTCGTGAACCCCCACTACTCCATATTCGCGACGAGTAAATTCCTCCCCAGTCCCCAATTACCCTTCGCGATCGCAAAGAAGGATACACAAGATATCAGCAGTTGTGAAAAAACAGCAATCTTTCAAGTTTGAAATGGTCTGTAGCCTATCCGAAACTCACCCGAGACCCTCGGGCTCCAAACCAAACAGGCACACAAGTGTAATAATATCATACGAACTCGCTCGCGCGATCAAAACACCAAAATAACACCTAGAACTGTGAATTAGACGTCAAAACGAATGAAATTTTAAAAGAAACTTAAGAACTTTCAATTTTATGACCGGACGTCCAAATCACGTCAAATCAACTCCGTTTTGCACCAAATTTTTCAGACAAGTCATAAATAGTGAAATGAACCTATTCCAAGTTCCAAAACTGAAATTCGAACGTGATAGCAACAAAGTCAACCTACGGTTAAACTTAGAAATATTTTAAGCCTTCAAATTACTAGTTTTTAACAAATCATATTAAATCAAGTTAGGGACTTCTGAATTCGATATCGGGCATACGCTCAAGTCCCAAATCAAGATATGGACACACCGGTACCGTCAGAACATTGATCTGGGTCTGTTTACATAAATTGTTGACCATAGTCAACTCAAATCATTTTAAGGTTAAAATTCACATTTTCTTCAATTTTTTTCACATAAACATTTTTCGGAAAAAGACTTGGACTGCGCATGCAACCATGAATGTAACATCACGAACTCTACGATCAGCATAACTCTTCTGCCTAGACTGAGTTATGCAAAGACAATCCTGAATCATCTTGACCTTTTCAAAGGCATCCTTAACCAAATAAGTACCCAACAACCGAGCCTCTCCCGGCTCGAACCAACTAACTGGCGAACGACACTGCCTCCCGTATAATACCTCAAAGGGAGCCATCTGAATACTCGACTAGTATCTCTTGTTGTAGGCAAACTCTGCGAGTGGCAAGAACTGATCCCAAGAACCCCCGAAATACATAAAGCAAGCGCGAAGCATATCCTCCAATATTTGAATGGTGCGCTTGGGCTGTCCATTTATCTGGGGGTGAAATGCTATACTTAACTCAATTTGTGTGCCTAACTCACACTGTACAAACCTCCAGAAGTACGAGGTAAACTGCGTTCCTCGATCAGAAATGATGGACACGGGCATACCGTGAAGACGGACGATATCCCGGATATAGATCTCTCCCAATCACTCTGAAGAATAGGTAACTGCCACTGGAATGAAATGTGCCGACTTGGTCAACCTATCAAAATGACCCATACTGCGTCGAACTTCTTTTGAGTTCATGGAAGCCCGACAACGAAATCCATGGTAATACGCTCCCACCTCCACTCAGGAATCTCAAGCCTCTGAAGCAAACCTCCAGGCCTCTGATGCTCATACTTTACTTGCTGACAGATTAAACACCGAGCTACATATGCAACTATATCCTTTTTCATCCTTCACCACCAATAATATTTCCGCAAATCCTGATACATCTTGGTAGCACCCGGATGAATGGAATACCAAGAACTATAGGCCTCCTCAAGAATGAACTCACGAAGCCCATCCACATTGGGGACACAAATACGACCCTGCATCCGCAACACACCATCATCTCCAATAATAACCTGTTTTGAACCACCGTGTCGCACCGTGTGTCCTTAAGGACAAGCAAATGGAGGTCGTCATACTGACGCTCTCTGATGCGCTCATACAAAGAAGAATGAGAGACCGTGCAAGCTAGAACACGACTAGGCTCCGAAACATCTAACCTCACAAACAGATTGACCAAAGCCTGAACATATGATGCTAGCGGCCTCTCCCCAACTAGAATATAAGCAAGGCTACCCATACTCACATCCTTTCTACTCAAGGCATTGGCCACCACATTGGCCTTCCCTGGATGATACAAAATGGTGATATCATAGTCCTTCAACAACTCCAACCACCTCCTCTGCCTCAATTTGAGATCCTTTTGCTTGAACAAATATTGTAGACTCTAATGATCCGTGAATACCTCACACGACACGCTGTAGAGGTAATGCCTCCAAATCGTCGGTGCATGAACAATGGTTGCCAACTCTAGGTCATGAAAAGGGTAATTCTTCTCATGAACCTTCAACTGCCGCGACGCGTATGCAATCACCCTTCCATCCTGCATCAATACTGCACCGAGCCCAATACGAGATGCATCACAATACACCATGTAGGATCCTGAACCTGTGGGCAATACTAACACTGGAACCATGTCAAAGCACTCTTGATCTTCTGAAAACTCAACTCACACTCGTCGGACCACCTGAACGGAGCATCCTTCTAGGTCAATCTAGTCAATAGAGCTGATATGGATGAAAACTCCTCCACGAACAGGCGATAATAACCCGCCAAACCCAGGAAACTCTGAATCTCTGTAGTTGAAGTAGGTCTAGGCCAATTCTGAACTGCCTCAATCTTCTTAGGATCCACTTTTATGCCCTCGGCCATTACAACATGCCCCAAAAAGGTGACCGAGTCTAACCAAAACTCACACTTTGAAAACTTGGCAAATAACTGATTATCTCTCAGAGTCAGAAGTACAATCCGAAGATGCTACTCATGCTCCTCTCGACAACGGGACTAGATCAAGATATTATCAATGAACACGATCACAAAAGAATCCAAATAGGGATTAAACACTCGATTCATCAAATCCATAAATGTTGTTGGGGAATTTGTCAATCCAAATGACATCACTAGGAACTCATAATGCCTATACCGAGTCCGAAAAGCTATCTTAGGGACATCTAATGCCCTAATCTTCAACTGATGGTAGCCAGACCTCAAATCAATCTTTGAAAACACTTTGGAACCTTGTAGCTAATCAAATAATTCATCAATCCTCGGCAACAGATACTTGTTCTTGATAGTGACTTTGTTCAACTGCCGATAGTCTATACACATCCTCATCGAACCATTTTTTTTCTTCACGAACAACACGGGCACACCCCAAGGCGATATACTAGGCCTAATGAATCCCTTATCAAGCAAATCTTGCAACTGCTTCTTCATTTCCTTCAACTCCGGTGGGGCCATATGGTATGACGGAATAGAAATGGGCTGAGTGCTCGGAGCCAAATCAATACAGAAGTCAATATCTCTATTGGGTGGCATCCCCGGCAGATCTGCAGGAACCACCTCAAGAAACTCACGCATAACAGGTACTGAATCCATGGAAGGAACCTCCGCACATATAATCACGAACATAGGTCAACTATACTAGACATCCCTTCTCGACCAAACGGCGAGCCTTCACATAAGAAAAAACCACGTTGGTAGAATAGCCAGGAGTCCCTTTCCACCCTAATCGAGGAAACCCCGGTATGGCTAAGCTCATCGTCGTGGCATGACAATCCAATATAGCATGATAAGCTAACATCGTCGTGGCATAACAATCCAATCTACCCTAGTCTCAAGACTCCTAATAGTAATCAAACATGAGTGATAGAAACGATCTACAACAATAGAATCTCCCACAGGCATGGACACATACATAGGAGCACTCAAAGAGTCACAAGGCACAACTAGATATGAAGCAAAATAAGATGACATGTAGAAATAAGCAGAGCCTGGATCAAATAGAACTGAAGCATCTCTATGGCCAACTAGAGCAATACTTGTGATAATGACGACAGATAACTCGATCTCAGGTCTAGCTGGGAATGCATAAAACCGGGGCTAAGCCTCCACCACCCTGACCTATGTCTCTCGGACGACCTCTAGCTGGCTGGCCTCCACCTCTAACGGCCTAACCTCCACCTCTAATGGCCTAATCTCCACCTCTGGCTACCTGACCCCTGACTTTAGCTGGCTAAGCGGGCGGTGGAGCAACCGGTGGCTGGACCATGTCACGAGAACTCTGTTGTGGCATATTGCTCAACAATCTCGAACAGAACCTCCGGATGTGACTAATACCCCCCACACTCAAAACACCCATCCTGCTGCTGAAGCTGAAACTGACTCGAATGGGCAGGATAACCACGGTGATAGCTCTGGATCGGAGGTGCACTGAGAGAAGCTGAGGGTGCGTTGTAGGTTGGCTATCCACCATGAGATACATAAGGGCCAAGACTCCCTGAAGCACTATGACATGCCTGAAGCGTTGACTGAAATGGTCTAAGAGGATGGCTTCTACCAAAATTACCCCTGCCCCCAGATGAGGCACCACCACAGGAATGACGAGGCCTCTCATCAGATACCGGCCTTCTCTCCTGACCACGAACCATCTTGATCCATCTAGCAATATCTATGGCCCTCTGGAAAGAAATATCATCTCCAATCTACTTAGCCATCTATAGCATGATACTGAAAGTGAGCCCATAAATGAATCTCCTCACTCTCTCCCTCTCAGTAGGGAGTAAAATAATGGCATGCCGAGTTAGGTCCACAAATCGAGTCTCATACTGGGTAACAGTCATACTACCCGACTGAAGATTCTCAAACTGCCTGCGGTAATCCTCTCTCGGAGTGAAAGGAATGAACTTCTCCAGAAATAACTATGAAAACTGATCCTGGGTAAGTGTTGGTGAACCAACTGGTCTAGTAAACACATAATCCCTCCACCATCTCTTGGCAAAACCGGCCATTAGGAACACTGCAAAATCCACCTCATTGGTCTCGACTATATCTATGTTGTGCAACACCTTGTGGCAACGGTCCAAGTAATCATGTGGGTCCTCAGAAGATGCACCGCTGAAATGAACAGGAAAGAGCTTGGTGAACTTATCCAACCTCAGCAAGGCCTCAAAAGACATAGCGGGCCTATCATTGGCCTGTGCCGCCACAACCGGCTGAACCACCCAAACTCGCTGGGCTGTTGGTGTTTGATATAGAGGAGCCACCTGCTCCGGGGTGTGAGTAGAGGGAGTCTGTACTCCTCCCCCAGCCTGAGAGATGGCTGGTTCCACCAAAAATGCAGCGGTCTGAGCCACACTCTCCATAAGGCCCACCAAGCGAACTAGAGCATCCTGAAACACTGGAGTGGCTATGAACCTCTCTGGGACCCGAGTTGGTCCGACGGGTATGGTCTGAGCTGGGACCTCCTCCTCATAATCCAATTGAGGCTCCTATGTGGGTGCTGCTTCCCAAGTTTTAGGCTGAGCTCTGCCTCTGTCTTGGCCTCTGACTCGACCTCGGCCTCTGCCCCTAGTAGTAGCTGCCACAAGGGGCTCCAGCTCCTGTCCGATTGCAGATGTTGTGCGTGTTCTCTCCATTTGCGAGAGAATAAGAATAAAATGATTCAATCATCAATGATAGAATAAAATCGCACTATAGAGAAGGAAAAAAGTGAAATATTCCCTAAACTACATAGCCTCTGGAAGATAAGTACAGATATCTCCGCACTGATCCTCATGACTCTACTAAGCTTGCTCATGACTCGTGAGACCTAGGCAACCTAGCGCTCTGATACCAACATGTCACGACCCAGAAATTCCCACCTTGGGGACCGTGATGGCGCCAAATATTTTACTTGCTAGGCAAGCCAACATTAGTTGTATCTATTAACCATTTTTAACAATTTCCAAATTAAATGACAATAATAAAACCGAATAGTCTGAAATATAGTAAGTACTAATAAGTAACGAAATTCAAAGACAAATCCCGGAACTGGTGTCACGAATACATGAGTGTCTAGAATGCTACAAATAATAGTCTGGAATAAACATAACTGTCTAAATCAAAATAAACAGCTAAAATGAAGTAGAAGGGGGCTTCAAGGCTGCGGACGCCATGTAGCTATACCTCTAGTCACCTCTGATAGCAAAATTCGAGCAAGTCTACTGAACGTCGCTAGGACCAACTCCAAAATCTGCACAAGAAGTGCAGAGTATAGTATGAGCACAACCGAACCCATGTACTCTATAAGTGCCGAGTCTAACCTCGACAAAGTAGTGACGAGGCTATGGCGGGCCACTTATAATAACTTGTACGCGGTATAATAATAACAACAAGGAAGGAAAATAGGAATTGAAAGTAAGGCATCTAATTTATGAAAAAAGAACTCAATCCTTGCAATCAGAGAACCCAAAATAACTAATCTCACAATTGTATGTAACAAATGCTGGAAACCAACACAATAACGACAACGAATACAACATACACAATCCATTGGGGCACGCAACCCGATCCCACCGTACACACACAATCCTCCCTTATTTCATCGTAACATCATTTATCAATATCAAGAATCACATATAAAATTTGTTGCATCGCGCAACCCAATCCCACCATGTCATCATAATCAATGTCATAATCCTCCCTTATTTTGCCATGTCATAATTTATCAATATCAAGTATTACATACATAACCATTACGGCGCGCTACCCGATCCCACCATATCATTATAATCAATATCAAAATCCTCCCTTATTTCACCATATCACAACCATTACGGCGTGCAAGCCGATCCATAACCATTGTGAATAAAAGCAATCAATTCAACAGCTCAATTTACAAGGATCTTCATAATTAAGAAATATGAAAGGAAAGCAATAAAGGAACCACATACTAATCAAAGGAAAGCTACAAATAATACAAAAGCAACAAAGTGAGTCAAGTATATGACAGTTAATATGTACAAGTAAAAGAAATAAGGCAAGTAGCAATTAGTCACAGAGTCATGGAAGGAACGAACAATTCAATACAAAAATAATTAATGATAAGTAATAAATTATGGAATAGAAAGCAATTAAAGCATGTAACAGTTAAGGCATGGAATGAGGTATCTATTTTGACGCCGCGTATACACTAGTCACCTTGCATATACAGCGTTACACATGTAATTCACATAACATATAGTTCAAGGGTTCTTAATTCCCTCAAATCATGGTTAGACCCAATACTTACCTCGCTCCGCAACCAAATAAAAGCTCAACTGGGGCTTTTTCTCTAAAATTTGCCTCCAAACCAATCGAATCTAACAAAAATTAACTTAATATCATCAAACAATGCAAGGGAAATCAATTACAATATATAAAGCAAAGATCTTTACACTTTTCCCAAAAAGTCAACAAAAGTCAACCCCATGCTCGCTTGGTCAAAACCTGAGATTCAGACCAAAACCCAATTACACATTCACCCCGAGCCTAATTATGTGATTAGATTCTAAATCCGACCTCAATTTGAGGTCTAAATCTCAATTTTACAAACATCTCCAATTCTACCCAAATCTCTAATTTGTACCATAAAAGAGCACAGATTAAAGGTTAGAAATCAATGGGTGTTGATGAAAATGGAAGAAAACGAGTTAAAATATACCAACCTATGAAGTGGGGATGACATTCTTCTTCAAAATTGCCTCTAGGCCGAGTTCTAATGTGAAGATGGTGAAAAATGAAGAAAATCTCGTCTTTGGGATATTTTAAATCACTGGCGTCAGGTCTTCATCGCGTTCGCGAAGGACCTGACACGATCGTGAAGCATAGCAGCCCTATGGGCCTACGCGTTCGCGATGTTCCTCACGCTTTCGAGAAGGCTTATCCCCCCTGGCCTTCGCGTTCGCGAGCCAGGGCTCGTGTTCGCATAGAGTAATAGCCCATCTTCCCAGTCCCCATCCTAACACTACGCATTCGCGAAGGACAGGTCGCATTTGCAAAGGGTAGACCCCCTACTACTCCGCATTCGCGATGAGTAAATTCCTCCCTAATCCCCAGTTACCTTTCGCGATCATGAAGAAGGATACACCAGATATCAGCAACTGTGAAAAACCAATAATCTTTCAAGTCTGAAATGGTCCATAGCCTATCCCGAAACTCACCCGAGTCCCCCAGGATCCAAACCAAACATGCACACAAGTGTAATAATATCATACGAACTCGCTCACGCGATGAAAACACCAAAATAACACCTAGAACTACGAGTTGGACATCAAAACAAATGTAATTTTCAAAGAAACTTAAGAACTTTAACCGGACGTCCGAATAACGTCAAATCAACTCTATTTTCCACCAAATTTTGTAGACAAGTCATAAATAGTGAAGTGAACCTATTCCAAGTTTCGTAACCAAAAATAAAACCCGGTAGCAACAAAGCCAACCTACGGTCAAACATAGGAATCCTTTAAGCCTTCAAATTACTAGTTTTCAATAAATCACGTTAAATCAAGTTAGGGACTTCTGAATTCTATTCTGGGCATACGCCCAAGTCCCATATCACGATACGGACCCATCAAGACCGTCATAAAACTGATCCGGGTCCGTTTATACAAGATGTTGACCGTAGTCAACTCAAATCATTTGTAAGGTTAAAATTTACATTTTCTTCAAAAAACAATTCACATAAAACATTTCGGAAAAAGACTCGGACTACGCACACAAATCGAGAAAAGAGCTATTCGAGGTGTCAAAACAAAAAAATGAAGATTAAAACTCAAAGTGACCTATCGGGTCATCACAACGTCATATTAAAGTCAGTGGCAGACCCAGAATTTTAAACAAGTGGGTTCAGTAATGTTAACCGACATTAAGGACAGTACTGACAAATAAGATTTTTCTAGTGCTCTTTTTTATATTAAACTCATAATGCTACCACAAAATGAACAATTTGAAATAGCTACGTGACATCCTTGTTATTTTATATTTTAAAAGTTGAGCAAGAAATTATAAAATATTTAACAAAGACCACTTACTTTGACTAAAAATGATAACAATTCATCTATTTTGATTAACAATTTTATTTCAAAGAATTTCACCTTTTTTACACTCTAACTAAAAATCTATTTACCAAATTTAGAAACTTTCTAGACTTTAGAAATTTGACAAAATCTAAAATATTTTTCTTATTGATATAGAACTGTCACGACCCGAAATCCCACCCCCGGGATCGTGATAGCGCCTAACATTTTACTTGCTAGGCAAGCCAATATTAGCTAAATTTCTTAACCAGTTTTTATAATTCAATTAAAATATTAATAACAATAAGTTGTAACAATCTGAAATAGGTTAATAAAATACCAAACGACTAAATCTGAACATCCCAGAATCTGGTGTCACGAATACATGCGCATCCAGAGTACTACAGATAAAGTATGAACAAAGTACAACTGTATGAAACTAAATAAACAGTAAATAAAGAGTGGAAAAGCAACTTTAACGCTGCGGACACGAGCATCTATACCTTAAGTCTCCAAAAGTAGCTGAATCCGAGCAGTCTCACTATGCGCCGCTAAAACCTACACCGGTATTTGCAAGAGAAGTGCATAGGTATAGTATGAGTTCAACCAACCCCATGTACTCTGTAAGTGCCGAGCCTAACCTCGACGAAGTAGTGACGAGGCTATTGCAAGTGTGATGACCTGATAGGTCATTTTGAGTTTTAGCCTTTATTTACATGTTCCAAGACCTTAATCTGCTCCGTTTAGTATTCCTCGATTTGCGTACGTGGTCTGTGACTCATTCCAGAAAGTCTTTATGTGAAACATTGAAGAAAATATGAATTTTTGCCTTAAAATGATTTGAGTTGACTACGATTAATATTATGTAGAAACCAACCCGTATTGTTATTTTGACAATCCCGGTGGATCCATATCGTGATTTGGGACTTAAGCGTATGCTCTGAATTGAATTCGAAAGTCCCTAACTTGATTTAACATAATTTGTTGAAAATTAGTAATTTGACGGTTTAAAGAATTCTGAAGTTTGACCGTAGGTTGACTTTATAGCTATCGGATTCGGATTTCGGTTCTGGGACTGTATAGGTTAATTTTACTATTTATGACTTGTCTGCAAAATTTGATGGAAAATGGAGTTGATTTGACATGATTCAGACACTCGGTTGTAAATTTGAAAGTTCTTAAGTTTCTTTAAAAATTTCATGCATTTTGATGTCCAATTCATAGTTCTAGGTGTTATTTTTGTGTTTTTATCACACGAGAAAGTTCATATGATGTTAT
The DNA here is from genome assembly GCF_000390325.3 of Nicotiana tomentosiformis. Lineage (NCBI taxonomy): Eukaryota > Viridiplantae > Streptophyta > Magnoliopsida > Solanales > Solanaceae > Nicotiana > Nicotiana tomentosiformis. The sequence goes on from NC_090819.1 coordinate 19,271,645, forward strand.
TACACTTGTGTGTATGTTTGTTTTGGAGCTTGAGGGGCTCGGTTGAGTTTTGGATAGGCTACGGGTCAATTTTGGACTTAGAGGTTGCAGCTTCAGCTAGTTTTCTGATATCTGGTGCATTGTTCTTCGCGATCGTGAAGCTACTCTCGTGATGGAGAAGGGTAACTTGGGCTGGGGGTGAATTTCTTCACCGCGAACGCAATGGCGAGGTCAGGAACGTAAAGCACTGAAGGGGTTACCCTTTGTGAACGCGACCAGCCTCTCGCGAACACAAGCCCTGGCTCGCGAACGCGAAGGCCATTGGTGTGAAGACTTCGTGAACGCGTGAGGTACATCGCAAATGCGTAGGACATTTTTGGCTATTGTGCATCGCGAACGTGTCAGGCCTTTCACGAACACGAAGAAGGCCTGATGCCTAGTGACTTAAATATCCCAAAGTCGGGATGTAACCCATTTTCACCATTTCCAAGTTTGAGCTCGCCCTAGAGGCGATTTTGAAGAGGTTTTTCATCCCAACTTCATAGGATAGTAGATTTTAACTTTTTTCCTTCCATTTCAATAAACACCCATTGATTTTAACCTTTAATCTATGCTTTTTCGCAATAGAAATTAGGAATTTAGGTAGAAATTGGAGATTTTGAAAAATTGAGATTTAGACCTCAAATTGAGGTCGGATTTTGAAACTAATCACATAACCCGGCTTGGGGTGAATGGGTAATCAGCTTTTGGTCCGAATCTCAAGTTTTGACCAAGCGGACCCGGGGTTGACTTTTGTTAACTTTTTCGAAAAACATTAAAGATTGAATATTTTTCACTCGTGGGTAGTTTCTAAAGCTTATTTTGAATTGTTTGAACTATATTTGGTTAGATTTAATTGGTTTGGAGGCTAATTCTAGAGGCAAAGTCCGGTTGAGCTTTGATTTGATTGCAAAGCGAGGTAAATGTCATGGTTAACCTAAACTTGAGGGATTAGGACGTGTTAGTCTATTTGCTACGTGTTTTATTTGTGGGAACAACATATATGTGAGGTGACGAATACTTATATGTAGTTATTTGGTTAAAACATGCGGGTGGAACTTATTTCTTTCTATTTTATTGCTTTGTTAATTCTGATATCCATGATTAGATTAGATTATTACTTCTTTGATTATTCATTTCATAATTATTGCTTATTTCATAGTTGTTAAATATTTTTGAAATTTGAAGTTTGGTATCATGGCACCATATTTGACATTAAAATTTATTCTCACATTATTTATTACTCAAATTCATATCAATATTACATGGTGAGGAAGAGAGTAAAAGCACGAAGGGTGATACCGTACCATTCCATTTACATAATCATTACTACATGGTGAGGAAGAGAGTAAAAGCACGAAGGGTGATGTCGTTCTATTTCATTCATTATTATTACTACATGGTGAGGATGAGAGTAAACGCATGAATGGTGATGTCGTGCCATTATATTCATATTATTGCATGGTGAGGACGAGATTAAAAGTATGAAGGGTGATGCCGTGCCATATTCATATCATTCGTTTGACTGATTTTACCGGTATTGATGATTTATTTGGTTATTTTATGTTTTCATACTTGTCGTAGATGTTATATTTTCCCCTTTTCGCATGTCCCCTCCCAGTTTGTATGTCATCATTCTATGTTATTATTGCTGCCTTATATACACGTGTACAGGTTTATTTACGTGGGTGTTAACCCAAGCAGTGCGTGAGGTACGTCAGCTCGGATCATTGCATATGGAGACTCGAGGTAGATCTGTTGGTGTCCGCAGACCTTGAAGTCCCCTTCTTTTTTTCACTTTTACTGTTCATTTCTTTCGCAACAGTCGTATTTATTTTAGACTTTGTTTGTAAACATCTAGTTGCTCGTATACTCGTGACTCCTGATTTCTGGTAGTAGATATTATCACATGATTTGTATCAGTATTGTGATAGACTAGGTTTCTATTTCTCGTTGTATACCACCATTGTGTTTTTAACTATTAAAATTGGTTATATAATTATTTCACATCGGCTTCCCTAGCAAGTGGATGTTAGGCTCCATCACGACTCCGAGGTTGGGATTCCGGGTCGTGACAAGTTGGTATCAGAATACTAGGTTGCTTAGGTCTCACGAGTCATGAGCAAGCTTAGTAGAGTCTGGAGGATCAGTAAAGAGACATTTGTACTTATCTTCTAGAGGCTATGGAGTTTTAGGAAAAACCATTCACTTCATTCTTTCCTTTTCGTGCAATTTTGTTCTATCATTGATGTTTGAATCATTCCATCCTTGCTCACTCGCAGCTGGTGAGAAAACACACAGCATTTATAGCTGGGCAGGAGCCGTAGCCCTCTGTTGCAACTGCTACCAGGGGTAGAGGTCGAGGTCGAGCCAGAAGCCGAGGCACGGGCAGGGCTCACCCTAGAGCTCGAGCAGCAGCACTCGTAGTGGAGTCTCAGATTGATCATGAGGAGGAGATCCCATCTCAGACCGTACCAGTTAGAACGGCTCAGGTTCCGGAGAGATTCATAGCTACTCCAGTGTAGATTCATAGATTCAGGACACTCTAGTCCTCTTGGTGAGCCTTATGGAAAGTGTTGCCCAGACCGGTGCATTTTTTATAGCACCAGCCGTCTCTCAGACTGGGGAGGAGCATAGACTCCCGCTACTCACACTCCAGAGTAGATGGCTCCCCTATATCAGACTCCAATAGCCCAGCCGGTTATTGCGGCACAGGCCGCGAATAGACCTGCTGTGTCTTCTGAGGCCTTGATGAGGCTGGATAAGTTTACAAAGCTCTTCCCTCTTCACTTTAGTGGTGCACCTTCTGAGGACCCATAGGATTAGTTGGACCATTTCCACGAGGTAGTGCGCAACATGGGTAATATTGAGACCAATAGGGTCGACTTTGCAGTGTTCCAGATGACCGATTCTTCTAAGAGATGGTGGAGAGATTATGTGTTGACTAGACTAGCTGGTTCACCTTTACTTACCTAGGATCAGTTTTCACAACTATTTTTAGGGAAGTTCATCCCTTTCACTCTGAGAGAGGAGTACCGCAGGCAGTTTTAGCGCCTTCAACAGGGAAACATGATTGTTACCCAGTATAAGACTCGATTCGTGGACCTAGCTCGTCATGCAATTATTTTACTTCCTACAGAGAGGGAGAGAGGGAGGAGATTCATTGATAGGCTCATTTTCAGTATCAGGCTGCAGATGACCAAGAAGACCGGAGATGATATTTCTTTTCGGAGGGTCGTAGAGATTGCTAGACGGATCGAGATAGTTCGTCGTCAGGAGAGGGGGACGGCATCTGATAAGAGACCTTGTCATTTTGGTGATTTCAGTGGTGCCTCGTTTCGAGGCAGGGGTACTTTTGGTAGAGGTCATGCTCCCAGGTCATTTCAGACAGTGCTTTAGGCATCCTACGGTGCTTTGGGTAGTCGTGGTCTTTATGTATCTCATTTTGAGAAGCTAGAGTACAGTGCACCATCAGCTCCTATTAGTGCACCTTTGATCCAGAGCTATCAGAGTGGTTATCCAGGTCGATAGGGCCAGTTCCAAGGTCAGCGGTCACAGCAAGCGAGGGCTTGTTATACTTTTAGAGATTAGAGGAACCTTTCTAGATTTTGCCCCAGATCATAGGGCACCATGCCACAGAAGGGCTTTTTGTGCCATGGTTTCGACACCGCTTGCTTCACTTCCCGCTCAGCCAACTAGAGGTGGGGGTCAGGTAGCCGGAAGTGGAGGTCAGGCCATTAGAGGTGGAGGTCAGGACATTAGAGGTGGAGGCCAACCAGCTAGAGGTCGTCTGAGGGGCAGAGGTTAGAGTGGTGGGGCCCAGCCCATTTTTATGCATTCCCGGCTAGACCTAAGGCAGAGTCATCTGACGCCGTTATCAGAGGTATTGTTCCAGTTTGCCATAGAGATGCTTCAGTTCTATTTAATTGGGGCTCTACTTATTCCTATGTGTCATCCTATTTTGCTTCATATCTGGTTGTGCCTCGTGATTCTTTGAGTGCTCTTGTGTATGTGTCCACGCCTATGGGAGATTCTTTTATTGTAGACCATATCTATAGCTTATGTGTAATTACCATTGGGAGTCTTAAGACTAGCGTAGACCTTCTACTTCTTGATATGGTAGAATTTGATGTTATTTTGGGCATGGATTAGCTGTCACCTTATCATGCTATACTGGAATATCACGCCAAGATGGTGACCTTAGCCATGCTGGGGTTGCCTCGATTAGAATGGAGAGGGACTCCTAGCCATTCTACTAGCAGGGTTATTTCTTATGTAAAGGCTCGGCGTATGGTCAAGAAGGGATGTCTAGCTTATTTGGATTATATTCATGATTCTAGTGCAGAGATTCCTTCCATGGATTCAGTACCAGTTGTGCGTGAGTTTCCAGAGGTGTTCCTTGCAGATCTGTCGGGGATGCTGCCCGATAGAGATATTGACTTCTGTACTGACTTGGCTCCGGGCACTCAGCCCATTCATATTCCACCATACCGTATGTCCCTACCTGAGTTGAAGGAACTGGAGGTGAATTTGCAAGATTGCTTGATAAAGGATTCGTTAGATCTACAGTCTCACCTTGGGGTAAGACCGTGTTGTTCGTGAAGAAGAATTATTGTTCGATGAGGATGTGTATAGATTATCGGCAGTTAAACAAAGTCTCTATCAAGAACAAGTATCCGTTACCGAGGATTGATGACTTATTTAATCAACTTCAGGGTGACAGTGTTTTTGAAGATTGATTTGAGATCTGGCTACCATCAGTTAAAGATTATGGCATCAGTTGTCCCTAAGACAGCTTTTCGGACTCGGTATGGCAATTATGAGTTCCTATAATATCATTTGGGTTGACAAATGCCCCAGCAGTATTTATGGATTTTGATGAACCAGGTACTTAAGCCCTATTTGGATTCTTTTATGATCGTATTCTTTGACAATATCTTGATCTACTCAGGCAGTCGAGAGGAGCATGAGCAGCATCTTTGAGTTGTACTTCAGACTCTAAGAGACAGTTAATTATATGCCAAGTTTTCAAAGTGTGAGTTTTGGTTGGACTAGGTCGCCTTTTGGGGGCATGTTGTATCGGTCGAGGGTATAAAAGTGGATCCTAAGAAGATTGAAGCAATTTTGAGCTGGCCTAGACCTACTTCAGCTACAGAGATTCAGAGTTCCTGGGTTTGGCGGGTTAGTATCGCCGGTTCGTGGAGGGGTTTTCATCCATAGCAGCCCCATTGACTAGATTAACCCATAAAGGTGCTCCATTCAGGTGGTCTGATGAGTGTGAGTTGAGCTTTCAGAAGCTCAAGACTGCCTTGACTACAGCCTCAGTGTTGGTGTTGCCCACAGGTTCAGGATCCTACATGGTGTATTATGATGCATCGCATATTGGGCTTGGTGCAGTATTGATGCAGGATGGCAGGGTGATTGCATACGCGTCGTGGCAGTTGAAGGTTCATGGGAAGAATTACCTTGTTCACGAGTTAGAGTTGCCATCCATTGTTCATGCACTGAAGATTTTGAGGCATTACCTCTACGTTGTGTCGTGTGAGGTATTCACGGATCATTGGAGTCTACAGTATTTGTTCAAGCAAAAGGATCTCAACTTGAGGCAGCGGAGGTGGTTGAAACTGTTGAAAGACTATGGTATCACCATTTTGTATCATCCCAGAAGGCCAATGTGGTGGCCGATGCCTTGAGTAGAAAGGTTGTGAGTATGTGTAGCCTAGCGTATATTCCAGTTGGTGAGAGACCGCTAGCATAAGATGTTCAGGCCTTGGCCAATCAGTTCGTGAGGTTAGATGTTTCGGAGTCCAGTTGTCACGACCCAAAACTAACCCCTGTCGTGATGGCGCCTATCATGGAACTAGGCAAGCCGACTCATTTTCAAAACAAACCGATATTTTCAATTTAAAGATAATTTCAAGGTTATTTAACATAAACCTTCATTTAAAGAGTTCAAATCAAAGAAAAACAGAAGTGCGGAAAAGAAAAGCCCGACATCGGTGTGTCACTAGTCATGAGCATCTTCTACAATCTGTCTAACAATATCAAGGCTAACTCAGCGTGGAAAATAGCTAAATACAACTAGAGGAAGATAAGAGGGAAAAGAGCAGGGCTGCGATCGCCAAACAGCTACCTTGCTATCTCCAAGAAAAATCTGCAACCCAAACACTCAATAATCGATACCGTGTCCAGCTACACCTGAATCTGCACACAAGGTGCAGGGAGTAATGTGAGTACGCCAACTCAGTAAGTAACCACAATAAATAAAGACTAAGCAGTAGTGACGAGCAATAAAGCATATAACATTCATATCATGAAATCTCAGTAAAGTACAACATGCTTTAAAAAAAATCAGTGTTTGAATCAAATCATCTCGTTTAAACCCGGTTCCAGTAAAAAAAATCATTTAAAGATATTTGTCCACCAGTTTTTCAAACAAAGGCTAAATGCAAAGGTGAGCAAAAATGATAAAATCATAAACAGCCCCTCGGGCAAAACATCACTCATATACAGCCCCTCGGGCAAACCTCACAGTCACTCGTGCTACTCGGGCATACCTCACAATTGCTCTTGCCACTCGGGCATACCTTACAATCACTCTTGCCACTCAGGCATACCTCACAATCACTCTTGCCTCCCAGTCACTCAGCACTCGGTACTCGTCACTCGGCACTCGCACTCAGTAGGTACCTGTGCTCAGTGGGGTTGTGTACAGACTCCGAAGGGGCTCCTTCAGCCTAAGCGCTATAATCAGCACGGACAACTCACGTGCGATAATAATAAAGTATGCTGCAGGCGGGCAGCCCCGATCCACACTCATCCTCACAAATCAGGCCCTCGGCCTCACTCAATCATAAAGTATGCTGCAAGCAGGCAGTCCCGATCCACACTCATCCTCACAAATTAAGCCACTCGTGCATTTCAGTAAAATAGGGCATTCGGCCCAAAACATTTATATGCATCAAAATAGAGTCATAAAACTGAGTTATGCGGTAAACAAGTATAAACATGACTGAGTATAGAATTTTCAATCAAACAGTGAGAGGATGGTAAGAAACAGCCCCTAAGGGTCCAAACAGCATTGGCGCAAGGCCCAAACATGGCATTCAGCCCAATTTACAGAAAATCTTTCCAAAACATGTAAGTATCAATAGTTTCAACAAAGTATGCAACTTTACAGTTGCTACGGGACGGACCAAGTCACAAATCCCCAACAGTGCACGCCCACACGCCCGTCACCTAGCATGTGTGTCACTTCAAAATAATAGAATGATACGAAATCCGAGGTTTCATACCCTTAGGGCTAGATTTACAATTGTTACTTACCTCAAACTACGAAATTCTTATTCTGCAATGCCCTTTCCCCGTGAATTGGTCTCCAAACGCCTCGAATCTGGTCATAAATAATTCGTTTCAGTCAATAAAATTCATTAGAATTAATTCCACAAGAAAACTACAAAATTACACCAAAACCCGAAATTGCCTCAAAAATCGCCCGTGGGGCCCACGTCTCGGAACCCGACAAAAGTTACGAAATCCGAAAGCCCATTTAACCAAGAGTCTACCCATACCAATTTTACCAAAATCCCACCTCAACTCGACCCTCAAATCTACAAATCTTATTTCCAAATTTCTAAGTTCCAATCTCCGATTTACACCTCAAAATCATGTAATCTAGTCGGATTATTCGATGATAATTCAATATTATGAAGTAGAAATGATCACAAGGGACTTACCTCAAGTTTTTCCTTGAAAATATATCAAAAATCGCCTCTCCTCAAGCTCCAATTTGTCAAAAATGGCAAATGGGACGAAGTCCCTATTTTTATAATTCTACCCAGACATCCTCGGTTCTGCCTCGATCTTGGCCTTCGATCGAGATCCTTGATCCTAGTCCTCGGTCCTGGCCCTCGATCCTGGTTCTCGATCCTATCCCTCGATTATGTCATCGACTCGGCCTTCTACTGTGACCCTCGACCCTGGGCTCGATCATGCCTTCGATCGTGGCCCTCGACCTTGAGCTCGATCTGGGCTTCGGTCGTGGCCCTCGACTATGAGCTCGATCTGGGCTTCGATCGTGGCCCTCGACCCTGAGCTCGATCTGGGCTTCAATCGTGGCCCTCGACCCTGAGCTCGATCTGGGCTCACATCTGGGCTCGTTTTCTGGGCAGAAGTAATTTCCAACATAAGGAAATTGCAGCAGTTGTTCTAGTTCAATTTTGATCCGTTAACCATCCAAAACTCACCCGAGGCCCTCGGGACCTCAACCAAATATACCAACAAGTCCTAAAACATCATACGAACTTAGTCGAATCCTCAAATCACCTCAAACAACGCTAAAACCATGAATTACACCCCAATTCAAGCCTAATGAACTTTGAAATTTCTAATTTCTACAAACAACTCCGGAACCCATCAAATCATGTCCGATTGACCTCAAATTTTGCACACAAGTCCCAAATGACATAACAGAGGTATTCCAATTTTCAGAATCGCATTCTGACCCCGATATCAAAAAGTCAACACCCCGGTCAAACTTCTCAAAAATAAAACTTTCGGCATTTCAAGCCTAATTCCTTTACGGACTTCCAAATAATATTCCGGACACGCTCCTAAGCCCAAAATCATCATACGGAGCTATTGGAATCATCAAAATTCAAATCCGAAGTCGTTTACACATAGGTCCATATCTGGTCCACTTTTCTAACTCAATTTTTCAATTATGAGACTAAGTGTCTCATTTCACTCTGAGTTCCTTCCGAACTCTAACCCACTAACCCGATATAACATAATATAGCTGAATAACACAAAAAGAAGTAGAAATGGGGAAAACGGGGTTATAACTCTCGAAACGACCGACCGGGTCATTACATCCTCCCCCTCTTAAATATTCGTTCGTCCTCGAACGGGTCTAGAAACATACCTGGAGTTTCGAATAGGCGTGGATATCTGCTCCGCATCTCCCGCTCGGTCTCCCAAGTGGCCACCTCCACAGGCTGACCTCTCCATTGCACCTTCACTGAAGCTATATCATTTGACCTCAACCTTCGAACCTGCTGATCCAAAATAACCATCGGCTCCACATCATAAGTCATATCACCCTCCAACTGAACCATGTTGAAATCCAAAACATGGGACGGATCTCCAATATACTTCCGGAGCATGGAAACATGAAACACTGGATGCACACTCGACAAGCTGGGTGGCAAGGCAAGCTTATAAGCCACCTCTCCTATCCTCTGAAGCAGCTCAAAAGGACCAATGAACCGGGGGCTCAACTTGCCCCTCTTCCCAAACCTCATAACACCCTTCACGGGTAATACCTTCAGTAAAACCTTCTTCCCAACCATAAAAGACACATCACGGACCTTCTTATCCACGTAGCTCTTCTACCTGGACTGCGTTGTGCGAAGCCGCTCCTGAATTACTTTCACCTTTTCTAATGCGTCCTGGACTAAGTCTGTACCTAAGAGCCTAGCCTCACCCGGCTCAAACCATCCAACGGGAGATCTACACCTCCTCCCATACAAAGCCTCGTACGGAGCCATCTGAATACTTGATTGATAACTGTTGTTATATGCAAACTCTGCGAGTGGCAGAAACTGGTCCCATGAACCCCCAAAGTCAATGACACAAGCACGCAACATGTCCTCTAATATCTGAATAGTGCGCTCGGATTGCCCGTCCGTCTGAATTTAAAAAGCTATGCTTAACTCAACCTGAGTACCCAACTCTCGCTGCACGGCCCTCCAAAAGTGCGATGTGAACTGAGTACCCCTATCTGAAATGATGAAAACTGGGACACCATGCAGGCGAACGATCTCTCGGATGTAAATTTCAGCCAACCACTTTGAAGAGTAAGTAGTACCAAATGGAATGAAGTGCGCGGACTTGGTCAGTCGATCCATAATAACCCAAATAGCGTCGAACTTCCTCGAAGTCCATAGGAGCCCAACTACAAAGTCCATAGTGATCTACTCCCACTTCCACTCTAGCATCTATAACCTCTAAAGCAAGCCACCCGATCTCTGATACTCATACTTAACATGTTGACAGTTTAGACACCGAGCCACAAACCCAACTATATCCTTCTTCATCCGCCTCCACCAATAGTGCTACCTCAAATCCTGGTACATCTTCGCGGCACCCGGATGGATAGAATACCGCGAGCTGTGGGCCTTCTCAAGAATCAGCTCTCGAAGCCCATCTACATTAGGCACATATATCCCGCCCTGCATTCTCAGCACCCCGTCATCACCAATAGTCACATCCCTAGCATCACCTCTCCGAACCCTATCTTGAAGAACGAGAAAGTGAGGGTCATCATACTGATGCTCCCTGATACGGTCATAAAGAGAAGACCTGGAGACCACATAAGCCAATACCCGACTAGGCTCCGAAATACCCAATCTGACAAGCTGACCTGCTAAGGTCTGAACATCTAATGCCAAAGGTCTCTCTACTGCTGGAAGATATGCTAAACTCCCCAAACTCTCTGCCCGGCGACTCAAAGCATCGGCCACCACATTGGCCTTCCCCGGATGGTATAAAATAGTGATATCATAGTCCTTAAGAAGCTCCAACCATCTCCACTGACGCAAATTAAGATCCTTCTTCTTTAACAAATACTGCAGACTCTGGTGATCAGTATAGATCTCATAATGAACCCCATACAAATAATGATGCCAAATCTTCAAGGCGTGAACAATGGCTGCTAACTCAAGATCATGGATAGGATAGTTCTTCTCAAGGGTCTTCAACCGGCGCGAGGCATAGGCAATCACCCTACCGTCCTACATCAAAACACAACCAATGCCTCTTCTCGAGGCATCACAATACACGGTGTAAGAACCTGAAGTTGATGGCAGAACTAACACTGGAGCTGTGGTCAAAGCAGTCTTGAGCTTCTGAAAGCTCTTCTCACATTCATCCGACCACCTGAATGGAGCACCCTTTTGGGTCAATTTGGTCAAGGGCGATGCAATAGATGAAAATCCCTCCACAAAGCGACGGTAGTAAACCGCCAAACCAAGAAAGCTCCTAATCTCCATGGCTGAGGACGGTCTGGGCCAACTCTGCACCGCCTCTATCTTCTTCGGATCCACCTGAATACCCTCACTGGACACCACGTGCCCCAAGAATGCTACTGAATTGAGCCAAAACTCATATTTAGAGAACTTTGCATAAAGTTTCTCCTCCCTCAATCTCTGCAATACAACCCTCAAATGTTGAGCATGCTCTTCCTGGCTACGAGAGTACACCATGATGTCGTCAATTAATACAACGACGAATGAGTCCAAATAGGGCTAGAATACACTGTTAATCAAATGCATGAACGCCGTTGGGGCATTGGTCAGCCCAAAAGACATCACCAAGTATTCATAATGGCCATATCGGGTCCTGAAAGCTGTCTTGAGAATATCTGAATCCTGAATCTTCAGCTGGTAATAACCGGACCTCAAATCAATCTTGGAGAACACCCTCGTTCCCTGAAGCTGGTCGAATAAATCATCAATACGAGGAAAAGGATACTTGTTTTTGACTGTGACCTTGTTCAACTGCCTGTAATCAATACACATTCTCATGGAACCATCCTTCATTTTCACAAATAGAACTGGTCCACCCCAAGATGACACACTAGGCCGAATAAACCCCTTATCAAGGAGTTCCTGAAGCTGTTCTTTCAATTCCTTCAACTCCGCCGGTGCCATACGATACAGTGGAATAGAAATAGGCTGAGTGCCCGGCACCAAATCAATACCAAAGTCAATATCCCTATCAGGCGGCATGCCTGGTAAGTCTGTAGGAAACACATCTGGAAAATCATATACCACCGGAACAGAATCAATGACCGGAGTCTCTGCACTAACATCCCTCACAAAAGCCAAATAAGATAGGCAACCCTTCTCAACCATGCGCTAAGCCTTCAAATATGAAATCACCCTACTTGGTACATAATCTACAGAACCGCTCCACTCAACCCTCGGAATTCCTGGCATAGCCAACGTCACCGTCTTAGTGTGACCATTTAGAACAGCATGACATGGAGATAACCAATCCATACCCAATATCACATCAAAGTCAACCATACTGAGCAACAATAGATCTACTCAGGTTTCAAGACCCCCAATAGTCACCACACATGACCAATATACGCGGTCCACAATAATAGTATTGCCCACAGGAGTAGATACATGTACAGATGAAACTAAAGACTCACGGGGCATATCCAGAAAATGGGCAAAATATGAGGAAACATATGAATACGTGGAACTAGGGTCAAATAATACTGAGGCATTTTTGTGGCAAACTGAGACAATACTTGTAATCATAGCATCTGAAGCAATAGCATCTGGTCTGGCAGGGAGAGCATAGAAACGGGCCTGATCACCCCCTGATCTGCCTCCCCCTCTAGGGCGACCCCTAGCTGACTGACCTCCACCCCGAGCTGACTGGGCGGGTGGTGAGGTAGCTGGTGTTGTAGTCGGAGGCTGACTCCTCTGATGCGATAGACCTCCATGATGACGAGGACACTGCCTCCACATATGCCCAAGCTCCCCACACTTAAAACAACTCCCTGGTGCTGGCGGCGGAAACTGAAGGGAACCCGTAGCACCGGGATGACTGGTAGAAGAACCTGGCATGGAAGAGCTCTGAACAGGTGGAGCACGGGACGAACTCTGAACTGGAAGGGCACTAAGTGATGAGTGGCCCTGATGAGAACTGTGAGAACCATGGCCATATGATGCACCCTGATGAAACGGCCGAGCTGATTGAGCCTGTCTGAAATGACGACCTCTACCGTGCTGGAACTGACCCCCAAAAGGAGCACCGCTGAATCCACCCTGACCACGAGGCCTCTTAGCCTCCCGCTCAACCCTCTCCTGACCGCGAACCATCTCAATCTACCGAGAAATGTCGACAACCTCATCAAAGGTAGCACCCAAAACTCGCTCCCTGGTCATGAGCAACTGTAGCTGATAAGTGAGGCCATCAATAAACCTCATGATCCTCTCTCTGTCCGTGGGAACCAACCAGATAGCATGACGGGCCAACTCGGAGAACCGTATCTCATACTGCATCACAGACATATCACCCTGGCGGAGCCGCTCAAACTGTCTACGCAGCTCCTCTCTGCGGGATCGAGGCACGAAATTCTCCAAAAAGACCACGGAGAACTGCTGCCAAGTAAGGGGTGCTGCGCCAATAGGCCTACGCCTCTCTTAAGACTCCCACCATCTAAGTGCAGCCCAAGAAAACTGAAAGGTAGTGAATGAGAACCCACAAGTCTCTAAAATACCAGCAGTCTGGAGTATCCTCTGACACCTGTCCAAAAGGTCCTGAGCATCCTCTCTCTTTATACCACTGAAAGGTAGTGGCTGAAGTCTCCAAAACCTCTCCAACCTGCGCTGATCATCCTCAGGCATAGCAGGAACCACATAATCTTGAGCAACAGCAACCGGTTGGGCTGGTGGTAGCTCTGGTGTTTGAAGTCCCTGAATAACCTGCTCGGGTGTGCGAGCGACAGGAGTCTGAGTGTCTCCCCTGGCCTGAGAAGTGGTTGCGGCTGTTGAAATAGAGACCGCCTGAGCAAGGCCAGTACACGCTGTCAGAATCTGAGCTAGGGCCTCCTGAAGGCCTGGAATCACAATAGGCACAGGTGGTGTCTGAGATGGTGCATCGACAACTGGAACTTGGTCTTGATCTGGGACAACCGGTGGATCTGTAGGTACTGCCCCAACTGCTGTATGGGCTGCACCTCTGCCCCTACTATGGCCTCTACCGCGACCTCGGCCTCTCGCGGCCCTGGCGGGTGGTACTGGTGGCTGGCCCTCGTGACCGGTAGTACGAGTCCTCACCATCTGTGAGAGAATGAAATAACAGATGTTTAGTTACTAGAATCAACAGATTCGCACGACAAGAATTCAAAATATGGAGTTTCCTAAAGGTTATGCAGCCTCTCGAAGATAAGTACAGATGTCTCCGTACCGATCCGCAAAACTCTACTAAACCTGCTCATGACTCATGAGACCTATGTAACCTAGGCTCTGATACCAATCTGTCACGACCCAAAAGTAACCCTTGTAGTGATGGCGCCTATCATGGAACTCGGCAAGCCGACTCATTTCCAAAACAAACCGATATTTTCAATTTAAAGATAATTTCAAGGTTATTTAACATAAACCTTCATTTAAAGAGTTCAAATCAAAGAAAAATAGAAGTGCGTAAAAGAAAAGCCCGACATCGGGGTGTCACTAGTCATGAGCATCTTCTACAATCTATCTAACAAAATCAAGGCTAATTCAGCCTGAAAAATAGCTAAATACAATTAGAGGAAGATAAGAGGGAGAAGAGGAGGGGGCTGCGATCGCCAAACACCTACCTTGCAATCTCCAAGAAAAATCTGCAACCCAAACACTCAATAATCGCAACCATATCCAGCTACACCTGAATCTGCACACAAGGTGCAGGGAGTAACGTGAGTACGCCAACTCAGTAAGTAACCACAATAAATAAAGATTGAGTAGTAGTGATGAGCAATAAAGCATATAACATTCATATCATGAAATCTCAGTAAAGTAAAACATGCTTTAAAAAAATCAGTGTTTGAATCAAATCACTCGTTTAAATCCGGTTCCAGTAAAAAAAATCATTTAAAGATATTTGTCCAACAGTTTTTCGAACAAAGGCAAAATGCAAAGGTGAGCAAAAATGATGAAATCATAAACAGCCCCTCGGGCAAAACATCACTCATATACAGTCCCTCGGGCAAACCTCACAGTTACTCGTGCCACTTGGGCATACCTCACAATCACTCTTGCCACTCGGGCATCCTCACAATCACTCTTGTTACTCGGGCATACCTCACAATCACTCTTGCCTCCAAGTCACTCAGCACTCGACACTCGGCACTCGCACTCAGTAGGTACCTGCGCTCACTAGGGGTGTGTACAAACTCCGAAGGGGCTCCTTCAGCCCAAGCGCTATAATCTGCAATGACAACTCACGTGCGATAATAATAAAGTATGTTGCATGCAGGCAGCCCCGATCCACACTCATTCTTACAAATCAGGCCCTCGGCCTCACTCAGTCATAAAGTATGCTGCAGGCGGGCAACCCCAATACACACTCATCCTCACAAATCAAGCCACTTGGGCGTTTCAGTAAAATAGGACATTCGGCCCAAAACATTTATATGCATCAAAATAGAGTCATAAAACTGAGTTATGCAGTAAACAAGTATAAACATGACTGAGTATAGAATTTTCAATCAAAAACAGTGAGAGGATGGTAAGAAACAGCCCCTAAGGGTCCAAACAGTGTTGGCGCAAGGCCCAAACCTGGCATTCAGCCCAATTTATAGAAAATCTTTCCAAAACATATAAGTATCAATGGTTTCAACAAAGTATGCAACTTTATAGTTGCTATGGGGCGGAGAAAGTCACAAATCCCCAACAGTGCACGCCTACACGCCCGTCACCTAGCATGTGCGTCACTTCAAAATAATAGAATAATATGAAATCCGGGGTTTCATACCCTCAGGACTAGATTTACAATCGTTACTTACCTCAAACCGCAAAATTCTTATTCTGCAATGCCCTTTCCTCTTGAATTGGTCTCCAAACGCCTCGAATATGGTCATAAATAATTCGTTTCAGTCAATAAAATTCATTGGAATTAATTCCACAAGAAAACTACAAAATTAGACCAAAACCCGAAATTGCCTCAAAAATTGCCCGTGGGGCCCACATCTCAGAACACGACAAAAGTTATGAAATCCGAAAGCCCATTCAACCACGATTCTACCCATACCAATTTTACCAAAATCCGACCTCAACTCGACCCTCAAATCTACAAATCTTGTTTCCAAATTTCTATGTTTCAATCTCCGATTTACACCTCAAAATCATGTAATCTAGTCGGATTATTCGATGATAATTCAATATTATGGAATAGAAATGATCACAAGGGACTTATCTCAAGGTTTTCCTTGAAAATATATCAAAAATCGCCTCTCCTCAAGCTCTAATTTATCAAAAATGGCAAATGGGACGAAGTCCCTGTTTTTATAATTCTGCCCAGACATCCTCGGTTCTGCCTCGATCTTGGCCTTCGATCGAGATCCTTGATCCTGGTCCTCGGTCCTGGCCCTCGATCCTGGTTCTCAATCCTGACCCTCGATTATGTCTTTATCCCGGCCTTCGACCGTGACCCTCGACCCTGGGCTCGATCATGCCTTCGATCGTGGCCCTCGACCCAGAGCTCGATCTGGGCTTCGGTCGTGGCCCTCGAACCTGAGCTCGATCTGGGCTTCGATCATGGCCCTAAACCCTGAGCTCGATCTGGGCTTTGGTCATGGCCCTCGACCCTGAGCTCGATCTGGGCTCACATCTGGGCTCGATTTCTGGGCAGAAGCAATTTCAAACATAAGGAAATTGCAGCAGCTGTTCTAGTTCAATTTTTGATCGGTTAACCATCCAAAACTCACCCAAGGCCCTCGGGACCTCAACCAAATATACCAACAAGTCCTAAAATATCATACGAACTTAGTCGAATCCTCAAATCACCTCAAACAACGCTAAAACCATGAATTACACCCCAATTCAAGCCTAATGAACTTTGAAATTTCTAATTTCTACAAACGACTCCGGAACCTATCAAATCACATCCGATTGACCTCAAATTTTTTACACAAGTCCCAAATGACATAACAGAGGTATTCTAATTTTCAGAATCGGATTCCAACCTCGATATCAAAAAGTCAACCCCCCGGTCAACTTCTCAAAAATAAAACTTTCGGTATTTCAAGCCTAATTCCTCTACGGACTTCCAAATAATATTTCGGACATGCTCCTAAGTGCAAAATCAACATACGGAGCTATTGGAATCATCAAAATTTAAATCCAAGGTCATTTACACATAGGTCCATATTCGGTTCACTTTTCTAACTCAATTTTTTAATTATGAGACTAAGTGTCTCATTTCACTCCGAGTTCCTTCCGGACTCAAACCCACTAACCCGATATAATATAATATAGTTGAATAACATAAAAAGAAGTAGAAATGGGGAAAATGGGGTTATAACTCTCGAAATGAACGATCGGGTCGTTACACCAGTCGTGTTCTAGCTTGCACGATCTCTCGGTATTCTTTGTATGAGCGCATCACAGAGCGTCAGTATGACAACCCCCATTTGCTTGTCCTTAAGGACACGGTGCGGCATGGTGGTGCCAAGCAGGTTACTATTAAATATGATGGGGTATTACGGATTTAGGGTTAGATTTGTGTGCCCAATGTGGATGGGCTTCATGAGTTGATTCTTGAGGAGGCCCACAGTTCGCAGTATTCCATTCATCTGGGTGCCGCAAAGATGTATCAGGATTTGAGGCAGCATTATTGATGGAGAAGAATGAAGAAGGATATAGTTGCATATGGGGCTTGGTGTTTGAATTGTCAGGAAGTAAAGTATGAGCATCAGAGGCCTGGCGGTTTACTTCAGAAGCTTGAGAGTCCTGAGTGGAAATGGGAGCGTATTACCAAGGATTTTTTTGTTTGGCTCCCATGGACTTCGAAGAAATTCGGCGCAGTATGGGTCATTATGGACAGGTTTATCAAGTCGACACATTTCATTCTAGTAACAATTACCTATTCATTAGAGCGGTTGGCTGAGATCTATATCTGCGAGATCGTTCATCTTTACGGTGTGCCGGTGTCCATCATTTTTGATCGGGGTACACAGTTCACATCGCACTTCTGGAGGGTCGTACAGCCTGAGTTAGGCACATGGTTTGAGTTGAGTACAAGATTTCACCCCTGGACGGACGGACAGTCCGAGCGCACCGTTCAGATATTAGAGGATATGCTTCATGCATGCATTATGGATTTTGGGGTTCTTGGGATCAGTTCTTTCCGCTTGCGGAGTTTACCTACAATAACAGCTACCAATCGAGTATTCAGATGGCTCCCTATGAGGCATTATATGGGAGGTAGTGTCGTTCTCCAGTTGGTTGGTTTGAGCCGGGATAGGCTCGGTTGTTGGGTACCGATTTGGTTAAGGATGCCTTAGAAGAGGTCAAGATGATTTAGGATCAACTTCGCACAGCAATGTCTAGGCAGAAGCGTTATGGCGATCATAGAGTTCGTGATGTTGCATTCGTGGTTGGAGAGAGGGTTTTGCTCCGGGTTTCACCCATGAATGGTGTGATGAGGTTCAGAAAGAAGGGCAAGTTGAACCCTAGGTATATCGGACCCTTTGAGATTCGTGAGAGAGTTGGTAAGGTGACCTATAAGCTTGCATTGCCACCTAGCTTTTCAGCAGTTCACCCGGTGTTCCATGTCTCCATGTTCCAGAAGTATAACGGTGATCCGTACTATGTATTATGTTTCATCTCAGTCCAATTGGACAAGGATTTGACTTACGAGGTGGAGACGGTGGCCATTCAAGCATGGAAGGTCCGGAAGTTGAGTTCTAAGAGTTGTCCTTCTGTTAGAGTATAGCGAAGAGGTCAGCCGATCGAGGCAGCCACGTGGGAGTCCGAGTCCTACATGCGGAGTAGATACCCACACCTTTTCACTAGTCCAGTTACATTTCTATGTCCGTTCGAGGACGAACGTTTGTTTTAGAGGTGGAGAATGTGATGACCCGATAGGTCATTTTGAGTTTTAACCTTTATTTCTGTGTTCTAAAAACTCGATTTGCTCTATTTAGCGTTTATCTATTTGTGTGCACAGTCTGTGTCTCATTCTGGAAAGTCTTTATGTGAAAAATTGAAGAAAATGTGAATTTTTGCCTCAAAATGATTTGAATTGACTACGATCAATATTTTGTGTAAATGGACCCGCATCAAAATTTTGACAATCTCGGTGGGTCTGTATCGTGATTTGGGACTTAGGCGTATGCCCGAAATTGAATTCGGAAGTCCCTAACTTGATTAAACGTGATTTGTTGAAAACTAGTAATTTGAAGGCTTAAAGAATTTTGAAGTTTGACCGTAGGTTGACTTTATAGCTACCGGGTACGGATTTTGATTCTGTGACTTGGTATAGGTTCATTTTACTATATATGACTTGTCTGCAAAATTTGGTGCAAAACAGAGTTGATTTGACATGATTCAGACGCTCAGTTGTAAATTTGAAAGTTCTTAAGTTTCATTGGAAATTACATGCATTGTGATGTCTGATTCGTAGTTCTAGGTGTTATTTTGGTGTTTTGATCATGCGAGCGAGTTCATATGATGTTATTAAACTTGTATGTTTGATTTGGAGCCCGAGGGACTCGGGTGAGTTTCGGATAGGCTATGGGTCAATTTTGGACTTAGAGGTTGCAGCTTCAGCTGGTTTTCTGATATCTGGTGCGTTATTCTTCGCGATCGTGAAACTACTTTCGTGATCACGAAGGGTAACTTAGGCTGGGGGTGAATTTCTTCATCGCAAATGCGATAGCTAGGTCTCAAACGCAAAGCAATTGAGGGGTTACCCTTCGCGAACATGTAGGGTTAGGGGGGGCCTAAGATGGAACTTGGTTGTTACTCTATGCGAACGCAAGCCCTGGATCGCGAACGCGAAGGCCAGGGGATGAAGCCTTTACGAACGCGTGAGGTTCATTGTGAACACGTAGGCCATTCTAGCTTCTGTGCATCGCGAATGTGTTAGGCCCTTTGGGAATGCGAAGAAGGCCTGACGCCCAGTGACTTAAATATCCCAAAGTCGGGATTTAACCCATTTTTCACCATTTCCAAGTTTGAGCTCGGCCTAGAGGCGGTTTTGAAGAGGTTTTTTATCCCAACTTCATAGGTTAGTATATTTTAACTTATTTTCTTCCATTTCCATAAACACCCATTAATTTTAACCTTTAATCTATGCTTCTTCATGGTAGAAATTAGGGATTTAGGTAGAAATTGGGGATTTTGAGAAATTGAGATTTAGACCTCAAATTGAGGTCGTATTTCAAAACTAATCATATAACTGGGCTCGGGGGTGAATGGGTAATCAGATTTTGGTCCGAATCTCAGGTTTTGAACAAGCGGACCCGGGGTTTACTTTTGTTGACTTTTTCCAAAAACATTAAGGATTGAATCGTTTTCAATCGTGGGTAGTTTCTAAAGATTATTTTGAATTGTTTTAACTATATTTGGTTAGATTTGATTGGTTTGGAGGTAATTCTAGAGGCAAAGCCCCAATTGAGCTTTGATTTGATTACGGAGCTAGGTAAGTGTCGTGGTTAA
Source organism: Nicotiana tomentosiformis (assembly GCF_000390325.3). NCBI lineage: Eukaryota > Viridiplantae > Streptophyta > Magnoliopsida > Solanales > Solanaceae > Nicotiana > Nicotiana tomentosiformis. The sequence goes on from NC_090819.1 coordinate 19,291,888, forward strand.
CCTTGTCTTGAGGGATCAGGACTTGTTAGTCTATTTGCTACGTATTTTATGTATGGGAACAACGTATATGTAAGGTGACAAGTAATTATACATTGTTATTGGGTTAAAGCACACGGGTGGAACTTGTTTCTTTCTATTTTATTGCTTTGTTAATTCTGATATCCATGCTTAGATTAGATTATTACTTCTTTGATTATTCATTTCATAATTATTGCTTATTTCATAGTTGTTAAATATTTTTGGAAGTTGAAGTTTGGTATCATGGAACCATATTTGACATTAAAATTTATTCTCCACATTATTTATTACTCGAATTCATATCTTTATTACATGGTGAGGTGAGGAAGAGAGTAAAAGCACGAAGGGTGATGCGGTACCATTTCATTTACATTATCATTGTTACATGGTGAGGAAAAGAGTAAAAGCATGAAGGGTGATGCGGTGCCATTCCATTTACATAATCATTATTAGATGGTGAGGAAGAGAGTAAAAGCACAAAGGGTGATGCCATGCCATTTCATTCATTATTATTACTACATGGTGAGGATGAGTGTAAAAGCACGAAGGGTGATGCCATGCTATTATATTCATATTATGGCATGGTGAGGACGAGATTAAAAGCACGAAAGGGTGATGTCGTGCCATCTTCATATCATTGGTTTGACTGATTTTACCGGTGTTGATGATTTACTTTGTTATTTCATGATTCATATATGTCGTATATGTTATATTTCACCCTTTTCGCATGTCCCCTCCTAGTTTGTACATTATCATTCTCCATTATTATTGCTACTTTATATACACTTGTATAGGTTTATTTACGTAGGTGTCTTGTCATAGCCTCGTTACTACCTCATCGATGTTAGGCTCGCTCGACACTTACAGAGTATATTGGGTCGGTTGTACTCATACTACACTTCTACACTTCTTGTGCAGATACTGGTATTGGTCTCAGTGGTGTGTGAGGTGCTTCCGCTAGGATCATTGCATACGGAGATTCGAGGTAGATCTGTTGGCGTCCGCATACCTTGAAGTCCCCTTCTTTTTTCCACTTTTACTGTTTATTTCTTTCAAAACAGATGTATTTATTTCAGACTTTGTTTGTAGACTTCTAGTTGCTTGTGTACTCGTGACTCCGAATTTCTGGGAGTATATATTATCACGTAATTTGTATCAGTACTATGTTAGACTGGTTTTCTATCTCTCCTTGTATACCACCATTGCGTTTTTAACTGTTAAAATTGGTTATTTAATTGTTTCACGTCGGCTTGCCTACCAAGTGGATGTAAAGAACCATCACGATCCCGAGGTTGGGATTCCAGGTCATGACAGCAAGCTACTTACAAATAACATGTATGAAATAATAACAACAGAAAACTAGGAACAGAAATAAAGGAATAACTCGTATAAACAGACCCGAAGGTCAACTACCAGAGAGCCCAGAATAACAGTCTCAAGTCTCACATAACAACACCGAGGATAACTCAACAATCACAAAGAATTATAACCTGTCCAATTTATTACGGGGCACAACCCGATCCCGCCATATCATCATCGGTTCATATCATAATCCGTCCTTGTTCCCTCATATCATTTTAATACCATTTAATTCTGCTACGGCATGCAACCCGCTCCCCAACAGTTTCAAATTATCAATATAAACAATTCAACAACAATATTTACAAAACATCAACATCAAGAAGGTGAATGTATAAGACAGTAAAGGACCACAGAATAATCGAAGAATATCTAACACCTCGAAATCTCAAACCTTGCCAATTCATCGATACTGAATAGTTAAACAGCTCACATAGGTGAAACAATATTATAGAGTACATCAAATAATATAAGAACAATAAAACAGGTAAAACATGTGACAATTGAGATATACAATTAATGCAGGTAAAAACAAGTAGCAAATAAGCAGAAATCATGTAAGGAATGAACAAATTAAGTCAAAGCAACAAATAAATGACAAGTAACAAATATAACATAGAAGTCAAGTAAAAACATGCAACAATTAAAGCATATAACAAGAGATATCATGGAATAATTGAAAACATGGAAACAAATATCCAAATCTCGCATGCTAGATCCCATGACGACGTATATACACTCGTCACCTCGCATATACAATGTTTTCCTACATAATTCACATAACAATTAATTCAACAAGTCCTAATTCCTCAAGTCAAGGTTAGACACAACACTTATCTCACTCCGCGAACAAAGCAATCACTCAGCCATGGCCTTTCCTTTTGAACAAGCCTCCAAACTAATCAAATCCAGCAAATTATCGATTAAACGATTCAAAATAAGCTTTCGAAACTACTCATTAATGAAAGAATGATCATTTTTGAAAAGTCAACAAAAGTCAACCCCAGGCTTGCTTGGTCAAAACCCGAAGTTCGGACAAAAACCCGATTATCCATTCACCCCCGAGCCCGGTTATGTGATTTATTTCAACATCCGATCTCAATTTGAGGTTTGAAAATCAATTTTATAAAAATCCCCAATTAATATCCTAATCCCTAATTTCGACCATGGAAATCCTAAATTTGATGTTGAAATCTCATGAAAAGTTATGGGAAATTTAAAGAAAGTGGATTAGAGTTGCTTACCAATGATTATGGGAAGAAGAAGTCCTTGAAAAATCACCTCTAAAGTGTTTAGGATTGAAATGAGCCAAGTCCCGATTTTTCCCTTCTTTTACTATAACGACCCATCCGGTCGTTTTGAGTATTTACATTTACTTTCAGTGGTTTGAAGTCTTGAGTAGCTCTGTATGATGTTTCATGACTTGTGTGAATCGTCGGTTTTGGTTTTCAAGTGATTCGGGATTAGTTTGAAAGAATTATTTTCATGTCTGAAGCTTTAAGTTGGAATAGTTGACCAAGTTTGACTTTTGAGTATTTGATCTCAGATCGGAGTATTGATGGTTTCGTTAGGTTCAAATAGTGATTTTGGACTTGGGCGTATGCCCGGATTTGCATTTGGAGATTTCGAAAAGGTTTCTACACTAATTGGCGAAAGTTGGCAATTTAAAGGATTGGAATGTTCATAAGTTTGACTGGGAGTTGTCTTTGGAGATATCGAGTTTGGATTGTGGTTTCGGGAATTTGAATAATTTTGTTATGTCATTTGGGACTTGTGTAAAAAATTTGAGTTCATTCCGAGTTGATTTGATATGGTTCGGCACGAGTTTTGTAAGTTGAAAGTTCAAAAGTTCATTAAATTTGATTTGAGTTGCGATTCGTGGTTTTGATATTGTAATGCGTGATTTGAGGCCTCATGTAAGTCCGTGTTATGTTGTGGGACTTGTTAGTATGTTCGGACGGAGTCCCGAGGGCTCGGGTAAGTTACGGATGTGGTTCATATCATTTTTGTCTATTGTTGCATTGTTGGTTTCTGGCGGTGTATGATGCCTTAATTGTTCTTCGCGATCGCGAAAATGAAGATGCGATTGCGTAAGTTAAAGTCTAGAGCTGGGAATTTTTTGCTTCGCATTCGCGAGATATCGAATAAGTTCACGTAGTTAAGGGAACTGGAGCATCGCGTTCGCGAAGGAAATACCGCGGTCGCGTAGTGTTGAGATGGGGCAACTGGGAGCGAGAGACTGGAAAGATTGATGACTGAGTTGGGGCCTGAGAGCCGTGTTGTGAGTGATATTGTGGATCGGTTGCACGCCGTAGCAGGCATTGGCTTTATATATATTATTATGATATGGATCAGGCTGCACGCCGCAGCAGGTAGGCATTATTATTATTTATGGGATCGGGCTACATGTCGCAGCAGGCCATATTGGCTTTATATTAGCGCTTGGGCACGATCCGCACCACCGGAGTTTGACATACCAACAGTGAACGCAAGTATCGAGTGCCAAGCGACTGAGTGTCGAGTGACCGAGTCTCGAATGATTGAGTGTGCTGAGTGATTGAGTGTGATGAGTGGGAGTGTGAGATAGTGAGATTGAGTACTCTGAGAGTGAGTATATGGGTTTATCACTGTGATGTATTACATTTGACATGCATACTTGGCATGTAGGCATAGAGATGCATTTCCTCATGCTATACGGTATTGTGACATTCATGACTTCACATACACATTGACATGTAGGCATAGAAATGTACTTTCCCCATGCTATCTGAGAAGGAAATATCTTATCTGTTCTTGAAAGTTTTTGGGAAAAATCAGAGTTTTCTGATATACTCATATTTTGGTAATTTCGGTGAAAGATTTGGGTTTTACTGTCATACCTGAAAAGCATGTTTATCTTCCATAACTGTGAACGAGTTGAGCACTGTATCTTTGAGTTATTACTTGTACTGCTTTTATTATATTATCACGAGTTGTTCTTGGCTATTGGTGTTGGACTCTTGCCATTCTCCAAGCTCATCATTGCTTTCAACCTAAGGTTAGGTTTGTTACTTATTAAGAGCATGGGGTCGGTTGTACTCATACTACACTTCTGCACCTTGCGTGCAGATTTTGGAGCTGATGCTGCTGTGTATGGCGGAAGCTGGCATTAAAGATGTACCTGCGTTCCGGTTATAGCTGCCTCTTGTTCTTGGTAACTTTAGATTTATAAATCTGTTATGTACATTTCAAACAGATGATGTATTTATTTCATACCAGCTTTGTAAACTCTAAGTCTTAGAAGTTCATGTATAGTACTATCAGTCCTTGGGTTGTTGTATAAAAGTTCAGCTATTTCATTGTTTACTTTCTCAATAAATCTCATTCAAATTGAATTGTTATTAATTGGCTTACCTAGAGGGTTGGGTTAGGTGCCATCATGACTAGTTAGATTTTGGGTCGTGACATTTACCCAGCTGCAGATGTCGTAATTGTGATGCCTTGTTCGCAATTACGAACACCACAAATGCAAAGCACGGGTCCCAAATGCGAATTGTGCATTAGAAGTCCAGATGTCGCAATTGCGAATAGTCCCTCCCTTCGCAAATGCGCCAAAAGCTTCGAAAATACGAAGCTAACACAAGTCGCCTATGATTACAAATGCGACCACCATCTTCGCAAATGCGACCTAACTCCTTCTTCGCAAATACGAGGTCCCCAAATCCCAGGCCCTGCTCGCTAATGCGAAATGTTGTTCGCAAATGTGACGCAGACCTTGCAATTGCGAGATCTGCACCAGACGCCTGAAGCAATACTGCATCAACAATTCTCAAACCTTCCAAACTCATCCGAAATGCGTTCGAAACTCACCTGAGCCCCTCGGGCTCCAAACCATATATGCATATAAGTGTAATAACATTATAGAAACTCGCTCACATAATCAAAACGCTAAAATAATATCTAAAACTATGAATTGAATATCAAAACGAATGAAATTTCAAAGGAAAACTCAAGACTAACTAGAATCACAACTGAGCGTCTGAATCATACCAGACTAACTCGGATTTGTACCAAATTTTGCAGACATATTTCAAAGAGCAAAACAAACTTATGCCAAGTCCCAAAATTAAAATCCAAACCCGATAGCCAAGAAGTCAAGCTGCAGTCAAACATAGAAAATTTCCAAACTTTCATATTACTAGCTTTCGGCAAAATAAGTCAAATCAACTTAGGGACCTCCGATTTCAATTTCGAGCATATGCCCAAGTCTAAAATCACAGTACGGACCTATCGAAATCATAAAAATACCAATCTGGGATTGTTTACATAAAATATTGACCGTAGTCAACTCAAGTTATTTTTAAAGTCAAAAATTATATTTTCTTCAAAGAAATTTACATAACAATTTTCTGAAAAAAGACACAGACTGCGCACATAATTCAAAAAATATCAAATGAAGCTAATAGAAGTCTTGGATCACGAAAATAAGGACTAGTACTCAAAACGACCTATCAGGTCGTCACAAGAACAAAGTCACTAATTTATAAACAAAAGACAACGATAAATAAAATTTATGACTTAAACTAAACTAATAAAAATTAAGCATAAAAGAAGAGAGCTTATAAAATAAAATAACAATTTTAATGTAAAATAAAATAAACAATTTAAGTTGAACCAACAAATTATAAATAATTTCAAAGATTGCACTTGCATATTTTAGAAAAGATAATGTAAGATTTCACTTTGTAGAAATTTTGATCCTTATAAAATAAAATAGACTGTAGAATATTTCCTGCTGAATTTTAGTAAGGAGATTAAATGTAAAATAAAATAAAATAAAGTAGAAAAATAGAGATATAAAATAAAACACATAGAAGAATCAACTTACAAGGGTAGAAATTGATTAGTCTCTTAAGCCTTACCGGTTAGCATTGATCGGATATGCATGTCACGGTGACAAACATAAAAACTAAGCAAAATAAAGTGACTAGGTGATGCAACCAAGTTTTGAACTCATAACCATGACTAAAGTTTGAACCCACTAGACCATCTTATTGGCTATATAGTGTTAGTTAGTTAGGTAGGTATGAAGGCTAAAGAGTACATGTTAGAAGTTAGAGTGTGATATTATTATTTTAGAAAGTTAGCACCTAACTGTTAGTTAGGAGATGTATATAGTCGATTATTTATGCCACAATTAATCAGTTGAGAAATTTTCCAATCTCTGATTCTTCTACACTCTTCTTCCATGGCTGATTCTAACATGGTATCAGAGTTATGGAGACTGATTCGCATGAATTCCTAAGCTCAACTCAGTAAATTTATCGTCTAATTCGTGTTCGTCATTGTACTACTTCATTTCCCAACAAATCTGTGAAATCTACAGAATCTCATTGCTTTCTTTCGAATTGTGTAAAATTGAATTGAATTTGACCTTGTTCATCAATAGCGGCGAAATCTAAGATCGACTACACACATACTTTGTATCTACAACCTTCCAACACTCCAGGATTGCTACTAATTCCAATCCAGCTCACAAGTTCTGAGAACTATGGTTTATGGAGTAGATCTATGCATCTTGCTCTCAAGGCAAAGAGAAAGTTAGGGTTTATTATAGGAACATGCATTAAAGCGTTGTTTGAGGATGATCTCTTGCTAATATGGCAGGTACTATTATATCTCTTGCATCAAGTGGAGACATCTCTTTTTTGAGTTAGATTTCTTCATTGAGCTTACATCCTCCAGCATTCCTACAATTCACACAATTTCATTAGATTCAGAAACAAAAATCACTACTTTCTGACTATAAACTAAAGCAAGAAATTACTAATAAGTGGTTAAAATCCACACTTATCACTTCTCTAGCCCCTGCTGTAAATATTTCTTGTTTTACTATATTTCTAGCATAGCATAGGCAACCAAAAGTTCTCAAATATGCCAGTGAAGGTTGTCTCCTTTTTAATATTTTAAAGGGGCTCTTTCCACCTAAAACTTTACAAAGAAGCCTATTGATAAGATAAACTGCAGTCTGCACACATTCACCCCAAAACTTGAAATTTCCATGCTCTAGCAGTGTCTAGGATGTGTCTATACTTTCTCTTGGCCACTCCATTTTGTTATGGAGTGTACACATAATTACTCTGATGAATGACCCCATGAACCTGAAAGAACTCATTCCATTGATGGTTAAAGAATTCTCTACCATTATCTATCCTAACCACTTTAACAGAAGTATTAAACTGTGTTTGTATCATGCAAAAGAGCTGTTTCAGGAAGATAATAGTTTCACTTTACAGTTGCATTAGAAAAATTCATGTTGCTCTAATAAATTCATCCACAACTGTAAGCAAGTAATGTTTATTCTCATGTGTGGCTACTTTATATGATCCCCATACATCCATGTGAACAAGTTAAAATGGTTTAGTACTCTGATGCTCACTAATGGAAAAACTTAGCCTACACTGCTTAGCTAAAGGACAAATAGAATTTTTATTCTGCACTGTACTATCTACTTTGTTATGCAAAAAAGAAACATGTTGCATCACTGGCAATGAAGCATGCCCCAGTCTCCTGTGCCAAAGTTCACTTGAATTTCTATCCTTCTCCAATGCACTAATATGAGCAGTTGTTAACTTTCTTGTTCCTCTTCCTCTTAGCAGATATAGTCCACCATTTTTCTTACCAATCCCCTTCACCCTGCCACTGTAAAGGTCCTGGAAGTCACACAGCTTTGGCAGGAAAAGAGTAGCACCATCTAAGACCCTGATTAATTTTGTCACTAACATTAAGTTAAATTTAAAGTCAGGAACATATAACACATTTTTCAGTTTACTATATGCTGATAATTGAGTGTTACCAATGTGTGTGATCTCATTACTGTTTCTATTTGGTAATCTCACTTTTTCCCTCTTGCAACTATCCATATTTCTAACATCACTCAACAATCCTTGTAAAGATGTTATGTGATGTATGGCCCCCGAGTTCACTATCCAATTGTCATTAGCATAATGCAACTTCATGTATTTTGAAACCCATATCACATTCAGGGTGTTAGAATATTCTCATTTCAAGTTAAATTGATTTTTTCCTACACTCCAGGAGGCAACTGGTACCACATAAGTGTTATCTCTCTTTGAGGCCTAGTATTGCCAAACAAGGCACGTATGGAATGAAACAATTGTTGTTGTCCTCTTCATGACTCATAGCTTTCCAAGAATAACTGACGCTAATGTATTTATCCTTCCGATTATACCTCCCATATGCCACATGACTAAAATGACTCATTTATTTAAATCTCAAAATCATGAACATGGTCCCTATATTATCAATGCCTACTAGGCAAGTCCATGCCTCATGTGTCGAATCAATGATGTCATCATAATGATTAACAATGTCAGCACTATTGGTAGTAACCTTTATGCCTCTTAGGATATAACCTCCTGAAATACCGTGCTCAGTACCTTGATGGATTTTTGAATAATTTTAGCCAATCTCGAACCTCGTTGTCCATATTTATAGAAACCAGTGGGGGTTGAAGGCTCAAAAAGAAGAAGCATTATCTCGTGATCAAATATATTGGATAGGAAGTTTTATGGTAATATTCAAGCTAACACATCTTAAAGTAATTGTTGGAGGCTGCCAAAGGTTTAGTTTGGGTGTTTGGAGTGGAAATTTAGATTTGATGAAAGTGAACGGGTTATTCTCAATATGTCCTCCATGAGGATGCTATGTGAATTATTAATAGAGGTAAAGTATGTGTAGTCACACTAGGCCTTATGAAGTCTTGAAGAAAATAGGCCAAACTATGAGAATGATATTTCCCTATTATTGACCTCCGTTTACCCGGTGTTTTATGTGTCTATGTGTAAGAAGGTGGAGTTAATAGATAATTGGATTATGAGGAGCGACTATTTGCTATCCTTGTTAGATAAGTCGGGAAGTTAAGATTGCCTCTGTCAAGTGCTATGGCGAAAGCAATAGGTTGAAGAGGCTACTTGGGAGGCCGAGGAAGAAATGAAGAAAAAGTATCCTTATTTGTTGAATGACCATGTATTTAAAATTGTGATCTAGGAAAAAATTATAAGACTTACTTTTTATGAATTTTATATCATGTGAACAGTTGGCATTAAGGGTGTTCCGTTCTGGTAATATAATTGCTTGTGAGGCCATAGTTGATGTTGTTTTGTATTATGTTACGTCGTTGGCTTACGTATATGTTGTTAGGATGTGTTTCTAGGGCTCTCTGACAGGTGGATAGGCCTAGTTACAAGGGAAACTCTGGCGAAATTTTTGGACATTTTGGGAGTTAGTCAAATTTGGGGCTGCTCGAATGTGGTATGAAACAAACTGAGTTGCATAAGATGCTAATGACGGATTTTTACCCTGATTCGAGGACGAATGATCCTAAGCGGGGGAGAATGTAACACCACAGAAAATTTTGAAGTACTTAAGTGTAAAGCCCGATCGAATTTGCAAAGAAAATAATGTTTCATGGTGCCGGACTAGGCTTACGTATGCTCGAACTTTTTGGATTGAACAATGCACCGAAAAGTAAAGGAAAAGTTTTGGCAGAAATGCACCCATTATGCGACCACAGAACCACTCTGCGGACCGCATAATGGCCGCAGAGTGAGGCAGTTAATTGGGCCAGTTGGAAGCAACTATGCGGTTGACTATGTGACCGCATAACTGTTATGCAGTGCATTATGAGACCGCATAACATTTATGCGGACCGCATACACAGACAGTTCTTTTGGCTATTTTGTAACCAATTATGCGACCGATATGCAGTCCGCATATTGGTTATGCGATCGCATACCTTGTTCCGGAGCTCCATTTTTGGGTTTTTAAAAATCCGACCCTATTTCGTTAAATACACTCTTTGGGCTACTTTTGAGACATAATCTGATATTTTAGAGTGAGAGAGAGTGCCCTAGAGTGAGAAGGTATTCTTCAATTCTTGCTCAAGTTTTGGAAGATTAAGGAGGGAAACTCACTAGGTCTTCATCCTAGAGATTGGGATTGCTAGAATTTCCGGAACGTTGTAGTAATTAAAGGAAAGCTCAATTGAGGTATGTTGGCTAAACTTTCTCTCTTGGAATTAAATTCCATAATGTTTCCGTGAGTTTCAAAGTATGGGTTGCGTATTAAAATGTTGTGGCTTGAATCGTATTTCAAATGAAAGCTAGTATGCCAAATTATGTGAGAAAATCTCAATATTCTTAAGACTCTTAATTGCTCATATGTGTACCTAAAGTCTTGATTGGGAATGTCTTATTGTTGATAACCTATAAAGATGGTTGGAAGTGAAATCAGTAAATTGGGAATATAAAGTGTGGCCAACGTGCCAATAGTGAAAGTTATACTTGTGACCAATGGTGCCAATGAAATGAAATAATGTGAGAAAGATTATGAAATGAGATTTGACTCAACTATTCCAAAATTGACTTCGACAATATAATCGGCTAAAAGTCTATGAACTCAAGTGATGCCCATATGTGGCTGTTTTAGCTAATGTTATGCTTTGTAACTAATTTTCAATATGTTTTGCGTTCTTACATATTCGTGAGTGGAAATTGTGTATGATCTTAACTTGTACTTCGATTGCCAATCATTTTACTCCATTTATTGGAAAGAAATCGATTGTGTTTAAAGCCTTCATTACTAATGAATTTGAGGTTGTGATTTCTGGAATATTCTACTTGTTGATAATTATGATGATGATCTATGAAAGGGAAGAAATGAAAGTGTGGAATATGAAATACGGCCATTGCGCCATGAATAAAGAATCATATGTATGGCCAAGAGAGCCAATGAAATAATAATGTTGTAAGTGGTTGAAAGTATGGATTAGGTGATATGTGGTGTGAAAGGTTATAAGATGTACGTATTTGTACTTTTGTTTTCAATGTGTTATGAAACCCTATGGACGGTCTATGAAATGCATAGGTATATTATGTTATGAAACCCTATGGACGATCTATGAAATGCATAGGTATATTGTGTTATGAAACCCTATGGATGGTCTATGAAACGCATAGGTATATTGTGTTATGAAACCCTATGGACGGTCTATGAAATGCATAGGTATATTATATTATGAAATTCTGTGGACTGTCTATGAAATGCATAGTTACATTGTGTTATGAAATCCTGTGGACGGTCTATGAACGCATAGGTACATTGTGATATGAAATTTTGTGGACGGTCTATAAACGCATAGGTACATTGTGTTATGAAATCCATTGTCATATAAAATCATGTGGACAGTCTATGAAACGCATAAGTGTATAATATGATATGTGAACACTAAGGACGGTCTAATGAGACACATTATTAATGCAGACAATAGGTGCCCCTTTTATTGTCCTTGTTTGTACAGGTTGTTTCAATTACATTATATTATGTGTTCCACGTATAGATCATATGGGCATTCTATATTGAAAGAGGATTTCTAGCTATACATACTAGTGTTATTCGACAGTACTAACGTCTCTTTTGCCGGGGGCGCTGCATCTTTAATGGATGCAGGTGGTTCTACAGCCGGTGGCATTGATCAGTGATAGCAGTACACTCCTTTTAGCTGATTTGGTGAGCCCCACTTCATTTCGGGGTCATGTATCTTTTCCTTCTCATGTACTTTGTGGTTGAGGTATAGTCGGGACCTTGTTGCCAACATTTCCATGTTACTCTTCAGCTGTACTTAGAGGCTCCGTAGACAAGTTGTGGGTGGTATTTGATGTTGGGAATTGTATTAGAAATGTTGGTATTTGGCAACATGTTTTTCATTAAATCTATAAACTCGTACTATTTTAGAAATATTGAATGATGCTGTTAAGGGGAATGAAATGAGAGCGGTTAATGAAATCTCTTCATTATTTGATTAACGGAGTACATTTCCTCTTTATTCACGAATGAATTTGGGTAGAAGGAATCTAACAGGCTTGCTCGGTCGAGTTCACTCGATTGAGCGCCGGTTGCGCTCCTCGATTTTGGGGCGTGACACTTATGAGGAGGAGCCGGTGGCTATTCTAGCCCGGCAGGTCCGACAGTTGAGGTCTAAGAGTTATCCTTCAGTTCGGGTGCAATGGAGAGGTCAGCCAGTAGAGGCATCTACCTGGGAGTCCGACTCGGACATGCGAAGTAAATATCCACATTTATTAACCAGCTCAGGTACTTTTTCTAACTCCGTTCGAGGATGAACGTTTGTTTTAGAGGTGGAGAATGTGGTGACCCAAAAAGTCATCTTTAAATTTAATAAGTAATTATGTGTTCTACGACCTCAAAAAGTACCATTTATCATTTTTTGACTTGCGTGCGCAGTCCGTATAATTTTTCGGAAAATAGATTAAAATGTGAAATAGAGCTTTAAAACTCAACTGAGTTGACTTTGGTCAATATTTTGAGTAAACGGACTCGAATCGCTATTTTGACAATTTCGGTAGGTCTGTATTATGATTTGGGATTTGGGCATATCCCCGGAATCGAATTCCGAGGTCCCTAGTCCGAGATATGGAATTTTGATGAAACATTAAAAGCTTGAAAGCTTAATGATTTTTAAGAAATTACTAGTGTTGGATTTATTGACAACGGGTCCGTATTTTGGTTCCGAAGCTCGGTATAGGTCCACTATAATATTTAAGACTTGTCTGCCAAATTTGGTGAGAATCAGAGTTGATTTGACGTGCTTCGGACGTCCGGTTGTAAAAAATATAAGTTTTAAAGTTTTCTTGAAAATTTCTTTGATTTGGTGTCTGATTCGTAGTTTTTGGTGTTATTTTGGCAATTTGATCGCGCGAGCAAGTTCGTATGATATTTTAGGACTTGGGTGAATGTTTGGTTTGGAGCCCCGAGGGCTCGGGTTGGTTTCGGGTGATTAACGGACCATTTTTGGACTTGGGAAAAACTGCAGAAATCTGCTTCTGGTATCCTTCTTCGCGTTCGCGAGAGGGGGATCGCGTTCGCGAAGAAGAAACTAGAGGCGGATGAAAATTACTCTTCGCGTTCGCGAAGAGGGAGCCACGTTCGCGAAGGGAAGAGGGCAGTGTTCATCGCGAACGCGTGGAAGCGTTCGCGTTCGCGTAGAAGGCGAGGCCTGGCCGGGCACTAAGCGATAAAGCTTCGTGTTCGCATAGGTTGTATCGCATTCGCGAAGGCCAAATTTGGCAAGGCTTCGCGTTCGCGAAGAGCAAAGTTTTGGCAGTACAAAAATGTGCTTCGCGAACGCGAGGCACTGACCTGTTCGTGAAGGGTAAAAATCCCAGAAACAGAACTTAAGTTCTGGAAAATGGGATTCGTCCCATTTTCAACCCTTTTCCATTTTTGAGCTCGGGTAAGGCGCTTTTTCGGCGATTTTTACGGGAAAGCATTGGGGTAACTGTTCCTTATCCTATATTGATTATATTTCATGATTCCATACTCGTTTATATCATGAATCCGTGAAATATTTGGGAAAAAATCAGATTTTTCTAAAATCTTCCAAAAACGAAAATTTAAGATTTGAAGGTCCATTTGACATCGGAATTGGATAATTTTTATATGGTTGGACTCGTCTCGGAATGGGTGTTCGGATTTCGTAGTTTTTCCGAGATTTGAGATGTGGGTCCCACTGTCAAATATTTAAATGAATTTCGGATTTTTATCCGAAAAATTAGTAAATTCATATGGAATTAATTCCTATGATTCGTATTGAGTATATCAAATTGTTTGTGAATAGATTTGAAACTTTTGGAGACAAATTTAAAAGGAAAAGTTGTGGTCGAGTAATTTATTGGAATTTGCAAAGCGAGGTAAGTGTCGTGGTTAACCTTGACTTGAGGGAATAGAACCCTTAAACTATTTGTTACGTGAAATGCATGTTAATGACGTATAGGCGAGGTGACGAGTGTCTATACGTCGTCAAATTAATTGTTTGCATAATTACTTGAAAAATCATAAATTATTTTAAATCATGATGTTTCTCTCCTATTCTTTGTCAAATATTAATTCTTGAATTCCTGCTTTAATTGTCACATGCTACTTGAATTATGTGTATTAATTGTTATTTGACATTTAGCATATTAAATATTAAACTGCCTATTTTATCCCTGATTTCCATAATAATTTGTTATTTGTCATTGTTTGTTTTATAATTAAATCATAATTATTGTATGTTTGTTGTCTTATAATTTTATATTAATTGTTGCATTTATTGGGGAAATTTCTTCTATAAGAATTGGTAAATGGATATATTGGAGGATCGGGTTGCACGCCGCAACAAACTTATTAAAAATTCCATATTGAAGGATCGGGTTGCACGCCGCAACAGACTTATTAAAAGTCAACATTTGGGTGATCGGATTGCACGCCGCAATAGATTTATTAAAAGTCAATATTTGGGGGATCGGATTGCACGCCGCAATAGACTTATTTAAAAGTCAATATATATACTTTATTAAAAATAATTATATGAGAGAATTGAAAATGAATATATTGTGGGAGTGGGTTGCACGTTGCAACAGAGTTGAATGTGAATATATTGTGAGAGCGGGTTGCACGCTACAACCGGAATTGATGAAAATGATAATTGGTTATGACTATTGAGTTGTTTTCAATTATTATAAATGTGTTACCTGATTTAATTCTATTATCTGTTGTTGTTACTAATATTGCATACAGGTTCATGTAAGTGACTCACCTTAGCCTCGTCACTACTTCGTTGAGGTTAGGCTCAGCACTTACCAGTACATGGGGTTGGTTGTACTGATACTACACTCTGCACTTCTTGTGCAGATTTCGGAGTTGGTCCCAGTGGCGTGCCATAGACTTGCTCGGATTTCAACTACTCGGAGGAGACTTGAGGTATAACTGCACAGCATCCGCAGTTCTGAAGTCCCCGTCTATTTTACTTTAGTTGTGTGTTTGTTTCCAGACAGCTTTAATTTATTCAGACATTTATTTGTATTTATTCTAGAAGCTCGTGCACTTATGACACCAAATTCTGGGATGGTATTTAGATACCGTTGTTTTTATGGATTATTCACTATATTTCAGACTTTACTTATGCAATCGTTCTTTGTTATTAATAAATTTAAAAATTATTTAAAAATTGGTTAATATTATTCTAACGTTGGCTTGCCTAGCAAGTGAAATGTTAGGCGCCATCACGGTCCGAAGGTAGGAATTTCGGGTCGTGACAGGAGTCCACCATGATTTACATGAAAGAACAAGAGTCTTTGATGAGTGAAGCCAATTCTTGAAGCTCAAATGTCACACTAGAATTAGATACAAGTTGCATATTATTTGTTTTTTTGAAAAACTTTGTCACCTTGTTGAGAAGGCATGATTATTGTGGGTAATTGTTGGTCCCAACTGAGTATGAATGACTTACAATTGACTCTTTGAAATAAACTGTCACTTAGGGAGGTGGGAACTAATCTATTTGATTGAGGACAAGCAAAGACTTTAAGTTTGGGGGAGTTGATAAGTGTGAATTTTAACCACTTATTAGTACCTTCTTGCTTTATTTTTTAGTCCGAAAGTAGTAATTTTTTTTTTCGAATCAAATAAAATTGTGTGAATTTCAGGCATGCTGGAGGATGTGACTTCAATGAAGAAATCTAACTCAAAAAGGAGATGTCCTAGCTTAATAGTCAAAGAGGAGCAGTGCAAAGGATTGTGCGGTCCGCAGAACTTATTCTGCAGTCGCAGATAAAGATGCGGCCCGCAAAAATACAAGTGCGGCTGCAGATCTACCCTTGAAGCTTTAGAAGAGTTTAGCAGCAGCAGACCGCACACCAAATTCTGCGGCCGCAGAAGCTGTTTGCACTGACAAGCTTGGAAAGAACAGAGAAGTTGCAAAAGACCAAATTTGGAGCCTCCTTGAAGCGCAGTCTGCAGCCAAATTGTGCAGTCGCAGAAGCTGAAGTGCACCGTAGAAGTTATTATGCGGCTACAGAATCCCTCCTACTGTAAGAGCAACAGAAGAAAGTGCGGTCCGCAGCCAAATTGTGCGACCGGAGAACCTCCCGAAGGGTATTTTTGTCAGCAAATTTCATAACACTATAAATAGATGGGAAGCACTTTTTTAGGAAAACTTTTGTACTGTAGCAGCTGGTAGCGGTAAGAGTTAGTTATTTTGGGAAATTGGTGACTATAATTAGAGAAGACTCATTACTTTTACCTTTCAAATTTAGTTTTATGTCTTCAATTACTTCTTCTTTTTCATTTCCTATGCCTATGAGTATGCGTAGATAGATTTTATCTAGGGTTGTTACCCAACCCTAGTATGTAAAACTTATGGGTATTTAATATTAATGCTTGTTATTGATTGGGTGTATGTTATTTAGCCTTGTTTATACTTTATATCTAGAATTAATGGTTGCAAATATTGATTCATGTCTATTTGACTTAGTTCTTACTTGAGAAAGAGGAACCTAGTCTAGGAAAATTTGGCTAACAATAAATTGAACTAATTGAGGTTTTGATTAGTTTGATTAAAGAATTTGAACTAGAGATAGGGATAATCCCACTTGGGCATATATCATTTACTTAGATTCTACCCATTTGCTCTTGAGAAAGCCAATTTGGGCATAACCACTCTTTGACCGAGAGGTATTGAGTGGGTACTTGAGAATTGGTCTTGAGAAAGCCAATTAGGTGAAGGTTACATCCCTAAATTTTTTTCTTAATTGTTAAAAACACCAAAAATATTTCACTCTCTATTTGTTTACTAGTTAGTTCAATCTTCTAGAGGTTAAGTTAGATAACACTTTTTCACTATTGTTTGAAAGATAAATCTAGTTATTTCAAGTTCTTTTCTTAAGTAGTTACCTTAGCATCAATCTAAACTCTCTGTGAATTCGACCCCGACTCATGTTGGATTTTATAGTTACAACAAATATTTTATACTCGTTATTTGGGTGTGAATTGGACCTGATCAAGAAGCAGTCCTAATGGGATACTCCACCACTCATAAGGGGTATAGATTGTACGATAGGAACACTATCACCTTTTTTTAGCAGGGATGTTCTTTTCAGGGAATATGTATTTCCTTTTGTAACAACATTACAACAGCATATTGGTTCAACTCATCAAGCCTCAGACAAGACAACTGATTTTTTGAGTCATAACCGAGGAGAGAAATGAACACTATGGACACAGCAAAACCAAAAGACACATTTGAACCTTAGAACCCTTAGTTTCAATGGAACATGAGAATAATCAAGAAGATGCAGTTGATCAAGCAGATGTAGTAGCTGATTCAAATGATGTTGTCTTAGCTGACCATGATGCACCAACTGGACCTCCTGATGTACCAACTGGGATCACTCATTCTAGTTCCACAGCTCTCACTAGACAATCAACTAGGACAAAGCATCCACCAATTTGGATGAAGGACTATATTGTTGCTAGTAAGAAGGATTTACATTGTGCCTACCCCATATCAAACTTCATGTCCTATGACACTGTAACACAGAGATACAAAGATAACATAATGTCTTTTTCAGCACTTACATAACCTAAAACCTACAGGGAAACTGTGAAG
Organism: Nicotiana tomentosiformis; assembly: GCF_000390325.3. Classification (NCBI taxonomy): domain Eukaryota; kingdom Viridiplantae; phylum Streptophyta; class Magnoliopsida; order Solanales; family Solanaceae; genus Nicotiana; species Nicotiana tomentosiformis. Next base: position 19,309,769 of record NC_090819.1, read on the forward strand.
GATGAAAGGTAGATAGAGGCTATGAAACAGGAAGTCCAGTCATTAGAGAAAAATAAGACTTGAGAGGTGGTTGACCTGCCTCCTGGGAAATCCTCTATAGGGTCAAAATGGGTATACAAAATTAAGTATAAAGCCAATGGAGAGGTGGAAATATTTAAGGCTAGACTAGTGGCTAAAGGTTATAATCAACCTCAAGGACTAGACTACCATGAAACATTTTCACCAGTTGCAAAAATGGTGACAGTTAGGTCAGTGATAGCCTTAGCTGCTTCTTGTGAGCACGTGATTTTTGCCCAAACTAAAATTACTCCTACAAAGTTCAAAAATAGATCTTTCTAAATTATTTTTTATTTTTATAGAATTTTAGGATTTGTTTGGTTAATTTTGTTTGCATTTACTTGCTTATTTAATATTCAAAATTATGAAAAATACCAAAAATGTATAAAATATTCATTGCATAGCATCTTAGATTTAATTTTATATTAACATATAATTACATGAGTTAATTGTATTATTAAACAAAAATCACATAAATGGTCGTTTTTACATATTTAGCCTTTAGTTTTAAAATTAGTATTTTTTTTCTTTCATTAGTTTTAAGTTAATTAATTATTTTAATGTTAGAAATATATAATCAATTCAATTCTACAAATTAGATTGTTTTAGAATTTAACTTAGGTTTTTAATCAATTTTATTAGGATTTAAAAAATTCAAGAAAAAGAAAAAAATGTGAAAGGCTGTGTTTGTTTTCGAATTGGGCTAAAACCTTAGAGTTGGCCTAATTTTCCTTTAAACCCAACTCGCCCCAAGAACAGTCCGTTCCAGCCCTCACTTAACCCAAAACGGCGTCGTTTTAGTAAAGCTAATCCCAGCCGTTCAACACATCTCATCCAACAGTTCATAACTCCCTTCTCTAATCCCTTATATCTGTTGGAGACTGTCGGAGACCGCCCCCAAACCCCTCAGACCCCTCTCACTTCTCTATCTCTCTCACTCAATGAAACCCTAGCCGCCCCCAAATTCCTCACCCCCACCGGCCGGCGGTCACCGTCCAAATAGCCCCAAATCTTCACCCTATAATCCCCACACTTCCCTAATCCCAAATCCCTTACCGGTTTCCCCAAATAATCATCCAAACTCCCTAAATTCCAAATCTAAGAAGTCAAGAAAACCTAGTTATTTTTCTTTTTTGATTCTTTCCAAACTCGGGTTTGTCTTTCGTTATTACCTGCCTCAATCGACTACCTTCAGAGTCGAATGGTGATTTCATGTCATTGATTGGTCACTTCCACTTGATTGGCCTCAGACCCTTTCTTCTCCATTCAAAACCTCAATGGCTCAAGGTGGTAGCCCCATAGCTTTGAGGTATCGCTTGGTATTCGACTCTTCGGCCAAGATATGGTCGTTATCGTTACAGGTATCCATTGTTTCTGTCTTTCGAGCATGAACCAGTGCTCGTGTGACGATATCGACCCCTGCTCGGATTGTTTGAAGCTAGCAGTGATGTCGTTAATGGGTAATACTTCCTTCCGTTCTTTCATGGTCATTTGACTTAAGTGTATGATTTACTCACATGCTGGTGTTTTGGTTGTTTCACATGATATAGCTTAGTTTTAGGTTAATTATAGTATATTTTAGCTTAGTTTCATTTGTACTTAGCTGATTTTGCTAAAATTATCATTTGAAATGCTTGCTTAATGATGCATCAGTAATGGACTATTAGCATATCTTTTCATATGTTTAGCATGTTTAGATTAGGCAAGATTTAAATTTATTTAATTCTGTGTTAGGTTGCATAACAGTTAGTAATTTGCAAGAATTGGGGGACTAAAAGGTATACCAAAATCAGAGAATCTTATGTGTTTGGGCAAGAAGTTTCTATAAGGGACTTAAGTGCAATAAAACAAAAGAACTAGGGATAGTTTCAGAATTAAAAGATGCTAAAAAACCAGAAAGGGGAACAGCTGTCAAAAGAAAATATCTAAAAAGGGACAGCTGTCCAATTCAGTTGTGAAAGATGCTCTTTTCCCTAAAATTTAGGGATGGCATTCTGAGAATTATTCCCTTATCTTTAGGAGCACATGACAGATTTTTCACTGTATATAAAGGACCTCACTCACACATTTGGGGGGGGGGATTGGACAAAAAGAAAGGACACACACATAATTCACTGATTTTTTTCAATTTTTGCCCTCATTTCATACGGATTTCTCTTCCAAAAGGCAGTCTGGGACTTCATTTTAATATAAAAATGAAGATCTAGGATCCACCTGAATCTCGGGTTGCTTTTCCATATTACTGGGATTTCCTGGATTTTTGATTTTGAGGTTTAAGGTTGTTGTCCATTGTTTTCTGCTGCTATCTTCTTGCTACTGCTTTCTTCCCAGTTTTCAGAGACTTATTTTCTTTCTTCTCTTTCTTTGCTACTGTTAAGGTGTGTGCTTGATAGTTTCAAATAATGTAATTGTTATTTGAATATCACATTATTTTGAAATTTCTGTTGTTTGTTAGTTATGTGTATGTTGGATGTTCCTCTGTGTCTGATTGCAAATTTGAGTTTACATTGAAGAAAAAATGGTTGCATAAATCTTCATATATGTTGGTAACCTTAGTGATAAAATAATTATCAGTTCTGTACTCTGATTTATGACTGCTGAGGTTTGGTTTGCTGTTGTTAGATTCATATCATGTGAAGTTCTGGAAATTTTCTGTTAGATGTTGGCTTAAGAAGTGAGACGTCAGAAGTGTTGGAGATGAGCTTGGAAATCTGACCATTGCTTGGCCTGATTTTAAAAGTTTTATCAAGTGAAAGTGGTCATCTATTGTAATTATTGAATCCCAGTTAGTATAGTTACTAATATGGTTCTTGATACAAAGTTGTAATAACTCATGTCCATTATCAGTGAATGTAGTTATATAGATTCAGTAGATTGATAGTAAATGTTCAAGAAACACAGATTATGGAATGCCATCGTATAGCAGTTTAGCACGAGTCCCTCTTGCATGAAATAGCTTCATCATTCATAGTTTATTAACAATAGGAGACATGAATGTTAGTTTGAGAATGAAATTGTATAAGTGATTCAATTGGAGCTGGTGTTAAACTCGTTTGAAATACTTTTCGTCTGTGTGATTAGTTGGGCATAACTGGCCTTTGTCTAAGGTTATAATTAATTGGACTTTATGGCTACAAGGTCCAGGCTTCAAGAGGAAGCCAGAAAGTGGAGGCCTAATATGATTGGGCTTCACATGAAAGCCCATCTGGACATCATTCATCTTTGCAGTATTTTGCTTACTGGTTAAGTGACAAACCTTGTTATATATAAAGCTTAATGCTATGATTTTCACGTTTAGCCCATGTTTTGCTCATAACCAACCTGCATACAGCCATTCAGTGACTAAAATAATATCTAATTAATCTAATAGAATAACCAATCATACGCTAGTCAACCCCATCACTTAATAAAAGAAAAAATCATATAGGAATCCATGAGATTAACTTTATCATATTAGAAGCTTATTCCAAGACTGTTTTGCTTCATATTTCGTTAATTTCCACATTTGTAAACTCTTGGCCTTGTGATAATCTTAAACTGATTTTCGGACAAACAATCATCGAATATTTTAGTTTGCTTTAGGCGTGCATTTAATCTACTATCGTAATTGTGTACACGTTCGCGTAACATGATTACGATCCCCAAAATAAATCAAAGTACGCGTTCGCGCAACTTTGGCCAACAATCTTAATATTAATAAAGCGGGACTAATTGTGTACACATATGCGTGACATGATTTTAGCGCACCGAATAAAATGGATTCACACTCATGTGATCCGTTTCAAAGATAAATCCATAAGCGCCATATCTAAAAGCGGTAAAAGGTAAAATGCATATTAGGTTTTAAAACACGTAATTAAATAATTTAATTAAGCCAGGTGTGATTAAAGCGACCGTGCTAAAATCACAGAATTTGGGAGTGCCTAACACCTTCTCCCGGTTTAACAGAATTTCTTACTCGGTCTTCTGATTTTTGCAGACTTTAAACAGAGTAAAATTTCCTCGATTTGGAATTTAAAATAAACCGGTGACTTAGGACACAAAAAATTATCCCAAGTGGCGACTCTGAAATCAATTTACTAATCCCATTTCGAATAATATCACTTTAATTGAAAAAACTCCCTATCCCCCTCGGGAAAAAGGAGGTGTGACACCTCTAATGACTAGGTCTTTAAAGAATAGATGTCTTCAATGCATTTCTACAGGAAGATCTATATGAGGAAGTTTATATGGACTTGCCTCAAGGATTCCAAAGACAGGGGAGAAAAAGGTTTGTAGGTTATTGAAGTCCTTGTATGGTCTTAAACAGACCCCAAGACAATGGAACCTAAAACTTACAGAGGCTCTACTAGGTGTAGGCTTCAGTCAGAGTGTCTATGACAATTCCTTATTGTAACGACCCGGCCAATTACTTTGAATATTATAACCTCGTTCCCTTATTTACTACTCAATTTATGTCTTGCAATTAATTTATGAATTATCGGGTTAGTTGGTTCGGGTCCGGAAGGAACTCGAAATGAAATGAGGCACTTAGTCTCATAATTGAAAATTTTAAATTAGAAAAGTGGACCGGATATGGACCTATGTGTAAACGATCTCGGATTTAAATTCTAATAGATCCGTTAGCTCCGTTAGGTAATTTTGGACTTAAGAGTGCGTCCGGAATGTGATTTGGAGGTCCGCGGTAGAATTAGGCTTGAATTGGCGAAATTGGAAATTTGGCGATTTCGGTCGGCAGTTTGAAAAAATTTGATATCGGGGTCGGAATGGAATTCCGGAAGTTGGAGTAGGTTCGTAGTGTCATTTGTGATGTGTGTGCAAAATTTGAGGTCATTCGGACGTGGTTTGGTTAGTTTTGGCATCAGACGCCGAATTTAGAAATTTAGAAGTTCTTAGTCTTGAATCCGAGGGTAATTTGATTTGGTGTTGTTTTGAGGGATTCGAAGGTTCGACTAAGTCGGTATGTTGATATATGACTTGTTGATATTTTTGGTTAAGGTCTCGAGGGGCTCGGGATGATTTCGGATGGGTATCGGGGAGTTTGGAAGTTGGAAAATGCAGCTGGAGCTGCTATTCTGGTGTGTCCGCCCCTGCGGATTGGGAACCGTAGGTGCGATGATCGCAGGTGCATGGGAGGCTCGCAGATGCGGAGATGGTCGCAGATGCGAAGAGTGGATCGTACCTGCGGGCTCGCATGTGCGAGGAGACTTCCGCAGGTGCTAAGTCTATTCAGTTAAGTGGAATGCACAAGTGTGCACCGGAGTCCGCAGATGCGGAAGCACAGGTGCGAGAAAGGGTCCGCAGGTGCGAAATCCCTGAGGCAGACCCTATATATCACACTTCGCGAATTTTGGTGCGTTCTTCACCATTTCTATTCGGTTTTTGGAGCTTTTGGGAGAGATTTGAAGAGGGAATCAAGGGGGTTTCATTGAGGTAAGTTACTTGAGCTCTAATACTTATATATATGGTGGTTTTCCGTTGTTTAATCATGGTAATTAGTGAAAATGAGGGGTTAGGGCTTGAAAATTTTGGAAAGTAATTTAAGGATTTGAGGGACCAAACGGAATCCAATTTTGATGAATTTTATATGGTTAGACTCGGGAGAAGACAAGGTTTATTATTCTGCCATTTTTGACTAATTTCGAGACGTGGGCCCGGGGGTCGGGTTTTGGTCGGTTTGGGATTTTTGGCATATTTTGTAGTTTTTCTTGTGGAATTCATTCCATTAGCATATATTGATGGTATTGTAGTGATTGAGATTAGATTCGGAGCATTTGGAGACCGGGTCCAGAGACGAGGGCATCCCGGAGTAAGAATTTTACGTTGTTAAGGTAAGTAACAGTTTTAACTCTTGCTTTGAGGATATAAACCCGGAGATTTGACATCACGTAATTGTTTGGAAGTGATACCCACGTTAGGTGACGAGCGTGTGGGTGTGCACTACGAGGGATTGAGACTTGGTCCATCCCGTGAGGCTGTGAGGCCTAATGGCTATTATCTGTGGTTATGTGTTTAATTGTTGTTGAACTTGTTTGCCTTCATGATAGAGATCATGCTTAGGCTTTATTCATGCTTACATTATTTGTACTCAGTCATAGAAATTTTTGTACATGTTTACCTCAGGCTCTATTAATTGCTAATATGTGGTAATACTTGATGTGGGTTGTGTTCCCTTATTGTTGATGATGGTGAGCCTAGTGAGGTACATGATTGAGTGAGCCCGAGGGCCTGGTTGTGAGGATATTAATACCATAGCGCGTAAGTTGTCTGCGTAGCATGTGAGTTGACCGTGTGGGTCCAGTTATTGACACCATAGCGCGTGAGTTGTCCGCGTAGCACGTGAGTTGACCGTGCGGATCCAGGTATTGATATGATGGCACGTGAGTTGTCCGTGCTTAGCGCTTGGTCTTTGGGAGCCCCTCCGGAGACTGTATATACCCCCAGTGAGCGCAGAGTGTTGAGTGTTTTGAGTTTTGAGTGCTGAGTACGAGTGATGAGTGATGGAGTGACACTGCTGTGAGGTTGTATTTATTGGTGTTGTTGCTGCATTTATCTGTTAAACTTCTTTGTGGCATTTACTGAGTTATGGAGTTTACCTGTTTATTTCTGTTTATTTTTAAATTGTGAAAAAATAAATAATTGGACTGTTTTACTTAGCTCGTCACTATTGCTCAGTTCCTTAGTTATTTCTGTTACTTGTTGAGCTGGTTGTACTCATGCTACACCCTGCACTTTATGTGCAGATTCAGGTGAATTAGAGCACGGCGATCGTTGAGTTCAGACCGGCTATCTGTGGAGATAGCAAGGTAGTTGCTAGCATTCGCAGGACCTTGTTACTCCTATTATCATGTCTTCTTTTGGATTGTATTGACATTTAGATAGTTTCATTTCTTAGTTCATAGATTTAGACGCTCATGACTTAGTGACACCCCGATGTTTGGGGCTCGTTTCTGTATTTCAAAAATTATATTTAAAGTTGATTTAGTTTATGAGAAATTCAGATATTGAAATGTTTTATTAAATTCTTATAATCGATTTAGTAGTAATATTTTGGGAAATAGGCTTGCCTTGTAACACGATAGGCGCCATCACGACCACGGTTAGATTTTGGGTCGTGACAAGTTGGTATCAGAGCTCTAGGTTACATAGGTCTCATAAGTCATGAGCGGGTTTAGTAGAGTCTTGCGGATCGGTACGGAGACGTCTGTACTTATCTTCGAGAGGCTGCAGAACCTTTAGGAAAAATTCACATTCTTGGATTCTTATCGTGCGTTCTGTGCATTCTAGTAACTAAACATCTGTATTTTATTCTCTCACAGATGGTGAGGACTCGTGCTACCGGTCAAGAGGGTCAACCACCAGTTTGGGTCGTGAGAGGACGAGGTCGCGGTAGAGGCCATGGTAGGGGCAGAGGTGCAGCCCGTACAGCAGCTGGGGCAGTACCTGCAGATCCATCGGTTGTCCCAGATCAGTACCAGGTTTCAGTTGTTGATGCACCAGCTCAGGCACCACCTGTGCCTATTGTGATTCCGGGTCTTCAATAGGCCCTAGCTCAGATTCTAACAGCGTGTACCGGCCTTGCTCAGGCAGTCTCTATTTCGACGGCCGCAGCCACTTCTCAGGCCAGGGGAGGCACTCAGACTCCCGTCGCTCGCACACCAGAGTAGGTTATTCAGGGACTTCAAACACCGGAGGCACCACCAGCCCAGCCAGTTGTAGCTGCACAGGATTATGTGGTTCCTGCTATGCCTGAGGATGATCAGCGCAGGTTGGAGAGGTTTGGGAGACTCCAGCCACCACCTTTCAGTGGTACAGAGAGAGAGAACGCTCAGGACTTCTTGGACAGGTGTCAGAGGATACTCCGTACTGCTGGTATTTTGGACACTTGTGGGGTCTCATTCACTACCTTTCAGTTTTCTGGGGCTGCACTCAGATGGTGGGAGACTTACGAGAGGCGTAGGCCTGTTGGCGCAGCACCCCTTACTTGGCAGCAGTTCTCCGTTCTTTTTCTGGAGAAGTTTGTACCTGAGTCCCGCAGAGAGGAGCTGCGCAGGCAGTTTGAGCAGCTTCGCTAGGGTGAGATGTCTGTTACATAGTATGAGATGCGGTTCTCCGAGTTAGCTCATCATGCGGTCTGGTTGGTTCCCACAGACCGAGAGAGGATCAAGAGGTTTATAGATGGCCTCGGTTTTTAGCTTCGATTGCTTATGACCGGGGAGAGAGTATTTGGGGTTACCTTTGATGAGGTTGTCGACATTGCTCGATAGATTGAGATGGTTCGAGGTCAGGAGAGGACTGAGAGGAAGGCTAAGAGGCCTCGTGGTCAGGGTGATTTCAGTGGTGCTCCTCAGGGAGGTAAGTTTCCGCAGGACCAGTTTCAGCAGGGCCCGTCATCATTCATAGCATTGCCAGCACAGAGTTCTCATTATGTCCCGCCCGCTCAGGTATCGTCAGGTAATTCTTTTGGGCATCAAGAGCAACAATTTCGTCAGAGGAGGGGTTGTTTCGAGTGCGGGGATTTCGGTCACATTGCAAGATATTACCCTAGGATGTTGGGTGGGACTCCGCAGCGGAGTACTCAGCCTCGGACTACAGCACCAGTTACCTCACCACCCGCCCAGCCAGCTAGGGGTGGAGTTCAGCCAGCTAGGGGCGTAGCCGAGTCAACTATGGGTCACCCGAGAGGGGGAGGCAGATCAGGGGGTGGTCAGGCCCGTTTCTATGCCCTCCCAGCCAGGCCAGACGCTATTGCTTCAGATGCTGTGATTTCAGGTATGTTACTTCTGTTAGACTCGTTCGAGGACGAACGTTTATTTAAGAGGGGGAGAATGTAACGACCCGGACAGTTGTTTTGAATATTATAACCCCGTTCAACCATTTACTACTCAAGTTATGTCTTACAATTGATTTATGAATTATCGGGTTAGTTGGTTCGGGTCCAGAAGGAACTCGGAGTGAAATGAGGCACTTAGTCTCATAATTGAAAACTTTAAGTTAGAAAAGTGGACCGGACATGGACCTATGTGTAAACGATCTCGGATTTGAATTCTGATGGTTCTGTTAGTTCCGTTAGGTGATTTTGGACTTAGGAATACGTCCGGAATGTGATTTGGAGGTCCGTGGTAGAATTAGGCTTGAATTGGCGAAATTAAAAATTTGGCGATTTCGATCGGCAGTGGGAAAAAATTTGATATCGGGGTCGGAATGGAATTCCAAAAGTTGGAGTAGGTTCGTAGTGTCATTTGTGATGTGTGTACAAAATTTGAGGTCATTCGGACGTGGTTTGGTTAGTTTTGGCATCGGGTGCCGAATTTGGAAATTTAGAAGTTCTTAGGCTTGAATCTGAGGGTAATTTGATGAGTTGGTATTGTTTTGAGTGATTCGAAGGTTCGACTAAGTTGGTATGTTGATATATGACTTGTTGGTATTTTTGGTTGAGGTCCCCAGGGGCTCGGGATGATTTCGGATGGGTATCGGGGAGTTTGGAAGTTGGAAGATGCAACTGGAGTTGCTGTTCTGGTGTGTCCGCACCTGCGGATTGGGAACCGTAGGTGCGATGATCGCAGGTGCGTGGGAGGCTCGCAGATGCGGAGATGGTCACAGATACGAAGAGTGGATCGCACTTGCGGGCTCGCAAGTGCGAGGAGACTTCCGCAGGTGCGAAGTCTGGTTAATTAAGTGGAATGCGCAGGTGCGCACTGGAGTCCGCAGATGCGGAAGCGCAGGTGCGAGAAAGGGTCTGCAGATGCGGAATCCCTGGGGTAGACCCTATATATCACACTTCGCGAATTTTGGTGCGTTCTTCACCATTTCTATTCGGTTTTTGGAGCTTTTGGGAGAGATTTGAAGAGGGAATCAAGGGGGTTTCGTTGAGTTAAATTACTTGAGCCCTAATACTTGTATATATAGTGATTTTTCGTTGTTTAATCATGGTAATTAGTGAAAATGAGAGGTTAGGGCTTGAAAATTTTGGAAAGTAATTTAAGGATTTGAGGGACCAAACGGAATCCAATTTTGATGAATTTTATATGGTTAGACTCGGGAGAGGACAAGGTTTATTATTCTGCCATTTTTGACTGATTTCGAGACGTGGGCCCGGGGGTCGGGTTTTGGTCGGTTTCGGATTTTTGGCATATTTTATAGTTTTTCTTGTGAAATTCATTCCATTAGCGTATATTGATGGTATTGTACTGATTGTGATTAGATTCGGAGCATTTGGAGACCGGGTCCAGAGACGAGGGCATCCCGGAGTAGGATTTTTATGCTGTTAAGGTAAGTAACAGTTTTAACTCTGGCTTTGAGGGTATAAACCCGGAGATTTGACATCACGTGATTGTTTGGAAGTGATACCCACGCTAGGTGATGAGCGTGTAGGTGTGCACTGCGAGGGATTGAGACTTGGTCCGTCCCGTGAGGTTGTGAGGCCTAATGGCTATTATATGTGGTTATGTGTTTAATTGTTGTTGAACTTGTTTGCCTTCGTGATAGAGATCATGCTTAGGCTTTATTCATGCTTACATTATTTGTACTCAGTCATAAAAATTTGTGTACATGTTTACCTCAGGCTCTATTAATTGCTAATACGCGGTAATACTTGATGTGGGCTGTGTTCCCTTATTGTTGATGATGGTGAGGCTAGTGAGGTACATGATTTAGTGAGGCCGAGGGCCTGGTTGAGAGGATATTAATACCATAGCGCGTACGTTATCTGCGTAGCACGTGAGTTGACCGTGTGGGTCCAGGTATTGATATGATGGTACGTGAGTTGTCCGTGCTGAGTGCTTGGTCTTTGGGAGCCCCTCCGGAGACTGTACATACCCCCAGTGAGCGCAGAGTGTTGAGTGTTTTGAGTTTTGAGTGCTGAGTACGAGTGATGAGTGATGGAGTGACACTGCTGTGAGGTTGTATTTATTGGTGTTGTTGCTGCATTTATCTGTTAAACTTCTTTGTGGCATTTACTGAGTTATGGAGTTTACCTGTTTATTTCTGTTTATTTTTAAATTGTAAAAAAATAAATAATTGGACTGTTTTACTTAGCTCGTCACTATTTCTCAGTTCCTTAGTTATTTCTGTTACTTGCTGAGGTGGTTGTACTCATGCTACACCCTACACTTTATGTGCAGATTCAGGTGAGTTAGAGCACGGCGATCGTTGAGTTCAGGCCGACTATCGGTGGAAATAGCAAGGTAGCTGCTAGCGTCCGCAGGACCTTGTTACTCCTATTAACATTTCTTCTTTTGGATTGTATTGACAGTTAGACAGTTTCATTTCATAGTTCTCAGATTTAGACGCTCATGACTAGTGACACCCCGATGTTTGGGGCTCGTTTTCGTATTTCAAAAATTATATTTAAAGTTGATTTAGTTTATGAGAAATTCAGATGTTGAAATATTTTATTAAATTCTTATAATCGATTTAGTAGTAATATTTTGAGAAATAGGCTTGCTTTGTAACACGATAGGTGCCATCACGACCACGGTTAGATTTTGGGTCGTGACACTTATTCACCAAAAGATCTGGGAATGACATTGTGATCATCTTAATCTATGTACATGACCTACTGCTAACTGGAAGTAGCATAGAGCTCATTAATGAAGCCAAGTCAGTGTTATATCAACAACTTAAGGTAAATGATATGGGGGAGCTCATGTATTTCTTAGGGATTGAAGTCTTGAGGTCTCATCAGGGCATTCTGCTCAATTAGAAAAAGTACACAAAGTACACTTTGGAGCTCATTTAAGAATTGGGGTTGAGTGGTGCAAGGCCTGTTCTTACACCTCTAGAATTCAATCAGAGGCTTACTTCAGTGGAGTTTTACAAGGCAATTAGCAGCAAAGTACTTGATCCTTTGGTAGATGTCACAGGCTATCAGAAGCTCATAGGGAAACCACAATATCTTACAGTTACCAGGCCAGACATCAGCTATGCAATCCAAACTCTGAGTCAATTTATGCAGGCCCCTAAGGAGTCTCATGTGGATGCAGTCATTCGTGTAGTGAGGTACCTCAAATATGCACCATGAATGGGAGTTATCATGAGGAAAGGACCAACTAAAACTTTAGTTGGTTTTTGTGATTCATATTGGGCAGCTTGCCCAGTGAGCAGAAAGTCTGTTAATGGATATATTATTAAATTTGGTGATTCCTTGATATTATAAAAATCAAAGAAATAACACACAGTCTCTCGTATAAGTGCTGAAGCATAATACAGAAGCATGGCTTCAGAAGTAGCTGAGATAGTTTAGTTGCGAGGCCAATTTGCTGAACTAGGGACTCCCATTCACCAGCCAATCACATTGTTTTCAGACTGTAAAGCAGCTATGCAAATAGTTGCTAATTTCATTTTTCATGAGCGTACAAAACACATCAAAATTGATTGTCACTTCATCCAGGAGAAACTCAAACAAGGAATCATGCAGACACAATATGTCTCTACCAAGCATTAGTTGGTTGATCTACTCACAAAGGGGTTGGCCTCACCTCAGCATCAGTTTCTACTTGGCAAGCTGGGTGTGTTAAACATTTTACACCCTCCACCTTGAGGGGGAGTATTGGCATATATAGAGTGTTAGTTAGTTAGTTAGTTAGGTATGAGGGCTATAATGTACATATTAGAAGTTAGAGTGTGTTATTATTATTTTAGAAAGTTAGTACCTAACTAACAAGGAGCTGTATATAGTCGGTTGTTTATGCCACAATTAATCAGTTGAGCAATTTTCCAATCTCTGATTCTTCTACACTCTTCTTCCATGGCTGATTCTAACACATCTCTCCACATGATCATCTTCGATCAAGTGGGTTCAAAAAAGGTTTATATCAATATTTTACATATTTTAACCTATATAAAATACCAAAAGTTTTCGACGAAGCGGGTTCATATGAACCTTCTTGACTCTACATGGGGTCCGCCCCTGGCTGAAACTAAAAAAGTAAACCTTAACACGTTAAGTCAGACACTAAAGAGAATTATACTAAAAATATATAATATTTTAATATAGTTTTGTCAAGTGACCTACATTAATCTACTAATATAAAGGAGAAGAAAAACTACATTGTGGATGTTATTATATTTTTATGTGAATGCTTAATTTATAGAGGTCAATCATCTTTTTCTCTAAAAAAGAAATTTGTCCAACATGGAAGAAATCTATATTTTCCTTTAAAGAAAAGTAAAAATCAATTATGGTGAACTATTTTCATTTCCTTCAAAAAAGTAAAATCCAAACATAAGGCAAACTCTAACGGATGTTTCACAATTTCTCTTTTTTATGAGGAAATAACGAAACACCCTTCTCAAAACAAAATAAAACTAGACTTCAAGACACAAATATAATGTCCATTAGAGAACTGAAAAACGAATGCCCGTAATAGAAATAAGAAAAGAGTTATAGACTATAAAAGGTGCTATTTCCTGGGCTTGGTACCCACACCTATATAATTAAGAGTGTCTTAAGTTTATTTTTACTAATAAATAATCCAGCGATGCAGACCAACTATTGAGCAAAAAAGTTGCCGAGTAAAAATTTATCAAATTGCTGGTACGTATTAAAACAGTAAAAGGTGCAATAGCAAAACCCAGAAAAGTAATTTATCATTTACCTCGCAAAAGCAAGAATTTTGATTTACTGATTTATTTATTTTTTATTTTTTATTTTTGTTTGCATTAGAGTCTGAACATAGAGATCTAAGATAATTATTGTTGAAAAATAACTAGTCTAACCATGTCCAAATTCCAACATTTCAAGCAAAAGATTCAATTAAAGAAGTGAACTTAACCGCCGGGGGTTGTGGTAGGATGGATAGTTTTCTGTCCTTAATTAGATGTCTTGGATGCGAGCTATAGGAATAAAAAATGCTGACAGGGAACACTTTCCTTCTTAATGAGCCTTACACAACGCAAATTTGGATTAGCCGGGGAACCAATATAGGTGCCGACCACCAGGCAGAAAACCAAAAATAATTGAGAACTTACAGACTTGTTCTAATTTGAAGGGGAGTCTTGGAGCACGGTAAAGTTGTCTTTGTGTGACTTATAGGTCACGGGTTCGATCTGTGGAATCCGCTATTGATGATTGCATCAAAGTAGACTGCCTACATTACACCCCCTTAGAGTCCGGCCCTTCTCTAAACCCTATATGAATACGGGATGCTACGTGCATTGGTCTGCCCTTTTGACTTACTCTAATTTGTAAAAGGAAAAAAGGCGATATAACTTAAAACTATTGATTACAAATTGAAGGCTGGAATGGAAAAAACACAATTATGATTAGAACTTGGTAACTTTTGAAGAAGAAAGAAGTCTCCAGTTCATCTTGTACTCATTCAGTTTCCTAATTGGAAGTTCATAATCTTTAACTCCACTTGGTCATTTATTCACAAAGGAAAAGAAAATTCATACATCAACTTCACAATCTGGAGAACCAAGCAAAGGTACTTGACCCACAAAACCCTTCTTGTACCCTACCAACATATCACACTTGACATAAATTCCATAATGTCTAGTCCTTACAAATGCAGCTTTATATCTCAATTTACCCATAAACACTAGTCTCAAAGCCACCATCCCATACGTTTCATCCACCACCAACCCATTTGCAACTTCCACCGATACCGGCACCGACGCGCCTCCGATCACCGGCGACAAGGGCACCGTGCTTTTTGTATCCTGAAATTAAGGATATCAAATTTAGCCGATAAAAATATTACTCATCTATCTTGTGCAAGTTGACGAGTTAGATTGGACATATAATATGTAGAAATGACACTAGATAACAACTCTAAAGAGATGCTATTTAGGAATTAGCTAATGTGTCATGAATTCAGCTTTCAGTTTAACTTTTCAGGACATAAATATCTCAAATTATACTAAAATTAAAATTTTTAGTTCAAATTTTCAGCACAAAATAAGTACTAGCTAATCTTAAAAAAATATCCCTAAGAATGATTGTTTGTGCACTTTCCCGACACATATTCATTAGCGGGTCAACTTAGACATAGCCCAAGTTAACCATCTGAAAGCTTGGATCAATTTGTACAGTCACGTCGCCCGAATTAGCCCATTAAAAGAACGTATCCAAATGTAAAAATACAAAAAAAAATTGGGTTTTGTTGATTATATGAAGTTCTGATAATATTAAAAAATGTTAATTTGCTTGGTAATTAAAGTCCCAAAAAGGAAAAAAGAAAACAAAGAAAAATAATTTTGAATTGGTCACACATTGGTTAGCTCAAACTGACCCGTTCATTTTGACCCAAAGAAATTCGGGACAAGTTATGACCCGACTTACTTATTAATTCGACCTGTTTTAACTCATCTAAATTTAGCACAACCCGACCATTTCATAACCTTTCTTACCTGAAATAAAGGTGGCAGCATCACTGGAGGTGTAATTGCTTGACCCTTGTAAGAAACAAGAGCTGAAATTTGGTCATAAAACAAGCTGACTCTCCTGTTTGGATTTCTTACTAACACTGTGAATTGCATGGTGGTGAACATATAAGGAAGGGATGTGATGTTTAATTGGTAAATTGCAGCATTTACTAGAGTGAAATTTGGCTTGTGAGGTCGATAAATTAGCCACCCTATGAGCAAAGTGAGACCAGCTAATATGAGGAAAATTAGTAGAAAAGTGCACAAAGTTTTGGCAGGATTTTTAGATGATGATAATGGAGATGGTCTTTGAGTATAGCCACCTTCATTTTGACTCTTTTGTTGATCACTCATTTTTGGAATTTCTTCTAGCTAAATCTTGTACAAATTGGCTTAATTAGCTTTGCTTTTTTCTCCAAACTCCACCTTACAAGTAGCTATACTTTTCCGCTCGTATTGCTTCTTAAGTCAGTGTTGACCTGTATATAAGTTAGATGTTAGTTCATAATATAAACATTGTAAGAGAAGAAAAGAAGGTATTATAAAATTAAGACTCACCTCAATATTTTACGTAAGCAATTTCTTGAACTTAAAATTGCTCAAAACTCCCCCTCACTTATGACTATTTTTCTTAAGTCGATGTTGATCTGTATATAATTGAGATGTTAGAAGAAGAAAAATCCTATTATATAAGCACTAACTAAATAAGAGAAGAAAAGATGGTATTATAAAATTAAGACTCACCTCAATATTTCACATAATAAGCAATTTCTTGAACAATTTTAACCAAAACCAAGTAGCTTTAGCAAAGGAGAGAGTTAGGCACAGCTTTGAATTGTTAAGTGAGTGATAGTGGTGAGAGAACAATAAGAAAAAGGTGGGAAAAAAAGAGAATCTAATGGGTCAAGTGGAAGACAAAGAAAGGAAAAGAGAAGAATTAGGTTCTCTCTTTGCTTAGTGATAAGAGAAGAGAAGTTAGCTAGTTGTTTCAGTGCAATTCTTTTTGTTTTGTTTTTTTTACTTTAGCTTACGACTATTGATTACAAAGATTCTTGGCTAGCTGCCAACTAAATGTAAATTCTAAGTATGTAACCGCGGAGTTATATGGTGACACCTAGAAAATTGATTGGAGCTACTTTCGTCACCATTTTTTGTGTCCAGTTTTATAACAGTTGGTTTGGTTATGCTCCTTTTTTCTTTTTCTAATAATGTTTGAATGAGTTTAGGTAGGAATTGTTTTTAGAGTTGCCGTGGAACAATTGCGTTTGTGTTTTGGTCGTTTAGTTACCGGAATTAGGATATTAATTTCAGCATAAATTTTAAAATTATGTTTATTTAGTGTTTGATTATTGGTATTAGTTAAAATTAATATAAATTATATACCATATCTTGATATTTTCTATCCAACATAAGATGCAGGATTACAATCTCTGAATTGTACTACGAGGACATCCTTGTTCTTAATAAATACTCCCTCCGTTACAATTTAGATGAGGTAGTTTGACTCGGTACGGAGTTTAAAGAAAAAAAGAAGACTTTTGAAACTTGTAGTCTTAAAAGCTTAAGGGGTAAAAGCTTTGTTGGGCCATGACATTTGTGTGGTTATAAAAACTTCTCATTAAGGGTAAGATGGGTAAAATGAATAGTTTAAAATTCAATTATTTCCAAATTTAGAAATGTGTCATTTATTTTGGAATAGACTAAATAGGAAAGTACCTCATCTAATTTGAAACGGATGGAGTAGTATAACATATGGAAGAAAAAAAGGAAATTACTCCTCTAATGAAATATGAATAACCCGTCCTCCTCTCTTTAAAAGAATGGGTGCTTCCGGTTCTGTTCGTACTTGAAACAATTTTGCCTTCTCCTTATTACTAGATCTCTAGAGTCAATATTTGTATATGAGAACTACTGAACTCAATCACTTAATGTCATTACTCTTCAGTTTTCTTCTGTTGAGGTCTATCATGCAGAGGTACTCAAATTGAATCAGTAATCGATTTATAGGTGTCATCGTAAACCTAATTGGTTATTAAATCAATAGTTCAAACACTCAAAGGTAGGGCGTTTCCCATTTTTATAGGAACTTTTACACCAAAAATAATAGTATCTCCAATTATAACCCCGCTAGGATATAAAATATATCTCTTCTCACCATCCTATAGTGTATAAGACAAATATATGCATTTTGATTAGGGTCGTATTCTATGGTTACGAATCTACCATACACAAAACATGAAAGAAATTAAAAAAGAATATATAATATTTGAAACCATAAGGAAAGTACAAATTACAAGTCCATGTGTCGTAGGAGTTATGAAATAATTGTCCTTTAATATTTTTCTGCTGCAAACTATTTACATAATACACAAGTCAATGAATACTTAAGTTCCCAGCGCAGTCAATGGCGTCAAACAAAACGGAACTATAGGAATAACAAACTACAAATACTTCCAAGAGTTTACCAAACAACAATTTCTCCTAAATGCAAAACAAATTTCATCCTACTAAGTATATAAACCCAAGAACTACACACAAAAGTTCAACATCTTGAGTTGCACTATTGTCAATCCCTTAATTCCCAAGCTTACAAGGACATACACACACAATACTACAAACCTGTATCTGCATGGCTATGCTACATTTGCCTAAGACATTAGTGAGAATGGCTATGCAAAGACTAATTTTCGTTTTGCAGCTGACGAACAAACTGTCCTTTCACTCGAGGTCTCTGCTCTGCAAGTCTTTTCCTGCTTTGGTATCGAACCTGTGCAAAAATAATATCAGTATACTGAAAGACAAAAAGAAGATACTTAACTAAATGTTGGCCACTTCTGAATAATATTGTGGTATGTCCACAAATTTGATCACTCAAGTATATGGAAGGCCAAAAATTGATATTATCTGCTTTATTAGGAGAGAGAAAAGTAAGGTGGTTTGCTTATTATAGTGCTTTACAACATGCAACAAGATATATAATATCTAGCCTTAACTTTAGCTAATAACTTTCCATCTGTTTCTGTTTCTGTCTCTCTTTCCTGAGCCGCGGGTCTTCCGGAAACGGCCTCTCTACCTTCTTCAGGTAGGGATAAGGTCTGCGTATATTCTACCCTCCCCAGACCCCACTAGTGGGATTACACTGGGTTGTTATTGTTGTTGTTCTGTCTCTCTTAAGGGCAAATACTTAGCTAGCAAAAATGCCGCTAATTAAACAGAATATAGAGATGAATTCCTGAAGATGCACTTGTTTAAAGTTATTGCAACATATCTAATTAAGTTGAATAATGACACTAGCACAAAGGTTGTAGATACCTTTTTCTCAAAGCATCTATCTTTCCTTTTTAACCGAAACTTCACGAGTGCCGCTTCCCTTTGACTGGTGTTATGATTCTCTGCTTTTGTCCTATCATGAGGAAGGTTGTCATTGTAGTTCACACTCTCAGAAACAGGATCTGTCCCCGAACTTGCAACTGCTGGGGAACTTTCTATAGCTTCATTGGAAGTACTTCCGCAACGAGAGCTACTGTGCTTATTTGTTAAGCCACTTCCCAAATCACTAGATCCACAAATTGCAGAATCATTTCTTTCTTTCTCAGCTACTAACTTCTGGTTACCTGCTGCTTCCGCATTGTCCTCAGAGTGAACTGTAGTATCATCAAATGGCTGCTTGTCGTGCTCAAGATTTTGTACTTCGGAAGATGAATAAGTCAAAGAACTTGTTGGAAGTGGAGATTGTGATTTAGGACTCTGTACTTGTTGATAATCTGATTCTACTGGAATAAAGCGTAGTTGGTTGTCCGACGATATTGCAGCTTTACAATTTCCTGGTTGGCGCATAACCAGAGCTGTTGCGTTTTGCTCACTCTCGGTCAATGAAGCATCATGCTCCAAAGTAGAGGCACTAGAGCCTTCCTTGAATGGACCAGAATTGCTAGTCAATCCAGAGAAAAGATATTGTATTGTCTTCTTATTTTCATATCTGATATAAAAGAAAGACTTTAATGAATTCTCAGGAGTTGAATTTGATTTGCAGAACAGATAATTTGTAGAAGTTGAATTCCAAAACGGGCCCATGAATATAAAGTAATAAAACCTACAATATTACTTCATATTTGAGGAATCCGCTTAGCAAAGAGGAAAATTCAACACTAGAATGTCAATAAACAGGAAGGCAAAACTTACTTAGCAAAGGCGGATACTTTTGAATGACTTATCATGTTCTGCTCTCTGGACCCGTCATCGTTTGAGCAACTGGGATTAAATGTTCTCAAAGAAAGTCCCAACCGGGAAGCGACATTTGATTTCTGTTTTCTTTCATCAGAATGGCTGTTATCAGCCAAGCAATTTTCAAATTTCCCAATCAAGTCAACTGCTTCAGTACAAGGTGCAGAATAGAGTTCATTCAACCGGCAATCAACTTCATCATCAGCACAAGCATTTTCACAAAGAGAGCCTTCCTCTGAACTAATAGCACCTGAGCTGTAAGGTCCAGTGCAAGAAGAAGTTCCTATTCCCGAGCTAGTCATGTTTTCTAGAGACGATTGTTTGTCAGTACAAAGCTTAGTCATATTCTTCTACAATTTGTGAAGAGACGAAAGGGAGTAGCTTTCCATACCTAATGGTTTACTTTTCGGCATAAATGATCTCTCAACCACTTCAACACATTCTTCATGACATTCATCATCGCACATATTTGAAGCATCTCTACATCTAATATCCTTAATGCCCTGCATATTTGCAATACACACACTTTCAGATTCAAAGAAAGGCATTGATCTATATGTAATGCATCATATCATACATTTTGGAAATGATATTCGTTTTCAAACTTTTATGATGTAAAATAAACTATCCGCAGAAAATCTGATGGCACTTGACTGCTTGAAGTGCAACAAAAAATCAGCATTTTATCTATTTAGTCAACTTCTTTTGTTGGAAAAAAAAAATGAACTTTAACAAAATTAGCTTAAAGTTGGCGCAAAAGAATTACATATAGATCATCATGTTATGTCAAAATCTATTAAGTACAAGATGATGGTGCTCATATATCTCAGTTAAATGAGGTCATGAACACAGAAGATATCACTTACTTGTGCATCGCTAGATTTGTCATTTCCTCTTTGAATAGAAGCCAGATTGTCGCTAGAATAATTACTTGCTGCTTCGTTCTCAGACACAGCTACTTTCTGGTTTTCAACAATTTTATTTTGAGGACGGCTTCCAGCACTTTGCTGAGCATTCAAAGTGAAACAAAATAACTTCTTGTTAGATTCAGTTGGTTAAATTTGATAACCATTTTAAATATTTTCTTTTCTTTGTCGAGATTTAAACATACGGTTTTTCTTCTCCAAACATGCTGCCACAGGTTCCTCAGCTCATTTTTCCTAACAGGCTTCATAAGAAAGTCGGAAGCTCCTTTAACCATGCATTTCAAGACCGTGCTAATGGAATCCTTGGACGACATCACTGCATAAACAAGTAGGCAGATTAAGCACTCATAACTCCCTGTGAAATGAAACATTAAAATAAGAGCCGAGATCAAGAAAACATCACATACTTATAACAGGTATGTTTTTGCACATATCATGCTCCACGATTAAAGTAAGCAGTGCATATCCTGATATTGACGGCAGCTCAACCTCAGTCAATACAAGGTCTATGTTATGTGGCCTTTCCTTTAGTATATCCCATGCCTTCAAACCGTCGGGAACAGCAGCAACTGTTTGGTCAAAATAAATTATTATTTCTTTAGTTCCAAAAAACAAAGGGCAGAAGATCTGCAGATGCTATGTGCTAAAACATAGAGTTAATACGCGCCTCTCAGGAAACCAAATACATATCACAGAAAGATCCTGAAGAAACAAATAAATTGAGGGGTGGATGTCGGGTTGGTAAAATGTGATGGACTATGATACCAGTCGCTGAAATTCAAGGCAAGATGGAATTTTACAGAAACATTGCATCCTTTCCGTTTTATCTTAAGGGGTGGCGTGGTAAGGGGAAGCATCAGCGAATGCAGAAGCATAGAATAGGAAGAATGCATGGAGTTATAATACCACTAGAAATCTCCGGGTGCAGGATGAGCGTGATATTATATCCTCCATGCTATTACCTGGAGAAAAGAGGACAAGTAAACGAAAGGATTGTATTCTCAGTACTGATAACTGAAAGGCTCATGCTGAAAATGGTTTTATTCAGACGACAAACTATAGAAGGCACGGACAGGCTAAATGCCTAAACTAAATCCTAAGTATTCATTCCCGAAACAAAGAAATAAAGAAACCATTCTATTTCTTTCGGCTTAATATCAAAGACACAACATCATCGTCCTCGTCTTTGCTGATTCATCTGACAAAAAACATTTGGTAGAGGATCAAATAATCCAAACTAAAACTTAGGTAGCAAGTGCAATCCAAGACTTAGTAAATATTTTTTACTTAATTGTTTACTTATGTATATGAAGGGGAACCTTGGAGCAATGGTAAAGTTGTTTCCGTGTGACCTAGAGGTCACGGGTTCGAGCCGTGGAAGTAGTCACTAATGCTTGCATTAGGGTATATCACACCCCTTAAGGTGCGGCCCGGACCTTGTGTGAATGCGGGATGCTTTATGCACCGGGCTGCCCTGTTTACTTGTGTATATATTTTTGAAAACCTTTTTATATGAGGGACACAACATATAACTCAAACACCATCCTTAACCTGATTCAGAGTTCACAAGTGAACTTTTAAGGGTCTTCTTTTCCACTTACAGAACACTTACAAATCTTCAAAGAAGAACAACTATCAACACGCTTTAACTTACACCTTATTTTTCTTCAAATTTCTTTCTTTCTTTTTTTTTAATTTCACCCATAACTTAACATAAACTTCCAGTTTGACAATCAAAACTGAAAGTGACAATATCCTCCTCATTAAGTAAAATATAAAAACAATATTTTTCTACAAAGGTGGAAAATTTTCATTTTTCTTCAATACTTCAAACCATCTTCAAGAGATCTATTCAACACTTGAGAAAATAGATCAATAGAAAGAAGCATAAGGACTTTAATCAACTAAAACCCAGCAACATCTCCTAGCCAATTTCATTCAAGATTTAAATTAAGCAATAATATTAAAGGACTTAAGTTATATACACTAACAGTCGATCCTATTAAATAGAGTTAGATGCAATTACTTTTCAAGTGACATGAAGTTATAAATACTTTTTACATCGTCAGTCAATCTAAAAGGTAGCCTAGTGCAAGAAGTATACGGCGTTTACGCAGCGTCCGCCCGCACCCCAAGCTTGGGTATGATACAGACAGCCTAATTACACGGCTCGAACCAGTGACCTCAAAATACTTAAAATCAATATTAAAACTGCAGAAAGAAGAGACAAAATGAAAGAATAAAGATGGCGAACCTCTGTAACTACATTTACGAAGAAGAGCAGCAATAATTTGACGAGTAGCATCATCAGCTTCTACCAATAAAACTCTAAGCACCATTTTCTTCAAACACTGACCATCTCCTCCTCCTTCACTCATCATCACTGCTTCACCCATTTTTCATAAACAGAAATATCTCACTTTAAAATTAGATTTCCAGAAAACAGATAATAATCCACTTCAAAACAACAGATCCTCTACAACTTTGTGTGTAAAGAATAAACGTACTAAAAACTGATAATCCTTTTTCTTTTCTTTATTTAAGTTTTGTTGAAGAAAAATATCTATGACTTGCCCGCTAAAACTAGTGGACAATATTCTTATGTCCGATCAAACATATCTTAAGTTGTTTTCTCTTAAGGAAATTTTCACTTGGATCCTTCAATTATTGATAAACTCTAATTGTGGTCCCTCTAATATCTAATTCTGCATATTTAATCTTCAGCTAATTAAAATGTGCACTTTTGATCCCTCAACTCGTAAATCATTATAAATTTAATGAATTACTTAATTATTAAATCATGTAATTTGTCATGTTTTATGGTAAATTTGTACAATTAATTTTTTTTATAACAGTCTCGTCTACTTTGATATTTTGTGTCTGCTATATTGAAGTGTTATTATAGAGAACATAATAAAAAAAAAAATACTGAAATATATGTTATAAACGATATTTTCTTATAGAGAGGTCTAACTGTATTATTTTTTCGTATTTGAAGATAATATAGTTCTTAAAATAATTTATAAACAACATATTTCCTAGATAAAAGGACTAAAAATGCATATTATAATTAACTCAAAATTAAATATCATAAGGACAAAAATTATAATTTATTAATAATTGAGGGATCAAAAGAAAATTTATTCCTTTTTATCTAAAATCAGCTTTGGTTTTTAGCCGTGGAATTGGTGTAAATCTAAAGATGAGTAGTCATTGGTTTAGTGGTTGGCAAAAATTAGTCGGCTTTATTTTAGTCCACAAATTTGATTTTGCACCGAATCTTTCTTTTAAAATCGTGGTTTTCAAGGCTCCTCAAATTTTAAGGTGGGACCCTATTAATGGAGATTTTTTTAAACTTTTTGGGACCAAACTAAAGGAGATATTTTGCTGGGCAATGGGCATTGCCACGTTTATGTGGGTACCACTACAAATTTCACTTGACCAGAAATAACTAATAAGGGTCCGAAATATTTTAACTTAGTAATTTGACCTTTTTTTTAATTTGTTTTAACTTATGAATATGTGATTGATAGTTAAACATGGTTTTAGTATAGTATTAAGGGTTCATCCATCCTTAAAAATCAACTAATTCAATTAAGTATTAGTTGAACTTTAAAATTGGTATAAGTCATTAATAGTGTAACAAAAAATGTAGTATAATTTTATATTATATTTGGGTATCATTTTTTTAATTTAATAAATTAAATATATAATATTCCCGTTAATATTTAATGTTCGTGATGTAATTTTTTGAGTTCGGTTGAACCCGGTATCTTTAGTATAAACTTTGTATTTATTTAAAAATATATATTTAATATGCATAATTATTAATTAAAATTCAATAACTTAAGAATGTTAAAAATTAAGTCATGAATTTTAAATACGAGCGCTGCCTATGATAGTTGTCGTCCTTTAATTTCCTCAAGACTTATTCGTAAACCAAATGCATAGTAAATATTTAAGTGTTAAACTTCATTAAATCACGGAAGATGGATGCCCCACATAAACCGACCTCTAGGACTTTGTGAAAAGAATAATTAATACTATTAGAAGTACAAGATGTGTAATATTTTATAGTTTAGTTGAAGAAAATATCTACAACAATCACTAATAAAACTAGTGGATGATAATTGTTCTCCAACAAGCATATAATCAATCCTACGGCCTTGCCTTGCTTCACAAAAGTCATGTTTGGTTCCTAGCCATAGAAATTTGTAGTAGCATCTTAACACATGTAAAATCTAAAAGGAGAAACAACAACCCAACCCAAATATAATCTCATTAGTCGGGTCTGGGGAAGGTAGTGTATACGCAGACTTTACCCCTACCCTGGGGTAGAGAGACTGTTTCCGATAGAACCTCGACTCCCTCCCTCCAAGAACTTGTCATCTTGCTCTTAGAGTGACTCGAACTCACAACATTTTGGTTGGAAGTGGGGTTCACCAACCCACTCATGTCAAAGGAAGAGTATTGAAATTTTACAAAGGTGATCAATAGGTGGCCCGCTATTGAGCTGGCTAGTTTCTCATCACTCTTTTCCACCCCAAAAACTAGTAAATGTGTCGTTTAATGCCATTACTGATCAAGGGCTGTCTTGGGGCACCAAATTCCCGACATATGACTGGATTTGGTTAGAGAAATACATTTCTCTTTTGTAATATCTTGGGCTATTTCATTCATTTTTGTGTAAATATTTTGTGTACATGATCAAAGCTTATAAAGTATAAACTTTGGTGAGTCCATTTGCACAATAACTTTCTATCATCATATATTATGCTTTGGGCTTCATTGAGTTCACTCTCACTTAAGCCCAGTAATTCTGCTCTGGGCTTCTTCGCTCTTAGTTCAGCCCATCAGGTAGCAAACTTTCTTCTTCCAAGCTCACTCCTTAGCATGTTGAGCCTACTCTTTCCTCTTACGGGTCGTTTGGTACGCGGGCTAAATTATCATAGGATTATATAATTTATCCCTGGACTAATTTATTCCCCATGAAAGGTAGGATAATATAATCCCAAGTTTGATGGAATATGATGGAATAAGGTGGGATATCCTGTATTAGGACTGAGATTAAAATTATACCATAATAAATTTATACCGTCAACCAAACGTTATATAAATTTAATATAAATTTAATTTCATAATCTTATCCCGCATACCAAACGACCTCTTAGTTTCATGCTACTTTTCAGCATGTTGAGCTTGGTCTCTGTATATTAAGACCACTCTTCAGTCTCTCTCAAAAAAAAAAAAAAAAACAGACATCCAGTCCACGTGTAAACTTATGAATTGAATTATAGACAAAGGTGAATTCAAGATTTAAACTCTATGAGTTTAATCGTTAATTTTCTCAGTATTGAGCTCATTGTATTTTTAAAATTATGGGCTCATATATACTATTTATTCTAATTTTAATAGATTTTTACACATAAATTTATGTTCCGTGTCAACAATTATGGGTTCAATTGAATTCGTCCGTATAATAATATATCCGCCTTTATGTTAGAGAAATATGCTTGTCCTCATCGGTTGTGAAGGTCTCACTTAGTGTTTGACCAAACTTTTAAAAAGTATTTCTAAATGTATTTTTTTTTTAAAGTATTTTAAAAAAATAGTACTTTTCAAAATTTTTGATAAATAATGAAAATGCAATCCACCACATCTCCTACTGTCTCCTTTGCCTTTATATATATTATATATATTATTTATATTAATATATGCATACTCCTGTTGAGTGAATCCCTATACTGACCACTATATTATGTAATAGAGGTGAAAAAGGTGTAGCAAAATCCTCAAATTGTGTCTTTTTAAGGTGTGACTATATAAGCTTTCACCTTAGAATCTCTTCCAAAAGATCGAAGAGAATATTAGACCAAATAAAAGTCGTGTGTGTCAACCAACATGTGGAGCATGGCTTACAGTCATTATTTGCAATTATTACTTGATGCTAAATATCATATTATTATCCCTAGTTTTTTTTTATTCGGTTAGTGCGTTGTCTTAGGCTTTTGGCTCTGCAACTTGTGACTCCAAATGGAGAATAACCTAACACCGTTTTCACTGTTTACTTTTTTTAACCTGTATATATAAATTATACATTAATTATATATAGTTATACATATATTATATGTAAATTATACATATATTATATATTTACAAGCTAATTTTAATTTTAATAATTAAATGGATTGTTATTTAGGTTAATTCTTCGTCTAATTTTCACTTTAATTAGGGAAACGATGTGCAGTTATTAATTTTCACTTTAGTTAGGGAAATGATGTGCAGTTATATCCAATAATGCAATTCTGCCCGTGACTCTACTTCGTTAACTTTTGGGTAAAATTGTTGTCTTTTAATATTGGCTATACTACAACTACATAAACTTTAATGGATTAGACCATTAGATTAAACAATCCCATTTTTTTATTTCTTTCTTCGAGGAAAGTAACTTACCGAAAGGAAGATAATATCTTCAGTGCTAAATGTTAATCATTATGGTAAGTTGATTTTGTTTTTTAATATTTAACGTTTTCAAAATATGTTTCAATTTTATCTTTAGTATTCCGATCAGTGCAATGTGAATTAAATCAGAAGTTTAAGGATAGATAAAGAGTAGTTTATACTAATACTGTTATTTTAAAATTATTAAAAACATATCTTTTCAATTGAATGTCCAAAATCTTTTTAAAAAAATAATATGAATAGAAGCAAGGTAGTGGCAAAATGAACAAAAAAGGTAATTCAACAAAAAGGAAAAAACAATTTTACTTGCATCTTCATTTGTACGAGCAAATGAACACACAATATGTATCTTGTATATAATAATTTATCACTTAAATAGTGATAAGTAATATATTTTTTAATTTAATGTTAGACTATAATAACTAATTAATTTAATGTAGGCCAGTAAGTATTTTTCTACCTCCAACCCTCAAAGGACCTAATTTCTGTTTGCCTGTTTGTTAGCTTGTAGCCAATTTCGTCAAGCTTTTTTAGCCAAAAGTGTTGCTCTTCAGCCAAAAGTAGCTTTTTCAAGAGTTAAGGTCTTAGGCTAAGTTTTTAGAGGAAAAAATATTTTTGCATAAAAGCAGAAGTTATTTTGAAAGATTGAAAAGTAGTTTCTCTCCGAAAATACTTTTTTGAAAAGTACTTTTGAGAAAATATATCTATAGTCTGGTCATCTTTTATGTTCTGTTGGTTTATCACCTTTTAACAGTAAAAATATCTATGCAAAATGTTATTGCTTTCTAACTTCTACTGGCAACTCTTACATAAAATCTTATATTTGATACGAATTCTTTTGTAGCTTATTTGGCGACAAACTATTAAATTCATCGCTAATCCGTTGTTATTTAGCTACGGAATATGACTTGTCGCTAAAATTCGTCGTTAAACTTTTTTTCTTTTTTTTTTGTAGTGAACGTTTTAAAAAATTATCAAAAATTAATCGTACCATACCGGTATCAAAGAGAAACCAAGATGAATGAGACTATTTGAAATTTTTTATTTTAGTTATATACAATAAAGTAACTAAAAAACTAATATAATATTAATTTTATAAAATAATCAGTCGAATCGAACAATTGATACCCTTAAACTTCTGTTTGCTTGTTTGCTAGCTTATAGCCTATTGGGCTAAACTGAAAAAATCAGCTTATTTTGAGAAGTAAATTTTTTTAATTTTTTTTTTCAAAAGTACTTTTAGTGAGAAGCAGTTTGTGTTTGGCTAATTAATTTAAAAAGCATTTTTAAACAGCAATTAATGTTTGACCAAATTTTTAAAAAGTACTTCTAAGTATATTTTTCTCAAAAGTATTTCTAAAGAAAGAAGCTATTTTTTCTGTTTATTCAAAATTGCTTCTGCTTCTACTCAAAATCACTTTTTTTTTTTTTTTTTTTCTAAAAGCTTCATCAAACACATAACTTTTAAAACAAACCATTTTTTTTTTTTAGAAAAAGGAATTTTTTAAACTTGAAGAAGTCTTACTCTCCCAAGAAATGACATGCAAAAGAGGTGGCGGATGGGCGCCACCACTATAAACGGGAATGACACATAAACCAAAGAAATGAGACACATTGATTACGACAGTTGACCAAAGGATCTCTCACATAAGCCATGATCTTGATTGCTCTATCACAATCTCTACGATATTAAGATGAATCAACACTTTTTGAATAATTAAGCACCGAATCCGATTATATTTGAACCGTTTCTTTCATTTTATCACAGTAATAATAAAGTTAGATCTTTTTGTATCATCTATTACCTAATCAAACAAAAACATCTCTAAATTACTCCTATTAAATTGCTCATTATTAAGGTAAATCTTAACGGTAGAATCATTAAGCTAAGATTAAGGGGATTATCTTTTTTGTAACGGGGAAAAACCAATAAAAATTATTTGACATAATTACACCTATAGTTTGTCTCTTTAGCCAGCAGAAGCTGGTCCTACCACTTTATACAACTTATATATAGCAAAACACTACACGCATAATGTAAGAATCTGCCACTATGAAGGAAAGGATACTTCATATTTCATACTTGTAATCTTTCGGATTGACTATTAATGCCAGCATTAGATACATTTCCTGTGTATTCCAAATTCAGAAAAAAGAAAAGAACCCCTTCACTCTCAAGAAACTTCCCGCCGACGCGACATCCCTATTCCTATCTATAAAAAACCTTGTCATTCCTTTTCAATACATATTTTTTTTTGGACAACAAAGCTAGGTCCAATATTTGCGCGTACGAGCTAGTCATCAACAGACGGACATCCTTCCTTGAGGAAGGCCCCTGTCGTAGCAATTTAACCGAGAGTGTATAGTTAAAATTGCATATCTTGTTGAGCTCATATATAATACATCTCGTCTATTCCATCTGGTACTTATTATATATGTATTGAGTAAAAGTGATGCTCAGACCAATTTTCAAGCACCTCGATAGTTCTGCATGATATGTCTTGCATTAGCACAGGTACTGAATAACGTTTTTCATCGGAGTTCATGCATATCTCCAATTGTCCTAATTTGTATGCTAATTAGGTACTTGAGATGGGAAATTGTGTGTTCAAAGGGTTTGGTTTTAGAGAAGTTGATCAAGAAGAAGAAGAAAAGAAGATGATAAAAGTGGTCACATCCAATGGTGGAATCATGGAGTTATATGCACCCATAACAGCCAACTGTATCACCAATGAATTCCCAGGCCATGCCATATATCGTAGCCATGACATGTTCTCTCCACCACTTTTTCACAATGAAGAACTTCAAGCTGGTGAATCATACTATCTCCTCCCTCTATTAAACCATTATAATACTAAATCCAAAGAAGAAGAAGAAGAAAAAAAAAGTGACAATATTATTACTACTTGTAATGGTAGTAATAGTGGTAATTTATTACCTCAGGCAACACCTTATAGGATGTCATGTGATAATCAGAAGGTGCTAAAGAGATCATCAGAAGCTGAGATATTTCCTACGTACAATAGTACTGGAGTGTGGAAGGTGAAATTACTAATAAGCCCTCAACAATTGTCTGAAATTTTGTCACATGAGGCACGTACAGAGGCACTAATAGAGAGTGTTAGGACTGTAGCCAAGTGTGGTTCTGGGGCTTCTACGATGAATACGCCTGCTTCTTATTCAGATAAATGGAGCTTTTCTAGTCCGGGACAGGTTTAAAGTGTCATATATATTGTGTTCACGTGAATCCAGTAATCTCAAGAATAACCCGTCTTTAGCAGTATAATAATAGGAAGGCAGCTAACCCCATTTGGATCTTCCTTTGGGGTATTGTTATTTAATTTCTTTGCTAATAAATTTATATAACTTGTGCAAATTAAGTAGTGATGACGTACACTAACTAGCAATAGCACCAACGCCTTCATGTTCTGCTAATAGTTTTAGATGCAAAACTTTGTTTAATTTTTACATGTATTATTCAATGTAGGGCAGTGAATGCGGGGTGTAGTTTGGAGTGTGATCATTTCCCGTACCATACGTGAATGCGAAATATCTTGTGCACCAAATTGTCCTTTAGTTGGTGCAATGCAATCTTTATAACTAGTTAGTATGATTAATTTTGCTAAAGATCATCCAACTAATGCTCAATTTTATAAAAATCACTTATCTATTTTTTGTCATTTAAAAGTTATTTAACTACCATTATCAATTGAAAGTCATTCGGGCTCAAATCTCACAAAGTTCCTGCAAGAATCTGATATGACATAAAATTTAGTTAGAAACTAGAAAAATACATGCCACGTCAACTTAAGTTGGTCATACCCAAATAAAACCTTTTTCTTCTCAAATGTGATTTGACTCATAATCCAAACATGAAGCCTACTAATTTAGTTTGTGAAAATGAGTTCACATTAACTTACTATATATATATATATTTTAAGATATATATATATATATATATAGTTATATACACACTATACTATATATACATAGTATATTCGATATACTATACTATATATACATATATATATATAAGCTTATATATATATATATATATATATATGTATATATAGTATAGTATATATAGTATATCTTAAGATGTATATATAGTATATCGAATATAGTTTATATATCTTATGAGATGTATATATAGTATAGACTATAGTATAGTATATATATAAGCTTATATGTATACTAAACTATACTATAATATATATACATCTTACTATATATAAGCTATATTCGATTTATATACTATATATACATCTTAAGATATACTATATATACATGTATATCTACTATATATATCTAGTATATCTAGTATACTATGTATATATAGTATATCTTAAGATGTATATATAGTATAATATATATAGTATATCTTAAGATGTATATGTAGTATAGTATATATAGTATATCTTAAGATGTATATATAGTATATCGAATATAGTTTATATATCTTATGAGATGTATATATAGTATAGTATATATAGTATATCTTAAGATGTATATATAGTATATCGAATATAGTTTATATATCTTATGAGATGTATATATAGTATAGACTATAGTATAGTATATATATAAGCTTATATGTATACTAAACTATACTATAATATATATACATCTTACTATATATAAGCTATATTCGATTTATATACTATATATACATCTTAAGATATACTATATATACATGTATATTTACTATATATATCTAGTATATCTAGTATACTTAGTATATCTTAAGATGTATATGTAGTATAGTATATATAGTATAGTATATATAGTATATCTTAAGATGTATATATAGTATATCGATTATAGTTTATATATCTTATGAGATGTATATATAGTATAGTATATATATAAGCTTATATGTATACTAAACTATACTATAATATATATATACATCTTACTATATATAAGCTATATTCGATTTATATACTATATATACATGTATATCTACTATATATATCTAGTATATCTAGTATACTTAGTATATCTTAAGATGTATATGTAGTATAGTATATATAGTATATCTTAAGATGTATATATAGTATAGTATATATAGTATATCTTAAGATGTATATATAGTATAGTATATATAGTATATCTTAAGATGTATATATAGTATATCGAATATAGTTTATATATCTTATGAGATGTATATATAGTATAGACTATAGTATAGTATATATATAAGCTTATATGTATACTAAACTATACTATAATATATATACATCTTACTATATATAAGCTATATTCGATTTATATACTATATATACATCTTAAGATATACTATATATACATGTATATCTACTATATATATCTAGTATACTTAGTATATCTTAAGATGTATATATAGTATAGTATATATAGTATATCTTAAGATGTATATATAGTATAGTATATATAGTATATCTTAAGATGTATATATAGTATATCGAATATAGTTTATATATCTTATGAGATGTATATATAGTATAAACTATAGTATAGTGTATATATATATATACTATACTATATTATACTATATCACTAGTACTAGAACCTTGAGAACCCCTGAACCCTGCCCAAGCACTAAGTGCTCTTACTCCCGCAGTTCTTTTAGATGATTGAGAACTAGAAGAAGAAGGAGTTGGAACATTTGGTCTAACATGATCTAATGCAACTTGATAAGCATTATAAATAGTTTGAACATTTATTTTAATTGAGGCTATTGCGTTCGGAAGTTTAGACAACTCCTCATCTTCAAGTGTTAAACCATTATAAACAGTTTCATACCAAAATTGAGGACCTCCTAATTTCATAGTAGGATTTAACAATGCAGCAATACCATAAAATAGGGGGAATAGGGAAAAATATTTTTTAAAATACCACCGGTAACAGTGTTAATTCCCGGTTGAAATTGATTTGACCCGATACTAAGGTCAGCCTGACTAGGTGCACTTGTCCCCTCAGCCAAAGCTTTCATACGAAAATATCTAGCTTTATCTTGAGGGTGTAGCAATATGTGTCTAGTCAAACTTCCCGTCCCCCCGACTTCCAACATATTGAAAAACTAACTCTTTGCCACAAGTTTTACACTTAGCCCTATTTTTTTCTTTTAGTTGAGTAAAAAAATTACCAAACAAGAGATGTTTCTGCCCGTTTAGGAGGTTGTCTAGAAAAAGTAGGGGCACTAATAGGAGGGTTAGATGGGGGATCATCTAGATTATTATTAGTTGGGTTAACTTCAGGAGCAGGACTAGTGGGTGTATCATCATCCGGTTGCGTTTCATCAAAATCTATTTCTTCATCATCATTTTCATCAATAGTTGGATTACCATAAAGAGCATTCATATATTCATGGTTTAATTGTTCACCGGGTGCTATATTATGGAAAAATTGACTCTCGGTAAATTGTAATAAACTATTATCGCTATCAAGAATAGGAGGTGTAGGACGGGTAACATGTTTGGGTCGTGGAGCCGGGGGAAGTGGAGGAGGAACATATTGGCCACTAGATTCACCACTCTTCGATTTTTCCTTATTTTTACTAAACATATTTTTTAAGGAATAAGCCATCTTAATTAATCAAGCAAAGTAAATAAAACAAACAAAATTATAATATTAAAACTTAAGAGTTGGAACGAGTTTACCGAATTGACGAACAACTTGTTGGAAATTGATTATCGTTGAAGACTTCAATTCACCAACTTCACAATTGTTTCACAAATTGTAACAATAAAGTAAGCAATAGTAGAAGTAAATTAGAGAGAGATTGTGATAGATTGATGATTTTGTAAGAAAAAATGAAATAATGATGGGGTATTTATAGTTGAAAATAGGGAAAAAGTGTAATTATAAAAAGTTTGGGATTAAAACAAAGTTGAGGGGTTAAATGGCTATTTCATAAATAGCCAACGGCTATTTTTGACAGTCCAACATTTTTTTTTTTTTTTTAAAAAAAAAATTTAAAAAAATTAGCCGTTGGGCCCACTAAGGGGACCGGCCCACGAGCCCGGACCAGGCCCGCTAAAACCGGACCAAACGGTCCTGGCCCGTTTTGCCGTTTGGCCCGTCTGGCCCGCGGTCCTGGGCCGGTCCCGGGCCTGGACCGGCCCACTTGCCAGGCCTAGCTATGTCATACAAAGTTTTCACCCAAAAACCCGACCCCCAGCCCAACCTCTTAAAGGTAACCTTGTCTGTCCCGAAACCAAGACAGATAGGGCTCATCCTTAAGGGCCAGGGCTGGGCCCAACCCAGCCCGGTCGATGAATTTACTTTAAGGTCATTATATAAGAGACAAGGAAAGAATTTTAAGTTAATATGGGTCAAATCTAATTTAATAGAAAATGTGTCTTAAGTTAGGTAAGGTCCATGTTATGTTGATGTATCATGTATTTTTAGATTTTCTAATTAAATTTATGCCATGTCAGATTTTTAGTAGGAATGTTTTAGGGTTTAAGCCAGAATAGCTTTAAGTGATAATGATAAGATTAATTACTTAGTGGGATAACCTTCAGTGATATTAGCCCCTAGTTAGTATCAGATATGACACACTAACTAGTCAGTTGCAGAAAGGCTACAATTTGAGGTGCATATTGATAAACTGGTAGTATGTTTTAAAATTCTGACAGTATCATTAAAATTCGGACAGTATGCTTCAAATTCTAATAACGTGCTTTAAAATTCTGGCAGCATCCTTTAAAATTTTGGCAACGTGCTTCAAAATTCTGGCAATGTGCCTTAAAATTCTGGCACGAGGCTATTTGTTCGAATCTTTTCTTAACGGGGTTCAAATATAAAAGGTGACACTGATTGATCCTATTTGTGCAAATCCCCCTTGAAGTTAAAGATAAGCCCAATTATATATTTGGGTACATATTAACAAGATATTTATCGGCAATGACCACAGTCAGATAAAGACACTGGTGGCATTCCTTTTCGATTTTCTTTTCGGCTCTGACTTCTTTGCAGCGACCTCACAAATGCGCGTGTATATATATATATATATATATATATATATATATATATATATATATATATATATATATATATATATATGTGTGTGTGTGTGTGTGTGTGTGTATAGGCGTGTTTGTTGATAATGTGTGTGTTGTATAATAGGTGTATATATACTGTTATACAATTTATATACATCATTTATACAATGTAAATGTTATTGGTAATTTATTGATATTTTGCAGGCCGTTTTGAAGGCTGGGGATTCATAAATTCTTTTAGAAGGAATTTATATGCATATGCTGCGAAGAAGTAAAGGGTTAAGTAGATTTGTGCAGGTGGTGTTGCTGTTATCTTCTTCTTCTCTGGATTCTAAAGGTCTTTGTATATCAGATATATAATTAGTGTATCTCATGTACAATAATTGTATAATTAGCGTATCTTTTATATACAATCCGTGTATCTATATAAAATTTGAGTTTTTCTAAGTCTACACTGATTATACAATTTATATACATAAAATATACACTTTCAACTATGAGAATGTTTTCAACCTTTAGGTCATTTTTGGTAAGCAAACAAAAGATGGAATTGTAAAAGAGGAGTTGATGGTGATCAACAATGGCTAAGGCTGCCATTTAGGGATAGTTCTAGTTCCTTTGATTTTTCATGTTAGGTGCATCAAAATAGTGATATTTCTGCAAATTTATCTTTACCATTTCTTTGAAACGATTTCTTTTGTTTTTATCTAAAATCAACTAATTGCATTTTCAAAAATCAAGTAATTGTTATTGTTGGTTAGAAGGAAAAGACTATGGAGTGAAGGAGGGACAAAAGGGCTCTCACAAGCTATTTGTTGATTAGCGTATGTTATTTGTTTTTGAATACAAATTGTAATATCAAACTATGGGCCACCGAGTGATATATTTTTGGCTGAACGGCCAACTATGTCAGAATGAATATTTGTACATTTGAGTTGTTTCAATGTTCAAAGGAATAGGAATATCCGATGGATAATGATAATCTTGCAGAAACATAAGGCTAAAGCCAAACCATTGCTTCCGTGTTGAAAGAAGCTGATATAAGATTTTTAGAACATGAGTGCATTACTAAAAAAAAAAAAAAAAATAGAAAAAGAGAAGTATTTAGTGGGAGTTGATCCATTTTCCTTTGGGTAAATAACTCAATATTTAATCAAGTGTATCATTTAACCTTTTTAGAGCATAAGGGCCAACAAATATTATTAGCTCAATTCTAGAAAATTTGTACATAAAATACCTAAATTGATGAAAAGATCATAGGTTCACGTGCATCATAATTTGGGCCTAAATCCTCCCCTCGTGTTGAAGTTAGGGAAAATTAGCTAGATGGACTTTTATAGAACCACCATTTATATTTTAGCCCCGTTAAAAAAATTTTTGGTAAAATAGCATCGCTCTAAAATTTTAAAGTGATGCCAAAACTGAAAGCTCTGGTAGTGTACTTCAAAATTCTAGCAGTGTGCTTTAAAATGCTGGCAACTTGCTTTAAAATTCTGACTCTAAAATTCTGGCAATTGTGCTTTAAAATATTGGCAGCGTACGAGCACTATACTTCAAAATTCTGGCAGCGTACTTTAAAATTCTAGCATAAGACTACTTTTTCAAAAAATTTCTTAACGGGTCCAAATTTCAAATAAAAATATTCAAAGTTTGGGATTGTCAAGCCAAATTTCAGATAAAAATATTCAAAATTTAAAATTGTCAGACTAAACTTCAGACAAAATGTCTGATATTTGGTTGCACAAACAATATGTCGAACTTCGGACATTTGAAGAAGTTGGCCTTTGCCAAGGCTAACCTCTGACCTGTTATGTCTGAAGTTTGTAACTTCAAATGCGAACTTTTCAATTTCAGTCTCGCGCATCTACATGGGTAAATTTGTAAAAATTTGAATTTATAGTACATCTTAAACAATGATCCCAAAATCGGATATTTATGCACTTCCTCCCATTTTACCAGGATGTATATAAGCAATCGGATGTTTCTAGAATTGGTGAGGAATCATTTTTCCCTCACTCTTTTTCTCTTCAAAGAAACCTTAATTTTTCTTTTCATTTCTCTTCGATTTTCACTTATTAACAATAGGGGTTTTTGATGGTTTTATTACAAAACTGTCAAAAATCAGTTTTCATCTAGGTGATCTCCCACTAGCAGCTTTTCAAAAATTATAAATGTCACCAAAATCGTGCCCCTTTTAGTCAGACTACGTATAGGTGTGTATGCTATGCACAAAACAGCAAACTACGTCTTTCTCTTTCTAATAATTGGTATTCAGTCAAGTTCGAGAAAGTAACAGACAAAGCTAGGTTGTTGGCAAAATGAGTTAAAAAAAAAAGTTATCCATTCATATTATCTATTAAAAAATAGTTTGGACAATAAATTTTTTAAAAATAAATTGAATATGAATAAAAATCATATTATCCAATTAAAAAATGGTTAACCAAATGGATAACCAATAAATAATTAATGTGTTTTAACTTTTACATTTGTAAAGCCTTAAATTGGGGGTTACTCAAGTTTGGGAGACTATAAATTCTCCCATAAGTGATCATATTCAAGAAGTCGGATAATATGGATCCACCGGATAACTTGTTTTTTATCCGTCTCAAATACGGATTGGATCGAATAATTTATCCGCTTTTTTTAATTACCAGTTTTCGACCCGAAAATATTCGACCCACCCGTTTGCCAACCCGGTTGTTACCATCAATGTAACTATCAAGTAAAATGTTAGTATAAATGACGATAGATGTGATGCTTTGTTGCTTAGTATTTCTCCATCATTATGGTTTAGGTATGTCTTAAGTTAGACGTACTTGGTCCTAATTAAGAGACAATTCTTTGTGAGAGATTGCATGTAAAAGAAAAAAACAAGAATTGTTTTAGAAATTCTAAATATTTAACACAAAAGTCATGAATTGACAGTGTGGGACAGTACATTATCTTCGATCGTGTCCTTTTCTTTTCCTAATAAAATATTTGGCCTAAACAAAAAGATTCATGTAAAGAAGCGACGTACAAACCATTTAATTCACGTTGTGCGACACATGGATGCACTTAGTGGCAAAACAAATTAAAAACAGTTATCCATTCATATTATCTATTAAATATATTCGATAATTATTCTTTTAAATATGGGTCGAATATAGATATGATCCATATTATCCATTTAAAAATAGATAATCAATGGGTTTAACATTTACATTTGCAAAGACTCAAATTGAAAGTTCCTCAAGTTTGGGAGTTTTAGATTCTTCCAAAAGTAATCATATTCAAAAAGTCATGGATAATATAAGATATCTATATTATCCTTAGGTTGACCTATTTTTTATTCGTATTATATATACGTCGGGACTGATAATTTATCCATTTTATATTATCCGTTTTCGACCTGCCTATATTCAACCCGATCATTTGTCATCCCTAAATGTGCTTATCAATCGCGGATATAAATTATACGGCATAAAATAGATTTAATATCCTATCAATATACCTTAACTTGTTGTAATAGGTAACATGTATTATCTTTCATGTAACAAATGCTACTTTTAATTTATGAGTTACTGGTATGTAAGTAATTATTTTTAGATAATCTTATAGTTTAAAGGAAGTTCAGTGTATAACGTATAGAGGTTAAACTCTTGGGTCGCCGACCACTTTGGTTTTGTTTTCTCAATTGCAAGAAATCCAGAAAATTAGAGCGAATTAATATATGAAAGAGACCTAGCAAAGGCAATTGGTTAACGCCCTAGGTATTGGAACACACTTCTTTTTCATCAAATAAACGACCTCTTCAACAACCACATAAATAACAAGTATAAAATACATTGCTTGTTCGACTTCAAGAATAATTAGAGGCAATGAATTAATTTGAACTTGCATTATCTTTGTACCTCCACAAGACATGAGTAAGGTTTACATACACACAACTCTTCTTAATTACACCTCATATTGTGGGAATATACTGGATACGCTGTTATTTTATTAACTCCCTAATAAAATATGCCTACTTCAAAAGCTGAATATGTTTACCTCCCTAACAAAATATACCATCTCCCATTAATTCACATGACATGAATCTAGCAATACAATAAACTTCTAGTAGCTTAATTGTAACGATTCGGTCGGTTATTTTGTGTAATTATGCCCCGTTACGCCTTTTATTGCTTCACATATGTGAGTTTATACTTTTATGACTTGTGCGGTTGATTAATTTCGTTCCAGGAGGCAAACTTTGACTTTTGTGAAAATGACCCCGGAACTATGTTTTTATGACTTCGATAGCTTTGTATCGTGATTTCGAATTCGAACGTATGCCCGGAATTAATTTTCGAAGTTAGAAGGTTGATTTGCCAAATTTTGGCAATTTAAAGTTGAAAAGTTTGACTGTAGGTTGACTTTTAGCTATCGAACTCAGAATTTGAATTTGGGACTTGGAATAGGTCTGTTATGGCATTTAGAACTTGTATGTAAAATTTGGTGTCGTTTGGAGTTGATTTGATAGGTTTTGGACGCTTAATTGTAATTTTAGAAGTTCTTGAATTCTTTATTGAAAATCATGCGTTTTAGAGTCCAATTCGTAGTTTTAGATGTTATTTTTGTATTTTGATCGCACATGCGATTTTGAATGATGTTTTTAGGCTTGTGTGAATGTTTGGTTTGGAGCCCCGAGGGCTCGGGTGAGTTTCAGACGCTTAGCGGAGTGTTGATAGGATTGAAGTTTGCTCGGTTTTTTCTGCAGGCCTCTGATCTTGTATTTGTGAGATTTTGGTTCGCATTTGCGAAGTGAGGACAAGCCTGCTGTGTTCGCATTTGTGAACCCATTGTTCGCATTTGCGAAAAAAGCTGGGAAGGGGTCAATTCGCATTTGCGATCCATTTTGTCGCAATTGCCAAAAGTCCAAAGTTCGAAATTGCAAACTATTCATTGCAATTGCGATGATAGCAGAGATGGGAAGGTCTTCGCATTTGTGAGTGATTCTTCGCATTTGCAGAGTTCGCAATTACGAACCCTTAGGTAGCAGATGCGACATCTGCGACTGGACAAATAGCAAAGGGACGAAATATTTGAGTTCATTCTCTCATATTTTAACCCTAGACTCGGTAAGAGAGGACTTGGAGAGGGGATTTTTACCTACAAACCTTGGGTAAGTGATCCTAATCTATTTCTAGTTATATTCCATCAACTTATCTTAGATTTTAACATCAAAATCATGTGAATCAAAGTAGAAATTTATGAAAATTTGTTAAGTTTTTGAAAAATAAGAAATTGCGTTTTGAGAGTCGATTTGGACTCGGATTTTGAAACTAATCACATATATGAACTCGTAGGGTCATTGGTTGACGGAATCTACTATTGAACCCGAATTTTGACCGGACGTGCCCCGGGTTGACTTTTAAAGAAAGAAGAACCCATTTTCTTTCTTTTTTGATTACCTTCCTCGCGTATGTATAAGACCGAATGTTGACTTTTTGGGAAAATTATAAAAATCTTAACTTTATCTATTCAATTGAATCCCCTAGCATTGTTTGATGTTATTGAGTCAATTTTGGTTATATTTGAGCCGTTTGAAGGCGGATTGTAAGGGAAAAGCTAGTTTCGAGTTTTGAATTGTCCCAATTGAGGTAAGTGTCTTGCCTCACTTTGTGTGGGAGAACTACCCTTTAGGATTGGTATTGTTTGATCCAATTGTGCTAAGTAAAATCTGTATACTTAAGGTGACGAATGGGTACTCGGATTGTACGTAGTATTTGACCGGTTTAAGGTACTTAGACTAATTCTATGCTTATTATGTTATAGATTCTCATATTTAAATCATCGTTAATTGTGTTAGATTATCCTTAAATGCTTTAGTTGAATTGTTTGGTAATTGCCCTACATCTTACTTGATAAATTGCTCTCATGCTTTAGTTGAAGTTGTTGCCCCTTTATTGTCACATGTTATATATCCATTGTTAATTATCATTGTTTATGTTGTCCTTTTATTTGTTGACTTCCATTATTTGATACTCATGGTTGAAGATTGTTTCCCTTATTATGAGTTAGTTTTATCTAATATTATGGTAAAACGTTGTTTTTCCCATTGTTGATTTATTTGATGTTGAGGTTGTGGAAGTTGTAATACGTTGAGGCGATGTTGGTTATTGTTGAAACATCCATCCTATTGAGAATTTTTCATCTGTTATTATTGTTGATATTCTCGTATACGTTGTGTTGGAGCCATGGGCTATTGTTGTGAAAATATTGCTATTGTTGTTGTTGGCAAGTTGTGATATGTGGGCACTTGTGGTATAATGTTGTTATTGTGATATGATGTCGATGTGCATGCGGCGGTATAAGACTTGGGTTGATATACATACGTCGATATAAGATAGGACTTATGTGCGTGTTGCTTGTAAGGGAATTACGTGAAGCCATGCGGCGTCAGAAGATGGGTTAAAGTGCATGTAGCTATTTCAGGAAAATTATTTTCAAAACCTATTTTCAAATGTAAGGCCCAAGAGACGGCATAAGAAAGGATTATGGTTGAAATTGAGAAATGTGAATACGAGACTGTACCTCGGTTGTTATTCTTGATTATACGAGGTGATACCTAGTTTTGATTTCATTATACATGAGGCGGTACCTCGTTGTGTTTCTTGCTGTTATTTCATATTGCAAAGTGTCGAGGAAGGAATACTTATTGTTGCTCTATTCATTATCATTCTAGTAGTTGTAGTCTGTATATGATCTTTGTATCACTTTAGTTTTTTCTTTCATGCTATTTCTACTGTTAATTTTCCCAATTTTAGATCTTGCTATCATCTTGTTCCGTATTAGTTGCTTTCTTACTTCCTATTTTATATCCGTATTTTATTTTATATTGTCTATTTCATAGCTTAGTAGGTGTATTGACCTGGTCTCGTCACTACTCTACTGAGGTTAGGCTTAATACTTGTTGGGTTCCATTGTGGTGTACTCATACTATGCTTATACGCATCTTTTTGTGCAGCTCATGCCAGTAGATAGAGAGTCTTGCTAGCTGCTTTCACCAGAGACTTCAAGGTATACCTGCTCGGCATCTGCATGCCTCGGAGTCACCTTCCCTTATTTTCATTACTGTTGTATTTCCTTTTCGGACAGTGATGTAGTATCACTCTAGTAGCATTCTATAGAGCTTATGACTCGGTTCCACCAGTTTTGGGGTGTAAAATTATGGGATCCTATTTACAGACGATTTTTATCTATTATTTAAACGCTTTCAGTAACTTGCACTTATATATTTGTTCGGTGGTTACTATTTATTAGGCTTACCTAGTCGTAGAGACTTGGTGTCATCACGACATCCTTCAGAAGAAATTTGGGGTCGTGACAAGTTGGTATCAGAGCTCTAGGTTCATAGGTGTTACGAGTCATAAGCAGGTTTAGAAAAGTCTTGTGAATCAGTATGGAGAAGTCTGTACTTATCTTCGAGAGGCTACAAAACTGTTAGGAGAACTTCACTTCTTTGATTCTTTATCGTGCGAATTGTTTGATTTCGAAAACTAAATCTTTGACTTTCTATTCTCTCACAACCGATGAGGACACAAATCGCAGGATCCGATGATCAGACACCCGCGCTCTTTCTAGAGCTGCGAGAGGCTGGGGCCAGGTTAGAGGCCGAGGACGGGTACGGGGTTTAGCCAAAGCACCCGCCCGAGCTGCGATAGAGGAGCCACCAGTAGCTCTAGTCAGGGGTAAGACACCTGAGGTACCTATTGCCACCCCAGCACTTCAGGAGACCCTCGCAGAGTTCATGATCATGTTCAGCACCTTAGCTCAGGCAGGGTTGATCCCACTTGTACCAGCTACATCTCAAGCTGGGGGAGGAGCACAAACTCTCGCGGCTCGTACCCCAAAGCAACGAGTCTAGGTTAATTAGGTCCTAGAGGTCATACTGGTACAACCTGTTGCTCCAGTTCAGCCCGTGGTTAGGGCATCAGCATCTGAGGAGGAGCAACTTAGGCACGAGAGGTTCAAGAAGTACAACCCTCCTACTTTCAGTGGTTTGGATTCAGAAGACGCACATGGTTTTCGTAAGGAGTGTCACCGTATTCTTCGCACTATGGGCATTGTGGAGATCAGTGGGGTTGCCTTTACTACATTCTAACTGAAGAGAGAGGCATATCAGTGGTGATGGACGTATGAAGTCGGTAGCCCACACGAGCCAGCTTCACTCACATGTGATCGGTTTTCAAACTTCTTCTTGAGAGAGTTTGTTCCTCAGACCCTTCGGAATGCTTGGTGTGCAGAGTTTAAGCAGCTGCGCCAGGGTACTATGTCTGTGTCGGAGCATACTGTCTGCTTCAGTGAATTATCTA
The DNA here is from genome assembly GCF_000390325.3 of Nicotiana tomentosiformis. Classification (NCBI taxonomy): domain Eukaryota; kingdom Viridiplantae; phylum Streptophyta; class Magnoliopsida; order Solanales; family Solanaceae; genus Nicotiana; species Nicotiana tomentosiformis. The sequence continues at coordinate 19,353,134 of NC_090819.1, forward strand.
GGAATGCACCAACCTTAGTTGCCACAGTCAGGGATCGAGTCCGTCGATTTATCAAGGGGCTCAACTAGAGTATTAAATATAGCATGGACAGGGAGTTGGAGTCAGACACTCCGTAACAGCAGACGATTGAGATTGCATGGAGGTTGGAGGGTATACGAGACCGTGATAAAGAGGATAGGGAGGCTAAAAGGCCTCGGGGAACATGGGTGTTTAGTGGTGGTCACGATGCAGCTTCAGCCCGTCATGGTATAGGCTATATGAGCTGCCCAGTTCATCCATCACTTCCAACTGCTAGTGGTGCTCCGTTTGTATCGAGGTCCCAGGTTGCACACTTTGCTCAGCCACTTTCTAGTGCACCTCCTACACGGGGTGCCTTTAGCGGTCTATCCAGCCAACCAGGCCCGAGCCAGTCCCAGTTGTCGCATCCTTCGAGAGCTTGTTTTGAGTGTGATAATACCTGTCACATGGTCAGAGATTTCCATAGACTCAATAGGGGTGCACCTTCCGAGGATACTCAGGCTTCATAGATTCAGTCGGGTCCGCAGAGTTCTCAGGCCATGATTGCTTCCCCAGTTGTTGCTACACCCACTCAGCCAGCTAGAGGTGGAGGTCGTGCAGGCAGAGGTCACCCTAGAGAGGGAGGCCATGCCAGATATTATGCTCTTCTTGCTAGAACAGAGGCAGTTGCTTCAGACTCGGTCATTACAGGTATTGTTCCGGTCTATCATAGAGATGCATCAGCCTTATATGATCCGGGGTCCATTTATTCCTATGTATCATCTTATTTCGCTCCATATTTGGACATATCCCGTGATTCCTTGAGTTCTCCTATTTATGTATCTACACATGTGGGAGATTCTATTGTTGTGGATCGTGTGTACCGGTCATGTCTAGTTGTTATTAGTGATTTTGAGACCAGATTTGATCTGTTGCTACTTATTATGGTAGACTTTAATGTTATCTTTGACATGGACTGGTTGTCTCCCTATCATGTTATTCTTAATTGTCATGCCAAGATTGTGACATTGGCTATGCTAGGTTTACCATGGGTACAGTAGATGGGTGCATTAGATTATGTTCCCATCAGGGTTATATCATTTGTAAAGGCTCAGCGAATGGTTGAGAAAGGGTGTAATGCTTATCTAGCCTTTGTGTGGGATGTCGGTGCTAATACCCATACCTTTGAGTCAGTTCGGTAGTGAGAGACTTTCTAGATGTATTCCCAGCAGATCTTCTGGGCATGCCGGTAGATAGGGATATCGATTTTGGCATTGACTTGTTGTCGGGCACTCAGCCGAATTATATTCCACCATGTCGTATGGATCCAAAGGGCTGAAGGAGTTAAACGAGCAGTTACAAGAGTTGCATGATAAAGGATTCATTTGGCCTAGTGTGTCATCGTGGGGTGCTCCGATCTTGTCTGTGAAGAAGAAGGATGGTTCTATGCGCATGTGTATTGATTATCGTCAGTTGAACAAGGTTACGGTAAATAACATGTATCCATTGCTACGTATTGATGACCTATTTGATCAGCTACAGGGTGCAAGAGTGCTCTCCAAGATTGATTTGCAGTCAGGGTATCATCAGTTGAAGATTCGGGATACGGATATTCCAAAGACTACCTTTAGGACTCGATATGGTCACTGCGAGTTCCTCGTGATGTCTTTTGGGCTAACTAACGCCCCAGCAACATTTATGCACCTAATGAACACTATATTCCAGCCTTATCTTGATTCATTCATCATTGTGTTTATTGATGACATCCTGGTATACTCCCATAGTCAGGAAGATCATGAGCATCATTTGAGGATCGTGCTCCAGACCTTAAGAGAGAAGAAGTTATATGCAAAGTTCTCAAAGTGTGAATTCTGGCTCGATTCAGTGGCGTTTTAGGGTCATGTGGTGTCGAGTGAGGGGATCAAGGTAGATCTGAAGAAGATTGAGGTGGTGCAGAGTTGGCCTAGACTGTCTTTAGCTACTGAGATCCGGAGTTTTCTTGGTTTGGCTGGGTATTATCGTTATTTCGTAGAGGGTTTCTCGTCTATTTCTACACCTATGACCAGATTGAACCAGAAAGGTGCTTCTTTCAGATGGATCGAGGAGTGTGAGACGAGCTTTCAAAAGCTCAAGACTGCTTTGACCACAACCCCAGTATTGGTATTGCCTACGGGCTCGGGGTCTTATACTGTGTACTGTGATACGTCATGTGTTAGCCTTGGCATAGTGTTTATGCAAGATGGTAGGGTGATTGCCTACGCGTCTCGATAGTTGAAGACTCATGAGAAGAACTATTCAGTCCATGATTTAGAGTTGGCAGCCATTGTTCATGCATTAATGATTTGGCGGCATTATTTGTATGGTGTTCCTTGTGAGGTATTTACCGACCACTGGAGTCTACAATATCTATTCAAATGGAAGGATCTTAACTTGTGGTAGGGAAGATGGCTAGAGTTGCTTAAGGACTATGATATCACCATTCTATATTATCCCGGGAAGGCCAATATGGTGGTCGATGCCTTGAGTCTAAAAGCGGAGAGTTTGAGTAGTTTAGCCTATCTACCGGTAGCAGAGAGGCCATTAGCAATGGAGGTTCAAGCCTTAGCCAACCAGTTTGTTAGATTGGATGTTTTGAAGCCCTGTCGAGTTCTTGCCCGTGTGGTTTCACGATCTTATCTTTATGATCATATCAGAGAGCGTCAGTATGATGACCCTTATCTACTTGTCCTCAAGGACATGGTTCAGCACAGCGATGCCAATGAGGTCACTATTGGGGATGCAGGGCAGGCTATGTGTGCCTAATGTATATGGTTTGCGTGACTTAATTCTCCAGGAGGCTCACAGTTCGCGGTACTTCATTCATCCGGGTGCCACCAAGATGTATCAGGACTTAAGGCAGCACTATTGATGGAGGAGAATGAAGAAGGATATAGTGGAATTTGTAGCCCGGTGCCTAAATTGTCAATAGGAAAAGTACGAGCATTAGCAGCCAAATGGATTGCTTCAAAGGCTAGATATTCCAGAGTGGAAATGGGAGCGGGTTATTATAGATTTTGTTGTTGGGCTCCCACGGACTCGGACGAAATTCGATGGAGTATGGATGATTATGGATAGGTTGACCAAGTCGGCCCATTTCATTCCAGTGGTGACCATTTATTCTTCAGATCAGCTGGCTCAGGTCTATATTCGCGAGATTATCAGGCTTCATGGCATGCCGGTATCCTTCATCTCTGACCGGGCCACACAGTTTATATTGTGATTCTAGAGGGACGTACAGTGTGAGCTAGGCACGCAGGTTGAGTTGAGTACAATATTTCACCCTCGGACGGATGGATAGTCTGAGCGCACTATTTAGATATTGGAGGATATGCTATGTGCATGTGTGTGATGGAGATTGGGGTTTCTTGGGATAAGTTCTTGCTGCTTGCGGAGATTGCCTACAACAACAGCTACCAGACAATCATTCAAATGGCTTTGTATGAGGCCTTGTATAGGAGGCGGTATCGGTCTCCGGTGGGTTGGTTTGAGTCAGGTAAGGCTAGGCAATTGGGTACAGATTTGGTTGAGAATGCTTTGGAAAAAGTTAAGTTGATTCAAGTTCGGCTTCGCACAACCCAATTTAGACAGAAGCGTTATGCGGATCAGAGGGATCGTGATGTTGCATTCATGGTTAGGGAGAGGGTCTTCCATCATGTTTTGCCTAAGAAGGGTGTTATGAGGTTCGGGAAGAAGGGCAAGTTGAACCCTAGGTATATCGGACCTTTTGAGATTTTTGAGAGGATTGGAGAGGTGGCCTACAAGCTTGCACTGCCACCTAGTCTAGCTGCAGTTCATCCAATATTACATATTTCTATGCTCCGGAAGTATCACAGTGATCCGTCTCATGTGCTAGACTTCAGATTAGTCCAGTTGGACAAGAATTTGTCTTATATTGAGGAGTTGGTGGCTATCTTGGATTGGTAGGTCCGAAAGTTAAGGTCAAAGGATATCGCTTCAGTAAATGTTCAATGGAGGGGTCATCTGGTCGAGGAGGCGACCTGGGAAACCGAGCATGACATGCAGATTCGTTATCCTCATCTATTCACCACTTCATGCATGTCTTGATGCACGTTCGAGGACAAACATTTATTTTAAGAAGGGAAGAATATAACGACCCGATTGGTCATTTTATGTAATTATGCCCCGTTACCCCTTTTATTGTTTCACATATGTGAGTTTATGCTTTTATGACTTGCGCGGTTGATTAGTTTCATTCTAGGAAGCTTTCGGGTTGATTTGGACCCTTAATTTTAGACTTAGAAGCTTTAATTTAAAAATACTAACCAAACTTTGACTTTTGTGAAAATAATCCCGGAACTGTATTTTTATGACTCTGATAGATTTGTATCATGATTTCAAACTTAGGCGTATGCCCGGAATTGATTTTGAAACTCCGTAGGTTGATTTGTGTTGATTAGCCAAAATTTGGCAATTTAAAGTTGAAAAGTTTGACCGTAGGTTGATTTTTAGCTATCGAACTCGGAATTTGATTTTGGTACTTGAAATAGGTTCGTTATGGAATTTAGAACTTCTCTGCAAAATTTGGTGTCATTTGGAGTTGATTTGATAGGTTTTAGATGCTTAGTTGTAATTTTAGAAGTTCTTGAAATTTTCTTTGAAAATCATGCGTTTTAGAGTCCAATTTGTAGCTTTAGACGTTGTTTTTGTATTTTGATCGCTCGAGCGAGTTTGAATAATTTTTTAGGCTCGTGTGAATGTTGGTTTAGAACCCCGAGGACTCGGGTGTGTTTCAGACGCTTGCGAGATTTTGCGAGATTTTGATTCGCATTTGCGAAGTCAGGCCAAGCCTGCTATGTTCGCATTTGCGAAAAAGCTGGGAAGGGGTCAGTTCGCATTTGCAATCCATTTCGTCGCAATTACCAAAGTCCAAAGTTCGCAATTACGAACTATTCATTGCAATTACGATGATAGCAGAGATGGAAAGGTCTTCGCATTTGTGAGTGATTCTTCGCATTTGCGGGGTTCGCAATTGCGAACCCCAGGTCGCAAATGTGACTGGACAAATAGTTGGGACGGGAGTTTTGAGTTCATTCTCTCATTTTTGAACTCTAGACTCAGTAGGAGACGACTTGGAGAGGGAATTTTCACCTACAAACCTTGGATAAGTGATCCTAATCTATTTCTAATCATATTCCATCAACTTATCTTAGATTTTAATATCAAAATCATGTGAATCAAAGTAGAAATTTATGAAACTTTGTCAAGTTTAAATAAGAAATTGAGTTTTGAGAGTCGATTTGGACTCGAATTTTGAAACTAATCACATATATGAACTCGTGGGGTCATGGGTAGACAAGATCTACCATTAGACCCGGGTTTTGACCGGACATGCCCCGGGTTGACTTGTTGGGAAAAGTGTAAAAAATTTAACTTTATCTATTGCAATTGAATTCCCTAACATTATTTAATGTTATTGAGTAAATTTTGGTTTGAGCCGTGTGAAGGCGGATTGTAAGGGAAAAGCTATTTTCGAGTAATGAATTGGCCCAATTGACTTTAGTTGTTTCTTTCATGCTATTTCTACTGTTCATTTTCCTGATTTTAGATCATGCTATCATTTTGTTCCATATTAGTTGTTACTTCCCATTCATTTTATACTGTCTATTTCATATCCTAGTAGGTGTCTTGACCTGGCCTCGTCACTACTCTAATATGATACTTGCTAGGTATTGTTGTGGTGTACTCATATTATGCGTCTGCATATCTTTTTGTGCAAATCCAGATACGTCTACTCGTGCCGGTAGATACAGAGTCTTGCTAGCTGCTTTCACCGGAGACTTCAAGGTATGTCTATTCGGTATCCGCAGGCCTCCGAGTCACCTTCCATTATTTTCATTATTGTTGTATTTCCTTTTCGGACAATGATGTAGTAGAACTCTAGTAGCATTCTATAGAGCTTATGACTCAGTTCCACCGGTTTTGGGGTGTGAAATTGTGGGATCCTATTTACATACAGTTTTTATCTATTATTTAGACGCTTTTAGTATCTTGCACTTATATATCTGTTTAGTGGTTATTATTTGTTAGGCTTACCTAATCGTAGAGATTAGGCGCCATCACGACATCTTTCGAAGGGAATTTGGGATCGTGACATTAATTCTCTTTTTGATCTCTTCCTTTTCCCTCATAATACTCAACATAACTAACTAGAAAAATCGTTTCCTTCTTCCAACAACAACAACAGTCTAGTGTAATCCACAAGTAATTTTTTAGGAGGGTATGATGCATGCAGTCCTACCCCTATCCTGGAAGAGCGGAGAGACTATTTCCGATAGACTCTCAGCCGTTTCCTTATTCCAAAAAAAGGAAAAAGAACTTGAAGAGGAAAGAGGATTAAAGTTGCTTCAAAATGTTATAATGTTAAGTAGGCAATTTATACTTTTTCCTATAATCAGCATATTTTCATTCATGATTTAACAGTAAGTGGGTTCAAATAATTGGATGTCGTTTTATATGTATATATGAACATATATGTATTTGTGTGAGTTAGTGGAAGTATATATATATATATTTACGCATCAGGCAAAACTATATTGTTAATGTAAAAAATTATACTAATTATTATGGTAGATAATTTAAATTCATATTGTCCAAAGGGAATGATACATCTGCATTATGAATTCAAGATCACTCAAAAATGCATTTACACGTGAAATATTCCTACTACAGCTTATACGGTGTGCATTTGTCATATATAACAATCATACACCGGCTGCAGGCAAATGACAATTCTTGTGTGACACTCAAGCCAGATTTCACTCAACTGTTAGACTGTTACATCTTTGGCATAAAAGTCTAAGCTAATATGAGTTTGTTGAACTTGTATGTTGTCATTAGGCATTGTCCGCTTTGGCTCAACAGATCTTACATATTCATCTCTTGAGCTATGCCATCATTAACCCCAAAAACGTACATACCATGTAACTTATAAAGCTCTTTATGATTTTCCCCTTCCGTTCCGGTGTCGGATGTATCATGTGTGCTCACCGCTTCTTAAGAAGTGTCAGCCTAGAAGCCTGTCAATCTTGTTCTTTGGCCCGCGCGCCCTCATCGACCAGTCTTCCGTCATGGATGTAACATCCTGTTAAAACTTACATATGTGCAAGGTATGGGTGGGAAATAATTAAAGGTAACTAGAAGCTCCAAAAGATTCGCATCTTAATTAACTTCTGCCCCAGTATTAATGAAGGAATATTTTTTTCTCTTTGGCAAAAGCTGCTACGTGCTTCTCCCCATCGCTGTATATATGCTATTTTGTGCTAATACATTCAATTCAATTTAATCTTTCTAATTTTTAATGTTATATTTTCTGATTGTTAAATCTATCAAAAGGGTAAAGCATTTATAAGTATATCCTAAATAGTGCACGAGCGGATCTTGGAATTTGTGGATTTTGAAAAGTTATGGCCATAGTTAGCCAATGAGTCAGGTACATGCATTATATATATGCCTTTCATCCTAGGATGATAAAAATTATTTCTTCATTTTTCTAGAATTAATTTTTCCAGTTCTACTGTTAAACTTATGTCAATTCATTAATCATTAAAATAAGATGGAGTAATAAGTTATACATTAAGACAAGTTGCTATTTTGTTCTTATTTCGAAATAATGTTTTAAACCCCTAACCTTACGTTATTGCATTGGACTCTCACAAAATAAAATATGATAATACACATAACAAAACATATAGAAAAGAAGTTAATATAATAGGACGTTTACATCGTATAGGTTTATTTCCAAAGATGACTACACCTTTGATGAGAAGGCCAAGAATAGAAAATAGCACGAAAGAAACATTAACCAGAAAAGTATAGACTCACTGCTATCACCAAGAATTATGGTGGGATGGATAGTATCTCTCATTATTAACTAGCTAGAGATCTCGAAATTAAACCCTAAAAATAAAAAAAATCTCAAATAAAACGCTTCCACATTTAATAAACCTTACGTGGTGCAAATCTAAATTGCTCGAGGACCTAATACAAATACCAAAAATAGAGTGGGAAAAAAGGGACTCGCTACTATCACCCAGGATTGTGATGGAATAGATAAAATTTCTTCATATATTCTTAACCAGAAATCTTGGAATTAAGCTCTGAAAATAAAAAAGATTCTCATAGAAAGTGTTTGCCCTTTAATGAGTCTTACGCTATGCAATTACTCGAGGCCCTAATACAAATAGTGTTAAAAAATAAAATAAAAAAAAAAGGACTCGCTACTAGTAATGGGACATTCACCTTAAAATGACAAGTAGACGAGATGGGGAGATGGGAGATTCATCCGCTGAAAAAGCAGGCCCTAGGTCCCCTGGGGCCAAGTCCTCACTATCCAACTATCTCCATCTTATCATTTCTATCTTTCCTCTAACAGATTTCAAAGGGTCTTTTGAAAGCTAAATGCCTCCAACCTCCCATAATCATGCCTTTATTCATTTTGGTTTTCTCTTTTATCATTATCAAAAACAGTATTGCACCTACTATTGTTTTGAAACCGTGAGCGCAAGAACAACAACAAACTCAGTCTAATCCTACAAGTGAGTTTGGGGAGGGTAAAGTATATGCAGACCTTATCCCTACCTTGTGAACATCGAGAAGTTGTTTCCGATAGACCCTCGGCTCTAAGAACAGTGAGACTTTGTAACAGTGAGTGCAGTTTCAATATTTGAAGACCGTCGTCGTCGTCACTCGCTCGGCTCAGCTTTGACTTCGGATTTGGATTTGGATTTGGATTTGCATTTGGTCAAAGATCGATTGATTGATTAATTTTTTTGGACAAAATTCCTTTCAATTATTTAATTAATTAATTAAATTAATTTACGAAAATTCAATCCGAAATAATCCATGACCCGCGACCCGGTCCGTTCCGGCCCCTTTTCTTTCCCGGATTATTTTAAATCCGTTTGACTGTTTTTCCTGCAATATTTCAACAGAAATATTCCTACCTGTTCCAACAGTTATGGCAGTTTCTGAAAGGTTGCAAACCTTTTCAGAAGCAATGCCAAATGGTCTATAAATATGTCTTGAATCCCAAAATCTTTACTTACTAAATTTTCTGATTATCTTCTTCTTCTTCTTCACAACATTTTCTAGTGTGTTTTGCGACCATTGAATGGTTCGAAGTTCACCGGAGTTTTTGGTACCAATACGCTGGTGAGTTAAATCGTTCTATCGTGGGAGGATAATATTCCAACAGTTCGGGTACTTGAGGGGAATAATTTTTTTAAGGACACACTGTGCATTCAGTGGGCTCGCTTTATTCCAATATTGTTTTTCCAGAATTTATTTCGTGAAACTGATTCTACTAACTTTCTGTTTCTTTTTCTGTTTCAGAAAGTTTAATGGTTTTTTATTGTTTATTACAGTAATACAGAGTGATTAACAATCTTAAGAAAATTAATTTATTGTATTCTGTATTCTGTTTGTGGAGATTAAAACCTCGGTGGTTTTCTACTCCTTCTGAATTTTACTATTCTGACTTGAAGATATAAAATTTTTATCAGAATATTGAAATTCAGAAATGATTTGAAGAACATAAAAATTTCATCATTTTCTGTAAAACAAATATAAAAACTTTGAGTTTTTATTTATTAAACGTACTGTTTATTGTAAATTACAGTATTGTTTACCATTCTGTTTTCTGTCATTAATTGAACTCTTCTGTTATTGACAGTGATAAATAGTAATTGATAACGGGAATCCTTCTGCGACTGTTGTGGCAACGACGATAGCCCCTCAAGCCGAACTGTTATTCCATCGGCCGAGAAATCGGAGAAATTTTCTGGAGCGAACTGCTGTTCCAAATTTTCTACTTCCTTTGGACCAGATTTTGTGACATTCTTGCTTGAAAATGAACCTCAAACTTTTAAAGCAGTTATGTCATTTTCTGATTCAGCGTTTTAGAAAGAGGCAGTCAATAGTGAGATTTAAATTAATTTTGGATAACCATACACGGGAATTGGTTGATCTTCCTCAGGAAAATAAGCCTTTAGGTTCGAAATGGATATTTAAACAGAAAAAGAAAGCTGATGGCACTATTGACAAATATAAGGCAAGACTTGTTGTCAAAGGTTATAGACAAAAGGAAGGCCTTAATTAATTTGATACTTACTCGCCAGTAATGAGGATAACATCTATTAGGTTGTTAGTGGTACTAGCGGCCATGTATGGTCTTGAAATATATCAAATGGATGTTAAAACAGCTTTCTTAAATGGAGAATTGAAGGAAGATATTTACATAGAACAACCTGAGGGTTTTGTGGTTCCTGGTAAAGAAAGAAAAGTGTGCAAACTTGTTAAGTCGCTTTATGGACTTAAACAAGCACCTAAACAATGGCATGTCAAATTTGACCAAACAATCTTGGCAAGTGGGTTTAAAATCAACGAGTGTGACAAATGTGTTTACATTAAAAATACTCCAGGACATGAAGTCATTGTTTGTTTATATGTTAATGACATGTTGATAATGAGCAAAAATATGGCAGATATAAATGCTACTAGGCGCATGTTGGCTAGCAAATTCGACATGAAAGACTTAGGAGTTGCTGATGTGATCTTAGGAATCAGAATTCACAAGACTCCACAAGGTCTAGCATTATCACAGTCTCACTACATTGAAAAGGTACTTGAAAAGTTCAAGTATTTGGATTTCAAAATTGCCAAGACTCCAATTGACGTGAGTTATGCACTTCAAAAGAATGAAGGTGAAAGTGACTCACAACTGGACTATGCAAGAGTATTGGGAAGTTTGATGTATATCATGAATTATACGCGACCAGATATATCATGTGCTATTAGTAAACTGAGTCGGTATACAAGTAATCCCAATCAAATACATTGGATGGCAATGAAACGAGTTTTGGGGTATCTCAAACATACCCAAAATTACGCTTTGTTTTATAACAAATATCCCTCCGTGATCGAGGGATATAGTGATGCAAATTGGATCACTGGATCATCTGAAGTTAAATCCACAAGTGGATATATTTTCACAATTGGGGGTGGAGTAGTGTCTTAAAAATCATCCAAACAAACGTGCATCGCCCATTCTACAATGGAATCTGAATTCATATCTTTAGATAAGGCCGGTGAAGAAACTGAATGGCTCCGGAATTTCTTGGAAGATATTCTATTTTGGCCCAAAGCTTTGGCACCTATTTATATACATTGTGATAGCCAAGCGGCAATAGGCAGGGCAGGGAGCGTTATGTATAACGAAAAATCTCGTCATATACGACGGAGACACAATACCGTTAGACAACTACTCTCTAGTGGTGTTATCACGATTGACTACGTAAAGTCAAGAGATAACGTGTCGGATTCACTTACAAAAGGCCTAGCTAGATAGGCAGTTGAAAGATCATCAAAGGGAATGGGATTAAGGCCTAGGACAAGTCACCATGGTGGTAACTCTACCTAGCAGACTGGAGATCCCAAGAGCTAGGTTCAAAGAGATCAAACAAAGTTATGAATGACGGCTCAACATTGTCAAATAACTCAACACATTCTCGTGATGAAGACAATGTTCATAAATCGAGGTAAAGCATTAAGGCTTTTTGATGAGTCAATAAAGCTTAAAGCTTTTTAATGATTTGCTAAGTCTGGCAGGATATGACCAGATAGTGTGTCTATAGGATTACACGTTTATAAATTACCTATGTGAGTGTGAAGTGTAAGCCGCTTCAAGGGGAATGAAAGTAAAGGCCCATTCTCTAAGCACTCATGAAACCAGGCAGTGTTCATGGCTGAAACGAACACAACCGTGAGAACCATAGATGGTTAAGGATTAATTGTGTGACTTGTGTTATCTAGGTATACAACAAAGCTCGACGGTTCAAAGATATCAAATCTACCGATTGACCGAGTATATCCGATATAAGTTCACTACGGAAAGTTCAAAGGAAAACCTACTTATCTAGATGCAATTAATTCTTGCATGTAAAACACACATGCGTCCGTGCATTCCTTTATTTTATAGCCATTCCCCATTCATATGGGAGATTGTTGGGCTTTTAAGCTTGGTTTAGCTTAATTTTAAGCTTGGTGTAGCTTAAAGAGGGTGAATGAAAAATTGAGGGAAAATAAAATATTTGAGTTTTCCTCCTTGGAAAAGAGACATTGTCCCATATTGGAAGAAGAAAAGACTTTTGATGGGTATATATACAATTGCTCTTCTTCTAGATCTTAAATAGTTAAGAAGAAAGCAAGCCCCGCGCCGTCGTCGCTCGCTCGACTTCGGCTTCGGCTTCGGTCAAAGATCGATTGATTGATTGATCTTTTTGGACAAAATTTCTTTTAATTATTTAATTAATTAATTAAATTAATTTACGAAAATTCAATCCGGAATAATCCATGATCCGCGATCTGGTTCGTTCCGGCCCGTTTTCTTTTTCGGATTATTTTAAATCCATTTTTCTGTTTTTCCCGCAATATTTCAACAGAAATATTCCCACCTGTTCCAACAACTATGGCAGTTTCTGAAAGGTTGCAAACCTTTTCAGAAGCAGTGCCAAATGATCTATAAATATGCCTTGAATCCCAGAATTTTTACTTACTAAATTTTCTGATTATCTTCTTCTTGTTCTTCTGCACAACATTTTTCAGTGTGTTTTGCGACCATTGAGTTGCTCGAAGTTCATCGGAGTTTTTGGTACCAATATGCTGGTGAGTTAAATCGTTCTATCGTGGGAGGATAATATTCCAATACCTCGGGTACTTGAGGGGAATAATTTCCTTAAGGACACACTGTGCATTCAGTGGGCTCGATTTATTCCAATATTATTTTTTCAGAATTTATTTCGTGAAACTGGTTCTACTAACTTTCTGTTTCTTTTTCTATTTCAGAAAGTTTAATGGTTTTTTATTATTTATTACAGTAATACAGTGTGACTAACAGGTTCCCTTTCAATTTTTATATACAATTCAATTTTTTCTTCTTTCTATATAAAATATAAATCTCATTAGCCTTTCTATAATAGGACTATAGACTATATACTCAGTACGTTAAACACTATATATATCTAATTACCTAGCAGTTGTTAGCTTTTTATAATTTCATACATATTCATAGTGATACCTTTTGTTACTTTCTTTCTTTGTGGAACCCCACTTATTCTACTCATTTTTAGGACATACCAGTAATCTTTCTCTTTCTATGCAGGTGGCTGGCTCTTCTCGTTGTATAGTAAATATTGCCCGCACCATAACTGCATAAAATGACATTCCAACGTTATTTTTAGTTATATTTTTTTTTAAAATCAAGTACCATCCTTTTTGTATTTTTCTCATGTGCCCCCTTCATTTTTTTCTTGACTTATATAAGTTCCTCTATCTGTCTTTCTCTGTCTCTGCACTTACATTTATTTATTCATGTACTAGTTTTCTGCTATATAGTAAGAGTAGGACAAAACAAAAAATTATTTCCATGCCAGACGACATGAGTATTTCTGTAAATGGACAATCTCAAGTTCCACCTGGATTCAGATTCCATCCAACAGAAGAGGAACTACTTCAGTACTACTTGAAGAAGAAAGTTGCAAATGAGAAGATTGATTTGGATGTTATCCAAGAAGTTGATCTCAATAAGCTTGAGCCTTGGGATATTCAAGGTATTTGTTTCATATTCGACAACTTATATACACTGAAAGTGTAAAATATTTTTAACATATTGTGGCGTGTCATGTTTAACATATTGTGGTGTGTAAGTTTTAACATATTGTAGTGTGTAATCTACCTTATTTTCTTGGTTTCTGTTCCCACCTCTTATGGACGATTACATACCGTTATCATTTAGGTGGCCTATAATTTCAAAATTCTTATTCGTTGTTGGTGAAGGGAGTCTTGGCGTAACTGGTAAAGTTGTTGCCATGTGACCAGGAAGTCACGGGTTCGAGCGGTGGAAACAGCCTCTTGCAGAAATGCAGGGTAAGGCTGCATACAATAGACCCCTATGATTCGGCCCTTCCATGAACTCCGCGCATAGCGGGAGCTCAGTGCACTAGAGTCTGGACTGCCCTTTTTTGTTTTTATTCGTTGTTGGTGTATAGAAATTGAACTCAATTATTTTTCTTTGTTATCACTCATCAACATAGCAATAAAAACTTTAAGGGATGAATAACAAGGCACTTTTTTCTAACTTTGCAGAGAAATGCAAAATTGGATCAACTCCACAAAATGATTGGTATTTTTTCAGTCACAAGGATAAAAAGTATCCAACAGGTACAAGGACAAACAGAGCAACTGCTGCTGGATTTTGGAAAGCTACAGGGCGTGACAAAGTCATTTATTCTAATTCTAGAAGGATTGGTATGAGAAAGACTCTGGTTTTCTACAAAGGCAGAGCTCCTCATGGTCAAAAATCTGACTGGATTATGCATGAGTATAGATTGGATGATCACATCAATGATCACTCTTGTAACATTGTAAGTAAATCACACTTCTTTTCTCTCCTTAAATTGTTATTCCCTCTATTTCATTTTATATGGCATTACGGCTTTTAGTCCGTCTTATTTTTTTATTGTTCGTAGAGTTATATTTCTTCTGGTTATTTCTTTCACTTCAGTTATTTTATTATATCGTTGTTCTTATTGTCTGTTGCTATTGCTTCTTTTCATTTGTTTTTGAGTCAAGGGCGTTCGAAAACAGCATCTCTACCTCCACAAGGTATGGGTAAGATTTGCGTACATACTATCCTCCCCAGACCCCACTCGTGAGATTATACTGGGTATGTTGTTGTTGTTATATTTTTTAGTCCGTTTCAAAAATACGTGTTTTCATATCCAAAAATTATTTTACTTTAAACTTCTCATTTTATCTTTAATATCATGGTTTTATAGTCATGAGAATATCATGATATATTTAAGACAACAAGTATTGATGGTAAATTTTGTATGTGTCAAAAGTCTTTCTTTCATAAGTTACGTGCACATTCGAACACCGTCATAGAAACTGAAACAGAAAAGAACTCCGTTCGTATCGCCATTATTTTACTATTATTACTCTTTCAATATAGAAGTTGAACTCATTAATTAACATATTACTTAGTTGATTTTATTGTGATTTTAAGGTTTGCAATGTTTCAATGGGGGAGTCAACACAAGAAGAAGGTTGGGTTGTTTGTCGCATATTCAAGAAGAAAAATCACTTCAAATCTCTTGAAATGGTCAATCCCTCAATTTCAGACACAAGAATAAATCAAAGACTATATCCTAATGATGAAGGAGCTTTAGAACAACTACTTCAATATATGAGAAACACATGCAAAGAAGAAAACCATGCAAATTATGACATTAATTTCAATGACAAATTCATGCAACTTCCAACCCTAGATAGCCCAAATTCCTCTTATGGAGATTTTCCAAAATCTATAAATTCTGAAGGAGGTTTGAATAATTGGATTGCAGTTGATCGTCTTGTTGCTTCACATCTTAATGGCCAAACAAATGATAATTATAACCATGATTATCAGCACCAATACAGTAGCAATGGGGGAGGTGGCACTACTCATAATCATGATTATAATGAAGAGTGTGATCTTTGGAATTTTTCAAGAGTATCAACTAATGATCACTCGTTATGCCACGTGTCTAATATTCCTGTTTGATGGGACGAACCGAAGGAAGACAACAATATACTTAATAATCATGTTTTGTATTAAAGTCATAATGTTTAATCATGATATATTGTGTTTGATGTAAATAATATATACTCTTTTACACGATTAAAGTTGGGTCTATATAAAATGGATTGGCTTTTTAATCCATTGCAAATAAATTTACTACCACGTTTACTGTGGTAGTCGGCAGCTAACATTGAGTGTTATTTTTTATTGGCTCGTCGCATGGTTCAAGCCATATATAAAGGAGAACTTTACATGTCACAATTTAAAAGAAATACTATAACAAATTCTTAGCATAAAACTAAATATTATAGTTGTGGCAGGAAAATATTTATATTTGTAGCACACAGTTCTATTAAAATAGAAATATTAATTATTAATCTCTAAACATAAGCAATTTGAATGGAAAGTCAATAATTCTTTGTACAAAAAATCATGCCTTTTTCCTCTTTATCTATTAGCTTTCATTCTTTTTCTTTATCTTCTTAATTTTGTTTTATGCCGAAACCAATATATTTTCTAAATTTATTCCATTCGTTTTCTTTTTAATTATCTTTCTTAAGTTTTTCTCTTCCTTCTTTTTTTTTATTTCTTAACATAAAGATCTTACTTCGATAATAATATATGTTAATATATACAAAACGTATATATGAAAAATATACATTGAATTAACACATATAAAATATACAAAAAAATATACATAAAAAATTCATCTTCAATTAAGATGACACTTAGACATGTGAAATATACATAAAATAATATATCTTAAATTTAATTAAGATGGCATATAAATATACATAAAAAATACATCCTGAATTAAAATGACACTTGACATATAAAATATATTCGAAATATACATTAAAATACATCTTAAAATAAGATGGCACTTCACAAATAAATATACAATAATTATATACATAAAAATACATTTTGAATTAAAGTGATACTTGATATACAAAGTATAAAAGACGTATAAATCAATACATCTTGAATTTAGGTGGCATTCACATATGCATCAGATTTTTAAAAATGGAGTGAAGAAGATGAATGTTGGAAAGGGAGAATGGAGATGGACAAAAAAAGTACTTCCTGTGATTATTGAGTCAGTTAACCTATTAAATATTGAACTTAATTTTTATAATATACTAATAATGAAAAAAAGTTCTCTTTATGAAATAAACAATAAATAATGCTATTTTTTTTAAATACTAGTTAAAAAAAGGACCAAGCGTGTAAAAAAGATATATATTATATATATAGATACATAAGATATAAATATTAATTGCATGTACACAAATTTAAACATATTTAATCATAAAATTTAACTAATAGACACTCTATATAAATAGAGGTTATTCCGTTTCTAAAGTTATTTGAAGAATAATATAAATCATGCAATACATGTGCTTAAATGGCGTATCATCCACACTTAAACATACAAGTTGGTATAAAAGTTAACGCTCGTTTCAATTATTAGTGCTATATTATGATGAATATTTGAACGGTATATTATATGTATATCAATTTCAACGCTAATCTCTTCTATAGTTCTTGATTAAATCTATCGTGTATTATACTCCATAAATCTTTTCACTATGACTTACCACTTCAAACTTCAAAGTGGATTTTTAATGTACTACCTAGGAGAGGCGATTTAAGCCCAAACTCATTCAATCCGTCCAACACGTCCAAGGTTGGACACCTCGTTGACATGTCCATTATTGAACCCAACCCATCTTGACCGAGTCCATCTAAAGTTTGGTTAATTTTTAGCCCAAATTGATTCATGAGCAATTTCGCTAAAATATAAAAGGGCGGTCAGGTCCACTAAGCTCTCGTTGCCCTTTTATATGTTTAAAATAATTCTTTTTTGTTTGATATGTTATATACGGCCATAATAAAAGAAAAGAAGTATTATTTGGTAATTAAACAACTCATAAGAAAACAACACTCATTAATCAAAGTTTGGTATGACTTGGATGGGTTGGGTTATGATCCAAATTTTAGTCTATCTTGATTCAGTCCATCTCAGCCCAAATAATCTTTGGGCACGTCAATAACTCACCCATTTATTGACTCACCCATTTAGACTCGCCCAAAATCAGTTCAACCTCCTTTGATAACCATATGTTTTTCATCAATTTGTATTTCTAGATATTCCAGCTTCATAGTGTAGTAATGTAGTAATAAGCAGTCATATTCATTGATAGGGATTTTCCATCACTTATCTAATAACATAAACGACTAAAATAAACCAATGATAATGAAATTTAAAATGACACCTGCAATTTTCCCAATTTCCATGCATGGCAAAAGGTTTTCCGAAGCCGTGGGCTATCCGTGAAACATAGGCTATTACGCTGTTTTGGAACTCTATGAATTTCAGGCAAATTTTCAAAAAATGACGAAACATTGAAGTCAACAAAGGGGAAAAACAAGAAAAATATTTTAGATGCTTGATGTGCTCAGCATTGATGTCAAGCTTCGTGTATAGAATCGATTTTGTTAGGAATCATTTTATTTGGAACAATCCGGCGTGAATCCGAATTTAATCGGGTGTCAGTATCGAGTGAGAACCAAAAAAAATCGTACATATAACTTTTTATGATATGTCTCATCCACACGAAAGATGTTTCTTGTTTTATTTTGTGTATTGTATTCTAGATTTTGATAGTTTTTGTTATGCGTCCCAACTAATTGAGCATAAAGATATCTTAGCATTTTTTGGGTTTTTCAATCAAAATATATACCGTAGAACTTAGGTATCTCAATCTGGTCAAGATCCGTATTATATATAACGTTACAGTAGGCACTGAACAATTGCTAATAAAACGGGAAAAGAAAATTTGGTTTGAGGAAGAAGATGGTTCTTGCCATTTTATTATTAGAAATCTTGTTTTCTATTTGCTCAATAAGAAAGTGAGTTTGGTTTGAATTTTTGAAGTTGGATTAATGTTTTATCGACTTGCTAGGCACTCTGATTTTTTTCCTTTTTTTGAATAATATTCAAGAAAAAAGTATTCTATTAAACTTTATAGAGATCTCAAACAAGGGAACCAATCTGGGAGAGCCGCGACTTTAACTACTGTCCATCCACACTAGAATAAATAAGTTTTTCAAAATAACCTATTGATTATTCTATGTGATACTTTTCGCTTTTCGAGAATTAAATTTTTTAATTTTGTTCGTATATTTAGACATAAAATCTTTAAGTTTTTTAAATTAAAATTTACATATTTAAAAACTACGTAAAAATTATTATAAGTCACAATAATTAAAATTTTAAAATTTTCAAAAGGCACACTACAACAAGTTTGTCCTAAGACTACACTGGTTTTATTCCACGCTTGAAAAACGTGGTTAAAACTATCTGTGGTAACGCTTTTTAAGGGTGGCCTTTATTTACGACTTTTGGCTACGAAAAATTTAACAACGCCCGTAAAGTGTGCCTTTAGGAAGTGTAGACTACGCTTTACAAATGTAATCAAATTTTAAACTGAAAGGTCGAAGACAGCTTTCAAATTGTAAGTTCTATGACGTAGTGAAAGTCGGATATAAGAAGAATATCAACTATTAAAGCTTTTCTTAGTTTCCAACTGGAAAATTCTATTGAAGACTCTATTTATGTCAAGTCATTGGTTATGATAAAGAGATTGACTACTTGTATTTCATCGTCACCAAATAATCAGAAACGATAAACAGTAAGTTGGAAATTATGGTTTATTTTTTTGGATCCGTTTCAGTGAAGTTCTGCATTGATAAGTAGGAAATAATGATAAATGTGAGCATCTAATTTTTAACTATATTTGAGTTTTTCATCACTTTTTAGTATGTAAATATATTTTAAGTTTAATCTACATATTTTAGCTCTTATTACTCCTTTTATATATTTTACTTAAGAAAATTGAAAACAATAATAAAAAAAAGTCACATTTTTAATATAAGTTTTATCTTCATTTACAAAGAAAGAAAATATTTTCAAAAAAATAAATTAGTTTGATAAGTAAATTTTGAGTGATTAGTATTTTATCTTGCTATTCAAGTTTAGGAGTAGTATTTTTATTTTTTCATCTATTAATCAATAAAAGAAAATCAAAATCACAAAAAAAGAAAGAAGTTTTAATTTGGATAGTTCTCCGAAAGTCTTGCTTTGTTCAAATGTCCAAGTCATGGTCCAAATTGGATCAAACCTGAGCCCAATAGCCAAAAACCTATCAGATTTTCCCCCTAAAATAACCTACATCATTAAAAGGCTCTCATTCTCTAGTTCAGGAGGGGAGCCGCAATAGATCAAAAAATAACAACAACAACAACAACAACCCAGTATAATCCCACCAGTGGGGTCTGGGGAGGGTAGTGTGTACGCAAACCTTACCCCTACCCTGGAGTAGAGAGGTTATTTCCAAATGACCCTCGGCATCCTTCCCTCCAAGAACTCCCTACCTTGCTCTTGGGTGACTCGAACTCATAACCTCTTGGTTGGAAGTGGATGGTGCTTACCATCAGAGCAACCCACCTTGTCGACATATCAAAAAATAAAAAATGAGAAAAAGAGGCAGATCGGGAGTTAGGGAATTTAAAGAGGGATCAACGGGTGGATCTTGGATAAGCTCAAGGACCTTCGATTGGAAAACAGGGCAGATGATAATGCAACAACAAGAAGAAGAATTCATTGTTGCTTCCAACACCACTTCATCAGAAACATCTTCTGAAAAACGCAGCAATTGAGATCTACAGCCAAAAATCACCCAAAACCCATGAGCTAAGTTCCATCATTTAGCAAATAGTCCCAAAACTTGCTGGAGATCCCCATAAATTCAGCTTGAAAACCACCCGTCTCTACTCTAAACAACCTACAAAAACGTAGCTCACAAAACGCACTCATAGGCCGTTTATTCAGCGAGGTAAGAGTTAAAGTTCGAAGTCGTTCGAGGTTCTCGCTTACAGTGTGATGACCCAAAGTATCATCTTTAGATTTAATAAGTAATTATGTATATTAAGACCTCGAAAAATACTATTTATTATTTCTCGACTTGTGTGCGCAGTCCGTATAATTTTTTGAAATTTTTTTATGTGAAAAATAGATTAAAATGTGAAATAGAGTTTTAAAACTCAACTTTGTTGACTTTGGTCAACATTTTGAGCAAACGGACTCGGATCAGTATTTTGACAGTTTTGGTAGGTCCGTATCGTAATTTGGGACTTGGGTGTATGCCCGAAATCGAATTCCGAGGTCCCTAACCCGAGATATGAAATTTTGATAAAAATTAAAAGTTTGAAAGCTTAATGATTTTTAAGAATTTATTGATTTTGGCTTTATTGACACTGAATTCGTATTTTGGTTCTGGAACCCGATATAGGTCCACTATAATATTTATGACTTGTCTGCCTAAATTGGTGAGAAACGGAGTTGATTTGACGTGATTCAGACGCCCGGTTGTAAAAATATAAGTTTTAAAGTTTTCTTGAAAATTTTATTCGATTTGGGATTCAATTCGTAGTTTTTGGTGTTATTTTGGCGATCTAATCATGCGAGCAAGTTCGTATGACGTTCTAGGACTTGGGTGCATGTTTGGTTTGGAGCCCCGAGGGCTCGGGTTGGTTTCAGGTGATTAACGGATATTTTTGGACTTGGAAAAAACTGCAGAAATCTGCTTCTGGTATCCTTATTCGCGTTCGCGAGAGGAGGCTCGCGTTCGCGAAGAAGAAACTGGAGGCAGGTGAAAGTTACTTTTCGCGTTCGCGAAGAGGGGGCCGCGTTCGCGAAGGGAAGAGGGCAGTATTCATCGCGAACGCATGGAAGCGTTCGCGTTCGCATAGAAGGAATGAGGCAGAAGCTGAAGCACAAAATTTGTGCTATGCGATTGCAAAAGGTGGTCCGCGATCGTGGAAGGCTGAGAAGTTGTGCTTCGCGTTCGCATAAGTCCTTCCGCGTTCGCGTAGAGTTAAGAATTTGGGCAGCCAAAATGTGCTTCGCGATCGCGAAGCCATTCTCGCGATCGCGAAGAGTAAAATGAATCTGGGCAAAAGTTGTTCTACGCGATTGCGAACGAATTTCCGCAATCGTGATGAGTAGAAATCTGAAAAACAGAACTTAAGTTCTCGAAGTGGGATTTCGATCCATTTTCAACCATTTCTAATTTTTGAGCTCGGGTAAGGCGATTCTTGGGCGATTTTTACGGGAAAATATTTGGGTAAGTGTTACTTATCCTATATTGATTATATTTCATGATTCCATACTCATTTAAATCATGAATCCGTGAATTTATGGAAGAAAAATCAGATTTTTATAAAATCTTCCAAAAATAAAAATTTAAGATTTGAAGGTCCATTTGACATCTAAATTGGATAATTTTTGTATGGTTGGATTCGTCTCGGAATGAGTGTTCGGATTTCGTAAGTTTTTCCGAGATTTGAGATGTGGGTCCCACTGTCGAATATTTTAATGAATTTTAGATTTTTATCCAAAAAATTAGTAAACTCATATGGAATTAATTCCTATGATTCGTATTGAGTATATTGAATTGTTTATGAATAGATTTGAAGCTTTTGGAGACAAATTTAAAAGGAAAAGGTGTGGTCGAGTAATTGATTGAAAATTTGCAAAGCAAGGTAAGTGTCGTGGTTAACCTTGACTTGAGGGAATAGAACCCTTAAACTATTTTTTATATAAAATGCATGTGAACGGCGTATAGGCGAGGTGACGAGTATCTATACGTCGTCAAATTAATTGTTTGCATAATTACTTGAAAAATCATAAATTGTTTTAAATCATGAATTAATTATTATAATAATTGCTTCTCTCCTATTCTTTATCAAATATTAATTCTTGAATTCCTGCAATAATTGTTACATGTTATTTGATTTATGTGTCTTAATTGTTATTTGACATTTAGCATACTAAATATTAACTGCCTAATTTCTCCATGATTTTCGCAATTAATTGCTAATTGCCATTGTTTGCTCATAAAAAAATTATAATTATTGTGTGTCTTGATACTTAATAGTTTCTCATTGAACGTGGTATTTATTGGAATAATTTTTATTACATTCATGAGTTGTTTAAAGTTATATTGGTGGAACGGGTTGCACGCCTCAACGTAAATGAAAGTGTGTATATGTATTGGGGGATCGAATTGCACGCCGCAATAGACTTATTAAAAAGTCCATATTAGGGGATCGGATGCATGCCGCAATAGACTTATTAAAAAGTCCATATTGGGGGATCAGATTGCACGTCGTAATAGACTTATTTAAAAGTCAATATTGGGGGATCGGATTGCACGCCGTAACAGACTTATTTAAAAGTCTATATATATTTGATTAAAATGAATATATGAGAGGATTGAAAATGAATATATTGTGGGAGCGGTTTGTAAGTTGCAACGGAAATTAGTTGAAATAATAATGGGTTATGATTGCTGAGTTGGCTTCAATTAGTGTAAATGAGTTAACCGATTTATTTTTATTATTTGTTGTTGTTATTAATATTGCGTACAGGTTAATATAAGTGACAGGTTAGGCTCAGCACTTACTAGTACATGGGGTCGGTTGTACTGATACTACACTCTGCACTTCTTGTGCAGATTTCGGAGTTGGTCCTAGCGGCGTACCATAGACTTGCTCGGATTTTAGCTACCAAAGGAGACTTGAGGTATAACTACACGGCGTCCGCAGTTCTGAAATCCCCGTCTACTTTATTTTAGCTGCGTGTTTATTTCCAGACAACTTTATTTTATTCAGGCCTTTATTTGTATTATTTTAGAAGCTCGTGCACTTGTGACACTAAATTCTGGGGTGGTATTTAGACACCATTATTTTATGGATTACTCACTGCATTTCAGACTTTACTTCCGCATTTAATTCTTTGTTATTAATAAATTTAAAAATTATTTTAAAATAAATAATATTATTCTAACATTGGCTTGCCTAGCAAGTGAAATGTTAGGCGCCATCACGATTCGAAGGTGGAAATTTCGGGTCGTGACATGCAGCTCCGGTTCGTCGGTCTTCTTTTGTTTTGATCCGGTTTTCTTCTCAGCCATTAAGGTTGGTTTTTCCCACTGTATTTTTAATTCTATTCTTAAGGATATGAGTATATTTTTTTGATTTGTGTAACATGTGAAAAATGGATTGAGTTTCTTTTATTATGCTATATGAGCTTGATTATTTAGTCCTTCTTATGATTAGCTTTCGAAAGTGTCTTAAGTTTGTTAAATTGGAATCATAATTTCCTTTTGAGCGAATTTTTCTTGTAAATATGTGCTGATTATTTGAGTGTTTGTTTTTTAATTTATTATTTTTCTTTCATTTAGTTTTTCTTTCTTCTTTCTTTTCTTGTTCGTAATTTGCATAAGTTGTTTTATGTTTGTTAACATTTGTTAGGGGTGATGATGGATTTGTGATGAATATTTTGGATTTTAAGATAAAGGTTTGGGGTTTGGTATCATAAATAGTATTTGGACTATTCGGTCAACTGGGATTAGAGTAGAGTAATGAACCAGATTTTGTTTTACTTTTTTTTTTTAGCTCTTGGGCCAAATGACAAGATTCTACAAGGCCCATAATAATAAAATTCATATGCTAGCCTACCTTTTTCTATAATTAATTTACTCTATTTCCTTCATAATAATTTTTCATAACTCTCATGCCTTGCAATAATCTCAAAGAAGCAAAAATAGTTCAAATTTGTAGTTTACTTTAGACGCGATTAATAAATCATCATAATTGTGGGTACGGTTTCCGTGACATAATCATGATACATAACCCCAATTCGAGTGCGCGTTTCATATGACTCGACCTCAACTTCAAACAATAATAAAAATAAACATGTTGCAGACCGCGAGTGCGTTTCGCGTGATGCGATTCACAATGTGTACAAAAATAATAAGTGCGCGATATCGCGACTTGTTCAAATAAATTCCATAAATTCTAAAAGCAATTAAAACTTTATTAAAAGCGGTTAGAAGTTAAAAATACACAATAGGTTCCAAACATGTAATAAATCAGGTAATTAAGCCAATTATTAATAGTTGAGCGACCGTGCTAAAATCACGAAACTCGGGAATGCCTAACACCTTCTCCCGGGTTAACAGAATTTCTTACCTGGTCTTCTGTGTTCGCAGACTTTAAACATAGTCAAGTTTCCTCGATTTGGGATTTAAAATAAACCGGTGACTTGAGACACCATAAATTATTCTAAGTGGCGATTCTGAATAAATAAATAATCTCATTTCGATTAATTACACTTTAATTGGAAAAATTCTCTATCCCTTCGAGAAAAGGGAGGTGTGACAATAAATAGCAAAACCAAGTTTGACTCATATTCTCTAATTGGTGATTCATGTGTTTTTGGTTTCCGTGTTCCTTTTTCTTCCTTTCCACCGTTGCCAACTATTAGAGTCGTGTATTATGTTTTTTTCATATAATATTTGGCCGTGTGATGCCGATGTCTCAGTAGATGAAGCGTGTACGTTGTCACTAAATGTAAAGAGGTAGTTAAGGCAGATACTCTTCTCTTCCTTCCATAATTCAGATAACTATGTTTTCTATTTTCACACGCTTATAATTTTGTCGCCTTTCTTCGTACAGAAAATTTTAGGATGGCAATTAAACCAAGATTAATTATTATTCCTAAGTTTTCTAGGATTTGGTATTTATTAGGTTACTTAATTCATGTCTAGTTAGGTTTTATTTATCAAATTTATATTGGAATAGGTTTTGTTAGTCTAGTCGAATTTGATTTGTAGTATTCTAAATATGGGTGCTACTACGTATTTTCTATTGTAGAGAGATAACTATGATGTAGAGAGATTCAAGAGTTTATGAGTTGTGAAAAAGCCTCCTACGACGTTCTCTCCCTAGTTTAATAAATTTCTTCTATATAGTCTTTGTTGAAATTTTTGCTTGTGCCTAAATTATTCTTGGGGTATTTTAATCCTTCAAATTGGTATCAGAGCTTGTGTGAGATTCTGTCAGAGCCTGTGTGAGATCCAACAAAAAAATCTGAATACTCTATTACCTAATTGTCCCGTTTTGTGTTTGATGGCAAAAGTAATTTCGAAACTTGGTATCAACAGATGAAGAATTTTTTTAAGGCTATTGGATTATGGTCCACCATTGATGAAGAATTTGAGGAACCCCCGGAAGGTACAACGTTGACTGTGATATAGCTACGAAATTGGAGAAGAAGAGACATTTAGATTATAAGGCACGCTACTATCTCGCCATTAAGGTCGAATTGCATGTATCTAAAAAATATTTGCATACAAAGTCATCAAAGGAGGCTTGGACAAACTTGGTGAAGTCATATCGAAAAGTTGCTGACACAAAGAAGGAGAAACTGCAAGAGTTTAGGAGTCAATTTGAGTTGGCTCGTATGAGAGTAGTAGAGTCTATCAAAGAATTTTTTTTACAAGAATTGAAGAAATAATCAATGGTCTAAAGACCAATGGAGAAGTATTGAAAGAAGTTAGAGTTGTTGAAAAAATATTGCAGTCTCTAAGTTTAAAGTTTTACAACAAGAAAGTTATTTTTGAGGCTACCAAAGATCTTAGCATGCTCAGACTTGATGATTTAAAAGGTGAATTGGTGACATACGAGATATTAATGAATCAACAAAAAGATGAGACATTGGAGGAGGCATCGCAAGAAAAGGATGATCAACCAAAAGAAAAAGAAGACACACCAGATCTGGCAGAAATAAATCAAGAAGGCCAAAATTCAGAAATAGAGAAGAAAATAAGAGAAGGTACATGAAATTTTTGTTGTGATAGAGATTCCATTGAAAGCGAAGAGAAGTCAAATAATGTTCAAATTGATCTGCCAAGAATTTCTGCGATTGTTAAAAAGGACGATTTGGTTGCAAGAGATACCCGTCAAAAAGAGATTGGTGTTTTACAAGAAAAGTTATTTGATGGTATTGAAGATGAACCTAGTAATGAAAAAGGCAAGATGATTCATCAAGAGAAAATTTATAATAATCTACCCAAGATTGACGCAGAAATAATTTGGGATTCAGAACTACAACACATGATTATAGATATTGAAGATGCAATCAATTTCGTGCCATTGTTCGAGATTGCATGTTTCAAGAAGCATGACGAAATATTTATTGGTGGCATTAATCTACAACCTGTAGAATGTTCAATTGGAGTTGAATGGATGTACAAGTCCAACCATAGGGCAACTGGAGAAGCAGATGATTTCAAAGTAAAGGAAAATTATATTGATGATATTTTGAAGGGATTTACTATGAGTAAAGACAAATCATACATGAGCAATATTGAAGAGAAATTGAAATTAATTAAAGATGATACTCGTGACTTTGTTGATGCAACATATTTTAGAAAATTAATAGAGAGCCTAAAGTATGTAACTTCTACAAGGTTTGATGTTACTTATGGCATGCTCAAGTCTGAAGATCTTGGTTTAAGGGAGGCTGTTGGAAATTAAACCAAGATTAATTATTATTTCTAAGTTGTCTAGATTTGATACTCTCTACTCATTCGGGGTAGGGGTAAGGTCTGCGTACACACTACCCTCCCCATACCCCATTAGTGGGATTTTACTGGGTTGTTGTTGTTGTTGTTGTTGTCTAGGATTTGATATTTACTAGGTTACTTAATTCATGTCTAGTTAGGTTTTATTTACCAAATTCACATTGGAATAGGTTTTGTTAGTCTAGTCAAATTTGGTTTGTAGTATTATAAATATGGGTGCTACTACATATTTTCTATTGTAGAGAGATTCAAGAGTTTGTGAGTTGTGAAAAAGCCTCCTACCACGTTCTCTCCCTAGTTTAATAAATTTCCTCTATATAGTCTTTGTTAAATTTTTTGCTTGTGCCTAAATTATTCTTAGGGTATTTCAATCCTTCATTTTAGTATGGCAATTGATTGATTCCCTTAAAATGACTAAACCTACATTGTGTGAGGTTTGTCTAGCTATCAGACAATTTAATTAGCCTTATACTTAGACAATTTAATTAACCTACAATGTGTAAGATACTCATAATTATCTCTGAGTAGATTTAATTAGCCTTAAACATGGCATGGTGTTAGGCATAATAGCCAAGCCTACGAGGACTAGATAACAGAGATTATACCATATAATTTTTCATCTACTGAGAAAATTATTTTTCTTTAGGAATATTAAAGTTTTAGGGATTGTTTTCTTTGAAGGATACGAATATTCTAATCCGGGTTTAAAATTTGGTATTAGTTATACAGCTTTTGATTTATGCTGTTAAACTCTATTTAGCACTTAGTTTCTAGTATTAAACTTTTAATATCTCGGTATTGAACTCCTAATTAATACTCATAAGCATAGTTGTTTGTGAATCATTCTTCTTTCCCAATTCTTAGGTTTTTATCTTGTAATCAAAACTACATATGTTTGAATTACTTTGTTAACACGGTTGAAAATGTTTGGACAATAGCTTGACGCTGAATTTCTTATGTTATTTGCACTTTTTATGCTTATTTTGTCTTCTCGATACCCTGTAGCAACTCCTCTAATTAGTCACACTCAAATCACTTGACCAGAATTCTCGTTTGAGAGTTAATATTTGAGTTTTCTTGGGGTGCAAAATAATGTTTCCTTAGTTCTGTTTTTGATATGTTCTAATTTGCAATTACTTGATAGAAGTATTAAATTTCTAATATAAATAAAGGGATAAGTCCTTTGCGCTTAGCAAGCAGAACCTTACTAAAAGCCATTGGCAGAAGTTAAAATTGTTGGGAAAAATAATAATCCTGTGGAGCAATATTATCACTATAATATTACAACTTAGTAGTGTCAAGAGATTACTATAATTTTGAAAGAAATAACACTCTTTATTAAAAATATCTCACTATAATATTACACGCACTCACTATTTATCTCACATACTACAATCTGTAGATTACTCTCTCTAATTAACTTCTATTGCTTCTCTCTTATTTTGGTGTGTTTAAAACGAGGAATAAAGCCTGTTATTTATAGCAAAATTTGCCAAGCTTTCAGCCAATCAAAATGCTTTATTCTTTACAATTTGCATCGTCCAGAATTATTTTTTGTTTTGGTCTTATTGCAACTTTATTTCAGCCGCTCTTATTGCAATTTGCAAACATGTTGCCATTGAAACTTGTTATTTTCTTTCTTTGTATTAGTATTTTATTTTGGGACCACTGGTCCCACAAATTTCTCCCTTAATTTTGATTTTTCTTCTTCATTTCATTTCTTGATCTCAATCTCTAAAAATATTCAAACTTGAGGGGCTTTGTAAAAATATTTGCAGCTTGATCATTAGATTTCACATATTTGAGCTCGGCTTCCTTCTTGGCAATGCACTCTCTGATGAAGTGATATCTTGTATCTATATGCGTGCTTCGATCATGATACACCGGATTCTTCGCGAGTGCCTATGCGGATTTGTTGTCAATATAAATCTATGTAACTTAAATTTGTGATAAATTGAGCCCCTTCAACAATCTTCTCAGCCAAATAGTATGACATGTACAAGATGTTGCTGCTATATATTCAGCTTCACAAGTCGAGAGAGTAACAATGCATTATTTTTTTTGAACTCCAAGAAATAACAGAATCACCCAAGAAAAATACAAAATCAGTTGTGCTTTTTCTATCATCAATATCTCCCGCATAATCACTATCACAAAATCCCATAAGATTGAAATCACTAGAAGAAGAATAAAATAGCCCAAAGTCAATCGTACCTTTTAGGTAACGAAGAATTCTTCTAGTGACTTTCAAATGGGTAGAGGTAGGAGCTTCCATGAAGCGGCTTACTATTCCAACTGCAAAGAGTATATCTGGCCTGATACAAGTCAAGTACCTCAAACTTCCCACAAGACTTTTGAAAAATATGGGATCCACATTTTCTCCTTCATCAAACTTGGACAATTTTGTCCCACTCTCCATCGGTGTGTTCACGGGGTAGCAATCGAGCATGTTGAAATCCTTCAAGATCTCCTTCGTATAGCTTTCTTGAGAGATGAAAATTTCATCCTCCATCTACTTCACTTCTAGGCCCAAGTAGTATAACATGACCTCTACGTCTGTCATCTCGAACTCACGGAACATATCTTTCTTAAAAGCTTCAAACAAAATTGGGTTATTACCCATGAAAATAAAATCATCAGCATAAAGACAAACAATCAAGATATCTCCATTAGTATGAACTTTAAGGTAAAAAGCATAATCATGGAGTCAACGAGTAAACCCATTGTATTGAAAATACTTGTCGATGCAACTATTCTATGCTCGTAGGGCTTGCTTCAATCCATATAAAGCTTTCTTCAATCTAACACTTTATCTTCATAATTTTTGACCACGAGGCCCAATGGTTGGTCAACATAGACTTCTTTTTCAAGATAGCCATTCAAGAAGGCTGACTTGACGTCTAGTTGATGGATTTTCTACTTTATTTGCGCTACCAAAGAGATCAGCAAATGAATTGTCTCCATGCGGGCAACATATGCATAGACTTCTTCATAGTCAATGTCTTGCCTTTGCTTGTAGCCTTTAGCCACAAGTCGTGCCTTGTATCTCTCCACATCTCCATCATCATTCTTCTTTGTCTTGTATACCCATTTTACTCCAATTGCGCGATGACCCTTGGAAAAAGTTGTGAACTCCCAAGTGTTGTTCTTCTCTATTGACTCGATCTCCTCCTCCATGGCTTGTCTCCACCTTTTGTCTGTAACAGCTTCATCAAAGTTCATTGGTTCACTATCAGCAAAGAGACAATATAAAAAATCAAAATTAGTAACTTCTTTCGTGCCATCATAGAGCTCTTGAATTCTCTTTGTCCTTTGCAGTTGCTCATTTGAATTTTGTTGAGAAGAAGGAGATGTAACATTGGTTGGAGAAAGAGGTGGAATTGTATCATGCACAAGTTCCACGGTATCTGGTTCTTCTTCATCGCCAAAGTATGGAAGAAAATCATATGAAGTTTCTTCCTGAGCTTCCCAATTCCATGCCAATTCTTCATCAAATTCAACATCACGACTCACCACCATCTTGCCGCTACTTGGGTTGTATAGCTTGTAGCCTTTTGAACTCGTATCATAGCTAACAAACACATGCTTGACACTTCGATCGTCAAGATTTGCTCTCCCTTGATGTGGCACATGAGCATAGGCTATGCTCCTAAAGATTCTCAAGTGCTTGACACTTGGCTTTCTTCCACTCCATGCTTCTTGAGGGGTATGATGTCTAACATTCGTTGTTGGAGACCTGTTGTTCAAATAAACTGCACAAGATACAGCTTCTGCCCAAAATTTCTTGGGCATACTTTTAGCTTTTAACATACATCTAGTCACATTAAGAATCGTTCGATTCTTTCTCTCTGCAACTCCATTTTGTTGGGGTGAATAAGGTACTGTTAGAGGACGATGAATTTCATGAGACTGACAGAAGTCATTAAATTCTTTTGAAGTGAATTCGCCTCCTCTATCAGACTTTAAAGATTTTATTTCATAGCCACTTTCTTTCTTCACAAGTACTTTAAAAAATTTTAAAAGCAGTAAAAGTTTCAGATTTTTGGTTCAAGAAATAAACCCAAGTCTTTCTACTAAAGTCATACATGAAAAGTAGAAAGTATTTACTTTTATCAGAGAAAGGTGGATTGATTGGGCCACACACATCAGTGTGAACAAGCTGAAGCGGTTTAGTTGATCTTGACATGGCCTCCTTTGAAAAACTCCTCCTTGCATATTTTACAAGAAGACAAGTTTCGCACATTTGATTGGAATGGTTGATTGATGGTATCCCATGCACTGTGTTCTTTTCTCCCATTGATTTGAGTGCTTCAAAATTCAAGTGCCCAAATCGCATGTACCAACACCATGATTCATCTTGCATATTAGCCTTCAAACACTTTGCATCAATTGTTTTAAGATTCAGAGAAAATAATCTATTCTTTGTCATATGCACTTTAGCAATTAGAATTCCACCTGAATCTCTAAGCCAAAGATGCATATTTTTTATGTGGATGTCATAATCCTTTTAAAGAAGTTGGCCCAAACTCAAAATATTACTTTTTAATTTTGGTACATAATAAACATCTTGAATTAGCTTGCGACTACCATCTTTACAAGAGATCAGAATCGTTTATCCTTCGATTTGAATCTCTGAGGTATCTCCAAATGACACATTACCTCTCACCGTTTTATTGATCTTCACAAAATTCTCTTTGCATCCACATATGTGATTGCTTGCTCCATTGTCCAAATACCACGAGCTACAATCATCCATGTCTTCTTCCTTGAGTGCCAATAACAACGTTGACTCATCTTCTTCTTTCTTGTCGTTAACAAGGTTAGCTTTTTATTCGACATTGCTATGACATTCCCAAGAGTAATGTCCAAATTTATGATAATTATAACACTCAATTTTTGATTTGTCATACCGTTGTCCATTATTTTCTTGGTAGTAGCCACGTCTGCTTCCTCCTCTTTGTCCATGGCCACGACCTCTGAATGTTTGGTGGATTTTAACTTCATTGTTGAAGTTGTTACCATTACTTCTTCATCTTCCATGATAGCTCTTTTCACCTCCATAATCCTTGAAGAATGCCTGAGTTTAAGAAGTTGCTCCAATGACACTTCTTGTCTCTTTTCGATCTTTTCTTCGTGGGCCTGTAAAGAGCCCTCCAATTGCTCTACCATCATAGAGTCTAAATCTTTAGACTCCTTAATAGCACACACCACAAAATCAAATTTAGGTGTTAAAGTACGAAGGATCTTTTCTACAACACGGATATCTTCTATGTCCTCCCTGTATCTTCTTAGTTGATTTACAACAACCTTCACTTTTGAACAATAATCCGAAATGCATTTGAATTCTTTCATTTTTAAAACTTCAAAATCAGCCCTTGGAGTTTGAAGTTTTAACTTCCTCACCTTGTCAACTTCTTGAAGAGAATTTTGTAAAATCCCCCAAGCTTCCTTTGAGGTGGTAGCATCTGCCACCTTTTTAAACATGGCATCATCCAAACATTGGTGGATGATCGTGAGGGTTTGTTGACCCTTCTTCCTCGTCTTTGCCAAGACCTCTTTTTCATTTTGGGGCAGAGCTTCCTCATTATCGGGTTTTGCATACCCTCTGTCTACGATTTTCCATACATCCTGAGAGCCAAGAATGGCTTTCATACGTAGACACTATTTCTCATAATTATCTTTTGTGAGACGGGGGTACTGAAAAGATAGCGGACCATTATTCGCCATGGCTCTGATATCACGTTATTGGGAAAAATAATAATCCCGTCCAGAAATAATATCCACAGAAAATAATAATAACACAAGAGAGTAACAACGACACCAATTCTTTTAACGAGGTAAATACAATACCCGAGCAGAGCAATATTACCACTATAATATTACAACTTAGTAGTATCAAGAGACTACTACAATTCTGAAAGAAATAATACTCTTTATTAAAAACACATCACTATAATATTACTCACACTCACTATTTATCTCATAGACTGCAATATGTGGATTACTCTCTCTAACTTCTATTACTTCTTTCTTATTTTGGTGTGTTTAAAATGAGGAATGAAGCCTGTTATTTATAGCAAAATTTGTCAAGCTTTCAACCAATCAAAATGCTTTGTTCTTTGCAATTTGCATCGTCCAGAATTATTTCTGTTTTGGTCTTGTTGCAACTTGCAACTTTATTTTAGCCGCCCTTATCGCAAACAAGTTGCCATTGCAACTTGTTATTTTCTTTCTTTGAATTAATATTTTATTTTGGGGCTGGTCCCTCAAAAATAACTTTTAAAGAGACATGCATGCTATCAAGTAAGTGTAGTGAAACTCAAAGTATCATATATATAAGCTAATATGACAATCTCACAGCTCATAAGTCAAAACTGGTATTGTTCTCAATTCTTATAACTTCTTAGCTCAAAATGGGTTATCTTACTCTTTTATGATTAAGGGAGGCATCTGCTAAGTTTTGTTTTCCTCCCCTAATCAGTTAAGGCAGCTAGCTTTAACTGCTATCCACTATACTTTGAGGTAACATAATATGTAACAACAACACCGTTCGACCTCCAGTAAACTCAATCGTCAACTATTTTTGGATAGCCTTGTCAGAGATGATAGTCACACGCAAATCGCTTGACCAGAATTCTTGTTTGAGAGTTAATATTTGAGTTTTCTTGGGGTGTAAAATTCTATTTCCTTAGTTCTTTTTTTGGTTTGTTCTGATTTTCAATCACTTGATAGAAGTATTAAATTTCTAATACTATAAAATTTCGTAGAGGTATTTCTGTTTCTATGAGCTTTTCTCCTTTATGTGCTCGAGTATTAATCAATTTTCCTTGATATCAGAAGATGAGTTTGATTTTGAAGACGCAGCATGAGATCATTTTTTTTACTTATTTATACAACTAAGGGCGTATAATTAAACTAAGAAATTATACTATTTCAATGAACTGATCTTTCAATTGTTCTACAATTTGATCATTTTATATTTGAATAATGTTATGCCAAAAAGATATCCAAAGTTATATACTTCGTAATATGATCTTCTCTTATCAGCTTTTAGTATGTGAAATAGAAGCTGAGTAGAGAATCTTAGCATATATGTCCAATTATCTTTGCAGCTTTGCTAAATTATTAAGTTGACAATCTCAGGTCAGCCTTTATCTTTGTGCTCTTATCGATATTCTTTTTAATTGCAGATTGTGAGATTTATTTCTGTGCTACTGAAAGTTGGCTGTGAAGTTGCCGAGAAAGAGTTGATCAGATCTGGTCAAAACATATTTTAGATAATTTCTACCACGTGATTTAGTGTTTGACAAAGTAAGTATTACTTCAGCTAATTTTTACCCTTCCACATATGACACCTACATGTGAAATTTGTGTTTAAGTTAAGAGAATTCCTGCTATTTTGGATGGTCATTTAGAAGGTGGGGGTCACAATTCACATGTGTGGACTTGTACAGAACTGAGTTGAAGTTGGTCATGTCTGAAAATTATCTATATTTATCAGGTGGAAGAAGAAAAAAGATTTTACTAGGAGGAAGAAGTTAAGTTCCGTAGCATGACTAAGCTGTCATCTACTGGTATTATCAAGATTTTCCTATTTTTGGCAAGACATCGATTCAATCTTTCAAGGATTAGGTTAGTTCGTGTTTCTTCTTTTTGTCAGTCCAAATAAACTTACTCCCTCTATACCACAAATATGTCATACTACTATAATCAAACACTCCTTAAAGTTGTTATGTCTCTTACCATTCATAGGTTACAACAAAGCCATCAGAAGTTATAATGCATGGACTCGCTACATACGGATTCCAGAATAGCAAAATAAGTGATGTGAAAAGAAGTAACAAGCAGTGAATTAACTAAGCAATAAATTATGAGAATTCTGTCATGTAATGGTAATTTCAAATCACAGAGGAGCTGAAAATCTTTCACCTGGTACCAAAGGAGACTGATTTCCACTTCTCTAATCAGTATATGTATTACATTCCAAAAGGTTCAGTTGAAACTTTACTTGTTCTATTAAGCACACTAGCACAGTATGCTATGTGCTTCTATATTTTTGCACTGCCTTTCTGGATTTTTGCATTTTTCAACTGTATTTCTACACAATATTCGG
Organism: Nicotiana tomentosiformis; assembly: GCF_000390325.3. Lineage (NCBI taxonomy): Eukaryota > Viridiplantae > Streptophyta > Magnoliopsida > Solanales > Solanaceae > Nicotiana > Nicotiana tomentosiformis. The sequence goes on from NC_090819.1 coordinate 19,388,418, forward strand.
CATAGCTGCTCCATTTCTGTATTCAAATGTTATTATTTTTTACTTTCTATAGCATATCCACTAAGTGATATTCAGTAATATTTCTTTTTAACGGTCTGAACTTCAAAATCGTCAAAGTTTCAAGAAACAGCAGATGATGCATTTAAGATTGTGTTTGGAAACGAGCAACCTGGTCCGGTTAGATGCTATGGTAGATCGGTGACGATAAGATCTCTGAAAAAAGATGAGGAAATCAGCAAGCTTCAACAAAAGCATGCTAATGAAATAACTTCTTTGAAGGAAGAAATGAAGGAAATAATGAGAGAAGAAATGCGATATTTTTTTGTTCAAATGGTACAAAATAACCCTGGACTAAATATTCATGATATACAAGGGTGTGCCGGATCTAATCTTCCTTCACCCGTTGATGCAAGTAGTGCACGAGGTATGAGTGGCCAAAATCTATCACATTCTTCTGGCTCAACTCATGCTCCGAGTCTTGAAAAGGTATTTATATTTCACACTCCGGAACAATACTTCAGCTTAACTTATAAGACCATGTTTTTCTAAACTATTTGCTTTTGATGATTCCATTACATAATAACAGGAGTTATGAATGAATGGAAGGAAAATATATTTCACGAATATAATTGGTATAATATGCCCTTACACAAAGTACTAAACCTTTTGAAGGGAATTAGAATATTCTTTGACCTCTTTCAAGTGTAGGATACGTTGAAATCCTTGTCTTTTCCAAATCTCACTATTATTATGCATGTGCTCATATCGAAATCGAGGCAAAGCTTTCTGTGATTTTGGGATGTAAGCAAGTTATTAATTCACAACTTTGCTTCTCCTTAGCTTGCACCTCTTTTTTTGTGTTTGACTTAGTTATGTTTTAGTAGTGAAATAAACCTCATTAGTTATTAGTAAGACATGTTGCTATAACCAATGCATACTATATATAGGTTTTTTTTTCTAATTTTTAATTTCATTTTGAATGTGCAGGAAAATGCGAGTGATGCAATTAAAAATGTGGCCACAAATCAATTTGACCTATTGACGTGAATGATGCATACTTTTTGAACAATTGTGACGTTTATTGTTATTGATATTGTGGCCCCTACTGCCGGTCGGCAAGCGGACGACGGATGCATGCGTCGTTTCTAGCCCGGATTCTGACTTAGAGGTGTTGGCTAATGGGTACTGACTTGGTCCGGGATGCTTTGGATAAGGTTAAGATGATTCAGGAGCGGCTTCGCATAGTGCACTCTAGACAGAAGAGTTATGCCGATAGGAAGGTCTGTGATGTTGCTTACATGGTTGGGGAGAAGGTACTGCTCAAGGATTCCCAAAGTTCAAAATTTAATTTGGCCTAGATAATTTTTATTGACCTAAATAATGTTCAAAATTTAATTTTCAATTTATTATTATTTGATGAAATACATTCGGTTTTGTAAAGTTCATTGCTTGTGAACTTCTTGAAATAGTAGTGCTTTATTAGTATGGGTATAGTACTACGCAAATTATATTTTTTTTGTTGAAGTTTATTTCAAGTATATACATTTGAATTATTTTTATTATGTTATTATTTAATTTGATGCTTGCGATCATAAAGTATATGCTTGAAATAAATATGAATAGAGAGTTTAATGTACGCAAATATAGTTTCTTAACCACACAATTGTGGCTAAATAAATATTTTAAAAATTATTTCATAGCGTAGACAAAATTGCCACGCTTAGAAAATGTGGCCATAGGGACTAGTAATTTGGTGCTATGTGATGACGTTCAAATTCACTACTAAAAAGTAAATAGATACGGTCGCATGCAATATAATTTACCCAACTATGAGTCGGGTCGAATCCCACTGAGAACAATATATAGGCGATTAGGAATGTAAGAGAATTATCACTTGTTATGCAATGCCAAACACTTAGAATTTAGTTATGGAATTATTATAACTAAATGCGAAAATATAAACTAACTTAGAAAGCAAGTAAAATGATCAATGGCTACAAGCATGGATGCATCAGGATTTACACTCAAGTAACGATCCAATGTATTTCACGATTTTACAAATATGAGCGAGTTTATGTTAATTATCCTCGGGTAATAATTCTATATTAGCTTCTTTCGAAGACTAACAAGACTTCCTAATTGAATTATCCCTAAAATAATTAAGAGATTAAGCACACCCAAATATGACTACAAGTAGTTCAATCCTATCCCTAGGTAGAATCTACAAAGTGAGGATTAAAGCCTCAAGTTCTTGTTAATTAATCTTTCCCAACCCCAAATTATCTTTTCCAAAATTAATTCGAAATTAATGGGCGAGTCCTAGGGTTAGCTAATCCCTTTGGAAACACTAAAGAACAAGAATAATTAAAGAAACAATAACTCACTTCATAATAAATAAAAATCGTTCAATACATAAGCATAACAAGGTATTTAATCCACACTTTAAATATGAATATTCCCATAAATAAGATTCAAGTGTTGGAAAAAATACTACACACTTAAATATTCAATACAAAGCAAGAAAATGAAGAAATGAGCATAAATGAGTAAGAAATTCTCAACCAAAAGTTTCAAATCTTCAAGCCCCAAGTGTGTGTGCAAGAACCCTAGCTCCAAACCTTGTCTTCTCTAGTCTAGGAACTGAAAAATAAGCCAAAGATTTTTTACAAATGAGCTAGGTCGTGCATTAAATGGTTTGGGGCCAAAATCATGAAATTCCAGAACTGTCCAGATTTGTGAATCGCGATCGCGAAAAGAGGTTTGCGATTGCGAAGAGTAGTTCTGTAAAGTATTGCGATCGGAGGCTACATCACGCGTTTGCGTAGAGCATTTCAGAGCAATTGACCATCTTCTTCATCGCGTTCGCAGAACTAGCCCAGCGTTCGCGATGTATTGTTTCCTCCAGCATCGCGTTCGCGATTATACCTTCGCGTTCGCGATTATACCTCGTGTTCGCGAAGGTTGCCTTCCTCCTTCTTCGCGTTAGCATACAGAATTTCGCGTTCGCGAAGGTTTGTTGTCCTGATGCTCCGCGTTCGCGAAGGATAATTCACTAGGTAGTATTTTATTTGCATTTTAGCTTCTTTTTTACTCGTTTTCGCATGATTTGTTCACCATCACTCCTAAATCACTTGATACCTGAAATATGCCAATAAGCCTCAATAAATGCCTTAATTTCTCAACAAAATTATACAAAAGCCTAAGTATCAAGAGGAGATAAGTTGGTAAAATACCAACTTATCACTATGCTTGATAATTGTTGCTTTAGAAGCCACACTCTAAAAGCGTGGTCTATAACGCAACAAAGACCACGCTTCAAAATTGTAGCTTTACGTCATACAAGTGTGGCTATAGAGGAAATATAAAGTGTAACTTTTTTAGTCCATTGGCCACACTTTTGAAGCGTGGCTCCTACGACAACATGTAAAAAGCGTGGCCATAAGTCAAAGGTTACGGTACTATAGGCCACTCCCTAAAAGCGTAGCCTAAAGTCGTAAAGTGTTGTCTTTGATCTAATGCTACACTTCTTGGCATCTTAGGCCACACTTTTCAGGGATGGCTGGAGGCCTTAAATGTTGTAGTGGCATATTAAAAAATTACGGTCAAAGAACAGCTCGTTTAACTCTCGAAAATCAAATATCATCACATAAATTGAGACGGTGGGAGTAATATGATTAGATTAATATAAGTTTGAGTTTATGATAGAGTTGAGTCTCGATGAACTTTTTCGGAGCTTCACATGCTTTCGCATATGCATTCTTTGACCACTAATATGAAGGTTGTATAAAAAGGGCAGCCCAGTGTATTAAACTCCTGTATGTGCGGGGTCCGAGGAAGGGCCGGATTACAAGTGTCTATTGTACGCAGTCTTAGCCTTCATTTCTACAAGAGGTAATATGAAGGTTGTATATGTCTTTAATTTCTTTCTTGCATATGACAACATCAAAATTTATTGCACTAGAGTGGAAAAATGCGCCTCATCTATACATTTTTAACAAGATGATGTATTTATTTATTTATTTATTACTGACATACTTATCTATTTATTAAATAAGACTGCATATTAATTTCTGAGGAAAACCTCTTTTATAATCGTTTCATTAATACAGTACGTGTTTTCTGGCACTGCAGTCGGATAAGGTGAACACTAGAGCGAAACATAAACTTCACTAGATACAATAACGTTCTGGAAAAAAAAAATGCAACATAAACTATATAGAACTAATAGATCATTCGATAAAAAAATAATCAAGAGGCAATATCAAATAAAAATAGAAGTATTGCTTCACATATATAATCCGAAAATAGTTCAAATTTGTCCTTGTAGAAACTGAAATTATTCTATTTTGCCCTTTTGTTTAGGTCAAGTAATTTTCTTACTACTAACATCTTGTTTTGTATTTGTACTTATTGTTAATATGGCTTCTATGCATATGAGTCAGACTCCACGTATTCAAATTCTTGGAGAGAAAAGATCCAAATTTTATCATCAACAATTGAATATGGTTTTGAATTACTCTTAGATTGAAGTTCCGTTAGAGATCAAGGAAAGTTCTGCATTGAAATATTTGCATTTAAAAGGTCCGCACTGAAATTCTTGCCAAAGTTTACTACAGTAATTGTTTACTCGTAAAACAATACAGTTGAATTTGTAACATGATTTATAGATACATGAATTAATTTGATCCAAGAATATAAAATGACTAATAACATATATAAATTGATTAAAATAACTTGAAGAAAAATACAAACCTGATTAAGGGATCAGTTTCTCCGGTAGCAATAATAAGAGAAATATGAAGAAAACAAAAGAGAAAGTTGTTTAATAAGAACAGATTTTGGCTTTTGTGTAGAGATAATTTTTCATGTCCTATGATAAATACAAATTCTCATATTTATAACTTAATCCAGGGAGACAAGATCCCCAAGCTCTTCATTAAAATGAGTAAAACCCCTCTTGATATTTGCATAATAGTTGAACATTAATACAAAGATTCTTTGTAACGGTTACTCATTAAATGTTGTCTTTTTCCAATCGATGTCTTCCTTTCAAATCTTTATTCCCGGTTCCAATCCCTTCGTTTATTCAGCACCAGTTACATATTTTGTAACCAGTGACAGCTATTTGCTAATTCATATCTTACGTATATTTACTTCCACGTGTAAACTCGTCGAATATCCATCTGTCACTTATCAATTTTACCTCATACAATAATTTGTATAATTAGCAAATATAATAGTAAAGACAGATGCCACATTTTCCATGTCCTTGATTGGAGCATAATTTAAGCTGGATTTCATATCTGCCACCACAAAAAATATTTGAACTTTTGATTTTTCCCTCTCTATTTCATAGTTGTGAAAATAAACTCTATGATTGTTTACCCTCAAAATCGAATAACAATTGAATTTGTAAGTGGTCTTAAAGATACATAGACTAACTTCACACGAAATAATAAATTAGATTGTAATTGAAATAAGTAATGACGAAGTAAATGCAAACCACACGAATTAAACAGTCTTAACCTTGGAAGGTTAATCACCCTCGAGCCTGGTACGCTTCGATCGGCATTAGGACACATAAGAATAAGAGCTTCAAGAAAAATAATAATGATATATCGCTTTGGAATGCTTGTTACAATGTATTTAATGAATTATGAGACCCCCCTTTATATAGTAGAGAAGTCTTACTTTAGGTATAATTCTATAAAAGGTAAAAATCTCTTGATTTGATGATTGTCGATTCCCTACTGATAGGCATTGAGATTCCCGCCGCAACATCTTCTCGGTTACGGATATTTGTGTAACGACCCGGCCGGTCGTTTTGAGCTTTTACACTTCGCTCGGTTGTTTGAGGGTATGAGTAGTTTCGTATGATGTATTATGACTTATGTGAATCGTCGGTTTTGGTTTTCAGGTTATTCGGAATTGATTTGAAAGGATGATTTCTCAACTAGAAGCTTTAAATTTGAAAGAGTTGACCAAATTTGACTTTTTAGTATTTGACATCGGATTGGAATTTTGATGGTTCTGTTAGCTCCGTTGGGTGATTTTGGACTTAGGAGCACGTCCGGATTGTGATTTGGAGGTCCGTGGTTGAATTTGGCTAGGAATGGCGAAAGTTAAAATTTTGGAAAAGTTTGACCGGGAGTGGACTTTTTGATATCGGGATCGGATTCCGATTTTGAAAGTTGGACCAGGTCCGTAATGTCGAATGTGACTTGTGTGCAAAATTTGAGGTCAATCGGACGTAATTTGATAGGTTTCGGCATCGATTGTGGAAGTTTGAAGTTTCAAGGTTCATTAATTTCGAGTTGAGGTGTGATTCATCGTATTGATATTGTTACGCGTGATTTGAGGCCTCGAGTAAGTCCACATTATGTTATTGGACTTGTTGGTATATTCGGACGGGGTCCCGAGTAGTTCGGATGAGTTTTGGATGAGGTTCAAATCATTTTACTTCATGTTGCTATTGCTGGTTCTGGTGTGACCGCACCTACGGCTGGTTTGCGCAGGTGCGATGGTCGTAGAAGCAACGAAGGGGTTGCAGAAGAGAAAATAGTGCTGGGAGAGGAAGACCGCAGAAGCGGAGATTTGGGCGCATATGCGGATGCGCAGGTGCGAGGTGATGGAGCGCAGGAGCGAGGTATTCCGCATGTGCGGATGGTAGCTCGCACCTGCGATGGCGCAGAAGCGGATATTTGTCCGCAGGTGCGAGGGTCTAGTTCTCAGCTGATTCCTCAGAAGCGGAGATTATGTCGCAGAAGCGACGCCGCAGAAACAGCTAATGTGTCGTAGGTGCGAAAGTGCTAGGCAGAATGATAAATACATGGATTCGCGATTTTGGCTTCATTTTAACATTTCTAGGCTCGGATTGAGGCGATTTTTCAAGAAAATGTCACCATATGAATTGGGGTAAGTGTTCTCTACTCGGTTTTGGTTATATTTCATGAATCTACCTTTATTTTTGGTAATTGGATTGTGAAATTTAAAGAGGAAATTGGGGGTTTTGGCCTAAAGTTTCATAATGTGAATTTTTGAGTTTTGAACATCGAATTGGAGTCGTATTTGAGTGAAACCAGTATGGTTGGACTCGTAATTGAATGGGTAGTTGTATGTTTTACAAATTTTGTTGGGTTCTGAGGTGCGGGCCCGGGTTGGGCTTTTGGCCGATTTTGGGCTTTTGATTCAAGATTTGATCTTTTTCGATCGGGATTGGTTCCTTTAGCATTGTTTGATGTGTTTGAGTTGTTTTGATTAGTTTCGAGCCGTTCAGAGGTCGGAATACGCGGGATGGCATTTTGGAGCATCGCTTGGCTTGTTCGGTGTTGGAATTGGCTTGTTCGAGGTAAGTAACTCTTCTAATCTTAGTACTGAGGGTATGAAACCCCGAAATACGTGTTATGTAATTGGTATTGAGGTGACGCACATGCTAGGTGACTAGCGTGCGGGCGTGTACCCTGTGAATTGTGATGCCGTTGTTTCCATAGCACTGTATAGTCGCCCTAGTTTGTTGATATTTGTGTTATCACCATGTGATAAAGTAACTGAGCTGTCAATCATGCTAAATACCATATTTAGGCTTTATGTTGATACTGTTAGGACCCATAGTGGTCGGTTCTTCCTGTCATCTCACTGATTTCATTGATGTGTCGTACTCAGTCATATGCATGCATTCATATCATATCTCAGTCTCAATTGTTATTTATTGATACATCATATCATTGTTGTCGGGCTAGTTTCATGACATTGTGAGCCCGTGAGTGAGACTAGAGAGATTGATAAATGAGTGAGGTCGAGGGCCCGAGCAAGAGTGATATTTTGGGATCGGGTTTCACGCCACAACATATTATATTGATTATATTTTATATGAATCGGGTTGCACGCCGCAACAGGCCTTCGGGCTATATATATATATTATTGGATCAGGTTGCACGCCGCAACAATATTGGATCGGGTTGCATGCCGCAATAATATTGGATCAGGCTGCACGCCGCAGCAATATAGCGCTTGGGCTGAAGGAGCCCCTCCGAAGTCTGTACACCCACAGTGAGCGCAGTCGACTATATATATGTGGATCGGGTTGCACGCCGCAATGGGCTTTATGATCATATATGGATCGGGCTGCACGCCGCAACGGGTATTGTACTGCGCTGAGTGATTGAGTGTACTGAGCATAGTGAGAGAGAATGCGAGACAGTGAGATTGAGTACTCTGAGAGTGTGAGTACATGAGCTCATCATCGAGATGCATTGCATTTGACATGCGTACTTGAGATACATGCATAGAGGATCATTTCCTTCTGCTATCCAGTTTTGGGAACATTTATGATTTTACCTGTATCTTGACATGTAGGCATAGAGAAGTACTTTCCTCATGCTATCTGAAAATAAAACATCTTACTATTTGTTGAAAGGAGTTTTGGAAAAATTATTGTTTTCAAACTTATTCATATTTTTAGCAACTTCTGTAAACGATTTGGGTTTTCACTGATGTACTTGAAAGGCAGGACTATTTTCGAAAATCATGATTTTGCTGAACATCTTATCTCTGAGTTACTTCTCATATTATTTGCTTTACGTTGTTATGAACTGCTGTTGGTAATTTGCGGTAGACCCGACTTGGTACAAGCTCGTCACTACTTTCAACCTAAGGTTAGGTTTGTTACTTATTGAGTGCATGGGGTCGGTTGTACTCATACTACATTTCTGCACCTTGCGTGCAGATGTTGGCTACCGATATTGTTGTGTTCGATAGGAGCTGGATTTGAATATGTACTTGCGTCCCTGTCACAACCCAAATTTTCCACCTTCGGACCGTGATGGCGCCTAACATTTCACTTGCTAGGCAAGCCAATGTTAGAATAATATTATCTATTTTTAAAACAATTTTTATATTATTAATAATCAAGGAAACAAAGGCGGAAGCAAAGTTTGAAACATAGTGAAATAATTCAAAAAAACAACGGTATCTAAATACCATCCCAGAATTAGTGTCACAAGTGCACGAGCTTCTAGAATAAATACAAATAAAGGTCTGAATAAAATAAAGTTGTCTGGCAATAAACACACAGCTAAAGTACAATAGACGGGGACTTCAGAACTGCGGACACCATGCAGTTATACCTCAAGTCTCCTCTGGTAGCTGAAATCCGAGCAAGTCTATGGTACGCCGCTGGGACCAACTCCAAAATCTGCACAAGAAGTGCATAGTGTAGTATCAGTACAACCGATCCCATGTACTGGTAAGTGTTGAGCCTAACCTCAACGAAGTAGTGACGAGGCTAAGGCGGTTCACTTACATTAACCTATACGCAATATTAATAATAACAATAAATAATAGAAATAAATCAGTTAACTCATTTATAATAATTGAAACCAACCCAACAGTCATAATCCATTATTATTTCAACCAATTCTGTTGCAGCGTGCAACCCGCTCTCACAATATATTCACATTCAATTTTGTTGCAGCGTGCAACCCGCTCTCCAAATATTTTCCTTTTAATCAAGTCTGTCATATATTTATTTCAATCAAGTATATATAGACTTTTAAATAAGTCTGTTTCGGCGTGCAATCCGATCCCCCAATATTGACTTTTCAATAAGTCTATTGCGGCGTGCAATCCGATCCCCAAATATTGACTTTTAATAAGTCTGTTGCGGCGTGCAACCCGATCTTCCAATATTAACTTTTTAATAAGTCTGTTGCGGCGTGCAACCCGATCCTCCAACATTAACTTTTAATAAGTATGTTGCGGCATGCAACCCGATCCTCCAATATATCCATTTCAATCAATTCTTATAGAAGAAATTTCTCCAATAAATATAATAATTAATATAAAATTATAAGACAACAAGCATACAACAATTATGATTTAATTATGAAACAAACAATGACAAATAGCAAATTATTATAAAAATCAGGGAGAAAATAGGCAGCTTAATATTTAATATGCTAAATGTCAAATAATAATTAAACACATAATTCAAATAGCATGTAACAATTAATGCAAGAATTCAAGAATTAATATTTGACAAAGAATAAGAGAGAAACAATTATCATAATAATTAATTTATGATTAAAAATAATTTATGACTTTTCAAGTAAGCAGGCAAACAATTAATTTGATGACGTATAGACACCCGTCACCTCGCCTATACGTCGTTCACATGCAATTTACATAACAAATAATTTAAGGGTTCTATTCCCTCAAGTCAAGGCTTCAAATCTATTCACAAACAATTCAATATATTCAATACTAATCATAAGAATTAATTCCATATGAATTTATATATTTTTCGGATAAAAATCCGAAATTTATTAAAATATTCGATAGTGGGACCCACATCTCAAATCCCGAAAATACTCGCAAAATCCGAACACCCGTTCCGATACGAGTTCAACCATACAAAATTTGTCGAATTTCGATATAAAATGGACCTTCAAATCTTAATTTTTTATTTTTGGAAAGTTTTACAAAAATTCCAATTTCTTGCATCTAAATCCGAAATAAATGATGAATATAGACATGGATTTGTGCAATATAATCACTTTTGGTTAAAGAACACTTACCCAATTCAAAGTCGTGAAAATCCCCCTTGAAATCGCCCAAATCCGAGACTTAAAACTCAAAAATGAAAAACAAATGGCGACTTCTGAATTTATGGGTTCTGCCCAGTCATTTTCGCATATGCGGACAAAAGTTCCGCATTTGCGAGACAAAGCTCGCATTTGCGATGCCAGGCTACCAGGTGAAGTTCCGCATCTGCGGACACTCCTGTCGCACCTGCGACATCCGCTTCTGCGCAAAAAGGCCGCACCTGCGAACACCCCAGGCCAGCCCAGTCTCGCATCTGCGATGGAAGGCTCGTTTCTGCGAGCGCGCACCTGCGGTCAAAAATCTGCAGGTGCGATTACACCAGAACCCAAAATTTTAGATTTTGCTTAAGTCCAATTCTTGTTCCGATTTCGATTCGAATCACACTCGGGGTACTCGGGACCCAGTCCGAATATACCAACAAGTCCCATAACATAATACGGACTGACTCAGGGTCTAAAAGCACGTCAAACAATGCTGGAATTACAATTCACACCCCGATTCGAACTTTGAGTTTTAAACTTTTTAACTTGCAAACATCGTGCCAAAACATATTAAATGAATTCGGAATGACTTCAAATTTGGCACACAACTCATAAATGACATAACGGAGTTGTTCAAATTTCCAAAATCGGATTCCGGCTCCGATATCAAAAAGTCAACCCCGTGGTCAAACTTGAAAATCTTTAGCCTTTAAATTACTAGTTTCCGTTAAATGGTCATAACTTGAGCTAGGGATCTCCAAATAAAATTTCGGGCATACGCCAAAGTCTCAAATCACGATACGGAGCTACCAAAACTATCAAAACACTGATCCGGGTCTGTTTTCTCAAAATATTGACCAAAGTCAACTCAGTTAAGTTTTAAGGCTCTATTTCACATTTTAATCCATTTTTCACATGAAAACTTTTCGGAAAATTGTACGGACTGCGCACGCAAGTCGAGAAATGATAAATGGTGCTTTTCTAGGTCTTAGAACACAGAATTACTTATTAAATTTAAAGATGACATTTGGGTCATCACATTCTCCACCTCTAAAACAAACGTTCGTCCTCAAATGGAGTTAGAAACAAAAATACCTGAGCTGGAGAAAAGGTGTGGATGTTTACTCCGCATGTCCGACTCGGACTACCAGGTAGATGCCTCTACCGGCTGACCTCTCCATTGCACCCGAACTGAAGGATAACTCTTAGACCTCAACTGTCGGACCTGCCAGGCTAGAATAGCCACCGGCTCCTCCTCGTAAGTCAAATCTTTGTCCAATTAAACTGAGCTGAAATCTAACACATGGGACGGATCACCATGATATTTTCGAAGTATAGACACATGGAACACCGGATGAACCGCTGATAAAATAGGTGGTAATGCAAGCATGTAGGCTACTTCACCCACCCTTTCAAGAATTTCATAGGATCCATTATACCTGGGGCTCAACTTGCCCTTCTTCCCGAACCTCATTACACCTTTCATAGGCGAAACCCGGAGCAATATTCTTTCTCCAACCGTGAATGCAATATCACGAACTTTACGATCGGCATAATTCTTTTGCCTTGACTGAGCTGTGTGAAGTCGATCATGTATAATCTTGACCTTATCCAAGGCATCCTGTACCAAATCGGTACCCAACAACCGAGCCTCTCCCGATTCAAACCAACCAACAGGCGATCGACATCGCCTTCCGTATAATTCCTCATATGGAGCCATCTGAATGCTCGACTGGTAGCTATTATTATAAGCAACCTCCGCAAGTGGCAAGAAATGATCCCAAGAACCTCCAAAGTCTATAACACAAGCGCGGAGCATATCCTCCAGTATCTGAATAGTGCGTTCTGACTGTCCGTCTGTCTGTGGATGAAATGTTATACTCAAATCTACCTGCGTGCCTAACTCACACTGTACAGCCCTCCAGAAATATGAGGTAAACTGCGTACCTCGATCTGAAATAATAGACACGGGCACAGCGTGAAGACGGACAATCTCACGAATATAAATTTCAGCTAACCTCTCTGGAGAATAGGTAACTGCCACTCGAATGAAATGTGCTGACTTGGTCATCCTGTCCATAATGACCCAAACTACGTCAAATTTTCTCTGAGTCCGTGGAAGTCCAACAACAAAATCCATAGTGATATGCTCCTATTTCCACTCGGGAATTTCTAACTTCTGAAGCAAACCACCAGGTCTCTACTGCTCGTATTTAACTTGCTGACAATTCAGACACCGAGCTACATATGCAACTATATCCTTCTTCATTCTCCTCCACCAATAATGTTGCCATAAATCTTGATACATTTTAGCGACATCTGGATGAATAGAATACCTGGAACTGTGGGCCTCTTCAAGAATTAATTCACGAAGCCCATCCACATTAGGCACACAAATACGACCCTGCATTTGCAGAACTCCATCTTCCCCCATAACAACCTGTTTGGCATCACCGTGTTGTACCGTGTCCTTTAGGACAAGTAAATGAGGATTATCATATTGTCGCTCTCTGATGCGCTCATATAAGAAAGACCGAGCGACTGTGTAAGCTAGAACCCGACTGGGTTCTGAAACACCTAACCTCACGAACTGATTGGCTAAAGTCTAAACATCTGTAGCTAATGGTCTCTCACCAACCGGAATATACGCAAGACTGCCCATAATCGTAGCCTTTCTACTCAAAGCATCGGCCACCACATCGGCCTTTCCGGGGTGATACAAAATGGTGATATCATAGTATTTCAACAACTCCAACCATCTTCTCTGCCTCAAATTAAGATCTTTTTGTTTGAACAGATATTGAAGGCTACGATGATCGGTAAATACCTCACACGAGACACCGTAGAGGTAATGCCTCCAAATCTTCAGAGCATGGACAATGGCTGCCAATTCTAAGTCATGAACAGGATAATTCTTCTCGTGAACTTTTAACTGCCACGACGCATAAGCAATCATCTTTCCATCTTGCATTAATACAGCAACAAGCCCAATGTGAGATGCGTCACAATATACCATATACGATCCTGAACCTGTGGGTAACACCAACACTGGCGCCGTAGTCAAAGTAGTCTTGAGCTTCTGAAAGCTCAACTCACACTCGTCTGACCATCTGAATGGGACACCTTTCTGGGTCAATCTGGTCAATAGGCTTGCTATAGATGAAAACCCTTCCACGAACCGACGATAATAACCTGCTAAACCCAGGAAACTCCGGATTTCTATAACTAAAATAGGTCTAGGCCAATTTTGAACAGCCTCAATCTTCTTAGGATCCACCTTTATGCCTTCTGCCGATACAACATGCCCCAAAAAGGCAACTGGGTCTAACCAAAACTCACATTTTGAAAACTTGGCATATCTTATTATTCTTTAAAGTGTGAAGCACACTTCGAAGATGCTGCTCATGCTCCTCTCGACTGCTGGAGTAAATTAAGATATCATCAATGAATATAACCACAAAAGAGTCCAAATAAGGCTTGAACACCCGATTCATCAAATCCATAAATATTGTTGGGGTATTTGTCAACCCAAATGACATCACTAGGAATTCGTAATGCCCATACTGAGTTCGAAAAGCTGTTTTAGGGACATCAGAGGCCCTAATCTTCAACTGATAGTAACCAGACCTCAAATCGATCTTCGAAAAAATGTTGGCACCCTAAATCTGATCAAATAAGTCATCAATTCTTGGAAGCGGATATTTATTTTTGATGGTGGCCTTGTTCAACTGCCGATACTCTATACACATCCGCATAGAGCCATCTTTCTTCTTTACAAATAATATTGGTGCACCCCAGGGCGAGACACTGGGCCTAATAAATCCCTGGTCAAGCAAGTCTTGTAACTGCTCTTTCAATTCTTTCAACTCCGGCGGGGCCATACGGTATGGTGGAATAGAAATGGGCTGAGTGCCCGGAGCCAAATTAATACAGACGTCAATATCTCTATCGGGTGGCATCCCCGGCAGATCTGCAGGAAATACTTCTGGAAATTCACGAACAACTGGTACTGAGTCCATAGAAGGGACATCCGCACTGGGATCGCGAATATAAGTCAAATAGGTTAGACACCCTTTATCTACCATATGCCGAGCTTTCATATAAGAAATAACCCTGCTGGCAGAATGACCAGGAGTTCATTTCCACTCTAACCGAGGTAACCCCGACATAGCTAGGGTCACTGGCTTGGCATGACAATCCAATATAGCATGATAAGGGGACAACCAATCCATACTTATGATGACATCAAAATCTACCATATCAAGAAGTAAAAGATTCACACTAGTCTCAAGATTACCAATAGTAACCACATACGAACGATAGACATGATCTACTACAACAGAGTCTCCCACCGGTGTAGATACACACATAGAAGCACTTAGAGAATCGCAAGGCACAACCAAATATGAAGCAAAATAGGAGGACACATAGGAATAAGTAGATCCTGGATCAAATAGAACTGAAGCATCTCTATGGCAAACTGGAATAATACCTGTGATCACAGCATCAGATGACTCAGCCTCAGGCCTAGCTGGAAAAGCATAAAATAGGAGTTGGGCCCCACCACTCTGAACTGCATCTCTGGAACGACCTCTAACTGGCTGGCCTCCACCTCTAACTGCCTGACCTCCATCTCTAATGGCCTCACCTCCACCTCTAATAGCCTGACCTCCACCTCTAGCTGCATGACCCCTACCTCTAGCTGGCTGAGCAGGCGGTGAAGCAACCGGTGTCGGTATGATGGCATGAGAATCTTGCCGAGATCTGTCACTCGCCAATCTAGGGAAATACCTTCTGATGTGACCAATGTTCCTACACTCATAACACCCATCCTGATGCCGTGGCTGCTGAAGCTGAAGCTGACATAAATGGGTCGGATAACCGTTATAGTAACTCTGGAGTGGTGGTGCACTGATAAGAGCTGAATGTACACTAAATACTGGCTGCCCAGAGTAAGGCATAATAGAACCGTGACTCCCTGAAGCACCAAGAGATGCATGAAGTGATGAATTAAATGGCTTGGGAGGATGACCCCTACCAAAATTACCCCGGCCTCCAGACGAGGCACCACTGAAACCACCGAACTGACGAGGCCTCTTATCAGACCTTTGCCCTCTCTCCTGTGCAAAAACCATTTCGATCCTCCTGGCGACATTACCAGCCGCCTGAAAAGAAATCTCACTTCCGGTTTCCTTAGCCATCTGAAGTCTGATAGGGTAAGTGAGTCCCTCAATAAACCTCCTCACTCTCTCTCCCTCGGTAGGTAGTAAAAGGAGAGCATGACAGGCCAAATCCACAAAACGGGACTCATACTAAGTAACGGTCATATTGCCCTGCTGTAGACGCTCAAATTGCTTGCGGAATTCCTCTCTTAGTGTGATAGGGAGGAACTTCTCCAGAAATAGCTGAGAGAACTGCTCCTAGGTAAGTGCAAGTGATCCGACTGGTAGGGTCAATGTATAATCTCACCACCACCTCTTGGCGGAACCCGTCATCTGGAATACAGCAAAATCAACCCCATTGGTCTCAACTATACCCATGTTCCGCAGCACCTCATGGCAGCATTCAAGATAATCTTGTGGGTCCTCAGAAGGTGTATCACTGAAGTGAACTGGAAAGAGCTTAGTAAACTTATCCAGTCTCAATAAGGCCTCAAAAGACATGGCGGCCTATCACCGGTCTGTGCGACAACAACTGGCTGAGCTACCCCAACTGGCGGGGCTGCTGGAGCCTGATTCTGGGGAGCCATCTGCTCCGGAGCAGGAGTAGTGGGAGTTTGTGCTCCTCCCCCAGCCTGTGAGATGGCTGGTGCCACTGGAAATGTACCATTCTAGGCCACACCCTCCATAAGACTTACCAAACGGACTAGAGCATCCTGAAGTACTGGAGTGGCTATGAATCCTTCTGGGACCTGAACTGGTCCAACTGGTACATTATGAATTGGAGCCTCCTCCTGAAGGTCCACCTGAGGTTCTTCAATAGGTGCAGCTGCTCGAGCTCTGGACTGAGCTCTACCTCGGCCTCTGCCTCGGCCTCTAGCACGACCTTGGCCTCGACCTCTACCCCTGGCCATAGTTGCCACATGGGGTTCTGGTCCCTGTCTATCGGTAGAGGTATTACGTGTTCTCACCATCTACGAAAGAATAAGAGTAGAATGGTTCAATCATCGATGATAGAATAAAATCGCACGACAGAATAAGAAAGAAGTGATATTGTTCCTAAACTTCATAGCCTCTGAGAGATAAGTACAGATGTCTCTGTACCGATCCTTCAGACTCTATTAGGTTTGCTCGTGACTCGTGAGACCTATGTAACCTAGTGCTCTGATACCAACTGTCACGACCTAAAATTCCCATCTTCGGACCGTGATGGCGCCTAAGATTTCACTTGCTAGGCAAGCCAATGTTAGAATAATATTATCTATTTTTAAAATAATTTTTATATTATTAATAATCAAGGAAACAAAGGCGGAAGCAAAGTTTGAAACATAGTGAAATAATTCATAAATCAACGGTATCTAAATACCATCCCAGAATTAGTGTCACAAGTGCACGAGCTTCTAGAATAAATACAAATAAAGGTCTGAATAAAATAAAGTTGTCTGAAAATAAACACACAGCTAAAGTACAATAGACGGGGACTTCAGAACTGCGGACGCCATGCAGTTATACCTCAAGTCTCCTCTGGTAGCTGAAATTCGAGCAAGTCTATGGTATGCCGCTGGTACCAACTCCAAAATCTGCACAAAAAGTGCAGAGTGTAGTATCAGTACAACCGACCCCATGTACTGGTAAGTGCTGAGCGTAACCTCGACGAAGTAGTGACGAGGCTAAGGCGATTCACTTACATTAACCTATACGCAATATTAATAATAACAATAAATAATAGAAATAAATCAGGTAACTCATTTATAATAATTGAAACCAACCCAGCATTCATAATCCATTATTATTTCAACCAATTCTGTTGCAGCGTGCAACCCGCTCTCACAATATATTCACATTCAATTCTGTTGCAGCGTGCAACCCGCTCTCCCAATATTTTTCTTTTAATCAAGTCTGTTATATATTTATTTCAATCAAGTATATATATATAGACTTTTAAATAAGTCTGTTACGGCGTGCAATCCAATCCCCCAATATTGAATTTTCAATAAGTCTATTGCGGCGTGCAATCCGATCCCCCAATATTGACTTTTAATAAGTCTGTTGCGGCGTGCAACCCGATCCTCCAATATTAACTTTTTAATAAGTCTGTTGCGGCGTGCAACCCGATCCTCCAATATTAACTTTTTAATAAGTCTGTTGCGACGTGCAACCCGATCCTCTAACATTAACTTCTAATAAGTCTGTTGCGGCGTGCAATCCGATCCTCCAATATATCCATTTCAATCAATTCTTATAGAAGAAATTTCCCCAATAAATATAATAATTAATATAAAATTATAAGACAACAAGTATACAATAATTATGATTTAATTATGAAACAAACAATGACAAATAGTAAATTATTATAAAAATCAGGGAGAAAATAGGCAGTTTAATATTTAATATGCTAAATGTCAAATAACAATTAAACACATAATTCAAATAGCATGTAACAATTAATGCAGGAATTCAAGAATTAATATTTGACAAAGAATAAGAGAGAAATAATTATTATAATAATTAATTTATGATTAAAAATAATTTATGATTTTTCAAGTAAGCAAGCAAATAATTAATTTGACAACGTATAGACACTTGTCACCTCGCCTATACGTCGTTCACATGCAATTCACATAACAAATAATTTAAGGGTTTTATTCCCTCAAGTTAAGGTTAACCCCGACACTTACCTTGATTTGCAAATTCCAATCAATTATTCAACCACAACTTTTCCTTTTAAATTTGCCTCTGAAAGCTTCAAATCTATTCACAAACAATTCAATATATTCAATACTAATCATAAGAATTAATTCCATATGAATTTATACATTTTCCGAATAAAAATCCGAAATTTATTAAAATATTCAACAGTGGGACCCACGACTCAAATCCTAGAAAAACTCACGAAATCCGAACATCCATTCCGATACGAGTTCAACCATACAAAATTTGTCCAATTTCGATATCAAATGGACCTTCAAATCTTAATTTTTCGTTTTTGGAAAGTTTTACAAAAATTCCAATTTCTTCCATCTAAATCCGAAATAAATGATGAATATAGACATGGATTTGTGAAATATAATCACTTTTGGTTAAAGAACACTTACCCAACTCAAAGTCGTGAAAATCCCCCTTGAAATCGCCCAAATACGAGACTTAATCTCAAAAATGAGTAAAAATGGTGACTTCCGAATTTATGGGTTCTACCCAGTCATCTTCGCATCTGCGGACAAAAGTTCCGCATTTGCGGACTCGTATTTGCGAGACAAAGCTCGCATTTGCGATGCGAGGTTGCCATGTGAAGTTTCGCATCTGCGGACACTCCTGTCGCACCTGCGACATCCGCTTCTGCGCAAAAAGGTCGCACCTGCGAAGAGCCCAGGCTACCCTAGTCACACATCTGCGATGGAAGGCTCGCTTATGCGAGCTCACACCTGCGGTCAAAAATCCGCTAGTGCGATTACATCAGAACCCAAAATTTCAGATTTTGCTTAAGTCCAAATTATAATTCACACCTCGATTCAAACTTTGAGTTTTAAACTTTTCAATTTGCAAACCTCGTGCCAAAATATATTAAATGAATCCGGAATGACTTCAAATTTGGCACACAAGTCATAAATGACATAACAGAGATGTTCAAATTTCCAAATCATATTTCGGCTCCGATATCAAAAAGTCAACCCCGTGGTCAAACTTGAAAATCTTTAGCCTTTAAATTACTAGTTTCCGTTAAATGGTCATAACTTGAGATAGGGACCTCCAAATTAAATTCTGGGCATACGCCCAAGTCCCAAATCACGATATGGAGCTACTGGAACTTTCAAAATACTGATCTGGGTCCGTTTGCTCAAAAGGTTGATCAAAGTCAACTCAGTTAAGTTTTAAAGCTCTATTTCATATTTTAATCCATTTTTCACATGAAAACTTTTCGAAAAATTGTACGGACTACTCACGCAAGTCGAGGAATGATAAATGGTGATTTTCGAGGTCTTAGAACATAGAATTACTTATTAAATTTAAAGATGACATTTGGGTCATCACAGACCCGGTTATAGCTGCCTCCTGTTCGTGGTAGCCTTAGATCTATAAAACTCTGTTTATGTACTTTTCAAACAGACGATGTATTTATTTCATTTCACTTCCACTTTGTAAACTCTATTCTTAGAAGCTCATGATTTGTACTACCAGTTCTTGGAAAAATGTATTAGATTCAGATATTTCTTTTCTTAATTGCTTTATTAATTATTATTGGAATTGGTTAGAGGTTAATTGGCTTACCTAGCGGGTTGGGTTAGGTGCCCTCACGACTAGTGGATTTGGGGTCGTGACAATTTTGGTCTTCCATTGGTTATGCTAATAATGTTTCTCCGAGCTCGTTCGGGGCTAAGGTCGACTTCCGGGGTCTCGGACTCAATGTTCTCGAAGGCACGTGTTCTGACCCCAGGTTCTAGCTTGGTCTGACTTGGAGCCGATCTTCAATCTTGCATCGGCATGTCCGAGCATGTCCTTTCATGTCGTAGGAGAACTCGATCTCAAATGTATACAGATAATCTCCTCATTTTTCGGTGAGTAGACGACGAGAAACGACATGAGCTTTCGACTCTTTCTTCGACACCACGCGATAGAACCGACAAAATAGTCGAAACGTCTTGTCAGTCAAGTCTTAATGGCATTAAATGTTTGTCAGTTGCTGGTCGACCACTCCTGGATACGAACCATCATTGAAAAACTATACATACCCCCTCATTTGCTCATTCAAACTTTACATTCAAAGCTTCTGTCCTCATACCTTAGCAATCTTAATATTTCCAGGCACTTATATTTCGGTTATTTGAGATCTTCTTATAAGAACTTTTGTTCCATTTTCATTCCAAACCATCAAGTGTACTCTTTTAAATTTCTCTTTTTCCTCCCTTTTCCATCATTTTCAAAGAAATGGCAAAGATTTCAAAAATCGTTCACCAAAAAGAAACTCCTTCTACCTCGCGATCGGCTACCAAAGAGACCGTTTCACGTACTGCTATTGAGGAACCAGTACCGGAACCTCCTCTGAAAATGTTCATCCTGGGGGGGGGGGGGGGGTTGCCCGATTAATGTTGACTTTAAGGTCAAAAATCCCTCCTCCATACTAGGTCAGGGCGAGGAGGTCTCGAGGTACATCTACTCGGTCAACGAGGATACTCTCTCCGAGGTCAAAAAGGATTGTAACTAGGTTGAGTTCCCAAACCTAACGAAGCCATCACCACCCACGTTGAGGGATTTTTAAGTGTTTACACTTATCCCTTCACACTGGGCCCCTTGGACCCAGTTATTATATACTTTTGCAAAAGATACGAGGTAACCCTTGGTCAAATTCACCCTTCTTTCTAGAGGATTGTAATCTTCCTCCGTTTCTTTGTAAGCAAGATCGAAGGGTGCCCTTTCACTATTGACCACCTCATGCATTTATACAGTCCCCGACTCTACCGGGGGGACTGATCAAGCTCGCCCGTAGGGCCAGTAAAGCCCCGTTCTCAAGTATCGATGAAAATCGGTATCGGGTTTGGCTAGGCCGTTTCGTCCGAGTCAGGACCTCGGACTTGATCCCGGCCGCGCACATGTCGTTCCCTGAGAAGTGGAACATGTCACGTAAGTATAATTTTGCTTCCAAGATTTAATTTATCACGTTTTTCCTTTATTCTTATCGGTGTTATGTAGTGGTGCAGCTATTGCACGGATCTCGAATGCAATTCCTCAACTAAGGGAGTGGGTCGAGGGCATCATTTTACAAAGGCCTTATTCCAAGCGTTCATGTCGTGAACTTTCAATGGGACGATGGGAGGCCCATTCGCACGGTGAGATCTATTTCATGAGTAATATTTGGTTTCCCTTTTGCATCATTAAGTCCTCTCTTGTTTTACTTCTTTTTGCAGGTTTATCCAAGGATGTCAAAATGAGGCCCCCATTCGGTAGCGATGATTTACCCACCGAGTCCCCTGCTCCGAGACAGGGTGAAGAGAAGAAAAGAAAAAGGGCTCCGAGTTCTCCGAGCTCGGAGAAGAAGAAGCCAAGGAGAAGGCTAGTGCGTAAATCCAAAGAAAGCACCAGTGCTCGAGCACCATCTTCAGATTCTCTCTATCAGCTGAGGGATGAATCCGAAGAAGAACAAGAAGAAGAAACATTCAATCTGGTGGTCCGAGTGTCATCACAACTCGAATGGCAAGGGGAAACAAAACCGGAGAGAGATAGGGCCGATCTGTCTCAAGTTAGTAAGGCTGGCGAGGAGGCGGTAGCCTAAACTTCTCGGGATGTGGATGACATCCTAAAGGAAGTACATGGTGTGATATACATCACCGAGTCGCCTTAGTTCACTGAGTCCATGTTCAATGAGGCTTAGATGGTGAAGGAACGCCCCAACGAGGGGGTCAGCGGAGCAGATGACCCCTTCCGTGGCTTTTTTGATGGTGTGGATTCTACCGACACGAAAGATGTCACCGGGTTGGGTGACTTGGAGGTGAAGAAGAAAATTCCATCTTCGGGAACAAGCGTACCTTCTTCATGTCTGAAGCTGGTCAACCGGTTTCCAGTTCCGAGTGTGGATCCCGATTGGAAGCGGTCGACCGTCATCTCCGTTCTAGAGGATGCCCGGATCCTTTCCGCCCATGTAGGGGTGGCCAGCTATCTTTGACACTTGGTGACCAAGGAGGACCAAGCTAAGATGAATGATGTATACGATGCCTTCCTGTTCAACGAAGCTCAACAGGTGTTAAACCGGGTAACTTCAAATATCTCTTGATGATTTCAAATCATACTTAGACTAATTTGTAGATAATCTTAACATTTTTCTTTGTGTTTGTAAGCCTCGGTGCTTCATCATGAGACCTTCCTCCAATATCGGGACGAGCTAAACTAGCATGAGGCCGAGGTCTGAGGGCTCACTGAGAAGATAGATTCTTACAAACTACTCAGCTAGAAGCGTGAGGGGGAGGCTAAGAGCCTCCGAGCTGAGCTGGAGGTGGCTCGGAAGGAGCATGCCGATTTGGTCGAGCAGGTAAAATTATTTGAGGTTAGTGAGGATGAGCTAGGCTCAGTTACTAACGGTCGGAATCCGCAGGTCCAACAAAAAATTGATCGGATCGATCAACTGTGAGTTGAGATAAACGTTGTCAAGGCCGAGACTAACGAATGGAGGGGAAGGATGGACCGCCTGGCCTCGGAAAAGGAGACTGCTCGAGCGCAGCTGGCTTCGACTGAGGCCCAGCTTCGAGCAGCAAAAGAAAAATCTGAGGTGCATGCCAAAAGGGTTGGGGAGCTCCAGTCTCAGCTAAGTGTGGTCGTCTCCGATCGAGGAAATCTTGCCAAGGAGCTGGAAATGGCCAAGTCGGTGGTCGTTGTTGTTAAAGCCGATGCTGACGAAATGGTGGCCCAATATAAGGTCGATGTTGAGGTGGCCCATGTCCGAATGAAAGATATCATCGAGCACGCAAAACGACAATCCCGAAGGGAGGACCTCGAGGAGATTCATGCTCAGGGTTTTGACTTGTCAGCCAAAATCGAGAGTGATAAGGGGCGCGAAGTCAAGGCCAAGAGATTGGCTTATCTCGAGGAGGACTCCAAGGGTTCGAGCAGATTCGAGGGTGGAGGACACTCCGAAGACCCTGGCAATGAGGCGGGCTCCGGTGAAGACCAGGCCATTTAAGTATCTTGCACATTTTTGTACTTGTGTACTTTTGTACTTTTTGTCAAGGCCGCTTGGCCTATGTAAAGACTTTATGTATATATAATATAAAGCTTGATTTTCCCTTCGGCAATCTCTGAGTTTTGTTATGTACTCTGCTTTATTATTTATATTTCCAAAGATCGAAATGCCTTATCATGAGACAGTTAGGTCATGTTCAGAGATTCGAACAGGCATTGCCTTTGACATTATTTTATCTAAGGCATCATGGGGGTTCGATATGACCAGAACCTTTTCCCAAGGTACTCACAATATTTTAGATTATAGTTTGCCGAGGGTAGCCTTTATAACGAGTTTAGAAAGTTTTTAAGGCCTTATTCTTTATTATGGGTCACGGACTTCTCTGAGCCGTTTTAATATAGCCATAGCCTTTTTAGTTCGGGTGTTGCCCAGTGGGCTTGTCACCTCGAGTTATCCAGGCTTGCCTAAGATAACAGTCCTCGAAAAGGGATAGTCGTAGCCTTTAGGTTCGGGCGCTGCCTAATAGGTCTTGTGATTGCCCAATGGGCTTGTCATCTCGAGTTATCCGGGCTAGCCTAAGATAATAGTCCATGAATAGGGATGGCCGTAGCCTTTACGTTCGGGCGCTGCCTAATAGATCTTGTGCCCCCAAGCTCTGATAGCCCGAGCTGTCCGAGTTTATTTTTGGACGACAGTCCCCGATTGGGAGTGATCATATGAACCCGGATAATGGTGACCCTTGGGCTCGATACCTCTAGGGGATCGAATATAGAAAATTCCTTAAGAGAAAAGAAAAAAGAGAAATTCTTAAGGGACAAGATATTCTATCCGCAAGGTAGAAACTTCTTTTTATTCTTGTGCGTAATAGTTACACATGTGTACAAATTTTATGTCAATACTCGAGCAGTCTATGCAGACATGGTTCATTTTACCGTTTGGACCTTACAGTAAATCCTATTGATCGAGCCAAAACCATTCAATCATAAAGTTTCTTTCCTTGCTAAAGTCGTTCGGTAATGCCCCCAGTGTTTGAGGCCAATCATAGAGAGGCCTCGAATACTATTGTCATGATATCCGATACCGGTTCGTAGCCGTCCTTCAATTATAAGTTAGCATGATTTACTGTTGCCTCGTTAAAAACCTTGTCGGAAAATCCATTTGGGACAAAACCGGTTCAAGGGAAAAAGAGTGCAACGCGTGCCTTCAAGCCTAAAAATTGTATCGTACTTTGACGATTGCCTGCAAGTGTTAGTTCGGAATGCAAATAAATATGAGGAAATGAATGAGGTTATACCTTAACAGTAGTATCGCTTTAGGTGAGCTATGTTCCAGTTGTTCGGTAGTTGCTCACTGTTCATTGCCCCGAGTTTGTACGATCCTTTACTGGTGATCTCGATAATTTGATAAGGGCCTTCCTAGTATGGTCCCAACTTTCTTTCATTCTGGTTCCGGGTATTTAGTGTGACCTTCCTTAACATCAAGTCCCTGATATTGAAATGTTGAAGGTTGGCCCTTCGATTGTAATATCTCTCGATCCGCTATTTTTGGGAGGCCAACCGGACAAGGGTTGCTTCACACCTTTCATCTAATAGATCTAGGCTCGTATACATAGCCTTGTCATTTGATTCCTTGGTTGTGTATCGGAACCTGAGACTTGGTTCTCCGACTTCTATCGGTATTAGAGCTTCGGCATCGTAAACCAGTGAGAATGGGGTGGCCCCGGTATTGGACTTTGATGTCGTACGGTATGTCCATAAGACTTCGGGCAGGATCTCCTTCCATTTTTCTTTGGTGTCGGTCAACTTCTTTTTGAGGTTTCGGAGTATGGTTTTGTTGGTTGATTCTGCTTGTCCGTTCCCACTAGAGAGGTAGGGTGTCGATAGGATCCTTTTGATCTTATGATCTTTGAGAAACTTGGTTACCTTACCGGGTGCCCATGGAAAGGGGCCAACAATATCCATTCCCCACTTCATGAACGGACGCGGTGACAAAATCGAATGTTTTAGCTCCCAGTCTGATGAATCATCGGAGCGTGTCTTTGACATTTATCACATTTTTATACGAACTTCTTCGCGTCCTTTTCCATATCGATCCAGTAGTAGCAGGCTATGATTATTTTTCGAACCAATGATTCGGCTCCTGAATGATTTCCACATGTGCCTTCGTGGATTTCCCTCAAAATGTACTCGGTATCCCCTGGTCTTAGACATATCGCGAGTGGCCATAGCATGTTCTTATGAACAGGGTTCCGTCTTTGGACAGGCTAAATCGGGCTGCCTTTGTACGCAAGGCCCTCAATTATTTTGTATCCGAGGGCAGTTTTTCGGTCTTCAGATATTCTATATATTTATTTCTCCAGTCCCAAGTTTGGCTCATTGAGTTAATCTCGGTGGCCTTCTTCCACTACCAATCTCATAAGTTGTACGACTGCCCCCGAGTGAAACTCGTCGTTTTTGACCGATGATCCTAACATAGCAAGGGCATCAGCATTCCTATTTTGATCCTGATGTACGTGTTGCAAAGTCCATTCTTTGAACCAATGTAATGTTACCTGCAACTTATCCAGGTTCCTTTGCATTCGTTTTTCTCTAACCTCGAACGTCCCATTAACTTGGTTCACAACGAGGAGGGAGTCGCACTTGGCTTCAATCACCTCTGCCCCCAAGCTTTTGGCTAGTTCAAAACCTACAATCATGGCCTCATACCTCGTTGTTAGTAAACTTCACAATCCTAATAGATTGTCTAACTACATTGCCTGTTGGTGGCTTCAATACGATGCCAAGTCCGGACCCTTTCGCATTCGAAGCGTCGTCCGTAGAGAGGGTCCAAATGTCACGACCCAAACCGATGGCCGCGACGGGCTCCCGGTACCTTACTTAACAGAGTACCAACATAATGTATCTTTCGTATCATACTATCATAGGTAATTGAGCTGGAGAGGTTGTCGTGAAATAAGTAGAATAAAACAAAAGGAAATACTCAATATAGGGTGACCCAACTTGATATACTGACTTATACATATGACGTACTGGCCTATAAGGCCATACTAGTATCCGTATACATGACATCTGTCTACAAGCCACTAAGAGTACATAAATATCATAAAGGTCAGGACAGAGCCCCGCCATACCAAATAATACATATTCAAATCAAACTGACCAAATAGGCAACTCCGGAGCAAGTGGAATGCACAAACACATTCTACTGAGCTGATAGCCTACTAGGAGAACTCTCAACCTGTCTATCGGGACCTGCGGGCATGAAACGCAGTGTTCCCACGAAAAAGGAACGTCGGTACAAATAAAGTACCGAGTATGTAAGGCATGACAGTAGTATATAAAAGACATGAAAGAAACATGGAGTAAAGAACTCAACCTGTGATTCTGAATAGCTTTATGAATCATGAAAAATTTATAATGTCATGCATGTGCATATAAATGACATACCATGCATAGATATATGCGTACATAATATCATCAAGCCTCTAAGGGCATCCCATCATATCATCTCAGCCACTGTGGGCAAAATCATCAACGTATATCAGCTGATCAGGTGGTGGTGCGTATATAACGCCTTAACCTTTTCCCATATCACATATACATATAATATATGCGTATATAACGCCTTCTAGTCATGGATAAATGTACATGTATAAATGCATGAAATACATAAAAAAAAATACGTTAATAAGATTTCTGGAATATCATAAAATCAATATGCCTTTCGGACAAACTTTATCAAATACGTATTTTTCTGAGACCCATGAACAAAGGATATAATAATAATTCACATGGGGAATCAAGAATATAGACATCCCTAGTATTTCTATGAATAGAGTCATTTATGAAAGTTGCGTATTTTGCTCGTTTCGCTTGTATCATTTGGATCGTGCCAAAAAGAAAGAAGGGATAGCCTTAACATACCTGGATTAGGGAAAAGTCTGTATGATGTTCTTGAAAAAGGTTGCATCGTACTCCTTTAGAACCGCAAAATTTTACGTTGCTATGATTTCAATAATTCTCGTTGGATTTTCTTTTTTTGGTGTAGGAATTTGAAGAATCACGTTGCTAGTGTAAGGTTTAGAATCTGATTTGAAGTGTTTTTTGAGAATGAAATTTGTTGAAAACTTGCTAAGTGTAGCGTCTGTTTGAAATGCTTAAATTAGGAAGATGTTATAAGACGTCTTACAGAAAACTTGCTAGATTGAGTGTTCTGTTTGAAATGGTTGAATTAGGAAAAATGTTATAAGATCTCTTACTTTGTTTCTTTAAGTCCAATGAAGCCAAATACTAAAAGACTTACATGTACTCACTTATGATGCCACCTTTCAATTAAGAAATCATTATCAGATTACTACTTGAATATCTAATGTCCAAAGAAGCCAAAATGCTAATTTCTTTATTTAATGAGTATGACTCATGCTCTTTAAGTCTTTCCACATAATCGTAGTGACTTATGAGTCACAATCCTTAGATGGGTTTTCTGTCACGTTATGGAGTTCAAACTTTATCCAAAATCATTATTAATCAACCATTAATCCTTAATTAATTGGGTAATATCCCATTACCCACATAATTAAGAATTATATCAAATTACTTAAAATAGTACTCACTTTTAACACACTTTATATACCTTATTATCATGGCTATGTGGTACCTTGTATGGTACTAGTCCATAAATACCGGGCATTTTTGCTCGGGCCATATTTTATCCTAAAATGTCAAACTTCAACGAAATTCATTTTTTTCGATTTGCTTATTCTCTCACCTTCACCAATTTACTCATCAATTGTTTAAAATAGCATAATGCTTATAATCACAAAATAAATTTCATTCCCGAACTTGCGTCGATTAACCTACGATGAAACTTTAACGTTCGAGAATGCGGGATGTAATATCTCATTTCTGAGCTTCCATTAATTTATTTATGGCATAGTTTAATGTACGAAAACATGGGGTGTAACATCATTCCCCTCTTTTGGAACATTCGTCCTCGAATGTTGACTGATGCACTTATCATTCTCATAGCCCCTAGTGCTTGCGAATACTTTAATATTGTTCTTGTCATTTAGGCAACTGTTCTGTAAATAATTTCAAAGGCCAGGGCATTCCCCCCTTTAGGCCTCTTTCTCACACCACGACTTGTGGTCAGAATCCTTCCAATCTCATAACTGTTGCTACCTTTTATCCCACAGCCTGTATGACTTTTTCCTTATATGCGCGCCTATGCGACTCTTCTCTCCTCTTTCCTACAGCTTTTAGTCAATCTCTAGGCCTTATTTCGCAAACGTATACAGATCTTAATAAGATATCTCTCTGGGCATCTATAGGTATACTGAAGTTCTTCATTCGGTACTTTGTTGAACTTACGATTATTGTTATATCTTATTCCATAGACCTGGTTATCCATCCGTATGACTTTACTGCATCAAGGTAGGTCATATTATACTATAACCCTTACTTTGTTTTATCGTTACTAAGGTCTGCTACCAAACTCCAAGCTACTTTCGTTACTTATCCCATATGTATAAATCTAAGTCCTTTAATGCTTCCTCATTACTTGATCGTCTTAAGAATGACAGCCTAATCTCACCTCATACTTTGTGATTTTTGTCCATCCACTGTTGATTCACCTTAATGTTGATCTATCATCTACCACTGATAACTTGATCTCTTATGTAACACTGCCACTAGGGCTCACGTCTCATTAGGGATATCTAGAATAATTAGATTGATCCACCTAGGGGCGATACTATACTTCCATAACCTGTATTTTATAGCATCCCAATATGACTCACTTTACATAGGTATTTTAATCTTGTACAATTCATGAAATCCTCTTCAAGTCATTACTCTATCGAAGGCCCAAACGTCATCCTTTATCTATCACAATCATACCCCCATTCCACTCTAGATGCTATTAGTCTTAGACTCCTTTGAGTTCATTCAGGCTATACTGAGCTTTCTATAACTTAGAGAAACCATCAGCTCTTTTATTTTCATGAGCTTAATCTCGAGGACTTATCCATTCTCGTCACCTTCTTTCTTGTCCTTTCTCATCCTTACTCATGTCATAAAACTTCGTCGCTTCAATATACTTTAACTTGCGACCTCTACGTATCTATTTATCCTGTCATAAAACTTTGTCGCTTTACTATACTTTAGCTTGCGACCTCTACATATCTATTTATACTATTCGCAACCTTCTTTCAACTTGCTTGCACCATAGATTTCCTTATGTTATTTCGGAACATCAAGTGAGACATCACATTGTCTCAAACTCTTTTTTACTCTTTTATCTAGACCTCTCGATATTTAAAAACCACAGGTTGGAAGATATGCCACTAACGACGCCGCTATCATTCTCGGATACTGAATCCTAGTGCTTCTAGCCATCTATCAGAAGCATGGACTATTCTCAACCTTCTTCTTTTGAGTATCTCGTAGGTTGTTCACCTTTACTTTACTTACCTTAAAATCTCACATCACATATTCTATCTTTTTCATGACCTTCCTTCCACATAGGTATGATTCACATCCACAACTTGAACCTCTATTATAATACTTGCACCTCGTTATATGATTCGGTGAGAGCTTCATACTGACTTCTTATGAGGCTGGTACTCTTCTAACTGGCTTTATCATAGAGCTGTTATAGAATGTGGTTGTTGTACTATCTCTCTTGTACTTGTGATATTACGAGTGATCCTATAATGTTCTCACTCACGATTTCTATAATTTTTTGGGTCCAATAATCAGACTCCTGATTTACTTAGTTGATGTAACTCTTTAGTTTCCTCTTTATTCTGATCAGCCTTTATGTAGACTTAAGCTATCTTCCGATCTGCGGCTCCTGGTATTAGTTATTACGTTAGCCTTTCATGGGCGTTGAGGGATATCCATGATACAATCCTCTAACAATTCGATCCTTCGTATATGACCTGGGCTCAAGTCTTTCTTTTAACATACACTAGAATCTTCTATGGATGTATATGCTGCGGGTATAAAACCCCAAACTCTTAAGTGCGTTCATAACGTCACCAACTCGGGATCATTGATCGAATAATTCCTCTCGTTCCTTCTTAGCTTTCTTTAACGTAAGCTATTACTTTTCCTGGTCTTTCTACCCTCTTATTGCGTGCATACTTAGCTTATCTTAGTTCATACGCATGCTAGAGTTTTCGTGCAACTCATATGATCTCGAATATTATTTTTAATTTTACTTCCCGTTCATTAGCCATGGGAGGTGCCATTTTCCTTTGGAGTTCTTATAATGTTGTTGTGAGACTGTTGCTACACGACCATTTCCTCTTTAGGTCATTGTACTTAGGTTGAAGCCTTCTTCCTTATTTCCTCAGCTAGTCTTTCGTTGTAGTATTTGGGAGGATCCTCTGACTCTTGTAAAACTATGAGCTTATTACATTGTATGCTTGACGTAATTTTTGATGTTCTTCCTCTCCTATTTAATGGTCGTAGTTACTTATCTCCACACTCTTGTGCTTGTAGGGTTGCTTCTGAACTTGATATTTTTACTGTCTTCCCAACGACATTCTCTTTTATTTCTGTAATACTCAACATACAGTACTTTTAACTACCCCGACTCCTATCTGAGTATTTCTCAAGGTTACAATATCATATCTACGAGACTGAATGCTTTATGTTGGGGTTCACTATTTTTATCTTGCACGATCTATTGATTTGTCTGTATATTCTTGTCTAGCCATAGCTAGGCTTCTCCTGAATCAACTACTGACTACTCGTTGGCCCATTCTCATATCAATATTCCGCGTAATCTTTCTTGGGTTATTTCCTTTGTCTTAACTTACGTCTCGCACTGACTCCTTGCCTATCAATAACATCTTGGGCAGGGACCCTTACTTCATTTCCTTGACGTCGTGTTTGCATAATGTTCTGGAATCATAGCATATCCGTAGGCTTGAATCAGTGCACTCTCGTCCCTCTTTCATTCTTATCACATTCTTCCTTTACCATTTCCATAGTTACTAGAACTACTTAATTCTGACCTAATGCTACATCACACCATATTCTTCCCTTTAGGGGAGCACTAAGATTTAGTGCTACGATGATCTACGTATAGATGTTTTACCCTCTTATCTTTAGCGTCTTTTCACATCATCGATGATCCTTACTCGCCTCGTGGTAATCCTTCAGTACCAAGGATAACAAAATTCCTTACTCACAAAGATGACACTTAGTGTAATTGGCACACACAGTCCCTTAAGCTTAACCTTACTCACCTTGCTTGCTTTAGGGAAGCGTCTTCTTGAATGACCTTTCTTTGAATTTCTTATGAATCATCTTCTGTTGTCCATTTTATTATCGCTGGAACACAAATCTGAAATTCTCATGATGCCGACCATTATCAAATCACTCAGTCCTTAATTCATGTTTAGTTTATCTTGTTCGCCAGTCCATATTGATTTCTATTACTTAGAGGTCTATTTTTTTTTCCTGGTAATCACGTTAGCATCACGAATGTATTTCTCGAAATGAGGATATGACTTTATGGCCTATACTCTTTTGTCGTCTCAAGGCTTGTCATCTCTCGTCCTTTCCTTCACTTGACTATAGACTCTGTAATACTGTCATCTTTTTGATCTACCGTTGTCATACATGTATCACAACTTACTCATAATGCTTCATTAACTCTCTTCTTATTTCCCACTTATATTTATGTCTATCACTTTATTCCAAAAACTTCAACAAGACATTCTTTTGCTTTTAGCTCCCCTTGCTCCATCCACTGGCTCTTCGGGTTGCCTAACATTCTCTCTCTACTAGGGACGGGAGTTACACTAAGATAATATTTATCCCTTCTAGGCTTTCGATGCTTATCTTTGTAGTATTCATATCTAGCTGTACTATTTTAGGGTGCACCATCGAGGTGTCTCACAAGGAGATCCATTACTACGTTTGCACCATCATTCGGATATTGTCAACTAACTCTACCAATCCATCTACTATTTTGGGTTACTCTATCCCCAGCCGGATCCTGATAACCCGTCCTTCTCTTAAACTATGTATGTTAGCTCCCACAAGGCATAATTGAGATCGGTGTGGCCAATTGTACATACATCTGTCACTGTTGAAGGTAACTCAAAATGCTTATATCTCCCTTCCTGAATAATGATAATCTTTATTAACTGTGTACCTCGTACCTTTCTTCATCTTGTTTCTTTTACTCTTTGAAACTTGTGTTTATCTTCTGAATCTCTCATTGTCTTTCGCCATAAAGGTGGATAAATATTCTTGCCTTAAGGCTCCTTATCAAGAGGCTTACACGTCTTAGTATATACATGCTCTGCTGAATACCTCATGTTTATCCATCATAAGCATGATGCAGAAATTGAGTCCCTCTGACTCAACACTTCCACAGCTATATCTCTTACCAATCGTCTTTCGGAATGTAGGCATCGTTGTATTATGACTAGGATAGAGTTTAGGAAATTGAGTTTTTATAACTGAGCTCTACCACACGATCTAGAGTAAGAAGAAAGAGTGATCGTCCTAAATGCCCTGTAGCCTCCTGCTTATAAGTGTGGTGCACGACACACCCATAAACAAGACTCTACTAGACACGGCTTGTAGACTCCCTAGGGTAGAACTATTCTGATACCATTTCTGTCACGACCCAAACCGATGGCCGCGACGGGCACCCGGTACCTTACTCAACCGAGTACGAATATAATGTATCTTTCGTATCATACTATCATAGGTAATTGAGCCGGAGAGGCTGTCGTGAGATAAGTAGAATAAAACATAAGGAAATACATAATATAGGGTGACCCAACTTGATATACTAACTTATACATGTGACGTACTGGCCTATAAGTCCATACTAGTATCCGTATATATGACATCTGTCTACAAGCCACTAAGAGTACATAAATATCATAAAGGTCGGGACAGAGTCCCGCCATACCAAACAATATATATTCAAATCATACTGACCAAATAGGCAACTCCGGAGTAAGTGGAGTGCACAAACACCTTCTGTTGAGCTGATAGCCTACTAGGAGAACTCTCAACCTGTATATCGAGACCTGCGGGCATGAAACGCAGCGTCCCCACGAAAAAGTAACATCGGTACAAATAAAGTACCGAGTATGTAAGGCATGACAGTAGTATATAAAAGACATGAAAGAAACATGGAGTAAAGAACTCAACCTGTAATTCTGAATAGCTCTATGAATCATGAAAAATTTATAATGCCATGCATGTGCGTATAAATGTCATACCATGCATAGATATATACGTACATAACATCATCAAGCCTCTAAGGGCATCCCATCATATCATCTCAGCCACTGTGGGCAAAATCATCAACGCATACCAGCTGATCAGGTGGTGGTGCGTATATAACGCCTTAACCTTTTTCCATATCCCATATACATATAATATATGCGTATATAACGCCTTCTGGTCATGGGTCAATATGCATGTATAAATGTATGAAATGCATAAAAATACGTTAATAAGATTTCTGGAATATCATAAAATCAATATGCCTTTCGGACAAACTTTATCAAATACGTATTTTTCTGAGACCCATGAACAAAGGATATAATAATTCACATGGGGAATCAAGAATATAGACATCCCTAGTATTTCTATGAATAGAGTCATTTATGAAAGTTGCGTATTTTGCTCGTTTCGCTTGTATCATTTGGATCATGCCAAAAAGAAAGAAGGGATAGCCTTAACATACCTGGATTAGGGAAAAGTCTGTATGATGTTCTTGAAAAAGGTTGCACCGTACTCCTTTAGAACCGCAAAATTTTACGTTGCTATGATTTCAATAATTCTCGTTGGATTTTCTTTTTTTGGTGTAGGAATTTGAAGAATCAAGTTGCTAGTGTAAGGTTTAGAATATGATTTGAAGTGTTTTTTGAGAATGAAATTTGTTGAAAACTTGCTAAGTGTAGCGTCTGTTTGAAATGCTTAAATTAGGAAGATGTTATAAGACTTCTTACAGAAAACTTGCTAGATTGAGTGTTCTGTTTGAAATGGTTGAATTAGGAAAAATGTTATAAGATCTCTTACTTTGTTTCTTTAATTCCAATGAAGCCAAATACTAAATGACTTACATGTACTCACTTATGATGCCACATTTCAATTAAGAAATCATTATCAGATTACTACTTGAATATCTAATGTCCAAAGAAGCCAAAATGCCAATTTCTTTATTTAATGAGTATGACTCATGCTCTTTAAGTCTTTCCACATAATCGTAGTAACTTATGAGTCACAATCCTTAGATGGGTTTGCTGTCACGTTATGGAGTTCAAACTTTATCCAAAATCATTATTAATCAACCATTAATCCTTAATTAATTGGGTAATATCTCATTACCCACATAATTAAGAATTATCTCAAATTACTTAAAATAGTACTCACTTTTAACAAACTTTATACACCTTACTATCATGGCTATGTGGTACCTTGTATGATACTAGTCCATAAATACTGGGTATTTTTGCTCGGGCAATATTTTATCCCAAAATGTCAAACTTCGACGAAATTCATTTTCTTCGATTTGCTTATCCTCTCACCTTCACCAATTTACTCATCAATTGTTTAAAATAGCACAATGCTTATAATCACAAAATAAATTTCATTCCCGAACTTGCGTCGATTAACCTACGACAAAACTTTAACGTTCGAGAATGCGGGATGTAATATCTCATTTCTAAGCTTCCATTAATTTATTTATGGTATACTTTAATGTACAAAAACATGGGGTGTAACACCAAATCCCCGAGAAGGTCCCTGAGTTGATTAATAACTCACTTTCGACCTCGGGTATTAGGGTCGGTGTAAATTCAGCCACAAAGTCTTCTAAAATTTAAGATTTTATGGCGGTCCGGGGTCGATATTTAATATCGTACTCACTGATTTCCACAACCCATTTGGCCAACCGGCCCGAGAGCTCGGGTTTATGCATAACATTCCTCAACTTGTAAGTAGTCACGATACATATGGGGTGACATTGGAAGTATGGTTTTAGCTTTCTTGATGCGCTTAGCAAAGCGAGCGCTAGCTTTTCTAGGTAAGGGTACCTAGTTTCGGCCTCACCTATGGTCCTGCTAACATAGTAAATTGAAAATTGCGTACCTTGACCTTAATCTTCCCGGACCAGGACTCCACTTACCGCTATTTCCGATACTGCAACGACCCGACTTGTTATTTTAAGAATTTAAGCCTTGTCTGGCGGCATAAGGCCCTGAGCAGCTTCTTATTATGTGTATTGACTTGTGTGCGTGGTTGAATTCAGTAGGATTTTGACCGTAGTCGGAACCGTGTGAAGACGACTCCGGGATGGAGTTCTGTCAGTTCTGTTAGCTCCGTATGATGATTTTGGACTTGGGGGCATGTCCGGAAAATTATTTGGAGGTCTGTAGTGGAATTAAGTTGGAAATGGCGAAACTCAAAATTTTGAAAAGTTTGGTTGACTTTTTGATATCGGGGTCGGAATCCGATTCTGGAAGTGAGAGTAGGTCCGTAATATCGAATGTGACTTGTGTGCAAAATTTGAAGTCATTCCGAGTTGATTTGATGTGTTTCGACACAAGATATAAAATTTGAAATTTCAAAGTTCATTACGCTTGAATTGGGGTATGGCTCGTGGTTTTCGAGTTGTTTGAGGTGATTTGAAGGTTCGACTAAGTTCGTATGATGTTTTGGGACTTGATGGTATGTTTGGTTGAGGTCCCGGGGGGCTCGGGTGAGTTCCGGGATAGTTTCGGACCATTTCTCCTTGTTTTGCAACTGCTGGAACTCATATTTGGTATTGTTCTTCGCGAATGTGAAGAAGGATTTTGGGCGGCTGGGATTTGGCCATCGCGAACGCGATGAAGAAGATGCGAATGCGAAGAAGGAGATGAGGAAAGCCTACACGAACGCGAGTGGTCAGACGCGAACGCGAAGAGGAAAGGGAGTTGGGGGCCTGCCTGGCGTTAAGCCTTCGCGAACGCGACTCGTGTCTCGCGAACGCGAAGGGCAGAGGTCGGAAGGCATCGCGAACGCGATGAGGATATCGTGAATGTGAAGAAGGAATCTGGGCAGCACATTTTTGTGCTTCGCAAACGCGAAGAAGGCCTATCTGGGCAGAATTAAAAGTCTCAAAAATGGGGGTTGGAGTTCATAACTCAAAATCAAATTCGGAGCTCGGTAGAAGGCGATTTTCGGAGAGATTCTTGCATGGGTATTTGGGGTAAGTGATTCTTATGCAGTTTTGATTAATTTACATGATTATGTCTTTGAATCCATCATTTAATTCGAATTTAATGGAGAAAAAATCAAGATTTTTGCAAAATCTTCCAAAAATAAAAATTTAAGATTTGGAAGTCGAGTTGTTATTTGAATTCGATAAAATTGGTATGGTTGAACTCGTATCGGAATGGGTGTTCGAATTTCAAAAAAGTAATATTGGGTTCTGAGAGGCGGGTCCCGTGGTGACCTTTTAGAATAAATTTTTAAGTCGACGTATTATTATCCGGAATTGTTTCCGAAAAATTTTAATGGAATTATACAATTAATTTGGATAGATTTGAGTTTTCCAGAGGTCAATTCAAGCAAGAAGGCTATTTTGGAATATCAGCGTAACTTCAAAAAGGTAAGTGTCTTGCTTAACCTCGAGTGGCGGAAATACCCCTTAGGCATTGAGTATTATGTGCAAATTGTGTAATTGAAAACCATGTACGCGAGGTGACGAGTATATACTCATTTTATATGTGCAGATTTCATTGATTAAAATCCTTATACGCCCTTATGTATTAAGTTGAAAATTATTGGCTCTTATTAAATCCTCTATTTGTCATGCCTAGATCCTTGTTTGTTGAAATTAGTTTTATATGATGATTTGGTGTGATTGCTACCTTGAATTTATGTGAAATATTATTTTGTTGAGTTGTTCACTCCCTGATATTTTGTTAAGATTTTGTGCACATTAGGGTCGAGCCATGGGCTCCTTATTGTGGGAAATAATGTATTGTCGATTTCTGTGGTAAGTTGTAATATTTGGGCACTTGATGTGTAATTTGTGATATGTTGTAAGATTTGAGTACTTGATGTGCAATTTGTGATATGTTGTAAGATTTGAGCATTTGATGTGCAATCTGTGATAAGTTGCAAGATTTGAGCACTTGATGTGCAATTTATGAAATGTTGTAATATTTGGGCACTTGAGGTGCAAGTTGTATTATGCTGTGATATTTGGGCACTTGAGGTGCGATTTGTGAAATATTGTGATATTGATACGCATGCGGTGAGATAAGGGTGGCTTGAAACATGTGGCTAGTAGGGGAACTACTAGAAGTCATGCAGTGACATAAGGTCAGGGTGTTGAAACGCAAGCGGTGAGATAAGGGTGGCTTGAAACGCATGGCTAGTAGGGGAACTACTAGAAGTCATGCGGTGTGATAAGGGTGGCTTAAAAACGGGGGATGCTATTTCGGAAAAAAATAATTTCTTTAAAACTAAATGTGAAGGTTCCCACGATGATATAAGAAAATGAGATATTGTGAATTTATTTATGAGTTGGGACTACGAGGCGGTACCTCGGGAGTGCCCTTTTGTTGATATTCTCTATAGCTGCACTTGCCTTTGGTTACTTTATTTTTTCGAAATTTGTAAATTCTTGTGTTTTCCGTGATGTATTATTTCACCTAATATTAAATATTTTGTATTTCTTGAGGTATTGTGTTGACCTTGACTTTTTCGTACGAGACTTTGAGGATGTGTATTTTTGGGTTGTATTTGTTTTGATGATTGAGTTATTTTAAATAAAAGAAATATTCTAATATGTTTTAATTTAATAAATTTTTATATCCAAATCAGTAGCTGATCTAATGCTTCATTTTATTTGAAATATTATTTTCTCCACCCAAATGATTCTAAAATAAATTCATTCATTTATTGATTTCTTACCTGATTTAAGGATTTTAACAAAATAAATTGATCATGTGGATCTTATATACATTGAGGATATTGGCACGTGAGTTGTCCGTGCAATTGAGATATGAATTGAGGGCACGAGGCATCAGGGAAATATGATAATTTAATTATGGGCACGAGGTGCCGTGAAAAAAATATGAAACTGGGCTGAGACCCGTATCTTTATGATTTTGAAATGATGTATCACATGATGACTTTTAATTGAAAGAATTATATTTAAAATATTTATTTGGAAGGATTTTTATTCAAAAGAATTATATGAAAGATATTTATTTAAGGAAATTATATTTGAAGATATTTATTGAAAGAATTTTATATTCGAAAGATGTTTATTTGAGGAAATTATATTTGAAAGAGAATTATTTGGAAGAATTATATGTGAAAGACATTTACTTGAAGGACTTGATTTAATTGGGTGTAATTGTACTTATTAATTATTGAGTGATATTAATGGTATTCTTGTTGCCTGTTGTGCATATCACTGGTTGTTTCATATTGCTCCATTGTTATTTGTTTTCTATTATTTTGTATATTATATTACACAGGTTATTAGGCTAGTGAGTGTCTTGAATATACCTCGTCTCTACTCCATTGAGGTTAGTCTTGATACTTACTGGGTACCGACTGTGGCATACTCATATTACACTTCTGCAGATTTTTGTGCAAAGCCAGGTATTAGAAATATCGGACTTGAGCAGAGTTAAAGCGGGATCGTAAGGATTCAAGGTAGAGCTGTTTGGTCGTCGCAGTCCCTCAGAGTCTTTTCATTTCATTGTACTGTTAATTTGTAATCAAACAGTATTGTATATTCGGTCCTCATGATCATTCTATGTATTCAATTAGAGTTCGTGACTCAGTACTACGGGTCTTGGGAGGTTCTGTGTTGTAATTATTTTCGCTGTTAGTTTTGATTATTTTAAAAAAAATGGCTTAAAAAATATAATGGAAATCGGCTTACCTAGTCTTTGAGACTAGGTGCCATCACGACGCTTGTGGTGGGATTTTGGGTCGTGACAGATACTGCCAAGTACAAGAATAGTTGTTCGTCTGTCTTCGGCGCGTGTAGCAGCGATGGGCTCGATAGATACCGCTTGAGTCCCTCCAAGGCTCGTTGGCACTCCGGGGTCCATGAGAAGTTATTCTTTTTCTTTAATAGAGTGAAGAACCAGTGGCTCTTGTCGGAGGACCTCGAGATGAATAGCCCCAGGGCGGCTATGCGCCTAGTTAATGTTTGCATGGCCTTCACATTTTCCACAACCGTGATATCTTCGATGGCTTTGATCTTGTCGGGGTTGATCTCGATTCCTCGGTTAGATACCATGAACACGAGGAATTTACCTGATCCGACTCCAAACGCACATTTCTCCGTGTTCAGCTTTATATTGTATTTTTTCAATATGGTGAAGGTTTCGTGCAAATATTTTAAATGGTCTTCTACTCGCAGGGACTTAACCAACATATCATCAATGTAAACCTCCATTGATTTTCCTATTTGTTCCTCGAACATCCAGTTTACTAGGCGTTGGTAAGTGGCACAGGCATTTTTAATCTGAATGGCATCACGTTATAGCAGTATGTGTTGTACTTAGTGATAAAGGAGGTTTTTTTCCTGATCACCCGGGTTCATCTGTATTAGGTTGTACCCGGAGTAGGCATCGAGAAAACTAAGGATCTTGTGGCCGGTTGTGGCATCGATCATGCGATCGATATTGGGCAAAGGGAAGGATTCTTTGGAACATGCCTTATTCAAATCCTTATAATCTACACACATTCTTAA
Organism: Nicotiana tomentosiformis; assembly: GCF_000390325.3. Lineage (NCBI taxonomy): Eukaryota > Viridiplantae > Streptophyta > Magnoliopsida > Solanales > Solanaceae > Nicotiana > Nicotiana tomentosiformis. Next base: position 19,428,578 of record NC_090819.1, read on the forward strand.
TTTATTCTCTTTTTTAGGGACTACCACTACATTTTCTAATCAATTCAGGTATTTAACCTCCCAAATGGACCCTATTTTAAGGAGTTTAGATACCTCGTCCTTGATGAAAGCATGTTTGACCTCGGACTGGGCCTCCTCTTCTGCTTGACCGGATGGAACTTCGAGTCCAAGCTCAGTTTATGAGTGGTTATCTCCGGCGGGATCTCTGTCATATCAAGGTGGGACCAAGCAAAACAATATTCATTAGCTATAAGAAATTAAATGAGTATTTTCCAGAGCTCGGGGCTTAACCCCGTGCCCAGGTGTACCATTCGGTCGGGCAAGTGTTCACTCAATGCGACTTGTTCCAGTTCCTCGACCATTGATTTTGTTGCGTCGGAGTCGTCGGGGGCTATGAAAGATCTGGGGACCCTGTAGTCATTGTCTTCGTATACCCCTTGTTCCTTCGATTCTATCGAGGCTGGTACCAGTGGTTGCTATTTGGCCCCATCTTTGACCATCCGGTTTGGATTCGATGTTGAGATTGTGGATCCCGAGATTACTTCATCGACCGTGAACATTTCCTTGAGGCCGATTGTTCACCATAAACTGTTTTAATCCCACCTGGTGTTGTGAATTTTAACACTTGGTGTAGAATTGAGTGTACGGCCCTCGTGCTGTGGATCCATGGTCTCCCGAACAAAGCGTTGTACCTCATGTCTCCTTCGATCACATAAAACTTAGCTTCCTAGATGATCCAGACGGTGTTCACCGGTAATGTTATCTCCCCCTTAGTGGTTTCACATGCCATGTTGAATCCATTTAGAACTAAGACTGCATGCACGATTTGATCTTGTAGACCGAGCTGCTCCACGACCCTCGATCGGATGATGTTGGCCAAGCTACCTGGATCAATTAACATACTCTTAACTCAAAATTTATTTACGAGTACAAATATTACCAATGCATCATTATGGGGTTGCACGATCCCTTCCGCGTCCTCGTCATTGAAAGACAAGGTTCCTTCCGGTATGTAATCTCGAGTCCGTTTTTCCCTAGTGATGGACATTTTGGTGAGCTTCAACATTGGCCCATGAGGGACATCGACCCCACCAATGATCATGTTAATGATGTGTTGTGGTTCTTCTTGTTTGGTTTGTTTGTTAGAATCCATATTCCTGAAATTATTCTTGGCTTGGTCGCTCAAGAATTCTCGAAGATGCCTGTTGTTAAATAGTTGGGCTACTTCCTCTCTCAACTGTCGACAATCCTCTCTTCCGTGGCTGTGAGTGTCGTGATATTTACACATATGGTTAGGATCCCTTTGGGTTGGATCAGATTGTAGAGGTCAAGGCCATTTGGTGTCTTTGATGCATCCGATAGCTGATACAATGGCGGCAGCATCGACGTTAAAGTTATATTCTGATAACCTCGGTGCTTCTTTAGGCTCGATAGGCATGTCGAAGTTGTTTTGTCTCATGAATCCCCGATTGCTCTAACCTTGATCATTTCTCCTTTCATTTCTCATAGAGTTTCGCTCGGGCCCACTGCTTCTTCGGTCTCCATTATATGGCTGATACTGATCTCTATTTGATCTCGGTTCACGCTTGATATCTCTTTTGACTCTGTCGATAGTTCTTATGGGATATACGGATCCGGAAAGGGCCCCGAGTTGATCATCTTCGACTCTGATTTTCGATTGATACCAGTTATGCACGTCGGCCCAAGTAACGGCCAGATATTCTATCAGGTTTTGTTACAACTGATGTGAAGCCACCGAACTTTGAACATTGAGCCCTTGGGTGAAATCCTGAATGGCCCAATCATCAGCGACCGGTGGTAGGTCTATTCGTTCCATTTGAAACCGGGACACGAACTCTCTGAGCATCTCGTTTTCCTTCTGTTTTACTTTGAAGAGGTCTGATTTCCTAGTCTCGACCTTGATGGCCCCAGTGTGTGCTTTCACGAAAGAATCTACAAGCATAGCAAACGAGTCAAGGAGGTAACTTATGGTACCATATCATAGCTCCCATTGACAGGGTCTCTCCGAACTTCTTCAACGGGAAAGACTCGATCTCATCATCCTTCAAGTCATTTCCTTTGATGACACATGTGTAAGAGGTTACATGCTCATTTGGGTGGGTCGTTCCGTGATACTTAGCAATCTCGGGCATGCAAAATTTCTTAGGGATCGGTTTTGGAGCCGCGCTTGGAGGATAAGGTTTTTGCACGAACTTCTTGGAATCCAAGCCTTTCAATATCGACGGTGCACTTGGGATTTGGTCTACCGTGGAATTGTAGGTTTCCACCTTTTTGTCATTAGCTTCGATTTTCTTCTCCCATGATTCTACCCGTTTTATCAGTTCTTCGAGCATCTTTATGATCTCGGGGTTAGCCATTGGTTTGTTTTCATTTGATCTTTTTGTGACTGGTTCATCCCTGCGGATGACTTCCCGGGGTAGATCAGGTTTCACTACTAAAAATCTGCTAAAAACCGACCAACTATTTCCGACCAACATTGGTCGGTCAAAAAATGCGATCAAAAACCGTCCAGGTTGGACGGAAACTGGGGAAAAAAATATTTACATTTTTTTAAACTAAATACCGACCAATGTTGGTCGGTAAATTTGTCAACGAATTGACCAAGCTGGTCAGACAAGAAAATTTTGGATTACCGACCAACGTTGGTCGGTAATCTGGATCCAATTTTTTAAATTTTAATAATTATTTTATTATTTAAAATATTTTATAATATTTAAGAATTTATATTTAAAATTACCGACCAACGTTGGTCGGTTAAAGAATTTAAATTTTTTTTTAAAAAAACCGACCAAAGTTGGTCGGTTTTTGGTCAAACGGTCAGCACTTAATGTACCGACCAAAATTACCGACCAACTTTGGTCGGTAATTCTAAAATCAGAGAAGTAAAAAACGGGGGAAAGCCCCATTTCTCTGAAATTTTTTCCTCTTCTTCACTCTAAACCTTCATTCCCCTCTCTCCTTCTCCCAGCCCTCCCCCTCACCGTCCAGCCCTCCCCCTCGCCGTCCAGCCCTCACCCTCGCCGTCGCCGTCGCCGTCGCCGCTGCCAATGCCACTGCCGCCCCTCGATCTCCTTCTCCATCTCCTAAAAATTCTAGGTTTGAATTACAACCCATTTATTTATTATTTCTAGGTTTTGTTAATTAGTTATGAATTAGTTTCAATTGATTAGTGTTTCAATTATTTGAACATTGCATTTTATTGAGGATTAGGGTTTAGATCTTGTTTTAATTAGTTTTGTTAATTAGTTTTATTAAATAATTAGTTTTGTTAATTAGTCAATTATTTATGAATTAGTTTAGTTTAGGGTATGGGTTGAATTTCTTTAGTTTAGTTAGTTTATGTTTAAACTCGTAGGATATGAATTGAAATTTTAGTTTTTAGGATTTGTTCTTGTGAATTGAACTTTTAGGATATGAATTGAACTTTTAAGATATGAATTGGACCTTTTGGATATGAATTGAACTTTTAGGATATAAATTGGTGTAATTAGAAAAAAATAATTATCTTGAATTAACTAAAAAAGATATAATTAATTTATAATTATAGAATAAATTAATTTATTGTTGTGAATCGAACTTTTAGGGTATGGGTTGAATTTCTTTAGTTTAGTTAGTTTATGTTTAAACTCGTAGGATATGAATTGAAATTTTAGTTTTTAGGATTTGTTCTTGTGAATTGAACTTTTAGGATATGAATTGAACTTTTAAGATATGAATTGGACCTTTTGGATATGAATTGAACTTTTAGGATATAAATTGGTGTAATTAGAAAAAAATAATTATCTTGAATTAACTAAAAAAGATATAATTAATTTATAATTATAGAATAAATTAATTTATTGTTGTGAATCGAACTTTTAGGGTATGGGTTGAATTTCTTTAGTTTAGTTAGTTTATGTTTAAACTCGTAGGATATGAATTGAAATTTTAGTTTTTAGGATTTGTTCTTGTGAATTGAACTTTTAGGATATGAATTGAACTTTTAAGATATGAATTGGACCTTTTGGATATGAATTAAACTTTTAGGATATAAATTGGTGTAATTAGGAAAAACTAATTATCTTGAATTAACTAAAAAAGATATAATTAATTTATAATTGTAGAATAAATTAATTTATTGTTGTGAATCGAACTTTTAGGGTATGGGTTGAATTTCTTTAGTTTAGTTAGTTTATGTTTAAACTCATAGGATATGAATTGAAATTTTAGTTTTTAGGATTTGTTCTTGTGAATTGAACTTTTAGGATATGAATTGAACTTTTAAGATATGAATTAGACCTTTTGGATATGAATTGAACTTTTAGGATATAAATTGGTGTAATTAGGAAAAAATAATTATCTTGAATTAACTAAAAAAGATATAATTAATTTATAATTGTAGAATAAATTAATTTGTTCTTGTTTTATTTGTATAGATGGAACATCGTACTTGGATGTACAATAGAAATTATCCTAATCGGCGGGGATTGCGGGAGGATTTTGTAGAAGGGGTTGATGACTTTATTAGACATGCAATGTCACTTCCACCATACCAAAGTGAAGGAGTAATTAGTTTTCAGGAAAAGAAGTATGGGCGTCTAATGAGTCATGATGAGCTATTCAAGGAGACACATGTTGTGAAGAAGAAGAAAGAGGGGGATCAAGATAGGTGGGTCGGGGACCGGGCCTCGACTGCATATGTAAGCTTTCAATTTTATTTAAGTATTATAATTTACTTTTATAAAAAACTTGAAATACTGATTTAATTTAAAATAATATAGGGTCGCTACCAAAGTAACGTGGAGGAATTCATCCGTAGTCATCCAGCTGGTGAATCGGGTGAGCCAACCCAACCTTCGGACGAGGATGCTGAAAGAATATGGTTGGAGTCTGTTGGCGGTCCAAAATGGGGGAAGGTATACGGGCTTCCTACTAAAAACTTCCATCCCTATAAGTGTGGAATGCGAGGAATAGGGACTTCCTCGCAAGGCGAGCAACTTAATAGGGAGAGCCTCTCCGCTATGCGGGAGACAGTGACAAAGCTCACATCAGAGTTAGAAGCGGCCAAGGAAAGAGAAAGGCTTAGAGATGCTCAATTCCTTGGCATGCAAGCTCAGATCAGAACTCTCCTATCTAGTGGAGCTTTTCCGTTGCCCCGATCTCGTGAGTCATCTCCAGAGGGTCGACCTCCATGTGATCGTTCCTCCCGCCCTGCTCGTGATCGTTCCTCCCGTCCTCCCCGTGATCGTGCTTTTCGTCCTCCACAAGACCGTTCTCTATATCGTCTTGTAGATGAAAGTTCATCAGACGGTGATGATGATATTGTACAAAACACCCCTTGACTTTTATATACTTTGAACTAGACAAATAGAACCAGTTTTGAACTAGTTGTAATTAGTTTTAACTTGGTTTTGGATTTGTATGTTCAATTGAACTTTAATTTGTTAGTTTTAAAGTATTTATTGAATGTTTTGGTTGTTGTTGTTGTGTTGTTGTTGTTGTTGTGTTGTTGTTATTGTTGTATTTTTTTGTTGTTGTTGTTGTTGTTGTTGTTGTTGTTGTTGTTGTGTTGTTGTTGCTGTTGTGTTGTTGTATTGGTATGCTGGCAGGTGGTTTAGCTGCCAAAACAGGCATTTTATGCCAAAATTAAACCCAGAAAAACCGACCAAAGTTGGTCGATTTTTAATAAAAAAAATAAATTATTCCAAAATACCGACCAAAGTTGGTCGGTTAATGAACATTGAATTCCCAGAATTCAACACTACCGTCCAACTTTGGTCGGTATTTTGCTTGCATTGTTGAGATTACCGACCATAGTTGGTCGGTAATGTTTAATTTTAATTATTTTTAAAAAATATATATTTTCAATTACCGACCAAAGTTGGTCGGTTCTTTTTAATTTTAATAATTAATAAAAAAAAATATAATTTAGTTAAACCGACCAACTTTGATTGGTAAAATTAAATTAATAAAATATGTTTCCGACCAAAGTTGGTCGGTAAGTAATTAAACTTGTCAGATGGTCGTTTTAATATACCGACCATCAAAATACCGTCCACACCGTAATGGTCGCGTTTTGGTCGGTAATTTGCCATAACCGACCAACGTTGGTCGGTATTTTTGGTCGGTTTTTAGCGAATTTCTAGTAGTGTTCAACTCTACTTGGAGCACGAATTTGATTCTCTAACTCAGCTATCATCTCATGTTGAGCCTGCAGCATTTCAAAGATCACCTGTAAACTGATCTCGTCTCCTCCAATGTTTTGTGTATTTTGAGTCGTCGATCAGGCTCCACCACGGATGCTATTCTCGGGGTCGGTATGCAGGTTTGTGTTGATAGCCATACATGAATTAGCGTCAATTGGGTCTGCGATCGGAATTTCGATGGGATCAATGGGCGGTACTTCGTCAACGGGCGCTATGTTGTTATTTTTCCTGTGATGATCGGACTCGTTGTCAATATGTAAAGGTGCTGATTGAGAGTTCGATATTTTAAGTTTTAACCTGAAATTAGAGACACTTCAAAAAAATAAATATAATGTAGTGTGTACTATGGAGATTTGTATCAAATAACCACTTTTATCCTTAGCTCCATGTTGGGCGCCAAACTATTTACCCTTAAAATCGAATAACAATTGAATTTGTAAGTGGTTTTAAGGATACGTGGACTAACTTGACACAAAACGATAAATTAGATTGCAATTGAAATAAATAATGACGAAGTAAATGCGAACCACACGAATTAAACAGTCTTAACCTTAGAAGGTTAATCACCCTCGAGCCAGGTACGCTTTGATCGGCTTCGGGACACAGAAGAACAAAAGTTTCAAGAAAAATAATAATGATATATCGCTTTGGAATGCGTGTTACAATGTATTCAATGAATTATCAGACCTCCCCTTTATATAATAGATAGTCCTACTTTAGGTACAATTCTATAAAAGGTAAAAATTTCTTGATTTGATGATTGCCGGTTCCCTACAGATACGCGCCGAGATTTCCGCCGCAACATCTGCTCGGTTACGGATATTTCGGTCTTCCGTTGGTTATGCTAACAATGTTTCTCCAAGCTCGTTCGGGGCTAGGGTCGACTTCCGGGGTCTCGGACTCAATATTCTCGAAGACAGGTGTTCTGACCCCTGGTTCTAGCACGGTGTGACTTGGAGCCGATCTTCAGTCTTGCATCGGCATATTCCGAGCATGTCCTTTCATGTCGTAGGTGAACTCGATCTCGACCATATACAATGATAAAGGTTGTTGCTTACGCTAGGGGCTTATTTTCCGGCTGTTAAGCTAGTGTTTGGTTATAGATTTGATTGAAACTTGATCAAAAGAGTTTCTGAAGATGAAATAAAAAATAATTTTTGGAAGTTAAAATTGTGTTGAATATGCAATTTTACTTGAAAAGAAGTTAATATTATGTGAATAAAAAATTTGGTCAAACACAAAAATATTTTTTGCCCAAAAAAAAAGCACGTTTGACAAAAAAAAAAAACTTAGGACGCTATTATTTTGAGAGTATATAATTACATGGGCATGACACCATGAGCATCGACAGATTGGAGCAACAGGATTCTCAAATAATGTGTATGTCTCAACGAGTTTTGGAACTTTTTTAATAAAAAAAACCAGTTTGGACTTTGACCAATCTTTAATAGTAGTACAGTTGTACTTTGAGCCCGCGCCAAGGTTATTAAATTCCAATACCCCTCTCAAAACAAGCAAAAACAAGCAACCGGAGCCAAAATGAATTTGGAATTGTGTGCCTGTATTGTGCTTGAGAAAAGATTTAATTTATATCACTAATATTTAGAGCTTTATATGCTGTCAGTAAAATTTAAAATACTATAAAAGAATTTCAGCTACTCCTTCCATCTCAAATTATCTGTCATAAATTTTAAAAATAGTTATCTCAAATTTTGTCATTTTAGAGGTTGAAGACAAATTTAATTATTTTTTCTCATTTTAGCCTTAGTAGTAATTGTTCTTGAACATTACAAACACCTCAATTGTGGCGTAATATTATGATTGTTCAAATACCAATAAGAAATAAATAAGGGGTAAAATAGTCAAAAAAAATCCCATAATTATTATTTTTTTAAGAAGCGTGTAAAACAAAAACACGACAAATAATTTGAGATAGAGGGAATAATTAATTTCACTAGTTATGGATAATTGTTATTGTACCTTTCAAATGATTTAATAGTGTAAAAATATTTCTTCTATACTATCCATCGATGTATAGAAATTAAATTTGGAAGGAGATTACCATTCTTGCACGTCAGCAACAGAATTCTTCCTTAAGAAAATGAAAAGAAACAAATCTGAATAAGAATTCAGAGAAAAGGATATAATATAAAGCATTAAATAATGATTGAGTAAACTAGTTAGCAAATAAAATAATTATATAAAAGCCTTGGTGAATGGTGGTATCACGTGACACCATGAGAGGTAATCAGAATTTCTTTTTGGTTGGAGGAGTTGTAGTTCCATAGTGGGAGAAAAGAAATTGGAAAAAACCTTTTTAAAAAAAGGGGGAAAACTAAAAGAAAGGTGAGAGTTGCATCCAAGTAGAGGTAACTTTAACGATCAATTAAGATAAGAGATCAAGAGTTTAAATTTCAGTCGAAATAAAACAAATTACATAATGTTTTCATTTACCAAAGTTGATAAATATAGTTACCTAATATACGTGTGCTAGTGAAAAATAACACCACCGAGATTGTGGTAGGTGAATGTTGATCTTTCTATTCTTAATCCGTTGAATTTGAGTCTTGAAAATAAAAATTTTCTTATCGGGGATGCTTCCCCCTTTAAGGAGCTTATGCAGCGTGCAGAGCCGAATTCTATGAGAATTGTTCTCTGTTCCTCTAAGTAAATAACCAAATATTCAATCAAGTACATCATTCAATTTTTTAGAACATATGTGTCAACAGATAATATTAGACGAATTTTAGAAAATACATACATAAAATATCTAATTTGATGGAGAGATCATAAGTTCACGTACCCATAATTTAAGTTATAAATACGCATTTGGCAACATGAATCAAAATTAGTCGAGATCGCAAAGCAAAATACCCAACTTTGAGTGAGTACAAGATTTGTACCAAAAAAATAACATAAAAGTGTGAGGGTCACAAGGGTAGTTTTGTTTGGTGTGCAGAATTCTTTAACAACGTGAAATCGATCGTCTCAATAACTCATAACACACTGCTTTCAATGTGTTATTTCTATAGACATAATATTCATCACTCATTTACTTCTAGATCTGAAAACATTGAACAGACACAGTACAGTCACTCTTCTTTCTCTTTAAGATTAGATAATTAGATAATAATAATAATAATAATCTGTCCTTTTAAATAATTTTTGCGTTCAAAGCTGCTGACCTCCACTTTCTCTCTCCCAATTCTGACACCACCCCACTACTGTCATCAAAATAAGATAAGTAAATAATAAGATAAGTAAATAAACTAAATAAGAAAAAAGAAAGATTAATTTAAGTTTTGTATATATAAATTACATAAAGAGTTTTAAATTGCACTTATTGGTACATAACTGTATAAAAGTATCTACACAATTATATCACTCAAAATGTAATTACATTAAACTCAATTAAACGGGAGTAGCATTGATATTAGGGAAAATTTATATTATCAATCAAACGTAATATAAATTTAATCTCAGACTTAACCCTATTATCTCATCTTATTCTATCAAACTTAAGATTGAGTGGGATAAAATTTAAACTCATGTGGGATAAATTAGTCCAAGAATTATAATCTCAGGACTATAATCGCAGAATAATTTAGTCCGCGTACCAAACTACCCCGTACTATATTATACTCTTTCCATCCAAAAAAAAAACTAAAACAATTTAGATTTATGAGGGAGTAATGATGTCTGGTGCAAGAAGCATTCCGCATTCACGTAGGGTCGAGAGAAGGATCTCATCCCAAAAGGTGTGATGTAAGCAGTCTATTGATGCAAACATCATGAGTGACTAATTTTATGGCTCGAACCCGTAATCTATAGTTCACACAGAAATAACTTTAACGTTAACGTTGCTTTGCTGATGAAAAAAATTATTATGATATTATTATATATAACTTAAATACACCCATAGGATCTTTTATATAGGTATGACACAATTTATTAGACTCAGGAAGGAAATAAAGACCAAACCTCTTTTGGCCCCAAAACTATACCAGATTGAACTGCTCCATAATGCAAATATATACATCATATTCAAAGCTAGCGTGTATCTCTCGCTTTCACTTTTATATCCACTCTTCTTTTGTCCTTGTATTTTTGCTTCATTCACTACTTTTCCCCCCATCTTTTTCTAGCCCCTCCCTACAACTTAAAAGCCTGAGAATAGCATATATAATTCTTTGAGTTGTCCGTCAATATTTTCATTTACTAAATTCTATGGGGAATAAGAAAGGAGGATCTTCTTCTTCTTGGTTGACTGCTGTTAAAAGAGCTTTTAGATCTCCTACTAAAGACCCTGAAAAGAAGAAACAAAACAAAAGAAGAGATGATAATAATCAACCTTTGGAGGTTGACGAAGATGAAGAAGAAAAGGCACTACCCCACTTCTCTTTCTTTTTATTTTGTTTAGTTAATCAACATTAGATCCATCTTTTACGTTGCAAAAATACAGGGTGAGCCTCTCGTACAATAGACTGTTATGGTTCGGAACCCGCGCATAACGGGAGCTTAATGCACTAGCCTGATCCATCTTTTACTATAGTAGCTAACTTTCTTGTTTTTGAATTCATACAGAAGAAGGAAAAGAGAAGGTGGCTTTTCAGGAAGCCAACTAATCTTGAAAATGGGACAACACATCAAACTACGATTAAATCGGAGAATGATGATGTGTCCGCTCCTGCGGCTGAAGGAGCGGACCAAAGGCATGCCATTGCAGTGGCTGTGGCAACTGCAGCTGCAGCTCAGGCTGCCGTCGCCACAGCTCAGGCAGCTGCAGAAATTGCTCGGCTGGCCAAACCGCCTGTTTCTAGATTCTATAGTTTTCCTATTTATGCCGGAGATAGAGAGCATCAAGCTGCAATTATAATTCAGACAGCTTTCAGGGGATATCTGGTATGTGATGAGTTGTGATACTATCTTTAATTCCATTGTTGTTTATCTTGTAGCTGCATCAATAGATATACAATATTCAATCCAAAAAAATCTAGGTGATTTCTTTATATCTGGTTAAATTTGGTAGACAGAATTACCCTATATCTCTGTGTAGGTGAAAAGTAGGAGCTACTCGATAAAGTAGCCCTTTATCGAGTTGTTGCACGAATAAGAATGAAGACATTTCTTAGAAATGAAGCTCAATTTAAAAACGATATTCCAACATCAGACACCAACAACAACAAACCTAGTGGAGTCCCACAAGTGGGATTAAGGAGTGTAGTGTGTATGAAGGTGTTACACATATCCTTGGGAGGTAGAGAGACCGTTTTCGTTAAAGAGACCGTTTTCGGAAGACACTCTCCAGCATCAGCATCAGACACTGTAGTGTCTTAATTACAAAGAAAAATGGTTTCTTTTACATTAATTATGATTATCCAAATGTAGAGTGATGCCATGGTCTTAGTTTTCTTGTATTTTGACAATTATTGATTCTTTGGGTGATTGATTGAATGAATTTGATTTTGTTCTGATTGTAAAGGCAAGAAGGGCTCTAAAGGCACTAAAAGGCCTAGTGAAATTGCAAGCTTTAGTGAGAGGTCACAATGTTCGGAAACAAGCGAAGATGACTCTCAGATGTATGCAAGCTCTTGTTAGAGTTCAAGCGCGGGTACTTGACCAGCGATTTAGGCAATCTCAAGAAGGAAGTAGAAAATCAACATTTAGTGACACCAGTAGCATGTGGAATTCCCAGTATCTCCAAGACATCATAGATAGAAAATCAATGGTAAGTCAATCTTGATGTATTGTTAATTTTCTTACCTATGGTACTGCTAGGAGTTTCTTTCCAAGCCTTGTTTTCTATCCAAATTCTTGGTTTTAGTTTTCGGAAAAGTTTTTCGACAACTTTTTAAAATAAAAAAAAATCTGCCTTTGGTGGTTTTGGGATTTGATTTTGGGATTGCTTTCGTAAAACATCTGATTTTGGACGCTCATTGGTCTTGGGATTTGTTTTAACACCACTCGGGCATTGTTAAGGGATTGGATTTTGTACAAAACAGGCAGTGATTGTAGATATTTTTCATTTAACTCATTGGCATAATTTGCGTATGCCAGTCAAGAGATGGAAGCAGTATTCCAGATGATTGGGATGAAAGGCCTCACACCATTGAAGAGGTAAAAGCAATGTTACAAAAGAGAAAAGAAGCTGCTTTGAAACGCGAAAGGACCTTATCCGACGCCTTCTCTCAACAGGTTCTCTATATCCATGTTGTTTTTTCATGTTTCCAAAATTTACTTGGTGTGAGCTTGTTTTGCCAATCCTTTCTATATTTTGCATGACAGACGCGGAGAGCAGGAAGAAATTCCTCGATAGGAAGTGAAAGTGATTTTGGAGAAAAGCATCAATGGATGGACCGGTGGATGGCTGCAAAATCATGGGATAACAGCAGGGGAAGAGCATCAACTGATCAGAGTATTGACCCTGTTAAAACTGTTGAAATGGATACGTCGCAACCTTATTCATATTTAGCTCCTAATTTAAGAAGATCGGATGAACGACAACAACATCAACAACAACAACGACCAAGTTCACCCCTTCATAGATCCCACCAAAATCAATCTTTTCAATTCCCCGTTACACCTTCTCCATCCAAAACTAGACCTATTCAAATCCGTTCTGCAAGTCCTCGATGTCCAAGAGACGACAGAAGTAGTAGCGGGGCTCAAACTCCAAGCCTGAGGCCTAATAATAACTACTCATTCAATGGTAGCTCACACCAACGTAATAGACTGACTCCCGGTGCTGCACCAATTCCTAACTACATGGCTGCTACCGAGTCTGCCTTGGCAAGAATCCGTTCACAAAGCGCCCCACGACAGAGGCCTTCAACCCCGGAGAGGGATCGAGCAGGGTCAGCTAAGAAACGGCTTTCATACCCTGTCCCTGACCGTTATGGCAATATTCCTATAGGTTATGGAGTTGGGTATGAACATAGTCTGAGGAGTCCAAGCTTTAAGAGCCTTAATGGAGTACATTTCGTTTATGAACAACAATCTAACTATTCTTCTTGTTACACGGAGAGTCTTGGTGGCGAGATATCTCCTTCATCAACGAGCGATTTGAGGAGGTATTTGAGGTGACCAAAGGGCAATAATAAGGTGATCAATGTACATGTTAATGCAACTTATGCTGATCTATCATCCTGAAGCATAGTTGGACTATTAGAAATCCTTTTTCTTGTTTCCTTTGTTGTATTTAGCTTAGTTTGGAGTCTCATGTTTTTTAACCGTTGCACCTTTCTTTGTTCTGAAGGAGAGCCTTGGAGCAACGGTAAAGTTGTCTCCGTGTGACCTATAGGTCACGGGTAAGCTGCCTACATCACATACCTTGGGGTGCGGCCCTTCCGCGGATCCTGCGTGAATGCGGGATGCTTCGTGCACCAGACTGCCACCTTTCTTTGTTCTGACTTATAATGAATTTGAACCCATTGATGTGCTAGTCAAGCATATTGTAACTAGCTCTTGAAGCATTGTTTAGTCAAGTAGCACTTATCTTACTGTTAGGAATAACTTTGATGTGATCGCTACTTGCATGTGTTTTTTCATACTTGTAATATCTCACAAGTGCAAAAAGCTACGTTGATTTTCAGTTGAACTTAAAATAGCTATAGTACTTTTTCTGTTGTCGGCACATCCACCTATTCTTTTCTGCTTTCCCTCTATTAAATATCTGCACAGGTTCATTTCCTCTGAGCATAGCCCCACCTATTTAACAAAGAATTATAGAAGGGAAAGTGGAGGACCCCCACCCTATAATAACACCAGTTTGGGGCCCCTGTATCTATGATTTCTCGGCAAGAAATATTTGATTTGTAATATCTTGTACATTTTAGATATGTATTTAAGTACATGAAATTGGAGTATGATTTTTGGAAAAAAAAAGTAAGTTTTGGAGTTAAAGTTGAAAAAAAGTATTTGGAATTTGAAATTATGTCTGAAAATGCATTTCACTAGAAATATATATTGCAGTTTTGGGAGGGAAATGAGATTTTACATGAAAAGTCAAACTTCGAAACAACAACAATAACAACATATCCAGTATATTTCCACAATGAATCTGGGGAGAGTAAGGTGTACGCAACCTTACCCCAGATAAAGAGGTTGTTTCCAACAATAAGACGAAGCAGGTAGAGGTTGTTTCCAACAATAAGAAGATAGCAACAAAATCAACACAAAGCAACATCAAGTAGTAGGAATAAGACCAAACGAAGAGAACACTAAAACTACTGGTAAGGAAAGGGAGTATGCTCTACACAGTACTAGCTCCGTTTACCCTAATTCTCGATCTCCATAACCTCCTATCCATGGTTATATCCTCAGTAAGCTGAAGATGTGTCATGTGCTGCCTGACCAAGCAAGTTTTGAAAGAAAGAAAAAACGAAAAAAAAGGGGAAAGTTTTGTATGGGCAAACGGGTCCTTATATATTCACTAACATTATTGTTTTTATACTATCGCTAACGTCTGTTGTTTAATCGAAGATAGCAATTTAATTATCATATTTACTTGGTTATCAATTGATGCTTATAAATATTTATATATAATTACTTTATAGGTAACGTGATTAATTAAATATATTTTACATGCATCAAACTAAAACTCTTAGGTATATAAAACATAGTCAAATTTTACAGAAAATGTTCTCTTCATATTTGTCCCTCCCCATAATCACCATTTTCTCCGATCCTAAAAAAGCTTATGGGAAGTGCAGCAACATGAAAGTTGGAACTATTGCTCAACTGCACTTCTGACTTCTGAGTGTCCTGGAAAGCAAATTGAAATAATTACAAGTAAACTCTTTGTATCCTTTAGTCACGGGCACACTATAAAGCTTACTTATAGAGGCAAACCCAGGATTTGAGTGCAACAGGGGCACACTGTCTTTAGATAGGAAAAATGGCATCAGGTGACAACACATAACAGGAATTGACAAATTTTATAGCCTTATATTAGGTTTGGCAAAGATAGCCCCAAACAATTGGCATTACATAGCCAAATTCTAGAAAAATTACTCTCTTATATATTTTTTCTCTAACAATTGGCCCCAAACCGTATGCTCCCCCCCCCCCCCCCGCTCACTCCTCTTCTTGTTCATTGCTTCCCTCCCGCCTCTTTCCTTGTATTTCTTCTTATTTCTCTTCTCTTTCGCTCTCATAGTTTAGCAAAAATTCTTGCAAATTATGCAAAAAAATTAGTGGGATAAAAAGGTAAGGTTGATCTCACATTAGAAAAAATCAGAAGTAAAAACTAAGAGAGAAAAAATACATTTCAACTTTGTTTTTCTTCTCTCTTCTTTTTTTTGTTGGATTGAACGAGTGAGTGTGATTGAAATTGGTTGAAAATACCTAAAGGAGACTATATCAAAATTCGAGCAAGATTAGAAGTGATTTAGACTGGTTTCAGGTAAAAAAATCAAACCTAAATCCAACTGCGATATGTATATATCACGTTGCATATTGTATATATCAGTGTATATCACACACAGGTTTTTAAGGACGCCTGTGTATATTACTTTGTATATCGTGTACTAACACAATTCTTTTATGGAAGTCCATGTATATCACATTGTATATCGTATGTATAACACAAATTTTTATGGATATACATAGATACACACGATATACATGAGATATCATTAATGTACATAGAGATATACACGGGATACAATAGGGGATACACATGTGGAGTCGTCTTGAACTTGAGTTTTCAATCTGAAATATGTTATACAAAGAAGGAAAATAAAATTTTAATATACTTTTTTTATATACACATTATTATTATGTTATACACTGTGATATACAAATAATATAATTATTATTGTATTGTATATATTTGGATATACAGATAAAAAAACTAAAAAAATAATTAAAAAATATTCGGGAGTTTTTTCAGATACTACTAAAGAAAATGGAACCTAATTTCTAGGATGATGGTTGCTATGAGAGAAGGGAGAGAGGGTTTTAAATATTTTTTGATATTTTTAAGGAAAATAATTTTGATGGGGCTTATTTTTAGGATGGTGGTTGAACCATTAGAAGAGAGAGAATAACTTTAGGCTACCATATGACAAATTCTACAGCGTTGATTTTTTTTATGCCAATTGTTGGACCTAGTTGTCATGCCATGCCAAATCCCCAAATATATTCTAATTACTAGCGATAAATTTCGGGTTGCAACTCTTTAAAACTTAACGATGATGATAACTTATCAATAAAGTTTAAATTCTGAGTCATCGTTACTGAATCGATTGATGCTGCTACTTTATCGAAGTAATTATTGAAGGAGGGAGAAGGGTTTGTAATTTTTAATTTGCAGAAATAGGAGCTACAGTTTGAAGCTTTTGATATTGAGGGAGAGATTTGAAAAAGAATATCATTAATTAAATTAAGTTGATTATTATGTATACATATGAAATGATAATTGAATTTAAAACTAAGTAGAAGGACATAAACAGCAAGAGTTGGGTTTCGATCCCAAGACAGCCTACAGAGCAGGGTGCTTCAATATACACTCATCTAACTTTACCATGCAACCTTCTGTGATTTTGGTGACACCAGTAAAATATTTAAGGGGTCCTTGGTGTATATACTTATATATACAAAATATATAGATATTAATTTTGTCGAGATAACAGGTTCCGGTGATCCCTACCGCCAACGTAGGTCCGTCCCTACTTATATATAGAAGTGATGATGTAATGATAAAATTTAAATGTATCATACAAATTGTAATGATCTATGTATTGATATGAATCACTTGTTTGTTGATTACATTTATGTGATTTTATTTTCACTTTGGATCAGAGATGAATTGTACTAAATTAGTTAGAGATCCTAAATTCGAGTTTCACCACCACTAATCAACAAGATATATTTTCACATACTTTCTCAATAAACTAATTATGTTCGGACTTGCGGGTGTATGTTGCAAATTTAAAATAAATAAATAAAAGTGTCTCATCTTTAAAATTTTAAGATATTAGATGAGGTGGTATACATAATTTTAACTAGATTTTATATCCAACCCTTCGAAATTTCATATGCCAAGTCCTTGTAAGCAGTCTATCTTTGTTCTTGCCCCTTCCCTTCCTTTCTCTACATAAATATCTTCATCCTTCTTCTTTTCCAATTCTTTGTTGCCAATCTTGTATAACTCAACAACAATACTAGAGAGTTGTGACCGTTAAACGCATACTTGAAGCATCATTTTCTTCGGGATTGTTACACAAATAGCCAGTCAGATTCGTTATTTACTTGTTCTAGTCGGTATACATAAATTATATATTATTTATACACAGTTATATATATATACGCCGACTATTTATAATTTAAGAGATTATGTATGTGATTATTTAGGTTAAATCTTCATTTTCTGATAATGTGTTGGCATCCATATCGATGACAAGCCCAACTAGATTATTGGGCTTTCTTCTCATTTAGGGTTCCATAGTTAGATACGAAATGATTTATGTCCAATTGTTAGTAGTAGGAATACATAGTTTATAAACGATGACTTTTTCGTATATATACAAGATTTTAAGCTTATTTATCCCGTTTTGTATAATTTTTTCTATTTATATAAAGTAACTGAAGTTTTTTACAAAATATATACAAATCCGATCAAAATCTATAATTTATCCACAACTTAAATATAATTTTTTTGTACAGAATCCGGTCAAAAACTATAATTTATATACAATTTATATAATATTTATCTACAATTATGTTAGTTTTATATATTTTGTATGTCGTTTCTACACCCGATATACAAAATATATATAATTTGCTTATGTTTTCTTATTCGAGTTTCAATCTAAAATTCAAACCAAAATCACCTCGAATCTTAACCAAATTATGTCAAAATTGAGATATAAACTCTAGAGAATATTCTCAATTATTTGCAACAACAACCAATCCAAACAAATAATAATTTTGCAAATATTAATTTTCGAATTCAAAACTTCGAAGCTTTTCGCAGATTACTTTATTTTTTGAAAAAGAAGTGGGCGCAATTTGGGTGGCCAGATACATTTTTCTTCTGCCCAACAAATATGATTCGGTTGTGTTTCGATACACCATTTATGAGGTTCCTTTTCCACTCAGATATATCCTATGAGAAGGCTTCATATGATTCAATTGTTACTGAATATAAATTGGAGGGATGAATTCAAAATTGAGATCAAGAAACTAGGCAAGCCTTTTGGATATGGTATTCGGTTTGATTTTTCCAAAGTTGTTGCGGAAGGAGATAATTTAGGTCAACTATGTGGGTTAACAAATGGGGAAGGAAGAAGAGGAAATGGGTGAAATTAGAGTCTGGTGTATTGTTTTGTATATAAATGGTAATTATATATCTAAGTTTCAAAAGTAGTATAGATAATTAAAAATAAACCACTCAAACAAGTCTTACTACTCAATGCTAAGAAAACTATAGAAATAGCCACAAATATACACTACTTACTTACAATTAACCATTGAGTCATACTACTAAAAATAGTCAGAAAAAATACCAATGATATAAAACATTCAAAAGAACAAAGGCAAAAAAGGATTATTTTTAATGAGCGTGGTTGAAATTCGATGAAAACACATACACGAGGCAATATAAAAAATTTAAGGAGGATTGGAGGCGATTTACACTAGTTTAGAGTTAAAATTCGTTACCAATGATATATAACACTCAAAAAACATAGAAAAAAGGTAGTTTTAATGGGGATAATTGGAATTCATTGATAATATATAGATGAGGCAATATATAAATTTTGAGGAAGATTGAATGTAATTTGGATTAGTTTGGAGTCAAAATTCATAGTCGAAATCGAGTATAACATACATGTATATATATATATATATATATATATATATATATATATATATATATATATATGGGATACATATTTGATACATATGTGATACACAAATGATATATTGGGGATATATATATATCACCTTATTATATATATATATATATATATATATGGGGGATACATATTTGATACATATGTGATACACAAATGATATATTGGGGATATATATATATCACTTTATTCCATGTTCATCTTCTACTTCGAATTTTGCTCAAATTTCAATTCAAACCACCTGAAATCGTCCCAAAATTGAGATTCAAACTCCTTGAGATGTACCTAATTTATTCGAATAACACCCACTTGAAATAAATTCTAATTTCAAAAATTTAATATTTTTTTTAAGTCAAGCTTAAAAGAGCTTCAATAATTTTTAATAGTATTTTAACTCATGTTTTTCACTTTTCAAGCATCCAAACACTATTTTATTAAAAATCAATAACTTTTTGGTGGATGTCAATGGCTGATTTAATAACAACTAAAAGAATAAACACAATGTAATTAATAGTGAGAAGCAATACCTTTTTGCATCACTTTAAAAGGTTATTACTAGTCTATAGTGTTCATAACAGTAGTATTAACATACAGTCTCGCTTTCTGTTGGTAGTAGATTTTTATGACTAACCGTTATTTTCCTTCATTGTTGATCACCTCACTGTCTTGTTGTTTTATTCTGCTTTTATATGGCTTTTTGGCACTGTCCCTTCTTGTCTATATTTTCATTAATATAGTGCTTATGCTTTACTGAGTCGAGGGTCTATTGAAAATAATATGTCTATCCTCACAAGGTAGGGGTAAGGTCTGCGTACACACTACCCTCCTATACCGCAGTGTGGGATAATATTGGGTATGTTATTGTTGTTTAAAAGGTTATTACTAAACCAATAGTGCTCGTGATTGTCATGCTAAATGACTAATGTCATGTGAGCTAATGGATGAACTTTAACCTATTCACGGCACGAAGAATTAGTACAAATTAGCTTGGCTGGTCAGTTTTGAACCGCCTATTAATATTTTGCCACCGTTTGAAATGTAATAGAGAAATAACTACTTTTTAACAAAAATATCCCTAGGAAAAATACAGAACACCTCCGACATATATTGCTGGATTTTGGAGTTTTGACAAGTAAACTCTTGCATAGTGTGCCGAGCCTGAGAAATTTCTACAGAAATGAAATTTAAAGTTTTTGAGTTGTGGCAATTAAAATTCCAACATCTGATTTTGAAGTTTGAACTGACATAATATTAATTAAAAGAGTTTTTCTTTGAACTTATAAAGGTTCAAACTCCTAAGAATTTTTGGAATTTGAAATAGGTATCATTATTGAAATAATATTAAAGGATTATTTCAACTCATGACGCCTCGTGATTATAAAATAAGTATCATGAGTGAAATAAGTATGTTAAATAATGTGAAAAGATTTATTTCACTCATGGTACCTCCTTCTTCTTTTTTTTTGCTAATATAGTACCTCGCTGAAATTCAAGAACATTGTGTTTCAACTTTTACAAGTTGAACCTTCATGAGTTTCGAACAAGCCTTAGTATAAATAAATATTGACATTATTATTTTGTGAATGTTTGACTCCATGAATTGGTCCTTGACTTTGAAATAATAAAAGTTCATATTTCATGAATTATTCCTGGGTTTCGAACATCACATTTCAAGCTCCAGGAAATTAATGTTCAAACTCCAATAATTGTTCCTAAAGTTTTTTTGTATTTTAATAGTTGTATTTTTGTTCAAATATTTTTTCATGTAAAAAAAGGGCAAAATATTAGTAATAACTTTTGAAAAAGGTAGCTAATATTTGATTACTAATATTTTCCAAGATGTTTTTACTAAGTTCTTTATCATAATTAACTTGGCTTTTTTTGCAGGTCCTCTAGGAGTTCAAAGTAGATTTAAATCATTTGCACTCTGTTTGAAGGGTGGGAAGAACGTCAATACCAACAATTCTATGATTAAATTGGTGTAATCCCTTGTCACTTGACCCAACAACTTATTAGAAAATAGCTCACGTTTGAAGCCCTTACCCAATGTAACCCAGGTTATACATAATCTGAAAATTACTTTTCACCAGTTAGCCCCCTTTTTTCTTTGTTCTTCTTCTTCTTCTTCCCGTGTCAACCTTTGCACCACAAAATTTCTCTGCTATTATTATTCTCCTTCAATTCTTTTTCGGATTCCAATGGTTAACTAAAGATTTGAAAAATAAAAGTCACCATTACAGGTGGTTCAAAGATTCGATTTCAGAAATTGAGTTTTCCAATTTGTTAGTTGTTTGGAATGGGTATTGTTTCAATTGATTGGAATCATCAAGATGAGTTCAAAACTTAAATTTCAAGTGATTTGGAGTAGATTTAGGCTATATTTGAGTTAAATTTCAGAGGATACCCAAGGAAGAAGAAGAACACGTGAAACTCCATTGATAGGATTCATTTGTATAATAATGTATAATATTGTATAAATAGTATATAATAGTGTATAAACACCTCTTATACACTATTGTATACAAGGTTGATACCTTATTTATAGGTATTTGTTGAATTTCTCGCATTTTCTTCTTCTTCTTCTTCTTCTTCTTCTTCTTCTTCTTCTTCTTCTTCTTCTACACCTATATACATAGTGTATCAAGAATATTTTTACTCCGTGATTATATATCTTTATACACTTTTATACAACTATATACATAATGTATCTCTTTGTATAAAAGTGTATAACATTGTATAAAAGTGTATAAGCATCTCTAACGAAATTTTTGTACGATTTTCACTTGCAATTCTTGTATAAAACTAGTCCAAATCTACGGCAAATAACTTCAAACTTTGTATACAACCTACTTAGATTATTTTTAATAAGTTCAAACAATACCCACTCGAAATTTTTCACAAAAACGTAATCGAAATTTTACAAGATTAACATTAAAGGAGATGGGATTTTAGGTTTTTCGCGTCTGTTTTTGCGTTTTGTAGTTGTGATAGGTATGTATAAACCTGAAGATCTGCAACATCAAAAAAGAAATCGGAGAAGAATTGGTTATGGAAGAAGGCACGAATGAGTGTTGGCTGAGTGTCTCGATCAATGGTTACACTAAAAATGGGGAACTAATTTTTGTTTTCTTTTTTGTTTGCATATGATTCTTTTTTATTAATTAAATTAAATATTTATGGGTGAAAAATGAGGAGAGAGCTATAATAGGGGTAGGTAGGTGACGGAAAAATAAATGAGGTTGTTATAATTAGAGAGAATGGGAAAAGAAAAGATCTTATTGATACTTAGCTACACATTTGCAAACTTGTAACTAGGCTAAAATAGTGCAAGGTCAACTTATAGAGTGCATTATTTTATAATTTTACCATCTTTTATATGTTGCGGATTGTGAAAAATAGGTATTCAATTAGGCATGACAATGGGAGATCATCAGCTTCAAGGGATACATGAAGTACTTTTCCATCTTAAGATTTTCATATGAAAAATAGGGTAGCTGTAAATATGAATTGGTCTTGTCATCAAATGTGTGAATATATGAAAGCTTATAGACCTGCCATTTAGGGGTGGATATCGGTCGGTTCGGTTCGATTTTGTAGAATTTCGGTTCGGTTAATTCGGTTTTTGGTTTGTAATTTTAATAACCAAAATTGAACCATAATAATTTCGGTTCGATTCGATTTATTCATGTTTGATTCGGTCTTCGGTTTCAAGCCATAGGTAAGAAACAATGAAAATAGATTATTCAAATAGTTCATACGAGAATATTGCTTGTTTTCAATTGCAATAAAAAGTCAGACTTTTCTCTGAAAAATCAAACAATTAGAGGATGATTTATGCATTAATGTTGGTTCAACGAAGTCGGAGGAGGAGGATTCAAATACAAAACAAGTCGAAAAAGCGATTTTTGCTACATTAGTGGCAAAATAAATAGAAGTACTGAGAGAGCATATAGTATGGGGGTGGTTCATTTGGTGAGGGAACATGAAGTGATTGTGAGCAAAGGGTATGGTATAGCCAAGAAAGTGATAATAAATTATGCTAACAGAAGCAACATCTCAAGCCTATCTCTACCGAAATTCGGTTTTTTGGTTTAACCGAAAACCGAACCGTTAAAATCGAATACCGAATTTTTTAAAACTATAAACCACAAAACGACCGAATAAATCGAAAAATCAAAACCGAATAAATCGAAATTTTCGGTTCGGCCGGTTTTTTCGGATCGGTCGGTATTATACCCACCTCTACTGTCTTTATTAGTACAAAAGTTATTTGGAGTAAACTTGCTGGAGAGTATCTCAAGATCAATATAAATGGAAGCAGTATCAGTGGAAGAAGAATTGCAGAAATTGGAGGAGTTGTTAGAAAGCAAAAATGGGGAGCTGATTATCGATTTTGCTAAAGGCTTACATTTTTGCACCAACAATCAATCTAAGGTCCAACCAGCTTCTTATGCTCTGAACTGGCGTGTTTTGAATAACAATTCTAATGTGATATTAGAAATGGACTCCCTTATGGTGGTCAATATGCTTAAAGGTATATATAGACCACATTGGGAATTAGAAGACAACATCAATCAAATGATGCAAATCATTCAAACACATCACATTACAATGCAACATTGTTACATAAAGGCTAATAATACAACATATGCTTTGGCAAAGTTTGGAGTTGAATTTCAAGACCCATGCAAGTATGAAATATACACTCGGTACCTTTTCAGTGAGATTTTGAGAAGAGTTACTCTTTGAATAACACAATATGATAAAATTTTATTTACCCGTAAAACGGTACAGTTGAATTTATATACATGATTAATAGACACGTGAATTAAGATAATCTGATTAAAAAGTAACACAGAGTAATGAAAATAAAATAAGAAATAATAGGGAAGAACAAGCCTGGCTTCAGAAAACACAATAATTGAAAAATTTCGACAATACTTGAATAAAGCTTAAAAGAATAAGCGAAAGAATATTAGTCTTTTGCTATCATTATTTTCTTGATGACTTACAATAGAATGAAAGCCTCTATTTATACTAGAGCTATGAGGTGCATGATTATAAATCATGCCCCCTTAATTACCAAGGGGTTCTGTTAGATCCGGATGATGATTTTGGACTCGGACGTATGCCCGAATTTGTATTTGAATGTTCCTAGAAGGATTCGACACTAATTGGCCAAAGTTATAAATTTAAAGGTTTGGAAAGTTCATAAGTTTAACTGGGAGTTAACTTTGATGATATCGAATTCGGATTATGGTTCGAGGAATTTGAATAGTTTCGTTATGTCATTTGGGACTTGTGTGCAAAATTTGAGTTCATTCCGGGTTGATTTGTTATGTTTCGGCGCGAGTTAAAAGTTTATTTAAGTTTGATTTGAGGTACAATTCGTCGTTTCGATGTTGCTATGTGTGATTTGAGGCCGTGAGTAGGTCCGTGTTATGTTATAAAACTTGTTGGCATATTCGGAAGGGGTCCTGAGGGGCTCGAGTGAGTTTCAGATGAGGTTCGGATCATTTTTGAAAATTTTGGCTAAGGTTGGTTTGGCAGAGGTTCTGGTGTGACCGCACCTGTGGAGCTATAGGCGTAGGTGCGGAGCCGCAAAAGCGGCAGTGTCATTGCAGAAGAGAAAGAAGACTGGGCTTCGAGTCTTCGCAGACGCGGAGGAAGAGGCATATCTGCGTGTGCACAGGAGCGAAAGCAGCGATCGCAGAAGCTGGAATTGACTTGGTTACTGTGGAGCGCGGATGCAGAAGGATTTCCGCAGGTGCGGACTCGCACCTACGCGTGTGTCTTCTCAGAAGCGGAGGCAGTGAAGCCTTAGGCAAACTGCAGGAGCGGAGGATTTCTCGCAACTGCGAGACTGCAGGCGCGACTAAATGAGTCGCATGTGCGAAAGTGCTGGGCAGAGTATTAAGTTCAAGGGTTTCGTGATTTTCTTCATTTTTAACATTTCAAGCTCGGGCTTAGGCGAATTTTGAGAGGAATTTCGAAGGGATTCTTGAGGTAAGTCACTTGTGGTTATTTTTGTTCACTAATTATGTTTTCCCCCATTGAATTTTCCACCTAGTTTGTGAGTTTGAGGCTAGGGATTTGGAGAGTTTAATTTGAAAATTTTAATGACGATTTGGTGTAGGATTTTGGTGAATTTGGTATGGTTGGACTCGTGGTTGGATGGGCTTCCAAATTTTTATAACTTTTATTGGATTCCGAGACGGGGGGAAGGGGGGCTTTTTAGTTGACTTTTGACCTTTTGATTAAGAACTTAGTATTTTTTTGTGCAATTGATTCCTTTAGCTCGTGTTGATTGTATTGAATTGCTCTTGGCTAGTTTCAAGTTGTCCGGAGGTTGGTACGCGCGCGATGGCATGTTTGGAGCATCGTTTGGCTTGCTCGGCGTTAGATTTAGCTTGTTCGAGGTAAGTAACATTTCTAAACTTGGTATTGAGGGTATGAACCCCTAAATATATGTGATATGTATTTGGTGTTGAGGTGACACACATGCTAGGTAACGGGCGTGTGAGAGTGCACCGTGTGAATTATGACTCGGTCGTTTCTGTGGTACTGTGTAGTTACCTAATCTTGTTTTATCGATGAGATTTCTACGTGTTAGAATAATTGAGATGTGATCCATGTTAGAAATCATGTTTAGCCTATATGCTTATTCTGTTGGGACCCACTGAGGTCATATCTGCTGTGGAGTTATTTGCTTAAATTGCAGTTACATACTCGATCATACTTATTCATTTACATATCATATATGAGTCTCTGCTGCTATTTATTGATACATCATATCATCATCTTTGGGCTGATTTTCATGAGATTGTGAGGCCGAGGGCCGTAAAAATAGCACGGGCTAGCTAGTTTTCGGATTGGTAATTAAAATATAGCCAGCGTTTGCAAAGTCATTAAAAAATAGTCACTATTTTGCTGCAACACGAACCAGTCCAGTATAATATACTGGAGATTGGTGCACCTGTGTATGAACTTCCAGTATATTATGCTGGAACTCCAACACGCGGAAAGTTCCAGCATAATATACTGGAGATTGGAGCACCTGTGTATGAACTTCCAGTATATTATGCTGGATCGGTATATTATACTGGAACTCCAGTATATTATGCTGGAATAATTTTCGGATTTTGAACAGTTTTTTCGTTCAGATTTATCTTTACATGAAAAGTGGCTAAATTTCGATTACTTTTGAAAATATAGCTATTTTTCAATTATCACTTGTAAATCTGGCTATTTTTGAATTTCTCTCTCGAGGGCCTGATTGGGAGGATGTAGACATGTAATTTTTGACCCTCCCCAAAATTTTACACATTTTTAGTGCTTAGACGTCAGTTTTAGGTCTAATTGGCTATTTAGACTTTTTGCTTTATTTTATCTTAAAACTTAAAAACTACAAAATTAGTTTTTCTTTATTTTAGCTTATTGGTATTTTGTCTAGTTAGCTTTATTTTATTTTTACAAAAAAACATAAAAAGAAAATTTCAAAAAAATATTTTTCACTTGATTTAGTGTAATTTTTTAAGTTGTAGTCTTAGTAAATATTGTAGTAGTATTCGGGTTTTTTAATATAGTTAATTTGTTCCTCCTTTAAATCTTGTCTATTTATTTTTAAATTAGCATTTTTGGTCTAACAGATTTATTTTCTAATTTTGAATTCGAATTTTACTGCTGAGATGGAGCTGGTCTAAGTCGCTGTTCGAGGTCCGGTTTGCGTTCCTATTGATTTTTCCGGTTGCTACTCAATTTTTGTTGCAGAACTGTAAAGTCGGAGCTTCTCTAATCTAAAAGAAATCTACTCATTGAGGTTCACCCCTTCCTCTGTTCTTAATTTAATATCAGGTTTTTATCATGTGAGTGATTTGTGTTTGCTTGCATAATATGCTTCAATTGTTATTTTGTGAATAATTTGCTATGCTAATTTAGATCAGTTTGAGTTTAATCTTTGATTTAATCTCCAATGGTAAATTTTTGAATCTCTGTTTTGCAAATTTGTGCCAACATGTGCTTATATGGGTCATGAGAGCATTCAGATAATATGTAAATAACTAATAAATTGAAGTGTAGTTGGCATGGGTGGAAGAAGGCACTCCTTAATACAATTAATCATCCAATGAGTTAGTGATAGTATGAAAATGAATTGCTTAAGTTTCATTTGGAATCGCTAGCCTTTTACTCACTCGTTCACTGTGGGGCTTAGCAAGGTTTAGGCAATTATTTTAGGATCTTGAGAGTTAAACAAATAGGCAATATTAGGACGTTTATGCATTTTTATTTAGAGGTGAGAGGTTGTCTCATTTAGTTATTTTGGTTTTTATCATGGAATGCCCGAAGAGCTTGTAAATATTTTTATTAGGGGAATGCCCTGAAACACATGTAATTGGAGACTGAAGACGGGATGACATTATGGAAGCATAGTATAGAATTTTAGTACTTTTGTTTTATTTTTCATTTTCCTTTATTTAGGTAGGGACAACCTCGAACCTTTTTGTGTTTATTTTTATTTTGTGCGTTTTGCCTCAATTTAGAGTATTCTTAAAAGCCAACTAGATCATGTATGCAACCGTAATTTTTCCGGGACTTTGATAATGCCTAACACCTTCTTCCCGAATCAAATGACCCCTCTTACTCAGAATTTCTGGTGCAAACTAGTTTTGGAGTCTAAATGTGTTTTAAGGGGCAAAATCACTTTTTTTTAAAACGGTGACTTGACACACCAAAACCAAATGTCAAGTGGCGACTCTGAAAACCTTTGAAATACAATTTTGTCACTTTCATGATTGAAAACCTTTTTGAGCTTAAAAATCTCCTTTATTTCTTTTAAAGAGGGTAGTAAAGTGAAAAAAAGGGTGTGACAGAGGATATTGATGGGATCGGGCTGCACGCCGCAGTAGTTATTATTGATTCATGCCATGATTGGCTTATTATAGCACTTGGCCTGAAGGAGCCCTTCTGGAATCTGCATACACCCACAGTGAGCACAATGGATATTATATTTGGGATGGAGTTCCCTGGGCATAAGGTTGCCCTATATATATTCACATTTGGGATGGTGTTCCCTAGGCATGGAGTTGCCATATATATTCACATTTGGGATGGAGTTCCCTGGGCATGGAGTTGCCCTATACATTTATATTGAAGGATGGATCTTCCCTGGGCATAAAAAACTGATGTCGCCCAAACTCACATCACAAATATAGGTAGTGAGGCGGTCAAAGCAATAATAAAACCCAACGTAAGTCGGGGTCGAATCATCAGGGAGTTAGAATTGCGATTAGGTATATATTTAGTGTAATTGTACGATATACCTTAGATTACACTTCCACATTCTTGTTTGTTGTTTCTACTTCTACTTTAAACTATTGATTGCAATTATAAAACTAGAAGACAATATTTTTAGTTTTGGCTATTTTCCAAATGATAAAAGATCTAGGGTCGTGACTTCTACCTAGGTGGTTACCTAATGGGTTGTAAACTCTAGGACAAGTTTGATTGGTCGGGGTTGTAATATAGCAATCACATGCAATTACCCACTCTATACCTCTCGGTAGTTTGAGTGATTTTGCCTAATTTGGCTTTCTCAAGTCCAAATGGGTATTGCGCAAAATAAGTGATAAATGCTCAAGTCGGGTCTTACTATCTCTAGATTCAACCTTTTAAATTGGGGCTATCAATTTCTTGAGTTCAGCCCAATTTCTTGTTAGCGAAGTTTTCCTAGACTTAGTCTCTCTTTCTCAAGTAGAGACCTGGTCAATTAGGCATAAATCAATGTTTGCCATCATTAATTTTTTAATTCAAGCAATAACTAGGCTAAATATCACTAACCCAATCACAAACAAGTCCTAAATCAATCACCCATCAAGTACCCACACTAGGATTGGGCCACAACCCTAGCTAGAAATTTAGCTACTCATGAAAAATGAAGAAATACAAGAAGAAATTAAGATAGAATGAATAATAATTGATTAGGGAAAGAAAACCTAATGTTTAGAAGCTAATCTAGTACAATATTACTCAAAACAGTAAAGAAAAACAGCTCAGGTGCTCTCTAAAAACAAAACTTACCCTAAAAATGACAAAAAGTTTTATTTATATTAAGCTGAAAATATCTGACAAAAATACCCTTGCGGAGGTTGTGCGGCCGCACAATTCTGTGTGCGGTCCGCACTCTGAGCTTGACTGGTCAACTGGGCCTTCTGCGGTCGCATAAAAGTGGGATGCGGACGTGTTTGAACTTGGACTGGAACATGGCTCTCTGATTCTTCTCTTCAGTGGACCGCATAATTATGAGTGTGGCCGCACTTGTCATCCTGCGGCCGCACAATTATGGTGCGGTCCGCATATCTTCAGCCTGCCCAAAAACTAACTCTCTGAATCACCTCTTCTGCGGCCGCACAATAATTGTGCGGTCCGCATACTCTGAAGGATATCTGGCAGTGATGTTTTATTGTTCTGCGGCCGCACACAATATTGTGCGGTCCGCAATGTGGGCCTTTTGCCTTGTTTTGGTCCTTGTCCATTTTTGACTCCTTTATGAGTTGATTTTGACTTCTTTGGCTCGTCTCCCAATATTCCTGCACGAAAGCACATTTTATTAGTTCACGGGAATACCTTTAAGCATTTTTGAGCTAAAACGCAAGTAAAAGAGAGCAAATAAGCGGTCAAAATCCCTACTTATCAACTCCCCCAAACTTAAGCTTTTGCTTGCCCTCAAGCAATTAAGGCAATTCCCACCTCCACTAGAAAAAAAGGATATTTCAGCTGGCCTAAGGTGAATCAATCACATATCAATTGGGACCAACAATTACCCACAACACGTATGAATTATCAACAATGCAATGATTTGACTTTTTGAGTACAATAGTTCTAATGTGACACTAGAGCATTAAGAGTTGACTTTATTCATCAAAGAAGCTCGCTCTTTCATGTAGGTCATTGTGGATCCCAAACTCCTCCTCCTCTACTCTCCAGTAGCATAGCTCACTTTAGAATGTAACACTCGATGCAAGGATTGTGAAAAGTTCGCTCATCTCTCTCAAAACAATGTCACAAGTCCGGCTCTAAGTACCATAAGCTTCCCTCTTATTTAAATCACCACTAATATAAGCTCACTCAACTTGAAATCATGTAGGGATTTTGCGAGATGTAATGAAGGCTTTTGGACTAAGGTATGACTTGTTGGAATAGAATGGTTTCATCTTTCCTTAAGCACTCCATTTTCTCTTTTTTTTTTGTTTTTTGGCTCATACTTTGTCGACTCTTTGAGTTAATTCCGTTTTCCTCGGGGGAACTAGAGAGACGTAACGTCACTCTTTCTTGGTCATGACATTCATTTTTCTCTTTTTCTATTTACTCCATGCCTTTCATCATACTTTTCTTTGAATCCCTTCAACTTTCTACCTTATTCACTTTCTTTTTGGCATTTTTCTTTTTGTTCTTTCTTTCTTTTCTTTGCCTTCCCTTTTCTTCCTTTCTTTCTCTTCTTTGTACCTTTTATCACTTTCAAACTCCTTGTATCTCCCCCAAACTTATGTTTTTGCCAATTATTTCTCAAGAATACTAAGGAAAGATTGGATGCCAAGAGAGGTTCATTACAAAACGGATAAAGGCTTGTAACGTGGTTATTGAAATAACAAAAAAAAAAGTCTTAGGCTCAAATGGGTTAACTAGGAATATCACATTGGTAGGCTATGGAAGATTTCAAACTTCAAATCAGATCAAGGAGAGCCTATAATCATTTTTCAAGCCAAGCTACACTTAGAATTTCGCCTAGAAAAATATTTGGGGCAAGTTCTAGACTATTAGCACGGGAACTTGGACTTGCAATTCAATACCTCCCCTTTCACGTTGCTGGATTGCTAAAGAGAACGGATTCGAGGGCCTACAACAACACTAGTTAAGATTGAGAATCACAAATATCTCGACTGAACCACTTGATGACTGTTTAAGTCAACACAAGAGTTAAAAGGTCACAACTAGAGCTATTTTATGCCAACAACTTTGTTTTTAACCATACGGTCGGAGGTAAATGTGTTGGTACCAAGTGAAGTATACTTGAGACCCTTTTATTCATTACTACTATATTTGCCTAAACATAAAAGAAAACGGACTCAATCCCTTAAGAAGGTTGTCACGCCATCCATCTTTGGGAAGATCCACCCGGTTCACACAAAATTCACCTTTAGAAAGAACTATGGCATTAAGAAAACCAAAGGCTTATTGATTACTCAAATGTAAAATGAAGCTAACAAATCAAAAAGAAACTACTAAAGTAAATAAGAAGTTATACTACTAAGAAAGACAAAGTAAAGAAGCTACGAAATAGTATCGCTTAGATTGCGGCCAATCTTCCTAACCGCGCACGGGCTTACTTATGAGAAAAAGGGGAGGACGAAGAACTACGGAAAGCAAGATAAATGAATATACAAACCGAAGTAAAATGAATATATACATAAGGGAGACTGAATATATACATCAAACGAAGGGGGAGAATATATACATACCAAAGAGAAAATAAAGATAAAGGAAAAAAATAATATAAGAGTTATTACAAGCCACATGTCAATGTCAATCAATCAAAATAGAACCCCACCCCCCACCCCCACCCCGAATAAAAATAAGCATTGTCCCAATATTTAACAAAAATAAGAACATGAAAGGGTAGAGAGTTAAGAGAACTCCCTATGTGGTCTTAGTCTGCATGGGATCCACAACACCCCCTGTCTCCTCTAGCTGTATCTCATAATCACCTGGCTGAGGGGCAAAAGGTTTGCTGAGCATCTGGATCATCGCCTCAGCGGTGTGGGTAGTCACAACCGGCTCCTCAGACTGGCCGGCTACTATATATGATGCCTCTAGTACTGCTGGTGCTGCCTGTGCTACTGGGTCTGAAGGTGCTCCCTCCATAAGTAAGTCTAGTGGTAGATCTCCGGCAGATGCAATTTTGGCAACCACTTTTCTCAACTTGTCCACTGACCTCTTCGATGCCTGAGACTTCCGCATCTTCTTTGTTTGCTTTCCCAACTCCTCAATGACCTCCCCATGTGCCACTAAATTCTTCATAATGGTCTTCTAGTTGTCCAGAATCTTCTTCAATGTTTCTCCACTAACGGAGGTACCTGTGGTGCTGCTGGGGCTGCTGACTGTGCTGCAACAATACTGGATATGTCAAACATCTTTGAAGTAGATGCCTGCATCCAGTTGTTAAGACTCGCCAATGTCTGGAAGACTCGCAGCGTAGTCTGTGGATAAGTGGATGAAGCTGGCACTAATAATGAAACTTGTGGTCTAGAAGACGACAATTGTGGCATGTCTGTTGTCCCGGTGGAAGGACCGGCTGTTGTGGAAGGCTCAACAGCTGAATCAGTAACTACTACCGCTGGCTCCTCAGACTGGCCAGCGGAGGTAGTTGCCTTACCCTTAAACTTCGGGTTGTCAGCACCCTGCAGGTGGTACCATGAGAAAGGCTTCTTGGACTTTACTTCTGTATCATATTGCCTCGACTCCACCTTTTGATCTTTCAAGTATTATGTGAGGACGTTCGGGTACGGGTATGATCTCTCATATTTCTGGACAGCTAATGTGATATTGGTAGACATGATGGTACCAACATTAATCGGATACCCAGTCATAATCGAAGCCACCGGGACTGCACGGGGAAGTGGGAGGTTGTTCTCATTTAGGCACGGATCAATGCGGCTGCACACAAATGTTTGCCACCCTTTTGCTTCAAATATTAGGGTGGCCGGAACTATGGGAACCCCTGTTGTAAGCCATAGAGGTGTTGATCCTCGAATAGACAAAATCTCAGCTAGCCACGGGCAAGCTGCATCACCCATAGCCAGTTTTTCTTAGTATAGGACTGCCTCTACTTCTTCAAATCCCACATAAAAATTCAAAGCACAGGGGTCGAATCAGATTTTCAGATTTCGCACTTTTGTCACCTTGGTACCCTTCTTAATGTGAGCCACATTGGCATAAAGTTCTTTGACCAAGTGCTCATTTGCATCGAGGACGCTTTGGGTGAACCATTTCCATCATTTTCTCTCCTGGAACTGTCTAAGGACATTTGGGTTATGCTTGTCCAAATCCTTCATCAAGAATTGTCTCTCAAGAGTGAACGATCTCTGGGGCCACCACTCTCTAAATCTGTTGAAGGCAGTCAAGCTGACAAATCTGTCTTCCCACATCTCCCTTCTCTTCGAGCTCTCTAACCCCCCATTATAGCATCGCCCCCTCTACCATCGTCTGGTACATCATCAATATTGATTGGTACAGCCGGGGCATGTGAGGAAGAGGGATCAGAATCTGGGCTACCCTCTTCCGAACCTTCAGAAGAACTAGCAGCGAAACATGACTCATCTACCAAGTGGAATCTTCCTGAGACTTGTTGTGATTGGACTTCCGGCTGTGCTTGCACGGAGTTACCCTCAGAAGCTTCCCCGGATGGGAGATATTCACTGGTCTCGGAGGGTTCACGAATTCTGTTAGCGGTTGGTTTCTTGCCTATGGTCCTATGAATGGCAAGTGGTAGGTTACTCTTGCCTCGGCCTCGGGAGGGTTCTACCCTCCCTTTTGATGTATCTTCTCTATCATGTGATCTAACCATCGTCTGTAATTCATAACAATAAGAATCAGTTAGAGTTCAGGTTCATATGATACAGATATATACATGACAGTTGTAGGCTAGTTGTGTGCTTGAATTGTGCGACCACACTGTCAAGTGCGGACCGCACAAAAGTGAGTGCGGACGCACAACCAAAAGTGCGGACCGCACAATTTTGAGTGCGCCCCAGGTTCAGAATACTGGGTTCTCTAATCATTCATTAGTCCGGACCGTACAATTTTGCTGCGGACAGCACAATTTCACTACAGACCGCATATTTGTGAGTGCGGTCCGCACAATTCAAGCACACACAAGCCCTAAATTAAAGGATTGCGGACCGCACAATTTGAATTTCATGGGCAGTAAACTAGGGTTCATGCAATATTTCACAATTTAGACATGGTTTGCACGAATTGACAAGCTTAGTGGTCTACCCAGTCTCTAATTAATATATACGAGGCTACCCACATGATTTTGAAGCACATATTAAGCACATTTGACATTTATAGGCCTAAAAATAACTAAACTAATCAAAGAAAACAAGAACACAAATGAAGAAGAAAGAACAAAAATCTAACATGGATTGAACATACCATTAGTGAATGATGCAGGTGAGAATCTAACTTGATGAAATGAGAGAAGATTAAGAGCTAATAGGGTGTGCACTGTGCTTGCCTAGGGCTTGAGATTTCAGAGAGTGTAAAGTGTGAAAAGTTATGAAAAGCCCTATTTATAGGTTGACCCATCGGACCCAGAACATACCTGAGTGCGGCCGCACAATTTTGAGTGCGGTCCGCACTCCTTACTTGTACCTTGGAAGAATTTCCGCGGTCCGCACAAGAGTGAGTGTGGCGGCAAAATTTGTGCGGACCGCACAATTTTGTGTGTGGCCGCAAATTGTTAAGAAAATGTGACAGGCCAAACTTCAGATACCATGAATTTTTTATCTTCCAGTTGTGCGACCGCACACAGAACTGTGCGGCCGCAGAGTGATTGTGCGGTCCGCATAATTTTGGTGTGGTTCGCACTTTTGTGACATTAGCTAATTTTTCTTGCACAGTCCCTGCAACGTACACCCATTCTTGCATACACTTCAAGACTAGTTAGCACAAAATAAATCTATCTGACAAAGAAGAAAAACAAGAAAAAGAAAAAGAAAAAGGTACATTGGTTGCCTTCCAAGAAGTGCATGATTTAACGTCGCGGCACGATGCAGATTACCAATCATTTGAAATGAAGAACCGCCACAAGCCCACAATGTGGCCATCATCAATCTTGCCAAGATAATGTTTAACTCTGTGCCCATTGACTCTAAACACCTCATCATTCTTATTTTTCAAATTTAGAGCAATAAATGGGGTTACATTCACCACTTCAAAGGGTCCACTCCATTTTGACTTCAACTTGCCCGGAAACATCCGTAACCGGGAATTGAACAATAGCACAAGATCACCCTTTTTAAATTCCTTGTTGTGGATGTACTTGTCATGGAGGTACTTCATCTTCTCCTTGTAATGAGACGAGCTTGTGTAGGCATGATACCGAAATTCATCAAGCTCATTCAATTGTGATATCCTTAGATTTGTCGCGACATCCATTCAAGGTTCAACTTATTCAAAACCCACACGGCCTTATGCTCAAATTCTACCAGAAGATGGCATGCCTTCCCAAACACTAACCGGTATGGAGACATCTCAATCGGTGTTTTGTAGGATGTTCTATAAGCCCAAAGAGCATCATCAAGTTTTCTTGACCAATCCGTCCGGTTGGCATTGACTGTCTTTGACAAAATACTCTTTATCTCCCGATTGGAGACTTCAACTTGTCTGCTTCCTTGAGGATGGCAGGGGGTTGATACTTTGTGAGTGACACCATACTTTATGAGTAAGGTATCAAAAGCCTTGTTGCAAAAATGCAAACCCCCATCACTAATAATGGCTCTTGGGTGCCAAACCTCGTGAAGATGTTCTTTTTCAAGAATACCACCACACTCCTTGCTTCATTGTTGGGAAAAGCAATGGCCTCAACCCATTTATACATAATCCACCGCAACTAGAATGTAGGTGTTCCCACAATAGCTAACAAACATACCCATAAAATCAATACCCCACACATCGAAGATATCTATCTCCAAAATGGTGGTGAGAGGAATTTCATTCTTCTTTGAGATCCCACCGGCCCTTTTGCATTCATCACACCACTTGACAAGCTCACTAGCATCCTTGTAGAGAGTATGCCAATAGAATCCACAACTCAAAACTTTTGCCGTCATTCTTGCTCCACCATGGTGACCACCATATGGTGAAGAGTGGCAAGCTTTAATAATACCCATTTATTCTTCCTCTGGCACACATCGTCGGATCACGCCATCGGTACATATTCGGAAAAGAGACGGTTCATCCCAATAATAGTCAAGGCAATCCCGTTTGAGCTTCTTCCTTTAGTTTGAAGAGAACTCATTCGGTATAATGCCACTCACAAGATAGTTTGCTAAGTCGGCGAACCATGGCATCCCGGTCATTGAAGCGGCTAGGAGTTGCTCGTCGGGAAATGAATCATTGATCTCAAGGCTATCATGAGGCCTCCCCTCCTCCTCCAATCGAGACAAGTGGTCCTCCACTTGATTCTCGCTACCGTTGCGGTCTTGAATCTCTAGATCAAATGCTTGCAATAGAAGCACCCACCGCATTAGTCTTCCTTTAGAATCTTTCTTGCTCATCAAATATTGGAGCGCCGCATGGTCGGTATGAACAATCACCTTTGTACCCATCAAGTACGGGTGGAACTTTTCCATAGCAAAGACAATAGCAAGGAGCTCTTTTTCGGTCATTGTGTTATTGACTTGGGCATCATTCATGGTCTTACTAGCATAATAGACCAGATGGAATATTTTGTTGATACGTTTTCCCAAAACTGCTCCGATCGCCACATCACTAGCGTCACACATGAGCTCAAAAGGCAAGCTCCAATCCGATGCAATGATAATATGAGTAGTAGTCAACTTGAACTTGAGCAATTCGAATGCCTTCATACAATCCTCGTTGAAATGGAACTTGGCATCCTTCTCCAAAAGTTTACACAAGAGGTTCACCACCTTAGAAAAGTCCTTGATGAATCGGCGATAGAACCCCGCATGAACCAAGAATCTCCTCGCTCCCTTCACGGATGTAGGGGAGAGAGTTTGGAGATCACCTCAATTTTGGCCTTGTCGACCTCAATACCATGCTTTGAAATTTTGTGGCCGAGGACTATGCCTTCTTCCACCATGAAGTGACATTTCTCCCAATTCAAAACCAAGTTTGTCTCCTCACATCTTGCCAAGACCTTATCCAAGTTGTTCAAGCAATCATTGAAGGAATTCCCCACCACAGAGAAATCATCCATAAAGACCTCAAGAATATCCTCCACTATGTCGGTGAAGATGGCCATCATACACCGTTGAAAAGTCGCCGGTGCATTGCATAACCCAAATGGCATCCGTGAGAATGCGAAAGTACCATAGGGATAAGTGAAAGTAGTCTTTTCTTGGTCCTCAGGAGAAATGAGAATTTGATTATAGCCGGAATATCCATCAAGGAAACAATAAAAATCTCGTCCGGCCAACCTGTCAAGCATTTGATCAAGAAATGAAAGCGGAAAATGATCTTTCCGAGTGACTTTGTTCAGCTTCCGATAGTCCATACACACTCTCCACCCGGTCACCGTTCTTGTAGGAATCTATTCGTTCTTGTCATTGGTGACCACAGTCGTGCCCCCTTTCTTTGGGACACATTGCACCAGAGAGGTCCGCGAGCTGTCAGAAATAGGGTAAACTACCCCAGTATCCAACCACTTTATGATCTCCTTCTTTACCACCTCTTACATTGCTTCATTTAACCTTCTTTGATGTTCAGTGAAGGGTTTGGTATCCTTCTCCAAAATAATCTTGTGCAATAAAAAAAGGGGGGGCTTATACCCCGAATATCCGCCAGTGTCCATCCTATAGCTTTCTTCCTTTTTTGAAGCACCGCCAAAGTAGAATCTACCTGCACGTTAGTCAAGCAAGAGGAAAGAATAACAGGTAAAGTAGAACATGTGCCAAGAAACTCATACCTGAGATGTGAAGACAATGGCTTTAACTCCAAAGTGGGAGGCTCCTCGATCGAGGGCTTTGTTGGAGGAGTCTTCCGGTTCTCAAGATCTAAGGATAATTTTTGGGGTTCATAAGTATACGACCCCATTCCTTGTAATGCATTTACACATTCCATATAGTCATCCTTCTCATCATCATCATGATTAAGCAATACAGCCTCCAAAGTATCATCAGCATTCATCATGGCACTAGTATCATCAACAATCACCTCGGTGACTAAGTCCACAAACGAACAAACTTTGTTGCTATTCGGTTGCCTCATAGATTTGTACTCATGAAAAACCACCATTTCACTCACCGGCTTCCACATAAACAAGAGCCTTACCCGTGGCAAGGAAAGGTCTACCCAAGATAATAGGCACCTCATAGTCCACTTTGCAGTCAAGAATTACAAAGTCCGCCGGGAGGGTGGACTTATCAACACGAACCAACACATCATCAATAATACCCAATGGTCTCTTCATAGTACGATCTGTCATTTGTAACCTCATAGATATGGGTCTTGGTTGCCCAATTCCCAATGTTTTAAACACTGAGTAGGGCATCAAGTTGATACTCGTCCCTAGATCACATAGAGCTTTGGCAAAGTCGGCGCTTCTAATAGTGCAAGGGATTGTGAAAGCGCCAGGATCTTCCAATTTCGGAGCTATTGAATGCACAATAGCACTCACTTGATGTGTCATCTTGATAGTCTCACAATTCATTGATCTTTTCTTTGTCACCAAATCTTTCATGAACTTTTCATAACCGGCCATTTGTTCCAACGCCTCAACCAATGGCACATTAATGGATAAGCTCTTCATCATGTCAATAAACCTCTTGAATTGGTTCCCACTATTTTGCTTGGCGAGCCTTTTAGCGTATGGAGGAGGAGGCCTTAGCATTGGTGCCTTGGCCTTTTGCACTGCCAGTTCCGGTATGTTTATTATGTATTCCCTAGATGGGTTCACTTCTTTTTGGGTCTCCTCAGCACTCTCATCAATGTCAATTTTTACTTCATCATTAGCTTGAACCACATTGCTTGGAATCTTATCTTCTTGAACCACTACATCATCATCCACATTTCTTCTTAGATTTGAGGTGGTTGCATCTCCACCTCTTCCACTCCTTGTTGTTATGGCCATGGCATGTCCCGTATTATTTTCACCCTTCGGGTTCACCACCGTATCACTAGGTAGTGTCCCCTTAGGACGAGTGTTTAAAGCTTGCGATATTTGCCCCAATTGAACTTCCAAATTGCGGATTGAAGTGTTGTGAGAGGCTAATTGAGCATCGGAGTCGGCATTTTTCTCCATTATTTGTTTGAACATATTTTTAATCCGTCCAATCTCATTGTTGGAAGAACTAGAATCTTGAGATAGATAAGGAGGCGGGTTGTTTGGTTGTTGATACATCGGGAGCCTTTGAGATCCCGACCCCCGATTCCCTTGCTTACCGTTCCAACCCCCTTGGTTGTTGCCTCCCCAATATCCTTGATTGTTGCCACCCCAATTGCCTTGGTTGCCTTGATTATTCCAATTGTCTTGATTATTGTTATTATTCCAATTACCTTGATTGTTGGTACCACCACTCCAATTTCCTTGGTGGTTTTGATTGTTCCAATTTTCTTGATTTCCTTGAGATCGCCATTGTTGATTCGGGACTTGAAAGTTGTTCTTTTGCCCTTGGTAATTGTTGACGTATTGCTCTTCTTCTTCTTGCTCATTATACGAATCACCTTGGTCATACCCACTATCATCTTGCATGAATTGTTTCAGACAATTTTGCCCTTGTTGACCTTTTTATCGTCTCTTGTTCATCATCATATTTACACCTTCCATCGCATTCACTTGTTTCGACCCTTGAACTGTTTGCAACTGAGCTTTGGCCAATTGGTTTATTGTGGTTGTTAACTTTGCGATAGCTTGCCCATGATCATGTAGTTCCTTGTGTAGGTGAATAGCATTTGAGTCACCTTGTGGAACATTGGCCCTACTTTGCCATACCAATGAGGTATCTGCCATCTCATCCAAAATTTCACAAGCTTCGGCATAAGGTGTGTTCATGAAGTTTCCGCCGGCGAGTTCATTTACCATACATTGATTTGTTGTGTTGATCCCCCTGTAGAAGGTTTGTTGAATCATGGCCTCGGTCATATCATTATTCGGGCACTCTTTAACCATGGTACGATATCTTTCCCAAATCTCGTGTAATGGCTCATTGGGCTCTTGCTTGAACACTAGAATTTCATACCATAGTGTAGCCATGTGCCCCGGAGAGAAGAATTTGGCAATGAATTTTTCGGCCAACTCATCGCATGTATGGATGGAATGATTGGGCAATCTCTCTAACAAGTCCAATGCTTTTCCCCGTAAAGAAAAGGGAAATAGCCTCAACCTTAACGCGTCCTCAGAAACATTGGTTTGCTTGCTCCCCCAACAAGTATCGACGAACCCCTTGAGATGCTTGTAAGCATTTTGATTTAGAGCACATGTGAAGAATCCCCATTGCTCAAGTAGTGTAAGCATCACGTTGGTGATTTGGAAGTTGCCCGCCCTAATGCGAGGCAGGACTATAACACTTGTATAACCCTAGTTCAGCAACACCCGATGTGCTGCCGCTCTTGGTAGAGGTGGGGAGAGGGATGTGAACATTATCATGAGGCTGTCGGCCTCGCCTATTTGCTTGAGGTTCGGGAAGAACCTCATCTCCTTGATCATCATCGACTTCCTCCCCCAATGGAAAATTACTAATGGGCTCGTTGTTGAGAGCCATTCTCGTACCTATAACCAATTCAAAAACAAAATTAGTGACTCGGAAGGAAAAGAAGACAAATCACACAAAAACCTATATATATATATATATATATATATATATATATATATATATATATATATATATATATAGCTAAATCCGTTTAACTCCCCAGAAACGGCGCCAAAAAATTAATGTCGCCCAAACTCACACCACAAATATAGGTAGTGAGGCGGTCGAAGCAATAATAAAATCCAACATAAGTCGGAGTCAAATCCTCAGGGAGTTAGAATTGGGATTAGGTATATATTTAGTGTAATTGTACGATATGCCTTAGATTACACTTCCACATTCTTGTTTGTTGTTTTTACTTCTACTTTAAACTATTGATTGCAATTATAAAACTAGAAGACAATATTTTTGGTTTTGGATATTTTCCAAATGATAAAAGATCTAGGGTCGTGACATCTATCTAGGTGGTTACCTAATGGGTTGTAAACTCTAGGGTAAGTTTGATTAGTCGGGGTTGTAATATAGCAATCACACGCAATTACCCACTCTATACCTCTCGGTAGTTTGAGGAATTTTGCCCAATTTGGCTTTCTCAAGTCCAAATGGGTATTGCACAAAACAAGTGATAAATGCTCAAGTCGGGTCTTACTATCTCTAGATTCAACCCTTTAAATTGGGGATATCAATTTCTTGAGTTCAGTCCAATTTCTTGTTAGCCAAGTTTTCCTAGACTTAGTCTCTCTTTCTCAAGTAGAGATTAAGTCAATTAGGCATGAATCAATGTTTGCAACCATTAATTCTTGAATTCAAGCAATAACTAGGCTAAATATCACTAACCCAATCACAAACAAGTTCTAAATCAATCACTCATTAAGTACCCACACTAGGGTTGGGCCACAACCCTAGCTAGAAATTTATCTACTCATGAAAAATGAAGAAATACAAGAAGAAATTAAGATAGAATGCATAATAATTGATTAGGGAAAGAAAACCTAATGTTTAGAAGCTAATCTAGTATAATATTACTCAAAACAGTAAAGAAAAATGACTCAGGTGCTCTCCCAAAACAAAATTTACTCTAAAAATGACAAAAAGTTCTATTTATACTAAGCTGAAAATATCTGACAAAAATGCCCTTGCGGAGGTTGTGCGGCCGCACAATTCTGTGTGCGGTACAATTCTGTGTGTGGTCCGCACTCTGAGCTTGACTGGTCAACTGGGCCTTCTGCGGTCGCATAAAAGTGCGGCCGCATCCCACAATTATGAGTGAGGCCGCACTTGTCATCCTGCGGCCGCACAATTATGGTGCGGTCCGCATATCTTCAGCGTGCCCAAAAACTAACTCTCTGAGTCTCCTCTTCTGCGGCCGCACAATAATTGTGCGGTCCGCATACTCTGAAGGACATCTCATAGTGATGTTTTATTGTTCTGCGGCCGCACACAGTATTGTGCGGTCCGCACTATGGGCCTTTTTTCCTTGTTTTGTCCCTTGTCCATTTTTGACTCCTTTATGAGTTGATTTTGACTTCTTTGGCTCGTCTCCCAATATTCCTACACGAAAGCACATTTTATTAGTTCCCGGGAATACCTTTAATCATTTTTGAGCTAAAACGCAAGTAATAGAGAGCAAATAAGCGGTCAAAATCCCTACTTATCACCTGCCCCATACAATAATGAGTGATTGAGTACTCTGAGAGTGTGAGTATATGAGTTCATGACTAAGATGTATTGCATTTGATATGCGTACTTGAGATACATGCATAGAGATGCATTCCCTTATGCTACTCGGTTTTTTGTCACATTCATGATTTCACATGTATATTGACATGTAGGCATAGGGTTGTATTTTCCTCATACTATCTGAAAATGAAACATCTTATTTATTGTTAAAAGGATTTTTTGGGGAAAAATCACAGTTGTCAAACTTACTCATATATTTTGGGGTTTTCGGAGAAATATTTGGGATCTACTGATATACTTGAAAAGCATGACTACTTCCCGTAACTGTGAACGAGCTGAGTTATTTCTTGTACCATCTTTACTATATTGTTATGAACTGTTGATGGTTATTGGAGTTGGACTCTGACCCTTGTCCCAGCTCGTCGCTACTTTCAACCCAATGTTAGGTTTGTTACTTATTGAGTACATGGGGTCGGGTGTACTCATACAACACTTCTGCACTTGCCTGCAGATGTTGGATGCTGAGGTTGCTGCGTTCGGAGGGAGCTGGATCGGAAGATGTACATGCGTTCCAGTTATGGCTATCACTAGTCCTTGGTAGCATTAGATTCGAATTCTGTTTATTTACATTTCAAACAGATGTTATAATTATTTCAGTTCAGTTTTGTAAAGAAATCAAAATCTTAGACACTCATGATTTGTACTACCAGTCCTTGGGGAGTTGTATAAAATTCAGTTATCTCATCTTTGACTCACATCAGTATTATTATATTGTGTTTTACTGTTAATTGGCTTACCTAGCGGGTTGGGTTAGGTGTCATCACGACAGTTTGGATTTTAGATCATAACAAGTTGGTATCAGAGTTCTAGGTTCATAGGTTCTATGAGTCATGAGCAAGTGTCTAGTAGAGTCTTGCGGATCGGTATGATGATGTACATACCTATCTTTGAGAGGCTATGGGGCATTTAGGATAATTTCTCATCTTTCTTTCCTTATCGTGTGGAAATTGATTCAGCTTGAAACATAACTCTTTGAATTCCCTCCACGCGTTCGTGTGCGCGTGTGAGCGCTCGACATAAGTTGTGCATTGCCGGCTTATGATTTCATGGATAAGGTGCAAGGTGTGGTTTCTGTGTGATGATGATGGGCCAGTCTGGAGAACTTGAGGTCGGGTTTTGACTGTAGATTGAGCAAGGGGGTTTCGGGTGTGTGAGCTCATGCTTTTGGACTTATATGCCCGGTAGTGTCCCTATGAGTGAAATTTGTGGCTCGATGAGTGGCTAAATGACTATATGATGAGTATAATGTGATGGCAGAATATGTTTAGGTGGTTTGAATGTGGCGAGAAGGGTTTTCTTGATATGTGAAAAGGACTATTGGGTGCTTGATTTCTGTCTTGATGCAACGTATAGTCTTGAGTTATGAGAGCGTTGAAAGATTTTTCATGTTGTTTAATTGTGTAATGAAGTAGATTTTCATATCTTGTTGATTAGTTCAAACTCAGGAAAATTAAATAATTGCGTAGTAATTGTGGTTGTGAAAGGGTATAGAGAGATGTTAGTTTGAGGCTAAGTAGGTGGGTTATAACCTGCGGGGTAATCCACGGGTGTGTGATCCTTATAATGTCGTGTAGAGAGTTTTTTTT
This sequence comes from Nicotiana tomentosiformis, assembly GCF_000390325.3. Taxonomy (NCBI): domain Eukaryota; kingdom Viridiplantae; phylum Streptophyta; class Magnoliopsida; order Solanales; family Solanaceae; genus Nicotiana; species Nicotiana tomentosiformis. The sequence continues at coordinate 19,472,461 of NC_090819.1, forward strand.
CTACCAGCGGGGTATATGTGTTGAGATTTGAATTTGAATTTGGTTGAGAAAGTCGACATGACCTTCACGTGGATGCACGCAAGCTTAGTAGATGATTTGAGGTACTATATGGTTTGTGTTATGTGAGCTTATGAAGGATTTAGTTGAATCTCCCTATGGTATTATGGTAGTAATAGAGTATGGGTATTGCAAGTTATCGAGTGTTTTGATCTATGGCTTTGAGCCAAGTGGGGGAGTTTGCTATCACCGATTTAATTGTGTGGTTATGTGTTGTACTGGTTTAGGTTTGAGGCATACTTGTGAATCAGATATGACTTGCAGAGGTGGATATTGAGGATGACTCGAGTAAAGAAATTTCTGGATACGGGTTATATTACACTTTATAGGTATATGGAAATCATGGAATGAGTTGAGTTGTTATTCGTGATAGATGTAGTGTTCACGGTGTATGAATTTGCTCGGTTGCGTTAAGGCAATATTACTTCTTTGGGGTGTTGTTGTGCTAATGGGGAACAGGTCATTTGGCCCGTTTGAGTGACACAATTGAGATTTGAGCAGAATGGATGACTCTCAAGAAGGATCCAATGGATTCAAGAATTATATGTAGCAATTAAAAATGTATTCGGATTTGTACATGGTTAGGATATAAGATTTACATTGGATGGTGTCGAGACTCGCGATATTTTTATATCATTATGGATTTTACATTTCAGTATTAGAAAGGTGAAGGAAATGACTTTAGATTCACAGGAGGTCTCTTCAGAGTGGGTATCTTGGTTGTGGTACGTTTGGGTGCTTAAGAGGGAATACAACGGCTTAGGGCCTTAGGACAGAGTGGTTTTATGATAGGATCTCTTGTGGTGAACTTTGAGTAAGGATCGTGGTATTCTAGTAAGGAGAAGTGTGAGCTTGAGGGCAATTCGAAAGGACTCGAAGAAGTAGGACAATTTGATAGTATGTTGGATCAGCACGGTAATGGGTATGATTGTTTCTTTGGGAACTTATGATGTGGTGAGTCTCTACAGGTATTTCGTGGCAATTCTCTTGGGTTGGACGACCTGTGCGGCTTGGTTGAGTTAGAGATATTCAGTTCTCGATGATTTTTGCCACGGTTTTAGATGGATATTTCCTACCGGCGTGAGGAGCATGTTGCGTATTGTGATTTTCTCTTGGATGGGATCAAATGGAAGTTTTCTGACTAATCGGGTATATATTCTACTGGAATCGCAGTTGATTATAGGATTCTCGTACTTTTCATATGATGGAATGATAGATGTGGTGTGTTGTGAGGGGGCTGAGATTTGTATGTGCAAGGTCACGGTCCGGATTTGGAAGGGAAGGTCATAAAATTTGGACAGCATTGGCAGTTTTAGATATTTAAATGAGTGTTATAACTAATTGATAATTTTTTGAGAAGGGTGTGCATTTCAGAAGGCACACTATGTGTGTGTTGACTTATGGATGCTTCATTGGTATTGCAGTACTCGCCTGGTTAATTGACTATTGATATTCAAATTTTTGCTATGTGGCACGGGAGAATTTTAGAAGTATTCCTCGTGGGATGATCGTGTATAAGAGATATGTTAGACATTCAGGTGGTGGAGTTGGGATCGGATATGGTAATTCATGTCTTCTATGGACTTGGAGACCAGGAGTTCTCAGAAACAAATTGTTTCGTGGTTGTGGAATGTGAAGATGTGACCAAAACTAGCCAGATGATAGTCTGTGTTATGGTTAATTCATTGTGGACTTTCACAGGGTTATGTATCTATTTGTGAGTGACCAGAGTGTATTTGGAGTCCATTGGCAGGCCCAATGAGGATGTGTATTCTACACCGGGTCGGATTGGTTGACTCTATACTGCTATTATCGAGGGAAGTGCTATTCGATAGAGTTGAGCTTATTCGTGTTCTGATATGATCTATGTGTTACTCTTCTATTCTACGAGGGGTTGTGATTTGTTGGTTATAATCACACATGGTGTGGTTCTGTTTGGGTCTTATAGCAGGATTTGAGCGAGATGGTTATTGGGATGTGAAATGGTTGATTGTTCCTTGGTTATGGTCTTTCTAAGTTGTGGTATATTGTGTTATTTGCTTATTCATGGTTACGACCATGCACCTTGTGTACTTGATGTCAAATTGCGTGTGGTTGTTGATTTTGAGCATTGTGGATTGAGGTATTTCATATGGACCAGTGTTAGGATGCGGTCACTCATTACAACGGAGTTATGTTGAGATGTGATCCTTGGTGATTGATTCGTGTGTATTGGTTCTACTATGCATGATGGGCTCATAGCATTGTGGTTGTTGTGGTACTTGTTGAGCTTGCGGGACAGTTTTCTCATTTGAGTCATTTTTCATTTTTGGGTGCATTGAGTTATTGTATATTGGTGCACTAATTGCACGGTTTATGGCTCTAGGTTGTATTGGTGTTGTATGTCAATAGAATGGTTATGTTTGACGAGATGAGGTCATTTTACCTAGAATGCATACTATTAGATTTGATTGCAGAATGTATGCAGGAATAATATTGGAGGTCAGCTTAGAATTTAGACTACAGTTCCTGTCGGACCAGAGAGAGCTCCATGACTTGTTGATCTGATGAGTGGTTATGAGTTTCTGCATATTTCGTCATCATCGGCAGTGTACTAAGGTTTTGAATGAGGTTTTATTTGATATAAGTTTTATTACCGGTACCAGGTTTGTTTTGAGCAGTTATTGTGGTCAGAGTTATTGCTACAAGTACGCAAGTTATACGGTATGTCATGTGATTACATCTTGAGTTATGGTCATGGCTTGATACAAGTTGTTCAGACTTATAAAGTGTGTAGATGCGAAATTCAGGTCTTATAGGATATTCCGGATGTTGGAAATTGGATTCTGTGGTTTGCGGGCTAAGGTTGAAGTAATGATCTTCAATTATGTTGTGCTGTCGGACCTATATGGAATAGGGTGACATAGGATCACCCCCGGGTATGTGCATGGTAAGATTTCACAGCGGTTTGATAATTTTGGAACGACTCTTGACACGTTCGAGGACGAACATAGGTTTAAGTGGGGGAGGATTAACGACCCGACCGATCATTTTGAGCATTTGCACTTTGCTCGGTAGTTTGGAGGCATGAGTAATTCCGTATGATGTATTATGACTAGTGTGTTTTATCGGTTTTGGTTTTCAGGCAATCCGGACTTTGATTTGGAATAATGAATTTCATCGTTGAAGCTTTAAGTTGGAAAAGTTTACTAAGTTTGACTTTTGTGAATTTGACCCTGGAACGGAGTTTTGATTGTTCCGTTAGGTCCGGATGGTGATTTTGGACTCGAACGTATGCCCGAATTTGCATTTGGATGTTCCTAGAAGGATTCAACACTAATTGGCGAAAGTTACAAATGTGAAGATTTGGAAAGTTCATAAGTTTAACCGGGAGTTGACTTTGATGATATCGGATTGAGATTGTGGTTCTGGGAATTTGAATAGCTTCTTTATGTTATTAGGGACTTGTGTACGAAATTTGAGTTCATTACGGATTGATTTGTTATGTTTCAGTGCGAGTTTTGGAAGTTGAAAGTTTATTTAAATTTGATTTGAGGTGCGATTCATCGTTTCGATGTTGTTATGTGTGATTTGAGGCCTTGAGTAGGTCCGTGTTATGTAATGGAACTTGTTGGTATATTCGGACGGGGTCCCAAGGGGCTCAGGTGAGTTTCAGACGAGGTTCAGATCATTTTTGGAAATTTTGGCTATGGCTAGTTTGGCAGAGGTTCTGGTGTGACCGCACCTGTGGAGCTATGAGCGTAGGTGCGGAGCCGCAAAAGTGGCAGTGTCATCGTAGAAGCGAAAGAAGATTGGGCTTCGAGTCTTCACAAATGCGGAGGAAGAGGCGCATATGCGTGTGCGCATGGGCGAAAGCAGCGATCGTAGAAGCAGGAATTGACTTGGTTACTGTGGAGCGCGGATGCGGAAGGATTTCTGCAGGTGCAAACTCGCACCTGCACGTGTGTGGTCACAGAAGTAGAGGTAGTGGAGCCTTGGGCAAACCGCAGGAGCGGAGGATTTCTCGCAACTGCGAGATCGCATGCGCGACTAAATGAGTCGCAGGTGCGAAAGTGCTGGGCAGAGTATTAAGTTCTAGGGTTCATGATTTTCTTCATTTTGGACATTTCAAGCTCAGGCTTAGGCAATTTTTGAGAGGGATTTCGAAGGGATTCTTGAGATAAGTCACTTGTGGTTAATGTTTTTCACTAATTATATTTTCCCCATTAAATTTCCCAACTAGTTTGTGTGTTTTTGAGGTGTAATTTTGGGAGTTTGAGGCTAGGGATTTGGAGAGTTTAATTTGGAGATTTTAGTGATGATTTGGTTTTGTATTTTGGTGAATTTGGTATGGTTGGACTCGTGGGTGAATTTGGTATGGTTGACTTTTGACCTTTTGATTAAGAACTTAGTATTATCTTGTGCAATTAATTCCTTTAGCTCGTGTTGATTGTATTGAATTGCTCTTGGCTAGTTTCGAGTCATTCAAAGGCCGGTACGCGCGCGATGGCATTTTTGGAGCATCGTTTGGCTTGCTCGGCGTTGGATTTGGCTTGTTTGAGGTAAGCAACACTTCTAAACTTGGTGCTGAGGGTATGAACCCCTGAATATACGTGATATGTGTTTGGTATTGAGGTGACACACATGCTAGGTGATAGGTGTGTGGGAGTGCACCGTGTGAATTATGACTCGATCGTTTATGTGGTAATATAATTACCTAATCTTGTTTTATCTATGAGATTTCTACGTGTTACAGTAATTGAGTTGTGATCCATGTTAGAAATCATGTTTAGGCCATATGCTTATTCTGTTGGGACCCACTGAGGTCATATCTGTTGTGGAGTTATTTGCTTAAATTGCAATTATATACTCATTCATTTGCATATCATATATAAGTCTCTGTTGCTATTTATTGATACATCATATCATCATTTTTGGGCTGATTTTCATGACATTGTGAGCCCAAGAGACTGGTGAGATTGATGACTGAGTGAGGCCGAGAGCTTGATTGGGAAGATATTGATGGGATCGGGCTGCACGCCGCAATAAGTTATTATTGATTCATTCCATGATTGGCTTATTATAACGCTTGGCCTGAAGGAGCCCCCCGGAGTCTGCACATCCACAATGAGCGTAGTAGATATTATATTTGGAATGGAGTTCCCTGGGCATGGAGTTGCCTAATATATATTCACATTTGGGATGGAGTTCCCTGAGCATGGAGTTGCCCTATATATTCACATTTGGGATGGAGTTCCCTGGGCATGGAGTTGCCCTATATATTTATATTGAGAGATGTATCTTCCTTGGGCAAGATCAGCCCCGTACAGTATTGAGTGATTGAGTACTCTGAGAGTGCGAGTATATGAGTTCATCACTGAGATGCATTGCATTTGATATGCGTACTTGAGATGCATGCATATAGATGCATTCCCTTATGCTACCCAGTTTTTGGTGACATTCATGATTTCATATGTATATTGACATGTAGGCATAGAGATGTATTTTTCTCGTACTATCTGGAAATAAAACATCTTATTTATTGTTAAAGGATTTTTTTCCGGGAAAAATCACAGTTGTCAAACTTACTCATATATTTTGGGGTTTGCGGAGAAAGATTTGGGATCTACTATTATCCTTAAAAACGTGCCTATTTTCCATAACTGTGAACGAGCTGAGTTATTTCTTGTACCATCTTTACTATACTGTTATGAACCGTTGCTTGTTATTGGAGTTGGACTCTGACCCTTGTACCAACTCGTCACAACTTTCAACCTAAGATTAGGTTTGTTACTTATTGAGTACATAGGGTCGGTTGTATTCATACTACATTTCTGCACCTTGCGCGCATATGTTGGATGGTGAAGTTGCTGCGTTCGGAGGGAGATGGATCGGAAGATGTACCTGTGTTCCAGTTATGGCTATCACTAGTCCTTGGTAGCATTAGATTCGAATTCTATTCATTTACATTTCAAACAGATGTGTAATTATTTCAATTCAGTTTTTGTAAAGAAATCAAAATCTTAAACGCTCATGATTTGTACTACCAGTCCTTAGGGAGTTGTATAAAATCCAGTTATCTCATCTTTGACTCACATCAGTATTATTATATTATATTTTATTATTAATTGGCTTACCTAGCGGGTTGGGTTAGGTGCCATCACGACAATTTAAATTTTGTGCCGTGACACTTCTGCAACATTTCTATAATGGTAATATCTTGAATTACTTCTTATCCGGTCACATATTTTTATCTGGTGTCACCATGATTGATTCACCACTGACTGGTTATCCTTAACACATGTCACTTCCTAATTCACCCAACTCTTGAGACCCGTTTTTACCGTATACAAATAGCCCCCTACTTTCTGATTACTCATTATGATGTGACTGGGAAGTGAAAGATTTTACCATTTCTACCCTGGCCACTACCTCATTAAAAACCTTGTCGGAAGATTCCAACCGGGACAAAAATCGGGCGAAGAAAAAAAAGAGTGCAGAACTTAGGGATTTAGATGGCAACTTTACCACTTATTTTTGTTTCGTGAATAATCAGTTGGTACTGAAAAAGTACCACCACTAAAGAAAGCATGATATTGGATTTTTCGTGTTCTCCCGAAACTTTTAATCTTTGAGTTTTGACTCTTGGATTTTTAGTTGTACCAAAAACGTTTCTATGACTTTTGACTATTGGACTTTTAGTGTACCCGAAACTTTTATAACCTCACAGCTTAAAGACTGGGGAATGACTAAAAATTTTATATTTATGGTTTTGATAATGTCCGAGAATTTAATGCATCTAGTTAATTTTACGACTGGAAAACAAGGCATCCGACCTCTAGCCATTTGATTGGGTGGCTTTATAAGAGAGGAATTTTATGTTTATGGTGCTTATGAAGAAGACATCTCTTGTTCATCTAGGCACAATTGTTCATATTTGTAATCCTTATTTGCTTTTAAGTATGAGCAAATTTTAAAAATAATTTTGTTCATTCAGACATATACAAGAATGTTTTAGAAGGTGCAAGTTTTGCTTCATTCCATTTCTTTAATATACATAAGTGTTTACAACTTTGCATACACAATATTTTACAAGAAATGAACAAAAATACCTTGCAAGCGAATTATGGTTGGACTGATGTTTATTGGGTATAATCAGTTCTTGATTCTGATTTCTTTTATTTTTTCCGAGCTGATCTGGTAGTCCTCAGTCATTTTCTTTATTTTGGAGCTAGTTCAGACTATCTCCTATACCATTTATGGACATGATGTCTTTGAGCACAATGCCTTTTTTTGTCATTGCCCTGGAGCCATCTTCATATGCTTTCGATACTTATTGTTGCGATTTTTGCTGTTTTGATGCAATAGGCCCCAATGTCCGTAGACATTATTGTCTTTCATCGAAGTTATTTTCTGGCGACTCTATGAGAACGCTCATTCCTTCTGTAAGTCCGTGATCTTAATGGGTATGGTTCAAATCGGTGTCTAGAATGCCTCTCATCAAAGTTCAGTTAACCTTGATTCCGAGCTATAGAAGATGTCGATATAATTACCTGATCATCTTCTACGCGAATCTTTGACTCGTACCTATTATGAATATCTGCCCACGCTGTTACTTGAAATTCTAACAAACTCTCATTCAGCTTCCCTGAGGCATCAAAGCTTAAAGGATTGAGACTCTTGGTAAATGCTTATGCTGTCCATTTATTCGGTATGCGTGCAATAATATTCTTTTATTTTGAAATCTGATCACGAACTCTCGTAATAACTCTGAGTCACCTTGAGCGATTATGAAAATATCTACTTTCCTAGCTTGGACTTTCTTCGCTTCAATATGAGCTTTAATGAAAGAATCTGCAAGTATTTTAAAAGAATCAATTGAGTGTTCAGGTAAAAGTGAGTACCAAGTCAAAGCTCCTTTCGTTAAGGTTTCGCCAAATTTCTTTAATAAGACTGATTCTATATCATGTGGAGCCAAATCGCTTCCATTTTATTGTCTATCATTTACCTCTATGGTAGAACCAGTTGAAATTAAGGATCTCTCTAGAAGCTAAATGAGCTTTTAGAATGGAAAAATCCAAGTTCCCAACTTCAAAATATATAAGGCATGTCAGAAGGACTACTAATGAACACAATATAGAGAGCTACAATTATTTTTTTTGTCATGTATCTAACATATATTGTAACCACAAAGTTAACTTTTCCTTTATCCTTATAACTGTCCATCCTAAATACAATTTAATTTTCGGAAATTTCATATAACTTCTAAGTTGGAAGGTTCTAACTCACCTTTTGTAATGAGAGAGGTAGGCATTATGTTTCCCTACTTCATATCTTTACCTTTTAGATAAAGATTATATATCGTCATGTAAGCTTCAGCCCCTACACCATAACGGTGAATTTGAACAATAACAAAAAAAACTTCAGTGGTCCACGGTAAAAAAAATGCCCATTCCACACAAATACGTTTACAAACATAGAATTTTTGTAACATAGTCCTTTAGTGTTGAGTTTTTTTTTTTGTGGGGGTGTCCCAAGATAGATCAAATTTGTTTTGCCCATACCTAATTAATATGAAAAGAATGAATTGATGTAGAGACAAATATGGAGTTTTATCAATAAACAGATAGAAAACACTAGCATAAATCAAGAGAAAAATGCATGTCTAAATTTTTTGAAAAACCAGGAAGATAAAGGGTGTGTTTGGTACGAAGAAAAATATTTTTAAATTTTTTCATATTTGGTTGGTTTTAATATTTTGAAAAATATTTTTCTCATGAACTCATTTTGCTCCAATTGGAGGAAAGCGTTTCTCAATCAAGAGAAGAGAAAATATTTTTCAAAACTCTTTTTCAACCTTCTCCCCCTATTCTCTATTCCTACCGACCCCAACCAACTCACCCCACCCACCAAATAAGTAAAAACAAGTGATTTCTTTTGTACCAAACACACTCAAAAATGCATTTTGGCCAAAGAGGAAAAGGTAAAAGTGAAAACTAAAGATATGCCAACAAAGTTCGAATAGAAATGAACTGGGCCAGCTAAAATGACGATGATACCCCTACGGCTCATCTACGAATTGACCAAACCCACCTTCCAGGACGGGCAGCGGGCAGAGCGTACCAATTACCCGGGTTAGGGCCAAATTCCGAACAGAAATCCCAGGCAGTATAAAAGAGCTGGAAAGAGAAGTTGTGTCCATTTCTCACTTCCAGATTAGCTTCTTCGCCTTCAATCAAACTCTAAAGAGCAGAAAACAGATAAGCAGAAAATTTCCTCCGATTTCTCTCTTTAATTTTTGGGTAATGAAAAACCCCAATACTCATATATTCTACTACTATATGTCTTCTCACATAATACTACTACTCTATTTCTTCTGCTCTTTATCTTCATTTCCGCCCATTCTCATAAACAAGGTTTCGTCTTTTGCCCCTTTTTATCAATTTTTAGCATGTGTGTTATTTTGTTTTTATTTTTTAAGCATCAGAAATCTTGAATTTACATAAGGAACTTTGTTAGATGTGTACGGACTTACCTATTTTTCTGTTAGGGTTTTGTTGATTTTTGTTATTTTCAGCTCTAGGTTTTCGTGTTTGTCCTTTGAAGATGATTTTTTGGGGTTTTTTGTGTGGGGATATTTTATATACTTTGATTTTAGCTCCTCAGGTAGCTGAATTATTATGTGTGTTCATAGTTATATGTTGGTACTAAAATTGGTTGAGTTCATTTACTTTGTTCAATTATCTATCAAAATTTTTATTTGGTTGATTCAGTGAAGAGTTTTTCTTTCTATAGGCATAATGATATTAAGCATTTAACTTTTTGGAACTCGTGACCTGCCCCGTTGCTTTGGTTCAATGGATTGATGTGTTGTAGCACTCACGAGTTTGGAACTGGCTGTTGCACTAGTCTAGTATTTAAAGTACAGAAGGGTGGGGGGACATGCGCATCACCACCAAGTTCCTACCTGAAACATTGGATATATCCATCATGAAAAAGGGAATTTTTGCTAGGCATATTAATGTTGTCTTAAGTTCATTTATTTTTTAGTTACCTGGTACCTGGTGGAATAGCCGAGGTGTATGCTGGCTGGGTTGGACACCACTGCCATAAATGGAAGTTCCTATCTTTTTGTGAATGCAAAGATATTTTCTTGAGATTATGGCCAAAAGTTTACCCAGTCGTTGTTCTGTATGGTAGTCTTAGGTGGCGGTTGCTTCAAAAATTGGAAGAAGAGTTAGTTTTTCGGTTTATGCAAAAATTGATTCTTTTTTCTTTCTTTCTTGGTGTTTGGTTGAAAAACAATCTTTGCAAAGCTTTTTTCTTTCCCTAAAACAAGTATTTCAAAGCAAACTCCACCTTAGTAAGGCCAACCTTTTCTCTTTTTTTAATTGATTAAATTCCCATTTAAGTTAAATTTTACTCCCCTCGATGTCCCAAATGTGGTGAAAAAATCCCAATTGAGGAAGTGTCTTTGCTCTTATATATATGTGCTTATCTTTGTGTCTATTGATAATAGTGCATTTTCTTTCCTCCAGAGAAGTTTCATTTCTCCATCGTGTACTATTGTTTCTTATGTTTATGCCACCATGGGCTAATGAAAAGCTCGAAGTAGTGTTGGGCTTCAAACGATGGAAAGAAAGAAAGATATCAGTTTATAATTGCGATAAGTTGGAAATTTGGTTGCACATTTGTTTATTTTGTATTCTTGTCTCCTGAATATAATGAAAATTACCTACCCTACATGTGTTTCCGTGTTGGTGCAGGACAGTTGGAAAGTCTTAGTGTGTACTTGCACTTTTTTCTTTCAAATATAATTTTCCCGATCTTTGACATATCTTCCATATAGCTGAACCCAAGTTATTTGAATTGAAATGTAGTTAATGATTTGTGTCATATCCGTTAACAAGCAAAAGAGCTAACATAAATGTTGGTCTGCAGGTATTATTGGCGACCTTCTGTTTATTGTTGGTGAGAAGATCTAGGTCACGATAAAGTCATGACAGAGAATACTGAAATTGATGACCGCGTGGATCTTGATGACGAAAATTACTCTGAGGAAGATGAAGATCCAGAACTGATAGAAGATGAAGGAGCTGGAGAAGTCGGTGATGAAAATGGTGAAGAGCAATCATATGATTCTGGAGGTGGGGATAGTGGGAGAGAGCAGTCTCCAGAAGCAGATATGGGTGACGTTCCGGAGCCTGCTACAGATGAAGAAAAGCCTAGTGCTTCTCTTACTGAAGAAGACCAAACAGAGCATGCTGAACTTCTTGCTCTCCCTCCGCATGGGTCTGAGGTTTTCATTGGTGGGATTCCTCGAGATGTTTCTGATGAAGACTTGAGGGATCTCTGCGAACCATTCGGCGAAATACATGAGGTCAGTTCTGATTGATAGAGCTGGAAGTAATGTGAAAGTTACGCCAAACAGGCATATGCTTTTGACAGACGTCAATGTGTTTGCTTTTCCCTAAATTGTGGAATCGTCTCCTATCTTTGCAGGTTAGAATCATGAGAAATAAAGATACTGGTGAAAGCAAGGGCTTTGCGTTTGTAGCCTTCACAACAAAAGATGAGGCACAAAAGGCCATTGAAGAATTACATAGCAAAGAATTCAAGGTGATTTCTGCATTTCCGCACTTGGCTTCATTCATTTTAGATTTTTCAATAACTGTATCGTCTCTTTTAGTGTGAGTGCATGATTTGGTAGTTTTTTTGTTGTTGTGTGTTTATCATCAACCCAGGGAAAAACCATAAGGTGTTCACTATCAGAAACTAAATACAGATTGTTCATTGGTAATGTACCAAAGAGCTGGTCTGATGATGACTTCAGAAAAGTCATTGAAGGGACTGGCCCTGGTGCAGAAACAATAGAACTCATAAAGGTGTGTTTTACGTCCCAAACACTTCTATAAATTGTTCTGATTGTGTCATGGGCATCTTATGGATAATTAGTGGACTTCTAATGTTTGACTGAAGGATCCTCAAAACCCAGCACGTAATAGGGGTTTTGCTTTTGTTGAATATTACAATAATGCCTGTGCGGATTACTCACGGAAAAAAATGGCAAGTGCAAACTTTAAGCTGGAGGGAAATTCGCCAACCGTCACCTGGGCTGATCCAAAGATTACACCTGATCATTCTGCTGCCGCTGCTCAGGTATCAAACCATATCTCACTGATAATTGAGTATGAGCTTCTAAAAGATCTTAAACGAGTTCTCTTGATATGTTTTCTGATCTTTGGTTGTTTCCTTAAGACTGTAATGTCACGTGCTTGATCTTTAATTGTTACTTTGCACCTTTATCAACAGCCAAATGATCTCCCTTGTGCCTTTTTCTTTTGTTGGTTTATAGTTTTTAGTTTTTCTCTCTAATTGTTATCATGTTGGCTTGAATGCAGTACATTACATGTTTTGACGAACCCCCCCCCCAAAAAAAAAATGTATTTTCGGATTAAAATTGTTTTCTTCTTTCTTTGTTACTTCTTGCAGGCGTGTCTAGGTGCGGGAAGGGGGGATTGGGCTAGTTTTTATAATGTATCTCTAAAACTTCTCAACTTATTGTGATCGTATGATGGGGCTGCTTTTGAGTACAGTAAAGAGCTAGAAACTGTGCTGATACCTTAAACTTTTTAGTTCTCTAGGCGTATTGTAACCATAAAGTGGGCAGAGTTGTGGTGGGCAGTTTCACTGCCGAAATGATACTATACGTAATTCTGTTGAGACCAATTAAGGCTTGTAAACCTAGTTGCCCTGCTGAAGGCACTCTGAGATGATTCTGGAATAATCGAGGTGGTTCGTGCAAGCTTGCCATGTACACTACTATTATCACCCAAAAAGAAGAAAAAAGGATTAGTGATAGCGAGCTAAATCACTTTTCAATATGAGTTTAGATTAATTGATGTATTGTCCAATCCATGGTATCAATTGACTGATTGAAGATTCCCGTGTGAAACATTGAAACCTTTTCCCTTAACACCCGTCTGCTAGTTTGCACATTGATTATGTATTTTTTTTGTCTTTTCCAGGTTAAAGCACTTTATGTGAAAAGTATTCCAGAAAATACATCTACTGAACAATTGAAGGAACTTTTCCAACGCCATGGTGATGTTACCAAAGTTGTTATGCCACCAGCTAAAAGCGGTGGCAAACGAGACTTTGGATTTGTCCATTATGCAGAAAGGTCAAGCGCATTGAAGGCTGTTAAAGACGGTGAAACATATGAAATTAATGGTAATGCTTCTAGACTTTTGAATGGAAGTGGAACTAGTGGATCTACATCTGATTTTTAAAGGAAACTTTCAGGATCTACATCTGAGTGTTCCATAGGCCCCTCCTGCAAATCACTCCCCCCCCCCCCCCCTCTTCCCGACTAGAAAAAGAAAGAAATGAAAAGAAAAATAGATCAGGAGAATAGAGAGAGGAAGTGAGAGGGGGTGGGCTTTGGGAGGAGGAGAGAGAGAAAGAGAGATCCTTAAATTTTGGTTTTAAGAATCCCTAGAACGTCAGTGGTCCATATCTGATTATTTTGATTCTTCCAGATAGGGTAAAAAAATCACTGTAACGCCTTTGAAGGGGTTATCTGGACCTCATAGAGAAACCCTCATCCCCACCTTTGACCCCCAAAAGAAAAGGAAAAAGTACACAAAATGGGAAAAATTGTAGTTCGTACATTCTCAGGGCATACCTAAAGTGATAAATAAAGAGATGAATGTGCTTGAGATATGGTTTTTTTTCTTTCAAAAATCCTTTATTGATCTGAGAATTTTTATTTGTATGTGAGACTTCAAGGATCTGTTTAGGAACTTGTAGTACCAGCTTAGACCTTGTGTTGAACAATTCCTAGTTTGGCTATAATTAATATTTACATAGGATTTACTCAATAATAGTTGGAAAATTTGGTAATGAAACTCTTATCTACATGAAACACGCTGATGACATGTTCTGTTGAAGTTAGGAGGATATCATAAAAAGATTACAAAGAAGAAATGCCATAAAGATTGCCTATTTTCTTTCTGAATCAAAGAGCTGACCTTCGGGTGAAACCAATCCAGATATCGCCCATATTTGGATTAACTCTCATCCTGTGTAATTATTTTTATGAGTTTGAAACAATTATTTTATAGTTTGCTCCGTACTATACTAAGAACTGCCGCTGTCAGGAATCTGATGCCTTTGGTTTTGAATCAAAGCAAGCTGACCATCTGGATATGGCCCATTTTCGTATCAGTGCTCATCCTCTGTAATTTCTTTATTCAAGATTTGAAATAAGTATCACGGTTTGGACTGAACCAAAAGTAAGATCAGCTTAGTCCCATTATGATTGAGATGCCTTATTTTTCCATGACCCTGGGGTGAAAGCAATCTAGATTCAGCCCCCTTTTTTAATCAACTCTCACCCCTGTAAAAGTTTTCTTTCTTGATTTTCAAACAATAAGTTTCAAATTTGGGACTGTCTCAAACTATGATCGACCCAATTCCATTGTAGGTGATGGTGCTCAAAGCTAACTGATCTTGGGGTGAAAGCTCTAGATATATTCCAGTTTTGAATCAACTCTCTTCTGTGTATGCCCTCCCTTTTTCCCTTTCAAGATTTTGAAACATGTTCCATAGCTTGGGCTGTATTGAAACTAAAGATCAACTTAGTTCAGTTGTCAGAAGTGTGATGTGTGCTTCTGAATCCACTGACCATTGTAGCCTTTTCCTGGATCAAGTTATCCTGTTTAAATCTGTTTTCCAGGCTATGAAAACAACTAAGTTTCAAAGTCGGGACTGTGCCAAGCTATAAGATGAACTTAGTTCCAACTAAATCTGGATTAAGAAATTTCCTTACGCTACTTAAAGTTTTTGGAACTTGCAAGATCAATTTAATTTATAGTTAAGCCTAAAACTGATTTAATCTATCATACAAATATAAACTTTTGTCAAAGATCAGTTTTAGTTCAACTGCAGACAAGTAGGACCCCTAATTAGATTAAGGTAATATGTGGCATATAGTGAAAAGGATCTGAATTGTTGGAACGGATACATAGGATAAATATGGTTGTCATGATTAAGTGATAGTTTCCTGTGATATATCCTCTTTTGGACAAAAAAGTCATACTACAAGACAATCTTCCAACAAAAGAATCTTCTCTTTTTGTGGATAAGTAACAAGGATTTTTTTTATTGATGATAACCTGTAAATAGAGAATGGTGCTATAGTAACAAAATAATCTCTTTTTTAATTGTTTTTGCCTTTTTTGAGTTTGAAACTTTTAAGAAGTTCCTCCATTGCTTTGCCGAGCTAGACCTGGATTTGAATTCCGTTCTAGTGGCCTTTTCTTAATCAATTTCTACTTCTCTCCTTACACATAAGTAGCTTTCGCGGCACCAATTAGGTTATCCTGATTAATTTCATCCAACTTGAGAAAAGGGCGGCTATCCTCAATGAAAGATGATTCAACCTACATAAATTTATTTACAAAGATCAGTTTTAACCTTGTGAAAAATGATTGATCCTCTTAGTACATTTGTGTTTTACTAGATGTCCTAGGTTGTTATCTTTAATTTTCATGCAAAACTCATTTTTATATTTTTGAGTACAAATGCTTTTATTTAATACAAGGAATCAGAGACAGTGAGACCAATCATTAGTATTGGCCTATTGAGCACCCTCCATTTACCGTCAACTCGTTGCCTTCAATATTTGCTGTAGTCTTAAATGAAAAATCCAATTACCACGATATTGATGCTTTGCTGCATTTTTATTGAAAACCACTAAAGACAGGCTAAAGGATATAACTGCTAAAATCATTTCTGCTTTGCAATATGTCAAGTTTGTTCTGAGTTCGTGTTAGCACCGCATCGTTGTATACTATTAGGCGAATGGGAGAAAAAACTAAAATTGTAAGAAATATGGCATCCTATCGCTTTTATCTCAACTTATTCTTCCCTTAGTTTGATTGGCTGAAGCAAGAACATTCCAACATCATTGAAATACTATAGCAATAGTGTCATTCCACAATTGAGTTTAATTTCATTGATCTACCAGTTAGTTTATTCTGAAGACATGTTATATAGTAAAAGACACTGTTTTAGTATTTCAAATTACTTCAGGCCTGTTTAGGCATGTATCAATATTTCAATATTGCAAATTCTAGACTTCAATATTTGCAAACACTAATTTGAGTATGAGTATTTGCAAATACTTTTTTTGTGAAATATTGAAATACTGATTTAAAGGTGTATTTCAAGTGAAATGCTGTTTTCAATTCACACATTTTTAACTTTTAGAAACTTTTTTTTAACCAAATGGAAGTTTATTGGCAACATGTTTCAACTTCCACGAACTTTTCTCAACTCCAACATCGTTTACTCTTTTTTTAATCAACTTCAACTCAAATATTGTTCACATGCCTAGTAAAAGGGTCGAGTTTTCTATGGGTTGATAAGTTTGGTTGTCGGGTGCTGGTATATTATCTGCTGATAAGTTGCTGGCTTTGAAGAGTGTCACTGTATTGATATGTGCTTGAGTAAATACTTTTAGTTTCTCTATGTGAATCATATTCTAGTTTTCCCTGCCCAGTTAGTAGTGTGATCTCATTTGATTGGTCTGAAATGTTGCTGTGAAATTGTGGAAATGCATGTCCAGAGCATACCTTGATGCTTTTGTATTTCTACATAGCATGGTGGGCTACTTAACTTTTAAAGAATGGAAATACCGCAAGGTTCCTCCTATTTTGCAATATGAGAGATGGTAATTTGTGTACACTTAACACTAGGATTTTGTTATGACTAGAATAAAGTAGAATGCTGTGCATGTTTGTTTAGTCTGGTTCTGGCATAATGCTGAAGTTGACAATTGTTTTTCATGATTCACTGCATGATGCTTCTCTATTCAGAGACAAGTTAGTTTAGGATAGCAATATAAACTTGTATGGCTCTTTTAAAGGAAGAATTACTCCACGATTTACCCTCACTAATTTTTCCTTTATATGAGCTAAAAAAACAGCTAGATGCTTCCCTTGAATATGTATGAGTTCTGTGTTTGTTGCTGTATTTCAATCAATCGGTCAATAATGCCTCATTCTCAAAACTAGTTGCGTCAGCTATATGAATCCTCTAGTTTGACGATTTATATTTTCAATAGGAAAGTAATGTCAAAGTGGATGTGGATTGCAGGTCAGATGTTAGAAGTAGTTCTTGCAAAGCCTCAGACTGAAAAGAAGTTCGATGCAGCAGCCGGTCCTCACAATGCTGTGCCCCATCCTAATTATATTCCACATCCAGGATATGGTGCATTTCCAGTGAATCCATATGGACATCTAAGTGCTGGTTATGGTGCTGCTGCTGGGTTCCAACAGGTATTTTCTATGTACATCGTGTCGTCTTCATTGATACCGCACATTGTCGTTGATCATATTCATCTGATAGACTATTATGCTTTAGCAGCCTATGATATACGGTAGAGGACCGATGCCAGCAGGTATGCAGATGGTGCCAATGGTTCTACCTGATGGTCAGATTGGCTATGTTCTGTAAGTTTCTATAAATATTAAGATCTGTTTTTCTGAAATAAAGTTTCATCACTAGTGTAATTACCAGCTTCGTATACTGGAGGCTGGATGATTGAATTATAACTAAATGTTCAGATAAATGGTGAAATATTGAAGTTTTGCTATGCATGAAATAACACCAACCTTTTAACCTTGCTATGTTTCCTGTGCAGCCAGCAGCCAGGAGTTCAGGCGCCAGCTGTTCGACCTCGGAGGAATGATAGGAGCAATGGTGCTGGTGGACCACAAGGACGAGGAGGATCCAGTGGCACTGGAGATGATTCCAACCGTGGTAGACGTTACCGACCATACTAGTTTTGGTGAAATGTTGTACTTGGTAGCACTTGCTACTTACATTGAACGCCAGACCAGTAGCTCAGGACATCTATTTCCTACTTCCTCTTTATTTATGAAAAAAGAAAACGAAGTTAAAAAAATTAGACCAAACTCTGTGACTTAATGTGCGTTGTAACTAAACAAGGATGTTGGAGATGCATTTTGCATTCCATAATCGTTTGTCTGCTTGACTTTTAGTTCATAAATTTCTTCTCCAATCTGAGGGTGAATGTTCATGAATTGTTGAGATGAATGCTTCGAGTCTCCTGCATAATGATTATGTACCATTAGTCTACTAGCATTTGCAATATTTGGTGAATTGATATGTTTGACTGGGTAGCCCTATTTATAGGAATTCATATAAGGGAATTCAAAATAATACTAGAATGTTGCACTTAAGATTTGAACTTGTGATCTAAAGCAATATTTGCACTCAAGTTTGCCACTATGTAGAATCTTTCATACTGTTAAGGAGATTCAAAAATATTTATATAATAAAAAAAATTCAATTTCAATTGAAATCTCTCGCTTGAACCTAGCTCTGCACCCATGCCTATTTATGTATAAACTAAAGAAAAGGCTAATGAATAGTAGCAAAAATGTGCAGAAGTGAACATATGACTTTATTAGCTCTAGGAAATAAATCCAGCCCCATTAGGTCGCCTTTGGCTTGACCAAAAGCACACTTTTTCTAGGGTCAATTGGTTTTTTTGGCTCTTTACAAATTTGTTTTTAGTTTTATAACCCTACCTATTTTTTTTTTTTAACACATGAGGGATTTATTTTTACACGAAATAGATTTGTCTTTTACACGTAAGAGATCTAAAAAGGTCATTTTTTTAAGTTCAAAATTGTAAAGGGGCAGCACCTTTTTCCGGGGGTAGTTTGAAAATGCTAGTCTTCTCATATTTGAACAAGGGAATTTCCTCTAGTTTCATTCTCTCATCTCCGCTTGGAGAAATTAAAGGTGTTTCTCAACTTAAACTGTGGTAGAAGAGTTTACCAAATTATTGCATAGATTGCAACTGATCAAATAACCGATTGGTACTATAGGTACCAATTAAGAATCCCTCCTCTTTTTAATATGTTAGCCTAACTCATTAATTATTAATTAATTAAGACTTTAGTGAAATTAATTAGTATCAAGAACCCTCTCTTGGCAAAAAGTCAAGAAATCCATAGAAAAGAAAATTGAACCTAGTTAGGCTAATATAGGGAACAAAGAATATTGGACATGGAATATAGATTCTTTCGTATCCATGATTACAGAAGATAGAAGAGAAGATATGGGGCAAAGGATATTCAAATTTGATTTGGTCTGTTTCAAAAACATTGTTCCGCTATTTAATGTGTTGTTTGGTCTACTGCATAGACAAAAACAATCCCAAATAAAAAATTTGTCTTAAGTAATAGTGTAATACAATCTACTATACATTCATGTCGCAATCTATGTACTACATTATTTTGTATAAAACAAAATGCTTTAGATAACAATTTCCGTTGGTAGTGTTTATCATCAGATAAAATGTTAGTATTAACACTTGTTCTTCTGCATATTCAAGCAGCAGTTGTATCCAGAAGCTGTTGAAGTCTTTTTTCTAATTCATCCAAACGAGTCCCCCAATCCACCTTTATACTAAATGGTCGAACACTTTCCTTACCATAATCCGCTAATTCTTCATTATCCTCTCGTCCAATTCCTTTTCTACCGTCTCTTTCCTTTCTCCTTTTCTTCATTTTCTGTGCCGTCGCTTTTTCCAACGCCCGCAATACATCAAAACCACTCAGTTTCTTCTCTCGCTCTTTTGAACTTCCTTCATTTTCTTCTTCATCTCTATTATACTTTGCTCGTGATAATTTCCTATTTTGCTGCTTTTGCTCCGCCTCCGAACCTGATTTGACTGCAGCGACAGCTACTGTCTTACCTAAATTGCCGATATCTGTCGTTGAATTGTAATCAAAATTGAGGTTTCTGAGCTGCGAATTGACTCGAAGCTTATTCGGAACGCACCTCGCCGCCGCCGGGTTCGTGGCGGTGAATGATATCGGAACACTGATCGGACGACACAAACATGGAGTCCATGGTCCGAGCGGAGGAGCGGCCCACATTATTTTCTGGTCACGGTTTTTTGTGACCAAGTCTCGAATAGTAGAAATATAATGGACTAATTAGATGTGTGGACCAAAATTTTCTGGGCAAGAACCAATGTAAAGTTTTTGGTATAGAAATGGGCCCGATTACTTTTCCAGATCGATTGATGGCCACGTATAGCATTAGAATCCATAAATGAAGCTAGTGGACAACTTTAAGTTTACCCACTTGGATAGGCGGCTATTTAAGTTAAGCTATCTTTACACGAATAGCCGTTCATATTTATTGTTTCCTTTTTCCAGCGATATACATCAATTATATATTGAATATACATAATTATACACATATAACACATAAATTATGCATATATTATACATCCATCGCTATTTTTAGTTTAAGCAATTGGATGAACGACTATTTGGGTTAATTCTTCTTAAGTTAATTCACACATATGTAAAAATTTCGCTGGACAGCTTATAGCTTGTTTGGCCAAGCTGGAAAAATCAACTTATTTTGAGAAGTATTTTTTTCAAAAGTACTTTTAGAAAGAAACATTTTATGTTTGGCTAATCACTCTGAAAAACACTTTTGAATAATAATTTGTGTTTGGCCAATCTTTTCAGAAATTGCTTTTAAGTATCAAATTACGAATAAGGACGTGGATAGATTTATTTAATAGTTAATATTATAAGTAAATAAATAATCTCAAAAATTTGTTATTACATTCAATAATTAAATCTTTTCATTTTATTTAAGTAAAATATGAAAATAAAAATAAAAAGTACTTTAATTCTTTTAATATTATTCAAATATATTAAAAATCATTCAACAAATATAAAAATATTCACCCCTAAAGTCACTATATATTAGAAAACTATGCTAAAAATAAGAAGAAATATTTATACATTAATATCCTAAGTATTAGATTTAACAGTTATTTTGGTATATACTATATTTTGTTAAGGATATTTTTGGTAAGAAGAAAAGTCAAAACTACTTCTGCTTCTGCTTTTGGGAAGAAGCTACTTTTTTCTGCTTCTGCTTCTTCCCAAAAGCACTTTTTTCTCCCAAAAAAGCTTGGCCAAACACCTTAAGTTAAGAAAAAAGTGCTTTTGAGAAAAAAACACTTTTGGCCTTTGGAGAAGCTTGGCCAAACAGGCTATGCTGAAAAAATCTGCTTATTTTGAGAAGTGCTCTTTCTAGAAGTGCTTTTCAAAAAAGTACTTTTGGAGAGAAACAATTTGTGTTTGGCTAATCAATCTGAAAAACACTTTTGAGCAATAATTTGTGTTTGGCCAAACTTTTCAAAAAGTGCTTTTAAGTATCAAATTACGAATAAGGACATGAAGAAATTTACTTAATAGTTAATATTATATGAATAAATAAATAATCTCAAATATTTATTATTAAAGATAATAATTAAGTTTTTTTATTTTATTTAAATAAAACATGAAAATAAAATTCAAAAGTACTTTAATTCTTTCAAGATGATTTAAATATATCAAAAAATTATTTAACAAATAAAAGCATTCATTTCAAAAGTTACCATATTAGAAAGCTATCCTAAAAATTAAAAAAAATATTTATACATTAGGAGAGTTCAATAATATAATCTCTAATTCTAAGTATTAGGTTTAAAATAAGTAAGGTTATTTTGATATATACCATATTTTGCTAAGAGTATTTTTGATAAGAAGAAAAATCAAACCTGCTTCTGCTTCTGCTTCTGGGGAGAAACTACTTTTTTCTGCTTTTCCAAATCTGCTTCTGCTTCTTCCCAAAAGCACTTTTTTTTCCCCAAAAAAGTCTGGCCAAACACCTGAAGTTGAAAAAAAAGAAAGTACTTTTTGAGAAAAAAAAAACACTTTTGGGGTAGGGAGAAGCTTGGCCAAACAAGATATAATCCTCCGTAAGTTTTAGCCTCATTTAAATAAGTTTTGCAAATACAATTTGCATATCAAAACTTGGCTGCAAGGTATGGGATTTTTTTTTTAACAAGTCTTGACTGATTGTCACAAGTTCTCATGGATGGGCAAGACTTGCCTTACCACAAGTCTGGATAGATCACCAAGACTTTTTATTTCATAACTTTGGACAATATTGTTACTAATCTTGATGGATCTTTAGAACTTGTATCTGTGTAGAAATTTTAGCAACATATTTTGCTTCTAAATCAATTCAAATTGGTCCAATTCAACTCCAAATAACTTCAAATTTGATATTTAATCTTTTAATACAACAATAACAAATTTAGTGAATTCTCACAACTCGAGTTTGGGGATTGTAATGTGTACACATATATTACCCTTATCCTAGGAGGATAGAGAGGCTGTTTCCGATTGACCCTCGACTAAAAAGAGATAAATATTTAATCTTTTAATACTAGTCCTCTAATTCTCAATTATTAGATTCAATATTAAGAAATTATTAGGCTCACTTAGTCTTTTTCAATAAAACAAATAACGGTGTTTTCAAGTTTTTTCAACTAAACCAATTTAAACCAACCACAAAATGTGTAATGGGTCCTAACACATATTAAAAGATGGGGAAGAAGGAGGGAAATAGGGGTGTATAAAGGAAATCGACAAATCGCATCAAGCCGATAATTCGAGTCACATCAAGAAAAATAATCCGACTATGGTTCGGTTTGACTTGGTTTGGTATAGAGAGAAAAAATCCGACCATAATTGGTTTGGTTTGGTTTGAACCAATAAAAAGTCAAACCGAAACCAAACCAACCTGACATCAAATGTATAGAAGTTTTAAATGCATTTAATACATAAAAGTATTTCTTGTAGTATAACTCATAAATATTTCTTAAACTTTTTCATAGTTTATCTTATAACGTATTATTTCAAGTTTGGACTTATAATTTTTGAATGCTCCAATAAGTTTTATACTTCATAAGTGTTAGTAACTCAAATAAAATCCAAACCAAGATAAAATCAATGCTAACAAAAGAAATTCAATTCAATTGTACTAGAAATGACAATAGTGTTAATATCTAATTTTAGTGTTTCCCTGGTTTAGATAAAATAAATAATATTTTTTTAATGTTAAGTTATGTAAATAATGTAGTAGTACTTATTAGTCGTATTTATTTTAGCAACTTAGTAATTTTAGATTATAGTCATTTTTATTATGGCTTATTAATAATATTTTTATGTGATTTAATTATCTTTATTATTAAATATTTTAATACAATATCCTGACTCATATTATATTTTATGTTATTTTTTTGAAAAATACCTTATATAATTTTGTCTTACTTGGATTAAAGAAATATTTGGAGCACAAATTCTATATTTTGTGTTATGAAAACTTTATGAAAAATCCCGAAAAAACTCAAAAACTAGAGAAAAACCAAAAAATCCGATTTTTATTGGTTTGATTTGGTCATTAGATGTAATAATCCAACACTATTGGTTTGATTTGGTAATTAAAAAATTTGAACCAATCCGATCTATGTACACCCCTAAACCCCTAAAGGAAGAAGCCAGAGAAGTTCTCACTGTGTATCTATATTTACAAAAATTTTAAACTTTCGACGTCAAAAGTTAAATGGGTGTGAGACAAAAGGACATCCCATGAAATTTTTAAGATAGGTAAGTCGAACTAATAATATACGATTGAGAGAGTGGTAATATTTTGGTAATATTTGTAAGTAATAAAAATAAATAATCATATTTACATGTTGGTACGTAGAAGAAAATAACATACCTCAACGACCATGGTTTGGTTACACTAAATTAAACAATTTAACACTAAAAATTACAAATTACAGTAATAAACATATCATGACTCAAAATCCTCTGCATGCAATGTGTCGAACATGCTGACAATGTGTAGAAAATTCTACAACATGGCACTTGGCATCTCAGTACTGTTTTTAGTATAGGTGAAATGAATAACAACCTTATCTCACTAATTATAGTCTGGCCAAGTTTTTTTTGAGGCAAAAATATATATTTTTTTTGGTCAAAAATGTTTTTTTAATTTTAAATTAAGGTATTTGTCAAGCTTTTGAAAGGAAAAAAGTACTTTTGAGGAGAAGCAGAATCAGTTTTGGAGAAGCAGAAAAAAGTAGTTTCTCTCCAAATAAAAATCACTTTTTTGAAAAGCACTTATGAAAAAAATATACTTAGAAACAATTTTTTAAAGCTTGATCAAGTACTAATTGCTGCTCAGCAGTGCTTTTTAAATTAATTAAATAAATACAAACTGCTTCTCACCAAAAATATTTTTTTAAAAAAAATACTTAACAAAATAAGCTAATTTTAACGGCTATTAGTCTGAAAACGAACCTAACTTTTTTCCTCTGTTAGGCAAGCTAGAATACTAGACGTGGCAATTGACAACACTTTATAAGGTCAGTTACTGGCCTAATATAAGATTGGTCCATTTCACTTAAGTGTACCAGTAAACTATCTAATTAATGTTCATCAATTATAGATGAATTGTTTTGGCCAATAGATTAAATTAAAAGGACATTGGGTCACCTTTCATTAATTCCCTTTACTGCTTTTAATTTCTAAGAGATAGTTCACTGATCACAGTTGCATGCTAACTGATGGATGTTAGAAGTTGTATTTTAATAATGGCAAACATGTCACACTCTCATTCCAGCTAGAATACGTGTGCCTATCCTTTTGCCATTTCTTTTTCTTTTCTGCAAAGGGCCAAATATACCTCTTTAATTTTGAAAATGGTCTAAGAAAATTTCTCGTTATACTATTGGATTATCTATACCCCTGCATTCATATTTTGGGTTCAAATATACCCCTCATTTAAACAGAGGGATACGTGTCATCGTCCTGTTGGTCAATTCTAAATATCTCCTAATTAATTAAAAAGACCCATTACCCATATTCGAAAAGTAATTTTTTTTGTAAAAACTGAAAAAAAACTGAAATTATTTTTACTAATTTTTTTCAGTTTTTACAAAAAAACTGCTTTAGAAAAAACTGAAAAATATTTTCTAAAACAACGTTTTTGTAAAAACTGAAAATATAGTTTAAAAATTATTATTTTAATATTTTCAAGATATTTCACACTAGGGCGGATGTAGAGTTTGTCCCGCGGGTTCATCTGAATCCAATACTATTACGATCCTAATTTTCCTCCATAGGATGTCGTGATGACACCTAATCCCTAAGACTAGGTAAGCCTAACACTTATTAAATAATTAAAAGAATTCAACCATCAAATGAAAAATACGAGATAAAAATCTTATGCAAGTTACAATTCCCAAAACCAGTAGTACAATTCATAAGCTCCACTGAATTTATTAGAAAATCCCTAAATACAACTGTTCGGGTGGAATTAAATAGTACAATAAAAATATCAGAAGGTGACTCCAGGCCTGCAAACGCGATGACAGGTTTACCTTGAGTCTCCACACCTCGACCAGCCAACTAATAATCAACAACAATCGAGGCACCTGGATCTGCACAAAAATATACAGAAGTGTAGTATGAGTATACCACAGCAGTACCCAGTAAGTATCAAGACTAATCTCGGTGGAGTAGTGATGAGGAACAGTCAAGACACCTACTGGACTAAACAACTTGAACAAGTGTGTAGATGAACTAACATAGAAATAATATTGCTATAAAGCTAAGCAGGATAAGGAATACATGGCAATACTTGTAATGATACCATAGTAACAACAATATTCAACAGGATGCAGTCAGTAATAATGCTGCAGAGTAACTAATCATAGTCTAAGTCCGAGGAAAACAAATAAATGAAAAACAAACAACAACTCAATAAGGACAACCGCTTTCACAATAGATATGTTCAAGTATTTCCACGAGGTAACGAACCTCATAATCACAACTTACGAGTCCCAATTCATGAACCCTAATCACTTGGCATCTTGTGCCCACATTACAACTCATAACCGCACAGACGACTCACGTGCCAATAGAACAATCCTCACACAAAAGGCAAGAAGACAAGAATACGTATAATGGTTAATGTCGTCACGATTCACCTTTTAAAACCAATATGGGTGATTTAACTATGTGAATGCTTGTGCAAGTGTTCTACCATAATTCCAATCAACAAATAAGAGTAGAGTCAATGAATGACACATAAGCAACGATCACCACGAAATGTACAGTGTAACAGAAACAACAATGAAGTTTGAAGTAGCGACCAACACAACAAGACTAGCTACACAGAGCTGAGCAAATAGTACAACACGGAGGAAAACAGTTAATAATATGCTAAGAAAAACAACAATCAAAGACAAGTGCATAGAAAAAGGAAAAATGACAACGAGAGCACTACCGAGGTACCGCCCCTCGTAGTCTCAAATCGTAAATGAATCACAACTTTACTTATATCACCGCATGAGCCTTTATATTTAGTTTTTGAAAATCTCATTTTCCCGAAATAGTATCCCGCGTTTTAGCCCACCTTATCATACCGCATGGCTTCTAGTAGTTCCCCTACTAGCCACGCGTTTCAAGCCCACCTTATCTCACTGCATGTGTTTCAACACCCAAATATTATACCACTGCATGCATATCAATAACAACAACACAGAAGAAACCTCATGCAACACAATAACAACCGCACGACAGAAACCTCGTGCAACATAATAATAACCGTACGGTAGAAACCTCGTGCAAACACATAAAAATTTTCTCAACAAAACACGTATCCCAGAAACATAACAACTCAAGTAATTGACTTTCCCAACCTTTCCTCAAAATAATTTCAATATCACAATGACGTATAGCCCTCTGCTCAATAACACTAAATACAACAACAACAACAACAACAACAATAACACGAGAATACGACAAGTAAATCAACACAAGAACTTCAGAACGAACTCATAGAGAAAGACACAACAGGAAAATAATAGTCTCAACAAGAATAGTTCAACAAGGAAGAAGTAATGTGTAACAGTGATTTCACGAAAGTGCAATTCTACAACAGGGGAGTTAGCATGAACTAAGGACCCAAAATATGAATACGTTAACAATGAAAGGGGTAACAAACTTCCATTAAGGCCAAGCAATTACGGAAGAGATAATAATAATTTCAATTAAGGTTTTAAGCAATTACAGAAAGATAACAATGATTTCAATTAAGGTTAAGCAATTACAGAAAGATAGCATGAAGATAACAGAGGCAACAACTTCAGTTAAGGCACATAAGAGTTTAATCAGTAGTAAGGGTAGAACATGAAGCAATTAATTCCAATTAAGATACGTAAGGGTGAATATAGTAGACGAGGAATTTAACATGACAAAATAACTTCATATTTAATGGACATAAAAACCTAAGAGCACTAGACGGTCAAATCTCTACAAATAGGTCCAAGCACGTACTCGTCACCTCGTGTACCCGGCCTTCACATGACACAATTAGCACAAAAGACTCGAATCCTAAGGGGTAGTTCCCCCCACAAGGTTAGACAAGATACGTACCTCAAAGAAGCTAGACCGTTACTCTAAAATGATCTTCTCGGGTGAAACAACCTCAGGACGGCTCAAATCAATCCAAAATAACTTCAATTCATAAATAAAACTCATAAAAAAATAATTTCGGGTAATAAAGCTCCAATCTTTAACAAGAACTAAAAAGTCAACCCAAAAGTCAAACCCCGGGCTCGCACCTTGGAATCCGATAAAATTTACAAAACCCGAACACCCATTCTGATACGAGTTCAACCATACAAAAATTAACAAATTCCAACAACAATTCGACCTCCAAATCTTCATTTTACATTTTCGGAAGATTTTAAAATTTTCCTCAATTTCTTCCATTAAATTCAAAATAAATGTCACGACCCAAAATTCGCATGTCGTGATGGCACCTATCTCAATACTAGGCAAGCCGACAACCTCAATAAGCCATAATTTCTTTTAAGTTTGAAAATATAATATATAAATTTGATAGAAAAATCTCACACATACTGATATAAAATACACTCCCAAAATCCGGTGTCACTGAGTACATGGGTATCTAAATGATAACAAAGTCTCAATGCTAAAATCACTGTTTGAAAATATAGAACAGTACAATAACTGAAAGGAAGAGAGTCAAGGTCAGCGGACGCCAGTCAACTACCTTGATACTCTCCAACTGATAATACTCTAAGATCTAACAGTCACCGTATCCGAAAGCACCTGGATCTGCACACGAGGTGCAGAGTATAGTATGAGTACAACCAACTCAATAAATAACAAGACTAACCTTTAGACTGAAAGTAGTGACGAGCTCAGCAGGTACATTCCAGTATAGAAATAACAATACAGAAATGTAGGCATGCTTTTAAGTTCAACAGTTAAACTCAGTACCGTATATGGCCAATCCAGCCCAGGAAAGATCCATCCCATGCATATATATACATCAACTGTCAGTCAGTGACTCAGTACCGTATAAGGCCAATCCAGCCCAGGGGTAAATTTATCTCCAAATATAGATGACTAAGACAATATTCATGTCCAAGGAAAATTCATCACAATCATAAATCAATAAGGCAAATCCATGTCGTGGGAAGTCCATCCCGAACATATATAAATAAGGCAAGTCTATGCCTTGGGAAGTCTATCCCGAATATAAATCATCTACGCTTACTGTGGGGGGTGCAGACTCAGGAGGGGCTCCTTCAGCCCAAGCGTGATATAAAGTCGATATGGCCTGCTGCAGGCAGGCAGCCCCGATCTAAATAATGATAAAGCCGATATGGCTTGCTGCAGGCGGGCAACCCCGATCCATATAATAATATATATATATATATATATATATATATATATATATATATAAAGCTGATATGGCCTGCTGCAGGCGGGCAGCCCAGATCAATATTCTATTATTTATGAACATTACTGAGTATGAAATGTACATCTTAAAATAATTAAATTAAACAATAATACGACCTTATGGGTCCCAAAATATAGGCACGTAGCCTAAACGTCATCTTTAATACAAGTCTCAGCTCAATTTCTCTAACACGTGGAGAATATTCGGATAATAACATGATTCTTTAATTTTACAACTCCACATAATTTATTTAAATCACAATTTCTATGGTGCACGACCACACACTCGTCACCTAGCATGTGCGTAACCTCCAACAATTGATATCACACAAAATTTAGGGATTCATACCAAGTTTAAAAATGTTACTTTCCTCAAACCGTTAATTCTTTACTCCGCTATGCCTTTGCCTAGTGAATTGGAATCCGAACGCCTCGAATCTAGTCATAATTAATTTGATTCAGTCAATACAAATCATTGGAATTAATTTCATATGAAAATATTAATTTTCCAACAAAATTCGAAATTGAACTCAAAAATCACCCGTGGGGTCACGTCTTGAAACCCGACAAAAAGTTATAAAATATGAACGCCAATTCAACCACGAGTCCAACCATACCAAATTTACCAAATTCCGACATCAACTCGACCTACAAATCTTAAATAATTATTTTGAAATCCGTAGGCCCAAATCCTCTAATTTCACCACAAAAATACGTAATCTAGTCGAAATACTCAATGATAATCCAATATTATTGACTAACAATGATCACAAGTGACTTACCTCAAGATTTCCCATGAATTTTCTCTGAAAAATAGCCCAAAACCGTGTTGAAAATGTCCAAAATGACAAAAATATCGGAACCCTTTATTTTTGTACACTGCCCAGAGGTTCCGCTTAGCGGTTCCTCTTTTGCGGTGAAGCAACCGCTTCTACAATTGCCTTCGCTTCTGTGGACAAGAAGTCCGCTTCTGCGATCCATCCCCCCTTAGCCCAGGCCACATCTGCGACCATTCTGTCGCTTCTGCGGTTGCGCATCTGTGATTCCAGGCTTGCTTCTCCGATCTCGCACCTGCGAGCCAAATTCCGCAGGTGCGATTGCATCAGAAGGCAAATATTTCCAAATTTCTTCCAAGTCTAAAATTTAGTCCGTTAACCATCCGAAACTCACCCGAGGCCCCCGTGGCCTCAACCAAATATACCAATAAGTCCCAAAACATCATACGAGCTTAGTCTAAACCTTAAATCACATCAAACAACTCTAAAACTACGAATCATACCCCAATTCAAGCCTAATGAAACTAAGAAATTTTAACTTCTACATTCGATGTCGAAGCCTATTAAATCAAGTCCGATTGAACTCAAACTTTGCATATAAGTCATAAATGACATAACAGACCTATTTCAATTTTCAGAATCGGATTTCGACCCCGATATAAAAAAGTCAACTCCCCGGTCAAACTTTCAAACTTAAATTTCTAATTTCGCCATTTCAAGCCTAATTTAGCCGCGGGCTTCCAAAAAATTTTTCGGACACGCTCCTAAGTCCAAAATAACCATACAGAGATAGTGGAATCATCAAAACTCTATTCTAGAGTCATTTACACATAAGTCGGCATCCAGCCAACTATTTCAACTTAAGCTTTACATCTTGGAACTAAGTATTCCAATTTCATTCTGAAGCCTCTCCGATAAGTCATATATTTATAACTGAACACATGATAAGTAGTAAATGGGGGAACGGGTCTGTAATACTCGAAACGACCGGCCGGGTTGCTACATTCTTCCCCTTTTAAACAAACGTTCGTCCTCGAACGGGTTTAGAATCATACCTAGGGCCTCAAATAGGTGTGGATATTTGTTCCGCATCTCCCGCTCAGTATCCCAGGTAGCTTCTCCGACTGGTTGGCCTCTCCACTGCACTTTCACTGAATCTATGTTCTTTGATCTCAACTTTCGAACCTGCCGATCTAAAATAGCTACCGGCTCCACATCATAAGTCAAATTACCATCCAACTGCACTGTGCTGAAATACAAAACATGAGACGGATACTCGACATACTTCCGGAGCATAGATTCATGAAACACTGGATGAACTCCTGATGGATTAGGTGGCAATGTAAGTTCATAAGCCACCTCTCCAATCTTCTTAAGTATTTCAAAAGGTCCAATATACCTTGGACTCAACTTGCTCTTCTTTCCAAATCTCATAACACCCTTCATAGGCAAAACTCGAAGTAGTACCTTCTCTCCTACCATTAAGCAACATCGCGAACCTTCCGGTCGGCATAACTCTTCTGTCTAGACTGTGCCGTGCGAACTCATTCCTGAATCAATTTAACCTTTTCCAAAGCATCCTGAACTAAATCAGTACCCAACAATCTAGCCTCACCCGGATCAAACCAATCCACCGGAGACCGACACCATCTCCCATATAAAGCATCATACGGAGCCATCTGAATGCTCGATTGGTAGCTATTATTTTAGGCAAACTCTGCTAGTGGCAGAAACTGATCCCAAGAACCCCAAAACCTATAACACACACGCGTACCATATCTTCCAATATCTTAATAGTGCACTCGGACTGTTCGTCCGTCTGAGGGTGAAATGCCGTACTAAATTGAACATACGTGCCTAACGCTCGTTGCACTGCTCTCCAAAACTGTGATGTAAACTGCATCCCCCGATTCGAAATGATGGACACTGGCACATCGTGAAGGCGAACAATCACGTGGATATAAATATCAGCCAACCGCTCCAAGAATAAGCAGTACCAACTGGAATAAAATGCGTGGACTTGGTCAACCGATCTACAATCACCCAAACAACATCAAACTTCCTCAAAGTCCGTGAAAGTCCAACTACAAAGTCAATGGTAATACGCTCCCACTTCCATTTCGGCATTTCAAGTTTCTGAAGCATTCCGCCCGGTCTTTGAGGCTCGTATTTCACCTGTTGATAATTTAAACACCGAGCTACAAACCCAACTATATCTTTCTTCATTTTTCTCCACCAATAGTGTTGTCTCAAGTCTTGATATATCTTTGCGGTACCCAGATAAATGGAATATCGCGAACTGTGGGTTTCTTCAAGAATCAATTCACGCAGCCCATCTACATTTGGCACGCAAATCTAACCTTGCATCCTCAACATCCTATCATCTCTAATAGTAACATCTTTGGCATCTCTGTGCTGTACTGTGTCCTTCAGGACAAGCAAATAGGGATTATCATACTGGAGCTCTCTGATGCGGTCATATAAGGAAGACCGTGAAGTCACATAGGCTAGAACCCGACTGGGCTCCAAAACATCTAACCCCATGAACTGATTAGCCAAGGTTTGAACATCAACTGCAAAAGTCCTTTCACTAACAAGAATTAATGCAAGGCTACCCATACTCACCGCCTTTCTACTCAAGGCATCGGCCACCACATTGGCCTTCCCGGGATGATACAGAATAGTGATATTATAGTCCTTTAGCAGCTCCAACCATCTATGCTGCCTCAAAATTAGATCCTTATGTTTGAATAAGTGTTGAAGACTCCGATAATCTGTAAATACCTCAAAAGACACACCATAGAGATACTGCCTCCAAATTTTCAATGCATGAACAATGGCTGCCAATTCTAAATCATGGACAAAGTAGTTCTTTTCATGTGGTTTCAACTGGCGCGAAGCATAAGCAATCACTATACCCTCTTACATTAAGACACACCCAATACCAATCCGAGAAGCATCACAATACACTGTATAAGAGCTTGAAGCTGAAGGCAAAACTAGAACTGGAGCTGTGGTCAAGGCAGTCTTGAGCTTTTGAAAGCTCTCTTCACACTCATCCGACCACCTGAATGGAGCACCCTTTTGGGTCAATTTAGTCAAGGGTGATGCAATAGACGAGAAGTCCTCCACAAAGCGACGATAATAACTAGCCAATCCGAGAAATCTGCTAATCTCAGTAACTGAAGATGGCTTGTGCCAACTCTGAACTGCCTCTATTTTCTTTGGATCCACCTTAATTCCTTCACTGGACACTATATGTCCCAAGAATGCCGCCGAATTAAGCCAAAACTCACACTTAGAGAATTTGGCATAAAGTCTCTCTTCTCTTAGCCTCTGTAATACAATACCCAAGTGTCGTGCATGCTCCTCCTGGCTACGTGAGTGCACCAGGATATCATCAATAAATACTACGACAAACAAATCAAGATACGACTGAAATACACTATTCATCAAGTGCATAAATGTTGCTGGGGCATTGGTCAGCCCAAAAGACATCACGAGAAATTCATAGTGACCATAACAGGTCCTGAATACCATATTTAGAATATCCGAATCCCGAATTTTCAACTGGTGATACCCGGATCTCAAATCAATTTTGGAGAATACCCTCGCTCCTTGAAGATGGTCAAATAAATCATCAATACGCAGCAAATGATACTTATTCTTGATTTTAACTTTGTTCAACAGCCTATAGTCGATACACATCTGTATAGTACTATATTTCTTTTTCACAAATAGAACTGGTGCATCCCAAGGAGACACACTAGGCCTAATAAACCCCTTATCAAGAAGTTCCTGAAGTCGCCCTTTTAATTCTTTCAATTCAGCTGGTGCCATACGATACAGAGGAATAAAAATGGGCTGAGTGCCCGACACCAAGTCAATACCAAAATCAACATCACTGTCGGATGGCATACCCAGCAAGTCTACAGGAAATACATCCGAAAAGTCTCGCACTACCGGTACAGAATCAATAGAAGGAGTATCTGCATCAACATCTCTTACAAAGGCCAAATATGACAAACACCCTTCACAACCATATGTTGGGCCTTCAAATAAGAAATTACCTCATTGGGAACATAATTTAGAGAACCTTTCCACTCGACCTTCGGCAATCCCGGTATCGCCAACGTCACTATTTTTCCGTGATAGTCCAGAATAGCATGACATGAAGACAACCAATCCATACCCAAGATAACATCGAAATTGACCATACTAAGCAATAAAAGATCAACTCTAGTCTCCAGTCCCCCAATAGTTCCCACACACGACCGATACATATGATCCACAATAATAGTATTGCCCACTAACATAGATACATGAACAAGTGAAACTAAGGACTCACTGGGCATATCCAGATAATGAGTAAAATACGATGATACATACGAATAAGTGGAACCAGGGTCAAATAATATAGAAGCTTCCTTGTGGCACACTGAGACAATACATGTGTTCACTGCATCTGAAGCAACGACATCTGGCCTAGCAGGAAAAGCATAGAATCAGGGCTGACCGCCACCTGAACAACCTCCCTATCTTCAGCGACCCCTAGCTGACTGAGCCCCACAACGAGCTGGCTGGGCGGGTGGTGGAGTAACTGGTACAGGAGTTGTAGCCTGACTCCTCTACTGAACTGGACCTCGCGAAAAGTGGGGATAATATTTCCTCACATGACCCAACTCTCCACACTCATAGAAATCCCTCTCGAAAAATGATTGCGAGTTCTGAGGCAGACCTCGAGAACCAGAATAACTACTAGAAGAACCTGCTATAGATGAACCCTAAACTGATGGTGCACGAGATGAACTCTGAGCTGGAAGTGCACCAAGAGAAGACTGACTTTGTCGAGTACTGTATGGACCATGGCTAGCCGAACTCATGCCATAATAGTGGTGTTGCACCAACTGGTCTGCTCTTCTGATAAGTCCCCCCACTATCTGAAGTCAGCCCCAGAAAACTAAAAAGTAGTGAACGAGACCCCACTGGTCTCTAGAATACCCGTTGTCCGAAGCATACGCTGGCATTTATCCAAAAAACCCTGAGCATCCTCTGACTCAGCACCGCTAAATGATTGAGGTTGAAGCCTCCCAAATCTCTCAAGTTTCCTCTGCTCATCATCGGCCATAACGGGGATCACTTGGGCCTGAGCAGCTATAACCGGCTAGACTGGTGGTGCCCCCAGTATCTGAAGTCCCTGCACTACCTGCTCTGGAGTACGGGCAATAGGGGTATGAGTATCTCCCCCGACCTGAGAAGTGGAAGGTGCGGCCTGAGCTGAAACCACCCGAGCAAGGCTAGTGCAAACAGTCAAAATCTGAGCTAAAGCCTCCTGAAGGCCTGGAATCACAATAGGCATAACTGGTGCCTGAGCTGGTCCTGTCGGCTCAGCTATATCTAGAATCTGCTCCTGAGCTGGAGCAACTGGTGGTGCTACAAGTGCTGCTCCAACTGTGATACGAGCTATATCTCGACCTCTACCTCAGCCCCGACCTCAACCACGGCCCCAACCTCTTGCGGCCCTAACTGGTGGCACTGGTGGCTGATCGTCCGATCCGATAGTACGTGTACTCACCATATGTGAGAGAATAAAATAACAGAAATTTAGTTTCCTGAATCAATAAATTCGCATGACAGAGTACAAGAAAGTGAAATTTTCCTAAGGGTTCGACAACCTCTCGACAGACGTCTCCGTACCGATCCGCAAGACTCTACTAAACCTGCTCATGACTCGTGAGACCTATGTAACCTAAGCTCTAATACTAACTTGTCATGACCCAAATTTCGCATGTCGTGATGGTGCCTATCTCAATACTAGGCAAGCCGACAACCTCAATAAGCCACAATTTCTTTTAAGTTTGAAAATATAATATATAAATTTAATAGAAAAATCTCATACATACTGATATAAAATACACTCCCAAAACCCTGTGTCATTGAGTACATGAGTATCTAAATGATAACAAAGTCTGACTGCTAAAATCACTGTCTGAAAATATAGAACACTACAATAATTGAAAGGAAGAGAGTCAAGGTCAGCGGACGCTAGACAACTACCTTGATAGTCTCCAACTGATAATACTCTAAGATCTAACAGTCGCCGTATCCGGAAGCACCTGGATCTGCACACGAGGTGCAAAGTGTAGTATGAGTACAACCAACTCAATAAGTAACAAGACTAATCTTTGGGCTGAAAATAGTGACGAGCTCAGCAGGTACAGTCCAGTATAGAAATAACAGTACAAAAATGTAAGCATGCTTTCAAGTTCAACAGTTAAACTCAGTACTGTATATGGCCAATCCAGCCCAGGGAAGATCCATCCCATACATATATATACATCAAATGTCAGTCAGTGACTCAGTACCGTATAAGGCCAATCCAGCCTAAGGGTAAATTTATCCCCAAATATATATGACTAGGACAATATTCATGTCCAAGGAAAATTCATCACAATCATAAATCAATAAGACATATCCATGCCCTGGGAAGTCCATCCCGAACATATATAAATAAGGCAAGTACATGACGTGGGAAGTCTACCCCGAATATAAATCATCTACGCTTACTGTGGGGGGTGCATACTTCGGAGGGGCTCCTTCAGCCCAAGCGTGATATAAAGCCGATATGGTCTGCTGCAGGCGGGCAACCCCAATCCATATAATGATAAAGCTGATATGGCCTGCTGCAGGCGGGCATCCCCGATCCATATATATATATATATATATATATATATATATATATATATATATATATATATATATATATATAAAGCCGATATGGCCTGCTGCAGGTGGACACCCCCGATCCCATATATATCCTCATATTTATGAACATGACTGAGTATGAAATGTACATTTTAAAATAATTAAATTCAATAGCAACACGACCCTATGGTCCCAAAATATAGGCACGTAGCCTAAATGTCATCTTTAATACGAGTCTCATCTCAATTTCTCTAACACGTAGTGAATATTCGGATAATAACATGATTCTTTAATTTTATAACTTCACAGAATTTATTTAAGTCATAATTTCTATGGTAAACGCTCACACACTCGTCACCTAGCATGTGCGTCACTCCAACAATTGATATCACACAAAATTCAGGGATTCATACCCTCACAACCAAGTTTAGAAATGTTACTTACCTCAAACAATGTAATTCTTTACTCCACTATGCCTTTGCCTCGCGAATTGGCCTTCGAATGCCTCGAATCTAGTCACAATTAATTTGATTCAGTCAATACAAATCATTGGAATTAATTCCATATGAAAATACTAATTTTATAACAAAATCCGAAATTGAACTCAAAAATCGCACGTGGGGCCCACATCTCGAAACCCTATAAAAAGTTATAAAATATGAACACCAATTCAACCACGAGTCCAACCATACCAAATTTACCAAATTCCGACATCAACTCGACCTCCAGAACTTAAATTCTTATTTTAAAATCCCTAGACCCAAATCCTCTAATTTCACCTCAAAAATACGTAATCTAGTCAAAATACTCAATGATAATCCAATATTATTGACTAACAATGATCACAAGTGACTTACCTCAATATTTTCAATGAATTCTCTCTGAAAAATAGTCCAAAACCGTGTTGAAAATGTCCAAAATGACAAAAATGTCGGAACCCTATGTTTTTGTACACTGCCTAGAGGTTCCGCTTAAGCAGAATTTTTAACCGCATCTTCGGTTATGCTTTTGTGGTGAAGCAACCGCTTCTGTGGATAAGAAGTCCGCTTCTGCGAAAAGGCGTCCGCTTTTGCGATCCAGTCCCCCTTAGCCCAGGCCGCATCTGCGACAATTCTGTTGCTTCTACGGCCGCGCTTATGCGATTCCAGGCTTGCTTCTGCGAGCTCGCACATGCGAGCCAAATTCCGCAGGTGCGATTGCATTAGAATGCAGAAATTTTCAGATTTCTTCCAAGTCCAAAATTTAGTCCATTAACCATCCGATCCGAGGCCCCCGGGACCTCAACCAAATATACCAATAAGTCCCAAAACATCATGCGAGCTTAGTCGAAATCTTAAATCACATCAAACAACTCTAAAACCATGAATCATACCCCAATTCAAGCCTAATGAAGCTAAGAAATTTCAACTTCTACATTCGATGCCGAAACCTATCAAATCAAGTCCGATTGAACTCAAATTTTGCACACAAGTCATAAATGATATAACAAATATATTTTAATTTTCAGAATCGGATTCTGACCCCGATATAAAAAAGTTAACTCCCCGGTCAAACTTCCAAACTTAAATTTCTAATTTCGCCATTTCAAGCCTAATTTAGCTGCGGGCTTCCAAATAATTTTTCGGATACGCTCCTAAGTCCAAAATTACCATACAGAGCTATTGAAATTATCAAAACTCTATTTTGGAGTACTTTACATATAAGTCGACATCCGACCAACTATTTCAACTTTAACTTTACATCTTGGAACTAAGTGTTCCAATTTCATTCTGAAGTCTCTCCGACAAGTCACATATTTATAGTTGAACACATGATAAGCAGTAAATGGGGAAACATGGATGTAATACTCGAAACGACTGTCTGGGTCGTTACAATAAACTATGAATATAACCATAGAATCTTGAAATATAATCACTTTCAGATATAGAACACTTACCCAAGTCAAAGTCGTGAATAACTCCTCCAAAATTGCCCAAAATCGAGGCTTTCAATCTCAAAAGAATATGAAGACAATGGCCAATTTCGACCCCTAAATGTTCTGCCCAGTTCCGCTTCTGCGAGGATCTCATCGCGCCCGCGGAGTCGCTTTTTCCACACATGCGTTGCTTCTGCCGAGCACACTGGCCAGCAGCCCCATCGCACCTGCGGCAGTGGTCTCGCTTTTGCGCACGCGCATGTGCACTGCTAGATCCCACTCCAGCGAGCACACGCCCTTCTCCTCCGATTCAGCGAGAATGCACCCGCGGTCCTAAATGCGCAAGTGCGAAGGAACCAACAACCAGAAAATCCAGCAGCTCCGACAAGGTGCCAAACGATCCGAACCCCGTCCGAAACTCATCCGAGCTACTCGGGACCTCGTCCTATTATACCAATAAGTCTCGTAACATAACACGAACCTACTCAGGGTTTCAAATCAAATCAAATAATGTCGAAACTACGAATCGCACTATGAATCGAACTTATGAACTTTCAAATATTCCAACTTCCAAAACTCGCGCTGAAATATATCAAATCATTTTGGAATGACTTCAAATTTTGCATGCAAGTCATGAATGACATAACGAAACTATTCAAATTTTCGGAATCGAAATCCGAGCCCGATATCAATCAAGTCAACCTTCGGTCAAATTCCTAAATATTTCAAAACTCCAACTTTTTTCAACTTTCGCCAAAATATGCCGAATTGTCCTACAGACATCCAAATCCAAATTCGGACATACGCCTAAGTCCGAAACTACCATACAAAACTATTGAAATAATAAAATTTTTATTCCGGAGTCGTTTCCTTAAAGGTCAAACTCATGCCAACTCTTTTCATTTAAGATTCAAGAATAAGAATTGTTCTTTCAATTAAATCTTGAATCGTTCGAAAACCAAACTCGACCACAGACGCAAGTCATAATACACAATACGAAACTGCTCGAGATCTTATGCCGCCGATCGGGACATTAATTCTCAAAACGATCAGTCGGATCATTACAAATACTTTCGATACGGAGAATAAATTTATATATAAAAGTTTATTAAAATAGCAAGAAGCGATAGGTGTGACCCATAACTTTAAAAATAAAATGAGTTCAATGTTAAAAAAGCTTAAAAGTTGATCACATAAAATCTAAATCCCGGATCCGCCTCCGTTTCACACATATATTTATAATATAAGCTAAAAAGTAACGGGTTCAATTTAACTCATAACTAACACTAAAGATGAGCACTTGAGGAGCCACCTAAAGTGTTGGAGATACGGGGACTTTGGGTGTTTAAGAATAAAGAGGAAACGATATGGATGTCACATCTACAGCTTTTTAGTGTTTTTCTTTTTAAATATTATTACTATATCATTTAAGAAGTTAAAATAAGGGTAACTGACCCATAATATTTTGTCCAAGGAACTTGGAATAAGGAACTCTGCAATGAAAGTCAACTTTATGTTCCCCCATCAATCTATTTCTAGTACCTTTGAGATAAGGAAAACCATATTATATTCGGTTGAAGACTTCCATATTTAGGAAACACAACATATAACACTTCATGTGTAGCATTCAAATTACTCGATGCCGAAGCTTCCTTTTGTTTTTATGTGGTAAAGCAAATACTTGCGCTTCCAAGTAGCATTTGGTAATATAATACAAGTTGAGTGTTTGCAGTTCTTGTGTTGCTTGAATCAAAATAGATTTTGCTTTCCTAGAAGGGAAAGAAAACATATTCCATAATTTTATATGAGATCTCCATCTTAACTGCCGTTTGGACATAATTTAAAAATATTATTTATTCATGGAATTTGATCCGTTTTTGAAAATTTTTTGAAGAAAATCTTTCAAGTTTCAAAAGCTGATTTGGGTGAGTATTTTTTTTCACTCACAAAACTTGAATTTCTTTTTAAATAAAATGCATATCCAAATATAACTTCAACTTTTAAAAATTATTTTTCAAAACAACTTCAAAAACTCTTTTTTTTCAAATTTCAGCCAAATTTATGTCCAACGTCTACTTAAGATGAAGCTTTTAATTCTCCTAAAAATAATAAATAATACATGTTTAATATATCTCTTAATAGTCATGCAAAGTTGAAGTGATTTTCTAGCTATTTAAATTTGGCCGGAAGCAAGTGATTTATTTAAGAAATCAAAATGTATTAATTTGTTTCTTCAAAATTACCCTTGTTTAATAAATGATCGAACGAATTTCTAAGAACTAATTCAAAACTTCTTTACATTTTCCTATGAATTAATTAAAATAAACCGCTTAATTAATATATTAATTGACTTTTTCCCTTTTTGCCCCTTTTGTCTTTTTATTTTTTTGAGCCGAGGGTCTTTCGGAAACAACTTCTCTACTCCTTCGGGGTAGGAGTAAGGTCTGCGTACACACTATCCTCCCCAGACCCCATTAGTGGAATTTTACTGAGTTGTTGTTGTTGACTTTTTAGTGAAGGTGCTAAACCCCACTTAAAAGGAAGAGATCATTTCAGCGACCTCCCTCCAGGTTTGATTTGGTAACACTCACCTTCCTTGTGGTTTGCAATATTACACTTACATCCCTTATTTTGATTCTATTGTAATATAATTTAAATTGATTTATTATTAATATAAAATAATTATAATCTAACCAATTTACCCTTCAAATGTATAGTTTTCCATGTCAATTTTATTTCACTGTATGTGTCTATCAGTCTATGGAATAAGATCCCTAACCATTGTCGCCAAAACTACGCCATTGAAGTTGATGATGGCCCAAACGAAATCAACGATAATCTTCAATCTCAATATAAAATGATTGGATTTTACCTCATCCCTCTCGACATGAGACATGGTTTATTGGAACTCTTTGCAAAATCCCCTTTCAAATATCGTATGCTTTTGGTGGCTTAATTTTATAAATTACTTTCCAAGAAAATAAATTAAAAACAAAGAGAAATTAAATAAACCCATGAGACAGAAAAATGTATGGAGGTGGCGAACTGGCCGGATTTGGCAACATTTTGGGATTGTAAAACATAATAAGATCTAATGGTAATTTATTGAAAAAGAATTAGGTTATTATAAAGAAATTACTTAAAGAAGATATTCAGTAAGTTAATCAATCAATCAAAAATTTAAAAGGATAAATTAGTCATTTAGTACTTTTTTTTTACATTAATAATAAATAGGTTAAAACCAATGTTACAAAAGAATCAAAATAAGAGAGGTAAGCATAATATTGAAAATCAAAAGGGAGGTGAGTGTTTAATAAGTTCAATTAGAAATGAATTGATTAACACTCCTTTACAAGTAGCGGTGGATTAATTAAGGAAACTTGTACCCGCGTTTGAAGGATGCTTAAAGTCAAACAGGGATATATATATATATATATATATATATATATATATATATATATATATATAACACATTCACCAGATTCTAAATTTTATTTGTGTTATATATTTCAGGAGTAGCAGCAATTCTCATTGCTAAAGCAATTGTTTAAAAAATGTAAGGACTTAATTCTTGGCTAGGTTTGGCATCTATATTCTTACCTACTCTCAGCATTTAATAGTTTCTTGATTGTCAGTCACCTATATCCACCGGCCTCTTCGGGTTTGGCTCTTCTGTTCTCTCTATTTTTAAATATTAGTAAAAAAAATATTTATATAATTTGATTATTTATAACGTAATTATAGGTCCTTGAGCATGAGTGCACACACATATATTTAAGTAATTTTGAAAAAATATAATATTGTTATATATGATTTAGGGAAATGAGCATGAGTTCACGTGAACTATACTCTAAGAGCTAGATACGCCCATACAGATAACTTATATTTTTATCGATTACTAAGTCAATACTTTTTTCGATATTGAGTATAGATATATATGTGAAAATTAATAAAATTTTAAAAAGTTTAAATTTTAAACCTATAATTTCAAAAGTTTAGTGGGTCCAGAGTAAGAGACTAAAGTTAAACCCGTCAAATGAGAATTCTAGATCCATCTCTTTATAATAGTGCACCCATCCTCTTGAAATACTGGATCCGTCTCTGGACTTACCTGCAATTACAGATTAAACTACACCCATAATATAAAAAAAATTATTATTAATGTATATAATTTAAATTGTTTCTTTAATTGAATGCGATTGAATGTAGCTCACGTTTTTGATATGGTTGGAATCCAAAGATTTATAGAGTTTTAACTTTTGTAAAATAACCGTGTAATTTTTTTTATTACTATTTGGTTATGTAAATGATAATCGCAAATAATTATTCATAAAAATTAAAATTAATAATTACCTAAAAAAAATAACACAAAATATCTAATAGAGTGATAGGATATACGTAAACGTTAAATTCATGCACATATTGTGTAACTGAAGTGGGGCCGAGGCGGAATCATGAAAATTTGCTGCTTCTTTGCATGAGGGGAATACGCAATGCAAATAGCTAGCTAGTATGAAAGAAAGAAAGTATAGCGGACATTTTGAATATGTCCTAATATGATTGCTTGGACGAAATCCCAAATTTCCACATGTTCACTTTGTTCTTGGTCAATTACCACCCATCTTTTCTCAACATCAACAAATAATCATTCTTAAAAAAAAATAAAAAAATAAAAAATAAATTTTGAAGTTTATGAGTTCTTATAACAATCTCAAATAAATATTATAATAATAATTAATTTATAATTAAATATTTAATAAATTTTAAAATATAAATATAAAATCTGGACAAAAAATATTGAGTTCACATAAACTCATAACTAACACATTACATTCCCCCGTGTTCCACAACATTAGTACTATACCCCATTATTAGTTTTGGCTAGTGAGAAACGTGGAACTTTTTATGGCAATAATTTCTATTAATTCTCTTTCTTTTGGTAGTTGAGCTATCTATCCTTACTTGGAACAACTCATGCCTAACCCTACCCCCTATTATGAAAACTGGATTACATACAAACACCATACTATCTGAATAACATATTAAATCTATCTTTCTTGTATCCATTATATATGTAGGTATTTCCTATTCTTTCTTACTCATTACTTCTTCCCTTAAATTTCTTTGAGAAGCTAAGTTCCCTTTTGTTTTCTTTCCTACCCTCCAAAACTAACTACATAAAGCGTGTTGCCTTCTTTTGCCTTTGATCAAGACAACTCCATACAATTATTTTTCTTCTTGGAGGTTTAATTAGTTCAGCTTCTTGTACACTTCTTCTTCTACGTCAATCTTGAACTCTTTAATTTTTTTTTTTTTTTTTTTACAAGAAGCTAATTAGTACAAAAATGGCAAACGAAAGTATAGAAATGGAAAAGGAGAGACTAACAGCAGAGATGGATTTCAAAGATTCATCCTCAGTTGTTATCAAAATCCGGCGAAAATTGCCAGATTTTTTACAATCTGTAAAGCTTAAATATGTTAAGCTAGGGTATGGTTATTCATGCAACCCTGCTACTCTTCTTCTTCTTGTTACCATTTTGCCCGTGGTTACCCTCACTCTTATTCAGCTCACCGGTCTAAAACTAGACCGGTTTTCTGATATATGGACAAGTCCAACTTTACTTGTTGACACTTCAACCGGTCTTGCCGGTTCAATAGTGCTCTTTTTCTTTTTAGGTATTTACTATGTCAAAAAACCTAGACCGGTTTATTTGGTTGATTTTGCTT
Source organism: Nicotiana tomentosiformis (assembly GCF_000390325.3). Taxonomy (NCBI): domain Eukaryota; kingdom Viridiplantae; phylum Streptophyta; class Magnoliopsida; order Solanales; family Solanaceae; genus Nicotiana; species Nicotiana tomentosiformis. Next base: position 19,516,368 of record NC_090819.1, read on the forward strand.
GTTATAAACCTGAAGATGAGCGAAAAATGTCCGTGGATTCGTTCTTGAAGATGACAGAAGAGAACGGCGCATTTACTGACGAGACTATAGTCTTTCAAAAAAGAATATCCGAACGTTCTGGTTTAGGTGACGAGACCTATTTTCCTAGAGGAATCACATCCAACCCACCAAATTTGTGCATGAAAGAGGCACGAGCGGAGGCCGAGACGGTTATGTTCGGTGCATTGGACCAACTTTTTGCCAAAACCAAAGTCAAGCCAGAGGAAATTGGAATCCTCATAGTAAATTGTAGCTTGTTTAATCCAACCCCATCTCTCTCCTCAATGATTGTCAACCATTACAAGCTCAAAACTGACATTAAGAGTTACAACTTAGGTGGCATGGGCTGTAGTGCTGGCCTAATTTCAATTGACTTAGCCAAACATCTATTAAAAGCAAATCCAAACACATATGCAGTTGTTGTTAGCATGGAGAACATTACATTAAATTGGTACTTTGGAAATGATAGGTCAATGTTGCTATGCAATTGTATATTTCGTATGGGAGGAGCAGCCATGCTTTTGTCTAACAAGTCGAAAGACCGAACCCGGTCCAAGTACGAGCTGGTCCACACGGTTCGAACCCATAAAGGAGCTGATGACAATAGCTACAACTGTGTGTACCAAAGAGAAGATGACAAGGGAGTGATAGGTGTGTCACTAGCTCGTGAACTTATGGCAGTAGCTGGGGATGCTTTAAAAACTAACATCACCACGTTAGGACCATTGGTGTTACCACTCTCGGAGCAATTCAGGTCAGAACTGAACTCATTATTTTCAACTAGAATAATTTATAAAAGTACAAAAATATTTAAAGGGGAAAAGGTAAAAAAATATCTCTTAACTAATGGGAATATTTTAGCTTTTTCTTATCCGTTATACTTTAAAGTCATTCATATTCCTTGCCCTTAACCCTAACGAACTCCAACTTAAAGTATACGGAGGGTAATTTGAAATTATAGTAAAAAGTAGAGGAATAAATTTAGATTTTCTCCACGAAGTATTTTGAAATATAGAATCCACCTAATCTATGTTGGAGCTCTTTCAAAGTCGGACAAATACGAGATAATTTATTAACGATAAGGGTGCTAGGGACCAAAGTATAATGGATGGTACAATTAAGAATTTTATATAGTGTAGCGGTAAACTTGGACCTTTTTATTTAAGATATATACACATAACAAGTTCATATTTATTCTGAATCTACTGGCTTTAAATTCTGGGTTCGCATCTAATTCAGGTTCTTTGTAACATTGGTCAAGAGGAAGATGCTAAAAGCAAAAGTGAAGCCCTACATACCAGATTTCAAGCTAGCATTTGAGCATTTCTGCATACACGCAGGAGGGAGAGCAGTTTTAGATGAAATACAAAACAACCTAAATCTAAGTGATTGGCACATGGAACCATCAAGAATGACACTACACAGGTTTGGGAACACTTCAAGCAGCTCTTTATGGTACGAGTTAGCCTATTCAGAAGCAAAAGGAAGAGTGAGCAAAGGGGATAGAGTTTGGCAAATAGCATTTGGTTCTGGTTTCAAATGTAACAGTGCTGTGTGGAAATCACTAAGAGAAATTGATTGTAATGAAGTCAATAGAAATGGTAACCCTTGGGCCGACTGCATTCAACGTTACCCTGTGAAAGTTGCCCTTGCCAAGACATAGAAGCATACAGCGGAGCCAGGATATGAAGTTTATGTGTTTTGAATTTTCTATCGAACCCGGCCCATAACTCGTCTTAATTAGCTACTGTGTATGCTATTAAATATTTATGCATTAAAATAAATTTTTTAATACGAATACAGAATCTAAGTAAAAGTTATTGATTTCGTCCGAGCCCATCCTAATGATATAGCTCCGCCTCTATGGAGCCATAGATTATATGTCAATATTCGGTTAGTGAAAAATGGGATGCTGGCATAATTGATTGTGGTTAGTAAAGAAGAATCATTCTAGTTCACGCAAGTCTAGTTTCAACTTTTAGGTGGGCAGCTTGCCTCATTGATTATGGTTCAAGAAATACAACTACTATTTATGAGTTCGTGTGACATTCTCCTTTTGTTCTTTAATTATCTTCTCACTTTTATATGTTAGAAATGATACTTCTATTACTCCAGACTGTCATGCTAAATTCTACTCTCTCCGTACATTTCTACTTGTTCATTATACTAAAAATACATTTTCACTTTTACTTGTCCACTATACTAAATTAAGAAAAAGCCAATTTTTCCCTTGTTTTACCCTTATAAATAACTGCTCATTCCCCAAATCATTTTATAAGACTTTTGGAAATGCTATTATTGTTATGAGTAAAATTATAAAATACATACTTTATTTTTTTTTTTTTAAAGGGAATGTAAAATCAAAAGTGGACAGCTAAAAATGAAGGGAGGGAATATTGATTAAGCTTATTCAGATCTAACTCGTTCGTGGGCTTATTATTTGAAGATGAATTTAAGTAATTCTATGCCCTGACAGTGACGAGAATAAAAGTATTTAAACAATGAGGTAACTTATAAAATATTTACGAGCCAATATTCTAAGATATGTAATCTAACCTGTTACTGCAAGTTAACCTATATATATATATATATATATATATATATATATATATATATATATATATATATATATATATATATATATAACCGAGTTTGCCCTTCGTGTGACTAATCAAGATTGAAGCATGATGGACCGAGGTTCGTCATTATAATATCGAGCTATGATGTGAAGTTGGAAGGTCGAGCTCGACCCAGAGATTGATCAGTACCGAGATCGAGTCAAGGTCGAACTCGAGACCCAGAGACCGATCAATACCAAAATCGAGTCAAGGTCGAGCTCGAGCCAAGGAACAAAAAAACTGTTATAGCCGTATTTGGGGAGAGAATCTCGGCTGAAATCACGCCTTGAATCAAGGAAAAGCCAATTAATTAATCTATCATGAGATCCCTACTATATATTTTTAATTATATCCAAAGTAGGATTCCTCAACTATATTAAAAGTGTCTATCATTTGTAAAGGGAGATTATTGATTCACACACTCAGATTGACTAAGATTTACATAACATCTAGCAAACATTATCCCTCTTTTGGGCTTTGATATTGATTCATATTGCTCTCTTATCAATCGCTCTCCATTCAATTTAGGGTTTATATTCATTCCTTTTATAGTTAATTTCCATATACATTTAATTATTTTTCTAATTTGTACCAAGTTATACCACGTATCCTTAGAACTACGTATAAATTCAACTCTATTTATTTTTCGGGTAAACAGTTTGGCGCCCACCGTGGGGCTAAGGATAAAAGTGGTTATTTGGTACGAATCGCTGTAAAACACACCATTTTACACTTGCTCTTGGAAGTATCTTTGATTTCAGGTTAAAAACGACAAACTCTCAATTAATGGCCCTACCTATCGACAACGAAGTTGGCCTTCAAGATGAGAACAACAACTTGGTGACCGGGGATGAAAGGCCACTCGTCGACCCCGTTGAAACTCGGGACGTAGATCCAATTGACATTAATTCACATGTGTCCATTGAGGCGAACCAACGTTCCAACCCCAAAAACAACATTCACGGTGGAACTCGATCTGCAGTTCAAAATACCCAAAATGTTAGAGAAGACGGGATCAGCCTGCGTATGATTTTTGAAATGTTGCAAGCTCAATAGGTAGCGATAGCTCAGTTGCAGAGCCAAACCCAGACACCGAGCAGGCCCGAGCCCGGTCCACCCCAAGAAGTCACCCACAAAACACGGCCAGCTGTAGTAAGATCAAATGAACAAGAATCGGGGACTAATCCCGAAATTATTAGGATGCTCGAGGAACTGACAAAACGAATTGAGTCAGGAGAAAAGAGGATTGAAGCAAACGACAAAAAAAGTAAAAACTTTTAACTCATGGGTTGATCAGATTCCGGGGCCACCACCGATATTGAAGGGTTTGGATTCCAAAAAATTCATACAAAAGCCTTACCCCCCGAGCGTAGCTCCCAAACCAATCCCCAAAAAGTTCCTCATGCCTGAAATTCCTAAATATAATGGGACGATCGACTCCAACGAACATATCACCTCTTACACATGTGCCATTAAAGGGAACGATCTAGAAGACGATGAGATCGAATATGTATTATTGAATAAGTTCGAGGAAACCCTGTCAAAGGGGGCAATGATATAGTATCATAGTTTACCGCTATCTCTATTGATTCTTTTTCTATGCTTGCGGATTCTTTCGTAAAAGCACATGCCGGAGCCATAAAGGTCGAGACCGGGAAGTCAGACCTTTTCAAGGTAAGGCAAAATGACAACAAGATGCTAAGAGAGTTCGTATCTCGTTTCCAAATGGAACGAATGGATCTACCACCGGTCGCAGATGGTTGGGCCGTTCAAGCTTTCACCTAAGGACTGAACGAACAAAGCTCGATGGCTTCACGACAGTTGAAGCAGAACTTGATCGAGTACCCGACTGTTACCTAGACTGATGTACACAATCGATATGAATCGAAGATTAGAGTCGAAGACAACTAGTTGGGTTCTGGGTCCGTTATTAAAAGGGACATCGACCGATAACCAAGGTCGAACAAGGACCGATATCGGCCGTATAACGGAGATCGTAGGGGTAGCGAACCTGCACGCAACTCCATACGAGGCGAAAGGAGAAGTGATCGAGGCCAAGGGTCTCGGGGGCTGATGAACAAGAATGGGTTCGACATGCATACCGGACCTAAGAAAGCACCACGGTTATCAGAATATAACTTCAACATTGATGCATCCGCCATCGTGTCGACTATAGGACGCATCAAAGATACTAAATGGCCTCGACCTCTGCAGTCCGATCCAACCCAGAGAAATCCCAATCAAATGTGCAAGTATCATGTCACCCATGGCCACAGAACTGAAGATTGCAGACAGTTAAGAGAGGAGATAGTCCGGTTATTTAATGAAGGGCACATTCGAGAGTTTTTAAGTGACCGAGCCAAAAACCATTTCAAAAACAGAGATTTCAATAGACAAAATGAACAAGAAGAGCCACAACACATCATCCACATGATCATCGGAGGGATCGATGTCCCCTAGGGGCCGGTTCTTAAATGCACTAAGATGTCGATTATAAGAGAGAAGCAATCTCGAACTCAGGATTACACACCTGAAGGAACCTTGTCCTTTAGTGACGAAGACACGGAAGGAATCATGCAACCCCATAACGATGCACTGGTAATATCTGTACTTATAAATAAAACTCAAGTTAAGCATGTGTTAATTGATCCAGGTAGTTCGGCCAACATCATTCGATCAAGGGTCATAGAGCAACTCGGTCTACAGGACCAGGTCGTGCCCGCAACCCTAGTACTAAACAGATTCAATATAGCATGTGAAACCACTAAGGCCGAGATAATTTTGCCAGTAAACGTGTCTGGGACCATACAAGAAACGAAGTTCCACGTGATCGAAGGCGACATGCGATATAATGCCCTATTCGGGAAGACGTGGATCCACAAAATGAGAGTAGTACCCTCGACCCTTCACCAGGTTCTAAAATTCCCAACACTAGAGGGAATTAAAACGGTCTACGGGGAGTAACCGGCTGCAAAGGAAATGTTTTCCGTCGATGAAGGGATTCCGATATCTTCACTATCATCGACAAATGGATCAGATTCAAAGGAGAAACGGGATACCAAATAGCAATCACAAATGCCAGCCTCGACCCAACTAGAGAATCATAAGACTGACGAAGATGATGATTATGGGATCCCTCGATCCTTCATGGTCCCCGATGATTCTGACGCTACCAAATCTACGGTCGAAGAACTGGAGCAAAACACGCTAATCGAACATCTGCCCGAGTGAAAAGTATACCTTGGCACGGGGTTAGATTCTGAGCTCAGGAAAAAGCTTATTCAATTTCTTATAGCTAACATGAACTGTTTCACTTGGCCCCATCTTGACATGATAGGGATCCCACCGGAAATAACCACTCATAGACTAAGCTTGGATCCGAAATTCAATCCGGTAAAGCAAAAAAGAAGGCTCCAGTCTGAGGTTAAACATGCCTTTATCAAGGACGAGGTAACCAAACATCTTAAAATAGGATCCATTCGAGAAGTAAAATACCCCGAATGGCTAGCAAATGTGGTGGTAGTCCCTAAGAAGGGAAACAAACTTAGGATGTGTATAGATTATAAAGACCTGAATAAATCATGCCCTAAGGATTCTTTTCCTTTACCTAATATTGATCGTATGATCGATGCCACGGCCGGCCACGAGAATCTTAGTTTTCTCGATGCCTACTCCGGGTACAACCAGATACAGATGGACCCGGAGGACCAGGAAAAGACCCCGTTTATCACTAAGTACGGTACCTACTGTTATAACGTAATGCCATTCGATCTAAAAAATGCTGGTGCAACTTATCAATGCCTAGTAAACTGAATGTTCAAAAAACAAATAGGAAAATCAATGAAAGTTTAATTAATGACATGTTAGTTAAGTCCCTGCGAGCAGAGGACCATTTAAAGAATTTGCAGGAAACTTTCGATATACTGAGGAAGTACAATATGAAGCTCAACCCCGAAAAATGTGCATTCGTGGTTGGCTCGGGCAAGTTTCTTGGTTTCATGGTGTCCAATCGGGGAATCGAGATCAACCCCGATAAAATCAAAGCTATCAAGGATCTCATGGTAGTATATAATGTAAAGTCCTTACTGAGGCTAACAGGACGGATAACCGCCCTAGGACGATTCATTTCGAGATCCTCATATAGGAGCCACCGATTTTTCTCACTACTTAAGAAGAAAAACAACTTTGCATGGACTCCGGAATGCCAGCAGGCTTTGGAGGAACTAAAGCAGTATTTATCGAGACTGCTGCTGCTTCATACCCCGAAAGTGGATGAACAACTTTACCTGTACTTAGCTATCTCGGAGATAGCAGTAAGTGGAGTCCTGGTTCGAGAAGAACGAGGTACGCAATTCCCTATTTATTATGTCAGTCGGACCTTAGGCGAGGCCAAAACTAGATATCCACACTTAGAAAAATTAGCGATTGCTTTAACAAGCGCCTCTAGGAAACTAAAATCATATTTCCAGTGTCATCCGATACATGTTGTAACAACTTATCCTCTTCGAAATATTTTGCACAAACCCGAGCTTTCTGTTCGATTGGCCAAATGGGCCATAGAAATCAGCGGGTACGATATTGAGTATCGACCCCGAACCACTATCAAATCTCAAATCTTGGCGAACTTCGTGGCTAACTTTACGCCGACCTTCGTACCCGTGATTGAAAAAGAACTACCTATAAAATCGGGTACCTCTTTGGGAGTCTGGACCCTCTTTACGGATGGTGCCTCGAACGCGAAGGGGTCCGAACTAGGCATCATACTAAAATCACCCACAGGTAATGTAGTCAGACAGTCTATCAAAACTACAAAATTGACTAACAATGAGGCCGAGTATGAGGCCATGATTGCAGGTCTCGAACTAGCTAGAAGCTTGAGAGCGAAAGTCGTAGAGGCTAAGTGTGATTCCCTCCTCGTGGTAAACCAAGTTAACGGGACTTTTGAAGTCCGAGAAGATCGAATGCAGAGGTACTTGGATAAACTATAGGTGACTCTACATCGATTTAAGGAATAGACCTTGCAACATGTACCCCGAGAACAGAACAACGAGACCGACGCTCTTGCAAACTTAGGTTCATCGGCCGAAGATGACGAACTCAACTCGGGGACTATCGTACAACTCATGAGATAGATAATCGAAGAAGGTCACGCCGAGGTAAACTCCACAAGTTTTACCCGGGATTGTAGAAACAAATATATAGAGTACTTCAAGAATGGGAAGCTTCCATCAGATCCAAAGGAATCGAGAGCTCTGCGCATAAAGGTAGCATGATTCACCTTGTCCGAAGACGGAACGCTGTTTAGAAGGATGTTTGATAGACCATTGGCAATATGTTTGGGACCAGGAGATACCGATTACATCCTACGGGAAATTCATGAGGGCACTTGTGGAAACCATTCCGGTGCCGATTTGCTGGTCCACAAAGTAATCAGAGCTTTGGACTGATATGGGCAAGGATGCAGTGGAGTTCTTTTGAAAATGCGACAAATTCCAAAGACATGCGCCCATGATTCATCAACCCGGGGAGCTACTCCACTCGGTCCTATCTCCATGGCTTTTCATGAAATGAGGAATGGACATCGTTGGCCCCCTCCCATCGGCCCCAGGTAAGGCTCAGTTTATTTTTGTTTATGACTGATTATTTATCTAAATGGGTTGAAACACAGGCTTTCGAGAAAGTAAGAGAAAAAGAAGTGATAGACTTCATTTGGGACCACATCATATGTCGATTCGAGATGCCATCTGAGATTGTATGTGATAATGGAAAATAATTCATCGGCAGCAAAGTAACTAAATTTTTCGAAGATCACAAGATCAAAAGGATCCTATTAACACCTTATCATCCCAGCGGGAACGGACAAGCCGAATCGACTAACAAAACCATCATCCAAAATCTTAAGAAGAGATTGACCGACGCCAAAGGAAAATGGAGAGAAATACTACCCGAGGTCCTATGGGAATACTGCACAACATCGAAATCAAGTACCGGAGCAACACCATTCTCGTTGGTTTATGGCACCAAAGCTCTGATCCCGGTCGAGGTCGGAGAATCTAGCATCAGGTTTCGATATGCAACAGAGGAGTCGAATAACGAGACCATGAATACGAGTCTAGAATTGTTGGACGAAAGACGGGAAGCCGCTCTCGTCCAATTGGCTGCCCAAAAATAGCGAATCGAGAGGTACTACAATCGAATAACCAATCTTCGACATTTTAAAATAGGGGACTTGGTGCTAAGAAAAGTAATCCTCAACACCCGAAATCCAAATGAAGGGAAACTGGGTCCGAACTGGGAAGGACCGTATCAGGTTCTCGAAATCATCGGAAAAGGATCCTACAAGCTCGGTATGGTAAACAGCAAACAACTACTGAGCAATTAGAACGTATCGCACCTAAAACGATGCTACTGCTAAGGTACGATCCTCCCATATTCATATGTATTTCGAAACTAACCCTTGCAGGTGTTCGACCAGAAACAGGGATGGATTCTTCAACTCGAAGCCTTTAGGTCTGAAAGCCCGCGTTGCACTCTTTTCCCCTTAGATCGATTTTGTCCCAAATGGGTTTTCCGGTGAGGTTTTTAATGAGGCAACCATTGATCGTGCTAACTTAGAATAGTTTAATAGTATTCAAGGCCTCTTTACAATCAACCTCGAATACTGGGGGGCATTGCCCTCGAATATATTAAGTTCGATGCAAGGAAGTTACTTCATGGCAACAGGGTCTCAGTAGGAAAAAATTGTAAAGGCCAAATGGTCAAACGAACCATGCCCACGTAGTTTGCTCGAGCCCTGGCACAAAGCATGTACGCATGTGTAGATGACTTATAAAGAGAAATTTCTTCTTTGCCAATATCTCATACCTCAGAAAGGTTCTTCTACTTCATATTCTCGATCTATTATGCAAACAGGCTTAAAGGTCGACCATGACCGGAGTTCGAATGATTACCCCCACAAATCGGGGACTGCCATCCGAAAAATCAACGGGATCAAATTATATAAACTCTGAAGATCATAAGCCCAAGATGCAAATCCTGAACTAAAGAGGGATTTTTATAGGCCACGGCCACCCCACTTGGGGACTGATACTTCAGGCAAGCTCGAAGTAAAACGAGAAAACAAGCCCATGATGCAAATACCAGACTAAAGAGGCTACGACCGAATTAACACGAATCGGAGACGTCCGAATTCCGTAACAAAACAGGGTTAGAAAGGCTACCTCCGGCAAAATCATAAAAGGATTCGATAATATCAAGCCTCGAAAACTCTAATGAGTACAAAATTGTTTGAACTCTCGAATGATTCCTATTTCATGCTAAGGCATTACAAGTTTTGCAAATATGAATGATAAGAAATTTTTTCTATCCGGAAAGGGGACAAGGCCATAAACAATCCTTTTTTACAAAAACCTAAAGGTTACTTTACTTCGAGTTCGAGCAAGCACTCACTTAACCATAAAGCTTAAGAGCTGTTTTCTGCTTTGAGTTCGAGAGACCGTCCTCGCTCAACTAAAAACCTAAGGGTTACTTTACTTCGAGTTCGAGCAAACACTCACTCGACCATAAAGCCTAAGGGCTATTTTCTGCTTTGAGTTCGAGAGACCGTCCTCGCTCAACTAAAAACCTAAGGGTTACTTTACGTCGAGTTCGAGCAAGCACTCACTCGATCAAAAAGCCTGAGGGCTGCACTAGTTCAGTTTTGATCAAATTATCTGAACCCCGACCTTATAATACAACTTCACAATTCTATAAGGCAGAAAGGAAGAAAGTTTTTTTATATATGTCAAAAATTATTTATAAGGGCAGCATGGCCCAATCAAGTTTCTCTACAAAAGACTGAAACGGTCTTAAAAGAAACACAAAACATACTAATCCTAAAGGACTTAGTCCTCTCCAGGAGCAGCATCTTTGCCCTCGAGGCCCCCTTCACTTTCGTATCCGCCCATACTCCCGGTATCATCATCATCATCATCAGGAAAGGACAACACTCTAACTTTGGCCTCGAGCTCCTTAGCATTCTCGATCTCGGCTGTAAGATCGAAGCCACGAGCATGGATCTCCTCGAGAGTCTCCCTTCGAGACTGGTTTAGCATGATCGGCAACCCAGTTTGCTCGAGCCTGAGCCGCTTCGGCAACCTACTTTGCTCGAACCTGAGCAGCTTCAGCATCGGACCGGTTGACGGCCACCATTGCATTAGCATTTTCCATGGCTGTTTCGACCTCCGATTTGGCCGCTGCAAGTTCTGTAGCCAATCTCTCTCGATCAAAAGTTGCTGAGCCCAACCGAGACTGGAACTCCTCGATTTTCTTGGCTTGCACCAAGGACTTCTCTTTCAAGCCTCGGAGTTGGGTCTCAGCCGAGGCCAGTTGAGCTCGAGCAGCCTCCTTTTATGAGGCAAGGCGGTCCATGTTCTTTTTTCACTCTTCGGCCTCCGACTTCACTGCATCCACTTCAACACGAAGCTGCCTGATAACATCGAACTTTTGTTGAACCTGTGGGACTAAACTGTTAGCCATCATGACCGAGTTAGTGATATTAACTTCACAGATTCTTTTTACCTGCTCGGTCAGATCGGCTTGTTCTTTCTGAACTGCGTCTAGATCAGCCCGAAGTCCTTTTGCTTTTCCTTCTCTCTGCTCACTGAGAATCTTGAAGGCATCTCTCTCCTCAATAAGCCTTCGAATTTCGGCTTCGTACTGGCTCAGCTCCCCTCGGGATTGGAGGAATGCCTCATGATGAAGTGCGAAAGCCTACAAGAATAGAAAAAAAGAATTATACAAGGAAAGAAAAATACAAGTATGAAAATTGACAAAGAGAAAATATGAACTTACCCGATTCAGGGCCGGTTGAGCCTCGTTGAAAAGGCATGACACTCCCACCTCGCCCGAGCTCTTCTTCGGATCCTCCGAGTCATCAAGACTGGTGACATCTTCTACCCCGACAAAATAACCACGAAAAAGGTCTTCCTCTTCATGGGCCCCTTCCCGGTGATAGACCTTCACGGCCTGAGCGTCACGTATCATTGACTACGAAAATGAAGGAAACGAGGGGGAATCCCCGATCTCTATTGCCCCAAGTAGGTTTTTTGGGGCGCCGCCTCCATCTTGGGGAGCCTCAAGCTCGGTTCCTGCACCGACATCCACTGCCTCTTTGACGATCTCTTTACCCCGAGGTAAAATATCCTCGGTCCCCCTCAGCTCTGGAACTTGGGTCGAAGTCTCCTCCTTGACCTTATCAAACCTGGACGGAGCAGTATCAACTTCCACCGGTACCGAAATGTTTTGAATATCGGTATTAGTTCGTGTACGGATACCAGCCCAGAGTCACCCTCTTCTTCTTCTTCATCTCTTAGGCGCAAGAACGACTCCATAGTCAGTGGGATTGTGTTGCCTTTGGGTTTATGAGCCGCTCTCTTCTTGGGTTTTTGACCCTCGGGGTTCGAGGACCTTTTTCTCTTAATCTCCGTCGTCGGTTTCGATATAGGCGGTAAAGCCTCTTCATCTTCGGGCGAGGGTCTCATAACCGCATTCTTTCCGAGACCTACAAAAGGAGAAAGTAAATAAACTCATACTTGAGAAAACAATATTTAAACGATAGGTAAAATCGGTAAAGCCAAGAAGAAGGCTTACCATGAGTACGAGCCTCCCACTGACCCTTTGACAAATCATGCCACGCGCGCTCGGCATATTTTGACGTCGAAACCAGGTTTCTGACCTAGTTCTTGAGGTGGGGAACCGCACCCGGCATCCAAGCAACGACTGCATTAAGAAAAATACTGATAAGAAAAGATGAAGAAGTAAAAACAACAAAAACTAAAAACGGGATCATACTTACGATTCATATTCCATTTCTCGGGAAATGGCATACTCTCAGCTGGGATTAGGTTCAAGGTCTTCACTCGAACGAACTGGCCCAGCGAACCCCGATCTTTGTCTTCATCTATGCTCGAGGTGCATGCCTTAGTGGCCCGGCGTTGAAGCTTTATCAGCCCACCTCGGTAAAGTCGAGGGCATATAATCTTACGAGGTGGTCGAGGGTGAAAGGAAGCCCGTCGATTTTACTCACGAAGAAATGAAGTAGTATCACAATCCTCCAGAAAGAAGTGTGAATTTGATCGAGGTTCACCTGGTATTTCTTGCAAAAATCGACATTGACTGAATCGAGGGTATCTAGCATGAAAAGATAAGTGTAAACACTCAGGTACCCTTCCACGTGGGTAGTGATTGCCTCCTCCGGTGCCGGCATCATAACCTCTTTATTTTCCCAATTGTAGTCTTTTTTTCACCAGGTCAAGAAGACTTTTTGGTATCGAGCATATATATCTCGATACCGGCTCGCATCGACCAGCAACCGATGAGGGTTTCTCGACCTTAAAATCGGAATCAATAATGCACCCCCCGAGATCAAGTTCTTCAAGGCGTGGTTCCACCACTGTTTTCTCGCCGGCCGACCGAGATGAGGAAGAAGTCTCTTTTTGCGGAGCCGGTTTAGATATTTTTGCCATCTAATTTTTTGTAAATAAAGAAGAAGGGAGATTGAAGTATTTGGTGTTTTGAGAAGAACAAACAAAGAAATTCCAAAACCTGGAAATAGAGAGCTTTGGGGAAGGAGAAGAAACAGTGAAGATTGGAATGAAAAAGATTTGAAGGTAAAAGTTTGAAATAATGAAGAAGGGGGTTATTTATAGATTTCACAGTGACAGTTCAAAATTGACAGTGGCCGACCATCGACTGCCGCGCATTTAATGCCTTGGTAACTGGACCGATGGGACGTTTGTCACATACGTTACAGTCGGGCTCGTCGCAGACGTCAGCATTCATCTAGTCGGAGGTTGAAAAATTATATCATTTCTCGCCACCTTCTTTCCGAGAAATGAGGGGACTATCTGTATACGGTCAAAACCGAGTTTGCCCTTCGTGTGACTAATCAAGATTGGAGCATGATGGACCGAGGTTCATCATTATAATATCAAACTATGATGTGAAGTTGGAAGGTCGAGCTTGAGACCCAGCGACCGATCAATACCGAGATCGAGTCAAGATCGAGCTCGAGACCCAGAGACCGATCAATACCGAGACCGAGCCAAGGAACAAAAAAGCTGTTATAGTCGCATTTGGGGAGAGAATCTCGGCTGAAATCACACCTTGAATCAAGAAAAAATCAATTAATTAATCCATCATGGGATCCCCACTATATATTTTTAATTATATGCAAAGTAGGATTCCTCCACTATATTAAGAGTGGCTATCATTTGTAAAGGGAGATTATTGATTCACACACTCAGATTGACTAGGATTTATATAACATCTAGTAAACATTATCCCTCTTTTGGGCTTTGATATTGATTCATATTGCTCTCTTATCAATCGCTCTCTATTCAATTTAGGGTTTGTATTCATTCCTTTTATAGTTAATTTTAATATACATTTGCTTATTTTTTCAATTTGTACCAAGTTATACCACGTATCCTTAGAACTACGTATATATTCAACTCTATCCGTTTTTCTTGTAAACAAGTATATAACCTAAGATGTTAGTTTATATAAATGTAAGGAAATTTCATAGTATCAATATAGTTTTATTGCTGCAGCATGTCGTTTACCATGTTTTGTAGGTTTTTAAGCTGCTATAAATGTTATTCATAATTGTTTTATTTTTTATTTTTTATACTGTCCATATGTATTAGTCAAACTCAGCTTAATTCCTATATTACGGAGAGCACGCATCATTTTTGAGAAACTAATCAGCATTCAGCATATGAAGTAATATTAATCTTACTTGATAGAGCTTTGACAAAAAAGGAAACTGAGAGATGTATAAAGAAAGCAAGAAATCTAATAATGTTTAGCTTTCCAAATTGATGAGAATGCGCCAATTTGGGTTGCATTTCGATAAACATGTGGAGCTTTTACATATGTGGTCCAAATTCTGTGACCAACTATCTCCCGTTACACATCAAGTCCCCCTTGAGATTTTGACACTTCCTGCTAAAGTTGTCAATTATTATGTTCGGATTTTAGAAAATTTATATTTTCTCCCGTCCAAAGTATATATAATTGATGTTTTAGGCTTGGGTATATGGATTAAGGATCACTTACTCCTAAAAAGTAGGAGTTTTAGCTAAAATACCTTTAATTAGAATTTGCCTTTTTTAAGGTTGACATAATTATCATGGGAATATGTGATAGTCAGTGTGCTAAGCCACATGATCATAAAGGTGTTAAATTGTTCACCCTTTGTCGAAAAATTAAACTGTGTATTTAGATAAAATATTATGTTTTAGAGATATATAACACATATTGAACACCCTTTGTCGAATTTTTTTTTCATTTTTTTAAAATTTGAACACCTTTAGAAAAATTTCTAATTTCGCCACTGATGATAGTATATGATTAGTCGGAGTATAGTAAAGGAAGCAACCTAAGCTATTCTCAAATGAACATGCTTCTCAAATGCATGCTTTGAAACGAGTAGAATAGAAGCAATAAAGGTTTTATATCAAATACATAGAAGAACGTGTTCACTATACACTAAAATTATACATCGAAAATTAGAAATGTGTCAGAGACAAATTTGGAAAAAATTAAATACCTTCTCAATTATTTTGGACAGGAGAGAATATTACTGAAAGACGTGTTACAGTAATATCTTGACTGTCAACTTTTCGTTCCATTCATTCTGTATGAGCCTCTTAATTACTGCTTTGTGCCGCTTTCATTTAAGGCCTAATTGAAAAAAAAGACTCGAGCATCACATTGTAAATATAAATCTTTTAAGGCCTCTTGCACATGTCAGTGAGGGATTTGTGGATCGTGTACTTTCAATCAGTTTGTAATTAAAGTAAAAGGTAGTTGTTAAGTTAGGTCAACTATAGCTTATTCGCATAGAATATTAACATAAATCATATCAATTTATCACTATTAAGTAAATTAATGAGGTGAGAATGCTAAAATACATTTATTTGCAAAAATGTTATGCATCTATTGATTTAATGTAAGTATTTGATGCGAATAATTAAATTTTTACCGGCCAACTCTTAACAAATGGAGGGAATATGTGGTCATCTGCTTTATAATGAGGTGAGAATGCATATTAATAATCATGGTTAAGAAAAATAAATTTATTTTGCAAATACATATTATGTATCTATTAATTTAATACACTTGATGCGGATAAATTTTTTACGGACCAACTCTTAGCCGATGGAGGGAACATGTGGTCATCTGCTTTATAAATTATGTATATAGTGGTCCTATTGACCTCAAACTCTAAAAAATTCTTCTAACTTACCCCATTTCCTTCAATTTAATTCAGTTAAATTCAATTTAGAGACTCCAATTTTTGTCCTTTGGAATGATCACTTTCCCTAAACCGGAGAAGATCCATGTGGGGAACTTTTACTCTTTTAGAATCTAGATAACTAATGTCATATTGGCCTTTCAAGTAAGGTTAGGTCTACTTTTAAAAACATCGTACGTCATTCTTGCATTAAGATTTTCGTACATTCGTTTTGATTATGTGATTGAAGATAAGATGAAGCAAGTGCTAAAGGATTACACCAATAGTCCCTTTCGATCACATAATTTTCCTTCCATTTCTAACCATTTTCTTAAATCAAAGAAATTTTAAAGAGCATGCATTCGTCGACATTTTGTACTTCATTTTATTATTAAGCACGAGCAATTAGGGGTGTACATAGGTCAGCTTGATTTGATTTTCTCATTTATCAAACTAAACCTAAACCTATAGCGTCGATCTTAATTAATAGGTCTATGCATAATTTTAGAACTTTGTTAATATGTTAACGGCAGACAAAGGTGCAAACTCTTTAATGCGGAGATCGCGGTCGCAATAGATTGTAACAAATGGTGGTACACAAAGCTTAAGGGGTCGTACATGATAGGCATGTCACAAGAAACTATAAGTAACCCGAGTTCGTAACAGTACACTTTAATCCCTTAAACTGTTTTTCCATTGTTTTAGTACTAATTTGTTAAAGAATAGTCAGCTAAGAAACCTAAGCAGATGCAGCAAAAGGAAACGGAAAGTTAAGATATATTTGGGCTATTGGGCCTAGCTCATGGTATCTTAAGAGAAATTTTACCTCCTATATCAAAGATATACACCCTATTTATTATAAACCAAAATTATTTTAAAATATTATTTTATATAGCTATCTTTTATATTTTTTAGCAAAATAAATATTTATGGTATATACTACCATTGAGGCATGAAATAAGACATGAAATACGCTATCTATGTTTTTTTCTCTCTTAGACAGCTGGACATACCTATTTTTAAGGTAATTGCCGTTACTGTATTCATGAATACATGGCGCGAATACTTGTGAATACATGCGCGTACAACTGGACTGCCTGGATTTTAGGCACTTTTTACTGTTGTATTCATGAATACAACAACGCGAATACATGTGCGTACAGCCGGACTGCCTGATTAGGCATTTTTTGCTGTTGTATTCATGAATACATGGCGTGAATACATGTGCGTACAGCTGGACTGCCCTGATTTTAAGCGCTTTTTACTGCTGTATTCATGAATACAGTAGCACGAATATATGTGAGTACATGCGCGTACATCTGGACTGCATGATTTTGGGCATTTTTTGCTATACATGGCGCGAATACATGCGCGTACAGTTGGGCTACCCTGATTTTTAGGCGTTTTTTGCTACTGTATTCATGAGTATGTAGAAAAATGAATAGTAGCTATAGGAAGTAATTATGTATGTGGTAGCTATAAGAAGTTAATAGGCACTAAACAATAGTGGTTTCTGAAAATTCCTCTTAAATCCCTTTATTTATGTTTTCAGTTCAGTGTAGTTGGCCCATTCATTCCACTTCAGTATATATGCATAGTGTATCTATTAGATTTTAAATGTCTCCGGGTGGGATTCAGAATAACAATAACAATAACTATGCACCATTCTCAAATAAGTTGAGATGAGCTATATAAATTTTCACTTACTAGGTGACTCCATTTAAGCTCATCTCATGCCAATGTTAATGCAAATAAATATAAGAGTATACAAATAGGGGTGGATTTAGTATTTAGAATTTTTGGTTTTTTTTTTTTTTTTTTGCGTTATACTAAAATTGACAATAACCTTAACCAAAAGCAGCCAAATAAAAAAAAATTCAATATATACAAAAAATGAATGAATAAACTATCAAAACATTTATGAAAGTACGAGGAAGAGAAGTAATCATATGTAAAGATCCGGATCAAGTGAGTTAAAAGTAAAACAGAAAAACAAAGCAGCTAAGGTTTGATAAAAATGTGATTCCGAAAAGAAATAGTGGAAGTTAGTTAATTTACATCCACATGCAGTGGCAGATGGAGCATGCATGTAATTATCTACTTCAAATTAACCTAACATTTTCATTTAATTCAACAGTTTAATGGTTTCAGTGGTAATCTATATATATATATATATATATATATATATATATATATAAAAGAGAGCAATAAAATAGTGAGGTGGCACCTCTCTTTGACCAAGGAACTCACTTATCTTTTTTCTCCTTTTTTTGGGCTTTTCCTCTAATTTTTTTATTAAGTTTAAATGTCTTATTTTCTTTGTTCCAACTTGGAGAATTTAAAATGTTGCAACAACTAAACTAACGGTTATAACGATTGAATTGATACTAAAATGGGTCATTAAAGTTGCAACCATTGAATTGAAATAATGGGTCGTTAAAGTTGCACAAGTGCCTCTTGGCTTGCAGAATAGTCTTTCCATATTCCAAGCTTAAGTTTTAACTTTCACAATTTTTTTTTATCCGACAGTTTGTTCATTATTATGTTGAGTTGATTGCATCTAAAAGTCAAAATGTCACGATCCAAAATCCCACCTCAGGCGTTGTGATGACACTTAGTATGTAAGACTAAGTAAAACGATTTTTATTACAATTCAAGCCATTTTTTTTAAAAAAAATAGAAAGTAACAGCGGAACAAATATGAATATAACAACCTCCCAAGACTGAAAGTACTGAGTCACGAATTCTAACTGAATACATGAAATTATCTCGAGGATCGAATATACAGTACTGATCGAATAAGAAATCAATAATACAATAAAATGGAAAGACTCCAAGGGACTACGACGACCAAGTAGCTCTACCTTGAATCCTTACGATCCCGCTTTATTCTGCCCAAGTCCGATATCTCCAATACCTGGCTCTGCACAAAAATATATAGAAGTGTAGTATGAGTACACCACTGTCGTTACCCAGTAAGTATCAAGACTAACCTCAGTGGAGTAGTGACGAGGTACAGTCAAGACACTCACTAGTCTAATAACCTGTGCAATATGAGATACAAAATAATAAAAAATAAATAGCAGTAATAGCAACACCAATCAACTAGTGATTTAAACAGCAAAGCAACAGGAACACCATAAATATTACTCAAACGAATAATAAAAACAAGTACAACCAATTAATCAAGTCCCTTCAATATACATCTTTTACCTATAAGTTTTTCAATAAAAGTCTCTAGAATATAATCCCTTTCAATAAATATATTTCGAATATACTTTCTTCAAATAAATATCCTTCCATTAAAATTCTTTCACATAAATATCTTTAGAGTATAATTCTTTCAAGTAAATATCTTTCTAATATAATCTTTCAAATAAATATCTTTCTAATATATATAATTCTTTCAAGTAAATATTCTTCTAATATAATTCTTTCAAATAAATATCTTTCTAATATATATAGTTTTTTCAAATAAAAGTCACCATGTGACACCTCATTTAACTTTCCTGGCGTGAGAAATATATTCAATATATCACATCAAATGGCATGACAATACCTTCGTGCACTTGTCTCATTCTCACCTAATATATACATGTAGATCAAATCAATTGCACGGCATCACCCTTCGTACATTTATATCTTTCTCACCGTGCATACATATAACAGTACCAACTAGGTGGGAGAAAAATGTGACTCATTAATTTGGGTAAATAATTATGAGGTCTGGTTACAATCAGTTGAAGATTAGTGCATATGATGTCCCTAAGACAACTTTTCGGACTCGGTATGGGCATTATGAATCCCTAGTAATATCATTTGGGCTTACCAACGCCCCAACAACACATATAGATTTGATGAATCGGGAGTTCAAGCCCTATTTGGGTTCTTTTGTGGTGAAATATTTATGAGTTTAAATTCTCCCTTTGTGAAGTTTAAGTTGTACTATAGCAATAATAGGGAGTCATGCCTGTTAAGCCTAATTGAAAATTCTTGTATGAAATTCTCTGTGCATACTTGCCAAATTCGTGTTGTAATTATTGAGTTTTAACCTACGAGATAGGTGCCCGCCCAGATGGTATCGTTACAGGTACGACCTTGATTTAATATAAAGGAATAATTTCCTTAACTTGATTCGGCTCTGGGTATCGAAACGAGTCCTCCTATTGTGCTCCACTTATGAGTGAGCTTCATGATTCTATAATCTACTTATGTGTTTACTCCTGTTGGGAGGTTCTATGGAGATAACTACGCCTATCATTCCATGTTGGTCACTAATAAGATCCGTAAGGCTAAAGGTGGCTTTCTGTTACCCATTTCGGTAAGTTTTGATGTAATTTTCGGATAATTAGTTACAAATTGTGAATTATATGCCCTACCGGTGTAGGGTTCATTATGCGTTGTGATTTGATGTAATCGATTTTTTTTTTAAAAAAAAAAGGAAAATGGAAATTTTTGATTGGCACGATGTGCATATTACTTGTGATTCGGAACTGAGGACGAGATCCTCACACTTTAGTATAAATTGATATGTTTAAACAGGTCTACGAGCTGCAGTGGAAGTTATATAAGGATGAGATCCTTGTGAGCAATTATTTTTATATTATCATATATTCATGGCACGAAGAGTATTTCCGTGCAGGCGAGGATGAGAGACATACATTACATTGTGATATCGTTTTGTTGTGTATACATTCATGCCTTTATCTTGAGATGTTATCGTGTACCTATATTTTCTATGTGACTTGTATTCATTGTATGGTAAGGAAGAGTGTTAATGCACGAAGGGTGATGCCGTGCCATATTGTGAGTGTTAATGCACGAAGGGTGATGTCATGTCATATTGTGAGTGTTAATGCATGAAGGGTGATGCCGTGCCATATTATGAGTATTAATGCACGAAGGGTGATGCCGTACCATATTGTGAGTGTAAATGCATGAAGGGTGATGCCGTTCCATGACATGAGAGTTCATGCACAAAGGGTGATGCCGTGTCGTTTCTATTAATT
The DNA here is from genome assembly GCF_000390325.3 of Nicotiana tomentosiformis. NCBI lineage: Eukaryota > Viridiplantae > Streptophyta > Magnoliopsida > Solanales > Solanaceae > Nicotiana > Nicotiana tomentosiformis. The sequence goes on from NC_090819.1 coordinate 19,537,313, forward strand.
TTATGGTGAGATTTAGAGTAAAAGCATGAAGGGTGATGCCGTGCATTTTTCCTTACTGTATTCACTATTCCTGTTGATTCATGGTATATTGACTGCTCCGGTGATCATTCTGTTGTAGTTCTTTATCTTGTATTCCCCTCAGTATGTTCCCCTCCCGACATTTTCTATTTAGTTCTTTATTTTTATTATCGGTATATACGTTGTTAAATTATACAGGTTGATTTGTAGGTTCCTTGCCTTAACCTCGTCACTACTTCGTCGAGGTTAGGCTCGACACTTACCAGTATATGAGGTCGGTTATATTGATACTACACTCTGCACTTTCTGTGCAGATTTTTATACCGGCTCGGGTTGATCGAGATTTTACTATTGGTCCACTGTCCGGAGACTCAAGGTAGATCTGTCGGTGTTCACAGACCTTGAAGTCCCCGTCTATCTTTTCTGTTCTACTGTTTCTTTCATTCAGACAGTTGTATTTCTTTCAGATTATTACTTGTAGTAAATTCTAGAATGCTCGTGAATTATGACTCCAGATTAGGATGGTAGTAATTAATACAATTTTATGATATTCCGCACTTATTATATTTCATCTTAGTTAATTATTGTTAATTACTGAATGAGAATAAAGAATTGGTTTAATGATTCTCTAACGTTGTCTTGCTTAGCAAGTGAAATATTAGGCGCCATCACGATCCCGTCGGTGAAAAATTTCGGATCGTGACACAAAAGCACTTACTACACTTCTTGAGAAAAATCTACACCTGAAGATCTGAAGAATTGGGAGAAGATAAGGCAACATCTGAAGAAGATAAGGCGCTTGCTTAACAGAAAAAAGAAAACTAACGAGGCAGCGAAACTAGTATGGGTTTACTACATCTTCTACACCTATTTTGAGTCCTTTTTCTTTATAAATCAAAATGCAAGACTCTCTTATGAGTCATTCTATATTTCACATGTTTTCCTTCCCCATTCTCATCAGTACTTCCCAATGAGCAGTTTATGGCACTGTAATAATGTCAGAGGTAATAATACATCGACAAATTGTATCATTTTATTAATTTCATGTTTTTTGACAAGTGGATATGTCTTTAATTTGATGATTTTTGGTTAACTTTTTGATATCCTACTTTATGATAAATATTGAAAATATGCGACATTGTCATCAAACATCAATACTACTACTACAACAATACAACAACAACAACACAGTGTAATCACACTAATGGGGTCTGGGGAGGGTAGTTTGTACGCAGACCTTATCCCTACCCAACACAACAACAACAACACAGTATAATCACACTAGTGGGGTCTGGGGAGGGTAGTTTGTACGCAGACCTTACCCCTACCCTAGGGTAGAGAGGCTATTTCCGATAGATCCTCGGATCCCTCCCTCCAAGAACTCCCTACCTTGCTCTTGGGGTGACTCGAACTCACAACCTCTTGGTTGAAAATGAAGGATGCTCACCACTAGAGCAATCCACTCTTGTCAAACATCAATAGACGACGCAAACCCGATAATTAGTAAATATGATATTGTGAGAGGTGGAGTAGAAAGAAACTTTACCAAACCAATAGAGTGACTTATTCTTACAACAACTTTATTCTGCCTACAATGTTTGGGTTATCTTTTTGTCAAGGGCTACTTGAAGTGTTTGCCTTTGTCATTGAAGAGGTTTTTATTGCTTTGATTATGACTGATGGTGAAGAAAAAGAAGAAAGAAAGGAAAAGAAACTCCATGTATTAAAGTTTTAAAAAGGAAGAAGAGACGGATGAATAAGTACTCAAGTAAGAGAAATACATTTAGTTGATTCTTTTTTTCCTTCAATTTCTTTTTTTTTTTTTAATTATTTCATTTTTCTATCCTTCTCTTTTTACTTCTTTGATTAATTTTTATTTGAGAGAATTGAAAAACTGTCTACTTTATGAAACATATATATGAACAATTACTACTTCGTAAAAAATAAAAAAATTAAGGAAAAGAAGCCTTAGAGAAAGAAAAGAATGCAAACGATATCATAGATTCATATTCCCAGATTTTTGTCTTATCATTTTTTCTCTTTTTTCATTAGTTTTTTTCTTTAAAAAGTTGTGTTTTCCTAATTCAAGTAACATGTATTTATCTAAATGATTTTAAATGAATTGTTTCAAAACCAAGGGTATTCACAATTTGTCCCGTTAATTTTTTTATATATATAATATCTAAACAAAATTATGAAAAGATTTTACTATAAAAGATTTTATATAGTGTTTTAAGAGAATCATATCATAAAAAGAGAGAAAAGATGATAAAATCATGTAAAAGTGGTTGATTAGTAAACATTATTTTCTTATAGAAAAATTATAACATTACTCTTTTATGATTTTTTTTTATTTTTTGATAACCGTGCAAAGCGCGGGCAAATACACTAGTTAAGAATTAAAAGGTTGAATTAAGATCCGCCTCTATCCGTATGTAAAGGAGAGCTTTGGTCTTTGATAAAAATGAGTAAGGCATAGTGATAAGACCACTGCAACAACATCATTGATCATTGCTATTCCCAAACGCACACGCAAGTATACGTGATCAAATAGCTTTTTTTAGCCTTCCTCAATTTACGTGCACCGTTCGTGCTTTTTTCCGAAAAGTTTTTATGTGAAAAATTGATTAAAATGTGAATTCGTGCCTTAAAATTCAATTGAGTTGATTTCGGTCAACGTTTTTAGCAAACGAATCCGGATCCATATTTTGACGATCCCGGTTGACCCGCATCGTGATTTGGGACTCGGGCGTATGCCCGAAATCAAATTCGGAGATTCCTAGCTCGAGTTATCGCAATTTGTTAAAAATTTGAAGTTTAAAGGTTTAAAGAATTTATAAATTGGATTGATGTTTGACTTTGTTGATACTGGATCCGAATTTTAATTTCAGAACTTGGTATAGGTCCAGTACGATATTTATGACTTGTCTGCCAAATTTGGTACAAAACGGAAGTGATTTGACGTGATTCGGACATCCGGATGTTAAAATAGAAATTCTTAAGTTTCATTAAAGATTTCATTTGATTTGGAGTCCGATTCGTAGTTCTAGGTGTTATTTTGATCATGCGAACGAGTTTGTATGAGATTTTTGGATTTGTGTGCATACATGGTATGGAGCCCCGATGGCTCGAGTGAGTTTCGGATAACCTATAGACCATTTGAACTTAGAAAATTTCCGGTTTCTTGAGCTTCTGCTGTATTTGGTGTCATGCGCTTTGCGATTGTGAAGCCTTTCTCGCGATCGCGAAGGGGAGTTGGGACAGGGGAGGATTTTCTTCATTGTGAACGCGGATTGTTGGGGGATTAAACCTTCGTGAACGCGACTAGCTTCTCGCGAACGTGTAGGCGCATGGACCTGGGAGGGGGGAAACTGACCGTTACTCTTCGTGAACGCGACACTAGGATCGCAAACGCGGGGGAAGGTGGGTGCCAACCTTCGCGAATGTGAAGGCTTATTCGCGAATGCGTAGGCCAATGAGCTGCTGTGCTTCGCGATCACGTCAGATCCTTCGCGAACGCAAAGAAGGCATGACGCCAGTGATTTAAAACAGTCCAAAAATGGGATTTCTTCCATTTTTCATAAACTCTCCATTAGAGCTCGGCCTAAAGGCGATTTTGAGGGGAAAACTCAACGCCAATTCATATGTTTGTACACTTTAACTCATTTTTTTTCATTTCTAATATCACCCATTAATTTCTAGCCCTATTCTTTGTTCTTCCATGGTAGAAAACTATGAATTTAGGAAGAATTGAGGGGGGGGGGGGGGAGGGTTGCAAATTCGGGATTTAGACCTCAATTCGAGGTCGGATTTCAAGACTTATTACATAATCAAGCTCGAGATGAATGGGTAAATGTGTCCGAACCTCGGGTTTTGACCAAGCGAGCCCGGGGTTGATTTTTTTACCTTGTGGTAAAAGTGTAAAAATTATATCTTTATATATTGTAATCGATTTCCTTAGCATTATTTGACGTTATTGAGTCGATTGTGGTTAGATACGATTGGTTTGGAGGCAGATTCTAGAAGAAAGGCCTCGATAGAGCTCTATATTGACTCCAGAGTGAGGTAAGTGTTGTGGTTAACCTTGACTTGAGGGATTATGACTTGTTTGCCTATTTGCTACATGTTTAAAATGTCGGGTACAACGCATATGTGAGGTGACAAGTACTTATGCGTTGTTATTGGGTTAAAGCATGCGGGTGAGATTTGTTTATTGTAATTTGTTTTCTTCTTTGATTATGATATCTATGCTTAGACTAGTTTATTACTTAATTGATCGTCTTTCCATATTTATGAACTATTTGTGATAATTGAGCATTATTGGAAGTTGAGGTTCGGTATTGTGGAACCGTTGTTGACGTAAGGTTTATTCTAGCTTATTCTTCCTCCCAAATGTTATATATATATATATATTGTGACATGGTAAGGAAGAGTATAAAAGCACTAAGAGTGATGCCGTGCTAGTTATTGTTTCATTTATTGATTTATTCATAGTAAGGAAGAGAGTTAAAGCACGAAGGGTGATGCCGTGCCGTATTTATCGTTTCATGATAAAATTGAGAGAAAAAGTACGAAGGGTGATGACGTGCCGTATTTATCATTTACGAAGGGTGATGCCGTGCTATTGTTATTGTTTCATGGTGAGGTTGGAAGTAAAAGTACGATGGGTGATACCGTGTACTCTTTATTTATTATGTTTTCTCTGTTTTCATTGGTTGAAGGTTTATTGACTATTTCATGTTGTCACTTCCTGTTGTATTTACCATATCTTGTACCCCTTTTCATGTCCCCTTCCAATCGTACATGTTAAATCTTTATTTTTTTTATGTCGTACGTATATTTTCGTCTGTACATGTTTAATTACGTGGGTGTCCTGTCATAAACTCGTCACTATCTCATCGAAGTTAGGCTCAACACTTACGGAGTACATTGGGTCGGTTGTACTCATACTACACTCTGCACTTCTTGTGCAGATTTTGGTACTGGTCCCAGCTATCCGTGAGGTGCATCAACTCGGATTAGCTTATTTGGAGACTCGAGGTAGATCTGCTGGAATCCGCAGATCTTGAGGTCTCCTTCCTCCTTCCTTATTTACTGTTCATCTCATTCGAGACAGTTGTATTTATTTCAGACTTTATTTGTAGAACCTCTAGAAGCTCGTGTACTTGTGACTCCAGATCTGAGTTGTACTATATATTGGATTATTATGCTATTTTGTACTTTATTTTGGCTCCATTTCTGTTTAATTGATTTTACTTAGTTGAATTGTTTAAAAACTGGCTCAAGGATTTCTCTAACGTTGGCTTGCCTAGCAAGTGAAATGTTAGGCGCCATCAAGGTCCCGAAGGTGGGAATTCTGGGTCGTGACAGTAAGTCCAGATATCGTACCCACAAGGACTTGTGATTAACTATTTACTAAATTAAACTAACACAATTAATCTATCCAAGCGAATATCTAACTATGAATATTTAACTAAAACTAATCTAGAGTAGCAAACTAAGAGATTAAAGGAAACAAGTTAGCGAAATAAGACACGAATTCAATGGGAGCCGATATTCTACTCGCCTATTCAAGTTAACCTAATACCTATATTCCTATGGAACTAGGATTAACAGGAACGTATTTATAATTCCCGTATAATAACCAAGCAAGGAGATTTGGTCCCGAAGGTGGGAATTCCGGTTTGTGAAAAGTTGGTATCAGAGCCCTAGGTTACCTAGGTCTCACAAATCACGAGCTGGATTAGTAGAATCTGGAGGATCGGTACGGAGACGTCTGTACCTATCTTCCAGAGGCTACGAAGTTTAGAAACAATTTCACTTCTATTCTTCTCTGTCGTGCGATTTTGTTCTATTATTGATGATTGAACTCTTCTACTCTTGTTCTCTCACAAATGGCGAGAACACGTACCGCATCTTCAGTTGGATAGCAGCCAGATCCCCCAGTGGCAACTCCTACGAGGGGTAGAGGTCGAGGCCGAGGCCGAGGCAGAGATCGGCCTAGAGCTCGAGCAGTAACACTAACAATGAAGCCTCAAGTGGATTGCGATGAGGAGATTCCAGCTCAAACTGTACCTGTTGGACCGGCTTAGGTCCCGGAGGGGTCCATCACCACTCCAGTGCTTCAGGACCCTCTAGTCCATTTGGTGGGCCTTATGGAAAGTGTGGCCCAGGCCGGTACATTTCTGGTGGCACCGGCCGTCTCTCAGGCTGGGGGAGGAGCATAGACTCCCACTACTCACACTCCGGAGCAGATGGCTCCCTAGTATCACACTCCAGCAGCCCCGCCAGTTAGGGTAGCTCAGCCAGTTGTTGCGGCCCAAGCCGGTGATAGGCACGCCATGTCTTCTGAGGGCTTATTGAGATTGGACAAATTTACTAAGCTCTTTCCAGTTCACTTCAGTGGTGCACCTTCTGAGGACTCACAAGATTATCTTGACCGCTGCCATGAGGTGCTGTAGAACATGGGTATAGTTGAGACCAATGTGGTCGATTTTGCTGTGTTTAATATGACGGGTTCCGCCAATAGGTGGTGGAGAGATTACATGTTGACCAGACCATTTGGGTTGCCTACACTTACTTAGGAGCAGTTCTCACAGCTATTTCTAGAGAAGTTTCTCCCTATCACACTGAGAGAGGATTCTCGCAGACAGTTTGAGCGTCTCCAGTAGGGTCATTTGACTGTTACCCAATACGAGAAACGTTTTGTGGATCTAGCTCGTCATGCTCTTCTCTTGCTTCCTATTGAGATGGAGAGAGTGAGGAGGTTTATTGATGGACTCACTCACCCTATCAGACTACAGATGGTCAAGGAGACCGGGGGTGAGATTTACTTTCAGACGGCTGCTAATATTTCTAGGTGGATTGAGGTGGTTCTTGCATAGGGGAGAGGGGAGGGGTCTGATAAGAGGCCTCATCATTTCGGTGGGTTCAGTGGTGCCTCGCCTGGAGGTAGGGGTACGTTTGGTAGAGGCCATCTTCCCAGGCCATTTCACTCAGTGCTCCAGGCATCTCACAGTACTTCAGGTGGTCGTGGCCCTCATATGTCTCATCTCGATCAGCTAGCCTACAGTGCACCACCAGTTCCTATTAGTGCACCTCCGCTCCGGAGTTTTCAGGGTGATTACTGAGGTCGACATGGTCAGTTTCAAGTTCAATTTCAGGGTCAACAGTCACAAAAACCGAGGTCGTATTATACTTGTGGTGACCCGAGGCACATTATTAGATTTTGCCCTCGGGCACCATGCAGCTCACAACAGCAGGGTTCTCGTGTCATGGTTCCGGCACCGGTTACTTCATCGCCTGCTCGGCCTGCTAGGGGCAGGGATCAGACAACCAGAGGTGGAGGTCAGACCGTTAGAGGTGGAGGCCGTCCCAGGGACGCAGTTTAGAGTGGTGGGGCCCAACCCCGATTTTATGCTTTCCCAGCGAGGCCTGAGGGTGAGTCATCTAACGCTGTTATCATAGGTATTGTCCTAGTTTGCCATAGAGATGCTTCAGTTTTATTTGATCCGGGCTCTACTTATTCCTACGTGTCATCCTACTTTGCTTCATATCTGGTTGTGCCTCGTGATTTCTTGTGTGCTCCTGTGTATGTGTCCACACTTGTGGGAGATTCTATCATAGTAGATCATGTGTATCGTTCATGTGTGGTTACTATTAGGAGTCTTGAGACTAGCGTAGATCTTCTACTTCATGATATGGTAGATTTTGATGTCATTTTGGGTATGGATTGGCTATTACCTTATCATTCTATATTGGATTGTCACGCCAAGACAGTGACCTTAGCCTTGCCGGGGTTGCCTTAATTAGGGTGGATGGGGACTCCTGGCCATTCTACCAGCAGGGTTATCTCTTATATGAAGGCCCGACGTATAGTTGAGAACGAGTGTCTAGCTTATTTGGCCTATGTCCGTGATTCTAGTATGGAGGTTCCTTCTATGGATTCAGTGCCTGTTGGTCGTAAGTTTCCAGAGGTATTTCCTGCAGACTTGCCGGGGATGCCGCCCAATAGGATATTGATTTCTGTATTGATTTGGCTTAGGGCATCAGCCCATTTCTATTCCGCCGTACTGTATGGCCCCGCCAGATTTGATAGAATTGAAGGAGCAACAGAAAGATTTTCTTGACAAGGGCTTCATTAGACCTAATGTCTCGCCCCGGGGTGCGCCTTGTTCGTGAAGAAGAAAGATGCATCGATGAGGATGTGCATAGACTATCGGCAGTTGAACAAAGTCACCATCAACAACAAGTATCCATTGATGAGGATTGATGACTTATTTGATTAGCTTCAAGGTGACAAGGTGTTTTTGAAGATTGATTTGAGGTCTGGCTACCATCAGTTAAAGATTAGGGTATCTAATGTCCCTAAGACAACTTTTTGGACTCGGTATGGGCATTATGAGTTTCTACTGATGTCATTTGGGCTGACTAATGCCCCAACAACATTTATGGATTTGATGAACCGGGTGTTCAAGACCTACTTGGATTCCTTCGTGATTGTATTTATTGACGATATCTTGATCTACTCCCGCAGTCGAGAGGAGCACGAGTAACATCTTCGAATTGTACTTTAGACTCTAAGGGATAGCCAGTTATATGCCAAGTTTTCAAAGTGCGAGTTTTGGTTAGACTCGGTCGCCTTTTTGGGGTACGTCGTATCGGCAAAGGGCATACAGGTGATCCTAATAAGATTAAGATAGTTCAAAACTGGCCTAGACTTACTTCAGCTACGGAGATTCGTAGTTTTCTGGGTTTGGCGGGTTATTACCGTCAGTTCGTGGAGGGGTTTTCATCTATAGCAGCCCTATTGACCAGATTGACCTAGAAGGGTGCCCTGTTCAGATGGTCAGACGAGTGTGAGTTGAGCTTTCAGAAGCTCAATACTGCTTAGACTACGGCGCCAGTGTTGGTGTTGCCCACAGGTTCAGGATCTTACACGGTGTATTGTGATGCATCTTGTATTGGGCTCGGTGCAGTATTGATGTAGGATGACAGGGTGATTGCATATGCGTCGCGGCAGTTGAAGGTTCATGAGAAGAATTACCTTGTTCATGACTTAGAGTTGGCAGCCATTGTTCATGCGCTGAAGATTTTGAGGCATTATATTTACGGCATGGAATGCGAGGTATTCACGGATCATCGGAGTCTGCGGTATTTGTTCAAGAAAAAGGACCTCAATTTGAGGCAGAAGAGGTGGTTGGAGCTGTTGAAAGATTATGATATCACCATCTTGTATCATCTAGGGAAGGCCAATGTAGTGGCCGATGCCTTAAGTAGAAAGGCAATGAGTATGGGTAGCCTTGCATATATTCCGGTTGGTGAGAGGCCGCTTGCTGCAGATGTTCAGTCCTTGGCCAATCAGTTCTTAAGGTTGGACATTTCATAGCCTAGTCGTGTTCTAGCTTGTACAATCGCTTGGTCTTCCTTGTATGAGCGCATCAGAGAGCGGCAATATGATGACCCCCACTTGCTTTCCCTTAGGGATACGGTGCGGCACGGTGGTGCCAAGTAGGTTACTGTAGGAGATGATGGGGTTTTGAGTATGCAGGGTCGTATTTGTGTGCCCAATGTAGATGGACTTCATGAGTTGATTCTTGAGGAGGCCCATAGTTCCCAGTATTCTATTCATCCGGGTGCCGCCAAGATGTCTCAGGACTTACGGCAGCATTATTGGTGGAGGAGGATGAAGAAGGATATAGTTGCATATGTAGCTCGGTTTCTAAATTGTCAGCAAGTTAAGTACGAGCATCAAAGACCTGGTGGTTTGCTTCAGAAGTTAGAGATTCCCGAGTGGAAGTGGGAGCGTATCACTATGGATTTTGTTGTTGGACTCCCATAGACTTAGAGGAAGTTCGATGCGGTATGGGTCAACGCATTTCATTCCTATGGCAGTTACATATTCTTCAGAGTGGTTGGCTGAGATTTACATCCGTGAGATCGTACGCCTTCATGGTGTGCATGTGTCTATCATTTCTGATCGAGGTACGCAGTTTACCTCGCACTTCTGGAGGGCCATACAACATGAGTTAGGCATATAGGTTGAGTTGAGCACAACATTTCATCCCCAGATGGACGGACAGTCCGAGCGCACTATTCAGATATTGGAGGATATGCTTCGCGCTTGTGTTATGGACTTCATGGGTTCTTGGGATCAGTTCTTGCCACTTGCGGAGTTTGCCTACAACAACAACTACCAGTCGAGCATTCATATGGCTCCCTATGAGGCATTATACGGGAGGCGGTGCCGTTCGCCAGCTGGATGGTTCAAACCGGGGGAGGCTCAGTTGTTGGGTACAGATTTGGTACAGGATGCCTTGGATAAGGTCAAGATTATTCAGGATCGACTTCGCACAGCTCTGTCCAGGCAGAAGAGTTATACCGACTGTAGAGCTCGTGATGTTGCATTCATGGTCGGAGAAAGGGTGTTGCTCCAGGTTTCACCCATGAATAGTGTGATGAGGTTCGGAAAGAAGGGCAAGTTGATCCCTAGGTACATCAGGCCTTTTGAGATTCTTCAGAGAGTGGGTGAGGTGGCCTACAAGCATGCATTGCCACCTAGTTTATCAGTAGTCCATCCGGTGTTCCATGAGTCCATGCTCCGGAAGTATCACGGTGATCCATCCCATGTGTTAGATGTTAGTTCAGTCCAGTTGGACAAGGATTTGACTTATGAGGAGGAGCCGGTGCTATTCTAGCCCGATAGGTCCGATAATTGAGGTCTAAGAGTTATCCTTCAATTCGAGTATAGTGGGGAGGTCAGCCGATCGAGGCAACCACCTTGGAGTCCAAGTCGGACATGCGAAGTAGATATCCATACCTTTTCACCAGTCCAGGTACTTTTCTATGTCCGTTCGAGGACGAACAATTATTTTAGAGTTAGAGAATGTGATGACCTGATAGGTCATCTAGAGTTTTAAATCTCAATTATGTATTTCGAAACCTCAAATAGATTCTTTTAGCCTTTCTCGATTTACATGCACAGTCCGTGCCTTTTTCTAGAAAGCTTTTATGTGAAAAATTGATTAAAATGTGAATTCGTGCCTTAAATATCCATTTGAGTTGACTTCGGTCAACGTTTTGAGAAACCAGACCCGGATTCGTGTTTTGACGATCCCGATGGATCCGTATCGTGATTTGAAACTCGGTCGTATGCTCAAAATCGAATTCGGAGGTCCCTAGCTCGAGTTATCGCAATTTGTTGAAAATTTAAAGTTTAAAGGTTTAAAAAATTTATAAATTGGACTGGTATTTGACTTTGTTGATACAGGGTCCGAATTTTGGTTTCAGAACTTGGTATAGGTCCATTACGATATTTATGACTTGTTTGCCAAATTTGGTGCAAAATGGAAGTGATTTGATGTGATTCGGATGTCTGGTTGTTAAAATAGAAATTCTTAAGTTTCATTAAAGATTTCGTTTCATTTTGGTCTGATTCGTAGTTTTAGGTGTTATTTTAGTATTTTGATCACGCGAGCCAGTTCGTATGAGGTTTTTGGACTTGTGTGCATACATGGTTTGGAGCCCCGAGGGCTCGGGTTAGTTTCGGATAACTTATAGACCATTTGAACTTAGAAAATTTCTGGTTTCTTGAGCTTCTGTTGTATCTGGTGTCATGTGCTTTGCGATCGCGAAGGGGGGTTGGGACAGGGGAGGATTTCTTCATCGCGAACGCGATAGTTGGGTCGCGAACGAGGAGTGTTGGGGGTTTTACCCTTCGCGAACGCGACTAGCTTCTTGCGAACGCGTAAGGGCCTAGGCCTAGGAGGGGGGAAACTGACTGTTACTCTTTGCGAACGCTACACGGGGGCAGCTGGGTGCAAGCCTTCGCGAACGTGAAGGGTAATTCGCAAACACCTAGGCCAATGAGTTTTTGTGCTTCACGATCGCGTCAGGCCCTTAGTGAACGCGAAGAAGGCCTGACGCCAGTGATTTAAAACAGTCCAAACACAAAATTTCTTCCATTTTTCATAACTTTACATTAGAGCTCGGCCTAGAGACGATTGTTTTTTTTTTTGGGGGGGGGGGGGTAACTCAACACCAATTCATAGATTTGCACACTTTAACTCATTTTCTTCCATTTTTAATATCACCCATTAATTTCTAGCCCTAATCTTTGGTCCGAACCTCGAGTTTTGACAAAGCAGGGTCGTGGTTGTTTTATTTTGACCTTGTGGGAAAAGTGTAAAAATCCTATCTTTATGTATTGTAATTGATTTTCTTAGCATTATTTGACGTTATCGAGTCGATTGTGGTTAGATACGAGTGGTTTGGAGGCGGATTCTAGACTAAAGGCCCCGGTAGAGCTCTGAATTGACTGCGGAGTGAGGTAAGTATCGTGGTTAACCTTGACTTGAGGGATTAGGACTTGTTTGCCTATTTGCTACATGTTTAAAATGTCGGATACAACGTATATGTGAGGTGACGAGTACTTATGCGTTTTTATTGGGTTAAAGCATACGGGTAGGACGTGTTTATTGTAATTTGCTTCCTTCTTTGATTATGATATCTATGCTTAGACTAGTTTATTACTTAATTGATCATTTTCCCGCATTTATGAACTATTTGTGATAATTGAGCATCATTGGAAGTTGAGGTTCGGTATTGTGGAACCGTTGTTGACGTAAGGTTTATTCTTGCTTATTCTTCCTCCCAAATGTTATATACATATATATTTTACGACATGGTAAGGGAGAGTGTAAAATCACGAAGGGTGGTGTTGTGCCGGTTGTTGTTTCATTTATTGATTTATTCATAGTAAGGATGAGAGTTAAAGCACGAAGGGTAATATCGTGCCGTATTTATCGTTTCATGATAAAATTGAGAGTAAAAGAATGAAGGGTGATGTCGTGCCGTATTTATCATTTTATGGAGAGATTGAGAGTAAAAGCACGAAGGGTGATGTCGGGCCATTGTTATTATTTCATGGTGAGATTGAGAGTAAAAGCACGATGGGTGATGCCGTGCAGTTTTTATTTATTATGTTTTCTCTGTTTTCATTAGTTGAAGGTTTATTGACTGTTTCATGTTGTCATTTTCTGTTGTAGTTATCGTATCTTGTACCCCTTTTTATGTCCCCTCCCACTCGTACATGTTAAATCTTTATTTATTGTTATGTCGTACGTATATTTTTGTCTGTACATGTTTAATTACGTGGGTGTTTGGTCATAGACTTGTCACTACCTCGTCGAGGTTAGGCTCGACACTTACGGAGTACATTGGGTCGGTTATACTAATACTATACTCTGTACTTATTGTGCATATTTTGGTACTGGTCCCAGCTGTCCGTGAGGCGCGTCAGCTCAGATTAGCTTATTTGGAGACTCGAGGTAGATCTGATGGCATTCGCAGACCTTGAAGTCCCCTTCCTCCTTCCTTATTTACTGTTCATCTTATTCGAGACAGTTGTATTTATTTCAGACTTTATTTGTAAAACCTCTAGAAGCTCGTGTACTTGTAACTCCAGATCCGGGTTGTACTAGATATTGGATTATTATGCTATTTTGTACTTTATTTTGGCTCCATTTCTGTTAATCGGTTTTACTTATTTGAATTGCTTAAAAACTGGCTCAAGAATTTCTCTAACGTTGGCTTGCCTAGCAAGTGAAATGTTAGGCGCCATCACGGTCTCGAAGGTGGAAATTCTGGGTCGTGACAACAAGTTCAAATATCATACCCACATGGACTTGTAATTAACTATTTACTAAATTAAACTAACACAATTAATCTATCCAAGCGAATATCTAATTATGAATATTTAACTAAAACTAATCTAGAGTAGCAAACTAAGTGATTAAAGGAAACAAGTTGGCGAAATTAGACACGATTTCAATGGGAGCCGATATTCTAGAGCTATGGGTTAGCTAACAATCCCGTTGAGTCCTCCACTTAAATGGTATAATTAATTTATTTGATTTATTGATTGACAGGGTTAATATTACTCGTAGACTTCTCCTGAAGTATTACTCGCCTATTCAAGTTAACCTAACGCTTATATTCCTATGGAATTAGGATTAACAGGAACACATTTAGTATATCCCTATCCTAACCGCAAATCCATTCCCCGTTAATCAGGTTCAAGATCCCGTTCTACTCAATCTTATATGCAATCAAGAATTCCCTCTCCCGAGTTCAATCCTAGATTTGGGGGGACAAACACCAAAATGTGCCCCTCCTTGTCTCCTTTATTTTCCTTTCCTTTTTTTTCCCCCGTATTTTATTAAATTTTGCTCCAAATCTCTTTATCTTTACACCGCTTTATTTTTATACAGTTAAAATATAATATTAAGCATAAAGTAATATAATTAATACTCAAAAGACGATTAAAAGTACTAGAATGTGAGGTAACAATGGTTAAACATATGCATTTTTGACCGAACATCACAACCCCACACTTAAACTCTTGCTCGTCCTCGAGTAAGCATTAAAACCACTCTCAATAACTCAAGTCTAGAAACACTACCACTTCGGTTGATACTATCAATTAGGCCCTATAGCAACTCAAATCATCAAATATACACTTCTTGATCATCGTGCAAGATATACAAGTTACAAACAAACAACAAACTTCTAATCTCTTAACCTCAGAGAGGGACTCTAACTCACCAAATTTAAGCTCGCTCACCTATTCTGTCAACTAAAGCTAATAATATCACCTATCTATCATGACACCAGTGCCCTCACAAGAATAAATAGTCCATGCATTCAAATCAAAGAATGAATATAATTTAAGGACTTAGCATCAAAGAACAACTCTCACACTCACAAATGAATTCACATATATGCACAAAGAACCATAGGCTTGCCCATTATGTACATCTCTACTAATTAAGTATGCTCGAATAGAATTAAATAGAACTTTAACGGGTTATAAAATAGGCTTGCCCATTATGTACAATATCTGAAAAGGCTAAAATTCACAACATATAACAAAAAAAGCGTATTATTATCTTCTAAACAGAGCAACACTTTTATTTCCTTTCAATAATATGCATGGCAAGTTCTAGACTAAGATGCACAACATGGAGTATATGTAATAAATTCTCATCCCACATGGAACAAGTATCAATCAAGATGGATCAATTCTACTCTAAGACAGACATGATCATAGAGAACGACAAAATAAGCATAAGCTATATACAGAGTCACAACTCTGAGCTTAGGTGTTAGAAAACCTGCCATTTTATTCATTACTCAAGTACTTAGAGGAAAGTACTACTCAAATTCATGCCTAAATATGTTAGTATCAAACATGTCATAAAGGTTTTTTCTTCTCCCTCTTCTACTACTCCTAACAAAAAATCTAATCCTAAAAATAAAAAGGTTTACACGGTTCAAGTTTCATCCCCTGAAAAAGAACCGATGCATAAAGAAAAACCAAATGAGATTATTATATAACTAAAACTAACTAGAAACAAAAAGAAAATATTTTTAAATTTTTTATTGGACCTTAATCCCTCAAGAAAGCTGTCAACTGAATCCATCGTTGGGAAAAGTTCAAACTTCTTGTTTTTTATTTTTATTTTTTTTATTTTTTATTTTAAAAAAAAATATTACACTAAGAAAGAATACTACAATTAAGCAAGGATAGCATAGAAAATCTCCAAATAATCTCTTCACCCCGCACTTAAAATTGTGCAATATTCTTAATGCATACAATAAATAATAAGAAAGTAAAAGAAACTCCCTGGTAGGCCAAAGGCCGAAGTATTAGCAGTTTACGGGATACTCAGACTTCTCCCAGGTATGATCCTTTGTGCGGGTACCCCACACTTAGTTTCAACCACCTGCTCGATTTTTCACATGCCTATTGGCTTTGATTCCATGCTCCTACTCCTACAAAACACAAAAATAACACTACAAAAAATAACATAATAAAAAAATAAATAAAAGTAAAAAATAATAAATAAAATTGGGTTGCCTCTCAACAAGCTCTTGATTTAACGCCGCATCACGACGCCATCACTTTCACCACTTTTTCTTTCACTTTGAGGATATGAATTGCGCCCCCAATTTTGCATCAATTTTTCTGTCATGAACCTGAGGCGGTGGTGTAAAGATAAAGGAACCAAGCAATAGATATCGCATCTTGCACTTCTTGGCCCTTAAGTGAGGGATGCCATTTTGTCTCCTTGGCACTGCAAATTTTAGAATATATGCACTTTGTTTCCCATTCATTGACTCCTCCATAGGCTCGAATGGATCAATTTTCGTATCACCAACCAAACACAATGTTGAAAAGTATTTAGAATGAGGTCCAATACGATCCAACCCTAGAATCGCTTCACTTTTAACATCCTCACTTTTGCACACTTCCTCAACCTTGGCATCATTAATAATATTGTGGTCGAATAGTTGAAATTCCTCTTTCCGCTCCACAAGCTGGCCAGTATCCACAAAAATTGGTTGTAGGGCATCATACGCCTCAACCTTTTTATTCAATTGAGCCTGCAGGTCATGGATATATGAGCCAAATTGGTCTATGTATTGCCCGAGCTCAGTTCTTTCGTCTATCAACTGTTCTACCATATTTGAAAGACTATTATATAGAACCCCAAGAAATATTATCAGTTGAGCTTGTTCCTCTAGCCAAGATTGGATCACGATATCTGCTTCTTCAAAGTTATCTTCTTTTGGGAACTTGCTCTCTTCGTCGAGTTGAGGTTCTTCTTGATAATTGGCCATTAATTCGTCCATTCTAGCCTGCAGTCCTTTGATCGCCAAGGCAGTCTTTTTGGGAATTTCATCTTGTTGCTCGGCTACTTGCCTCATCATGTCCATAATACGGGCAACGCGTTCCATATCTTCCACTCCATTGCTCTTATCAAACTCATAAACATTATTAGAAACATCATAATAAGATCTCTGAGAAGGATAAAGAATTAGGACAACCATCCCAATGGCCACCTTGACCACCACACACATTATAAATATTCCATTCATAAGATTGATATTCACAATTTTGCCACAAGTGTGGTCCTCCACAATATGGACAAGGATCACCATAATAAGAATAATCAATATTCGACCAATTCTCATTCCAAGATGCCATGTCAACAAAGATAATAAAGTATTAAACTAAGCTAAAATAATAATAAAAACTTGAATAGACAAAAAGTTAAAATCTAATATAGTAAAATAGTTAATTTCTAAGTCCCTAACAACGGCGCCAAAAGCTTGTTGCTCCAGACCAGCGCCGATTTCATTATTTTCTTCTCTTACATTTGGGGGGACAAACACCAAAGTGTGTCCCTCCCTTTGTCTCCTTCTTTATTTTCCTTTTTTTTTGTTCGGTATTTTATTCAATTTTGCTCCAAATCTCTTCATCTTCACCCCGCTTTATTCCTACATAGTTAAAATATAATATTAAGCATAAAGTAATATAATTAATACTCAAAAGACGATTAAAAGTACTAGAATGTGAGGTAACAATGGTTAAATACAGAGGTGGATCTACGTTGTGGGTTGAGGGGGTCACGTGACCCCGTTAGCCTCGGCAAAAAGACTATATATATATATATATATATATATATATATATATATATATATATATATATATATATATATATATATATTTATTCTAGAGCTATGGGTTAGCTAACGATCCCGTTGAGTCCTCCACTTAAATTGTCTAATTAATTTATCTGATTTATTGGTTGACAGGGTTAATATTACTTGTAGACTTCTCCTGAAGTACTACTCGCCTATTCAAGTTAACCTAACACTTATATTCCTATGGAATTAGGATTAACAGGAACACATTTATAATTTCCGTATAATAACCAAGCAAGGCGATTTAGTATATCCCTATCTTAAGCGCAAATCTGTTCCCCGTTAATCAGGTTCAAGATCTCGCTCTACTCAATCTTATATGCAATCAAGAATTTCCTATCCCGAGTTCAATCCTAGATTTGGGGGGACAAACACCAAAATGTGCCCCCCTGTCTCCTTCTTTATTTTCCTTTCTTCTTCTTTTTTCCGTATTTTATTAAATTTTGCTCCAAATCTCCTCATCTTTACACCGCTTTATTCTTATACAGTTAAAATATAATATTAAGCATAAAGTAATATAATTAATACTCAAAAGACGATTAAAAGTACTAGAATATGAGGTAACAATGGTTAAACATATGCATTTTTGACCGAACATCACAACCCCACACTTAAACTCTTGCTCGTCCTCGATTAAGCATTAAAATCACTCTCAATAACTCAAGCCTAGAAACACTACCACTTCGGTTGATACTATCAATTAGGCCCTATAACAACTCAAATCATCAAATATACACTTCTTGATCATCGTGCAAGATATACAAGTCACAAACAAACAATAAATTTCTAACCTCGTAACCTCAGAGAGGGACTCTAACTCACCAAATTTAAGCTCGCTCACCTATTCTGTTAACTAAAGCTAATAATATCACCTATCTATTATGAAACCAGTGCCCTCACAAGAATAAATAGTCCATGCATTCAAATCAAAGAATGAATATAATTTAAGGACTTAGCATCAAAGAACAACTCTCGCACTCACAAACGAATTCACATATATGCACAAAGAACCATAGGCTTGCCCATTATGTACATCTCTATTAATTAAGTATGCCCGAATAGAATCAAATAGGACTTTAATGGGTTATAAAATAGGCTTGCCAATTATGTACAATATCTTAAAAGGCTAAAATTCACAACATATAACAAAAAAAGCGTATTATTATCTTCTAAACAGAGCAACACTTTTATTTCGTTTCAATAATATGCATGGCAAGTTCTAGACTAAGATGCAAAACATGGAGTATATGTAATAAATTCTCATCCCACATGGCACAAGTATCAATCAAGATGGATCTATTCTACTCTAAGACAGACATGATCATAGAGAACGACAAAATAAGCATAAGCTATATACAGAGTCACAACACTGAGCTTAGGTGTTAGAAAGTCTGCCATTTTATTTATTACTCAAGCACTTAGAGGAAAGTACTACTCAAACTCAGGCCTAAATATGCTAGTATCAAACACGTCATAAAGGTTTTTTCTTCTCCCTCTTCTACTACCCCTAACAAAAAATCTAATCCTAAAAATAAAAATATTTATACGGTTCAAGTTACATCTCCTGAAAAAGAACCGATGCATAAAGAAAAACCAAATGAGATTATTATATAACTAAAACTAACTAGAAACAAAAAAAAATATTTTTGAATTTTTTATTGGACCTTAATCCCACAAGAAAGCTGTCCACTGAATCCATCGTCGGGAAAAGTTCAAACTTCCTGTTTTTTGTTTTTATTTTTTTATTTTTTATTTTAAACAAAAATATTACACTAAGAAAGATTACTACAATTAAGCAAGGATAGCATAGAAAATCCTCCAAATAATCTCTTCACCCCGCACTTAAAATTGTGCAATATTCTTAATGCATACAATAAATAATAAGAAGGTAAAAGAAACTCCCTGGTAGGCCAAAGGCCGAAGTATTAGCAGTTCACGGGATACTCAGACTTCTCCCAGGTATGATCCTTTGTGCGGGTACCCCACACTTAGTTTCAACCACCTGCTCGATTTTTCACATGCCTATTGGCTTTGATTCCATGCTCCTACTCCTACAAAACACAAAAATAACACTACAAAAAATAACATAATAAAAAAATAAATAAAAGTAAAAAATAATAAATAAAATTGGGTTGCCTCTCAACAAGCTCTTGATTTAACGTCGCATCACGACGCCATCACTTTCACCACTTTTTCTTTCACTTTGAGGATATGAATTGCGCCCCCAATTTTGCATCAATTTTTCTGTCATGAACCTGAGGCGGTGGTGTAAAGATAAAGGAACCAAGCAATAGATATCGCATCTTGCACTTCTTGGCCCTTAAGTGAGGGATGCCATTTTGTCTTCTTGGCACTGCAAATTTTAGAATATATGCACTTTGTTTCCCATTCATTGACTCCTCCATAGGCTCGAATGGATCAATTTTCGTATCACCAACCAAACACAATGTTGAAAAGTATTTAGAATGAGGTCCAATACGATCCAACCCTAGAATCGCTTCACTTTTAACATCCTCACTTTTGCACACTTCCTCAACCTTGGCATCATTAATAATATTGTGGTCGAATAGTTGGAATTCCTCTTTCCGCTCCACAAGCTGGCCAGTATCCACAAAAATTGGTTGTAGGGCATCATACGCCTCAACCTTTTTATTCAATTGAGCCTGCAGGTCATGGATATATGAGCCAAATTGGTCTATGTATTGCCCGAGCTCAGTTCTTTCGTCTATCAACTGTTCTACCATATTTGAAAGACTATTATATAGAACCCCAAGAAATATTATCAGTTGAGCTTGTTCCTCTAGCCAAGATTGGATCACGATATCTGCTTCTTCAAAGTTATCTTCTTTTGGGAACTTGCTCTCTTCGTCGAGTTGAGGTTCTTCTTGATAATTGGCCATTAATTCGTCCATTCTAGCCTGCAGTCCTTTGATCGCCAAGGCAGTCTTTTTGGGAATTTCATCTTGTTGCTCGGCTACTTGCCTCATCATGTCCATAATACGGGCAACGCGTTCCATATCTTCCAATCCATTGCTCTTATCAAACTCATAAACATTATTAGAAACATCATAATAAGATCTCTGAGAAGGATAAAGAATTAGGACAACCATCCCAATGGCCACCTTGACCACCACACACATTATAAATATTCCATTCATAAGATTGATATTCACAATTTTGCCACAAGTGTGGTCCTCCACAATATGGACAAGGATCACCATAATAAGAATAATCAATATTCGACCAATTCTCATTCCAAGATGCCATGTCAACAAAGATAATAAAGTATTAAACTAAGCTAAAATAATAATAAAAACTTGAATAGACAAAAAGTTAAAATCTAATATAGTAAAATAGTTAATTTCTAAGTCCCTAACAACGGCGCCAAAAGCTTGTTGCTCCAGACCAGCGCCGATTTCATTATTTTCTTCTCTTACATTTGGGGGGACAAACACCAAAGGGTGTCCCTCCCTTTGTCTCCTTCTTTATTTTCCTTTTTTTTTGTTCGGTATTTTATTTAATTTTGCTCCAAATCTCTTTATCTTCACACCGCTTTTATTCCTACATAGTTAAAATATAATATTAAGCATAAAGTAATATAATTAATACTCAAAAGATGATTAAAAGTACTAGAATGTGAGGTAACAATGGTTAAATACAGAGGTGGATCTACGTTGTGGGTTGAGGGGTCACGTGACCCCGTTAGCCTCGGCAAAAAGACTATATATATATATATATATATATATATATATATATATATTTATTTATTTATTCTAGAGCTATGGGTTAGCTAACGATCCCGTTGAGTCCTCCACTTAAATTGTCTAATTAATTTATCTGATTTATTGGTTGACAGGGTTAATATTACTTGTAGACTTCTCCTGAAGTACTACTCGCCTATTCAAGTTAACCTAACACTTATATTCCTATGAAATTAGGATTAACAGGAACACATTTATAATTTCCGTATAATAACCAAGCAAGGCGATTTAGTATATCCCTATCCTAAGCGCAAATCTGTTCCCCGTTAATCAGGTTCAAGATCTCGCTCTACTCAATCTTATATGCAATCAAGAATTTCCTATCCCGAGTTCAATCCTAGATTTGGGGGGACAAACACCAAAATGTGCCCCCCTGTCTCCTTCTTTATTTTCCTTTCTTCTTCTTTTTTCCGTATTTTATTAAATTTTGCTCCAAATCTCTTCATCTTTACACCGCTTTATTCTTATACAGTTAAAATATAATATTAAGCGTAAAGTAATATAATTAATACTCAAAAGACAATTAAAAGTACTAGAATATGAGGTAACAATGGTTAAACATATGCATTTTTGACCGAACATCACAACCCCACACTTAAACTCTTGATCGTCCTCGATTAAGCATTAAAATCACTCTCAATAACTCAAGCCTAGAAACACTACCACTTCGGTTGATACTATCAATTAGGCCCTATAACAACTCAAATCATCAAATATACACTTCTTGATCATCGTGCAAGATATACAAGTCACAAACAAACAATAAATTTCTAACCTCGTAACCTCAGAGAGGGACTCTAACTCACCAAATTTAAGCTCGCTCACCTATTCTGTTAACTAAAGCTAATAATATCACCTATCTATTATGAAACCAGTGCCCTCACAAGAATAAATAGTCCATGCATTCAAATCAAAGAATGAATATAATTTAAGGACTTAGCATCAAAGAACAACTCTCGCACTCACAAACGAATTCACATATATGCACAAAGAACCATAGGCTTGCCCATTATGTACATCTCTATTAATTAAGTATGCCCGAATAGAATCAAATAGGACTTTAATGGGTTATAAAATAGGCTTGCCAATTATGTACAATATCTTAAAAGGCTAAAATTCACAACATATAACAAAAAAAGTGTATTATTATCTTCTAAACAGAGCAACACTTTTATTTCGTTTCAATAATATGCATGGCAAGTTCTAGACTAAGATGCAAAACATGGAGTATATGTAATAAATTCTCATCCCACATGGCACAAGTATCAATCAAGATGGATCAATTCTACTCTAAGACAGACATGATCATAGAGAACGACAAAATAAGCATAAGCTATATACAGAGTCACAACACTGAGCTTAGGTGTTAGAAAGTCTGCCATTTTATTTATTACTCAAGCACTTAGAGGAAAGTACTACTCAAACTCAGGCCTAAATATGCTAGTATCAAACACGTCATAAAGGTTTTTTCTTCTCCCTCTTCTACTACCCCTAACAAAAAATCTAATCCTAAAAATAAAAATATTTATACGGTTCAAGTTACATCTCCTGAAAAAGAACCGATGCATAAAGAAAAACCAAATGAGATTATTATATAACTAAAACTAACTAGAAACAAAAAAAAATATTTTTGAATTTTTTATTGGACCTTAATCCCACAAGAAAGCTGTCCACTGAATCCATCGTCGGGAAAAGTTCAAACTTCCTGTTTTTTGTTTTTATTTTTTTATTTTTTATTTTAAACAAAAATATTACACTAAGAAAGATTACTACAATTAAGCAAGGATAGCATAGAAAATCCTCCAAATAATCTCTTCACCCCGCACTTAAAATTGTGCAATATTCTTAATGCATACAATAAATAATAAGAAGGTAAAAGAAACTCCCTGGTAGGCCAAAGGCCGAAGTATTAGCAGTTCACGGGATACTCAGACTTCTCCCAGGTATGATCCTTTGTGCGGGTACCCCACACTTAGTTTCAACCACCTGCTCGATTTTTCACATGCCTATTGGCTTTGATTCCATGCTCCTACTCCTACAAAACACAAAAATAACACTACAAAAAATAACATAATAAAAAAATAAATAAAAGTAAAAAATAATAAATAAAATTGGGTTGCCTCTCAACAAGCTCTTGATTTAACGTCGCATCACGACGCCATCACTTTCACCACTTTTTCTTTCACTTTGAGGATATGAATTGCGCCCCCAATTTTGCATCAATTTTTCTGTCATGAACCTGAGGCGGTGGTGTAAAGATAAAGGAACCAAGCAATAGATATCGCATCTTGCACTTCTTGGCCCTTAAGTGAGGGATGCCATTTTGTCTTCTTGGCACTGCAAATTTTAGAATATATGCACTTTGTTTCCCATTCATTGACTCCTCCATAGGCTCGAATGGATCAATTTTCGTATCACCAACCAAACACAATGTTGAAAAGTATTTAGAATGAGGTCCAATACGATCCAACCCTAGAATCGCTTCACTTTTAACATCCTCACTTTTGCACACTTCCTCAACCTTGGCATCATTAATAATATTGTGGTCGAATAGTTGGAATTCCTCTTTCCGCTCCACAAGCTGGCCAGTATCCACAAAAATTGGTTGTAGGGCATCATACGCCTCAACCTTTTTATTCAATTGAGCCTGCAGGTCATGGATATATGAGCCAAATTGGTCTATGTATTGCCCGAGCTCAGTTCTTTCGTCTATCAACTGTTCTACCATATTTGAAAGACTATTATATAGAACCCCAAGAAATATTATCAGTTGAGCTTGTTCCTCTAGCCAAGATTGGATCACGATATCTGCTTCTTCAAAGTTATCTTCTTTTGGGAACTTGCTCTCTTCGTCGAGTTGAGGTTCTTCTTGATAATTGGCCATTAATTCGTCCATTCTAGCCTGCAGTCCTTTGATCGCCAAGGCAGTCTTTTTGGGAATTTCATCTTGTTGCTCGGCTACTTGCCTCATCATGTCCATAATACGGGCAACGCGTTCCATATCTTCCAATCCATTGCTCTTATCAAACTCATAAACATTATTAGAAACATCATAATAAGATCTCTGAGAAGGATAAAGAATTAGGACAACCATCCCAATGGCCACCTTGACCACCACACACATTATAAATATTCCATTCATAAGATTGATATTCACAATTTTGCCACAAGTGTGGTCCTCCACAATATGGACAAGGATCACCATAATAAGAATAATCAATATTCGACCAATTCTCATTCCAAGATGCCATGTCAACAAAGATAATAAAGTATTAAACTAAGCTAAAATAATAATAAAAACTTGAATAGACAAAAAGTTAAAATCTAATATAGTAAAATAGTTAATTTCTAAGTCCCTAACAACGGCGCCAAAAGCTTGTTGCTCCAGACCAGCGCCGATTTCATTATTTTCTTCTCTTACATTTGGGGGGACAAACACCAAAGGGTGTCCCTCCCTTTGTCTCCTTCTTTATTTTCCTTTTTTTTTGTTCGGTATTTTATTTAATTTTGCTCCAAATCTCTTTATCTTCACACCGCTTTATTCCTACATAGTTAAAATATAATATTAAGCATAAAGTAATATAATTAATACTCAAAAGATGATTAAAAGTACTAGAATGTGAGGTAACAATGGTTAAATACAGAGGTGGATCTACGTTGTGGGTTGAGGGGTCACGTGACCCCGTTAGCCTCGGCAAAAAGACTATATATATATATATATATATATATATATTTATTTATTTATTCTAGAGCTATGGGTTAGCTAACGATCCCGTTGAGTCCTCCACTTAAATTGTCTAATTAATTTATCTGATTTATTGGTTGACAGGGTTAATATTACTTGTAGACTTCTCCTGAAGTACTACTCGCCTATTCAAGTTAACCTAACACTTATATTCCTATGGAATTAGGATTAACAGGAACACATTTATAATTTCCGTATAATAACCAAGCAAGGCGATTTAGTATATCCCTATCCTAAGCGCAAATCTGTTCCCCGTTAATCAGGTTCAAGATCTCGCTCTACTCAATCTTATATGCAATCAAGAATTTCCTATCCCGAGTTCAATCCTAGATTTGGGGGGACAAACACCAAAATGTGCCCCCCTGTCTCCTTCTTTATTTTCCTTTCTTCTTCTTTTTTCCGTATTTTATTAAATTTTGCTCCAAATCTCTTCATCTTTACACCGCTTTATTCTTATACAGTTAAAATATAATATTAAGCATAAAGTAATATAATTAATACTCAAAAGACAATTAAAAGTACTAGAATATGAGGTAACAATGGTTAAACATATGCATTTTTGACCGAACATCACAACCCCACACTTAAACTCTTGATCGTCCTCGATTAAGCATTAAAATCACTCTCAATAACTCAAGCCTAGAAACACTACCACTTCGGTTGATACTATCAATTAGGCCCTATAACAACTCAAATCATCAAATATACACTTCTTGATCATCGTGCAAGATATACAAGTCACAAACAAACAATAAATTTCTAACCTCGTAACCTCAGAGAGGGACTCTAACTCACCAAATTTAAGCTCGCTCACCTATTCTGTTAACTAAAGCTAATAATATCACCTATCTATTATGAAACCAGTGCCCTCACAAGAATAAATAGTCCATGCATTCAAATCAAAGAATGAATATAATTTAAGGACTTAGCATCAAAGAACAACTCTCGCACTCACAAACGAATTCACATATATGCACAAAGAACCATAGGCTTGCCCATTATGTACATCTCTATTAATTAAGTATGCCCGAATAGAATCAAATAGGACTTTAATGGGTTATAAAATAGGCTTGCCAATTATGTACAATATCTTAAAAGGCTAAAATTCACAACATATAACAAAAAAAGCGTATTATTATCTTCTAAACAGAGCAACACTTTTATTTCGTTTCAATAATATGCATGGCAAGTTCTAGACTAAGATGCAAAACATGGAGTATATGTAATAAATTCTCATCCCACATGGCACAAGTATCAATCAAGATGGATCAATTCTACTCTAAGACAGACATGATCATAGAGAACGACAAAATAAGCATAAGCTATATACAGAGTCACAACACTGAGCTTAGGTGTTAGAAAGTCTGCCATTTTATTTATTACTCAAGCACTTAGAGGAAAGTACTACTCAAACTCAGGCCTAAATATGCTAGTATCAAACACGTCATAAAGGTTTTTTCTTCTCCCTCTTCTACTACCCCTAACAAAAAATCTAATCCTAAAAATAAAAATATTTATACGGTTCAAGTTACATCTCCTGAAAAAGAACCGATGCATAAAGAAAAACCAAATGAGATTATTATATAACTAAAACTAACTAGAAACAAAAAAAAATATTTTTGAATTTTTTATTGGACCTTAATCCCACAAGAAAGCTGTCCACTGAATCCATCGTCGGGAAAAGTTCAAACTTCCTGTTTTTTGTTTTTATTTTTTTATTTTTTATTTTAAACAAAAATATTACACTAAGAAAGATTACTACAATTAAGCAAGGATAGCATAGAAAATCCTCCAAATAATCTCTTCACCCCGCACTTAAAATTGTGCAATATTCTTAATGCATACAATAAATAATAAGAAGGTAAAAGAAACTCCCTGGTAGGCCAAAGGCCGAAGTATTAGCAGTTCACGGGATACTCAGACTTCTCCCAGGTATGATCCTTTGTGCGGATACCCCACACTTAGTTTCAACCACCTGCTCGATTTTTCACATGCCTATTGGCTTTGATTCCATGCTCCTACTCCTACAAAACACAAAAATAACACTACAAAAAATAACATAATAAAAAAATAAATAAAAGTAAAAAATAATAAATAAAATTGGGTTGCCTCTCAACAAGCTCTTGATTTAACGTCGCATCACGACGCCATCACTTTCACCACTTTTTCTTTCACTTTGAGGATATGAATTGCGCCCCCAATTTTGCATCAATTTTTCTGTCATGAACCTGAGGCGGTGGTGTAAAGATAAAGGAACCAAGCAATAGATATCGCATCTTGCACTTCTTGGCCCTTAAGTGAGGGATGCCATTTTGTCTTCTTGGCACTGCAAATTTTAGAATATATGCACTTTGTTTCCCATTCATTGACTCCTCCATAGGCTCGAATGGATCAATTTTCGTATCACCAACCAAACACAATGTTGAAAAGTATTTAGAATGAGGTCCAATACGATCCAACCCTAGAATCGCTTCACTTTTAACATCCTCACTTTTGCACACTTCCTCAACCTTGGCATCATTAATAATATTGTGGTCGAATAGTTGGAATTCCTCTTTCCGCTCCACAAGCTGGCCAGTATCCACAAAAATTGGTTGTAGGGCATCATACGCCTCAACCTTTTTATTCAATTGAGCCTGCAGGTCATGGATATATGAGCCAAATTGGTCTATGTATTGCCCGAGCTCAGTTCTTTCGTCTATCAACTGTTCTACCATATTTGAAAGACTATTATATAGAACCCCAAGAAATATTATCAGTTGAGCTTGTTCCTCTAGCCAAGATTGGATCACGATATCTGCTTCTTCAAAGTTATCTTCTTTTGGGAACTTGCTCTCTTCGTCGAGTTGAGGTTCTTCTTGATAATTGGCCATTAATTCGTCCATTCTAGCCTGCAGTCCTTTGATCGCCAAGGCAGTCTTTTTGGGAATTTCATCTTGTTGCTCGGCTACTTGCCTCATCATGTCCATAATACGGGCAACGCGTTCCATATCTTCCAATCCATTGCTCTTATCAAACTCATAAACATTATTAGAAACATCATAATAAGATCTCTGAGAAGGATAAAGAATTAGGACAACCATCCCAATGGCCACCTTGACCACCACACACATTATAAATATTCCATTCATAAGATTGATATTCACAATTTTGCCACAAGTGTGGTCCTCCACAATATGGACAAGGATCACCATAATAAGAATAATCAATATTCGACCAATTCTCATTCCAAGATGCCATGTCAACAAAGATAATAAAGTATTAAACTAAGCTAAAATAATAATAAAAACTTGAATAGACAAAAAGTTAAAATCTAATATAGTAAAATAGTTAATTTCTAAGTCCCTAACAACGGCGCCAAAAGCTTGTTGCTCCAGACCAGCGCCGATTTCATTATTTTCTTCTCTTACATTTGGGGGGACAAACACCAAAGGGTGTCCCTCCCTTTGTCTCCTTCTTTATTTTCCTTTTTTTTTGTTCGATATTTTATTTAATTTTGCTCCAAATCTCTTTATCTTCACACCGCTTTATTCCTACATAGTTAAAATATAATATTAAGCATAAAGTAATATAATTAATACTCAAAAGATGATTAAAAGTACTAGAATGTGAGGTAACAATGGTTAAATACAGAGGTGGATCTACGTTGTGGGTTGAGGGGTCACGTGACCCCGTTAGCCTCGGCAAAAAGACTATATATATATATATATATATATATATATATATATATATATTTATTTATTTATTCTAGAGCTATGGGTTAGCTAACGATCCCGTTGAGTCCTCCACTTAAATTGTCTAATTAATTTATCTGATTTATTGGTTGACAGGGTTAATATTACTTGTAGACTTCTCCTGAAGTACTACTCGCCTATTCAAGTTAACCTAACACTTATATTCCTATGGAATTAGGATTAACAGGAACACATTTATAATTTCCGTATAATAACCAAGCAAGGCGATTTAGTATATCCCTATCCTAAGCGCAAATCTGTTCCCCGTTAATCAGGTTCAAGATCTCGCTCTACTCAATCTTATATGCAATCAAGAATTTCCTATCCCGAGTTCAATCCTAGATTTGGGGGGACAAACACCAAAATGTGCCCCCCTGTCTCCTTCTTTATTTTCCTTTCTTCTTCTTTTTTCCGTATTTTATTAAATTTTGCTCCAAATCTCTTCATCTTTACACCGCTTTATTCTTATACAGTTAAAATATAATATTAAGCATAAAGTAATATAATTAATACTCAAAAGACAATTAAAAGTACTAGAATATGAGGTAACAATGGTTAAACATATGCATTTTTGACCGAACATCACAACCCCACACTTAAACTCTTGATCGTCCTCGATTAAGCATTAAAATCACTCTCAATAACTCAAGCCTAGAAACACTACCACTTCGGTTGATACTATCAATTAGGCCCTATAACAACTCAAATCATCAAATATACACTTCTTGATCATCGTGCAAGATATACAAGTCACAAACAAACAATAAATTTCTAACCTCGTAACCTCAGAGAGGGACTCTAACTCACCAAATTTAAGCTCGCTCACCTATTCTGTTAACTAAAGCTAATAATATCACCTATCTATTATGAAACCAGTGCCCTCACAAGAATAAATAGTCCATGCATTCAAATCAAAGAATGAATATAATTTAAGGACTTAGCATCAAAGAACAACTCTCGCACTCACAAACGAATTCACATATATGCACAAAGAACCATAGGCTTGCCCATTATGTACATCTCTATTAATTAAGTATGCCCGAATAGAATCAAATAGGACTTTAATGGGTTATAAAATAGGCTTGCCAATTATGTACAATATCTTAAAAGGCTAAAATTCACAACATATAACAAAAAAAGCGTATTATTATCTTCTAAACAGAGCAACACTTTTATTTCGTTTCAATAATATGCATGGCAAGTTCTAGACTAAGATGCAAAACATGGAGTATATGTAATAAATTCTCATCCCACATGGCACAAGTATCAATCAAGATGGATCAATTCTACTCTAAGACAGACATGATCATAGAGAACGACAAAATAAGCATAAGCTATATACAGAGTCACAACACTGAGCTTAGGTGTTAGAAAGTCTGCCATTTTATTTATTACTCAAGCACTTAGAGGAAAGTACTACTCAAACTCAGGCCTAAATATGCTAGTATCAAACACGTCATAAAGGTTTTTTCTTCTCCCTCTTCTACTACCCCTAACAAAAAATCTAATCCTAAAAATAAAAATATTTATACGGTTCAAGTTACATCTCCTGAAAAAGAACCGATGCATAAAGAAAAACCAAATGAGATTATTATATAACTAAAACTAACTAGAAACAAAAAAAAATATTTTTGAATTTTTTATTGGACCTTAATCCCACAAGAAAGCTGTCCACTGAATCCATCGTCGGGAAAAGTTCAAACTTCCTGTTTTTTGTTTTTATTTTTTTATTTTTTATTTTAAACAAAAATATTACACTAAGAAAGATTACTACAATTAAGCAAGGATAGCATAGAAAATCCTCCAAATAATCTCTTCACCCCGCACTTAAAATTGTGCAATATTCTTAATGCATACAATAAATAATAAGAAGGTAAAAGAAACTCCCTGGTAGGCCAAAGGCCGAAGTATTAGCAGTTCACGGGATACTCAGACTTCTCCCAGGTATGATCCTTTGTGCGGGTACCCCACACTTAGTTTCAACCACCTGCTCGATTTTTCACATGCCTATTGGCTTTGATTCCATGCTCCTACTCCTACAAAACACAAAAATAACACTACAAAAAATAACATAATAAAAAAATAAATAAAAGTAAAAAATAATAAATAAAATTGGGTTGCCTCTCAACAAGCTCTTGATTTAACGTCGCATCACGACGCCATCACTTTCACCACTTTTTCTTTCACTTTGAGGATATGAATTGCGCCCCCAATTTTGCATCAATTTTTCTGTCATGAACCTGAGGCGGTGGTGTAAAGATAAAGGAACCAAGCAATAGATATCGCATCTTGCACTTCTTGGCCCTTAAGTGAGGGATGCCATTTTGTCTTCTTGGCACTGCAAATTTTAGAATATATGCACTTTGTTTCCCATTCATTGACTCCTCCATAGGCTCGAATGGATCAATTTTCGTATCACCAACCAAACACAATGTTGAAAAGTATTTAGAATGAGGTCCAATACGATCCAACCCTAGAATCGCTTCACTTTTAACATCCTCACTTTTGCACACTTCCTCAACCTTGGCATCATTAATAATATTGTGGTCGAATAGTTGGAATTCCTCTTTCCGCTCCACAAGCTGGCCAGTATCCACAAAAATTGGTTGTAGGGCATCATACGCCTCAACCTTTTTATTCAGTTGAGCCTGCAGGTCATGGATATATGAGCCAAATTGGTCTATGTATTGCCCGAGCTCAGTTCTTTCGTCTATCAACTGTTCTACCATATTTGAAAGACTATTATATAGAACCCCAAGAAATATTATCAGTTGAGCTTGTTCCTCTAGCCAAGATTGGATCACGATATCTGCTTCTTCAAAGTTATCTTCTTTTGGGAACTTGCTCTCTTCGTCGAGTTGAGGTTCTTCTTGATAATTGGCCATTAATTCGTCCATTCTAGCCTGCAGTCCTTTGATCGCCAAGGCAGTCTTTTTGGGAATTTCATCTTGTTGCTCGGCTACTTGCCTCATCATGTCCATAATACGGGCAACGCGTTCCATATCTTCCAATCCATTGCTCTTATCAAACTCATAAACATTATTAGAAACATCATAATAAGATCTCTGAGAAGGATAAAGAATTAGGACAACCATCCCAATGGCCACCTTGACCACCACACACATTATAAATATTCCATTCATAAGATTGATATTCACAATTTTGCCACAAGTGTGGTCCTCCACAATATGGACAAGGATCACCATAATAAGAAT
Source organism: Nicotiana tomentosiformis (assembly GCF_000390325.3). Lineage (NCBI taxonomy): Eukaryota > Viridiplantae > Streptophyta > Magnoliopsida > Solanales > Solanaceae > Nicotiana > Nicotiana tomentosiformis. Next base: position 19,569,336 of record NC_090819.1, read on the forward strand.
AATCAATATTCGACCAATTCTCATTCCAAGATGCCATGTCAACAAAGATAATAAAGTATTAAACTAAGCTAAAATAATAATAAAAACTTGAATAGACAAAAAGTTAAAATCTAATATAGTAAAATAGTTAATTTCTAAGTCCCTAACAACGGCGCCAAAAGCTTGTTGCTCCAGACCAGCGCCGATTTCATTATTTTCTTCTCTTACATTTGGGGGGACAAACACCAAAGTGTGTCCCTCCCTTTGTCTCCTTCTTTATTTTCCTTTTTTTTTGTTCGGTATTTTATTCAATTTTGCTCCAAATCTCTTCATCTTCACACCGCTTTATTCCTACATAGTTAAAATATAATATTAAGCATAAAGTAATATAATTAATACTCAAAAGACGATTAAAAGTACTAGAATGTGAGGTAACAATGGTTAAATACAGAGGTGGATCTACGTTGTGGGTTGAGGGGGTCACGTGACCCCGTTAGCCTCGGCAAAAAGACTATATATATATATATATATATATATATATATATATATATATATATATATATATATATATATATATATATTTATTCTAGAGCTATGGGTTAGCTAACGATCCCGTTGAGTCCTCCACTTAAATTGTCTAATTAATTTATCTGATTTATTGGTTGACAGGGTTAATATTACTTGTAGACTTCTCCTGAAGTACTACTCGCCTATTCAAGTTAACCTAACACTTATATTCCTATGGAATTAGGATTAACAGGAACACATTTATAATTTCCGTATAATAACCAAGCAAGGCGATTTAGTATATCCCTATCTTAAGCGCAAATCTGTTCCCCGTTAATCAGGTTCAAGATCTCGCTCTACTCAATCTTATATGCAATCAAGAATTTCCTATCCCGAGTTCAATCCTAGATTTGGGGGGACAAACACCAAAATATGCCCCCCTGTCTCCTTCTTTATTTTCCTTTCTTCTTCTTTTTTCCGTATTTTATTAAATTTTGCTCCAAATCTCCTCATCTTTACACCGCTTTATTCTTATACAGTTAAAATATAATATTAAGCATAAAGTAATATAATTAATACTCAAAAGACGATTAAAAGTACTAGAATATGAGGTAACAATGGTTAAACATATGCATTTTTGACCGAACATCACAACCCCACACTTAAACTCTTGCTCGTCCTCGATTAAGCATTAAAATCACTCTCAATAACTCAAGCCTAGAAACACTACCACTTCGGTTGATACTATCAATTAGGCCCTATAACAACTCAAATCATCAAATATACACTTCTTGATCATCGTGCAAGATATACAAGTCACAAACAAACAATAAATTTCTAACCTCGTAACCTCAGAGAGGGACTCTAACTCACCAAATTTAAGCTCGCTCACCTATTCTGTTAACTAAAGCTAATAATATCACCTATCTATTATGAAACCAGTGCCCTCACAAGAATAAATAGTCCATGCATTCAAATCAAAGAATGAATATAATTTAAGGACTTAGCATCAAAGAACAACTCTCGCACTCACAAACGAATTCACATATATGCACAAAGAACCATAGGCTTGCCCATTATGTACATCTCTATTAATTAAGTATGCCCGAATAGAATCAAATAGGACTTTAATGGGTTATAAAATAGGCTTGCCAATTATGTACAATATCTTAAAAGGCTAAAATTCACAACATATAACAAAAAAAGCGTATTATTATCTTCTAAACAGAGCAACACTTTTATTTCGTTTCAATAATATGCATGGCAAGTTCTAGACTAAGATGCAAAACATGGAGTATATGTAATAAATTCTCATCCCACATGGCACAAGTATCAATCAAGATGGATCAATTCTACTCTAAGACAGACATGATCATAGAGAACGACAAAATAAGCATAAGCTATATACAGAGTCACAACACTGAGCTTAGGTGTTAGAAAGTCTGCCATTTTATTTATTACTCAAGCACTTAGAGGAAAGTACTACTCAAACTCAGGCCTAAATATGCTAATATCAAACACGTCATAAAGGTTTTTTCTTCTCCCTCTTCTACTACCCCTAACAAAAAATCTAATCCTAAAAATAAAAATATTTATACGGTTCAAGTTACATCTCCTGAAAAAGAACCGATGCATAAAGAAAAACCAAATGAGATTATTATATAACTAAAACTAACTAGAAACAAAAAAAAATATTTTTGAATTTTTTATTGGACCTTAATCCCACAAGAAAGCTGTCCACTGAATCCATCGTCGGGAAAAGTTCAAACTTCCTGTTTTTTGTTTTTATTTTTTTATTTTTTATTTTAAACAAAAATATTACACTAAGAAAGATTACTACAATTAAGCAAGGATAGCATAGAAAATCCTCCAAATAATCTCTTCACCCCGCACTTAAAATTGTGCAATATTCTTAATGCATACAATAAATAATAAGAAGGTAAAAGAAACTCCCTGGTAGGCCAAAGGCCGAAGTATTAGCAGTTCACGGGATACTCAGACTTCTCCCAGGTATGATCCTTTGTGCGGGTACCCCACACTTAGTTTCAACCACCTGCTCGATTTTTCACATGCCTATTGGCTTTGATTCCATGCTCCTACTCCTACAAAACACAAAAATAACACTACAAAAAATAACATAATAAAAAAATAAATAAAAGTAAAAAATAATAAATAAAATTGGGTTGCCTCTCAACAAGCTCTTGATTTAACGTCGCATCACGACGCCATCACTTTCACCACTTTTTCTTTCACTTTGAGGATATGAATTGCGCCCCCAATTTTGCATCAATTTTTCTGTCATGAACCTGAGGCGGTGGTGTAAAGATAAAGGAACCAAGCAATAGATATCGCATCTTGCACTTCTTGGCCCTTAAGTGAGGGATGCCATTTTGTCTTCTTGGCACTGCAAATTTTAGAATATATGCACTTTGTTTCCCATTCATTGACTCCTCCATAGGCTCGAATGGATCAATTTTCGTATCACCAACCAAACACAATGTTGAAAAGTATTTAGAATGAGGTCCAATACGATCCAACCCTAGAATCGCTTCACTTTTAACATCCTCACTTTTGCACACTTCCTCAACCTTGGCATCATTAATAATATTGTGGTCGAATAGTTGGAATTCCTCTTTCCGCTCCACAAGCTGGCCAGTATCCACAAAAATTGGTTGTAGGGCATCATACGCCTCAACCTTTTTATTCAATTGAGCCTGCAGGTCATGGATATATGAGCCAAATTGGTCTATGTATTGCCCGAGCTCAGTTCTTTCGTCTATCAACTGTTCTACCATATTTGAAAGACTATTATATAGAACCCCAAGAAATATTATCAGTTGAGCTTGTTCCTCTAGCCAAGATTGGATCACGATATCTGCTTCTTCAAAGTTATCTTCTTTTGGGAACTTGCTCTCTTCGTCGAGTTGAGGTTCTTCTTGATAATTGGCCATTAATTCGTCCATTCTAGCCTGCAGTCCTTTGATCGCCAAGGCAGTCTTTTTGGGAATTTCATCTTGTTGCTCGGCTACTTGCCTCATCATGTCCATAATACGGGCAACGCGTTCCATATCTTCCAATCCATTGCTCTTATCAAACTCATAAACATTATTAGAAACATCATAATAAGATCTCTGAGAAGGATAAAGAATTAGGACAACCATCCCAATGGCCACCTTGACCACCACACACATTATAAATATTCCATTCATAAGATTGATATTCACAATTTTGCCACAAGTGTGGTCCTCCACAATATGGACAAGGATCACCATAATAAGAATAATCAATATTCGACCAATTCTCATTCCAAGATGCCATGTCAACAAAGATAATAAAGTATTAAACTAAGCTAAAATAATAATAAAAACTTGAATAGACAAAAAGTTAAAATCTAATATAGTAAAATAGTTAATTTCTAAGTCCCTAACAACGGCGCCAAAAGCTTGTTGCTCCAGACCAGCGCCGATTTCATTATTTTCTTCTCTTACATTTGGGGGGACAAACACCAAAGGGTGTCCCTCCCTTTGTCTCCTTCTTTATTTTCCTTTTTTTTTGTTCGGTATTTTATTTAATTTTGCTCCAAATCTCTTTATCTTCACACCGCTTTATTCCTACATAGTTAAAATATAATATTAAGCATAAAGTAATATAATTAATACTCAAAAGATGATTAAAAGTACTAGAATGTGAGGTAACAATGGTTAAATACAGAGGTGGATCTACGTTGTGGGTTGAGGGGTCACGTGACCCCGTTAGCCTCGGCAAAAAGACGATATATATATATATATATATATATATATATATATATATATATATATATATATATATATATATATATTTATTTATTTATTCTAGAGCTATGGGTTAGCTAACGATCCCGTTGAGTCCTCCACTTAAATTGTCTAATTAATTTATCTGATTTATTGGTTGACAGGGTTAATATTACTTGTAGACTTCTCCTGAAGTACTACTCGCCTATTCAAGTTAACCTAACACTTATATTCCTATGGAATTAGGATTAACAGGAACACATTTATAATTTCCGTATAATAACCAAGCAAGGCGATTTAGTATATCCCTATCCTAAGCGCAAATCTGTTCCCCGTTAATCAGGTTCAAGATCTCGCTCTACTCAATCTTATATGCAATCAAGAATTTCCTATCCCGAGTTCAATCCTAGATTTGGGGGGACAAACACCAAAATGTGCCCCCCTGTCTCCTTCTTTATTTTCCTTTCTTCTTCTTTTTTCCGTATTTTATTAAATTTTGCTCCAAATCTCTTCATCTTTACACCGCTTTATTCTTATACAGTTAAAATATAATATTAAGCATAAAGTAATATAATTAATACTCAAAAGACAATTAAAAGTACTAGAATATGAGGTAATAATGGTTAAACATATGCATTTTTGACCGAACATCACAACCCCACACTTAAACTCTTGATCGTCCTCGATTAAGCATTAAAATCACTCTCAATAACTCAAGCCTAGAAACACTACCACTTCGGTTGATACTATCAATTAGGCCCTATAACAACTCAAATCATCAAATATACACTTCTTGATCATCGTGCAAGATATACAAGTCACAAACAAACAATAAATTTCTAACCTCGTAACCTCAGAGAGGGACTCTAACTCACCAAATTTAAGCTCGCTCACCTATTCTGTTAACTAAAGCTAATAATATCACCTATCTATTATGAAACCAGTGCCCTCACAAGAATAAATAGTCCATGCATTCAAATCAAAGAATGAATATAATTTAAGGACTTAGCATCAAAGAACAACTCTCGCACTCACAAACGAATTCACATATATGCACAAAGAACCATAGGCTTGCCCATTATGTACATCTCTATTAATTAAGTATGCCCGAATAGAATCAAATAGGACTTTAATGGGTTATAAAATAGGCTTGCCAATTATGTACAATATCTTAAAAGGCTAAAATTCACAACATATAACAAAAAAAGCGTATTATTATCTTCTAAACAGAGCAACACTTTTATTTCGTTTCAATAATATGCATGGCAAGTTCTAGACTAAGATGCAAAACATGGAGTATATGTAATAAATTCTCATCCCACATGGCACAAGTATCAATCAAGATGGATCAATTCTACTCTAAGACAGACATGATCATAGAGAACGACAAAATAAGCATAAGCTATATACAGAGTCACAACACTGAGCTTAGGTGTTAGAAAGTCTGCCATTTTATTTATTACTCAAGCACTTAGAGGAAAGTACTACTCAAACTCAGGCCTAAATATCCTAGTATCAAACATGTCATAAAGGTTTTTTCTTCTCCCTCTTCTACTACCCCTAACAAAAAATCTAATCCTAAAAATAAAATATTTATACGGTTCAAGTTACATCTCCTGAAAAAGAACCGATGCATAAAGAAAAATCAAATGAGATTATTATATAACTAAAACTAACTAGAAACAAAAAAAAAATATTTTTGAATTTTTTATTGGACCTTAATCCCACAAGAAAGCTGTCCACTGAATCCACCGTCGGGAAAAGTTCAAACTTCCTATTTTTTGTTTTTATTTTTTTATTTTTTATTTTTTATTTTAAACAAAAATATTACACTAAGAAAGATTACTACAATTAAGCAAGGATAGCATAGAAAATCCTCCAAATAATCTCTTCACCCTGCACTTAAAATTGTGCAATATTCTTAATGCATACCATTAATAATAAGAAGGTAAAAGTAACTCCCTGGTAGGCCAAAGGCCGAAGTATTAGCAGTTCACGGGATACTCAGACTTCTTCCAGGTATGATCCTTTGTGTGGGCACCCCACACTTAGTTTCAACCACCTGCTTGATTTTTCACACGCCTATTGGCTTTAATTCCATGCTCCTACTCCTACAAAACACAAAAATAACACTACAAAAAATAACATAATAATAAAATAAATAAAAGTAAAAAATAAAAAATAAAATTGGGTTGCCTCTCAACAAGCTCTTGATTTAACGTCGCAGCACGACGCCATCACTTTCACCACTTTTCCTTTCACTTTGAGGATATGAATTGCGCCCCCAATTGTGCATCAATTTTTCTGTCATGAACCTGAGGCGGCTATGTAAAGATAAAGGAACCAAGCAATAGATATCGCATCTTGCACTTCTTGGCCCTTAAGTGAGGGATGCCATTTTATCTCGGCAATGCAAATTTCAGAATATATACACTTTATTTCCCATTTATTGACTCCTCCATAGGCTCGAATGGATCAATTTTCGTGTCACCAACCAAACACAATGTTGAAAAGTGTTTAGAATGAGGTCCAATGCGCTCCAACCCTAGAATAACTTCACTTTTAACATCCTCACTTTTGCACACTTCCTCAACCTTGGCATCATTAATAATATTGTGGTCGAATAGTTGGAATTCCTCTTTCCGCTCCACAAGCTGGCCAGTATCCACAAAAATTGGTTGTAGGGCATCAGACGCCTCAACCTTTTTATTCAATTGAGCGTGCAGGTCATGGATATATGAGTCAAATTGGTCTATGTCTTGCCTGAGCTCAGTTCTTTCGTCTATCAGCTGTTCTGCCATATTTGAAAGACCATTACATAGAACCCCATGAAATTTTATCAGTTGAGCTTGTTCCTCTAGCCAAGATTGGATCACGATATCTGATTCTTCAAAGTTATCTTCTTTTGGGAACTTGCTCTCTTCGTCGAGTTGAGGTTCTTCTTGATAATTGGCCATTAATTCGTCCATTCTAGCCTGCAGTCCTTTGATCGCCAAGGCAGTCTTTTTGGGAATTTCATCTTGTTGCTCGGCTACTTGCCTCATCATGTCCATAATACGGGCAACGCGTTCCATATCTTCCACTCCATTGCTCTTATCAAACTCATAAACATTATTAGAAATATCATAATAAGATCTCTGAGAAGGATAAAGAATTAGGACAACCATCCCAATGGCCACCTTGACCACCACACACATTATAAATATTCCATTCATAAGATTGATATTCACAATTTTGCCACAAATGTGGTCCTCCACAATATGGACAAGGATCACCATAATAAGAATAATCAATATTCGACCAATTCTCATTCCAAGATGCCATGTCAACAAAGATAATAAAGTATTAAACTAAGCTAAAATAATAATAAAAACTTGAATAGACAAAAAGTTAAAATCTAATATAGTAAAATAGTTAATTTCTAAGTCTCTAACAACGGCGCCAAAAGCTTGTTGCTCCAGACCAGCGCCGATTTCATTATTTTCTTCTCTTACATTTGGGGGGACAAACACCAAAGGGTGTCCCTCCCTTTGTCTCCTTCTTTATTTTCCTTTTTTTTTTGTTCCGTATTTTATTTAATTTTGCTCCAAATCTCTTCATCTTCACACCGCTTTATTCCTACATAGTTAAAATATAATATTAAGCATAAAGTAATATAATTAATACTCAAAAGACGATTAAAAGTACTAGAATGTGAGGTAACAATGGTTAAATACAGAGGTGGATCTACGTTGTGGGTTGAGGGGTCACGTGACCCCGTTAGCCTCGACAAAAAGACTATATATATATATATATATATATATATATATATATATATATATATATATATTTATTCTAGAGCTATGGGTTAGCTAACGATCCCGTTGAGTCCTCCACTTAAATTGTCTAATTAATTTATCTGATTTATTGGTTGACAGGGTTAATATTACTTGTAGACTTCTCCTGAAGTACTACTCGCCTATTCAAGTTAACCTAACACTTATATTCCTATGGAATTAGGATTAACAGGAACACATTTATAATTTCCGTATAATAACCAAGCAAGGCGATTTAGTATATCCCTATCCTAAGCGCAAATCTGTTCCCCGTTAATCAGGTTCAAGATCTCGCTCTACTCAATCTTATATGCAATCAAGAATTTCCTATCCCGAGTTCAATCCTAGATTTGGGGGGACAAACACCAAAATGTGCCCCCCTGTCTCCTTCTTTATTTTCCTTTCTTCTTCTTTTTTCCGTATTTTATTAAATTTTGCCCCAAATCTCTTCATCTTTACACCGCTTTATTCTTATACAGTTAAAATATAATATTAAGCATAAAGTAATATAATTAATACTCAAAAGACGATTAAAAGTACTAGAATATGAGGTAACAATGGTTAAACATATGCATTTTTGACCGAACATCACAACCCCACACTTAAACTCTTGCTCGTCCTCGATTAAGCAATTAAAATCACTCTCAATAACTCAAGCCTAGAAACACTACCACTTCGGTTGATACTATCAATTAGGCCCTATAACAACTCAAATCATCAAATATACACTTCTTGATCATCGTGCAAGATATACAAGTCACAAACAAACAATAAATTTCTAACCTCGTAACCTCAGAGAGGGACTCTAACTCACCAAATTTAAGCTCGCTCACCTATTCTGTTAACTAAAGCTAATAATATCACCTATCTATTATGAAACCAGTGCCCTCACAAGAATAAATAGTCCATGCATTCAAATCAAAGAATGAATATAATTTAAGGACTTAGCATCAAAGAACAACTCTCGCACTCACAAACGAATTCACATATATGCACAAAGAACCATAGGCTTGCCCATTATGTACATCTCTATTAATTAAGTATGCCCGAATAGAATCAAATAGGACTTTAATGGGTTATAAAATAGGCTTGCCAATTATGTACAATATCTGAAAAGGCTAAAATTCACAACATATAACAAAAAAAGCGTATTATTATCTTCTAAACAGAGCAACACTTTTATTTCGTTTCAATAATATGCATGGCAAGTTCTAGACTAAGATGCAAAACTTGGAGTATATGTAATAAATTCTCATCCCACATGGCACAAGTATCAATCAAGGTGGATCAATTCTACTCTAAGACAGACATGATCATAGAGAACGAAAAAATAAGCATAAGCTATATACAGAGTCACAACACTGAGCTTAGGTGTTAGAAAGTCTGCCATTTTATTTATTACTCAAGCACTTAGAGGAAAGTACTACTCAAACTCAGGCCTAAATATCCTAGTATCAAACATGTCATAAAGGTTTTTTCTTCTCCCTCTTCTACTACCCCTAACAAAAAATCTAATCCTAAAAATAAAAATATTTATACGGTTCAAGTTACATCTCCTGAAAAAGAACCGATGCATAAAGAAAAACCAAATGAGATTATTATATAACTAAAACTAACTAGAAACAAAAAAAAATATTTTTGAATTTTTTATTGGACCTTAATCCCACAAGAAAGCTGTCCACTGAATCCATCGTCGGGAAAAGTTCAAACTTCCTGTTTTTTGTTTTTATTTTTTTATTTTTTATTTTAAACAAAAATATTACACTAAGAAAGATTACTACAATTAAGCAAGGATAGCATAGAAAATCCTCCAAATAATCTCTTCACCCTGCACTTAAAATTGTGCAATATTCTTAATGCATACAATTAATAATAAGAAGGTAAAAGTAACTCCCTGGTAGGCCAAAGGCCGAAGTATTAGCAGTTCACGGGATACTCAGACTTCTTCCAGGTATGATCCTTTGTGTGGGCACCCCACACTTAGTTTCAACCACCTGCTTGATTTTTCACACGCCTATTGGCTTTAATTCCATGCTCCTACTCCTACAAAACACAAAAATAATACTACAAAAAATAACATAATAATAAAATAAATAAAAGTAAAAAATAAAAAATAAAATTGGGTTGCCTCTCAACAAGCTCTTGATTTAACGTCGCAGCACGACGCCATCACTTTCACCACTTTTTCTTCCACTTTGAGGATATGAATTGCGCCCCCAATTGTGCATCAATTTTTCTGTCATGAACCTGAGGCGGCGATGTAAAGATAAAGGAACCAAGCAATAGATATCGCATCTTGCACTTCTTGGCCCTTAAGTGAGGGATGCCATTTTATCTCGGCAATGCAAATTTCAGAATATATGCACTTTATTTCCCATTTATTGACTCCTCCATAGGCTCGAATGGATCAATTTTCGTGTCACCAACCAAACACAATGTTGAAAAGTGTTTAGAATGAGGTCCAATGCGCTCCAACCCTAGAATAACTTCACTTTTAACATCCTCACTTTTGCACACTTCCTCAACCTTGGCATCATTAATAATATTGTGGTCGAATAGTTGAAATTCCTCTTTCCGCTCCACAAGCTGGCCAGTATCCACAAAAATTGGTTGTAGGGCATCAGACGCCTCAACCCTTTTATTCAATTGAGCGTGCAGGTCATGGATATATGAGTCAAATTGGTCTATGTCTTGCCTGAGCTCAGTTCTTTCGTCTATCAGCTGTTCTGCCATATTTGAAAGACCATTACATAGAACCCCATGAAATTTTACCAGTTGAGCTTATTCCTCTAGCCAAGATTGGATCACGATATCTGCTTCTCCAAAGTTATCTTCTTTTGGGAAATCGCTCTCTTCGTCGAGTTGAGGTTCTTCTTGATAATTGGCCATTAATTCGTCCATTCTAGCCTGCAGTCCTTTGATCGCTAAGGCAATCTTTTTGGGAATTTCATCTTGTTGTTCGGCTACTTGCCTCATCATGTCCATAATACGGGCAACGCGTTCCATATCCTCCACTCCATTGCTCTTATCAAACTCATAAACATTATTAGAAACATCATAATAAGATCTCTGAGAAGGATAAAGAATTAGGACAACCATCCCAATGGCCACCTTGACCACCACACACATTACAAATATTCCACTCATAAGATTGAGATTCATAATTTTGCCACAAGTGTGGTCCTCCACAATATGGACAAGGATCACCATAATAAGAATAACCAATATTCGACCAATTCTCATTCTAAGATGCCATGTCAACAAAGATAATAAAGTATTAAACTAAGCTAAAATAATAATAATAACTTGAATAGACAAAAAGTAAAAATCTAATCTAGTAAAATAGCTAATTTCTAAGTCCCTAACAACGGCGCCAAAAATTTGTTGCTCCAGACCAGCGCCGATTTCATTATTTTCTTGTCTTACATTTGGGGGGACAAACACCAAAGGGTGTCCCTCCCTTTGTCTCCTTCTTTATTTTTCTTTCTTTTTTGTTCCGTATTTTATTCAATTTTGCTCTAAATCTCTTCATCTTTACACCGCTTTATTCCTACATAGTTAAAATATAATATTAAGCATAAAGTAATATAATTAATACTCAAAAGACGATTAAAAGTACTAGAATGTGAGGTAACAATGGTTAAACACAGAGGCGGATCTACGTTGTGGATTGAGGGGTCATGTGACCCCGTTAGCCTCGACAAAAAGCCTATATATATATATGTACATTTATATGGGACCCCTTAAATATCTTAAGTGTGCCTCCAGAAACAAAGAGGCACATGGGAGAACTGGTTGCTTTGGGCACTTAAATTCCCAACTTTGCTGTGACGGAGGTTCGAAACCCACGTTCTACTTTTTTCTCCTCATTTCTATTTTTATTCTTTGAGTACAATGTAATTTATATTTAATAGCAAATTGCTTTATCTTTTACTTTTATCTTTTTTTTTTTCTAATTCAATTATAATTTAGTACTAATATATAATAGTCAACTTAATTAATATTTTAGTTCTTGAATATAATGTAATTATATTTAATAGCAAATTGCTTTATTTTTTACTTTTATCTTTTTTTAAATTTATTTATAGTTTAGTACTAATACACAATAGTCAACTTAATTAATTTTATTCCCTCTCTCCCATAGCACCCATTTTGCGATGAAATCTCTTTTTTTCTCCCTCTCTCCCTCTCTCTCTCTCTATATATATATGTATATATATATATATATATATATATATATATATATATATATATATATATATATATATATCTATTTGGTTCTATTTTTTCTTTAGAACTTTTTTTTTTAATAATACTTGGATGATAAGTTATCATAATTGTTAAGTTTTCAAAGAGTTGCACGTCGAATTTTATCGTTAGTGATTAGCATACAGTGGTGCCCCGTCGTGCTCAAATCCTGGGTCCGCCTCTGATTAAACATATTCATCTTTTGGCCGAATATCAATCATAACAACTAACTTATAATTCCCTAATTTCATAGAACAAAAGAACTTGCAGAATAGCAAAAGATCTCTTAGGAAAACAATTGAGAATTTAGACACTAAATAATTTGGACCTTTAATAATTAAATAGAACAAGTTGGAGAGAAGCCAAATCTAGCAATAAGCATGCATGGGTGCAATCATGCAAAGAAAAAGATAATTGGGGAAAAGGTCCAAAGGCATTGCAACAACTCATGCAGATGAAAATAAAAAAATGACTTTCAATAAATTTTGAAATACAAAACCACCGAACGCCATGCTGCTTTCAATCCATGGGTTCGGTTGTCCAGTAATATATTACTATTTTTCAAATCATAAGTTATTTTTCAGGAAAATATTTTCATAAATAAATATTAATATTTCTTGAAAGTAAAATACATATTAAATATTAACAATGATATTAGCATATTGAATAGTGTTTTTTATTATAAAGATTATAAATAATGTGTATATTTTTTATTTGGAGCAAGTAATATGAAGTTAGAAGTAATATAACGATTTCAGCTCATAAGTAAGAGAAGTTATTTTTCCTTTTAAATAATCAAATATCAGAAAATAATTCTGGTATAAAAAATAACTTCCGTCCTAAAGGTCACCTAGAACGCTTAAAATAAAGGAGAAAAAATGATTTTGATCCCTCAATTATTGCTATATTATAGTTTTTGTTCTTGCGTTATTAAGTGCAAACTGACCTATCACCAAGTGTAAGAAGTTTCCCATGCTACTGCGTCGAGCTTGGATGAAATCTGCTCACTTTGAAAATGACTAGCTTATTTTCAAATGAAGTTGTAGAAAGAAAAAAAAATCTTTAGCATTAGAAAAAGAGAAAATGACCCTCTATCACCCCTCAAAATTTTAATAACTCATATTTTTTTTCATTTGACACGGAATGTCTCTTCGGCCCAAACATATTATATCTAATAGTCCGAAATATCTATTTTGTATATTTTTTGTATAGTGACAGTCTATTTTGTATATTTTTTGTATAGTGATAGTCTATTTTGTATATTTTTTGTATAGTGACAGTTTATTTAGTATATTTTTTGTATAGTGACAATCTATTGTATATAAATTGTACAGTGACGGTCTATTTTGTATAGTGACATCTATTTTGTATATTTTTTGTACAGTGATAGTCTTTTTTGTATATATTTTGTATAGTGACATCTATTCCGTATATATTTTTTGTATATTGACAGTCTTTTTTATATATATTTTATAAAGTGACATCTATTTTGTATATTGAATGACTACGATGTGTAAAACATATATATACATTTTGTACTAGTGTGCACTTGAATTGTAGTATAGTAAAATATTTGAAAGATTCTAGCTTTGTTGTATTAAAATTATATATTTTTTGTATAAATTATATTTTATGTTGTATATCTTTTGTGTAGTAAGATTTGTAGTTATATATATTTTTTGCATAGTGATTGTATATAGTTTGGATATAATTTAATCACTTTAATTTCAGAAAAGTGGAGAAATAGTGATTATACAAGTGCTTGCAATTGTAGTGTTTTCTAAAATTTTAATTATTCATTAATCACAGGCACATCTTGGACTTATAATTATTTTAACTTTTAGAAACCCGTTCCTTAAAATAAAACTCCCTGAACATGCTTTTATTAATTTATGACTCGCGGGGATGGTTGGTTCGGGATTTGAAAGTGTGTGGGTTGAAATCGGAACACTTGGTTCCTTAAGTTAGCCTTAAATGGACAAGTTTAACTTCGGTCAACATTTTGAGAAAACGACCTCGAAATCGGGATTTGACGGTTCCAATAGGTTCATATAATGATTTTGGACTTGAGCGTATGTCCGAATCGGATTTTGGATAATCCGGGAGCGTTTTGACGCTTAATTGTAAAAACTAACTATTTGAAGATTTAAAATTCTTTAAATTTGGTTTGGAGTAGGATTTTGAGTAATTGAAGTCCGTTTGGAATTTCGAGTTTGGGAATAATTTCGTATAGTGATTTAAGACTTGCACATAAAGTTTTGTGTCATTCCGAGTAGTTTAAGTATATTTCGGTGCATTGGAAGTAAATTGAAGAACTTGAAATTCTTAAGTTTGAATCAATTTGGTTTAGGGTATGATTCTTAGATTTGATGTTGTTTTATGCGTTCCGAGAGTTCGAATGAGTTTGTATGAGGTTATTAGACTTGTGTAGATAGTTAGTGTGGAGCCTCGAGGGCTCGGGTGAGTTTCGGACGTTCGGAAGGAATGAAAATACATCAGTTTTCTGGTGTTTCTTGGCAGCAGTTGTGTAACGACCCGACTTGTCGTTTTAAGAACTTACGCCACGTTCAGTGACTTAAGGTCTCGAGCAGCTTCGCAATATGTATTATGACCCGTGGGTGTGGTCGAGTTTGAATTACTGAAGATTCAGAATTAAATTAAAAGAACAATCCTTATTTAGAAGCTTAAATGAAAAAATAGGTTGACCAGATATTGACTTATATGTGAATGACCTCGGAATTTAATTCTGATGATTCCAATAGCTCCGTATGGTAATTTTGGATTTAGGAGCGTGTCCAAAAAATTATTTGGAGGTCCGTAGTGGAATTAGGCTTGAAATGCCGAAAGTTAAATTTTTGAAAAGTTTGAACGGGGGGTTGACTTTTTGATATCGAGGTCAGAATTCGATTCTGGAAAAGGGAATAGCTTCATTATGTCATTTATGACTTGTGTGCAAAATTTGAAGTTATTCCGAATTGATTTGATGTATTTAGGCACAAGATATAGAATTTGAAAGTTCAAAGTTTATTAGGCTTGAATCGAGGTGTGATTCATGATTTTAGCGTTGTTTGATGTGATTCGAGGCTTCGACTAAGTTCGTATGATGTTTTAGGAGTTGTTGGTATATTTGGTTGAGGTTCCGAGGGGCTCGGGTGAGTTTCGGGGTGGTTTCGGACCATTTCTAGGCCATTTTTAATTGTTGGTTTCTGCCTATAGAGGTGTGCATCGCGATCGCGAACGTTTGGTTGCGTTCGCGAAGAGCAAACAGCAGTTTGGGGCCTTGTGAATCGCGATCGCGGAAGCTCTTTCGCTATTGTGTAGAACAAATCTCGGTTGCACTGACCCGAATTTAGAAGCTTATATCTCACAATCTATAAGGAATTTGGAGATGATACAAAAGTAAAAGTTGTAGCCCTTGATGTCTAGTTTTCAGAAAAGCCATTTATCATTTGGAGTTGTGTACAAGAAGTTATGGTAGATAAACGACAGGCTGTCCGGGAAGCGTTTGGAAATTTCTGTTGCATAGGGCTGACTTTGGAAGCTTATATCTCGAAATATAAGGCATTGGGAGATGAGCAACAAATAAAAGTTATATATCTTGGAATCTATTTTTCAGAAAGTTAAACCATTCATCATTTGGAGTTTTGTACAAAAAGTTATGACCATTATACTAGAGGCTGTCTGGAAGAGTTGGGGAGTTTGTTCTTCGCGATCGCGATTGGTTTTCCGCGATTGAGAAGAGCAATTTTGGGGCTGAAAAATTTTGTGTTTCGCGATCGCGAAGCATTTTCCGCGATCGCGAAGAGTAAATACCTGGGCAGTAGTTATATTTCGAGATTTCAGCTATTTTTGACATATTTGGAGCTATGGAGTTCGGATTGAAGCGATATTTGAGGCGATTTTCACCATATGGATTGGGGTAAATGTTCTATATCCTAAAGTATTTATATTTCATGAATCTATGATTATATTGATCGTTTAATTCGGATTTTAATGAAAGAAATCAAGATTTTTGTAAAATCTTCCACAAAAAAAAATTTAAGATTTGGAGGTCGAGTTGTTATCGGAATTTGATAAAATTGATATGGTTGAACTAGTATTGGGGTCTTATACAATTTTATGTTGGATGATTTCGACCGGGGATTTAAACAGCTAGTATTCGGATTTGGTGAAAATTACGTCGGGTTCCGAGAGGCGGGTCCCGCGTTGAATTTTGTTGACTTTTTGAAATAAATTTTTAAGTCGACGTATTATTATCCGGAATTATTTCCGATAAATTTTAATGAAGTTATACAATTAATATGGATATCTTTGAGCTATCCAGAGGCCAATTCAAGCAAGAAGGCTATTTTGGAATATCGGCCGAACTTCAAAAAGGTAAGTGTCTTGCTTAACCTCGAGTGGGGGAATTATCCCTTAGGCATTGAGTCTTATGTGCCATTTGTGAAATGTAAAAAGCCGTGTACGCGAGGTGACGAGTACGTACTCGGGCTTATACGTGCAAAATTCATTGAATTAAAGTCTTAGGCATTATTGTGTAGTAAATTGGGAAATTGTGAAAAATTATTAAATCATCTGTTTGCCATGCCTAAATCATTATTGTTGAATTTGTTTTTATATGATAATTTGATGTGATTGTTACTTAAAATATTTATGAAATTTCGTGAGTATTGTTGGTTTAATATTTCATGGAAATTTAAATTTCAATATGAATTTTCTTATGCAAATAATTAATTTAAGCGAGCTTAAGAATAAGTGTTAATATAATTATCTAAATTTGCATTAATGAAGGTTTTGCTTTATGCTGAGTAATTTCTATCTCTATTGATTATTTTTGGGTGTTATATACATTGTGTGGAGCCTTAGGCTATTTGTTATGAAATTAATTAATTTTTGTTATATCTTTGGAATTTGGTTGTGGCCATTGGGCAAATTGTGACATGAATTGATTTTATTATATTGCTGTGTTAATTTCCTGTGTAAATTATTGTGTTGTGTGAGTTATTATTTTGGAGAGATAAGAGTGGCATTTCATCGTTGATATTATGTGGGTATAAGGATGATATTTCACTGTTGTCGTGTTTGTTGGAATATTGTCTGGGTAGAGCGATAAGGGTGGCAATAGGAGCGATAAGGGTGGCTATTGATATTGTCTGGGTGGAGCGATAAGGGTGGCTATGAGAGTGATAAGGGTGGCAATAGGAGCGATAAGGGTGGCTATTGTCAGGGACGATATGTGATGATGTGGGGTTGTGGTGTTGATAATTTTCATGTGATATTGTGATTTGCTTGTGTTTATTTTTATACCTTGTGCAATTTGTCTTGTTGTTGGTAAATTGATAACAATCTGATTTGTGTTGAAATTGGGAGCATGTGGCCATTCCCAGCAGATTATAAAATAAAATATGGGCACGAGGTGCCATGAGTAAATAATGAGGATATTTGGCAGGTGAATTGTCCGTGCAGTTGTGATATAAAATATGGGCACGAGGTGCTGTGATAAAATGATAATGATGATAATTGGCACGTGAATTATCCGTGCAGTTGTGATATGAAATGAGGGCACGAGGTGCCGTGAAAATATGAAAATGGGCTGAGATCCGTATTTTTATGATTATGAAATGAGGTGTCACATGGTGACTTTTTAATTCAAAGAATTATATTAAAAATATTTAATTGGAACGATTTTTATTCAAAAAGAATTATATGAAAGAATTGTGTTTGAAAGATATTTATTTGAGAAAATTATATTTGAAAAGATTTATTGTAAGAATTATATTTGAAAAACAATTATTTGAGAAAACTACATTTGAAAGAGAGTTATTTGGAAGAATTATATGTGACGAATATTTATTTGAAAAACTTGAATTAATTAGGCGTACATGTATTTATTAATTGTTGAGTGATATTTATGGTATTCTTGTTATTTTGCTGCGCATACCACTGGTTGTTTTATCCCGCCCTCATTGCTATCTGTTTCCTAGTATTTTGTATATTATATTACGCATGTTATTAGACTAGTGAGTGTCTTGACTGTACCTCGTCTCTACTCCATTGAGGTTAGTTTTGATACTTACTGGGTACCGACCGTGGTGTACTCAACTACACTTCTGCACATTTTTGTGCAGAGCCAGGTACTGGAGATATCAGACACGAGCAGAGTTAAAGTGGGACCGTAAGGATTCAAGGTAGAGCTGCTTTGTCGTCGCAGTCCCTTGGAATCTTTTCATTTCATTGTACTGTTTAAATTTTAATCAAACAGTATTGTATATTCGGTCCTCGTGATCATCCATATATTCAGTTAGAGTTCGTGACTCAGTACTACCAGTCTTGGGAGGTTGTATATTCATATTTATTCTGCTGTTAGTTTTGGTTACTTATTTAATTCAAAAAATAAAAAATGGCTTCAAAATGTAATAGAAATCGTCTTACCTAGTCTTAGAGACTAGATGCCATCATGACACCTGTGGTGGGATATTGGGTCATGACAAGTTGTAGGTATCGCAAATGCGAGAAATTGTTCGCAAATGCGAACCTCGCATTTACGAGAAGGACTTCGCAATTGCGAAGAAGCCCGACCTAGGCAATGTTTGCATTTGTGACACATTTGATGCATTTGCGACCCCAGCAGAGTTCGCATTTGCGACTCTTTGGTCGCATTTGCGACCCCAGCAGCTGAAGGCCAAGCTTCGCTTTTGCGAGAGTTGTGTCACATTTGCGACCCTCGCATTTGCAAACCTGGTGTCGCAAATGCGACATCAAAGGCCTGTGCCCAGCTCATTTAATGCGCGACTTAGGCCATTTATCTTACTTTTCTTTCATCTCATGAGCGATTCTTGGAGCTTTTGGAAGAGGGTTTTTACCTAGTACTTTGAGGTAAGTTAATTCTATACCCTTTGGGTTAAATACATAGATTATGGGTAGATTATAACTAGTAAATCTTAGAAATCAAGGATTTAGATGAAAAACCTAAATTTTTATAAAAATGAGATTTTAACCATGAAAATAGTTATGGAATTGGATAGAAATTATATATTTGAGTTCTTGAGATTATGGGTAATGTTTACATCCAAAACTTTCCGGGTAAAGTTACTATTAATGCTAAAGTCCGGGTAGTTTAGGACTCAAAGCATGAATTACTTGTGTAAATTATATTATTTGTTTAACTAATATATATATATATATATATATATATATATATATATATATATATATATATATATATATATATATATATATATATTATCAATTGTTAGATAAAGATATTAACGGATGAAAATCTCATATGCTTGATTTTCTGTTTAAATATATATATATATTATCAATTGTTAGATAAAGATATTAACGGATGAAAATCTCATATGCTTGATTTTCTGTTTAAATTAATTAATTATTAAAAAAGTTATTTTTCCTCCCGAATTTATCTTATAATAAATATGCTCTCCTTCCGGAAGTACATAAGAAAATGTCCTCATTTCTTGTGGAGCGGGCCGAACGCCTTGACAGGATAGATGCATCTATGGATCGTGCCGCACGTCCCTCGGCAGTGTACACGACACTCTGGATCGGGCCGTACATCCTCGGCAGAAATTGTGCTTAATAATAATAATAATTACACGATAATTTAATAGTTATTTCAAGCTTGCGAAGCTAATTGATAAATTGGAGAATCCTTGAACTTTAATGAATTATTATTCCTGCTTGTTAAGGAATTAATTGTTATTCCTGTAAATGTGATTAATTGAGAAATTGGAAATTATTTGAATTTAAGGATTTTAATTAATATATTGAGAATTGTTGCATTTGAAGGAATATGATTATTTCCGCTGGTTAAATAAATTATTATAAATTCTGTGACTCATGCTAATTTAGATATTCTAGTTGTATTTCAATTATTATTATTGAACCATAGTGAGTGTCAAAGTTGGCCATCTCGTCTCTACCACTTCGAGATTAGGCTTGATACTTACTGGATACACATTGTTTATGTACTCATACTACACTTGCTGTACTTTTTGTGCAGGACCTGAGGCAAGTACTAGTGGGGGACTTATTGTCTTACACCCACGTTATCCAAGGACATAGTGGTGAGCTGCCTTTCTGAGCCGTTCTGCAGCTACTAGTGTCTCTCCTTGTATTTTTCATTCTGTCTATTTTTATTTCAGACAGTATTTGAAGCTTTGTATAATCTACTAGATGCTCATACACTTGTGACACCAGGTATTGGCACACACATTGGAAGAATTTGGTGTTTTATTATTTTTCTTAGTTTTTAATTTTGTCAATATATGCTTAATTTATTAAATTGGATTGCCTAGCTGTAGTGTTGGGCGCCATCACGACCTATAGATGAAATTGGGTCGTGACAACATGGTATCAGAGCACTGGGTTCACGTAGGTCTCACAAGTTATGAGCAAACTTAATAGAGTCTTGCGGATCAGTACGGAGACGTCTGCACTTATCTTCGAGAGGCTATAGGGTGTTAGGAAACAATCTTTCTTCATATTCCATCATGCAATTAATGTAGTAGTAAATATCCTTCTCTTATTCTCTTACAGATGGTGAGAACACGCTCTAATGAGGTTCCAGGCCAGGGAAGAGCTACCTCCAGTTTCTAGAGGCCGAGGCAGAGGCCGAGGGAGGGCTCTAGCCCGTGGTAGAGGGCGAGGACGTCCCAGGACTGTTCCAATTATGCCGCCATTGGGTCCAGCAGAGAATCCCATTGTTGAGGAACAGGATGAGGTGCCTGTGGCAGAGCAGCTCCGGTGGATTTCACATCTGCACCGGGATTTCAGGATGTTATGGGTCGTATGCTGCGGTTCATGGATAATATGACTCAGGCCGGTTTATTTTCTGCAGACCCAGCCACATCTCAGGCGGGCGGGGGAGCACAGACCCCTACCTCGCAGGCTCATGGACAGGCAGTTGCTGTATATCACACCCAGGGTGCACTACCCGTGGGTGGAGCCCAGCTAGTGGCACCAGCTACACCTAAGCCCAGGACAGCTGTAGCCGCCGATCCTCACAAACTATTGGACCAATGGACTAGACTACATCCTCCTGTCTTCGGGGGTGAGCGACATGAGGATCCACAGGACTTCATTGATCGTTGCAAGGACAAACTGCACAACATGAGGATATTGGAGTCTCATGGGGTAGACTTTGCTACTTTTCAGCTAGAGGGCAGAGCCCGTAGATGGTGGCAGTCTTATGTTCTTGGCAGACCAACAGATTCTCCTCAAATGACTTGGGACCAGGTTCACCCGTATCTTCCTGGATAGGTATATTCCACCCTCCCAGAGGGAAGATTTGCGGTTTCAGTTTGAGCAGCTCCAGCAGGGTCAGATGTCAGTGATCGATTATGAGGCGAGGTTTTCTGAATTATCTCGCCATGCACTTATGATACTCCCTACTGAGGTGGAGAGAGTGCGGAGATTTGTAGCCGATTTACATACTGGCATTCAAGCCACTATGGCTCGAGAGGTTGAGATGGGTACTTCTTATGAGCTAGTTGTGGAGATAGCCCGGAGGATTGAGGGTGTGCGTCAGTGGAGCTGAGAGCAGATTATGAGAGATAAGCGGTTTAGGTACTCTGGAGAGTTAAGAGGTGCTCCGTCTGGGGGCAGAGGTCAGTTTGTGAGGGGGCAGTCCAGCAGACCCCCATTTCTAGCACCACCACCTCCTCGGGTTACTCAGTGCAACCTTATCTCTGTGTTATACCAGAGAGTTCTTACCGCCCACCAGCTATTCAGGGTCCTCCCAGTGGGTATTCAGGTCCCCAAGGCCAGACTCTTAGTCAGCAACCCATCACATCGAAGAGTTATTACGAGTGCGGTGATCCCAGTCACATGCAGAGGTTTTTCCCCAGGCTTTGGGGTAGACCAGTACAGCAGGGCCAGCAACCTATGCCTACCAGACTAGTTGCTCCACCAGTAGTCCGACCACCAAGGGGTAGAGGATAGGTGGGTAGGAGCCGTACTAGAGGTGGAGGTCACCTAGGCGGAGGCCAGCCAGTTGGCGCTCCAGCTCGGTTCTATGCTTTTCCGTCTAGACCAAATGCAGAGGCCTCAGATGCTGCGATTACAGGTATTATTTCTGTTTGCGGCAAAGATGCCTCAGTATTATTTGATCCAGGATCCACATATTCATATGTGTCATCTCTATTTGCTCTATTCCTGGGTGTTTCTCGTGAGTCCTTGAGCACTCCTGTTTATGTGTCCACTCCTGTAGGCGATTCTGTTATTATGAACTGGATCTACCGGTCTTGTATTATTATATTTTGTGGTTATGAAACTAGAGCAGATCTCTTATTGCTCGAGATGACCGATTTTGAAATTATTCTGGGTATGGACTGGTTATCTCCATATCATGTTATTCTAGATTGTCATGCCAAAACTATTACCTTGGCTATTCTATCTTTGCCTAGGCTGGAGTGGAAGGGTTCATCGGTTAGTTCATTTAATCGGGTTATTTCTTTTATAAAAGCTCAACACATGGTTTAGAAGGGTTGTTTGGCTTATCTAGCCTATGTTCGGGATACTTTTACAGAGACTCCGGCTATTGATTCAGTGCCAGTTGTTCGGGAGTTCTCCGATGTATTTCCTTCAGATCTTCTAGGTATGCCACCTAATCGGGATATATATTTCTGTATTGACTTGGCTCCAGATACTCAGCCTATATCTATTCCACCATATCGCATGGATCCAAAAGAATTGAAAGAGTTGAAAGAATAGGTTGAAGAGTTATTAGCCAAAGGGTTCGTCAGACCGAGTGTATCGCCTTGGGGTGCACCGGTATTATTTGTGAAGAAGAAGTATGGCACAATGCGAATATGTATTGATTATCGCCAATTGAACAAAGTTACTATTAAGAACAAGTACCTGTTGCCGCGTATTGATGACCTATTTTACCAATTGCAAGGTACTAGGGTGTTCTGTAAGATCAATTTGAGGTCAGGGTATCATCAGTTGAAGATTCGAGATTCAGATGTTCCGAAAACTGCTTTCCGTACTAGATACGGTCATTATGAGTTTTTGGTAATGTCTTTCGGTTTAACTAATGCCCCAGTAGCATTTATGGATTTGATGAACAAGGTATTCAGGCCATATATTGATTCATTTGTCATTGTCTTTATTGATGACATTTTGATCTACTCGCGCAGAAAAGGAAGAACATGAACAACATATGAGAGTAGTGCTTCAGACATTGCGGGAACGAAAGCTATATGCTAAGTTCTCTATTTGTGAGTTTTGACTAGAGTCTGTAGCATTTTTGGGACATATTGTATCGGGCAAAGGTATTAAAGTTGATCCCAGAAAGATTGAGGCAGTTCAGAATTGGCATCGTCCCACTTCGGCGACTGAGATCAGGAGTTTTCTGGGTTTAGCAGGTTATTATCGTCGGTTGTGGAAGGTTTTTCATCTATTGCAGCACCTTTGACCAAATTAACCCAGAAGGGTGTTCAGTTCGGACGGTCCTATGATTGTGAGTCAAGCTTTCAGAAGCTTAAGACAGCATTGACTACAACACCAGTGTTAGTATTACCTTCTAGTTCGGGAATGTATACAGTGTATTGCGACGCTTCACGTTTTGGTTTGGGTTGTGTATTAATGCAGGAAGGGCGAGTTATTGCATATGTCTCACGTCAGTTGAAGCCCCACAAGCAGAATTATCCGGTACATGATTTGGAGTTAGCTGCGATTATTCACGCCCTTAAGATTTAGAGGCATTATCTTTATGGGGTGTCTTGTAAAGTTTATACTGATCATCGCAGTTTGCAGCATTTGTTCAAGCAGAGGGACTTAAATTTGAGGCAGCGCAGATGGATGGAATTACTAAAATATTATGATATTACTATCCTATATCATCCAGGTCAAGCAAATGTAGTTGCAGATGCCTTGAGTAGAAAGGCGGAAAGTATGGGTAGCTTGGCTTTCATTTTAGCAGAAGAGAGGCCATTAGATTTGGATATCCAGTCCTTGGCCAACAGACTTATGCGGCTAGATATTTTAGAGCCCAGCCGAGTTCTTGCATGTGTCGTAGCTCAATCTTCACTATTTGAGCAGATCAAGGCTTGCCAGTATGATAACCCACACTTAATGGTTCTTCGAGAAACGGTACTACGAGGTGGTGCCAAGGAAGTTACTATTGGTGCAGATGGTGTTCTGCGACTCCAGGATCGTCTGTGTGTTCCTAATGTGGATGAACTGAGGAAAAAGATCCTGGAGGAGGCACACAGTTCTCGGTACTCTATTCATCCAGGTGCTACTAAGATGTATCGTGACTTGAGGCAGCATTATTGGTGGCGACGAATGAAAAAGGATATAGTTGAGTATGTAGCTAGGTGTCTAAATTGCCAGCAAGTTAAATATAAGCACCAGAGGCCAGGTGGCCTACTTCGGCAGATGACTATACCATAGTGGAAATGGGAACGAATTACTATGGACTTTGAAGTTGGGTTACCGCGGACCTTGAGGAAGTTTGATGCAGTTTGGGTGATTGTTGACAGGTTGACCAAGTCGACACATTTTATTCCTGTTGTGACTACGTATACTTCAGAGAGGTTGGCCCAGATTTATATTTAGGAGATAGTTCGGTTGCACGGTGTGCCAATTTCCATCATATCAGATAGAGGCCCTCAGTTTACTTCACATTTCTGGAGAGCAGTACATAGTGAATTAGGGACCCGTGTAGAGCTCAGCACAACCTTTCACCCGCAGACCGACGGGCAGTCAGAGCGGACAATTCAGATTTTGGAGTATATGCTCAGGGCATGTGTGATTGACTTTGGAGGTCAGTGGGATCGTTTCCTGCCTTTGGCCGAGTTTGCTTATAATAACAGTTACCAATATAGCATCGAGATGACTCCATTTGAGGCTTTATATGGCCGTCGATGCCTTTCACCTATCAGATGGTTTGAGCCCGGTGAGGCTAAGTTATATGGTACTGATTTGGTAAAGGATGCCTTGGAAAAGGTAAATTTGATTTAGGAGCGACTTCGTACATCACAATCCAGACAGAAGAGTTACGCGGATCAGAAAGCACGTGATTTATCATTTATGGTAGGTGAAAAGGTTCTCTTGAAGGTTTCGCCGATGAAGGGAATTATGAGATTCGGGAAGAAGGGCAAGTTGAGCCCAAGGTTTATAGGCCCATTTGAGGTGTTGAAACGAGTTGGGAAGGTTGCTTATGAGCTTGCATTGCCTCCCAGTCTATCGGGAGTTCATCCGGTTTTCCATGTATCTATGCTCCGGAAGTATCATGCTGACCTATCATATGTGTTGGACTTCAGCACAGTTCAACTAGATACGAGTTTGGGTTATGAAGATGAGCCATTTGCCATTGTTGATAAACAAGTTCGCCGGTTGAGGTCCAAGAGGATTTTTGCAGTATAGGTCCAGTGTAGGGGCCAACCAGTCGAGGAAGCGACTTGGGAGGCCGAGAAGGACATGCGGAGAAAATATACACACTTATTTAGCACTCCAGGTATTATTCTAAACCCGTTCGAGGACGAACGTTTGTATAAGAGGTGGAGAATGTAATGACCCAACCGGTCATTTTAACTTTTAGAAACCCGTTCCTTAAAATAAAACTCCCCGAACATGATTTTATTAATTTATGACTCGCGGGGATGGTTGGTTCGGGATTTGGAAGTGTGTGGGTTGAAATCGGAACACTTGGTTCCTTAAGTTAGCTTTAAATGGACAAGTATGACTTCGGTCAACATTTTGAGAAAATGACCCTGGAATCAGTATTTGACGGTTCCAATAGGTTCGTATGATGATTTTGGACTTCGGCGTATGTCCGAATCGGGTTTTGGATAACCCGAAAGCGTTTTGACGCTTAATAGTAAAAATCAACTATTTGAAGATTTAAAATTCTTTAAATTTAGTTTGGAGTAGGATTTTGAGCAATTGAAGTCCGTTTGGAATTTCGAGTTTGGGAATAGTTCCGTATAGTAATTTAAGACATGCACGCAAATTTTCGTGTCCTTCCGAGTAGTTTAAGTATATTTCGGCGCATTGGAAGTAAATTGAAGAACTTAAAATTTTTAAGTTTGAATTAATTTGGTTTAGGGTATGATTCTTAGATTTGATGTTGTTTTACACATTCCGAGAGTTCGAGCGAGTTTGTATGAGATTATTAGACTTGTGTGGATAGTTGGCGTGGAGCCTCAAGGGCTCGGGTGAGTTTCGGACGTTCGGAAGGAATGAAAATACTTCAGTTTTTTGGTGTTTCTTGGCAGCAGTTGCAGGTCTCGCAAATGCGAATCTCGCATTTGCGAGAAGGACTTCGCAATTGCGAAGAAGCCCGACCTAGGCAGTGTTCGCATTTGCGACACATTTGATGCATTTGCGATCCCAGCAGAGTTCGCATTTGCGAATCTTTGGTCGCATTTGCGACCCCAGCAGCTGAAGGCCAAGCTTCGCATTTGCGAGAGTTGTGTCGCATTTGCGACCCTCACATTTGCGACCCTCGCATTTGCGAACCTGATGTCGCAAATGCGACATCAGAGGCGCTTATTTAATGCGCGACTTAGCCATTTATCTCACTTTTCTTTCATCTCTTGGGCGATTCTTGGAGCTTTTGGAAGAGGGTTTTCACCTATCACTTTGAGGTAAGTTAATTCTACACCCTTTGAGTTAAATACATATATTATGGGTAGATTATAACTAGTAAATCTTTAAAATCAAGGGTTTAGATGAAAAACTTAGATTTTTATAAAAATGGGATTTTAACCACGAAAATAGTTATGGAATTGGATATAAATTATATATTTGAGTTCTTGAGATTATGGGTAACGTTTCCATCCAAAAATTTTTGGAATCCGGGCACGTGGGCCCGGGGTGAATTTTAGGAATTTTACCATTTTGGATAGGGTAATTTATTTAATAGATTAATTTTGAATTATTGAGCATATATTAATTTTTTAATATAACTTTTGGATAGTTTCGGATTTTTTGGCATCGAATCGAGAAGTTTACGCGATGCGATAATCGGAAAGTGAACTTTGAGACGAGGTAAGTCTCTTGTCTAATCTTGTGATGGGAAAATTACCCCATAGGGATTAAATTGAATAATTGTTACTAATTGCGGGGGCTACGTACGCACGAGGTGACGAGAGTCCGTGCGTAGCTACTATTAATGCTAAAGTTCGGGTAGTTTAGGACTCAAAGCATGAATTACTTGTGTAAATTGTATTCTTTCTTTAACTAATATTAATTGATATATATATATATATATATACTAATATTAATTGATATATATATATATGAATATATTGTGAATTGTTAGATAAAGATATTAAAGGATGAAAATCTCATATGCTTGATTTTCTATTTAAATTAATTAATTGTTAAAATAAATTATTTTTCCTCCCGAATTTATCTTATAATAAATATACTCTCCTTCCGGAGGTACATAAGAAAATGTCTCCCTTTATTGTGGAGCGGGCAGAACGCCTCGGCAGGATAGATGCATCTATGGATCGTGCCGCACATCCCTCGGCAGTGTACACGACACTCTGGATCGGGCTGTACATCCTAGGCAGAAATCGTGTTTAATAATAATAATTACACGATACTTTAATAGTTATTTCAAGCTTGCGAAGCTAATTGATAAATTGGAGAATCCTTAAAATTTAATGAATTATTATTCCTGCTTGTTAAGGAATTAATTGTTATTCCTGTAAATGAGATTAATTGAGAAATTGGAAATTATTTGAATTTAAGAATTTTAATTAATATATTGAGAATTGTTGCATGTGAAGGAATATGATTATTTCCGCTAGTTAAATAAATTATTATAAATTCTGTGAATCATGCTAATTTAGATATTCTAGTTGTATTTCAATTATTATTATTGACCTATAGTGAGTGTCAAAGTTGGCCATCTCATCTCTACCACTTCGAGATTATGCTTGATACTTACTGGGTACACGTTGTTTACGTACCCATACTACACTTGCTGCACTTTTTGTGCAGGACCTGAGGCAAGTACTAGTGGGGGACCTATCGTCTTACACCCACGTTATCCAAGGGTATAGTGGTGAACTGCCTTTCTGAGCCGTTCTGTAGCTACTAGTGTCTCTCCTTGTATTTTTCATTCAGTCTATTTTTATTTCAGACAGTATTTGAGGCTTTGTATAATCTACTAGATGCTCATACACTTGTGACACCAGGTCTTGGCACACACATTGGTAGAATTTTGTGTTTTATTATTATTATTTTTAGTTTTAAATTTTATCAATATATGCTTAATTTATTAAGTTGGCTTGCCTAGCTGTAGTGTTGGGCGCCATCACGACCTATAGGTGAAATTGGGTCGTGACATGACCCCTATAGGAAAAGGCACAAATCAATTTCTTGGCATTATCGTTTTCAAAGTTTGAATTTAAATGATATACCAATGTGTATAAAAAGAATATTATGTCCCAAATATGTATAATTATTGTGTACACGACACCTGTCCCTTTTGTCCCTTCCTTGAGTTGACAAGAATAAATATTTATAACAAAATTTTTATTTTTATATTTCTCGTAAATATGTATACAATATCAATATATAAATAGCATAAAAGCCAAAAATAAATCAAATGATGAATGATTCCTTCAGAAGAAATCAAAAGCCAATCTCAATAGTTTACCTTGCAATTCTCCTGCCTTCATCTCCCGTTATTTTTCATGTCAGTTAGGTTTGTCAATTTTAGTGGTTAGAATTAGAATTGGTTCTTGTCTGTAAAGTGCATATTATAATTTATGGCCAGCAGATGATATTAGTTTCTAGCGAATGACTAATAATGAATTTTTATCACGATCCAATCTTCCCTCCGTGATAGGTCGCGACGGCACCTAGTCTCTACGACTAGGTAGGCCTAACATTTGCGGAAATAATGAAAATGAAAGCATAAATCTTAACAGCTAACAGCAACAGGTAATTTAATATATGGTAGAAATGCCGCTCGACATATACAATAACAACTCTCGAAATATACACAGAATTTTTCCAAGACCCGGAACATCATAAGTCACAAGCTTCTAGGAATTTGACTAACTGTTTGTCACGACCCAAAATCCCACCATAGGCGTCGTGATGGCACCTAGTCTCTAAGACTAGGTAAGCCGATTTCAATTACATTTTCAAGCCATTTAAAAAAAAAAATAGAAACTAGCAGCGGAAATAGTTATGAATACAACAATCTCCCAAGACTAGAAGTATTGAATCACGAACTCTAACTGAATACATGAAATGATTTCAAGGATCGAATACTCCATACCGTTTGAATAATAAATAAGAGTACAATAAAATAGAAAGACTCCAAGGAACTGCGACGACCAAGCAGCTCTACCTTGAATCCTTGTGATCCCATTCTAACTCTGCCCAAGTTCGATATCTCCAATACCTGGCTCTGCACAAAAATATGCAAAAGTGTAGTATGAGTACACCATAATCTATACCCAGTAAGTATCAAGACTAACCTCAGTGGAGTAGAGACGAGGTACAGTCAAGACACTCACTAGTCTAATAACCTGTGCAATATAGTTTTCAACATAATAGGAAACAAGTAACAATAAGGGCAACACGAATCAATCATTAATATTGCTCAACAAATGATAAATACAAGTACACCCAATTAAATCAAGTCCTTCAAATAAATATCTTTCACATATAATTATTCCAATAAATCTCTCTCAATTATAATTCCTCAAATAAATATTTTTCAAATAAAATTCTTTCAATAAATCTCTTTCAAATATAATTTCCTCAAATAAATATTCTTCAAATATAATTTCCTCAAATAGACATTCTTCAAATATAATTCTTTCAATAAATCTCTTTCAAATATATTTTCCTCAAAAAAATATTCTTCAAATATAATTCTTTCAATAAATCTCTTTCAAATATATTTTTCTCAAATAAATATTCTTCAAATATAATTCTTTCGAATAAAAGTCACCATGTGACACCTCATTTCATAGTCATACAACTACGGGTCTCAGACCATTTTTGTATCTCTCAGCCCTCTTTCATATTTCTACGGCACTTCATGCCCATAATTAAATTATCATATTACCCTGGCACCTCGTGCCCACTTTTTATATTACAACACGGACAATTCATGTGCCAATAAATAAACCATCATATTTTTTCCAGCATCTCGTGCCCTCATTTCATATCACAATTGCACGGATAATTCACGTGCCAATATCATCATTATTTACTCACGGCACCTCATGCCCACATTTCATTTTATAATTCGGATAGCATTAGCTACAAGCTCCCAATTTCAACATTAATCAGTTTATTATGAATTTACCAACAACAATACAAATTGCACAAGGTATAAAAATAAACACAAGAAAAATCACAACATCACATGAAAATCACCAACACAATAACTCTACATCATCACATATCTTCCCTGACAATAGCCACCCTTATCTCTCATATAGCCACCCTTATCACTTCTATAATAGCCTCCCTTATCCCTCCGCCCTGACAATATCAATAGCCACCCTTATCGCTCCTATATCCACCCTTATCACTCCTATAATAGCCTCAATTATCCCTCAGCCCTGACAATATCAATAGCCACCCTTATCGCTTCTATAGCCACCCTTATCGCTCCGCCCAGATAATATTCCAACAAATATAACAACAGTGAAATGCCACCCTTATACCCACATAATATCAATAGTGGAATGCCACCCTTATATACTCAAAATAACAGCTCACACAACACAATAATTTACACAGAAAATTTTTACGGTAATACAACAAAATCAATTCATATCACAATTTGCCCAATGGCCACAACCAAATTACAAAGATACAACCAAATCAATTAATTTCATAACAAATAGCCAAAGGCTCCACACAATATGTATAACATCCCCAAAAAAGCAATCAACAGAGATAGAAATTTTTCAGCATAAAGCAAAGCCTTCATTAATCCAAATTCTCAATAATTATATAAGCACATCTTCTTAAGATCATTTAATTAATTATTTGCAGAGGAAAAATCCATAATGAAAATAAATTCCAAGAATTATCAAACCAACAAACTCAAAGAATTACATAAATAATTAAGTAACAATCACATCAAATTATCATATAACAGCAAATTCAACAACAAGAATTTAGGCATGACAAATTGATGATTAATTATATGCCAACAATTATCCAATTTACTACACAATATACCCAAGAATTTAACTTAATAAATTTTGCACATATAAGCCCGAGTATGTACTCGTCACCTCGCGTACACGTCTTTTCACATTTAACAAATGGCACATAAGACTCAATGCCTAAGGGGTAATTCCCCCACTCGAAGTTAGGCAAGATACTTACCTTTTTGAAGTTATGCCGATATTCAAAAATCGCCTTCTTGCTTGAATTGACCTCTGGACAACTCAAATCTATCCAAATTAATTGTATAACTTCATTAAAATTCATCGAAAACAATTTCGGATAATAATACGCCGACATAGAAATTTATCCTAAAAAGTCAACAAAAGTCAACACGAAGCTCGACTTTCGGAACGCGGCATAATTGTTACGAAATCTGAACACCTATTCTGATACGAGTTCAACCACACCAATTTTATCAAATTCCAACAACAAATCATCCTCCAAATCTTTAATTTTTATTTTTGGAAGAGTTTTTAAAAATATTGATTTCTTCCATTTAAATCCGAATTAAACGATGAATATAACCATAGATTCATGAAATATAATCACTTTCGGATATAGAAAACTTACCCCAGTCGAAGTTGCGAAGCAATTGTCAAAATCGCCCAAGAACCGAGCTCCAAAAATCCCAATCGAAAATGAAGAAATGACATATTTTTAATCCTTAAGTTTCTGCCCAGGTTCGCATTTGTCACGACCCAAAATCCAACTAGTCGTGATGACACCTAACCCAACCCATTAGGTAAGCCAATTACCAACTATCCAATTCCAATAATAATTATTAAGGCAATTTAGGTGAATAAAGGTCTTAATCTTATACAATCCCCAAGAATAGTACAAATCATGAGATTCTAAAAATAGAGTTTACAAAGCAGAAATGAAATAAATACATAGTCTATTTGAATAGTACATAAATAAAGCTTTTATAAATCTAAGGCTACCATGACCAAGAGGCAGCTACAACAGGAATGCAGGTACATCTTCAAATCTCGCAACCATCGAGCACAGCAACAACATCAGCCAACATCTGCACGCAATGTGCAGAAGTGTAGTTTCAGTACAACCGACCCCATGTACTGAGTAAGTAACAAACCTAGCCTTAGCTTGAAAGTAGTGACGAGCTTCCACCAAGGTCGGGTCCAAAACCAATAGTCCACAACAGTCCATAACAACGTAAAATAAATAATACCAGAAGAAACTCAGAAATAAAATGCTCAGCTAAATCATGATTTCAAAAGTATTAGTTCTTCCTTTCAAGTACATCAGTGAAAACCCAAATCGTTTACCGAAGTTGTCAAAAATAAGAATAAGTTTGAAAACAATAATTTATCCCAAAAATTGTTTTAATAATAAATGAGATGTTTCAATTTTCCTTTGAGATAATCCGTGTAAAACTAAATGCATCAGTATGACCATCTGTCAAAATGTGTGAGAAATCATGAATATGTGATGCTGTACAGTATGAGGAAAATACATCTCTATGCCTGTATGTCATGTGCGCATGCCAATGCGATGCAACTCAGTGATAAAATCATAAACAGCCCCTCGGGCATACCTCACAATCACTCGTATACAGCCCCTCGGGCTTACCTCACAATCACTCGTAAATAGCCTCTCGGCCATACCTCGCAATCACACATGCCTCCCAGTCACTCAGCACTCGACACTCGCACTCAATAGGTATCTGCGCTCACTGAGGGTGTGTACAGACTCCAAAGGGGCTCCTTCAGCCCATGCGCTATAATATGTACGGACAACTCACGTGCTATAATAATATCTGGATCCGCACGGCCAACTCACGTGTTGCACGGATAACTCACATGCTAGAATAATATCTGGATTCGCACGGCCAACTCACGTGCTATAATAAAGCCTATATATATATATATATATATATATATATATATATATATATAAAGCCAACATGTCCTGCTGCGGCGTGCAGCCCGATCCCAAAAATATTCTCACAATCAGGCCTTCGGCCTCCCTTAGTCATCAATCTCTCCGGTCTCTCGGGCTCAGAATGTCATGAAACTAGCCCAAAAATGATGATGTGATGAATCAATAAATAGAGATAGAGACTGAGATATGATATGTAATGACATGAATATGACTGAGTATGAATTTTCAATTTAAAATAAATAATTCACAGCAATATGACTTCTGTGGGTCCCCATAATACTGGTACATAGCCTCAACATGATTTTTAATATGCTTTTCAGCTCAATTTTTTTAACACATAAAACCGCATGGAAAATGCCAAGATTATTTAACTACAAAATTCCACAGAAATAATTATGTCATAATTTCTATAGTGCACGCCCACACGCCCGTCACCTAGCATGTGCGTCACGTCCCAACAATTCACATAATACATATATGCAGGATTCATACCCTCAGCTCCAATATTAGAAGAGTTACTTACCTCAACAAGACGAACCCAACGTTGAGCAAGCTAATCAATATTCAGGAAATTCCATTACGTGCGTATCCACTTCTAAATGCCTTCTTGTCTCCTCAATTCAATGCCAACGATCCGAAACTGAAATTCACCCCTTAATGATACTATAACGAGCTACTATACTAAGCAACTTGAATCTACAATATCAACATCTATTGGGACCAACATTAGTAACCCATTCCATAGTTTAGGCCATTTAGACAATTTACCAAACACCTAGTGGGCATACATTTATACATTTCTTAATCGTAGAATTAGTTCTTCCAACTACCATCATTTACCAACAATTCATCCCACCATCATTCTTTAACAACTTATAATCCTAACATCACATGTGTGACCAACCATTCTCACCCAACCAACAAAATTCCATCCAATAATCACCTTTCAATCTCTACAATGGTTATGTATTTAAATTGGGAACTTATGGCTTTCAATCACCATACTATGAGTTCCTATACTTAATTCATACTCATATTCCCATAATATATCCATACATGTAAGTCTAAGGTATAGGATTACCTTTTGGAAGAAATCTTGCAAAACCCTCATTTGAGTTCTTGAAGGAATTTCTTGAAGATCTATGTATTTTATGTGTAGTTCATCAATAATAGTATAGAAATGATGGAATTTTACACCAAAATAATGGAGACTTCTTACCTTGAAGAAGATGGGAGTTGGTGGTCTTGAGAGAGTGGAGAAGAGCTCCAAACTTAGTCCCAAAAAAATGGGGAAAATGAACCCGAAATTGTATTGTATTTATAAGCCCATATTTCTGGGTTTCGGATGCTGCCCTGGATGCTTCGCATCCCCACTTCACTCCTTTTTGAAGTTCGAATGCGGACCTGGATGCTATGGTAGCAATTCACTGCCAGCCTTTCTTTCGGACGCGGCCTCGGATGCTTCGCATCCGCAGACTCCTCCGCCAGTCTTTGGTAATTTAATCATAACTTCTTGTAGGAATGTCCACATGACGAACGGTTTGAAGCTTTAAAAACTAGACTTGAAGAGCTTTAATTTTACAGGTGATCCATCACATAACTCCTTATATATATATATATATATATATATATATATATATATATATATATATATATATATATATATATGCTCATTCAAAGTTTGGTCTTGTGCGTACTAATTTGGAACATTAGTCTATCATGAAATTTCCGACTTGACTTGGACTTAAGGCTCTCCTTATACCCCACATCACTTATGATATGCCTCGTACACTTATTATAATATCCAATTTATATCCATTATATTAATAGTCCTTGTCTGCACACAAAATAATATAATGAGCACACATCAACTTTCTTATTAGCGCTCAAGTACTTCAAAATTTTTCGGGGTATTACATTCTCCCCCACTTAAGAACATTCGTCCTCGAATGTTTCACAAGTCACTTCTAAGAATAGAGTTATCCTTCTACCTCCAACCATTATACATAGGTACTTACAACTACATCGATCTCATACTTCCTTTCCAATATTTCAACTTACTTATGACTCTTAAATGTGGCTATCTTTACAAATTCATAAATTTTTCGGCAGAGTTTCTCCTATAACTGGGCCTATCCACCTGTCAGATAATCACTAACATCAACCTATCAACACATCCCCAACTTGACAAAGCATCACCATGTATATCAACATCACCAATCTTATCATTACAGGCATTATATTATCAAGTGTGATATTTGGGCATGAGTTGCACATATTTAAATCATAACACATAGAAAGTACCTTTTAAATCACAATCATTGGACTATACACTCAAGTGAGAAAGTTTTATTTCCTTAACACTTTTGGCCTTCAAGGTGGCCTCCTCGACTTACCGACTTTGCCATAACACATTAATGGAGGCAATCTCAACTCCCGAACTTTTCTAGCGAGGATAACAAATAGTTGCTCCTCATAATCCAATTATCCATTAACTTCACCTCCTTAGACATAGACACATGAAACACCGGGTATACGGAGAACAATAATAGGGAGACATCATACTCATAGTTAGGCATATTCCCTTCATGATTTCATAAAGCATAATGTGACTACACATACTTTACCCATATTAGAAATTCACATAACCCCTTATCAGATCAACAAGTCATGGAGTTATCTTGCCCCAACCAGAACCATAATCACTTTCTAAGCCGACTTTCAATGTTATCCTCCCAAATATACTATAATCAAACCTGATAGTACCCATTCTAGGTCCAATGACCTTATACTATTAAACACAACTATTCCACAGACATGCCACATCAATATAACTCAAGCCACAAACTGCGCAACCTTGTATCCAAAATGGAAGATGTCTCAAAGTAGAGAACCGTATTGCAAGTTCAACAAGCACCACCACAACTGCAAATGCTATAAGCTCATTATCTATAGTAGAACCAAGACACACGAATTTAGTAAGAGTAACCAGCTCTTCTAGAGATCACATTAACATCACTCGCATGGCTATCACATTCTTCATGCACGATCATCCCACTAGGATTATTCCCATAATTCCTCCGTGCGACATATCAATAACTCGTATATCAGTAGTCTATTAACTAGGTGAGTATCGCAATACCGATGACATCCGAAAGTCAGAACACAATGTGCCTTTTGAAATGCGCACCTTTCTCAGGGATTACCGAGCAGTTATAACATTCATTTAAATATCTGAAGCTGACCATGTTGTCCAAAATTCGGTACCTTCCCTTCAAGACTGAACTGCCACCTCATATATGTAGATTTTAATCCCGTACAACACACCGTATCTATCATGCCATCATGTGACAGGCACAAGAATCTCATTATCATCTCTGAGTCACCAACAATTTACATACCCTATTAGTTAGAAACCTTTCTCTTGCTTCTTTCCAGGAGGAAGCCACAATACACAACACGTTCCCCACACCGGTAGAAAATATCCGGCTCAAACCATGGTAGAAACCATTAAGAATACTTTGAAATCCATTTTCACATAACTAGGCTATCAGAACTGAATTCCTCTAACTCGACCAAGCCACACAGGTTTCCAAATCCAAAAGTATTACGACAAAACACCTATAAATCCCCACCTCATCATAAGAACCAAAAGAACCGAGCATATCATTACCATATTGATCCAACATGTTACTCATTTGTCCTATTTTTTTTTTCTGAGTTTCTTCTGAATTAGCCTCAAGTTGACAATTCTCCTTGTCAGAACACAATGATCCTTACCCAAAGCTTGCCACAAGACATCCAAATATAATACCACATCGCCCTAAGGCCCATGAGCCACTGCATTCTTCTTAAGCACCTCCATAAATACCACAACCGTAACACTCACTCTGAAAATACCTTATATGAATTTAAAATTTTTCTTCTTACCTTCCTTATACCGAAATGTAGAATCCATAGTCGTACAGACTTACCGCAAGTCTCGACTTCATCCAATGTAAATAACTGATTCTAGCGATATATGAATCCGAAAATTTTTTAATTTCTACTCATACCTCTTTTTTTTAATCCATTAGCACCTTCTCGAGAGTCACCCAATTTGTTCAAATCTAAATTGCACCGCCCACATAGGCTGAAAGACACGTGCCCTATTAGCACAATACCACTCAAAGAAGTAACCCTGCCTTAATACCACCGATCAAATTCATACTCTATGTGCTAGATCCTTTCCAATTTACAATTTAATCATTCCATGATTTTTCATATTTTCATAAGTGCATTATATCCCGTATTCAAGAAATTTCCGTACTCGAGTCATCCTCGATCTCAGCCTCTGCAGTCATAACTGCTCCACAAGTATGTCTCAGTCCAAAACTTAATTTAACCTATAACTATGAAATCGAAGTGTCAATAGTAGGCTCCCCCACTTGGCTCAAAGCCATAGATCAAAATATTCAATAATTCACAATAACCATATTCAATTACTGTCATAATACCGTAGTGAGATTTAACTAAATTCTTCCCAAGCTCATGCATCACAACCTATATGGTACCTCAAATCGTCTACTAAACTCGCCTTCATTCTCGTGATGATCAGGTCAACTTTCTTCACCAATTCAAATTTCAAATCCCAATACATCTGCCCTACTGGTAGAAAAGAAGATTCTCCACACAACATTATAAAGATCACACCTCTCTAGTTTATTCTGCAGGTGATAACCTGTATGTTTACCCTCAAACTGGCATCTTTCTATGCCGTTTTTACTGCCACAACTCCTACGTAATCACTTCACCTTCATGAGTTTGAACTCATCAACAAGCATGGAAATTTAATTTGTTCCACAATTACACCACACGAAAGGTCTTTCAACACATTCATAACTCGAGACTCTATGGCAAATCGAGACAGAAGTCAAACACCCGATAGTCCTTTTTACATCTCAAGCAAATATTTTTTTTCCCGTCATTTTCAAACCATCTGAACATATTATATGGTCATCCAGCCATTCATCGAGCCACAAATTCCACTCATAGGGATACTATCGGACATATGAGTCCAATTGTACAAGTTCACATAACTGAAACTACCAAGCCAAATCTGCGATCTAATCCTGACCTCAATTCCTCCAGACTGGTCCATCACCAAAACACAGAATACACATTTCGAACCTCGTTCATGGAATCACAAGCTGGCGATGCACAACTGATACCGAGTGCTCATGTGCGCATATGAATACATGGAAGGAATTCAAAAAGTTATGTCACAAGCTGAACCAATCCCGTACGATAAGGAAAGAAAGATGGGAAGTATATATCCTAAATGACATTTAGCCTCTCGAAGATAAGTATGGACATCATCATACTGATCTGCAAGACTCTACTAGACACTTGCTCATGACTTGTAGAACCTATGAATCTAGAGCTCTGATACCACCTTGTCACGACCCAAAATCCAACTAGTCGTGGTGACACCTAACCCAGCCCGTTAGGTAAGACAATTACCAACTATCCAATTCCAATAATAATTATTAAAGAAATTTAAGTGAATAAAGGTCTTAATCTATACAATCCCCAAGAACTGGTAGTACAAATCATGAGCTTCTAAGAATAAAGTTTACAAAGCGGAAATGAAATAAATACATAGTCTGTTTGAATAGTACATAAACAGAGCTTTTATAAATATAAGTCTACCATGAACAAGTGGCAGCTACAACAGTAATGCAGGTACATCTTCAAATCCCGCAACCATCGAGCACAGCAACAACAACAGCCAACATCTGCATGCAATGTGCAGAAGTGTAGTATTAATACAACCGACCTCATGTATTGAGTAAGTAACAAACCTAGACTTAGGTTGAAAGTAGTGACACGCTTCCACCAAGGTCAGGTCTAAAACCAATAGTCCACAACAGTCCATAACAACGTAAATAAATAATACCAGAAGTAACTCGAAAATAAAATGCTCAGCTAAATCATGATTTCAAAAGTAATAATTCTTCCTTTCAAGTACATCAGTGAAAACCCAAATCGTTTACCGAAGTTAGCAAAAATATGAATAAGTTTGAAAATAATAATTTATCCCAAAAATCCTTTTAATAATAAATGAGATGTTTTAATTTTCCTTCCAAATAACCCGTGTAAAAATAAATGCATCACTATGCCCATCTGTCAAAATGTATGAGAAATCATGAATGATGCGATGCTGTACAACATGAGAAAAATACATCTCTATGCTTGTATCTCATGTGTGCATGCCAATGCGATGCAATCAGTGATAAAATCATAAACAGCCCCTCGGGCAGACCACCCAATCACTCGTATACAGCCCCTCCGGCTTACCTCACAATCACTCGTAAATAGCCCCTCGGACATACCTCACAATCACTCATGCCTCCCAGTCACTCAGCACTCTGCACTCGTCACTCGGCACTCACAGTCAGTAGGTACCTGTGCTCACTGGGGGTGTGTAAAGACTCCGGAGGGGCTCCTTCAGCCCAAGCACTATAATATGCACGGACAACTCACGTGCTATAATAATATCTTGATCCGCACGGCCAACTCAAGTGTTGCATGGACAACTCACGTGCTATAATAATATCTGGATCCGCACGGCCAACTCACGTGCTATAATAAAGCCTATAAGACCTGCTGGAGGCGGGCAACCCCGATCCACATAATAGTAATAATATATATATATATATATATATATATATATATATATATATATATA
Source organism: Nicotiana tomentosiformis (assembly GCF_000390325.3). NCBI lineage: Eukaryota > Viridiplantae > Streptophyta > Magnoliopsida > Solanales > Solanaceae > Nicotiana > Nicotiana tomentosiformis. Next base: position 19,609,481 of record NC_090819.1, read on the forward strand.
TATCCAACATGGCGTGCAACCCGATCCCAAAAATATCCTCACAATCAGGCCATCGGCCTCCCTTAGTCATCAATCTCTCCAGTCTCTCAGGCTCAGAATGCCATGAAACTAGCCCAAAAATGATGATATGATGAATCAATAAATAGCGACAGAGACTGAGATATGATATGTAATGACATGAATATGACTGAGTATGAATTTTTAATTTAAAACAAATAATTCACAACAATATGACCTCTGTGGGTCCCCATAATACTGGCACATAGCCTCAACATGATTTTAATATGCTTTTCAGCTCAATTTCTTTAACACATAAAACCGCATGGGAAATGCCAAGATTATTTAACTACAAAATTCCACAGAAATAATTATGTCACAATTTCTATAGTGCACGCCCACACGCCCGTCACCTAGAATGTGCGTCACATCCCAACAATTCACATAATACATATATGCAGGGTTCATACCCTCAGCTCCAATATTAGAAGAGTTACTTACCTCAACAAGACGAACCCAACGTTGAGCAAGCTAATCAATATTCAGGAAATTCCATTCTGTGCGTATCCACCTCTAAATGCCTTCTTGTCTCCTCAATTCAATGCCAACGATCCGAAACTAAAATTCACCCCTTAATGATACTATAACGAGCTACTATACTAAGCAACTTGAATCTACAATATCAACATCTATTGGGACCAACATTAGTAACCCATTTCATAGTTTAGGCCATTTAAACAATTTACCAAACACCTAGTGGGCATACATTTATACATTTCTTAATCGTAGAATTAGTTCTTCCAACTACCATCATTTACCAACAATTCATCCCACCATCATTCTTTAACAACTTATAATCCTAACATCACATGTGTGACCCACCATTCTCACCCAACCAACAAAATTCCATCCAATAATCAACTTTCAATCTCTACAATGGTTATGTATTTAAATTGGGAACTTATGACTTTCAATCACCATTCCATGAGTTCCTATACTTAATTCGAACTCATAATCCCATAATATATCCATACATGTAAGTCTAGGGGTATAGGATTACCTTTTGGAAGAAATCTTGCAAAACCCTCCTTTGAGTTCTTGAAGGAATTTCTTGAAGATCTATGTATTTTATGTATAGATTTTATCAATACTAGTGTAGAAATGATAGAATTTTACACCGAAATAATGGAGATTGCTCACCTTGAAGAAGAGGGGAGTAAGTGCCAAGCCTAACCTCGGTCAAGTAGTGACGAGGTCAGGTCAGGACCACCGGTAAATAATAAATAAGTCAGGAAAATATACAGTATAATAATAGACTACAATTTAAAAAAAGGAAACGTAGCAAATAATAGTACAACACACAGGTTAAACAGTGGGCAATCTCCCGAGATACCGTCTCATAGTTCCAAAATACATATGCAGAGAGAACTCCTGAGGTACCGCCTCGTAGTCTCAAAAGTAAATGTACATGGAGAACTTTTGAGGTACCGCCTCGTAGTCTCAAAAGTAAATGTGCAGGGAGAACTCCCGAGGTACCGTCTCGTAGTCTCAAAAGTAAATGTGCAGGGGGATCTCCTAGGATACCGTCACGTCGTCCCAAAGATAAACACGCAGCTCAAACAAATGAAGATAATGGTTACAGCAAGAAAAACTACAGTTTAGACTAAGTACAAGTCAAGAAAAGAAGCAAGAATCCACTAAGCATGCTGCAAAGAGTTCAGATAAGCAATTAAGACACGTAGACATGCTATTCTAGGCTAACAGGATAACTACACATGCTAGTATACTCGTGCCTACGTACACATCAACTTTCTTGATAGTGTTGAAGTACTCCGGGGTGTTACATTCTCCCCCGCTTAGGATTATTCGCCCTTGAATGAGAAGTAGAGTCCGCCCTCAAACACATAACATAACTTTTTTTTCCGCACATATCAATCTCCCAAATTTTTCTAACTCCCAAAATTTTTCAGAAATTTCGGCAGAGTCTTCTCTCTAAATGGGCCTATCCACCTGCCAGAGTAACACCAAAACAACTCCTAACAGCACATCCACAACCCAACAAAATACCATAAGGTATATATCAATAACACTAATCCCAGCATTACGAGCATTGCATTATCATAATGATATCAGGACATGAATCACATCATATGTATGCCTATCACCACATCTTTGGTCTTAAAAACTGTTCATAATTAATTCCAGCATCCTCAATTACTCTCATATTCGCCAAATCTCATTTCCACTTCTCGTAAGACTGACAGCAACACGCGAGGCATAAATACCTCATAATTATTTACTCGAATTAACGAGTCATATTTAACGCCACCTGGCACTCACCTCGTAGGCTAAAACTCAATAATTACAGCACAATTATGGCACAAAAGCACATAAAAGAATTATCACATAAGCCTATCAGGCATAACTCCCTATTAGTACTATAGTACAAATTAAACTTCACAAAGTTATAATTTAACTCATAAATATTTCACCACAAGGACCTCGTCCTTATATAACTTCCACTGCGGCTCGTAGCACATTGTGCCAACTGAAATTTTCGATTTTCTTTCTTTCTTCTTTTCAATAAATTTCATAAACAATTTTCACAACACATAATGAACCCTCATACCGGTAGGGCATATAATTCATAAAATTGGAATCAATTATTCCGAAACATATCAAACCTACGGTAATGAATAATAAAAGTTACTTTTGGACTTATAGCCCTCAGTGGTGCCCAAAAAATAAAAATGACAGACACGGGCTCACATCTTCAAATCTCCCAACAGGGATAAACGTATAAGCGGGTCACAGAATTACAAAGCTCACCCATAAGCAGAGCATAATAGGAGGACTCGCCTCAAAATTCAGAACCAAATCAAATTAAGGAATATATCCTTTTATAGCAGATCAGGATCATACTTGTAACTACACCATCTAGTGTATCGGCCTCAGCTAATGCATATCAATTATAATAATGGGTCGGGCCTCCACCTCTTAGGCTCCCTCTACCCGCCTGTCCTCCACCCCTAGCTGGCTATGCACGTGGAGTATTAACTAAAATAAAGCTCATAGCCAGAGTATTCTGATGAAATCTACCTTTCCCAAGTCCAGGACAATCTCCCATGATGTGCCTAGTATCACCACACTTATAAAAACCTCTTTGCAGGTTTGGATGCTCATACTGAGTCTGTGCCAGATAACTAGAATAACCATTATAGGAACCCTATGTCGGTGGTACATTAAAAGAACTTACTGTAGCACCTCGAATATTGTGACCCCGCTGATACTGAAATGTAAAATTATTAAGGACGCGGGAATACCTCAAGCCCCATCATCATCCCATACGAATCTCACATCTTAATCATATACAAGTTTCGGAGAACCTTTCAATACCACATAAATACATCTCAGGCCAAAACTGATATAACACATGACCTCGCAATCTGATCGTTGATAGTGGACTCCCCTCACTTGGCGCAAAGCCATGGGACACGGTCCGATGATCCACAATACTAACCTTCACCGCTCGTACGTCACCAGTCATAAGACATATCAAGCCATTTATTAGGCGCATGTCATCCTCGTGACAGACAAAATTGCTTCCTCGAGTGTCTTGACTGCTAATATGTACCTTTCACTAAATGAAAGTCCCATACGAACTATATAATCTTTAATGCCACCAACTATCTTCAGATCTACATCGACCTCGTGACCCTACCACGATTGTGATGATTAGGAAACTAATTAAACCTTCTTAAGATCGTACTTATCAACCAGATATCAGAACTTGCTGCACCGCAATGTGCACAACTGAATGATCTCTCAATACTTCCACATCTTCTATCTGGACGACACGTGGTAACAATGGTTGAGCAACCCTGGCTCCCTTATAACCCCTCTATAGTATCACGAACTGTTGGCGAACTGTTGGATGCAAAAGAACATAAGATATATGCTTCAAGCTGCATAAATGCCGCATGATAAGGAATGAAAGAAGTGAAAAATATTCCTACTAGCTCTATAGCCTCTCGAAGATAAGTACAGACGTCTCCGTACCGATCCGTAAGACTCTACTAAACTCGTTCGTGACTCGTAGAACCTATGAACCTAGAGCTCTGATACCAACTTGTCACGACCCAAAATCCCACCACAGACGTCGTGATGGCACCTAGTCTCTAAGACTAGGTAAGCCGTTTTCAATTACATTTTCAAGATATTTTAAAAAGAAATAGAAACTAGCAGCGAAAATAGTTATGAATACAACAATCTCCCAAGACTGGTAGTATTAAGTCACGAACTCTAACTGAATACATGAAATGGTCTTAAGGATCGAATACTCCATACTGTTTGAATAATAAATAACAATACAATAAAATAGAAAGACCCCAAGGAACTGCGACGACCTAGCAGCTCTACCTTGAATCCTTGCGATCCCACTCTAACTCTGCCCAAGTTTGATATCTCCAATACCTGGCTCTGCACAAAAATGTACAGAAGTGTAGTATGAGTACACCAAGGTCGGTACCCAGTAAGTATCAAGACTAACCTCAGTGGAGTAGAGACGAGGTACAGTCAAGAAACTCACTAGTCTAATAACCTGTACAATATAGTTTTCAACATAATAGGAAACAAGTAACAATAAGGGCAACACGAATCAATCATATATAATTCCAATAAATCTCTCTCAATTATAATTCCTCAAATTAATATTTTTCAAATATAATTCTTTCAATAAATCTCTTTCAAACATAATTTCCTCAAATAAATATTCTTCAAATATAATTCTTTCAATAAATCTCTTTTAAATATAATTTCCTCCAATAGACATTCTTCAAATAAAATTTTTCAATAAATCTATTTCAAATATATTTTCCTCAAATAAATATTCTTCAAATATAATTCTTTCAATAAATCACTTCCAAATATATTTTTCTCAAATAAATATTCTTCAAATATAATTATTTCAAATAAAAGTCAACATGTGACACCTCATTTCATAATCATACAACTATGGGTCTCAGCCCATTTTCATTTGTTTTTCATAAACATGGGTCTCAGCCCTCTTTCATATTTCCACGGCACTTCGTGCCCATAATTAAATCATCATATTACCCTGGCACCTCGTGCCCACTTTTTATATTACAACTGCACGGACAATTTATGTTCCAATAAATAAACCAACATATTTTTTCCGACACCTCGTGCCCTCATTTCATATCACAACTACAAGGACAATTCACGTGGCAGTATCATCATTATTTACTCACGGCTCCTCATTCCCACATTTCATTTTATAATCCGCATGGCATTAGCTACAGGCTCCCAATTTCAACATAAATCAGATTGTTATCAATTTACCAACAACAAGACAAATTGCATAAGGTATAAAAATAAACACAAGGAAAATCACAACATCATATCAAAAATCTCCAACGCAATAACTCCACATCATCACATAGCATCCCTGACAATAGCCACCCTTATTACTCCTATAAAAGCCTCCCTTATCCCTCCGCCCTGACAATATCAATAGCCATCGTTATCGCTCCTATAGCCACCCTTATCACTCCTATAATAGCCTCCCTTATCCCTTTGCCCTAATAATATCAATAGCCACCCTTATCGATCCGCCCAGACAATATTCCAACAAACATAATAACAGTGAAATGCTACCCTTATAGCCACATAATACCAACAGTGGAATGCCACCCTTATATCCTAAAAATAACAACTCACACAACACAATAATTTACACAGAAAATTTTACGGCAACACAACAAAATCAATTTGTATCACAATTTGCCCAATGGCCACAACCAAATTCCAAAGATACAACTAAATTAATTAATTTCACAACAAATAGCTGAAGGCTCCACACAATGTGTATAACACCCCAAAAAAAGAATCAACAGAGATAGAAATTTCTCAGCATAAAGCAAAGCCTTCATTAATCCAAATTCTCAATAATTATATAAACACCCCTTCTTAAGATCATTTAATTAATTATTTGCAGAGAAAAAATCCATAATGAAAATAAATTCTTATCAAACCAACAAACTCACGGAATTACATAAATAATTATAACAATCACATCAAATTATCATATAACAACAAATTCAACAACAAGGATATAGGCACGACAAATAGATGATTAATTATATGCCAACAATTATCCAATTTACTACACAATATGCCCAAGACTTTAACTCAATAAATTTTGCACATATAAGCCCGAGTACGTACTTGTCACCTTTCGTACACGGCTTTTCACATTTCACAAATGACACATAAGATTCAATGCCTAAGGGGTAATTCCCCCACTCGAGGTTAGGCAAGATACTTACCTTTTTGAAGTTATGCTGATATTCCAAAATCGCCTTCTTGCTTGAATTGACCTCCGGATAGCTCATATATATCCAAATTAATTATATAACTTCATTAAAATTCATCGAAAATAATTTCGGATAATAATACGTCGACTTAGAAATATATCCTAAAAAGTCAACGTAGGGCCCGATTTTCGGAACCCGGCATAATTTTTATGAAATCCGAACACTCATTCTGATACGAGTTCAACCATACCAATTTTATCAAATTCCAACAACACATCATCCTCCAAATCTTGAATTTTTTGTTTTTGGAAAATATTTCAAAAATCTTGATTTCTTCCATTTAAATCTGAATTAAATAATTAATATAACCATAGATTCATGAAATATAATCACTTTCAGATATAGAACACTTACCCCAGTCGAAGTCATGAAGAAATCTACAAATCAACCAAGAACCGAGCTCCAAAAATCCGAATCGAAAATGAAGAAATGACAGATTTTCAATCCTTAAGTTTCTGCCCAGGTTCGCATTTGCGGATAAAAATTTTGCATTTGCGAATGAACATTATTTTCGTATTTGGGGACAAAAACTTCGCATTTGCGAATGAACATTGTTTTCGCATTTTGCAAATGAACAGTGTTTTTGCATTTGCGGACAAAACTTTGCATTTGCGAATGAACAGTACCGCACCAGAAACTAGCAAAACCCAATCTTCTCCGAAATGATCCAAAACCACCCCGAAACTCATCTGGAACCTCCCGGACACAACCCATATATGAATTTCAATCATAAAACACGCTACGGACCTGCTCGCGTACTCAAAACACTGAAAAGAGGTTGTATTGACCCGATATTGACCATGGTCAAACTCTCAAATTTCTTAACTTTACTAATCTCTCAACCAATGATCCAAAAATACACCTAAGCCCCCCGGGACCCGTCAAATCATACCAAGAAGTCCTAAAATATCATACGAACTTAGTTGAATCTTCAAATTGCATCGAACAATGATAGAACCACGAATCATACCCAATTCAAGCTTAATGAAACTAAGAAATTCCAACCTCTACATTTAATGCCAAAACTTATCAAATCACGTTCGATTGACCTCAAATTTTGCACACAAGTCATAAATGACATAACAGACCTATACAAATTTTCAGAACTGGATTCCGACCACGATATCAAAAAGTCAACTCTCAGGTCAAACTTCCCAAAAATTCTATTTTCGCAATTTCAAGCCAAATTCTACTACGGACTTGCAAATAATTTTTCGGACACGCATCTACGTCTAAAATCACCATACGGAGCTATTGGAATCATCAGAATTCGAATCCGAGGTAGTTTACACATAAGTCAAATCTCCGATCAACTCTTTTCATTTAAACTTAAAAAATGAGAATTGTTCTTTTAATTAAATTTTGAATCTTCCGAAAAACAAACTCGATCGCACATGCAAGTCATAATACGTATTACAAAATTGCTCGGGATATTAAGTCATTGAACGAGGCATAAATTCTTAAAACGATAAGTCGGGTCGTTACATTCTCCACCTCTTAAACAAACGTTCGTCCTCGAACGTGCTAAGAATATTTCCGTGGACTTTAAATTACTGAGTGTATTCTTACACACATACTTGTGGGTGATTCTACGTTCCCGCAATTTAACACTAGTTCGACAACACCATCTCAATTGAGATTATTTCTTTTCTCCATTCTTATAAGCTTTAAAGCAAAATCCCTAACTCTCCAATCATTTCCAAAATGCCTGATTTTCACTTCGACGTACGGTATTAGTCTCAACTGGCTATAGCAACTCGTGCCTACGCACACATCAACTTTCTTGATAGTGTTGAAGTACTCCGGGGTGTTACACCGTTCTATACATCAGTATTTAGAAGTAGTATAGGAAAAACTACACAAAGAGATAGAGGGGGACTCTGAGTTCTGCGGACGCGACAAATGTACCCTGAAGTTTCCGAAACAGCAGCAGATGCACAACTAATAGCGAGGCTGGAATGATGTACTTGGATCTGCATACGAAAACATGTGCAGAAGAGTAGCATGAGTACACCATAATGGTACCCAGTAAGTGCCAAGCCTAACCTCGGTCGAGTAGTGACGAGGTCAGGTCAGGCCCACAGGAAAATAATAAATAAGGCAGGAAAATATACAGTATAATAATAGACTAGAATATTAAAAAAGGAAACGTAGCAAATAATAGTACAACACACAAATTAAACAGCGGGGAATCTCCCGAGATACCGTCTAGTAGTCCCAAAATAAATATGCAGTGAGAACTCCCGAGGTACCGCCTCATAGTCTCAAAAGTAAATGTGCAGGGACAACTCCCGAGGTACCACCTCGTAGTCTCAAAAGTAAATGTGCAGGGAGAACTCCCGAGGTACCGCCTCGTAGTCTCAAAAGTAAATGTGTAGGGAGGTCTCCCGGGATACCGTTCCGTAGTCCAAAATATAAACACGCAGCTCAAACAAATGAAGATAATGGTTACAGCAAGAAAAACTATAGTTTAGACTGAATACAAGTCAAGAAAAAAAGCAGGAATCCACTAAGCATGCTGCAAAGAGTTCAGATAAGAAATTAAGACACGTAGACATACTATTCTAGGCTAACAGGATAACTACACATGCAAGTATACTCAATTAAGATGAAAACATGTTATTATTCAGTAAAACAAATCAGGTTTTTCAACAATAGCCCGTGTACGCACTTGTCACCTCGCGTACACGGCGCTCACATATCGTAACAGTACCAAATCCTAAGGGGATTTCCCCCACACAAGGTTAGGTAAGCCACTTACCTCGAACCAAGCTCAATCAATCTATAAGAATGCCTTTTCCTCGATTATCCGACTCTGAATGGTCCAAATCTAGCCAAAAATAATTACATATCATAAATACAACTATAATATACTAATCTAATTAATGAAATCAAGACTTTAAAATAAAATTCTGAAATTCGTCCTAAAAAGTCGACCCGGGCTCACGTCTCGGAATCGGGTAAAAGTCATAAAATATGAACACCCATTCAGTCACGAGTTTACTCGTACCAAAATTATCCAAATCCAATATCAAAATCCGAATCAAAACTCAAAACTTAGTTGAAGAACTTCCAACCTTTTCCCCCAAATTTCTTAATCAAATTCCTTAATTAAATAATGAAAACAACTATAGATTAGTGGAATATAACCATAAATGAGTTAAGAATCATTACCCCAATGTTATCTCTGAAAAATCCTTGAATTATCGCCTCAATCCGAGCTCTTAAGGACCCAAAATTGAAAATGGGATAAAACCCTCGAACTTGGCCTTTGCTGCCCAGCGATTTCGCACCTGCGGACCTCTAGTCGCACCTGCGACGCCGCACCTGCAGAAATTTCATCGTAGATGCGGAAATGGCTTAAGGTGACTGGCACTGCTTCTGCAATCAGGTGGTCGCACCTGCGTGTGTGCACCTACGGACAATGATCCGCTTCTGCGGTTTCCTTCCGCGCCTACGGTTCCTCTAGCGCATCTGCGGACATCGCAGATGCGGCATGTTCCACGCACCTGCGACCCCGACCAAACCTCCCAACTACGCTTCTGCGCCATATTGCTCGTACCTGCGGTTAGCCTTGCGCAAGTGCGATTACCCCAGAACCAGCCCAGCACAAGAAATTCTTCTAAGTCCAAAAATGATCCATTAACCATCTGAAACTCACCCAAGGCCCCCGGGACCTCAACCAAACATACCAAAAAGTCATACAACACCATACAAACTTAGTCGAGCCCTCAAATCACATCAAACAATGCTAAAAACACTAATCACCCTCCAATTCAAACTTAACGAACGTAGAAACTTTAAACTTCTACAATCGATGCCAAAACATATCAAACCACGTCTGATTGATCTCAAATTTTGCACACAAGTCATATTCAATATTACGGACCTATTCCAACTTCCAAAATCGGAATCTGACACCGATATTAAAAAGTCCACTTCCGGTGAAAATCTCCAAAAATTCGACGTTCGCCATTTCAAGCCTAAATCAGCTACAGACCTCAAATTCACAGTCCAGACACGCTCATAAGTCCAAAATCACCCAACAGAGCTAACAGAACTGATGGAACTCCATTCCGGAGTCGTCTTCATACAATTCCGACGACGGTCAAAATCCTAAGACTTAAGCTTCCGTTTTAGGGAATAAGTGTCCCAAATCACTCCGAAATCACAACAAAACCTCCTAGCAAGTCTCATTAGCAGAAAAAGATACGAGGAAGCAGTAAATGGGGGATTGGGGCTAATACACTCAAAATGACCGGCTGAGTCGTTATAATTTTGCTCTTAGAAAACTATGAGTCCCGAACCAAAAATATTATTTTTTTGGACTCAAAGCACAAAAATAGGTGAAAACCCCAATTGATGACCGATTTATATATAACGCATGGGTTGAATGCACTATACCTTAACGATATATTTTTCCGTTAAGGTATAGCGCATGCAACCTATGCTCTATATTTGAATTTTAAAATGGCGGTCAAAATATAAGTGTAGCGCATATACGGGATGCGCTATACCTGAAGTTGAAAAGACAGGTAGGTATAGCGCATCCTATATATACGCTATACCTATATAAAAATCCTCCCATCTTCTTCCTCGCAAGAGAAACGTGAAAAACGCCCCCCTCCCCCCATTTGTTGTGCAAAAATCTCCACTGGAGCCCACCCGTCCCCTAAAAATCGTGTCCCCTCCGTATTTTAGTGAGCTAACACCGGATCCAAGGTGTTGTCGTGTAGTGGATCTCGTCTATTGTTAGTTTCGGCTCCCAAATTATAATTTTTACAATTCAAAAAGCTGTAAATCGAGGTATTCCAACTTATTTTTGGTAAAACTCATGTATATAAAGTGCTTATTAGTTGTTTTTATTGTGTTATATGCTTTTTGTTATCATTTTGTGATATAAATGTTTTTTTTGTTTTTTGTCCGGATTAGTTTATGTATGTGCTAAAAATGTATCAAAAATATTTATTTAGTGCCTTTTACTATTATGTTGTGCCTTTAATTGTTATGTAGTGACCTTTAGAATAGTAAAATTGATAATAAATTTTAGCTTATGGTAGTTGACTTTGTTTATGGCCATTTAGAATAGTGTGACTTTAGTGCTCTTTAAGGTTCCGTAGTCTAGAATAAAAACTATGTGCTCTCCTTAACAAACTCGATTAGAATACTCAATTATGAATTTAATGTATTAATAGATAGTTATAAAATATTAGATATGAATCATAAAATAATCAGTTGATGTAACAAAAGAGACATTGCCGAACATTTTGGGCAAGATATGACAATTAACTCACAAATCGTTACGAATGAAATAGACTGAATATTATTTAATATTAAGTTTATAGTATTTTTTATATGAATAATTATTGAATATATCTTGATTACTTATGAAAATTTAATATTTAATTCTGTTATAACCCAAAAAAATATGAAAAGATGATAGTTCAAACAAAACCCTGTAGAATTTTAGTAAACAAAATGTAGAAAACTAACATATGAAATACTAATATTGAAAATTGATCAACCTAAGTATTTTTTATATGAATAATTACTAAAATATCTTATTAGTTATGAAACTTAAATATGTAAATCTCTGTCAACCCCAAAAATATCTGAAAAAAGATGATAGTTCAAACAAAACTCTCCCGAATTTTAGTAAGTAAATAACATATAAAACAATAATATAGAAACCTTGTCAACCTAAGTATTTTTATATGAATAGTTATTAAATATATCATGATTACTTATAAAAATTAATTATTCAATTCGTGTATAACCCAAAAATAGTTGAAAAAAAGATGATAGTTCAAGCAAAACCCTGCCGAATTCTAGTAAAAATGTAAGAAATTAACATATAAAATAATAATATAGAAAATGTATCAACCTAAGTAATAATATAGAAACTTTATTGATTAAATATTAATATAAAAAATATTGTAATATATTTAAAGATGTTAAACGATTAAATAGAAAAATACTTTAATTAATATTTTTTATTTTATAGACATCGTCATAGAGCTTCCCCCTGTCCATCCCTGACTTGCATCTAGAGAGCTACTGGTGCTTCAGGGATACCATAGATCTTCACACATCAGAGATGGGCAGTGTCTGTCCCAGACCTTCTACCCCAAATGTATAGACGATCTGTGGGTGTTCATTAGGGACCACCCACTGCATCCCCGTACAGTTAGCCGCCTTTGGCAGACGGGTTTTTACAGGAACATAGAGATTGGCCGATTGTAGTTCGGCTGGAAACGCACACGTTTCATCTACCCATTGGCGAGGCTACCATCACGCTAGAGGACGTGGAGGTTTTTGTCGGGTTCCCCGTTGATGGTATACTTGTAGCTTACCCGCATGATCTTGAGGACTATACGGGAGAGGACTACCTTCATATGTTGCAGAGGCTCACCGGTTTCCAGCATACGGAGCCGACTACGTTGAGTGGGGCTAGTCGATTGCAGCTGACGCCCGTTAGGCAGCATCTAATGGTGCTGCACGCGAAGATTACTGATGACTCACTACCAGAGGATATCAACCGACAAACGAGGCTGTTGTTGTTGATGATGTCTGGTGGTATATTGTTCCCACACACTTCAGGCAACCTCGTCAGATTGTAATTTCAACACCATCTGGAGCGGCTAGATGATTTAGCTGGTTACAGCTGGGGTGGAGAAGTTCTAGCTTACCTGTATAGGCAGATATGCCGGGCGTGCATGGGTACCATGAGAGACGTTTTCGGTTTTATACCGCTGCTGCAGGTGAAAACATATTCAATTATGTTCATGATTATAACATACATAGTAAAAAATGCCTTAAATTTTACGTCCACAATCTATATAAGGTTTGGTCCTGGGAGCGGTTCCTGCAGTTCCAGCCACCCCTGCCACTGATAGCTCCAGATGCACCACCTCCACCGTTTCTCCCACTAGCTAGGAGGTGGGTAGATAGGCGAGGCCACGCCCGCGAGGTCGAGGCTTGATATCATCTCCCTTATTACAGGGATTTGTTGGATTTAGTTGAAGGTGCTCAGGTACATATATACTTAAGTTTACTTGGCCTGACTTGATATGGGTTGCGTTTACTCACGATTCTTATGTTTAATAAATAGTTCATATGTAGGCTATACAACGACGCACTACTAGCTAGATTTCCAAATTATTGCTCCCATGGTCGAGCTATGTGGAGCTCTTTCCGTCCTACTTATATGTCTCGATATAGTCGAGCATCATGCCATCGAGCTAGTCCTTTGCCAGTTTGATCGACCCCAGCTTGTACCTATTCCGCCACTTGGCATTCCACACATTACCAGCGAGATGATTGCCGCAAGGTCGACCAAACATACTTGGCCTGGCTAGAGGCCCAGATAGTGGATTGGGACCAAGGGTATGGCCTGATTCTGCCACACCCTCCACCTGACCGTTTAGACAGCGATCATGAGTACATGGGTTGGTATCGTAGAGCTACCGACTCCTCATCGGGAATCCTGTTCATTGCGCTAGTGGTCGGTACATTCCATACGCCGGGAGGCATGAGGCACTGGTATGTTATTTGTTATACTTACTTATAATATTGCATTATCCTTCCGTAATTAACATTTTATATGTAATGCAAGATATTGGCTTACACCAGTTCTACTAGTTGGGACTGGAGATGCTACATCATACAAGCGAGTGAGCGGTAGTTCTGCACGGGTTTGGCTGTCAGGTTACTGATCTTGTTGTTGAATGGCATCTCTGCCATCTGCTTGAATGACATCCGCACTATGGAAGTGACAGGAAATCCACGTGCAGACAAATTCCCCATCTTTTACCACCATCCTTATGAAAAGTCCACTTGTCAAGATCATGTCGCATCAACTAACGATAGGCTTATGGGTCTTCCTGCCTAATCAATTCCATTCGCCTCCTGAATTTATACTTTTGGTGATCTGTTGCAGCCATCCACATTAAATCATGTAAGTTATTGTTCGGATGAGTCCTCTGGAAGTTGGACTTCAAGTACCTAACAAAGTAACTGTGGTAGGCATACGGTTCCTACCATGTGAAAATTATGTACAGAACTTAAAATACCACCATGCCGATCAGATATTAGACAAATACCTGAACATTGTCTGACAACGTGCTCATTCAAGTGGTTCAAAAACATTGTCCAAGTCTCTTCAAGGAGGTTCAATGCTATTTGGGATATTGTGGATCCATTGACCAAGTCCGCTCACTTCATTCCAGTTGGTACTACTTACACTTCAGAGCGGTTGGCTGAGATTTACATCTGAGAGATTATTTGCCTGCATGGTGTCCTAGTTTCCATCATTTCAGATATGGGCACTCAGTTTACATCGCAGTTTTGGAGGGCAGTTCAATGAGAGTTAAGTACTCAGGTTGAGTTGAGCACAACTTTTCACCCTCAGATGGACGGACAGTCCGAGCGCACTATTCAGATATTGGAAGACATGTTGCGCGCTTGTGTCAGACTTTGGGTGTTTAAGGGACAAGTTCTTAATGCTTGCGGAGTTTTCATATAATAACAGTTATCAGTCGAGTATTCAGATGGCTCCGTACGAGGCTTTATATGGGAGGAGGTGTAGATCTCCGGTTGGATGGTTTGAGCCAGGTGAGGCTTGGCTCTTGGGTACAGACTTGGTCTAGGATGCATTAGATAAGGTGAAATTGATTCAGGAGCGGCGTTGCACGTCGCAGTCTAGGCAGAATAGCTATGCGGACAGGAAGGTCCGTGATGTATCTTTCATGGTTGAGGAGAAGGTTTTGCTGAAGGTATCACCTTTGAAGGGTATTATGAGATTTGGGAAGAGGGGCAAGCTGAGCCCCCGGTTCATTGGGATTTTGAGGTGCTTCAGAGGATAAGAGAGGTGGCTTATAAGCTTGCCTTGCCACCCAGCTTGTCGAGTGTGCAACCAGTGTTTCATGTTTTCATGCTCCGGAAGTATATTGGAGATCCGTCCCATGTTTTGGATATCAGCATGATTCAGTTGGAGGGTGATATGACTTATGATGTGGAGCCGGTGGCTATTTTGGATCGGCAGGTTCGAAGGTTGAAGTCAAAGGATATAACTTCAGTGAAAGTGCAGTGGAGAGGTCAGCCTGTGGAGGAGGCCACCTGGGAGACCGAGCGGGAGATGCGGAGCAGATATCCACGCCTATTCAAGACTCCAGGTATGTTTCTAGACTCGTTCGAGGACGAATGGTTGTTTAAGAGGGGGAGGAAGTAATGAACCGGCCGGTCGTTTCGAGATTTACATCTCCGTTTCACCCATTTCTTCTTCTTTATGTGTTATTTATCCGTATTGTACTATACCGGGTTGGTTGGTTTGGGTCCGAAGTAGTTTCGGAGTGGAATAAGACACTTAGTCTCTTATTTAGAACCTTAAGTTGGAAAAGTTAACCGGATGTTAACTTATGTGTAAACGACCTCGGATTTGAATTCTTATGATTCCATTAGCTTCGTTAGGTGATTTTGGACTTAGGAGCGCGTCCAGAATGTGATTTGGAGGTCCGGAGTAGAATTAGGTTTGAATTGGCGAAAGTATGAAATTTAGCGATTTCGGTCGGCAGTGGAAAATTTGATATCGGGGTCAGAACGGAATTTCAGAAGTTAGAGTAGGTTCGTAGTGTCATTTGTGACGTGTGTGCAAAATTTGATGTCATTCGGACATGGTTTGGTTGGTTTCGGCATCGGTTGTCGAATTTGAAAATTTAAAAGTTCTTAGGCTTGAATCCGAGGGTAATTTAGTGTTTTGATGTTGTTTTGAGTGATTCGAAGGTTCGATATGTTGATATATGACTTATTGGTATTTTTGGTTGAGGTCCCTAGGGCCTCGGGTTGATTTCGGTTGATTAACGGAACAAGTTTGGATATTTGAGGATTTCTGAAGTTGGAACTCAGCTGTCATAATCGCACTTGCGGATGTCTCATCGCAGGTGCAAGCCCGCAAAAGCGAGCGGGATGTCGCAGATGCGAGGTTGGAGGAGCTGGGTAGAAGGCGCAGGTGCGATGAAGTTCCCGCTCCTGCGAGGCCGCAGAAGCGCACAAGAGGTTGCAGGTGCGGACAGTGTCGAGGTAGGCTGGGTCCGCATGTGCGAGGTATCTTCCGCACCTGCGTGGTCGCAGATGCGGAGATGGAGTGTAGGTGCGGAGTATGGGCGTTTAAGTGACTTGTGCAGGTGCGGTTGTTTGGACCGCAAGTGCGGTGGCGCAGAAGCGAGAAATTTTCCGCAGATGCGAAAAGCTTGGGCAAAAACCATAAATAGAACCCTTCGCGAATTTGGTTAATTTTCACCATTTTCAAGTAAGTTTTTGGAGCTTTTTGGAGCGATTTGTGAAGGGTGATTCAAGGTCTTTCAGTGCGGTAAGTTGTTTGGCTCTAATACTCCTATCTATGATGATTTCCCGTTGTTTAATCATGTAATTAGCGGAATTTAGGGGTGAAAATGAGGGGTTAGAGCTTGAAATTTTGGAGAGTAATTTAAGGATTTGAAGGATCAAACGATGTCGGATTTTGATAAATTTCATATGTATGGACTCGTGAGTGGATGAGCTTCCTAGTTTTGTAAATTTTATTGAATTTTGATATGTGGCCCGGGGGTCGGGTTGAGCCAATTTCGATGTTTGGGCTAATTTGATAGTTTTTCTTGTGGAATTTATTCCATTAGCGTATATTGATGGTATTGTACTGATTGTAAATAGATTCGGAGCATTTGGAGATCGAGTCGAGAGGCAAGAGTATTGCGGGGTAGAGATTTGACCGGTTTGAGGTAAGTAACGATTGTAAATCTAGTCCTGAGGGTATGAAACCCCGGATTTCGTATCATTGTACTATTTTAAAAGGACGCACATGTTAGGTGACGGGTGTGTGGGCGTGCACTGTTGGGGATTGTGACTTGGTCCATCCCATAGCAACTATAAAGTTGCATATTTTGGTTTAAACTATATGATACTTATATGTTTTAGAAAGAGTTTCTGTAAATTGGGTTGAATGCCATGTGTGGGCCTTGTGCCAATGCTTTTTGGACCCTTAGGGGCCTTTTCTTACTATCCTATCGTTGTTTTCGATTTAAGATCTATACTCAGACATGGTTATACCTGTTTTACTACATAACTCAGTTTTCTTACTCTGTTTTGATGCATATAAATGTTGTTTTGGGCTGAATACCCTGTTTTTACTGAAATGCCCGAGTGGCTCGAGAGGTTTATGACTGAGTGAGGCCGATGGCCTGATTTGTGAGGATATTTATGGGATCGGGCTGCGCTCCGCAACATGTTTGATATAGGACGAGGGCTTGAGTGATTTATGCCATGATTTGGCTTGATATAGCACTTGGGCTGAAGGAGCCCCTCTGGAGTCTGTACACACCCCCAGTGAGCGCAGGTACCTACTGAGTGCGAGTGCCGAGTGATGAGTGATTGGGAGGCATAGGTGATTGTGAGGTATGCCCAAGTGACATGAGTGATTTTGAGGTATGCCTAAGTGGCATGAGTGATTGTGAGGTATGCCCGAGAGGCATGAGTGATTGTGAGGTTTGCCCGAGGGGCTGTATATGAGTGATCGTAAGGTATGCCCGAGGGGCTGTTGTTTATGATTTCATCATTTTTGCTCACCTTTGCATTGAGCCTGCGTTTAAAACTGTTGAAAAATATCTTTAAATGATTTGATTCAAACACTGATTTTCAAAGCATGTTGTATTTTACTGATATTTCATGATATGAACTTTATATGCTTATTGCTCGTCACTACTGCTCAGTCTTTATTTATTATTGTTACTTACTTAGTTGGCGTACTAACGTTACTCCCTACACATTGTGTGCAGATCAAGGTATAGCTGGACACGGTAGCCGTTGTTGATTATTCTGGTTGCAGATCTTTCTCGGGGATAGCAAGGTAGCTGCCCGGCAATCGCAGCCCTTCTCTTCTCCCTCCTATCTTCCTTTAGTTGTATTTAGCTATTTTCCAGACTATGTTAGTCTTGATATTGTTAGACAAATTGTAGTAGATGCTCATGACTAGTGACACCCCGATGTCGGGCTTTTCTTTTCCGCACTTTTATTATTTTTTTATTTGAACTCCTTTACGAATATTTTATGTTAAATAGCCTTGAAATTATCTTTGAAATAAAAATATTAA
Organism: Nicotiana tomentosiformis; assembly: GCF_000390325.3. Classification (NCBI taxonomy): domain Eukaryota; kingdom Viridiplantae; phylum Streptophyta; class Magnoliopsida; order Solanales; family Solanaceae; genus Nicotiana; species Nicotiana tomentosiformis. Next base: position 19,628,012 of record NC_090819.1, read on the forward strand.
TTTGTTTTGGAAATGATTCGGCTTACCTAGTTCTACGATAGGCGCCATCACGACAGGGGTTAGTTTGGGTCGTGACATCAGCTTACCAAGAAGGACCACATTTTTATTCTCTCAATCCCCTCTATAGTGAAACTCCAATACTGCCGGCAACGCACCACTAACAGAACATATTACCACCGAATTTCTATCTTGAAACCTCTATACCAAAGCTTTGCCATTAATACCACCATAGCCATGAGAATACTCCATTGAGAAAGTTGTTAAATTCTTCGAATAAAATTGGTCATAAAATGAATTTGGAGTTGAAACCCAGTCATTTCTGTTTTAGTACTTGGTATGAATAATCCTTCCATTCTTTTTTTGGTCATTGAGATAGATTAGAATTTAGACAATCCCGTTGAAATTATGGCAAAAGGATCCTAACTACTACAAATATCAAATGTTTCTCACCAGTCGTTACAAAATCCAACTTTAGTAAAAGGTCTTTAAGAACAACAAGGCATAAATTCATAATTCTAGAAAGCAACAACATAAGAAAAATTGATAGAAACTAAGGGTCGACCAAGCTATGTAGAGAACCAGGTTCTCTATAAGTTCCCACAGAACGTACGCACACAGCAATAAATAAATGACACAATGGGATTTTACGTGAAAAACTCCCAGCTCACGGAATTAAAAACCACGACCTACCCTTGTAGGATTTCAACTTCACTACTGAGCAAACTTTAGATTACAACCTATTATAACCTAGGAATTAACCTCTTAATCCCTCACTAACTTGTAACAACTCTATTACAAACCACTTTGTAATAACTCTATTACAAAGACTTACAACTCGACTAACTCTAGCCTAGTCACAAACACAAGACTTATGATTTTACAAAGATTTCCTACACAATGCTTCTAACTAAGCTAAGTAGGAATTATAAGTAAAGTTCTTTAACAAAGGTGAAACACAACTAAGGACATGTAATAGCTCAATACAGGAAACTGGTCCTTCGTTATGTTGTTCTTTGTTCTTGATGCCCTTGAGAATCACTTGCAAGATTGACACAGACTCGAGAGAATACTTGATCGATGCTTGAATGTGCACTTATTTTGTTTTACCTTTGCTTGATGGTAATAACTCATTTGTGACATCACTTGAATGATGCAAGCAAGTTAGGTAAAGGGCATTCCCCATAAAGTTGACTATTGCACTGTTTTTGCACTGTTGCGTGTGCAGGCAGCAACTTTACAGCTATGAGAAGTTGACTTGTACAATCATCACGGGAACTGGTGGCCATCTATTCCCTCTGTTGTTCCTTTGACGCTGAAGAGTTGAACCACGTCCCCGAACTGAGACTTGTTGTTCTTTAAGTACTTGAGGATGTGTAATAGGTTCCTTATCTGGTTCGTATCATTATGTTTGTTAGATCATCAAAACATAATAAGAATATATATATATATATATATATATATATATATATATATATATATATATATATATATATATTTATTTATTTATTTAACCTATCAATTTCCCCCTTTTTAATGATGACAAACTTATAACTGAAGTTCCCTTTAAGAGCCAGAATGATAGATCAGTTTCATGTATTCCCCCAGAATCTGTTCCCCAGCTTATTCCCCCTCAATTATTTTCCCCCTTTTGGCATCATAAAAAGATCAGTGGCAAGCAATAAGCAAAAAGAAGTCTAGCTTAGATAACTCATGCCACATGTGTGCACATAATCATGACTAAAAGTAGATCAAATGAGCAAGACATACACAACAAAAGGATGAAACGTTCATTAATTTTTGGAAATTTAGCAGGGAGCAATTCCATTATTACCAAAACATCCACAAAATAAAAACAACAAAAGGTACCAGCCATAAACTTTATTAAGACTAAAAACAGAGAACATACACTAGGAACTTGACACTGGGAAATAGATGGCTATTAAGGAGCACTAGAAGGGGGAGCAGTGGAGGCTGAAGAAAAGGCAAGGGTTCTAAGAAAGATGTACATGCTAGCATTTGCAGACCCTTGCTCGTTTATCATCCTTTCCTTCAGGTCCTCAACCCGTTTCCTGATAGCAGTATTTTTCTTTGTCATGCGAGCAACCTCTGTGTTTTGGGCACCACTGGATCCAGCTGCTTCCTAGGCCTGACTGAGCTGATTTTCGAGAATGGCATTCCAAGCCTTCAACTTCCTCATTTCTTCAGTGGCACTATTTTGAGCGTTGATCAGCTGAGAAATAGTCGAAATGCTGCCAACCTCTCCACTCCTATCAATGCACTCACTCTCCTCAAGGGTGGTTTTCGAGAAAGATTGCTTGTGAGTTCCTACTTTAGCCTGTCCCAAAGGAACCTTGAAAAATTCAAAAACTTTAGTGAGGAGAAACCCGTAATGCAACCCATGATTACCTTCCTTGAACTTTGCTACTTTCTTCATGTGCTCTATTGTAAGATGAGACAGATTTAGAGTGGTGTATCCATCCCATGATTCCATGAGAACTAAGTCTGCTCGTGATGTAATGGAGTGTCTTTTAGCACGTAGGAGTATAACTTTTTTCACCATTTCAAATAGTAGTTGGTACACTGGAAGGAGGGCCTTCTTGTGTACATGTTCTCCTTGTTGCATTGCCTTATCCTTCACAATGGCGTTTCTAAAATTTGTAGAGCAGACCCCCTCAATGGAGGACATCCCATCAGTGGGCACACCCAAAATGGCTCCCAGTACAGTAGTGTCTATCACAAAATCAACACCGTTCACTTTCAGACAAATGTTATCATCCTCAACTGTGAAGAAGTTAGTATAGAAACTACGCACTTCTGCCTCATATACTCTGGGATTTTCACTTGTGAACAAATCCGTCCATTGTTGGAATTCACATATCTCCACCAATTGGCGCATTCCTGATATATCCAAAATATCAGGGGCAAATGTATGCCCCCACAATGCCTTTTGGTTTCTCAATTTTTCCTTCCAGCATCTTGGGCATCACCAACCTTGGTCTTCTTGAAGGAACCAGGTTCCTCACTCGCATCAGCCTTTCTTTTCACTGATTTTGTAGCACTCTTTCTTTTCTCCGTAGATGTTTCAGACACCCTTTTCTTAAACACTTTTTCAACTAGTTCTTCAGTCTCCTTCTCTCCAAGTTCCTCAACCACCTTTCCACTAGATGGTTCACCTACATCATTCTTCAAACCCATACCACTTACAGATGACTCTTTCTTGGACGATGGAATTGTAAGTTTCTTTGAGGACTTACGAACTAAGGAACCAGGTTCCTCATCCACCTCATCATCAATATCGAAAACTGGTTCTAGTGTCACTGCCCTCTCATTTACAATCTTCCCATCCCTCACCAATCTCCTTTTCTTTTTCCCCTTTTTGCTTTTCCTTAAAACTTACTCAAATTCTTCCTTCTTCTGCAACCTCGTGATAGGTCTATTAGAAGTGGACCCATGGGGAGGTGCCTTTCTACTCCTAGCATTAATGAAACTCACCAGCGCCACATTATCATAATATTCTCCTTCACTGTTCTTATTTTCCTCCTCGGACAGAGATCATCGCATGGACCACAATTGATAATGGTTCGGCGTAGAAATTAAAAGAGGGGGTGGGATCAGTACTGACCTGGGGTTCTTGTGAAGAACTAGGGGTTTTATCCCTATTAGAGCCAGAAGGCTCTTCTGGGGAGGAGGGATCAAGTACCTCGGTTGGTTCCCCAGTAGTACTGTCAGGTGTCGAGGTTTTGACAGGCACCATTTCCCTATCCTCGACCTATGTACCATTATCTTCCCCCTGAAACTCAGACACACCCTCATAACCTCCAATCAGATTTCCCTCAACAGCGATTGAAAGCATATTTTCTATAGCTTTCTGTTCTTGTAACTCCAAAGTAACTTCAAAAGGCATAAGAGGATCTCCACCTGTAGGATCAAAGCCCGGGGCTGCCATTGTCGATTCATCACTGGTATGACCCATACCTTGTTATTTAGCAGAACATTTTTCCACTGGTAGACTAGAAATTTCTTGATTCCCTTCTCCATCCACTGTATCTTTGTCAACCATCTTTTTCGGTAAGGCAGAAGTAGAGGTCACAACCACAAATTTCATGGGAGTCGATGTTTTGCGACTCCGATGAGGACCAGAACTCGATTAGGTTGGAGAGGACGCAAAGGGTAGTTGTGAATCTAGCTTAGGGTTTGGAATTGTCGGAATAGGGAGTGTGGGCTCTATCACTGGTCTTTCAATGGATGAGGACATAATGGGGATGATGCTTGGAACATTTTGTGTTTCCTGATTGTCAGACTTGGTGGAGTATAGTTAGTTGAAGAAGAAAGTTCGAAAAAGGAAAAGGGGAACTTTGGATTCTTGATATGAACAGTTCTGAAAATGACTGTGAATGGATTTATTTAAGAGGAGTGAGAGACCGGTTGGGTATCAATTTTGGGTAGTCGGGTCGCTTCAAAAAGGGTGATACGCTTGGATTCAAGAAGCAAAAAAAAGAAAAGGAAACTGACAATTTAATGACGTGGCACGGTTTCAGCAGTTTAAAAAATTATGCATGAGAGTACAGAGGAACTACTAATGTGTGTCAAAGGAACCAGGTTCCCTGATAGAGTTTGAAAATGTAAGCCTCATCCTTTGACCAACGTGCAATGCATTAGCTACTTGTCTGCTCTGTAATCGTCATGCGTGTCTACCTGTAACGATATTACATAAATAAGAGGATTTATAATGTCAAGGACATAAAAAACTTTTCAAGTAAAAGTATTATAAAATATGTCAAGGTAACTTTTTGTGATAAATAGAACAAAATAAAATAATTTTTGTGTAACAAAAGAAAGAAAAATGACTTTTGGGTAATGAACACAAAATTGAATGATATTTATGTAACAAAAAGAAGAAAAATAATTTTTGCGTAATGAACACAAAGTTGAATGACCACCCATGAAATTTACTCATATATAATAGCTGCCTCAGAATTTTGCACTACTGTAAATTCATTGGCAATATGTCTATACTAATTTAAATCAAGTTCGAGCCAATAATTCGCCTATCCACCGTGAGTAATCTTAATATAACCTACCACTCCCGCCGTTAGCAACTATTGAGAAAATTGTGAATTGTTTGTAGCATTTTCCTTAACCTATATAGTAATATAACTATAGGAATAGCATGATTTGTGCTTATATGACTTTGATGGTAGGCTATAATCTCGTATTTTAGTCACTTATTGCACTCTAATTTACTGCACTTTAATTGAGTTGGAGCTTTAATCGCTAATATTTTGCACTAATTGTGTATTTTATGCCTTGTAGGAGTGATTCCGATCTATGTAGATGTTGTGGAATGAATTCATATTATTTTAGAGCTTTGAAGTCTGAGTAAAAGCCTAAGGATTAAGTTGGGATCGTTTTCGGGGATCAACAGATGATAGTGCACTTTAAATACGAAACGAAGAATCGAGAAGGCATACTGCGCTTTATCCAGTAAAATGTACATAACATTTATCTCAAAAATCCGTTTAGGCTCCATAATATGTCGTTGGAAAGATATTTAAAAGGGCTAAAACTTTTATGTTTTACACTTTCCCAAATTCCCAACTTATACTACCCATATGCGCAAAACAGTGCGCAATCGCGCATTCGGCGCGCACTTGGGGCAGAATGGTGTGCAAAATGCGCGACCAAGTCCCCAGGTGCGCGACCGCGCATGTTCTGTCCGGGAAAAGTCCTATTTCACTAAGAAAAAGGTAGTTTTGTCCGTTTTTGTTTTGGAGGCGGATTAAATACTGCAAAATGCCATTTTAGAACCACTTTTGACATACCTTAGACCTAGGGAAGCTAAGGAGAAGAGGGAGAAGCAAGAGCATAATGATTCATCCTTCCTTCCTCAAACAAGATCCGGGTTCGGATTGTATTTATGTTTTCCTCTACTTTTATTTCATTTGTGAAGAACTTTTCCATGTCTATGGGGTAGAACATTTTGGACTTTGATGGATTTGGTGTATTGACGGTTGTTTGTGGATTATAACACTATATTTATGTATTTGAATTATTTTTGAAAGATTTAATCGTTGCATCTATGTTCACTTGTTCTTGTAATCGAAAGAGGCATAACTTGTGATATATTTGCACTATATTGTTGGTTGAGTTCATAGACTCTTCTAAGTAATCGAAAGAGGCTAGTTGAATCCTTGATTAAACATAGTTAGGAGGATAACCCAAAGAGGTTCTCCTAAAGACCAATCCATTACGAATTCTTGCATATCTTCAACGAGCTTAAATTGGTTCATATTGTGAGGTTGAGACTTAATCGAGAGAGGAGTTTCTACTAAACAATTGTATTGATAATCAAGTGAATTCGAGAGACTCACTTGAATATTAGAAGTGAATTATCTAAAGTTAGATCCCGAACATTTATCTTGCACCTATCCTATCAACCCATATTTTTCTTTTGATAACTCCCTTGCTTACCTTTGTTGCAATTGTCATTAATCAATAGTTGTAGATTTTAGATTATTAATTATATAAATCTCAATTGTTGATCCTCCTAGATAGCAATCTAGCTACAAATTACGAGAATACTGTTTAAATTCAATCCCTGAGGACACGATATTATACTATACTATCTTTGACTAGCGAGCACAATTTAAGTGTGTGTTTTGCGCTCGTCAAATTTTGTTGTCGTTGCCGGGGATTGGCAATCAATGGTGTTTGAAGTAGTTTGTAGTGCTAATTCAGGAATTAGCTTTTAATTTTTTTCTTTTATTTTTAGTTTGTTTGGTTAACTTCTCTTCAAGATTTTTTTTTTCTATTGAAGAAATCTTGAAGAGCATATTCTTGTTATTGAACTCTAAATGATATCAAGATGATGTACAACAAACCTAAGAAAACGGTTGAAGAGTTAGTAGCTGAACATTGTGAGCGGTCTGCTATGTGTTTTAAATGCGGTAGAAATCATCTATGGGTTGATTGTCAAGCAGGTAGGTATTCTTCCTATGTTTTATCTTTTGAACACTCTCACTTTATCTCTAGTCCGTACATGTATGAGGATTTATATGGGTATAATTCTTACTCTGGTTGGGATGAATAGCCTTATTATGACCGGAATGAAAGCGAAGTGAGACAACCACCTCAAGCTGAGAATGGTAGTTTAGAAGAGCTTATGTACAAGTTCATAAATAAGGTGGAAGAGAGGTTTACTCAAGATGATGAAGCCATTAACAACCTAACAATGCAAGTGAGTCAAATATTAAGTACATTTTCAGAAAGCTCATTGCATTGTGATGGTAAATATATGGAGAAGATACCCGGTGAGAATGAGCCTACCCAAGATGATGAACATCTACAGAGAGAGTTGTCCACTCTGCAAGAGGACTCTGTTTCAACTGAAATGATTGAAAATGAGGCTTTGGTTGATTATGAATCAATACAAGAATAGTTCAACCCCTATCCACCTATCCACAATTACAATTTTTAGTAGAAGAAAATAAGGAACAAATGGTCTTGGATTTACCAGAAGAGTACTCACATGACCTTTCCTCTTCACTTTCTTACTCTAACCTTGATCATGTGGATTTTATTTTTGGAGATTTACAGGAATATGTAGGGATTGATCTTGTGGATGAATGCAAAAACAAGTTGAGGATAATCCTACAAGAACAATCCACCGCTCAAAATGAGGACAAGAAAGAAAGAAAAAAGCGAGTCTTTCAAATATCCTTAAGGGACTTTGGCCTGATGAGCTCCTTAAAGAATTCCGAGGAACGAAATCGTAAAATGCATTCAAAATTAGGGGTGGAGTTCACAAGTTCTCGAAAACGAAAAAAGTTCAGGGGAGTTCTCTTTACCTCTTGCTTTTTATTTGTGTGTCACGGGGACATGCCACAATTTAAAGTGTGGGGTGGGAATGTAAATATGTAAATACGTAATTAACTGTTATTTTTATTTATTTTATGTGTTTTTGTTTCTTTTGATTAAAATCCTTAAAGTCGAAAAAAAAATATAATTTTCTTTAGGTAGTATAATAATTTTCCTTTCGTTTTTCTTTGTGCCGCGGTTCTTTTCCAAGGATTTTGTTTGAACCGGGTGTAGTTAGTTTTTTTTAGGAGTAGAAAACCTTGTGCTGTGATTTTAAATGAAAGCAATAACTCCTGACTTCATTATTCCTTGAGAATAATAAGTGCTTTAGTTGTGACACTTAGGCTCAGTTTTTGACTCTTGTATAAGCACCTTAAATTGTACGATCTTAACTTTACTTAACTACTTTGATTAGAGTATCTTGATGAGTCCAATTCTGAGTGAGTTATGTGTCATGTATGTGTGAGGTTTTGTGTATTCTGTGTATTGTATTTGATGTCTAGAACTTTCCTCGTGTGTCCGCAAAGCAAAATAGTAGTTTGTTCAGTCTTGGAAGTGATATAGGCGTTTCTTTGTTGAGCCAGCTATATGGTTAACCCACAAAATTGTTATGTATCGTAGTTAACCCCGTTGAGCATGTAATCATGTTTCTTTGGCAACCACATTACAAGTCTTATCCTTTTGTTTGAATTGACCATCTATTTGAACCATTTACTTCTCGTGCTTACTTGAAATTGGTATGAATTTTGTCAAAGTTGAAGTGTGGGGTGGTTGGTTTGACTGTTGAGTGGAACTATTGAAATAAGGAGAAAGGTACACTATTGTGAAAAAGTATGAGCCACTTGAATCGTAAAAAAAAATGAAGAAAACAAATAGCTTATATTCATTGATAGTGGTAACTCTTGATATATTTGTGCTTAAAGAAATTGGGAGTTGACATATACAGATGTAAAGGTGGAGTTATGGTTTAATATAAGTGTGGGGTTTAAAGGTCAAGTATATGTATTAAAAGTTCTTAGGGAGGTGTAGTTACTCTTATATCTAAATGTATCCTACCCGTCTTGCAGCCTACATTACAACCAATTAAAGTCCTACTTGATCCTTGACTGAATATGCTCAATTAGTAGAGTAGCACACTACGGGCAAGCCTATGGTGCATCTTTTGGGGCATATGAATGTTGTTTCTAAGAGTGAGTGAATTCTTTCTATCTTGAGTTCCTAATTATTCTTAACTTTTATTGTGTGTGGAACTACTTTCTATTTTTGGGTGAGGGCACTTAATTCATGAAGGAAAGGTATTGTCATTGACCTCTGTGTTAGAGTAAGTGAGCGAGTTGTGAAAAATGTGTGGTGTTGTTGAGTCAAATCTTTAGGCTAGGATGTTACACTATTATGCTTAGTCTATTTTAAATATTCTTGGTATGATGAGGTATGAGAGTTGTTTAAAAAGGTCATATCTATGTGAAGTGTAGTTTGATTGCTTGAGGACGAGCAATGGTTTAAGTGTGGGATGTTGATGGTAGGCTATAATCCCGTATTTTAGTCGCTTATTTCACTCTAATTTACTGTACTTTAATTGAGTTGGAGCTTTAATCGCTAGTGTTTTGCACTAATTATGTGTTTTATGCCTTGTAGGAGTGATTCTGATCTATGTAGATATTATGGAATGAATTCATGCTATTTTGGAGCTTTGAAGTCTGAGTGAAAGCCCAAGAATTAAGTTGGAATCGTGTTCGGGGATTAACGGATGATAGTGCACTTTAAGAACGAAAAGAAGAATCGAGCAGGCATACTGTGCCTTGTCCAGTAAAATGCACATAACCTTTAGCTCAGAAATCCGTTTGGGCTCTATAATATATCGTTAAAAAAGCTATTTAAAAGAGCTACAACTTTCATGTTTTATACTTTCTCAAAATCCCAACTGATACCACGCAGGTGCGCGATCGCGCATTGGGCGCGCACTTGGGGTAGAACGGTGTGCAAAATGCGCGACCAAGTGCGTGATCAAGTCCCCAGGTGCACGACCGTGTATGTCCTGTCCAGGAAAAGTCCTATTTCACTAAGAAAAGGGTAGTTTCGTCCGTTTTTATTTTGGGGGCGGATTAAATACCCCAAAACACCATTTTAGAACCAGTTTTGACATACCTTAGACCTAGGGAAACAAAGGAGAAGAGGGAGAAGCAAGAGAACAAGGATTCTGTCACGACCCGAACCGATGGCCTGTGACGAGTGCCCGAGTTCTACCTATCGAACACCCCTAAGCATATGTCTAAGATATAAACTTGAAGTAAGTGTAGGTCATACATAAAGTATGGAAATAAACTACTGATTCACATGAACAACATACGTGGGAAAATATGCCCAAAAGACGTACATACATACATGCATATATATATATATATAATACAATAGGGCGGGCCGACAAAACCACATACTATCCAACTATACATGACTATCTACAGAACGAAAAAAAATCTACAACTGTATAGAGCACGGGACTGGGCCCCGTCATACCCATATGTATACAAATGTTTCGTACCAAAACTCAATAGCAGCTCCGGATCAAATGGAGCACACCAACTCTCGTTGAGCAAGGATCCAAAGATGGGGGACCGTCAGCCTGTCTACCTACACTTGCATGCATGAAACGCAGGCCCCCTGACAATAGGGGCGTCAGTACGAATAATGTACCGAGTATGTAAGGAATAAAATCAGTATATAAAAGACATGAAAGAAACATGGATTAAAGGACTTAACCTATAAGTCTGAATAGCTCTGTGAATCATGAAACAATTATAATGTCATGTATATGCGTATAAATGTCATATCATGTATAGGTATATGCATACATAACATCATCAAGCTTTTGAGGGCATCCCATCATATCATCTCAGCCTATGTGGGCGAAATCATAAACGTATACCAGTTGATCAGGTGGTGGTGCGTATATAACGCCATAACTTTTCCCCATATCCCATATATATATACTATACGCGTATATAACGCCATCTAATCATGGGTCAGTATACATGTATAAATGGATGCAATGCATAATGAAGTAAGTCAATAATATCTCTCGGAATGTCATGATACCCATGAACAGACAATATGAAAGTAGGACATATGGGGAATCCAGAACATAGACAACCCTAGCACTTCTAAGAATAGAATCATTTATGAAAGTTGCGTGCTTGCTCGTTTCCTTTGAATCATATGTATCATGCCAAAAGAAAAGAAGGGATAGCCTTAACATACCTCAAGTCGTCAATGCAACTCAACAGCAAGCTTATGACAACTAGCGCGCCATCCCTGTAACAAAGAAATACGTGTACAACTTAAATAGCGGTGGTATATCACGTATCTCAAATGATAAATCGATTCTAAAATAAAACGGGCAGCATTTCCCCTGATTTCACTGCTCCCTAAAACCTACTATAGGCGAGATAAAAACACAATACAATAAGCAACTAAAAAACAACCCAACTACAATTTGGGACCTTCAATACAGCAAAACCCCCAAATATACCATGACACACCCAATCAATAAGTTATCAATTAACATGAAATAGCAACGACGAGCGACCAGCCTTATACCCTACCACAGGTGGCATTTCTCCATGCCTTTTATCCTTCCAAACTCCATAAATCAGCAGCATAATAGGCCACCACGAGTGGACTACAAAACAGTCCACTAAAAGTGAAACAAATTGAACTCACGGCTTCCGATCATTGTCCCGTGAGTTCTAAATATTAGGAAATGAATTTATCAACTTTAATTGATATTTAAAAGAATAAATACAGAAATTAGGCATTTTCTTAACTATTAAATACATTTCAAAACTCTAACTACAAAGAAAAAGAGAGGTGATATAGCGATACTTACGTCGTAGGGATCGTTTTAATGTTATCGCTTCTCGATTTCGGGTCCGGGATGTTAATATCCTTTGAAACCCTAGAAGAGAGATTATGGATATATTTATGGATGTTATCAGGTCGTGTTCTATGTCAAAGTGAAGATAAACACGTCCTAAGACCTATATATATCAAGTTTGAAAAAGTCAAAGAGGTGCTAGCTTCGCACCCTCTCATTGGCCCATCTTCTGATGCTTATATCTTTTTATCCGAATGTCGTATGAATGAACAGTTAAGAGAGTTGGAAACTACATTCCAAGACCTTCAATTTGGTATATAATATGTTCCAAAATAAATCCCATATGGCACACGAAATATATTGCTTAAAAAGCTTCGTTACAAGGCAAATCCATAGTTAGTTTTTCCGCAACTTAAATCCGACTTTTCCCAAACTTTATATTTTCTATACAAACATCATATATTGTCATATTATGACTTTAAAACTATTTATATCATGATTAAAAAGTCTCATATTCATTATACGTCACCTTGGGACGCACAGGGTGTAACAATCTCCCCCCTAGAAATATTTGTCCTTGAATGCTAAACTCCCAGAGATCTATAAATATTTTGGCAGAGCCTCCTCTATAACGGTACTACTACCAACCTGTCAGATAGAAAACCCAACAACACAAATCCACACAGGGCCACAATCGTCAATAACACCAATGGCCTCATACGACCAATGACAATAACTAACATAAGAATCAAGTACCATATACGTACCTAAAGGCTGTGATGTCTCAGTCCGATCTCCTCCGGAAGCGGAAACAAGTGAGGATATCTAGACTTCATGTGTTTTTCAGCTTCCCGAGTCATCTCCTCCGCATTCTTGTTCCTCCAAAGTACTTTAACTGAAGCTACATCCTTAGTTGTCAATCTCCGAACTTGTCTATCTAGTATAGCAATAGGAGCTTCTTCATATGATAGCTGCTATGTGACTTGAATATCGTCAACTGGAACGATTCTAGAAGGATATCCAATACACTTGCAGAGCATAGACACGTGAAAAACTGGATGTACTGACTCCAAGTTGGAAGGCAAGTCTAACTCATATGCTACCTGGCCTACTCTACATATGATCTTATAAGGTCCAATGTACCGAGGTCTAAGCTTTCCTTTCTTACCGAATCTCATAACGCCTTTCATCGATGATACCTTTAGGAATACCTAGTCATCTACCTGAAACTCCAAGTCTCGTCGTCGATTATCTACATAGGACTTCTAACGACCCTAAGCTGCTAATAGCCTTTCCCGTATAAGCTTAATCTTCTCAAACTGCCTGTTGTACCAACTCTGGTCCTACTAACTTAATTTCCCCAACCTCGAACCATCCGATAGGTGACCTACACTTCCGTCCGTAAAGAGCTTCATATGGAGCCATCTGGATGCTTGAATGATAGTTATTATTATATGCGAACTCAATAAGTGGAAGATGATCATCCAAGCTACCCCCTGAAGTCCATCACACAAGCCCGTAGCATATCCTCTAGTGTCTGAATAGTACGCTTCGCCTGACCATCTGTCTGGGGATGAAATGTTGTACTAAGACTTACTTGAGTCCCCAAACCTTTTTGGAAGGACCTCCAAAAATTAGCTGTAAACTGAGCACCTCTATCTGAGATAATAGATATAGGGACACCATGAAGTCGTATTATCTCCTTAATGTAAAGCCTTGCATAATCCTCTGCTGAATACGTAGTCCTGACAGGCAGGAAATGGGATGGTTTTGTAAGTCTATCAACAATAACCCATATAGAATCGAACTTACGTTGGGTACGAGGTAAGCATATGATGAAATACATATTAATCACTTCCCATTTCCAAGTCAGAATCTCTATAGCCTGCAATAATCCACCGGGTTTCTGATGCTCAATCTTAACCTGCTGACAATTAGGGCACTGAGCAACAAACTCTAATATATCCCTCTTCATTCCGTCCCACCAGTATATGCCCCCGATATCATGATACATCTTTGTCTCTCCTGGATGAATAGAATAACGAGAATAGTGATCTTCTCCCACAACCTACTGGCGCAACCTTGCCACATTAGGAACACATAATCGACCTCGATATCTGAAGACTCCATCTCCTGTAATCTCAAATGGTGTATTCTCCTTTTGAGGGCATGCATCTCTGTAATGAACTAGCACAGGATCCTCATACTGGCATTTCTTCACTTCAGTTACTAAAGAGGATGTTGTCGTGTCCTGGATAGTAACTCCGGTATCACCTGAGTCTAGTAATTGAACTCCAAGACTAACTAGTTGATGAATCTCATGGGCTATCCCACACTTCTCTAGCTGTAAATATGACAGGCTACCCATAGATCTACGGCTGAGGGCATCGGCTACTACATTCGCCTTCCCCGGATGGTATAAAATATCAACTTCATAGTCTTTCAGTAGTTCCAACCATCTCCTTTGGCGTAAATTCAATTCCTTTGCTTGAAGATATATTGAAGTCTCTTATGATCCGCATAGATATTAACATGAATGCCATACAAATAGTGCCTCCACATCTTTAGTGCATGAATCACCGCGGCTAACTCTAAATCGTGGATCGGGTAATTCTTCTCGTGCTTTATTAGTTGTCTAGAAGCATAAGCTACAACCTTACCATGTTGCATCAGAACACAACCCAATCCAATGCCCGAAGCGTCACAATAGATAGCATAACCATTGGTACCCTCTAGGAGTGTCAGAACTGGTGCTGAAGTCAATCTGTCCTTCAATGCCTGGAAACTCCGCTCACAAGCATCAGTCCACTGAAACTTAGTTGCCTTCTGAGTCAACTTTGTCAATGGTGTTGAAAGAGAAGAAAAGCCCTCTACCAATCTCCTGTAATAACCTGCCAAACCCAGAAAGCTACGAACCTCCGTCGGTGTCGTGGGTCTAGGTCAAGTCTTCACTGCCTCAATCTTCTGTATATCAACCTGGATACCCTCACCTGAAATAATATGTCCAAGGAAAGCTATAGAATTCAACCAGAATTCACATTTGGAGAATTTTGCGTACAACTTCCTTTCTTGTAGAATTGTAAACACAGTAGGCAAATGATTTGCATGCTCAGCCTCTGAACGAGAATAAACCAAACTATCATCTATAAATATAATCACGAATAGGTCTAGAAAGGGTCTGAACAACGGTTCATCAAGTCCATGAATACTGTTGGGGCATTGGTCAACCTGAATGACATAACACGAAACTCAAAGTGCCTATATCTGGTCCTGAATGCTGTCTTCGGAATATCTTTCTCTTTAACCCTTACCTAGTGGTAACCGGACCTCAAGTCTATCTTTGAGAAACACCTAGTACCCTGCAACTGATTAAATAAATCATCAAACCTCGGTAGCGGGTACTTATTCTTAATCGTCGCTTTATTCAACTGCATGTAATCAACACACATATGTAAGGAACCATTTTTATTTCTCGCAAATAACACAGGTGCTCCCCAAGGTGATGTACTGGGTCTGATAATGCCTTTCTCAAGCAAATCCCTTAGTTGTTCGTCCAACTCTCTCAGCTCTGCAGGTGCCATTATATAAGGAGGAATAGATATCGGTTGAGTATCTGGTAATATGTCAATAGCAAACTCAATCTCCCGCTCTGGCGGAAGGCCTGGAAGCTCATCGGGAAACTCATTAACCACCGGGATAGACTGAAGGGTCGGTGACTCTGCTTTCACATCCTGTACCCGAACTAAGTGATAAATATAGCCCTTTCTAATCATCTTCCTTGCCTTGAGATAGAAAATAAACCTACCTCTCGGCGATGCAGTATTACCTTTCCACTCTAGAATTGGCTCCCCTGGAAACTGGAACCGAACCATCTTTGATCTACAATCAACGTTAGCATAATAAGAAACCAACCAATCCATACCCATTATAACATCAAATTCTACCATATATAGCTCAATCAAGTCTGATATTGAATATCGACTATGGACTACTACTATACAATCTCTATATACTTGTCTAGATATCACTGGATCCCCAACAGGTGTAGACACCTCAAAAGGTTTAATCAACTCAGGTTCTATCCCAAACTTGCTAGCGACCAATGGAGTGACATACGATAAGGTGAAACCTAGATCAATCAATGCATATAAATCATATGAGGAGACTGATAATATACATGTAACAACATCAGGTGACGACTCATGATCATGTCGACCCGCTAATGCATAAATGCGATTCTGAGGACCGCTCGAGCTAGATGATCCATTTCTGCATCTACCACGATTGGCTGGTGCCTGTGAACCTTGCCTAGGAGGGGGGTACTAATAATTATGAACCAGCTACAAATCCTGTTGGCTGAACTATACCTGCACCACCTCTCGTCGGACAATCTCTCATGACGTGGCCTGGATAACCACAGGTATAACAAAGACCCAACCCCGCGAGGCATTGCCCGGCATGCTGCTTACCACACTGAGCACATCGTGACAAGTGTGGCCTCATCTGACTTGAATCACCCCTATACTGAGAACTAGAGGCCCTAGAACTTTGACTGGGCCCTGAATATGTGGAACGATCAAATATCCTACCAATAAACTGAGGGGGTGAACTAGCCGATGGCTGGGCTGGATACCTCGGGTGCTGCTGTCTCTGACCACCTCGAAACTCAATAAAAGGACCTTATAATGTTCACGATCGGCCCTCTACTTCTTCTTACGCTCCTCCACACCCTGAATGTATGCCTGAATATGAGAAATATCAATGTCTGGATAAAGTGAGACCGACATACACTCATTAAGTAGGAGCGGCTCCAACCCCATCATAAACCGGTGAACTCGATCCTCCATCTAAGCTACAATAGTGGGAGCATACCTAGCCAAAGAATCAAACTGAAGGTTGTACTCCCAAACACTTATATTACCCTGACGACGGGTCAAGAACCTATCAACTCTGGCCCGTCTAAGCTCTGGTGGCAAATAATGATGAAAACAATCCTATGTAAACTTCTGCCATGCTGCCGAAAGGGCATCTTCACCTCTAGACAACTCCCAATACTCGTACCAATTAACTGCAACATCCCGAAGTCTATAGGAAGCTAGCTTAACTGACTCAGTCGCAGTGGCCTTCATTACCCTCAAAGTCCTCTACATCCTATCGATAAATACCTGAGGGTCCTCGTTTGGATCTGCTCCAGTGAATATCGGAGGGTCCAAGTTAATGAAATCACGAACCCCTGTACTGATGGCCCTATCTGCATAACCAATACCTACCTCCTGGTGCCGAGCCTGTGCGGCCACTAATCGAGTCAATAGCTGAATAGCATCTCTCATCTCCTAACCTGGTACATCTGGCTGAGGAGCTCGGGGTACTGGAGCGGGCGCTGAATTTGGTGCCCCTCAGATCTCCTCTGGAGAAAGCCGGGTATGTGAAGTTTGAGATGGAGTCTCACTATGCGACTCTCCCCGAGCCTTGGTAACTAGTGGCGCTCGACTTGTAGTCTCTTCAGCCACGAATTTGCCCTTCTGGGCGGCTGTAGACTTCTTGGGCATCGCTGAAAACATAACATATCGTTAGGAAAATGAATCCTTATATCGCAGGATCTAAGATAAGAATGGAGGCTAACATCTTTTATGTCCTACGGCCTTCTGTTTACAAGTGTGGTGTACAACACATTCATAAACAAGACTCTACTAGACACGGTTTGTAGACAACCCTATGATGGAACTGCTCTGATACCACTTTTGTCATGACCTAAACCGATGGGATGAGACGAGTGCCCGAGTGCTACCTACCTACCTACCGAGTATGTAAGGCATAGAAATCAGTATATAAAATACATAAAAGAAACATGGAGTAAAGGTACTCAACCTATAAGTCTGAATAGCTCTGTGAATCATGAAACAATTATAATGTCATGTATATGTATATAAATATCATATCATGCATAGGTATATGCGTACATAACATCATCAAGCCTCTGAGGGCATCCCATCATATCATCTCAGCCTCTGTGGGCGAAATCATAAACGTATACCAGCTGATCCGGTGGTGGTGCATATATAACGCCATAACCTTTCCCCATACCCCATATACATATACTATACGCGTATATAACGCCATCTGGTCATGGGTCAGTATACATGTACAAATGGATACAATGCATAATGAAGTAAGTCAATAATATCTCACGGAATGTCATGATACCCATGAACAGACAATATGAAAGTAGGACATATAGGGAATCCAGAACATAGGCAACCCTAGTACTTATACGAATAAAATTATTTATGTAAGTTGCGTGATTGCTCGCTTTTTTATCATATGGATCATGCTAAAAGGAAAGAAGGGATAGCCTTAACATACCTCAAGTCATCAATGCAACTCAACAACAAGTTTATGACAACTAGCGCGCCAACCCTATGACAAAGAAATACGTGTACAACTTAAATGGCGGTGGTATATCACGTATCTCAAATGATAAATCGATTTTAAAATAAAACGGGAAGCATTTCCCCTGATTTCACTGCTTCCTCAACCCTACTATAGGCGAAATACAAACACAATAAAATAAGCAACTCAAAAACAACCCAACTATAATTCGGGACCTTCAATACAACAAAACCCCCAAATATACCATAACACACCCAATCAATAAGTTATCAATTAACATGAAATTACAACGACGAGCGACCAGCCTTCTGCCCTACCACATGTGGCATTTCTCCATGCCCTTCATCCTTCCAAACTCCATAAATCAACAGCACAATAGGCCAACATGAGTGGACTACAAAACAGTCCACTAAAAGTGAAACAAATCGAACTCACGGCTACCGATCACTGTCTCATGAGTTCTAAATATTAGGAAATAAATTTATCAACCTTCCTTGATATTTAAAAGAATAAATACAGAAAGTAGGCATTTTTTTAACTATTAAATACATTCCAAAACTCAAACTACAAAAAAATGAGAGGCGATATAGTGATACTTATGTCGTAGGGATCGTTTTAATATAATCGCTTCTCGATTTCATGCCCGGGATGTTAATATCCTTTGAAACCCTAGAAAAGAGCTTATGGATATGTTTATGGATGTTCTCAGATCATGTTCTATGGCAAAATGAAGACAAACACGGCCTAAGACTTATATATATCAAGTTTGGAAAAGTCAAAGAGGTGCTAGCTTGGCACCCTCTCATTGGCCCATTTTCTAACGCTTATATCTTTTTATCCGGATATCGTATGAACAAACGGTTATGAGAGTTAGAAAGTAAATTCCAAGACCTTCAATTTGGTATATAATATGTTCCAAAAGAGACCCCATATAGCACACCAAATATATTGCTCAAAGAGCTCCGTTACAAGGCAAATCCTTAGTCGGTTTTTCCGCAACTTAAATCCGACTTTTCCCAAACTTTATATTTTCTATCCAAACATCATATATAGTCATATTATGACTTTACACCTATTTAAATTATAATTAACAAGTCTCATATTCATTATATGCCACCTTGGGATGCACAGGGTGTAACAGATTCATCCTTCCCTCCTCACTCAAGATCCGGGTTTGGATTATATTTATGTTTTCATCTACTTTTATTTCATTTGTGAAGAACTTCTCCATGTCTATGGAGTAGAACCTTTTGGGTTTTAATGAATTTGGTGTATTGATGGTTGTTTGTGGATTATAACTCTATGTTTATGTATTTGAATCATTTTTTGAAGATTTAATTGTTGCATCTATGTTCACTTGTTCTTGTAATTGAAAGAAGCATAACTTGTGATATGATTGCACTATATTGTTGGTTGAGTTCATAGATTCTTCTAGGTAATCGAAAGAGGCTAGTTGAATCCTTGATTAAACCTATTTAGGAGGATAATCAAAAGAGGTTTTGCTAAAGACCAATCCATTACGAATTCTTGCATATCTTCACCGAGCTTAAATTGGTTCATATTGTGAGGTTGAGACTTAATCGAGAGAGGAGTTTCTACTAAACAATTATACTGATAATTAAGTGAATTCGAGAGACTCACTTGAACATTAAAAGTGAATTGTCTAGAGTTAGATCTCGAACAATTATCTTGCACATATCCTATCAATCCATATTTTTTTCCCATTGATAACTCCCTTGATTACCTTTGTTACGATTGTCATTAATATTTAGATTATTAATTATATAAATTTGAACTGTTGATCCTCCTGGAGAGCAATCTAGCTACAAATTACGAGAATACTGTTTAAATCTAATCCACGTGGATACGGTATTATATTATACTATCTTTGACTAGCGAGCACAATTTAAGTGTGTGTTTTGCGATGGTTCGTTAAGGAAAAAAAGACTAAAAAATGATACGTTTGACCACTTAAAATGAACAGACAAAAGAATTATAGCAGTGGTCGTTCTCCACGTTTGGATTTGTCGTTATGTTTTCCTATGAATATCAGCCGCGGCTTGTTCAGCCAAATGCGTCTGGTTAAAAAAAGATTCCCACGTCAAATCCTAAACCTAAACTCATGTTCCTATTCTTAAGTTATAAAACAAAACAATAAAGTAAAAATAAATTGTTGAGTTTTTCTACTTAAAAAAAAGACAGAAAAATTATAATGCTCCATTGAAATAGGTAATCCCATATGGCACTTGTTAAATGAATTTGATTTTTCTGTATAGATATTATAAAGACATATTTACACAATTAAATAGACATTATAATTAGCCAAACTGCCTATAATATTGATTGCATAAAAATATTTAGACCATACAGTACATATAACTTAAATTCTTTTAAGAATTTTATTAAGAAGCAACTAAGTCTGAGATAGAAGTTACAGCCTATTTGTTACAACTTCACACTTCTATTTGTTTTCTCTCCCTGTTCAAGGTCCAACTCTAATAAGTGAAAAAATTAATGAAAAAGAAAATTAAGAATAAAAAGAATAATAAAATGAAGTAAATCCCCCCAGATAGCTCTATCCCCTGATTCATCTACTAAGACCATTACAATCTCAACCGGTGTATTCTATATATTAAAGGATTTAAATTATATGTATTAAAAATATAAAGATTGTTTTTTACTATCAGTGTAATCTAACATGTGATACGAATTAATTATAATTTTATCAAAATTATTAATTAATGCTTATCATAAAAATTTATTTGTAATTATCTTATAAATAATCTGATTATATAAAAAAATATATTTACAGCATAAGTGCACATAACTTAAAGTACTCCATTACTAAAAGGAGATTTTTCACTTTTAGCTCATGGCAAAAACTATTTATATTTGGTAGGCGAAAAAGTATATAAAATTTGTATATTTTAACATACATTATATATATATATATATATATATATATATATATATATATATATATATATATATTTCGGCCATTATTTTTGAGAAATGGCATTCTATAGTCGCTCTTAAAATAATAGCCGATAAAATATATATATTTTTGGATATATATACATTCTGTATGTTATACACAAAAATTATACAAATTTTATACATAATTTTGGCTACCGAATATAAATAGTTTCTGGCGCAGATTAGAAGTGGAAAAAGCGACTGTACACAGCATTTTCCCTATTAAAAACACTCAACCAAGAAACGCAACCTTCTTCCCTCTTTTGATTATCATATTCTTCTGTTTTTAGCTAACAACGACTTTGATAAAAAGGCACGTTTCATGCAAGCTCTTAATCAGAGTAATTTGTTTTCAACCTGTAGCCATCAAACCAAAAAAATACAAACAATTTGTATATTCAACCTCACCTCACAATTGATATTACTAATTTCTTTTCTTTTCTTTCTTCTTAACCTCAATCTTTACTTGAACACTCCCCCTACTCTTTAGCAAGCACCTAGTTTATAAATACCAATCCCAAAAATTTATTTTCCTGTCTATGTTTCTTGTTTTTTCATTGAAATCTTGTCAAAAATATTGGTTAGTCATCTCTATCATCTCTTTTTCTTATGTTTTGTTACTGCAGAATTGAGACAGGACGACAAGACAAAAGAGAAATTTTCAAGCCTGCAAGCAGTAAACAACAACAGCTTTGTATTCTGAAGAGTTGATATGGCAGATAATTATAAAGAAGAGAAATATGAGGCAAGAAATACAAGTCATGACAATTATTTTTGGAAGATAAAGAAGAAATATTGGATTGGTTGCTTTGGATTATTCATTGTAAGCATGGGAGGTGGAGTAATATTAGCATGGTGGAATTCAAAGTTTCATTCTTCAAACGGTCAACTATGGTTGGTGCCTTTAGGTCTCATCTTGCTTGTTACACCAATTATAATTTGTTTAGCTGTTCTCTTGGATTCCAATAACTACAGAGAAGTTGATGATCAAACATTCAAATTGCCTCAAGATTATTCTCCTCAGCATATGGAGATATCATTATAATTACATCACTTATAAGTTTATTACTGTGATTATCATTGTATTTTATGATAATTTAAAGAGAGTAAGTACTACTACTATAGTTCTTTTAGTGTTTTTTTTTTCATTGAATTTTGGGAGTTTGTTTTGAACTTGTTATGCGTCCTTATCAATTATGGTGTGCCAAAAAAACGAAACAGATACCTTACATGTGGAAAAGATTTTGTATACAAAGGAAAAAAACAAAGTATTATATTTCTTGAGTAATGTAAGTCATAAGCTCTCCATTTTAAAAAATAAAGAAATGGTAAACTTATCTATTTTAGTTAAATAACAAAATGTAAGAAAAAAGAAGAACAAAACTTATACGGGTGCGGGGCGGTGTGAGTCTTTGCGGGTGCGGGGCGATGCAGGTTGAAACAGAAACAAATTATAAATCCAGGTTTATTTGTACATTACTAAATGATTTGGACAAACATAGACATATTATATATATATATATATATATATATATATATGCAACATCCAATAATATCTGGCACAACGGCAATTTCCATAGACATGACGTGCGTATGCACACACATTTTTCTTATCTCACTGTTTTCATTTTGCCAAAGTAATTTAATTAAAGAAGAAACAACATACAACTTTGTTTTTTGGAAAATGATATAATGTACAATTCTTCCTTTCTTCCTATATATTTCTCTACTAATAGATAGTACTCGGATCGAATTACTTTTTACTAAAGTTTTGATAGTCTAGGATAAGGTATAAATTTACATTAATTGGCCTACACTTAAGGTAAGGAGTTTGATTTTTATTTTCCCCTCACAACCAGCTGCTCACTAAGTCACTTTTCTATTGGACGAGGAGAATACAAAATACTTCATACTTTAGTAAGGTAAAGAAGAATTACGTCACGAAATGATAGAGATTTTCCATAACCTATAATTTATAATGGTGTTGATTAATGATCTGAAGAAGCAATTTATAGAGGTCTTTACATCAAACCCCGCTTTGAAATTGAAGGTAGAAATGTGACGTTATTTGGTACTCTAGATCTCAATTATTTGAAGCTTTACGGAGAATTAAGTGGAAACTAAGTAATTAATAATGGGACATTTTCTTTTGGTAACATCGATTGCTATGCATGATAGTAGAAATTATTAATGAACTAACACCCACGTCATGCTAAGAAAACGACGAATTAGTAATTGTGAGGTAGCGTTGTCATATATAGGTGTCAACTTGTGCAGATTCACTCTAAATATCAAATAGAAATCTCAAACCAGAAAAAGAATAAGCAAAGAAAACTAAAATAATATCTAGTTGTTAGCATTGGGAGAAAAAAGAAATATTATTCCAATTGGGACAGCAGAACAGGAACGTAACACATTTTAAACTAAATTGACAAGAAAATTTCTTGTCCACGTATTATCCACATTTTTAACACGCGGAATAGGCCAAAGTCCCATTTGAGGAGAGTTTTGACCATCTTTACGTGAAAGAGAAATTGTGATACACCACAAAAACAAAAAACAAAAACCCAACCAAAATCAAACACATAAAAAAACAAAAAAGATCAATAGAACATAGAGCTTGATTCAAGATTTTAAGTTAGTTGTGCGAAATTCACTGCACTCGTACTATTGCTACAGTGAGTATAAACATAATAAAAATATAAATTTTCGTTTAAATTTTTTAACTATACATATGATTTAAGTCACAACTGTACTATTTACTCCCCTAGCAAAACATTTTCTTGTCCAAATAAGTCCTTAGTAGTACCTGTTAGTTTTGAGAATCCGAGGTCAAGTTTGAAGCTTAGCCATGGAGCTTCAATGGAAATCAATGAAACCGTAGAAAGCCAGAGAAGCAGCGTGGAGAAGAAGCTCAAATATTTTGTGTATTTTATGACTAACTGAAAATGTCTTACAAGAGTATATCGTTATATACAATGTTAACCTCTACTTAATTAATGACTGCTCACTATCAGCTAATTCTAACATCTCCACTATCTATCTCTAATTACAGTTAAGTTCACTAGTCAACTAACTATGGTTACTAACACCTAACTAACTCTAATACTCCCCCTTAAGCTGGAGGGTGTAGAATATTAAGCACTCCCAGCTTGCTTAATAAGGACATGTGCTGATTTCCCAAGTCCTTTTGTAAGCAGGTTTGCTTGTTGATCTTTGGTTCCTATGTGAAGAGTCTTCAACTTCCCTTCTTTGATTTTATCTCTCACAAAATGGCAATTGATTTCTATGTGTTTGGTGCGCTCATGAAAGATAGGATTTGCTGTAATTTATAGTGCAGCCTTGCTATCACAAAACACATCGACTGGTTGATTGATCTCCACATTTAACTCTGTAAACAAACCCAATAACCATGTCAATTCCGAAGTTGCTGCAGCTAAACTTCTATATTCTGCTGCTGAGCTTCTTGATACAGTCTGTTGCTTCTTGGATTTCCAAGAGATCAAGGAATCTTCAAATTTGACTAATAAATCTGTCGCGAATCTTCTTGTATTTGGGCAAAACGCCCAGTCTGCATCGCAGTAGCAAACCAAACTTTCTGCTTTAACACTACTCATTAGCAATCCCATTCCTGGTTCCAATTTCACATACTTCACAATTCTCAGTGTTGCATCCCAATGAGACCTCTTTGGAGCCTTCATAAACTAGCTAAGTGTTTGCACTGCAAAGCTAATATCTGGCCTGGTGATAGTTAAGTACAACAATCTTTCTGTCAACCTTTGATATGCTGTAACATATGACAATATCTCATCTCTTGTGCCTCATGTGTGCTTGTCATATTCCACTGTGGTGAACTTCTGATTGACATCAATAGGGGTTGAAACGGGTTTGGCTCCTCCAAGTCCTCGTTCTGAGATCATTTGTAAAGAATATTTTCTTTGATTCATTAGTATTCCTCTACTTGACCTCAGAACCTCAATGCCTAGGAAATATTTTAATTCACCCAGATCTTTCACATTCAACTTCTGGTGTAAGACATTCTTAGTTTGTTGAATCAACTCATCACTGCTACTGGTAATCAGGAGGTCATCTACATACACCAGCACAACAACAATATCACTTTTATTCCTTTTAGTAATGTCACGACCCATTTTCTGAACAAGCTGGGACCGGCACCCGATCACTAAACATGGCTGAGTGAACCATCTGCGCTTATCAAATCTATTATAACTTCAAACTTTATATACCACACGACAATAATATAACCAAATACTTTTAATTAATTTAAATATCTAAAATAAACTAACTCCAAAACTTTATTCGTAGTAACCAATAAAATACTATTAAGTTATTATCAAAAACATCTGAATCTTAACCCACCGACGGTGTCTATGAAGCCTCTACTGATAAACTGACGCACTGCTTAAGACATGAGATTTCCTGGGCAGTTCTCTAAGTAAATAAAGAAATAGCTAAATAATGACGACTCAAAGGAGTACTCCACGAACAAAAGCGGAGCTCACCAATAGCACTGGAAGTGAGGGAAGTCCTAACACGTAGCCTGCTCGCCTGCAAAACCGGTTCATACGTTGTACCGCAGACCAACGTAGGTTCCCAAAAGAGAACGTTAGTACCATCCATTGTACTCAGTGAGTCTCAACGATACTGAGTCTCAACGACAGGGGACGAAACTTTAATAACAAATACATTACGAGCAAAGATTCTAAATGCATGTAAAATATAAAGCTTATAAGAACAATTCTAAAATAATTGCATAATAGCAGTTTATGAATAATCTAAAAGAAATTCTTTTCTTTTTCTTTCTTAAAAAACTACTTCACTTTATAGTTCGAGAGTTCCAACTATCCTGACTTAATTATGTCTCAGTCACTGTGTGATCGGCACGGGTTTGATCCCAACCTGATCGAATAGCCCAATCCACGAGGTGCCACTCGTTTCATGGTTCTCAGCGCTCATGTACCATACCTTAGCTTGGAAAATTCTCAGCAATGAGACCCTCGGCTCGTATCCCCCCTACTTTGGCACAAGTAGTTTCAGGAAGCCAACGCCTTGATAAGGACCCTCGGCCTGGAGGATGATCCCTTCTCAGAATAGAGGATACTTTCAAAAATCTTTTCTTTCTAAAACTTCTTCTTGTGACTTTTCAAGTCTAAATCTTTTCTGAAACATCATATACATACTCATAGTGGTATCCTTAAATGTAAAGCATGGCATAAGAATAAAATAAATATTCAAAAGTATATCTAAAGATTCTTGCTCCTTCATGAATTTTCAACATGAAAATGGCATATAAGAATAACACAAAAATCTAAAAATTTATGCACATATATCATAATAAATCATCTAAACTTTAGCTAGAACAATTCTAAGTTAATAGGTACTCACTTGCTCCAATTAAGTACATATAAACTCTTTTAAGCAATTCATCAAACACCTTGTATGCGTGCTTTTGTGAGTTAAACCACTTTAGTAAAGGGTTATATCAACTCACCTCAAAACTCCTTGAGCCAATACGTAGGCCCCAGTCCAATTTACACCCGTCAAACAATTGATTCTACAACAACCAGTGCATTTAAATTAATTTCAAAGTTTTACACCTAAACATGGAACTTATTGTTGATATAGAGGAAGAAGGGAATTAACTATTCAATTCTTACCTATTACTACTGTAGGATAATTGATAATAGGGAATTTTATATACCTGAGTTCAAGAATACGTGAGTTGTGAAGAACCCTAGAATTTTCCGTGCAATTTTCTGGCGCCTCCGTGTCGTATAAGGCTTTTAGCCGTTTGTGTGTGTGAGACAGAGCCTTTCGTATAAGGCTTTCTGTTTTCTTGAAGGCATTAAGCCTTTTCTTTTCCCCCGTCACGTGACTTTATTTCTTTCTCTTCTTTTTTCTTTTTTTTTGTGTTTTGACTTAATTAGTATTTAATTGTACCCATTGTTAAAAATTAATAATATTAAAATTATTAATATTCCCCTAATTATATATATAATTATTTATAAATAGAGAAGTAACTCAAAAGTCAATCACAAGGGTTTAAATCCGTAATAGAAGTATAATTTTTATGCACTTAAGGCAAGATAAAAAAAATAAAAATTCTATATTTAGCGGATCTTGAAACTTTTATAGATTTGAGGAATGTTACAATCTTCCCTCCTTAAAAACATTCGTCCTCGAATGTTGCTAGGGCCCTATTCTTAAGCTAACAATCATTCCTTAAGTCCTTGAACTTTTTAAGTTTTCTTAGCCCTACTCACTTTCCCAAGGGACTCAAAATTTTGGCTAACTCCCTAAATTTTCAAAACTTTCGACAGAGTCTCGCCTGTAAATTGGACTATCCAAAAAATATCTCTGTCACCAATACCACAACTACACAACCAACAACCAAATATACCATAACAGGCCATTCATAGGTACCATACACAACTCATAAACTAATTACTCACACTCCGACAAGGAGGTACCACAATAACCAACCAAAATCTAAAGCACAACACTTCTGCAAAAAGTAACTAACTTTAATGAATTAAATATACTCTGGCATGACACTAAATTATTAAATAACTAAATATACTCTGACAGAAACTAAATTACTTCAACAACTAAGTATAATCTAGCAAGGACATAAACACATGCTAACTTGTATTTAATAAATAAAATATAAATGCCAAATCAAACCTAGGTTCACATACATTTTTCCTCAATTAAATATGGATATTTCTTTCTCATATCTTCCTCGACCTCCTACGTAGCCTCTTTTGAATCATGATTACTCCCCAAATCTTTTACCGATGCTATATCTTTTGTTCTCAATTTTCTTACTTGCCTATCAAGAATTTCTATAGGTACCTTTTCTAAAGTCAAGCCTTCTTTAATTTCTATGGTATTGGCAGGTATTATATGCGACTCATCATGAATGTACTTTCTAAGTATAGACATATAAAAGATAGGATGAACAGAGGACAACTCAACGGGAAGCGCTAGCTCATAAGCCACGTTTCCTTTCTTTTCTAGAATTCCATAAGGTCCGATAAATCTAGGACTAAGTTTCCCTTTCTTACCAAACCTCATAACTCCTTTCATTGGTGAAACTTTTAAAAATACCTTATCACCAACCATGAACTCTAAGTCACGATGCCTCTTGTCAGAATAAGACTTTTGACGACTCTGAGCCGCTTTCAGTCTTTCTCTGATTAGCTAATCTTTCTCTAAGGCCTCACAAATAAACTCTGGACCAATCAACGGCACATCTGCTAGTTCAAACCAACCCACTGGAGACCTACATCTTCGCCCATACAGCGCTTCATAAAGAGCCATACCAATGCTGACTTGATAGTTGTTATTGTAACCAAATTCTATAAGTGGCAAGTGATCATCCCAATTACCTCCAAAATCTATAACACATGGTCGCAGCATATCTTCGAGTGTCTGAATAGTCCTTTCTGCCTGACCATCGGTCTGTGGGTGGAAAGTGGTGCTCAAATTGACCTTGGTACATAATCCTTTCTGCAATGCCTGCCAAAAATACGCTGTGAATTGAGGGCCTCTGTCATATATGATTGAAACCGGAGTACCATGCAATCGGACTATTTCTTTGATGTACAACTGCGCGTACTGCTCCGCGGAATCTGTCGTCTTTACTGGTAGAAAAGCACAGAATCTGATACTCGGCTTTGACTTGCTGGCAATTCAAACATTTAGCCACATGATCTGCTACTTGCTTCTTCATGCGTTTTCACCAATAAAACTCTTTCAAGTCCAGATACATTTTGGTAGCACCTGGGTGGATAGACTACCTCGAACTGTGAGCTTCTTCCATTATGGCCTTCCTAAGCCCATCTACATCAGGCACACATAACCGATCATTCAACTTCAAAACTTCATCACTTCCTAGGGTGAAAGCAGTGATTTCTTTGTTTCTGACTCCTTCTTTTAACTTCACTAAGTACGGATCTTCGTCTTGCTTAGCCTTAACATGCGCAACAAGGGAGGATTGCGCTAAGGCATAAGCAGTTATACCTCCTTCTTCGGTCTCATCCAATCTAATTCCATCATTTGCTAGTTTTTGAATTTCTCGATCCAAAGATCGCATTTGTACTGCAAGATGGGCCAAGACACCCATTGACTTCCTACTAAGTGCATTTTCTACCACATTAGCTTTGCTCGGGTGATAAAGGATATTGATGTCATAATCTTTCAATAGCTCGAGCCACCTTCTTTGTCTCAAATTTAATTCTTTTTGCTTGAAAATGTACTGGAGGCTTTTGTGATATGTAAACACTTCAAAATACTCGCCATAAAGGTAGTGTCGCCATATCTTTAATACAAACACCACTGCTTCAAGCTCCAAGTCGTGTGTAGGGTAGTTCTTCTCATGATTCTTTAACTTCCTGGAAGCATAAGCAATAACTTTTCCATCTTGCATAAGAACACAACCGAGACCAACTATGGAGGCATCACAATACACTGTGAACCCACCCTAACCTGTCGGCAAGGTTAACACAGTTGCAGTGGTCAACCTCTTCTTTAACTCTTGAAACTTAACTGCTTTCTGAGTCAACTTAGTTAATGGAGCTACAAGTGAGGAAAACCCCTCTACAAACCTTCTATAGTAGCCAGCTAACCCTAAGAAACTCCTGATTTCGGTTGGCGTTGCAGGCCTTGGCCAGTTCTTGAGTGCTTCTGTCTTCTGAGGGTCTACTTTTATGCCTTCACTAGATACCACGTGGCCTAAGAATGCCACTGACTGCAACCAGAACTCATATTTTGAAAACTTGGCATAAAGCTCATTCTCCTTCAAGGTCTGCAAGGCTATCCTGAGTGGTCTGCATGCTCATCCTTACTCTTAGAGTATACCAAAATATCGTCTATAAACACGATAATAAAAGTATCAAGGAATGGTTTGAAAACTCTACCCATGAGGTCCATGAATGCAGCTGGAGCATTTGTTAACCCGAAGGACATCACTAGAAATTCATAGTTCCCATAGCGAGTTTTAAAGGCTGTTTTAGATATATCCTCTTCTCTAATTCTCAACTGATGGTACCCCGACCTCAAGTCTATTTTTGAAAAGTACTTTGCACCCTAAAGTTGATTAAATAAATCATCAATTTTCGGCAGTGGGTACTTGTTCTTAATGGTAACTTTATTCAGCTGCCGATAGTCGATGCACATTCTGAGAGAGCCATCTTTCTTCTTGACAAACAGGATCGGGGCACCCAACGGTGAAACACTCGGCCTGATGAAGCCCTTGTCAAGAAGGTCTTTCAATTGTTCTCTCAACTCATTAAGTTCTGCCGAATCCATCCTATAATGAGGTATAGATATGGGCTGAGTGCCTGGCATGAGATCGATGCCAAAGTCTATGATTCTTTCAGGAGGAAGTCCGGGAAGGTCATCTGGAAAAACTTCTGGGAATTCTCTAACAACTGGCACAGACGGAAGAGCTGGTGGTTCTGATTTTGGATTAATGATGTGAGCCAAATAGGCGAGACACGCCTTACTAATCATTCGTTGTGATTTAAGGTAAGAAATAAACTTACCTACAAGCGATGCTGAACTACCCTACCACTCTAAGACTTCTTCATTTGGAAATTTAAACCTGACTAACTTGGCACGACAATCTAATATGTCATAGCAGGAACATAACCAATCCATACCCACGATCACATCGAAATCCACCATTTCTAACTCTATGAGATCGGCCTCGGTGCTGCGACCTTGGACTGAAACTATACAACCTCTATAGACTCTTGTGACTCTCACTGACTCGCCAACTAGAGTAGATACTAGGAATGGCTCACTAAGTTTCCCAGGTTCTAGCCCGAGGTTAATTGCAAAGTATGGAGTCATGTACGAAAACGTTGAACCTAGATCAATTATAGAATAAGCATTATGTGAGCAGACTGGAAGTATACCTATAATAACTTCTGCAGATGCCTCTGCACTCTGACGATCAAGTGTAGCCAACAAATGGGGTTGTCCGCCTCCCTGAGTAACTCGTTCTGCACCTCTGTCTGCCCCATGCCCGGTCTGATTATGAGTACCATGAGCCTGACATGGTGCAACTGTAGTAGCTAAAGAACTAGAAGGACAAGTTGATCCCCCACTGAAATTACGTCGCAACTTTGGGCAGTTGGCCTTTATATGACTAATGTCTCTACAATGATAGCAACCATGAAACCCGAGCTTGCACCGAGCTGAATGTTGCCGCTTACATGTTCCACAAAGACTATGTTGTTGTGAATGTTGCTCAACATGACTCTGGCTATGTGAGGATGATGTCCTAAAATTTTAATTCTTGCGAGACCGGTTTTCATAACTCTGAGTACGTCTGAAGAAAGACCTACCACCTAACTGGTGACTGGACTGAGGTGGTGCTAATGACTCCTTATTAGAGGAACCCCTTCCACCTCCGCTGGATGTACCATTAAACCTGCCCGTTGTCCGGGCTTTCTTGTTATGCTCTTTTTCTTCTCTCCTTTGTTTTCTGTCTTTTTCTAAGTGCTTGGCAAATCCCACAATAGAGGAGAAAGCTGTCATTCCTACCGCTGCAGTTGATGTCGTATCCTTAATGTGGTAAGCCAAACTGCCAACAAACCTGGGAGTCTTTGCTTTTTCTGTCTTAACCATGTAAGGAGCATGCTTAGCCAACCTTATGAATTCCATGTAGTACTCTTACACACTTTTATTCCTTGCTTGAGCTGTTCGAACTCTGTAGACTTAGCTTCCCTATCCTCTTCCGGATAAAGTTAGTCATGAAGCCCTCTTTAAATTCTTCCCAAGTAGGCGGACCATCATATTCATCTCTTTCCTTTTCCCACATCTCAAACCAAGCGCCAGCCACATCTCTAAGCTGGTAAGCAGCCGGCTCCACAACTTCATCATCAAATGCCTTCATCGCTCGGAGGGCTTTCTTGACACCCTCCAGATACAACATTGGATCTTCATCAGCTATAAAACCATGGAACAATGGAGGACTCAACTTTAAAAATTCATTCACTCTTGAGGACTCAGAATTGTTCTGTCTATTTGATTGAGGTGGAATCTCATCTCTTCTCTCGTTCTGGTTGACCATGAAGGCTTTAAACATCTTCATAGCACTATTGACAGCATTAAACATCTGACCCACCTCTGGATATATAGATGTCTGAGCCGGAGCTGCTATTAGGGGCGGCACTAGATCCTAAGGTACTGGATCATCATGCCCCATCCCTTCTTCAAGTTCAACCCGGGGTACTTGAACCCCCTTTGTGGATTTACCCTTCCTTTTTTAAGTTGAAGCCTTCTTAGTTCTACCTTGAGCCATAATAGTAGCAATAGTTTCTTGAGCAGCATCCTGAGTGTCGGTGTCAGAGTTGCGAGTACGAGCCATTTCTGCATGTTTTGGAGAAACAAATACATTAGATAATTTCTTAGAGGTAGGCTCTACTGCATGATCTAAAGTATGAAAAAAATGAGACTTTTCCTAAATACTTGTAGCATCCTGTTTATAAGTATGGCGTGCTTCATACCCATAAACAAGACTCTACAAACACGGCTTCATAGACCCCTAGGACTCCATAAACCTGACGCTCTGATAATAAGTTTGTCATGACCCATTTTCTGAATAAGCCGGGACCGACACCCGATCACTAAACATGACCGAGTGAACCATCTACGCTTATCAAATCTATTATAACTTCAAAATTTATATTCCACAAGGCAATACTGTAACTAAATATTTTTAATTAATTTAAATATCTAAAATAAACTAACTCCAAAACTTTATTCGTAGTAACTAATGAAATACTGCTAAGTTATTATCAAAAACATCTGAATCTTAACCCACCGATTGTGTCTATGAAGCCTCTACTGATAAACTGACGCACTGCTCAACACATGAGATTTCCTGGGCAGTTCTCTAAGTAAACAAAGAAATAGCTAAATAATGACGACTCAAAGGAGTATTCCACGAACAAAAGCGGAGCTCACCAATAGCACTATAAGTGAGGGAAGTCCTAACACGTAGCCTGCTCGCCTGCAAAACCGGTTCATACGTTGTACCGCAGACCAACGTAAGTTCCCAAAAGAGAACGTCAGTACCATCCATTGTACTCAGTGAGTCTCAACGACAGGGGACGAAACTTTAATAACAAATACATTACGAGCAAAGATTCTAAATGCATGTAAAATATAAAGCTTATAAGAACAATTCTAAAATAATTGTATAATAGCAGTTTATGAATATTCTAAAAGAAATTCTTTTCTTTTTCTTTCTTAAAATAAATACTTCACTTTATAGTTCGAGAGTTCCAACTATCCTGACTTAATTCTATCTCAGTCACCATGTGATCGGCACGGGTTCGATCCCAACCTGATCAAATAGGCCCAATCCACGAGGTGCCACCCGTTTCATGGTTCTTAGTGCTCATGTAACATACCTTAGCTTGGCAAATTCTAAGCAAAGAGACCCCCGGCTCGTGTGCCCCCTACTTTGGCACAAGTAGTTTCAGGAAGTCAACGCCTTGATAAGGACCCTCGGCCTGGACGATGACCCCTTCTCAGAATAGAGGATACTCCCAAAACTCTTTTCTTTCTAAAACTTCTTCTTGTGACTTTTCAAGTCTAAATCTTTTCTGAAACATCCAATACATACTCATATTGGTATCCTTAAATGTAAAGCATGGCATAAGAATGAAATAAATATTCAAAAGTATATGTAAAGATTCTTGCTCCTTCATAAATTTTTAACATGAAAATGGCATATAAGAATAACACAAAAATCTGAAAGTTTATGCACATATATCATAATAAATCATCTAAACTTTATCTAGAATAATTCTAAGTTAATAGATACTCACTCACTCCAATTAAGTACATATAAACTCTTTTAAGCAATTCATCAAACACCTTGTATGCGTGCTTTTGTGAGTTAAACCACTTTAGTAAAGGGTTATATCAACTCACCTCAAAACTCCTTGAACCAATACGTAGGCCCGAATCTAATTTATACCCGTCAAATAATTGATTCTATAATAATCAGTGCATTTGAATTAATTTCAAAGTTTTACACCTAAACATGAAACTTACTGTTGATACAGATGAAGAAGGGAATTAACTATTCAATTCTTACCTATTGCTACTGTAGGATAATTAACAATAGGGAATTTTATATACCTAAGTTTAAGAATAAGTGAGTTGTGAAGAACCCTAGAATTTTCTGTGTAATTTTCTGGCGCCTCCGTTTCTTCTAAGGCTTTTAGCCTTTTGTGTGTATAAGACAGAGCCTTTCGTATAAGGCTTTCTGTTTTCTTGAAGGCATTAAGACTTTTCTTTTCACAGTCACGTGACTTTATTGCTTTCTCTTCTTTTTTCTTTTTTTTGTGTTTTGACTTAACTAGTAATTAATTGTACTCATTGTTAAAAACTAATAATATTAAAATTATTAATATTTTTCTAATTGTATATCCAATTATTTATAAATAGAGAAGTAACTTAAAAGTCAATCACAAGGGTTTAAATCCTTAATAGAAGTATAATTTTTATGCACTTAAGGCAAGATAAAAAAATAAAAATTCTATATTTAGCGGATCTTGAAACTTTTTTAGATTTGAGGAGTATTACAAGTAAACATTAAACAATCATACAGACTTTGACAATACCATGCATCAGTTAGAGCTACTGAAAGTTTTATATTCTATTGCCTTGGAGCTTGTTTTAACCCATACAGTGACTTTGATAATCTGCACACTTTTGTCTTTCCCTATCTTCTAAAACTTTGGGGCATCTGTATATATACCTCTTCAAATAGATCGCCTTGTAAAAAGGCATTATACACATCCATTTGGGATATGTTCCAGCCTTTGGAAGCTGCCAAGGCAATGACAGACCTGACAGTCACCATTTTTATGACTGGAGAGAAAGTCTTATGATAGTCTAATCCTTCTTTCTGGCTATATCCTTTTGCAACTAGTCTTGCTTTAAATCTCTCAATTTTACCATTTGCTTTGTATTTTATCTTGTATACCTATTTTGAGCCAATTGCATTATTTTCCTTTGGGAGATCAACTATTTTCCAAGTATTGTTGTTATCTTTAGAAGCCTCTTGAAACCCTGTGGTTCTATAGTTGCTTAAAAACTTGCCAAAAAACTTCTATACTTTGCAGACAAGTTGTGATAAGAAACGTTATCTGAAAGTGCATATAGGGTTGTTCCATTTGCCTTCTTCCTTGTCACATAATCCTGGAGCCATGAGGGTGCTTTAACTGTTCTTTCGGATTTCCTGAGTGTGACTTCTTCTTGCTTCTCAGTATGTTCCCTAGAGTCACTATCTTCTTCAACTGGTTCATAAGTATTGCCATCATATACATCATTATCAGCAATATTAGGAACTGGAGGATCTTCAGGAATCACATTGTTTGTGGATCTACAGAATCATTAACACCACACATCTAAGGCTCATTAGAAGCATCAGGAGCAACATCAGGAACACCACACATTTGAGGCTCATCAGAAGCATCATGAACATGAACAACACCAGGAACTGAAGAATCTTTATCCAAATCAAACTTGCATAATCAGGAACTGAAGATTTGGATAATCTGGTAGGCACAATACAATTGGGTTCCCTTTGGTTTGTAGTTTTTGTTAACTTTCAAACGATAAAAAAAATTAACTTATCATTCGGACAAGAAATAAGATAAAAATAAAAAGGACTTTGATTTATCCCCTTTATCTTTAAACGTACATTTATATAAATATTCTTTTTCTTAAATAAATAAAGTTACCAATACATATGGCTAACTTGTATAACTTATTTCTATGGGGCTGATCAAGCAGTCCCTGGTCCTGATAAGACATTGATCCCGCTTATAACAGTCTTCGGTCTTTGTAATACTTTTAGTGCCTACATGCTTTATCTTCCCCCCCCCCCCCAGTATTCGGATACTAAGTATGATAATTCGAACACTGAAAGTCTTGCATTTGCCGATGATTCATTCTTTGTAGTATGCTTTACATTGTTGCCTCGTTAAATTGAGAGTTTTGGGAGATGCGATATGTTATCGAGCCAAAGATTATTTAACCAACCATAAGTTGTTTGCCATACGAGTTGATCTACACAGAACTACAGATTGCATCTCATCTAGAGCATCCTTCTCAATACTGGAAGTTAGATCACACCATTTTGGAAACCACTGAGACTGCTCCAGACCCAGAACTGAAGTAATCTAGTGCCTTAACATGTATTAGTTTCCCTAGTGTTCGGATGCTAAGTATGAGAATTCGAACACTGGAAGTCTTTCTTTTACCGATGATCATTCCTTCATAGTATGCTTTAAATCGATGCCCCATTAAAAACCTTGCCAGAAAAACTCAATTGGGACAAAACCTGATCGAAGGAAAAAAGAGTGCAGCATATACTTTCAGCACCAGCAAGGATCTTCAGCAATAATACCTTTTGAGGTGAGTCACGTTCCAATTGCTTGGCAATTTTATTCTATCTTGATTTTCTAATTCATATGAACCTTTGTCGGTTATAGCTAAAACTCAATAAGGTCCTTCCCATGTTGGTCCTAACTTCCAGGAGTTAACTTCCCGAGTGCTTTGAGTACTTTTTCTCAGAACCAAATCTCCAACTTAGAAATATAGGAGATTGGCTCTGTGATTGTAATATATTTCCATCCTTTTCTTTTTTGCCACCATCCTCGCATATGCCAGATCTCGATGCTCTTCAAGCAAATCTAGTTTAACCAGCAATGCTTCATTATTTGTTTCTTCGTTTGCTCGGAAAAACCTTAAGGTTAGTTCCCCCACTTCCATCGGTATCAAAGCCTCTGAACCGTATACAAGTGAAAATGGTGTTTCACTCATGCTCAGCTTTGCCGTGGTCCGTTATGCTTATAACATACCGGTAGCTCATCTGACCACTTGCCTTTAGCATTTTCCAATTTCTTTTTAAGGTTTTGAATAATTACCTTGTTAGTTAACTCTGCATGTCCATTAGTACTCGGGTGATATGGTGAAGATGTAATTTGTTTGATCTTCAATCCTTCCAGACCCGTTGTCATAAGCAATCTCTTTCGGTATTCCAAACCGGCAGATGATATGATCACATATAAAATCGATCACTTCTCATTCTCCGATCTTTTGGTAAGCACCTGCTTCAACCCATTCAGTAAAATATTCAGTTAAAACCAAAAGAAATTTTACCTTACCGGGTCCTTGTGGTAAGGGACTGACTATGTCCATCCCCCATTTCATGAATAGCCATGGTGACACCACCGAATGCAAAACTCCCATCGGTTGATGCACTAGCTGTGCATGGCATTGAAACTTATCGCACTTTTGTACAAGTGTCTTTGCGTCTTGCTCCATCCGGGGCCAATAGTTGCCAGCTCTGACTAACTTGAGAGCCAGCGAATCTGAACCAAAATGGTTCCCGCAGACTCCTTCATGAACTTCTCTCATTACGTAGTTAGCCTCCGATGTCCCTATAAATCGAGCCAATGGTCCTTGGAATGACCTCCTGCATTATTGTCTGTCAACAAGATTGTAACGAGTCGATTTAGTCTGTAGTGCCCTGGATGATTTTAGGTCTTCAGGCAATTTGCCATGCCTTAGTGTGATGATCGATAGGTCATTTTGAGGTTTAGCCTTTAGTTTTGTATTTCAAGAAGTTGAATAGCTTCGTTTAGTACTCCTCAATTTACATGCGCAGTCTGTGTCTTATTTTGGAAAAGTTTTATGTGAAAAATATAAGAAAATGTGAATTTTAGCCTTGAAAATGATTTGAGTTGACTACGGTTAACATTTTGTGTAAACGGACCCAGATCAGTATTTTGACGGTTCTGTGGGTCTATATCATGATTTGGGACTTGGGCGTATGCTCGGAATTGAATTCGAAAGACCCTAACTTGATTTAACGTGATTTGTTGAAAATTAGTAATTTGAGGGCATTAAGAATTTGTAAGTTTGATTGTAGGTTGATGTTGTTGCTACCGGGTGCGAATTTTGGTTTTGAAACTTGGTATAGGTTCATTTCACTATTTATGACTTGTCTGTAAAATTTGGTGCAAAACGGAGTTGATTTGTCGTGATTCGGACGTCCGGTTGTAAATTTGAAAGTTCTTAAGTTTCTTTGAAAAATTTATGCATTTTGATGTCTGATTCGTATTTCTAGGTGTTATTTGATATTTTGATCATGCGAGCAAGTTCATATGATATTATTATACTTATGTGCATATTTGGTTTGGAGCCCGAGGGGCTCGGGTGAGTTCTGGATAGGCTACGGATTTATTTTAAACTTAGAGGGTATGTTGGTTTACTGATATCTGGTGTCTGACGTTTTGTGCTTCGCGATCGAGAAGGGGAAGTTGGGTTGGGGGCGGATTTCTTCAATGCGAACACGTTGGCTAGGTCGCGAACGTGAAGCACTGGAGGGATTACCCTTTATAAACGCGACCAACCTCCCGTAAACGCGAAGGCCAGGGGGTAAAGCCTTCCCGAACGCGTGAGGAACATCAGGAACACGTAGGCCATTCTGGTTGTTATGCATTGCGAACGGGTCAGGCCCTTCGCCAAAGCGAAGAAGGCCCGACGCCCAGTGACTTAAATATCCCAAAGTCGGGATTTAACCCATTTTTCACCATTTCCAAGTTTGAGCTAGACCTAGAGGCGATTTTGATGAGAAATTTCATCCCAACTTCATAGGTTAGTAGATTTTAACTCATTTTCTTCCATTTCCATCAACACCCATTGAATTCTAACCTTTAATCTATGCTTTTTTCGTGGTAGAAATTAGGGATTTAGGTAGAAATTAGAAATTTTGAGAAATTGAGATTTAGACCTCAATTTGAGGTCGGATTTCGAAACTAATCACATAATGGGTAATTGGGTTTTGGTCCGAATCTCGGATTTTGACCGAGCGAGCTCAGGGTTGACATTTGCTGAATTTTTCCAAAATTATTAAATATTGAATCTTTTTCACTCGTGGGTAGTTTCTAAAGCTCATTTTGAATTATTTGAACTATATTTGGTTGGATTCGATTGGTTTGGAGGCGAAGTTTTGAGGAAAGGCCCCGATTGAGATTTGATTTGATTGTGAAGCGAGATAAGTGTCATGGTTAACCTTGACTTGAGGGATTAGGACTTGTTAGTCTATTTGCTACATGTTTTATGTGTGGGAACAACGTATATGTGAGGTGACGAGTACTTATGAGTTGTTATTGGGTTAAAGCATGCGGGTGGAACTTGTTTCCTTGTATTTTATTGCTCTGTTAATTATGATATCCATGTTAGGTTAGATTATTATTTCTTTGATTATTCGTTTCGTAATTATTGGCCTTTTATAATTAGCAAATATTTTTGCAAGTTGAAGTTTGGTATCTTTGCGTCTTATATGACGTTAAATATATTCTCTGCATTATTTATTACTCGAATTCATATTATCATTGTTATATGGTAGGGAAGAGAGTGAAATAACGAAGGGTGATGTTGTGACATTGCATTTATGTTATAATTATTACATGGTGAGGACGAGAGTAAAAGCACAAAAGGTGATGTCGTGCCATTTATCTCATTTATTCATTATTACATAGTGAGGAAGAGAGTAAAAGCACGAAGGGTGATATCGTTCCATTTATTCATTATTATATGGTGTGGAAGAAAGTAAAAGCACAAAGGGTGATGACGTACCATTCATGTCATTTATTCATTGTTACATGGTAAGGATGATAGTAAAAGCACGGAGGGTGATGTTGTGCCATTTTCATATCATTGATTTAACTGATTTACCGGTTGGTGATCTACTTGGTTACTTCGTGATATCATACATGTCATAGTTGTTATATTTTTCCCCTTCTTGCATGTCCCATCCCAGTTTGTACATTACTATTCCTTTTTATTATTGTTTCTTTATATATACATGTACATATTTATTTACGTAGGTGTCCTGTCATAGCCTCGTCACTACCTCGTTGAGGTTAGGCTCGATACTTACGGAGTATATTGGGTCGGTTGTACTCATACTACATTTCTATACTTTTTGTGCAGATACTGGTATTAATCCCCGCGGTGCATGAGGTGCGTCAGCTTGGATCACTGCTTATGGAGACTCGAGGTAGATCTACTGGCATTCGCAGACCTTGAAGTCCCCTTCCTTTTCCCATTTTTACTGTTCATTTCCTTTGAAATTGTTGTATTTATTTAAGACATCATTTGTAGACTTCTAGTTGCTCGTGTACTGGTGACTCTGGATTTTTGGGAGTAGATATTATCACGTGACTTATATTAGTACTATGTTAGATTGAGTTTCTATTTCTTGTTGTATTTCATCATTGTGTTTTTAACTGTTAAAGTTGGCTATTTAATTATCTCACGTCGGCTTGCCTAGCAAGTGGATGTTTGGCGCCATCACGACCCCGAGGTTGGGATTCCGGGTCGTGACAAGTTGGTATTAGAGCACTATATTACCTAGGTCTCACGAGTCATGAGCAAGCTTAGTAGAGTCTGGAGGATCGGTACGGAGACGTCTGTACTTATCTTCTAGACACGTCTTTATTTTATCATTTGATGATTGAACCATTATATTATTGTTCTCTCAAAGATGGCGAGAACACGCACAACATCTGTAGCCGAACAGGAGCTGGAGCCCCCTGTGGTAGCTACTACCAGGGGCAAAGGCCGAGGCAGAGCTTAGCCTAGAGCTTGAGCAGCAGCACCCGTAGTGGAGCCTCAGATTGATCACAAGGAGGAGGTCCCAGCTCCGACCACACCCGTCGGACCAGCTCAGGTCCCGGAGGGATGCATAGCCACTCCAGTTCTTCAGGACGCTCTAGTGCGCTTAGTGGGCCTTATGGAGAGTGTGGTCCAGACCGATGCATTTTTGATGGCACTAGCCATCTCTCGGGTTGGGGGAGGAGCACAGACTCCCGCTACTCATACCCCGGAGCATGTGGCTCCCCTATATCAGACTCTAGCAGCCCAGCCAGTTGGGGTAGTTCAATCGGTTGTTGCAGCACAGGTCGGGGATAGACCCGCTATGTCTTCTGAGGCCTTGTTGAGGCTAGATAAGTTTACCAAGCTCTTTTATGTTCATTTCAGTGGTTCACCTTCTAAGGATCCACAGGATTACTTGGACCGTTTTCACGAGGTGTTGCGCAACATGGGTATTATTGAGACCAATGGGGTCAACTTTGTAGTGTTCTAGATGACCAGTTCTGCCAAGAGATGGTGGAGAGATGATGTGTTGACTAGACCAGCTGGTTCACCTTCGCTTACTTGGGATCAGTTTTCACAACTATTTCTAGAGAAGTTCATTCCTTTCACTATGAGAGAGGATTACCGCATGTAGTTTGAGCGTCTTCAGTAGGGTAGCATGACTCTTACCTAGTATGAGACTCGATTTGTGGACCTAGCTCGCCACGCCATTATCTTGCTCCCTACTGAGAGGGAGAGAGTGAGGAGATTCATCGATGGGCTCACTTTCACTATCAAGCTACAGAAGGCCAAGGAAACCGGAGATGATATTTCTTTTCTGAGGGCCATAGAGATTGCTAGATGGATCGAGATGGTTCATGGTCATGAGAGGGGCCCGGTATCTGATAAGAGGCCTCGTCATTTTGGTGGTTTCAGTGGTGCCTTGTCTAGAGACATGGGTACTTTTGGTCGAGGCCATCCTCCCAGGACGTTTCAGTCAGTGCTTTAGGCATCCCACGGTGCTTCGAGTAGTCGTGGTCCTTATGTATCTCATCCTGAGCAGCTAGCCTACAGTGCACCATCAGCTCCTATTAGTGCACCTCCGATCCAGAGTCATCAGAGTGGTTATCCAAGTCGACAGGGCTAATTTCAGGGTCAGCAGTCGCAACAGCCGAGGGCTTGTTATACTTGTGGAGATCCGAGGCACCTTTCTAGATTTTTCCCCAGATCATAAGGCGCATGCACCAGCAGGGTTCTCATTACATGGTTCCAACACCTTTTTCTTCACCGCCCGCTCAGCCAGCTAGAGGCGGGGGTCAGGCTACCAAAGGTAGAGGTCAGGCCATTAGAGGTGGAGGTTATGCCGTTAGAGGTAGAGGCCAGCCAACTAGATGTCATTTGAGGGGTGTAGGTCAGAGTGGTGGGGCCCAGTCCCATTTTTATGCATTCCCGACTAGATCTGAGGCCGAGTCATCTGACACCATCATCACAGGTATTGTTCCAGTTTGCCATAGAGATGCTTTAGTTCTATTTGATCCGGGCTCTACTTATTCCTATGTGTCATCCTATTTTGCTTCATATCTGGTTGTGCCTCGTGACTCTTTGAGTGCTCATGTGTATGTGTCCACGCCTGTGGGAGATTCTATTATTGTAGATCGTGTCTATTGCTCGTGTGTGATTACTATTGGGAGTCTTGATACTAGCGTAGATCTCCTACTTCTTGATATGGTGGACTTTGATGTTATTTTGGGCATGGATTGGTTATCACTGTATCATGCTATATTGGGTTGTCACGCCAATATGGTGACCTTAGCCATGCCGGAGTTGCCTCGATTAGAGTGGAGGAGTCCTGGTCATTCTACCATCAGGGCTATTTCTTATGTGAAGGCTCGGTGTATGGTCGGAAGGAATGTCTAGCTTATTTGGCCTATATTCGCGATTTGAGTGCGGAGGTTCCTTCCATGGATTCGATACCAGTTGTGTGTGAGTTTCCAGAGGTGTTTCCTGCAGATCTGTCGGGGATGCCACCCGACAGAGATATTGACTTCTGTATTGACTTGGCTTCGGGCACTCAGCCCATTTCACTTCCACCATATCGTATGGCCCCGCCGGAGTTGAAGGAATTAAAGGAGCAGTTGTAAGATTTGCTTGATAAGGGATTCATTAGACCTAGTGTCTCGCCTTGGGGTGCGCCCGTGTTGTTCGTGAAGAAGAAGGATGGTTCGATGAGGATGTGTATAGACTATCGGCAGTTGAACAAAGTCTCTATCAAGAACAAGTACCCGTTGCCGAGAATTGATGACTTATTTGATCAATTTCAAGGTGCCAAAGTGATTTCGAAAATCGATTTGAGGTCTGGCTACCATTAGTTGAAGATTAGGGCATCAGATGTCCCTAAGACAGCTTTTCGGACTCGGTAAGGGCATTATAATTTTCTAGTGATGTTATTTGGGTTGACAAATGCCCCAACAACATTTATGGATTTGATGAACCGGGTATTTAAGCCCTATTTGGATTCTTTTGTGATCGTATTCATTTATGATATCTTGATCTACTCCCGCAGTCGAGAGGAGCATGAGCAGCATTATCTTTTGTGATCGTTTTGGTCCGAATCTCGGGTTTTGACCAAGCGAGCCCGGGGTTGACTTTTTCCAAAATCATTAAAGATTGAATCTTTTTCACTCATGGGTAGTTTCTAAAGCTCAATTTGAATTATTTGAACTATATTTGGTTAGATGCGATTAGTTTGGAGGCGAAGTTTTGAGGAAAGGCCCCGATTGAGATTTGATTTGATTGTGAAGCGAGATAAGTGTCGTGGTTAACCTTGACTTGAGGGATTAGAACTTGTTAGTCTATTTTCTACATGTTTTATGTGTGGGAACAACGTATATATGAGGTGACGAGTACTTATGCATTGTTATTGGGTTAAAGCATGCTGGTGGAACTTGTTTCCTTGTATTTTATTGCTTTGTTAATTATGATATCCATGTTTAGGTTAAATTATTATTTCTTTGGTTATTCGTTTCATAATTATTGCCCTTTTATAATTAGAAAATATTTTTGGAAGTTGAAGTTTGGTATCTTTACGTCTTATTTGACGTTAAATATATTCTCCGTGTTATTTATTACTTGAATTCATATTATCATTGTTACATGGTGAGGAAGAGAGTAAAAGCACGAAGGGTGAAGCTGTGCCATTGCATTTACATTATTATTATTACATGGTGAGGACAAGAGTAAAAGCACGAAGGGTGATGTCGTGCCATTTATCTCATTTATTCATTATTACATGGTGAGGAAGAGAGTAAAAGCACGAAGGGTGATGTCGTGCCATTTATCTTATTTATTTATTATTACATGGTGATGAAGAGAGTAAAAGCACGAAGGGTGATGCCGTACCATTCATCTCATTTATTCATTATTACATGGTAAGGATGATAGTAAAATCACAGAGGGTGATGCCATGCCATTTTCATATCATTGGTTTAACTGATTTACCGGTTGGTGATTTACTTGGTTACTTCGTGATTTCATACCTGTCATAGTTGTTATATTTTTCCCCTTCTTGCATGTCCCCTCCAATTTGTACGTTACCATTCTCTGTTATTATTGTTTCTTTATATATATATGTACATATTTATTTATGTAGGTGTCCTGTCATAGCCTCGTCACTACCTCATCGAGGTTAGGCTCGACACTTACGGAGTATATTGGGTCGGTTATATTCATACTATACTTCTACACTTCTTGTGCAGATACTGGTATTGATCCCCACGGTACATAAGGTGTGTCAGCTTGGGTCACTGCTTACGGAGACTCGAGGTAGATCTACTGGCATTCGCAGACCTTGAAGTCCCCTTCCTTTTCCCATTTTTACTGTTCATTTCCTTCGAAACAGATGTATTTATTTAATACTTCGTTTGTAGACTATG
The DNA here is from genome assembly GCF_000390325.3 of Nicotiana tomentosiformis. Taxonomy (NCBI): domain Eukaryota; kingdom Viridiplantae; phylum Streptophyta; class Magnoliopsida; order Solanales; family Solanaceae; genus Nicotiana; species Nicotiana tomentosiformis. Next base: position 19,672,742 of record NC_090819.1, read on the forward strand.
ATAGACTAAAGTTCCAAATGAGTACGCACAAGACCAAACTTTGGACGAGCATATATATATGGAGTTATGTGATGGACAACCTATCAAATGAAAGATCTTCGAGTCTAGTTACTAACGCTTCAAACCGTTCGTCATTTGGACACTCCTACAAGAAGTTATGACCAAATTACCAAAAGCTAGCAGAATTTAACACTACCGCGCCACCCCATGCGCTGCGCCTGTGGAAAATTCCAGGCACTTTTTGCACAGCCGCCCCGCGTCGGGGATGTACAAAATCTGGGTTTTTATAACCCGACCCCCATTTCATTTAACTCGTTTAGGGTTCATATTTTTGGGTATTTTCTGGTGTTTTAGAGAGAGGGGAGAGCGATTCTAGAGAGAGGAAAGGAAGGACTAAGGATTTCATTACTTTACCTTGAATCAAACCTTGAAATCGCATCAAAGGGTTGCTACTTTCAAAGAGGTAAGAATTTATTTTCCCAATTCTTCAATTTTGAAATCTAATTAGAAATGGGTAATTAGTAAGATGATTCTTGGATGTGAGAGTACTAATTATAAATACTTGTACCAATAAGGTTGTAGGAAGATTATTGAGTTCAAATGGATAAAAATTATGTTAAAAATGGTTGAAATTTTTCCAGACTTTAATCATTTGACCCTAAAAAGGCACGACCCGTTTTATGAAAACACTCAAATAACACCACAAACAACCAGACAAAGAATCTAAAAAGTCAGTGCTCTTAAGATATCTCTTTCTCTCTCTTCTTCCTCTATCTCACTCCCTCTCTTTTCTGTTTTGGTATACAAACAAACAATACTACAAACATTTATGAACGACCTTTTTTTAAAAAGAAAAGTGTAGTTAAAGGTAATGTAAAATGAAAAGACAGAATGGTGTTGCATTGGATCCCATCTGGTACTGTCCTCTGCTCTGTCTTTTGGTTTTTTGGATCAACAGTCATAGGATTCAAATTCAAGTGCCCAATTATTGGGTTTTATTTCTTCAAATTTGCCCTCCTATATTTTCTTTTCAACCTAGCATGATAATTTTATGATAATATAATTACTCATTGTCCTAATTAATGAGTCATAGTTCAAATTTGAAGAGTCAAATATTTTAATTTTGATCATGAATTCGCACATAAACTTTTACGTCTTTTGAAATAAAATTATACTTAAAAATTACATAAAAAATACTATAAGTCATACGTAATAATTAATAATTTAAAATATTTTAAAAATATATGAAAAATTATGTTCAATGAAAAACTCATGCGACTCTTAAAACTCAAACACTTCACATAAAATTGAGACGTATGGAGTATGGAGTATGTAGTTAGTAGCCTCCTATCATAAAAATAAATAACTTGAGTTTGGAATACAAGGATCAACACGTCTAATTAATTTTTATATGAATTTAGGCAAATAATAAACTAATTTTTATATATATTTTTTAAATAAAATTTACAAATTCAGAAACTATATGACTTGTACTATAAATAAGAAATTTCAAAGTTATATACTTAAGAAAAGCTAATTAACAAAGTGTTAATCATGGAAAAAGAGTTTGACTCGTTAAATCGTAATTTCTTCGTTTTACTTTATATGACATAATTTGAACCGATATGGAGTTAAAGAAAAAAATCAATATTTTTGAAACTTGTGGCACAAATATGTCAGATCATTTGTGTGGCTATAAAACTTTTGAAACTTCTGTGCTTAACATGACATTTGTGTGATTATTAAAACTTATGATTAAGGGTAAAATGAAAAGGTTTAAAGTTAATTGTTTCCAAATGAAAACTATATAATTTTTTTTAGAACGGACTAAATAAAAGTGTATCAAATAAAGTGTTTCATACTTTTTGGGAGAAACTAATCCTAAGTTTGTAGTTATTGCTTTCAGTGTTTTAAAAGGCTTTATTGGGATTTGTCTCGGGGCTCGCCCGGGGCGGGTCACTATCAAAATGCCCTGAGGCTCACATGTAGAGCTTAGCTCTACGAGGCGTATGCCTCAAGCGCCCGACTGTGCTCTCCATGCTCGAGGCTCGCATTACAGTTCCTAACGCAAATCATGCATTGAATTTCCTAATTAGCACTGTTGACCGTTAAAATTCTTTAAAAATAAATGATTGAAATTCTATTTCATCTGTAGAAATATGAAGATTGAGAGTAACTCCTAATAATGAGTCATACTACTGCATATTTACTAATTGAGAACATCTCAGGATAAATACCATTTGAATATTAGCCAAAATTTACACTTTTACTTACTATAATTCTTCATATCTTAGTTTTGTATCTCTCAAAATTTTCAGATTTACTATTTTGCTATTTGATACTCATAAAGATTAATATTTTGAATTACAGTACTAATAAAGTTTATTACTATTAATTTTTAGCGAGGTAACTGGTATAGTTTGATAATATTTTTGTAAGAAATTATAATTTTTAATTGTTTGAAAGATAAGACGTTATAGTTGATCATTTTTATCTTATACTCCCTCCGTTTCAATTTATGTGAACTCATTTGACTAGGTACGAAGTTTAAGAAAAGAGAGAAGACTTTTGAATTTGTGGTGTAAAATGAGGCACATATATTCTGTGTGGCTATAAATCATTGCATAAAGGTAAATTATTTCCAAATAAGGAAAGAGGTCATTCTTTTTGTCACAAACTAAAAAGGAAATATGTTCACATAAAATGAAACGGAAGGAGTAATAACTTTTCACTATTTTATTGTTATATTTATAAAATATACTAGATATTTTATTTTTATGAGTTTTTTTAATCATTTTAAATTTTCTAAAACGTTTAAAGTTATTATATATATTTTTTATGGTTATTGTCCTGTTTTATTAATTTATAAAATTAATATATTTGAAAATCAATGGGGCTTACGTCTTGCCCATATTAAGTAAAATGTGCCGCCTTACTCAACAAATTTTAGAACACTGAATGATGTAGAGGACCATGAATACAATATTGCTTCACACATATTGACTTAAAGTCTTAACTAGATTCACCTTTACTTAAATTGGCTAACCATCTTATATGTCTATCGTGCTAGCTGTTGTCTAGCATGGGGAAGTCAATATCTATAACATTTAGCTGAGAACCCAATCCTAGTTGAAATAGGTCATACTAATTAATGCATTTCCATTAACAGTTATTAAGCACAAACAATTCATCTCTTGAACATAATGGAGAACATAATTGACTAATAATTCACGGCTTAGTACTACATGAGTCACATGCAGTCTTAAATAAATGCTCTTTTCAGAAACATTTGGTGAACCTTTCAACTGAACTCTTTGTACCTATGAATGCGTTGGTGGCTTATTTTAGAATGTCTTGTTGTACTTGTTGAGAGAAGCTGATTATGTAAATTTTGTATATGTTTTTTGCTTTGGGTCGAATGGTCACACGAAAGAATGAACTTGAATTGTTGGGGTTAAATACAATCGTACTCCTTAGGGGTCGTTTGGTTACCAGGTTGGGATAGATAAAGATATATTATGACTTAGAGATATCTCATGATATTAGTTATTACACCTTTAATATGGGATAACTAATCCCACTTTTAATACAAAATGATTTGCGAGACTAATTAATACTCATAACTAAATGTGAGATAAAATAGTTCCGCATTTTATCCCGGAATTACTATCCCTTATCACACCAACCAAACTCCCCTAAGATCAATAGCAAAAACATGATCGTATAATCAATTTGAATTGAAGAAAATGGGTACGCCTTATGTTATCAATACTGTGTTCAAAATCAGAAAATCAGATAAGCAAACAAACGTCAGTTCAATAAACAAATTGTAAAATAATTCCGAGCCCACTGAATTCACAGTGTGTCCTTAAGGAATTTAATCTCCTCGTTGTTGCCCAAGGTTATGGATTAATTCCTCTCAAGATAGAACGGAATAACTATTCTGTGATAGCGGCACTACAAATCATAGAACTTCTGCGAACTCAACAAATGGAGCAAATCACACTTGACACTTGTATTTATTTGGAAAATAATGCAACAATGTTGTGATGATCCAAAAGGTCATCTTATGTTTTAGAACTCGAATATGCGCTCTTAAGCCTTAAAAATCTCATTTTTGCCCTCCTCGATTTGCGTGCGCAATCCGGGCAGGTTTTCGGAAAGTTTTTATGTTGAAAACTAATAAAAATAAGAATTTTTATCTTAAAAGTTGATTTTAGTTGATTTCGATAAATATTTTTGGTAAACGGGCTCGGATTCGTGTTTGACGGTCCGGTAGGTCCGTATCGAATTATGGGACCTGGGCGTATGCCCGGAATCAAATTTGGAGGTCCCTAGCTTGAGTTATGAATTTTTGATGAAATTTAAAAGTTTAGAAATTATTTATTTTTAAGAATTGATTGATATTTAGCATTGTTAATATCGGGTCCGTATTTTGGTTTCGGAGCCCAGTACAGGTTCATTATGATATATAAGACATGTCTGTGAAATTTGGTGAGAAATGGAGTTAATTTGACGTGATTCGGACGTCTAGTTGAGAAATTAGAAGTTTTAAAGTGTTCTTGAGAATTGGGTTTCATACCCTCAGGACTAGATTTACAATCGTTACTTACCTCAAACCGCGAAATTCTTATTCTGCAATGTCCTTTCCTCATGAATTGGTCTCCAAACACCTCGAATCTGGTCATAAATAATTCATTTCAGTCAATAAAATTCATTGGAATTAATTCTACAAGATAATAATGATTTTCCATAAACATCCGAAAATTAGCTCAAAAATCGCCTGTGGGGCCCACATTTCGGAACTCGACAAAAATTACAAAATTCGGAAACCCATTCAACCACGAGTCTAACCATACCAATTTTACAATAATCCGACCCCAACTCGACCCTCAAATCTTCAATTTAAACCAAGAGGGTTTTCAAATTTTTCCAACTCAATTCACCAATTAAATGATAAAAACAACCATGGATTCGGGTAATTTAACCAATATTTAGTTAAGAACACTTACCCCGTTGTTTTCTCTGAAAATCACCCAAAATCGCCTCAATTCCGAGCTCCAAATAGCCAAAAACTAAAAATGGGAAGAAGTCCCATTTTCAGAACTTAAATCACTGCCCAGACTTTTCTTCCCCGCGAACGTGGTCAGTGCCTCGCGTTCGCGAAGCACAAAATAAATCCCGTCCAAATTCCTCTTTCGCGAACGCGACATCACCCTCGCGTTCACGAAGCACAAAATGCCTCTGCTTCAATGCCTTCTATGCGAATGCGTTCAACCCATCGCAAATGCGATACTTCGTTCCCTCTCACTACGCGAACGCGACACCCCCTACGTGAATGCGTAGACCAATTGCCTGGGGTCTTCGGCTGCTTCCTCTCTTCTTCGCGAATGCATAACACCTCTCGCGTTCGCGATGCACACCCAGTCCACCCTTCGCGAATGCGTGCTTCTCTTCATGAACGCGAAGGGAAAATATTTCCAGCCTCCCAGTTCCTCTTCGCGAAAGCGAGGCTCCACTCGCAAACGTGATGAAGGAAACCAGATGGTGCATCAGAAAAATTCCAGCAGAGTTCCAAGTCCAAAATCCAACCCGTTAACCATCCGAAACTCACCCGAGCCCCTCGAGACCTCAACCAAATATACCAACAAGTCCTAAAACATCATACGGACTTAGTTGAACCCTCAAATCACTCAAACAATGCTAAAACCATGAATACACCCCAATTCAAGCCTAATGAACTTTGAAATTTCTAATTTCTACAAATGACTCCGGAACCTATTAAATCACGCGGAGGGGTTTTGCTCGTTCCTTCAGCGCGAACGCGAGCCATTCCTCGCGAACGTGAAGGCCAGAGGGGAGTGATCATCGCGAACGCGATAGTGCTCTCGTGAACGCGATGAACCCTATCGCCCAGTACTTAACAGAACCCAAAACGGGATTATTGCTAAAAAAACTCATTTTTCTCAAAAACCAAACGGTGAGGGGTAATTTTTCAAGAGTTATTCCTTCCCCAAATTGTTAGTAAGTGATTCTAAACCATCTTCTTTCAATTACCCATTACATTTCTTGAATTTACAACCTAAAATCTAGAGTTTTCATGGTAGAATTAGGGGTTAGGGTAGAAAATAGGGATTTCGGGAATTTGGGAATTTAGACCTTAATTTGAGGTCGGATTCCAAAACTAATTACATATTCGGGCTCGGGGGTGAATGGGTAAAAGGATTTTGGTCCGAACCTTGGGTTTTGACCAAGCGGGCCCGGGGTCGATTTTTTGACTTTTTGGAGGAAAATTTGGAAAATTTATTTTATGCAATATAATTAATTACTTTAGCAATATTTGATATTATTGAGTCATTTTTGAATAGATACGAGTGGTTTGGAGGTGAATTTCAAAGAAAAAGCTGTGATTGAGAATTAAGTGGCCTTCGAAGCGAGGTAAGTATTGTGTCTAACCCTGACTTGAGGGAATTAGGAGCCTTAGATTATTTGCTAAGTGAAATTCATGCGAGCGGCGTATATGTGAGGTGACGAGTACTTATGCGCCGCCAATTTACTTATTTTTCATGTTTCTCTATTTTTCTTATATTGTCTTATTCCTATGCCAAATTGCTACGTGTTATACTGGTGTTGTTCAAATTATCGTTCTTATCATGTTTACGGAATTTCTGGTGATAATTAAGTTTTTATTTCAAAGTTGAGATTGATATTATGGAACCAAATGTTGAAGTAAGGTTTGTACTTGTTATTCTATCTCCCTGTTGTTATTCATGCATTGCATTATGGTAAGGGAGAGTGTTAATGCACGAAGGGTGATGTCGTGCCATATTGTGAGTGTTAATGCACGAATGGTGATGTCGTGCCATATTGTGAGTGTTAATGCACGAAGGGTGATACCGTGCCATATTGTGAGTGTTAATGCACGAAGGGTGATGTCGTGCCATAATGTGAGTGTTAATGCACGAAGGGTGATGACGTGCCATATTGTAAGTGTTAATGCACGAAGGGTGATGCCGTGCCATATTGTGAGTGTTAATGCACGAAGGGTGATGCCGTGCCATATTATGAGTGTTAATGCATGAAGGGTGATGTCGTGCCATATTGTGAGTGTTAATGCACGAAGGGTGATGCCGTGTCGTTTCTATTAATTTTATGGTGAGATTGAGAGTAAAAGCACGAAGGGTGATGTCGTGCATTTTCTTTATTGTATTCATTATTCCTATTGATTTATGATATATTGACTACTCCGGTGATCATTCTGTTGTAGTTCTTTATCTGTATTCCCCTCAGTATGTCTCCCCTCCCGACATTTTCTGTTTAGTTCTTCATTCCTGTTATTTGCGTATACACTGCTAAATTGTACAGGTTGATTGTAGCTGCCTTGCCTTAGCCTTGTTACTACTTCGTCGAGGTTAGGCTCGACACTTACCAGTACATGGGGTCGGTTGTACTGATGCTGTACTATGCACTTTCTGTGCAGATTTTGATACTGGCTCAGGTTGATCAAGATTTGCTATTGGTCCGCTGTCCAGAAACTCAAGGTAGATCTGTCGGCGTTTACAGACCTTGAAGTCCCCGTCTATCTTTTTATGTCCTACTGTTTTCTTTCATTCAGACAGTTGTATTTCTTTCAGACTATTACTTGTAGTAAATTTTAGAATGCTCGTGAATTGTGACTTCAGATCCGGATGGTAGTAATTAATACAGTTTTATGATATTCCGCACTTATTATATTTTATTTTAGTTAATTATTGTTATTTACTGAATGGAAATAAGGAATTGGTTTAATGATTCTCTAACGTTAGCTTGCCTGGCAAGTAAAATGTTAGGCGCCATCACGGTCCCGTCGGTTTGAAATTTCGGGTCGTGACAAATGTAGAAATGAGGAGAGAAGTTTTCAGATTTTTCATATCTAAAAAATGAGGCCAAGCCTCTAAATTTATAGACAAAGGAAGGGTGAGATGGAGAGGTGCAATCCAAAATGTGCCTCTTCCATTTTCCATTCACACCCTTTAAAAAAAAACGCAATAATCCCCCACATGAATGGGGAATGGACATATGTAAAAAAATATGCATGAAAATACTATGTGATTCGCAAATAAGGATTAATCGCATCTGGATAAGTAAGTTTCCCTTTGAACTTTTCGTAGTGAACTTATGTCGGATATATTTGGTCAATCGGTAGATTTGATATCTTTGAACCGTCGAGCTTTGGTGTATACCTAGACAACCATAAGTCACACAATCAATCCTTAACCGTCTTTGGTTCTCACGGTTGTGTTTGTTTCAGCCATGAACACCGCTTGATTTCATGAGTGCTTAGAGAATGGGCCTTTACTTTCATTACCCTTAAAGCGGATTATACTTCACACTCACATAAGTGATTTCTAAACGTGTAATCCTATAGGCACACTATCTGGTCATATCCTGCCAGACTTAGCAAATCATTAAAAAGAAACTTTATTGACTCATCAAAAAGCCTTAATGCTTTACCTTGATTTCTGAACATTGTCTTCATCACGAGAATGGGTTATGTTATTTGATAATGTTGAACCGTCTTTTATAACTTTGTTTGATCTCTTTGAACCTAGCTCTTGGGATCTTCAGTCTGCTAGGTAGAGTTACCGTCATGATGACTTGTCCTAGGCCTTAGCCCCATTTCCTTCGATGATCTTTCAACTCCCTCTCTAGATAGGCCTTTTGTAAGTGGATCTGACACGTTATCTCTTGACTTTACGTAGTCATTCGTGATAACACTACCAGAGAGTAGTTGTCTAACGGTATTGTGTCTTCGTCGAATATGACGAGATTTTTCGTTATACATAAGGCTCCCTGCCCTGCCTATTGCCGCTTGACTATCACAATGTATACATATAGGTGCCAAAGGTTTGGGCCAAAATGGAATATCTTTCAAGAAATTTCGGAGCCATTCAGCTTCTTCACCGGCCTTATATCCCTCTATTATCGTGGGATACTTATTGTAGTGCAAAGCATAATTTAGAGTATATTTCAAATACCTCAAAACTCGTTTCATTGACATGAAAGTTCAATGCAAACTTTCTTATATCGTAGACTAATACGTCTCGACTTTCGATTGCATATCAAATCATTGACTACACTTAATATGGTAATAGTATATTATAACAGCTGGAATGACTCAGTTATGGCCACAACCTTTTAATATATAACACATTTATCAATCACTTCGCCATTTTCAAGCATTTGTATGTTATTTATTCATACGCTTATATGATATGCAAATTATAGCACCAACATTCATGAAACAAATCCAACTTGCAATGGATTTTGGTCATGTTCATCGGTTGGTTAACCTCATTATAGACCAACGTATTAATACATTCGTTCATGAATGGTCATGTTTATACAAATTATATAAACGCACTTTTCATGAAAAGTCACACCCTTTCATAAAGAGCTAAACATTATAAATGTTCAAGAAAGAACAAATTATTTCTGGAACGGCACGTAAACAACTTTCCAATTTGTAGTCATCACTAGTCATCACTAAGACTGAACAAGTAATGAATTCACCGACTACCGTATCAATATCCCTAAGGATTTGTGGGGTTCGAAGAATCATATCATCTAATTCTTCTAGATAATATATACATCCCGTCTAGCATTAGCTTTTGTTATGCATAAGCTAAATGCCTCCACATTTCACATGTTTCATGTGCCTTTTCTATCAACATATAATCCATATATAAACAAACAATGACTACATAATTTAGAGTATTCTTAATGTAAATACACTAGTTTGAAACCATTTGACAACATTTTCTAGTCAAATTTCTCATGCCATTGTTTGAATGTTTGTTTTAGTCCGTAAAGTGACTTGACAAGTCGACACACCTTCTTTCTTTTTCAGGAACCACGAACCCTTCAGGTTGTTCCATATAAATTTTCTCCTCCAAATCTCTATTTAAGAAGGCTGTCTTTTACGTCTATCTGATGGATTTCAAGGCCATACACGGTGGCTAACGCTATTACCATCCAAATAGATGTAATTCTCGTTACGGGTGAGTATGTGTCAAAGAAATCAAGACCTTCTCGTTGTCTTAATCCTTTGGCAATCAATCTTGCATTATATTTGTCAATAGTACTATCAGCTTTCATTTTCCTTCTGAAAATCCACTTAGAACCCAAAGGTATATTTCCTGGAGGAAGATCAACCAATTCCTAAGTATGATTACTTAATATGGGTTCTATCTCACTATTGACTACCTCTTTCTAACATTGTGCTTTCGAGCAAGACATTGCTTCTTTAAATGTTTGAGGCTCACTTTCCAACAAGAATGTCAGAAAATTTGGTCCAAAGGAATTAGTTGCCTTTTGACATTTACTACGTCTTGGATTTACCCCATTAGGTGTACTTTCATTTCTTCTTCCCGATGTCGCTTAGATATTTCACTAGACAACTCACATTTCTTTTTATACGGATAAATATTCTCAAAAAATTCTGCATTATCATATTCGATTACCGTATTAATATGAATGTCTGGATTTTCTAACTTATGAACCAAAAAATGATATGCCTTACTATTTGTTGCATATTCCATGAAACCGCAATCAATAATTTCTGGTCCAATCTTTACCCTTTCGGGTTTAGGAACTTGAACTTTAACTAAGTACCCCCACACTTTAAAATATTTAAGTTGGGCTTCCTTCCATTCCATTTTTTATATGGAATGGATTGCGTCTTGCTATGGGGAACTCGACTGAGTATACGGTTATCTGAAAGAATAACTTTCCCCCCACAAGTTCTGGGGTAAAGCAGAACTTATCAACAAGGCATTCATCATCTAATTTAACGTTCTATTTTTTCTTTTTGCAATTCCATTAGATTGTTGTGACTCAGGGCCTGTCGTTTGATGAATAATACCATATTCCAAACATATTTCTTCAAAAAGAGATTCACATTCACCATCCCTTTTACTTTGTAAAGCCAACCACAAAAGCGGTTGTTTGTGTCACGACAGAGCCAGAATTAATAAACGGTGAAGTTTTTAATCTTCAAACCAATCTCACACATTCAGAATTAATAAACGGTGAAGTTTTTAATCTTCAAACCGGATAATAAATTAGAATAGAAAATCACTAAGATTTTAATCTCCAAAACGAGTATAAAGTCACTTGGACTTTAATTTTCGACAAATGAGTAGAATGTCACGAAGACTTTAATCTCAACAAACGAGTAAAAAATCACGCATATTTTAACTCGAAGCAGGAGTAGAAAATCACGAAGATTTTAGTCTCCAAAATAAGAGTAGAAAATCACAAGGATTTTATCTCTTCAAATGGTTTTCCAACTAAACCATTATAATATTTAAACAGTTTGATCTCTTACTCTCTAAAACGATTATAAAGTCACTTAGACTTTAATTTTCGATAAATGAGTAGAATGTCACGAAGACTTTAATCTCAACAAACGAGTAAAAACTCACGTAGATTTTAACTCGAAGCAGGAGTAGAAAATCACGAAGATTTTAGTATCCAAAATAAGAGTAGAAAATCACAAGGATTTTATCTCTTCAAATAGTTTTCCAACTAAACCATTATAATATTTAAACAGTATGATCTCTTACTCTCCAAAACGAGTATAAAGTCACTTAGACTTTAATTTTGACAAATGAATAGAATGTCACGAAGACTTTAATCTTAACAAACGAGTAAAAAATCACGCAAATTTTAACTCGAAGCAGGAGTAGAAAATCACGAAGATTTTAGTCTCCAAAATAAGAGTAGAAAATCACAAGGATTTTATCTCTTCAAATGGTTTTTCAACTAAACCATTATAATATTTAAACAGTTTGATCTCTTACTCTCCAAAACGAGTATAAAGTCACTTAGACTTTAATTTTCGACAAATGAGTAGAATGTCACGAAGACTTTACTCTCAACAAACGAGTAAAAAATCACGCAGATTTTAACTCAAAGACGGAGTAGAAAATCACGAAGATTTTAGTCTCCAAAATAAGAGTAGAAAATCACAAGGATTTTATCTCTTCAAATGGTTTTCCAACTAAACCATTATAATATTTAAACAGTTTGATCTCTTACTCTCCAAAACGAGTATAAAGTCACTTAGACTTTAATTTTCGACAAATGAGTAGAATGTCACGAAGACTTTAATCTCAACAAACGAGTAAAAAATCACGCAGATTTTAACTCGAAGCAGGAGTAGAAAATCACGAAGATTTTAGTCTCCAAAATAAGAGTAGAAAATCACAAGGATTTTATCTCTTCAAATGATTTTCCAACTAAACCAGTATAATATTTAAACAGTTTGATCTCTTACTCTCCAAAACGAGTATAAAGTCACTTAGACTTTATTTTTCGACAAATTAATAGAATGTCACAAAGACTTAATCTCAACAAACGAGTAAAAAATCATGCAGATTTTAACTCGAAGCAGGAGTAGAAAATCACGAAGATTTTAGTCTCCAAAATAAGAGTAGAAAATCACAAGGATTTTATCTCTTCAAATGGTTTTCCAACTAAACCATTATAATATTTAAACAGTTTGATCTCTTACTCTCCAAAACAAGTATAAAGTTACTTGGACTTTAATTTTCGACAAATGAGTAGAATGTCACGAAGACTTTAATCTCAACAAACGAGTAAAAAATCACGCAGATTTTAACTCGAAGCAGGAGTAGAAAATCACAAAGATTTTAGTCTCCAAAATAAGAGTAGAAAATCACAAGGATTTTATCTCTTCAAATGGTTTTCCAACTAAACCATTATAATATTTAAACAGTTTGATCTCTTACTCTCCAAAACGAGTATAAAGTCACTTAGACTTTAATTTTCGACAAATGAATAGAATGTCACGAACACTTTAATCTCAACAAACGAGTAAAAAATCACGCAGATTTTAACTCGAAACAGGAGTAGAAAATTACGAAGATTTTAGTCTCCAAAATAAGAGTAGAAAATTACAAGAATTTTATCTGTTCAAATGGTTTTCCAACTAAACTATTATAATATTTAAATAGTTTGATCTCTAACTCTAATAAACAAGTATATGCTGAGTTATTTCCTTGAAGGAGAACTTGTCCAAAGGACACCTGGTTTTCCCCACCAATTTACCAATTACTCCATTATATGAACCGATATTTACTATTTCTAAACAAAATAATTGTTTCCAAGAAATAATTTTGGCACTAATTCAAAGAAGCCACCGCTGGCAACTCATTAAGCGACTATGTTTTTGTAAAACGTTGTCTTCTGTTCTCTTTTCCTCATTCTACACCAATGACTCGAGAAGTGAATGGTGCCTTCTTTTTATTATGGCTCAAAAGGCGAGAGTACTTTAATCCAAAAAAAAACAATTTGGACCGGAACGGAAAAGTGTTTTCTTTGCTCTTTCCCCAAAAACTCCAATAAACAAAATTTAATTTTAAAGAAAACTTCAATACAAAATTGGTCCAACTAGCATTTTTCATATTTACCAATAGAGTCTAGAATAGGCATCATAACGCTGTTTCTTAGTCAAATCAGGAAAAACAAACTCAAGCAACACTTTGATGGACCATTTGCCATAAGGCATATCGACAGAGAAGACACAGTGGGAAAACAGAATTTCACAAAAGTCACAATTACCAACACAGTTAATTCTTCACATTGATAACACCCATAATCGAGACACTTATCACACTATCGATTCAAAGCATGTTGGGCCTCGTTAAAAAGATAAGAAGTCCCTCCGCATTCATCACTAATTGATCTTCTCCGGTTATCAAAGACCGAAGGTAACTGGCAATTTCCACCGGGGAAGAAAATATTTGGGTATCCTCGATAAAGTCGGGGACTATAAAGACGCATAAGATGATCGAGCATTACATACGTCATGGTCGGGATCGATAAAAATATCAGTGTATATCTGATCGAGCTACTGGAAAATCATCAGATAAAAACATCAGTGTATATCTGATCGAGCTGCTCGAAAATCATATCGTTTCTTGCCACATCCTTTTCCGAGAAACGAGGGGACTATCTGTATACGGTCGAAATAGATTTCGGCCTTCCTACGTTCGATCGAGTTCGAGTGTTAAGAAGTCGGAATGAGATTTTGGGAGTGAGCTCTGAGGTCGGTACTAACGAACTTCGAGCCCGAAGGTCGCTCGAGGAGGCGGCTCGATAATCCTATCGAGCCCGTAACCGAATCGATCCGCAAGGCACTGCTTCGAGGTCGGAAATACGCGACGCCCATCTCAAAGGTCGAACTCGATCCAAGACCGAAGGGCCCGACCCAGTAACGAGTTCGAGCTAGTATCGAGCTCACAGACAAGAGTCGTTGCAACCGCACCAAGAGAGAGAATCTTGGCGGGAATCGAAGAAGAGACAAGTCACCATGGGCCTTCCACTATATGTTTTATTATTTTTTATAATAACCCTCTTCTATAAAAGGGGGATCCTTGTAAGCCAAAGAGGAGAGAGGAAAAACAGGAGAACGGAAGATCACTTTTTATATTGATAGTTATCCCCTTATGTTTGTTTTACTTATTCATTCTTTTTTGCTTATTATTTTCATTCTCACAGCCAACAATACACATATTTCCATTTCTCTACGCGATTTATATCGAATTGTATCGCATATCCTTAGAACCATATACAAATCTAACGTTATCTGATTTTTTCGGTAAACAGTTTGGCGCCCACCGTGGGGCTAAGGGTATCAGTGATCGTTTGATATAAACCTAAAGTACACGCCAGTTTACAACTTCAAATCAGCAATGGCTTCACCTATCGACCACGAAGTCGGCCTTCAAGATGAAACCAACAACTTGGCACCTAGGGCCGGAAGGCCACTCGATGAAGGCGCTGAGGCTCGAATCGAAGCACCCAAAATTCGAGCAGAAGTATCATTGGATGTCAATTCATAAATAGATCTAGAGGCGAATCAGCGTTCCGAACCGGAAAGGAGCATTCAGGGTGGTACTCGATCCGTAGCTCGAGACACCCATAACGTGGAGGAGATCGGAGTCATCTTGCGGATGATCTTCGTGATGTTACAAGCCCAGCAAATAGCGATAGCTCAGTTGCAGAGCCAAACTCAGGTACAAAGCAGGCCGGAGCCCAATCCGCTTCGAGAAGTCACCCACAGAAGGGAACCAGCCATAGAGAAGCCAAATGAGCAAGAATCGGGGACTACTCCTGAAATTACTAAATTGCTCGAGGAACTCACAAAACGAGTCGAAGCCAGCGATAAAAAAGTAGAAACATATAATTCCAGGGTCGACCAGATCCCGGGGGCTCCACCAATGATAAAAGGGCTAGATTCGAAAAAATTCATTCAAAAGCCTTTTCCCTCGAGTGCAGCCCCAAAACCAATCCCCAAAAAATTTCGTATGCCCGAAATACCCAAATATAACGGAATGACCGACCCCAACGAGCACATCACTTCTTACACGTGTGCCATCAAGGGCAATGATTTGGAAGATGATGAGATCGAATCTGTATTATTAAAAAAAATCGGTGAAACCCTGTCAAAAGGGGCAATGATATGGTATCATAATTTACCATCTAACTCCATTGATTCTTTTGCTATGCTTGCAGATTGCTTCGTAAAAGCTCATGCCAGAGCCAAAAAGGTCGAAACCAGAAAATTGGACTTGTTCAAGGTAATGCAAAAGGATAACGAGATGCTAAGGGAGTTAGTAGCTCGTTTTCAAATAGAACGAATGGATCTGCCACCAGTCACAGACGATTGGGTTGTTCAAGCTTTCACTCAAGGTCTAAATGAGCGGAGCTCGAGGGCTTCGCGGCGGGTGAAGCAAAATCTGATCGAGTACCCAGCTATTACTTGGACTGATGTGCACAATCGATATCAATCCAAAATAAGAGTCGAAGATGACCAGTTGACTTCTAGGACCATTACGAAAAAGCAAAAGTCGACCAGAGATCGATACCAGCCATATAGCGGAAACGATACTACTGCTGAGCATCTGAGGCCTCTTTAAAATCAACCTCGTACACAGGGGGGCTTTATCATTGAACGCATATGTGATGATTATCAAGTTCGGTGCAAAGGAAGTTACTTCGTTATTTCATGACAAACAGTGTCTCAACGGGAAACGTTGTAAGGGCCAAACGATCAAAACAAACCATGCTTGTATAGTTGGCCCGAGCCCTGACGCAAAACATGAACCCATGTATAATGACCTGCAAAGAAATCTCTCCTCCTTACCGATATTCTATGTTCAAGATTTATTATGCAAACAGGATCGAGTTCGAATCATTCACTCGATTGCCAAGCCTACGGGCTACCTTTATTTCGAGTTCGAGCAATCACTCACTCGACCATTAAGCCTACGGGCTACTTTAACTATTACGCCTACGGGCTACATTGCATCGAGTTTGAATCATTCGCTAGATTGCCAAGCCTACGGGCCACCTTTATTTCGAGTTCGAGCAATCACTCACTCTACCATTAAGCCTACGGGCAACTTTGACTATTACGCCTACGGGCTACATTGCATCGAGTTCGAATCATTCACTCGACTGCCAAGCCTACGGGCTACCTTTATTTCGAGTTCGAGCAATCACTCACTCGACCGTTAAGACTACGGGCTACTTTAACTATTACGCCTACGGGCTACATTGCATCGAGTTTGAATCATTCACTCGATTGCCAAGCCTACGGGCCACCTTTATTTTGAGTTCGAGCAATCTCTCACTCGACCATTAAGACTATGGGCTACTTTGACTATTACGCCTACGGGCTACATTGCATCGAGTTCGAATCATTCGCTCGATTGCCAAGCCTACGGGCCACCTTTATTTCGAGTTCGAGCAATCACTCACTCGACCGTTAAGCCTACGGGCTACTTTAACTATTACGCCTACGGGCTACATTGTATCGATTTCGAATCATTCACTCGATTGCCAAGCCTACAGGCTACTTTTATTTCAAGTTCGAGCAATCACTCACTCGACCGTTAAGCCTATGGGCTACTTTAACTATTACGCCTACGGGCTACATTGCATCGAGTTCGAATCATTCGCTCGATTGCCAAGCCTACGGGCCACCTTTATTTCGAGTTCGAGCAATCACTCACTCGACCATTAAGCCTACGGGCTACTTTGACTATTACGCCTACGGGCTACATTGCATCGAGTTCGAATCATTCGCTCGATTGCCAAGCCTATGGGCCACCTTTATTTCGAGTTCGAGCAATCACTCACTCGACCGTTAAGCCTACGGGCTACCTTAACTATTACGCCTACGGGATACATTGCATCGAGTTCGAATCATTCGCTCGATTGCCAAGCCTACGGGCCACCTTTATTTCGAGTTCAAGGAATCACTCACTCGACCATTAAGCCTACGGGCTACTTTGACTATTACGCCTGCAGGCTACATTGCATCAAGTTCGAATCATTCACTCGACTGCTAAGCCCACGGGCTACCTTTATTTTGAGTTCAAGCCATCACTCGCCCGACTATTACGCCTACGGGCTACATTATTTCGAGCAAAACTACTCATTTCTTCGAATTAAAACAAACACTTGACTATTTAAGCTGAAGAACGCTCGAGCCCGATAAAGCAAAGGGGACTACCCATGAGGCCCGAAGGCAACAGAGATTTAAATTCAAACTGTCTATTTAGTTTGAAAGGCCATTTCTCTTCAAAAAAGAAGAAGAAAGATTTGTATTTACAAAAGTTTTGTACAGAAGCGGCGAAAACTCCATCAGAAGTTATCCGATTCAAAGCATGTTGGGCCTCGTTGAAAAGACAGGAAGCCCCTCCGCATTCATCACTGATTGATCTTCTCCGGTCACCAAAGACCGAAGGTAATTGGCAATTCCCACCGGGGAAGAAAATATTCGGGTATCCTCGATAAAGTCGGGGACTATAAAGATGCATAAGATGATCGAGCATTACATCATGGTCGGGATCGATAAAAATATCAGTGTATTTGTGATCGAGCTGCTGGGAAATCATCAGATAAAAACATCAGTGTATATCTGATCGAGCTGCTGGAAAATCATATCGTTTCTCGCCACGTCCTTTTCTGAGAAACGAGGGGACTATCTGTATACGGTCGAAATAGATTTCGGCCTTCCTACGTTCGATCGAGTTCTAGTGTTAAGAAGTCGGAATGAGATTTTGGGAGTGAGCTCTGAGGTCGGTACTAACGAACCTCGAGCCCGAAGGTCGCTCGAGGAGGCGGTTCGATAATCCTATCGAGCCCGTGACCGAATCGATCCGCAAGGCACTGCTTCGAGGTCGAAAATGTGCGACGCCCATCTCGAAGGTCAAACTCGATCCAAGACCGAAGGGCCCGACCCAGTAACGAGTTCGAGCTAGTATCGAGCTCACAGACAAGAGCCGTTGCAACCGCACCAAGAGAGAGAATCTTGGCGGGAATCGAAGAAGAGACAAGTCAGCATGGGCCTTCCACTATATGTTTTATTATTTTTTATAATAACCCTCTTTTATAAAAGGGGGATCCTTGTAAGCCAAAGAGGAGAGAGGAAAAACAGGAGAAAGGAAGATCACTTCTTATAATGATGGTTATCCCCTTATGCTTGTTTTACTTATTCATTCTTTTTTTCTTATTATTTTCATTCTCACAGCCAACAATACACATATTTTCATTTCTCTACGCGATTTATATCGAATTGTATTGCATATCCTTAGAACCATATACAAATCTAACGTTATCCGATTTTTTCGGTAAACACTAATAAATACCAAATAGCACTTATAAACATTCCAGAGCATCATGTGGCATCACATCGTACAGTTCCACACAATTGCATTGTTTCAACAAGAAAGCCATTGCCATATAAGTATATAACTGTTATGAAAATAATTATATTATGGATGTTCATTTATTACTCCACTATAGATAATCTTCCTGAAGAAGATTATCCATTTAGTACTCTGTTGAAGTTTATCTACAAGCAGCTGATGCATGCAGGTTGCAAGCAGCTCATGCAGACAGCTTACAAGCAGCTAAAGAAAAGCCTTGCAGCTGCTTTCTGAAAAGCCTCGCAGCTGCTTCCTTTCTTTTATAAATAGAGGAGTTTTCAGTTCATTATGAATATAACAGTTTGAAGTTGAATAAAATATCAATCTCCCTCTATACTTGTGTGATGACCCAAAATGTCATCTTTAAATTTAATGATTAATTATGTGATCTAAGCACTATTTACCATTACTCGACTTGAGTGTGCAGTCCGTAAAAAATTTTCGGAAAGTTTTCAGGTGAAAAATGAATTAAAATGTGAATTAGAGCTTTAAAACTCAACTGAGTTGACTTTGGTCAACATTTTGAGCAAACGGACTCGGATCAGTGTTTTGATAATTTTGGTAGGTCCGTATCGTGATTTGGGACTTAGGCGTATGCCCGGAATCAAATTCCGAGGTCCCTAGCCCGAGATATGGAATTTTGATGAAAAATTAAAAGTTTAAGTTCAAATAGTGACCGGATGTCAAATTATATGCAAACGACTCCGGAATAGAATTTTGATGATTCCAACAGCTCCGTATGGTGATTTTGGACTTAGGAGCGTGATCGAAATTTTATTTGGAAGTCCGTAGTAGAATCAGGCTTGAAATGCCGAAAGTTAAATTTTTGGAAAATTTGACCGAGGGGTTGACTTTTTGATATCGGGGTCGAAATCCGATTCTGAAAATTTTCATAACTCAGTTATGTCATTTATGACTTGTGTGCAAAATTTGAGGTCAATCGAAATTGATTTGATATGTTTCGGCGCAAAATATAGAAGTTGGAAGAATTGAAAACTCATAATTCGATTCGATGCGCGATTCGTAATTTCGTCGTTGTTTGGCATGGTTTAAAGCCTCAACTAAGTTCATATTGTATTTTGGGATATGTTGGTATATTTGGTTAAGGTCCCGAGGGCCTCGGGTGGATTTCGGAAGGTTAACGGAATGGATTTCGGACAAAAAGGAACTGCTGGAATTTTTCTGCTGCAGAAGCTGTTTTTGGACAGCAACCGGTGCAATCGCAGAGCTGACTTTGGAAGCTTATATCTCGCAATTCATAAGGAATCAGAAAATGTGCAAAACATGAAAGTTGTAGTCGTATGATTATAGGTTCCATAAAGTTAAACTATGCATTATTTGGACATTTGTACAGAAAGTTATGACGGATTGAATGAAGGCTGGTAGAGCAGTTTCGCCAGAAATTTCGCCAGAAATTCTGATGCATGCAGCCGAATTTGGGAGCTTATATCTCGCAATGCATAAGAAATCGGAATAATTGCAAAACATGAAAGTTGTAGTCGGTGGATTCTAGTTTCCAGAAAGCTAAACCATTTATCATTTGGACATTTATACATAAAGTTATGATCAATTAAAGTAAGACTGGTAGAGCTATTTTTGGTGGACTTTTAGTGACGAAAATGGACTTTTAATGACGGATTGGCAGAAACTTAAGGACCAAAAATGCTCATTTCATTTGGAGCACGGTTCTTGGGCGATTTTCAAGGGAAAACATTGGGGTAAGTATTCCTTATCCTATATTGATTATATTTCATGATTCCATACTCAATTACATCATGAATCCGTGAATTTATGGAAGAAAAATCAAGATTTTTGCAAAATCTTCCAAAAACAAAAATTTAAGATTTGGAGGTCGAGTTGTTATCGGATTTTGGTAAAATTAGTATGGGTGGACTCGTAATTGAATGGGTTGTCGGATTTTATAAGTTTCGCCGGATTCCGAGATGTGGGCCCACGGGCAAATTTTGAGCTAATTTCGGATTTTAATGAAAATGTAATATTTTCTTATGAAAGTGATTACTATAATTTTTGTTGACTGTATCGAATTAATTATGACTAGATACGAGTCGATCGGAGTCGAAAAATTGAGAAAAAAGCATAATACTTGGTTAAATTGGAGCAAGTCGAGATAAGTGACTTGTCTAACCTTGTGTGGGGAAAATTTTCCCTAGGATTGGTATTGATGTGATTATTGAAATGTGTTGAAAGTCGTGTGCACGAGGTGACGAGTGTGTACACGGGTTAAATTGCGAAAGATTATATTTTTAAATTGTATAGATCACTGTTGCGCATTTATTAAATTATTTTATCTTGTTATATTCTTCATCATTGATGTGAGATATATACTTCAAATTTGTTTGATCTTTTCTTACTAATTGTTTTACCTGTTTAGTTGAAACTTGGTTTCTTTTATTCTGTGCATTATTTGAAGGTTGATTTTATTTCAATTAAATATTATTAATATGAAGTATTTGACATTTTTAAACTTGATATTGAAGGAACGTAGTAAAGATTTTGAAATATTATTTTCCTATATTATTTACTCCTGAATATTTTTATACTCATTATGAGGGAGCCGTGAGCTCTTTATTGTGGAAGAATATTATTGATGAATTATTTTGACATGAGCCGTGAGCTCTTTATTGTAGAAAAATATTATTGATGAATTATTTTGACATGAGCTGTGAGCTCTTTATTGTGGAAAACTATTATTGATGATTTATTTTGGCATGAGCCGTGAGCTCTTTATTGTGAAAAAATATTATTGTTGAATTATTTTGGCAAGTTAAATTATTTGAGCACTTGAGGTGCAAATTGTGATATATTGTGATATTGATACGCATGCGGTGGTATAAGGTCTGGGTGTTGAAACGCATGCGGTGAGATAAGGGTGGCTTGATACGCGTGGCTAGTAGGGGAACTACTAGAAGTCATGCGGTGTGATAAGGGTGGCTAAAACGCGGGATGCTATTTCGGGAAAATGATTTTCTTTAAATAAATTGTGAAGGCTCCCGCGGTGATATAAGGAAATGAGATATTGTGAATTTATTTATGATTTGGGACTACGAGGCGGTACCTCGGGAGTGCCCTTGTTGATATTGATTTATGGCCGTAGTTGCCTTTGATTATTATTGTGATTTTCATAAAGTTGAAGGAAATTCTGTTTTGATTTTCACGAGATATTATTTGCAATTATTTGGTGTCATTAAATGTGACATACTATTTGATTCATTTTCGATGTCATTTTATTTTACTACATTGATAAATATTTTACCATGACATTATTATATTCCAGTAGGGCCTCACCTGACCTCGTCACTACTCTACCGAGGTTAGGCTTGGCACTTACTGGGTACCGCTGTGGTGTACTCATACTACGCTTCTGCACATCTTTTTGTGCAGATCCAGGTACATTTTACCAGCCTAGACGTCATTGAGTTACCTGCGCACGGAGACTTCGAGGTATATCTGCCAGCGTCCGCAGACTCCGGAGTCCCCTTCTATCATTTTATGTTGCTTCCTTATATTTTATCTAGACCTTGACATATAGAGACATTAAGAATAAATTCTTAGAAGCTTGTGACTTATTTCTACCGGGTTTTGGGAGTTGAAATTGTTTGAATTGTAGTTTATTTATTTCAGATATTTATTATTATTCCTCATTGATAGGCTTACCTAGTCTTAGAGACTAGGTGTCATCACGACCTCCTACGGAAGGAATTTGGGGTCGTGACAAGTTGGTATCAGAGCACTAGGTTCATAGGTGTTATGAGTCACAAGCAGGTTTAGTAGAGTCTTGCGGATCGATACGGAGACGTCTGTACTTATCTTCGAGAGGCTATGGAATTGTTAGGAAATATTCACTTCTTTGACTCTTTATCGTGCGACATTGATTTAGCTTGAAACATATATCTTATATTCCTTTGTATCCACTCGTGTATAACATTGCGCACTCGGTATCAGTTGTGCATCGACGGTTCGTCGATGCTGTGATGGACTATGAGGGAGCCAGAGATGCTCAAACATTGCCTCAACGTGTGGTTCCGACTGAAGATGCGGACGTATTGAGAGATCACCTAGAGAATCATATGCGGGGTGCAACAGACATTGGCGTCTGGTTGATTTATACGAGCTGTGAAGGTTATTATTGTGGATCATCGGACGTTGTGACCTATGACTTTACGCAGTCCACTACCAATAGGTGGATTGCGGGGTCATGTATTATATCAATTTTGGCCTGAAATGTATATATGTGGTACTGAAAGGTTCCCTAAAATTTACATATGTTTAAGACCTGAGATTTTGTAGAGGATAAGGTTGGGACTTACTGTATGTCCGCCTCCTTAATAATCCTATACTTCAATACCAAAGGAATTATAGAAACAACTCTAAATTTATAGAAGGTCTACTCAGCGTGGATGTCACTGTTGCGGATTTTGGAGTGCTTCGGAGTAAGTATAGTTGTTAACGAGATTATAGACTATGTGGTTCGTGCCAAGATTTGTCTGTATGGAGCTCTACTTTTGTGATCGTTGTGTATAAATAGGGGTAAGGGTTACCTCAAAGAAGAATCAAAGAGTATGTTAAGAAATAGGTCAACTCAATAGTGTTGAGTCAGCATAACAAAAGAAGAAATTTTCCTTGGGAGAGATAATTCTCCACCAGTGTTCGTGGTAAGCCTATGAAGAGGGCAGACCAGCCAATGCAACACCACCCACTTGGCTCAGGCAGTCGTCCAGCCCAGTCCACACATCGGATTACTCGGGGTGCTCTAGTAAGTTCTTTTAATGTACCACCGACATGAGTTCCTACAATGGTTATTCCAGTTATCTGGCACAAACTCAATATGAGCAGCCTAACCCGCAAAGGGGTTATTATGAATACGGTGATACTGGAACATCAGGAGAAAAATTTCCCAAACTTGGGAGAGACTTATTTCATTAAATCACTCAGGCTACGTGCCCCAATGCAGTTACTACACCACTCACACGACCAGTTAGGGGTGGAGGACAGACGGGTAAAAGGCATCCTAGAGGTGAAGACCCAGCCAGTGATATATTTCTTTTATGGTATGGCGGAGGTCGCTACATCAGTTGATGTCATTACAGGTATGACTTTGATATAATATAAAGGAATGATTTCCTTAAGTTGATTCGGTTCTCAATATCGAAACGAGTCTTCCTATTGTGCTCCACTTATGAGTGAGCTTCATAATTCTATAATTTACTTATGTGTTTACCCCTGTTGGGAGATTTTATGGAGATAACTACACCTATCATTTCGTATTGGTCACTAATAAGAGCTGCGAGGCTAAATGTGGCTTTTTGTTACTCATTTCGGTAAATTTTGATGTAAATTCCGAATAATTAATTGCAAATTATGAATTATATGCCCTACCGGTATGGGGTTCATTATGTGTTGTGATTTGGTGTAACCGAAATTATTTAAAAGGAGAAAATAGAAATTTTCAATTGGCACGATGTGCATATTACTTGTGATTCAGAACTGAGGACGAGATCCTCACATTTTTATATAAATTGATATGTTTAAACCGGGCTACGAGCTGCGGTGGAAGTTATATAAGGACGAGATCCTTGTGAGAAAAATTCTTGTGTTTAAGTTCTCCCTTGTGAAATTAAATTTGTACTATAGTACTAATAGGGAGTTATGCCTGTTAGGCTTATTTGAAAATTCTTATATGAAATTCTCTGTGCATAGTTGTCAAATTCATGTGGTAATTATTAATTTTTAACCTACGAGGTAGGTGCCCGCCTAGGTGGCATTAAATGTGACTCGTTAATTTGGGTAAATAATTTTGAGGTCTTCATGCCTCGTGTCTCGTTATCAGTATTGTGAAAGTTTGAAATGAGATTTTCGTTAACATGAAGTTAATTAATGATTCGGTAATTGATTATGAACAACTATTAAGACCAGATTCACCCAGAAGGGTGCTCCGTTCATATGGACCGAGGAATGTGTGTAGAGCTTCCAAAAGCTCAAGACAGCTTTGACTACAGCCCCAATGTTGGTATTACCTATAGGTTCAGGATCTTATACTGTGTATTGTGATGTGTCGCGTATTGGTCTCGGCACAATGTTGATGTAAGACAGTAGGGTGGTTGCCTACGCGTCCAGATAGTTAAAGGTACATCAAAAAAAAAAAACATTCGGTCCACGACCTTGAGTTAGCAGCTATTGTTCGTGCCTTGAAGAGTTTGGCTCCATTATTTGTACGGTGTCCATTGTGAGGTCTACACTGATCACCGAAATCTACAATATCTGTTTAAACAGAAGGATCTTAATTTGCGGCAGCGAAGATGGTTGGAGTTACTTAAGGATTATTATATCACCATTCTCTATCATCTTGGGAAGGCCAATGTAGTGGCCGATGCCTTGAGTCATAAGGCGGAGAGTTTGTGCAGCTTACCATATTTACCGGTAGCAAAGAGGCCTCTAGCCTTGGATGTTCAAGCCTTGGCCAACCAGTTTGTTAGACTGGATGTTTCCGAGTCCAGCCGAGTTTTGCTTGTGTGGTTTCTCAGTCTTCTCTTTATGACCGTATCATGGAACGTCAGTATGATGACCCCCGTTTGCTTGTCTTTAAGGACACAGTTCAGCATGACGATGCCAAAGAAGTCACAATTGGAGATGAAAATGTATTACATATGCAGGGCAGGCTATGTGTGCCTAATATAGATGATTTTCATGAATTGATTCTCCAGGAGGCTCACAGTTCACGGTACTCCATACATCTGGGTGCTGCAAAGATGTAGCAGGACTTGAGGCAACATTATTGGTGGAGGAAGATGAAGAAAGACATAGTGGAGTATGTAGCTCGGTGTCTAAATTGTCAACAAGTGAAATATGAGCATCAACGACTGAATGGATTGCTTCAGAAGTTAGAGATTCCAGAATGGAAATGGGAGAGGATCACTATGGATTTCGTTGTTGGGCTCCCACGGACTCAGAGTAAATTCAATGCAGCTTGGGTGATTGTGGATAGATTGACCAAGTCAGCTCATTGCAATCCTATGATGACTACCTACTCTTCCGAGCAGTTGGCTCGAATCTATATTCGCGAGATTGTCAGATTTCACGGCATACCAGTATCTATCATCTCTGACCGGGGTACATAGTTTACCTCACGGTTTTGGAGGGAAGTTCAACGTGAGTTGGGTACTCGGGTAGAGTTGAGTACAGCATTTCACCCTCAGACGGACGGGCAGTCCGAACGCACTATTCAAATACTGGAGGATATGCTTCGTGCATGTGTGATAGATTTTGGGGGTGCTTGGGATCAGTTCTTACCACTTGCGGAGTTTGCTTACAACAACAGTTGCCAGTCAAGCATTTAGATGGCTCCGTATAAGGCCTTGTATGGTAGGCGGTGCCGATCCCTAGTGGGTTGGTTCGAACCGGGCGAGGCTAGGCTATTAGGTACAGACTTGATTCAGGATTGACTTCGTACAGCCCAATCTAGACAGAAGAGTTATGCAAATCGGAAGGTTCGTGATGTTGCATTCATGGTTGGTGAGCAGGTATTGCTCCGGGTTTCGCCTATGAAAGGTGTGATGAGGTTCGGAAAGAAGGGCAATTTGAGCCCTAGGTATATTGGGCCTTTTGAGATTCTTGAGAGAGTTGAAGAGGTGGCTTACAAACTTACACTACCACCTAGTCTCTTTACCGGTCATCCGGTATTCCATGTTTCTATGCTTCGAAAATATCACGGGGATCCGTCTCATGTGCTAGACTTCAGTTCGGTTCAGTTGGACAAGAATCTATCTTATGTTGAGGAACCAATGGCTATTTTGGATAGGCATGTTCGAAAGCTGAGGTCAAAGAACATTGCTTCCGGGAAGGTTCAGTGGAGGGGTCATCCGGTCGAGGAGGCGACTTGGGAGACCGAGCATGATATGCGCATATGTTATCCACACTTATTCACCAGCTTAGGTACTTTTTCTAACTCTGTTCAAGGACGAACGTTTGTTTTAGAGGTGGAGAATGTGATGACCCAAAATGTCATCTTTAAATTTAATGATTAATTATGTGATCTAAGCACTATTTACCATTACTCGACTTGAGTGTGCAGTCCGTAAAAATTTTTCGGAAAGTTTTCAGGTGAAAAATGAATTAAAATGTGAATTAGAGCTTTAAAACTCAACTGAGTTGACTTTGGTCAACACTTTGAGCAAACGGACTCGGATCAGTGTTTTGATAATTTTGGTAGGTCCGTATCGTGATTTGGGACTTAGGCGTATGCCCGGAATCAAATTCCGAGGTCCCTAGCCCGAGATATGGAATTTTGATGAAAAATTAAAAGTTTAAGTTCAAATAGTGACCGGATGTCAAATTATGTGCAAACGACTCCGGAATAGAATTTTGATGATTCCAACAGCTCCGTATGGTGATTTTGGACTTAGGAGCGTGATCGAAATTTTATTTGGAAGTCCGTAGTAGAATTAGGCTTGAAATGCCGAAAGTTAAATTTTTGGGAAGTTTGACCGAGGGGTTGACTTTTTGATATCGGGGTCAAAATCCGATTCTGAAAATTTTCATAACTCAGTTATGTCATTTATGACTTGTGTGCAAAATTTGAGGTCAATCGAAATTGATTTGATATGTTTCGGCGCAAAATATAGAAGTTGGAAGAATTGAAAACTCATAATTCGATTCGATGCGCGATTCGTAATTTCGTCGTTGTTTGGCATGGTTTAAAGCCTCAACTAAGTTCATATTGTATTTTGGGATATGTTGGTATATTTGGTTAAGGTCCCGAGGGCCTCGGGTGGATTTCGGAAGGTTAACGGAATGGATTTCGGACAAAAAGGAACTGCTGGAATTTTTCTGCTGCAGAAGCTGTTTTTGGACAGCAACCGGTGCAATCGCAGAGCTGACTTTGGAAGCTTATATCTCGCAATTCATAAGGAATCAGAAAATGTGCAAAACATGAAAGTTGTAGTCGTATGATTATAGGTTCCATAAAGTTAAACTATGCATTATTTGGACATTTGTACAGAAAGTTATGACGGATTGAATGAAGGCTGGTAGAGCAGTTTCGCCAGAAATTTCGCCAGAAATTCTGATGCATGCAGCCGAATTTGGGAGCTTATATCTCGCAATGCATAAGGAATCGGAATAATTGCAAAACATGAAAGTTGTAGTTGGTGGATTCTAGTTTCCAGAAAGCTAAACCATTTATTATTTGGACATTTATACATAAAGTTATGATCAATTGAAATAAGACTGGTAGAGCTATTTTTGGTGGACTTTTAGTGACGAAAATGGACTTTTAGTGACGGATTGGCAGAAACTTAAGGACCAAAAATGCTCATTTCATTTGGAGCACGGTTCTTGGGCGATTTTCAAGGGAAAACATTGGGGTAAGTATTCCTTATCCTATATTGATTATATTTCATGATTCCATACTCAATTACATCATGAATCCGTGAATTTATGGAAGAAAAATCAAGATTTTTGCAAAATCTTCCAAAAACAAAAATTTAAGATTTGGAGGTCGAGTTGTTATCGGATTTTGGTAAAATTGGTATGGGTGGACTCGTAATTGAATGGGTTATCGGATTTTATAAGTTTCGCCGGATTCCGAGATGTGGGCCCCACGGGCAAATTTTGAGCTAATTTCGGATTTTAATGAAAATATAATATTTTCTTATGAAAGTGATTACTATAATTTTTGTTGACTGTATCGAATTAATTATGACTAGATACGAGTCGATCGGAGTCGGAAAATCGAGAAAAAAGCATAATACTTGGTTAAATTAGAGCAAGTCGAGATAAGTGACTTGTCTAACCTTGTGTGGGGAAAATTTTCCCTAGGATTGGTATTGATGTGATTATTGAAATGTGTTGAAAGTCGTGTGCACGAGGTGACGAGTGTGTACACGGGTTAAATTGCGAAAGATTATATTTTTAAATTGTATAGATCACTGTTGCGCATTTATTAAATTATTTTATCTTGTTATATTCTTCATCATTGATGTGAGATATATACTTCAAATTTGTTTGATCTTTTCTTACTAATTATTTTACCTGTTTAGTTGAAACTTGGTTTCTTTTATTCTGTGCATTATTTGAAGGTTGATTTTATTTTAATTAAATATTATTAATATGAAGTATTTGACATTTTTAAACTTGATATTGAACGAACGTAGTAAAGATTTTGAAATATTATTTTCCTATATTATTTACTCCTGAATATTTTTATACTCATTATGAGGGAGCCGTGAGCTCTTTATTGTGGAAGAATATTATTGATGAATTATTTTGACATGAGCCGTGAGCTCTTTATTGTAGAAAAATATTATTGATGAATTATTTTGACATGAGCTGTGAGCTCTTTATTGTGGAAAACTATTATTGATGATTTATTTTGGCATGAGCCGTGAGCTCTTTATTGTGAAAAAATATTATTGTTGAATTATTTTGGCAAGTTAAATTATTTGAGCACTTGAGGTGCAAATTGTGATATATTGTGATATTGATACGCATGCGGTGGTATAAGGTCTGGGTGTTGAAACGCATGCGGTGAGATAAGGGTGGCTAGTAGGGGAACTACTAGAAGTCATGCGGTGTGATAAGGGTGGCTAAAACGCGGGATGCTATTTCGGGAAAAAAAAATTCTTTAAATAAATTGTGAAGGCTCCCGCGGTGATATAAGGAAATGAGATATTGTGAATTTATTTATGATTTGGGACTACGAGGCGGTACCTCGGGAGTGCCCTTGTTGATATTGATTTATGGCCGTAGTTGCCTTTGATTATTATTGTGATTTTCATAAAGTTGAAGGAAATTCTGTTTTGATTTTCACGAGATATTATTTGCAATTATTTGGTGTCATTAAATGTGACATACTATTTGATTCATTTTCGATGTCATTTTATTTTACTACATTGATAAATATTTTACCATGACATTATTATATTCCAGTAGGGCCTCACCTGACCTCGTCACTACTCTACCGAGGTTAGGCTTGGCACTTACTGGGTACTGCTGTGGTGTACTCATACTACGCTTCTGCACATCTTTTTGTGCAGATCCAGGTACATTTTACCAGCCTAGACGTCATTGAGTTACCTGCGCACGGAGACTTCGAGGTATATCTGCCAGCGTCCGCAGACTCCGGAGTCCCCTTCTATCATTTTATGTTGCTTCCTTATATTTTATCTAGACCTTGACATATAGAGACATTAAGAATAAATTCTTAGAAGCTTGTGACTTATTTCTACCGGGTTTTGGGAGTTGAAATTGTTTGAATTGTAGTTTATTTATTTCAGATATTTATTATTATTCCTCATTGATAGGCTTACCTAGTCTTAGAGACTAGGTGCCATCACGACATCCTACGGAGGGAATTTGGGGTCGTGACAAGTTGGTATCAGAGCACTAGGTTCATAGGTGTTATGAGTCACAAGCAGGTTTAGTAGAGTCTTGCGGATCGGTACGGAGACGTCTGTACTTATCTTCGAGAGGCTATGGAATTGTTAGGAAATATTCACTTCTTTGACTCTTTATCGTGCGACATTGATTTAGCTTGAAACATATATCTTATATTCCTTTGTATCCACTCGTATATAACATTGCGCACTCGGTATCAGTTGTGCATCGACGGTTCGTCGATGCTGTGATGGACTATGAGGGAGCCAGAGATGCTCAAACATTGCCTCAACGTGTGGTTCCGACTGAAGATGCGGACGTATTGAGAGATCACCTAGAGAATCATATGCGGGGTGCAACAGACATTGGCGTCTGGTTGATTTATACGAGCTGTGAAGGTTATTATTGTGGATCATCGGACGTTGTGACCTATGACTTTACGCAGTCCACTACCAATGGGTGGATTGCGGGGTCATGTATTATATCAATTTTGGCCTGAAATGTATATATGTGGTACTGAAAGGTTCCCTAAAATTTACATATGTTTAAGACCTGAGATTTTGTAGAGGATAAGGTTGGGACTTACTGTATGTCCGCCTCCTTAATAATCCTATACTTCAATACCAAAGGAATTATAGAAACAACTCTAAATTTATAGAAGGTCTACTCAGCGTGGATGTCACTGTTGCGGATTTTGGAGTGCTTCGGAGTAAGTATAGTTGTTAACGAGATTATAGACTATGTGGTTCGTGCCAAGATTTGTCTGTATGGAGCTCTACTTTTGTGATCGTTGTGTATAAATATGGGTAAGGGTTACCTCAAAGAAGAATCAAAGAGTATGTTAAGAAATAGGTCAACTCAATAGTGTTGAGTCAGCATAACAAAAGAAGAAATTTTCCTTGGGAGAGATAATTCTCCACCAGTGTTCGTGGTAAGCCTATGAAGAGGGCAGACCAGCCAATGCAACACCACCCACTTGGCTCAGGCAGTCGTCCAGCCCAGTCCACACATCGGATTACTCGAGGTGCTCTAGTAAGTTCTTTTAATGTACCACCGACATGAGTTCCTACAATGGTTATTCCAGTTATCTGGCACAAACTCAATATGAGCAGCCTAACCCGCAAAGGGGTTATTATGAATACGGTGATACTGGAACATCAGGAGAAAAATTTCCCAAACTTGGGAGAGACTTATTTCATTAAATCACTCAGGCTACGTGCCCCAATGCAGTTACTACACCACTCACACGACCAGTTAGGGGTGGAGGACAGACGGGTAAAAGGCATCCTAGAGGTGAAGACCCAGCCAGTGATATATTTCTTTTATGGTATGGCGGAGGTCGCTACATCAGTTGATGTCATTACAGGTATGACTTTGATATAATATAAAGGAATGATTTCCTTAAGTTGATTCGGTTCTCAATATCGAAACGAGTCTTCCTATTGTGCTCCACTTATGAGTGAGCTTCATAATTCTATAATTTACTTATGTGTTTACCCCTGTTGGGAGATTTTATGGAGATAACTACACCTATCATTTCGTATTGGTCACTAATAAGAGCTGCGAGGCTAAATGTGGCTTTTTGTTACTCATTTCGGTAAATTTTGATGTAAATTCCGAATAATTAATTGCAAATTATGAATTATATGCCCTACCGGTATGGGGTTCATTATGTGTTGTGATTTGGTGTAACCGAAATTATTTAAAAGGAGAAAATAGAAATTTTCAATTGGCACGATGTGCATATTACTTGTGATTCAGAACTGAGGACGAGATCCTCACATTTTTATATAAATTGATATGTTTAAACCGGGCTACGAGCTGCGGTGGAAGTTATATAAGGACGAGATCCTTGTGAGAAAAATTCTTGTGTTTAAGTTCTCCCTTGTGAAATTAAATTTGTACTATAGTACTAATAGGGAGTTATGCCTGTTAGGCTTATTTGAAAATTCTTATATGAAATTCTCTGTGCATAGTTGTCAAATTCATGTGGTAATTATTAATTTTTAACCTACGAGGTAGGTGCCCGCCTAGGTGGCATTAAATGTGACTCGTTAATTTGGGTAAATAATTTTGAGGTCTTCATGCCTCGTGTCTCGTTATCAGTATTGTGAAAGTTTGAAATGAGATTTTCGTTAACATGAAGTTAATTAATGATTCGGTAATTGATTATGAACAACTATTAAGACCAGATTCACCCAGAAGGGTGCTCCGTTCATATGGACCGAGGAATGTGTGTAGAGCTTCCAAAAGCTCAAGACAGCTTTGACTACAGCCCCAATGTTGGTATTACCTATAGGTTCAGGATCTTATACTGTGTATTGTGATGTGTCGCGTATTGGTCTCGGCACAATGTTGATGTAAGACAGTAGGGTGGTTGCCTACGCGTCCAGATAGTTAAAGGTACATCAAAAAAAAAAAACATTCGGTCCACGACCTTGAGTTAGCAGCTATTGTTCGTGCCTTGAAGAGTTTGGCTCCATTATTTGTACGGTGTCCATTGTGAGGTCTACACTGATCACCGAAATCTACAATATCTGTTTAAACAGAAGGATCTTAATTTGCGGCAGCGAAGATGGTTGGAGTTACTTAAGGATTATTATATCACCATTCTCTATCATCTTGGGAAGGCCAATGTAGTGGCCGATGCCTTGAGTCATAAGGCGGAGAGTTTGTGCAGCTTACCATATTTACCGGTAGCAAAGAGGCCTCTAGCCTTGGATGTTCAAGCCTTGGCCAACCAGTTTGTTAGACTGGATGTTTCCGAGTCCAGCCGAGTTTTGCTTGTGTGGTTTCTCAGTCTTCTCTTTATGACCGTATCATGGAACGTCAGTATGATGACCCCCGTTTGCTTGTCTTTAAGGACACAGTTCAGCATGACGATGCCAAAGAAGTCACAATTGGAGATGAAAATGTATTACATATGCAGGGCAGGCTATGTGTGCCTAATATAGATGATTTTCATGAATTGATTCTCCAGGAGGCTCACAGTTCACGGTACTCCATACATCTGGGTGCTGCAAAGATGTAGCAGGACTTGAGGCAACATTATTGGTGGAGGAAGATGAAGAAAGACATAGTGGAGTATGTAGCTCGGTGTCTAAATTGTCAACAAGTGAAATATGAGCATCAACGACTGAATGGATTGCTTCAGAAGTTAGAGATTCCAGAATGGAAATGGGAGAGGATCACTATGGATTTCGTTGTTGGGCTCCCACGGACTCAGAGTAAATTCAATGCAGCTTGGGTGATTGTGGATAGATTGACCAAGTCAGCTCATTGCAATCCTATGATGACTACCTACTCTTCCGAGCAGTTGGCTCGAATCTATATTCGCGAGATTGTCAGATTTCACGGCATACCAGTATCTATCATCTCTGACCGGGGTACATAGTTTACCTCACGGTTTTGGAGGGAAGTTCAACGTGAGTTGGGTACTCGGGTAGAGTTGAGTACAGCATTTCACCCTCAGACGGACGGGCAGTCCGAACGCACTATTCAAATACTGGAGGATATGCTTCGTGCATGTGTGATAGATTTTGGGGGTGCTTGGGATCAGTTCTTACCACTTGCGGAGTTTGCTTACAACAACAGTTGCCAGTCAAGCATTTAGATGGCTCCGTATAAGGCCTTGTATGGTAGGCGGTGCCGATCCCTAGTGGGTTGGTTCGAACCGGGCGAGGCTAGGCTATTAGGTACAGACTTGATTCAGGATTGACTTCGTACAGCCCAATCTAGACAGAAGAGTTATGCAAATCGGAAGGTTCGTGATGTTGCATTCATGGTTGGTGAGCAGGTATTGCTCCGGGTTTCGCCTATGAAAGGTGTGATGAGGTTCGGAAAGAAGGGCAATTTGAGCCCTAGGTATATTGGGCCTTTTGAGATTCTTGAGAGAGTTGAAGAGGTGGCTTACAAACTTACACTACCACCTAGTCTCTTTACCGGTCATCCGGTATTCCATGTTTCTATGCTTCGAAAATATCACGGGGATCCGTCTCATGTGCTAGACTTCAGTTCGGTTCAGTTGGACAAGAATCTATCTTATGTTGAGGAACCAATGGCTATTTTGGATAGGCATGTTCGAAAGCTGAGGTCAAAGAACATTGCTTCCGGGAAGGTTCAGTGGAGGGGTCATCCGGTCGAGGAGGCGACTTGGGAGACCGAGCATGATATGCGCATATGTTATCCACACTTATTCACCAGCTTAGGTACTTTTTCTAACTCTGTTCAAGGACGAACGTTTGTTTTAGAGGTGGAGAATGTGATGACCCAAAATGTCATCTTTAAATTTAATGATTAATTATGTGATCTAAGCACTATTTACCATTACTCGACTTGAGTGTGCAGTCCGTAAAAATTTTTCGGAAAGTTTTCAGGTGAAAAATGAATTAAAATGTGAATTAGAGCTTTAAAACTCAACTGAGTTGACTTTGGTCAACACTTTGAGCAAACGGACTCGGATCAGTGTTTTGATAATTTTGGTAGGTCCGTATCGTGATTTGGGACTTAGGCGTATGCCCGGAATCAAATTCCGAGGTCCCTAGCCCGAGATATGGAATTTTGATGAAAAATTAAAAGTTTAAGTTCAAATAGTGACCGGATGTCAAATTATGTGCAAACGACTCCGGAATAGAATTTTGATGATTCCAACAGCTCCGTATGGTGATTTTGGACTTAGGAGCGTGATCGAAATTTTATTTGGAAGTCCGTAGTAGAATTAGGCTTGAAATGCCGAAAGTTAAATTTTTGGGAAGTTTGACCGAGGGGTTGACTTTTTGATATCGGGGTCGAAATCCGATTCTGAAAATTTTCATAACTCAGTTATGTTATTTATGACTTGTGTGCAAAATTTGAGGTCAATCGAAATTGATTTGATATGTTTCGGCGCAAAATATAGAAGTTGGAAGAATTGAAAACTCATAATTCGATTCGATGCGCGATTCGTAATTTCGTCGTTGTTTGGCATGGTTTAAAGCCTCAACTAAGTTCATATTGTATTTTGGGATATGTTGGTATATTTGGTTAAGGTCCCGAGGGCCTCGGGTGGATTTCGGAAGGTTAACGGAATGGATTTCGGACAAAAAGGAACTGCTGGAATTTTTCTGCTGCAGAAGCTGTTTTTGGACAGCAACCGGTGCAATCGCAGAGCTGACTTTGGAAGCTTATATCTCGCAATTCATAAGGAATCAGAAAATGTGCAAAACATGAAAGTTGTAGTCGTATGATTATAGGTTCCATAAAGTTAAACTATGCATTATTTGGACATTTGTACAGAAAGTTATGACGGATTGAATGAAGGCTGGTAGAGCAGTTTCGCCAGAAATTTCGCCAGAAATTCTGATGCATGCAGCCGAATTTGGGAGCTTATATCTCGCAATGCATAAGGAATCGGAATAATTGCAAAACATGAAAGTTGTAGTTGGTGGATTCTAGTTTCCAGAAAGCTAAACCATTTATCATTTGGATATTTACACATAAAGTTATGATCAATTGAAATAAGACTAGTAGAGCTATTTTTGGTGGACTTTTAGTGACGAAAATGGACTTTTAGTGACGGATTGGCAGAAACTTAAGGACCAAAAATGCTCATTTCATTTGGAGCACGGTTCTTGGGCGATTTTCAAGGGAAAACATTGGGGTAAGTATTCCTTATCCTATATTAATTATATTTCATGATTCCATACTCAATTACATCATGAATCCGTGAATTTATGGAAGAAAAATCAAGATTTTTGCAAAATCTTCCAAAAACAAAAATTTAAGATTTGGAGGTCGAGTTGTTATCGGATTTTGGTAAAATTGGTATGGGTGGACTCGTAATTGAATGGGTTATCGGATTTTATAAGTTTCGCCGGATTCCGAGATGTGGGCCCCACGGGCAAATTTTGAGCTAATTTCGGATTTTAATGAAAATGTAATATTTTCTTATGAAAGTGATTACTATAATTTTTGTTGACTGTATCGAATTAATTATGACTAGATACGAGTCGATCGGAGTCGGAAAATCGAGGAAAAAAGCATAATACTTGGTTAAATTAGAGCAAGTCGAGATAAGTGACTTGTCTAACCTTGTGTGGGGAAAATTTCCCCTAGGATTGGTATTGATGTGATTATTGAAATGTGTTGAAAGTCGTGTGCACGAGGTGACGAGTGTGTACACGGGTTAAATTGCGAAAGATTATATTTTTAAATTGTGTAGATCATTGTTGCGCATTTATTAAATTATTTTATCTTGTTATATTCTTCATCATTGATGTGAGATATATACTTCAAATTTGTTTGATCTTTTCTTACTAATTGTTTTACCTGTTTAGTTGAAACTTGGTTTCTTTTATTCTGTGCATTATTTGAAGGTTGATTTTATTTAAATTAAATATTATTAATATGAAGTATTTGACATTTTTAAACTTGATATTGAAGGAACGTAGTAAAGATTTTGAAATATTATTTTCCTATATTATTTACTCCTGAATATTTTTATACTCATTGTGAGGGAGCCGTGAGCTCTTTATTGTGGAAGAATATTATTGATGAATTATTTTGACATGAGCCGTGAGCTCTTTATTGTGGAAAAATATTATTGATGAATTATTTTGACATGAGCTGTGAGCTCTTTATTGTGGAAAACTATTATTGATGATTTATTTTGGCATGAGCCATGAGCTCTTTATTGTGAAAAAATATTATTGTTGAATTACTTTGGCAAGTTAAATTATTTGAGCATTTGAGGTGCAAATTGTGATATATTGTGATATTGATACGCATGCGGTGGTATAAGGTCTGGGTGTTGAAACGCATGCGGTGAGATAAGGGTGGCTTGATACGCGTGGCTAGTAGGGGAACTACTAGAAGTCATGCGGTGTGATAAGGGTGGCTAAAACGCGGGATGCTATTTCGGAAAAAAATGTTTTCTTTAAATAAATTGTGAAGGCTCCCGCGGTGATATAAGAAAATGAGATATTGTGAATTTATTTATGATTTGGGACTACGAGGCGGTACCTCGGGAGTGCCCTTGTTGATATTGATTTATGGCCGTAGTTGCCTTTGATTATTATTGTGATTTTCATAAAGTTGAAGGAAATTCTGTTTTGATTTCCACGAGATATTATTTGCAATTATTTGGTGTCATTAAATGTGACATACTATTTGATTCATTTTCGATGTCATTTTATTTTACTACATTGATAAATATTTTACCATGACATTATTATATTCCAGTAGGGCCTCACCTGACCTCGTCACTACTCTACCGAAGTTAGGCTTGGCACTTACTGGGTACCGCTGTGGTATACTCATACTACGCTTCTGCACATCTTTTTGTGCAGATCCAGGTACATTTTACCAGCCTAGACGTCATTGAGTTACCTGCGCACGGAGACTTCGAGGTATATCTGCCAGCGTCCGCAGACTCCGGAGTCCCCTTCTATCATTTTATGTTGCTTCCTTATATTTTATCTAGACCTTGACATATAGAGACATTAAGAATAAATTCTTAGAAGCTTGTGACTTATTTCTACCGGGTTTTGGGAGTTGAAATTGTTTGAATTGTAGTTTATTTATTTCAGATATTTATTATTATTCCTCATTGATAGGCTTACCTAGTCTTAGAGACTAGGTGCCATCACGACATCCTACGGAGGGAATTTGGGGTCGTGACAACTTGTCTTCGGTTTTTTTACTTTACAGTCTTTATTTTATAACACGTTATCAGCACGAGTTTCTAACCTTGTCATCAGTCTGAAAGTATTTTTATCAGAATAAAAATCACCAATTGACTGTAGGCAACTCGGCAAATAAAGGTGGAGTGTTTCTTCTCTCGTGACGTAATTAGTGAGTCTTTGTTATAAATTCCATTTCTCTGAACTCCTGAGATGCAATCCTACTGGTATTCTTAAGATAATACTACTATTAAATTATGTTCTTTATGTCTTTTGAGCTTGAATAAATATATGTTTATCATGTATGTTAATTACTGTCTTTCTAGCCAACTAATGATGCCGATGCCGTTTTAATTGGATGTGGTCTCGTGAAATTGAAAAGAACAATTGATTTTACTTAAGTTGTTATATGGTCGCGAGACACACCAGTTTTTATGTGGCAAACGATTGCGGTCTACGTACATGTATACAATAGTTATTTTGTGCTTATTGTCATCCTAATTATCTTAATAATGGATTACAAAGTGAATACCATTGTTAGATCCACTTAAACTCCAGCAGAGTTTGCAAGAAATATACAATCACCAGAAGTGGTTATGTTTCGTATATCTCATTGTAACTAAATTTTGTTAACCACTAGAAGTGGTATATGCCTATGACCACCAGAAGTGATAATTTAGGCTTTCTGTGGTTACAATTAATGATAAGCTAGAGAAATATTCTCTATATTACATGCACGCCTCGATTTGCTCCTGAAGTAGTAAATATTTTAAAAGAGGTTGAAGCACAATTGATGTGATTAATGCGCGTTCAGATAATTATATTCGATTTCCTGAAGGATGAGAATTTTTGATAAATATGAATCCATTCCCTGAAGTGAATGTGATAATATTAATAAAGTCGTAAATATGAACGTGCTCTTGATGTAAATATATTACAATTCACCTCCAGAAGAGGTAATATTATTGAGAGAATATATACTCAATTTTTCATATTTTAATTTGCTCCTAAAGAAGTAACACAATTGAAATTTTCTCCCGAAGCAGGAAAATATTATGAAATTGTGTCTTTCTGTGCGTAAATAAAATAATGAGCTATTCAAAGTTATTTTTGAAGCACATTTCCATTCCCTGTAGTGAATGAAGAAATACCACAACTCACCTCCGGAAGAGCTAGAATAACAAATGATATAAATATTATTTTTGTGGCATAAAGATCATTGTCGCACGTACCTGTTGTACGTAAAACATCTTGGATAATTTTATTAAGTATCATTCTAAGGCAAAAGCATTCTTGTAGAATGCTTTCTACTACAACCACATTAATATATTATGGTTAGTTATTGAGTTCCCCGAAGGAAATAACAACTCGTGTATCTTTCCTTAAAAGATGCAATGACTATGTGGTTGCCGTATTGATACAAAATATTCAGATGTTAATGATATTTCTCCTTGAAGGAGATATTTGTCACAAAGTTAGTGGTAGAAATATTAAAATTCTTAATTTTCGTCATTTATAAATTTAGAATTAGTTTTATATTGTTCATTTGATTATGATTTTCTCTCATGATACCAGAAGTGTCTGAGCAATATTTGATAGTACAAAATGTATCAACAACTCCTGAAGAGCTAATTGTTGTCTAGAAGACACATGACACCAGTAGTGTCTGGTAAATATTAGATTATGGATAATAAAGAAAGGCTCTCGAAGAGCTTATATACAAATATGTCATTCATATTATATGATTATGGTCAATATGTTGTAGTAAACCCGAAGTTTACTGATACAAATGGCTATTATATTGAGACCACAAATGATTGGAAGACTAAAAATCTCCATGTTTCCACAATCATATGGGGTAAAATAATATGTATGTGAGAAGTTACCCGCCTTATTCTTCAAGTTGTACTATATCATGTATCACAGTAAACCAGAAGTTTACTAATGCAAAAGCAGTCACAGTAAATCAGAAGTTTTACTGAGGCAAAAGTAGCTACAGTAAATCAGAAATTTACAGATACAAAAGTAGCCACAGTAAATCAGAAGTTTACTGATGCAAAAGATTATGCCATAGTAAACTAGAAGTTTACTTAGAGATAGCACATGCTATGATAAACTTGAAGTTTTCATTTGCCATCTTTAAATGAGCTATTTGAGAATTCAGATAAGCATATACTGAAGAACTAGAAGATTCTTCAAGAATTCTCTTGTGTTGCTTGTTCTCATAATAACTTGATTATACCAGCTAAAGTTGGGACTAAAATCCCCGAATTCTGGAATATATAAAAGGTGAATATGGGCTCATTCACCTATCATGTGAACCACTTATAGATGCATGTATAAGATGGTTACATGTATGTTTATTGTCAACCTGTAGTTTGGCATTTGAAATTATCTTTCTCAATTAAGAACATAATTTTCAGATTATGAAATCAAGATAGTTCATCTTGATGATGCTAGTTTAGCATTGAATACCTCCTATTAATGGCTAAACTATTACTTATGAGAACAAAGCCTCATGTGTTGGTCTAAGATTTTCTAAATTGCATACAGTAGCACTTGTATGCATCAGACCAATAAAATATGATAAGTCCTCCCCTCATAATTGGTTTAGGATCAGAAACCAAATATTTTTACTATCTAATAACTTTTGATGTGTGGAATATGATTAATTTCTCTACCACAATGCACAAAGATAGGTTTTTCAAAGAAGATTGAGGATATGAGTTAGTTTTTCTAACATTTGGGGGATGGAATAAAACAGCTAAAAAATATGCTATATGAATCGAATTATCATTAATATGATCCTCGCTTAGAAGATAATTCAAGTCAAATGCCAGAAGCATTTGCTGATCTAAAATTAAATATCATATTTCAGCTGCAAATACTCCTATTAAAATTATGTCCCTGAAGGATAGAGTTTACTGTACGCATGAAGTGTGGTAGACCAATCGGTTCCAAAGGTAACAATCCTTGAAAAGAATAGGATCAAATGATCAAAATGATCATAATAAGGAGGAAATAAGCTCTGGAAGAGCCCACGACATAACATTTCATGAAACTCTGGAAGAAGTTCAGGTACCTGAAAATAAAGAAAGTGATGAGATCTCAACAAGTTATGTCGCTTGCGAACCGATATGAAATTATCGTCGACGATATATTTGATATAATATAGTGTACAATATTGTAAAAGATTGTGAGGATCGGACTTGTAGTCCAGACACCTGAAGATGTCATGCCATCTAAATGCAAGGCATAACCTATATGACTCATTTGATTAAGTCTATATGAAGATTCCTGAAGGATTTAAAATGCCTGAAGCATATAGTTCAAAACATCGTGAAATGCATTCAATCATAGTACAAAGATCTTTGTACGGTTTAAATCAATCTAGGCGCATGTGATATAATCACCTCACTGAATTGATGAATGAAGGTTATGTAAATGAAGGCATTTGTCCATGCATTTTTACAAAGAACACAACATCATAGCTTGTTATACTTGTTGTTTATGTTAACGGCATAAATATCATAGGAACTCCAGAAGAGCTCCAAAGGGAAAAACTTTGTCTTAGTCTGCAAATTGAATATTTAGCAGACGAGATCTTTATCCATCAATCTGTCTATACAGAAAAGGTCTTAAAAACGCTTTTACATGGACAAAGCGCACCCATTAAGTACACCAATTGGATGTTCGATCACTTGAAGTGAATAAGGATCCGTTCTGACCTCCAGAAGAGAATGAGGAACTCCTTGGTCCTGAAATACTCTATCTCAGTGCAATTGATGCACTTATGTATCTTGTTAATGCTACAAGGTCTGACATAGCATTTTCGGTTAATTTACTAGCAAGATATAGCTCTTCTCCTACACGGAGATATTGGAATGGGATTAAGCATATATTGCGATATTTAAAGGGAACTCTTGATATGAGTTTGTTTTATGCTAACAAAGGTAGTGCAGATCTTATTGGTTATGCAAATACAGGTTATTTATCTGATCCCCATAAAGTTCGATCTCAAATCAGGTATGTGTTTACATGTGGAGGTATTGTCATATCATGGCGCTTCACAAAGCAATCTATTGCTGCTACTTCTTCAAATCATGCTGGGATAATAGTTATTCATGAAGCAAGTAGGGAATGCATATGGTTGAGATCAATGATTCATTTTATTCGAGAAAAATATGGGTTGGAATGTGATAAAAGACCCACAATTTTATACGAAGACAATGTTGCATGCATAGGCCAATTGAAGGAAAGGAGATAGAACGAAGCACATTTCACCAAAAAATTTCTATACACACGATCTTCAGAAAAATGGTGACATTGATGTGCAACAAATTCGTTCAAGTGACAATCCAGCAGATTTATTCACTAAATCTTTACCAACTTTAATTTTTGAGAAGATGGTATACAAGATTGGAATGCGAAAACTTAAATATTTGAAACAAGATTTTTATCAGGGGGAGTAAAATACGCGATGTGCTCTTTTTTCCTTACTAAGGTTTTTTCCCACAGGGTTTTCCTTATAAGGTTTTTAATGAGGCAGCTAGCAATGCGTATTACTAAATATGTGTACTCTTTTTCCTTCACTAGGATTTTTTCCCATAGGGTTTTTTCCTAGTAAGGTTTTAATAAGGCACATTATCTTTTAATGAATATTCAAGGGGGAGTGTTATGAAAATAATTATATTGTGAATGTTCATTTATTACTCCACTATAGATAATCTTCCTGAAGAAGATTATCCATTTAGTACTCTGTTGAAGTTTATCTACAAGCAGCTGATGCAGGCAGGTTGCAAGCAGCTCAATGAAATGATTTGCAGCAGCTTCTTATTAAACAGGCAGGTTGCAAACAGCTCATGCAGACAGCTTACAAGCAGCTAAAGAAAAGCCTTGCAGCTGCTTTCTGAAAAGCCTCGTAGCTGCTTCCTTTCTTTTATAAATAGAGGAGTTTTCAGTTCATTATGAATATAACAGTTTGAAGTTGAATAAAATATCAATCTCCCTCTATACTTATCTTCGGTTTCTTTACTTTACAGTCTTTATTTTATAACAATAACAACGGATATACGCAGACGAGGAAAAACAAGACTGTAAAATCAATAGTCTGTTACGAGGGCCGGCCTAATGGCCAAGCAAATAAAGCAGTTGCTTAGGGTCCCTTATTTGTAGGGCTCCAAAAAAGAATTTAATAATTAATGTATTTGTCCATTTTTTTTTTTACAATATTAAGTATTTGAAAAGAAAATAAAAATGCAAATTTCAAGGAAAGGGGGCCGTTGAAGAACAATTGGAAAAGGAATATATTTTTGGGATTCATGCCTTATTACGCGTGAACATTCCACAATCTTGCCTCATTTATGTACCATCATTATTATCAATGGGCTCACATTCTTTTTATCTCTTTTTATCTTTCTCTGCAAAAGTCTATTAACTTTTACTATTCTATTGTTCCTGTGACCTTCTCTACATTCCAATCTCATAGAGTCACTATCACAAAATAAAAGAGCAGAACACAAGTACCATCTATTTTATTTGTTCTCAAGTATTTTGGCGTTATATCAAGAATTTTGAAGTAGCAAAAGCTTATCAAATTATCTATTTGTTGAGTCAGGTTTGATTGTTTCATATTTTATTATTTGCATCTACTTTTAAAATTTTTTGAATATATTTTCTTTGTAAGTATATATTGTCTTTTTAGTTATTTATTAGAGTTTTAATATGTCAACTAGAAAATATGAATCCGAATGTTTAAAACGTCAAAAAAGGAAAAGATTGAAACTCTAATATAATCCCAAAAATGAGCACTTGATAAATTTGTAGCGAATAGTAAAAATTCTAAATCAGAAAATGTGGAAGATTTTATGATAGATGAACAAATCACTAATATAATTGAGATAGACAACAATAAA
This sequence comes from Nicotiana tomentosiformis, assembly GCF_000390325.3. Classification (NCBI taxonomy): domain Eukaryota; kingdom Viridiplantae; phylum Streptophyta; class Magnoliopsida; order Solanales; family Solanaceae; genus Nicotiana; species Nicotiana tomentosiformis. The sequence goes on from NC_090819.1 coordinate 19,716,491, forward strand.
ATTCAAGAAGAAAAGGAAGAGGGATAAGTTGGCGAGAAACCTAACATATATCCTCAAGGAAAACAAGAAATTCTAAATAAGTTAGATAATTATACTCCTAGAAACATATATGATCCTAGTCAATGGACTAGTATAGACACAAAGTTGAGAGATCTATTAGTAGAAAAGGGGCCAATTAAAATTACTAACATAGATTTTCCAAAGGATAAATTCTTTAGACATTTTTCTACCACAAACTATATTCAAAAATTGGCTAATGGAGAAAGACATGAAAGAAGATGGTTAGTTTACTCTAAACATTTGGAAATGTATTTTTGTTTTTGTTGTAAGTTGTTTAATACGACTTCTAGCTTTTGTAGCAGTAAATTAGCTAGTGATGGTAGTAATGATTGGAGAAATATAAGTGCTAAGCTCAAATCTCATGAAACATCAAAAGAGTATATTATTAATATGGGTGCATGGATTGATTTAGAAATGAGATTGCACAAAAGTAAAATAATTGATAAAGATGTTCAAGACAAATCAATAGAGATAGAGAGCACTAGAAAAATGTATTATCAAGAAATATTACTGTGATTTGGCATTTAGGGAAAAAAATGAAAAGATCTATCAAGAAAGTAACGGAAATTTTTTGAGACTAATTAAAAGGATTGCAGAATTTGATCCAATCATGAAGGAACATGTTCGCCGAATTAAGCATGATGAAATCCATAATCATTACCTTGGACATAATATACAAAATGAATTGATAAATTTATTACCTAGTGAAATTAAGAATAAAATTATTGACAAAATTGTAAAAACAAAGTACTTCTCAATCATACTTGATTGCACTCCAGATGCAAGTCATCAAGAACAAATGTCTTTTATATTATGGAGTGTCGACATCACTGTAATTCCAGTAAGAATTACTGAATATTTTTTACAGTTTTTAAAAGTTGAGGAGACAAGTGAAAATGGTATTTTTGAAGTTATTGTAGATGAGATAAAATATTGGAATTGATATTGATAATTTAAGAGGACAAGGATATAATAATGGATCCAATATAAAGGAAAAACACCAAGGAGTGCAAAAAAGACTATTCGACATAAATCCTAGATCATTTTATACACCATGTGGTTGTCATAATCTAAATTTGGTACTTTGTGATATGGCTAATTCTTGTACCAAAGCTATATCATTTTTTGGGGCAGTACACTGCATATATTAACTATTTTCTTCTTCTACTAAGCGATGAAAATTTTTAAAAGATAATGTACCTATCCTAACTCTTAAATCATTATCACAAACGCGTTGGGAAAGTCGTATTGAAAGTCTTAAAGCAATACGATTTCAAACTCCATAAATAAGAAATGCTTTATGAAAATTAGTAGAAGTTAGTGAGGATCCAAAAACTAAAAGCGAAACTAGTTGTTTAGCAACTTATGAGCTTGAAAGTTTTGAGTTTTTACTAGGTATGACTATTTGGTATGATATACAATTTGCAGTTAATTCAGTTAGCAAACATTTACAATCAAAAGATATACATATTGATGTTCCCATAGATCAACTTAGGGGTTTGATTTCTTTTTTCAAAAAATATAAAGAAGAAGGATTTTCAACTGCCATGATTTCTACTAAGGAAATTGCATATGGGTCGAATATAGAACCAGAATTTCGTAATAAACGTGTAATATATAGAAAGAAACAATTTGATGAGAATATTGTGTAATATATAGAAAGAAACAATTTGATGAGAATATTGATAATGAAATTACAAAGTCTCTTGAAGAATCTTTTAGAGTTGATTACTTCTTATACATTATAGACCAAGCTATTTTTCACTTCAAAATAGATTTGAACAATTTGAAGCGTATGAAAATATTTTTGGTTTCCTATTTAGTGGCAAAAAGTTGAGATCTTTAGATGATGAGAACTTAAAGAAAAATTGTCTTAACCTTAAATGTTCTTTGAAACATAATAGTCACTCTCATATTGATGGTTTAAACTTATTTTCTGAATTAAATGTTTTAAAGAAAATAATACATGTAGAAGATGATACTCTAATCGATATACTTAACCATATAAAAAGACTTGATTCTTTTTCAAATGTTTATATTGCTTATAGAATAATGTTAACAATTCCCGTAACAGTTGCCTCAGCAAAAATAAGTTTTTTAAAATTAAAATTAATAAAATCTTACTTAAGATCAACAATGTCTCAAGATAGATTAATGGATTAGCTATATTATCAATTGAAAAAGAATTATTAAAAAAAATCGATTATAAACAAATTATTAATAATTTCGCATCTCAAAAAGCTAGAAAAATAAATTTCAAATAATATTATGAGTTTTCTTCTAGAACAAAAATCTTAGGGGCCCTTATTGAAATTTGGCTTTATGCCACAAATATCATTGAGCCGGCCCTGTCTGTTACTTCCTCTTTTTTCATTTGATCTTCAACAGATGATAATATGAACTCAGAAAATAAATATAAATTCCTTAAGATTGTTATCAATAATGTGTTCAAAATTAGAAAATCAGATAAGCAAACAAACGTTAGTTCAATAACCAAATTGTAAAATAATTCCGAACCCACTGAATTCATATTGTGTCCTTAAGGAATTTAATCCCCTCACTGTTGCCCAAGGTTATGGATTAATTCCTCCCAAGATAGAACGGAATAACTATTCTGTGATAGCGGCACTACAAATCACAGAACTTCAGCGAACTCAACAAACAGAGCAAATCACACTTGACACTTATATTTATTTGAAAAATAATGCAACAATGTAGAAAAGAGGAAAAAAAATTTCCAAGCCTCTAAATTTATATATAGACAAAGGAAGGGTGAGATGGAGAGGTGCAAACCAAAATATGCATTTACTATTTCACACACTTTAAAGGAAAAAAACCAACAGTCAAAAAAGGTCGATTTGCCCCTACGTGCAACCAGAAATATATGCTTTGAAAAGATAATGTTCCAAAGTATCTAAACTTGTCATACTATAGGTTGACAGTTACTTGACAACACATCTCAATTCTGAGATCTATATCCTCTACTGCTTCTGCTTTTCAAATTTGAAAACCTTTTAATGTAGAGTATTGACAATATAAAATTCTGAGACTCTAGTCATGACTCCGTTGCCCACATGCTGAGAGCATTGACAATATAAAATTGATAGTTTGTTTTTTCTCTTTTTTGTTTAGCATTAGTAAAAGTTGATAACAAGTTAGAAGATACGATTATAAGTTACCAATGATATACAGCGTGATACTCCCAAAGAAATGAACAAGGAATTATCACACCAAAAAATGAACCAAATATTTTATCATTTCTTTTTCTTTTGGTCGTCGCAAAAAGGAAGAGAAGAGTGTCCAAAAATATTAATCTCATTTCTCTTTCTAATTTTCAGAAGTCAGACCAAGCAATAGATAAAAAAAGGTAGTTTGATGCACAAAAAAATTCATATACACACAGAATTTGAGAAAGGGTCGCACTTCAAATGTGTGAGACAGACAGTCTAATTTAATACAAGTATTAATGGTTGTCTCTGGCCGAACGCGGTGACCAAGCAATATATATTCTAACTGTAATGAATGTAACAATGCTTTTTTAGTTAAGGAAAAACACACACAACGCTCTCATCAAATGAGGAGAGTATTAAATGGTTATACTTAAAACAGAGGACTGAGTTATTGGTCCATCCTCCTTAATTAAGGAATCTGAAATTTGCCTGTGGAAATCTGAATCAAATAAATAAATGACTTTAGAAAAAGCATATGGTTGATCAGAAGTTCACTGCAAAGAGATGAAAGAAACATCTCAAATAAAATTAGGCAGGGGAAGGCATGTCTATATAGTCAGATAGACTTCTTCCAAGTTCAATTAATTGAATGCCTGCCATAAGAATTCTAATTTATGTATTTGATTACTGGTCTTCTGTTCGAGGTTTTGACCAGAAAATTTAATGTTCTTTCTCTTTTAAAGACATTTTATAAAATTAAATATGTACCACTCGGATATTCTAATACCTTCGGACATTATTTTCAAAGTTTAGGTATGTATACGGTCAAAATCGATTTGAGTCAATTGTACAGACTAATCGAGACGATAATGTTTCGATCTAAGGATATCTGCATGACAAGCTCGGTCGAGATCCGAAGTAAGGGCGACGAGCTTCGAGCTCTAAGACCGATCAATGACAAGCTCGATATCATTATCGAGCACTTATCCAAATCGAACTACGAGGCAAAGCGGAGATTATCGAAGATGCATGGACCGACCAACACTCACCCCGAATACCGAGACTCCAAGTCAGAATCGAGCTCGGGCCAAGGCCGAGGGCTCGATCCAACACCAAGCTCGAGCTAGTATCGAGCTCGCAGACTAGGGCCGTTGCAACCGCATTATGGGAGAGCATCTTGCCGTAAATCGAGGAAAAGACAATACATCATGGGTTCTCCACTAACGTATTTTTTATTGTATATAAAGTAGGATCCCTCTACTATAAAGAGGGACATGGATTGTAAGCAAGAGGGACACACTGTAACAAAAGATCACTTCTCATATTGAAAGATATCTCTTTGTGCTTGTATTACTTTATCCTATTCATTCTTTTTGCTCATTTTTTGCATTCTCATAGTCAAGAATACACATATCTCTATTTCTCTACACGATTTATATCAAATTGTATCGCATATTCTTAGAACTATACACAAATCTAACGTTATCCGATTTTTCCGGTAAATAGTTTGGTGCCCACCGTGGGGCTAAGGATAACAGTGATTGTTTGATATAAATCTACAGTACACACCGGCTTACAACTTCAAATCAGCAATGGCTTTATCTATCGACCACGGAGCGGCCTTCAAGATGAAACCAACAACTTGGCACCTGGGGCCGGAAGGCCACTCAATGATGGCACTGAGGCTCGAATCGAAGCACCCGAAATTAGTCGAAGTACCATTGGACGTCAATTCACAAATAGCTCTAGAGGTGCATCAGCGTTCCGAACTGGAAAGAAGCATTCGGGGTGGTACTCGATCCGTAGCTCGAGACACCCATAACGTGGAGGAGATCGGAGTCAGCTTACGGATGATCTTCGAGATGTTACAAACCCAGCAAATAGCGATAGCTCAGTTGCAGAGCCAAACTCAGGAACAAAGCAGGCCAGAGTCCAATCCGCTTCGAGGAATCACCCACAGAACGGAACCAGCCATAGTGAAGTCAAATGAACAAAAATTGGGGACTACTCCCGAAATTACTAAATTGCTCGAGGAACTCACAAAATGAGTCGAAGCCAATGATAAAAAAGTAAAAACATATAATTCCAGGGTCAATCAGATCCCAAGAGCTCCACCAATGATAAAAGGGCTAGATTCAAAAAAAATTCATCCAAAAGCCTTTTTCCTTGAGTGCGGCCCCAAAACCACTCCCCAAAAAATTTCGTATGCCCGAAATACCCAAATATAACGGAATGATCGACCCCAACGAGCACGTCACTTCTTACACGTGTGCCACTAAGGGCAATGATTTGGAAGATGATGAGATTGAATCTGTATTATTAAAAAAATTCGGTGAAACCCTGTCATAGGGGACAATGGTATGGTATCATAATTTACCATCTAACTCTATTGATTATTTTGCTATGCTTGCAGATTGCTTCATAAAAGCACATGCCGGAGCCATAAAGGTCGAAACCAGAAAGTCGGATATGTTCAAGGTAATACAAAAGGATAACGAGATGCTAAGGGAGTTCGTAGCTCGTTTTCAAATGGAACGAATGGATCTTCCACCAGTCACAGACGATTGGGCTGTTCAAGCTTTCACTCAAGGTCTAAACGAGCGGAGCTCGATAGCTTCACGGCGGCTGAAGCAAAATATGATCGAGTACCCAGCTATTACTTGGACCTATATATACAATCGATATCAATCCAAAATAAGAGTTGAAGATGACCAGTTGATTTCTAGGTCCGTTACGAAAAAGCAAAATTCGACCAGAGATCGATACCAGTCATATAGCGGAAACTATACTACTGCTGAGTATCCAAGGCCTATTTAAAATCAACCTCATATACAGGGGGGCTCTATCATTGAACGCATCTGTGATGATTATCAAGTTCGGTGCAAAGGAGGTTACTTCGTTATTTCATGACAAACAGTGTCTCAACAGGAACGTTGTAAGAGCCAAATGGTCAAGGCGAACCATGCTTATGTAGTTGGCCCGAGCCCTGACGCAAAACATGAACCCATGTATAATGACTTGCAAAGAAAGCCCTCTTCTTTACCGATATTCTATGTTCAAGATTTATTATGCAAACAGGACCGAGTTCGAGCAAGCACTCACTCGACTATTACACCTACGGGCTACATTGCATTGAATTCAAATTATTCACTCGACTGCTAAGCCTACGGGCTACGTTTATTTCGAGTTCGAGCAAGCACTCACTCGACTATTACGCCTACGGGCTACATTGCATCGAGTTCGAATCATTCACTCGACTTCTAAGCCTACGGGCTACGTTTATTTCGAGTTCGAGCAAGCACTCACTTGACTATTACGCCTACGGGCTACATTGCATCGAGTTCAAATCATTTACTCGACTGCTAAGCCTACGGGCTACTTTTTTTTCGATTTCTAGCAAGCACACTCGACTATTATGCCTACGGGCTACATTATTTCGAGTTCGAATCATTCACTCAACTGCTAAGCCTACATGCTGCTTTTTTTTCGAGTTCGAGCAAGCACTCACTCGACTATTACGCCTACGGGCTACATTATTTCGAGTTCGAATCATTCACTCGACTACTAAGCCTACGGGCTACATTTATTTTGAGTTCGAGCAAGCACTCACTCGACTATTATGCCTACGGGCTACATTGCATCGAGTTCGAATCATTCACTCGACTGCTAAGCCTACGTGCTGCTTTTATTTCTAGTTCGAGCAATCGCTCACTCGACCATTAAGCCTACGGGTTACTTTGACCATTACGCCTACGGGCTACCTTATTTCGAGTTCGAATCATTCACTCGACCACTAAGCCTATGGGCTACTTTTATTTCGAGTTCGAGCAAGCACTCACTCGACTATTACGCCTACGGGCTACATTATTTCGAGTTTGAATCATTCACTCGACTACTAAGCCTACGGGCTACTTTTATTTTGAGTTCGAGCAAGCACTCACCCGACTATTATGCCTACGAGCTACATTGCATCGAGTTTGAATCATTCACTTAACTGCTAAGCCTACGAGTTGCTTTTATTTTGAGTTCGAGCAATCGCTCACTCGACCATTAAGCCTACGGGTTACTTTGACCATTACGCCTGCGGGCTATGTTATTTCGAGTTCGAATCATTCACTCGATAACTAAGCCTATGGGCTACTTTTATTTCGAGTTCGAGCAAGCGCTTACTCGACTATTACATGTCCTAATTGCTACTTGTTAGTCATTGTTTCCCCCTGTTCATGATATTAGTTTTTTCCATAGTTTCATAATCCCCTACTATTTTTTTAAGCTGGTTTATATGTACCTTTTTGTTGTAAATTCCGAATTGGTCTCGCCGTGTAGTATTGCTATGTGAACTTTCATGGTGTACAAGTTTCCTGTTTGTTTCGGTTTGATATTTAGGAATTTTAAAGGGTTTTTGTGGTTTGAATTGTGAATTTATTGTGTGTACTGAGTACTTGATATGATATGGTGGGATCGGGTTGCACGCCGCAACAGGTGAAATAAGGGTGATACATTGAGGTGGAATAAGGGTGAATCTATACTATATGGTGGGAACGGGTTGCATACCACAACAGGTGTAATATGGGTGGATTGTTGTGGTGGTATAATGGTGAACTATGATTGTGATATGGTGGGAACAGGTTGCACGCCGCAACATGTGTAATAAGGGTGGATTGTTGTGGTAGTATAAGGGTGAACTATGATTGTGATATTGTGATATGGTGGGATCGGGTTGTGCGCCGCAATATTTTTATATTTATTTATTTTTTATATGTTATTATGAGGAAATAAGGGAGGAATATGAGATGTACGGTGGGATCGGGTTGCGCGCCGTAACAACCTATGTGTTTATATTTCCCTTAGCTGTGTTAGCTTTACGGTATTCTCTTTTGCACTTAAGGATTAGTAAATTCTGAACGTTGTTGGCTTAGTTCCTGGAGTTGTAGTTATTTCTTGCAATTTACTGCTTTATTCTATTCTGCATTTCCTTTTCTGCCTTTATTATATATATATTGCGTACAGGTTGTAGTGTGAGTGACCCGCCTTAGCCTCGTCACTATTTCATTGAGGTTAGGCTCAGCACTTACAGAGTATATGGGGTCGGTTGTACTCATACTACACTCTACACTTCTTGTACAGATTTTGGCATTGGTCCCAGCTGATCGAGAGGCATAGCAGCTCGGACTAGTTCATCGGAGACTCAAGGTAGATATGTGGGCGTTCACAGACCTTGAAGTCCCCGTCTATCTTTTTTATTTTTTTTACTGTTTCTTTCATTCAAACAGTTGTATTTCTTTCAGACTTTTACTTGTAGTAAATCCTAGAAATTCGTAAATTATATTTCCATATCCGGGTTGTAGTAAAGATTGAGGCTGTTATATTATTCCGCACTCGCTTTAATTCGTTTTACCTTATTTGTTGTTATTTATTGAATTAAATAAGGATTGGCTTAATAATCCTCTAACATTGGCTTGCCTAGCAAGTGAAATATTAGGCGTCATCACGGCCCCGAAAGTTGAGAATTCCGGGTCGTGACAGGATGTTTATCACCCAGCCCGACTGGGGCTTGTAGTTTCCTTCTCCGCACACTACCACAAGATGGAGGAGTTTGAGCTTTCTATTACTACAGCACAGACAACTAGCTATGTTGTTATCAATGTGATTGGGATTCCGGATGAGAGTAAACTCTTACTTGACCTTTTTCGTGAGAAGGTTGACTTATGGGTTGAGGAGACTGCTGCAAGGGGGGCACTGCTGCAAGGGGGGCACATACAACACTACTCCATCACGAAACACTGCTGCTGCAAGGGAGCCATATGCAACACTACTTCATCAGGCAATACTATTGCTGCAAGGGGGTCACAGGCAACACTACTCCATCAGGAAACACTACTACTGCAAGGGGGCGCACTACTGCAAGGGCGGGTCGGCAACACTACACTACAAGGGGGGACTACTATAAGGGGGACCACATGCAACACTACTCCATCAGGCAACACTACTACTACAAAGGGGGACTGCAAGGGGGCCACATGCAACACTACTGCTACAAGGGGAGGCACTGCTGCAAGGGGGCACAAGCAACATTACTCCATCACAAAGGCGTCTCAATAAAACTCATGGCCTAAAGCCAAATTTTAATAAAGGGCCTTAATTTTATTTTATTTTGTCTGTAGTATAGTTATCTTTCAAAATATAGTATTAATATTACATTGGTTCCTTTTCTTTCTTTCTTTCTTTTTGTATATAGTGTAATTATCTTATAAAATATAATATTAATATTCACATTTATAAGAAAATTCAAGTTATTAAGATGTTAGCCACGTAATTACAATTCGTTACCTTGGATCTTATTGTAGAAAAACATTATTTATCAATATGAAATTTGAGTATCTTTATTTAAAGTTCTAAAATATTTCTATTGTTAAAAAATATATAGTCTTTCTTTCCATTTTTATAAGTATTTAGTAATTTTTATTTTATTTTTATAAACTTTAATATTGTCTAAGTGAAAATAAGATAGTAAATATATAACTAAAAATATTTTTGGGGCCCCAAAATTTATGGGGCCTAAAGCAAAGGCTTTACTAGCCTCCCCCTTGAGCCACCCCTGGTCCATCAGGCAACACTACTACATGAAGGCCATGAAAAATCAAGCCAGACACTATTACCTATTGGTATATATTTCATTTGGGTTGGACCTGTACATGCCATCTTCCTTATATGTGTTTTATGTCTTTGTTGGATTTGTGATTTTGGTTTGTCTTGTTGATGCTTGAGGTTTTAGTTCGACCTATATTTTGATGTCAATTTGAGGGGTGTTGTTTCTCATAACAGGTCTACTGTTTGGCAGAACGAACGACTTTTGCTAGTCTAAAGAGTATATATGTTGGTTTAAGTCTACTCGCATTTACTCAAAAAAAAAAAAAAAAAGATGTAGGAACTTTTTTCCATGTTATTGGACTAGCTATATGTGATCATCTTACTTTTGTTGTTTCAAATAATGTAAGACCACTAACTAACTACTTATAAGTTATACTTCCTCTGTTCCAATTTGTTTGATGCATTTCGAATTTCGAAAATCAAATTTTTTAATTTTGATCATATATTCAAATATAAAATATTCAATTTTTTTGACATAAAATTTATGTATTTGGGAACAAAATATTTAAAAAGTAAGTGAAAAATCGTGATCAAAGAAAAATTTGTTTGACTCTCAAAATTCGAAATGCATCAAACAAATTGGGCAGTTGACATATGGTCATGTATGCAAGTTTTTATCCATATAAACAATGTCGACACTAACGAGTGAATGTAGTCAATGTACACGTACGAGAGACAAAAAACTTAACACTCCAGTTCCTTACTGAAAACGTAGTAGCTTTTATCGATCGATTCTAAAATGCCAACCCAAAAATCGACCATGTCGGATGAAATAGGCAACTAATTTTTTTTTTTTGGCAAACTTTTATGAAACCAACCGAGTGGTTTTATTTTTTTAGCCCCAAAACGCAAAAAGTTATTTTTTCGAACAAATCGGGTGGTAATGCGTACCGGAAAAGTTATATCGACCGGTGTCCTATTTAAAGTAAATCAAAATTATTATTAGAAAATCGGCTGACTCGGACAGTTTCTTTGATCAAATTTCCAGTCATCTCATTTAAAAAAATTGATAGACACAGTCGATAATTTTAAAATGCGATTGAAGAATATAAATAAGAAAAATGAATGTCTTAGACCAACAAACATGAGTGATCTAGTGATATAATAGTATCTTGACATAGTATAGACCCCATATCAATTTTCTGATGGTGCATTTTATAATTGTGTACTCGTCAATTAATTGACTACATCTTTTTTCGACCCACCTAGTTCAGTCGGTCATTTGTTGGTAATCTTTTAGAACCATCGCGTTCGGCCAATTTTTTCTATCAAAAGAGGCCTTGTTTTTAGTATTGGGTCTAGAAGCCCAACACAATAGTACAACTTTTCTTAAAGCCCAATTAACCTGAGGTTACGCCCATCTATAATGTTGGGCTTTTTGCATTAATCCCTATTTTGTATATTAATTACTAATAATCAAAAAATAAATACATGAAGAAGGGAAATATGAGAGCTTACCTCCGTAAAAAACTAAGTGAAGGGGGCCTTTTACAAATAGTTAGATTCCAAAATGAAATTTTACACTGCTCGATGATTGGGCGTTTACAATTTGCCAAACACCAAAAACTATGCATGCTAGCACTGAATTGAAAGTTAGAATATGTATCTGAGTATTACTCACACTTACAATATGATGTATAAAAAACAAAAGCCCTATCAATGACAAAACTAAGCATATCTGATTCTAATGGTAGGAAGATGTGCTTAATTCATCCTAACAGCTCGTCTAGCTTCCTTTGGCATATCTTCGGGAGCGTACGCAGAATTACTAATATGCGATGTCGATATTTAAAGGAAGAGTAAATAAATAAAGTAGGATAAGGTAGAGTAATCTTTTCAGAATTTTGATTCAATTGGATGACGCTAGAATAACTTTTTCCCAACGTTTGAACCTATAGATATAAATTTCTAGAGAAAAAATGAAAGAAGTCTTGGAGTGTTAGTGTAATAAGTTTCTATAGAAAATATGAATAGAAACTATGAAAGAAGTCTAGGAGTGTTGGTTCAATCAATGTTTTCCTGATGATACGGCCAAGGGTTCAATTCTTGATGAAGTCTAACTTTTTAACAAATCAAGCTAAAACATTTGCAAAACAATAATCCTAGGGTTGAGATTCGATCCCGCAACCTCCACTTGAATGATATAATACTTCACTAATGTAAACAATGTATCAGTTAGAGGATGCTTGTCATATTATATCATTATAGTAATTTTTCTTTTTTGCATATTATTGGTACATAGAGTAAATGTTTCCGATGAAGCGGTGTCTTGGGTACAGGTGCTTCCGCCCCCTACATATCTTAAACTTTGTAGAACATATGTGGAATCAATTCGACCTTGTAAGATGCTACTAAATTTAGTCAATACAGGAGCGGACCAATACAATATATGATTAGAGCCAAAATTTAAAAGAGTCCTTAAGTTTGTTCGAAATTATGCATGATAATTTTGGCAAATTTTGAGTGTTTTCGTTGATGCAATGAACTCAAGAAGATCTATGCATTCTCTTTGTCCTGTAATGCGTTATGATTCTGATTTAACTGCAAGATAATGAAAAGAAATAATTCACCCCTTGGTAGGACTTTTATATAGCATGTCTGCACCGACCCGCATATTTTCCGCCTAAAGGGCTGCAACACGAGCCAAACTTGGCTGTCAAAGACCAGAAGGTCTTTGCACACAGAGGCAACAATCCCACGGGTTGTCTAAGCCCTCCTAGGGGACACATTCTGCCAGCAAAGTCACATGCAGCACAACTGGGTAGGACCATAGTCTGCCAGGACAATCATGGAAGCAACTCACTGCCAGCAAAGACATGTGTTGCACAGCTGGATAGGGCCACATCCTGTCTGGGCGAACATGGAAGCAACTATCTGCCAGCAAGAACTGGGGCACAACAGCTGGACAAGACCATTGGCATATGGCTTCCAACACATTCATGGAAATCACATGATACATGCACAAAGCAGTGCACCACAGTTGGACGGGTCCACAGCCAGCCTAGTTTCCTGTGGACATTCTTTGTATATATAGACATGTATATGCCTTGTTAGAGGGCAAATCTTTTTACTTGTATTTTCTTCTTTTGTATATGAATTAAACCCGAAAATTGGCCTTGGTCTCCCATTTTTGTGTGTCTTTCATTTCGTTATCCCTCTAACCTTTGAGTTTATGTGATTGCCTTGGTTCAATAACGACATTGTTTGTTGGTTAGGACTGAAGCAAGAGTAGTAGTCATGCTATCTTGTTGTCCTCACGGGTTACCAGAAAAATGGCCCTGTGACAACTGGTATCAGAGCGAGGTTAACCGACCATGGCAACTGATGGAGATAACGTTAATTTAGACAACATTCGTGGAAGAGACGAGTCACCAACAAAGCGGCAGAAACCAAAGAAGAGAGGAACGAGCAAAGCACGAGATCCCGCCATAGCCTTATCAAGTGAGGCGCCAGCTTTGGTGCTGCCCCCACAACAGGTTAACCGTGGTGAAGATTGTGAGGCTTCTACCTCAAATATCTTAAGCGTGAGAATGGATCTCACCGAAGCTGGTTTAGATGCTTTAAATCGGCACATGGGAGTTGTTGAACACAACTTCAACGTGCTTGAGTCTACTACCCTATATGGACTAGGGGAAGTCAAACAGACATTAGATCAAGCAATTGATGAGCACATGGAAGGACTGACCAACCTTGAGCTAAAGCTGACCGAGGTTATATCGGCGTTGCATGGGGAAATTAAAACCCTAAAGCAACAACTGAAGGCAGTAAAGTTAGCCGGTGGCACTGGACATGTAACAGTGCATGAAACCAAAATCGAGGGCCCAAAAACGAAGGAGTTTAGGGGCGAATGAGATGTCAAGAAGTAGAGAACTTCATCTGGAAGATGGAAGACTATCTTGACCACATTTGTATCATTGATGAGGCTGCCAAGATCCAAGCAGAAATGATATATCTTGCCGACACCGCCATGCTTTGGTGGAGAAGGAAGAAAGTCGACATGGAGAAGGGAACTTGCTCCATCAATAGCTGGGAACAGTTCAAGTTCGAACTGAAGCGCCAGTTCTACCTCCAAAACGTTGTCAATGAGGCACGTAGGAAGTTGAGAGAGCTCAGGCAAACAACTTCCATAAGTGAGTACGTGAAGGATTTCACTAAACTCATCCTGCAGATTCCGAACATGGCAAGCGATGACTTGCTATTCACTTTCATTGATGGCCTTCAAAGCTGGGCCAGACAGGAATTGCAGCGACGTCAAGTCCAAGATGTCGATGAAGTTATCGCGGTGGCTGAGTCCTTAAATGATTATAGGATAGAATCCACAAAGGCAAGGGACACCAACTTCAAACCGGATGGAGACCATGGATATCGGGACAAGGGCAAGCAAGTTGTTGCCCCGGACCGCGATTCCAGACAAGGCAACAAGGCGTCTAATTTGCATGACCAGTATAACCAAAGGAGGAAGGAAGTCGGTCCCTGCAATGGTCGTTACATCTGCAAAGACACTAGTCATAGTTACAAGGATTGTTCTTCTTTGAAGAAACTCGGTGCCTTAATTGTGGCCAAGAGGAGGATAACAGAAGAGAGAGTCCAAGTTGATGAACATGCCAAAGCAGAAGTTCAACAACTGCCAGCCATAACGCATCGTGGCAACATGATATTGGGCGCGGTAATAGCCAAGAAGCCTGTTTTAAAGCCAGCTGCCCAAGGGAAGCATGGCATTGTCAAACTGGTTCACGTGTTAGGCGACGATGTGATTGGCAATGAGCGCCAATCAATGGATCCAGGATCACTGTTTGTGGATGCACGATTGAACGGACAATCTATTTATATCATGGTAGACACCGGCACGACACACAACTTTGTGTCCGAAGCAAAGTCTAAGTCACTTGGCCTTGTGTTTGGTCCTAGCAATTTTGTGCTGAAGACAGTAAACGCCAAACCCACCAATGTGAAAGGGATTGCCAGCAATGTGTAGCTCAACTTAGGATCTTGGCAGGGAAGCGTGAGTTTTGTTGTCGCTTCCCTGGATGTATTTGATCTGGTACTAGGGTTGGACTATTAGGATGAAGTGAGAGCCTCCATCTGCCCATATCTCAACGAGATCTACATTTATGACCCGAGGGGTCCATGTATGGTACCGACAGTTCGGGTGCCGCAAGTTATTAGTCAACTGTCCGCGATGCAAATCGCGAAAGGATTCAAGGAAAAGGGAGCAACGGGTTTGGCAGTCGGGAGAGAGAGACTAAGGAGGTCAAGGTGGACAAAACCTTGACTCCTTATGAACAGCGAGTCCTTAAGGAGAAGGACTTCATACCGTGGGCGAAGCCACCTACCATGGGTCCATACATGGCACCTCCAAAGATGAAGGATTTAAGGAAGCAACCTGAAGAGTTGCTTGGGTCGAGGCATGTTAGTCTGTTAGAGCCTTAGAGGCACCTTGTAGAGACAATAGTGATATGGGGTGGAGGCAATCCAGCCGACCAAATGTTTTCGTAACCCCTCCGGTCATCGACAAGTGAGTTGAAGCCATTATCAACCATCGGGTGATACAAGAAGTATGTTGGGGCAATTCAAGCGCCCAATTTCTTGTCTGTTGGAAGGGGCAACCGCTAGAGAAGGCATCGTGGGAAAAATATGAGGCGTTATGGCCGTTCAAAGATCAAGTTCATGATTACTTGAACCGTTGTGGCACCACGGTCGTCGCCATTTCAAGTGGGGGAGAGTGCATCGACCCGCATATTTTCCGGCCAAATTTGCCACCTAAAGGGCTGCAACACGAGCCAAACTTGGTTGCCAAAGACCAGAAGGTCTTTGCACATGGAGGCAATGATCTCGCAGGCTGTCTGGACCCTCTTAGGGGCCACATTCTGCCAACAAAGTCACATGCAACACAAATGGGCAGGACCATAGTCTACCAGGACAATCATGGAAGCAACTCACTACCAGCAAAGGCATGTGCTGCACAGCTGGGTAGGGCTACATCCTGTCTAGGCAAACATGGGAGCAACTATCTGCCAGCAAGAACTGGGGCACAGAAACTGGACAAGACCATTGACACATGGTCTGCCAACACATTCATGGAAATCACATGATGCCAGCACAAAGCAGTGCACCACAGCTGGACGGGTCCACAGCCAGCCTAGTTCCCTGTGGACATTCTTTGTATAAATAGACATATATATGCCTTGTTAGAGGGCAGATCTCTTTACTTGTATTTCCTTCTTTTGTATATGAATGAAACCCGAAAATTGGCCTTGGTCTATCATCTTTGTGTGTCTTTCATTTCGTTATCCCTCCAACCTTTGAGTTTGTGTGATTGCCTTGGTTCAAGCACGATATTGTGCTTGTTTGTTGGTTAGGACTGAAATAAGAGTATTAGTCAAGCTATCTTGCTGCTCTCACGGGTTACCAAAAAAACGGCCCCGTGACAATGTCTTTCCATAAGCGTTGTTCTCCTTAACCAAGTGTAAGGATCAGTAAATTCATTTTGATATGCTATCTTTTTCAAGCAAGATTATAATATTGTTTTATCTTATATTTGGTTTTCATTTCTTTAATGCAACGATGAACCTTTAGTATAGATTGATTATTTCAGTATCATAATAGATAGAAATTTTGTAGGAATAAATTATACTGGGAAGGAGAAATGATACCATATAGCCGCTCTCAAAATAATAACCGAAAGTAACATAATTTATAAATAAAAATAGTAACTTACATGTTTACAGGATAGAGATTTCCCTTTCGGTGAACCCGAAAGAGTGTTGTGGACTTGGAATTAAAAACTTCCACACTTAAGCATAAACCTTTGCTTATTTTATAGGTTTACAAACAACTTGTTTGGATGGTTGTTACGCATGGTATCGTATTGTATTGTTATCTTAAAACAATGTTTGTTTTGATTGTTTATTTAAAATTGATTGTATCGTATTATTAAATCCATTATTCCGGAACAACCAAAAGCCCCATTTTATGAAACAACCGATTTGGTGTGATGCGATCGTTTCCTATTTTCTATTCTAATTATGTCCTTACTTATTATTTCATAATTCTATTTTATCATTTGATTTTTTTTAACTCCAAATCTCCAACCTATTGGCCTACTTTGTCTTCTTTTATCTTTTCTAGAGTTGGTTTGTCCCGTTCTTTTTATTATCCAAGTCTTCGTTTGATTCTTTGTCTCTTTTCATCGTTTTAATATTTTTTGGTGTTACTAATATTAGTTAACTTTTCCCCCCAAGTTTTTGCTCTTGTTTCCAAGTGTGATGACCCAAAATGTCATCTTTAAATTTAATAATTAATTTTGTATTGTAAGGCCTCAAAAAATACTATTTATAATTTCTCGACTTACGTGCACAGTCCGTAAAAATTTTTGAAAAGTTTTTATGTGAAAAAAGGATTAAAATGTGAATTAGAGCTTTAGAACTCAACTGAGTTGACTTTGGTCAATATTTTGAGCAAACGGACTCAAATAAGTATTTTGATAGTTCCGATAGGTCCGTATCGTGATTTGGGATTTGGGTGTATGCCTGGAATCAAATTCCGAGGTCACTAGCCCGAGATATGGATTTTTGATAAAAAATTAAAAGTTTAAGTTCAAATAGTAATCGGATGTCGAATTATGTGCAAACGACCCTGGGATAGAATTTTGATGATTCCAACAGCTCTGTATGATGATTTTGGATTTAGGAGCGTGATCGAAATTTTATTTGGAAGTCCGTAGTGAAATTAGACTTGAAATGGCTAAAATAGGAATTTGAGTTTGGAAGTTTTACCGGGGAGTTAACTTTTTGATATCGGGGTCGGAATTCAGTTCTAAAAATTTTCACAACTCTGTTATGTCATTTATGACTTGTGTGCAAAATTTGAGGCCAGACGGACTTGATTTGATAGGCTTCGACATCGAATGTAGAAGTTGGAAATTCTTGAGTTTCATTAAGCTTGAATTAGGGTGTGATTTGTGACTTTAGCGTTGTTTGATTTGATTTTAGGTTTTCAAATAAGTCCGTATGATATTTTAGGACTTGTTGGTGTATTGGGTTGAAGTCCCGAGGGCCTCGGGTGAGTTTCGGATGGTTAACGGATCAAAAGTGGGACTTAGCTACTACAAAAGCTGTTGTAATTTTTCTGCTGGAAATGCTGTCAAAATCGGGCTCCTTGACAAATCGGGCTCCCTCACAAATTTGTAAGTTATAAAAACAGGAGACTTCGTCCCATTTGCCATTTTTGACGAATTGGAGCTTGAGGAGAGGCGATTTTGATATATTTTCAAGGAAAAATATTGGGGTAAGTGATTTTAACTCGGATTTGGTCAGTATACACGAATATATCATTGTTTTACCATTTAATTAGTGTTTTGAGATATAAATTTGGAAAAATTTTAGAAATCTCATAGAAACGAATTTTTGAGATTTCGGTGTCGATTCAGAGTCAGATTTTAGTGAAACTGGTATGGTTGGACTCGTAATTGAATGGGTTGTCAGATTTTGTAAGTTTCACCGGATTCTGATACATTGGACCCACATGCAATTTTTGAGCTAATTTCGAATTTTATTGAAAAATGTATTATTTTCTTATGAAATTAATTCCTATAATTGTTGTTGATTGTATCGAATTAATTATGACTAGATACGAGTCGATCAAAGTCGGAAAATCGAGAAAAAAATATAATACTTGGTTAAATTGGAGCAAGTCGAGATAAGTGGCTTGTCTAACCTTGTATGAGGACATTTCCCCTAGGATTAGTATTGATGTGATTATTGAAATGTATTGAAAGTCGTGTATACGAGGTGACGAGTATGTACACGGGCTAAATATGAAAGATTATATTTTTAAATTGTGTAGATCATTGTTGCGCATTTATTAAATTATTTTATCTTGTTATATTCTTCATCATTGATCTGAAATATATACCTTAAATTTGTTTGACCTTTTCCTGCTAATTGTTTTACTTGTTTAGTTGAAATATGGTTTCTTTTATTCTGTGCATTATTTGAAGGTTGATTTTCTTTAAATTAAATATTATTAATATGAAGTATTTGACATTTTTAAATTTGATATTGAAGCAACGTATTAAAGATTTTGAAATATTATTTTCCTGAATTATTTATTCTTGAATATTTTTGTAAGATTTTCGTACTCATTATGATGGAACCGTGAACTCTTTATTGTGGAAAAATATTGTTGTTGAATTATTTTGGCAAGTTAAATTATTTGAGCACTTGAGGTACAAATTATGATATATTGTGATATTGATACGCATGCGGTGGTATAAGGTTTGATATTGAAACGCATGCGGTGAGATAAGGGTGGCTTGATACGCGTGACTAGTAGGGAAAACTACTAGAAGTCATGCGGTGTGATAAAGTTGGCTAAAACGCGAGATGCTATTTTGGAAAAAAATATTTTCTTTAAAATAAACTGTGAAGGCTCCCACGGTGAGATAATGAAATGAGATATTGTGAATTTATTTATGATTTGGGACTACTAGACGGTACCTCGGGAGTGCCCTTGTTGATATTGATTTATGGCCGCAGTTGCCTTTGATTATTTGTTGTGATTTTCTTGAAGTTGAAAGAAAATTTTGTTTTGTTTTCAAGAGATATTAATTGCCATTATTTGGTGTAATTAAATATGACATACTACTTGATTCATTCCCATTGTCATTTTATCTTATCATATTGTTTAAACATTTATTACCATGTCATTATTTATTCTCCAGTAGGGCCTAACCTGACCTCGTCACAACCCTACCGAGGTTAGGCTTGACACTTACTGGGTACCGCTGTGGTGTACTCATACTACGCTTCTGTATATCTTTTTGTGCAGATCCAGATAAATCTTATTAGACCAGGCATCAGTAAACTAACTGTACGAGGAGACTTCGAGATATATCGTCCGCAGACTCTGGAGTCCCCTTCTATCTTACTATGTTGTCTTCCTTATTTGTTTTAGACTCTCATGTATAGAGACATGGAGAATAAATTCTTAGAAGCTTGTGACTTATTTCTGCTGGATTTTGGGAGTTGAATTTGGTTAAATTGTAGTTTATTTATTTTAGATATTTATTATTATTCCGCATTGATAGGCTTACCTAGTCTTAGAAACTAGGTGCCATCACGACCTCCTACGGAGGGAATTTGGGGTCGTGACAAGTTGGTATCAGAGCTCTAGGTTCATAAGTGTTATGAGTCACAAGCAGGTTTAGTAGAGTCTTGCGGATCGGTACAGAGACGTTTGTACTTATCTTCGAGAGACTATGGAACTATTAGGAAATATTCACTTCTTTGATTCCTTATCGTGCGCCTTTGTTGATTTCAAAGTTATAAACAATTGTCTTTCTATTCTCTCACAAATGGTGAGGACACGCACAACTGAATCCGATGATCAGACACCCGCGCCCCTTGTTAGAGCCGCAAGAGGCCGAGGTCGGCCTAAAAGTGATAATACCCCGTTATAATATGAGATCATAATACTGAGATTAACTAATGATGAGATTTTTTTATATATATATATATATATATATATATATATATATATATATATATTTATTTATTTATTGATAAATGTTTAGCTATTAGATTCAAATTAAAATATGAGAGATTGAAATAAAATATATGTTTAATTTTACACTAAAATAAACTTGAATGAATTGGATTTGCACATAAAACATTGTATTGTAAAAATTAGGAACAACAACAACAACCTAGTATAATTCCACTAGTGGGGTCTGGGGAGGGTAGTGTGTACGCAGATCTTACCCTACCATGAGGGAGAGAGGCTGTTTCCAATAGACCCTCGGTATCCTTCCCTCCAAGAACTCCCCACCTTGCTCTTGGGGTGACTCAAACTCACAACCTCTTGGTTGGAGGTTGCTTACCATTAGATTAACCCTAAAATAATGTTTGGCTTAAAAGAAAAAGATAAGAATTAAACTTAAAAAAGAAAATCCACCCAAAAAATCTTCACATTTTTCAATATGGAGTTCAATAGGATACCTTAAAGTTTCCAACTTTCGAGAACAATCCACCCGGTCCAACCGGACTCCGACACAATTCTTCTCTTACTTCCCACTCTTCCACGGTTCCACCTAACCCCACTCTCAAAATCGCCCCTTTTGTTTCAAATCCTTCTTCAGTGAAGTTTGAATTTATTGAAAATATTGAAAATTCAGGTCTTCTTTTTCCTCTCGAAAAAAGCTATAATCTCTGGTAATTGTTCAATTAGAACCTAGTGTTTTTTGAGAGAACCTTAATTAAGAGCAGGGTTTAGCAGTATACGAGGATGCAACAGCCACCACCTATGATTCCAGTCATGCCCTCTTTTCCTCCTAACAATATCACCACTGAGCAGATTCAAAAGGTATTACTATCATTTTTTTTTTATTACTAATTTCCCTGTTGGTAATTTTTACTTTCTTGCCTCACTGTGTTCTGAGGTACTTAGCGGTCGTTTGCTTTGAAGACAAGTTATGCTTTTGGGATTAGTTATGCCGAGATTATTTCTTATTGACTGTTTGTTATATTATATTAATCCTTACATAGTCAATTTTACTACTTTATAGTTTATTCTGGTATAACTTACCAGATTACTATTCCACTCTCCGGCATGTATAAGTTATCCCGGTTCTACTTTTAATCTTGGGATAACTTATCCAATGATTAGTAACCAAACAAGGGATAAGGCTACTCAATTTTTGTCCAGGATTATTTTTGCTTATCCATCATACTAAACGACCCCTTAAAGCATAAGTAGTCTAAGGCTCAACAAATAAATGAAAATTAATGTTGAAAAACACTTCACAGCTGTAGGTTGAAGTGTGATAAATAGTAGTTCTACTAATATTGTGGAACTTCTTGTTTTGTCCTTTAAAGGGATGAAGATTAGTACTATTTT
Organism: Nicotiana tomentosiformis; assembly: GCF_000390325.3. Classification (NCBI taxonomy): domain Eukaryota; kingdom Viridiplantae; phylum Streptophyta; class Magnoliopsida; order Solanales; family Solanaceae; genus Nicotiana; species Nicotiana tomentosiformis. The sequence continues at coordinate 19,738,267 of NC_090819.1, forward strand.
ATATAATCTGTACTTCAAAAGTTTACCGCATGTCCTATGCTTTCTAGGAGTGGTTTAATCTTTTAAGAGATTTATACGGTTAGAAAATATACAGAGCTTCAAATACTTTTTGTTTGTATTTGCATATGATCGACATGAGATAGAGTAACGTGTACAGTTAGGATGCATACAGCAGATCCCAGTTTGTTTGAGATTGAGGAGTAGTTGTTATCTCTGCTCCAAAGGGTTGGTAATAAAGTATGTAATTTATTGTTTTATCTTTCACGAAAAAAGAAAAAGAAAAATGGTTGGAAATATTCCTTAATTCTATGGAGAAAAACTATCCGGAAATTATGGAAGTTGCGGTGAATGCTCCCCTTTTGTAAATCATAGTACTTGAGATGGAGAGTTTTACATATTTATGTCAAATTTGATTAAATTGGGTGTAATGGCCTAATAGTCTTGAATTAGTTTCTTTGTGTGATATTTTATTTAATTTTATTTTGTATTCAGGCGACGGATTATGTTAACTTGCTTTAGAAGCTTATTTTAATGCTATGTTAAATCATTTGGATTATTTGACAAATACTTCAAATGCTTTCATAGTTGTTTGATCATAGTATTATAGTTGATCTTGGTTATCCATGTGAATTTCTTTTCCTGGGTATGAATAAGTGGTGTATTTATTTTATCTCATTGGTTCATTGCAATACTATGTCATACAAAGGAATTAGGATCACAAATTATGAAAATGTTATGCTTAGATCAATGACAATGGCTCCCCCACCCTCTCTTCCGTCCCAACAGAAAAAATAAAAATAGAAGGGTAAAGTTTGTAGTAACACTAAATATCAACTGTGTATGATCCCTCTAACAACTAGGAATTGTCTTTGTTGAGTGAATTTTGAAACAAAAAGTTTCTGTGTGGAAAACTTTTCCGTAATTTCCAAGTTATATTTGGCATAACTTTTGGGCTTGTGGAAAAATTGTGAACTCAGCTATGCAGAATGCCCTAAATTGTTCTTGTATGCATGTTGATAATACCCATATTTTATCACGACATTGACCATTTCGCACAAATGTCCTAATTGTGTCTTGTCAGTTAGGAGATAGCTTGTGCTATGAGCTTGAAGTATAAAATATAAGGATCCTCAATTATACTATTAACAAGTAGCTTATGATTAGATTTAGATGGAGCAACCGATGGTGTGGCCTAGTGGTTAATAAAGTGGGTTGAGAACCATGAGGGTCTCAGGTTCAAATCACTGTTCAAGCTTGGTAGACAGAGTTAACTGGCACCTGTTGCTAGTGGGAGGTAGCAGGTATCCCGTGGAATTAGTCGAGGTGCGCGCAAGCTGGTCTGGATACCACGGTTATTAAAAAATTAGATAAGCTAGTTTTAGTCGGAGCAATTACAATCACACGCTTAATGGCAGTGAGCCGGGAAAAATGAAAGATGAGAGAATGGATAAAGATGGTTTAGGATGTTGAAGTTTGTTATAAATGTGAACTCTAAGAAAGTTAAGTAACAATTTACGCTGAAGATAGAAACTGTGGTTCTTAACAACTTATGCCTATTTGAGTGGTGTGGTGGGGAACAATCGATAATGCCCACATTGTTGACCTCCTTATCTGGAAAGTTCTAAAAATGATACTTTTTGATATCTTCTAAAGAAGGTGCTTTATGCTATACGCCTATTTTGTTCTTCTCTACATAGTCTTGTCACTATAAACATATTTAAAGTGGGTATCATAAGTTCATAACTGCCGCAATAATTGTGGGGATTAGTTGAATGTTTAGTGGAGTCCTTAAATATTTTGAAATGTTTTGTCAATTTGGGGAGTTCTATTAAGTAAAGCTTCTTTGAATCAATTAATATGTTGACTCTTCTATATGTATTAAGTACGAGTTAGTTTATTTGTATGTGCATGAAGCTTTGAACTTCAGTAAACCTTTACTTATGAAATTTCTAAAAAGGTGGTTATGATTTTGGTTTCTGAAGAGTTGTCATTTCTCTAGCAGTTAGGAGTAGGCTTATGTTCCAGCTGGATGCTTTGTGCAAGAATTACTTATTGAAATGGACAGCATAATCATGTTTGATGGGGTAACTCAAGAGAAAATAATTAAGGAAGAACATTTAATGTAAGAATTTTCTGACTTTAACCAACAATCTTAACTAGGAGAATGAGTCTATACTTCTCATTACAAATCTTTATTTATGGAAGTCGGTGAACCGTGAATGGTTCACAGCTATGTTTCTGACACGATTAATTTGAAAGAATAACTACTTACTTGGCTGAGTGGTTTTGCGGCCACCTCAGGTATTTCCTTATATTTTCAGGTGTCAGGATTCATGTGGTAAAATGGGTTTTGTTATGTGATGCAGTACCTGGATGAGAACAAGACACTGATTTTGGCCATATTGGACAATCAAAATCTTGGGAAACTAGCTGAATGTGCACAGTAAGTAGTGGCATTCCCATTCCCATCTTCTTTATGCTCTGATCCCCCGTGTTACTTGGAGTTATATGTTCCTTTGGTTTTAAGCACTGACATGTTTCAATAAGGATATCCCGTACTAAAGGCAAAAGATTCTGACGTCTTGTACTGAAGTTCCACAACTAGTTTTAGAGCTAGTTTAAGTGATACATATAGAATTTGCATCTATGACCAGCTAAGTTACTCTGACACGGGTGTGTATGTCCGACATGGGTGTGGATCTGGAGGTCGGATCCTTTGAGATGTAAATTTTAAGATTCAGGGATACAGATCCTAGAATGGACACGCGTGCGGGGATCCTAAAAATAATTCAAAAAAATAAAAATATAAAAATATCTCTAAATTCTGAGAAATTTTGTGAAATATTTGCTTATAGCTTGTAAAGTGTGAATTTCTTTTTTATTTTCAAGTTGCAAGCATGATTTCTTGATTTTCTTCCATTCTCGAATTCTCCTACAAGTTACACAAAGTATATTAACATATAATAGATATCACATAACTACATAAATAAAAGAGTTAGATATATAAAGATAAAGAAAACATACCTTTTAGGCTTTTACTGGTTTTGTCGAAGAACCTGACATAAACATAGAGAATAAAAGACGTAATTATCATTTAGCATCCCTCTCACAAGTCACAAATTATAAAGAGGTATTTCATTAAGTCAATCAAATGAGCATGAACACCAAAAAGGCAAAAATAAACTACAATTGCAATCACCATTCCCCATACAAAGTTACATTAACATTTTAATTGAACTATATAAACTAATAAAAAAGTAGGAAAGTATAACTATTAGTTTTAGCATTTGAACAATAACATTTAGCATTCTTCCTCAATATTTTCAAGATCAATTTCTTGCACATCTTCAACCTCTTCTTCAAAGATGATTCCTTCTAGTTGAGGTTTATCTATTGATAATTCAACTAGATCACCGATGGCTTCATTAACATCAGAATAATCTCCACCAAAAGCAAAATTAAAATAAAAATGATTAAAAAAATAAAAGGAATACTAAAGGAAATATAAAATCAAGAAAACATAGATTATAGACATACTCATATGAGTCACATCCCGATACTTGCTTGGGCCACATGTATGTTTCTTTTTGACGAGAAAGCAAGCGAAGATTGTAGTGCGCAAAACTAGATCTTCGTCTTTTGAAGTCTCAATACTTACTGTAAGAAATTTTTGTCAAGTGCTCTCTTGAAGCGCAAGCTGGGTGCAACACTTGATTTTTCCTTAAGTTGAAGCGTCACCCAGATGTTCAAAGTAAAACCAGAAATTGCATCAAACCAAAAAGTGCATCAGACCAGCTTGCTGACCCGACTTGTGCTTGGTTATATATGGTTCTAAAATTTAGAAACCCTTCAATATTTGTTTTTGAGTGGTAGTAAATACAAACCAAAAGAAATCGACCCAAACTGCAATATATGTATTTATTTCAAATTAATTTATATTTTAGAGAGGAGGGAAGGAGGGATTGAGTCTGTTTTCTCTCTCTTGGGTTTCATGCGTACTTCTCTGCACCTTTTCTGTTCACCTCTTATGGCAATTCCATCTTGATATATAGGACTTTCTAAATCTCTCTTTTGTCGTTTATCTTATCTTTTACATTCTCCCTTTTTATTTGTTATCTTCCTCATTCATCTTTCTTATATCTTTGGTCAGATTGCTACTGTCATCTCTTCTTAATCTGATCATCTGTTCTCCCCAACTAACCCGTGTATCTATTTCTAGCTTTTATTACAATCAATGAGCAACCTTATGGCAATAAGGTGGTTGTGTTAAAACTAATGTGATACCTTGTTGGGGACAAATTCCTTGAGATCACTAAAAGGAAAAAGAGGATTCGTCAGTATAATACTATTTTACAATAGTAATTTTTAGTTTTTCATACCTATAAAAAACAATGTAACTCACAATGCTACGACACACAATTCAAAGTAGAAAAAGGAGTTTATGCTCTTACTAGTATTTTCTTATAGTTTAAGTTTTTGTTAATTTCTTAGTTTTTACTATATTGTTATTATTTCACACCACGCTATCAGCACGAAGCTCTAATCTTCTCTCTAGAAGAATTTGAGTCTTTCTTTCTGATTATGTATAATTCAATTTGCTTATACTGTTTATTTGGTTCTCTTAGCTATCTGACTTGGTTCTTGCATTTGATTTTTACAAGTCACAATATGCATGACCAGTTAATAGTTGTATAAAAGATTAATAAAAGATGACATTCTGCTTTGGTTAAGTTATAAATTCTAAGAAATACTAATTACTAGTCATATATATCCACCCGTGTTCCTAAATGGTTACATAATGTGTTTGTAAACGATAAGATGTGTGTGTGAGTTGTTATGAAGAGCTCACTAAAGTAAGCTTTTATGTCCAAAATCCATAAAGTGCTAGGTGTTGTTCCTAGTATATTTTTTGCATGTTTCAATGCTAGTTCATTATTCTTATTAGCATGTATCTCCATTTTAAGTTGATAATAACTCTTTTTTTAATAGCTGCTTTCATCCATTTTTTAAGTAATTTTATCAAAGCTAAACTTTTAATTAATTATCAAAAAATTTACAAGTGAGATTTCTTCATTAATAATTATCGTTATTTCTAATTCACTTATTTTCTTTGGTAGTTTTCATCATGTCTAATTTATCAAAGCTTGAATTCGTGGCACTTGATATTTCATGAAAAAATTATTTATCATGGGTCCTTGATAATAAAATTCACTTAGTCGTTAAAGGTCTTGGTGACATTATTACTCAAGGTAATGAAGCATCGAGTCAAGACAGAGCGAAGGCAATGATTTTTTTTTGTCATCATCCAGATGAAGGATTAAAAGCTGAATATTTGACAGTGAAAGATCCACTTGAATTGTGGACTGATTTGAAAGAAAGGTATGATTACCTTGAGGCAACGATATTGCAAGGGCTCGATATGAGTGGACACATTTAGGGTTATAAAATCTTAAGACCGTAAGCGAGTATAACTCTATTGTATTTAGAGTAACTTCCCAATTAAAATTATTTGGGAAACTATGACTAATGAAGACTTATTGGAAATGACTCTTACTACTTTTCATGCCTCAAGTATGGTGTCACAATAGTAATACCACTAAAATAGTTTTAATTTTTTTTTTGAGTTGATATTATGTCTTCTTGTGGCTGAGCAACATAATACCCTTTTGATGAAAATCACGAAGTCCGTCCCACTGGATCTGCTCCATTTTCGGAAGCAAATGTTATAGCAACACATGATAAGTCTAAAAAAAGAAAAAACTAATTAACAGGCCATATAAATATACGTGGGCGTGGCAATGGCAAGTGACGATATAATAATGGTTATCGTGGTAGTCATTATAAACGGAAGAACAATATAGGTTCTCAAAATAATCCTTCAAGAGGCAAAGACAATAACTATCATTGATGTGACATGAAAGGTCATTAGAAACGTGAATGTCGCGCCCTTGAGCATTTTGTTGGACTTTATCAAAACTCCATCAAAAGAAGGGCAAATAATGTTGGAGCCTTTTCTGCTAGTGCTCCAAATGGAGTCGCACTGGACCTTTAAAAATGATGTTGAGGTAGGTCCTTCAAACAAATATGATAATAATACCGAGGCAAGTGTTGCTTTTAAAGACAATATTTTTGAAGACCTTGATGATATTACTTATTTGAAAGTTGAGACTTTTTTGGGGATCAAATAAATTGAAGTTTGATCATTTTACTAGGGAATGCAATTATGTTGTTGCTTTCATTTTCGTGTTTTGATTGTCTTGTTCTTCCATTTTTTTTTCTATTTTCAAGTTGTACTTAAGTTGTCTTATGGTGTTTTTAGTTTTTTCGTATTTCTTGTGATGCACTTTTGTTTTTCTAAAGAAAATAAAACTCCCTAGTTTTCAGTTGGATCCAAGATGAGTAATGAAGACCTATGCCTTCTGGATAGTACTACAACTCACACCATATAAGGAGAATAAATATTTCTCTTATTTGGTTATGAAAAAAGCCTATGTGAATATACTATCTGGTAGTACAAAATTAATTGAGGGATCTGGAAGAGCAACCTTTGACTACCTAGAGGAACAATATTGACAATCAATAATGCATTGTGTTGTAGTAAGTCTCAAAGAACCCGAGATGTACTGTAATGGAACCCGGGTTAGCATATTATTATATATAAAATATTACCAGTTTGCTCTAAAAAGTCTCACAAAAATTTGTTGAGTTTCAAATCTATTCGCCAAAATGGCTACCATGTTGATATTACTAATGAAGGAAATGTTGAATACCTTTATAAAAAAGGGCAGCCTAGTGCGCGAAGCATCCCGTGTTCACGCAGGGTTCAGGAAAAGGCCACACTGCAAAGGATGTGATGTAGGCAGCCTACCTTGATGCAAACATCAATGACTGATTTTACGGCTCGAACCTGTTACCTATAGGTCACACAGAGACTTTACTGTTGCTCCAAGGCTCCCATTCGTTGAATACCTTTATATTACTACAATAAACAATAAAAGTGAGAAAAGTACGGGTAACCTATATTGTTCTCACGTCTATAATGGCCACCATGATGACGATCCTTGCCATTGCTGTGCCCACATACATTTATATGTCCCCATTAATTATTTTGCTTTTTTTTTGTTAGACGTATCATGTGTTGCTACCACATTGGCTTCCGAGACGAACTTTGTGATTTTTCATCAAAAACGTATTATGTTGCTCAGCCACCAGAAGTCATGAGATCAACTTAGAATATCTTTTGAAACTCCTTAATGGTATTACCGTTGTGACACCATACTTGAGCCATGAAAAATGGTAAGAGTCTTTTCCAATAAGTCTTCATTATTCATAGCTTCCCCACATAATTTTATTTGGAAAGTTATTGTAAATATAATAGAGTTATACTCGCTTACAGTCTTAAAATTTTGTAACCATAAGTGTATCCACTCATATTGAGCCCTTGGCAGTATCGTTGCCTTAAGGTAGTCATACCTCTTTCAAATCAGTCCACAATTCAAATGGATCTTTCACTAGCAAATATTCAACTTTCAATCCTTCATCTAGATGATGACGAAGTAAAATCATTGCCTACGTTTGGTCTTGACTCGATGCTTAATCACCTTAAGTAATAGTGTCATCAAGACTTTTAGTAACTAAGTGAGTTTTGTTATTGAGGACCCATGATAAGTAATTTTTTCAAGTGATATCAAGTGCCACGAATTCACGCTTTGATAAATTCGACTTGATGAAAACTATCAAAGAAAATTAGTGGATTAGAAATAATGATAATTATTAATGAAGAAATCTCACTTGTAATTTTTTGGATAATTAATCAAAAGTTTAGTTTTGATAAAATTACTTAAAAAGTAAATAAGTGGATTTAAATTACTTAAAAAGTTGATGACAAAGCAGCTATCAAAATAAAAAGGGTTATTATCAACTTAAAATGGAGGCGTGATGCTATATTATACATGCTAATAAGAATAATGAACTAGCATTGAAACATGTATATAATTACTAGGAACAATACCTCGCACTTTATGGATCCCGATTAAGGCTGTCCAACGGGACGAGACCAAATAAACGGGACGGTATGACATTTAGCCGGGACGGTGGCGAGACGGGCCTAAACAGGACGGGATAAACGGGACGAAACGGTAGGCCCATCCCATCCCGCTAACAAACGGGACGGTTAGCGGGCTTTAAGTGAGCAATTTTTTTTTAAAATTAATTATTTAAGCATTAAGTTTGGCAACGACTAGTTGTTTGACAATGACTAAGATTTTAAAGTTTGCAACGACTAGTTTTTTGACTTATTTAATAAACTTAAAACTTAATAAACGATAAAAAAACTAAGTAAAGAATTATAAAATATTAAAAAAAAAACTTGTAATGAAATATTTTAGTAATTGTAATAGAGTTGTAATTTATTTAATAAAATTTCAAGCCATTCAGTAAATAAGTAAGAGTGTAAAACAATTCATAAACAACATTCAAGGCTTAGAGCCTTTTATTTTATTAATAGAACTTTCAAATTTCACATACAAATATAATTCTTTTGAAGAGCACCTAATCTACGCAACCACCTTCTAGGAAATGTTCTGTTTGAACTAGGCCTCTTAGTAGCCAATTACAAATCATCATACTAATATTTGTAAGCTCTTATATAGCTTCGTTGTAACTTATCTATAATTTCTCTCTGACATTGTTTTGGAATTGGCAATGTTGATTAATGTTCCATGAGTTCCATGCCGTCATCGCTCCCAGTGCTAAGTATCTCATTGTATTCTTCTTTTTCTTCTTCTTCTTCTTCCCTAGTGGTTAATTTTTCAAAACCAAGATTTTTTCTTTCTGAATTAATCCAATCTCTGAATAATATGGAAATCTCTAGGCTGCCCTCCGCTAATAAATGTCTTTGATCTGCGATTTGAAATCTTGCCGCGCTAAAAGAACTCTCCGATGCTACTGATGATGCTTGAATAGCCAGGATATCTCGGGCCATTATTGAAAGTGTTGGAAAAGCCTTGCCACGCTCCCTCCACCATGCCAAAAGTTGTTTGTTGCCTTCTTCATCTTTAATACTTTCCAATCCTTGGTTAAGATAAGAATCAAGTTCATCATCAATAGAGGAATCAAAACCTGTTATATCATCCATACCTTCCCATAGAACTTCTACTCTAGCCTTAGAAGTAGAAGGAATAGTTTCACCACCTGTTGTTTCCATAGATTTATATTTATCAAGCTTTTATCTAGTATAAGAATATATGTTAGCTTGGCAGTCTTCGAAAGATGGTTGTTTAAACCCAAATACTTGAAACTTATTTTGATTGTGAGAAAATAGAGAGAATAATATAGATAGATAGAATGTAAGAGATTTGAGAGAGAATGGTTGATTTTTGTGGGAAAAAAATAAAGAAGGATGGGGGCTAAAGTGTAATTTAACAAACTTAGGGGTTAAATTAAAAGTTGGGATGGGGGTGGGGGTGGGGGCCAAATATGGCTGTTTATAGCCATTGGCCAACGACTCTATTTCAAAAATAAAATAAAATTTTAAATAACACGTGGGACAGACGGGATAGGCGGGATAGGACGAGATAAACGGGACGAAATGGTCATCTCGTCTCATCTCGTGTACCGTTTAATTGGGATAAACGAGACGGTACGGTACGGGATCGGGACGGGCGACAACCTTAATCTCGATATAAAAGCTTACTGTAGTGAGCTTGTCATAACAGCTCTTACACACCTTTTCTTTTGCAAAAATACTATGTAACCTTTAAGAAGCACTAGTGGACATTTATGAAAAAAAGAGGTTATAATTGGCATGAAAAGGTGAAAGTTACTATTGTAAAATAGTGAAGGGAATGGACACCCACAACGTGGGCATCCATTCCACATGAGTATTTACAACAATTGTCGACAAGGATTTTGCATATAACGTTGCTATTGAAGTAATGCAACAAGATGAGCATATTGAACTAAAACTTGTCGATGAATGTAGGCTGAGAAGTGATTGGCCAAAATAGAAGGAAGCAATTCAAACGGAATTGGTTTCTCTTCAAAAACATGAAATTTTCGGACCTATAGTCCGAACACTTGAAGGTGTCAAGCCTGTACGGTACAAATGGACTTTACTAGCTATATTTTCGTATTCAATTGAATTGCGTTGTATAAGAGAGATGTATAGAGAGAATTGGGAGTTTCACGATAAAGGGGGAAAATGTGCAAGTATAATGGTTGGATATTAGCTATGGATGAGAGAGAAAGGTGAATAAAGTAGAAACGATAAAAAATGGATCCCTGTTTAATTTGGTGGGATCTAAAACTTCAAATTATTCTGTTATTAAACGCAGGGAACTTCTGCTAGAAATGTTATAAAACTTGCTATATTTGAAAAAGCTCCAAAAAAGGTGCTAAATAGGTATAAATGACTCTGTAAACTTGACACATACTGTAAAAAATCCCAACTGTGAAGTCACTCATTTGGGTCAGAAGATGGTCAGGCAAATATAGGCCGAAAGGTGTTAAATCTAATTCTATTATACAAACCCAGCCCACTGAAAATAACGAAGCTACTTGTCTGTCTTTAAAGAATTTGCCTCCTTCAGATCACGCCAATACCCAGAAAGCTTCATGTCTTTATCATGATGAAAAACCTCAGAACGCGGTGATCAAGCCCTACAAAGAGAAGGAGCTGAAAATTCTGAAGATTATTGTAATAAAAGATGGTGAGATGGTACGCTGTGTCACTGATAGTGAAGTTCTAGTTGCCTTGTTGACAGACATTGGGTGTAACACAGAAGAACAGACTATCCAAGATGTCAAGGAGATTCCATCTCATGTGGACTTTAGCTATAATAAAGACATTGAAACAAAGAATCCATATAGGTAATGCCAATTAGGGATTGGAGTCTTGTTATTGTTACACTTATATAAGGTCCAGGTATGACTGAGAGAACTTCTAGTTTTAAGAACCCTGCATTCTTTAAAAGACGAACCACTTACCAGTATTAGAATGAAATAGACCCAGTCACCCAAATAGGGTGAACTGTTTGATAGTGACTTCTTTCGTTTGGTAGGGTGACGAAAGGCTACTTCAATCTAGGAAAAGTCGGAAACTCAAGAGGGTAGCCTTTGGAGAAGCGTTTGCCGGTCACCCAAATAAAGCAGAATCATTGTAGCACTTGCTCCAATTAGTTTGAGTTTGAGGTGTAGTTAATTGATTGAATTAGAAAAAAAGGTGAAAACTTGCAAAGATTTGATCATCACTTATTATTATTTAATATTTATTATTTAATATTTATTAGTTGTGTTATATTATTTGAGAGAATAAGTGTTTAATGTGATAATCAACTATCACCATTAGTTCCCAAATTATTAAAGTTCATTGTTGTATTTCTAATTTGACGAGCACAAAACACAACACGAAATTGATGCTCGCTAGCCAAAGATAGTATAGTAAAATTATCGTCTCCACATAGATTAGATTTAAATAATGTTCTAGTAATTTCTAATTTAGATGCTATTCATGATGATTAACACTTTGATTGGAATGATTAAGAACTAAAGTTAACTATTAAAATAAAAGCAAATAACCTTGATCACAGAATGACAAGAGTTGAGCAACACAAAATTAATCAATGGGAGAAATAAGGGTCGTGACAGGATAGGTGCAAGATAGCTATTCGGGATCTAACTCTAGTTCAATTCACTCTAATGTTCTAATGATTCTCGCGAATTCACTCGATGATTAGTTCAATCGTATAGCCAAGACTCCTCTCTCGATTAAATTTGAACTCTACGAGGTGAACTAATATAAAGCACTGTGAAGGTATGCAATAATATGTTATTGGACTAGTCTTTAGGAAACGTCTCTCAAATATTCTCCTAACTTTGATTAATCAACAATTCAACAAGCTCTTTCGATTACTTAAAAGAATCATTGAATTAAACAAAACAAAATAATGTAAAGATAATCATACAAAATATTCCTCTTTCGATTAAACAATTAGGTGAATAAAATTGCATTCAATTCAAAGCCCCATAAACGAATTCTTGCAAATAACTAGAGTTAAAATCTACAAATATCAATCAAAACACCTTATCCGTCAAACCTTAAAGTAAACTGCTCTATAATCATGGAGAAAGTCATCACAAATAGAGTTAAAGAATAAGAAAACATGAATTCAAGCCAAACTCGGGTGTTGAGTTGAGGAAAGAATGATGAATCCTTGTGCCATGCACCGCGCCCAGTGGATTCAGAGGCTCGTTTCTGGCAGGCCAATTCCAATTGCACTGCCGCGCGGCGCCTCCCATGCGGCGCGGTAGTGCAATTTTCTTAGAGTAATTTTTTTCTTCCACCTTTTGATATCCAGATTTGGTTCTCGACCCCCGAACACGATCCCAGTTCAATTCCTTGGGCTTTTACTCGGACTTCAAAGCTCCACATTGTTTGATTTAGCTCCTAATTATCTTTTTAACTCGGAATCATTTTCTGCAAGGCATAAAACACGTAATAAGTGCAAATCACCATCATTTAAGCTCAAATACAAGTAAAGTGCAGTAATACCGCTGAACTACAGATTTCTAGCCGACCATTCATAAATATCGACCGAGTTTACTAGAGTTAAATTGTAACAACATTTTTAAGTTGTACCTATGCCTGATAATTTCACTGGGCTTCCTATTCCAATTTCATTATAAGATTCATTTGTCTTATTACTTAACTCATTCAGTTGGAAGTGCTAAATAGAAGTTGGTGTGTCCTTTACTGATGATTTAGCTTGACATCCTGACGATCTAGGTACCAGGCTAAACTTCAGAAGAACTTGATGTACTTAGCCGCAATTGCTGATGCCCAACCACAATCGCCAGCTATTCCAACACAAGTTTGTAGTGTCAACTATCTTAGTTTGTTTACTACTTCTGTGCAGTTTGTTTATAGTGTTTGTGATGACATGCAGATGGCTCCTCATCCTGCAATGCAACAAGGTGGATTTTTCATGCAGCACCCTCAGGCTGCAGCCATGAATCAACAACAGGGTATGTTTACGGCAAAGATGCCACTGCAGTTTAACAACCCCCAGCAAATGCAGGATCAGCAGCATCAACAACTGCAGCGACAGCAGCAAGGTATTCCTCAACAAACGGGTATGCAACTTGGAGGTCTCAACTCCACTCTTGGTGGTGCAAGTAATGGTAGCCAGCTTTCAACTTCAGGCGCTGGGGATGCACGTGGAGGAAACAAGCAAGACAACCCTGATGCTGAGCCTTCGGGAGCTGACGGTCAAGCTAGCTCGGTGACTGGCCAAGGTTCGGAGGAACCCAAGTAATGGACTTTTTAGTAATGTCTGATATGTACACTAAGGGCAGTTGATAGTAGGTTTAGAACTAGTGCTGTATCTTATGGTTTTCATGATGTGCTATTAGAAAGAGGTTTGATTTTATCTTAATCTTAGAACAGTTAGGTAGGTTGTGTTTTCCTGGAGAGTTTTCCTGTTTCTCTTTCGAGTTAACCTCTGTTTTAGTTAGAGGAAAAAGCTTTGTTTAGTTTCCGGTCCAGTGCCTGTAATTCTGTAATAACTTAGAATAGAAAGCCTCTCTGAATCAATTAGACATGGGTTCTAGTGTTGGCTATGAATATGAGTTTTTGTCTCCTCAAAAGTTTTTTATTTCAGGTATCTAAAAGTCTCTGCTTTAGTTGTTCTTGTGAATGTTAAGTATGAATTAGCATGGTCATGAAATTAGAGATTGAATCCTAAACTTAATATTACTAGAGCCTGCAATCTTTGACGAAATTTTCAGAAGTTATTTGAGATTGATACTCAGAGAATACTGATCATGCGATCGAAACAATTTTGCTATTGGCAAAAACAAGGGATTGGATTAGAATGTGGAAGTACACATTCAATTCTAAAAATTAATTAATCATAGCATAAGCTAATTTTGCGACTGAGGGTTAGAAAGTTGTTTATTTGCATCTAATATATTAAGTCTATCGTTGAAGTGCATATTCAACAATCAATCCTCAACCCTGAACTGAAATATGTATGAGTTTATAATTGTTTTCTTGCTGGTTTATACGCTACATGGGCAAAGCAGCACCTAGATTCTGTTGCTACAGAAGAACAGGAACTATGGGAAAATTGGCTGTCTGGCACTTTGTAAATACACCACACAAAAAGGTATCACGCGCGCGTACACATTACACATGCACATATATACTGTTATGGGCGACTTTCCAGCCATGCCCTATGACTCCTTGGACGCGCCCCATGGCGTCCTGACAAGCCTCCAGCGCGATGGACGGCCCCGTGGTCTTGGCCGTGCCAAGTGACAAGCGCACCCGTGCCTATGTCGCCCCACTGATAGCACTCGCCAGCGCCCAACCGCAAGCAGATGCAAACAGCACCGCGCGCGCAGACTCTGATGCTAAAGATAAGGTTGCGGCCAACGAACCTGCTTCTACCTTGTAGGAATATAAGTCATTTTCATTGTAAATATAGAGTAATTTTATTTCATGTATTTCCATTATGTCTCTCTAGCTTAGTTAGGTAAAGTCTTATAACTTTGGTTTATTTTTTTAAAGCATTATTAGGGGAGATCAAGCAATCAAATTTTCAAGCAAGCAAACAATTCTCTGTATTAGTGTTTCTCCCCATCGACACCGTGTTGCTTTTTTGTAATGGCTTTCATTAATGCAATCACGCTTTCTTTCATTCTCAATTCTCTTTTCTGTTCTCTCAATTGCTCTTGACATTGATTTTCCCATGCGACACTAACAATTTCGTCTAGCTTACGGAGGGGACCCCAGTTGGCGGATAGTAACTGCACGGACATCAGTTGCTTAGCCTTAAGTCACACTTCCAAGAAATCTCAGGAAGGTTCCGCGTAACAGTTGGTATCAGAGCATAGGCTCGACATCGGACGAGGGAACACATTGCCATTACCACCATTTCTGACCATGGTGAATCATGGGGACCGCATTGCGGCCCTTGAAGAGACGGTTGACGTATTACGACCCATTGTGAATATGGTGCCTGATCTAAGAACCAGCCTAGTGCAAAGGTTGGACGACCTGGACCACAGGATGTGGTAGGCAGAAGGTGACATCGCGAACATCAGTCGCGACTCTGAAGGAGACCGGCAAACGACAACCACAGAGGCATCAAAAGTTTTTGGTAAATTTGAGAGCCTCCAACATGAGTGGATCAGGGATTTAGCCTATAGGGCACAAGAGGAAGACAGGGTGACTGCCATGCAGCAAACCATAGACAACTTGATAGGCTAACTCAATGTTGTCAATGCTGCACTACAAGGCCTACTTTGAGGAGGCGGAAACCAGATCGGGGGTGCTGTGAACCTCGCCCTTGTGCCACAAAAGCTGAAGATTCCTGAGCCAAAACTATACAATGGAGCTCGGAATGCCAAGGAAGTGGAGAACTTCATCTTCGACATCGAACAACACTTCGATGCCGTGGGGGAGTTAGAAGAAGCAAAAAAGGTAGCAACTGCTACCTTGTATCTTTAGGGTGATGCTAAACTTTGGTGGTGGGTGAAATACGAAGCCATTAGGGCTGGTAAAGATACTCTAGAGACATTGGGAAAAATGAAGGTAGCCATATGCCTACAGTTCTTTCCCGAAAATGTTGAGTACAATGCACAGAGAAAGCTATGGGATTACGTGCGAGAATTCTCCACGCTCATGCTGAACATACGGGATATGGGGGACAAAGACAAACACTTCACATTCCTGGAAGGTTTGAAACCTTATGCCCATATGGAGCTGCAAAGACAAAGGGTAGACATTTTACCCAAGGCGATCCAAGCATCGAAATGCCTTGGGGACTATTAAGTGGATGCTCGGAAGGATATGCCTCAACCGCCTGTCCGTGGAGGATATAAAGGAGGCCAACCTAGTAATGGTGGCCCTAGTAGAAGTGGAGGAGATCAGAGTGCAACCAAATCTAAGACTCATTCCTTAGGCAACAATACTGCTGCGTCTCACAACAATGATAGGGGGAGGAAGCCCCCTTTAGGATGCCATCATTGCAGTGGGCCACATTAGAAAAATGAATGCCCACATGCACAGATGAATGCCCATAAAACTTTTGATGATGGGACAGATGACGACACAGATGATGCTGACCAGACAGAACCAATATGTGCCATCAATGCACTTGTTTCTTCTATTTCTGAGGCCTTAGGGGGAACCAGTGCTGGTATCCATAAGGAGAAGGACCCATGCCCAACCACCAAGAAAGGAAAAAAGAAGGCGGATGGGGGCCTCCTCTTAACTAAAAGAAGACCTTGATGTTCGTCGAGATAAAAGTTAATGGCAAGCCCATCCAGGCGATGATAGATACAGACGCTACTCAAAACTACTTAGCCTCAACTCAGGTAGAACGCCTTGGTCTAGTTGTGGGAAATGGCAGAGGTCGTGTCAAGATTATCAACTCACCGTCTCAGCCAGATAGTAGAATATCCAAAGGAGTGCTAGTGAAGCTTGGTCCTTATGAAGGAAAATTCAACTTGCGCGTGATAATCATAGATAATTTCAAGCTGATAGTTAGGTTGGAACTATGAGGCAAACCAACACCATTCCAGTACCTTATGCCGACATGCTACTAATGATGGGAGCAAATGGGGCCAAGCCCTGCATTATCCCATGCACAACCGTAAAGATGGCCGCTGAGAACATCTCGGCCCTGCAGTTGAAGAAGGGAGTCAAAATACATGAACCTACGTTCCTGGATACCCTATATATTGAAGATATAGAACGCTCTTCGGGTCCCATTCCTACACCCGCGAAAGAGCTGCTAAAGTAGTTTGAAGATGTCATGCCACAAGACATGCCAAGGCGAATCCCGCCTAGGCGTACGGTGGACAATGAGATTAAGTTGGTGCCGGGTGAGAAGCCACCTGCCCGGGCGCCTTACAGAATGTCACAACCCGAACTCACCGAGCTTCGGAGACAGTTGACGGAAATGCTAGATACGGGGATCATTATGACCTCCAAGCCCCCTTATGGGTCCCCTGTGCTATTCCAATAGAAACAGGATAGTACCCTACGACTCTGTGTGGATTATCGGGCCCTAAACAAAATCACCATGAAAAACAAGTACCCTATCCCGCTAATGGAAGATTTGTTCGATAGATTGGGTGGTTCTATAGTGTTCACTAAAATAGACCTGAAGACTATTTACTGGCAAGTTCAAATTGCTGAGGGAGTTGAACACAAAATGACCTGTGTGACAAGATATGGGTCGTACGACTTCCTGGTCATGCCATTCAACTTGATTAATGCTCCAACAAAATGACCCATGTGACAAATTATATGTGAAGCTATCCAAGTGCTCATTCGCCCAAAAGCAGATTGACTTCCTTGGACATGTCATCGAGGAAGGGCGGATAAAGATGGACCAACAGAAGATTCAGGCTGTCACAGATTCGCCGCCGCCTAAGGATATCCACGCCTTGAGGGCATTCCTTGGCCTATGCAACTTTTATCAGCGATTTGTGAAGAATTACTCTCATTGCAGTGCCGTTGACAAAATTCCTAAAGAAAGCCACGCCTTGGGATTGGGGTCCCAAGCGAGCGGAGGCCTTCAATATATTGAAAGTGGCTATGTCTAGTAGCCCCGTCTTGGCCCTTCCTGATTTGGACAAGCCATTCGAAGTACAAACGAATTCCTCTGACTATGCTCTGGGCGAAGTCTTGCTACAAGTGGGGCATCCCGTTGCGTTCGAGAGATGAATGTTGAAGGATGCAGAACATCACTATGCCGCCCACGAAAAAGAATTATTAGTTATCGTCTATTGCTTACGCCTTTGGAGGGATTATCTACTGGGAACCCCGTTCGTGGTCAAGATAGACAACACAACTGTTACCAATTTCATGACCCAACCAAAACTGAATGGCTGCCATGACAGGTGGCCGGAACTTCAATCGGAATTTCACTTCAACCTGGAGTACCGAAGTGGGTAAACTAAGCAAGTTGCTGATGTGATCAGTCGGAGGGCTGATTAGCATTGGTGTGCCTACTCAGCACCCTAAGGGGGAGAAAAGTGGCTACCACTATAAGAGACTAGATACACGATCTACTCCCAAAAGATCTTGCTGCACAGTATTTGGTCGATTTGATAGGACAGGGCAAAACTCGCCAGTTCTACATGGAAGATGGGTTCCTGAAGGTGAAAGGAAACCGACTTTATGTTCCTAAAGGAGGAGATCTGCGAATGACTCTTCTGATGGAATTCCATGATACTTTGTGGGCCAGCCACCTAGGTGAAGAACGCACCATGGCGTTGTTGCGCCGTGCTTATTATTGGCCTCAAATGGCTGATAATATTGCTCAGTATGTAAAGACTTGCCTAGTATGCTAGAAAGACAAGTCAGACCGCTTGACACAAACGGGACTTTTGGAGCCATTGACGGTTCTAAAGAGACCTTGGGAAAGTGTTTCACTGGATTTCATCATCGGATTGCCGAAGGTCGGAGATCTTACAATTATCTTGGTTGTGGTGGATCGGTTTTCCAAGTATGCCATATTTATAGCAGCCCCGCAATATATATTAGTAGAAGATACAACTCAACTCTTCTTCTCTCATCTTGTCAAATATTGGGGTCTTCCTAAAGACATTGTTAGTGATCGCGACTTTCGCTTTACTAAAAACTTTTGGACTCAGCTCTTTAAGTGCCTCGGGTACAAATTGAGCCATCGTTCAAGCTTTCATCTGAAATTTGATGGCCAGACGGAGCGGTTCAATGGCATGCTGGAGGAATATCTACGCCATTTTGTTACCGGATCGCAGAAGAATTGGGTGAAGCTTCTGGATGCTGCTCAACTGTGTTTCAATTCACAAAAGAGCTCTAGTACAAAAAAAAAATACTTTTGAAATTGTTACCGGTCAGCAACCGCTACTCCCACATACGGTAAATGCCCCAAACATGTTGAAATCTCCTCGATCTGCTAGCTTCTCGAAGGAATGGAAGCAAAATTTGGAGATAGTGCGGAGCTATCTTGTCAAATCCCAAAAGCGGATAAAGAAGCATGCTGATCAAAATCACCGCTTTGTTGAATACCAAGTAGGAGACAAAGTGATGTGACAATGCCAAAATCAATACTTGTTTGCAAGGTTCCATGACCCTCGCATATTGCGAAAATAAATTGGATCATTGTCCATTGAGAAACGCATTGGGAAAGTTGCATACCGGGTGGATACCCTAGCCTGGTGGAAATTTCATCCAGTTTTCCATGTCAGCGTTCTGAAACCTTTTCGGGAAGGCATGGAGGATCCTTCATGGAGCCAACTCACAATACCCAGTATTCGAAACCCTAATTCAACTTGGAAAAGACGTGTAGAAGCTATTCTCGATGATTGAGTGGTTCATGCTTCAAGGAAATATCACCAAGAGTTCTTGGTGAAATGGCAGGCTGTGATGCAGAGGAGAATACTTGGGAGAGGGGAACAAACCTCAAAGCCTGCAAGGGCTTGATCGATGATTATCTTGTAAGCAAGGCGCCGAGGATGTCGCCAACTCAGGTGGGGGAGAATGTCATGGGCGACTTTCCAGCCATACCCCATGACCCCTTGGACGCACCCCATGGCGTCCTGGCAAGCCTCCCAACACCTAGCGCTATGGACGGCCTCGTGGTCTTCGCCGCGTCAAGTGACAAGAGCGCCTGTGCCTATGTCACCCCACTGATAGCCCTCATCAGTGCCCAGCCGCAGGCAGATGCCAACAGCGCCTCGCGCGCAGATAGTGCCGCGCACGCGGACTCTGATACTAAAGACAAGGTTGCTGCCAACGGACCTGCTTCTACCTTGTAGGAATTTTAGTCCTTTTCATTGTAAATATAGAGTAGTTTTATTTCATGTTTTTTCATTATGTATCTCTAGCTTAGTTAGGTCAAGTCCTGTAATTTTGGTTTATTTTTTTAAAGCATTATTAGGGGGATAAAGCAGTCAAACTTTCAAGCAAGCAAACAATTCTCTGTACTGGTGTCTCTCTCCTCGACACCGTGTTGCTTTTCTGTAATAGCTTTCATTAATGCAATCAAGCTTTTTTTCATTCTTAACTCTCTTTTTTGTTCTCTCAATTGCTCATTTTTCCGTACGGCAGTGACAATCTCGTCTAGCGTACGAAGGAGACCTAGTTGGCGGATAGTAACTGCACGGACATCGGTTGCTTAGCCTTACGCCGCTCTTTCAAAGAATCTCAGAAAAGCGTCGCGTAACAATACACACATGTAATACTAAGTTCATATCTATAATCACAATAAAAGCATTGTGCAGTAGTGCTTTGCATGCCCTTTAAATTTTGAATTCGTCTCTCGAGAAAAAGCATTGTGAATGATGACTATATGACCAGTTGATTATATTGGATGCTGGCAACTGGAGACCATGTTTACTTTGCCTGGTAAGATATAGAGGTGAATCAGGGCTAGAGAGGAAAGATTTGGGAGATTTGTTTGCTTGACTATATAATGCACGACTCGGGGTAATACTTATACAAATATGTTAAAAGACAAATTGAATTGCCATCATGATTTGAACGAATAGACATATTGGGAGTCTATTACTCCCTATTTTCTTATCCTTCTAAAACATTTGGATACAAAATTAGCTGTGGTACTGATTAAAGAAAAACAGAGACTCAGCTTTCCATTACGTTGGTTGGAAGTTGGAACTTTGAATTTTTGGAACTGACTTTGGTTTAGCTTAACATTGGGATCCTACATTATAAAAAAGGACGAGTTACACATTTGATCTGTCGGCTAACAATAATTATATATGTTAGTCAAATATATAAAAATTATGTATATATATAAATATACAAAAAAAAATATTATTATATTTTACCGGCTATTATTTTTAGGAGCTGCTATACTGTGTAATTTTGCCTATAAAAAAAGTCTTAATTATTTTAAAAATTAATGATGTTCTATTTGAAAATAAAGGCAATATGATTCCAATGAGCTGTGATGGGTTTATTAGATGGAGTTTTTAATGTTTTGGTATGGGCAGAAAACATGAAAACAATGGAGTGGTACTATAATTTATATGCTTGATCTAGACTTTTGGTAGAGTTCCATTTCCTCGTATATTAACTTTGATGGTTATGCATTTCACCTACCTTTATTTTACATGTTAAAACTGAGGGCTATTGGAGAAATATTTGAGCTGAAGCTCAGCCATGGAGCTCAGAGAAGATGAGGAAGCTTCGAGAGAATCTCAAACTGGAAAAACATTTCTATTAGTTAGAAATCAGAACTGGTGCGCCTATATACAAGACACTGTATTTGTACAATTGTCATCTACCACTAGCTAACATCCAGACTAACTAATTACAATAATAGCCATAGCCAATCCTAACAAATATGGCTACTAGTTAAATAATTACAATTCAACTCTAATCTTAATACCCCCCCCTCCCCCCAAGTTGGAAGGGAGGTACTCACTGCCAACTTGTGAAGTAGTGAAGAATGCTTGATGCCCGTCAAAGATTTAGTAAGTATGTCTGCTAGTTGGTCATCTGTGTGGACATAATGCAGAGAAATCAACCCTTCAATGAGCTTATCCCTAACAAAATGACAGTCGACTTCTATGTGCTTTGTTCGTTCATGAAATACTGGATTTCTCGCAATGTGCAAAGCTGCTTGATTATCACAGTAGACTAGAATAGGAAGAGTTAGAGCATGGTTAGCTCCTCCAGAAGTTTGGATAGCCAAACAAGTTCTGCAACGACCTTTCTCACAGACCTGTATTCTGCTTCTGCAGAGCTTAAGGATACAATGGACTGTTTCTTTGATTTTCAACTAATTGGACTGTCCCTAAGCAATACAATGTAACCACTAACTGACTTCCTAGTCTCAGGGCAAACTGCCCAATCTGAATCGCAAAAAGCTCTCAATCTATAGTCTGCACTGTTTGATAGGAAGATCCCCAGACCAGGATCACCTTTCAAGTATCTGAGCACATGCATAGCTACTTTGAGATGAGAATCTCGAGGACTCTGCATGCATTGACTGAGATGTTGAATACTATAAGCAATATCAAGTCGTGTGTTAGTGAGAAAGTTTAGTTTCCCCACTAGTTTCCTGTATTGAGTGGGATCTGTGAGTAAGCTGCCCTCAGATGCCTTTAACTTTGTTGAAGGATCAAGTGGAGAGGACATTGAAGTGCAATGTGAGCATTCAAACTCCTATATCAGGTCGCTTGTAAATTTTCTTTGTGTGATTATTACTCCATCATGCTTGTATAGTATCTCCAATCCTAGGAAGTAGTGTAATCTTCCCAGATCCTTTATCTTAAAAGTCTCCCGTAGGAAGGTCTTCAATGCCTTAATTTCTTACAAATTTGTCCCTGTTAGGAGAACATCATCTACATAAACTGCTACAAAAATAACTGAGTGTCCTTCCCTTTTGTAAAACAAAGAATAATCTAGCATGGAGTGCACATATCCTTTAGAACATAGGGCTTCAGTTAGCTTGGCATACCACTGCCTACTTACCTGCTTCAATCCATACAAAAATTTGTTCAGCTTGCACACCAAATTCTGTTTTCCTACTGATAGCCCTAGTGGTACTTGCATGTATACTTCTTCATTTAGGTCTCCATGTAGGAAATCATTGTTTACATCAAGCTGAAAGATTTCCCAGTTCTTCTTTACTGCAATGCTGACCAATGCTCTCACAGTAGTCATCTTCACCACTGGTGAGAAGGTCTCAGTATAATCTATCCCTGCCTGCTGAGTGTAGCCCTTAACAACTAGCCTAGCTTTAAATCTTTCAACACTCCCATATGCCTTATGCTTGATTTTGTATACCCACTTACAGCCTATTGCTTTCTTTTCTGCAGGTAGTGAGACAAGATCCCAGGTATGATTAGAGAAGAGTGCATCAAATTCCTGGTTCATAGCCTGTTGCCAAGCAGGTATAACTGCTGCCTTCTCATATTACTCAGGTTCACAATCAGTAGAAAGCTTTTCAATTAAATGCTGACTATTACCACTTAGAGCATTAAGGGATATAGACTGTAAATGGGGAACATGTGTGTGAAAAGAGAAGGAGGGTGAACTGTGATCATTATCTGCAACATGCTCCCCAGCATTAGTGTTAAGAGTGGGTACATTGTAAATGTAATCCTTTAAATAACTAGGAGGTTTGAGTGTTCTGTGAGGTCTATTATGAGTTAAGGTTATAGTCTGCTCAGAATGTGCAGAGTTTGGTGAATCATTCAGAAGAGATTATTGCTAGTTCTGAGAGTGGAAGCAAGGTTCAGATGATGTGTTAGATTGTTATGTTTGAGCTGGAAGAGTTTTGGTAGTCTGGTTGAGATGGTGAAACAGGTTCATAAATGTTGGCATTGGTGTCATTGCCAAATGAAAGTTCAGGTGACATTGATTGTTGTTGTGGATTATCACTATTACTGTTACCAGTAGGACTAGCAGTGTCAAAATAACTCATGGTGGGTCCTATATGAAGAAAAGAAAGAGATAGATGCTCACATTTAGATACTAAATCAGTGTGCTTTCCTGGCAATGCAAAAGGGAAAATTGTTTCATGAAAAGTCACATCTCTTGAAACATGTATCTTCCTTATGGTTAGGCTGAGAACCTTGTATCCTTTTGATCCAAAAGGGTATCCTACAAAGACATGAGGTGTTGACCTTTGTTCAAACTTATCTTTGTGAGGTTTCAGGTTTTTTGGAAAGCATAGACATCCAAAACTCCTAAGATGTGAGTAATTTGGTTTCTTTTTATATAGAATCTCAAAGGGGCATTTCCCTCTAAGGGATGAAGATGGCAATCTATTGATCAGGTAGGTAGAAGTTAGAATGCACTCCCCCCAATACCTTATAGGCAGTTTGGACTGATATAATAGTGCTCTTGCAGTTTCAAGAAGGTACTTGTGTTTTCGTTCGACTATACCATTCTGTTGTGGAGTGTATGGACAGGTTTTCTGGTGTATGATCCCCTTGGTTTGGAAGAACATAGTTGTTTCAGTGTTCACAAACTCTAAACCATTATCAGTTCTGATGGTCTTTATTAAGGTATTAAAATGGTTTTGGACCATTGCAAAGAAAGCCTTTATAACATGTAGGGCATTGCTTTTGCTAGTTAGAAGATGTGTCCAAGTACATCTACTATAATCATCAACTAGGGTAATGAAGTATTTGTGACTGTCATGAGTTAGTGCATGATAAGGACCCCACATATCCATATGTAAGAGTTCAAATATCTTGGTTGTGGAAGTAGTTCTTTCTGGGAAAGGAGATCTATTTTGTTTGGCCATAGGGCAAATGGAACATAAAAAAGGTTGTTTGTCTGCAAAGGTTATTGGTATAGAGTTGATACCCTTCATCTTGATAAAAGGTACATGACCCAGCATGTTATGCCACAAGAGATCCACAAGACTTTCATTAGAGGTATATGCATTGCACACTGAGTCTATATTTTTAGAAGAACTTTTATTGGAATTCAAAGGAACTTGTACACTTTTATTATCACAAGCATGAGAAAAAATGAATGCACTAGGTGCAGAATCACAAGGGTGGTCTTGACAATGTACATTATTAATACTGTGACTACCTGAGATGGATGCACTAGGTGCAGAACTGTGTGTGAGTGGTGTGGTGAAAACTTTAGTGACAGCAGAAGAATTGTTCTTTCTTGAACTTGAATAGTGAAAATACAGACTGCCTTTGGCTTTACCAATCTCCAGAGGCCTCCTCAGTGAAAGGCCCTGTAGAAGAATACATGAAAATTTAGTGAATATGATGATGCAATCAAGTTGGATTGTCAATGAGTGTACAAAGATAAGATTGAATATGAAACTAGGCACATATAAGACTCTTTTTAGAGTGAATTGAGGACTGAGAATGACATCTCCAATTATTGTCACCTTTACTTTATATCCATTTGGTAAAGAGACCAAAAAGGGGTAAACTAGAGTTTTGATATTACTCAATGAGGCTTTGTTATAAGTCATATGGTTAGTGGCTCCTGAGTCAAGAATTCAGGAATCAGCATTTTCTTTGAAACTTTCATGAGACTGTTTACTGGGCCGAACAGAGGTGGTACAAACAGTCATACCTGCAAAGTTAACAGCTCCACCAGTCATGTTGATGTTTCCTGAGTTGTCTCCATTGTTTCCATTCTTAAAGCTCTCCAATATGCTCAGCAGTTGTTTATATAGTTCCTTACTCAATTGTTGCATGGTTCGACCTTGCTCCTGAAGGTTTCCTCCTTCATCTGTCATATTTGTCCCATTACCTGTTGTATCAAACACATTTGCTGCTAGTTTATTTCCCCTGTTACCATTGTTGTACTTCAAGTTCTGAGGGTACCCGTGAAGTTTATAACATTTATCCTTAGTGTGTCCTGGCCTCTTGCAGAAATCACAGAATGGACTAGGTCTATTTCCCATATGGCCTCTTCCATAACTATTGTTCCCAGAAGAATTCATGTGTTGGTTGTAGTTTGTTCTAAAGTTGTTGTTTCCTGGACCATTAGCATTCAGTGATGTGGATTCAATCATCAGTTGTTGATTATGTGGTTTATCTTCTCTTTGCTTCTCTTCTTGTATGAGAATAGAAAAGGCTTGTGCAATGCTTGGAAGGGGGTTCATCATCAGTATGCTCCCTTTCACAACAGTATACACCTCATTTAAACCCATCGAAAACTGTATCAGTCTTCTATCTTGCTCAGCCTTGTGCATATTAGCTTTAGCTCCGCAGGTGCATTGGCAGCTGCATTGTACGTGTGCATTCAGTTCTTCCCATAGCTTCTTCATTTTTGTATAATAGCCTGTTATGTCAAGAGTTCCTTGACTCAGATCATTAATTTCCTTCTGAAGTTGGTATAGTTTTGCACCGTTGGTTTGATCATACCTATCTTCTAACTCCTGCCATAACTCTTTTACATCACTCACATATTGCAAACTATCCGCTAGGTCCTTTGAAAGGAAATTTAAAATCCATGAAGTCACCATATCATCACATCGTTCCCACTGATCAAAAGTTGCATGTCCAATTACTGGTTTCTGACACTTCCGTGTTATGAAACCAACCTTATTCTTCACTGAGAGGGCTATAAGTACACCTCTTCTCCAAGATCTATATCCCGTGCCATCAAAAGCTACAGGTACCAACACTGAACCTGCACTCTCCGATGGATGCATGTACATGGGACTCGAGGTATCTAAGGTGTCCTTGTCTGCAACACTTTCCTTGTCTCCAGCCATTGTTCAAATCACAGATCATAATTGATTGAACCGTGAATCGATGATAAAAATAGAAATTCAACAGAGGTAACACAGAAAACCACGCTTTGAGAAAACCAGAGGTTAAAAATGCTATAAGTTGTCACTATCAGTCGAGATCACAGTGAAATTACAGTTTCGAACGGGATTTAAAAAAAAAGTTGATTAACGATCTCGAAGAAAACCTAGGTCTTCAACTCAAAATTGGAGAGAAGACGAAGTAAGGGACCGTGAATTACCTTAATAGATGAAGCCTATGCTCTGATACCATGTTAAAATTGAGGGCTATTGGAAAAATGTTTGAGCTGAAGCTCAACTGCCATGACTGAAAGCCATGGAGCTCAGAGAAGATGAGGAAGCTTCGAGAGAATCTCAAACTGAAAAAATATTTCTATTAGTTAGAAATCAGAACTAGTGCACCTATATACAAGACACTATATTTGTACAGCTGTCATCTACCACTAGCTAACATCCTGACTAACTAATTACAATAATAGCCATAGTCAATCCTAACAAATATGGCTACTAGTTAAATAAATACAATGCAACTCTAATCTTAACATTACATTTGATTATATTCTTGTATTTTAGTCACGAAACATACTTACAACCCAATAGCATGTATTGCCCGCTTTTGCTTAACAGATCTCATCGATTTGTTCCTTAGGTTATACCATTATCAAGCTCAAAAAATATGCGTACCTTGTGAGATTTTTCACTTTTCTCTCTCATCCCGATGTAGAATTCGCCTAAGTATCATATGCACCAATTCTTTAAAAATTTGCCAATCTAGAAGTCTACCAGTCCTCTTTGACCTGCTCTCGTTTGCCCAGGAGGGCGTCACAACGTGTTTCTCTAAGATGGATAATTTTGAAACTTAACACAAACTAAATAGGCCGTCTCTTATAAGACATTAAGGGCCAAAATGTTCCTTCCATATAATATTATAGTCTATTTTGAGTTTCTCGATATTCAAATTATTTAAATCTTGATAACAATGTTTTATTAAAATAATTACTGTACATAAATTATAAAGTTCCACTTATAGGTTCTTTCTTGTAACTTTAAAATCAATCAATGTTACTATCATGATATGTGATGTATTCATCTCTTATTCACTTTAAAGAATTTAACAAGTAACCGGGACTAACTTAGAACGAAAGATGTTTAATCTTTTTTCTTCTAGACTGAGAAGATAAAGTTTAGAGTTTAAACAATAAAGTAAATTTTAAATTCTTAAAAATTACAAAAATTATAAAATACGAATGTTACTTTCACGATGTCATAAAATCTTTCTATAACATTCATCCTTTATAACAACAATATAATGGCCGAGTTTTTTTGGAACTGATTTTCACGTTATCGTATATCATATGTTCTCTATAACAACATTTCGCTATAACAATCAAAATATCAAATATGTCGGAGCAAACGACATTATAGAGAAGTTTGACTGTGTAATCACTTAAAAATAAAAATATTGTAAAAATTGAAATGAAGAAATACTGTTCTATTGTCAATTTGGTCTGAACCACATGATTTTTTTCATTATCTCCCAACCCACCAGGTAATGGATGTATGAATCTATAATTCTAAAATGATTTCCTTCTTATTTCGTTAAAATAATACGTGCTAGTCAGTTTTCGGACTGATCATTGAAAAATAACTGGCGTTTGCCAAGTCATTAAAAAATAGCCATTATTTTGCTGCAACAGAGACCGGTCCAACATAATATACTGGAGTTCGGTGTACCTGTGTATGAACTTCCAACATATTATGCTGGACCGGTATACTTTGCTGGCTCCAGTATATTATACTGAAATTTCAGTATATTATGCTGGAGTATTTTCCGAATTTTGAACAGTGTTTTTGTTCAAATTTATTATTACATGAAAAGTGGCTAAATTTCGATGATTTTTAAAACTATGGCTATTTTTGAATGATCACTTGTAAATCTAGCTATTTTTGAATTTCTCCCTCTTGTTTCAAGTTACAACCTAACCAAGTAAAGCCCAAATAGCCACTCTTCCATTGTCTCAATTAAAAAATATTAAATATTTGCACATATTAGAAAATGAACAAATTATAAAAATTATACTCTATATTCTTAAATAAGCTTGGTTACAAGAACCTCCAATGAGGTTAACGTTTCTCTTTAATACACTCACGTCTTGATTTGAATGTTAATAAATCAGCTTTATCTTTGAGTCATCAAACACTTCTTTTCTTACATAAATTTACCAATTTGCAATTTTATTGATTAAAATAGATCTTCTTAGAACCCACTAAAATTACTTTGAACGTGCTTCTTTTCGAATTATGTTATTATACAAATGGTAAGTTAGTCAATTTACATAATTAATGTAATTATGCTAGTGACACTTTTCAAAATGTATGTATAATTTTGACCTAAGGAAAAATTGGAATTCAGAAGAGAGTTAAAGGAGAAAGAAGATGCGTATGAAATTTAAATCTTGTGAATATTTATCATTATTGGAAAAAAACGTTTCATAATACAAATAATGGAGTTTTTTTTTTTTGTTTTTTGTAAGTTTTCAAAAACTTCATTGACTTTAACAAGGAGTCAATCATGTGTCTCATTCAAAAGGCAAAGTATTTACTTTGTAAAATCAATTGGTTAATATAATGCATTCTGATACTCACTTCGTTTAGCCGTGCATAAAATTTAAAAAATAAAAATAATTTTTGAAAGTTGTAGTTGAAGATTAATTTTAGACATTTGTATGATTGCAAATCATCTCATTTAGAAAAAAATTATAATTTAAAACTTAGCTTAATCTGAATATGGAAAGTTGACACTCTTTTGGATTAAACTAATTAAAGAAAAGTACTGTGTGTCATATAAATTGTCTATGCCCTGAATTTAATAGATTTGGACAACGACTTTTATCTAATCAAATTTATCTCACAAGACAATTACAATAAAGCATTACAACAAGGGCCATGGTTCATTGGTCCAAAATTCAATCCATACGAAGCAACACCACTCACTACAACAATATGAATAAGACTACAAGACCTACTAACTGAATTTTATGACATATCCATCCTTACAAGGATTGGGCAAATGCTTGAGACACTCCTCAAAATAGACAATTGTACTATCACGACCCAAAAATCTAACCTGTCGTGATAGCGCCTATCGATGGTACTAGGCAAGCCGACCTTTCAAAATACTTCAATATCTCATAAAAAGGATAATTCAAAGCTTTTTCATACTAGAATATTTTAGAAAAACCGGAGTTGAATTCAAAATAAAATGCGGAAAGATAGCCCAGACATCAGGATGTCACCAAGTCATGAGCATCTAGATATCCAGTCTAATAAAAACAGTGTCTAAGTATTAATACAGGAAAGAAAGAAAACATAGAAGGAGAAACAAGGTCTGCGGACGCCGGCGGCTACCTCGTAGCCTCAGGTACTTGATCGCGCACGAACTCAACGACTTCCGTGATCAAACACACCTGGATCTGCACATGAAGTGCAGGGTGTAGCATGAGTACAACCAACTCAGCAAGCAACATAAATAAATAAGGAACTGAGAAGCAGTGACGAGCTATACAATTACAGTTCATTTTCAATAATTCCAGCAAAGAATAGACATGCTTTCACATCTGGCAGTTTAAGTCCAATCAGTTTTATGCAGTTAAAGTTCAGGTAATTCAGATATAGAATCTTTCAGGAATTTTACAACAATAACAAATAACAACTAAGCACATCAACAAATAAAATAACAAATACAACCTCTCAGGGCAACAGTCACTCAACTCGTCACAACAACTCAAATCACTCGGCTCTTAGCCCTCAGTACTCACACTCAATAGGTACCTGCACTCACTCGGGGTGTGCAGATTCCGGAGGGGCTCCTTTCAGCCCAAGCGCTATATCCGCATGGATAACTCACGTGCTGCACGGACAACTCACGTACTATAGTATCAATATGTGAAACAGTACAGACAACTCACGTGCTGCACGGACAACTCACATGCCATAGTATCAATACCTCACAGACAGGCCCTCGGCCTTACTCAGTCATCAACCTCTTTAGTCTCTCGGACTCTTGAAAATCATAAAGATCGGTCCAAACAAAGATAACATAGTGTATTAACAAGAATAAAGAAGAGGCTGAGATATGATGCGCAAGTAAAATCATGACTAAGTACAAGACAACAATTAGCAAGTAATTCAACAAGTACGCGACCTCTACGGGTCCCAACAGTACCATTACATAGCCTAAGCATGATTTCTAACATGATCTGCAGTCAAATTTCTATAACACAGGGAGAGCATATAGCTAGCAATAAGTTATTCAACTTTACAGTTTCACGGAATGGACCAAGTCCCAATTCCTACGGTGCACGCCCACACGCCCGTCACCTAGCATATGCGTCATTTCCAAAATACTCACATAATCCAATAATCCGAGGTTTCATACCCTCAGGACCAGATTTAAAACTGCTACTTACCTCAAACCGCGCAAAATCCTACTCCGTAATGCCTTTACACCTCGAATCAATCTCCGAACGCCCCGAATCTAGCCACAAGCAGTACGATATAATTAATATAGGCTAAATGAATCAGTTCCATAAGAAAAACACGAAATTATAATGCAAAATCTGAAATAGGCTTAACCCGTCTCCCGGGCTCACATCTCGAAATTTGACAAAAGTCAAAAAATACAAACACCCATCCATTCACGAGTCCAACCATATAAGAATTACTCGAATCCAACTTCAAATCAACTTCCAAAACTCAAAATTTTAGCCTATGAAGTTTCTACCATTTCCCCCCAAATTTACAACTCAAATCCCTAATTAGATGATAAAAATAGTAATAGATTCATGAAATATAGTCCAATCCGAGTTAGAATCACTTACCCCAACAATCTTCTTGAAGAAACCTTGAAAAATCGCCTCACACCGAGCTCTCAAAGTCCCAAAATCGAAATGGGAATCAAACCCTCGAAATTCCATTTTTTGCCCAGTTCTTGCATATCTGCAAACATACTGTCGCACCTGCAGAATTTTCCTCGCAGGTGCGGAAATGACTTAAGGGACTGGGTCCGCATTTGCGAGCAAGTGGTCGCACCTGCGTATGCGCACCTGTGGACAAGGGTCCGCTTCTGCGATCTTTCCCTCTAACTCACTCTCCGCATCTGCGGGCTCGCAGATGCGGAAATTCCCTCGCACCTGCGACCCCTGGCCATCTTTTCCATTCCCGCTTCTGTGCTCCTTCACCCGCACGTGCAAGTACGCACCCGCGGTCTCCCCACCACAGGTGCGAAACCACCAGATATCAGAAAACTTTAGCCATTTGCCTAAGTCCAAATTCAAACAGTTAAGCATCCAAAACACGCCCGAGGCCCCCGGGACCTCAACCAAATATACCAACAAGTCCTAAAATACCATACGAACTTAGTCGAGCCCTCAAAACACGTCAACCAACAACAAAGACACGAATCACCCTCCAATCCAAACTTAATAAACTTCGAAATTTCCAAATTCTACAACCGATGCCAAATCATACCAAACCACGTCCGATTAACCTCAAATTTTGCACACAAGTCATATCCAAAATTACAGACCTACTCCAACTTTTGGAATTAGAATCCGACCCCGATATCAAAAAGTCAACCCCCCGGTCAAACTTCCCAAAAATTCGTCTTTCGCCATTTCAAGCCTAAATTAGCTACAAACCTCAAATTTACAGTCCAGACACGCTCCTAAGTCCATAATCACCTAACGGAGCTAACGGAACCGACAAAACTCCATTCCGGAGTCGTCTTCACACAGTTTCAACTATAGTCAAAATCCTAAGATTTAAGCTTCCATTTTAGGGACTAAGTTTCCCAAAATACTCTGAAATCAAAAACAACACCTCCCGTCAAGTCACATAAGCAGAAACAGATACGGGGAAAGCAGTAAATAGGGGATCGGGGATAATACACTCAAAACGATCGGCCGAGTCGTTATATACACGGCTCAAGCTAGTAGAGGGCGATATGCAAGACTATGTATCCTAGCACCAATAGGCAAAACATTGCCAACATCATTGCAATTGGGAACCCATCTCCAACAAATACACTACGAAGACATAAATCCGCTATGTACTCTGTGTGGATGTTTGAGACACAAACACAATCAATGCACAGCTAAGGGAGGACCACACATCAACACACAAAAAAATGGCGACAGCCAAAAACCAGACTCAATAATCGACGGACCTTAGAAAATAGTAGTTTATCCAAAACGAAAAGGCAAAGAGCATGCCAGTCCCTAACAACCAAGCACAATTTCAGATGTCAATACCAAGGCAGGCAACACAAATGATGGGAAGAGAGGCTTATCAACGAGCTGCGACCCCACAAATACCACCAAAAATTGTGAAGAAGAGAGCTCTATGCCAACTCAAAATAGACGATGTAACTCCAATGGATCTGACTACTCAACAATTAATCAAACACTGCCTCCAAAACACCCAGTCACACAACCACCTCCCCGAGAAAATAGAGCCACGACGCCTAAATCAGCCAAACTACGTGGCTCTTTCCATTCCACATAGTGGACAACAAATCTCCAGTGAGAATAATAAGGACATGATTACATCTGAAGTGGCAAAGGATGATGCTCCACCAATACAACGTGGAACAAAACCCACAAACCCACTAAATATATCACCCATACACATACACAACCCCTTTGCAGTTTTATCAAAGACCAAGCAAGCTAACACTAGCCTACACCATACATATGACACTACCAAATCAGGTAACAATTACCTGCATACCTACTCCCCCCCAAACAACCACTACACCTCAGCCCCCTAAAATCCAAAAACAACCTTTCTAACAAACAATCCCAAAAGTAACCCCACTATTTTCCCCACAACCCCTGAAATAAATACACCAAAATAGTTAAAAAAGGGCCTTCCCAATAATAAATCCCAAAAGAGCCCCACTGCTATGACTACACCACTTGAAGTAATAAAAACACAAATACCCATTATGGAAACAACTCTCGTACCAAAAAATCTACCAAACACAGAACATATAGTCTCAAATATATCCAAACCAGATATATCCCACAATAGGAACAAATACCCCCTACAAAATACTACCACAACCCCTACTCGAGTACAAATCATTTCGCAGATCAGTGCATTAAATGCACATCTGAGCGACGATACACAAAATCCAGCTCCTGGAGAAATGGATTCAGAGCACTCAACTGCTGGAAAGTCACATCCTAACCTCCATTGCAATGATGCCCCTCTACAAAACCCTACCTCCACACCACTGCCCCAACTCCTTTATACCCACCCTAACTCAAACTCCATTACCTCATAACCCAAACAACAACTTTCACAACCATCAGACCTCAAACATGACTCGATCACCGCTGAGAAACACTGTCTACCAAAACTAGGGGAACCAAGCAGAAGAGCCATGGGCAACGATACTCGTTACCAATAACCACCCTTCCCAACTCACCACCTACCAAGAACAACGAACACCCAAATCCACTCAGTGACACAAACTTTCTACCTCCAAGCATAGTTTGCTCCGATGGGGTCCAGCTACCCCTTAAACGGGTACTACAACCCCTACCAGTTCCCCTTGGCATACGAGAACAACCTACATTTGCACCACCAACAGTACTACAGTCACACGCAACATGCACCACCTCCACAGCTACATGAAGGGCCACCACTAATGCAGACACAAGCACCACTCCCACGCCACTGGAACTATGAATACATGGTACAACAGGTAACCCTATTAATGAAGAACACAACAACACTGTCACATTATGTATCACAGGGACTGCATTCCAACATGAGGATGCAACATGCTCATCAACTACTGCAAGTTCAAGAAATAATTGCTCTAAAACTAAGCAACCAGATCTTAGACATGCAAGCAACATCCAAGACTCAACAGGCAACAGAGACACCAATGCGCTGGAGTACACCCCCACCACACAACACATGGAGCTCATCACAAACTCCCCAGGAGGAAGAACATGTTGTACCACTCTTACCACAGTTGCTTCTCGAAGAGCTACAACGCTTGGACTCCCCTCCACCACCACCAAGGACATCACATACAGGCCCATTGCAGGCAAGCGTCCTCGATCAAGTTCTACAGAACATCTCAATAACGGAGCCCCTGACACTCACCATACCTCAAAACTCAGAAATAAAATTTTTCATCAGTGTGCCACCTTTGGAAATGAAAATGGCCATAAACATGAGGATCTACCCTATGGACCCAGTGTATTACTCCATTGTGATAGTCCCAACTATGAGGGAGCAAGCCCTTCAAGAAGACTTCAACTATCAATGACTGTCTCTTGCTCTAACCCCCATGAGGGCCCCTCAAGAGAGATCAACCCAAAACACCCCTCTAATGAAGATACTATTATGGAACTGTAGGGGAGCTAATGGGGTGGATTTCAGGAGGAACCTCCGAGTAGTTCTATCATGGAACAACCCCACTATGGTCTATCTCACTGAAACAAAAATGAATAAAGAAGCACACGAGGTTCTAATGGTGGAATTAGGTTTTACCAACATGCTACACATGGATGCTATTGGTTACTCAGGAGGAATGATCATGATGTGGAGGGAATATGATGTTGCACAAGTGGACCCCATCACCGTCACAAACCAGGAAATACACGCAAATGTTCTTGTAAGTTCCTCAACTCATCCCTAGATTCTATCTCTACTCTATGCTAGTACTAATTTTAGTAATAGGAAAATGCTATGGGACAATCTAGAGCATATCTCGGCATCCCATGCAAAACCCTGGATAATTTGTGGGGATTTTAATGAAATTACATCATCCACAGATAAATTTGGGTGAAACTCTATTAACAATAATCGAGCCAATGCACTACTAGATTGCCTCCATAATATCAATATGGTTGAACTAGGTTTCACCGGCTAACGATTCACATGGTCAAACCTAAGAAGCACTAGGAAAAATCTAATTCTAGAAAGATTAGACTGCTTCTATGCAAACCCCTCGTGGCTTAGTATGCACCCCGACTCCACGATCAATCATCTTCCTAGAGCCCATTCAGACCATTGCCCTCTCTTATTAAGTCTCTCAAAAATAGCTAGGCCCAACAATCTATTTAGGCTGGAAACCATGTGGTTCAACTATCCTGACTTCACTAACATCGTCAATCATCACTGGCATCAGTACTCCTTATACCATTGTACACTTATTAATTTTACCAAACATGTCAAGGAGTGGAATAATACTACTTTTGGTAATATTTTTTAAATAAAAAAGTGCTACTTGCTAGACTAGCAGGCCTCAAAAAAATGGACCCTACCACAAAATCTTTCTTCCACCAAAACCTAGATACTAACCTTCGCGACCAATACAATATTATTTTAAAAAATGAAGAAGATTTTTGGAAACTAAAATCTCGTGTTCTCTGGCTAAATGAGGGCGACACTAACACTAAATTCTTTAATACTTCTACTATCCAACGAAGAAGAAGAAATAGAACTCTAGGCTTAAATGACTCTGTAGGTAACTGGACCTACGATCACAATGAAATCACTGCCATTATCTTAAAACACTACAATGATATTTATTCAACTGAGCTAACTTCCAACACTAATGAAACACTCGATCACTATGAATATGCTCTATCACGAGAAGATAGGACACACCTATCCAGACCCATTACTGAAATAGAAGTAAACCAAGCAATTAGATCCTTCAAACTTCTTAAAGCACCTGGACCAGATGGGCTTTATCCAATTTTCTTTCAAAGGCACTGGAATGCCACCAAAGACAAAGCCACCATACTAAGTGATCTAAATACCACCTTTATCACTCTTATCCCAAAAGTAAAGAACCCCGAGCACATTTCTCAATACAGGCCTATAAGTCTTTGCAACACCGTCTATAAAACCATTACAAAAATAATTATGAATAGGATACGCCCTTTACTCAAACACCTAATTAGTCCCAATCAGTGCAGCTTCCTGCCAGGTAGAAGGGCTGTCGATAATGCCATCATAGTGTAAGAAGCAATCCACTCTTTCAAACGCATAGCAGGCAGTTCGGACAACATGATACTCAAGTTCGACCTAGAAAAAGCTTTTGACAGGCTTAAATGGTCTTTCATCCGCAAATCCTTCTATAACTTAGGATTCCCTGCTAAGTTTATCAACCTAATCATGAGTTGTATCTCATCCTCTACCATCTCCATCATGATTAATGGAAACTAACTAAATTCTTTGAACCTTCGAGAGGTATACGCCAAGGAGATCCCCTCTCCCCATACATCTTCATCATTTGTATGCAGGCTCTATCTCACCAAATTGACCAAGCAACAACCAATGGAGACTGGATGCCAGTTAAGATCAGTAGATCTGGACCACAAGTCTTGCACCTCCTTTTTGCAAATGACCTTATACTATTCTCACGAGGTGACCTTCATAACACTAACACCATTATAAATATTTTCAACAATCTCCACACCCAGTCAGGACATAAAATCAACTTCTCCAAATCCAAAGTATTTTTATCGAAAAATGTACCCAATAACACTCAAGATTATTTGACTAGAACATTTAATATTTGTAAATCCAATAATTTTGAAAAATACCTTGGTTTCCACCTAACAAATAACTTTCCAAAAGGTAAGGATTATCAATTCATAATCTAAAATGAACAATAAACTTTTCGGTTGAAAAGCAAAAACTCTCAACATGGCAGATAGAACTACTCTGATACACTCAGTACTAGCCATTATTCCTAACTACTCCATACAAAATAACCTATTACCAACATCCACTAGAAATCACATTGATCGTATCCAAAGAAATTTTCTTTGGGGCTCAACCCTGGAAAAAAGAAAAATTCACTTTGCAAGCTGGGAGACTGTCACCACTCCCAAAACACTGGGAGGACTAGGTCTATATAAAACTGTTGATAAAAATTACGCGACGCTAGCAGGGTTACTCTGGCAATTCCATAAGAGTGCAAATTCTTTATGTGCCAAAAGTATGACAAAATTCAATGGCCTATTCCAAATAGGGCTCTCCTGGAACATAGGGGATTGTTTAACTATCAACCTCTGGAACGACAACTGCTCCCAAACAATAACTGCCCACGCCACACGATCTAGGGGCCCCTACAACACATGGAGGAACAACTATCTGTATCCTCAATCATCTCAAACCACTCGTGGTCTCTAGGAAGATTATCTGTATACCTACATCCTACCATTGTTCAATTAATAAACAAAACTATCATCCCATTCTCCACCAACAAGCCCGAACAACTCCAGATCACCAACCAACTGCCATCACCCACTTATGTCACTTGCTCTTGGATTTGGCATTTCAAATGCTTGAACAAACACAAATTCTTCTTGTGGCTATTTCTGCACCACAAAATCCCTACTAAAGACCTCCTGTACCAGAGAACAATAATTCAATCACACTTTTGTCAATTCTGCCCAAATAATGTAGAAGACATAAACCACCTATTCTTTATATGCAAGCATTTATGCCATTTATGGCCTTTATTCAACTTGCTCCTATCCCAACCTCACAACCTTGCCAACTGAATAAAGGAGCACTCTTCAAAAAACAATACCATCCAAACACCAAATGCCTCATTCAAAGCACCATACTCCACCGTAATACCATTCATCTTCTGAAATATTTGGATTAATAGAAATTCAAATCTCTTTAACAAAACCTCAGTCCCTACGTGCAGTAAAAAAATCACGCTTCAAGTAGAAGAATACCTCTCACTCACTCAGACAACAATATCCCCAAAACCAAGGCTGCAAATCATAGTAAGATGGTTATCGCCCCCAACTAGCCAATATAATCTCAACGTAGATGGTGCTTATGATCCAACTCACCAAACCAGTGGTACTGGGGGAATAATTAGAGACCACAGCGGCACATGGATAGTGAGCTTTGCGCAAAAAGTGACTTCAAATTCTACAATACATGCAGAGCTGCTAGCACTACTTGCTGGACTGGAACTATCTTTCACAAAAAATCTTTTCCCAATTGTAATGGGAACAAATTCGTAGGTATTATATAATTTATTTAAGATTGAACAACCGCGGTTCTCACATCTCCTTAATGATTATAATTTTCTTCTTGATGTTATTGGATCGGAGTCTATAAACAACATTTACAGGGAAGGCAACTATGTGGCTGATGCTCTAGCAAAGTATGGACGCACCATGCAATCAACAACGATCGAGGAAGACAACATAATCTACTAGGAAACTCCACCGGCCTTTGTTTTACATACTTTCAATAAAGACAGTATGGGAACAATCGCTATGCGATCTATCCCTATATTATGTAATAACAATAACTAGACTTTTTTTAGTGCTTTAATATAAATTATTCCTTTCCCTAGCAAAAAAATTAGATAGAGGGATTATCTCTTTTTTAGCATCCGAACTCATAGACTATCATATTTAGCATAAATAATTTAAAAAATATTTATTTATTTTTTAAAATTTCATGTCCAATTAAATAAGTTTCACACCAGTTGAAACATAAAGGTATGAATTACCGGTCCAAAAAAGATAAAACTCTCGTTCAAATGTGATGTTTATAGTGGTCCATTACTTGGCCAAGTCTGTTGAGGGAAATCGTAGTAAAAGAGGACACTTGTCATTGTTTTTCTCTTTCCTCATTTGTTTTATTTAGCGGAATGTGTCGCCGTGCTAATTGAAAAAATGACACTCTATAGTTGCTCTCAAAATAATAGTCGAAAAATATATATTTTTTCTATATATATATATATACACACACACACACACACACACACACATTCTGTATATTATATACAAAAAAACTTTATCCACTTTTTTGGCTACAGAATGTAAATAGTTTCTGGCGCGAGCTAAAAGTGATAACACCCCGGGTTAATTCTCGAACCAGAGACCAAACATTTAGGAGTGTCCTTTAATATTGACAAGGTCTATGAATTGTTTATTATGACATATAACAACAACAACAACAACGACAACATACCTTGTATTATCCCACACCGTGGGGTTTGGAGAGGGTAGTGTGTACGCAAACCTTACCCTTACCTTGTGAGGATAGAGAGACTATTTTCAATAGACCCTCGGCTTAGAAAAACACAAGCACCACATTAATAAAAATATAGACAAGAAGGGATAATACCAAAAAGCCATATAAAAGTAGAATAAAAATAGCAAGACAGTAAGGTGATCAACAATAAAAGAAAATAACGGTTAGTCATAAAACCTACTACCAACATAAAGTGAGACTGCGTGCCAATACTACTATTATGAACACTCTAGACTACCTACTCTATCTCCATAACTTCTTATCAAGGGTCATGTCCTCAGTCAGCTGAAGCTGCGCCATATCTTGCCTAATCACCTCTCCCACCTCTTCTTTGGCCTACCTCTACTTCTTCGTAGGCCCTCCAATGTCAACCTCTCACACCTCCTCACCGGCGCGTTTGTTCTCCTCCTCCTAACATGACCAAATCACCTAAGCCGCGCTTCCCGCATCTTGTCCTCAATAGGGGCCACACTCACCTTGTCACAAATAACCTCATTTCTGATCCTATCTAACCTGGCGTGCCCGCACATCCATCTCAACATCCTTATCTCTGCTACCTTCATCTTCTGGACATGAGCGATCTTAACTGGCCAACACTTATCCCCATACAATATCATTAGTCTGACCACTTCTTTGTAGAGCTTACCCTTATATTCCGGTGGCACCTTCTTATCATACAAAACACGAGGAGCGAGTCTCCATTTCATCCATCCCGCCCCAATACGATGTGTGACATCTTAATCAATATCTCTATCCCTCTGAATAATATACCCAAGATACTTAAAACTCTCTCTCCTAGGGATGACCTGCGAGTCCAGCCTCACCTCCCCTTCCCCTCCTTGAGTCTCGCCACTGAACTTACACTCCAAGTATTCTGTCTTGGTCCTGCTCAACTTAAAACCTTTAGATTCCAGGGTCTGCCTCCATACCTCTAATTGTGCGTTCACACTGTCTCGTCAATCAATATAATATCATCTACAAATAGCATATACCATGACACCTCCCCTTGGATGTGGCGTGTCAGTACGTCCATCACCAGAGAAAACAAAAAAGGGCTGAGTGCCGACCCCTGATGCAACCCCATCATAACCAGAAAATAGTCCGAGTCCCTACCCACCGTCCTCACTCGGGTCTTTAATCCATCATACATGTCCTTAATTAACCTAGCGTAGGCAACATGTACACCTCTAGAATCCTAACATATCCACAAAACCTCCCTAAGAACTTTATCGTACGCCTTTTCTAAGTCGATGAACACCATATTCAAGTCCTTATTTCTCTCCCTATACTGCTCCATCAATCTCCTAACAAGGTGGATGGCTTCTGTAGTCAAATGCCCCGGGATACACTCAAACTGGTTCTCGGCAATAGACACACTCCTCCTCACCATTAGCTCTACCACTCTCTCCTAGACTTTCATAATATGGCTAAGCAGCTTGATACCCCGATAGTTATTGCAATTTTGGATATCACCCTTGTTCTTGTATACAGGAACCATCGTGCCCCACCTCTACTATTCGGTCATCTTCTTCATTCTAAAAATAACATTAAATAACCTAGTGAGCCACTCCAAGCCAACCTTGCCCTCACCGTTGTTTATTATGACACTTGTCTGCTCATAATGCATACTGCCAAATATTGCTGAAGTTAAAGCTTTTGTCAAATTCAGACGATTCTCATATATTTCTTCTTTCTTTTTCTTCTTCTTTTAATTAACATTAACTACTCCCTCTGTCTCAAATTATCTGTCATATTTCTCTGTAACACTGTATACGGATGAAACCGGGGCTAACATACACCCCGATTTCCTGGTGGGTCAAACAAAGCAAGAGTATGACTACATGGGATTAGAATTGAAGCCGGGAACTTCTTGTACCAAGGCTTGAACGGAGCGCTTGCCACTGGGCCTGATAAGACAACACTCCCCGAACCTAGAACGAGCTTCGAGACCTCGGAAAGCATGACAACAGTTGCACATAACTAACAGACGGCCGTGATAGTCGCACCCCACCGGATATCACAATGCAGATCTCACCCGATGTCGCTAGCAGATCAATAATTGATGAGAAAAGAGGATTTTTATCTTTTTAGAATTGTACTAGGGATGAAACTCCCCTACTATATAAAGGGGAAGCTTTTTATTCAATAGGACACATTGTTTTGTAACATGCAAACCAAGAAATGCAAGTTCACTTTTTTGCTTTCTGGCTATTGCAAAGTTCTTATTTTATTGTTCTTCTTCATACATGATTGGCTCCGAGTTAAGGGTCCGGTCGAGGGTAAAGCTCCTGTTCAGCTTAAATCTGAACCCGGACGTGACATCACAATTGGTTTGATTATTCATTTCATCTTTAACTTGTTTATGTTACATTCTTAATTATTTGTGTTGAATCAATCAACATATCCTAAAAACCGCTCATAAATTTAACTGTTATCCATTTTAAGGGTAAGCAGTTTGGCGCCCACTGTAGGGCTAAGGATAATAGTATTAGTTTGATACAAATCTCTATAACACACTCTATTTTACGCTTGTTCTTTAAGGTCTCAATTTTAGGTCAGCTTAAAAATATCAAATTCTCAGTCTGCTCACTTGAACATTGAGGCTGAGTCTGGCCATCATGGCAAAAAGAACAATTTGGTGCCTAGCAACGAGGTGCCTCCTACTGATCCCAAAGGAGTCCCAGTTGCCGACCCAGTTGATGCTAACTCGTAGGTGGCCATCAACGTCAACCTACCAACTGATCCCGACAACAACGATCACAGAGGACCCGACCAACGGCTCAAGAAGCGCCCGAAGCCGAAGAAGATGAGGTTAGCCTAAGGTTAATCTTCAAAATATTGTAGGCTCAACATGTGGCGATAGCATAGCTACAAAATCAAAGCCGCGCCCCCAGCAGAGTCGAGCCCAAATCATCCCGGGAAATCACCCGAAGAAATGAGTAGATCACCGAAAGACCGGGTGAAGCTGAGTCTGGGGTTAGTCTCAAAGTAATGAAAATGCTTGAAGCATTAAAGAAGGGGGTGGAATCAGGTGAAAAGAAAATTGAGGCCAACGACAAGAAGGTGGAGACATATAATTCCAGGGTCGATCAAATCCGAGTAGCACCCCCAATATTGAAAGGACTAGATTCCAAGAAATTTGTCCAAAAGCCATTCCCTCCGAGTGCGACAAAAACCGATCCCGAAATTATATGCCCTACATTCCAAAATATAACGAAACCACGGATCCGAATGTGCATGTAACCCCCTACATATGCGCCATCAAAGGAAATGACTTGGAAGATGATGAAATCGAGTCAGTATTACTAAAGAAGTTTGGGGAAACTTTGTCAAAAGGAGCAATGATATGGTACCACAACTTACCCCCAAATTCCATTGACTCATTCTCTATGCTCGGAGATACTTTTGTGAAGGCTCATACCGGGGCTATCAAGGTCGAACCTAGAAAAAATCGGACCTTTTCAAGGTTAAGCAAAGAGACAACGAGATGCTCAGGGAGTTCGTGTCAAGGTTTCAAATAGAACGGATGGACCTGCCTCCGGTTGCGAATGATTGGGCCGTTCAAGAATTCGCTCAAGGACTTAATCCCCAAGCTCCTTGGCTTTGCAGTAGCTAAAACAAAATTTGGTAGAGTACCCAGCGGTAACTTAGTCTGACGTCCACAACAGGTACCAATCAAAAATCAGAGTCGAGGACGACCAACTCGGAGCCCTTTCTGGGTCCGTTTATCCCATCAGAGCCGATGACAGGTCTAAGAGAGTCATCGACCATGAATCGAGGCCGGTCCAAAATTGGTATCAACCGTACATCGTAGATCAAAGGGGAAATGAGTCTGGGCGTAACCCTACAAGGAATGAAAAGAGAAGCGATCGAGAGCCCAATAATCAAGGTTTGATGAGCAAAAATGGTTTCCACAGGACGCTCGGGGGAAGGGAATCACCAAGATTATCAGAGTATAACTTCAATGTCGATGCTGCCAGCGTCGTATCAACCATTGGGCGCATCAAGGAAACTAAGTGGCCTCGACCATCGCAGTCCGACCCTACCCAAAGAGATCTTAAACTGATGTGTAAGTATCATGGCACTCATGGATACATGACCGAGGACTGCCGACAATTGAGAGAAGAAGTTGCCCGGTTGTTTAATAACGGGAACCTCCAAGAATTTCTGAATGATCTAGCCAAAAGCCACTTGAGGAGTAGGGACTCCAACAAATAGACCGAATAAGAAGAACCTCAACACGTCATGAACATGAACAATGTAGTGATTGATGTCCTCCAAGGGCCAATGATAAAGTGCACTAAAGTATCCATCACGAGGGAAAAATGCACCCGAGATTAGGTCCCGGAGGGAACTATTTCCTTTAGCGACGAGGATGTCGAGGGCATCGTATAACCTCAAAATGATGCACTGGTAATATCCGTACTTATTAATAAATCTCGAGTTAACATGTGTTAATTGATCCAGCTAGCTTGACCAATATCATCAGATCGAGGGTCGTAGAGCAGTTGGGGTTACAATACCAAATAGTGCCGATGGTCCGAGTGTTGAATGCATTTAACATGGCATGCGAAACTACTAAAGGGGAGATAACCCTAC
This sequence comes from Nicotiana tomentosiformis, assembly GCF_000390325.3. Taxonomy (NCBI): domain Eukaryota; kingdom Viridiplantae; phylum Streptophyta; class Magnoliopsida; order Solanales; family Solanaceae; genus Nicotiana; species Nicotiana tomentosiformis. The sequence goes on from NC_090819.1 coordinate 19,782,240, forward strand.
CAGTGAACACCGCCGGGACGAACCAAGAGACAAAATTCTACGTGATCAAAGGGAACATGAGGTACAACGCCCTATTCGTAAGGCCATGGGTTCATAACATGAGGGCGGTACCCTCAACCTTACACCAGGCACTAAAGTTCCCTACACCTGGAGGAATCAAGACAATCTATGGAGAGCAGCCGACCGCAAAGGAAATGTTTCACAGTTGACAAGGTAACTCCGGTGCCCATGGTCTCGACATCAAGGAACACAGAGCTGACCAGGAAAAAAGAAATTAACTAGCAATCACCAATACCGGTCCCAACCAAACCGAAAGAGCGAGGAGTAGACGAGGAGGATGATTCGGAGTTCCTAGATCGTTCATAGTTCCTGATGATACCAATGCCACCAAATCAATGGTCGAGGAGTTGGAGAAAGTCATATTGATCGAAAAACCAGATCGAAAGGTACACCTAGGTATGGGGTTAACTCCCGAGCTTAGGAAAAAACTCATTAAATTTGTTATAGCTAATATATATTTTTTGGCTTGGTCCCATCTTGACATAACAGGGATCCCGTAGGAGGTAACCACTCATAAGCTGAGTTTGGACATGAAGTTCCATCCGGTTAAGGAGAAAGGAGACCACAGTCCGAGGTCAAGCATGCATTCATCAAGGATGAGGCATCTAAAATTCTTAAAATAGGGTCCATTCGGGAAGTTAAATACCTGGACCGGTTAGCTAACGTAGTGCTAGTACCTAAAAGAGGAAATAAGCTAAGAATATGTGTGGATTATAAAGATTTGAACAAGGCATGCCCTAAGGTTTCTTTTCCTTTGCCTAACATCGATCAGATGATCGACGCGACGACCGGGCATGAGATACTCAACTTTCTCTATGCCTGTTTCGGGTACAACCAAATTCGGATGAACCCGGGCAATCAAGAAAAGACTTTATTTATCACTAAATTTGACACCTATTGCTATAATGTAATGCCATTCAGATTAAAGAACACCGGTGCCACCTATCAACGCCTAGTAAACTGGATGTTCGAAGAAGAGATAGAAAAATCAATGGAAGTTTATATTGACGACATGTTAGTCAAGTTCCCCTGAGTAGAGGATCATTTGAAACATTTGCAGGAAACCTTTGAAATATTAAAGAAATAAAATATGAAGCTGAACCCGAAAAAGTGAGCATTCAGGGTCGGATCGAAAATATTCCTCGGGTTCATGGTATCCAATCGAGGGATCGAGATCAATCCCAACAAAATCAAAGCCATAGAAGATATCACCGTGGTGGACAATGTTAAGGCCGTTCGGAGGCCGACCGGGCGTATAGCCACCTTGGGCCGATTCATATCGAGGTCCTCAGACAAACGCCATCGGTTCTTCTCACTATTGAAGAAGAAAAATAACTTTTCCTGGACCCCGGAATGCCAACAAGCTTTGGAAGAACTCAAACGGTACCTATCGAGTACTCCCCTGCTCCATTCTCTGAAGGCGGACGAATAACTGTACCTTTACCTGGCGGTCTTCGAGGTGGCAGTAAGTGGAGTAAGCAATTTCCTATTTACTAAGTCAGTAGAACTCTATACGAGGCCGAAACAAGGTATCCTCACCTAGAAAAATTGGCGCTTGCTTTGCTAAATGCCTCTAGAAAGTGAAAATCGTACTTTCAATGCCACCCCATATGTGTTGTAACCTCTTACCCACTGAGGAACATCATGCATAAACCTGAGCTCTCGGGACAGTTGGCTAAATGGGCTATCGAAATCAGATATTACGATATCGAGTATCGACCCCGAACCGCCATAAGTCTCAAAATTTGGCAGATTTCGTGGTCGACTTTACGCCGACCTTAATGCCCGAAGTCAAAAAGGAATTATTGGTAACCTCAGGGATTACCTCAGAAATTTGGACCCTTTTTACGGACGGTGCCTTGAATGCAAAGGGGTCCATGCTCGGCATCATGGTGAAACCACCTACGGGGAATGAAGTTAGACAGTCTATTAAAGCTGTGACATTGACTAACAATGAGGCCGATAATGAGGTCATGATTGCAGGTCTCAAATTGGCTAAACGCCTTGGGGCCGAGGTGATCGAAGCTAAGTGTGACTCCCTTCTCGTGGTAAATCAAGTTAATGGGACGTTCAAAGTGAAAGAGGAACGAATGTGAAGGTATTTAGACAAATTTCAGGTAACGCTGCATCAATTCAGGGAATGGACCCTGCAGTACATGCCCCGAGATTAGAACAATGAGGCTGATACTCTGGCTAAGTTGGGGTCATCGGTCGATGAATTCAGTTTGGGAGCAGTAGTACAACTCATGAAGTCGGTGATAGAAAAAGGCCATGCCAAAGCAAACTCAACGATTTTAACCTAGGATTGGAGGAACAAGTACACCTACTACTTGAAGACTGGGAAATTTCCCTCGGATCACAAATAATTAAGAGCCCTGCGTACCAAGCTGCCAAATTTAGCTTGGATGAAGGGACATTGTTCAGTAGAATGTTCGACGACCCGCTTTCCAGATGCTTGGAGCCGGGAGATACCGAATACGCCTTAGGAGAAGTTCATGAAGGCACTTGTGGGAATCATTCAGGGGCAGAATCTCCGGTCTGAAAATTAATCAGGGCCGACTGTTATTGGACTGAAATGGGGAAAGATGAGAAGGACTTCGTACAAAAATGCAACAACTGCCAGAGACATGCACCGATGATCCATCAACCGAGAGAGCTACTCCACTCGGTCCTATACCGTGGCCATTTATGAAGTGAGGAATGGACATCGTCGGTCTCCTACTGTGGGCACCCGGTAAGGATCAATTCATATTATTCATGACCGATTATTTTTCCAAATGGGTGAAAGCTCAAGCATTCGAAAAGGTCCAGGAGAAAGAAGTCATTGACTTCATCTAGGACCAAATAATATGTCGATTCGGGATACCAGCCAAAGTCATTTGTGATAATGGGAAACAATTCATCGGCAGCAAGTTGAATAATTTTTTCGAAGATCACAAGATTAAGAAGATACTATCAATGCCTTACCACCCTAGTAGGAATGATCATGCGAAATAAACAAACAAAACCATACTTCAAAACCTAAAAAAGAGGTTGACTGATGCCAAAGGAAAATGGAAGGAAATCCTGCCCGAAGTCCTATGGGCATACCGTACGACCTCGAAGTTTGGTACCGGGGCCACCCCATTTTTATTGGTCTACGGGGCTGAAGCCTTAATACCACTAAAAGTAGGAGAACCAATCCTCAGGTTCCAATATGAGACGGAAGAGTCAAATGATGGGCCATGATCACGAGCCTGGAACTATTGGATGAAAGGCGGGAGGCCGCCTAGAAACAACGAATAGAAAGATATTACAACCGAAGAGCCAACCTGTGACACTTCAAGATCGGGGACTTGGTGTTGAGAAAAGTAACATTACACACCCGGAACCCGAACGAGGGGAAGTTGGAATCGAATTGGGAAGGACCATATCGAGTCGTCAGAATTACCGGCAAAGGCTCATACAAACTCGAAGCTGAGAACGGTGTGCAACTACCGAACAACTGGAACGTGACACACTTAAAGCGGTACTACTATTATGGTACAAACTTAATTACTCTTTAATCATGTTATGAGTTGGACTAACATTTGCAGGAAAATGGACAAGGATGGATTTGGCTATTAGGTCTGAAAGCACGTGTTGCACTCTTTTTTCTTGAACCGGTTTTGTCCAAAAATGGGTTTTTTTGCAAGGTTTTTAGCGAGGCAATAGTAAAACATACTAACTTAGATTCGAAGACTGGTCTCAAACCGGAGTCAATGATCATTAACTTCATATCAACAGTATCTGAGCCCACTCAAGCACGACCTCGAATACTGGGAGCCATTACCCTCAGATTAAGGTTTTTAGCAAGGAAAAAAGAAAAACCTTGTATGCTAGAAGCTAAAGCTTGGTGGTTAGGATTCATTGTAAAGGCCAAATGGTCATATGAACCGTGCTCACATAGTCCACTCTAGCTATGATACAAGTTTTTATGTGCTTTCGATCATGTACTTGAAATGAAAGAAAGTTCCTCCTTGCTATTACGCAGTTTCTTGCTTATTGAATTTCGGATCCGATGAACCCACGAGCTACCCATACTCAGGGACTATCGAGCCCATGAGCTACCCCTAATCAGGGACTATCAAGCCCAAGGGCTACCTCCCAAAGAATGTTCGGACAACCCGGTCGACCAAATCCTGGAGGCACCAAACCTATTAGGCGGTGCTCAAATACAAAAGGCTACGACCACCCTAAAAACAGCTCAGAGGCGTCCGAAGCTCGTAATCAGAAAGTAAGGCCTTTATAAAAACTCAAAACCTATTAAGAGGTTACCCTAGGAAAAATCATCGTACATTATCACTTAAGCATCTTAAAAATATCCGGTCACACCGAGGTTTCAAAGCCTCTAGCAAACAAAGTTGTATCGAAGTCGGGCTCCGTTCGGACCTCCGAAAACCGAACGCCCCATGACTACATTTAATTCTATACTAAGGCATCAAAAGCATTACATGAATATAAATTATAAAAAGATGCTGGAAAAGAAAAGACACGATATTGCCAGAAAGGGCAAATTTCATATATATATTCCGAAATATATTTACAAAGGCCCAATAAAAACGGCCTCAAAATAAACTATGTATATATATATATATATGAGGGAAAACAAAACTAAAAAAGTACTAAGGCATCTACGCCTAGTCTTTACCAGGGCCCGACTCATTGCCAAAAATGTCGGGGCCCTCGGATCCCTCGGAACCCTTGGAGCCTTCGGCACCCTCAAGCTCGTAAAGCTCATTTGCCTTGACCTTGAGCTTTTTGGCTTCCCCGATCTCAACCGATATGTCAAAACTTCGAGCGTGGATCTCTTCGAGGGTCTCTCTTCGGGACAGCCGCTTCATATATTCTACCTTCTTCTTTAGGCGGGTCTCACTTGCCTCCACATCGGCCTTGTATTGAGCCACCATTTATTCGGCATCGGCAGAGATTGTGTCCAGTTTGGACTTTATTGCCTCATATTCTCTACCGAAGGCATCCCGCTCTGTGACGGCTGAGCTCAGCTGTGCTCGGAGATCATCATTTAGATGAGACCATTTATAAGCTTTGTCCTTCACCACCCAGAGTTGGTTCTCAACTGATGCCAGCTCCGCCTTTGCGGTTTCCTTTTTTGAAGCCAGCAGGTCCATTCTACCTTTCCACCCTTCGGCCATGGCCTTCACCTTGTTCATCTCGATTCGGAGCTGGTCGATCAGGTTGATCTTCTATTGGATCTGCGAGGTTGTGTTATTAGTCACCATGACTAGCTCATCATTTTTAGCTTCAAAAACCTTTACCTTTTCAATCAGGTCGGCAGGTTCCCGCCTCAGGGTCGAAGCTTCCTTCTGAGCCTTGTACAGCTCGGCCTAGAGGTCTTTGACAACCCCATCCTATTGCTCACTAAGAAGCATGTACATGTCCTTCTTCCGGACCTGATCTTTAAGCTCGAACTTGAGCTGGCTGATTTCCAAATGGTACCGGAGGAAGTTCTCATGGTGAAGCACAGAGGTTTGTAAAATAACGAAAATTGTAAGAGACATCAAAACTTAAGTTGAATTCACAAGGGGGTGTAAAAGTTTTGATGTCTTACCTAATTCAATGCCTGCTGCGTCTCATTGAAAAGACTTGACGCGCCCACCTTGTTAATATTTACCTGGTCCTCCTCGGTCACTAAGCATCGAAGGCAGATGGCTACGCCCACTGGAGCGAATAGAACTCGAGTATCCTCCGGGACCATAAAAATAACTGTTCTCTTTCGGCCAGGGTCCACACTCGGTATGGGAAACCGCTTCACCAGTTTTGGGCTCGAACTCGGCCTGCCAGCTCCCGAGGGTACATCCTTCTTCGGGATCTCCAGGTCACCCATCCTGGAAAAATCTTCCAATGTGGACATGTTCATGCCATCAAAGAAGGAGTGGAGAGGGTCATCTACACCCTGAACTCGTTCGCTTGACTTTTCCTTACCCGCTTAGGCCTCTTCAAGCATGGACTCGATGTAGAAGGGTGTCTCGATGATATCGATCATACCGGTCACCTCCTTCAGTATAGGATCGGTTTCTTGGGGAGTCACAACATCCGCCTCCACTTTGGCCTCTCGAATCGGAAGAGGATCGACCTTGTGGCTCCTTCCCTCGGTTGTCGCCTGCTCTCCGAAAGGGGTCAATCCATGGGCGACTAAGATGTCGTCTTCTTCAGGATCATCCCTGAGCCGGTGAAGGAGGTTAGAGTCCGGGACCCTGGACTTAGTAATCTTCTTGGGCTTACGAGCCCGGGTAGCCACCCTATTTTTTTTTTTTTATCTTTGCCTTAAGATCCGGGGAGCCCGAGGACTTTCTTTTTTTCTTCTTCTGCCCCGCGACAGCCTTGGGCTATCCCGAAATGAAGGGATCGACAGGTAATGACACATCCTCATCCCCATACAATGTCCTATGTCCGGTCATCTTAGGCAAACTTGTGAGGGAAAGGAAAAGAAGTCAGCATTATGTAAGTTTCAGACGTAGTAATAACTATTCAGGGGAGAGCCTTACCATGAGAACGAGCCTCCCATCTGCCCTTCGAAAGTTTGTGCCACGCGTGCTCGTATTATGACATCTGCTTGCAAATCCTTTCGATCCACTCCTTGAGCTGGGAGACCGCATTGGGAACCCGGGCAACAGCTGTACGACCATAAATACTGGCGATGAGAGAAGAAATAAAGGAAAATTGACACTTAAAGAAAGACTACACTTACGAGATACATTCCACTTCTCGGGGAATGTCAGGAACTCGGGAGGGATCCGATCTTCATTTTTTACCCGAACAAAAAGCCCCTGCCAACTTCGGTCTCGATCCTCGTCGATGCTAGAAAAGGGATCCTTGCTGGCTCGACGAACAAGCTTGATTAGTCCCTCTCGAAAAATTCGGGGATTGTACAGATAGAGTAGGTGGTCGATAGTGAACCGAGGAGATTCAGTGGTATTCACAAAATGGCGTAGGAGGATCACGATCCTCCAAAGGGACGGGTGGATTTGCCCGAGGCACACCTCATACCTCTTACAAAAGGCTAGGACTACTGGGTCTACTGGGCCCAGCGTGAAGGGGTAAGTGTAAACACTTGAATACCCCTCCACGAGGGTAGTAATATCGTCCTTAGGCCCGAGGACAACCACATCCTTGCCTTCCCATTTACAGTCCTCTCGGACTATGGGAAGGGTATCTTTGGTAACAGAGCATATGTATCTCCATGCTCCTTCACCTCAGTCTTGTTTGGTGGAGACCTTCTCGACCTTGAAGTCATCCCGGATTGAACAATGATATTCAGCTTAAAGTATGCATATTTTTATGTATATTGTCTCACATTATGCTCATATCTTGTATATTTTGGACATATAATATAATAATTTATACTAATTTGTGGTATTTATATGTGTAGGAATTATTCAGATGCAATTTAGGACGAAACTGTATGAATTGGAGCGAAAATGGGAAGAAAAGGCAAAAGTGCACATTTGAGCGCCAACTCGTATAAAAAGGGTCCTAAACCTATTTTTGAGGGGAGAGGACGTTTTTGAGAGAAAAACACAAGCACAGATCTGCCAGGGAGGCCTGAATTCATCAAGTTCCATCTTTCTTTCGATAAACTTAGTAATTTTTATGTTTCTTTGTATGATTTGTTATTTGGATACCATGTCTATGTGGAGCTAAACTTCACGTTCTAGGATTGTGGTTCTTTCATGACTATTGTTATTCAGATATTGATTTTGCTTTCTTGATTTATCATATTGGTTTATTTATTCAATCTTGCGCTTAAATATTTAATTGCTTGATCACCAATTGAATACTATCTACGAATCTAGAATTGAACTCGAAAGTGGGAATTCTAGATTACACACAAGATTGAGTAGAGCAAGTTCTTGAACCTGGGCATCGGGGAACGGATTTGCTGTTAGGATAGACATATACCTAATTGCCTTGCTTGGTTGATGTACAGGAATTATAAATGCATTCTTGTTAGTTCTAATTCTATAGACATATAGGCGTTAGGTTATCTTGAATAGGCGAGTAAGAACTCGGCATATTCTTATGAGCAATATTAACCATGTCAGCCAATGAACTAGATGAATTAGTTAGTCAATTCAATTGAAGAATACAATAGGAATATTAGATAACCCATAACCCTAGATCGTTTTCATTACATTGATATATAAAAATCTATTCTTCCTTTGTTCAGAGTTCATTATTTATTTTCTTTTTAGTTTAGTTACTTTAACATCACTACTTTTGGTTTAATTCTTGTTCAGATAATTAGGATAGTCTAATTTAGTTTATAGTTAATCACAAGTCCCCGTGGGTTCGACATCCAACTTTTAGTCACTTTATTACTTGACGATCGCGTATACTTGCGTATGCATTTGGCCGCAACAAATAGCCTCGGGGTATAAAGCTTTACATGGGGGGAGGAGGGGAGGGGACCACCTCGGCATTTGTGGCCGGGTGGGAAGATAAAGGGGAAGCCTGCTGAGGAACTGATTTGGAAGTTTTAGCCATCGTGATCTGGAAAGTATGAAGATTTGAAGGAAATGTATAAAGGTTTGAAGAAAAGAGTATGAAGGTTTGAAGGTGGGATGAAGATCTGGGTTATAAATCTAAGAACAAATATGAAGATTTGAAGATCAAAGATGAAGATATGAAGATTTGAAAAGGTTAAGAGCCTCTAGAAAATTTGAAGGTAAAAGCTAGGATCGAAACGTGAAAGAAGTATAAAAGGTCGAAGCTTTTATAGGGGAAAATATAATAAATACGCGACGTTTCGCATTCAAAGGCGACCAGCCGTTGATCAACACGTGTCCGAAGTCAGAACGACGCGATTGATGGGACGTTTTGGCTTATCCGTCATCTCAGTTGTAACGTATGAAGGAAGGAACCGGGGTTCATCTATCGTTTTCCATCATTTCGGCAAACCTACTCTTTGGAAAATGAGGGGACTATCTGTATACGGGTGAAACCGGGGCTAACACACACCTCAATTTCCTGGTGAGTCAAATGAAGCAAGGGTATGACTACATGGGATCGGAATCGAAACTGGAATCTTCTTGTACCGAGGCATGAACGGAGCGCTCGCCACCGGGCCTGATAAGACAACACTCCTCGAACCTAGAATGAGCTCCGAGACCTCATAAAGCACGACAATGGTTGCACACGACTAACAGAGGGCCTGATAGTCGCACCCCACCGGATATCACGATGCAGATCTCGCCCGATGTCGGTAGCGTATCAGTAATTGACGAAAAAGGATGATTTTTAAATATTTTAGAATTGTACTAGGGATGAAACGCTCCTACTATATAAAGGGGAAGCTTTTTATTCAATATGATATTTTTTGTAACACACAAACCAAGAAATACAAGTTCATTTTTCTGCTTTCTGGCTATTGCAAAGTTCTTAGTTTATTGTTGTTCTTCATACACGATTGGCTACGAGTTAAGGGACCTATCGCGGGTAAAGCTTCTGTTCAGCTTAAATTCGAATCCGGCCGTAACATCACAATTGGTTTGATTATTCATTTCATGTTTAACTTGTTTATCTAACATTCTTAATTATTTATGTTAAATCAATCCACATATCCTTAAAAGCGTACATAAATTTAATTGTTATCCATTTAAGGGCAAACAAACACGTCCCTTGAGAAACATTAATTAGGAGAAGGGTTGGACTATTTTACCCTTATTTATGGCTTAAGATATAATTTCTCTTCATTGAATATTTATTCTATTTTTGTACTATCTCCTTCTTCAATAACAATTATTATTAAGGGTAAAATAAAAAAAATATAATTTATTTTATCTTGAACTTCTGAAATGATAAATTATTTGAGACAATTATTTTTTAAAAATACGACATATAATAAGATACGAAGGGAGTACTTTTTAGTGGTTCCAAACTTAGTAGGACAACAAGTTCAAGGACAGAGAAATTTGGCAAAACAAGTTAACCTATTTATGTGGCACGAAATGACATTTATTTTCATATTTATACCCTATTCCAGAGATATTGTAAATTCTTGAGGAAAAAAAAGTTAACTGTTATAAAATCTTGAATTATGGTGGATGTTCATAACCATCAAAGGAGTAATGCTCACTACTCTTCTCCATTATCTCCATAACTTTTATCACTATAATACTTTTGGAATTATGATTGTAACTCCATAACCTCCCCATGATCTTTCTCCATGATCTCAAATGCTTAATTACATATTCAATGACATATTTCTTCATTTTTCATGCCTATATAAAGGCCTTGTAATAGATGGAAAGAACACACAATTAAAGAAGAAATAATAATCTTTCATCTCTTTCTCTTTATATCTCTTAGCTTATTTTTTCTTGTTCTATATTGTTACTTTGAGCTATATTTTATAACACGTTATCATTAGTCTCTATTGTTGCCTTCAAATTGAATTTGGTTTTCTCCTTGAGATTGAACTGTTTGATGGTGCTGCTCATTGAATTAAATTAGGTGATATGTTCCAATATTACTTTATTCCCTTTTTGGTTTGCTAACTCTTTTTAAGTTGTGTTTTTCTCTTCGGAATAAGATACTTATTTTTGAAGTTGTGCATTTTTATGTGAAATCTGCTTTAAGTTTTATTTGTGATTATAATCACTTCTGTATAACCATACAAAGCAGAATGATCATTTGTTTCGTATATAATGCAGAATCCAATCATAATATTTTGCTTGATGCCTTAATGGTTTTAATTTATCAAACAGAAAGTGACCCCACCCACAAGATTAATATGTTTAAAAGTATATATATATATATATATATATATATATATATATATATATATATATATATATATATATATATATATATATAATTGTTAAACTTTTCTCTTCTTATATGACTCTCTGACCAATAAAATTTTATTTATTGCCTACATGTTTTGTTTTTAACATTCACTAAGCATACGTTCCAGAATGTTTAATTATTTGCAAAGGAAATGATTGGTACAATAGTTAGTTCTATTAGTTCATAAAGGATATTGTTAATATTGAGCTTAATAGCTATTGAGACACGTTAACCAGTAAGAATTAAGTCCAATTACCAAGTATTTTATCACTTTGAGTTTGACGTAACACTTAGTGTGATGATTAGTGTTTATTGAAACTTACTTTCTGAATTGTTTAAAACGGTTAGCAAATTTTCTTACCCGTTCTAATATTTAAGATTACTTGTCTTCCTGGCTTCAATGCAATATCTGTTACATACTTTCTTGTTTTGACATATATATCTCTTTTAATTATGTTATTCATCTAGATTAATGTTTTCACTGCTTGTGAAGAAGAATAAAAAAAAAATTAAAATCTTCCGATCACGGGCCACGAATGAAGATAATATTTGATTTTGATAAGTTTACATATAGTATATTAGTACACAAATATGTATTGGATCAAAAGTTTCATTGATAATATTTCTTATCATTTTTAATTTATTTATTTATTATGATACTATTTACTATGTTGAACTTACTAAAGTTTGAATTTATGGCTATGTAAAATTATGTTCCATTTTCTGAAGTGAACGAGATAATTTGTGATAAACGTTATATAAGGATAAGACGGTGGGTTCATTGCCCAGCGCACCATAAGGGTAAGACATCGAGAGCAAGTCCTAATGCCCCATGATGATAAGAGTTGGGTTTGAGTCTCAATTCATTATGGCCTGACATGCCTTTAGATGGGTAAGGCATTAGGTTTGAGTCCCAATGCACCATATTGATGATATAATGATGACTAAAGAAAAATAATATATATTTTTCATGAAAAGGCATGAAGCACGTCCCACTTGATTTGCTCTATTTTTGAAGGGAATGTGGTAGCGATGCATAATAAGTCTAAATGAAGACAAGTGGTTGACCAATGAACGTGGGCGTTCCAAAGAACAAAATAATAATAGTCATCACTATGATTATAAAAAAGAGAACAATAAGGGTTCTCAAAATAGTCCTTCAAAATGTGAAGGCGATATTTAGCATCAAATTGGTATGAAAAAATAATAAAGTACGCTACTGACTATGATCCATTCCTTGAAAAGAATGTGACTTGTGATAAGCACTAAGAATGCAGACCCATTCCTAAAGGTGAATGTGGAAATATGTGATAAAAATAATGAATAAAGACATGCAATGCATGATTGGATGAATACCACACAACTCACCTCTAAGGGAGGTTTGAGTGAAATAAAGAGAATAAATATTATTGTGTGGTTACATGAATATATCATTGGTCGCGTACAAGTGATACGCCAAGATATTTTGGCATGCCTTATAAAAATTATTAAAGGCAAAATTAAAGCAATAAATGATTTTTCTTATGATGATTTTGACCATGATATTATGATATGATTTTCTTTGTAAAGGAGACATTCACCATATGGATGGTGTCACAAAAGATCTTATAGTACAAAATCAATTAGGAGCTTCGAAAGAGATAATTTGTACTACCCAGATGAGTAAAATTGTTCATGACATTAATATTGTAGTAAGTCTCAAAAGAAACTTTTTGAGTTTCAAATGTACAAGTCAAAGTGGTTGGCATATTGAGACTATAAATGAAAGGAAGATTGAATATCTTCAATCATACCGGGTAAATATAAAAGGTTACCCGACTTTTCTTCTATTTCTACTACACAAGTATAAGCATGATGATGGAATCACATGCCACAAGTAAACTAGATGTTTACTGAAACAAATATTAGTTGGCATAACCAATTGGTCATCCCGGTTCAATTATGATACGAAAATTAATTGATAATTCACGTATATTGAAGAAATAGAAGATTCTTCAAGAATTCTCTTGTGTTGCTTATACTCATGATATACCAGTTAAGGTTGTGATTGAATCCCTTAATTTCTGAAACGAATAAAAGGTGATAAATATATGGGCCCAGTCACCTGCCATATGGACCGTTTATTATTATATAATTTTAATAGATGCATCGATTCTATGGTCACATGTGCATTTGTTCAACTTGCAGTTTGACTTTTGTAAGGTTACTTGCTCAAATTATTAGAGCAAAGTTCCAAAATATAAATTATGATGATTTATCTTGATAATGTTGGTTTAAATCCAAATTGGTTTAGCAGAAATTGTATGCCTCCAATTATAGCTAAACCATTGATTATGAGAACAAAACTCCCAAAACAAAATTTGGTATGAGATGTATTATTTAATATACAGCAGCACTTGTACGCATCTAGCCAAGTTATGAAAAATTCTCCCTATCACAATCGGTTCAGGGTCAGAAACCAAATAATTTTTATATAGAAATATGGATGTGCTATATGATTTAATTATGCCACCACAATGCACAAAGATGGGTTCCCAAAGAAGGTTGGAAAATGTGTTGGTGTAACGACCCGGTCGGTCATTTTGAGTGTATTAGCCCCGATCCCCTATTTACGGCTTTTCCCGTATCTGTTTCTGCTTATGTGACTTGTCGGGAGGTCTTGTTTTTGGTTTCATAGTGTTTTGGGACACTTAATCCCTAAAATGGAAGCTTAAGTCTTAGGATTTTGACCATAGTCGGAACTGTATGAAGACGACTCCGGAATGAAGTTTCGTCGGTTTCGTTAGCTCCGTTGGGTGATTTTGGACTTAGGAGCGTGTCCGGACTATAAATTTGAGGTCTGTAGCTAATTTAGGCTTGAAATGATGAAAGTCAAATTTTTGGGAAGTTTGACCGGGGGTTGACTTTTTGATATCAGGGTTGGATTCCGATTTCAGAAGTTGGAGTAGGTCCGTAATGTTGGATATGACGTGTATGAAAAATTTGAGGTCAATTGGACGTGGTTTGGTATGATTCGGCATCAGTTATAGAATTTGGAAATTTCGAAGTTCATTAAGTTTGGATTGGAGGCTGATTCGTGTTTTTGTTGTTGTTTGACGTATTTTGAGGGCTTGACTAAGTTTGTATGGTGTTTTAGGACTTGTTGGTATATTTGGTTGAGGTCCCGGGGGCCTCGAGGGTGTTTCAGATGCTTAACGGTTTGAATTTGGACTTAGGCAAATGGCTGAAGGTTTCTGATATCTGGTGGTTTTGCACCTGCAGTGGGGAGACCGTAGGTGCGTACTCGCAAGTGCGGGTGAAGGAGCGCAGAAGCGGGAATTGAGGAGATGGCCAGGGGTCGCAGGTGTGAGGAAATTTCCGCATCTGTGAGCCCGCAGATGGGCTTGAAGCTCCGCAGATGCGGAGAGTGAGCTGGAGGGAAAGATCGCAGAAGCGGACCGTTGTCCGCAGGTGCGCACATGGAGGTGCGACCTCTTGCTCGCAGATGCAGACCCAATCCCTTAAGTCATTTCCGCACCTGCGTGGGAAATTCCGCATGTGCGGCGTCGCAGGTGCGACAGTATGTCCGCAGATGCAGAAGAACTGGGCTGAAAATGGAATTTCGAGGGTTTGATTCCCATTTCAATTTTGGACATTGAGAGCTCGGTGTGAGGCGAGTTTTTGAGATTTCTTCAAGAAGATTATTGGGGTAAATAATTCTAACTCGGATTGGACTATATTTAATGAATCTATTACTATTTTCATCATCTAATTAGGGATTTGCGTTGTAAATTTGGAAAAAATGGGAAGAAGTTCTTCAACTAAAGTTTTGGGTTTTGATTGAGATTTTGATATTAGATTTGGATCATTTTGGTACAAGTGAACTCGTGAGTGAATGGGCTTTCAGGTTTAGTGACTTTGTCGGATTTCGAGACGTGGGCCCGGGGCCGGCTTTTGACCAATTTCAGATTTTGGCATGTAATTTCATATTTTTCTTATGGAATTGATTCCTTTAGCCTATATTAATTATCTCGTACTTCTTGTGGCTAGATTTGGGGCATTTGGAGACTGATTCGAGGGGCAAAGGTATTTTGGAGTAGGATTTTGTGCAGTTGAGGTAAGTAACGCTTTCAAACTTGGTTTTGAGGGTTCGAAACCCCGAACTATGTGCTTTACGATTGGTATTGAGGTGACACACATGCCAAGTGACGGGCGTGCGAGATTGCACCATGAGAATTGTGGTCTGGTTGAATTCCATGGCAATGTATAGTGACTCTATTTTGTTGATATCCGTGTTTTCATCTTGTGATAAAGTAATTGAGCTATCAATTATCCTAGGTATCATGTTTAGGCTTTATGCCGGTACTGTTGGGACTCCTAGTGGTCGTTTCTTGCTGTCATATCACTGATTTCGTTGATATTATGTACTCAGTCATGTTCATCATTTTATATCATATCTCAGTCTCAATTGCTATTTACTGATACATCATATCATTGTTTCGGGCTAGTTTTCCTGATATTGTAAGCCCGTGAGTGAGACTAGAGAGATTGATGACTAAGGGAGGCTGAGAGCCTGATTATGAGTGGCAGTTATAGGATTGGGCTGCACACCGCAACGGTTATACTGATTTTATGATAGCGCTTGAGCTGTAGGAGCCCCTCCGGAGTCTGTAACACACCCCCAGTGAGCGCGGTTGATATTATTGAGGGATGGATCTTCCCTGAACATGGATCTTGTCTGATGTACTTGATACCTAGAGATGGATCTTCTCCACAGGGCTGGATTGGCCTTTCCCTCGGTACTGGGTGACCTATGGTCAGTGTTGTATATGTTCTAGGATGGATCTTCCCTGGGCCGTGTGGGCCATATACAGTACCGAGGGATTGAGATATTGAGTGTGAGCACTCGAGGCTGTCAGCATGGTGCATCACTTACAATATGTGCATCGGCATGTAGAGATAACAGAGTTATATTCATTACACTGCTCGGATCTGCTTTACTATATTGTTTGAGTTGCCTATGTGATTTGAGAGCATGCCTACGTTTCTGCACAGTTATTTCCATTTTATCTATACCAATTGAGTTCGTCACTACCTTTCAGTCCAAAGTTTGGACTTGTTACTTACTAAGTTGAATGAACTCACGTTACTCTCTGCACCTTGTGTGCAGATTCAGGCGTTCCTGGTCACGACGACGACTGCTGATTGAGGCATCAAAGTTCGGGGACTATTGAGGTAGTTGCATGGCGTTCGCGGGCCTTGATTTCCCTTCCTTATTCTATCTGCACTTTCTGTTTTATTCTCTAGATACTGTTGTGGACCGTATACTGGTTTTAGACACTCATGTACTCAGTGACACCCCAGTTTTGGGATGGATTTACCGTATTTTGGTTTAATTATACTTTAAAATGACTTTTCTTTAATATAATTTGTTCCACTGTTATTTCTAAAAGAGTGTTTTACTGTGTTGAAATTGTTCAGTTGTGGCTTGCCTAGTTCCACGATAGGCGCCATCACGATAGTTATTTTTGGGTCGTGACAAGTTGGTATCAGAGCCTAAGTTACATAGGTCTCACGAGTCATGAGCAGGTTTAGTAGAGTCTTGCGGATCGGTACGAAGATGTCTGTACTTATCTTCGAGAGGCTGTCGAACCCTTAGGAAATTTCACATTCTTGCATTCTTGTCGTGCGAATCTTTTGATTCTGGTAACTAAATTTTTGTTGTTCTATTTCTCTCACAGATGGTGAGGACGCGTAATGTGGGGCAGTATGGACAACCACCAGTACCACCGGTCAGGGTCGCGAGAGGCCGAGGTCGCGGTAGAGGTTGCTATAGGGGCAGAGGTTCAGCTCACACCGCAGCTAGGGCAGCACCTGCAGATCCACCAGTTACCCCAGTTCAAGAGCAGGATCCAGTTGTGGATGAGCCTGTGGGACCAGCTCAGGCACCACCTGTGCCTATTGTAATTCTAGGCCTTCAGGAGGCCCCTGACCACGTGTACCAATCTTGCTCAGGCAGTCTCTGCTACGGCCGCAGCAGCCACTTCTCAGGCCGGGGGAGGTGCTCAGACTCCCGCTGCCCGCACACCAGAGCAGGTGGTATAGAGATTCCAGACACCGGGGGCACCACTAGCCCAGCCGGTTGCAGCTGCTCAGGACTATGTGGTTCCTGCTTTGCCCAAGGATGAGCATCGTAGATTGGAGAGATTTGGGAGGCTCCAGTCTCCATCTTTCAGTGGTGCAGAGAGAGAGGATGCGCAGGGCTTCTTAGATAGATGTCAGAGGATACTCCGTACAACCGATATTCTAGAGCCCAGTGGGGTCTCGTTCACTACTTTTCAGTTCTCTGGGGATGCCTTCAGTTGGTGGGAGGCTTAAGAGAGGCGTAGTCTGGTCGGCGCAGCATCCCTTACCTGGCAACATTTCTCCGTTCTCTTTCTGGAGAAGTTCGTACCCCAGTCCCGCAGAGAGGAGATTCGTAGGCAGTTCGAGCAGCTTTATCAGGGTGATATATCCATGACGCAGTATGAGATGAGATTTTTAGAGTTGGCTCGTCATGCTATCTGGTTGGTTCCCACAGACAGGGAGAGGATCGGGAGTTTCATAGATGGCCTCACTTTTCAGCTGCGATTGCTTATGACTAGAGAGAGAGTGCTTGGTGCTACTTTTGACGAGCTGGTCAACATTGCTCGTCAGATTGAGATGGTTCGCAGCCAGGAGCGGGTTGAGAGTGAGGCCAAGAGGCCTCGTGGCCAGGGTAGATTTGGCGGTGTTCCTTTTGGGGGTCAGTTCCAGCACGGTAGGGGTCGTCCATTTAGACATGCTCAGATGGCTCGCCCAGTTCACCGTGGTGCATCATCTGACCATGTGTCACACCATTATCAGCAGAGCCATTCATCATTCAGTGCACTACCAGCTCAGAGTTCATCTCATGCACCATCAGCTCAGGGTTCATCTGTGTCAGGACCTTCTAGTAGTTATTCCAGTGCTCGGGGTCGCCTTCAGTTCCCACCACCATTCGCAGAGAGAGGTTGCTTTGAGTGTGGAGATTTGGGTCATATCAAGAGATATTGTCCCCTCGTTTCAGGAGGTTCATCTCAACAGAGGAGTCATCCTTCAACTTCAGCACCAGTTACTTCACCACCCGCCCAGCCAGCTAGGGGCAGAGCTCAGTCAGCTAAGGGTCGCCCGAGAGGGGGAGGCTGATCAGGGGGCGGCCAGGCCCATTTCTATGCTCTTCCTGCTATACGAGATGCCATTGCTTCGGATGCTGTGATTACAGGTATTGTCTCAGTTTTCCATAGAGATGCCTCTGTATTATTTGACCCTGGCTCCACTTATTCATATGTGTCCTCGTATTTCTCTCATTATCTGGATATGCCCCGGGAGTCTCTAGTTTCATATATTCACGTATCTACTCTGGTGGGCAATACTATTATTGTGGATCGTGTATATCAGTCATGTGTGGTGACTATTAGGGGTCTAGGGACCAGAGTAGATCTTTTGTTGCTTAGTATGGTCTATTTTGATGTGATATTAGGTATGGATTGGTTGTCTCCATGTCATGCTGTTTTAGATTATCACGCTAAGACCGTGACGTTAGCGATGTCGGGGTTGCCGAGAGTTGAGTGGAGCGGTTCTATAGACTATGTTCCCAGTAGAGTGATCTCATACTTGAAGGCTCAGCGGATGCTTGAGAAGGGTTGTCTATCCTATTTGGCTTTTGTGAGTGATGTTAGTGCAAAGGTCCCTGCTATTGATTCTGTTCCTGTGGTATGTGATTTTTCGGATGTGTTTCCTGCATACCTGCCAGGCATGCCGCCTGACAAAGACATTGACTTCGGTATAGATTTGGTGCCGGGCACTCAGCCCATTTCTATTCCACCGTATCGTATGGCACCGATGGAGTTGAAGGAATTGAAGGAACAACTTCAGGAACTCCTTGATAAGGGGTTTATTCGGCCAAACGTGTCACCTTGGGGTGCACCAGTTCTATTTGTAAAGAAAAAGGATGGTACTATGAGAATGTGTATTGATTACATGCAGTTGAACAAGATCACAATCAAGAACAAGTATCTATTGCCGTGTATTAATGATTTGTTTGACCAGCTTCAGGGAGCAAGGGTGTTCTCCAAGATTGATTTAAGTCGGGGTATCACCAGCTGAAAATTCGGGACTCAGATATTCTTAAGACAGCTTTCAGGACTCGATATGGCCATTATGAGTTCCTTGTGATGTCTTTTGGGCTGACCAATTCCCCAACAACGTTCATGCATCTGATGATCAGTGTGTTTCAGCCTTATCTTGACTCGTTCGTTATTGTATTCATTGATGACATCTTGGTGTACTCTCGTAGCCAGGAGGAGTATGCTCAGCATCTGAGGATTGTGTTACAACGATTGAGGGAGGAGAAACTTTATGCAAAGTTCTCCAAGTGTGAGTTTTGGCTTAGTTCAGTGGCATTCTTGGGGCACGTGGTGTTCAGGGAGGGTATTCAGGTAGATCCGAAGAAGATAGAGGCGGTGCAGAATTGGCCCAGACCGTTCTCATCCACGGAGATTCGGAGTTTTCTTGGTTTGGCTGGTTATTACCGCCATTTTTTGGAGGGCTTCTCATCTATTGCATCGCCCTTGACTAAATTGACCCAAAAGGGTGCTCCTTTCAGGTGGTCGGAGGAGTGTGAGGAGAGCTTTTAGAAGCTCAAGACTACTTTGAACACGGCTCCAGTTCCAGTTCTACCATTAGATTCTGGTTCTTACATAGTGTATTGTGATGCCTCGCGGATCAGTATTGGGTGTGTTCTGATGCAGGAGGGTAGAGTGATTGCTTATGCTTCACGCCAGTTGAAGCCTCATGAGAAGAACTATCCTGTCCATGACCTTGAGTTAACAGCTATTGTTCATGCCTTGAAGATTTGGCGGCATTATTTGTACGGGGTCCATTGTGAGATGTACACTAAATATCGAAGTTTGCAACATCCGTTCAAATAGAAAGATCTTAACTTGCGTCAGTGTAGGTGGTTGGAGCTTTTAAAACTATGATATCACCATTTTATACCATCCCGGGAAGCCCAATATGGTGGCCGATGCCTTGGATCACCGGGCGGAGAGTTTGGGGAACTTAGCATATCTTCTAGGGGTAGAGAGGCCATTGGCATTGGATGTTCATGCCTTAGCTTGCCAGTTTGCTAGATTGGATGTTTCTGAGCCAAGTCGAGTATTGGCTTGTGTGGTCTCTCGGTCTTCTCTTTATGATCGTATCAGGGAGCATCAGTGTGATGACCCCCATCTGCTTATCCTTAAGGACACAGTCCAGCAAGGTGATGCTAAGAAGGTCACTATTGGGGATGATGGTGCATTGAGGATGCAGGGAAGGATATGTGTGCCAATGTAGATGGTTTATGTGAGCTGATTCTCCAGAAGGCTCACAGTTTGCGGTATTCTATTCGTCCGGGTGCCGCGAAGATGTATCAGGACTTGAGACATCATTAATGGTGGAGGAGAATAAAGAAAGACATAGCGGAGTATGTAGCTTGGTGCCTAAATTGCCAGCAGGTGAAGTATGAGCATCAGCGACCAGGTGGGTTGCTTCAGAAGTTAGAGATTCCAGAGTGGAAATGGGAGCAGATCACTATGGATTTCGTTGTTGGGCTACCACGGACTCAGCGGAAGTTTGATGCAGTTTGGATGATTGTGGATAGGCTGACCAAGTCAGCTCATTTCATTCTTGTAATGACTACTTATTCTTTCGAGCAGCTGGCTCGAGTGTATATCCGCGAGATCGTCAGGCTTCATGGCGTACCGGTATCTATCATATCTGACCGGGGTATGCAGTTCACATCATGGTTCTCGAGGGCCGTGCAGCATGAGTTGGGTACTCGAGCGGAGTTGAGCATAGCATTTCAGCCTCAGACGGACGAATAGTCCGAGCGCACTATTCAGATATTAGAGGATATGCTTCGTGCATGTGTGATAGAGTTTGGAGGTTCGTGGGATCAGTTCTTGCCTCTAGCAAAGTTTGCTTATAACAACAGTTATCAGTCGAGCATCCAGATGGCACCGTATGAGGCTCTGTATGGTAGGCGGTGTAGGTCTTTGGTGGGTTGGTTCGAGCCGGGCGAGGCTAGATTATTGGGTACAGACTTGGATTAGGATGCTATGGAGAAGATTAAGGTGATTCAAGATAGACTACGCACAACCTAGTCCAGCCAGAAGAGTTATGCAGATCGGAAGGTTCGCGATGTTGCATTCATGGTTGGAGAGCAGGTCTTGCTCCGGGTTTCGCCTATGAAGGGCGTTATGAGGTTCGGGAAGAAGGGCAAGCTGAGCCCAAGGTTCATTGGTCCCTTTGAGGTATTGCGACGTGTTGGGGAGGTTGCTTATAAGCTTGCTTTGCCTCCCAGTCTAGCAGGAGTTCATCCAATATTCCATGTTTCTATGCTTCGAAAGTATCACGGCGATCCGTCTCACGTGTTGGATTTCAGTTCAGTCCAGTTGGACAAGGATTTATCTTATGTTGAGGAGCCGGTGGCAATCTTAGATTGGCAGGTTTGAAAGCTGAGGTCGAAGAATATTGCTTCTGTGAAGGTTCAGTGGAGGGGTCAGCCGGCCGAGGAGGCAACTTGGGAGACCGAGCATGATATACGCATCCATTAGCCTCATCTTTTCACCACTTCAGGTATGTCTCTATGCTCGTTCAAGGACGAACAATTGTTTTAAGAGGGGGAGGATGTAACGACCCCGGCCAGTTGTTTTGAGTGTATTAGCCCCGATCCCCTATTTACTGCTTTCCCCGTATCTGTTTCTGCTTATGTGACTTGCCGGGAGGTCTTATTTTCGGTTTTGGAGTGTTTTGGGAGACTTAGTCCCTAAAACGGAAGCTTAAGTCTTAGGATTTTGACCGTAGTCAGAACTGTGTGAAGATGACTTCGGAATGGAGTTATGTCGGTTCCGTAAGCTCCGTTGGGTGATTTTGGACTTGGGAGCGTGTCCGGATTGTAAATTTGAGGTCTCTGGCTAATTTAGGCTTGAAATGGCGAAAGTCAAATTTTTGGGAAGTTTGACCGGGGGTTGACTTTTTAATATCAGGGTCAGATTCCAATTCCGGAAGTTGGAGTAGGTCCATAATGTTGGATATGACTTGTGTGAAAAATTTGAGGTCAATCGGACGTGATTTGGTATAATTCGACATCGGTTGTAGAATTTGGAAATTTTGAAGTCCATTAAGTTTGGATTGGAGGGTGATTTGTGTTTTTGTTATTGTTTGACGTGTTTTTAGGGATCGACTAAATTCGTATGGTGTTTTAGGACTTATTGGTATATTTGGTTAAGGTCCCGGAGGCCTCGGGGGTGTTTCGGATGCTTAACGGTTTGAATTTGGACTTAGGCAAATGGCTGAAGGTTTCTGATATCTGGTGGTTTCGCACCTGCGGTGGGGAGACCGCAAGTGCGTACTCGCACGTGCGGGTGAAGGAGTGCAGAAGCAGTAATGGAGGAGATGGCCAAGGGTCGCAGGTGCGAGGGAATTTCCGCATCTGCGAGCCCGCAGATGCGTATGAAGCTCCGCAGATGTGAAGAGTGAGCTGGAGGGAAAGATCGCAGAAGCGGACCCTTGTCTGCAGGTGCGCACACGCAGATGCGGACCAAGTCCTTTAAGTCATTTCCGCACCTGCAAGGGAAATTCCGTAGGTGCGGCATCGCAGGTGCGACAGTATGTCCGCAGATGCAGAAGAACTGGCAGAAAATGGAATTTTGAGGGTTTGATTCCCATTTTGATTTTGGGACTTTGAGAGCTCGGTGTGAGGCGATGTTTCGAGGTTTCTTCAAGAAGATTGTTGGGGTAAGTGATTATAACTTAGATTGGACTATATTTCATGAATCTATTACTATTTTCATCATCTAATTAGGGATTTGAGTTGTAAATTTGGGAAAAATGGGAAGAAGTTTTTCAACTAAAATTTTGGGTTTTGATTGAGATTTTGATATCGGATTTTGATCATTTTGGTACGAGTGAACTCGTGGGTGAATGGGCTTTCGGGTTTTTTGACTTTTATCGGATTTCGAGACGTGGGCTCGGGGCCGGCTTTTGACCAATTTCGGATTTTGGCTTGTAATTTCGTATTTTTCTTGTGGAATTGATTCCTTTAGCCTATATTAATTATCTTGTACTGCTTGTGTCTAGATTCAGGGCATTTGGAGACTAATTCGAGGGGCAAAGGTATTTCGAAGTAGGATTTTGTGTAGTTGAGGTAAGTAACTCTTTCAAACTTAGTTCTGACGGTTCGAAACCCCAAACTATGTGCTTTACGATTGGTATTGAGGTGAAACACATGCTAAGTGACGGGCGTGCGAGCGTGCACCATGAGAATTGTGGCCTGGATGAATTACATGGCACTGTATAGTGACTCTATTTTGTTGATATCCATGTTTTCATCTTGTGATAAAGTAATTGAGCTGTCAATCATGCTAGGTATCATGTTTAGGCTTTATGCCGGTACTGTTGGGACCCCTAGTGGCCGTTTCTTGCTGTCATCTCACTAATTTTGTTGATATTATGTACTCAGTCATGTTCATGCATTTCATATCATATTTTAGTCTCAGTTGTTATTTACTGATATATCATATCATTGTTTCGGGGTAGTTTTCCTGATATTGTAAGTTCGTGAGTGAGACTGGAGAGATTGATGACCGAGGGAGGCTAAGAGCCTGATTATGAGTGACAATTATGGGATCGAGCTGCACGCCGCAGCGGTTATACTGGTTTTATGATAGCGCTTGGGCTGTAGGAGCCCCTCCGGAGTCTGTTACAAACCCCAGTGAGCGCGGTTGATATTATTGAGGGATGGATCTTCCCTAGACATGGATCTTGTCCGAAGTACTTGATACCTGGAGATGGATCTTCTCCACAGGGCTGGATTGGCCTTTCCCTCGGTACTGGGTAACCTATGGTCAGTGTTGTATATGTTTTGGGATGGATCTTCCCTGGGCCGTGTGAGCCATATACAGTACCGAGGGGTTGAGATATTGAGAGTATGAGCACTCGAGGCTGTCAGCATAGTGCATCACTTACAGTATGTGCATTGGCATGTAGAGATAGCAGAGTTATATTCATTACACTTCTCGAATCTGCTTTACTATACTGTTTGAGTTGCCTATGTGATTTGAGAGCATGCCTATGTTTCTGCACAGTTATTTCTATTTTATCTGTACCAGTTGAGTTCGTCACTACCTTTCAGTCCAAAGTTTGGACTTGTTGCATACTGAGTTGCCTATGCGGCGGCTGCTGATTGAGGCATTAGAGTTCGGGGACTATCGAGGTAGCTGCATGGTGTTCGCAGGCCTTGATTTCCCTTCCTTATTCTATCTGCACTTTCAGTTTTATTCTCTAGATACTATTGTAGACTGTATACTAGTTTTAGATGCTCATATACTCAGTGACACCCCGGTTTTGGGATGGATTGTACCTTATTTTGGTTAAATTCTATTTTAAAATGACTTTTCTTTAATATAAATTGTTCCGCTGTTATTTCTAAAAGAGTGTTTTACTGTGTTGAAATTGTTAAGTTGCGGCTTGCCTAATTCCACGATAGACGCCATCACGACAGTTATTTTGGATCGTGACAATTGGTGATCCCAATATTAGGGGGGAGAAAATGGGCAGCTGAGAAAGTGATTCGTGGAATGAATTATTATGAATACATATAGATCCTCGTACAAGAAAATATGAACTTGAAGTTCAAGTGATAATTCATTTGCAAATTATTTCCAGACGCATTTGCTGACCCAAAGCTAAATGTCATGAGGGACAGAGTCTATGGCACACAAGAAGCGTAACAGACCAATTGGTTCCAAAGATAAAACTCCTTGAAGAAGGAGATGAGCAAATAATAAAGATGGTCATAATAAGGAGGCAAGTGCTCTAGAAGAGCACCACGACATAACACGTAATAAGACCTCATGGGGGAGGCTCGGGTACCTGAAAATAATGAGATAAAAATATCTCAATAATTTATGTCTTTATTGGACAATAATGAAACCAATATAAAATAATCGCTGACGATGTTGTTAATATAATGTAGCGCTTAATGTTATTAATATTGGTGAGGATCTTGAGCTCAAATCTGTCATGAAATTTGGACAGATAAATGATCGTCCAAATGAAAATATGCAATGAAAATTGACTTCACATGAAAAATGTAAAGTTGGACGGATAATCCCATCAACTGAAAGTATAAACCCAATGGTGGTATAAATGTGTTCTTATGCGAAAAAGGTCAAGTCGATAGTGTGATGACCCAAAAGGTTATCTTATGTTTTAGAACTCGAATCTGCACTCTTAAGCCTTAAAAATCTTATTTTTTACCCTCCTCGATTTGCGTGCACAGTCAGGGCAAGTTTCTGGAAAGCTTTTATGTTGAAAACTAATGAAAATAAGAATTTTTTCCTTAAAAATTGATTTTAATTGACATCGGTCAACATTTTTGGTAAACATGCCCGGATCCATATTTTGACGGTCTCGGTAGGTCCGTATCAAATTATGAGACCTGGGCGTATGCCCGAAATTGAATTCGGAGGTCCCTAGCTTGAGTTATGAATTTTTGATATAAATTAAAAGTCTGGAAATTATTTATTTTTAAGAATTTATTGATATTTGGCATTGTTAGTATCGGGTTCGTATTTTGGTTCCGGATCCCGGTATAGGTTCATTATGATATTTAAGACTTTTCTGTGAAATTTGGTGAGAAACGGAGTTGATTTAACGTGATGCGGACGTCCAGTTGAGAAAATAGAAATTTTAAGGTGTTCTTGAGAATTTCATTTGATTTGGTACTAAATTCATAGTTCTAGGTGTTATTTTGGCGATTTGATCTCGCGAGCAAGTTCGTATGATATTTTTATACTTGTGTGCATGTTTGGTTTTGAGCCCCGATGGCTCGGGTGAGTTTTGGATAGGCTACAGAGTGATTTGGACTTAGAAAAATAGCTGGTGTGCTTCAGCTGTGTTGCGGGCTTCAGACCTCGCAAATGCGAGGTCAGGGTTGGCATTTGCGATCACTGTTGAAGTCGCATTTGCGAACTTCTCATCATAAATGCAAAGAGAAGCTGGGCCAACCTTTGTTCGCAATTGCGAAATTTTCTTCACATTTGCGAAGGGAGTCTGGGAGGAGTATGGATCGCAAATACGATCTTTTGTCCGCATTTGCGAGGTCAGTGATCGCAATTGCGACACTTTCCTTGCATTTGAGAAGGGCAGCAGGATTGTGAAGACTTCGCAATTGCAATAGCCCCTTCGCAATTGCGAGCTTCGCATTTGCGAAGCTCAGGTCACAATTGCGACGTCTGCAGCTGAACAAAATGTCTTTTGGACGGGAATTTTGATTCATTTCCCAATTTTTCAAGACCTAAAACACAAGATGCGATTTTCCAAAGACCATCTCTTCCCCAAATCATAGGTAAGTGATTCTAAACTGGTTTCTTTCAATCTTTCACTACATTTTACAACATTTCAACCAAAAATTTGAGGTTTTCATGGTAGAATAAGGGGTTTTTGGTAGAAACTAGGGATTTCGGAAATTTGGGTATTTAGACCTCAATTTGAGGTCGGATTTCAAAACCAATTATATATTCGGGCTTGGGGGTGAATGTGTAAATGGAATTTGGTCCGAACCTCGGGTTTTGACCAAGTGGGCCCGGGGTCAATTTTTGACTTTTTGGAGGAAAATTTAGGAAATCTAAATTTATGCAATGTAATTGATTCCTTTAGCAAAATTTGATATTATTGAGTCATTTTAATAGATACGAGTGGTTTGGAGGTGAATTCTAAAGAAAAAGCTGTGATTGAGAATTAAGTGGCCTTCGGAGCAAGGTAAGTGTTGTGTCTAACCCTGACTTGAGGGAATTAGGAACCTTAGATTACTTGCTAAGTGAAATTCATGTGAGTGGCGTATATGTGAGGTGACAAGTACTTATGCGCCGCCAATTTACCTGTTTTTCATGTTTCTCAGTTTTTCTTATATTGTCTCAATCTTATGCCTAATTGCGATGTGTTATACTAGTGTTGTTCAACTTATCGTTCTTATCATGTTTAAGAATTTTCTGGTGATAATCGAGTTTTTATTTCAAAGTTGAGATTGATGTTATGGAACCAAATGTTGAGGTAAGGTTTGTACTTGCTATTCTATCTCCCTGTTGATATTTATGCATTGCATTATGGTAAGGGAGAGTGTTAATGCACGAAAGGTGATACCGTGCCATATTGTGAGTGTTAATGCATGAAGGGTGATGCCGTGCCATATTGTGAGTGTTAATGCACGAAGGGTGATGCCGTGCCATATTGTGAGTGTTAATGTACGAAGGGTGATGCCGTGCCATGATATGAGAGTTAATGCACGAAGGGTGATGCCGTGCCGTTTCTATTGATTTTTATGGTGAGATTGAGAGTAAAAGCACGAAGGGTGATGCCATGCATTTTTCCTTACTGTATTCACTATTCCTGTTGATTCATGGTATATTGACTGCTCTGGTGATCATTCTATTGTAGTTCTTTATCTTGTATTCCCCTCAGTATGTTCCTCTCCCGACAATTCCTGTTTAGATCTTCATTTCTGTTATTTGTATATACACTGTTAAATTGTACAGGTTGATTCGTAGGTGCCTTGCCTTTGCCTCGTCACTACTTCGTCGAGGTTAGGCTCGACACTTACCAGTACATGGGGTCGGTTGTACTGATACTGCACTCTGCACTTTCTGTGCAGATTTTGATACCGGCTCGGGTTGATCGAGATTCTGCTATTGGTCTGCTGTCCGGAGACTCAAGGTAGATCTGTCGGCGTTCACAGACCTTGAAGCCCCTGTCTATCATTTCTGTTCTACTGTTTCTTTCATTCAGACAATTGTATTTCTTTCTGACTATTACTTGTAGCAAATTCTAGAATGCTCGTGAATTGTGACTCCAGATCCGGGTGGTAGTAGTTAATACAGATTTATGATTTTTCGCACTTATTATATTTCATCTTAGTTAATTATTGTTAATTACTAAATAGAAATAAGGAATTGGTTAATGATTCTCTAACGTTGGATTGCCTAGCAAGTGAAATGTTAGGCACCATCACGGTCCCGTCGGTGGGAATTTTCGGGTCGTGACAGTTGGTATTAGAGCGCTAGGTTACATAGGTCTCATGAGTCACGAGCAAACTTAGTAGAGTCTGAAGGATTGGTACGGAGACGTTTCTACTTATCTCTCACAGGCTATGAAGTTTAGGAAAAATATCATTTCTTTCATTCCTTATCGTGCGGCATTGATTTTTGTTTGAAACCTATATCTCGTATTCCATTATATCCACTCGTGTATGATATTTTGCACTCGGTATCAGTTGTGCGTCAATGGTTCGTGATGCCGCAGATGAACTACGAGGGAGCCAGAGATGCTCAAACAATACCTCAACGTGTGATTCTGACTGAAGATCACCCAGTGAATAATGTGGGGGGTGCAACATACCTTTGCATCTGTTTGATTTATACGAGTTGTGAAGGTTAGTATTTTGGACCATCAGACATTGTGAGCTACGACTTCGCGCCGAGTGGGGGAGTCCACTATCAATGAATGGATTGCAGGGTCATGTGTTATATCAATTTTGGCCTGAAATATATATAAGTGGTACTGAAAGGTTCCCCAAAATTTACACATGTTTAAGGCCTGAGATTTTGTAGAGGATAAGGTTGGTACTTGCGGTATGTCCGCCTACTTAATAATCATATACTTCAGTACCAAAGAAGTTAGAGAAACAATTTTAAATTTATAGAAGATCTACTCAGCATGGACGTCATGGTTGCAGATTTTGGGATGCTTCAGAGGAAGCACAGTGGTTGACGAGATTCTGGACTATGTGGTTTGTGCCAAGATTTGTCTATACGGAGATCTACTTTTGTGATCGTTGTGTATAAATAGGGGTAAGGGATACCTCTGAGAAGAATCGAAGAGTATGTTAAGAAATGGGTCAGCTCAACAGTGTTGAGTCAGCATAACAAAAGAAGAAATTGGCCTTGGGAGAGATAATTCTCCATAGGTATCCGTGGCAAGCCTATGAAGAGGGCAGACCAGCCAATGCAACACTGCCTACTTGGCTCAGTTCTCAGAAACGCTTTTGAAAGAGTTTGTTCCCGGACTCTCCGCATAGGGTTTGAACGATTGCGTCAGGTCAACATGACGGTGTCATAATATTCCATAGGGTTCAATAAGTTAGCCCATCATATTCCTATTTTGCTTCTTACAGCTAGAGAGCGAGTCCACAGACTCATTAAAGGACTTAATAATGATCGTAAAATTTTGTATGACTCGGGAGCTACAGGTTGATACTTGATTTCCACTAGTGGTAGAAATTGCCAAGATATTAAAACGTGTTCGGGGTGAGGAAAAAGGAAACTAAGGAGACCAAGACGTCTCAAGGTTCTGGGGGATTCAGTGGATTCTATTATGCGAGTATAAATCATTATGGCGGGGGCTTGGGTAGTCAGCCAGCCCGGTTCGCACATCGAATTAATCGAGGTGCTCCAGTAAGTTCTTTTAATGCACCACTGGCATGAGTTTCCTACAATGGTTATTCCAGTTATCTGGCACATACTAAATATGAGCATCCAAACCCGCAAAGGGGTTGATATAAATACGGCGATATTAGGCATCATGAGAAAATTGTCCCAAACTTGGGAGAGATATATTTCATCAAATCACTCAGGCTACGTGCCCCATTGCAGTTACCACACCACCCACACGATCAGTTAGGGGTGGAGGACAGGCGAGTAGAAGGCGTCCTAGAGGTGGAGACTCAGCCGTTGTTATATTTGTTTTATGGTATGATGGAGGTCGTTACATCAGATGGTGTCGTTATAGGTACGAGCTCGATTTAAAATAAAGGAATAATTTCCTTAACTTGATTCGGTTCTGAGTATCAAGACGAGTCCTATTGTGCTCCACTTATGAGTGAGCTTCGTAATTCTATAATCTACTTATGTGTCTACTTCTGTGGGGAGGTTTTATGGAGATAACTACACCTATCATTCCATAATAGACTCTAATAAGATCTGTGAGGCTAAAGGTGCCTTTTTGGTATTTATTTCGGTATGTTTTGATGTATTTCCGGATAGTTATTTACAAATTGTGAATTATATGCCCTACCGGTGTAGGGTTCATTAGGTGTTGTGATTTTATTTAACGAAAGTTATTTAAAAGGAGAAAATGGAAAGTTTCGATTAGCAAGATGTGCATATTACTTGTGATTCAGAACTGAGGCCGAGGTCCTCATATTTTTAAAATAAAGTGATATGTTTAAAACGGGCTATGAGCTGCGATGAAAGTTATATAAGGATGAGATCCTTGTGATACAAATTCTTGTGTTTAAATTCTCCCTTGTGAAAATTAAATTTATACTACAGTACTAATAGGGAGTCATGCCTTCTAGGCTTATTTGAAAAAAATTTGTCTGAAATTCTCTGTGCATACTTTCCAAATTCGTGTTGTAATATTGAGGTGTAGCCTACGAGGTAGGTGCCCGCTCATGTGGCGTTAAATGTGACTCGTTAATTCGGGTAAATAATTATGAGGTCTTCATGCCTCGCATCTCGTTATTAGTATTGTGAAGGTTTGAAACGAGATTTTTGTTAACATGAAGTTAATTGGCGATTCTGTAATTGATTATGAAAAACTATTAAGACCAGATTTTAAATGGTCAGACAAGTGTGAGTTAAGCTTTCAGAAGCTCAATACCGCTTTGATTACAACGCTAGTGTTGGTATTACCCACAGGTTCAGGATCATATACGATATATTATGACCCCTCTCACATTGGGCCTGGTGCAGTATTAATGCAAGATGGCAAGGTAATTGCATATGCGTCACGGCAATTGAAAGTTTACGAGAAGAATTATCCTGTTCATGACTTAGAACTGGCAGCCATTATTCATGCGCTGAAGATTTGGAGGCATTACTTCTACGGTGTTTTGTGTAAGGTATTTACTGATCATCGCTGCCTTCAGTACCTGTTCAAACAAAAAGATCTTAATTTGAGGTAGAGAAGATGGTTGGAGTTGTTGAAAGACTATGATATCACCCCGGAAAGGCCAATGTGGTGGCCGATGCTTTGAGTAGAAAGGCTGTGAGTATGGGCTGTCTTGCGTATATTCCGGTTGGTGAGAGGCCATTAGTTGCATATGTTCAGACTTTGGCTAATCAGTTAGTAAGGTTAGATGTTTCGGAACCCAGTTGGGTTCTAGCATGCACAGTCGCTCGGTCTTCCTTATATGAGCGCATCAGAGAGAGGCAATATGATGATCTTCAATTACTTGTCCTTAAGGACACAGTGAGGCACGGTGATGCCAAACAGGTTGTTGTGGGGGAAGATGGGGTTCTGCGAATGCAGGGTCGTATTTATGTGCCTAATGTGGATGGGCTTCGTGAATTAATTCTTGAAGAAGCACACAGTTCCAGGTATTCTATTCATCCAGGTACCACCAAAATGTATTAAGATTTGCGGCAACATTATTCGTGAAAGAGAATGAAAAAGGATATAGTTGCATATGTAGCTTAATGTCTGAATTGTTAGCAAGTTAAGTACAAGCATCAGAGACCTGGTGTTTGCTTCAGAAGTTAGAAATTCCTGAGTGGAAGTGGGAGCATATCACTATGGATTTTGTTGTTGGGCTCCCACGGACTCAGAGAAAATTTGACGTAGTTTGGGTCATTGTGGACAGGTTAACCAAGTCAGCCCATTTCATTCCAGTGGCAGTTACCTATTCTTCGGAGAGGTTAGCTGAAATTTACATTTGTGAGATTGTCCGCCTTCACGGTGTGCCCGTGTCTATTATTTCGGATCGAGGTACGCAGTTTATCTCATATTTCTGGAGGGCTGTACAGCGCGAGTTAGGCATGCGGGTGGAGTTGAGTACAACATTTCATCCACAGACAGACGGATAGTCAGAGCGCACTATTCAGATATTGGAAGATATGCTTTGCGCTTGTGTTATAGACTTTGGAGATTCTTGGGATCATTTCTTACCGCTTGTGGAGTTTCCTTATAATAATAGTTACCAGTCGAGCATTCAGATGGCTCCATATGAGGCATTATACGGAAGGCAATGCCGATCGACAGTTAGTTGGTTTGAACCAGGAGAGGCTCGGTTGTTGGGTACCGATTTGATACAGGATGCCTTGGATAAGGTCAAGATTATTCAGGATCGACTTCGCGCAGCTCTGTCTAGGCAAAAGAGTTATGCCGACCATAAAGTTTGTGATATTGCATTCATGGTTGGAGAAAGAATATTGCTCCGGGTTTCACCTATGAAAGGTGTAATGAGGTTCGGAAAGAAGGGCAAGTTGAGCCCTAGGTATATCGGACCGTTTGAAATTCTTGAAAGGGTGGGTGAAGTAGCTTACATGCTTGCATTACCACCTAGTTTATCAGCTGTTCATCCGGTGTTCCATGTGTCTATGCTCCGAAAATATCATGGTGACCCGTCCCACGTGTTAGATTTCAGCTCTGTCCAATTGGACAAGGATTTGACTTACGAGGAGGAGCCGATGGCTATTCTAGCCCTGCAGGTTCGCAAGTTGAGATCAAAGAATTACCCTTCAGTTCGAGTGTAGTGGAGAGGTCAGCCTATTGAGGCAGCTACTTGGGAGTCCGAATCCGATATGCGGAGTAGATATCCCCACCTTTTCACCAGCCTAGGTACTTTTCTATGTCCGTTCGAGGACGAACGGTTATTTTAAAGGTGGAGATTGTGATGACCCAAAAGGTCATCTTATGTTTTAGAACTCGAATTTGCGCTCTTAAGCCTTAAAAATCTCATTTTACCCTCCTCGATTTACGTGCGCAGTCAGGGCAGGTTTCTGGAAAGCTTTTATGTTGAAAACTAATGAAAATAAGACCTTTTGCCTTAAAAGTTGATTTTAGTTATCTTCGGTCAATATATTTGGTAAACGGACCCGGATTTGTGTTTTGACGATCCCGGTAGGTCCGTATCAAATTATGGGACCTGGGCGTATGCCCGGAATTGAATTCGGAGGTCCTTTGCTTGAGTTATGAATTTTTGATGAAAATTAAAAGTCTGGAAATTATTTGTTTTTAAAAATTTATTGATATTTGGCATTGTTAGTATCGGGTCCGTATTTTGGTTCCGGATCCTGGTACAGGTTCATTATGATATTTAAGACTTGTCTGTGAAATTTGGTGAGAAACGGAGTTGATTTAACGTGATGCGGACGTCCAGTTGAGAAAATAGAAATTTTAAAGTGTTCTTGAGAATTTCATTTGTTTTGGTACTAAATTCGTAGTTCTAGGTGTTATTTTGGTGATTTGATGGCGCGAGCAAGTTCGTATGATGTTTTTAGACTTGTGTGCATGTTTGGTTTGGAGCCCCGATGGCTCGTGTGAGTTTTGGATAGGCTACAGAGTGATTTGGACTTAGAAAAATAGCTGGTGTGCTTCAGCTGTGTTGCGGGCCTCAGACCTCGCAAATGCGAGGTCAGGGTTGGCATTTGCGATCACTGTTGAAGTCGCATTTGCAAACTTCTCATCGCAAATGCGAAGAGAAACTGGGCCAGTCTCTGTTCGCAATTGCGATCTTTTCTTCGCATTTGCGAAGGGAGTCTGGGAGGAGTATGGATCGCAAATGCAATCTTTTGTCCGCATTTGCGAGGTCAGTGATCGCAATTGCGACACTTTCCTCGCATTTGCGAAGGGCAGCAGGATTGTGAAGGCTTCGCAATTGTGATAGCCCTTTCACATTTGCGAAGCTCAGGTCGCAATTGCGACGTCTGCAGCTGAACAAAATGACTTTTGGACGGGAATTTTCATTCATTTCCTAAATTTTCAAGACCTAAAACACAAGAGGCGATTTTCCAAAGACCATCTCTTCCCCAAATCATAGGTAAGTGATTCTAAACTGGTTTCTTTCAATCTTTCACTACATTTTACTAGATTTCAACCAAAAATCTAAGGTTTTCATGGTAGAAGTCGGGGTTTTTGGTAGAAACTAGGGATTTTGAAAATTTGGGGATTTAGACCTCAATTTGAGGTCGGATTCCAAAACCAATTATATATTCAAGCTCAGGGGTGAATGTGATGATCTAAAATGTCATCTTTAAATTTAATAAGTAATTATGTGTTCTAAGACCTCGAAAAGCACCATTTATCATTCCTCGACTTGCGTGCGCAGTCCGTACATTTTTCCAGAAAGTTTTTATGTGAAAAATAGATTAAAATGGGAAATAGAGCTTTAAAACTCAACTAAGTTGACTTTGGTCAACATTTTGAGCAAACGGACCCGGATTAGTATTTTAAAAATTTCGATAGGTCCGTATTGTGAATTGGGACTTGGGCGTGTGCCTGAAATCGAATTCCGAGGTCCCTAGCCCGAGTTATGGAATTTTGATGAAAAATTAAAATCTTGAAAGCTTAATAATTTTTAAGAAATTACTGATATTGGATTTATTGACCTCGGGCCCGTATTTTGGTTCCGGAGCCCGGTATAGGTCCACTATAATATTTATGACTTGTCTGCCGTATTATGCAAGAATCGGAGTTGATTTGACGTAATTCGGACGTCTGGTTGTAAGTGTCGGGGTTAACCTTGACTTGAGGGAATAGAACCCTTAAATTATTTGTTATGTGAATTGCATGTAAACGACGTATAGGCGAGGTGACGAGTGTCTATACGCCGTCAAATTAATTGTTTGCCTGCTTACTTGAAAAAAATCATAACTTATTTTTAATCATAAATTAATTATTATAATAATTGTTTCTCTTTTATTCTTTGCACATATAAATTCTTGAATTCCTGCATTAATTGTTACATGCTATTTGAGTTATGTGCCTTAATTGTTATTTGACATTTAGCATAATAAATATTAAACTGCCTATTTGCTCCCTGATTTCCATAATAATTTGCTATTTGTCATTGTTTGCTTCATAATTAAACCATAATTATTGTATGCTTGTTGTCTTGTAATTTTATATTAATTGTTACATTTATTGGGAAAATTTCTTCAATAAGAATTGGTAAATGAAAATGTTGGAGGAGCGGGTTGTACGCCGCAATATGATTGATTATAATAAATATATTGGAGGATCGGGTTGCACGCCACAACAGACTTATTAAAAGTCTATATTGGAGGATCGGGTTGTACGCCGCAACAGACATATTAAAAGCCAATATTGGAGGATCGGGTTGCACGCCGCAACAGACTTGATTAAAATGAATATGTTGGAGGAGCGGGTTGCACGCCGCAACAGAACTGAATGTGGATATATTGTGAGAGCGGGTTGCACGCTGCAACAGAAATAATGGAAATGATAATTGGTTATGACTTCTGAGTTGCCTTCAATTATTATAAATGAATTACCTGATTTATTCCTATTATTGTTATTGTTACTAATATTGTGTACATGTTAATGTAAGTGAACCGCCTTAGCCTCGTCACTACTTCGTCGAGGTTAGGCTCAGCACTTTCCAGTACATGAGGTCGGTTGTACTGATACTACACACTGCACTTCTTGTGCAGATTTTGGAGTTGGTCCCAGCGGCGTACCATAGACTTGCTCGAATTTCAGCTATCAGAGAAGACTTGAGGTATAACTGCATGGCGTTCGCAGTTCTGAAGTCCCCGTCTATTGTACTTTAGCTGTGTGTTTATTTCCAGACAGCTTTATTTTATTCAGACATTTATTTGTATTTATTCTAGAAGCTCGTGCACTTGTGACACCAATTCTGGGATAGTATTTAGACACCGTTATTATTATGGATTATTTCAAAATAGCTTCCGTATTTTCTTCCTTGTTATTAATAAATTTAAAAATTATTTTAAAAATGGATAATGTTATTCTAACGTTGGCTTGCCTAGCAAGTGAAATGTTAGGCGCCATCACGTTCCGGAGGTGAAAATTTCGGGTCGTGACAGTTGGTATCAGAGCACTAGGTTACATAGGTCTCACGAGTCACAAGAAAGCTTAGTAGAGTCTGAAGGATCGGTACGGAGACGTCTGTACTTATCTCTCAGAGGCTATGAAGTTTAGGAACAATATCACTTCTTTCTTATTCTGTTGTGCGATTTTATTCTATCATCGATGATCGAACCATTCTACTCTTATTCTCTCGCAGATGGTGAGAACACGTAATACCTCTACCGATGGACAGGGACCAGAACCCCCGGTGGCAACTATGGCCAGGGGTAGAGGTCGAGGCCGAGGTCATGCTAGAGGCCGAGGCAGAGGCCGAGGTAGAGCTCAGTCCAGAGCTCAAGCAGCTGCACCTGTTGAAGAACCTCAGATAGACCTTCAGGAGGAGGTCCCAGTTCAGAATGTACCAGTTGGACCAGTTCAGGTCCCAGTTCAGAATGTACCAGTTGGACCAGTTCATGTCCCAGAAAGATTCATAGCCACTCTAGTGCTTCAAGATGCTCTAGTCCGATTGGTGAGTCTTATGGAGGGTGTCGCCTAAAATGGTACATTTCCAGTGGTACCAGCCATCTCACAGGCTAGGGGAGGAGCACAAACTCCCACTACTCCCGCTCCGGAGCAGATGGCTCCCCAGAATCAGGCTCCAGCAGCCCCGCCAGTTAGGGTAGTTTAGCCAGTTGTTGCGGCACAGACCGGTGATAGGCCCGCCATGTCTTTTGAGGCCTTATTGTGACTGGATAAGTTCACTAAGCTCTTTCCAGTTCACTTCAGTGGTACACCTTCTGAGGACCCATAGGATTATCTTGCTGCCATGAGGTGCTGCGGAACATGGGTATAGTTGAGACCAATGAGGTTGATTTTGCTGTATTCCAGATGAAGGGTTCCGCCAATAGGTGGTGGAGAGATTACGCATTGACCCGACCAGTCGGATCACCTATACTTACATGGGAGTAGTTCTCTCAGCTATTTCTGGAGAAGTTCCTCCCTATCACACTGAAAGAGGAATTCCATAAGCAATTCGAGCGTCTACAGCAGGGCAGTATGACTGTTATTCAGTATGAGTCCCGTTTTGTGGATTTGGCCCGTCATGCTCTCCTTTTACTTCCTACAGAGGGAGAGAGAGTGATGAGGTTCATTGAGGGACTCACTCACCCTATCAGACTTCAGATGGCCAAGGAGACCGGAAGTGAGATCTCTTTTCAGGCTGCTGCTAATGTCGCAAGGAGGATCGAGATGGTTCTTGCACAGGAAAGAGGGCAGAGGTCCGATAAGAGGCCTCGTCAGTTCGGTAGTTACAGTGGTGCCTCTTCTGGAGGCCGGGGTAATTTTGGCAGGGGTCATCCTCCCAGACTGTTTCATTCAGCACTTTATGTATCTCCCGGTGCTTCAAGGGGTCACGATCCTATTATGCCTTATTCTGGGCAGCCAGTATTCAGTGCACATTCACCTCCTATCAGTGCACCACCACTCCAGAGTTACTACAGTGGTTATCCGACCCATCTGGGTCAGCTTCAGCTTCAGCAACTACGACATCAGGATGGGTGTTATGAGTGTGGGAACATTGGTCACATCAGGAGGTATTGCCCTAGATTGGCAAGTAACAGATCTCGGCAAGATTCTCGTACAATCATACTGGCACCGGTTGCTTCACCGCCTGCTCAACCAGCTAGAGAAAGGGGTCAGGCAGTTAGAGGTGGAGGTCAGGCCATTAGAGGTGGAGGTCAGACCGTTAGAGGTGGAGGCCAGCCAGTTAGAGGCCGTCCCAGAGATGCATTTCAGAGTGGTGGGGCCCAGCCTCGATTTTATGCTTTTCCAGCTAGGCCTGAGGCCGAGTCATCTGATGCTGTGATCACAGGTATTATTTCAGTTTGCCATAGAGATGCTTCAGTTCTATTTGATCCAGGATCTACTTATTCCTATGTGTCCTCCTATTTTGCTTCATATTTGGTTGTGCCTTGTGATTCGCTGAGTGCTTCTGTGTGTGTATCTACACCGGTGGGAGACTCTGTGGTAGTAGATCATGTCCACCGTTCGTGTGTGGTTACTATTGGTAATCTTGAAACTAGTGTGGATATTCTACTTCTTGATATGGTAGATTTTGATGTCATCTTGGGTATGGATTGGCTGCCTCCTTATCATGCTATATTGGACTGTCATGCCAAGACAGTGACCTTAGCTATGCCGGGGTTACCTCGATTAGAGTGGAAAGGAACTTCTGGCCATTCTGCGAGCAGGGTTATTTCTTATATGAAAGTTCGGCGTATGGTAGAGAAAGGATGTCTAGCCTATTTGACTTATATTTGTGATCCCGGTGTGGATGTCCCTTCTATGGACTCAGTACCAGTTGTTCGTGAATTTTCAGAAGTATTTCCTGCAGATCTGCCGGGGATGCCACCCGACAGAGATATTGACTTTTGTATTGATTTGGCTCCAGGCACTCAGCCCATTTCTATTCCACCATACTGTATGGCCCTGCCAGAGTTGAAAGAATTGAAAGAGCAGTTACAAGACTTGCTTGATCAGGGATTCATTAGACCCAGTGTCTCACCCTGGGGTGCACCAGTATTATTTGTAAAGAAGAAAGATGGCTCGATGCGGATGTGTATAGACTATCGGCGAGTTGAACATTGCCACATCAAAAACAAATATCCGCTGCCAAGAATTGATTACTTATTTGATCAGCTTTAGGGTACCAAGGTATTTTCGAAAATTAATTTGAGATCTGGTTACCATCAGCTGAAGATTAGGGCATCTGATGTCCGTAAGATAGCTTTTCGGACTCGGTATGGGCATTACGAGTTCCTAGTGATGTCATTTGAGTTGACAAATGCTCCAGCAGCATTTATGGATTTGATGAATTGGGTGTTCAAGCCATATTTGGATTCTTTTGTGGTTGTATTCATTAATGATATCTTGAATTACTCCAGCAGTCGAGAGGAGCATGAGCAGCATCTTCGAAGTGTGCTTCACACCTTGAAGAATAATCAGTTATATGCCAAATTTTCAAAATGTGAGTTTTGGTTAGACTCAGTTGCCTTTTTGGTACATGTTGTATCGGCAGAAGGCATAAAGGTGGATCCTAAGAAGATTGAGGCTATTCAGAATTGGCCTAGACCTACTTCGGTTGCATAGATTCGGAGTTTCCTGGGTTTGGTAGGTTATTATCGTCGGTTCGTGGAAGGGTTTTCATCTATAGCAAGCACATTGACCAAACTAACCCAGACGGGTGTTCCATTCAGATGGTCAGACGAGTGTGAGTTGAGCTTTCATAAGCTCAAGACCGCTTTGACTACAGCGCCAGTATTGGTATTACCCACAGGCTCAGGATCGTATACGGTATATTGTAACGCATCTCACATTGGGCTTGTTGCAGTATTAATGCAAGATGGCAAGGTAATTGCATATGCGTCACGGCAGTTGAAAGTTCACGAGAAGAATTATCCTGTTCATAACTTAGAATTGGCAGCCATTGTTCATGCGCTGAAGATTTAGAGGCACTACCTCCACGGTGTCTCGTGTGAGGTATTTATCGATCATCGTAGCCTTTAGTATCTGTTCAAACAAAAAGATCTTAATTTGAGACATAAAAGATGGTTGGAGTTGTTGAAAGACTATGATATCACCATTTTGTATCACCCCGGAAAGGCCAATGTGGTGACCGATGCTTTGAGTAGAAAGGTTGTGAGTATGGGCAGTCTTGCGTATATTTCGGTTGGTGAGAGGCCATTAGCTGCAGATGTTCAGACTTTGGCTAATCAGTTCGTGAGGTTAGATGTTTCAGAACCCAGTCGGGTTCTAGCTTGTACAATCGCTCGGTCTTCTTTATATGAGCGCATCAGAGAGAGACAGTATGATGATCCTCATTTACTTGTCCTTAAGGATACGGTGCGGCACGGTAATGCCAAATAGGTTATTGTGGGGGAAGATAGAGTTCTGCGAATGCAAGGCCGTATTTGTGTGCCTAATGTGGATGGGCTTCGTGAATTAATTCTTGAAGAAGCACATAGTTCCAGGTATTCTATTCATCCAGGTACCGCTAAAATGTATCAAGATTTGCGGCAACATTATTGGTGGAGGAGAATGAAAAAGGATATAGTTGCGCATGTAGCTCGGTGTCTGAATTGTCAGCAAGTTAAGTACGAGCATCAAAGACCTGGTGGTTTGCTTCAGAAGTTAGAAATTACTGAGTGGAAGTGGGAGCGTATCACTATGGATTTTGTTGTTGGGCTCCCACGGACTCAGAGAAAATTTGACGTAGTTTGGGTCATTGTGGACAGGTTAACCAAGTCAGCCCATTTCATTCCAGTGGCAGTTACCTATTCTATAGAGAGGTTAGCTGAAATTTACATTTGTGAGATTGTCCGCCTTCACGGTGTGCCCGTGTCTATTATTTCAGATTGAGGTACGCAGATTACCTCATATTTCTGGAGGGCTGTACAGCGCTAGTTAGGCATGCGGGTGGAGTTGAGTACAATATTTCATCCACAGACAGACGGACAGTCAGAGCGCACTATTCAAATATTGGAAGATATGTTTCGCGCTTGTGTTATAGACTTTGGAGATTCTCGGGATCATTTCTTACCACTTGTGGAGTTTGCTTATAATAATAGTTACCAGTCGAGCATTCAGATGGCTCCATATGAGGCATTATACTGAAGGCGATGTCGATCGCCAGTTGGTTGGTTTGAACCGGGAGAGGCTCGGTTGTTGGGTACCGATTTGATACAGGATGCCTTGGATAAGGTCAAGATTATTCAGGATCGACTTCGCACAGCTTAGTCTAGGCAAAAGAGTTATGCCGACCGTAAAGTTCGTGATATTGCATTCATGGTTGGAGAACGAATATTGCTCCGGGTTTCACCTATGAAAGGTGTAATGAGGTTCGGAAAGAAGGGCAAGTTGAGCCCTAGGTATATCGGGCCCTTTGAAATTCTTGAAAGGGTAGGTGAAGTAGCCTACAGGCTTGCATTACCACCTAGTTTATCAGCGGTTCATCCGGTGTTCCATGTGTCTATGTTCCGAAAATATCATGGTGATCCGTCCCATGTGTTAGATTTCAGCTCAGTCCAATTGGACAAAGATTTGACTTACGAGGAGGAGCCGGTGGCTATTCTAGCCCGGCAGGTCCGACAGTTGAGGTCTAAGAGTTATCCTTCAGTTCGGGTGCAATGGAGAGGTTAGTTGGTAGAGGCATCTACCTGGGAGTCCGAGTCGGACATGCGGAGTAAATATCCACACCTTTTCTCCAGCTCAGGTACTTTTTTTCTAACTCCGTTCGAGGACGAACATTTGTTTTAGAGGTGGAGAATGTGATGACCCAAAATGTCACCTTTAAATTTAATAAGTAATTCTATGTTCTAAGATCTCGAAAATCATCATTTATCATTCCTCGACTTGCGTGTGCACTCCATACATTTTTCCGAAAAGTTTTTATGTGAAAAATGGATTAAAATGAGAAATAGAGCTTTAAAACTTAACTAAGTTGACTTTGGTCAACATTTTGAGCAAACGAACCCGGATCAGTGTTTCAAAAATTCTGGTAGGTCCGTATCGTGATTTGGGACTTGGGCGTATGCCCGGAATCGAATTCCGAGGTCCCTAGCCCGAGTTATGGAATTTTGATGAAAAATTAAAAGCTTGAAAGCTTAATGATTTCTAAAAAATTACTGATGTTGGATTTATTGACCTCGGGTCCGTATTTTGGTTCTGGATCTCGGTATAGGTCCACTATAATATTTATGACTTGTCTGCCGAATTTGGCAAGAATCGGAGTTGATTTGACGTGATTCGGACGTCCGGTTGTAAAAATATAAGTTTTAAAGTTTTCTTGAAAACTTTCTTTGATTTGGTGTCTGATTCGTAGTTCTAGGTGTTATTTTGGCGATTCGATCGCACGAGCAAGTTCGTATGATGTTTTAGAACTTGTGTGCATGTTTGGTTTGGAGCCCCGAGGGCTCGGGTGAGTTTCGGATAGGTTATGGGATGATTTCAGACTTAGGAAATCTAGTTTTCTGCAGACTTCAGGCTTCTGGTGTGTTCTTCTTCGCGTTCGCGAAGGTACTCTCACGCACGCGAAGAGCAAATTGAGCTGGCATGTTTTGTGCTTCGCGTTCGCGCCATAGTGACCGTGTTCGCGAAGACTTGAGGTTGAAAGCTTTGCCTTCGCGATAGAAGCCTCGCGTTCGCGAAGGGAAAGAGACTGGCCAGGAAAATTTAGCCTTCGCATTCGCGAGGTATCCCTCGCATTCGCGAAGAGTAAAATTTGATAGCACATAATTGTGCTTCGCGAACGCGAGGTACTGACCGCGTTCACGAAGGGTAAAAATCCCAGAAACAGAACTTAAGTTCTGGAAATGGGGTTTCGACCCATTTTTGAGCTGGGGTAAGGCGATTTTTGGGAGATTTTTACGGGAAAATATTGGGGTAAATGTTCCTTATACTCATTTATATCATATATCCGTGAATTTATGGAAGAAAAATCAGATATTTATAAAATCTTTCAAAAACAAAAATTTAAGATTTGAAGGTCCATTTGATATCGGAATTGGACAAATTTGGTATGGTTGAACTCGTATCGGAACGGGTGTTCGGATTTCATGAGTTTTTCCGGAATTTGAGATGTGGGTCCCACTGCTAAATATTTTAATGAATTTTGGATTTTTATCCGGAAAATTTGTAAATTCATATGAAATTAATTCCTATGATTATTATTGAATATATTGAATTGTTTGTGAATAGATTTGAAGCTTTTGGAGGCAAATTTAAAAGGAAAAGCTGTGGTTGAATAATTGATTTGGAATTTGCAAAGCGAGGTAAGTGTCGGGGTTAACCTTGACTTGAGGGAATAGAACCCTTAAATTATTTGTTATGTGAATTGCATGTAAACGACGTATAGGCGAGGTGACGAGTGTCTATACGTCGTCAAATTAATTATTTGCCTACTTACTTGAAAAAAATCATAACTTGTTTTTAATCATAAATTAATTATTATAATAATTGTTTCTCTTTTATTATTTGCAAATATAAATTCTTGAATTCCTGCATTAATTGTTACATGCTATTTGAGTTATGTGCCTTAATTGTTATTTGACATTTAGCATAATAAATATTAAACTGCTTATTTGTTCCCTGATTTTCATAATAATTTATTATTTGTCATTATTTGCTTCATAATTACATCATAATTATTGTATGCTTGTTGTCTTGTAATTTTATATTAATTGTTACATTTATTGGAAA
Organism: Nicotiana tomentosiformis; assembly: GCF_000390325.3. Lineage (NCBI taxonomy): Eukaryota > Viridiplantae > Streptophyta > Magnoliopsida > Solanales > Solanaceae > Nicotiana > Nicotiana tomentosiformis. The sequence continues at coordinate 19,825,290 of NC_090819.1, forward strand.
AATTTCTTCTATAAGAATTGGTAAATAAAAATGTTGGAGGAGCGGGTTGCATGCCGCAACATGATTGATTATAATGAATATATTGGAGGATCGGGTTGCATGCCGCAACAGACTTATTAAAAGTCTATATTGGAGGATCGGGTTGCACGCCGCAACAGACATATTAAAAGTCAATATTGGAGAATCGGATTGCACGCCGCAACAGACTTATTAAAAGTCAATATTGGAGGATCGGGTTGCACGCCGCAACAGACATGTTAAAAAGTTAATATTGGAGGATCGGGTTGCACGCCGCAACAGACTTGATTAAAATGAATATGTTGGAGGAGCGGGTTGCACGCCGCAACAGAACTGAATGTGGATATATTGTGAGAGCAGGTTGCACGCTGCAACAGAAATAATGGAAATGATAATTGGTTATGACTGCTGAGTTGCCTTCAATTATTATATATGAATTACCTGATTTATTCCTATTATTGTTGTTGTTACTAATATTGCGTACAAGTTAATGTAAGTGAACCGCCTTAGCCTCGTCACAACTTCGTCGAGGTTAGGCTCAACACTTACCAGTATATGGGATCGGTTGTACTGATACTATATCTGCACTTCTTGTACAGATTTTGGAGTTGGTCTCAGCGGCGTACCATAGACTTGATCGGATTTCAGCTATCAGAGGAGACTTGAGGTATAACTGCATGGCGTTCGCAGTTCTGAAGTCCCCGTCTATTGTACTTTAGCTGTGTGTTTATTTTTAGATAGCTTTATTTTATTCAGATCTTTATTTGTATTTATTCTAGAAGCTCGTGCACTTGTGACACTAATTCTGGGATGGTATTTAGACACCGTTATTATTATGAATTATTTCAAAATTGCTTCCGCATTTGCTTCCTTGTTATTAATAAATTTAAAATTTGTTTTTAAAATGGATAATGTTTTTCTAACGTTGGCTTGCCTAGCAAGTGAAATGTTAGGCGCCATCATCGTCCGGAGGTGGGAATTTTGGGTCGTGACAGTGAATGTGTAAATGGAATTTGGTCCGAATCTCGGGTTTTGACCAAGCGGGCTCGGGGTCGATTTTTGACTTTTTGGAGGAACATTTAGGAAATCTAAATTTATGCAATGTAATTGATTCCTTTAGCAAAATTTGATATTATTGAGTCATTTTTGAATAGATACAAGTGGTTTGGAGATGAATTCCAAAGGAAAAGATGTGATTGAGAATTAAGTGGCCTTCGGAGCAAGGTAAGTATTGTGTCTAACCTTGACTTGAGGGAATTAGGAACCTTAAATTACTTGCTAAGTGAAATTCATGTGAGTGGCGTATATGTGAGGTGACAAGTACTTATGCGCCGCCAATTTACCTGTTTTCCATGTTGCTCAGTTTTTCTTATATTGTCTCAATCCTATGCCTAATTGCGATGTGTTATACTAGTGTTATTCAATTTATCGTTCTTATCATGTTTATGGATTTTCTAGTGATAATCGAGTTTTTATTTTAAAGTTGAGATTGATGTTATGGAATTAAATGTTGAGGTAAGGTTTGTACTTGCTATTCTATCTCCCTGTTGATATTTATGCATTGCATTATGATAAGGGAGAGTGTTAATGCACGAAAGGTGATACTGTGCCATATTGTGAGTGCTAATGCATGAAGGGTGATGCCATGCCATATTGTGAGTGTTAATACACGAAGGGTGATGCCGTGCCATATTGTGAGTGTTAATGCACGAAGGGTGATGCCGTGTCGTTTCTATTAATTTTTATGGTGAGATTGAGAGTAAAAGCACGAAGGGTGATGCCGTGCATTTTTCCCTTACTGTATTCACTATTCCTATTGATTCATGGTATATTGACTGCTCCAGTGATCATTCTGTTGTAGTTCTTTATCTTGTATTCCCCTCAGTATGTTCCTCTCCCGATAATTCCTGTTTAGATCTTCATTTCTGTTATTTGTATATACACTGTTAAATTGTACAGGTTGATTCGTAGGTGCCTTGCCTTAGCCTCGTCACTATTTCGTCGAGGTTAGGCTCGACACTTACCAGTACATGGGGTCGGTTGTACTGATACTGTACTCTACACTTTCTATGCAGATTTTGATATCGGCTCGGGTTGATCGAGATTCTGCTATTGGTCCGCTGTCCGGAGACTCAAGGTAGATCTGTCGGCGTTCACAGACCTTGAAGTCCCTGTCTATCTTTTCTGTTCTACTGTTTCTTTCATTCAGACAGTTGTATTTCTTTCTGACTATTACTTGTAGCAAATTCTAGAATGCTCGTGAATTGTGACTCCAGATCCTGGTGGTAGTAGTTAATACAGATTTATGATTTTCCGCACTTATTATATTTTATCTTAGTTAATTATTGTTAATTACTGAATGGAAATAAGAAATTGGTTAATGATTCTCTAACGTTGACTTGACTAGCAAGTAAAATGTTAGGTGCCATCACGGTCCCGTCGGTGGAAAATTTCGGGTCACGATAGATAGACATAAAGACGACTTGTGACACAAGAAGATTTATAAATATCCTAGCATTGATTATATGGAGACGTGTTCTTTTGTGGTGGATGTAGTCATTTCAGGTTTTAATCTGGAAATACATGAAAAACTTGATATGCGTATAATGAAAATCATTGAAGGATTTAAATTGTTCTGAAGCATATTAAGGTTCTCAAGAAATTTATTAAATAAAGCTTCAGAAAATTCTTATGTGAATTAGAGCGATCATGGCGTACACGATTTGTTTTTGTGTCTAGTATAATTGGTGCACTAATGTATCTTGCTAGAACTATGAACACAACAATATGCAAGCAAGATATAGTTTTATTCCTATATGAAGATATTGGAATACTATTAGGATTATATTGCAAAAGGAATCCTTGATATAGATTTTTTTATTCTAACAAATATTGCCAAAGTTTTATTGGTTATGCAAATGCAAGCATTTTCTGAAGTTCGTTCTTCAAACAATCTATTTGTATGTGAGGGCACTGCCATATTATTATTTCACAAGGAAATCAATTGTTGATACTTATTCAACAATGTCAATATACTAGCAACTGATTAATCAAGTCACTCAACACACAACCGGTGTATGACTTTACTTTGAAGAGAAGATTCTAATAATAGTGAAGACGATGATGTTTGCTTATCTCAATTGAAAGAAGGATATATTGAAGGAGACAGAATAAATCATATATTTCATCAAAGTTCTTTATTAGACATAATCTTCACCGAACGGTGAAATAGATGTTCAATAAATTTGTTCGCTTGATAATTTGGTGATTCTATTCAACGAAGCATGATCAACCTCAACATTTAAGAAGTTCGTATACATGATCGTAACACATCATCTAAGTGAAATAAATTGATGTTTTCATCAGGGGGAGGCAAATACGCGTTGTACTCTTTTTTCCTTAGCTACAATTTTATCCCACTGGATTTTTCTGGCAAGGTTTTTAATAAGGCAGCAAGCAATGCGTATTATATGATATGTGTACTCTTTTTCTTTCAATAGGATTTTTTTTCCCATAAGGCTTTTTCTTAGAAAGGTTTTAACGAGGCACATTATCTATGGACATCCAAAAGGGAGTATTATAAAATCTTGAATTATGGTGGATGTCCAGAACCACCAAAGGAGTAATGCTCACTACTCTTCTCCATTATCTCCATAACTTTCACTACTATAATACTTATGGAATTATGATATAACCTCCCCATGATCTTCCTCCATGATCTCAAATGTTTAGTGATATATTCAATGACATATTTCTTTATTTTTTATGCCTATATAAAGGCCTTGTAATAGATGGAAAGAACACACAATTGAAGAAAAAATAATAATCTCTCCTCTCTTTCTCTCTATATCTCTTAGCTTGTTTTTTCTTATTCTATATTGTTACTTTGAGCTATATTTTATAACATTAACCTACTTCTGATTTTTATTAGAAAGGGTTAACGTTAATAAGTAGAATGAACACATAATATGGATGGCCAACTTAAATGGGGACTATTACCTAGTGATGTGACTACTCCCTTGTCTTACTCCCTAATTTCATTTCGTGTGAGTGTTTATCTAGACATAGAGTTCAAGAAAAAAAAACTTTTAGAGTGTGTTTGGTATAACGAAAAATATTTTCCATAGAAAATATTTTTTTGGTAAACAAGTAGTAATCTTACTCATTTTTTGGTGTTTGGTACGTAAATTAAGGAAAATAATTTCTCAAGAGTATTCATAAATAATTTAGATACAATAAACATGAAACCATAAACTTTCGAACCACCAACCTTCCGAACCCACAAATTTCATAAACTTCTGAATCACTAAACTTTCAAATCCGAAAACTCTATAATTTTTAAACCTGCAAACTTCCAGACACATAAACCTCCAAACTCATAACTTTGGAACTCGTAAAATTTCGAACCTGTAAACTGAAAAATAAAAAAATCAGAACTGAAAATATTTTTTTAAAAAATTGCGGGGGGTGGGGGTGGCGTGAAAAAACGAAAAAAATAGAAAATTAAAGTTGGAGGGGGTTGAGTTAAATGTGAGGGTAGGTGGAGTTTTTGGAAACTGTTTTCCTAACTTTTTATAGGGAAGTTATTTTCATTCAATTTCAGGAAAATGTGATATCTAGGAAAATATTTTTCAAACTATTTTGTGCAACCAAACAGTAAAAAATGGGAAAATATTTTCCTTCATACCAAACACACCCTTAGGATATGTGGTTTTAAAATATCAAGACACGTCCCTTCGTTTCCATATAGATGATTTAGCTTGACTTTGCAAAATGTTTAAGAAAAAGAAGAAGACTTTTGAAACATGTAGTCCTAAAGGCTTAAGGGATAAAAGTTTTGTGGGGCCATAGTATTTGTGTAACTATAAAAACTTCTCATTAAGGGTAAAGTGGGTAGAATGAAAAGTTTAAAGTTAAATTGTTTCTAAATATAGAAATGTGTCATTCTTTTTGGAACATACTAATAAAAAAAAGTGTATCATTTAAATTGAAACGGAAGGAATATGTATTATAAAAATTTAATGAACGATAAAATGAGAAGTTTTAAAGTTAGATCGTGTCTGAAGAAAAAAATAAAATATATTTTAAAAAAAGTATATCACATAAAATAAAATAGAAGAGTAAATTTTGGCAGGGAAAAACATTAGTAGTAAAAGAAAGAAAGGTATATATGATTAATCACGGCTCGTTTGGTACGAGAGATGAGCAATAATTAATCCTCGAATTAAATTTAAGAAGAGTTTATTTCATGTTTGGTAGGTAAACAAATACGGTATAATTAATCCCGAAGGATTGTAGTGTCTTTTTATCCCCATTAAAAAATAGAATAACTAATACCATAATAATTAATCCTGGAATAACTTCTTTCCGACCAAACGACCCCTCACATTTGTAGTAATGGCGGGGTCACGGTAACAGGATTGCATGTGACAATAGCCGTATACCTCAGTCTTTCCGTAGAAATGAGGGAATCCATGCGAATATATTCCTGGACGATTTATTAGCTGATAGTTTACTGTTAAAAATTTAGTATTAATGTACTTTTACCTATTAAAGCAGGCCACGTTTATTTTATCTTTAAAGTTACGACATTAGGTTTATTTATAAACAATTACATGTGGGTTGTTTCACCTTCAACCAAGAGGTTGTGAGTTCGAGTCACCCCAAGAGTAAGGTGGGGAGTTTTTGGAGGGAGGGAGCCGAAGGTATATCAGAAACAGTCTCTCTACCCCAGGGTAGGGGTAAGGTCTGCGTACACACTACTATCCCAAGACCCCACTAGTAAAATTATACTGAGTTGTTATTGTTATAATTACATGTTGTTTTTCACAATTTAACCATATGTGTGTAAATATTTTGCAGTATTAATGCATATAAGTTAAAATCGTTTCAAGATAAACAAGTAAGATAGACATATATTATCAGAGGTTTCGAGTTTGAATCCTTGTAATTGAGGAAAATCTCTGATTGAAAGCGCTTCATTCTCAGTTGGTTCATGCGGCATGAATTCAAAAATTAGTTGAACTAGTGAGTTTCGGATAGTATATTGACAACAATAATAAGATACCCAGTATATCTCACAAGTTGGGTCTTGGAATGGTAGTGTGTACGCAGACCTTACTACCACCATGTGGAGGTAGAGAGGTTGTTTTCGAAGACCCTCGGCTCAAGGACAAAATGAAAAGGAGCAGTAGCAACAAGCTGCAGTAACAACAGTGATATAGTAAAATAACTGAAGCAAAAAAATAACATGTACAAATATAACTCTACAAACAAAAATACAAGACTAATGCTACTGCCACCGGTATGGCAAAAGAATAAATCAATTACGTCATAGCCTTATACCCTAATCTTCGACCTCCATACCATTCTGTCAATGGTCATATTCTCAGTAAGCTAAATTTGTGTCATGTCTTACCTAATCACCTCACTGTAATATATATTTCCGAACAGTAGATCATTAAACAAAAAAAGACATGACTCGACCATCGTAATTTTTACACCGCGTGCTCGTTTAATTTTAGTATCCGAATTAAAAAAGCCACATAAGAATATGCAGCAATGTGCATCCCATAATTTGACCAAAGCTTACTATACAAGGATTTGGCTATCTCATAAAAAACCATTATTACACAATTACAGTACAAACGCAAGATATTAAAGAAGGATTTTAGTTACTATAACAACAACAATAAACTTCGTGTAATCTCATAAGTGAAGTTTACGGAGGATAGTGTGTATGCATACCTCACCCTACCTCGTGAAGGTTGAGAGACTGTTTCCAATAGATTTTCGGCTCAGTAAAACATAGTCACAGGCTCACAGCGTTATTGAAAAGAAATAGGGTAATGGATACATACGGATATTAGTTACTAGCTAGAAGAAGATTTAAAAAGGAAGAAAAGGCAAAAGAAATATGTACATGCTCAAAACTAAACGACAAGATAAGGCAATTATATATCAACAGGCCTCTATTTGCTCTAAGCTTCTAAGAAGAGCAGCTCTTAATCCATCTTCAGTTTTCAACTCCTTAGGAACTCTAATCACTATATTTTGAAGCAAAATGTTGTTGACACTTGAGATGCTGGCATGGTGGACATGAAGTTCAAGATCTTGAAGTGCACACATCAATCTTGTTGATGGGTAATTCGCATTTTCTGATTGAACTCTAATCATGGCATTTGGACCCACCATCTTCACTTCAACCTCCAATGTCTGGTTTTGTTTGGTCGAAATTAATGTTGTAAATTTTTCGTATTTTATAAATCATTATAATAGAAATAAATATCAAAAGAAGGTAAAATTATAAAAAATTTAAGAAAATATAAAATAAATATAAATGTATATAGAACGGTTTCATCTTAAACACTAATCATAATTAGCAATTGACTAAAAAATTAATTAGAACTCTTTCATATAATAAAAACTAGCCATACTTTGAAAACAAATGAGTAGAAATATATAAACTAACTTGAAAGAGCAAAAGAGTTTGAAAAGAAAGTTGCAAATTGATTTTTTCCTTTACCCAATAGAACGCGAAGAGAAAGAATAAAAATTAGGGCTAAGATAAAAAAAATCTTTTGACTTTTAAGTTTAAATATTTTAGAATTTAATAACAAGCAGATATTTGTGTTTTTAGCAATTTTATTTCTAACTCGAGGAGGTTTTTGGGGCTTATGCCCCAAAGCAAAAACTCGCTCAACGACTAGGCGTACACCTAGAATAATGAGGCTAACGTCTCGCGATACTTTACCCCCAAATCATTTCGATGCGTTTCTGCTATCCCTCGACCCGGGACTCGCCCCAGAAACACTTTTTAAAACACAGTTAAAAAGTGATTAAGTTAATTAGTGCCTTTGTTAACTATGTTCTGAAAAGACTTGCTATATATAATATCCTAAAGAATATACATGCAATATTTATTTAAAAATAATGATTATTTACGTGTCAAAACCTTTTCTCTTGCTTAGGTTTTTCTTTTTTATCCGATCGCTGAAACTAAAAGTAGTCGACAGATGCATAATATATGTATAATTTATATATACTGACTAGAAAAAGTAAATTAAGAATCCGCCGGACTATTTGTGTAAAAATCCGTAGTTTTAGTCTATTTTCAAACTGGAGAAGGGCTTACAAGATCAACCGAATTGGTAGAGCTTTGGTTGTCCACAGCATCATTGGATTCCATTTGCAGTTTCTTCTTGAGCTCCAAGTTTCTATGAAGTTTTGACTCCAATTTATCCACTTTGGCTTTGAGTTCATTGATATAGGCCACAGCGTCTGATAGCAATGAGGCTTTGTCCATTCTTGTAACCTGCGGAACCACCGAGCGCAACGCGTAGAATCGGTGGTTGAGTTTCTCCCTCCTCTGCCTCTCCACCTCTACGTGGTTCATTTGCTTGTCGCAATCTTCTCCTGGCTTTCTTCCCCTTTTCTTGTAGGTCCTTTTCTGCAACGCGAATTCGTAAGTTTCAGAAGTTCAGAATGAATTATTTCTTGAACATGTTTGATGTGACTAAAGTCATTTAATTTTTAAAAATATATTTTTCATGAGGAAGTCATCTGTGGCGTTTGGTTATAAGAGTTCTCCATAGAAAACATTTTTCATCAAAACGAGAAAAATGATTTCTCTCTTTTATAGTCGGAAGTCATTGTTCAATGAGTTGTGAAGCCAAGATTTAAAATTTATGGGTTCGGAATTCTAATTCTTTTAAGTTATTGAATTCTAAATTAACTATTTTTATATATTTAATGAATTTTTTAATATAAATATAAGATTTGAACCGAAACTATTAGGTCAGCTGAACACGCAACCAATGTGCTAGTTCTGTCCCATGTGTATATGGAGAGAGAGAGAGTTGAAAGCAATAATTTCAGAACCCACCTTAGATCCAACTCTGCTTTTCTGCACCGGATGTTCTAATAATTGACAATCTGAAGCCGATAGCTCGGAATCTGGAAATGAAACATGGCTTGTTGTGGCTACCTCTTCGAATTTCTTCAGCTTTGATTCCTGATTTTTGTTACTGTTGTTCTCTGATTCTTGACCATCTTCTTGCAAGCCGGTGACAAGATCAATATTAGCAAAATAAATGGTATTTTGATCAAGAAAGTTATAAATTGGACCATTTTCTTGATCTGAAGAAAACAGAGACTTGACTTGTTGAACCAAGCTCCAATCCTCTTTGATTATATCACTCGAGCCCAATTCGAGCACCCCATTTGAAATTGAAACATAAACTAGAGTTTTAACGCCATTGTTCTGAGCTTCTTTAGCCCTTTCGCAGCTACAAAACTGAACTTGTTGTGCCCCTGTTAGCCACACAAAAGTAGCAGTACTAAAAACTTTTCCTATAACCCCTTCATTAACAGAATAAGACTGAGCCAGTGACAACACGTAGAACCATTCTATGTCTTTATTGGTCCCCTGAAAATGGCCATCGCCCCAAGTTAAGAGGAGGCTCCCATTGTTATCTTCATTGGAAGTTTGCCAGAAAATGGTGTAAGCCCAAGAATCTGTTTGACTATTGAGAATATATTTAAGCTTCTGTTGAAGAGTTGATGGCTGATTTTCTTGAGAAATTAAGGCTGGTGTAGAAAATGATGATGTTGCGGGAAAAATTACTTCATTCATTTTTGGTAGTAATTTTGTTTAGATTACTCCATTAGATGTGATGATGGAGATGGAAAGGAGAGATGAATAGTTGAAGAAGGACGATGAGGGAAATATGATTGCAACTTATATACATGCACTATACAGTTTTTGGTTTAAATCATACACTTAGGGGGCGTTTAGTAGGATGTGTTAGGTAAAATAATTATACGTGTCAAACCATAACATTATCACTACACTGATTTTTTGATAGATGGATAAGTATATATTAATACATCGCACCAAACAATCAATAAGAAATAATTTTAATATAATTAATTCCAGCATTAGTAATATTTTATATTCAATACTATTTTTATACACCCTAAGGGTCGTTTGGTAGGATGTATTAGGGAATTTCTTTTGTATTAGCTTTGATATTACTAATCCATTATTTATTTATTTTTTATAAAAAAATTGGGTTTGTTGTTGTTGTTGTTGTTGTTGGTGTTGTTATTTGGTAATATTTTTTAACATATATATAACTAATACTTATATTAGTTATACATCCTATTTAGTATTATTATTATTATACATAGCAAACTATGGCAAGCAATGCCATAGTGTTTAATACATAGATTAGCATTTATAAAGATAGAATTACCTTTTCAAAACTTTTTTCAAATCATTTCCAAAGAATGTGGAGGGTATTTTTTGTAAACAAACAAATTTTTCAAAAAATTATGCAAAGCATGTTGTTTTTAATAAACCAAACCAAACAGTCGCTAAGAAATAATTTCAATATAACTAATTCCGGCATAACTAATCTCATCATTACTAATATCACCATTGCTAATACACCTTAATCAGTATATTATTATACACCCTACCAAACGACTAGGGTAAAGTTTTTTTTTATACCAGTGAATTTTAAATGGAAAAATGACATAGTGTAGCACTGTAAAAATAATAGCCGAAAAAATATATAAAATTTATATATTTTTTGTATATATATACATTATGTATGTTATATACAAAAATTATACAAGTTTTATACACTCTTTCGGCTACCAAATATAAATAGTTTCTGGCGCGAGTTAAAAGTGATAATACCCCATTTAAAATTGTTATACTAGGTATAGCTTACAAATTTTACCAAATTATTAATTACTTAATATTTATCAAAAGATTTACTAATAATTACTTAATAAATAATCTGATTATATAAATAATTTAGACATCATCATTGCAAAGAACTTAAACACGAACCCTTTTTTATTTTATGTAATTAGTGTTTTTAACTGATTATAGCAGATCATTTACTGTATTTTTTGTTATTAAATTTAAATAATTACCATAGGAAAATACGCATATTTATGTGAGTAACCTAAGTTAATGATGTAAAAATTGTACGCATCAATACACAAAAGTTAGTAACTGCTAAAATATGCAGAGCTAGCTACGTCTTGGTTAGTAGTAGAACGTTATCATGTTCAGAAAGGGTAGGTTGAAACTAAAGCTTCTTGCTTGTACAGTGTACTATGTTTGCTCGTCATTGATTACCTCGAAATTTAAACACACGTTTCAAGCTACCAATAAAAAATTAGGACGTAATCTGTCTTTTTAAATAAAATAATAAAGAAGTCCTAGACCGCCATTGTGAATTTGGTGTTGAAAAAGTTTCCGGAAAAAGTTTTTCGGAAAGTTCCTTTATAGAATTTTTCACGTGTCGAGCAATATTTTGTGAAAAATACTTTTGATTTTAGAAAAAAAATAAGTTTTAGGGTAGAAGAGGTGGATTACAAAGAGAAACGATTTTTTGCAATTTGCAAACGTCTTCGAAAATATTGGCATGGATATATTTTGAAATTAAAATGTTTAATTGAACCACAGCTCTTTCTTAAACAAGCAAGTTGACCATAAGTCCATAACCAAAGGCCATATAACAATAAAATTATGTTCTATATCTTTGATTTGAGTTATTAATAAATCCAAATAGACTTGATTCTATTTAAGATCGAATCATGCCTCAGTAAAGGAAACATGTCTTATCATTCTCTATCTCATCATGTCTTGGCCATTCTTTAATCTTTTTAATTATTTGGTGTTTTAGCCTATACTTTGATTAATTTGAATTAACGTCATATTTAATATTTTAGTATTCCCTACTAGAAATAACTCAATTTCTCCTAACTTGAACTCTAGAAGCGATTCCTTGGCTTGATTACTTGATTCTCTGTCTTCCTCTATTGTCTCTTTTTTTAATTGTCTTCGTGGTATACGTCGTAGCTGTGTGCTCTAAAACTTTAAATAGAAAAACCATGTATTTGCTTAAGAGTTTGAACAACATAGGTAACAAATGTATGACGTGTGTAAATGGAGGTTGAGGTATAGCTTAGTAGACTTTTACTTGCGCGCAGTATGGTATCTTTTTCATTCTAAAGTCTTGAATTTAAAACTTCTGATGAAGGGCCACATAATTGTTAGGATCGACATAATGTGTCATGCGATAGTTAGTAAAGCAAATCTTGAACAATGATAAATCAGACAAAAAAAAATATATCAAAAAAATACAAGTATTTAACGTGGTCCGGTCAATTGGCCTACGTTCATAGGCAGAGATGAACAATTCATTATATAAAAGAGAGTACAATATATCGAGAGAATAACCTCACAAAGAGGTAAACACAAGTGTCATGTTAATACTTATCCCGAAATTTTCCCCCTAAACAAGACTCTCAAGCCCCATGTGGCTACATTGTAGATGCTACTGAATGATAAAAAAAGATTTTCAATTTATAGAATTCCAAGCCTTTTCCTTCCGGAAAAGGACTAGCCAAATATGAAAAAGTTATAATTTCCTTCTAAAAAGGAAAATCCAATATAATAAATATGTTGCCATTTCCAAGAGATAGAAAAACCAAATATAATAAGGAAATCAAGACAAACACCTGACAAGAATCCTATAGCAACACGCAGTATCGTGTTTCAGTCTCTTATCTCTTTTTTCTTTCTCGTTCTTTTTAGTTTGTGGAAGGCAGTAAATAATGGAGGATAGAGGTGTACATAGGTCGGGCTGATTCGGATTTTTCAATTACCAAACCAAATCAATGGAGTCGAATTTTTAAATCTATAAATCAAACCAAACCAACAAAATTGGGTTTTTCAATCTCGGTTTTTCTCGGATTTTTTGGATTTTCGATTTTTTTTTTCCGGTAAAGTCTTCATAGCACAAAATATGCAACTTGTGCTCTAAAAATTTCTTTAGTCCTAGTAAGATACAACTATATAATTTATTTTTCAAGAAATAACACAATAATATGAGATAAGTCATAGCATTATACTAAAATATTCAATAAAAAATATAATAAAATTGCATAAGCCAAATATTGCTAATTAATAAGCCATAATAAAAATTAACATAATTTAAAAATACTATATATAAGTCATGCTAAAATAAGTATAGCTAATAAGTACTATTAATTACATAACTAAGTACTAAAGAAAAAGATAAACTAAGTTATGCATTTTTATTATAAACCAATGTAAAACTAAAAAATATATATCCAACACTGTCGTCATCTAACTCATCCCTTGTATTGAATTGAATTTCTTTTGTTAGCATTAATATTGATTTGAACTTTGTTTGAGTTATTACATTTATGAGCTATAAAATTTATTTATCGTTCAAAAATGTTAAGTCTAAGCTTGAAATAATATGTTAAAAGATAAAAATATGAAAAAGTTTAAGAAATATTTATAAATTACATTACAATATATATTTATATGTATAAAATATTTTTAAAAATTATATAAATGTATTATCAGGTTGGTTTGGTTTCGGTTTGACTTTTTTTAGTTAAAATCAAACCAAACCAATTATGGTCAGAGGTTTTTTTCAATACCAAACCAAATCAAATCAAATCAAACCACAATCGATTTTTTTTCCCTGATTTAACTCGGATTATCAATTTGATATGATTTATCGATTTTTTTTTTTGCACACCCCTAATGGAGTATAAGGACGAGAGTATTTGGTTTATTTACACCCGAGGTTAAAAGTGAGACTGTGAAACACCAAACTACAGCATGCAACTTGCTGGCCTGGTAGAATTTAAGACTTTTACCGCATATATGTAAATAGTACTAGGGAATCATTTATCGCATAGCCAGTGAAGAGGTACTTTTGCATAAACATAATGACTATTTAAAATGAATGCAATAATTACAGTTGCATGTTTTTCAAAACTCTTTCTCAATGTTTCCACCTTTACCCTCCACCTCTACCTCCACCCCACCCTCACCCTCCAACCCCCACCCCACGCCACCCCGAACACCCTGCTACCCCTAACACTGACACCGTCACTTCGTTTGTCAGACACCGACCTATCACCTTTTCCCGCTCTTACCCATTTCGTCTCTTATAATGTGTGCCTAAACTCTATATTTTTAAAAAATATTTTTTTGCTACTTAACCAAACACTAAAAAATTAATTAAAAAATCACTTATTTTTAAAGAAAACATGTTACAAAAAAACCATTTTCCTCCGTACCAAACACACCCTGCATTTAGTTTAATAGATGAAATTACGTATAGCTTTTTCTCTTTCCGATAAAATAACTCAATGCAGAGCGGAATGACAGAGACAACAACAACGAGTTTAACTTGAAATGCATGTGACTGAAACATTTGAATTTTTAAAAATTAATATGATCAGATGTGAATAGTTACTCGTTTCATTGTGGAATTATTTAAGTTTAATTGAAAATCTACAATTTTTCAAAAGGACGAAAAGAATGAAGAACTTTAAAGTCGCAAGCAAAGACGTCACTGTAGAAAATCCTACAATTTTCAAAGATCTTAAAATTAAATAACAATGGAGATAGAGAAGATAAACGGGTCTGTTAAAGAACTTATTGACTTCTTAGCCGAGTTTAACAATAATAATAGACTCCCCACTTAGAGAATTATCTATATTTATTTATACTAGATTAAAAGTGGGAAGGATTTAAATTAAAAGTTGAATTACAAAAATATTCTTAAAATTTTACCCTTCGCCTAAATAAATATTACCTCCTACTCAATGTTTAAGATACGTTAAAGCAAAATAAACCAATACACTAAACAACATGACTCTTCATTTCTATCCAACTTTTGAAGAATTTGAGTAGTTGCTTTGCATATTTTTCATTATACATTTGACTAATTCAATAAAAGACGAAATTCATCTACCAAATGGAAGTTATAACGTATTGTCCATCCATATTTATCTTTTCGTTTCTCATTTTCACAAGCCACGTTATATATCTCTTGCTGCAGAAACATCAGTTTTAGAAATTGAATTACCTTACTAAATAAAAAAACTGTCGTGCAGCCACACTTCTCTTCGACTCTTACTAGTGTTATATTGTCATTAAACTTACAAAAATAAAGGCAATACATATTATTTTTATTATCATATTTTGTGATAGGAATAGGGCGGCTCAAGCACATGCGGGGGCCTAAGGCCAAAATTTAATGAGGCCTAAATTTTTAAAATGAAGTTATAAGATATATTGTTATTTGAAATTTAATCTTCTAGCTTTTTGAGATATAAAGTTGTTAATGATCTTTTTTATAATCAATTTTTTCAAATAATTCTTTTTCAATCGATATTATAGACAACTCATTAAATCTTTCTTGAGATATTATTGATTTTAGATAAGATAATATAGCAATAGAAGTATAAAACTATTGGAAGCTTAAAAGTATTATTGAACACTTAAACTTACAAAATTTTGGAGAAAGAATGTGAGTAAGAATAATAAAGAGAAAGGCAAAAAATATGTAGGGTTTTTGAAATATGAAGAGATTGGTAAAAAAAAATATTGACTTAAACAAATTAAGAAAGAGAAAGTAAAAATTTTACACGTTCTCTAATGAAGGAGTAAAAAATAAAAAATTGGAACGTTCGAAAACTATTCATCTATCAATTTTTAAAAAGTCAAATTCTTACTTTATTTTTATATATATATAAAGAGCTTTCTTTCCTTTTATATTAAAAACTCTATTTTTGAATTAAAAATATTAAATATTATTTTTTAAACACCTATAAATCTATTATTTTTAAAAAATGAGGCCCCCAAATTTAAGGGTCTAAGGCATAGGCCTTACCTCTTGTACCATTAGAGCCGGCCTTGGGAATAGGACTGTGGAGGGGTCTTGATTGATGTATGGCTAGACATGCAATAATATTCACCAATGCTTTTAAAGAAGAAAGAGGCAATAAAATCGGTTTTACTATCTTTACCTAACTTTTTTTTTAAATTTCTATCCTTTATGATTTATGAAATCCAGTTCCTACAAATATTAGGGTAATATCTGTTCTATGATGATTTTAGAAAATATTTTTTTTATAGAAATTGATTTATCGGTATATAATTTAGTAGCATGCATGAAACTATGTGAAAGATTGTTATTCGGGTTGCAATACGTAGACTATTATATCAAAGCCCCCAATTTTTTATTTTTCTGAAAATTTATTTTTCTAACTGCGAATAATTACGATTTCATCTCTATCGATCCTCAAACAAATTAAATTAAAGAAAAAAGTAAACTCGGGAAAAAAGTGATAATGTCCAAACGCCATAAGTATCATTTTGTTATTTTCTGAATAGTAGATATTTGTATTGTCATTTTCCGCTTTCAACCCAAAATAATTGGAGCCTAGGATAGCTAGGAGAATTCTAATAAGAGGAAATTTATTCAACGTTACATAGTACAATATGTGGACATGTCGACAATAAGATATGAAGTAGCTCTGAGATTTGGTACTGTGATTTCTTATTTTTCGTCAGTTATATAGAAAGAGAGAAGACTGGAAAAAGTTTTCAATTAATCATCTTTGTTTATGCTTAGCCTACCTATCAAAAAACTCTTGGACCATCATTATTGGACCACTAGTCAGTGGCAATTACCGATATTTTCAGAAATATACGAAAAAATTCATATTTACAGTAATTTAATTCACGAGTGAATTCAGAATTGTTTTATATCTGTTGATTAAAATTTTACATTTAAAAACTATATCAAAGTATCACAAACCACAATATTGTATTATGTGTAGTCAAAAGTATTTGAAAATTTGTATAGATTTAACAATTCAGACTCTATAAATAGTATAGTGGTGTTTTTGTTTTTGGAACGAACAAGTTCAAGAGAAAGGAAAGAGATCTAAAGTTTTAAAAGTTTTCATGCCTGTGCTTGGCGTGCAGCAGAAGCGGAGTCAGAATTTAAAGCTTATGGGTTCGAATTCTAAATCTTTTAAATTATTGGATTCTGAATTAAGAATTCACGCATATTCAATAAACTTTTTAAGAAAAATACATAATTTAAAATAAAACTACGGAGTTCGACCGAAATAGTAGCCTCACTCTCTCCGACCCTGCTTGAATGGATAAAAGTGGGAAAGAAGATGAAAAGAAAGATGAACCATTTTCCTCTTGGTACGACCATTTATTAAACTTATATTTTGGGCTTACGCAGAAGCCTTTGTTTTTGGGCTTCCACAGAAGCCTTTTGTTACTCTCTTGAACTACTAACCAAAAAAGAAGAAGAAAACAATATCATCTATCTTTTATACATACTGAAATTAAAAGCACTAAAAAAACTGAAGCATTAGAATATAAAATCTTACGCACGGAGAAATACTTCAATATACTAATTTATCAATATCCAAATACTTAAAGAAAATGGTTGAGAGATTTTATGTACAATCCTCGGGAAGAGAACAATGAAAAAGGGCGGTTATTACTAACTAGTATTAGCACCTGCGCGGATGCGCGGACACTAACCATATCAAATATTTGAGTTATTTGGATTATACGTAAATAATTTTAAAATTTAAATCTTCTTAATAAATATAGATAATTATTGGATATTAATTAAGAAACACTACATGAAAAAGATTAACCGTTTCTCAAATCTCCTAGTTATAATTCTATTTTTCTTTTTTTGGTACCATTCTCACAGGTATCATTGGATCCTAAAAATAGTTAGGAAGGTAAATAATAACTCGTATTTATGGTAAAACAATCAAAGGTTGAGACTATGAAGGACTCTTTGGATAAGACTGGACTCTTTGGATATAACTTGACTCTTTTACTACTACTTGAACTCTTATTTGGTATGTTGATATCTTTCAAAAAAATATTTCTATTTTAAAATTTCAATTTCTAAGACTTTATTTTTCAATAATAATCATTTTTATAATAATGTAAGTGAAAATATTATCCTTAATTCAAAACTCATTTTAGTCGGCTATTTAAACATTTAAAAAATTCTTTAGCTAGTGAATTTTTTTTCTAGTATGACTCCATTTTGATATTTGACGTTAACCGTGTTAAATATCTGAGTTATTTGAATTATATATAAATAACCTTAAAATTTAAACCTTCCAGATAATTATAGATAATAATTAGATATTAATTAAGAAACACCACATAAAATAAGACTAACATGCTCTCAAATCTCGTAGTGATAATTTAATTTTGCACCATTCTCATTGGTGTCATTGGAACCTAAAATTAGCCACAAAGTAAAATAATAACTCGTATTTATGGCAAAGCACAAATGTTGACACAATATGAACGATTCTTTGATTACGACGTGACTTTTTTATTACGACTTGAACTCTTATTTGGTATGTTGTTATCTTTCAAAAAATATTTCTATTTTGAAATTCCAATTTCTAAAACTTTATATTTATTTCAATAATAATTATCTTTATAATGATGCAAGTGAAGATATTATCCTTAATTTAAAATCCACTTTAATCGGCTATCTAAAAATTTAAATGATTCTTTAGCTAGTGAAACTTTATTTCAGTATGACCATTTTGAGTTTATCGATATCTGTAGTCATATATTTTGAATTTTGAATACCCTGTATATACATATTTTTTGTTCTTTGAATCATTACATGTTAAATTAGTTGATTATTATTATATAACATTGCATATATTGTTTTAATTGCCAAGTAGTTTTTTCTCGACACCATACTTGGCTTAACCTCAATACAAACTACTCAAATTGCATTAAATTCAGATTCGAATATCATATCAGTTTGTTAGTAATACTGATTTTTTAAAAATGACACACAATATAAATTAAAAAAATATATTCTAAGATATTCTTATCTTATAATCTATGTATTTAAGTTGAAAACAATATTTGAAATTGATGAGATCATCTTCCAAATTGTTTATACTCAACAATGATGAAATAGAAGAAGAAATTCGTTGTCATCTCTTATTTCTGGTATTTTTTAATACATTTTTTTCTATATGTATTTTCTTTTATCTTATTTTTTATGTCTTTCTTTCTTTTGTTACCAAAAATTAATTTATTTCGCTATCAGCTGATGAGTTTTAATAGAAATTGTCTATATAAGAACTTTATTTAAATATTTAGTCTTTGGATGAAATTCTTTCATATTTTTCTTTTGGCTTTATCTAATCAACCTAAATAGGTGCTCACCCAACTATTTAAATTAAAAAATTGAAGGATGTGTAATTTATATATAATCCATATATAATATGTGTATAATCGTTTGTTGTCTATATATCATCTATGTATATTAGCTATAAAAAGTAAACAATAAATCTGGCCAGATATTTATGTAAATATTCCATAGGATTTCAGTTTCTTGATTTTATCCATGATATGACTTCTATTATAATAATTTTAAAGTTCTCTACTAAAATTAAAAAATATCTTATCTTTTTATTTTTAAAAATTACTATATATTTTAAAAAATAATCCCATTTCTAAATAATTTATTTACATTTAAAAAAAAATATTTCACGTCATACCAGTTTCTTTTTTTTAAATATACTTTTTGTTACACTTGAATATCGCTATAGAAACTATAAATTAGAAACCAATATCCCTCTTGTTGAATTCGAAAAAAAAACCTTTCACATAATTTAATGATTCTAAACTAATATTCTTCAACGAACAAAATATTATACCTTTGCAATGTTTGCTTGACTGCAGCTAAATGAAGATGTTCCACCTTATACCCTTCAATTCTTAGAAGGTGCTAAATTGAAATTAATGGTAGCAATTGTATAGCCAAAGCTTTGTTATTTGTTTGATGACCATTTTTTACAAATTAACTCCTTAAACAAATATTCTTCAAAAAGAAAAAATAACTTTTTTTGAATATTGACTGATTTTTGTGATGCTTCTTTCTCCAGCATGTAGGTTTACTTCACTATATATGTAAGTAAACTTTTATTCAATTTTTAAACTCTTTTTTGTTATCTGGATAAATATAGATGTGTACCCTATATATTACATTTATTTTAAAAGAAATCCGCTTTAGTCAAATTTAGCTATAGTGTTTTAAATGTGAAAGAGTTTTATAGTTATATGGAGTAGTTTTTTTTTTTGCCAGGGGCGAAGTAGTATTTAAATAATTAGAAAAGATAACAAAAGTTCCTAACATGATTGCATATGATCATTAACCGAATTAAGTATGATAGCATGATAAAAAAGATAATTTGTTTTTATTTTAATTCAAATTTAAAACTTTATCTATAAATTCAAAAATATCCTTTAATTCAAAGTCGTTATATATATATATATATATATATATATATATATATATATATATATATATATATATATATATATATAGAATAAAGTTACCATATACTATTGGCATTTATTAGTTTGCCAGTTGGCTTAACCACAATGCCAATTATATATGGTAACTTTATTCCTTTAATATATACATATACTAGTGTTATACCCCGCGCCATGCATGGACAAACTTAATAAATCTTATGAAATTATGATCTGATATATCATATTATTTTAATAAATTTTAGTTGTTATTTTATTTTTTAATACAATGTGCAAAAATATAAAAATATTTATATAATTAAAGGATACACATCATATGGTAATTAAATGTCACTATTTTTCTATAAGATAACATATGTATATATTTTCTTACTCTGAAAATATTTTTATTATTTTTACTGTTTAAAATTCTTTAATTGTCTAAATTTATCAATATATTTTTTGAGTGTTGTTTACTTACCTCTTAATTTTATTAATTAATATAAATTATAAATATTCTAATATTATCTTTAACCCTCTCTTTTCATCCATTCTTTTCTACTGCAATATTGGATTAGTTTTCTCATTTTGCATTCTACTTGTAATTAAAATTATGTAATATCGTTTTTTGGTTAAATTATAATTTTGAATTCATAAAAAATATAAAATGATAAGCGTTTTATTTTTTTATAATATACTATTATTTTTAATAATTATTATTTTATGTTATATATATAATACTCTTATCTTATTTATAAATATCCTAATACTATGAGTTATATTCTTCTATTTAATAAGTAAAACTTCCTATATGAAAAAAGTAATTAATATATACAATTTACATTATCGCCTGAAATTCTTTCTTTCTTTAATATTCTTCCTTTATGAATCTTCATTTATTATAATTTCAATTATGATTATATGTATGAATTTTCTCATCATAATTCTACTTATAAGTCTTATATTTCTATACATTTTCTAAAATTTATATTTTTTTTTGTTCCTTGCTTATTCTAATTGTATTATTCGTTACTTAGTATTATAAAATTATGACATGAAATGTTTAGTAACTTACCACATTAATATAATAAATTGGATATAGTTTTGTATTACTCATAAAGTTTAACTTGACTTTATCTTGTATGACTATTTCTCATAATTCTCTCGTTGTTCAAATTTATTAATAATATTTTTGAATATTATTTATTTACTTATTTTTGTCAAATAGATTTAAAGTATGGATAAAATCATATTATCTCTATTTTTCTCTTTGTACATTGGTTTTTGTTCTATAATATTTTAACTTTTTTTAATTTACCGTTTATCTATAATATGAATATTGTTATATTATTTTTCTAAATGTGTGGTGTTGAATTAGTTCAAAGTTTAAACCGAGAAGTTCGTTTGTTATATGTCATAAATCTACTAACAATTATAATAATTATTATTCTAGTATCACTTTAAATAAGCAATTAAATTAAATTCTCCTTCCTTATTATATTTTGTATGAAATTTGGCTTTTAATTTTTTTTATTAAAATTATTACATAAAAATTTAAATTATTATTTTATTTTTATTTGTTTCTTAGAGTTATGTCAATTATCTATATTTTTTGTTTTAGTTTTACCTATTATAATATTTTCAGTTACACGATCTTATCTATATAGCATGACCATATGAATTATTTCAAAAAACTTTCTCATCTCAAAGATCAAATAAGTCTTACCTACTGAAATTTTATATTTACAGATTTTCTCCCTTTTTTTGATTTCTTATCCATGTTATTAAGTTACTCATAATCTACAATTGTTGATATCTTCCGCCACTCTCATTATAATAATGACTTTGGTTTTTTTTTCTTGTAATAAAAATTTTTATCTACTTTTTGTCACGACCCGAAATTTTTCACTGACGGGACCGTGATGACGCCTAACATTTCACTTGCTAGGCAAGCCAACGTTAGAAAATCGTTAAACCAATTCCTTATTTTCATTCAGTAAATAGCAATAATTAACTAAGATGAAACATAATAAGTGCGGAATATCATAAAACTGTATTAATTACTACCATCCGGATCTGGAGTCACAATTCACGAGCATTCTAGAATTTACTACAAGTAATAGTCTGAAAGAAATACAACTGTCTGAATGAAAGAAAACAGTAGGACATAAAAGATAGATGGGGACTTCAAGGTCTGTGAACGCCGACAGATCTACCTTGAGTCTCCGGACAGCGGACCAGTAGCAAATCTCGATCAACCTGAGCCGGTATCCAAATCTGCACAGAAAGTGCAGAGTGCAGTATCAGTACAATCGATCCCATGCACTGGTAAGTGTCGAGCCTAACCTCGGCGAAATAGTGACGAGGCTAGGACAAGACACCTATATATAACCTGAACAATATAATCATGCTAGTGGAAACAACAGTAAATAAAGTAATAATGCAGAAATAATGGGAATGGGACATACAGTGGGGGAATACAAGATAAAGAGTGAGAATAATGAAAAGACAAAATTAAACAGAAAATCCTTAAACGAATTGAGCAATGAAAACAGCAAAGGAAAACTGCACGGCATCACCCTTTGTGCTTTTACTCTCAACCTCATCAAATAAATAAATAGAACGGCAGGGCATCACCCTTCGTGCTTTTCACTCTTCCTCACAATATAAATAATGCATGCACGACATCACCCTTCGTGTTTTACACTCTTCCTCACAATATAAATAATGCATGCACGGCATCACCCTTCGTGCTTTACACTCTTCCTCACAATATAAATAATGCATGAACGACATCACCTTTCGTGCTTTACACTCCTCCTCACCAATCACAAAATCAATAACAATAGATAGATAAGAGTATCACAAAGAAACCAGTATTTTACCCATAATCAATAGCATAATGTAATCTCAACCTTGAATCAATATTCGAAAGTTACCAAATCTCAGTGAAACCAGATATGAGTCACCCATCATTTCAAATAATCCGATAATCATGGATAGTAGAATTTAAGGCTACAAAATAGACAAGAATAGAATTTCACTCGCATGCTATGACTCGACAATGACGCATAGATTCTCGTCACCTCACCTATACATTTTATTTAACAACCAAACAGGTAGCAAATGAACACATAATACCTATTCCCTCAAGCCAAAGTTAGACACGACACTTACCTCGCTCCGAAGGCCACTAATTCTCAATCACAGCTTTTCCTTTGGAATTTACCTCCAAACCACTCGTATCTATTCAAAAATGACTCAATAATATCAAATATTGCTAAATGAATCAATTATATTTCATAAATTAAGTTTCCCAAATTTTTCTCCAAAAAGTCAAAAAATCGACCCCGGGCCCGCTTGGTCAAAATCCGAGGTTCAAACCAAAATCCTTTTATCCATTCACCCCCGAACCCGAATATATAATTAGTTTTGGAATCCGACCTCAAATTGGGGTCTAAATCCTCAAATTTCCGAAATCTCTAGTTTCTACCCTAATCCCTAATTCTACCATAAAAACTCTAGATTTTAGGTTGATAATTCATAAAATGTAATGGATAATTGAAAGAAAATGGTTTAGAATCACTTACCAACACTTTGGGGAAGAAAATGGCTCTTGAAAATCGCCTCTACCCGTTTGGTTCTTAAAAAATGTTGAAGAAATGGCTTAAACCCGTGTTTGGAGTCTGTTTTAAGTCACTGGACAGGTCTTCATCGCGTTCGCGAGAGGCCTGTCTCGATCGCGATGCACAGCGGCCTAAGACCTTCACGTTCGCGAGTCCTTCTACACGTTCGCGTAAGGCAGCTCCCCCAAAGCCTTCACGTTCGCAACCCAGAGGACGCGTTCGCGTAGAAGAACATGACCCCCTCCCCCAGGTCCCTTAAACTATCGCGTTCGCGTGAGACAGATCGCGTTCGCGAAGGGTATCACCCCCAATGCTTCGCGTTCACGACCAGTCCTTCGCGTTCGCGAAAAAGAAAATTCCCCTGCCCCCATTTTACCTTTCGCGTTCGCAACACTACCTACGGGAACGCGAAGAAGGGCACACCAGAACAGCTGCTGCAGCAAAAATCTCTGATTTTCTAAGTGCAAATCACTCCGTAGCCTATCCGAAACTCACCCGATCCCTCGAGGCTCCAAACCAAACATGCACATAAGTATAAAAACATCATACGGACCTGCTCGCATGATCAAATTACCAAAATAACACCTAGAACTAAGAATTTAGCACCAAATCAAATGAAATTCTCAAGAACACTTTAAAATTTCTATTTTCTCAACTGGACGTCCGAATCACGTCAAATCAACTCTGTTTCTCACCAAATTTCACAGACATGTCTTAAATATCATAATGAACCTGTACCGGGCTCCGGAATTAAAATATGAACCCATTACTAACAATGCCAAACATCAATCAATTCTTAAAAATAGTTAATTTTCAAACTTTTAATTTTCATAAAAAATTCATAACTTGAGCTAGGGACCTCCAAATTTGATTTCGGGCATACGCCCAGGTCCCATAACTTGATACGGACCTACCGGGACCGTCAAAATACGGGTCCGGGCCTGTTTACCAAAAATGTTGACCGAAGTCAACTAAAATTAAATTTTAAGGAAATAATTCTTATTTTCATTAATTTTCAACATAAAAGCTTTCCGAAAACCTGCCCGAACTGCGCACGTAAATCGAGAAGGGTAAAAAAATGAGATTTTTAAGGCTTAAGAGCGCAGATTCGAGTTCTAAAATATAAGATGACCTTTTGGGTCATCACAATCTCTACCTCTAAAACAACCGTTCGTCCTCGAACGGACATAGAAAAGTACCTGGGCTGGTGAAAAGGTGGGGATATCTACTCCGCATATCGTAATCGGACTCCCAAGTAGCTGCCTCAATAGGCTGACCTCTCCACTACACTTGAACTGAAGGGTAACTCTTTAATCTTAACTGGCGAACTTGCCGGGCTAGTATTGCCACCGGCTCCTCCTCGTATGTCAAATCCTTGTCCAACTGGACAAAGCTGAAATCTAATACATGGGACGGATCGCAGTGATACTTTCGAAGCATGGACACATGGAATACCGGATGAATAGCTGCTAAACTAGGTGGTAACGCAAGCTTGTAAGCCACCTCTCCCACTCTCTCCAAAATCTCAAAAGGTCCGATATACCTAGGGCTCAATTTGCCCTTCTTTCCGAACCTCATTACACCCTTCATGGGTGATACCAGAAGTAACACTCTCTCTCCGACCATGAATGCAACATCACAAACTTTACGGTCGGCATAACTCTTCTGCCTGGACTGAGCTGTGCGAAGTCGATCCTGAATAATCTTGACCTTATCCAAGGTATCCTGTACTAAGTTTTTGCCCAACAACCGAGCCTCTCCCGGCTCGAACCACCCAACTGGCGACCGATACCGCCTACAATATAATGCCTCATAGAGAGCCATCTGAATGCTCGACTGGTAGCTGTTGTTGTAGGAGAAATCTGCAAGGGGAAAGAACTGATCCCACGATCCTCCGAAGTCTATAACACAAGCGCGGAGCATATCCTCCAAGATCTAAATAGTGCGCTTGGATTGCCCGTCCGTCTAAGGATGAAACGATGTGCTTAACTCAACCCGCGTGCCCAACTCACACTGAACTGCCCTCTAAAAATTCTAGGTAAACTGCGTACCTTGATCAGAAATGATAGACACGGGGACACCATGAAGACGGACGATCTCCTGAATATAAATCCCTGCTAACCGCACCGAGGAATAGTTAAATGCTACATAAATGAAGTGCGCTGACTTAGTCAGCCTATCCACAATGACCCAAACTGCATCGAACTTCCTCTGAGTCCGTGGGAGTCCAACAACAAAATCTATAGTGATACGTTCCTACCTCCACTCAGGAATTTCTAACCTCTAAAGTAAACCATCAGGTCTCTGATGCTCACACTTTACCTGCTGGCAATTTAGGCACCGAGCTACATAGGCAACTATGTCCTTCTTCATTCGCCTCCACCAATAATGTTGCCTCAAGTCCTGATACATCTTGGCGGCGCCCGGATGAATAGAATACCGGGAACTGTGGGACTCCTCAAGGATCAACTCACGAAGTCCATCCACATTAGGCACACAAATACGACCTTGCATCCTCAAAACTCTGTCATCTCCAAAAGTAACCTGCTTGGCACCACCGTGCCGCACTGTGTCTCTAAGGATAAGTAAATGAGGATCGTCATCCTGCCGATCTCTGATGCGTTCAAACAAAGAAGACCGAGCAACTGTACAAGCTAGAACACGGCTAGGATCAGAAACATCTAACCTCACGAACTGGTTGGCCAAGGCCTGGACATCCAATGCAAATGGTCTCTCACCAACTGGAATATATGCAAGGCTACCCATATTGACTGACTTTCTACTCAAAGCATTGGCCACCACATTGGCCTTCCCGGGATGATACAATATGGTGATATCATAGTCTTTCAATAGCTCCAGCCACCTTCTCTGCCTCAAATTTAGTTCCTTCTACTTGAACAAATACTGCAAGCTCCGATGATCAGTGAATACCTCACATGGCACGTCGTAAAGATAGTGCCTGCAAATCTTCAGCGCATGAACAATGGCTGCCAGCTCTAGATCATGAACAAGGTAATTCTTCTCGTGAACCTTCAGCTGCCACGAAGCATATGCAATAACCTTGCCACCCTGCATCAACACTGCACCCAGACCAAATACGGGATGCATCACAATATACTGTATAAGATCTTGTACCTGTGGGTAACACCAATATCGGTGTTGAAGTTAAAATTGTCTTGAGCTTCTGAAAGCTCGCTTCACACTCATTTGACCACCTGAACGGGGAACCCTTCAGGGTCAATCTGGTCAACGGGGATACTATTGTTGAAAACCCCTCCATAAATCGACGGTAATAGTCCGCCAAACCTAGGAAACTACGGATCTCTGTAGCTGATGTGGGTCTAGGCCAGTTCTGGACTCCCTCAATCTTCTTAGGATCCACCTGAATACCCTATACTGATACAACATGACCCAAGAAAGCAACTGAACTCAATCAAAACTCGTATTTTGAGAACTTAGCATATAACTGGCTATCTTTCAGAGTCTGAAGAACGATTTGAAGGTACTGCTCATGCTCCTCTCGACTGCGGGAGTAGATCAAGATATCATCAATAAACACAACCATAAAGGAATTCAAGTAGGTTTTGAACACCCGGTTCATCAAATCCATGAATGTTGCTGGGGCATTTGTCAGCCCAAATGACATCACTAGAAACTCATAATGCCTATACCGAGTCCCAAAAGCTGTCTTAGGAATATCGGATGCCCTAATCCTCAACTGATTGTAGCCAGATCTCAAATCAGTCTTTGAAAATACCTTGGCACCCTGAAGCTGATCAAATAAATCATCAATTATCGGCAATGGATACTTGTTCTTGATGGTGACTTTGTTCAACTACCGATAATCTATACACATCCTCATCGATCCATCTTTCTTCTTCACAAATAACACAGGTGCACCCCAGGGAGAGACACTAGGTCTAATGAATCCCTTATCAAGAAAATCTTGCAACTGCTCCTTCAATTCTTTCAACTTTGGCGGGGCCATGCGATATGGCAAATGGAAATAGGCTGAGTGCTCGGAGCCAAATCAATGCAGAAATCGATATCCCTGTCGAGTGGAATCCCTGGCAGGTCTGCAGGAAACATCTCTGGAAACTCACGAACAACCGGCACCGAATCTATAGAAGGAACCTCCGCACTAGAATCGCGGACATAAGCCAAATAAGTTAGATACCCCTTCTCGACCATATGTCGAGCCTTCACATAAGAGATAACCCTGCTGGCAGAATGGCCAAGATTCCCTCTCCATTCTAATCGAGGCAACCCCCGCAAGGCTAAGGTCGCCGTTTTGGCGTGAAAATCTAGTATAACATGATAAGGTGACAGCCAATCCATACCCAGTATGACATCAAAATCAACCATGTCAAGAAGTAAAAGATCTACACGAGTCTCAAGACTCCCAAGGGTGACCACACATGAACGATAAACACGATCTACAACAATAGCATCTCCTACTGGTGTGGACATATACACAGGAGCACTCAAAAAATCACGGGGCACAACCAAATAGGAAGCAAAATAGGATGACACATAGGAGTAAGTAGATCCCGAATCAAATAGAACTGAAGCATCTCTACTGCAAACTGAAACAGTACATGTGATAACAACGTCAGATGACTCAGCCTCAGGCCTGGCTGGGAAAGCATAACACCGGGGCTGGGCCCCACCACCCTGAACTACATTCCTGGGACGGCCTCTAACTGGCTAGTCTCAACCTCTAACGGACTGACCTCCACCTCTAACAGTCTGGCCTCTACCTCTGGCTGCCTGACCCCTGCCTCTGGCTGGCTGAGCATGTGGTGCAGCAACTGGTGGCGGGACCATGGCACGTGAATTCTGATGCTGTGAGCTGCCCGTTGCTCTAGGGCAAAATCTAGCAATGTGCCTATGATCACCACAAGTATAACATAACTTCGGCTGCTGTGACTGCTGACCCTGAAGCTGGTCCTGTCGACCTGAATAACCACCCTGATAACTCTGGAGTGGAGGTGCACTAATAGGAGCTGGTGGTGCATTGTAGGCTAGCTCGTTGGAATAATGCATCTGAGGGCCACGACCACCTGTGGCACCGTGGGATGCTTGGAGCACTGAATGAAATGGCCTGAGAGGATGGCCTCTACCAAAAGTACACCTGCCTCTAGGTGAGGCACCGCTAAAATCACCGGAATGACAAGGTCTCTTGTCAGACCCCTGACCTCCCTGAGTAAGAACCAGTTCGGCTCGTCTGGCGACATTAGCAGCCTCCTGAAAAGAAATCTCACTCCCCGTCTCCTTAGCCATCTGCAATCTGATAGGCTGAGCAAGTCCATCAATAAACCTCCTCACCCTATCTCTCTCGGTGGGACGCAGAAGAATAGCATGATGGGCCAAATCCACAAAACGGGTCTCATACTAAGTAACAGTCATATTGCCCTGTTGGAGACGCTCAAACTGACAGCGACACTCCTCTCTCAATGTGATAGGCAGAAACTTCTCTATGAAGAGCTGAGAGAACTGGTCCCAAGTAAGAGCAGGCGACCCAGCTGGTCTGGTCAACAAGTAATCTCTCCACCATTTCTTGGCGGAACCAGTCATCTGAAATGCAGCAAAATCGACCCTATTGGTCTCCACTATACCCATGTTCAGTAAAACCTCGTGACAGCTGTCAAGATACTACTGGGGATCCTCTAAAGGAGCACCGCTGAAGTGAATAGGAAAGAGCTTGATAAACCTGTCCAATCTACATAAAACCTCGAAAGACAGAGCTAGCCCATCTCCGACCTGTGCCACAATAACCGGCTGAACTAATCCGATTGGCTGAGCTACTGGAGCCTGATACTGGGGAGCTATCTGCTCCGGAGCGGGAGTGATGGGAGTCTGGGCTCCTCCTCCAGCCTGAGAGACTGCTGGTGCCATAGGAAATGCGCCAGTCTGGGCCACGCTCTCTATAAGGCCTACCAAACGGATCAAAGCGTCTTGAAGTACTGGGGTAGCAATGAACCCCTCCGGAACCTGAGTTGGTCCGGCAGGAACAGTCTGGGCTGGAACCTCCTCGTCAAGCTCTATCTGAGGCTTCACTGCTGGGCCTACTGCTCGGGCTCTAGGCTGAGCCCTGCCCCTGCCTCGGCTTCTGGCACGGCCTCAGCCTCGACCTCTGCCCGCGTAGGAGATTCCACTGGAGGCTCTGGCTACTGCTCAGCTGAGGAAGCGATACGTGTTCTCGCCATCTGTGAGAGAATAAGAGTAGACGAGTTCAATCAGTATTGAGAAAGCAAAATCGCACGACAGAGAAGAATAGAAGTGAAACTTGTTCCTAAACTTCATAGCCTCTGGAAGATAAGCACAGACGTCTCCGTGCCGATCCTCCAGACTCTACTAAGCTTGCTCGTGAATCGTGAGACCTAGGCAACCTAGTGCTCTGATACCAACTGTCACGACCGAAAATTAAATTCTCCTTCCTTTTTATATTTTGAATGAAATTTGGCTTTTAATTTTTTTTATTAAAATTACTACATAAAAATTTAAATTATTACTTTATTTTTATTTGTTTCTTAGAATTATGTCAATTATCTATATTTTTTGTTTTAGTTTTACCTATTATAATATTTTCAGTTACACGATCTTATCTATATAGCATGGCCATATGAATTACTTCAAAAAACTTTCTCATCTCAAAGATCAAATAAGTCTTACCTACTGAAATTTTATATTTACAGATTTTCTTCCTTTTTTTGATTTCTTATCCATGTTATTAAGTTACTCATAATCTACAATTGTTGATATCTTCCGCCACTCTCATTATAATAATGACTTTGTTTTTTTTTTCTTGTAATAAAAATTTTCATCCATTTTTTGTCACGACCCGAAATTTCCCACCGACGGGACCGTGATGACGCCTAATATTTCACTTGCTAGGCGAGCCAATGTTAAAAAATCGTTAAATCAATTTCTTATTTCCATTCAATAAATAATAATAATTAACTAAGATAAAACATAATAAGTGCGAAATATCATAAAACTATATTAATTACTACCACCCGGATCTGGAGTCACAATTCACGAGCATTCTAGAATTTACTATAAGTAATAGTATGAAATAAATACAACTGTCTGAATGAAAGAAAACAGTAGGACATAAACGATAAATGGGGACTTCAAGGTCTGTGAACGCTGACAGATCTACCTTGAGTCTCCGGACAGCAGACCAGTAGCAAATCTCGATCAACCTGAGCCGGTATCAAAATCTGCACAGAAAGTGCAGAGTGTAGCATCAGTACAACCGACCTCATGTACTAGTAAGTGTCGAGCCTAACCTCGGCGAAGTAGTGACGAGGCTAGGACAAGACACCCACATATAACCTCAACAGTATAATCATGCTAGTGGAAATAACAGTAAATAAAGCAATAACGCGAAAATAATGGGAAGGGGATATATAATGGGGGAATACAACATAAAGAGTGAGAATAATAAAAAGACAAAATTAAACAGAAAATCCTTAAACGAATTAAGCAATTAAAACAACAAAGGAAAACTGCACGGCATCACCCTTCGTGCTTTACACTCCACCTCACCAATCACAAAATCAATAACAATGGATAGATAAGAGTATCACAAAGAAACCAGTATTTTACCCATAATCAATAGTACAATGTAATCTCAATCTTGAATCAATATTCGAAAGTAACCAAATCTCAGTGAAACCAGATATGAGTCACCCATCATTTCAAATAACCCGATAAGCATGGATAGTAGAATTTAAGGCTACAAAATATACAAGAATAGAATTTCACTCGCATGCTATGACTCGACAATGACGCATAGATGCTCGTCACCTCACCTATATATTTTATTTAACAACCAAACACGTAGAAAATGAACACATAATACCTATTCCCTCAAGCCAAAGTTAGACACGACACTTACCTCGCTCCAAAGGCCACTAATTCTCAATCACAACTTTTTCTTTAGAATTCACCTCCAAACCACTCGTATCTATTCAAAAATGACTCAATAATATCAAATATTGCTAAAGGAATCAATTATATTTCATAAATTATTTTTCCTAAATTTTCCTCCAAAAAGTCGAAAAATCAACCCCGGGTCCGCTTGGTCAAAACTCGAGGTTCGGACCAAAATTCTTTTACCCTTTCACCCCCGAGCCCGAAGAATGACATGCCAGAACACTTGCTGCAGCAAAATACCAGATTTTCAAAGTCCAAAACATCCTGTGGCCTATCCGAAACTCATCCGAGCCCTCGGGGCTCCAAACCAAACATACACACAAGTCTAAAAACACCATACGAACTAGAACTACTAATTTAGCACCAAATCAAATGAAATTCTCAAGAACACTTTAAAATTTCTATTTTCTCAACTGGACGTCCGAATCACGTCAAATGAACTCTGTTTCTCACCAAATTTCACAGACAAGTCTTAAATATCATAATGAACCTGTACCAGACTCCGAAACCAGAATATGGACCCGACACTAATAATGCCAAACATCAATCAATTCTTAAAAATAATTAATTTTCAAACTTTTAATTTTCATCAAAAATTCATAACTTGAGTTAGGGACCTCCGAATTCGATTCCGGGCATACACCCAGATCCCATAATTCGATACGGACCTACCGGGACCATCAAAGCATGGATCCGGGCCCGTTTACCAAAAATATTGACCGAAATCAACTAAAATCAACTTTTAAGGCAAAAATTATTATTTTCATTAGTTTTCAACATAAAAGCTTTCCGAAAACCTGTACGGACTGCGCATGTAAATTGAGGAGGGTAAAAATAAGATTTTTAAGGCTTAAAAGCGTATATTCGGATTCTAAAAATAAATAAAACTCTGTTAGTTACTTTATTTTAAAACTCTGTTAGTTACTTTATTTTAAACACATAAATAGTTCTATATATCAAATGCACTGTGTGGAAGAGCAATATACTCTTTTTTTAGCAGTTCATATAGCTTTATTTATTTCGTCTTTCTTTTTGTTAAAGTAATTCCTATAACTTTTTATATCCATGAATGTTTCTATGGATTTGTCTTCTCTTTTTTTTTTGTTGCCATAATTATAGTATTCTATATGACATCTGTATCTTTCTAAAAAATTGATACAACTTTTAATTATCTTATCAAATCCCTACTTTTCCTTTTTTTTCATATTTGTCTGGACAAAGGAAACTACTTAGTCGGAGATGAAACAATTAAAGATCCATAACAAAGTTGAATTGAATATTGCCATATAAAAGTCAAAACTAAATTAAAAAAAACTAACATTTTTATTAGATCCCATATAAGTTATATTTTTTTATTTGAAAATCTCCCCCTAAACTCACTTTAAGAATGCCAAGTGGCTTTTTAATAACTTGTCACTTGGCTTAACCAAAATGCCAATTATATATATCAACTTTATTCCTTTAATATATATATATATATATATATATATATATATATATATATATATATATATATATATATAATTGATCAATTTCGAATTATGGTCTACGGTCAAGAAGGAAAACATGCAGAGGAAAAAGGAACTGTATATCTAGTGTACTAGTGAAGTAACTTTGTGATAAATGTAATTATTACTTTAGGCATGTAACATAATGTCACGATCCGAATTTTCCTCCGTAGGATGTCGTGACGGCACCTAGTATTTAAGACTAGGTAAGCCTAACACTTACTAAATTAATATCAAAATTTAACCAACAACTATGAATTTCGATATGGAAATTTCCATACAAGCCAACAATCCCAAAATCGGTAGTACAAGTCATAATCTCTATTGAGTTTACTAGAAAAATTGCTAAATACAACTATTTCGGAATAGAAATAAACAGTATAGGTACAATATCAGAAGGTGACTCCAAGGCCTGCGAACGCGACGATAGATTTACCTTGAGTCTCCACAGCAAAACCCGAACAGCTAGCTATTGATCAACCAACTCTGAAATACCTGGGTCTGCTAAAAAATGTGCAGAAAGTTTAGCATGAGTACACCACAGCGGTACCTAGTAAGTATCAAGACTAACCTCGGTGGAGTAGTGACGAGGGACAGTCAAGACACCTACTGGACTAAACAACCTGAACAAGTATGAAGGTGAACTAACGGGAAAACAATGTTAATATAAAGCTAAGCATGGTAAGGAAGACAAAACAATACTCGCAATGAAATACTAGAAACAACAATGTGATAATCCAAAATATTATCTTTAAATTTAATAAGTAATTCTGTATTCTAAGGCCTCAAAAAGTACCATTTATTATTCCTCGACTTGCGTGCGCAAATCCGAAAAATTTTTCAGAAAGTTTTTATGTGCAAAATGGATTAAAATGGGAAATAGAGCTTTAAAATTCAAGTGAGTTGACCTTAGTCAACATTTTTAGCAAACGGATTCGGATCGGTATTGTGACAGTTCCGGTAACTCCCTATCGTGATTTGAGACTTGGGCGTATGCCCAAAATTTAATTTGGAGGTCCCTAGCTCAAGTTATGACCATTTAACGGAACTAGCAATTTAAAGGCTAAATGTTCCAAGTTTGACCACGGGGTTGACTTTTTGATATCAGAGCCGGAATCCGATTCTGAAAATTTGAACTGCTCCGTTATGTCATTTATGACTTGTGTGCCAAATTTGAAGTCATTCCGAATTCATTTAATATGTTTTGGCACGAGATTTGCAAATTAAAAGTTTAAAACTCAAAGTTCGAATCGGGGTGTGAATTGCAATTTCAGTGTTGTTTGACGTGATTTTAGACCCTGAGTCAGTTCGTATTATGTTACGGGATTTGTTGGTATATTCAAGCGGGGTTCCGAGTACCCCGAGAGTAAAACGGATTGAAATCGGAGCAAGAATTGAACTTAAGTAAAATCTGAAATTTTGAGTTCTGGTGTAATCGCACCTGCGGAATTTTGACCGCAGGTGCGAGCTCGCAGAAGCGAGACTTCTATCGCAGATGCGGTCTTCGCAGGTGCGGCCCTATTGCGCAGAAGTGGACGTCGCAGGTGCGGAACCTCGCCTGGCAGCCCCACTTCGCCAATGTGAGCTTTGTCTCGCAAATGCGAGACCACAGGTGCGAAAATATAACCCATAAATGCGAAAATGCTGGGCAGAATACATAAAATCGGGTCTTAGCCATTTTTACTCATTTTTGAGTTTTAAGTCTCGGATTTGGGCGATTTCAAGGGGGATTTTCACGACTTTGAACTGGGTAAGTGTTCTTTATCATAAAGTGATTATATTTCACAAATCCATGTCTATATTTATCATTTATTTCGGATTTAGATGGAAGAAATTGGAATTTTTGTAAAACTTTTCAAAAACAAAAAATTTAGATTTGAAGGTCCATTTAATATCGGAATTGGACAAATTTGGTATGGTTGAACTC
This sequence comes from Nicotiana tomentosiformis, assembly GCF_000390325.3. Taxonomy (NCBI): domain Eukaryota; kingdom Viridiplantae; phylum Streptophyta; class Magnoliopsida; order Solanales; family Solanaceae; genus Nicotiana; species Nicotiana tomentosiformis. The sequence continues at coordinate 19,860,513 of NC_090819.1, forward strand.
GTATCGGAACGGGTGTTCGGACTTCGCGAGTTTTTCCGAGATCTGAGACGTGGGTCCCACTGCCGAATATTTTAATAAATTTTGGATTTTTATCTGAAAAAATTATAAATTCATATGGAATTAATTCATATGATTAGTATTGAATATATTGAAATATTTGTGAATAGATTTGAAGCTTTCGGAGGCTAATTTAGAAGAAAAAGCTGTGGTTGAATAATTGATTGAAATTTGCAAAGCGAGATAAGTGTCGGGGTTAACTTTGACTTGAGGGAATAGAACCCTTAAATTGTTTATTGTGTGAATTGCATGTAAACGACGTATAGGCGAGGTGACGAGTGTCTATACGTCGTCAAATTAATTGTTTGCCTGCTTACTTGAAAAATCATAAATTATTTTTAATCATAAATTAATTATTATAATAATTATTTCTCGCTTATTCTTTGCAAATATAAATTCTTAAATTCTTGCATTAATTGTTACATGCTATTTGAATTATGTGCCTTAATTGTTATTTGATATTTAGCATAATAAATATTAAATTGCATATTTGCTCCCTGATTTCCATAATAATTTGCTATTTGTCATTGTTTGCTTCATAATTAAATCATAATTATTGTATGCTTGTTGTCTCGTAATTTTATATTAATTGTTACATTTATTGGGAAAATTTTTTTCTATAAGAATTGGTAAATGAAAATATTGGAAGAGCGGGTTGCACGCCGCAACATGATTGATTATAATGAATATATTGGAGGATCGGGTTGCACGCCGCAACAGACTTATTAAAAGTCAATATTGAAGGATCGGGTTGCACACCGCAACAGACTTGTTAAAAAGTTAATATTGGAGGATCGGGTTGCACGCCGCAACAGACTACATTAAAATGAATATGTTGGAGGAGCGGGTTGCACGCCGCAACAGAACTGAATGTGGATATATTGTGAGAGCGGGTTGCACGCTGCAACAGAAATAATAGAAATAATAATTGGTTATGACTGCTGAGTTGCCTTCAATTATTATAAATGAATTACCTGATTTATTCCTATTATTGTTGTTGTTACTAATATTGCGTACATGTTAATGTAAGTGAACCGCCTTAGTCTCGTCACTACTTCGTCGAGGTTAGGCTCAACACTTACCAGTACATGGGATCGGTTGTACTGATACTACACTCTGCACTTCTTGTGCAGATTTTGGAGTTGGTCGCAGCGCCGTACCATAGACTTGCTCGGATTTCAGCTATCAGAGGAAACTTGAGGTATAACTGCATGGCGTCCGCAGTTCTGAAGTCCCCGTCTATTGTACTTTAGCTTATTGTTTATTTCCAGACAGCTTTATATTATTCAGACCTTTATTTGTATTTATTCTAGAAGCTCGTATACTTGTGATACCAATTCTGGGATGGTATTTAGACACCGTTGTTTGATGGATTATTTTACTATATTTCAAACTTTGCTTCCGCATTTGTTTCCTTGTTATTAATAAATTTAAAATTATTTTAAAAATAAATAATATTATTCTAACGTTGGCTTGTCTAGCAAATAAAATGTTAGGAGCCATCACAGTCCGAAGGTGGGAATTTCGGGCCGTGACAAATAATTAGCAACAAGAAGCAAACAGATAGTAACACTGTAGAGTAAGCTGGACACATTCGAAGTTCGATGAAACCAAATAAAGGAAAACAAGTAACAACTCAACAAGAACAACATCTTTTACACTAGATCTATTCAGGAATTTTCACGAGGTACCAAACCTCATAATAACAAATCATGGGTCCCAATTCTTGAACCCTAATTACTTGGCCACTTGTGCCCACATTACAAATTCATAACCGCACGGACGACTCACGTGCCAAGAGAGTGACAATATCTATTATCCGCACGGACCACTCACGTGCCAATAATAACAATGACTCATGACTGCGCGGACAACTCACATGCCAACAGGATAACTCTAACACATAAGGCAAGTACACGGAAATACCTGTAAATGGTTAATAACATCAGGATTCATCTTCTTAATCGATATGGATGCTTTATTTATAATTCAGGTCAACAAGTAAGAGTAAAGACAATGAATGGCACATAAGAAACGATCATCACGAAGTGTACGCGGTATAACTCACACAGGGTAGATACACCACTATACAAATAATAACAATAACAATGCCCCTAGGCCATCACAAGTCATTACAAATCATTCCCCGACATATCCCACCTTTTCTCGCCATGTACGCATAATAAAATAAATGCCCGCCTTGTCTCGCCGCACGCGTATAATAATATTCCCACCTTGTCTCGCCATATGCGCAAACCCACATATATAACCCGCCTTGTCACACTGCATGTGCAAATATCAATAGTAACAATAACACGGACAACTCACGTGCGAACACCCTGACAATCCTCTCAACAATACCGCGTTTGGTATCATTTTGTTATTTTCTGAATAGTAGATATTTATATTGTCGTTTTCCGCGTTTAACCCAAAACAATTAATTGGAGCCTAGGATAGCTAGGAGAATTATAATAAGAGGAACTTTATTTAACGTTACATAGTACAATATGTGGACATGTCGACAATAAGATATGAAGTAGCTCTGATATTTGGTACCGTGATTTCTTATTTTTCGTCAGTTATATAGAAAGAGAGAAGACTGGAAAACGTTTTCGATTAATCATCTTTGTTTATGCTTAGCTACCTATCAAAAAACTTTTGGACCATCATTATTGGACCACTAGTTAGTGGCAATTACCGATATTTTCAGAAATATACGAAAAAAATTCATATTTACAGTAATTTAATTCACGAGTGAATTCAGAATTGTTTTATATCCGTTGATTAAAAATTTTCATTTAAAAACTACATCAAAGTATCATAAACCACAATATTGTATTATGTGTAGTCAAAAGTATTTGAAAATTTGTATAGATTTAACAATTCAGACTTTAAAAATAGTATAGTGGTGTTTTTGTTTTTGGAACGAGGAAGTACAAGAGAAAGGAAAGAGATCTAAAGTTTTAGAAGTTTTCCTGCCTGTGCTTGGCGTGCATGCAGAAGCGGAATCAAAATTTAAAGCTTATGGGTCCGGATTATGAATCTTTTAAATTATTGGGTTCTGAATTAAGAATTCACGTATATTTAATAAAGTTTTTAAGATAAATACATAATTTGAAACAAAACTATCGAGTTCGGCCGAAATCGTAGCTTCTACTCTCCCCGCCTCTGCTTGCATGGATAAAAGTGGGAAAGAAGATGAAAAGAAAGATGAACCATTTTCCTCTGGGTACGACCATTTATTAAACTTATATTTTGGGCTTACGCAGAAGCCTTTGTTTTTGGGCTTCCACAGAAGCCTTTTGTTACTCTCTTGAACTACTAACCAAAAAACAAGAAGAAAACAACATCATCTATCTTTTATACATACTGAAATTAAAAGCACTAAAAAAACTGAAGCATTAGAATTTAGAATCTTACGCACAGAGAAATAGTAGAAATGGCGTGGGATAGCCTCTTTTTAAGATGATATTTAATTTTTATTCAGTATTTTTAATGCTGAGCAAAAATAACCAATGCTTTATTAAAATTAATACGAAAAGATATTTTTACCATTTCTTCATGAGTGCTGTGTAAATATTAAGGACATGGTGTCCTTAACATTTACATTGCACACATGAAGTTAAGGACGCCATGTCCTTAATATTTATACTGCACATATGAAGTTAAGGACATGATGTCCTAAAGTTTAACAATGAAAAGTGCAAATACAGAACACTCTGTCCTTAATATTTACACAATATTCATGAAGTTAAGGACATCATGTCCTTAATATTTACACAACACTCATAAAGTTAAGGACACTATGTCCTTAATATTTACACTGCACACATAAAGTTAAGGACACCATGTCCTTAACATTTACACTGCACAAATGAAGTTAAAGACATGAGGTCCTAAAGTTTAACAACAGAAGGTGCAAATACAAGTTAAGGATATTATGTCCTTAACATTTACACTATACATATGAAGTTAAGGACGCCATGTCCTTAACATTTACACTGCACATATGAAGTTAAAGATATGATGTCCTAAAGTTTAACAACGGAAGGTGCAAATACAGGACACTTTGTCCTTAATATTTACACATCATTCATGAAATTAAGGACACCATGTCCTTAATATTTACACTGCATCCATGTCTAGCACGGGAGTATTTTCGTCCGAACGGGTAAAATATTATTAAGTATTGGCTAAAGAATAAATATATTTTAAACAGTGACTAAAGAGTAAAGATATCTCTAATTAGTGGCTAACTGTGCACTTCTCCGAAGAAATACTTCAATATACTAATTTATCTATATCCAAATACTTAAAGAAAATGGTTGAGAAGATTTTATGTACAATCCTCGGGAAGAGAACAATGAAAAAGGGCTGTTACATATACAATTGATCAATTTCGAATCATGGTCTATGGTCAAAAAGGGAAAAAATGCAGAGGAAAAAGGAACCGTATAACCGGTGAACTATTGAAGTAACTTTGTGATAAATGTAATTATTACTTTAGGCATGTAACATAAATTTGTTAATAAAGGATCTGTAGTGGTAAAATTGGGTTGGACCAAGCCTAGTCAACCCACCTCAAGAGGTAAAAACTTTACGAGCAGTCTATTTGGACGCCCTCATTTAATTTAAACTCACTTTTTCTAAAACTATTAAGTGATACCCAATTTAAACGAACTTCAGACGTCGGTTGCGACTCCTTCATCTCCTTCTTCCGGTTGCGACTCCTTCTTCATCTCCTTCTTCCTTATAACCTCATTCATCGGTTTCTTCTTCTTCTTCTTCTTCTTCTTCTTCTTCTTCTTCTTCTTCTTCTTCTTCTTCTTTTGAATTTGTTAAATTTGAAGTTACAACAATGGTGGAGGAGTCAGGAACTCCGCCGTCGTCAATCCAAGTGGAGGACCATATTTGAATTGACGCAAAAAGAAGAATAGATATTCAAGCGTCTTATTCAAGTTATCACACAACTTTGTGCTGGTGGTGGTTGGGTTCATGATAAGATATTTGTTATAATCATAACGTCTGAAGAGAACAAACTATTCCTGAGAAATATTGATTGAACTTCAGGCAAATAAAGTTTTTGTTATAATCATCGGTTCCCCAAATATGGCCTTTCTCCTGGATTTGTTAAATTTGGAGTTACAACAATGGTGGAGGAGTCAGGAACTCCGCCGTCGTCAATCCAAGTGGAGGACCATATTTGAATTGACGCAAAAAGAAGAATAGATATTCAAGCGTCTTATTCAAGTTATCACACAACTTTGTGCTGGTGGTGGTTGGGTTCATGATAAGATATTTGTTATAATCATAACGTCTGAAGAGAACAAACTATTCCTGAGAAATATTGATTGAACTTCAGGCAAATAAAGTTTTTGTTATAATCATCGGTTCCCCAAATATGGCCTTTCTCCTGGATTTGTTAAATTTGGAGTTACAACAATGGTGGAGGAGCCAGGAACTCCGTCGTCGTCAATCTAAGTGGAGGACCATATTTGAATTGACACAAAAGAAGAATATATATTCAAGCGTCTTATTCAAGTTATCACACAACTTTGTGTTGCTGGTGGTTGGATTCGTAATAAGGTTTTTGTTATAATCATAACGTCTGAAGAGAACAAATTATTCCTGAGCAATAATGACTGAACTTCAGGCAAAATTGGCTGAAGTTCATGTAAAAGTAGCTAAACTTCAGCCATATTTGCCTTAAGTTCATGCAAAAAATGCTTGAACTTCAGTTATATGTGCTTTAAGTTCATTCAGAATACCTAAACTTCATCCATATATGCCTGAAGTTCAATAAAAAATTTCTAAATTTCAGACATCAATCATGACCTCCCAACTTTTGATTAGATTTTTATAATTTCAAGTACGTATGTTTGAAGTTTGTCCCAAAAGTGGGTAAACTTTTTAAATTATGCATTGTTGGTATGACTTCAATGGTGCCCTTAAAATCAGGTATATATGCACTTCCCCCACTCAAAACACGCCTAAACTTAGTTTTTGAAGTGGTCCCTACTAAAAGCAGACATGGACCTTCTGCGGCACACCGATGTGCCAGGTCTTGGGGCGAGTCCGAAGTTGCAACAGATATGGAATATAAAGTTTAAATTTATTAAGTTATGATCCCATCTTACCTCAAAAATGAAAGCTCTTCTTTGTAGCGATAATAATATCAAGTTGGCGCAATCGTTTTTATCTTTATTTTGATACTCACGGGCCTCTTCGATTCTCTTTTTTCCCTATTTCTTCGTAGAATTCTACCCTGACAATCCTTCAAGGTTCACATTCTGCGATTCTCTACTACGTTCCCAACTCAATCAAGTTAGGATTCTCTGCTGTAAATAAGGACTCTAGTCCACTTCAATGATTTATACCCTCCTAAACCTGTCCTATCATAAATTGAAAGAATTATAGTTAATTTCTTTTGGGGAAAGGAGGATAACACAAATAAAGGTAAGTTCTACATAGGAAACTCCACAATAGGGGAAATTAGAAAAGTCTTTGTCAGTCAATTCTTTCTTACAGGATCTGCGAAAATTGTATATTTTGACTTTAAACATGTATATATTGATTTCACTAATGAAGCTGACTATAATCACATTCTCTTAAAAGAATATGTTAATATCAGAGAAGCACCAATGAAGATCATGAAACAGACTGTTGATTTCAAACCCGAGGAGAAAACATCTATTGTTCCGGTTTTGATTTTAATTCACCAATTACCATAGTACCTTTTCATATGGCAAGTTATATCTGAAATGGTCAGTGATATGGGAGTTATTGTTGCACCAGACCAAGCCACTTATTCCAAATTTAGAGGGAATGTGGCTAAAATAAAGTTTGAAATTGATTTGTTGAAGCCAAGGTTAGATCACTTTTAGATGGGGTACAATAGGTTGGATGGAACTGAAAATGAAAAATGGCTTGACATTGGGTATGAAAAAGTTCCAAGCTATTTGTAGCACCCCGAAAAATTTAGAAATACTTAAGCGCATTTCAGAAAGTTGATGTGTGCTAATTATATTATTTCGTGTGTAGACAAGGATTATTAATATTATGAATATTAATTTAGATATGATAATAAGTGTACGAGATATATTATAAGTAATATGGGGCTTAAGGAGAGCCCTAAGTCTAAGCCAAATTGGAAATTACATGATAGACTAAAGTTCCAAATGAGTATACACAAGACCAAATTTTGGACGAGCATATGTACATATATATAAGGAGTTATTTGATTAGACAACCTATTAAATGAAAGATCTTCGAGTCTAGTTTCTAACGCTTGAAACCGTTTGTCATTTGGACATTCCTACAAGAAGTTATGACCAAATTACTAAAGGCTGACAGAGGAGTCTGTGGATGCAAAGTATCCGGGGTCGTGTCCGAAAGAATGGCTGGCAGTGAAGTGCTGCCATAGCATCCAAGGCCGCGTCCAAAACCCAGAAATCTGGGCCTATAAATACCAAGTCGGGGGAGAGAGTATTTTGAGTATTGGGGGTTAGGGTTCTTGAGGTGAAGGGGCGATTTTAAGCTCAAATCAAGTCCAATCGACCAAGGTAAGTTGATTAAAACTTACCCTTTTTGAGGGACTTTCTCTAAAAGCATATTTCTAGTTAATACTTAAGTTATTTGCAAATGTGCTTTCGTGTTTGTGGGGACATACAAGTATAGATGTCTTCATGTATTAAAATATTATGTTGCATATGTAGTGTCATGCTGTATTATAAACTTTTATTTTAAATCTTGTTGGCAAAATGACACTCAAGGTAAATGTTATAAGTTTTTATCAAAACTTACGTATTGACAAGAGTATATATATATTTGAGTGCTAAAGATAAGTTTTCATGGAAAGGGAAATTGATGAGCAGATAGATCCTTTGAGGCTACTATACTATGAATCTATTTTTGAAGTATCAAATATTTTGGGAGTTACTTGTATTCATCGAGATTGGCTTAGGACATATCATGTTCGTTGTCATGAAACTACACGTGCCGGTGTAGGCGTAGATGACCACTTTGTGGTATAGACTATGGTAGAGTGCTCTCCCTCGAGAGGGTACTATTTTGTGCTATTATTAGCATGGATGAGTCGATTCGTACGACACTACGATGAGACGACCTGAGCAAGTAGGGTATATGATACTTGACGCTAGGTACATAACCTAGTTGACCTTCTTATATCGGTGATGGTGTAGTACTCCCAATGAAAGGTAAGGATGATTTTCTTATGTTTAGGCCTAAGGAGCCGAAAGTGATTTCGATGACTTAAAGCAAATGGAATGATTTTGCATGATTTTTATCCAAAATCTTGGATTGATGTAAATATTTTAAAAGTTTATAATGTGGGTAATATTTCACTTAGTTGTTATTTAAAATAAAAAGGGTCATGAATTGATAAAATTTCTTATCGTGTTATATCAAATATTGGTGCATTATTTTTATAAAGTTTGTCCTAAGAACTTAAGTTAGAGAGAGTCTATGTCACTTATTGACTACCGCTGTGGTGTACTCATCCCTTAGGCCCCCCCTCCAGGGCCCTGCTTACTTTACATGTTTCAGGATAATGTATGATACGTGACATGCGGTCAGGCTATGATGACTCTCTTTCAGAGGTATTATGAAGCACCACTTTTATCTCGTGGTAGCTATCATGTTCTTTCTTATTTTATTTTGTTGGAATTACTCCAACCGTTGGTTCTATTCTTGGTATAGAGGCTCCATAGATAGTTGTGAAAGGTTGTAGTAACGAGGTTGTTCACGACATACATGAAAGTATATTTATTTTACATAGTCTCATTGTTATTAAAATGAAAGACGTCATGTGTAATTTTGAATTGAAAAATATTTTATCATTTAACTTGAAAAATGTATATGATTTTCAAGGAGCTTCCGCAGTTAAACTGGTTTTCATGCATATGATTTGGGTGCATTAGATGGTTTGTTTCACCCGGGTCGGGTAGTATGCCGGTCATGTGGTTTTGGGGTTATGACAAACTTGGTATCAGCGTACTAGGTTCTAAGTCGAGTCCTAGGAAGTCTATAAAGCCGTGTCAAATAGAGTCCCTCTTATCGGTGTGTTGCTGGCCACACTTACATCGGGGAGGCTACAATGACATCTAGGGCGTTTCACTTTCTTCATACTCCAGATCGTGCGTTTGTACCTTAAGTGAGAGTACAAATTCTCGATAATATTAATTACATGTTGTGGAAGATATAGAAGTGACAAGAATACAACTCAAGGTTCAAGTTATAATACAAGATGTTTGGGACTGATATAGTCAACACATATGACTTTGGTGAATAAGAATTTTCAAATGAATATTGGTGGCTCATGGAAAAGAGATTCAGATTTCTATGTCAGCTAGTGCTGTGTCACGACCCAAAATCCCAACCTGTCGTGATGGCGCTTATCTCGATACTAGGCAGGCCGATAATCTCAATAAACCCAAACTTCTCTTTTAGGTTGAAAATATAATATTTAAATACAATACAAACACTCCCCAAAACCTGGTGTCACTGAGTACATGAGCATCTAATATGAATACTAGTTTGGAAAATATAGTCTATAATAGTCTGAGACCAAATACAGTGAATAAAGAGATAGAGAAGGAGAGACAAGGTCTGCGGAACACGGCAGCTACCTCAAAATCTCCTGAAAATCAACCGTGCGAAAGAATCAACACCCGCTATGTCTGAAAATACCTGGATCTGCACACGAGGTGCAGGGTGTAGTATGAGTACAACCAACTCAGCAAGTAACAATAATAAATAAGGAACTGAAGATAGTAATGAGCAACACAGTTATGGTTCATTTCCAGTAATCCCAACAAAGAATAGACATGCTATCAAATCTTTCAATTTAATGTCAAATCAATTTTTATACAGTTCCTGTTCATGCAATCCGTATATCAACAATCTTTCAGAGATTTTACAACAATGACAGATAGCAACTAAGTGCAACCTCTTAGGACAACAATCATTCACTGGGCTCCCATCCCTCATCACTCCCTGGGCTCCCATCCCTCATCACTCACTCAATGGGTACCCGCGCTCACTGGGGGTGTACAGACTCCGAAGGGGCTCATACAGCCCAAGCTCTATAATCTGCACGGACAACTCACGTGCTGCACGGATAACTCACGTGCCATAATATAAATATCTGGATCCGCACGACCAACCCACGTGCTGCACGGCTAACTCACGTGCTATAGTATAATATAAGGATATGCACGGCCAACTCACGTGCTATAGTATAATATAAGGATCCGCACGACCAGCTCACGTGCTATAGTACAATATAAGGATCTTCACGGCCAACTCACGTGCTGTACGGATAACTCACGTGCTATAGTATCAATATCTCACAATCAGGCCCTCGGCCTCACTCAGTCATAAATCTCTCCAGTCTCTCGGGCTCTCAATAATCATGAAATCAGCCCAAAAAACAATGATATGATGTATCAATAATAATAATAGAGGCTGAGATAAAATGTGCAAGTAAAAACTAAGACTGAGTACATATAGCATTTAGCAGGCAATTCAACAAGTACGCGACCTCTGTGGGTTCCAACAGTACTATCACATAGCCTAAACATGATTTCTAACATGATTTACAGTCAAACTTTGTCAACACATAGAGAGCATATAGCTAACAACAAGTTATTCAACTTTATAGTTTCCCGGGACGGACTATGTCACAATCTCCTCGGTGCACGCCCACATGCCCGTCACCTCCAAGAAAATTACATGATACCAAAATCTGGGGTTTAATACCCTCAGGACCAGATTTAAAACTGTTACTTACTTCAAGCCGTGAAATTCTTATTCTGCAATGCCCTTTCCTCGTGAATTGGTCTCCCAACGCCTCGAATATGGTCATAAATAGTTCGTTTCAGTCAAAAAAATTCATTGGAATTAATTCTATAATAAAATAATGATTTTCCATAAACATTCAAAAATTAGCTAAAAAATTGCCCGTGGGACCCACGTCTCGGAACTCGATAAAAGTTACAAAATCCGGAAGCCCATTCAACCATGAGTCTAACCATACTAATTTTACCAAAATTCAACCCTAACTCGACCCTCAAATCTTCAATTTAAACCAAAAGGGTTTTCAAATTTTTCCAACTCCATTCACCAATTAAATAATAAAAACAACCATGGATTCGGGTAATTTAACCAATATTGAGTTAAGAACACTTACCCCGTTGTTTCCTTTGAAAATCACCCAAAATCGCCTCAAATTCGAGCTCCAAATCGTCAGTGCCGAGGCTTAAACTCACTGCCGAGGCTTTTCTTCTTCGCGAACGCGGTCAGTGCCTCGCGTTCGCGAAGCACAAAATAACTCCTGTCTAAATTCCTCCATCGCGAACGCGACATCACCCTCACGTTCACGAAGCACAAAATGCCTCTGCCTCAATGCCTTCTACGCGAATGCGTTCAACCCATCGCGAACGCGATGCTTTGTTCCCCCTCACTACGCGAAGGAGACACCCCCTACGCAAACACGTAGACCAATTGCCTGGGGTCCTCAGCTGCTTCCTCTCTTCTTCGCGAACGCGTAACACCTATCGCGTTCGCGATGCACACCCAGTCCACCCTTCGCGAACGTGTGATTCTCTTCGCGAATGCGAAGGGAAAATATTTCCAGCCTCTGAGTTCCTCTTCGCGAACGCGATGAAGGAAACCAGATGGTGCATCAGAAAAATTCTAGCAGAGTTCCAAGTCCAAAATCCAACCCGTTAATCATCCAAAACTCACCCGAGCCCCTCGGGACCTCAACCAAATATACCAACAAGTCCTAAAACATCATACGAACTTAGTCGAACCCTCAAATCACCTCAAACAATGCTAAAATCATGAATTACACCGCAATTCAAGCCTAATGAACATTTGAAATTTCTACTTTCTACAAATGACTCCGGAACCTATCAAATCACGTCCGATTGACCTTAAATTTTGCACACAAGTCATAAATGACATAACAGAGGTATTTCAATTTCCAAAATCAGATTCCGACCCCAATATCAAAAAGTCAACCCCCCGGTCAAACTTCTCAAAAATTAAACTTTCGGCATTTCAAGCCTAATTCCTCTACGGACTTCCAAATAATATTTCGGACATGCTCCTAAGCCCAAAATCACCATACAGAGCTATTTGAATCATCAAGATTCAAATCCGAGGTTGTTTACACATAGGTCCATATCCGGTCCCCTTTTCTAACTTAAATTTTTAATTATGAGACTAAGTGTCTCATTTCACTCCGAGTTCCTTCCTGACCCGAATCAACTAACCCGATAAGTCAAAAATCAATTACATGACATAAATTGAGCAGTAAATGGGGGAATGGGGTTATAATATTCAAAACAACCGGCCAGGTCGTTATATTCTCCACCTCTTAAACAAACGTTCGTCCTCGAACGGATTTAGAATAATACCTGGAGTCTCAAATAAGTGTGGATATTTGTTTCGCATCTCCTGCTCAGTCTCCCAAGTAGCTTCTCCGACTGGTTGGCCTCTCCACTGCACCTTCACTGATGCTATGTTCTTCGACCTCAACTTTCGGACCTGTCGGTCTAAAATAGCCACCGGCTCCATATTATAAGTCAAATTACCGTCCAGTTGTACTGTACTGAAATCCAGAATGTGAGACGAATCCACGGCATACTTTCGGAGCATGGATACGTGGAACACTGGATGAACACCTGATACACTAGGCGGCAAAGCAAGTTCATAAGCCACCTCTCCAATTTTCTTAAGTATCTCAAAAGGCCCAATATACTGAGGGCTCAACTTGCCCTTTTTCCTGAACCTAAACATACCCTTCATGGGTGAAATCTTGAGTAGAACCTTCTCCCCAACCATGTGAACAACATCACGAACCTTCCTGTCGGCATAACTATTCTGTCTAGACTGTGCCGTGCGAAGCCGTTCCTGAATCACTTTGACCTTCTCTAAAGCATCTTGAACCAAGTCAGTACCCAATAGACTAACCTCACCCGGCTCAAACCAACCCACCGAAGACCGACACCGTCTCCCATATAAAGCTTCATACGGAGCCATCTGTATGCTTGACTGGTAACTATTATTGTAAGCAAACTCTGCGAGTGGCAGAAATTGATCCCAAGAACCCCCAAAATCAATGACACAAGCGCGTAGCATATCCTCCAATATCTGAATAGTGTGCTCGGACTGTTCGTCTGTCTGAGGGTGAAATGTTGTACTCAACTGAACTTGTGTGCCCAATTCTCGCTGCACTGCCCTCCAAAATTGTGAGGTAAACTGCGTACCCCGATCTGAAATAATGGACACCGGCACACCATGTAGGCGAACAATCTCGCGAATATAAATCCCAGCCAACCGCTCCGAAGAATAATTAGTACCGACTGGAATAAAATGCACAGATTTGGTCAACCGATCTACTATCACCCAAACATCATCAAACTTTCTCAAAGTCCGTGGGAGTCCAACTACGAAGTCCATGGTAATACGATTCCACTTCCACTCCAGAATTTCAAGTCTCTGTAGCAATCCGCCCGGTCTCTGGTGCTCGTACTTTACCTGTTGACAATTTAAACACCGACATACAAATCCAACTATATCTTTCTTCATTTGCCTCCACTAATAGTACTGCCTCAAATCCTGATACATCTTCGCGGTGCCTGGATGAATAGAGTACCGTGAACTGTGAGCTTCCTGGAGAATCAGCTCATGCAAACTATCTACATTAGGTACACATAGCCTGCCCTATATCCGTAATACACAGTCATCTCCAATAGTGACTTCCTTGGCATCACCGTGTTGAACCATGTCCTTAAGGACAAGCAGATGTGGATCATCATACTGGCGCTCTCTGATGCGATCATATAAAGAAAACCGAGAAACCACATAGGCCAAAACTCGATTCGGCTCGGAAACATCCAATCTAACAAACTGATTAGCCAAGGCCTGAACCTCCAAGGCTAAAGGCCTCTCTTCTACCGGTAAGTATGCTAAGCTGCCCAAACTCTCTGCCTTACGACTCAAGGCATCGGCCACCATATTGGCCTTTCCGGGATGATAGAGAATGGTGATATCATAATCCTTATGAAACTCCAACCACCTTCACTGCCACAAGTTAAGATCCTTCTGTTTAAACAAATGTTGTAAACTCTGATGATCGGTATATACTTTACACTGGACACCGTACAAGTAATGCCGCCAAATTTTCAAGGCATGAACAATAACTGCTAACTCAAGATCGTGGACTGGATAATTCTTCTCATGTACCTTTAATTGCCTGGATGCATAGGCAATCACCCTACCGTCTTGCATAAGTACTGCACCGAGACCAATCCGCGATGCGTCACAATACACAGTATAAGCTCTGAACCTGTAGGCAACACCAATACTGGAGCTGTAGTCAAAGCTGTCTTGAGCTTTTGAAAGCTCTTTTCACATTCATCTGACCACGTGAACGGAGCACCTTTCTAGGTCAATTTAGTCATAGGCAAGTCGAGAAAACTCTGAATCTCAGTAACTGAGGATGGTCTGGGCCAATTCTGAACTGCCTCTATTTTCTTCGGATCCACCTTAATATCTTCACTGGACACTATATGTCCCAAGAGTGCCACCGAACTAAGCCAGAACTCACACTTAGAGAATTTGGCATAAACTTTCTCCTCTCTCAGCCTCTGTAATACAATACCCAAGTGTTGTACATGCTCCTCCTGACTACGTGAGTACACCAGAATATCATCAATGAATACCACGACAAATAAATCAAGATATGGCTGAAATACACTATTCATCAAATGCATAAATACTGCTGGGGCATTGGTTAGCCCAAAAGACATCACAAGAAATTCATAATGGCCATAACGAGTCCTAAATGCCGTCTTTAGAATATCCGAATCCCGAATTTTTAATTGGTGATACCCAGACCTCAAATCAATTTTGGAGAACACCCTCGCTCCCTGAAGCTGGTCAAATAAATCATCAATACGTGGCAATGGATATTTATTCTTGATTGTAACTTTGTTCAACTGCCTATAATCAATGCACATCCATATAGTACCATCCTTTTTTTTCACAAACAGAACCGGTGCAACCCAAGGTGACACACTAGGCCTAATAAACCCCTTTTCAAGGAGTTCTTGAACTTGCTCTTTCAATTCTTTTAACTCAACTGGTGCCATACGATACGGAGGAATAGAAATGGGCTGAGTGCCCTGCACCAAGTCAATACCTAAATCAATATCCCTGTCGGGTGGCATACCTGACAGGTCTGCAGGAAATACATCCGGAAAGTCTCGCACGATTGGTACTGAATCAATAATAGGAGCATCTGCATCAACATCTCTCACAAATGCCAAATATGACAAGCATCCATTTCCAACCATACGTTGGGCCTTCAAATAAGAAATTACCCTGCTAGGAACAAGATCTAGAGAACCCCTCCATTCAACATTTGGCAACCCCGACATCGTCAACGTCATGATTTTTGTGTGACAGTCCAAAATAGCATGACATAGAGACAACTAATCCATACCTAGGATTACATCAAAATCAACCATACCGAGTAATAAGAGATCAACTCTAGTCTCCAGTTCCCTAATAGTTACCACACACGACCGATACACACGATCCACAGTAATAATACCGCCCACCGGTGTAGATACACAAACAGGTGAAACTAAAGACTCACAGGGCATATCCAGATAATGAGCAAAATATGATGATACATATGAATAAGTGGAACCAGGATCAAATAGTATAGAAGCCTCCCTGTGGCACACTGAAACAATACCTGTGATCACTGTATCTGAGGCAACAACATCTGGCCTGGCAGGAAAAGTATAGAATCGAGCCTGCCCGCCTCCTGATCGGCCTCCCTCTCTTGAGCGACCCCTAGCTGCCTGACCCCCACCCCGAGATGGCAGGACGGGTGGTGTAACTGATGGTGCTGGTGCCGTTAGTCAAGAACTCTGCTGTGAAACCCCACTCAACAGCCTAAGACACTCTCTCTTGAAATGACCAAATTCTCCGCACTCGAAACAACCCTTCCTCTAACGGAACTGCTTCTTCTGATAACCCGAGGGATGACCTGCAGAAGCCTGTACGGACGAGGCATGATGAGAACTCTATGCTGGTAGTGCACTGAATGAAGACTGGCCTGAGTGAGAACTGTAAGAACCATGGCTAGCTGATGCACCACGATGAGCTGGACGACCCGTCTGAGCGTGTCTGTAAGAACGACCCCTACCACGGTAAAATTGACCCCCTGAAGGAACACCACTGTAATCACCTAGACCACGAGGCCTCTTAGCCTCTCTCTCTCTCCACATTCCTAGTATGAACCATCTCTATCTGCCGAGCAATGTCCACTACCTCCTCAAAAGTAGCACCAGATACTTTCTCCCTAGTCATAAGTAACCGCAGCTGATATGTGAGGCCATCAATGAACCTCCTAATCCTCTCCCTATCAGTGGGAACCAACCAGACTGCGTGACAAGTCAACTCAGAAAATCTCATCTCGTACCGCGTCACAGACATATCACCCTGGCGAAGCTGCTCAAACTGTTTACGCAGCTCTTCTCTGTGGGACTGAGGTACGAACTTCTCCAAAAAGACCATGAAGAACTGATGCCAACTAAGGGGTGTTGCGCCAACAGGCCTACGTCTCTCGTAAGTATCCCACCATCTGAGTGCAGACCTAGAAAAGTGAAAAGTAATGAATGAGACCGTACTGGTCTCCAGAATACCAACTGTCCGAAGCATCCATTGACATCTATCCAGAAAATTCTGAGCATCCTCTGACTCAGTACTGCTAAATGGTGGAGGTCGAAGCCTCTCAAATCTCTCAAGTCTCCTCTGCTCATCATCTGTCATAACAGGAACTACCGGGGCCTGAGCAGCTGCTACCGGTTGGGCTGGTAGTGCCCCCGGTATCTGAAGTTCCTGTACTACCTGGTCTGGAGTACGGGCAATGGGGGTATGAGTACCTCCCCCAGCCTGAGAAGTGGCAGGTGCGGCCTGAGCCGAAACCACCTGAGCAAGGCTAGTGCAGGCTGCTAGTATCTGGGCCAAAGTCTCCTGAATGCCTGCAATCTTAATGGGCACAACTGGTGCCTGAACTGATCCTGTCGGCTCAACTATATCTGGAATCTGCTCGTGTACTGGAACAACTGGTGGTACTACAGGTGCTATTCCAACTGGGGTACGAGCTACACCTCGACCTCTACCTCGGCCTCTACCATGGCCCCGGCCTCTACCATCGCCCCGGTCTCTCGCAGCCCTAACTGGTGGCACTGGTGGTTGACCGTCCGATCCGATAGTATGTGTCCTCACAATCTGTGAGAGAATAGAATAGCAAAAATTTAGTTTCCAGAATCAACAAATTCGAACGACAGAATACAAGAAAGTGAAATTTTCCTAAGGGTTCTGCATCCTCTTAAAGATAAGTACAGACGTCTCCATACCGATCTGCAAGACTCTACTAAACCTGCTCATGACTCGTGAGACCTATGTAACCTAGGATTTGATACCAACTTGTCACGACCCATAATCCCAACCTGTCGTGATGGCGCCTATCTCGATACTAGGCAAGCCGATAATCTCAATAAACCCAAACTTCTCTTTAAGGTTGAAAATATAATATTTAAATACAATACAAACACTCCCCAAAACCTGGTGTCAGTGAGTACATGAACATCTAATATGAATACCAGTTTGGAAAATATAGTCTATAATAGTCTGAGGCCAAATATAGTGAACAAAGAGATAGAGAAGGAGAGACAAGGTCTGCGAAACACGGCAACTATCTCAAAATCTCCTAAAAGCCAACCGTGCGAAAGAATCAACACCCGCTATGTCTGGGAATACCTGGATCTGCACACAAAGTGCAGGGTGTAGTATGAGTACAACCAACTCAGCAAGTAACAATAATAAATAAGGAACTGAAGATAGTAATGAGCTACACAGTTATGGTTCATTTCCAGTAATCCCAACAAAGAATAGACGTGCTATAAAATCTGGCAGTTTAATGTCAAATCAATTTTTATACAAATCCTGTTCATGTAATCCGTATATCAACAATCTTTCAGAGATTTTACAACAATGACAAATAGCAACTAAGTGCAACAATAAATGGAAATCAAGTACAACCTCTTAGAACAACAATCACTCATTGGGATCCCATCCCTCATCACTTTCTAGGCTCCCATCCCTCATCACCCACTTGGCTCCCATCCCTCATCACTCACTCAATGGACCGGACTCACTGGGGGTGTACAGACTCCGGAGGGGCTCCTACAGCCCAAGCGCTATAATCTGCACGGACAACTCACGTGCTGCACGGACAACTCACATGCCATAATATAAATATCTGGATCCTCACGGCCAACTCACGTGCTGCACGGCCAACTCACGTGCTGCACGGCCAACTCACGTGCTATAGTATAATATAAGGATCCGCACGGCCAACTCACGTGCTGCACGACCAACTCATGTGCTATAGTATAATATAAGGATCTGCACGGCCAACTCACGTGCTATAGTATAATATAATGATATGCACGGCCAACTCACATGCTGCACGGACAACTCACGTGCTATAGTATCAATATCTCACAATCAGGCCCTCGGCCTCACTCAGTCATAAATCTCTCCAGTCTCTCGGGCACTCAATAATCATGAAATCAGCCCAAACAACAATGATATGATATATCGATAATAATAACAGAGACTGAGATAAAATATGCAAGTAAAAACTGATACTAAATATATATAGCATTTAGCAGGCAATTCAACAAGTACGCACCTCTGTGGGTCCCAACAGTACTATCACATAGCCTAAGCATGATTTCTAACATGATTTACAGTCAAATTTTGTCAACACATAGAGAGCATATAACTAACAACAAATTATTCAACTTTACAGTTACCCGGGACGGACCAAGTCACAATCCCCTCGGTACACGCCCACACGCCCGTCACCTAGCATGTGTGTTACCTCCAAAAAAAATCACATGATACCAAAATCTAGGGTTTAATACCCTTAGGACCAGATTTAAAACTGTTACTTACTTCAAGCCGTGGAATTCTTATTCTACAATGCCCTTTCCTCATGAATTGGTCTCCAAACGCCTCGAATCTGGTTATAAATAGTTCGTTTCAGTCAAAAATATTCATTGGAATTTATTCCATAAGAAAATAATGATTTTCCATGAAAATCCAAAAATTAGCTCAAAAATCGCCTGTGGGTTACAAAATCCAGAAGCCCATTCAACCACGAGTCTAACCATACAAATTTTACATTAATATGACCCTAACTCGACCCTCAAATCTTCAATTTAAACCAAGAGGGTTTTCAAAATTTCCAAACTCCATTCACCAATTAAATGACAAAAACAACCATGGATTCGGGTAAATTAACCAATATTGAGTTAAGAACACTTACCCCATTGCTTCCTCTGAAAATCACCCAAAATCGCCTCAAATTCGAGCTCCAAATCGTCAAAAACTGAAAATGGGACAAAGTCCCATTTTCAAAACTTAAACTCACTGCCCAGGCTTTTCTTCTTCGCGAACACGGTCAGTGCCTCGCTTTCGCTAAGCACAAAATAGCTCGCGTCCAAATTCCTCCTTCGCGAACGCGACATCACCCTCACGTTCGCGAAGCAATGAATGCCTCTACCTCAATGCCTTTTACACGAACGCGTTCAACCCATCGCGGACGCGATGCTTCGTTCCCCCTCACTACGCGAACGCGATACCCCCTACGCGAATGCGTAGACCAATTGCCTGGGGTCCTCAACTGCTTCCTCTTTTTTTCGCGAATGCGTAACACCTCTCGCGTTCATGATGCACACCCAGTCCACCCTTCGCGAACGCGAAGAGAAAATATTGCCAGCCTCTCAGTTCCTCTTCGCGAACGCGAGGCTCCACTCGCGAACGCGATGAAGGAAACCAGATGGTGCATCAGAAAAATTCCAGTAGAGTTCAAGTCCAAAATTCAACCCGTTAACCATTCGAAACTCACCCGAGCCCCTCGGGACCTCAACCAAATATACCAACAAGTCGTAAAATATCATACGGACTTAGTTGAACCCTCAAATCATCTCAAACAACGCGAAAATCATGAATTACACCCCAATTCAAGCCTAATGAACATTTGAAATTTTTACTTTCTACAAATGACTCCGGAACCTATCAAATCACGTCCGATTGACCTCACATTTTGCACATAAGTCATAAATAACATAGCAAAGGTATTCTAATTTCCAATATCGGATTCCGACCCCGATATCAAAAAGTTAATCCCCGGTCAAACTTCTCAAAAATTAAACTTTCGATATTTCAAGCCTAATTCCTCTACGGACTTTCAAATAATATTTCGGACACGCTCCTAATCACAAAATCACCATACGGAGCTATTAAAATTATTAAAATTCAAATCCGAAGTCGTTTACACATAGGTCCATATCCGGTCCACTTTTCTAACTTAAATTTTCAATTATGAGACTAAGTGTCTCATTTCACTCTGAGTTCCTTCCGAACCCGAACCAACTAACCCGATAAGTCATAAATTAATTACATGACATAAATTGAGTAGTAAATAGGGGAACAGGGTTATAATATTCAAAACGATCGGCCATGTCATTACATGCTGTCAGATTAGAGCCAGAGCGTACAAAAGATTATATTAGAGGAGGTGAAAGAGGGAGCCTCAAAAGAGTAAGGCCCTAATCTAGAATTTAGATTTTTAGTCAAGATGTTAAAACGATTGGTCACTGTGACTGTCACCATTAATGAGTACATCAAAGGTACAAAGAAGAAAACACAATAGTTTCAAGATAAATGGGAATGTTGTATCTCAAATTATCATGATGAGGTGTCGAGGAATGATAAAAAATCAAATTGGTAAGAGAATGTGAATCAACCAAGTTCGTAGAAATCACATTGTGACTTATAAGAATGAAGTCTTGTTTGGAATAATATCAAGAATGACAAAAAGCATCTAAAAAATGGGAGGGTGTAAGGAAACCCTCAAGACTTTTAGAAAGTTGACAAGTCAAGATACAAGAGATGATTCGCACTCTCGCTTTGAATTGGGAGACTCTTGACATGACGAAGTTGTCATTATGGTAATGTCACATGTAAGGAAGTAAATGCAGAAATAAAGTGTAACGTATGGGAAAAAATTTAGGGTATTCGAAGCATATCATAAGTATGAGAAGGGTAGGTGAACTTTGAATGCCTCATAGTTAATGAATGAGATACTAACAGATGCTAACATTCAATGATGCATACCAATGTATGCGTGGATGAGATAGGTGGACTTAAATGGGTAAGTAAGTAAAATTAAGGCATGATATACACAAAGGTGTACCTTGAAAGGGTACAATAATCAACATAGGTTACCATAGGAGTTAAAATGATGTGGAATGACAACCTTGGGTTTGACTAGTTAAGATTCGTCCTTTTGAACTTGTGGGAATTGAGAATTTTCAAATGTAAGCTCTAAAATACTTATGCATGTGTCAAGTAGAGCGATTAAATTAGGATTTGATGGACCCTTATGAATTATGAGAAATGAACGTTTGAAATAATGTATGAGGCAAAGTTATCATTTATGACAAGTTATCAATACTATATATGTTGTGGGAACTAGGCTCCAAACTATAAGAGTTTACTTTTACCTTTCTCAGAGCAATCTCATCACTTAATTCCCAAGAGATTGAAAATGGTAAGGGTACGTGTGGGAGTTGGGGGGTTACAAGTGTCCAAATGTTATAGAGTGATGCATTAGGAATCCCTAACATATTATGCACGGGGATAAGATTGAAGATACTATGGAGGTACAAAAGAAATTATCGTATGATGATCGGGTACCCACAAACTAGATTCCATGAATAATAAAAAATATATAAGTACTTATATTAATTGCATGAAGCATGATGATGTAAAGATGGGATATTAACTATAGTTTAAAAAATTAGGATGATGACATGAAGATGGATTGTATGCTTCTTACATATAGCATTCTGAAAGTGGTGTATATTATGAAAAATTTTATGAATGTTATATGGGTTTAGTATGAAGGAGTCATACTTGTTAAAATACATAAGCATGGATTGCGAGGTGTAAAGTAGTCGTACTTGCTAGAAAGGTATTTCAGCATGGATTGAAGAGTATAATGTCATAAAAGGAATTTTGAAGATAAAACGAACTTGAAAGGTGATATGCTAACCATATTATTATGAAATGATGATACTTAGCAATATGAATCGCGGTTAGAAGTATCATGATACTTTAGTATGGAAAGGAATAAGGAAATATTTAATGAGAATAACCATTCTATCCTATTTTTAAAACAAAAAGCAATACACGTGTAATGACGAAATAAGGTTGGGGTTGATGAAACAAACAATGGTGAAATGAGTTTTGGAGTTGGGAAAAAAATAAATTTGTGGCAGCATGTGAGCATGTATATGATTAGATGAAAGTTTACCCACGAGGTAAGAATTTAATGACGTCTTGGAGTGTTAGGTTCGAGCTTAAGAATTGGGATTTTACGCTTAAGCGGGGGAGCGTTAGAGCAGGTAAGAGTAACCTTAAAGGTAATGGTTTGAAAAATAAGATATTTTATTTACTAGAGTCAAGATGAAGACAAAACCTTCAGTAACTTCATGATGGAATGCGTACAATTACCATAAATTATTTGTAGAGAATCAAAGACTCATTACAAGTAATAGTTACGATGTTCTGCATCAGAGATGTTAAAAGTTACGTCTGATAGTCAAATATTTAATGGGCAGATCGAATGTATTCCTAAAACTTTGAGGACATGTGCAATTTGAGTAAAAGATAAGAAATAAAACTAGAACACGGATGTTCGCGAGTAGGTGGCAAACTAGTGTCATGAACTCAAACGAAGTGAGTTGAATTATTTTTAGAGAAAACTTGTTAGTAACAATAGTTATCAAGTTATGATAACATGGTCTCTCAAGGTATGAGCGAAAGTGGGGGTATGAAATTATCATATGATGGATAAATCTGAGACAAATATCCTATTAATCTTTGGAAGGAATAAAAGAAGATTCCAAAATAATTTTGATGAATAGTGAATATTAAAAGTTTTAAGTGGGAAGACTTTTCCTAGAAACATGATTCATAAAGGACAACAGACTAATTTGAAAGTATTTGTTATAAGGAAATTTTGAGACTACGAATCGGAATGAATAAGTTTTGCAGATATCAAGAGGGCAATATAACTTTGATCTCATAAACTATGAGATATTGCCTTGAGAAAGCTAAGAAATTAAGGGAGCATGATAATAAGTTATTCTTTATCTCAAGATAAAAAAAACATTTATTAAGAAAGTCCAATCATAAAGAGATTTGTGGTTTATTTGAAGATACTTTTCAGGTACAACTTGACGTATGCGTGACTAAAGAAAATGCATGCATGTATAATAGTGATATGGGAGCTATGTGTAGTAGCTATTATTGATATTGAATGGTATTCATATATGTTACTAGTTAAAAGTTTCAAAGATTCACACTTGATGCACTTGTGGTATATGTACGGCCTAGTGGGGCCAAAATGATACATTATATTGTGTATTGTTGGTTGTTGAGTGATATTATTATCGGTGCCTATGTGGGGGCTTATTATGGATATGTTAAAATTTTTTGATAGTCCTAGTTATAGGAGAAACTCTGCCAAAATATTTAAGAATTTGTAAAGATGGCCAAATTTTGAGGGCTATAAGTAAGTTGAGATTTTGGAAAGGAAGTATAAGACCCATATAAAGTCAATAAGTGCATATGCATGGGGGTTGGAGAGAAAATGATGGTAACTCTATGCTTAGAAGTGACTTGCAAAATATTCGAGGACGAATGTTCTTAAGTGGGGGAGAATGTAGCACACCGGAAAATTTAGAAATACTTCAACGCATTTAAGATAGTTGATGTGTGCTAATTATATTATTTTGTGTGCATACGAGGTCTATTAATATGATGGATATTATTTTGGATAATATAATAAGTGTATGATGCATATTATAAGTGATGTGGGGTCTAAAGAGAGCCCTAAGTCTAAGCCAAGTTGGAAATTATATGATAGACTAAAGTTCCAAATGAGTACGCACAATACCAAATATTGGACGAGCATATCTACATACATACATATATATATATATATATATATATATATATATATATATATATATATATATATATATATATATATATATATATATATATATAGGGGTTATGTGATGGACAACCTATCAAATAAAATATCTTTGAATCTAGTTTCTAACGCTTCAAACCGTTTGTCATTTAGACATTTCTACAAGAAGGTATGGCCAAATTACCAAAGGCTAGCAGAGGAGTCTGCGAATGCAAAGCATCCGGGGCCGCGTCCGAAAGAATGGCTGGCAGTGAAGTGCTGCCATAGCATCCAAGGCCGCGTCCGAAACCCAGAAATCTGGGCCTATAAATACCAAGTCGGGGGAGAGAGTATTTTGAGTATTGAGGGTTAGGGTTCATGAGGTGAAGGGGCGATTTTAAGCTTAAATCAAGTCCAATCAACTAAGGTAAGTTGATTAAAACTTACTCTTCTTGAGGGACTTTCTCTAAAAGCATGTTGCGAGTTAATACTTAAGTTGTTTGCAAATGTGCTTTCATGCTTGCAGGGACAAACAAGTACGGATGTCTTCATGTATTAAAATATTATGTTGTATATATGGTGTCATGCTGTATTATAAAATTTTATTTTAAATCTTGTTGGCAAAATGACACTCAAGGTAAATGTTATAAGTTTTTATCAAAACTTATGTATTGACAAGAGTATACATATTTAAGTGCTAAAGATAAGCTTTCATGGAAAGTATTTGTTTTGGAAATTGATGAGCAGAATAACACTTGTGGTATCTTTTAAAGATTGATGTTAAATTGCTAAAGACTTTAGCATGTAAAAGGTTATTTATTTAAATTTTGTTCAAATGATTTATATTTTCTGTAAATGCTATAATTTGATAAAAATAGATCCTTTGAGGCTACTATGCTATGAATCTATTTTTGAAGTATCAAATATTTTGGGAGTTACTTGTGTTCTCTGAGATTGGTTTCAGATATATCGTGTTCATTGTCATGAAAATACACGTGCCGGTGCAGGCGTAGAGGTTACTATTTTGTGCTATTATTAGCATGGATGAGTCGATTAGTACGACACTACAATGAGACGACCTGAGCAAGTAGGGTATATGATACTTCCCGCTAGGTACATAATCTAGTTGACCTTCTTATGTTGGTGATGGTATAGTACTCCCAGTGAAAGGTAAGTATGATTTTCTTATGTTTAGGCCTAAGGAGCTGAAAGTGATTTCGATGACTTAAAGCAAATGTAATGATTTTGCATGATTTTTATCCAAAATCTTGGATTGATGTAAATGTTTTAAAAGTTTATATTATGGATAATATTTCACCTGGTTGTTATTTAAAATAACAAGGGTCATGAATTGATAAAATTTATTATCGTTTTATATCAAATATTGATGCATTATTTTTATAAAGTTTGTCCCAAGAACTTAAGTTAGAGAGAGTCTATGATACTTATTGAATACCATTGTGGTGTACTCAGCCCTTAGCCCCTCCCCCCCTCCAGGCTCCTACTTACTTTACATATTTCTGGATGATGTATGATACGTGGCATGCAGTCAGGCTAGGATGACTCTCTTTCAGAGGTATTATGAAGCACCACTTTTATCTCGTGGTAGCTATCGTGTTCTTTCTTATTTTATTTTGTTGGAATTACTCCAACTGTTGGTTCTATTCTTGGCATAGAGGCTCCATAGATAGTTGTGAAAGGTTGTAATAACGGGGTTGTACACGACATACATGAAAGTATATTTATTTGACTCAGTCTCATTGTTATTATCATGAAAGACGTCATGTGTGATTTTGAATTGAAAATATTTTATCATTTAACTTGAAAATGTATATGATTTTCAAGGAGCTTCCGCAGTTAAATTGGTTTTCATGCATATGATTTGGGTGCATCACATGGTTTGGTTCACTCGGATCGGGTAGTGTGACGGGTGCCGGTCACGTGGTTTTGGGATCGTGACACTATTGCCTTTATTATAAACTGCAAGGACATCTTGTAAGTCAAGCAAAAACAAAATTAGGGATGAGAGGGTTAAAGCTCAAATGGAAGAAAAAACAAACCTAAAAAAGATACCAGGTCAGAGAAGGCATCCAGTACTGATTACGGATACCAAACTTTCTCAAGAAGGATAAGTGCAAAGGATAGGAGAATACACACAAACTAACAACATTACAAAGAAACAAGTCAAAATAAGCCTCAACAAATTAAAACAGCCAAACATAATCTCAAAAGTACTAAAGTTATCACTATAAAAGAACCTGCTGAAGCTAATAAGCTCTGAGTGATTGAAGAGGTGCCTGGCAAATGTAAGGGTAAATTTATAGAAGCAGGAACACCTACTCAAGACACATAGGGGCCACAAGGGTCTTGCAGGGAAATCAACAGTGTAAAACGAGGACCAAGTAATAACAGGAGAAAAAGAGTAAGAATGAAAACAACATGGTAATAACAAAAATGAAGATGGGAACATCAATCAAACAACCATTGATATACTAACCACAAAAGACACGAGTCATAAGGAGATGCAGCAGAATGTTACACAAAGCGAGTTTAATCAATTGATCATCTCTGAAGAGGTAGGCAATTAAAAGGATAAAACGGACATGAGAGACATAATACAAAAGGAGAAGCAACAAATTTTAATTCAAAAGCAGTATGTACCAATGACTATCTCAGTAAAAATAGACAATCAAAGCGTGACACAACTACAAAATAAGGAGACTTCTCATAGTATCGACCCTGGTGAAGTTTAGAATAAATACCTGAAACTTATCAGTGGCACTACTGTAGAGGAAGATCATAGGTGTAAAGATGGCTTTCATGCAGAGCCTGGGGAACTATCTGATTCTGATTATGTGGAGGAAAAATATGATAATTCAGATGAGTATGATGATAAAATTAGTTCAGAAACTAGTGGAGAATATGCAAATGTCAATAGTGAAGAACCAACAATGATACACGGGTGGATACCTTATGCATCCAGTCATTGGTCGATGTTAATGTGACTTTAACTTCGATAATGTTATCAATATTGGCCACCTCTCTCCTAGAGTATAGGGACATGCAGAGGGTTTAGTAGAGGTGGTAGAGTTGCAACTGGAGGCAGAGGAGGCACGAAACAAAACCAAAAGTCTGCAAAGGCATCAAATGATCAGAACTTCCAAAGCATTGATCATGTTTAAGTCGTTATATTGGAACATCAGAAGCATAAAATCTAATGGTGCTCTGGAACGACTCAAACAATTAATCAACTCAGAAAGTCTTTCAATTATTGCATTAGGGGAACCTTTTCATAAAGCTAATAAACTGGAAAAATTCAAAAGAATTTTGGGATATCACTCTTCTTTCTCAAACAGCAATAGCCAAATTTGGTTATTCTTGAATGTGACATTATCGATGAAGATGACCGACAAGTCACTTGTATGATAAAGATAAATGGCGTCTCCCTACTTTTATCTTTTGTTTATGCAAAGTGCGAGGGATGTCTTATAGATGAATTATGGGATAAACATAGACATATTTGTAATATTTACAGTATGCCTTGATTAACAGCTGGTGACTTTAATTGTATTATTGACCCTATGGAGAAAAAGGATGGCACCCCACATAGGATGTGGAAGAGTCTTGCATTTGTAAATTGTATAATGGCTGGTCTCCTAACAACAAGGTTTGGTATAGATTAGATAGAGTATTTGTTAATCACGAATGGTTGAACATATTTAATGTTACCAGTATTGATCATCAGATTAGGACTAGCTCTCATCATTGTCCACTTTTGATAAATTCTAAGTCTAACATAAACCAACATGTGAAATACTTTAGGTTCTTAGACTTTTGGACTGATGAACATGGCTTCATGAATGTTGTAGAATATTCTTAGAAGGTAGATCCCGTTGGTTCACCTCTTTGGAAGTTTCTTTTAAAGCTGAATAACACTTCCAAAAATTTTTCACAATGGTCCAAAAATGCTTGAAAATATGTTTAATGTTGTTAAAACTTTGGAAGATAAGGTGGCTGAATTAGAAGACAAATCGATCATTGATAACTATGAGTTTAATAAATCTTCTCTCAATTAATGTAAGACTGAGATATTTATAGCATACAAAAAGGGAGAATACTTTTTGGAGACAGAAATCAGGGATCAAATGGTTTATAGAAGGAGAAGTGAACTCCAGATTTTTCATTCTGTAGTCAAAGGTAAGAAAAGGAGACTAACCTTGACTAGAATGAAAGGTGATAAACGAAACGAGATTGAAGGAGAAACAACATTGCTCTCGAGGTTATTTAATTCTTCCGGAAGCAATTCACAAAGAAGGACCCATAAAAGGATTACTCTATTTTGAAATGTATTCCAAAGATGATAGATGATGAAGATATCAGAAGACTTTTGGCCCCACCTTCAATGGAGGAACTAAAAGCAATCGTTTTTTCCATGAGCACCTATAGTGCTCCTGGACCTTATGGAGTCTCGGAAAAGTTCTACCAAACATGTTGGGAGATCATAAATGAGGATTTACTACTAACGATGCTTGATCTTTCTGCAGGTACTGAATTACCAATATCTTTGACATATACATGCCTTATCATGATTCCTAAAGTGCAATGCCAACAACATTTCACTAAGCTAAGACCTATTAGCCTCAGTAAGATTTCTAGCAAGATTATTTTCAAATTGATGAAGTAAAGGTTGGTACCTCTGATGCAGAAGTCAATCTCTCCATGCCAGATTAGATTAATTAAAGGAAGATCTATAATTTAGAACATCATATCTGTAGTGGAATAAGCCTTGGCATCAACATCTTCGACCGAGTTTGGAAGAAAAGAAAGGGGCAGCACATTATCCATGTGCAAATAGAGATGCGGTTTACTCAGAAAATGGTCCATAACATGAAACAATCTTCACACCTTAATAATGTTGTTTTGAATTTAGACATGGCCAAGGCATATAACAGGGTCGACTGAGACTATCTATGTCAGATGTTGAGGCAAATAGGATTTTTCTGAGCTTTGGATTGATAGAAGATGGAGGTTGATATCCAGTGTATGGTATTCAATAAACTTGAATGGGGCTAGACAAGGATTCTTTAAATCCAGTAGGGTTATAAAGCATGGAGATCTAGAGGGTGTTTGGATTAGCTTTTAAAAAGTAGCTTTTAATCTAAAAGCCAAAAGTCATAAGTTGGTAATGCCCAACTTTTGACTTTTGGCATATTTTTGTACTTTTCATGCTTATAATTAAGTGCTTTTAAGAACTTTTTATCATTTTCAAGTACCACACAAATTAGAAAAGTGCATAAAAGCCAATAAGCAGTTAAAATAAGCCAATCGAAGCACCCTCATACTCTCTCCTTCACGTTTTGTCCTTGGTGCTCATCTACTTACTAGATTGCTGGACGACCTACCTGAAGAAGATTTTATTCCATATTAAAGTGAGGCAAGAGGTCTTATAGCAACTCATCTTTGTTATGCAGATGATGCTGTTGATTCCCAATTTTTCCTCATATTTTATAAAGTATTCTATATACTTTCAAAATATCATTTTACACTATTACCCAATTTATAGGGGTTATATAAGTATTTTCTATATATTTACAGTTTTAAAATTAATTTTCTTACATTTAATTTGTTCAAATATCTATTAATTATCCTTTCAAATTATTTCTAGGGTGATTTAATTATCCAAATTTATTATTTGTATCCACATGCATTTTATAATATTTTATCTCATTTTTACATAATTACATTTATATTTTTTCTATTTATCTACATTAGTTACAATAATAGCCTATATTCTACAAATAATTATGTTTATTATATTATTTATGCTAAAATAGTATTTTATATTTTTATAATATTGAATTATTATTTTCAAGCATTTTACTGCATAATAATATTTTTATTATTTTATTAGACGTTTAATAATTTTGTTTTAATTAAATTTGTGTGTTTTAAAAGGTAGCCCAAAATTAGGCCAATTTCCGAACTATTTTAACGGCCCAAACACGCCAAAATCTTTGGCCCAGTCCCCTTGGCCCAAACCAAATGACCCCTTTGACTAAACCCGATCGCGACCGGCTTTAAACGACCCACCCCGCTTAATTTTTAATCCTGTCCGTTGATCTCTCAAGATCAACGACCCTCGCTTACCCTACCCCTTTAATTACCCAAACCCCCCGAAACCCTGCCCATTCTCTCCTAGACTCCGCCCACAAACGCCCTTACCCTCCTCTTCTCCTATCCTGTGATACCCTAGCCACCGCCTCCCTTATCTTCTCCAATTCCGATCCTAATATGGAATTTCCCCGTGATTTCCCTTACATATATGCTTTATCTCCCCGTTACTTATATGGTTATGGTATCACCTAGTACTTGCCTATTTTTGGCAAGTTCAAGGTCTTGAATCAAGAACAACCGTCCTCAATATTCAAGATCTAGACGATGTTTCGTCTATATACATTTGTGGCAAGGTTATATGGGTCCGATTTACCAAGATTCTTTGGTCAATCTTTGATTCTGGGCAAAACTAGGGTTCGCCTGATTTTTCTCCTAATTTGATTCTAAATAGATTTTGCATGCTCTTCTGTCCTTATTTATTCTTGATTGACTGTGTTTCCTTGTTTGTTCGTCTAATTTTGTTACTTTAAAAACCGCTTCCCCATTTTCCCTAAAAACGACCTTAACTACTGCTATTACTCTCTCACTCTCACTCGTTCTACTATTCTAAATTTGACACCTTGGTCGGCTAAAAACCAAGGCTAACGAAATTTGATTGTTGCTCTTTTCACAGTGCGAGCACTGTCCGAGGTTCACTTGAAACCCTTGGAAAATCTGACGCACTAGGATTTTGAGAGTCCTGATGTTCTTTATCTACTAATGCTAACTGAACTACTATTGACACTTAATTTTCTCCTTTATCTCCTCGTTAATCTGCAAACTGGTTAGTACCTTCACTCTTGCAATTCAATTTTTCTTTTTGCTTGTGTTCAGTGCTCTGTATATTCATGTTGTTTGAACTTTATTGAACCAATATGATTTCAATATTATGTTATCATTGTCTGTAGTCCTATTTACCTTGAAGCTATTCTGCAGTTCTGTAGTTTTGGAATCCAAACTTGCCTAAATTCGAAACTTCAATATATGCTCATTATGTGTATTCATCTTGAATAACTTTTGACTATCTTAAGCATGCTTAGTTGATTACGTTTATGTGTATCTGAGTTCTTATGTTGTTATTTGTTATGAGTCTACCTCCATATCTGCTTTGGATGCTTGTAAGAAACTAATTCATGCCTAGCAAATTCTTATGTACTTCTTTCTGTTAAAATCCTTCATGTACAATCAGCTATATTCCTATAGCTAATCCATGATCATGTGAACAGTGTTTGAACTTTGGGTAAACATGACTTATGTCTATCTTTGCTATTATTGTTCCTAATATTGTATTTTTTGCATGCTTTTACTGAAACTCCATTGTCATGATGTTGTTCTATAGTACCCTGCCTGCTAGTGTTAAGTTTGATACCTTAGGGCAATCATGGATACATATAATTGAGCTCAAGTTCAGATTATACTTGGTGTAATGGGTGGTCTCCTGACAACAGGGTTTGGTATAGATTGGATAGAGTATTTGTTAATCACGAATGGTTGAACATATTTAATGTTACCAGTATTGATCATCAGATTAGGACTAGCTCTCATCATTGTCCACTTTTGATAAATTCTAAGTCTAACATAAACCAACATGTGAAATACTTTAGGTTCTTAGACTTTTGGACTGATGAACATGGCTTCATAAATGTTGTAGAATATTCTTAGAAGATAGATACAGTTGGTTCACCTCTTTGGAAGTTTCTTTTAAAGCTGAATAACACTTCCAAAAAGTTTTCAAAATGGTCCAAAAATGCTTGGAAATATGTTTAATGTTGTTAAAATTTTGGAAGATAAGGTGGCTGAATTAGAAGAGAAATCTATCATTGATAACTATGAGTTTAATAAATCTGCTCTCAATTATCGTAAGACTGAGATATTTATAGCATACAAAAAAGGAGAATACTTTTTGGAGATAGAAATCAGGGATCAAATGGTTTGAAGAAGGAGAAGTGAACTCCAGATTTTTCATTCTGTAGTCAAAGGTAAGAAAAGGAGACTAACCTTGACTAGAATGAAAGGTGATAAACGAAACTAGATTGAAGGAGAAACAACATTGCTCTCAAGGTTATTTAATTCTTCCGGAAGCAATTCACAAAGAAGGACCCATAAAAGGATTACTCTATTTTGAAATGTATTCCAAAGATGATAGATGATGAAGATATCAGAAGACTTTTGGCCCCACTTTCAATGGAGGAACTAAAAGCGATGATTTTTTCCATGAGCACCTATAATGCTCCTGGACCTGATGGCGTCTCGGGAAAGTTCTACCAAACATGTTGGGAGATCATAAATGAGGATTTACTACTAAAGATGCTTGATCTTTCTGCAGGTACTGAATTACCAATATCTTTGACATATACATGCCTTATCATGATTCCTAAAGTGCAATGCCAACAACGTTTCACTGAGCTAAGACCTATTAGCCTCAGTAAGATTTCTAGCAAGATTATTTTCAAATTGATGAAGTAAAGGTTGGTACCTCTGAGGAAGAAGTTAATATCTCCATGCCAGATTAGATTAATTAAAGGAACATGTATAACTGAGAACATCATATCCGTAGTGGAATAAGCCTTGGCATCAACATCTTCGACCGAGTTTGGAAGAAAAGAAAGTGGCAGCACATTATCCATGTGCAAATGGAGATGCGGTTTACTCAGGATATGGTCCATAACATGAAACAATCTTCCACCTTAATAATTTTGTTTTGAATTTAGACATGGCCAAGGCATATAACAGGGTCGACTGAGACTATCTATGTCAGATGTTGAGGCAAATAGGATTTTTCTGAGCTTTGGATTGATAGAAGATGGAAGTTGATATCCAGTGTATGGTATTCAATAAACTTGAATGGGGCTAGACAAGGATTTTTTAAATCGAGTAGGGTTATAAAGCATGGAGATCTAGAGGGTGTTTGGATTAGCTTTTAAAAAGTAGCTTTTAATCTAAAAGCCAAAAGCCATAAGTTGGTAATGCCCAACTTTTGACTTTTGGCATATTTTTGTACTTTTCATGCTTATAATTAAGTGAACTTTTTATCATTTTCAAGTACCACACAAATTAGAAAAGTGCATAAAAGTCAATAAGCAGTTAAAATAAGCCAATCGAAGCACCCTCATACTCTTTCCTTCACTTTTTGTCCTTGGTGCTCATCTACTTACTAGATTGCTGGACGACCTACCTGAAGAAGATTTTATTCCATATTAAACTGAGGCAAGAGGTCTTATAGCAACTCATCTTTGTTATGCAGATGATACTGTTGATTCCCAATTTTTCCTCATATTTTATAAAGTATTCTATATACTTTCAAAATATTATTTTACACTATTACCCAATTTATAGGGGTTATATAAGTATTTTCTATAAATTTTACAGTTTTAAAGTTAATTTTCTTACATTTAATTTGTTCAAATATCTATTAATTATCCTTTCAAATTATTTCTAGGGTGATTTAATCATCCAAATTTATTATTTGTATCCACATGTATTTTATAATATTTTATCTCATTTTTACATAATTACATTTATATTTTTTCTATTTATCTACATTAGTTACAATAATAGTCTATATTCTACAAATAATTATGTTTATTATATTATTTATGCTAAAATAGTATTTTATATTTTTATAATATTGAATTATTATTTTCAAGCATTTTACTGTATAATAATATTTTTATTATTTTATTAGACGTTTAATAATTTTGTTTTAATTAAATTTGTGTGTTTTAAAAGGTAGCCCAAAATTAGGCCAATTTCCGAACTATTTTAACGGCCCAAACACGCCAAAATCTTTGGCCCAGTCCCCTTGGCCCAAACCAAATGACCCCTTTGACTAAACCCGATCGCGACCCGCTTTAAACGACCTACCCCGCTCAATTTTTAATCCTGTCCGTTGATCTCTCAAGATCAACGACCCTCGCTTACCCTACTCCTTTAATTACCCAAACCCCCCCGAAACCGTGCCCATTCTCTCTTAGACTCCGCCCACAAACGCCCTTACCCTCCTCTTCTCCTATCCTGTGATACCCTAGCTACCGCCTCCCTTATCTTCTTCAATTCCGACCTTAATATGGAATCTCCCCGTGATTTCCCTTACATATATGCTTTATCTCCCCGTTACTTATATGGTTATGGTATCACCTAGTACTTGCCTATTTTTGGCAAGATTAAGGTCTTGAATCAAGAACAACCGTCCTCAATATTCAAGATCTAGACGATGTTTCGTCTATATACATTTGTGGCAAGGTTATATGGGTCCGATTTACCAAGATTCTTTGGCCAATCTTTGATTCTGGGCAAAACTAGGGTTCGCCTGATTTTTCTCCTAATTTGATTCTAAATAGATTTTGCATGCTCTTCTGTCCTTATTTATTCTTGATTGACTGTGTTTCCTTGTTTGTTCGTCTAATTTTGTTACTTTAAAATCCGCTTCCCCATTTCCCCTAAAAACGACCTTAACTACTGCTATTACTCTCTCACTCTCACTCGTTCTACTATTCTAAATTTGAGACCTTGGTCGGCTAAAAGCCAAGGCTAACAAAATTTGATTGTTGCTCTTTTCACAATGCGAGCACTGTCCGAGGTTCACTTGAAACCCTTGAAAAATCTGACGCACTAGGATTTTGAGAGTCCTGATGTTCTTTATCTACTAATGCTAACTGAACTACTATTAACAATTAATTTTCTCCTTTACCTCCCCGTTAATCTGCAAACTGGTGAGTACCTTCACTCTTGCAATTCAATTTTTCTTTTTGCTTGTGTTCAATGCTCTGTATATTCATGTTGTTTGAACTTTATTGAACCAATATGATTTCAATATTATGTTATCATTGTCTGTAGTCCTATTTACCTTGAAGCTATTCTACAGTTCTGTAGTTTTGGTATCCAAACTTGCCTAAATTCAAAACTTCAATATATGCTCATTATGTGTGTTCATCTTGAATAACTTTTGACTATCTTAAGCATGCTTAGTTGATTACGTTTATGTGTATCTGAGTTCTTATGTTGTTATTTGTTATGAGTCTACCTCCATATCTGCTTTGGATGCTTGTAAGAAACTAATTCATGCCTAGCAAATTCTTATGTACTTCTTTCTGTTAAAATCCTTCATGTACAACCAGCTATATTCCTATAGCTAATCCATGATCATGTGAACAGTGTTTGAACTTTGGGTAAACATGACTTATGTCTATCTTTGCTATGATTGTTCCTAATATTGTATTTTTTGCATGCTTTTACTGAAACTCCATTGTCATGATGTTGTTCTATAGTACCCTGCCTGCTAGTGTTAAGTTTGATACCTTAGGGCAATCATGGATACATATAATTGAGCTCAAGTTCAGATTATACTTGGTGTAATGGGTGGTCTCCTGACAACAGGGTTTGGTATAGATTGGATAGAGTATTTGTTAATCACGAATGGTTGAACATATTTAATGTTACCAGTATTGATCATCAGATTAGGACTAGCTCTCATCATTGTCCACTTTTGATAAATTCTAAGTCTAACATAAACCAACATGTGAAATACTTTAGGTTCTTAGACTTTTGGACTGATGAACATGGCTTCATGAATGTTGTAGAATATTCTTAGAAGGTAGATCCCGTTGGTTCACCTCTTTGGAAGTTTCTTTTAAAGCTGAATAACACTTCCAAAAATTTTTCACAATGGTCCAAAAATGCTTGAAAATATGTTTAATGTTGTTAAAACTTTGGAAGATAAGGTGGCTGAATTAGAAGACAAATCGATCATTGATAACTATGAGTTTAATAAATCTGCTCTCAATTAATGTAAGACTGAGATATTTATAGCATACAAAAAAGGAGAATACTTTTTGGAGACAGAAATCAGGGATCAAATGGTTTGTAGAAGGAGAAGTGAACTCCAGATTTTTCATTATGTAGTCAAAGGTAAGAAAAGGAGACTAACCTTGACTAGAATGAAAGGTGATAAACGAAACTAGATTGAAGGAGAAACAACATTTCTCTCGAGGTTATTTAATTCCTCCGGAAGCAATTCACAAAGAAGGACCCATAAAAGGATTACTCTATTTTGAAATGTATTCCAAAGATGATAGATGATGAAGATATCAGAAGACTTTTGGCCCCACCTTCAATGGAGGAACTAAAAGCGATGATTTTTTCCATGAGCACCTATAGTGCTCCTGGACCTGATGGCGTCTCGGGAAAGTTCTACCAAACATGTTGGGAGATCATAAATGAGGATTTACTACTAACGATGCTTGATCTTTCTGCAGGTACTGAATTACCAATATCTTTGACATATACATGCCTTATCATGATTCCTAAAGTGCAATGCCAACAACGTTTCACTAAGCTAAGACCTATTAGCCTCAGTAAGATTTCTAGCAAGATTATTTTCAAATTGATGAAGTAAAGGTTGATACCTCTGATGCAGAAGTTAATATCTCCATGCCAGATTAGATTAATTAAAGAAAAATGTATAACTGAGAACATCATATCCGTAGTGGAATAAGCCTTGGCATCAACATCTTCGACCGAGTTTGGAAGAAAAGAAAGGGGCAGCACATTATCCATGTGCAAATGGAGATGCGGTTTACTCAGGAAATGGTCCGTAACATGAAATAATTTTCACACCTTAATAATGTTGTTTTGAATTTAGACATGGCCAAGGCATATAACAGGGTCGACTGAGACTATCTATGTCAGATGTTGAGGCAAATAGGATTTTTCTGAGCTTTGGATTGATAGAAGATGGAGGTTGATATCCAGTGTATGGTATTCAATAAACTTGAATGGGGCTAGACAAGGATTTTTTAAATCCAGTAGGGTTATAAAGCATGGAGATCTAGAGGGTGTTTGGATTAGCTTTTAAAAAGTAGCTTTTAATCTAAAAGCCAAAAGCCATAAGTTGGTAATGCCCAACTTTTGACTTTTGGCATATTTTTGTACTTTTCATGCTTATAATTAATTGCTTTTAAGAACTTTTTATCATTTTCAAGTACCACACAAATTAGAAAAGTGCATAAAAGCCAATAAGCAGTTAAAATAAGCCAATCGAAGCACCCTCGTACTCTCTCCTTCACTTTTTGTCCTTGGTACTCATCTACTTACTAGATTGCTGGACGACCTACCTGAAGAAGATTTTATTCTATATTAAACTAAGGCAAGAGGTCGTATAGCAACTCATCTTTGTTATGCAGATGATACTGTTGATTCCCAATTTTTTCTCATATTTTATAAAATATTCTATATACTTTTAAAATATCATTGTGCACTATTACCCAATTTATAGGGGTTATATAAGTATTTTCTATAAATTTTACAGTTTTAAAATTAATTTTCTTACATTTAATTTGTTCAAATATCTATTAATTAACCTTTCAAATTATTTCTAGGGTGATTTAATCATCCAAATTTATTATTTGTATCCACATGCATTTTATAATATTTTATCTCATTTTTACATAATTACATTTATATTTTTTTATTTATCTACATTAGTTACAATAATAGCCTATATTCAATAAATAATTATGTTTATTATATTATTTATGCTAAAATAGTATTTTATATTTTTATAATATTGAATTATTATTTTCAAGTATTTTACTGCATAATAATATTTTTATTATTTTATTAGACGTTTAATAATTTTGTATTAATTAAATTTGTGTGTTTTAAAAGGTAGCCCAAAATTAGGCCAATTTCCGAACTATTTTAACGGCCCAAACACGCCAAAATCTTTGGCCCAGTCCCCTTGGCCCAAACCAAATGACCCCTTTGACTAAACCCGATCGCGACCCACTTTAAACGACCCACCCCGCTCAATTTTTAGTCCTGTCCATTGATCTCTCAAGATCAACGACCCTCGCTTACCCTACCCCTTTAATTACCCAAACCCCCCGAAACCCTGCCCATTCTCTCTTAGACTCCGCCCACAAACGCCCTTACCCTCCTCTTCTCCTATCCTGTGATACCCTAGCTACCGCCTCCCTTATCTTCTCCAATTCCGACCCTGATATGGAATCTCCCCGTGATTTCCCTTACATATATGCTTTATCTCCCCGTTACTTATATGGTTATAGTATCACCTAGTACTCGCCTATTTTTGACAAGTACAAGGTCTTGAATCAAGAACAACCGTCCTCAATATTCAAGATCTAGATGATGTTTCGTCTATATACATTCGTGGCAAGGTTATATGGGTCCGATTTACCAAGATTCTTTGGCCAATCTTTGATTCTGGGCAAAACTAGGGTTCGCCTAATTTTTCTCCTAATTTGATTCTAAATCAATTTTGTATGCTTTTCTGTTCTTATTTATGCTTGATTGACTGTGTTTTCTTGTTTGTTCGTCTAATTTTGTTACTTTAAAAACCACTTCCCCATTTCCCCTAAAAAAGTCCTTAACTACTGCTATTACTCTCTCACTCTCACTCGTTCTACTATTCTAAATTTGAAACCTTGGTCGGCTAAAAGCCAAGGCTAACGAAATTTGATTGTTGCTCTTTTCACAGTGCGAGCACTGTCCGAGGTTCACTTGAAACCCTTGGAAAATCTGACGCACTAGGATTTTGAGAGTCATGATGTTCTTTCTCTACTAATGCTAACTGAACTACTATTGACACTTAATTTTCTCCTTTACCTCCTCGTTAATTTGCAAACTGGTGAGTACCTTCACTCGTGCAATTCAATTTTTCTTTTTGCTTGTGTTCAGTGCTCTGTATATTCATGTTGTTTGAACTTTATTGAACCAATATGATTTCAATATTATATTATCATTGTCTGTAGTCCTATTAACCTTGAAGCTATTCTGCAGTTCTGTAGTATTGGTATCCAAACTTGCCTAAATTCGAAACTTCAATATATGCTCATTATGTGTGTTCATCTTGAATAACTTTTGACTATCTTAAGCATGCTTAGTTGATTACGTTTATGTGTATCTGAGTTCTTATGTTGTTATTTGTTATGAGTCTACCTCCATATCTACTTTGGATGCTTGTAAGAAACTAATTCATGCCTAGCAAATTCTTATGTACTTCTTTCTGTTAAAATCCTTCATATACAATCTGCTATTTTCCTATAGCTAATCCATGATCATGTGAACAGTGTTTGAACTTTGGGTAAACATGACTTATGTCTATCTTTGCTATTATTGTTCCTAATATTATATTTTTTGCATGCTTTTACTGAAACTCCATTGTCATGATGTTGTTCTATAGTACCCTGCCTGCTATTGTTAAGTTTGATACCTTAGGGCAATCATGGATACATATAATTGAGCTCAGCATGTGTGATCGACTTACAGAATCTTTGACTTCTTTAGAACTAGGTGATTACTTGCTAATTTCCTTGTCACACTCAGTAAACTATGTTTATCATATTGGTTTGTTTTGGACCTTCATGATAGGGATCTATGTTTGTCTATATGATCAGTCTCGATCATGTATTGCCCTATATCTTCCTGTTACGTCTTCTATGTATGAACTTCTATTCAATCAGAATTAGTTCTGAGCCATGTCTATCTTGAACCCCTGATTGTTGAAATATCCTTGAGAAATTTTAGCCAAAATTATTCTGTTCTTGTTTCTCTATTAGCTATAACACCAATCATCCAATGTGTATGTGACTATTTCTGAAGTTGTTTGAGAAATTAGTTTGTGTGTGTTGTTACTTGTGTTGTTTGTACTCCTGCTGGTTGTTAGCATGATGATTGCTTTCATGTTTGTGCCTGGTTTATTGTGCGATGTGTGTTGTTGGGTCTGTGCACTGGATTCAGGTGTGATTTAATCATCCCTGGGAGCCTGGGATTTTGGGCCTGTTTGGTACGCAAAGACTAAGGCTAGTGAAGGCCCAGAAAAACATCACTCGGTTACTCTGTATTTATGTTGGGTTTGTAATTGCTCTATTTAAGTCTATAACTATTCTGTTGGGCTTGTAATTATTTTATTTTAGTTTGTAATAACTTGTAAAAATGAATAATGGGGAAATTTGTGAAAGTGGGGGTTGGGGTACATTATTTCTTGCATGAGTGGGTAGAAAACATGCCTATAGGGTCTAAATGTCTTACCCTGCTCTATCATTGAGAATTATTTGTGTGTAGACAACATGCCTATAGGCTGTCAACCTTGCATATTTCACTTAGAGAACATGATTTAGGGCCCTACTTAATTCTAATATTAATCTTATCAGCAAGACTCGTTGTTTGAAAATATGCCTATAGGATTTCAGTGCTTCACTTGCTCAACATGCTCTATTTCTATACGCTGTTAGATAACAAGCCTATAGGATTTAAACATCATTGGATATTTGCTCAACCTGTTCTATTGCTATGTGTTGTTAGATAGCATGCCTATAGGATCTTAAATTGATTAATCAGATTGCCTCCTTATCACAAGGCTCGCCTAGTAAACATGCCTATAGGGTATTACTGCTCGCCTAGAAAGTATGCCTATAGGATCAAAGATGAACAATGTTGCACTTTCAATAGTCACACTGCCCAAGCGCAAGTTGCCTAGAGATTATGCCTGTAGGCCTTTAATAACGATTATAATCAACAGCTTCGATAATCCTACTAGAAGTACTGTCTACGAGATTTTATTAAGTCATTCAATCGCATAGAAACTACGCATATAGGTCTTGACCAACTTTAATGTGTTTCGCCTCCAAAACTGCCTATGACCATTTACTGCATGATCTGGAACCTAGTTAGCATAAAACTAATGACTGTTTGCGTACCTTAGTGACTATGTGTGGAGGCCAACTTGAGCCCTTAACTGTTAACTGTGTGCAATCCTACTTGTTTTGAATGTGCGCCTAGTTTTATCATTTTGAGCATCCTAAGTAAAGTCTAGAACCACCCAAGTAGTAGGTCCAAATCCTCCTGGACCATCGACATGGGACGGGTAATGCACACATATGACGCGGTTTAGAATTGAACGCTTTAGGTAAACAACTTTAAGATAGAAATTGGGTAGCATGAGGTGATATTATGTGCCCGCGGAATAATATGAGCAACCTCTATCTTTGAGAGAGTTACGAAGTATTATTTATGTTGCACGGGGTAATCCCTTAGTCTAAAAAAATTAGGACCCCCCATATATGTTTATTACTTGCACCCTTGTTTATTGGGACTTAGCACAAATTATGTTGTACCTTGTAATCCTCAAGGGATTGTATCAATCACTCATTAATGTATAATCTACTTCCTTCATATGTGTAATTCCCTTTATGTCTGTTTCATATTCTAGTTGGACATTAAGACTCCCTATCTTCCTTTAATTTATATAATCACATAGGATAATTATAATTCAATAATCCCACATAGCATAAAATTCGGTCGGGAACCACAATTGTGGACTTCAAAGAGTGCCTAACCCCTTCTCTTCGAGGTAATTTGAGCTCTTACCCAATCTTTGGTGACACACACTAGTCAAAACAGAGTTATTTGAAAATAAGTGCCCTAACGTACCTTAAAATCGTTAGGTGACGACTTTTCTCTTTTAATGCCTATTTAAAAGAGTTGTCACACTTCGAGACCCGCTTTCGCAAGAAAATAGGGTGCGATAGTATGGTGACTCTGCTGGGGATTTCTTAGGCTCTTACCATTATAAAGTTTTTGCTCGTGTGGATTAATGGATTATTTGGTTTCTTTCGTGTACATACCCTCCCTATTTCCCTTATTTGCTTCAAATTTCTATATCATGTATCTCCCATCCCTATCTCCCTTACTTTCTTCATTTAATTACATCCTCGAACCTTTTCGTAAGGTATGCTAACTTCTCTCTTTTGTCTTTTCTTTTTTCTCTTCTTTCTTCTGTTTATATTTATCGCATTACTTATCTTTCTTATGTGCTTTCGTCATGCAAAATATCTGGCAACGTGTTATTATTTTTGCAACTGCATTCTTTCCACATCATATTTCACTCGTGCTTATTATCAACATAACGATGCTTGATGAGTGTCTGCGCTTTCCTAAAACACCTTTTTAAACCGAAAAGGCTTATTAGTGATAGACTAGTCGATCAGCAATGCAGTCGACGGTCCCGTGTCTTTCCCTCTCAAGTTGTACACTTGAGAGTATAAGTCTAGGTCCTTCTAGAAACCCCACTCTGATTTGAAATATACATGCAACATGCTAAACATAGTCTGGATTGAAACATCATTGATGCATTAATTTGCTTAGATAAACCTTGTCCAAAGTCCAAAGGTATTTCCACAGTCCCAAAGGATACCATCATATTATGTGCATTGCTTGGAGAAAACGTGCCAACATATTGACCGTTATTGCATAAATAATCAAATCTGGAGGGGGAAATGGCTAACTTTTATTTGTTTTCAGAAAATAAAGTACGAAATCCCTAGGTTTGGTATGGTCCAGAATATCCCAGCTCTGCTAATTGACGGGTGGAATGACCTTGCACCATGTGACCGAAACCATGTAAGTAAGAGTGTTGGGTAACTTGTCATCTTTGCTGAATATTGACCCAACAGAGAATTAATTGAGGCAGCCACCATGTTCTGGGATGAAAAGAGAGTTGTCTTATGATTTGGAAATATAGAAATGACTCCTCCTCTAGAAGAGATAAGGGGCTTTGCCAAGTTGCCATGGGATAGTCTGGGTCTATTGGTGCCAAATAATCGCAACCCACGCAATTTTCTGAAAATGCTAGGGTTCAAGAAGAATGACGAGTTGGTTTGCTTAAAGAAATCCTACACCCCCTACGAGTTTCTCTATGAGCGATATGGGCATAACAAGTCATATCGCTTGCATCACGATGAGCTAGCTATTACCTCTTTGGGATGGGTACACCGCTGGATTTATGTCTTCATAGTCTTCTTCTTGGGTTTGCTGATCATTCCGATGCAAGGAGGGTGAATTTGCACTCACTTGGCCATGGTCGCTATGACCGTGATGGAGGGTATCGAGGGGAATAAATACACCATCATCCCTATGATACAGGATGAGATGTACCAAGCCTTGGATCGGTGTAAGCATGGATTTGGACATTTCGAGGGTTGCAATCTCCTACTACAAGTTTGGCTGCTAGAATATTTTCAGAGGAGAAATTACCGTCAGGAGCTCTGGCGTAGACCACAGAATGACTACATAGTCAGTCATCATCCAAAGAAGATGACATTCACTCTAGATAGGTTTGCAAAGACTGGGAATACTGTAGGTTGTGTACGTTTTTTCAGTAACCTGATAGACAAGCTTGTGCATTGGATGTTCGAGTGGTTTCCTAGCAGAGAGTTCATCATTAGGTCCAAAGAAACCACTCACTTGGTACTAATTAGGTTGCGAGGCATATACCTTTACGCTCCTATAAGGGTGATGAGGCAAGTTGGAAGGAAGCAAGTCATGCATCAGGTTTTTAACATGATTCAGTATAAAGCAGACTTAAAAGGAGATGTTATCCCGTTCAAATTCGAGGCCTAACACATGTGGGACCA
This sequence comes from Nicotiana tomentosiformis, assembly GCF_000390325.3. Lineage (NCBI taxonomy): Eukaryota > Viridiplantae > Streptophyta > Magnoliopsida > Solanales > Solanaceae > Nicotiana > Nicotiana tomentosiformis. The sequence goes on from NC_090819.1 coordinate 19,904,319, forward strand.
AAAGATCACCATAGATGGGGAGACTATTGGACCATACAGGTATTACGCCGGTCATATGTATTTCTTCCTCTCATGGTTGGAAGACGACATAACCGGGGACGTCAAACTGGGGTCAATCTAAAAGACAAAATCATAGATGAGGTGGCAGAGACTCAGGTAAAGTACAAGAGGCTACACAAAATAGTGTTCGAATTTGAAGCTAAGCATCTGGAATAGCATAAGGTGGATACGGAGGCGATCAAAGAATGGAAGGAGATTGCAAACAAGTCGACAGAGAGGTTGGAGCACGTAGAGCAAGGGTTGATGGAGCCGGAGGGGAAGATGAGAAAAAGGCTTTGGGATTGTCAAGGCATGGGCTATGATGAAGGAGGGAACCTAGCCATGGCTTACCTACTGCTCGATATGTGTGACTTGGGAAGTGTGATTGATGGAGTCAAAAGAGCAAAGCATGGAGAAGGTCCTTCCGGGACCAAATAGATTAGGAGACAATGTTCTTTATTACTTTCTAGTTATATTTCATTAGATTTCGATGTAATAAGGCTTCGTGCCATTAATGACTTCATATAATTGTTTTGATTTAGTAAAGATTGATTTGATTTATTTTTGCATTAATGGAATGAGGCAACGTTGGCATGAATCTTCTCCAAGTCTATGTGTCACTTAGGCCTACCTCGGGCGCAACGAGGTCCCCAAGTTAGGATGCGAATCATTGCATGAACTTATGTGTTACCTGCTTAAATATTGCAAACACTCTTTCATTTCGTCTTACTAACTTGGTTACCTTTTATTTATATTTTTCTTTCTTTTGATTATTCTCATTCCCAAAGGTTGGTTCGTGCATTCTGGCATCGTCAGCATACTACACCAGATCAAGAGGTCCTCCACATCCTCCTACACCTAGCGACCCCAAAAGCAAAAGAAAAGGAAAATGGAAGATGGACGATTTAAGTGGTAATCGAAAGGACAACGCTACCATAGTAGAGAATTTTAAAACTTCAGGCGGAAGGAGTACGCCATGAAAAAATGAGTTAGTCCTACGGTTGGAACAGAAAATCTTGGAGCTACAAGGTGAGCTTGAGCAGGTCCTAAATCTCACAAATCTCTCCCTTATTCTGAATTTCCCTGATATCAACCATCAAAACACCACCACGCATAAACAGATACCATCCCAAAACACACAAACCCATAATCCACCACACATAGCTCCACAAAATCCTCTCGTAACGCACCAATATCACAACCTCACACCCCCTCTAAACCTTAAACCTCCACCAGTACAAACCCCTCAACAACACCACCATCATATGACCTAGTATCCACAAACCACTACTTATCATACCTGTCAAAACGTGCCACAACATACCCCCGATCCACCTCAAACCTCAATCAATGATCACCCATATACTCAAGTCCCAGGAACGTACCAAGGCAACCCGATATATGTGGAGACCTTACCACGTACCCCACAACAAACCCCTATACATACATGAACCAACCGAGAAGGTCCTATTTATTCGAAACACGGTGGAAGAGCAAAAGAAGTTGACAGGAATAGTCCAGAGTGTTAAGGGTGGAAAATATGTTGAAGGCCTGAATTATGAAGACCTGTGTATCCAACAAGACGTGGAATTGCTGGAGGGTTATAAACCTCATAAGTTTGAGATGTTCGATGGCACCGGTGATCATAAGGTGCATTTAAGAACCTATTGTGACAAGATTGTAGGAGTGGGAAAGAATGAGCAAATCCGCATGAAGTTGTTCATGCGAAGTCTCATCAGGGATGCCTTATCCTAGTTCATTAGTCAGAATCTGAAGAAGTGGGCAAACTAGGTCAGCATGGCATCTGATTTCATGGATAGATTCAGGTTTAACACAGAAAATGCACCATATGTATTCTATATCCAGAACCTCAAGAAGAAGCGAACAAAAACTTTCTGTGAGTATGCTACTCGCTTGAGATCAGAGGCTGCCAAGGTGAGGCTACCACTAGAAGAGGAACAAATGAACAAGTTCTTTGTCAGAGCTCAAGATCCACTGTATTACAAAAGATTGATGGTTATAGAGAATCACAAGTTCTCCAATATCATCAAGCTGGGAGAAAGAATAGAAGAGAGAATCAAGAGCGGTATGATGACTAATTTTTTGGCGTTGCAAGCCATCAATAAAGCCTTACAATCTAGGGGTATTTCAAATAAGAAGGAAGTGTGTGCCATGATGGTAGCCCAGGGCCCAAAGTCTCCCCTTACCTATTAGACACCTCCACCAACATATCAACCCTCACCACCAGAATACCATTACCCCGCCACAACCTACCATACCTATAATACACATCCTGTATATTACCATTCAACTCTTCCCGCCCATCAAAACTACCCAAAGACACGACCAAACATCGACCGCAAAACTCTCAGACAATACACCCCTATCACCGAACCCACAGCCCAATTATGTGAGAGACTGAAGGCCGCTAGTTATGTCACTCCCATTCATGCCACAAGTATTAACCCAACAAGACTTATGCCTACCACTCATGAATGAAAGGACATACTATTGAGGAATGCCGCATGTTGAAGGATAAAATATAGACACTGATCGACACCAAAGTTATATAGGCGAAGGAGTCCGCGCTGAATATCCATAATAATCCTCTCCCTGATCACAGAGGTGAGAGAGTGAATGTGATAAAAACTGATAAAGAATGGGAGTAGGAAGGATCCATTAGGCTTATCCGAGAAGGGGACATTCCCAAAACATCTCCTGTCACCCTCTCGCCAATTGTGGTGCAAACCAAGACACCATTCGAGATTGAGGTAGCGATGCCCTTCACCATGATGGTAGCTCCAATGCCATCCTACAAATCTGATGTTGTTCTAAAAGATTATGTGGCAGAGGCAAGGAGAAAAGGGAAATCCAAGATGGAAGAGACGGGTGTTGCACAAGGAATGACCAGAATCGGCCAGGTTTACACACCGAAAAATCTTGGAGGAAAGAGTAAAGACACCGCACTGAAACCACCTATTGCTGATGATCTTTCAATGAAGGTACAAGTGAGGGAATACTCTGTTGTTGATCACCTAAACAAGTCTCCCGTCCAAATATCTATCTTGTCATTGTTGCAAAACTCAGATGCACACAAAAATGCCTTGATGAAGGTGTTTAGTGAAGCTTATGTACCTACCAGTATCACTAGGGGATAGATGGCGAACATGGTGGGGCAAGTAATTGAGAGTCATAAGATTACTTTCCACGAAGATGAGCTGCCACCGGAAGGATTAAGCCATAACAAAGCACTGTACATCACTGTGCAATATGAAGATAAGTTCATTGCTAGGGTTCTGATCGACGTGGATTCAAGTCTGAACATATACCCGCTGACTACTTTGAAAATATTGGGTATAGGTTTGCATAATATACAGATGGGATGTATGAACGTGAAATAATTTGACGTGTCTCAGAGAGCTACTATTGGAGAGATCAACCTGGATCTGAAGATGGGCCCAACCTAGTTCGACATTGAGTTCCAGGTGCTGGATATACCCGCTACCTATAACCTGTTACTGGGACGACCATGGATACATGCGGCTGGGGCAGTTGCTTCTACTCTACACTAGGCTGTGAAGTTTGAGTGGAGCCATCAGGATGTGATTATCCATGGAGATGGAAGTAACCCTATCTACAACAACCAGACTATGCCAGCTATCGAGAATAGAAGGAAATTGGGAGGAAAGACATTCCATAGTATTGAGCAGATAAACGTAATCGAGAAAAGGCGATGGTGGAGCAACAAGATAGAGAGCATACTATTGTAGTAAGGGTATGAACCAGGCAAGGGTCTTGGTCCTCAACTTCAAGGTATCACAGAACCAATATGACCACAATATCATGACACAACCCTTAGTCTCGGATATGAACATACCGTGTAAAAATTTAATGATTGCATACCACTGTGGCGTGACTTCTACTATCAATTGGAAAAACCCATACCACCGCTGCACCATACATTCTGCTAGACTGATGTGATTTGGGGATCCGAGAAAGATGAGGTTTTGGATGGCATGAGGAATCTGTTTCTAGACGAGGAAAATATGGACTGCAGTGCGATTTTGGAAGAGGAGGAAAACTTTACCATTCAGACGGTGCGAGATGGAGTTGTTCTCAGGAACTGGACTGCTGCCCCATCCCGGGCTCGCCGAGCACCTGGGTAGCCTTGGCAGAACTAACATGGTTCATTTTAATTTGTTTTTGGCATTTAAGACATTTTTAGTGTTTTGTTTTGAAATAATTACTCGAGACATTGTGTCGTATATTTTTGACAATTGTAAGTTTTAATTAATGCATCGTTTCTTTTTCGTTTATTTATATTATTATCTTTCTACATTCTTTTTCAGCATAATATTACATATCCTGATGAACCTACGACTGTGACATGTAATAAGACAACGCAACATAAGGAAAGTGATTGGAAAGATTGGGAAGATGATATAATACCTGATGAAATTACCGAAGAAGTAGAGAATTTTGAGAACAAACCAAAGTCCAATCTCGAAGAAACTGAAGCAATTAACTTAGGGGATTCTAAAACAGTTAAAGAAACTCGCATTAGCATTCATCTATCAACAACAGAGAAGGAAGAGTACATCAAGTTTCTAATGGAATATGAGGATATTTTTGCATGATCTTATGACGACATGGCCGGGTTAAGCACATCCATAGTGGCTCACAAGCTACCTACCAACCCTATATGTCTGCAGATAAAGCAGAAGCACAGGAAATTCAAGCCAGATTTATGTTTAAAGATAAAAGAGGAGGTTACCAAGCAAATCAAAGCCAAGGTCCTTCGGGTGGTCAAGTACCTAACCTGGCTAGCCAACATTGTGCCGGTTCCAAAGAAGGATGGGAAAGTTAGGGTGTGCGTCAACTATCGAGATTTGAACAGAGCAAGTCCTAGGATGATTTCATGTTGCCCAACATACACATACTGAGCAACAACTGCGCCAAGCATGAACTCCAATCCTTTGTGGATTGCTGCGTAGGATATCACCAGATTTGGATGGACGACGACGATGTCAAAAAGACAACCTTCATCATGCCATGGGAAATATACTAATACAAAATGATGCCGTTTGGTTTGAAGAAATTCGGGGCCACTTACATGAGGGCCATGACTACTCTTTTCCATGATATGATACGCAAGAAAATAGAGGTGTACATGGATGATGTCATCATTAAGTCAAAAAGGAGTTCGGATCACATAGCAGACCTGAGGAAGTTTTTTGACCGACTACGAAAGTACAATCTGAAGTGGAATCCTACAAAATGTGCTTTTGAAGTCCCTGCTAAAAAGTTGTTGGGTTTCATCGTCAGTCACCGCGGTATTGAGTTGAACCCGTCAAAGATCAAAGCTATTCAGGACCTACCACCGCCAAAGAGCAAGAAGGATGTAATGGCTTTTCTTGGCCGCCTCAATTACATAGGCCGCTTTATAGCACAATCAATGGTAATATTTGAGCCAATCTTCAAAATGCTGAGGAATGATGCTGGGACGAGTTGGACTGAAGAGTGTCAAAAGGCTTTTGATAAGATCAAGGAGTACCTGTCTAAGCCAGCCGTGTTAGTCCCACCAGAGCCCGGGAGACCTTTACTGCTATACCTATCCGTGTTGGATGGAGCCTTTGATTGTGTCTTGGGGCAACATGACGAGACCGAGAGGAAGTAGCACGCAATATACTACATGAGTAAGAAGTTCACACCTTACGAAGCACGGTACTCTTTGTTAGAATGTACCTGTTGTGCCTTAACATGGATAGCCCAGAAATTAAGACATTACTTCTGCGCATACACCACATACCTCGTATCAAAGATGGATCCGCTAAAATACATCTTTCAGAAACCCATGCCTATAGGTAAGCATTGGCCGACCACTTGGCGGAGAACCCCGTGGACGGAGAGTACAAACCATTAAGACGTATTTTCCTGATAAGGAAGTATCGTTTATAGGGGAGGACATTGTCGAAATATATGATAGATGGAGGATATTTTTTTATGGAGCTGCAAAGTTCAAAGGAGTGGGAATTAGAGCTGTTTTGTTATCAGAAACTGGTCAACATTACACGGTATCCGCCAAGCTCAAATTCCTGTGCACCAACAATATGGTAGAATATGAGGCTTATATCTTAGGACTCAGATTGGCGATCAACATAAATATTCAAGAATTTCTAGTAATCGGAGATTTAGATTTGCTAATAAATCAGGTACTCGGAGAATGGGCCACCAAAAATACCAATATACTACCATACATGTGCTATGTGCAAGATTTGATCAAGAGATTCACAAATATAGAGTTCAAACATGATCTGAGAATTTAGAATGAGTTCACAGATGTGCTGGCTACCTTGTCTTCCATGATACAACATCCAAACAAGAATTTTAATGATCTAATCCCAATTGTAATAATCCGATCGGTCGTTTTGAGGTTTAGCACCCTGTTCAGTGGCTTAAGGACTCGATCAACTTCGTATTATGTAGTATGACTTACGTGTATGGCTGGGTTCGATTTTCATATGATTCGGGATCGATTTGGAAGAAGGATTCTTGTTTTAGAAGCTTAAGCGGTAAGAGTTGACTAGAGTTTGACTTTTGTGTTGACGACTACAGAATGGTGTTTTGATGATTCAAATAGATTTGTATGGTGATTTTGGACTTAGGCATATGTTCGAATTTAGATTTGGAAGTCCGTAGGTTGATTTGATGCATTTTGACGAAGATTGGAAAGTTGAAGGTTTGGAAGGTTGAGAGATTTGACCAGAAGTTGACTTTGTGGATATCAGGTTTGAATTTTGATTCCGGGAGTTGGTATAGCTCCTTTGTGTCATTTGGAACTTGCATGAAAAATTTGATGTCATTACGGGTTGATTTGATATGATTTGGTGCGAGTTGTAGAAGTTGAAAGTTTATAAGTTCATTAAGTTCAATTCGAGATGCGATTCATAGTTTTGATATTGTTAGTTATGATTTGAGGCCTCGAGCAAGTCCGCGTTATGCTAAGAAACTTGTTGGTATGTTTGGACGGGGTCCCGGGGACCCCGGGTGTGTTTCGGACGAGTTTTAGATCATTTCTATGTTTTGGGCAGGTCTGGTTCTGGTGTTTCACATCTGCGCATTCTGAAGCGTAGGTGCGGACATGCTTCTACGTGATTTTTGTTGCTTCTGTGAGTTGGTGCATGTCCCGTTGTTTCGCTTCTGCGGATAGGGGACCACAGGTACGGGTACACATCTGCGGAGATGGATCGCAACTACGAGGTTGAGGCTCCAGTTGGTTTACGCTTCTGCAGATGTTTCTCACGCTACTGCGGGATCGCAGATGCGATAGCTGGCTCGTAGGTGTAGTTCCTAGGATGTTAAGTAAAGACCGCAGATGCAGTAATTGTGCTCACAGGTGCGCTTCTTTGGTCCACAAATGTGGATGTTCTGGACAGAACATATTATATATTGTAGGGTTTGATATTTTTATCACTTTTTGAGTTAGAGACCTCGGTTTTGGGCGATTTTGGAGAGAATTTTCATGATTGGGGTAAGTATTCTTTATCCGAATTTGATTATATTTCATGATTCCATCTTTATTTTTAACATTAAATTAGTAATTTGAATTGGAGGAAATGAGAATTTTTGTAAAACCTTTCAAAAATATAAAATGAGGATTTGAAGGCTGATTTGATGTCAAAATTAGATAATTTTGGTATGGTTGGACTCGTATTGGAATGAGTGTTCAGGTTTTATAAATTTTGTCGGGTTTCGAGGTGCGGTCCTGGGGTTGACTTTTTAGTTTTTATTAAAGATCGAAGCTTTATTATCCGCAATTGTTTCCTATGATTTGTATTCATGATATTGAGTTGTTTTGGCTAGATTCGTCCAGAGGTAAGTATCTTTCCTAACTTTGTGTGGGGGAACTACCCCTTAGGAATTGAGTCGCTTGTGCTATTTGTACCATATGAAAGCTGTGTACGCGAGGTGACGAGTACATACTCGAGCTTATATATGAAAATTGACCGGTTTAGACTCTTAGGCTTCTTTCATGTATTTATTTGGAATTGTTAGCACAAGTTATATTTTTATTCGTCATGTCTACTATCACATACCTTTTTTGAAGTTGTCGTTACATGTCACTTTCTTTACTTGTCGAATTTGCTCTTATATGCCTTATTTGAAGTAGTTGCCACTTTTATCATTATGTGATTTCTTTTATCGTTGAGTTACTCTTAGTTGAAATTGTTGTTACGTCCTATCCTTTTGTTGCCGGGTCATTCTCATGCATTTAGACGTAGTACTATTTCGTGCCATCTCTTTCGTTGTTAGCCTAATTCATACACTAGAATCCAAAGTTGCCATTTCATGGAAATACTTTAACTATCGAGTTTATACTTAAACAATTAAATGGAATTGAGGTTGTCGAAAGTCATTAATCTCATTTAAATGAAGTTGTATTTAAAGGGATGTTGTTCTTTGTTGAGTTATTTTCCCGTTCATTCTGTTGTTATTAAGATTCTGTACACATTGTGTTTGAGTCGTGGGCTATTTGTGATGGAAATATTGATATTGTTGGATCTTTGAAAAGGTTGTGGCCTACGGGCACTTCTAGACGAGTTGATATGTCGTGTTGTTGTGATGTTAATACATATAAACTGCTGTGTGGTTTTATTGTTGTTATGCTGAGTATAAGGGTGGCATTTCATTGTTGTTCTTATGCGGGGCATAAGGGTGGCATCTCAATGTTGTTGAATGAACGGAATGATGCGGATGGCTATTGTGTTATTGTCCGGACGGAGCGATAAGGGTGGATATTATACGGAGTGATACGGGTGGCAACAGAGTAATATGGGTGGCTATTGTGTTATTGTTAGGGTGGAGCGATAAGGGTGGCTAATATATGGAGTGATACAGGTGGAAACAGAGTGAGACAAGTGGCTAATGATATTTTCATGGCAGAGTGATATGGGTGGCTATCAGAGAGATAAGGGAGGCAATGTCTAGGATGATGTGTGATAGCTTGGGGACATTTTGTTGGTGATATTCGTGTGATGGTGTACTTTTCCTTGTGTATGTCATAAACCTTACGTGATTTGTTATGTTGCTTCGATGAGCTACTCAATGTCTTTGATATTACTTGTTGACTTGGGCTACAGTAGTACACTCGCACAAGCATACACTGTAGTATGTCACTAAAACTAGCTCAGGAGTATGAAACTTGACATTTATTGATCATGCCCATGTATTCTTGTATTATCTATTTTCACGCGGATAGTGAGCATGTGAAGATGTCGGGAAGATTGTGATTATGAGCATGTGACCACGCCGGATGGATTGTGAATGTGAGCCTGTGATCATGCCGGGCGGATTGAGATATTGGCACGTGAGTTGTCCGCGCGGTTGTTATTTAAAATGTGGGCATAAGGTGCCGTGAGCATATGATGGTGGGTTGAGACCCGTGACTTGTGACTATGAGATGGGGTATCTCGGGTAATTTTTGTTGCAAAACTTTTGTTAAAACGTCTTGTTTTATTGGTTGTCATTTGTGTCCTTTATTTGGTTTCAATGGTATTTTCACGGTGTTCTTATTGCTTTATTGTTTATGTCACATGTTGATTCTTGTTGCCATTTACTAATTCCTTCTTTCATTATTAGCTTTATACTTTTATATTGTACATGTTATTTTGTCTAGTGGGTTTCTTGGAGTGTACCTCGTCACTACTCCATTGAGGTTAGTCTTCATACTTACTGGGTACCGATCGTAGTATACTCATACTACGCTTCTGCACATTTTTGTGTAGAGCAAGGTATTGGAGATATGGGACTCGGGCAGAGTTAGCTTATTGGTCGCGAGGATTCAAGGTAGAGTTGCTTGGTCATCGCAGTCCCTTGGAGTTCTTTCCTTTCAGTGTAGTGTCAACTTGTTATTTGAACAGTATTGTATTTCTATCTTTGATATCTTTCCATGTACCTAGCTAGAGTTCGTGACTCTATATTACCGGTCTTGGGAGGTTGTTATGATTATTTGTATGTAGGCTCATGTCGCTCTTGTTTCAGTATTCATATTAAACTCTGTTTCAAATTATCATGGTTAAAACTGGCTTGATTGCTATAATAATCAACTTACCTAGTCTTAGAGACTAGGTGCCATCACGACATCCTACAGAGGGAGTTTAGGGTCGTGGCAATAATAGAAATCCGAAAGCAGACAGCTTATTGTGCTCATGTTGAAGAAGAGTTTGATGGAAATCCATGGTTTCATGATATAAAGGAGTATTTGGAGAAAAGGATAATACCCAGGAAATGCTACGCACACTCATATGCATACGCTTCGAAGATTGGCCAGCCATTTCTTTCAGAGCGGAGGAATTATGTATAGAAGGACTCCTGGTTTGGGACTGTTACGATGTGTCGATGACAATGAGGCATCTAAGTTGCTCAAAGAGATACACGCCGGAACTTGCGAACCTCACATGAATGGGTTCGTTCTAGAAAAGAAGATATTAAGGGCAGGGTATTTCTGGATGACTATGGAGATAGACTGCATCAAATATGTGCAAAAGTGCCACTAATTCCCGGTATATGGTGATATGATATGGGTGTCACCCAACGAACTTAATGCAACAAGTTCACCCTAGCCTTTCTCTGCCTGGGGCATGGATGTCATCAGACAAATTGAACCCGCTTCTTCCAAAGGACACAAATTCATCTTGGAGGCCATAGATTACTTCACAAAATAGGTTGAAGCTACTTCCTATAAAGTTGTGACCAAGAAGGTCGTAGCAGATTTCGTCCGGGATCGTATTATTTGCCGATTCAGAGTACCTGAGTCAATCATTACTGACAATTCTGCCAATCTCATAAGTGATCTGATGAAATCCATGTGCGAGACATTCAAAATCAAGCACCAAAACTCTACAACATATAGGCCACAAATGAATTGGGTCGTGGAAGCCACCCACAAGAATATCAAGAAGATATTAAGGAGGATGGTGGATAACTACAAACAATGGCATGCGAAGTTTCCATTTTCCTAGCTCAGGTAATGCCCCACGGTCCACACATCAACTGGGGCAACCCCCTATTTACCAGTCTACGGTACTGAAGCTGTTATACCCGCTAAGGTGGAGATTCCCTCCCTAAGGATCATATAGGAGGCCGAGCTCAGCGATGCAGAATGGATACAAAGCTAGTATGAGAAATTGGCTCTCATTGACAGTAAAAGGATGAACGTGGTGTGTCACGATCAAATCTAGCAGAATAGAATGGCAAGGGCTTTCAACAAGAAGGTTAGACCGAGGCAATTCATACCGGGTGAAATGGATCTTCCCGCATCAGGATGAAGCAAAAGGAAAGTTCTTACCTAACTGGAAAGGTCTTTACATAGTTCATCGAGTACTGGCAGGAGGACTCATGTTTGCAGAGATGGAAGGAGAAATATGGCCAAAACCTATCCACTTGGATGCCGTCAAGAGATATTATGTTTGAAATTGTATCTGCACTTTCCATATAATGTAAGATGAACTACGTTTGACCTGATTTCAGTTTAAGAGAGGATACGTTGGTAGCCTTGTGAGTTCAGTCATATCATAATAAAATCTTCACTCCCCTCTACGGTCAGGAACCAGGGCAAGATTTTGAGTTTTCGTCAATCTCATTATGTCATGGATCGCCAAGAAGTGCATCGCCGGGAGTATACTTTAAACTGGGGCAGAATGTTGAGAGGGGTCCTCAAAATTCCGAGTTAAGAAGGTCGCAATGTTCAAATCATGTCACGTCTATGATTTGACTAAACTGTTTACTTTTGTAAATTATTTTGCATTACTTACAAATGATTTACCATAAATGCATATTTTCGAAAACACCACATCTCTATAGCAGCCAGGTGTTACCCAAGGTGACTCGAATAAGGCATCAAGACAGAAATGAAGGAGAATTGAGGAATCGAGATCACGAACCGACCATCCCCCCCCCCCACACACACAATCTTTCTTTAGATGCAAGCATAATGGACATAAAAAGAACTTCCACAACAAACATATATACAACAAGACCACTATCCTCGCACCAAGAGAAGTTGTCGAGCACAAACACGTCCAGCTAAGAACCACTTTGCTTCTTCATATTTAATCGCCGCTTTTCTTTGCATAGGGATAAGCACTACCCTCATCACTGCATAGGGCTAAGCACTTCCCTCATCACTGCATAGGGCTAAGCACTTCCCTCATCACTGCATAGGGCTAAGCACTTCCCTCATTTATTTGCATGACACTAAAAACTGTCTCCATTATATTGCATGAGGCTAAACACTGCCTCCATTATTGCATAAGGCTAAATGTTGCCTTTCTGTGCATAGCGCTAAGCACTGCCCTCATTATATTGCATGAGGCTAAACACTGTCTCCATTATTACATAAGGTTAAACGTTTCCTTTCTCTACATAGGGCTAAGTCACATCCCTCATCACATCGTATGAGGCTAAGCACTTCCTCCATTATTGCATAAGGCTAAACACTACCTTTCTTTGCATGAGACTAAGCATTGTCTGCATTACATTGCATGAGGCTAAACACTGCCTCCATTATTGCATAAGGCTAAATGCTACCTTTATTTGCATAAGGCTAAACACTGCCTTTCTTTGTATGAGACTAAGCATTGTCTCCATCATATTTCATAGGGCTAAACACTTCCCTCATTATATCGTATGATACTAAGCGATGTCTCCATCATTTGCATAAGGCTAAAGCACTGTCTTATCTTGTTCTCGCATACAACTAAGCATCACATGTTCCCTATATCAAGAAATCAATATCAATGCACTCGTGCATTGCATGGGCAGAAACAGCGCCACATTGTCCGAAGGCGTCATAGTCGGATGGCATCATCCTCATAGCCGAAGACATCTTGCCATGGCCAGAGGATGTCTCGAAACCGCACATCATTATTCAAAGGCTTCATCTTCCAGAGGCACCATACTCATGGCCCGAAGATACCATTTCATGGCCTGCGAATCCCTTATTATACATTTCATGTCGTAGGACGTTATGGTCTAAGGACATCATCCTCATCGTTTGAAAGACAACTCTCATGGTCCGAAGGAAATTTGCATCATGTTTAAATTTTCGCAATAACTACATATATTCACGTGCATCGTGTTGTAAGTTTTGCAGGTAACTCGGGAGGTAACCGTCCTACAAACAAGAGCAATTCTCGCTCCGGTTTCCGTTCACAACATTCACATCCTTTGATTACCTTAAATGTAACTGATCATCAGCAATTGATCGTTTCTATTACGTAACTGCTCAAACATTTATCTTGAATATCCATAACGCTCAAATTCTTATGCATAGCCCCGCCTGAAATTATCCTTTGCTTATGACACTATCCTATCCAGAAAAGATCCTTCTTCGAAACGCACGCCTTTCTTATAATAACTCCACCGGCTTTGTTCACCATTGGATCTAGAATTACGCACAGCCTGATTCCCCTAACACCAGGGATATGTAGGCAACTCAAGAACCAGGGTTCGACCCCATTTTTCAAAAAATACCTTATCCTTGATCATTCGGACAAATATCATTTTCGTTACCTGACAACTCTTTCATCATTCTCGTAAAGAGGGGGCAGCTGTTGATACCCAATTTTGCCTCATATTTTATAAATTATTCTCTATACTTTCAAAATATTATTTGCACTATTACCCAATTTATATGGGTTATATAAGTATTTTATAATTTTTAAAGCTTTAAAATTAATTTTCTTACATTTAATTTGTTCAAATGTCTATTAATTATCCCTTCAAATTATATCTAGGGTTATTTTATCATCCAAATTTATTATTTATATCCAAATATATTTTATAATATTTTATCTCATTTTTACATAATTACATTTGAATTTTTTCTATTTATCAACATTAGTTACAATAATAGCCTATATTCTATAAATAATTGCGTCTATTATATTATTTATGCCAAAATAGCATTTTATATTTTTATAATATGGAGTTATTATTTTCAAGTATTTTACTGCATAAATAATATTTTTTATAATTTTATTAGACATTTACTAATTTTGTCAATCTCCGGACTATTTTAACGGCCCACACCCCAAAATCTCTGGCCCAAACCAAACGACACCTTTGACTAAACCCGATCGTGATCCGTTTCAAATGACCCGCCCCACTCAATTTTTAATCCTGGCCGTTGATCTCTCAAGACCAATGGCCATTGCATACCCTACCCCTTTAATTACCCGAACCCCCCGAAACCCTACCCATTCTCTCTTAGACGCCGCCCTCAAATGCCCTTACTCTCCCCTTTTCATCTCATGTGAAACCCTAGTCGTTTCCTCCATTATCTTCTCCAATTTCGACCCTAATATGGAATCTCCCCGTGATTTCCCTTCCATATATGCTTTATCTCCCTGTTACTTACATGGTTATGGTATCACCTAGTACTTGCCTATTTTTGGCAAGTACCAGGTCTTAAATCGAAAACAACCATACCCAATCTTCAAGATCTAGAAGATGTTTCATCTATATATATTCATGGCAAGGTTATATGGGTCCGATTTACCAAGATTCTTCGACCAATCTTTGATTCCGGGCAAAATTGGGGTTCGCCTGATTTTTCTCCTAATTTGATTCTAAATCGATTTTGCATGCTCTTCTTTCCTCATTTATGCTTGATTGACTGTGTTTTCTTGTTTGTTCATCTAATTTTGCTACTATAAAAACCCCTCCCCATTTCCCCTAGAAAAGACCTTAACTACTGCTATTACTCTCCCACTGTAACAACCCGACCGGTCGTTTTGAGTTTTAGCATGTCATTCAGTGGTTTGAGACCCTAAGCAGCTTCACTTCAGGTATTATGACTTGTACGCATGGTCGGAATTTAATTTCGGGAAGTTCGGGGTTGATTTGGAAAGAAAATTCTAATTTTGGAAGCCTTAAGTTGAAGGAATTGACAAAAGTGTGATTTTTGAGTAGACGACCTCGTAATCGGGATTTGAAGGTTCCAACAGGGTCATATGATAATTTTGGACTTGTGCGTATGTCAGGATCGGGTTTTGGATGACCCGGGAGCGTTTCGGCGCTTATTGTGGAAATTGGCATTTTGGAAGAATTTCATAAAAATTGGGCTGAGGAGTATTTCAATGTTATCGAGGTCCGTTTGGGATTCTGAGTCTGGGAATAGCTCCGTATGGTGATTCTAGTATTGGGAGCGCATCCGAAAGTGGATTTGGAGGTCCGTAGGTCATTTCGGTGTCATTTGGCAAAAGTTAGAAATTTGAAGGTTTTTGGAAAGTTTGACCGGGAGAGGACTTTGTGATATCGGGGTCGTATTCCGATTCCGGAAGTTGGAGTAGGTCCGTAATGTGGAATGTGACTTATGTGCAAATTTTAAGGTCAATAGGACGTGATTTGAAAGGTTTTGGCATCGAATGTAGAAGTTTGAAGTTCTAAAGTTCATTAAGCTTAAATTGGGGTGTGATTCATGATTTCGATGTTGTTTGGCATGATTTGAGGGTTCGAGCGAGTCCGTTTTATGATTCCAAACTTGTTGGTATGTTCGGGCGGGGCCCTGAGTGACAATCGGACGAGGCTCGGACCAAGTTGGAAAATGGGAGCAATAGCTGAAGCTCCCAGTTTATGTCATAATCGCACCTGCACTTGGCCAGCCGCAGGTGCGAGCTACGAGCCGCAGAAGCGAAAGAGTGAGGGCAGCCCAGCCACCGCAGGTGTGAGAGCAGTAGTCGGAGGAGCGGATGGGCACGCAGAAGCGGTCCCTTTTGTCCGCAGATGCGGAGCTTGGCCAGGTAAGGGAAATGCGTACCTGCGAGGATTTTGTCATAGGTGCGGGGCTGCAGATGCGGCCAAGGCACCGCAGGTGCAAAATATCGCTGGGCAGAATCGTTTTAAGAGCGGGATTTGGCTCTTCTTCTCTCATTTTAACTTGGTTGGGGCGATTTTGGAGAGTTTCAAGGAGGGATTTTCATCATCTATGTCAAGGTAAGTGATTCCCGCGTATTGTGAGTTAAATACAAGATTTATACATGGATTCAAGCATGAAAATTTGAAGAAATTTGGGATTTTGAAGAAAAAACCTAGAAATTGGTATTCTTGAATTTTGATCACAAATTTGGACATGAAATTGAGAATAAATTATATATTTGAGTTCGTTGTGCTATGGGTAGTGTTTGCCTTCGAAAAGTTTCGGAATCCGAACACGTGGGCCAGAGGGTTGCTTTATTGATTTTTTGAGCGGAGATGTAAATTGTTATAAATTGATTAATTATGAGTATTAGATTATATTTTGATTGTGTTGCATCTTATTTGACTAGTATTTGATCAGCGGTCGCCGGTTTGAGGTGTTAGGGCGGTGTTGGAGCCGGTTTTGGAATGTCGGAGTGAGGTAAGTTTCCTGTCTAACTCTGTGAAGGGAAAACTACCCCTAGGTGATATATTTGATGTGTACAACTTGTTGCGGGAACTACGTACGCACGAGGTGATGAGAGTCCGTACGTAGTTAGATTCATGTTATTGTCCGGGTAGACTTAGGTTCACACCATGCTGTACTTATACTATAGGGATTCTCCTTGCTCGTTTAATTCTTTATTTTACATTTCTACTTGAGACTAGACTTGCTATTGTAGAGACTTCACGATTTCATAATTAGTCACCGAATAACTTTACTCCTCTTACGACATGTTTCTGTGATATATATACACTTTATTGAAAGATTTTGTTAAAGAAATTACAACTCACACGTTTATTCGTGAGTAGGGTTAAGGACCCGTCAAATCTTCTTACTCTAATGGGATCGGGTCGTTCGCCTCGGCAGGATTATGTATTTCACTCTTATGGGATCAGGTCGTTCGCCTCGGCAAGATTATGTATTTCACTCTTATGGGATCGGGTCGTTCGCCTCGGAAGGATTATGTATTTCACTCTTATGGGATCGAGTCGTTCGCCTCGGCAGGATTATGTATTTCACTATTATTGGATCGGGCCGATCGCCTCGGCAGGATTTATATATCACACTCTCATGGGAGCGGGTCGTTCACCTCGACAGTTTAATAGATGCATCTATGGTTCGTGCCGTTCGACCCTCGGCAGTGCACAGTTTAAATATTTATGTTGGATCAGGTCGTACGCCTCGATATTTCCTATATCATGTCCTCATGGAATCGTGGGTAATATTTGGCAAGAAGCCAGTGTATCTGTGAGTTTTCCCAATTTGAGTTATGACAATCTATCTGATGAGATCCACTATATCTATATATATGCTCCGGTTAAGGAGGGAATTTCTAATGGAGAGCTTGAGTTTCTCGTAAAGAGGGGGATTTGTACCACGTGATTTATACTTATTTATCTCATTTATTTACTCTGCCTCATATTTACTTATCTCTTTACCGTACCTGATGTTATTGGACCACTAGTGAGTGTCGATGTCGACCCCTCGTCACTACTCCTCCGAAACATTTTTGTGCAGGTACATATGTGACTAGTGGCCTTGTGAGAGCAGAGGCGTGTATGCATGCGGGGACTTACGTGAGCTACATTCCATATTACGACCCGCAGCCGGCAGAGTCTCCTTCAGAGTATTTATATTTCTCCTGTCCAAATTTGTATTCCGGACAGATGCTGTATTTTATTTTACATTACTAGTTGACGCTCATGCACTTGTGACACCGGGTTTTGAGGTGATTTTGGGTTGTCCTGTACTGAAATTGTTAAAAATATTATTATTTACTCTGTAAATTTTCATCTTTTACTATTTAATCGAAGGAAATATGATTTTCAAAAATATTAAAAATAAGAACCATATTAAGTATTTATTTTTGGCTTGCTAGACAGCAGCGTCCAACGCCATCACGACCTTTAATGGATTTTGGATTGTGACACTCACTCTCACTCGTTCTACTATTCTAAATTTGAGACCTTGGCCGGCTGAAAGCCAAGGCCACCAGAATTCGATTGTTGCTCTTTTCTCAGTCTTCAAAAAAATTGGGTTCTATCATAAAGCTTTGTATCGGCTAAGTTCACGAGTTGGAGATAAGTGGACTCGAACCGCTGACATCCTCCATAAGGTCCTTTTTTAATATATTTTTTATTGCTTTCAATTGAAATTTCTTTTGTTTTTTCTCAATATTCAATATTTATATGGGCAAATATATAAACGGCCCTTAAACTTGGTTCCAGCTTCTATTTTGACACCTTAACTTAGCGCTTTTCCTATTGTAAAACACTTTAACTCTATTTTGTTCTATACCATTTAAACATAACGCATGACCGGCCAAAGGAGCGTTATGTCCACACATGGTAAGAGCGTGAATGTTATTAATATTTTCTTAGATGGATATTCCAACGGTAAAAAAAATCCCACCTGTTAGATCCACTTCAAAACATCCGATTTTCCCATTACTTCTCTCAAAAAAACCCTAATTCCTCTTCCGTCTTCTTTCCCTTTCAAAGTCGCCATTTTCCTCTTCAACTGAAGCTTTGGTGCCCACGCTTGAATCTTTATCTGATTTCTTCCTCATCTTTCTCATTAATTAGTTCCATATCGCAAAAATCAACAACTTCACGCAATGGAATAAATATTTGCCATTGTGGATTGAATGCGCCACTGACTATATCATGGTCACCTGCAAACCCAGGTCATCGATTTTATGATTGTAAATTGGTAAGTCGATCATATTGCTTAGACCCTTGAATTTGTTGAAAAAGAAATCTATTTTTAATTTTTTTGGCCATATTTCTTTTTTAATTTTGTAGGGTCGAGGTGGATGCAAATACTTCAAATGGCATGATGATGAAATGCCCGACCAAGCTAAGAGGGTTATACGGAGTCGGTTGAAGAGAGTCAAAAAAACTGAGAAAACAGTTGTGCGGTTGAAATGATTATTTGTTGTGGTAGTGGTGCAGTTTCTATGGATTTGGCTTTATTGATGCTGGTGGTTTGAAGAACAATGTCGTATTTTTATGATATGCTGGTGATAATGGTATTATAGTTGTTGCTATTAGTTCAAGAACAATGTAATATGTTGGAAGTAGGTACTAGGAATTTGACCTTTTGTTAATGTACACTATCTTGTTATGAATGAAATGGCAATGACCAATTTTTGATGCAAATTGAAGATCAGTTGCACTTCATATTGTGTTATGAATGAAATTCAAATTCATATTCATGAACTGAAAACATAACTGCCCAAACATATTCATGAATTGAAAACATAACTGCCCAAACAATCAATTGCATAATGTGAAGAACTAGCATTACATCGAAGCTCAAAAATAGAGCATTATTTTGGTCTACAAATTACAAAAACAGAGCATTGTTTTCCCAAACAAATAACTGCCTAAACTAGTAAACTCTAACAGAGCATAATGTATCAAATAGAGCATAACTGCCCAAATAAAAAACTGGCAGTGACATCTTAGATAACATAAACAAAAGCTGGTCTGCTTCACAGTGTAGATGTAGCTAAACTTGTTTGACTTGAAGGGCCTTTTTTCCTTGTTGCACTCATCTGCTAAAGTTGTGACCTTGTCACTGCATTTCTTCCTTTAAATTTCAATCCGGGGAGCTTAAATCCAATGTCTAAGTTAGTTGCAGATGTATCCTTGAATGTCCTGGCTAATATAACTCTCTCAGATAATATGCCAGGCTGTAAAATACAATGAATTAGTAAAAATAGAACAATTTCAGCCCACAAAACTGCATTACAATAAACTATACACCCTTACATTCAGGATAGTAGTTCCAGAAATAGTGTCAGTGAAAATCCCAAAACCAGTATGCCTTGGCCTTTTATGTCCAATGGTTGTTGCATTAGCCGAGCCTCCTCCTAGTGTAGTTCCTCTTCCTTTTTCCCTGCCTAGTCCAGGGCCTCCTGTATATTGAGATGTTGAATGTTGTGTGGTAGTAGAGCTTCATGTAGCAGATGTGAATACACCCCTACCAATGCCAAGTGTAGTTCCTTTTCCTTTTTCTCTTCCCCTACCAAGCCCAGTTGATTGATTGTTACTTTGTCTTTTGACAACACTTGTATCCTCACATATAGACGATGGATTGCTTTGTTGAGATGGTATTTCCAGAGATGATCTTGGTAGAGGTGGTGGAATATTTTAACTTTGTTGAGTAGCACTTCTTGGAACATGCTGACATAAGTAAAAGAAAAGAATATCAGAATTGCAAAACAAGAATGTAAAAGACAAAATTACAAATATGAGAACTTACCGTATTCCTGCATCCAGATTTGTTGTGGCATGTTTGTTAGCAGTTTGAACAAGTCATCTTTACCCCTTTATTTTATAGTTTACCATGCTTTTTCCTTGGTTCATCCTTGGCTTTTCTCTTACATCTCTTTGGTCTACCTGGCATAGGTTTAGGTTTCGGAGGCTCTATACATGGATTTGATGAATCTGGCCACATCTTCATGTTGGAAATTGGTTGAATGAAATGCTGGTAAGCTTTAAGGAAAGTTTCCTTCCTATACCAGTGGGAAACATAATCCTCTGGGTCCATTTCTATATCATAGAATGCACATACTATATGTTGACATGGAATGCCCCTCAACATCCATGATCTGCAAGTACATGTCATGATATTAAAATCAACAATGAATCTGTACACACCTTCATCAACTTCAAACCCATGTTCTGCATTCCACATAACCTTACACCTTCTAGGGAGGGCTTTGTTCTCTTCCAGTATCATCCTAGCCATTGGTGCAATGTCAGTAACCCAAGTCTCAACAAACTTCCTCATTTTAATGGTCCTATTCATGATTTTATGTCTAATTTCTTCCAACATAGTTATAACAGACTTGTGCCTAGGACCTACTATCCAAGAATTGAATGTTTCACACATGTTATTCTCAATGACATCACACTTTGAATCTTCTCTAAAGTATGCCCTACACTAATACTCTTTATCATACTTCAACAAGTATTTACATATCTTATAACCAAGTTTATTCATTGCTTCAAGTTCTTCCTTGAATTTCACTTCATAAGATCCTTTGGCACATCTACAGAAATGTTTCCTCCTTTCTTCACCTCTCCAGTTTTTGGACCAGTTAGACCAAATGTGTCTAGCACACATTCTGTGTTCTGTCATTGGTAGTAATTCTCTTATAGTTGGTATTAGCCCCTACAAAAAAATAGTAATAACTGTTAGTGGACATAACTAGAAAAAGAAAAACTAAAAGTTGATTGTAACTTTACCTTTTGCATATATAACATAACAATTAAGCCAACACCATTTTCTAACTGTAAATCTACAATCAAATATGTGATGAACCATCTCCAAGAGTGTTTTGTCTCTTGATCAACTACAGCCCATGCAATAGGAAACATTTGATTGTTCCCATTTCTACCAACTGCAACAAGTAACTCACCCTTGCAGATTTCCTTTAGAAAACAACCATCAAATCCTATGATCCTTCTGCACCCTTCTAGCCATTCTCTTTTCAAAGCATCTAAACATAGATAGAAATAGACAAACAGTTTCTTGCTAGGAAGAGTCTCACTATCTGTTCTGATCCAGCATGAACTCCCAAGATTTGTTTGCTTAATAATATCAGTATAATTAGCAAGTCTGTTAAATTCCATCCTCTAGTCACCCATGAATTGACTTATCACCATATACTTAACCATGTAACAAATAGTCCTTCCAACATACAAATCTAACTTATCCCTGACCAAATCCTGAATCTCCCACAACTTAATATTTGGCTGGGAAATAATCGTATATTATACTTATTGGCAATGTACTTAGAAGTACATAATTTGTTCTTGTTTTTGGTGTTGCACTTATGAGCTGGATGGTACTTCTACATGGTAAAGTCACATAAATCCCCATAATTGCTTGCATACAATTCCTAGTTACGCTTGGCTTCTTTACACTTAACTCTAACCCTATCTTTTTCATTAGGCCTAATTTTTAGTTGCACTTTGTTCTCCACATCATATGAGGCTGCTACTTTTCTAAACTCTACAGCATTTTCAAATACCATACCAAGCTCAAAAATAAAAAGGTAGCAGTCAGGGTCAAACCTTACCTTTTTACTTCTCCTTCTAGGAGGTAAGTCAATACCCCTTTCAGCTAAAACATCTAAGTCATTTGTGCTATCATCACTTCCAATATAAGAACTAGTGTAGTAGTCTTCATCCCCTCCTAATTTTCCAGCAAACCTGTCCTCCTTAGATAGTCTACCAATATCCTCAAAGCCTTTATCTATTCCAGCTTCTCCCAGAATAATCTCTTCAGTTAGAGTAGGCTTCTTTCACTGTTTCTTCTGTTTTTTCTTGTTTCTTCTTTCATGCCTCAATGAAGTGAGCTTTTCATTCACATCACTATCATCTTCATCAGGAATGTTATCTAATTCAGACTCACTACTTGACAGATCTGATGCCAGACCAACATCTATGTTTGTTATTTTTTCAGCCAAAAATGTGTTATCTGCATTACTTTCTTGGACATTTATATCCTCTGGAACAGTAGATATTGCCCTAGCCTCTTTATTTAATATATTTTCACTTTGTTCAACAACTTTTGGCCCATATAAAATGCCACATGGCACAATCTCATCAACCAACAAAGGCTCATTACTACAAGCTTAATAAACAAATCTAAATGATCAAGATGATTAAGGTGACAAACTGTATTATACAGTTGTTCATCATTTTCAATCAAGACAAAGTCATTAGATTTCAGAATAATTAAATAGAAACCCTCTACCCCAGCATACCTCATATCCTTTGTGTAGGACAGAAGCTCAAAAAGAGAAAAGTGGTCTTTGTCTATCATGTGACCATCCTCACCCCTGTCTCCTATATATCTTGGGTCAGGATCCTTGACAATATGTCCACCATAGTGAAAATCGACAAGAATATATTCGTCTACAGACATGTCTAGATTTACCACTATATTGAAAAAACAAAAAGCAAAACAGAGGATGTTAGTAGATTCCCCGACCCAAAATTATAAAAATACCCAAATTTCACAAACTCCAATCAAACTAAATTACAACAACCAAAAACAACTATGTTTTCAGTAAATAAAAGCTTACCACAAAGGAAAACTTCGATTGAAATAGCATAAACCGCGAAACTCCAGTCACGACCAACTCCAGTTACGACCAACTCCACTCACCACCACGGTCAAAAGAAGTAAATGATTACCCGTATTAGTAATATAACCGACCAAGATGTTAACGGACAGTTGAATCTAACTCAAAATCGATGAAATTTCCACCGAGAATCGGTCTCAATGTAGTTCATTAGGGTTTATTAGGCTAAATAAAGGGGATTTTGGGTGGAATATCGATTAACTGAGGCGAGGTAAAATGTGGGTAAGGTAAAAAGGGATATTTTTATCCTACCTGGATAAATAAACACGTGTCAGACTATTCTTGGTATGTTATTCCACGTGGAAAGCGTTTAAAAATACGCGCTTAAGTTTTTACAACACGGTCATGTATTGTGTTTAAATGGTATAGACCAAAATAGAGTTAAAGTATTCAATAGGAAACGCGCTAAGTTATGGTGTCAAAATGAAAACTGAAGCCAAGTTTAAGGGGTCGTACACCTATTTGGCCTATTTATATTGACAACAGTATATCAAACAAATATAATTGATTGTGATAAATGAAGTGGATCTATTTAGTTTTATTTTATGTTTAAAATTAATTAAAAAATGTGAATGTATTTTTTTAGATTTCTTCCTTCAATGGTTTTTGATTGTCTTGTCTAATCTCTTTTTTTTTTCTTCGGATTGGATCTACACAATTTTTTCGATATTTTCTTCGGGTTGTTAACTCAACGGTTGAGTACTCAGCTTTTAAGTTGTAATGAAAGTGAAGGACCCACGACAATGACAGAACATCCTGAATAATCACTACCCAACCTACTAGATCCTTTACTTAAAAATAAGGGTAAGAAGTAATTTTATCCATCTCTGAATGTACACCCAACGGATTATTGTATCCATATTAATGGAATGCGGCCAGATGAAGAAGACTGGCGCCTACTAAAATAAAGGGAAATAATTGATGAAGACTAAAAAAAATAATTTAAAGTGGCATTGTCCATGGAGAACCCATCCCAAAGGAGCCATATGAGGTGAAAATCTCACGTACAGTTCTGGAACGGACATTCTTTCAATTGAATGGCGATTGTAACGGATGTCGGCTCAATCCGAAGAAAGTTACATGGAAGCTTTGTAAAATTATTATGAAGCTATGCGACAAGAAATATATCCCTATGATCAAAGTTATATACTCTATAATATAGGGCTTATCCACACAAGTAATAGAGAGCATATGAAAGCTTTGGAATATTATTTTCGAGTACTAGAACGAAACTCATTCTTACCATAAGCTTTTAATAATATGGTTGTGATCTATCATTACGTGCGACTATCTTCACTATGGAGAGAAAAACAAATCTAGTAAAGTAACTACTAGGACCAAATAGTCTTTCTACATATGCATCGTCTAAAACAACGATTTTTATCAGATGTAGCAAAGAATGAAAGTTCATAGAAGGTGCGAGCATTGTCCGGGGTTCACTTGAAACCCTTGGAAACTCTATGCACTGGGATTTTGGGTGTCCTGCTGTTCTTTCTCTACTACTTCTAACTAAACTACTATTGACACTTAATTTTCTCTTTTACCCGCTCATTACTCTGTAAATTGGTGAGTACCTTGACTCTTGCAATTCTATTTTTCTTTTTGCTGGTGTTCAATGCTCTATATGTTCATGCTGTTTAAACTTTTATGAACCAATATGATTTCAATATTGTGTTATATTCATCTGCAATCCTATTTACCTTGAAGCTATTTTGCAGTTATGTAGTTTTGGTATCCAAACTTGCCTAAATTTGAAACTTCAATAGATGCTCATTATGTGTGTTTAGCTTGAATAACTTCTAACTATCGTAAGCCTGCTTAGTCGATTACGTTTATGTGTATTTGAGTTCTTATTTGTTATTTTTTATGAGTCTACCTCCATGTCTGCTTTGGATGCTTGTAAGAAAGTAATTCATGCCAGTACCTTCTTATGTACTTCTTTCTGTTAAAATCCTTCATGTACAATCTGCTATTTTCCTATAGCAAATCCATGATCATATGAACAATATTTGAACCTTGGGTAAACATGACTTATGTCTTTCTCTGCTATTTGTGAACCCACTATTGTATTTTTTGCATGGTTTTAGTGAAACTTTATTATCATGACGTTATTCTATAGCACCATGTCTGCTAGTATTAACTTTGATACCTTAGGGCAATCATGGATACATATAATTGAGCTCAGCATGTGTGATCGACCTACAGAATCTCTGACTTCTCTAGAACTAGGTGAATACTTGCTAACTGCCTTGTCACACCCAGTAAACTTTGTTTATCATATTGGTTTATTTTGGACATTCACGATAGGAATGTATGTATGTATATAGGATTAGTCTCAATCATGTCTTGCCCTAGAACTTCCTATTAAGTCTTCTATGTATGAACTTCTATTCAATCAGAATTCGTTTTGAGCAATGTCTGTCTTGAACCCCTGATTGTTGAAATCTCCTTGAGAAATTTTAGCCAAAATTGTTTTGTTCTTGTTTCATGTTCTTCTTTTATATCTTGGGTATCATTTTGTTTAAAGTCCAGTGTCTCTATTAGCTATAACACCAAGCATCCAATATGTATGTGTCTATATCTGAAGTTGTTTGAGCAATTAGTTTGTGTGGGCTGTTACTTGTGTTGTTTGTACTCCTGCTGGTTGTTAGCATGGTGATTGCCTTCATGTTTGGACGTGGTTTATTAAGCCATGTGTGTTGTTGGGTCTATGCACTGGATTCAGGCGTGCTTGAATCATCCTTGTGAGCCTGGGATTTTGGGCTTGTTGGGTACGCGAAAAGTAAGGCTAGTGAAGGCCCAGAAAAGCATCACTCGGTTGCTCTGTATTTATGTTGGGCTTGTAATTGTTCTATTTAAGTTTGTAACTTTTTTGTTGGGCTTGTAATTATTTTATTTTGGTTTACAAAAACTTGTAAAAATGAATGACGGAAAAATTAGTGAAAGCGGGGGTTGGGGCACTTTATTTCTTGCATAACTTGGTAGAAAACATGCTTATAGGGTCTAAATGTCTTGCCCTGCTCTATCTTTGAGAATTATCTGTGTGTAGATAACATGCCTATAGGCTGTCAACCTTGTATATTTTTCTTAGAAAACATGATTTAGGATCCTAGTTTCTAATATTAATCTTATCAACAAGACTCGTTGTTAGAAAATATGCCTATAGAATTTCAGTGCTTTACTTGCTCAACATGCTCTATTTCTATACGTTATTAGATACCATGCCTATAGTAGTTAAACATCATTCGTTATTCACTCAACCTACTCTATTGCTATGTGTTGTTAGATAGCATGCTTATAGGATCGCATTAAGTAGTTAAGACTTGCTTGCATTGATATTTCCTCCAGCCACGTGACTCGTCTAGATACTATGGCTATAGGACCTTAAATTGATTGATCAAGTTGCCTCTTTGTTACACTACCCGCCTAGAAAACATGTCTATAGGATATTACTACTCTCCTAGAAAGCATTCCTATAGGATCAAAGACGAACAATTCTACGCTTTCAATAGTCTTACTGCCCAGGCGCAAATCACCTAGAGATTATGCCTATAGACCTTTAATAGATTATAATCAGCAACTTCGATAATCCGACTAGAAGTATTATCTATGAGATTTTATTAAGTCATTCAATCACATAGAAACCATGCCTATAGGTCTTGAACAACTTTAATGCGTTTCGACTCCAAAACTGCCTACGGCCATTTTCTGCATGATTTGGAACCTAGTTAGCATAAAGCTCATGACAGTTTGTGTGCCTTTGTGACTATGTGTGGAGGCCACACAGAGTTATTTGCTAATAGGTATCCTAAAACACCTTAAAATCGTTAGGTGGTGACTCTTCTCTTTTAATATCAAATTAAAAGAGTTGTCACACGTCAAAACTCGCTTTCACAAGAAAATGGGGTGCGACAATACTATTTTGTTCTCATCTTGTGTCTATGAAGATGGTGTTGTCAAAATTTGAAGTGTATGAAAAAGTCTTGGGTCAAATGATCAATAAAGCGAAGTCAGGTCTCTATATTTCTTCAAATTTACCAGATGACAGAATCAACAAAATTGAGAACATTACTGGATTTAATTAGCTCTAATTTCCTATGCAATACTTAGAATGCCCTATCTATTTGGGTAAATATAAGATTACGTACTTCAACAATATGGTTGCTAAGGTATCCAATAGAATGCAAGGATGACAAGGAAAACTCCTGTCCTATGGAGGAAAATCTGTTCTAATTAAATTAGTCTTGCATTTTATCCCTTTGCATGTACTTTTAATTTTATACCCTCCTAAAACTGTCCTATCAAAAATTGAAAAAGTTATAGCTTATTTCTTATGGGGAAAGGAGGATAAAGAAAATAAAGTTCATTGGAAATCTTGGAGCGATTTATGATTCCCCACACAAAAGGGTGGGGCGGGATTTAGATCACTAAATGACTTTTGCAAAGTCTTTGCAGCCAAATCCTTGTGGAACTTTAGAACTAGAAGAAGTCTCCTTAAAGATTTTATAGAAGCTAAGTACCGCAAGAGGAAACATCATGTTTATAGAAATTGGTCATATGAGAAGTCTCACACATGGAAAAGGCTTGTGAATATAATGGAACATGTGAAAAAGTTTATTTTATAGAATATTGGTAATGGAAGGTCATAATTTTGGTGGGATGATTGGATTGTCAAGGGTGCTTTGGCGGAGCTAATTAATTTTTAAAAATATCCCAAGGAACAATCAAGTGCATAACTTCATTGAGAATGAAAGGAGGAATGTGGCAAAGCTCATAGATGTTGTCACGACCCAAAATCTAACCATGGTCGTGATGGCGCCTATCGTATTACAAGGCAGGCCTATTCCCCAAAATATTACTACTAAACCGATTATAAGAATTTAATAAAGTATTTCAACATTTGAATTTCCCATAAACTAAATCAACTTTAAATATAATTTTAAAAATACGGAAACGAGCCCCAAATATCGGGGTGTCACTAAGTCACGAGTGTCTAAATCTATGAACTAAGAAATGAAACTGTCTAACTGTGAATACAATCCAAAAGAAGAAATGATAAAAGGAGTGACAAGGTCCTGCGGACGCTAGCAGCTACCTTGCAATTTCCACAGATAGTCGGCCTGAACTCAACGATCGTCGCGCTGTAACTCACCTGAATCTGCACATAAAGTGCAGGGTGTAACATGAGTACAACCACCTCAGCAAGTAACAGAAATAACTAAGGAGCTGAGCAATAGTGACGAGCTAAGTAAAACAGTCCAATTATTTATTTTTCACAATTTAAAATATAAACAGAAATAAACAGGTAAATTCCATAACTCAGCAAATGCCACAAAGAAGTTTAATAGATAAATGCAGAAACAACACAAATAAATACAACCTCACAGCAGTGCCACTCCATTACTCATCACTCGCACTCAACACTCAATACTCAAAACACTCAACACTCTGCACTCATTGGGGGTGTGTACAGACTCCGGAGGGGCTCCCAAAGCCCAAGCGCTAAGCACGGACAACTCACATGCCATCATATCAATTCCTGGATCGGCACGGTCAACTCACGTGCTACGCGGACAACTCACACGCTATGGTATTAATATCCTCACAACCAGGCCCTCGGCCTCACTCAACCATGTACCTCACTAGCCTCATCATCACCAACAAATAAGGGAACACAGCCCACATCAAGTATCACCGCATATTAGCAAATAATACAGACTGAGGTAAATAGGTACAATAATTTCTATGATTGAGTACAAATAATGTGAGCATGAATAAAGCCTAAGCATGATCTCTAACATGAAGGCAAATAGGTTCAACAACCAATAAACACATAACCAAAGATAATAGCCATTAGGCCTCACAGCCTCACGGAATGGACCAAGTCTCAATCCCTCACGGTGCACACCCACACGCTCGTCACCTAGCTTGGGTATCACTTCCAAACCATCGCGTGGTGTCAAATCTCCGGGTTTATACCCTCAAAGCCAGAATTAAAATTGTTACTTACCTTAACAGCGTAAAGATCCTACTCCGGGATGCCCTCATCTCTGGACTCGTTCTCAAATGCTCTGAATCTATTCACAATCAGTACAATAATATTAATATACGCTGATGGAATGAATTCCAAAAGAAAAACTATCAAATTATGCCAAAAATTCAAAACCGACCAAAACCTGACCCCCTGGCCCACGTCTCGAAATCAGTCAGAAATGGCAGAATAATAAACCTTGACCTCTCCCGAGTCTAACCATACAAAATTTATCAAAATCCGACATTGTTTGGTCCTTCAAATCCTTAAATTACTCTTCAAATATTCTAAGTCCTAACCCCACATTTTCACTAATTACCATGATTAAACAACGGAAAATCACCATATATACAAGTATTAGGGCTCAAGTAACTTACCTCAACGAAACCCCCTTAATTCCTTCTTTAAATCTCTCCCAAAAGCTCTAAAACCGGATAGAAATGGTGAAGAATGCATCACAATTCGCGAAGTGTGATATATAGGATCGGCCCCAGGGATTCCGCACCTGCGGACCCTTTCTCGCACCTGCGGACTCGCATCTGCGGTCCCAGGTGCGCATCTGCGAAAGTCACTTAGACGCCAAGCTTCACACCTGCGGCTGCCCCTTCGCACATGCAGGCTCGCAGGTGCGATCCTCTCTTCCGCACCTGTGCTCAATGCCAGGCTTCCATTTTCCGCATCCGCGACATGACATCCGCACCTGCGATCATCGCACCTGTGGCTCACCATCCGCAGGTGCGGCCACACCAGTAGCCTTACACCAGCAGCTTCCAGCTGTATTTTCCAACTTCCAAACTCCCCGATACCCATCCGAAATCATCCTAAGCCCCTCGGGACCTCAACCAAAAATATCAACAAGTCATATATCAACATAC
Organism: Nicotiana tomentosiformis; assembly: GCF_000390325.3. Lineage (NCBI taxonomy): Eukaryota > Viridiplantae > Streptophyta > Magnoliopsida > Solanales > Solanaceae > Nicotiana > Nicotiana tomentosiformis. The sequence continues at coordinate 19,934,390 of NC_090819.1, forward strand.
CAACTTATTCGAACCTTCGAATCACTCAAAACGGCATCAAATCATCAAATTATCCTCGGATTCAAGCCTAAGAACTTTTGAATTACCAAATTCGGCAACCGATGCCGAAACCAACCAAACCACGTCCGAATGACCTTAAATTTTGCACACATATCACAAATGACATTACGAACCTACTCCAACTTTCGGAATTCCATCCCTACCCTGATATCAAATTTTCCATTGCCGACCAAAATTGTCAAATTTCCAATTTCACCAATTCAAGCCTAATTCTACCACAAACCTCCAAATCACATTCCGGACACGCTCCTAAGTCCAAAATCACCTAACGGAGCTAACAGAACCATCAGAATTCAAATCCGAGGTTGTTTACACATAGATCCATATCCGGTCCACTTTTCTAATGTAAGTTTTTAAATTATAAGACTAAGTGTCTCATTTCACTCCGAGTCCCTTCCGGACCCGAACCAACTAACCCGATAAGTCATAAATCAATTGCAAAACATAAATTGTGCAGTAAATGGGGGAACGGGGTTATAATATTCAAAATGGCTGGTCGGGTACGGAGATGTCTGTACTTATCTTCGAGAGGCTGCAGAACTTTTAGGAAAATTTCACATTCTTGGATTCTTACATATGTCCTCCCTCACACTATTGTCAATTATATTAAGGGTATCGATATACATATTGATAGGCAAGACATGCCAATATGGAATATTGATAAAAATGGTGCTTTCACTTGTAAATTGGCATGGAAGAATCTGAGGAGACAAATGAACACTTCCTTCACTTTTAAAATGATTCGGTAGAAGAAACTTCCCTTTAAAATCTCTTTCTTTATGCTAAGATTGTTGCAAAATAGCAGTCCAACTGACAAAATGGTCCAAACATTTAGAATAATCTTACCTTCTAAATGCTCTTGTTGTAATATACATAAGGAAGATACTATCATGCACCTATTTTGAAAAAGTTATATAGTGAAGTAGGTATGGTCTTTCTTTGGTCAGCATTGTGTCATTAAGATCATGGAAGGGGACATTCGACAAGTAGTCATGTCCTAGTGGTTACTCAAGCAAAAAATGATATTCATGCTGCTTTGTTGCGATGCATTCCTTCAATTATTTGTTGGGAAATCTGAAAAGCAGGTGCGCAACTAGGTTCGAGAATTTACATATGTCTGTCAGGGCTAACATTATGTAGGCTCGCAAAATTATGACTATGTAGTTAAATACTCGATTTCCTTCTATCAAACTGCCTTTAGCATACAAATCCTTATGTCATGCAATTGATTTGGCTCAACCAGTAATTACAATTAAAAGATAATACGGGGAAAACCAAAAAATGAATGGATAAAGCTAAACATTGATGGTTATTGTAATGGAAATCCGAAAAGTGCAGGAGGTGGAGGTGTCATCAGAGATTAGAAGGGTTGTTTCATCTTGGCATATGCAGAGTTCTATGGACAATGTAGCAACAATCTGGTTGGGGCTAGAGCATTGTTACAAGGGTTGAAAATGTTCATCGATACAGATTTCTTGTCTGTGATTGTAGAATCTGATTCCATATTGATTATTAATATGATTAACAACAAAATAAAGGTACCTTAGCAAATTAGACGTGTCGTGGATCATATTATTCTCCTCTCTATGGAAGGTAATTTCCTTTTTGTCCATGCTTATATATAAAGGTGTCAAACGGGCTGGGCTTGCTCGGTTCTGGACCGGCCCTAACCGGGTTTAGACCAACCCAGTAGTAAAGCGATCGGGCAGTGCTGGGTTGGGACGATATAACAACCCGGTTGGTCATTTTCAGTGTATTAGCCCCCGATCCCCTATTTACTATTTTTTCCCTATCTGTTTCTGCTTATATGACTTGCCGGGGGGTCTTGTTTTTGGTTTCAGAGTGTTTTGGGACACTTAGTCCCTAAATCGAAAGCTTAAGCCTTAGGATTTGGACCGTAGTCGAAATTATGTGAAGATGACTCCGGAATGGATTTATGTCGGTTACGGTAGTTCCGTTGGGTGATTTTGGACTTAGGAGCATGTCCGAACTATGAATTTTAGGTCTGTAGCTAATTAAGGCTTGAAATGGCGAAAGTTAAATTTTTGGGAAGTTTGACAGGGAGTTGACTTTTTGATATCAGGATCGGATTCCAATTCCGGAAGTTAAAGTAGGTCCTTATATTGAACATGACTTGTGTGTAAAATTTAAGGTCAATCGGACGTGGTTTGGGATGATTCGGCATCGTTTGTAGAATTTGGAAATTTTGAACTTCATGAAGTTTGGATTGGAGGGTGATTCGTGTTTTTATTGTTGTTTGACATGTTTGGAGGGCTAGACTAAGTTCGTATGGTATTTTAGGACTTGTTAGTATATTTGGCTGAGGTCCCGGGGGCCTCGGAGGTGTTTCGGATCCTTAACGGGTTGAATTTGGACTTAGGCAAATGGCTGAAGTTTCTAATATCTGGTGGTTTCGCACCTGCGGTGGGGAGACCGCAGGTGCATACTTACACGTGTGGGTGAAGGAGAATAGAAGTGAAAATAGAGGAGATGGCCAGGGGTCACAGGTGCGAGGGGATTTCCGCATCTGCAAACTCGCAGATGCGCTTGAAGTTTCGCAGATGCGGAGAGTGAGCTGGAGGCGGTGAACGCAGAAGCGGACCATTTTTCGCAGGCACACACATATAGGTGCGGCCCCTTCATCGCAGATGTGGACCCAGCCCTTTAAGTCATTTCCGCACCTGCAAGGGAAATTTTGCAGGTGCGGCGTCGCACGTGCGACAGTGTGTCCGCAGATGCGAAAGAATTGGGCAGAAAATGGGATTTCGAGGGTTTGATTTCCATTTCGATTTTGGGACTTTGAGAGCTCGGTGTGAGGCAAATGTTTGAGGTTTCTTCAAGATATTTTTGGAGTAAGTGATTCTAACTCGTATTGGACTATATTTCATGAATCTATTGCTATTTTCATCATCTAATTAGGGATTTGAGTTGTAAATTTGGGGAAAATTGGTAGAAACTTCATAGGCTAAGATTTTGAGTTTTGTAAGGTGATTTGAGGTTGGATTCGAGTAATTCTTGTATGGTTGGACTCATGAGTGGATGGGTGTTCATATTTTGTTACTTTTTCGGATTTTGAGACGTTGGCCCGAGGGCCAGTTTGAGCCTATTTCGGATTTTGGCTAATAATTTTGTGTTTTTCTTGTGGAATTGATTCTTTTAACCTATATTAATTATATTGTACTGCTTGTGGCTAGATTCTGGGCATTTGGAGATTGATTCGAGAGATAAAGGCAATGCATAGTAGAATATTATGCGGGTTGAGGTAAGTAACTGTTTTAAATCTAGAATTTTGGTATGATGTGACTATTTTGGAGGTGACGCACATTCTAGGTGACAGGCGTGTGGGTGTGCACCTTGGGGGATTGTGACTTGGTCCGTCCCGTGAGACAAAAAATAGCCTATTGTTAATTACTTGTTCCCTCTGTGTTATAGAAATTTGGCTGCAAATCATGTTAGAAATCATGCTTAGGCTATGTGATGGTACTGTTGGGACCCGCAGAGGTCACGTACTTGTTGAAGTATTTGCTAATTGTTGTCTTGTACTCAGTCATGGTTTTACTTCCGTATCATATCTCAGTCATTTCTTGATTCTTGTTGATACACTATGTTATTTTTGTTTTGGCTGCTCTTTATGATTTCTGAGAGGCCTAGGGGCTAGAGAGGTTAGTGACTGAGTTAGGGCCTGAGTGCCGAGCTGTGAGCTATATGTATGTATATGGATCGTGTTGCACGCCGCAATGAGCCTTAGGGCTATATATATGGATCGGGTTGCACGCCGCAACGAGCCTCAGGGCTGTATATATATATGAATCAGATTACATGCCGCAGCGAGCCTTATGGATATTTATATGGGATAGGGTTGCACACCGCAACGATATAGCAATTGGGCTGAAGGAGCCCCTCCGGAGTCTGCACACCCCCAGTGAGCGCAGGTACCTATTGAGTGTGAGTACTGAGGGCTGAGAGCCGAGTGATTGAGCTGTTATGACAAGTTGAGAGTCTGTTGCCCTGAGAGGCTGTACCTTTTTTTATTTGTTGATGCACTTAGTTGCTATCTTTCATTATTGTGAAATTTCTAAAAGATTCTACATCCGGATTACCTGCACTGTAACTGTATAAACTGATTTAACTTGAACTGCCATATTTGAAAGCATGTCTATTCTTTGCTGGAATTATTTAAAATGAACTGTATTTGTATAGCTCGTCACTACCTTCTCATTTCCTTATTTATTTCTTTTACTTGTTGAGTAGGTTGTTCTCATGCTATACCCTGAACTTCATGTGCAGATCCAGGTGTGTTTGATCACGGAGGTCATTGAGTTTGTGCGCGATCGAGTAGCGGAGACTACGAGGTAGCTGCCGGCGTCCGTAGACCTTGTCTCTCCTTTTATGTTTTATTTCTTTTTTGTATTGATACTTAGACATTGTTTGTATTAGACTAGATATCTAGATGCTCATGACTCTGTGACATCCCGATGTCGGTCTATTTTTTCGCACTTATGCTTTGGGTTTTACCCCATTTTTATAATAGACTCTGGTTACTTTAAATATATTAATTCATTTTTATTAAATGTTGAAAGTGTTTTGGAGATGTCGGCTTGCGTAGTATCGCGATAGGCGCCAGCACGACGGGTTAGGTTTTTGGTCATGACAAGTTGGTATCAGAGCCTAGGTTACATAGGTCTCATGATTCATGAGTAAGTTTAGTAGAGTCTTGCGGATCGGTACAGAGATGTCTGTACTTATCTTCAAGAGGTTGTCGAACCCTTAGGAAAAAACTTCACATTCTTGAATTATTGTCGTGAGAATCTATTGATTCTAGTGACTAAACATCTGTTATTTCATTCTCTCACGGATGGTGAGAACTCGTACTACGGGGCCATGAGAGGTCGAGGTCACGGTAGAGGCCGCCGTAGGGGCAGAGGTGAAACCCGCGCAGCAGTTGGGGCAGTACCTGCAGACCCACCAGTTGCCCCAGTCCAGGAGCAGGCACCAGTTGTGGATGAGCCTGTGGGACCAGCTCAGGCACCACCTGTGCCTATTGTGATTCCAGTCCTTCAGGAGGCCTTAGCTCAGATTCTGAATGCGTATACCAGTCTTGCTCAGGCGGTCTCTGTTCCGGCTGCAGCAGCCACTTCTTAGGCCGGGGGAGGCACTCAGACTCCCGCCACCCGCACACCAGAGCAGGTGGTACAGGAATTCCAGACACCGGAGGCACCGCCAGCCTAGCTGGTTGTTGCTGCTCAGGATTTTGTGGTTCCTGCTATGCCTGAGGATGAGAAGCGTAGATTGGAGAGGTTTGGGAGGCTCCAGTCCCCATCTTTCAGTAGTGCAGAGGGAGAGGATGCACAGGATTTCTTGGACAGGTGTCAGAGGATACTCCGTACGATAGGTATTCTGGAGACCAGTGGGGTCTCTTTCACTACTTTTCTATTCTCTGGGGATGCCTTCAGTTGGTGGGAGGCTTACGAGAGGCGTAGGCCGGTCGGTGCAGCACCCCTTACATGGCAGCAATTCTCCGTTCTTTTCCTGGAGAAGTTCGTGCCTCATTCCCGCAGAGAGGAGTTGCGCAGGCAGTTCGAGCAGCTTCGTCAGGGTGACATGTCTGTGACACAGTATGACATGAGATTTTATGAGTTGGCTCGTCATGCTATCTGGTTGGTTCCCACAGACATAGAGAGGATCAGTAGGTTCATAGATTGCCTCACTTTTTAGCTGTGATTGCTTATGACTAGAGAGAGTGTGTCTGGTCTACTTTTGAATAGGTTATCGACATTGCTCGTTAGATTAAGATGGTTCACAGCCAGGAGCGGGTTGAGAGAGAGACAAAGAGGCCTCGTAGATAGGGTGGATTTAGCGGTGTTCTTTCTGGGGGCAGTTCCACCACGGTAGAGGTCGTCCTTTCAGACATGCTCAGACGGCTCGCCCAGTTCACCATGGTGCATCATATGGCCATGGTTCACACAGTTATCAGCATGTCCATTCCTCTCTCAGTGGTCTCACAGCTCAGATATCATCTCGTGCTCCATCGGGTCAGGGCTCGTCTATGCCAGGTCCTTCTACCAGTTATCCCGGTGCTCGGGGCTCCCTTCAGTCCCCAACACCAGCACCGGGGAGTTGCTATGAGTGTGGAGAGTTTGGCCACATCAAGAGACATTATCCCTGCCATACGGGAGGTCCGGCTCAAAAGAGGAGCCAGTCTATGATATCAGCACCAATTGCTTCAAGAGAGAGTATCGGGGTGGAGCCCAGTCATCTAGGGGGAGGCCGAGAGGGGGAGGCCGAGAGGGGGGCAGCCAAGCCCATTTATATGCTCTTCTTGCTAGACCAGATGCCATTGCTTCACATGTTATGAATACAAGTATTGTCTCAGTTTGCCACAGAGATGCCTCTGTATTATTTTACCCTGGTTCCACTTATTCATATGTGTCTTCGTACTTCTCTCATTTTCTGGATATGCCGCGTGAATCTCTAGTTTCATCTGTTCATGTATCTACTCCGGTGGGCGATTCTATTATTGTAGATCGTGTATATCGGTCATGTGTGGTGACTATTAGGGGTCTGGAGACTAGGGTAGATCTTTTACTGCTTAGTATGGTTGATTTTGATGTGATATTGGGTATGGATTGGTTGTCTCTATGTCATGTTGTTTTAGATTATCACGCTAAGATCGTGACGTTAGCGATGCCGAGGTTGCCGAGAGCTGAGTGGAGTAGTTCTACAGACTATGTTCCCAGTAGAGTGATTTTATACCTGAAAGCTCAACAGATTGTTGAGAAGGGTTGTCTATCTTATCTGGCCTTTGTTAGGGATGTTAGTGTAGAGGCCCCTGCTATTGATTATATTCCGGTGGTGCGAGATTTCCCGGATGTGTTTCCTGTAGACCTGTCGGGCATGCCGCCCGACAGGGATATTAATTTCTGTATTGATTTGGTGCCGGACACTCAGCCCATTTCTATTCCATCGTATCGTATGGCACCGACTGAGTTGAAGGAGTTGAAGGAACAACTTCAGGAACTCCTTGATAAGGGGTTTATTCGGCCTAGCGTGTCACCTTGGGGTGCACCAGTTCTATTTGTGAAGAAGAGGGATGGTACTATGAGAATGTACATTGATTACAGACAGTTGAACAAGGTCATAATCAAGAACAAGTATCCTTTGCCACGTATTGATGATTTGTTTGACCAGCTTTAGGGAGCGATAGTGTTCTCCAAGATTGACTTGAAATCAGGGTATCACCAGCTAAAGATTCGGGACTCAGATATTCTTAAGACAGCTTTCAGGACCCCGTATGGCCATTATGAGTTCCTTGTAATGTCTTTTGGGCTGACAAACGCCCAAGCAACGTTCATGCATCTAATGAACAGTGTGTTTCAGCCTTATCTTGACTCGTTCATTATTGTATTCATTGATGGCATCCTGGTGTACTCTCGTAGCTAGGAGGAGCATGTTCAGCATCTGAGGATTGTGTTACAGCGGTTGAGGGAGGAGAAACTTTATGCAAAGTTCTCCAAGTGTGAGTTTTGGTTCAGTTCAGTGGCATTCTTGGGGCATGTGGTGTCCAGTGAGGGTATTCAGGTAGACCCGAAGAAGATAGAGGCAGTTCAGAGTTGGCCCAGACCATCTTCAGCCACGGAGATTTGGAGTTTTCTCAGTTTGGCTGGTTATTACCGTCGTTTTGTGGAGGGCTTCTCATCCATTGCATCGCCCTTGACTAAATTGACCCAAAAGGGTGCTCCTTTCAGGTGGTCGAAGGAGTGCAATGGGAGCTTTCAGAAGCTCAAGACTGCTTTGACCACGGCTCCAGTTCTAGTTCTACCGTCAGTTTCTGGTTCTTACACAGTGTATTGCGATACCTCGCGGATCGGCATTAGGTGTGTTTTGATGCAGGAGGGTAGAGTGATTGCTTATGCTTCGCGCTAGTTGAAGCCCCATGAGAAGAAATATCTTGTCCCACGACCTTCAGTTAGCAGCTATTGTTCATGCCTTGAAGATTTGGCGACACTATTTGTATGGGGTCCATTGTGAGATTTACACTGATCATCAGAGTTTGCAGCATCTGTTCAAACAGAAAGATCTTAACTTGCATCTGCAGAGGTGGTTGGAGCTTCTTAAGGACTATGATATTACTATTTTGTACCATCCCGGGAAGGCCAATGTAGTGGCCGATGCCTTGAGTCACCGGACGGAGAGTTTGGGGAGCTTAGCATATCTTCTAGCAGGAGAGAGTCCATTGGCATTGGACGTTCAGGCCTTAGCCAGCCAGTTTGTTAGATTGGATATTTCTGAGCCGAGTCGAGTATTGGCTTATGTGGTCTCTCGGTCTTCTCTTTTTAATCGTATCAGGGAGCGTCAGTATGATGATCCCCATCTGCTTGTCCTTAAGGACATGGTCCAGCACGGTGATGCTAAGAATGTCACTATTGGGGATGATGGTGCATTAAGGATGCAGGGCAGACTATGTGTGCCCAATGTAGATAGGTTACGTGAGCTGATTCTCCAGGAGGCTCACAGTTCGTGGTATTCTATTCATCCGGGTGTCGCGAATATGTATCAAGACTTAAGGCAGCATTATTGGTGGAGGAGGATGAATAAGGACATAGTGGAGTATGTAGCTCGGTGCCTAAATTGCCAAGAGGTGAAGTACAAGCATCAGCGACCAGGTAGGTTGCTTCAGAAGTTAGAGATTCTGGAGTGAAAATGGGAGCGGATCACTATGGATTTCGTTGTTGGGCTTCCACTGACTCAGCAGAAGTTTGATGCAGTTTGGGTGATTGTGGGCCGACTGACCAAGTCAGATCATTTCATTTCTGTGATGACTGCCTATTCTTCCAAGCAGCTAGCTCAAGTCTATATCCGCGAGATCATCAGGCTTCATGGCGTACCGGTATCTATCATTTCTGACCGGGGTACGCAGTTTACATCACAGTTCTGGAGGGCCGTACAGCATAAGTTGGGTACTCGAGTGGAGTTGAGCATAATATTTCACCCTTAGACGGATAGACAGTACGAGCGCACTATTCAAATATTAGAGGATATGCTTCGTGCGTGTGTGATGCAGTTTGGGGGTTCATGGGATCAGTTCTTGCCTCTAGCAGAGTTTGCTTAGAACAACTACTACTAGTCAAACATCCAGATGGCACCGTATGAGGTTCTGTATGGTAGGCAATGTAGGACTCCATTAAGTTGGTTCGAGCCGGGCGAGGCTAGATTATTTGGTACAAACTTGGTTCAAGATGATCTGGAGAAGGTTAGGGTGATTCAGGATAGACTACATACAACCCAGTCCAGACAAAAGAGTTATGCAGATCGGAAGGTTCGCGATGTTGCATTCATGGTTGGAGAGCGGGTCTTGCTCCGGGTGTCATGAGGTTCGGAAAGAAGGGCAAGTTGAGCCCGAGGTTTATCGGTCCATTTGAGGTATTGCGAAGTGTTGGGGAGGTTGCTTATGAGCTTGCCTTGCCTCCCAGTCTAGCAGGAGCTCATCCAGTATTCCATATTTCTATTCTCCGGAAGTATCACGGCGATCCATCTCACGTATTGGATTTCAGCTTAGTCTAGTTGGGCAAGGATTTGTCTTATGTTGAGGAGCCGACGTCGATCTTGGATAGGCAGGTTCAAAAGCTGAGGTCAAAGAATATTACTTCTGTGAAGGTTCAGTGGAGGGGTCAGCCGGTCGAGGAGGCGACTTGGGAGACCGAGCATGATATGTGCAGCCGTTATCCTCATGTTTTTCACCACTTCAGGTATGTCTCTATGCTCGTTCGAGGACGAACGATTGTTTTAAGAGGGGGAGGATGTAACGACCCGGCCGGTCATTTTGAGTGTATTATCCCCGATCCCCTATTTACTATTTTTCCCGTATCTGTTTCTACTTATATGACTTGACGGGGGTCTTGTTTTTGGTTTCGGAGTATTTTGGGACACTTAGTCCCAAAAACGGAAGCTTAAGCCTTACGATTTGGACCGTAGTCGGAATTATGTGAAGACGACTACGAAATGGAGTTTCGTCAGTTTCGGTAGCTCCGTTGGGTGATTTTGGACTTAGGAGCGTGTCCGGACTGTGAATTTGAGGTCTGTAGCTAATTTAGGCTTGAAATGGCAAAAGTCAAATTTTTGGGAAGTTTGACCGGGGGTTGACTTTTTGATATCGGGGTCGAATTCCAATTTTGGAAGTTGGAGTAGGTCCGTAATGTTGAATATGACTTGTGTGCAAAATTTGAGGTCAATCGGACGTGGTTTGGTATGATTCGGCATCGTTTGTAGAATTTGGAAATTTTGAAGTTCATAAAGTTTGGATTGAAGGGTAATTCATGTTATTGTTGTTGTTTGACGTGTTTGGAGGGCTCGACTAAGTTCGTATGGTGTTTAAGGACTTTTTGGTATATTTGGTTGAGGTCTCGGGGGCCTCGGAGGTGTTTCGGATGCTTAACGGGTGGAATTTGGACTTAGGCAAATGGCTGAAGTTTCTGATATCAGGTGGTTTCACACCTGCGGTGGGGAGACCGCAGGTGCGTACTCGCACGTACGGGTCAAGGAGCGCAGAAGAGAAAATGGAGGAGATGGCCAGGGGTCGCAGGTGCCAAGGGATATCCACATCTGCGAACCCGTAGAAGCACTTGAAGTTCAGCAGATGCGGAGAGTGAGCTGGAGGGGGTGAATGCAGAAGCGGACCATTTTCTGCCGGCACGCACACACAGGTGTGGCCCCTTCATCGTAGATGTGGACCCAGCCCTTTAAGTCATTTCCGCACCTGCGAGGGAAATTCCGCAGGTGCGGCATCGCAGGTGCGACAATGTGTCCGCAGATGCGGTAAAAATTGGGCAGAAAATGGGATTTCGAGGGTTTGATTTCCATTTTGATTTTGGGACTTTGAGAGCTCGGTGTGAGGCGATTTTTCGAGGCTTCTTCAAGATATTATTAGGGTAAGTGATTCTAACTCGGATTGGATTATATTTCATGAATCTATTGCTATTTTCATCATCTAATTAGGGATTTGAGTTGTAAATTTGGGGGGAAATAGTAGAAACTTCATAGGCTAAAATTTTGAGGTTTGGAAGGTAATTTGAGGTTTGATTCGAGTAATTCTTGTATGGTTGGACTCGTGAGTGGATGGGTGTTCATATTTTGTGACTTTTTTTGGATTTCGAGACGTGGGCCCGCGGGTTAGTTTGAGCCTATTTCGAATTTTGGCTTATAGTTTTGTGTTTTTCTTGTGGAATTGATTCTTTTAGCCTATATTAATTATATCGTACTGCTTGTGACTAGATTCTGGGCGTTTGGAGATTGATTCGAGGGATAAAGGCATTGCGGAGTAGAATTTTACGCGGGGTGAGGTAAGTAACTGTTTTTAATCTAGTCATGAGGGTATGAAACCCCGGAGTTTTGGTATGATGTGACTATTTTGGAGGTGACGCACATACTAGGTGACAGGTGTATGGGCGTGCACCTTGGGGGATTGTGACTTGGTCCGTCCCGTGAGACTGTAAAGTCGAATAGCCTATTGTTAATTACATGTTCTCTCTGTGTTATAGAAATTTGGCTGCAAATCATGTTAGAAATCATGCTTAGGCTATGTGATGGTACTGTTGGGATCCGCAGAAGTCACGTACTTGTTGAAGTATTTGCTAATTATTGTCTTGTACTCAGTCATGGTTTTACTTGCGTATCATATCTCAGTCACTTCTTGATTCTTGTTGATACACTATGTTATTTTTGTTTGGGCTGATCTTTATGATTTCTGAGAGACCGAGAGGCTAGAGAGGTTGGTGACTCAGTTAGGGCCTGAGTGCTGAGCTGTGAGCTATATGTATGTATATGGATCAGGTTGCACGCTGCAACGAGCCTTATGGCTATTTATATGGGATCAGGCTGCAAGTCGCAACGATATAGCGCTTGGGCTTAAGGAGCCCCTCCGAAGTCTGCACACTCCCAGTGAGCGCAGGTACCTATTGAGTGTGAGTACTGAGGGCTGAGAACCGAGTGATTGAGCTGTTGTGACAAGTTGAGAGTCTATTGCCCTGAGAGGCTGTACTTTTTTTTTATTTGTTGATGCACTTAATTGCTATCTGTCATTGTTATGAAATTTCTGAAAGATTCTACATCCGGATTACCTGCACTGTAACTGTATAAACTGATTTGACTTGAACTGCCGGATTTGAAATCATGTCTATTCTTTGCTGAAATTATTGAAAATGAACTGTATTTGTATAGCTCGACACTACCTTCTCAGTTCCTTATTTATTTCGGTTACTTGCTGAGTTGGTTGTACTCATGCTACACCCTGCACTTCATGTGCAGATCTAGGTGTGTTTGATCACGGAGGTCGTTGAGTTCTTGCGCGATCGAGTACCGGAGACTACGAGGTAGCTGCCGGCGTCCCGAGACCTTGTCTCTCCTTCTTTGTTTTCTTTCTTTTCGGTATTGATACTTAGACATTGTTTGTATTAGACTGTATATCTAGATGCTCATGACTTAGTGACACCCCAATGTCGGGCTATTTTTCCGCACTTATGCTTTGAATTTTACCCCATTTTTATAAAAGACTATGGTTATTTTAAATATATTAATTCATTTCTGTTAAATATTGAAAGTGTTTTGGAGATATCGTCTTGCCTAGTATCGCGATAGGCGCCATAACGATGGGTTAGGTTTTGGGTCGTGACAGACGGGGACCGGCCTATGTCGGGTAGATTTTTGATATCGGTTAACCGGCCCGATTAAACAATTATTTCGATATTTTTTATAAAGTTGACCGTTTGGCAACGGTCAACTGCCATTTTTACCGTTGCCCAATAGCTAATTTTGAAGAATAGCCCTTTTTGGGCATTTGTTTTAAAAATAATACTTTTATTATTTACTAATTTAGCCCTTTGAAAAACTATAAATAGACCCCCCCCTCCCCCCCCCCTTCTTCATTTCTTCACTCATCTCAATTCTCAAACCTAAATTCTCAATTCAAGTTAAATCATACCCCGTGCTTCTAGAGTGCGCTCATATGCTTGGGAACACTTTGAGGTGGTAGAAGAAAATGAAGAAGTTCGCAAAGTAAAGTGCAAGAACTGTGGTCGAGCCTTAAATGTTCGTCAAAAATGAGAGGGCACAAGCTGTTTAAGGAGGCATATGAAGAATTGTCTTGAGCGTCCTCCAGAAATTCGTATTTGAGTTGATTTGAGACAATTTGTGTTATTTTAAAATAATTAGACATATTTAAGCTTAATATTTTAGTTTGTTAGATTAATTTGAAATATTATTGTGCAGTGAAAATTTGAAATGAAACTATGAAAGCCTTTGAAGTTTAATCCTTACATATCAAGTTATCAACACTCCAGTATAAGACTTATACTATAAATTATATTTTTTTCATGTTCATTGTATTATCTTAAATTCGTAATGAATTTTTCAAATATAAGGCTTTTAAAGCCTTTAAAATTTATTCAAACATTCTTTTTATACGTTAGTTTTTAGTGTTTTATATTTTTACTTTATCTTAATATAAATTACGATTGTTATACAAAATACTTTTTTTTTTTTAAAATAATAAGCCCAGCAACCGTTCCGGTTAAATTTTGCACCAGGGAAGTCCGGAACCGGTAAACCCGGTAAAAAATAATCGAGAATCGGCCCGATAAGAAAATCGGCCGGTTCCCTTTTCCTCTACCCGACCGGCCCGGTCCGGCCCCTTGACACATATGCTTATAGAGAAGGTAATATGGTTGCTCATCAATTGGCAAATTTGGGAGTAAAGAGCACAACGCAGGTGATAATCCTAGTTCTCTACCGAACTTGGTGAAATCAACATTGAAATTGGATCGAGATGGCATCGCAAATTTCTAGAGATGTGCATACCAGAGATATAATCGATGCAAGCGGGTGGATCAAACCATAATTATAGGAATATTAACTATACATAAGAAATGATTTTCTATACTTGATTGTATTTTATCAGAATGACTGGATTGGGTAACTATGTACTTCCTCCTTGATACTCTTTTCCAAATTGATGTGACGCTCTATCTTTTTTAGTCAGTCCCAAAATTAATATCTTTTTATATTTAGTAACAATTTAACTTTAAATTTTTCTTTCTACACTTAATGAGATGATTTTTTGTCATACACATTTTTCTCATTTATATTAGACCACAAATTCAATAGTCTTCCTTTATTTATTAAACTCCATGCTCATTTAAATACTTTCACATAAATTAAGACAACGGGAGTAATTATTTGGAGAAGAAATATTTTTTTTGTGACAGATGAAATATTTACACAGAGCGCAATTGCAGTTTGCATGCCTCATGAGTGTCAATGTCGACATTGATTTTATTTCTATATATAACAAAAAAACAGATTCAACATTTTAAATCACTAGTTTCAGTGTGTATTACTTCTCTGCGGCAGTGGTCTATATATATATATATATATATATATTGCACACTATTGCAAAGTAGTACGTACTGAAACAATTGATTTAATCTTGAATCTTTTTTTATGTTTTATTCTTTTTGCTTTTCTATAGGGTATCACAAATTTTCTTTCATACACGGAATGCCAAACCCGCATCCAACATGACTCATTGTCCCGTGTGTGTTGAATTAGTTTTAATTATTAACAAATAACTGTGAAATTAAAGAACTAGGTCTCTTCAAGTCCATTGATCAGAAAGCAGGAGCTGATTTCTAATGCAAGTCGGACTCCTTGAAGGATTTATTTCGCAGGCTATGTTGGCAGGAGGAATTCGTGGTCAACAAGATTTCATTAATATTCTTACACTTGCATTGGAAACAAATAAGGAAACCGAATCTTAGAGGAATTATTTTAGGTTGTACCTTATATTTGAAAGTTGGATGTGATGCAAAAACAAAACCTCTATAAATCGATTTTTCAGATCATTAAAATAATAAAAGAAACTTTTCATGTTAATTAACCACCAACATGGTAAGACAAAAAACCTATTATCATAAATATTTTATGCCTGTTAATTCTCAATCATTGGTAATTCTCCTTGCCTAACAAGAACTAGTTCGCATTATTTTCCTCCAACAGAGTGAATAGCTGATTCTAGGAGAAAAATAAAGATTATAAATACTTACATCAAGCCCAATTTCTAACGGGTGTCTTGTCCTCGATTGTTATTCTAGTAGGAACAAACGAAGATTGAGAAAAGCAAAGAAGAAAAAACAAAATTGTATTCCCTCTCCTTTTCTAATTTTATTTTTTGGTGCACAATGTAAGAAGTGAAAATTAGTGGTATTTATTTCCTATCTATAGTGTAAGGAGTGATAAATCAACTTTCTAACTTATATTCTTCCTACTTTAATGAAATTAATTAGGGAAATAAAATATTTAGATATAGAAAATTTATAATAAAAAAGACATTATCTGTATGAGATTTGATCCCTATCAATTTGAATCATGCAGTAGTTATTTCATATCTGTATTGGATTGTGGTGTATTCAGAAAAGAATTGATTAGGTACTATATATTAGAGTTAGTTAGATGTCAGTAATCATAGTTAGTTGCCTAGTGAACATAGCTGTAGTTAGTGATAGATAGTAGAGTTGTTAGAATTAGTTGGTAGTGAACTGTCATTAATTAAGTAGAGGTTAACATTGTATATAATGATATACTCTTGTAAGACATTTTCTTTTAGTTAGAAAATACACAAAATATTTTAGCTTCTTGTCTACGCTGCTTCTCTAGCTTTCTATTGTTTCATTGATTTCCATTGAAGCTCCATGGCTAAGCTTCAAACTTGAGCTCAGATTCTCAAAACTAACATGGTATCAGAGCATTAGTGACTGGGTCATACGCTCCAATTCTTCAATTCATTTTTTTCACACAAATCTTTAATTATTTTTTTTTGTCAATGGCGGAAGAGAAAATAGATCACACTCATCTGTATGTACATCTTTCTGACACTCCTGGATCGATTTTGGTTCTTGTTCAGTTGACAGGATCGGAAAATTATGGTCCTTGGTGTAGATCGATGCGAATTTCTCTTCAAGCTAAAAGGAAATTAGTGTTTGTAACAGGCACATGTACGAAGGATCAGTTTAAGAAGGAATTGCATGAAAATTGGGAAACTTGTAATGCAATAGTCTTATCCTGGATCATGATCAGTGTGTCGAAGGATCTTCTTAGTGGAATTATGCACGCATCGAATGTGCATCTGGTTTGGAGAAATTTGCAAGAGCGATTTGATAAAGTGAATCGTGTGCGTATTTTTCAACTACATAGAGAAATTGCTACTATTTTTCAAGGAACTGATTCGGTTGCGATGTATTTCACAAAATTGAAAGAACTTTGGGCGGAATATGATGCTCTTGTACCTTCACCAAGTTGTGATTGCGTCAAATCGAAGGACTATGTTGATCATCTGGTTCAACAGAGATTGCCCTAATTTCCTAGAGGAAAATTTTTGCAAGCTGGTTGGTTACCCTACTGAGTTCAAGGGAAAGAAAAAGTATAATGTGAACAATGTTTGTGGCAACAATGATCTGGAGAGAACCTCAGCTCACCGAGGATATAGTAAGTTCTAATGCTGATAAATGTGTGAATTCTAATGCTGATAGATGTGATCCTTACTTCACATAGGAACAATACAAACAAATTCTAAATCTGTTGAACAAGGAGCCCCCTAGACATCATGCTAATATGGCAGGTATTGTTACCTCTTTGATGACTGATTTGTCTACAAGAGAATTGATTATTTATTCAGAAGCTTCACATCATATCACTTCAAGTCTAAATGGACTACAAACTAAAATTGAACTAGGTGTAGATAACATAGAATAAATGCTCCTGCCTAATGCAGAAAAATCGAGTAACTCATATGGGAAGTATTGAGTTTATTGATAGTATATGTGTGGAGAATGTATTGTATGTACCAGATTTCAAGTTTAACTTGTTGTCTGTATCCAAGATAACAATGGCTCTCTCTTGTTCTGTCTGCCAGTGACAGAGTGATGGAGATTGGTAAGGAAAGAGGTGGTCTGTATATTGTAACACAAAAATGCAATGCTAAGGAAGTTGTTGATTCAATAATAATTGATGCAGTACAGAGTAGAATAACAACTAGTAATCTTTGGCACCAAAGATTAAGGCATCCTTCAATGAAGACCATGATGAATATTGAGTCTCTGAGAAATGAGAAGTTAGAGATCTCCACAAATAAGGACAGATGTGTTTGTCCAATAGCTAAGCAGAGTAGGCTAACATTTCCCAGTAGTAGTTTTAGAAGTGAGAAACTATTGGAATTAGTGCACATGGATGTATGGGGTCCCTATAAAATACTTCTTCCTTACTATTGTTGATGATCATACAAGATTTACATGGGTGTATTTGTTACAAATGAAAAGTGATGTTATTGTTGTTTTGAAAACTTTTTTTGTCCTTGATTAAAACGCAATTCAATGATGTCTTAAAGATTATTAGAATAGACAATGGATCTGATTTTTTTACAAACATTGCAATGCATTACTTGAATCTTCTGGTATAATACATTGGAGTAGTTGCGTGTACACACCACAATAAAATGGTGTCGTGGAAAGGAAGTATCGGCATACTCTAGACACTGCTCAAGCCTTGAAGTTTCATGCTAGTATTCCAGCTAGGTATTAGGGGAATATATAAATAATGATGTCTATCTGATAAATAGATTACCAACTGAAGTCTTAAAGCGCAAGACTCCTTTTTAAATGTTATTTGGAAGGCCACCCTCTATTGCTCACTTAAAAGTATTTGGATGTCTTTGCTATGCCACCAACTTGGTCAAGAGTGACAAGTTTGATGCTAGAGCTAGAGCAACAATGTTCATGGGGTACTCCTATAATACTCCCAAAACCCAGTGTCACTGAGTACATGAGCATCTAATGTGAATACAATGTTTGATTGATAAAAATAACTGCATGAAAGTATAGAACAGTACAATAACTGAATGAAAGAGAGACAAGGTCACCGGACGCCAAGCAGCTACCTTGATAGTCTCCAACTGATAGTACTCTGAAATCCAACAATCTCCGTGTCCGAAAGCACCTGGATCTGCACACGAGGTGCAGAGTGTAGTATGAGTACAACTAACTCAATAAGTAACAAGATTAACCTCTGGGCTAAAAGAAATGATGAGCTCGGCAGGTACAGTCCAATAAAAATAATGGTACAGAAATGTAGGCATGCTTTCAAGTTCAACAGTTAAACTCAGTATTAGTGAAATAGATCAATATTGCATGATATGAGGAATATGACATCTCAGTAGCAAGACCTCCTGTAGATACTGATCACCAATTATTCGGTCACTCGGTACAGTTTATGGCCAGTCTAGCCCCCGGAGCGTTCCAACCCGTATATACATACACATCGACTAATAGTCAGTCATTCAGTACCGTATAAGGCCAATCCAGCTCTGGGTAATTTATCCCCAAATACAAATAATACGGACAAGATCTATGTCCAGGTAAAATCATTATAATATAAATAAGTAAGGCAAGTCCATGCTCTGGGAAGTTCATTCCGAATATATATAATCATCGTAAGTAAGGGAAGTCCATGCCCTCGGAAGTCCATCCCGAATATATATAATCATCTACACTCACTAAGGGTGTACAGACTCCGGAGGGGCTCCTTCAGCCCAAGCGCTATAAGTTGACCGCGCTCACTAGGGTATGTGCAGACTCTCGGATGGGCTCCTTTAGCCCAAGCGTGATATAAAGCCAATATGGCCTACTGCAGGCGGGCAGTCCTGATCTGTATAATAATAAAGCCACTGAGGCCTGCTGCAGGCAGACAGCCCCGATCTATAAGATAGTAAAGCTAATAAGGCCTGCTACAGGCGGGCAGCCCCGATCCAAAAATATCCTCATAATAGACAAATATGACTAAGTGTGAAATGTATATTTTTGAAATAATTAATTCAACAGCAATACGACCCTATGGATCCCAAAATATCGGCATGTAGCCTACACATGATCTTTAATAAAAGGCTCAGCTCAATTTCTCTAACATGTTCAGATAATAACATGATTTTTTTAATCTTTACAAGTGCACAGGATTTATTCAAGACGCAATTTTATATAGTGCACGTCCACATGCTCGTCACCTATTGTGAGTGTCACCTCCAAACAATTAATATCATACCAAATTCGGGGATTCATACCCTCAGAACCAAGTTTAGAAATGTTACTTACTTCAAGTCGTGTAATTCTTTATTCTGAAATGTCTTTTCCACGTGAATTGGCTTCCAAACGCCTCGAATCTAGCCACAAATAATTCGATTTAGTCAATAACATTTATTGGAATTAACTCCATAAGAAAATGCTAATTTTCCATTAAAAAAAATAAATTTTAGCTCAAAAATCGCTCGTTGGGCCCACATCTCAGAACTCGACAAAAGTTATAAAATATGAATCCCCATTCCACCACGAGTCTAACCATACCAAAATTACTAAATTTCGATAACAATTCGGCCCTCAAATCCTCAAATTTATCCAAGAGGGTTTTCAAACTTTTCCAACTTAATTCACCAATTAAATAATAAAAACAACCATGGATTCGGGTAATTTAACCAATATTGCCTTAAGATCACTTGCCCCGTTGTTTTCTCTAAAAACCTCCCAAAAATCGCCTCAATCCGAGCTCCAAATCGTTAAAAATGGAAGTCCCATTTTCTTAACTTAAACTTTCTGTCCAAATCTCTCTTCTTTGCGAACGCTACAAGTCCCTCGCATTTGCGAAGCACAGCTCGACTGCCCACAAATTTAACCCGTCGCGAACGCGACCGTGGCTTCGCAAACGCGAAGATTTACAAATCTTACCCTTCGCGAACGCGATCACGTCTTCACGAACGTGAAGCTTTACCAGCTCAGACCTTCGCGAATGCGACCTCCACCTCGCGAACGCGTAGAACAAGGACCTAGGGTCCCCAATAGCCTCACTCCTCTTCGCGAATGCGACACCACTCACGCGTTCGCGATGCACATACAGACCATACCTTCACGTTCGCATTCGCGTCCTCCCCATCGCAAACGCGAAGAACAAAACCTCACACTCAGAAAACACTCTTCGCAAATGCGAGGGCCCACTTGCGAATGCGAAAGAGAAAATCAGAAAAATACAGCAACAGATACCAAGGCCAAAAATGACCCGTTAACTCCCCGGAACTCACCCGAGCCCCCCGGGACCTCAACCAAACATACCATCAAGTCCTAAAATATCATACGAACTTAGTCAAACCCTCAAATCACCTCAAACAACGCTAAAACCACAAATCATATGCCAATTCAAGCCTAATGAACTTTGAAATTTCCAGTTTTTACAAACGACTCCGGAACCTATCAAATCACGTCTGATTGACCTCAAATTTTGCACACAAGTCATAAATGACATAATAGAGGTATTCAAATTTTCAGAATTAGATTCCGACCCAGATATCAAAAAGTCAACCCCCCGGTCAAACTTTCCAAAATTTCAACTTTCGGCATTTCAAGCCTAATTCCACCACGGACCTCCAAATAATTTTTCGGACACACTCTTAAGTCCAAAATCACCATACGAGGCTATTGGAATCATAAAAATTTAAATTCGAGGTCGTTTATACATAAGCCCACATCTGGTCACTTTTCTAACTTAAAATTTTCAATTATGAGACTAAATATCTCGTTTCACTCTGAACTCCTTCCGGATACGAACCAACTACTCCCGTAAGTCATAAAATAGCTTTAAAGCATAAATTGAGCAGTAAATGGAGGAACGGGACTGTAATACTCAAAACGACTGGCCGAGTTGTTACATTTATTCGCTCATGAAGCTCACCAGGAACCCAATTGTATTGTGCCTAGCAGATTATCTAAATCTTCAATTCCTGATGTTGGCTTAGCGAGATTTTTATTTATCCCAACTCTTCTCTTGCATTGAGGTACATTTTTCTTGAAAGTATTAATATTATCATTGGATATGTAACTATATCTATTTACATACATGTATTTTGACATCAGTGTCTTTATGTATTTGCATCACTATGAAATTCTAGCAGGACAACTGGAGCAGGAGTAGCCGGAACAACACCAACATCAACAATAATTTTCATAGCAGTATTGTTGCCATAGTTTCTTTGATTGTAGAAAAATAACACGGGAAAATAACGATAATACTGCAATAATATTATTTATGAGTGAAAATACACGAATTGGATTGAGTCGTACTAGGCATTATCCTAAGAAACTATTTCAGTAATGTGAAATATTTTTTAAGGATTAAACAAGCCTACCTCTACGAGAAAGGTTGCAGGAATCAACAAAATTAATAATAAACCAGCAAGTCTTGAAAATAAACTGGAAAGAAAGAACAATTTAGTAGCAGGAATAACAATTAAGCTAAGAAAGAAAAGATAATATGATTATGGGTAATCATTGGCTAATGATAAGAATTTGAAAAAGACAATTTATTTTTGATTGGTGGAACCTAATCTCTGAAACTAGGTAATTCGATCACTTACAATAGTAAAACCAATAAAAACATGATATTATGAAGTATAGTTTAATATAAAAGCGAAAATAAAGGTGATACAAGCCAACACGGCGATAATCACAACAAGTCCCCACGACTAGGTAGTATAGAGTCACGAACTCTAACTGAATACACAGTAATAACTCAAATATAATACTGTTCGGATAGAGATTCGATAGTAAAAATGTAAGTAAAGGACTCTAAAGGACTGCGACGATCAAAACAACTCTACCTTGCATCCCCACAATCAAGAAAAACTCTCACTGCCTAGACCTGCTATCTCACACACCTGGATCTGCATAAAAATATGCAGAAGTGTAGTATGAGTACACCACGGTCAGTATCCAGTAAGTATCAGGACTAACCTTAGTGGAGTAGTGATGAGGTTCAAGTCAAAATACTCACTAATCAAATAACATGTGCAAAATATCAAAAACCGACAAAAAGGGAATAATAACAGAAAGCAATAATTGTAATCTCATCAAATTAAGAGATAACCATTTAGAATAAATAAAGTTCCCATTCTGACAATAAGTCATCAAATAGAGTGTCTCTCTCTCTCTCTCTCTCTCTCTCTCTCTCTCTCTCTCTCTCTCTCTCTCTCTCTCTCACACACACACACACGGTACCCTGTGCCCACATTATCAATCATCCTCGCACGGCAAAGACCTCGTGCCACAACATAAGCCATACCTTGCATGCCAAAGACCCCCTGCCACAATATAAGTCACACTCGCACGGCAAAGACCTCTTACCACAATATAAGTCACACCTGCACGGCAAAGACCTCGTGCCTCAACATATACCACAATCGCACGACAAAGAACTCGTGTCAATTACCAATAACTAGGGGTATACAAACCGAACCAAAATATTATACCAAACCAAAAGGTCAAACCAAACCGATTAAAAGCCCCGATTAAGTTTGGTTTGATTTAGTTTGGTATTGTGTAAAAAAATCCGAACCAAACCGACATATTAATATATAATTTTTATATATACATTTAAGACGTTTCATAGAATTTTCTTTAAAAAATGTCTAGAAATATATGCGATTCTCTTATGGGATGTAATATTTAGTTAAATATGAAGTGCTCTATTTTTATTAACTTTAAATAATGGGTTGTATGATCACTTTCTTATAAAGTGTTAGTGAAAGGCGTCAATCTCTTTGTTTATCCATATTCATATGTCAAGATCTATTACATTCTTATATCTTTTTCGAATTTGAAGTAGTATTTTGATAATTTAAAATTAAATAGAATATATCATTATATAGGTATCATATAGATTTTTATGTTTAATTATTAAATTCAGTTAACTTTAAAAGTGTACATCAACGAAAATTTATTGTCAGACAACTGAAAATATAACTATCATATGTTACTAAGAAAATTCTTCCATAAGAATATGTTAATAGATCATATGTTTGTCAATTTTTATAATTTTTACTAAACATATATTTACTTATAAAAAATTTAACAAAGTAAGATTGAAATAATATTCATGTAACAAAAAAAATGAAAAATTCGATGAACCCGACAAAACCGAACCAATCCAAACTGATATAGTTGATTTGGTTTGGTTTAATAAAAGCCAAACCAACCTGGTCCATGTACACCTCTACCAATAACAAGTTCAAGAATAATTCATCAAGAATCAAATAAAGCAAAATATGATAACAACTCCCTTTTATTTCAATATGTTATGTTACCAGTAACTCAACAGAATATGGGATACTAATGCATTCAAATCATCAAGTAATAGCAGAGACATAAAGTAAGATATTGGGAACAACACAATAAATCACGTAATATGCATGACACACACAAGGAAGTCATAAACACAAACAAGAATACTCCTATTTTTATCAACAACACGCGCTCAGGCCAATCACATATCATTCCCACATAGCCACCCTTATCTCACCATGTGTGTAACAATAAAATAAATACCTGTCTTATCTCGCCACACGCGTATTAACAATATTCCACCTTGTCTTTCCACATGCGCAAACCCGATACAAATAGCCCATTTTGTCTCGCCGTATATACAATACCAAAATAATAATAGCACAACAGAAACGTCGTGCAAACACCCGAATAATCTGCCCAACAAGTCTACATGTGCCATAATCATAACAACATAGCATGCCAATAAATTTTATCAAGATATAACACACAATTTGCCAACGCAATACACAAGGACAAACCAATAAAGAGAATACGTATGGGTGTTCAACATAATAACATGAAGTCAACTAAATCAGTTTAGCAATAATCTCACAAACGCCCAACTTTGCCAATTTAGGAAATTCAATCCTAAAACATGATCTCTAACATGAAACATGAACTCAAGTAATCATCTAAAGTGAATACACGAAGAGCAAAGACTTCTCAAGTAAATCAAAGTAATAAGAGCAACCTCAGGTCAAATACGGTCATAAAGCCCATATACGATCGTGTACACACAATTCACCTCGTGTACACATCGTTTACACATAACACAAAAAAGCAATGATGCCAAATCTCAAGTGGTGATTCCCCCATACAAAGTTAGGCAAGATACTTACCTCAATCAAACTAAATCAATCCTCAAACAAGACCTTCCCGCGTGAATCAACTTCCGGACATCTCAAATCTAGCCAAAATAACTTAATATCATAAATAGAAGCCATAGGAAACGATTTTGAAAGATAAAGCTTCGATTTTTAACCAAAATTAAAAAGTCAACCCAAAAAGTCAACCCCTGACTCGCATCCCGGAACACAAGAAAACTAACAAATTTCGAATACCCATTTTGGTATGAGTCCAACCATACCAATATCATCCAATTGCGACTTCAAATCGGCCTTCAAATCATCAATTTATATTTTTGAAACGTTTTTACTGCAACCCCCAGTTTTATCAATTCAATTCATCAAACAATCGCTAAATTCAATATTGGAATCATGAAATATAAACAAATATAAGTCAAAAACACTTACTCCAAATCAAATCGCAAACATTTCTTCCAAAATCGCCCAAATCTGAGCTCTCTAACTCAAAATATGATAAATAAAATGAAAAAGCCCGCTCAAGCAATTTTTGCCAAGCCTTTTCGCTTCTACGGTCCATCAGTCGCTTCTGCGACACCGCATTTGCGAAAATATAATCACAGATGTGGACTCCGCTTAAGTCTTAAAATTCCGCTTCTGCGAACCAAAGATCGCCTTTACGATCGCGCTACACACACTGCCGCATCTGCGAAACTCCCAGAGCTTGACCAAACACCACATTTGTGGTCCTCTGTCCACTTCTTCTAACTTGCACCTGCGGACTAAGTGTCATAGGTGCGAAAGAACCAGATCTAATCACCCCAAGCAATCACAAATGATCTGAAACTCACACGAGACCCCCGGGACCCCGTCCAATCACACCAACCAATTCCTAAAATATTATGAACCTACTCGAGGACTCAAACCACACCAAGCAACATCAAAACTATGAATCACACCTCAATTCAAGCATAATGAACTAATAAACTTTCAACTTTCAAAACTCATGTCGAACCATATCAAATCAACTTAGAATAATCTCAAATTTTTCATGCAAATCCCAAATGACACAACGAGACTATACCAACACCCAAAACCACAATCCTAACCTGATATCAACAAAGTTAAACTTCGGTCAAACCTATCAACCCTCCAAACCTTCACCTTTCCAACTTTCGTCAATTTAAGTCAAAACAACCTAGGAATCTCCGAATCAAAATCTGGACATACATCTAAGTCCAAAATCACCATACAAAACTATTGGAACCATCAAAATACCATTCCGGAGTCATCTACACAAAAGTCATACTCTGATCGACTCTTACAACTTTGCCACCAACCAAGGGACTAAGTGTACCAAATCAATCCAAAATTCCCCCGAAACTACGCCAATCAACCTCGCAAGTCACGTAACCACAAATACATATATGTAAAGCATCAAATAAGAAAAATGAGGCTAAAATACTCAAAACGACCGGTCAGGTCATTACATTCCCCCTCCACCTAAACAATTATTCATCCTCGAACGTGCCAAGAGTCACTCCAAAGCCCATCAAATTACTGTATAAACTCACCATACACATAATCATGGGTTATCACTGTAACGATCCGGTCGGTCGTTTTATATAATTATGCACTATTACCTCATTTTATGCTACTCACATGTGTGTTTATGATTTTATGATTTATGGGGTTGGTTATTTAGTTACGGGAAGCTTTTGGGTTGATTTGGACTATTTGATTCTTGACTTAGAAGCCTAAATTAGAAATATTTATCAAGATTTGACTTTTGTGTGAACGACCTCAGAATAGTGTTTTGATGGCTCCGATAGTTTCGTATCATGATTTCGGACTTTGGCATACACCCGGAATTGATTTCGAAAGTCTGTAGGTTGATTTGTGTTGTTTTACCAAAATTTGGCAATTTAAAATTGAAAAGTTTGACCGTAGGTTGACATTTAGATATCGAGATCCGAATTTGATTTTGTGACATGAAATAGTTCTGTTATGCTATTTAGAACTTGTCTGCAAAATTTGATATCATTTGGAGTTAAACTGGTAGGATTCGGACGTCTTGTTGCAATTCTAGAAGCTCTTTAAATTTACTTTGAAACTTATGCGTTTTAGTGTTCGATTTGTAGTTTTAGATGTTATTTTTGTTTTTAGATTGTGTGAGTGAGTTTGTATGATATTTTTAGACTTGTGTGGATATGTGGTTTGGAGCCCCGAGGACTCGGATGAGCTTCAGACATGTTCCGGAGTATTTTGGACTGAAATTGTAGAATCTTGTGTTTGGTGCC
Source organism: Nicotiana tomentosiformis (assembly GCF_000390325.3). NCBI lineage: Eukaryota > Viridiplantae > Streptophyta > Magnoliopsida > Solanales > Solanaceae > Nicotiana > Nicotiana tomentosiformis. The sequence continues at coordinate 19,960,787 of NC_090819.1, forward strand.
TCTAGTGTCGCATTTGCGAACACCAGAGTCGCATCTGCGACCTTAGCAGGGAACCATAGGTATCTCAATTGTGATTCCTTGGTCGCATTTGCGATGATGCTTGGTGTTGGTCTAGGTTCGCATTTGCGACAAAATTGTTGCTTTTACGAAGGGGACAGGGTTCGCAATTTGCAAACCCATCTTCGCATTTGCGAGAAGTCCCCCAACTCTGTCACTGCCTCAATTTCGAGATTATATTTGCAATTACGAGAGTTCAGAATTGCGAACCCATATTGCAATTGCGATAACTGCAGCTGAACATAAGGGCTGGAAGTCATGATTTCATCTCATATTCTCCCATTTTAAAACGCTAGACTCGGTAGGAGGCGATTTGGAGAGGGGATTTTCATCTACAAACTTTAGTTAAGTGATTCTAATCATTTCTAATCATATATATCTTAGATTTTAACATCAAAATCATGTGAATCAAAGTGAAAATTTGTGAAACTTTGTCAAGTTTGTGCAAAATAAGAATTTGAGTTTTGAGAGTCGAATTGGACTCGGATTTTGAAACAATCACATATATGAAATCGTGAGGTCGTGGGTAGCAGAAATCTAACGTTGGGCCCAAGTTTTGATTGGGTGAGCCCTGAGTTGACTTTTGTTGACTTTTTAGGAAAAGTACAAAGATCGTAGTTTTTTCTATTGTAATTGATTTTTCTTGCATTATTTGATGATATTAAGTTGATTTTGGTTAGATATGAGCCATGTGGAGGCGAATTTTAGAAAAAAGACTATTTTCGAGAGTTGAATTGACCTAGTTGAGGTAAGTATCTTATCTAACTTTGTGTGGGGGAACCACCCCTTAGGATTTGGGATTGATTGTGTCTTTTGTGATACGTGAAAATCGTGTACGCAAGGTTACGAGTGGGTACACGGGTTGTATACGGCATTTGACCGATTTAGGCTACTTAGACTCTTTTCACGCTTTAATTGAAATGTCATATCATGTTCTAGATTCTCATAGTCAATCTAATCTTAATTGTGTTAGTCTATCATTACATGCCTTAAATGACTTGTTAATCACTTGTTCGCATCTTACTTGCTATTTTGCTCTTAGGCCTTAGTTGAACTTGTTGCCTTTTATTGTTACATGCTATCTCTTTCTTTGTTTATTATCATTATTTGAAGTCATTGTACAAGTTATCTCTTTCATGGTTGATTATCATTGTTTGAAGTCATTGTTACAAGTTATCTCTTTCATTGCTATTATTCTTATTTGACGTCATGTTATCTTTCTCATAGTTGAGTTATTGGTGTTGAAGTTGTGAAAGTCGTTATTCCACTAAGGCAAAATTGTTTATTGTTGAGACGTCTTTCTTGTTGAGCATTTTACATTCATTGTTATTGTTGATATTCTTATTCACGTTGTGGTAAAGCCATGGGCTATTGTTGTGAAAATATTGATATTGTTGATTATTGGTAAGTTGTCACATATGGGCGCTTGTGGTACGAGTTGTTATTATGATATGATATTGACATGCATGCGGCGGTATAAAGCTAGGGGTTAATTTGCATGCGGCGGCATAAGGTGGGACTTATGTGTGTGTTGCTTGTAAGGGAATTACGTAAAGCCACACGGCATCATAAGATGAGATAAAGTGCATGTAGCTATTTCGGAAAAACTATTTTCAAAAGCTATTTAAATGTAAGGCTCACGCAGAGGTATAAGGAAAGATTGTAATTATGATTGAGATTGTGAATTGTGAATACGAGGCGGTACGTCGTTGTGACTCTTGTTGTTTATCTCATGTTGCAAAGAGTTTTGGTGGGAACACTTTTTGTTGTTTTGTTCTTCCTTGTTCTATCAGTCATTGTCTGTATATGATCATTATGGTTCTCTTTAATCAGTTTTTTTATGTTATTTCCATGCTTACAATTCCGGCATTAGTTCATGCTATTAACTTGTTTTGTATCAGTTATTTCTTCGCCTTCCATTTATTATCCTTATTATGTGTTTTTCATTATGTTTGTTATATCCTAATAGGTGTCTTGACCTGGCCTCATCACTACTCTACCAAGGTTAGGCTTGATACTTACTGGGTACCGTTGTGGTGTACTCATACTACGCTTCTGCACATCTTTCTGTGCAGATCCAGGTAAGTCTGCTTGTGCCGGACGTTAGTGATCTACTGTTAGCTGCTTATGGAGAGTTCAAGGTATGCATGCTCGACATTCGCAGGCCTCGGAGTCGCTTCCTTTACTTTTACTACTGTTATATTTTTTATTCAGACAGTGTTGTAGTAGACATTTTAGCTTATTTGTAGAGCTTATGACTTAGTTTCACCGGTTTTGGGGAAAGTATTTGTTGAGATTCTATTTCGGAAGATTTTATGAGTTATTAGACTTGTTTTAGTATTTATGTTAATTATCTCTGTCAAGCTATTATCTAATGTTAGTCTTACCTAGTCGTAGAGACTAAGTACCATCACATCATCCTACGTAGGGAGAATGGGGTCGTGACAATCACACATCACCCCAACTCATATAAGCCCGACAACACAATCTCGACTGAAGATTATTCCTTTAACCTCAAGTTATAAACCTTAGAACCAAAATTCACATCCAAACCTCCCCCAAAGACCCGATTCTCACATTTACACACTGTATCAACCTCAACCAGCTGCAACAAATCATAATTACATCCTCAAGGTATAACCACACGACATAACTCATCGCTCATATGCCTAGAGCATCTGTGACCACCATCGCTGCCCATAATCAAATTTGGTACCGGTAAATAACCTCATATCAACTACAAACTTGCTCAAAACCATCACCACACTGCTAATGATGTAAGAAATATGCGAAAACTCAAACCACTCAGTCAACCAATAAGTCGTGGAGTTCTCTCACCCGGCTATAACCAACACCAAGCTCTAAGATGATCAACGATATTCTTATCCAGACATACCTCATCTAGGCCTGATCACACTAATTCCATGACCAATATTCTCATCTTGTCCAGTATAATCTATATAACCGGAAAGCTATGCCAAACACCACCTAGGCACATATATCGCAACCTACACCCAACAAGCAACAACTCGAATGTAACTAAAGATGGAAAGAGAAACGCATACGAGAACTATCCAACTATCCCAACAGTCACAACTCCTCATCAGTACCACACTACAAGTCCATCCCACTAGGGAGAAGCAAAGCACACGAAATAACCATGAAGAATCGCATCCTTACAAAAGTCCATCGCAACACGTAGCCCGGTCCAAACATATTGATCTACAAGAAAACACACGGATCCCATCCTCAATATAGAATCACAAGTAAGATAAACAACCCATAAGTCATGGTCTACCATAATAGGATCCCCCTACGGGTGTAGACACATAAACAGAGGTACTCATGAATCATGAGGCATATCCAAACATGAAGAAGAATAGGACTACACATACAAATAAGTAGGACCAGAATTAAATGAAACTTATGTATCTCTATAGCAAACCGGGATAATACATGTAATGACATCGCCTGGTGCAGCAGCCTCGGTCCTACCAGGAAAAGCAAAATAACGGATCTGGCCTCCCCTTCTAGGACGCCCTCTACCCGTCTATCCCTTATATCTAGCTGGTTGTGTAGATGTAGTAGCAACTGGAGCGGGAACCATAGCCTGAGTGCTCTGCTGAGGCACACCCTCCCGAAGTCTGGACAATCTCTCACCATGTGCCTGATATCCCCCACACTAAAACTAACCTCTTTGCTAATGTCGTTGTGGGAGCTGTCCAGAACAAGTGCTCTGGGACCCATGGATAACTGAAACACCACGTGAAGCCTGAAGCACAGACTGAACTGTCTGACCAACAAAACCTCTACCATGATGTGCAACAGGTGTTGTTGCTCGAGCTCCAGACTGAGCTCTACCTCTACAACAGGTGTTGTTGCTCGAGCTCCAGACTGAGCTCTACCTCTGCCTCTACCTCGGCCTCTGGCGCGACCTCGGTGTCGTCCTCTACCCCTAGTCATAACTGCCACCAGGGGCTCTAGCTCCTGTCCGGCGGCAGATGTAGTACGTGTTCTCTCCATCTGCGATCGAACAAGAATAGAATGGTTCAATCATCGATGATAGAATAAAATTGCATGACATAATAAGAAAGAAGTGATATTATTCCTAAACTTCCTAGCCTCTGGAAGATAAGTACATACGTCTCCGTACCGATCCTTCAGATTGTACTAAGCTTGCTCGTGACACGTGAGACCTAAGTAACCTAGTGCTCTGATACCAACTTATTACGACCTAAAATTCCCACCTTTGGGACTGTGATGACGCCTAACATTTCACTTGCTAGGCAAGCCAACGTTAGAATAATCTTAACCATTTTTAAATAATTCAAATTAAACGAAAGCCAATTACTGAAATAAAGTACGGAAAACCATAACAACCAAATCATCCAAATACATCTGGTGTCACAAGTGCACAAGCTACTAGAATAATACAAATAAAGGTCTGAATAAAATTCAAGGTGTTTGAAAGATAATACACAGCTAATATAAAGTAGAAGGGGACTTCAGAACTGCGGACGCTGTGCAGTTATACCTCAAGTCTCCTCTGGGTAGCTGAATCCGAGCAAGTCTATGGTATGCCGCTGGGACCAACTCCAAAATCTGCACAAGAAGTGCAGAGCGTAGTATGAGTACAACTGACCCCATTTACTCCATAAGTGTCGAGCATAACCTAGACGAAGTAGTGACGAGGCTATGACACAACCTGTGCAAGTATATACATATACGAAGTAAATATTGAACACAGTAATTAACAAATTTACAAATTTGGGAAGGAACATGTGAAGGGAAATATTATAAATATTTCAGCCAGGGAAGTGTCACGTAGCGTCCAAATAATGCAGCAACAACAAAATAGGTAGCTGAAATATAAAAATGGCATGACACCACCCTTCGTGCTTTTACTCTCATTCTTCCCATGAAATGATAAATAAATAATATGAATGGCACGATATCACCCTTCGTGCTTTAATTCTCTTTCTTGCCATAGTATGATGAATAAATAATTTAAATAGTGCGGCATCACCCTTCGTGCTTTGATTCTCTTACTCACTTAATAAATCAATAAACAATATTGTAAAATGGTACGACATCACCCTTCGTGCTTTGACAATCTTCCTCATCATGACAATAATAATATAAATAGTATAAATGGCACGGCATCGCTCTTCGTGCTTTTAAAATCTTTCTTACCATGAAAATAATAATATAAATTCGGAAGAGTATTTAAATGCGGGGATCTATACTTATCAATAAATTCGATACCAGAATACCGACCTCACCTTCCCCCAAAATAGGGATCAGTAGATCCTTCAGATCCACGAGTCTTCTTAGCCTCCTTATCCTCCCTCTCTAGACTGCGGGTATGCTCCAACCTCCTAGCGATCTCCACAACCTGTTGAAATCGAGTATCAATCTCAAACTCCCATGCCATCCAAAATCTAAGACCATAACTGAGTCCCTCAATAAATCTACGAACTCCCTTTCTAACGGTGGAAATCAAAGCAGGTGCATGACGAGATAACACAGCAAACCTCATAGCATACTCAGACACAGTTCATAGTCTACTAGCGTAACCTCGAACTCGGTGCGCAATGTATCCCTGAGGGTTTGTGTAACGAACTCCCTCAAAAACAGATCAGTCAACTGAGCCCAAGTAAGTGGTATTGCGCCAGTGGCTTGCTCTCCTCATAAGCTTGCTACCATCTATATGTCGATTCCTTCAGTTGGAAGGTAGTAAATTCGATCCCGCTCACCTCCACAATGCCTATGGTACACAGAATATGGTGCTACTGATCCAGAAAATCTTGTGCATCCTCAGAAGTCATGCCACTAAAAGCAGGAAGAGAATACTTCTTGAACCTCTCTAACCTCTTCCTCTCCCCCTCTGACGCCACTAGCTTGACCCCAGGCTGAATCGCAATCATGGGTTATACCTTTATAGCACCTGGAGCCTGATCAATATGAGCCCGTTGTTGTGGAGTATGGGCAACGGGAGTATGAGCTTCTCCCCTAGCCTGAGAAGTAGCTAGTGCAAATGGGATCAACCCCGCCTGAGCCAATGTACCAAAGATGCTCAGAAAATGTGCCAAAGTCTCCTGAAGTCCAGGGGTAGCAACAGGCGCCTCGTGTGCATGCTCCCCAACCGAAGCTACTGGTGGCTCCTCCGTTGCTGCTCTAGCAGGTGCCCTATTTGTAAAACGTGCTCCTCCTCAGCCTCGGCTCCTAGCAACACCAGCCTTAGGGGAATCATAATCAATAACTACAACTCGTGTCTTCACTATCTGTGATAGAATAGAAGGACAAAGTCTCAAATTTCAAAATCGATAAATCCACACGATAAGGAATGAAAGAAGTGAAGTTTCCAATTAGTTTCGTAGCCTCTCAAAGATAAGTACAGATTTTTCCATACCGATCCACAAGATTCTACTAAACTTGCCCCTGACTTGTAGAACCTATGAACCTAGAGTTGTGATACCAACTTATCACGACCAAAATCCCAACTTAAGGATAGTGATGGCACCTTGTCTCTGAAACTAGATAAGCCGATCACTTACAAAAGCCAATAAAAATATGATATTATGAAGCAGAGTTCAATATAAAAGCTGAAATAAAGATGATATAAGCCAACATGACGATAATCATAACAAGTCCCCACAACTAGGTAGTACAGAATAACGAACTCTAACTGAATACATATGAATAACTCAAATATAATATTGTTCGGACAAAGATTTTGACAGTACAAATGTAAGGAAAAGACTCTAAGGGACTGCGACTATCAAATCAGCTCTACCTTGAATCCCCACGACCAAAGAGAAACTCTCACTGCCTGGATCTACTATCTCCAACACCTAGATCTGTACAAAAATATACAGAAGTGTAGTATGAGTACACTACGATTGGTACCTAATAAGTATCAAGACTAACCTCGATGGAGTAGTGACAAGGTTTAAGTCAAGACACTCACTAATAAAATAACTTGTGCAAAATATCAAAAATCGACAAAAAAGGAATAATAACAAAAAGCAATAATTGTAATCTCATCAAATTAAGCGATAACCATTTAGAACAAATAAAGTTCCCATTCTGACAATAAGTCATCAAATAGAGTCACACACACACACACGGCAACTCGTGCCCACATTATCAATCATCCTCGCACGGCAAAGACCTCGTGCCACAACATAAGCCATACCCTGCATGGCAAAGACCTCCTGCCACAATATAAGTCACACTCGCACGGCAAAGACCTCTTACCACAACCGCATGGCAAAGACCTTCTGCCAATTACCAATAATACATTCAAGAACATTTCATCAAGAATCAAATAAAGCAAAACATGATAACAACTCCCTTTTATTTAAATCTGTTATGTTACCAGTAACTCAACAGAATATGGAATAATAATTTCACGTAGGTAAATTCATCTTGGCAGCCAAATCATCAAGTAATATCAGAGACACAAAGTAACACATTGGGAATAACACAACAAATTACGTAGTATGCTTGAGACACACAAGGAAGTCATAAACACAAATAAGAATACTTTTTTTTCATCAACAACACGCCCCCAGGACAATCACTTATTTTTCCTATATAGCCACTCTTATTTCACCGCATGCGCAATAATAAAATAAATGCATGCCTTACCTCGCCACACACATATTAACAATATCCCACCTTGTCTTGCCACATGCACAAACCGGATACACATAGCCTGCCTTGTCTCACCGCATGTGCAATATCAACAATAATAATTGCACGGCAGAAACCTCATGCAAACACCTGACAATCTGCCCAACAAGTCCACACATGTCATAATCATAACAACACAACATGCCAACAATTATCATCAATACATAACTCATAAATTGCCAATGCAATGCACAAGTACAAACCAATAAAGAGAATGCGGATGGGTTTTCAACATAATAACATGAATTCAGGTAACTCAGTTTAGCAACAATCTCACAAACGCCCAAGTAGGCCACTTTAGGAAATGCAATCCTAAAACATGATCTCTAGCATGGAATACGGACTCAAGTAATCATCCAAAGTGAATACATGAATATCAAAGACTACTCAAGTCAATAAGAGAAACCTCGGATCAAATTCGATCATAAAGCACATATATGACCGTGTACACACTCGTCATCTCATTTACACTTCGTTTACACATAACACATATAAGCAATTAAGCCAAATCTTAAGGGGTGATCCCCTTTCCCCCATAAATTTAGGTAAGATACTTACCTCAATCAAGCTAAATCAATCCTCTAAAAAGCCGTTCTCGCGTGAATCAATCTTCGGACGGCTAGAATCTAGCCAAAATAACTTAATATCATAAATAAAAGTCATAGGAAATAATCCGAAAGATAAAGTTTCGATCTTTAAAAAAAATCAAAAGGTCAACCCCAGGCTCGCATTCTGAAACCCGACAAAACTCACAAATTCCGAACACACATTCCGATAAGAGTCCAACCATAGCAATATCATTCAATTTCGACCTCAAATCGGCCTTCAAATCATCAATTTATGTTTTTGAAATTTTTTTAATACAACCCCCAATTTCTTCAATTCAATTCATCAAACAATCGCTATATTCAAGGTTTGAATCATGAAATATAAACAAATCCGAGTCAAAAAATACTTATCCCAATTCAAATCGTGAAAATCTCCTCCAAAATCGCCTAAATTCGAGTTCTCTAACTAAAAATATGATAAATGAAACTAAACCCATCACTTAAGCTATTTCTGCCCAGCCTTTTCGCTTTTACAGTCTATCAGTCGCATTTGTGACACCGTATATGCGAAAATATCATCGCAGATGTGGACTCTGCTCAAGTCTCAAAATTCTACTTCTGCTGACCAATGATCGCTTCGGCGATCGCGTTCCTCCGCATACACCGCCGCATCTGCGGAACTCCCAGAGCTTGACCAAACGCTGCATCTGCGGTCCACTGTTCGCTTCTGCGGACTCGCACCAGCGGACCAAGTATCGCAGGTGTGAAAGCACCAGATCTGATCACCCCAAACAATCACAAATGATCTGAAACTCACCCGAGACTCTCGGGACCCCGTCCAAGCAAACCAGCTGATTTCAAAACATAACACGAACCTACTTAAGGCCTCAAACCACACTAAACAACATCAAAACTACGAATCACACATCAATTCAAGCATAATGAATTAATGAACTTTCAATTTTCAAAACTCATGACCAACCATATCAAATCAACTCAGAATGACCTCAAATTTTGCATATAACTATTAAATCACACAACGGAATTATACCAACTCTCGAAATTATAATCCGAACTTGATATCAATAAAGTCAACCCTCGAACAAACCTATCAACCCTCCAAACCTTGAACTTTCCAACTTTCGCCAATTCAAGCCAAAATAACCTAGGAACCTCCGAATTCAAATCCGGACATACGCCAAAGTTCATAATTACCATACGAAATTATTAAAATCATAAAAATATCATTCCAAAGTCGTCTATATAAAAATCAAATACCGGTTAACTCTTACAACTTATGTCTTCAACTAAGGGACTAAGTGTCACAAATCAATCTAAAATTTTCTCGAAATCACACCAATCAACCCCGCACATTACGTAACCGCAAGTACACATATGTAAGGCATCAAATAGGGGAAATGGGGATAAAATACGTAAAATAATCGGTCGGATCATTACAAAAATATTGTTATTTATAAGAGTTTGTGGAAGCTCTTGTCATGCCAAGTGTAATGTTTGCATGGAGGAAATTGTCCACTTGCTTAAGGGGTGAAACACTTGGCCTCTAGGCTTCATGCAAGAAGCCACTTAATAGGTTTATAAAGCCACGTGTAACATACCTTGATGCCAAAACTAAAATATCTTTTAAAATATATTACTCCCTCTGTTCCAGTATATGTGAACCTATTTCCTTTTTGGTCCGTTTCAAAAAGAATGTTCTCTTTCTAATTCAAAAAGTCTTCATTTTTTCTTAAACTCCGTGTTCAATCAAACATGTTCACATAAATTAGAACGGAGGGAGTATCTTTTAGCAATAGATTCTTAGCAACTTAGAGGTTGGTAACAATTCTTATATTATGAAATTGAAGGTGGTGAATACATAGGTGGATTCACGATTAAAGTTTATGGATTCCTATATTAATAACTGGTTCAGGGTCAAACATTTATAAATATTTAGAGAAATTTTAATAGAATCCGGACAAAAAATAATGGGTTCGCAGATTCGCCTCTTGGTGAATGATAATGGTGAGTTCTGGTGGAATGAGACCGGAGGAACTTCAAGAATTCATTGCTGCATTAAAAGAGTTGAAGAAGAAGGTAACAACCAAAGCTCATGAAATGGAAATGATAACTACTTCTTAAAATTCTACTAGGACAATAACAAGTTTTGGGCTTGAGTCAATTGTCATTTGTATAGTTATACTATATACTTTCAAGCGATTTGCACAAATATGATATTTTTATGACATTATTGATATTTTAACCTTGGTAATTGAAGTTTTGGGAAACAAGCCCAACGTTAAAACTTTAAAATATGCTGGGTAGAATTTTAAAGCACCTTAGGCAGAACTTAAAGTACGCTGGACAGACTAGCGAATTTTTGCCATAAGTCACCAAATTTATTTAGAGCATTGTGGCTGAAAAATTGGTGATCGTCCGAATTTTTGATACTTTAAAGTTCTAACAATTGTCGAGAGCATACTTAAAATTTTGGCACAGAGCTATTTTATCAAAATATTTTTTAGAAGGGTCAAAATATAAAAAATAGTTTTAAAAAAGTCTAGCCAGCGTATTTTCTTGTTCTTGGTAAGTTCACATACCGCAAAAGTATACAACAATAAGAATAATAGAATGGCAATGTTATATACTATTAAGGATACAACATGTAAATAGTGTATTCTAAAGGTATGTAACGTACATACTTACTGAGTACTATTTTACATTTTTTTAATAATAGGTATGATTTGTAATATTATTTAAAATGAACATTTTCTGGTAAAATGGCTAATCTAGTTGGTTGTCGTATCTGGCCCAGTATATTGCTGGCTTCAACCATGGCTCAAAAGTTACTCAATAGCTAATAAAAGCAACCAAAACAATGGCGAAAAATATATAGAAAGAGAAATTTAATTGAAAATATTTTCCAGTCAAATTCATAACAAAACTTTTTATTATTGAATGGGTGGGGTGAGTGGGGTAAGAAATAATTGTACGGAACAGCAGACCTGCCTAGAAGGCAAAAGATAAGGCGCACAGGTCCCCACACCCTCCATCAGAAACCACTTGAATTTTTTGTGTCCACATATCCACTGATTGTACTATGTAAGATTAGAAAAATAGTAGAAAATTTTCATTGGGATTCGCAACTTAAAATATATAAAATTATGATCTTAAACATATTATTATAATATTAATGTACTCCCTCCGTTCCAATTTATGTGAACCTGTTTGACTGGGTATGGAGTTTAAGAAAAAATGAAAAATTTTGGAATTTGTGGTGTAAACAATTCAAAAAGGGGCCCAGAGTAATTGTGTGGTTATAAAAGCTTCTCATTAAGGGTAGAATTGTAAGTTTAAGCTAAATTGTTTTCAAATTTAGAAAGGGGTCATTCTTTTTGGAACAGACCAAAAAGGAAATAGATTCACATAAACTGGAACGGAGGTAGTAACTATAAATTGCGAATCTATTGTCTTTGAGTAAAGGGTCTCCCGGAAACAACCTCTCTATCCCTCCGAGGTAAGGGTAAGGTATGCGTACATTCTACCCTTCCCAGACCTCACTTGTGCGATCCTACTAGGTTGTTTTTGTTTTTGTTGTTGTTGTATAAACTGGTATTATTTACTTCTCTTTCAAAAAGATTGACAAATTTTTATATTTAATAATAAAAATTTATAGTCAGATAAATGTTATGGTAGGTTTCAAACCACAAGTTTCAAAAATTTTACAGCCACACAAATGCTATAACTATTTAAGATCACATATCTCAAAAAAAATTCTCTTATTTATTAAAGTTTATGCAAATCAAATTAAGATAATATTTTTAAAACAGATAGAGTATTAAAAATCAAATGATAAATTTAAAATAAATTATTTTTAAATTTAGAAAGAAGAAATTTTATTATATTTTATAAAAATTTGAATAAAAGTATGAATAATATAATTTAAATTCTTAGAAGTTATGAAAGTCATATTACCATAAAATAATGTCAAATACGTTCCAAAATTTAGAAAAAGGTCATAAATATTTTAATAGAAATAAGCATTCGAGTGGAGCACCAATCTATTATTATTCCATCTATCCCACTTTATGTGATGCAATTTTAATTTTGGGTGTCAAACTTATTAATTTTGATCGTAAATTTAAGTATATAATCTTTTAAGTTTTTCTAAATAACACTTACTTATTTAAAAATTACACAAAAAATAAGTACGGTAAAAAATTATTTAACTCTCAAAATTTGAATTGTATGACATAAATTGGGATAGAGAATAATATTAAAGGAATGTGAAACTGTAGATAAAATGTTCGGCACTAAATTAATCACTTTTTCCATGCTGACCTTTTTTTTCACTTTTTATATGCTGCTAGTCTTGCTACACTCTAAAATGATGATCTATCTGCTCCGATTTAATAATATACTTTTAGTTTTTGCATATATGACATTAATAAAAACTAGTAGTGCTCTAAATAATATTTTTTTTTGCAAATCTATCTATATATAATATGAGAATCAAAGATACCATATTAAGCCAAGTGGCAACATAATAAAAAGTCACTTGACAATTTTAGGACAAAATTAATTAGGTTAGGTAATAATTAGTTTTTTTAATTTAAATTTAAAAAATAAATAAATTATACATTATGTGTTGTTAATAATTAGTTATATTATTTAATTTGAATTTAAACATAGAAGACATGTTTAAATTGAGTTTAAAATAATTACAAGTAATATAGTAAAACATATAAAAGTCATAACTTTATATTAAAAATAAAACAGAAGAAAATTTTAATTGCTTATTCCATATAATATAGAAAAATAATTCTAAAAATATTGATATATTTTATGCAAAATAATAAAGGAACATATATTTTAGACGAAGTAAAAAATATGAAAATTAAATATTTATATTGAAAAAAAAAATAGAAAAAAAGTGTAATTGCTTCTTTCATATAACGTGAAAAAAAACAATCAAAATATTGATACATTTTATACAAATAATAAAAGAATAAATATTTTGGACGAAGTAAGAAATCTATATTATATTAAAGGAGGTATCTATATATTACATATGACATTTAATCGTTTATGCGGTTTCTTCTTTCAAGTATCCACGTCAAGCAAAGTGGCAACCTAATAATAAGACACTTGCTCAAGACAATTGTCAATATTAGGATAACATAAGTAGATAATATAATAAAATTAGTTAGTTTAGAATTAGCGTGGTTAATTTTCTAATATGATTGTGAAAAGTGGCATTTTCACCAACATCTTCTTAAGTAAAAACCTATTATTCTCAAAATTTCTATTTGATCCAACTATGCTAGCAGATTTTAGCATTCTCACATACAGTGATAATTTTTACGAACAATATACAAATGAAATTGTGCTCTATAGCAAGGTTTCTTTGTCGGCCAAAATGTTCTCCAAGGATATATATCTATCAAATCAGGTAACTTTTCAACCTATTAATTATATTATTACTTATATGTTTTCATATTTTTGTACCAATATTTATCAACTGATGGGTTTATATAATAACATTATCTACTATTTCATGAAAAAAATAAAATCTGATAAATTTTTTTAAATATTTTAAATGCAAACTTTATCCTTAATTTTTTCCAATTTGGTCAAGTACTTAAATAATAAAATTGTAATTCAAGAAATAATAGTAGTATTCTGATACACTTGAATGTATGAACATTCAGCGTATTAACATGTTCATAAAATAATACTGTATTATTTACATTCTTCTTTGTGTGTGTTGTATTTTTTAAATAATATTTTTTTATAAAAAATTATATTTAATATTCTCCGCGCAACGCGCGGGTATGAATATATACTATAGTACTAAAAATAGGCCAGATATATTGCGATTGAAACTTTTCTACTCTACTATAATGAAGAAGAAGATATCCAATTATAAATTAATTATTAGAATTATTTAAAAATTAAATTATGCAGTTTTTTTTGGAGGTGGGGGCGGTAGTGGGGGTAGGGTGAGGGTTTGGGGGGGTTTGGGGGTTAAAAGTAGCTAAGTTGAAGCGAGAGAATCGTTAAGCTTTTGGTTCGATTTTCACTGCAAATATACTACTACTAAGTGGTTTGTGTGTGCGTACACATTTGTGTGTCCCGATAATTTTACAAACTATGTAACATATAGTTGAATGAATATGTTTATTTAATACTAAATTACTAATCAGAGTTTTTCTCGAGCAACTAGAATAAACGTCTTATTCAGTAAAGAGCACTAATTAAAACTCTCGTAATATAAATAGAGTAAGTGAATTTCAAACATCAAATAAAAATAACAGTACGGTACACAAAATATCTCGCGTTCATATTCGAGGAAGGCCGTAACCGGGGAGTATCAAATGCTTAGGAAAAAAATATTGATTGATAAATTTTGGACACCAGATGATTGAAGTAAGAAAAATGGTAATTTTACAATGAACAATATGTTTTTTTAATGAAAGAAGGGCAAACGAAGTATTATTAAGCAGCTAGCTTTATTTCTAACCTAACCTAAACTTTAATGATTAATAAACTTAACTACTTTAGTAATTAAGTACACTATTCACTAGTAGCCTAGACCAGGTACTACATATCTAAGTGTCTAGCCTCTTTACTCATTCACTTTTTATCTTCGTCTTTCTTCAACCCTTCACCTTTATAATTTCCCTCACCACAATCATATCTTTAAAAAAAAAATTATCAAGAAAAAATGGATGAACTAATGGTCTCTTCTTCCTCCTCTTCCTCATCATTTTCCATACCCTCCTTATTTTCTCAAACAAACCAACCTTTATCAACCCTACAACAAATGCTTCAATATATTCTCAAAAATCAAACAGATTCTTGGTCTTATGCTATTTTTTGGCAAACTTCAAATGAAGATGATGGTCGTTTATTTTTAGCATGGGGTGATGGCCATTTCCATGGTACTAAAGTGAAAAAAGGAGAAGTAAATGGTGTTAACAAAGCTAGTTCTTTAGAGAGAAAAAATGTTATAAAAGGAATACAAGCTTTGATTTGTGAAAATGGAGATGGTGTAGTAGAAGGTGGTGATGTTACTGATATTGAATGGTTTTATGTTATGTCTTTAGCTCAATCTTTTTCTATTGGTGATGGAATTCCTGGTAAAGCTTTTAGTACTGGTTCTATTGTGTGGTTAACAGGAGCACAACAACTTCAATTTTGTAGTTGTGAAAGGGCTAAAGAAGCTCAAGTTCATGGTATTGAAACTTTGGTTTGTATTCCAACTTCAAATGGAGTTCTTGAACTTGGATCAAGTGATTTAATCAAAGAAAATTGGAGCTTAGTTCAACATGTAAAATCCCTTTTCTCTTTAGATCAAGAAAATGGTCTTGAAAAAACCATTTCTTTTGCTGATATTGGTCTTGTCTCTTGCTTACAAGAAGATGGTCAAATTTTAGGCAACAACAAAAACAACACTAGCAAAAAGCCTAAAACCGGGGAAATCTTCAGTGCAGCAGGTACAACTTTATTTCAAGATTCTGACCACTCGGATTCTGATTGTCAAGTACTTGTTGACAAACCAATAGTGGAGAAAAAAACACCAAAAAAGAGAGGAAGAAAACCAGGGGCAACTCGTGAAACTCCGTCAAACCACGTCGAAGCAGAGAGACAGAGAAGGGAGAAATTAAACCACAGGTTTTACGCTTTACGCTCTGTTGTACCTCATGTTACAAAAATGGACAAAGCCTCTTTGTTATCTGATGCTGTAGAATACATCAATGAGTTAAAAGCTAAAGTGGATGATTTAGAGTTGCAACTTAACAACAAATCAGAGAGCAAAAAGAAGCTAAAAGTGGAGTCAATGGACAGTACAACTCTTGACAATCAGAGTACTACTACTACAACTACAACTTCTGTTGATCAAATTAGGCCAAATTCTAATTCAACATCTTCATTTGGACCAAATAATTTGACAGTAGAAGTTGAAGTCAAGATTTTAGGTCCAGATGCAATGATAAGGGTACAATCCGAAAATGTGAATTACCCATCAGCAAGATTAATGCGTGCACTTCAAGATCTTGAATTACATGTACACCATGCTAGTATTTCAAGTGTTAATGATTTAATGCTTCAGGATATTGTTGTTAAAGTTCCTCAATGTTTGGGTACTGAAAATGGTTTAAAATCTGCTCTTCTTAGTAGCTTAGAGCAGTAGTAGAAATGTTGATTAATAAATTTCCTTGTCGTTTAATTATTATCCTAAATTAAGAATTTCTTCAGTCTTTTTAATAAATCAGTTCATTGTTTAATATATAGCTAGCTTTTTCGTACTCTTTAAGTGGTTAACAACGTTGTTATAATAAGATAGCCAAATCCTTATAAAGTTAAAATTTTGTCAAATAAAGAAGATGCATGTTGTTGCATGCTCTTTCGTGGAGTGACATTTTTTAGTCTATTTCTGCCACTTTGTTTTAGTGAATTTCTTATACTAAAATGGCGATGCATACAGTGTCAAAGGTAGAAATTTTATTAAAGATGTTTAAGATTAAATATATATTTATAAAAAAATAATTTTTGACCTACATATATAATATAATTTTTTATATATTCGATGTAATTTTTTGAATAAGGGTGTTTAGTTGAACACCCTTCAAACTATGTGGCTACGTCATTGCATGCGTGGTGCTAATCTTGTAGGATTATTCCTCATTCTTGAATAATTATTTGATAAGATAGCAAAATTCCATAAATTACTTCGAACACTAACATTATTGAAAGAAAAAAAGAAGATACATGTATAGTTTAAAATAGGGATGTCACTATTTTCCCAGCTGTTGGCTATTAAAAAATTAAAAGATAGTGTCATGTGTGTTCCTGATTGTTTGTCTTAAAACACCCACATATGTTCCCTCAGGGAATACTGTACACTTGACCCCACCACTAAATGACAATATTGTTTACCTTTCTTTCAATATAATATTCGTGTTTTTCTGGATCCTCCAATTCTTAAAACATGTAAAATATGTGCTTAAATTATACATTAATGTCAAGGTCATTGAAACTCTTCTTTTTTCTACTTGTACGACACCTATTTTATAGTATTATTCATTGGATCATTTGTTTCTTCTTCTCTTATGTCAAAATCGCACTGACGCTTGCAAAACAATATAATTAATTAAATATATTCCGTTAGTTGATAATTCCTTTGTTTTTTTTAAGAGTTTAAGTTCATTTACTGATATAGGAATTACGTATTTAACTTTACTTTAACTAATAAGTGGTTATATTAGGTAGAGAAAAAGGTTAAATTTACCCAATTTTAATGGAGATTGCTTAATCCTGTTCATTTATTATTCAAGATTTCTTAATTTTCCCTTTGTTAGAGTTTTGATCTAATCTCCCACCCGCATTAAAGATAAAGTATCACTTTCTCCATTAACCCCTAATGGAACTCCAATCAAAGGTAATCCGAAACCGCAGTAAAAATTTAAGGGTGGATTTGGACATTATTTTTTGATAAATTTGGATCGGGGACTCCACTCATTCTACACTGAACCTCCTGGCAAGGTCAACTATGAGATAATTTGCTAACAATTAGGGTATTCCTGGCATGGGCAACAATGAGATGATTTGCTAATAATAAGGGTATGAATAGACCAAAAATTTAATGAGAAAAATTAAACAATTTCAAATAATACATAGGCATATTGAGCCTTTTCCCTATCAAGTATAAATTGGTAATCGATCGGGGAAAAGAATTCTTGGAGCCAGATCAAAAAACTACATTAAGCTCTTTTTTTTTCTTTTTTTTTGTTTGTATAGGATAATTAAAGACACACAACAAATCTATAGAGGAGAGCAAACCTCTACTGATGTGAGAGCAAACCTCTACTGCTGTATGCTTAAGAGATGCTAGCATCTTATCCCATTAGTACTGTACTTTATTTTGCTAAAACAAAATTGAAGGACCACATCTAACAAGTAAAGAGGGATCCAACATTTAAATTTAGTGTATTTAACATTTTAAATTTTATAGGGTTCAGATAAATTTGCCGTCCCAAAGCTACATCCATCCGTGCTGGCAAGGCTACATCCACACTTAATTATTTTCGTAGTACAGGACTTGTGTATATTACTATTACTGACATTTTGTTTAGCTAGCGTAAAAAGAAATGTGCAAAAGTTTTATTTTCTTCTTTTAGAAATTCTTAAAGGAAAGGGAGAGGTTGGTGATAGAGAGGTCGAAAAAGACAAAAGAACGGAAAACCCTACGTAAAATTTTAAATTTTAATCCCTGCACTAAAATAAAGTTGGTTATAAGTGACCACTAAAGGTTATGGTTAATCAGAAGTTTCAGATTCGAATCTAGAATATATACCTTTAAAGGATACTTCAGATTAATAAGTTCAAAGCGGATACTGAACACCGAAAAAAAACTAGGTAATGTTCTTCTTCGGAAATATAACGATTCAGTCGGTCATTTTGGGCATTTGTATTCCGTTCAGCTGTTTGAAGTCTTGAGTAGCTTCATATGATGTATTATGACTCGTGTGAATCGTCGGTTTTGGTTTTCAGGTGATTCGAGATTGAATCGGAAGACTGATTCTAAACTAGGAAGCTTTAAGTCGGAAGAGTTGGTTAAGTTATACTTTTGAGTATATGATCACGGATCGGAGCTTTGATAGTTTTGTTAGGTCCGGATGGTGATTTTGGACTTGGGTGTATGCGCGGATTTGCATTTGGATGTTTTTAGAAGGTTTTAACATTATTTGGCGAAATTTGACAATTTGAAGGTTTGGAAAGTTCATAGGTTTGACCGGGAGTTAACTTTGATGATATCAGGTTCGGATTGTAGTTCCAGAAATTGAAATAGTTTCGTTATGTCATTTGAAACTTGTGTACAAAATTTGATGTCATTTTCGATTGATTTGATATGGTTCGGCACGAGTTTGAGGTATTCATGATTTTGATATTGTTATGCGTGATTTGAGGCCTTGAGTAAGTCCGTGTTATATTATGGGACTTACTGGTATGTTCGGACGGGGTCCCGAGGGACTCCGGTGTATTTCGGATTGATTTCGGACCATTTTTGGCCTTTTTCAGCTGCTGATTTTTGGCTACACGAGTGTACATCGCGATTGCGGAGAATTGGTGGTCACGTCCAAAACACACCTCAAAAGAGATATGAAACGGTCGTTTGCAATAATAGAAACCCAACTAAGAGTGAAGGTCGAATCCACATGGAGCTAAGATGAGGGTTAGATGTATATAGTTCACTGTAAGTGATTGAATTATCTAGATTGCACTTCCATGCAAAGATTTATTTTCTATTTCTAATTTTACTCTATTGATTGCAAAATAAAGAAAGAAGAATGGAGAAAATTATTTTTAAGATTTTTTCAAATGGATAAAAAGCCTAGGGCTATAACCATTACCTAGGTGTTTGCCTGATGGGATAAAGACTTTAATATTTATTTTGTTGATTGGGGTGTATTATAGCTATCAACTCTAAATTACTCACTCAATACCTCTCGGTCAGAGAGTGGTTTTGCACAATTTAGCCTTCTCAAGACCAAATGGGTATAACTCAAAACAGTTGATAAGAGCTCAAGTAGGGTTATTACTATCTCTAGGTTGAACTCTTTTATTGGATTAATCAATCTCTCAATTGACCCAATTCCTTGTTAGCTAAGTTATCCTAGACTAAGTCTCTCTTTCTCAAGTAGAGACTAGGTCAAATAGGCATGAACTAATGTTTGCAATCATTAATTCCATAATTAAAGCCTGAACTAAGCTAAATAATAAACATTCAATCATAAACAAGCACTAAATTAGATACCCATAAGGTTTACACACTAGGGTTGGGTCACAACCCTAGTAGAAATCTAGCTACTCATACTTAGGTTTGAAGAAAATAGAGAAGAGAGACTAATTAAACTCATAATGAAAGCCTAAAATGATTAAATCTATTGTAAATACACCAAAACAAACTAAAACTTTCTAAAATAGTAAAGAAAAAACGCTACAGTAACTTCAGAGGTTCAAACTTAACCTAATTTTGTGAAACTCGTCTATTTATACAAGACTGAAAATATCAGACAAAATACCCCTCGGGAGATTTTGTGGCCGTACAATTTCATGTACGGTCCGCATATTTCTTTATCTGGCAGGCGATGGAGTTCTGCGGCCACATATTTCTGAACTGCGGCCGCAATGCGACTTTTCTGCGGTCTGCAGATTTAGAACTGCAGTCGCAAGGCATTCTTCTGCGGTCCGCAATATTAGGATTGCGGCCGCAAGACAATCTTTTTGCGGCCGCACAAAGTTTGTGCGGTCCGCAATTCACTGAGGCTCTACACTTGGTCTTTTTGCATACTCTCTGATCTTCGACCCTTAGCCTAGCTTTGCGGTCGCAAAGTTCATGTGCGGTCCGCAATTTGTACAAATGCCTGCTAATTTTTTCTTCTTTGTTTGCGTCCGCATATAGAATTTCGCGGTCCGTAATTTCTTTTGCGGACCGCACATTATATGCTTTTGTGCCCTTTATTGCCTTGTGCTTGGACTGCTCCTTTTTAGTCGGATTCCATCTCAGGAAGCCAACTTCGAGCGTTACTACAATTTTGCATAATTTTATTAGTTTCGGGAATACAATTCAATATTGTTAGACTAAAACAAAAGCTAAAAGGTGCTAATAAGTAGCCAAAATCTCTACTTATCAATTAGTCGCGATCGCGAAGAGTAAAATGGAAAAATCGGACCAGTGAATCGCGTTCATGGAGTAAGCTCTGCGTTCACGAAGAAGAAATTTTGTTGTCACTGAGCTGACTTTGGAAACTTATATCTTGCAATCTATAATGAATTTTGAGATGATCTAAAAATAAAAGTTATAAATCTTTGTTTCTAATTTTCAGAAAGTCAAACCGTTTGTCATTTGGAGTTATGTACAAAACGTTATGGCTGATGAACTATAGTATGTCTGAGAAGAGTTTGGTAAGGGTTCATAGAAATTTGTTCATCGCGATCGCGGAAAAATGGCCGCGATCTCATAGGGTAAAAACTCTGCTGGAAAATTTTGGAATCGCGATCGTATGGTTGGTGACCGCGATCGCAAAGGGTACTTCTAGAGCACTTTATAAAATACTCTATTTCGAAGGTCTTGGTCATTTTATCATATTTGAAGCTGTGGAGCTTGAATTTGGGCGATTTTGGAGGCGATTTTCACCGCATGGATTAGGATAAGTATTTTCTACTTGGTTTTGATTATATTTTGTGATTTCATCTTCAATTTTTGTAATTTATTGGTGATTTTAAAAGAGAAATTGGGATTTTTGTATAAACTTTCCTAAAGTGAATTTTTGAGTTTTGAATGTCGATTCGGAGTCGGATTTGAGTAAAATTAGTATGATTGCACTCATAATTGAATGAGTTATCGGATTTTGTGAGTTTTATCGGGTTTTGAGGTACGGGCCCGATTTTGACTTTTTTGTTGACTTTGGACATTTGATTAAAGATTTGACCTTTATCGATTGGGTTTGTTTCCTTTGGCATCATTTGATGTTGTTGAGTTGATTTTGGCTAGTTTCGAGCCATTTGGAGATTGATTTGTGCTGGATGGTATTTTTAGAGTATCGGTTGGCTTGCTCGGTATTTGATTCGGCTTGCTTGAGGTAAGTAAAATTTTTAAACTTGGAATTAAGGGTATTTATCCCTAAAAACTGTGTTATTTGTTATGTGTTGAGGTGACGTACATGCTAGGTGACGGGCGCGGGTGCGTGTACCGAGGTATTCATAATTTGGGTAGTTCTTAGGCTATTATATGCCTTGTTTTATGATAATGCTTCTTGATATCATATTTTTCTCCATTTATGTGACTACGTGGGATATTATTCATGCTAGAAATCATGCCTAGGCTACCTGTTCAATTGTTTGAGACATTATTGAGCTATTTTTGCCATGTTGAGCTATTTGCCTTAACCGTAGTCATATTGTACAGTCATGATAGTTACATCTGCATATTATATCTCGGTCTCTATGCACTTATATTTGCTGTCTCACATGTTATTGGTGTCCTTGTACGTGACACGAGTTGGTACTGAATTTTAGACATATTATGTTATTCCGTGATATTTAATTGGATTATGTTTCTATGAGATGTCTGCATATTGAGACTTGAGCAATTGTTGACTGATGTAGGCCATAGAGCCATGTTGATATGGATATCTGGATCGGTTGTATGCCACAACGATTGTATTGATATTAAGGTGGCTATGTGTGCACTAGGCCTCACTATTGGGCTAAGTGATTATGATTAGTGCTTGGGTAGGATCCGCCCTTCGGGAGTTTGACATGCCAACAGTGGGGGCATGCACCGTGTTATATACACGTGCTTGATGTTGGGCAGTTATGCCAAGCATCCGTACAGTGCTAAGTGTGATTATTTTAATGAAATAAGCTTTTGAGCCAGGCACTTGGAGTGTGCTAAGATTGAGTGTACTTGATGATTTCACTGTGAAACTGGTTATTTGACATCTATACTTGACATATAGGCACAAAAATATACCTTCTTCATGCTAAACGGTAATATGATATCTGATGATTTGACATGAATATTTGACATATAGGCATAGAGACGCATATTCCTCATGATAGACGGTATATGATAATTGATGACTTGATATGTATATTGACATATAAGCATAAAGATGTACTTTCTTCATGCTAATTGGTAAATGGAAATTCTTACCTGATGTGGTGAATTGTAAAATACAATTATTTTGATAAACTCATGTTTAGGTAATTTCAGTGGTAAGTTTTGGGCTTGACTGTCATACTTGAAAAGCAAGTCTGCTTTTCCGTAACTGTGAACGAGCTGAGCATAATATCTTTTGAACTATCACTTTTAGTGCCTTCATTATATTATTTCGAGCTGTTATTGACTATTGGTGTTGAACTGAACCTTCTTCCGAGCTCGTCACTGCTTTCAACCTAAGGTTAGGTTTATTATTTATGGGTCGATTGTACTCATACTACACTTCTGCACCTTGCGTGTAGATTTTGGAGTTGATGTTGCTGTGTATGGAGAGAGCTGGCATTAAAGATGTACATGCGTTCCAGTTATTGCTGCCTCTTGTTCATGGTAACTTTATATTTGTAAATTCATTTATGTATATTTCGAACAGAGTATGTATTTATTTCGTACCAGCTTTGTAAATTCTAAGTCTTAGAAGCTCATGACTTGTACTAATAATCCTTAAAATTTTGTATAGAAAGATCAGTTTTTTTATGTATTGATTCTTGTTGTCCTATTTGAGTTGTCTTGTCTATCATTTTGACTTATCTAGCGGGTTGAATTAGGTGTCATCACGACCAACCGGATTTTGGGTCGTGTGAGAAAATTACAGTGTTTCTAGGGGGCGGGGGCGGGGGCAGGTGATGAAAAGAAATGTCATTTTTAACAAGCAATCATCAAGTGAATATTATATCTCGCTTAGCGAGAAGATCATCTCCAACTCCATTACTTTAAGATCAATACTATGTCTCATTCTCAATCTCAAACCCCAATACTTTATGTGGCTTCAGTAAATATATACGGATGGGGTCTCATTTGCCCCTCTACTGTCATAAATAAGCCTTATTTATCTTTCGTTTATATTTTTTATCAAAAATATTCTACAGTTATACATTAGGTTCATATTTACCCTTACACGTTAAAATGAGTTACATTTGCCCTTAGTTATACTTTAAGATCACATTTACCCCTCTACTCTTCAAAAAGGGTTACATTTGCCCTTTGTTATACTTTCTTGACATATTTATCCTTATAATTATACCCTACATTTACCCTTATCCGGTAGATCGCCATGTCCCACCTTTGTTTTCCTACATGGGGCCTATGTGGATTTTTTATTCTTCCAATTTAAATATGGTCACTTATTTAAGATAATTTAACCCGCCCATCAAATTTAAATAAGACTTCATTAACTCCATTATTGTGCAACTTCTTGTAATTTACTTTGGTTACTGCAATAATTGTGAGTTGTATTAGATTAGTGATTTTGAGTTCAAAGTTATTGATTGTCAATATGTTGCCGCTGCTATAACTACTGTATTTCACACAATCTTCATAAATGTCGTATCAGAAAATTACTTTTCGTGAATCAATCATGGCCAATTGACCAGTTTAGACTTTACAGAGTTGTATCTCTACAAACACTTCAAAATATCATTAAGTGATTCGTGTCTCCTAACTCCTAAGTATTAAAGGGAAACAAATTAACATAGACAAAGGTGAAATAATTAAATAAATCAATTAGAGGTAACACTATAGTTTCATTCACTCACTGTCAAAAATTTTCTCGCTCTCCGAAAAATATGGTGTTGACACGGATAAGAGAGATGGGCGAGTGGGGGGGTAGGGGTGGGAATGACGAGTTGACACGGATAATTGTAAGGATAAATATGTCAAGAAAGTAAAACGAAGGGCAAATATAACCCTTTTCGAAGAGTAGAGGTGTAAATATGATCCTAAAGTATAACGAAGGGTAAATGTAACTCTTTTAAACGTTTAGGGGTAAATATGAACCTAATGTATAACGGTAGGGATATTTTTGATAGAAAAATTAAACGAAAGATAAATAAGACCTATTTATGATAGTAGACGGACAAATCACACCCTTATCCGAAATATATATCTTCTTCTCTGAACCAGCTTGTGGTAGTACTAAGCTATTGGAATCACCAATCTGGTTGTACTACATGGTTTGGGACCAAACAAAAAGTAACGTATATTTTTTAGGCATTTTTTAATAAAAAACATAAGGAAAGAGAACCTTCCATTAAATTAATATGAATCTGCCAAATTTTACGTGACTTATTTACATTTTTTTGGTTTTTCATCGACTTATTTACATTAACATTTTGTGTACTAGTATTAAGACTTAAGAGTAAACAAATACGTACGTAGTCCTTTGGATATGATTTGGGTCGGGTTTTTTTAAAAAGAAAAAATAGATTATACATCAGGGATGGGAAAGGTTAATGAAGGAGTGGATTACGAGGTGAGAAATTGAACCTCACCAATAAGGTGGCAGGTCTCAATCTTTATGCGAGATGCCGGTGATGATTTGATCCTTTCTTTCTTTATTGCTCTATCACTTTTTTTAGGGCTTTTCGGACCTCATTGTCAATAGTGTTCTTTAGCGGGAGGTATGTCTCGGCTAATGCTTTTGTTTTAAATAAAAGTATTTGCTCTTTCGGCATCTCTTTAGCTTGTCCAGTATTTCCCATATATGATTTGGTTTAAGTTTGAAGAACAAAAGTATTTAAAGTTTAAGTTGAAAATTATTTGTGAGTTTTAAATCTTGTGAGTGAAAATTTAAAAATAACAAAAATGGATCCTTATGTTTGAGGGTAGGTTCAACATCGTCCCTTAACCGTACTTCTGAGTCTTTAGTACTTTAAGTTAAAGCGAGCATATTTTGTCTCTGCCAATTGCCAAATATTTAACAAACTCTAACTATTAGATTTAAAGATATTTAAAAAAAAAAGGATTTAACAAACTAGAATCTCTTGCAATTGTCATATTAAACATTATTACTCCTCCTACAAGCAAAAATATTGTGCCTGGCGACTATTTTACAGAAAGAATTACAACAATATTTTAAGAAATAGCCGTAAAGTGTACTTATTTACATATATAAAAATGTAAACAATACTATGTGTGTACGTCTTGCCTGTTTTTAGGTACCAACATTAATTGTTTTATTTATTACCAACCCAATCAAGTTTTATTGATTTTTAAATTTTAATAATACAGCGAATCAAACCAAAGCATTATTCAAAATGATCTGAATGTTGATTGTTGACTTCCATAAAAATATCATATTACAGAAACAGGATGATTTCTTACGTTATAAGTTGTGCACGATCTAAGGGTCATAATTTATCGACATATGTTGTTACCTACGATATATGAATGACTGTGGCACCTTGCCCCATTGTGTTTGTTATGTCTCAATTAAAAATCCTTTCTTTTGAATAAAATTTTTGTTCAGGCAATACAAAAATGACTTTAAGTTCTATAAACTGATAATTTAAAAATATTTATATTATCAAATTATTAAAAAAAGTAAAAAAATTTAATTACATGTTAATCTTTTTATAAGTATTTATTGGTAACGTGTAGAAACTGTAACTTATTTGTTGTCATATATTAAAATTCACTTATAAAGTAAAAAAATTCTTAGACAATCAATGCATATAATTTAAACACTATATAAAATAGACAATGCCTCACTTTAGTAGGATTTACATTTGAGACCTCGAGATTTAACCTCCTTTATTTCTTACTAGACGAAGGTTTTATTAACCTTTCCATAAAATAAATGCTGAAATCATTCTCAATCTCTTTGGCTATTTTAGGAAAATAATTACTTTTTTTGGCTTTGCAAAGTTGAGATAGGCTTGGCTTAGATTATATAGGGGGCTATGAATATCCATAAAATTCCTACGGCAAGCAATTACGAGCATTTCAATGGAATGTGTTTACCCTAAAAAAACGGATAATAATTGAATTTATATTGGTTTTAAGGATATGTGGATTAATTCAATACGAGTGACTAATGGCGTTAGATTAAGCAAATGAAAGATGTAATAAATGACCAAACCAATGATAAAGGTAATTCCGGGCTCGGTTGATGACTCGACGAAGAACCTGCCCTCGATTCCAAGCTAGTACTTATGAAGAACTTAAGAACAAGAATAAGAACTTTGAACAACAAAGAGAATTGAAATAAATTGCCTTGGTATAAGCTTCTCTCTTTATATAGTAGGGAAGTTTTACCCTAAGTACAATACTAAAAAAGAAAAAATCTAATGTTTCGCTAAATACTGATTTTCTACCGATACGGGCCGAGATTCACGCCGTGATATCCGGTTGGTCACGGACATCATGGCCTTTTGTTAGTCGTGTGCAGTTGTTGGGTAATGCTCTCTGAAGCATTGATCCTCGAACCGGACCCGGAGGACACGACCCCGATACCCCCCGAGGGCAGGTGTTTTTCCCGAGCCCTGGTACGAGGGGCTCCTCGCTTTGACTCCGATTCATTATGGTCACATTCCTACTTCGTTTATCTTACCGGGAAATCGAGGTGTTCCGTGGGCCCGATTTTATCCGTATACAGATAGTTCCCTCGTTTCTCAGAGAGTAGGCTTGCTGACACGATGGGAAACGACAAATGAATCTGGTTCCTTCCTTCGTACGTTACGACGAGGGAGCCGACACGTCCCATCAATCACGTCGTTCTGACTTCGAACATGTGTCGCTCAGCGGCAGGTAGCCTCCGAATGTGAAGCGTCGGTTGTTTCCTTATAAAAGCTTCCTCCTTTTGTCCTTTTTCTACTTTTCGACCAAATCACTACCTTCGAGCTTTCCAGCCATCATCAACCTTATTCAAACCTTCATATTCTTCATCTTCAAAACATGTTTTTCCAAAACTTTGCGTTCTTTTCTCAAACTTTTAAACACTCTATCTAATGACAATGGCCAAAACATCGAAAATTGTGCCTCAACAAGTTACCTCTTCATCTTCTCAACCGGCCGCTGGTACTAAAGCGGTTGCCCTCGAAACGTCTTCCCCCATTGTGGCCGCTAACGAATCGGCCGCCGAGCCTCTCTTGTCGGCGTTCATTCCCGGGGACTTGATCGATGTCCAGATGCACACCTCAAAATAAGGTATGAAACGGTCGATTGTATTTATAGTAACCCAACGAAGAGTCGGGGTCGAATCCACAGGGAGCTAGATGGAAGTTAGGGGTATATATTCTAATGCGTGAAATTGAATTATCTTGATTTGCACTTCCACAAGAAAGGTTTTGTTTCTATTTCTAGTTTTACACTAAAGTATGCAGAATAAAGAAATAAGACTAGAATAATTGTTTTTGATATTTTTTAAATTGATAAAAAGGCTATGGCTGTGACCATCACCCAGGTGTTTGCCTAATGGGATAAAAAACTTAAATCCTGTTTTGCTGATCGGGGTGTCTTTTTACAATCAACTCTCAATTATCCACTCAATACCTCTCGGTCAGAGAATGGTTTTGCCCAATTTGGCTTTCTCAAAACCAAATGGGTATCACACAATACAGTTGATAAAAGCTCAAGTCGGGTTATTACTATCTCTAGGTTGAACCCTTTAATTGGGTTAATCAATCTCTCGATTGACCCAATTTCTTGTTAGCCAAGTTTTCTAGACTAAGTCTCTCTTTCTCAAGTAAAGACTAAGTCAAATAGGCATGAACTAATGTTTGCAACCATTAATTCCACAAATTAAAGCATGAACTAGGCTAAATAATAAATACCCAATCATAAACAATCACTAATTTAATTACTCATAAGGTTAACACACTAGAGTTGGGTCATAACCCTAGTAAAAATCTAGTTACTCATGCTTGGGTTTGAAAAAAAAGAAGAAGAAATATTAATTAAACTGATAATGTAAACTTAAAATGATAAAATCTATTGTAAATTACACCAAAACAAAGAAAACTTTCAAAAGAGGAAAAGAAAAATGGCTACAGAACTTGCTGATGTCAAAACTTAACCTAATTTTGTGAAACTCGTTTATTTATACAAGGCTAGAAATTTTGGACAAAAATGCCCTTCGGGAGGTTGTGCGTCACAATTCCATGTGCGGTCCGCAAAATTCTTCATCTAGCAGGAGCTGGGATTCTGCGGCCTCATAATTCTGAACTGCGGCCACGAGACAATATTTCTGCGGTCCACAGATTTAGCACTACGCCCGCAAGGCACTCTTCTGTGGTCCACAATAGTATGATTGCAGCCGCAAGATAGTCTTCTACGGCCGCACAAATCTTGTGCGGACCGCAATTCCATGAAGCTCTGGACTTGATCTTTTTTTCATCTCTCTGATCTTGATCTCAAGCCCTTCTTTTGCAGCCGCACAATTCATGTGCGATCCACAATTTGCTAAAAATCTGCTGAGTTTTCCTTCGTTGTTTGTGGCCGCAAACAAAATTCTGCGGACCGCACTTTGTAAGCTTCTGTGCCTTTTATTCCCTTGTGTTTAGACTACTCCTTTTTGAGTCGAATTTCATCTCGGGAGTCCAACTTCCAACAGTCCTGCAATTTTGCATATTTCATTCGTTTCAGGAACACAAATCAATGCTTTTAGATTAAAACAAAAGCTAAAAGGCGCTAATAAGTAGTAAAAATCTCCACTTATCAACTCCCTTAAATTTAAGTCTTTGCTTGTCCTCAAGCAAACAACATAGTTCCCACCTCCACAAGTTAAGGGTCATTTTAGCAGTCAAAAGTGAGCCATTCACACATCAGTTGGGACCAACAATTACCCATACTACTTATGTATTATCAACAAGGCGATGAGTTAAACATTTATGCACATATAGTTCTAGTGTGACACTTGAGCATCAAGAGTTGGCTTTACTCATCAAGGAAGCTCGGTCTCCCATGTAGGTCATTGTGGATCCCAAACTCCTCCTCCTCTATTCTCCATTTTCCTAGCACACTTAAGATTTTAGCACTCAGTCCAAAGATTTATGAAAGGTTCACTCATCTCTCTCAAGAGAATGTCGTAAGTACGACTTCAAGTACCATAGGCTTGCCCCTCATGTAGATCGCCACTAATGTAAGCTCGCTCGGCTTGAAATCAAGTAGGGATTTTTTCGGGATATAATGAAGGCTTTTGAATTAGGGTTGGATACACTATGGCTGAGTGGGTTCACCTTTCCTTAAACACACTATTTTTTATTCTCGGCTCATACTTTGCCAATTCTTTGAAGCACTTTCTTTTACTTGGGGAACTAGAGAGACTTAACATCACTTTTTCTTGATCATAACATTCATTTTCTCCCTCTTTGATTTCTGCATGTTTTGGATCATTATATTTCTTTGAATCCCTTCAACTCTTCCACTTATTCACTTTTTTTTTGTTCTTTTCTTTTCTTGCCCTTTCCTTCTCATTATTTCTTTTCTCTTTTCGTGCCTTGATACCTCTTTCAAGTTCCTCGTCTCTCCCCCAAACTTACATTTTTTGCCAATTGTTTCACCAGAGTATTAAGAAAAGCTCGGGTGCCAAAAGAGGGTCATGACAAAACGGGTAAAGGCTTGTAACGTGGTTATCAAATGAGAAAGGCTCGAGGCTCAAATGGGTTGACTAGGGATAACAACATTGGTAGGTAATGGAAAATTCAAACGGGCCAAGGAAAGGCTACAATCACTTCTCAAGCCAAGCAAAACTTAAGATTTCGCCTTAAAACACATTCGAGGCAAGTTCTAGACCTTTTGCACGGGTACATCGACTAGCAACAAAATATCTCACCCCTCACGCTACTGGATTGTTAAAGAGGATAGAGTCGAGGGCCCACAATGACCACATTCAAGATTGAAAATCACTATGGTTCGATTAAACCACTCGATGATTACTTAAGTCAACACAAAAGTCATAAAGTCACTAACTAGAGCTATTTCTTTCAAAAACCTTATTTCTAACCATAAGCACGTAGTTAAGTGTGTTGGTACTAAGTGAAGCATATTTGACTCTTCGAGCATGACTTAATTAGGTCTTTTTATTCATTACTACTACTATTATTACCTAAGCACAAAAATGGACCCAGTCCCTTAAGAAGGTTGTCACGCCATCCATCGTTGGGAAGAGTCACCCGGTTCACACAAAAAACTACCTTTGGAAAGAACCTGGCATTAAGAAAACCAAAGGCTTATTATCTACTAAAACATAAAAAGAAGCTACTAAATCAAGAAGAAGCTACTAATTCAACAAGAAGCTACTAATTCAAAAAGAAACTACTAATTCAAAAAGAAGCTACTCACTTATACACTAACTAATAAGAAAACAAACATAAAAAAGCTACAAAGAAAAAACTATTGAAAGCCTAACGAATATACACAATGGGGGAGAAGGAGAAAATATATACATAATGAGAGAAGAAGAGAGAATATATATAGAGTAAGGAAAAGGAAGAAAAATAATGTCAAGTTATTACAAACCAATTGTCTTAGAATCATCAAATAAGATCAAATAAACTCCACCCTCTCCCGAATAAAAATAAGCATTGTCCCCAATGCTTAACAAAATAAGGGTAAAGGAAGGGTAAGAGTGAAGAAAACTCCCTATGGCTCCTTGGCCATCTCTGTATCCATAACAACGTCACTGACTTCAGTCTCATCCAACTGGATCTCATCATCCTCAACTCTGGGAGTGACTGGGCTGGTGAACATCTGATGCACTGCCTCGGCAGTGTCGGTAGCAAGGTCTGGCTCCTCAGACTGGCCAGCTGGTGCTGTAGGATCTGGGCCTGGATGGTATGGGTCAATCAGCATGTCAAAAGGGATATCTCTGGCTGCAGCAAGCTTGGTAACCTGTCTCCAGAGCTTGTCCATTGACTTCTTGGAGGCCTGGGACTTTCTCATCTTCTTTACTTCCTTGCCCAACTCTTCGATCATTGACCCATGCTGCACCAATGTAGCCATGATTGTGTTTTGGTTCTCCAGGAGCTTCTTCAATGTTTCTTCCACTGACGGGGGCATCTGAGGTGCCGGAATAGAAGAATGTACTGCAACAATACTAGATAAGTCAGACAAATTTGCAGTGGTTGTCTGCATCCAGTTGTTGAGGCTCGCCAATGTTTGGGAGACTCGCAGCGCAAAGAGTGGAGCAATAGGCATGGTGCACCAGCTTCAAAGCTGAGGTAGAACCTGTGACAAGGACTGTTCTAGGAATTGAGGATGGTGGTGGAGGCATAACTGTGACACTAGATGAAGGCTCGACCGAAGTGGATGGAATATCAACTGCCTTTGCAATTACCACCAATGGCTCATCAGACTGGCATGTGATGGTAGACGGCTGAACCTTTCTCTTAGGGTTGTGTGCATCCATCAATGAGTACCATGAGAATGACTTCTTCACCCGCACCTTTGTATCAAAGTCCCTCGGCTCTACCTCGCATCCGTGAGATACTCTGTAATGGTGTTGGGATACGGGTAGGATGTGTCAGTTTTTTGGGAGACCATAAAGATGTTGGCCGACATCACGGCACCCACATTGATAGGGTACTCGACCATGATGGAAGCAACTAGAACAACTCGAGGGATTGGAAGATATGTCTCGTTCTGACATAGGTCTAATCTGCTGCATACAAAGGTTTGCCACCCCTTTGCCTCAAAGCTCAGCATACTCTTGTGAATAGAAACCCCTGTTGTAATCCATGGTGGTGGTGGCCCAAGAGCTGCTAGAATATCTGCTAGCCAAGGACGAGCTGCATCCCTAAGTGCACATTTCTCTAAGTACTCTGTCGGCGGTGTTCAATGTATGCTGATCAAATCGCACTTTGAGGTTCCTCACTTTAGTCACTTTTGTCCCTTTCTTGATATGCGCCACATTGACGTAGAATTCCCGAACAAGGTACTCCTTCGCATCCACCACGCTCTGGGTAAACCACATCCACCC
Source organism: Nicotiana tomentosiformis (assembly GCF_000390325.3). Classification (NCBI taxonomy): domain Eukaryota; kingdom Viridiplantae; phylum Streptophyta; class Magnoliopsida; order Solanales; family Solanaceae; genus Nicotiana; species Nicotiana tomentosiformis. The sequence goes on from NC_090819.1 coordinate 19,993,575, forward strand.
TTTTCGTTCTCGAAACTGTCTTAATACTGTAGGGTTATACCTCTCAAGATCTTTCAACTGAAACTGTCGCTCAAGAGTGAGCAACCTCACTAGCCACTATTCACGGAAGCTGGTGAAGGCGGCCAAACTGACAAACCGGTCCTCCTACACCTCTTTCTTCTTCGAACTTTCAAGGCCAGTAACAGTAGCATCTCCCCCTCTCCCATCATCTGGGATGTCCTGAACTGATATCTCAGGTGCTTGAGCGATAGGTGTAGTGAAAGGCTCAGAAGCCTGACTGGCACTCTCTGAACCCTCGAAAGTGCTGTGTGATGATGACGGCTGATCCCTGAGCTGATACCTCCCTGGCGGCCTTGACCGGACATAAGGCTGCTCATGTACAGAGGCTGAGTTGCCCTCTGATATGTCCCTAGACGGGACATAAGTACTGGTCTCGGAAAGGTCTGCACCACTCCCTCTGCCGACTGCTATTTTTTTTTCTGATTTCTTGATGTTGGGCACTAGGTAAGGGTCTCTTCTCTCATCCCTGATAAGGGTCTCTTCTCTCATCCCCGATAAGGGTCACCCCTTCCTTTCGAAGTGTCGCCTCTGCCTCTAGTTCGAACCATTTTTTGTACCAAGCAAAGGCGATTGTTAGTTACAATTCAAGTTCAGACAAAGAATGAATGTAAGGACACACCAGAAGATACAGTGAGAGACACAGTTGAAACATGCTTGCAGGGTAGGGATTTGCGGTCCGCATATTTTTTATTGCGGTCACAGAATAGGCCTTGCGGACCGCACAATTTTCTTTTGCGGCCACAGAATTGGATTGCGATCTGCATATTTTTCATTGCGGCCGCAACTCAAATACCAAAGATATGCCAACTCTCTGATAATAGAGAATTGGCTCTTTTGCGGCCGCAACCTATTTTCTGCGGTCCGCACAAATTATCTTGCGGCCACATGTGTGAGTCACCAATTTGTCAACTATCTGAAGACAGTAAAATAGCAGTTGTGTGGCCCCAATGGAAATTATGCGGCCCTTATATTTTTCCTTGCGGCCGCAGACTCATGCTCAACTAAGAATGCCTTAGACTCATCTTCTGTAGATCGCACAATTTCTTGTGCGGTCGCAGATTTCAAACAATGACGAACAAGTAGTACGTTTGTCTAGGGCTTGTAAATTTTACACAATTTTGACATGGAAACAACATATAAGTATGAAAATCTATTGACCCATTCCCCTAGAGCATTTTTCGGTCTACCCACTACAGATTTACCCCCACATGGTTGTTCAATTAGATTCAATAGACAAATGGTCTAAATTTTTACTACAAATCTAAAATTTAAAAGAGATTAACAAGATTATGAAGCATATGAGTGCAAGAGATGAGTGATCAACAGTTGCTAGTCGTGTGGGCAAATAGTTTAAGAAGAAGTTTCAAATTGGTGCAAGTTGTGAGCTTAGAGAGGGAAAAGAGGAACAGTACCCTAGCATCTCTATTTATACTTAACGATTTTTTCCAAGGGAAAGAGAAGTGAGTGCGGCCGCAGAATTCCAATTGCGGACCGCAATCTGTTACATGGGGGCTTCAGTGCTCTTTTGTTTTGCGGTCCGCATAATTTGATGTGCCGCCGTAGAGCAATTGTTGTGGTTCGCAGATTTGGAGTTGCGGCCGCAGATCAGCCCTTTTTTTGACGGACCAACTTCAGAGAGTTGACATTTTTCACATTCCAGTTCTGCGGTCCACAAGATTTTTGTGCGGCCGTAGAGTACTTTTGCTGCGACAACTGGAATTATGTGGTTCGCACTTTTATGCACACTTAGCCAAATTTCTATCCACCATTCCTGTAAAGCACACTCATCCCTGCAACTCACTTCAAATCAAGTTATCACCAAAATGACTCCTAACTACAAAAGAAACAAAGAAAAGAAAAAAAACACATGGGTTGCCTCCCAAGAAGCGCCGGATTTAACGTCGCGACACGACGCAAATTACCATCATTTGAAATGAATCACCGCCACTACGTGGCCATCACCAACTTTTCCCAAATAGTGCTTCACCCGGTGACCATTGACTCGGAATACCTCATTATTTTTGTTCTTCAAGTCCAATGCACTAAAAGGCGTCACACCCACAATCTCAAAGGGACCACTCCATTTAGACTTTTGCTTTCCAGAAAACATCCTCAACCGTGAATCGAATAACAAAACATGATCGCCCACCTTGAACTCCTTGTTCCAAATATATTTGTCATGCAGATATTTCATCTTTTCTTTGTACAAGGATGAACTTGCATAGGCATGGTAGCAGAACTCATCCAATTAATTTAAATGTGCAACCCTCAAGTTAGCAGCTGCATCGCAATCAAGATTCAACTTCTTTAGAGCCCACATGTATTTGTGCTCAAGTCCCACCGGAAGATGACAAGATTTGCTGAACACCAACCAGTATGGAGACATTTCGATAGGTGTTTTGAAAGCCGTTCGATAAGCCCATAATGCATCATCAAGCTTCTTTGACTAATCTGCCCGGTTAGCATTCACTATTTTAGGTAAGATACTCTTTATCTCCTGGTTGGAGACTTCCACTTGACTGCTAACTTGTGGATGATAGGGAGTTCTAACTTTATGTGTAACACCATATTTGCTAAGTAAAGTGTCAAAAGTCTTGTTGCAAAAATGTGACCCCCCATCGCTTATGATAGCCCGCGAACTATCAAACCTTGTGAAAATATTCTTCTTCAAGAACGCCACCTCTCGCTTCATTTTTGGGTAGAGCAATGGCCTCAACCCATTTAGACACATTATCAACCACGACCAAGATGTAGGTATTTCCAAACGAGACAAGTGGTCTGCCACTTGATTCTCACTCCCTCTTCGATCTTGGATATCAATATCAAACTCTTGCAACATAAGTACCCATCTCATCAACCAAGCTTTGGAATCTTTCTTGCTCATAAGATAGCTAAGTGCCGCATGATCCGTGTGGACAATAACTTTCGCACCCATCAAGTACGGACGAAACTTCTCAATTGCAAACACAATGGTAAGGAGCTCTTTCTCCGTAATGGTATAGTTGACTTGGGCACCATTCATGATCTTACTAGCATAGTAGACCGGATGAAAAATCTTGTTGATGTGTTTTCCCAAAATAGCCCCAGCCTCTATGTCACTAGCATCGCACGTGAGCTCAAAAGGAATACTCTAATTAGGAGCGGTGATAATGGGAGTGGTTGTCAATTTGAACTTTAACAATTCGAAGGCTCTCATGCAATCATCATTGAAGTGAAACTTAGTATCTTTCTCTAAAAGCTTGCACAATGGATTCACCACTTTAGAGAAATATTTGATAAAGTGCCGGTAAAACCCCGCGTGGCCTAAGAAACTGCGCACGCCTTTCACCGAAGTTGGAGGTGGAAGTTTAGAAATCACCTCAATCTTTGCCTTGTCGACTTCAATACCATTCTTTGAGATCTTGTGGACAAGGACAATGCCTTCCTCGACCATGAAATGACACTTCTCCCAATTTAGCACCAAATTCATTTATTCACATCTTGCTAATACTTTATCTAAAATTTCCAAGCAATCATCAAAGGAATTCCCAACCACCGAGAAGTCATCCATGAAAACTTCAAGGTAGTCCTTCACCATGTCCGTGAAGATAGCCATCATACACCTTTGAAAAGACGCCGGTGCATTACATAACCCAAATGGCATCTGCTTGAAAGCGAAAGTACCATAGGGACATGTAAAGTTTGTTTTCTCTTGATCCTCCAGAGCAATAAGGATTTGGTTGTAGCCCGAATATCCATCTAGAAAGCAATAGAAAGCACGGCCGGCCAACCTATCAAGAATTTGGTCAAGGAAGGGAAGTGGAAATTGATCCTTCCTTGTGACATTGTTGAGCTTGCGATAGTCCATACATACTCTCCAACCGGTCACCGTTCTTGTATGAATTAACTCATTCTTGTCATTGGTGACCACCGTCATACCCCCTGGACACATTGAACCGGAGAAGTCCACGGACTATCGGAAATGGGGTAGACAACCCTGGCATCCAACCACTTGATGATCTCCTTTTTGACAACCTCTTGCATAGCCTCATTTAGTCTCCTTTGATGTTCAATAGATGATTTGGAGTCTTCCTCTAAGTTGATCCTGTGCATGCAAAATGCGGGGCTTATTCCTCGAATATCCGCCAATGTCCACCCAATTGCTTTCTTCCTCTTATGTAGCACCGCCAATGTAGAATCTACCTGCACGCTAGTCAAACACGAGGAAAGAATAATTGGTAAAGTAGAATAAGGGCCAAGAAATTCATACCGAAGATGTGGAGGCAATGGCTTCAACTCCAAGGTAGGAGGCTCTTCAATGGAAGGCTTTGTAGGAGGAGTTTTCCTATTTTCAAGATCCAAGGATAGTTTCCGGGGTGCATAGTTGTACGACCCTATTCCTTGCAAGGAGTTCACACATTCCATGAAGCCATCCATATCGTTATCATCAAAGTTGAACAAGATGGCCTCCAACATATCACCCACATTGATCGTGACACTTGTATCATCAATAATCACATCGGCCACCAAGTCCACAAAGAACTCACTTCGTTGCTATTTGGTTGCCGCATGGATTTGCACATGTGGAATACGACTTTTTCATCACCCACTCGAAAAGTGAGTTCTCCAGCTTCCATATCACAAAGAGCTTTCCCCGTAGCAAGGAAATGTCTTCCAAGAATAATCGGCACCTCATAATCCACTTCACAATCAAGAATGATAAAATCCACCGGAAGAATGAATTTATCAACATGAACCTATACATCTTCATCACTCCCAACGGTCTCTTCATTGTATGATCGGGCATTTGCAATCTCATAGAGGTGGGTCTTGGTTGCCCAATTCCCAAGGTTTTGAAAATTGAATAGGGCATCAAATTGATACTTGCCCCAAGATCACAAAAAGCCTTAGCAAACTCGGCACTTTTAATGGTACAAGGGATTGTGAAAGCACCGGGATCTTCCAACTTAGGAGCCATTGAATGCATAATTGCACTCACTTGATGAGTGACTTTTATAGTTTTAAAATTCATCGACCGCTTCTTTGTTACCAAATCCTTCATAAACTTTGCATAACCGGGCATTTGTTCTAAGGCTTCAACTAATGGCACATTCATCGAGAGATTCTTCATCATTTCAATGAATCTTTTGAATTGATTCTTGTCATTTTGCTTGGCGAGCCTTTGAGGGCATAGAGATGGAGGCTTAGGCAATGGTGCCTTAGTCTTTTGCACTACCAGCTCCGGTATGTCAATAATGTGATCCCTAGACGGGTTCACCTCCTCTTGAGTCTCTTCCACATTGTCATAAATATCAATCCGAACTTCATCATTTGATTGAATCACATTGCTCGGGACCTCTTCTTCTTGTACTACTTTCTCATCATCCACAAGTTGCCTTTGACTTGAGGTGGGTGCATTCCCACCTCTTCCACTTCTTGTAGTAATGGCCATGGCATACCCCGTGTTGTTCCCACCCTTTGGGTTCACCACCGTGTCAGTTGGTAGTACCCCCTTAGGACGGGAATTTAGAGCTTGAGATATTTGCCCCATTTGAACTTCTAAGTTTCGGATCAATGTGTTGTGTGAGGCAAGTTGGGCATCAGAATCGGCATTCTTGTCCATAATTTGCTTGAACATGTTCTCAATACGCCACATTTCATTGTTGGAAGAACTAGGACCATGGGAAGGATAAGGAGGCGGGTTGTTCGGTTGTTGATACATTGGGGGCCTCTAAAAACCTGACCCCTGATTGCCTTGATTATTGTTCCACCCGCCTTGGTTGTTACCTCCCCAATTTCCTTGATTATTAACATTCCATTTCCCTTGATTGTTTCCACCACTCCAATTACCTTGGTTGTTAGAATTCCAATTGCCTTGATTGTTTTGAGGTCTCCATTGTTGTTGCTTTGGGCCTTGGGAATTTTTTTGTTGCCCTTGAAAGTTGTTCACATATTGCACCTCCTCTTCTTGTTCATTATAAGAATCATCTTGACCAAACCCACTATCATCTTGCACAAAATTGTCCACTCGTTGTTGCACTTGTAGTCCCTTGGTTTTCTGTTTGTTCACCATCATGTTTACTCCCTCCATGGCATTGACTTGCCTAGTATTTTGCACTTGTTGAAGTTGAGCCTTTGTTAGTTGATTCATGGTGGTAGTCAATTCGTCTATGGCTTGCCCATGGTCATGCAACTCTTTGTGGAGGTGAATCACATTGGGATCACCTTGTGGAATATTATACCGGGATTGCCATGCCGATGATATGTACGCCATTTTATCTAAGATCTCACACGCCTCCGAATAAGGCGTAGTCATGAAGTTCCCACCGGCAAGTTGATTCACTAGACATTGGTTGGTTGTGTTGATCCCACAATAGAAAGTTTGTTTAATCATGTTCTCCGTCATATCGTTGTTGGGACATTATTTAACCATTGTTCTATATCACTCCTATATCTCGTGTAGTGGTACATTGGGCTCTTGCTTGAATGCTAGAATCTCATCCCTAAGATAGCCATGTGCCCCGGAGAGAAGTACTTAAAATTAAACGTTTCCGCCAATTCATCCCAAGTGTGAATGGAATGGTTCGGCAAATGTTCCAACCAATCTAAAGCTTTCCCTCCTAGAGAGAATTGAAAATGTTTTAGCCTCAAAGCATCCTCGAAGACATTTGTTTGCTTACTCCCCAAACACATATCCACAAACCCAGTCAAATGTTTGTATGCATTTTAACCTGGAGCACCGATGAAGAAGCCTCGTTGCTCTAGCAAAGTGAGCATCACATTGGTTATTTGAAAGTTGCCCGCCCTAATACGGGGAGGGACTATTGCACTTGTATATCCTTCATTGGGCAACACCAGGTGTGGAGTCGCTCATGGTGGAGGTGGGGGTGGAACAGGCACATTGTCATGAGGCACTCGGCCTCTTCTATTGGCTTGAGGTTCAAGAGGAACCTCATCCACTTGATCATCCTAAATGTCCACATCCCCCAAAATAATATTTTTGAGCTCATTGTTTGCCATGGTTGTACCTACGATTTATCAAACACGTTAGTAACACAACAGGAAAAGAAGATATTCCAAAAACACACCCAAATATATAGCTAACACTATTTTTAACTCCCCGACAACGACGCCAAAAATTGATCGATGTCCAAATGCACACCTCAAAACAAGGTATGAAATGGTCGATTGCAATTATAGTAACCCAACGAAGAGTTGGGGTCGAATCCACAGGGAGTTACATGGGAGTTAGGGGTATATATTCTAATGCGTGAAATTGAATTATCTTGATTTGCACTTCCACAAGAAAGGTTTTCTTTCTATTGCTAGTTTTATACTAAAGTTTGCATAATAAAGAAATAAGACTAGAATAATTGTTTTTGATGTTTTTCAAATTGATAAAAAGCCTAGGGATGTGACCATCACCTAGGTGTTTGCCTCATGGGATAAAAACCTTAATGCTTGTTTTGTTGATCGGGGTGTATTATAGCTATCAACTCTCAATTACCCACTCAATACCTCTCGGTCAGAGAATGGTTTTGCCCAATTTGGCTTTCTCAAGACCAAATAGGTATCACACAATACAGCTGATAAAAGCTCAAGTCGGGTTATTACTATCTCTAGGTTGAACCCTTTAATTGGGTTAATCAATCTCTCGATTGACTCAATTCCTTGTTAGCCAAGTTTTTCTAGACTAAGTCTCTATTTCTCAAGTAAAGACTATGTCAAATAGGCACGAACTAATGTGTGCAACCATTAATTCTACAAATTAAAGCATGAACTAGGCTAAATAATAAATACCCAATCATAAATAAGCACTAATTTAATTACCCATAAGGTTAACACACTAAAGTTGGGTCACAACCCTAGTAAAAATCTAGCTACTCATGCTTGGGTTTGAAGAAAAAGAAGAAGAAAGATTAATTAAACTCATAATGTAAACTTAAAATGATAAAATCGATTGTAAATTACAACAAAATAAAGAAAACTTCCAAAAGAGGCAAAGAAAAATGGCTACAGAACTTGTTGATGTCAACACTTAACCTAATTTTGTGAAACTCGTCTATTTATACAAGGCTAGAAATTTCGGACAAAAATGCCCTTCGGGTGGTTGTGCGTGACAATTCCATGTGCGGTCCGCATAATTCTTCATCTAGCAGGAGCTGGGATTCTGCGGCCTCACAATTCTGAACTGCATCCACGAGACCATATTTCTGCGGTCCGCAGATTTAGCACTGCGGCCTCAAGGAACTCTTCTGCGGTCTGCAATAGTATGATTGTTGCCGCAAGACAGTCTTCTGCGGCCGCACAAATCTTGTGCGGACCGCAATTCCATGAAGCTGTATTCTTGGTCTCAAGCCCTTCTTTTGCGGCCGCATAATTCATGTGCGGTCCGCAATTTGCTAAAAAGTCTGCTGAGTTTTCCTTCGTTGTTTGCGGCCGCAAACACAATTCTGCGGACCGCACTTTGTAAGCTTTTGTGCCTTTTATTGCCTTGTGTTTAGACTACTCATTTTAGACGAATTTCATCTCGGGAGTCCAACTTCCAACATTCGTGCAATTTTGCACATTTTATTAGTTTCGGGAACACAAATCAATACTTTTAGACTAAAACAAAAGCTAAAAGGCGCTAATAAGTAGTCAAAATCCCCACTTATTAGGGCTGGTCAATTGCAGATGACTTTAAAGTCAAGAAGCCCACGCGCAAAGAGGACCGGGATGAAGGAGTCTCGAGGTACATATGCTCTGTGACTGAATATATTCTTCATATAGTTTGTAAGGACTGCAATTGGGAAGGAAAGAACGTATTAGTCTCCGGGCTCAAGGACGCCGTCACCACCCACATGGAGGGGTACTTAAGTGTTTATACTTATCCTTTCATACTGGGCCCGATAGACCCGATCGTTCTAGACTTTTGCAAGAGGTACGAGGTGTGCCTCGGGCAGATCCACCCATCGTTATGGAGGATCGTGACCCTCCTCCGCTACTTCGTGAACAAGATCGAATCTCGTCGGTTCACAATCGACCACCTGCTTCGATTATACAGTTCCCGGATGTTACGAGGGGGACTGATCAAGCTTTCTCGCCTGGCCAGCAAGGCCCCCTTCTCCAGTATTGACGAAGACCAAAATCGGGGCTGGTAGGGACGCTTTGTCCTAGTGAAGACCGAGGATTTGATCCCCCGGAATATATGCCATTCCCTGAGAAGTGGAATGCATCTCGTAAGTGCAACTCCCTCTTTGAATATAAAAAATTCTTCTTTTTCCATTCCTATCTTCTCATTCATGCTTGTGGTTGTGCAGTTGTCGCCAGGGTTCCGAATGCGGTCCCCGGTTGAAGAAGTGGATCGAGGGCATCTGTACTCAGATGTCGTACTTCGAGCGCATATGGCGCGAACTCTCGAAGGGTCGATGGGAGGCCCGTTCTCATGGTAAGGTCTCTTTTCGAGTAGCCAACACTATGTCTTCACCTTTTATTATACTAACTCCTTTTCCCTCTTTGTTATTGCAGGTTTGCCTAAGACCACCGAACTTAGGCATTCAGAAGGGGATGAAGATGTTCCCCCGTCCGTTGATCCCTCCATTGCTGCCAAAGAGGGAAAAAAGAAGAGGAAGAGAAAACCCCCGAGCTCCCCGAGCTCCGAGGTGAAGAAACCGAAGAATTAGGTGCTCCGCAAGCCCAGGAGGGGCTCCAGTTCCCGGGTGCCAGACTCCAACTCCCTCCTCTGACTTAGGGACGAGCCGGAGGATGAATCTATTTTTGTAACCCACGGGATGACTTATCCGAGGTACTGGGATGCATCCGAGGGGGAGACTCGTGATATCCACCCCCTTAAACTCAAAAGACCGACGTGGACACTCGGTGTGAAACTTCCCAGCAAAGAAGCGCTCAGCGTAACTGAGATCTCAGGGACGCCCTCCTATACTGAGTCTATGCTCAAGGAGGCCCAAGCGAGAAAAGAGAAATCCAACGAGGGGGTCATAGTGAGGAAGATCCCTTTCACTCCTTTTTCGACGGAGTGGACTCGTCTGCATTGGAAGACTTCTCCGGGCTGGATGACCTGCTGGAAGTTCTGAAGAAGGACGCTTTCTCGGAAGCCGGCGGGCCGAGATCGAGCCCGAAATTGGTCAATCAGTTCCCCACTCCGAGCGTGGACCCCGGTCACAAGAGGTCGATTATATTGACCGTCCTGCAGGATGTCCGGGTTTTGTCCGCTCCTGTGGGGATAGATAGCTACCTCCGATGCCTGGTGACCGAGGAGGACCAGGCAAAAATGAATGTGGTGAACGTGCCATGCCTTTTTAATGAGGCGCAGCAGGTGCTGAACCGGGTAAGATATCATTTCCTTCCAACTATCATTTATCTGTGTTTGGCGTTTCTCATATTTTCTTTGCCCTTTTGCAGGCCTCGGTACTTCTCCATGAGAGCTTCCTTTACTACCGGGTTGAGGTCAACCAACTCGAGCTCGAGATCAAGGATCTTACCCCAAAAAGGGACATGTACAAGTTTCTTAGCGAGCAGCAAGAGGGGGTCGCCAAGAACCTTTAGGCCGAGCTGGATGCAGCTCAGAAAAAGGCATCAGCCTTAAGGAAGTAGCACGCCAACTTGGTGGAAAAGGTAAAGGTTTTGGAAGTTAGAAACAAAGGTCTGGTCGCAGAGGCTAACAACAATACTTCGTAGGTACCGCAAAAGATCGACCAGATTGACCAACTCCGTAAGTAGATGGATGAGATCCAAGTGATGGCCGACGGGTGGAAAACCAAGATGGACATGCTGGCCTCGGAGAAGGAGACCGCCCAGGCCAAATTATCTTCGGTAGAAGTTCAGCTTCGGGTGGTGAAAGAGAAGGCTGATACGTGGTCTTAGCAAAATGAGGACCTCCAAGCACGACTGGGCTCGGCCATCGCTAAACGGGATGCCCTTGTCAAGGAGCTCGAAACAACAAGGTCCATGTTGGAAGCAACCTCGGCTAATACTACGGGATGGTTGCCCAATATAAGGCCGATGTAGAAGCAGTCGAGGCCCACCTGAAGACTATTGCTGAGTATGTGAGGCGGCTTTCCCAAAGGGAGACCCTCGAAGAAATACATGCCCCAGGTTTTGACCTATCTGTCGAGATCGAAGAGGCAAAAAGGCTCGAGGTCGAGGCCAAGAGGCTAGCTGAACCCCGAGGTGAAGAGGGCTCCGAGGGATCTGAGGTCTCTGAAGAATTCGAAGGCCCCAACGGTACTGGTGACGAGTCGAGTTCCGGTGAAGACCAGACGGAGATGCCTTAGGATTTTTTTTTGTTTTTGTATCTTGTACATATATTTTGTTGAGGCCGTTTTTTTGGCCTTTGTAAAGATATTCCGAAATGTATAAAGTTTTTCCCTTTTGGCAATTTTCAAGTCTATTATCTTTAGCATCTTTTTACAATTGCGAACATTTTTAATGCCTTAGCACAAAATCGAACGTAGTAATAAGTCATTTCTCGAAGGTCCGAATAAGACCTGTTCTCAATGCAAATTTTCCTCTAACTTATGGGAGCTTGAAATGGCTGGATATTTCCCTAAGACGCTTGTTTAAATAGTTTTAGACTATATCTTTGCCGATGTTAACCTTTGAACATGTTTAGAATTTTGTTGAAGGTCTTATATTTTAATTATAGGATTCGGATGTCTACGAACCGTTTTTAGGGTGGTCGTAGCCTTTTAGGTTTAGACACTGCCTAATAGGTTTTGTGCCTCTGTATTTCGATAACCCGAGCCGCCCGAACTTGTCTCGGATCGCAGTCCCTGAGTGGGGGTATCCCTTTGGGCTCGGATTAGGGTGGCCCTTGGGCTCAATAGTTCCCGGGTAGGAATAACCCTTAGGCTCGATACTTTTAAGAAATAAAAAGAATGTTTGTTAGCAATGTAGAAACTTTCTTTCATTTCAGTGCGTAACATACAAGATTGTATGTAAAAGCTCGTATTATGGCTGAGGTGGCCTACGCGGGCATGATTCACTTGACCTTTTGGCCCTTACAATAAATCCTAACCATCGAGCCTAGACTATTCAGGCACAAAGTTTCTTTCCTTACTAAAAATCTTGATCCGAGGGTGATGGCCCCCACTATGCGAGGTCGATCTTCGAGAGGGCTCGAGTACTGTTGATGTGACCATTGACTCCGATTTAAAACCGATCTTTGACTTTCAGTTAGTACAATTTACTGTTGCCTCGTTAAAAACCTTATCGGAAAACCCATTTGGGACAAAACCGGTTCAAGGAAAAAAGAGTGCAACGCGTGCTTTCAGACCTAACAACTACATTCTCCTTTGGGTGTTGCCTGCAAGTGTTAGCCTAATTCGTAATATATATAAAAAAGGTGAATGAGGTCGTACCTTAGCAGTAATATCGTTTTAAGTGGGTCACGTTCCAGTTGTTTGGTAGCTGTGCACTGATTCCTGCTTCGAGTTTATATGAGCCTTTACTAGTAATACCGATGACTCGATATGGACCTTTCCAATTCGGTCCCAGCTTCCCTTCATTTGGGTTCCGGGTGTTCAGTATTACTTTTCTTAACACCAAGTCCACGATATTGAAGTGTCGTAGGTTGGTTCTTCGGTTGTAATATATTTCTATCCGCTGTTTCTCGGCGGCCAACTGGACTAGGGCAGCTTTATGCCTCTCATCCAATAGTTCCAGGCTCGTGCTCAAGGCCTCACCATTTGATTCTTCGGTTGCATATCGGAACCTGGGGCTCAGTTCCCCCACCTCGACCGGTATTAGTGCTTAGGCACCATAGACCAACGAAAATGTAGTGGCCCCGGTACTAGATTTTGAGGTCGTACGGTATGCCTACAAGACTTCGAGCAAAATTTCCTTCCATTTTCCTTTGGCATCGGTCACCTTTTCTTAAGGTTTTGAAGTATGGTCTCGTTCATAGATTTCGCCTATCCGTTTCCGCTAGGGTGATAGGGTGTTGACAAGAACTTTTTGATCTTATGGTCCTCGAAAAATTTGCTTACTTTGCTGCCGATGAACTGCTTCTCATTATCATACACTATCTCGATCGGTATACCGAACTGACATATTATGTGGTCTCAAATGAAGTTGATGACTTCTTTTTCCCGGACCTACTCGAATGCCTGAGCTTCGACCCACTTAGAGAAATAATCAGTCATAAATAGCATAAATTGGGCCTTACCAGGTGCCCATGGTAAAGGACCGGCAATGTCCATTCCCCATTTTATGAATGTCCAAAGCGAAAGGACAGAATGTAGTAACTCCCTAGGTTGATGGATCATTGGTGCATGCCTCTAACAGCCGTCGCATCTCCGTATAAAGTCCTTCGCATCTTTCTCTATGTCGATTGAGTAATAGCCGACTCTGATTATCTTACAAACCAATGACTTTGCTCTCGAATGGTTTTCGAATGTGCCTTCGTGAACTTCCCTCAAAACATATTCGGTGTCTCCCAGCCCTAAGCATATGGCGAGATGGCCATCGAACGTTCTTTTGAATAGGGTACTTTCGGATAGGCTAAACCTGGCTGCCTTCATACGTAGAACTCTCGATTCTTTAGGATCTGAGGGCAGCTTCCCGATCTTAACTTCCCGAATGGAACCTATTTTAAGGAGTTTAGATACCTCGTCTTTGATGAATGCATGCTTGACTTTGGATTGAGGCCTCCTCTTCTGCTTAATCGGCTGGAACTTCTGATCCAAGCTCAGCTTGTGAGTAGTTATTTCTGGCGGGATCCCTGTCATATCAAGATGGGACCAAGCGAAACAATATATGTTAACTATAAGGAATTCAATACGTTTTTTCCTGAGCTTGGGAGTTAACCTCGTGCCCAGGTATACCTTTCGATCGGGCAAGTGTTCGATCAATATGACTTGCTCCAGCTCCTCGACCGTTGACTTGGTGGCATCGGAATCGTCAGGGGGGATGAACGACCTAGGAAATCCGTAATCATCATCATCGCCTGCTTTTTTGCTTCTACGGTTCGATCGGGGCCGGTGTAGGTGATTGCTATTTAGTTTCTTCCTTCCTAACCAACTTCGGGTTCTTTAATGTCTAGAGTGCGTACATCGAGATCACCTCATTGATCGCGAACATTTCTTTTGCAGCCGGCTATTCTCCGTAAACTATTTCGGTCCCTCCCAGTGTGGGGAACTTCAATGCCTGGTGTAGTGTCGAGGGTATTGCCCTCATGCTGCGAATCTCCGAATATAGCGTTGTACCTCATATCCCCCTCGATAACATAGAACTTCATTTCTTGAATGGTTCCGGTGGTGTTCACTGGCAGTGTTATCTCTCCTTTAGTAGTTTCACATGCCATGTGGAATCCGTTTAAGACCCGGACTGCAGGTACTATTTGGTCTTGTAGACCCAACTGCTCTACGACCCTCGATCTGATGATATTGGTCGAGTTACCTGGATCAATCAACACACGCTTAACTCGCGATTTATTTATGAGTACAAAAGTTACCAGGGCATCGTTATGAGGTTGCACGATGCCTTCAGCATCTTCATCATTAAAAGAGATGGTCCCCTCCGGCATGTAATCTCAGGTTTATTTTTCCCTTGTATGGACACCTTAGTTCGCCTCAGCATTGGCCCCTATGGGATGTCGATTCCACCGATGATCATATTGATGATGTGCTGAGGTTCCACTTGCTCGGTCTGCTTGTTGGAGTCCCTATTCCTGAGGTGATTTTTGGCTCGATCACTCAAAAACTCACGGAGGTGTCCGTAATTGAATAACCGGGCCACTTCTTCTCTTAGTTGTCGGTAGTGTTCGGTCTTGTGGCTGTGAGTGCCATGATATTTGGGTAGGATTGGACTGCAATAGCCGAGGCCACTTGATATCTTTGATGTGTCCGATGGCTGACACGATGCCGGCAGCATCGATGCTGAAGTTGTATTCTGATAACCTCGGTGCCTCCTTGGCCCCGATTGGCCTATCAAAACCGTTTTTGCTCATGAGTCCCCGACTATTATGACCTCGATCGCTTCTTTTTTCATTCCTAGCAGGGTTACGTCCGGATCCGCTGTCCCTTCGATCTCTGCTATACGGTTGATATCGATCTCTGCTTGGTCTTGGTTCATGATTGATCGACGACTCTTTTAGACCTGTCATTAGTTCCGATGGGATACACGGACCCAGATGGGGCCCCGAGCTGATCGTCCTCGACTCTGATTTTCTATTGGTACCTGTTATGGACGTCAGCCCAAGTTACCGCCTGGTACTCTATCAAATTCTTTTTCAGTTGCTGTGAAGCCAAGGAGCTTTGGGGGTTGAGTTCTTGAGTAAATGCTTGAACGGCCCAATCATCCGCAATCAAGGGTAGGTCCATCCTTTCCATCTGAAACCTCGATACGAATTCCCTGAGCATTTCGTTATCTCTTTGTTTCAATTTAAAGAGCTCCGATTTTTTGGTCTCGACTTTGATGGCCCGTCATGAGCTTTTACGAAGGCATCCGCAAGCATAGCAAATAGATCAATGGAATTAGGGGGCAAGTTATGATACCATATCATTTCTCCTCTAGACACGGTTTCTCTGAACGTTTTCAGCAGAACTGACTCGATTTCGTCATCTTCTAAGTCATTCCCCTTGATGGAACATGTGTAGGAGGTCACGTGTTCATTTGGATCTATGGTCCAATTATACTTTGGAATCACGGGCATACGAAACTTCTTTGGGATCGGTTTTGGAGCTGCGCTCGGTGGGAAAGGTTTTTGAACAAATTTCTTGGAATCCAGGCCTTTCAATATCGGGGGTGCTCCTGGGATTTGATCAACCCTGGAGTTATAAGTCTCCATTTTTTTGTCGTTGGCTTCTATTTTCTTTTCTCCTAATTCCACCCGCTTTGTCAGTTCCTCAAGCATCTTTATTATCTTGGGGTTGGTCCCGGGTTCAACTTCACCCGGCCTTTCCGTGGTTGGTTCATTTCTGCGGGTTCTTTTTCGGGATGGTTCGGCTCAACTCTGTTGGGGGCACGGCTTTGGTTATGCAATTGGGCTATCGCTGCCTATTGAGACTGTAACTTTTTGAAGATCACCCGCAAATTGATCCCATCACCTTCGTCGTCGTGTGTACTCCGGGCTATCGATCGGGCTCCCCCGCGAATGATGTTTTCGGGGTAAGTAGGCAAGTTTGCGTCGATAGCCACATGCGAGTTAGCATCTATCGGGTCCACGACTGGAACTCCGTTGGGGTCAACAGGAGGCACCTCGTTGTTGGTCACTACATTGTTGTTCTCGCCATGGTGGCCAGACGCAACATCAACGTTCAAATGAGCAGATTGAGAGTTCGACATTTTTAATTTGACCTGAAATTAAAATCTCAAAGAACAAGTGTAAAATAGAGTGCGTTATAAAAATTTGTATCAAATTACCACTATTATCCCTAGCCCCACGGTGGGCGCCAAACTGTTTACCCTAAAAAACGGATAACAATTGAATTTATATGTAGTTTTAAGGATATGCGGATTAATTCCATATGAGTGATTAGCGATGTTAGATTAAGCAAATGAAAGACGTAATAAATGACCAAACTAATGATAAGGGTGATTCCGGGATCGGTTGATGGCTCGACGAAGAACCTGCCCTCGATTCCAAGCTAGTACTTATGAACAAGAATAAGAATTTTGAACAACAAAGAGAAGTGAAATAAATTGGCTTGGTATGCGTGTTACAATGTGTGTCATGAATAATAAGCTCCCCCCTTTATATAGTAGGAGAGTTTTACCCTAAGTACAATTCTAAAAAAGGTAAAAATCTTCTGTTTTGCTAATTATTGATTTTCTGCCGATACTGGCCGAGATTCACGCCGTGATATCCGGTTGGTCACGGACATCACGACCCTTTATTAGTCATGTGCAGCTGTTGGGTAACGCTCTCCGAGTTTTGATCCTAGAACCGGACCCGGAGGACACGGACCCCGATACCTCCGAAGGCAGGTGTTTTGCCTGAGCCCCGGTACGAGGCTCGCTTTGACTTCTCGCTTTGACTCCGATTTATTATGGTCACGTTCCTGCTCCGTTTGTCTTACCAGGAAATCGAGGTGTTCAGTGGGCCCGCTTTTACTCGGACAGAGAGCGCATGAAACTTTTAACAATTTTGGATGTTAAAGAAGAGTATGTAGTAAAAGAGATGAAGAGAAGATACATAGGACAATATATAGGTATGGCAAACAAATGGCAATCACTAATTGGCTATTCACATCAATTCAATAAATTTTATAGTTCAACGTATACTTTTAAGTGTAGATAAGTTTTTGTTTTCATTTGGTCTCACCAGATAGACCAATTAAAAAGTTCAAACGCTCCCTAAAAAGCGAAGGTGATTTTTTATTCTTAGTCTAATTTTAGGGCGGAGAGCAACGCATCTCCTTAAATGTCCCTAGAGATAAATGCCTCCTTGACCTTGGCCATGTATTTTGTAGTTATAATATATATTGTTTTGATAGCCAATTGAACGAAAAGACCAAGAATTTTAAGATTAACGAAATAAAATCTATTTTTGCGCTGTGAAAAAGGTTTTGATATTTGAAATTACTACTACAATCAATTTAATAGGTAAGAATAGACGCGAAAAAAAAAAACAGATTATGATAATTAAAACAAGGCATCAAATTTTAACGTTCATACTTTTTTATATTCTTAACTATTGATATATTTTAACGGACAATTATTATCGGACTTATTCTCGTCGCCCTTTTTGTATTGCTCTGTTTTCATATCTTTTAGTTTAGGGTTTCTTTTTGTCTTAGAAAATGACATTGTTTAATTCTATTAAATAACAATATATAAGAGAGACAAGTTTTTAGCTAAAATTGTCCCTTATGTATGAGAATACGTTCATTTTGTCCTTCAAATATACATGTGAGTATCTTTAATCCCTTAAATTTGCTAAAATGAAGCACATTTGGTCTCACTAACATTAAGAAGCTAAAAACTAACGGTGCCTACCATTGCTATTCATATATCACGGTTAAAAGATCAAAAACTCAGCAATAAAAATCTAAACCCATTCCCATTCCATCCAAAGCCCAACACTATCTTTCCACTAAGAAAGGAAAGATAGTGAATCTTGATTGCATACTCAACTGGAACACCATGAGAATTCGATAACGCAAGAGAATGACGAGCTTCGAACACAAAACGTATCAATAAGAGAGGCAATAAGAAATCCAATTTGCCTTTTCACTGAAGAATTGGAGGGAATCGGGCACAGATTTAGCTTTTTACTGTTGGGTTTTGCTGGAATGGGATGTGTTTAGAATTTTACTGCTGAGTTTTAATTTTTTAACAGCAATATATGAGTAGTAATGATAGACACCGTTAGTTTTTAGCTTCATTACGTTAGTTAGACCAAAAATGCTTTCCTTTAGCAAACTTAAGGGGTTAAGAATACTTACGTATATATTTAAAGGAGAAAAATGAAATTAGGGATAATTTTAGCGGAAAACTATAAGACAAACAATTCAGCTGCTGGCTTGGCTATTAGTTTATGTTAGTTCTTTCGCTAGATATAGTCACGCCTTTTCGTGATTTATAAATAAAAAATAGAAACATAAAAAGAGAGAAGAGGGCACACGATTCTATCCGTACCCATTATTTTAGTGAAGAGTACATTTATAATCTATAATAATATAGCGTAGCAAATTGTCCTATCTAATCACAATCATTTGTGAAAAAAGAAACAAACGAAAGAATTCACCAATAGCAGTCCGTCCATCCTTTTCTATATTTTCTTAAATGGGAAATATACCATCCTGTTTGGTTTCACGGTAGGTAGTGTGTTGGTCAAAATTACTAAATGCCCTCCGCATTAGCAATTGGCTCGTCCCGAATTAGTGGCAGAGTTAAAACCTTTTATCGTAAAATTACACTATGTAAGTTTTTTCTAAAAAAATACATGGACCACCAGAGTCATGATAAATGCCATTCCGACCAAATCAAACAAGATAAGATTGAGAGTCTAGATTCATAATTTTCAGAGACAAAGTCAGAATTTGAAACTTATAGGTTTGAGATTCTAATTTTTTTTAAGTTACTGAGTTTTATAATAATAATTTATACATATTCCATAAATTTTTCAAGACAAATAGAGAGTCTACACAAAAATTACTGGATTCGACCGAACACGTAAGCATAAGGCTAGCTCCGCCCCGGATAATCTCAACCACCTCAAAATTTTATCAAATTATTAAGACTTTTAGTCTTTTTAGACATGGGAAACCCATGTTTCTACACCTATACAATTTGGAATTAGAATTTAAAATTTATGAATTTTGGGTTCTAATTCCTTTAAGTTATTTGATTCTTAATTTATAGAGTAATTTGTACATAATTAATAAATTTCTTAAGATAAATTCATATTTTGAACAAATGCCAATGGATTCGGTCGGAGCGAAGTGTCTAACCCTTCCAAGCAAAGACATCATATCTATCCAAGCAATTTCCTTTTCTTTTTACTCGTGCGTCTGCTCCCACTAAAACTTATGGTTTAATTTCATTAATGACTTAGCTAATGTTGGTGAAAATACAAATATAGTTAAAAAATAAAATGAAGAAAATAAAATATCTTTATGCTGAGAGCAGAAATGGAAGCTGTGTAAATGAATTGTGTCTTCTTTTAATTTAGTTTTTTGGTTGAAGTTTTCAAGTTGATGATTTAACAAATCATCGCTATACCATTTTAAAGTATGAGAAGGATTAAACGAAACTATTGACTTCTCTTCTGTATTGATTTGGGGCACTATTCAACAAAAACGTTTCAGGTAATCGATATGATATTAACACGTGGAGTCCGCCTATTTCACGATAGACGCTCATTAATAGCAAGCAGTAAATACTAAATGATTCGTTCATAACAAGGATACGGTAATAAGAATTTTAACAGAATTGAGCAATTTACTTGTATTGGAGCATGGACATTTTCCCTATATTCAAACCTCATGAATTTGGACATACATAAGTATTTTATTTCTTTTCATCAAACATCCACTTTATTATTTAAAATAGTGAAAGCTTTTCATTAAAAAATTAAAAGCCTCTCTATGCAAAATGTCTCGTGTCATTTAAAAACATATTATAATATATAGAATTTCAGGCTGTCCAGTTTTGAAATAAACAAATGGGGGGGGGGGGGGGGGGGGGGTTAGTTTAGAAGGTTTGTCACCTCCTGAACCCACTCAAATTAAAAAGCAATTGAAAGTTAGAGATAGGTAAAAGGATACATTGAATCAATGAAAACAAAAGAAAAACAAGAATCACGTGATATTTCTGTTGTAAAAATTATTGCCAAGTTCGTACGTTGCTTGTCAAAGTTTCTTTTGTTTTAGCTTTTAGACTGAAAATAGGACATGAATGAGACAAATATAATTTCAAAATGACAATGATTAATATGAAAATTAGATAAATTTCATAAATATTCATATAATTATGATTTTTTTTACTAAAGTTATATAACTTTATTTTCTCACATACAAATCATAAAACTTTTACTAACTCACACAAAAATTACAGTGATCGAAAAACACAACTTTCCGATAGTACTTTCTTATTTCATACTAAGAAAATTATGTTTACCGGTCACTATGATTTTTGTGTGAAAAAAATATAGTTATATGACTTTGGTGAAAAAAAATCATAATTATATAACAATTTATGAAGTTTACCCTCTCAAAAATTGCACGAACCATTCTGAAAATGTTACATACATTTTAGTCAAAATCTTAAACAGTTACAGAATCTTGAAAAAACACAAAGCAGACAATAATCTATGATTATCCCTTTAGGGTAGTTCGGTTGGAGAGATTGAAAGAAAAAAATAATTTCAACCTAAACTCCTGCATAAAAAATTATTAGATTTGGTTAGAAAGATTAGAAAAAAAATAAATTTTGCATAATTTATGCATGATTTGGTTGGTCGTATAAGAAAATCTAGTTCATGCATACTTTTATATAGTGTTTAACTAGCGGTATTACATGATAACAAATTTATTCATTATTTTTTTAAGGATAAAATGTAGAACAAAAATACGTGTATTAGCAATATAAAAATAAAATCATTTAAGAAAAATAAAAAATAGCTAATCTCTACATTAAATTTCTTGTATAATTATTCATTGCATAAAAATTCCTACATTTCTAGTTATCTTACAATAAAATATTTATTATTAATTAAATTGCATTATAGTCTTCTCTAATTAACATGTGAACGAGTGACCAGTGGCGGAGCCACCTTATAAAAAAGGGTGTCAAATGATATCTAATTGCGGAAAAAATACACTGTGTAGCTAGGTAAATAAATAAATTATATGTATATATACTATTTATTGATTCTCCTTAATTTTTTAATATGTTTACTTTTATATATTTTGACACTCCTTAACAAAAATCTGGCTCCGCCAGTGACCCCTGAATCTCAAAGGGGCAACTAATTTATCAACTTGTTTTAATGGTCATATTTGGCTGCTTTTCAAATGAAGCACTGTCCATGAAAAAAGCATGTGACTATAAATAATATATCCAATCAAGGAAGGTGAAGTGTACATTCATCAATTTTAATTATATTTTTTGTGCATCATTTGTATGAGCACGGAGTTAAAGATAACAACTTGAATTTTACAATTTAATAAATCATATTGAGAAATAATATTTAAGTCATGTTGAAAATTAGTTGATAAGAGGAAACATACATAAAGAACTTAAGTGCACTAGAATATTAGAAACTTAAGAAAAGGTGCAAAAGATAGTACTATTGAAGTGAGCTGATAGGGATTTGTATATAGCTAAACTTAATTGATTCGGGTACTGAGACATAATTGATTAAGTACGTATACAAAATGAGCAGAAAGGGATATATGCATGTATATATCTGACAAGGTCACATGGAAATTTCAAACAAAGTAAATGTTTTCGAGTCCTAAACCTAATTTAGGTATTTTTGGACTCAAGTGACCATAATAGATAAAAGAAAAGACTCGGCACCATTATATATATAGCGTGATAAATTTCAAACAAAGTAAAATTTTCCTCCTCCTTCAATCACTACAAACAAAGCCTAAAGGCCAATTCGGGTCACAAACACATCAAATCACTGGGCCACGAACATATTTAGCCCAAGCATATCTGGTGGTTGCTCATGCTCGTTCAAATTACTTGTCACAAAAACGCTAAAGTTGTTTTCGTGTGACCTTTAGGTCTCAGGTTCGAGCCGTGAAAATAGTCATTAATGTTTGCATTAAGATAAATTGTCTACACCACACATCTTAGGGAACGACCCTGTCATAGATCCTACATGAACGCGGGATACCTTGGGCATAGAATTGACTTTTTTTTTTTCCTCTCATGAAATTTTGTTGTGTTAAACATAATTTTTTAATTAGAATCTTGTAGTTAAAGACAGCAAGATATCCTTTTTGCGACATGTGGGAGCTTAAATCCAAGAACATAGCCTTAATCAAAGAGGAGCATATAGCTAGAAGGGGTAGACGGGGATGCCAAGAATATGCTCAAATCTTGTCAATCAGCTTTGTCCGGTAAAGAATCACGGTACGATCATTTATACGTATGTGATTCTCTTCTGAATTTTGACAAGTTACTTTATCCGTATTTACTAATGAATTGCACATGACATTTACCCGTGACATTTATTTATACGTGACATATATACTTTTGGACAAGAAGAGTTGCTCTGGTGGTAAGCACCCTCCATTTCCAACCAAGAGGTTGTGAGTTCGAGTCACCCCAAGAGTAAGATGGGGAGTTCTTGGAGGGAGGGAGCCGAGGGTCTATCGGAAACAGCCTCTCTACCCTAGGGTAGGGGTAAGATCTGCGTACAAACTATCCTCCCCATACCCACTAGTGAGATTATACTAGGTTGTTGTTGTTGTTATATATATACACAACTTGCTACCTTCTAAGGTTTTTGATTGTCCAAAAGATACAAATTACTACTCCCTCCGTTCCAATTTATGTGAACATGTTTGATTGGGCACGGAGTTTAAGAAAAAATAAAGACTTTTAGAATTTGTGGTCCTAAACAATTTAAAAAGGGGCCCAGATTATTTGTGTGATTATAAAAATTTCTCATTAAGGATAAAATTATAAGTTTAAGCAAAATTATTTTCAAATTTAAAAAATGATCAATTTTTTTAAAATGGATCAAAAAAAATAGATTTACATAAATTCTGAACTGGTCCGTACTTGTTTCCTAGTATTATGTTCAACGGACAAGTTACAGAGGTGTTTCTGGTTGGTCTATCTTTGTTTTGAGGACAATTATTGCTTCTTGTTTACTAGTTGACTGGCGTATTGGCAGCTTTATTGCTCATGCTCTGGCAAAATCGGGCCAACATTTCCTCCACAATTTTATTGTCACCTTTTTTGGCAACCACTCATTTTCAAGAACATTGTACTAATACTGTTGTGAGGAACCAAAGAAGGAGTAGTGCATGGAAGAAAAAAAAACCCTAACCCCACCCCCTAGCTTGTATAAATCCGCATTAGGAGGTATTGTCCGGGCATGTTACAGTTCAGCTAAACCTGATAGCCTTAATTTTTTTTTTATTGTTTTAAGAAATTTATTAAATGTATAAAGATTATTAATTTATAACTTAATATCCATAAGCATCAATCCGAGTATCCGACCTCAGCCTTTGAGTGTCGTAATGAGTTGGATCAATTTTGAAAGATTGAAGTAAATTGATATAACAAACAAGTTATGAGTTCTAAAGTTAGAAACCTCTCATTGGGCTATTAATAAAGCAAGTTATATATTATTCCATCCGTTTCAATTAGAGACGGAGCTAGAATTTAAATTTTATTGGTTTAATATTTTAATCTTTTTAAGTTACTGAATTATAAAGTAATAATTTGTACAGATTAAATAAATTTTTTAAAACAAATACAGAGTTTGAACTAAAATTACGAATTTGATGGCTCCGTCCCTGATTTAAATTATGTATTTTGGCTAAGCACGAAGTTTAATAATAAGAAAATTATTTTCAAATTATCTCTAGTCACTCTGAAATTTTTGATTAAGAATATTGGAGGTTGATCTTAGCCCAACCCCAATTAAATGTTTTTCTTTTGGTAAAAATTGCGCAATATAATCATCACATGAGCAAATACAAAGTTCAGCACCCAAATGATTCAGAAATGATATTAATGTGCAAAATGCAAAGAACTCTATTTGTCATACGCATCGTCTACTTATTCGAGATTGATGTTACGACTTTAAGGTACCAAAAAGAAATTAAACAGTTAGTAATTGAGATACATGTGAGAGAAAAATGAAAAAAAAAAAACAACTGTGATTTGATTTGATGCCTTGTCAAACAAAGAAGAAAATAATTCAAACAGAAAATCATTAATTTATAAATAGGGCAGAAGGCTATCCTAAAAGAGGGAATGTAAAATAAACGCGAATCAAGTTGGTTCCAGTAGTTTGATTTGATAGTTTTATGGCTTATCCCCGATTAAATTTTATGAATTGTCATTCAACTTTTACTTTAGTTTATCAAAATTACTGAACTATTTTTTGTAATAAGAAAATTATTAAACTTTATCCAAATATCACAACAAAATTATTTTTTGTAACTAAAAAGTCAATCATCAATTATCATTATCGGCCATTCTTCTTGCTCTTCATGTCACTACGTCAAGAGTTCGAGATTAGTAGGCTGCCAAACAAAAAAAGTCAATCAGTCTTTTGTCTAAATACTACAGAATGTCACTAGGAGAAAAGAAATAAGATAGTTTCAGTGATACTCAGGTAAAGTTGAGAGAATTTATAATTACAACAAATAATTTAGCGACTTTCGTGATATAAAAGTGATGTTCGAGTGATTTAGCTTTTGACATGCACGACCAAATTCACACAGTATTCTAGATCCTTATGACTATTTCTTTGTCTGAACTAAACCAATAATAAAACCTTAATTTAATTTGTTGGCCATGTGGTTTAGAAAGATAAGACTCGTGGGGATGTAGACTACTGCTATATTTACCATCTCTCATTTTATATCGGAGTTAGATATCTTTCATGTTTTGTATTCAATTCTGCAATATATTTGAGAAGCATTCTACTTATCAATAAGATTATGTTATAAAAAAAAACAAACAAATTCACAGCTGTTCTTGCTCTGACCCTACCTGCATGCTCTAAAGATGAACGAGTCAGTGAGTATTGAGTTTCATCTCCCTTTGGGCAATGATTACGAGCAAAAACATATAGAGTATAATATATATGTATATATATATATATCGAGTTGAAACAATGAGTATTCACACTGTTTTATGGAGATTTATAGCCTGTTTGACCAAGCTTCTAAAATCACTTTATTTTGAAAAATATCTTTTATTTTTGATGAGAATGAGATTGTGTTTGATTAATTAATTTAAAAAGTACTTTTAAACGGTAATTAGTGTTTGGTCAATCTTTTAAAAAGTGCTTCTAATAGCATGTTTGGCCAATGTTCTGAAATCAACTTATTTTGAGAAGTATTTTTTCTCAAAAGTGCTTTTCTCAAAATTACTTGGTGAGAACCAGTTTGTGTTTGGTTAATAAGCAACAATTAGTGTTTGGCTATAATTTGAAAAACACTTATAAGCAACAATTAGTGTCTGACCAAGCTTTTAAAAAGTGTTTCCAAGTGTATTTTTGGGAGAAACTAATTTTTTCTGCTCCTCCAAAACTGCTTCTACTTCTATTCAAACCCATTTTTTTCTTTCTCAAAGCTTGGCCAGTCACTTCAAATTTAGGAAAAAAAATCATTATAAGTGTTTTTGGCCTTGAAAAAGCTTGGCCAAACAGGCTATAAGTGTATTTTTCTTAAAGTCAATCATCAATTATCATTATCGGCCATTCTTCTTGCTCTTCATGTCACTAGGTCAAGAGTTCGAGATTAGTAGGCTGCCAAACAAAAAAAGTCAATCAGTCTTGGGGAGAAACTACTTTTTTCTGCTTCTCCAAAACTCCAAAGCATTTTTTCTTCTTCTAAAAGTTTGGCCAAACATTTTAACTTTGAAATAAAAAAGTGCCCTTGGCCTTGGAGAAGCTTGGTCAAAACAGGCTATTAGTTTGTACCCAATAACGTTTTTCAAACCTTGTTATATATATTGAGAAATTTACTAAATATTTATTTTTACCCTCAAAATCGGATAACAATTGAATTTGTACGTGATTTTAAGGATACGTGGACTAACTTGACACGAAACGATAAATTAGATTGCAATTGAAATAAATAATGACAGAGTAAATGCAAATCACACGAATTAAACAGTCTTAGCCTTGGAAGGTTTATCACCCTCGAGCGAGGTACGCTTCGATCGGTGTCAGAACACGGAAGAACAAGAGCTTAAAGAGAAATAATAATGATATATTACTTTGGAATACGTGTTATAATGTGTTCAATAAATTATCAGACCCACATTTATATAGTAGAGGAGTCTTACTTTAGGTACAATTCTATAAAAGGTAAAAATCTCTTGATTTGCTGATTGCCGGTTCCTTAGTAATACGCACTGAGATTCCCTCTGCAATATCTGCCCGGTTACAGATATTTCGGTCTTTCGTTGGTTATGCTAATAATGTTTCTCCGAGTTCGTTCGGGGCTAGGGTCGACTCCGGGGTCTCAGACTGAATGTTCTCGAAGGCAGGTGTACTGACCCCGGGTTCTAGCCCGGTTTGACTTTGGGCCGATCTTTCAGTCTTGCATCGTCATGTTCCGATAGTCCACTCATTTTTCGGAGAGTAGACGACAAGAAACGACATGAGATTTTGATTCTTTCTTCGACACCACACGACAGAAACAACAAAACAGTCGAAACGTCTCGTCAGTAGTCTTAATGGCATTAAATGTTTGTCAGTCGCTGGTCGGCCACTCCTGGATGCGAACCGTCATTGAAAAACTATAAATACCCCCTCATTTGTTTATTCAAACTTTACATTCAACACTTCTGTCCTCGTACCTTAGCAATCTTAATATTTTCAGGCACTTATATTTCGGTTATTTGAGATCCTTTAATAAGAACTTCTGTTCCGTCTTTATCCCAAACCATCAAGTGTACTCTTTTAACTTTCTCTTTTCCCTCATTTTTCCTTCATTTTCAGATAAATGGCGAAGACTTCAAAAACCGTTTCCCAAAAAAAAACTCCTTCTACCTCGCGACCGGCTACCGAAGAGACCGTTTCGCGTACTACTGTCAAGGAAGCAGTACCGGAACCTCCTCTGAAAATGTTCATCCCGAGGGGTGCCCAGTTAATGCTGATTTTAAGGTCGAAAAGCCCTCCTCCGTACCAGGCCGGTACGGGGAGGTCTCGAGGTATATTTGCTCGGTCAGCGCGGATATTCTCTCCGATGTCAAAAAGGATTGTAACTGGGTTGACAAATATATGGTGGTTCCCAAACATGACGAAGCTATCACCACCCACGTCGAGGGAGTTTTAAGTATTTACACTCAACCCTTCACATTGGGCCCCTTGGACCAGGTTATTATCGACTTTTGCAAAAGATACGAGGTAACCCTCGGTCAAATTCACCCTTTTTTCTGGAGCATCGTAATCCTCCTCCGTTTCTTTGTAAGCTAGATCGAAGGGTGAACTTTTACTACCGACCACCTCATGCATTTATACAGTCTCCAACTCTATCGGGGGGGGGGGACTGATCAAGCTCATCCGTCGGGCCAATCAAGCCCCATTCTTGAGTATCGATGAAGATCGGGACCAGGGTTGGCTTGGCCGTTTAGTCCGAGTGAGGACCTCGGACTTGATCCCGACCGAGCATATACCGTTCCTTGAGAAGTGAAACGTGTCACGTAAGTATAATTTTGCTTCCAAGATTTAATTTATTGCTTTTTTCCTTTCTTCTTATCGGTGTTTTATGGTGGTGCATCTGTTGCTCGGATCCTGAATGCAGTTCCTCGACTCAAGGAGTGGGTCGAGGGCATCATTTTACAAAGGCCTTATTCTGAGCGTTCGTGGCGCGAGCTTTCAAATGGCCAATGGGAGGCTCGTTCGCACGGTGAAATCTCTTTCATGAGTAATATTTGGTTTCCCTTTTGCATCATTAAGTCCTCACTTTTTTTATTTCCTTTTGCAAGTTTATCCAAGGATGTCAAAATAAAGCCCCTATCCGGTAGCGATGATTTCCCCACCGAGTCCCCATCTCCCAGAAAGCGTGAAGAGAAGAAAAGAAAAAGGGCTCCGAGTTTTTCGAGCTCGGAGAAGAAGAAGCCAAGGAGAAGGCTGGTGTGTAAATCCAAAAAAGCACAAGCGCTCGAGCACCATCTTCGAATTCTCTCTATCGGTTGGGGGATGAATCCGATGAAGAACAAGAAGAAGAAGCCTTCAATCTAGTGGCCTTAGTGTCGTCATAACTCGAAGGACAAGGGGCATCTGAAACTGAGAGAGATGAGGTCGATCTACCTCAAGTTAGGGAGGTCGTGGCCGAAACTTCTTGGGATGTGGGCGACGCCCTTAAGGACTCACCGAGTTGCCTTCGTTCACTGAGTCCATGTTCAACGAGGCTCAGACGGTGAAGGAACGTCCCAACAAGGGGGTCATCATAGCGGATGACCCCTTTCGTGGCCTTTTTAATGGCGTGGATTCTACCACCACGGAGCACATCACCGGGTTGGGTGACTTAGAGGTGCCGAAGAAAGGTCCATCTTCGGGAACAAACGGGCCTTCTTCAAGTCCGAAGATGGTCAACTGATTTCCAGCTCCTAGTGTGGATCCCGACCGGAAGCGGTCGATCATCATCTCCATTCCGGAGGATGCCCGGATCCTTTCCGCCCCCGTAGGGGTGGCCAGCTATCTTCGACACTTGGTGGCCGAGGAGGACCAAGCTAATATTAATAAGGTAGACGCGCCCTGCCTGTTCAATGAAGCACAACAGGTGCTAAACCGGGTAACTTCAAATATCTCTTGATGATTTCACTTCATACTTAGACTAATTGGTAGACATTTTTCTTTGTGTCTGCAGGCCTCTGTGCTTCATCATGAGACCTTCCGCTGATATTGGGACGAGCTAAACCAGCTTGAGGTCGAGGTCTGAGGTCTCATTGAGAAGAGAGACTCTTACAAACTTCTCAGCGAACAACGTGAGGGGGGAGGTTAAGAGCCTCAGAGCTGAGCTGGATCGGAATGAGCATGCCGATTTGGTCGACCAGGTAACAATATTTGAGGTAAGTGACGATGAACTAGGCTTGGTGACTAACGTTCGGAATCCGCATGTCCAATAAACAATCGATCGGATCGATTAACTGCGAGCTGAGATGGACGCTGCCAAGGCTGAGACTGACGAATGGAAGGGCAGGATGGACCGCCTGGCCTCGGAAAGGAGACTGCGCGAGTGCAACTGGCTTCTGCTGAGGTCCAGCTTCGAGGGGCAAAAGAAAATTCCGAGGTGCAAGCCAAAAGGTTTGGGGAGCTCCAGTCTCACTTAAGTGTGGCCGTCTCCGATCGAGGGTAGCCTTTAGAACCGGTTTAGAAATTTTTCAAGGCCTTGTTTTTTTATTACGGGTCACAGACGTCTCCGAGCTGTTTTAATATGGCCGTAGCCTTTTTAGTTCGGGTGTTGCCCAATGGTCTTGTCACCTCGAGTTATCCGGACTTGCCTAAGATAATAGTCCCCGAATAGGGATGGCTGTAACCTTAAAGGTTCGGGCGCTGCCTAATAGGTCTTGTACCCCCGGGCTCCGATAGCCCGAGCCGTCCGAGTTTATTTTTGGACGGCAGTCCTCGATTTGGAGTGATCGTTGGAACCCGGATAAAGGTAGCCCTTGGGCTCGATACCTTTAGGGGATCGAATGTAGGAAATTCCTTAAAAGGAAGAGAAAAAAGAAAATTCTTAAGGGACAAGATATTTTATCCGCAAGGTAGAAACTTCTTTTTATTCTTGTGTGTAATAGTTACACATGTGTACAAATTTTGTTCCAAGGCTCGAGCAGTTTATTCGGGCACGGTTAATTTGACCCTTTGTCCCTTACAGTAAATCCTATCTGTCGAGCCGAGACCATTCAATCATAAAGTTTCTTTCCTTGCTAAAGTCGTTATCCGAGGGTAATTACCCCTAGTGTTCAGGGCCAATCGTAGAGAGGCCTCGAATACTATTGTCGTGATCTTCGATATCGGTTCGTAACTGGCCTTCAATTCTAAGTTAGCACGATTTATAGTTGTCTCGTTAAAAACCTTGCCAAAAAAGCCATTCGGGAAAAAATCGGTTCATGGGAAAAAGTGTACAACGCGTGCTTTCAGGCCTAAAGATTGTATCGTACTTTGATGATTGCGTGCGAGTGTTAGTTCGGAATGCAAATAAATTAGAGGAAATGAACAAGGTCATACCTTAACAGTAGTTTCGCTTCAGGTGAGGTCATACCTACATTTCTAGTTATCTTACAATAAAATATTTATTATTAATTAAATTGCATTATAGTCTTCTCTAATTAACATGTGAACGAGTGACCAGTGGCAGAGCCACCTTATAAAAAAGGGTGTCAAATGATATCTCATCGCGGAAAAAATACACTGTATAGTTAGGTAAATAAATAAATTATATGTATATATACTATTTATTGACTCTCCTTAATTTTTTAATATATTTACTTTTATATATTTTGACACACCTTAACAAAAATCTTGCTCCGCCAGTGACCCCTGAATCTCAAAGGGGGCAACTAATTTACCACCTCATGCGTTGGGCCCCTTGGACCAGGTTATTATCGACTTTTGCAAAAGATACGAGGTAACCCTCGGTTAAATGCACCCTTTTTTTTGGAGGATCGTAATCCTCCTCCGTTTCTTTATAAGCAAGATCGAAGGGTGAACTTTCACTATCGACCACCTCATGCGTTTATACAGTCTCCGACTCTACCGGGGGGAGGGGGAGGGGACTGATCAAGCTCACCCGTCGGGCCAGTAAAGCCATATTCTTAAGTATCGATGAAGATCGGGACCGGGGTTGGCTTGGCCTTTTCGTCCGAGTGAGGACCTCGAACTTGATCACAACCGAACACATGCCATTCCTTGAGAAGTGGAACATGTCACTTAAGTATAATTTTGCTTCCAAGATTTAATCTATCGCTTTTTTCCTTTCTTCTTATCGGTGTTCTGTGGTGGTGCAGCTGTTGCTCAGATCCCGAATGCAGTTCCTCAACTCAAGGAGTGGGTCGAGGGCATCATTTTACAAAGTCCTTATTCCGAGCATTCGTGGTGCGAGCTTTCAAATGCTAATGGGAGGCTCGTTCGCACGGTGAGATCTCTTTCATGAGTAATATTTGGTTTCCCTATTGCATCATTAAGTCCTCACTTGTTTTATTTCCTTTTGCAGGTTTATCCAAGGATGTAAAAATGAGGCCCCATCCTGTAACGATGATTTCCCCACCGAGTCCCCTGCTCCCAGATAGGGTGAAGAGAAGAAAAGAAAAAGGGCTCCGAGTTCTCCGAGCTCGGAGAAGAAGAAGCCAAGGAGAAGGCTGGGGCATAAATCCAAAGAAAGCACCAGCGCTCGAGCACCATCTTCGAATTCTCTCTATCAGCTAAGGGATGAATCCTAAGAAGAAAAAGAAGAAGATTCCTTCAATCTGATGGCCCGAGTGTCGTCACAACTCAAAGGACAAGGGGCATCTGAAGCGGAGAGAGATGAGGTCGATCTGCCTCAAGTTAGGGAGGCCGTGGCCAAAACTTCTCGGGATATGGGCGACGCCCTAAAGAAAGCACACGGTGTGATCGACATCACCGAGTCGCCTTCGTTCATTGAGTCTATGTTCAAGAGGCTCAGACGGTGAAGGAACATCCCAACAAGGGGGTCATCAGAGCGGATGACCCCTTCCGTGGCTTTTTTGATAGCATGGATCCTACCGCCACGGAGGACGTCACCGGGTTGGGTGACTTAGAGGTGCCAAAGAAAGGCCCGTCTTCGGGAACAAACGGGCCTTCTTCAAGTCCGAAGCTGGTGAACCGGTTTCTAGCTCCTAGTGTGGATCCCGACCGGAAGCGGTCGATCATCATCTCCATTCCGGAGGATGCCCAAATCCTTTCCGCCCCCGTAGGGGTGGCCAGCTATCTTCGACGCTTAGTGTCCGAGGAGGACCACACTAATATTAATGCGGTATACGCGCCCTGCTTATTCAATGAAGCATAACAGGCGCTAAACCAGGTAACTTCAAATATCTATTGATGATTTCACTTTATACGTAGACTAATTGGTAGACATTTTTCTTTGTGTCTGCATGCCTCGTTGCTTCATCATGAGACATTCCTCCGATATTGGGATGAGCTAAACCAGCTTGAGGCTGAGGTCCGAGGTTTCATTGAGAAGAGAGACTCTTACAAACATCTCAACGAGCAGCGTGAGGGGAAGGCTAAGAGCCTCAGAGCTGAGCTGGAGGTGGATCGGAAGGAGCATGCTGATTTGGTCGAGCAGGTAAAAATATTTGAGATTAGTGACGATGAACTAGGCTTGGTGACTAATGGTCGGAATCCACAGGTCCAACAAAAACTCGATCGGATCGATCAACTGCGAGCTAAAATGGACGCTGCCAAGGCTGAGACCGACAAATGGAGGGGCAAGATGGACCGCCTGGCCTCGGAAAGGAGACTGCTCAGGGGCAGCTGGCTTCGACTAGGTCCAGCTTTGAGCGGCAAAAGAAAAGGCTGAGGTGCAGGCCAAAAGGGTTGGGGAGCTCTAGTCTCAGCTAAGTGTGGCCGTCTCCGATCGAGGAAATCTTGCCAAGGAGCTGGAAATGGCCAAGTAGGTGGTCGTTGTTGTTAAAGCTGATGCCGGCGAAATGGTGGCCCAATATAAGGCCGATGCCAAGGCGGCCCAGGTCTGAATGAAAGATATCATCGGGCACGCGAAGCGAAAATCCCGAAAGGAAGCCCTCGAGGAGATTCATGCTTGGGGTTTTGACTTGTCGGCCGAAATCGAGAGTGCTAAGGGGCTCGAAGCCGAGGCCAAGAGATTGGCTTATCCGAGGAGGACTCCGAGGGTGGAGGAGACTCTGAACACCCTGGCGACGAGGCGGGCTCCAGTGAAGACCAGGCCGTTTAAGTGCCTTGTACATTTTTTGTATTTTTGTACTTTTGTACTTTTTGTCAAGGCCATTTGCCCTTTGTAAAGATTTTATATATAATATAAGACTCATTTTTCCCTTCGACGATCTCTGAGTTTTGTTGTGTACTTTACTTTATTATTTATATTTGCAAAGATCGAAATACCTTAGCATGAACTAGTTAGGTCATGTTTGGAGGTTCGAACTAGCCTTGCCTTTTACATTATTTTGTCTATAGACATCGTGGGGGTTCGGTATGACCAGAACTTTTCCCCAAGGTACTTATAATTTTTTAGATTATACTTTTCCGAGGGTAGCCTTTAGAACCGGTTTAGAAATTTTTCAAGGCCTTATTTTTTATTACGGGTCACAGACGTCTCCGAGCCGTTTTAATATGGCCGTAGCCTTTTTAGTTCGGGTGTTGCCCAGTGGGCTTGTCACCTCGAGTTATCCGGGCTTGCCTAAGATAATAGTCCCCGAATAGGGATGGCTGTAACCTTTAAGGTTCGGGCGCTGCCTAATAGGTCTTGTACCCCCGGGCTCCGATAGCCCGAGCCGTCCGAGTTTGTTTTTGGACGGTAGTCCCCGATTTGGAGTGATCGTTGGAACCCTAATAAAGGTGGCCCTTGGGCTCGATACCTTTAGGGGATCGAATGTAAGAAATTCCTTAAAAGGAAGAGAAAAAAGAGAAATTCTTAAGGGACAAGATATTTTATCCGCAAGGTAGAAACTTCTTTTTATTCTTGTGCGTAATAGTTACACATGTGTACAAATTTTGTTCCAGGGCTCGAGCAGTTTATTCGGGCACGGTTCATTTGACCCTTTGTCCCTTATAGTAAATCCTATCTATCGAGCCGAGACCATTCAATCATAAAGTTTCTTTCCTTGCAAAAGTCGTTATCCGAGGGTAATGCCCCCAGTGTTCAGGGCCAATCGTAGAGAGGCCTCAAATAATATTGTCGTGATCTTCGATATCGGTTCGTAACTGGCTTTCAATTCTAAGTTAGCACGACTTACTGTTGCCTCGTTAAAAACCTTGCCGGAAAACCCATTCGGGAAAAAATCGGTTCAAGGGAAAAGTGTACAACGCGTGGTTTGAGGCCTAAAGATTGTATCGTAGTTTGATGATTGCCTGCAAGTGTTAGTTCAGAATGTAAATAAATAAGAGGAAATTAATGAGGTCGTACCTTAACAATAGTATCGCTTCAGGTGAGCCATGTTCCAGTTGTTCGGTAGTTGCTCACCGTTCATTGTTCCGAGTTTGTACAATCCTATATCGGTGATCTCGATAATTTGATAAGGGCCTTCCTAGTTTGGTCCCAACTTCCCTTCATTCTGGTTCCGGGTATTTACTGTGACCTTCATTAACCCCAAGTCCCCAATATTGAAATGTCGATGGTTAGCCCTCGATTATAATATCTCTAGATCCGCTATCTCTAGCCTCGTCGTTTGATTCCTTGGTTGCGTATCAGAACCTGAGACTTGGTTCTCCGACCTTTACATGTATTAGAACTTTGGCGCCGTAAATCAGTGAGAATGGGGTGGCCCCGGTACTAGACGTCGATGTCGTACGGTATGCTCATAAGACTTCGGACAGGATTTCCTTCCATTTTCCTTTGGTGTCAACCTCTTTTTTGAGGTTTTGGAGTATGGTTTTGTTGGTCGATTATGCTTGTCCGTTCCCACTGGGGTGGTAGGGTGTCGATATGAAACTTTTGATCTTATGATCTTCGAGAAAATTGGTTATCTTGCTGCCGATGTATTGTTTCTCATTGTCGCATACGATCTCGGCTAGCATCCCGAACCAACATATGATGTGGTCCCAAATGAAATCGATGACATTTGTCTCCCTGACCTTTTCGTATGCCTGGGCTTCCACCCATTTAGAAAAATAGTTAGGCATAAACAATATAAATTGAGCCTTACCGGGTGCCCATGGAAGGAGGCCAACGATATCCATTCCCCATTTCATGAACGACCATGGTGACAAAACCGAATGTAGCAGCTCCCCGGGCTGATGAATCATTGGAGCGTGTCTTTGACATTCATCACATTTTCGTACGAACCCCTTTGCGTCCTTTTTCATATCGATCCAGTAGTAGCCAGCTCTAATTATTTTTCGAACCAATGATTCGGCGCCTGAATGATTTTCACAAGTGCCTTCGTGGATTTCCCTCAAAA
Organism: Nicotiana tomentosiformis; assembly: GCF_000390325.3. NCBI lineage: Eukaryota > Viridiplantae > Streptophyta > Magnoliopsida > Solanales > Solanaceae > Nicotiana > Nicotiana tomentosiformis. The sequence continues at coordinate 20,028,834 of NC_090819.1, forward strand.
CCTACTCGGTATCCCCTGGTCCTAGACATATCGCGAGTGGGCCATCGAAATTTCTTCTAAATAGGGTTCCGTCTTCGGATAGGCTAAACCGGGATACCTTTGTACGCAGGTCCCTCGATTATTTTGTATCCAAGGGCAGTTTTCCGGCCTTCAGATATTCTATATATTTATTTCTCTAGTCCCAAGTTAGGATCGTTGAGATAATCTCAACATGACCTTCCTCCACTATAGATCTCATAAGTTGTACGACTACTGATCACGCCCAACTATGCCTTATAAAAAAACTAAGCGGTCGTTGCAAATATAATCCGGTTTACAAGTCCGGAGTCGAATCCCACAGAGAACTAAGGCTTAGCTACAGTTGTTCAATATCGCTAAGAAACACAAGTCCAAATAATTTCCTAATAATAAAGATTATAATATTTATTTTTATCTAATTAACTAACAAATACTAGAAAGCAGTAAAATTATCAACTAACAAGGATGAAATTTGAGACAAGACTAAGGAGGTCTAGAGTTATGATTTTCCCAATTGTCGGAATCCTTCCCGCTATACCTTCTATAATTTCGCCTAAGTTTTCTCTACCGATCATGAGCGCTCTGAGTGTCGTAACTCTCTTCCGAGTAATTACCATAATTTACTAGACATATTCTCCCGAATAACACTAGCTGGCATTAAGTACGGCTCACTCGGATCATACCAAGATTTCGTTATCCCTAATCCCACCTTTAAACCCTCCGTATTAATCCCTCATATACGTTATGATTGATGTTGTTCAACAATTACCTAAGTATGCACTCTCTCCCGAGTAATACACATTAAATAGGCACAATCGATTGAGATCTCTTCAACCAACCACAATATAAACGTTGTTGAACAAATAGAGAAATCCAACGGCTCAATTATGTAAAACCATAATAAGAATTTATCCTACAAAAGGTTCTATCAAAACTCTAGATAACGAATTAGCTATTCATAATAGTATGCAAAACTACAATACTAAAATTTATAACCAATAATGGAAATAGGAAGAAGGAAGTGAAAAACTCGTAGAAGAATTCCACGCCTTGCTCCTAGTGTGTTCTTTCCTCCTTAGGTCAAAATTCGGTCTAATGTCGGTCTCTCGGTCTAAATCTCTAATGACGGTCCAATCTCCCTAAAAATGGTGTTTAATGATTATTTATATGTGTAGGGTAAAGACCTAGACGAAATAACCAAGTCCAAAATCAAATAAAAGATAAAATAGGCTTAAAACCCGGACCATGCGTCGGCACGCGCAAAGCACCTTGCGTCAACCCACGCGTCGCGTGCCCAGACACGAAGATGCAAATGTCGCGTCACTGCTTCTGCTTCTGTTGCGTTTACATTTTGCTCAACTCACTTTTCAATTTCTTTTCTATTTCTCGTTTCTGCCTTGCTTCTTTCAATTCTTCTTTGTCTTCTTTTGATTTCTTTTGTCATTCTTTTGATTTATTTTTTTTCCTAATTAAATAATCACAATTTCATTCTTGTATTGTATAAAATATACATAAAATCTCTACTTTGCTCCCAATTTCATTTTCAACGTACCTATACATAAAATAAACTCAATTAAGCACAAATATAATATAGTTTAGCATTAAAGCACCGAAATGTAAAGTAAATAATGCACTAAAAATATATAATTATAGCCAAACATCACTACCCCACACTTAAACGTTGCTCGTCCTCGAGTCAACCAACACTTTACACTATATTTGAGCACTTAACATATTTAACACTTTTGAAGCACACTATACCAATGACTATGGTTGATAGCAACAATTAAACTTTAGCATATGCAATCACATACACTTTCCTTTTATTATACCAAACTTCAAAAATATTCAAAACAATTACAACATGCTCGTAACAATCCCAGCCTCAAAAACTGACTCAAAAGTCACAATGCACTCATGGCTTGAACACTCGATCTTCTTTGTCTTCTTTTGATTTCTTTTGTCATTCTTTTGATTTATTTTGTCCCCTAATTAAATAATCACAACTTCATTTTTGTAGTGTATAAAATACACATAAAATTTCTACTTTGCTCCCAATTTCGTCTTCAACGTACCTACACATAAAATATACTCAGTTAAGCACAAATATAATATAGTTTAGTATTAAAGCACCTAAATGTGAGGTAAGTAATGCACTAAAAATATATAATTATAGCCAAACATCAATTGCTCCCGAGTTAAACTTGTCGTCCTCGACCGATGATCCTAAGTTAGCAAGGGAATCGGCCTCACTGTTTTGATCCCAAGGTACGTGTTGCAAAGTCCATTCTTTGAACCAATGTAATGTTACCTGCAACATATCCAGGTACCTTTGCATTCGTTCTTCTCTGACCTCGAACGTTCCATTAACTTGGTTCACCATGAGGAGGGAGTCGCACTTGGCTTCGATCACCTTTGCCCCTAAGCTTTTGGCTAGTTCGAGACCTCCAATCATGGCCTCATATTCGGCCTCGTTGTTAGTCAATTTCACAGTCCTAATAGATTGTCTAACTACATTTCCTATTGGTGGCTTCAATATGATGCCAAGTCTGGACCCCTTTGCGTTCGAAGCGCTATCCGTAAAGAGGGTCCAGATCCCCGAGGAGGTCCCTGAGTTGATTAATAACTCTCTTTCGACCTTGGGTATTAGCGCCGGTGTAAAGTCGGCCACAAAGTCTGCCAAAATTTGAGATTTAATGTCGATCCGGGGCCGATATTCAATATCGTACCCACTGATTTTCACTGCCCATTTAGCCAATCGGCCCGAGAGCTCGTACTTATGCATAACATTCGTCAGCGGGTAAGTAGTCATGACACATATGGGGTGACACCGAAAGCATGGTTTTAGCTTTCTATAGGCACTTAGCAAAGCGAGCGCCAGCTTTTCTAGGTGAGGGTACCTAGTTTCGGCCTCACCTAGGGTCCTACTAACATAGTAAATTGGAAATTACGTACCTTGCTCTTCCCGGATCAGGACCCCACTTACCGCTATTTTCGATACTTCCAAGTACAAGTATAGTTGTTCGTCTGTCTTCGGGGTGTGTAGCAGCGGTGGGCTCGATAGATACCGCTTGAGTTCCTCCAAGGCTCGTTGGCACTACGGGGTCCATCAGAAGTTATTCTTTTTCTTTAATAGTGTGAAGAACTGGTGGCTCTTGTCGAAGGACCGCGAGATAAATCTCCCCATGGCGGCTATGTGCCCGGTTAATCTATGCACGACCTTCACGTTGGCCACAACCATGATATCTTCCATGGCTTTGATCTCGATTCCTCGGTTGGATACCATGAACCCGAGGAATTTACCTGATCCGACTCCAAACACACATTTCTCCGGGTTCAGCTTCATATTGTATTTCTTCAATATGCGGAAGGTTTCCTGCAAATGTTTTAAATGGTCCTCTGCTCGCAGGGACTTAACCAACATATCGTCAATGTAAAACTCCATTGATTTTCCTATTTGTTCCTCAAACATCCGGTTTACTAGGCATTGGTAAGTGGCATCGGCGTTTTTAATCCGAATGATATCACGTTATAGCAGTATGTGCCGAACTTAGTGATGAAGGAGGATTTTTCCTGATCACCCGGGTTCATCCGTATATGTTGTACCTGAAGTAGGTATCGAGAAAATTGAGGATCTCATGGCCGGCCGCGGCATCGATCATGCGATCGATGTTGGGCAAAAGGGAAGGAGTCCTTGGGACATACCTTATTCATATCCTTATAGTCTACATACAATTTTAATTTATTCCCTTTTTAGGGACTACCACTACATTTGCTAACCAATCCGGGTATTTGACCTCCCGAATATACCCTATTTTAAGGAGTTTAGATACCTCGCCCTTGATGAAAGCATGTTTGACCTCAGACTGGGGCCTTCTCTTCTGCTTGACCGGATGGAACTTCGGGTCCAAGCTCAGTTTGTGAGTGGTTATCTCCGGAGGGATCCCTGTCATATCAAGGTGGGACTAAGCAAAACAATCTTCATTAGCTATAAGAAATTGAATGAGTTTTTTCCTGAGCTCGAGGCTTAACCCCGTGCCCAGGTATACCTCTCGGTCGGGCAAGTGTTCACTCAATGCGACTTGTTCCAGTTCCTCGATCGTTGATTTTGTAGCGTCGGAGTCATCGGGGGCTATGAAAGATCTGGGGACCCCGTAGTCATCGTCCTCGTCTACCCCTCGTTCCTCTGATTCTATCGAGGCTGGTACCAGTGATTGCTATTTGGCCCAGTCTTTGACAATCCGGTTCGGATCCGATGTTGAGATTATGGATGCCGAGATTACTTCATCGACCGCAAACATTTCCTTGGCGGCCAGTTGTTCCCCATAAAATGTTTTAATCCCACATGGTGTTGAGAATTTTAACATTTGGTGCAGAGTCGAGGGTACTGCCCTTATGTTATGGATCCATGGCCGCCTGGACAAAGCGTTGTACCTCATGTCTCCTTCGATCACATAAAACTTAGCTTCCTGCATGGTCTCGGCGATGTTCACCGGTAATGTTATCTCCCCTTTAGTGATTTCACATGCCATGTTGAATCTGTTTATAACTCGGACTGCAGGCACGATTTGATCTTGTAGACCGAGCTGCTCCACGACCCTCGATTGGATGATGTTGGCCGAGCTTCCTGGATCAATTAACACACTTTGGTGCGCTTCAACATCGGCCCGTGAGGGACATCGACTCCACCAATGATGACGTGTTGAGGTTCTTCTTGTTCGGTTTGTTTGTTAGAATCCCTATTCCTGAAATGATTCTTGGCTCTATCGCTCAGGAAATCTCGAAGATGCCCGTTGTTAAATAGTCGGGCTACTTCCTCTCTCAACTGTCGGCAATCCTCCGTTCTGTGGCCGTGAGTGCCGTGATATTTACACATCTAGTTAGGATCCCTTTGGGTTGTATCAGATTATAGAGGTCGAGGCCATCTGGTATCTTTGATGCGTCCATTAGCTGATACAATGGCGACAACATCGACGTTAAAGTTTTATTCCGATAACCTCGGTGCTTCTTTAGGCCCGATGGGCCTGTCGAAGCTTTTTTTGCTCATGAGTACCCAGCTGCTCTGACCCCGATCATTTCTCATTTCAATTTTCTATAGAGTTCCGTCCGGGCCCACTGCTTCTTCGATCTCTATTATATGGTTGATACCGATCCCTATTTGATCTCGGTTCATGATCAATATCTCTTTTGACTATGTCGATGGTTCTGACAGGATATACGGACCCGAAATGGGCCCCAAGTTGATTATCTTCGACTCTGATTTTCGACTAATACCGGTTATCCACGTCGGCCCAAGTAACAGACGGATATTCTATCAGGTTTTGTTTCAACTGCTGTGAAGCCATCAAGTTTCGAACATTGAGCCCTTGGGTGAAAGCCTGAACGACCCAATTATCAGCGATTGGTGGCAGGTCCATTCGTTCCATTTGAAACCGGAACACGCACTCACTGAGCATCTCTTTATCCCTCTGTTTTACTTTGAAAAGGTCCGATTTTCTGGTCTCGACCTTGATGGCCCCGGCGTGTGCATTCACGAAAGAATCTGCAAGCATAGCAAACAAGTCAATAGAATTAGGAGGTAAGTAATGGTACCATATCATAGCTCCCTTTGAGAGGGTCTCTCTGAACTTCTTTAACAGGACAGACTCGATCTCATCATCCTCCAAGTCGTTTCCTTTGATAGAACATGTGTAAGAGGTTACATGCTCATTTGGGTCGGTCGTTCCGTTAAACTTAGCAATCTCGGGCATGCAAAATTTCTTAGGGATCGGCTTTGGAGCCGCGATTAGAGGAAAAGGTTTTTGCACGAACTTCTTGGAATCTAGGACTTTTAATATTGGTAGTGCTCTTGGGATTTAGTCTACCCTGGAATTGTAGGTTTCTACCTTTTTGTCATTAGCTTCTATTTTCTTCTCCACTGATTCTACCCGCTTTGTCAGTGCTTCGAGCATCTCTATGATCTCGGGGTTAGCCCCCGATTCATTTCCATTTGATCTTTCTGCGACGGGTTCATCCCCGCGGATGACTTCCCGGGGTGGATCAGGTTCAACTCTACTCGGTGCACGGCTTTGGTTCTGTAACTGAGCTATCGTAGCCTATTGAGCCTGCAACATTTTGAAGATCACCCATAAACTGATCTCGTCTCCTCCAATATTTGTGTATTTTGAGACACCGATCGGGCTCTACCATAAATGCTATTATCGAGGTCGGTAGGCAGGTTTGTGTTGATAGCCACATGTGAATTAGCGTCAATTGGGCAGGCGGCCGGAATTTTGATGGGATCAACGGGCGAGGCGCTATGTTGTTATTTTTTCGTGATGACCGGACTCGTTGTCAACATGTAGGGGTGCTGATTGAGAGTTCGACATTTTAAGTTTTAACCTGAAATTAGAGACACTTCAAAGAACAAGTGTAAAGTAATGTGTTATGGAGATTTGTATCAAATAACCACTATTATCCTTAGCCCTACAGTGGGCGCCAAACTATTTACCCTCAAAATCGGATAACAATTAAATTTGTAAGTGGTTTTAACTTTTAAGGATACATGGACTAACTTAACACGAACGATAAATTAGATTGCAATTGAAATAAATAATGACAGAGTAAATGCAAACCACACGAATTAAACAGTCTTAGCCTTGGAAGGTTAATCACCCTCGAGCGAGGTACGCTTCGATCGGTGTCAGGACACGGAAGAATAAGAGCTTAAAGAGAAATAATAATGATAAATTACTTTGGAATGCGTGTTATAATGTGTTCAATAAATTATCAGACCCCCCCTTTATATAGTAGAGGAGTCCTACTTTAGGTATAATTCTATAAAAGATAAAAATCCCTTGATTTGCTGATTGTCGGTTCCTTACTGATACCCGCCGAGATTCCCGCCGCAACATCTGCCTAGTTACGGATATTTCGGTCTTCCGTTGGTTATGCTAATAATGTTTCTCCGAGCTCGTTCGGGTCTAGGGTTGACTCCGGGGTCTCAGACTGAATGTTCTCGAAGGTAGGTGTTCTGACCCGGGGTTCTAGCCCGGTGTGACTTAGCTTGGGGCCGATCTTTCAGTCTTGCATCGTCATAGTACGTGCCTATCCTTTCATGTCGTAGGCAAACTCGATATCGACCGTATACAATTTGATTGTAAGCTCAGTTTTTATTATATACTCCCTCCATTTTAATTTATTTAAATTTATTTTTTTTAGTCCGTGCCAAAAAGAATGACGCCTTTCCTTATTTAAAAATAATTTACCTTTATGCAATGATTTGTAGCCACACAAAATATTTGTGCCTTATTTTACACCACAAGTTTAAAAATCTTTTCTTTTATTTTAAAATTGTGTGTCTAGTCAAATGAGTTCACATAAATTTAAACGGAGGGAGTATAAAAAGTTAAGGAACCACCCGTATATGTTGACCCCGATTGATAGGGTGAGCATGATCTCCGCACTATTAAATCTGTTTCCGTCAACTCACCTGTCAACATACAGTTCCCCGACCCATCGACAATATCTGGCCACAGCTACAGCTATTCCTCAATGACAAGAGGTGTTTGACAAAAAGGAAAATAATTCCAGAAATGGTTTCATGTCTTTCGTTTGTGGTACAAGTAGAATTATTGATTCTAAGATATTGCTATAAATCAACGGATGACCAATAATGTTCTCACTGTAGTACTTTTAAATACTTCCTGAAATTTCATAAATATAACCAACAGTGATATCTGTTAAAGGACCTATATATCTGTTAAGCCTGCTATATATAATTGTGATTTCGACAAGGTAGTTTGAATTTAGTCTTAAATGCCAAAACTTAGCATTTTCTTTGCATAAAGGAAGCTCCAATGTGGAACACGTTTAATTTCATCAAATCCAGGATGTGATCTGTTAGCTTCAGGATGAAATGGAACACGTTTAATTTCATATTATTCATATCTAAGGATAGGAACTCATGCTGACTGGTGTCCCCAAGGATCCAGCATATACTTAGAGACTTTTCTTATCCAACTATGTGGTAGGGTGGATTGAATCCCCTTACCCTTAACATACCGGATTTGAGCCTTAACATACCGGATTCGAGCCTTAAGAATGGAGAAATTCATAGTACATAGCGCTTTCTCTTTTAATTGATCGTATGCGGTGCGAATCTAAATTGATCACATCAATGGGTAGCGGATACTAAACGGTCATACCAAAAAATAAAATTTGTGATCCAACTATACAAAATAGGAAAGCTGTCAAGAATAACTACCTAATCGTTTCTAGGATAAATGTCACGGGTTCGAGCCGCTGAATTAGCCACTGATTCTTACATTAGGGTATGTTACCTATATTACACCCCCCTTGGACTGTGACCCTTCCTCAGACCCTGCATAAATGCTGAATACTTCGTGCATCAGCCGACCCTTTTTTTATTTCTGGGATAATTAAAGGTAAAATAAAATACTATTTGTAGTTTTCCCATCAATAAATCTAGTAATATATACAACACCTAATTCTAAGTGTAACATGTATACCCCCAGTATGAACATGTTAGACATTATAGATTATCCTTCTACAACTTTCTTTAGCACTTCAAATTGTATCATTAGACATCCATCTCTCTAATAAGGCTGCAGGAGAGTGGTCACTTAAAAAGGCAATTCAAGTTTTAATTCAAGCAAGATTCCTCAACTTTTATATATTCAATACTAGTATAACGTACTTTTAATGAACTAACATCTCATTTTTTTAAAAGTTAAGATGTAGGAACTTCTTTTTTTCATGTTACTTGACTAGCAATAGGTGATCATCACATCTTATATTTGTTGTTTCAAATAATGTAAGACGACTAACTAACTATTTATAAGTTATGCTCCCTTCAATTCCAATTTGTTTGATGCATTTTGGATTTCAAGAATTAAATCTCTTAATTTTGATTGCAATTTTCAAATATACGATCTTTAATTTTTTCAATATATTTGGAATATTTTAAAAAATATATGAAAAAATTGTAGTAAAAGAAAAAATTGTTTGACTCTCGTAATTCAAAATGCATCAAATAGATTGGAACATGAAATATATGGTTATGATTATAAGTTTATTCCATATTTTGATTAATAATATAAGCAATGTCGATACTAACGAGTGAATGTTGCCAATGTAAACGTGTGAGAGACTTAAAACCTTTAGAGTTCAATCCACTACTAAAAACATAGTTTTTTTCTGACCAACTTGAAAATACCGATCGAGAAATCGGCCAAGTCGGAAGAAATTGGCAAATAATTTTTTGTTGTAATTTTCGATCGATTCTTTTGGCGTCAAAACGTAAAAAAACCATTTTCAGTCTAAGTCGGTCGGTAAAGTTATATAGGTCGGTTTTCTATTTTAAAAAAAATCAAGAATTATTATAAAAAAACGGCGACTCAGTTATTTTTATTCTTCAAAATTTTAGTCAACTTATTTAAAAAAACGAAAGTCTTAGACCAACAAACATCAATAGTCTAGTTGTAGAATAGTACCTTCACACAGTATAGACACCAATTCGATTCCCGAATGGTGCATTTTATAATTGCGTACTCACCAATTAATCGACTATGTCGGCAGATATAAACCGACCGAAATACCGATCATCCTCCTTTTGACCTGCCCAGTTCAGTTGATTTTTTCCCGTAATCCTTTAGAACTACCGTTTGATCGATTTTTTCGATCGAAAGAGGCCTTATTTTTAGCGTGGTTCTTGAAGCCCGACACAATAGTACAACCTTTTTTATAGCCAGATTCACCTCATGTTACATCCAACCAGAGGCGGATCCAGGATTTCATGGCTACGGGTGCCACTATTTTAATGTAAAACGACTAGTGAAAAAGATTGAATTAGAGTGTACATTCAGTCGATTCGATCCGTTTTGGATTACTTCGGTTCGGTTCGGTTCGGTTTGATCCATTTTGAATTTATTCAATCCAATTTAAAATTTATTTTATGCATAAACGGATATGCGATACACCCCTTCCATCTACATGTAGTTGATTAACATTATATTATGTCTTTGATGCATCACTATTAAAAAGAATTATAATTAATAAAATAATATTATATGGATAAAAAAAATGATTAAATTACATCCATCCAAATTAAATACGAACATCGAGAAAAGTGAATATTTAAGATGAAGAAAATAAGAGAAATTAACAAAAAGAACAAAAAGGGAACAACAATTGCATTTGGAGAGTCTCGATCCCAGGTATTGTGCATGGACTTTCAACACTTCAACCATGGCACCTTTGGTCATTTTGTGACTTGGGGTGCCACTTGTTCCTTATGTAGGCGTTTTTGTAAAAAATACTAGTATGTACATAAAATTTTATCTGAGCGACCAGGTGGCGTGCCACCCCCAACTCGATACATAGATCCGTCCCTGCATCCAACTATAGCGTTGAGGTTTTCGCATTAATCCCTACGTTATATATTAACACAGTCAAAAAGTAAATACATGAAGGAGGGGATATGTGACCTTGCATCCGTAAAAACTAAGCGAAGGGGGCAAGCCCAGCCTTTTACAATTGTTAGATTCCAAAATGCTTAGCCCGTAAACCACAGAATCCAATTTCTAACATCCGCAATTTCCTATAAGATCGGAATCTCGCATCTACACACTGTATAAGTCTGAACAAGCTGTATCAAGCCATAGCTAGAACCCAAGATGTACTCACATGATATACCATATAACTCGTATGCTTGTAGCAATAACTTCTGATCACATACTCAAAAAAACCTGGTATCAGTAATAAACCTAATATCAATCAAAGCCTAGTTATAAAACCTTCATACATTGTCAATGAAGACAGAAACACGCAAAAACTCATAACCACTTATCAGATTAACAAGTCATAGATCTCCCTCTCCTCCGACAAGAATTATAGCCATTTTTTAAGCCGATCATCGACATTATCCTTCCAAATATAATGCAAACAAATCCGATGACACCCATTCTAGGTTCAATGACCTTTCTTTATCAAGCCCAAATATCCTATTGACATGCCACACCAATACTACCTAGAATCATGACCTGTGCAATTCGTGCACCAATAAGCAACAACTCAAATGTACCCAAAATGGAAAATGACTCAATTGAGAGAACCGCCCCGCAAACTCAACAAGTACCACCATAACCGCCATGATATGAACCCGTCATACATGGTAGAATCAAGACTCACGAATCTAACACAAAGGATCATATCCCAACTAAACTTTGCTGCAATGCGTGACCCCATCCAAACACTGGTCCACATGAAATACCTCGAGCCACAATGCTCAAAATCAATAACCACACGCAATTTGTCATCAAGTACCCAATATGCATAACCATAACTAAGGAGAAGCAAATAACACAATATACCACAGTCTGGAGAGAACATAACCAAGGCGCACTCAACCCTTCAACAGCTTAATATCCATCTTGCTCAAATTCGGTTATAGGGCCCAAATAGGACCGCACCATGTGTGCCTATAACCAACATATCCAAAACTCTCGTAGCATAGAAGGGTAACTCATAGAACATCTCAGAACACGAATAAGCTCAACTCTAATCGAATGGCATATCCCTCAACAATAGCAGTATGGAGTCAACCAATCCGACCCGGTATAGAATACACATCCTCATTGGGCCTGCCAATGGACCCCAAATCCACTCTGTTCACCGACAAATAGATACGTTACCCTCCAAAAGTCCACAATGACTGAACCATAACACATACTATCATCTGGATAGCTTCGGCCACATATTCACATTCCACAACCACGAAACAATCTATTTCTGAGAATTCCTGGTGTCCAAGTCCATAAAACACATGAATCACCATATCTGATCCCAACTCCATCGCCCAAATGTATAACACATCTCTCATACATGATCATCCCAAGAGAAATACTTCTAAAATTCTTTCGTGCACATAGAAAAATCTGAATATCAACAATCAATCCACCAGGCGAGTACCGCAATGCCAATGAAGCATTAGTAAGTCAACACATAGTGCGCCTTCTGAAATGTGCACCCTTCTTAGGAATTACCAAGTAGTTATAACATCCATCGAAATATATGAAACTGTCCATGCTGTCTACGAATTTATGACCTTCCCTTCAGAACTAAACCGTGACCTTGCACATGCAAATCCTAATCCCACATAACACACCGCATCTATCATGCCATCATATGAAAAGTATGAGAATCTCATAATCAACTCCGAGTCTAGTAGAATACCTACCAGATTAGTCAGAAACCTTCCATTTGATCTCAACCAGGAGAAAATCACAATACGCAACATGTTCCTCACGCCGGTAGGAAATGTCCATCTCAAACCATGGCAAAACACCATCGAGAACTCTTCGAAACCCAATTTCACATAACTAAGCCATCAGAGCCGGATCCCTCTAACTCAGCCAAGCTACACAGGTCACCAAAACTCAAGAGAATTTCCCTGAAATACCTATAAAAACTCACCACATCATAATTAGCCTAAAGAACCAATCGTATCCATTGCCGTGCTGATCCAACCTACTTCCAAGCTATCCCATTTTTCCAAGTTTCTTCCGAAATGCCCTCTAGCTGACACTTCTCCTTGTTAGAATACCACAGTCCTCACCCAAAGCTCATCACAATAGATCCTAGAATAAAACCACACCGCTCTAAGGCCCATAAGCCATTGTATTCCCTCTTAAGCATCCCAAATGTACCGCAATCAAGATACCCACTCTGAAGAAACCTTCTATGAATCTAAAGCAGTTTCTTCCACCTCTCTGATATCGAAATGTAAATTCCATAATGAGATAAAAATACTGCGAGTCTCGACACCATCCAATATAAATCTCAGACCCTAGCCATATACAAATCCGTAAAATTCACAATTGCTACATGAAAATCTTGTATTCATTAGAACTTTATCGAAAGTCATCCCCTTGCTCAAATTTCAACTGCACTAACCAAACGGGCCGAACGACCTGTGCTCCATTAGCACAACAACACCCAAAGAAGTGACTCCGCCTTAGAGCAACTGAGCAAATTTCTACCCCATGCGCACTACATCCGTCACAAATAACAACTCAAATCATTCCATGATTTCCATATACCCATAAAGTGTAATATAACCCGTATCTAGAAATTTCCTTGCTAAAGTCATCCTTAAAACCAGCCTCTGCAAGTTATAACTGATTCACGGTATACCTCAAATCGAAACCGACACAACACATAACCATGTAATCAAAGCGTCGATAGTAGACTCCCCCACTTGGCTCGAAGCCATGGATCAAAACACTAGATAACTCACAATGCCCATACTCTATTACTTCCATAATCTCGCACCGAAATTCAACTCAATCCTTCATAAGATCATGTAACACAAACCATCTAATACCTCAAATCATCTGCAAATCTCGCACCCATCCTCATGACGGTAAGGTCAACTATTACAACTGATCCAAACTCAAATTGCACGACTATAACCCATTGGTAGAAAAGAAAGTCCCCACATAACATCATAAGGATCACACATCCGTATATTACCACGTAGGTTATAACCCACTTGCTTAGCCTCAAACTCGCATCTCTCTATACCCTTTCACAATCACAAATACTACGCAATCACTTAATCTTCCTGCGTGTGAACTCATCAACAAGACATGAAAATCTACTTCATTCCACAAATGAAATAACATGAATGAATCCCTCAAAAACCTTTATAACTCAAGCCTATATGAAACATCTATAGAAATTGAGCATCCAATAGTCCTTCTCACTTCTCAAGAAAAATATTCCCATCACATTCAACCCATCTGAACACGTCCCGCAGTCACATGATACACATCATATATCCATCTAACCACTCATCGAGCTACAGATTTCACTCATAGAGACATTACCGGATATATGAGTCCCAAAAGCACGTGCTCACAAAATTTCATCGGGTCCAAGCCTGTACTACTATTGAGTAGCGGGCATGGTCGATGTAGTTTTACCCAACAAGGTCGGGATCGAATCCACAAGGAATTAGTTGATTTGTAATTAGCTTTATATCTAAGTCTGGATGCGTGTTTTGTTCCTAATTGCCCTTCCAAACATGAAGGTGTTGATTCTACTTCTATTTCTATTTCTATTGTATGATGAGATTAAAGCTAAGTGCAATATTTTTGATGTTGGTTTTTAAGTGTTTAAAAGGACTAGGGTAGCGACTTCCGCCTAGGTGGACATCTAACGGGTAGTAAGAACCTAGGGCAAGCTTGATTAATTTGGGGTCGTAATATAGCTATAACACACAAGTACTCACTCTATATCTCTCGATAGTTTGAGTGTTTTGCCCAATTTGGATTTCTCAAGTACAAATGGGTATTCATGCAAGTCATATGATATTAGCTCAAGTCGGGTATTACTATCTCTAGGTTTAACCCTTTAATTGGGGCTATCAATTTCTTGAGTTCACCCCAATTCCTTGTTAGCCTAGTTTTCCCAGACTTAATCCCTCTTTCTCAAGAAGAGACCAAATCATAAAGACATGAATCAGTTTTTGCAACCACTAATTTTATAATTCTACCAAGAACTAGGCTAAATATCACTAACCCATAAACATTCAAGCCCTAAAATACAAGACCCATTAAATACCCACAATAGGGTTGAGTCACAACCCTAGATATGCGTCTAGCTACTCATAATAATAGTAGAAATCAAAGATAAATGGAAGATATAATCCTTAATACTAAATTAAAAGATGAAAATCTAATGTTATAAGGTAAATCTTGTACAAAATTGCCCAAAAAGGAAAACCTAGCAGTCTCACGTACTCAGCAAAAAATATAACCTCTATTTATACTAAGCTGAAATTTTCGGACAAAAATACCCTTGCAGAAGTTTCGCGGCCGCGTAATTCTGAACGCGGCTGCACACTTGCTTTCGCGACTGCGTAATTCTGATCGCGGTCCATGTTTCTTCACATCTGAACCTGGGTTGAACCTTATTTCGCGGACCACATAATTTTCACCGCTTCAGCGTGAGAGACATCCGCGGCTGCGTAACTTTGACGCGGACCGCCATTCTCATTTTTGCTTTAATTATACACTCTCTGAACCTTAGCAACCGCGGTCTGCGGAATTCCCATCGCGGCCGTGCTGGTACTTTCAAGACCGCATCTTCTTGTCGTGGTCCGCGTTCATGTTTGTGCCCAAAAAACCGTCTCTCTGATTCTTCATATCGCGGACCTCAAAATAATGGCCGCGTCCGCATTGATACTTTCGCGGCCACACTCTTTTGTCGCGGTCCGCGTTCCACAACTTTTGACCCAGTTTTGTTTTTTGTTCAAGTTTTGACTCCTTTATGAGTTGATTATGGCCCCTTTGGCTCATTTTGAACAATCCCTGCAAGTAAGCATATTAAGTTAGTTTCTGGGAATACCTTCACGCATTGTTTGGCTCAAAAGACAAGTAAAAGAGAGTAATTAATAGGCTAAAATCCATACATATCAACTCCCCCAAACTTAAGCTTTTGCTTGTCCTCAAGCAAATAAGGTAATTCCCACCTCCACAAGAAAAAGAAAAGGATATTTCAACTGGCCTAAGGTGACTTCATCAAGCATCAATTGGGACTAACAATTACCCTCAACACAAATGAATTATCAACAACGTCATGTTATGACCTTTTGAGTTCCATAGTTCTAATGTGACACTAGAGCATCAAGAGTTGACTCAATTCATCAAGGAAGCTCCCTCTCTCACGTAGGTCATTTTGGATCCCAAACTCTTCCTCCTCTACTCTCCATGAGCAAATCTCGCTTTTTAGAATGTAACACTCAAGACAAGGATTGTGAAGAAGTGTGCTCATCATTCTCAAAAGAATGCCACAAGTCCGGCTCTAAGTACCATAAACTTGCCCCTTTTGTAAATCACCACTAATGTAAGCTCACTCAATTTTAAATCATGTAGGGCTTTAGCAGGGATGTAATGAAGGCTTTTGGATCAAGGTAGGACATAAGAAACTATGATGGTTTCATCTTTCCTTAAGCACTCTATTTTCTCATTTCGGCTCATGCTTTCTTGACTCTTTGAGTCATTTTTTCGTCTTCCTTAGGGGAACTAGAGAGACAAACCGTCACTCTTTCTTACTCATGACAATCATTTTTCTTCTTTTCTCATCATTCCTTGCCTTTCATAATTATGTTCTTTGAATCCCTTCAACCTTCTCTTTCTTTTTGACGCATTTCTTTTTGGCTTTTCTTCCTTTTCTTTGCTTTTCCTTTTCAACAATTCTTTTTCTTCTTTGAACCTTTATCACTTTCAAATTACTAGTCTCTCCCCTAAACTTATATTTTTGCCAATTGTTCATCATGAATGCTAAGGATAGATTGGGTGCCAAGAGAGGATCATTATAGAACGGATAAAGGCTTGTAATGTGGCTATTGAATGAAAAAGGCTTAGGCTCAAAGGCGTTGACTAGGGATATCATATTGGTAGGCTACGGAAGCTTTCAAAGTTCAACATGGACCAAGGAGATCCTACAATCATTTTTCAAGTCGAGCTACACTTAGAATTTCGTCTAGACAAACATTCAGGGCAAGTTCTAGACTTATTGGCACATGACTTGGACTTGCAATTCAATACCTCACCTCTCAAACTATTGGATTGTTAACGAGAACAGAGTCGAGGGCCCACAACAACCCTAGCTAAGATTGAAGATTACAAATGACTCAAAGAAAACACTCGATGATTGTTTTAGCCAATACAAGAGTCTAAAGGTTACAGCTAGAGCTAATCTTTGCCAATCAATTTGTCTCTAACCATGAGGTCGAAGGTAAATGTGTTAGTACCAAGTGAAGCCTCCTTGAGACACTTTTATTCATTACTACTACTATATACACCAAAACAAAAATAAAACGGACTCGATCCCTTAAGAAGGTTGTCACGCCATCCATCATTGGGAAGAGCCACCTGGTTCACACAACATCCACCTTTGGAAAGAACCGTGGCATTAAGAAAACCAAAGGCTTATTGATCACGCCAAATGTAAAAAGAAGCTAAAAACTCAAAAATAAGCTACTAAAGGAAAAAGAAGCTAAGTTATTAAGGAAAAATACGAAAGAAGTTATGAAGTAAACTACTTAAAGTAAAATGAATATGTACAATAATGGAGTGAAACGAATATGTACAAAATGGAAATGAATATATACATCGAATGGTAAAGTTATATACATACCAAAAGTGAAAAATAACGAAAGTGAAAATAACGATAAATAAAGATAAAGAAAAATAGTATCATAGTTATTACATACCAATGTCATCAAATCATAACCAAATCAAAATGGACCCTCCCCCTCCCCCCCAAATAAAAGATAGCATTGTCCTCAATATTAATATAAAAATAAGATCAGGGAAGGGTTAGAGAGTAAAGAAAACTCCCTATGTGGTCTCTGTTTGCATGGGGTCAGGCACATGAGTAGGGTCCTTGGAATGCATAGGATCATCAGCTTCCTCCGGGTCCTCTAACTGAATCTCCAAATCCTCTAACTGGGGGACCACAAATCCTCTACCTGGAGCTGTGTCTACCTCATGCTCTACTGCCTGTGGTGCTGGGGCAGTCTTCTCCATAAGCAAGTCAAGTGGGATATCTCCAACAGAAGTGAACTTCTCTACCTCCCTGTTCAGCTTCTCCACTGACTCCTTTGAGGCCTGAGTCTTTCTCATTTTCTTTACCTGCTTGCCCAGATCCTTGATCGCCTTGCCATGAGTATCCGAAGTTTCTAGGATCTTTTTTTGGTTTTCCAGGAGCTTCTTGTGGTTGTCCAGAAGCTCACTCAATGAATCCTCCACTGATGGATGTACCGGAAGCTGTACTGGGGCTGACTGTGCTGCTAATGCACTGGATAAGACATATAGCTTTGATGTAGCTGCCTGCAATCAGTTGTTGATGCTGGATAAGGTCTGAGAAAGCCGCAATGCAGTCTGGGGGTAAGTAGAAGATGAGGGCACAAATAGTGGCACAGTGATGGATGGCCCAGATGAAGGAGGAGGCATGGCAGCTGAAGGTCCCTCTGCTGTGGAAGGCTTTGACCCGGTGGCCACTACCCTTGGCTTTTCAGATTGGCCAGTGGAGCTAGTGGCTTTAGCCTTTGCCTTAGGGTTGTCTGGTCCTTGGAGGCTATACCAGGAGAAAGGTTTCTTCGGCTTCACCTTCGTGTCATAGTGCCTCCCCTCTACCCTTTGGCCCTCGAGATACATAGTGATGAAGATGGGGTAGGGGTAGGAACTTTCTCCTTTTCCGGTTGCTTTGGAGATGTGGTGGGACATGAGGTTGTGCACATTGATTAGATACCCCGCCATGATGGAAGCTATTAGGATTTCCCGGGAGAGTGGGATGACACTATCATGGTGGCTAGGATCAAGCCGGCTACATACAAATGTGCACCACCCTTTGGCGTCAAAGCTGAGGGTGTTTCTTGCGATTCGGACTCTAGCTGCGAGCCAGGCCGGTGTTGTTCCTATAATGGTTATTACTTCCTCTATCCAAGGCCGAGCTGCTTCATCTAGGGCCATCTTATCCAAATACTGTACAACTTCCACATCCTCAAAACCGGCATATTTGTTCAAGGTGTCGCCATCAAACCGTATATTCAAGTCCCGTACCTTTGTCATAGTGGTGCCCCTTTTTGATGTGGGCAACATTTGCATAGAACTCCTTGACAAGGTACTCATTGGCATCCGGAACCTTGCTGGTGAAGTACTTCCGTCCTTTTCTCTCCTC
Source organism: Nicotiana tomentosiformis (assembly GCF_000390325.3). Taxonomy (NCBI): domain Eukaryota; kingdom Viridiplantae; phylum Streptophyta; class Magnoliopsida; order Solanales; family Solanaceae; genus Nicotiana; species Nicotiana tomentosiformis. The sequence continues at coordinate 20,047,602 of NC_090819.1, forward strand.
AAACTGTCTCTTGACATTTGGATTGTGAGGAAGGAGATCTTTTTCTATAAACTGTCGCTCAAGGGTGAGCGACCTTTGGGGCCACCATCCCCAGAATTTGAGGTATGCTTTCTCACTCATGAATCTATCCGCCTATACCTCAGGCTTCTTTGATCTAGCAAGACCACCCACATTGGTATCACCCCCTCTCCCGTCATCCGAAACCTCGTCACCCTCCTCTACATTGATAGGAGCAGCTGTTGAGGCCAGAGTTGCAACAGGCGGGGAAGATGGCTCCGATGCCTCACTACCTCCCTCTAAGCCTTCAGACGACCCATAAGAGGAGGTAGCTTCATTGATTAGGCAAAAGGGTTGTGAATGGGCCTCTTGTCGAGGCTGTGTAGATTCCTCCTCAAACATTTCCCGGGATGGGAGATATTCACTTGTGTCTGATGATTCGGCAGGAGGTCTAGTGAGGGTTTTCTTTTTTTCTTAGGATTCTTTGAGCTGCTAAGGGCAAAGCTTGCTTTCCTTTGCCCCGACCTCGGGAGGATTCTGCCCTCCCTTTTGATTTGTCTGCTCCTCCACAAGATCGCACCATTTTCTGTAACACACAATTAGTGAAAGATCATTAGAATTGGGGTTCAATCATGCCTTAAAGCAGTACAAATGAAATGAACAACAGTGTTTCTCAAAATAGGGTATCACGGACCGTGCAAAAGTGAACGCGGCCGCGGAATCCCCACCACAGACCACGGAAAAGTGAATGCGGCCACGAAGAGGGCAGGTTTAGACTACTGACTCTTTGATCTTGGACACACGCGGACTGTGAAAAATGAGACACGGCTGCGAATGACCAATTGTGGACCGCAAAAAAAATGAACGCGGCCTCGAAAGCAATTAACAGACTGTTTGAAGTTCACAAGCGCGGACCGCAAAAACTTGAACACAGCCGTGAAGTCCCAGCCACGGACCGCGTAAAAGTGACAGTGGCCGCGAACTCTTAGCAATCACTCAGTAACTAAAAGATGGGGTAGCGCGGACCGCGAAAAAATGAACGCGGCCGCCTACCCTATTGCGGGCCGCGTAAAATGTATCGCGACCGCGAAATTCATATAAGATGGGCACTTAGAACACTGATAACTAGGGTTTTCACTAAGTGTGCAAAAATTAGTTCAATTAACCATGCAAAATTACTAACCTCAGCCCCCATTAAGCATATAAAGACTACCCACATGTATTTAAGTATGAATTAAACATTAATTTGAAATCATGGCATGTATCTAACCCTAACTAACAAAGAAAAATTAAAACAAAGAGAAGCAAAAAGAAAAAGATAAAATCACATCATGGAATTGAACATACCAGTTGTAAAATTGTAGTAGGAGACGAACTCTTAATGTGAATGAGATGAAAATTGAGCGTAGGATGAGATGAATAGTGCCTTTTGTGCGGTGAAATGTTAGGGTTTGAAAAGTGTAAAATGTTTAAGGAACCCTTATTTATACTAATTAACTGTGGAACCCATCGCCTTACCTGAGCGCGGACGCGAAAGTCTATCGCGGTCCACACTATGTCACCTTATTTAGACCAGCTTCAAGCACATGGGCGCGGGCCGCAGAATATTAACCGCACCAGCGAAATTCAACGCGGTCCGCAAAAATTGGAATGCGGCCGCTATCTCTGAAGGATTTTTGACAGTCCAAATTCAGAGAGTTGGCATTTTGCTCTTTTCAAGTACGCGTCCGCGACAAATAAGTGTGCCCGAGAAATGCTCACGTGGATCGCGAAATTTTGGGCACGGTTTGCGAACTTCCAACACTTAGCCAAACTTTTCTCTGTCAAAATCTTGCACTGCACAACCAGTTCCTACATACACTTCACAACCAGTTAATCCAAAACAATGCCTAATCTAAGAAGAAAATCAAAAGAAAGAAAAACACATGGGTTGCCTCCCAAGAAGCGCTTGATTTAACGTCGCGAAACGATGCATGTTACCATTATCATTTGAAATTGATCAAGGCCACCACGTGGCTATCATCAATCTTACCAAGGTAATGCTTCACTCGGTGCCCATTGACTATAAAGATTTCACCATTTTTGTTTTTCAAATCTAGAGCACCAAACGGAGTTACATGCACCACTTCAAAAGGGCTACTCCACTTTGACTTGAGCTTTCCCGAAAATATCCGTAACCGAGAGTTGAATAGAAAAACCAAGTCACCCTCCTTGAATTCTTTATTTCGAATATATTTGTCATACAATTACTTCATCTTGTCCTTATACAAGGATGCACTGGAATAAGCATGGAACCTGAACTCATCAAGTTCATTTAGTTGCTCTACCCGGAGATTGGCAGCTACATCCCATTCAAGGTTCAACTTCTTGAGCGCCTACATGGCCTTGTGCTCTAATTCAACCGGAATATGGCATGCTTTCCCAAATACCAACCGGTACGGAAACATACCAATTGGAGTCTTGTAAGCTGTACGATAGGCCCATAAAGCATCGTCAAGTTTCCTTGACCAATCAGTCCAATTTGCATTGACAGTCTTGGATAATATGCTCTTGATCTCCTTGTTGGAGACCTCGACTTGTCCAATAGCCTGTGGGTGATAAGGGGTTGACACCTTATGATTGACACCATACTTAGAAAGTAAAGTGTCGAAGGCTTTGTTGCAAAAATGAGAACCCCTATCACTAATGATAGCCCTTGGGGTGCCGAACCTTGTGAAGATAGTTTTCTTTAAGAAAGCCACCACACTCCGTGCCTCATTGTTGGGCAAAGCCACATCTTCAACCTATTTGGAAATATAATCAATAGCAACCAGAACATAAGTGTTCCCACATGAAATCACAAATGGCCCCATAAGGTTGATGCCCCACACATCGAAAATATCAATCTCAAGAATAGTGGTGAGGGGCATTTCATTCTTCTTGGAAATTCCACCAGCTCTTTGGCACTCATGACAACGCCTAACAAGCTCGCTAGTGTCTTTGTACAAGGTGTGCCAATTGAATTCACAGCTTAGGACCTTTGTAGAAGTTCTCACCCCACCATGGTGACCACCATAGGGCGAGGAATGGCAAGCTTCAAGAATACTCAATTGCTCTTCTTCCGGAACACATCTCCGAATAACACCATCATTGCAAATTTTGAAAAGTTATGGCTCGTCCCAATAATAATCCAAGCAGTCCAATTTGAGCTTCTTCCTTTGGTTTGAAGAGAGCTCATTCGGGACAATGTCGGTCATAAGAAAGCTAGCTACATTGGCAAACCAAGGTATCCCAGTCACATACACGGAGAGGAGTTGTTCATCCGGGAATGAATCATTAATCTCGAGGCCATCATGGGGCCGCCCCTCCTCTTCCAAGCGGGACAAATGGTCCACTTGATTTTCACTCCCTTTTCGGTCTATGATTTCAAGGTCAAACTCTTGTAGAAGAAGAACCTATCTCATCAATCTAGCCTTAGAGTTCTCTTTACTCATCAAATAACGAAGGGCCGCGTGATCTGTGTGCACAATCACTTTGGTACCCATGAGGTACGGGCGAACGTTTTTATGGAAAAGACAATGGCTAATAGCTCTTTCTCGATCACCGTATAGTTGACTTGGTCTTCGTTTATTGTTTTGCTTGCATAATAAACCGGATGAAATATCTTGTTGATCCTTTACCCCAAACCCGCTCCTACCGCAACGTCGCTAGCATCGCACATGAGCTCAAATGGTAAGCTCCAATTGGGTGCGGTAATGATGGGAGTGGTAGTTAATCTATACTTGTGAAGCTCAAAAGCTTTAATGCAATCATCATTGAACACAAACTTTGCAGCTTTTTCCAACAACTTGCACAAGGGGTTCACCACTTTTGAGAAATCCTTGATGAACCTTCGGTAAAACCCCGCGTGACCAAGAAAGCTCCTCACTCCCTTGACGGATGTTGGAGGAGGGAGTTTTGATATCACTTCAATTTTTTCTTTGTCTAATTCAATACCGTTCTTGGAGATCTTATGGCCGAGGATAATGCCCTCCTCGACCATAAAGTGGCACTTCTCCCAATTAAGCACTAAGTTTGTCTCCTCACATCGGGCCAACACTTTATCAAGATTATCCAAACATTCTTCAAAGGAATCCCCCACAATATTGAAATCATCCATGAACACCTCGAGGGAGTCCTCCACCATATCCGTAAATATTACTATCATACACCGCTGAAAGGTAGCCGGTGCATTACACAAACCAAACGGCATCCGTGAAAATGCAAATGTGCCATACAGACATGTAAATGTGGTTTTCTCTTGGTCTTCAGGTGCAATGAGAATCTAGTTATACCCGGAGTACCCATCCAAAAAGCAATAATAAGCACGCCCGGCAAGTCTATCCAACATTTGGTCAAGAAATGGCAATGGAAAATTGTCTTTGCGAGTCACTTTGTTCAGCTTTCTATAATCCATACATACCCTCCAATCGGTGACAGTTCTTGTGGGGATCAATTCATTTCTATCATTTGTGATCACAGTCATGCCCCTCTTCTTTGGGACACATTGTACCGGCGAAGTCCATGAACTATCAGAAATGGGGTACACAACACCTGTATTTAGCCACTTGATGATCTATTTCTTGACTACCTCTTGCATGACCTCGTTCAACCTCCTTTGATGTTCCACGAAGGGTTTGGCATCTTCCTCCAATATGATTTTATGCATGCAGAAGGCGAGGCTTATACCCCGAATATTCGCCAATGTCCAACCTTTTGCCTTCTTCCTTCTTTAAAGCACCACAATGATGGAATCTATCTGCATGTTAGTTAAACACGAAGAAAGAATAACAAGTAATGTGGAACAAGGGCCTAAGAACTCATACCTGAGGTGTGAAGGCTAGGGCTTCAACTCCAATGTTGGTGGCTCCTCGATTGAGGGATTTGGTTGCGGAGTCTTCCGGTTCTCAAGGTCCAAGAAAAGTTTACGGGGTCCATATGTGTAGGATCTCATTCCTTACAAAGCATTTGCACATTCTATCAAGCCTGCCTTCTCATCATCCTCATGATTTAATAACACAACTTCCATAGGGTCTTCCACATTGATCATAGCACTCGTGTCATCAACAATCACCTCCGTCACAAGATCCACAAAAGAGCATACTTTGTTGCTATTAGGCTGCCTCATTGACTTGCACACGTGGAACATAATGTTTTCATCGCCCACCCGGAAGGTGAGCTCCCCAGCTTCCACATCAACCAATGCCTTCCCTGTTGCTAGGAAAGGTCTCCCAAATATGATTGGCACCTCATAGTCAACCTCACAGTCGAGTATCACAAAATATGCGGGAAGTATGAACTTGTCGACCCGAACTAGCACATCATCAATTATCCCTAATGGCCTCTTCATTGTTCGGTCTGCCATTTGAAACCTCATGGAAGTAGGTCTTGGTCACCCTGAGGAACGTTGTCCCGACTTTGCCAAGCCGAAGAGGTGTCCGCCATCTCATCTAATATTTCACATGCTTCTGAATATGGCATGTTCATGAAGTTACCCCCTGCGAGCTGATTCACCACACACTGGTTAGTTGTGTTGATATCCCTATAAAAGGTTTGCTGGATCATTGCTTCAGTCATATCATTGTTGGGGCACTCTTTGATCATTGTCCGGTACCGTTCCCAAATCTCATGTAATAGTTCATTTGGTTCTTGTTTGAAAGCAAGGATTTCATCTCTCAATGCTACCATATGTCCCGGAGAAAAGAACTTTGCTACGAACTTCTCGGCCAACTCATCCCAAGTGGTGATGGAATGGTTGGGTAGCCTCTCAAGCCAATCTAAAGCCTTCCCTCTAAGTGAGAAAGGGAAAATCCTTAACCTCAAAGCGTCCTCAGATACATTCATTTGCTTATTCCCCCAGTATGTGTCTACAAAACCTTTGAGATGCTTATATGCGTTCTGATGTGGAGCTCTGGTGAAGAAACCCCTTTGTTCCAATAGAGTAAGCATGACATTGGTTATTTGAAAATTTCTAGCCCAAATCCAGGGCGGGACAATTGCACTTGCGTAGCCTTCATTGGGAAACACCCGGTGTGCTGCCCTTGGAGAAGGTGGGGGAGGGTTTGGAACGTCGACATGAGGCGGGCGACCTCTTCTTTGTACTTGAGGTTCAAGATGAACCTCATCCACTTTATTTTCATCTACCTCCTCCCCCTGAGGAATATGTCTGAGGACCTCGTTAAGAGCCATTTGGTACCTAAAGCAATTGACACACAAAAATTAGAAAAATGGAAGGAAAGAAAAACAAAACACACAAATAGTTAGATATATAGCTAAGACCATCTAACTCCCCATCAACATTGCCAAAAATTAATCGGGTCCAAGCCTGCACTACTATTGAGTAGCGAGGATGGTCAATGCAGTTTTACCCAACAAGGTCGGGATCGAATCCACATGGAGTTAATTAATTTAGAATTAGGTTTATATCTAAGTCTAGATGCGTGTTTTGTTCGTAATTGCACTTCCAAACATGAAAGTGTTGATTCTACTTCTATTTCTATTTCTATTGTATGATGAGATTAAAGCTAAGTACAATATTTTTGATGTTGGTTTTCAAGTGTTTAAAAGGACTAGGGTAGCGACTTCCGCCTAGGTGGACATCTAACGGGTAGTAAGAATCTAGGGCAATCTTGATTAATTTGGGATCGTATTATAGCTATCACACCCAAGTACTCACTCTATATCTCTCGATAGTTTGAGTGATTTTGCCCAATTTGGCTTTCTCAAGTCCAAATGGGTATTCATGCAAGTCATGTGATATTAGCTCAAGTCGGGTATTACTATCTCTAGGTTTAACCCTTTAATTGGGGCTATCAATTTCTTGAGTTCACCCCAATTCCTTGTTAGCCAAGTTTTCCTAGACTTAATCCCTCTTTCTCAAGAAGAGACCAAATCATAAAGGCATGAATCAGTATTTGCAACCACTAATTCTATAATTCTAGCAAGAACTAGGCTAAATATCACTAACCCATAAACATTCAAGCCCTAAAATTCAAGACCCATTAAATACCCACACTAGGATTGAGTCAGTACCCTAGCTATGGGTCTAGCTACTCATAATAATAGCATAAATCAAAGATAAAGAGAAGATATAATCCATATTACTAAATTAAAAGATGAAAATCTAATGTTATAAGGTAAATCTTGTACAAAATTGCCCAGAAAGGAAAACCTAGCCATCTCAAGTACTCAGCAAAAAGCATAACTTCCTAAAATTGACAAAAAGTTCTATTTATAATAAGCTGAAATTTTTGAAAAAAAATAACCTTTTGGAAGTTTCGCGGCCACGTAATTCTGACTGCGGACGCACACTTGCTTTCGCGGCCGCGTAATTCTGATCGCGGTCCGCGTTTCTTCACATCTGAACCTGGGTTGAACCTTGTTTCACGGATCGCGTGCATTCGCATGAGAGACTTCCACAGACGCGTAACTTTAACGCAGACCGCCATTCTCATTTTTGCTTGAATTATGCACTCTCTGAACCTTAGCAACCGCGGTCCGCGGGATTCCCATTGCGCCCGTGCTGGTACTATCGCGGCCGCATCTTCTTGTCGCAGTCTGCGTTCATGTTTGTGCCCAAAAAACCATCTCTCTGATTCTTCATATCGCAGACCTCGAAATAATGGTCGCGTCAGCGTTGATACTTTCATGGCCACACTTTTTTGTTGCGGTCCGCGTTCCACACCTCTTGACCCAGTTATGGTTTTTGTTCAGGTTTTGACTCCTTTTTGAGTTGATTATCGCTCCTTTGGCTCATTTTGAAAAATCCCTGCAAGTATGCATATTAAGTTAGTTTTCGGGAATACCTTCACATATTTTCTGCTCAAAACACAAGTAAAAGAGAGCAATTAATTGGCTAAAATCCCTACTTATCACTCACACAGCTGAAATCCCCGTGCTCAAGCTACGGTCAAAACCCGGCCTCAATTCCTCCAGACTGGAAGATCATCAGCACACCGAAATCACATCTCGTACCTCATCGATGGAATCAAAAGCTGTTGATGCACAACCGATATCGAGCGCTCACATGTGCATGCGAATGCGTGGAAGGAATTGAAAGAGTTACGCTTCAAGCCGAATCAATGCCGCACAATAAGGAAAGAAAGATGAGGAGTTTATCCTAAATGCCCTATAGCCTTTCTAAGATAGGTATGGACGTCATCATATGATTCCGTAAGACTCTACTAGACACTTGATCATGAATCGTAGAACCTATGAGTTTAGAGCTCTGATACCAACTTATCACGACCCAAAATCCAAGCCGTCGTGATGACACCTAACCCAACCCGCTAGGTAAGCCAATTAACTATAAAACACAATATAATAATAATGATGTGAGTCAAAAATGAGATAACTTAATTTATACAACTCCCCAAGGACTGGTAGTACAAATCATGAGCTTCTAAGATATATAGTTTACAAAGCTAGTTTGAAATAAAATACACCATCTGTTTGAAATATACATGAACAGATATGAAATACTAAAGCTACCAAGATCAAGAGGCAGCTATGACTAGAGCGTAGGTACATCTTCATATCCAGCTCCTCCCGTACGCAGCAACATCATCATCCAATATCTGCACGCAAGGTGCATAAGTGTAGTATGAGTACAACCAACCCCATGTACTCAATAAGTAACAAACCTAATCTTAGGTTGAAAATAGTGACGAGTTGGGACAAAGGGTTATAGTCCAACTCCAATAACCAACAACAATTCATAAAGGAATAATAAATATGGTACAAGAAATAACTCAGCTCGTTCACAGTTACGGAAAAATAGGCATGCTTATCAAGTATAACAGTAGATCCCAAATCCTTCACCGAAAAACCCAAAAGATAGATGAGTAAGTTTGAGAATTGTGATTTTTCCCAAAAACCTTTTAACAATAAATAAGATATTTCATTTTCAGATAGCATGAGGATAATACATCTCTATGCCTACATGTGAATATACAAGTGAAATCACGAATGTCACCAAAATCCTGGTAGCAGAAGGAAATGCATCTCTACGCATGTATTTCAAGTACGCATGTCAAATGCTATGCATCTCAGTGATGAACTCTTGTACTCACACTCTCAGAGTACTCAATCACTCAATACTATATGAGGCAGGTCCAGCCCAGGGAAGGTCTATCCCACAATATAAATAGCAACTGACCGTCAGACACACAGTACTGTATAGGGCCAATCCAGCCTAGGGAACTCCATCCCAAATATTAAGGTATAGGGCAACTCCATGACCAGGTAACTCCATCCCAAATATGAATGCTTAGGCAAGATCCATGCCCAAATGTAAATGCTTAGGGAAGATCCATCCCAAATGTAAATGCTTAGGGAAGATCCATCCTAAATATAAATACTTAGGGAAGATCCATCCCAAATGTAAATGCAATTGCGCTCACTGTGGGTGTGCAGACTCCGGATGGGCTCCTTCAGCCCAAGCGCTATAATAAGCCAGATCCAGGCATAATTGAATCAATAAAACATGCTGCCGCGTGTAGTCCGATCCCTTAATTATCACTCACAATCAGGCCATCGGCCTCACTCAATCAATAATCTCTCCAGTCTCTCGGGCTCACAGTACTCATGCTAAGAAACCCTAATTAATGATATGGGATTTGAAAATATACGATAACAGAGACTGAGACATGATATGAAATGATGAATACGACTGAGTACATAACTATAATTAAGCACATAACTCGGCAGAAAAAATGATCACTGTGCGTCCCAATCGTACCAGCATATATCCTAAACATGATTTCTAGCATAAATTATAGCTCATGTGCTCTAACACATAGAGTACAGTAAAAACGTCCAGATAAGATAGCTACACAGTTCCACAGAATCGACTAAATCATAACTCACATGGTGCACGCCCACAAGCCCAACACCTAGCATGCGCTTCACCTCAACATCAATCACATAACACGTAATTAGGGGTTTCATACACTCAGCACCAAGTTTAGAACTGTTACTTACCTCGAACAAGCCAAATCCAATACCGAGCAGGCTAAGCGATGCTCCAAAAATGCCATCTCGCGCATACCGACCTCTGAACGGCTCAAAACCAGCCAAAAGCAACTAAAATACATCAAATAGTGCTAAAATAAACAACCCAATTGATAAAGGTCAAATCGTTAATCAAAAGCCAAAACTCAACCCAAAAGTCCACCCCGAGCCCGAGCTCGAGCCTCGAAAGTTGATGAAACTTATAAACTCCGATGATCCATTCAATTATGAGTCCAACCATACTAGTTTCACCCAAATCCGACTCCAAAACGATGTTCAAAACTTAAAAACTCACCCCATAAAACTTTAGGCTAAAACCCCTAATTTCTCTTTAAAATTCAAAGTCCAATTACCAAAAACGAATATAATCACGAAATATAATCAAAACCAAGTATAAAACACTTACCCCAATCCTTGTGATAATATTCCTCTCCAAAGTAGCCCAAAACCGAGCTCCAAGTCGCAAAATGAGAATCAAACGACCAACCCTCGAAAATATAGTTTTTGCCCAACGATTTTCGCTTTTGCCAACAAAGGGATGCTTCCCGCTTCTGTGAAAAATAGTGGAGGTCTGCTCTTCCGCACCTGCGCAACATACACCGCTTTTGCACAAGTGCAGGTGCGAGACAAAACACTCTTCTACGCACATACCCATTTCTGTGATCACAACTTTCGCTTCTCCGTACACGTAGGTGCGTCTCTTTCTCTACATCTGCGATAATCCCCAGCCAAACTTTCCTTTGCTTCTGCGACCAACTGTCCGCATCTGCAGACTTGCATCTGCGTCCCATTCTTCCGCAGATGCAGAAATACCAAAACCAGCAGCCTTAGCCAAATGCAACATGCGACAAAATGGTCTGAAACTCACCCGAGTCCCTCGGGACCCCGCCTGAATGTACCAGCAAGTTTCATGAAATAACACGGACCTAATCGAGGCCTCAAATCATGCATAACAATATCGAAACAATGAATCACACCTCAAATCAAAAGTAATGAAGTTAGAACTTTTAACTCCCAAAACGTGCGCCGAAACATACCCAATCAACTCGGAATGAACTCAAATTTTGCGCACAAGTCCCAAATGACATAATGAAGCTATTCCAATTTCCGAAACGACAATCCAAATTTGATATCCACAAAGTCAACTCTCAGTCAAACTTATAAACTTTCCAATCCTTCAAGTTTCAAAATTTTGCCAATTAGCGGTAAATCCTTATTGAAATATCCAAAGTGAAATCCGGGCATGCGCCCGAGTACAAAATCACCTTCCAAACCTAACAGAACCATCAAAACTTTGTTCTAGGGTCAAATTCAAAAAAGTCAAACTTAATCACCTCTTCCAACTTAAAGCTTCAACTATGAAATACATTCTTCCAAATAGATTCCGAATAACCTCAAAACCAAAACCGATGATTCACACAAGTCTTAATACATTATACGGAGCTACTCATACCCTCAAACTACCAAGCGAAGTGCAAATACTAGAAATGCCCGGTCGGGTCGTTAAAGCTGCTAGGACCAACTCCAAAATCTGCACAAGAAGTGTAGAGTGTAGTATAAGTACAACCGACCCAATGTACTATGTAAGTGCCAAGTCTAACTTCGATGAAGTAGTGACGAGGCTAAGGCAGGTCACTTATAATACCTTGTACGCAGTAATAATAATAATAATAATAATAATAGGGAAGGAAATAGGAAATGACAGTGAAGTAGTTAATTTATGAAACTTAGGTCAATCCTCGCAATCAAAGAACCTAGACTAACCGATCTTATAATTTCATATAACAAAGCTGGAAACCAACAAAATAACCACACGAATACAACATACACAATCTGTTGCGGTGCAGAACCCGATCCCACTGTACACACACAATCCTCCCTTATTTCACCTTAGATTCCATTATCAATATCAAGAATCACATATAAAATTCGTTGCGATGTGCAACCTAATCCCACCATATCATCATAATCACTGTCATAATTCTCCTTTATTTCACCATATCACAATTTATCGATATCAAGTATTACATACACAACTGTTGCGGCGTGCAACCCGATCCTACCATATGGATATCAAAATCCTCCCTTATTCCACCATATCACAACCGTTGCAGCGTGCAACCCGATCCAAAAAACATTTCAATGAATGTAATCAATCAAATAGATCAATTCACAAGAATCACTACAATTAAAGATTATGAAAGCAAATAGTGCACCATATACGCTCGTCACCTCGCATATACACTATGTCACACGTAATTCACATAACATATAGTTCAAGGGTTCCCAATTCCCTCAAATTAAGTTTAGACCCAACACTTACCTCGCTCCGCAATCAAATCAAAGCTCATCCGCTGATTTTTCTCTAAAGTTCGCCTCCAAACCAATCGAATCTAACCAAAATTGACTTAATATCATCAAAAAATGCTAGGAAAATTAATTACAATAAATAAAGCAAAGATCTATACACTTTTCTAAAAAAGTCAACAAAAGTCAACCCCGAGCTTGCTTGGTCAAAACCCGAGATTGGGACCAAAACCCAATTACCCATTCACTCCTAAGCCCGATTATGTGATTAGTTTTGAAATCCGACCTCAATTTGAGGTCTAAATCTCAATCTTACAAAAAACCCCAATTCTATCCAAATCCCTAATTTTATACCATAAAAGAACATATATTAAAGTTAGAAATCAATGGGTGTTGATGGAAATAAAAGAAAATGAGTTAAAATATACTAACCTATGAAGTGGGGATGAAATTTCTCTTAAAATCCACCTCTAGGCCTAGCTCAAATGTGAAGATGGTGAAAAATGAAGAAAATCCCGTCTTTGGGATATTTTGAATCATTGGCGGCAGATCTTCATTGTGTTCATAAAGGACCTGACGCGATCGCGAAGCACTGCGGCTCAAGTGGCCTTCGCGTTTGCGATATGTTCTTCATGTTCGCGATGGCTCATCCCCCTTGGCAATCGCGTTCGTGACCCTTTGATCGCGTTCGCCTAGAACACTCAACTGCTCCCCTCCCAAACCCCTTACTCATCGCGTACGCGAGTGAAGAGCCGCGTTCGCGGAGAGCCGCATCAAACTTAGAAATTCTTTAAACCTTAAAATTACTAGATTTCAACAAATCCCGTTAAATCAAGTTAGTAACTTACAAATTCGATTCCGGGCATACGCCCAAGTCCCAAATCCCGATACGGACCCACCGCAACTCTCAGAACACTGATACGGGTTTGTTTACACAAAATGTTAATCTTAGTCAACTCAAATTATTTTTTAAGGTTAAAATTCACATTTTCTTCAATTTTTCACATAGAAAGTTTTCGGAAAAAGACACGAACTATGCACGCAAATTGAGGAAGGCTAAGCGGAGCTATTCGAGGTCTCAAAACACAAAAATGAAGGCTAAAACTCAAAGTGAACTATCGGGTCATCATATTGTCCACCTCTTAAACAAATTCTCGTCCATGAACAGACATATAAAGGTACCTAGACTGGTTAAAAAGTGTGAATATCTACTTCGCATGACGGACTCGGACTCCCACATGGCTGCCTCGATTGGATGACCTCTCTACTATACTCTAACTGAAGGGTAACTCTTAAACCTCAACTTCCAGACCTGCCGAGCTAGAATAGCCACCGGCTCCTCCTCATAAGTCAAATCCTTATCCAACTGGATTGAGCTAAAATCTAACACATGGGACAGATCCCCGTGATACTTCCAGAGCATGGACACATGGAACACCTGGTGGACTGCTGATAAATTAGGTGGCAATGCAATCCTGTAGGCCACCTCACCCACTCTCTTAAGAATCTCAAAGGGTCCGATATACCTAGGGCTCAACTTACCCTTCTTTCTAAACCTCATCACACCCTTCATGGGTGAAACCCGGAGAAATACCCTCTCTCCAACCATGAATGCAACATTACGAACTCTCTGATCGGCATAACTCTTCTCCCTAGAATGACCAGTGCGAAGTCGATCCTGAAGCATCTTGACCTTTTCCAAGGTATCCTGAACCAAATCAGTACCCAACAACCGAGCCTCTCCTGGCTCGAACCAACCAACTGGCGAACGACACTGCCTCCCATACAATGCCTTACATGGATCCATCTGAATACTCGACTGGTAGTTGTTGTTGTAGGTAAACTCTGCAAGTGGCAAGAACTGATCTCAAGAACCCTCAAAATCCATAACAAAAGTGCGAAACATATCCTCCAATATCTGAATGTTGAACTCGGGCTGTCCGTCCGTCTGGGGGTGAAATGTTGTACTCAACGCAACTGCCTAACTCATGTTGTATGACATTCTAGAAGTGTGAGGTGAACTGTGTACCTCGATCGGAAATTATGGACATGAGAACACCATGAAGACGGACGATCTCGCGGATGTAGATCTCAGCTAACCACTCTGAAGAATATGTAACTGCCACTGGAATGAAAAGTGCCGACTTGGTCAACTTGTCCATAATGACCCATACCGTGTCAAACCTCTTCTGAGTCTGTGGAAGCCCAACAACAAAATCCATGGTAATACATTCCCACTTCCACTCAGGAATCTCTACCCTCTGAAGCAAACCATCAAGCCTCCAATGCTCATACTTTACTTGTTGACAATTCAGACAACGATCCACATATGCAACTATATCATTTTTCATTCTCCTCTACTAATAATGCTACCGCAAATCCTGATACATCTTGGCGGCACCCGGATGAATGGAATATAGGGAACTATGGGCCTTCTAAAGAATCAACTCACGAAGCCCATCCATATTGGGCACACAAATACTACCCTGCATCCGCAATGCCCCATCATCCCCGATAGCAACCTGCTTGGCACCACCGAGCCGCACCGTGTACTTAAGGACAAGAAAATGGGGGTCGTCATGCTGACGCTCTCTGATGCGCTTAAACAAAGAAGACCGAAAGACCTTGCAAGCTAGAACACGACTGGGCTCTGAAATATCTAACACCGGGAACTGATTGGCCAAAGCTTGAACATATGATGCTAGCGGCCTCTCACCAACTACAATATACGCAAGGCTACCCATACTCACAGCCTTTCTACTCAAGGCATCTGCCACCATATTGGTCTTCCCGAGATGATACAAAATTCTAATGATCCGTGAACACCTCACATGACACGCTGTAGAGGTAATGCCTCAAAATCTTCAGTGCATGAACAATGGTTTCATACTCTAAGTCATTAACAAGGTAATTATTCTCATGAATCTTCAACTGCCGCGACGCGTATGCAATCACCCTTCCATCTTGCTTCAATACTGTACCGACCATAATGCAAGATACATCACTATACACCGTGTAAGATCCTGAACCTCTGGGCAACACCAACAGTAGCGTCGTAGTCAAAGTAGTCTTAAGTTTCTAAAAGCTCAACTTGCACTCATTAGACCACCTGAACGGAGCAACTTTCTAGGTCAATCTAGTCAATGGGGTTGCTATGGATGAAAACCCCTCCGCGAACCAGAGATAATAACCCGCCAAACCCAGGAAACTCCAAATCTCCGTAGCTAAAGTGGGTCTAGGACAGTTCTGAACTACCTTAATCTTCTTAGGATCCACCTTTATGCCCTCGACCGATACAATATACCCCATAAAGGCGACCGAGTCTTACCAAAACTCACACTTTGAAAACTTGGCATATAATTGACTATCTCTCAGAGTCTGAAGTGCAATCCGAAGATGCTTCTCATGCTCCTCTCAACTATGGGAGTAGATCAAGATATCATCATTGAATACGATAACAAAAGAATACAAATAGGGCTTGAATACCCAGTTCATCAAATCCATAAATGTTGCTGGGGCATTTGCCAACCCAAATGACATCACTAAGAACTTATAATGCCCATACCGAGCCCGAAAAGCCGTCTTTGGGACATCTGATGCCCTAATATTCAATTGATGATAGCCATAACTCAAATCGATCTTCGATATAACCTTGGCATCCTGAAGCTGATCAAATAAGTCATCAATCCTCGGCAATGGATACTTGTTCTTGATAGTGACTTTTGTTCAAATGTCGATAGTCTATACACTTCTTCATCGAACCATTGTTTTTCTTTAACGAACAACACGGGCACACCCTAAGGTGAGACACTAGGTCTAATGAATCCCTTATCAAGCAAATCTTGCAGCTTCTCCTTTAGTTCCTTCAACTCAAGCCGAGCAATACGGTATGGTAGAATTGAAATGGGTTGCGTGCCGTAGCCAAATCAATAAAGAAGTTAATATCTTTGTTGGGTGGCATCCCCGGCAGATCTGCAGGAAACACCTCTGGAAACGCACGCACAACTGGTACCGAATCCATAGAAGGAACCTCTACACTAGAATCGCGAATATAGGCCAAATATTCTAGACATCCCTTCTTGACCATACGTCGAGGCTTGACATAAGAAATAACCCTGCTGGTAGAATGGCCAGGAGTCCCTATCTACTCTAATCGAGGCAACCCCGACATGGCTAAGGTTACCGTCTTCGAGTGATAATCCAATATAGCATGAGAAGGTGACAACTAATCCATACCCAAAATAACATCAAAGTCTACCATATCAAGAAGTAGGAGATCTACACTAATATCAAGACTCCCAATAGTAATCATACACGAGTAATAGACATGATCTACAATAATAGAATCTCTCACAGGTGTGGACACATACACAGGAGCACTCAAAGAATCATGAGGCACAACCAGATATGAAACAAAATAGGACGACACATAGGAATAAGTAGAGCCCGGATCAAATAGAACTGAAGCATCTCTATGGCAAATTGGAACAATACCTGTGATGATGGCATCAGGTGTCTCGACCTCGGGTCTAGCTGGGAATGCATAAAATAAGGGGGCCCATTACCTTGACCTCCGGCTCTCGGACGACCTCTAGCTGGATTGCCTATACCTCTAACGACCTGACCTTCACCTCTAATTGCATGACTTCCACCTCTGGCTGCCTAAACCCTGCCTCTAGTTTGCTGAGTAAGCGGTGAAGGAGCCGGTGCCAAAAATATGACACGAGAACTCTGCTATGGTATGCTGCTCAACAATCTCGGATAGAACCTCCTGATGTGACCTGTACCCCGACACTCAAAACACCCATCCTGCTGTTGTGGTTGCTAAAGCTGTAAATGATCTGAACGGGCCGGATAAACAAAGTGGTAGCTCTGGATCGGAGGCGCACTAATATGAGTTGATGGTGCATTGTAGGCTGGCTGCCTAGAATGAGATACATAAGGACCACTACTTCCCGAAGCACTGTGAGATGCCTAAAGCACTGGCTAATATTTCCTAGGAGGATGTCTCTACCAAAAGTACCCCTGCCTCCAGATGAGGTACCATTGAAACCACCGGAATGGCGATGCCTCTTATCACACACCGACCTTCTCTCTTGACCATGAACCATCTCGATCCATCTAGCAATATCTACGGCCCTCTTAAAAGAAATATCATCTTCGGTCTCCTTGGCCATCCGTAGCCTGATAGTGAAAGTGAGCCCATCAATGAATCTCCTCACTCTCTCCCTCTCAATAGGAAGCAAGATAATAGTGTGGCGAGCTAGGTCCACAAATCGAGTCTCATACTGGGTAACAGTCATACTACCCTATTGAAGACGCTCAAACAGCCTGCGATAATCTCTCTTAGAGTGACAGGAATGAACTTCTCTAGACATAGCTATGAAAATTGATCCCAGGTAAGTGCGGGCGAACCAACTGGTCTAGTCAACATATAATCTCTCTACCATCTCTTGATAGAACCGGTCATCTGGAACACTGCAAAGTTGACCCCATTGGTCTCAATAATACCCATGTTGTGCAATACCCTCATGGAAACGGTCCAGGTAATCCTGTGGGTCCTCAAAATATGCACCGCTAAAATGAACAGGAAAGAGTTTTGTAATCTTATCCAACCTCAACAAGCCCTCAGAAGTCATAGAGAGCCTATCACTGGCCTGTGCCGCAATAATTGGCTGAACCACTCTAACTGGCTAGGTTACTGGACTCTAATATAGGGGAGCTGCCCACTACGGGGTATGAGTAGCGGGAGTCTATGCTTCTCCCCCAGCCCGAGACACAGTTGGTGCCACCGAAAATGCACCGGTCTGGGCCACACTTTACATAAGTCCCACCAAGCATATTAGAGCATACTGAAGCACTAGAGTGGCCATGAACCCCTCCGGGACCTGATCTGGTCTGACGGGTACGGTCTGAGCTGGGACTTCCTTCTCTTGATCCACCTGAGGCTCCAATGTAGGTGCTGCTGCCTGAACTCTAGGATGAGCTCTACCTATGGCTTGACCTTGGCCTCGACCTCAGCCACATATGGTAGTTGCCATAGGGGGCTCCGACTCTTATCCGGCTGTAGATGTTGTGCGTGTTCTCGCCATTTGCGAGAGAACAAGAATAGAATGGTTCAATCATCAATGATAGAATAAAATTGCACGATAGAGAAGGAAAGAAGTGAAAATTTTACTATGATCCATAGCCTCTAGAAGATAAGTACAAGCGTCTCCCTACCGATACTCCAGACTCTACTAAGCTTGCTCATGAATCGTGAGACCTAGGCAACCTAGTGCTCTAATACCATCTTATCACGACCCGAAATTCCCACCCTCGGGACTGTGATGGCACCTAACATTTCACTTGCTAGGCAAACCAACGTTAGATATAGTGTTTAGCCATTTTTAACAATTCAAATCAAATGAAAACCAATAAGCTGAATAAACTAAAATAGAGTAAATAAACTAGAATAACGGCGATATCTAAATACAATCATAGAACTGGTGTCATGAATACACGAACATCTAGAGTACTAGAAATAACAGTCTGGATAAAAGCATAATTGTCTAAATCGAAATAAATATCTAAGGTAATGTAGAAGGGGACTTCAGAGCTGCAAACGCTATGCAGCTTTACCTCAATTCTCCATCAAGCACTGGATCCGAGCAATCTACTGACCGCCGCTAGGATCAACTCCAAAATCTACACAAGATGTGCATAGTGTAGTATGAGTACAACCGACCTTATGTACTCTGTTAGTGCCAAGCCTAACCTCGACGAAGTAGTGATGAGGCTAAGGAGGGTCACTTAGAATAACCTATACGCAGTAATAATAATAATAACAGCAAAGGAAATAGGAAATCACGGTAAAGAAGTTAATTTATGAAAATGAGCTCAATCCTCGCAATCAAAGAACCCAGACTAACCGATCTCATAATTTCATATAACAAAGCTGGAAACCAGCACAATAACCACAACGAATACAACATACACAATCTGTTGCGGCATGTAACCCGATCCCACCGTACACACACAATGCTCCCTTATTTCACCATAGATTCAATTATCAATATCAAGAATCACATATAAAATCTGTTGCGTCGCACAACTCGATCCCACTATATCATCATAATCAATGTCATAATGCTACCTTATTTCACCATGTCACAATTTATCAATATCAAGTATTACGTACACAACCGTTGCGACATGAAACCCGATCCCACCATATCGATATCAAAATCCTCCCTTATTCCACCATATCACAACCATTGCGGCGTGCAACCCGATCCATAAATAATTTCAATAAATGTAATCAATATAATAACTCAATTCACAAGAATCTCTACGATTAAAGATTATGAAAACAAATCAATAAAGGAACCACGCACTAATCAAAGGAATGCTACAAATAATACAATATTTACAAGACAAGTCAAGTGTGTGACAATTAAGGAGGATAAATAAGATAATTAAGGCAAGTATCAATTAATCACGGAGTCATGGAAGGGAGGGACGAACATTTCAATACAAGAATAATTAATGACAAGTAACAAATTATGGCATGGGAAAGCATGTAACAATTAAGACATGGTGTGAGATAATTCATAAGATACGAGAAAGACATGAAAACAATTGATTTGACGGCGTATATACACTCGCCACCTCACATATATGCTGTGTCACACGTAATTCACAAAACATATAGTTCAAGGGTTCCTAATTCCCTCAAATCAAGGTTAGACCCAACACTTACCTCGCTCCTCAATCAAATCAAAGCTCAACCAAGGCTTTTCCTCTAAAATTTACCTCCAAACAATGCGAATCTAACCAAAATCGACTTAATATCATCAAATAATGCTAGAAAAATCAATTACAATAGATAAAGCAAAGATCTTTACACTTTCCCCAAAACCTGAGATTCAGACCAAAACTCAATTACCCATTCACCCCTGAGCCCGATTACGTGATTAGTTTCGAAATCCGACCTCAATTTGAGGTATAAATCTGAATCTTACAAAACCCCCAATGCTACCCAAATCCCTAATTTTCTTCCAAAAAAGAGCATAGATTAAAGGTTAGAAATCAATGGGTGTTGATGGAAATGGAAGAAAACGAGTTAAAATATACTAACCTATGAAGTGGAGATGAAATTTCTCTACAAAATAGCCTTTAGGCCGAGCTCTAATGTGAAGATGGTGAAACATGAAGAAACTTCCATCTTTGGGATATTTTAAATCTCTGGCGTCAGGTCTTCATCGCGTTCGCGAAGGACCTGACGCGATCACCAAGCATTGTGGCCCAAGTGGCCTTCGCATTCGCGCGATGCTCTTTGAGTTCGCGATGAATTCCCCCTAGCCATCACGTTCTCTACCCTTTGATTGCGTTCGTGTAGAACACCTAGCTACTCCCCTCCCAAAACCCTTACTCATCATGTTAGCGAGTGAAGAGTCGCGTTCGTGGAGTGTTACCCCCCAATGCTACGCGTTTGCGATAAAGAAATCCTCCACAGTCCCCAGTTACCCTTCGCGATTGCGAAGAAGGATACACCAGATATCAGCAGCAGTGAAAACCCAGCAATCCTTCAAGTCCGAATTGATCCGTGGCTTATCCAAAACTCACTCGAGCCTCTCGGGCTCCAAACCAAACATGCACATAAGTGTAATAACATCATATGGACTCGCGCGCATGATCAAAACACCAAAATAACACCTAGAACCACGAATCAGACATCAAAATGTATTAAATTTCCAATAAAACTTAAGAACTTTCAAATTTACAACTGGACATCCGAATCACGTCAAATTAACTCTGTTTTGTACCTAATTTTGCAGGCAATTCATAAATAGTGAAATAAACCTATACCAAGTTCTGGAACCAAAATCCAAACCCGATAGCGACAAAGTCAACCTACGGCTCAAACTTAGGAATTTTTTAAATTTTCAAATTACAAGTTTTCAACAAATCATGTTAAATCAAGTTAGGACTTCTAAATTCGATTTCGAGCACATGCCGAAGTCCCAAATCACTATACAGACCCATCGGGATCCTCAAAATACTGATCTGGGTCCGTTTGCATAAATTGTTGACCGTAGTCAACTCAATTTTTTTTTTAAAGTTTAATATTCACATTTTATTTAATTTTTCACATAAACATTTTGGAAAAAGTCACGGACTACACATGCAAATCAAGGAAGGCTAAACAGAGCTATTCGAGGTCTCAAAACATAGAAATGAAGGCTAAAATGCAAAGTGACCTATCGGGTCATCACAATTTAGGATTGATTGTGTCATTTGTGTTATGTGAAAGCCATGTACGCAAGGTGATGAGTGGGTACACGGGTTATATGTGGTATTTGATCAGTTTAGCCTACTTAAACTCTTCCATGGTTTAATTGAATTGTCATATCATGTTCTAAATTCTCATAGTCAATCTATTCTTACATGTGTTAGTCTATCCTTACATGCCTTAAATGACTTTGTAACACTTGTTCTACATTCTACTTGATAATTTACTCTTATGCCTTAGTTAAACTTGTTGCATCTTTTAGTGTTACATGTCTCTTTCATTGTTGATCATCATTATTTGAAGTCATTGTTACATAATATCTCTTTCATTATTGATTATCCTCATTTGAAGTCATCGGTATATGATATCTCTTCCATTGTGAGTTATTCTTATTTAGTTTCGTTGTTGCACATTAGCTTTCTCCTTGTTGAGTTATTGGTCTTGAAGTTATGAAAGTCGTTATCACATTGAGGTGAAGTATTAATTGTTGAGACATCATTCTTGTAGAGAATTTACATTCATTGTTATTATTGATATTCTTGCACACGTTATGGTGGAGCCATGGACTATTGTTGTGGAAACATTGATATTGTTTATTATTGGCAAGTTGTGACATATGTGTACTTGTGGTGCTAATTATAATTGTGATATGATATTGATGCGCATACGGCGATACAAGGATAGGGATTAATGTGCATGCGGAGACATAAAGTGGGACTTATGTGCGTGTTGCTTGTAAGGGAATTATGTAACAACCCGACCGATCATTTTGAGCATTTTCACTTTGCTCGGTAGTTTGGGGACATGTGTATCATAGGTTTTGGTTTTCATGTGATCCGGAGTTTAATTTGGAAGAATGAATTTCATCATTGAAGCTTAAAGTTGGAAGAGTTGACCAAGTTTGACATTTGTGAATTTGACCACGGAACAAAGTTTTGTGGGCTTCGTTAGGTCCAGATGGTGACTTTGGACTTGGGCATGTGCCCAGATTTGCATTTGGATATTTCTAGAAGATTTCGGCGTTAATTGGCAAAAGTTAGAAATTTAAAGGTTTGGAAAGTTCATAAGTTTGACCGAGAGTAGACTTTGAGGATATCGAATTCTGATTGTGGTTACGGGAATTGGAATAGCTTCGTTATATCATTTGGAACTTGTGTGCAAAATTTGAGTTAATTTCGAGTTGATTTGATATGTTTCGGCGCGAGTTTTTGGAAGTCGACAGTTTAAAGTTCTTTAAGTCTGAACAGATGTGCGATTTGTCATTTTGATGTTGTTATGCGTGATTTGAGGCCTCGAGTAGTCCCGTATTATGTCATGAAACTTGATGGTATATTCGGACGGGGTCCCGAGGGGCTTGGGTGAGTTTCGCACAAGGTTCAAATCATTTTTGTTTCATGTTGCATTGCTGAAGATATGCTGGTTCAGGTGCTTCCGCAGATGCGAGGTGAGCTGGGTCTAGCTATGTTCGCAGAAGCGAAGTATTTTACCGCAGAAGTGGGGGTCACAGATGCGACAGCGTGACCGCATATGCGGAATTTCTGGGCAGAAGCTATAAAATCGAGGTTTTTGGTTCTTTCATCATATTTTGATATTTGGGGCTCGGATTGAAGCGATGTTTGAGGAGAATTTTATCATAAGGATTGAGTTGAGTGTTTATACTTGGTTTAGATTATATTTCGTGATTCTATCTTCGTTTTTGGCATTTGGATTATGAATTGTAAAGAAAATATTGGGGGTTTTAGCCTAAAGTTTCATATAATGAGTTTTTGAGTTTTGAACATCGATTTGGAGTCGGATTTGAATGAAACTAGTATGGTTGGACTCATAATTTAATGCGTTGTCAGATTTTATAAGTTTCGTCGAGTTCCAAGGGGCGAGCCCGGGTTTGACTTTTGGGTTGATTTTGGGTTTTTGATTAAAGATTTGACCTTTATCGATTGGGTTTGTTTCCTTTGGAATTATTTGACGTATTTGAGTTGATTTTGGCTAGTTTCGAGCTGTTTGGAGGTTGGTACGTGCGGGATGGCATTTTTGGAGAATCACTTGGCTTGCTCGGTTTTGGATTTGGCTTGTTCGAGGTAAGTAACACTTCTAAACTTGGTGCTGAGTGTATGAAACCCTAAATTAAGTGTTATGTGATTGATGTTGAGGTAATGTGCATGCTAGGTGACGGGCGTGAGGGCGTGCACCATGTAAATTATGATTTAGTCGATTCCATGGAACTATGTAGCTGTTATATCTGGACATTTTTACTGTACTCTATGTGTTAGAGCAGTTGAGCTATAATTCATGCTAGAAATCATGTTTAGGCTATATGCTGGTACTACTGGGACCTACAGTGGCCGTTCTTTGATGTTGAGTTAATTTCTTAATTGCAGTTATGTGCTAAGTCGCCTTCATCATTTTATATCATATCTCAGTCTCTGTTATCGTATATTGTCACATCTCGTATCATTGATTTGGGTTGCTTAGCATGATTGTTGTGAGCCCGAGAGACTGGAGAGGTTAATGACTGAGTGAGGTCGAGGTCCTGTTGTGAGTGACATTTATATGATCGGGTTGCACGCCACAACAGGCTTTATTGAATTATGCCAAGATTTGGATTATTATAATACTTGGGCTGGATCGGCCCCTACAGAGTATGCACACCCATAGTGAGCGCAATTGCTAGCAATCATTTGCATTGGGCTAGATCTTCCCTGGTTCATTTGCATTGGGTTGGATCTGCCCTGGTTTATTTGCATTTTGGTTCATTTGCTGTAATGACCCAACCAGTCGCTTTGACTTTTAGAACCCCGTTCCCCTAAATAAAACTTCCCGTATGTGCTTTAAATGATTTATGACTTATGGGGATGGTTGGTTCGGGATTTGAAAGTGTTTGGGTTGAAATCGGAACACTTGGTTCCTTAAGTTGGCTTTAAAAGGCCAAGTTTGACTTTGGTCAACTTTTTAAGCAAATAGACTCGGATCAGTATTTTGACAGTTTTGGTAGGTCCGTATCGTGATTTAGGACTTGGGCGTATGTCCGGAATCAAATTTCGAGGTCTGTAGCCCGAGATATGGAATTTTGATGAAATAATTAAAATATTTAAGTTTAAATAGTAACTGGATGTCGAATTATGTGCAAACGACCCCGGAATAGAATTTTGATAATTCCAACAGCTCCGTATAGTGATTTTGGACTTAGGAGAGTGATCGGAATTTTATTTGGAAGTCCGTAGTGAAATTAGGCTTGAAATGGCTAAAATAAGAATTTAAATTTGGAAGTTTGACCGGGGAGTTGATTTTTCGATACCGGAGTCGGAATATAGTTGCGAAAATTTTCATAGCTCCGTTATGCCATTTATGACTTGTGTACAAAATTTGAGGTCAATCGGAGTTGATTTGACTGGTTTCGACGTCAAATGTAGAAGTTGGAAATTTTAAGTTTCATTAAGCTTGAATTGGAGCATAATTCGTGGTTTTAGCATCGTTTTATGTGATTTGAGGTTTCAAATAAGTTCGTGTGATGTTGTAGGACTTGTTGGCATATTTGGTTGAGGTCCCGAGGGCCTCGGGTGGATTCCGAGTGGTTAACGGATCAAATTTGGAATTTGAAGAAGAGTTGAGGCAACTGATAACTGGTGTGATCGCGGGTGCGAAGCCACGGGTGCGAAAAATTCATCGCGGGTGCGAAGCCGTGCGAAAAATCTATCACGGGTGCGAAAACTCCATCGCAGATGCGAAGCCGCGGGTGCGAAAAATCCATTTGGGGTGCGAAGCCGCAGGAGCGAAAAATTCATCGCGGGTGCGAAGCCGCAGGTGCAAAATAGTTTGCCGCGGGCGCGATGATCGCTGGGTAGTGAGTGTTTAAAGCGGGGATTTTAGCATTTTTGCTCATTTCTTCATTCTTGGACGATCTTGGGAGCTTCTTGAGAGGAGCATTCACCTAGCAACTTGGAGGTAAGTTAATTCACACCTATTGCAAGTTAAATACATGGTTTATATATGGATTTAGACATGAAAATTTGTAGAAATTTGGAGTTTAGAAAAAAACCCTAGAAATTGGTATTTTTGATTTTTCACCACGGAAATGGTTATGGAATTGAGTAGAAATTATATATTCAAGTTCTTCAGATTATGGGTAACGTTTTCATCCAAAATTTTCAAGAATCCGAGCACGTGGGCCCGGGGTGAATTTTAAGAATTTTACCATTTTGGATAGGGTAATTTATTTAATAGATGAATTTTGAATTTATTGAACATATATTAATTATTTTATATAACTTTTGGATAGTTTCGGATTTTTCGGCATCAAATCGAGAATTTTACGCGACGCGATAATTGGAAAGTGGACTTTGAGACGAGGTAAGTCTCTTGTCTAATCTTGTGAGGGGAAAATTACCCCATAGGGATTAAATTGAATAATTATTGTTAATTGCGGGGGCTACGTACGCACGAGGTGATGAGAGTCCGTACGTAGCTACTACTAATGCTAAAGTCCCGGTAGTTTAGGACTCAAAGTATGAATTACTTGTGGAAATTGTATTCCTTGATTAATTAATATTAATTGATATATATGAATATATTGTTAATTGTTATACAAAGATATTAAAGGATGAAAATCTCATATGCTTGATTTTCTGTTTAAATTAATTAATTGTTAAAAGAAATTGTTCTCCTCCCGAATTTATCTCATAACAAATATACTCTCCTTCCAGGGGTACATAAGAAAATGTCCTCCTTTCTTGTGGAGCGGGCCGAACGCCTCGGCAGGATAGATGCATCTATGGATCAAATTTAGAATTTGAAGAAGAGTTGAGGCAACTGATAACTGGTGTGATCGGGGGTGCAAAGCCACGGGTGCGAAAAATCCATCGCGGGTGCGAAGCCGTGCAAAAAATTTATCACGGGTGCGAAAACTCCATCGCAGATGCGAAGCCGCAGGTGCGAAAAATCCATTGCGGGTGCGAAGCCGCAGGTGCAAAATAGTTTGCCGCGGGCGCGATGATCGCTAGGTAGTGAGTGTTTAAAGCGGGGATTTTAGCATTTTTGCTCATTTCTTCATTCTTGGACGATCTTGGGAGCTTCTTGAGAGGAGCATTCACCTAGAAACTTGGAGGTAAGTTAATTCACACCTATTGCAAGTTAAATACATGGTTTATATATGGATTTAGACATGAAAATTTGTAAAAATTTGGAGTTTAGAAGAAAACCCTAAAAATTGGTATTTTTGATTTTTCACCACGGAAATGGTTATGGAATTGAGTAGAAATTATATATTCAAGTTCTTCAGATTATGGGTAACGTTTTCATCCAAAATTTTCAAGAATCCGAGCACGTGGGCCCGGGGTGAATTTTAGGAATTTTACCATTTTGGATAGGGTAATTTATTTAATAGATGAATTTTGAATTTATTGAACATATATTAATTATTTTATATAACTTTTGGATAGTTTCGGATTTTTCGGCATCAAATCGAGAATTTTACGCGACGCGATAATTGAAAAGTGGACTTTGAGACGAGGTAAGTCTCTTGTCTAATCTTGTGAGGGGAAAATTACCCCATAGGGATTAAATTGAATAATTGTTGTTAATTGCGGGGGCTACGTACGCACGAGGTGATGAGAGTCCGTACGTAGCTACTACTAATGCTAAAGTCCAGGTAGTTTAGGACTCAAAGTATGAATTACTTGTGGAAATTGTATTCCTTGATTAATTAATATTAATTGATATATATGAATATATTGTTAATTGTTATACAAAGATATTAAAGGATGGAAATCTCATATGCTTGATTTTCTGTTTAAATTAATTAATTGTTAAAAGAAATTATTCTCCTCCCGAATTTATCTCATAACAAATATACTCTCCTTCCAGGGGTACATAAGAAAATGTCCTCCTTTCTTGTGGAGCGGGCCGAACGCCTCGGCAGGATAGATGCATCTATGGATTGCGCCGCACGTCCCTCGGTATTGTACACGATACTCTAGATCGGGTCGTACGTCCTCGGCACAAATCGTGCTTAATAATAATAATAATTACATAATACTTTAATTATTTATTTCAGCTTGCGAAGCTAATTGATAAATTGGAAAATCCTTGGAATTTAATGAATTATTATTCTTGCTTGTTAAGGAATTAATTATTATTCGTGTAAATGAGATTTAATTGATAAATTGAAAATTTATTGAAATTGAATTGCAGCTTGCAAAGCCATTTGATAAATTGGAAGTTTTATTGAAATTGCATGATTTAAATAAATAAATTGGAAAATTGTTGCATTTGAAGGATTTTTTTATTTTTGCTAACTGAATAAAATTATTGTTAACTCTGTGAACCATGCTGATTTGAATAATTATAATTTATTCCAATTATTATTATTGACCCATAGTGAATGTCAAAGTCGGCTATCTCGTCTCTACCACTTCGAGATTAGACTTGATACTTACTGGGTACACGTTATTTTCGTACTCATACTGCACTTGCTGCACATTTTATTGTGCAGGTACATATATGCATAGCGGCCTTGTGGGCGCAGAGGTGTGGTTAATAATTGTGGGGACATAGGTGAGTTGCATTCTATATTACGATCCGCAGCTAACAAAGTCTCCTTCATAGTTATTATATTTTTCTGTCTAATTTATATTCTGGATAGATGCTGTATTTTATTTTTAATTCCCTAGTAAATGCTCATGCACTCGTGACACCGGGTTTTGGGAATAATTGTGAATTATTTATAAATTAGTAGCTAAAACTATTTATCATTTACTCTATGAGTTTTATCTTTACAATTTCATTGAAGAAATATTTATTTCAAAAATACTAAAATGGGTAATTAAGTTAATTGATTATGGTTCGCTTGCCTGACAGTGGTGTCCGGCGCCATCACGGCCTTTAATTGGATTTTGGGACGTGACAACATGGTATCAGAGCACTAGGTTCACGTAGGTCTCACGAGTCATGAGCAAGTCTAGTAGAGTCTTGCGGATCGGTACGGAGACGTCTGGGCTTATCTTGAGAGGCTACAGGGCTGTTAGGTATACTCCCCTTCTTGATTCCTCATCGTGCGATTCGATTCCTTTGAGGCTTATGCCTACATTTCCTTCATATTCAATCTTATGCGACGTGAAACTCTTGTTATACATTGAGGATCGAGGAAAGTTTTAATGGTACTACAGATGTAGTGCATGATGCTTCTCTCTGTGTAATTAATTGGGCTATTGTCGTTGCCTTGCGGAAGGATGCTCTGTCGTTTCAAGTTAAGTATACTTACTACCTAAGGTTTTGAAATTTGGCATTGATTGTTACGACGATTCGTGCGTTGTTATCGCACAGTGTTTGTGAAATGGTAAAATGCCCGTCTATGTGTCAGGGCAGTAAACGACTTGAAAGAAGGTTTTCTCAGTACATGATTCATAGGTTCCATGTTTTAATTTCAGTGGAGAAAAGGCAATCAGACTATGAATGTTCAGGTTTGGGGTTGATGGAGTAACGAAGCTTGATATTTTTCGAGTGTGGTAGAGTTCTCAATTTTGATGTGGTGTCGTCGCCTTGTAAAATGCGTTAAGGTTCACCTGTGTTATGGTTTTCTTCAACTCGCCTTCACGACGGGGTGTTAGGAATTGGTATAGGGGAAGCAGTCGTTAGAGATCGTGGTGCACAGTGATTCAGGATCGAAGCAGCGTTTCTAGTATTGATGTCTCGAGAAGGATGATCTTCAGAAAGGTATAAAGTTGGTAACGAGCTATTGGTTCAAGTGCTATAGAGATGGATTTTGAGTTAAAACAACAATTGGACAATGAAGGATGAGAAAGGACATGTGGTATGTGCCTTGCGGTGGTTAGGCTCCAAAAAGGCCAAGTGTAACAAAACAGAAGCAGAGTAGTTGCTTAAAGGAGATGGTTGACCAAAGTGGGAGAGTGCCAAGGTAGCACATGGGTTACGTGGTAGGATGATTACACGTCTTGAGAAATGTTTGGAGTGATTTGGGATATAGAATGGACAATGACTAGGTCTACAGAGTTAAGTTGTAATAGTAGCTGCTATATTGAGGAAGATTGGATACAATAGGAGGGCGTTTCTTGATATGAAGAAGGATACAACATGACTTTGGATTGGAAGGTAATATCACACCTCTAGTTGACGTCCATGAGGAGTGAACGGACTGGTGTAGCTGGTGAATGAGCCTGGACTCAGGATGAT
Source organism: Nicotiana tomentosiformis (assembly GCF_000390325.3). Classification (NCBI taxonomy): domain Eukaryota; kingdom Viridiplantae; phylum Streptophyta; class Magnoliopsida; order Solanales; family Solanaceae; genus Nicotiana; species Nicotiana tomentosiformis. The sequence continues at coordinate 20,077,393 of NC_090819.1, forward strand.
CTACTGATTTTGTAGAATTTGCACCCAGTGCAGCGGCGTTGGAATATGTCGGCATATAATTTCCACGGGTGGGTTATCTCCTGTGAGCAGGTTAGCGGTTGCGTGGTATTGACGAAGCTTCCAGTATGAAATTTAATATGTAAATGTGGCTAGTGGTTCGGAGTATTTATTAAAGGTTAATAGAAGGATTTCGAGAAACTTTGGCGAGTTTCTTGTGTAGGATAATGTCAACGATGAATAAAGAATCTCGGTGGATTCCAACAATTTTGTAATTGTAGCTTCAAGCTAAATGGGAGAGCCCCACCGTCTATGGTTGGATTGCGTAATGTCAACTTTTGCGGTTTCTGGTTAAGGGTGTATTGGTGGGTCATTGCAACTAAGGAAAAAAAATATCAGTGGTAATTTGAGCAAAGTATTTAGGGAATGTATGCCATATTTGGCCTTATTAATTCATATTCAGTTTTTTGGAAGACTCAGAGTTTATGCTTCGTGTAGATGTAATGCATGGGAAAGTGAAATAGTCAGATGTTTCCTTGATAAAGTGTCCATGTGCTAGCAGGGCCTTGGAATTGATCATGTTTGGGAACAAGTCAGAGCAAGTGACTCTCAATAACGGTCCTAGTGGATTCAACAATTTAAAGTGTGGTATCTAAGGATCTCGAGTCTATAGTATGGTTGAGTATCGAGCTTTTATAGCAGATTATGAAATAGGTCTTGGAGTACTCTGCGTTATCTTTAGGTTATGGTGTAGCATTAGGGAAACGGAAGGAAATTACTTCTGATACATAAAAGAAGTATCAGAATGGGTATACCAATTGAAGATGTGAAAGTGCGCACAAGGAGGCATATGAGATGATTAGTGGGTTTTGAAACAGCGTGGTCTCGTGAAATAAGGTCACTCGGGATGAGTATGGATTTGAGTTCATGATGTAATGAATGGATCTATTATTATTTCTAAGGTAAGTTGAGAATAATTTGAGAAAAAACGGGTTGGCTAACAATGGTTGAATCAGCATGATGGTGGCAATGATCAGTTCCTTCAAAGCATTGAATTATGCGTGTGATTTGTGTCAGTACGTGCGAGGCTTGACGTCCGCCGTAATTGATTTTATTTGGAGGAATTCAAGTATTATGATATGTTATGTGTAGAGGGATCCCAGAAGAGTTATGGGGGTTTAGACCACTACTTGAGGCCGGTATTTTCTACGGATATGGGAATTCAGTCACGTGTTGCAATGGTTCTCTTGAAATAAGTTAAGAAGAAGGTTTCTATATGATGAAGTGTTTACCCTATTAGTGGTTGGGGAGCTATGATGGAATTCTTGTACTCCTGCATATTGGCGTGGTTAAGTGCACTAAGTAGCATGGGATTCGAAAGTTGAGGATTTAAGATTTCTGTTCGGTGTTGACAAGGATGTCATGAGCTCAGATGAGCAGGAAAGGGATTTAGATGTTTAAAGTAAGATGGTATTGTTTTTGGAATCATCTAAGGTCGATGTCAGGTGTAAGAGACCTTGTGTATTGATTTGTGGATTCTTGATATGCTTTACAACATTAGTGTAACCGGTAGCATGGATGTGCAGACTTGTTACCTGGTGCGAAAGGTCGTGGGAGCGTGTCTCACGGAAAGATTATATAAGAGTGACATGTAGTCACTTGATTGAGTGAAGATTGAAACCAAGAATAAATATTGTGGTAATATCGTTGATTGAGTGAAGATTGAAACCAAGTATAAATATTGTGGTAATATCGCTGATTCGAGTATTTATGCCTCGAGGGCGCTTGGTTCATTTGGTTGTCGACTGTGGAAGTATTGTTCCGGTTATGATGGCTATTCTTGTATGTTATGTGAAAAAAGGGTTATTATGGATACTTTAAAGGTTATTAGCCTAGTACGATGCGATCAGAATCGGCTTGAGGTTTGTGGATAGATTTAAATATGAATACGGGCTCTATATCAGACCGGGTGTGTTCATTTCAGCATAAAGGCTCCCTATGTAGGAGTATTCGAATGTTAGATGTCGTTTCGTCGTCGGTTATTTCATGTAATACTATATTGTGATGTGTAAGTTATGAAACGGCTTGATAAAATTCTTATGTGTTGAGGTTCCGCGTAGCGATGGTGTTATGTGAGCAGGATGGCTCTTGAGATTCAGATCATATATCGCACCTTAGTTGTGCTTGCGTTTTGTAGTGTATGGCGCTGTCGGTCCTTCCAAGGATGGTATTATGCACTTAGCGTGCTTGTGTCCGATGTTCGGATATTTTGTAAGTAATGAGCGTTCTAGCTCGGTAAGTATTTTTTTCTTTATATAGATTCTTTTTGTGCGGATCGGGTTGCACGCCGCAACAATGTGATGTTGAGTACAGTTCCCTATATTCTATTTTGTGTGTTTTGTGTCCCATTTTCTGAGGAAGGTTCATGACACTTTTTCAGTTGTTTAATTAGTCACGTGGGTTGAGTAATCCTTTCCGTAGTCTATTTTCCTTATGTATCGCAATCGAGTCTGTAGCTTATTATCTCATTGTGGCATCATATGAGACTTTTTGTCATGTCTGAGGTAGCTTATTGCCCGAGCAGCTTATACTAAGTGAGACGAGGTTATTGCATCTAGGATCAGTACGATCGGATTATATGAAGTATAATAAAGAGCAAATACCATTATTTGGTCCATAATGAGTTAATGGTTCTTGTCATAAGGAGAAACTCAATAATTTGTTGACTCAGCAGTTAGTTATGCATTTCTACACATTTATTCCATCGTGGAAGCAGTTCAAGAGTTGGAACAGGAATTATAGGTATCATGAAGTGTGTTGTGAACATCAGATTCGTGGAATTTTGGCTATTATTATCGGAGGATGTTATTATAGTCATGTGAATGATGCGGTGTTCATGGTCTAAATTCAACAAAGGTATGCAATCCTGTATTGGTGCATCGTGTAGTGATTGATACGACATTCATAGGTTGGAAACAAGCATGGTGGAGAATTCTGGATGTTAAAATTAGGCTCTAAGGCTTATTTGCCTAAATAAAGGGGAGAATCTTAAGATTGGCTCGAGCTAATGTGCTCAATTGGGTGTGGTAGCACGGGTAGGTGCTCGAAGTGTTAAACTGTGATTTTGGACAACTCCGGAACAATCCTTAGCACGTTCGAGGACGAACGTATATTTAAGTGGGAGAGAATGTAACGACCCAACCGGTCGTTTTGACTTTTAGAACCTCGTTCCCCTAAATAAAACTTCCCGTATGTGCTTTAAATGATTTATGACTTGTGGGGATGGTTGGTTCGGGATTTGGGAGTGTTTGGGTTGAAATCGGAACACTTGGTTCCTTAAGTTGGATTTAAAAGGCCAAGTTTGACTTTGGTCAACTTTTTGAGCAAACGGACTCAGATCAGTATTTTGACAGTTTTGGTAGGTCCGTATCGTGATTTGGGACTTGGGCGTATGCCCGGAATCAAATTCCGAGGTCCCTAGCCCGAGATATGAAATTTTGATGAAACAATTAAAAAGTTTAAGTTCAAATAGTGACTGGATGTCGAATTATGTGTAAACAACCCCGGAATAGAATTTTGATGATTCTAACAGCTCATGGTGATTTTGGACTTAGGAGCGTGATCGGAATTTATTTGGAAGTCCGTAGTGAAATTAGGCTTGAAATGGCTAAAACAAGAATTTAAGTTTGGAAGTTTGACCGGGGAGTTGACTTTTTGATACCGGAGTCGGAATATAGTTTCGAAAATTTTCATAGCTATGTTATGTCATTTATATATTGGGTGCAAAATTTGAGGTCAATCGGAGTTGATTTGACTTGTTTCGACATCGAATGTAGAAGTTGGAAATTTTAAGTTTCATTAAGCTTGAATTGGAGCATATTTCATGGTTTTAGTATCGTTTTATGTGATTTGAGGTTTCAAATAAGTTTGTATGATGTTGTAGGACTTTTTGGCATATTTGGTTGAGGTCCCGAGGGCCTCGGGTGGATTCCGGGTGGTTAACAGATCAAATTTGGAATTTGAAGAAGAGTTGAGGCAGCTGATATCTGGTGTGATCGCGGGTGCGAAAAATCCATCGCGGGTGCGAAACCGCGGGTGCGAAAAATCCATCGCGGGTGCGAAAACTCCATCATGGGTGCGAAGTCATAGGTGCGAAAAATCCATCGCGGGTGCGAAATATTTTGCCGCGGACGCGATGATCGCTGGGCAGTGAGTGTTTAAAGCGGGGATTTGAGCATTTTTGCTCATTTCTTCATTCTTGGATGATCTTGGGAGCTTCTTGAGAGGAGCATTCACCTAGCAACTTGGAGGTAAGTTAATTCACACCTATTACAAATTAAATACATGGTTTATATATGGATTTAGACATGAAAATTTGTAGAAATTTGGAGTTTAGAAGAAAACCCTAGAAATTGGAATATTTGATTTTTCACCACGGAAATGGTTATGGAATTGAGTAGAAATTATATATTCAAGTTCTTCAGATTATGGGTAACGTTTTCATCCAAAATTTTCAAGAATCCGAGCACGTGGGCCCGGGGTGAATTTTAGGAATTTTACCATTTTGGATAGGGTAATTTATTTAATAGATGAATTTCAAATTTATTGAACATATATTAATTATTTTATATAACTTTTGGATAGTTTCGGATTTTTTCGGCATCAAATCGAGAATTTTACGCGACGCAATAATTGAAAAGTGGACTTTGAGACGACGTAAGTCTCTTGTCTAATCTTGTGAGGGGGAAATTACCCCATAGGGATTAAATTGAATAATTGTTGCTAATTGCGGGGGCTACGTACGTACGAGGTAACGAGAGTCCGTGCGTAGCTACTATTAGTGCTAAAGTCCGGGTAGTTTAGGACTCAAAGCATGAATTACTTGTGTAAATTGTATTCTTTGATTAATTAATATTAATTGATATATATGAATATATTGTGAATTGTTAGATAAAGATATTAAAGGATGGAAATCTCATATGCTTGATTTTCTGTTTAAATCAATTCATTGTTAAAAGAAATTGTTCTCCTCCCAAATTTATCTCATAATAAATATACTCTCCTTCTGGAGGTACATAAGAAAATGTCCTCCTTTCTTGTGGAGCGTGCCGAATGCCTAAGCAGGATAGATGCATCTATGGATCGCGCCACACATCCCTCAGTAGTGTACACGACACTCTGGATCGGGCCGTACATCCTCGGCAGAAATCGTACTTAATAATAATAGTTACACGATACTTTAATAATTTATTTTAGCTTGCGAAGCTAATTGATAAATTGGAAAATCCTTGGAATTTAATGACTTATTATTTTTGCTTGTTAAGGAATTAATTGTTATTCCTGTAAATGAGAAAATCCTTGCTTGTTAAGGACCCATAGTGAGTGTCAAAGTCGGCTATCTCGTCTCTACCACTTCCAGATTAGGCTTGATACTTACTGGGTACACATTATTTTCGTATTCATACTGCACTTGCTACAAATTTTATTGTGCAGGTACATATATGCATAGCGGCCTTGTGGGCGCAGAGGTGTGGTTAATAATTGTAGGGACATAGGTGAGCTGCATTCTATATTCCGATCTGCAGCTAACAGAGTCTCCTTCATAGTTATTATATTTTCCTGTCTAATTTTTATTCTGGACAGATGCTGTATTTTATTTTTAATTCCCTAGTAAATGCTCATACACTTGTGACACCAGATTTTGGGAATGATTGTGAATTATTTAGAAATTAGTTGCTAAAACTATTTATCATTTACTCTATGAGTTTTATCTTTACAATTTCATTGAAGATATATTTATTTTAAAAATACTAAAATGGGTAATTAAGTTAATTGATTATGGTCCGCTTCCCTGACAGTGGTGTCTGGCGCCATCACGGCCTTTAATTGGATTTTGGGCTGGATCTATCTTGGTTTATTTGCATCTTTGGGCTGGATTTTCCCTAAACATTTTTATTTGGGATGGATCTTCCCTGGGATGGATTTTTCCTAAACAGTACTAAGCGACTGACTGTCAGTTACTATTTATATTGAGGGATGGATCTTCCTTGGGCTGGACCTGCCCCGTGCAGTACTGATTGATTGAGTACTCTAAGAATGTGAGTACGTGAGTTCATCACTGAGATGCATAGCATTTGACATGCGTACTTGAAATACATGGATAGAGATGCATTTCCTCCTGCTACCTTGGTTTTGGTGACATTCATGATTTCACTTGTATAATGACATGTAGGCATAGAGATGTAATTTCCTCATGCTATCTGAAAATAAAATATCTTATTTGCTGTTGAAAGGTTTTTGGGAAAAATCACTGCTTTCAAACTTGCTCATATATATCTTTGGGGTTTTTCGGTGAAAGATTTGGGATTTACTGTTATACTTGAAAGGCATGCCTATCTTTCTGTAATTGTGAACGAGTGGAGCATCTTACCTCTGAGTTATTTTCATGTACCATTTTTTTATTATCGTTATGACTGTTGTTTGTTATTGGAGTTGGACTCTGACCCTTGTCCCAACTCGTCACTACTTCAACCTAATGTTAGGTTTGTTACTTGTGAGTACATGGGGTCGGTTGTACTCATACTAGACTTCTGCACCTTGCATGCAGATATTGGATGTTGATCTTGCTGTGCACAGCGGGAGCTGGATCTGAAGATGTACCTGCGTTCCGGTCATATCTGTCTTTTGATATTAGTAGCTTTAGAATTTTAATCTGTTCTTGTATAGTTCAAACAGACGATGTACTGTATTTCATACCAGCCTTATAAATTCTAAATCTTAGAAGCTCATGATTTGTACTACCAGTCCTTGTAGTCGTATAAAATTCAGTTATCTCATCTTTGATTCACATCAGCGTTATTATATTATGTTATTTTGTTAATTGGCTTACCTAGCGGGTTGGGTTAGGTACCATCACGACGGTTTGAATTTTGGGTCGTGAAAAGTTGGTATCAGAGCTTTAGGTTCATAGGTTCTACAAGTCATGAGCAAGTGTCTAGTATTGTCTTGTGGATCGGTATGATGACGTCCATACTTATCTTCGAGAGGCTATAAGGCATTTAGGATAATTTTCCATCTTTCTTTCCTTATCATCATAATTGATTCAGCTTGAAACATAACCCTTTGAATTCCTTCCACGCATTCGTATGTGCATGTGAGCGCAAGGTATCAGTTGTGCATCAACGGGTTATGATTCCATGGATGAAGTGCGACATGTGATTTATGTGTGCTGATGATGGGCCAGTCTGGAGGACTTGAGGCCGAGGTTTTGACTGTAGCTTGAGCACGTGGATTTTAGTTGTGTGAGCATGTGCTTTCAGAGTTATATGTCTAGTAGTGTCCCTATAAGTTTAATTTGTGGCTCGATGTGTGGTTGGATAGCTATGTGAAAAAGTATGATGTGACTCCGGAATATGTTCAGACGATTTGATTGTGACGAGAATAGTTTGCTTGAGATGCAAAAAGGACTACCGGGTGCTTGATTTCTATCTTGATATGACGCATTGTCTCGAGTTATGAGGGTATTGAAGGATCTTTCATGCTACTTAATATTGGAGCGAATTAGATTCTCATGTTTTATTGATGAGTTCAGACTCAGGAAGAGTAAATGATTGCGTAGTAGTGCGATTGTTAAAGGGTGTAGAGAGATATCAGTTTTAGGCTAAGCATGTGGGTTATAATCTGCGGGGAAATCTACGAATGTGTGGTCTTTATGATGCTGTGTGGAGACTTTCTTTCTACCAGTGGGTTATATTTGTGCGATTTGAGTTCGGGTTGGTTGAGAAAGTTGACCTGACCATCACGAGGATGAATGCGAGATTTGCAGATGCTTTGAGGTATTAGATGGTTTGTGTTACATGAGCTTAGTAAGGATTGAGTTCCACTTCGGTGCGAGATTATGGCAGTAATAGAGTATGGGTATTATGAGTTATCGAGTGTTTTATTCTATGGCTTTAAACCAAGTGGGGGAGTCTGCTATTGACGATTTGATTGCATGGTTATGTGTGTACTGATTTTGGTTTGAGGCATACTTGTAAATCAGATATTACTTGCAGAGGTTGAGATCGAGGATGACTCAAGTAAAAGCATTTCTGGATGCGAGTTATATTACGCTTTATGGGTATATGAAAATCATGGAATGATTTGAGTTGTTATTCGTGACGGATGTTGTGTGCACAGTGTATGAATTTGCTCGGTTGCGTTAAGGCAGAGTTACTTCTTTAGGTATTTTTGTGCTAAGGGGGCACATGTCGTTCGACCCGTTTGGGCGGTGCAATTGAGATTTGAGCAGAGTGGATGACTCTCGAGAAGGTTCTAATGGATTCAAGCTTTATATATTGTAATTGAGAATTCTTTGGACTTGTATATGGCTAGAATCTAAGATTTTCATCGGATGGTATCCGGACTTGCGATATTTCTATATCATCGTGGATTTTACCTTTCAATATCAGGAAGATGAAGGAAACAACTTTAGATTCACAGAAGGTCTCTTCAGAGTGGGTGTCTTGATTGTGATACTTTTGGGGTGCTTGAGAGGGAATACAATAGCTTATGGGCCTTAGGGCGGCGTGGTTTTATGCTAGGATCTCTTGCGGTGAGCTTTGGGTGAGGATCCTGGTATTCTAACAAGGAGAAGTGTCAACTTGAGGGCAATTCGGAAGGAACTCGGAGAAATGGGATAGCTTGGTAGTAGGTTGGATTAGTACGGCAATGGATGCGATTGGTTCTTTGTGGTACTTATGATGTGGTGAGTTTCTACAGGTGTTTCGTGGCAATGCTCTTGGGTTTTTTGCGACATGCGTGCCTTGGTTGAGTTAGAGATATTCGATTCTGATAGCTAGGTTATGTGTAGTATATTTCAAAGTGTTCTCAATGGTTTCTACCACGGTTCGAGGTGTATAACTCTTGCTGGCGTGAGGAGCATGTTGCGTGTTATGATTTTCTCCTGGATGAGATCAAGTGGAAGGTTCCTGGCTAATTAAGTATGTATTTCTGCTGGACTCAGAGTTGATTATGAGATTCTCGTACTTTTCATATGATGGCATGATAGATGTGGTGTGTTGTATGGGATTGAGGTTTTCATGTGCAAGGTCACAATCAGTTTTGAAGGGAAGATCGTAAATTTTAGACGGCATGGACGGTTTTCGATGTTTAGATGGATGTTATAACTACTTGGTAATTCCTGAGAAAGGTACGCATTTCAGAAGGCGCACTGTGTGTTAACTTACAGATGCTTCATTGGTATTGCGGTACTCGCCTGGTTGATCCACTGCTGATATTCAGATTTTGCTATGTGGTACGGTAGAATTATCAAAGTATACCTCATGGGATGATCGTGTATGAGAGATGTCTCAGACATTCGGGTGATGGAGTTGGGATCAGATATGGTGATTCATGTGTTCTATGGACTTGGAGACCAGGAGTTCTCAGAAGCAGATTGTTTCGTGGTTGTGGAATGTGAAGTTGTGACCAAAGCTGGCCAGATGATGGTATGTGTTATGATTAGGTCATTGTAGACTTTCAAAGTCTTATTTATCTATTTGTGAATGACCAGAGTTGATTTGAGGTCCATTGGCAGGCCCAATGAGGATGCATATTCTACACCGGATCGGATTGGTTGACTTCGTACTGATGTTGTTGAGGGATGTGCCATTCGGTTAGAGCTGAGATTATTCATGTTCAGAGATTTTCTATGAGTTACCCTTCTATGCTACGAGGGGTTGGGATCCATTGGTTATAGGCACACATGGTGAAATCCATTTAGGCCTTATAACGAAATTTGAGCAAGATAGTTAATCAGGTGTCTAATGGTTGATTGCGCCTTGGTTATGTCCTTTCCGGACTGTGGTATATTATGCTATTTTCTTCTTTATGGTTATGGTCATACACTTCGTGTATTTGATGTCGAATTGCATGTAGTTGTTGATTGAACATGGTGGCTTAAGGTATTTCATGTGGACCCGTGCTTGGATGGGGTCACGCATTGCAGCTGGGTTATGTCGGGATATGATCCTTTGTGTTAGATTCGTGTGTCTTGGTTCTACTATGTAAGATGTGTTTGTAGCATTGCGGTTATGGTGGTACTTGTTGAACTTGCGGGATGGTTCTCTCGTTTGAGTCATTTTCTATGATTGAGTACATTTGGGTTATTGCTTATATGTGCACGGATTGCGTGAGTTGTGGTTTTAGGTTATATTGATGTGGCATGTCACTAGAGTGGTTGCGTGATGAGATGAGGTCATCGAACCTAGAATGGGTGCTATCGGATTTGTTTGCGGTATATTTGGAAGGATAATGTCGTTGACTAGCTTAGAAATTGGCTATAGTTCTTGTCGAAGGAGAGGGAGCTCAATGACTTGTTGATCTGATAAGTGGTTATGAGTTTCTATATGTTTCTTTAATCATTGTAACTGTACGAAGGTTTTTGAACGAGGATTTGTTTGATATGACGTTTATTACCGTTACCAGGTTTGTTTTGAGCATTTATTGTGGTCAGAAGTTATTGCTACAAGTACGCGAGTTATGAGGTATATCATGTGATTACATCTTGGGTTATGGTTATGGTTATGGCTTGATACAGCTAGTTCAGACTTATATAGTGAGTAGATGCGAGATTCAGATCTTATAGGAAATTCTGGATGTTGGAAACTTGATTCTGTGGTTTACGGGCTAAGGTTGAAGAAATGATCTTCAGTTATGTTGTGTTGTCAGGCCTATATGGAATAGGGTGATGTGAGATCACCCCAGGGTATGTGAATGATAAGATTACACGACGGTTTAAAGGCTTTGGAATGACTCTTGGCACGTTCGAGTATGAACGTATGTTTAAGTGGGGGAGGATGTAACGACCCGAACGATCGTTTTGAGAATTTACACTTTGCTCGGTAGTTTGGGGGCATGAGTAGATCCGTATGATGTATTATGACTGGTGTGTATCATCAGTTTTGATTTTCAGGTGATCCGAAGTTTAATTTGGAAGAATGAATTTCATCGTTGAAGCTTTAAGTTGAAAGAGTTGACCAAGTTTGACTTTCATGAATTTAACCACAGAACAAAGTTTTGAGGGCTCCGTAAGGTCCGGATGGTAATTTTGGACTTGGGCGTATGCCCAGATTTGCATTTGGATATTTCTAGAAGGTTTCGACGCTAATTGGCGAAAGTTGGAAATTTGAAGGTTTGGAAAATTCATAAGTTTGAACGAGAGTTGACTTTGAGGATATCGGATTCGGATTGTGGTTCCGGGAATTGGAATAGCTTCGTTATGTCATTTGGGACTTGTGTGCAAAATTTAAGTCCATTTCGAGTTAATTTGATATGTTTCGATGCTAGTTTTTGGAAGTCGAAAGTTCAAAGTTCTTTAAGTTTGTATTGATATACAATTCGTCATTTCGATATTGTTATGCATTATTTGAGGCCTCGGTAGGTCTTTGTTATGTCATGGAACATATTGGTATGTTCGAACGGGGTCCCGAGGGGCTCGGGTGAGTTTCGAACGAGGTTTGGATAATTTTCGTTTCATGTTGCATTGTTGAAGGTATGTTGGTTCTGGTGCTTCCGCATCTGCGGAAGAATGGATGCAGATGCGAGTCCACATATGTGGACAATTGTTCGCAGAAGCGCAAATAGGCTTGGCTGGAGATCATCGCAGATGCGGAGGAAGAAGTGCACCTGCGTGTGCGCAGAAGCGACGATTTGGAGCGTAGGTGCGAAGGTTTTCGCAGAAGCAGAATTTTTCTACCGCGGGTGTGAGGGTTTTAGCCTAAAGAGCAAATTGGGGGTTTTAGCCTAAAGTTTCTATAATGACCCGACTTGTAGTTTTAAGAATTTACGCCTCGTTCAATGACTTAAGGTCTCGAGCAGCTTCGCAATATGTATTATAACCCGCGGGTGTGGTCGAGTTTAATTTACTAATGATTCGGAATTAAATTAAATGAACAATCCTTATGGAAAGAGTTGACCGGAGAGCTGACTTTTGAGAGAACGATTCCGGAATGGAATTTTGATGATATCAATAGCTCCGTATGGTGATTTTGGACTTAGTAGAGTGTCCGAAAAATTATTTGAAGGTCTGTAGTGGAATTAAGCTTGAAATGCCGAAAGTTAAATTTTTGGAAAGTTTGACCGGGGGGTTGACTTTTAGATATCGAGATCGAAATCGGATTCTAGAAATTTGAATAGGTCTGTTATGTCATTTATGACTTGTGTACAAAATTTGAAGTCATTCCGAATTGATTTGATGTGTTTCGGCACAAGATAAAGAATTTGATAGTTCAAAGTTCATAGATTTTGATTTGAGGTGCGATTCATTGTTTCGATGTTGTGTGATGTGATTTAAGAATTTGACTAAGTTCGTATGATGTTTTAGGACTTGATGGTATGTTTGGTTGAGGTTCCGGGGGGCCTCGGGTGAGTTTGGATGCCTAACGGATCGAATTTGGATTTGGAGGAGGAGTTGAAGCAGCTGGGCATCTGGTATGATCGCACATACGCGAAAAAGGGCCGCAGGTACGAGCTCGCGGATGTGTGAAATGAGTCGCGGAAGCGGAAAATTCATGGGCTGGCCAGGCACCGCGGGTGCGAAAAATTTGCCGCTAATGCGAAACCGCGGGTGCGAAAAAGTTGCCGCGGATGCGAAGCCGCGGGTGCGAAAAATGTGCTGCGGGTGCGAAGAATTTTACCGCAGGTGCGAAGAAATCACTGCAGATGCGAAAACCCCTGGGCAATACAAAAACAGAGGGGTTCCGAGCTTTTGCCCTTTTTGGGCATTTTAAGCTCGGGTTGGGCTATTTGTGAGCAAGGTTTTCACGGGAAAACTTGAGGTAAGTCCCTTGTGATCATTTCTACTCCATAATATTGAATTATCATCGAATAATCCGATTAGATTACATGTTTTTGATGTGTAAATTGGGGGTTTGAACTTAGGGATTTGAAAACGAAAATTTAAGATTTGGAGGTCGAGTTGTTATTGGAATTCGATAAAATTGGTATGGTTGAACTCGTATCGGAATGGGTGTTTAGATTTCATAAAATTTTTGTTGAGTTCCGAGGGACGAGCCCCGCGTTGACTTTTGTTGACTTTTTGAAATAAATTTTTAAGTCGACATATTATTATCCGGAATTATTTTCGATGAATTTTAATGAAGTTATACAATTAATTTGGTTAGATTGGAGCGGCCCAGAGGTCAATTCAAGCAAGAAGACGATTTTGGAATATCGGCATAACTTTAAAGAGGCAAGTATCTTGCCTAACCTCGAGTGGGGGAATTACCCCTTAGGTATTGAGTCTTATATGGAAATTGTGTAGTTGGAAGCCGTGTACGCGAGGTGACGAGTACGTACTCGGGCTTATATGTGCAAATTTTATTGGTTTAAAATTTTAAGCATCTTTATGTATTAAATTGGATAATTGTTGGCACTAGTAAATACTTGAGTTATCATGTTGCATTCCTTAATTGTCAAGTTTGTGTTTTATATAATAATTTGGTATCATTGTTATTTGGATTTTTGTGAATTCCGTATGTTTGTTGATTTGATATGTTTCTTGGAACTAAATTCATGATGGAATCCTTATCTGCAAATATTTATTAAATAAGTTTAAATTGAGGAGTTAAAATAATTATCAAGAATGTGGAGCCTTGGGCTATTTATTGAGAAATTTATTGATTCTGCTACATATTGGAACTTGATTGTGGTCAGTAGCAAATTGTGATGTGAATTGTTGTATTGTGTTGTGGATTAAACACTATCCTTGACGTTATTTATGCTTCCTACCTTACTTGTTAGTGATATACATGTGCTTGGTGAGGAAGAGTGTAAAGCACGAAGGGTGATGCCGTGCCATTTGAATTATATTATCATGTGAGGGAGAGTGTAAAGCACGAAGGGTGATGTCGTGCCATTGAGAGTGTAAACCACGAAGGGTGATACCGTGCCGTTTTTTTTATATTATCAGGTGAGGATGAGAGTAAAAGCACGAAGGGTGATGCCGTGCAATTATTTTTATATTATCATATACTCATGGCACGAAGGGTGTTTCCATGCAGGAGAGGACGAGAGACATACATTATATTGTGATATTATTTGTTGTGTATACATTCATGCCTTTATCTTGAGATGTTATTGTGCACCTATATTTTCTATGAGACTTGTAGTCGTTGTTATTGTTTTTATTGTTATTGGCACTACTTTTTCTTTTTTATTGTTATTAGCACTACTTTATTCTTTTTTATTGTTATTAGCACTTCTCCCACTTAGTTGGTACTGTTGTATGTATGTACTGTGAGAAAGATATAAATGCACGAAGGGTGTTGTCGTGCCAATAGATTTGATCTCTATATATATATATATATATATATATATATATATATATATATATATATATATATATATATATATTGTGGGTGAGAATGAGATAAGTGCACGAAGGTATTGGCGTGCCATTTGATGTGATGTGTTGAATATATTTCTCATGCCATAAAAGTTAAATGAGGCGTCACATGGTGACTTTTATTCGAAAGAATTATATTTGAAAGTTATTTACTTGAAAGAATTATATTTGAAAGATATTTACTTGAAAGAATTATATTTGAAAGTTATTTACTTGAAAAAATTATATTTGAAAGTTATTTACTTGAAAGAATTATATTTGAAAGATATTTACTTGAAAGAATTATATTTGGAAGATATTTACTTGAAAGAATTATATTTGAAAGTTATTTACTTGAAAGAATTTTATTTGAAGGATATTTACTTGAAAGAATTTATATTTGAAAGATATTTACTTGAAAGAATTATATTTGAAAGATATTTACTTGAAGGAATTATATTCGGAAGATATTTATTGGAAAGAATTATATTCAGAAGAGATTTATTTGAAAGAATGCTATTTGAAAGATATATTTATTTGAAGAAAGTATATTTGAGATATATTTATTGAAAATGATTATATTCTAGAGACTTTCATTGAAAGACTTATAGAAAAAGATGTATATTTTGAAAGACTTGATTAATTGGTTGTACCTGTATTTATTATTCGTTGAGTAATATTTATGATGTTCATGTTGCCTTGCTGTATAAATCACTAGTTGATTGGCCCTTATTTTTATTTGTTTTCTATTATTTTTGTATGCTATATTGCACAGATTATTAGACTAGTGAGTGTCTTGACTGTACCTCGTCTCTACACTATTGAGGTCAGTCTTGATACTTACTGGGCACTGATGTGGTGTGCTCACTCTACACTTCTATACATTTTTGTGTAGAGCCAGGTATTGAAGATAACGGACTTGAGCAGAGTTAAAGCGGGATTGTAATGATTCAAGGTAGAGCTGCTTGGTCGATGCAGTCCCTTGGAGTCTTTTTATTTCATTGCACTGTTAACTTGTAATCAAACAATATTGTATATTCGGTCCTTGTGATCATTCTATCTATTCAGTTAGAATTCGTGACTCAGTACTACCAGTCTTGGGAGGTTGTATATTGTAATTATTTTCGCGGTTAGTTTCAAAAACAAAATGGCTTCAAAAGGTAATTGGAATGTGCCATCACGACGCCCCTGGTGGGATTTTGGGTCGTGACAGTTTCATAGAATGATTATTTGAGTTTTGAACATCGATCTGGAGTCGGATTTGAATAAAACTAGTATAGTTGAAGTGGTAATTTAATGGGTTGTCAGATTTTATAATTTTCGTTGAGTTCCAAGGTGCGGGTCTGGGCTAGACTTTTGGGTTGATTTTGGGCTTTTGATTAAAGATTCAACCTTTATCGATTGGGTTTGTTTCCTTTGGCATTAATTGATGTAATTGAGTTCCTTTTGGCTAGTTTCGAGCCTTTCGAAGGTCGATACACACGAGATGGCATTTTTGGAGCATCGCTTGGCTTGCTCGGTATTGGATTTGGATTGTTTGAGGTAAGCAACACTTCTAAAATTATGAGGGGTGTGTGGGCGTGCACTGTAGAAATTATGATTTAGTCGATTCCATGAAACTATGTAGCTATTGTATCTGGACATTTTTACTGTACTCTATGTGTTAGAGCACTTGAGCTGTAATTCATACTGGAAATCATGTTTAGGCTATATGCTGGTACTATTGGGACTCACAGTGGTCGTTCTTTGCTGTTGAGTTATTTGCTTAATTGCAGTTATGTCATCAGTCACATTAATCATTTCATATCATATCTCAGTCTCTGTTATCGTATATTGTCACATCTCGTATCATTGATTTGGGCTGCTTAGCATAAGTGTTGTGAGTCCGAGAGACTAGATAGGCTGATGACTAAGTGAGGCTGAGGGCCTATTGTGAGTGACATTTATCGGATCAGACTACACGCTGCAGCATGCTTTATTGATTCATGCCAGGATTTTGCTTATTAGAGCGCTTGGGCTGGATCGGCCCCTCCGGAGTCTGCACACCCATAGTGGGCACAATTGCTAGCAATCATTTGCACCGGAATGGATTTGCCCTAGTTCATTTGCATTGGGCTGGATCTGCCCTAGTTTATTTGTATTTTGGTTCATTTGCATTGAGCTGGATCTACCCTGGTTTATTTGCATTTTGGTTCATTTGCATTGGGCTGGATCTGCCCTAGTTTATTTGCATCTTTGGGCTGGATAGGCCCTAAATATTTATATTTGGGACGGATCTTCCCTGGGATGGATTTTTCCTAAACAGTACTGAGCGACTGACTACCAGTTGCTATTTATATTGAGGGATGGATCTTCCCTGGGCTAGACCTGCCCCGTTCAGTACTGAGTTATTGAGTACTTTGAGAGTGTGAGTACATGAGTTCATCACTGAGATGCATAGAATTTGACATGCGTACTTGAAATACATGCATATAGATGCCTTTCCTCCTGCTACCTGGTTTTTGGTGACATTCATGATTTCACTTGTATAATGACATGTAGGCATAGAGATGTAATTTCCAGTAACAAACCTAAAAATGAAATATCTTATTTGCTGTTGAAAGGTTTTTGGGAAAAATCACCGTTTTCAAACTTGCTTATATATATATCTTTGGGGGTTTTCGGTGAAAAATTTGGGATTTACTGTTATACTCGAAAGGCATGCCTATCTTTCTGTAACTATGAACGAGTTGAGTATCTTACCTCTGAGTTATTTTCATGTACCATTTTATTATTTTCGTTATGACTGTTGCTGGTTATTGGAGTTGGACTCTGACCCTTGTCCCAGCTCATCACTACTTTCAACCTAAGGTTAGGTTTCTTATTGAGTACATTGGGTCGGTTGTACTCATAGTACACTTCTGCACCTTGCATGTAGATATTGGATGTTGATGTTGCTATGCACGGTGGGAGCTGGATCTGAAGATGTACTTGCGTTCCGGTCATTGTTGCCTCTTGATCTTCGTAGCTTTAGAATTTTAATCTGTTCATGTATAGTTCAAACAGATGATGTTTTGTATTTCATACCAGCCTTGTAAATTCTAAATCTTAGAAGCTCATGATTTATACTACCGGTCCTGGGAGTTGTATGAAATTCAGTTATCTCATCTTTGATTCACATTAGAGTTGTTATATTATGTTATTTTGTTAATTGGCTTACCGTTGGATTAGGTGCCATCACGACGATTTGGATTTTGAATCGTGACAAATTACCTGAAGCCACACGGCATCATAAGGTGGGCTAAAGTGCATGTAGCTATTTCGGGCAAAAATATTTTTGAAATTATTTAAACGTAAGGCTCACGCGGCAGTATAAAGAAAGATTGTGAACTATGAATACGATTTTTTCTTTATTTTATTTCCATGTTTAAAATTTTGGTATTAGTTCATGTTACTAACTTGTTCGGTATCAATTATTTATCCGCCTTCCATTATTTATCGTTACTATGTTTTCATACTGTTTTTTTATATATCTTAGTAGGTGTTTTGACCTGGCCTCGTCACTACTCTACAGAGGTTAGGCTTGATACTTACTGGGTACCATTGTGGTGTACTCATACTACGATGCTGCACATCGTTTTATGCAGATCCAAGTATGTCTGCCCGTGCCGGACGCTAGAGTTGATTTGGGTTATTGCTTTTGGAGACTTCAAGGTATACCTTCTCCACGTCCGCAGGCCTCAGAGTCCCCTTATGTTTTAGACATTCCACTGTTTCTTTCTTGTTTCAAACAATATTGTAGTTTGAGACTTGTAGTACCATCTTGTAGAGCTTATGACTCTGTTCCCCTAGGTTTTGGGGAGAGTGTTGGCTATTGCACTGTTGAGTTTATTATTATAGTATGAAGGTTTTTATTTGAAGTTTTAGTAGTATTTCCGCTATTTCTCTTTGCATGTTAGGCTTACTTAGTCATAAATACTAGGTGCTATCACGATATCCTACGGAGAGAAATTGGGGTCGTGACACCCGCCTTTATGTTCGCGGGCCTCATAGTCACTTTTTGGAGCTTTACTTTACTACTGATTTCTATAATTCCAAATAGTAATGTAATTGTTATTCTTAGTTACTCACAGTAGAGCTTATGACTCTGTATTATCTATTTTGGGGTTGTATAAATATTGTTCGGCTTTAGCTATGTTATTTCATTTACCAGTTTAATGTTTATATGATTAAGTTGGTTATTTCTATTAGATCTCATCATGTGTTAGGCTTAACTAGTCTTAGAGACTAGGTACCATCACGATTCCTAAGGTGAGATTTCAGAGTCGTGAAAATGGTAGATTAATTTGAGTTGTTTGAAAAGTTACTTGGAAGGTATTAAGGACTCAACGGGTTTAAGGTATATTAAGGCTAAACTTTTTCTTCATTTTGGCATAATTCGTAATTACATGTGTTTGATACGAGACATAAAGAGAAGTTCGTATTCCTGAATTTATGTACATTATCCCAGTCCTATAAGTTACAGTATTCTCCGTTATAGGGGCTTTATATTCAGTTAAGTATTGTCTTCTGTCAATCAAGAGAGCAGAGGGTCACCACCACCGTGCTATAATCGGTGGGCAGACCCTTATTGGGCATCATCTAATTAGATGGTAAGTTATATACCGAGCCTACTATGGTTGAGCGCCTATGAGTGAGCCCAGAATGACTGAGATACCGAGCCTAGTATGGACGAGTGTCTATAAGCGAGCTTACTACGGCCGAGCAGTTACACGTACCGAGCCTTATAGAGCCGGGCAACTATTTTACTTACTATATTGAGAGAGTTGAGTCAGTATCAGACTATCAGCAGATAAGCATATCTTTAGATCATCTTTGACTCTCAGTTACTTTCAGTTATTATATTATTAGTTAAATTTGAGCTTTCAGTTATTCTATTGCCTTACATACTCGGTACATTATTTTGTGTTGATGTCCCTTTTACCGGGGATGTTGTATTTCATGCCCGAGGTCCTAATAGACAGCCGGAGAGACCTTCCAGTAGATAGATCCAAACATCACCTTGATTGGTAAGCTTCACTCCTCCGGAATTATCAGGTCTAGACTTTGGAGTCTATTTTGTATATTCAAGTTTGATGGGTTGGTCGAGGCCCTATCCTAGCCATGATACAATTTTGTTATCTCTAGAGGCTTGTAGACGAGTCTTGTATATTTTGTATATTAGTATTCTGGTCTTGCCAGCCCTGTGTGCATGTTCAGTTTGGTATTGCTAGTAGTAGACATTTATAGCAACCTTGTCAGCCTGCACAGTTATGTACATGAGATTTGGGGTATGTCTACCTCTCGGATGAGATAAACGTTATTTTCAGATGATTCAGAATATGGCCCCGTCGGCCTAAGTTGAGGGCTACCCCTCCAGAGTTCACAATTGTAGAGTGGTGCGATCGGGCCGAGTATGGCACTGGGTGCCCGCCACGCCTCCCCAGATTTTGGGCGTAACAATTATGGTATTATATTTATAAATGTTTATCTTTTTATCAAGCATATAGTCCATGATGTTCTTACAAAAATATATTTTTAGGTTTTGTAATTAGTTAAATAAATATTACAAAATTTGAAAAATATATTTCAATCATTTTTACAATATTAGTTATAAATATATCACGAAACATGAAAATTATTATAATTTATAACGGCATATATTTGTTAAATCTTAACTTTTAATTTTTGATAATTAACGTTATATTTAAAATTTAAGCTAACTGTGTAATTACACTTGTGCAACCAAATAGTACACTTGTAAGTATATTGTAATTATATTAGGACAAATACTGTAATTACATTAGGACAAACAAATAAGTTATCGTAATTATAATACTACATAATTGCTAGATTGTGTAATTATTATCCTAATAATTACACCAATTCCAGTTACCTAGTGTTTTCCATACACACCCCTAGTTTTTTGGTTGAAGTTTTCAAGGAGATGATTTAACAAATCATCATTCTACCATTCTAAAGTTTGAAAAGTATTAAACAAAACTATTAATTAACATCTCTTCTGTATTGATTTAGGGCACTCTTCAACAAAAACGTTTCATGTAATCGATATGATATTAGCTAATATTTAGAAATTAAAAAAATCAGTTCTTTACATTAATTAATTAAAGAGACGTGGTTTAAGATTTTTAACACTACTTTTTTTTAATAATTTTGAATTCTACGTTACCGTTCCTTGTTCAATGCTCTTAAATATTGCAAGGGATTTTTACCTATATGTACTACATTAGAAACTTATTTACCCGCATTGTTTAGGTTTTAACTTAATTACAAGTTGATATACAATTTACCAATTATATACAAATTAGTGGGCGTTTGAACATAAGAATTGTAAAATTTCGAAAAAAATAAAATTATTTTTCAAGTGAAAATGGTATTTAAAAATTAGAGTTGTGTTTGGACATGAATACACTTTTGGGTTGTTTTTGAATTTTTGTGAGTAATCTGAGTGTAAATTTAGAAAAATAGATTTTTGGAGTTTTTCAAATTTTCGAAAAATTTTAAAATTCATCTTCAAGTGAAAAATGGAAATTTTATGGCCAAACACTGATTTTGAAAAAAAAAAAGTGAATTTTTCGAAAAAAAGTGAAAAATATTTCATGGCCAAATAGGCTCTTAGTATTAATGAGTAAACCTTTATATTAGGAATTGAGTAGAGAATTCTCTCTTCGCTCTCTCTCTCTCTCTCTCTCTCTCTCTCATTTTCTATCAGTATTCTTATATTAATATCTTCGTGTGGATTAACTGAAGCAATGATACTAATGTTAAGTAAAAAAGAGAGAGAAGATTAGTACCTAACAAAGTTCTTACTTCAGATCCTATGAAAACAAGAAAGTAAATAAGAAAGAAATTAACTCTGATGAAGAGAATCATTTTAGTTATCGTTCTTTTAGCTTTTTTGAATCAATAAATAAAATAGTATTAATTAGAAACGAGTAGATTGAATTTGAAACTATGTTAATTCATTGAAAACTCCATTTGCATCCATTAAAAAGTTTCAAAGTTTGAATTTGAAAATAGAATTTTACGAAATTATTTTTTGTTTGGAATGGGTGTTGTTGCAAAAGATTGAGAATATCCGTTGGAATTTATATTTCAATTTTGAGACAATTTGGGGAAGATTCGAGGTGATTTTGGTTGAAAATTCAAATTGAAACTCGAAATAAAAGACATAAATAAATTGTATATATTTTGTATGCCGAATATAGAAACGGTGTACAAAATATCTATAACTTACATAATTGTATATAAGTTGTATATAAATTATATGTAAATTGTAGTTTTTAGTCTTCTAATGTTATTGACTAATTGTTATTTTTTTTCCCTCATCCAATTCAAGATTACTCATCCCGGTTTATTCATTTTCAAGTGCTAAGCTTTTGAGGCAATTAACGCATATTATTTCCAGTTTATCAATCCTACAACTCTGTTACCAACGTACTACTCTCATCAGAAATTACAAGTAACATACCTTGCATGTGATTATGTAAATTTTGTTGTGGCTTCTGTGTATTTTGTTAATTTTATCCTTCCTTTTTACTTTGATAGGATATCAAAAAGGGATTCCTTTTGAGTCACATGTCTCCCATTCTATTGCTCTGAAATTCTTTTGGTCAAATCATGATAATTTGACAAATTAGAAGACGGATAATGATTTGATATTACTTTTCTTTTTATCATTCATGATTCATCTGATGGCCATTCTTGTGAAGTTTTTGTTTCTTCGAGGGCTCAGTGCATGAATCAGTTCACATCTTTTACGACACGTGATTGACATATAGAATAATTTCATTTCTGTGTAATAAAGAATGTGGTGGTTCTTCTAATAATATCCATTTGAGCAAGAAGCTCGTATACCTGATGAAAAATTTGAAATTGTTGTTAAATGCTTGAGCAATAACATGCTAAAAGAGGTATTGTATGATATTAATTTATATTTGAAATTCAGATTTTCTTAGCACCTTTTGTTGCTTGTGATCAATGCTTTTTCCTTTCATATATTTTTGTTGACTTTGGAAACATCTGAAGAGAGTAACAAGATAGAAAGCTAAAAGATGAAGAAACCTTTTCTACTGCGGCATTTTCAAACCTTTTGCAGGGCATGCATTGCTGTATTTCTCAAGGGATATTCTAATATAGAATTAATGTTCACTATCAAATGTTGTTAGGTATTTCTAATTGATGTCATCCTTTACTATTGTTACATTACATATTGTATGATGTGTGCTTTTACTGTCTGATTCTTGCTTCCTGTAGAAAAGATGTATTCCAAGCAAATTAGATTTTCTAACAATGTTTTAGATGTATGAATAAGAAGTAAAGGATACCTAAAAGAGGCAGCATAGCCCTTAAATCCTGTCAACGCTCTTACCTAACTTGCTTTTCTCTTTCACGTGCAGCATCGATATGTTCTATTTCTCTATGGAATCAAAGTGTGTTTCTGGTATTGAAATTCAAGAGCCTTGGTATCGTTCAGGTGAGGGAAATAAGTGTAAAGAAAAGATTTTAAAGACAGTTATAAAACTGCTTAAATGGTAGGACACCATGTGTTATGCCTAACAAACAGCTCATCCCGCTTCAAGGAATAACTGAATTGATTGAACATTTTTTGATTGAGTTGTTCAGTTGCCTTTTGCCTATAGCTTTATCTAGGAAGTTACTGGACTGCATTAGGGTTAGGCCTTTTCAATCTTTTTGTAGTCTGGTGTGTATAATTTGATTTTACCTTGACCTTGAAATTTTTTTCTTTTTCTGTTTTGTTAAATTGTACTTCAAGAGGATTAATCTTGGCTCCACCACGTTTCTGTTTGGTTAGAATAATTTAAATCGTAACAGTTGACCTTTTTCCTAGATTTAGTCAAATCCACGATATGAACTCTGAAATACGAATTTGGTCCTAATATATTGATATAATAGAATGGACATATTAGATATGAAGTTAGATAATATGTTTTCCCAGAAATTGGAAAAATGAGTTTAATATTATTTATTTGGTGATATTGTGAAATAATTTTACATCTATCAAGTTACTTGTAAAAAATTACATGTAGCTTTTCATAGTAACGTTCATGAACTAATAACTTAGAAAATGAGGTAAGTTAAGTGTTGCAACTGATAGATTTTGTTACAAACACTAATAAAAAATTAAATTCTTTGGTCTAATATGTCGATCAATACAGAAGGAAAAAAAGAACGGTATTTTAGTACCATGATAATAAAAGGGATTTATTGCAGAAGAAAGGTTTGAGGTGTGTCAAACAATCTGTCTTCCTTTATTCTTTCACTTTAAGAAGGGTAATAAACAATTAGTTGTTTAGTTAATAATAAATACTTACACATATTCTCTTTAACTAAGCCAGTGTGGATACAAAGGTAGTGGAACCAACCTTAGAAAGAAAACCATCATCGAATGTTAATTAGTTAAGCCGAAGATGATTAATTCAAGGATGGACGAAATAATGATTTTATCAAGGTTACTTTTTAAATATTAATATTCGTGCTAATTAAATGTATTATATGGAAAGTATATATCGATTACAATTTATTTCCTTTATATCGTATATGTTGTAGGCTATTTATGTTAGAAATGGTGATAGACTTGGATTTAACTAGATAAGTATTTATATTTGTGCTATAATAAATTTATAAAATTAAATTTTGGTGCATATATATAAATTTTATCTCTTTATCACGATTATATTTACAAAACAACTTATTTTATGATTTACTGATTTCTATTATAGAGTCAACAATCATCGAAACTAGAAAAGAGGGACTTGGCAAAATGGAGTGAACACCATTGTAATGACACGACTGGTCGTTTCGAAAATTATAGCCTCGTTTTCCCTATTTTTGCTTCTTTTTATGTTACTCATCTATATTGTGTTATACTGGGTTAGTCGGTTCGGGTCCAGAGTGGTTTCAGAAGGAATTGAAATACTTAGTCTCTAAAGTAGAAGCATAAGATGGAAAAGTCGACCGGACGTTGACTTATGTGTAAACGACCTCGAATTTAAATTTTGATGGTTCTGTTAGCTCCATTAGGTAATTTTGGACTTAGGAGCGTGTTCGGAATGAGATTGGGAGGCCCGTGGTAGAATTAGGCTTGAATTGGCGAAAGTTTGAATTTTGGCGATTTTAGTCGGTAGTGAAAATTTTGATATTGGGGTCGGAATAGAATTCCGAAAGTTGGAATAGATTTGTGGTATTATTTTTGACTTGTGTGCAAAATTTGAGGTCATTCGGACGTGGTTTGGTAGGTTTCGGCATCGTTGGTGAAATTCGAAAGTTTAGAAGTTCTTAGGCTTGAATCCGGGGGTGATTTGGTATTTTGATATTGTTTTGAGTGATTTGAAGGTTCGACTAAGTTCGTATGATGTTATGGGGCGTGTTGGTTTATTTGATTGAGGTCCCGAGGGTCTCGGGTGATGAGTTTCGGGTGGTTAACGGACCAATTATGGCCTTTGAGAGATAGCTGATCTGTTGGTTTTTGCTGTTGCTGGTTTCCTCTTAAGCGTTCGCGAGGTAGGTCTCTCGTTCGCGAAGAGTATCTGGAGATTGAGGAAGAACTGTTCTTTGCGTTCGTGAAGTAAGGGACGCGTTCGCGAAGGTTTAGGAAAAGAGTGCATCGCGGACGCGAGATGAGTAATGCTTTCGCGAAGAAGAGAGGAGGCGGCTGGGGACCCCATTCATTTGGTCTATGCGTTCGCGAGGGTGAGGTCGCATTCGTGAAGTGAAGGTTCAGTAAAGGTTCGCGTTTGCGTAGAAGGGATTTCTGGGCAGAGGCAGTTGTGCTTCGCGAACGCGAGGGTACTTCTGCGTTCGCGAAGAAGGAAATCTGGGCAGCAGTATTAAATTTCAAAATCGGGGGTTTGAACCCATTTTTTATATTTTGAGCTAGAGATCACGAATTTAGGCGATTTTGAAGGGATTTTCAGGGAGTTGATTGGGGTAAGTATTTCTCACTTGATTTTGGTTAAATTCCATGATTATATTTTGATTTTTATCATCCAAATTGTGATTTGGGGTAAACAATTGGGGAAAAGGTGGAAGAGTTTTTGAGATGGAATTTTGAGGTTTTGAAGGGGATTTTGTTGTCGGATTTGAGTAAATTTGGTATGGTTAGACTCGTGAGTGAATGGCCTTTCGGGTTTTGTGACTTTTGTCGGATTTCGAGACTTGGGCCTGAGCGCCGGGTTTGAGCCAATTTTGGGTTTTAGTCTAATTTAGTAGTTTTCTTGTGGAATTGATTCCTTTAGCATATATTAATGGTATTGTACTACTTGTGGCTAGATTCAGGATGCTCGGAGACCGATTCGAGAGGCAAGGGTATTGCGGAGTAGAGATTTGCTCAGATTGAGGTAAGTAACAATTGTAAATCTAGTCGTGAGGGTATGAAACTCCAGATTTGTGTGTCTTGTGACTATTTGGAGGTGACGCACATGTTAGGTGATGGGAGTATGGGCGTGCACCGTCGGGGGATTGTGACTTGGTCCGTCCTGTAGCAATTGTAAAGTTGAACAACCTGTTGTAGCTATATGCTCCTTATGTATTTTAGAAAGATTTGATGTAAATCATGCTAGATACCATGTCTAGGCCTTATGCCAGTATTGTTTGGACCCTTAGAGGTCGTTTTCTTGCCGTCCTCTCACTGCTTTAGTTGATATCTCGTACTCAGTTATGGTCATGCATTCTTACACTATAGCTCAGTCTCTGTTATTCTATTTGTTGCATCATGTTAATGTTGTTTGGGCTGATTTCTTTGATTTCTGAGAGCCCGAGAGACTGGAGAGGTTTTATGACTAAGTGAGGCCGAGAGCTTGTTTGTGAGGTATTGTACCTCAGCACGTGAGTGGTCCGTGCAGATTCTGATATGATATTATAGCACGTGAGTTGTACGTGCAACATGTGAGTTGTCCGTGCAGATTATAGTGCTTGGGCTGTAGGAGCCCCTCCGGAGTCTGAACACCCCCAGTGAGCGCAGGTACCTACTGAGTGTAAGTGCCGAGTGCTGAGCGGTCGTGAGGCATGAGTGATGGTGAGGCATGAATGATTGTGAGGTTGGAGTAATTGGGAGGACTGAGTGATGTTAGCCCGAGGGGCAGTATATAATTTCATCATCCATGCTCATAGTTGCTTTGAGTCCTTGTTTGAGAACCGTTGAAAGATATTTCTAATTGACTTACTTGAACTTGATTTAAACAAGCTGATTTGACTTAAACTCTGGTTACAAAGCATGCCGCACTTTACTAAATTTTTGTGATACGAACGGTACTTGCATTTAGCTCGTCACTACTTCTCAGCCTTTATTTATTTCTGTTACTTATTGAGTTGGTGTACTCACGTTACTCCCTGCACCTTGTGTGCAGATCCAGGCATTTTTGGTCACGGTAACGGCTGCTGATATTCCTATAGCTGATCATTGGAGTTAGCAAGGTAGTTGCCTGGCGATCGCAGCCCTGTTTTCTCCTTCTTTATCTCCCCCTTATTTGTATTTGGGATTTTTTCAGACTATATTAGTATTATTATTGTTAGACCAGTTTTTAGTAGTTGCTCATGACTTAGTGACACCCTGATGATTAGGGCTTTTCATTCCACATTTCTATTTTTGAGTTCAACCCTTGTTTCTTTTATGAAATTCTGCTATACAAGACGCCCTTTTGGCATATCTGTGAATGAATTGTTGTAGTATTATGGGAGTCGGCTGACCTAGTACCATCGATAGGTGCCATCACGACAGGTTTGAGTTTAGGGTCGTGACAACCTTATAAAGCAGAATGGAGCTTGCTTTTCGCACGGCCAAATTCACTAGTATCTATATATATATATATATATAAAAGAGCAAAAAGATGTTGATGTGACACCTCTTACAGACTAGGAAATGTATTTATCTAATTTCTCAATTTTTTTAGTTTTTGTTCCATTTATATGTTATATATCAAAATACCCTGAAGACATGACTCTTCATTAAACATTATCCTTTCGTATGGGTTACAAGCCTTATCATTTTATATCAGTTGCAAAACTTTATGTGCTATATTAAAAAACTGAAAAGACATATCTCTTTGATTAAACATTATAAATTACATTTCAGTTACAAACCTTTTCATCTCCTCTAACTGCTCCTCTTCCGATCCTATAAATTCACCTTTGTTGGTGACTATTTTTGCGGATGGCCGATGTTCAACTATGTTGGATACAATAATTTCTTCTGTTTCATTAAACTTTGATTTGCTGATTAAATTTGTCATCAACGTAATTTCTTTTTCTTTTCATTTACATAGTTCATTTGCTTTTTAGATTGGCATGTAGTTACATTGTAAAGTTTAACAATCTTTATAGAAGAAAAGAGGTTGTATTTTTTGTTATTTGTACTTCTCCGATTTCAGGAATGATTCAAATTTTGAGAGTTTCATTAGCACCATTGGTGTCGACTTTGTAAGTGAATCCTCCCATTGTCCCTAAATGTCTCATTTAGTAATGTTTCAGGAGTATATGGATAACAATTGTCTTCTTTATATCTTGATAATTCGAACAATTGAACATAATAGGAATACCATTGACTTTCATATTGTAGGAAAATCATTAGTTAGAAAAATTCCGATTTTATTGTAGGAGACTTTGTTTTTCAGATTTATATAAATCTACTTGGTAATAAAAAAAAATTATTTATAGAAAAAGGGGTTAGGTTGGGTCAGGTTGTAGACTAGCAACTAGCAACCTTTGTTTTCTCATTTTAAGCTTTCTCATTTCTCTCTTGCTTTCTTTTCTTGTGTCTTAGAATAGGGAAAAGCGATAAAAGTAGAAAGTTCCATTTTGTTTAAGGAATTCTTTTAAAAATATGTACCTACTTAAATTAAAGAATGATATGTACGTAAATAAGTGTAGACACTTATACTATACAATCCAAAGAATTAGTTATATGAGAAATAAATATAATATTTTAATAAAATAAAGATAGATTCTAAAAAATCATTAAAAATATTGAAATCAATGGAAACAATATTTTAGTAATTTTTCTCGAAACAAAATAAAATATCGATAACTAAAGGTCTCAAAATATTTGCTAATACTTTTTTTCTTATATTCAGATGATAGAAAAAGATGATCCTTCCATAATTAATAAAGTGACTCATACACCATTCTATGATAATAAAACTTTTTGTACAATTTGCTTAACCAAATTCACTTTTGACATAATAAATGTGTAAAAAGTTTTATTTTTTAAAATACTGCTAAAGTTTTTATATGGTAATTTATTTATAAAAAGTTATTTTTAAATTAACATTTTTACAACTGCGCGAAGCGCGGTCAATTCACTAGTATTATATATTCGCCGACTTTTTAGATTTTAACTTTGTTCTTGGAAATCAGTTGCATCCATTATTTACAAAATATTAATTCTAGTTGAACCAAATTAATGTAAAACCGAGTTTAGCACAGAGCTACCTCAGTTAATGACGGTTTCACTTCAATTAATTAACGTAAGAATTAATTTTAATCAAAGTTATATCGATAATTGTGGAAGTACTTTGCCATGGCAGACCAATACTACTAGTATCACTATCATTTATATATGATGTTGCAATATGTATTTTGAGTTTTGTTAGGATGGAAATGATCTGCTTGTGCATTACAATTTTGTTTTTTATGATGTAAAATTTAACAGGTTTTAATTAGCTTATAGTAAGAAGTAATATTACTTCAATAAAAACAATGAATTTAAACAAAAGGAACGCTGAAATTGATATTACTAATAGTAGATGGATATGCTCGTCGCAGGGCTAGTCGAGTTGGTTGAACAGGAGATCTCCCAAATGAAAGGTTGTAAGTTCAAAATCCCATGCATGTTTTCTGTCTCTAGTTTTTCGCACGAGGCTTGCCTATTAAACTAGAGCGATGTTTATATGAGACTCTTTGATTAAGGATGTACCGATAGATTCTATCTAACCATCTCACTACAGTAGTACGTTGAAAAACTAAGTGTTTAAGTCGATTCGATTTATTAGAAAACAAAGGGAATACTAGTAAATTCGATTTTTGAATTTGCAAATACTAATAAATTAAAAGTAGTGAATATTCCGGTCCACTTATTACACTGGAAATTCTTAAGAGGGCCCCACTTCATTTTCCATAATTTTGTCATAGATTAAGACATCTTTATGACTATATATATATCTGGCCTTTATCCCCCTACGTGGAGATATAGACATATGTAAAAGATATATAAAGGAAAGGAGAGGTGAGAAACAAAACCAACATTTGTGAATTGCAAGTTATATATATAGACGGGAGAATTTAGGACTAATTATAAGAGCAACACTACTGAAAAAGATTATCGATGGGTAAAGGAAGAGCACCTTGTTGTGATAAAAGTAAGGTGAAGAAAGGGCCATGGACTCCTGCTGAAGATCTGAAGCTTATTTCTTTCATTCAAAAAAATGGCCATGGCAACCGGCGATCCCTCCCCAAACAAGCTGGTAAGATTTGTAGTTCACTAGGCGTGACCGGTAAAGTTGATGCCATGTGACCAGGTGATCACAGGTTCGAGTCGTGGAAACAACCTCTTGCAGAAATGCAGGATAAGGCTGTGTATACTAGACCTTTGTGGCCCGACCCTTCCCGGACCCCGCGCATAGCGGGGGCTTAGTGTATCGGGCTAGAAAATAGTTCCCCTACGTACGTAGCCTTGACGTGACTGGTAAAATTGTTGCCATGTGATCAGGAGGTCACGGGTTCGGGCCGTGGAAATAGCCTCTTGCAGAAATGCAGGGTAAGGTAGCATATAATAGACCCTTGTGGTCCGGCCCTTCCCCGGACCTATGCATAGTGGGAGCTTAGTGTACCGGTCTAGAGAATAGTTCCTCTACGTACGTAGCCTTGGCGTAACTGGTAAATTGTTGTCATGTAATCAGGAGGTCACGGGTTCGAACCGTGGAAACAGCCTCTTGCAGAAATACAAGGTAAGGATGCGTACAATAGACCTTTGTGGTCCGACCCTTCCTCGGATCCCGCACATAGCAGGAGTTTAGTGCACAGGCTAGAAAGTAGTTCCGTACATAGCATATTGATTATACTCCAATAGTATCTCAAAATTAAAGAATTTAACTTATATACACAAAATTATAAAAAATATTTACAACATTCAATGTTTTTTTAACCTGTTGTAGGCTTGTAGTAGGTAACATTATATAATTACTCTCGCTTTTTATGGACGTGTACACATAGTATCTTTAGTGACCGGATAGTGTATAAAATTTTACGAAGTTAAACTCATTTTATTAAGTATGTCAATATTGTTGATTCATAATATAGGGTTACTGAGGAGTGGAAAGAGTTGCCGGTTGAGGTGGATTAACTACTTGAGACCTGACGTAAAGCGAGGGAATTTCACTCCAGAAGAAGAAGAAACCATAATTAAACTACATGACTCTTTGGGGAACAGGTATATACAAATATATAGTCCTCTACGAGCTTGTCAAATATATATAGTACTTATAAATTTTGTCTTTCCTTTGGTCTGAAATTATTCTATCAAATGTAGCGTGGCAAACGGACGGGTCGGGTCAAAAACGGATAATGCAAAAATAGATAAATTATCCGACCCGACCTGACCCAACTCATATTTAATACGGATAGAAAATGAGTTAATCGGCGGATAATATGGGTAACCATATTATCCATAACTTTTTGAATATCATCATTTTTTAGAGAATTCTTAGTCCTCCAAGCTTGAGGAACTCCCAATTTGATTCTTTACAAATGTAAAAGTTAAATTTATTAGTTATTCATTTTTTAAGTCGATAATATGGGTCTTATCCATATTTGACCCGTTTTTAAAAAGTTCATTATTTAACCTATTTTTTAGTGGATAATATGGATAGATAACGGTATTTTTTAATCCATTTTTCCACCACTAATCACATGCATTAATAACTGCAGGTGGTCAAAGATTGCGTCTTATTTTCCTGGAAGAACTGATAACGAGAATAAAAATGTTTGGAATACTCAATTGAAGAAAAGAGTAGGGATATTGAAGAAAGATATCAAGATAAATACTACTACTCAAGAAGCATTTGAAACCAACAATAAGGGCCAATACATAGATGTTGCTACTAGTATAAATATAAAAGAGGGACTTGGCAAGATGATGTGGCCTCTTATAAACTAGAAAAGACATTTATATAATTTCTCTATCTTTTGAGCTTTTTCCTCCTATTAAATTTAAGAAAGTCAGATTTTAATTGCATCGACTTGGAAAGAGAAAGACACAGTTTCAAAAAAATAACATCTTAATCGCACCTCCATAATAAATGAGTCAGAACCAAAAAAGCACACTATCAAGAGACTCAATATTAAAAATACCGTTATTACGTTTCATCAGAAGCCAAAAGACACAATTTCTTTGTGTAATAAATGTGCTATGAGTTGAGAATGCAACCATTATTATATGATCTTCATTTTCCTTTTTAAAGTTGTGCATGCCATGCTGAGAAATACTGAAAATCATTAATGCTGAAAGAGAGGACATTTAAGTGCAAACTTCCATCGAGTTTGTAAATTTTGTTTTCTCATTCTGTTACGTAAAAACCTTTCTTGAAAGCTGTCTCACTATAATTTTTCTTACAGAAAGATACCGAAATATATTTCTAATTTGATTGAAGAATTTAAATGTAGAGTGCCGAGAGAGTGTCCACAAGGAAACAAGAATTATTTGGAGAAAGAAACAATGAATTTCACAGCAAATTAGGAGAGACTTGAGAGGAAATGTTGTTCCATTATTGTTACAGAGGAAAGAAGGTAAAGGCCTGAGATGAAAAATGGAAAGAAGAATAAGGAAAGAGTGGAATGGAAGAAGGAAGTAAAAGGAAAAATAAAAAGAGAGGTAACGAAAATAGCAACTTGGACAAGGAGTCAAAGTATGTGTTATCATTATTCACTAATTCCTTTTCCTAATTCCTTCTCTTTTATTTTGTCCTAAAAATATTTCTGTTTATTTTTTCATATGTAGTTTGTTAGTTAGTGTCATAGCATTATATTTAGGATGCTAATGTTTTGGTTTAGTTGGAGTATAGCTAACTAATTATACAGATGTTATTGATAGTTTGTGTCCGCAAAGCAAAAATCACCATCTCAATTAATAGGGGACAAAGAAGGAAAAACATCATAATAATGTTTTCTAAGTCGGAATCTTAAATTTCAAACATCTCTTTAAACATAAATAACAAATAATATTTATAGGTATACAACTATATCAAACATGTTCAAGCGATTCAACTTTTAACAAAGATGATAAAAGAAATTCCAAGTTCCTTTTTAATATTTCAAAGTTTTTAGTTTGTCAACATTTTGACAAGAAAATATTTATGAAGAGTAAAAAGTAATTACCCAATTATTACACCGTCCAATATTTCTATCATTAGTGAAATAGGAAAGAAGAGGAGATAAATAGTTACTTCTATTTAAGTGAGTCAAATTAATCATTAATAATTTCGTACAACAATGTTTTGACTTTATTCAATTTTTAAAGTTTTTCTTAACTTGACAACTATTGCGAGAGGATGTATTAATTGTTACCCCCCGCGCCTTTAGGAGAACAAAACTTCTTCCGCCACATAAATAAAGGGTAACCGTGGATATATGACTTTAATTGTTTCTTTTTTCCGGTAATAGACTTTAACCTTTCTCAAAACTGTCGAATATCTTGATAACCAATTTTTGTTATGAAATTAGTTGGTTCTTTTTACTTAAAGTTTGTTTTGTTATATGATGATCTCAAATTTTTATAATTATGTTTTGGCAATTAGTGAAGTACATGACGAATATCTAGAAAATATTGATATTTTTCGCTACTTGTACATTCTTATGCCTCCGAGTCTTTATTAAGTTTTTTCATCACCGCGCAAGCATGGATAAATTAACTAGTTTATTTTATAAATCGGGTGCTTGACTTCACACAAATTTTGAAATGTTAATTTGACTAGTCTATCAAAATACTAAAGATAATTGAAATTATTAAATAGGACATTATATTTTTCGAATACTTAAAAAATGAATTTAAATTTTTAAAAATTATGTAAAATAATTTTATTTATAGAATAATGTCCTCAAATGAAAAGCGTGGTCTTGAAACATATTGAGTATATAAATGATAAGTCCAATCACGTAGAAAAGAAGAGTTTAATATCAAGAAAGCCACACTGTTAGTAGAGGCGGATTCAAAATTTAAATTTAATTAGTTAAACTTTTAAGATATTCAACATTACACTCATTATACTGTCAAATTATGTGTTCAGATCTAACATTTATTGAGATTTTAGTAGAATTTTACATATACATATATATATTCAGTGTTGAAACTTATGGGTTCAGATGAACCTGTAGCCGGTAGGCTACATTCACCCCTAACTGTCAGTATGTTCCAGGGAAAATGGTTACATTTGGGTTTATATACTCGAAATCGCTCGGTTTTGGCTCTGTCAGTTTGATTTTAATCTCATATTATCTCATCACTAGAAGAAAAAATAATAGTCATATTTATCCTTGACCTTTAAAGGAGCTCCAACTTGAAAGTAATTTTAATTAATATAAAAAATTAAGGAATAAATTTTAATCTTCATCTTAAAAAATTTGGACACGTGAAATCCATCTATTTCACGATGGATGGGGTGAGGGGAGGGGTGGTTTTAAAGCAATTGGAAGTTAGGGATAGGTAAAAGGATACATTGAACCCAGTGAAAATAAAAGAAGAATAAGAATCACGTGATCTTTCTGTTTTAGTAAAAATTATTGCCAAGTTCGTATGTTGCTTGTCGAAGTTTCTTGTGTTTAACTACTGAAAATAAGACATGAATGAGACACATATCATTTGAAAATGACATCGATTAATCTGAAAAGTTGCATGAACGATGCAGAAATGTTACCTACATGTGCTAAAATTATAGTCAAAATCTTAAATAGTTATCATGCAAAACAAAAAGTAGACAAGAATCTATGGGGGAAAAAAAAGTTCAACCTAAAATCCTGCATAAACAATTATTAAATATGGTTAGAAAGGCTAGAAAGTTAATTTATTCATAACTTACGCATGATTTGGTTGGTCGTATAAGAAAAATATAGTTTATGCATAATTCCATGTAGGTTATGACAAATTTATTCATTATTTTTTTGATAGATATAGAACAAGAATACGTGTAAGCAATATAAAAGTAAAACTATTTAAGAAAAATAAATTCCTTTAAAATAGCTAATCTCTACGTAACATTTCTTGTATAATTATTCACCCATAAAATTCATATATTATGAGTTAATCTTAAAATAATCTCTATATTATTAATTAATAAGCATTATAATCTCCCCTGATTAACATGCGGACAAGTGACCCTTAATCTTCGAGAGGGCATCTCATTTACCAACTTGTTTTAAAGGTTAAAAGAGGTAAAGCCTACAACTATGATAAATAGAAACAAGTGTGAAAGAGTGAGTAAAAGTGTAACGACCCAGCCGATCTTTTTGAGTATTGTAGCCTCATTTCTCTATTTATTGCGTCTTCTATGTTCATTTGTAGTTATGTGACTTGTCGGGGTAGTTGCTTTGGTTCCGGGATGATTCAGAGTGAATTGGGACACTTATTCCCAAGGTTGGAGGCTTAAGTTGTTAGTGTTGAACGAAGTTTGACTTTGGTGTAGACGATTCCGGAATGGAGTTTTGATGGTTCCAATAACTTTGTGTAGTGATTTTGGACTTAGACACATGTCCGGATATTAATTTGGAGGTCCGTAGGTCATTTTGGCTTGAATTGGTAAAAGTTGAAAAGTTGAAGGTTTGGAAGGTTGAGAGGTTTGACCGAGAGTTGACTTTATTGATATTAGGTTCGGATTTCGGTTCCGGGAGTTGGAATAGGTCTGTTGTGTCATTTATGACTTGTGCGCAAAATTTGAGGTCAATCGGGATTGGTTTGATATGATTCGGCATTGGTTTTAGTAGTTAGAAATTCATTAATTTCATTAGGCTTGAATTGGGGTGCGATTCGTGATTTTGATATTGTTTGATGTGATTTGAGGCTTCAACTAAGTTCGTATCATTTTATGGGATGTGTTGGTATGTTTGGATAGGGTCCCGGAGGCCTCGGGTGTGATTCTGATTGAAATCAGAATTTTATTTGGACTTAGGAAATTGCTGAAGCTTAAGGCTTATGGTGTGATCGCACCTGCGAGGTCTTGACCGCAGGTGCAAAGTCGTAGAAGCGACAGGCTTGTCGTAGGTGCAGAGATTGGCAGGGCTTGGCATAGGCCGCAGTTACGAGGCACTTTCCGCTTCTGCGAGCCCGTAGGTGCGAGGGAGTTGGCTGCAGAAGCGGATTCAGGCAGGATGGGCTGGAGTCGCAGAAGCAGAATTTCTCCGTAGGAGAGGACATGCAGGAGCGAAGGCAGAACCACAG
This sequence comes from Nicotiana tomentosiformis, assembly GCF_000390325.3. NCBI lineage: Eukaryota > Viridiplantae > Streptophyta > Magnoliopsida > Solanales > Solanaceae > Nicotiana > Nicotiana tomentosiformis. Next base: position 20,113,233 of record NC_090819.1, read on the forward strand.
AAGCGGTCCCGCAGGTGCGCATCTCGACCCGCAGGTGCGCTTGGTCGAGTGTCAAAGTGATTTCCGTAGATGCAGACATTTGACCGCAGAAGCGAAGATTTAGATCGCAGATGCGAAATACCTGGCAGTGTCTTATAAATGAAGGGTTTCGAGTTTTTCTCTTATTTTGGACTTGTGGAGCTCGGCTAGGGGCGATCTTTGAGAGGTTTGTGGCTTTAATTTAAGAGGTAAGTGAAGATTCATCACTTCTATTGATAAATAGTGTTTACCCATTGATCTTACACCTAGATTATATGTGTTTGAGGTGAAATTTGGAAAAAATTTGGACTATATATTGGAGAATGAGATTTGGGGATTTGAGGGTCAATTTGTGGTTGGAATTGGATGATTTTTATATGGTTGGACTCGTTATTGAATGGGTGTTCAGAATTTGTGAATTTTTTTGGGTTCCAAGGTGTGAGACCGGGATTGACTTTTTGGGTTGACTTTTTAATTTTGGTTAATAATCTTAGCTTTATCGTATGGCATTGATTCCTATAGCTTGTATTGATTATATTAAGTTGTTAATGGCCATATTCGAGTCGTTCAAAAGTCTATTCGCGAGGCAAGGTTTTGTTGAAGTAGTGAGTTGCGCGTTTTGAGGTAAGTAACTCTTCTAAAAACATGTTATTTGTGTGTTGTGTTAGGGTGACGCACATGCTAGGTGACGGGTATGTGGGCATGCACCGAGGTAACCATGATCCGGGTTGATATTTTTGTACTGAGTTGCTATCAAGTCTTGCTTTATCCGTAAAATCCCTACTTATTAAAGTAAATGAGCTGTGATTCATGTTAGAAATCATGTTTAGGCTATGTTCTTATTCAGTTGAGACCTAATGAGATTATTTCTATTGTTTTGATATATCTACTTTAACTGCAATTATATACTCAGTCATGGTTAATCATTTGCATATAATATCTCAGTGTTATCTCAGTTTTTGTTTATCCTTTGTTTATTATTTATTGTTACATCACATGTTATCATTGTTCGGGCTGAGTGGTACGAGATTTGTGAGCCCTTGAGACTTGAGAGATTAATGACTGAGGTGGGCCTGAGAGTCGTGTTGTGAGTGATATTGTGTATCGGGTTGCACGCCTAAGCATGCCATATTGGCTTTACTATTATTATTACTATGTGGATCAGGTTGTACACCGCAGCATGCCTTATAGGCTTTATTAGCGTTTGAGCAGGATCGGCCCCTCCGAAGTCTATCAAAGCAGCAGTGAGCACAGGCACAATGATACATACACGTGCTTTGGTGAGGGGCATTGATGACAGGCACCTGTAAAGTGCTGAGTGATCATGTGTGGATTGTGTGGGCATTCGGCAGACAAATTGAGTATTTCTGAGAGTGTGAGTACTTGGGGATATCACTGTGAAAATCATACATTTGACATGCGTATTGACATGTAGGCATAGAGATATACCATTCCTCATGCTAGTTATACTTGACATGTTCTTATTAGTATTGGTCTTCAATTGTGAACTTGAAAGCATGTCTAAATTTCTGTACCATGAACAAGCTGATTATGGAAATTTCTCTGAGTTATTTATTGTTATTATCATTATTATACTTGTGTTGTCATTATATTGGTTTTGACCGTATCCTTCTGAGCTCGTCACTACTTTCTACCCAATGTTAGTCTTGTTACTTATTGAGTACATGAGGTCAGTTGTCTCATATTATACTGTACACTTCGTGTGCAAATCCAGGTACATCTAGATGTGGTGATTGCTAAATCTGTGTTAGTACTTGCCTGGAGACTTTGAGGTAGTTGCTATGACGTCCGCAACCCTTGACTCTCTTTCCTTTTATCTTTCTTTAGTACTGTTCTACTACTCAAACAGTTGTACTAGAGTTTTGTTTTATGTTGATATTTAGTAGTGCTCATGTACTTGTTGACACCAGGTTTTGGGATGGTTGTAGTAGTGGTTAAGTTAATTTTATCAGATATTTATGTTATTTTTTCTCTTGAGTTTATTACACCATGTTTAGTTATTATGTGATTGTCGTCTTGCCTAGCAAGTGTGTGTTAGGCGCCATCACTACAAGTGGGATTGTGGATCGTGACAAGTTGGTATCAGAGCCCTAGGTTACTTAGGTCTCACGAGTCATGAGCAGGTTTAGTAGTGTCTGGCGGATCAGTACGAAGACGTCTATACTTATCTTTGATAGGCTACCGAATCATTAGGAAATTTTACTTTCTTGTACTCTTGTCGTGCGGATTTGTTGAATCTGGAATATGAACTTCTATTTTTCTATTCTTTCACAGATGGTGAAGACACATACGACCAAATCCAGCAGGCAGCCACCAGTACCACCGGTTTGGGTCGCGAGAGGCTGAGGTGTGGCTCGTACTACAGCTAGAGTACCACCTATAGAGCCACCAATTGCTCTAGCTGAGGAGCATATACCAGATGTTGTTGAGCCGATGGGACCAGCTAAGGCGCCAACAGTGCCTATTGTGGTCCAAGGCCTTCAGGAGGCTTTGGCCCAGATTTTGACTGTATGCACGAGCCTTGCTCAGGTGGTTTTTGTTCCGGCTGCACCAGCCACTTCATTGGCCGGGGGAGGTGCCCAAAATCCCGCTGCCTACAGTCCAGAGCAGGTAGCTCAGAGACTTCAGACACCGGGGGTACTACCAGTCCAGTCGATTTCTGCTGCTCGGGCCGAGGTTAGCCCACTCATGAGTGATGAGGAGCAGAAAAGACTAGAGCGGTTTGGGAGGTTTAAGCCTCTAGAGTTCAGTGGGATAGAGTCAGAGGTTGTTCAAGATTCGGGTATCTTGAAGACTAATGGGGTTGCATCACTATATTTCAATTGACCAGGGCGGCCTATAGATGGTGGAAGGCCTATGAGTTGAGCAGGCCAGCCGGCTCTGCACCACTTACGCGATATGAGTTCTCAGTTCTCTTCTTAGAGAAGTTTGTCCCGCAGACTCGCAGAGAGGAGTTGCATAGGCAGTATGAGCAGCTATGCTAGGAGGGTATGTTAGTGTCTCAATATGAGATGAGGTGCACAATTTGGCCCTTGATGCAGTGTGGTTGGTTCTTACTGAGAGAGAGAGAGAGAGAGAGAGAGAGAGAGAGAGAGAGGATCAGGAGGTTCATTGATGGCCTCAACTATGGCCTAGGTTTAAGTTTGGCTCGAGAGGCCGAGACAAATGTTAGGTTTGACCAGGTGGTCGAGATTGCTAGGCGCTTGGAGTCGGTTCACAGGTAGGAGCGCGTGGAGCGAGAGGGAAAGAGGCCCCGTGTTTCAGGTAGTTTCAGTGGTACCTCATTTGGAGGTCAGTCACATCACAATAGAGGTCGTCCTTATAGGCCCGCTCAGATGGATCATCCGGTTCATTGTGGTGCATTAGCTAGTCATGGTTCATACAATACTCATCCAAGTTAGTCATCTTTCAGTGCCCTCCCATCTCAGAGTTCATTCTGTGCTCTGTCAGTTCAGGGTTCGTGTGTACCAGGTTCTTCTAGTGGCTATTTTGGTTCTCGGGGTCTGGTTCAGGCCCACCCCTATCTTTGGATTGAGGTTTCTTCGAGTGTGGAGAGTTGGGGTATGCGAGAGGTCAGGCTATGACTTCCGCACCAGTTACTTCACCATCACTCATCCAGCTCGGGATGGGGCTCAGGTAGTTCGAGGTCGCCCTAGAGGGGGAGGTCGATCAGGTGGTGGTCAGGCTAGATGTTATGCTTTTCCCGCCAGGCCAGAGGCAGTCGCTTCAGACGCAATGATCACAGGCATTGTTTCAGTGTGCCACAAGGATGCTTCCGTATTATTTGACCCTGGTTCCACTTATTCATATGTATCATCACACTTTGCTCGATATTATGGTATGCCCTGTGATTCCTTAGTCATGCATGTTCATGCATCTACGCTGGTGGGTGATTCTATTATTATAGACCGTTTGTATTGGTCGTGTGTGGTAACTATTGGGGAATTGGAGATGAGAGTTGATCTTTTACTGCTTAGCATGGTTGATTTCTACATAATTTTAGGCATGAATTGATTGTCACCATGTCACATTATTCTAGATTGTCACGCTAAGACCGTGACTTTGGCGATGCCAGGATTCGTAGGGTGGAGTGTAGAGGTTCCCTGGATTATGTTCCCAGTAGAGTGATTTCATACTTGAAGGCTCAACGAATGGTTGAGAAGGGATGTTTGGCATATTTGGCCTTTATGAGGGATCGATGTTAGTGCTGATACTCCTACCATAGAGTCCGTTCCGGTAGTGAGAGACTTTCCGAATGTGTTTCTTGCAGACCTGCCGGGCATGCCATCCGATAAGGACATTGATTTTGGTATTGACTTGGTGTCGGGCATTCAACCTATATCTATTCCTCCGTTTCGTATGGCACTAGCAGAGTTGAGTAGTTGAAAGAACAACTTCGGGAGCTTCTTAATAAGGGATTAATTAGGCCTAATGTGCCGCCTTGGGATGCACCGGTTTTGTTTGTGAAGAAGAAGGATTATACTATGCGAATGTGCATTGATTACAGGCAGTTGAATAAATTTACGATGAAGAACAAGTACCCACTACTGCGCGTTGTGCTAGAGTATTCTCTAAGATTAATTTGATGTCTGGGTATCACTATTTGAAAATTTGGGATTCTGATATGCTGAAGACGATATTCAGGACCCGATATGGTCAATACGAGTTTCTTGTGATGTCTTTTGGGCTGACCAATGCTCCAACAATATTTATGCATTTGATAAATAGTGTATTCCGGCCATATCTTGATTCATTTCTCATCATGTTCATTGATGACATCTTGGTGTATTCAGGCAGCCAGGAGGATCATAAGCATCATCTGAGGATTGTACTCCAGATGTTGAAGGAGAAGAAGCTATATCCTAAATTCTCAAAGTGTGAGTTTTGGCTTGATTTTGTGGCGTTCTTGGGGCACATGGTTTTCAGTGAGGGGATCAAGGTGTATCCGAAGAAGATTGAGGTAGTTCAGAGTTGGCCCAGACCGTCTTCAGCTACTGAGATCCAGATTTTTCTTGGTTTGGCCGGATATTATCATCGTTTTGTGGAGGGTTTGTCATCCATTGTTGCACTTTTGACTAGATTAACCTACAATGGTGCCCCATTCAGGTGGTCTGATGAGTGTGAGGAGAACTTTTAAAAGCTCAAAACTGCCTTGACCACAACTCCAGTTCTAGTTTTGCCATCAACATCGGGTTCATAAACGGTTTATTGTGATGCCTCGCGGATTGGTATTGGGTGTGTCTTGATGCAGGAGGGTAGGGTGATTGCTTATGCTTCATATCAGTTGGAGCCCCATGAGAACTACCCTGTTCATGATCTTGAGTTGGTAGCTATTGTTCACGCATCGAATATTTGGAGGCACTATCTCTACGGCGTGTCTTGCGATGTATTCACGGATCATCGGAGTCTACAATACTTTTTTAAGCAAAAGGATCTAAACTTGAGGCAACGGAGGTGGTTGGAGTTGTTAAAAGATTATGATATCACTATTTGTATTATCCCGGGAAGGCTAATATGGTGACCGATGCCTTGAGCAGGAAGGACGTGAGTATGGGTAGCCTTACATTTATTCCAATTGGTGAGAGACCGCTAGCATCAGATTTTCAGGCTTTGGCCAATCAGTTCGTGAGGTTAGATGTTTCAGAGCCTAGTCGGGTCCTTGCTTGTGTGGTTTCTCGGTTTTCTTAGTGTTAGCGCATCAGAGCGCGTCAATATGACGACCCCCATTGTAACGACCCGACTGGTCGTTTCGAGCATTTGCCCTTCGCTCGGTAGTTTGAGGGCATGAGTAGCTCCATATGATGTATTACGACTTATGTAAATTGTCGGTTTTGGTTTTCAGGTTATTCGGAATCGATTTGGAAGAATGAACTTCATGATTGAAGCTTTAAGTTGGAAGAGTTGACCAAGTTTGAATTTTATGTATTTTACTCCGGATCGGAGTTTTGATAATTTTGTTAGGTTCGGATGGTGATTTTGGACTTGGGCGTATGCTCAGATTTGCATTTGGATGTTTCTTGAAGGTTCTAGCGTTAATTGGCGAAAGTTGGCAATTTGGAGTTTTGGAATGTTCATAAGTTTGATCGAAAGTTGACTTTAGTGATATCGAGTTTGGATTTTAGTTTCAGGAGTTGGAATAGCTTTGTTATGTCATTTGAAACTTGTGTGCAAAATTTGAGGTCATTCCTAGTTGACTTGATATGTTCCAGCGCAAGTTTCGGAAGTTAAAAGTTCAAAGTTCATTTAAGTTTGATTTGAGGTGCGATTCATGGTTTCGATGTTGTTATGCATGATTTGAGGCCTCGAGTAGGTCCGTGTTATGTTATATGACTTGTTGGTATATTCGTACGGGGTCCCGAGTGGCTCGGGTGAGTTTCGGACGAGGTTCGGATCGTTTCAGATTATTATGCTAAGGCTGGGTAGGTTTGTTCTGGTGTGGTCGCACCTGCGGATCACTGGATGAAGGTGTGATGGCCGCATGTGCGAAGCTGAAGGCGCAGAAGAGGAATTGGTATCCCAGTATGAGGCCGCAGAAACGGGTAATTTTGCGCACCTGCGACATCGCAGGTGCAGTGGTACTGATCGTAGAAGCGGAAAAAGTGCAGATGCGGACCCTTGGCTCGCACCTGCAATTGCATAGAAGCAGAAGAAGTTCTGCAGGTGCGAGGGCTGGATGTTGAGTGTGGATCCGTAGATGCGGGAATTGGCTCGCAAATGCGAGGCCGCAAGAGCGGAAGTCTTGACGCAAATGCGAAGAGGCCTGGACAGAAGATAAAATCATGGGTTTTGAGGATTTTTCTCATTTTCGGATTTCTGAGCTCGCATTGGGCGATTTTGGTGAGGGTGTTTTCCACACGACTTGGGGTAAGTATTCTTGACTCACTTGTGATTATATTTCAGGAATTAATCTTCCTTTTTGGTATTGGATTATTGATGTTTAAAGAGAAATCGGAGGAATTGTCTATAGTTTCATAAAATGAATTTTTGAGATTAAAATGTCGATTCAGAGTCGGATTTGAGTGAAACTAGTATGGTTGGACTCGTAATTGAATGGGTTGTCGAATTTTGTGAGTTTCGTCGGGATCCGAGATGCGGTCTTGGGTTTGACATTTTGGCTCATTTTGGACTTTTGATTAAAGATTCGACCTTTATTGATCGGGTTGTTTCCTTTGGCATTTTTGATGTATTTGAGTTGCTTTGGCTAGTTTCGAGCCGTTTGGAGGTCGGTACGCGTGGGATGGCATTTTTGAAGGGTCGTTTAGCTTGCTTGGTATTGGATTTGGCTTGTTCAAGGTAATTAACACTTCTAAACTTGGAGCTGGGGGTATGAATCCTGATTATACGTGTTATGTGATTTGTTTGGAGGTGACGTACATTCTAGGTGACAGGCATGTGGGTGTGCACCGTAGAAATTGAGACTCAGTCGATTCTGTAGAGCTGTGTAGGCAATTAACTTGTATTTTTCCATGCATTTTTCATGTGTTAGAGAAACTGAGTTGTGACTCATGTTAGAAATTATGCTTAGGCAAATGCTGGTATTATTGGGACCCACTGAGGTCATTTCTACTGTCAAATTATATGTTTAAATTGTAATTTTGTACTCAATCATATACATTCATTGCATATCATATCTCAGTCTCTGTTATTATTTATTGATACATCATATCACCATTTTGGGCTAGCTTCATGACATTGTGAGCCCGAGATACTGGAGAGATTGATGACTGAGTGAGGCCGAGGGCCTGATTGTAAGGTTATTGATACTATGGCGCGTGAGTTGTCCGTGCAGCACGTGAGTTGTTCGTGCGGATCTAGATATTGATACTATAATACGTGAGTTGTCCGTGCAGCACGTGAGTTGTCCATTCGAATCCAGATATTGATACTATAGCACATGAGTTGTGCGTGCAACACGTGAATTGTCCGTGCAGATCCAGATATTGATACCATAGCACGTGAGTTGTCCGTGCAGCACGTGAGTTGCTCGTGTAGCACGTGAGTTCTCCGTGCGGATTATAGCGCTAGGGCTGAAGGAGTCCCCCCGGAGTCTTCACACCCCTAGTGAGCGCAATTGCTATTAGTTATTATTTTTGGGCTGGATCTGTCTTGTACAGTACTGAGTGACTGAGTGCGCTGAGTATTGAGCATAATGAGTGAGAATACGAGGCAGTGATATTTAGTACTCTGAGAGAGTGTGAGTACATGAGTTCATCATTGAGATGCATTGCATTTGACATGCGTACTTGTGATACAGGCATAGAGATGCATCTCCTCATGCTTCCCAGTTTTGGTGACATTCATGATTTCACCTGTACATTGACACGTAGGCATGGAGATGTAGTTTTCTCATGCTATCTGAAAAATGAAACATCTTGTTTAGTGTTGAAAGTTTTTTGGGAAAAATCACAGTTTTCAAACTTATTCATATATTTTATAGGTTTTCGGTGAAAGACCGGGGATCTACTGCTATACTTGAATAGCATGCCTATTTTCCGTAACTGTGAATCAACTGAATTATTTCTTATACCATCTTTATCATATTATTACGAACTGTTGCTCGTTATTGGAGTTGGACCCTGACCCTTGTCCCACATTGTCACTACTTTCAACCTAAGGTTAGGTTTGTTACTTATTGTGTACATGGGGTCGGTTGTACTCATACTACACTTATGCCCCTTGCGTGCAGACGTTGGATGTTGATATTGATGTGCACGGTGGGAGCTTGATTTGAAGATGTACCTGTGTTCCGGTCGTAGCTGCCTTTTGATCTTGTTTTCTTTAGAATTTTAATCTATTCATGTATATTTCCAATAGATGATGTACTTTATTTCATACAGCTTTGAAAATTTTAAATCTTAGAAGCTCATGATTTGTACTACCAGTCCTTCGAAAATTCTTGTATAAAAGCAGTTGTATTTACATTTTCTTTCTTAATAAATTTCATTAAGTTGGATAGTTGCTAATTGACTTATCTGACGGGTCGGTTAGGTGTCATCACGACTAGGTAGAGTTTTGGTCGTGACACCCATTGCTTGTCCTCAAGGACACTGATAGCATCTTAGGAATCTCAAATCTATTCAAGGACAAGGATGAAGCTTTGGAATCTCAAAGAGGGACTTTAACAAGATGTCTAGCTAAAGAGTTGCAAAACGAGGTCATTAGACTTCAAGTGCAAATAAAGAGGTTGTTAATTGAGATGAAGAGCTCAAGGATAAAGGATATGAATTGGCTAGGTATTGCAATTATTTTATGTCCCAAATTTATGTCCAAGAAGAGGAGGATTGGATCCCAAAAGATATCCTTTGAAGAAGGTCCTAGTCAGTCCACTTTTGGACCAATTTGGCACCTAAAATGTGTCCGAACTTGCAGCCGATTAAATCCTACATAAAGCCACATTCTTATAATATAAAAAGTACTTACTTGATTTCCAAGAAGGGTAAATAGGCGTGCTAAATGTTGAGTGCAAGTTGATGCCAAGTTACTTGCAAAGTTCCTTCAAGATTTCCAAGATTTTCAAGATTTTATCCAAGATTGGTTTGGGACTTATTTCCATATATTTTGGGACTATATTTATTTCATTCCCATTTAGTTAAGGTTATTTTTTCCTTTTTCTAAGATTGTTGGAATTACTTTCCAAGAATGACTTGGTTTTTGCTTCCTAGTATTTTTCTTTTCATAAGGTAGTTGGACTTGTTGTCTAAAGTAGTTTAGGACTTTATTTCCATATTTTTTTATCTTTAATTTCGTGACCCCCTCCTACCTATATAAGGGGTGTCTTCTTTGTTTTTAGATTTAGATTATAGACTATTATCAATAAAAATTGAGAGATTTTTCTTGCACTCTTGTGTATGGCTACTCTTAGATTTATTCATCAACTTTCAAGACTCAACTTAAGGTGGTAAGATTAAACTCTTTAGAAATATTAGATCACTTCTAAGTATTCAAGAAAGGTGATAAGTTTAGGCTTATTATTGTTCTTGTTATTCTAAAGGGTCGGGTTTCACAATCTATCTCTGATTTTTAATTCTCTACCAAAGGAGATTAGTTCTTTGTTAGCTAATTGTTGTTGTAAGGATTCAACTTCAAAAATAGACTTCTTGAATTCAAGAAACTCTTTCTTGAATTCAGTCTATCTTTAATTTTCTGTGTTTCTTTATTTTCTTTTAGCTTTCGCATGTTTCTTGATTTTCTTTAGTAATTCTTGGACCCCTATCGTGTTGTTATCAAGTGGTATCAGAGTATAGGCTAATCAAGATTTCAATCTTAATAATCTTGGGAGGTTCTTGAGAAAAACAAAACAAAAAAAACAAAAAAAAATAAAAATCAGCCCAAAGAAAAGCATTATGGCTCATTATTATTTTTAGAATTCAAGTGTTATTTGGTTTCCATGTCAAGAAAGGAAACAAGAAGAGGGGGTCCTAGTTCTTGAAGATTAAGGTAACTTCTTTTCTTATTCTTGTGGGTTTTGAGTTTCCTAAATTCTTTCCTTTTGTTTTCTACTAACCAATTCCTATTCTTCCTATGTTTGGTCCTTCACTTTCCTTTTTCTTTTGCTAACTCTACATTCTTATCACTAAGGGTTGTGACTAGTAAGATTTATTAATAAATCTAAAGATTAATTATCAAGAGTTGTTTTGAGTGAAAAAAGGCAAGAGAGGCGAGAACATTAGAGGAAAGAGCCAAATTTGAGAGATACATAATTATTCTAATCTTTGTTCAAGATGTTTCAAACATGTATTTATAGTGAAAGGAGGTGAGCTATGACTCAACAACTTGAAAATTCGAACTTACAGTATACCGAATGGAAGGAAGACAATGATAAAATTATTTTTCAAACAAGAGCTAAAGTGATGTCTACGATTTGTGCCCTTAGAATTGACAAAGAGTTTGGCTATAACTCAATTAGCACTTATATGGTTGAAAAATTGAACTTGCCTTGTGTTGAGCATATTGAACCCTACATGTTGAGAGGAGTAAAGGTAGATAAAAGAGTGTTATTACTATTCTCTATTGGAAGGTATGAGGATGTGATCTGGTGTGATGTGATTCCCATGAATAATTATCATATCTTGTTGGAAACTCCATTGTATGCCTATAGAAGAGCTTCATATAACATGAAAAAAAAATAGATACTCTTTTGAGGTTAACGGGAAGTAACTTATTCTTGTACCTTTGACCCCCTCACAAATTTATGAAGATGAAAAGACTGTTAAAGAGAATATGAAAAAATATGAGAGAGAAAAGAATGAGAGGAGTAAGGGAGTGCATGTTGACATCCCAAGAGAGGAAAAAAGAGAGGTTGTGTTGAGTGAAGAGAGTGGGATGTCAAGGGGGGAAAAGAGTAATCTTGAGAGGAAAGAAAAGAGAGAAGGCCATGAGATAGAAAAACGTTGTGAGGTAGAGAAACAAAAGGGTTTGAGTGAAGAAAAAGAAGAAAACTTTGGTGAGAGAGAAGACAATAAGGGTGAGGAGAAAGTTAGTCTTGTGATAAAAGCCAAAGAGAGTGTATGCATGAAAAATATTTCTTTACTTTCTAACCCACTAAATCATTCTTGTTTTAGTTCTTGTGTTTTTGTGCAGCCAAGTGTTGAAAGACCTTTTGAAAGGGGAGGTAAGACACAAGAGATGGTGGCAAAGGATCCAATTGGATTCCAACATGAATTTGGCAAAATCAATTCTTGTTGGATAATGGAAGATAAAAGCTTGGTTGAATTATTTGTTGTTGAACCTTTTGACTCTTTTGATCCTTATTTACAGGTTTATAATATGGGGTTCTCTAAAGGCATTGCAATGTTAGAACCATTGCATAACAGAATAAAAGGTGATATTGTTCCATTAGTAAATAAGTCCAAGTAAGGTATGTATAATTGGTTTATTCACATTCTTGGCCTTTCAAGGACACCTAAGATATTTTTGGAGGTAATGAACTATACTCTTATTTCTTATGCTGGTGACTTTATTATTTTTATGGATGATGATATTTTGATACATATCAAGTCATTAACTGTAATATCTAAGTTCAAGTGCAAGTGTAATTTGCTTCCTTTTGAAAATGAGTATGACATTAATGATTATGCATTCCAACTGGGTGGAAAGAGGCATGAAATTTATGAGAAGAGGCTTGCTAATAAGTTAAATGTTCTTTCTTCTCTTATTCAAGTGTCTAATGAGTTTTCATGTGATAAATTGATAGAATGTGAGTTTTATTGTTTGATGGGAAGTCATTTCTTTAGTCATGTTGATTGTGAGCCTATAAAAGTGATTTCTACTAGTAAAGAGGATATGCATGATTATTATGACGGTAGTGATCATATACTCTTTCATAAACCTATCTATGACTCTTTTTTGACAGTTTGAGTAATTATGTAGAATCCATTGATGCTGCGAATATTATTGGGGAAAGTTATAATCATGAGCTTGAATGTATTAAAATTTTTATTTTGAAATTTATGGGTTCTTCTGACCTTTCTGAGAATTTATGTGCTTCTTTGAATAACTTACATGTAGAAGAATCCATGGGATTTATAATTGATACTTGGCTCTATCATAAAAGTGTCTTATTTGATACATGTGGAAGATATACTTAAGTTAAATGGATGCATGGCCAATATTTTGTAATTTCTTTGGCATGCACATGTTTGGACTACCTTATTTACAAGATCGCATTGCAAATGTCATTACACAGTGCATCTAAGAGAGGGTTTTATTGGACAAATCTAAGTAGGCATAAATTTTATTGGGATGATGATGTCCATATACTTTATAAAGGAGTATTTATACCTATTAGGCTTAATTGGGTTAAGTGGACACATGGTCACTATCTTGTTTTATTCCTACCATTTTTTCAGATTAGTGGATACCATTTACTAGTGCCTGTTTTCTTTTTCTTGCAAGGTCGAAATTCGAGGACGAATTTTCTTCAAGAAGAGGGGAATGATCGCATATTAGGAATCTCAAATCTAGTCAAGGACAAGGATGAAGATTTGAAATCTCAAAGAGGGCCTTTAATAAGATGTCAAGCTAAAGAGTTACAAAACGAGGTCATTAGACTTCAAGTGCAAATAAAGAAGTTGTTAATTGGGATGAAGAACTCAAGTATAAAGGATATGAATTGTCTAGGTATTGCAATTGTTTTATGACCCAAATTTATGTCCAAGAAGAGGAGGATTGGATCCCAAAAGATATCCTTTGAAGAAGGTCCTAGTCAGTCCACTTTTGGACTAATTTGGCACCTAAAATGTGTCCGAACTTGCAGCCGATTAAATCCTACATAAAGCCATATTTTTATAATATAAAAAGAACTTACTTGATTTCCAAGAAGGGTAAATAGGCGTGCTAGATGTTGAGTGCAAGTTGGTGCCAAGTTACTTGCAAATTTCCTTCAAGATTTCCAAGATTTTCAAGATTTTATCCAAGATTGGTTTGGGACTTATTTCCATATATTTCGGGATTATATCTATTGCTTTCCTAGTTAGTTAAGGTTATGTTTTCCTTTTCCTATGATTGTTGGAATTACTTTCCAAGAATGGCTTGGTTTTTGCTTCCTAGTATTTTCTTTTTCCTAAGGTAGTTGGACTTGTTGTCCAAAAAAGTTTAGGACTTTATTTCCTTATTTTTTTAGCCTTAATTTCGCTACCCCCTCCTACCTATATACGGAGTGTCTTCTTTGTTTTTAGATTTAGATTATAGACTACTATCAATAAAAATTGTGAGATTTTTCTTGCACTCTTGTGTGTGGCTACTCTTGGATTTATTCTTCAACTTTTAAGACTCAACTTAAGGTGGTAAGATTAAACTCCTTTGAAATATTAGATCACTTTTAGGTATTCAAGAAAGGTAATAAGTTTAGGCTTATTGTTGTTCTTGTTATTCTAAAGGCTCGGGTTTCACAATTTTTTCTTATTTTTAATTCTCTACCAAAGGCGATTAGTTCTTTGTTAGCTAATTATTATTTTTAGGATTCAACTTCAAGAATGGACTTATTGAATTCAAGAAACTCTTTCTTGATTTCAATCTATCTTCAATTTTCCATCTTTTTTTGTTTTTTTATTTTCTTTTAGCTTCCGCACATTTCTTGATTTTCTTTAGTAATTCTTGGATTCCTATCGTGTTGTTATCAGACACCGTGCAGCACGATGATGCCAATGAGGTTTCTATCGGAGATGATGGTGTGTTGCGGATGCAGGGTTCGATTTGTGTGAAATGTGGATGGGTTTTTTGAGTTGATTCTTGAGGAGGCCCACAGTTCGCGGTATTTCTTTCATCCGGGTTCCGCCAAGATGTATAAGGACTTGAGGCAACACTATTGGTGAAGAAGAATGAAGAAAGATATAGTGGAGTATGTGGCTCGGTGTTTGAACTGTCAACAGGTGAAGCACGAGCATCAGAGGGAGGTTTGCTTCAGAGACTTGAGATTCCCGAGTGAAAATGGAAGCGTGTTACCATGGAGTTTGTTGTTGGGCTTTCACAGACTTTAAAGAAATTTGATGCAGTTTAGGTGATTGTGGACAGGTTGACTAAGTCCGCACATTTCATTCCGGTTGTGACTACCTATTCTTCAGAGCGGCCAACTCAGATCTATATCCGTGAGATTGATCGTCTTCATGGTGTGCCGATGTCCATTATTTCTAATCGAGGCAAGTAGTTCACATCGTAGTTTTGGAGAGCAGTAAGGGTTAGGCACACGGTTTGAGTTGAGTACAACATTTCACCCCCAGATGGAAGGACAATCCGAGCGCACCATTCAGATCTTGGAGGATATGCTACGTGCCTGGGTTATGGATTTTGGGGATTCTTGGGATCGATTTATACCATTAGAAGAGTTTCCCTACAACAACAACTACCAATCAAGTATTCAGATGGCTCTTTATGAGGCCTTATATGGGATGCGATGTCGATCTCTAGTTGGTTGGTTTGAGCCGTGAGAGGCTAGGTTGTTGGGCACCGATCTAGTTCGGGATGCCTTTCAAAAAGTCAAGTTGATTCAGGATCGGCTTCATACAACACACTCTAGATAGAAGAGTTACGCTGATCGGAAGGTTCGTTGACATTGCATATATGGTGGGAGAGAAGGTATTGCTCAGAGTTTCGTCCATGAAGGATGTGATGAGGTTTGGAAAGAAGGAAAAGTTGAGCGCTAGGTATATTAGCCCTTTTGAGGTGCTTAAGAGGAATGGAGAGGTAGCCTGCAAGCTTGCATTTCCACCTTGTCTATCAGGTGTTTACCCAGTGTTGCATGTTTCTATGATTCAGAAGTATTATGGTGACCTGTCTCATGTTTTGGATTTCAGCACGGCTCAGTTAGATGGGGATCTAACATATGATGTGGAGCCGGTGGCCATTTTGGATCGGCAAGTTTGAAAGTTGATGTCAAACAATATAGCTTCAGTACACGTTCAGTGGAGAGGCTAGTCCGTCAAGGAGGCTACTTGGGAGACCGAGCGGGAGATGTGGAGCAGATATTCACACCTATTTGAGACTCCATGTATGATTCTAGATCTGTTCGAGGATGAACGTCTGTTTAAGAGGGGGAGAAGGTAACGACCTGATCGGTAGTTTTTAGTATTGTAGCCTCGTTGCCCCATTTATCGCTTCTTCTATGTTCATTTGTGATTATGTGACTTGCCTGGGTGGTTCGTTTGGTTCCAGGATGATTCTGAGTGAATTGTGACACTTAGTCCGAAGGTTGGAGGCTTAAGTAGTTAATGTTGACCGGAGTTTGACTTGTGTATAGAAGACTCTGAAATGGAATTTTGATGGTTCCAATAGCTTCGTGTGGTGATTTTGGACTTATGCAAATGTTTGGATATTAATTTTGAGGTATATAGGTCCTTTTGGCTTGAATTGGTGAAAGTTGGAAAGTTGAAGGTTGAGAGGCTTGACCGAGAGTTGACTTTGTTGATATCAGGTTCGGATTTTGGTTCCGGGAATAAAAATAGGTCTGTTGTCTCATTTATGAATTATGTACAAAATTTAAGGTCAATCGGAGTTGGTTTGATGTGATTTGTATTGGTTTTAGAAGTTGGATATTTATTAGTTTCATTAGGCTTGAATTGGGGTGGGATTCGTGATTTTGATGTTGTTTGAAATGATTTGAGGTTTCGACTAAGTTCTTATCATTTATGGGATGTGTTGGTATATTTGGATGGGGTCCCGCGGACCTCGAGTGTGATTGGGATTGAAATCGCAATTTTATTTAGACTAAGGGAATTGCTGAAGCCTAAGGCTTCTAGTGTGATCACACCCGCGAGGTCTTGACCGCAGGTGCGAAGTCGCAAAAGTGACAGGCTTGTCGTAGGTGCGGAGATTGGTTGGGCTTGTTAGAGGCCGCAGATGCGAGGCACTTTCCGCATGTGCGAGCCCGCATGTGCGAGGGAGTTGGCCGCAGAAGTGGATTCAAGGAGGATGGGTTGGAGTGGAAGAAGTGGAATTTCTCCGCAGGTGCGGACACGTAGGAGCGAAGGCAAGACCGCAGAAGCGATCCCACAGGTGTGCATCTCGAGCCGCAGGTGCGCTTGGTCGGGTGTCTAAGTGATTTTCACAGATGCGGATATTTGACTGCAGAAGCGGTTCCGCAGAAGCGAAGATTTGGATCGCATATGCGAAATACCTGGCAGTGTCTTATAAACGAAGGGTTTCGAGTTTTTCTCTCATTTTGGACTTGTGAAACTCGGATATGGGCGATATTTTAGAGGGTTTTGGCTTCAATTTAAGAGGTAAGTGAAGATTCATCACTTTTATTGATAAATATTATTTACCCATTGATTTTACACCTAGATTATGTGTGTTAGAGGTGAAATTTGGGAAAAGTTTGGACTATGTATTGGAGAATGAGATTTGGGGATTTGATGGTCGATTTGTGGTTGGAATTTGATGATTTTGGTGTGGTTAGACTCGTTATTGAATGGGTATTTAGAAATTTATTAGCTTTATCGTATGGCATTGATTCCTATAGCTTATATTGATTATATTAAGTTGTTTCTGGCTAGATTCGAGTCGTTCAAAAGTCTATTCGAGAGGCAAGGCCTTGTTGGAGTAGTGAGTTGCGCGTTTGAGGTAGGTAACACTTCTAAACTAGGAATTAAGGGTATTTATCCCTGGAAAACGTGTTATTTGTGTGTTGAGTTGGAGTGACGCATATCCTAGGTGACGGGCGTGTGGGCGTGCACCGTGGTAACCATGATTCAAGTTGAATTTTTTTATACTGAGTTGCTATCAAATCTTGTTTTATCCGTGAAATCCCTACTTGTTAGAGTACATGAGTTGTGATTCATACTAGAAATCATGTTTTGGCTATGTGCCTATTCAGTTGAGACCTAATGAGATTATTTTTGTTGTTTTGAGTTATCTGGTTTAACTGCAAATATATACTTAGTCATGGTTCATCATTTGCATACCATATCTCAGCCTCTATTTATCATTCATTGTTACATTACATGTAATCATTGTTTGGGCTAAGTGGTACGAGATTTGTGAGCCTTTGAGACTTGAGAGATTAATGACTGAGGTGGGCCTGAGAGCCGTGTTGTGAGTGATATTGTGGATCGGGTTGTATGCCGTAGCAGTCCATATTGGCTTTACTATTATTATTACTATGTGGATCGAGCTGTACGCCGAAGCAGGCCTTATAGGCTTTATATTAGAGCTTGGGCAGGATCTGCCCCTCCGGATTCTAACATACCAGCAGTGAGCGCATGCACAGTGATATATACACGTGATTTGGTGAGGGGTATTGATTAGGGGTGGGAATAGTTTGGGCAAATACGAAATCCAAACTGAAATCCGAGATTTTTGAATTTTTGGTTTGGATTTTCGGATTGGATTTGGGATTTAATTTTTAATTTTTTGGATTTCGGATTTGATATTTGATTTGGTACTTCGGATTTTTGGATATCCGAAAATTTAAAATTTTTATACTTTATATTTAGTCAATTATCCATATGCCAATCGTAATAAGTTCAATACTTCAGCCCATTAGATATTATCTCATATATTCATTATTAATTACTAAGTTACTATCAAAATACTTTCTATTTGGACATGATTTTATTATTTTTACTTCTTATCGGCCGTATTAATGTCTCTGTTGCATTTTTTTATAATAATTTTATTACTTGAATACTTTATTTGGATAATTGCGGCAAGAATGAGGAACTTTTCAGGCAATTTAACATGAGTACTTCATTTGGATATTCATTTTTATAAAAAGTAGAAGCATCTCAACTTATACGCTTGAAACCAAAAATCCATAATATCCAAACCGATTAATTTGATCCAGTCCGAACTTATTTGGATTGGATTTGGATTGTCATTTCTTCAATTCGGAAACCAAAAATCTAAACTAAATTGTCACAACCCAAATCTGACCTGTCGTGATGGCGCCTATCTCGAAACTAGGCAAGCTGATAACATCAATAACCCCCAATTTCCTTTAAATTTTAAAAACATAATAATTTGAGTCTAATAAAAGGCCTCACAATTTCCGATACAAACACTCCCAAAATCTGGTGTCACTGAGTACATGAGCATCTAATTATGAATACAAGTCTGAAAAATACGGTCTGTAACAGTCTGAGATCAAATATAGTAAATAAGGAGATAGGGAATGAGAGGCAAGGTCTGCGAAAAGACAGCTACCTCAGAATCTCTGAAAAATTAGCTGAGTGTCAGAATCAACACCCACTATGCCCGGGAATACCTAGATCTGCACACGAAGTGTAGAGTGTAGTATGAGTACAACAACTCAGCAAGTAACAATAATAAATAAGGAACTGAAGATAGTAACGAGCTACACAGTTATGGTTCATTTCCAGTAATTCCAGCAAAGAATAGACCTGCTATCAAATCTGGCAGTTTAATGTCAAATCAATTTTTATACAGATCTGTTCATGTAATCCGTATATAAAAATCTTTCAGAGATTTCACAACAATGATAAATAACAACTAAGTGCAACAATAAATGGAAATCAAGTACAACCTCTCAAGACAACAATCACTCACTGGGCTCCCAGCCCTCATCACTCACTAGGCTCCCAGCCCTCATCACTCACTAGGCTCCCAGCCCTCATCACTCACTCTCAATGGGTACCCGTGCTCACTGGGGGTGTACAGACTCCGGAGGGGCTCCTACAGTCCAAGCGCTATAATCTGCATGGCCAACTCACGTGCTGCACAGACAACTCACGTGCCATAGTATCAATATCTGGATCCGCACGGCCAACTCATGTGTTGCACGGACAACTCATGTGCTATAGTATCAATATTTGGATCCGCACGGCCAACTCACGTGCTATAGTATCAATATCTCATAATCAGGCCCTCGGCCTCACTCAGTCATAAATCTCTCCAGTCTCTCGGGCTCTCAATAATCATGAAATCAGCCGAAACAACAATGATATGATGCATTAATAATGAACAATAGAGACTGAGATAAAATAAACAAGTAAATTGTGACTGAGTACCAAACAACAATTTAGCAGATAATATGACAAACATCCTCATAAAGGCCAAATATGACAAACATCCTTTTCCAACCATACGTTGGGCCTTCAAATAAGAAATTACCCTGCTAGGAACAAACTCTAGAGAACCCGTCCATTCAACCTTCGGCAACCCCAGTATCGTCAATGTCACGATTTTTGTGTGACAGTCCAGAATAGCTTGACATGGAGACAACCAATCCATACCTAGGATTACATCGAAATCAACCATACCGAGTAATAAAATATCAACCCTAGTCTCCAGTTACCCAATAGTTACCACACACGACCGATACACACAGTCCACAGTAATAATATCGCCCACCGGTGTAGATACACTAACATGTGAAACTAAGGACTCACATGGCATATCCAGGTAATGAACAAAATACGATGATATATATGAATAAGTTGAACCAGGGTCAAATAATATAGAAGCCTCCCTGTGGCACACTGAAACAATACCTGTGATCACTACATCTGAAGCAACAACATCTGGCCTGGCAGGAAAAGCATAGAATCGGGCCTGACTGCCACCTGATCGGCCTCCCCCTCTTGGGCGACCCCTAGCTTCCTGACCCCCACCCCGAGCTGGCTGGGCGGGTGGTGGAACTGCTAGTGCTGGTGCCGTCAATCGAGGACTCTGCTGGGGAGCCCCACTCAACAGCCTAGGACACTCTCTCTTGAAATGAACAAATTCCCCGCACTCAAAACAACCCCTCCTCTGACGGAACTGCTGCTCCTGATATCTCGAGGAATTACCTGTAGAAGCCTGAGCGGACGAGGCATGATGAGAACTCTGCACTGGTAGTGCACTGAATGAAGACTGGCCTGAGTATGCACTGTAAGAACTGTGGCTAGTTGATGTACCACGATGAGCTGGACGACCCGTCTGAGCGTGTCTGTAAGAACGACCCCTACCGCGGTAAAACTGACCTCCTGAAGGAACACCACTATAATCACCTGGACCACGAGGCCTCTTAGCCTCCCTCTCTCCACGTTCCTGGCTACGAACCATCTCTATCTGCCGAGCAATGTCAACTACCTCATCAAAAGTAGCACCAGATATCCTCTCCCTAGTCATAAGTAACGGCAGCTGATATGTGAGGACATAAATGAACCTCCTAATCCTCTCTTTATCAGTGGGAACCAACCAGAATGCATGACGAGCTAACTCAGAAAATCTCATCTCATACTGCATCACAGACATACCATCCTGACGTAATTGCTCAAACTGTCTGCACAGCTCCTCTCTGCGAGACTGCGGCACAAACTTCTCCAAAAAGAGAACGGAGAATTCCTGCCATGTAAGTGGTACTGCACCAACTAGCCTGCGCCTCTCATAAGCCTCCCACCATCTGAAGGCAGCCCCAAAAAACTGAAAAGTAGTGAAAGAGACCCCACTGGTCTCCAGAATACCCGTTGTCCGAAGCATCCGCTAACACCTATCCAGAAAACCCTGAGCATCCTATGACTCAGTACCTCTAAATGGTAGAGGTCGAAGCCTCTCAAATCTCTCAAGTATCCTCTACTCATCATCTGCCATAACAGGAACTACCGGGGCCTGAGTAGCTACAGCCGGCTAGGCTGGTAGCGCCCTCGGCATCTGAAGTCCCTGTACTACCTGGTCTAGAGTACGGGCAACAGGGGTATGTGTACCTCCCCCGGCCTGAGAAGTGGCAGGTGCGTCTTGAGTCGAAACCACCTGAGCAAGACCAATGCAAGCTGCCAATATCTGGGCCAAAGTCTCCTAAAGGCCTGGAATCTCAATGGGCACAATTGGTGCCTGAGCTGGTCCTGTCGGCTCAGCTATATCTGGAATCTGCTTCTGACCTGGAGCAATTGGTGGTACTACAGGTGTGGGTCTAACTGTGGTATGAGCTACACCTCGACCTCTCGCAGCCCTAATTGGTGGCACTGGTGGATGACAGTCTGATCCGGTAGTATGTGTTCTCACCATCTGTGAGAGAATAGAATAACAGAAATTTAGTTTTCGAAATCAACAATTTTGCACGACAGAATACAAGAAAGTGAAATTTTCCTAAGGGTTCTGCAGCCTCTCGAAAATAAGTACAGACGTCTCCGTATCGATCCGCAAGACTATACTAAACCTGCTCATGACTCGTGAAGCCTATGTAACCTAGGCTCTGATACCAACTTGTCACGACCCAAAATCTGACATGTCGTGATGGCGCCTATCTCGAAACTAGGCAAGCCGATAACATCAATAACCCCTGATTTCCTTTAAGTTCGAAAAACATAATAATTTGAGTCTAATAAAAGGCCTCACAATTTCCGATACAAACACTCCCAAAACCTGGTGTCACTGAGTACATGAGCATCTAATTATGAATACAAGTCTGAAAAATACGGTCCGTAATAGTCTGAGACCAAATACAGTAAATAAGGAGATAGGGAAGGAGAGGCAAGGTCTGCGAAACACGGCAGCTACCTCAGAATCTCCGAAAAATCAGCTGAGTGATAGAATCAACACCCGATATGCCCGAGAATACCTGGATCTGCACAAGAAGTGCTGGGTATAGTATGAGTACAACCAAATAAGCAAGTAACAATAATAAATAAGGAGCTGAAGATAGTAACGAGCTACACAGTTATGGTTCATTTCCAGTAATTCCAGCAAAGAATAGACCTGCTATCAAATCTGGCAGTTTAATGTCAAATCAATTTTTATACAGATCTGTTCATGTAATCCGTATATAAAAATCTTTCAGAGATTTCACAACAATGACAGATAACAACTAAGTGCAACAACAAATAAAAATTAAGTACAACCTCTCAGGACAACAATCACTTACTGGGCTCCCAGCTCTCATTACTCGCTGGGCTCCTAGCCCTCATCACTCACTCTCAATGGGTACCCGTGCTCACTGGGGGTGTACAGACTCCGGAGGGGCTCCTACAGCCCAAGCGCTATAATCTGCACGGCCAACTCACGTGCTGTACGGACTACTCACGTGCCACAGTATCAATATCTGGATCCGCACGGCCAACTCACGTGTTGCACGGACAACTCACATGCTATAATATCAATATCTGGATCCGCACGGCCAACTCACGTGCTATAGTATCAATATCTCACAATCAGGCCCTCGGCCTCACTCAGTCATAAATCTCTCCAGTCTCTCGGGCTCTCAATAATCATGAAATCAGCCGAAACGACAAAGATATGATGCATCAATAATTAACAATAGAGACTGAGATAAAATAAACAACTAAATTGTGACTTAGTACCAAACAACAAATTAGCAGATAATTCAACATGTACACGACCTCTGTGGGTCTCAGCAGTACCAACATATAGCCTAAACATGGTTTCTAACATGCCTTACAGCCAAATTTCCATAACACATAGAGAGCATATAGCTAACAACAAGTTATTTAACTTTACAGTCTCACGGGACGGACCAAGCCATGATCCCCTCGGTGCATACCCACATGCCCGTCACCTAGCATGTGTGTCACCTCCAAAGTAATCACATGATACAAAAATCTGGGGTTTTATACCCTCGGGACCATATTTAAAACTGTTACTTACCTCAACCCGTGTAATTCTTTATTTCGCTATGCCCCAGCCATGAGAATTGGTCTTTGAAAGCCTCGTATCTAGCCACAATTAATTCGATTCAGTCAATATAAATTATTGTAATTAATTCCATAAGGAAATACTAATTTCCAATAAAATCCGAAATTAACTCAAAAATCGCCCGTGGGGCCCACGTATCGGAATCCGACAAAAGTAACAAAATATGAATGCCCATCCAACCATGAGTCCAACCATATATATTTCACCAAAATCCGACACCAACTCGACCCTCCAATCTTCAATTAAAGTCTATTAAGATTTCTACCATTGTAACCCAATCCTTACCCATTTGAACTTAACAATCTTTCTACAACCTTATTGGTATGCATACATAATACACTTACACCCAAGAATCATACTATTAATCACCCATTTTTACTACAAACGCGAAATTGAAGAATTAAGGAAAGAAATTCTTACCTCTTTGAAGCCCTAGCAAGATCCTTGTGAAATCTTCAAACCTTGAACAAGAATTGATGGATAAATGACTAAGTCTTCACTTTCTCTCTCTAAAATGCTCTCACCTCTCTCTAAAATATCAGATGAAACCCTTCAAAATGACCCCCAATAGTGTTTTATAAGAATGGGGTCGGGTTTATAAAACCGGAAAAATAAAGCTCCGGAACAGGTTCTGCGGTCGCATATGCGACCGCATAATCGTTGTCTAATACTGGCAAACATTTGTCTGTGTATGTGGTCACTATGCGGCCCGCATACCTATTCTATGGTCGCATAGTGACCGCAGAACAGTTATGCGGTAGCATAGTCGACCGCAGATTTCATCCAAACTGGCCCTCTTCTGCCTCACTTATACGACCATTATGCGGCCCGCAGAGTGATTATGCGGTCGCATAATGTACCACAGAAATGTGTTTTTCCGCCAAAAAATTTCCTTTACTTTTCCGTGCATTGTTCAACCTAAAAGGTACGAGTCGTTGTACTAATTGATCTACCTCGACACCACAAAACCTTAATTTCCTTAGCAAAAATTTTCTGGATCACTACACATACGTCAACATCTGGTCAACCTTTTCAACTAAATTTCGAAACCTTGGAACTAGGTGTTCCAAATCATTCAAAAACCTCACCGGACCCGAACCAATTACCCCCGGCAAGCCAAATAATAAATATAAAGCATAAATTGAGCAGTAAATGGGGAAATGGGGTTATAATACTCAAAACGACCGGCCGGGTCATTACATAAATTTCTCATATCCAATCCGAACTGCCCGAACGCCCACCCCTGGTATTGATGCCAGATACATGTACAATACTGAGTGATTGTGTGTGGATTGTGTGGGCATTTGGCAGACAGATTGAGTATTTCTGAGAGTGTGAGTACTTGGGGATATCACTGAGAAATCTTATATTTGACATGCATATTGACATGTAGGCATAGAGATATACCATTCCTTATTCTAGTTATATTTGACGTGTTGTTATGAGTATTGGTCTTCAATTGTGAACTTGAAAGCATGTCTAAATTTCTGTACCATGAACAAAGTAATTATGGAAATTTCTTTGAGTTATTTATTGCCATTATCATTATTATACTCGTGTTGTCATTATATTGGTTCTGACTGTATCCTTCTGAGCTCGTAACTGCTTTCAACCCAAGGTTAGGCATGTTACTTATTGAGTACATGGGTCAGTTGTACTCATACTATACTATGCACTTCATGTGCGGATCCAGGTACATCTAGACGTGGTGATTGCTAGATCTGTGCTAATACCTGCCTAGAGACTTCGAGGTAGCTGCTATGACATCTGCAGACCTTGACTCTCTTTCCTTTTTGTCTTTCTTTAGTATTTTTCTACTACACAGACAATTGTATTAGAGTTTTGGTTTATGTTGATATTTAGTGGTGCTCATGTACTCGTTGACACCAGTTTTGGCGATGGTTGTAATAGTGTTTCAGTTATTTTTATCAGATGTTTATGTTATTTCCTCTCTTGAGTTTATTACACCATGTTTTATTCAAATGTTTAGCTGTTATATGATTGTCGACTTGCCTACCAAGTGTGTGTTAGGCACTCACAACAAGTGAGATTTTGGGCCGTGACAGAGATAGAACGATTTTTTCGCTTCTTATTTAGAAAGGAGCTGTAAATGTAATGATAGTTTCTAAACAACTGGTAGGTCAGCAATCATTGCAATACCAAATCCGTTGGCTTGTCATATTACAAATTTAGAAATATTTTATAACTACAACAATAAAATTTGTTACAAAACAAAGATCAAACCTAAAGTTAGAAGAAATGAAGCAACATGATGCTATGTTGGAAAACAATCATACTATATTATAAGTGTGAAAACGTTTACGTAAAGTTATTTTACTAAAATATCCTTCAAAAGCTAATCGACCAAATTGCCCTTCACCTAAAGTCTTTCTCCTTAGTTATCATTATTTATTCTTTAAACCACTTAATTTGTAGATCTACGCACCAAAATATAATTAACAATTTAGTTATGTAATCTGAATGTGAATACGTGAGAAAGAAATAAAGAGAGTAATTAATTGCATTAATAGTTGTTCAATTAATATTATTCTTATGGGGATGTATGTAAAGGGTATACGTTAATGATTATTTAACTTCTCATTTCCAAAAGCTTGACTGTTTAATTTCTTAGATTACTTTAGATGTCACGACCCAATTTCACCTATAGGTCGTGATGGCGCCGAACACTACAGCTAGGCAAGTCAACTTAATAAATTAAGTATATATTGACAAAATGTAAAATCAAAAAAATAATAAAACATCAAATTCTACCAATGTGTGTGCCAAGAGCTGGTGTCACAAGTGTATGAGTATCTAGTAGATTATACAAAACCTCAAATACTGTTTGAAATAAAAATATACAGAATGAAAAATACAAGGAGAGACACTAGTAGCTGCAGAACGGCTCAGAAAGTGCAGCTCACCACTATGCCCCTGGATAACGTGGGTGTAAGACGATAGGTCCCCCACTAATACTTTCCTCAGGTCCTGCACAAAAAGTGCAGCAAGTGTAGTATGAGTACGTAAACAACGTGTACCCAGTAAGTATCAAGCCTAATCTCGATGTGGTAGAGACGAGATGGCCGACTGTGACACTCACTATGGGTCAATAATAATAATTGAAATACAACTAGGATATTTAAATCAGCATGATTTACAAAAATTACAATAATTTTTTTAAGCAGCGGAAATAATCAAATTCCTTCAAATGCAACAATTCTCAATATATTAATTAAATTCCTTAAATTCAAATAATTTCCAATTTATCAATTAATCTCATTTACAGGAATAACAATTAATTCCTTAACAAGCAGGAATAATAATTCATTAAATTTCAAGGATTATCCAATTTATCAATTAGCTTCGCAAGCTGAAATAACTATTAAAGTATCGTGTAATTATTATTAGTAAGCACGATTTCTGCCGAGGACGTACAACCTAATCCAGAGTGTCGTGTACACTGTCGAGGGACGTGCGGCACGATTCATAGATGCATCTATCCTACTGAGGAGTTTGGCCCGCTCCACAAGAAAGGGGGACATTTTCTTATGTACCTCCGGAAGGAGAGTATATTTATTATAAGTTAAATTCCGGAGGAGAACAATTTCTTTTAACAATTAATTAATTTAAATAGAAAGTCAAGCGTATGAGATTTCCGTATATTGTGAATTGTTAGACAAAGATATTAAAGGATGGAAATCTCATATGCTTGATTTTCTATTTAAATTAATTAATTGTTAAAAGAAATTGTTCTCCTCCGGAATTTATCTTATAATAAATATAAATAAATATATATATATTTATTTATTATTAATATTAATTAAACAAAGAATACAATGTACACAAGTAATTCATGATTTGAGTCTAAAACTACCCGGACTTTAGCATTAATAGTAGCTACGCACGGACTCTCGTCAACTCGTGTGTACGTAGCCCCCGCAATTAGCAACAATTATTTAATTTAATCCCTATGGGGTAATTTTCCCCTCACAAGATTAGACAAGAGACTTACCTTGTCTCAAAGTCCACTTTCCAATTATCGCGTCGCGTAAAATTCTCGATTCGATACTGAAAAATCCGAAACTATCCAAAAGTTATAAAAACTAATTAATATATGTTCAATAATTTGAAATTCATCTATTAAATAAATTACCCTATCTAAAATGGTAAAATTTTTAAAATTCACCCCGGTCCCACATGCCCGAATTCCGGATGGAAACGTTACCCATAATCTGAAGAACTCAAATATATAATTTCTATCAAATTCCATAACTATTTTCGTGGTTAAAATCTCACTTTTATAAAAATCTAGGTTTTTCACCTAAACCCTTGATTTCTAAGATTTACTAGTTATAATCTACCTATAATCTATGTATTTAACTCAACGGGTGTGGAATCAACTTACCTCCAAGTTGTTAGTTGAAAACTCCTCTCAAAAAGCTCCAAAATCGCCCAAGAATGGAAGAAAATGGGCTCAAAATGACTGAGCCCCGATTTTTAACACATTCTGCCCAACAATCATTTTCGCATCTGCGGACAGTGTACCGCACCTGCGGCTTTCGCAGGTGCGAGTTTCACTCGCCTGGGCCAAGGTCGCTTCTGCGCACCAACGCGCAGGTGCGCAAATTCTCCGCATCTGCGGTCCACTGCCCCTCCCCCTTTTCCGCTTCTGCGCACAAGGACTCGCATCTGCGAGGTTCGCTCCTGCGAGCTACTGCCGCACCTGTGAATGTCGCACATGTGACTGGCCAAGCGCATGTGCGATTCTAATAGTAGCTGGGAGCTTCAGTTTTGGCTCCCAACTTCCAACTTAGTCTGAGCCTCGTCCGATTGACACTCGGGGCCCCCGGGACCCTGCCCGAACATACCAACAAGTTTAAAATCATAAAACGGACTTGCTCGAACTCTCGGAACGCGTAAAATAACATCAACTATAAGAATCATACCCTAAACCAAATTGATTCAAACTTAAGAATTCCAAGTTCTTCAATTTACTTCCAATGCGCCGAAATATACTTAAACTACTCGGAATGACACGAAATTTTGCGTGCAAGTCTTAAATCACTATACAAAACTATTCCCAAACTCAAAATTCCAAACGGACTTCAATTACTCAAAAACCTACCCCAAACCAAATTTTAAAAATTTTAAACCTTCAAATAGTTGATTTTTACTATTAAGCGTCAAAATGCTCCCGGGTTATCCAAAACCCGATTCGGACATACGCCCAAGTCCAAAATCATCATGCGAACCTATTGGAACTGTCAAATCCCGATTACGGGGTCGTTTTCTCAAAATGTTGACCGAAGTCAAACTTGTCCATTTAAAGCTAACTTAAGGAACCAAGTGTTCCGATTTCAACTCACACACTTCCAAATCCCGAACCAACCATCCCCGCGAGTAATAAATTAATAAAAGCATGTTCGGGAAGTTTTATTTTAGGGAACGGGTTTCTAAAAGTTAAAATAATCGGTTGGGTCATTACATTCTCCACCTCTTAAACAAACGTTCATCCTCGAATTGGTTTAGAATAATACCTGGAGTGCTAAATAAGTGTTGATATTTGCTTCGCAGGTCCTCCTCGGCCTCCCAGTCGCTTCCTCGACTGGTTGGCCCCTCCACTGGACCTTTACTGCAGAAATCCTCTTGGACCTCAACTGGCGAACTTGTTTATCAACAAAGGCAAATGGCTCTTATTCATAACCCAAACTCTTATCTAGCTAAACTGTGCTGAAGTCCAACAAATGTGATAGGTCAGCATGATACTTCCGGAGCATAGATACATGAAAAATCGAATGAACTCCCGATAGACTGGAGGCAATGCAAGCTCATAAGCAACCTCCCCAACTCGTCTCAACACCTCAAATGGGCCTATAAACCTTGGGCTCAACTTGCCCTTCTTCCCGAATCTCATAATTCCTTTCATCGGCGAAACCTTCAAGAGAACTTTTTCACCTACCATAAATGATATATAACGAGCTTTCTGATCCGCGTAACTCTTCTGTCTGGACTGTGCTGTACGAAGTCGCTCCTGAATCAACTTTACCTTTTCCAAGGCATCCTTTACCAAATCAGTAGCATATAACTTAGCCTCACAAGGCTCAAACCATCCGATAGGTGAACGACATCGACGGCCATATAAAGCCTTAAATGGATCCATCTCGATGTTGGATTGGTAGCTGTTATTATAATAAAACTCGGCCAAAGGCAGGAAACGATCCCACTGACCTCCAAATTCAATCACAGATGCCCTGAGCATATCCTCCAAAATCTGAACTGTCCGCTTTGACTGCCTGTCGGTCTGCGGATGAAAGGTTGTCCTGAGCTCTACACGGGTCCCTAATTCACTTTGTACTACTCTCCAGAAATGTGAAGTAAACTGAGGGCCTCTATATGATATAATGGAAATTGGCACACCGTGCAACCGAACTATCTCCTGAATATAAATCTGGGCCAACCTCTCTGAAGTATACGTAGTCACAACAGGAATAAAATGTGCCGACTTGGTCAACAATCACCCAAACTGCATCAAACTTCCTCAAGGTTCGCGGCAACCCAACTGCAAAGTCCATAGTAATTCATTTCCATTTCCACTCTGGTATAGTCATCTGCTGAAGTAGGCCGCCTGGCCTCTGGTGCTCATATTTAACTTGCTGGCAATTTAGACACCTAGCTACATACTCAACTATGTCCTTTTCATTCGTCGCCACCAATAATGCTGCCTCAAGTCACGATACATCTTCGTAGCACCTGGATGAATAGAATACCGAGAATTGTGTGCCTCCTCCAGGATCTTTTTTCTCAGTTCATCCACATTAGGAACACACAGATGATCCTGGAGTCGTAGAACACCATCCGCACCAATAGTAACTTCCTTGGCACCACCTCGTAGTACCATTTCTCGAAGAACCATTAAGTGTGGGTCATCATACTGGCGAGCCTTGATCTGTTCAAATAGTAAATACTGAGCTATGACGCATGCAAGAACTCGGCTGGGCTTTGAAATATCTAGCCGCACAAGTCTGTTGGCCAATGACTGGATATCCAAAGCTAATGGCCTCTCTTCTGCTGAAATGAAAGCCAAACTACCCATACTCTCCGCCTTTCTACTCAAGGCATTTGCAACTACATTTGCTTTACCTGGATGATATAGGATAGTAATATCATAATCTTTTAGTAATTCCAGCCATTTGCGCTGCCTCAAATTTAGGTCCCTCTGCTTGAACAAATGCTGCAAACTGCGATGATCAGTATAAACTTCACAAGACACCCCATAAAGATAATGCCTCCAAATCTTAAGGGCGTGAACAATTGCAGCTAACTCCAAATCATGTACCGGATAATTCTGCTCGTGGGGCTTCAACTGACGTGAAGCATATGCAATAACTCTCCCTTCCTGCATTAATACACAACCCAAACCAACGCGTGAAGCGTCGCAATACACTGTATACATTCCTGAACCGGAAGGTAACACTAACACCGGTGTTGTTGTTAATGCTGTCTTGAGCTTCTGAAAGCTTGACTCATAATCATCGGACCATCGGAACTGAACACCCTTCTTGGTTAATTTGGTCAAAGGTGCTACAATAGATGAAAAACCTTCCACAAACCAACGATAATAACCTGTTAAACCCAAAAAACTCCTGATCTCAGTCGCCGAAGTGGGACGATGCCAATTCTTAACTGCCTCAATCTTTTTGGGATCAACCTTAATACCATCACCCGATACAATATGTCCCAAAAATGCTACAGACTCAGCCAGAACTCACATTTAGAGAACTTAGCATATAGCTTTTGTTCCCGCAATGTATGAAGCACTACTCTCATATGCTGCTCATGATCCTCCTTACTTCGCGAGTAGATCAAGATGTCATCAATGAAGACAATGACAAACAAATCAATATATGGCCTGAATACCCTGTTCATCAGATCCATAAACGCTGCCGGGGCAATAGTTAAACCAAAAGACATTACCAGAAACTCATAATGACCATATCTAGTACGAAAAGCAGTTTTCGGAACATCCGAATCTCGAACTTCAACTGATGGTACCTCGACCTCAAGTCGATATTAGAGAACACCCTAGCATCTTGCAACTGGTCAAATAGATCATCAATACGCGGCAACGGGTACTTGTTCTTAATAGTAACTTTGTTCAATTGGCGATAATCAATACACATTCGCATTGTTCCATCTTTCTTTTTCACAAATAATACCGGTGCACCCCAAGGCGATACACTCAGTCTGACGAACCCTTTGGCTAGTAACACTTCAAGTTGTTCTTTTAATTCTTTCAATTCTTTCGGAGCCATGCGATACGGTGGGATAGATATAGGCTGGGTATCTGGAGCCAAGTCAATACAAAAATCAATATCACGATCAGGTGGCATACCTGGAAGATCTGAAGGAAATACATTGGAGAACTCCTGAACTACTGGCACTGAATCAATAGCCGGAGTCTCTGCAGTAGTATCCCGAACATAGGCTAGATAAGCCAAACAACCCTTCTCAACCATGTGTTGAGCCTTTATAAAAGAAATAACCCGATTAAATGAACTTATCGACGAATCCTTCCACTCCAGCCTAGGAAAAGATGGAATAGCCAAAGTAACAGTTTTTGCATGACAATCTAGAATAGCATGATATGGAGATAACCAGACCATACCCAGAATAATTTCAAAATCAATCATCTCGAGGAATAAGAGATCTACTCTAGTTTCATAACCACAGAATGTAATAATACAAGATCGGTAGATCCGATTCACAATAACAGAATCGCCTACAGGAGTGGACACATAAAGAGGAGTACTCAAGGACTCACGAGAAACACCCAGGAATGAAGCAAATAGAGATGACACATATGAATACATGGATCCTAGATCAAATAATACTGAGGCATCTTTGCCGCGAACAGAAATAATACCTGTAATCACAGCATCTGAGGCCTCTGCATCTGGTCTAGCTGGAAAAGCATAGAATTGAGCTGGAGCGCCAACTGGCTGGCCTCCGCCTGGCTGACCTTCACCTCTAGGACAGCCCCTACCCACCTGTCCTCCACCTCTTGGTGGTCGGACTACTGGTAAAGCAGCTGGTCCGGTAAGCATAGGCTGCTGACCCTGCTGTACTGGTTTACCCCGAAGCCTGGGGCAAAACCTCTGCATGTGACTGGGATCTCCGCACTCGTAACAACTCTTCGGTGCGATGGGCTGCTGACAAAGAGTCTGGCCCTGGGGACCTGAATACCCACTGAGAGGACCCTAAATAGCTGGTGGGCGGTAAGAACTCTCTGGTATAGCACTGAGATAAGGTCTCACTTGAGTATCCCGAGGAGGTGGTGGTGCTGGAAATGGGGGTCTGCTGGACTGCCCCCTCACGAACTGACCTCTCCAGAGTACCTGAACCGCTTTTCACTCATAATCTACTCTCGACTCCGCTGACGCACACCCTCAATCCTCCGGGCTATCTCCAGAACTAGCTCATAAGAAGTACCTATCTCAACCTCTCGAGACATAGTGGCCTGAATGCCAGTATGTAAACTGGCTACAAACCTCCGCACTCTCTCCGCCTCAGTAGGGAGTATCATAAGTGCATGGCGAGATAATTCAGAAAACCTCGCCTCATAATCGGTCACTGACATCTGAACCTGCTAGAGCTGCTTAAACTGAAACTGCAACTCTTCCCTTTGGGAGGGTGGAATATACATGTCCAACAAGATACGGGTGAACCTGTCCCAAGTCATAGGAGGAGAATCTGCTGGTCTGCCAAGAACATAAGACTGCCACCATCTACGGGCTCTGCCCTCTAGTTGAAAAGTAGCGAAGTCAACCCTATGAGATTCCAATATCCTCATGTTGTGCAGTCTATCCCTACAATGATCAATGAAGTCCTGTGGATCCTCATGTCGCTCACCCCCGAAGACAGGAGAATGTAGTCTAGTCCATCGGTCCAATAATTTTTGAGGATCGGCGGCTACAGCTGGCTTGGGCTCAGGTGTAGCTGCTGCCACCGGTTTGGCTCCACCCATAGGTAGTGCACCCTGGGTCTGATATACAGCAGCTGCCGGTCCATGAGCCTGCGCGGTAGGGATATGTGCTCCCCCACCCGCCTGAGGTGTGGTTGGGTCTGCCGGAAATAAACTGGCCTGAGTCATATTGTCCATGAACCGCAGCATACGACCCATGACATCCTGAAATCACGGTGCAGATGTGAAATCCACTAGAGCTGGCTCTGCCACAGGTACCTCATCCTGTTCCTCAACAATGGGGTTCTCTGTTGGACCCACTGGCGGCATAACTGGAATAGTCCTGGGACGTCCTCGCCCTCTACCACGGGCTGGAGACCTCCCTCTGCCTCTGCCTCGGCCTCTAGCAACTGGGGGAGTAGCTCTTCCCTAGCCTGAAACCTCATTCGAGCGCGTTCTCACCATCTGAGAGAGAATAAGAGAAGGATATTTAAAAC
This sequence comes from Nicotiana tomentosiformis, assembly GCF_000390325.3. NCBI lineage: Eukaryota > Viridiplantae > Streptophyta > Magnoliopsida > Solanales > Solanaceae > Nicotiana > Nicotiana tomentosiformis. The sequence goes on from NC_090819.1 coordinate 20,146,812, forward strand.
TACATCAATTGTACGATGGAATATGAAGAAAGGTAATTCCCTAACACCTTATAGCCTCTCGAAGATAAGTACAAACGTCTCTGCACCGATCCACAAGACTCTATTAGGCCTGCTTATAACTTGTAAGACCAACGTGAACCTAGTGCTTTAATACCATATTGTCACGACTCAATTTCACCTATAGGTCGTGATGGCACCCAACACTACAGCTAGGCAAGCCAACTTAATAAATTAAGCATATATTGACAAAATTTAAAACCAAAAAAATAATAAAACACCAAATTCTACCAATGTGTGTGCCAAGAGCTGGTGTCACAAGTGTATGAGTATCTAGTAGATTATACAAAACCTCAAATACTGTTTGAAATAAAAATATACAGAATGAAAAATACAAGGAGAGACACTAGTAGCTGCAGAACGGCTCAGAAAGTGCAGCTCACCACTATGCCCCTGGATAACGTGGGTGTAAGACGATAGGTCCCCCACTAATACTTTTCTCAGGTCCTGCACAAAAAGTACAGCAAGTGTAGTATGAGTACGTAAACAACGTGTACCCAGTAAGTATCAAGCCTAATCTCGATGTGGTAGAGACGAGATGGCCGACTTTGACACTCACTATGGGTCAATAATAATAATTGAAATACAACTAGGATATTTAAATCAGCATGATTTACAAAAATTACAATAATTTTTTTAAGCAGCGGAAATAATCAAATTCCTTCAAATGCAACAATTCTCAATATATTAATTAAATTCCTTAAATTCAAATAATTTCCAATTTATCAATTAATCTCATTTACAGGAATAACAATTAATTTCTTAACAAGCAGGAATAATAATTCATTAAATTTTAAGGATTCTTCAATTTATCAATTAGCTTCGCAAGCTGAAATAACTATTAAAGCATCGTGTAATTATTATTAGTAAGCACGATTTCTGTCGAGGACGTACAACCTAATCCAGAGTATCGTGTACACTGTCGAGGGACGTGCGGCACGATTCATAGATGCATCTATCCTACTGAGGAGTTTGGCCCGCTCCACAAGAAAGGGGGACATTTTTTTTATGTACCTCCGGAAGTGAGTATATTTATTTATGAATTTGCGCGTTCGCAGGTGCGCAAATTCTCCGCATCTGCGGTCCACTACCCCTCCCCCTTTTTCTGCTTCTGCGCACAAGGACTCACATCTGCGAGGTTCTCTCCTGCGAGCTACTGCCGCACCTGTGAATGTCGCACCTGCGGCTGGCCAAGCGCAGGTGCGATTCTGACAGTAGCTCGGAGCTTCAGTTTTGGGTCCCAACTTCCAACTTGGTCCGAGCCTTGTCCGATTGACACTCGGGACACCCGGGACCCCGCTCGAACATACCAACAAGTTTAAAATCATAAAACGGACTCGCTCGAACTCTCGGAACGCGTAAAACAACATCAACTATAAGAATCATATCCTAAACCAAATTGATTCAAACTTAAGAATTTCAAGTTCTTCAATTTCCTTCCAATGCGCCGAAATATACTTAAACTACTCGGAATGACACAAAAATTTACGTGCAAGTCTTAAATCACTATACGGAACTATTCCCAAACTCGGAATTCCAAACGTATTTCAATTACTCAAAAATCTACCCCCAAACCAAATTTAATGAATTTTAAACCTTCAAATAGTTGATTTTTACTATTAAGCGTCAAAACGCTCACGGGTTATCCAAAACCCGATTCGGACATACGCCCAAGTCCAAAATCATCATGCGAACCTATTGGACCCGTCAAATTCCGATTCCGGAGTTGTTTCCTTAAAATGTTGACCGAAGTCAAACTTGTCTATTTAAAGCTAACTTAAGTAACCAAGTATTCCGATTTCAACTCACACACTTCCAAATCCCGAACCAACCATCCCCGTGAGTCATAAATTAATAAAAGTATGTTCGGAAAATTTTATTTTAGGAAACGGATTTCTAAAAGTTAAAATGACCGATTGGTCATTACATTAGATGTGAATCTTGGCCTATAAATACATTTTCTTGAGAGATAAATGCCTTGGTAACTTGAAAAGTTCTGTCGTCCGTGGTTGGAGAGATGTGCACGGAGACGATAAGTGGCCATAGAGTTCTCCTCAAATATATTTAAAGATCAATCTACCTTTATCTAATATCGTAAATGGATTGGCATCTCCAATATAGAAGATTTGTAGGGTATAAAACTTTTTATTTTTATCTTTCCTTCAGATTAACAACTTGCAAGCTTAAGTTTGGCAACTTGCATTCAAACAGCTCAATGTTGTTTTTCTCCTTTTTTGTAATTGTTGTCATTTCAATTTTGAAATGTTCTCATGGTCTATTTTATTGTTGAAGCCTTATGCTACTATTTCCTTGTGTAAGGTTTTAAAGTATCTTTTTCACACATATTCATGATTTTGAACGTGTGTGAATTTTCAGAATGCACCAGCAATTGTTTTGCTTTTTTGTTGGAACTTGTTTATGTTACAAACTGAAATTCATTTGTTTTATCATCTCCATTTTCTTATCATTACAAGAATTTCTAAAATTCTGAAGAAATTCTAGCATTATACACAAAGTTATATTTCAAGAATAACATGCTCTAGCAGTTGGAGTCTAAGTTGCAATTGCAATGTGGATTCATCATTAACTGTGGGTATTTGGGGATCCATCACTCATCCCTGCCATCTTCCTTTATAAATTTAGCTAAATAGGATCCATATTAATAGTGCTTAAAATTTTCTCTTGAATTTTTATTTTATGACTCAAATATATATTTTAATAATATTTATGCAATATTTTTAAAATCTTATACTAATTAATATGGATGCGCGTGTCCAAAAGCTTGTAGAACAAAAAGCAACAAGTTCATCTCTCATCTAAACGAATAATTTAGGATTAACATGACTTATTTTATCCTGAAAATCTGAACTAAAAATCTTAATTTCAAGATATTTGTATCCCAAAAAAATTGAACAAAAAAACTGAAATTCAGAACATATTTGACTAATTTCTAAATAGCATCCCTTTAGAGTAACTACCTATGTCATTTATACATAATGTTGTAGACTTGTAGTAGATGATGAATAAGGGAAAGACTTTAAGCCCAATTTTCAAATGAGTCTAAAAGTCCTGCGTCCTGAGCCTATAGGGGTCGTTTGGGTATCGGTTAGAGTTATACAAGTATTAGTTATACATGTATTAGTTATGCAGGAATAAATAATGCAGAGATTAGTTATGCAGGGATAAGTTATGCAAGGTTGAGTTATGTTGAGATTAGTTATGCGATGATTAGTTATGCGGTAGTTATATAAGGATTAGTAATATAAATGTAATGTGAGTGTTATTTATTATTAGCTTACTTTATTTTATTAAAATTGTTAGTATAGTTTAAATATATATTTTTAAATAAAAAATACAAGTTTGAATAAAGGGTATTCTTGTCATTTTGTATTTTAATACAAGTATTACTAATACATGTATAAGTTATTCCATCTTCTACCCTGCATAAATAATACATAGATTCCCTCATAACTTATACATGTATTAGTTAGGCGGAAAAGAAAAATATGAACTAAACATTATATTAGCAATGCTATATTTTATGTGGAAAAGAGGAAAAAACAAACATTGTATAACTTATGCTAGCTTCTATGTGGAGATTATTTTTTCCCCTTCTTCTAACCAAACAATGTATAAAGTTATCCTAATTTTAATACATGAGTAACTCCTCTCTAACCGGCTACCAAATGATCCCGTAGTGTAACGAGATACTGAAGAAAAAGGGTCCAAGACCCGAATGTCGTTACCGTACGAATCACTCATGATTATGCTTTCATTAAACTGGCCTGAACTTTGACCCAAACCTCCAAAAACAACGGCCGGATTGGTTCGAATTTCTCAGTATTGAACCGGTTCTTCTGCAAACAGAAGCGGACCTACATGGGGAGTAGAGGAGTCACCAGAACCCGTTAATCTCTGTAAAAATCATGTATATATATTTGTATATACGGCAAGGACCCCTTAAATAATGTTTGATGTGCCCCTCAAACACAAAAGATATACTGGCTCCGCTGATTTACCATAATATTTTCTGCCCAACTTGATTTTTTTTCTTTATCTTTTCTAAGTTCATGAACAATTATTTAGCACTAGTACATAGTAGTCAACTTGTACACAAAATAGTCTCAAACCGTTCTAGACATCGAAAATGTAATACAGAGAGACATAAGAAAATATTAAAGGAAATTGAAAAGGGATAAGATATTCCATTAGCAAGAAGCCAATAATCTTCTTTATCATGATAACGAAGTTTATAATCATTACCATTTTCTTGACATATATAAAAATAAGTAATTTAATTTTTCTCAAAAACAGTAATAAAAAAAACTCTAAAAAAGCTTCTATCTACAAAGATCACTTTGGGAAAGTAGCAGACGTCTGTCGATTCAACGACACACTACAACAAGTGTGATCTTTAACGATGAAATTATTAGCTACAATAGAAAAAACGTCACTAATTATTCATTTTCCGTGACAAAAATAACAATTCGTACTTAAATTCATGAAGGGTGAATTTTTAGTGACGAAATTCAAATTCCGTAGCAAATAATTTGTCTACTAAAGTTTCCCACAAAATAAATGGATTGGCGCCAAAAATTGAGTAATATTAGCCACAAAATTAAAGGTATTGGTGACAAATTAGTTTTGTCACTAATGTTCTAGACAATTTGTGACAAATCAGTATTTGTCTTAAAACTAATTATATTTTGGATACGAATAAGTTTTGTCACTAAAAGTATGCAATTTAAATGGCGACAAACTAAAATTTGTAGTTAAATGGTGTAAACTTTAGCCAAAATTTTTTATAATTTTTGTGACCATATTTTTTGTCACTAAAGCATAAACAATTAGTAACAAGCATAGTATCGTCTCTATTTAATCCACAAAACTATTAGCTACCGCTGAAAATTCGTCACTAATTATTCACTATTTGTGACAAAAATTACACATGTACTTAAATACACTAGTGTAACGACCCAACTTATCATTTTAACAATTTATATCCTGTTCAGTGACTTAAGGTCTTCAGCAGCCTCACAATATGTATTATGACCCGCTTGTGTGGTCGAGTTTGATTTACGGATGATTCAGAGTAGTTTGGGACACTTAGTCCCTAAGACAAAAGCTTAAGTCTTCAGATTTTGACCGTAGTCAGAACTATGTGAAAATGACTCCAAAATAGAGTTATGTCAGTTCTGTTAGCTCCGTTGGGTGATTTGGGACTTAGGAGCGTGTCCGGACTGTGAATCTGAGGTCTGTAGCCAATTTAGGCTTGAAATGCGAAAGTCAAATTTTTGAGAAGTTTGACCGGAGGTTGACTTTTTGATATCGGTGTCGAAATGCGATTCTGAGAGTTGGAACAGCTTTGTTATGCTATTTGGGACTTGCCTGCAAAATTTGATGTCATTCCGGGTTGGTCTGATAGGTTTCAGCACGAGTTTTAGAAGTTGGAAGCTTTGGAAGTTCATAAGTTCGATTCGTGGTACGATTTTTATTTTCGGTATTATTTGATGTGATTTAAAACCTCGAGCGAGTCCGTGATAGGTTATGGAACTTGTTGGTATGTTTAGACGGGGTCCCAGGGGCCTCGGGTGTGTTTCGGGGTGGTTTCGGACCAAATTGGAGCTGTTTGGACTGTTGTTGCTGAAGTCTGGTTTCCTTCTTCGCGAACGCAAAGGGAGTCCCGCGTTCGCGAAGAGGAATTGGAGGTGCTGTTGGTTTGGCCTTCGCGAACGCGAAGAAGGGGACGTGAACACAAAAAAAGAACTGGACAAGCCGTCGCGAACGCGGCCAAGGCAACGCGAACGCGAAGAAGAAAGGAAGAGTGGGGCCTGAGGTCGTTTGGCCTTCGCGAACGCGGAGAGGAAATGATGGGGCAGAAGCAGTTGGCCTTCGCGAACGCGACGAGGAGGTCGCGAACGCACTGAAGGATTTGAGGCAGTTGGGTTTTGGCCTTCGCGAACGCGAAGCAATGGTCGCGAACGCGAAGAAGGCCTATCTGGGCAGAATTAAAAGTCCCAAAAATGGGGGTTTGAGTTCATAACTCAAAATCAAATTTGGAGCTCGGTAGAAGGCGATATTCGGAGAGATTCTTGCATGGGTGTTTGGGGTAAGTGATTCTTATCCAGTTTTGATTAATTTTCATGATTATGTCTTTGAATCCATCATTTAATTCGGATTTAATGGAGGAAAAATCAAGATTTTTGTAAAATCTTCCAAAAACAAAAATTTAAGATTTGGAAGTCGAGTTGTTATTGGAATTCGATAAAATTGGTATGGTTGAACTCGTATCGGAATGGGTGTTCGGATTTCATGAAAATTATACCGGGTTCCGATAATATTCCAACAAACATAACAGTGAAATACCACTCTTATAACCAACAAATATCAACGGTGAAATGCCACCCTTATCTCCCCAAAATAACAACTCACACAACATAACAATTTACACGGAAAATTATCACAACAACATAATAAAATCAATTCATATCACAATTTTCTCAATGGCCACAACCAAATTTTAAAGATATAACAACATCAATTAATTTTACAACAAATAGCCCAAGGCTCCACACAATGTATATTATAACCAAAAATAATCAATTCGGATAGAAATTGCTCAGCATAAAGCAAAACCTTCATTAATGCAAATTTATATAATTATATTAACACTTATTCTTAAGCTCGCTTAAATTAATTATTTGCATAAGAAATTTATTTTGGAATTTATTTCCAAGAAATATTAAACCATTAATACTCACGAAATTTCATAAATATTTCAAGTAACAATCACATCAAATTGTCATATAACAACAGATTCAACAACAACAAGGATTTAGGCACGACAAATAAATGATTGAATATATACCAATCAATTACCAAATTTACCACACAATATGCTCAGGACTTTAACTCAATAAAATTTACACTTATAAGCCGAGTACATACTCGTCACCTCGCGTACACGGCTTTTCATATTTCACAAATGGCACATAAGACTCGATGACTAAGGGGTAATTCCCCCATTCGAGGTTAATCAAGACACTTACCTTTTTGAAGTTATGCCGATATTTCAAAATCGCCTTCTTGCTTGAATTGGCTTCCGGACCGCTCAAATCTATTCAAACCAGTTGTATAACTTCATTAAAATTCATTGAAAATATTTTCGGATAATAAAACGTTGACTTAGAAATTTATTCCAAAAAGTCAACAAAAGTCAACGCGATGCTCGCCCCTCAGAACCCGACATAATTTTCATGAAATTCGAACACCCATTCCGATACTAGTTCAACCATACCAATTTTATCGAATTTCAATAACAAATCGACCTCCAAATCTTAAATTTAAACCAAGAGGGTTTTCTAAAATTTTCAACCCAATTCACTAATTTAGTGATAAAAACAACAATAGATTCATGTAATTTAACCAAAATCAAGTTAAGAATTCTTACCCCAATATTTTTCTTGAAAAACTCTCGAAAGTTCGCCTCACCCGAGCTTCCTTGCTCCAAAAATGGAAGACTCCCCTCGCTTTTGCGATGAACAAATTGTTCAAAAGTCATTTTCAAACTCTTCTCCGACAACCTATAATATAATGGTCGTAACTTTTTGTACAAAACTCCAAATGATGAATGGTTTGACTTTCTGAAAACTAGGCTCCAAGGGCTATAACTTTCATTTGTTGCTCATCTCCCAACTCCTTATATATTACGAGATATCAGATTCCAAAGTTAGCTCTATGCAACAGAAATTTCCAAACGACAAATGGTTTACCTTTCTGAAACCTAGACACAAAGGGTTACAACTTTCATTTTTGGATCATCTCCAAATTCCTTATAGATTGCGAGATATGATCCTCTAAATTCAGACGGCGAACAGCAAAATTTTCTTCTTCGCGAACGCGAGAACCTCTTCGCGAACGCGAAGAACAAAGTCCTAACAGCAAAATGCTTCTTCGCGAACGCGAGAGGCTCCTCACGAATGCGAAGAACAACACCAGAACCAGCAACCAGCAGCATCAAAACACCCAAACTTGATCTGGAATCACCCCGAATCAAACTCGAGGCCCCCGGGACCCCGTCCAATCGTACCAACCAGTCCCAATACATAACACGAATCTGCTCGAGGCCTCAAATCACATCAAACAACATCAAAGCCATGAATCATACCCCAATTCAAGCCTAATGAACTTTGAAATTTCAAATTCTATATCTTGTGCCGAAACACATCAAATCAATCTGGAATGACTTCAAATTTTGCACACAAGTCATAATTGACATAACAAAGCTATTCCAATTTCTAGAATCGGATTCCGGCCCCGATATCAAAAAGTCAACCACCCGGTCAAACTTCCCAAAAATTCATCTTTCGTCATTTCAATCCAAATTCCTCTACGAACCTCCAAATAATTTTTCGGACACGCTTCTAAGTCCATAATCACCATACGGAGCTATTGATATCATCAAAATTCTATTCTGGAGTCGTCTTCATACAGTTCCGACTACGATAAAAATCCTAAGACTTAAGCTTCCGTTTTGGGGACCAAGTATCCCAAATCACTCCAAATCATCCGGTAACTGAATTCAATCACGCACGCAAGTCAATACATATAATAAGAAACTGCTTATGTCCTTATGCCACCGGCGGGGCTTAAATTCTTAAAACGACAAGTCGGGTCGTTACATTCTCTACCTCTTAAACAAACATTTGTCCTCGAACGTGCTAATTATTATTATAAGGTTACCAAATTGATGATTTTTACTTTTACATATATACTCACGGTTGGTCCCACGTTACTGCATTGGAGGTAAGTCTGGTAACACCATCTCATTTGAGATTATTTTTTTTATCCGTATTTGTGAACCTTAATACCAATTTCTTGCACTCCATACATTTCAGAAAGTACGATTTTTCATCAACGCACGGTATTAGTCTCAACTGGCAGTAGCAACTCGTGCCTACGCACACATCAACTTTTTTGATAGTGTTGAAGTACTTCAAAATTTTTCTGGGGTGTTACATTCTTCCCCTCTTAGGATCATTCGTCCTCAAACACATAACATAATTTATCTCTTCTTTCACACATATCAATCTCCCAATTATTTTTTCTAACTCTCAAATTTTTCAGAAAATTTTGGCAGAGTCTCCCCTGTAAATGGGCCTATCCACCTGCCAGAGTAATACCAAAATAACTCCTAACAACACATCCACAAGGTATATATCAATAACACCGATCTCAGCATTACAAGCATTGCATTATCATTATGATATCAGGACATGAAGTACATCATATGTATGCTCATCACCACATCTCAGGTCTTAAAAGTTGTTCATAATTAATTCCAACATCATCAATTAATCGCATATTAACCAGTACCTCATTTTATTTTATTTTTCACAACACTGACAATATAATATGAGGCATGAAGACCTCATAACTATTTTTCCGATTTAACGAGTCACATTTAACACCACCTGGGCACTCATCTTATAGGTTAAAACTCAATGTTTACAGCACGAAAATGGCTGAATATACACAGAAAATATACAAGAATTATCAAATAAGTCTAACAGGCATGACTCCCTATTAATATTATTGTAAAAATTACATTTCACAAAGGGAAAAATTTTAAACTCATAAATATTTCACCACAAGGACCTCGTCCTTACATAACATCCACCGCGGCTTGAAACCCGGTTTAATTATTTCACATCATGTAAAAACAAATGCGAGGATCTCATCTTCAACTCCGAATCATAAGTATGTTGCACATTGTGCCAACTGAAATTTTCAATTTCCTTTCTTTCTTCTTTTCAATATATTTCATAAACAATTTTCATAACATATAATGAACCCTCATACCGGTAGGGCGTATAATTCATAAAAATTGGAATCAATTATTCCGAAACACATTTAACCCACTGTAATGAATAATAAAAATTACTTTTGGACTTATAGCCCTCAATGGTGTACAGAAATAAATGACAGACACGGGCTCACACCTTCAAATCTCCCAACATAGATAAACATATAAGTGGGTCACAAATTTTCGAAGCTCACCCATAAGTGGAGCATAATAGGAGGACTCACCTCAATATTCAGAACCGAATCAAATTAATGAAAAATATCCTTTTATAATAAAATCAGGATCGTACATGTAATGACACCATCTGGTGTATTGGCCCCAGCCAATATCATAGTGATTATATCAACGGGTCGGACCTCCACCTCTTAGACGCCCACTACCCGCCTGTCCTCCACCTCTAGCTGACTGTGCACGTGGAGTATCAACTGGAATAAAGCTTGTAGCTGGAGTGTTCTGATGAAATCCACCCCTTCCAAGTCTGGGACAATCTCTCATGATATGCCTAGTATTACCACACTCATAACAACCCCTCTGAGGTCGCGGCTGCTCGTACTGAGTCTGTGCCGGATAACTGGAATAATCATTATAGGAATCTCGTGTCGGTGGTGCATTGTAAGAACTTACTGGAGCTATCCGAGTAATCTGATGTGCGGACTGAGCTGAGCGACTGCTCGAGCCTCCGCTATAATGGGTTCTAGCTGAAGAGTAAAACCCACCGAACCTCCAGATCTTCGAGACCTTTTGGCCTCCTTAGACTCCTTTTCCTTGCCTAAAACACCCTCAATCTTCCTCGCAATCTCCACTACTTGTTGAAATGGAGTATCGGTTTGCAATACTCGAGACATGCATATTTTAATATCATATTCGAGCCCCTCAATGAATCTGCAGACCCGTTCTCCGATTGTAGGAACTAGGATAGGTGCATGATGGGCTAACTCACTGAACCTGCTAGCATATTCTGACACTGTCATAGTCCCCTGATGTAACCGTTCAAACTATGTGCGCCATGCGTCTGTGAGAATTTGGGGAACAAACTCTTTCAAGAATATTTCCGAAAATTAAGTCCAAGTTGGTGGTGTGGCATCGGTTGGTCTACTTTCTTCATAGATTTGCCACCACCGATACGCTGCGCCTGACAGTTGAAATAACAGTACCCATGGTGCGGAGAATACGGTGACAACTTTCTAGAAATCTTTGGGCATCCTCTGTAGTTATGCCACTGAAAGTAAGTGGACTATACCTCTTAAACCTTTCAAGTCTCTTTTGTTCTTCTTCTGATGCCTCGAGCCTGACCTGAGGCCGAACCGGAATAACAGGTTGTACCAGTATTGCACCCGGAACCTGACCAACGTGAAACTGCTGCCCTGGAGTTCTGGTAGGAGTTTGAGCTACTCCCCCAATCTGCGAAATATTTGGTGCAACATAGATCAATCCCGCATGAGTTAATATACCAAACATACTCAGGAACTGTGCTAAAGTCTCCTGAAGTCCTGGGGTAACAACAAGTATTTCTGGTACCTGTCCCCCAACTGGAGCTTCTGGTGGCTCCTCAACTGTTGTTCTGACAGGTGCTCTAGTCGCAGCACGTGGCCTTCCTCTACCTTGGCCCCGATCTCTTGCAGCCCTAGCAGTATGTGCGGATGCCTGTTGATCTGACCTGGTAACACGTGTCCTCACCATCTGTGAGAGAATAGAGATACAAAGGCTCAAATTTCAAATTCAACAAATTTCGCACGACAGGAATGAAAGAAATAGAAATTTCCTGACAGTTCTGTAGCCTCTCGAAGATAAGTACAGACGTCTCCGTACCGATCTGCAAGACTCTACTAGACTCGTTCGTGACTCGTAGAACCTATGAACCTAGAGCTCTGATACCAACTTGTCATGACCCAAAAATCCTACCACAGGCATCGTGATGGCACCTAGTTTCTAAGACTAGGTAAGCCGATTTCAATTACATTTTTGGAATTATTTTCTTTCTTTTATTAAATAAGTAACCAAATCTAACAACGGAACAAATATGAATGTAAAACCTCCCAAGACTGGTAGTACTGAGTCACGAACTATAACTGAATATATGGAATGATTATGAGGACCGAATATACAATACTGTTTGATTAAAATTAGCAGTACAATGAAATGAAAAGACTCCAAGGGACTGCGACGATCAAGCAGCTCCACCTTGAATCCTTACGATCCCGCTTTAACTCTTCTCAAGTCCGATGTCTCCAATACCTGGCTCTGCACAAAAATGTGCAGAAGTATAGTATGAGTACACCACGGTCGGTACCAGTAAGTATCAAGACTAACCTCAATGGAGTAGAGACGAGATATAGTCAAGACACTCACTAGTCTAATAACCTATGCAATATAATATACAAAATAATAGGAAACAAATAATAATAAGGGCAGGATAAAACAACCAGTGATATGCACAACAGACAACAAGAATATTATTAATATTACTCAACAATTAATAAACACAATTACACCCAATTAAATCAAGTCCTTCAAATAAATGTCTTTCACATATAATTTTTCGAGATACCTCTCTTTCAAATATAATTTTCTCAAATAAATATTTTTCAAATATAATTCTTTCAATAAATCTTTTCAAATATAATCTCCTCAAATAAATATCTTTCAAATACAATTCTTTCAAATAATACTTTCTAAGTAAAAATCCTTCCAAATAAATATTTTGAATATAATTCTTTCAACTAAAAAGTCACCATGTGACACCTCATTTCATAATCATAAAAATACGGGTCTCAACTTTTTGTTCATATTTTCACGGCACCTCATTCCCATAATTAAATCATCATATTTCCCCGGCACCTCGTGCCCTCATTTTGTATCACAACTGCATACACAATTCACATGCCAATTATCATTATCATTTCATCACAGCACCTCGTGCCCACATTTTATATCACAACTGCACTGACAATTCACATGCCAAATATCCTCATTATTTACTCACGACACCTCGTGCCCACATTTCATTTTATAAACCGCCTGGCAATAGCCACAGGCTCCCAATTTCAACATAAATTAGATTGTTATCAATTTACCAACAACAAGATAAGTTGCACAAGGTATAAAAATAAACACAAGAAAATCACAACATCACATGAAAAATGTCAACCCCACATCATCACATATCGTCCCTGACAATAGCCACCCTTCTCGCTCCTATTGCCACCCTTATCGCTTCTATAGCCACCCTTATCGCTCCGCCCAGACAATACCAATAGCCACCTTTATAGCTCCTATTGCCACCATTATCGCTCCGCCCAGATAATATTCCAACAAACACAACAGTGAAATGCCACCCTTATAACCACATAATATCAACGGTGAAATGCCACCCTTATCTCCCCAAAATAACAATTTACACGAAAAATTATCACAACAACAAAATAAAACCAATTCATATCACAATTTGTCCAATGGCCACCACCAAATTCCAAAGCTACAACCAAGTCAATTAGTTTCACAACAAATAGCCAAAAGCTCCACACAATGTGTACAACACCCAAAAATAATCAATAGAGATAGAAATTACTCAACATAAAGCAAAGTCTTCATTAAATTTCAATTTTAGATAATTATATAAACACCTCTTCTTAAGCTCATTTTATTAATTATTTGCAGAGGAAAAATCCATAATGAAATTAAATTCCAATAATTATCAAACCAGCAAATTCACGGAATTTCATAAATTATCAAGTAATAATCACATCAAATTGTCATAATACAACAAGGTCAACAACAAGGATTTAGGCACGACAAATAGATGATTAAATATATGCTGACAATTATCCAATTTACTACACCATATGCTCAAGACTTTAACTCAATAAAATTTGCACATATAACCCAAGTACGTACTCGTCACCTCGCGTACATGATTTTCAATTACACAAATTGCACATAAGACTCATTGCCTAAGGGAAAATTCCCCCACTCGAGTAGGGGTGTTCAAAACTGAACCGAAATAAAAAATCGAACCGAAATCGAAGCTTAATGGCTTATTGGTATCGGGTTAACGGTTTAACGGACGGGGAACAGATTGAATTTTTTTTATTAACGGCTTATTGGTTTGGGGGCGGATTATTCAATTTTCTTAACGGATAATCCGTTAACCCGTTAAGAATATATATAATTTTTTATATATATATATATATATATATATATATATATATTTTTATTTTTATCCATATATATATATTAAATAATTAAAAACCCTTCTTCCACTTCCAGTACTCTATCTCTATTCTCTATTACTAATTTACTATTAGACATTTAGAAACCCTAACGCCTAAATTTCAACCAGTAGCCACCAACACTCTATCTCGTCGACTTCCAGTACTCTATCTAACGCCAAAAATATATATAATAGTTTAGCCACACAAATGGTTTTAATTAAAATTTGAATCCAAAGTGACAATTTTGCAATTGTTTCAAGTCCATCCCTTTAGAAGCCCAATTTCCATGACCCGCCTGGCCCAACCGGATCTCCCCTCTCTTTAAAATACTCATTTTCCCAAACCCTAAGAAAAAGACAGACTGATCCCCTTTTGAAAACCCTAGCCGCCTGGTCTCCTTCCTCACTCACCCATTCCCTTTCACGCAAAAGGAAGCCGAGAATTCGCCATCATGCACACACCTCACCTATGAAAAAACTTAAAACAAAATCCCTGAATTCCCATTTTTCTACATCCGGATCTGAAGAAGAAAAATGAAAAAAAAGATTAAAAAGGTTTTCTGATTTCTGTTGTGTTACTTGGAGAATTTATGGGTTTCTCATTTGTTTTTGGATTGAAGTTGAGGTCGACATTGCTGTTCTTCTGCTGTTTGCTATCAAAATCGTAGCTGAACTTCCTTCATCTCCATTTCTACCCTTTATCAGTTGTTTCAAGCTCTATTTGTCAAGTATTTTAGGTACACATTCCTGAACTTCCTTCATCTCTATTTCAAGCCCTTTATCAGTTGTTTCAAGCTCTGTTTCTGATGTTCCATCTCCATTTATGTGACTGTTTTTCTTAATAAATTGCTCATTAGACTTATATATGATTTTGTTAATGAACCAAAGGGATGGCTGCCCATTTCAATTAAGTTTAGACCGTTGGAGTTTTGTTAAATATTAATTAATTGAGATTAGTTTTTTTTTTATTTTCCGAAGTTGTTAATGGGCTTTAGGTGTATGCATACTAGTTAACAGTAGTATTTATCACGGTCTCAACTTCGTTGCCTAATGCTGAAATTTGGTGTATGCATATTTTTTACAGGGATCTACTCACTTATGGATTAAGCTGTTGTTTGAACTTTGAAGCTACAGAAATCCAAGCACTGTTAGGCGTTAGCTGCATGACAAACATTTTTGTGTAGTCTGCTCACTTATGGATTAATCATTTTGAAGTATGTATTCTGCACTTACTTTGAATATAGACTGGAATTTTATTATTTCAGAATTAATTAGGGAGCATTGACTTTTTCTTTTGCAGTTGTGGGAGGAGGAAAGACATATGTATTCTGGACTCATCTGTAATGTAGTTTGCTTTGGGATGTAAAGGACTCATCTATTGTATTCTATAGACTGGAATGTAGTTTTCTGAGCATAGGAATTTTACTTTGAGTCACAATGGTCAGCAAACAATTAATGCACACAATATAGATTGAATTAGGCCGATAAACCGCCCGATAAGAGCTAAACCGATACCAATCCGCCCGATATCTTATCAGGTGGCTAGCGGATTAATACATTTAAGAGCCGATAACCGATAAGCCAAACCGTTAAGAGTAAATAATTGCCCAATCCGCCCGATAAGCAGCCCTACACTCGAGGTTAAGCAAGACACTTACCTTTTTGAAGTTAGGCCTATATTCCAAAATAGCCTTCTTGCTTGAATTGACCTCCGGACAGCTCAAATCTATTCAAATTAATTGTATAACTCCATTAAAATTTGACTGAAATAATTCCGGATAATAATACGTTGACTTTAAAATTTATTTCAAAAAGTCAACAAAAGTCAACGCGGGACCCGCCTCTCGGAACCCGACATAATTTTCATGAAATCCGAACATCCATTCCGATACGAGTTCAAACATACCAATTTTATCGAATTCCAATAACAACTCGACTTCCAAATCTTAAATTTTCGTTTTTCGAAGATTTTATAAAAATCTTGATTTTTCCTCCATTAAATCCGAATTAAGTGATGGATTCAAAGACATAATCATGAAAATTAATCAAAACTAGATAAGAATCACTTACCCCCAAACACCCACGCAAGAATCTCTCCAACAATTGCCTTCTACCGAGCTCCAAATTTGATTTTGAGTTATGAAGTCAAACCCCCATTTTTGGGACTTTTAATTCTGCCCAGATAGGCCTTCTTCGCGTTCACGGCCATTGCTTCGCGTTCGCGAAGGCCAAAACCCAATTGCCTCAAATCCTTTACCGCGTTGGCGGCCTCCTCGTCACGTTCGTGAAGCCCAACTACTTCTGCCCCATCATTTCCTCTTCGCGAACGCCTTGTTGCGTTTGCATTCGCGTTTGCGAAGGCCAAAAGACCTCAGGCCCCACTCTTCCTTTCTTCTTCGCAATCGCGTTGCCTTGGCCGCGTTCGCGAAGGCTTGCCCAGTTCCTTCTTCGCGTTCGCGAAGGCCAAACCAACAGCACCTCCAATTCCTCTTCGCGAACGCAGGACTCCCTTTGCGTACGCGAAGAAGGAAACCAGACTTCAGCAACATCAGTCCAAACAGTTCCAATTTGGTCCGAAACCACCCCGAAACACACCCGAGGCCCCCGGGACCCCGTCTAAACATACCCACAAGTTCCATAACCTATCATGGACTCGCTTGAGATTTCAAATCACATAAAATAACTCCGAAAATACAAATCGCACCACGAATCGAACTTATGAACTTCCAAAACTTCAAACTTCTAAAACTCGTGCCGAAACCTATCAAACCAACCCGGAATGACGTCAAATTTTGCAGGCAAGTCCCAAATAACATAACGGAGCTGTTCCAACTCTCGAAATCACATTCTGACCCCGATATCAAAAAGCAACCCCCCAGTCAAACTTCCCAAAAATTCGACTTTCGCAATTTCAAGCCTAAATTGGCTACATACCTCAGATTCACAGTCTGGACACGCTCCTAAGTCCAAAATCACCCAACAAAGCTAACGGAACTGACATAATTCTATTCCGGAGTCGTTATCACACAGTTCCGACTACGATCGAAATCCTAAGACTTAAGCTTCCGTCTTAGGGACTAAGTGTCCCAAACCACTCCGAATCATCCGTAAATCAAACTCGACCATACACGCGGGTCATACTACATATTGCGAGGCAGCTCAAGACCTTAAGTCACTGAACGGGGCATAAATTCTTAAAACGACAAGTCGGGTCGTTACATTCTCCACCTCTTAAACAAACGTTCGTCCTCGAACATTCTAAGAATTATTTTGAAGTTACCAAATTGATGATTTTACTTTTACACATATACTCACGGTTGATTCCACGTTACCGCATTTGAGATAGGCGTGACAACATCATCTCATTTGAGATTATTTCTTTTATCCATACTTGAAAACTTTAAGGCCATTTTCTTACGCTGCAATATTTTCAAAAGGCCTGATTTCTCACAACAACGCACATTATTAGTCTCAACTGGCTATAGCAACTTGTGCCTATGCACACATCAATTTTCTCGATAGTGTTGAAGTAATTCAAAGCTTTCTCTGGGGTGCTACATTATTCCCCGCTTAGGATCATTCGCCCTCAAACACATAACATAATTTATCTCTTGTTTTGTAAATCTCAATCCCCCAAATTTTACTAACTCCCAAATTTTTCAGAAATTTCGGCAGAGTCTCCCCTATAATTGGGCTTTTCCACCTGCCAGAGTAACACCAAAAAAACTCCTAACAACATATCCACAACCCAACAAAATAGCTCAAGGTACATATCAATAACACTAATCTCAGCATTACAAGCACTACATTATCATAATGATATCAGGACATGAAGCTCATCAAATGTATGGCCATCACCACATCTCTAGTCTTAAAAGTTGTTCATAATTAATTCCAGCATCATCAATTAATCTCATATTAACCATCACCTCATTTCGAATTTTCACAAAACTGACAACAGAACATGAGGCATGAAGACCTCATGATTACTTACTCAGATTAATGAATCACATTTAACGCCACCTGGGCACTTATCTCATAGGTTAAAACTCAATGTTTACAGCACGGAAATGGCTGAATATGCACAGAAAAATATACAAGAATTATCAAATAAGCCTAATAGGCATGACTCCCTATTATTACTATTGTACAATTAAATTTCACAAAGGAAAAAATTTTAAAATCATAAATATTTCACCACAAGGACCTCGTCCTTACATAACTTCCACCACGGCTTGCAGCCCGATTTAAATATTTCACATCATGTAAAAATGCGAGGATCTCATCCTCAACTCCGAATCACAAGTACGTTGCACATTGTGCCAACTGAAAATTTCAATTTCCTTTCTTTCTTCTTTTCAATATATTTCATAAATAATTTTCACAACATATAATGAACCCTCCTACCGGTAGGGCATATAATTCATAAAAATTGGAATCAATCATTTCGAAACACATTAAACCCACAGTAATGAATAATAAAAATTACTTTTGGACCTATATCCCTCACTGGTGTACAAAAATAAAATGACAGACTCGGGTTCACATCCTTAAATCTCCCAACAGGGATAAACATATAAGTGGGTCACAAATTTATGAAGCTCACCCATAAGTGGAGCATAATAGGAGGACTCACCTCAATATTCAGAACCGAATCAAATTAATGAAAAATATCCTTTTATAATAAAATCAGGATCGTACATGTAATGACACCATCTGGTGTATTGGCCCCAGCCAATATCATAGTGATTATATCAACGGGTCGGGCCTCCACCTCTTAGGCGCCCCCTACCCGCCTGTCCTCCACCTCTAGCTGACTGTGCACGTGGAGTATCAACTGGAATAAAGCTTGTAGCTGGAGTGTTCTGATGAAATCCACCCCTCCCAAGTCTGGGACAATCTCTCATGATATGCCTAGTATCACCACACTCATAACAACCCCTCTGGGACAATCTCTCATGATATGCCCAGTCTGTGCCGTATAACTAGAATAACCACTGTAAGAATCTCGTGTCGGTGGTGCACTATAAATTGGAGCATTCCGAGTAATCTGATGTGTGGAGTGAGCTGACCGACTGCTCGAGCCTCCGCTATAATGGGTTCTAGCTAAAGAGTAAAACCCGCTGAACCCTCCAGATCTTCGAGACCTCTTGGCCTCCTTAGACTCCCTTTCTTCGCCTAAAACACCCTCAATCTTCCTTGCAATCCCCACTACTTGTTGAAATGGGGCATCAGTTTGCAACTCTCGAGCCATACATATTTTAATATCATAATCGAGCCCCTCAATGAATCTGCAGACCCGCTCTCTAATTGTAGGAACCAAGATAGGTGCATGACTGTCACGACCCGAAATTCCCTCCTTTGAACCGTGATGTCGCTTAACATTTTACTTGCTAAGCAAGCCAACGTTAGAATAATATTAACAAATTTTTAAATCATTTTTAAATTATTAATAATCAAGGAAACAAAAGCGAAAGCAAAGTTTGAAATAAAGTGAAATAATCCATAAAAATAACGGTGTCTAAATACCATCCCTGAATTTGGTGTCATAAGTGCACGAGCTTCTAGAATAAATACAAATAAAGGTCTGAATAAAATAAAGCTGTCTGAAAATAAACACACAGCTAAAGTAAAATAGACGGGGACTTCAGAACTGTGGACGCCATGCAGTTATACCTCAAGTCTCCTCTGGTAGCTGAAATCCGAGCAAGTCTATGGTACGCCGTTGGGACCAATTCCAAAATCTGCACAAGAAGTACAGAGTGTAGTATCAGTACAACCGACCCCATGTACTGGTAAGTGCTGAGCCTAACCTCGATGAAGTAGTGACGAGGCTAAGGCGGTTCACTTACATTAACCTGTACGCAATATTAATAACAACAACAAATAATAGAAATAAATCAGGTAACTCATTTATAATAATTGAAGCCAACCCAGCAGTCCTAATTCATTATTATTTCAACCAATTCTGTTGCAGCGTGCAATCCGCTATCACAATATATTCACATTCAATTCTGTTACAGCATGCAACCTGCTCTCCCAATATTTTTCTTTTAATCAAGTCTGTCATATATTTATTTCAATCAAGTATATATATAGACTTTTAAATAAGTCTGTTGCAGCGTGCAACCCGATCCTCCAATATGGACTTTTTAATAAGTCTGTTGCGGCGTGCAACCCGATCCTCATGAAATATAATCAATATAGGATAAGGAACACATACCCCAATGTTTTCCGTGAAAATTGCCCAAAAGTTCGCCTTACCCGAGCTCAAAATGACCAAAATAAGTAAAAATGTAGAATTCTTCGATATATACACTGCCCAGGCATTTCCGCACTTGTGGTGCCTAGGCTCGCACATACGAGCTTGCATCTGCGAGAATTGGTGCGCATCTGCGGACGCGCTTCTGCGAACGCGCAGGTGCGTGCAGACTTCCTCACCTGCGGACTTTTGCCCAGCCACACCCGGGCGCATCTGCGATTGAAGGCTCATTTCTGCGGTCAAAAATCCGCAGGTGCAATTATAACAGAAGGCAAAAATTCAGATTTTGCTTAAGTCCAATTCTTGATCCGATTTCAATCTGCATCACACTCGGGGTACCCGGGACCCCGTATGAATATACCAACAAGTCCACTAACATAATACGGACTTACTCGGGGTCTCGTATCACGTCAAACAACACTGACATTATAATTCACACCCCGATTCAAACTTTGAGTTTTAAACTTTTCATTTGCAAATCTCATGCCAAAGCATATTAAATTAGTCCGGAATGACATCAAATTTGGCACACAAGTCATAAATGACATAACGGAGCTGTTCAAATTTTCAGAATCGGATTCCGCCTCTGATATCAAAAAGTCAACCCCATGGTCAAACTTGAAAATCTTTAGCCTTTAAATTACTAGTTTTCGTTAAATGGTCATAACTTGAGCTAGGGACCTCCAAATTAAATTCCGGGCATACGCCCAAGTCCCAAATCACAATACGGAGCTACCGAAACTGTCAAAATACTGATCCGTTTCCGTTTGCTCAAAATGTTGACCAAAGTCAACTCAGTTGAGTTTTAAGGCTCTATTTCACATTTTAATCTATTTTTCACATGAAAACTTTTCGGAAAATTGTACGGACTGTGCACGCAAGTCAAGGAATGATAAATGGCGCTTTTCGAGGTCTTAGAATATAGAATTACTTATTAAATTTAAAAATGATATTTTGGGTCATCACATTCTCCACATCTAAAACAAACATTCGTCCTCGAACGGAGTTAGAAAAAAAGTACCTGAGCTGGAGAAAAGGTGTGGATATTTACTCCGTATGTCGGACTCGGACTCCCAGGTAGATGCCTCTACCGGCTGACCTCTCCATTGCACCTGAATTGAAGGATAACTCTTAGACCTCAACTGTCGGACCTACCGGGCTAGAATAGCCACCGACTCCTCCTCGTAAGTCAAATCTTTGTCTAATTGGACTGAGCTGAAATCTAACACATGGGACGGATCACCATGATATTTCTGGAGCATAAACACATGGAACACCGGATGAACCACTAATAAATTAGGTGGTAATGCAAACATGTAGGCTACTTCACCCACCCTTTCCAGAATTTTAAAGGGTTCGAAATACCTAGGGATCAACTTGCCCTTCTTTCCGAACCTCATTACACCTTTCATAGGTGAAACCCAAAGCAATATTTTTTCTCCAACCATGAATGCAATATCACAAACTTTACAGTCGGCATAACTCTTTTGCCTAGACTGAGCTGTGCGAAATCGATCCTGAATAATCTTAACTGTATCCAAGGCATCTTGTACCAAATCGGTACCCAACAACCGAGCCTCTCCCGGTTCAAACCAACCAACTGGCGATCGACATAGTCTTCCGTATAATGCCTCATATAGAGCCATCTGAATGCTTGACAGGTAGCTATTATTATAAGCAAACTCTGTCAGTGGCAAGAAATGATCCCAAGAACCTCCAAAGTCTATAACACAAGCGCGGAGCATATCTTCCAATATCTGAATAGTGCGCTCGTACTGTCCGTCTGTCTGTGGATGAAATCCTATACTCAACTCCACCCGCGTGCCTAACTCATGCTGTACAACCCTCCAAAAATGTGAGGTAAACTGCGTACCTCGATCTTAAATAATAGACACGGGCACACCGTGAAGGCGGACAATCTCACGAATGTAAATTTCAGCTAACCTCTCTGAAGAATAGGTAACTGCCACTGGAATGAAATGTGTTGACTTGGTCAACTTGTCCACAATGACCCAAACTGCGTCAAATTTTCTCTGAGTCCGTGGGAGCCCAACAACAAAATCCATAGTGATACACTTCCACTTCCACTCAGGAATTTCTAACTTCTGAAGCAAACCACCAGGTCTCTGATGCTCGTACTTAACTTGCTGACAATTCAGACACCGAACTACATGTGCAACTATATCCTTTTTCATTCTCCTCCACCAATTATGTTGCCGCAAATCTTGATACATTTTGGCGGTACCTGGTTGAATAGAATACCTGGAACTGTGTGCTTCTTCAAGAATTAATTCACGAAGCCCATCTACATTAGGGACACAAATACGACCCTGCATTCGCAGAACCCCATCTTCCCCCACAGCAACTTGTTTGGCATCACCGTGCCACACCGTGTCCTTAAGGACAAGTAAGTGAGATTCATTATACTACCTCTCTCTAATGCGCTCATATAAATAAGACCGAGCGATTGTGCAAGCTAGAACCCGGCTGGGTTCTAAAACATCTAACCTCACGAACTAATTAGCCAAAGTATGAACATCTGGAGCTAATGGCTTCTCACCAACCGGAATATACGCAAGACTGCCCATACTCACAGCCTTTCTACTCAAAGCATCGGCCACCACATTGGCCTTTCCGGGGTGATACAAAATGGTGATATCATAGTCTTTCAACAACTCCAACCATCTTATCTGCCTCAAATTAAGATCTTTTTGTTTGAACAGATACTGAAGGCTACAATGATCAGTAAATACCTCACACAAGACACCGTAGAGGTAATGCCTCAAAATCTTCAGAGCATGAATAATGGCTGCCAATTCTAAGTCATGAACAGGATAATTCTTCTCGTGAAATTTCAACTTTCGCGACGCATATGCAATTACCTTGCCATCTTGTATTAATACTGCACCAAGCCCAATGTGAGATGCGTCACAATATATCATATATGATCCTGAACCTGTGGGTAATACCAACACTGGCGCCGTAGTCAAAGCGGTCTTGAGCTTCTGAAAGCTCAACTCACACTCATCTTACCATCTGAATGGGACACCATTCTGGGTTAGTCTAGTCAGTGTGCTTGCTATAGATGAAAACCCTTTCATGAACCGACGATAATAACCTACTAAACCCAGGAAACTCCGAATCTCTGTAACTGAAGTAGGTCTAGGCCAATTCTGAATAGCCTCAATCTTCTTAGAATCCACCTTTATGCTGTCTGCCCATACAACATGCCCCAAAAAGGCAACTGAGTCTAACCAAAACTCACATATAGAAAACTTAGCATATAACTGATTATTCTTCAAAGTGTGAAGCACACTTCGAAGATGTTGCTCATGCTCCTCTCGACTGCTGGAGTAAATTAAGATATCATCAATGAATACAACCACAAAAGAGTCCAAATAAGGCTTGAACACCCGATTCATCAAATCCATAAATGATGCTGGGGCATTTGTCAACCCAAATGACATCACTAGGAATTCGAAATGCCCATACCGAGTTCGAAAAGCTATTTTAGGGACATCAGATGCCTTAATATTTAACTGATGGTAACCAGACTTCAAATCGATCTCCGAAAATACCTTGGCGCCCTGAAGCTGATCAAATAAGTCATCAATTCTTGGGAGCAGATATTTGTTTGTGATAGTGGTCTTGTTCAACTGCCGATAGTCTATACACATCCGCATAGAGCCATCTTTCTTCTTTACAAATAATACTGGTGCACCCCAGGGCGAGACAATGGGTCTAATGAATCCCTGATCAAGCAAGTTTTGTAACTGCTCTTTCAATTCTTTCAACTCTAGCGGGGCCATACGGTATGGTGGAATAGAAATGGGTTGAGTGCCCGAAGCCAAATCAATACAGAAGTCAATATATCTGTCGGGTGGCATCCCCAGCAGATCTACAGGAAATACTTTTGAAAATTTACGAACAACTGGTACTGAGTCCATAGAAGGGACATCCGCACTAGGATCGCGAATATAAGCCAAATAGGCTAGACACCCTTTCTCTACCATACGTCGAGCTTTCATATAAGAAATAACCTTGCTGGTAGAATGGCCAGGAGTTGCTTTCCACTCTAACCGAGGTAACCCCGGCATAGCTAGGGTCACTTTCTTGGCATGACAATCCAATATAGCATGATAAGGAGGCAGCTAATCCATACCCAAGATGACATCAAAATCTACCATATCAAGAAGTAGAAGATCCACACTAGTCTCAAGATTACCAATAGTAACCACACATGAACGATAGACATGATCTACTACAACAGAGTCTCTCACCGGTGTATATACACACATTTAAGCACTCAGCGAATCACAAGGCATGACCAAATATGAAGCAAAATAGGAGGACATATAGGAATAAGTAGATCCTGGATCAAATAGAACTGAAGCAACTCTATGGAAAACTGGAATAATACTTGTGATCAAAGAATCAGATGACACGGCCTCAGGCCTAGCTGGAAAAGCATAAAATTGGGGCTGGGCCCCACCACTTTGAACTGCATCCCTGGGACAGCCTCTAACTAACTGGCCTCCACCTCTAATGGTCTGACCTTCACCTCTAATGGCCTGACCTCCACCTCTAATGGCCTGACCTTCACCTCTAGCTGTCTGACCCCTACCTCTAGCTGGCTGAGCAGGCGATGAAGAAACTGGTGCCGGTATGATGGCACGAGAATCTTACCGAGATTTGTTACTCGCCAATCTAGGGTAATACCTCCTGATGTGACCAATGTTTCCACACTCATAACACCCATCCTGATGCCGTGGTTGCTGAATCTGAAGCTGAACCAAATGGGCTAGATAACTGCTGTAGTAACTCTGGAGTGGTGATGCACTGATAGGAGCTAAATGTGCACTAAATACTGGCTGCCTAGAGTAAGGCATAATAGGACCGTGACTCCCTGAAGCACTGGGAGATACATGAAGTGATGAATGAAACAGTCTGGGAGGATGACCCCTACCAAAATTACCTCTGCCTCCAAACGAGGCACCACTGAAACCACTGAACTGGCGAGGCCTCTTGTCGGACCTCTGCCCTCTCTTATGTGCAAGAATCATCTCGATCCTCCTTGTGACATTAGCAGCCGCCTGAAGAGAAATCTCACTTCCGTTCTCCTTGGCCATCTGAAGTCTGATAGGGTGAGTAAATCCCTCAATAAACATCCTCACTCTCTCTCCCTCCGTAGGTAGTAAAAGGAGAACATAACGGGCGAAATCCACAAAACGGGACTCATACTAAGTAACAATCATACTGCCCTGTTGTAGACGCTCAAATTGCTTGCGGAATTCCTCTCTCAGTGTGATAGGGAGGAACATTTCCAGAAATAGCTGAGAGAACTGCACCCAAGTAAGTGCAGGCGATCCGAATGCAATGTTTCCCGTGAAAATCGCCCACAAATCCGCCTTAACCGAGCTCAAATCACCAAAATAAGTAAAATTGTCGGATTCTTCGATATATACACTGCTCAGGAATTTCCGCACCTACGGCGCCTGGGCTCGCACATGCGATCTCGCATCTGCGATAAAAATCTCGCATCTGCAGAAAGGGGGCTGCCAGCGTATGTCCGTATCTGCATAATTAGTGCGCATCTGCGGACGCGCTTCTGCGACAAGCTGTCCGCTTCTGCGAACTCGCGGGTGCGTGCAGACTTCCGCACCTGCAGACTTTTGCCCAGCCATGCCCGGGCGCATCTGCAATCGAAGGCTCGCTTCTGCGAGCTCGCACCTGCGGTCAAAAATCCGCAGGTGCGATTATGACCACTGTTTTAAAAGGCGTTTCTGGGGCGAGTCCTGGGTCGAGGCATACCAAAAACGTCCCGGGGCGATAGTGTGGGGCGAAAGTCTCAAGACGCGTACGCCCCGCAATTTGGGGCGTACGCCCAGAGACTTTTTCAAATTAAAATAAAACTTGTTGAATTAGTCCTTCATATAATACCCAAATTCTCAAAAGTCAGTTTGGTAATTACTCAAAAGGTTTAAAAAGGAACTCAAAAGTATTAAATTTAAAAGTAAAGACCTTTTTTATTGATTTAATCCCTAATTCATGGTTTTCTAAATTTTTATGTTGTCCGCTAGTCTGCTAATATCTCCCAATTCCCAAAAGCAGCGAATATTTTTTTTTTTTACAAATACAAAGAGAACTACATTTTTCTTCATAGCAGCAAATTCAAAATTCAAATTATAGGTTAATCATCCTTTTTGTTCCTCCATGTAGAAAACTTTATTCTTTTAGACTCAAATTACTTGTACTTGTAAGTAACGTATAATAGATTTTTTTGATTAGTTTTTTGTGGGGATGGAGCACACATATATATAGTTTTCTTTAATTTTTATGCAATTTTACATGTTTATAAATATTTACTATTATTATATTATTTTTTAAAATATTAAAAATTAAATGCCTATGGGGCTTACGCCCCGCTGAGGCATATGTAAAATGCCTCGCCTTACGCCCACGCCTTTTAAAACACTAATTATAATAGAAGGCAAAAATTCAGATTTTGCATAAGTCCAATTCTTGATCCAATTTCAATCTGCATCACACTCGGGGTACCCGGGACCCCGTACGAATACATCAACAAGTCCAATAACATAATACGGATTTACTCGGGGTTTCGTATCACGTCAAACAATGCTGAAATTACAATTCACACCCCGATTCAAACTTTGAGTTTTAAAATTTTTATTTGCAAATCTCGTGCCAAAGCATATTAAATGAATCCGAAATGACTTCAAATTTGGAACACAAGTCATAAATGACATAAAGGAGTTGTTCAAATTTCCAGAATCGCATTCCGACTCCAATATCAAAAAGTCAACCCCGTGGTCAAACTTGAAAATCTTTAGCCTTTAAATTACTAGTTTCCGTTAAATGGTCATAACTTGAGCTAGGGACCTCCAAAGTAAATTTCGGGCATACGCCCAAGTCCCAAATCACAATACAGAGCTACCGAAACTGTCAAAACACTGATCCATTTTTGTTTGCTCAAAAGGTTGACCAAAGTCAACTCAGTTGAGTTTTAAGGCTCTATTTCACATTTTAATCTATTTTTCACATGAAAACTTTCCGGAAAATTATACGGACTGTGCATGCAAGTCGAGGAATGATAAATAGTGCTTTTCGAGGTCTTAGAACACAGAATTACTTATTAAATTTAAAAATGATATTTTGGGTCATCACATTCTCCACCTCTAAAACAAACGTTCGTCCTTGAACTGAGTTAGAAAAAAAGTACCTGAGCTGCAAAAAAAGGTATGGATATTTACTCCGCATGTCTGACTCGGATACCCAAGTAGATGCCTCTACCGGCTGACCTCTCCATTGCACCCGAATTTAAGGATAACTCTTAGACCTTAACTGTCGGACCTGCTGGGCTAGAATAGCGATCGCCTCCTCCTCGTAAGTCAAATCGTTGTCCAATTGGACTGAACTGAAATGTAACACATGGGACGGATCACCATGATATTTCTGGAGCATAGACACATGGAACACCGGATGAACCGCTGATAAACTATGTGGTAATGCAAGCCTGTATGCTACTTCACCCACCCTTTCAAGAATTTTAAAGGGTCCGATATACCTAGGGATCAACTTGCCCTTATTTCTGAACCTCATTACACCTCTCATAGGTGAAACCCGGAGCAATATTCTTTCTCCAACCATGACTGCAATATCATGAACTTTACAGTTGGCATAACGCTTTTGCCTAGACTGAGCTGTGCGAAGTCGATCCGGAATAATCTTAACCTTATCCAAGGCATCTTGTACCAAATTGATACCCAACAATCGAGCCTCTCCCGATTCAAACCAACCAACTGGCGATCGGCATCGCCTTCCATATAAAGCCTTATATGGAGCCATCTGAATGCTCGACTAGTAGCTATTATTATAAGCAAACTCCGCCAGTGGCAAGAAATGTTCCCAAGAACCTCCAAAGTCTATAACACAAGCGCGGAGCATATCTTCCAATATCTGAATAGTGCGCTCTGACTGTCCGTCTGTCTGTTGATGAAATGGTGTACTCAACTCCACCGGCGTGCCTAACTCACATTGTACAGCCCTCCAGAAATATGAGGTAAACTGCGTACCTCAATCTGAAATAATAGACACAGGCACACCGTGAATGCAGACAATCTCACGAATGTAAATTTCAGCTAACCTCTCTGAAGAATAGGTAACTGCCACTGGAATGAAATGTGTTGACTTAGTCAACCTGTCCACAATGACCCAAACTACATCAAATTTTCTCTGAGTCTGTGGGAGCCCAATAACAAAATTCATAGTGATACACTCCCATTTCCACTCAGGAATTTCTAACTTCTAAAGCAAACCACCAGGTCTTTGATGCTCGTACTTAACTTGCTGATAATTCAGACACCGAGCTACATGTGCAACTATATCCTTTTTCATTCTCCTCCAATAATAATGTTGCCGGAAATCTTGATACATTTTGGCGGTACCTGGATGAATAGAATACCTGGAACTGTGTGATTCTTCAAGAATTAATTCACGAAGCCTATCTACATTAGGCACACAAATACGACCCTACATTCGCAGAACCCATCTTCCCCCACAGCAACCTGTTTGGCATCACCGTGTCGCACCGTGTCCTTAAGGACAAGTAAGTGAAGATCATCACACTGCCTCTCTCTAATGCGCACATATAAAGAAGCCCGAGCGACTGTGCAAGCTAGAACCCGACTAGGTTCTGAAACATCTAACCTCACGAACTGATTAGCCAAAGTCTGAACATCTGCTGCTAATGGCCTCTCACCAACCGAAATATACGCAAGACTACCTACACTCACAGCCTTTTTACTCATAGCATCGGCCACCATATTTGACTTTCCGGGGTGATACAAAATGGTGATATCATAGTCTTTCAACAACTCCAACCATCTTCTCTGCCTCAAATTATGATCTTTTTATTTGAACAGATACTGAAGGCTACGATGATCAGTTAATACCTCACACAAGACACCGTAGAGGTAATGCCTCCAAATCTTCAGCGCATGAATATTGGCTGCCCAGAGTAAGGCATAATAGGATCGTGACTCCCTGAAGCACGGGAGATACATGAAGTGCTGAATGAAACGGTCTAGGAGGATGACCCCTACCAAAATTACCTCTGCCTCCAGACGAGGCACCACTGATACCACCGAACTGACGAGGCCTCTTGTCGGACCTCTGCCCTCTCTCTTGTGCAAGAACCATCTCGATCCTCCTTGTGACATTAGCAGACGCCTGAAAAGAAATCTCACTTCCGGTCTCCTTGGCCATCTGAAGTCTGATATGGTGAGTGTGTCCCTCAATAAACCTCCTCACTTTCTCTCCCTCTGTTGGTAGTAAAAGGAGAGCACGATGTGCCAAATCCATAAAAAGGGACTCATACTGAGTAATAGTCATACTGCCCTACAGTAGATGCTCAAATTGTTTGCGGAATTCCTCTCTCAGTGTGATAGGGAGGAACTTCTACAGAAATAGCTAAGAGAATTGCTCCCAGGTAAGTGCAGGCGATCCGACTGGTTGGGTCAATGTATAATCTCTCCACCACCTCTTGGCGGAACCTGTCATCTAAAATACAACAAAATCAACCATATTGGTCTCAACTATTCCCATGTTCCGCAGCATCTCGTGGCAGTGTTCAAGATAATCATGTGGGTCCTGAGAAGGTGTACCACTGAAGTGAACTGGAAAGAGCTTGGTAAACTTATCCAGTCTCAATAAGGCCTCAAAAGACATGGCGGGCCTATCACCGATCTATGCCGCAACAACAGGCTGAACTACCCCAACTGGCGGGGCTGCTGAAGCCTGATTCTGTGGAGCCATCTGCTCCAGAGCGGGAGTAGTGGGAGTTTGTGCTCCTCCCCCGGCCTGTGAGACGGCTGGTGCCATTGGAAATGTACCATTCTGGGCCACGCCCTCCATAAGACTTACCAAACGGACTAAAGCGTCCTGAAGTACTGGAGTGGCTATGAATCCTTCCGGGACCTGAACTGGTCCAACTGGTACATTCTAATCTGGAACCTCCTCCTGAAGGTCCACCTGAGGTTCTAAAATAGGTGCAGCTGCTCGAGCTCTGGACTGGGCTCTACCTCGGCCTCTAGCACGACCTCGGCCTCGACCTCTACCCCTGGCCATAGTTGCCACTGGGGGTTCTGGTCCCTGTCCATCGGTAGAGGTATTACATGTTCTCACCATCTGCGAGAGAATAAGAGTAGAATGGTTCAATCATCGATGATAGAATAAAATCGCACGACAGAATAAGAAAGAAGTGATATTGTTCCTAAACTTCATAGCCTCTGAGAGATAAGTACATACGTTTCCGTACCGATCCTTCAAACTCTACTAAGCTTGATCGTGACTCGTGAGACCTATGTAACCTAGTGCTCTAATACCAACTGTCACGACCCGAAATTCCCTCCTTCGGACCGTGTTGGCACCTAACATATCACTTGCTAGGAAAGCTAACGTTAGAATAATATTAACAAATATTTAAACCATTTTTAAATTATTAATAATCAAGGAAATAAAAGCGGAAGCAAAGTTTGAAATAAAGTGAAATAATCCATAAAAACAACGGTGTCTAAATACCAGCCCAGAATTTGGTGTCACAAGTGCACGAGTTTCTAGACGGGGACTTCAGAACTGCGGACGCCATGCAGTTATATCTCAAGTCTCCTCTGGTAGCTGAAATCCGAGCAAGTCTATGGTACACCATTGGGACCAACTCTAAAATCTGCACAAGAAGTGCAGAGTGTAGTATCAGTACAACTGACCCCATGTACTGGTAAGTGCTGAGCCTAACCTCGACGAAGTAGTGATGAGGCTAAGGCGGTTCACTTTCATTAACCTGTACGCAATATTAATAACAACAACAAATAATAGAAATAAATCAGGTAACTCATTTATAATAATTGAATCCAACCTAGCAGTCCTAATTCATTATTATTTTAACCAATTCTGTTGCAGCGTGCAACCCACTCTCAAAATATATTCACATTCAATTCTGTTGCAGCGTGCAACCTGCTCTCCCAATATTTTCCTTTTAATCAAGTCTGTCATATATTTATTTCAATCAAGTATATATATAGACTTTTAAATAAGTCTGTTGCGGCGTCCAATCCGATCCCCTAATATTGACTCTTAATAAGTCTGTTGTGGCGTGCAACCCGATCCTCCAATATGGACTTTTTAATAAGTCTGTTGCGGCGTGCAACCCGATCCTCCAATATTGACTTTTAATAAGTCTGTCATATATTTATTTCAATCAAGTATATATATAGATTTTTAAATAAGTCTGTTTCAGCGTGCAATCTGATCCCCCAATATTGACTTTTAATAAGTCTGTTGCGGCGTGCAACTCGATCCTCCAATATGGACTTTTTAATAAGTCTGTTGCGGCGTGCAACCTGATCCTCCAATATTGACTTTTAATAAGTCTGACATATATTTATTTCAATCAAGTATATATATAGACTTTTAAATAAGTTTGTTATGGCATGCAATCCGATCCCCCAATATTGACTTTTAATAAGTCTGTTATGGCGTGCAATCCGATATCAAATGGACCCTCAAATCTAAATTTCTCGCTTTTGGACGATTTTAGAAAAATCTGATTTTTCTTCTATAAATTCACGGATTCATGATATAAACGAGTATGGAATCATGAAATATAATCAATATAGGATAAGGAACAATTACCCCAATGTTTCCCGTAAAAATCGCCCAAATATTTGCCTTAACCGAGCTCAAAATGAGTAAAAATGTCGGATTTTTTGATATATACATTGCCCAGGCATTTAAGCACCTGCGGTGCCTGGGCTCGCACATGCAAGCTCGCATCTGCGGAAAGGGGGCTGCCAGCGTATGTCCGCATCTGCGTAATTGGTGCGCATCTGCGGACGCGCTTCTGCGAGAGCTGTCCGCTTCTGCGAACGCACGAGTGTGTGCAGACTTTCGCACCTACGGACTATTGCCCAGCCATGCCCGGGCGCATCTGCGATCGAAGGCTCACTTCTGGAGCTCGCACCTGCGGTTAAAAATTCGCAGGCGCAATTATAACAGAAGGCAAAAATTCAGATTTTGCTTAAGTCCAATTCTTGATCTTCAATCCGCATCACACTCGGGGTACCCGGGACACCGTACGAATATACCAACAAGTCCAATAACATAATACGGACTTACTCGGGGTCTCGTATCACGTCAAACAACGCTGACATTATAATTCACACCCCGATTCAAACTTTGAGTTTTAAACTTTTCATTTGCAAATCTCATGCCAAAGCATATTAAATTAGTCCGGAATGACATCAAATTTGGCACACAAGTCATAAATGACATAACGGAGCTGTTCAAATTTCCAGAATCGGATTCCGGCTCCGATATCAAAAAGTCAACCCCATGGTCAAACTTAAAAATCTTTAGCCTTTAAATTACTAGTTTTCGTTAAATGGTCATAACTTGAGCTAGGGACCTCCAAATTAAATTCCGGGCATACGCCCAAGTCCCAAATCACAATACGGAGCTACCGAAACTGTCAAAATACTGATCCATTTCCATTTGCTCAAAATGTTGACCAAAGTCAACTCAGTTGAGTTTTAAGGCTCTATTTTACATTTTAATCTATTTTTCACATGAAAACTTTCCGGAAAATTATACGGACTGTGCACGCAAGTCAAGGAATGATAAATGGTGCTTTTCGAGGTCTTTGAATACAGAATTACTTATTAAATTTAAAATGACATTTTGGGTCATCACAATGACGGGCTAACTCACTGAACTTGATAGCATATTCTGACACTGTCATAGTGCCCTGACGCAACCATTCAAATTCTGTGCGCCACACATCTCTGAGAGTCTGGGGAATAAACTCTTTCAAGAATATTTTCGAAAATTGAGCCCAAGTTGGTGGTGTGGCATCGTCTGGTCTACCTTCTTCATAGATTTGCCACCACCGATATGCTGCGCCTGACAGTTGAAATGTAGTAAAGGAAACTCTGCTCACTTCCACAATACCCATGGAGCGGATAATACGGTGACAATTTTCCAGAAATTCTTGGGCATCCTCTGTAGTTATGCCACTGAAAGTAGGTGGACTATACCTCTTAAACCTTTCAAGTCTCTATTGTTCTTCTTTTGATGCCTCGGTCCTGATCTCAGGCCAAACTGGAATAACAGGTTGTACCGGTACTACACCCAGAACCTGACCAACGTGAACCTGCTGCTCTGGAGTTGTGGTAGGAGTCTGAGCTACTCCCCCAATCTGCGAAATATTTGGTGCAACAGAGATCAATCCCGCCTGAGTTAATGTACCAAACATACTCAGGAACTGTGCTAAAGTATCCTGAAGTCCTGGGGTAACAACAGGTGCTTCTAGTACCTGTCCCCAACTGGATCTACTAGTGGCTCCTCAACTGTTGTTCTGACAGGTGCTCTAGTCGCAGCACGTGCCCTTTCTCGACCTCTACCTTGGCCCCAGCCTCTTGCAGCCCTAGCAGTATGTGTGGATGCCTGCTCAGCTAACTCAGTAGCACGTTTCCTCACCATCTGTGAGACAATGGAGATACAAAGGTTCAAATTCCAAATTCAACAAATTCCGCACGACAGGAATGAAAGAAATGCATATTTCCTAACAGTTCTGTAGCCTCTCGAAGATAAGTACAGACGTCTTCGTACCAATCCGCAAGACTCTACTAGACTCGTTTGTGACTCGTAGAACCTATGAACTTAGAGCTATGATACCAACTTGTCACGACCCAAAATCCCACTACAGGCATCGTGATGGCACCTAGTCTCTAAGACTAGGTAAGCCGATTTTGTTTTTTAAGAAACTATATCACTAGGCAGTACTTGCCTAGTGGCTAATATATAAATAAAATCCCAAAATTGGTCCAAAGCTTACAAGATGTCCAAACCAAAATAGTAGTTGCATGAAGCTACTAGCTATTAAAAAGATAGACAAGCTAAAATCTAATGAACTAGCTATTACAACATAATAAGCTGAATGCTTCCTTCTCCTGTCATTGGCAAATACCAAGCAGCACCTATCAAGCTCTCACCAGGCACCAGGGTATATTGTCCATAGGCTAAAATGAATTCCAAACATCTCTACCACAGAGTTGAAGCCAGCATAGTCTTCCAGTTGTAGCTACTATATGATCTCCATATGCAGTGAACTGATTTTGTCCAAGTATTAATCATGTTCTCACTTATCAAAATTAATGTGTAGAAGAGGAGCCTGGCTTTAGGCAGGCTTTTGCAAGGCAAAAGCCAGGCTTGAGCTGGCTTTAGGCAGGCTTTGCAAGGCAAAAGCAAGGCATGAGCTGGCTTTAGGCCGGCTTTGCAAGGCAATAGCCAGAAATGAGCTGGCTTTAAGCAGGCTTTGCAAGGCAAAGGCCAGGCTTTGAAACTGTGCCTTTTTGTGATCTTGTAAGCTCAGATCCTTCCCGACTAGAACCTTTAATGTAGACATCATTCTAAACATTGCTAAACCATCCTCAGACTGAGTATGAAAGCATGCTAATACCACTGAGAAATGATTCCACAATCATCAGAAATACCATATGATGGGTTCAGCATTTTTCTTAGCATTTGGACATATCAGAAGTAGGATATATTATACCATCCCACACCTGCTTATCGCATTTTTTCTGTACACTATCAAAGCACCACCAGAATGAGCATGGGACCATTCTAATACCATTGGAAAGCACCTTAATAGAATACTGAATGAGACAAAGAAACATGCAGGTTTGTGCAGAGTCCAATCCTGTGAAGCCATCAGTCTGGGTGAAGAGCATGCTCCACACAGTATTCCAACCCTTGAAGAATAGCCTTAGCTTCAGCTACCACATTAGTTGTCACTCCCAGGTCTACTGCTCTGGCATACACCACATCACCTTCATCATCCCTCACACAAAAGCCTAGGGAGCTAGGTCCAGGATTGCCCTTTGAGGCTCCATCAGTATTACATTTGTACTAACCGTGAAAAGGAAGCTGCCATGTTACTCTTGTAGTGATCAATATATGTTTATATCCTTCAAAGTATTGAATCATGTTTGGCCATAATAATGGAATATTAGGCATCCAAGCATACCTCACCCTTGCTAGTTGATGCAATGTCCTACTTATCTCATAAATCACCCTATTTGTGGACACTGAACCCCCATGTTTACCTGCATTTCTTCTCTTCCAAAGCTCCCAAGTGATGATAGTCGGTACTGCTTGAAATAGTGGCTTTAATTTTGGACAACACTGAGCATACCACCAATGCCTTATAATCTGCTTCAATTGAATTAATTGCACAGTAATTCCAGCATCCCCCATGAACAAGTTCCATACCTTAGAGGCAGTAGGACTTGTGAAAAATATATGCTCAATGGATTCCTCTTGGGGTTGCTGACAACACCAACACCTAGACATCACCATTTGCCCTTGCCTCCTCCACATGTCATCAGTGGCTATTTTATGCCTCCACAATCTCCACAAGAAGAAGGATATCTTGAATGGTAAACATTTAATCCACATTAACTTGAATTCCTGATTAGGATCAGCCCTATGCCTTAATATTTGCCAAGCACTGCTCACACTGAACTTGCCTGAAGGAGTTGGCATCCAGTATGGCCTATCTATCCCAATATCCCTCGATGCCTTCATAATGCACATTTAGCCTTATATGTTCTGCAATTTCCTCATTGAAAGTTTGATCTAGAAGCTGATCATCCCATGTTTCCCCTTATCGCAGTTCTGCCACCTCTTGAAGAACTTCATTGATTGGAAAGTCTTCAGGTAATATGTGATAAAGTGCACCCAATCCAGTCCAATTTTCATGCCAAATATTAGTGGTTCCACTTTTCAATTACCATACGATCTCATGTTCTACTTCTTATCTAGCATTCAGCATTTGTCTCCAAACATGAGACCCCCCCCTAAAATGCACAACTGTTGGTAGCTTCTTCTTGCCATACTTATTCCACATGAAATTAGACCACAAAGATTTTGTGGTCCTAAACCTCCACCATAGTTTAGCAAACAGTGCCCTTGAGACATCAGGTAAGGACCTAAAACATAGGCCCCCTTCCTCTTTAGGAAGACAAAGATTTTTCCATGAAGCCCAATGTCTGCTTCTCCTTTCTTCCTTTGTGCTCCAAAAGAACCTAGCAAAAGTCTTATGTAGATGCTCCAGGATATTGTTTGGTGGATCAAGGACTGATAACATGTGAACTGGCATACTTTGCAACACACTAGAGATGAGTGTTGCCTTTCCTCCAAATGACATCAGCTTTCCTTTCCATGAATGCAATTTAGCCTTCACCTTCTTGATAAGATCCTCATAATAGTCCTTCCTCTTTCTAGTGTAAAAAATAGGACACCCTAGACATGTGAAGGGGAATTTACCTCTTGCAAATCCTGTAATAGCTCCAACTGCCTGGAACAATCCATTAGCAACCTTTGAATGCATGTAGTATGAACTCTTATCTTTGTTGATCATCTGACCTGATATCTTCTCACAGTTCCCCAACACTGCCATAATCTTGCTCAAGGAGGGAGGATGAGCAGATGCAAAGATTATCGTATCATCAACATATGCCAAGTGGTTTAAAGGATCAGACCACTTAGGCATTCCAAATCCCACAAATGACTTGTCTTCAAAGAGCTTGTTCAAAGACCTGGAAAGTACCTCCGCTGACAGAATGAACAATGCTAGAGATATGGGATCCCCTTGTTTCACACCCCTTGTAGACTTAAAGAACCCTGAGGACTGCTCATTCACCAATACTGAATACCAGTTATTTGACATCAAGTTCCACACCATGTTGATGAAGTACTTAGAAAATCCCATCTTCCTTAGAACATGCAATAATTACTTCCATGAAACCCTATCATAAGCCTTAGCCATATCAAGCTTGATCACCACGTTAGTTGGCTTTCCCCTTAACCTTATGTCAGTGACAATTTCTTGAGTCAATAAGATGTTCTCAAATATACTCCTACCCTCTACAAATCCAGATTGATTAAGAGATATTAGAGATGGCAAAAAACTCTCCAATCTGTCATGTAACACCCTAGACAAGACCTTGTTAATAAAGTTGCTCAAACTAATAGGTCTTAAGTTAGAGAAGGTCTCAACTCTAGGTTTCTTGGGCAGCAACAATAGATTGGTGTGAGTGGTGGATTTAGGCAATGCAGCTCCTCCATAGAAATGTAGCACCATGTTGTGTATATCAACACCAATACATCCCAGCATGTTTGATAAAACAAGCCAGTGAATCAATCAGGACCACTAGCACTCTCCCCCCCTAAGCTCAAAAACTGCTGCCCTTACTTCTTCAATTGTTGGCAATCTGCTAAGTTCCAAATTTTGATCCATAGTGACCATTGAAGGTACATTATTGAGCAAGGAAAATTCAGAAGCATCACCTTCATTTGTGAACTGTTTTTGATAGAAGTCCACTGCAGCTGTAGCCAATTGCTCCTGGTCTTCAATCCATACCCCACTGCCACTTTTGATCCTCTTCAGTAGCAATTTCTTTCTCTTTCCATTGACATGATTGTGAAAGAAACTTGTATTCCTATCTCCTTCAGCAAACCAAGTCATCCCAGCTTTTTGCTTCCAATACTGCTCCTCAATACTCAAGTATTTCTTCAATTCAGATTGAGCCTTTTGAAGCACAATCCTATTCTCAGTTGTAGGCTCTTCTTCAAACAACATCTCCTCCACCCTAACAATGTCCTCCAAAATAGCCAATTGCTTGAAGATACCACCAAATGTTTCCCTACTCCATTTTGAAAGTGTTTCCTTCACCCTCTTGATATTCTGCTTGAACATCAAATGCGGATCCCTTATGAAATCAGCTTCCCAATTCTGCCTCACCACATCCATAAATATAGCATGCTTTGTCCAAAAGTTCAAGAACCTGAAAGGCTTGACAAATTTGGTTGTCTGCACCCTACATGACATTAGCAATGGTGCATGATCTGATATAGTTCTGATTAGATGCTCAACTTCAATAGTTGGCAACATGTTCTGAAATGGCAAATTCACAAAAATTCTATCCAATCTCTTGAATATACACTCAGCATTGGATCTCCCATTCCACCATGTAAATGGACTTCCTTTGTACCCTTGCTCAAACAAACCACAAGAGTTTACACAAAATGCAAAATCCTCATATTCAGGAGGGTGTACTGGAAGTCCCCCTATTTTCTCATCTTCATGCAATACCACATTGAAATCCCCTCCTACCAACCATGGTAATTCCATATCACTTGCTAAGTAATACAAGTGATCCCATAATTCCAACCTCTCCATTGCTAAACATTTTGCATAAACAAATGTCATCATCATGTGCTACCCTAGGTCATGGTGAAACACTCTCACAGTCACATGTTGCTCAGTATCCTCCACTAATTCCCATTCCACCACTACATCGAAGAACAACCATATTTTCCCATTAATATTTGCATAAGCAGTCTCCATATTCAAACTCCTTCTATATCTATCAATGAGTCCCTTCTTTTGAAAAGGCTCCATCAATGCAACTACACACAAATTATGCTCCCTATTCATGTTGATCACCCTAGAAAATGCTTGTTGTGTATTCACAGACCTTATGTTCCATATTAATGTTTTTGTCATCATTATTTAGATAGAGAAGCTGCCCTCCTAGACATTATTGTTGAAGGTTGTGGTGAATCTTTACTCTAATTCTTCTTAGTTTTCTTACCTCCTTTAGCACTAGCTGTGGGTGATAAATCCCCTTCCCTAGCCAATTGTTTGAAGTTTTGTGCAGTTGATTCATCATCTCCTTCATCCTCTATTGGATTTTGTCTCAATAAGTCTTCATTAATTGGTGTCACATTGTGTGTAACTAAATCATGTAAATGTTGTAGAGGAGTCTTAAGTGGAACATTAAGATGTAGCTGCATAATTTGATCAGTGCCAGATTCCATAGGCACTTCCTTTATTTCCCCATATGCTCTTGGAACAACTTCCCGCTCATCAGCCCATTCAAATTCCTTGAATTATAGCTCATAGACCCTGCCTAGCCTAGGAATTACTATAGCAGTCTGCACATTAACATCTCCATCAACTTTGTTCTCCGATGCATACATCGGAACACCATCTACATAGACAAAATCTCTCCAGTTGCACTAAGGTTGGGGTTTACTGTAGCTGCCTCATCAGGAGAACCTGGCTTTAAGCCTGGCGTCGCCAGCCTAACACTTGGGGAGCCTGGCTTTAGGCCTGGCGTCGCTAGCCTAACGTCTGGTGAGCCTGGCTTTAGGTCTGGCATCGCCAGCCTAATGCCTGGGGAGCCTGGCTTTAGGCCTGGCGTCGCCAGCCTAACGCCTGGTGAGCCTGGATTTAGGCCTGGCGTCGCCAGCCTATCGCCAAGTGAGCTTGGCTTGCTGTCTTTCTTCACCTTGTCTTCTGTTGTCTTTGTTGTGCCCAGCTGATCATCCTTAACCTCAACTGCATCACTCCATAAGACCTTTGTAGAGTTTACCTCATCAAGATCCTCAATCTGCCCAGAATCTTTAAATGTTTGAGATGGAATCTCATGACAAGATTGTTTTATGGTCACATTGAGTTGTTTTAGCTCCTCATTGCTAGTCCCAAACCTTCTATGAACCCAGTCGATTGTGGATTTCTTATTAGCCCTTTTATCAGTACGTTGATCACTAGGAACACTAGAAATCATCTTTAGGAACTGAAGACTGAATCCCAGAAGGAATAGGGTTACCATTATGCTCATTTTCCACCACCTTCTCGACGGCTTCCTTCTTCACACGCTTATGTTCTTGTTGAGTATTGACTTCTTTTTCCTTCTCCTGGCCCTTCTTAGCTTGTTTTTCCCCATGTTCCTTCTTCTTACCATTGTTATGATCCTCACCTTTGCCTTCAGTCATTTGTAGAGTAGGCTGATGAACTTCCTCAACCTCTAGTGCATTAAACTTGTTCTTGGTTGCAACTTCCTCAACTTTGGCCTTCCCTTTACCCTTGTCAGCTTCATTTCCTTGTTTGTTATCAACAATGTTACCCCTATTATCTCGTTGGTATTTGTTCTTCCTTGCTTGCATCCATTCCTACTTGGCATGATTAGTCGTAGGCTTACCAACCACCTTTCCACTAGTTAAGACCTTTGTTGAATTTGCAGCAGTCCCAATTGCATCAGAACTTACCAGTACTGCCTTCTCCTTGCTTTGTTCCTCAACACCTTCTTCAAATCTCTTGTGTAATGCAGGATGAATTACCCAGCATTCTACCTCACTATGCCCCTGATTTTTGCAAGGCTTGCAATATTTTGGCATATAATCATACTTAATCCTGATCCACTTGAACTCTTCTGGTCTAGATACATCAGCTTCTTCCACAATCTTAATACGATGAGGGAACTTACTTAACAAGTTAACTTCCACCTTCACCTTAGCACAACAAGGTCTAGTCCCATTTTGAGTGGCTAGGTCTACATGTAATGGATTCCCAACTGCACGAGCTAAGGAAAATACACATTCCTTCCCAAAAATATTAGGAGGCAGTTCTGGAAAGCTAATCGAAGCTATGGCAATGGGAGTCTATTCATCAGGTATCCACCATGGATTCCATTTTGTACAACACATCTGCCATATGTCTGACTGAGCATTTAAATAAAAAGCTGGCTATGAAAGAAAATGAACATAGTCCTCCAATAAAGACAGCCTAATCAACACATGATTATCTTCAATTAAACCAACTGAACAATGGCCTTTAATCTCAAATTGAATTGGAATCACTTTACGTAATTCACTAATAACAAGCTTCACATATAAAAATTTCCCAAGAACTACAAGTTGAAGTCCTTGTTGTACGATAGATTGCTTCACTTCTTGTTTCTTCCACTTCACAACTGGTTCTCCGTGATGGAACTCAACTGGTTTGAATGGTAGCATAGCGAAAGTTTGCATAGGGGCGTTAATGGAAGTAGGTTTTAAAAGTTTTGAATAATCCATGGATTGGGGATTGTTGTTTGTTGTCGTAAATGATTGGGCAATGGGCTGCACTGAAGCTTGGGCAGCAGTCATCGCAGGAGGATTGGTTGAAGTGGGTGTCAAAATCTTTGAGTAATCTAGAATTTGTGGATTGATAGTTGGTGTTGTTTGTGGTTGGGCGATGTTGGAGGAGGGCAGACCAGCCGGAAAAGATGGCTGGTCGCCGGCCATCGCGGGCATTGAAGCTCAAACTCACAGCTTTCCGCGATGCTACTGTTCACTACACTGTAGGAGCGAAACAGTAGCGAAAATCACTGTTCGCGCACTGTTTGGCACTATTCACCGTACTGTTTTGCACTGTAGCAGTTGTTCACGCACTATTCACCGCTAGAGTGACGGCGAAATTTTGAGAGCAAATTTCTAGAGAGAGAATTTCCTTTAGGGTTTAGGGTTTTTTTAATTAGGTAAGCCGATTTCAATTACCTTTTGAAGCCATTTTTTTAAATTAAATAAATAATCAAAACTGACAGCGGAACAAATATGAATATACAACCTCCCAAGACTGGTTGTACTGAGTCACTGTGATGACCCAAAATGTCACCTTTAAATTTAATAAGTAATTATGTGTTTTAAGATCTCGAAAAGCACCATTTATCATTCCTCAACTTGCGTGCGCAGTCCGTATAATTTTTCGGAAAGTTTTCATGTGAAAAATGGATTAAAATATGAAATAGAGCCTTAAAACTCAACTGAGTTGACTTTGGTCAACATTTTGAGGAAACGGACTCGGATCAGTATTTTGATAATTCCGATAGCTCCGTATCGTGATTTGGGAGTTGGGCGTATGCACGGAATTTAATTTGGAGGTCCCTAGCTCAAGTTATGACCATTTAACGGAACTAGCAATTTAAAGGCTAAAGATTCCAAGTTTGACCACGGGGTTGACTTTTTGATATCGGAGCCGAAATCTGATTCTGGAAATTTGAACAGCTCTGTTATGTCATTTATGACTTGTGTACCAAATTTGAAGTCATTCCGGATTCATTTAATATGTTTTGGCACGAGATTTGCAAATTGAAAGTTTAAAACTCAAAGTTCGAATCGGGGTGTGAATTGTAATTTCAGTGTTGTTTGACGTGATTTTAGACCCCGAGTCAGTTCGTATTATGTTACGGGACTTGTTGGTATATTCGTACGGGGTCCCGAGTACCCCGAGTGTGATACGAATCGAAATCGAAATCGAGCCTTCCATCGCAGATGCGGGATTGGGCTGGCCTGGGTTCTTCGCAGGTGTGGCCTTTTTGAGCAGAAGTGGATGTCGCAGGTGCGAAAAGAGTGTCCGCAGATGCAGAACTTCACCTGGCAGCCTGGCATCGCAAATGTGAGCTTTGTCTCGCAAATGCGGAACTTTTGTCTGCAGATGTGAAAATGACAGGGCAGAACCCTTAAATTCGGAAGTCGCCATTTTTACTCAATTTTGAGTTTTATGTCTCGGATTTGTGCGATTTCCAGGGGATTTTCATGACTTTGAGTTGGGTAAGTATTCTTTAACCAAAAGTGATTATATTTCACAAA
Source organism: Nicotiana tomentosiformis (assembly GCF_000390325.3). NCBI lineage: Eukaryota > Viridiplantae > Streptophyta > Magnoliopsida > Solanales > Solanaceae > Nicotiana > Nicotiana tomentosiformis. The sequence goes on from NC_090819.1 coordinate 20,189,760, forward strand.
TTCATGTCTATATTCATCATTTATTTTGGATTTAGATGGAAGAAATTGGAATTTTTATAAAACTTTCCAAAAACGAAAAATTAAGATTTGAAGGTCCATTTGATATCGGAATCGGACAAATTTTGTATAGTTGAACTCATATCGGAACGGGTGTTCGAATTTCGTGAGTTTTTCCAGGATTTCAGACGTGGATCCCACTGTCGAATATTTTAATGAATTTCGGATTTTTATCCGAAAAATGTGTAAATTCATATGGAATTAATTCCTATGATTAGTATTGAATATATTGAATTGTTTGTAAATAGATTTGAAGCTTTCAGAGGCAAATTTAAAAGGAAAATATGTGGTTGAATAATTGATTTGGAATTTGCAAAGCGAGGTAAGTGTCGGGGTTAATCTTGACTTGAGGGAATAGAACCCTTAAATTATTTGTTATGTGAAATGCATGTGAACGGCGTATAGGCGAGGTGACGAGGGTCTATACGTCATCAAATTGATTGTTTGCCTACTTACTTAAAAAATCATAAATTGTTTTAATTCATTAATTAATTATTATAATAATTATTTCTCTCCTATTCTTTGTCAAACATTAATCCGTGAATTCTTGCATTAATTGTTTCATGCTATTTGAATTATGTGTCTTAATTGTTGTTTGACATTTAGCATATTAAATATTAAACTGCCGATTTTCTCCATGATTTCCATAATAATTTGCTATTTGTCATTGTTTGTTTCATAATTAAATCATAATTACTGTATGTTTGTTGTCTTATGGTTTTATATTAATTGTTGTAATTATCGGGAAAAATTTCTTCTATAAGAATTGGTAAATGAATATGTTGGAGGAGCGGGTCGCATGCCGCAAAAGAATTGATTGAAATGGATATATATTGGAGGATCGGGTTGCACGCCGCAACAGACTTATTAAAAAGTTTATATTGGAGGATCGGGTTGCACGCCGCAAAAGACTTTTTATAAGTCTATATTGGAGGATCGGGTTGCACGCCGCAACAGACTTATTAAAAAGTCAATATTGGGGGATCGGATTGCACGCCGCAACAGACTTATTTAAAAGTCTATATATATATATACTTGATTGAAATAAATACATGACAGACTTGATTAAAAGGAATATATTGGGAGAGCGAATTGCACGCTGCAACAGCATTGAATATGAATATATTGTGAGAGCGGGTTGCACGCTGCAACAGATTTGGTTGAAATAATAATGGATTATGACTGTTGAGTTGGCTTCAATTATTATAAATGAGTTACCTGATTTATTTCTATTATTTGTTGTTGTTATTAATATTGCATACAGGTTAATGTAAGTGAACCGCCTTAGCCTCGTCACTACTTCGTCGAGGTTAGGCTCAGCACTTACCAGTACATGGGGTCGGTTGTACTGATACTACACTGTGCACTTCTTGTGCAGATTTTGGAGTGGGTCCCAGCGGCATACCATAGACTTGCTCGGATTTCAGCTACCAGAGGAGACTTGAGGTATAACTGCATGGCGTCCGCAGTTCTGAAGTCCCCGTCTATTTTAATTTAGCTGTGTGTTTATTTCCAGACAGCCTTATTTATTTAGACCTTTATTTGTACTTATTCTAGAAGCTCGTGCACTTGTGACACCAATTCTAGGATGGTATTTAGACACCGTTATTCTTATGAATTATTTCATTATATTTCAAACTTTGCTTCTGCTTTTGTTTCCTTGATTATTAATAATTTAAAGATTGTTTAAAAATTGGTTAATATTATTCTAACGTTGGCTTGCCTAGCAAGGGAAATATTAGGCGCCATCACGGTCCGAAGGTGGGAATTTTGGGTCGTGATAGTTGGTATCAGAGCACTAGGTTACATACGTCTCACGAGTCACGAGCAAGCTTAGTAGAGTCTGAAGGATCGGTACGGAGACGTCTGTACTTATCTCTCAGAGGCTATGAAGTTTAGGAACAATATCACTTCTTTCTTATTCTGTCGTGCGATTTTATTCTATCATCAATGATTGAATCATTCTACTCTTATTCTCTCGCAGATGGTGAGAACACGTAATACCTCTACCGATGGATAGGGACCAGAACACCCGGTAGTAACTATGGCCAGGGTTAGAGGTCGAGGTCGTGTTAGAGGCCGAGGTAGAGGTCAGTCCAGAGCTCGAGCAACTGCACATGTTGTAGAACCTCAGGTGGACCTTCTGGATGAGGTTCCAGTTCAGAATGTACCAGTTGGACCAGTTCAGGTCCCGGAAGGATTCATAGCCACTCCAGTACTTCAGGACGCTCTAGTGCGTTTGGTAAGTCTTATGGAGGGCGTGGCCTAGAATGGTACATTTTTGGTGGCACCAGCCATCTCACAGGCTGGGGGAGGGGCACAAACTCCCACTACTCCCGCTTCGGAGCAGGTGGCTCCCCAAAATCAGGCTCTAGCAGCCCCTCCAATTGCGATAGTTCAGCCGGTTGTTGCGGTACAGATCGGTGATAGGCCCGCCATGTCTTTTGAGGCCTTATTGAGACTGGATAAGTTCACTAAGCTCTTTTCAGTTCACTTCAGTGGTACACCTTCTAAGGACCCACAAGATTATCTTGAACGCTGCCATGAGGTGCTGCGGAACATGGGTATAGTTCAGACCAATGGAGTTGATTTTGCTGTATTCCAGATGATGGGTTCCACCAAGAGGTGGTGGAGAGATTATATACTGACCCGACCAGTCGGATCACCTGCACTTACCTGGGAGCAGTTCTATCAGCTATTTCTGGAGAAGTTCCTCCCTATCACACTGAGAGAGGAATTCCGCAAGCAATTTGAGCGTCTACAGCAGGGTAGTATGATGGTTACTCAGTATGAGTCCCGTTTTGTGGATTTGGCCCGTCAGGCTCTCCTTTTACTACCTACGGAAGGAGAGAGAGTGAGGAGGTTTATTGAGGGACTCACTCACCCTATCAGACTTCAGATGGCCAAGGAAACCGGAAGTGAGATTTCTTTTCAGGCGGCTGCTAATGTCGCTAGGAGGATCGAGATGGTTCTTGCACATGAGAGAGGGCAGAGGTTTGATAAGAGGCCTCGTCAGTTCGGTGATTTTAGTGGTGCCTCGTCTGGAGGTAGGGGTAATTTCGGTATGGGTCATCCTCCCAGACCGTTTCATTTAGCACTTCATGCATCTCCCGGTGCTTCAGGGAGACACGGTCCTATTATGCCTTACTCTGGGCAGCCAGTATTCAGTGCACATTCATCTCATATCAGTGCACCACCACTCCAGAGTTACTACAGTGGTTATCCGGCCCATTTGGGTCAGCTTTAGATTCAGCAGCCACGGCATCAGGATGGGTGTTATGAGTGTGGGAACATTGGTCATATCAGGAGGTATTGCCCTTGTAATGACCCAATCGGTCATTTTAACTTTTAGAACCCTGTTCCCTAAAATAAAACTTCCCGTAGGTTCTTGTAATGATTTATGACTTACGGGGATGGTTGGTTCGGGATCTGGAAATGTTTGGGGTAAAACCGGAACACTTGGTTCCTTGAGTTGGCCTTAAAGTGCTAAGTTTGACTTCGGCCAACATTTTGAGAAAAAAACCCCGGAATATATTTTTGATGATTCCAACAGCTTCGTATGGTGATTTTGGACTTAGGAGCGTGTTCGGAATTTTATTTGGAAGTCCGTAGTTAAATTAGGCTTGAAATGGCTAAAAACAAGAATTTAAGTTTGGAAGTTTGACCGATGAGTTGACTCTTTGATACCGGAGTCGGAATCCAGTTCCGAAAATTTTCATAGCTCCGTTATGTAATTTATGACTTGTGTGTAAAATTTGAGGTCAATCGGAGTTGAATTGATAGGTTCCGACATCGAATGTAGAAGTTGAAAACTCTTAGTTTCATTAAGCTTGAATTGGGGTATGATTCATGGTTTTAGCGTTGTTTGATGTGATTTAGAGGTTCGACTAAGTTTGTATGATGTTTTAGGACTTGTTGGTATATTTGGTTGAGGTCCCGAGGGCCTCGGGTGAGTTTCGGATGGTTAACGGATCAAAAGTTGGACTTAAAAGGTTGCTGCAATTTTCCCTTCTGCTGTATATTCTGGGCTATGATCGAGCCCCAGATCGAACCCAGATATCGAGCCCACGATTGAGGCCTAAGTCGAAGTCAGGGACGAGGCTCAATATCGAAGCCACGATCGAAGGCAAGGCTCGAGGGCCATGATCGAAGGCAAGGCTCGAGGGCCAGGATCAAGACCCAAGATCGAGGCCTCCTCGAGGCCATGACCAGCTCCCAAGATCGAGCTCCCTGAGATCGAGCTCCCTGAGATCAAGCTACCCTGATCGAGCTCCTTGATTGAACTGGACAGAGCTGTAAGTTATAAAAACAGAGGACATTCGTCCCATTTGCCATTTTTGACGTACTTGAGCTTGAGCAGAGGCGACTTTTGTCAGCTTTTCAAGGGAAAAACATTGGGGTAAGTGATTCTAACTCGGATTTGGTCTACATATAAAAGTATATCATTGTTTTCACCATAAATTATTGTTTTGAGATTTAAATTTGGGAAATTTTTAGAAATCTCATAGAAACGAATTTTTGGGATTTCGGTATCGATTCGAAGTCGGATTTGAGTGAAACTGGTATGGTTGGACTCGTAATTGAATGAGTTGTCGGATTTCATAACTTTTTCCGGATTCCGAGACATGGGCCCCATGGACGAAATTTTAATTAATTTCGGGATTTTTATTTAAAATGTTGTATTTTCTTATAGAATTGATTCCTATAATTTTTAGTGATTGTATCGAATTATTTTGAATAGATTCGAGCCAGACAGAGTTGGATAATCGTGGAAAAGGCCTTATAGTAGATTAATTGGAGCAAGACGAGGTAAGTCTCTTGTCTAATCTTGTGAGGGGGAAATTACCCCATAGGGATTAAATTGAATAATTGTTACTAATTGCGGGGGCTACGTACTCACGAGGTGACGAGAGTCCGTGCGTAGCTACTATTAATGCCAAAGTCCGGGTAGTTTAAGACTCAAAGCATGAATTACTTGTGTGAATTGTATTCTTTATTAATTAAAATAATTGATGTACATATTGTGAATTGTTATGAAAAGTAGAAAAATATGAAATTCTCATATGCTTAATTTTTGTTTAAATCAATTAATTGTTAAAAGAAATTGTTCTCCTCCCAAATTCATCTTATAATAAATATACTCTCCTTTCGGAGGCACATAAGAAAATGCCCTCCTTTCTAGTGGAGCGGGCCGAACGCCTCGGCAGGATAGATGCATCTATGGATCGCGCCGCACGTCCCTCGGCAGTGTACACGACACTTTGGATTGGGTTGTACGTCCTCGGCAGAAATCGTGCGTAATAATAATAATTACATGATACTTTAATAATTTATTTAAGCTTGTGAAGCTAATTAATAAAGTGAAAAATTCTTGGAATTTAATGAATTATTATTCTTGCTTGTTAAGGAATTAATTGTTACTCCTGTAAATGAGGTTTAATTGATAAATTGGAAATTATTTGAATTGAAGGAATTTAATTAATATATTGAGAATTGTTACATTTGAAGGAATTTGATTATTTCTGCTAATTAAATAAATTATTGTAAATTCTGTAAATCATGCTGATTTAAATATCCTAGTTTTATTTCAGTTATTATTATTGACCCATAGTGAGTGTCTAAGTCGGCTATCTCGTCTCTACCACTTCGAGATTAGGCTTGATACTTACTGGGTACACGTTGTTTACGTACTCATACTACACTTGCTGCACTTTTTGTGCAGGATCTGAGACAGGTACTATTGGAGGACCTATCATCACATACCCACATCATCCCGGAGCATAGTGGTGAGCTGCCTTTCTGAGCCTTTCTGCAGCTACCAGTGTCTCTTCTTATATTTATATTCTGTCTATTTCATTTCAGACAGTATTTAGAGTTTTGTATAATCTATTAGATGCTCATGCACTTGTGACATCGGGTCTTGGCACACACACATTGGTAGAAGTTGGTATTTTATTATTTTCTTGGAATAAAAGTTTAACCAATGTACGTTTGACTTATTAGTTGGCTTGCCTAGCTGTAGTGTTGGGGCCCATCACGACCTATAGGTGAAATTGGGTCATGACAACATGGTATCAGAGCACTTGGTTCACGTAGGTCTCACAAGTTATGAGCAGACCTAATAAAGTCTTGCGGATCGGTACAGAGACATCTGTACTTATCTTCGAGAGGTTATATGGTGTTAGGAAACTACCTTTCTTCATATTCCATCGTGCAATTGATGTAGTACTAAATATCCTTCTCTTATTCTCTCACAGATGATGAGAACACGCTCTAATGAGATTCCAAACCAGGGAAGAGCTACTCCCCTAGTTGCTAGAGGTCGAGGCAGAGGCCGAGGGTGGGCTCCAAGCCGTGGTAGAGGGCGAGGACGTCCCAGGACTGTTCCAGTTATGCCGCCAGTGAATCCAACAGAGAATCCCATTATTGAGGAGCAGGGTGAGGTGCCTGTGGCAGAGCCAGCTCCGGTGGATTTCACATATGCACCGGGATTTCAGGATGTCATGGGTCGTATGCTGCGATTCATGGACAATATGACTCAGGCTGGTTTATTTCTGGCAGACCCAGCCATATCTCAGGTGGGTGGGGGAGCACAGACCCCTACCGCGCAGGCTCATGGACAGGTAGCTGATGTATATCAGACCTAGGGTGCACTACCCGTGGGTGGAGTCCAGTCAGTGGCAGCAGCTACACCTGAGCCCAGGCCAGCTGTAGCCGCCGATCCTCAGAAACTATTGGATAGATGGACTAGACTACATCCTCCTGTCTTCGAGGGTGAGTGACATGAGGATCCACATGATTTCATTGATCGTTGCAAGGATAGACTATACAACATGAGGATATTGGAATCCCATGGGGTTGATTTCGCTACTTTTCAGCTAGAGGGTAGAGCCCGTAGATAATGGCAGTCTTATGCTCTTGGCAGACCAACAGATTCTCCTCCCATGACTTGGGACAGGTTCACCCGTATCTTCTTGGACAGGTATATTCCACCCTCCCAGAGGGAAGAGTTGCGATTTTAGTTTGAGCAGCTCCAGCAGGGTCAGATGTAAGTGACTGATTATGAGGCGAGGTTTTCTGAATTATCTCTCCATGCACTAATGATACTCCCTACTGAGGCGGAGAAAGTGCGAAGGTTTGTAGCCGGTTTACATACTATGGCTCGAGAGGTTGAGATGGGTACTTCTTATGAGCGAGTTGTCGAGATAGCCTGGAGAATTGAGGGTGTACGTCAGCGGAGCTGAGAGTAGATTATCAGAGATAAGCAGTTCAGGTACTCTGGAGAGTTCAGAGGTGCTCCGTCCGGGGGCAGAGGTCAGTTCGTGAGGGGGCAGTCCAGCAGACCCCCATATCCAGCACCACCACCTCCTCGAGGTGCTCCAGTACGACCTTATTTCAGTGCTATACCAAAGAGTTCTTATCGCCCACCAGCTATTCAGGGTTCTTTCCGTGGGTATTCAGGTCCCCAGGGCCAGACACTTAGTCAGCAGCACATCACACCGAAGAGTTGTTACGAATGCGGGGATCCCAGTCACATGCGGAGGTTTTGCCCCAGGCTTCGAGGTAGACAAGTACAGCAGGGTCAGCAGCCTATGCTTACCGGACCAGTTGCTCCACAGTATTCTGACCACTGATAGGCGAAGGACAGGTAGGTAGGGGCTGTCCTAGAGGTGGAGGTCATCCAGGCGGAGGCCAGACAGTTGGCTCTCCAGCTCGGTTCTATGCTTTTCCGGCTAGACCAGATGCAGAGGCCTCAGATGCCATGATTACAGGTATTATTTCTGTTTGTGGCAAAGATGCCTCAGTATTATTTGATCCAGGATCTACGTATTCATATGTGTCATCTCTATTTGCTCCATTCCTGGGTGTTTCTCGTGAGTCCTTGAGTACTCCTGTTTATGTGTCCACTCCTGTGGGCGATTTTGTTGTTGTGAACCGGATCTACCTGTCCTGTATTATTACATTCTGTGGTTATGAAACTAGAGCAGATCTCCTATTGCTTGAGATGACCGATTTTGAAATTATTCTGGGCATGGACTAGTTATCTCCATATCATGCTATTCTAGATTGTCATGCCAAGACTGTTACCTTGGCTATTCCAGCATTGCCTAAGCTGGAGTGAAAGGGTTCGCCTGTTAGTTCATTTAATCGAGTTATTTCTTTTATAAAGGCTCAACACATGGTTGAGAAGGGTTGTTTGGCTTATCTAGCCTATGTTCGGGATACTACTGTAGAGACTCCAGCTATTAATTCAGTGCTTGTAGTTCAGGAGTTCCCCGATGTATTTCTGTCAGATCTTCCAGGTATGCCACCTAATCGTGATATTGATTTATGTATTGACTTGGCTTCAGATACCCATCCTATATCTATCACACCATATCGCATGGCTCCGAAAGAATTGAAAGAACAGCTTGAAGAGTTACTAGCCAAAGGGTTTGTCAGACCGAGTGTATCGCCTTGGGGTGAACCGGTATTATTTGTGAAAAAGAAGGATGGAATAATGCGGATGTGTATTGATTATCGCCAATTGAACAAAGTCACTATTAAGAACAAGTACCCGTTGCCGCGTATTGATGATCTATTTGACCAGTTGCAGGGTGCTAGGGTATTCTCTAAGATCGACTTGAGGTTGGGGTACCATCAGTTGAAGATTCGGGATTCGGATGTTCCGAAGACTGCTTTTCGGACTAGATATGGTCATTATGAGTTTCTGGTGATGTCCTTCGATTTAACTAATGCCCCGGCAGTGTTTATGGATCTGATGAACAGGGTATTCATGCCATATATTGATTCATTTGTCATTGTCTTCATTGATGACATATTAATCTATTTGCGCAGTAAGGAGGAACATGAGCAGCATATGAGAGTAGTGCTTCAGACATTGCGGGAACAAAAGCTATATGCTAAGTTCTCTAAATGTGAGTTTTGGCTAGAGTCTGTTGTATTTTTTGGACATATTGTATCGGGCGAAGGTATTAAAGTTGATCCCAAAAAGATTGAGGCAGTTCAGAATTGGCATCGTCCCATTTCGACGGCTGAGATCAGGAGTTTTCTGGGTTTAGCAGGTTATTATCGTCGGTTTGTGGAAGGTTTTTCATCTATTGCAGCACCTTTGACCAAATTAACCCAGAAGGGTGTTCAGTTCCGATGGTCCGATGATTGTGAGTCAAGCTTTCAGAAGCTCAAGACAGCACTGACTACAGCACTCGTGTTAGTGTTACCATCTGGTTCGGGAATATATACAGTGTATTACGATGCGTCACGCGTTGGTTTGGGTTGTGTATTGATGCAGGAAAGGCGAGTTATTGCATATGCTTCACGTCAGCTGAAGCCCCACGAGAAGAATTATCCAGTACATGATTTGGAGTTAGCTGCGATTGTTCACGCTCTAAAGATTTGGAGGAATTATCTTTATGGGGTGTCTTGTGAAGTTTACACTGATCATCGTAGTTTGCAGCATTTGTTCAAGCAGAGGGATCTAAATTTGTGGCAGCGCAGATGGCTGGAGTTACTAAAAGATTATGATATTACTATCTTGTATCATCCGGGCAAAGCAAATGTGGTTGCAGATGCCTTGAGCAGGAAGGCAGAGAGTATGGGTAGTTTGGCTTTCATTTCAGCAGAGGAAAGTCCATTAGCCTCAGATATTCAATCCTTGGCTAACAAACTTGTGAGGCTAGATATTTCAGAGCCTAGCCGAGTTCTTGCATGTGTGGTGGCCCAATCTTCACTATTTGAGCAGATCAAGGCTCGCCAGTATGATGACCCATACTTGATGGTTCTTCGTGAAACGGTACTACGAGGTGGTGCCAAGGAAGTTACTATTAGAGCGGATGGTGTTCTGCAACTCCAGGATCGTCTATGTGTTCCTAATGTGGATGGACTGAGGAAAAAGATCCCGGAAGAGGCACACAGTTCTTGGTATTCTATTCATCCAGGTGCTACTAAGATGTATCGTGACTTGAGGTAACATTATTGGTGGAGACGAATGAAAAAGGACATAGTTGAGTATGTATCTAGGTGTCTAAATTGCGAGCAAGTTAAATATGAGCACCAGAGGCCAGGTGGCCCATTTCAGCAGATGACTATACCAGAGTGGAAATGGGAACATATTACTATGGACTTTGTAGTTGGGTTGCCGCGGACCTTAAGAAAGTTTGATGAAGTTTGGGTGATTGTTGACAGGTTGACTAAGTCGGCACATTTTATTCCTGTTGTGACTACGTATTATTCAGAGAGGTTGGCCCAGATTTATATTCAGGAGATAGTTCGGTTGCATGGTGTGCCAATTTCCATCATATCAGATAGAGTCCCTCAGTTTACTTCACATTTCTGGAGAGCAGTACAGAGTGAGTTGGGGACCCGTGTAGAGCTCAGCACAGCCTTTCATCAGCAGACCGATGGACAGTCAGAGAGGACAATTCAAATTTTGGAGGATATGCTAAGGGCATGTGTGATCGACTTTGGAGGTCAGTGGGATCGTTTCCTGGCTTTGGCCGAGTTTGCTTATAATAACAGTTACCAATCCATCATCGAGATGGATCCATTTGAGGCTTTATATGGTCGGCGATGTTGTTCACCTATCGGATGGTTTGAGCCAGATGAGGCTAAGTTATATGGTACTGATTTGGTAAGGGATGCCTTGGAAAAGGTAAAGTTGATTCAAGAGCGACTTCGTACAGCACAGTCCAGACAAAAGAGTTACTCGGATCAGAAAGCGCGTGATATATCATTTATGGTAGGTGAAAAAGTTCTCTTGAAGGTTTCGCCGATGAAGGGAATTTTGAGATTCGGGAAGAAGGGCAAGTTGAGCCCAAGGTGTATAGGCCCATTTGAGGTGTTGAAACGAGTAGGGGAGGTTGCTTATGAGCTTGCATTGCCTCCCAGCCTATCGGGAGTTCATCCGGTTTTTCACGTATCTATGCTCCGGAAGTATCATGCTGACCTATCACATGTGTTAGACTTCAGCACAGTTCAACTAGATAATAGCTTGGGTTATGAAGAGGAGCCAATTGCCATTGTTGATAAACAGGTTCGCCAGTTGAGGTCCAAGAGGATTTCTGTAGTAAAAGTCCAGTGGAGGGGCCAACCAGTCGAGGAAGCAACTTGGGAGGCCGAGGAAGACATGTGGAGCAGATATCCACACTTATTCAGCACTCTAGGTACAATTCTAAACCCGTTCGAGGATGAACGTTTGTTTAAGAGGTGGAGAATGTAATGACCCAACCGGTCATTTTAACTTTTAGAACCCCGTTCCCTAAAATAAAACTTTCCGTAGGTGCTTGTAATGATTTATGACTTGCAGTGATGGTTAGTTCGGGATTTGGAAGTGTTTGGGGTGAAACCGGAACACTTGGTTCCTTAAGTTGGACTTAAAGTGGTAAGTTTGACTTTGATCAACATTTTGAGAAAACGACCCCAGAATAGAATTTTGATGATTCCAACTACTCCGTATGGTGATTTTGGACTTAGGAGTGTGTTTGGAATTTTATTTGGAAGTCCGTAGTAAAATTAGGCTTGAAATGGCTAAAAATAAGAATTTAAGTTTGGAAGTTTGACCGATGAGTTGACTTTTTGATATCGGAGTTGGAATCCAGTTTTGAAAATTTTCATAGCTCTGTTATGCAATTTATGACTTTTGTGTAAAATTTGAGGTCAATCGGAGTTGATTTGATAGTTTCCGACATCGAATGTAGAAGTTGAAAACTCTTAGTTTCATTAAGCTTGAATTGGGGTATGAATCATGGTTTTAGCGTTGTTTGATGTGATTTAGAGGTTTGACTAAGTTCGTATGATGTTTTATGACTTGTTGGTATATTTGATTGAGGTCCTGAGGGCCTCATGAGTTTCGGATGGTTAACGGATCAAAAGTTGGACTTTAAAAGCTGCTGCAATTTTCCCTTCTGCTGTATATTCTGGGCTATGATCGAGCCCCAGATCGAACCCAGATATCGAGCCCACGATCGAGGCCTGAGTCGAAGTCAGGGATGAGGCTCAGTATCGAAGCCACGATCAAAGGCAAGGCTCGAGGGCCAGGATCAAGACCCAAGATCGAACTTGATCGAGGCCATGACCATGTCCCAGGCTCGAGGCCTGATCGAGGCCATGACCAGCTCCCAAGATCGAGCTCCTTGATCGAACTGGACAGAGCTGTAAGTTATAAAAACAGAGGACATTCGTCCCATTTGCTATTTTTGACGAACTTGAGCTTGAGTAGAGGCGACTTTTGTCAGATTTTCAAGGGAAAAACATTGGGGTAAATGATTCTAACTCGGATTTGGTCTACATATACAAGTATATCATTGTTTTCACCATAAATTAGTGTTTTGAGATTTAAATTTGGGAAATTTTTAGAAATCTCATAGAAACGAATTTTTGGGATTTCGGTATTGATTCGAAGTCGGATTTGAGTGAAACTGGTATGGTTGGACTCGTAATTGAATGGGTTGTCGAATTTCATAACTTTTGTCGGATTCCGAGACGTGGGACCCACGGACAAAATTTTAATTAATTTTGGGATTTTTATTAAAAATGTAGTATTTTCTTATAGAATTGATTCCTATAATTTTTAGTGATTGTATCGAATTATTTTGGATAGATTCGAGCCAGATAGAATCGTGGAAAAGGCCTTATAGTGGATTAACTGGAGCAAGACGAGGTGAGTCTCTTGTCTAATCTTGTGAGGGGGAAATTACCCCATAGGGATTAAATTGAATAATTGTTACTAATTGCGGGGGCTACGTACGCACGAGGTGACGAGAGTCCGTGCGTAGCTACTATTAATGCCAAAGTCCGGGTAGTTTAAGACTCAAAGCATGAATTACTTGTGTGAATTGTATTCTTTATTAATTAAAATAATTGATGTATATATTGTGAATTGTTATGAAAAGTAGAAAAATATGAAATTCTCATATGCTTAATTTTTGTTTAAATCAATTAATTATTAAAAGAAATTGTTCTCCTCCCAAATTCATCTTATAATAAATATACTCTCCTTTCGGAGGCACATAAGAAAATGTCCTCCTTTCTTGTGGAGCGGGCCGAACGCCTCGGCAGGATAGATGCATCTATGGATCACGCCGCACGTCTCTCGGCAGTGTACACGACACTCTGGATCGGGCCGTACATCCTCGGCAGAAATCGTGCTTAATAATAATAATTACACGATACTTTAATAATTTATTTCAGCTTGTGAAGTTAATTAATAAATTGAAAAATCCTTGGAATTTAATGAATTATTATTCTTGCTTGTTAAGGAATTAATTGTTACTCCTGTAAATGAGGTTTAATTGATAAATTGGAAATTATTTGAATTGAAGGAATTTAATTAATATATTGAGAATTATTACATTTGAAGGAATTTGATTATTTCTGCTAATTAAATAAATTATTATAAATTCTGTAAATCATGTTGATTTAAATATCCTAGTTTTATTTCAGTTATTATTATTGACCCATAGTGAGTGTCTAAGTCGGCCATCTCGTCTCTACCACTTCGAGATTAGGCTTGATACTTACTGGGTACACGTTGTTTACGTACTCATACTACACTTGCTGCACTTTTTGTGTAGGATCTGAGACAGGTACTATTGGAGGACCTATCATCACATAACCACGTCATCCCAAGGCATAGTGGTGAGCTGCCTTTCTGAGCCGTTCTGCAGCTACCAATGTCTCTTCTTATATTTATATTCTGTCTATTTCATTTCAGACAGTATTTAGAGTTTTGTATAATCTACTAGATGCTCATGCACTTGTGACACCGGGTCTTGGCACACACACATTGGTAGAAGTTGGTATTTTATTATTTTCTTGAAATAAAAGTTTAACCAATGTACGTTTGACTTATTAGTTGTCTTGCCTAGCTGTAGTGTTGGGCGCCATCACGACCTATAGGTGAAATTGGGTCGTGACAGCCCTAGATTGGTGAGTAACAGATCTCGGTAGGATTCTCGTGCCATCATGCCGGCACCGGTTGCTTCACCGCCTGCTCAGCCAGCCAGAGGTGGAGGTCAGGCCATTAGAGGTGGAGGTCAGACCGTTAGAGGTGAAGGCCAGCCAGTTAGAGGCCGTCCCGGAGATGCAGGTCAGAGTGGTGGGGCTCGGGCCCGATTTTATGCTTTTCCAGCTAGGCCTGAGGCCGATTCATCTGATGTTGTGATCACAGGTATTATTCCAGTTTGCCATAGAGATGCTTCAGTTCTATTTGATCCAGGATCTACTTATTCCTATGTGTCCTCCTATTTTGCTTCATATTTGGTTGTGCCTTGTGATTTTCTGAGTGCTTCTGTGTGTGTATCTATGCCGTTGGGAGACTCTATTGTAGTAGATCATGTCTGTCATTTGTGTATGGTTAATATTGGTAATCTTGAGACTAGTGTGGATCTTTTACTTCTTGATATGGTAGATTTTGATGTCATCTTAGGTATGGATTGGCTGTCTCCTTATCATGCTATATTGGATTGTCATGCCAAGACAGTGACCCTAGCTATGCCGTGGTTACCTCGGTTAGAGTGCAAAGAAACTCCTGGCCATTCTGCCAGCAGGGTTATTTCTTATATAAAAGCTCGGTGTATGGTAGAAAAAGGGTGTCTAGCCTATTTGGCTTATATCCGCGATCCTAATGCAGATGTCCCTTCTATGGACTCAGTACCAGTTGTTTGTGAATTTTCAGAAGTATTTCGTGCAGATCTATCGGGGATGCCACCCGACCGAGATATTGACTTCTGTATTGATTTGGCTCCGGGCACTCAGCCCATTTCTATTCCACCATACCGTATGGCCCCGCCAGAGTTGAAAGAATTGAAAGAGCAGTTACAAGACTTGCTTGATCAGGGATTCATTAGACCCAGTGTCTCGCCCTGGGGTGCACCAGTATTATTTGTAAATAAGAAAGATGGCTCGATGCGGATGTGTATAGATTATCAGCAGTTGAACAAGGCCACTATCTAAAACAAATATCCGCTGTCAAGAATTGATGACTTATTTGATCAACTTTAGGGTGCCAAGGTATTTTCAAAGATTGATTTGAGATCTAGTTACCATCAGTTGAAGATTAGGGCATCTGATGTCCCTAAGACAGTTTTTCGGACTAGGTATGGGCATTACGAGTTCCTAGTGATGTCAATTGGGTTGACAAATGATCCTGCAGCATTTATGGATTTGATGAATCGGGTATTCAAGCCTTATTTGGATTCTTTTGTGGTTGTATTCATTGATGATATCTTGATTTACTCCAGCAGTCGAGAGGAGCATGAGCAGCATCTTCAAAGTATGCTTCATACCTTGAAGAATAATCAATTATATGCCAAATTTTTAAAATGCGAGTTTTGGTTAGACTCAGTTGCCTTTTTGGGGCATGTTGTATCGGCAGAAGGCATAAAGGTGGATCCTAAGAAGATTGAGGCTATTCAGAATTGGCCTAGACCTACTTCAGTTACAGAGATCCGGAGTTTCCTGGGTTTAGCAGGTTATTATCGTTGGTTCGTGGAAGGGTTTTCATCTATAGCAATCCCATTGACCAGACTAACCTAGAAGGGTGTCCCATTCAGATGGTCAGACGAATGTGAGTTCAGCTTTCAGAAGCTCAAGACTGCTTTGACTACGGTGCCAGTATTGGTATTACCCACAGGTTCAGGATCGCATACGGTATATTATGGCGCATCTCACATTGGGCTTGGTGCAGTATTAATGCAAGATGGCAAGGTAATTGCATATGCGTCGCGACAGTTGAAAGCTCACGAGAAGAATTATCATGTTCATGACTTAGAATTGGCAGCCATTGTTCATGCGCTGAAGATATGGAGGCATTACCTCTACGGTGTCTCGTGTAAGGTATTTACTGATCATCGCAGCCTTCAGTATCTGTTCAAACAAAAAGATCTTAATTTGAGGCAGAGAAGATGGTTGGAGTTGTTGAAAGACTATGATATCACCATTTTGTATCACCCCGAAAAGGCCAATGTGGTGGCCGATGCCTTGAGTAGAAAGGCTGTGAGTAAGGGTAGTCTTGCGTATATTCCGGTTGGTGAGAGGCCATTAGCTGCAGATGTTCAGACTTTAGCTAATCAGTTCGTGAGGTTAGATGTTTCAGAACCCAGTCGGGTTCTAGCTTGCACAGTCTCTCAGTCTTCTTTATATGAGCGCATCAGAGAGAGGCAGTATGATGATCCTCATTTACTTGTCCTTAAGGACACAGTATGGCACGGTGATGCCAAACAGGTTGCTGTGGGGGAAGATGGGGTTCTGCGAATGCAGGGTCGTATTTGTGTGTCTAATGTGGATGGACTTCGTGAATTAATTCTTGAAGAAGCACACAGTTCTAGGTATTTTATTCATCCAGGTACCGCCAAAATGTATCAAGATTTGCGGCAACATTATTGGTGGAGGAGAATGAAAAAGGATATAGTTACATATGTAGCTCGGTGTCTGAATTGTCAGCAAGTTAAGTACGAGCATCAGAGATCTGGTGATTTGCTTTATAAGTTAGAAATTCCCGAGTGGAAGTGGGAGCGTATCACTATGGATTTTGTTGTTGGGCTCCCACGGACTCAGAGAAAATTTGACGCAGTTTGGGTCATTATGGACAGGTTGACCAAGTCAGTACATTTCATTCCAGTGGCAGTTACCTATTCTTCATAGAGGTTAGCTGAAATTTACATTCGTGAGATTGTCCGCCTTCACGGTGTGCCCGTGTCTATTATTTCAGATCGAGGTACGCAGTTTACCTCACATTTCTGGAGGGCTATACAGCGTGAGTTAGGCACACGGGTGGAGTTGAGTACATCATTTCATCCACAGACAGACGGACAGTGAGAGCGCATTATTCAAATATTGGAAGATTTGCTCCCCGCTTGTATTATAGACTTTGGAGGTTCTTGAGATCATTTCTTGTCACTTTTAGAGTTTGCTTATAATAATAGCTACCAGTCGAGCATTCAGATGGCTCCATATGAGGCATTATACGGAAAGCGATGCCGATCGCCAGTTGGTTGGTTTGAACTAGGAGAGGCTCGGTTGTTGGGTACCGATTTGGTACAGGATGCCTTGGATAAGGTCAAGATTATTCAGGATCGACTTCGTACAACGCAGTCTAGGCAAAAGAGTTATGCCGACCGAAAAGTTCATGATATTGCATTCATGGTTGGAGAAATAATATTGCTTCGGGTTTCACCTATGAAAGGTGTAATGAGGTTCGGAAAGAAGGGCAAGTTGAGCCCTAGGTATATCGGACCCTTTGAAATTCTTGAAAGGGTGGGTGAAGTAGCCTAAAGGCTTGCATTACCACCTAGTTTATCAGCGGTTCATCCGGTGTTCCACGTGTCTATGTTCCGAAAATATCATAGTGATCCGTCCCATGTGTTAGATTTCAGTTCAGTCCAATTGGACAAATATTTGACTTACGAGGAGGAGCCGATGGCTATTCTAGCCCAGCAGGTTCGACAGTTGAGGTCCAAGAGTTATCCTTCAGTTCGGTTGCAATAGAGAGGTCAGCCGGTATAGGCATCTACATGGGAGTCCGAGTCGGAAATGCAGAGTAAATATCCATACCTTTTCTCCAGCTCAGGTATTTTTTTTTCTAACTCCGTTCGAGGACGAACGTTTGTTTTAGAGGTGGAGAATGTGATGATCCAAAATGTCATCTTTAAATTTAATAAGTAATTATGTGTTCTAAGACCTCAAAAAGCACCATTTATCATTTCTCGACTTGCGTGCGCAGTCCGTATAATTTTTCGGAAAGTTTTCGTGTGAAAAATCGATGAAAATGTGAAATAGAGCCTTAAAACTCAATTGAGTTGACTTTGGTCAACATTTTGAACAAACAGACCCAGATCAGTATTTTGACAGTTCCGGTAGCTCCGTATCGTGATTTGAGACTTAGGCGTATGTCCGGAATTTAATTTGGAGGTCCCTAGCTCAAGTTATGACCATTTAACGGAACTAGCAATTTAAAGGTTAAAGATTCCAAGTTTGACCACGGGGTTCACTTTTTGATATCGGAGCCGGAATCCGATTCTGAAAATTTGAACAACTCCGTTATGTCATTTATGACTTGTGTGCCAAATTTGAAGTCTTTCCGGATTTATTTAATATGTTTTGGCACGAGATTTGCAAATTGAAAGTTTAAAACTCAAAGTTCGAATCGGAGTGTGAATTGTAATTTCAGTGTTGTTTGACGTGATTTTAGACTCCGAGTCAGTCCGTATTATGTTACGGGACTTGTTGGTATATTCGGACGGGGTCCCGAGTACCCCGAGTGTAATACGAATCGAAATCGGAACAAGAATTAGACTTAAGCAAAATCTAAAATTTTGGGTTCTGGTGTAATCGTACCTGCGGATTTTTTGACCGCAGGTGCGAGCTCGCAGAAGCGAGCCTTCCATCGCAGATGCGGGACTGGGCCGGCCTAGGTTCTTTGCAGGTGCGGTCTTTTTGCACAGAAGCGGATGTCGCAGGTGCGACAGGAGTGTCCGCAAATGCGGAACTTCACCTGGCAGCCTAGCATCGCAAATGCGAGCTTTGTCTCGCAAATGCGGAACTTTTGTCCGCATATGCGAAAATGGCTGGGCAGAACCCATAAATTCAGAAGTTGCCATTTTTACTCATTTTTGAGTTTTAAGTATCGGATTTGGGCAATTTCCAGGGGATTTGCACGACTTTGAGTTGGGTAAGTGTTCTTTAATCAAAAGTGATCATATTTGACTAATC
The DNA here is from genome assembly GCF_000390325.3 of Nicotiana tomentosiformis. NCBI lineage: Eukaryota > Viridiplantae > Streptophyta > Magnoliopsida > Solanales > Solanaceae > Nicotiana > Nicotiana tomentosiformis. Next base: position 20,208,525 of record NC_090819.1, read on the forward strand.
CATGTCTATATTTATCATTTATTTCGGATTTAGATGCAAGAAATTGGAATTTTTGTAAAAGTTTCCAAAAACGAAAAATTAAGATTTGAAGGTCCATTTGATATCGGAATTAGACAGATTGTATATGGTTGAACTCGTATCGGAACGGGTGTTCGAATTTTGTGAGTTTTTCAAGGATTTGAGATGTGGGTCCCACTGCCGAATATTGTAATGAATTTCGGATTTTTATCCGAAAAATGTGTAAATTCATATGGAATTAATTCCTATGATTAGTATTGAATATATTGAATTGTTTGTGAATAGATTTGAAGCTTTAGAGGCAAATTTAAAAGAAAAAGTTGTGGTTGAATAATTGATTTGGAATTTGCAAAGCGAGGTAAGTGTCGGGGTTAACCTTGACTTGAGGGAATAGAACCCTTAAATTATTTGTTATGTGAAATGCATGTGAATGACGTATAGGCGAGGTGACGAGTGTCTATATGTCGTCAAATTGATTGTTTTCCTACTTACTTAAAAAATCATAAATTATTTTAAATCATGAATTAATTATTATAATAATTGTTTCTCTCCTATTCTTTGTCAAACATTAATCCTTGAATTCTTGCATTAATTGTTTCACGCTATTTGAATTATGTGTCTTAGTTGTTATTTGACATTTAGCATATTAAATATTAAACTGCTTATTTTCTCCATGATTTCCATAATAATTTGCTATTTATCATTATTTGTTTCATAATTAAATCATAATTAATGTATGTTTGTTGTCTTATGGTTTTATATTAATTGTTGCAATTATCGGGGGAAATTTCTTCTATAAGAATTGATAAATGAATATGTTGGAGGAGCGGGTTGCACGCTGCAACAGAATTGATTGAAATAGATATATATTGGAGGATCGGGTTGCACACCGCAACAGACTTATTAAAAAGTCTATATTGGAGGATCGGGTTGCACGTCGCAACAGACTTATTAAAAAGTCTATATTGGAGGATTGGGTTGCACGCCGCAACAGACTTATTAAAAAGTCCATATTGGAGGATCGGATTGCACGCCGCAACAGACTTATTAAAAAGTCAATATTGGGGGATCGGATTGCACGCCGCAACAGACTTATTTAAAAGTCTATATATATAATTGATTGAAATAAATACATGACAGACTTGATTAAAAGGAATATATTGGAAGAGCGAATTGCACGCTGCAACAGCATTGAATATGAATATATTGTGAGAGCGGGTTGCATGCTGCAACAGATTTAGTTGAAATAATAATGGATTATGACTGTTGAGTTAGCTTCAATTATTATAAATGAGTTACCTGATTTATTTCTATTATTTGTTGTTGTTATTAATATTGCGTACAGGTTAATGTAAGTAAACCGCCTTAGCCTCATCACTACTTCGTCGAGGTTAGGCTCAGCACTTACCAGTACATGGGGTCGGTTGTACTGATACTACACTGTGCACTTCTTGTGCAGATTTTGGAGTGGGTCCCAGCGGCGTACCATAGACTTGCTCGGATTTCAGCTACCAGAGGAGACTTGAGGTATAATCGCATGGCGTCTGCAGTTCTGAAGTCCCCGTCTATTTTAATTTAGCTGTGTGTTTATTTCCAGACAGCTTTATTTATTCAGACCTTTATTTGTACTTATTCTAGAAGCTTGTGCACTTGTGACACCAATTCTGGGATGGTATTTAGACACCGTTATTTTTATGGATTATTTCACTATATTTCAAACTTTGCTTCCGCTTTTGTTTCCTTGATTATTAATAATTTAAAGATTGTTTAACAATTGGTTAATATTATTCTAACGTTGGCTTGCCTAGCAAGTGAAATGTTAGGCGCCATCACGGTCCGAAGGTGGGAATTTCGGGTCGTAACAGTCACGAACTCAAATGGAATACATGGAATGATCACGAACACCGAATATACAATATTGTTTGATTACAATTTAACAGTACAATGAAATGAAAAGACTCCAAGGGACTGCGATGACCAAGCAACTCTACCTTAAATCCTTATGATCGCGCTTTAACTCTGCTCAAGTCCGATATCTCCAATACCTGGCTCTGCACAAAATGTGCAGAAGTGTAGAGTGAGTACACCACAACGGTGCCCAGTAAGTATTAAGACTAACCTCAATGGAGTAGAGACGAGGTACTGTCAAGACACTCACTAGTCTAATAACATGTGCAGTATAATATACAAAATAATAGAAAATAAATAATAATAAGGGCAGGATAAAACAACCAGTGATATGCACAACAGACAACAAGAATACCATTAATATCACTCAACAATTAATAAACACAATTACACCCAATTAAATCAAGCCCTTCAAATAAATGTCCTTCACATAGTTCTTCTAGATAACTCTCTTTCAAATATAATTTTCTCAAATAATTACTTTTCAAATATAATTCTTTCAATAAATCTTTCAAATACAATTTTCTCAAATAAATATCTTTCAAATACAATTCTTTTTATATAATACTTTCTATGTAAAATCCTTCCAAATAAATATTTTGAATATAATTTTTTCAATTAAAAAGTCACCATGTGACACCTCATTTCATAATCATCAAAATACGGGTCTTAGTCCATTTTTATATTTTTCGTAAACACGGGTCTCAGCCCATTTTTATATTTCCACGACACCTCGTGCCCATAATTAAATCATCATATTTTCCTAGCACCTCGTGCCCTCATTTCATATCACAACTGCATGGACAATTCACGTGCCAAATATTATTATCATTTCATCATAGCACCTCGTGCCCATATTTTATATCACAATTGCACGAACAATTCACGTGCCAATATCCCCACTTCATATCAAATTCACGGCACCTCGTGCCCACATTTCATTTTATAAACCGTCTGGCAATAGCCATGGGCTCCCAATTTCAACATAAATCATATTATTATTAATTTATTAACAACAAGACAAGTTGCATAAGGTATAAAAATAAACACAAGAAAATCACAAAATCATATGAAAATTGTCAACACCACATCATCACATATCGTCCCTGACAATAGCCACCCTTATCGCTCCTATGCCACCCTTATCGCTCCTATAGCCACCCTTATTGCTCCACCCAGACAATACCAATAGCCACTCTTATTGCTCTTATTGCCACCCTTATCGCTCCTATAGCCACCCTTATCGCTCCGCCCAGACAATATTCTACCCTTATCTCCCCAAAATAACAATTCACACAACACAATAATTTACACGGAAAATTATCACAGCAATATAATAAAATCAACTCATATCACAATTTGCCTAATGGCCACAACCAAATTTCAAAGATATAACAAATCAATTAATTTCACAACAAATAGCCCAAGGCTCCATAAAAATGTATATAACACCCCAAAGACAATCAACAGAGATAGAAAATAATCAGCATAAAGCAAACCTTTATTAATCCAATTTTAGATAATTATATAAATACCTCTTCTTAAGCTCATTTAATTAATTTTGCAGAGGAAAACATCCAAAATGGAATTAAATTCCAATAATTATCAAACCAGCAAATTCACAGAATTTCATAAATTATCAAATAATAATCACATCAAATTGTCATAATACAACAGGGTCAACAACAAGGATTTAGGCACGATAAATAGATGATTAAATATATGCTGACAATTATCCAATTTACTACACCATATGCTCAAGACTTTAACTCAATAAAATTTGCACATATAACCCAAGTACGTACTTGTCACCTCGCGTACATGGTTTTCAATTACACAAATTGCACATAAGACTCAATGCCTACGGAAAAATTCCCCAACTCGAGGTTAAGAAAGACACTTACCTTTTTGAAGTTAGGTCGATATTCCAAAATAGCCTTCTTGCTTGAATTGACCTCCGGCCAGCTCAAATCTATCCAAATTAATTGTATAACTCCATTAAAATTCGTCGAAAACAATTCCGGATAATAATACGTTGACTTAAAAATTTATTCAAAAAGTCAACGCGGGACTCGCCTCTCGGAACCCGACATAATTTTCATGAAATTCGAACACTCATTCCGATACGAGTTCAACCATACCAATTTTATCGAATTCCAATAACAACTCGACTTCCAAATCTTAAATTTTTGTTTTTAGAAGATTTTACAAAAATCTTGATTTTTCCTCCATTAAATCTGAATTAAATGATGGATTCAAAGACATAATCATGGAAATTAATCAAAACTGGATAAGAATCACTTACCCCAAACACCCACGCAAGAATCTCTCCAAATATCGCCTTCTACCGAGCTCCAAATTTGATTTTGAGTTATGAAGTCAAACCCCCATTTTTGGGACTTTTAATTCTGGCTAGATAGGCCTTCTTCGCGTTCGTGAAGGCCAAAACCCAACTGCCTCAAATCCTTCATCGCGTTCGCGACCTCCTTGTCGCGTTCGCGAAGGCCAATTGCTTCTGCCCCATCATTTCCTCTTCGCGTTCGCGAACTCCTTGTCGCGTTCGCGATGACCAGCTGACCAACTCCTTCGTGTTCGCATTACACTCTTCGCGTTCGTGATGGCCAAACGACCTCAGGCCCCACTCTTCCTTTTTTCTTCGCGTTCGCATTGCCTTGGCCGCGTTCGCGAAGGCTTGCCCAGTTCCTTCTTCGCGTTCGCGTTCGCGTCCCCTGCTTCGCGTTAGCGAAGGACAAACTAACAGACCCTCCAATTCCTCTTCGCGAACGCGGGACTCCCTTCGCGTTCGCGAAGAAGGAAACCAGACTTCATCAACAGCAGTCCAAACAGCTCCAATTTGGTCTGAAACCACCCTGAGATACACCCGAGGCACCCGGGACCCCGTCTAAACATACCAACAAGTTTCATAACCTATCACGGACTCACTCGAGGTTTCAAATCACATCAAATAACGCCGAAAATATAAATCGCACCACGAATCGAACTTATGAACTTTCAAAACTTCCAACTTCTAAAACTCGTGCCAAAACCTATCAAACCAACTCGGAATGACGTCAAATTTTGCAGGCAAGTCCCAAATAACATAACGGAGTTGTTCCAACTTTCGGAATTGCATTCCGACCCCGAAACCAAAAAGTCAACCCCCCGGTCAAACTTCCTAAAAATTCGACTTTCGTCATTTCGAGCCTAAATTGACTACAGACCTCATATTCACAGTCCGGACACGCTCCTAAGTCAAAAATCACCCAACGGAGATAACGGAACCGACAGAACTCTATTCCGGAGTTGTTTTCATACAGTTCTGACTACGGTCAAAATCCTAAGACTTAAGCTTACGTCTTAGGGACTAAGTGTCCCAAACCACTCCAAATCATCCGTAAATCAAACTTGACCACACACGCGGGTCATAATATATATTGCAAGGCTGCTCAAGACCTTAAGTCACTGAACGGGGCATAAATTCTTAAAATGACAAGTCGGGTCGTTACAATAAAATACCATTTTAATATAATACAATGAATATAATTTTGTATTACTCTTGAAATTTAACTTGACTTTATCCTATATGACTTTCTCAAATTATTTCGCTATTAAAATTTATCAATAATATTTTTTAGTATTATTTATTTACTTAATTTTATCAAATAATTTAAAGTATGGATAGAATCACATTATAGTTATTCTCATCTTTATATATTAGTTTTTGTTCTACAATATTTTAATTTTTTCATTTAGTGTTCATCTATAATACAGATTTTATTATATTATTTTTCTAAATGGATGGTGTTGAATTAGTTTAAAAGTTAAACAACGAAGTTCTTTTATTATGTGTCATAAATCTACTAATAACTATAATAATAATTATTTTATATTATTTTTAATAAGAAATTAAATTGAATTCTTTTTCCCATTTGTATTTAATATGAAAGTATGATTTTCTTATTAAAATTATTACATATCAAGTTAAGTTATATCTTTATGTATTTTATTTATTTCTTGAAATTATTTATGTTTTTGTATGTAGTTTTATCTATTATAATATTTTTAGTTCCATGATCTTATCCATAATTATTATTCAAAAACTTTCTTATCTCAAAAAATAAATTAGGCTTATCATTTTATATATCTCTACATTGAAGTTATTGTTTTTATTTTTTAAAATAATTTTCTAAAACAATATATAGACATTTGATTATTTTCAATTCAAATTAAAAAAGAGTAACCAATTATTAACTAACAAACTAATTTTGTTCTAAAATTTGACATTTGTTCAATTTTTATGGTAAAACATTGCATCATCACATTGATTTGCTTCTCTTATTTTATATAGATAGATTATAATTTTTTTCATCTAGAGTTCATCTATAATACGAATTTTATTGTATTATTTTTATAAATGGATGGTGTTGAATTAGTTTAAGGTTAAACAGAGAAGTTTTTTTATTATATGTTATAAATATACTAATAATTATAATAATTATTATTTTATATTATTTTCAATAAGAAATTAAATTGAATTCTTTTTCCCGTTTGTATTTAATATGAAAGTTTATTTTTTTATTAAAATTACTGCATAATAAGTTAAATTATATCTTTATATAATTTATTTATTTTTTGAAATTATTTATGTTTTTGTCTTTAGTTTTATCTATTATAATTTTTTAGTTCCATGATCTTATCCATAACTAATATTCAAAAACTTTCTCATCTCAAAAATTAAATTAGCATTATCATTTTATATATCTCTATATTGAAGTTATTTATTTATATATTTTTTATTTTTTTTATAATAGCTTTATTAATAATATATAGATATTTAATTATTTTTAAATCAAATTAAAAAAGGATAACTAATTATTAACTAATCTAACTAATTTTGTCCTAAAATTTGACACTTGTTCAATTTTAATGGTGACACTTAGCATCATCACATTGATTTGCTTCTCTTATTCTATATAGATAGATTTTAGGAGTTGAATACAGTCTATTCCTTCTTGGAAAGATGATATCCTTTTTATTTATGTTTAATATATTTTTATTTTTCATTTATCTTTGGAATTTTGAGAATTATAGTTTTATTCCTTATTGAAAATTACTAAACTAATTTAAAACGTAAGTTTAATGAAGTTAGAAAATTTAACAAGAGGATTAAAAAAATACAAATTAGTATACTGATATATCCATGGGATTCAAGAATTCATATATACACAAAATATATAGTAAGAATTCTTTATCACATCCATCACCTACAATAATATTTTAGTATATTTTACCTTTCTATAACCTATAACAGCAACATGTAATGTTATAATAATATACTATTTATAAAATTATCCGTCTACAACAGTCTTAGTAAAAATTAAGTAATTTTATTATTTCTCACTATAGTTGCTAGTCATTTATTTTCATAATGAAGAACCACTAGTACTGTAACGACCCAACCGGTCATTTTAACTTTTAGAACCTCGTTCCCCTAAATAAAACTTCCCGTATGTGCTTTAATAATTTATGACTTGCGGGGATGGTTGGTTCGAGATTTGGAAGTGTCTGGGTTGAAATCGGAACACTTGGTTCCTTAAGTTGTCTTTAAAAGATCAAGTTTGACTTTGGTCAACATTTTGAGCAAACGGACTCAGATCAGTATTTTGACAGTTTTAGTAGGTCCGTATCGTGATTTGGGACTTGGGCGTATGCACGGAATCAAATTCCGAGGTCCCTAGCCCGAGATATGAAATTTTGATGAAAAATTAAAAATTTAAGTTCAAATAGTGACCGGAGGTCAATCGGAGTTGATTTGATAGGTTTCGACATCGAATGTAAAAGTTGGAAATTTTAAGTTTCATTAAACTTGAATGGGAGCATAATTCATGATTTTAGCGTCGTTTTATGTGATTTGAGGTTTCAAATAAGTTTGTATGATGTTTTAGGACTTGTTGGTATATTTGGTTGAGGTCCCGAGGGCCTCGGGTGAGTTTCGGATGGTTAACGGATCAAAAGTTGGACTTAAAACAACTGCTGCAATTTTTCCTTTATGCTGGAAATTCTGGCCCAAAATCGAGGCCCAAGATCGATCTCCCAAGATCAAACTCCCAAAATCGAGGTCATGATCGAGGACTTATCCGCCAAGATTTTAGACGACTCAACCTCGGCCTTGACCTCGTCAAGCTGGGCTTCAAGCTTCTCGATCCTCTTAGCTTGAGCATTGTCGCACCTTTAGTTGACTCCCATGTGGAGTGAATGGACTGGTGCAGCTGGTGAATGAGCTCGGACTTAGGATGATCTACTGATTTCGTAGTAGTTGCACCTAGTGTAGCGACGTTGGAATATGTCGGCATGTAATTTTCACATGTGGTTTATCTCCTATGAGCAGGTTAACGGTCGTGTGGTGTTGACGAAGCTTTTGCGATGAATTCTACTGGCTACCCAGTAAGAGATTTAATATGTAAATGTGGCTAGTGGTTCGGAGTGTTTATTAAAGGTTAATAGAAGGATTTCGAGAAAATTTGGCGAGTTGTGTGTGTAAGATCATGTCAACGATGAAGAAAGAATCTCGGTGGATTCCGGAATTTTGTAATTGTAGCTTCAAGCTAAGTGGGAGAGCCCCACCGTCTATGATTGGATTACGTAGTGTCAGCTTGTGCAGTTTCTGGTTATCGGTGTATTGGTGTATCATTACGACTAAGAAAATAAAACATCGGTGGTAATATGAGCAAAGGATTTGAGGAATGTGTGCCATATTTGGCCTTATCGATTTGTATTTAGGCTTTGGGAAGACTCAAAGTTTATGCTTCGTGTAGATGTAATGTACAGGGAAAGTGAGACAGTCGGGTGTTTCCTTGATAAAGTGTCCATGTGCTAGCAGGGCCTTGGAGTTGATCTTGTTTGGGAACAAGTCAGAGCAAGTGACTCTCAATAACGGTCGTGGTGGGTTCAAAAATTTAAAGTGTGGTGCCTAAGGATCTCGAGCCCGTAGTATGGTTGAGTGTTGAGCTTTTGCAGCAGATTATGAAACGGGGCTTGGAGTACTCTGCGTTATCTTCAGGTTGTGGCATAGCATTTGAGAAATGGAAGAAAATAACTTCAGATTCATAAAAGAAGTATCAGAATGGGTGTACCAGTTGAAGATGTAAAAGTGCGTAGAAGGAGGGGTATGAGATGATTCGTGGGTTTTGAAACAACGTGGTTTCGTGAAATAAGGTCACCTAGGATGAGTGCGGATTTGAGATCGTGATGTAATGAATTGAGATATTATCATTTCTAAGGCAAATTGAGAATAAATTGAGAAAAGACGGGTCGGCTAACAATGGTTGAATTGGCATAATGGTGGCAATGATTAGTTCCTTCATCGTATTGAGTTATGCATGTGATTTGTGGCGGTACGTGCGAGGTTTGACGGCTTCCGTAATTGATTTTATTTAGAGGAATTCAAGTATTACGGCATGTTATGTGTAGAGGGATCCCAGAAGAGTTATGGTGGTGTAGGCCACTACTTGAGGCCGGTATTTTATGCGGATATGGGAATTTAGTCAAGTGTTGCAATGGTTCACTTGAAATGAGTTAAGTAGAAGGTTGTTATATGATAAAGTGTTTACCCTATTAGTGGTTCAGGAGTTATGATGGAATTCTTGTACTCCTACGTATTTGCGTGATTAAGTGCATAAGTAGCATGAGATTCGAAAGTTGAGGATTTAAGATTTCGGTTCGGTGTTGACAAGGAGGTCACAAGCTCGGATGAGCAGAAAAAGAGTTAGAGGTTTAAAGCAAGCTGGTATTGTCTTCGGTGTCACTTGAGATCGACGTTATGTGTAAGAGGCTTTGTGTATTGAATTGCGGATCCTTGATTTTCCTCACAGTATTAGTATTGCCGGTGGTATGGATGTGCAGACTTGTTATCTGTTACGGAAAGTCGTGGGAACGTATTCCACGGGAGAATTGTATGAGTATGACAAGTAGTCACTTGATTGAATAAATATTTAACAACCAAGTATGAAGATTGTGGTGAAATCGCTAATTCGAGAAGTTTTGCCTGAAGGGTGCTCGGTTCATTTGGTTGTGGAATGGGGAAGTTTGTTCAGGTTATGATGGTTGTTCTTGTGTGTTAGGGGAAAAGGGGTTATTATGGATCCTTGAAAGGCTATTAGCCTAGTACGGTGCGATCAGAATCGGCTTGAGGTCTGTGGATGAATTTAAATATGAATACGGGCTCTATATCAAGCCGGATGTGTTCATTTGAGCATAAAAACTCCCTATGGAGGAGTATTCAGACGTTGGATGTCGTTTCGTCGTCGGTTATTTCATGTAATACTATATTATGCCGTGTGAGTTATGAAACAGCTTGATAAATTTCTATGTGTTGAGGTCCCGCGTAGCGATGGTGTTATGTGAGCAGGATGGCTCTCGATATTCTGATCATATATCGCACCTTAGTTGTGCTTGAGTTTTGTAGCGTATGGCGTTGTCGGTCCTTCCAGGGATGATATTATGCACTAAGCGTGCTTGTGTCCGATATTCGGATATTTTGTAGTAATGAGCATCCTAGCTCGGTAAGCATTTTCTTATAGATTCTTTTTGTGCGGATTGGGTGGCACGCCGCCACGGGTATGTTGTTTGGATAGGGTTGCACGCCGCAATGGTACCATGTGTGGATCGAGTTGCACACCGAAACAGTGTGATATTGAGTACAGTCCCCTATATTCTATTTTGTGTGTTTGTGTCCCATTTTCTGAGGAAGGTTCATGACACCTTTTCAGTTGTCTAATTAGTCACGTGGGTTGAGTAATCCTTTCTAGAGTTCGTTTTTCTTATGTATCGCAATCGAGTCTGTAGCTTATTAGCTCATTGTGGCATCATATTAGACTTTTTGCCATGTCTGAGGTGGCTTATTGCCTAAGTAGCTCATGCTGGGGGAGACAAAATTATTGGATCCGGGATCAGTGCGATCGGGTTATATGAAGTATAATAAAGAGCAAATACCATTATTTGGTTATAATGAGGCAACAGTTCTTGTTAGAAGGAGAAACTCAATAATTGTTGACTCGACAGTTGGTTATGAATTTCTACACATTTCTTCCATCATGGAAGCATTTCAAGAGTTGGAACAGGACTTATATGTATCATGAGGCGTGTTGTGAACATTAGATTCGTGGAATTTTGGCTATTGTTATCGGAGGATGTTATTATAGTCATGTGAATGATGCGGTGCATGGTCTAAATTCAACAAAGGTATGCAATCATGTATTGGTGCATCATGTAGTGATTGATACGACATTCATAGGTTGGAAACGAGCATGGTGGAGAATTCTGGATGTTAGAATTGGGCTTTAAGGCTTATTTGCCTAAATAAAGGGGAGAATTTTCAGATTGGCTCGAGTTAATGTGCTCAATTGGGTGTGGTAGCATGGGTAGGTGCACGAGGTGTTAAACAATGATTTTGGATAACTCTGGAACACTCCTTAGCACGTTCGAGGATGAACGTATATTTAAGTGGGAGAGAATGTAACGACCCAACCGGTCGTTTTGACTTTTAGAACCTCGTTCCCCTAAATAAAACTTTTTGTATGTGCTTTAATGATTTATGACTTGAGGGGATGGTTGGTTCAGGATTTGGAAGTGTTTGGGTTGAAATCGGAACACTTGGTTCCTTAAGTTGGCTTTAAAAGACCAAGTTTGACTTTGGTCAATATTTTGAACAAACGGACTCGGATCAGTATTTTCACAGTTTTGGTAGGTCCGTATCGTGATTTGGGACTTGGGCGTATGCCCGGAATCAAATTCCGAGGTCCCTAGCCCGAGATATGGAATTTTGATGAAAAATTAAAAATTTAAGTTCAAATAGTGACCGGATGTCGAAATATATGCAAACGACCCCGGATATAATTTTGATGATTCCAACAGCTCTGTATGGTGATTTTGGACTTAGGAGCGTGTTCGCAATTTTATTTGAAAGTCCGTAGTTAAATTAGGCTTGAAATGGCTAAAAACAAGAATTTAAGTTTGGAAGTTTGACCGAGGAGTTGATTTTTTGATACCGGAGTCGGAATCCAGTTACGAAACTTTTCATAGCTCCGTTATGTCATTTATGACTTGTGTGTGGAATTTGAGGTCAATCAGAGTTGATTTGATAGGTTTCGACATCGAATGTAGAAGTTGGAAATTTTAAGTTTCATTAAGCTTGAATGGGAGTATAATTCATAGTTTTAGCGTCGTTGTATGTGATTTGAGGTTTCAAATAAGTTCGTATGATATTTTAGGACTTGTTGGTATATTTGGTTGAGGTCCCGAGAGTCTCGGGTGAGTTTCGGATGGTTAACGGATCAAAAGTTGGACTTAAAACAGCTGCTGCAATTTTTCCTTTCTGCTAAAAATTCTGGCCCAAAATCGAGGCCCAAAATCGAGCTCCCAAGATCGAGCTCCCAAAATCGAGGCCATGATCGAGGCCAGGAATCGAGGGCTACCTGGGCAGAATTATAAAAGAGGGCATTCGTCCCATTCGCCATTTTTAACAAATTGCAGCTTGAGGAGAGGCGATTTTTGATAGATATTCAAGGAAAAGACATTGGGTAAGTGATTCTAACTTGAATTTGGTCTATAAACATAAATATACCATTGTTCTCATCATTTAATTAGTGTTTTGAGATTGAAATTTGGAAAATTTTTAGAAATCTCATAGAAACAAAATTTTGAGATTTCGGTATCGATTCAGAGTCAGATTTGAGTGAAACTGATATGGTTGGACTCATAATTTAATGGGTTATCGGATTTTGTAACTTTCGCCGGATTCCGAGACGTGGGCCCCATGGACGAACTTTTAATTAATTTCAGAATTTTTATTTAAAATGTAGTATTTTCTTATAGAATTGATTCCTATAATTTTTAGTGATTGTATCGAATTATTTTGGCTAGATTCGACCCAGACAGAGTTGGATAATCGTGGAAAAGGCCTTCTGGTGGATTAAATTGGAGCAAGACGAGGTAAGTCTGTTATCTAATCTTGTGAGGGAGAAATTACCTCATAAGTGATTAAAATTAAATAATTGTTGCTAATTGTGGGGACTACATACGCGCGAGGTGATGAGAGTCCGTGCGTAGATACTATTAATGCTAAAGTCCGGGTAGTTTAGGACTCAAAGCATGAATTACTTGTGTAAATTGTATTCTTTATTTAATTAATATTATTTGATATATATACATATATATTGTGAATTGTAAGATAAAAATATTAAAGGATGGAAATCTCATATACTTGATTTTTCTGTTTAAATTAATTAATTGTTAAGAGAAATTGTTCTTCCTCCTGAATTTATCTTATAACAAATATACTCTCATTCAGGAGGTACATAGGAAAATGTCCTTCTTTCTTGTGGAGCGGGCCGAACACCTCGGCAGGATAGATGCATCTATGAATTGTGTCGCACGTCCCTCGGCAGTGTATACGAAACTCTGGATCGGGCCGTACGACCTCGGCAGAAATCGTACTTAATAATAATAATTATTACACGATACTTGGACAGTTTATTATAGCTTGTAAAGCTATTTGATAGATTGAAAATTTATTGAAATTGAATTACAGCTTGTAAAGCTATTTGATAAATTGGAATTTTTATTGAAATTGAAGGATTTAATTAATAGATTAGAAATTATTTGAATTGAAGGAATTTAATTAATATATTGAGAATTATTGGAATTGAAGGAATTTAATTACTTCTGTTAGTTCAATAAAATTATTGTTAACTCTGTGAATCACGTTGATATAAATATTTCCATTTTCATGATTATTTAATATTATTGACCCATAGTGAGTGTCATAGTCGGCCATCTCGTCTCTACCTCTTCGAGATTAGGCTTGATACTTACTGAGTACACGTTATTTCCGTACTCATGCTGCACATTCTATTGTGCAGGTACATATATGTCTAGCAGCCTTGTAGGTGCAGATGTGTGGTTAATAGTTGCGGGGGGCATAGGTGAGCTGCATTCTGTATTACGATCCGCAGCCAACATAGTCTCCTTCAGAGATATTATAATTTCCTGTCTAATATATATTTTGGACAGATGTTGTATTTTAAATTTTAATTCAATAGTAAATGCTCATGCACTTGTGACACCGGGTTTTGAGATGATTATAGGTTGCACTATATTGAAAATTTTTAAAGATATTATTACGTATTTTGTAAACTTCATCTTCTGCTATTTAATTGAGGGGAACAACTATGACTTCAAAAATATTAAAATGAGAATTTATTTATTATTTATTGTTGGCTTATCTGATAGCGGTGTCCGGCGCCATCACGACCTTTATGGATTTTGGGTCGTGACAATATGGTATTAGAGCACTAGGTTCACGTAGGTCTCACGAGTCATGAGCAAGTCTAGTAGAGTCTTGCGGATCGGTACGGAGACGTCTGTACTTATCTTCGAGAGGCTATAGGGCTATTAGGAATACTTCCCTTTTTGATTACTCATCGTGCGATTTGATTCCTTTAAGGCTTATGCCTTCATTTCCTTCCTACTCAATCTTATGCGACGTGAAGCACTTGTTATAAATTAAGGATCGAGGAAATTTTTAATGGTACTACAGATGTATTACATGATGCTTCTCCCTATGTAATTAATTGGGCTATTGTCGTCACCTTGCGAAAGGCCGCTCTGTCATTTCAAATTAAGTATCAGTACTACCTAAGGTTTTGAGATTTGGCATTCATTGTTATGACGATTCGTGCGTTGTCATCGCACAGTGTTTATGAAATGGTAAAATGCCCGTCTATGTGTCAGGGCAGTAAACGACTTGAAAGAAGATTTTTCCCAGTACATGATTCAGAGGTTCCATGTTTTATTCCCAGTAAGGAAAAGGTAATCGTACTATGAATGTTCGGGTTTGGGGTTGATAGAGTAACGAAACTTGATATGTTCGAGTGTGGTAGAGTTCTCAATTTTGATGTGGTGTCATCGCCTTATTAAATGTGTTAAGGTTCGCCGGTGTTATGGTTTTCTTTAACTAGCCTTCACGATGGGGTGTTAGGAATTGGTATAGGGGAAGCAGTCGTTAGAGATCTCTTTATGCAGTGATTGAAGATTGAAGCAGCGTTCCTAGTATTGATGTCTCGAGAAGGATGATCGTCAGAAAGGTTTAAAGCTGGTAACGAGCTATTGGTTCAAGTGCTACAGAGTCGGATTTTGAGTTAGGGCAACAACTAGGAAGCGAAGGATGAGGAAGGACATATGAAAGGTGCCTTGCGGTGGTTAGGTTCCGAAAAGGCCAAGTGTAAGAAAACAGAAGCAGAATAGTTGCTTAAAGGAGATGGTTGACCAAAGTGGGAGAGTGGCAAG
This sequence comes from Nicotiana tomentosiformis, assembly GCF_000390325.3. Classification (NCBI taxonomy): domain Eukaryota; kingdom Viridiplantae; phylum Streptophyta; class Magnoliopsida; order Solanales; family Solanaceae; genus Nicotiana; species Nicotiana tomentosiformis. The sequence continues at coordinate 20,223,795 of NC_090819.1, forward strand.
GTAGCATACGGGTTCTGTTGTAGGATAGCCACACGCCTTATGGGGAAATTTGAGTGATTTAGGAGTCATGGTGGACAGTGACTAGGTCTACGGACTTAATTTAGAATATTGGCTGCTATATTGAGGAAGATTGGATACAACAGGATGGAGTTGCTTGATATGAAGAAGGATACAACATGACTTTGGATTGGAATGTATTGTCACACCTTTAGTTGACGTCCATGTGGAGTGAACAAACTGGTGCAGCTGGTGAATGAGCTCGGACTCAGGATGATCTACTGATTTCGTAGTTATTGCACCCAGTGCAGCGACGTTGGCATATGTCGGCATGTAATTTTCACATGTGAGTTATCTCCTGTGAGCAGGTTAACGGGCATGACGAGTACTACTTTGCTAATGCTACTTCGGCTGAGATATTGAACTCTTAGATTCTCTTCAAGTAAAAGCTATCAGATACCATTTGGCTAAAGTTTAAACGAAAATCTTTGTCAATTCAAGGGTTGTCGTTACTAGGAGATTGAATCCATGAACGAAGCTACAATTGTAGATATCTTCCATCAAATTTAAAAGAATTTAATTTTTAATTATATTTTAAAAGGTATACTTAGAGTTTAAATGTTTGTAGGTATAACTAGTTATGAATTTACTAATAACTTATTAGATTTTCTTAAATTTAATTAGTGAAATATGAATAACTTTTTAAATTAATAATTTTTTATTTTTTAACAATTTGATTTAATATTGATATGTATAATAAATATTTTAATCATGAGTTATCCTTGTTAGCAAACGTTTTAATCTTGTGGTATTTTTTGGTAATATAATAAAGTTAAAGTGTAAATAAATTGCCAACAATATATTTTTTAAGGTTAGTAAAAATATTTTGTAACTGATAAAATACTTAATTACCCAAAAAACCTACATTTTTGGTTTTCATTATTTTTCAAAGTTGAACAAAAAAAGTGGCGGTAAGTTTGCCTCCTTTTATTTATGTTTCCCCAAATCTCTCCTTTTAATTTGTATATTGCCGCCTCCATCCCCTTCATCTCCTCCACGTCTCCTCGTTTCTCTTTGTATGATCTTCATCTCCATCTAACTCTTACCCCAGTAAGATCTGCCTATTGTTATCATGATATATCATTTCTCTTCTTTTTTTCCCTCTCTCTCGCTCTTAAACATACAATTCAAAGTGTTTGATTTTCTTCGAAGCCTTTTTTTTAACTTAACAACTTCAAGAGATTAAAACTGTAATGATGTTTCGTTTTAAGACCCAATGCCATTTTTCGTACCTCTTTTGCTTCGGTACAGATCTCATACCGGATCTCACTCGGTTTATGTAGTAGTGGTGTCTTTTTAAATTTTATGAAGAATATTTAAAGATATTTTATTTATGTTTCTTTAATGTTTGAGAGGTTAAGTACTCAAAAATTGACATTTCCTACTCTTAATTCTTGTGGTTATTTGCAGCCAGAGAGGAATTGAGAATATTTGTTGTGTTAAATCGAGTAAGTATTTTATTCACCAGTACTTATTTCTTATTCTATTGTTTGCTTCACTAATTAATACATAATTTATGACTAACGTTTAATTTTATTTTTCTAAATCATGTATAAAAAAGTACGACTAAAATTATAACTTTTTTTCACAGGTACATGAACGTGGAAGTTATTCAAGAGTAAATTTATTAGATAAGTGGTTACATTAGAATTATTCTTGTATTCCGATTAGACTTTTCATGTTGGATAGATTTTACTTTATTTATGTATTTTGATTTATGGAGTTTGTAATGAGATATTATCTCAATATAGTATTAGTTGTATAGAATTATATGATAATGGATGAAATTTTTTATTGTTACCATGCATGTTTTATTTTGTTATTTCCAATTGGTAAAATGATAAATTATCAATTAATGGAAAACTAGGTATACTAATTATAAATAGAACCACCATCTAATTTAAATGACATCAAATTTTGTAACTATTGACAAAATGTATACCTCTAAAACCTTATTTTTCAGCAACAACTATATTATACTTTTCAAGACAATCACATTTATATTATTTTGTCCCAAATTGAATGTATCTAGTGACAAATAATATTTGTTTGAGAATCACTTTTATCGACCACCAAGTAATGTTCTATTTATGACAAGTGTAATTGCCACTAATCACAAAAATTTGTAGCGATAATTTTATTTAGTTGATAAAAATAAAATTTTAGACGTAATTAATTTTTAGCTACAAAATTATAAACCATTTTTACAAAAGAAAATTTGTCACTAATTCATAATTTAGGGACAAAATATTTTTTCCGTATATAAAATGTGATCTTTAGTGACAAAATTACTTTTGTACTACTACAAAATATGCACAATTTTAGAGACAATTGATGTCGTCAATAATTAAGCTAAATAGTTAGTGGCAAAATCGTTTTGTCGGTATTAATAACTTTTTAGTGACGAAAATAAACAATTAGCTATAATTTTTATTTTACTTTTTCTGACAAACAAGCTTGTCACAAATACTATTCATTTGGGAACGAAAAAAAGTTCGTTGCTAATATAGTTCTATTTAGCAACGAAATAATAAGTTGTCTTTGTATATTTTTAGTGACCCTCTTTTAGGGACGAACTATTGACTAATTATTTTTCGTCATAAAACGTTTTTTATGACGAAATATGAAGATTAAGTGACAAAATAATTCGTGATTGATAATCAAATTTGTTGTAGTGACAATGACTAAAACTCTGCTTGGACTGCTTAACAGACCTTAATCTTGATCTTATTAGACTAAGTTTTTGATATTTTTTTAAAATACTTTCGGTCACTGACTCAAAGTCACCAAGTTTTAAGAGTTAGCACGTCAGATTTTGTCGTTTCTAACTGACATATTTATATCAATAGCGGTGCTCCGCTGCGCTCAAATCCTGAGTCCGCTTCTGTGTGCAAATGTTCCTACCGTAGATGTTATACAAATATTCAGTGCGGTTCTTTTGGAAGATCACAAACTCACAGAGGTTATTTCTTGCTTGTACATACAGATATGGAGGAATCAACATATTTCCAATTATCCTCCACAACATAAACAGGTTTCTACTGATTTAAATTCTATATATCTTTTTCCTATTGATCTTTGCATTTTTCTCAATTACTTATTTGCTTGTGTTTGATTTAGCTAAATGAAGGCGCCAAAAGCAGTTATTTTTCAAGATTGCTTTCTTCCTCAGGTACATTCAGTTTTTTGTTCAATTCGGGTATTTGGTGAAGTGATAACTAAATTGGCTGATTTGTGTTTAGACTATTTTATTTCTGCTCGTATGTAACCCGTGGAAATTTTGAAACTTCCAGTTGATAGATGAGGAGTACCGCTTCCTTTTGTTTTTTATTTCCTGATGTGATTGAAATACTGCAAGTTTCTTTCATTATATAAATGTAAGCTTATTATAGTATTAAAACAAATTGTCAAAAAATAAATGTAAGCTTATATATTCATGATTTCTTTAAATATTTATAGCTGGATATAGTCATATAGTGCAAAGACTTTTGAGTGCGAGTTAGATACTTAGATCGTTTTAATTTGAAATAGATATCTTAATACAGATTATGAGGACGAAGGAAGGTTTCAATTGTTCTTCCTTTCGGAATTGGAGTACAGAAAATGAAAGGAAGATATGGTGTTATTATACAATTTTTTTTTATTATGAACTATATATGTATTGAAGTCACTCATCATCACCAATTAAAAAAGACATGATAATATCCTAAAACATGAATATAGCTAAATGTCCAAACAAGTGCTACATAAATGTACTGCATTGCACTTTCGAGAGTTTCTTATTCGGTTGTATTGGAACTTGGATGTGATTCCGTATATATATATCTAGGGTTATAGTGCATATCATCTATGAGCTGCTTAAATGATGGGCTTCTTTTTTCTTTTCCTTTTTGGATTCACTATCATTAGCTTGGAGGGTTTGTATAGCTGGCTCACATTGTTTTGCATAAAAAGAAATCATTTATTTTTGAACTTCTGAATTCACATGGATTTTAAGCAATTTGTCCCAAGTTAAACAACCTGTGTTTTACGAGTGCAGAGGTTCATGAGAAGAAAGAATGGATTATTATATTGGAGTTTTATAGAAAATAGATTGAAATAATAGGGTGAAAGGAGTTAAAATAACTAGTTGACAAAACATTTACCATCTTGTGGCTGTAGCATCTGCGAATCAGATAACAATTCTGCAGAAGGATGATGACTACCAAAAGCCTTGTGGGATATTTATCTGTAAGTTTCAGAAACTTAAAATAGAAGTGAAACTATGGTGGAAGTAACCGCTCTTTCGAGTATGTTGTGAATATGATCATCATTTTAGCATGTTATACGGCTTCTTTTTCACGACCCAATTTCACCTATAGGTCGTGATGGCGCCCAACACTACAGCTAGACAAGCCAATTAATAAGTCAATCGTACACTGGTTAAACTTTTATTCCAAGAAAATAATAAAATACCAACTTCTACTAATGTGTGTGCCAAGACCCGGTGTCACAAGTACATGAGCATCTAGTAGATTATACAAAACTCCAAATGCTGTGTGAAATGAAATAGACAGAATATCAATATAAGAAGAGACACTGGTAGCTGCAGAACGGCTCTGAAAGGTAGCTCACCACTATGCCTCGGGATGACGTGGGTATGTGATGATAGGTCCTCCACTAGTACCTATCTCAGATCCTACACAAAAGTGTAGCAAGTGTAGTATGAGTACGTAAACAACGTGTACCCAGTAAGTATCAAGCCTAATCTCGAAGTGGTAGAGACGAGATGGCCGATTTTGACACTCACTGTGGGTCAATAATAATTGAAATAAAACTAGGATATTTAAATCAGCATGATTTACAGAATTTACAATAATTTATTTAATCAACGGAAATAATCAAATTCCTTCAAATGTAACAATTCTCAATATATTAATTAAATTCCTTCAATTCAAACAAATTCCAATTTATCAATTAAATCTCATTTACAAGAGTAACAATTAATTCCTAAACAAGCAAGAATAATAATTCATTAAATTTCAAAGATTATTCAATTTATTAATTAGCTTCACAAGCTGAAATAAATTATTAAAGTATCGTATAATTATTATTATTAAGCACAATTTCTGTCGAGGACGTACGGCCCGATCCAGAGTGTCGTGTACACTGCCGAGGGACGTGCGGCGCGATCCATAGATGCATCTATCCTGCCGAGGCGTTCGGCCCGCTCCACAAGAAAGGAGGACATTTTCTTATGTGCCTCCGGAATGAGAGTATATTTATTATAAGATAAATTTGGGAGGAGAACAATTTCTTTTAACAATTAATTAATTTAAACAAAAATTAAGCATATGAGATTTTCATCCTTTAATATCTTTATCTAACAATTCACAATATATTCATATATATCAATTAATATTAATTAATCAAAGAATACAATTTACACAAGTAAGGCATGCTTTGAGTCCTAAACTACCCGGACTTTAGCATTAATAGTAGCTACGCACGGACTCTCGTCACCTCGTGCGTACGTAGCCCCCACAATTTAGCAACAATTGTTTAATCTTAATCACCTATGAGGTAATTTCCCCCTCACAAGATTAGACAAGAGACTTACCTCGTCTTGCTCCAATTTAATCCACTAAAAGGCCTTTTTCACGATTATCCAACTCCGTCTGGCTCGAATCTAGCCAAAATAATTTGATACAATCACTAAATATTATAGCAAATCAATTCTATAAGAAAATACTATATTTTAAAGGAAAGATCCGAAATTAATTAAAAATTCGCCCGCGGGGCCCACATCTCGGAATCCGGCAAAAGTTATAAAATTCGACAACCCATTCAATTACGAGCCCAACGATACCAGTTTCACTCAAATCCGACTCCGAATCGATACCGAAATCTCAAAAATTCGTTTCTATGAGATTTCTAAAAATTTCTCAAATTTAAATCTCAAAACACTAATTTATGGTGAAAATAATGATATACTTGTATATGTAGACCAAATCCGAGTTAGAATCACTTACCCCAATGTTTTTCCTTTGAAAATCTGCCAAAAGTCGTCTCTGCTCAAGCTCAAGTACGTCAAAAATGGCAAATGGGACGAATGCCCTCTTTTTATAAAACTGCCCAGCAGCCTTCGGAACTGGTCCTCGATCGCGGCTTCGATCACAGGCTCGAGCCTGGACCTCGGTCATGGCCTGCCTTCGATCAAGACATTGAGGCTGGGCCTTCGATCAGGGCATCGAGCATGTGCCTTCGATCAGGGCATCGAGCATGTGCCTTCTATCAGGGAATCGAGCATGGGCCTTCGATCAGGGCATCGAGCATGGGCCTTCGATCAGGGCATCGAGCATGGGTCTCGATCCTAGCCCTCGAGCCTTACCTTCGATCATTTCCTCGAGCTGGACTTTCCATCGTGGCTTCGATCTCAAGCTCGAGCTTGAGCCTCGTCAACCCTTGGCTCGATACCAACACAGAATATCCAATAGAAGAGGAAACACTGCAACAGCTTTTAAGTCCAATTTTTTGATCCGTTAACCATCCGAAACTCACCCGAGGCCCTCGGGACCTCAACCAAATATACCAACAAGTCCTAAGACATCATACGAACTTAGTCGAACCTCTAAATCACATCAAACAATGCTAAAACCATGAATCATACCCCAATTCAAGCTTAATGAAACTAAGAGTTTTCAACTTCTACATTCGATGTCGGAACCTATCAAAAGTCAACTAATCGGTCAAACTTCGAAACTTAAATTCTTATTTTTTCGCCATTTCAAGCCTAATTTAACTACGGACATCCAAATAAAATTTCGAACATGCTCCTAAGTCCAAAATCACCATACGAAGCTGTTGAAATCATCAAAATTCTATTTCGGGGTCGTTTTCAGATAATTAGACATTCGGTCACTATTCGAACTTAAACATTTTAATTTTTCTTCAAAATTCCATATCTCGGGCTAGGGACCTCATAATTTGATTCCGGGCATACGCCCAAGTCCCAAATCACGATACGGACCTATCGGAACTATCAAAACGCTGATCCGAATCCTTTTGCTTAAAATGTTGACCAAAGTCAACTCAATTGAGTTTTAAAGCTCTAATCCACATTTTAATCCATTTTTCACATAAAAACTTTCCATGAAATTTTTTGGATTGCGCACGCAAGTCGAAGAATGATAAATAGTACTTTTTAAGGTCTTTGAACACATAATTAATTATTAAATTTAAAGATGACATTTTGGGTCATCACATCTTTGTTCTTAGGTATCATTGTTGCCTTCCTGCCTGCAGCTTTTCAGTGTTTTTCCTACTCTTCTGACCTTATTTAACCATTGTATTGTACCCTTTGATATGTATTAGTACCCAGCTGGCTTTGGTTTTTTCCTCTGAAAATCCAATTGATTTATGTGGACATAGACAGAATCACAGAACTGATGTGTTTAACTTTCCTCTCTTTTCCAGTTGAGAATTCAAACCAGAAATTCATCAAGAGGGTGGATAGGAAGATTAGAATGACTGTCTAGTTACCTACTTTTAGAATTACAATCCCAAAACAAAAAAGGAATTACAATTGATTCTTTATGATTAGCAAAAGTATTGCTATATTTATCTATTACTTAATTACTACGTTTGTATTTCTAGGCAAAAGCATTAATTACTCATGATGTTCTTGGTATTGCGGACGATAGTGACACAGTCTATCTCTAATGGTGAGGAAATTACCAGAAATACAAAGGGTCATATAAAAACCTTGTTAGCCCAAGAAAGAGAATAGTTTTGAAGATTGACAAAGGAACTCAGATATAAGCCAGGTCCATCACTGGCAGACATAGACACCGGCAGAGTCAAGGCACGTGAGGTGCACATGCAGGAGAAAAGCGTATTCTGATAGAATGAGATATCTCCTGATCGAAAAGATTGCAAAAACAATAAGGAGAAGGACTCCTTATTCAGTGAGAACAGTATCTAAGATAAGGAAGGATTTAGGAGTTGAGTTTAACTAGGACTCTTCCACTAAGGAAGAGTAGCATTAGGATTCTAGTTAATTCTTTATCTACTAACTCCTATATATTGCACAATGTTCTTATTGTACAGGTATGCACAAAAGCAGAAGTTAAGCAAGAATTGAGAGCAAAATAGCGAGGCAATTTTGCAAGCAGTTCGAGTGATATTTGAGTGTGTGAATCTGACGCTACTTGAACCAGCTAGAAGAACCCAGTTCCAACTGTTGTCTTTTAGTCTAGTTATTTGTAGTAGGTGGTTTTAACTTGTACCTTTTTAACTTAATCTAGAAGCGTCTGTAATAGGTACTTTGTGTTTTCAAGTTAGAGTTAACTTGAAGTTTGTCGCAAATAGCTAGAGGCTAGTTTGCTACAAGGGATTAGAGGTAATCCTAGGTTTACAAAAGAATTTTTTATTAAATGTTGTGTTGGCTCACTGATTTAGTAAAGAGTTTTGGGAAAATCCTACTGGGAAGTAGGTCGTGGTTTTTTCACCTTTTGAGCCAGGTGTCTTCCACGTAAAAATCTCTATGTTCTTTATTTTCTGTACTTATTATTCCGCAACATTAGTAGTTGGAACACATAGAAGAACCAGGTCCTTCTATAATCTGTGCACGCAAAAAATTGGACACCACACAACCCCCCCCCTCCCCCCTCTTGTGTGGTATTGACGTATAAAATATCAATTGGTATCAAAGTGGGTTATCCTTGAATAGGCTAACACCTTAGGAGAAGATCAAGATGAGTGCACCACCTGGGAACTGGGAAGGACAATTAACTGCTAGGCCTCCACTCTTCAATGGCCAGCACTACTCCTGGTGGAAGAACAGAATGAAAGACCACATAATTGGAGAAGACTACGAGCTATGGGACATTGTTATTGATGGTCCTTTAGCTACCATGGAGAAGAATGCTGAAGGAGTAGATGTGCCAAAGACAAGAACTGACTGCACTGCTGAGGACTTGAGAAAGTGGGAGAAGAATGCTAAGGCCAAGAAATGGCTTGTGTGTGGACTTGGTCCAGACGAGTACAACAGAATTCAAAGCTGTATTATTGCTAAGGAAATTTGGGATACCTTGCAAGTGGCTCATGAAGGAATTGCTCAGGTAAAGAGGTCCAGAGGTACTTTACTATATTCTCAATATGAGAATTTCTCTATGAAGGAAGGAGAGACTATCCAAGAGATGTACACAAGGTTCACCACACTGACTAATGAACTGAAGTCTCTTGGAAGGACTCTTCTTGAAGAAGACAAAGTTGAGAAGATTCTGACTAGGGTTCTACCAGTTTCTTGGGAAAGCAAAATCACTGCAATTCAGGAATCTAAGAATATTGCAACTCTTAAACTGGATGAGCTGATTGGAAATCTCACTGCCTATGAACTTAGAAGGCAGACCATGAAGATGGATGTACCCAAGAAAGAAAGGAACCTGGCACTCAGAATCACTGAAGGTGCTGATCTGGAGGAAGATGAAATGGCTATGATCACCAAGGACTTCAAGAAATACCTTATGAGAGGAAAAGGTTCTTCAAGAGGTGAAAATTACAACAAAGCAAGGGTTCCTGAAAAAACGACCAATGAGGGCTGCTACAAGTGTGGGAAGACTGGTCATCACATCAAGAACCGCCCTCAATGGGAAATTGAATGGAAGAAGGAAAGATCTGAACGAAGGAGCAGGAAGAAGGAACAAGTTCATCCCAAGAAGAACAAAGGATCAACAAAGGCTATGGTTGCTGCTTGGGGAGAAAGCTCAGATGATGAAGATAGAGATGAACAAGCACTTATGGCCATTGGAGAATCTGATGCGGAATCTGAGGTAAGTATAATTCATCTCAAAGACAAGATTAAATTTTTGTCTAAAAAAAGGCTATCTGAATTACTTCTAGATTTCATTGATGAATTTGAGGATATAAACAATGAAAATGAACAACTGTCTAAGGAATGTGTGATTTTGAAAGCAATGTGTAAGAACTTGGAACTTAGGGTTAGTGAGACTATGAGTGAAAATGCCGCATTAAAGAACCAGGTTCATGCATTTGAATCAAATGTCCTAGAACTTAGATCTAAAAACCTAAAACTGAAATTAGGAACAAGTAAGAAGACAGCTGATTGCACACAACTCACTCTAGAAGAAAATATAGGTAAACTAAAAGATGAGTTGTATAAGAAGAATGAGCAGGTTAGAATTTTGAAGGAAGATCTAGGCAAAGTCAAGCATGAACTATACAGAACTTATAAATGGAACAGGTCCTTCGATGCTTTGTCATGGCTACAGGAACATCACAGTATCAATAGAAGAGGACTTGGCTTTGGGAATCAGCTACCTAAGTGGGATCCTAAAAGCAAGTACCTCACTCTTGCTAGGAACAAGATTTGTACTCACTGTGGTAAGACTGGTCACTATAAAAGTGAATGTAACGCAAAAGAAAGGGCCAGTCAAAAGAACAAAATTTTTGTTCAAGGGAAGAATTGGTTACCAAGTTCGGCTAAAAAGAATTCAATTCATCCTTTTGCTTATATAAAGGGAACCCAAACTAGTTTGGGTTCCTAAGACTAACCCCTGATTTCCTTTTGCAGGTCCAAGTGAAGGGGAACAGCCAAATATGGTACATGGATAGTGGCTTCTCAAAGTACATGACAGGAATCAAGTAACAGTTCCTTTCACTTGAAGACCTCAAATGAGGTAATGTCTCCTTTGGAAATGGGAAGAAAGGTGAGATCATTGGGGTTGGCAACGTAGGTAAGACTGACTCTCACTCGATTGAGAATGTCTATTTGATAGACGGCCTAAAATACAGTCTAATTAGTGTATCACAATTGTGTGATAGAGGTAACTTGGTAGCATTCACCTCTAATAAATGCTTTGTGATTAATCTTATCACTGACAAGATTATTTTGCAGGAAAAAAGAGTGAACAATATATATATTGTAGATCTGTCCACACTGTCAGAAAATGAACTCACTTGCTTAAGTGTGTTGGACAATGATCCCCTCCTTTTGCACAAGAGACTTGGACATGCAAGTCTGAGTCAACTCAACAAATTAGTCTCCAAGGACTTGGTGATAGGACTGCCTAACATCAAGTACAAGGAAGACAAAGTTTGTAAGGCTTGTGCAAGGGGGGAACAGGTAAGATCCTCTTTTAAATGCAAGAAAGTGGTAAGTACCACCAGGACGATGGAACTGGTTCATATAGATCTCTGTGGTCCAATGAGAACATTATGCAGAGGTGGTAAAAGATACGTGATGGTGCTTGTTGATGATTACTCTAGGTTTACTTAGACATTGTTTTTAACATCTAAAGATGAAGCATTTGACATGTTCACTTCTTTTGTTAGAAAAACTCAGAAACAACTAGGTAATCAACTTGCATCAATTAGGACTGATCATGGCACTGAATTTGAAAATGCTAAATTTGCTGAATTTTGTGATGAGCATGGCATAGATCATAATTTTTCTGCTCCTAGGACTCCACATCAAAATGGAGTAGTTGAAAGAAAGAATAGGACACTTGAAGATATGGCTAGGACTATGCTTCTTTTAAGTAAACTGCCCCATAGCTTCTGGGCAGAAGCTGTAAATACTGCATGCTACATCATAAATAAGTGCATGACTAGACCTCTTGTAGAGAAGACTCACTATGAGTTACTTAAAGGGAGAAAATTAAATATATCCCATCTTAAGGTATTTGGATGCAAGTGCTCTGTGCACAACAATGGTAAAGACTCCCTAGGTAAGTTTGATCCCAGAAATGATGAGGGAGTATTCTTGGGATATCTTCACATAGTAAAGCATATAAGGTGTACAACAAAAGAACTATGTATGTTGAAGAAAGTGTTCATGTGGTTTTTGATGAAACTAACATTCTTTCTGAGAGACAGGAACATGATGATGAAGCAATTGGGCTGGTAAGAAACTTAAATGAAACCACATCCCAGACTGAAGCTGCACTGGAAGAAGGAACAAGTGATGGAACAGGTCCTTCTACCCAGGGCAACCTGATAGGGGGAATAGAACAAAGAGGAAATGATTTTCAAACCTCAAGGGAACCTGACCATGAACCTGTTCCACATCAACAAAACATTGAAGGAACATCAAGGGGAAACCAGTTGGTTGTGAGACCTTACAAGTATCAAAGTTCTCATCCCATTGAGAACATAATTACTGATCCAACCTCTGGAATCAAAGCAAGATCTTTAGTAAAGAATCTTTGTGCTTTTGATGCTTTCTTATCTCTTATTGAACCTAAAAATGTTGTTGAGGCTTTGCAGGATGCAGACTAGGTAAATGCAATGCAAGATGAACTCAACCAATTTGAAAGGAGTCAAGTTTGGCATCTGGTGCCAAGACCCTTGGACAGATCAGTAATTGGCACAAAATGGGTCTTTAGAAACAAACTTGATGAAGATGGAACTGTTACAATGAATGAGTCAAGATTGGTGGTTTAAGGATATAGCCAAGAGGAGGGCATAAACTATGATGAAACCTTTGCTCCAGTTGCAAGGTTAGAAGCAATAAGACTCCTCAGAGCCTTTGCTGCTTATATGGAATTCACCCTCCACCAGATGGATGCCAAGAGTGCCTTCCTCAATGGCTATCTAAAGGAAGAAGTGTTTGTCAAGCAACCTCCAAAGTTTGAAAGCAAGGAGAGTCCTGATCATGTGTACAAACTTGACAAAGCACTTTATGGGCTCAAGTAGGCGTCAAGAGCATGGTATGAAAGATTATCAAAGTTTTTGCTTGAACATGACTACAAAAGAGGTAAAATTGACAATACTTTGTTCTTGAAAGAAAAAGGTAAAGATCTCTTGGTAGTTCAGATATATGTTGATGATATAATCTTTGGAGCAACTACTGATAAGTTAAGTAAAGATTTTGCTAAATAATGGGGAGTGAATTTGAAATGAGCATGATGGGTGAGCTTAATTTCTTTTTAGGCTTACAAATTAAATAAAATTCAAATAGAACTATGATTCATCAGTAGAAGTATGTAAAAGAGTTGCTTAAAAGGTTTAAAATGGAAGATTCCAAAGAAATTGACACTCCTATTGCAACAGCTACAAAGTTGGATATGGATGAACCTGGTTCATCTGTTGATCAGAAGTTGTATAGGGGAATGATTGGCTCATTGTTGTATCTCACTGCTAGTAGACCTGACATTGTTTTTAGTGTAGGTCTTTGTGCAAGATTTCAGGCAAATCCGAAGGAGTCTCTCTTGACTGCTGTCAAAAGCATTTTGAGATATCTAAAAGGCACCACTGATCTTTGTCTTTGGTATCCAAAAGGTAGTAATTTCAATCTTGTGGGATATGCTGATGCTGATTATGCAGGTTTTCTTGTGGATAGAAAGAGCACCTTAGGTATGGCACACTTTCTTGGCTCATGTCTTGTGTCTTGGGCTACCAAACAGCAAAATTCAGTGGCCTTATCTACTGCTGAAGCTGAGTATGTTGCTGCTGCTTCATGTTGTGCTCAATTGTTGTAGATCAAACAACAATTAAAGGACTTTGGAATTGATGTTGGTTGTATTGCCATTTTTTGTGATAACACTAGTACTATTAGTATGACCAAGAACCCGGTTCACCACAAGAGAACTAAGTACATAGATGTTAGGCATCACGTTTTGAGGGATAACTATGAAAACGGGTTGATCACTTTGGAATTTTGTGCTACTGACAAGCAAATAGCTGACATCTTCACAAAAGCCCTAAGTAGAGATCACTTTGAAAGGAACAGGTTATAATTAGGGATGATTAAGATCACCTAAAAGGATCAGTTCAGAATTCACAACGAAAAAAAATTAAAAAAAAACAAATTAAAAAAAAATTATTGGTTTTGGTTAGAAAATTTGAAAATGTGTATATAATTAGATTAATTTTTGCTCAGACTCATACTTTCAATAGTATACTCTTGTGTCATGTGTTAAAATGACCCATTAATCTCTAATGATATTTTTCTCTATTTTGGCAAATTTAGACTTACACAAGAGTATTCTCAGTGAAAAACCTGGTTTATCAAAATAACATGGTATGTTTTTTACACTTTGCATAATTTGAAATAATAATATTTGGATCATGAGCAGAGTCCAACTTAATTCCAAACTCCTTTTGGACTTATCCGTTACAAGTGAACCAGGTCTGTTCAAAAGAGTCCCAACCGAATTGAAGTACCTAGATTCTAGGGATACAGTCCAAAGTATTTTCAAAACTGAAATTCAGTTTGATTAGACTTCCACACCCACTATCATCTCTTCCACCACCCTAACCTCTAAGAAAAGAGTAAAGATGCTTTCTCACAAGGTTGTTGCGGGGAGAGAACAAATTTGGAGAATAGGTTTGTACTAGTAGGATCTAAAGCAGGTGTTGAAACTACAGAGTCTGGAGAAATTGGTGGTAAAAATAAAAAAGAAAAAGAAAAAGTGAGCAAGGGTGTTCGAAGTGTTGTGAGGGGAAAGGGTAAAAGAGTGGTTGATTCTTCACCCACTACTGTGAGTTTAACCAAAGACACAGGTGCAATGGTTGTTTGGGGAGAAAACTCTGCTGGAGTAGAGGAGAGTGTAAAGAAACCAGGAGGAAGTGGGTCTGGCGAAGCTGCTGAAGGGCTGGTTCAACTTGGGAAAATATAGATGAACCTGTTTTATCTGAACAGGAAACCCTCACAGACCTACTGAAGAGAGTGACTAAAAGTTATAATCCAAAGAAGAAAGGGAGGTTGGTACAAGCAAGGATCATTTTAGGGCAAATACATTGCCTGCTTGTGAATATGAAGTCCATGTCACTCCTAAAAAACCTGGTTCATCTAAGAAGGTACCCATGAATAGCAAGGTGCGAGCCTTGGTGCAAGAAAGTGGGGCTAAGGATGCTGAGATTGAGAGGTTGAAGAAGAGGTTGACAGAGGTAGAGACTGAGAGAGATGCTCTCAGAACTGAGCTGGCAAGAGAAAAGGAGAAGAATGATGGCATTCTTCAGGATATGCTGAAACTCCTCCAAGCCAAAAATCAAGCACCCGGTTCTTCCAAACCTTAAACTTCTAGCCCAGTGTAGACCTTTCAATGACCCAGTTTGGGATGTTTTGTTTGCTCATGTTTTTAGTATTTTTATTTCTTTTTATGCTTTGTGGAAGAATCGTATCAGTCATCAATGAAATTCAATGTTTTTGCTCTAACTGTTTGTTTATATTTCTTTGATGGTTAAAATTCTTAGCTTGATCTATGATGATTAATCCATGATTGATTGCATTTGAAGTAGCCCAAATGGTCATGAGTAAGTTATAAAATCTGATTATCTCACATTTTTTATGCAACTTTTCGATGATGCCAAAAGGGGGAAAAGGTTGTTTCTAACATTGTGTTGATGTTGAGCTAAGTTGAAATATGGCCTAAACTTATGGAAGTAGAGAGTTTGTCATCATCAAAAAGGGGAATTTGTTGGCCCAAGAAAGAGAATAGTTTTGAAGATTAATAAAGGAACTCAGATATGAACCAGGTCCATCACTGGCAGACATAGACACCGGCAGAGTCAAGGCACATGAGGTGCACATGCAGGAGATAAGTGTATTCTGGTAGAATAAGATATCTCCTGATCGAAAAGATTGCAAAAACGATAAGGACAAGGACTCCTTATTCAGTGAGAACAGTATCTAAGATAAGGAAGGATTTAGAAGTTGAGTTTAACTAGAACTCTTCCACCAAGGAAGACTAGCATTAGAATTCTAGTTAATTCTTTATCTACTAACTCCTATATATTTCACAATGTTCTTATTGTACAGGTACGCACAAAAGCAGAAGTTAAGCAAGAATTGAGAGCAAAATAGCGAGGCAATTTTGCAAGCAGTTCGAGTGATATTTGAGTGTGCGAATCTGACGCTACTTGAACCAGCTAGAAGAACCAGTTCCAACTACTGTCTTTTAGTCTAGTTATTTGTAGTAGGTTGTTTTAACTTGTACCTTTTCAGCTTAATCTAGAAGCGTCTGTAATAGGTACTTTGTATTTTCAAGTTAGAGTTAACTTGAAGTTTGTCGCAAATAGCTAGAGGCTAGTTTGCTACAAGGGATTAGAGGTAATCCTAGGTTTACAAAAGAATTTTTGTAAATGCTGTGTTGGCTCACTAATTTAGTAAAGAGTTTTGGAAAAATCCTACTGGAAAGTAGGTCGTGGTTTTTTTACCTTTTGAGTCAGGTATTTTTCACGTAAAAATATATGTGTTATTTATTTTCTATACTTATTATTCCGCAACAGTAGTAGTTGGAACACATAGAAGAACCAGGTCCTTCTATAATCTGTGTACGCAAAAAATTGGATACCACACAAATCACCCCCCTCTTGTGTGGTATTGACGTATAAAACATCAAAGTTGTTCACCAATAGTTGGCCTGATGGTGCAGGATGATGCTGATTTGAAGAAATCTTGCTTGTAAGCTCAATTATTTGAACAGATTTCTTCTACTGGATTTTTTATCTTATTTATTCATCTATTTTGGGTGGACAACATTTTTTTACTATAGTGATGGCAGATGGGTTGATTCATGACATTGAGATCAGTCAAGATCCCTAATGCTGAAGCAGTTTCCATAGAATATGTTTTACCATCCAGAACTGAACTTATTTGCCATAGTTAGCAGTGCTGGCAGCTTGCAGCTGACTAGTAATGCTACCTCAAACTCTCTAACTATATCTGAACATATTTATGATTTTCTTAATTTTGTTTTAGCAGACATTTGTAATGCTACTTATGTAGGTTATATAACTTCTCCTAAGGTGTCAATATCACCACATGGAAAATTTGTTGCTACTCTTGATATGGGAGGATCTTTGAGTACCTTTAATTTTGATGAGGAACAATGTTCTCTCTCAAGATTTTATTATGGAGAGGAATTACATCAGGGAAATAAGGAGTCAGATAAGGGGGAGAATGAAGTCGTGGATTTTTCCTGGTGGTCTGATGATATACTTGTTGTTGCAGAAAGGAATGGTAACATCACTATGATTAACATATCTACTGGTGCTACATTATTTAAGAAGGATGAGACTATGTATTCATTGCCCCTTTTAGAAAGAGTACCACAGTTGTCGGGAAAACTTTTTCTATTAGAGACAAAACCATCCATACATTCAGAACAATGAATCAACTGAGCAAGCAACTTTCATCTTTTGGAATGAAATCATGGTGATATGAATAATAAGTTTGATTTGGGCTATTTCCGGTGGAGCTTAATTTCTTTTTCTGAACGATCCATTCCTGAAATGTAGTATGAGATATTAATCTCCAGACAAGAGTATCAGGCTGCTCTCACATTTGCGGATCACCATGGGCTAGATAAAGACAAAGCTCTAAAGTCACAGTGGTTACACTCCTCCCGGGGTGTAAATGAGATAAAGACACTACTTTTCGAATGTCAAGGACCAAGTTTTCATACTTTCTGAATTTGTAGGTCGATTTGGACCAACTGAAGATGCAGTTAGGTCTTTGCTTGATTATAGACTCTGTATAACTGGCCGTTACAAATTTTCTGAGTCCGACGTTGATGAGCATAGTAAGGTTTGGGATTTTCTTGTGGCAAGACCTAAATTGTTCCAATACAGAGACCGGCTAGAGACATTTCTTGGGATAAACATGGGCAGGTAATGATATTATTTCTCCCTATATATATCTTTTTTTTAAATGGCGAATGTTTCTATTTTTAGTTCTGGATTCATAAGGTTTACATTAAACATTGAATTGGGATGTCGTGATGCTCACAAATGGTCTTATTGTTATTACAAAGCAAACAGCAATATCCTATTCTGTATTATTGGCTATGAAGTTTCTATGTAACTAATTAGATTTTTTGGAAGTGTCAGACAAAAGCTGAAAACTTCAAAACTGAGATGAGGTTTCAAAACTTACCACATTGCCTTTGACTTCTAAATTTGACTGGACTTACTGGTTGAGATGGAAAACTTTCATTTTCAAACTGTTGCATAAACTTTTTCTAGGGGAATAAATTGGCTTGTTGCTCAATGACCCTAGCAGTGAAATTGATATGGCTTTTTCCTTATATTTACTTTTGTTTCTTTCCGTATATTACATTTAGGACTGCTTCTTAGCTGGTCGTATTTTATAATGGCCTTAATGATCTTTTTCTTCTTCACTACTTTTACAAGACAAATTTTCATAGCAGTAGTACTCAAATGACTTGATACTTAATGACTAAGCCTTTTGCAGGTTTTCTTTACTAGAGTATGAGAAATTTTGTAATTTGCCCATTAAAGATGCTGCAGTTGCACTTGTAGAAAGTGGCAAGATTGGGGCATTAAACCTTGTCTTTAAGCATCATCCTTCCACTGGTGAGATGGCTAAAAGAGATCGCCTCTGAAAATAAATTGGAGATGTGCTCAGCTGTAATTGAAGAGGGTAGCAGAGAGTTTCAGAATAATAACTTTTTCCAGAATGAGGCTGAGGTTGTAGATTGTGCTTAGCACTGCATATACACTTGCTCTGTTACCGATGATGGCTTCCATATTGTCTAAACTTCCATTTTCCCGTGGTAATTCTTTGACAAAATATTATAATCATATTATCACCAAAATCCATATATTGGTTAAGGGGTCAATCAATCTAAACATGGATAACTTACCCCCAACATTGAGAACCAAGAAACTTCTGCTTCATTATGCTACTATTTACTATCTTATCAATCTGTGTCAGTTTTTATTATTCTTCCACCTTCTCTTCTTGGCACTCTCTTCTCTCCCCTGCTGGTGTCGAGCTAAAAATTGAGGAAATTTAGTCTAAGCTTTCTTTGAGACCAATTCTTGATTCATATGTAATATAAGTTTTGGTTAATAGGTACTGATGTATTCTCATCTATGCTTTTCTGATTATAAAACTTTTGGGGCATATAAATAAAAGTATGTCAAAGGCTCGCTTGAAATGAATGGAATACCAAAAACTAGTTGAATTCTTACATGTATTTGATACAACACTTACAGAAGTTTTGAAGTTTATTTTCCTCTCTTTTTTCTCCCTCTCTTTTAAGGGAGAGGACTGGAAGTTGTCATTTTCCCATCTATAGTTTCAGATTGAGATGAAAGCTCTTATTAAATCCATGGCGTAGCTTATAATTTAAGATTGTCATACTCGTATTACTCCCATACTAGTTTGTCTTATTTTATGTGTCTGTTTCTTTGTATTTTCAGTGACGAACGGCTTGTGACTGAAAGTCATGGTGCCATAAAGATATTGACTTGTGGCTACTTCTTTAACTTTTTACGAAAGGATGATGTTGTAGCTTGTGGTATTGATTGAGTAGTGATCCCTCATTGAAGTTTGTCTCATAACCTCGCTAATAATAGTCTCCAATTATTCTTCCGTAATGGTCAGGTACCAAAGCCTATCAGCCTTTTTCAGGAGAGGCATATATATTCTGATGAAAAGGGTGTAAAGCAGATAATTCATCTCATCTTATCCAAATTTATTCGGCGATAGCCTGGCCGATCAGATAATGACTGGACAAATATTGTTCTAACATAGAATAAATCCAAATTTGTTAAAGAATGTGGCAGTAGCTTTTGGTGTAGTTGGGGAGATTTTGTTTTCATGACCAATATCAAGGAATTATTTAGAATCAATTTCTAGGGAGGCTAGAATAGGAAAATATTGTGCATGTGCATTATGTTCTAAGAAGTTTTGTTTGGATTGAATGGAATTGAGGGCATGTTTGATGAATACGTTTGCCTTTTTATCTTAATGAAACCTGCTTTTCCTTAATCACGGATAAGGACATGCTCGCTTGGTATTGTCATGTTAAAGGAAAGAAGGGATGATGTATTTGGTTTGCTAGACCTCAAGTCTCCCCCTCCCCTCCACCGCAAAGCATTCAAAAGGTTCCTCCACAGTGTGTGTTAACTTCAATTATCATTCAGACTAGACCTTCAACTATTCAATAAACATGTAAAGATGTGGCCTAGTGGTCAATGAAGTTGGTGCAAACCTTGGTGACCATGATTAAATCCCAGCAGACAAGCAAAGACAAAACATACTACATGGTTTCTTACCAACTGCATACACCTTGGTGGGAGAGTTACTCGGTAGCTGTGCTAATTAGAGGTAGCAAGTACCCGGTGGAGTAGTCGAGATGTGGGAAAGCTTGCCTGGAAACCACCATTATAAGAAAAACGATAAATAAATAAAGATGCATTCTACTTTTGGCTAAAGTGTGTCTAGATTATGTTCTGAGAACTAATGTTTTACATTGGTTGCACATGTTCTTCGAAAGTAGTGCAATTAAATTGACATATATGACAATTTACTAATTAAGCTGCTACATCCTGGCAGATTTGGAAGGATATAGAATGCTTGAATATATTTTCAACTAGCAGAATTGTGAGGCTGATATTGACATTGTAACTGTTAAACTTGCCAACGTTGGTGTCACCTTGTTGCCAATGCAATTCAGGCAAATTAAAGATCCAATGGAAATCCTGCTAAAATCCCGGATCTACCTCTGTTGATGAGATCATTGAACTAGCCAAACCTCTTGGATTGAGCTCGCACGATAATATATCAGCTGAGCAAGAAGCTATTGCAAGGGAAGCTGCAGTGATTGGAGATATCCAACTGGGTTTTGATCCATGTCTTGTTTTGGCCAAAAAGGGACATGGTTCAGTCTGGGACTTATGTGCAGTACTGGCAAGAGGTCCTGCCCTTGAGACCATGGATATTGCTTCCAGAAAATAGTTGTTAGGTTTTGCTTTGAGTCACTGTGATGAGGAATCAATTGCCGAGTTACTATATGCATGGAAAGATCTGGATATGCAAGTTCAATATGAATCTTTAATGGTGTTGACTGGGAAAGAGCGTGGAAATACCTTAGTTTAGGACTCAACTATCCCATACCAACTTCCTTGTAATCAAGATAAAGCAGACTTAGCACTGTTCTGACAAGAAAACACAGCTTAAGCAGATAAAAATGTACTCTTTTAGGTAGCCAAAGATGTTCAGATGGATGGTGATTGGAGCATCCCATCCATCTTGAGAGAAAATGGAAAACTTTTATCATTTGTTGTTGTATATCTTGATATCTTCCATGGTTACTTGAACTGAGTGAAGAAGCAGAAAGCAATAAAAAATTTATATCCAGCTCATTTTTAGGGATTCAATATGTCAGTCTAAGAACACAGGTACTGATGACTATCTTGTCCTGGTTGGCAAGGAATGGTTTTGCCCTTAAGGATAGTTTGATTGCCTCTGTTGCTAAGTCCATTATGGAGCCATCTGTCTCTGAGGAGGAAGACATCATAGTTGCTCCTTTTTATTAAATCTTGTTGATGCATTTTCAGGGGTGGAGATAATTGAAAGAAACTTGAGAAGAAGAGAGAAATACAATGAAATAACCAGCATAATGAATGTTGGGATGATTTACAATTTGCTACACAATTTTGAAATCAAGTGCAAGGACCCTGCACAAAGGAGGGACATGCTCCTAATGACATTCCAACAGACACATAAACTGATTTGCTCAGGTGATTTTGTTAATTTGGACCTATACGATCTATCTTATTGTTTTTTACCCTAGGTGGAGAACTGTTTGTATTTTGCTTTGCATGTTCATTTTTCTTATTGCTACTCTAATCTCATCTTTAAATATAGACAAAAAAGAACAAATAGACCAAGCACAATCCACATTTTGGAGAGAAATGAAAACTGAAGCTAGAAGAGCAAAAGCGCATTGCAGAGCGTTCATTTAGAACAAATAATCCCTGGTGTTGAAACTACTCGCTTCTTATCGGGGGATATGGACTACAGAGAGAGTGTTGTTTTTTCATTTGTCGAGTCCATTACCCCAAAGAATAAACACATTGTGAAGGATGTATTGAAGTTGGCCAATACTTATAGCTTAGATTGGAGCAAGGTATGCACGTTTGTTAAACCAGAAGAGTAACTGAGATAATGAAATTACAATTACAAATTCTAAGATGCTAGAAAACTAACTCTTTCTCCTAACGCTCCTCTCATATTCAGGTGGTGTTGCATTACCTGAGGTCTATCTTTGTTTCCGTATGCATGCTTGTTAAACCAGAAGAGTAACTGAGATAATGAAATTACAATTACAAATTCTAAGATGTTAGAAAACTAACTCTTTCTCCTAACGCTCCTCTCCTATTCAGGTGGTGCTGCATTACCTGAGGTCTATCTTTGTTTCTGAGGCCTGGAGTACCGATGATGTTAAAATTGAAGTGTCAAATCACAGAGAAGATATACTAGCTTGTGCTGCAGAAACGATAAAAGTTATTTCCTCATCGATCTACCCTACAGTTGATGGACATGATAAGAAGAGGCTTTCTCTAGTATGGCCTAGTCTCTGACTGATACTTGCAGCTATATGAACGAAAGGATCCAGTGCATTCTGATTCTATTCATATTGCTCGTTTTTCCAAGACTGCTGAAAAAGAAGAAGAATGTTGCAAGGTGTCCTTTATCGGGGATAGAGGCGAATCCAGGATTTAAATTTTATGGGTTCAATTTTTAAGATTTTTAACATTGAACCTATTATATATTTAAAGTTATGGGTTCAAATCTATTGTTTTTGTAATTTTAATGAATGTTTACATATAAATTTCTACTCCGTGTCGAAAGTTATGGGTTCAATTGAACTCGTAACTCTCACACTGGATCCGCCACTGATCGGGGATCTAAACTTCTAAAATATTGCTAGAATTCAAGATTTGAACTTGGATTGCTTTAATAGTGAAGTTTCTGTTTACATCACTGAAACAACATTGAGGCATTGGCAAAGATGGTCAACAACCTTGTTTCTACTCATGACGGTCCAGTGCATGATGGTCTCTTGTCTTGGCAGTATGTATATAAACATCATGTTTTAATATTGTTGACAAACTTGGAAGCTAGAGCTAAATCTGGGTCAATATTCAAAGATCTAAAAGTCTTCATTGCTGATATCGAGCAGACTTATAATGTCTGCTGCAAATACTTAAAATATATTCCAAATCCTGCTCGTCTGCACATTCTAAAATAACTCTTGGCCGTCATACTACCTGCTGAAATATCTGTCAAGAGGCCTTTTGGCTCAGATTGGCAAGTGTGTCTTACCATGCTTATGGATACTCGGCTCAGAATGATGAATGACATGCATGGAGTTGCACTACTTGAAAATTCGGAAGAAAGATTCTGCTTAGAATGTATAATGACATGTCTTAAAGTTTTTGCACGTTCAGTTGCTTGAGAAAAAGTTTCATCTAGTCAGGGGTGGGCTACAATTATTGCTTATGTTGGCTATGTTCTTGTTGGTGATGTTGCCGTTGAAATCTTTAATTTTTGCAAAGCAATGGTTTGCTCTGGTTGTGGTTTTGGAGCCGTTGCAGATGTATATGAGGAAGTCATGGCTCACTTCGTGTATGAAGCTGGATCAGTGACAGAGTTTCCAAAAGAAGCTGTCAGCATCCAAAATCTTCGAGATTTCTATGCAAGCATCTAGCAGGAATTGACTGACCATTCCTGTGAGCACCAATGTCTACACCATTACTTATCTTCTTTGAGTAAATTAGATGGTGAGTTGGAAATTTTGCAGTTTTAGGCAGGCCGTTTGGGAGAGATTGGAAGAGTTTTCTGAGAGCTTTCATCTCTCCAACCATGTTTGAGTTTACAAGTTGGAGCTGCAAACTGCATAGTGCAATTGGAAACTGTGAGAACACTGTTGCTGATGGGATTTCAAATAAACTAAATACATCTAATAAGTTCACAAATACTTTGATTGATCTAAAATCTACACATCTTGTCTCCACTATCTCGCGCAGCATAGAGATTACACCTGAAGATCTCTCGACTGTGGAATCTACTGTCTCTTGCTTCCTTGGTGTAGCTAAATTTGCTGAATCTGAATCCCATGTAGAAATATTATTGGCTATGTTAAGAGAATGGGAGGGGCAATTTACTCGGGGAGAAACTGAAAAGGATTCTAGTGAGGTATCTGATGGTGGAAATAGTTGGAGTAATGATGATTGGGAAAGCTTCCAAGAACCTGTTGAAAGAGAACCAAAGAATAATGCTGAACTTTCAGTTCATCCTCTTCATGTCTGCTGGATAGAGATCTTCAGGAAAATGCTAACAATATCTCAATACAACAAAATGTTGAAATTGTTGGACAAATCATTGACAAAGCCAGGCGAAGTATTACTAAATGAAGAGAATGACCTGAGCCAGATTGCACTTGGAGTAGATTGCTTTCTAGACCTTAAGTTGATGCTCTTGTTGCCATATAAAGTAGTCCAGTTACAGTGCTTGGATACTATTGAGCAGATGCTGAAACAAGAAGGCATATCTAACAAAATCAGCATGGATCTTGAGTTTTTAGTACTTGTTTTATCTTCTGGAGTTATATAAACTATCATCACCAAACCTTCATATGGTACAATATTCTCTTATCTTTGCTATATGGTTTGGATCTTTTCCCGACAGTGCCAAGATTCCCAGTTATCAGATATTGCATGTGGTGGATCTGTAGAAAGTGAGAATATTCATATTGATCTTTTCACAAGACTGGTATTTCCCTGTTTTGTGAGATCAGGACAGCAGATTTTAGCGGAATTTCTTGTTGCCAAGTTCATGCATAAAAATACTTATCTTAGCTTAATTAACATAGTGGGTGCTTATCTCACCAAGTATTTGGAGAGGCAAATCCAAATACTAGCGATGGCACGGAACCATTGTTAAATACAGTATCCAGTTTGAGGGAAAACCTGATCCGATCCTCACTGTCCTTGCTTTCACTTGATGGTAGATGATTACAGTCCCAGTCCTTGGTTTCCCTTTTTCCTTTCTAAATCATTGTCCAAACTTTTGTAGTTAGACCATTTTGCTGGAAAGAGAATGGTAATATATATTTGAAGGGAGATGATATTTGTATATGTGGACTCAAGCAACTTAAACAATTGTACTTGCATGTCTTTTATTATTAGGTTGATATGTAGAAACATGTAATTTTTATTGATATAAAAGTTTTTTACATTGTCAAATGGCCAAATACATAGACAGGCACCCGAACGTGGCAGCACTTTTCACTTGGACACTTAAAGTTAGCCTATTTCCTATTAGACACTAAAATTCATTTCAAATTGTGCCAATTAAACACAAAACTACTAATCAGCCAAAAGAATATATTGTATGGATTACACACGCATGATGTGGAAAAATATTTCAATTAAAAAAAACACGTGGCTTTGACAAAAACATTTAAAGTCTTTTGAGAAAAGAATAAAAAAGTAACAAAAAAAATCCCTCGTCCCCAAATTGTCACGGTCTCCCACCCACCGGTGGCTCTAACCCCGTCACCAGACGTTACCCCTGCCCCCTCTTCTTTGTCTTCTTCACATAACCTTCCATGCCCAATCTCTTTTCGGCTATTCCAAACAGATAAACAGAATAATATGGCTTTTTTCCTCATCTCCTAGCCAGTGAAAAAAGGACTTTTGCTGGAAACTTTTGTTGGAAAATCTTAAAGATCAGTGCATCTTTAGACGTCAAATTTTACTTTTTGTAGACCTCACACTTTCACGGCTTAGAAAGCTTAACTATCCGCTTTTCTTCAAAGATTTATTTTGTTATCCGGTAAATTGTTGGAAATTACAACTTTGGTTTTGCAAAGGTTAAATTTTTCGTCTTTGAGAGTGTCTATCGCTTGAGATTTCCTGGAAGTGGGAAAGGATTGATGAGAGTGATAAGGTTTTATCTAATGGGTTTGTTGGAACGCGTTAATCTAAATACATTAGATAGCGCATAAATAGTAAAACGAGAACTTACTTGTTTTTCGTGAAGCGGAAGCGAAAGCCTGAAACAAACTGTGGCTGGATTCACTGGTCGGTAGTGGTTGTCACGTTGTGACGGATCAACTTCCTACATCACAGTCCAAACCCTAGTCTGATTTTAGGAGAAGACTAGGCGTAGAAAAATACTATATATTCTATATGTTTAGTTGTACATTTATGTGTACTTATACAGGAAATACCAAGGTTAACTAATAACCATGTTGGGTCTTAAAGCACCCCTTATGGGTAGATCCAAAATTTTTTACATTTCCCACTCACACATAATGGGAGTGCTCATCTAGTCTGAGAAACATATTCTCATCTCATCTCCTCAATCATTCATACAGGGAAGTCGACCGTGCGACCAGCATACTATGACAATTAAGTGTTATACATCTATTAGGAGTATATAGCCTCTCATATCATGTTACAACCCAAATTCGCATACCATAGATCACGTCGTAAGTTAGTCGATGTAAATCCAAGAAGAGATTATCTTTGAGATGATAAGAAGTTAATCCTATTGGTCTTAAACGATACAAGGGTGTATAAGAGTGGTTAAAAAATATTAGAAGTTAAACGAATCAAGGATGTTGTAACCCGTATTTTCGGGTAACACTAGAGGTGATTAATTGTCCCAAGAGGTCTTGTTTTAATGTATTTGAATCATATAATATCCGCATCATAAGTCTTGAAGTCAAGCGAGTTATGAAACAAAAGTCGATAAAAGTTGTCGCAACTTAGGTTTATAATTTTACTTAAACTTTAGGTCAAATGTTACTGCATTTTTCTCCCAATGTGCTTGGAATTATGGGGTGATCTACCTATCAAATTGAAGATCTATGAGTCTAGTTTCCAACGCATTAAACCATTCATCGATACAATCTCGGAATAGAGAGATATTCACGTTTTTGCGAGAGTGCACCAAGCTGCTCTCTATGGGGCCCACAAAGGCGGTTTAAGACATATGGACATATATAAGATACCTCAACCCCGTTTTAAGTCATTATTTTTCAGTATATTCAGACCTTATAACCCTAAAAACAGTCTCTCAAGGTTCTCTCATGATCCAAGACCCAAACAAAGGGCAAACAACACAAATCAAATGTCGGGAATCCCGTGGCGCTAGTAAGTTTCTTGTTCTTCTTGTTGTTGCT
Organism: Nicotiana tomentosiformis; assembly: GCF_000390325.3. Taxonomy (NCBI): domain Eukaryota; kingdom Viridiplantae; phylum Streptophyta; class Magnoliopsida; order Solanales; family Solanaceae; genus Nicotiana; species Nicotiana tomentosiformis. The sequence goes on from NC_090819.1 coordinate 20,250,806, forward strand.
GATTTTTGTGTTGTTCCAGCTCGTGTGGGAGGTTTTTTTAAGTGTTTTATGTCCTGTAAATACACCTTCAAGTTTTTAATATCAACCCTAGGTGATTTCAAGTCTTCTAAAGTAATTCTAGTGCCGAAAAACCCGAATTAATTGCTAGTTTCGCTTCCTTGTTCTTGTGGCAGAATTGAAGGGATATTTCGTGGAAAATTAAGGTCAAATTGGAGTTGTTCTTTCTGTTTAAAGGTAAGTAACCTCTTACTCTATATATATTTAAGATTATCCAAGTTGTAGCTAAGTCGTTGAAGCTAGAACTTGTGAAATATATATCGAAAGGCTTGGTAGTAATGTTGTTGGTTGGTGGACTGTTTTGGAGGCTCAATATGATTATTAATGATGTTGTTTGGGCTGTTTGGTGATTGTATTGACTTGTGGGAAGTCATATAAATAGGGGAGGTGCTGTCCGTTTCATCGTAAAATAGGTTGTGGTCGATACATAATAGTTACGACGCTTAAACGATAATGATAGTGTCATTTGTCTTATTGTAGACTAAGGAGTCGTGATATTTGCATAGCTTGAGGTTGGGAAGTATATACAAGGTATGTGAGGCTATCCCCTTCATTCTTTTGCACGACTCCGATTGTACATAATGTAATGAATGAGCTCCCAAAGATACTCTACTCTTAGAAGCTAGCAGTACTTACATTGCTGCCCTTCTTATGAAACGATTGGTATTGATGTTACTTCTCTTATTCTTATATTATCAATGTTGTTGGTAGTTCCTGATTCTTATAAGTTTCTTGATGAAGAGTTAATCCTAATAACGTGTACGAAGGATACCGACCTTACGTCACTCCGAAAGGTTCAAAATGTGATTCCAATGAGTCCAGCATGCATCATATATATGTATCTATTTTACTCTACCGAGCCGCGCTATAGTTGGCCGGGTATGGCACCTATTGTGCAACCACTGATCAGTTGGGTTTTACCGAGCTCCACGTGGCCGGGTACGATTCTACCGAGCCCTATGATGGCCGGGTATGTTTTACCGAGCCTATTATGGCCGGGTACGATATGATGATGGTGATGCCCACAAAGGCGTATGTTTTAAAAGTTTATGTATATATATGTATGTATCATGTATTTCATGTCAGTAGCCCTCAGAGGTACCCAGATGTCACAGGTTGTATATTCTCTATCCATGTTTACATTACTGTTCTTACTTATGCTTTCTTACCTCACATACTCAGTACTTTATTCGTACTGACGTCCTTTTTATTTGTGGACGCTGCATGTCATGCTGCAGGTCCTGATAGACAGGTAGACGTAGCTCCCCCACCATAGTAGGCTGTCCAGTTCAGCGGTTATTGGCGAGATCCCTTCTCCGGACTTGCCGTGGTCTTGGTATGCATTTTTGTTATAGACATTATGGGTATGTCGGTGCCCTGTTCCGGCAATGTTGTAGCACTTATGTTCTTTTAGAGGCTCATAGACAGGTGTCGACTTATGTATGGTTTAGAATGCCTTTTCGGCTGATTTTTGTTGTATAGTCTTTCATAGCATCATGATAGCTCGTACCTTATATATAGTTTCTTGACAGTCTTGTCATCCCATGTTATGTATGTTCATGACATTATCTTTCATTGTTGGATGTTCATGATCCATGTCTACTATTTATATTGATCTTGTCGGCCCTTACAGATAATAAGGAAGGTTAGATAAAATGTACGTTGGTGCTCGGCAAGTATGGCCCGGGTGCTAGTCATGACCCTCCAGTTGGGTCGTGACAAACTTGGTATCAGAGCAAGTCTGTCCTAGGGGTTGTCTATGAGCCGTGTCTAGTAGAGTTTTGATTATGGATGTGTAGCGCGCCACATTTATAATCAGGAGGCTACGTGACATCTAGGGTTGTTACCTTCTTCCTGAATCTAGATCGTGCGTAGAGTTGAGTAGTAAGTGTTCATATCTAATATTCACCTTGTTTTCTTTCAGCGATGCCTTCGACTAGGAAGCAAGCGATTAGTAAACGGCTTGATACAGCTGTGGGAGAGGGTAACATTCAGGTGCCTCCAGCCAGAGCAGGCCAAAGTGAGGCTCAGAGTGAGATGCCGTCTCATACCTCTCTGTCTCCTCCCGAGGATATTAGGAGGTACCCAGTACATCCAGTTCCTCCGTCTGGCACTACAGACCATGATATGCGCAGTGCGGTGCAATTGTTGACTAGCTTGGTAGCTGCTCAGGCTCAGAGGCAGAATACCGGTGCTGCTGATAAACCGGTTAGTGCGAGAGTTCGTGATTTTATTAATCTAGACCCTCCAGTGTTTACCGGATCAGACCCCAAGGAGGACCCACAAATATTTATTGATCAGATTCATCGTACATTGCGGGTTATGCATGCTAGTGATACGGAGGCAGTAGAGTTGGCTTCTTATCGGTTACGGGATTTAGCAGTTTTCTGGTATGATAGTTGGGAGAGATCTAGGGGTCCGAACGCTCCTCCAGCCGTGTGGAAGGAATTTTCTGAGGCCTTTCTTCGTCACTACTTGCCAGTTGAGATACGACGAGCTAAAGCTGATAAGTTCTTGAACCTTCGACAGGGTAATATGAGTGTACGAGAGTATAATATACAGTTTGATTCTTTAGCAAGGTATGCTCCCCATATGGTGTCAGAGATGAGTGATAGGGTGCATCTGTTCGTGAACGGGTTGGGACCACATCTGATAAATGAGTGCACAACAGCCTCCTTGGTAGAGGGCATGGATATTTCCCGTATTCAGGCTTATGCCCAGACCCTAGAGGATCGTAAGCGCCAGCAAAGGGCAGATAGGGAGCAGGATAGGGGCCAGCATAAGAGGGCAAGATTTGCAGGGTATTCTGATGAGTTCAGAGGCAGTATCAGGCCCCAATCTTCGAGGAGTTCGGCGCCACCTGTAGCTAGTGCTCCTCCACAGTTTCAGAGGCCTCGGTATGATCGATTTACCTATTCTGGTTCAGGTCAGAGTTCGAGGGCATCAGGCTCACAATTTCATAGAGATACTAGTCAGACGAGACCCCCAACACCTCGTTGTGATCAGTGTGGCAAGGCCCACTTTGGACTGTGCCGTCGAGGTTCCGATGCGTGCTATTCTTGCGGACAGCGTGGCCATATGATGCGGGATTGTCCTAACAGAGGAGGTGGTGGTATGGCTCAACCGACTGGATCTGTGTCTGGTTCTTCCTCATCAGTTCGACCTCCAGCACAAGGTTTTCAACAGTCGACAGGTCGTGGTAGAGGTAGAGGTTCAGTGCCGAGTTCGAGTGGTGCTCAAAATCGAACCTATGCTCTAATAGGTCGACAAGATCTCGAGTCATCTCCGGATGTTGTTACAGGTATATTGTCTGTGTTTTCTTATGATGTATATGCGCTAATTGATCCAGGATCTACCTTATCATATGTTACACCCTTTGTGGCTAATAAGTTTGGCATTGAACCTGAATTGATAAGTAAACCACTTGCGGTATCCACTCCGATAGGAGATTCTGTGATTGCTAGAAGGGTTTATAAAGGTTGCACTGTGATGATTTGTAGTCGTCAAACCTCGACAAATTTATTTGAGTTAGAAATGGTTGATTTCGATGTGATAATGGGAATGGACTGGTTGGCCTCATGCTATGCAAATGTTGACTGTCGTACGAAGATGGTTAGGTTTCAGTTTCCTTGTGAACCCGCCATTGAATGGAAGGGGAACATTGCTACGCCGAAAGGTAGGTTTATTTCCTATCTTAAGGCAAGGAAGATGATCTCAAAAGGTTACATTTATCATCTTGTTCGCGTTAGGGATGCGGAGGCGAAGCCGCCTACTCTACAATTAATCCCCGTGGTCAATGAATTTCCAGATGTTTTCCCAGATGAACTCCCAGGCCTTCCTCCTGAAAGGGAGATTGAGTTTAGCATTGATGCATTGCCTGACACTCAACCGATCTCTATCCCTCCATACAGGATGGCCCCAGCAGAGTTGCGAGAGTTGAAGGCACAGTTGAAGGACTTGCTGGATAAGGGTTTCATTAGGCCTAGCACTTCACCTTGGGGTGCGCCAGTCTTGTTCGTGCGGAAGAAAGATGGGTCGTTAAGGATGTGTATCGATTATCGACAGTTGAATAAGTTTACAATAAAGAACAAGTATCCACTTCCAAGAATTGATGACCTGTTTGACCAACTCCAGGGTGCCAAGTATTTCTCCAAGATTGACTTGCGTTCAGGGTATCATCAAGTGAGGGTTAAGGAGAAGGATATTCCAAAGACAGCCTTCCGGACAAGATATGGGCATTTTGAGTTCTTGGTGATGTCGTTCGGGCTAACAAATGCCCCAGCAGCTTTTATGGATCTCATGAATAGTGTATTCAGGCCCTATCTTGATGTGTTTGTGATCGTATTCATTGATGACATTCTGGTGTATTCTCGTTCGAAGGCGGAACATGCGGGCCACTTGCGGATAGTATTACAGACCCTTCAGGATCATAAGTTATATGCTAAGCTCTCTAAATGTGAATTCTGGCTGAACTCAGTAGCATTCCTTGGCCATGTGATATCTGATGAGGGTATTAGTGTCGACACTCAGAAGATCGATGCAGTGAAGAATTGGCCGAGACCTACAACACCGTCAGAAGTCCGCAGCTTCCTGGGGCTAGCAGGATATTATAGGCGGTTTGTAGAAGGGTTTTCCTCTATATCAGCACCATTGACTAAGTTAACACAGAAAGCTACCAAGTTCCAGTGGTCTGATGCTTGTGAACATAGTTTTCAGGAGCTAAAGAATCGATTGACATCCGCGCCAGTGCTCACTCTCCCAGAAGGAACAGAAGGTTATGTGGTATATTGTGATGCCTCAGGTATAGGTTTGGGGTGCGTATTGATGCAATGTGGGAAGGTGATTGCTTATGCATCAAGACAATTGAAGAAGCATGAAAAGAATTACCCGACTCATGATTTGGAATTGGCTGCAGTAATATATGCTTTGAAGATATGGCGGCACTACTTATATGGCGTCCATGTTGACATCTACACAGATCACAAGAGTTTACAATACATCTTCAAGCAGAAGGAGTTGAATTTGAGGCAGCGTAGGTGGCTTGAATTACTGAAAGACTACGATGTCGAGATATTGTACCATCCCGGTAAAGCTAATGTTGTGGCAGATGCTCTCAGCCGTAAGTCAATGGGAAGCTTAATACATATTGAGGCAGGTAGACAAGGGTTGACCAAAGAGCTTCACCAGCTGGCCAATATGAGAATCAGATTGTTGGACTCTGATGACGGAGGTGTTACTGTACAGAATACAGCAGAATCATCTTTGGTAGCCGAGGTAAAAGCACGGCAATATGAAGATCCTACCTTAGTAAGATTGAGAGAGGGAATTCAGCAGTGTAAGATTACAGCTTTCAAGATCGGAGGAGATGGGACACTGAGATACCAGGGCCGATTATATGTACCTAGTGTGGCAGGGTTGCGAGAGAAGATTATGATTGAGATTCACCAGTCCCGATATTCTATCCATCCTGGCTCGACAAAGATGTATCATGACGTTAAGGAGCAGTATTGGTGGGATAACATGAAGAAGTCTATTGCAGAATTTGTAGCCCAGTGTCCTAATTGTCAACAAGTAAAGATCGAGCATCAGAAACCTAGTGGATTGATTCAGAATATAGAGATTCCGACCTGGAAATGGGAGGTGATTAATATGGACTTCATTATTGGATTACCTCGCTCTTATCATAAGTTTGACTCCATCTGGGTGATAGTTGATCGACTTACAAAATCTGCCCATTTTCTGCCAGTTAAGACAACTTACACGGCTGAAGATTATGCGAAGTTGTATATCAAGGAGATTGTTAGGCTTCATGGTGTGCCGGTATCTATTATATCAGACCGAGGAGCTCAATTTACGGCTAACTTTTGGAGGTCTTTTCAGAAGGGTTTAGGCACACAAGTAAATCTCAGCACTGCATTCCATCCGCAGACTGACGGACAGGCTGAACGTACCATCCAGACGCTTGAAGATATGCTACGAGCATGTGTTCTAGATTTCAAGGGGAATTGGGATGACCATCTGGCACTTATAGAATTTGCCTACAATAATAGCTACCATTCCAGTATTAAAATGGCCCCGTATGAGGCACTGTACGGGAGGAGATGTAGATCACCAGTTGGATGGTTCGAAGTCGGTGAGACAGAATTATATGGGCCAGATTTGATTCACCAAGCCATTGAGAAGGTGAAAGTGATACAAGAGCGACTGAGGACGGCACAAAGCAGGCAAAAGTCTTATTCCGACGTCCGACGTCGTGATCTGGAATTTGAGGTTGGTGATTGGGTTTTCCTGAAGATCTCGCCGATGAAGGGTGTTATGCGTTTTGGGAAGAAGGGTAAGTTGAGTCCGCGGTATATTGGGCCGTACAAAATTCTTCGACGAATTGGACAGGTTGCTTACGAGTTAGAATTGCCATCTGAATTGGAATTTGTCCACCCGGTATTCCATGTATCTATGTTGAGGAAATGTATTGGAGACCCTTCTCGGGTCGTCCCTATCAAAGATGTACAAGTTACAAAGGATCTATCATATGATGAAGTGCCAGTGGCTATATTAGATCGACAAGTCCGCAAGCTGAGAACAAAGGATGTAGCTTCCGTGAAAGTATTATGGAGGAACAAGAATATAGAAGAAATGACATGGGAAGCAGAAGAGGAGATGAAGTCTAAATACCCTTACCTATTCCAGAGTGAAGATAACGAGGATGCCGGGGGAAAGAAGGACGCATTATAAGGTGAAACGGCTCTATGAGGTAAGCAATAGCTTGTGAATACTCTTTTTTTAATACAAAATGGTGATATGCAGATAATGTACATATCCATAATGCTTTGTATAGTCTTGTAAGGCCATAGGTTGGGTTTAACTGCTTGCAAGTTTGGCTAGTGTCCATTTTATGGGGGAAACTCAGCCGGAAATCTCCGTCGGAATCCACGATGAGTTAGACACCCCATAAACCCTTACATTCGAGGACGAATGTTCCTAAGGGGGAGAGGGTGTTACAACCCAAATTCGCATACCATAGATCACGTCGTAAGTTAGTCGATGTAAATCCAAGAAGATATTATCTTTGAGATGATAAGAAGTTAATCCTATTGGTCTTAAACGATACAAGGGTGTATAAGAGTGGTTAAAAAATATTAGAAGTTAAACGAATCAAGGATGTTGTAACCCGTATTTTCGGGTAACACTAGAGGTGATTAACTGTCCCAAGAGGTCTTGTTTTAATGTATTTGAATCATATAATATCCGCATCATAAGTCTTGAAGTCAAGCGAGTTATGAAACAAAAGTCGATAAAAGTTGTCGCAACTTAGGTTTATAATTTTACTTAAACTTTAGGTCAAATGTTACTGCATTTTTCTCCCAATGTGCTTGGAATTATGGGGTGATCTACCTATAAAATTGAAGATCTATGAGTCTAGTTTCCAACGCATTAAACCATTCGTCGATACGATCTCGGAATAGAGAGATATTCACATTTTCGCGAGAGTGCACCAAGCTGCTCTCTATGGGGCCCACAAAGGCGGTTTAAGACATATGGACATATATAAGATACCTCAACCCCGTTTTAAGTCATTATTTTTCAGTATATTCAGACCTTATAACCCTAAAAACAGTCTCTCAAGGTTCTCTCATGATCCAAGACCCAAACAAAGGGCAAACAACACAAATCAAATGTCGGGAATCCCGTGGCGCTAGTAAGTTTCTTGTTCTTCTTGTTGTTGCTGATTTTTGTGTTGTTCCAGCTCGTGTGGGAGGTTTTTTTAAGTGTTTTATGTCCTGTAAATACACCTTCAAGTTTTTAATATCAACCCTAGGTGATTTCAAGTCTTCTAAAGTAATTCTAGTGCCGAAAAACCCGAATTAATTGCTAGTTTCGCTTCCTTGTTCTTGTGGCAGAATTGAAGGGATATTTCGTGGAAAATTAAGGTCAAATTGGAGTTGTTCTTTCTGTTTAAAGGTAAGTAACCTCTTACTCTATATATATTTAAGATTATCCAAGTTGTAGCTAAGTCGTTGAAGCTAGAACTTGTGAAATATATATCGAAAGGCTTGGTAGTAATGTTGTTGGTTGGTGGACTGTTTTGGAGGCTCAATATGATTATTAATGATGTTGTTTGGGCTGTTTGGTGATTGTATTGACTTGTGGGAAGTCATATAAATAGGGGAGGTGCTGTCCGTTTCATCGTAAAATAGGTTGTGGTCGATACATAATAGTTACGACGCTTAAACGATAATGATAGTGTCATTTGTCTTATTGTAGACTAAGGAGTCGTGATATTTGCATAGCTTGAGGTTGGGAAGTATATACAAGGTATGTGAGGCTATCCCCTTCATTCTTTTGCACGACTCCGATTGTACATAATGTAATGAATGAGCTCCCAAAGATACTCTACTCTTAGAAGCTAGCAGTACTTACATTGCTGCCCTTCTTATGAAACGATTGGTATTGATGTTACTTCTCTTATTCTTATATTATCAATGTTGTTGGTAGTTCCTGATTCTTATAAGTTTCTTGATGAAGAGTTAATCCTAATAACGTGTACGAAGGATACCGACCTTACGTCACTCCGAAAGGTTCAAAATGTGATTCCAATGAGTCCAGCATGCATCATATATATGTATCTATTTTACTCTACCGAGCCGCGCTATAGTTGGCCGGGTATGGCACCTATTGTGCAACCACTGATCAGTTAGGTTTTACCGAGCTCCACGTGGTCGGGTACGATTCTACCGAGCCCTATGATGGCCGGGTATGTTTTACCGAGCCTATTATGGCCGGGTACGATATGATGATGGTGATGCCCACAAAGGCGTATGTTTTAAAAGTTTATGTATATATATGTATGTATCATGTATTTCATGTCAGTAGCCCTCAGAGGTACCCAGATGTCACAGGTTGTATATTCTCTATCCATGTTTACATTACTGTTCTTACTTATGCTTTCTTGCCTCACATACTCAGTACTTTATTCGTACTGACGTCCTTTTTATTTGTGGACGCTGCATGTCATGCTGCAGGTCCTGATAGACAGGTAGACGTAGCTCCCCCACCACAGTAGGCTGTCCAGTTCAGCGGTTATTGGCGAGATCCCTTCTCCGGACTTGCCGTGGTCTTGGTATGCATTTTTGTTATAGACATTATGGGTATGTCGGTGCCCTGTTCCGGCAATGTTGTAGCACTTATGTTCTTTTAGAGGCTCATAGACAGGTGTCGACTTATGTATGGTTTAGAATGCCTTTTCGGCTGATTTTTGTTGTATAGTCTTTCATGGCATCATGATAGCTCGTACCTTATATATAGTTTCTTGACAGTCTTGTCATCCCATGTTATGTATGTTCATGACATTATCTTTCATTGTTGGATGTTCATGATCCATGTCTACTATTTATATTGATCTTGTCGGCCCTTACAGATAATAAGGAAGGTTAGATAAAATGTACGTTGGTGCTCGGCAAGTATGGCCCGGGTGCTAGTCATGACCCTCCAGTTGGGTTGTGACATATCATCTCCTCAATCATTCATAAACTATGCAGTACCCTAGATCATATAAATCACAGTTGATTTAGTCTCAAAATCTCATATATCATTATTTCTTGTATTCACAATCATAACTCATAAGTTATAACTAGTGCACCAATGAACACATATAAATGAGATTGCATCAATGATCTTCCTCTTATCATGATCCCCTTAATATTAGTTTGACTTCTTTTTTAGATATGCTCCGCTAGACCAAATCTGTGTACATGGTCTTTTGGAAACACACTAAGATAGCTAATATCACACTAAGTCTCAAGTATCTGATCGGAGTCTTTAAGGGTACAAAATCCTGAGCCATCATAAAAGCCCTGGGTCTCACACAACAATAAGTTGAGAATGGACTTATGTAAACATAATTGGTCGACACATTAGCACATATGGTATAAACACGTGCTACAGCATTTTCTCATATTTTTCAAGGAGCGTATGTCTTTATCTCATAAAGAATGATGTACATATGATATTTAGACACCATAAGTATCTAAATTTGAGTTTCTTGATCTACAAAATCATATTTGACTCATATCTGGCTCACAAAATAGACGAGGTGAATGTTTTTCACCCTAATGACCTTATGTCATTTTTTAAGCGACATGCTGATTTTAAGCGAATAGCTCTCAAACTATACGTATGATAATTTTGCTTAAAATCATGTCTCATCTCCTCACATCACTAAGATAAGGAGGCAATTACCTGTATGAGAAGGCCAACCTCTTGTCTACCCGACATACTTATCAAAAAGAATAAAGAATGCACATAACACTCAACAATAAAAATATGTATGTATGTAAATCAACTTAACTGATAATCAAATAACATCAATTTTGTGAATACGGGATAATAGATAACAAAATAAAGTATCTCAGAGTCTACGCAAGTTTTGAGACCTAGTGTGTCTAATAAATGCATCTCTAGACAAGGTCTTGGTCAATGGATCTGCTAACATATCTTTTGTAGACATATACTTCACATTCACTACCTTGCGCCTTAGTAACAAAGGGCTTAATCAGCAGTTCCCTTCATATATCTCATGATCCTCTTTACTGCTTGCCAATGTGCTAAATATGGGTCGGTTTGATATCTACTTACCAAGCCAGTTGCTTAACAGGTATCAGGTCTAGTGCACACCGTAGCATACATTAGACTTCCGACTGTACTCCAATAAGGTACTCGGCTCATTCTTTCTGTCTCTTCAGGAGTCTTAGGACACATCTGACTTCCCAATGTATGGCCTTTACTGATAGAAGTTTCAACTGGGCTACTATTTTATATATTGAATCGTTCAAGAACTTTTCTAATGGCATTCTCTTGTGAGAGATATAATAGTTTCTTTGGACGATCTCTTGAAATCTAAACTCCAAGAATATATGCAGTTTCACCCATATCTTTCATCTCAAATTGAGATGACAACCATGACTTTATCTCGGTTATAAACTCATGATCATTTCCAGCTATAAGTATGTCATCTACATATGTCACGACCCAAAATCCATATAGTCGTGATGACACCTAACCCAACTTTCTAGGTAAGACAATTAACAATTATCCAATTCCAGAGAAGTTTATAGTACAATTAAATAGAAAAGTTACTGAATCGTATACATTTTTCAAGGACTGGTAGTACAAATCATGAGCTTCTAAGAATAGAGTTTACAAATCTGAAATAAAGTAAACACATCGTTTGTTTGAAGAGTACATAAATAGAGTTTTATAGATCTAAGGCGACCATGAACAAGAGGAATCTACAACCAGAACGCAGGTACATCTTCAATTCCGGCTCCCGTCAATCACAGAAATATCAGCAGTCAATATCTGCACGCAAGGTGCAGAAGTTTAGTATGAGTACAACTGACCCCATACACTCAATAAGTAACAAACCTAATCTTAGGTTGAAAGTATTGACGAGCTAGAACAAAGGTCGGGTCCAATACCAATATCCCACAAAAATTCATAACAGCATAGTACAAGTAATAAAAGGAGTATCTCAGAAATAAAATGCTCAGCTCATTCACAGTTCCAGAAAATAGGCATGCTTTTCAAGTATCTCAATGAAAACCCAAATTTTTTACCGAAATTTCCAAAAATATGAGTAAGTTTAAAAACTGTGATTTTTCCCAAAAATCCTTTCAACAATCAATAAGATGTTTTATTTTCCTTTCAGATAGCAAGTATAAGATGTCTCTCTATGCCCATATGTAAAAATGTATGAGAAGTCAAAAATGACGTGATACTATACAGCATGAGGAAAAATGCATCTCTATGCATGTATATGTCAAGTGCGCATGCCAAATGCGATGCAAATCACTGATAAAGACCGTATGCATACTCTCAGGGTACCAATTCACTTAGTCCTCCCAGTCACTTAGTCCTCCCAATCACTCAGTCCACACAGTCACTCAGTCCTCCCAATCACTCGGCCCACACAGTCACTCAGTCCTCCCAATCACTCGGCACTCGCACTCAGTAGGTACCTGCTCTCACTAGGGGTGTGTACAGACTCCGGAGGGGCTCCTACAGCCCAAGCACTATAATCCGCACAGACAACTCATGTGCTATAGTATCAATATATGGATTCGCACGGATAACTCACGTGCTGCAGGGACAACTCACGTGATATAGTATAACTTCTGGATCTGCACGGACAACTCACGTGCTATAATATAATATCTCACAATTAGGCCCTCGGCCTCACTCAGTCATCGATCTCTCCAGTCTCTCGGGCTCTCAATGTCATGAAATATCAGCCTAAAATAATGATGTGATGTATCAATATGTAGCAACAAATATTTAGGTATGATATGAAATGAATGAACATGACTGATTATGAAATTGCAATATAAGCAAATAACTCAACAGCAGTAACAGCCTCAATGGATCCCAACAGACTAAGCATGTAGCCTGGACATGGTTTCTAATATGAATCACAACTCAATAGCTCTAGTACGTAAATTTCATGGTTACAAATATGATCAAGTAGCTACACAGTACCACATAAATAACGAAATTACAACTTACACGGTGCACGCCCACACGCCCGTCACCTAGTAGTGTGCGTCACCTCAACACCAATCATATAACACGTAATTCAGGGTTTCATACCCTCAGCACAAAGTTTAGAAGTGTTACTTACCTCGAACAAGACGAATCCAAATACCGAGCAAGCCAAGCTATGCTCCAAAAATGCCATCCCGTGCGTTCCTACTTCCGAATGGCTCGAAACTAACCAAAATAACTCAAGTACATCAAACAATGCTAAAGGAACCAATCCCGATCGAAAAAGATCAATTCTTGAATCAAAAGCGAAAAATCGGCCAAATGCCCAACCCGGACCCGCACATCGGAACCCGACAAAATTTACAAAATCCAACAACCCATTCAATTACGAGTCCAACCATACTAGTTTAACTCAAATCCGACTCCTAATCGATATTCAACACTCAAAAATTCACATTATGAAACTTTAGGCTAAAACCTCCAATTTCTCTTTAAAATTCATCAACCAATAGCCAAAAATGAAGATAGATTCATGGTATAAGATCAAAACCAAGTGTAGAATACTTACCCCAATCCTTGTGATGAAAATTTCTCCAAAAGTCGCCTCAATCCGAGCTTGGAAATGTTAAAATGAATCCAAAATCGCGAACCCTTGTATTTATCATTCTGCCCAGCACTTTCGCACCTGCGGCACATTAGCCGCTTCTGCGGCGTTGCTTTTGCGACCAAAAACACACTTCTGCGGAGAAGCACTGGAGAGTGTCCAGAGTTGTTCACAAAGTCATCAAACCATCGTGTAACCTTACCATACACATACCCGGGGGTGATCCCACATCACCCTATCCCATACTGGTCCGATAACACAACATAACTGAAATTCTCTATTCAACCTCGCCCTTAAGCCTTAGAATACAATTTCTAACATCCAGAATTTCTTATAAGATCTGAATCTCGCAACCTACACCATATATAAGTCTAAACAAGTTGTACCAAGCCGCAACCATAACCCAAGATACAATCGCATAATATATCACATAACACAGATACCCGTTGCAATGATTTCTAATCACAGTAGTTGCTCAAAACAACCCAATGCCGATAATAAACATCATATCAAACAAGACTCCATTCTAAAACCTTCGTACACTACCGATGACGAAAGAAACACGTAGAAACTCGTAACCATTCATCAAATCCACCAGTCGTGGAGCTCCCTCTCCTTCGACAAGAACTATAGCAAATTTCTAAGGCGACTTTCGATATTATCCTTCCAACCATGCTGTAATCAATTCCGATAGTATCTATTCTAGGTTTAATGACCTCATCTCATCCAACACGACCACTCTAGTGACATGACACATCAATACAATCTAAAGCCACAACTCGTGCAACCCGTGCACCAATAAGCAATATTCCAAATGTACTCAATCATGAAAAATGACTCAGACGAGAGAACTGCCCCGCAAGCTCCTCAAGTACCACCACAACGCGATGTTAAGAACCTATCACACACCGTAGAACCAAAACACACGAATCTAACACAAGGGATCGTATCTCAACATAACTCTGCTGCAATGTATGACCCCATCCAAACACTGGTCCATATGAAATAGCTCAGCCACCATGCTCAAAATCAATAACCACGCGCAATTAGACATCAAGTACCCAAAGTGCATTACCATAACCATGGAGCAGCCAATGACACAATGCCACCCAAAAATCGAAAAGACATAACCAATCATGCAATACCCAAATACTCATCTCGCTCAGATTCCGCTATAAGTCCCCAATAGAACCGTACCATGTGTGCCTAAAACCAACAAACCATAACTCCTCGTAGCATAGAAGAGTAACTCAGAGATAATTTCATAACACAAATAAGATCAGCAACAACTGAATGGAAGATCCCTCAACAATAGCATTATGGAGCCAACGAGTCTGACCCGGTGTAGAATACACATACTTATTGGGCTTATTAATGAACCCCAAATCAACTCTGACCACCCACAATAGATAAATAACCCCCTGAAGGTCCATAATGACTAAATCATAACTCTTACTATCATTTGGCTAGCTCTGGCCATAACTTCACAGCCCACAACCACGAAACAAGCTACTCTTGAAAACTCCCGGTTTCCAAATCCATAAAACACACGAATCACCATTTCTGATTCTATCTCCACCGCCCAATGTCTAACACATCTCTCATACACGATCATCCCACGAGGAATACTTCTAAAATTCTTCTGTGCCATCTAGAAAAATTTGATCATCAGCAGTGGATCAACAAGGAGATTGCCGTCGTACCAGTGAAGTATCCATAAATCAAAACACATTGCCCCTTCTGAAATGTGTACTCTCATCAAGCCATACCAAATAGTAACATCATTTACCCAGTCATCTGAAACCGTCCATGCTGCCTAAGAATTTTATGACCTTCCCTTCAAAACTGAACAGTGATCTCCCTAATGTAAATCTCAATCGCACACAACACACCGCATATACCATGCCATCATATGAAAAATATGAGATCTTCATAGTCCACTCCGAGTCACAAGCAACTACATACTCAATTAGCCAAGGACCTCCCATTTGATTTCATCCAGGAGAAAATCATTATACACCACATGCTCCTCACGCCAGTAGGAAATATACTCCTCGAACCGTGGTAGAAATCATTGAGAACTCTTTGAAGTCCATTTGAAGATAACCAAGCTATAAGAACCGAATCTCTCTAACTCAACCCAGCCACGCAAGTCTCCAAACCAAAGAGCATTGCCACGAAACACCTATAGAGACTAGCCACATCATAAGTACCCAAAGAACCGATTATATCCATTACTGTGCTGATCCAACCTACTACCAAGTTGTCCTAACTCTCCGAGTTCTTTCTGAATTGCCTTCAAAATTGATAGTTCTCCTCGCCATAATACCACGATCCTCAACCAAAAATCACCACACAAGAGACCCTAGTATAAAACCACCCTATCCTAAGGCCCATAAGCAGCTGAATTCTCTCTTCAGCACCCAAAAGCACAACAACCAAGACACCCACTCTAAATAGACCTTATGTGAACCTAAAATTATTTCCTTCACCTTCTTGATACTGAAATGCATAATCCACAATGATATAAAAACCACAAGTCTCTACACCGTCCAATGCAAATATCAGATCCTAGCCATATACCAATCCGAAATTCTTAATTGCTACATATAATTCTCGAATCCATTAGAACCATTCTCGAGAGTCATCCACTCTGTTCAAATCTCAATTGCACCGCCCCAAATGGGCCAAACAACTGGTGCCCCATTGGTAGGATGAGACCCAAAGGAGTAACCCCACATTAACGCGACCAAGCAAATTCCTACTCCATGAACACTGCATCCTTCACAAATAACCACTCAATCATTCTGTGATTCCCATATACCCATAGAGTGTAATATGAACCGTATCTAGAAATCCCCTTACTCGAGTCATCCTTAATCTCAACCCATGCAGTCATAACTGATTCACCAGTATACCTCAAACCGAAACCAATACAACACATAATCGTGCAATAACCATAGAACAAAATAGTCGATAACATCACGATACCCATACTCTATTATTGCCAAAATTCCGCATTGAAATTCAACTAAATTCTTTGTAAGCTCATGTAACACAAACCATATAATACCTCAAATTGTCTGCAAATCTCACATTCATCCTTGTGATAGTCAGGTCAACTGTTACAACCGATCCACACTCAAGTCGCATAAATATACCGTGCTGGTAGAAAATAAAGCCTCCACACAACATTATAAAAATCATACATCCATAGATTACGTCGCAGGTTATAACCCACCTGCTTAGCCTCAAACTGGCATCTCTTAATACCCTTTCATAGCCACAACTACTAAGAAATCACTTAATCTCCCTGAGTCTGATCTCGACAATAAGATATGAGAACCTATTTTGTTCCAGCATTAAGAAACAAAAAGGATCCTTCAATGCACTCATACTCGAGACTGTACGTCACATCAAAACAAAAACCAAGCACCCAATGGCCCCTCCTTTACATTTCAAGGAAACACTTCTCGTCGTATTCAAATCGTCTTAACACATCCCACAATCACATCATACTCATCACAAATCCATTCTACCACTCATCGAGCCATAAATTCCACTTATAGGAATACTACCGGGCGTATAAGTCCAAACGTACGTGCTCACATAATCAAAATCTCCGTGCTCAAGCTACTGTCAAAACCTGGCCTCCAGTCCTCCAGACTGGCCCATCATCAGCACACAGAAATCACATCTCGCACCCCGTTCATAGAATCATAAGTCGGCGATACACAGCTGATACCGAGCGCTCGTGTGCGCATGCGAATGCATGGAAGAAATTCAAAGAGTTATGTTTGAAGCTGAATCAATTCCACATAATAAGGAAACAAAGATGGGAAGTATATATCCTAAATGCCATGTAGCCTCTCAAAGATAGGTATGGACATCATCATACCAATCTACAAGACTCTACTAGACACTTGCTCATGACTTGTAGAACCTATGAACCAAAGGCTCTGATTTCTACATATGTCACGATCCAAAAGTCATCTAGTCGTGATGGCACCTAACCCAACCTGCTAGGTAAGACAATTAACAATTATCCAATTCCAGAGAAGTTTATAGTACAATTAAATAGAAAAGTTACTGAATCTTATACATTTCCTAAGGACTGGTAGTACAAATCATGAGCTTCTAAGAATAGAGTTTACAAAACTGAAATAAAGTAGACACATCATATGTTTGAAGAGTACATAAAGAGAGTTTTATAGATCTAAGGCTACCATGAACAAGAGGCAGCTACAACCAGAACACAGGTACATCAACTTAACGGATAATCAAATAATATCAATTTTGTAAATACGGGATAATAGATAACAAAATAAAGTATCTCAGAGTCTACGTAAGTCTTGAGACCTAGTGTGTCTGACAAATGCATCTCTAGACAAGGTCTTGGTCAATGGATCTGCTAACATATCTTTTGTAGACATATACATCACATTCACTACCTTGTGCCTTATTAACAAAGGTCATAATCAACAGTTCCCTTCAGATATCTCATGATCCTCTTTACTTCTTGCCAATGTGCTAAACATGGGTCGGTTTGATATCTACTTACCAAGCCAACTACTTAACAGGTATCAGGTCTAGTGCGCACCATAGCATACATTAGACTTCCGATTGCACTCCTATAAGGAACTCGGGTCATTCTTTCTGTCTCTTCAGGAGTCTTAGGACACATCTGACTTCCCAAGGTATGGCCTTTACTGATAGGAGTTTCAAATGGGCTACTATTTTGCATGTTGAATCGTTCAAGAACTTTTCTAATGTAATTCTCTTGTGAGAGATACAATAGTTTCTTTGGACGATCTCTTGAAATCTTAACTCCAAGAATATATGTAGTTGCACCCATATCTTTCATCTCAAATTGAGATGAAAACCATGACTTTATCTCGATTATAAACTCTTTATCATTTCCATCTATAAGTATGTCATCTACATATGTCACGACCCAAAATCCATCTAGTCCTGATGGCACCTAACCCAACCTGCTAGGTAAGACAATTAACAATTATCTAATTCCAGAGAAGTTTATAGTACAATTAAATAGAAAAGTTACTGAATCGTATACATTTTCCAAGGACTGGTAGTACAAATCATGAGCTTCTAAGAATAGAGTTTACAAAGCTGAAATGAAGTACACACATCATCTGTTTGAAGAGTACATAAACAGATTTTAATAGATCTAAGGCTACCATGAACAAGAGGCAGCTACAACCGGAACGTAGGTACATCTTCAATTCCGGCTCATGTCAATCACAGCAACATCAACAGTCAATATCTGCACGTAAGGTGCAGAAGTGTAGTATGAGTACAACCGATCCCATGCACTCAATAAGTAACAAACCTAACCTTAGGTTGAAAGTATTGACGAGCTAGAACAAAGGTCGGGTCCAATACCAATATCCCACAATAATTCATAACAGTATAGTACAAGTAATAAAAGGAGTATCTCAAAAATAAAATGCTCAACTCGTTCACAGTTCCAGAAAATAGGCATGTTTTTCATGTATCTTAGTGAAAACCCAAATATTTTAGCGAAATTTCCAAAAATATGAGTAAGTTTAAAAAAATGTGATTTTCCCAAAAATCCTTTCAACAATCAATAAGATGTTTTATTTTCCTTTCAGATAGCAAGTGTAAGATATCTCTCTATGCCCATATGTCAAAATGTATGAGAAGTCAAAAATGACGTGATACTATACATCATGAGGAAAAATGCATCTCTATGCATGTATATGTCAAGTGCGCATGCCAAATGCGATGCAAATCACTAATAAAGACCATATGCATACTCTCAGAGTACCAATTCACTTAGTCCTCCCAGTCACTCAGTCCTCCCAATCACTCAGTCCACACAGTCACTCAGTCCTCCCAATCACTCGGCACTCGCACTCAGTAGGTACCTGCTCTCACTAGGGGTGTGTACAGACTCCGGAGGGGCTCCTATAGCCCAAGCGCTATAATCCGCACAAACAACTCACGTGCTATAGTATCAATATATGGATCCACACGAATAACTCACGTGCTATAGTATAATATCTAGATCCGCACGGACAACTCACGTGCTATAATATAATATCTCACAATCAGGCCCTCGGCCTCACTCAGTCATCGATCTCTCCAGTCTCTCGGGCTCTCAATGTCATGAAATATCAGCCCAAAATAATGATGTGATGTATCAATATGTAGCAACAGAGACTGAGGTATGATATGAAATGAATGAACATGACTGAGCATGAAATTGCGATGTAAGCAAATAACTCAACAGCAGTAACGACCTCAATGGGTCCCAGTAGAGTAAGCACGTAGCTTATACATGATTTCTAACATGAATCACAGCTCAATAGCTCTAGTACGTAAATTTCATGGTTACAAATATGATCAGGTAGCTACACAGTACCACAGAAATAATGAAATTACAACTTACACGGCGCATGCCCACACGCCCGCCACTTAGTATGTGCGTCACCTCAACACCAATCATATAACACGTAATTCAGGGTTTCATACCCTCAGCACAAAGTTTAGAAGTGTTACTTACCTCAAACAAGACGAATCTAAATAACGAGCAAGCGAAGCGATGCTCCAAAAATGCCATCCCACGCGTTCCAACCTTTGAACGGCTTGAAACTAACCAAAAACAACTCAAGTACATCAAACAATGTTAAAGGAACCAATCCCGATCGAAAAAGATTAATTCTTGAATCAAACGTCCAAAATCGGCCAAAAGCCCAACTCGGGCCCACACCTCGGAACCCGACAAAATTTATAAAATCCAACAACCCATTCAATTACGAGTCCAACCATACTAGTTTCACTCAAATCCGACTCCAAATCGATGTTCAAAACTCAAAAATATTATGAAACTTTAGGCTAAAACCTCTAATTTCTCTTTAAAATTCATCAACCAATAGCAAAAAATGAAGATAGATTCATGGAATAAGATCAAAACCAAGTGTAGAACACTTACCCTAATCCTTGTGATGAAAATTGCTCCAAACGTCGCTTCAGTTCGAGCTTGGAAATGTTAAAATGAAGCCAAAATCCCGAACCCTTGTATTTGTCATTCTGCCCAGCACTTTCGCACCTGCGGCACCTTAGCCGCTTCTGTGGCGTCGCTTTTGCGATAAAAAACACGCTTTTGCGGAGAAGCACTGGAGGTGCTAATCCAAATTGCGCTCCTGCGCTGACGTTCGTTTCTGCGCCCTTTCACATCGCATATGCGCCTTTGCAGATGCGAATGAACCTCCGCTTCTGCGGACTCCCGCTCCCAGCAATACCTCCACTCCTGCAACTCCTCTGTCTCTTCTGCGACCATCACACCTGCACAAACCCACCTGCGCAAACCAACCGCATGTGCGGTCACACCAGAACCAGCAGCAACCAGCAATGAAAACATGAAGAAAATGATCTGAAATCAATCTGAAATACGCCCGAGCCCCTCGGGACCTGACCAAGTATATCAAAAAGTCCCATAACATAACACGGACCTACTCGAGGCCTCAAAACATACATAACAACATCAAAACGATGAATCACACCTAAATTCAAACTTGATGAACTTGAAACTTCAAACTTCCTCAAGCGATGCCAAAACCTATCAAATCACGTCCGATTGACCTCAAATTTTGCACACAAGTGCCAAATGACATAACGAAACTATTCCAACTCCCGGAACCACAATCCAATCCCGATATCGGCAAAGTCAACTCTCGGCCAAACCTTTGAACTTTCCAAATCTTTAAATTTCTAATTTGTGCCGAAACCTTCTAGAAACATCCAAATGCAAATCCGGGCATATGCCCGAGTCCAAAATCAACATATAGACCTACCGAAACCATCAAAACTCCGTTCCGAGTTCAAATTCACAAAAATTCAAACTTGTCAACTCTCCCAATTTAAAGCTTCAACAATACAATCCATTCCTCCAATTCGATTCTGAATAACTGGAAAACTAAAACCGACGATTCACATACGTCATAATACATTATACAGAGCTACTCATGCCCGTAACTACCGAGCGAAGTGTTAATGCTTAAAATGACCGGTTGGGTCGTGACAACATACAATGTTAAAATCACAAGCTTGTTCTTTGATCTTTTGGTAGAAACACAATGGTCTTCATCCATCATGGTAAAACCATTGGATACAACAACATTCTGAAAGCGTATATACCATTGTCTTGAAGATTGTTTGAGGCTATAAATAGACTTCAAAAGTGTACAAACC
Source organism: Nicotiana tomentosiformis (assembly GCF_000390325.3). Taxonomy (NCBI): domain Eukaryota; kingdom Viridiplantae; phylum Streptophyta; class Magnoliopsida; order Solanales; family Solanaceae; genus Nicotiana; species Nicotiana tomentosiformis. The sequence goes on from NC_090819.1 coordinate 20,272,239, forward strand.
TTTTGTTCGTGGCCCTTTTCAATGAAACACTCAGGTTGTTCCATAGATTTCCTCATCTAGTTCTCCATTGAGAGAGGCAGTCTTTACATACATCTGATGTAATTCAAGATCCAAACTTGCAACAATAGCTAGAACCAGGCGAATTGAGGTAAATCATACAGCAGTCGAGAAAGTCTCTTCATAGTCTATTCCTTTCTGCCATGTATACCCTTTCGCCACCAGTCGACCCTTATATCTCTCAAATGTGCCATCAGACTTGAGCTTAATTTTGAGAACCCATTTGCTTCCAATTGCTTTGCGTCCTTTAGGGAGGTCAACTAGTTCCCAAACTTTGTTGAATCTCATAGACTCCAATTCATCTTCCATTGCTTTTTTCCATTTACCCTTGAAGGGCATGAGAGAGCCTCTTTTACATTTTTAGGCTCATTTTCTTCTTGTAGGAGCATCATAAATAGTTCACCGCCTTCAACACCAAATCATCGGCGGGAATTGCTTTACGAGAACCATGTCTTATTTGTGATTCATCATTGTTCTCATTTGGATCAATTTTGCTATCACTCGGATCAAGATCATTCACCCTGCTCCCACTTGAAACAAGTTATGTGACCATCTCGCTCCCACTTGGAACAAGATCTATTTGGTCACTTCCACTAAATGTAGAAATATTACTTTCATTCGCATCTGATGATGAAGGAGGTCTTTGATGAGAAACTAATTCATCATCTACTAAAATTCTCCCACTTGAATGAAGTGATCCTTGTACTTCTTGATCCATTATCTCAAATAAGTTAGGTCTTGACCTACCTCTCCCTTCTTAGGGAACTCATCCTCTAAGAATGTGACATCTCGTGAGTCAAACTCAGTTACACTCCCACTATCTTGCTGACCTATAAACATATAACCCTTTGAGGTTTTAGAGTATCTTATAAAGATACTTTTCTTTCCCCTCGGGTCCAATTTGCCATATTTTGAGAGGAATCATGTGTATAGAAAGCACAACCCCAAGGTCTTAATACACTCAGGTCGGGTTGTCTTCCAGTCCATAACTCATATGGAGTAGTAGTAACAGATTTTGTAGGCACTCGGTTAAGTACAAAGGTGGCACTAAGAAACGCATCACCCCAGTAACTAATTGGGAGGTTAGCTTGTGTCATCATTGACTTAACCTTTTCTAGGAGCGTTCTGTTTCTTCTCTCCGCAACACTATTTTGTTGTGGAGTATTTGGGATAGTCAACTGATGAACTATTCCTTTTTCATCACATAACCCATTAAACTGGGATGATAAGTATTCACAATCATAGTAAGTTTGAAGAGCTTTTATCTTCTTGTCTAATTGATTTTCCACTAAGCTCATATAGCGTTTGAAGCAACTTATTGCTTCTGATTTGTGGGAAATTAAATAGACATAACTGAAACAGGTAAAGTCATCAATAAATGTGATGAAATAACTTGATCCATGCCTAGCCCTAACATTCATAGGCCCACAGATGTCAGAATGGACTATTTGCAAAGGATATTCAGCTTTAGTCGCCTGACCAAAAGGTTTTCTTGCAGATTTTCCAGCTAGACAATTTTCACAAGTGGACAATTTCACATGTTCAATGTTGGAAAGCAAACCTTGTTTTGCTAACCTTTGCATTCTTTGTTGGCCAATAAGACCAAGTCTAGCATGCCATATGTTTACATCACTATCGTATTAATGTGAGGAAACAAACATAGAAAAACTAGAATTATTATTAAATGAATCATAATCCAAATCCATCATAATTAAACCTCCGATCACATGACCAAAACCAAATAAAACCATAAGTCAACTTGGCAGAATTGCCATGACAAAACAAGTCAAATCCTAGCTTAAGCAAAACTGAAACTAAAATAACATTCCGGTGAATTGTTGGTGCAAAGAGAACATCATGTAGTATTAGGTCTCGACCACCACGTAGGACTAGCTTTCATGTACCGATCCCTTCAACAAAAAATTTATTGTTGTTGCCCACATATATCCACTTTGCTCCACGTGGAACTCGCCAAAATTCAACAAAGGCACTGTGTTCCTAGGCTATGTGGTTCGTTGCTCCTGAGTCTACAATCCACAAAGGATTAGATTCAGTTAGAAAAACAGAACTAGAAACACAAAGTTCACTAATTCGAGTATCGTGAAATACCTTTCTAGAAGGCTCAGAGCAATCTCTAGCATAATGACCTTTTTGTCACAATTATAGAATTTCACTTTAGCAACTTTGACATGTTTGGGATGTCTGTTCTTGCCTTTTTCAGTCTTTGCCCTTTTTGCATGCTGAGCTGGCTAACCTTGAGGTGGCCCTTTCTTCTTTTTCCAGTTCTTTTTCTTTGAATCACTCTTTGTTTTGGAGGTTGTTGCCATGTGCAACTCAGCTATTAGCTTTGCAGGCTCAAGTCGTTCCTCCTCTAACTCAAGATGCCTTCGGACATCTTCCAGAGTTGTGATTTGCTTATTATGGGTCAAATGCATTTTCATATGATCCCAAGAACTAGGTAAAGAGTGTATGAAAGCTTGGATTTGTTGTTCATCAGTCAACACATGACCAGCATCTTTCAACTCCCCGATCATATTTGTCATTTGCCTCAGATGTGTTTTCATTGAATGTTCTGGGCGTTTCTTATATGAATCAAATTTGATCGTTAAGGATCGCAACCTTGCAGTGGAACAGGTACCAAACCTTTTTCTTAAAGCATTCCAAAAATCCATAACTCTTTGGTGATCCTTAAATTCCCTTAGGATGTCATCATCCAAGGTGCTCAACAACGTAATGCGAGCAATGGAGTTCTTTTTCTTCCAACTATCATAGGCTTCATGCTCACGCCTATGCTGAGCAGTGTTGCCTTCCTCAGGCTCATTCATGACATTGTTATGGCCTCTAGAGCCTCTTGCTCCTCTAGCACATATTGCACTTTCAAGCTCCAGGTTTCATAGTTGTCACCATTGAGTTTCAACCCTTTGTTGAGCTCACCAAAAATATTTTTCGAAGCAGTAGTCATTCTTTAACAAAATAAAAAATATCATAAAGATCATGTAAAAAAAATAATGCAAGGCACTATGTTCAACATACATACATATTAGGGAATTAAGCATTAATTGATTAAGTTAATAAACACATATATTAATTATGGAGTCGAGAGTTCACTATGTTCCCAATCACCGTCCAAAAATTAAAATATTATGAAAATTAACCTATCCAATTATCTAGCTAAGCGTCTTGATCATGTTTAAGATAACATAATCATCTAACATAATTTTATAATACCATGTGGATCATAAGTTAACAAATAACTTATATTAGAATACAAATAAAATTAATGTCAAACTAATTAACATTTATAAATGCTATTCAAATTCACATAAAATTTATTTTAATGTTAAACTAATTAACATATCATACATCGTTAAACAAATTAACAAGTAATATTAATATTAAACTAATTAATATTTGATTTCATGCTCAACAAATTAACATAAACCATGTGTTAAACTAATTAACCAAAGTAATGTTAAAACAAATTAACATTTCAAACATGTTAAGCAAATTAACAAATAAATTTAATGTTAAATAATTTAACATTGCAAGCATGTTAAACAAATTAACAAATAAATATAAGGTTAAACAAATTAACACTTTAAAGCATGTTAAACAAATTAACAAATAAATGTAATGTTAAACAAATTAACATTTTAAGAAATTGGGATAATAATATAATTAAATTGTCAATTAAAAGAATATAAGTACTAAATTTATATTCTAAAATTTGGTCCATATGACCAATTTTATAATCTGGTTTTTAAAAAAAAATAAAATCGAAACTTGCTGATTTAATTAGGCCATTTGCCCATTTGCCCAAAAATAATCATAATTACTACATAGCAATCATAATGGGCTTCCCAATTCTTGTCCACTTCTTAAAGAGAGACCAACAGATGTTCAAGCCCAATATTTAGCAATTTAAAAGAAGCCCATGATTTATTTGCCAAACATTTAAGGTGGGCTTTTTAGCCCAAACATCAAGTCTGCCATTTAAAAGAAATACCATATTACTTTGAAGTGGGCCTTTTTCTTACTTCCTACTCCTTCTGTTCCAGTTTATGTGAACATATTTTTTTTTTTTCTATTTCAAAAAGAATAACAAATTTCTAAATTTTGTAATAATTTAGCTTAAACTTACAACTATCGTAAGTGAGAAATCGATTCCCCTTGATAGATTTGGAGTAAAACCAAAAAAGAACTGATCCTTTTTGTTGGTTTCAGTTATATAAAAAGATTGATTACCAGATTTAATAAAAAGTTACAAACACTGATAATCTCTAAATCAGTGTTAGAAACCTTATCACACTGATTTAAAAACTATACTTAAAAATAGTATAGATAAAATTTATATGCATTCCAATTGCACGCAATAAAAACAGATACGCATATTTGTTTTACAAAAAGGACAGAACATATCTTTTATTTATCCAAACCAGAATGCGGCTCTAATACCAATGTTGGAATGCGTTAATCTAAACACATTAGATAACGCGTAAATCGTAAAACGAGAATTTACTTATTATTTGTGAAGCAAAAGCAAAAGCCTGAAATGAATCGCGGCTGGAGTCACTAGTTGGTGGTGGTTGTCACATTATAATGGATCAACCCCTTTTATTGCAGTCTAAACCCTAGTCTGGTTTTAGGAGAAGACTAGACGTAGAAAAATACTACGTATTCTATATTTTTAGTTGTACACTTTATGTGTACTTATATAGGGAATACCAAAATTAACTAATAACTCTGTTGGGCCTTAAAACACCCCTTATGGGTGGACCCAAAATTTCCTACATGGTTAATGGAGCTCCTTACTAGATTCATGGTGTTTCTTGTTGAAAATCATGACAGATAATGGTGGTGTTGGACATATCTGAAAACGAAGAAAATCGCCACGGCGAGCGGCAGTGATGACTATGGTGGGAGGACGATGGCAATAATGGGGAGAGCAAAAAAAAGGAAATTATTATTTTTTATTCATCCACGCACTCAAGGAGAGTGAGAAACACTTTTTTTGCCATGTCATTATTTTGTGTTTAATGACATAGTTTAAAATGAGTTTCGGTGTCTAATAGAAAATAGGCTAACTTTAAGTGTCCAACAGAAAAGTACTGCCAAGCTCCGGTGCTTGTGTATGTATTTGGCCTTGTCAAATATATATATAATTTAAATTTTTTGTTTAATTGTTAAATTCAGTACACATTGTATTTTGATTTGAAAGAGGAAGTAAATGTTTTGGAACTGGTCGATGAAAAGAACATTAGACTACCTTATAGTTAGTTGCTTTAAATCAGCTAAATTAGCTTAGAGACAGATTCATATAAATTAGTCTTTAGGACAAGATTATGCAATACAAGAATATAATTAGACCTGAAAAAAATATTTCCACGCATATTACCCTGTAAAGTTTATTTTATTCATAAAGAATTTTTAGATAGACATCTCGTAGTTTTAAAAGTTAAAAACCATATTTGGAAAACTTAACAAACACACTCTCTTTGTTCCAATTTACGCAAAATTGAAAGAAAAAATTAAAAATTTTGAAACTTGTAATTCTAGATATAGCATAACATTTGTATGGCTATACGATATATATAATATTTATGTGGTTATAAAAATTTTATTAAAAGTAATATAAAAAGTTTAAAGTTAAATTAGATACAAATATAAAAATATGTTATTTTAAAGCGATTGATAAGGAAATAATATGACATCAAATAAACCAAAGGAGTAGAACTCTTTGAAAAGGTTTACAAATTCTTTTAAAACTTTTTGTATAGTTATTATCCTTTAAAGTTTATTTTATTCATAAAAGAGTTTTTAGAAAAACTTCTCGTGTTTTTAAGGTCAAAAACCATTTTCCAGAAAACTTAACAAATAGAAGTTTACATATTCTTTTAAAATCTTTCATCCTTGTCTCTACACTACAAAAAGAAGATCACTGTTCCTGTTTGTCTTTTTTATCTGTCCCAAATAAACTCGCTCGCTAAAGTTTAAAGTATAATAACATCGTATAAACTCGCTCGCTACCTCAAATCATCAAAATAACATCAAATAACAAGAATCGATCATCAAATTAAACTTAAGATTTTTAACTTGAAAACTCATTTTTTCAGAATCTTTCACGTAATGCGCCGAAACGCGCTCGGGTCACCCCGAACCCCAACCAAACAAGTGTACAAGTCCAAAACATCATATGAACCTATCGGAATCGCCAAAACACCAATCCGAGTTCGTTTACCACAAACGTTGACCGTGGTCAACCCAAGCCTTATTTGAAGTCAAAAATTACTTTTTCTTCAAAAACATTCGTGTTGGCATAAGTAAGTTTTGATGATTGATAAAAGAAATACATGTATGAACCAGGTCGATACACAGTGTACCCAGGACACGGGTAGATTCAAGAACAACGCATGCACGTGAAGGAGATAAGCATAAGTGGTTATTTCTCATAATCCCTGAACGAAAATGTTGCATATTTGATAAGGAGCAGGACTCCTTACTTGAATAGAACTCTATCCAAGATAAAAGAATAGTTAGAAGTTGAAGTTGACTAGAACTCTTCCACCAATGAAGAGTATATCATTAGATCTCTAGTTATTTCTTATTCTACTAACTCTATTGTCACGATCCAAAACCCACAATAGGTCGTGATTAGGGGTGTCAATGGATATTTAAAAACCAACTAAACCGACCAAACCGTACTGTACCGAACCGATTTTTAGGTTTCTTTTAATAAAACTGTAGGTTTTATATAAATCTATAATTGTACCGATAATTAGGGTAGGTTTTTTATTTTATGAAAATAAACCAAAAAAATACCGAACCATACCGAATAAATTTACAACGTGAAAAATATATTTATATGTTAAGTTTAAAAATAATAAAGTATTAAATTTGTTCTTGGGGCTTGGAATTATAAAACAGTTACAAGCCAACAAGTAATTAAACTCAAAATCATATTTCCCAAATCTATTATGCTACTACTATTGAAACTAAATTATTTTCACCATATTCACTAGCAAGACACAAGGTATTGTAGAGATTATCTGTAGCAAACTGCAATGTATTGAATATGTTTACTTTAGTATGATTTAGATTTATCTTTTTAAATGTTTAATCTTCTATAGACTTTATTCTTGAATCCCGACTTGCTTAATATCTTTCCACTCGAGTAATTTATATTATTTTTTTGTAGTTGCTTTATTTCTTTTACGCTGTTTTAGAATAGTTGGTGGATACTCTAGTCATCTTTCATATTTTCTTAATTCATCACCTTTTAAACTATAATATTATCTTGAGAGTTTTGCTAAGTCCTATAAACGTACGTATGTTATTGCATTCTACTTTTACTAGTGACTTTTACATGACATTTAAAATAATTATCGAAAATTAATCGAACTGTACCGATACTGAAGAGAAACTAACATAATTGGGACGGTTTTGAAAAGTCTAATTTTGGTTATACATAACAGAGTAACCGAAAAATTGGTATGGTACATATTTTATAAAATAACCGGTCTAACCGAACCATTGACATCCCTAGTTGTGATGGTGCCCAACGTCGCCGTTAGGCAAGCCAACAGTGATGTACCAACTTAATCATTCATTTTATTATTTTTGAAATTATGAATTTTATTAAATAAAGAAATTTACGCATTTAAAATTATGGATACATACACAATTAATGAATTATAAAGATGATAGGTGATAATATTATGCAATCCCAAAACTCGATGTCACAAATACATGAGCATCTTCTAAAGAGTGCAATAATAATACAACATTTGTCTAGAATATGAAATAGACAGGATAAAGTAAATAAATAAGATGGAGACTCTAAGGGCTGTGATGTGTAGCATAGAGAGCAGCTCACCATAAAGTCTCCGCAGTAGTTGCGCCTACGCTCTAAGATGACCACCAAATGAACTTGTCAGATCTTGCACATTTAGTGTAGAAGTGTAGCATAAGTACGTAAATCAACGCGCATCCAGTAAGTATCTAGCCTAACCCCAGAAAAGTAATGACGAGTGGTCGACATCGACTCTTACTAGTAGTCCAATAAATAAAATGCAGGAATCATAAATAGGCATGAAATACAACAGGGTCAATAGAATAAGGAACAATAGATAACAAAATCCATTAACATCAATTATCAATTAAAATGCCGCCAAGGCCACATGCTATCTCAAAAAATGGGAACCCTCAATTAGATATCCGATTTCATGTCATAAAGAAAGTATTACGTAATTTCTAAGTTTAATTAAGAGGGTAATGGGTTCCCGGACTCTTAGCATTTTTATGCACGAATTATGCTGAGGTCGTTCGGCCCGATCTATATAGTCGTGTATATACATTGTCGAGGTCGTACGGCCCAATCCATATTATGTTGAAGTCGTTCGGCCCGATCCATATAGTCTTGTATATACATTATCGAGGTCGTACGGCCCGATCCATATATGCATTCCATATATATATATATATATATATATATATATATATATATATATATATATATATATATATATATATATATATATGTTCGAATTTACGAATTATGTATTTATAACTTCAAGGTAAGCCCATAAAAGGATATAAATTCTCATTAATGATTAACAGTCCGCAAAATCTCTAGATAATGGAGCTCGATTTAACATAATCTTTAACTAATTTCTTACTTATTAATTCAATCAATTTAAACAAGCAAGTTGAGTTCAAATAGTGCAAGTAATAGCATAATAAAGGCCTACGACTACCCGAACATAACATGAATCTAGCTACGTACGGACTCTCATCACCTCGCACGTACGTAGCCCCCACAACAAGTAGCCCATATCAAATACACCACTTAGGGGGTAGTTTCCCCCTCACAGGGTTAGACAGGAGACTTACCTCGCTCCGAAATTTCAATACCTGACCCCAATGCCTCTCTAGCTCCTCAATTCAAAGCCAAAATATACGAAACTAATCAAACAAAATACAAACCAATGAAAATACACTCCAACACTTATAATTAATCAATTTATAACAGTTCACAACTCCGCTAGAAAAGTCAACAAATTCAACCCTCGGGCCCACGTGCCTAAATTCTGAAACTTTTCGAAGATAAACTTTACCCATAACACCATAAACTCAAATATATAATTTATTCCCAATTTTACGTCCAATTTCGTGGTCAATATCCAAAAATATGATTTCTAGGTTCTTCTTCAAAAATTCCATAAATTTCCATGTTAAATCCTTATAGAATCCATGAAATTAACTTGCAATATGTGGGAATTACTTACCTTGCAATAGATGATGAAAATTCCCTCTTGAAGAGCTCCGAAAATCACCCAAACCATGTGAGAAGTGGAAGATATAAACCAAAACCTGCAATAAAACAAGTCTGCCCAGCAACTCCCTTCTTTGCGATCGCGAAGGCCAACTTCGACCAGCTGCCAAAACGCTCTTCGTGAACGCGGCACGCCGGCCGTGAACGAGATGGTCAACTTCCCAATCCCTACCCGAACACGACCAAACCGCTCGCGAACGCGTAGGACAAATTACCCTGTGCCTTTTCTGCCTAACCTTCTACGCGATCGCGATACACTGTCGCCTAAAGCTTCGCGGACGCGAGTGACTCTTCGCAAATGCGAAGAACAAACTGCCTGACGCCCAAAAGACCTTCGCGAACGTGGCCCTTTCTTTGCGATCGCGAAGAAGGATGTACCAGATACCAGAAACAACAGTCCAAACACGGCGAAATGGCCTGTAGCCCATCCGAAACTCACTTGAGGCCCCCGGGACCCCGTCCTATTCTACCAACCAGTCCCAAAACATGACACAAACTTGATCTGGGCCTCAAATCACACCAAACAACATCCAAACTACGAATCGAGGATCAAGATCCTTCCTTCAACTTTCAAACTCTCAAACATTGTCTAACGCATCTGAATCATACTTAAACATTCCGGAATGATGCCAAACGTTATGTGCAAGTCACAAATCATGATACAAAAATATTCCAAGGCTCCGAATCCCAAACGGATATCGATAACACCAAAGTCCACATTCAAACTTAGAAAATTCTAAAACCTTCAAAATGCTAACTTTCCACAATAAGTGCTGAAATGCTCCTGGACCACCTCGATACTCAACCTGAACATACTCCCAAGTACTAAATCATCATACGAACCTATTGGAACCATCAAATCCTGATTCTGAGGTCGTTTACTCAAAAGTCAAACCTTGGTCAACTCTTCCAACTTAAAACTTCCGAATTGATAATTTTCCATCCGAATCAACTCCAAACTTCCCGAAATACAATTCCGACCACACACACAAGTTATAAAACTTGAAGTGAAGCTACTCAAGGCCTCAAACTGCCGAACGACGGTCTAGGGCTCAAAACGACCGGTCGGGTCGTTACATTCTCCTACACTTAAATATACATTCGTCCTCCAACGTGCCAAGGACCATTCCGGAGTTTCCCAAAATCACTGTTTAACACCTCGTGCACCTACTCGTGCCACCACAACCCACATGAGCATATTATCTCGAGTCAGCCTGAAGATTCTTCCTTCTTACCTTAGCCAACAAGCCTTAGGACCAAATTCCAACATCCGGAGTTCTCACGAGACCTAATTCTGACATATGAACACCGCATCAATCTCAACCCACTGTACCAAATATGATCATGCACCCATGCAGAAACCCCACAATGCACCGCATAATTCGTATGCCCATAATAACACCCTCCAAGCGTAGAAGCTGCAAATCTACTAACTCGATGTCCGTAGTATACCTCATAATGCACATAAGCCCTAATCTAACCCTCGCGATATTGCGATGATGAAAGCGACTCATAGACGCTCATAACCACTTGCCAAGTCAATAAAAAATGGAGTCTCTCTACTTGACAAGAACCATTACCTCATTCCGAACTGAATAGTTATATTTTCTCTTTAATATACCCTACATAAACCTAATTGCACTGATCTCATGTCCAATAACCTCGTCTCACCCAGTACAAGCTGCTCGGGCAGTAAGACACCTCAAATACCGTCTAAAATCTCATATGACACCATCAATGCACCAACAAGCTACAACTAGAATATGACCCATAAGGAAGAACGAACTCTAGCAAGAAACTACCCAGCCCGCGTAGTGAATAGACATGGCCTCACGGATGCTATGAACCTAATCTCCGAGATGAGAAACAAAACACACAAATTAAGTATAAAGAACCGTACTCAACATCTCACTGTTGCAGTGTGCAACCCGATCCACACATGATACCTATGGTGGCGTGCCACCCGATCCATACATAATACCGTTGTGGTGTGCAACCCGATCCAAACATGATACCCGTGGCAGCGTGCCACCTGATCCATACATAATACCATCACAGCGTACAACCTGGTCCAAACATTATACCCGTGGTGGCGTGCCACCTATTCCAAGGATAAAAAGTCAATAGGGAAAATACCCATAAAGCCATAATGCTCAAATTCACGAAATGCCCGAATATTGACCACAAGCACTCCAAGTGCATATATACAACCCTAGGGAGATGGATAGTGCTATGCGCTACAAATGCCAAGCTCGACTAAGGTGCATAAAATGACCAACATCTCGAATGCAATCTTGCTCATATAAAACCAAAAGCTATGCTGGATCACCACACACGCGCAAATAATCAAGCCGCCCCACAGCACATATGACATAAAAAGAGTAGCACCAAAAATAGATGACGCTAGGAATATCATCCACTACGCTCGAAGAATCATCCATAAGCAATGCTATGCTGAATAACATATCTGATCTGATATAAAATATACACCCACATAATACCTACGCACAGACCTCCAATCGATTCGAGTCATTCCAAAATAGGTCAATAACTACCGAAAGATCTACAATGACCCTCTCACTAACACATACGATCAATCGTCAATTCGGGAACAACTTCCACAGTCCACAACAAAAGGAATAGAGCGCCTCTCGATCATAACCTCTCCCGTCGATGACAATACCAAAATTCCCATAACTGATGTCAATCTCTAACAATCAAATGACTAACACGTCACACTTATACGACCTCCCCGTGGGGGTATACTCCCACAACCTTCCGCACCAGGTAGTGAAATCTGAACATCAATGGCCATCGATCATGCCATTTATGTAATGCCAATCATGAATCCCCAAACCATTGCACAATGCCTCTTCCATAGAACACCGTCCTTAGGCGACATTAAGATAACGACAGCTTACTCTGAACTTCTGAATCATTTCCCCCGCTCCTCCGAGATCGGAACATTCTTATCAAAACTGAACCGCAACCTTGATCCTTAGCTTCCAATTTCCATACCGCTCACTGCACCTATCATGCCACTACGCGAGAGCACAAGAATTCACCATAACCCCTGAACCACTAGTAGAACAGACACTTCATTGGCTAGAAACCTTTTATTCAACTCATTTCAAAAGGTGAATCGCAACACACAACCAACTTCTCATAACCGCGAAAGACACAGAACTCAAGTCGTAGTGTAAACCCATAACTCTTTTGGGATCCATTTACACACAACAAGGACATCAGAATCAAAGACTTCCCAAATCAATCAAATTACAGTGACCGTCAAGACCGCACGTACAACCACGAATCACATGTATAACTTATCACACCAAAGGAACTGATCATTTCCACAACCATGCTAATTCAAACCATTATTACTCACTCAACTTCTACCAATTTACTCTTGACTTGCCCATGGAATAATAGTCCTATTCAAACACATAACGGACCTCAAATGACACTCATCCCGAGTGACCTAAATCTTGAGACCACATCGTCTCGATTCCCATAAGCCATCCCATACCCTTCTCGTGCACTCAATAGTATCTTCAACTGATACACCCCTTCCGGAAAACCTTCTTCGAATCTGAAGCCGTTTCTCTAACACTGCACTGTAGACTCGATGATAACATAAAAATTCCCCAAGTATTCTTCACACTCTGCTGCAAAATCCCACTCTTCAGCCACATAACGAACCCAAAATCCTTAGGCATTGCACTAAAACCATTGTTGAGAGTCACCCACTCTAACCCGGTCTCGAATGTATAACCAAACACTGGTGCTCTACTAGCACATGAACACTTTCAAATAAACAATCGGATGAATTATTTTCCTTGTACATCACATCCACAAGAAGCATAAACTCTGAGTCATCCAAAAATCTGTACAGGAAGATAAGGCGAAATGCAACACACAATCATCAAGTCTTTTGCCGGCATTACCCTTGATGTTTTCTTTCCTTAGTCATAACCAATATACTAATTTATCGATAATCCGATACTGCCAAGGCACACAACCACTTGACCCAATTGTAGACGGTGGGCTCCCCCACTTAGCTTTAATCCACAATTACATGAAACTATAATTCACAATTACTCCTCATCATCGATTACCATGATTTCGCATCGTCGCTCTGCCAGTTTACTCGTAATCTCTTGTTAAACTTGCATAACATAACTCGATTTATCATCTCCAATCACGCACTCGACCTCTTGACCTCTACACCATCTAATCAAAGCGATCCCAGCTCACATCGCAATACATACTTCATGTTGGACAGAAAATAAAGTTCTTCAGATGACCTTTACTAGAAATCACACAACTCCTAACACTTCAACGGAAGATAGCCTACCTGTGTAACCCTATATTGACATATTCCAACGATATTGACCTGATTACAGCCATCACGAAATCACCTTCTAAGCCCGTGCTCGCCCACCAGCCGGAAATGCCCGTCCATTTCTATCAACATCAAGCGAAGGTCCAGCGACACATCTAAAACTTGAAGTCATATTACCTCCCAAGCAACTCCTTCTGTCATATTCAAACTTCCGAAGCATGAACCCAACATCTCAAATGATTTATATAGACTTAGTCCCTTGTTCGCCATGCCCATAATTGCGCCAAGCTTTCTAGAAGCATGTGGCCATTCTACCACGAAGTCCATACGATACGCTAACATTCCTACTCAAAGTTAACCACCTTCCGAAACAAACTACTCGACCTCTAGCAATTCAACCTCCGCGAGACACCTCCCACCATGTCCTTCCCCATCCTTCACTGCCCAAATACTACCTCCATTCATAATCCATCTCTGTAGCACCCGAACTAATAAATTGCTACCAATTCTAAGCCTCCTCGAAGATCATCTCTCTCGAGCCCTCAAAGCTAGAAATACTATTCCTACTCTGAAATCGCCATACATCGCCATCTCTGATAACTGCTACTTAGGCACCATTCCACAACACCCTGCCCTGGAAGCAATTCAAAGGAGACCATAACGCCGATGAGACTTAACGCATTCCAACAAGGACGACGACACCACACCGCAATGAGAATTCTACCACGTTCGAAAATATCAAGTCTCGCTACTACGTCAACCAAGATCTAAACATCCATAGTCCCATTGCCTTTCCTCCGCTAGAATTAAATGCTGAACCTCTAAACTATGAACCAAGAAATCCTCCTTTCAGGCCATTTACTTCCGCGAAACATACATAAGCACTCTACCATTTACACCAGTACTACACGATAACAATGCATGAACATCATAAAACACTGTGCATAGCCTTGAAGTTGTAGGAAACACTGATACTGGGCTGAAACAACTGAACACCCTTCCTCAAGATGACGATAATAGCTCGCTCGTATACGAAATGAGAAACATCTTGCACTATATCTGTAGTACCAGTACAACTCCTCGATGCCCAATTGATAGTGAGCGCTCAACATCATATAATAATGTGTAGGAAGGAAATGAAGGCATAAGCTTCAATGAAACCAAACCGCACAATGAGGAATCAAGAAGGGAACTGCTCCTAACAGTCCTATAGCCTCTCGAAGATAAGTACAGATGTCTCCATACTAGACTCGCTCATGACTCGTGATACCGAAGTGACCCTAGAGCTCTGATACCAAGCTGTCACGACCCAAAATCCACTATATGTCGTGATGGCGCCCAACATTGTCGTTAGGTAAGCCAATGGTGATGTACCAACTTAATCATACATTTTATTACTTTTGAAATCGTGATTTTTATTAAATAAAGAAATTTACGCATTTAAAATTATGGTTATATACACAATTACTAAATTACAAAGATGATAGGTGACAAAATAGTGCAATCCCAAAACTCGGTGTCACAAGTGCATGAGCATCTACTAAAGAGTGCAATATTAATACAACATATGTCTAGAATATGAAATAGACAGGAAAAAGTAAATAAATATGATGGAGACTCTGAGGTATGCAGTGCGTAGCATAGAGAGCAAGTCACCATAAAGTCTCCTTAGTAGTTGCGCCTACGCACCAAGATGACCATCAAATGAACCTGCCAGATCCTACACATTTAGTGCAGAAGTGTAGCATGAGTACGTAAATCAACGCGTACCCAGTAAGTATCTAGCCTAACCCCGAAGAAGTAGTAACGAGGGGTCGACATCGACACTTACTAGTAGTCTAATTACTAAATTATAACAGTTCCCAACTCCGCTCGAAAAGTCAACCCTCGGGCCCATATGCTCGGATTCTGAATATTTTTTAAGGTAAACTTTACCCATAACACCACGAACTCAAATATATAATTTATTCCCAATTTCACGTCCAATTTCGAGGTCAATATCCAAAAATATGATTTCTAGGTTTTTCTTCAAAATTTTCACAAATATCTATGTTAAATCCTTATAAAATCCATGAAATTAACTTACAGTATGTGGGAATTACTTACCTTGCAATAGATGATGAAAATCCCCTCTTGAAGAGCTCCAAATATTTCCCAAACCATGTGAGAAGTGGAAGAAATGAACCAAAACTCGCAATAAAACAAGTCTGCCCAGCAACTCCCTTCTTCGCGATCGCGGACAATCCCATGCCATCGCGAAGGCCAACTTCGACCAGCTGCCAAAATGCTCTTTGCGAACGCGAAACACCGGCTGCAAATGCGATGGTCAACTCCTCAATCCCTTTGCAAATGCGAACAAACCATCGCGAACGCGTAAGACAAATCACCATGTGCCCTTTCCGCCTAACCTTCTACGTGATCGCGGCATCGCCCTCGCGATCGCGATACCCTGTCGCCTAAAGCTTCACGAACGTGAGTGCCTCTTTGCAAATGCGAAGCACAAATTGCATGATGCCCAAAAGACCTTCGTGAACGCGAACCTTTCTTTGCAATCTTGAAGAAGGATGCACCATACGCCAGAAATAATCACGGCGAAATGGCTCGTAGCCCATTCGAAACTCGCCCGAGGCCCCCCGGACCCCGTCCAATCATACCAACCTATCCCAAAACATGAACAAACTTGCTCGGGGCCTCAAATCACACCAAACAACATCCAAACTATGAATCGAGTATCAAGATCCTTCTCTCAACTTTCAAACTCTCAAACGTCGCCGAACGAGTCCGAATCATACTTAAACATTCCGGAATGATGCCAAACTTTACGTGCAAGTCAGAAATTATGATACGAACCTATTCTAAGGATAGGAACCCCAAACAGACATCGATAACACCAAAGTTTTCTTCAAACCAAACTTAGGACATTCTAAAACCTTCAAAATGCCAACGTTTCACAATAAGTGCCGAAATGCATTCGGACCACCCGATACTCAACCCAATATACTCCCAAGTCCAAAATCATCATACGAACCTATTGGAAATTGTAAATCCCGATTCCGAGTTCATTTACTCAAAAGTCAAATCTTGGTCAACTCTTCCAACTTAAAGCTTTCGAATTGAGAATTTTCCATCTGAATCATCTCCAAACATCCCGAAATTAAATTCTAACTACACGCACAAGTTATAAAACATTAAGTGAAGCTACTCAAGGCCTTAAATGGCCGAACGACGCACTAGAGCTCAAAACGACCAATCGGGTCGTTACATCTATATATATATATATATATATATATATATATATATATATATATATATATATATATATATATATATATGATCATTCTCTTTTACAGGTGACACACAAATATAGAAGTAAAAGCACAAATTGAGAGAAAAATAGCAAGGCATTTTGTGAGCAATTCCTGTGAGATTCAAGAGTGTGATCCTGAAGCTACACGAACCACATTGAAGAACCAGTCCCATAAAGTGTTTTATGTGTCTTTCTTTCTTAGAAGCAATTTGTACTAGGTACTTGAGTTATATTATTCAAGTTAGAGTTAACATGAATTAGTTGCAACAGCCTGTGGCGTATTGCTACAAGGGTTAGAGTTAATTCTTTGGTTTGTAAGAGGTTGTAAACTCGAGTTGTATCTTTCAAGTTGGAGTTAACTTGAAGTAGTCGCAACATCCCGTGGATGATTGCTACAAGGGTTACAGTTAATCCTTAGGTTTGCAAGAGTTTGAAAACTTTGTTGTTGGCTTAGAGTTATAGTGAAGTGTTTGGGGAAAACCCTACTAGACAGTAGATTATGGTTTTTTTACCTTTTGAGCCGGGTATTTTCCACGTAAAAGTCCTTGTATTCTTTACTTTCTGTATTATTTATTCCGTAACTATAGTGTAAAAAACGCATAGAAGTACCAGGTCCTTCGATAATCTAGTGCACACAAAAACTGGACACCATACAAATGACCCCCTCTTGTGTGGTATAGAAATATAAAACAGTAATTGGTATCAGAGCAGTGTATCCTTGAAGAGGCTAACACCATAGGAAAGGATCAAGATGAGTGCACTACCTGAAAACTATAAAGAGCAATCCACCAGTAGGCCACCACTATCCAAAGATCACTACTATTCTTTATAGAAGGAGAGGAGAAGAGATCACTTGCAGATGATTGTGGATGCTTCAAATGTGGTAAAAAGAACCACTTGATCATGAACTGTCCTATGTGGGAAGTCGAGTGGAAAAAAGAGAGATCTAAAAAAAGAAACAAAAAGAAGAAATAGGTCCATGATAAGAAGAAATACAATAAAGGGCCATCCAAAGCAATGGTTGTTTCTTGGGAAGACTATTCAGATAAGAACATTGATGATGATGATGGTGATGCTGAATAAGCTCTTATAGCAATTCAAGAATCTGAAGATGAACCTGATGAAGAATCTAAGATAAGTTTTCTAGACCTAGAGGATAAAATTAAATTCCTTTCTAAAGATAGACTATCAGAATTGTTGCTAACTTTAATTGATGAATCTAAGAATATAAGTTCTAAAAAAAGAACAATTATCAAAGGAGTGTGTCGTTTTGAAAGCAAAGTGCAAAAACCTAGAACTTAGTGCTTGTGAAACTGAAAATGAAAATGTTGTATTAAAGAACCGGGTTCATGCACTTGACACATCTTTCTAGAACTTAGATCTGAAAATTTGAAATTGAAGTTAAGAACATGTAAAGAAATAGCTAGTGACATATAACTCTCACTAGAAAAAGGATCTAGGAAAGGTAAAAGATGAGTTGTATAAAAGAGATAAACTAGTAAGAACCTTGAAAGAGGACTTGACTAAGGTTAAGCATGATCTAGATAGAATATATAAATAGAACAGGTCCTCTGATGCACTTTCATGGCTACAAGAATACCATAGTAGCAACAGAATAGGATTCGGCTTTGGGAACTCTGCACCTAAGTGGGATCCCAAAAGAAAGTACCTCACACTCCCTGAGAATAAAATCTGCACACACTATGGTAACACTGGTCACTATAAGAGTGATTGTTCTGCAAAAGAAATGGCAGATCAAAAGAACAAATTTTTTGTTCTAAGGAAAAATAGGCTGCCAAGTTGGGCTAAAAAGAATTTAATTTATCCTTTTGCCTATAGAAAGGGACCCAAACTAGTTTGGGTTCCTAAGAATAACCCCTGATTTCCTTATGCAGATACAAGTGAAGGGGAGTAGCCAAATATGGTACATGGATAGTGGTTGTTCAAAGCACATGACAGAAAGTAAGAACCAGTTCCTTTTACTTGAGGACCTTAAAGGAGGTAATGTCTACTTTGAAAATGGAAAAAAAGGTGAAATCATTGGGGTTGGAAAGATAGGTAAGTCTGATTCTCACTCTATTGAGAATGTCTACTTGATAGATGGGCTGAGTACAATCTAATAAGTGTATCACAATTGTGTGATAGAGGTAATATGGTAGCCTTCACCTCTACAAAATGCTTTATGACTAATCTTACCACTGATAAGATAGTTTTGCAGGGGAAAAGAGTGAATAATATATATGTGGTAAATTTGTCCACACTTTCAAATAATGAATTCACTTGCTTAAATGTGTTAGATAATGATCCCCTCCTTTGGCACAAGAGTCTTGGACATGCCAGTCTAAGACAACTCAACAAATTAGTCTCCAAGGACTTGGTGATAGGGTTGCCTAATATTAAGTTCAAGGAAGATAAATTTTGTGAGGCTTGTGCAGGGGGGAAGCATGTAATATCCTCTTTCAAAAGCAAGAAAATGGTAAGTACTACCAGGATGAGGAACTAGTCCATATGGATCTTTGTGGACCAATGAGAACATTGAGTAGAGGTGGTAAGAGATATGTTATAGTGCTTGTTGATGATTACTCTAGGTTTACTTAGACACTGTTTTTAACATCTAAATATGAAGCATTTGATGTGTTCACTTCATTGTTTTTAGAAAAACTCAAAAACAACTAGGTAATCAACTTGCATCAATTAGGTCTGATCATGGTACTGAATTTGAAAATGCTAAATTTACTGAATTTTGCGATGAGCATTATGTAGATCATAACTTTTCTGCTCCTAGTACTCCACAACAAAGTGGAGTAGTTGAAAGAAAGAATAGGATATTAGAGGAAATGTCTAGGATTATGCTACTTGCTAGTAAATTGCCCCATAGTTTCTGAGCAGAAGTTGTGAACACTGCATGCGATATCATAAATAGGTGCATAACAAGATCTCTTCTTGAGAAGACTCACTATGAGTTACTTAAAGGGAGAAAACCAAATATATACCTTATCGTAGGGCATTTATATGCAAGTGCTTTATGCACAATAATGGAAAGGACTCTCTAGGTAAGTGTGATCCCATAATTGATGAGGGTGTATTCTTGGGATATTCTTCACATAGTAAAGCTTATAAGATTTATAACAAAAGAACTATGTGTGTAGAAGAAAGTGTACATGTGGTTTTTGATGAAACTAACATTATTTTTGAGAGGCGGGAACAAGATGATGAAGCAATTGGACTGGTAAGAAACTCAAATGAAATCACAACCCATATTGAAGTTGTACCAGAGGAAGGAACATGTCCTTCCACCCAGGGAACCTGTCCATGAACCTGTTTCTTAGCAACAAAACATTGAAGGAACATCTAAGGAAAATCAGCTGGTTATGAAACCTTACAAGTATCGAAGTTCTCATTCCATTAGGAAAATAATCATTGATAAAACCTCTGGAATCAAAACCAAATCTTCTTTGAAGAACCTCTGTGCTTTTGATGCTTTTGTATCTCTTATTGAACCTAAAAATGTTATTGTTGCTTTACAGGATATAGACTGGGTGAATGCAATACAAGATGAACTTAACCAATTTGAGAGAAGTCAAGTTTGGCATCTGGTACTGACAGATCAGTATTTGGAACTAAATGGGTCTTCAGAAATAAACTTGATGAAGATGGAACAGTTTCAAGGAACAAGGCAAGATTGGTGGTTCAAGGATATAGTCAAAAGAGGGCATAGACTATGATGAGACGTTCGCTCCAGTTGCAAGATTGGAAGCAATTAGACTCCTTATAGCCTTTGCTTCTTACATGGAATTCACTCTCCATCACATGAATGTCAAGAGTGCCTTCCTTAATGGATATCTAAAAGAAGAAATGTTTGTCAAGCAACCTCCTGGCTTTGAGAGCAAGGAATGTCCTGATCATGTGTACAAGCTTGGCAATGTACTTTATGGGCTCAAGCAGGTTCCAAGAGCATGGTATGAAAGATTGTCTAAATTTTTGCTTGAGAATGGCTACAAGAGAGGTAAAATTGACTGGCTCTTTGTTATATCTCACTACTAGTAGACTGACATTGTTTTCAGCGCAGGCCTTTGTGCTAGATTTTAGGCAAATCCAAATGAGTCTCACTTGACTGTTGTCAAGAGAATCTTGAGATACCTAAAAGGCACCACTGACCTCTATCTATGGTATCCAAAAAGTAGTAATTTCAACTTAGTGGGATATAGTGATGTTGATTATGCAGGTTTTCTTGTGGATAGAAAGAGCACTTAAGGTATGGCACGCTTTCTTGGCTCATGTCTTGTGTCTTGGGCTACTAAAAAGCAAAATTCTATGGCCTTGTCTACTGCTGAAGCTGAGTATATGGTTGCTGCCTCATGTTATGCTCAATTGTTGTGGATCAAACAGTAATTAATGGACTTTGGAATTGATTAAGGTTGTATCTCCATATTTTGTGGCAACACTAGTGCAATTAGTATGACCAAGAACCCAGTTCATCACAAAAGAACTAAGCACATAGATGTTATGCATCACTTTTTGAGGGACAACTATGAGAAGGGTTTGATCACTGTGAAATTCTGTGCTACTGACAAGAAAATAACTGGCATCTTCATAAAAGCTCTAAGTATAGATCACTTTTAAAGGAACATGTTAGAATTAGGGATGATTAAGATCACCTATGAGGAACCAGTTCTAATTCAATAATTGGTTAAATAGTTTGTGAATATTTGTAAATAATTAGATTATATTTTGCCCAGTCTCATACTTTTGCTAGTATACTCTTGTGCCATGTGCTAAAATGTCTCATTAATCACTAATGATATTAACTTTATTTTCTTGAAAAATTCGGACTTACACAAGAAAATTCTTAGTGAAGAACTTGGTTCATTAAGATTATAAGGTATGTATTCTACACTCCGCATACTTTGAAATAATTGCATATGCATCATGATCTGAAAAGAGTCTCACTTTATCCCAAACTACTTTTGAACCAATCAGTTATAAATGAACTAGTTCATAAAGAGACCCACACGCCATAATTGCCGAAAATTTTGGGGAAGAGTCCAACGTCTTTTCAAACTAAAATTTTCAATGTGATTAGACTTCTAAACTCCAAAAAGGATCCTTTATACACTCAACCTTCCCCTCTTTAAGTTGATCTAACCTTACTCTTATCTCAATTTTTTTTTCGAAAGATCAAAATCTCCAAAACCTCAAAACTCTCTCCATTTCTCTCAAGTTTCTAAACTGATCAAATGGCAAACGCATATGAGAATCCCAAAAACTCTGAAAACCCTTCCTCACCACCCAAACAACCTTCACCCACACTTTCAATCACCCAAACCCCCAAGAAAGAGCATATCAAAATGATTGCACATAAAAGTGTAGCAAGCAAAGAACAAGCCAAGAAGTTGAATGAGAAGCTACAAGCCAGTCAAGCAGAAGAACCATAAAATTCTGATGATTCTTCCCAGTCTGCGACTGAGGGGGAAGAACCAGTTTCTTCTGAAACTGAACAGGTAACCTCTTAGTTTCCCACCTCTGAGTTTGGTTCTGAAATTGCAGAAAAGCTTGAGAATCGGTTTGTTCTGGTTGGGTCTATGGCTGGTATTAAAAAGGGAAATGTTTTTACTAAATAAATTGGTGGTAAAAATGAAAAATAGAAATAAAATGAGAGTGAGGGTGTTGAGTGATGTTTGGCATATTTCGATATGTGTTGATGTTACTTTGCCCATGTTTTAACCACTTTTTGATGTTATTTAATCTTTAAAACACCCAACATGGTGTAATTATTGGTTTGATGACTAATTAAGTTATGTGTGACGATTTAAGGTGTTCGGAGTGCAAAATATGAAGAAAAGGTGGTTTAGCCAGAGGAAGAAGGGTTGGATGCGTCGCATCCAACCTAGGAAAACATCATCCTGCATGCAACCTTAGCAGTGAAGTTGGGCCATAGCGTCCGCCATCGCGTGCGAAACTGGGAAGTAGAAGAGAAGGCTGGATGCGTCGCGTCCACCATCGCGTGCAAAGCTGAGAAATAGAGGACAAGGTGGATGCGTCGCGTCCACCTTCGCAGGAAAAAATTGAAATGGAGGACAAGGTGGATGCGTCGCATCCACCTTAGCATTAATCCCTGAAGCCGAATTGGACTAGGAATAGGAGAGCTTTGGCCCACGACTTTTGTACGCAATATATAAGCTAAAAACGCCTCTTTTAGGTTATCGAACATATTGGGAAGGGGGAAAAAGCCACGACAAAGCTGTGGAGGCCGGAATTCATCAAGTTTCATCTTTCTCCCACCAAACTTAGTAATTTTTATGTTTCTTTATATGATTTGTTGTTTGGCTACCATGTCTATATGGAGCTAAACTTCACGTTCTAGGGTTGTGGTTCTTTCATGACTATTGTTATTCGGATATTGATTTTGACTACTTGATTTATCATATTAGTTTATTTATTCAATCTTGCACTTAATTATTTAATTGCTTGATCACCAATTGAATATTATCTACGAATCTAGAATTGAACTCGAAAGTGGGAATTCTATATTGCATATAGGATTGAGTAGGGCAAGTTCTTGAACTCGGGCATCGGGGAACGGATTCGTGGTTAGGATAGACATATACCTAATTGCCTTGCTTGGTTGATTTACAGGAATTATAAATGCGTTCTTGTTGATTCTCACTCCATAGACATATAGGCGTTAAGTTAGCTGGAATAGGCGAGTAAGAATTCGACAGATTCTTATGAGCAATATTAACCCTGTCAACCAATAAGCTAGATAAATTAGTCGGTCAATTCAATTGAAGAATACAATAGGATTGTTAGATAGACCATAACCCTAGATCGTTTTCATTACATTGATATCATTAAACTCTGCTCTTTCTCTGTTCAAAGTTTATTATTTATATTTTTCTTATTTAATTAGTTGGAATAAAATATTTTTAGATTTAATTCTTGTTTAGATAATTAGGATAGTCTAATTTAGTTAATAGCTAATCATAAGTCCTCGTGGGTTCGACATCCGACTTTTAGTCACTTTATTACTCGACGAACCGCGTATACTTGCGTGAGTGTGTTTGGTCGCAACAAGTTTTTGGCGCCGTTGCCGGGGACTTAGAAATTAGCTACGTGACTAAGTTAAGCTTTTATTAGATATTTGTTTTCAAGTTTTAATTTTCAGTTTGCCTGGTTTGTGTCAACGCAGGGTCTTCTCTCGAATGCAGAGGAGTAGAAGTGCAAACAACCTCATTCCTCTTGATCCAGAAATCGAACGAACACTACATAGAGTGAGAAGGGAACACGAAGCTAGAACGAGAATAGAAAGAGATTTGGACATCGCAGTCCAACCACAGCCAATAGATATGGCAGGCAATGAAGAGCGTCCGGTAATTGAAGCCGCAAGGCCCAATCTTGCGAATATGACTCAGGCTATTGTGAAGCCTGATATCACTGGGCATTTTGAACTCAAACAGTACATGGTACAGCTGATTTAGTCCACAGGACAATATGTGGGTCTATCTCATGAGGACCCGCAGAGGCATATTCAGAACTTCTTGGAAATCACGGACACTTACAATTATCCGAACATCTCCAAGGACTATGTCAGGCTGACACTATTCCCTTTTTCACTGTTGGGGGAAGCTAAAGAATGGTTGCAAAAGGAGCCCGCGAACTCTATCCACACTTGGGATGATCTAGCAAGGAAATTCCTGATCAAGTTTTTCCCAACTAAGAAGACAAAGTCGTTGAGGAGCCAAATTCTTGGGTTCCAACAACGGGATGGCGAGACACTTCGTCAAGCTTGGGAAAGATACAAGAAGCTACTCAGAGACTGCCCGCATCATTGTCAAACTGATGAGGTATTGGGTCACACTTTTGTTGATGGGTTAGATGAAGCATCAAAGATGAATCTTGACTCAGCTTGTGGGGGTAGTTGCATGGCAAGACCGTATAGTGAAATACAACTCTTGCTAAATAATTTCACTGCTAATGACCATAATTGGCAAGGAGAGGGGGATTCACGAAGGGGAATTAAACAGAAGGCCGCCGGTTTGATTGAGCTTGATGACTTTTCCGCCATGAGAGCTGATATAGCAAAATTGGCAAATCAGATGAATAGAATGACAACACAACAAATGCAACATGTACAGCAGATGTCTATTTGTTGCGAACTATGCGGAGACAGTCATATGATTGACATGTGCCCCACGAATCCTGAATCTATATACTATGTGGGGCAACAAAACAGAGGTCCTATGAATCAACATGCGCAATATGGGAACACTTACAACCCAAACTGGAGGAATCATCCTAACTTCTCATGGGGCGGAAGTCAACAGAATCAGTATAGGCCTCAAGGGAATTTTACTCAACCTCAGAAGCCACCCCAACAAATGGAAGAAAGTACGAATGACTTGCTGAAAAAGTTGTTACTAGACAATCAACAGCTCAGGACCGATTTCAGAAATCTTGAGAGGCAAATGGGGCAGTTAGCAGCAAACCAAAATACTAGACCTACAGGCTCACTTCCCAGTGATACAGAGAAGAACCCTTAAATTAATGCAGTTACACTTAGAAATGGGAGGGAACTAGAGGAAGTGCCAAGGAAGATAAAAGAAAAACCTATACCTGGGGGGAGTTGACACCTAAGGCAACACAAGAGTCAAAGGAAGATGATGCAAGTTCAGAGCGAATGGAGGTTACAAGGCCACCACCACCTTTCCCCCAAAGATTGCAGAAAAGGAATGACGATCGCATGTTCAACAAATTTCTCTCCATGTTGAGTCAGGTTCAATTAAATATTCCATTAGTGGATGTACTTCGTGAAATTCCAAAGTACGCTAAGTACATAAAAGACATAGTGGCTCATAAGAGGAAATTGACTGAGTTCGAGACGGTTGCACTTACTGAGGAGTGCACATCAAGGGTCCAAAACAAGCTTCCCCAAAAGCTTAAGGACCCTGGCAGCTTCACCATTCCAGTACAAATCGGTAATATTAACGTGGGACGTGCTCTGTGTGATTTGGGTGCAAGCATAAATCTGATGCCTTTATCCTTGTTTAAGCAATTAGGTCTGGGAGCTCCGAGACCAACCACCGTGATGTTGCAATTAGCTGATAGGTCCATAGCCTACCCCGAAGGAGTGATTGAAGATGTGCTGCTGCAAATTGGAAAATTCATCTTCCCAGCTGACTTCATTATTCTAGACTTCGAGGCTGATGAACAAGTTCCAATCATATTGGGACGACCTCTCTTGGCTACTGGCGATGCAATAATTAAAGTGAGAGAAGGGAAAATGATTATGAGAGTGGACAACGAGGAAGCAGTCTTCAATGTCTACAAAGCAATCCAACTCCCCCGCCACTATGAGGAGCTCTCTATGATATCTGTGGTGGAGGTGGATGAGAAACTTCTTGACACGAGTGTATATCTAGGCGACTGTTTAGAAAAAGCAATCATGATGTTTGATAGCTTGGAGATGGATGATGAGGTTGAGGAGATGATGCATATCCTAGATACATCATGTGGTTACATGCAAGGAATAATCCCGTTTGAGCCCCTGAATAGGCCAAGTGGCCCCCCACCAAAGCCGTCAATTGAAAAAGCTCCAAATTTGGAACTTAAACCCCTACCCCCTCACCTTCAATATGCTTATTTGGGAAGTTCTGACACTTTACCTGTTATTATTTCTGCTCACTTGTCTAAATTACAGGAAGAAAAGCTATTAAGGGTGCTACGTGAGCACAAGCGAGCAATTGGGTGGACAATGTCTGACATTAAAGGCATTAGTCCAGCTTTCTGCATGCACAAAATCCTCATGGAGGACGGACACAAGCCAAGTGTAGAACACCAACGCCGACTAAATCCAATCATGAAAGAAGTGGTAAGAAAAGAAGTGATTAAGTGGCTTAATGCAGGTATTGTATTTTCAATCTCTGATAGTAAATGGGTAAGCCCCGTTCAATGTGTGCCGAAGAAAGGGGGATAACCGTAGTAGTTAATGAAAATAATGACTTAATTCCTACAAGAACTGTAACTGGATGGAGAATTTGCATAGATTACAGAAAACTGAACAATGCCACTCGGAAAGACCACTTTCCCCTTCCTTTTATTGACCAAATGCTTGATAGATTAGCTGGCCAGGAATACTACTGTTTCCTGGACGGTTATTCGGGGTATAATCAGATTGCTATAGCCCCAGAAGACCAAGAGAAAACTACATTTACATGTCCTTATGGCACGTATGCGTTCAAGAGAATGCCCTTCGGTCTTTGTAATGCACCTGCGACTTTTCAAAGGTGTATGATGGCTATTTTCACTGACATGGTTGAAAGATATGTAGAAGTATTCATGGACGATTTTTCTGTGTTTGGATGTTCTTTTGATAGTTGTTTGATGAACCTTGATAAAGTGCTAGCTAGGTGTGAAGAGACGAACTTGGTGCTAAACTGGGAAAAGTGCCATTTCATGGTACGTGAAGGTATAGTTTTGGGGCACAAGGTTTCAAAAGATGGTCTACAGGTGGATAAAGCAAAGGTGGAGACGATCGAAAAATTGCCCCCGCCGACATCCATCAAAGGCATTCGCAGTTTCTTGGGTCATGCAGGTTTTTATCGTCGTTTCATTAAAGATTTTTCGAAAATTTCTTCCCCTTTGTGCAGGCTTCTAGAGAAAGACGTTACCTTCAAGTTTGATAATGCATGTCTGAAAGCATTTGAGGAGCTGAAGGGAAGATTGGTGACTGCACCAATTATCATTGGCCCCGATTGGGCACAACCATTTGAGTTGATGTGCGATGCAAGTGACATAGCAATTGGAGCGGTGTTGGGGCAAAGGAGGGATAAAATCTTTCACTCCATTTATTATGCAAGCAAAACTATGAATCCAGCTCAGATGAATTATACAGTGACTGAAAAGGAGTTGCTTGCAGTGGTGTGGGCGTTTGACAAGTTCAGATCCTATCTAGTGGGAACCAAAGTCATCGTCTACACAGATCATTCAGCTATCAGATACCTATTTGAAAAGAAAGACGCCAAGCCGAGGCTGATTCGTTGGGTCCTCCTCTTGCAAGAATTTGACTTAGAGATCCGAGATCGAAAAGGGACAGAAAATCAAGTGGCCGATCATTTGTCCAGATTAGAGAGTCGGAACCATGTAGCTGAAGGAGGGTCAATTAAAGAAACATTTCCGGATGAGCAAATATTAGCAATCACCTCAGGTGAAGCCCCATGGTATGCAGATTATGTGAATTTTATCGCAAGTGGGGTGACGCCACTAGAATGGACAGCTGACAATAGAAGAAGATTCCTACATGATGTAAGGTTCTACGTGTGGGATGAGCCATTCCTATATAGGCAGTGTGCAGATCAGTTGGTGAGAAGGTGTGTTCCTGAGGAAGAGATGAAGGCTATACTACATGACTGCCATGCGTCACCATATGGAGGTCATCACGGCGGGGATAGAACCGCCCAAAAAGTGCTACAATCAGGTTTTTATTGGCCAAAATTGTTTAAGGATGCACATGCCTTCGTTAAAAATTGTGATAGATGCCAAAGAACTGGAACTATCACGAGGAAGCACGAGATGCCCTTGCAAAATATACTGGCGGTAGAACTTTTTGATGTTTGGGGGATTGATTTTATGGGACCATTCCCATATTCTAACGGACACAGATACATCTTGGTGGCGGTCGACTATGTTTCTAAGTGGGTAGAGGCCATAGCTCTTCCTACTAACGACGCAAAGGTTGTGGTAGGCTTTGTAAAGAAGCACATCTTCACACGTTTTGGGACCCCAAGAGTGTTGATAAGCGACGGGGGAACTCACTTTTGTAACAAACTGCTGAATAATATTCTTGCAAAATACGGAGTCAAGCACAAAGTTTCCACTGCCTATCATCCCCAAACGAGTGGTCAAGTAGAAGTTTCCAACAGAGAGGTCAAGCAGATTTTGGAAAAGACAGTAAGTATGAATAGAAAGGACTGGGCCGGGAAGCTGGATGACGCATTATGGGCATATCGCACTGCGTACAAGACCCCAATAGGCACTTCTCCGTACAGGTTGGTTTATGGGAAGGCCTGCCATCTGCCCGTCGAGCTTGAACACAAAGCATATTGGGCGATTAAAAAGCTAAATATGGAGATGGACTTGGCCGGTGAGAAGAGATTGCTACAACTCAACGAGCTTGATGAGTTTCGATTGCATGCGTATGAAAATGCCAAATTGTATAAAGAGAAGACCAAAAGATGGCATGATAAGCATATCCAACATCGTGAGTTTGAACCAGGTCAAGAAATTCTACTGTTTAATTCAAGGCTAAAGCTTTTTCCAGGAAAGCTTAAATCTCGATGGTCGGGTCCGTTTGAAGTGGTTAGTGTGAAACCTCATGGTGCGATAGAATTGTGTGATAAGGGGTCCAATACGACATTCTTGGTAAATGGCCAAAGAGTAAAACACTATTGGGGTGGTGACATTGCACGTCATAAGACCACAATGGATTTAGTGGAGGCATGAAGAACTTGTTGCGTCGTGCCGCGACGTTAAATCAGGCGCTTCTTGGGAGGCCACCCAAGTTAGTTAGTTTATTTTTATTTTTATTTTTAAATTTTTTTTCTTTCTTTTTGTAGGACATAGATCTTATTCAAAAAAAAAAAAAAAAAAAAACTAAAAAGTTCCCCAGATATGAGAAAACGAGGCGGATGCGTCGCGTCCCCGTCAGCAAAAAAAAAAAAAAATTTTTTTTTGACGGGCCAATTGCTTAAGGCAGTGAAGTCTGCCTATCGCGCCCGTGTCGCGTCCGAAAATTTTTGAAGGAAGACAAGGGGATGCGTCGCGTCAAAGCTCGCACGCACAGGTAAGTAATATATATTTTAACACATCTTAAGATAACCTATTCGAAAAAAATGTTTCTTGCGACGCATCCACTCGTCTCTTTTTGGCGACGCCTACGAACGCAGAACAGAATTCTCTCATCGAAATTGTAACGCATACAAACGCAATAAGCTCAAACGCGACAGGTACGCATCATCCTCTTCGTTCTTCCGTTGGCTTCTCTCCTAATTCGTCTCTCCTCCCTCCTTCAATGGTAGCAACAAGTAGGTTTTGCAATTTCAAAATTTTTAGGGCTGTCGTTCTTGGTAGTTGTAATGGTTGCGAGATGATAAACTATAATTCCCTTCATCTCGTCCAATTTTGGGAGGGTAGTTGCATTGCTCAACTGATAGAATGAACTAGGCACACTTGTTGCATACCACATGTTCGACGAATTGTCCCTGAGGAAAATTTAGGCGTCGGTGAAGTCTGAGTAACCGAGCAACATTGGTGTATGCTTGAGAATAAGTGTGGGGTCGAGTGAGGGGCTATGTGAAATTGAATTTTTGAAGAGAGTTATCACATACTTGCTGAAAGTCATGAGCTACAATTCCATGAAGAGTGAATGGCATGACTTTACGAATAAATTGAAGTCTGCAAGCTGTTGCAATTGCTTTCAAGCTGAACTTCGCTGTTTCATCTGCTAATTGTTGAATTCTTTGCATTGCAGGTACTTAGATTCGTAAAATGACAGCAGTGAGTAAACCATCCAAGCAACAAGACAAAGATGGTAACAAGCAACCGCCCAAAAAGCCTACCGGAAGGGCAGCGGGCGGTCCAAATCCACAGAAAAAAAGGAAGCGGACGGAGAAGGAAATGGAACTGCTGCCTAGGCAGTTAAGTGATGATTCAGAGCAAGAGGAGGAGGAAACATTGGTCAGGAGGACAGTGAAGAAGGGTATTACACCAAGCAAAGGAATAGAGATACGAGAGCCTGTGACATACCAAAGAAAAGCTTCGAGAATGAGTGCTCCAACTGATAAAGGGAAGGAGAAGATTACTACAGAATCTGAATCCGATTCCGATTCGGAAAATGACCACCTACAGGTCAACATGAGTGATGAAGACGAGGGTGAACCCATAGACCGAGTTGATTGGGAGAAATACTTTGTTAATGAGAAGGCATTCCGAGCCTATAAGAAGATACTGGTTTCAAATAAGTATATTCCGGAAAAGCCGATAAACATCGGACCACTTAAGACAAAGTACTCAGAGTTTCTAAAGTCAATTCGAGAGGTGCAAAAATAGGGACCCATTCTGAAAGGTCACGGCAAAGCCAACCTCACCATTGTTAGAGAGCTCTACGCCAATTGGCGTCACGCAAGGGGAAACATTGTGCGAGTAAGAGGGGTAGATATTAATGTGTCAGCTGAAGCTCTGAATAACTTCTTAAGGGTGCCACACACACTTACAGACAGGTTTGACGCCATATGCAAAACACCAGATTATGCACACATTAAGTCTGTCCTATGCCCTACCAGGAAGGATGCAGAATGGAAGCATGGGAGTATGGAGTACCACTCTATAGCAAAGGAATTCATGAGTGCGTTAGCACGTGTGGCTCTAAATTTCATTTGTAACCGCCTGCTGCCATGCCAACATAAAACTGATGTCCCTCGTTACCGCGCACTCGTATTATATGCTTTATTAGAGGGGATACCACTCAACTTCGGAGCCATCATGCATGATCAAATGCAGCGAACCAGGATGAATTACAAGTGGAGGCTGTTCTTTGCTAATACCCTAACGGCTTTTTTAACAGAGAGGGGAGTACTATGGGACAAGGAGAATGACGACATTGAGGCTAAAGCTCCAGGACCATATGATGTCACTCATGTTCTAGAGCCGAACAAGGGAAGGTCTTCTAAGCTCACCATTCAACAATTATTTGAGCATATGCAAGCAGATATGCAAGAGAACAGGGCTGAGCTGATAGCGACTCGTGTCGAGTTGAGTGCCACCAGGGATGAGTTGAGACAGACTCGTGCGGATCTAAGCCGAGTTCAGACCGAGCAGGCCACGATGATGAAGGAGATATCATTACTCCTCAGAGCTCTGGTTCAATGTGCAGGTACAGACATCTCCCAGCTGATTGCATCATCCACTGCCGGACCATCCACTCCTGTTCCTCCCATAGTCACCGAGGCTCCACTCAACAGGCCTACTGAGGTCGCTGTAACACCTGATACAGAATCCGCACCAGTTGTTGATGATAGGAATGCTATGGATGCAGATGCTCCTCCACAGACTGCGGATGAACCCTCCACCTTGACTTGAGGGAGTTCTTCTCACCCTACTTTACCTTGTTTGTGTGCGTTGGGGACAACGCACAGTCCTAAGTGTGGGGTGGGGGTGATTCATGTTTGATGTATGGATGAATGTACTAAAATATTCACTGGATTAATGGCATAAAATAGCAGTAAATTCATCTATATGGAGTAACTATCAGTTTATCTATCAGTTTATCATTATGATAATATATATATATATATATATATATAGTATCTTTGTAGATAGTAATAATCCCCTGTGGTTTTTCTTTGTGCCTCGGTTCTTTTCCATGGGATGTAGTTTGAACCGGGTAATTTTGTTTTCTTTTTAGAGTAGAGTAGGAATGTAGGGAATAAAAGGAGGAAGAATGATGAACCTAGGTGACCTTGACTTGGTTGATAATGGCATATTTAGGCTTTTACATATGTAATATCTTCCCTTCTCACTCTGAAATTATTGATGATGCCTTGTTAAAACGGATAGCATGTTTTGTGGCGCCTATTTCTCATTTTCTTAACTTGTGTTCACTTTGCGCTTAATGCTTAATATCTCGTTGCTCCGTGAATACTTGCATTGTTTGAGAGTCGGAATGTGACCGTCCTTAGCGAGTCATGTGCCATGTGTGGTGAGGTTTTTGTGTAGTCCATGTAGTGTACTTGTGTCTAGAACTTGCCCGGTATGTGAGTTGAAGCGAAATTTTAGGTGATGCTCGGTTTGAAAAATGATTTTAGGCTTTCTTTGATCTTTTTGAGCTTATTGCTTATCACAAATAAAATCTATCCCTAGTTAAACCTTTTGAGCCTGTAGACCTTTTATTTGGTACCCACATTACAAGCCTACACCCTTTTTATTCTTAATTGACATTGTTTTGATCCTTTTACCTCTTAAAGCACTTTAATTGTTAGATGAGCGCTAAAAGAAGTAAGAAGGGAATAAGTGTGGGGTGACTTTTGAGTGGAACCAATGAAAGAAAGAAGGGTGCACTTATTTTGTAAAATAATACACCACTAGCGGAAATTGAAAGAAAGAAAAATATAAATGAATAAATTGTTGTCTTGTTCTTGCTAGTGGGTATGAATTAAAGTAGTGCTTAAAGAAAGAGGAAATATTGTTGGGGTGATATTATTTGTGAAATTGAAGTGGTGTTGAAGAATTTGCGCTTAAGTTATTTGATGATGTGTTAAAGTGCTTAGGAGGTTGAGTCACTATTCCTAAAATATATCCTACCCGTCCCTTAGCCCACATTACAACCATGAAAAAGTCCTAATTGATTTTAGATCGAGCGAGCTTACATTAGTAGAGATTTACATTAAGGGCAAGCCTATGGTACCAACTACATGCATGTGACTTCTTTTGTGAGAGTGAGCGATTTTCTTTGTGAGCATGAGATTCGAATGTGTGGATTGATTCTACTCTCTCTGCTTTTGTTGTGAGGGCACATGGTTTCACGAGGGATAGGTAACGTTATTAGACTTCTCTATGATGTTGGTTGTTCAAGCCATGAGTGCATTGTGACATTGAGTCGGTTTTTGAGGTTAGGATTGTTGTGAGCATGTTGTCTTTGTTCGAATATGTTTAAAGAAGGGCATAAGAAAAGGGAAGTGTGTTGATGCATAG
Source organism: Nicotiana tomentosiformis (assembly GCF_000390325.3). Classification (NCBI taxonomy): domain Eukaryota; kingdom Viridiplantae; phylum Streptophyta; class Magnoliopsida; order Solanales; family Solanaceae; genus Nicotiana; species Nicotiana tomentosiformis. The sequence goes on from NC_090819.1 coordinate 20,306,022, forward strand.
TCTAGAGCCTAATTGTAGCAAATAACCATGGTCATAGATGTAGTGTGCTTTGAATGATAAGAGCTTAATTTTATTTTGTTTACTATAGTGATGGTTTGTTCGAGGACGAACAAAGGTTTAAGTGTGGGGTAGTGATGTTTGGCATATTTCGATATGTGTTGATGTTACTTTGCCCATGTTTTAACCACTTTTTGATGTTATTTAATCTTTAAAACACCCAACATGGTGTAATTATTGGTTTGATGACTAATTAAGTTATGTGTGACGATTTAAGGTGTTCGGAGTGCAAAATATGAAGAAAAGGTGGTTTAGCCAGAGGAAGAAGGGTTGGATGCGTCGCATCCAACCTAGGAAAACATCATCCTGCATGCAACCTTAGCAGTGAAGTTGGGCCATAGCGTCCGCCATCGCGTGCGAAACTGGGAAGTAGAAGAGAAGGCTGGATGCGTCGCGTCCACCATCGCGTGCAAAGCTGAGAAATAGAGGACAAGGTGGATGCGTCGCATCCACCTTCGCAGGAAAAATTGAAATGGAGGACAAGGTGGATGCGTCGCATCCACCTTAGCATCAATCCCTGAAGCCGAATTGGACTAGGAATAGGAGAGCTTTGGCCCACGACTTTTGTACGCAATATATAAGCTAAAAACGCCTCTTTTAGGTTATCGAACATATTGGGAAGGGGGAAAAAGCCACGACAAAGCTGTGGAGGCCGGAATTCATCAAGTTTCATCTTTCTCCCACCAAACTTAGTAATTTTTATGTTTCTTTATATGATTTGTTGTTTGGCTACCATGTCTATGTGGAGCTAAACTTCACGTTCTAGGGTTGTGGTTCTTTCATGACTATTGTTATTCGGATATTGATTTTGACTACTTGATTTATCATATTAGTTTATTTATTCAATCTTGCACTTAATTATTTAATTGCTTGATCACCAATTGAATATTATCTACGAATCTAGAATTGAACTCGAAAGTGGGAATTCTATATTGCATATAGGATTGAGTAGGGCAAGTTCTTGAACTCGGGCATCGGGGAACGGATTCGTGGTTAGGATAGACATATACCTAATTGCCTTGCTTGGTTGATTTACAGGAATTATAAATGCGTTCTTGTTGATTCTCACTCCATAGACATATAGGCGTTAAGTTAGCTGGAATAGGCGAGTAAGAATTCGACAGATTCTTATGAGCAATATTAACCCTGTCAACCAATAAGCTAGATAAATTAGTCGGTCAATTCAATTGAAGAATACAATAGGATTGTTAGATAGACCATAACCCTAGATCGTTTTCATTACATTGATATCATTAAACTCTGATCTTTCTCTGTTCAAAGTTTATTATTTATATTTTTCTTATTTAATTAGTTGGAATAAAATATTTTTAGATTTAATTCTTGTTTAGATAATTAGGATAGTCTAATTTAGTTAATAGCTAATCATAAGTCCTTGTGGGTTCGACATCCGACTTTTAGTCACTTTATTACTCGACGACCGCGTATACTTGCGTGAGTGTGTTTGGTCGCAACATTGAGACAGATGCGAGGTGAAGGGTGGAAAAACGAGTGGCTGGATTCACCCATTGGTTATGGATTACATGTGGAGACAGGTGTAACAATGGTCTGGAGTGAAGAGATTAGTGATAATGAGGAGACTATGAATGAAAGTATTGGGATAGAATCACATGAGGTACCTGATGGTTCTGGTGATAGAAGTGCATCAGATGGGCTGGTTAGGTTAAGGTAACGGTCTCATGAACCGGTTCCTTCTCTTGCTAAAATAGACAAGAGTCTCGATCTGCTACTAAAAGTGTCAGATAGTTACAATCAAAAGAAAAAGAGCAAAGTTGGAAAGACTACAGGAAAAGGGCATGGGTGGAACTAAGAGAAAGAGTGTTCCTTCTATCCTTGTAGCAACTCCTCCCACAAGAGGAAGAACTACAAGGAGCCAGAAGAAGCAGAGTGAGGCTAATGTAAAAATGGCCTTAGCTGAGAATGTCAAGAAAGTAGCTTGGAAAGAAAAAAAAAGCTAGTAAGCCAAGTGGAGTAGTCCATATTGAGGAGATAAACATGGTTCTTGAAGATGAATATGAGGATGTGGAATTACCCACACCTAGTGCCAAAACGAGAAAGACTTCCCAAAAGTTTTCTCGAGAAATAGAGGCTGAGGTTGAGAGCTCAATTGTGTCTAAAAGAACTAGGTATGCCAAAAGGAGTAAGGAGGCTCAAATAGTGGAAGAAAATTGCTAAGGATGCTGAGATTGAAATGCTGAAGAAAAAATTAACTGAAGTAGAGGCTGATAAAGACTCTTTCAAGTGTGAGCTTGCTAAGTAAAAGGAGAAGAATGATGGTATTATTCAAGATACGCTGAAACTGCTTCAAGCCAAGAACCAAAAACCCGGTCCTTATAGTCTTAAACCTTTCCTGACCCAGTTTGTAATCAGTGACCCAAGTGGGATGTTTTTGTTTGCTTTTTTGCTCATGGTTAAGTGCTTTTATTTCTTCTTATGCTTTATGGGAGAATCTTATTCATAATATTCAATGCCTTTGCTCTAATTGTTTGTTAATATTTCTTAGATTGATAAGTGATACTTGACTCCATGATTGCATTTAAAATAGCCTAAATGTCCATGAGTAAGATCTAATAAAATCTTATTATCTAACATAATTATGCAACTTTTCGATGATGCCAAAAAGGAGAAGATAAGTTGTGCTTGCTACTTTGGATTGTGATATTTATAATCTAATGAACCTGGTCCTTGATGATTTGTGACCTTAAAATAGAAAGTGTTCTAACATTGTGTTGATGTTGAGCTGAGTTCAAACAAGTTTCATGCTTATGAAAAGCATAGATTTTGTTATCATCCAAAGGGGGAATTTATTGGCCTAAGTAAGTTTTGATGATTGACAAAAGAAATACATGTATGAACCAGGTCCATACACAGTGTACCTAGGGTACAGGTAGATTCAAACACAAGGCATGCACGTAAAGGAGATAGGCATAAATGGTTATTTCTAATAATCCCTGAACAAAAAGGTTGCATATTTGATAAGGAAAAAGACTCCTTACTTGAAGAGAACTTTATCCAAGATAAGGGAATAGCTAGAAGTTGAAGTTAACTATAACTCTTTCACAAAGGAAGAGTATAGCATTAGAATTCTAGTTATTTCTTATTCTACTAACTTTATATGTATCAGATCATTCTCATTTACATGTGACACACAAATACAGAAGAAAAGCACGAATTAAGAGCAAAATAGCAAAGTATTTTGTGAGCAATTCCTATGAGATTCAAGAGTGTGATCCTGAAGCTACACGAACCAGATTGAAGAACCAACTCAATGAAGAGTTTTATGTATCTTTCTTTATTTCTAGTTCAAAGTGTAGTAGGCGTTTTGAGTTGTAGCTTTCAGCTTTCTTACAAGAAATTGTACTAGGTACTTGAGCTGTATTATTCAAGTTAGAGTTAACTTGAAGTAGTCGCAACAGCATATGGCGTGTTGGTACAAGGGTTAGAGTTAATCCTTAGGTTTTAGAGGTTGTACAGTCAAGTTGTATCTTTCAAGCTGGAGTTAACTTGAAGTAGTCGCAATAGCCTGTGGCTGATTGATATAAGGGTTAGAGTTAATCCTGAGGTTTTCAAGACTTTGTAAAATTTGTTGTTGACTTAGAGTTATAGTGAAGTGTTTGGGAAAAATTTTACTGGGCAGTAGGTCGTGATTTTTTCACCTTTTAAGTCGGGTGTTTTCCACGTTAAAATCCTTGTATTCTTTACTTTCTGCATTATTTATTCTGCAACTCTAATATAAGGAACGCCCATAGAAGAACCAGGTCCTTTGTTAATCTAGTGCACGTGAAAACTGGACACCACACAAATCACCCCTCTTGTGTAGTATTGAAATATAAAACATCATTACGTAAAATTCCCCGTTTGACATTTAACATACTACTACGAAAATTTTCATATTTGCAAATTCTGAGTTGTCCATTATTATTTGCATACTAGTGGAATATTGATAAACTTATTTTAAGTATTTTAAGTGAAATGATAGTTTTTACTCACTACTGTTTAACTATATTTTAAGGTAAAATATATATCTAAACATAATTTTAACTTCGAATACTTTTTTTTCAGCTTTAACCAAATGTTGTCCAAACACCAACCAAATCTCTTAGTGGGTATTATAGTTTCATTCTGGTCACTTTCTTTTTGAAGATGGCTAATATCTACCATAACTATATAAGAATGATGTTGATCTTTCTAACTATTAAACAAAATTCTAAAAAAGAAGAGGAGTCTTCTTCCTTTTAATTATTATTGATATTGCAAAACTTAAAAGAATGAGTTCTCTTATTCTTTATCTCATCTTGGAGGCGAAAGGTTAAGGTTTATATCCTCCTCTATGTATTCTTTTTACGGTATAATAAAATATTACAGGTAGGGATCGTGCCAAACATCCAATAACTTTGGTGTTAGCTTGAATTAAAAAATAAAGTAATATTATGAAATAAAAATAATTTAATAAAACATGAACAAGAAATGGAGATAGAGAGAAGGAAGAGATTTTCTTCTTCAATTGTGTGATCTTTTCATCTATTATAAGGCATTTATATATACATAAAAAGTGAAGAAATATGTCATTGAATATATCATTAATCATTTGAGATCATGGAGGAAGATCATGGGGGATTATGGAGTTAAAATCATAACTCCATAAGTATTATAGTAGTGAAAGTTATGAAGATAATGAAGAAGAGTAGTGATCATTACTCCTTTGGTAGTTATGGACATCCACCATAATTCAAGATTTTATAACACTCCCCCTTGGATGTCCATAGATAATGTGCCTCGTTAAAACCTTGATAAGAAAAAAAAACCCATGAAAAAATAAATCTCAGTGAAGAAAAAAGAGTACACATATCATGTAATACGCCTTGCTTGCTGCTTCATTAAAAACCTTACCAGAAAAACCCAGTGGGATAAAACCGTAGCTAAGAAAAAAAGAGTACAACGCTTATTTGCCTCCCTCTGATGAAAACATCAATTTATTTCACCTAGATGATGTGTTCCGATCGTGTACACCAACTTCTCAAATGTTGAGGTTGATCATGCTTCGTTGAACTATATTGTTTATCTTGTCTCGTTCAATATATTGAGATTGTGTCTGATAAAGAACTTTGATGAAATATATGATTTATCCTGTCACCTTCAATATATCCTTCTTTTAATTGAGATAAACAAACATCATCGTTTTCACTATTGTTGGAGTCTTCTCTTCAAAGTAAAGTCATACACCGGTTGTGTGTTGAGTGACTTGATTTATCAGTTGCTAGCATATTGACATTGTTGAATAAGTATCAACAATTGATTGCCTTGTGAAATAATAATATGGTAGTACCCTCACATACAAATAGATTGTTTGACTTCAGAAAATGCCTGCATTTGCATAACCAACAAAACTTTGGCAATATTTGCTAGAATAAACAAATCTATATCAAGGATTCCTTTTGCAATATAATCCTAATAGTATTCCAATATCTTCATATAGGAATAAAACTATATCTTTCTTGCATATTGTTATGCTTATAGTTCTAGCAAAATACATTAGTGCACCAATTGTACTAGACACAAAAACAAATCATGTATGCCATGATCGCTCTAATTCACATAAGAATTTGCTGAAACTTTATTTAATAAATTTCTTGGGAACCTTAATATGCTTCAGAATAATTTAAATCCTTTAATGATTCCAATTATACGCATATCAAAATTTTCATGTATTGCCAGATTAAAATCTGAAATGACTACATCCACCACAGGAGAACATGTCTCTATATAACCAATGCCAGGATATTTATAAATCTTTTTGTGTCACAAGTCATCTTCATGTCTATTGACTTGACCTTTTTAGCACAAGAACACATTTATACCACCACTGGCTTTATACTTTTAGGTGTTGGGACTATCCGTCCAACTTCACATTTTTTAGTTGAAGTCAATTTTTATTGCGTATTTTTCATTTGGCCAATCATTTATCTTTCCAAATTTTATAACAGATTTGAGCTCAATATCCTCGTCAATATTAATAATATTGATCGCCACATTATATTAACAATATCGTCGATGATCATTTTGTATCGGTTTCATCATCACTCAATAAAGACATAACTTATCGAGATCTCATTATTTTCAGATACATGAGCCTCTCCCATGAGGTCTTATGATGTGCTATGTCGTGGTGCTCTTCTAGAGCACTTGCCTCCTTATTATGACCATCTTGAACATTTGCTCCTCTCCTTCTTCAAGGAGTTTTATCTTTGGAATCGATTGGTCTGTTACGCTTCTTGCGTGCCATAGACTCTGTCCCTCATGGACTTTATTCTATTTGGAGCATTAGTAGCTGAAATATGACATTTAGCTTTGGGTCAGCAAATGCGTTTGGCAATAATTTGCAAATGAATTATCACTTGAACTTCAAGTTCATATTTTCTTGTGCGAGGATCTATATGTATTCTTAATAATTCATTCCACGCATCACTTTCTCAGCTGCCCATTTTCTCCCCCTAATGTTGGGATCACCAACATATTTCCCAACCTTCTTTGGGAACCCATCTTTGTGCATTGTGGTGGCATAATTAAATCATATAACACATCCATATTTCTAGATGAAAATTATTTGGTTCCTGACCCTGAACCGATTATGATAGGGTGTATTTATCATAAATTGATGGCTAGATGCGTACAAGTGCTACTATCTATTAAATAATATACCTCATACCAAATTTCTTTCTAGGAGTTTTGTTCTCATAACCAATGGTTTAGCTATAATTGGAGGCATACAATTTTTGCTAAACCAACTTGGATTTAAACCAGTATTATCAAGATAAATTATCATAATTTATATTCTGGAATTGTGCTCTAATAATTTGAGCAAACAACCTTGCAAAAATCAAACTGCAAGTTGGTAACAAACGCACATGTGACCATACAATAGATGCATCTATTAAAATCATAATATAGTAAATGATCCACATGGCAGGTGACTGGGCCCATATATATATATCACCTTTTATTCGTTCCAGAAATCAAGGGATTCAATCACAACCTTAACTGGTATATCATGAGAATAAGCAGCACAAGAGAATTTTTGAAGAATCTTCTATTTCTTTAATATATGCCAATGTGAATTCTCAATCAATTTTCGCATCATAATTGAACCGGGATGGCCAACCGGTCATGCCAACTAATATTTGTTTCAGTAAACCTCTAGTTTACTTGTGGTATGTGATTCCATCATCATACTTATACTTGTGCAGTACAAATAAAAGAAAAATCAGGTAACCTTTCATATTTACCCGATATGATTATAGTAATATGAAGATATTCAATCTTACTTTCATTTATAGTCTCAAATGCCAACCACTTTGGCTAATATATTTGAAACTCAAAAAGTTTCTTTTGAGACTTACCACAATATTAATGTCACGAATAATTTCATTCATCCGGGTAGTAATAAATTAATTTTTTCGGAGCTCTTAATTGATTTTTGTACTACAAGATCTTTTGTCACACTATCTATATGGTGAATATCTCATTCACGGAGAAAATTATATCATAATAATTGTCATGGTCAAAATCATCATAAGTAAAATTATTTCTTGCTTTAACTTAAACTTTAATAACCTTTTATAAGGTATGATAAAATATTTTTGGCGTACCACATGTACGCAACCAATGACATATCCATGTAACCACACAGTAATATTCATTATCTTTCTTTCTCTCAAACCTCCCAGTTGAGGTGAGTTATAGTATTTATTCAATCATGCATAAGCACATTCTTATGCATAATTTATATCACATATATATTTTCACATTCACTTTCAGGAATGAGTCTGCATTTACAATGCTTATCACAAGTCGCATTCTTTTATAAATGGATTATAATCGTCTGAACGTGCCTTATATTTACAGACCACATTGATACATATTTCCTTCACATTTGAAGGATTATTTTGAGAATCATTATTGTTCTCCTTTTCACAATGACCATAATGATGACTATAATTATTTTTGGTCTTTGGCACGCAAATGTTCATTCATCAACCACTTGTCTTCATTGGACTTATTATGCATTGCTACCGCATTAACTTCAAGAATAGAGCAAATCAAGTGGGACAAGTTTTATAATTTTTTTCATCAAAAGCACATTATTTTGCATCATTCATCATTATATCATCAATATGGTGCATTGAGACTTGAACTCAATGCCTTACCCCATGTAAAAGTGTGTTAGGCTTAAACCCGATATCTTACCCTCAACCAATGGCATAATAGGCTAAAGCGTGCTGAGGCTCACCCTCAAGCACTTAAAACTATTACCCACTTATAATGACCATAGGCATACAATCGTTCAGTCTAATGTTATCATATTTGATGATTCATATGAACTAATATAAAATAATTATACCACATTACAAAAGCAATAAAAGTAGTGTTGGCCAAAAATTAGATATCAACATCTTTGTAACCAAACATAAATGTTATGTTGGTAATTAATTGGAATAAAGCGATGTAGTTCACAAATATGATATAAAGTTAGAATAATACCTTAACTAAAACCGTATATTATATAACACTAAAACATGTCTAAACCGTCAATATATCCAGTTACCTTAGCTTATATTCTGCAATCACTAAATTATACAAGCCATTTAGCATAACTTAAGATACCGCATGCATCTAGCAACAACACTGGATAATATATGAATACTCTTACTGTACTATTGTCTTTATCATGCATTTTTAGTAACAATTTAGCCATGTGATTTGACATGGTTGTTTGCACCAAATATTAATTCATGCAAGAGCCATTAGGCCCATAACCAACTAATCTTTGTTGTGCCAAAAATGAGATCAAAGAAAGTAACTAAAAGAACAAATAAGTATCAGTCAACTTATCACTTAGCAAGGTAGCAAAAGCAATTGTAGTTCCCATGGAAGGCTTTCGTCTCTTATAGGAAGTATACGAGGAATTTAGCAATTCGTGCTGATAAAGTGTTATGAAATAAAAATAATTTAGTAAAACATGAACAAAAAATGGAGATAGAGAGAAGGAAGAGATTTTCTTCTTCAATTGTGTGATCTTTCCATCTATTACAAGGCCTTTATATAGTGAAGAAATATGTCATTAATCATTTGAGATCACGGAGGAAGATCATGGGGGGTGATGGAGTTACAATCATAACTCCATAAGTATTATAGTAGTGAAAGTTATGAAGATAATGAAGAAGAGTAGTGAGCATTACTCCTTTGGTGGTTATGGACATCCACCATAATTCAAGATTTTATAACAAGTAAGATATTATAGTTATTTTCCCCAGTGGATTGATAGATTAGTATTCCTTTATGCTGCAACTAATGGGTACAGGTAGGGGTGGGCATAAAATCTGAAAAACCGAATTCCGAACCGGAGCGAATTAATTCGGTATTTCGGTTTCGGTTTTTTCTGTATTTCGGTTCAATTCGGTACTAAATTTTCGATATTTCGGTATAACGGTACGGTCTTCGGTAATAGGATCTTGACAATTCGGTATACCGAAATACCGAATTTTTAAAGATCATGTAGGACCTATACACTGCCCAGCCCAAGTGCCCGACCAAATATTTTAATTCTCTAGGAGCCCAACCCAATAAGACTACTCAGGCTCCAGATAGGCAGTTACCCTAGTTTCATACATTTAGTCTTTCACTCTCACTTGGAATTGGTAATTAAAAACCTAAGAGATCGGCTGACCGGCCATGGCTGTGACCTGTGAGAGAACTCTGAGAAGTGAGAATTGAGAAACAATCTTTAATCTCCAACTCTTCAAGACTTCAACAGGTTCATAACTTTTACCCACATGTTGAAATAATTTCTTGAGAGAGAATTTTGTAATCAAGAGATAGTTTTCGTCTTCCTCCTGTGTTTTCTGCTTATTCTCAGTTCATCCATTTCAAGATTTATTCTCCTTGTTTGAATTTCATTAGCACTAGTTTGAAAAATTTATTAAATTATGTAACGGGTGTTTCATTTTATATGACACTGTCTCATTCATACATTGTTCAGAAAAAATTAAATATTTTTAATTTAGAAAAAGAAAAATAATTCTCCTGCTACTATTAATTCAAAAATTAATTTTGTTCTCATTCTATTGTTACTGTTAATTCTGCTACTACTACTGTTAATGTTGGTACTGTTAATTCTGCTATTGTTAATGCTGCTACTGTTGCATATATTTTCTGCCAAAAGATTACATTAAACTTGGCCATTTTCAGAGAAAAAATTTGCAGCCTGTTAATGCTGCTACTGTCGCATGTTTGTTGAATAGTGGATTAAGGCATTAAGCCAAGAATGTGAGTTGGCTCCAAATGCCAGCATTAGAAAATGCATCATGTCTATTTACTTCTTTCTGAAGAAATGGTTGTTCAATTTCATTGTATTTTTTGGATGAACAGTTAGACAGTGCATTGAAACATAGGAGAATTGTCACTCGTTAGTGTTGCTTATTTAACGAATATTAAACCGAAACTGTACCGAACCAAAATAATAAATACTGAACCGTATCGAAATATTTTGGTACGGTATTTGGTATACACAACTGATAATCCGAATATCAAAAGACCGAACCGAAATTCTCAAATACCGAACCGAAATACCGAATGCTCACCCCTAGGCACAGGCATAGTTTATATGTTATACTCTCAAAGCTTTTCTTTAATGCTCCGGACAATGTAGTAAATAGTCAACGAATGGACCATTCATGCATCAAAATCGAGCTAACTTTCTTTGCGAGTGTGTGTGTGTGTAAAAAATTAGTAACACAAAAGCTAACGTTCCCACTTTCAAGCTTGTAAAGTCAAAAAAATTCAAAATCACCAAGTCTTTCCCTTATCAGTCATTTTCTAACAATTTCTTGATCACCATCGGTTCAAAGGTTGTGAAATTAGTCACTGATGATTCCATTAGGGTAAGTCACCTATATCATATCTCTTAAGGTGCGACTCTTCCTCGAACCCTATGTGAACTCAGATACTTAATGTTAGATTTGGCCTAATTGAGGTAAATATCTTGCCTAACTTTGTATGGGGGAACTACCCCATAGAATTGGGTTTAATTACACTATTTCTATTATGTGAAAGACGTGTACATAAGGTGACGAGTGTGTACACGGCCTTACATGTGGAAATTGACCGGTTAGACTCTTAGGTTACTTATATGCATGTAATTGATGTTGTTATTACATATTATATCTTTAATTGTTGAGTTTATCTTTCCATGTCATTATTTTGATTGATGAGACTCTTGTATACATTGTTGTTGAGTCATGGTTTAGGCGTTATCGTGATGTTAGTATTGTTTTTTTGGCAATATTGTGACATATGTGGACATTGTGGGGATTGATTGTTGTTGTGCGGAGCACAAGGGTAGCATTTTACTATTGTTGATTGTGCGGAGCATAAGGATGGCATTTCACTATTGTTGATTATGCGGAGCAATACAGGTGGCTATTGATATATTGTCTGGGTGGAGTGATACGAGTGACTATTGTATTATTATCTGGGCGGAGGGATATGTGTGGCTATTATGTTATTGTCGGGGCGGAGAGATATGGGTGACTATTTATAAATTGTCTGGGCGAAGATACGAGTGGCTATTATGATATTGTCAATGTGATGAGATAAGGGTGGCGATATGGAAAATGTTATGTGTTGGCCTGGGGGTGTGTTGTTGATGAAAGATGAGTATTCTGGTTGTTGCTTTTGACTCCATAGTGTGCGTCATGCATATTACGTAATTGTTATGTTGTTTCCAATGTGTCACTCGGTGTATATGATATTACTTGTTTACTTGAACTGTGATAGTACACTTGCACATGCATGCACCATAATATGTCATTTAAACCAGTTCAAGAGTATGAAATTTGATGTTCATTGAACATGCACATGTATTCTTGTATATTTACTTTCTCTACAATATGGTTGGACTGTTAGCCTGTGACCATGCCAATCGGATTGTGATAGTGAGCATGTGACCATGGTGGTCGGATTGTGATAGTGAGCATGTGACCATGCCGGGCAGATTGTGATATCGGCATGAGAGTTATCCGTGCGATTGTGATTGATAATGTGGGCATGAGGTGCCATGTGTAAATGATTAATGACTTGAGACTCGTGATTTGTGATTGTGAGGTGTGGTACCTCGGGGTGATTCTAATGGTAAATCTTGTGTCGAAACGGTTTGATGATTTAAGCTGTCGTGTTTTTCCCTTAATTTATTTCACATGTACATTTAACTGTGTTGGATTATTTTTACTGTGTTATCACATGTTTATTCCTTGTTACCATTTACTGGTTCTTGCTTCCATTATTAGCGTTATACTTATATTCTGCACAAGTTATTATATCTAGTAGGTGTCTTGACTGATACCTCATCTACTCTATCGAGGTTAGTCTGGATACTTACTGGGTACCGATTGTGATGTACTCATACTATACTTTTACATATTTTTGTGCAGATACAAGTGTTGAAGGTGGTGGTTCTAGGAAATGTTAGCTACTGATCGCGATGATTTAAGGTAGAGCTGCTCGATATCTGTAGTCCCTTGGAGTCCTTCCCTTTTAATTTTATTGTCAATTCTCTATCTGAACAACATTGTAATTTTTGTTTTGAGATAATACTATATAATCAGTTAGAGCTCGCGACTCTGTACTACCTAGTCTTGGGAGTTCCTGTTGTGATTATCATCGTGTATGCTTGTATTATTTTATCTCCGTATTTATATTAAATTCGGTCTCATAATATCATGTCTAATTGATTTAATTAACCGTTGTAAGTGATCGGCTTACCTAGTCTTAGAGATTAAGTGATATCATGCTCCTTAAGGTGCGATTTTGGGTTGTGACAATGGAATATATGCAAGGTGACGAGTATATATAGGTTTCATAGGTTAAAGCATGCGGGTGGAATTTGTCTTATTTGTACCATGTTGTTTCATTCACTATGCCTACCATACCTTAGCTAGTTTGTTTATTCTTGAACTGTTGCTTGCGTGTTTATTGTTCATGTTAGGGTTGTTGTGATACTGAAAGATGAACTTGCTTATTCTAGTACCATTATTAAAGTTGAAATTTGCTTCCCATCTTGATTGAAACTTTGGGTTATTATTGTTGCTTGGCGAGGAAGAGTAAAAAGTACGAAGGGTATTGCCATACCATATTTGCATATTGATATCACTGATTGAGTGAATCTGAGGAATAAAGCACGAAGGGTGATGCCGTATACTTGATTTCTCTATTTATATTATCATGTAAGGAAGAGAGTAAAAGCACGAAGGGTGATATCGTGCACTTGCTTGCTAGTATCATTATCATGTGAGGATGAGAGTAAAAAACGAAAGGTGATGTCGTGCATTTTGATGATTTCCTTGCTTTACTTGATACTTGGATTGGGAGTTTAACTTGGCGGTTTTATTGCTTATTTCAGCAAGAGATTTAGTTGGTGATTATGTATTTATTGTTCTGGTTATTGCTCCTTTTATATGCCCCCCACCTCGTTACTATTTTTAATGTTTTACTTGTTATTTCTGTTGCTTTATATATGCATCTGCACAAGGTTTAGTAGGTGTCTTGCCTTAGCCTCGTCACTACCTCGTCGAGGTTACGCTCGATACTTACTGAGTACATTGGTTCGGTTGTACTCATACTACACTTCTACACTTTTTGTGCAGTGTCAGGACGCGGAATTCCTACCCTCGGGATCGTGATGGCGCCTAACATTTCACTTGCTAGGCAAGCCAATATTAGAATAGTCTTTAGCCATTTTAACTAATACCAGTTAAACTGAATAAACCGAAATAGAACTGAAATAAAGTGAGAAAAACCATAATAACCGCAATATCTAGATACAATCCCAGAACTGGTGTCACAAGTACATGAGCGACTAGAACAATACAGATAATAGTCTGAATGAAAGTAAAACTGTCTGAAATAAAATAAACAGCTAGGATAAGATAGAATGGGACTTCAGGGTTGCGAACACCTAACAGTTGTACCTCAAGTCTCCAATTCGGCAATCAATCCGAGCAATCTACTGACCGCCGCTAAGGCCGACTCCAAAATTTGCACAAGAAGTGGAGAGTGTAGTATGAGTACAATCGACCCCATGCACTCTATAAGTGTTGAGCCTAACCTCGACGAAGTAGTGACGAGACTAAGGCGGGTCACTTACAATAACATGTACGCAGTACAATAATAATAACAGGAAAGGAATACAGAAAAGTAAAGCAATTAACTTATGAAAATAAACTCAATCCTCGGAATTGGAAAAATGAGAAACACCAGTACTCAGAATCTCGTATGAAAGCATCGAAAGCTAGCAAAGTACAAAAATGAATACAAAACACACAATCTGTTGCGATGCGCACTCGGTCCCACCGTACAAACACAATCCTCCTTTATTTCACCATCTCAATATCAATAATAACATGTAAAATTCGTTGCGGCGCGTAACCCGATCCCACCATATAATCTGAATCAATATAACATTCCTCCCTTATTTCTCCATATCAATATCACATATAAAATCCGTTGCGGCATGCAACCCGATCCCACCATATCAATATCAATCGTCTCTTATTCCACCCGTTGCGGCGTGCAACCCGATCCATAAATAAAATCAATAAATGTAATCAACTCAGCAACTCAAATCACAAGAATCGTTACGATTAACGAATATGAAAGCAAAACCATAAAGGAATCTCGTACCAAATCAAGAAATGCTACAATTAATACTAAGCATCAAGACAAGCCAAATATATGACAGTTAAAGTGTACAACTAAGACAAGTAGCAATTGATCATGGAAGCATGGAAGAAACTAATATTTTAATACGAGAATAATAAATGACAAGTAGCAAATTAAGGCATAGGATGTCATTAAAGCATGTAACAATTAGTACATGGAATAAAATAATTAATGGAATACGGGAAAGTATGGAAATAATTACTTTGATGACGTATATACATTCGTCACCTCGCTTATATGCCACTACACATATAATTCACATAACACATATCTCAAGGGTTCCTATTCCCTCAAATCAGGGTTAGACCCAATATTTACCTCGCTCCGCAAGCAAATCAAAGCTCAACTGGGACCTTTCCTCTAAAATCCACCACCAAACCAATCGAATCTAACCAAAATCGAATCAATAACATCAAATAATGCCAGGGAAATCAATTACAATACATAAAGTTAAGATCTTTACACTTTTTTCAAAAAGTCAACAAAGGTCAACCCCGAGCCCGTTTGGTCATAACCCAAGATTCAGACTAAAACCCATTTATCCATTCACCCACGAGCCCGAGTATGTAACTAGTTTCGAAATCCGACCTCAATTTGAGGTCTAAATCCCAAATTTATAAAACCCTCCAATTCTTCCCAAATCCCTAATTTCTACCATAAAAATCCTAGATTTGATGTTGAAAACTTATAAAATATAATGGGTAATTAAAAAGAAGTAGATTAAAGTCACTTGCCAATAAATTTAGGAAGAAAATCCCATGGAAAAATCGCCTCTAGAAAGTTTAGGGTTGAGAGTTTGAAAGAAATGAGCTAAATCCCATTTTCCTCCTCTTTTACCAGCTACGAATGTCGAAACATCGCAAATGCGAGAAAGAGGTCGCAAATATGAACCCTTCTCAGAAAGTCAGTCAACGCAAGTGTGATGTTTTGGTCGCAAATGCGAACCCATACTACTCGCAAATGCAAACCATTCCTTCGCATATGCGAAGGTAGCCCAAGACACACTGCGACTCTACCTTCGCAAAAGCGGCAGCTGCAAGTTCGCAAATGCGAGACTCCCCAAATCCAGCTCGTGCTCGCAAATGCGAAGCCTTGTTTGCACAAGGCTCGCAAATGCGAGAGTAAAAGCATCAACTATTCTTCTAAGTCCAAAATCACAACATGCACACAAGTGCAAAAATATCATATGAACTCGCTTCCATAATCAAAATACCAAAATAACATCTAGAACTACGAATCGGATACCAAAACGAATGAAATTTTCAATGAAACTTAAGAACATGCAATTTCTCAACCAGACATCCGAATCACGTCAAATGAATTCCGTTTTACACCAAATTTTGCACATAAGTCATAAATACTGTAATAAACGCATACCAAGTTCCGAAACCAAAATCCGAACCCAGTAGCAACAAAGTCAACTTACGGTCAAACTTAGGAATTCTTTAAACCTTTAAACTGCTAGTTTTCAACGAATTATGTTAAAACAAGTTAGGGACATCCGAATTTGATTCCGGGTATATGCCTAAGTCCCAAATCAGGATACGGATCCACCAGGACTTTCAAAACACTGATCTGGGTCCATTTAAATAAACATATTGATCATAGTCAACTCAAATGAGTTTTAAGGCACGAATTCACATTTTCATCAATTTCTCATAAAAACCTTCCGAAAAAAGGACATGGACTGCGCACACAAATCGAGAAAGTCTAAACGGAACTATTCGGGGTCTCAAAATACAAAAATGAAAAGTAAAACTATAAATGACCTATCGGGTTATCACATTCTCTGCCTTTAAAATAAATGTTCGTCCTCGAACGGACATAGAAAGGTACCTGGAACTGGTGAAAAAGTGTGGATATATACTCCGCATGTCCAACTCAGACTCCCACGTGGCTTCCTTGATCGATTGACCTCTCCACTATACTCGAACTGAAGGATAGCTCTTAGATCTCAACTACCGGACCTACCAGACTAGAATAGCCACCGACTCCTCCTCATAAGTCAAATTCTGGTCCAATTGGACTGAGCTGAAATCTAACACATGGGACGGATCACCGTGATACTTCCAGAGCATGGACACATGGAACACCGGATGGATTGCTAATAAACTAGGTGGTAATGCCAGTCTGTAGGCCACCTCACCCACTATCTCAAGAATCTCAAAGGGTCTGATATACCTAGGGCTCGACTTGGCCTTCTTTCTGAACCTCATCACACCCTTCACGGGTGAAACCCGAAGAAATACCCTATCTCTAACCATGAATGCAACATCATGAACTCTACGGTCGGCATAACTCTTCTGCCTAGACTAAGAGGTGCAAAGTCGATCCTAAATACTCTTGAGCTTATCCAAGGCATCCTGTACCAAATCTAAACCCAACAACTGAGCTTGCCCCAGCTCGAACCATCCAACTAGTGAATGGAACCGCCTTCCGTATAATGCCTCATAGGGAGCCATCTAAATGCTCGACTGGTAGCTGTTGTTATAGGCAAACTCCGTAAGCGGCAAGAGGTGATCCCACGAACCCCCAAAATCCATAGCGTAAGCGTGAAGCATATCCTCCAATATCTGAATAGTGCACTCAGAATGTCCGTCCGTCTGGGGATGAAATGATATGCTTAACTTAACCCGCGCGCCTAACTCATGTTGTACGGCCCTCTAGAAGTGTGAGGTGAACTGTGTACCTCGATCTGAAATAATAAACACGGGCACACCGTGAAGACGGACGATCTCGCGGATGTAGATCTTACCTAACCGCTCTGATGAATAGGTAACTGCCACTGGAATGAAATGCACCGACTTGGTCAACCTATCCATAATGACCCATACCGCGTCGAACTTCTTCTGAGTCCGTGGAAGTCCAACAACAAAATCCATAGTGATACGCTCCCACTTCCACTCGGGAATCTCTAACCTCTGAAGCAAACCACCAGGCCTCTGATGCTCGTACTTTACTTGCTCATAATTTAGACACCAAGTTATATATGCAACTATATCTTTCTTCATCCTCTTCCACCAATAATGCTGCAGCAAGTCCTGATACATCTTGGCGGTGCCCGGATGAATAAAATATCGTGAACTGTGGGCCTCCTCAAGAATAAACTCATGAATTCCATCCATATTGGGCAAATAAATACGACCATGCATCCTCAAAACCCTATCATCTCCAACAGTAACCTGCTTGGCACCACTGTTCCGCACCGTGTCCTTAAGGACAAGCAAATGGGGATCATCATATTGATGCTCTCTGATGCGCTCATACAAGGAAGACCAAGCGACTATGCAAGCTAGAACACGACTGGGCTCTGAAACATCTAACCTCACGAACGGATTGGCCAAAGCTTGAAAATCTATTTTAAGCGGCCTCTCACCAACTGGAATATATGCAAGGCTACCCATACTCACAGCCTCTTTACTCAAGGCATCGGCCACCACATTGGGCTTCCCGGGATGATACAAAATGGTGATATCATAGTCTTTCAACAACTCCAACCACCTCTTTTGCCTCAAGTTAAGATCCTTCTACTTGAACAAATATTATAGACTCTGATGATCCATGAATACCTTGAACTACACGCCGTAAAGATAGTTCCTCTAAATCTTCAGCGCATGAACAATGGCTACCAACTCTACATCATGAATAGGGTAATTTTTCTCATGAACCTTCAACTTCCGCGACGCGTATGCAACTGCCATTCTGCATCAATACTGTATTGAGCCCAATACGATATGCATTACAATACATCGTGTAGGATCCTGAACCTATGTGCAACACCAACACTGGCGTCATAGTCAAAGCAGTCTTTAGCTTCTGAGAACTCAACTCACACTCACCCGACCATCTAAACAGGGTACCCTTCTGGGTCAATCTAGTCAAAAGGGCTACTATGGATGAAGGCCCCTCTATGAACCGACGGTAATAACCAGCCAAACCCAGGAAACTACGGATCTCTGTAGCCGAAGTGGGTGTAGGCCAGTTCTGGACTACCTCAATCTTCTTAGGATCCACCTTCATGCCCTCTGCCGATACAACATGCCCCAAAAAGGCGATTAAGTCTAACCAAAACTCACACTTTGAAAACTTGGCATATAACTGGCTATCTCTCAGAGTTTGAAGTACCATCCGAAGATGCTGCTCATGCTCCTCTCGACTGCAGTAGTAAATCAAGATGTCATCAATAAATACAATTACAAATGAATCCAAATATGACTTGAACACCCGGTTTATCAAATTCATGAATACTGCTGGGGAACTTGTCAATCCAAATGACATCACTAGGAACTCATAATGCCCATACCGAGTCTGAAAAGTCGTCTTAGGGACATTAGATGCCCTAATCTTCAACTAATGGTATCCGAACTTCAAATCAATCTTTGAAAACCCTTTGGCACCCTGAAGCTGATCAAATAAATCATCAATCCTCGAAAACGGATACTTGTTCTTCATAGTGACTTTGTTCAACTGCCGATAGTCTATAGACATCCTCATCGATCTATCTTTCTTCTTCACGAACAACACGGGCGCACCCCAGGGCGAGACACTAGGTCTAATGAATACCTTATCAAGCAAATCTTGCAGCTGCTCCTTCAATTCCTTCAACTCTGGCGGGGCCATACGGTATGGTGGGATACAAATGGGCTGAGTGCCCGGAGCCAAATCAATGTAGAAGTCAATATCTCTGTCGGGTGGCTTCCCCGGCAGATCTGCAGGAAACACCTCTGGAAACTCACGCACAACTGATACTGAATCCATGGAAGGAACCTTCGGACTAGAATCACGAGCATAGGCCAAATAAGCTAGACATCCCTTCGACCATACATCGAGCCTTCACATAAGAAATAAGCCTACTGGTAGAGTGGCCATGAGTCCTTATCCACTCTAATTGAGGCAACCCCGGCATGGCTAAGGTCACTACCTTGACGTGATAATCCAATATACCATGATAAGGTGGCAGTCAATCCATACCTAAGATAACATCAAAATCTACCATATCAAGAAGTAGAAGATATACGCTAGTCTCAAGACCCCCAATAGTAATGACACACGAGCAATAGATGTGATCTACAACAATAGAATCTCCACAGGCGTGGACACATACACAGGAACACTCAAAGAATCATGAGGTACAACCAGATATGAAGCAAAATAGGATGATACGTAAGAATAAGTAGATCCCGGATCAAATAGAACTGAAGCATATCTATGGCAAACTGGAATAATACTTGTGATAATGGCGTCAGATGACTTGGCCTCAAGCTAGCAGGGAAAGCATAACATCGAGGTTGTGCCCCACCACTCTAAACTACGTCTCTAGGATGGCCTCTAGCTGGATGGCCTCCACCTCTAACGGCTTGACCTCCACCTGTGGCTGCCTGACCCCTACCTCTAGCTAGCTGAGGGGGTGGTGGAGAAACCGGTGCAGGGACCATGGCACGAGAACTCTGTTGTGGCATGCCACCCAACAATCTCGGATAGAACCTCCTGATGTGACCAATACCACCACACGCAAAACACCAATCCTTCTGTTGTAGCTGTTGAAGCTGACCCGAATGGGCTGAATAACCTCAGTGATAGCTTTGAATCAGAGGCGCATTGATAAGAGCTGATGGTGCACTGTAGGCTGGCTGCCCAGAATGAGGCACATAAGGACTACGACTCCCTGAAGTACTGTTAGATGCCTGATGTTCTGAATGAAATGTCCTCGGTGGATGGCCTCTACTAAAAGTACCCCTGCCTCCAGATGAGGCACCACTAAAACTACCGGAATGATGGGGGTCCCTATCTGACACCAGCCCCATCTCCTAAGCACGAACCATCTTGATACGTCTAGCAATATCTACGGTCATCTAGAAAGAAATATCTCTCGCTCTCCTTGGCCATATGTGGCATGATAGTCTAAGTGAGCCCATCAATAAATCTCCTCACTCTCTTCCTCTCAGTAGGAAGCAAGATAATGGCATGGCGAGCTAGGTCCACAAATCAAGTCTCGTACTGGGTAACAGTCATATTACCTTGTTAAAGACACTTAAACTGCCTGTGGTACTCCTTTCTTAGAGTGACGGGAATGAACTTCTCTTGAAATAGCAGTGAGAACTGATCCCAGGTAAGTGCAGGTGACCCAGTTGTTCTAGTCAACATATAGTCTCTCCACAACTCTTGGCGGAACCAGTCATCTGATATGCTAAAAAATCGACCCATTGGTCTCAAATATGCCCATGTTCAGCAACACCCTATGGCAGCGGTCTAGATAATCATGTGGGTCCTAAGAAGGTGCAACACTGAAGTGAATAGGGAAGAACTTGGTAAACTTATCCAACCCTCAACAGAGCCTCAGAAGACATGGCGGGTCTATCACCAGCATGTGCCGCAACAACCGGCTGAACCACCCCAACTGGCAGAGCTGCTGGAGTCTGATACTGGGGAGCCACCTACTCCGGAGTGTGATTAGCGGGAGTCTGTGCTCCTCCCCCAGTCCGAGAAACTGTTGGTACCACCGGGAATGTACCGGTCTAGGCCACACTCTCCATAAGGCCCACCAAACAGACTAGAGCATCCTGAAGCACTGAAGTTGCTATGAACCCCTCAGGCACTTGAGCTGGTTCGACGGGAACAGTCTGAGTTGGAACCTCCTCCAAAAAATCTATGTGAGGCTCCACTACGGGTTCTGCTACTCGAGCTCTAGGCTGAGCTCTACCTTGGCCTCGACATCTGGCGCGACCTCGGCCTCGACCTCTGTCCTTGGTAGTAGCTGCCACAGGGGGCTCCAGCTTCTGTCCGGCTATAGATGCAGTGCGTGTTCTCACCATGTGCGAGAGAACAAGGATAGAATGGTTCAATCATCAATGATAGAATAAAATCGTACGATAGAGAAAGAAAGAAGTGAAAATTTTCCTAAACTCCATAGCCTTTGGAAGATAAGTACATATGTCTCCGTACCGATCCTCCTGACTCTACTAAGCTTGCTCGTGACTCGTGAGACCTAGGCAACCTAGTGCTCTGATACCAACTTGTCACGACCTAGAATTTCCACCCTCGGGACCATGATGGCACATAATATTTTACTTGCTAGGCAAGCCAACGTTAGAATAGTATTTAGTTATTTTTAACAAATCAATTTAATTAATACAAATTAAACTGAATAAACCGAAATAGAACTGAAATAAAGTGAGAAAAACCATAGTAAAAGCAATATCTAGATACAATCCCAGAGCTGGTATCACAGGTGTACGAGCGACTAGAATAATACAGATAATGGTATAAATAAAAGTAAAACTATCTGAAATGAAATAAGTAGCTAGGATAAGATAGAAGGGGACTGCAAGGCTGCGAACGCCGAGCAACTGTACCTCAAGTCTCCAATCCAGCAATCAATCCTAGCAATCTACTGACCGCCGCTAGGACCGACTCCAAAATTGGCACAAGAAGTGTAGAGTATAGTATGAGTACAACCGACCCCATGTACTCTGTAAGTGTCTAGCCTAACCTCGACGAAGTAGTGACAAGGCTAAGGCGAGTCACTTACAATAACATGTATATAATGTAATAATAATAACAGGAAAGGAATACAGGAAAGTAAGACATTTAACTTATGAAAATAAACCCAATCCTCGGAATCAGGAAAACCAGAAACACCAGTACTCAGAATCTCGTATGAAGGCATCGAAAGCTAACATAGTACAACAATGAATACAAAACACACAATCTGTTGCGGCACGCAACCCGATCCCACCGTACAAACACAATCCTCCCTTATTTCACATGTTGCGGCGCGCAACCTGATCCCACCGTACAAACATAATCCTCCTTCACCATATCAATATCAATAATAGCATGTAAAATCCGTTACGACGCGTAACCCCGATCCCACCATATAATCAGAATCAATATCACAATCCTCCCTTATTTTTCCATATCAAAATCACATATAAAATATGTTGCGGCATGAAACCCGATCCCACCATATCAATATCAATCCTCCATTATTCCACCCGTTGGATCCATAAATAAAATCAATAAATGTGTTAAACTCATCAACTCAAATAACAAGAATCTCTACTATTAACGAATATGAAAGTAAAACCATAAAGGAATGTCGTACCAAATCAAAAAATACTACAATTAATACTAAGCATCAAGACAAGACAAATATATGACAGTTAAAGTAAACAAGTAAGATAATTATGGCAAGTAGCAATTAATCATGAAAGCATGGAAGAAACTAACATTTTAATACGAGAATAATAAATGCCAAGTAGCAAGTTAAGGCATAAGAGGCAATTAAAGCATATAACAATTAGGACATGGAATAAAATAATTAATGGAATATGGGAAAGCATGGAAATAATTACTTTGACGACGTATATACACTCGTCACCTCGCATATCCTCCGCTACACATGTAATTCACATAACACATAGCTCATGGGTTTCTATTCCCTCAAATCAAGGTTAGACCCAACACTTACCTCGCTCCGCAAGCAAATCAAAGCTCAACCGGGGCCTTTCCTCTAAACTCCACCACCAAACCAATCGAATCAATAACATCAAATAATACTAGGGAAATCAATTACAATACATAAAGTTAAGATCTTTGCACTTTTTCTAAAAAGCCAACAAAAGTCAACCCCGGGCTTGCTTGGTCAAATCCCAAGATTCAGACCAAAATCCATTTACCCATTCACCCACGAGCCCGAGTATGTAATTAGTTTCGAAATCCGACCTGAATTTGAGGTCTAAATCCCAAATTTATAAAACCCTCCAATTCTTCCCAAATCCCTAATTTCTACCATGAAAATCCTAGATTTGATGTTGAAAACTTATGAAATATAATAGGTAATTGAAAAGAAGTTGATTAAAGTCACTTACCAATGAATTTAGGAAGAAAATGTCTTGGAAAAATCGCCTCTAGGGAGTTTAGTGTTGAGAGTTTGAAAGAAATGAGCTAAATCTCGTTTTTTTCCTCTTTTACAAGATGCGGATGTCGCAATCGCGATATCTTGTTTGCAAATGCGAACATCGCAAATGCGCGAAAGAGGTCGCAAATGTGAACCCTTCTCAGAAAGTCAATCATCGCAAATGTGATGCGTTGGTCGCAAATGCGAACCCATACTACTCGCAAATGCGGACCATTCATTCGCATATGCGAAGGTAGCCCAGGACACACTAAGTCGCAAATGCGACTCTGCCTTCACAAAAGCGGTAGCTGCAAGGTCGCAAATGCGAACATTTACCTCGCAAATGCGAGACTCCCCCAGTCGAGCCCATACTCCCAAATGCGAAGCCTTGTTCGCAAATGCAAGATCTGCAGTAGAGCACTAGCAACAGTAAAGGCATCAGCTATTCTTCTAAGTCCAAAATCACTCTGTAACCTATCCGAAACTCAACCGAGCCCCTCGCGCTCTAAATCAAACATACACACAAGTGTAAAAATATCATACGAACTCGCTCACGCGATCAAAATACCAAAATAACACCTAGAACTACAATTCGGACACCAAAACGAATGAAATTTTCAATGAAGCTTAAGAACATGCAATTTCTCAACCGGACGTTCGAATCACGTCAACTCAACTCCGTTTTGCATTAAATTTTGTAGAAAAGTCATAAATATTGTAATAAACTCATATCAAGTTCCGGAACTGAAATCCGAACCCGGTAGCAATAAGATCAACTTACGGTTAAACTTAAAAATATTTTAAACCTTTAAATTGCTAGTTTTCAACAAATTATATTAAATCAAGTTAGGGACTTTCAAATTCGATTCTGGGCATACGCCCAAGTCCCAAATCACGATACAGACCCACAGGGATCGTTAAAATACTGATCCGAGCCCGTTTACACAAAACATTGACCGTAGTCAACTCAAATGTGTTTTAAGGTACGATTTCACATTTTCATCAATTTTCTCATAAAACTCTTCCGGAAAAAGGACACAGACTGCGTACGCAAATCAAAAAAAGCTAAACGGAGCTATTCGGGATCTCGAAATACGGAAATGAAGGGTACACCTATAAATGACATATCGGGTCATCACATGCAGATTTTGACGTTGGTACCAGCGGAGTCCCAAAAGGTACTTAGCAGCTACTAGTCAGTGATTCGAGGTAGAGCTATATTTCGTTCGCAGGCTCTCAAGTCATTTTCTTATTTCTGGTATTGTCTCAATTTATCCCGGACAGTGATGTATTTCTTTCAAACCTTGTATTTAGCTGGATCTAGACGCTCATGTATTTGTTACACCGGATCTTGGGGTGGTTTATGTTATGTTATTGATCACTTATCAGATATTAATTGCATTTCTTTATTTTGTATTATTTGTTGTGTTGGTGGCCTGGCATTCAGTGTTAGGCCCCATCACGATTCCGCGGTTGGGATTTTGAGTCGTAACAATTTCTTTGAAAACCAAGACGGTCTCTACTGTGTTTGACTTTATTTTTGTAATGAAAAAGTTGCATAATGAGTAAATCTTAAATGTGGTATAAAAAACTCACTTTTAATAAATAGAAGAAAAAAACTTTTTTCTATCTTATCCAAATTCAAGGCTAACACACCCATATTCGGTGTTCTTTATGATACCACATTTTGTGGTAATAATAAAAGTTGCATAATATTGAATAAACAAAAACAGAACTTAAAATCAATTAGCTCATAAATAAACAAAGAAACAGACCCTTCTAATTATGTGCCTTTCCTCGTCTCGCTGCCGTTGTGCCATCTCACCTTACCTCGTGATTTTCCCCAGTGGATTGATAGATCAGTATCCTTTATGCTGCAACTAATGGGTACAGGCATAGTTTATGTGTTATACTCTCAAAGCTTTTCTTTAATACTACGGACAATGTAGTAAATAGTCAACGAATGGACAATTCATGCATCAAAATCGAGCTAACTTTCTTTGCGAGTGTGTATGTGTGTAAAAAATTAGTAACACAAAAGCTAACGTTCCCACTTTCAAGCTTGCAAAGTCAAAAAGATTCAAAATCACCAAGTCTTTCCCTTATAAGTCATTTTCTAACAATTTCTTGATCAGCCACTGATATCGCCTACATCACACCCCTTAGGACGTTAGGATACGACTTTTCCCTGAATACTGCATGAACGCGGATATTTCGTGCAAACGAACTGCCTTTTTTATCAGTTCAAAGCCCAACACTACCTTTTGCTGTTGCTGAAAGAGCATGAAGAAACGGCAATGCACTTTCATTCAAATATTGTGATAAACACCAATAAAAAGATGATTGCATAATTTCTTGAAAGATTCATCATTAATAATTTAAATGTGACTAAGTTATTACTACTTCAGAAATGTAGGTTTTCTAGATTCTTAATGAACTTTGTTTTGTTTTTTCTTAAAATGCAGGAGGCAGTCGAAAGCCTACACTTAATTGTTGTTACCTGTCCTATAGGTTTACATAGCCTATCTTTTTTCTCAGCAGGATGTCTACCTCACCTTTTTATATCATTCATTTACTTCATTTCCAGTCAGATGTTTTTCATTGTATTCATTAATGACTTTCCTCTCTTGTTTTCTCAACTTAAACCTAAGAGCTATAAGAATAATTAAACCTAGTCCTGTTTGCATACCAAAAAAATAACAATCACTAAATACTCAACAGTACTGCACCATAGCAACAAAAATGCAGTAGCAAATACTTTTCCATATACAACCGCTAGAAGTAGTGTTCTCAGGGCTAACTTCTTCGCATTGAAAGTATAATATATTTTGTATTTAAAGCTACTCATAGTCAGTGGTATTAAGAACCTGCAAAATAAGACAAGTAGCATTTTAAAAACAAGCAAAATTTTACTGATAGTGTAAAGGATTAACTGTGAATGAATATAAGATTAACCAATAGAGCAATCAGTTGTTACATGTGCCTTCAAGTTGACGATAAAACTGCAAAATGCACCACTTATATGAGAGTCTGTTTCATAAGGTTTAAGAACAAGCCTAAACTTAAAGCCAATGCACATAGACTTTACACCAACAGTACACAAACAAAACTCATTAGTCTGGCCATACAGTAAAAGAATGTAAACTTGAGGAATAAAATAAAAACTTATGGTCATATAGGTAATACAACAAATCTTGAAATTATCAAAATAGTACCGTGAGATCTAAATAAATACTCAGACATTGCACTGTAAAACAAGTTAGATAAAAAGGTTATAAAGATAGCATCTCGATAACATAAACCCCAATCTGGTGTGCGTGTGTGTGAGAGAGAGAGAGAGAGAGAGTGAGAGAGTGTGTGCGCGCCTTTGTGCAGAAAATTAAAAGAAGAAAGGGTTTTGAGCAAAGTTGAAAGCCAGAAAACAGATCTGAAAATTTTGCAGAAAGAGACCAAAAAAAGCCATCTTGACTACAATCATAACACAATGATGAAAAAAAGTGTATATGTCTTATTTACTGACAAAAGAAACCTAAGGTTATGAAACAAAGAGTATGTAAAAAGGATGTAATGATGAAAAATGAGAATCAGAACTCAAGACTAAAGTCAAGATCCTTATCATTACACCAATCTGCAGATATATAACGGACATACCAAACTAGGTTAATAAACAAGTACAAATTTGTCCCAAATGTTGAATATAGCACTTATAACTGATAAACAAATAAAATAAACAGAAAACTAAAAAGAAATTCAACATGGGCCTCACCTTATTTGTATACCAAAAAAGATCTTAATCGCGATACTAATATATGGCAGCAATCTTTGAGGGGAATGAAGCCTGGTCCGACGAAGCAAAAAAATATGATCAAAATTCATAGATCTAACAACAAACATTTATAGATCTACATAAGATCTAAAAGAAATTATAGAACATATATAATAATAGATCTGTGTAAAGAATTTGATCAAGATTAAAGATTCCTCGAGCCAGACAACATTCCCCACAATAGAAAAGCTCCCTTTCTTGATTATTAGGAGTTCTCTCTGTCCCTCTCTTATCCTTTTAAAAAAAATTATTGGTGTAGTTTTCTCTCTGTCCCTCTCTTATCCTTTTATCCCCCAAGACTTTCGCCTTTCTTCTAGGGGGAGGAGAAGGAAATTAAGAGAGAGAGAGAGAGAGAGAGAGAGAGAGAGAGAGAGAGAGAGAGAGAGAGAGATGATGAAGAGAATGATTTGTTGTTTGGGGGGGATTATAACGAGGGTAAAAAGGAGTTGAAGAGTTGAAGGCCAAACGTGAACAGGACAAAAGCTACGGGTAGACTCTGACCCTATCAGCTGGACTTCATGAAATGACCACGAACCCCCTCCCCCCACCCACCCCTCTACTTCTCGCCTCCTTTCTCAATAAGAAAATTACTATAGGTATTATTTTTGATTTCTCCCGTGATATTCGGTATTCGTATATTTATTTGGATTTGCACGGCATAATATTCATTAAAAGAGGAATGATTTCATAGTAGGATTTTTTCAAAATTAGGGCTCGAATCCGAAATCACTTATTAAGAACGAAACGATCTTATTCATCCTACCAAAACCCTTATAAATCAATAAGAAAACTATCAGTAATTCAGCAAACTATATAATGTAATATTAGTTGTAAGAGTTATTAATTAAATCGTCTTTTATCACTATTCAGACTCTTGGCCTAGAAAAATTCCTTCGTATCAATTTATATGAGCTAGTTTGACTCGGCATAGATTTTAAGAAAAAAAAGGAAGACTTTCGAAACTTGTAGTCTTAAAATTTTTGTGTGATCATAATATTTGTGTGACTATAAAAGTTTCTCTTAATGATAAAAAGAATAAAATTAAAAGTTTGACATTAAATTATTTTCAAACACAAAAATATGTCATTCTTTTCTTAATAGAAAAATAACAAATGAGTGTTTTTTTTTAAACTAAATTTGTTTGGTAATAACCATTTAAATGGAATGGAGGTAGTAACTTACAGTACTATTGTAAAAACATTTTTAAGCTATCAATGTGTACAATAACAAAGAATTTTAATTTTTATTTATTTATTAATCTCACTTATTACTGATGATTACCTAAATTTATCTTCTAAGTGGTCTATAGTAATTGTTTTAATATAATCACGGGATAAAAGCTAAACTAGCATGAAAAAACCTAATAAAATTCAAACTTGTTGACAACCATTGGATGGGATTCAAACGTAAAGCTAATGACCTCGTACACATAATCAGTGCTCATGACCAGAGTAAATGAACAAAATCAATGCAGTCAGTAAAAGACATTCTAAGATTAATTGCAGTAAAATGAACAAGAAAGCACGCAATTAGATTTTATATTATGACAGATATGATTGTGTCACCCAGTGGTAAAAAAAAACATACAATAAATAACACACTGACAATCACTAAAAACGGTGTTTTACTATGGTCGTGATAATAGCTTATGAATCAAAGAATGCAGGTGCAGCTACAAGTAGCCAACCATTTTTTGATTTTGTTTTACTTCGTCAGCTAAGACTAAGTAGGCGTTTGGACATAAGAATTGTAAAATTCGAAAAAATGATGAAAATTTTTTTTAAGTGAAAATGGTATTTGAAATTCATAGTTGTGTTTAGATATAAATTTTAGTATGGGTTGTTTTTGAAGTTTTGTGAGTGATTTGAGTGAAAATTTTAAAAAACAGCTTTTTGGAATTTTTTAAATTTTCGAAAATTTCCAAAATGCATGAACAAATGCTGATTTCGAAAAAAAGTAAAATTTTTTCTGAAAAAACTTCCATCAAATTTTATGTCCAAACGGGCTCTAAAACACTCCATTTTAGAGGATGATGATAGTGTAACCAAGTATATTGTAGGATGGTGATAAGTGCGTCATAATTTACCTTTATTCAATGATTTAAAGTTACATAAAATATATATGTCTCATGTATTACAAGTTCAAAAATCTTCTATTTTTTTTTAAACTTCATGCTCTATCAAATAGGTTCATATAAATTGAAATGGAGGAAATAATAGTTTTAGTACTATTCTCGTATTTTCTTTTTCTTAGATATCTACCTGATTATGTTGTTTCTACTTCGATTTTATTATTGTTTTGTTGTTGTTACTGTTTTATTTTCTTTTTTATTATTGTGATTATGCTTGCCTTAGCCGAACGTCTACGATAAATAGTTTTTCTACCTGCACAAGATATAATAAAGTTTGTCTACATATTATCCTTTAAATACCCCACTTATGATATTAGATTTCTTTTTTTTTACTAAAGTGACATATGTATAATGAGAAAATTAGGTGTCCTAAATCCTAATAGTACTATACACATGTGAATATATTATGAAAGGATAGATACAGGGGGAAGACTTGGTACATCTAGAATTTAATGAGGCCATACAAGTAAGTCAGAGGAGTAGTTGAGTTATGAGTTGCTCGATAGTTGAGAAAACATAAATAAAACCAAGCAATTTACATACTCCAAGACAAAATGTATAGTGTATTAGTATGAGGGGCTATGACCCAATGGGTCCATAAGCTTTTGAATTTGAAAAAGAAAGGGCAAAAAGAGGATCCTCGTTTGCCGCGTACCTTTTTCTTGGGACAGAAATCGAGAGGACGACCGACAGATTGGGTCAGAGCTCCATCTCTTTCTCTGTCTCTTTCTCTCCTTACTTTTTCTTGTCACCCTTCTCTCATTGTATGTATGCATTTATATGCATTTGTACGTATATTTTATTCATGATGGTATTTGAACAGCTAATTTTATTATAAGATAATAAAATTACCGTATAACAGTATTAAAATATAGTCATACTTAGGAACGAAGTTGGTCACTATTCATCGAAAAATTATATTGTATATATCGATAAAATATATAACACAAATTAAACACCCTTTATCGGAATTTTTTTTTCATTTCTTTCAATTTTGAATATCTTTGAAAAACTTCCTAGTTTCGTCACTGATCATATTAAGTCATACTAAAGTATATTTATTATTTTATGCGAAATGTTAAGTACGTATCTAACAATGCAAGGATTAAGCTATTTAAAAATAAAGATAATTTTTTAAAGTAACTAATCCGTGTAGGCGTGTAATATTCTATTTATTATTAATCGCCCAATAAAATGATATATTATTATGAATCATCGTATAACACTTACGATCAATTGGTTTTGTGACTCTTTATAAACTTCATAATAATTAAAACTTATTTTTAGTTTTATGACTTATCTCTTTTTGTACATATGAAAAAAAATTATTTTTACACGTAAGAGATCTGTCTTTTATACATAAACGATCTAAAAATGTCATTTTCTTAATTTTAAAATTATAAAAGGTAATGATGTACAAATAGCACTAACAATTCCGGCATTATAAGTTTTGCGAACCAACCAATCCCTTAGAAGGTGTTTTTGCTATTTTGCATTGTGTCTCTGCCTTTCTATGTTATTATTGTTAATTTGTTATCAAGTCTCAACCTAAACATGCCACTGTTGAGGGGGGAAAAAAAAGAGAATATTCCACTGTATTGCTAGTCACTCCGTTTGCGTTGGTCATGATTTGATCTTCCCAATTCCTCGCCCACTTTTAAGCGTTTGATGTCTAACCAGGGTTCGGGTGGTTGAACAGATTAAATGAAATAATCCCACTACAAAATTTAGTAAAATTTGTCCTTTGTTTGATTGTTAATTTCATTTTCAATAAACATAATGCCAGTATAACGTGTATGTCATCAATACATTATCAGTTCCGTTCCGAACAAGAATAGGAGATCAGAGATTACATAGCATCTAACCTTTCGAATTCCAAAGTCCAATTAACCTCCTGATATTTCATACAATTATTACTCTTTTTATCCTAATTTATGTTACATACTTTCGTTTTTAGTTACCCTAAAAAGGATATAACTTTCTGTATTTAGAAATAATTATAAACTCTAAAATTCTCATTTTATCTTTAATGATATGTGTTTAGCCGTAAAACGATACAGTTGAATTTATATATGGTTTCTAGACAAGTGAATTAATTCAATCCTGAAATAATACAAGAATTAAAAAAATATGCAAAATTTAGCCTTGAGATGAATATAAAATAGCAGAAACAGTAGTTCCGGGAACAAGGCTTCCGGGCACAACAATAATGAAATTAAAAAGTAAGAAGGTAAAATTGTATAAAGCTTTGAAAAGATTATAACGTAAGTTTGCCAGAAAATTTGTATCATTTACAATGATAATAAAGCTCACTATTTTTAGATGCACCTATGGAACAAGGTCCTAGGATCATGCGCTTCTTTAATGTCAATTATGACGACCATTGAAGAATGAGTAACGGTGAGCATGAATGACAAATTCTTTGTAACAGGCAGTGTACTAAATGCTGTATAATATTCTCCATTAAATGTTATCGGGTGGTAGGCATTTATTGCATCTTCATGAACATCATTCTTTTCGATAATAAATGGAATAGTTATCTTCGGTTTTAGCTATCCTCTGCTTTTGGTTCCACGTGTCACCCTCTTATGCAATTACTTAACATAGCATATTTTACCCTATACAGATAGTCCCCCTACTTTCCGATGACATAACTTTGTGTTACCGAAAAGTTGGTAGAAATATTCTTTTTGGCGGAAATTTCTCTAACCCCCTCTGAAAAGTTTCTGACGGTTGATTAGACGCACATCTCTCCACATTTAATGCCCCGAACACACGTCATCCCAATATTCAGGATAACCTGCCGGTTATCGAGGTAATTATGGCTACGAATTTAGCCGCCTAAACCGTTACTTATACGCATCAATCTCTTTTATTCACTCCCCATAATTCTCTAAACTCTCTTCATTCAATTTGTACTTTGTTCTTCAACCTTTCTCCTCATATGAGAAAATCTTTTCTTTCTTCTATAACATATAATGGCTTCTTCAAAAAAAAATATCAGTTCCTCAAAGAATAAAAACAAAGCCAATAAAGTCGCTCCTCCTATAGTGAGCACCATCATCCATAGAAGTCTTGTTACAATAAAAGACTTCGAAGAGAAATTTCCTTCTGTTAACCCTCGTACATGGGCTGTTAGCAGATATCCTTCTTTCATCTGTCCTTCCAGCATTCATACTGTGAAGAAAGATTGTCGTTGCCAGGATTTAGACATTATTGCTCCTGATCTGGCGGAGCGGGTAACTTTACCCAAGAAAGGTTTACTTCTATACGTATCCCTTCACTTTGGGGATGTTTTCTTTGAGTGAAGAGCTTGACTCTGTTATTGTGGAGTTTTGACTTCGCTACCAGGTATGTTTGGCGCAGGTGAGTCCCTCTATGTGGAGAACAATCGCTTGTCTTCGGTGCCTGTGCCAAGAAACGAGAGAGGAGCTATCCCTAGCTCACGTGATGTACCTTTATTCACCCAAGATCTTCTGTCGGGGGGATGATTAACTTCAGCAAGCGAGGCCACCATGCACTTCTATCCAGCATGGATGATGATAATGATCGTGGGTGGATAGAACGGTTTGCTTCAGTTGCCACCAGTGACATCATCCCGTCCTCGGCTCCTTCCTTCCCGAAATTGTGCAACCGCACTCGTAAGTATACAATTTGCTTCTACTTTTAAAGACCATTCCTCGTCATTACTTATTTTTCTTCCTTTACCTGCCTCAGCGACTCGTTGGGTTCCCCCTAGGGTTGAGGGCTTGGACCAATGGGTTTATAAAATTTTGGACGTTACTGCTCCCGAAACCCGCTCATGGATAGCTTTATCCCTGAAATATGGGTGGAAGACCCAAAATCATGGTAAGTTGAACTCATCTTTTCCTTATCCTTTCTTATGAGAAACTTGTCTGTTTCTTCTCTCTTGCTGAATATAGGTCTACCCCAGGGCTTAGTTGGCGTCCCCGAGGAAGACGTTTTGGCTGATCTTGCTGATACGGCGAGGCTGCTGCAGGAAGTGTTTTCACAGACAGGCATCTACGGGCCTGCTTCTGGTGTAAGTGCTTCTTCTTGGAGTCCCCGGCCGGAGAACAAGCAACCAAAAAGAAGGCGTTCATGCGCGGCCGGGGAAAAGAATAAGAGGGAGAAGAATGCTGCTCCCGAGTTGTCTCCGAAAGTCATATTGACGAGCCCTCAGCCCTGGCCGGCCATAGATACCGTGATGATTGACAATGATGGAGAATCTAGCAAGGAGGGAGCTTCTCTACATAGAAGATGCCAACTCCCGTTTTTGGATCCCAGTCGCTTAGCCGGGTACTGTGGGGCTGAGTACCAGGTCCCTGCCGTCTTTGGTTGATGAGCAACCAACAACCAGCACTGTGTTTGCTGCAACTGTTTCTCACCCTTCAACACCACCAACTTCATCTCCACTTCACCAACTCTTCCACTAGTAACTGCTACATCATCTCCACCAGTCGTATCTGTCCGAGATGAGGATGTTCCTCTCCCCCAATCCCCAATTCATGGGAATTTGGGGCAAAATTATACTACCCCTCAAAAGATCTGCAAAGGAGGAGGAGCGTTACTCTTTTGGTCTCCACCGGATGCAATTTGCAATCCCGACTGGTGGAACTTACTAACTATCTGAAGCCTTTGGCTTCAAAAAATGATTGGGAAAAGATACATGCTCTCTCGGGAGAGTGCTTGTTGAAGAATGTCATGTACAACGCCACAACGGTGCATTCTTCATTTCATTTGTCATGTCTCATGTATTTGATTGAATAAATATCCTGAGTTTGACTTTCTTGTTTTACAGGCCAATTTTCTTGCTTCCGAGGGACTCCAGAGGTTGATTCGGGAAAAAGAAGAACTTACCTCGAAACGGGATCAACTTTTGGCCGAGCGGGACCAAACTATTGCTCGCCTCTCAGAATTGGAAGCCAAAGCTGCTAAGGCTATTTTGTTGGTTACTCGTTTGCAGCAAAATGAGCAAGAAGTGGAAACCCTTAGCCAGGAGATTGCCCCGCTGGGGGTTCAATTTGAAGAGGCCAAGGCCAAATTGGCTGAAGTCTATAGTGTCGTTCTTGCTGCATCCGATCGCGAGGCTGCCTCCGCTGAGAGATTGACCAACTTAGAGGCAGCCTTGAACTCCAAAACTGAAAAGGTTGTTGATGCGAGGGTGAAATATTCCCAATTGGAGGAGAAGTATAAGGAGACCATTGAGCATAATAAAATTTTTATCTCTACTATCCGCGAACTCAACGTTAGCCTCAACGCCATTAGATCCTCTTGGGAAAACCTTTCTGCCAAGTTTAACCATTTTAAAGAAAATTTCAAGCACCAAGAGACTTCCCTCGTTGTTGAGAAAACTTATGTTATCTACAACATGAGGAGAAAAACCTTGGAAGAGGATAAAACGGGTATCATTGAATTTGATTCCGAAATCGCTAAAGCCCGTGAGCTAGAGTCAGCTACTAAAAGGGGTCTCTCGGCAGGGCCTAATGCTTCCGATTCTTCTGGCTCCGGTTCCAAACCCTTGAGAGCTGAAGAGGAACCGGAGGGCGAAGATGTTGAAGGCCAAACTGATGAGGGACAAGATGCTGAGCCATCAATGGATCTACCCACTTTCCCTGGGGGGCGGACACTTCTTTTTCCTCCGAGTTCTGGAGATGCAGCAGTTTAGCTTTTCCTTTCTCTTCCCAACTTTTGTACCTGTGCCGTTTTGGCACACTTATTATGAATAAAAACATCTTTTGCTCAAGTATTGCATGTGTATTTCTGCGTTCTTTTGTCTGAACATTTATGCAAGTTTTAATCTTTGCATTCTTTATTGCTTAAGTGTTTTGCGCAAGTTTTACTGTTTGCGTCTAATTATGTAAGGCTTTGGGTGTATTTTCCCCCAAAAGCATTTGGATTTCAGGCACAAGTTCTTCCGAAATTAACCCTTTATCGTGAGGGTTTTTATAAGAGAGGGCCCTCTTATGTTTACGGTGCTCTTGAAGAGAACATCTCATGTTCATTACATCACTAGAACTTGAATTACTTGTTTAACTTTCAAATGACAAAATCAATTCATCGTTCAGACAAGAAACAAGATAGAAATAAAAGGACTTTACGTTATTCCTTCTATTTTTAAAAAGTACATAAGCATTCATTATGCTAAAAAGAAATTACCATTTCTTGTGGCTAACTTATACAACTTATTTCTATGTGGCTGGCTGCACAATCCTCAGTCCCGATGATACAACTGTGTTTCTCGTTTTCGTATTTCGGTCGATGTGGCAGTCATTGTTGTCGTATCCTCATATCATTCCCCCAGTGTTTGAATGCGAATTGGAACACTGGAAGTTTAGCACCTTTGAGGACTCCACTAATGAATTGCTAGATAATCTTTAGTTTGGTAACAAACTTCACTTCCATTAGGAATTTATGCTATCGAGCCAAAGACTATCTAACAATTTTCTAGTGGTTTGCACTTGTGAACGGTCAGGTAACATTTGCTTGATAGCAAACTTAATTTTCCGGGGGGAATTTTTCTATCGATCCAAAGATTATCTAACCGCTCTGGAGTGGTTCTTCGCTTGTGTGCCTTGCTATTAACGGTCTTATTGATGATGTTGAAACCTTCTTCGTAGTATGCTTTCTGTTACTTCCTTGTTAAAAATCTTTTCAGAAAAACCTAATTGGGATAAAAACTGGACAAAGGAAAAAAGAGTGCAGTGCATACTTTCAGTACAGGTGATGTTCATCAACAATAACATCTCTTGAGGTGTGCCACATTCCAGTTGCTTGGCAACTTTTCTCCATCCCGATTCTCTAACTCATATGAACCTTTTTTGGTGACAACTGAAATGCGATAGGGGCCTTCCCAGGTTGTGCCTAGCTTCCCTAAATTGAGTTCCCGGGTGTTCTGAGTTACTTTCCTTAGAACCAAGCCTCCCACTTTGAAATATCGGAGGTTGTCTCTTCGATTATAATATCTTTCCATTCTCTGCTTTTGGGCTGCCATTCTTATATGCACCAAGTCCCTGCGCTCATCAGTAGCTCCAAGTTGACTAACATCGCTTCGTTGTTCGTCTATTCACTTGCCTGGAAATATCTCAAGGTAGGCACTCCTACTTCCACCGGGATTAAGGCTTCTGCTCCGTACACAAGGGAGAAAGGAGTTTCCCATGTGCTTGATTTGTCCATTGTTCGGTACACCCCTAGCACTCCAGGCAGTTCCTCAGGCCATTTACCTTTAGCCGCTTCCAACATTTTCTTGAGATTTTGTATAATCACTTTGTTCGTTGATTCTTCTTGACCATTTGCGCTCGGATGATAGGGCGAAGACGTTTTTCTTTTGATTTTCAAGTCTTTAAGGAACTTCATGTTCTTTGAGCCGACTAACTGTGGCCCGTTATCGCAGGCTATCTCTTTTGGTAATCCAAATCTGCAAATTATGTACTCCCATAAGAAATCCATCACCTCATGTTTCTCCGATCTTCTGATAAGAACCTGCTTCAACCCACTTAGAAAAATAGTCAGTTAAAATTAAAAGAAATCTTACCTTACTAGGGGTCGGCGGCAATGGTCCGACGATATCCATGCCCCACTTCATGAATGACCATGGAAATAGAGCTGAATGTAATGGTTCTTCTGTTTGATATACCAGTGGTGCGCAACGTTGACACTTATCGCATTTTTGCACAAAAGCTTTGGCGTCTTGTTCCATTCGGGGCCAATAGTATCCTGCCCTTACCAGTTTTAGTACTAAGGAATCTGTGCCTGAATGATTTCCACATATCCCTTCATGGACTTCTCGCATAACATAATTAGCTTCGGACGCTCCCAAGAATTGGGTCAGTGGGCCTTGGAGAGATTTCATGTGTAGTTGGCCTCCTTTGAAGCTATATCGTGTTGCTTTGGTGCACAGCACCCGAGACGCCTTGGAGTCTTCGGGAAATTTTCGTGCTCGATCGATGATCTCATTCCTCCAGTCCAAGACCAAATTAGTCGTATTTACCTCATAGTAGCTATCTGCGTCCAGAACCGAGTGCATGAGCTATACTACCATACCGGAATTCGATCCCTTCATTTTCGTTGATGAACTGAGGTTAGCTAATGCATCATCTTCTGCATTTTCTTACCTCGGGATATGAATAATTGACCACTCCCAAAATCAAGCAAGCAGATCCTGGACCTTCACTACGTATTGTTGCATGCACTCCTTTTTGGTTTCGAAGATCTCGTAGACCTGATTTACCACCGACTAGGAGTCGCATTTGATTTCTATGACCTTGAATCTAGTCCCCGGGCTAATTCGAGTCCTTCGTCCTCACAGACTAAAATGGCGCTTACCGCTACCTCCGAGACTGCTAGGTAGATTAACATGGTTTTACCTTCCTTCGGTTATTATAGTAACAGAGGGCTTGACAAGTACCTTTTCAAATCTTTCAAATCATGTTGGCATTCCATGGTACATTCGAAGTTGTTTTTCTTTTTGAGCAATGCGAAGAAACGGTGGCATTTCTCTGATGACCGGGAAATAAACCTTCTCAAAGCGGTCAATCTCCCTATGAGCCTTTGAACTTCTTTCACGCTTGATAGCTAGTCTGGGATGTATTCGATGACTTTGATCTTATCGGGATTTACCTTAATCCCTCTTTGTGATACCATAAATCCTAGGAACTTGCTGGAGCTGACCCCGAACGCGCACTTCTTGGGGTTAAGCTTCATGTTATACTTCCTTAGGATGTCAAAAGTTTCTTGCAAATGCTTAAGGTGATCACCTGCGTTCAAAGACTTAACAAGCATACCGTCTATATAAACTTTCATAGTTTTCCCTATCTATTTTTCAAACATCTTATTTACGAGTCGTTGATAAGTAGCTCCGGGATTCTTTAGCCCGAAGGGCATCACATTATAGCAATATGTGCCGAAATTTGTTATGAACAAAGTTTTTTTCTGATCCTACGGGTTCATCTTAATTTGGTTGTACCCGGAATAAGCATCAAGGAAACTCATTAAGTCGTGCCCGGCTGTTGCATCATTCATTTGATCTATGTTTAGCAATGAGAACGAGTCCTTTGGGCACGCCTTATTCAAGTCCTTATAATCTATTAATATGTGAAATTTATTGTTCTTCATAGGAACTACTACTACATTGCCTAGACAATCTAGATACTTTACCTCTCGGATCGAACCGATATCAAGCAGGCGAGTTACCTTTTCTTTGATGAATTTATTTCTGGCCTCTGCAACAGGGCATTTCTTTTGTCTCACCGGAGGGATACTGGGATCCAAGCTTAACTTGTATATGGCCACTTACGTCGGGATACCTATCATATACGCATGTGACCACACAAAACAATTGACATTAAATTTAATAAATTCAATAAACCCAGACATGAGCTCGGGGTGCATTCATGTCCCAAAGTGGAATTTCCTCTCCAAGAACTTTTCAAATAACGCGACTTGCTCAAGCTCTTTTGCTGTGGACTTCGTTGCGTCTGTCTCTTATGGTACCTGAAAGTATCTTGGCACCTGATAAGATTCCGACGCTTCTTCCCCCTACTTAACTTCACTTGATTCGAGAGTAGGCGTCGGTTCCTATAATTGCTATACTGCATGGTCCTTCCTTTTGATACTGGAGACCGAAATCGCATTCATCTCCCTTGCCGCCGGTTGATTACCCTTAATCTGCTTAATCCCCTCGGGAGTTGCGAATTTCAGCAACTGATGATACGTTGAAGGCACAACTTTCATCTCGTGCAACCATGGTCTTCCCAGAATAATGTTGTAACCCATATCACCGACCACAACCTCGAAAAGAGTTGTCTTCATCACTCCTTCAGCATTTGTGGGTAGCAGGATTTCTCCTCGGGTTGTCATGCCTGCGAGGTTGAATCCGGCGAAGAGTTTTGTGGCCGGAATGATGCTTCCGGTAAGTTTGGCTTGTTCCAATACCCTCCATTATAAGATATTGGCCGAACTTCCTGGATCCACTAGAACACGTTTGATTTTAAAATCTAGTACATTTAGAGAAATTACCAATGCGTCGTTGTGCGGTAGCAAAGGTCTGTTTGCGTCCTCCTCCGTGAAAGTGATGTCGTCTTTAACGACTTCCCGGAGTCTATTGCTGTGGGTTACTGATACCTTCAGCTTTTTTGTTGCCGAGAAGGTAACCCCGTTAATCGCGTTTCCCCGAAAATCATGTTGATCGTCTAGCGCAGGGGATCTTCTCCTATTTTCGAGGGCTCCGCATTATCACGGTTGCGACTGTAATTGTTCTTGGCCCGATCACTTAAGAATTCCCTGAGATGGCCATTTTTCAGCAATGTCGCCACCTCTTCCCGCAGATGTCGGCAATCCCAGTCAGGTGGCACGCAGATGTCGGCAGTCCCAGTCAGGTGGCCATTCGCACCACAAATTGGGGACCCTCTGGTTAGAACGGACCTCACCAGATTCAGAAACCGTGCTTCTTTAATGTTACTCATAGCCGATACCAACTCTACTACACTGACATTGAAGTTGTATTGTGATAGCCTGGGATAGGAAGGATCACGAGAGCCTGACGTCTCTTTGTCCTGCAATGATCTGTTGTTCCGATCGCGATCAGTTCTTCTATCGGTAATGAACCTGTGTGCTAATCGAAAACCTCTGCCATATCCGTCGACCCGTTCATAGGTCAAAAACTGTCCCCTCGAAGATCGTCTACTGTGTCAAAATCGCCTTTTGATTTTTCTTTATTCTTCTCCCGACCTTTTGCCGACGCCAGGAAGCTAATCTAATCATCTTCAATCCTTATCTTGGACTCATATCAGTTGTGAACATCTGCCTAAGTCGTCACTTGGAACTCAAGCAAGCTTTCCTTTAATTTTCGGGAAGCATCAGAACATCTCGGATTCAGACCTTTGGTTAATGCTTCAGCCTCCCATTCATCCGGAACAGCCGGGAGCAACATTC
This sequence comes from Nicotiana tomentosiformis, assembly GCF_000390325.3. Taxonomy (NCBI): domain Eukaryota; kingdom Viridiplantae; phylum Streptophyta; class Magnoliopsida; order Solanales; family Solanaceae; genus Nicotiana; species Nicotiana tomentosiformis. Next base: position 20,346,657 of record NC_090819.1, read on the forward strand.
TTTCCTTTTGGAACCGGGTGATGAATTCTCGTAGAAATTTAGGCTCTCCTTGTGCAATTCTAAATATGTCGGCCTTTCGGGCCTGCACCTTTGTAGCCCCAGCATAGGCCTTTTTAAAAGAATCTGCGAGCATCTTAAAGGAATCTATGGAATGCTCGGGCAATAGCAAATACCATGTCAAGTCTCCCTTCGTGAGGGTCTCTCCGATTTTCTTTAGTAAAATAGATTCAATCTCGCGGGGAGCTAAATCGTTCCCCTTCACCGTCGTTGTATATGTGGTAATATGCTCCTGAGTGTCCGAAATCCCATCATATTTTGGCACGCCGGGTATTTTAAACCGCTTCGGGATTAATTCTGGTGTCGCGCTTGATTTCTACGGCAATCGAGTATATTTCTTTGAGTACGGCCATTTCAGCACCGGTGGTGCACCCGGGTTTTGGTCCATGCAAGTGTTCACTTCCTTATAAACCGTAAGAGCTCATTTTTGAAGGGATCGTTCTCGTTATTGTGACCAAAATCGCTCCCCCCGGTCCCATCGAAGCCAAGCTCTCTCCTCAGGGTATTGTTGTCAACCCTATGCGTTGTTTGATTTGCGGGAGCACCAGGAAGAATTGGACCTCGTCCATTATCGTTATTGGAAGCACCTGGCAACGCCTTCTTTACTTCTGTCATAACCTTATCATGCCGTGTGAGATGGCCTAGAATGACCTCTTGTTGCTCCTGGAGGGCCCTTATCGCTTTAATAACATGCTCCTCTTCAGCATCATCGGGAGTCGCCTCCCGAATATGTCGCGGGTACCGCCTGCCATGGACCGGCGTGTCATTGTTTCCTTTATTGCGGGTATCACTGATTGAATCCTCGTGTTGGGACTAGTCTCCTTAGGTTTCAAGATTGTGTGTGTTGTTAATACCATTATCTGACATTTTCTATATTTTTGCTAAGAAATGATAATCAAAACACGTTAGTAAAAGAGGCAAGGATCAACTTAATTAAACGATTGCCTAGGCCCCACGGTAGGCGCCAAACTGTTTACCCGTAAAATGGTACAATTGAATTTATACGTGATTTCTAGACAAGTAAATTAATTCGATCTTGAAATAATACAAGAATTGAAGAAATATGCAATACTTAGCCTTGAAATAAAGATAAAATAGCAGAAACAGTAGTTCCGGGAGCAAGGCTTACGGGCACAACAATAATAAAATCAAAAAGTAAGAAGGTAAAATTATATAAAGCTTTGAATAGATTATAGCGCAAGTTTGCCAGAAAATTCTTGTCCTTTACAATGATAACAGAGCTCACTATTTATAGTTGTACCTAGGGAACAAGGTTCTAGGATCATGCCCTTCTTTAATGTCAATTATGAGGGCCATTGAAAAATTAGTAACGATGAGTATGAATGACAAATTCTTTGTAATAGGCAGTGTACTAAATGTCGTAGAGTATTCTCCATTAAATGTTACCCGGTGACAAGTACTTGTTGCATCTTTATGAGCATCATTCTTTTCGGTAATAAACGGAACAATTGTCTTCGGTTTTAACTATCCTCTGCCTTCGGTTCCACGTATCACTCTCTTATGCAATTACTTAACATAGCATATTTTACCCTATACAACATGATTTATAATCACACTAATGTTTAAGGCTTATTGTATGATACTAATTTAGTCCTACAACACCACGTAAATTGAAACGTTTCTCATTGGTTCCAAGTATTTGGTAGTTGGTACCATTTGAAATTTTTTCTCATTGAATTGCATTAATCGGACTGTTATTTCCTTAATGAACCAAACGTTACAATTTTCTTTGTGAAAGAGGTCGTCTGAACAGACTTCTCAAAACTTGTGAGGCTATAATACCTCTTATCAATCACATGAGCTATAAATTGATAAATTGTATGTTAAAAAAATGGTTTGTTCTAATGTATTACAAGCAAGACAACGGGGACAATATTTTAGTTTTTATCTCATATTAATTAATCATTGAATCTTTGGGTGTATTTGGTACGAAGAAAAATGTTTTACATGAAAAATATTTTTCAGTAAAATGAATAGTTTTATCACTTATTTTCCTTTAGTTTGGTTGATAAGTGAAAATATTTTTCGGAAAATATTTTCTAGTATTTGATTAGAGAGTATAAAATATTTTTAGGACTCTCCTCTACCCACCTTCCCCCAAATTCTCATGTTTCAGTACTCCTTCTCCCCCTCCCCCCCTCCCCCCCCCCCGCAAATTAATTTTTTTCAAGAATTTAATTATTCTTTTCAAAATTCACACAAAACCAAATGAACTAATGTGCTACTTTACTTTTTCAGTTCATACAAACCCAAATGAACTAATGTGTTACTTTACTTTTTAATAGAAGAACAACCTTGAAATTTGAGGTCGATAACTAAAAAGAAAATATTTTATTTTGTTGAAAAAAAATATCCTTTTTACAACATGAAATAAAATTACAACTTTTGTTGAATGAAAAATATTTTTTCTATATCATGAAAAGAAAATACTCCGTTTATTGAAATAAAAAAAATATTTTTTCTACACCAGGAAAAGAAAATACTTAGTTTGTTGAAATAAAAGAAATACTTTTTCAACATCATGAAAATAAAATAATTATTTTGTTGAAATGAACAAAAATACTTTTACTATATCATGAAAAATATATACTTATTTTGTTGAGAAAATAATATACTCTATCTACAACATGAAAAGAAAGTACTCTTAATAATAGTTCTATTTAGGGTGGGTGGTGGACGGGGTTGGGGTGGATGGGTAGGGATGGTTTGGGGAGAGGTGAGTGGGGCTAGATTGGTGGGGATGGGGAATATGGTGGAGAAGGTGGAAAAAGTGTTAACATTAATTTAAAATACTCGTAAATTAATTAAAAATAAAGTGAGGAAAATCTAGAAGCGGAGCACAAAAAGATCAGCTGCCGTAGCTAAAGAGATCGCGGCTTGATGCAATTCCAATGACAAGGAAACATTTTGGTCTTGGCGGCCTTAATTTCATTGAAGAGGCGGAGACATGATTTTAAGATTTTGGGTTCGGGATTCTAATCGTTTGAAGTTATCGAGTTTTAAATTAATAATTTATACGTATTCAATAGAATTTGTAAGACAAATACATGGTTCCAACTAAAATTACTGGGTTCGGCCGAACCCACTTCCGGTACTCTAGCTCCGTCCCTATTTCATTGATTCTTATGATTTTTATGCACATGTGTTTCCTTAAGCATAAACTGGATATACAAATATATATTAGTTTTACGGAGGTTAAATTATTAATACTTGACTCCATGAATTTCATTGAAAAAATGAGCTTACATTACCTAAATTTTTTATTTAGAACATATTCGAGGTTGTATGATAGTCTATTAAAATGAGCTCAATTATAAGTGTATAACTGTTAGCCATGCACTTTATGTGCTTAGTAGGTCTGGTAAGGCGATGAATGTAAGCTTAGCCCAATAAAACTCGTAATGGAAGGACATATTATGGTTTGTATTTTTTCGTATATTACAAGATTAGGATAATATTTATTTGGTTTAACTAGATTTTCCTATTTACAAAAATTAACTAATTTTTTTTATAAAATATATACAAATCCGGCCAGAAGGTATATTTTATGTACAACTTTAATACAATTTTTTGCTATATTGAATTCGGTCAGAAGCTACCATCTACATATAACTTATATATAATTTTTTGTATAGAATATGATCAATAAGCTACACTTTAAATACACCTTACATATAACTCGTACACAATTATGTTAGTTGTATATATTTTATATTTTATTCGTACACCCGACATATAAAATATATACAATTTATGTATGTCTTCTTCTTCGAGTTTCAATCAGAAATTTCAATCAAAACCAACAAGAATTTTTACTAAATTCTTTCAAAATTGAAATATAAACTCCAAAGGATATTCCCAATCATTTGCAACAACACACAATCCAAACAAATAATAATTTATAAAATTCAATTTTTGAATTCAAAGCTTCAAATCTTTTCAATGTCTATTAGTGGAGTTTTTAATGAATTAACAGAGTTGGGAAAACCTTTTCTTCTAAAGGCGAAAAAGCTGAATAATTTGATCAATGACAATAATCGACCATCACATATATAAATTTCTTCCTTGAAAAGGAATCCATAAAGGAACCTATTGAGATTAGAAAAGAAGTGGTAAGGGGACCTAAGTGTAATTACATTGACTTTAGGGATCCAATAGATAGTTAGTTGAGAGGTGCACGTGAGTTAGTTAAAACAGTACAACTTCAAAAGTTAGTTCTGCATTGTTCATTTTACACATAACAAAAGAAATGAAAGTTCTCCGCCTTCTCTCTAGTTTCTCTTTCTAACCTCTTCTCTTCAATTATTCATTGCATGCGTTAGATCTGTGATAAACTCGTTGTAATTCAACATTCTAACATGGTATCAGAGCAACGATTGCTGGATTAGGAGTAACTCTCAGTGATTAGCAATATTGAAAGTCAATTAAGCTCAACAATGGCGTATGATGAAATTGCAAAGCTTCCTTACAGCTATCCACTCTTCCTAAATGATTCAGATGGACCAGGAACTGCGCTCATTTCGCTTAAACTCACAGGGCCAGAAAGTTATGCCCTGTGGAGTCGATCTATGCGAGTGGCGTTGCTGGTTAAGAATAAATTAGGGTTTGTGGATGAAACTTGCCTTACAAGCTCGTTTCGAGGAGATTTAGCAACATAATAGGAGAGAAGCAACACAGTGGTATTGTCATGGTTGAGCAGTACTGTTTCTGGAGAATTGGTGCTAAGCATCATGTATGCCTTAAGTGTGAAGAAAGTTTGGGACGAATTTAAGAAGAGTTTGATAAATGTGACTTGACTAGAATTTACAAGCTTTGTACAGAGATTGCAACCCTAAGACAAGGTATTGATTCTGTGATTAGCTATTTTTCAAAATTAAAGGATCTTTGGGATAAATTAGATATATTAACACCATGCCTTTATGAGATTGAGAGGAATCAAGTCCCTATGTAGATCACTTAGTGAGACAGAGGCTGTTGCAATTGTTAATGAGATTGAATGAAAGTTACAATCATATTAGGAGTGATGTTATGTTAAAAAGGCCAATGCTAACCGTTAATCAAGCTTATTCAGTGGTAGTGCAAGAGGAAAGCCAAAGGAGGCTAGGTTTGGTAGAGGTTAACAAGGATCCCTTAACAATGCTAGTAGGCAAAGGTCAGACTTGTAAGAATAAGAAGCCAGGATTGATCTGTGAATACTGCGGATACAAAGGACATTTAAAGGAGAATTGTTACAAGATCATAGGTTATCCACCTGATTTCTAGAGCAAGACGAAAGGGAAGTACAATCCAGGAAAGCCATATGCCAACATTGCAAATACAGAAGAAGATGTGAGTGTGAAAAATCAATTCCAGCAAGTAAATTACTCCACAAAAGATCAGTACAAACACTTGGTAAGCTTGTTGACAAAGTCCACAGTTGGTGAGAACAGTTCAAACTCAGTTGGCTCTTCCAATTTAGCAGGTACTGTATCTTTGTTATCCAATGCACAATTCTATGATTGGATAGTAGATTCATAAGCCTCTCATCATATTACTTTTTTGTAAAAATATACTGGAGAGTATTAATGAGATAGACAAACAAAATAGTGAGAGAGTACAAATTCCCATAGGATCAAAATATGAAATCATACATACAAGAGATGCTATATAAACGGAAACACAAAGAATTACAAATGACCTTCATGTTCCAGATTGTAAGTTTAACTTGCTTTCAGTGTCAAAGTTGACTAAAGAACTGTGTTTCTCAGCCTGCTTCTACCCTGATTTTGATATCTTTCAGGGACTTTACAATGGCAAGGTACTGGGGATTGGTACGGAGAATAATGGTCTATACATATTGAAAGAGAGAAGGTAGTAGCAGCAACATCAATACAAAAGGAATCTATAAATACCACACTATAGCATCAAAGATTAGGACATGCATCACCAATGGAAATGCATCATTTACTAGACTTGAAGAATAAATTGAACTATAAAATACAAAAAGAATGTCACATTTGTCCACTATCCAAGCATAGTAGACTGAAATTCCCTACTAGTAACATCAAGTATAGTTGTAGCTTTCAGCTTGTGCACATTGATGTATGGGGTCCATATAGGACTGGAACTTATGATATAAAGCATTAATTTACTACACTAGTTGATGATTTTAATAGATATACTTGGGTCTGCTTATTGAACTCAAAGTGTGAAGTGATAACTGTACTAAGAGATTTTCTGTCATTAATAAAGAATCAATTTGGCACAACAATTAAAGTTCTGAGATCTGACAATGCAACTGAGTTATTTAATGCCAAGTGTGATGAGTTGTTGTCCTCATATGGTATTATACATCAGAGTAGTTATCCCTATACCCCTCAACAAAATGAAGTAGTAGAGAGGAAGCATAGGCATGTTGGAAAAAGTACTTATATTTCAGAGTGGTTTACCAATTAGGTTTTGGGGAGACTGTGTGAAAACTACGGTATACCTCATTAACAAACTACCTATAAGGGCACTAAAAGGTAAATCACCTTACGAAATATTACATGGAAAGTCTCCTAAGATAGAACACTTGAGAGTATTTGGATGCTTGTGTTATGCAAGCACCTTGCCCAAAGGTGACAAACTATCACCATGAGCAAGAAGAAATGTTTTGATAGGATATTCAGAAACACGGAAAGGTTATAGGTTATTTGATCCAGATTCAAAAACTTTTCTAGCTATGAGGGTTGTTAGCTTCATAGAAAATGTCTTTCATTTCAAATAATCAGTAGAACCCTTTGAGGATCTTCTCTCTTCTTTATCAGCAGACCTCCCCGAGTGTGAAGGACATCAACCTCAACAGATATCTGAACCATCTCTTAATCAGATGTCCCATGAAATAGAAGTTGATATTGTCACTAATGAGGAGGGTGCACAAGTGGAAGAAGATGAAGTTGTAGATGATGTAGATGAAGTTATTCATGCAACAGATGCGGAGATGGATTATGCAGCAGGCACATCAGTTGGTGAACCAATACATGAAGAGTCTGACATAGATTTATTACCTGAACTAATCACTACAACACCTGAGCATTCAGAAGTTGTTGGTATAAGGAATCCCACTAGAGGAATCAAGCCTCCAATATAGAATAAAAACTATATCACTTGTTGGACTCCATCAAGGGGTAATGTTCACTCAATCACCAACCATGTTCATTATGATCATCTGCCAGGCCACTACCAATCTTATTTGGAAGACTTCTTCACAACCATAGAGCCTTCTTTCTTCAGGGAAGCCTCACAAGATATTCTATGAATAGATGTCATGAGGCAAGAGATACAAGCTTTTGAGGACAACAATATATGGTAAATGATTGACCTACCCTAAGGGAAACAAGTTATAAGTTCAAAATGGGTCTAGAATATAAAATACAAGGCTAATGGAGAAGTTGACAGGTTCAAGGCTAGATTGGTAGCAAAAGGATACACACAACAAGAAGGTCTAGATTATCATGAGACCTTTTCGCATGTTGCCAAGATGGTAACAGTCATAAATCACTACTAGAAAAATGTTAATTTCTGACCTTTGCGACTGAATATATAATGGTCGCTAATGCGACTAAATTTGTGACTGCAGTAGTCGAAAAATGATTTTAATTTTATTACCTATTTTTCTAAAATAATATTGACTGCTATTCCCACTAAAGCAGTGGGAAAACAACAGGGGAATTTTCCGCCTTCACATTTGCGACCGATTCCGTCGCAAAGTCAAAAGTTAAAAAAATATGTTGACCTAATAAACTGACTGCATTGGTCGAAAATATAAAATTTAAATAAAAAATATATATTTTACACCTTGCAACCGCGGTAGTCGGAAACCCAAATTAAAAACAGATCCATATTTCCTCAGTTTCTTTCAGTGATCTCTCTCTGTCTCTATCTTTTTCCTCTCTACTTTTTCTTCCACTGACCTATCGACTGACGACGACAAACAATGATTGAAGACGGAGGCAAATGGTGGTTGATGACGGCAGGCATCAATGCGAAGATCTGTAAAATCCCCTCTTCTCGATTAGTGTCTCTCATTCTTATTACGTAGAAACTTTGTGGGTTTAATCATCTAGTATAATTTCGAATTTCTTAACAAATAATTTCACTTGCATTGGTATTTATCAGTTAAAGAAGTAAAAAATATTCTGTAATTTTGCTTCATTAATGGCTATTTTGGTGAAGATTTGATTTGCATAATTTCATGACCATATTAAGGGTGTGACTGAGATGGGATGGGAGACCATGTGGTAATGAGGAGGAAGTTCAGGCGACTCTGGTGAATTTTGAAGCTGAAACATACTGTAGTAGGGAAGGATCTGTTTTAATGAGAGGAAACAAAGCTTTATACATGAGATTTTCAAGCCTATCAGCACTTTTTAGCACGAAATACTTTTCCAAATTGGCTGGAAGATTGATTATATAAAGGAATCTGATAAAACTTGCATAGTAGTATTCTTTCATATTATCTTTCTTTAGTGAAAATTTTGGGGTGAGCACCCTCCACTTCTAACCAAGAGGTTGTGAGTTCGAGTCACCCCAAGAACAAGGTGGAGAGTTCTTGAAGGGAGGGAGCAGAGGATCTATTGGAGAGTTCTTGAAGGGAGGGAGCAGAGGATCTATCGGAAACAGCCTCTCTACCCCAGGATAGGGGTAAGGTCTGCGTACACACTACCCTCGCCAGACCCCACTAGTAAAATTATAGTGGGTTGTTATTGTTGTAATAAAAACTTTGGGGTTGTGAGCTGTAAAACTTGCATATAAATCCAGTAGCTAGGGATGTGAGCTGTACAACTTTGTTTATTCAAAATCATTGGGAACAAGACTATTGGTATACGTGTGGGGTTCTTTCTTTCTGGATGAAAATGAGATCTAATTTTCACTACCTCATCCAAATATGTCTGTTCTTTAATTGCCATTAGGATACAGCCATTGCTAACACAGAAGGGCATGTTAGTATAGTTTAATGGTTTTCTATTAGTCAAAGGTTCTCATTATACTGTTTTACAGTAATTATGAATTTGGTAAATTGAAAAGTAAGACAAGTAATGTACTATACCCAGTTAAATCATATTGATAATATAATATAAATTGAAACATAAGACAAGAATGCTGATGAATGAATCATGCTAGTAAAATATCAATAATAGTTCTTTATTCAGTGAAAAGTTTATTAATTGGACACTTCTTAGGGGCTCTTCACTGATGGTTGGATCAGGCCCATTTTTAAGATTTTTTTGTTCAAGCAATTGGACATGAGGTTTGTTACTCAGTGAAGTTATAGCAATGAGAGGAAAACAAAAGAAGAGTTGTGAAGGGATATTTATCACTTACTTAAAAGAGTGATTGTTTGATTTTTAGGATATCAAACATGCTTTATTCGCATGTGGTTGGTGGCGCAAAGAAAGGTAGAACCTACGATCTTGGATCACAACATTCCGTAGGTCGGTCTACGACATTGTTGTCTGGTGATGCGAGTTATTCGCAGAATCACGAAGAGGTGGAAGCATTATAAAAAGAAGTTAAAGAGTTGAAGGAGGAACAAAAGAAAGAACGCGCAAATTTTAACAAATTGCAGAGTCTAGTGGAGAAATTTATAAGCAAACGTCCATTTGATCCTTTGAATGGTGAGGATGGCAGGGATAATGAGTTTTAGTTTGTTGTGGTTGTGATGTTTGAGACATTATTATTTTTTATAGTTGGATGTTTAGACTTGGTAATGTTTAAACTTGACTATGATTGTAATGTTTTAGATTAGATTGAATGGTGCTAGAATGTTTAACTCTTTTTGGATATTTTAGTTACAAATATTTATGTTTTCTATAATTGTTTGCATTTTATGGATTTGATTAGTTGAAATGGTGGATTTATTGGTTGGAATGGTGGATTTATTGGTTGGCATTGTGGATTAATTGGTTAGTTGTTGTATATTTAATATTGGCGGGTGGTGCTGCTTTAAAAGAGTTGGAATCTGTCAAATAATTCTAGTTTTTCGACTGATTTTCGACCACAGTAATCGCAAAGCGCTTCAAAATTTTTCAGATTCATGAACATCTGTGACTACTATAGCGGGAAAGTTAAATAAAAAAATAATATTAAATTAGATTTGCGACTACAGTCGTGGAAAATATAAATAAATAAATAATTTTAATTGAGTTTTGCGACCACAGTAGTGGAAAAACTCAAATAAAATAAAAATATTGTATATTATTTATGACCACTCTGGTGAGAAAGATTAAATAAAATTATAATTATATATACCGTTTGCGACCGAAGTAGTGGAAAAGTTAATATAAAATTAAAATTTAATTTAAAAATTTTGCGACCACGTCAGTCGGATAGTTGACGACATTTATTAGTCATTTTTCTATTTTGACTTTGCGACCGATATAGTCGCAAATTACGGACGGATTCGGTTGCAAACTATTTCAGACCAGCTATTTTGCGACTACGCCTTTCGATCTGAAAATAGTTGGAAACTAGCATTTTCTGACCGCTTTTCGACTATTTAGGCAGTCAAAAAATAGCCATTTTCTAGTAGTGAATGTCATCATCCTAGCAACCTATGAGGGTTGGAACCTTTATAGTATGGATGTCAATAATGCATTATTGCAATGAGACTTAATGGAAGAAGCTTATATAGACATATGCATGTAATGACCCGATCAGTCATTTTAAGAATTAACGTCCTGTTCGGTGGCATAAAGTCTCAAGCAATTTCGTATTATGTGTTATGACTTGCGTGTATGGCCGAGTTCAGCTTTCGGATGATTCAGGATCAATTTGGAAGAAGGATTCATGTTTTAGAAGTTTAAGCGATAAGAGTTGACCGGAGTTTTGATTTTTATGTAGACGACTCTGAAATGTCATTTTGATGATTCTAATAGCTTCGTATGGTGATTTTAGACTTAGGCGTGCGTCTAGATTTAGATTTGGAGGTTCGTAGAATAATTTGAAGCATTTCGGCGAAAATTAAAAAGTTAAAGTTTTTGGAAGGTTGAGAGGTTTAACCAAGAGTTGACATTGGTGATATTGGGATCGGATTTTGATTCTGAGAGTTGGATTTGCGCCATTATGTCATTTGAGACTTGTATGCAAGATTTGATGTCATTCGGAGTTGATTTGATATGTTTCGGCACGAGTTTGGAAGTTGGAAGATTTGAAAGTTTATAAGTTCGATTTGTGGTGCGATTCGTAGTTTCGACGTAGTTTAATGTGATTTGAGACCTCGAGCAGGTCCGTGGTATGATTTGGAACTTGTTGGTATGTTTCGACAGGGCCTCGGGGGCCTCGGGCTTATTTCGGATAGGTTACGGACTATTTTCTCATGTTTTCGATAGCCGTTATGATATTTGGTGTCCTCTTAGACGCGATCGCGAAGTTCATTCCGCGTTCGCGTAGGCTGTTTTGGTGGCTGGACCTTTTCCTCTTTGCGTTCACATAATTCTGCCCGTGATCGCGTACGTGTGTATCCTCCTTCATCGCGTTCGCGTAGCACAGCTCAACAACTGGTATATTTTCTCTTTCGCGGTTGCACATTCTGGTTCGTGACCGCGTAGTATATTTCTTGGGGGCAACAACTGTTCCTTTATTCGCGATCGCATGAGTTCATCCGCGACCGCATAGTATATTTTTGGGACAGTAGTTATTTTCTTCTTTGCGATAGCATTATTTCTTCCGCGACCACGATGTGCAAATGCCTGGGAAGCAGAATATATTTTTCAAAATCGTGGGTTTTGTCCATTTTTCATCTTTTGAACTAGAGACTTCGGATTTGAGCGAATTTATAGTGGTTCTTCACGTGGTTATTTGGAGTAAATGATCTTTATCCTGTTTTGATTTTATTTCATGGTTTTATCTTGGTTTTCATTATTAAATTAGAGAATTTAGTTGGAAATTTGGGAAAATTTGTAAAATCTTTAAAAGTGTAAAATGATGATTTGAACGATGAATTGATATCGGAAGTTGATAATTTTGGTATGCTTGAACTCATATCAGAATGAGTGTTCGGATTTTATAAATTTTATCGGGTTCCGAGGTGCGGACCTAGGGGTTGACTTTTTAGTTCTTGTTAAAGATTGAAACTTTATTATTCAGAATTGTTTCCTATGAGTTTTATTTATGATTTGAAGTTATTTTGGCTAGATTTGGGCCGTCCGGAGGTTGTTTCACTCGAGAAGGTCATATTAGAGTAACGATCTAGCTTCCTTGAGGTAAGTATCTTGCCTAACTTTGTGTGGGGGAACTACCCCTTAGGATTTGAGTCTTTGGTGCTAATTGTGTCATGTGAAGGTCGTGTACGTGAGGTGACAAGTACGTGGTCGGGCATATTTATGGAAATTTGACCGTTTAGGGCTCTTAGGTTCTTATGTCCATTAAATATGAAGTTGTTTTGTCATGTTAAATTCTCAATTTACTAAATTCACCCTTACGTATCTTATTTGGAATTAATTGCTACATGTTTTACCTTTATTGTCGATTAAACTCTTATGTGCCTTAACTGAAGTTGTTGCCTCTTTTATTGCTATGCTATCCTTTCCGTAATTGTTTATCCTTGATTGAAGTTATTATTATCTTTTCCATAATTGCCCATCATTAGTTGAAGTTGTTATTATCTTTTTCATAATTTGCTATCCTTAATTAAATTTGTCATATCTCTTTCGTAATTGCTCAACCCTAAATGATGTTTTGTTATCCCTTATCATTGTTGACTTGTCCTTATTTGGAATCATTGATTCATATTATCCCTCTTATCGTTGAATTGTTCTTTAGTGGAATCATTGCTACACATTATCTCTTCCTTGTTGAGATATTCTTGTTGAGACCATTATTCCCTGTTGTGCCTTTCTTTGTGAGCTCGTTCTTCCGTTTCTTCGTGTTTTAAATTTCCTGAGTTGATTTACTTGCCGTATTCTCGTATTATTGTCGTTGTTATTATATTCAGTGTTTTTGAGCCGAGGGCTATGTGTGGTTATGATATTGAAACTGTTTTGAGGAAATATTGCGGCATGTAGGCACATATTGTGAAAGTCATTTATTTGAGTTGTTATGATTTGGCTTACGTGTTTTTGCTGAGATAATTGTTATGTTGTTTGCACGAGGTTTCTGCCGTACTATTGTTATTGTGTTACATGAGGTTTATGCCGGGTTGTTATTATTATTGATACGCATGCGGTGGTATAAGGTCTGGGTGTTGAAACGCACGCGGTGAGATAAGGTGGGCTTGAAACACATGTCTAGTATGGGAACTACTAGAAGCCATGCAGTTATGGGCTGTAATATGGGCACAAGATGCCAAGTGATTAGGGTTCATGAATTGGGACTCGTGATCAATGATTATGAGGTTCGGTACCTCATGGAAATGCTTGAATAGATCGGGTGTGAAAGCGGTTGTTCTGATTGAGTTGTTGTTGGTTTTTCCTTTATTTGGTTTCACTGGACTTAGATTGTGATTAGCTTACTCTACAACATTATTACGTGACTGCTTCCTGTTAATATTATTGTTGCTAATGTATCATTGCAAGTATTGTTTGGTATTTCTTATTCTGCTTAGCTTTATATTAATATTGTTTCTCTGTTAGTTCACCTTCACACTTGCTTAGATTGTTTAGTCCGGTAGGTGTCTTGATTGTCCCTCGTCACTACCCCACTGAGGATAGTCTTAATACTTACTAGATACCACTGTGGTGTACTCATACTACGCTTATGCACATTTTTGTGCAGATTCAGGTATCTCTGTTGTTGTTGATTATTAGCTAGCCGGTCGAGCATTGCTGTGGAGACTCAAGATAAACTTGTCGTCGTGTTCGCAGGCCTCAGAGTCACCTTCTGATATTGTACTTGTACTGTTTAATTTCCATTCCTAACAGTTGTATTTAGGGATTCTTCTAGTAAACTCAGTAGAGCTTATGACTTGTACTACTAGTTTAGGGATGCTATTTTATGTTATAAATGTTGAGTTCATTTAGCAATATCCGATTTTTGTTTAATATTTCTGTTGGTTAATTTCTATCAATTTATTCAGTAAGTGTTAGGCTTACCTAGTCGTAAAAGCTAGGTTCCATCACGACATCCTACAGAGGAAAATTGGGATCGTGACAAGTTGGTATCAGAGCTCTAGGTTCATAGGTGCTACGAGTCATAAACGAGTTTAGTAGAGTCTTGCGGATTGGGACGGAGATGTCTGTACTTATCTTCGAGAGGCTACATAACTATTAGGACAATTTCGCTTCTTTCATTCCTATCGTACGAGTTCATTGATCTTGGAATTTAAACCCTTGTCATTCTATTCTCTCATAAGTGGTGAGGACACGAGCTGTAGTTACCGACGATGCTGCCCTCAGAGCCGGTATTACTAGGGCCAGGGCAGAGAACAACTTAGGCTTGTGAGGTTTAAGAAGTACTATCCTGCTACTTTCAGTGGGTTGGTTTCAGAGGATGCGCATGGGTTCCTAGGGGAGTACTACCAAATTCTTCGCACTATGGGTATTGTGGAGATGAGTGGGGTTGCTTTTACTACGTTCCAACTTATGGGAGCGACATACTAGTGGTGACGAGTGTATGAGTTGGGTAGTTCGGCTGATGCAACTTCACTTTTATGTACTCAGTTTTAAGAGGTATTCTTTAGAGAATTTGTTCCCCAGACCCTTTGGGAAGCGTGGCACGCAGAGTTTGAGCAGCTGTGACAGGGAACTATGTCGGTGTCAGAGTATGCCGTTAGATTTAGTGATTTGTCCAAGCATGCGCCTACTTGGGTTTCTACAGTCCGAGAGCGAGTCCGTAGGTTCATTGGGGGGCTAAGTCATGATATTCGGTTTAACATGGCTCGGAGTGGAGTCAGATGTTCCATTCAGCAGGTAGTAGAGATTGCTCGGTGATTAGAGGGCATGCGAGATCAGGAGAGAGATGGCAGAGAGGCTAAGAGGCATCGCAGACCGGGAGGATATACTGGTCCTTATTTTGGAAGCAGAGTACGACATGGTAGAGGTTTTGTGGGTCAGCCAGTTTTGTTTGCATTACAGGCTTCACACGGTGTTTCAGGTACCCATGGGTCTCAGGGCACCCGCACCGAACAACTTTCATAGCCATGCCAGTGGAGAGGTTGCTTTGAGTGTGGAGATACCAGCCACATGGTGAGAGATTATCCCAGACTCCGGACATATATCTCACAGTGAGGCATTCAAGCTATGAGTTCTATTCCAGTTGCTGATATCCCCGCACCGCTAGCTTGGGGTACATGTCATGTGAGCAGAGAGCGCCCGAGAGGGGGAGGACCAACCCATTGATGTGTTTTATATAGTAGGGATGAGGCCGCTACACCAGATAATGTCGTACATGTATGGGTTCGAATTGTTATAGAGGAACATCGTTCGTATTTTGTTTCGGTTCTGCTTATCGGGGTGAATTCTCCTGTTTTTCTTCACATATGGGCGAGTTTCATGATTTTGTACTCTGTTTATGTGTTTACCCCTATTGGGAGATTCTATAGTGGTAGCCCGTGTCTATCGTATTGTTTTAATTCATTACTGAGAGTTATGAGACTATAAGTGACTTCCTGTTACCCATTACGGTAGGTTTTGATGTGAGTTTTGGGTAGTTGGCTACGATTTGTGATTTAAATGCCCTACTGGTGTGGAAGTTCAGTATGTGTTGTGATTTTGTTGGCGGAATTGAATTAGAGGAAGGTTTTGGTTGGTATGATATGTATTCTACTTGTGACTCGGAGTTGAGGGTGATACCCTCGCGGTTTCATGTGATTTGATGTGTTTGAACTAGGATGCTGATAAGTAGGGATTTTAACCTATTAATTGCTCTATTTTACTTGTGTTTTGGGCCAAAAATGCATGAAGGTATTCCCGGAAACTAACTTAATATGCTTGCTTGCACGGATTGTTCAAAATGAGACAAAGGAGCCATAATCAACTCATAAAGGAGTCAAAACGTGAACAAAAACCAAAACTGGGCCAAGAGGTATGGAACGCAGACCGCGACAAATAAGTGCGGCAGCGAAAGTATCAATGTGGACGCGGCCATTATTTCGAGGTCCGTGATATGAAGAATCAGAGAGATGGTTTTTTAGGCACAAACATGAACGCGGACAGCGACAAGAAGATGCGGTCGCGAAAGTATCAGCACGGCCGCGATGGGAATTCCGCGGACCGCGGTTGCTAAGGTTCAGAGAGTGCTTAATTCAAGCAAAAATGAGAAGGGCGGTCCGAGTCAAAGTTGCCCGGCTGCGAAAGTCTCTCACGCGGACGTAATGGAAATTACGCGGTCCGCAAAACAAGGTTCAACCCAGGTTCAGATGTGAAGAAATGCGGACCGAGATCAGAATTATGCAGCCGCGAAAGCAAGTGTGCGGCCGCCGTCAGAATTATGCGGCCGCGAAACTTCCGCATGGGTATTTTTGTTCGAAAATTTCAGCTTAGTATAAATAGATCTTTTTGTCAATTTTAGGTTATGTTATGTTTTTGCTAAGTACGTGAGACAACTAGATTTTCCCTTTTGGGAAATTTTATATTAGATTTAACTTATAACATTAGATTTTCATCTTTTAATTTTGTATTATGGATTATATCTTCTCTTTATCTTTGATTTATGCTATTATTATGAGTAGCTAGACCCATAGCTAGGGTTGTGACCCAACCCTAGTGTGGGTATTTAATGGGTACTGAATTTTAGGGCATGAATGTTTATGGATTAGTGATATTTAGCCTAATATTTCTTTTAGATTTATAGAATTAGTGGTTGCAAACACTGATTCATGCCTTTATGACTTGGTCTCTTCTTGAGAAAGAGGGATTAAGTTTGGGAAAACTAGGCTAATAAGGAATTGGGGTGAACTCAGGAAATTGATAGCCCCAATTAAAGGGTTAAACCTAGAGATTGTAATACCCGACTTGAGCTAATATCACATGACCTGCATGAATACCCACTTGGACTTGAGAAAGCCAAATTTGGCAAAATCACTCAAACTATCGAGAGATATAGAGTGAGTACTTGGGTGTGATAGCTATATTACGATCCCAAATTAATCAAGCTTGCCCTAGATTCTTACTACCCGTTAGATGTCCACCTAGGCGAAAGTCACTACCCTAGTCCTTTTAAACACTTGAAAACTAGCATCAAAATTATTGTACTTAGCTTTAATCATTGCATACAATATAATAGAATTAGAAGTAGAATCAACACCATCATGTTTGGAAGTGCAATTAGGAACAAAACACGCATCTAGACTTAGATAAACCTAATTCCAAATCAATTAACTCCCTGTGGAAATCGATCCCGACCTTGTTAGGTAAAACTGCATCGACCATCCTCGCTACTCAATACTGGTGTAGGTTTGGACCCGATCAATTTTTGGAGCCGTTGCCGGGGAGTTAGATGGTGTTAGCTATATATCTAACTATTTGTGTGTTTTGTTTTTCTTTCCTTCCGTTTTTCTAATTTTTGTGTGTCAATTGCTTTTAGGTACCAAATGGCTCTTAACGAGGCCCTCAGCCATATTCCTCAGGGGGAGGAGGTAGATGAAAATGAAGTGGATGAGGTTCACCTTGAACCTCAAGTACAAAGAAGAGGACGCCCGCCTCATGACAACGTTCCAAACCCTCCCCCACCTCCTCCAAGGGCAGTACACCGAGTGTTGCCCAATGTAGGCTACGCAAGCACAATTGTCCCGCCCCTGATTCGGACGGGCAATTTTCAAATAACCAATGACATGCTTACTCTATTGGAACAACTGGGTTTCTTCACCGGAGCTACGCATCAGAACGCATATAAGTATCTCAAAGGTTTTGTAGACACATGCTGGGGGAGCAAGCAGACGAATGTATCTGAAGACACTTTGAGGTTGAGGCTTTTCCCTTTCTCACTTAGAGGGAAGGCTTTGGATTGGCTTGAGAAGCTACCCAACCATTCCATCACCACTTGGGATGAGTTGGCCGAGAAGTTCATAGCAAAGTTCTTTTCTCCGGGACATATGGCAACATTGAGAGATGAAATCCTTACTTTTAAATAAGAACCAAATGAACCGTTACATGAGATTTGGGAACGGTACAAGATAATGATCAAAGAACATCCAAACAACGATATGACTGAAGCAATGATCCAATAAACCTTTTATAGGGGTATCAACACAACTAACCAGTGTGTGGTGAATCAACTCGCAGGAGGTAACTTCATGAACACACCATATTCAGAAGCATGTGAAATATTAGATGAGATGGCGGACACTTCTTTAGCTTGGCAAAGTCGAGCCAATGTTCCTCAGGGTGACCCCAATGTTATCCACCTTCACAAGGAACTCCATGATCACTGACAAGCCATAACAGAGTTGACAACTACCATGACTCAGTTAACCAAGGTACAACTTCAGTAGGTTCAGGAGCCAAAGCAAGTAAATGCCGTGGAAAGAGTGAATGTAATGGTTAACAAGAGGAGACAAAGAGGTCAACAAGTTCAACACAATCGGGATCAATTTGAGCAAAGTGGTAGTGGGTACAACCAAGATGAATCTTATGACGATCAAAGTGAAGAGGTTCAATATGTGAACAATTACCAAGGTTAATAGAGCAATGCTCCAAATCAACAACAGTGGAGATCATAGGGAAACAATCAAAATTGGGGCAACCAAGGCCAAGGGAATTGGAATAGTGGCAACAACAATAATCCAAACAATTGGGGGAACAACAATCAAAATTGGGGGAATCAAGGAAATACCCAATGTAATTGGGGTGGCAACAATAATAGTAATTGGGGAGGCAATGGAAACCAAGGGGGTTGGAACAACAATAATCAAGGGAACCGGGGGTCGGGCACTCAAAGGCCCCCGATGTATCAACAACCAAACAACACACCTCCATATCCATCACAAGGGCAAAGTTCTTCCAACAATGATATGGGACAAATAGAAAGTATGTTCAAGCAAATGATGGAAAGAAACGCCGACTCTGATGCCCAAATAGCCTCCCATAACAGTTTTATCTGCAACTTGGAAGTCCAAATGGGACAAATTTCTCAAGCCTTGAATACTCGACCTAAGGGGGCACTACCAAGTGATACGGTAGTAAACCCGAAGTATGGAAATAATAATAGCCATGCTATGGCGGTGACTACAAGAAGTGGTAGAGGTGAAGTTGCTAGTACCTCCAATCCAAGAAAGATCGTGAATGATGATGTGGTTGTGTAAGAAGATGATAAGATCCAAGCCAATGATGAGAATGTGAATGATGAAGTGAGGATAAATATTGATGACAATGTGGAGGAGGCACAAAATGATGTGAACCTGTCTAGGGAACATGTGATCGACATACCGAAAATGGTAGTGCCCAAAGCCAAGGCTCCTTTGCCAAGGCCTCCTCCACTATATCCTCAAAGGCTCGCAAAGCAAAACAACTAGAACCAATTCAATAAATTCATTGATATGATGAAAAGTTTGTCCATAAATGTACCTTTGGTTAAAGCTCTAGAACAAATGCCGGGATATGCCAAGTTTATGAAGGACTTGGAAACAAAGAAGAGGTCAATAAACTGTGAGACGATCAGAATGACACATCAAGTGAGTGACATTGTGCATTCCATGGCTCCAAATCTAGAAGATCCCTGTGCCTTTAAAATTCCATGCACTATCGGTAGTGCCAATTTCGCGAAAGCCTTGTGCTATTTGGGAGCGAGCATTAATTTGATGCCATATTCTGTGTTCAAGACATTGGGGATTGGGCAACCAAGACCTACTTCCATGAGGTTGCAAATAGCAAACATGACAATGAAGAGGCCGCTGAGGATTATTGATGATGTTCTAGTTCGAGTCGACAAGTTCATTCTTCCCGCAGATTTTGTGATTCTCGACTGTGAAGTTGACTATGAGGTGCCAATCATATTGGGGAGACCTTTCCTAGCAATAGGAAAGGCATTGGTTGATATGGAAGCTCGGGAGCTCACCTTCCGGGAGGG
The DNA here is from genome assembly GCF_000390325.3 of Nicotiana tomentosiformis. NCBI lineage: Eukaryota > Viridiplantae > Streptophyta > Magnoliopsida > Solanales > Solanaceae > Nicotiana > Nicotiana tomentosiformis. The sequence continues at coordinate 20,366,697 of NC_090819.1, forward strand.
CGATGAAAACGTTGTGTTCCACATATGCAAGTCAATGAGGCAGCCTAATAGCAACGAAGTATGCTCTTTTGTGGATCTTGTAACAGAGGTGATTGTTGATGACATGAGTGCTATGATCAATGTGGAACAACCTATGGAAGTTGTGTTGTTGAATCATGAGGATGATGAGAAGGTAGGCTTGATAAAATATGCAAATGCTTTGCAAGGAATGGGATCCTACACATATGGACCCCGTAAACTGTCCTTAGACCTTAAGAACTGGAAGACTCCGCCAACAAAGCCCTCAATCGAGGAGCCACCAACATTGGAGTTAAAGCCCTTGCCTTCACACCTCAGGTATAAGTTCTTAGGCCCTTGTTCCACATTACCTGTTATTCTTTCTTCGTGCTTAACTAACGTGCAGGTAGATTCCACCCTTGCGGTGCTTCAAAGAAGGAAGAAAGCAATAGGTTGGACATTGGCGGATATTCGGGGTATAAGCCCCGCCTTCTGCATGCACAAAATCATATTTGAGGAAGATGCCAAACCCACCGTGGAACATCAAAGGAGGTTGAACGAGGCCATGCAAGAGGTAGTCAAGAAAAAAACATCAAGTGGCTAGATGCAGCGGTTGTGTACCCCATTTCTGATAGTTCATGGACTTCGCCGGTAAAATGTGTCCCAAAGAAGTGGGCATGACTGTGATCACAAATGATAGAAATGAATTGATCCCCACAAGAACTGTCACCGGTTGGAGGGTATGCATGGATTATAGAAAGCTGAACAAAGTGACCCGTAAAGACAATTTTCCATTGCCATTTCTTGACCAAATGTTGGATAGACTTGCCGGGCGTGCTTATTATTGCTTTTTGGATGGGTACTCCGGGTACAACCAGATTCTCATTGCACCTGAAGACCAAGAGAAAACCACCTTCACCTGTCCGTATGGCACATTTGCATTCTTACGTATGCCGTTTGGTTTGTGTAATGCACTGGCTACCTTTCAGCGGTGTATGATGGCAATATTTACGGATATGGTGGAGGACTCCCTCGAGGTATTCATGGATGATTTCAGTGTTGTAGGGGATTCCTTTGAAGAATGTTTGGATAATCTTGATAAAGTGTTGGCCCGATGTGAGGAGACCAACTTAGTGCTTAATTAGGAGAAGTACCACTTTATGGTCGAGCAGAGCATTATCCTCGGCCATAAGATCTCCAAGAACGGTATTGAAGTGGACAAAGCAAAAATTGAAATGATATCAAAACTCCCTCCTCCGACTTCCATCAAGGGAGTGAGGAGCTTTCTTGGTCACGCAGGGTTTTACCGTAGGTTCATCAAGGATTTCTCAAAAATGGTGAACCCCTTGTGCAAGTTGTTGGAAAAAGATGCCAAGTTTGTGTTCAATGATGATTGCATGAAAGCTTTTGAGGTACTCAAGTATAGGTTGACTATCACTCACATCATTACCGCACCCAATTGGAGCTTACCATTTGAGCTCATGTGTGATGCTAGCGACGTTGCGGTACGAGCGGTATTGGGGCAAAGAATCAACAAGATATTTTATCCGGTCTATTATGCAAGCAAAACAATGAACGATGCCCAAGTCAACTATAAGGTGACCGAGAAAGAGCTATTAGCCATTGTCTTCGTCATGGAAAAGTTTCGCCCGTACCTCATGGGCACCAAAGTGATTGTGCACACCAATCACACGACACTTCATTATTTGATGAGTAAAAAGGACTCTAAGGCTAGGTTGATGAGATGGGTTCTTCTTCTACAAGAGTTTGACCTTGAAATCATAGACCTAAAAGGGAGTGAAAATCAAGTGGCGGACCATTTGTCCTGCTTGGAAGAGGAGGGGCGGCCCCATGATGGCCTCAAGATTAATGATTCATTCCCAGATGAACAACTCTTTTCCATGTCTATGACTGGGATACCTTGGTTCGCCGATATGGATAACTTTATTGTGACCGGCATTGTCCCGAATGAGCTCTCTTCAAACCAAAGGAAGGAGCTCAAACAGAATTGCTTGGATTATTATTGGGACGAGCCATATCTTTTCAAAATTTGCAATAATGGTGTTATCCGGAGATGTGTTCTGGAAGAAGAGCAATTGAGTATTCTTAAAGCTTGCCATTCCTCGCCCTATGGTGGTCACCATGGTGGGGCGAGAATTGCTACAAAGATCCTAAGTTGTGGATTCTATTGTCCCACCTTGTACAAAGACGCTAGCGAGCTTGTTAGGAGTTGTGATGAGTGCCAAAGAGCTGGTGGAATTTCTAAGAATAATGAAATGCCCCTCACCACTATTCTTGAGAGTGATATTTGCAATGTGTGGGGCATCAACTTTATGGGGCCATTTGTGAGTTCATGTGAGAACACTTATATTCTGGTTGCTGTTGATTATGTTTCCAGATGGGTTGAAGCTGTGGCTTTGCCCAACAATGAGGCACGGAGTGTGGTGGCTTTCTTAAAGAAACATATCTTCACAAGGTTCGGCACCCCAAGGGCTATCATTAGTGATGGGGGTTCTCATTTTTGCAACAAAGCCTTCGACACTTTATTTTCTACGTATGGTGTCAATCATAAGGTGTCAACCCCTTATCACCCACAAGCTAGTGGATAAGTTGAGGTCTCCAACAGGGAGATCAATAGCATATTATCCAAGACTGTTAATACAAACCGTACTTATTGGTCAAGAAAACTTGACGATGCTTTATGGGCCTATTGTAAAACTTACAAGACTCCAATTGGTATGTCTCTGTACCGGTTGGTATTTGGGAAATCATGCCATCTTCCGGTTTAATTAGAGCATAAGTCCGTGTGGGTGCTGAAGAAGTTGAACCTTGAATGGGATGTAGCTTCCAATCTCCGGGTAGAGCAACTAAATGAACTTGATGAATTTTGGTTCCATGCTTATTCCAGCTCATCCTTGTATAAGGATAAAATGAAGTACTTACATAAAAAATATATCCGGAACAAGGAGTTCAAGGAGGGTGACTTGATTTTTCTATTCAACTCTCGGTTACGGATGTTTCCGGGAAAGCTCAAGTCGAAGTGGAGTGGTCCTTTCGAAGTGGTACATGTGGCTCTTTTGGGTGCTCTAGATTTGAAAAACAAGAATGGTGAGATCTTTAGAGTCAATGGGCACCGAGTGAAGCACTACCTTGGCATGATTGATGATAGCCACGTTGTGGCATTGATCCATTTCAAATGATGATGGTAACATGCGTCGTGCCGCGACATTAAATCAGGCGCTTCTTGGGAGGTAACCCATGTGTTTTTCTTTCTTGCTTTTGATTTTCTTCCTAGATTAGACATTGTTTTGAACTAACTTGTTGTGAAGTGTATGTAGGAATTGGTTGTGCAGTGCAGGATTTTGACAGGGAAAAATTTGGCTAAGTGTTGGAAGTTTGCAGATCGCGCCCAAAATATCACGGTCCGCGTAAGCAATTCGAGGTAGCACATTTTTGCTCGCGGACGCATAATTGAAAAGAGCAAGCCAACTCTCTGAAGTTGGACTGTCAAAAAATCCTTCAGAGATCGCGACCGCGTTCCAATTTTGCAAACCGTGTTGAATTTCGCGGGCGCGACCAATATTTCGCGGACCGCGCCCATGTGCTTGAAGCTAGTCTACATAAGGTAAAATAGTGCGGACTGCGATGGTGGGTTCCACAATTGGTGGTGGGTTCCACAATTGATTAAGATGGTGGGTTCCACAATTGATTAATATAAATAAGGATTTCTTAAACATTTTACACTTTTCGAACCCTAACGTTTCACCGCACAAAAAGCACTGTTCATCTCATCGTGCTCTCAATTTTCATCTCATTCACATTAAGAGTTCATTTCCTACTACAATTTTACAACTGGTATGTTCAATTCCATGATGTGATTTTATCTTTTTCTTTTCTTTTCTCTTCGTTTTAATTTTTCTTTCTTAGTTAGGGTTAGATGCATGCCATGATCTCAAATTAATGCATAATTGATACTTAAATACACGTGGGTAGTGTTTATATGCCTAATGGGGGCTGGGGTTAGTAACTTTGCATGGTTAATTGAACTAATTTTTGCACACTTAGTGAAAACCCTAGTTATCAGTGTTCTTAGTGCCGATCCTATTTGAATTTCGCGGCCGCGGTCCATTTTACGCGGTCCGCGATAGGGTAGGCGGCCGCGTTCATTTTTTTTCACTGTCCGCGCTGCCCCAGCTTTTAGTTACTGAGTGATTTCTAAGAGTTTGTAGCCGCGGTCACTTTTACGCGGTCCGTGGTTGGTCCTTCGCGGCTGGGTTCAAGTTTTCGCGGTCCGCGCTTGTGAATTTCTAAGAGTCTGTTAATTGCTTTTGTGACCGCCTTCATTTTTTCGCAGTCCGTGTGTGTCCAAGATCAGAGTATCAGTAGTCTGAACCTGACCTCTTTGTGACCGCATTCACTTTTTTGCGGTCTGCGATGGGTATTTCGCGGCCGCGTCCACTTTTTCGCGGTCCGTGATGCCCTGTTTTGAGAAGCCCTGTTATTCATTTCATCTATACTTCTTTAAGGCATGATTGAACCCAATTCTAATTATCTTTCACTAATTGTGTGTTGCAGAAAATGGTGCGATCTCGTGGAGGAGCAGACAAATCAAAAGGGAGGGCAGAATCCTCCCGAGGCCGGGGCAAAGGAAAGCAGGCTTTGCCCTTAGCAGCTCAAAGAATCATAAGCAAAAAAAAACCCTCACTAGACCTCCTGCCGAATCATCAGACACAAGTGAATATCTCATATCCCGGGAGAGTTTTGAGGGGTAATCTACACAACCTCGACAAGAGGCCCAATCACAACCCTATAGCCTAATCAATGAAGCTGCCTCCTCTTCTGGGTCGTCTGATGGATCAGAGGGAGGTAGTGAGGCATCAGAGCCATCTTCCCCACCTGCTGCAACACCGGCCTCAACAGCTGCTCCTATCAATGTAGATGGGGATGACAAGGTCCCGAATGATGGGAGAGGGTATGATACCAATGTCAGTGGTCTTGCTAGATCAAGGAAGCCCGAGGTGTGGGCGGATAGATTCATGAGCGAGAAAGCATACCTTAAATTCCGGGAATGGTGGCCCCAAAGGTCGCTCACCCTTGAGCGACAGTTTATAGACAGAGATCTCCTTCCCCACAATCCAAATGTCAAAAGGCAATTTGAGGAGAGAAAAGGGTGGAAGTACTTCACCAGCAAGGTTCTTAATGCCAATGAGTACTTTGTCAAGGAGTTCTACGCAAATGTTGCCCACATCAAAAAGGGCATCACTGTGACAAAGGTACGGAACTTGAAGATATACGGTTTGATGGCGACACCTTGAACAAATATGCCGGTTTTGAGGATGAGGAAGCTGTACAATATTTGGAGAAGGTGGATCTAGATGAAGAAGCCCATCCTTGGCTAGCGGAAATAATAGTCATCCCAGGGACAACACCGGCCTGGATCATAGCTGGAGTCCCAATCGCCAGAAACACCCTCATCTTTGAAGCAAAAGGGTGGTGCACGTTTGTATGCAGCCGGCTTGATCCTAGCCAGCATGATAGTGTCATCCCACTCTCTCAGGCGATTATGGCGGGGTATCCAATCAATGTGGGGAACCTCATGTCCCACCACATCTCCAAAGCAACCAGAAAAGGAGAAAGTTCCTACCCCTACCCTAACTTCATCATTATGTATCTCGAGGACCAAAGGGTAGAGGGGAGGCACTATGATACGAAGGTGAAGCCGAAGAAACCTTTCTCCTGGTATAGCCTCCAAGGACCGGACAACCCTAAAGCAAAGGGTAAAGCCACTACCTCCACTGGCTAGTCTGAAGAGTCAAGTGTAGTGGCTACCGGGTCAGAGCCTTCCACAGCAGAGAGACCTTCAGCTGCCATGCCTTCTCCTTCATCCGGGCAATCCATCACTGTGCCACTATCTGTGCCCTCATCTTCTACTTAACCCCAGACTGCACTGCGGGTTTCTCAGACCTTATCCAATATCAACAACTGGATGGAGGCAGCTACATCAAAGCTCTCTGTCTTATCCAGTGCATTAGCAGCACAGTCAACCCCAACACAGCTTCAGGTACCTCCATCAGTGGAGGATTCATTGAAAGAGCTTTTGGACAACCAGAAGAAGCTCATGGACAACCAAAAGAAGATCCTGGAGACTTTGGATACTCATGGCAAGGTGATCAAGGATTTGTTCAAGCAGGTAAAGAAGATGAGAAAGACTCAGGCCTCAAAGGAGTCAGTAGAGAAGCTGAAGAAGGATGTAGAGAATTTCACTTCTGCTGGAGATATCCCACTTGACTTGCTTATAGAGGAGACTTCCCCAGCAGCACAGGTAGCAGAGCATGAGGCAGACAAAGCTCCATTTAGAGGATTTGTGGTCCCCCAGTCAGAGGATTTGGAGATCTAGTTAGAGGACCCGGAGGGAGCTGATGATCCTATGCAGTCCGAGGACCCCACTCATGTGCCTGACCCCATACAGACAAAGACCATATAGGGAGTTTTCTTTACTCTCTAACCCTTCCCTGATCTTATTTTGATATTAGCATTGAGGACAATGCTATCTTTTATTTGGGGGGTGGTCCATTTTGATTTGGTTATGATTTGATGACATTGGTATGTAATAACTATGATACTATTTTTCTTTACCTTTATTTATCGTTATTTTCACTTTCATTATTTTTCACTTTTGGTATGTAATTAACTTTACCATTCAATATATATATTTATTTTTATTTTGTATATATTCGTTTCACTCCATTATTGTACATATTCATTTTACTTTCCGTAGTTTACTTCATAACTTCTTTCATATTTTTTTTACTTAATAGCTTAGCTTCTTATTTTCTTTAGTAGCTTATTTTTGAGTTTTTAGCTTATTTTTACATTCTGCGTGAACAATAAGCCTTTGGTTTTCTTAATGCCACAGTTCTTTCCAAAGGTGGATGTTGTGTGAACCGGTTGGCTCTTCCCAACGATGGATGGCGTGACAACCTTCTTAAGAGACCGAGTCCGTTTATTTTTGGTGTATATAGTAGTAGTAATGAATAAAAGTATCTCAAGCAGGCTTCACTTGGTACTAACACATTTACCTTCAATCTCATGGTTAGAGACAAGTTGATTGACAAAGATTAGCTCTAGTTGTGACCTTTAGACTCTTGTGTTGGCTAAAACAATCATAGAGTGGTTTCCTTGAGCCATTTGTGATTTTCAATATTAGCTAGGGTTGTTGTGGGCCCTCGACTCTATTCTCTTTAACAATCTAGTGGCTTGAGAGGTGAGGTATTGAATTGCAAGTTCAAGTCCCGTGCCAATAAGTCTAGAACTTGCCCTGAATGTTTGTCTAAGCAGAATTTTAAGTGTAGCTCGACTTGAGAAATGATTGTAGGCTCTCCTTGGTCAAAGTTGAACTTTGAAAGCTTCTGTAGCCTACCAATATGATATCCCTAGTCAACTCCTTTGATCCTAAGCCTTTTCATTCAATAGCCACATTACAAGCCTTTATCCGTTCTATAATGACCCACTCTTGGCACCCAATCTTTCCTTAGCATTCATGATGAACAATTGGAAAAAGCATAAGTTTGTGGGAGAGATGAGTAATTTGAAAGTGATAAAAGGTTCAAAGAAGAAAAAGAATTGTTGAAAAGGAAAGGCAAAGAAAAGGAAGAAAATCCAAAAATAAATACGTCAAAAAGAAAGAGAAGGTTGAAGGGATTCAAATAACATAATGATGAAAGGCAAGGAATGATGAGAAAATAAGAAAAATGATTGTCTTGAGTAAGAAAGAGTGATGGTTTGTCTCTCTAGTTCCCCTAAGGAAGAAGAAAAATGACTTAAAGAGTCAAGAAAGTATGAGCCGAAATGAGAAAATGGAGTGCTTAAGGAAAGATGAAACCATCATAGTTCGTTATGTCCTACCTTGATCCAAAAGCCTTCATTACATCCCTACTAAAGCCCTATATAATTTCAAATTGAGTGAGCATACATTAGTGGTGATTTACATAAGAGGCAAGCTTATGGTACTTATAGCCGGACTTGTGGCATTCTTTTGAGAGTGATGAGCGCACTTCTTCACAATCCTTGTTTTGAGTGTTACATTCTTAAAAGCGAGATTTTCTCATGGAGAGTAGAGGGGGAGGAGTTTGGGATCCACAATGACCTACGTGAGAGAGCTAGCTTCCATGATTAATTGAGTCAACTCTTGATGCTCTAGTGTCACATTAGAACTATGGAACTCAAAAGGTCATAACATGACGTTGTTGATAATTCATTTGTGTTGAGGGTAATTGTTAGTCCCAATAGATGCTTGATGAAGTCATCTTAGGCCATCTGAAATATCCTTTTCTTTTTCTTGTGGAGGTGGGAATTACCTTATTTGCTTGAGGATAAGCAAAAACTTAAGTTTAGGGGAGTTGATAAGTAGGGATTTTAGCCTATTAATTGCTCTCTTTTGCTTGTGTTTTGGGCCAAAAATGCGTGAAAGTATTCCCGGAAACTAACTTAATATGATTGCTTGCAGGGATTGTTCAAAATGAGACAAAGTATCCATAATCAACTCATAAAGGAGTCAAAACTTGAACAAAAACCAAAACTGGGCCAAGAGGTGTGGAACGCGGACCGCGACAAATAAGTGCGGTGCGAAAGTATCAATGCGGACGCGACCATTATTTCGAGGTCTGCGATATGAAGAATCGGGTAGATGGTTTTTTGGGCACAAATATGAACGCGGACCGCGACAAAAAGATGCAGCCGCGAAAGTACCAACACGTCCACGATGGGAATTCCGCGGACCGCAGTTGCTAAGGTTCAGAGAATGCTTAATTCAAGCAATAATGAGAAGGGCGGTCCACGTCAAAGTTACGCGGTCCACGAAATAAGGTTCAACCCAGGTCCAGATGTGAAGAAACACGGACTGCGATCAGAATTACGCTGCCGCGAAAGCAAGTGTGCGACTGCAGTCAAAATTACACGGCCACTAAACTTCCGCAGGGATATTTTTGTCCGGATATTTTAGCTTAGTATAAATAGATCTTTTTGTCAATTTTAGGTTATGTTATGTTTTTGCTAAGTACATGAGACGATGAGGTTTTCCCTTTTGGGCAATTTTATATAAGGTTTTACCTTATAACATTAGATTTTTATCTTTTAATTTAGTATTATATATTATATCTTCTCTTTATCTTTGATTTCTGATATTATTATGAGTAGCTAGACCCATAACTAGGGTTATGACCCAACCCTAGTGTGGGTATTTAATGGGTACAATTTTAGGGCTTGAATATTTATGGGTTAGTGATATTTAGCCTAGTTCTTGCTAGAATGATAGAATTAGTAGTTGCAAACACTAATTCATGCCTTTATGACTTGGTCTCTTCTTGAGAAAGAGGGATTAAGTCTGGGAAAACTAGGCTAACAAGGAATTGGGGTGAACTCATGAAATTGATAGCCTCAATTAAAGGGTTAAACCTAGAGAATGTAATACCCGACTTGAGCTAATATCACATGACCTGCATGAATACCCACTTAGACTTGAGAAACCCAAATTTGGCAAAATCACTCAAACTATCGAGAGAGATATAGAGTGAGTACTTGGGTGTGATAGCTATATTACGATCCCAAATTAATAAAGCTTGCCCTAAATTCTTACCACCCGTTAGCTGTCCACCTAGGCGAAAGTCACTACCCTAGTCCTTTTAAACACTTGAAAACCAACACCAAAAATATTATATTTAGCTTTAATCATTGCATACAATAGAATAGAATTAGAAGTAGAATCAACACCATCATGTTTGGAAGTGCAATTAGGAACAAAACGCGCATCTAGAGTTAGATATAAACCTAATTCCAAACCAATTAACTCCCTGTGGAAATCGATCCCGGCCTTGTTGGGTAAAACTGCATCGACCATCCTCGCTACTCAATAGTGGTGCAGGTTTGGACTCGATCAGCTATGTGTCACAGTTGAGTTATATCAGGATGAGATCCTTACGATTAGGTCATATGTTTTGATTCATCCTTATGAAATTTGCTCGTAGTACGATACTAATAGGCAGTTATGCATGTCAGACTTGTTTGGTAGTTCCTTCATGTTTTCCCTTGTATATTCAGTCATATTCATATTGTGATTATTGGGTTTTAGCTTGCGAGGTATGTGCCCGGGTGGCGTTAGGTATGACTTGTTGATTCTGGTGAATAGTTATAAGGTCTTCATGTTTCTTTTATTGTTATCAGTGTTGTGGAGGCTTGGAATGGGGTTCTAACGGATGTGAGGTTAATTGCCGGTGCTGGATTTGATTATGGGTAGCTATTATGATCAAAGATATAGTCATGGGCATATGTGTGATATGTTACGTCGTGTGGTTGTACCTTATGGGTGTAGACATAAGTTGTTGCAGCTGGTTGAGGTTGGTACTGTGTGCTGATGTAGGAATCAGGTCTTTTGGAAGTAAACAAATGGTGAGAAATTTGGTTCTAAGGCCTATCAGTATGGGTGGAAGGAATAATCTTCAATTGATATGGTGTCGTCGGGCCTATGTGGATGGGATCACCCGCGGGTGTATGTATGGTAGTTCACTCAGTAATTTGACGACTTCAGAATTGTTCTTGGCACATTCGAGGACAAATGTTTGTTTAAGATGGGGAGAAATTAACGACTCGACCGATCATTTTGAGAATTAATATCCTGTTCGGCGGCATAAGGTCTCGAGCAGCATCATATTATGTGTTATGACTTGCATGTATGATCGAGTTCAGTTTTTGGATGATTCGAGATCAATTTGGAAGAAGGATTCCTGTTTCAGAAGCTTAAGCGGTAAGAGTTGACCGGAGTTTTGACTTTTATGTAGATGACTCTGAAATGTTGTTTTTATGATTTCAATAACTTTGTATGGTGAATTTGGACTTAGGCGTGCATCTAGATTTGTATTTGGATGTCCGTAGGATAATTTGAAGCATTTCGGCAAAAATTGGAAAGTTGAAGTTTTTGGAATGTTGAGAGGTTTGACTCAGAGTTGACTTTGGTGATATCGGGGTCGGATTTTGATTCCGAGAGTTGGGTTAGCTCAGTTATGTCATTTGGGACTTGCATGCACTATTTGACGTCATTCCGGGTTGATTTGATATGTTTCGGCATGAGTTTGGAAGTTGAAAGATTTGAAAGTTTATAAGTTCGATTCGTGGTGATATTCGTAGTTTCGATATTGTTTGATATGATTTGAGACCTCGAGCGGGTCCGTGGTATGTTATGGAACTTGTTGGTATATTTCGATAGGGTCCCAGAGGCCTCAGGCGTGTTTTGGATGGGCTACGAGCCATTTTTCATGTTTTGGATGGTTGTTCTAACATCTAGTGTCCCCTTATACGTGATCGCGAAGTTCATTCCGTGTTCGCGTAAGCCATTTTAATGGCTGGATATTTTCCTCTTCGTGTTTGCATAATTCTGCCATGATCGCGTACGTGTGTATCCTTCTTCATCGCGTTCGCGTTCACAGTTCCGCGTTCGCGTAGCACAGCTCAGCAGCTGATATATTTTCTCTTTCGCAATCGCACGTTAAGGTTCGCGATCGCGTAGTACATTTCTTGGGGGCATCAACTGATCCTTTATTCGCGACCGCATGAGTTCATCCGCGATTTGCATAGTATATTTTTGGGATAATAGTTATTTTCTTCTTCGCGACCGCATTATTTCTTCCGCGATCGCGATGTGCAAATGCTCAGGCAGCAGAATATATTTTCCAAAATCGTGGTTTTGTCCATTTTTCATCTTTTGAGCTAGAGACCTCGTATTTGAGCAATATTTGAGGGGTTCTTTACGTGGTTCTTTGGGGTAAGTGATCTTTACCAGGTTTTGATTTTATTTCATGATTTTATCTTTGTTTTCATCATTAAATTAGAGAATTTAGTTGAAAATTTGGGAAAATTTGTAAAATCTTTCAAAAGTCTAAAATGATGATTTGAACGATGAATTGATATCAGAAGTTGATAATTTTAGTATGGTTGAACTCGTATCGGAATGGATATTCGGGTTTTGTGAATTTTATCGGGTTCCGAGGTGTGGGCCTGGGGGTTGACTTTTGGGTTGACGTTATAGTTCTTATTAATGATTGAAATTTTATTATCCGAAATTATTTCCTATGAGTTTAATTTATGATTTGAAGTTATTTTGGCTAGATTTGAGTCGTCCGGAGGTTGTTTCACTCGAGAAGGTCATTTTAGAGTAACGATCTAGCTTCCTTGAGGTGACGAGTACGTGCTCGGACTTATTTGTGAAAATTTGATTGTTTAGGACTCTTAGGTTCCTATGTCCATTAAATATGATGTTGTTTTGTCATGTTAAATTTTTCATTTACTAAATTCACCCTTACGTGTCTTATTTGGAATTAATTGCTTCATGTTTTACCTTTATTGTCAATTAAACTCTTATGTGCCTTAACTAAAGTTGTTGCATATTTTATTGCCATGCTATCCTTTCTGTAATTGTTTATCCTTGATTGAAGTTATTATTATCTTTTCCGTAATTGTCTATCATTAGTTGAAGTTGTTATTATCTTTTCCATAATCTGTTATCCTTAATTGAATTTGTTATGTCTCTTCCGTAATTGCTCAACCCTAAATGAAGTTTTGTTATCCCTTATCATTATTGACTTGTCCTTATTTGAAATCATTGATTCATGTTATCCCTCTTATCGTTGAATTGTAATTTTGTGGAATTATTTCTACACATTATCTCTTCCTTGTTGAGACCATTATTCCCTGTTGTGTCTTTCTTTGTGAACTCGTTCTTCTGCTTCTTCGTGTTTTAAAGTTCCTGAGTTGATTTACTTGTCGTATTCTCATATTATTGTTGTTGTTGTTATTATATTCAGTATTTTTGAGCCGATGGCTATGTGTGGTTATGATTTTGAAACTGTTTTGAGGAAATATTGTGGCATATGGGCACATATTGTGAAAGTTATTTATTTGCGTCGTTATGATTTGGCTTATGTGTTATTGTTGAGATAATTGCTATGTTGTTTGCACGACATTTCTGTCGATGTTATTGTGTTTGCACGAGGTTTCTGCCGTACTGTTGTTATTGTGTTGCACGAGGTTTCTATCGGGCTGTTGTTATTATTGATACGCATGCGGTGGTATAAGGTCTGGGTATTGAAACACACGCGGTGAGATAAGGTGGACTTGAAACGCGTGGCTAGTAGGGGAACTACTAGAAGTCATGCAGTGTGATAAGGTGGTCTAAAACGCGGGATGCTATTTCGGCAAAATAATTTTCAAAAACTAAATATAAAGGGTCCCGCGGTGATATAAGAAAAAGTTTGTGATTCATTTTATGATTTGGGACTACGAGGCGGTACCTCAGTAAGGCTTTTGTTGTCATTTCCCTAGTCTTTTGTACTTGTCTTTATTTGTTGTCTCCTTAGCATACTATTAATTGTCTTCCTCCGTGTTGCACTATTTGCTCAGTTCTATGTAGCAAATCTTGTTGTGCTAGTTTCTGCTTCAAACTTCATTGCTGCCTTTATTACATTATACATTTTGTGGTGATCGGTTTTTATGTGCCATTCATTGTATCTACTCTTATTTATTGACTTAAATTGTGGTAGAACACTTGCACAAGCATACACGTAGTTAAATCATCCATATCGGTTTTAGAAGATGAATCCTGATGTCATTGACCATTATACGTACTCTTGTGTACTTGCCTTCTGTATGAGGAATGTTCTATTGGCACGTGAGTCGTCCATGCGGTTATGGGCTGTAATGTGGGAACAAGATGCCAAGTGATTAGGGTTCATGAATTGGGACTCGTTATCAATGATTATGAGGTTCGGTACCTCATGGAAATGCTTAAATAGATCGGGTATGAAAGCGGTTGTTCTGATTGAGTTGTTGTTGGTTTTTCCTTTATTTGGTTTCACTGGACTTAGACTGTGATCAGCTTACTCTACAACATTATTACCTGACTGCTTCCTGTTAATATTGTTATTGCTAATGTATCATTTCTAGTATTGTTTGGTATTCTTTATCCTGCTTAGCTTTATATTAATATTGTTTCTCTGTTAGTTTACCTTCACACTAACTCAGATTGTTTAGTCCGGTAGGTGTCTTGACTGTCCCTCATCACTACCCCACTGAGAATAATCTTGATACTTACTGGGTACCACTGTGGTATACTCATACTACACTTCTGTATATTTTTGTGCAGATCTAAGTGCCTCTGTTGTTGTTGATTATTAGCTAGTTGGTCGAGCATTGTTGTGTAGACTCAAGATAAATCTGTCGTCGCGTTCGCCGGCCTCAGAGTCACCTTCTGATATTGAACTTGTACTGTTTAATTTTTATTCCTAACAGTTGTATTTAGGGATTCTTCTAGTAAACTCAGTAGAGTTTATGACTTGTACTACCGGTTTAGGGATGCTATTTCATGTTATAAATGTTGAATTCATTTAGAAATATCCGGTTTCTAATTAATATTTCTGTTGGTTAATTTTTGTCAATTTATTCAGTAAGTGTTAGGCTTACCTAATCGTAGATGCTAGGTGCCATCACGACATCCTACAGAGGAAAATTGAGATCGTGATACTGCCTCAGAAATTCCATATAAAGGAGGAGTCCAAAGTATGCAAACTATTGAAGTCTTTATATGGTACACAAGAATTTCAAAATGAAATACCTAGGAGAAAATAAGTATTTCTTAGGAATAGAGGTGATGAGGTGTGACAAAGGAATCTTTCTAAGAAAATATGCTCTTAAACTTATTTCAGACATAGTCTGAGTGGAGCAAGGCCAGCAAGTTCTCCTCTTGAGCAAAATTTGAAACTCACTACAGTAGACTATGACAAACACATACAAAGAACATGAGATTATGAACTGCAAGATATTGACAGTTATCTGAGGTTGATTGAGAAGCTGATTTATTTAATAATAACCAGGCCTAACATATGCTTTGTAGTGCAGGTACTGAGTCAGTTTATGCAGCATCCAAAGTAGTCCCACCTAAAAGCATCCATGAGAATTGTAAGATATATAAAAGGATCGCCAGGGATGTGGATCTTTCTTAAGAAGCAAAGGATGTCACAAGCCACTGCTTATTGTGATTCAGATTGGGCAGCGTGCCCAAATACAAAAAGGTCAGTGACTGATTATGTAATCAAACTAGGAGAGTCTTTGGTGTCATGAAAATCAAAAAAGCAGCAAACAATTACTAAAAGTTCAGCTGAGGTAGAATACATAAGCATGACTACTGTTACTGCTGAGATAGTTTGGCTAGTTGGTTTGATAAAGAGCTCAACATAGAAGTAGAAGAACCTGTAAAGTTGTTTTGTGATAGCAAGGCAGCTATGCAGATAGCAGCAAACCCCATCTACCATGAGAGGAATAAATATATTGAAATCGACTGCCACTTTGTGAGAGAAAAAATAAAGGAAAGTTTAATAGCAACAAAATATGTTTCTACCAAAGAACATATTGCAGACATAATGACTATAGGACTAGGTGTAACACAACATCATTTTATGTTGTTTAAGTTAGGAGTATTAGATGTATTCCACCCTCCAGCTTGAGGGGGAGTATTGAGATTAGAAGAGTAGTGGTAAGGGACCTAAGTGTAATTACATAGACTTTAGGAGTCTAGTAGATAGTTAGTCGAGAGGTGCACATGAGTAAGTTAAAACAGTGTACCTCCAGAAGTTAGTTCTACATTGTTCATTTTACACCGTACAAAAGAAATGAAAGTTCCCTGCCTTCTCTCTAGTTTCTCTCCCTAACCTCTTCTTTTCAATTGTTCATTGCATGGGTTAGATATGTGATAAACTCGTTGTAATTCAACATTCTAACAGAACCCCATGAAACAAACATTTTCGTTAAATCCTGTTGCTCGTATATATATCCAGTTTTGAAAATTTCAAAATATTGATATGAATAACTAAAACTTTTATGACGCATGGCGCTTCAAGTAATACCCAATGGATACCACACTTACAATGGAGTTGGGTCTTGTAAGATTCAAATTTGGAGTTGCCAAATTTGTTCTTTTGATTGCGATTGTTGTGTTTAGTGAATTTTAAAAGAATTATTTGATTGAATAAATGATCAGGCGTGAGAAAGAGAAAGATAAAATAGGTAAGATTAGACTTCAATACATTATTTTGTAATAAATAATAAATTATATATGCTAATGTAATTAAGTGATAATCTCTCTAAGATGGGTAAATTAATTTATAATATAATATAGATAAGTAATAGTTCCTTATGGTTTCAATATTTGCAACTAGATTCCCATCTAACCCCTATGCAACACATTTGTTTTTGGCTCACACTCCATAATGTGAAGAGTTATAGTCCCATTAACGCTACTATAATTAACTAGATAGGGTAAAGGGGGTTTTGGGGGGAGGGGGGAGGGGGGTAATCCTAGTCCATCTATAGTCCGTCATAGCTCAAACTGGTACGATGTTCAATACTACTAATCATTTTTAATTTTGCATCCTATTATAGTGTTCGATCTTGGATTTCACCATGTAAATTGATTTTGTGGCTCATTACAAACTTGTATTTAGTTTTATGACCTCATCTATTTTTTTTTTTTTATACACGAAAGATTTGTTTTTACACATAAGAGATCTTTCTTTTACACGTAATAGATCTAAAAAAGACATTTTCTTAAATTCAATATTGTAAAAGGCCTTGTAGGCCTAAAACCTCATGTTAAATATCTAACAAATTTAACATTGTACTTATTAATTATTTGATAATTCTGAAATTATTTCTTTCTCGTACAACCAATTAATGGACCCCTTAATCTTACAATATGTAGTGCCTTGTTCCAAGCCAGATACTACTATTCCCTTGGTTTCAAATTATGTAATAACATCTTTTTTTTGTCTTTTCTAAACACAATGACAATTTTCTAAAGTTAGAAACAATTTATATTAAACTTTCTATGTTAAACAATTTATCACACAAATATTTATGTCTTGTTTTAGATCATAAATTTCAGAACTTCATATCAATTCAAATTTTACCGGAACGAAGGGAGTAGTATTTAGGTCATTAGGAGTACGTTGTCTTAATTATTTATGCTCTTCTACATGTCATCTCGAAAGAAAGAAAGTTAAAAATAAAACTATAAAACACAATTACGCGAATCAGTCCAGAAAAGGAGAGCATTGCACGTTAGTCGTTAGGGTTGGGACTTTGGTTGAAGATGGAAAGTATAATATCAAAGCCAAACGGATCATCAGAAGATTCAGAACGTAGCTTTTTTGATAATCATAACAAACTTTTTAGGCTGTTGATTGTTGAATTCCATATTTTGACGCTTTTCGAGTCTTGGAAAATGTTCATATATATAATAATATAAGAGACATCAGAATGGAGAAAAAGCCTCTCCGTTGTATAGTTTGGCTGGCTATCTGTCTGTATATAAGACTTTGTAGCGTGTAAAAGTTTTTTTTTTTTTTTGGGGGGGGGGAGGAGGGGGGAGGGGGAGGGGGAGGGGGAGAGTGAGGGTTAGAAGGAGAAAGTAGGAAAGTAACAAGACGTAAATGTCAAATTTCTGATGTATAGTAGTTTACACAGCTAGGGGTTAAGCACGACTTTGTATTTGTAGTAAGAAACTTCAAAATTGTATGTAAAATTAAATTAAGAACCGGTTATTAATACTTTTGCTATTCTAGAATTTAGAATCTTTATTAACTTCTGACTCTATCGCTGCCTAGAGACCTATATGTATACAGAGTTAGTTTTATAGCATGTTTGGTAAGCTAAAAAAATGCTTATTTTGAGAAATGCTGTTTTTTAAAAATATTTTTTTTCAAAATTATTTTTGGTGAAAAACAGTTTGTGTTTGGCTAATTAATTTGAAAAACACTTCTAAGCAGCAATTTGTGTTTGGCCAAGCTTTTAAAAAGTACTTCTAAGTGTATTTTTCTCAAAAGTGCTTATCAAAAAAGTGCTTCTTGAAAAAAATTATTTTTTTCTAATTCTCTAAAACTGCTTCTGCTTCTACTCAAAAACACTTTTTTTTTCCTGCTAAATGCTTGCCAAACATGCTATTAATCTCTATGCACACGAAAATGTTGTATCAAGTACAACTATGTAACGAGAAGTTAGTACATCCAAGCGGTCAAGGATTTAAACGGATGATATTTGTACATTACTTTCTTGGGTAACTTACATGAAAATTACGACCTTTTGTCCATCCCACAATTATATAGAGCAATATTACTAATCTATATACGGTGAGACCTCTCTATAACAGCATCCCTATATAACAACACTTCATTATAAAAGTCAAGCTTTTTCGAAATCAATTTTTATGTTATGTTATAATATATGTTCTCTATAACAGAACTTCGTTATAATATTCAAAAATATTCGGAACAAACGAGACTGTTATAGATATCACGACCCAAAATCTGTTAAAGGCCGCGATGGCACCGGACACCACTGTCAGGCAAACCAACACTAAATAGTTAATTAAATTCTCATTTTAATATTTTTGAAATCGTAAATTTACTTCAATTTATCTAGTAAAAGATGAATTTACAGAATAAATAACAATATTATTCCAATTTCAATACTGAACATCCCATAATCATCCCAGAACCCGGTGTCACAAGTGCATGAGCCTTTTCTAGAAATTTAAAATAAAATACAATAACTGTCCGGAATACAATTTGGAAAGGAAAGAAAATACAATACTCTGAAGGAGACTCTGCTTGCTAGTTGCGGTGCGTCATATAGAATGCAGCTCACCTAAGTCCCCGCCATAATCGCGCCTCTACGCCCACAAGGCCGCTAAACATATGTGTACCTGCACAAAAATGTGCAGCAAGTGTAGTATGAGTACGTAAATCAATGCGTACCCAATAAGTATCCCACCTAACCTCGAAGAAATAGTGACGAGGGGTCGACTTCGACACTTACTATGGGCTATAAATAGGATATCAATGATATAATTAAATATGGATTATATGAATGGTTGCAAGCTTAATATTTTGAAGTAAGTAAGCAATTCTTTTATTATTAAGAAATCTCCAAATTTATCTCCCATTATTTAACAATTTAACTCAGGCCTAGAAGGCTATAACTTTCAAGGCAAGCAATACAAGCTTGCGCAAATCATGTCTAGGTCGTACGACCCGATCCAATAAATATTTAAATTGTGCACTGCCAGAGGGTCGAATGGCATGAACCATAGATGCATCTATTTAATCTGCCAAGAGTTTCGGCCCGTTCCACAAAGATAAACACATTCAAACAGTCAATCAAGACTTCATCAAGGGGGAATTACCCAAGGAAATGGCAATTGCTCTTTTCACTATCAAGAAATGATGTTTAGCTTTTTAGAAAGTTTATTTACCAAGTTCGATAGGATTTAAGTATTTTAAATTGACAACAAGGTTGCGAATATTACAAGTAGAGCATGCTTTTGGGTCCTAGACTACCCGGACTTAAGCATAATAGTAGCTACGCACGGACTCTCGTCACCTCGTACGTACGTAGCCTCCACAAATAGGAGCACATATTGATTTATTTCACCTATGGGGTAAATTCCCTCTTACAAGGTTAGAAAGGAGACTTACCTCGCTCCGAAATTTCATAACCGGCTCTCAAGCCATTCAATCAACTCAAATCGATGCCTAACGCTCTAAAACTAGTCAATAAATGAGCAAATCCATAAATATATACTCTAATACTCATTATATTCCTATTTACAACAATTCCCAACTCCGTTCGAAAAGTCAATAAAATCATCCTCGGGCCCACGTGCCTGGATTCTGAAATTTTCGAACTTAATCATTACCCATAACCTTATGAACTCAAATATATTATTTATTCCCAATTTCATGCCCAAATTCGTGGTCAAAATCCAAAATACCAAATTCTAGGTTTTCTACCAAAACTCCCATAATTTCTACTAATTTCCATGTTTAAATTCTTATACAAATCATATATTTAACTTATACTAAGTGGGGATCACTTACCTTGAGTTGCTTGCTGAGAATCTCCCCTTGAAGCTCTTCAAAATCGCCCAAACCAAATGAAAATGGGACAAAAATGGGCCAAGTCCCGTTTAAAAGAAACACACTGCCCAGCCCGACCTTCGCACCTGCGGTGCCTTGGCCGCATCTGTGGTCCCGCACCTGCGGAAATCCCATCGCAGGTGCGGCTCCAACTCGGCACAACATTTTCGCACATGCGCTCCTTGCGGCGCATTTGCGCGTCCGCTCCTGCGTTGTTCTCTTTGCACCTGCGCTTTCGCAGGTGCGCAAATCTTTCTGCTCCTGCGGTTCTCAGCAGCCTGTCCCCTTCCACTTCTGTGAGCCATTTTCCCGCACCTTCGGGCTCGTATCTGCGGCCCTCTTCACGCAGGTGCGGTTACACCAGATGCTCAGTTGTTTCAGCCCTTCTTCAAATTTCAAATTCGAACCGTTAACCACCCGGAATCCACCCGGGGCCCTCGGGACCTTAACCAATTATACCAATACGTCCCAAAACATATTACAAACTTATTCGAGCCTTCAAATCACGTCAAACAACGTCGAATTCATGAATCGCACCCCATTCCAAGCTTAATGAACTTTAGAATTTCAACTTTTACATTCGATGCCGAAACCTACCAAATCACGTCCGATTGACCTCAAATTATGAACACGAGTCACATTTGACATTACGAACCCACTCCAACTTCCGGAATCGGAATCCGACCCCGATATCAAAAAGTCCACTTCCGGTCAAACTTCTCAAAAACCTTCAATTTCCTAACTTTCACCAAGCGACTCCAAAATGACTTACGGACCTCCAAATCAACTTCAGGACACGATCCAAATACCGGAATCACCATACGGAGATATTCTCAGACTCGGAATTCCAAACGGACATCGATAATATTGAAATGCACTTCAACCCAAATTTATGGAATTCTTCCAAAATGCTAACTTCCACAATAGGTGCCGAAACGCTCCCGGGGCATCCAAAACCCGATCCGAACATATGCCCAAGTCCGAAATCATCATACGAACCTACTGGAACCTTCAAATCCCAATTCTGAGGCCGTTTACTCTAAAATCCAATCTTAGTCAATTCTTCCAACTTAAAGCTTTCGAAATGAGAATTTTCTTTCCATACCGACTTTGAACTTCCTGAAATTCAATCCCGACCACGCGTACAAGTCATAATACCTGAAGTAAAGCTGCTCATGGCCTCAAACCGCCGAACGACGCACTAGAGCGCAAAACGATTGGTCGGGTCATTATATTCTCTCCCACTTAAACATACGTTCGTCCTCGAACGTGCTAAGAACTGCACCGGAGTTGTCCGAAATCACTGATTAGCACCTCGTGCACCTACCCGTGCTACCACAACTCAGTTGAGCACACTGGCTCGAGTAAATCTGAAGATTTCCCTTTTGTTTAGTCAAACTAGCCTTAGTGCCAAATTCCAACATCCGAAATCTCCTGCTAGGCCTGTTTCCAACATACGATCACTGTATCAATCACCACACGATGTACCAAAACATGAGATACCTTTGCTGAATTCACACCATGTACCGCAATTCACATGACTATAATAACATCCTCTAATAACAATAGCAATTCTGCGAACCTAATGTCCACAACACACCTCATGCCACATACATGTCCTGCTCCAACTCTTGAAATGCTGCCGCAGCGAAAAGTATGCGTAGAAATTTACAACCAACTACTGAGTCGACCATTCATTGAGTTTCTCCCCTTGACAAGAACATTACCTCATTCTGGACTAATACCGACATTTACTCTTTAACTACGCCTCATGCCGATCTGATCACACTGACCCCAAGTCCAATAATCCCGTCTCTCCCAGTATAAGCTGCCCAGGCAATAAGCCACCTCAGATTCTGCCACAAATCTCATATGATGCCATAATGTGCGGACAAACTACAAACTTGAATGTATTACATAAGGAAAACGAACTCTGGAAGGAACTACTCAACCCGCGTAACTAACTAGACACCCGAAAAGGCGTTATGAACCTTCCTCAGAAAATGGAAAACAAAACACACAAAAATAGCTATAGGGGACTGTACTCAACATCACACTGTTGCGGCGCGCAACCCGATCCAAACATAAAATCTATATAAGGAGATACTTACCGAGCTAGAATGCTCATTATTACAAAATACCCAAATATCGACCACAAGCACGCTAAGTGCATAATACCATCCCTGGGGAGACAGATAGCACCATACGCTACAAAACTCGAGCATAACTAAGGTGCGATATATGATCTGAATCTCGAGAGCCATAACGCTCACACAACACCATCGCTACGCGGAACCTCAACACATAGGAAATTTATCAAGCCGTTCCACAACTCACACGGCAAAATATAGTATTACATGAAATAGCCGACGACGAAATAACATCCACTGTCCGAATACTCCTCCATAAGGAGCGCTATGCCGAAATGAACATATCCGGCCTGACATAGAGCCCATATTCACTTTTAAATCCATCCACAGACCTCAAACCGATTCTGATCATACCGTACTAGGCTAATAACCCTTCAAGGGTCCATAATAATCCTTTTTCCCATAACACACGAGAACAACCATCATAACCGGAATAAACTTCCACAGTCCACAACCAAATGAACCGAGCACCCTCCAGGCATAAATTTTCAAATTTGCGATATTACAACCCTCTTCATACTTGGTTTAAATATTCAATCAATCAAGTGACTACATGTCACACTTATACAATATTCCCATGGGACACGCTTCCACGACTTTTCAGCATCGGGTAACAAGCCCGCACGCCCATACCACCGGCCACACTAACGCTGTGAATCAAATCAAGAACCCACAATCAGTATGCCAAGCCTTTTACACAAGACACCGTTCTCAGGTGACGCCGGAGACAATACCAGCTTACTCTAACCATCTGAATCCTTTCCCGCTCACCCGAGCTCTTGACATTCTTGTCGACACCAAACTTCAACCTTGATCCTCAATTTCCGAATCCCATGCCAATCACTACACTTAATCCTGCCAATGCACAAGAGTACAAGAATTTCATCTTAACCTCCGAACTACTAATAGGGTAACACTTCACCATATAGAACCCTTTTACTTAACTCATTCCAAGAGAACCATCTCAACACGTGACTGAATCCTCATATCTACAGAAATACCAACCTCAAGTAGTGGTCTAAACCATCATAACCCTTTTGGGATCCATCTGCACATAACAAGCCATAATACTCGAAAGCCTCCAAATAAGATCAGTTATGGCGACCGTTAAACCTCGCACGTACCATCACAAATCACATGAATAACCCAACACACTAAAGGAGCTGATCATTGCCATCATTATGCCGATTCAACCATTGCTAACCAAACCCGACTTCTCCTAATTTACTCTGGATCTTTCTTAGAACTAACAACAGCTCCTTTATCAATACAATAAACTCAATTCGCCCTCATCCTGAGTGACACCATCTCACGAGACCACATTGTCCAAAAACCCACGAACCATCTCACACCCTCCTTGTGTGCACATCCGCATCTTCAACTGGTACACCCATTCTAATATTTCCTTTACGATTTCGAAGTTATTTTCTCCCATTCTTCCATTACTACACCGCATACCGAAGATAACATAGAACACTCCAAGTCACTTTTATAATCCGCTGCAACAACTCAATACTTAACCATACTACGAACTCGAATCCTTAGGCACCACACTTTAACTTTTGAATCCACTAGGGCCATTATTGAGAGTCACCCACTATGACTTGGTCCCGAATATAATCAACTCCAAGGCTCTGCTAGCACATGATCACCCTCTCAAAGAAGCACCTGGACGAATCATCTTCCTTGTAACTCTCCTCTACACGAAGCAGAAATCCTGAGTCTTCCCAAAGCCTGAGCATGAATCGGTAAGGCCAACTATAACACACATTCCTCAAATCGCTTGCTCAAATTGCCACTGATGTTCTCTTTCCTTAGTCGTAATAACCCATCAATATGCCGATAACCAGAAATCTTACAAATAGACGACCATGCAATCCAACTGTAGGCAGTGGGACTCTCCCACTTAGCTTGAAGCTACTATTGCATAAACCTGAAACCCACCAAGATTCTTTCTTCATCGACGTGATCTAGCACAAACAACCAGCCAAATTCCTCAAAATCCTTCCATTAACCTTTAATAAGCACCCTGAACCACTAGCCACATTTACATATTAAATCTCTTATAGGTTAGCCAGTAGAATTCTTCGTAGAAGCTTCATCAATCACCACGCGATCGCTAACCTGCTCACAGGAGATAACCCACCTATGGAAATTACATGCCGACATATTCCAACGCCACTGCACTGGGTATAATTACTACGAAATCAGTAGATCATCCTGAGTCGGAGCTCATTCACTAGTTGCACCAGTTCGTTCACTCCTCCTGGACGTCAACTAAAGGTGCGACACTACATTCCAATCCAAAGTCATGTTATATCTTCTTTCATATCAAGAAACTCCTTTCTGTTGTATCTAATCTTCCGCCGTATAATAGCTAATATTTCAAATTAAGTCCGTAGACCTAGTCACTGCCCACCATGAATCCCAAATCACTCTAAACTTTCCTCAAGACGTGTAGCTATCCTACCCCGTAACCCATATGCTACCTTTCCACTCTCCCACTTTGGTCGAACTCACTCCTTTAAGTAACTACTCGACTCCTGTTCCTCACACTTGGCCTTCTATAAGTCTATCCACCGCAAGGCACCTCCCACATATCCTTCCTCATCCTTCACTGCCCAGTTGTTGCCTTAAATCAAAATCTATCTCTGTAGCACTTGAACCGATAGATCGCTACCAACTTTAAACCTTTCTGGAAATCATCTTTCTCGAGCCATCCATACCAGGAATGTCGGTTCGATCGTAAACCTCTGCATACTGCGACCTCTGACATCCGCTTTCTCGGTACCATTTATAATACTACCCCAAGGCGAATTGGAGAAAACCATAACACCAGCGAACATAACACATTATAACCAATCAAGGACGATGACGCCACATTACAGGCGAAGATTCCACCACGCTCGAAAATATCGAGTCCCGCTACTCCATCAACCCAAGTCTGAACATTCTTAGTTCGATTACCTTTCCTCCGTCGGAAGTAACATACAAAATATCTGAATCATGCACTGAGTAAACCTCCTTTCAAGTCATTCATTGCCCCGAGACATAGGCAAGCATCCTATTATCATATCAATATTGTGCGATAACAACTCATGAGCATCATAGCAACATGTGCATAGCCTCAAAGCTCTCATAAGTACAGCTATTGAGCTGAAATGATAGAATATCCTTCCAGAAGGCGACGATAATAGCCCAAACAACTACGCAGGGAGAAACATCCCACACCACATCTTTACCACTACAATTCCTCGATTCTCGATCGATAGCAAGTGTTTCACGTCGCATAAGATTGAATGGGAAGGAAATGAAAGCATAAGCCTTAAAGGAATCAAATCGCATGATGAGAAATCAAGAAAGGAAGTGCTCCTAACAGCCCCGTAGCCTCTCGAAGATAAGTACAGACGTTTTCGTACCGATCCGCAAGACTCTAGTAGACTCGCTCATGACTCGTAAGACCTAAGTGAACCTAGTACTCTGATACCATACTGTCATGACCCAAAATCCGTTAAAGGTCGCGATGGCGCCGGACACCACTATCAGGCAAGCTAACCCGAAATAGTTAATTAAATTCTCATTTTATTATTTTTGAAATCGTAAATTTATTTCAATTTATCTAGTAAAAGATGAATTTACAGAATAAATAACAATGTTTTTCCAATTTCAATACTGAACATCCTATAATCATCCTAGAACCCGGTATCACAAGTGCATGAGCCTTTTCTAGAAATTTCAAATAAAATACAATAACTGTCCGGAATACAATTTGAATAGGAAAGAAAATACAATACTCTGAAGGAGACTCTGCTGGTTGCCATGCGTCGTATAGAATGCAGCTCACCTAATTCCCCGCCACAATCGCGCTTCTGCACCCACAAGGCCGCTAAACATATGTGTACCTACATAAAAATATACAGCAAGTGTAGTATGAGTACGTAAATCGACGCGTACCCAGTAAGTATCCCGCCTAACCCCGGAGAACTAGTGACGAGCGACACTTACTATGGGCTATAAATAGGATATCAATGATATAATTAAGTACGGATTATATGAACGGTTTCAAGTTCAATATTTTGAAGTAAGTAAGCAGTTCTTTTATAATTAAGAAATCTCCAAATTTATCTCCCATTATTTAACAATTTACCTCAGGCCGAGAAGACAGTATCATTATTTATAACTTTCAAGGCAAGCAATACAAGCATGCGCAAATCATGCCGAGGTCGTACGGCCCGATCCAACAAATATTTAAACTGTGCACAGCCAGAGGGTCGAATGGCGCGAACCATAGATGCATCTATTTAATCTGTCAAGGCGTTCGGCCCGTTCCACAAAGATAAACACATTAAAACAGTCCATCAAGACTTCATCCAGGGGGAATTATCCAAGGAAATGGCAATTACTCTTTTAACAGTCAAGAAATGATGTTTAGATTTTTAGAAAGTTTATTTACCAAGTTCGAAAGTTTAACTACCCGGACTTAAGCATAATAGTAGCTACGCACGGACTCTCGTCAACTCCTGCATACGTAGCCCCCATAAATAGGAGCACATATTGATTTATTTCACCTATGGGGTAAATTCCCTCTTACAAGATTAGAAAGGAGACTTACCTCGCTCCGAAGTAAGTCGATGCCCAACGCTCCAAAACTAGTCAACAAATGAGCAAATTCATAAATATATACTCTAACACACATTATAATCCTATTTACAACAATTCCCAACTCCGTTCGAAAAGTCGATAAAATCATCTTCGGGCCCACATGTCCGGATTTCGAAATTTTCGTAGTTAATCATTACCCATAACCTTATAAACTCAAATATATGATTTATTCCCAATTCCATGCTCAAATTCGTGGTCAAAATCTAAAATACCAAATTCTAGGTTTTCTACCAAAACCCTCACAATTTCTACTAATTTTCATGTTTAAATTCTTATACTAAGTGGGGATCACTTACATTGAGTTGCTTGCTGAGAATCTCCCCTTGAAGCTCTTCAAAATCGCCCAAACCAAATGAAAATGGGAGAAAAATGGGCCAAGTCCCGTTTAAAAGAAACACACTGCCCAGCCCGACCTTCGCACCTGTGGTGCCTTGGCCGTATCTGCGGTCCCGCACCTGCGGAAATCCCATCGCAGGTGCGGCTCCAGCTTGGCCCAACATTTTCGCACCTGCACGTCCGCTCCTGCGTTGCTCTCTTCGCACTTGCGACTTCGCAGGTGCGCAAATATTTCCTCTCCTACAGTTCTCAGCAGCCTGTCCCCTTCCGCTTCTCCGAGCCATTTTCCCGCACCTGCGGGCTCGCATCTGCGGCCCTCTTCACACAGGTGCGGTTACACCAGATGCTCAGCTGCTTCAACCCTTTTTCAAATTCCAAATTCGATCCGTTAACCACCCGGAATCCACCTGGGGCCCTCAGGGCCTTAACCAATTATACCAACACGTCCCAAAATACATTACGAACTTAGTCGAGCCTTCAAATCACGTCAAACAATGTCGAATTCATGACATTCCAAGCTTAATGAACTTTAGAATTTCAACTTCTACATTCAATGCCGAAGCCTAACCAAATCACGTTCGATTGACCTCAAATTATGCACACGAGTCATATTTGACATTACGGACCCACTCCAACTTCCGGAATCGGAATCCGACCCTGATATCAAAAAGTCCACTTCCGGTCAAACTTCTCAAAAATCTTTAATTTCCTAACTTTCGCCAAACGACTCCAAAATAAACTACGGACCTCCAAATCCACTTTTGGACGCGCTCCTAATACCGGAATTATCATACAAAGCTATTCTCAGACTCGGAATTCCAAACGGACATCGATAATATTGAAATGCACTTCAACCCAAATTTATGGAATTCTTCCAAAATGCTAACTTCCACAATAGGTGCCGAAATGCTCCTGGGGCATCCAAAACCCGATCCACACATACGCCCAAGTCCGAAATCATCATACGAACCTGCTGGAACCTTCAAATATCGATTCTGAGGCCGTTTACTCTAAAATCCAATCTTAGTTAATTCTTCCAACTTAAAGCTTTCGAAATGAGAATTTTCTTTCCAAACCGACTTTGAACTTCCCGAAATTCAATCCTGACCACGCGTACAAGTCATAATACCTGAAGTGAAGTTGCTCATGGCCTTAAACCGCCGAACGACGCGCTAAAGCTCAAAACGATCGGTCGAATCGTTATAACAGAGAGGTTTGACTCTATCAGTAAACAATTAAGCAACTTCCGAACTTGTCTAATTTGCAAACGAAACTTGTTTTGTTCAAATTATTTGTGTATAAAACGTCCAAATTTTGTTAAATGACTTCAACACCCTTTGACTGAATAAAGGGGTCTTTTTCTACTATTGAACTTCAGCTTTTCCAATGTGTACAAAGTATCAGCCACTAAAATGTACGTATATCTGTGTTATCTTTCATGTCCTTCTGCCATTTTTGAATATACAAACATATACTGTACTTTGCAGTATGCTATAACAAGAAATGGAAAATACAAATCAACAAGAATCTCAAAATTTATACTCCACTTAAACTTAACCAGCGACTGGAATTTGAGAAGAAATCTCAAATATTAGCTGAGAAGAAAAACTTGTACATACCTTATTCTTGGGTAAATTCGGGAAAATGGCGACTTCTGATCCACCCCACGAACATAGAGCAGTATTACTAATTTGCATAGTAATAATGGAACTTGGTATAGCTACAAATGACACGCTTACCATTTATAATTTATTTACATGTCTCTTCTTTTCATAGTTGATATAATGATCTTCTCTGGTCTTCTAAGTTAACTTAACTTGATACTTTATAATTTGTACATTCAATGCACATAACAAAGTCTATTTTCAATCAAGGGCTAACCATGGTCTAAATTGATACACATAGAATTCCACATGATTTCTAACCATACATTTCATTCATCTTTTGGTAATACAGGTTGAGAAGCACCAATTTTTATTTTTTATTTTTTGGTGGGGAACATGTAAAGCTAGGGGCGAATTAGCATTTTAGCTACGGGTTCAACCGAACTCATAACTTTCGATACGAAATATAAATTTATATGAAAAAATCTACTAAAATTTTAACAAATATTATATTTAAACCCATAATTTTAACAGTACAATAAATGCAATACTAAATTTTTAAAGCTGGATCTATTAAATTAAAATTATAGATTCGTCTCTATGTAAAGCTCGAGAAGGGAAGGTTATATTAGCTGGATGATAGTAATCTAGTACGTACTCTAGAAAGAGCAAAAGTAACAGGCTGGTCTTTGTAGAAAGCTTTGACTGATCATGAGGTCAAATATGATTACAATGGTAAGAAACAAGCTCTTCTTATTAGGGCCGTTTAAAATTGAACCGAAATCGTTAACCGAACCGAACCGATAGCTTATTGACTTATTGGTATCGGATTATCGGGGTAATGGATGGTGAACGGATTGAGATTTTATAATTAACGGCTTAACGGTTTGGGAGAGGATTACTCAATTTTCTTATCGGGTAAACCGTTAACCCGCTAAGAATTTATATATTTATACTTCTCAGTAGTATATAAAGTACTACTGAGAAGTCGCCAGTCACCAGAGCTTAGAAAATCTTTTGACAGTTATGCAACGTAACTTAGATGCCTTCTACAACGAAAATGTCATCTAAGTTACTTAGTTTTCACTTAGATGCCTTAGAAGTTACGTTCCAACAGATAGACTATGTACTTGCAGCAGATTCAGACTATGTTGCCTTAGATGGCATTTGGACTAAGTAACTTAGATGCCTTTGTAATAACCAAATGAAAAATAAGTGAAAACTAATAAGAAGTTAGAAATGCATATGTATTCTGTGCAGTAGTGATATAATTATTTTTTTCATAGCAGAATTTTACCAGCTATATAATATAATTGTTTAATCAATACTTTCCAGAAAATATGCATGAAAATTGAGACAGTACAAACACAATTCCAAGATAGAACCAAAGAAGACATCAACACAACATCTCAAAATAGAACTAGAGAAAGAGATCTATGATAATGGCCAGAACTAGAAGTAATTTGTAGATCTCGGATGGTATTGATTTGAAACCGTTTGGTATTGATCGAATGATTGTTCAAAATTTTTTTATTTGACTTAGCCGATAAACCGCCCGATAATCGTTAATCCGATACCAATCCGCCCGTTGTCTTATTGGATGGCTAGCGGATTACTATATTTATAATCTGATAACCGATAAGCTAAACCGTTAAGCGTAATTATCCGACCGATTCGCCCGATAAATACCCCTACTTCTTATCAATTCTTGTATATAGACAGAAGACTGAAGGGTCGTTTGTTTCATAGGATAAGGTGAGATCAAGTAGTATAAAATTTGGGATTAAATTTATCCCATGTTTAATTTGAGGTATTAATTAAACTCGGTATAAAATTATACCACAAATTGGGATTAAATTATCCCATCTTCTAGGTGGGATAACTAATACCAGGATTAGTTATCCTGAGATAAAGTTATGAAATGACCAGATTATCCTTCTTCCCTTTTCACTGCAACCTATATGAGGCTTAATCAGATTCTGCATTTTTGAGGACTTGATTTCCCGTGCACAGCTAGTGTTGAGGCTTCTCTTTGTCATTCTAATATGCATTGTTATCATCTTGATTCTAGTTTACATATGTGTAATGAACGATTTTCTAAGACACTAAAATATTCAAGGTAGAATGAAATTTCCTCTCAGCCATTGCTGAACATGATGAGGAAGTCAAAGACTGGAGCAGGTGGGCAGCACATGCAAGGAACAAATTCGAGCAAGACGGATGGAACAAGAGGAATTCCACAAACAGCGGATTCAAAAAAATCTCGAAGCATCAATGTCCTGCAAGGGATAGTGCCACTAGATCTTAGTCAATCAACTACCGATGGAGAGGAATTAGGGATTCAATTGGCAATTAACAGAAAGGGCGAAGGGAAGCAGGGAGAGAGGCACAAATCATGTGCAGACATGGTTGAGGATGATGAGAAGACAATGGGACAAAATGCAAAGGAGAATAAAGAGGTAAGCCCTAAATTATGGAGCAAAATAGTTGCAAATCCAATTGTAGAAGGTTTAGACCTTACTCCTCAGGCACAGGACAATCTCAATGTGAAAATCACAATGGAGGATATCAAGGAGTAAATTGAGTACTGAAACTCGGCAGTAGTATGTTTTGTGTTGGGTTCCAATCCACCACAAACAGTTATGGCCGGGTACTTTCAAAGGATATGGGGATAACTGGGAATAGACAAGATAGCACAAATCAATAGAGGTGTGTTCTTGGTAAGATTTCACAGTATTGAAAGTAGGATCAAGGTGATTGAGGACGGAGTCCAGATGTTAGACAGAAAGCTAGTAGTGGTGAAGCCATAGAGCCCTGACATGGATATGAAAAAAGAGACAGTTGAGCTTATCCCTGTGTGGATTAGGTTCAATGGGTTGGATATCAAATATTAGGGACAAGCTGCTTTAACAAAATTAGCAGGATTAGTGGGTAAACCACTGAAAGATGATCGAGCAACCATACAGAAGGAAAGACTAACATATGCTCGAGTGCTAGTTGAGGTAAAGCCACACCAGAAATACCTAAATACCATCATGTTTGAGGATGAGCGAGGTAGGATTGTTGAACAAGAGGTGTTATATGAATAGAAACCTATACTATGTGACAAATGAAAAAAATTTTGTCATAAAATGCAAGAGAGCAAGAAGTTTATTAAGGAAGAAAAGGAGAAATTAGTAAGCAAACAAGCTCAGCAGGATACACGTGGAACAGAGATGCAGAAACAAGGGGAAAAGAAGATTGAAAATCCTGAGCAGGAGGAGACACAAGGTCAAAAACAACAAACATGAGGACAAATAAGTAATGGAAGTACAGGACATGGGGTAACCAAACAACTACCTCTAGTGCAAGGACTGTGCTGAACCAAACTAATAAACCAAGGATGGGAAAAGCAGGGGATGGAATACACAAGGGAATTACTATTAGAACAGGGAACTCATTTGCAACATTGGGAGAGCACCAACATGAGGATGAAGTAACAACAAGAGGAACTATGATAGGGGATAAGAATCACACTGGGAAAGGGTGTTAGATGGCCCTAGGAAAGGGGCAGAATGGGGGCAACCCCAGTTCAAATGGATAAAATCAGATTCTGGAATGACAGGGGACTGAATAAATCACATTAATAGAAGGAGATGAATCTATTTATGAACAATCAAAGAATAGGTTTATTTGGTCTCCTAAAAACTAAGATTAAGAGAGCTAAGGCACAACAAGTTGCTCTTAATCTATGCAATGGGTGGTCCTTTACTACGAATTTGGCAAAACATCCATGTGGAGGAATATGAATTGTATGGAAACCATTAATCTATGATGTAAATATAACAATGGTTACTGAACAACTAATACATTGCATGGTTCAGCATAGAGGAACAAGGAGATAGTTTAATGCCACAATAATATATGACTTCAATAATCAGAGTATGACGAGGAAGCTATGGGAAGATATCAAGAGCATACATCAAATGGTGAATGGTCCTTGGGCACTAATGGGAGATTTCAACAGCATTCTAAATACAAAAAAAAGAATGGGAAGCTCAGTCACTATGGCAGAGATTAGGGAATTTAAAAAGTGTGTGGAGGAATATTCTATGCAAGACTTGATATCATAGGTGCATACTATACATGGAGTAACAAACAACCATGACATAGTAGAGTAATGAGCAAAATAGACAGAGTGCTTGTCAATTATGAGTGGATGACAAAATTGCCTGCATTTGAAGTTCATTATATGAATCCAGGATTGTATGATCACTCCCAGGCATCATCAACTGGGAGGGGGATGTACAAAAGGTGAGCAGAAGCTTCAAATACTTCAACATGTGGAGCATGGCCTGGGATTTTAAAGCAAGAATAAAAGAAGGATGGAGGGCAAATAAGCAAGGGACACAATTGTACCAGCTGGTAGGGAAGTTACATAAGATTAAAAGTACTCTTAAGGGAATCAACAAAGATAGATTTAGTAATGTTGAAAAGAGAGCAGATGAAGCACTAGACCTCCTTCAGAACTGTCAAAGCAGAGTTCAGAAGGATCCTAATAATGCAGCACTCATCAATGAAGAATAAGATTTACTAGGGATATAGTAAATGGAAGAAAGCAAGAGACTTATTCTTGCAACAGAGGACTAAGGTTTAATGTCTTATACAAGGGGATCAAAACACCAAGTTCTTCCATGGAATGTTGAAAGCTCAAAGGAATAGTAATAAAAATTTTCACATCAAGGATATGCATGGGATGGAAATAAATGATCCAGTGCAGATACATGATGCATTTATAGAGTTCTACACTGATATGTTGGGTAGAAAAATAGAGGACAGAGTCCATGTAAATAGCCAACTAATAAAGCAAGGCCCTACAATAAGGTAGGAGCAAAGGAATGAGCTAGAGGCAGAGTTTACAGCAACAAAGGTGAAGCAAGCTTTATGGGCTATCTCAGGGGATAAAGCCCCTGGACCGGATGATTTTGGTAGCCAATTCTATAAAGACTGCTGGATATTGTGGGTAGTGATGTGATAAATGGGGTCTTGGAATTTTTTTAGAACTGACAGACTGCTCTATATAGTAAACAATACAGTGATAACTCTAATCCCCAAGAGTACACATGCTGATGCGGTAGGTGATTATAGGCCAATTGCATTTTGCAATATAATATACAAAGTGATCTCGAAGATGCTGTGCAATAAGATAAAAAAAGGTACTCCCTGGGATAATCTCTGATAACCAGAGTGCCTTTGTGGCAGGAAGCAATATAGTACACAATATTTTGATTTGTCAAGACTTGGTGAGACTATATAAAAGGAAGAATACTACTAGGAGCTGTTAATAAAAGTTGACCTACAGAAGGCATATGACACTGTGGAGTGGGGGTTTGTTGAAGAGATGCTACATGCTCTTAACTCCCCTCAGAGGTTCATAAAGTGAATTATGGCTTGTATCACCTCTACCCAATACATTATAGCAGTGAATGGAGGAGTGTATGGTAGCATTAATGGTAAACGTGGTCTAAGACATGGAGATCCAATATCCCCGCTCCTACTTGTGATTTGTACGGAGTACCTATCCAGAATCATGAAATAAATAACTGATCAAAAAGAGTTCCAATATCATACAAAGTTCAGAGGTCTCAAATTGAATCATCTATGCTTTGCAGATGATGTCCTATTCTTCTGCAAAGGTGAATGGAAGTCGGTGGAATTAATCTTGCGTAGGCTCAAAACATTTTCACAAACTTCAGGATTGAATAAAAATACAACTAAGTCAAATATCTATAGTGTGAATATGGAGGAACAATGCCTCAAGGATATCTGCGAGCTTACAGGGTACCAAAGAGGGACATTACCTTTTAGGTATCTGGGTGTACCAATCTCTTCCAAGAAACTATCAACAACAAATTGTGAAATGCTAGTGGAAAAATTAGAAAACAAAGTTAGAACATGGGGTATTAGAAATCTATCATATGCTGGAAGGGTATTATTGGTGAATGCAATGCTGATGCAAGTACAAATATACTAGGCATCTATATTCATTCTCCCAAAAAAGGTGCTAAAGAGCATAACAACTATATGCAGGAGTTTCCTATGGGAAGGGAAAGAGAACTCAACGAAACTGTCATTAGTGGCCTAGGACATTGTTGTGTAGACCAAAGAGACGGGGGGACTTGGGATAACTAATTGCTTAATATGGAATGAAGCAGCAATGGTAAAATACGTATGGAATATAGCTAACAAGGAGGACAATCTTTGGGTAAAATGGGTCAACCACTTGTACATAAAGAATCAATCATGGTGACAATACTCCCCCCGGCTGATAGTTGTTAGTACTGGAAGAAATTATGCTCTATCAAAGACAAATTTGTTGATGGTTTTATTAATAATGGCTAGCTAAAATAATACTTATTCTTTGAGTGCAAACTTTCAGAGGCATGCCCACAAATGCTGCTGGAATGGGTGCAAAGAGAGACAACAAAACATGATCTCAAGGGGATTTGGAGAAGACCAATAAGAGGAATCAAAGGGAAGAATGTAGGGAGTTCATTACAGCAGTGATTACAGTGTTGATATACAAGATTTGGTGGGCAAGGAATGAAGCATTATGAAACCAAAGAGTCCCTACACCGAGGATCATATGTGCACAGGTCCAACAAGAATGTAAGGTTAGAGTAGTGCCTTTGTTAAACAGAAAATGTAGTAGGAAGGAAAGGGAATGGATAGATCAACCGTATAGAAAGCAATGACAATAGAAGGTATAGAAAAATAGAGATAGAAAGATAGAATAGGGAGTGAGAACTAAGAAAGAGAGGAGGAACAGCTAGGGGCACTTGTATACCGGGACAAGATATTGTACATTTTTTTTATTGTTAATAAAATTTTCTGTTTTACCAAAAAAAAAAATATTCAAGGTTAAAATTGTAAACAAAAATTTATCCAGCTTTCAAACAAATACATATTTTGAATTATATATTGTATATCCCATTTTTTATCCAATGTATCAAACGAAGTACATAGCACTAAATAATTCCGGTATTATTAATCCCATGATAACTTTGTCCACGAACCAATCGACCCCGAGTGATTTATTACTTTGGGGATTTCTCATCGACTTACGGACTTACTTGCCTGTAAATTAACCTTTATGATCTGATCTAGGCTTAGCCATCAATTCAACCAAGTTTCCCTGTGTTGAGGATGATGAGACTAGGTGTAGTAAATTTCTTGTTTCACCAACAAAAAGCCACAACTCAAATTCTGTGCATGTCCTCATCTTATATTCTCCAATTAACTTATAGCATCTCGTTTTAAAATTTACATGCGGTTATCTTTTTAATTTAAGTATAACATTCTTTCCCTTTCTGTAAATAGGGATTATAAAAGATGGATATCTCATTTTCTCATGTTCTTTTTATTTGGCATCCTTAATTATCCTTGTGTCTTTAATAGTTACCCCTTAATCTATTTGTTTTATTGAAAAACTATATATAAACTCGTTTGCTTTATAAGGGACGAAACAAGAAGTATATGGGGAAAAAAACAAAAAGAAGCCTAGGTATGGAAATATTGAGGAGAATGAGGAGGAGGAAGCAGGGGCAAACTATTCCTTAGTTGCTTAAATGAAACAACTGCCTGACTTACTAATTAATCCACTTTATAACAAGACTCGACCCCTATAATAAATAGTGGTGGCAAAATAGATTTAAAAAATAGTTATTCATTCATATTATTTACTAAAAAATGGGTTGGATCATGAACCTTTTAAAAACGGGTTAAATATGAATAAGAACCATATTATGTTCTTAGAAAATAGATAATCAATAGATATTCAATGGGTTTAACTTTTACATTGTAAATGAAAGTACAGGGAGGGGAGGGGAGGGGGGAGGTGAATTGTAACTAATTTAAAAACTTAGTCGACTTAGCTTTATCAGCAGGTTTGATTGACGATGAAACTAAATTGCAAGGAATTTAAAAGCTGAGAACACATGAGTTTTATACTAGTTCAATACATGTGTGGTACTTACATCCAGTTCCCTTGGGTCACAAGGGTTCTCTTAGATCTTCAATGATTGGTTATAGTAGCAGTGGTTTTATGGATCGTTTACCACCAACGATTTTCAGCAATAATGTTTTATAAACCTGACACAACTCTTGTTTTGCTTCCTAACACTTCCTATCTTTTGAGACACTAGTAAACTTAGGAATACAGTGTTTGTGCTAAGAACTAGGAAGACATAGAAAATAGTGGTAAGTTGCGTAGTTGAATTCTTGAGTCTACTAATCTTCTTATAAGAGAGTCTTGAGTAACCATTGCAGATTGACCCTTGATTGAGGCACAATATAGTCTAAGAGTTTTGACCCAAGGGGCACCTCCGAATCCTGCTCAAGAGATGGGCTAGATTCATTTGCGTCCTTCCTTTTCGTATTCATAATCAGGGGAGTGATTTGTGGCTTGACTTAGTCGATCAATCTTCAGAATCTCCAGATTCCAAATTAATCCTTGAAGTAGGGACTGTCTTCCTATAGGGATTGCACTTGATCTTGTTTCCTTTTTAATGGCTTTGACATCCTTTGATTTAGTATTGTCCTTGCTGCATTTGATCTTGTTTCCTATGTGATATCTTTAACATATTGATTTCCTTTGAGTTAGTACTGCCCTCCTAATTTCTTGCAATTAAATAGATACAGTTAGATTTGCATTATTGTCATCATTGAAACTTAGGTGTAACAGTAAAGACTCAAATTTGGGGATCCTCAAGCTTGTCAGACTAAGAATTCTCCCAAAAGTGATCATATTCAAAAAAATATAGATAATACAGCTATCCATATTGTATACCGGTTAACCTATTTTGTATCCGTATTAAATATAAGCTGGATCGGATCATTTATTCGTTTTTATATTACTCATTTTCACCCGCCCATATTCAACCCGACCTGCCCATTTGCCACTCCCAGTAATAGAGTAGCATTTGAAAAGAGTGTTTGGCATGGATTTTGCATAGAATGAAAGTGCAGATTGGCTTTCAGATCAGAATATTAGCACCTTTATCGTCCCATGCAATCTCCACTCCCTTCTCCCTGTAATTCATATAATTCTTCCGTTTCAATTTATGTGAACATATTTCTTTTTTTGTTCGTTTCGAAAAGAATGATCTTTTTCTAAAACTTAAAAACAATTTAACTTAAACTTTCAATACTACCCTTGATGAGAAATTTTTATAGTCACACAAATACTCTACCATGTTTAACACCATAGACTTCAAAAGAATTATTACCACACAAATGTTATGTCTTATTAGGACCATAAATTTTTTAAAAAAAAATTTTCTTAAATTTCGTGCCTAATTAAATAAGTTCACATAAGTTAGAACAGAAAGAGTAATAATTATTATTGAGTCCATCATAAAATGAACCATTGTATAGTTTTTTTACCAAAAAAACAGTAGATTAAGAGTATACAATTTAAAAAGGGACATTTAACTGTATATACTATATTATAAACTTATTTACTCTTACTAGAGAGGTTATCACTTAATTAACATATAAAATTTATCATTTATATACAAAATAATGTATTAAATTCCAATCTTACTCATTTTCTCTCCCTCTTCTTCCTTTCCCAAATTCAAATAGGATAGTTATTTGCTGCAACATAAAAGTTTCACCAAACAGCTTCGAGTAACATTCCAACCAAGTAATACCATCAATTGGGTTAGCTAAGCTTAGAATTTACAAGATGAATCTTTACCTTAAAGTTTATAAGAACAATTACCATAATTACTCAATTGTAATTATGCCACAATTTCGCTTAATCATTGCTACTATCAGCACTAGTTTCCTCTGTATTTGTATCAGCTACGGTCTTCTTTTTGGACAATCCAAAACCTTATGCATAATTCCCCCTTTGCATAATAAAATTAAAATTGAAACCTTATCAAATAATAACGCCTCTAAAGTAAGAAAGCGTCTTATACATGAAACCGAAAACTTTGAGTACGTTGAGCTACAAGTCTAATTACTAACAGATTCCTAAACCCTTGAACTATTGGTATTAGAAATTCGATTGTACATGACAATTTGTTTGGATTGCAACTTTTTTTTTATTTGTTTGGATTGGGTATTATTTCAAATGATTGGAAATATTCTTTGGAATTTATATCTCAATTTTGAGAGAATTTGGTGAAGATTTGAGGTGGTTTTTGTTGGAATTTCAGATTGAAACTCGAAAAAGAAA
Organism: Nicotiana tomentosiformis; assembly: GCF_000390325.3. NCBI lineage: Eukaryota > Viridiplantae > Streptophyta > Magnoliopsida > Solanales > Solanaceae > Nicotiana > Nicotiana tomentosiformis. The sequence continues at coordinate 20,405,683 of NC_090819.1, forward strand.
ACATAAATAAATTGTGTATATTTTGTATGTCGAGTGTAGAAACGGTATACAAAATATTTACAACTTACATAATTGTATACATGCGGTATAAAAATTGTATGTAAAATGTAGTTTTTGACCGGATTTCATACAAAAAATCTATATTTATATTGTAGATAAATTGTAGTTTTTGACCAGATTTTGTACAAAAAATTTATATTTATATTGTAAATAAATTGTAAATTTTGACCGAATTTGTATATATTTGGTAACAAACTGTATTTACTTTCAGAAAATATAAAACTTAGATAAAACCGGATAAATAAATTTATAATCTCGTATATATACGAAAAAGTTCCATTTAAAAAGGCCAAAGACTACGATGCAGATAAAATAAGAGTATAAGTACAGTAGGTTTGCAAAATGGGAAGAACGCCATTCAAATTCAAGTTGTAAATAGTTATAAAGAGAAAGAGATCCTACTCTCGTAAACTTCTCCTCTGAAGTAAAATATGTTTTCTCTGTCGGCTTCAAAAGGTTTACCGTGAGAAAACTGTGATACTGTCATACTATATTATGCCTACAAAAACATCGGGAATGAGCAAAAGGACAGACGCCCTAAAATGGAGAAAGAGTAGAGCATATAGCTCTCGTCAAATAGGAGGAAGAAACTTAAAAGATAAACGAATTTGACAACTACCCACGTAAATAATTTCCTACTACAAATGACTGTCCATAGCACATGAAATTAGTAAGGTGAAAGAAAAAAAGGCAATTTAATTTTTTTTTTAGTTTGTTCTAAAAAAATTGACAACCTCCTAAGTTTAGAAACAATTTAACTTTGAACTTCATATTTTAAATTTTTTTTCCCTGTTAAACTCCGTGTCTATTCAAATTTTGTCACTTAAAATAGAATAGAGAGAGTATCAATTAGGGAAAATTATGCGACACATCAAATATTTATACTGTATTTACTATTTATAGCTATACTTTCAGAAAATTTACCATCCGTAGATATATTTAAATTTCATAGCAAATCCATAAAACAAGAGATTAGTTATTTTGAACTGAAACAAGAGAGCAACAAGCTCTCGTAGCTCAGTTAGTTAGAGGTCGTACTTAGTTAGCGAAGGTCTTGAGTTCGACTCTCAACAAGAGGAACTTATTTTTCTTTTTTTTTTTTGTATTTCGCCTTAGTTCTATTCGTTACGCGAACGAATATAGTTGATACATGTTATATCTTTTGTATACACCCCTTGTATATAATCGATACAAGTTGTATCTTTTGTATACACCCTTGGTTATAGTTGGTATATATTATATTCATTGTGCGAATAAACACAATTGCGCGAACAAATACAGTTGATACATGTGTATTCATTGCGCAAACGAATTGACACAGGTTGTAACGTTGTGTGTTTGAATACAGGTAATACAAGCTAGTAACAGTTAAACAGTAGCTACAAATAGTAATTAGGTCAACTACATTTACCGGGCTCTAAACTATAGTGTTTTTAAAAAAATTCTTCTATAAATTATAAGTCGAACTAAAGACATGAGGGTTACACACTAGGAAATGCGTCCAACAATCCTGAAGCGGGCCTATTCTTCATGTGTTCCAATAGGTCGGGCGGCCTATGTTTGACAGACCTTAAAATACGATGGGCTGCTAGCTAATGAGCCCATGTTCAACACTGCATGGCTAAGTTAGGCCAAACCCATATGGACTTTTATCCAATTATAACCATTTACCAAAAATTCATAATTGATCTGACATTCAAAAGATTAGGATGATATTGAAAATAATCACTTAAAAAGTAGCTACGAATAGTAATTAGGCAAACTATTTGACCAAAAAGTATAACTTTCGACTAAACTATTAAATTTATATATTAACGGGTTAAATCTAGTTAATAATAATAACTCTAGATGCGAATCTTGAAAACGTGTGTGAGATGAGATAGATCCAAAGAAGTGTTGACAAAGATAAGCACAAAACGTTCATGAAGAATCGGCAATAATGGAGATGTAACTAGCAATAAATGGTATTTAAGTAAATAGGAGGAATGATTCACCCAATAAAGGATGGATTGGACGAATGTTCCTCCTTACAATGATGAATGACAGATAAATCTAAGGTTTGTTCGAACTATTCTCGGATCTAGTGTAAAAGTGTGGATAAAATGGGTAAGAATCTTGATAAAAAGGTAGTCTGTGTATCTTTACAAGAGAGAGAATCTTCTTGTGAAAAGTGTTCTTATCAAGTGAATATTACCTCTTCTTTTTTCCTCCCCCTCTTTCTTATTTATTTGAGACATGTATCTAACAAACCCTATTAGTACAAATGCAGAGAATATTCATATTCTCTTTAATATCATATTTCAAAAACTAGCAACTGCTGTTCCTTCAACGATGCTCGACCTCAGCTATTGTTGCCATTTTTACCACGAACCTCGTTGTTCCCTGGCCGACCTCGACTGATTCTTTCCTTAATGCTGCATTATCCTAAATATTTTAGGGTAGATTTTGTCCTATATTGTTAATCCTTCTGCTTATTGAGGCCGGCCTCAGGCAGGCTCGATGAGCGGATATTGTATAATGTGATCGAAGCAGTTAGACGGTATGAACGAGTCGTGATGATTGGGGCGAGTTGGCAGGGTGTCCCTTTGTGAGCCGCAATTTATGGTCATATGCCCCACGAATCAGGATGACGTCATGGCAACAGGCGTCATTATGATGCAATTTCCCGATATATTACTTCGTTTCGCGCGTGCCTTCTGATTGAATATGTCGCTTCAGTTACAGTGCTAGGTAATGATGGATTAAATCCTTGGGTTCGATGCCTGAATTTTTATAAATAGGGGTGTGTGGGCAATGTTTCAACCTTTACGAAACCTCTTGCATCCGAAAAACTCTGTATCTTCTTCTTCCTCCATTGTTTGAAATTTCTTACTAGTTTTAGTGATTTCTGCTGCTTCTAACATTTCCTTACTTGAATATCTTTCCTTAATCAACATGACTAATGTGTCCTCTATTTCTAGTATGGCAACCGATCCTGTCCGTTTGGTGGTGCTTATACCCACTCACGCTGATAGGGTCTCTGTCTCCATTGAGGAAGAGAAGTTTCCTATGGTAGAGGAAATAATCCCTCGTAGTGAGAAAGTTAGGTCTGATTTCTCGAAGGCGCCCGATATTGAGCCCGAAATATCGGAGTCAGCGATGGGAGAGGCCGATCTGGCCGAACTTAAGGCAAAATTCAATATCCCTTCCCACATCGATCGAATCCCAACAAGGCGCGATGTGGTGCAAATCCGCCACCCCGGATATTGCACGTTTTACGCATATCCTTTCTAGGTCGGCTATATTCTCCCCCTTCTCCCATTGGAGGAGGAATTTTGCCTCTATTATAGTGTCTGCCTGGCCCAACTCTCTCCGTACATGTACAAGCTTATTAGGATGCTCTCAAAATTTACTGAGTTGGCAGAAGTTGAGGTCACATTCCGCCATCTAATGCATGTCTTCGTCCCTAGCCTTTTAGGAGGACGACATTGCATCTTCGCAACCGAGGAAGTAAATGCTTGATGGTGAAGATGGACGATAAAGTGAATCGTCAGTTTTGGCTCAACTACTTCTTCGTCAAGACCGAGGATGTGGTAGCCAATGCGGATGATTTTCCTGAATCCTGGAATAGCTCTCGTAAGTACTCGTCTTTTGTCAAAGGTATTTCATTTCCCGTGTTTTGTGAAAGGTATTTGATTGTCTATTTCTAGTCATAGATTCTAACATATTCTCTTCCTTGTACAGCCAAAGTCGTGCCTCCTTCTTTGGTCGGGGACATTTCCGACTGGGTTGGCCGGATTATACCTCACACGGTGGGGATTTACGAGTGGTCGGGATTTCTCAAGAGGTTCGCGCTTGCTTCTTCCTTGGCCGGTGAGTTCGTATATTGTTTTTATTTCTCTTTTGACCACATGGTTGCTTGCACTATATAGTTCATTATTGGTGGTGATGAAACTTAATTCTTTTTTAGTTCGAGGGTCTTCGGCTTCCCCATGGTGTGGGATAAGACTGGGTATGTTGTTGTTGTAGTTCGAGGGTTTTTGAGGAGATCGAGGGCTCCTCCAATTACGTTTCGCAAGAGGAAGATCGCTTCTTCATTGGAGTCTGTTCTTGCTGTGACCGCGGCTAGGCCTGATTGGTCATCTTCCTCTGTTCATTATTCTGCTGCGACCATGCCTACTCATTCGTCGACCATACCTAGTGCTTCTTTCGTACCGTCTTCTTCTGCGCCTGCAGATATATCGACACCAGAGTTTTCGGCTTTCATCTAGTGGACGAGGAAACGGAATCATCGTTGAGTGTGGTAATTTGGTTCCCCACAAGAGGAGATCGGTGGACATTGGTGAAGGGGTTGTCCGATTGGTGGAGTGATGGGCGATTTTATCATTTGAGAAATGGCGACCATAGAACATGAAGATGGCACCGAGTTCCCGCTTGTAGTTTCGCCATCGACAAAAGCCCTAGAGGGTATGTATCTTCCTGAAACCATGATGGAAGCTGTAGGTGTATCGGCGAGAGTCCCTGATAACTTACGGCGGGATGAGCCATCGGCCTCGCGACCGGCCGAGGGTCCTTCTTCGATGGCCGACATAAAAGGAAAGTGCATAGCCGAGTATGGTTATGAGACGATCTCTGATGTGGATGTCGATGAGGTCACGATGATGGGGGAGGGATTTACCCGACTCGAAGTAAGGTTGGAGGGGTCCACGCGGACTATTGCGATCCCCATGGATCGAGATTTGTTGGTCAACACGGAGGACGTGGTTCCTTCTCTTGGTCCCCTCTATTCTGATGTGGAGGGTTAAAACCCTCGAAAACCTGAAGGATGCTACCTTATCTAGGAGCATAGCCGGCCTCGATCTTAGGGTAAGATTTTCTATCCCTCTACTTTTTATTTGTCGAGTTCAAAGTTCGTTTCATTCTTACTCTTCATTTTCTTTTTTCTCTTTCTTTCAGACTGTGATTTTGGAAATTGAGAGCGCTCCAAGAGATGAGAGGCATAAGGCTAGTTTTCTGAAGATGGAGAGAAAATACTGCGAGTACCGCGGTAAGTATCGCGAGATTTTTAGGCGATTTGGCGAAGGCGGCAACTTCCGAGCTCTCAGAGACGAGCTAAAGGAAAACGATGACGAGCAGGTGAAGGTCATCGAGTAATGCAGTGTTCTCGAGGGGGCGCTAAGGGAAAAAGAGGAGGAGTTGGATGTTAGTATAGGGGTCTAAGCCCAGTGCGGCGATCTCCAAGCCCAGGTGCTCTCGTTGCGCACCGAGCTCGAGGAGTGTGAATTCAAAGCCGATGCTTTAAGGGTCGAGGTCATTGAGAATGATGCGGATCTTGAGAAGGTGGAGTTATCTTGGTTGGGGGCTATGAGGAAGATGGAGGCATTGGAGATCGTCATTCGTGTTCTCCGAGCCGAGCGAGGGAGTTCCTTGGAGAAGGCCAGACTTAAAGAGGAGCGACTTGATGAACGGATTGGAGAATTGGAGAAAGAGGCTTCTGGCCTTTGTGATCGGGTCGCCTCTCTGGAGGCCGAGAAGGCATAATTATTGGCTCGACCATCCTCTTCCCATTTTTCTAACTTCCCTAATGTTCCTCAAGATTTATACGAGGAGTGGATTCACGCCGAGGATCAGCTGGATATATTCAGAGATTTCGGAAGTCGTCCTCGAGGATGCTCGTGTTAAGGCACGTGGAGCTCGAGTCGCATGTGGCTACAATCCTGCTACACTGGAGGCCGGTGACGACGAAGGGGATGCGGGCATGGACCGGATTGAGGAGGACGCTTGGTATGAAGATGCGTATCCTGATGGCGATGGTGATGATGAAGGGGCAGATGATAACGGTCTAGGCGATCAGGTCGATGGTGCGGATGGGCTAGGCGGCGATTAATAGCTTTTCTTTTCCTTCTTTTGTGTTGCCACAAACTTGTGCACATTTTGGTGGGCATCTTCTCGAGCCTTTGTAAAATATATTCTAAGTATGAAATACCATTTTTTGTTATTTGTACCTGATCCTTTTTTCTTCTGTTTGGGTTTGTATGCTTTTTGATTTTGTTGCTCGGTTACCTTGGTTTTCTTAGTCGTAATAATTTAGCTTGAGTGGGTTCGAACGAGGTCGAAACAAATTTAGGTTTGACCATGGCCGGGAGCTAGTGGATGTTAGTTCGAACGGGGTCGAATATATCGTTTGTTAATTTATGGTCGAGGGTTGATAACGTGTTGATTCGAACAAGGTCGAATCTAACCTATACATAGTTATGGCCGAGGGCCAATTAGGTATTAATTCGAATGAGGTCGAATGTAACCTATACTTAGTTATGGCCGAGGGAAGATTAGGTGTTAATTCGAACGAGGTCGAATATAACCTATACTTAGTTATGGCCGAGGGTTGAGAGCCGATTAGGTGTTAATTCGAACGAGGTCGAATGTAACCTATACTTAGTTATGACCGAGGGTCGATTAGGTATTAATTCGAACGAGGTCGAATGTAACCTATGCTTAGTTATGGCCGAGGGTCGATCAAACATTAATTCGAACGAGGTTGATGTAACATATGCTTAGTTATAGCCGAGGGACGATTAGGCATCAATTAGAACGAGGTTGAATACAACATATGCTTCGGGAGAATAGAAACAAGCTTCATGTATTTGTGCTTTGTTCATACACTTTGAGAAGTTTACATATTTTCTGAGCGCTGGCTGGCATTTCAGTCCGAGTCCCAATCTATCTAGTCCCTTCATTGGTTGACCTGGAAAAGTATTGAGAGGTCGAGCAATGAACTAGTTGCCCAGTGCCTTCTTCTGTGTGTACTTCAATCCTGAAGTGTCTCCTTCATCTCCTCATTAAAAACCTCCTCGAGAAAAACCAATTGGAAGAAAACTCATGTGAGGGAAAAAAGATTACGATTTTGGGGACACCGTCTTTTAAAAGTTGAATTACTTGAGGTGTGTAATATTTTAGTTGTTTGGTAGTCGCTTTCCTTCCATTGTTTCTAGTTGGAATGACCCTTTGTTTGTTGTTTCCGTGATTTTGCAGGGGCCGCCCTAGTTTGTTCCTAGTTTGCTTTCCCGCGAGTCTTTGCTTGCTTGTGTTTTGGCTTTGAGCACATAGTCCCTAACTTTGAGTGGTCTGATCTTTGCCATTTTGTTATAATAACATTCTGCTTGTTGCTTTTGGGCGACAATTCTCACGTTAGGCCATATCTCTTCGTTCCTTGACTTCGTCGAGCTCCTGCATTCTTCTATCGTCGTTATGGGGTCCGCTTTCGCAAAAGTATCTTAGGATGGGCTCTCCTACCTCGACCGATATTACTGCATCAGTCCCATAGACTAACGAGTATGGTGTTTCTCTTGTGCTCGTCTCTGGTATTGTTCGGTAGGCCCAGAGTACTTCTGGTAATACTTTTGGCCACAGTCCTTTGGCTTCCTCGAGTTTCTTCTTCATGATGTTCAGTATCGACTTGTTGGAGGATTCCGCTTGCCCGTTGCCTGCGGGGTGGTATGGTGTTGAGTGTATTCTTTTGATGTGCCATTTTTCAAAAAACTCAGCTATATTTATTCTCGCAAACTGGGGTCCGTTGTCACAGTTGATCTCTTTGGGGAGACCGAAATGGCATATGATGCTTTTCATATGAAGGCGATCACTTCATGTTCGCCTATTTGGGTGAATGCTCCTGTTTCTACCCATTTAAAGAAATAGCCAATTAAAACCAAAAAAAATTATACGTTACCTCGTCCTATCGGGAGGGGGCCCACGATGTCCATTCCCCATTTGATGAACGACCAAGGGGAGGTTACTGAGTGTAGGTGTTCGCCTGCTTGGTGGATCATTGGGGCATATTTCTGGCATTACTCGCATTCTTTCACGAAATCTGCGACCTCCTTTTTCATGGTGGGCCAGTAATACCCTGCCCGTATAAGGCATCTGACCAAAGCTCGATTGCCGAAGTGAGATCCACAGTGGCCTTCATGTACTTCTTCAAGGACGCGCCGCGTCTGATTTAGGCCTAAGCATTTCTCCAGAGGGCCTCCATACGTCCTCTTGTACAGGTCATTATGAATGATGTTGTATCTGGCTGCTTACATTCGCAGTTTCTTGGCCTCTTTTTTATCATCGAGGAGCACGCCATCCCGCAAACATGTAATAATACGGTTATGCCAGTCCCAAGTTAGGTTTATGGTTCTTACCTCAATTTGATCTATCGATGAATTGAGGAGGTGGACTACATTTATTTCTCCGATTGTAATGTTTTTGGTGGCTGCGGCAAATTTGGCGAGGTCGTCCGCCTCGGTATTCTGTGCTCGGGGGCTCTGGTCGAATTCGCATTCATCAAACTCGAGTAGCAGCTTGCAGATTTCGGTCTGGTACTTTTGTAACCTTTGCTCTTTGATTTGGAAAGTCCCTGTGACTTGGTTGACCACGAGTTGGGAATCGCAACGTAGTTTTAGCCGCTTCACCCCGTATTTGAGTGCTAGTCTTAGTCCTGCAATTACGGCCTCATACTCGGCCTCGTTGTTAGTCATATCCGGGCATCATATGGACTGCGAATCACTTCGCCTGTTGGAACTTCGAGTACGAGTCCCAGCCCAGACCATGACGCGTTAGACGCGCCATCAGTGTTCAGGACCCAGAGGTCGTATGTTTGGAGAGAAGCGTGGGCCACTGCTTTTTCGACTTCGGACATTATTTTTTCACTGAAGTAGGCGATGAAGTCTGCGAGGACCTGTGACTTTATCATCGTTCGCGGCCAATATGTAATATCGTGCTCACTCAGTTCGATGGCCCATTTGGCCAGCCTGCCCGATAGCTCGGGTTTATGCAAAATGCTTCTTAAGGGGAAAGTTGTGACGAGAATTGGAAATATGGTCTAAGCTTTCGTGAAGCTACGACTAAGGCCATAGCCAGTTTTTTGAGATGAGGGTATCTTGTCTCGGCATCAACTGGTGTTTTGCTAATATAATAGATGGAGGATTGCGTACCTTTATTTTCTTGGAACAGGACCGCGCTCACGGCTACTTCGGACACGGCGAGATAGACGAGGATGGGTTGTCCTGATTCTGGTTTTGAAAGCAACGGTGGCGATGAAAAGTACACCTTTAACTCCTTCAGGGATTGGACGCACTCAGGGGTCCATTGGAGGTCGTTCTCCTTTTTGAGTACGCTGAAGAACTTATGGCACCTATCGAAGGATCGCGAAATGAACCTCGAAAGGGAGCCGATATGGCCAGTCAACCTTTGGACCTATTTTTTGTGGGTCAAGTGCTCTAGTATCCCTTCGATGACTTTGATTTGATCGGGATTGGCCTTGATACCTCGCTGCGACACTAGGAAACCCAAGAATTTTCCCAAGGCCATGCCGAATGCTCATTTTTCGGGGTTCAGTTTCATGTCGTATTGCTTGAGTATGCCGAAGGCTTCTCTCAAGTGGTCAATGTTATCTTTTTTCCTTTTGTATTTGACCAGCATGTCATCTATGTAGACTTCTATCATTTTACTGAGTTGGTCTTTGAACATCTTCGTCACCAACCTTTGGTAAGTTGCCCCCGCATTTTTCAGTCCGAAGGGCATGACCCTCTAGCAGTACGTCCTCTGGTGGGTGATGAAAGTGGTGTTTTCATGGTCCTCTTCCTCCATGAGGATCTGATTATAGCATGAGTAGGCATCCAAGAAGCTTAGTAGCTCATGCCCAGCCGTTGCATCGATGAGTTGGTCGATATGGGGTAATGGAAATGAATCCTTGGGGCAAGCTTTGTTCAGGTTAGTGAAATCTACGCACATCCGCCAATTGTTGTTCTTCTTTTTCACCATGACTACGTTGGCGACCCATTGGGGGGTACTTTGACTCCCTGATGGAGCCATTTTCCAACACGTTTTCCACTTCTTCGTGTACTGCGTCAATAATTACAGAGTTGAACTTATGCCTAACCTGCCTCACCGGAGGGTGGAGTGGATCGACGTTTAATTTGTGCGTGGCAATCTCCTTTGGGATACCTGGCATATCTGCATGGCTAAAAGCAAACAAGTCTGCGTTAGCAGTTAAAAATTCACGAAATTTACCCAGTTCCTGAAGCTTGCAGCCTATGTAAGCTTTCTTGTTGTGGTCGTTGCTGTCTAACTGAACGGGGTTGAGGTCCTCTATGGTCGATCCCATGGCCTCGACCATATCGGGTTCTCTGATGACGTCCTCGCATACCGACCTCGACCTTGTTGATTGCTATGCCTCTTTTTTATATCCTTTGTATGTTGGGTGGCCGTATAGTCTAAGGCGATGCAGTAGCATTCCTGGGATATGCGTTGCTCCCCTTGTATATCGAATATTCCCCATGGAGTTGGGAATTTGATGACTTGGTACAAGTTGGAGGGGATATCTCTCATGGTGTGTATCCATGGTCGCCCTATTATGGCGTTGTATGTTGTGTCCTGGCCCATAACGTGGAATGTGGTTTTCAGAGTGACGCCACCCGCTAGGACGGGGAGTGTGATCTCGCCGGATGGTTGCTCAACTGCATTATTAAAGCCTATTAGTGTGATGCAACGCGATACTATCTTATCTTCAAGTTTCATTTGTTCAAGTACTCGAGGATGGATAATGCATGCACCGCTCCCATCGTCTACTATAATTTGTCTCACATCGGTATCTAAAATTCGTAAACTGATAACAAGAGCATCATAGTGAGGGAAGGCCAAACCGTTGGTATCTGATTTATCGAAGATGATACTTTCTTCGAGTTCATCATACCGTTCATGGGTGATCGATCATTTGAGCTTGTGGATTGTGGTGAACTTCACGCTATTGATGGAGGCGTCATCCCCACCACCGATGATCATGTGGATAGTGCGGGCCTGTGAGGGCGCTTTTGGCGGCCCTTGATGTTGTTCACATCCTTTGGCGAAGTTGGTCCTTCCTTGATCGCTCAGCAACTCTAATTTTCTGGTATTTGGGTCTGACCTCATCTTTTACGGACACTTCACCTTCATTCCAAGCTTCTCTAAGGCGTGGACTATCTCTGTAGGTGACACACAAAAATTGTGAGCGGATAATAAAGAGGGCATACCTCTCTCGTTTCGGTGAGTCCCCCGTTCTCAATCGGGGTGGGCCCTCTTCATGGCGGGATGAAGATGCAGCGGTGGTCCTAACATATATGAGATGTCTTTCCCGGTTAGGTCGTGAGGCCGCGAGATCTTTTCTGTCATCATTTCTTCGATCTTTCCCCATTCTTCCTGCACCGAAGTCAGTCTACTCGGACTTCGGCACAATATGCATTATGTATTTCATCCCAAGTCGTTGGGGGTACTTCATACGCCGACTCAATCACTTTATTGTTGCCCTTGAACCATTTCTACTCAACCCATTTTGGAAAGCTGCAACGGCCATCCCTTCCAATACATTCGATAAGGTCATTCTTACTCGGTTGAATCGGGCGAAGAAGTCCCTCAATACCTCTCATGGTGACTGCTTGATGACGAATATGTCGTTTACTCTCGCCTCTGCCTTTTTGGCCCCAGCATGGGCCGTTACGAACTTTTTAGCCATTTATTCAAATGTTTCGATGGAATGCTCAGGCAGCTGCGAATACCACGTTAATGCTCCTCCAATGAGGGTCTCGCCGAATTGTTTCAGCAAAATGGAGGATACTTGTTCTTTGACGAGGTCATTGCCTTTCACAGCGGTAACATAGTGGGTCACATGGTTCTCGAGGTCGGTCGTGCCGTCATATATTTTCATGTAGGGCGGCATTTTGAAGGTCTTTGGTATGGCATGTGGGGCGGCGGCGTCGCTATATGGATGCTCTACGAACCAACCGACGTCTCTCTTCGACAAGAGCTTGGGAGCTCCCAGTATTTTATCGACCATTTCTTGGTGTTCTCTCATTTGGTCCCGAAGTAGCTTGTTCTCATTTTCCATTTCCTCTATCCTTTTCAGAACGACCGTGAGAGCGTCGTCACCTGCATTGCTAACAACATTGTAAGTAATACTTGTCGTTGCGGGAGGAGGAGGAAGTTGATCATGTTGCTCGTCCACTGGTAGTATAACACAAGTTCTTGCATTTTTGTGGCCGTATCTCGAACGAGCTTATGGAGGACGCTAGTTAGCGTATCAGTTAGCCATGCCACAAGGAGCTTCTTTATTACTGGCGGAACCTCCTCTACCGCGGATGTGGAGGCCGTCTTACCAAGAGATTTTGTGATGCTGCAGTGGGGAGGGGTGACCCACCTCGCCTAGGGGAGGCATTGGGCGTTGTGTCCTCGTCCACTGGTTCAGAGCTCTCATGGATGATGTTCATGAGGTTGGTTGAGAGGTCGCTCATTATTTTTGTTCTTTCTTCTCTGTTACTTGCCATATTAGATCTATGTATGCAGAGAGAGAAAAAAAGATTCTTGTTCTTGTTTTGTTGCTTTTTATTTATGTTAGTGACCGATGTCGGTTGTAGATCCAGAAGAAACTAAAAGAGTTAACTAGATAATCCCCACAGACGGCACCAAATTGTTTGACCAAAAGTATAACTTTCGGCTAAACTATTAAATTTATGTAATAACGGGTTAAATCTAGTTAATGATAATAATTCTAGATGCGAATCTTGAAAACGTGTGTGAGATGGGATAGATCCAAGGAAGTGTTGACAAAGATAAGCACAAAACGTTCATAAAGAATCAGCAATAATGGAGATGTAACTAGCAATAAATGGCATTTAAGTAAATATAAGGAATGATTCACCCAATAAAGGATGGATTGGATGAATGTTCCTCCTGACAATGATGATTGACAGATAAATCCAAGGTTTGCTCGGACTATTCTCGGATCTAGTGTAAAAGTGTGGATAAAATGGGTAAAAATCATGATAAAAATATAGTCTTTGTATCTTTACAAGAGAGAGAATCTTCTTGTGAAAAGTATTCTTATCAAGTGAATATTACCTCTTCTTTTTTCCTCCCCCTCTTTCCTATTTATTTGAGACATGTATCTAACAAACCCTATTAGTATAAGTGCAGAGAATATTCATATTCTCTTTAATATCATATTTCAAAAACTAGCAACTGCTGTTCCGTCAACGATGCTCGACCTCGGCTATTGTTGCCATTTTTACCACGAACCTCGTTGTTCCCTGGCCGACCTCGACTGATTCTTTCCTTAATGCTGCATTATCCTAAATATTTTAGGGTGAATTTTGGCCTATACACAAACTACAATTACTAGGCTCTAAACTATAATGTTTTAAAAATATTCCTATATAATTTATAAGTCGAACTGAAGACGTGAGGGTTACAGACTAGGACTTGCGTCCAACAATCCTGAAGCAAGCCTAGTCTTCATGTGTTCCAATAGATCGGGCGGCCTATGTTTGACAGACCTTAAAATACGATGGGCTGCTAGCTAACGAGCCCATGTTCAACACTGCATGGCTAAGTTAGGCCAAAGCCCATATGGACTTTTGTCCAATTATCGAGAGTCAATTTGATTAAACTTTAAAGTTACAACAAATTAGTTCAACTTAGTAATTTAAAATTAAAATTTAGATATTCAATAATTATAGGAAAAGTACTAGAAGTTACAATTTCTCATATCAATATGATAAAAAATATATTTTAAAATATTAGTCAAACTTCATAGAGTTTGACTCTCGATAAACGAGATATATCATTTAAATTGAAACGGAAGGAGTAGTATTTAGTCATTTCTTCCCACATAAAAAAAAATATAAGGACAAAAATATCCCTATCTACTGAATAACTTTAGAAGTAATCGATATTGGATTTTGGAATTTTAATAAGTGGAACTCTAGCACATTTTACTAGAGTTCGGGAAAACCCTACAAGTAAAACACTTCAAAAACAGAGTTTGAACCCATTTCTCACAAACAAAACCTTGAAATCAATTGCAGCTCGATTTTCACTTCGCTGTCGTATGTGGTATCGATCGCTGCCGCCTGTGTGTTCTTTTTTTTTTTTTTAATCATAACATACCTTTCATTGCTGTCAAAATTGGTGGGAATCACATTCACAACTCATTCCTATTTTTTCCTTGGTCGAAATTTTGCAAAGCAATCCGTGTTCTCTCCCTGAGTTATGTTTCTAATTATTACTTAATTCAAAAAGTTTTTGCACCAGCATATTAAACCAAACAAACACACACAAAGAATATACAAATTTTTCAAAAAACAATGACTTCATCAGCACCCAGCAGCAGAAACATGGCTCTTGGGAAATGGAGACATTAAACCTTAAGCAAAGACTGTACTCAAATTTCAGGAAAGGTTCATGGAGTTCAAAGTAATAAAGTCTTAGAATTCATGATTTTTTCCTGGAGTTCCATTGCATATTTCAAAATAGAAGAACAATTCCAGGAGTTTTAAACTAATTTTTTTTAAATTTGAATAATCGTTCTTGGAGTTTGAATTTCAACATAGTATACTAGGGTCCCACTTATTAAAAGTTTCGAACTCTAGTACCAATTACTGAAATTGTGTTCCATATTTTAGTTGAGAGAAAATACGTCAATTTAGTTGGTCAGTGGCAAAATTGCTATTATAAATTAAAATATGGCTAAACTCTAATAGGTCGGCTTAAAAAGTGGAAAACCCACCTATTTTTTACAAAAGGTTAATGCTCACAGCATATTCACACAAGCTAACAACAACACAGCTAAAATATGCAAAAATAGCATGGACTAGTCAATTTTCGGACTTGTAATTGAAAAATAATCAGCGTTTGCAAAGTCATTGAAAAATAGTCACTATTTTGCTGCAACACGGAAAGTTTCAGCATAATATACTGGAGATTAGTGCACTTGTGTATGAACTTCAAGCATATTATGTTGGAACTCCAATATATTATGCTGGAAGTTCGGATGTAAAAAATTCGAACTCTAGTATATTATGATGGAATATTTTTCGGATTTTGATCAGTATTTTCGTTCAGATTTATCTTTACATGAAAAGTAATTAAATTTTGATTACTTTTGAAATTATGGCTATTTTTCAATTATCACTTGCAAATTTAGCTATTTTTTAATTTCACCCTGAAAATGCGAAACTATTAGGGTGACAAAATCAGTCCAAAAAAATATGACTGACCCAACCCGCTTAAGTTAGTAATGACATGTTCATTTATTAGTTCGGTCCATTTTGACCCGTTCAATTCAGGCCATTTAAAATTCTAGCTAAAATGTAGACTAAATTGATCTATACAAAAACTTATCAAATAATTTTTTTATTTGATATGTTATATATAGCTATAAAGAAAAAAAGTTGTATTAGTTTTGCTTATTTATTAAATAAATAATAAGAAACAAAAAAAAAAAAGTAAAATACTGAGAAGTTCACAAATACACAATTTTAGAAACTCCATTTTATTTGTACCCAAAGTTTAATTCTTTTGTTGTGAATTTAACCACTTTAAAGATATGGAAGTTAGACTTTACAGTCTGAAGTTTGCTTGACATTTTTGTCTTCAGTTAGACTTTGTATTACTCCAAGTTCACTCACATATATATGAAATTTGGCGTTGAAAATTTGGCCTGACAATCCAAAATAATTTTTGTCTCAAGTTAGTCTTTTTTTTTTTTTGGTTTAAAAGACCACATTCTATTAATTAACGATGGAATACAGGGAGCATCTGCTTAGACGCAGTTGTACAAAGGTTGGAACAACACTACTGTTGCTGTTTGCAGGTGGATGGTCAGCACCATGTTGAGCTACTGCTCTATTACAAAAAGGAAGAGAGGATTCTAAGTCTATGTAGATAGGAGTTGGTTGGAAGACGGTTATGGCTTATTAACCAAAGAAATGATTTAATTTTTGGTGGTAAGTAAAGACGACAGATCCAGCCGTGAAGGGTTGGAAATTGACTGGAGTGTGTGAGCGCTTTATAGCATGAATTAACTGTGAATTGGCCTGTTGGCGTAAGGCCCCAAATTATGCAATCTGGACGAATTGAATTGAAAGGCAAATAAGTACTATTTATTTTTTTCATTATGGCTGGTGGTAGCTTAAAGGAGGTGGCTGGTGATGTGCCGTTGCTATTAATGAGTACCTCTTTGATGGTTAATTGGTCCTCTTTATGTTCTAGAGGTTCCTCAATTAATGTACAAATATTCAGGTATGTGGCTAACCAATTGTCTGTCCAAAACTTTATGTAAGTGCCTTGTACGACATGCCAAACTAGCCCTTTTTGGCACGCCTGCCATCCAGTAGTGAGGTTCTTCCAAAGTGAGGTTCTTGTCAATGGTCTCTTATTTATGTTTATGTATTTAGATACGAGTATCGAAGCCCAAAGGGTTTGAGGGTTATGAAATAATCTCCAGGCTGTACTTGCAAATAATGCTTTTTTTTTTCCCTTAAGTTTTTGGGTTCCTAGTCCCCTTTGATCTTTTGGGTTAGTGACATAGTCCCATTTTAGTAAGTGTAGTTTTTTTTAGATGTTGTGCCCCAAAGAATTTTTTTTTGAAATGATTCTAATCGAGTGATTATATAATTTAGGAGAGTTATGAATTGTATTATATGATTGGAGATGGAATTTAAGGGTTGCTTTGATAAGAGTCGTACGCCCTGTCAATGATAGATGGTTTGTTTTCCAACCTGCTAGTCTATTTTTGAAATTGCTGTTAATAAATTGAAAATCCTGCTTTGTGGGTTTTGCATTGAAGATTAGGAATCCTATATATTTTCTAAAAGACTTACCTTCCACCATGTTAAATGATGTGAGGACAAAAATTTTATCTGTTGGCTTTACATATTTTGAGAAGAAAATTTTCGATTTCTTAAAATTAATTTTTTGGCCTCAAATATGAGTAAAGTGGTCAAGTTGGTCTATAAAATCTAGTGGTAGTAATTTTTTAGGCTAATATAATGTCGTCTACAAATTATAAGTGTGATATAAGGGGGGGACTTGGGTTTGAGAGAGATTGGCTTCCATTGATAGTAATCGACAAACATGTTAATGTTTCGTGAAAGCATCTCCATGCACATTATGAAAAGATAGGGAGAGAGGGGGTCTCCTTGCCTAATACCCCTGGTGGGAGTGAAGAAATGTGTTGGGTGCCATTGATAAGTATCGATGTTGTAGGTGTGGCACACACAACATGATGAGGATAATTAAATGGTCAATGAAGTTAAAGTAGGCTAGAGTTTGACGGATAAAAGTCTATTCCAATCTATAAAAAGCTTTTTCAAGGTCAATTTCTAAAAGCATATTAGAGCATTTTGATTTCGAGTTTCAAAAGTGGTGAATCAATTCTTTCACTATGATTGCATTGTCTGCAACTCTACGATTGTTTTTGGAAAGCAGACTGAGTTGGGTGAATAATGTTATCGAGTAAAGGTTTAATACGAATAACTATAATTTTTGTAATGACTTTATAAATGGTATTACATAAACTAATTGGTCTAAATTGGATAGTGGTGGTGGGGCTTTTAATCTTAGGTATTAAGCAAATATATATTTTATTTAATTATTGAGGAATGTGTCCATTCTGAAAAATATCTTTACAGAATTGAAGTACAAAGTGCTTAATTTGAAGCCAATATTTTTGGAAGAATAGGAGGCGTAGACCGTCTGGGCCTGGCAATTTTAAAGCTTGGAAGGAATAAATAGCCTCGATCATTTCTTTGTCAGTGACTGGAGTTACTAGATAGTTCGCTTTTTCCTGGGGAATTGTATTAAAAGAAGCTACTAGGTGCATATATTTAGGCATAGTATGAGACGTAGTATATAATTCTTTGCAATAGTCCACTACTAGATTTTTTAATTCCACATGATCTGTAATCCAATTACCCATATGGTCTTTTGGAGCAATTTTGCGATTGCGTCTCCTTCATTTTAAGGTAGATAAATGAAAAAATCTAGTATTTGCGTTTCCATCATTAAGCCAGTTCACTCGAGATTTCAACTTCCAAAAGTTTTCTTCAAGTTTCAAGATATTGTTAAATTGCATTGAAGATCCTGTTCTAGCATTTGTAAAAAATTACTAGTAGGATAGTTATTAGATTTTTGTATGCCCGCTAAACGTACTTGAATATATTTTTTTGGTGGAAAATATTTTCAAAAGTGTCTTTGTTCAGATTTGGGCAAATTTAGTAAAATCCTCAATAGCTTCTATCAAAGGAGGGTTTGTATTCCATACATGATTGACTAGTGGAGAAAAATCTTGATGGGATAACCACATTGTTTCAAACCTAAAGGTACTAGTTCGTGGAGGAGCATTTGTTTGTAGAGTTAATAGTAACGGACTGTGGTCGGAGTGAATTCTAGGTAAGTGTTGCACATGCGCCTTTGAAAAAATATTAAGCCATTCATAATTGACTACAATTCTATCTAATCTCTCAAGAATCAGGGCACCCCGTCTATGTTTATTAGTCCACGTATATTTACTACCCTTAAACCCTAAATCTAGTAGGTTATAATAATTAAAACAATTTAACATTAAGTCTGCCCTAGGGTTATTTATAGGACAACCTCCAAATTTTTTATTGGAGTATAGTATCTCATTGAAATCACCCCCACTAACCAAGGACCCTTATATGTATCCGCTATAGACATTAAATTTTGCCATAGTAATTTTTTATTATTTAATATGTTACTAGCATATATGCTTGATAATATTAAGGAGTGGCCTTGAGGACATACCTGCACCATACAGTGGATCTCCTGATTTGTGAGGGCAATTTCAGTAACATGTAAAAAATTATTATTCCACATAACCACTATACCTCCTGCTTGGCCTTCCGTTGGAGCTTGTGAAAAGTTAGTGAAATCTAAATCATCTCTTAGCATGGCATGATCAGCAAAGTGTGTTTCTAAGAGAACCACTAGTGCTGGCCTATAATAATTGAGCATCGATCTAAAGTTCCTCCTAAATTCTGGAGACTGTGCACCTCGACAGTTCCAGATGATAAAATTCATAGACTTAGTGCGCGTGGGTAGTGCTAGTGGAGCCTGATGAGTATAACGATCCGATCGGCCGTTTTGAGAGTTGTATCACCGTTCTCCTATTTACTGCTCATTTTATGCTTTATAGTTGCTATGTGACTTGTCGGGATAGTTGGTTCGGGTCCGGAGAGATTTCGGAATGAATCGAGATACTTAGTCTCAAGGTGAAAAGCTTAAGTTGAAAAGGTTGACCAAATATTGACTAATATTTAAACGACTCCGGATTGGAGTTTTGATAGTTCTGTTAGCTCCGTTGGGTGATTTTGGACGGACTTAGGAGTATGTTCGGATTGCGACTTGGAGGTCCGTAGGTGAATTAGGCTTGAAATGGCGAAGTTGGAAATTTATAAGTTTGATCGAGAGTGGACTTTTGGAGTTCCAGGAGTTGGAGTAGGTCCGTGGCGTCATTTGTGACTTGTGTACAAAATTTGAGGTCAATTGAACGTGATTTGCTAGGTTTCTGCATAGTTTGTAGAAGTTGGAATTTTCTTAGTTCAATAGACTTGAATTGGGGTGCGATTTATGTTTTTGATCTTGTTTGATATGATTTGAGGGATCGACTAAGTTCGTATCATGTTTTAGGATTTGTTGGTATAATTGGTTGAGGTCATCGGGGCCTCGGGTGGAGTTCAGAAGGTTAACAAATCGAATTTGGAGTTTGGATGATTGTTGAAGCTCGGAGTCTGCTGGTATAATCGCACCTGTGGAGCTTTGGTTTCAAGTGCGAGCCGGGAGGTGCAGAAGCGGAGTTTGGACTGGGGGCTGTGAAGCGTGGATGACGAAGGATTTCCGTAGGTGCGGGCTCGCGCTTGCGCGTGGGGGATCGCAGAAGCGGATAGGAGCTTGGAGTCACTGGTCTGCAGAAGCGGATAGGCTTGCATAGGTGCGCACCCACAGAAGCGGGATTTGTGATCGCAAAAGTAGTTGGTCGGACCTTAAGTGGCCTCTGCAAATGCGGATGATTGACCGCAAAAGCGGATGTTTGGACCGTATAAGCGAGATAGCTGGGCAGTGTTTAAATCCGAAGGGTTTCATGATTTCTCTCTTTTTGGACTTTGCAAACTCGGTCTAAGGTAAATTTTGAGAGGATTTTCGAGGGGTTTCTTAAGGTACGTCACTTGTGGTTAAATTTACTTAATAATTTTGTTTCCCCACCTAAAATTGTGTGATTTTGAGGTGTAATTTTGGGAGTTGAGGCTAGGAATTTAGAGAGTTTAAATTGGGGATTTGGGTATCGATTTGGTGTCAGATTTTGATAAATTTGGTATGGTTGGACTCTTGGTTGAATGGGCTTCTGAATTTTGTGACTTTTATTAGATTCTGATACGTGGGCTCGGAGGCCGGCTTTTGAGTGGATGTTTTGACTTTTAATTAAAAACTTAGTATTTTCTTAAGGAATCGATTCATTTAGCCTGTGTTGATTGTATCGAATTGTATGTGGCTAGATTCGAGGCATTTGGAGGCTGATTCGCGAGGCAAGGGCGTGTTGGAGTAGAGATTTACACGGTTTGAGGTAAGTAACACTTCTAAGCTTGGTTCTGAGGGTGTGAAACCCTGAATTTTGTATTATGTGATTGGTGTTGAGGTGACGCATATGTTAAATGACGGGCATGTAGGCGTGTACCATAAGAATTGTGACTTGGTCAATTCCATTTAATTGAATAGTTGTTAAATCTTGTTGTTACCCGTATTTTCACCATGTGCTAGATCTATTGAGTTGTAAGTCATGTTAGAAACCCTGCTTAGGCTATATGATGGTACTATTGGGATTTATAGTGGTCGTTCTTTGCTGTAGAACTAATTGCTTAATCTGTCAATTTGTACTCAGTCAGAGTTATAACTTGTATATTATGTCTCAGTCTCTGTTGTCTGTACATGTTATATCATATTATCATTGTGGGATGATTATCATGATTCTGGTAAGCCCGAGAGACTAGAGAGGTTATTGACTGAGTGGGACTGAGGGCCTATTGTGACTGATATTTATGTGATCGGGCTGCCGAACTCTTAGGAAATTTCACATTCTTGTATTCTTGTCGTGTGGATTTGTTGATTCTGGAAGCTAAAGCTTCTATTATTCTATTCTCTCACATATGGTGAGGACACGTGCTACTGGACAGGATGGACAACCACCATTACCACCCGCCAAGGCCAAGAGAGGTCGAGGTCGCGGTAGGGGCAGATGTGCAGCTCGTACAACAGCTAGAGCAGCACCTGCAGATCCACCAGTTTCTCCAGTTCAGGAGTAGGTTCCTGATGTGGTTAAGCTAGTGGGGCCAGCTCAGGCACCAGCTGTGCCCATTGTGATCCTACGCCTTCAGGAGGCTTTGGCTCACATTTTGACGGTGTGCACTAGCCTTGGTCAAGCGGTTTCTATTCAGACTACGTCAACCACTTCTCAGGCCGGGGGAGGTTCTCAGACTCCAGCCGCCCGTACTCCAGAGCGGGTGATGCAGGGACTTCAGATGCCAGGGTATTGCCAGCCCAGCCCGTTGCAGCTGCTCAGGCTCAAGTGGGTCCCGTTATGACTGATGATGAGCAGAGAAGACTTGAGAGGTTTGGGAGACTCAAACCTCCATCATTCAGTGGGGCTGAGTGATCTCGTCCAATTTCACTCCTCAATACAAGGTTATGAAAAGATCGATTGCAATAGTAATACCCAATAAGGGTCGGGATCGATTTCCATAGGGAACAATATATGAGAGTTAGGAGTATATATTATAGTATTGTAATGATCCGACCGATCATTTTAAGCACTTACACTTAGCTCGATTGTTTGAGAGAACGTATGATGTATTATGACTTATGTAAATTGTCAGTTTTGGTTTTTCAGGTTATTTGGAATTGATTTGGAATAATGATTCTCAGCTAGATGCTTTAAATTTGAAATGGTTGACCAGGTTTGATGTTTTAGTATTTGACCTCAGATTAGATTTTTGATGGTTCCGTTAGCTCTGTTGGGTTATTTTGGACTTAAAAGCGCGTTCGGATTGTGATTTGGAGGTCCGTAGTAGAATTTGGCTTGAAATGACGAAAGTTGAAATTTTAGAAAGTTTGACCAGGAGTGGACTATTTCATATCGGGGTCAGATATCGATTTCGGAAGTGGGAGTAGGTCTATAATGTCAAATGTGACTTGTGTGCAAAATGTGAGGTCAATCGGACGTGATTTGATAGGTTTCGACATCGGTTGTGGAAATTTGAAGTTTCAAAAGTCATTGAATTCGAATTGAGGTGTGATTCGTCGTTCCGATATTGTTATGTGTGTTTTGAGGCCTCGAGTAGGTCTGTGCTATGTTATGGGACTTTTTGGTATGTTTGGACATAGTCCCGAAAGGCCCGGGTGAGTTTCGGACAGGTTTCGGGCTGTTTTGATTTCCTTCATTCTTCACTACTGGTTCTGCTAATGTCTGGTGCACCCAGTGTCTTTCGCGAACGCAGACTGAGAGATGTGATCGTGTTAGGGAAAATTGAGGTTGAGTGTTTCTTCATCGCATTCACGAATATGGGTCCGCGTTCGCATAGGTTACTGCAGATCGAGCATCGCGTTCATGTAGGTGTGCATGCGTTCGCATTGTAGAGCTGAGCTGGGCAGGTCTTCATGTCTTCTTAATCGCATTCCCGAGCCTGGGGCCGCGTTCGCGTAGGTTCTTTTCGAGACTGAGTAGTTGGTGCTTCACGATCGCATAGCTTATTACGCGATCGCGTAGTGTATTTTCAAGGGCACTGCATTTTCTTCTTCGCGATCGCGAGGGTATTTCCTAGATCGCGATTCATTGATTCTCTCAGTGATTATAAAGTACTATATTTCGATGGTTTCGACCATTTTTTGCATTTTGGGAGATATGGAGCTCGGATTGAGGCGATTCTTGAAGCAATTTTCATCTTATGAATTGGGGTAAGTGTTCTCTACTTGGTTTTGATTATATTTCATGAATCTATCTTCGATTTTAGCATTTGGTTGATGAATTCTAAAGAGGAAATTGGGGATTTTGGCCTAAAGTTTCATAATATGAATATTTGGGTTTTGAACATCGACTTGGAGTCAGAATTTAGTGAAACTAGTATGGTTGGACTCGTAATTAAATAGGTTATCGGATTTTGTGAGTTTTGTCGGGTTCCGAGGCGCTGGCCCGAGTGCGATTTTTGGCCGGTTTTGGGTTTGAATTAAGGATTTGATCTTTATCATTTGGAATTGTTTCCTTGGGCCTTATTTGATGCATTTGAGTTGCTTTTTGCTAGTTTTGAGCCGTTCAGAGGTAGCTACGCGCGTGAGGGCATTTTTCGAGCATCGATTAGATTGCTCGGTATTTGAATTTTCTTTTTCGAGGTATGTAACTGTTCTAAACTTAGTGCTGAGGGTATGAAATCCCGTAATACGTGTTACATGATCGGTATTGAGGTGACGCACATGCTAGGTGACGGCCGTGTGGGCGTGTACCATGTGAATTGGGACTCTGTTACTTCTATGGCACTGTATAGTGGTCCTACTTTGTTGATATCCATGTTTCCACCATGTGATAAAGTAGTTAAGCTGTCAATCATACTGGATATCATGTTTAGGCATTATGCTGATACTGTTTGGACCCATAGTGGTCGTTTTTTACTGTCATCTCACTGATTTCATTGATATTTCATACTCAGTCATATCCATGCATTCATACCATAACTCAGTCTCAGCTATCATTTATTGATACATCATATCATTGTTGTCGGGCTAGTTTCATGACATTGTGAGCTAGTGAGTGAGATTGGAGAGATTGATGTTTGAGTGAGGCCGAGGGCCTGAGTGAGAGTGATATTTTGGGATCGGGCTGCCCGCCGCAACATATTATTTTGATTATATTTTATGGGATCGGGCTTCACGCCGTGACGATATATTGTTTATGGGATCGGGTTGCATGCTGCAACGATATATTGATTACATTTTATGGGATCGAGCTGCACGCCGCATCGATATATCGCTTGGGCTGAAGGAGCCCCTCTGAAGTCTGCACACCCCTAGTGAGCGCAATCGACTATATATATATATATATATATATATGGATCGGGCTGCACGCCGCATCGGGTATTGTACATCGTTGAGTGATTGAGCGTGCTGAGCATTGAGTATAGTGAAAGAGGATGAGAGATAGTGAGATTGAGTACTATGAGAGTGTGAGTATACGAGCTCATAATCGAGATGCATTGCATTTGATATGCGTACTTGAGATACATGCATAGAGATGCATTTCCTTCTGCTACCCAGTTTTGGGACATTTATGATTTTTCCGGTATCTTGACATGTAGGCATAGAGACGTAAATTCCTCATGCTATCTGAATATGAAACATCTTACTTATTGTTGAAAGGATTTGATAAAAATCACAGTTTTCAAACTTACTCGTATTTTGGCATATTCGGTAAAAGATTTGAGTTTTCACTGAGATACCTATTTTATTACCTGTATCATGCTGTTATGAACTGTTGTGGAATATTGGTATTGTACCCGACCTTGTGTTAGATCGTCACTACTTTCAACCTAAGATTAGGTTTGTTACTTACTGAGTACAGGGGGTCGGTTGTACTCATACTACACTTCTGCAGCTTGTGTGCAGATGTTGGCTACTGATATTGCTGTGTTCGATGGGAACTGGATTGAATATCTACCTGCATCCCGGTTGTAGCTGCCTCTTGTTCGTGGTAGCCTTAGATCTATACAACCTTGTTTATGTACTTTTCAAACAGACTATGTATTTATTTTATTTTAGCATTGTAAACTCTATTCTTAGAAGCTCATGATTTGCACTACCAGTCCTTGGGAAATGTATAAAATTCAGTAAATTACTATCTTTTAATTGTCTTGTTAATAACATTGGAATTGGATAGTTACTAGTTGGCTAACCTAGCGGATTGGGTTAGGTGCCATGACGACTAGTGGATTTGGGGTCGTGACAAGTATGGGAGTTTGACATCTCAATTTACACTTCCACAAAATTGGGCTGTTTCTATGTCTAATTTAAATCTAAGATTGAAAATTTGAGAAATAAAACTAAGAGAATGTTTTTGTTATTTTTCAAATATTGTTAAAAGCCTATGGCTATGACCTTCACCTAGGTGTTTGTCTAATGGGATATAAACTTTAATACTTGTTTTATTGATCGGGTTGTATTATAGCTATCAACACTCAATTACCCACTCAATACCTCTCAGTCAGAGAGTGATTTTGTGCAATTTGGCTTCACAAGTCCAAAATGGATATTGAACAAAATGGTTGATAAAAACTCAAGTCGGGTTATTACTATCTCTAGGTTGAACCCTTTAATTGCGATTATCAATCTCTCGATTAAACCAATTTCTTGTTAGCTAAATTTTCCTAGACCAAGTCTTTCTTTATCAAGTAGAGACCAAGTCAAATAGCCATGAACTAGACCAAAGTGGATTTGGGGTCGTGACAAGTTGGTATCAGAGCTCTAGGTTCATAGGTTCTACAAGTCATGAGCAAGTGTCTAGTAGAGTCTTGCGGATCGGTATGATGACGTCCATACCTATATACGTCCCATCTTTCTTTCCTTATCGTGCGTGATTGATTCAGCTTGAAGCGTAACCCTTTGAATTCCTTCCACACATTCGTATGCGCACATGAGCGCTCGGTATCAGCTGTGCAATGACGGCTTGTGATTTCATAGTTGAGGTGCGAGATGTGATTTTGGAAAGCTGACGATGTGCCGGTTTGGAAGACTTAAGGCTGGGTTTTGACGTTAGCCTGAGCACGGAGATTTTGATTGAGTGAGCTCGTGCTTTTGGGACTTATATGTCTATTGGTATCCCTATTAGTGAAATTTGTGATTGGATTAATACGTGGTGAGTATGATGTGACTGCGAGATGTGTTCAGATTGTTCGAATGCTACGATAATTATTTCCTTGAAATGTAAAGGAGGGGCCATTGGGTGCTTGATTTTTGTTTTGTTGTGACGTACATTCTCGAGTATGAGTGCATTGAAGGATCCTTTCCGTTTTTTAATAATGTAATGAAATAGGTTCTCATGCCTTATTGTCGAGATCAGACTCAGGGAGATTAAATGATTGCTTAGTAGTTGTGGCTATGAAAGGATATCAAGAGATGTCAGTCTGAGGCTAGGCAGGTGGGTTATAACCTGCGAGGCAATCTACGGATGTGTGATTTTGATTATGTTGTGTGGAGGCTTTCTTTTCTACCAGCGGGGTATATTTGTACGATTTGAGTTTGGATCGGTTGTAACGGTTGACCTGACTATCACGAGGATGAATGTGAGATTTGCAGACGATTTGAGGTATTATATGGTTTGTGTTACATGAGCTTATGAAGGATTTAGTTGAATTTTATTGCGGTATTTTGGAAGTAATAGAGTATGGGTATCGTGATGTTATCGACTGTTTTGTTCTATGGCTTTGAGCCAAGTGGTGGAGCCTACTATCGATGAGTTGATTACACGATTATGTGTTGTATTGGTTTCGGTTTGAGGTATACTGGTGAATCAGTTATGACTTCCATAGGTAGAGATCAAGAATGACTCGGGTAAAGGAATTTCTGGATACAGGTTGTATTACACACTATGGGTATATGGGAATTATAAATAATTGAGTGGTTATTCGTGAAGGACGTAGTGTACATGGAGTATGAACTTGCTCGGTTGCTTAAGAGTGTGGGTTACTCCCTTGGGTGTTGGTGTTCTAATGGGGCACAGGTCGTTCGGTCTGTTTGGTCGGTTTAATTGAGATTTAAGAAGAGTGGATGACTCTCAAGAATGGTTCTAATGGATTCAAGATTTGAATGTAGCGATTTAGAATTTTCAAGATTGGTATATAGCTAGAAACTGAGAGTTACATTGGACGGTGTCGAGACTTGTGGCATTTTTATATCATTGGATATTATGCATTTCAGTATCAAGAAGGTGAAGGAAATAATTTTAGATTCACATAAGGTCTCTTTAGAGTGTGTGTCTCGGTTGTAGTGTTTCGGGGTGCTTAAGAGGGAAGTCAGCGTCTTATGGGCCTTAGGGAATTGTGGTTTTATACTAGGGTCTTTTGTGTAGTGAATTTTGGTTAAGGATCGTGGTGTTCTAGCAAGGAGAAGTATCAATTTGAAGGTTGGAGAAATAGGATAGCTTAGTAGTAGGTTGGGTTAACACAGTAATCTGTTCTTTGGATACTTACGACGTGGCTAGTCTCTATAGGTGTTTCTTGGAAATACTCTTGGTTTTTGGCAACCTGCGTGGCTGGGTTGAATTAGAGAGATTAGACTCTGATGACTTGGTTATGTGCAAATGAGTTCGAAGAGTTCTCAATAGTGTTTACCAAGGATTCGAGGGGTATTTTTCCTGCTGGCGTGAGGAGCATGTGGTGTATAGTGAATTTCTCCTGGATGAAATCAAATGGAAGGTCCTTGGCTAATTGAGTATGTAGTTGCTTGTGACTCAGAGTGGACTATGAAGTTCTCGTATTTTTCATATGATGGCATGGTATATGCGGTGTGTTGTGTGGGATTGAGATTTGCATAAGCGAGGTCACATGTCAGTTTTGAAGGGAAGGTCATGAAATTCTTAGGCAGCATGGACGGTTTCAGATGACTAGGTAAATGATATTACTATTTGGTATGGCTTGATGAGAGCATATATTTCAGAAGGGGCAATGTGTTTTGATTTATGGATACTTCATTGGTATTGCGGCACTCTCCTAGTTGATCGACTGCTGATATTCAAATTTTGCTTTATGGCATGGACGAATTATAGAAGTATTCCTCGTGGGATGATCGTGTATGGGGATGTGTTAGTCATTCGGGCGGTGGAGTTGGGATCAAATATGGTAATTCGTGTGTTCTATGGATTTGGAGATTGGGAGTTCTCAGGAGCAGATTGTTTTATGGTTGTGGACTGTGAAGTTATGGCCGAAGCTAGCCAGATGATAGAATGTGTTATGATTCAGTCATTGTGGACTTTCAGAGGTTATTTATCTATCTGTGGGTGACTAGAGCTGATTTGGGAGTCTATTGGTAGGCCTAATTAGGATGTGTATTCTACATCGAGCCGGATTGGTTGGCTCCATACTGCTATTGCTGAGGGATGTGCCATTCGGTTGTTGTTGAGCTTATTTGTGTTCTGAAATGATCTGTGAGTTACTTTTCTATGCTACGAGGAGTTGTGATTCGTTGGTTATATGCACATATTGTGCAGTTCTATTGGGGCCTTATAGCGGAAATTGAGCGAGAAGAGTATTGGGTATTGCTTGGTTGAAGGCGTATTGGTTATGTTCTTTCGGGGTTTTATGTGGCATTGTGTCATTTGCTTCTCCATGGTTATAGTAATGCAGTTTGAGTACTTGATGTCGAATTGCGCATGATTATTGATTTTTAGCAGGGTGGCTTGAGGTATTTCATATGGACCAGTATTTGGATAGGGTCGTGTATTGCAGCGGAGTTATGTGGAGATATGATCCTTTGTGTTAGATTCGTGTGTTATGGTTCTATGGTGTGTGATGGGTTTTAAGTATTTCGTTGTCGTGGTACTTGTTGAGCTTGCTGGGCGGTTCTTTTGTTGAGTCATTTTTCCATGATTGAGTACAATTGGAATGTTGCTATTTGGTGCAAGGATTGCATGGGTTGTGGCTTTAGATTGTATTGATGAAGATGTGTCATGTCACTAGAGTGGTCGTGTTGGATGAGATGAGGTCATTGGACCTAGAATGGATACTATCAAATTTCATTGTGGTATATTTGGAAGTATAATATCAAAAGTCTGCTTAGAAATTGGCTATAGTTCTTGTAGAAGGAGAGGGAGCTCCATGACTTGTTGATCTGATGAATGGTTATGAATTCTGCATGTATCTTTCATCGTCGGCAGTGTACAAAGGTTTTAGAACGAGGCTTTGTTTGATATGAGGTTTATTACCGGTATTGAGTTATTTTGAGCAGCTGCTGTGATTTGAAATTATCTCTATGAGTATTTGAGTTATGTGGTACATCATGTGATTACATCTTGGGTTATGGCGAAGGCTTGAAACAGCTTGTTCATACTTATACATTGTGTAGATACGAGATTCTGATCTTATAGAAATTACGGATGTTGGAAATTGGATTCTAAGGTTTATGGGCTAGGTTGAATTAAACAACTACAGTTATGTTGTGTTGTCCGGCCTATATGGGATAGGGTGACGTGAGACCACCCTCGAGTATGTGCACGGTAAGGTTACACGGTGATTTTATGGCTTTTGGAACAACTCTTGACACGTTTGAGGGCAAACATATATTTAAGTGGGGGAGGATGTAATGACCCAACCGGTCGTTTTGAGCATTTACACTTAGCTCGGTTGTTTGAGGGCATGAGAAGCTCCGTATGATATATTATGACTTATGTGAATCGTCGGTTTGGGTTTTTCAGGTTATTCGGAATTGATTTGGAGGAATGATTCTGAGCTAGAAGCTTTACATTTGAAAGGGTTGACAAAGTTTGACTTTTTAGTATTTGACCTCGGATTGGATTTTTGATGGTTCTGTTAGCTCCGTTGGGTTATTTTGGACTTATGAGCGCGTCCGGATTGTGATTTGGAGGTTCGTAGTAGAATTTGGCTTGAAATGGCGAAAGTTGAAATTATAGAAAGTTTGACCGGAAGTGGACTTTTTGATATCGGGATCGGATCTCGATTCCGGAAGTGGGAGTAGTTCTGTAATGTCAAATGTGACTTGTGTGCAAAATTTAAGGTCAATCGGACGTGATTTGATAGGTTTCGGTATCGAGTGTGGAAGTTTGAAGTGATTCTTCATTCCGATGTTGTTATGTGTGTTTTGAGGCCTCGAATATGTCTGTGTTATGTTATGGGACTTGTTGGTATGTTTGGACGTGGTCACGAGAGGCCCGGGTGAGTTTCAGACGAGTTTTAGGCTGTTTTTATTTCCTTCATTCTTCACTGATGGTTCTGCTGATGTCTAGTGCACCTAGTGTTCTTCGCGATCGCGGACTGAGGGATGCGATCACATAAGGGAAAATTTGAGGCTGAGTGTTTCTTCATCGCGTTCGCGAATATGGGTCCGTGTTCGCATAGGTTACTACAGATCGAGCATCGCGTTCACGTAGGTGTGCACGCGTTCGCATTGTAAAGCTGAGCGGGGCAGGTCTTCATGGCTTCTTCATCGCATTCGCGAGCCTGAGGCCGCGTTAGCGTAGGTTCTTTTTGAGACTGGGCAATTGGTGTTTCGCGATCGCATAGCTTATTACGCAATAGCATAGTGTATTTTTAGGGGCAATGCATTTTTTTCTTCGTGTTCGCGAGGGTATTTCCGAGATCGCGATTCATTGATTCGCTCAGTGATTATAAAGTACTCTATTTCGAGGGTTTCGACCATTTTTTTGCATTTTGGGAGCTATGGATCTCGGATTGAGGCGATTCTTAAAGTAGTTTTCACCTTATGAATTGGGGTAAGTGTTCTCTACTCGGTTTTGGTTATATTTCATGAATCTTTCTTCGATTTTAGCATTTGGTTGATGAATTTTAAAGAGGAAATTGAGGATTTTGGCCTAAAGTTTCATAATATGAAATTTTGAGTTTTGAACATCGACTTGGAGTCAAACTTAAGAAAAACTAGTATGGTTGGACTCGTAATTGAATGGATTGTCGGATTTTGTAAGTTTTGTCGGGTTCTGAAGCGTGGGCCTGGGTGTGATTTTTGGCCAGTTTTGGGTTTGAATTAAGGATTCGATCTTTATCATTTGGAATTGTTTCCTTGGGCCTTATTTGATGTATTTGAGTTGCCTTTTGCTAGTTTTGAGCCATTCGGAGGTCGCTATGCGTGTGAGGACATTTTTGGAGCATCGCTTAGATCACTCGATATTGGAATTTTCTTGTTCGAGGTAAGTAACTATTCTAAACTTAATGCTGAGGGTATGAAACCCTATAATACGTGTTACCTGATCGGTATTGAGGTGACGCACATGCTAGGTGACGGACGTGTGGGCGTGAACCATGTGAATTTGGACTCTGTTGCTTCTATGGAACTGTATAGTGGTCCTACTTTGTTGATATCCGTGTTTCCACCATGTGATAAAGTAGTTAAACTGTCAATCATATTAGATATCATGTTTAAGCATTATGTTGGTTCTATTTGGACCCATAGTGGTCGTTTCTTAATGTCATCACACTGATTTCATTGATATTTCGTACTCAGTCATATCCATGCATTCATACCATAACTCAGTCTCAGATATTATTTATTGATACATCATCTCATTGTTGCCAGGCTAGTTTTAGGACATTGTGAGCCCGTGAGTGAGACTGGAGTGATTGATGACTTAGTGAGGTCGAGGGCCTGAGTGAGAGTGACATTTTGGGATCGGGTTGCTTGCCACAGCATATTATATTGATTATATTTTATGGGATCGGGCTACACGCCGCAGCGATATATTATTTATGGGATCAGGTTGCACACCGCAATGATATATTGATTACATTTTATGGGATCGGGCTGCACGCCCCAGCGATATAGCGTTTGGGATGAAGGAGCCCCTCCGGAGTCTGCACACCCCCAGTGAGCGCAGTCGACTATATATATGTGGATTGTGCTGCACGCCACAACGGGTATTGTACAGTGCTGAGTGATTGAGTGTGTTGAGCATGAGCATAGTGAGAGAGAATGCGAGACAGTGAGATTGAGTACTATAAGAGTGTGAGTATACGATCTCATCATCGAGATGCATTGCATTTGATATGCGTACTTGAGATACATGCATAGAGATGCATTTCCTTCTGCTGCCCAGTTTTGGGACATTTATGATTTTACCAGTATCTTGACATGTAGGCATCGAGACGTACTTTCCTCATGTTATCTGAAAATGAAACATCTTATTTATTGTTGAAAGGATTTTTGGGGAAAATCATAGTTTTCAAACTTACTCATATTTTGGCATATTCGGTAAATGATTTGAGTTTTCACTGAGATACCTCTTTTATTACTTGTGTCATATTGTTATGAACTGTTCTGGAATATTGGTATTGTACCCGACCTTGTGTTAGCTCATCACTGCTTTCAACCTAAGGTTAGGTTTGTTACTTACTGAGTACATGAGGTCGGTTGTACTCATACTACACTCTTGCACCTTGTGTGCAGATATTGGCTGCTGATATTGTTGTGTTCGATGGGATCTTGATTGAAGATGTACTTGCGTCCCGGTTGTAGCTGCCTCTTGTTCGTGGTAGCCTTAGATCTATAAAACCATATTTATCTACTTTTCAAACATACTATGTATTTATTTTATCTCAGCTTTGTAAACTCTACTCTTAGAAGCCTGTGATTTGTACTACCAGTCCTTGAAAAATGTATAAAATTCAGTATGGGAGTTTGACATCTCAATTTACACTTCCACAAACTTGGGCTGTTTCTATGTCTAATTTAAATCTAACATTGAAAATTTGAGAAATAAAACTAAGAGAATGTTTTTGTTATTTTTCAAATGTTGTTAAAAGCCTATGGCTGTGACCTTCACCTAGGTATTTGTCTAATGGGATATAAACCTTAATACTTGTTTTATTGATCGGGTTGTATTATAGCTATCAACACTCAATTACCCACTCAATACCTCTCAGTCAGAGAGTGATTTTGTCCAATTTGGCTTCACAAGTCCAAAATGGGTATTGAACAAAATGGTTGATAAAAACTCAAGTCGGGTTATTACTATCTTTAGGTTGAACCCTTTAATTACGATTATCAATCTCTCGATTAAACCAATTTCTTGTTAGCTAAATTTTTCTAGACCAAGTCTTTCTTTATCAAGTAGAGACTAAGTCAAATAACCATGAACTAATATTTGCAACCATTATTTTCACAAATAAAAGCAAGAACAAGGCTAAATAATAAATACTCAAACATAAACAAGCGTTAAATCAAACACCCATTAACTTTATACACTAGGGTTGGGTTACAACCCTAGTAAAAATCTAGCTACTCATGCTTGAAATGGAAGAAATAGAAGAAGAAATAATAATTAAATTCATATTGCAAGATCAAAATGATAAAGTCTAAGTTAAAATAGCTCAAAATATGAAAAACTACTAAAAAGAATAAAAGGAAACGACTACTATAGCAGCTGATGACCAAAGTTGACCTAAAAATATGAAACTCATCTATTTATACAGGGCTGGCAATTTTGGACAAAAATACCCTTTGGGAGGTTCTGCGGCCATACAATTCCATGTGTGGTCCGCACTTTTCTTCAATTTGTCAGGATTGAAAGTCTGCGGTTCGCACTTTTACATGTGCGATCGCACCTTGCTTTTCTGTGATCCGCACTTTTATATCTGCGGCCGCATATCTCTTCTTCTGCGGCCGCACAATTATTGTGTGGTCCGCACTTCTGGGAGACTTGGAATGCACCTTCTCTGAACTTTGCTTTGGCTTAGCTTTTGCGGCCGCACAATTTATGTGTGGGCCGCACTTTGCACCAAACTCTTATGGCTTTTACTTCATAACTTGCGGCCGCAGATGATATTCTGCGGTCCACACTTCTGAGCTTCTGTGCCTTTTATGTCCTTGAGTTCAAATTACTCCTTTTTAAGTTGGACACTACTAGAAAATGTGCTTATGGAAACCCTTGTATAACCGATGCCATAGACATATAAACCGTTGCCATTGATGTATGGCAACGATACTGGCTCCGTCACATTTGGTCGCGTGGCAATAGCTCTATAGCAACAGTTGCGCAACGATTGCCAAAACCGTTGCTACACATTTAGATATGGCAACGGTTATTCCTCTTTCTGAAGCAGCGAGTATTTCAATCAACTGCAACGGTTAAAAAATATTACCATATGATATTATGCAACGGTTATATAAGCTATTTCAAGGATTTTTTAAGATATTACAACGGGTTTTTAATGCTA
The DNA here is from genome assembly GCF_000390325.3 of Nicotiana tomentosiformis. Taxonomy (NCBI): domain Eukaryota; kingdom Viridiplantae; phylum Streptophyta; class Magnoliopsida; order Solanales; family Solanaceae; genus Nicotiana; species Nicotiana tomentosiformis. Next base: position 20,439,525 of record NC_090819.1, read on the forward strand.
TTGTAACAATTTTATTACTATTGCAACGGTTTATAATACATATTGTGACAGTTTACATAATATATCGCGTCGGTTTGCGATAGCTACTGCAATGGTTTCTGTGGCCTATTGCAACAGTAGGCAAATACAATAATTGTATAGCCCTAATTGTAAATTAACATTTAGGTATATAACAAATAGCAATACACTACAATTTATATAAATCACAAAATAAAACTATTCATAACATTTATAATCCAAATCACCCAAAAGCTACTAATTAATATCCATAAAAGCAAAAAGTGTTCTTACTCAAGTGCATAGATATTACAACTCAATAGTTGGCATAAGTTTCAAAATGTATGATACCAAAAGATTCCTAATAAATCAAAAGTTTCAGTATAAATCTGAAAATCTTTTCAAGTGAGGTCTAATCCAGCTTTCGTCTTCCTTTTTTTAACATTTTCTCCACCTACAAAAAAAGATTAAGAAAGTCATTGCCTTTTAAGCGCTTGTTAACTTAACATAACGCCATTATAAGGAGCAGATGAAGAAGCCAAAGTAAATAGCAAATCAAACTCAAATAAACCAAACTTCTAAATGTTCACATTCAGCCAGAACCACTAAAAGCAATTGAAGAAATCATTTTGATAGCTAGTTGCTTGTTTCCTTAGGAATATAGAAAGTGTTGTCAAAATGGGGAACACATGTTCTCTGCCATCATAATTTGTATCTCAAAATGGAACAAAAGCAGTGTCTAATAGATGTTCCGAACATATGTGCTATCTGAAAATTATGATGAATAAAGGATGATAAAATTTTTGATATCAGTCATATTCATTCAAGGATGAAAGATGGAACTTATGAGGGCTTATCCCTCCTTTTTCAATCAAATATTCAATATGTAGTGTTTTTTATCTTCTATTTCTACTCTCAATTCAGAATATAGTCATGACGTGCATACTTGGATTTAGCTAATATATCCAGGAGCTTTGTGAACATAGGAGGCAAGCTTAATGAATTTTTTGTAAAACTTTAAAATTTCGAATATATTCAAGTAATCCAACTGATCAAACCATACACATAGAGACAGACACAAGCAATTCAATTAGAATTACTAGTCCCTAGGTCAGCTTCTGTTTTTACTGATCCCATGGGCTAAATCATAGATTTTTTCTGCAATTGTAGATAGATGCAACAAAGTTGTTATTTCAGTTAGGAGGCAATGAAAATTTAGACGCTTTAAACAAAGTAGTATCAATTCAACTTACAAATTTAGTGTATCTAGTAGCTTAATTTTTCCAGAAAAAGTCTTCACTTAACTCATTGGTTTCTGTTTAGCTAAATATTCCTCCTTGATGACATACCTAGTAACTAAAGAAGAAGCATAAAAACTCGTTTTGCGTATAAAAGTCTAATCCATTAGAGAGATCAGTTAATTCATTCTATCCTACCTTTAGAACCATCCTTTCTGCATATACAAACAAAACTTCAATAATATTTTGCAATAATAATTTGCAAATGATATTTCCCTGCAATAATATTTTGCAAATGAACAACGTACTGGGATCACTTTACTTCACCTAATAAGTACATTATACTACTCGATTCATGCTCATAAATACAACAAGTATTTGGTGATTATATTAGAAAATCAATTAACAAGCAGAAGTTACGAAACTTTAAGGTGATGGCTGATTCATAATTTTAAAGAAGAGTCTCAACCATCTCGAACGCATCTTTTCCTTGGTGTTTGATTGAAAAAAAATACTTTTCCAGAACACTTTTGACGATCAAAACTTTTAAAAAAAAAAAAAAAACTGAACTAATTTTCAAATATTTAGCTTCATAAAAAATCTAACACTAACTGTCTTATCCATGTTACACTAAAGCCTGAACTAAAATCAGAATACAACAATACAATACATGTGCCTCTATTTTAGACTAAATAGCATTCTAGATTGTCCTCTATCAATTAACAGAAATCACTCTAACAAACAAGATAATCTTTTATTGCTCTTATTGATCTATTGTTGTAACTTGTGAAAGATGATTCTTTTATACCTTTTACCCAAGGAAAAAGGAAAAAGAAGAAGAAGATATATAGGTATTTTCTAGTATTTCTTAAGCTTGTTAAGGTAGATCTGCAAAATAAAAAAACTGAATTTCTAGATTAAAGCTGCATCTTTTGTGATATCCTAAGTCTTCATTTGGAAAAAATAACAAGTGTATGCTCTATTCCAACTTTAGCTTCTTAAATAGTTTATACAGATTTGGAAATTGATGCAGGGGCACCAACGAACTTCAAATATAATTAATAAATAATAAGAAAATAATAAACTCCTTAGGAATACATTATTTTAATAACTGGTCATGTTAACAAGGGAAAATTTGTGATTCTGAAGATCTTGTATAAAAATATATGTACATCTTTTTATTTTTAATAAGAGAGTGATATCTGCAAATATTTGACCCCATACATATATATAGGACACAACTTTCATTGTTTTTAGTTCTGCATCTTTACTGAAGTCTTTTTTTTACTGTTGTTTGAGTTTAGCTTAAGATTTCTCTTGCGTTGAGACAAGATAATTACCTTTTAGAAAACAGAAAACTCATGTTTATTGTCTTCACATCTTGCTTTCTGCCTAAGAACTAAAATGCAACTATTGACTACAAATATCAAGATGGAATACAGAATAGAGCCAAAGTTCTGAAATGTACAGCCACTATATTACAAAAACACAAAATAATATGTACTAAATTTTACCCTCAAATAATTTCAATAAATGTATGAAAAACTTTTGAAACTAAGAAGCAGTAGCGCTACTACTCTTATTTAGAACTTAAATGCAGCCGAGCATTATTTCAGTTTGTCAAACAAAATATACTTCACATGACTTTAGTCAAACAGTTGGTGCATAAAAGTTGTAGGAAATTTGAAATCAAACAGAGAGAAACTTACAATTTACTCATGCTAATCTGGAACTAAAGGCACAATTTATTCAAACAGAAAAGACCATTTAAGTAGAACCAAGCCAAGGGACAAAGTAAAGAAGAACCCCCCGGTTAATAAAATCTAAGCCAATCTTTGAGGTCTTAAAGAAACTCTTTAAAATATACAAATATGGCAAGAATAAAAGATTATAAAGGATATTTGAAAGTTGTACTAACAAAATTTATCTTAAAACACTGATCCTACATTATAACAGGAGAAATAATAACCAGTTCATCCTAATTGAGCATGCTTTGATATATGATACCTCCTAACATCAAAATCAAAACTTGACATAGAAAATAATAGCCAAAAAAATAAAACCAAAATCCAAAAATTGAACCCAGCAGTAATAAATCCAAAAATTAAAACCCCTTCTATGTCAAATTGTTTGGCTATCCTCTCCAAAAATTGAAAACCCCTCTCAAAAGAGGCAACTTTGGCTCAAAATATTTATTAGAAATAAAAGTTGCTATACGGAAGGGGTTCTATACTATAGAAATAAAAGTAAATCTATACAAAGACTTACAGCGATGGGCTCTGTGATTGATAGTTCTACTAGTGAGTTAGGTCTGTGTGAACTTGATAATTTTGCAGCCAACGCCCAACAAAGCCAAGACAGACGGACACAGTTGAGAAAACCCTAGAAAATTGGAGAGGAAGCTATAAGGATGGGGTTCTGCCTTCTAATTTTGTTTCTAGAGTATTGAGTAAAGAAAAAAGAAGAAGCTGTGTCTATAGCAACGGTTTCATAATTGTTGCCAAAAGGTCCGTCGCGATAGGACCATTTTCCAGTAGTGAGATATCATCTCGGGAGTTCATCCTCCAATATTCCTGCAATTAAACACAATTTATTAGTTTTCGGAAACATAATTAAACGCTTTTGGACTAAAATAAAAGTTAAAAAGCGCTAATAAGTAGTCAAAATCTCCACTTATCAACTATCCCAAACTTAAGTTTTTGCTTGTCCTCAAGCAAATAAAGTAGTTTCCACCTCCACAAGTTAAGAGTCATTCCAGCTAATCAAAAGTGAGTCATTCACACATCAATTGGGACCAACAATTACCCATACCACTTATGAATTGTCAACAAGGCAACAAGTTAAACTTTCATGCACAAATAGTTCTAATGTGACACTTGAGCATCAAGAGTTGACTTTATTTATCAAGGAAACTCGCTCTTTCATGTAGGTCATTGTGGATCCCAAACTCCTTATCCTCTACTCTTTGTTTTCCTATCTCGCTTAAGAATTTAGCACTCAATCCAAAGATTTGCGAAAGGCTCACTCATCTCTCTCAAAAGAATGTCGCAAGTACGACTTTAAGTACCATAAGCTTGCCCCTCATGTAGATCACCACTAATGCAAGCTCACTCGGCCTGAAATCACGTAGGGCTTTTTCGGAATGCAACGAAGGCTTTTGGACTAAGGTTGGATATGCTATGATAGAACGAGTTCATCTTTCCTTAAGCAAAGTGTCAAAAGCCCTATTGCAAAAATGCAACCCCTCATCGCTTATAATAGCCCGCGGAGTACCAAATCTTGTAAAAATATTCTTCTTCAGGAGCGTCACCATACTTCTCGCTTCATTGTTGGGTAGAGCAATAGCCTCAACCCATTTAGACACATAATCAACCACGACCAAGATGTAGGTATTTCCACAAGAACTCACAAAAGGACCCATGAAGTCAATACCCTACACATCAAAGATATCAATTTCCAAAATTATAGTGAGAGTCATTTCATTTTTCTTCGAGATTCCACCGGCCCGTTGGCATTCATCACATCTTTTCACCATATCACTTATATTTTTGTAAAGAGTGGGCCAATAGAAACAACAACTTAGCACTTTGGCCGTCGTTCTTGCTCCATCATGGTGATCACCATAAGGCGCAGAATGGCTAGCCTCAAGAATAACATCTTGCTCTTCGTTTGGTACACATCTTCTAATTACCCCATCCATACAAATCCGTAAAAGGTATGGCTCGTCTAATAATCTTGACAATCCCGTTTGAGCTTCTTCCTTTGATTTGAAGAGAACTCATCCAGGATGATGCCACACATAAGGAATTTTGCTAGATCCGCGAACCATGGCACCTTCTTCATTGAAATAGCCAAGAGTTTCTCATCGGGGAAGGAGTCATTGACTTCAAGTCCATCATGAAGCCTCCCCTCCTACTCCAAACGATACAAGTGGTTCATCATTTGATTTTCACTCCCTTTTCGATCTTTGATGTCAATATCAAACTCTTGCAACAATAACACCCATCTCATCAATCGAGCTTTTGAATATTTCTTGCTCATAAGATAGTGAAGTGCCGCATGATTCGTATGAACAATAACCTTTGCACCCATCAAGTATGGGCGGAACTTCTCAATTGCAAACACGATGGCAAGGAGCTCTTTCTCTGTAATGATGTAATTGACTTGTGCATCATTCATGGTCTTACTAGCATAGTAGACCGGATGAAAAACCTTATTGATACGTTGCCCCAAAACTGCTCCAACCGCTACATCACTAGCATCGCACATGAGCTCAAAAGAAATACTCCAATTAGGAACTGTGATAATGGGAGTGGTTGTCAACTTGAACTTTAGAAATTCAAAGGCTCTCATGCAATCATCATTGAAGTGAAATTTAGCGTCCTTCTCTAAGAGCTTGCATAATGGGTTCACCACTTTAGAAAAATCTTTTATGAAGCACCGGTAGGACCCCGCGTGACCCAAGACACTTCGCACGCCTTTCACCGAAGTTGGAGGTGGAAGTTTAGAGATCACCTCTATCTTTTCCTTGTTACCTCTATGCCATTCTTTGAAATCTTATGGTCAAGGACAATGCCTTCCTCGACCATGAAATGGCATTTCTCACAATTCAACACTAAGTTTGTTTCTTCATACCTTGCCAATACTTTATCCAACTTTTCCAAGCAATCAGACCACAAAGAAATCATCCATGAAGACTTCAAGGTAGTCCTCGACCATATCCGTAAAGATCGCCATCATACACCTTTAAAAAGTCGCTGGTGCATTACATAAGCCAAATGGCATCCGCTTGAAAGCGAAAGTGCCATAGGGACAAGTGAAAGTTGTTTTCTCTTGATCATCTGGGGTAATAAGTATTTGGTTATAGCCCGAATATCCATTTAGAAAGTAATAGAAAGCACGACCGACCAACCTATCAAGCATTTAGTCAAGGAAAGGGATTGGAAAATGGTCTTTCCTCGTGACTTTGTTTAGCTTCTGATAGTCCATACACACTCTCCACCCTGTCACCGTTCTTGTGGGAATCAACTCATTCTTGTCATTGGTGACCACTGTTATGCCCCCTTCTTAAGGACACATTGCACTGGAGAAGTCCACGAACTGTCGGAAATGGGGTAGAGAACCTCGACATCTAACCACTTGATGATCTCCTTTTTGACCACGTCTTGCATGACTTCATTTAGTCTCCTTTGATGTTCAGTGGATGGTTTGGCATCTTCCTCAAATTTAATATTGTGCATGCAAAATGTGGGGCTTATTCCCTGAATATCTGCCAAAGTCCACCCAATAGCCTTCTTCCTCTTGTGGAGCATCGCCAATGTAGAGTCAACTGCACGTTAGTCAAACAAGAGGAAAGAATAACCGGTAAAGTAAAAAAAAGGGCCAAGAAATTCATACCTAAGATGTGGAGGTAATGGCTTCAACTCCAAGGTAGGAGGCTCTTCAATTGAGGGCTTTGTAGGAATAGTTTTTCTATTTTCAAGATCTAAGGAAAGTTTTCGGGGTACATAGTTATACGACCCCATTCCTTGCAAAGAATTCACACATTCCATGAAGCCATCCATCTCGTCATCATCAAAGTTGAGCAAGACGACCTCCAACATATCACCCACATTAATCGTGGCACTTGTATCATCAATAATCACATCGGTCACCAAGTCCACGAATGAACACACTTCATTGCTATTTGGTTGCCGCATAGATTTGCACATATGGAACACCACCTTTTCATCACCCACCCGGAAAGTGAATTCTTCGGCTTCCACATCAACAAGAGCCTTCCCCGCAAATAGGAAAGGTCTATCAAGAATAATCGGAACCTCATAGTCTACTTCACAATCAATAATAACAAATCCGCCGGGAGACTAAACTTATCAACACGAACCAATACATCTTCAATCAGTCCCAATGGTCTCTTCATTGTACGATTAGCCATTTGTAATCTCATAGATGTGGGTCTTGGTTTCCCAATTCTCAAGGTCTTAAAAACCGAATAGGGCATCAAATTGATACTCTCCCCAAGATCACAAAGAGCTTTATCAAACTCAGCATTTCCAATGGTACAAGGGATTGTGAAAGCACCAGGATCTTCCAATTTAGAATCTATCGAATGCATAATCGCACTCACTTGATGAGTGACCTTGATAGTTTCAAAATTTATCGACCACTTTTTTGTCACCAAGTCCTTCATAAATATTGCATAACTGGGCATTTGCTCCAAGGCTTCAACTAATGGCACATTTATCTAGAGACTCTTCATCATGTCAATGAACTTTTTGAATTGATTCTCGCCACTTTTCTTGGCGAGCCTTTGAGGATATGGAAGAGGTGGCTTAGGCAATGGTGCCTTAGCCTTTTTCACTACTGGTTTCGGTATGTCAATAACATGATCCCTAGATGGGTTCACTTCCTCTTAATTTTCTTCTACTGTGTCATCAATATCAATACGCACTTCATCATTTGATTGCACCACATTGTTCGATATCTCTTCTTCTTCTTCTACCACTTGCTCATCATCCACAAGTTGCCTTTGACTTGAGGTGGTACATTCCCACCTCTTCCACTTCTTGTAGTAACAATCATGGCATGCCCCATATTGTTTTCACCCTTTGGGTTCACCACTGTGTCACTTGGTAGTTCCCCCTTAGGACTAGAATTTAAAGCTTGAGAGATTTTCCCCATTTGCACTTCTAAGTTGCGGATCGATGTGTTGTGTGAAGCAAGTTGGGCATCAGAATCGACATTCTTCTCCACTATTTGCTTGAAAATATTCTCTTTACGGACTATTTTATTGTTGGAAGAACTAGGACCATGGGAAGGATAAGGAGTTGGGTTGCTCGGTTGTTGATACATCGGGGGCCTTTGAGAACCCGACCCCCGATTTCCTTGATTGTTATTCCACCCGCGTAGATTGTTGCCTCCCCAATTTCCTTGGTTATTGTTGTTATGCCAATTCCCTTGATTATTGCCTCCACTCTAATTACCTTGATTATTGTTATTATTCCAATTGCTTTGATTGTTTCCACCACTCCAATTACCTTGGTTGTGATAATTCCAATTGCCTTGATTATTTTGAGGTCTCCATTGTTGTTGGATAGGGCCTTGGTAGTTGTTTATTTGCCCTTAAAAGTTGTTCACATATTGGACCTCCTCTTCTTGGTCATTGTAAGATTCATCTTGATCAAATCCACTATCATCTTGCATAAAATTTTCTATTCTTTGTTGCACTTGCAGACCCTTTATTCTCCGTTTGTTCACTATCATACTTACTCCTTCCATTGAATTGACTTGCCTCGAGTTTTGCACTTGTTGAAGTTGAGCCATTGCCAATTGGTTCATGGGGTTAGTCAACTCAGTTATGGCTTGTCCATGATCATGCAACTCTTTATGAAGGTGAATCACATTGGGGTCACCTTGTGGAACATTAGCCCGAGATTGCCACATAGATGAAGTATCTGCCATCTCATCCAAGCTATCACATGCATCCGCATAAGGCGTAGTCATGAAGTTCCCACCGGCAAGTTGATTCACTATACATTGGTTGGTTGTATTGATCCCCCGGTAGAAAATTTGTTGAATCATGTTCTCCATCATATCATTGTTGGGAATTATTTCTCCATTGTTCTATACCTTTCCCATATCCCGTGTAGTAGATCATTGGGCTCTTGCTTGAATGCTAGAATTTCATCCTGAAGAATAGTCATGTACCCGGGAGAGAAGTACATAGAAATAAATTTCTCCGCCAATTCATCTCATGTATGAATGGAATGATTTGGCAAATGTTCCAACCAATCTAAAGCTTTTCCCCATAGAGATAAGGGAATAAGACTTAGCCTCAAAGCATCCTCGAAGATATTTGTTTGTTTACTCCTCCAACACGTATCTACGAACCCCTTCAAGTATTTATATGCATTTTGACCTAGTGCACCGGTGAAGAACCCTCGTTGCTCGAGCAAAGTGAGAATTGTGTTGGTTATTTGGAAGTTTCCCGCCCTAATATGGGGAGGGACTATAGCACTTGCATACCCTTCATTCGGCAACACCCGGTGTGGAGCCGCTCATGGTGGAGGTGGGGGTAGAGCGGGCACATTATCTTGAGACGCTCGACCTCGTCTATTAGCTTGAGGTTCAAGAGGAACCTCATCCATTTGATCATCCTCAACATCCACATACCCCAAAGCTAAGTTTTCGAGCTCATTGTTTGCCATGATTGCACCTATAATTTCTCAACACGTTAGTAAAAAGAAAGAAAAAGAAGATATTCCCGATAACACACCTAAATATATAGCTAACACCATTTTTAGCTCACCGGCAACGGCGCCAAAAATTGATCTCGTCCAATTTCACACCTCAATTCATGGTTATGAAACGGTCGATTGCAATAATATTACCCAACAAGGGTCGGGATCGATTTTCACAGGGAACTATATATGAGAGTTAGGAATATATATTGTAGTATGTGAGTTTGACTATCTCAATTTACACTTCCACAAACTTGGGTTGTTTATATGTCTAATTTAAATATAAGATTGAAAAGTTGAGAAATAAAACTAAGAGAATGTTTTTGTTATTTTCCAGATGTTGTAAAACGCCTAGGGTTATGATCTTCACCTAGGTGTTTGCCTAATAGGATATAAACCTTAATGCTTGTTTTATTGATTGGGGTGTATTATAGATATCAACACTCAATTACCCACTCAATACCTCTCGGTCAAAGAGTGATTTTGTCCAATTTGGATTTCTCAAGTCCAAATGGGTATTGAACAAAATGGTTGATAAAAGCTCAAGTCAAGTTATTATTATCTCTAGGCTAAACCCTTTAATTGGGATTATCAATCTCTCGATTGACCCAATTTCTTGTTAGCCAAGTTTTCCTAGACTAAGTCTCTCTTTCTCAAGTAGAGACCAAGTCAAATAGCCATGAACTAATGTTTGCAACCATTATTTCCACAAATAAAAGCAAGAACAAGGCTAAATAATAAACACCCAAACATAAACAAGCACTAAATCAAACACCCATTAAGTTTACACACTAGGGTTGGGTTACAACCCTAGTAAATATCTAGCTACTCATGGTTGAAATGGAAGAAATAGAAGAAGAAATGATAATTAAACTCATATTGCAAGATCAAAATGATAAAATCTAAGTTAAAATAGCTCAAAATATGAAAAACTACTAAAAAGAGTAAAAGGAAACGACTACTATAACAGCTGATGTCCAAAGTTGACCTAAAAATGTGAAACTTGTCTATTTATACAGGGCTGGAAATTTCACACAAAAATGCCCTTCGAGAGGTTCTACGGCCGCACAATTCGATGTGCGGTCCGCACTTTTCTTCAATTTATCAGGATTGGAAGTTTTGGCCGCATAATTTTGATCTGCAGTCGCAATGTACTCTTTCTGCGGTCCACACCTTGATCTTTTGTGGTCCGCACTTTTATATCTGCAACTGCATAGCTGTTCTTCTGCGGCCGCAAAATTATTGTGCGGTCCGCACTTCTGGGGGACTTGGAATGCACCTTCTTTGATCTTTGCTTTTGCTTAGCTTTTGCCGTCGCACAATTCATGTGCGGATCGCACTTTGCACCAAACTCTGATGGCTTTTCCTTCATAACCTGCGGCCGCAGATGATATTCTGCGGTCGGCACTTCTAAGCTTTTGTGCCTTTTATATCCTTGAGTCCAGATTACTCATTTTTGAGTTGGATTTCATCTCGGGAGTTCATCTTCCAATATTCTTGCAATTAAGCACATTACATTAGTTTTCGGGAATATAATTAAATATTTTTGGACTAAAACAAAAGCCAAAAGGCACTAATAAATAGTCAAAATCCCCACTTATCACTGAGTCTGGGGTTGCCCGGGACTTCTTGGATAGGTGCCAGCGGATTCTTCGCACGTTGAGTATTCTGGAGACCAGTGGGGTCTGATTTACAACTTTCCAATTTACTGGGGATGCCTTCAGATAGTGGGAGGCCAATGATAGGAGCAGATCAGTCGGTGCTACACCACTATCATGGTGTGAGTTCTCCATTCTTTTCTTAGAGAAGTTTGTGCCACCGACCTGTAGGGAGGAGCTGCGCAGGCAGTTCGAGCAGCTACGCTAGGACGACCTGTCTGTGACCCAGTATGAGATGATATTTTTAAAGTTGCTCATCACGCAGTTTGGTTGGTTCTCACCGAGAAGGAGAGGATTAGGAGGTTCATTGATGGCCTCACCTATCAATTGCATTTTTCTATGACTTGGGAGAGTGTATCTGGTGTTCAGTTCGATGAGGTGGTTGATATTGCTCGGTGAATAGAGATGGTTTGTAGTCAGGAGAGTGAGGAGAGGGAGGTCAAGAGGCCTCGTGGATCGGGTGGTTTCAGCGGTGTTCTTTCTGGGGGTCAGTTCTACCATGGTGGGGGTCGTCCTTATAGGCTCGCTCAGATGGCTCGTATAGTCCATCGTGGCGCATTATCCAACCATGGTTTATATAGTGCTAGACCGAGCCAGTCATCCCTCAGTTCCCTCCCAACTGAGAGTTCATCTCGTGCACCTTCAGTTCAGGATTCGCCTGCACCATGTTCTTCTGGTAGTTATTCTGGTTCTCGGGGTCTGCCTCAATATTTGCAACCATTTTTCGAGAGGGGATGTTTCGAGTGTGTAGAGTTGGGTCATGTGAAGAGGTTATGTCCCCACCTAACGGGAGGTCTAGTTCAGTAGAGGAGTCAAGCCACGACTTTAGCACCAGTTACTTCACCACTCGCCTATCCAGCTCGGGGTGGATCTCGGGCAGCTATGGGTCGCCCAAGAGGGGGTGGCCGATCAGGGGGTGTACATTCCCTATTCTATGCTATTCTTGCCAGGCCAGATATTGTTGCTTCAGATTCAATGATCATATGTATTGTCTCAATATGCCATAGGGATGCTTCTATATTATTTGACCCTGGTTTCACTTCTTCGTATGTATCATCATATTTTGCTCATTATCTGGATATGCCCCATAAGTACTTAGTCTCATATGTTCATGTATCTATGCTAGTGGGCGATACTGTTGTTGTGGACCGTGTATATCAGTCATGTGTAGTGACTATTAGGGGATTAGAGACTAGAGTTGATCTCTTATTTCTTAGAATGGTTGATTTAGATGTGATATTGGGTATGGATTGGTTGTCTCCATGTCATGCTATGCTGGATTGTTACACTAAGACCGTGACATTGGCGATGGTGGGGTTTCCAAGGATCGAGTGGAGAGGTTCTCTAGACTATGTTCCCAATAGAGTGATTTCATAATTGAAGGCCCAACGGATGGTTGGGAAGTCTTGTTTATGTTATTTGGCCTTTGTGAGGGATGTTAGTATTGATACCCCTACTATTGATTAAGTTCCAGTGGTACGAGAGTTACCGGATGTGGTTCCTACAAACCTGAACGGCATGCCGCCCGACAGGGATATTGACTTTGGTATTGACTTGGTGCCAGACACACAACCCATTTCTATTCCTCTGTATCGTATGGAACCGGCTAAGTTGAAGGAATTAAAAGAACAACTTCAGGAACTTCTTGATAAGGGGTTTATTAGGCCTAGTATGTCGCCTTGGGATGCACCAATTCTGTTTTTGAAGAAGAAAGATGGCACTATGCGGATGTGCATCGACTATAGGCAGTTGAACAATGTTAAAATCAAGAACAAGTATCCTTTGTCGCGTATTGATGATCTATTTGACAATCTTCAGGGAGCGAGGGTGTTCTCTAAGATTGATTTGGGACTCGGATATTCTAAAGACAACATTCAGGACCTGTTATGGTCATTATGAGTTCCTTGTGATGTCTTTTAGGCTGACCAACGTCCCGACAACATTCATGCATCTGATGAACATTGTATTTCAACCTTATCACGGCTCATTTGTCATAGTATTCATTGATGATATCCTGGTGTACTCTCGTTGCCAGGAGGAGCATGCCCGACATTTAAGGATTGTGTTGCAGCGGTTGAGGGATGAGAAGCTTTATGCCAAGTTCTCCAAGTGTGAGTTTTGGCTTAGTTCGGTGGCATTCTTAGGGCACGTGGTGTCCAGTGAAGGGATTAAGGTGGATCCAAAGAAGATAGAGGCGATTCAGAGTTGGCCCAGGTTATCCTTAGCTACTGAGATTCAGAGCTTTCTCAGCTTGGCCGTTATTATTGTCACTTCATGGAGGTTTTCTCGTCTATTGCATCACCTTTAACCAAATTTACCCAGAAGTGTTCTTCTTTCAGGTGGTCGGATGAGTGTGAGGAGAGCTTTCAGAAGCTTAAGACTTCCTTGATAACAACTCAAGTTCTAGTTCTACCTTCAGCTTCTGGTTCTTATACAATGTATTGTGATGCTTCTCGGATTGGAATTGGGTGCGTCTTGATGCAGGGAGGTAGAGTGATTTTTTATGTTTCGCGTTAGTTGAAGCCCCATGAGAAGAACTACCCCATCCACGATTTGAAGTTGGCTGCCATCGTTCATGCATTGAAGATTTGGAGGCATTATCTCTATGGTGTATCTTGTGAGGTATTTATGGATCATCGAAGTCTTCAGCGCTTGTTCAAACAAAAGGATCTATATTTGAGACAACGGAGATGGTTCGAGCTGCTAAAGGACTATGATATCACTATTTTATATCATCCCGGAAAGGCCAATGTGGTGGCCGATGCCTAGAGTAGAAAGGCGGTGTGTATGGATAGCCTTGCATTTATTCTTGTTGGTGAGAGACCGCTTGCAGTTAATGTTCAGGCCTTGGCCAACCAGTTCGTGAGATTAGATATTTCAGAGCTCAGCCAGGTTCTAGCTTGTGTGGTTTCTCGGTCTTCCTTATATGATCGCATTAGGGAGCGCCAATATGATGATCCCCATTTGCTTGTCCTTAAGGAAATAATTTAGCACGGTGATGCCAGGGATGTTACTATTGGGGGTGATGGGGTATTGAGGATGCATGGTCGGATTTGTGTGCCTAATGTAGATGGGCTACGTGAGTTGATTCTTGAGGAGGCCCACAGTTCATGGTATTCTATTCATCCAAGTGCCGCAAAAATGTACCAAGACTTGAGACATCACTATTGGTAGAGGAGAGTGAAGAAGGATATAGTGGGGTTTGTAGCTCGGTGCCTTAACTATCAGCAGGTGAAGTATGAGCATCAAAGGCCTGGTGAATTGCTTCAGAGGCTAGATATTCCAGAGTGTAAATGAAAGTGTATCACCATGGATTTTGTAATCGCGCTCCCACATACTTCGAGGAAGTTCGATGCTATTTGGGTGATTGTGGGTCAGCTGACCAAGTTTGTGCACTTCATTCCAGTTTGGACTACTTATTATTTGGAGCAGTTTGCTGAGATTTATATCCTCGAGATTGTTCGCCTTCATGGTGTTCCTGTATCCATCATTTCAGATCGGGGCACACAGTTTACATCACAGTTTTGGAGAGTTGGGTACCCAGGTTGAATTGAGTACAACATTTCACCCTCATACGGACGGACGGACAGTTTGGGCGCACTATTCAGATATTGGAGGATATGTTACGCGCTTGTGACATAGATTTCGGGGTTCTTGGGATTAGTTTTTGCCGCTCACGTAGTTTGCCTATAATAATAGCTACCAGTCGAGCATTCAGATGGCTCCGTATGAGGCTTTGTATGGGAGATGGTATCGATCTCAGGTGGGTTGGTTTGAGCCGGGAGAGGCTAGGCTATAGGGTACTGACTTGGTTCAGGATGCTTTGGACAAGGTTAAATTGATTCAGGATCGGCTTCACACGCCGCAGTCCAGATAGACGAGTTATGCCGATAGGAATGTTCGTGATGTTGCTTTCGTGGTTGGAGAGAAGGTACTGCTCAAGGTTGCACCCACGTGTTATGAGATTCGGGAAGAAGGGCAAGTTGAGCCCTCGGTATATTGGGTCATTTGAGGTACTTTAGAGGATTGGAGAGGTGGCTTACAAGCTTGCTTTCCACTTAGTTTGTCGAGTGTGCATCTAGTATTTCATGTTTCTATGCTTCGGAATTATGTCAGCGATCCGTCTCATGTTTTGGATTTTAGCACGATTCAGTTGGATGATGATTTGACTTATGATGTGGAGCCGGTGGCCATTTTGGATCGGCAGGTTTGAAAATTGAGGTCAAAGGACATAACTTCAGTGGAGGTGCAGTGGAGAGGTCAGCCAGTTGAGGAGGCTACATGGGAGAACAAGCTGGAGATGCAGAGCAGATATCCACGCATATTTGAGACTCCAGGTACGTTTCTAGACCCGTTCGAGGATGAACGTTTGTTTACGATGGGGAGGATGTAATGACTCGGCCGGTCATTTTGAGAGATGTAGAACCGTTCCCTTATTTACTTCTCATTTTGTTCTTTATAGTTTCTATGTGAATTGTCGGGGTAGTTGGTTTGGGTCCGGGGAGGTTTCGGAATGAGTTGAGACACTTAGTCTCAAGGTGAAAAGCTTAAGTTGAAAAGGTTGATCGGATATTGACTTATGTGTAAACAACTCTGGATTAGAGTTTTGATGGTTCTGTTAACTCTCTTGGGTGATTTTGAACTTAGGAGCGTGTCCGGATTGTGATTTGGAGGTCCGCAGTTGAATTTGGCTTGAAGTGGCAAAGTTGGAAATTTATAAATTTGATCGAGAGTGGACTTTGTGGTTACCGGGCTCGGATTGGAGTTCCGAGAGTTGGAGTAGGTACGTGCCGTTATTTGTGACTTGTGGAAACAATTTGAGGTCAATCGTACGCGATTTGATAGATTTCGTCATTGTTTGTAGAAGTTCGAATTTCTTTAGTTCAATAGGCTTGAATTGGGGTGTGATTCGTGTTTTTGATGTTATTTGATGTGATTTAAGGGCTCGACTAAGTTTGTATCATGTTTTATGATTTGTTGGTATAATTGGTTGAGGTCCCGGGGGTCTCGGGTGGAGTTCGGACGATTAACAAATCGAATTTGGAGTTTGGATGATTGCTAAAGCTGGGAGTCTACTAGTGTAATCGCACCTGCGGAGCTTTGGTCGCAGGTGCGAGCTGGGAGACGCAGAAGAGGAGTTTGGACTGGGGGCTGTGGAGCATGGATGCAGAAGGATTTCTGTAGGTGCGGATTCGCACCTACGCGTGGGGGATCACAGAAGCGGAGAGGAGGTTGGAGTCACTGGTCCGCAGAAGCGGATAGGCTTGCGCAGGTACGCACTCGCAGAAGCGGTATTTGTGACCGTAGAAGCGGTTGGTCGGCCCTTAAGTGGCCTCCGCAGATGTGGATGATTGACCGCAAAAGCGGCACCGCAAAAGCGGATGTTTGGACTGCAGAAGCGGGATAGCTGGGCAGTTTTTAAATCCGAAGGGTTTCGTGATTTCTCTCATTTTGGACTTTGCAAATTCGGTCTAAGGAAATTTTTGAGGGATTTCTTGAGGTAAGTCACTTGTGGTTAAATTTACTTAATAATTTGTTTCCCCGTTGATTTCCCTACCTAAATTGTGTGGTTTTGAGGCGTAATTTTAGGAGTTGAGGCTAGGGATTTGGAGAGTTTAAATTGGGGATTTGGGTATCGATTTGGTGTTGGATTTTGGTAAATTTGGTATGGTTGGACTCGTGGTTTAATGGGATTCCGGATTTTGTGACTTTTATTGGATTCCGAGATGTAGGCCCGGTGGCCGGCCTTTGAGTGGACTTTTTGAATTTTAATTAAAAACTTAGTATTTTCTTATGGAATTGATTCCTTTTACCCGTGTTGATTGTATCAAACTGCTTGTGGCTAGATTCGAGGCATTTGGAGGCTGATTAGTGAGGCAAAGGCGTGTTGGAGTAGAGATTTGCACGGTTTGAGGTAAGTAATACTTCTAAGCTTGGTCGATTCCATGGCACTGAATAGTTGTTAAATCTTACTGTTACCTGTATTTTCACCATGTGCTAGATCTATTGAGCTGTCAGTCATGTTAGAAACCCTGCTTAGGCTATATGATGGTACTATTGGGACCCACAGTGGTCGTTCTTTGTCGTATAACTAATTGCTTAATCTGTCAATTTGTTATCAGTCACAGTTATAACTTGCATATTATGTCTCAGTCTCTATTGTCTTTACATGTTATATCATATCATCATTGTGGGCTGATTATCATGATTCTGGTGAGCCCGAGAGGCTGGAGAGGATATTGACTAAGTGAGGGTAAGGGCCTATTGTGAGTGATATTTATGAGATCAGACTGCACTCTGCATCAGGATTTATTAATTGATGCTGGGATTTGGCTTATTATAGCACTTGGGCTAGATCGGCCCCTCCGGAGTCTGCACACTCACAGTGGGCGCAATGCTAGTAGTTATAACATTTGGGATGAATCGGCCCTATTTTATTTGCATGTGGTATGGATATGCCTTGTTATGTGTTAAGTTTTGTTGTGAAATCTGAAATCATGTCTACGTTCTTGTTGAAAGCATGTCTAAATTCTTGTACCTTCACTTGTAGAATATAAATATCTGAGATATCATTGTTATATTTTCTGTAACTTTCCGTACTGTTAAATGTTGAAAGTGGTCAATAATAATTGGACTTGTCACTACTTTCAGTCCAAATATTAGATTTGTTACTTATTGAGTTGGTTGTACTCACGCTATACCCTGCACCTCGTATGCAGATTCAGGTACTTTCGGTTTTGGCGGTTGTTGATTTGCAGAGGCCAGACCTTCGGAGATCATTGAGGTAGCTGCTTGGCATTCACAGGCCTTGACTCTTCTCCCTTATTTTTTTCAGTTTATTTATTCAGTTTTACTCTAGACAGTGTACTAGACTTTATTATTTCATAGATGCTCATGTACTCAGAGACACCCCGATTTTGAAAATAAATTATGTATTGAGTTATGATTTCCTATCCTGTTTTAAGAGAATTTTCCTTTATTTAAACGGTTTTAGTATCCTTCAAAGATTTAAAGTGTTGAAAATGTCTCAATAGTCGGCTTGCCTAGTACCATGATAGGCGCCATCACGACGGGTTAGTTTTGGGTCGTGACAATGAGGCTCCTCTAGAGTTGGTGTCTCCTCCATGTGTGATGGGGTCAATTCCCCAAGCGTTGTGTTATCACTACAACAAATTTTCCCGTCTCTGGGTTTACTGTGGGACGTAGTTTGATAAAGCATTTGATCACTTCTGGAAGGCAGTTGAGTAATATATTTTTGTCATATTGCTCCTTTAGGACGGAGATATTGCAATTCCCTAGACACACTGGTTCCATTCTTGTTTTCCTCATCTCTTCCATAGCTGCTACGATTTCCTAGGGTGTGAGAATGTTTTGATCACTTGGAGTTGGTGGTTGTGGGCTCATTGAGCTTGGTGTTGGAGTAAGTGGTTCGAATGGGCTCATTGGTGACAATGGTATCAAGGGTTGTTGCATGTAAGTGTAGTCGTACATCCATAGGATGTGAGATTAGGTTGGCGGATAGAATGGTAACTCCTCGTATGTGTTCATCTGATGGTGGCTGTTTAGATATGGAAGGATGTTCCATGTGTAGTGGTATGGCTGAGGTTGATGGTGTAGCCCCCATATGGGTGATGTACTCACTTGTGTGTTTGCCCACTGATACTGTTCATATTGGTTCATGGCAGTTGTCATTCCCTTCGTTACTATCTGTGCTAGGTCCTGGGAATTTTAGAGACGAATGATAACTTCTTGGTTGTTCACTAGCATTGAGAAGGTCAATGCATGATTTTGTAATCCCATCTCGAGCCAAGATTAGGGTAGAGTGAACGGATTTGGAGTTTGAGAAGTGTAGATTATCGGGTAATTTTGGGGTGGTGGAGTTTGGTTGGCCATCGTTGGTGGAGAGAGGAAGTGAAGGTTGAGTGGTCTGTATGGGAGTTGGGATGGACGTTGATGATGAGTTATGAGTGGGAATGTTGGTGCATTGTGGCATTGCATGGGGAGTGTTTGAAATAGAAGAAGAGAAGGGTTGAGAGTGTTGCATGTGAGATGGGAATTCTACTTATTTTATGGTAGTATTAGTAGTGAATGGAAAGGTGGAAGAAGGCGGTGGAGTATATTGTTCTTGTTCTTTGGGTTGTTCACGTGGGCTGCCTTTGTGGGATATTGTTTGTATGGAGGCAGTAGAATGTAGATGGAGTAGTGTGTTGGGCTTGTGATCTACCATTTCTAGGTCATAATTGCCTACTAGTAATGTTTGTGGGCTTGTTTGATCAGGTAAGGAGTGGTTTCTTAACATATTGGGATTAGTGGAGTGTGGAGGTAGTGTTGACGTGGCAGCTTGTGGCTTTTGCATATTGTCCATGTAGTCATTGTTCATAGTTGTAACGTGTGAATTAGGGTGTGTTTGTATGTGGGATTCTATGGGTGAGTACGATAATTGTGGTGATTCCTTGGGCCGGCAAGAGTCTGCCTGCGCTGCTTCGGTTTGGGCCTCTAATTCATGGTTTGGGTTGTTTTGATGCTCATTATCAGTCATCTCTAATAAGTCAGCATGTTCTTTTAGAATATTAAAATTATTATTAAGCACTAATCATGGCGTGATGTGCTTGCTTCAGTGTTCCCATTAAATTTTGGGGAGAAAGACTTAGGAAGCGTACTTGTATGCAGCTCGTGTGTCTCCACTGACTTCGATATTGTGGTAGTATTCCCATTAGGTTCTAGACGCGGTGGTGATGTGCTTGCTTCAGTGTTCCTGTTAAGTGTATGTTGGTGTCGTCCTTGTTGTTTGTTGGATCTTCGTGGGAAGACTACAGTTTTCCATTCTGAGTCTTTTTGTTGATTTTCAGATGTAGGAGTGGGAGTAGTTGAAGAAGTTGATGATTGTTGTGGTAATATGGTATTTGGAGGGTGATGTATTTGACTATGGGGACAAATAATCCGTGTGTGGCCTAGTCGCCCACAACTAACACATAACATGTTTACACCTTTATAAAGTATTTGTTGACGGTGTGTCCCAATAAAGACATGGGACTTTAATGGCTGATCTAGTGGCACTTCTATGCAAATTCGAGCATAACGGCCACGAGATGTAGCAGGTGTGCATGTATCTATTTTCAATAGTTTTCCAAGTTTGTTTCCTACTGTTTGTAATATTTCAAGATCATAGAACTATGTTGGAAGCTCAAGGAGTCGAGTCTAAATTGCGGTATATGTGAGATGCATCATGGATGCTAGGAATTTAGGTTCCCATCGTCGCACTGAACGGAAGTGGTTTAATACAAATCACGGTCCATTGTGTAGTGCTTTGTTCATGTTTTCTTCTTGTTGGTATTTGATTAAGAAAAATTCATTGCCTAGGTCAATGAGTAATAGTGTTTCAGTAGGTTTCAACATAGTTTGTAGCTTTTGCTTGAGGGATAAATGACCCACTTTGCGTCCAAAAACTTTAACTATAATAGAGTATTTCCAAGGATGATAAAGTTTGGATTTGTCTATACTGGAAATGGGTATAAAGTTATCCGACGTTGGGTCTTGTAAAACTTCGTCGGACATGTCAATGTGTGATTGGGTATTAGAACTTTGTGGTAGTGACATAGTATAGTTATTTAATAGTGTCTGCATAAATGAAGGGTGATTTTTATTGGTGGTTGAGTCATCTATATTCATGAGGCTTAGATCTGGGGGGTTCTGTATTGGTTATTGGAGGAGTGCCAGTCATGGTTTCATTGAAGAAGAAAGGGAATTGGTAGATTAGTTTACAGGAAAATTTCTAGTGAAAGGTTGGAGCTTCTCTCTATAACCCATCACTTAGGTTATTCAATTATCTGCCTGAAGTTAGTCTTTATATACTATATGACGGCCCTTCAACTATACTATATGTCTGAACTTGTCCATACTACGACTCCTCTATACGTCAGAGACAAAACTAGAGCCAAGAAAGAAGTTGCAGGTGGCCAGAAAGCTAGGTTTGCAACCTCGATAGGTCGTAATTTGGCTTCAGAACAAGAGAGCTCGATGCAAATCTAATTAAGTAGCTAGAGAGGGATTATAGCTTACTTATGTCCAGTTATAACATTCTAATTTCCCAGTACGAATTCTTGAAGACAGAGAAACAATACTTAGTTATGCAGGTATTGTATACAATTTTGCTTGTCCCCTCTATATATTAACTTCACGTATGGTCATTAAGATTTACCAGTGAAGTTACAAAATTATTTCTTCTCACATTAAGCAAATAAACTTTAACCACTATAATATGAAAGTGGCTATTTCTATCGAATTAATATAACTGAACTTTACCCATTGTAACAGCTAATTCATAAACTTTAACCATTATAAGAGTAAAATCAGCTTAGTTAGCAGGTTTCATCGATGTTATAATGGGCGAAATTTAGTAACTTTACTTTTATTGTCGATAAAATTTTAGTTAACCGCTATAGCAGTAAAGTTACTAAAATTTAACCATTATAAGTAGAAAACTATCCATCAACGTGACTTTGAGAAAGTTTAGTCACTTGACTATTATAATGGATAAAACATTACAATGAGTAACACCTAATTATTCTAGTGTGACAAAGATTAATTTAGTAATTTTATTATCTTATTAATCATACTTAAAATCAGCCATATCCATTTTCTTATCAAATTAAAGTAGCACTCAGACCACAAAACATTTCCGTTTGGCCATGAAAATTACTTTTGTTCGAAAAATTTTCACTATTTTCCAAAATCAGTGTTTGGCCATAAAATTTTCAATTTTCACTTGAAGATGAATTTTGAAATTTTTCGAAAATTTGAAAAACTCCAAAAAGCTGTATTTCAAAATTTTCACTCAAATCACTCAAAAATTCAGAAACAACCCAAAATTATATTCATGTCCAAACACAAATCTAATTTTTAAATACCATTTTCACTTGAAAAAAAATTATTTTTTTCCGCAATTTTACTATTCTTATGTCCATACGCCCACTTCGTATTAGATTCTCGAAGTTGTTCCCTTTTCTCCACAGTTACAACAGCTGAATGATATGCTGCAACAATCCCAGAAAGACGAGCAGTGTTGCAAGCAAGAATTTGGTGAAATTGACATTGATCGTAGGTCACATAACAAAGAAAAAATCAAGAACGAAATGGATACAAAATCAAGCCTGTCTTTTGACTTATCAGAGCATGGTTTTGGTGTTATTTTTGAGGATTACCATAGTATAAAGCCTGATTATTTTGGTGTAAATGAAGATTCTGATCTTATGAACATAGTTAAACCTGGGGATGGAACGTTAATCTCAACTGAAAATTTGGGCAGCCTAGAATATGATAATCTTTTGGACAATCCTAGTACAGATTACGATTGGAGGGATTTTTGGTCATAAACGAGTTAAAAAGGGATTCTTTGAGCGTTGGGAAATATGCCAAAAATAACTCACTCAAGTAGATTCCTTTCTCTTCCCCGGACAACACCGAACAAAGCGTTTGCCTTGAGGGAAAACTGAGATGTGGCATATTTGTGTTCGACAAAATCCACTATGTTTAGCTCGGAATATATTTGTGCGTGAAAAATTTAGGCACATATATAAGGAAATGTAAAATCAGTGCAGAAATTTTCAGCATAGGTAGACAGGGAACAACAAATAACTATAGCCGGAGATTTCATTCTTCAGCATGAATATCGCATTGTATATTTTTCATAAGGTAAAAGGTGCTATTTCATTCATGTTTCTGATGGAACTCATTTAAATTACATTTCCTTCTGTCAATATATTACATAGGAGTATTTCGTTTATCGAGAGTTAATTTAACTAATCTTTGAAGCTTCGTTAGATTAGTTCAAGTTCAACTTAGTAATTTGAAATTGAAATTTAGACATTCAAAACTATACAAAATGTACTATAAGTTTAATTCTTCTCGTGTCAATATAATTAAAAAATTATTTAAAAATAGTAGTCTAACTATATACAGTTTAAATATCGAGAAGTGAAATGTTTCATATAAATTGAAACAGAGGGAGTAATAGTTTCACGAAAGAATATCACTAAATTGGGGAAGTTCCAAAATTTTGATATTTTTGGCGAATTGTATAATCTGCATCCTAAAATATGTGTTGACACTTGCTTTGTTCAATGGTTATCTAACTATATTATATTTTACTTAACTTGGTTTTCAACAAATTCGAATCCCGTGTATGCTAAAACAATAGTGTTTAATCTATCAACTAACTAATCCGTATATTATACAAGAGAGCTGTCAAAATAGTAGTCAAACTATGGACATCTCGTAAGCATTGGACCTATTTTTGAGATTTCATTTATATATTAGCCATTAGGCAAAAAAATAAAAAAATAAAAGTGTAAGCTCCTAAAATTGATAAATATTACTTCTACCTAAGTAAGTCAATAAAACAATAAACTTTAAGTCTTCAATCATTATATATTCACCTTAAACTTTGTAGTTTGTACCAATTTTATAATCAGTTCAATTTCACAAGTTATCATGCTTCCTAATTTTTAGTTTAAATGAAAACACATATTGAAAGTTTTCCTAGTTCTTGAAAGTTTTAGACGGATGTTTGATTTTAGTCTTGTTATATATTTTCAAGTTTTACCCCGTTATTATGATATCATTTTGCTTTATGCTTAGTTTTGTTCCTTTATTTTCGTTAAGTATTGGATGGACTAGCAAGCAGTGTTAGGCATCATCACGATCCTTTGATTGAGATTTCTGATCGTGACAATCATACAACACTTTCAAGCAGGGGCGGCTCAATGATATTTGTGGCCTAAAGCCAAATTTCAATAAGGGGCCCTAAGATTTTTGTTGTAGAAGAAAACTTATAATATTATTTGAAATTTATTTTTCTAACTTTTTGAGATGCGAAATTATTAATAATTTATTTATAATCGATTTCTTCTAATAATTTTTTTCAATTGATAATATAGCTAATTCATTTAATTTATCTTGAGACATTGTTGATCTTAAATAAGATTTTATTAAATTTAATTTTGAAAAACTTCTTTCCGCTGAGGCAACTGTTACAGAAATTGTTAACTTTATTTTATAAGCAATATAAACATTTGAAAAAGAATCAAATTTTTTTATATGATTAAGTATATCGACTAGAGTATCATCTTCTATATGTATTATTTCCCTTAAAACTTTTAATTCAGAAAATAAGTCTAAACTATCAATATCAGAGTGACTATTATGTTTCAAAGAATATTCAAGGTTAAAACAACTTTTCTTTACGTTCTCATCATCTAGAGATCTCAATTTTTTGCCACTAAATAGGAAACCAAAAATATTTTCATACGCTTCAAATTGTTCAAATCTATTTTGAAGTGAAAAATAGCTTGGTCTACAATGTATAAGAAGTAATCAACTCTAAAAGATTCTTCAGGAGACTTTGTAATTTCATTATCAATATTCTTATCAAATTATTTCTTTCTATATATTACACCTTTATTACGAAATTCTGGTTCTATATTCGACCCATATGCAATTTCCTTAGCAGAGATCATGGCAGTTGCAGATCCTTCTTCTCTATATTTTTTGAAAAAAGAAATCAAACCCCTAAGTTGATCTATGGCAACATCAATATGCATATCTTTTGATTATAAATGTTTGCTAACTGAATTAACTGCAAATAGTATATCATACCAAATAGTCATACCTAGTAAAAATTCAAAATTTTCAAGCTCATAAGTTGCTAAACAACTAGTTTCGCTTTTAGTTTTTAGTTCTCAACGCGTTTGTGATAATGATTTAAGAGTTAGGCTGGGTACATTATCTTTTAAAAATTTTCATCGCTTAATAGAAGAAGAAAATAGTTAATATATGTGTTGTACTGCTCCATAAAATGATATAGCTTTGGTACAAGAATTAGCCATACTACAAAGTACCAAATTTAGATTATGACAACCACATGGTATATAAAATGATCTAGAATTTATGTCGAGTAGTCTTTTTTGTACTCCTTGGTATTTTCCCTTCATATTGGATCCATTATCATATCCTTGTCCTCTTAAATTATCAATATCAATTCCAATATTTTTTATCTCATCTACAATAACTTCAAAAATACCATTTTCACTTGTATCATCAACTTTTAAAAACTCTAAAAAATATTAAGTAATTCTTACTGGAGTTACAGTAATGTCGACACTCCATAATATAAAAGACATTTATTCTTGATGACTTGATCTGGAGTGCAATCAAGTATGATTGAGAAGTACTTTATTTTTACAATTTTGTCAATAATTTTATTCTTAATTTTACTAGCTAATAAATTTATCAATTCATTTTTGTATATTATGTCCAAGGTAATGATTATGGATTTCATCATGCTTAATTCGGCGAACATGTTCGTGCATGATTTGATCAAATTCTGCAATCTTTTCAATTAGACTCAAAACATTTCCGTTACTTTCTTGATAGATCTTTTCATTTTTTCCCTAAATGACAAATTAAGTTTTTCAAAAGTTTATATCACAGCAATATTTCTTGATAATACATTTTTTCAGTGCTCTCTATCTCTATTGATTTGTCTTGAACATCTTTATCAATTATTTTACTTTTGTGTAATCTCATTTCTAAATCAATCCATTCACCCATATTAATAATATGCTCTTTTGATGTTTCATGAGTTTTGAGCTTAGCACTTATATTTCTCCAATCATTACTACCATTACTAGCTAATTTACTATTACAAAAGCTAGAAGTCGTATTAAATAACTTACAACAAAAATAAAATACCTTATCCAAATGTTTAGAGTAAACTAACTATCTTCTTTCATGTCTTTCTCAATTAGCCAATTTTTTAATATAATTTGTGGTAGAAAAATGTCTAAAGAATTTATCCATTGGAAAATCTATGTTAGTAATTTTAATTGGCCCCTTTTCTACTAATAGATCTCTCAACTTTGTATCTATACTAGTCCATTGACTAGGATCATATATGTTTCTAGGAGTATAATTATCAAACTTATTTAGAACTTCTTATTTTTCTTGAGGATATATGTTAGGTTTCTCACCAACTTCTCTCCCTTCCTCTTCTTCTTGAATTTTATTATTGTCTATCTCAATTATATTAGTGATTTGTTCATCTATCATAAAATCTTTCACATTTTCTGATTTAGAAGTTTTACTTTTATCAAGTGCTCCTTTTTGGGATTGTATTAGAGTTTTAATCCTTTTCCTTTTTTGACGTTTTAAACATCTAGATTCATATTTTCTAGTTGATATATTAAAACTCTAATAAATAACTAAAAACACAATATATACTTATAAAGAAAATATATCCAAAAAAATTTAAAAGTAGATGCAAATAATAAAATATAGAACAATCAAACCTGATTCAACAAATAGATAATTTGATAAGATTTTGCTACTTCAAAATTCTTGATGTAACGCCAAAATACTTGAGAACAAATAAAACAGATGGCATTTATGTTCTGCTCTTTTATTTTGTAATAGTGACTCCATGAGATTGGAATATAGAGAAGGTCAAAGGAACAATAGAAGAGTAAAAGTTAATAGACTTTTACAGAGAACGATAAAAAGAGATAAAAAGAATGTGGGCCCATTGATAATAATGATGGTACATAAATGTGATGACCCAAAAGGTCATCTTATATTTTAGAACTCGAATCTGCGCTCTTAAGCCTTAAATATCTCATTTTTTATCCTCCCCAATTTGCGTGCGCAGTCCGAATAAGTTTTCGAAAAGCTTTTATGTTGAAAACTAATGAAAATAAGAATTTTTATCTTAAAAGTTGATTTTAGTTGACTTCGGTCAATATTTTTAGTAAACGAGCCCAGATCCATATTTTGACGGTCCCGGTAGGTCCGTATCAAATTATGGGACCTGAGCGTATGCTCGGAATTTAATTCAGAGGTACCTAGCTTGAGTTATGATTTCTTGATGAAAATTAAAAGTCTGAAAATTATTTGTTTTTAAGAATTTATTCATATTTGGCATTATTAGTATCGGATTCATATTTTGGTTTCGGAGCCCGGCACATGTTCATTATGATATTTAAGACTTGTCTGTAAAATTTAGTGAGAAACGGAGTTGATTTGACATGATTCGGACGTCCAATTGAGAAAATAGAAATTTTAAAGTGTTCTTGAGAATTTCATTTGATTTGGTACTAAATTCGTAGTTCTAGTTGTTATTTTGGTGATTTGATCACGCTGGCAAGTTTGTATGACGTTTTTAGACTTTTGTGTATGTTTGGTTTGGAGCCCCGAGGGCTCGGGTGAGTTTTGGATAGGCAACAGAGTGATTTGGATTTAGAAAAATAGCTGGTGTGCTTCAGCTGTGTTGCAGGCATCAGACCTCGCAAATGCGAGGTCAGGGTTGGCATTTGCGATCATTGTTGAAGTCACATTTGTGAACTTCTCATCGCAAATGCGAAGAGAAGCTGGCCAGCCTGTGTTCGCAATTGCGAACTTTTCGTCGCATTTGCGAAGGGAGTCTAGGAGGTAAAACGTTTTACAAAGTTTTGAAATGTTGGAGTGTAAGAAATTGATCTTAAAGTTTACAAATATGGATAAAAGAAATAATCTCAAATGAGATGATGTTGCCGGTCTTATCTCAAATGAGGTAGCATGGAATCAACTGTGAGTATATGTATAAAAGTAAAATCATCAATTTAGTAACCTCAGAATAATTCTTAGAACGTTCGAGGACGAACGTTTGTTTAAGAGGTGGAGAATGTAATGACCCGACTTGTCGTTTTAAGAATTAACGCCTCGTTCAGTGACTTAAGGTCTCAAGCAGCTTCGTAATATGTATTATGACCCACGGGTGTGGTCGAGTTTGATTTACTGAAGATTCGGAATTAAATTAAAAGAGCAATCCTTATTTAGAA
This sequence comes from Nicotiana tomentosiformis, assembly GCF_000390325.3. Taxonomy (NCBI): domain Eukaryota; kingdom Viridiplantae; phylum Streptophyta; class Magnoliopsida; order Solanales; family Solanaceae; genus Nicotiana; species Nicotiana tomentosiformis. The sequence goes on from NC_090819.1 coordinate 20,467,526, forward strand.
GCATAAATAGAAAGAGTTGACTGGAGAGTTGACTTTTGAGTAAACGATCTCGGATTCAAATTCTCATGGTTCCAATAGCTCTGTATAGTGATTTTGGACGTAGGAGCGTGTCCAAAAAATTATTTGGAAGTCCGTAGTGGAATTTGGCTTGAAATGGCGAAAATAGAATTTTTAGGAATTTTGACCGGGGAGTTGACTTTTTGATATCGGGGTCAGAATCCAGTTCTGAAAATTTGTATAGGTCCGTTATGTCATTTATGACTTGTGTGCAAAATTTGAGGTCAATCGAACGTGATTTGATAGGTTTCAACATTAAATGTAGAAGTTGGAATTTTTTAATTTTATTAAGCTTGAATTGGGGTATGATTCGTGGTTCTAGCATTGTTCGATATAATTTGAAGTTTTGACTAAATTCGTATGATGTTTTAGGACTTGTTGGTATGATTTGACGGGTCCCGAGGGGCTTAGGTATATTTTTGGATCATTGGTTGAAAGACTAGTAAAGTTAAAAAATTTGAGATTTTGACCATGGTCAATATCGGGTCAAAACGACCTCCTTTCAGTGGTTTGAATGCGCGAGAAGGTCCGTAGCATGTTTTATGATTGAAATTCATATATGGTTTGTGTCCGGGAGGTTTCGGATGAGTTTCAAGGTGGTTTCGGATCATTTCGGAGAAGTTTGAGTTTGCTGGTTAGTGAAACACTGTTCATTCGTAATTGCGAACCATTTATGGCAATTGCGAAAACATTATTCATGTGAGGTACTGTTCATTCACAAATGCGAAGTTTTTGTCCGCAAATGCGAACCTGGGCAGAAACTTAAGGATTGAACCTCTGTCATTTCTTCATTTTTGATTGGGATTTTTGGAGCTCGGGTTTTGGGCGATTTTGAGGATTTCTTCATGACTTTAACTGGGGTAAGTGTTCTATATCCTAAAGTGATTATATTTCATGAATCTATGATTATATTCATCGTCTAATTCGGATTTAAATGGAAGAAATCAAGATTTATACAAAATCTTCCAAAAATGAATATTTAAGATTTGGAGGTCGAGTTATTATTGGAATTCGATAAAATTGGTATGGTTGAACTCGTTTCGGAATGGGTGTTCGAATTTCATGAAAATCATGTCGGGTTCCGAGGGGCGGGCCCCATGTTGACTTTTGTTGACTTTTTAGAATAAAATTTTAAGTCGACGTATTATTATTTAGAATTGTTTCCGATGAATTTTAATGAAGTTATACAATTAATTTGGATAGATTTGAGCTTTCCGAAGGCCAATTCAAGCAAGAAGGCTATTTTGGAATATTGGCCTAACTTCAAAAAGATAAGTATCTTGCTTAACCTCGAGTGGGGGGATTACCCTTTAGGCATTGAGTCTTATCTGCCATTTGTGAAATGTAAAAAGCCGTGTACGCGAGGTGACGAATACGTACTCGGGGCTTATACGTGCAAAATTCATTGAAATAAAGTCTTAGGCATTATTGCGTAGTAAATTGAGAAATTGTGAAAAATTATTAAATCATCTGTTTGCCATGCCTAAATCTTTATTGTTGAATTTGTTTTTATATGATAATTTGATGTGATTGTTACTTGAAATATTTATGAAATTTCGTGAGTATTGTTGGTTTAATATTTCTTGGAAATTAATACCAATATGAATCTTCTTATGCAAATAATTAATTTAAGCGAGCTTAAGAATAAGTGTTAATATAATTATCTAAATTTGCATTAATGAAGGTTTTGCTTTATGCTGAGTAATTTATATCTCAATTGATTATTTTTGGGTGTTATATATACATTGTGTGGAGCCTTGGACTATTTGTTGTGAAATTAATTGATTTTGTTATATATTTGGAATTTGGTTGTAGTCATTGGGCAAATTGTGATATGAATTGATTTTATTATATTGTCGTGTTAATTTTTCGTGTAAATTATTGTGTTGTGTGAGTTACTATTTTAGGGAGATAAGGGTGGCATTTCACCATTGATATTATGTGGGTATAAGGGTGGCATTTCACTGTCGTTATGTTTGTTGGAATATTATCTAGGCGGAGCGATAAGGGTGTTTATAGGAGCGATAAGGGTGGCAATAGGAGCGATAAGGGTGGCTATTGATTGTCTTGGCGGAGCAATAAGGGTGGCGATTATCAGGGACGATATGTGATGATGTGAGATTGTGGGGTTGATAATTTTCATGTGATGTTGTGATTTTCTTGTGTTTATTTCTATACCTTGTGCAACTTGTTTTGTTATTGGTAAATTAATAACAATCTGATTTATGTTGAAATTGAGAGCCTGTGGCTATTACCAGGCGGATTATAAAATGAAATGTGAGCACGATGTGTCGTGAGTAAATAATGAGAATATTTGGCACGTGAATTATCCGTACATTTGTGATATGAAATGTAGGCATGAGGTGCTGTGATGAAATGATAATGATAATTGGCACGTGAATTGTCCGTGCAGTTGTGATATGAAATGAGGGCACGAAGTGCCGGAGAAATATGATAATTTAAATATGGGCACGAGGTGCCCTGAAAATATAAAAATGGCCGAGAACCGTGTTTACGAAAAATATGAAAATGGGCCGAGAGCCGTATTTTTAAGATTATGAAATGAGGTATCACATGGTGACTTTTTAATTGAAAGAATTATATACAAAATATTTATTTGGAGGGATTTTTACTTAAAAAGTATTTTATGAAAGAATTTTATTTGAAAGATATTTATTTGAGAAAATTATATTTGAAAAGATTTATTGAAAGAATTATATTTGAAAAATAATTATTTGAGAAAATTATATTTGAAAGAGAGTTATCTGGAAGAATTATATGTGAAAGATATTTATTTGAAGGACTTGATTTAATTAGGTGTACTTGTATTTATTAATTGTTGAGTGATATTAATGGTATTCTTGTTGTCTGTTGTGCATATCACTGGTTGTTCCATGTTGTGCTATTGTTATTTGTTTCCTATTATTTTGTATATTATATTGCACAGGTTATTAAACTAGTGAGTGTTTTGACTGTACCTCGTCTCTACTCCATTGAGGTTAGTCTTGATACTTACTGGGTGCCGACCGTGGTGTACTCATACTACACTTATGCATATTTTTGTGTAGAGCCAGGTATTGAATATATCGGACTTGAGCAGAGTTAAAGAGCGATCATAAGGATTCAAGGTAGAGCTGCTTGGCCGTCGCAGTCCCTTGGAGTCTTTTTATTTTATTGTACTGTTAATTTGTAATCAAACAATATTGTATATTCGGTCATCGTGATAATTTCATTTATTCAGATAGAGTTCGTGACTCAGTACTACCAGTCTTGGGAGGTTGTGTATTGTAATTATTTCCGTTATTAGATTTTAATTCAACAAGAAAATGGCTTCAAAATGTAATAGAAATTGGCTTACCTAGTCTTAGAGACTAGATGCCATCACAACGCCTGTGGTGGGATTTTGAGTCGTGACAAGTTGGTATCAGAGCTCTAGGTTCATAGGTTCTACGAGTCAAGAATGAGTCTAGTAGAGTCTTGCGGATCGGTACGGAGACGTCTGCACTTATCTTCAAGAGACTACAGAACTGTTAGGAATTTTCCATTTCTTTCATTCCTATCGTGCGGATTTTGTTGAATTTAGAATTTGAACCTTTGTATCTCCATTCTCTCACAGATGGTGAGGACACGTGCTACTAGGTTAGCTGAGCAGGCATCCGCACATACTGTGAGGGCTGCAAGAGGTCGGGGTTGAGGTAGAGGCTGAGGTAGAGGTCGAGAAAGGGCATGTGTTGCGACTATAGCACCTGTCGGAACAATAGTTAAGGAGCCACTAGTAGCTCTAGTTGGGGGACAGTTACCAGAAGCACCTGTTGTTACCCCCGAACTTCAGGAGACTTTAGCATAGTTCCTGAGTATGTTTGGTATATTAACCCAGGCGGGATTGACTTCTGTTGCACCAAATAATCCGCAGATTGGGGGAGTAGCTCCGACTCCTACCACAACTCCAGTACAGTAGGTTAACGTTGGTCAGGTTCCAGGTGTAGTATCGGTACAACCTGTTATTCCGGTTCGGCCTGAGGTCAGGCCAGAGGCATCAGAAGAAGAACAAAAGAGACTTGAAAGGTATAAGAGGTATAGTCCACGTACTTTCAGGGGCACAGCTACAGAGAATGCCCAAGAATTTCTAGAAAATTATCACTGTATTCTCCACCCATGGGTATTGTGGAGGTGAGCAGAGTTGCCTTTACTACATTTCAACTGCCAGGCGCAGTGTATTGGTAGTGGAAAATCTATGAAGAAGGTAGACCAGTCGATGCCACACCACCAACTTGGGCTCAATTTTCGGAAATGTTCTTGAAAGAGTTTGTTCCCCACACTCTCAGAGATGCATGGCGCGCAGAGTTTGAACTGTTGCGTCAGGGCACTATGACAGTGTCAGAATATGCTATCAGGTTCAGTGAGTTAGCCCGTCATGCACCTATCTTGGTTCCTACAATTAGAGAACGGGTCCGCAGATTCATTGAGGGTCTCGATTATGATATTAAAATATGCATGGCTCGAGAGTTGCAAGCTGATGCTCCATTTCAACAAGTAGTGGAGATTGCAAGGAAGATTGAGGGTGTTTTAGGCGAGAAAAGGGAGTCTAAGGAGGCCAAAAGGTCTCGAGGATCTGGAGGGTTCAGTGGGTTTTACTCTTCAGCTAAAACCCATTATAGCGGAGGCTCGAGTAGTTGGCCAACTCAGTCCGCACATCAGATTACTCGGGGTGCTCCAGTTGATAGTGCATCACCGATACGAGATTCTTATAGTGGTTATTCCAGTTATCTGGCACAGACTCAGTACGAGCAGTCGCGACCTCAGAGGGGTTGTTATGAGTGTGGTGATACTAGGCATATCATGAGAGATTGTCCCTGACTTGGGAAGGGTGGATTTCATCTGAACACTCAAACCACAAGCTTTATTCCAGTTGATACTCCACGTGCACAGTCAGCTAGAGGTGGAGGACAGGCGGGTAGTGGGCGTCTAAGAGGTGGAGGCCCGACCCGTTGATATAATCACTATGATTTGGCTAGGGCCAATACACCAGATGGTGTCGTTACAGGTACGTTCCTGATTTTATTATAAAATAATATTTTCCTTAATTTGATTCGGTTCTGAATATTGAGGTGAGTCCTCCTATTATGCTCCACTTATGGCGAGCTTCGTAAATTTGTGACCCACTTATATGTTTATCCATGTTGGGAGATTTAAAGATGTGAGCCCGTATCTGTTATTTTATTTCTGTACACCATTGAGGGCTATAAGTCCAAAAGTAATTTTTATTATTCATTACAGTGGGTTTAATGTGTGTCAGAATAATTGATTCCAATTTTTATGAATTATATTCCCTACCGGTATGAGGGTTCATTATGTGTTATGAAAAATATTTACAAAATTTATTGAAAAGAAGAAAGAAAGGAAATTGAAAATTTCAGTTGGCACAATGTGCAAAATACTTGTGATTCGGAGTTGAGGACGAGATTCTCGCATTTTATACATGATGTGAAGCATTTAAACCGGGCTGCAAGCCGCGATGGAAGTTATGTAAGGACGAGGTCCTTGTGGTGAAATATTTATGAGTTTAAAAAAAAATTCCCTTTGTGAAATTTAATTGTACAATAGTATTAATAGGGAGTTATGCCTGTTAGGCTTATTTGATAATTCTTGTATATTTTTCTGTGCATATTCAGCCATTTTGGTGCTATAAACATTGAATTTTAACCTATGAGATGAGTGCCCAGGTGGCGTTAAATGTGACTCATTAATACAAGTAAGCAATCATGAGGTATTCATGCCTCACATTCTGTTGTAAGTGTTGTGAAAATTCGAAATGAGGTGGCGGTTAATATGAAATTAATTGATGATACTGGAATTAATTATGAGTAGCTTTTAAGACCAGAGATGTGGTGATGAGCATACATATGATGAGCTTCATGTCCTGATATTATTATGATAATGCAGTGTTTGTAACATTGAGATTGTGTTATTGATATATACATTGTGGATGTATTGTTAGGAGTTGTTTTGGTGTTACTCTGGCAGGTGGATAGGCCCAATTACAGGGGAGACTCTGCCGAAATTTTTGATAAATTTGGGAGTTAGTAAAATTTGAAGGATTGAGATTTGCAAAGGAAGAGATAAGTTATGTTATGTGTTTGAGAGCGAATGACCCTAAGCGGGGAAGAATGAAACACCCCAGAAATTTTTTAAAGTACTTCAACACTATCAAGAAAAATGATGTGTACGTAGGCATGAGTTGCTATAGCCAGTTGAGACTAACACCGTGCGTTGTTATGAAAAAAAAATCAGACCTTTTGAAATGTTGGAGTGTAAGAAATTGATTTTAAAGTTTACAAATATGGATAAAAGAAATAATCTCAAATGAGATGATGTTGTCGGGCTTATCTCAAATAAGGTAGCGTGGAATCAACTGTGAGTATATGTGTAAAAGTAAAATCATCAATTTAGTAACCTCAAAATAATTCTTAGAACGTTCGAGGACGAACATTTGTTTAAGAGGTGGAGAATGTAACGGCCCGACTTATCGTTTTAAGAATTAACACCCCGTTCAGTGACTTAAGGTCTCGAGCAGCTTCGTAATATGTATTATGACCCACGGGTGTGGTCGAGTTTGATTTACTGAAGATTCGGAATTAAATTAAAAGAGCAATCCTTATTTAGAAGCATAAATGGAAAGAGTTAACTGGAGAGTTGACTTTTGAGTAAACTATCTCAGATTCAAATTCTCATGGTTCCAATAGCTCTGTATGGTGATTTTGGACGTAGGAGCGTGTCTAGAAAATTATTTGAAAGTCCGTAGTGGAATTTAACTTGAAATGGCGAAAATAGAATTTTTAGGGAGTTTGACCGGGGAGTTGACTTTTTGATATCGGGGTCAGAATCCAGTTCTGAAAATTTGTATAGGTCCGTTATGTCATTTATGACTTGTGTGCAAAATTTGAGGTCAATCGGACGTGATTTGATAGGTTTCAACATTAAATGTAGAAGTTGGAATTTCTTAGTTTCATTAAGCTTGAATTGAGGTATGATTCGTGGTTCTAGCATTGTTCGATATAATTTGAAGTTTCGACTAAGTTCGTATGATGTTTTAGGACTTGTTGGTATGATTTGACGGGTCCCGATGGTTTTAGGTGTATTTTTGGATCATTGGTTGAAAGATTAGTAAAGTTAAGAAATTTGGGAGTTTGACCATGGTCAATATCGGGTCAAAACGACCTCCTTTCAGTGTTTTGAGTGCGCGAGCAGGTCCGTAGCATGTTTTATGATTGAAATTCATATATGGTTTATGTCCGGGAGGTTCCGGATGAGTTTCAGGATTGTTTCAGATCATTTCGGAGAAGTTTGAGTTTACTGGTTTCTGGTGAAACACTGTTCATTCGCAATTGCGAACCATTTATCCCAATTGCGAAAACACTGTTCATTCGCAATTGCGAACCAATTATGGCAATTGCAAAAATATTATTCATGTGAGGTACTGTTCATTCGCAAATGCGAAGTTTTTGTCCGCAAATGCGAACCTGGGCAGAAACTTAAGGATTGAAAATCTATCATTTCTTCATTTTCGATTGGGATTTTTGGAGCTCGGGTTTTGGGCAATTTTGAGGATTTCATCACGACTTCGACTGGGGTAAGTGTTCTATATCCTAAAGTGATTATATTTCATGAATCTATGATTATATTCATCGTCTAATTCGGATTTAAATGGAAGAAATCAAGATTTATACAAAATCTTCCAAAAATGAATATTTAAGATTTGGAGGTTGAGTTGTTATTGGAATTCAATAAAATTGATATGGTTGAACTCGTTTCGGAATGGGTGTTCGGATTTCATGAAAATTATGTCGGGTTCTGAGGGGCGGGTAACGTTTGTTGACTTTTTAGAATAAAATTTTAAGTCGACGTATTATTATTCGGAATTATTTCTGATGAATTTTAATGAAGTTATACAATTAATTTAGATAGATTTGAGCTGTCCGAAGACCAATTCAAGCAAGAAGGCTATTTTGAAATATCGGCCTAACTTCAAAAAGATAAGTATCTTGCTTAACCTCGAGTGGAGGAATTACCCTTTAGGCATTGAGTCTTATGTGCCATTTGTGAAATGTGAAAAGCCGTGTACGCGAGGTGACGAGTACGTACTCGGGCTTATACGTGCAAAATTTATTGAAATAAAGTCTTAGGCATTATTGCGTAGTAAATTGAGAAATTGTGGAAAATTATTAAATCATCTGTTTGCCATGCCTAAATCTTTATTGTTGAATTTGTTTTTATATGATAATTTGATGTGATTGTTACTTGAAATATTTATGAAATTTCGTGATTATTATTGGTTTATTATTTCCTGGAAATTAATTCCAATATGAATCTTCTTATGCAAATAATTAATTTAAGCGAGCTTAAGAATAAGTGTTAATATAATTATCTAAATTTGCATTAATGGAGGTTTTGCTTTATGCTGAGTAATTTCTATCTCAATTGATTTTTTTGGGTGTTATATACGTTGTGTGGAGCCTTGGGCTATTTGTTGTGAAATTAATTAATTTTGTTATATCTTTGGAATTTGGTTGTAGCCATTGGGCAAATTGTGATATGAGTTGATTTTATTATATTGTCGTGTTAATTTCCTGTGTAAATTATTGTATTGTGTGAGTTACTATTTTGGGGAGATAAGGGTGGCATTTCACCGTTGATATTATGTGGGTATAAGGGTGACATTTCACTGTTGTTGTGTTTGTTGAAATATTATTTGGGCGTAGCGATAAGGGTGGCTATATGAGCGATAAGGGTGGCTATTGACATTGCCAGGAGCGTTAAGGGTGGCAATATGAGCGATAAGGGTGATTTTCTTGTGTTTATTTCTATACCTTGTGCAACTTGTCTTGTTGTTGGTAAATTGATAACAATCTGATTTATGTTGAAATTGAGAGCCTGTGGCTATTGCCAGGCGGATTATAAAATAAAATGTGGGCACGAGGTGCCGTGAGTAAATAATGAGAATATTTGGCACTTGAATTGTCCGTGGAGTTGTGATATGAAATATGGGCACGAGGTCCTGCGATGAAATGATAATGATAATTGGCACGTGAATTGTCCGTGCAGTTTTGATATGAAATGAGGGCACGAGGTGCCAGGGAAATATGATGATTTAATTATGGGTACGAGGTGCCGTGGAAATATGATAATTTAATTATGGGCACGAGGTGCCGTGAAAATATTAAAATGGGCTGAGACCCGTATTTACGAAATATATGAAAATGGGCTGAGACTCGTATTTTTATGATTATGAAATGAGGTGTCACATGGTGACATTTTAATTGAAAGAATTATATTCAAAATTTTTATTTGGAGGGAGTTTTACTTAGAAAGTATTATATGAAGGAATTTTATTTGAAAGATATTTATTTGAGGAAATTATATTTGAAAAGATTTATTGAGAGAATTATATTTGAAAAATAATTATTTGAGAAAATTATATTTGAAAAAGAGTTATCTCGAAGAATTATATGTGAAAGACATTTATTTGAAGGACTTGATTTAATTGGGTGTACTTGTGTTTATTAATTATTGAGTGATATTAATGGTATTCTTGTTGTCTGTTGTGTATATCACTGGTTGTTCCATGTTGTCCTATTGTTATTTGTTTCCTATTATTTTGTATATTATATTGCACAGGTTATTAGACTAGTGAGTGTTTTGACTGTACCTCGTCTCTACTCCATTAAGGTTAGTCTTGATACTTACTGGGTACCGACTGTGGCGTACTCATACTATACTTCTGCATATTTTTGTGCAGAGCCAGGTATTGAAGATATCGGACTTGAGCAGAGTAAAAACGCGATCATAAGGATTCAAGGTAGAGCTGCTTGGCCGTCGCAGTCCCTTGGAGTCTTTTCATTTCATTGTACTTTTAATTTGTAATCAAACAGTATTGTATATTCGGTCATCGTGATAATTCCATGTATTTAGTTAGAGTTCGTGACTCAGTACTACCAGTCTTGGGAGGTTGTGTATTGTAATTATTTCCGCTGTTAGATTTTAATTCAAAAAAAAATGGCTTCAAAATGTAATAGAAATCGGCTTACCTAGTCTTAGAGACTAGGTGCCTTCACGATGCCTGTGGTGGGATTTTGGGTCGTGACATCAGTGATCGCAATTGCGACACTTTCCTCGCATTTGCGAAGGGAAGCAGGATCGCAAATACGACATCTGCAGCTGAACAAAATGACTTTTGGATGGGAATTTTCATTCATTTCCCAAATTTTCAAGACCTAACACACAAGAGGCGATTTTCCAACGACCTTCTCTTCCCCAAATCATAGTTAAGTGATTCTAAACTGGTTTCTTTCAATCTTTCACTACATTTTACAAGATTTCGACCAAAAATCTAAGGTTTTGATGGTAGGATTAGGGGTTTTGGGTAGAAACTTGGAATTTCGGAAATTTGGGGATTTAGACCACAATTTGAGGTTGGATTCCAAAACCAATTATATATTCGGGCTCGGGGGTGAATGGGTAAATGGAATTTGGTCTGAACCTCGGGGTTTGACCAAGCGGGCTTGGGTTCGATTTTTGACTTTTTGGAGGAAAATTTAGGAAATCTAAATTTATGCAATGTAATTGATTCCTTTAGTAAACTTTGATATTATTGAGTCATTTTTGAATAGATACGAGTGGTTTGGAGGTGAATTCCAAAGAAAAAGCTGTGATTGAGAATTAAGTGGCCTTTGGAGCAAGGTAAGTGTTGTGCCTAACCCTGACTTGAGGGAATTAGGAACCCTAGATTACTTGCTAAGTGAAATTCATGTGAGCGGCGTATATGTGAGGTGACGAGTACTTATGCGCAGCCAATTTACCTGTTTTCCATGTTTATCAGTTTTTCTTATATTGTCTCAATCCTATGCCTAATTACGATGTGTTATACTAGTGTTGTTTAATTTATCGTTCTTATCATGTTTTCGGATTTTCTGGTGATAATCGAGTTTTTATTTTAAAGTTGAGATTGATGTTATGGAACCAAATGTTGAGATAAGGTTTGTACTTACTATTCTATGTCTCTGTTGATATTTATGCATTGCATTATGGTAAGGGAGAGTGTTAATGCACGAAGGGTGATGTCGTGCCATATTATGAGTGTTAATACACGAAGGGTGATGCTGTGCCATGATATGAGAGTTAATGCATGAAAGGTGATGTCGTGCCGTTTCTATTGATTTTTATGGTGAGATTGAGTGTAAAAGCATGAAGGGTGATGCCGTGCATTTTTTCTTACTGTATTAACTATTCCTGTTAATTCATGATATATTGACTACTCCGGTGATCATTCTATTGTAGTTCTTTATCTTGTATTCCCCTCAGTGTGTTCCCCTCCCGACAATTCCTATTTAGATCTTCATTTCTGTTATTTGTATAAATACTGTTAAATTGTAAAGGTTGATTCGTAGGTGCCTTGCCTTAGCCTCGTCACTACTTCGTCGAGATTAGGCTCGACACTTACCAATACATGGGGTAGGTTGAACTGATATTGTACTCTGCACTTTCTGTGCAGATTTTGATATCAGCTCAGGTTGATCGAGATTCTGCTATTGGTCCGCTGTCCGGAGACTCAAAGTAGATTTGTCGACGTTCACAGACCTTGAAGTTCCCGTTTATCTTTTTTGTTCTACTATTTCTTTCGTTCAGAGAGTTGTATTTCTTTCTGACTATTACTTGTAGCAAATTCTAGAGCGCTCGTGAATTGTGACTCCAGATCCGGGTGGTAGTAGTTAATACAGATTTATGATATTTCGCACTTATTATATTTCATCTTAGTTAATTATTGTTAATTACTGAATGGAAATAAGGAATTGGTTAATGATTCTCTAACGTTGGTTTGCCTAGCAAGTGAAAAGTTAGGCGCCATCACAGTCCCGTCGGTGGAAAATTTTGGGTCGTGACAGTTGGTATCAGAGCACTAGGTTGCCTTGGTCTCACGATTCACGAGCATGCTTAGTAGAGTCTAGAGGATCGGTACAGATACGTCTGTACTTATCTTCCAAAGGCTATGAAGTTTAGGAACAAGTTTCACTTCTTTTCTTCTCTGTCGTGCGATTTTTCTTTCTCAATACTGATTGAACTCTTCTACTCTTATTCTTTCGCATATGGCGAGAACACGTACCTCTTCCTCAGCTGAGCAACAGCCAGAGCCTCTAGTGACAGCTCCTATACGAGGCAGAGGTCGAGGTCGGGGCCGTGCCAGAGGCTGAGGCAGGGGCAGGGCTCAGCCTAGGGCCCGAGCAGCAGCCCCAACAGTGGAGCCTCATATAGAGCTTGACGAGGAGGTTCCAGCCCAAATTGTTCCTGCCGGACCAACTTTGGTTCCGGAGCGGTTCATTGCCACCCGAGTTTGGTCCATTTGGTGGGCCTTATGGAGAATATGGCCCAGACTGGCGTATTTCCCATGGCACCAGCAGTCTCTCAGGCTGGAGGAGGAGCCTAGAATCCCACCACTCTAGCTCCGGAGCAGATAGCTCCCTAGTATCAGGATCCAGCAGCTCAACCAGTCAGATTAGTTCAGCCGATTATTGCGGCACAGGTCGGAGATGGGCCAGCTATGTCTTTTGAGGCTTTATGGAGATTGGACATATTTACCAAGCTCTTTCCTGTTCACTTCAGTGGTGCTCCTTCAGAGGATCCCCAGGAGTATCTTGACAGCTGTCATGAGGTTCTATGAAATATAGGTATAGTGGAGACCAATGGGGAAAATTTTGCTGCATTTCAGATGACTGGTTCCGCCAAGAAATGGTGGAGAGATTACTTGTTGACCAGACCAGCTGGGTCGCCTGCTCTTACTTAGGACCAGTTCTCTCAGCTCTTCATAGAGAAGTTTCTGTCTATCACAATAAGAGAAGAGTGTCGCCATCATTTTGGGCATCTCCAGCAGGGCAGTATGACTGTTACTCAGTATGAGACCCGTTTTGTGGATTTGGCCCGTCATGCCATTCTTATGCTTCCCACCGAGAGAGAAAGGGTGAGGAGGTTTATTGATGGACTTTCTCAGCCTAACAGATTGCAGATGGCTAAGGAGACTGGGAATGAGATTTATTTCTAGGCGGCTGCTAATGTCGCCAGAAGAGTCGAACTGGTTCTTACTCAGGGAGGTCAGGGGTCTGACAAGAGACCTCGTCATTCCGGTGAGTTCAGCGTTGCCTCACCTATAGGCAGGAGTACTTTTGGTAGAGGCCATCCTCCCAGGCCATTTCATTCAGCGCTCCAGGCATCCCACGGTGCCTCACGTGGTCGTGGCCCTTAGATGCATTATTCCGACCAGCTAGCCTATAGTGTACCACCAGCTCTTATAAGTGCACCTCCACTCCAGAGTTATCAGGGTGGTTATTCAGGTCAACAGGGTCAGTTTCAGGGTCAGCAGGCACAACAACCGAGGTTATGTTATACTTGTGGTGATCCGAGGCACATTGCTAGATTTTTCCCTCGGGCAACGGGTAGCTCACATCATCAGAGTTCTCGTGCCACAATTCCGACACCAGTTGCTGCACCACCTGCTCAACCAGCCAGAGGCAGGGGTCAGGCAGCCAGAGGTAGGGGCTAGACAGTTAGAGGTGGAGGTCAGGTCATTAGAGGTGGAGACCAGCCAGCCAGAGGTCATCCTAGGGACGTAGTTCAGGGTGGTGGGCCCCAACCCCGGTGTTATGCTTTCCCAGCCAGGCCTGAGGCTGAGTCATCTGACGCTGTTATCACAGGTACTGTTTCAGTTTGCAGTAGAGATACTTCAGTTCAATTTGATTCGGTGTCTACTTACTCCTATATGTCATCCTATTTGGTTGTGCCCCGTGATTCTTTGAGTGCTCCTGTGTGTGTGTCCACACTAGTGGGAGATGATATTGTTGTAGATCGCGTTTATCGTTCGTGTGTGGTCACCATTGGGAGTCTTGAGACTCATGTAGATCTACTACTTCTTGACATGGTTGATTTTGATGTCATACTAGGTATGGATTGGCTGTCACCTTATCATACTATATTAGATTGTCACGCCAAGACGATGACCTTAGCCTTGCAAGGGTTACCTCGATTAGAGTGGAGAGGGAATCTTGGCCATTCTGCCAGCAGGGTTATCTCTTATGTGAAGGCTCGGCATATGGTCGAGAAGGGGTGTCTAGCTTATTTAGCTTATGTCCACGATTCTAGTACGGAGGATCCTTCCATAGATTCGGTGCTGGTTGTTCGTGGGTTTCTAGAGGTGTTTCCTGCAGACCTGCCGGGGATGCCACCGTACAGGGATATTGATTTCTGCATTGATTTGGCTCCGGGCACTCAGCCTATTTCCATTTCGCCATATCGCATAGTCCCGCCAGAGTTGAAAGAATTGAAGGAGCAGTTGCAAGATTTGCTTGATAAGGGCTTCATTAGACCTAGTGTCTCGTCCTCGGGTGCACCTGTGTTGTTTGTGAAGAAGAAAGATAGATCGATGAGGATGTGTATAGATTATCGGCAGTTGAACAAAGTCACCATCAAGAACAAATATTCATTGGCGAGGATTGATGATTTATTTGATCAGCTTTAGGGTGCCAAGGTGTTTTCAAAGATTGATTTGAGATCTAGCTACCATCAGTTGAGGATTAGGGAATCCGATCTTCCTAAGATAGCTTTTCGGACTCGGTATGGGCATTATGAGTTTCTAGTGATGTCATTTGGGCTGACAAATGCCCCAGCAGCATTTATGGATTTGATAAACCTGGTGTTCAAACCCTACTTGGATTCCTTTGTGGTTGTGTTTATTGATGATATCTTGATCTACTCCCACAGTCGAGAGGAGCATGAGCAGCACCTTTGGATCGTTCTTCAGACTCTGAAAGACAGCCAGTTATATGCTAAGTTCTCAAAATGCGAGTTTTGGTTGAGTTTAGTTGCTTTATTGGGTCATGTTGTATCAGCAGAGGGTATTCAGGTGGATCCTAAGAAGATTGAGGCAGTCCAGAACTGGCCTAGACCCACATCATCTACAAAGATCCATAGTTTCCTGGGTTTGGCGGGCTATTACCGTCGATTTATGGAGGGATTTTCATCCATAGCCGCCCCGTTCAGGTGGTCAGACGAGTGTGAAGCGAGCTTTCAGAAGCTCAAGACTGCTTTGACCACGCCACCGGCATTGGTGTTACCTACAGGTTCAGGATCTTATATAGTATACTGTGACGCATCTCGTGTTGGTCTGGGTGCGGTATTGATGCAGGGTGGCAAGGTTATTGCATATGCTTCGCGGCAAAATAGGTTCATGAGAAAAATTGCCTTGTTCATGATCTAGGGCTGGCAGCCATTGTTCATGCGCTGAAGATTTGGAGGCACTATCTTTATGGCGTACCATGTGAGGTATTCACTGATCATCGGAGCTTTCAATATTTGTTCAAGCAGAAGGAACTCAATTTGAGGCAGAGGAGGTGGCTAGAGCTATTGAAGGACTATGATATCACCATATTGTATCATCCCGGGAAGGCCAATGTGGTGGCCGATGCTTTGAGTAGAAAGTCAGTCAGTATGGGTAGCCTTGCATATATTCCAGTTGGTGAGAGACCGCTTGCATTGGATGTTCAGGCCTTGGCCAACCAGTTCGTGAGGTTAGATGTTTCTGAGCCCAACTATGTTCTAGCTTGTACAGTTGCTCGGTCTTCCTTGTTTGAGCGCATCAGAGATCGGCAAGATGATGATCCTCATTTACTTGTCCTTAGAGACACAGTGCAGAACGGTGGTGCCAAGCAGGTTACTGTTAGAGATGATGGAGTTTTGAGGATGCATGGTCGAATTTGTGTGCCTAATGTGGATGGGCTTCGTGAGTTGATACTTGAGGCTCACAGTTCTCGGTATTTTATTCACCCGGGCACTGCCAAGATGTACCAGGACCTGCAGCAGCATTATTGGTGGAGGAGGATGAAGAAAGATATAGTTGCTTACGTAACTTGGTGCCTAAATTGTCAGCAAGTAAAATATGAGCATCAGAGACCCGGTGGTTTGCTTCAGCAGATGGAGATTCCTAAGTGGAAGTGGGAGCGTATCACTATGAACTTCGTTGTTAGACTCCTACGGACTCAGAGGAAGTTCGACGCCGTATGGGTTATTGTGGATAGGTTGACTAAGTCAGCGCACTTCATTCCTGTGGCAGTTACCTATTCCTCGGAGCAGTTAGCAGAGATTTATATTCGTGAGATCGTCCGTCTTCACGGTGTGACCGTGTCTATTATATCTGACTGAGGTACACAGTTTACCTTACATTTCTGGAGGGCTGTAATGCGCGAGTTAGGCACACAGGTGGAGTTGAGTACAACATTTCATCTACAGACAGACGGATAGTCAGAGCGCACTATTCAAATTTGGAGGTTCTTGGGATCATTTCTTGCCACTTGCGGAGTTTGCTTATAATAATAGCTACCAGTCGAGCATTCTGATGGCTCCAAATGATTCATTATAAGGATCGCCAGTTGGTTGGTTTGAATCGGGAGAGGATCGGTTGTTGGGTACCGATTTGGTATAGGATCCCTTGGATAAGGTCAAGATTATTCAGGATCGACTTCGCACAGCCCAATCTAGGCAAAAGAGTTATGCCGACCGTAAAGTTCGTGATATTGCATTCATAGTTGGAGAAAGAATATTGCTCCGGGTTTCACCTATGAAAGGAGTAATGAGGTTTGCAAAGAAGGGCAAGTTGAGCCCTAGGTATATCTGACCCTTTGAAATTCTTGAAAGGGTGGGTGAAATAGCCTACAAGCTTGTATTACCACCTAGTTTATTAGCGGTTCATCCGGTGTTCTATGTGTCTATGCTCCGAAAATATCATGGTGACCCGTCCCACGTGTTAGATTTCAACTATGTTCAATTGGACAAGGATTTGACTTACGAGGAGGAGCCGGTGGCTATTCTAACCCGGCAGGTTCGCAAGTTGAGATCAAAGAGTTAACCTTTAGTTCGAGTGCAGTGGAGAGGTCAGCCTATTGAGGCAGCTACTTGGGAGTCCGAATCCGATATGCGGAGTATATATCTCCACCTTTTCACAAGCCTAGGTACTTTTCTATATCCGTTCGAGGACGAACGATTGTTTTAGAGGTGGAGATTGTGATGACCCAAAAGGTTATCTTATGTTTTAGAACTCGAATGTGCACTCTTAAGCCTTAAAAATCTCATTTTTACCTTTCTCGATTTGCGTGCGCAGTCTGGGCAGGTTTTCGGAAAGCTTTTATGTTGAAAACTAATGAAAATAAGAAGTTTTGCCTTAAAAGTTGATTTTGGTTGACTTCGGTCAATATTTTTAGTAAACAGGCCCGGATCTGTATTTTGATGGTCCCGGTAGGTCCGTATTGAATTATTGGACCTGGACATATGCTCGGAATTGAATTCGGAGGTCCCTAGCTTGAGTTATGAATTTTTGATGAAAATTAAAAGTCTGGAAGTTATTTATTTTTAAGAATTTATTGATATTTGGCATTGTTAGTATTGGGTCCGTATTTTGGTTCCGGAGCCTCGCACAGGTTCATTATGATATTTAAGACTTATCTGTGAAATTTGGTGAGAAACGGAGTTGATTTGATGTGATTCGGACGTCCAGTTAAGAAAATAGAAATTTTAATGTGTTCTTGAGAATTTCATTTGATTTGGTACTAAATTCGTAGTTCTAGGTGTTATTTTGGCGATTTGATCGCGCGAGCAAGTTCGTATGATATTTTTAGACTTGTGTGCATATTTGGTTTGGAGCTCTAAGGGCTCGGATGAGTTTTGGATAGGCTACAAAGTGATTTGGACTTAGAAAAATAGCTGGTGTGCTTCGGCTATATTGCAGGCCTCAGAACTCGCAAATGCGAAGTCAGGGCTGGCATTTGCGATCACTGTTGAAGTCGCATTTGCAAACTTCTCATCGCAAATGCGAAGAGAAGCTGGGCCAGCCTGTGTTCGCAATTGCGAACTTTTCTTCGCATTTACGAAGGGAGTCTGGGAGGGGTATGGATCGCAAATGCGATCTTTTGTCCGCATTTGCGAGGTCAGTGGTCGCAATTGCGACACTTTCCTCGCATTTGCGAAGGGCAGCAGGATTGTGAAGGCTTCGCAATTGTGATAGCCCCTTCGCAATTTCGATCTTCGCATTTGCGAAGCTCAGGTCGCAAATGCGACGTCTGCAGCTGAACAAAATGACTTTTGGACGGAAATTTACATTCATTTCCCAAATTTTCAAGACCTAAAACACAAGAGGCAATTTTCCAAAGGCCATCTCTTCCCCAAATCATAGGTAAGTGATTCTAAACTGGTTTCTTTCAATCTTTCACTACATTTTACAAGATTTCAACCTAAAATCTATGGTTTTCATGGTAGAATTAGGGGTTTTGTGTAAAAACTAGGAATTTCGGAATTTCGGAGCAAGGTAAGTGTTGTGTCTAACCCTGACTTGAGGGAATTAGGAACCTTAGATTACTTGCTAAGTGAAATTCATGTGAGCGGCATATATGTGAGGTGACGAGTACTTATGTGCCGCCAATTTACCTGTTTTTCATGTTTATCAATTTTTCTTATATTGTCTCAATCCTATGCCTAATTGCGATATGTTATACTAGTGTTGTTCAATTTATCGTTCTTATCATGTTTACGAATTTTCTGTGATAATCGAGTTTTTATTTCAAAGTTGATATTGATGTTATGGAACCAAATATTGAGATAACGTTTGTACTTGTTTTTCTATCTCCCTGTTGATATTTATGCATTGCACTATGGTAAGGGAGAGTGTTAATGCACGAAGGGTGATGCTGTGCCATATTGTGAGTGTTAATGCACGAAGGATTATGCCGTGCCATGATATGAGAGTTAATACACAAAGGGTGATGTCGTGTCGTTTCTATTGATTTTTATGGTGAGATTGAGAGTAAAAGTATGAAGGGTGATGCTGTGCATTTTTCCTTACTGTATTCACTATTCCTGTTGATTCATGGTATATTGACTGCTCCGGTGATCATTCTGTTGTAGTTCTTTATCTTGTATTCCCCCCAGTATGTTTCCCTCCCGACAATTCCTGTTTAGATCTTCATTTCTGTTATTTGTATATACACTGTTAAATTGTACAGATTGATTCGTAGGTGCCTTGCCTTAGACTTATCACTACTTCGTCGAGGTTAGGTTCGACACTTACCAGTACATGGGATCAGTTTTACTGATACTACACTCTGCACTTTCTGTACAGATTTGGATACCGGCTCGGGTTGATCGAAATTCTGCTATTGGTCCGCTGTCCGGAGATTCAAGATAGATCTGTCGGCGTTCACAAACCTTGAAGTCCCCGTCTATCTTTTCTATTCTACTGTTTCTTTCGTTCAGACAGTTGTATTTCTTTCTGACTATTACTTATAGCAAATTCTAGAACGCTCGTGAATTGTGACTCCAGATCCGGGTGGTAGTACTTAATACAGATTTATGATATTCCACACTTATTATATTTCATCTTAGTTAATTATTGTTAATTACTTAATGGAAATAAGGAATTGGTTAATGATTCTCTAACGTTGGCTTGCCTAGCAAGTAAAATGTTATGCACCATCATGGTCCCGTCGGTGAAAAATTTCGGATCGTGACAATAAATGAGGCAAGATTGTGGAATGTTCACGCGTAATTAGGCATGGATCCCAAAAATATACTCATTTTCCAATTGTTCTCCAACGGTCCCCTTTCCTTGAAACTTGCATTTTTGTTTTCTTTTCAAATACTTTATATTGTTAAAAATAATGGACAAATACATTAATTGTCAGAAAAATTTGGGGGCCCTGCAAATAAGGAGCCCTAAGCAATTGCTTTACTTGCTTGGCCATTAGGCCGGGCCCGCTTTCAAGTCAAAAATTCAAATCAAAAGTTTTAAGCTCAACAATGGTGGATTTGTGATTTCCTCCACCAAAATACTCCCCAAAACCCACTGATTCATTCATTGAAAGACAAAGTGGGTGGCTTGGGTAGTCTGTTGCGATTTGCAATTAAAAGGGAAATGGCTTTGAAAATGAGTAAGGGTATATAAATTAGACTGCATAGATACACATGGAAAGACAAAGACGAATTTTCATAAAGTGCTATAGTTTAGAGCCTAGTAATTATAGTTTGCCTAATTACTATTCATAACTATTATTCAATTGTTACTAGCTTGTATCACTTGTATTCAAACGCGCAACGAATTCGTTCGCACAACGTATTCATACGCGCAACATATTAATTGTATTCATTCTCGCAACAAATATAACATGTATGAATTGTATTCATTCACACAATTATATTTATTCGCGCAACGACGCAACAAATACAACCTATATCAATTCGTTCGCACAATTATATTCATTCACACAATGAATACAACATGTATCAACTGTTACCAAGGCGAAATACAAGAGTGTATACAAAGGATATAACTTGTATTGACTGTATACCTGGGTGTTTACAAACTTTATTCATTCGATTACAACTACGGCGAAATACAGAAATATTAAAAAATAAACCTCTGCTAACTAAGCGCGCCCTCTAACGAACTGAGTTACGAGAGCTTGTTGCTCTCTTGTTTTAGTTCAAAACAATTAATCTCTTATTTCATAGATGCTATAAAATTCAAATATAGCTACAAATGGTAAATTTTACTGAAAGTATAGCTAAAAATAATAAATACAATATAAATGTTTG
The DNA here is from genome assembly GCF_000390325.3 of Nicotiana tomentosiformis. NCBI lineage: Eukaryota > Viridiplantae > Streptophyta > Magnoliopsida > Solanales > Solanaceae > Nicotiana > Nicotiana tomentosiformis. The sequence continues at coordinate 20,488,259 of NC_090819.1, forward strand.
ATGTGTCGCGTAATTTTCCCAATAAAACAAAAGGGACAGAAAAGGGTAATAAAAAATGAGAATTTTACCTGGAATATAACAATCTATAGAGTTATTTATAAGAAAAACATTCACTTTTAAAATATTACTTTATATACAATTTATTACAACTTTTTAACTATTTAATTAAATTAGATACAACTTTTGATATGTCTAAAATATCTCATTATGGAACTTGAAAATAGGGATTATGCCAACTAATACATAATCCCTTAAATTCAAAATAATCTCTCAGCTCTCTCTCACCTAATCCGTGTTAGGGGTGGGCATTCGGTACTTCGGTTCGGTATTAAGAACTTTGATTCGATATTTCGGTATTCGGTTTATCAATTGTGTATACCAAATACCGTACCAAAGTAATTCGTTACGGTTCGATATTTCTTATTTTGATTCGGTACGGTTTCGGTACGGTTTCGATTTGATACATTTTCATGTATCACGTATTGCTAAGTGCTAAGAGCCTTAGCAAGAAGAAATAAAATTACAGTGCATGACTGCAATCCTCATTTAGAAAAATCTTTCCTTTTTCTAATTAAAAGAAATGAAATCTAGAGGCATCAGCATTCAATCAGCCCCACTAATATCTTTCCTTTTAGAATGCAAAATGATATTGACTAAATTTAATACTAATATAAAAAAAAAGATTCTGACTGAAAGAAAATCTTTCAAATTTGAATTAAATGGCATCAGTGCCGCTAAAACCAAAAATGGACTGCAAAATTATACTGAAAACTCTGAGCAGCAGCCCAGCAGCAGAATTCCTAACCCAACAACAGAATTTCTAATTCAAATTTACACTTTACACAGATGCAACAAAAACACAGATGCATTGGGACGAAATTTTTTTATAGTTTATACAGCCTCTTGTACCAAAACAATAAGCTATTGGTTACAAAATACAAAGTTACAAACTGAAATTTGAAGAATGAAGAAGTTGTGAACCCGTTGAAGAGTTGAAGATTGAAGAATGAAGGTCAAAAATGAGGAAACAAGCAGTCACACTTGAGAGTCGTCGGCGCCGAGGTTGTGAAGTCGCCGTGACACCGTCTCTATCGCATTCGCAATCGCAGTCGCAGTCACATCCGATCTGTTCTTCACTTCTTTCTTGCAACTTGAGAGAAACCTAATTCTAATTCCTATTCCTATCGTTAGAAAATAGAAACAAGGGAAAGACTACGAGAGTAAGGGACTTGGGATTAGTCTTATTGGGCTAGAAATAAACTTAAAATTTTGGGTTGGGTTAGGAAAGTGTAGGACTAGGATAGGAATTAGGAAGCACATGAAATACTTTAAAAATTCGGTATTTCGGTATACCGAAATATCAAAATATCAAAATCTTAATATCGAGGATCATACCGTTATACTGAAATACTGAATATTTAATATCGAATTATACCGAAATACCGAAAAAACCAAAATCGAAATACTGAATTAATTCGGTCCGGTTCGAAATTCGGCTTTTCGGATTTTATGCCCACCCCTAATCCGTGTAGACTATTAATTTTCTAATATTATATTTTATATACCATTATTATATGTAAAAACTATATTACATATATTTTTAAGAAAAATAATATATTAGTATACTCAAATCAATACCCATATATTATACTAATATATTAATATTCCATTATATAATTAACGGTTTATTAATTATTATATATGTAGTGTGTGTGTGTGTGTGTGTGTGTGTGTGTGTGTGTGTGTGTGTGTGTGTATAAGAAATAAATATATCTAGAATAATATAATATATTAATATACTTAAATACTCATATATTAGTATATGAATATACATTTCATATACATTATATAGTATACAACAATAACAACCCGGTAAAATTTCACTAATGGGGTCTGGGGAGGGTAGTATGTACGCAGACCTTACCCCTACCCGAAGGAGTAGAGATGCTGTTTTCAAAAATATTATATAGTAAGCTGTATAGATTATACAAATATAATATAATAGTATAAGATAAATATGCTATAACAGATTTCATACATTTATTATATTTGACTCCTATATTATATAGATTACATCTCTCACCTATTTTTGAATGGCTGCATTTGAATTGGGGTCGATTTGGTTAGGCTAAATTTTAGGGATGTAAAGATATTTTAGGAAATTTTTTATTGTATTTAAATTGTAGTCAATTTGGATAGACTTAAATTTAGGGAATGTTAAGAATTCTATTAAATTTTGCTAAAATTTCGGAATCTTCATTTAACATAGGTTGAATAATGTTCGTATTGAGAGATCCTTTTAACTTAAATATATATTAATTATATAAAATAAAGATAGTGATGTTGAATAATATGTAAATCAGCAACTACTTGTAAATGATATAATATACTATCTATAAAGTTGTACTTATGTAAATTTTCCTTTTTTTCTTCTTCTTCTTCTTCTTCTTAGTTACAAAATGGATTTGTTAAATTTGTTGTTGTTTTGACAATTTGATGATTGAGATATTTTCTTTATGATATTTGAAAATTTTGTTTTAAATTGAGCTTATTTGGAATAAATTTTGACATTGAATCGTGTATAGGATTGTTGAAATTCGAAGAACAAATTTATGGTTCAGAACTTAAGATTCGAAATCTGAAGCTGCATTCAATAGCTTAAACTTAAGATTTGAATTTCTAAAGTTGCATATGAAAGATAGAAAAATTTCAGATTTGATTTCTGAAGTTGTATTGAAGAAATTGAACTACTTTAGATATGAGTGAATACACTTTGTAAAATTTTGTGCAATGCGAGTATAACTTCAATTGTAGCCCTAAAAGTGAGTATATATGAAAATGGCCCGCAAATAAATGATGCTTTCCAGCCAATCTCAGCCTAACTACAAAAGCCCATAAAATAGAAAAGAAAACTGGGATTATGATTATGCAAGATCAAGAACGCTTTCCAGTCAATCTGCCCAATTCCTATAGCCCATCAGTTAATTCTTCAATAAACTACCAAAAGTTAGAAGCCCGTATTTTGTCCGAGACGCAAATAATGTTATAACTAGAGCAAAATACAAAATTAGTTGATCAATCGAAACTAATTGTATTTGTTAGTCAAATAGTATATAAAATATGTACATAATACACATATATACAAAATACATATATATATTTTAGGTTATTATTTTTGGAAACGGCTATATATATATATATATATATATATATATATATATATATATATATATATATATATATTTCTCTTATAAAAACTAATGGTAAGCAATAGGTCTATTTGCGGATAATAGTAGTTATTCAAATGACAAAGAGTTCGCCCAGCCAAACCCTCAAAACACGCCGTATGCGGGGGAACTCGCACGTGCGGTTCTTGGGGGGAGGGAAGGGGGGGAGGAGAGAGCTAGTAGGAGCCATCCCATCCCAATAGCGTGCAACCCGAGCTCCTACTTCAAATGATAGAACGATTCGAAAGGGCATATGTACGGATTTGACTAAACGACTAACTAAGGCTAACGGAATAACAGAATCGGGGATGGTGAGAAGAGATATATTTTACATCCTCGAAGGACTATAATTGGAGATACCATTGTTTCTGATACAGAAATTCCTATAAAAATGGGTAATACCGTACCTTTGAGTGCTTTCTAGGCTACTTAAAAAGGGCAAAATGGTCTAGCTGCATTCTCTTATTATCAAAATTCTTTGTGAGGGAAAGAGAGGAGCAAATGATCTCAACAACAACAACGTCCGGTGTATTCCGACAAGTGGATCTAGGGAGGGTGTGATGTACGCAGCCTTACCCCTACCCTGGACGGACAGAGAAGTTATTTACGATAGACCCCCAACTAAAGAAAAAGATGAAAGAAATACTAATGTCAAGTAGTAAAAATACAAGATATTTAGAAAATTGAGACTAAGCTAACAAGATACAAGATGAAAGAAGCATTGATAACAAATAATACAATACAAGATATGTAGTAATAGTCATCTAAGGATAAAATAATATCATACTGACAATAATACTGCGGAAACAAGAAGACGTATAAATGATCTCCTATAATCAATTACAAAATTTGAATTAGAAAAAATAATTCTAGAAAAATCTCATGTGTTTTATTTACAATTTTTTTGTGTTATTTTTACTGATCTCTTGTGAGAATAGCCTAAAAATGAAAGCTAGGAAATGTGAACAATTGATAAAATAAGCAGTTACCAATCTGTTGAAAAAATCATAGCTGGAGTGGGTGTTGGAAGATTGAACTAAGGGGGTAAATAAAGTACTGTTGAAAGGTACAGCGCAAGAAAATAAAAATAGTAAAAATTCTGTAATCAGATAAGCTAAAACTCGTACACATTGAAGAGTGTCTGTCAAAATCCAAAGGACTAAATAATGGTCCACTGAAGATATTCTTAGCAACTGTATTTTCAAAACATATCTTGCTGATCGATGAAGCGACTGCATAAATCTTCTTCTTCTTCTTGCCGTTCTCTTAGTCATTTAGTATGTTAGGGATGTTTGGTTTGAATACAAGTTATGTTGAGATTAGTTATATTGAGATTAGTTATTCCGATATAATTTTTTATTGATTATTTCGTATGCTGTATTAATTCAGAGATTATCAATTTTACTGTTTTATCCTGAGATTATTATTCCACCCTCTGACAGGAATATATTATCACAATATTATCTTTAATCCTGGGATATTAATTATTTCTAGATTAGTAACCAAACAAAGGATAAGGCGATATAAATTTTTTAGACCAGTATTATTTTTGCTTATCCATAGTACCAAACATCTCCTGAGTACAGTAGTTATACATTTGAGGTACATTATTTTGGTTAATCTGAATTTTCATTGAATAGACCTACTGAGAAGATAAAACGTTTTTTATCGAAAGATTTTTATTCTCATAACTCAAGATTTCTAAATTTGGTTAAGAGTGAAGAAATTCCGACCATTCCATCGTACCGTAAAACATTTTGCTTTTGTCTTTCAGAATATATCTTTTTCCCAATAGTTTCACTTAAATTTCTTGAAGGCAACACAAGCTTTTTCAAGGATGCTACAAATTGCCCTCTCAAAATTATTTCGATACTATTTTCTATACTTTCAATACTTCTAGTGAAATGGTACAAACGAGTAACGCCCATTGTTTCTTGATGTGAAAAACCTAATAAAATGATGAGAAGTATGTAGATATCATAATAATGCTAATAACTTATACAAAAGCATAAGAACAAAATAGAGTTATACCAATAGTACAAAACTCAACATGGTATCGTGGCTAGATGTACTATGAATTGGTTTACTATTCTCTCTGTCCCTTCAAAAGGTCGAAAGGTCACCAAAAAGATAAATGCTATAAACGGGTGTGTGTATATATTTGAAGGAATATGACAGATTTTGACTCTGAAAATGATGCAAAATGATAAATGAATCCACTGAAAAGTCCTTTTCCATCCCTTGTTTTAGTAGTATAGCAGAATCTGCTTGGGATACGCCACTATATCCATCACTAGAAGAAAAAATAACACTTTGTGGAAGGATGCAGTCACAAATCCGAGGGTCACAAAGATTATGATGAAAGAATAAAATTGTCATAAATCTCATAAATCAATGAATTTCGTCATAAAACCATCACAAATTCATCACAATTTTGTGATGGACATATCTATCACGAGGAGCCTTGGAGCAACGGTAACGTTGTATTCGAGTGACCTATAGGTCATGCGTTCGAACCGTACATGCATTCGAACCGTAAAAGTAACCATTAATGCTTCATTAGGGTATGGAGTCTATATCACACCTCTTGAAATACATCCCTTCCTCGGATGTTGCGTGAATACGAAATACCTTGTGCATTGGACTGCCTTTACATATCTATGTCACGACCCCAAATTTCCTCCGTAGGATGTCGTGATGACACTTAATCTCTAAGACTGGGTAAGCCTATCAATGCCGAAATAACAATAGAAATCTAAAATAAATAATCTTCAAATTCACATAATTACAACTCCCAAAACCCGGTAGAAATAAATCACAAGCTTCTAAAAATTTATTTTCTATGTTTCTATACATCAGAGTCTAAAGCAAATAAGGAAGACAACATAGTAAGATAGAAGGGGACTACGGAGTCTGCGGACACTGGCAAATATACCTCAAAATCTCCTCGTACAGCTAGTTTATTGATGTTTGGTCTGATAAGATGTACCTGGATCTGCACAAAAAGATGTGCAGAAGCGTAGTATGAGTACACTACAGTGGTAAGTGCCAAGCCTAACCTCGGTAGAGTAGTGACGAGGTCAGGTCAGGCCCTACTGGAAAATAAATAATGGCATGGTAAAAAAAAAAATTTAACAATATAATAAGATAATATGACAATGAAAATGAATCAAGTAGTATGTCACTATTTAATTACACCAAATAATGGCAATTCATGCCTCGTGGAAACAAAATAAAATTCTTTTCAACTTTAAGAAAATCACAACAATAATCAAAGGCAACTGCGGCCATAAATCAATATCAACAAGGGCACTCCTGAGGTACCGCCTCGTAGTTTTAAATCATAAATAAATTCACAATATCTCATTTCCTTATATCACCGCGAGAGCCTTCACAATTTATTTTAAAGAAAATATTTTTTTCCGAAATAGCAACCCGCGTTTTAGCCATCCTTATCATACCGCATGACTTCTAGTAGTTTTCCCTACTAGCCACGCATATCAAGTCACCCTTATCTCACCCATGCATTTCAATACTCAGACCTTATACCACCGCATGCATATCAATATCACAATATATCACAATTTGCACCTCAAGTGACCAAATATTTTAATTTGCCAAAATAAATCAACAACAATATTTTTTCATAATGAAGAGCTCACGGCTCATGCCAAAATAATTCAATAATAATATTTTTTCATAATAAAGAGCTCACGGCTCCATCACAATGAGTACGAAATCTCACAAAAATATTCGAAAATAAATAACTCAACAAAATAATATTTCAAAATTTTTGTACGTTGCTTCAATACCAAATTTAAAATATCAAATAATTCATATTAATAATATTTAATTTAAAGAAAATCAACCTTCAATAATGCACAGGATAAAAGAAACCAACTTTCAACTAAACAGGTAAATCAATTAGCTATAAAAAGGTTAAGCAAGTTTAAAACATAAACATTTAAATCAATGATGAAGAATATAAGAAGGTAAAATTATTTGATTAATATGCAACATCGATCTACACAATTTAAAGACACAATCCTTCACATTTAGCCCGTGTACACACTCGTCACCTCGTGTACACGACTTTCAGCGTATTTTAATTTATCACTTAAATATCAATCCTTGGGAAATTTTTTCCCACACAAGGTTAGACAAGTCACTTACCTCGACTTGCTCCAATTTAACCAAGTAATATGCCTTTTCCTCGGCTTTCCGACTCCGATCGACTCGTATCTAGTCATAGTTAATTCGATACAGTCAATAAAATTATAGAATCAATTCCACAAGAAAATACTATATTTTTAAATAAAAACCCAAAATTAACTCAAAATTTATCCGTGGGGCCCACGACTCGGAATCCGGTGAAAGTTAAGAAATATGAACGCTCGTTCAACCACGAGTCTAACCATACCAAAATTACTAAATTCCAATAACAATTCGACCCTCAAATCCTCAAATCTATCCAAGAGGGTTTTTAAAAATTTTCAACTTAAATCACCAATTAACTGATAAAAATAGTGATGGACTTGGGTAATCTAACCAAAATTGAGTTAAGAACAGTTACACCGATATTTTCTCTGACAATTTCCCAAAACTCGCCTCAATTCAAGCTCCAAATCATTAAAAATAGAAAATGGGATGAATTCTCATTTTCAGAACTTAAACTCTCTGCCTAGGCTTTTACTCTACGCGATCGCGAATATCCACACGCAATCGCGAAGCACAAATTTTCACTGCCTAGATTTAACTCTACGCGATCGCAGAAAATCCCACGCGATCGCGAAGCACAGTCTCCGCAAGCCTACGCGATTGCGAGCCTTCTCACGATATCGCGATGCATTAAGCGCGTGACCCAACTTTTGTCTCGTTTCCTCTTCGCGAACGCGGTCTTAGCCACTCGTTCGCATAGCACAACTTGCCAAACCTTCACGATCGCGGAATCGTGCACGCGATCGCATAGTACAAAATTTTAGCTGCCCAATTAACCCTACGCGATCGCATACCTTCTCACGTGATCGCGTAGAAGGAAACCAGAACCTGCAGAAACCAGAACTTCAGCTATCAAGCCAAGTCCAAAAATGATCCGTTAAGCATCCGAAACTCACCCGAGCCCCTTGGGACCTCAAAAAAATTTACCAACAAGTCCTAATACATTATACGAACTTAGTCGAGTCCTCAAATCACATCCAACAACACTAAAAATACGAATCACATATAGATTCAAGCCTAATGAACTTTGAAACTTTCAATTTCTACAAACGACGCCAGAACCTACCAAATCAAGTCCGATTGACCTCAAATTTTGCACTCAAGTCATAAATGACATAACTAAGCTATGAAAATTTTCGGAATTGGATTCCGACCCCGATATCAAAAAGTCAACTCCCCGGTCAAACTCCCAAAATTAAATTTCTATTTTAGCCATTTCAAGCCTAATTTAACTACGGACATCCAAATAAAATTTCGAACATACTCCTAAGTCCAAAATTACCATACGGAGCCGTTAGAATCATCAAAATTCTATTTCAGGGTCGTTTTCTCAAAATGTTGAACGAAGTCAAACTTAGCATTTTAAGGCCAACTCAAGGAACCAAGTATTCCGATTTCAACCCGAACACTTTCAAATCCCGAACCAACCATCCTCGCAAGTCATAAATTTATAAAAGCACATACGGGGAGTTTTATTTAGGGGAACGGGGCTCTAAAAGTAAAAATGATCAATTGGGTCATTACATTTTCCACCTCTTAAACAAACGTTCGCCCTCGAACGAGTTTAGAATTATACCTGGAGTGGTAAAAAGATGAGGATAATAGTTGCGCATCTCATGATCGGTCTCCCAAGTCGCCTCCTCGGCCAGATAACCCTCCCACTGAACCTTCACGGAAGCAATATTCTTTGACCTCAGCTTTCGAACCTGCCTGTCCAAAATAGCCACTGGTTCCTCAACATAAGTCAAAGCTTTGTCTAATTGGACTAAGCTGAAATCTAACACATGGGATAGATCGCCGTGATATTTTCGGAGCATAGAAACATAGAATACCGGATGAACTGCAGAGAGACTAGGTGGTAGTGCAAGTCTGTAAGCCACCTCTCCAACTCTTTCAAGAATCTCAAAAGGCCCAATATACCTAGGGCTCAACTTGCCCTTCTTCCCGAATCTCATCATACCCTTCATAGGCGAAACCCAGAGTAAGACCCGCTCACCAACCATGAATGCAACATCACGAACCTTCCGATCCGCATAACTCTTCTGTCTAGATTGGGCTATACGAAGTCGATCCTGAATCAATTTAACCTTTTCCAAGGCATCCTGAACCAAGTTTGTACCCAATAGCCTAGCTTCACCCGGTTCGAACCAACCCATTGGAGACCCGCACCGCCTACCATACAAGGCTTCATACGGAGCCTTCTGAATGCTCAACTGGTAACTGTTGTTGTAAGCAAACTCCGCAAGTGGTAAGAACTGATCCTAAGCACCCCCAAAATCTATCACACACGCACGAAGCATATCCTCCAGTATCTGAATAGTGTGTTCGGACTGCCCGTCCGTCTGAGGGTAAAATGCTGTACTCAACTCTATCCGAGTACCCAACTCTCGCTGTACAGCCCTCCAAAATCGTGAGGTAAACTGTGTACCCCGGTCAGAGATGATAGATATCGGTATGCCGTGAAGTCTAATAATCTCGCGAATATAGATTCGAGCCAACTGCTCGGAAGAGTAGGTAGTCATCACAGGAAATAAATGAGCTGACTTGGTCAACCTATCCGCAATCACCCAAATTGCATCAAACTTCCGCTGAGTTCGTAGAAGTCCAACAACAAAATCCATAGTGATCCGCTCCCATTTCCGTTCTGGAATATCTAACTTCTGAAGCAATCCACCCGGTCACTGATGCTCATATTTCAGTTATTGACAATTTAGACACCGAGCTACATACTCCACTATGTCTTTCTTCATCCGCCTCCACCAATAGTGTTGTCTCAAGTCCTGATACATCTTTGCAGCACCCGGATGAATGGAGTACCGGGAACTGTGAGCATCCTGGAGAATCAACTCACGCAAATCATCTACATTAGGCACACACAGCCTGCACTACATCTGTAATGCATCGTTATCTCCAATAGTGACTTCCTTGGCATCACCGTGCTGAACTGTGTCCTTAAGGACAAGCAGATGGGGGTCATCGTACTAGCATTCCCTGATACGATCATACAGAGAAGACTGGGAAACCACACAAGCCCAAACTCGTCTCGGCTCAGAAATATCCAACCTGACAAACTGGTTGGCCAAGGCCTGAACATCTAAAGCTAAAGGCCTCTCTATACCGGTAAATATACTAAGCTGCCCAAACTCTCCGCCTTACGACTCAAGGCATCGGCCACTACATTGGCCTTCCCAGGATGATAGAGAATGGTGATATCATAATCCTTAAGCAACTCCAACTATCTCCGCTGTCGCAAATTAAGATCCTTCTGTTTAAACAGATGTTGTAGACTCTGGTGATCGGTGTAGACCTCACAATGGACACCGTACAAATAATGTCGCCAAATCTTCAAGGCATGAACAATAGCTGCTAACTCAAGGTCATGGACCGGATAATTCTTCTTAACTGTCTGGACGCGTAGGCAATCACCCTACCGTCTTGCATCAACACTGCGCTGAGACCAATATGCGACGCGTCACAATACACAGTATAAGACCCTGAACCTGTAGGTAATACCAATATTGGGGCTGTAGTCAAAGCTGTCTTGAGCTTTTGGAATCTCTCCTCACATTCCTCGGTCCACCTGAACGGAGCACCCTTCTAGATCAATTTGGTCATAGATGCAGCAATAGAAGAGAAACCCTCTACAAATCGGCGATAATACCCTGCCAAACCAAGGAAACTCCGGATTTTCGTAGCTGAGGATGATCTGGACCAACTCTACACTGCCTCAATCTTCTTCGGATCTACCTTGATCCCCTCGCACGAAACTATATGACCCAAAAATCCCACTAAATCAAGCCAGAATTCACACTTTGAAAATTCTGCATATAACTTCTTTTCTCTCAAAGTCTGAAGCACCGTCCTCAGGTGTTGTTCATGATCTTCCTGACTCCGGGAATACACTAGAATGTCATCAATAAACAAAATGATGAAATAATCAAGATAAGGCTGAAACACACTATTCATTAAGTGCATAAATGTTGCTGGGCGTTGGTCAGCCCAAAAGATATCACAAGGAACTCATAATGACCGTACCGAGTCCTGAAAGCAGTCTTCGAAATATCTGGCTCCTGAATCTTCAACGGATGATAGCCTGAACACAAGTCGATCTTAGAAAATACTGTGGCACCCTGAAGCTCATCAAATAGGTCATCAATATGTGGCAATGGATACTTGTTCTTCACTGTAACCTTGTTCAGCTGGCAGTAATCAATACACATCCGCATAGAACCATCCTTCTTCTTTACAAATAAGACAGGAGCACCCCAAAACGATACACTGGCCGAATGAAGCCCTTATCAAGCAACTCCTGTAACTGTTCTTTTAATTCTTTCAACTCTGCTGGGGCTATATGATATGGTGGAAGAGAAATAGGCTGAGTGACCGGTAACAAATCAATGCCAAAGTCAATATCCCTATCGGGTGGCATACCCGGAAGATCCACTGGAAATACATCAAGAAAATCCCTTACTATAGGAACTGACTCCACGGTGGGAGTATCAATACTAACATCCCTCACATAGGGCAGATACGTATCACACCCCTTCTCAACCATTCGTTGAGCTTTAAGAAATGAAACAACCCTCCTAGGAACATGATCTGGGGTACCTCTCCACTCTAGCCGCGGTAGACCTGGCATAGCCAACGTCACTGTCTTGGCGTAACAATCAAGAATTGCGTGATAGGGCGACAACCAATCCATGCCCAAAATAATATCGAATTCCACCATACTGAGCAACAATAAATCAGCTCTGGTCTCAAAACCACTGATAACAATTAAACATGACCGATACACGCGGTCCACAATAATAGATTAACCCACGGGTATAGATACATAAACAGAAGAACTCAAGGGCATAATATCTGGACTGGCCTCCCCCACGGGTGTAGATGCATCTCTATGAGAGACCGGAATGATACCTGTGATAACATAATCGGATGTAACGGCCTCAATCCTAGTAGGAAGGGCATAATATCTGGACTGACCTCCCCCTCTAGGGCGACCTCTACCTGCTTGGCCTCCACCTCTAGCTGGCTGTACAGGTGGAGTGGCAACTGGTGCAGTAATCATGGCCTGAAAAGCCTGAGGGCCCTGTGGAATAGGTGGGGCTTGAGAAATCTGTGGAGGTGCACCCCTCCTAAATCTAGGGCAATCTCTCATAATATGATGAGTGTCACCACACTCAAAATAAGCCCTCGAAGGATGTGGCTGCTGGGACTAGCTCAAGCCTGATCGACTAGACTGTCAGCTAAAAGCACCCCGTACAGGAGGTACAGTAGATACTGGCGGTGCATAATATGGAACCCGAGGTCTGGGAGTAGCCGGAATACCACTGGAAGCTAGAAGTACTGAATGAATGGGACGGCTCATATAACCTCTACCATGACGGGCTGCAACTGGGGCACGAGAATTATTATATGTGCTAGAATCTCAGGGTCTCTTATCTTCCCTCTATTCCCTCTCCCGAGTCCGCATACCTTCCAATCTCCTAGCAATTGACACCACCTATTGGTATGTGATGTCCATCTCTAGCTCTCGGTCCATACTAAATCTGATACTAGGGTGGAGACCCTCAATAAATCTGTGAACCCACTCTCGAACAGTAGCAACTATGGCTGGTGCATGCCTAGCCAACTCACTAAATCGGACCGCATACTCTGACACGGTCATAGAACCCTGGCGCAACTGCTTAAACTCTGCGCGCCATGTATCTCTAAGACTCTGAGGAACATACTCCCTTAAGAACATATCTAAAAATTGAGTCCAAGTGAGTGAAGATGCCTCAGCGGGAGTATCCAACTCATATGCCCGCCACCACTGGTAGGCTGCTCCTCTAAACTGGAATGCCGTGAAAGAAACCCTATTGGAATCCGCAATACCCATAGTATGAAGGATACAGTGACATTCCTACAGAAAACCCTGAGCATCCTCTGAAGCTAAGCCGCTGAAAGTGGGAGGGTGGTACTTCTTGTACCTCTCGAGCCTGAGTTGCTCCCCTTCTGAAACTATTGTCCTAATCTCAGGTCAAACTGGGGCAACTGGCTGCACTGGTATAATCTCTGGGGCATGGTCAACTTGGGCCTGTGGCTCTGGAGTACGGGCAGCGGGAGTCTATGCTCCTCCCCCGGCCTGAGATGTGGCAGGAGCAAGTGGAATTAACCCAGCCTGAACTAGAGTGCCAAACATGCTCAAAACCTGGGCAAGAGTCTCCTGAAGGGTAGGAGTAGTAACAGGCGTCTCAGGTGCCTGTTCTCCAACGGAGCTACTGGTGGCTCTGCTGCAGCAGCTCGTGCAGGTGCTCTGGCTGCACCACGTGGTCTTCCTCGGCCTCTGGCCTGACCCCGGCCTTTTGCGGCTCTAACAGGGAGCACAGGTTTCTGATCATCAGATCCAGTTATGCGTGTCCTTACCATCTGTGAAAGAATAGAAAGACAATAGTCTAAGATTTCGAAGTCAACAAATGCGCACGATAAGGAATCAAAGAAGCGAATATTTTCCTAACAGTTCCATAGCCTCCCGAAGATAAGTACAGACGTCTCCGTATCGATCCGCAAGACTCTACTAAACCTGCTTGTGACTCATAACACTTATGAAACTAGAGTTCTGATACCAACTTGTCACGACCCCAAATTTCCTCCGTAGGATGTCGTGATGGCACCTAGTTTCTAAGACTAGGTAAGCCTATCAATGCCGAAATAACAATAGAAATCTGAAATTAAATAATCTTCAAATTCACATAATTACAACTCCCAAAACCCGGTAGAAATAAGTCGCAAGCTTCTAAGAATTTATTCTCTATATCTCTATACATCAGAGTCTAAAGCAAATAAGGAGGACAACATAGTAAGATAGAAGGGAACTACGTAGTCTGCGGACACTGGCAGATATACCTCAAAGTCTCCTCGTACAGCTAGTTTACTGATGTCTGGTCTGATAAGATGATCCTAGATCTGCACAAAAAGATGTGCAGAAGCGTAGTATGAGTACACCATAGTGGTACCCAGTAAGTGCAAAGCCTAACCTCAGTAGAGTAGTGACGAGGTTAGGTCAGGCCCTATCGGAAAATAAATAATGGCATGGTAAAAAAAATATTTAACAATATAATAAGATTGTATGACAATGAAAATGAATCAAGTAGTATGTCACTATTTAATTACACCAAATAATGACAATTAATACCTCGTGGAAACAAAACATAATTCTTTTCAACTTTAAGAAAATCACAACAATAATCAAAGGCAACTGCGACCATAAATCAATATCAACAAGGGCACTCCTGAGGTACCGCTTCGTAGTTCCAAATCATAAATAAATTTAAAATATCTCATTTTCTTATATCACGGTGGGAGCCTTCACAATTTATTTTAAAGAAAATATTTTTTCTGAAATAGCAACCTGCATTTTAGCCATCCTTATCACACTGCATGATTTCTAGTAGATTCCCCTACTAGCCACGCGTATCAAGCCACCCTTATCTCACCGCATGCGTTTCAATACCCAGACCTTATACCACCGCATGCATATCAATATCACAATATATCACAATTTGTACCTCAAGTGCCCAAATATTTCAATTTGCAAAAATAAATCAACAACAATATTTTTCTATAATGAAGAGCTCACGGCTCATGCCAAAATAATTCAACAATAATATTTTTCCAAAATAAAGAGCTCACAGCTCCATCACAATGAGTACGAAATCTCACAAAAATATCTGGAAATAAATAACTCAACAAAATAGTATTTCAAAATTTTTGTACGTTGCTTCAATACCAAATTTAAAATATAAAATAATTCATATTAATAATATTTAATTTAAAGAAAATCAACATTCAATAATGCACAGGATAAAAGAAATCAACTTTCAACTAAACAGGTAAATCAATTAGCTATAAAAAGGTCAAGCAATTTTGAAACATAAACATTTAAATCAATGATGAAGAATATAACAAGGTAAAATTATTTAATTAATATGCAACATCGATCTACACAATTTAAAGACATAATCCTTCATATTTAGCCCGTATACACACTCGCCACCTCGTGTACATGACTTTCAATACATTTCAATTTATCACTTCAATACCAATCCTTGGGAAATTCTTTCCCACACAAGGTTAGACAAGTCACTTACCTCGACTTGCTCCAATTTAACCAAGTAGTATGCCTTTTCCTCGGCTTTCCAACTCCGATCGACTCGTATCTAGTCATAATTAATTCGATACAGTCAACAAATATTATAGAATCAATTCCACAAGAAAATACTATATTTTTCAATAAAAATTTGAAATTAACTCAAAAATTATTCATGGGGCCCACATCTCGGAATCCGGCAAAATTTACGAAATATGAACGCCCGTTCAACCACGAGTCTAACCATACCAAAATGACTAAATTCCAATAACAATTCGACCCTCAAATCTGTCCAAGAGGATTTTTAAAATTTTTCAACTTAAATCACTAATTAACAGATAAAAACAGTGATGAATTTGGGTAATCTAACCAAAATTGAGTTAAGAACAGTTACCCCGATGTTTTCTTTGAAAATCTCCCAAAACTCACCTCAATCCGAGCTCCAAATCGTTAAAAATAGAAAATGGGATAAAGTCCCATTTTCAGAACTTAAACTCTCTGCCCAGGCTTTTACTTTACGCGATCGCGAAGCATAAATTTTCACTGCCCAGACTTAACTCTACGCGATCGCGGAAAATCCCATGCGATCACGAAGCACAGTCTCCGTAAGCTTATGCGATCGCGAGCCTTCTCACGCGATCGCGAAGCATTAAGCGTGTGGCCCAACTTCTGTCTCGTTTCCTCTTCGCGAACGCGGTCTTAGCCACGCGTTCGCATAGCACAGCTTGCCAAACCTATGTGAACTGTGGAGAGTGTGTCCTTAGTAACAGAGCATATGTACCTTCATGCTCCCTCGCCTCGGTCCTTTTGACTGGATGCCTTCTCGACGTTGAAGTAGTTCTTAATGGAGCACCCCCCACGGATAAAACTCTTCAAGGGAGGCTCCTGGGCCACCTCAAGAATGGCCACCTCGGCATCTGTGGCCGGATTGGAGATGAAGGGGCGGTTTGCTGAGGCACAGATTTGGAAATGTTTGCCATCGAATTCTGGAAAATATGAAGGTTTGAAGAAAATATATGAATATTTGAAGATGTGATGAAGATATGAAGGTCCGAGTTGAAGATTCAAAGAGAAAGTATGAAGATTTAAGGATAAAGATATGAAGAGGTTAAAGGTAAGTGGAGAATTTGAGGGTGAATCAAAGAGCTCTAGAATCAAAAAGTGGATAAGTGAAAAATGAGTTAGAGTTTTTATAGAAGGACAATCAATGCATGATGTTTCACATTCGAGGACAGTCAACCGGCGACGTGTCTGAAGTCAAAATGACGCGACTGATGGGACGTTTCGTTGACCCGTCAACTAGGTTGTAACATACTAAAGAAGGAACCAGGGTTCATTTATCGTTTCCCGTTGCTTCAATAAATCTACCCTCCAGAAAACGAGGGGACTATCTGTGTACGGTTAAAATCGGGGACAATGTATGCCCCGATTCTCTGATGAGAGAACGAAGGGGGAGCACGGATTTGAAAGATTATAATCGAGGCCAGAAACCCCTCATATCGAGACCCAGAAATAATGAACGATATATCTGACATCGTACATGGTAAAGTGATGCACCCCAGACCGAGTATAACTTTTAGACCTCGGGACGTGCTAGACGGTTATGCATGACGGATAGGGACCGTAATATCCGCCCTCAATCGGATATTGACGCGAATCTCGTTTAGTATCAATTATGAATCAATAATTACCGAAAAAAGAAGATTTTTACCTTTTTAAAACTAGTACTAGGACTGAAATTCTCCTACTATATAAAGGGGAAGTTTTTCTTTAGTGTGACATATTATAACGCGCAATTCAAAAGCAATAAGAAAATTTACTTTTGTCTTCTAGCTATTGTTCAAGGCATTACTTGTGTGTTCTTTTCTTTACTCACGATCGAGCTCGCACCGAGGGTCCGATCGAGGACTAATTTTACTGTTCAATCTAAGATCAGGCTTGGTCATTGTATTGCAATTGGTTTGATGGTTTATTCTGTCTTTAATTCATCTCTTTGTTATTCTTCATTAATCGTATTGAATTAAATCACGTATTTTTTAAACCGCGTACAAATTTGATTGTTAATCATTTTTGGGTAAATAGATTGATCAGATCATTGTCATACAATAGAGTTTAGGGGCTCCATTAGTTGTTACCTTTGGTGTCTTCATCGTATGTTGCCAAAACAGGAAAAAGACAACCAAAATCCCAATTGGAATGGCATTAACACAAAGAAAAAGGCACTACCATTGAATGTCTCCTTCAGATTGAATTATACTTGACTCGTGAGAAGGATAAAGTCGAGTAAACCTTTTCATTCTGTAATCACAGAATATATGAGTACTATTGGTTGTCCCTCTATTTAATTTCTTGAATATGACATAGAAATATATTGGCGTGGAGCTAGAATTTTTATCAAAGGGGGTCAAAATATAAAAAAATAAATTCACTGTCATTTATTGAAAATCATATACACACTATTGTTATTCTTGATAGAAAAAAGGCATTTATTACATAGAATCATTGTTGCCCTCGTAAATGCTATTCAACCACCTTTTCTGATTTACAAGATGTGAGGATATTATTCTTAACTAATATTAACCAACATTTAATTGAAATTAACTATTTGAACCAAGATTTACGTTTTTCGGTCAAACACTCACCAAAAAGTCATGGGGTGTCAATACATAGTAGGCATTTGGACATAAGAATTCCGAAAAAAAACGTGAAAAAATTTCAAGTGAAAATGGTATTTGAAACTAGAGTTGTGTTTGGACATGAATATAATTTTGGATTGTTTTTGAAATTTTGTAAGTGATCTGAGTGAAAATTTTGAAAAATAGCTTTTTGGAGTTGTTCAAATTTTCGAAAAATTCCAAAATTCATTTTCAAGTAAAAATTTGAAAATTTATGGACAAACACTGATTTCCGAAAAAAGCAAAATTTTTCTTATGTCCAAATGGGCTCATACTATATATACATATTTTATAAAAATAATTACCTAACTACACAGTGTAATTCTTTACATGACACCCCTTAAGGGGTCATTTGGTAGCCGGTTAGAGAGGCGTTATCCATGTATTAAAACTAGGATAACTTTATACATTGTTTGGTTAAAAGAAGGAAAAAAAAATAATCTCCACATAGAAGCTAGCATAAGTTATACAATGTTTGATTATTTTTTCCTCTTTTCCACATAAAATGTAGTATTGCTAATACAATGTTTGGTTCATATTTTTCTTTTTCACATAAATAATATATGTATAAGTTATGAAGGAATTTATGTATTATTTATGCAGGATAGAAGGTGGAATAACTTATACATGTATTAGTAATACTTGTATTAAAACACAAAATGACAAGAATAACCTTTATTCAAACTTGTATTTTTTTGTTTAAAAATATATATTTAAACTATACTAACAATTTTAATAAAATAAAGTAAGCTAATAATAAATAACACTTACATTACATTTATATTACTAATCCTTATATAACGACCGCATAACTAATCCATACATAACTAATCCCAACATAACTCAACCTTGTATAACTTATCCATGCATAACTAATACATGCATAACTAATCCCTGCATTACTTATTCCTGCATAACTAATACATACATAACTAATACTTGCATAACTAATACATGTATAACTAATACCTACATAACTCTAACCGGCAACCAAACGATCTCTAAGTGCATGTGGCTCCGCTTCTGTTATAAGGTACAACTAGTTAAGATGAAAAGAATGTTCTAGTCATGTTTCACGGTGCAAATATTAACTACCATTCGATATATAAGTCGAAACTTGAGATGTCAACACAAAACGCAAGTGGAAATTAGGGAGTAATTTGAAGTGATTTCTATAATGGGGCCGATGGAAGATATTTTCTGATGTATGGTATACAACAAATGTGTATACGGTCAAAATCGGTTTTGCCTTTTGTGTAATTAGTATTGGAACATGAAGGACAAAGGGTCATCTTTATAATATCGAGATAAGATCTGAAGCCAGATTATCAAACTCAAGATTTAGGGACCGATCAATACCGTGCTCAAAGTTAATAGCGAGCTTCAAGTCAATACCGAGCCCGAGTCGATATCGAGTTCGACTCAATACTAAGCACAAGTCAATATCGAGTTCGAGTCGATATCGAGCTTGAGATCCGGAGATCGATCAGTACCAAGACCCACCAAGATCGAGCTATGAGACAAAGAGCCGTTGTAGCCGCACTTATGGAGAGAATCTCGGCGGGAATTAAGAAAAAGCTAATTAACTAATCTATCATGAGATCCCCACTATGTATTTTTCATAACATCCAAAGTAGGTTCTTCCACTATATAAAGAGTGGCTATTATTTTTGTAAGCATTGGAGATTGAACATCCAGAGAAGCAAACATAGATATCCTCTCATATTCAGAAATTATTGAGAATTACATTGATATATAGTTGAGATTATCCTTTTTTTGAGCTTGGATATTGATTCATCTTGATTGTTTATAAATCATTCTCTACTCTATTTGGTTTGTATTTCATTCCCTTATACAGTCAATATTCGATATATTTCTACTTACTTTTCCGATTTGTACCAAGTTATACCACGTATCCTTAGAACTACGTATAAATTCAACTCTATCCATTTTTCGGATAAACAATTTGGCGCCTACCGTGGGGTTAAGGATAATAGTGATTATTTGGTACGAATCTCTGTGAAACACACAATTTTACACTTGCTCTTGGAAGTTTCTTTGATTTCTAGTTGAAAACGACAAATTCTCAATTAATGGCCCTACCTATAGACAACGAAGTTGGCCTTCAAGATAAGAACAACAACTTAACCCTCGAGGGCGGAAGGCCACTCGTCGATCCCGTTGGAGCTCGGGTCGAAGAGACAATAAACATTAATTCACATGTGGCCATCGAGGCTAACCAATGTTCTGACCCTGAAAATAGCATTTATGGTGAAACTCGATCTGCAGCTCGAAGTACCCAAAACACTGAGGAAAACGGAATCAGCTTGCGCATGATTTTTGAAATATTGCAAGTTCAACAAAAAGCAATAGCCTAGTTGAAGAGCCAATCCCAGGCACCGACTAGGCTCGAGCCCAGTCCAAATGAAGAAGTCACCCACAAAATGGGGCCAGCTGTAGTAAGGTCAAATGAGCAAGAATCGGGGACTAATCCTGAAATTGTTAAGATGCTCGAGGAACTGACGAAACAAATAGAGTCAGGAGAAAGGAGGATTGAAGCAAATGACAAAAAGGTGGAAACGTATAACTCCAGGATTGATCAGATCCAGGGGGCACCACCGATATTGAAAGTCTTAGATTCCAAAAAATCGTACAAAAGCCCCTTCTGCCGAGCGTAGCTCCAAAACCGATCCCCAAGAAGTTTTGCATGCCTGAAATTCCTAAATATAATGGAACAACCGACCCCAATGAACACGTCACCTATTACACATGCGCCATTAAAGGGAACGATCTAGAAGATGACGAGATCGAATCTGTATTATTGAAAAAATTCGGTGAAACCCTGTCAAAAGAAGCAATGATATGGTATCATAATTTACCGTCTAACTCTATCGATTCTTTTGCTATGCTTGCAGATTCTTTCGTAAAAGCTCATGCTGGAGCCATAAAGGTCGAGACCAGGAAGTCAGACCTTTTCAAAGTAAGACAAAAAGATAAGAGAATTCGTATCTCATTTACAAATGGGTTGAATGGACCTACCACCAGTCACAGACGATTGGGCTGTTCAAGCTTTCACTCAAGGTCTGAACGAACGAAGCTTGATAGCTTCACGATGGTTAAAGCAGAACCTGATCGAGTACCCAGTTATTACCTAGGCCAATGTTCAAAATCGGTATCAAAGGAAGATTAGAGTCGAAGACGGCCAGTTGGGTTCTGGGTCCATTATTAAAAGGGACATCAACCGAGAACAAAGGCCGATCAGGGACCGATACCGGCCGTATAGTGGAGATTATAAGGGGTAACGAACCAAGACGTAACCTCGTACAAAGCAATAAAAGAAGTGATTGAGGCCAAGGGGTTCGGGGGATGATGAACAAGAATGGGTTCGACAGGCATACTGGACCTAAGGAAGCACCGCGGTTATCGAAATATAACTTCAACATCGATGCATCCGCCATCATATCGGCTATCGGAAATATCAAAGATACTAAATGGCCTCGACCTCTGCAGACCGATCCAACCCAAAGGAATCCCAATAAAATGTGCGAATATCATGGCACTCATGGCCACAAAACAGAAGATTGCAGGTAATTGAGAGAGGAGGTAGCTCGGTTATTCAATAAAGGTCACCTTCGAGAATTTTTAAGTGACCGGGCCAAAACCCATTTCAAAAATAGGGATTTCAGAAGACAAAACAAACAAGAAGAGCCACAACACATCATCCACATGATCATCGGTGGGATCAATATCCCCTAGGGGCCGGTGCTTAAACACACTAAGATGTCGATTGAAAGAGAGAAGCGATCTCTGTCTCAGGATTACACACCTTAAGGAACCTTGTCCTTTAGTGATGAAGACGCAGAAGGAATCATGAAACCCCATAACGATGCATTGGTAATATCTGTACTTATGAATAAAACTCAAGTTAAGCATGTGTTAATTGATCCAGATAGTTCGGCCAACATTATTAAATTGAAGGTCGTATAGAAGCTCGGTCTATAGGACCGGGTCATGCCCGCAACCCTGGTTCTAAACGGATTCAATATAGCATGTGAAACTACTAAGGGCGAGATAATCCTGCCAATAACTGTGGCCGGGACCATCCAAGAAACGAAGTTCCACGTGATCGAATGCGACATGAGGTATAACGCTCTTTTTGGAAGGTTGTGGATCTATAATATGAGAGCCGTACCCTCGACCGTCCACCAGGTTCTGAAATTCCCAACATCAGAGGGAGTCAAAATGGTCTACGGAGAGCAACCAGCCACAAAAGAAATGTTTGACGTCGATGAAGTGATTCCGATATCTACACTATCATTGACAAAGGGATCAGATTCGAATGAGGAACAAAATACCAAATAACAATCATAAACTTCAGCCTCGACCTAACTAGAGAATCAGAAGACTGACGAAGATGATAACTATGGGATCCCTCAATCCTTTGTGGTCCTCGATGGTACCGACGCCACCCAGTCAACGGTCGAAGAACTAGAGCAAATCACACTAGTCGAACATCTACCCGAGCAAAAGGTATACCTGGGCATGGGGTTAGATCCCGAGCTCAGGAAAAAGCTTATTCATGTTCGTAAAGCTAACATGAACTGTTTCGCTTAGTCCCATCTCGAAATACATAGGGATCCCGCCGGAGATAGTCACTCATAGACTGAGCTTGGATCCAAAGTTATGTCTGATAAAGCAAAAAAGAAGGCCCCAGTCCGAGGTCAAACATGCCTTCATTAAGGATGAGGTAACCAAACTTCTTAAAATAGGATCCATTCGAGAAGTTAAATACCCCGAATGGATAGCAAATGTGGTGGTGGTCCCTAAAGGAAACAAACTTAGAATGTGTATAGATTATAAAGACTTGAACAAAGCATGCCCTAAGGATTCCTTTCCTTTGCCTAGCATCGATCGTATGATTGATACCACGGCCGGCCACGAGACTCTCAGTTTTCTCGATGCCTACTATGGGTACAACCAAATACAAATGAACCCAGAGGATCAAGAAAAGACCTCGTTTGTCACTAAGTACGGTACCTATTGTTTTAACGTAATGCCATTCGGTTTAAAAAATCCTGGTGCAACTTATCAATGCCTAGTAAATTAAATGTTCGAAAAACAAATAGGAAAATCAATGGAAGTTTATTTTGATGGCATGTTAGTTAAGTCCCTGTGAGTAGAGGACCATTTAAAGCATTTGCAGGAAACTTTCGACGTACTAAAGAAGTACAATATGAAGTTCAACCCCAAAAAATGTGCATTCGAGGTTGGATCGGGCAAGTTTCTTGGTTTCATGGTGTCCAACCGAGGAATCGAAATCAACTTTGATAAAATCAAAGCTATCGAGGACATCACGGTAGTAGATAATGTGAAGGTCGTACAAAGGTTAACGGGGAGAATAGCCACCTTGGGACGATTCATTTCAAGATTCTTAGATAGGAGCCACTGATTTTTCTCACTTCTTAAGAAGAAAAGCAACTTTGCATGGACTCCGAAATGCCAGCACGCTTTGGAAGAACTAAAGCGGTATTTATCGAGCCCGCCTATGCTTCATACCCCGAAAGTGGACGAACAACTTTACTTGTACTTAGCTGTCTCGGAGATAGCGGTAAGTAGAGTCCTCGTTCGAGAAGAACGAGGTACGCAATTCCCTATTTATTATGTCTGTCAGACCTTAGGTAAGTCAAAACCATATTTCCAATCTCATCCGATACATGTTGTAACAACTTATCCTCTTCGAAATATTTTGTGCAAACCCGAGCTTTCGGGTCGATTGGCCAAATGGGCCATAGAAATCGGTGGGTACGATATCGAGTATCGACCCCGAACTGCTATCAAGTCTCAAATCTTGGCAGACTTCGTGGCTGACTTTTTGCCAACCCTCGTGCTCGAGATTGAAAGAGAGCTACTTATAAAATCGGGTACCTCTTCGAGAGTCTGGACCCTTTTCATGGACGGTGCCTCGAACGCGAAGGGGTGCGGATTAGGCATTGTACTAAAATCACACACAGGTAATATAATTAGACAGTCTATCAGAACAACAAAATTGACTAACAATGAGGCCGAGTATGAGGCCATGATTGCAGGTCTCTAACTAGCTAGAAGCTTGGGAGCAGAGATCATAGAAGCTAAGTGTGATTCCCACCTCATGGTAAACCAAGTTAACGGGACTTTTGAAGTCCGAGAAAATCAAATGCAAAAGTACTTGGATAAATTACAGGTGACTGTACATCAATTTAAAGAATGGACTTTGCAATATGTACCCCGAGAACAGAACAGCGAGGCCGACGCTCTTGCGAACTTAGGTTCATCGGTCGAAGATGATGAACTCAACTCGGGGGCTGTCGTACAACTTATAAAATCGGTGATCGAAGAAGGTCAAGCCGAGATAAATTACACAAGTCTAACCTGGGATTGGAGAAATAGATATATAAAGTACTTCAAGAACGGGAAGCTTCCATCAGATCCAAAGGAATCGAGAGCTTTGCGCACAAAAGCAGCACGATTCACCCTATCCAAAGACGGAATGCTATTCATAAGGACTTTTGATGGACCATTGGCAATATGTTTGGGACCAGGAGATACCGATTACATACTACGGGAAATTCATGAGGGCACTTGTGGAAACCATTCCGGTGCCGATTCTCTGGTCCACAAAAGCGATTAGAGCAGGGTATTATTGGACCGATATGAGCAAAGATGCGAAGGAGTTCATTCAAAAATGCGACAAATGCCAATGACATGCGCCCGTGATTCATCAACCCGGGGAGCTACTCCATTCGGTCCTATCTCCATGGCCTTTCATGAAATGGGGGATGGACATCGTCAACCCCCTCCCGTCGACCCCAGGTAAAGCTCAGTTTATTTTGTTTATGACTGATTAATTTTCTAAATGGGTTGAAGAACATGCTTTCGAGAAAATCAGAGAAAAAGAAGTGATATACTTCATTTGGGACCACATCATATATCAATTCGGGGTGCAAGCCGGGGTTGTATGTGATAATGGAAAACAATTCATCGGCCGCAAAGTAACTAAATTTCTCGAGGATCACAAGATTAAAAGGATCCTATCAACACCGTACCATCCCAGCGGAAATGGACAAGCCGAATCGACCAACAAAACCATCATCCAAAATCTTAAGAAGAGATTGGCCAATGCCAAAGGAAAATGGAAAGAAATACTGCCCGAGGTCCTATGGGCATATTGGACAACATCAAAATCCAGTACTAGAGCAATGCCATTCTCGTTGGTCTATGGCGCCAAAGCTCTGAACTCGGTTGAGGTCGGAGAACCTAGCATCAGGTTTTGATATGCAACAAAGGAGTCAAATAACGAGACCATGAACACGAGCCTGGAATTATTGGACGAAAGACGAGAGGCCGCTCTCGTCCGATTGGCTACCCAAAAATAGCAGATCGAAAGATACTACAATCGAAGAACCAATCTTCGACATTTCAAAATTGGGAACTTGGTACTAAGGAAAGTCACCCTCAACACCCGAAATTCGAATGAAGGAAAATTGGGAAGGACCATATCAGGTCCTCGAAATCATCGGAAAGGGGTCCTACAAGCTTGGCGTGATAAACGGTAAACAACTACCGAGCAATTGGAACGTTTCGCACCTAAAATGATATTACTGCTAAGGTACGACCCTCACATGTTCATTTATATTTTGAAATTAACCCTAGCAGGTGTTCGACCTGAAACATGGATGGATTATTTAACTCGAAGCCTTTAGGTCTCAAAGCATGCATTGCACTCTTTTTTCCTTAGACCGGTTTTATCCCAAATGGATTTTTCGGCAAGGGTTTTAATTAGGCAACCATTGATCGTACTAACTTAGAGAAATTCAACAGTATCCTAAACCTCTTTACAATCAACCTCGAATACTGGGGGGGGGGGGGGCATTACCATCGAATATATCAAGTTCGATGCAAGAAAGTTACTTCATGACAACAGTGTTTCGATAGGATAAATTATAAGGGCCAAATGGTCAAAATGAGCTATGCCCATGTAGTTTGCCCGAGCCCTAGCACAAAACATGAATGCATGTGTAATGACTTATAAAGAGAAATTTCTTCTTTACCAATATTTTATATCCCAGAAAAATTCCTCTATTTCGTGATATATTATGCAAACAAGCCTAAGGGCTATTCTTATTTCGAGTTTGAGCAAATCCTCACTCGACTACAAAGCCCAAGGGCTACCTTATTTCGAGTTCGAGCAAGTCCTCACTCGAGCACGAAGCCTGAGGGCTATTCTTATTTCGAGTTCGAGCAAATCCTCACTCGATTATAAAGCCTAAGGTCTACTCTTATTTCGAGTTTGAGCAAGTCCTCACTCGACTACTAAGCCTAAGGGCTATTCTTGTTTCGAGTTCGAGCAAATACTCACTCAACTATAAAGCCTAAGGGCTACCCTAAATCGAGTTCGAGCAACCATTCTCACTCGGGGACTATCTATCGAGCCCAAAGGCTGCCATTAATTCGAGTTCGATAAATCATTCTCACTCGACAGAAAAGCCTAAGGGCTACCTTAATTCGAGTTCGAGAAAAAATCCTCACTCGACTACAAAGCCCAAGGTCTACCTTATTTCGAGTTCGAGCAAGTCCTCACTCGAGCACTAAGCTTAAGGGCTATTATTATTTCGAGTTCGAGAAAATCCTCACTTGACTATAAAGCCTAAGGGATACTCTTATTTCGAGTTCAAGCAAGTCCTCACTCTATCACTAAGCCTAAGGGCTATTCTTATTTCGAGTTCGAGAAAATCCTCACTCAACTATAAAGCCTAAGGGCTACCCTAACTCGAGTTCGAGCAACCATTCTCACTCGGGAACTATCTATCGAGCCCAAGGGATGCCATTAATTTGAGTTCGAGAAATCATTCTCACTCAACAGAAAAGCCTAAGGGCTACTCTTATTTCGTGTTCGAGCAAGTCCTCACTCGACCACTAAGCCTAAGGGCTATTCTTATTTCGAGTTCGACCAAATCCTCACTCGACTATAAAGCCTAAGGGCTACCCTAACTTGAGTTCGAGCAACCATTCTCACTCGGGGACTATCTATCGAGCCCAAGGGCTGCCATTAATTTGAGATCGAGAAATCATTCTCACTCGACTGAAAATCCTAAGGGCTACCTTAATCCGAGTTCAAGAAAGCACTCTCGCTCAACCGAAAAAGCCTAAAGGCTACCTTAGCTCGAATTCGAGCAAATCATTTCACTTGAACTCTATTCGTTAAGTCTAAAAGCTATCTCAATTTGAGTTCGAACATTCACTCGGGGACTACCTACAAGGAAAGGTCGAGTTCAAACATTCGCTCGAACCTTCAAGTAATTATCCTGTGCTAAGACACTTTTTGGCTTTTGTATAAATTAATAAGAAAGGCAAAAGATTCAGAGGCCATAAAAGAAAGAAAGTTTTATATATACCAAAAATCATTTACAAAGGCACAATGACCCAATCAAGTTTTTCTACAAAAGACCAAAACAGTCTTAAAAGAAAGAAGAAAAATGCTAAAAGGACTTAGTCCTCTCCAGGAGTAGCATCCTCACCCTCGAGGCCTCCTTCGCTCTCAGAACCGCTCATACTCCCGATATCATCATCATCGGGAAAGACCAACACTTTGGCTTCAAGCTCCTTTGCATTTTCGATCTCGACTGTAAGATCGAAGCCACGAGCGTGGATCTCCTCTAGAGTCTCCCTCCGAGATTGTCATCTAGCATTCTCAGCAACCCAATTTGCTCGAGCTTGAGCAGCCTCGGCAACATCTTTTGCTCGAACCTGAGCAGCTTCAGCATAGGACCGATAAGTAGCCATCATTGCATTGGCATTATCCATGGCTATTTCGGCCTCCGATTTGGCCGCTGCCAGTTA
This sequence comes from Nicotiana tomentosiformis, assembly GCF_000390325.3. Lineage (NCBI taxonomy): Eukaryota > Viridiplantae > Streptophyta > Magnoliopsida > Solanales > Solanaceae > Nicotiana > Nicotiana tomentosiformis. The sequence goes on from NC_090819.1 coordinate 20,516,389, forward strand.
TGAGGCCAGTCTCTATCAATCAGAAGTCATTGAACCCAACCGAGACTGGAACTCCTCGATATTCTTAGCTTGCACCAAGGTTTTCTCTTTTAAGCCTTGGAGTTGGACCTCAGCCGAAGCCAGGTGTGTTTGGGCAGTCTCTTTCTCTGAGGCGAGGCAATCCATGTTCTTCTTCCACTCCCCGGCCTCCAATTTCACTACATCCACTTTAGCACGAAGCTGTCTAATCACTTCGAACTTTTGCTCAACCTGCGGGACCGAGTTATTAGCCATCAATTCCAAGTCGATATCATTAAAATAAAAGATTCTCTGTACCTGCTCGTCCAGCTCACTTTGTTCTTTCCGAGATACTTTTAGCTTGGCCTGAAGTCTTTCTACTTCTCCTTCTCTCTGCCCACCGAGAAGCTTTAAGGCATCTCCTACCTCGGTAAGACTATGAACTTCAGCCTTGTACCAGCTCAGCTCCCCTCGGGATTGAAGAAATGCCTCGTGATGAAGCATAGAAGCCTACAAAAATAAAAAGGGATTATGCAAGGAAAGGAAAAAACAAGTATGAAAATCAGCAAAGAAAATATGAACTTACCCAGTTCAGGGCTTGTTGGGCCTCATTAAAAAGGCAAGGCATTCCCACCTCGCTCCAGCTCTTTTTCGGAGCCTCCGAGTCACCCGGACCGTTGATGTCTTCTACACCGATAAAATAACCATGGAAAGGATCCTCGCCTCCATGAGCTCTTTCCCTGTGACAAGTTCCCACAGCTTGAGCATCACGTATCATCGATTGGGAGAAGGAAGGGAAAGAGGGGGAATCTCCGATCTCTATCGCCCCGAGTAGGTCTTTTGGGGCACTGCCTCCGTCTTCGGGAGCCCCAAGCTGAGTTTGCGCACCGGAATTCGCCACCTCTTCGACGGTCTCTTTACCCTGAGGTAAAAGATCCTTGGTCTCCAAAGGTTCGGGAACTTGGGTCGAAGTCCCCTCCCCGACCTCCTCAAGCCTGGTCGGAGCGATATCAATTCCCACCGATACCGAAGTATTCTGAGTATCGATGCTAGACCAGAATCATTTTCCTCGTCTTCTTCTTCTTCATCCCTTAGACTCGGGACTGACTCCATAGTCAAAGGGATTATGTTCACCTTGGTTTTTCGAGCCACTCTCTTTTTGGGTTTTTAACCCTCGGAGTCCGAGGCCCTTTTTCTCTTAAACGCCTTCTCCGGTTTTGAGATAGGCGGTAGAATTCTTTTATCACCTGATGGTGGTATCATAACCACATCTTTTCCGAGACCTACAAAGAAAGGAAAGTGAGAAAAACTTATGCCCGAAAAAAAATACTAGAACAGATCGGTAAGCCAAAATAAAAGCTTACCATGAGTACGAGCTTCCCATCGACCCTTCAACAAATCGCGCCATGACCGCTCGGCAAATGATGACGTCGGGACCAGGTTTTTGACCCAGTTCTCGAGGTGGGGAATCGCTCCCGGCATCCAAGCAATGACTGCATCAAGAAAGATACTAATAAGAAAGGATGAAGAAGTAAAACAACAAACAGAAATTTAAAATGGGACCATACTCACGTTTCATTTTCCATTTCTCAGGAAACGGCATGCTCTCAGCCGGGATCAGGTCCTAGGTCTTCACTCGAACAAATCTGCCCATCCAGCCCCGATCCTTGTCTTCATCTATACTTGAGGTGAACACTTTGGTAGCACGACGTTGAAGCTTTATCAGCCCTCATCGGTAAAGTCGAGGGCTGTATAATCTTATGAGGTGGTCGAGGGTGAAGGGAAGCCCATCGATTTTGCTCACAAAAAACGAATCAAAATTACGATCCTCTAGAAAGAAGGATGAATTTGGCCGAGGGTCACCTGGTATTTCTTGCAAAAGTCGATGGTGACTGGATCGAGGGGACCCAACGTGAAAGGATAAGTGTAAACACTCAGATACCCTTTCACGTAAGTAGTGATCGATTCCTCCGGTGTCGGTATCACGACCTCTTTGTTTACCCAATTATAGTCTTTCTTCACCGTATCGAGGAAACGTTTTGGTATCGAGCATATGTATCTCGATACCGGCTCGCATTGACCGGCAACGAAAGAGGGTTTGTCTACTTTAAAATGAGAATCAATAACACACCCCTCGGGAATGAGTTCTTCAAGGCATGGCTCCACCACCGTTTTATCACCGACCGGCCGAGATGAGGAAGCAGCCTCTTTCTGAGGAACGGTTTTAGATATCTTAGCCATCTAGGTTTTCAAAGAACAAAGAAGACGGGAAATTAAAATATTTCAGTGTTTGATGAGAACAAACAAAGAACTTTTCAGAACCTGGAAATAGATAAGTTTTGGAGAAGACGAAGAACTGTGAAGAATAGAATGAGAAGAGTTGAAAATAAAAAGGTTTAAAATAATGAAGAAATAGGGTATTTATAGGTTTGGCGATGACGGTTCAAAATCAGCAGTGGCCGACAATCGTCTGACGCACATTTAATGCCTTGGTAACTGAACCGACGGGACATTTATCACGTACGTCATGGTCGGGCTTGATGCAAATGTCAGTGTATATCGAGTCATATTGTTGGAAAATTATGTCGTTTCTCGTCACATCCTTCCCGAGAAACGAGGGGACTATATGTATACGGTCAAAATCGATTTTGCCCTTCATGTAATTAGTCAAGATTGGAACATGGACCAAGGGTCATCTTCATAATATCGAGATGAGATCCGAAGCCAGATTATCAAACTCAAGATTCAGGGACGGATCAATACCGAGCTCAAAGTCAATATCGAGCTCGAGTCAATACCGAACCCGAGTCGATATCGAATTCGAGTCAATACCGAGCCCGAGTCAATATCGAGTTCGAGTCGATATCGAGCTTGAGATTCAGAGATCCATTAGTACCAAGACCAACCAAGATCGAGTTATGAGACAAAAAGCCGTTGTAGCCGCACTTACGGAGAGAATCTCGGCGGGAATTAAGGAAAAGCTAATGAACTAATCTATCATGGGATTCCCATTATGTATTTTTAATAATATTCAAAGTAGGTTCTTCCACTATATAAAGAGTGGCTATTATTTTTGTAAGAATTGGAGATTGAACATCGAGAGAAGCAAAAATAGATATCCTCTCATATTAAGAAATTATTGAGAATTACATTAATATATAGTTGAGATTATCCTTTTTTGAGCTTGGATATTGATTCATATTGCTTATTTATAAATCATTCTCTACTCGATTTAGTTTGTATTTCATTCCTTTATACAGTCAATATTCGATATATTTCTACTTACTTTTTTGATTTGTACCAAGTTATACCACGTATCCTTAAAACTACGTATAAATTCAACTCTATCCGTTTTTCGGGTAAACAAAATGATATCAGCATGTTCATGCACAAAATCCTAAACTCAAACCGTCTCAACTCTTTGTTTGTCTGACCTATAGAATTTGTTTTAAAATATTTGACGTTTTAAAAAATAAAAAGTTATTTGTTACTTAGTTTGCCAAAATTTATTCTGTTAACGGAGTGTTAATTTAGTGAGGAGTTTAACGAAAATGCTTGTGTAACTAAAGCTATTAAATATCTTTTCAAAGGAACGTGCAAAAATTTTAAAAATAATACCCCATCCGTTTTAATTCATGTGAACTCATTTGAATGGACACGAAGTTTAAGAAAACATAGAAGACTTTTGAATTTGTGGTGTAAAATGAGGCATATATATTGTGTGGCTATAAATCATTGCATAAAGATAAATTATTTCCAAATAAAGAAAGTTGTAATTTATTTTTTGTACGGACTAAAAAAAAATATGTTCACATAAATTGAAACGGAGAGAGTAATATGAACGGACTAAATATAACAAAAAATTAGCTAGCTATTCTTGATTATTGATAAGACGCAAGCGTTATGTTAAAAGCACTAATTAGCAATGCAGTACTATGTATTTATGAGCTAGTGGTACACCAATTTGTCCGTACTTTCTTGGAAAGAACTTGGAACGATCGGAATCAATAGAAAATAATGAACAAACAAATGATTTGGACCAGTTGTTTAAAATATTATTAAGCACTATACTCTATAAACTATAATGCACTCCTTGTTTAGCATTTTAGTCTCTGTCACAATCATTTCTAAACTTATCGCCCGTTGATTAAATGCCTACTAATTCTTGACAGTATGTTTTTTCTTTTTGTTATTCCAGATTGACACAACTACTTGGCATTTATACATCAATTGCAGCTCTATTAATTCATTTCTTTTGTTTTCATCTAGTCCACCCATTTTCCTTTTAGGTTTCCTCGATAATATTAACTGAATCGTATTGATAGTGAAGAAAAATCGAGATGATTGGGACAGTGTCGAAAATTCTAACTTTGATTATATAAAATAAAATAATCGAAAAAATAATATGATACAAATTTTATAAAATAATCGACCAAATCAAACTATTGACACCCCTACTATTAAGCAGAATTTGCATCTTAACTAGTGAAAATAAGCAATAAAAGAGAAGAGGCTATGCACATTAAATTAAAAAGAAAAAAGATAAAACAAAAGAAGAGGCCCACACGGTTTTTTAATTTTTTATTTATATGCCAACAAGGAATTCACATTATGTTGGACAATATATGTCATATGAAAAAGGTTATGACTTGTGAAGGGCATTTTGAAGTCACAGAAATTACATCAATAAAATGAAAGCAACTTTTTAAAAAATTTAAATTTAAATTTCCTTTTAGATGGAATACATTGATAAGCTCACACTCTTAGTACTTTATTACATTATTGAAGATGTCCCTTTCGATGATCTCTTTTTTTCTTTAAAAGAAATTAAATTCCAAAGAGGTTGGATATATTCTTTGTTATAACTGCTAAGATTTTGATTTTACTAAGCCGAAAATCTATCAAAAATAATCTTTCTATCTTCATATGATAAGGGTAAGATCTGAGTATATACTATCCTCCCCAAATTTTACTTGTAAAAAAACACCGGGCATGTTAGTTTGTTATTTTGTTTTTGTTGGAACAATATACTTGAGTAAAATGGCAGTCTTATCCAACTATAATGTGAGCGCTGTCCAGCACTAATTTGGACCCAAAGCTTACAAACAAAACGTGCTCTCATTTACAAAGATTAACTAATAGCACTCATTCATTAATTGCTAACATCATTACTTGTGATACTTTTTAAAAGGAGTTTTCGGGGCGAAAGCGCACCAAAAACGCCCCGAGACGATGGTGTGGGGGCAAAAGTCTCAGGAGACGCACGCTTAGCAATTCGGGACGTATGCCCGAACGTTTGAGACGCCTTTTTTTAGTGAGGCATAAGCTCCAGAGACTTTTTCAAATTAAAATAAAATTTGTTGAATAAGTCTTTCATATAATACCCAATTTCTCAAAAGTCAGTTTGGTAATTACTCAAAAGTTTTAAAAAAGAATTAAATGTATTAAATTTAAAAGTCAAGACCTTTTTTATTGATTGAAACCCTAATTCATGGTCTTTCCCAATTCTTTATCTTGTCCGCTAGTCTGCTAATATCTCCCAAAAATAATAAATATTCAATTTTTTTACAAATACAAAGAGAACTACATTCTCCTTTATAGCAGGAAGTTCAAAGTTCAAATTGCAGGTTAATCGTCCTTTTTGTTCCTTCATGTAGAAAACTTTATTCTTTTCGACTCAAGTTACTTGTGCTTCTAAGTAGCGTATAATAGATTGTTTTAACTAGTTTTTTTTGTGGGTATATATATATATATATATATATATATATATATATATATATATATATATATATATATTTCACATATTTATAGTTTTCTTCAATTTGTATGTAATTTTACATGTTTATAAATATTTACTGTAATTATATTATTTTATAAAATATTAAAAATTAAATACCTATGGGGCTTACGCTCCGTGCCTCGGGGCTTACGTTTCGCTGAGGCATATGTAAAACGCCTCGCCTTATGCCCACACCTTTTAAAACACAGATTTTTCCACACTAGTCAAATTAGTATGACGTTCGTTAACCAAATTTAAGGGCGAGTGTTGATTAGAAATGAATATCATACAAAACCGCAAAATACAATTTTGTTCTATAAATTGAACCATAATGATTTTACGATTTAGTTCAATTCTGAATTTATATATTGAATCGTGTATTTTGCACACCTTTAATTAGATTGTCTCTCGTCTCTCCGAGTGCTTGAAAGTTAAGTTGTCTTTGGTATTTAAGTAAAGGAGGATAAATGAATGCGAATTTAAAATATTTATTGTTGTTCTTGCTTGCCCTGTAAAGTGACATTGAGCAAAGAAAGATGGGGAAAAGGAAAACAAAAACTAATGTCTCAGTTTCGACAATATAAAAAAAAACTTTGTATTGATCCACAACAGAAACTTACAAGCAGATTGTTCATCAAATTCAACAACCAACAGAACAAAAACGAAAAAAGAAAAGGGAGATTCCAGAGAAACTCTACAAGACTAGGTAATTAAAAAAAAAGAGACAAATTCATAGCATATTTTCCTTTCTATATACTGAGGCGGAGCAAAAATATGAAGTTGATGGGTTCGAAATTCTAATCTTTTTAAGCTATTAGGTTTCAAATTAAAAATTTGTTTATAATTTAATAAATTTTAAAAATAAATACAGGATTTGAACCAAAGTTACTGATTTCGGCTAAACCGGCAACCGAAAGACTAGTTCTGCCACTGCCACTGTCTATATATAGACATCTTCACACAATACATATGAATTTACTGCACGGATGTTTACACCATATTATACCAATACTATATTTAGGTGATTTTATTAGGTGAAAACATGTATTAACTAACCTTGATTAAGTAAGATAACTCTATTTACAAACACATATCATGCACCTATTAATTTGATGTAAATAACATGCCTATTTCACTTTATGTGGTATCAGATTGGAGTTTTGGGTAAAAAGCTTTTCGATTTCTGCTTATTCTCTTCTTGTTATGCTATGTACATGACAATAGCAGTGCTGTCAGCGATGTGGTGATATGATCAAAAGAAATCTTGTTTGGTTTTCCTTAATATATATGTTCATTTTTTTTTAAAGGGAGAGAATGTGATAGAGTGAAGAACTTTTCAACAAAATTATGTAGGTAAGTTGGGTCCATCTACAAAACTACTCCCGGTTAAGTTGGGTCTCTTTAATTGTGTGGAAAAATTAAGAATAATATAGTTCAATAAATTATTATAATAAGGAAAGAGGAGATTTTTATATAATCGTTGACTAAAGCCTTGTGGTCAACTGCTGCTGTTACCTACAAGGCTACAACCAATTGTTAATCTGGGTTAGTTTAATAAGTTCCAAATTTCTTTCATCAGTTGTTGGAGCTTAGTCCTCCGCTGCTACTTAAGAAATAATTTCATAACTAATTAAGAAACAAATTTAGGAGAGTCATTCACCTTTGTCTCCTTTAAACCAAACAAGTCACATCTCATTTGGTCATGATATTTAAACAGATTAGAGCATGCTCAATTTAATGATCGTATCTTTGTCAATCAACAAAATAGAAAAAGAAATCACAGTTAACAAACTCTACAAGTAACCAATACTTCGAGTAAATTTGATAAGTGGTCATTCAATGTCACGATCCAAAACTTAGCCCATCGTGATGACGCTTAACGTGGTACTAGGCAAACCGACAACTCAATAAATTCTAACACTTTTAGATAAAAGTTGAACTAAAATAGGTTTAAATAATTAAAGCTTTCATAAACTGGATAAAAGATCAAATCTCAATACGGAAGTTCCCAAACCCAAGGTGTCAGTGAGTACATGAGCGTCTATACAGCACAAGTCTACTATCTATGAAAAGCTGAAACTAAATACATAGAGCTAAAAGATAGGAAGGGAGAGTCAAGGTCTGCGGACGCCTGGCAGCTACCTCGAAATCTCCGAATGAATAAGCTGCTCAGATAATCAGCACCTACCATGTCCGAAAATATCTGAATCTGAATACGAAGTGTAGGGTGTAGCATGAGTACAACCAACTCAATAAGTAACAAGACTAACTATTAGACTGAAAGTAGTGACGAGCTTAACGGGTGCAGTTCAATTACAGAAATACGGCACAGGAAAATAGGCATGCTCTCAAGTTCGACAGTTAAGGAGAAATAGTTAAATCATGTCAAGTTCAATTGAAACAGGATATAGTACATCTCAGTAACTACATGACAGTTATTTATGCCAACTAAAATACAACAATAATGAAATCAAGTACAAGCTCTCAGAATATCAGTCACTTAGTCCTCCCATTCACTCCAACCTCACAGTCACTCATTCCTCACAGTCAATCCATCCTCACAGTCAATCCATCCTCACAATCGCCCGGCACTCGCACTCGTACTCAATAGGTACCTGCACCCACTATGGATATGCAGACTCCGGAGGGACAATTTTAGCCCAAGCATTATAATAAGTCAATCATGGCATGAATCAAATAAACATGTTGCGGCGTGCAGCCCAATCCCATAAATATCCTCACAATCAGTCTCCCAGCCTCAATCAGTCATCAATCTCTCCAATCTCTCGGGCTTACAAGATTCATGATAATCGGCCCAAGCAACGATGATATAATGTATCAATAAAGGACAACATAGACTGAGATATAATATGCAGCAGGCCAATCCCATAAATATACTCATAATTAGTCTCCCGACCTCACTCAGTCATCAATCTCTCCAGTCTCTCGGGCTCACAAGATTCATGATAATCGGCACAAGCAACGATAATATAATGTATCAATAAAGGACAACAGATACTGAGATATAATATGCAAGTAAAAACTGTGATTGAGTACAAAATGGTAATTTAATAGTTATTTCACCATGTAACACGACCTATGTGGGTCCTTACAGTACCAACACATAGCCTAAGCATAATTTTCTAACATAACAGCAGCTCAATTTCTCTAATACATGGTGGAAATACGGGAAACAACAGATTAATCAATTATATGGTTCCATGGAGTCAACCAAGTCATAATTCTTATGGGTGCACACCCACACGCCCGTCACCTAACATATGCGTTACCTCAACACCAATCACATAACACGTAATTCAGGGTTTCATACCTTCAGAACTAAATTTAGAAGTGTTACTTACCTCAAACTATGCGAAACTCTACTCCAAAAAGCCCTTGCCTCGTGAAACGGCCTCCCAATGCCTCGAATATAGCTACAAACAGTTCGATACAATCAACACGAGCTACAGGAATCAATTCCATAAGAAAATACTAAGTTCTTAGTCAAAAGTCAAAAAGTCAACTAAAAGGTTGGCCCCGGGCCCACGCTTCGGAACCCAACAAAGGTCATAAAATTTAAAAGCCCATTCAACCACGAGTCCAACCATACCAAATTTACCAAAATCCGACACCAAATCATCACTTAAATCCCCAATTTAAACTCTCCAAATCCCCAATTTAATCTAGGTGGAAAATTCAATGGGGAAACATAATTATTTAATAAAAATAACCACAAGTGATTACCTCAAGAATCCCTTTGAAATCCCTCTCAAAAATCGCCCTAATCCGAGTTTGCAAAGTCAAGAAATGATAAAACCCTCGGAACCCAACGTTTATATTCTGTCCAGGCTTTTTCGTACCTGCAAAAAATTACCCGCACCTGCGGCTTCGCGGAAGCGACAACTCTCCTGCTTCTGCGGTAATTCACTGGGAACAGACCTTTGTGCCTGCGGAAACATTCTCCGCTTCTGCGCACACACATGTGCGACTTACTTCTGCTCATGTGCTTCCCCATCGCTTCTGCGCTCAACCTAACCACATTTGCAAGCACGTAGGTGCGGTCAAACCTTCGCACCAATGACCACTGCACTCCCTTCTCCTGGCCGCATCTGTGCTTCCCATCTCGCACCTACAAGCTTTGCTCGCAAGTGCGATTGCACCATAAGACTCCTAGCTTCAGCAATCCTTTAACTCCAAACCTTGATCCGTTAACCACCGGAACTCCACCCGAGGCCCCCGAGACCTCAACCAAATATATCATCAGGTCTTAAAACACGATACGAACATAATCGAGCTTTCAAATCACATCAAACAATGCTAAAACCATGAATCGTGCATCGATTCAAGCCTAATAAACTTATGAACTTCCAACTTCTACATTCGACGCCGAAACCTATCAATTCAAGTCCGATTGACCTCAAATTTTGCACACAAGTCACAAATGATACCACAGACCTACTCCAACTCCCAGAACTCCAATCCGAGCGCGATAACCTCAAAGTCCACTCTTGGTCAAACTTCTAAATTTCTAACTTTCGCTATTTCAAGCCTAATTCAACTACGGACCTCCAAATCACAATCCGAATACGCTCCTAAGTCCAAAATCACCCAACTGAGCTAACAGAACCATCGAAACTCCTCCATTCTAGAGTCGTTTACATATAAGTCAATATCCGGTTAACCTTTTCAACTTAAGCTTCCAACCTTGAGACTAAGTATCTCATCTCATTACGAAACCTCTCCGGACCCAAACCAACTAGCACAACAAGTCACATAGCAAGTGATAAGCATAAAATGAGCAGTAAATGGGGGAACGGGGCTACAACTCTCAAAATGACCGGCTGGGTCGTTACATCCTCCCCCTCTTAAACAAACGTTCATCCTCGAACGGGTCTAGAAACGTACCTGGAGTCTCAAATAGGAGTGGATATTTGCTCCTCATCTCATGCTCGGTCTCCTAAGTAGCCTCCTCAACTAGCTGACCTCTCCACTGCACCTTCACTGAAGCTATATCCTTTCACCTCAATTTTCAAACCTACCGATCCAAAATAGCCACCGTCTCCACATCATAAGTCAAATCACCGTCCAACTGAACCGTGCTGAAATCCAAAACATAAGACGGATCGCCAACATACTTTCGGAGCATAGATACATAAAACACTGGATGAACACTCGACAGACTAGATGGCAAGGCAACCTTGTAAGCCACCTCTCCAATCCTTTGAAGCACCTCAAACAACCCAATAGACCGAGGGCTCAACTTGCCCTTCTTCCCGAACCTCATAACACCCTTCATGGGTGAAACTTTTAGCAGTACCTTCTCCCCAACCATGTAAGAAACATCGCGAACCTTCCGATCGGTGTAACTCTTCTGTGTAGACTGCATAGTGCGAAACCGATCCTGAATCAATTTAACCTTGTCCAAAGCATCCTGAACCAAGTCAGTACTCAATAGCCTAGCCTCACCCGGCTCAAACCAACCTACCGGAGAACAACACTGTCTCCCATACAAAGCCTCATACAGAGCCATATGAATGCTCGACTGGTAGTTGTTGTTGTAGGTAAACTCCGCGAGCGGCAAAAACTGATCCCAAGAACCCCCGAAATCTATGACACAAATGCGCAGCATATCCTTCAATATCTAAATAGTGTGCTCAGACTGTCCGTCTGTCTGAGGGTGAAATGTTATGCTCAACCCAACCTGGGTGCCCAACTCTCGCTGCACAGCTCTCCAAAACTGCGTGCCCTGATCTGAAATGATGGACACTGGCACACCGTGAAGGCGAACAATCTCACGGATGTAAATCTCAGTCAACCGCTCGGAAGAATAAGTAGTCCCAACTGGAATGAAGTGCGCAGATTTGGTCAGCCGATCCACAATCACCCTGTGAGCACCTAATTTTTGACTATATTTGAATTTTTACCGCCTTCTACTATGTAAATATTTTTAGAAATTTAATATATATTTTTTAGCTTTGTTATATTTGTTTTTATATAGGGTAAGAATTAAAAATAATTTAAAAGGTCAAATTATTACTATTAGTATTATTTGTATCTTTATTTTTAAATAAAATAAATGTTTTAAAAAAAACAATTTTTTTTTAATTTTCGGATGGAAATAAAATAATAGAAAAATTAAAAGAATGGAATAAAAAAATAAAAGTAAAAATAGGTGGAAATTATTTTTTAAAAAAGTAAAAGAAAGTGGAAAATTAAAATATAAAAGTAAAAGAATATGGAAATTTAAAAAATGAAAAGTAAAAGAAAGTTGAAATTAAAAAATAAAAGTAAAGATAGCTGAATTTTTTTTAAAAAAAGTAAAAGAAAGTAGAAATTAAAAAATAGTAAAGTAAGATAAGTGAAAATTTAAAAAAAGAAAAGTAAAATAAGTAAACAATAAAAAAAAAAAAAAGTAAAAAGTGGGAAATTTAAAAAAGAAAAGTAAAGGAAAGTGGGGAATTATTTTGTTTTTAAAAAGAGAAGAAAAATGGGAAGTGAAAATTCTTTTTAATTAAAACATAATAAAATAATAATAATAAAAACATCTGAAAAAATTCCGAATTTTTTTCCTATAAATAGAAGAGAAATGCGAGGAGAGAGGAAGAGGGAGAAGGAAAAAAAAGAATGGAGGAGGGAATTGAGAAAAATTATTTTTTCTTCTTCTACACTAAGGGAATTTCTACTCGTATCATTCTTTTTTCGTCTTTCTTTCGAAAAATCCAGCAAGTCATCACCCAAAATCCAATAAAAATACTTCATAACATTCCTTTTTACACGCCAAAAAGTGGAGTCAATAGTCGAGGTCGAGGATTCCGTTGGAGCTCTGTTCACTAGGTTTGATGTTATTCGTCGCTTATGCTTGTTCGACGTTCGTCTGAGTTATTGTACTTGTCTTCGAGACTCATTTAATTGGAAATTTTGCATTAAAGGTTTATTCTTCCCTCTGTTCTTTTTATCTTATTTCATGTGATTTTATTTATTTGCCTTTAAACTTTATAAATAATAATGTAAGTTAGTCCTTAAATGCTATATGCTTAATCATGTTTTTGGAATTATAGTATTCAAACTTGCTTTAAAGTTAGGAAGATTTGGACCCTAATGAGTTTGGGTTTCAATTGTTGGGTTGTAGGGTATTGGTATATGATGATTTATTTATTCAAATATCTAAAATCATACACTTCTTTCACAAGTAATTTCATAATTCATGGCCTTCACAATAATCTCAAACTTAGGAAAAAAACAAATCATGAATGCGCTAGAATGCTTTAGGCGTACTCATAATTAATTGAATCATCGTGATTATGTATACGTTCGCGTGACATAATTACGATTCCTAAAACTAAAATTAAGGTATGCGTTCATGCAACTTTGGGCGAAACAACCTTAAATATAATAAAAATGCTATTAATTGTGTGCACGTACACGTGACATAATTTTGGCACAATAAACAAAACGAATTCATACACGCGATTCGTTTCAAAGATAATTCCATATTTTAATATAAAAGCGAACAGATAAAATATGAAAACCAATAAATCACAGTTTATCTAAAATTAATTCAAGCCAAGTTGTAGTCAATAAAGCGATCGTGCTAGAACCACGGGACTCGGGGAATGCCTTACACCTTCTCACCGGTCAATAGAATTTCTTACCCGGACTTTATTTTTGCAGACCAATAATAATAGAGTCAAACCTTCCTTTGACTAGGGATTCAAATAAAAGGTAACTTGGAACACCCAAAAAATCAATTCCAAGTGGCGACTCTATAAATAAAATAATCCCTATTTAAATTTGTCACTTTAATTGGAAAAACTCTTTAACCCACAACAATCCATAACACATATATCTTTTGGGGGAAAAAGAGGTATGACAACACAAATAGCATCAAACTTCGTCGAAGTCCATGGGAGCCCAACTACAAAATCCATGGTGATACGCTCCCATTTTCACTCTGGAATCTCAAGCCTTTGAAGCAATCCGCCCAGTCTCTGATGCTCATACTTTACCTGCTGACAGTTTAGGCACCGAGCTACGAACCCCACTATATCTTTCTTTATTATCCTCCACCAATAATGCTGCCTCAAGTCATGGTACGTCTTCGCGGCACCCAGATGAATGGAATGCCACGAATTGTGGGCCTCATCATGAATCAACTCACGTTATCCGACTGTGCATCCTCGACACCCCATCATCCCCAATAGTAACATCCCTGGCATCACCATGCTGAACCGTGTCCTTAAGGACAAGCAAATGAGGATCATCATACTGGCGCTCTCTGATACGATCAAAAAAGGAAGATCGAGAAACCACACAAGCTAGAACCCGACTAGGCTCCAAAAAATCTAATCTCATGAACTGGTTGGCCAACGTCTGAACATCAACTGCAAGCGGTCTCTTACCAACAGGAATGAATGCAAGGCTACCAATACTCACCGCCTTCCTACTCAAGGCATCGGCTACCACATTGGCCTTCCCAGGATGATACAGAATAGTGATATCATAGTTCTTTAGCAGCTCCAACCATCTTCGTTGTCTCAAATTAAGATTCATTTGTTTGAACAAGTGCTAGAGACTCTGATGATCTATAAATACCTCACAAGACACACCATAGAGATAGTGCTTCCAAATCTTCAATGCATGAACGATGGCAGCCAACTCCTAATCATGAACATGGTAGTTTTTCTCGTGGGGCTTCAACTAACGCGAAGCACAAACAATTACTCTACCCCCTTGCATCAAGACATACCCAATACCAATTCGAGAAGTAACACAATACACTATATAAGATCGAGAAGCTGAAGGTAGAACTAGAACAAGAGCTGTGGTCAAGGAAATCTTGAGCTTCTGAAAGCTCTTCTCACACTCATCCGACCTCTTGAATGGAGCACCCTTCTGGGTAAATTTTGTCAAAGGCGATGCAATATACGAGAAACCCTCCATGAAGAGGCAATAATAACCGGCCAAGCTGAGAAAGCTATGAATCTCTGTAGCCGAGGACGGACTGCGCCAACTCTGAACTGCCTCTATCTTCTTCGGATCCACCTTAATCCCCTCACTGGACACCACGCGCCCCAAGAACGCCACTGAACTAAGCCAAAACTGACACTTGGAGAACTTGGCATAAAGTTTCTTATCCCTCAGCCGCTGCAACATAATCCTCAAATGCTGGGCATGCTCTTCCTGGCTACGAGAGAACACCAGGATATCATCAATGAATACTATGACAAACGAGTTGAGATAAGGCTGAAATACATTGTTCATCAAATGTATGAATGTTGTTGGGATGTTGGTCAGCCCAAAAGACATCACAAGGAACTCATTATGACCATAACGGGTCCTAAATGTCGTCTTTAGAATATTCGAGTCCCGAATCTTCAACTGGTGATATCCAAACCTCAAATCAATCTTATAGAACACCCTCGCTCCCTGAAGCTGGTTAAATAAATCATCAATACGTGACAAAGAATACTTGTTCTTGATTGTAACTCTGTTCAACTGCCTATAGTCGATGCACATCCACATAGTACCATCCTTCTTCTTTACAAACAGTCGCAGTGTATCCCAAGGCGACACACTAGGCTTAATAAACCCCTTATCAATAAGTTCCTGAAGCTGCTCTTTCTATTCCTTCAACTAGCTGGTGCCATATGATACAGAGGAATAGAAATGGGCTGGGTGCCCGGCACCAAGTCAATACCAAAGTCAATATCCCTATCGGGAGGCATGCCTAATAGGTCTATAGAAAACACATCCGGAAAGTCTTGCACCACCGGAACAAAATCAATAGTAGGAGCATCAACACCAACATCTCTCACAAAGTCCAAATAAGACATACACCCCTTCCCAACCATCCGTTGGGACTTCAAATACGAAATCACCCAGCTGGGAACATAATCTAAAGAACATCTCCACTTGATCGTTGGCAACCCCGGCATCGCCAACATCACGGTCTTAGCATGACAATCCTTCATAGCATGACATGGAGACAACCAATCCATACCCAAGATCACGTCGAAATCAACCATACTAAGCAATAAGAGATCAACTCTAGTCTCACATCCCCCAATAGTCACTACAAATGACCAATATACATGGTCCATAATAATAATATCTCCCATTGGCGTAGATACATGAATAGATAAAACTAAGGACTCATGGGGCATATCCAAATAACGAGCAAAATACAATGATACATACGAATAAGTGGAACCAGGGTCAAATAATACAGAAGCATCCATGTGGCATACTGACACAATACATGCGATCACTGCATCTGAAGCAACAATATCTGACCTGGAAGGAATAACATAAAATCGGGCCTGACCGCCACCTGATCGGCCTCCCCCTCTAGGGAGACCTCTAGCTGTCTGGGCCCCACCCGAGCTGGCAGGGTGGGTGGTGAAGTAACTGGTGCGAAAGTCGCAGCTTGACTCCTTTACTGAACTGGACCTCCCGAGCGGTGGGGACACTGTCTCTGCATATGCCCAAACTCCCTACACTCAAAGCAACTCCCCAGTAATGGTGGTGGTGGGGACTGAATTGGGCCTCGAGTACCCGAGTAACTGCTAGAAGGACTTGGCATAGATGAACCCTAAACCGATGGAGCACAGGATGAAATCTGAGCTGGGAAGGCACTAAGAGATGACTGACCTGGACGGGCACTGTATAAACCATGGCTAGATGATGCACCACAATGAATTGGACAAGCCATCTGAGCAGGCCTATAAGGACGACCCCTGTTATGGTAAGACTGCCCCCCAAAAGGTGAACCACTGAAACCACTCGAACCACGAGGCCTCTTGACCTCCATCTCCTCACGCTCCTTAGTGCAAACCATCTCTAGTCGCCCGAGCAATATCAACCACCTCATCAAATGTAGCACCTGATACACTCTCCCGTGTCATACAAAATGGTATAAGTAGTAGAGGCCATCAATGAACCTCCTAATCCTCTCCCTCTCAGTGGGAAACAACCAAACTGCGTGACGAGCCAACTCTCAGAACCTCATCTCATATAGGGTCACATACATGCCATCATGTCCTAGTTTTAAACTATCTGCGCAGCTCCTCCATGCGAGTCTGTGGCATGAACTTCTCCATGAAGAGAACAGAGAACTCATGCCATATAAGTGGTGCTTCACCGACTGGCTTGCGCCTCTCATAGGCCTCCCACAATCTGAAGGTATCCCCAGTAAACTCAAAAGTAGTGAATGAGATTCTACTGGTCTTTAGAATACCTGACATGCGAAGAATCCGCTGGCACCTGTTCAAGAAGTCTTGGGCATCCTCTCACTCAGCCTCACTAAATGATGGAGGCTGGAGTCTCCTGAACCTCTCTAGTCTCCTTTGCTTGTCATCAGCCATCACGGGACCCACCTGAGCTTGAGAAATTGCCATCGGCTGGGCTGGTAGTACCCCCGGTGTCTAAAGTCTCTACATCACCTGCTCTGGAATATGGGCGGAGGGAGTCTGGGTACTTCCCCTGGCCTGAGAAGTAGCTGGCACGGTCTGAACAGAAATCGCTTGAGCAAGGCTGGTGCACACAGTCAAAATCTGAGCCAAAGCCTCCTAAAGGCCCGGAATCACAATGGGCACATCTCGTGCTTGAGCTAGCCCCACTGGCTCAACCATATTTGGTACTTGCTCCTGAGCTGGAGCAGTTTTGTGGCACACTGAAAAAATACTTGTGATCACTGCATCTGAAGCAACGACATCTGGCCTAGCAGGAATAGCATAGAATCGGGCCTGACTGGCACCTGATCGACCTCCCCCTCTTGGGCGACCCCTAGCTGCTTGAGCCCTTCATCGAGCTGGGTAGGTGGGTGGTGTAACTGTTGGTGCTGGTACCATTGACTGAGAACTCTGCTGTGGAGCCCCACTCAACAATCTAGGGCAATCTCTCTTGATATGACCCAAGTCCCCACACTTGAAACAATCCCTCCTCTGACGGATATGGTGCTCCTGATAACCCAAGGAACTGCCTGTAGAAATATGAGCATACGAGGCATAGTGAGAACTCTGTGATGGTAGTGCACTGACTGAAGACTGGCTTGAGTGAGCACTATAAGAACCGTGTCTAACTGATGCACCACAATGTGCTAGACGAGTCGTCTAAGCGGGCCTATAAGGACGACCCCTGTTGTGGTAGGACTGTCCCCACGAAGTAACACCACTGGAACCACACGAACTACGAGGCCTCTAGCTGCACCCCTGCCCCTACCGCTACCTCGGCCTCTCGTGGCCCTAGCTGGTGGTACTGGTGGCTATCTGTCCTGTCCGGTGGCACATGTCCTCACCATCTTTGAGAGAATAGAATAACAGAAGTTTAGTTCCCCGAATCAACAAATCCGCACGACAAGAATACAAGAATGTGATGTTTTCCTAAGGGTTCGACAGTCTCTCGAAGATAAGTACAAATATCTCCATACTGATGCGCAAAACGCTACTAAACCTGCTCATAATTCGTGAGACCTATACAACCTAGGCTCTAATACCAACTTGTCACAACCCAAAACTTAGCCCATCGTGATGGAGCCTAACATGGTACTAGGCAAGCCGACAACTCAATAAATTCCAACACTTTTAGATAAAAGATGAATTAAAACAAGTTTAAGTAATTAAAGCTTTCATAAATTGGATAAAAGATCAAAACTCAATACGGAAGTTCCCAAAACCTGGGTGTCACTGAGTACATGCGCGTCTATACAACACAAGTCTGAAAATGCTATATATGAAAAGCTGAAACTAAATACATAAAGCTGAACGATAGGGAGGGAAAGTCAAGGTCTACAGACGCCGGACAGCTACCTCAAAATCTCCGAATGAATAAGTTGCTCAGATAATCTCTACCATGTCCGGAATCAACTGGATCTGCACATGAAGTGCATGGTGTAGCGTGAGTACAACCAACTCAGTAAGTAATAAGACTAACTATTGGACTGAAAGTAGTGACGAGCTTTATGGTTGCAGTTCAATTACAAAAATACGGCACATGAAAATAGGCATGCTCTCAAGTTTGATAGTTAAGGCCAAAACAGTTAAATCATGTCAAGTTCAATTAAAACATGATATAATACATCTCAGTAACTACATGACAGTTATATATGCCAGCTGAAGTACAACAATAATGAAATTAGGTGCAAACTCTCAGAGTATCAGTCATACAGTCCTCCTATTCACTCCAACCTCACAGTCACTCATTCCTCATAGTCACTCCATCCTCATAATCGCTCGGTACTCGCGCTCACATTCAATAGGTACATGTTGTGGATGTGCAAACTCCGGAGGGGCAATTTCAGCCCAAGCACTATAATAAGCCAATCATTGCATGAATCAAATAAACATGTTGCGGCGTGCAGCCTGATCCCATAAATATCCTCACAATCAGGCTCTGGGCCTCACTCGGTCATCAAGCTCTCTAGTCTCTCGGGATCACAAGATTCATGATAATAGACCCAAGCAACGATGATATAATGTATCAATAAAGGACAACAAAAACTGAGATATATTATGCAAGTAAAAACTGCGACTGAGTACAAAATGGCAATTTAATAGATAATTCAACATGTAACACGACCTTTGTGGGTTCCTATAGTATCAATACATAGCCTAAGCATGATTTTCTAACATAACAACAGCTCAATTTCTCTAACACATGGTGGAAATACGGGTAACAGCAAGATTAATCAATTATTTGGTTCCATGGAATCAACCAAGTCACAATTCTTATGAGTGCGCGCCCACACGCCCGTCACCTAACATGTGCGTCACCTCAGCACCAATCACATAACATGTAATTCAGGGTTTCATACCCTCAGAACCAAATTTGGAAGTGTTACTTATCCTAAACTGTGCGAAACTCTACTCCAACAAGTCCTTACCTCGCAAAACAGCCTCTGAATGCCTCGAATATAGCCACAAACAACAGTTCGATACAATCAACACGAGCTAAAGGAATCAATTACATAAGAAAATACTAAGTTCAAAGTCAAAAGTCAAAAAGTCAACTCGAAAGTCGGCGCTCGAGCCCACACCTCGGAACCCAACAAAAGTCACAAAATTTGGAAGCCCATTCAACCACGAGTCCAATCATACCAAATTTACCAAAATCCACACCAAATCATCACTTAAATCCCCAATTTAAACCCTCCAAATCCCTAGCCTCAAACTCCCAAAATTACACCTCAAAACTACACAATTTAGGTGGAAAATTCAATGGGGAAACATAATTATTGAATAAAAATAACCACAAGTGACTTACCTCAAGAATCCCTTCGAAATCCCTCTCAAAAATCGCCATAATCCGAGTTTGCAAGAAATGATAAAACCCTCGGAACCCAACGCTTATATTCTGTCCAAACATTCTCGCACCTGCGACAAATTACCCGCACCTGCGGCTTCGTGGAAGCGACAACTCTCCCGCTTCTGCGGTAATTCACTAGGAACATACCTTTGCACCTGCAGAAACATTCTCCGTTTCTGCGCACATGCAGGTGCGACTTACTTCCGCTCATGCGCTTCCCCCTCGCTTCTACGCTCAACCTCACCGCATCTGCGACCATGCAGGTGCGGTCAAACCTTCGCACCTGCGACCACTTCACTCCCTTCTCCTGAACGGATTTGCGCTTCCGAGATCGCACCTGCGAGCAAAGCTCTACAGGTGCGATTGCACCAGAAGACTCCCAGTTTCAGCAACCCTTTAACTCCAAACTTTGATCCGTTAGCCACCCAAACTCTACCCGAGGCCCCCGGGACCTCAACCAAATATACCAACTGGTCCTAAAATACGATACGAACTTAGTCGAGCCTTCAAATCACATCAATAAATGCTAAAATCACGGATCGCACATCGATTCAACCCTAATGAACTTATGAACTTCTAACTTTTATATTCGATGCCAAAAACCTATCAAATCAAGTCCGATTGACCTCAAATTTTGCCCACAAGTCGAAAATGACACCACGGACCTACTCCAACTCCCGGAACCCTAATCCAAGCCCGTTAACCACAAAGTTCACTCTCGGTCAAACTTCTAAATTTCTAACTTTTGCTTTTTCAAGCGTAATTCAACTACGGACCTCTAAATCACATTCCGGACACGCTTCTAAGTCCAAAATCACCCAACGGAGCTAACGGAACCATCGAAACTCCATTCCAGAGTCGTTTATATATAAGTCAACATCCGGCCAACCTTTTCAACTTAAGCTTTCAACCTTGAGACTAAGTGTCTCATCTTATTCTGAAACCTCTCCGGACCCGAACCAACTATCCCGGCAAGTCATATAATAACTAATAAGCATAAAATAAGCAGTAAATGGAGGAACGAGGCTACAACTCTCAAAACGACTGGCCGGGTCGTTACATCCAACTTTGCGTTCATTACCCAAAAGTCATTTTTCTTTCTTTTGTTACGTAAAAGTCATTCAACTTTGTGTTCATTTCCCAAAAATTACTTTTTTTTCTCTTGTTATACAAATTATTTTACTATGCTCCAGTTATCACAATAATCACTTTGACCGAATTTTACAAACCTTTCACATGAAAAGTCTATTATGCCCTTGACATTATAAATCTTCCCATTTATGTAATACCTTCAATATTATATGCTATATAATATAATTTTACCCAAATATTTTACTTATAGTTAAAATAATATAATATTATTTTATTTATTATTTTTATAATACATTCGTATATTTTTTTAAAATATTAATTTTCAAGATATATAAGTAGCATTATTAAATTTGTCAGTAACATTACCGTTAATAAATCTCAAGTTCACGTTCTTAATCATGCTTAATGAAATATATTTAATAAAAATTAAAAAATTAAAGCTTATTGATTTATCAGTCAAGCCATACTCATTAGTTTAATAAATAAAAACTCATATTTAGCAAAATGACACATCAGATTAATACTTTCAAATAAATAATATTAACAAATAAACCTTGAAAACTTATTATTAAACACATATATCTTTGAAACTTCTTTTAATATTTTTATTTAATATAAAAAACTATTATTTGCTAAACAAATCTGTTTTATTATTTTAAATATATATTAAAAAATAAACAATTTTTTATCATTTTTATATTTAAAATATTTTCATGTTTTAATATGATTAAACAAATTGAGTATCGTGAAAAACATAAATGTATGAATATATTATAAAAATAACAAGTAAAATAATTTAAAGTTATTTTAATTATAAGTAAAATACCTAGGTAAAAGTATATTATATTGTATACAAGGGCATAATAGACTTTTCAAGTAAAAATATTATAAAATCTAGACAAGGTGATTTTTGTGATAAATAGAACAAAGTAAAATAACTTTAGTGTAACAAAAGAAAAAAAAGTGACTTTTGGGTATTTAACACAAAGTTGAATGGTTTTTATATTAACAAATAAAGCTTTAAAAACTTAATATTAAACACAAATATCTTTGAAACTTATTATAAATTTTGTATTGAATATAAAAAACTATTATTTTTTAAACAAATCTATTTTTATTATTTTAAATAAATATTTAAAAATAAATAATTTTTTATTTTTATTTTTATATTTAAAATATGTTTATGTTTGAATATGATTAAGCAAATTGAGTGCCGTGAAAAAAATTAAATGTATGGAGATATTATAAAAATAATAAGTAAAATAATATAAAGTTATTTTAATTATAAGTAAAATACCTAGGTAAAAATATATTATATAGTATACAAGGACATAATAGACTTTTCAAGTAAAAGTATTATAAAATCTGGCCAAGGTGATTTTCGTGATAAATTGAGCAAAGTAAAATAATTTGTGTAACAAAAGAAAGAAAAGTGACTTTTGGGTATTTAACACAAAGTTGAATGATTTTTACGTAACAAAAAAAAGAAAAATGACTTTTGCGTAATGAACACAAAATTGAATGACCACCCATAAATTTTACGGCAAAGGGCCAAATATACCCCTGTACTTTTGAAAATGGTCTAAGAATACCCCTCGTTATACTATTGGGCTATATATACCCCTCCCGTCATACTTTGGAATAAATATACCCTTATTTTGGATGGAGTGACACGTGTCAGCACCAGATGAAAACGACTCATTTCTTTTTTTACCCGATCCATTTTAAAAAAACCCACCACCCGACCCGTTTTAAAATTCAGTTTTTTTAAAGCATATATTTTGTAAAAATTAAAATTATTTTTTGTAAAAACTGAAAAAAAAAAAGGAATTTGCAAAAAATATATTTTTAAGTCTTTTCAGTTTTTTTTAAAGTATTTTTTTTGTAAAAACTGAAGAAAAAAAAATATTATTTTTTAAAATATCAGATTATCTTTATCAGATTATCAAAAAAAGAAATTTGCAAAACATATATTTTTTATTTTTTTCAGTTTTTTAAAGTATTGTTTTTTAAAAACTGAAAAAAAAAGATTTTGCTAAATATTTTCATTTTTTTTAAACTAATGCATATGTAGTCCACTGCTTTAGGAGACTCTTTTTTTTTTCAGTTTTTTTAATTTTTTTTTTTCAGTTTTAACAAAAAAAATACTTAAAAAAAAACTGAAAAGACTTAAAAATATATATTTTGCAATTTTTTTTTTCCAGTTTTTACAAAAACGAATTCCAATTTTTATAAAATATATGCTTTAAAAAAACTGAATTTTAAAACGGGTCGGGTGGTGGGTTTTTTAAAAATGGATCGGGTAAAAAAAAGAAATGTGTCGTTTTCATCTGGTGCTGACACGTGGCACTCTATCCAAAATAAGGGTATATTTATTCCAAAGTATGACGGGAGGGGTATATATAGCCCAATAGTATAACGAGAGGTATTCTTAGACCATTTTCAAAAGTACAAAGGTATATTTGGCCCTTTGCCGAAAATTTTACTCCCAATAATACTTTTCACTTTTAGGTGCGTCGTTCTAGGCTATGACTAAACGGAAAAATTATTTTGGTCAATTGAATTGAATAACAAACAAACACAACTTTAGGATGGTGGAGGAGTGGTGGAGCTCGTAACAGTGGTGGAGAAATATAGGTGGGTCTAGCGGCGAGGTAGTAGATTAGTTTAGGAAAAAGAAAAGAGGAAAAAGAAAAGAAGAAGAAAGAAAAAGAAAAAGAAAAAGAATGAGAATAAATAAAGCAAAACCAATTTAAGTTGTCTGATCAATTTTATCAAATTTGGACAATTTAAATAAAGCATTAGACATACATTTTTTACTCTTCATACGCTTTATTTTGTTGATAAAACACGCATAATCACGTAGATAAAAGGATTTGGTTGCAAGCTCAAGGGCCAAGGTATGTATCAAGTCTTTTTAAATATGTCATGATATTTATGTAAATGTGAAATTAAGTCACTAAGAGATAAAATTTAAAATTAAATTAATTTTATGTATTAGAAAATGTTATTCATTTGGAGGACAGACTAAAAAGAAGAGTAAATTTACCTTATCCCCATAACTTTTTAGGGTAAGGAAATATACTCCACTCGCTCTTTGAATGACAAAGGGAACCCTTACCTAAATGTGAAGCAAAAAATAAGCAAACGCTGGCCAAAATTTATAAAATATCATTACTCTCCCTTGCTTTGAAAAAAAGTCCCTTGTTTGGAGGGAATAGTTTAAGGATAACAAAAATATAATTTATCCAATTGTTAGTATGTATTCGTTATGAACGATCCTATCACAAAAAACTTGAGTCTGTAACCAAAGTAACACATAATTCAATTTAAAGAATCAAAGTAATGTAGAAACACAGGAACAGAACTATATACCCTGCGCTATATCACTTAACAACCCAGCCTAACGGTCGTTAGTCAGTCCAAATGCTTAATATTCATGTTGGATCTCTTCGTTGCTTTTGGATCAATTATTTTTAATAATCTTTCAAAATTAAAAATAATTCTGTGTACATAATATCCATTATCAAACCGATACGATGAAACATTATCAGATTTAGTATGAAAAAGTATTATATTATTTTACCGGTGAACAGGTAATGACAATTATTAGTGTAATTATCTGCATTTTTATAGATATTTCTCTTTGAATGAAAAAATTAATCATATTTTTGTTATCCTCAAACTTTTCCCTCCAAACAAGGGATAGTAATAATATTTTAATTTGTAAGTTTTGCTATGAGTTTTTAAATTTTTTGGGTTGACTTTTGGGTTAGAAGGTTGTCCTTTTCTATTAAAAAAGTTAAGGGTTATTATTTTTATACCCTAAAAGGTTATGGGTGTAAAGTAAAATTTACTCTAAAAAGAAAAACTTTCTAAAACTTACCCGCACCGAGTATTTATACACATTCGATATTTTAAGATTAATTTCTTAGTTAAATATAAATACCTGATACAAATAACTATTTACCCTAAGGGAATACTTAATTACCATGGCAATTCCAAGGTTTCCATACACCTTTTCCTACTCTTTGTATGCGGTAAAATTGGTTAGTGACAGTTGAACGAATGAGGAGGTGACACGTGGAGTTGAAAACAGGTAGGATGTGAGTCAGCAAATAGTTGATACCGGTTGCAAGCATGTGATCGGTGCTAGGTAAATTCCGAAGATAGGGTAACCGATAACAAAGATTTGAAGAATTGATATTGGATATCATTCAATGAGCAACCGTTACAAAGAATATCTGCATTTATAGCCAATCGTTATGCAACCATACATGACAGTTTTATTCTCATTTAAAAGGAGCTTAATTTGGGGATCTTGTTTCCCTAAATATGGCTATAAATAGGAGAATTAATATTCATTGTAGGACACGAAAAATATTTTGTACACAAAGGCTATATTCTGCTATCAAATTATATAATTACTTGCTTTCTTTTGTTCTTAATATTGTTCATACTACTGCTTCCGGAGAAGCTCATCATACCAGCAGGCTTGTATTTCTTTAAGTTATTTCAACATTCTTAATTTCATTCTCGTTTATTTCATATTTTTGAATCAAATTAATTCACGTGTCTATAAACCACATTACAAATTCAACTGTACCATTTTACAGGTAAACAGTTTGGCATCTACCGTGGGGCATAGACAATTGTGTAATTGCTTTGATCCATTTATTTGTTACTAACAAATTTTGATTCCTCTCTTAGCAAAAGAAAAATTAGATATGGCAGCTAACGATGTCAACAATTCCAATAATGTTGACGTACATAATGAACGTGAAGATGTGTTCTAACGTGATGATTCAACAGACGAAACCCGCAATGAAAGAGATGAAATCACTCCAGTTCGCAAAAGTCAAAATCCATAAAATGTGAGGAGTCCAACTCCTGATGATGCGGATGATGAACACGTCGTTGAAACGGTCAAATCTTGAGAGAGGAACAAAGGGCAATTATGGATCACCTCTCAAGACAAGATCAGGTGATGATAGAGTTGAAACAAGCGTTATCGAGTGCTTCCAATAATGCTAATGGAAGAGCTCATATTCCTCCCAACGTCCCTACAAATCAAACAGTTCAAAGAACCGGTAACGATGCTCCAAGGGAGGAGTTTGGTTCTGATGAGGCAGGAGGTACCGGTAGTGGATCTGGGAACGTCAACAACACAAACGACCCTTTCAAAAATGAGCGCATGAGATTCATGAGAGAAATGAATGAGAAAATGGACAAGAATGCACAGGAATTTCATGCTTGGATGGATCAGATCCCAGGAGCGCCGTCGATGTTAAAAGGACCAGATTCAAAAAAGTATATGCAGTGGCCATTTAAACCAAGTGCGGCTCCACAGTTAATCCTAAAGAGGTTTAAAATGCCGGATATTCCGAAGTATCATGGGACTTCGGATCCATATAAACATATCACGACCTATATTATGGTTGTAAAGAAAAATGACCTGGCCCAGCACGAGATCGAATCTGTTTTGTAAAAGAAGTTTGGCAAAACCCTGATGAAGGGTGTCTTAACTTGGTATTCTCTTTTATGTGAGCATTCCGTTGATTCTTTTGAAAATGCTTGCAGATTCGATTATTAAACATCATGTTGGAGAAAGAAAGGTCCAATCAAGAAAGGTTGATATATTCAAAATAACCCTAGGAGAATTCGAACTGTTGCAGGAGTTCGTGATCTAGTTTTAGAAGGAAAGGATGTTGTTTCCAGCAGTACCGGTTGTGTGGGCAGCGGAGGCATTTACAAAGGGGTCTCAATCCGTTGAGTTCGGATGTCTCTCAAAAATTGAAGGAAAGCTTGCTAGAATTTCAGGCAATCACATGAGCAAATGTTCACAATCGCTACGAGTCAAAGATCATAATAGAAGATGATCAACTGGGCTCCTCGATGTCTTCATAAGGACGGAATTGTGATTGAAATCAAGATAAATTTAAAAATGATTTTGATGCAGATCGGAGGTCCTCTTAAAGTCATTTTCAACCGTACGAGAGGGCCGATAGGCGTGGAAATAAAGGTTTTCAGTCATTTGATAAATTCGCTTCCGATGAAAGGGCGGATCATGGTCGAAACAGCAGATTGTTACAGGAGAAAGAGACGTCGGGGTCC
Source organism: Nicotiana tomentosiformis (assembly GCF_000390325.3). NCBI lineage: Eukaryota > Viridiplantae > Streptophyta > Magnoliopsida > Solanales > Solanaceae > Nicotiana > Nicotiana tomentosiformis. The sequence goes on from NC_090819.1 coordinate 20,543,672, forward strand.
CGAGATTCAATATATCCCAGATTATCTGACTACAACTTTAACATCAGCTTGGTAGAATTGATGTGGGCTATAAGGAATATTAAAGAAGTTAGGTTCCCTAAACCAATCCGATCGGATCCTTTCCAAAGGGGTCCTAATCTATGGTGTGAGATCCATAGAACTCATAGCCACAAGATTGGAGACTGCTGACACCTTCGTGAAGAAGTAACAACATTGTTGAAGAATGGTCACCTCAAGGAGTTTTTAGGTGACCACGCCAAGAACAACTATATGATAAACCAGGATATTGTTGAACCATCAAAATTGGATGCAGGGTCACCTTGTATGAAGATAAACATGATCTTTAGTGGAGACAAAGTAAGTGACATTCGGCAGCAAAGAAGACAAAGATATCGGTAACTCATGGCAAGAGGATCTGAGAGGTCTCAAAAGATGACATCACCTTTACGGAAGAAGATGTTGATGGACTTCTTCTACCGCACAATAATGCTCTGGTAATCTCTCTTAATGTTTTAGATTTCAAAATTAAACGTGTATTAGTTGATCCAGGAAGTTCAGCCAGCATCATATAATGGAGAGTTCTAGAGCAAACGAAGTTAACCTGAAACATAGTTCCAGCAACAAATGTTTTATATGGGTTCAACTTAACAAGTGTTATGACCTGAGGAGAAATTCTGCTGCCCACGTATATCTAAGGGCTAACGAAGACCACCTTGTTCGAAGTGGTAGATGGCGACTTGGGTTATAATGTGATCCTAGGGAGGCCATGGATACACAAAATGAAGGATTTTCCTTCAACATATCATCATCTATTGAAATTTCCCACATCAGAAGGGATCAAGAAGATCAAAGGAGATCAACCGGCTGCAACGGAGATGAACGCAGTGACTGTTTCCAGTAGCAAGGGTAAAGAAACGAGCAAATATCAATTACAAGAATCAGTACCTTCTTCCACCTCGATTGAAGATAATAAAGAAGAAGAGTCATCAGAATTTTATCAGGTACCGAGGTCTATTCAGATACCGAAGAAAACAGATGCGACCAAATCAACTGCAGAAGAGCTCAAACAAGTGGCCTTATTCGAAGAGTTCTTAGGAAGGAAGTTTCACGTAGGAACGGGTTTGAGTCCCGAACTCAAGTTAAAAATTACGGATTTACTAAAATGTAAGGTTGATTGTTTTGCATGGTCCCACTCAGAAATGAAAGGTATCCCATTGGAAGTAGCTGTCCACAAGCTGCGTTAGATCCTAACTTTCCTCCGATAAGGCAGAAGCAACGTCCGATAGCAAAGGGTAGAAACAGGTTTGTCAAGGAAGGGGTAACCTAATTACTAAATATATGATCAATTCGAGAGGTAAATTATCCCGATTGGTTAGCTAACGTAGTGGTAGTGCCTAAGAAGAAGAATAAATTTATAATGTGTGTAGATTATAAAGACTTAAATAAGGCATGCCTTAAAGACTCTTTCCCGTTGCCAAATATTGATCAAATGATTGATAATACGGCCGGGTATGAGTTAATGAGTTTTCTTGATGCTTATTCCGGGTATAATCAAGTTAGGATGGACTCAAAAGATCAAAAGCAGACTTCTTTTATCACAAATTTTGGAACATACTGCTATAATGTGATGCTTTTTTGTCACGACCCCAAAACCCTAACCATTCGTGATGGCGCCTAACACACTTGCTAGACAGGCCGGACATTACAATAATGAACCATCATAGCAGAAATGATATAAATAACATAAGTCTAAATCCTTAACATAGCAAAATAGTAAAAATACATGATAAATCCCGCAGAACTAGTAGATACAGAGTCATAAGCTCTAATACAAAAATACAAGTCTAAAATTGCCAAATACAATACTGTCTGAAATAAGGACAACAATACATAAGAAAAAAGATTCCAAGACTGCGGTCGAGAATGCAATTTTACCACGTCTCTCGATGATCAGCTCAACAAGCAACTCCGCAACTGATGACTAGGTCCAACACCTAGATCTGCACAATTAAGTACAGAGTGTAGCATGAGTATAATCGACCCTATGTACTTAGCAAGTATCATAACTAACCTCGGCGAGGTAAAATAAGCAAGAATTACAAATGATACTTGCTATAACCTGTACAGTTTCATAAATTCGGCAAGTACAGAACAATAATGTGATCAAGTCCTAAAGCACAGAAAGAATCATTTGTGTGTGTATGTGCACAATTACTCAAATACTCTGCTTAGTTAATGATCCAGCGTATAAAGATGATATACAAATAAGTCAGGTAGATAACACGGAAATTGCAAGTAAAGACGAAATGCAAAATCCAAACAGAAACTGGCAAGATTTTCCTCAACATTTTCATTTCCATACCAAACCACTGATCAGTTTTTCTCAAATCTGCGTGTACACCATCAAGAGAGAAACATGATAGGGTGACCCTAGGGGGATGGATCCATATCCACATGCAGCACGGACAAATTCAACGTGCTATCAGTCTGGCTGTCACGACCTCAATTTCCCAACTTAGGATGTCGTAATGACACCTAGTCTTTAAGACTAGGTAAGCCTAACATATATTAAAAGATAGCAGAAACAATAACTTAATCATCAAATTAAACTGTTAAACTATTATGATAAAACCTCAAAAGATATAACTAATAAATAACTCCCAAAATCTGGTGGAACTGAATCATAAGTTCTACAAGAGTACACTAATAGTCTCGATATACAGTACTATTTTAGAACAAAAAATAAACAGTAATACAATTAAAAGTAGAAGGTAACTTCGAGGCATGCGAACGTCGAGCAGATGTACCTTGAAGTCTACAAAAATAGCTAGTCAATCACTGGCATCCAGCACGGCCAGATGTACCTGGATCTGCACAAAATGTGCAGAAGCGTAGTGTGAGTACACCACAACGGTACCCAGTAAGTATCAAGCCTAACCTCGGTAGAGTAGCGCTGAGGCTAGGTCAAGACACCTACTAGGATAAGAAAGCCAAACATAATATACCATTGTCTAATAATGAAAAGTGTTGAAGTAAATGACAGATAAGCAGTTCAATAATGTAAGCTAACAACAAAAATTTAAGCGGTAAAGGCAACAATTAGTGAACATACAATGAAACAACAAGTAGTCAATCACGGACAAATACAAGTGAGACAATGAAGAAAACAACAAGAACTGTTCAACCAACAAGCCTCTTTTAGCATGGAATTTACAACAAGAATCACAACTGAGGTACCGCCTTACATTCACATTTAACAATTTCAATCACAATCTTTCCTTATATCACCATGTGAGCCTTGCATTTGTTTTTTAAAATATTTTTTCGAAATAGCTACACGCATTTTAACCCCCTTATCTCACTGCATGACTTCAAGTAATTCCCTTACTAGTAACATGCATATCAATTCCCACCTTATCTTACCGCATGCATATCAACCCCTTTCCTTGTACCACCGCATACGTATCAATATCACAATATAATAATCAATCTGCACCACAAGTGCCCATATGCCACAACTTGTCAAAATCAACAATACCAATTTTTTCACAACAAATAGCCCTTGGCTTAACCATAATATGTACGAGAATTTCAATAATGAAAAAATAAAATAAAAATGCTCAATAAGGAAAGATATCTCAACAATCCACATCTTCAACTTTAATGTGATAATAGCTTTCACAACTTCAATGTCAATAACCCAACAAGAAGATAATTCCCATGAAATATCAACTTCAAGTAAGAATAATGCAACAATAAAGAGGTAACAAGACAATAAGGGAGGTAACAACTTCAACTACAACATATGAGAGCAAATATAACAAAGTAAGAGATAGAACAAGTGCTAACAACGTCAAATAGAGCATGTAAGAGTAAACTAACAATGAAAGGTATAACATGTTATGACAATAATTAAAAGCATGGAAAGAGTTTAAATAGTTTAAATCAGTCAAATACCATATTTTGTCCGTGTACACACTCGTCACCTCGTGTACACGTCTTCCACATAATACAAGTAGCACAATCAACCCAAATCATAAGGGATAGTTCCACCACACAAAGTTAGGCAAAATACTTACCTCAATTAGGCCGAATCCACCCTTGAATATAGCTTTTCCCCTAAAATTTTCCTCCACACGGCTCAAATCTAAGCAAAAGCAACTTAATATTATCAAACAATGTAAGGGAAACCAATTACAATAGATAAAGCTTTGACCTTTACACAATTCCCAAAAAGTCAACCCGAGGCTCGCCCGATCAAAATTCGGGTTCAGGTAGATTCCGACTATCCATAACCCCACGTTCCATATATGTGTTTTATTTTCAAATCCGAGTTCAGATCGACTCTCAAAACTCAAATCTTCATTTTTTAAAACTTTGACTACTCTTTGATTCTCATAAATTTGATGTTAAATCTAAGATATAATCATAAAATATAGTTAAAAATTGATGAGAATCACTTACCCAATATTTTTAGATTAAAATCCCCTCTCCAAATTGCCTCCTACCGAGTCTAGGTTTCTAAAATGCGAGAAAATAATATATCCCGACTCCCAGCCTTTTTGTTCAGTTGCAGATGTCACAATTGTGACACTGGGTTCGCAATTGTGAACCCTCGCAATTGCGAACAATTTCTTATAAATGCGGCTACTGACAACTTAAGGGGGACTTCGCAAATGCGACATTGGGTTCGTAATTACGAATCATGTCCCATTTGCAAGTGCGACAAAATATGTCGCAATTGCGAGTCTACCTAGATTGGCCTATGTTTACAATTATGAGTGAGACATCGCTATTGCGATACCGGCCCTCACCTGTTCACTTCACAATTCTGAGGCTGGTGCTCGCAATTGTGACATCAGATCACCAGCACACCAGCAAATTTTGTTTCAGTCCAAACTATTTCGAATCACGTTCGAAACTCATCCGAGCCCTCAAGGCTCCAAACTAAACATCCACACAAGTCTAAACACATCATACAAACTCACTTGCATGATCAAAAAACAAAAATAATATCTAGAACTATGATTCGGACATATAAACACATGAATTTCAAAGAAAAGTTCAAGAACCTCTAGAATTGCAACCAAGCATCTGAATCCTATCAAATCAACTCCAAATGACACCAAATTTTGCAGACAAGTTCTAAATAACATAACGGACCTATTTCAAGTCCCAAAACTAAATTTCAAACCCGATAGCCAAATGTCAACCTACGGTCAAACTTAAGAAATCTTTTAAACCTCAAATTGCCAACTTTCGGCGAAACAATACAAATCAACCTACGGACCTCCGAATTCGATTCCGGGCATACTCCCAAGTCCAAAATCACGATACGAACCTATCGAAGCCATTAAAATATAGTTCTAGTGTCATTTTAACAAAAGTCAAACTTGGTTTAATATTTCCAACTTAGGCTTTTAAGCTAAGAACCAAAGGGTCCAAATCAACCCAAAACTTTCCCGGAACGAAACTAACCGATCCCGAAAATCATAAAGCCATAAATACACATGTGTGAAGTATAAAATGGGGAAACAAGGTACAAATACACAAAACGACCAGTCGGGTCGTTACACCGGCATGGTCACAGGTTTAATTTCATAATCTGTCCGCCGTGGTCACATGCATAACAACACAATCTGCCCAGCATGATCACAGGCATTACAACATAATCCACCTGGCGTGGTCACATGCATAACAACACAATCTGCTCGGCATGATCATATGCATAACAACACAATCTGCCCGGCGTGGACACAAATATCTAGTCCAAATTATATCATGCATAAGTAAATATACAAGAGCACATGTATATGATCAATGAATATCAGATTTTATGCTCCTGAACTGGTATAAGTGACATGCTAATGTGTATGTATGTGAAAAGTGTGCTATCATAGCTCAAATCAGAAACTTCATCACGAAAATAGCAAATATCAAGTTCAATCAGGAGATTAGCCTCTATGTAATCTCAAAACATGGATCAAATAGCTCACAACAATGTACAACTATGAGAAACTTCATAGCTTAAAGCTTAACAATCAATTCAAGGCATGTCATAGCCTAAGCATTACCCCGAGCATGGATAAATACACCAGTGCTCACACATGGGCTCAATCCCCACATACATATGCACCCATAGCATGTAGCTATCACAAATAACTCAGGCAACTAATTCCTAAACCAAGTTTATGTAAGAAACTTACCTCAAGCAAGCCAAGCCTCTACTCCAACAAGCCCTTCCCGCATGAATCAACTTCTGGACGAAAGGAATCTAGCCAAATGAAGTTAATATAATCAATAAAAACTATAGGAATTGATTACAACTGATAAAACTAAGATATTTAACCAAAATCAAAAGTCAACCCCGGGATCGTACCTCAGAACCCGACAAAATTCATAAATTTTGAACACCCATTAAAATATGAGTCCAACCATACAAAAATCACCCAATTCCAATAACAAATCGACCCTCAAATCATCAAACCTCACTCTCCAATGACATAGTCCAAAACCCCCAAAATCCCACCTTAAATCCTCATAAATTAGGTGTAATAATCACTGGGTAATCAATAACTAACACTAAAAGTGATTAAAGATCACTTACCCCTACAATTATGATGAAAAGTACTCCAAAAATCGCCTTAGACCGAGCTCCACAAATCCAAAATGAGAAAAATGGCCAAACCCCTCATTTTTAACATCTGCCTAGCGATTCTCGCATCTACGGCTCCCTAAATTGCACCTGTGATACCGATTTTGCAGTCAAAATCCTGCATCTGCGGAACCCACTTAAATCCCGACGATGCGCATTTGCGGTCCCTTATCCGCACCTGCGGGACCGCTTCTGTGACTGACATTCTGCATCTGCAGACTCCCAGGCCTCCGACCATTCTCCTCTTTTGGGATCACCTTCCCATATCTGCAGGCTCGTAGATGCGTAAAATTCCTCGCACCTGCGCTCTTCCCTAGGTTAAGCCAAACTCCGCTTCTGCGGACCCATCCCCACAGAAGCACATCTGCTTCTGCGAAAAACCTTGTGCATCTGCGACCATTCCCCCAGCCAGGCCAACATCGCACCTACACACAAAGGGCCGCATCTGCGGTCAATCCCACCATATGTGCAAAAACACCTGAAGATAGATTTCTTCAACAAAACCTCTAAGTCCAAATGTGATCCGCAACTCATCCGAAATACGTTTGAGGTTCTCGGAACCCCAACCAAATATTCTAACAAGTCCTAAAACACAATACGAACTTACTCAAAGCCTCAAATCACATCAAATAATAGCAAAATCATAAATCACACTCCAATTCAAGCCTAATGAAACTAATGAACTTCCAACTTCTAAAACTCATGCCGAAACATACCAAATCAACTCTGAATGATCTCAAATTTTGCACAATAATACCAAATGACACAACATACCTCTCAAATTTTAATTCCAACTTCCAGAACTAAAATCCGAACCCGATATCAACAAAGTCAACTCTCGGTCAAATATTTCAACCTTCCAAACTTTCCAACTTTTGCCAAAAAGCACCAAATCAAACTACGGACCTCCAAATCAACATCCTGTCATACGCCTAAGTCCAAAATAAACATACGAATCTATTAGAACTATGAATATACCATTCTGGAGTCGTCTATACAAAATTTAAACTCCAGTCAACTCTTTCAACTTAACCTTCTAACCTTGGGACTAAATATCCCAATTCACATAGAAACTTCCCCCAAAACTAATCCAATCATCCCGGAAAGTCACATAAACACAAATGAATATATAAGAAGCAATAAAATAGAGGGACAATAATATAATACACAAAATGACCGGCCAGGTCATTACACTTTTGGGCTTAAAAATGCCGGAGCCAATTATTAGAGGCTTGTTAATAAAATATTTGAAAAACAGATAGGAAGACAATGAAATTTTATATTGACGACATGTTAGTTAAGTTTTTTAAAGCAGGAGATCATCTAAAATATCTCCAAGAGACATTTGATATTTTGAGAAAATACAACATAAAGCTCAACCCGGAGAAGCGTGCCTTCGGAGTTGGCTCCGATACGTTCTTGGGGTTTTTGGTCTCTCAAAGAGTAATCGAAGTAAACCCCGATAAAATCAAAGCCATCGAGGATATCCTGGACTAGTTAACAAGTGTGAAGGAAGTACAGAGGTTGACCGGTAAATTGGAAACTCTAAGCAGGTTAATATCGAGGTCTTCGGAGAAGTGCCATCACTTCTTTTCACTTTTGAAAAAGAAGAACGATTTCGTGTGGATCTGGAATTCCAACATGCACTGAAAGATCTAAAAAGGTATTTGTCTAGCTCTTCTTTGTTGTCAAAACTGGATGAAGGTGAGCAACTACTAATTTATCTGGTGGTCTCAGAAGTAGCGGTAAGTGTTGTTTAGGTCCGGGAAGAAGAAGGTACACAATTTCCCGTTTATTATGTTAATACAGTATTATCAAGAGGAGAGACACGATATCCGCACCTTGAAAATTTGGCCTTAGCTCTCGTAGTTGCCTCTCGAAAGCTTAGGTCTTATTTTCAATGTCATCCTATAGCCATTGTGACAACCTTTCCCTTGAGGAATATCCTTTATAAGCTTGAGTTGTTAGGTCAGTTGGCTAATTAGGCAGTCAAAGTTAGTGAATTCGACATTGAATACAAGCCTAGAACTGCAATCAAATCACAAGTTTTGGCCGACTTCGTGGTTGACGTTAGTCCGGGATTAATGCCTTTAGATGCTAAAGAAGCAGTGTTGGTACCAGGTACGGTATCAAGATTTTGGACCTTGTTTACAGATGGAGCTTCCAATGTAAAAGGGTCCGGTCTCGGGGTAGTATTAATCACTCATTTGGGGGAAACCCTTAGACAGGCCATTAGAACTGTGTCACAAACTAATAATGAAGTCGAGTACGATGCTTTGGTTGTAGGACTTGAATTAGCTCAGGGATTAGGTTCCGAGGTCATTGAAATAAAGTGTGACTCCTAGCTAGTGATGAACCAAATATACAAAAATTTTGACATCAAGGAGGGGCGCATGCAACAATACGTAAACAAGGTTGAAGAATTACTTTCCTGGTTCAGGGAGTGGTCAATAATCCACATTCTAAGGGAGGAAAACATTAAGGTAGATACATTAGCCAATTTGGGTTCGTCCACGAAAATGAAAGGATCCAGTTTTGTTGCGGTAAGTTCAATTGTTGCATTCAGTGTTGGATGCGGACGGCTACTATGAAGTTAACTCAACCAAATTAATTTGGGATTAGAGGAATGAGTTTTTAGAATATCTAAGGCATGAAAAATTTCCTAAAGACCCAAAATCATCCCGGGCACTACAGACCAAGGCAGCTCGTTACTGTCTTGTTGACGGACAATTATGCAGGAGGTCATTCCAAGGACTATTAGCTTAGTGTTTAAGGACATCGCAGGCTGAATACAAGATCAGGGAAGTTCATGTAGGAGTATGTGGAACCATTCTGGTGCAGACTCGTTGGTTCTCACGTTAATAAGAGTTGGCTACTATTGGCCCCGAATAGAGCAAGACACAAAGACATTTGTACAGAAGTGTGATAAATGTCAATGCCATGTACGATTAATTCATCAACCGGTGGATATTTTGCATTCGGTGGTTTCACCATGACCATTCATTAAATGGGAGATGGACATAGTCGGTCCCTTACCATAAGGACCTGATAAAGTAAATATTTTTTAGTTTTAACTGATTATTTTACTAAATGGGTTGAAGCAGGTGCTTAACAAATTATCGGATAACGAAAAGTGATCGATTTTATATGGGATCATGTCATGTCGTCTGCCGGTTTGGAATACCAAAATAAATTGCTTATGACAATGGGTCACAGTTTATAGGTTCCAAAGTCACAAAGTTTTTGGGAGGATTGAAGATCAAACGAATTAAATCTTCACCGTACCACCCGAGTGCTAATGGAAAGGGGGAATCAACGAATAAGATAATAATCCAAAACCTTAAAATGAAGTTAGAAGATACTAAAGGAAAATGGCCAGATGAGCTACCGGGTGTGTTGTGGGCATATCGGACAACAGCGAAGTCGAGCACGGGTGAAACACCCTTCTCAGTTATTAACGGTTCAAAGGCTTTGATTCCGATAGAAGTGGGGGAACCAACTCTAAGGTCTTCCCGAGCAAACGCGGAGACAAATAATGAAGCATTGTTGCCTAAACTGGATCTGCTTGAAGAACACCGGAATCTGGCATATGTGTGGATTGTGGCACAAAAGCAAAGGATGAAAAGGTATTACAACCGCATAGCAAATTTCTGATATTTCAAAGTTGGGAATTTGGTTTTGAGAAAGGTTACTCAAAGTACTCGAGAAGTTAACGCCGGGAAGCAGGAACCAACATGGAAAGGACCTTACCCGATTTCAGCTATAATTGGTAAAGGTTCATATCAATTGAAAAATCAAGATGGAGTTAAATTTCCAAGCAATTGGAACACAACTCACCTCAAAAGGTACTATTGATAATGATCCTTCCTGGTACTAAAAATATGTGTTGCACTCTTTCTTTCTTCGTCTAGTTTTTGTCCCAATTGGATTTTTCTGGCAAGGTATTGAATGAGGCAGCAATGTAAAGCATACGACGAAGAAAGGGTCATCCGCAAAAACAAGACTTTCAGTGTTCGAATTCTCATACTTAGCATCTGAACACTGGTGGAATTGTTATATATGACAACACTAAAAGTGTTACGAAGATTGGGGACTGTTAGAACCTGGATCAATGTCTTATCAGGACCACAAACTGTATGATAAGCCCTGTAGAAATAAGTTGTACAAGTTAGCCACATGTATTGGCAGTTTTATTTACTTAACCAAAAGAATGTTTATGTAAATGTACTTTTAAAGATAAAGGGAATAAATCAAAGTCCTTTTATTTTTATCTTATTTCTTGTATGAATGATAAATTAATTTACTTTATCATTTGAAAGTTAGTTAAAACTTCAAATGCTTGTGCCGGAATGAACAAGGGATGTTCTCTTCAACAACACCGTAAACATAATGGCCCTCTCTTATGAAACCCTCATAGTCAAAGAATAGATTTTGAAAGTATTTATGCTCGTAGTCAAAAGATATTGGATGTGAAAAGATTCCCGAAGCTATGTTAGTTAAATGAAAAAGAATACTTCTTTCATTAATTATAATTCCAAACTCAATAAAGAAGTGTTGGCATAGTTACAAAAGAAAAGAAAAATATATACATTAATTTTTGCTGCCAGAACCCGAAGGGAGAGAAGAGTCTTCATTTTCTTTATTGGGAGAAGGCTGTTCCGCTTTCGAATCATGGCCTTCATCTTATCTCCATCTTCTTCAGCTTCCTCTTTGGTTCCCGAATACTCGGAGTTAGTATTCGAGGAGTCAGAAGTAGTGGACCGATATGGGAGGTTCTTGAGAGCGGTTGTCTCTAGTTCACGAGCTTTGGAAATGTAGTCATCAATGTTTGCAAGGCCTTCTTTGGCCTCCTCAGAATTCTTCCTCTCTGTATGATATATGGCATAGATTTTGTCGAAGAGGATAGAATCATCTTGGTCTTGGAGTTTAGCTTGGAGTTTTTCAATCTTGAATTGGAGCTTTTCATTTTCAGCTTTCATAATGCTGATTTTGGAATCAAACACAACATTGGTGGTCGACTGAAGTTGATTCTGCTCCATGGCCCTTTTGAGCCTTTCTCCATTTTTGATCTCTTCTCCTCGGCAACATTGGCCTCCTCGGTTTTGGAGTGTAAGCTAGCCTCTAAGTTGTTGACTTGCTCCATGAAAGCAAACTCACGCTCGGCGGCAGCAGTCACAGTATCATGTAGGTTAGCCCACTTAGCCTTTGCATCCTTAAGGTTTTCATGCAATTGAGCGGCCACTTGGATGTGGGCCATTCTATCTTGCTCGGATTGCTGCAAGAAGGCCTCAAGATCATCCATTTGAGAAATTTTTGTTTCCATCACCGAGAGGCACTCAGCAAGCTAACTCCGTTCAACCAAAAATTGATCTTGTTCTGAAGTAAGTGCTTGTTTATCCAAGGTCAACCTTTGCAGGCCTTCAGAAGCAAGAAGGTTAGCCAGAAGAGATTAAATCTAAGGTTATTAATTCAAAATATAACAAATGAAGAGGGGTGGGGATGATTATATTGACACCTGTGCCGAGCAATGCATGTTATTGTTTAACAGACACTCTGTAGAAAGAGAGTCCATTTTTTTCAATCTTTTTCTGTGGCTAGCGGCTTCAGATAATTAGAAAGCGCCATCGGCTTGGAATGTATATGGAACTCATTCGAACCCGTAAGGATGGCATTTTGTTTTCCATTAGGGTCTTGAGTGGGTGCCGAGTAAGTATTTCCTAAATTTTCATGGTCGGGTGACCGTAGGGAAGGGGCATCTTCCATCCGTTCTGATGGCACCGGCGGAGTGGTAGCAGTTGGTATAGAAGGAGAGGTAGTTGTTATTGGCTCAAAAGTCGGTGGTGGAGGAACATCAGGGACTGAACACCTTTGACAAGAGGTGTCGATAGGAGTTGCAAAATGGGAATCGACATTTTCAACCAAATCCATTTCCCTAAAGAGTCTCTGGACTTCCCCCGGTGGTGGTGTTCGAGGCTCTCCCGACTGAGCATCTGGTTGAGCTGATGAAGGTCTTTTTCTTCTCTGAAGGGCAACCACTTTATCATCGGTTTCTTCATCATCAAGGATCACTGTGGCCGGTCCGGTTGGCGTTTCTTTCACTCTCTTCTCCCCAATCATAGCCGAGGAGGTACGTTTCCTCTTTAGTTTCTTGTTTTTGGGATGGGGACTCCGGGAGGAGGCACCTTCACCAGAAGCGAGAGTAGATTCACGAGCTCTCCTCCGAATAAGGAAATTTTGCAGTACCCGTTCGGCTTCCACCGGTCATCGAGAGACTCGATGTCGGGGGTAAAACAATGGATCCCTTAGGAAGTCCTGTATGGTACAAAAAGATCTTGAACCCGCGGTGGTTCCCAATGAGTAGCTGGAATAAGGAAAATATAAACTTAGTAACAATAGAAGGTCTTTTTAAACATAGAAAGAAAAAGATATCCGAAGACTTACGAAAAAGATTCCATGATTCAGGAAAGACAGGTGTTGTGGTCGGGAGGATGTCCCTGATAGAAATGATAACGAACCGTTCCATCTATCTACAGTCATTGTCGTCGTCAATGCTGGTAAGAAGGGCATGATGACTGCGTTTGCGAAGTTTTAGCACACCCCCACAGAAGATCTATGGGGAATAGAGATTCATTATCTGATAAAGGATTAGGGTTTCTCCGATTTCAAAACACAGTTGGCGGAGGCAAGCCTCTGTACACCAAACTGATTGGCCTGCTTGTGCCAAATAGATTTGGTACCGGTGAGAAAATTTCAAAATTAGTGGGTCGATTTCTTTACCCACTCCCAAGGTGAAGGTATGTATAAATATACATGAACCCTAGTTTGGATAACGTGACCCTTTTTATTTCATCAGGGGTAATGATTTCAATATTGTTCCATGCTTTCTTCACAACAAGGATGCTGGAACGATGAATGAAAGAAGGGTACCCACGAACAGGTCAGTGTCTGTCACTTTTGGGGTTAATGAGATATTTTTGTTCTTGAAAAATAGATTTTGTGGTAAGTTGAAGGGGTATGATGGAGTTCACGGTAGGAGGTTCAGACTCAACATAAACCTTTTTTTATTTTGTTCTTCTTTGGGCCTCCACGGAAGAGAAGGCCAGAGTTTTCGATGGCGACGTGGTCATCTTAATGATTTTACTGAGAGGATTGAATTTTGGAAGTAGGGTTCTTAGATAAATCAGAGAAGAAAAAGAAGTTGTAAAGGTAGAGAGTAAAAATATGAGTACAATTTTACGTGTGTATAAACTACGTTAGAAATTCAACTGTATAATTTTACGAGTAAACACACTTCCTTTTCCAAATCTTGAGCTATTGTTTTTTGACAAGGCAGAGATGATGACGAGATTTTATTTCGGATCAGATATGGATAATGTGGACATAAATCCAAAACTATTAATTTGACATACTTATACTTAATACATAGAGCATACCAATAGGGTTACTTTCACTGATGGTCATTGAACTATCTTCCAATTTCACTAAAGTCATTCAATTATTTTTTGTCACGTAAAAGTAACTAAACTTTATCATTATCACTTAAAAATTATTTTGCCTCAAACCCCTATTATAAATATGACATGGCATAAAATTTAATAAGAAAAATCCAAAAATAAATGCCACATAAGCTTAAATGGGTCATACCCACTTTAGATCCATGTCTCCCTTAATGAGATTTGACCCAAAACCCAAATGGGTTTCGATAAAAAAAAAAATTAATTCCACATTAGTTTAAAATGATTATCGTATACTCAAAGTTTTTGCCTTTTTTGTTACATAATGCACATTCATAATTATTCTATACTAAAATAATCTATGCTAGAAAATTCTTATTTTGTTTGTATGCACTATCCGAGTCATTTTATAACTCTATTGAAGCTAAAATACTATTGTATCCAACTCACATAACATATTTATAATTTTCTAGTGAAGTTAAAATACAGTAGTATAAAAAGGCAAAAATTTTATAGTATAGGATAATTATTTTAAACTAATGTGGAATTAATTTTTTTTTAATCGAAACCTATTTGGGTTTTGGGTCAAATCTTATTAAGGAAGACATGGATCTAAAGTGGGTATGACCCATTTAAGCTTATGTGGCATTTATTTTTGGATTTTTCTTATTAAATTTTATGACATGTCATATTTATGGTAGGGGTTTGAGGCAAAATAATTTTTAAGTGACAATGATAAAGTTTAGTTACTTTTAAGTGACAAAAAATAGTTGAATGACTTTAGTAAAATTGGAAGATAGTTCAATGACCATCAGTGAAATTAACCACATACCAACGTCATCTTATGTTCTCTAATTAATATTCTAATTCTCATAATTGATCAACATTGAAAATTTTCTTTAGGTTATTCATTATGCTTTATTTATTATTAGGTGGAAAAACATAATGAATCTTTTATATTCTATATACGGTTCTTTTAAACATGTAGCTGAAATAAATATTTTTGTTCAAATTCAGAGTCTATCTATCAACAATATTCAATATTTTTGTAACGGCGGTCAGTTTTTAGTTTCTAAGTGACAAAATGGGAATCTCTCCTGTAGACATGTAAGCTTGTTTAGAACAAATTTTCTCCTTGTCTGACCATTTTATTTTATGTGGCATAATTTAGCCGGTCAAAAAGTTCAAGAAATATACCATGAAATTGTGTGGTTAAAAAACCAATCCATTAAAGATAAAAATAAGAAGTTTAAAATTAAATTATTTTTAAATATAGAAATATATTTTTTTTATAAATAAACTGATAAAGAAATAAAACTGAGGAAGAGTAAATCATTTTAATAATTACTAATACTTCCTCCGTTTTAAATAGATTATCATAGTTTGACTTAACATAAATTTTAATTAAAAAAAAAAGACTTGTGAGATATTTAGTCGTAAGTAAGTCATATATTTGTATGACGGTAAAACTTTTGAAATTTGTGGTTTAAAATTTACGTGGTTATAAATACTTTTATTAAGAAAAATTAAAAAGTGTCAATTATTTTAAAACGGAATAATAATGAAATGATGTTATTCGTTTTGAAACAAAGAGAACGTGGTTTTTGTCTCTTAAAATTATTAACTATAGATAATTGAGCATTTCTCGAGAAGATCCTTCATTATGCTTGTGCGCGGCAAACGTCAATGCACATACTAGAAAAGAGAGAACGATATATTTACCGTAGCTGAAATTTATATTAACTTAACCATCATTTGTACAAGCAAACCCAAAATTACTGTCTAAACATCAACGCAAAGTAAAAAAGAGGAAATAAAGAAGAAGAAGCGTTACAATCAAACATTAAAATGACCAAACAGTAGACGAATATAAAGAGGAACTGCCTTTTTTAAAAATAAATATTGTATCACATTTAATTTGATGTAGTACGTCTGGATCGGATCTTGACCATAAGTGGGTGGGCCATTTCACAAGAGAGTTTCAATACCTCAGATAAGTCAACGTTGCTACCGGGCCCAAACTCGAATTCGTGCAAAAGCGTTGCAACCCAAAAAGTGACTGTGGTCAAGCCAAGTGTCTTTCCAGGGCAAGATCGCCTTCCGGACCCAAATGGTGCCAATCTTAGGTCAGACCCTAACACCGAGAAATCAACGTCAGTATGAGCTTTGGACACGAACCTTTCGGGCTTAAACGTAAGAGGGTCGGTCCAAACTTCTGCATCCCTCGTGATGGCCCACATGTTCACCATGGCCGTGGTCCCAGCCGGCACGTGATAACCATCCACTATGGTATCCGTTATCGAAAGCCGGGACCATGACAATAATGGGCCAGGAGGGTGCAACCTGAGTACTTCTTTTACTACCGCAGGTAAATATGTCATCTCTGTTATGTCGGATTCTGTTACGGCTCGTGATCTACCGACGATTCTGTCTATCTCGGCTTGGACTTTTGACTGAACATTCGGATGAAGGACAATTCGTGCTAATATCCACTCTAGCAACACTGTCACGGTGTCAGTCCCCCTAAATATCATTTCCTGCAAATACGACACATAAAAGTAAACGTCAATATTTATACACTTATGATGTGAAAATTAGTAAAAAGTAATTACACATAACAAGTGCAAACTAATATCCAAAAAAAAAGATAGATAACTAGTTGCAGCCTATTTCGATTATGGTTCGTTATTCTTCTATAAATCCCCACAAGCAAAAAGAATATTAATTAGCATTTTGGACATATTAGATATTTTTTTTACGTATTTAAATAAAAATAGAATCGAAGAGCAAATGCGCCATGGTCCCGATTAAAAAAGAAGAGAAATAGAAGAGGTAGTTTCTTCCAATCCAATTGTGATTATGAAATCATAAACGTGCTGATTCCAAGTGTGTTACTGCCTGCATTGACCTAAGTTATTTTTTTTCACATGAAAGATTTATTTTTACACGTAAGAGATCTATCTTTTACACATAAGAGATCTAAAAAGATTTTTTTCTTAAATTATAAATTGTAAAAGGGAATGATGTATAAATAACACCATCAAATGAGACGGAGTAGCCAAAAGATATTAAGGAGCAAAAATTCTCGAAAAGGACTAGTCATTTAAGAAGAAAAAGAACTGGTTAGTTATGTTCGTTTTGTTTTGTATTCCCTATGTTTCGAAAAGAATGAACCTATTTTCTTTTAACTCAGTTCCAAAAAAAATGACCTTTTCTAAATTTAAAAAGAATATAACTTTAATCTTATAATTTGACTCTTAATGAAACGATATATAACTACACATATATATATATAAATTATTTTAGATCACGAGTTTCAAAATGCTTTTTCACCTTAAATTCCGCGCTAATTGACACGAAGTTCGCTTACCCAAAGTACTGCAATCATATCAGATTCTGATAAACTCTCTGAACCTTGAAGAGATAGCAAAACATCCACAAAATCACGATGATTTTCACCAGATTGAGCCTTATGTTCCTCAATAATCCTTCTCACAAACTTATTCACTTTTGGCACAATCTCTGAACACCTCTGTTTAATTTTCTGTGGATCAAATTCAGATAACCAAGATAAATGGTCAGACCAATTAAGCATACCCAATAATTCATACCCTTCATCTACCAATTTTATCAACTCCTCAATCTCCATATTACAAGAATCAAGATTGTAAAATTTTCCAAAAACAGAAGACATCATATTATTTAAAGAAGCCAATTTTAAACCATCTCTAACACGTAAAATGTCATTTGGACTGTCTTTAAACATAGTAACTAATTGTTTTGCAATTTGGGACCTTGGTTTTTCAGAGGCTATAATTTGCTTAGGAGAAAAAAGATGAGCAGCTGAAATTTTTCTAAGTGTTCTCCAATAAACACCATAAGAAGCAAAGCCAATTGCTCTATTAAACATTAGCCTATAGGCTGATTCTTTAACTGGACGATCAGCGAAAACTGAACTGTTGAGTATTTCTTTTGCTACATCTGGATTACATGTAACAATGACTCTTGTTTCACCTAGGCTAAAAGACATTAAACGTTTGGCTTGTAAATTTTCTGCCATGGCTAATATTTTGTGGTGTGCTAAACCAACCATAAGGTTTATACTTCCTATTATAGGAAACCCTTTTGGGCCTGGAATTGGTTTTGACACTAAAGAAGAATTATTTTTCAATTTGTGTTTGCCCCAAGCAGGACCACCAGGGTAAGACCAGTAAATAAGGTTCATAACTAGCCAAATGAGAACAAGAAAGAGTGGGAAAATAATTGAGTTTAAGGAGGAGAAAGATTTGCATTTTGAAGCTAAAGCAAAAACCCAAAGGCTTTCTATGTCTGTTCTCATGATTCTTTTGGGAGGAAAGATTTATATGATAGAGAGAGAGAGAAAGGGAAGGAGTGAGAAGGAACTATATTTGGTGTAGGTGTATTAATGAAAGAGGTATTGGCTGGTTTATATAGAGGAGCAAATGGAACTATAGTTGACAGCAGGAGAGTATAACTGAATTATTTTTAATTTTAAAGGTCGTATGATGGATGAGCAAAATCTAATCCTGAGATAAAAATTCAGTATCATCTTATCCCTTATTTGGTTACTAATTATGAGATAAGTTATTCCGAGATTAAAAATTGTACCGAGATAACTTATATCTGCTAGAAGGTAGAATAGTAATCTCAGGATAAAACAGTAAATTTGGTAATCCCAACATTAATACAACATATCAAACAGTGAATAAGAAATAATACCAGAATTAAATAACTAATTCCAAAATAACTAATCTAAATATAACTATATCAGCATAACTAATCCCAACATAAACGTGACTTCAAATCATACGGCCCTTACTTTATTCTTACGGAGTACCATTTGTCCTCCGTCCTCTTTTATGTGAATATGTAAGAAATTAAAGAAGAGTTTTGATATATAGATCAAATATATGCAAAGTAACAAAATTATTCGGTTAAATAAACAGAGATGAGAGTTTCATGTCTTTACATTTCCTCTTTTCTTATAAAAGAATTAACTTTTAAATCAAATGGGTCGCAAAAAATCACGTCATTAAGAGAAATTGTAAATACTAAGATTAAATAAGTTTCAGAAAGAGAACAATGTTATTTATTTGAGACTTATTTATTAAGAAAGAAAGTATATGAAAATGGGAGAGGAGTAACATAGTTTTTGTTGAGGTCAATGTCACGAGGTCGTCTTTTGCGCCACTATCGGTGATGTGGCAATGGCATGCTTGAGAACTTGAGAGATCCACAGTTATCTTATTCAGTTATTCTGGATATCTAACAAACCCTTCTTGTTTATCTGCCTATTCATCTTTTACCCTGATTTAATTTTGTTTACCCGTAAAACGGTACAATTGAATTTATACGTGGTTTCTAGACAAGTGAACTAATTTGATCCTGAAATAATATAATAATCGAAAAAATACGCAGTACTTAACCTTGGCATGTAGATGAAATAGCAAAGATAGTGATTCCGTGAACACGGTTTTTCGAACACAGCAATAATGGGATCAGAAAGCAAGAGAATGAAATTGTATAAAGTTTTGTATAAAATATAATATATGTTCTTGCCAGAAACTTTGTGTGTCATACAATGATAACTGAGCTCACTATTTATAGCTATGTCTAGTGAAGAAGGTCCTAGGATCGTACCCTCCTTTAATATGAATTATGAGAATCATTGATTGAGATATAACGTTGAGTATAAATGCCAAATTCTCTGTAACGCTCTTAATGCTGTAGAATATTCTGTAGTAAATGCTACCGGGCGCAGAATTTTTAATACACTTTTATGAACGTTATCCGTTCCGGTGACAAGCGTAGTGGCTGCGTTTGGTCCTCAACCATCCTATTTGGATTCCAAGTGTCCTCCTTTTAGTCAGCCAAGTATCATATCATATTTTACCCTATATAAATAGTCCCCCAGCTTTTCGGTGACATAACTTTGTGTTACCGGAAAGTTGGTAGTAACACCTTTTTGGCAGGAATTACTATAACTCCCTCTGAAGGTCGCTGACAGTTGATTAGACGCACGTCTCTCCGTATTTAATGCCCTGAATACGCGTCATCCCATAATTTAGCACAGCCATTACCGATTATCGAGGTAATCATGGCCATGAATTTAGCCGCCAGAATATTACTTATACGCTACTTTCTTTTCTTTTACGCTTCACAATTGCTTGAGTTTCTGATTTGCATCCTTGTTTTCCATCATTTTCCTAATTTTCTTCAAACACAAACTCTTTACCTTCTTTTTTCCCAATGGTTTCTTCTTCCAAACCTGGTGGTTCTTCAAAGAATAAGAACAAAATTGAGGACTCCATTCCTCCAACAGTGGATTCCATCATCCTAAGGAGGCTTAGTACTTCGAAGGATTTCGAAGAAAAATTTTCTACCGGTAACCCTCGTACATGGGCTATTAGTAGGCATCCTTCTTCCATTCGTCCTTCCAGTATCCTTGCTGTGAAGAAGGATTGCCGCTGCAATGAATTAGAAATCATCGCTCCTGATCTATCGGAGCGAGTGACCCTTCCCAAGGAAGATTTTATATATTTTTTCACGTATCCCTTCACTTTGGGTGCGTTTTCTTTGAGCGGAGAGCTTGATTCTGTGATTGCGGAATTTTGCCTTCGCTACCAGGTATGTTTGGCACAGGTAAGTCCTTCAGTATGGAGGACGATCGCCTGCCTCCGACGTTTGTGCCAAGAAACTGGAGAGGAGCTAACCTTAGCTCATGTGATGAATCTCTATTCCCCCAAATTCTTTCGCACGGGAATGATAAACCTTTGCAAGTGTGGCCCCCATGCTTTGTTGTCTAGCATGAATGATGACAATGACCGTGGGTGGATGGAGTGGTTCGTTGCACTTGCTACCAATGACATCATTCCGATAATGGCTTCATCCTTTCCGGTTGCTTGGAATTGCACTCGCAAGTTCGTTGTATAATATTACTCTTACTAAATATTCTTCTATGGCCGTATCATCTCTTCACCCTTCGCATATTTCAGCAACTCGATGGCTCCCACTGGTGGTGGAAGGTTTGAACTGTGGGTTCAGAAGATTTTGGACGTCACAACGCCCGAAACTCGTTCGTGGAAAGAACTAGCCCTTAAATATGGGTGGAAGGCCAAAATTCATGGTAACTTTAATTTACCTTGCTTCTATTTTTGTATATGAAGAACTTGGTTGAACCCTTCTGACTTTGTTCATGGAATTAGGTCTACCTGCGGGCTCTGTTGCTGTCCCCGATGAGGACGTTCTGGCTAATCCTGCTGATGCAGTGAGGCTGCTTCAGGAAGCACTTACTCGAACAAGTATCTCTGGGCCTGTTTCGGGTGCAAATATTTCTTTACGGAGTCCCCGGCCGGAGGATAATCAAATAAAGAGAAGACGCTCCTCCGCGGCCAGGGAAAAGAATAAAAAGGCAAAGCTTGATGCCCCCGAATCATCTCAGGTGGCGATGATGACTGGTCCTCCTTCTAGGCCGGTCGGAGACACCGTGACGATTGATGATGATGAAAAAGTTGTTGATGAGGGAGCTTCTTTACATAGAAGGCGACGATCCTCATTATATCAACAGGATGCTCGGCCTGTTGAGATAGTTACACCAACCGAAGACGATGTCTCGGCACTTTGGGGAGAGTCTGATTTGATAAAATATGCCAACTCCCGTTTTCGGGCCCCAATTGCTGCAACCGGTGCTGCGGGGCTGAGTACCAAGTCCCTGCTGTCTTTGGTTGGCGAGCGTTAAATAACCAGCACTGCATTTGATGTAATTGTTTCTCACTCTTCAACTCCATCAGCTTCATCTCCACCTTCACTAACACCAGCAACTGCTACATTATTTCCATCTTCGTCTACTCTTCCACTAGCGGTTGCTACACCATCTTCATCAGCCGCACCTGACCATGAAGAAGGTGTTCCTCTTCCACAGTCCCCAGTTCATGGGAACTTGGGGCAAAATTGTGCTGCTCCTTCTGAAGATCCACAAAGGAGGAGAAACATTACTCTTTCGGTCTCTACCGGGTGCAACCTGCTATCACGGCCGGTGGATCTTGCTAATTACCTGAAGCCTTTGGCTTTAGAGAAAGATTGGGTAAAGATTCAGACACTCTTGGGCGAGTGTTTGTTGATGTTTGCTATGCATAACGCCGCGACGGTACATTCCTTCTTTCCTATGTCATTTCTTCTACTTTTGAACGAATGTGTTCTATGTTTTTCCTCTTCTTATTTTATAGGCCAACTTTCTTGCCTCTGAGGGCCTTCAAAGGTTGATTCGTGAAATGGAAGAACTTACTTTTGAAGGGGATCAACTTTTGGCGGAATGGGACCAGATTGTTCTCTGCCTCTCGGAACTGGAAACCAGATCTACTGAGGCCACTGTTTTGGAGGCTCATGTACAGCAAAGTGAGTAAGAAGTGGTAACCCTCAGCCAAGAAATTAGGCCGCTGAGGGTTAATTTTGATGAGGCCAAGTCCAAATGGGCAAAAGTCCAATACGTCGTTCTTGCTGCAACTGACCGTGAGGCTTCCTCTGCTGAAAGAGTGATTAGCTTGGAGGCAGCCTTGAACTCGAAAAGTCAAGAGGTTGCTATTGTGGAGGCGAAACATGCCCAGCTAGAAGAGAAGTAAAGGAAAACTATCGAGCATAATAGGCTCTTTAGTTCAACTGTCCGCGAGCTTGACGTCAGCCTCAAATCTGCTAGATTCGCCCAGGAAAACCTTTCTGCCGAGGCTATTCAACTAAAAGAAGAACTTAAGCGCCAAGCGGCTTCCCTCATTGTTGAAAAAACTTATTCCATTTATAGCATGAGGAGGAAAACCTTGGAAGAGGCCGAAGTTGGTATCATTGATATTGATGCCGAAATTGCTAAGGCCCGAGAGCTTGAGTTGGCTGCAAAAAATGGACTCCCGGCGTAGTCTGATGCTCCAGGTTCTTCTGATTCCGGTTCCGAGTTTTCTAAAACTGAATAAGGATCGGAAGGCGATGAGGTCGAAGACCAAACTGGGGAAAGCGTTGAGCCATCGGCGGAAACACCTACTCTTCCCGGCAATGCAGATACTTCTCTTCCTCCTGGTTCCGGAAGCGCTGCAGTTTAACATTTTCTTTTCCCACTTTTCACTTGTAACGTTTTAACCCGTTCATGTAAATAAAGACATATTTTATTCTTTTTGTTCAGGTGTCGTTTGAGTCTTACTTATGCAAGCCTTTAACTTTTGCATTTGCTCAGGTATTCTGCGCATGTTGTTCAATTCGCACTTTACTATGTGTAGTCTCGGATGCCTTTTCTTCGAAGCATTTTGGTTTTGAGTATTATCCCTTTTACGTGAGGGTTTTCATGAATCTTTACACAAGTTTCCCTTTTACATGAGGGTTTCTATGAATATTTGCGCCACTTTTCTTTTGGCGTCATTTTCATATGCGACTTCGGGTGTATTTTTACCTTTATGGCATTTTGGATTCCGGACATTGATTCTTCCGGAACCAACCCTTTAATGTGAGGGTTTTTATAAGAGAGGTCCCTCTTATGTTTACGGTGCTCTTGAAGAGGACGTCTCCTGTTCATTACAGAAATAACATTTGAAGTACTTGTTTAACTTTCAAATGACAAAGTTAGCTCATCGTTCAGACAAGAAACAAGATAAAAGCAAAAGGATTTCATTTTATTCATTTTATTTTTTTAAATTACATATGCATTTTGCTATGCAGAAAAGAAATTGTCATTTCTTGTGGCTATCTTATACAACTTATTTCTACGAGTTGGCTGCGCAGTCCCCGGTCCCGATGATGCATTTTGTTTCCGGATTTTTGTTCCCGTTTGACATAGCAATCATTGTTGCCCTATCCTCATATCATTCCCCCCTCAGTGTTTGAATGCGAAGAAAGCAAATTGGAACACTTGAAGTCTTGTATCTTCGAAGGTTTAATGACTCGGCCGGTCATTTCGAGAGTTATAGCCCCATTTTCCCCATTTCTACTTCTTTTTGTGTTATTCAGCTATATTATATTATATCGGGTTAGTTGGTTCAGAACAGGAGTGGTTTCAGAGTGAATTGAGACACTTAGTCTCTTAAGTAGAAATTTAATTTGGAAAAGTAAATCGGATGTTGACCTATGTGTAAACGATCTCAGATTTGAATTTTGATGGTTCTATTATCTATGTTAGGTGATTTTGGACTTAGGAGTGCGTCCGGAATATGATTTGGAGGTCCGTGGTAGAATTAGGCTTGGATTGGTGAAATTGGAAATTTGATGATTTCGGTCGGTAGTGAAAAATTTGATATCGGGATTGGAATGGAATTCTGAAAGTTGGAGTAGGTTCGTAGTGTCATTTGTGATGTGTGTGCAAAACTTGAGGTCATTCAGACGTGGTTTGGTTGATTTCGGCATCGGTTGCCGAATTTGGAAATTTAGAAGTTCTTAGGCTTGAATCCGAGAGTAATTTGACTATTTGATGTTGTTTTGAGTGATTCGAAGGTTCGACTAAGTTGGTATGTAGATATATAACTTGTTGGCATTTTAGGTTGAGGTCCCGAGGGCCTCGGGGTGATTTCGGGTGGTTAACGGATTTATCAAAGTTGGAAAATGCAGCTGAAGCTGCTGCTACTGCTATTTTCGCACCTGCGTAAGAAAGCCTCGCAGGTGTGAGGCCGCTAGTGCGGGCAACGCTGGGCTAGGCAAAATGTGCAGGTGCGAGTTGGAGGTCGCATCTGCAAGCCCGCAGGTGAGAAACCTGGGGCGCAGATGCGAAAAAGGGAAATGATGGGCAGGCTTTGCAGAAGCGGAGGAAATGCGTAGGTGCGCCTTCGTAGGTGCGATGGGTTTGCCGTAGATGCAGAGTTTGGGCGCGTAAGTGAGTTGCATAGGTGTGGCTCCTTGGACCGTAGGTGCGGTCGCGCGGGTGCGAGAAAATGGCCGCAGGTGCGAGGAGCCTGGGCAGAAGGTACATATTGCACACTTCGCGAATTTTGGTGCATTCTTCACCATTTCTATTCGGTTTTCGGAGCTTTTGGGAGAGATTTGAAGAGGGAATCAAGAGGATTTCGTTGAGGTAAGTTACTTGAGCCCTAATACTTGTATATATGGTGATTTTCCGTTCTTTATTCATTGTAATTAGTGAAAATGAGGGGTTAGGGCTTGGAATTTTTGGAGAGTAATTTAAGGAATTGAAGGACCAAACGATGTCGGATTTTGATAAATTTGGTATGGTTAGACTCGTGAGTGAATGAGCTTTCTAGTTTTTTAAATTTTGTCAAATTTTGAGACGTTGGCCCGAGGGCCGGGTTTGAACCAATTTCGAATTTTGGTCTAATTTTGTAGCTTTTCTTGTGGAATTCATTCCATTAGCACGTATTGATGGTATTATACTGATTGTGAATAGATTCGGAGCATTTGGAGGTCGAGTCTAGAGGCAAGAGCATTGCGGGGTAGAGATTTAACCAGTTTGAGGTAAGTAACGATTGTAAATAGTCCTGAGCCTCGCTGCATCAACAGGATCAGCCAGAACGTCCTCCTCGGGGACAACAACAAAGCCCGCAGGTAGACCTAATTCCATGAACAAAGTCAGAAGGGTTCAACGTGGTTCTTCATAAACAAATATGAAAGCAAGGTAAATTAGAGTTACCATGATTTTTGGCCTTCCACCCATATTTAAGAGCCAGTTCTTTCCACGAACGAGTTTCGGGCGTTATAACGTCTAATATATTCGGAACCCATCAGTTCAAACCTTCTACCACCAGTGGGAGCCATCGATTTGCTTAAATATGCGAAGGGTGAAAGGATGATACGGCCATAGAAGAATATCTAGTAAGAGGAATATTATATAAAGAACTTATGAGTGCGGTTCCAAGAAATCGGGAAGGATGAAGCCGTTATCAGAATGATGTCGTTGGTGGCAACTACAACAAACTCCATCCACCTACGGTCGTTGTCATCATCCATGCTAGACAACAAAGCATGATGGCCATGCTTGTAAAGATTTATCATTCCCCCACGGAAGTTTTTGGGGGAATAGAGATTCATCACATGAGCTAAGGTTAGCTCCTCCCCAGTTTCTTGGCACAAGCATCAGAGGTAGGAAATTTTCCTCCACACTGAAGGACATACCTGTGCCAAACATACGTGGTAGCGAAGGCAAAACTCCGCAATCACGGAATCAAGCTCTCCGCTCAAATAAAACGCACCCAAAGTAAAGGGATACGTGAAAAATTATGTAAAACCTTCTTTGGGTAGAGTCACTCACTCCGATAGACCAGGAGCAATAATTTCCAACTCATTGCAGTGGCATTCCTCCTTCATAGCAGGGATACTGGAAGGATGAATAGAAGAAGGGTACTTATTAACAGCCCATGTACGAGTGTTAGAAGTAGGGAATTTCTCTTCAAAATCCTTCGAAGTACTAAGCCTCTTTGGGATAATGGAATCCACTGTTGGAGGAATGGAGTCCTCGATTTTGTTCTATCTGCATCTTCCTCTGTGAAAGTGATATCATCCTCCCGGAGACTTTTGATGTGAGTTATAGATATTTTAGTCTTCTTTGCCGCCGAAAAAGTGACCCCATTAATTTCGTTCCCCCCAGAGATCATGTTGATCGTTTGACGTGGGGTTTCTTCTCTTGCTTTCAAGGATTCCATGTTGTCTCTATAGCGACCGTAATTGATCTTAGCTTTGATCACTCAAGAATTCTCGGAGATAACCATTCTTTAATAGCGTTTCCACCTCCTCCAGAAGATGTCGGGAGTCCCTTCTCCGGTGACCGTTTGTCCCGTGGTATTCGCACCATAAATTGAGATCCCTCTAGCTGGAATCAGACCTCATAGGTCTCGGGAATCGTTCTTCTTTAATATTCTTCATGGCTAACACTAGTTCCACTATACTGACGTTGAAGTTATATTATGATAACCTGGGGTAAGAAAGATCTTGATACCCCAATGTTTGTTTATCTTGAAGTGATCTATTGTTGTCACGACCCAAAACCTAACCCGTCGTGATGCTGCCTATCGTGATACTAGGCAAGCCGACATTTCCAAAACACTTTCAACATTTAATAGAAATGAATTAAGATATTTAATATAACCCGAGTTTTTCATAAAAATGGGGTAAAACCCAAAACATAAGTGCGTAAACATAGCCCGACATCAGGGTGTCACTGAGCCATGAGCATCTAGATATCCAGTCTAATACAAACAATGTCTAAGTACCAATACAGAAAAGAGAGAAAACATAGAAGGAGAGACAAGGTCTGCGGGCACCGGCAGCTACCTTGTAGTCTCCGATACTCGATCGCGCACAAACTCAATGACCTCCGTTATCAAACACACCTGGATATGCACATGAAGTGTAGGGTGTAGCATGAGCACAACCAACTCAGCAAGTAACAGGAATAAATAAGGAACTGAGAAGGTAGTGACGAGCTATACAAATACAGTTCATTATCAATAATTCCAGCAAAGAGTAGACATGCTTTCAAATCCGGCAGTTCAAGTCAAATAAGTGTATACAGTTACAGTGCAGGTAATCCGGATATAGAATCTTTCAGAAATTTCACAACAATGACAGATAGCAACTAAGTGCATCAACAAATAAAAAATAAGTACGGCCTCTCGGGGCAACAGACACTCAACTCGTCAGAATAGCTCAATCACTCGTCATAATAGCTCAATCACTCAACCCAAATCCGAAATTTAAATGATGAAATTAATGATAGATTAGTGGGATATAACCAAAATCCAGTGTAGAATCATTACCCAATCGATGCCTCTGAAAATTCCTCGAAATCTCGTTTTCCCCAAATTTTAACCCAAATTCGAAATTTAAATGATGAACTTAATGATAGGTTAGTGGGATATAACCAAAATCAAGTGTAGAATCATTACCCAATCGATGCCTCTGAAAATCCCTCGAAATCTCGTCAAAATCCGAGCTCCCAAACTCAAGTTTAGATAAAAATGGCCAAACCCTCGTTTTTGAATCTTTATATCTGCCCAGTTAATTCCTTCTTCGTGAACGTGAGTGACCTCTCGCGAACGCGTACCTTTCACTGGCGGACCCTACGTGAACGCAGGACCCTCTTCGCAAATGCGTAGGCTTAAATGCCTAAAGATCCATCTGCACGTTCCTCTCCGCGAACGTGAGGACCATGTCGCGAACGCGTAGCCCCAGGGTTCCACATCTCCGCGAACACAGGAACCACATCACGAACACGAAGAGTAACTCAGCTGGCCTTCCCAGATGCCTTACGCGAATGTGAGAACTCCCTCGCGAACGAGATGAAGAAAATGTCTGCAACAAGACACCAGAATATCTGCTATCTTCCAAAGTCCAAAAGTGATCCGTTAAGCATCCGAAGCTCACCCGAGGTCCCCGGGACCTCAACCAAACATACCTACCAATCCTAAAACACCATGCAAACTTAGTCGAGCCGTTGAATCACTCAAAACAACATCAAAACACCAATTACACCCAGATTCCAGCCTAAAGAACTTCCAAACTTTCAAATTCCACAAACGACGCTGAAACATACCAAACCACGTCCGATTGACCTCAAATTTTGCACATAACTCATATTCAACATTACAGACCAATTCCAATTTCTGGAATCGGAATTCGACCCCGATATCAAAAAGTTAACCCCCAGGTCAAATTTTCCAAAATTTGACTTTCGCCATTTCAAGCTTAAATTAGCTACAGACCTCAAATTCACAGTCCGGACATGCTCCTAAGTCCAAAATCACCCAACAAAGCTAATGTAACTGACGGAACTCCATTCCGGAGTCTTTTTCACAAACTTCCGACTACGGTCAAAATCTTGAGACTTAAGCTTTCGTTTTAGGGACTAAGTATCCCGAAACATTCTGAAACCAAAAACAAGACCTCCCGGCAAGTCACTTAAGCAAAACCAGATACAGGAAAAATATTAAATATGGGACCGAGGCTAATACACTCAAAATGATCGTCCAGATCGTTACATCCTCCCCCTATTAAAATAATCGTTCGTCCTCGAACGAGCATAGAGACATACCTGAAAAGATGAGGATAACGCCTGCGCATATTGTGCTCGGTCTCCCATGTCGCCTCCTCGACCGGCTGACCCCTCCACTGAACCTTTACAGAAGCAATACTCTCCGACCTCAGCTTTCGAACCTGCCTACCTAAGATTGCCACCGGCTCCTCAACATAAGATAAATCCTTGTCCAACTTGGATAAGCTGAAATCCAACACGTGAGATGGATAGCCGTGATACTTCCGGAGCATAGAAACATGGAATACTAGATGAACTCCTGTTAGACTGTGAGGCAAGGCAAGCTCGTAAGCAACCTCCCCAACACGTCAAAATACCTCAAATGGACCAATAAACCTCGGGCTCAGCTTGCTCTTCTTTCCGAACCTCATAACACCCTTCATGGGTGACACTCGGAGCAAGACCCGCTCTCCAACCATGAATGCAATATCACGAACCTTCCGATCTGCATAACTCTTCTGTCTTAACTAGGTTGTGCGTAGTCTATCCTGAATTACTCTAACCTTCTTCAGAGCATCCTGAACCAAGTCTGTACCGAATAATCTAGCCTCGCCCAGCTCGAACCAACCCACTGGAGACCTACACCGCCTACCATATGGAGCCTCATACGGTGCCATCTGTATGCTCGACTGGTAACTATTGTTGTAAGCAAACTCCGCTAGA
The DNA here is from genome assembly GCF_000390325.3 of Nicotiana tomentosiformis. NCBI lineage: Eukaryota > Viridiplantae > Streptophyta > Magnoliopsida > Solanales > Solanaceae > Nicotiana > Nicotiana tomentosiformis. The sequence continues at coordinate 20,573,472 of NC_090819.1, forward strand.
GGCAAGAACCGATCCCACGAACCCCTAAACTCCATCACACACGCACGGAGCATATCCTCTAATATCTAAATAGTACACTTGGACTGTCCGTCCATCTGAGAGTGCAATGTTGTGCTCAACTCCACTCGAGTACCCAACTCATGCTGTACGACCCTCCAGAACTGTGATGTAAACTACATATCCCGGTCAGAGATGATAGATACTGGTACGCCATGAAGCCTGACGATCTGGTAGATATACACTCGAGCCAGCTGCTCTGAAGAATAGGTAGTCATCACAAGAATGAAATGAGGTGACTTGGTCAGCCGGTTCACAATCACCCAAACTGCATCAAACTTCCACTGAGTCTGTGGAAGCCTAACAACGAAATCCATAGTGATCCGCTCCCATTTCCACTCCGGAATCTCTAGCTTCTGAAGCAACCCACCTGGTCACTGATGCTCCTACTTTACCTACTAGTAATTTAGGCACCGAGCTACATATTCCACTATGTCCTTCTTCATTCTCCTCCACCAGTAATGTTGTCTCAAGTCCTGATACATCTTCGCGACATCCGGATGAATAGAATACCACGAAATGTGAGCCTCCTGAAGGATCAACTCACGAAAACCATCTTCATTGGGCACACATAGCCTGCCCTGCATCCTCAATGCACCATCCTCCCCAATAGTGACCTCCTTAGCATCACTGTGCTGGACCGTGTCCTTAAGGTCAAGCAGATGGGGGTCCTCATACTGACGCTCCCTGATACGGTCATAAAGAAAAGACCTAGAGACCACACAATCCAATACTCGACTCCGCTCAGAAATATCCAATCTAACAAAATAACTAGCTAAGGCCTGCACGTCAAATGCCAATGGCCTCTCTGCTATTGGAAGATATGCTAAGCTCCCCAAACTCTCCGCCCGGTGACACAAGGCATCGACTGCCATATTGGCCTTTCTGGGATGGTACAAAATGGTGATATCATAGTCCTTAAGAAGCTCCAACTACCTCCATTGACGTAAGTTAAGATCATTCTGTTTGAACAGATGCTGCGAACTACGATGATCAGTGTATATTTCACAATGGACACCGTATAAATAGTGCCGCCAAATCTTCAAGGCGTGGACAATAGTTGCTAACTCAAGGTTATGGACAAGATAGTTCTTCTCATGGAGCTTTAACTGGCGTGAGGCATAAGCAATCACTCTACCCCCTTGCATCAGAACACACCCAATGCAGATCCGCGAGGCATCACAATACACTGTGTAAGAACCAGAAATTGATGGTAGGACTAGAACTGGAGGCGTGGTCAAAGCAATCTTGAGCTTCTGAAAGCTCTCCTCGCACTCCTCCGACCACCTGAAAGGAGCACCCTTTTGGGTCAATTTGGTCAAGGGCGATGCAATAGATGAGAAACCCTCCACAAAATGACAGTAATAGCCCACCAACCTATGAAAGCTCCGAATCTCCGTGGCTGAGAACGGTCTGGGCCAACTCTGCACCGCCTCTATCTTCTTCGGATCCACCTGACTACCCTCACTGGATGCCACGTACCCCAAGAACGCCACTGAACTGAGCCAAAACTCACTCTTGGAGAACTTTGCATAAAGCTTCTCCTCCCCCAATCGCTGTAACACAATCCTCAGATGCTGGGCATGATCCTCCTGGCTACGAGAGTACACCAGGATATCATCAATCAATACAATAATGAACGAGTTTAAATACGGCTGAAACACACTGTTCATCAGATACATGAACATTGCTGGGGCGTTGGTCACCCAAAAGACATCACAAGGAACTCATAATGGCCATATCGTGTCCTGAAAGCTGTCTTAAGAATAGCTGAGTCCTGAATCTTCAGCTGGTGATACCCTGACCTCAAATCAATCTTGGAGAACACCATCACTCCCTGAAGTTGGTCAAACAAATCATCAATATGCTGCAAAGGATACTTGTTCTTGATTGTGGCCTTGTTCAAATGTCAGTAATCAATGCACATTCTCATAGTACCATCCTTCTTCTTCACAAAAAGAACTGGTGCACCCCAAGGTGACACGCTAGGCCGAATAAACCCCTTATCAAGTAGTTCCTGAAAATGCTCCTTCAACTCCTTCAACTCCGCCGGTGCCATATGGTACGGTGGAATAGAAATGGGCTGAGTGCCCGACACTAAATCAATACCGAAATTAATATCCCTGTCGGGCGGCATGCCCGGCAGGCCTGTAGGAAACACATTCGGGAAATCTCGCACCACCGGAATAGAATCAATAGCAGGAGCCTCTACACTAACATCCCTCACAAAGGCTAGATAAGATAGACAACTGTTCTCAACCATTCGCTAAGCTTTCAAGTATGAAATCACTCTACTGGGAACAAAGTCTATAGAGCCACTCCACTCAATCCTCGGCAACCGCCGTATCGCCAACGTCACGGTCTTAGCATGGCAATCTAGAACAACATGACATGGAGACAACCAATCCATACCTAAAATCACATCAAAATCGACCATACTAAGCAACAAAAGATCTACTCTGGTCTCCAAACTCCCAATAGTCACCACACATGACCGATATACACGGTCTACAATGATAGTATCGCCCACTAGAGTGGACACTTGAACAGATGAAACTAGAGACTCACGGGGCATATCCAGATAATGAGAAAAATACGAGGACACGCATGAATAAGTGAAACCAGGGTCAAATAATACGGAGGCATCTCTATGGCAAATTGAGACAATACCTGTAATCACAACATCCGAAGCAATGGCATCTGGTCTGGAAGGGAGGGCATAGAAACGGGCCTGGCCACCCCTTGATCTGCCTCCCCCTCTCGGGCGACCCCTAGCTGACTGGGCTACACCCCGAGCTGGCTGAGCGAGTGGCTAGTGCTGATGCCACAGACTGGCTCCTCTACTGAGCCGAACCTCCTATAAGGCGGGGACAATGTCTTCTGATGTGGCCAAACTCTCCACACTCATAACAACTCCCCGGTGCTGGTGCTAGTGACTGAAGGGAGCCCCGAGCACCGGGATGACTAGTAGAAGGACCTGGCATAGACGAGCCTTGACCCGATGGAGCACGGGACGAACTATGAGCTGGGAGGTCACTGAGAGATGAATGGCCCTACTTATAACTGTGTGAACCATGGCTAGATGATGCACCACGGTGGACTGGGTTAGCCGTCTGAGCATGTCTGAAAGGACGACCCCTATCGTGGTGGAACTACCCCCAGAAGGAACACCGCTAAATCCACCATGTCCACGAGGCCTCTTGGCCTCTCTCTCAACCCGCTCCTAACTGCGAACCATCTCAATCTGATGAGATATGTCGACAACCTCATCAAAAGTAGCACCAGACACTCTCTCTCTGGTTATAAGCAATCGCAGCTGAAAAGTGAGGCTATCTGTAAACCTCTAGATCCTCTCCCTGTCTGTGGGAACCAACCAGATAGCATGACGGGCCAACTCCGAGAATCTCATCTCATATTACATCATAGACATATCACCCTGACGAAGTTTCTCAAACTGTCTACGCAGCTCTTTTCTGCAGGACTGTGGCACGAACTTCTCAAGGAATAGACCGGAGAACTGCTGCCATGTAAGGGGTGCTGCGCCGACTGGCCTACGCCTCTCGTAAGCCCCCCACCAACTAAAATAAGCCCCAGAGAATTGAAAAGTAGTAAACAAGACCCCCACTGGCCTCTAGAATACCTGCTGTACAGAGTATCCTCTAACACCTGTCCAAGAAGCCTTGTGCATCCTCTCCCTCGGTACCACTGAAAAATGGAGGCTGGAGTCTCCCAAACCTCTCCTATCGACGCTGCTCATCATCAGGCATAACACGAACCACACAGTCCTGAGCAGCTGCAATCGGTTGGCTGGTGGTGCTCCCGGTGTCTGGAATCTCTGTACCACCTGCTCTGTATGCAGGCGGCGGGAGTTTGAGCACCTCCCGTGGCTTGAGAAGTGGCTGCTACGGCTGGAATAGAGACCGCCTGAGCAAGAGTGGTACACGCGGTCATAATCTGAGCTAAGGCCTCCTGAAGGTCTGGGATCATAATAGGCACAGGTGGTGCCTGAGCTGGTCCCACCGGCTCATTCACAACTGGAGCCTACTCCTGAACTGGGGCAACTGGTGGATCTGCCAAACCTGTTCGGCAACTGGTGGATCTTCCAAGAATGTGAAGTTTCCTAAGGGTTCGGCAGCCTCTCGAAGATAAGTACAGACGTCTCTGTACCGATCCGCAAGACTCTACTAAACATGTTCATGACTCGTGAGACCTATGTAACCTAGGCTCTGATACCAACTTGTCACGACCCAAAACCTAACTCGTCGTGATGGCGCCTATCGTGATACTAGGCAAGCCAACATTTCCAAAACACTTTCAACATTTAACATAAATGAATTAAGACATTTAAAATAACCGGAGTTTTTCATAAAAATGGGGTAAAACCCAAAACATAAGTGCGGAAAAATAACCCGACATCGAGATGTCACTGAATCATGAGCATCTAGATATTCAGTCTAATACAAACAGTGTCTAAGTACCAATAAAGAAAACAGAGAAAACATAGAAGGAGAGACAAGGTCTGCGGACGCCGGCAGCTACCTCGTAGTCTCCGATACTCGATCACGCACGAACTCAACGACCTCCATGATCAAACACACCTGGATCTGCATATAAAGTGCAGGGTGTAGCATGAGTACAACCAACTCAGCAAGTAACATGAATAAATAAGGAACTGAGAAGGTAGTGACGAGCTATACAAATACAGTTCATTTTCAATAATTCCAGCAAAGAGTAGACATGCTTTCAAATCCTGCAGTTCAAGTCATATCAGTGTATACAGATACAATGCAGGTAATCTGGATATAGAATCTTTTAGAAATTTCACAACAATGACAGATAGCAACTAAGTGCATCAACAAATGAAAAACAAGTACATCCTCTCAGGGCAACAGACACTGAACTCGTCACAACAGCTCAATCACTCGGCTCTCAGCCCTCAATTCTCACACTCAATAGGTACCTGCGCTCACTGGGGGTGTGCAGACTCTAGAGGGGCTCCTTTCAGCTCAATCGCTATATCGCTGCGGCGTGCAGCCCGACCCAATCATATAAGTATCCATAAGGCTCGTTGCGGCGTGCAACCCGATCCACAATCCATAAATAGCCATAAGACTCGTTGCGGCGTGCAACCCGATCCATATACCCTCACATAGCTCACAGCTTGGCACTCAGGCCCTACCTCAGTCACTGACCTCTCCATCCCCTCGGGCTCACAAAATATCATAATAATCAGCCCAAACAGAGAATACAACAAGTATCAACAAGAAATGAGAGGGAACAGAGATATAACACACAAGTAAGACTGTGACTGAGTACAAAACAGCAATTAGCAGTCAATTCAACAAGTATACGATCGCTGCGGGTCCCAACAGTAATATCATATGGCCTAAACATGGTTTCTAACATAAAAGGCAGTCAATTTCTCAAAGACAGGAAAAATAAGTAATAACAATGGCTATTCGATTATACAGTCTCACGGGACGGACCATGTCACAATCCCTCACGGTGCATGCTCACACGCCCGTCACCTAGCATGTGTGTCACCTCCAAACACTCACATCATACCAATCATCGGGGTTTCATACCCTCAAAACCAGATTTAACACTGTTACTTACCTCAAACCGTGCAAAATTCTACTCCGCAATGCCTTTGCCCATCGAATCAGTCTCCAAATGCCCTGAATCTAGCCCCAAGCAGTACGAGATAATTAATATAGGCTAAAGGAATCAATTCCACAAGAAAAATATAAAATTACAAGCCAAAATCCGAAATTGGTCAAAAGTCGGCCCCGGGCCCACGTCTCGAAATCCGACAAAAGTCACAAAACCCGAAAACTCATTCACTTACGAGTCCAATCATACCAAATTTATCCAAATCTGATGACAGAATCCCAATCAAAACCCAAAATCTTAGTTGAAGAACTTCTTCCCATTTTTCCCCAATTTTTAACCCAAATCCGAAATTTAAATGATGAAATTAATGATAGATTAGTTGGATATAACCAAAATCAAGTGTAGAATCATTACCCAATTGATACCTCTGAAAATCCCTCGAACTCTCGTCCAAATTTGAGCTACCAAACTCAAGTTTTGATAAAAATGGCTAAACCCTCGTTTTTGAATCTTTATATCTGCCCAGTTAATTCCTTCTTCGCGAACGGGGTCAACGCCTCGCGTTCGCGTTGAACCAAAAAAAATGTTAACCAGAATTCCTCTTTCGCGAATGCGAGTGACCTCTTACAAACGCATACCTTTCACTGGCGGACCCTATGCGAATGCGGGACCCTCTTCGCGAACGCGTAGGCTTAAATACTTGAAGATTCATCTGCTCGTTCCTCTCCGCGAATGCGAGGACCATGTCTCGAACACATAGTCTCAGGGTTCCACATCTTTGCGAACACAGGAACCACATCACGAACATGAAGAGTAACTCAGCTGGCCTTCCCAGATGCCTTACGCGAACGCGATGAAGAAATTGTCTGCAACAAAACACCAAAAATTTTGCTATCTTCCAAAGTCCAAAAGTGATCCGTTAAGCATCCGAAACTCACCCGAGGTCCCCGGGACCTCAATCAAACATACCAACCAATCCTAAAATACCATACGAACTTAGTCGAATTTTCGAATCACTCAAAACAATATCAAAATACCAATTACACCCGGATTCAAGCCTAAAGAACTTCTAAAGTTTCAAATTCCACAAACGACGCTGAAACCTACCAAACCACGTCCGATTGACCTTAAATTTTGCACACAGGTCATATTCAACATTAAGGACCTATTCCAACTTTTCGAATCGGAATCCGACCCCGATATCCAAAATTCACCCCCAGCCAAATTTCCCAAAATTCGGCTTTCGCAATTTCAAGCCTAAATTAGCTACAGACCTCAAATTCATAGTTTGAATACGCTCCCAAGTCCAAAATCACCCAATGGAGCTAACGAAACTCCATTCCTGGGTCGTCTTCACACACTTCAGACTACGGTCAAAATTCTGAGACTTAAGCTTCCGTTTTAGGGACTAAGTGTCTCGAAACCGAAAATAAGACCTCCGCGTCGGGGCTAATACACTCAAAACGACCGGTCGGGTTGTTACAATTGTTTCGACCACGGTCAGTCCCTCCGTCAATGGTGAACTTATTTGCTGCTCAGAAATTTCTGCCACGGCCTTTGGTACGCTTGTAGGGCAAAACCCGACCCCTCGTAATCCGCCTATCCGCGTCATATTCATCCTTTGATTTTTCTCTATTCTTCTCTCATCCTTTGGCTGATGATGTAAAACTTACCTGGTCATCTTCGATCCTTATCTTCGACTCATACCGATTGTGATCATCTGCCGAGGTCGTTGCTTGAAACTCAAGCAGACTCTCCTTCATCTTCCGGGAAGCGTCTGAACTTCTCGAATTCAATCCTTTGGTGAATGCTTCAGCTGACCATTCATCCGGTACAGCCGAGAGAAACATTCTTTCTTTCCGGAACCGGGTGACAAGCTCTCGTAACAATTCCAACTCTCCTTGTGCGATTCTAAATATGTCGGCCTTCCAAGCTTGCACCTTTATGTCTCCGGCGTGAGCCTTAATGGAAGAATCTGCGAGCATATCAAAGGAATCTATGAAATGCTCTGGCAGTAATGAATACCACATTCGGGCTCCCCTCATGAGGGTTTCGCCAAATTTATTTAGCAACACAGATTCAATTTTGTACGGAGCTAGATCATTTCCTTTCACCGTCATTGTGTAGGTGGTAATATGTTTATGTGGATTTGAAGTTCCATCTTACTTTGGAACATCAGGCATTTTGAAATGCTTCGGGATTAGTACTGGTGCCACACTTGGCTTATACGGTAATTGAACATACTTCTTCGAGTTCGAGCCTTTCAATACTGGTGGTGTGCCCGGGATTTGATCCACACGGGCATTCACTTCCCTCATGAACCGTAAAAGCTCATCTTTGAATGAATCGTTCTCGTTGTTAAGACCTAATCTGCTCCCCCCAGCCCCATCGGAGCCGACTTTACCCCTGAGAGTGTTGTTATCAATTCTTTGTGTTGTTTGCTCTGCAGGAACAACGGGAGGAATCGGATCGCACCTGTTCGCATTATCTGAAGCACCTGATAGCGCCTGCTTCAGTTCTGTCATAACCTGATCTTGTCGCGTGAGATGGCCTAGAATGATTGCCTGTTGCTCTTGCAGGATCATCACAACATCCGCTACTTGCTCCTCGTCAGCATCATCGGGAGTTCTTTACCGAGCCCGTCGAGGGTACCATCTGTCATGCACTGGCGTGGCGTCATTTCCCCCATTGCGGGTGTCACTGATTGAGTCCTCGAAATGAGGTTGATCCCCTCAAATTTCAGGGTTGTGCGCATCGTTAATAGTGTTATGTGCTATTTTTTGCGATTTTTTCTAAGAAAAAATAGTCAAAACACGTTAGTAAAAGAGGCAAGGATCAATTTAATTGCACGGCTTCTAGGCCCCACGGTGGGCGCCAAACTGTTAACCCGTAAAACGGTACAGTTAAATTTATACTTGGTTTCTAGATAAGTGAACTAATTTGATTCTGAAATAATATAATAATCGAAGAAATACGCAGTACTTAGCCTTGGAATGTATATGATATAGCAAAGATAGTGATTCCGTGAACACGATTTCCGAACACAGTAATGATGGGATCAGAAAGCAATTGAGTGAAATTGTATAAAGCTTTGCATATAACATAATATATGTTCTTGCCAGAAATTTTGCGTGTCATACAATGATAACTGAGCTTACTATTTATAGCTATGTCTAGGGAAGAAGGTCCTATGATCGTGCCCTCCTTTAATGTCAATTATGATGATCATTGATTGAGATGTAATGTTGAGTATCTATGCCAAATTCTTTATAACGGACCGTCGCTCTTAATGCTGTAGAATATTCCTTAGTAAATGCTACCGGGTGCAGAGCTTTAATACACTTTTATGAACATTATTTGTTCCGTTGACAAGCATAGTGGATGCGTTCGGTCCTCAACCATCCCATCTTGGATTCCACGTGTCCTCCTTTTAGTCAGTCACGTGTCATATCATATTTTACCCTATACAAATTTCACATAAACTATTGGAGACAGAATCAAAGTCAGAATTTAAAATTTATGAGTTCAAAATTATAGTTCGTTATTATTAGGTATTAAATTAATAATTTATACATATTTAATGAAAAGAAAATAAATAGGAACCACTGCAACGCTTAAGATAGTAAGGTTTCCAGAGACAACTGACTTCTTCTTTGACTATTGTCGTCCATATGGATCATATGGCACCTATTCGACCTATATACCTCACAACTCAAAAAAAAACACAGTAAATGTGTCATTTTTGCAATTTTAAATTAATTATTCTTATTTCTTATTTGTTTTCTTATTTTATTTTTACTAAGAGAGTGAAGTTACTTTTCATGTCACTTGGCTTGCATGGGATTTTAAATAGGAGATATTATAGTTCAAGAAGATAACAACAACACCTCATAAGTTAAGTATTAAAGTTATAAAACGTGAATAATTTATGGGGGTTTTAGGTATTAACTCGCGCATTATAGATCGTTAAAAAAGAGTGAAAGAAGATCGAAATATTGAACAAAGGTTTCTTTTCTTTCCCAAATTCTACTAGTACAAATTCAACTTTTCTTGTAAAAGACACAATGATTAGTTGGTAAGTACTTACTCTTATTCAGCGATTGCATTACATTACCATAATTCAGCGGTACACTTTAGTTGTTTCTTTTTTCTATTTTCACACATATTAAAAAATTCATCTTTTAATATTAATTAACAATAAAATTGACCATATTAACCTTAATTTGTTCATTGAAAATATAACAAATACTCCTAGGCTCTTTACTCCAAGGGCAACTTTAGAAAATAGAAGTTAATTCCTTCTTGATATCTGAAAAAATCAAATATTATGGACCACAAAAAAAACCCAAATAATCAAATAAAGTGGATCGGAAAAAGTATATAAAAATACATATTAATTAATCATAGCCAAGTAATAAAAGAGTATGTAGAAGACAAATTTCATATTAACATCGATTTAGTGTAAACATTGAGTATTGAACTTTTACCATGATTAGCTACTAACTACGTACTTGTTTATCCGTAAAATAATACAGTTGAATTTATATATGGTTTCTAGATAAGTGAATTAATTTGATCCTGAAATAATAAAATAATCGAAGAATTATGCAATACTTAGACTTAGGATATAGACGAAACAACAGAAAGAATAGTTTCGAGAACAGTATTTCCGGGTGCAACAAAAGCGAAATCAAAAGAATAAGAAGATAAGATTGTATTGAGTTTTGTATAGAATGTAGTATCAGCTTACCAAAAAATTCATGTCCTTTACAATGATAAATGAGTTCACTATTTATAGCTATGAAGTAGGTCCTAGGATCGTGCCCTTCTTTAATATTAATTATGAGGGACATTGATGCAGACGTAACGGTGAAGATAAATGCCAAATTACCTGTAATGGGTAATTGCTCTTAATGCCATGAAATATTTTCTATTAAATGTTACCGGACGAAGAGCATTTATCACATCTTTATGAGCGTTGTTCTTTCCGGTGACAAATGAAACAGTTACCTTTGGTCTTTGGCCATCCCCCCGTTTTGGGTTTCACATGTCCCTTTTTTGGACGGCCACGTGTCATAGTATATTTTATCCTATACAGATAGTCCCCCAGCTTTTCGGTGACATAACCTTTGTGTTATCGGAAAGTTGGTAGAAACACTCTTTTGGCGGAAATTACTATAATTCCGTCTGAAGGCTTCTTATGGTTGATTAGATGTACGTCTCGGCACATTTAATACCCCGAACACGCGTCATCCCATGATTCAACACAACTTTTGCCGATTATTGAGGTAATCATGGCCATAAATTTAGTCGCCAAACCTTTTACTTATACGTATCAACTTTCTCCCTTATACTTCATAATTTTTCAAACTTCCCTTATCTAACGTGCATCTTGCTCTTCATCTTTTCTCTAATTCTCTTTAAACAAAAAACTTTCTACTTCTTCCATACAATGGCTTCTTCCTTAAAGCGTACCGATTTTTCAAAAAGCAAAAACAAGTCTGAGGACTTTGCTCCTCCAACAGTGGGCTCCATCATCCCTAGAAGTCTTATTACCACAAAAGATTTCGAAGAGAAATTCCCTACTGCTAACTCTCGTACATGGGCCGTCAGTTGGTATCCTTCTTCCATACATCCTTCTAGCATTCCTGCTGTGAAGGAAGACTGCCGCTGTGATAACTTGGATATTATTGCTCTTGATCTATCGGAGCGAATCACCCTACCCAAGGAGGGTTTTACATATTTTTACATGTATCCTTTTACTTTGGGTGCGTTTTCTTTGAGCGGAGAGCTTGACCCCGTGATTGCGGAGTTTTGCCTCCGCTACCAAGTGTGTTTGGCACAAATAAGTCCTTATGTGTGGAGGACGGCGACTTGCCTTTGAGCGGAGAGCTTGACCCCGTGATTGCGGAGTTTTGCCTCCGCTACCAAGTGTGTTTGGTACAAGTAAGTCCTTCTGTGTGGAGGACAGTGGCTTGCCTTCGGCGTTTGTGCCAGGAGACTTGAGAGGAGTTAACTTTAGCTCATATAATGAATCTTTATTCTCCCAAAATCTTCTGCGGGAGAATGATAAACCTCTGCAAACGTGGCCACCATTCTCTGTTGTCTAGCAAACCGCGGGAGAAGACGCTCCTCCGCAGTCGGGGAAAAAGATAAGAGGGCGAGGATCGATGCCCCCGAGTCATCTCCGGTAGTGATAGTGACTGGCCTTCTTTCCGGGCCGGTCATAGACACCGTGATGATCAACGATGATGAAGAATCTAGTGATGGGGGAGCTTTTCTACATAGAAGACGACGATCTTCATCATCTCAACAAGATGCTCGACACTTTGGGGAGAGATTTATTTGGTAGATAATGTTAACTCCCATTTTCGGGCCCCATTTGTTGTGTCTGGTACTGTGGGGCAGAGTACTAGATCTCTGTCGTCTTTGGTTGGCGAGCATCCAACAACCAGGACTGAATTTGATACAGCTGCTTCTCATTATTCAACTCCATCAACTTTATTTCCATCTTCGCCAACACCAGTAACTGCTACATCACTTCCATCTTCATCCACTCTTCCACCAGCAATTGCTACATCATCTCCACCGGCCTCATCTGACCATGAAGAAGATGTTCCTCTTCCACAGTCCCCAGTTCATGGGAATTTGGGGCACAATTATGCTGCCCCTTCATAAGATCCACAAAAGAGGATGAATGTTACTCTTTCGGTCTCTACCGGGTGCAACTTGCTATCCCAGCCTGTGGATATTGCTAATTATCTGAAGCCTTTGGCTTTAGAGAAAAACTAGGAAAAGATTCAGGCACTCTCAGGAGAGTGTTTGTTAAACAACGCTATGCACAATGCCGCCGCGGTACGTTTCTTTCTTCCTTTATTACTCCTTCTACTTTTGGGTGTGAACATATTTTGAATTTTACCTTTCTTACTTTGTAGGCCAACTTTCTTGCTTTTGAGGGCCTTCAAAGGTTGATTCGTGGAAAGGAAGAAATTACCTCCGCTCGGGATTAGCTTTTGGCAGAGCAAGAGCAACATGTCGCTCGCCTTTCGGAATAGGAAGCCAAAGATGCTGAGGTTGTTGTATTGGAAGCTCGTTTGCAGCAAAGTGAGCAAGAAGTGGTAATCCTTAGCCAAGAAATTGGCTCGCTGAGGGTTAGATTTGACGAAGCCAGGGAGAAACGGGTTGAAGTCCATAACGTCGTTCTTATTGCAACCGAACGCGAGGCTGCCTCTATTGAAAGAGTGATCAACTTAGAGGCAGCCTTGAATTCCAAAATTGAAGAGCTTACTACTATGGGGCGAAGCATGACTAGCTAGAAGAGAATTATAGGAAAATTATCGAGCATAATAGGATTTTTAGTTCAACTGTCTGCGACCTTGATGTTAGCCTCAAATCTGCTAGGTCCGCCCGGGAAAACCTTTCTGTCGAGGTGACCCAACTCAAAGAAGAACTCAATTGCTGAGCGGCTTCCCTCATTGTTGAGAAAACTTACGCCATGTACAGCATGAGGAGAAAAACCTTGGAAGAGGCCAAAGATGGTGTCATTGATTTTGATGCCAAAATTGCTAAGGCCCGCGAGCTTGAGTTAGCTACTAAAAGTGGACTCCCAGCGAGGCCTGATGCACCTGGTCCTTCTAGTTCTGGTTCCGAGTTCTCGGGAACTGAAGAAGAATCAGAGGATGATGATGCTGAAGGCTAAACTGGTAAAAATATTGAGCCATTGGTGGGTCCGTATGCCTCTCCCGGGGGTACGGACACTTCTCTTCCTCCGGGTTCTTGAGATACTGCAGTTTAGCTTTTCTTTTCTTTTTTCGATTCTTGTACCTGTGCCATTTTGACATGTTTTTGTAAATAAAAAACATCTTTTGCTCAAGTATAATTTGATTTTTCTTTTCGTTTGAATATTCTTGCAAGTCTTTAATCTTTGTATTTTCTTCCTTTTAAGAATTATTATGTGAAGCTTTGGGTGTATTTTTCCCGAAAGCATTTTTGGCTCTGGGCACCAACCCTTTTTCACGAGGGCTTTTGATAAGTATTTGTGCAAGTTTTCTTTTTGCATCCTTTCGTATACGGCTTCGGGTGTATCTTTCCCTGAAGGCATCTTTGATTTCGGGCATAAGTTCTTCCGGAACCAACCCTTTATCATGAGGGTTTTTATAAGAGAGGGCCCTCTTATGTTTACGGTGCTCTTGAAGAGGACGTCTCATGTTCATTACGACACTAGCATTTGAAATACTTGTTTAACTTTCAAATGACAAAGTTAATTCATCGTTCAGACAAGAAACAAGCTAAAAACAAAAGGATTTCATTTTATTTCTTCTATTTTCAAAAAATACATAAGCATTTGCTATGCTAAAAAGAAATTGCCATTACTTGTGGCTAACTTGTACAACTTGTTTCTACGGGGCTGGTCACGCAGTCCCCAGTCCCGATGATGCAACTATATTTTTGAGTTTTCATTTCTCGGTCGATGTGGCAGTCATTATTGTCGTATCCTCATATCATTTCCCCCCAGTGTTCGAACGCGAAGTGCACGAATTGGAACACTGAAAGTCTTGTATCTTCGAAGATTCCACTAATGCATTGCTAAATAATTCTCTAGTGTTTTGTGCTTGTGAACGATCAGGTAACCTTTGCTCAATAGCAAACTTAATTTCTAGATGAGAATTTGTTATAGAGCAAAAGGCTATATATCCATCCTTGAGTGGATCCTCTCTTGTATGCCTTGCTATTAAAGGTTTTATTGTTGTCCTCGTAGTATGCTTTCTGTTGCTGCCTCGTTAAAAACCTTGCCAAAAAAACCTAATTGAGACAAAAACTGAACAAAGGAAAAAAAAGTGCAGTACATACTTTCTGATCGGATAATGGTCATCAGCAATAATATCTTTTGAGGTGTGACACGTTCCAATTGCTGGGCAAAGTTTCTCCATTTTGGTTTTCCAACTCGTATGAACCTTTCGTGGTGATAGCTGAAATCCGGTAGGGGCCTTTCCACGTTGGACCTAGCTTCCCCGCATTGAGCTCCCGGGTATTTTGAGTTACTTTTCTTAGGACCAAGTCTCCTACTTTGAAATAACGGAGGTTGGCTCTTTGATTATAATACCGTTCCATTCTCTGTTTTTGAGCTACCATTCTTACATGCGCCAAGTCCCTGCGTTCATCGAGCAGTTTCAAGTTGACCAACATTGCTTCATTATTTGATTCTCCATCTGTCTGGAAATATCTCAAGGTGGGATCCCCTACTTCCACCGGGATTAAAGCTTCGGCACCGTACACGAGGGAAAAAGGGGTTTCCCCTGTGCTTGACTTGGCCATAGTTCGATATGCCCATAGAACTCTGGGTAATTCCTCGGGCCAGTTAACTTTAACTACTTCCAACCTTTTCTTGAGGTTTCGAATAAGTACTTCATTTGTCGACTCCTCTTAACCATTTGCGCTCGGATGATAGGGTGAAGATGTGACTCTTTATTTTTAAATCTTGGAAGAACTTTATAATTTTTGCGCCAATAAATTGTGGCCCATTGCCGCATACTATCTCTTTTGGTATTCCAAACATGCAAATTATATTTTTCTACAAGAAATCTACCATTTCGCGTTCTCTGATCTTCTGATAAGAACCTGCTTCCACCTACTTAGAAAAATAGTCAGTCAAAATTAAAAGAAATCTTACCTTCCCGAGAGCCGGAAGCAATGGTCCGACGAAGTCCATCCCCCATTTCATGAATGGCCACGGGGACAGAACCGAATGTAAGAGTTCTGCCAGTTGATGCACCAGTGGTGCGTAGCGTTGACACTTATCACATTTTAGTACGAAGTCTTTGGCATCTCGTTCCATATAGGGCCAATAATATCCAGCCCTTACCAACTTTAGCATAAGGAATTGGCGCCCGAGTGGTTGCCGCATATCCCTTCGTGAACTTCTCTCATGACATAGTTAGCTTCAGATGCCCCTAAGCATCGGGCCTTAAAAAGATTTTCTATATAATTGGCCTCTCTTGAAGCTATATCGCGCTGCTTTGGCGCACAATGCCGGGGATAGTTTGGGGTCTTCAGGTAGCTTCCCGTGTTCGAGATAATTGATGATTTCATTCCTCCAGTCCCAGACTAGACTAGTCGAATTTACCTCATAGTAACTATTTGTATCCAGGATTGAGTTCATCAGTTGCACTACCGTCCTAGACTCTGATCCCTTTATTTCTGACGATGATCCTAGTTTTGTTAATGTGTTATCTTCCCTTGGGATATGAGAAATTGACCATTCCCGGAATCGCGCTAAATAAACCTGAACCTTTACCACGTACTGTTGCATACGCTCCTCTTTGGTCTCGAAGATCCCGTAGACCTGATTTACCACCAGCTGTGAGTCGCATTAAATTTCGATAACCTCGGAGTCAAGTCCCCGGGCCAATTTGAGCTTTGCAATTCAAACTTCATACTCTGTTTCGTTGTTAGTTAAATGGACCGTCCTGATGGCTTGTCTTAGGGTTTCCCCAGAAGGCGTAATTAAGACTATACCGAGCCCGCACCCTTTTATATTGGAAGCTCCATCCATAAATAATGTTCAAACCCCTGATGTCGATTCCAACACCATTACTGCCTCCTTGGTTGCCAGAGGCAATAATCACGGACTCAAATCAGCCATAAAGTCGGCCAAGACTTGCGATTTAATTGCAGTCCTTGGTTTATTTTCTATGTCAAATTCACTCATTTCGACGGCCCATTTGGCCAATTTACCCGAGAGCTCAGGTTTATGGAGGATGTTCCATATAGGGAGAGTAGACACCACGGCTATCTGGTGACATTGGAAGTAGGGCCTCAGCTTCCGAGCGGCGATTACGAAAGCTAAGGCCAGTTTTTCCAAATATGGGTAACGAGTTTCTGCTCCTGTTAAAATTTTACTAACATAATAAATGGTAGATTGCGTACCTTCGACCTCTCGGACTAAAATCACACTTACCACAACTTTCGAGACCGCGAGATAAACCAGCAACGTTTCATCTTCGTTTTGTTTTGAAAGCAATGGAGGGCTTGACAAGTACTTCTTTAAATCCCTCAAAGCCTGCTAGCACTCCGGGGTCCATTCTAAATTATTATTCTTTTTGAGCAGTGTGAAGAAACGATGGCACTTCTCTGATAACCGGGAAATGAACATGCTCAAAGCTGCCAATCTTCCCGTAAGCCTTTGGACTTCCTTCACGTTTGATAGTTGGTCCGGGATATCTTCTATTGCTTTGATCTTATCAAGGTTTATCTCAATTCCCTTTTGTGATACCAGAAACCCAAGAAACTTACCATATCTGACTCCGGATGTGCATTTCTCAGGATTAAGTTTCATATTATGCTTCCTTAGGATGTCAAAAATTTCTTGCAGATGTTTAAGATGATCACCCGCATTTAAAGACTTAACGAGCATATCATCTATATAAACTTCCATAATTTTTTCTATTTGATTTTTAAACATTTTGTTCACGAGTCGTTGATAAGTGGCTCCGACGTTTTTCAACTCGAAGGGCATCACATTGTAGCAATATATACCGAAATTCGTTATAAATGAAGTATTTTCCTGATCCTCCGGGTTCATCTTAATTTTGTTATACCTGGAATAAGCATCGATGAAACTCATCAACTCGTGCCCGGTCGTGGGATTAATCATCTGATCGATGTTTGGCAGTGGGAACGAGTCTTTCGGCCACGCCTTGTTAAAATCCTTATAATCTACACGCATGCGAAACTTATTATTCTTCTTAGAAACTACTACTACATTGGCCAGCCAGTCTGGATATCTTACCTCTCGGATCGAACCGATATTAAGTAAGCGGGTTACCTCTTTTTGACGAGTTTATTCCTGGCTTCGGCAATCGGGCATTTCTTCTGTCTTACCGGAGGTATGCTGGGATCCAAGCTTATCTTGTGTATGGCTACCTCTGTCGGGATGCCTGGCATATCCTCATGCAATCATGCAAAACAATCATCGTTAGATTTAAGGAATTTAATAAAGTCGGACCTGAATTATAGGTGCAGTCCCGTCCCCAAGTGGAATTTCCTTTCTAGGAATTCTTCGAATAATGCCACTTTCTCCAGCTCTTCTATCGTGGACTTTGTTTCATCGGTTTCTTCTGAAACATGGAAATATCTCGGCACCTGATAATATTCCGACGCCTCTACCCCCGGGCTAACTTCATCTAGTTCGGGAGTAGGTGTCAGTCCCTGTAATTGTTATGCCGCATGTTCCTTTATTTTGCTACTGGAGACCAAAACTGCATTCATCTCCCTTGTCGCCGGTTGATCACCCCTTATCTGCTTAATTCCTTTGGGTGTTGGAAACTTCAACAACTGATGATACGTTGATGGTACAACTTTTATCTTGTACAACCATGGCCTTCCAAGAATGTTGTTGTATCCCATATCACCATCTACTACTTTGAAAAGAGTGGTTTTCATTACTCCTTCAGCGTTCGTGAGTAATAAAATTTCACCCTGGGTTGTCACACTTGCGAAAATTTGGAGAGGAGCTTTGTGGCTGGAATAATGCTTCTGGTGAGTTTAGCTTGCTCCAATACTCTCCATTATATGATATTAGCCGAACTCCCTGGATCCACTAGAACACGTTTATTCTTAAAATCTAGCACATCTAAAGAAATTACCAATGCATCATTGTATGGCAGCAGCAATCCGTCTGCGTCCCCCTTCGTAAAAGTGATATCGTCTTCCCAAAGTCTTTGCTATGCGTAATTGATACTTTTATCGTTTTTGCTGCTGAAAAGGTGACCCATAAATCTCGTTCCCTCCGAAGATCATGTTGATTGTTTGACGCAGGGGATCTTCTCTTGCTTTTGAGGGTTCCGCGTTGTCCTGGTTACGACCATAATTGTTCTTAGCTCGGTCACTCAAGAATTCTCTGAGGTGACCATTCTTCAATAATGTTGCCCCTTCTTCCCGGAGGTGTCGACAGTCCCCTGTCCGGTGGCCATTCCTTCCGTGGTATTCACACCACAAGTTGGGATCCCTCTGGCTGGGATTAGATCTCTTCGATTTTGGGAACCGTGCTTCTTTGATGTTTCTCATGGCCGATACCAACTCCACTATACTGATACTGAAGTTGTATTCCGATAACCTGGGGTAAGAAGGATCCCGCGATCCTGACGCTTCTCTATCCTGCAGTGATCAATTGTTCTGACTGTGATCAGTCCTTCTGTCAACGGCGAACCTGTCTATGGTCCGGAAACCTCTAATGCGGCTTTCAATCCGTTTATAGGGCAAAAACCGGCCCCTCAAAGTCTGTCTGTCCGCGTCATAATCATCCTTTGATTTTTCTATGTTCTTTTCTCGTCCTCTGGTCGATGATAGAAAATCAACCTGATCATCTTCGATCCTTATTTTTAATTCGTACCGGTTGTGTACATCCGCCCAGGTCATTCTTTGAATCTCGAGTAGAATTTCCTTCAATTTGAGGAAGCGTTTAAACTTCTCAGATTCAATCCCTTGGTGAATGCTTCAGCTGCCCATTCATCCGGGGACAGCCGGGAGAAACATTCTCTCCTTATGGAATAGGGTAACGAATGTCGTAGCAGCTCAGACTCTCCTTGCGCAATCATGAATATGTCAGCCTTTTGGTCTTGTACTTTTCTAGCCCCGGCATGAGACTTTGATAGAATGCATGAGTCCACCAAACTGTATAGAGACCAAGTCCTATACCAGTTCCCACAAAAATAGCTAATGAACCAGTAAGTAAAGGCACAGGAGATTTTACGTGGAAAAATCCCTGCTCAAGGGGATAAAAAACCACGACCTACACTTGTAGGATTTCAACCTCACTAATTGAGCAATCTTTAGATTACAACCTATTGTAACCTAGGAATTAAACTCTTAATCCCTCACTAACTTGTAATACGCCTATTACAAGCCACTTTGCAATACACCTATTACAAAGACTTCAACTCATGACTAACTCTAGTCACAACACAAACTCTAAGGGTTTATGGGTTTTGGAGGTTCCTAGTTAAAGCTTCTAAATAAGCAAAGTAGGAATTACAATGAAAAGCTAATACAAAGATACAACTCAATTAAGGACATACAAAAGACTTGTTGTAGGAACTGGTCCGTAGTAGTGTTGTACTTTATTCTTGATGCACTTGTGACTTAATTGTTTGATTATCAGATCTTGAGTGCTTGAATTATTTCACAAGTGTTCAAGTGATGTTTTGTTGTAATGCTTCTTATTAATATCCTTTGGATGACATCACTTGGATGATGTAAACACTTGGTTGGTAAAAAAGCCCTTCCCAATGGAAAGTGACTGCTGCATTGTTTCTGCACTGTAGCATGTACAGTGCAGGCAGTCACTTTCCAACTGTAGAGTTGACTTCGTACTGCTATCAGGGAAACTCAAAGGGATCAGGTCCCTGAGTTGATTCTTTTCTTTCTGAAGTCATACAGCACACATTAGCTTGAGTCTGTTGATAGATATATATACCAAGTGTACATCAGGTCCTTTATCGGGTTCTTTAACAATAAGTTTGTTAGATCATTAAAACATAAATCTAAGATACTTTAAACCCATCAATTTCCCCCTTTTTGATGATGACAAACTTAAAAATTGAAAACCATTTGTAGAATACAATAACCAGATAAAGTACCAGGAATTTCACAAGTTCCCCCTAACTCTATGCTTCCCCCTTACTTAGATGCCCTGCTTCTATTTATCTTTCCCCTTTTGGCAGCATTAAAAATACACAAGCAAGTAATCTTCATAAGTAAGTCTAGCCCAACTAACTCATGCCACATGTGTGCGCACAACATGATAGAAAAGAGAAGTAGAAAAACACAAGCATTTAACAGCAAAAAGAGAGTCTTCATTGATTTATAAGACATAAACCTCTGCCAAGAAAGCAGAGGCAAGTTTGGACTGTTGAAAGCGGGAGCAGTTCAGGTGAAATCCATCCACATCACAAAAAAACAAATACAACTACCACAAGTTATCAAAACAAAAGAGAGAAACTTGACACTGGTCACTGGTCACTGGAAGATATTCCTAGGGAGTGCTAGAGGAAGAAGGCTTGGAGGAGGCCACAAGAGTGTTGAGAACAAGGTCAATCCGAGCATTTGCGGACATCTGCTCTGCGAGCAGTTTCTCTCGCAGGTTCTCCACATGTTGCTGGAGCTCAGCATTTTCTTTTGAAAGACAAGCAACTTCTTCACTTGATGAACTGGAAGGTCCTGGTGCCCTTGTAGCCTGACTTAGTTGAGTCTCCAGAATGGCATTCCTTGCCTTTAGCTTCCTGATCTCCTCTGTAGCACTATTCTGGGAATTGATCAGCTGGGAGATCGTCGAAGTGCTGCCTATTCCTCCAACCTTTTCAACACATTCACATTCCTCTAGTATAATTTTCAAGAAGGTCTGTTTCCTGGTTCCCATCTTGGGCTATCCTAAGGGCACATTAAAGAACTTGAAGACACACGTGAGAAGAAAGCCATAAGGGAGTCCATGGTTCCCATCCTTGAAAGCTGCCACTTTCTGCATATGTTCAATCATAATGGCAGGCAAATTGATAGAGCGGAACTCATCCATTGCTTCCATTAAGTATAGATCAGACCGGGATTTGATGGACCTTCTCTCAGCACGAGGGAGCAGAACCTTATTAACTAACTCAAATAACAGTTGGTACACAGGAAGCAGAGCCTTCTTATGTACCTGTTCCCCATGCTGGACAGCTTTCTCTTTCATAATGGCGTGCCTAAAATTAGAGCCACAAGTGCCTCTCACAGATGACAACCCTTCAGATGGAACCTTGAGAATGTTTCCCAACACAGTTGAATCTATAACATTATCCGCATCATTCACTAGGACACAGATGTGGTCATCTTCAACAGTGAAGAGTTCATCATAGAAACTTTGGACCTCATCCTCATACACCTTGGGCACATCCTCTTTGAACAGATGGCCCCACTGCTGAAATTCCACCATCTCAAGAATTTGTCTCATACCCGCCATTTCAGAAATCTCTAGGTCAAACGTGCGACCCACAGTACCTTCTGGTACCGCAGCCTTTCTTGCCCAAGCACACTTACACTTTTCACCCTTTTAACAGAACCGGGTGCCCCAACAGTTTCAAATTTCCTTTTACCAAACTTCTCAATGGACTTAACTTTGCTACTTGATTTCACCAGAATATCATCATCAAACACTGATTGTTCCTCCACAACGTGCTTAGACTTGATACTACCTTTCATAAATTTTTTACTTGATGTTTCAACAGCTTCCTTTGAAGCACTCTCAATAGATTGTTTCTTTTTCTGAGATCTCTTAACCAGGGAACTTGGTTCCTCATGAGCATCCTCATCCGCCTCCACTACAGGTACACTTTTGTCACACAGAATTTCCCCGTCATTCACCAGCCTCTTCTTCTTTATATTACTACTCCTTTTGCTTTTCTTTAAGGCAGACTCAAAAGCCTCCTTCTGTTGCGACCTTATAGTAGGTCGCTTAGGAGGGGGCTCAGGAGTGACCACGGGCTTTCTAATCTTAAAGTGTGCACTAAGAACCATATCATCGTGTTCATCCTCATCACTATATCTCACAACGGGAGGGATGGACTTCAATGGTTTAGCATCAAAGTGAGGAGATAGAGAAGGATCGAAGTTGACCTGGGAAGATGATTCCTGACATGTTTCCTCAGAGAGCGGATCAGGTTCATCAGCAGGGTTCCTAGTAGCTTCTTTAGGTGCATAAGATCCGAAGAGCACCATTGTTCCTTCTTCTCCTTAGAGTGGAGTCCCTTCCCCTTGAGACTCCAGCATGGAAGAAGTTACCTCATTCACCAGTCTCTCGGCAGCAATGGCCAACATGTTTTCGATGGCCTCCTTTTCCTGAGGTTCCATAGCAGCAGCAGTAACCAAAGGACTAGCACATTGATCAGTATCTTCCTCGGACACCCATTTTCCTTGTTGAATTTCACCCTTTTCGTTATCATTATTCTGTTCTTTGAGAGTATCAGGCAACAGAGAAGAAACACTATCTATTTTTGGTATTTCTGAGTTCTTAACACTTAAGGAAGGAGTATCGATAGAGGGAATGATGAGAGAGATAGGGGTGAAAAGGAATCAGGTTTGGGTGTTTCTGGGTCAGTAATGGTGGAAGAGGGGACGTCTGGTGGTATTTCTAACATGGCGGATGAGTCAAGGGTTTTCTCTTTAGAGGTGGGTAGGTTTGCTTTCTCTTCAGCCATGGTAGATAGTTGGGTAGAAGGTTTTGGAAGAGTGGAAAGAGAGAAGGATGATCTCTTAAGGTTAGGAGGTGTAGGGGTTTTAAGGAGGGAAAGGATAATTATGAGGGAAGAGAAACGGGTTCTGAAATGGATGTAGGTTTGTGGGAAGATGCAACGTTGCAGAGGAAAGTGAAAAGATTTGAAAGAAAAGATATGATATACAGGGTCTGAAAAGGTGGATGACATGGCAGTTAATTTTGTTTCTTTTGAGATATGCATGAAAAAAATACAAGACTACTAACCTGTGGTACAAGAACCAGGTTCTTGACCGGTCTTTCGAAAAAGATTTTTCAACTCTCTTTACCGCTCATGCATTGTTTCTTCAGCTTCTATAGTCATCATGCGTGTCTACCTGCAACGGTATAGAGGTGAGTTAGGCTTGGCCAGAAAACACTTTAGCTAGATTTACCTGAATGTAACTTTCATAGCCATATGGAAGGGAATCAGGTTCTCAATTAGGTTTGATTAACCCCAGTGCCATCCTGTTTTTCTCAAAATGTTCCCTTCTCAGAGCTTTGGAGAAGATGTCTGCAATTTGGTCTTCTGTACTACAGAACTTCATGCAAATAATCCCCTTCTCCACATTGTCTCTGAGAAAATAATGTCTCACATCAATGTGCTTGGTTCTCTTGTGCTGGACCGGGTTCTTTGCCATGTTGAGTGCACTGATATTGTCACATAGAAGAGGTACATAATCAGTGTACACTCCAAAATCCTCAATTTGTTATTTGATCCACAAGAGTTGGGCACAACAAGAAGCTGCAGCAACATATTCTGCTTCAGTTGTTGAGAGAGCTACACAGTTTTGCTTCCTTGTGCCCCATGAAATCAGACAGGATCCTAGGAAGTGAGCCATTCCGGATGTGCTTTTCCTGTCCACCGGATAACCTGCATAATCTTCATCAGCGTACCCAACAAGATTAAAATTGTCACCTGAAGGGTAATACAGAACCAGGTCCTGTGTTCCCTTAAGATATCTTAGAATCCTTTTGGCAACCTTTAGGTGAGATTCCTTGGGGTTTGACTGGAACCTTGCACATAGCCCCACACTGTTTACAATATCTAGTCTACTGGCAGTGAGATAGAGGAGAGATCCAATAATGCCTCGATACATTGTTTGATTTACAAAAGCACCAGATTCATCCATGTCCAATCAAGTGGCAGTGGCAATGAGAGTGTCGATCACTTTTGATGCTTCAATATCGAACCTCTTCAATAGCTCCTTGATGTATTTTTGTTGACTGATACAGGTTCCCTTCGTGGACTGCTTCACTTGAAGACCCAAGAAAAAGTTCAGCTCCCCCATCATGCTCATCTCAAACTCACTTCCCATGAGTTTTGCAAATCTCTCACAAAGTGAGTCAGCTGTTACCCCAAAGATAATATCATCAACGTATACCTGAACAATGAGCAGGTTCCTTCCTCGTTTCTTCAGAAATAGAGTGTTGTCAATTTTTTCTCTTGTAAAGCCATTTTCTAAGAGAAACTTTGACAACCTTTCATACCAAGCTCGAGGAGCCTACTTCAAACCATACAGTGCCTTGTCCAATTTGAACACATACTCAGGATGTTCATGACATTCAAAACCTGGAGGTTGCTTAACATAGACTTCTTCCTTGAGAAAACCATTCAGAAATACACTTTTGACATCCATTTGGAACAAGGTGAATTCCATATATGATGCAAAGGCAATGAGAATTCTGATGGCTTCCATACGAGTAACTGGAGCGAAGGTCTCATCATAATTAATCCCTTCCTCCTGATTGTAGCCTTGAACAACTAGCCTTGCCTTGTTCCTTGTAGTGTTTCCATGCTCATCAAACTTGTTTTTGAACACCCACCTGGTCCCTATGATGGTTCTATCTGAGGGTCTAGGTACCAGGTGCCATCCTTAGTTCCTTTCAAATTGATGTAGCTCTTCTTGCATAGTTGTGATCCAGTCTGCATCCTTCAAGGCTTCCTTAATATTTTTGGGTTCTATTTGGGAGAGGAAGGCTGAGAAGGCAAGTGAATTTCTTGCTTTTGATCTAGTTTGGACTCCATAATCAAGGGGGGTTGATTAAATTATCGAGAGGATGGGAGCTTTTGTGTTTCCAGTTTGGCACTAGAATATCATTAGTGGAGGAACTAGGTAATCCTGACTGGTTCCCTTGCATTCTTCTTTCTGCTACTTGTTGAGTACTTTGAACTGCATCAACCACTCTTTCTTCAGCTTCAGTGGTTGTGATTTGGGTACTTGGTTCCTCTTGAGTTGGAGTGGTGGAGGTTGCATTGCCTTCATTTGTCTCCTTCACTTGACTCATCATATCTGCCTTTCCATTGGCCATATCAATGATTTCTCCTGGAACCAGCAGTGGTTCACTGTCTTGATCATCTTTGTTGCTCTTCTCACCAGATGAAGGGGACTCATTAAAGATTACATGAACACTTTCTTCCACACATTGAGTCATTTTATTGTAAACTTTGTAAGCTTTGCTTTGAGAAGAATACCCCAGAAAAATTCCTTCATCGCTTTTGGCATCAAATTTTCCAAGCTGATCCTTTCCATGGTTGAGAACATAGCACTTGCACTCGAACGTTCTTAAGTGAGTCAGCTTGGGCTTCCTTCCATTTAGCAGCTCATAGGGAGTTTTGTTCAAGAAGGATCTGATCAGGCACCTGTTCACCAAGTAGCAGGCAGTATTTATGGCTTCTGCCCAGAAGTTTTTGGCTATCCCACTATCAATAAGCATTGTTCTGGCCATATCTTCAAGGGTTATGTTCTTCATTTCTATAACTCCATTTTGTTGTGGAGTTCTTGGAGCTAAGAAGTTGTGGGTGATGCCATTTTAACTGCAGAATTCATCAAACTTGGCATTGTCAAATTCTGCTCCATGATCGGATCTGATGCAAGCCACTTTTGATTCCATCTTCACTTGAATTTTCTTCACAAAGGCTACAAATACTTCGAAGGTCTCATCCTTTGTTCTGAGAAACAACGTCCAAGTGAATCTTGAGTAGTCATCCACTATAACAAAAATGTATCTCTTTCCTTCCCTGCTTGGCACTCTCATAGGGCCACATAGATCCATATGAAGTAGTTCAAGTGGCTTTGATGTGCTAACATACTTCTTTGGCTTGAATGAAGATTTCACATGCTTCCCTCTAGCATAGGCATCACATACTTTGTGCTCTTTGAACTTTGAATTTGGCAAGCCACAAACCAGGTCCTTTTGTATCAGCTTGTTCAGAAGAGAGAAGCTTGCATGTCCCAGCCTTCTGTGCCACAGCTCGGCATCATCATCAACAGCTTTTAGGCAGCTCATGTCACCACTTTGTAGGGACTCAAAATCAGCAACGTAGATGTTCTTGTATCTTTTGGCCACAAGTACCACTTCACCAGTTACCAGATTAGTAATTGTGCATATCTTTGGCAAAAACTCCCCTTTGTTTCCCTTATCACAAATTTGAGAAACACTCAAGAGACTGTACTTCAGACCATTGACATAATATACGTTCTCGATTGAGTGTGAGAGAGACTTTCAAATTTTTCTAACACCAAGAATGTACCCCTTTTTTCCCATTTCCAAAGGATACATTCCCTCCTTGCAGGGCTTTCAGTGAAAGGAAGTCCATGGTATTCCCAGTCATTTGCTTAGAGCATCCGCTGTCCATGATCCATTGTTGACTCCTTTCTCTTACTGTTCCCTGCACAAGGAATTCAAGGGTTAGATTTAGGAACCAAAACAAGTTTGGGTCCCTTGTAATGAGAAAAGGGATGAATGAGAGCTCTTCTAGTCCATGCAGGCAACATGCATTTTTTTGTGAGTGGCACCTGGTCCTCTTACAGTAGTACTTTTTCAGCAAAAACTTTATTTTTCTGAACACACTAGACTCTAGCTTGGCAATTTTCCTTGAAATGCCCATTGTTCCCACAGTGGGTACAAAGCCAGTTATCAGGTACAGTGACGTACTTGGTATGAGGGTTATAGCAAACTTTCTCCCTTTGGAACCTTATTCCCTGCCTGTTTCCACCATTGTTAAAATACATGACAGTAATAGCATCTGAGGACCAGGTCCACTTAAGAGATTTCTCAAGATCATTTTTTACTTTTTCCAATTCTACTTGAAGCTGCCTATTTTTCTCAAGCTCAGCACATAAATTAGTTTTCACAATATTCAGCTCATTTTCAAGTTTAATATGTGCCTCACTAGCAATTTCCTTTCCTTTTTCAGAATTTCCAGGCCTAGAGTCTGCTTTAAGTTCCTCAATTGTTTCCTCTAAGTCTGCAATCACCACTAGGAGATCATCTCTTTCTTGCTGAGTGATAGCAACTTTCTCCACTAAGGAATTCTTTTCTTTACTAAGGTTCTCAGTGATTTCTTTCAAGTCAACTACAACTACCATCAAATCATCTCTTTCATGTTCTACACTAGCAATTTTATTTGTTAGAACCTCCTTTTCATTTTTTAGATTTTCTATGGTTTCCTTCAGGTCAACTATACAAACAACCAAATCATCTCTAGTCTGCTCAGCATCTCCTAACTCTATGGTAAGGCATCCTTATCACTCACCAGACTATGATATGCATCAATCAACACATTAGCTAATGACATGAGTTTTTTAGGAGAATAGGATTTCAGATTTATCTGAACATCCCTAAAATTTACATCATCATTGTCATGGTATTCATCATCATCTGACTGATGCATCAAGGCGAATATTGAATCATATTCATTTGCTTCACTTTCAACTGCCAACATGGAGCTATCACCTGCACCATTTTCTTCTTCAGACTCACTGGAGGAGTATCCCCATGCTGCAAGAGCTTGCTTCACAACATTGTCAGCTGTGTTTTAGCATTTGTTAGGAACCGGGTTCCTCTTGGCTGTTTATCAGAGCTATGCTTGAAATGTTCTTTCTTCAGAAGAGGACAGTCCTTGATGAAATTCCCTGGATTTCCACACTTATGACAGAGGTCAAAATTCTTTGGTTTGCTGGAACTACCTCTCTTTGGTATACCTCCATTCCTTCGAACCATTTTTTGAAACCATCTGGTAAGGTATGCCATATCGCTATCCTCCTCACTCGAATCATTGTTTTCAGCTTTGAGTACCAGGTTCTTCTCCTTCTTTGGTTCTCTTCTTTCACTGTCCTTCTTTCTCTTCATCTAATAGGTCTTCAGATTTACAACCAGCTCGTCCATAGTTAGTGTTTGCAGATCCTTGGCTTTAGTAATAGCGTTCACCTTACTCTCCCAGGAGCTGGGTAAAATGCTAAGAACTTTCCTCATGAGCTTGTTCCTAGGAATGATTTCTCCAAGAGAGTGTAGCTCATTTGTAATGGAAGTGAATCGAGTATGCATGTCTTGAATGGATTCATCATCCTTCATTTTAAAGAGCTCATACTCTGTGGTGAGCATGTCGATCTTGGACTGTTTTACTTGAGTGGTTCCCTCATGTGCCGTTTGTAGAGCTTCCCATATCTCCTTGGCGGATTGACAAGCTAAGATCCTATTATATTCATCAGGTCCTATGCCACACACCAAAGTCCTTTTGGCGCGAAAGTTCTTTTCTACAGATTGTACTCTTTCCTGGTTTTTGGAACCATTACAGCAGGTTCTCCTACCTTATTTGTTGGGACGTATGGACCATCACAAATTACATCTCATAACTCGGAATCTTATGACATTATGAAGTCATGCATTCGAGTTTTCCACCAACCATAGTATTGGCCGTTGAATCTCGGGGGCCTGTAGGTTGATTGTCCTTCCTCGAAGTTTGGTGGAGCAGCCATGGTGAGGATCCTCTCTAGGTGTTAACCTTTTAGAAATAACCTGCTCTGATACCAATTGATAGAATGTATGAGTTCACTAAATTGTATAGAGACCTGGTCATATACCAGTTCCTATAGAAATAGCTACTGACCAGTAAGTACAATATTGTACTGTACTTATTTAGAAGCATTAACTAGGAACCTCCAAAAACCATAAAACCTTAGAGTTTGAGTCGTGACTAGAGTTAGTCATGAGTTGAAGTCTTTGTAATAGGTGTATTGCAAAGTGTCTTGTAATAGGTGTATTACAAGTTAGTGAGGGATTAAGAGTTTAATTCCTAGGTTACAATAGGTTGTAATCTAAAGATTGCTCAAGTAGTGAAGTTGAAATCCTACAAGTGTAGGTCGTGATTTTTTATCCCCTTGAGCAGGGACTTTTCCACGTAAAATCTTCTGTGTTATTTACTTACTTGTTCATTAGCTATTTCTATGGGAACTGGTATAGGACCAGGTCTCTATACAGTTTAGTAGACTCATACATTCTATTAATTGGTATCAGAGCAGGTTCTTTCTAAAAGGTTAACACCTAGAGAGGATCTTCACCATGGCTGCTCCACCAAACTTCGAGGAAGGACAATCAACCTACAGGCCCCCGAGATTCAACGGCCAATACTATGGCTGGTGGAAAACTCGAATGCATGACTTCATAATGGCAGAAGACTCCGAGTTATGAGATGTTATTTGTGATGGTCCATACGTCCCAACAAAGAAGGTAGGAGAACCTGCTGTAGGAATTACAATGAAAAACTAATACAAAGATACAACTCAACTAAGGACATACAAAAGACTTGTTGTAGGAACTGGTCCGTAGTAGTGTTGTACTTTGTTCTTGATGCACTTGTGACTTCAATGCTTGATTATGAGATCTTGAGTGCTTGAATTATTTCACAAGTGTTCAAGTGATATTTTGTTGTAATGCTTCTTGTTAATATCCTTTGGATGACATCACTTGGATGATGTAAACACTTGGTTGGTAAAAAAGCCCTTCCCAATGGGAAGTGACTGCTACACTGTTTCTGCACTGTAGCATGTACAGTGCAGACAGTCACTTTCCAGCTATAGAATTGACTTCGTACTACTGTCAGGGAAACTCAAAGGGATCAGGTCCCTGAGTTGATTCTTTTCTGTCTGAAGTCATACAACACACATTAGCTTTAGTCCGTTGATAGAGATATATATACCAAGTGTACATCAGGTCCTTTATCTGGTTCTTTAACAATAAGTTTGTTAGATCATCAAAACATAAATCTAAGATACTTTAAACCCATCAAACTTGATAAAAGAATCCGCGAGCATTTCAAAGGAGTCTATGGAATTCTCGGGTAACAGCGAATACCACGTCAAGTCCCCCATCGTGAGGGTTTCTCCAAATTTCTTCAGCAGCACAGATTCAATTTGGTGAGGAGCTAAATCATTTCCCTTTATCACCGTTGTGTAGGTGGTAATATGCTCCTAGAGGTCTGAAGTTCTGTCATACTTTGGCATTTCAGGTATTTTGAACCGCTTCGGGATTAACTCTGGTGCCGCACTTGGCTAGTACGGCAATTGAGTATACTTTTTCGAGTCCGGACCTTTCAGCACTGGTGGCGCTCCCGGGATCTGGTCCATGCGGGCGTTCACTTCCCTCATGAACCATAACAGCTCATTCTTGAAAGGATCATTCACGTTGTTGAGGCCGGATCCATTTCCCCTGCCCCATCGGAGCCAATTTTACCCTTGGGAGTATTATTATTGATCCTCTGTGTCTTTTGATTCGTGGGAACCCTAGGAGGAATCGGATCTCGTCTGCTTGTATTATTTGAAGCTCCTGATAACGCCTGCTTCAATTCTGTCATAACTTTATCATGTCGCGTGAGATGACCTAGAATGATCGCCAGTTGCTCTTGCAAGACCCTTACTGCGCCGACAACATGTTCCTCATCAGCATCATCGGGAGTGGTCTCCCGAACATATCGAGGATATTGTTTGTCATGCACCGGTATAGTGATATCCCCCTCATTATGGGTGTCACTGACTGAGTCCTCGAAATGAGGCTGATCCCCTCAAATTTCGGGGTTGTGCGTGTCGTTAACAGTGTTATGTGCCATTTCTTATGATTTTTTTTCTAAGACAAAATAATCAAAACATGTTAGTGCAAAAGGCAAGGATCAATTTAACTACACGGTTGTCTTGGCCCCACGGTGGGCACCAAACTGTTTACCCGTAAAATGGTACAGTTGAATTTATACGTGGTTTCTAGACAAGTGAATTAATTTGATCCTAAAATAATAAAATAATCGAAGGATTATGCAATACTTAGCCTTAGGATATAGACGAAACAACAGAAATAATAGTTCCAGGAATAGGATTTTCGGGCGCAACAAAAGCGAAATCAAACGAATAAGAAGATAAGATTGTATTGAACTTTGTATAGAATGTAGTGTCACTTTGCCAGAAAATTCATATTATTTACAATGATAACTGAGCTCAGTATTCATAGCAATGAAGGAGGTCCTAGGATCGTGCCCTTCTTTAATGTCAATTATGAGGAACATTGATGTATATGTAATAGTGAACATAAATGCCAAATTCTCGGTAACGGGTAATTGCTCTTAATGCCATAAAATATTCTCTATTAAATGCTACCGGACGAAGAGCATTTATCACATCTTTATAAGCGTTGTTCTTTTCGGTGATAAATAAAATAGTTGTCTTTGGTTTTTGGTCATCCCCCGTTTTGGGTTCCACGTGTCCTTTTTTTGGACGACCACGTGTCATAGCATATTTTACCCTATACAGTACTTAGGGGTGTTCATGGTTCGATTTGGATCGATTTTTCCCTAAAAAGAAACCAAACCAAGTAAGTCGGTTCTTCAAATTTTGAAACCAAACCAAATCAATTAAGTCGGTTTTTTATCGATTCGATTTTTGTCGATTTTTCGATTTTTTCGATTATTTATCGGGTTTTTTCTTAAATACTTATGAGACATACACTACCAAATACATATTCCGGAGACTACATTTTCAACGTAACACTATCAAACCAATTACTCTTTGAGAAATCTATCATTTACCAAGATATATTGATGATAATTGAATCAACTAGTGATAAATAATTTAAGTACTCAATTAAAAATTAATTATTTTTAGCATGAAATAAATTCTTGTACTTAGCAACAGAAAACTACCAATCAAACTATAATGTAAAGGCAAAGAATTATATTATTATAATAGCAAAAAACTAGACTAAAAATATAGATTAATATGTACCATAAAATTTTAAAAACTTTATATAAAAATATACATATATATAGGTATAATAATAAATTTAAATAGTTACTTCTATAGTCGGTTTGGTTCGCTTTTTTCGGTTGCTTTTTGATTAAAACCAAAACAAAACCAAATTTGATCGGTTTTTAAAATTCAAAACCAAAACCAAACCAAACCTAAAAAGTATCGGTTTTTTTGGTCGGTTTGGTTCGATTTTCGGTTTGATTTGGTTCGATTTTTCTGGTTTTTATGAACACCCCTAAGTCAGTACTATTCATGTTTCTTTATTATTATTTTTTCCCTTTTCTTTCTGAAAATGTGAGACCGCAACCTTCAGGAAGCATTTGGTTCCTTTTCATTGCTACTATTGCATACGTATCTTTAATTATCAACCATTTTAGTAATTGAATTTTTTTTTATAAATATTCTGACAGGACCATCTTTTTTCTCTATATATTATTTAAAAAAAAGGTAAAAATCTATTATGGGGTTTGACCCCACGAATTCTATAAGATAACAGTTAACAACTTTTTTGAATCTTTTAATGCTCAAGTTAGATCTTTCCTACCGAATTAGCCAATAACATAACGATGTTCCAATGAGGATATTACATCTGCATAGGTAGAATATTTTTTGTTTTAGGTGGACAATAATATAAGATAGTACGAACTAATTATTTATAAAGGATTTGAACACAATCAACACATCAAAACCACATCTACAGATTGCAAAATAGTGAATGTTTTTAAAAAAAAAAAATTAAAGATAAAATATAATGCTTGATTGGTATCTCCTAAGATTTTGGAAAAAAATAAACAACTAAAGAGAACTTGAAAATTTTGATCCAAAGAGATTTAGAAAAGGATTTATAGTGGGAAAGTCTATTGTGGCACTGTAGCTTCGTTAGCGCTTAGCTCATTGGATATCAATTACGTTGGAGGGAAAACGGAGTTTGCGGCTGTTTTGGATTTGTTTGATTGCAATAATTTGAAGAATTTTAGGCTTAAGTCATGAATATAGATAACGTAAAAAATATTTGCACCTTCAGTTTAATTTAATCGATTATGATAGATTATTACTCTCTTTACATACGTGACACTTTTTGTTTTTCGAGATTAAAACTAGATGAACTTTGATCAATAACTCTCTTTAATTCTTGTTTTTAATAAAAGTTCGTCATTAAAGCAAAAAAAAAAAAAAAAAAATTTGCTCAATATTTTAAAATGGATTTTTACATCATGTTAAAATGAGAAGAATTGCAACTTATAGTATTTGAATATGTGAATTTCAAATTTAAAATACTGAGTTGATGTAATCTAATTTAGTTTCGATGGTTAGTAAAATTGACTCTGGAAAAAGAAAAGTGTCATACAAACTGAGACTAAGGGAATACTATATTTTTCAAAATTATCATGTCTGTTTGTTATGAAGATTACATATTATTGTAGGTCAGTTTATTAAAATATCGTCTAAATAAAATATATATTATCAATACATAAAACTTAAACTCATTAAAAAAAAATTCGAATTTTAAAATAGTGATGCCATGACAGAGTAATGAACAAGAATTCGGCTAAGAGTAAACTTAACTTGCAAATCCAAGAGTTTTTATCGTAGATATGATTCTTCTCCCATGAATAATTTATTGTTAAATATTTCATTATCATTAAAATAGTTTACAAGCAAATAATGCTTCAATAGTATTAGCAACAATTCACACCTTCAATGTCATTATTTTCTTTGACTATTTTTTTGCTAAGGAATGGGGGGATTTCCCAGAAATTGTTTACTACTGATAATTAAGTACATGATTATCATATTTAGTGGTCCTTCCCTTTTATGATTGGTATATTATATAATCTCTAAAATTTAATAAGTCTGGTCCCCTTCGTAGTACTTATTCTACTTTTATTTTTCAGCTGGAAATGAATTTTGACAATACTTTGTGCTATACTGGCATACCACTTCAACGACAACCACTTTGAACTATTAGAACAGATCAAGAGAGGGCATTGACAAACAGGGCGGCCCTCCCTGAACCAAGTAAAACAACTGCTTTAGGTTCCATATTTGTGGGAGTTTCATTTTTTGTTACACTTAATAGACTATATATAAATTTAAAAAAAAGTTATGTGAAGTGAAACTGTTTTATTTCTTTCTCTAACAAATATAAAGAAGAAGGATTTGCAATTGCTATGATTTCTGCTAAGGAAATTGCATTTGAAATGAATATCGAACCCAAATTTCGTGAGAAATATGTGATATATAGGAAGAAACAATTTGATGAGAATATTGATAATGAAATCTTAAGTTCTATCGAAGTGTCCTTTAGAGTTGATTACTTTGTATACATAATATTCACTTCAAAATAGATTTGAACAATTCGAAGCATATGAAAATATTTTTGGTTTTCTATTTAGCGGTAAAACATTGAGATCATTAGATGATGAAAATTTTAAAAAATATTGCCTTAATCTTGAATGTTCCTCAAAGGCTTAATAATCAATCTGATATTGATGGTTTAGATTTATTTTCTGAATTAAAAGTATCAAGAAAATAGTACAATTAGAAGATAACAGTTTAATTGATATATTCAATCAAATAAAAAGATTTTTTCTTTTCCAAATGCCTACATTGCTTATAGAATAATGTTAATAACTCATGTTGTTATTGCTTCAGCGAAAAGAAGTTTTTCAAAATTAAAATTAATAAATCTTTTTTAATATTACCAATGTATCAAGAGAGGTTAAATGGATTAGTTATATTGTCAATTGAGAATGATTATAAAAAACTATTAATAACTTCACACCTAAAATTTCTAGAAAAATAAACTTCAAATAAAAAAGTTCTTTAAAAAAAGAAGTTAAGGCCCCTCGTAAAATTTAGCTTTAGGCCACAAAATTTATCGGGCCGGCCCTGTTGACAAAAAAATATATACACATCTCGTAGCTAAAATGTCAAATATTTTAAGGGATACTTCTCGTAATTAAAATAAATAAATATTTTTAGAATAAAAGAAAGAAACTAAAACCATATTCTGTCTGATCAATAAAACAGATAGAAGAAGAGTTTAAGTTCTCTTTTAGTACATTGACCTTTTTATTTACATGGCATATGTTATGATAACACAAACTGTGCACTATCAAATCAGAAACAAATATTGTTCTATCTTAGATCGATTATTAAGTTGCTAACCAAAAATTTGCAATTCAAAAGACAGAAAGCCTAGAAAAATAACGTGTTGTTCCAGTATCACAAAGATATAAAGGGAAAAACAAAAGAAAAAAAAAAGAGATATAGATTGGTGCTTGCTGCTGAAAATTGTCCGATTAATTTAATTTTTAATAGCAGTAAAGTGGGTTTGGATGTTACTTGTAGCCATTTTTATCTGAATTTATCCGAACATTTAGTGTAAACTTCGTTATCCTTTATTTATCTTTTAAACTTATAAACATATAACTCAGTTCGGTTTAGTTTTTTTTTTAGGAAAAATAAAACCTATCCTAATATTCGATACAAATGGTATATTTATGTTGAAACCTACGATTTTATATGAAAGCCTAATAATCAGTTCGGTTCGGTTGATTCAATAGATTTTCAGAGAACCTTTGAGCCCCCTACTAATGATTAAAGTCGGTAGAACCTTGAGGTCTCAGGTTCAAATGTCAATAGAGGTAAATAATTAGGTGATTTTTTTTTGTATTTTTTAAGCCTTGGTGAATAGAATTATTGAATATGTATGACTATAAAATTAATCGAGGTGCGTGAATTAAAGGTTATAAAAAAACGTCTACTATGTCAAACTGATTCGGAACCCCTAACATCTTACGATATGGTTGTCTAATATTCTCCACCAAACCTAAAACTAGGATAGGGTTGGGGGCTATAGAGTTATAAAGACACATTCTCTTGTTTAGTTGCTGGAGAAAGCCAGCAGTTCTTTTCTTTTCTTTTTTAATTCATGAAAGAATTCCTACATAATCACTTCATATTCCAATTGATATACGAATCTCTTTAACTTCAAGGAAAGTTCTTCAATAGAGACAATATATTTAATTTTTGCCCACTCCAGAATTTTCGTGGAAGCCAAATAGTATTTTGGTTGGTAATTTGTATTTATAAATAATAAATAATAAATAATAAATAATAAATAAAATTAAAATATTATATATAAATATAAAAATGACAGAGTTTGTCGTTACAGTAATTTATTCATTTGTTAATTTTTTCAAATATTTGACATACGAAAATTCGTGCATACCATTATTATATGGAAATTAATCCGTAGACACTCCGATCCCTTAATTACCATTATCATTTCTAGATAATGATTGTATTCGAACCAACTGGATAATTTAGAGCCTGTTTGGACATAAGAAATTTTTTCTTTTTTTAAAAAAAAAATTCACTTTTTTCCGAAACCAACATTTGTTCATAAAATTTTTAATTTTCACTTGAAGATGCATTTTGAAAATTTTTAAAAATTTGAAAAACTACTAAAAATATTTTTTCAAAATTTTCACTCAAATCACTCACAAAACTTCAAAAACAACCCAAAATTATATTCATGTCCAAACATAATTATAAATTTCAAATACCATTTTTACTTAGAAAAATATTTCCCCCTATTTTGAAATTTTACAATTCTTATGTCCAAACGCCCACTTAGTCAATCAAAATTTAGACAAATATGAAGAAATTACTTGGCTCGAAGTGCTAACTTATCTATTATCATTTGATTTCCCTCGCAAAGTAGACTTATTTAGGTAATGCCTAACAATAAGCAAATATTAAAAGGAAAAATCAACATTGCCCTAGATCTTGATATCTTGCATCAGTCCCCGATAGTTAGTGGGTATTTTAATTACATGATACTATATTATAAATGTGGAGCAACTAAGTCTAAAGTAAAAGACAAAAATATCCATCAAAAGTTGAATTATCTTTTTACCCCTTCATTTAGACTATACTCTTATAATATTTTTGTACAAAAATGTAAATGTGTATTCTAATAAATAGTGTAATACAAATCCAATCCAATCGTTTGGAATTCTCAATCTTAACGTTTTTAAACGTGCTTTTGATTATGCAATAAAGATGGATTAAAGAAAGGCATCTGAATGAGATATTTTCTTGCATTCTCTCAAGTTTATTCGGTTTGCCTCTCTCCACTACTCATTTGAATATACAAAATACAATGTGTATACGGTTAAAACCGAGTTTACCCTTCGTATGACTAATCGAGATTGGAACATGATAGACCAAGATTCAGCCTCGTGTAAAATCGAGCCATGATGCGAAGTTGGATTACCGAACTCGTGACCCAGAGACCGATCAAGATCGAGATCGAGATCGAGCAAAATAGAGACCGATCAAGATCAAGATCGAGCAAGATAGAGACAGATCAAGATCGAGATTGGCCAAAATTGAGGAGAGCTTATCGAGCCAAAAAACAGAAATTTGGAATATCCGCAATTGGACGAGAATCTCGATGGAAATTCCGGCGCATATCAAAGAGAGGCCAATTAATTAATCTATCATGAGATTCCTTGCTGTATTTAGAAATTATATTAAGAATAGGACTTCTTACTATATAAAGGGGTCTGATCATTTGTAGAAGGGATTCATTCATATAATATAAAGCAATATACTGCCTTTCTTCTGGTTTTTAATATTCAATCATTTTATTCTTGTATCAGTTTACCCTCCATTTAGTTTGAGGGTGATCAGACTTGAGAGCCTAGGCTAATTGATTCATTCGGTTTGCATTCATTTCATTTACAACTAATTTCGATACCAATATTTATATTTTCTCTATTTGTACCAAGCTATATATCACATCTCTTTAAAATCACGTACAAATTCAATTGTTATTCATTTTTCGGGTAAACACAATATACAACGTCTTTTATATCCTCTGAATTGGTTGGTGATATCTTTTTGTATTCCCAACCAGATTTGTGGAATTTGATCTGGTTAGGATGATTAATGTTCATATAATTAAAGTTTTCATTTCCTGGCTTGAAGAACAAGCTGATGAAGTGCTTCTCGATCAACCAAACTAAACCATCCAAAATCTTAAGTAGAGGCTAACTAACACCAAAGGAAAGTGGAAGGAAATTCTATCAGAAGTTTTTTGGGCATACCGCACAACCTCGAAGTCTAGCACCGGCGCAACTCCATTCTCATTAGTTTATGGCGCCGAAGCTCTAATACCGGTCGAAGTCGGAGAGCTAACTATCCGATTATGATATACAACAAAGGAATCAAATAACAAGGCCATGAATACGAGCCTAGAACTATTGGATGAAAGGCGTGAAATCGCCCTCGTTCGATTAGCCGCCCAAAAGCAACGAATCGAGAGATATTACAATCGAAAAACTAAACTTCGATATTTAAATATCGGAGACTTAGTACTAAGGAAAGTCACCCTCAACACCCGAAATTCTAATGAAAGGAAATTGAGTCCGAATTGGGAAGGACCGTACCAAATTCTCGAGATCACCGGAAAAGGGTCCAACAAGCTCGGAACGATGAATGGGGAACGACTACTAAACAATTGGAGCGTATCTCACCTAAAACGGTACTACTGCCAAGGTACGCCCTTTTTCAATTCCTTTTCAATTTCAAAATAACACATACAGGTGGTCGACAAGAAATAACGATAGATCTTTTTAGCGAACGGCATGAAGTCTTTAGGTCTGAAAGCACGTGTCACACTCTTTTTCCCTCAGACCGATTCTTGTCCCAAATGGATTTTTTCGTCGAGGTTTTTAATGAGGTGGCGATGAATCGTGCTAACTTAAAATCAAGACCGGTTATGAAATAGCAACGAAGATCAATCCAACAATATTCAAGGTTCCTTTGCAATCAACCTCGAATAATGGGGGGCTACCCTCAGATATGCATAAACTCTAGCTAGGAAACTACTTCATAAAGGGAGGATCTCGATAGACAGGATTTGTTGTAAGGGCCAAACGGTCAAAATGAGTCGTGCCCATGTAGATCGTTCGAACCCTGACATAAAACATGTATGCATGTATGATTGTCTCGATTGAGAATAAAAAGAAGTATTATTCTTGCAATCATCTTATGTTTTAAAAACTTTTCCTCTTTACACATCAAAAAGCTTCGTACTTCCGAAAATGACAAACCCAAAGGTAATACATAACCGAAATACGAACGATCGCTTCTTCACTCGGGGACTGCCGTCCGACTCAAACAGACCTAATAGGCAACGCCCCAATTTCTGAAGGTCACAGCCACCCTGCTCGGGAATAATTATCTCGGGTAAGCCCGGATAAAATGGGAAAATAAGCCCAATGGGTAGCTCCTAAACTAAAAGGCGTAGCCCAACTTTACACGGTTTAGAGACGTCCAATACCCGTAAAAAAAAAAAAAAGGAAGGGCCTTTGAAAAAGAGAAACTCCTTTCACAACCGGTTCTAAAGGCTACCCTCGGCAGAAACCCCAAAACTTAAGATATTTTCGGAAAAAAACCCTTTTCCATTAACGTATTAACCCAGAAAGGCAATAAAGGCAAGGTTTGTTCGAACCCTCGAACACAACCTTATATGAGAGCAAAGGAAAAATATGAGAGATGAAAGGGAAAGAAAAGCCTTATATTTATATATGATAATATTTTACAAAGGCCAAATAGGCCTAACACAAAAATTTACAACGGCCAAAAACAGCCTCAGAAAAATGCAAAAGATAAACAAAAAATCCTAAGTGGTTTGGTCTTCATCGGAAGTTGCATCTCCATCCTTGGGATTTTCTCTATCTTCGGATTAACTCGAGCTCTCGGAGTCTTCCTCAGGAAAGGCCACCCTCCGGGCCCTGGCTTCCTCAGATTTGGCATTTTCAATCTCAGCCGCAATGTCGAAACCCTGGGCATGAACTCCCTCGAGGGCTTCCCTTCGGGCTTGCCACTTTGCATGATCTACCATACCCTTGGCCTTGCCCTGGATGACCTCGACATCGACCCTAAACTGGGCCACTTTAGCATCAACGTTTATGTTGGCCACGGCCACCTCAGATTTGGCCACGGTCACCTCGGATTTGGCCACTTCGAGATCATTGGCCAAGCTTGCCTTATCAGAAATGGC
This sequence comes from Nicotiana tomentosiformis, assembly GCF_000390325.3. Lineage (NCBI taxonomy): Eukaryota > Viridiplantae > Streptophyta > Magnoliopsida > Solanales > Solanaceae > Nicotiana > Nicotiana tomentosiformis. The sequence goes on from NC_090819.1 coordinate 20,613,577, forward strand.
CAAATCCAACAGAGACTGAAGCTCCTTGATCTTCTCAGCCTGCATCGAGGCCCTCTCTTTTGCATCTCGAAGCTGGGTCTCATCCAACTCCCATTGCGCTTGGACGGTCTCCTTTTTTGAGGTTAGGATGTCCATGTTCTTTTTGAATTCTTCCGCCTCGGCCTGTATCGCATCTACCTGCGTCTGGAGTCGTCCGATTTATTCGAGCCTCTGCCGAACCTGCAGAATCGAATCGTTAGTGGTTATCTCCAATTCATCTTCACTATTGTTAAGAACTCAGAATATCTGCTCGGCTATCTCGGCATGCTCATCCCGTGCTGTCACTAAGTCGACCTAAAGCTTCTCACAGAGAAGCTTGTAGGTATTACTTTTCTCAGTGAGGTTCCGAACCTCAACCTCGTGCTCCTCCCGGATTCGGAGGAAAGTCTCGTTATGCAACACAGAAACATGCAAACAAGGGAGAAGATGTTAAAATTATCTATAACTCCGAGTTTAAAATAAATAATGAAGAAACCTTTGAAGTTACCCGATTCAGAGCATGTTGGGCCTCATTGAAAAGACAAGCGGCTCCCACCGCGTTCATCACGGCTTGGTCTTCCTCGATCACCAAGGATCGAAGGTAGCTAGCAATCCCCACGGGAGGAGAGAAAATCTGGGAATCCACCGGGATAGAAAGCGCTATGTTCCGCCTACGGTCGAGATTAACACTTGGGGCCGGGAATCGGTCTACTAGCTTTGGGCTCGATGAAGAACCGGTAGAGCCCGATGACGGTACTTTTTTCGGTACCCATAAACCAGCAAACCTGGTGGAATCCTCCGAAGCTGCAGACTCAAACCCATCCAAAAAGCTATGGATATCAGTCGCCCCATGAATACCTTCGTAAGAGCGACCTTCCAACATATTGGCCTCGTGGATCATAGCGTCCAAAATATAAGGGGACCCGAAAATATCGATCACTCCGAGCTCATCCCTCGAGGCATCCTCCGCTGCTTGGGAAGCCTCTCCTCCGGTCTCTCTCTCGACCATCTTAGCTTGGGACGGAGTGGCCTCAACTCCTTCTGGTTCAGGAACTATGGCCAAAGCTCCCTCTTCGACCTCTGCTAGATCGGAGGACTGTGGTATCAGAGTACCAGCCCGCACGCGGGCCACTAGTTGTGTTACAACCCAAATTCGCATACCATAGATCACGTCATAAGTTAGTCGACGTAAATCCAAGAAGAAATTATCTTTGAGATGATAAGAAGTTAATCCTATTGGTCTTAAACGATACAAGGGTGTATAAGAGTGGTTAACAAATATTAGAAGTTAAACGAATCAAGGATGTTATAAACCGTATTTTCGGGTAACACTAGAGGTGATTAACTGTCCCAAGAGGTCTTGTTTTAATGTATTTGAATCATATAATATCCGCATCATAAGTCTTGAAGTCAAGCGAGTTATGAAACAAAAGTCGATAAAAGTTGTCGCAACTTAGGTTTATAATTTTACTTAAACTTTAGGTCAAATGTTACTGCATTTTTCTCCAAATGTGCTTGGAATTATGGGGTGATCTACCTATCAAATTGAAGATCTATGAGTCTAGTTTCTAACTCATTAAACTGTTCGTCGATACGATCTCGGAATAGAGAGATATTCGCGTTTTCACGAGAGTGCGCCAAGCTGCTCTCTATGGGGCCCACAAAGGCGGTTTAAGACATATGGACATATATAAGATACCTCAACCCCGTTTTAATTCATTATATTTCAGTATATTCAGACCTTATAACCCTAAAATCAGTCTCTCAAGGTTCTCTCATGATCCAAGAACCAAACAAAGGGCAAACAACATAAATCAAATGTCAGGAATCCCGTGGCGCTAGTAAGTTTCTTGTTCTTCTTGTTGTTGCTGATTTTTGTGTTGTTCCAGCTCGTGTGGGAGGTTGTTTTAAGTGTTTTATGTCCTGTAAATACACCTTCAAGTTTTTAATATCAACCCTAGGTGATTTCAAGTCTTCTAAAGTAATTCTAGTGCCGAAAAACCCGAATTAATTGCTAGTTTTGCTTCCTTGTTCTTGTGGCAGAATTGAAGGGATATTTCGTGGAAAATTAAGGTCAAATTGGAGTTGTTCTTTCTTTTTAAAGGTAAGGAACCTCTTACTCTATATATATTTAAGATTATCCAAGTTGCAGCTAAGTCGTTGAAGCTAGAACTTGTGAAATATATATCGAAAGGCTTGGTAGTAATGTTGTTGGTTGGTGGACTGTTTTGGAGGCTCAATATGATTATTAATAATGTTGTTTGGGCTGTTTGGTGATTGTATTGACTTGTGGGAAGTCATATAAATAGGGGAGGTGCTGTCCGTTTCATCGTAAAATAGGTTGTGGTCGATACATAATAGTTACGACGCTTAAACGATAATGATAGTGTCATTTGTCTTATTGTAGACTAAGGAGTCGTGACATTTGCATAGCTTGAGGTTGGGCAGTATATACAAGGTATGTGAGGCTATCCCCTTCATTCTTTTGCACGACTCCAATTGTACATAATGTAATGAACGAGCTCCCAAAGATACTCTACTCTTAGAAGCTAGCAGTACTTACATTGCTGCCCTTCTTATGAAACGATTGATATTGATGTTACTTCTCTTATTCTTATATTATCAATGTTGTTGGTAGTTCCTTATTCTTATAAGATTCTTGATGAAGAGTTAATCCTAATAACATGTACGAAGGATACCGACCTTACGTCACTCCGAAAGGTTCAAAATGTGATTCCAATGAGTCCAGCATGCATCATATATATGTATCTATTTTACTCTACCGAGCCGCGCTATAGTCGGCCGGGTATGGCACCTATTGTGCAACCACTGATCAGTTGGGTTTTACCGAGCTCCACGTGGCCGGGTACGATTCTACCGAGCCCTATGATGGCCGGGTACATTTTACCGAGCCTATTACGGCCGGGTACGATATGATGATGGTGATGCCCACAAAGGCGTATGTTTTAAAAGTTTATGTATATATATGTATGTATCATGTATTTCATGTCAGTAGCCCTCAGAGGTACCCAGATGTCACAGGTTGTATATTCTCTATCCCTGTTTACATTACTGTTCTCACTTATGCTTTCCTGCCTTACATACTCAGTACTTTATTCGTACTGACGTCCTTTTTATTTGTGGACGCTGCATGTCGTGCTGCAGGTCCTGATAGACGGGTAGACGCAGCTCCCCCATCACAGTAGGCTATCCGGTTCAGCGGTTATTGGCGAGATCCCTTCTCCGGACTTGCCGTGGTCTTGGTATGCATTTTTGTTATAGACATTATGGGTATGTCGGGGCCCTGTTCCGGCAATGTTATAGCATTTATGTTCTTTTAGAGGCTCATAGACAGGTGTCGACTTATGTATGGTTTAGAATGCCTTGTCGGCTGATTTTTGTTGTATAGTCTTTCATGGCATCATGGTAGCTCGTACCTTATATATAGTTTCTTGACAGTCTTGTCGTCCCATGTTATGTATGTTCATGACATTATCTTTCATTGTTGGATGTTCATGATCCATGTCTACTATTTATATTGATCTTGTTGGCCCTTAAAGATAATAAGGAAGGTTAGATAAAATGTACATTGGTGCTCGGCAAGTATGGCCCGGGTGCTAGTCATGACCCTCCAGTTGGGTCGTAACAAACTTGGTATCAGAGCAAGTCTGTCCTAGGGGTTGTCTATGAGCCATGTCTAGTAGAGTTTTGATTATGGATGTGTAGCGTGCCACATTTATAATCAGGAGGCTACGTGACATCTAGGGTTGTTACCTTCTTCCTGAATCTAGATCGTGCATAGAGTTGAGTAGTAAGTGTTCATATCTAATATTCACCTTGTTTTCTTTCAGCGATGCCTTCGACTAGGAAGCAAGCGATTAGTAAACGGCTTGATACAGCTGTGGGAGAGGGTAACATTCAGGTGCCTCCAGCCAGAGCAGGCCAAAGTGAGGCTCAGAGTGAGATGCCGTCTCATACCTCTCTGTCTCCTCCCGAGGATATTAGGAGGCACCCAGTACATCCAGTTCCTCCGTCTGGCACTACAGACCATGATATGCGCAGTGCGGTGCAATTGTTGACTAGCTTGGTAGCTGCTCAGGCTCAGAGGCAGAATACCGGTGCTGCTGATAAACCGGTTAGTGCGAGAGTTCGTGATTTTATTAATCTAGACCCTCCAGTGTTTACCGGATCAGACCCCAAGGAGGACCCACAAATATTTATTGATCAGATTCATCGTACATTGCGGGTTATGCATGCTAGTGATACGGAGGCAGTAGAGTTGGCTTCTTATCGGTTACGGGATTTAGCGATTTTCTGGTATGATAGTTGGGAGAGATCTAGGGGTCCGAACGCTCCTCCAGCCATGTGGAAGGAATTTTCTAAGGCCTTTCTTCGTCACTACTTGCCAGTTGAGATACGACGAGCTAGAGCTGATAAGTTCTTGAACCTTCGACAGGGTAATATGAGTGTACGAGAGTATAGTATACAGTTTGATTCTTTAGCAAGGTATGCTCCCCATATGGTGTCAGAGATGAGTGATAGGGTGCATCTGTTCGTGAACGGGTTGGGACCACATCTGATAAATGAGTGCACAACAGCCTCCTTGGTAGAGGGCATGGATATTTCCCGTATTCAGGCTTATGCCCAGACCCTAGAGGATCGTAAGCGCCAGCAAAGGGCAGATAGGGAGCAGGATAGGGGCCAGCATAAGAGGGCGAGATTTGCAGGGTATTCTGATGAGTTCAGAGGCAGTATCAGGCCCCAATCTTCGAGGAGTTCGGCGCCACCTGTAGCTAGTGCTCCTCCACAGTTTCAGAGGCCTCGGTATGATCGATTTACCTATTCTAGTTCAGGTCAGAGTACGAGGGCATCAGGCTCACAATTTCATAGAGATACTAGTCAGACGAGACCCCCAACACCTCGTTGTGATCAGTGCGGCAAGGCCCACTTTGGACTGTGCCGTCGAGGTTCCGATGCGTGCTATTCTTGCGGACAGCGTGGCCATATGATGCGGGATTGTCCTAACAGAGGAGGTGGTGGTATGGCTCAACCGACTGGATCTGTGTCTGGTTCTTCCTCATCAGTTCGACCTCCAGCACAAGGTTTTCAACAGTCGACAGGTCGTGGTAGAGGTAGAGGTTCAGTGCCGAGTTCGAGTGGTGCTCAAAATCGAACCTATGCTCTAATAGGTCGACAAGATCTCGAGTCATCTCCGGATGTTGTTACAGGTATATTGTCTGTGTTTTCTTATGATGTATATGCGCTAATTGATCCAGGATCTACCTTATCATATGTTACACCCTTTGTGGCTAATAAGTTTGGCATTGAACCTGAATTGATAAGTAAACCACTTGCGGTATCCACTCCGATAGGAGATTCTGTGATTGCTAGAAGGGTTTATAAAGGTTGCACTGTGATGATTTGTAGTCGTCAAACCTCGGCAAATTTATTTGAGTTAGAAATGGTTGATTTCGATGTGATAATGGGAATGGACTGGTTGGCCTCATGCTATGCAAATGTTGACTGTCGTACGAAGATGGTTAGGTTTCAGTTTCCAGGTGAACCCGCCATTGAATGGAAGAGGAACATTGCTACACCGAAAGGTAGGTTTATTTCCTATCTTAAGGCAAGGAAGATGATCTCAAAAGGTTACATTTATCATCTTGTTCGCGTTAGGGATGCGGAGGCGAAGCCGCCTACTCTACAATTAATCCCCGTGGTCAATGAATTTCCAGATGTTTTCCCAGATGAACTCCCAGGCCTTCCTCCTGAAAGGGAGATTGAGTTTAGCATTGATGCATTGCCTGACACTCAACCGATCTCTATCCCTCCATATAGGATGGCCCCGGCAGAGTTGCGAGAGTTGAAAGCACAGTTGAAGGACTTGCTGGATAAGGGTTTCATTAGGCCTAGCACTTCACCTTGGGGTGCGCCAGTCTTGTTCGTGCGGAAGAAAGATGGGTCGTTAAGGATGTGTATCGATTATCGACAGTTGAATAAGTTTACAATAAAGAACAAGTATCCACTTCCAAGAATTGATGACCTGTTTGACCAACTCCAGGGTGCCAAGTATTTCTCCAAGATTGACTTGCGTTCAGGGTATCATCAGGTGAGGGTTAAGGAGAAGGATATTCCAAAGACGGCCTTCCGGACAAGATATGGGCATTTTGAGTTCTTGGTGATGTCGTTCGGGCTAACAAATGCCCCAGCAGCTTTTATGGATCTCATGAATAGTGTATTCAGGCCCTATCTTGATGTGTTCGTGATCGTATTCATTGATGACATTCTGGTGTATTCTCGTTCGGAGGCGGAACATGCGGGCCACTTGCGGATAGTATTACAGACCCTTCAGGATCATAAGTTATATGCTAAGCTCTCTAAATGTGAATTCTGGCTGAACTCAGTAGCATTCCTTGGCCGTGTGATATCTGATGAGGGTATTAGTGTCGACACTTAGAAGATCGATGCAGTGAAGAATTGGCCGAGACCGACAACACCGTCAGAAGTCCGCAGCTTCCTGGGGCTAGCAGGATATTATAGGCGGTTTGTAGAAGGGTTTTCCTCTATATCAGCACCATTGACTAAGTTAACACAGAAAGCTACCAAGTTCCAGTGGTCTGATGCTTGTGAACATAGTTTTCAGGAGCTAAAGAATCGATTGACATCCGCGCCAGTGCTCACTCTCCCAGAAGGAACAGAAGGTTATGTGGTATATTGTGATGCCTCAGGTATAGGTTTGGGGTGCGTATTGATGCAACGTGGGAATGTGATTGCTTATGCATCAAGACAATTGAAGAAGCATGAAAAAAATTACCCGACTCATGATTTGGAATTGGCTGCAGTAATATATGCTTTGAAGATATGGAGGCACTACTTATACGGCGTCCATGTTGACATCTACACAGATCACAAGAGTTTACAATACATCTTCAAGCAGAAGGAGTTGAATTTGAGGCAGCGTAGGTGGCTTGAATTACTGAAAGACTATGACGTCGAGATATTGTACCATCCCGGTAAAGCCAATGTTGTGGCAGACGCTCTCAGCCGTAAGTCAATGGGAAGCTTAATACATATTGAGGCAGGTAGACAAGGGTTGACCAAAGAGCTTCACCAGCTGGCCAATATGAGAATCAGATTGTTGGACTCTGATGACGGAGGTGTTACTGTACAGAATACAGCAGAATCATCTTTGGTAGCCGAGGTAAAAGCACGGCAATATGAAGATCCTACCTTAGTAAGATTGAGAGAGGGAATTCAGCAGTGTAAGATTACAGCTTTCAAGATCGGAGGAGATGGGACACTGAGATACCAGGGCCGATTATGTGTACCTAGTATAGCAGGGTTGCGAGAGAAGATTATGATTGAGATTCACCAGTCCCGATATTCTATCCATCCTGGCTCGACAAAGATGTATCATGATGTTAAGGAGCAGTATTGGTGGGATAACATGAAGAAGTCTATTGCAGAATTTGTAGCCCAGTGTCCTAATTGTCAACAAGTAAAGATCGAGCATTAGAAACCTAGTGGATTGATTCAGAATATAGAGATTCCGACCTGGAAATGGGAGGTGATTAATATGGACTTCATTATTGGATTACCTCGCTCTTAGCATAAGTTTGACTCCATCTGGGTGATAGTTGATCGACTTACAAAATCTGCCCATTTTCTACCAGTTAAGACAACTTACACGGCTGAAGATTATGCGAAGTTATATATCAAGGAGATTGTTAGGCTTCATGGTGTGCCGGTATCTATTATATCAGACCGAGGAGCTCAATTTACGGCTAACTTTTGGAGGTCTTTTCAGAAGGGTTTAGGTACACAAGTAAATCTCAGCACTGCATTCCATCCGCAGACTGACGGACAGGCTGAACGTACCATCCAGACGCTTGAAGATATGCTACGAGCATGTGTTCTAGATTTCAAGGGGAATTGGGATGACCATCTGGCACTTATAGAATTTGCCTACAATAATAGCTACCATTCCAGTATTAAAATGGCCCCGTATGAGGCACTGTACGGGAGGAGATGTAGATCACCAGTTGGATGGTTCGAAGTCGGTGAGACAGAATTATATGGGCCAGATTTGATTTACCAAGCCATTGAGAAGGTGAAACTGATACAAGAGCGGCTGAGGACGGCACAAAGCAGGCAAAAATCTTATTCCGATGTCCGACGTCGTGATCTGGAATTTGAGGTTGGTGATTGGGTTTTCCTGAAGATCTCGCCGATGAAGGGTGTTATGCGTTTTGGGAAGAAGGGTAAGTTGAGTCCACGGTATATTGGGCCGTACAAAATTCTTCGACGAATTGGACAGGTTGCTTACGAGTTAGAATTGCCATCTGAATTGGAATTTGTCCACCCGGTATTCCATGTATCTATGTTGAGGAAATGTATTGGAGACCCTTCTCGGGTCGTCCCTATCAAAGATGTACAAGTTACAAAGGATCTATCATATGATGAAGTGCCAGTGGCTATATTAGATCGACAAGTCCGCAAGCTGAGAACAAAGGATGTAGCTTCCGTGAAAGTATTATGGAGGAACAAGAATATAGAAGAAATGACATGGGAAGCAGAAGAGGAGATGAAGTCTAAATACCCTTACCTATTCCAGAGTGAAGATAACGAGGATGCCGGGGGAAAGAAGGACGCATTATAAGGTGAAACGGCTCTATGAGGTAAGCAATAGCTTGTGAATACTCTTTTTTTTAATACAAAATGGTGATATGCAGATAATGTACATATCCATAATGCTTTGTATAGTCTTGTTAGGCCATAGGTTGGGTTTAACTGCTTGCAAGTTTGGCTAGTGTCCATTTTATGGGGGAAACTCAGCCGGAAATCTCCATCGGAATCCACGATGAGTTAGACACCCCATAAACCCTTACATTCGAGGACGAATGTTCCTAAGGGGGAGAGGGTGTTACAACCCAAATTCACATACCATAGATCACGTCGTAAGTTAGTCGACGTAAATCCAAGAAGAGATTATCTTTGAGATGATAAGAAGTTAATCCTATTGGTCTTAAACGATACAAGGGTGTATAAGAGTGGTTAACAAATATTAGAAGTTAAACGAATCAAGGATGTTGTAACCCGTATTTTCGGGTAACACTAGAGGTGATTAACTGTCCCAAGAGGTCTTGTTTTAATGTATTTGAATCATATAATATCCACATCATAAGTCTTGAAGTCAAGCGAGTTATGAAACAAAAGTCGATAAAAGTTGTCGCAACTTAGGTTTATAATTTTACTTAAACTTTAGGTCAAATGTTACTGCATTTTTCTCTCAATGTGCTTGGAATTATGGGGTGATCTACCTATCAAATTGAAGATCTATGAGTCTAGTTTCTAACTCATTAAACCGTTCCTCGATACGATCTCGGAATAGAGAGATATTCGCGTTTTCACGAGAGTGCGCCAAGCTGCTCTCTATGGGGCCCACAAAGGCGGTTTAAGACATATGGACATATATAAGATACCTCAACCCCATTTTAAGTCATTATGTTTCAGTATATTCAGACCTTATAACCCTAAAATCAGTCTCTCAAGGTTCTCTCATGATCCAAGAACCAAACAAAGGGCAAACAACACAAATCAAATGTCAGGAATCCTGTGACGCTAGTAAGTTTCTTGTTCTTCTTGTTGTTGCTGATTTTTGTGTTGTTCCAGCTCGTGTGGGAGGTTGTTTTAAGTGTTTTATGTCCTGTAAATGCACCTTCAAGTTTTTAATATCAACCCTAGGTGATTTCAAGTCTTCTAAAGTAATTCTAGTGCCGAAAAACCCGAATTAATTGCTAGTTTCGCTTCCTTGTTCTTGTGGCAGAATTGAAGGGATATTTCGTGGAAAATTAAGGTCAAATTGGAGTTGTTCTTTCTGTTTAAAGGTAAGGAACCTCTTACTCTATATATATTTAAGATTATCCAAGTTGCAGCTAAGTCGTTGAAGCTAGAACTTGTGAAATATATATCGAAAGGCTTGGTAGTAATGTTGTTGGTTGGTGGACTGTTTTGGAGGCTCAATATGATTATTAATGATGTTGTTTGGGCTGTTTGGTGATTGTATTGACTTGTGGGAAGTCATATAAATAGGGGAGGTGCTGTCCGTTTCATCGTAAAATAGGTTGTGGTCGATACATAATAGTTACGACGCTTAAACGATAATGATAGTGTCATTTGTCTTATTGTAGACTAAGGAGTCGTGACATTTGCATAGCTTGAGGTTGGGCAGTATATACAAGGTATGTGAGGCTATCCCCTTCATTCTTTTGCACGACTCCGATTGTACATAATGTAATGAACGAGCTCCCAAAGATACTCTACTCTTAGAAGCTAGCAGTACTTATATTGCTGCCCTTCTTATGAAACGATTGATATTGATGTTACTTCTCTTATTCTTATATTATCAATGTTGTTGGTAGTTCCTGATTCTTATAAGATTCTTGATGAAGAGTTAATCCTAATAACATGTACGAAGGATACCGACCTTACGTCACTCCGAAAGGTTCAAAATGTGATTCCAATGAGTCCAGCATGCATCATATATATGTATCTATTTTACTCTACCGAGCCGCGCTATAGTCGGCCGGGTATGGCACCTATTGTGCAACCACTGATCAGTTGGGTTTTACCGAGCTCCACGTGGCCGGGTACGATTCTACCGAGCCCTATGATGGCCGGGTACGTTTTACCGAGCCTATTACGGCCGGGTACGATATGATGATGGTGATGCCCACAAAGGCGTATGTTTTAAAAGTTTATGTATATATATGTATGTATCATGTATTTCATGTCAGTAGCCCTCAGAGGTACCCAGATGTCACAGGTTGTATATTCTCTATCCCTGTTTACATTACTGTTCTCACTTATGCTTTCCTGCCTTACATACTCAGTACTTTATTTGTACTGACGTCCTTTTTATTTGTGGACGCTGCATGTCGTGCTGCAGGTCCTGATAGACGGGTAGACGTAGCTCCCCCATCACAGTAGGCTATCCGGTTCAATGGTTATTGGCGAGATCCCTTCTCCGGACTTGCCGTGGTCTTGGTATGCATTTTTGTTATAGACATTATGGGTATGTCGGGGCCCTGTTCCGGCAATGTTATAGCATTTATGTTCTTTTAGAGGCTCATAGACAGGTGTCGACTTATGTATGGTTTAGAATGCCTTGTCGGCTGATTTTTGTTGTATAGTCTTTCATGGCATCAGGGTAGCTCGTACCTTATATATAGTTTCTTGACAGTCTTGTCGTCCCATGTTATGTATGTTCATGACATTATCTTTCATTGTTGGATATTCATGATCCATGTCTACTATTTATGTTGATCTTGTTGGCCCTTAAAGATAATAAGGAAGGTTAGATAAAATGTACATTGGTGCTCGGCAAGTATGGCCCGGGTGCTAGTCATGACCCTCCAGTTGGGTCGTAACAAGTTGGGAATTATCTTCCTATTCTCCTTCTTCGGGCTCGTTCCTTAATCGGATGATTAGTTCCGGAGAAATAACACCAATATCCCCCTTGGGCTTGCGAGACTTCTTTGTCGGTTTTTTCTTTTCCGAGCCCGGGGAACTCGGAGCCCCTTTTCTCTTCTTCTCTTTGGCCTACTTCGGAGCAGATGGAAGGACTTCTTCGTCACCAGATGGGGGCCTCATTGCAACATCCTTTCCGAGGCCTGCAAAAGAAAAAAGATGAGTAAGCTCGAAAAAAAGCATGAGCGATCACCATTCTCAGTAGGAAACTTACCATGATTACGTGCCTCCCATCGACCCTTTGACAACTCTATCCAAGCACGTTCTGAGTACAGCCTCTGTAACACGAGGCCTTCGACCCATTTTCTGAGGTCCGAAATTGGGTCCGGCATCTGGGCCACAGCTGCAACGCTGAAAAATATCAATAAAGAAAGAAATAAGAAGAAAATCAACGAGATTAAACCTTCTTATCAAAGTGCTACTTACGTTTCATATTCTATTTCTCGGGAAATGGCATGTATTCAGCAGGGATCAGGTCCGAAGTCCTTATTCGAACAAATCGGCATATCCAAGCTCAGTCCCGACCTTCATCTATGCTCGAGAACAGAGCCTTATTGGCTCGGCAAGCAAGCTTGATCAATCCCCCTCGATAAAGTCGGGTACTGTAGAGGCGCATAAGGTGGTCGAGGGTAAAAGGACATCCCTCGATTTTGCTCATAAAAAATTGGAAGAGAATCACTATTCTCCATAAGGAGGGTGGATTTGGCCAAGGGTCACATCATACCTCTTACAAAAGGTAATAATGATGGGTTCTAAGGGACCCAAAGTAAAGGGGTAAGTGTAAACACTTAAAAACCCATTCACATAGGTAGTGATCGAGTCCTCGGGCGAAGGAACCACCACATGCTTATCGACCCAGTTGCAGTCCTGTTTAACCCTAGGGAGGAGTTTTTTGGTGATTGTGGATATATATCTCGAGACTGGTTCACATCGGCCCGCTACCAAGAAGGCCTTTTTTACCCTAAAATCAGTAACAGTCGAGCACCCTACCGGAACGAATTCCTCAGGGCGGGCTTCCACCGTAGCCTTATCGCCAGCGGGCCGTGATGAAGAAGAAGCCTCCTTTTGCGGTACTGTCTTAGAAGTTTTCTCCATTGATGAACAAGGAAAAAGAGAATTAGGATGGTATGTGGTTTGATTAGAGTTCTAGAAATTTGGGCGTAGAAATTGTGAAGTAAAGGGATTTTCTAAAGAAGAAGCAAGAGTAGAAAGAGCTTTGAGTGTAAAGTTTGAATGAGAAAAGATAAGGTTCTTATAGGTTGCTGGCGACGGTTCGGAACCGATAATGGCCGACCAGCAACTGACAGTTATTTAATGCCTTGGTAACTGGACCGACTAGACGTTTCGTCACATACGTCATAATCGGACACGTCGCTGACTTCGTCACCCATCGAGTTGGAGTTCCGAAATTCATATCGTTTCTCATCATCTTTTTTTCCGAGAAACGAGGGGACTATCTGTATACGGTCAAAATCGAGTTTGCCTTCGTATGACTAATCGAGATTGGAACATGATAGACCAAGATTCGGCCTCATGTAAAATCGAGCCATGATGCGAAGTTGGGTTGCCGAGCTCGTGACCCAGAGACCGATCAAGATCGAGATTGAGCAAAATAGAGACCGATCAAGATCGAGATCGGCCAAGATCGAGATCGATCAAGATAGGGACCGATCAAGATCGAGATCGGCCAAAATTGAGGAGAGCTTATAGAGCCAAAAAATAGAAAACCAAAATATCCGTAATTGGGCGAGAATCTCGGCCGAAATTCCGGCGCATATCGAGGAGAGGCCAATTAATTAATCTATCATGGGATTCCTTGTTGTATTTAGAAATTATATTAAGAATAGGACTTCCCTATTATATAAAGGGGGTCTGATAATTAGTAGAAGGGATTCATTCATAGAATATAAAGCAATATACTGCCTTTCTTCTGGTTTTCAATATTCAGTCATTTTGTTCTTGTATCAGTTTACCCTCCATTTAGTTCGAGGGTGATCAAACTTGAGGGCCTAGGCTAATTAATTCATTCGGTTTGTATTCATTTTATTTACCGCTAATTTCGATACCAATATTTATATTTTCTCTATTTGTACCAAGCAATATATCACGTATTCTTAAAACCACGTACAAATTCAATTGTTATCCATTTTCCGGGTAAACACAATGTACAACGTCTTTTATATCCTCTGAATTGGTTGGTGATATCTTTTTGTATTCCCAACCAGATTTGTGGAATTTGATCTGGTTAGGATGATTAATGTTCATAATTAAAGTTTTCATTTCCTGGCTTGAAGAACAAGCTGATGAAGTGCTTCTCGATCAAGCTTCTGTCTTTCCCAATTTCCATTCTAGAAAGTAATCAATGATCATGCCTGCATCTGTACTATTCTGGTTGCAGATGTCTTTACTCAGCAAGTTCTTATTTTCATTTTCTTTTCAACAATTTAACTAGGACAATGTTTCTTTGTTCTAAATTTTTTTTTATTTGTGATTACATGCAGTCGAGGTATAGTACTCCTAGAGTTTGAAGCCAACAAGCAAGCTTTTTCTGATGAAACTTTCAAGCACCTCTCTTATAAAACTGATATCTTTCCTACCATTTGTATCCTTGCTCTTTTTGTCCATTTGATTAATAATGGTTTCAGTTGTTTGTGGCCACAGTGGTAGTGGCAGAACCAAAATTTTCGTTAAGGGGTGTCAAAATATATAAAATTAAACATATAAGAAAATTAAGGGGAATTAATACATAATATATTTACATATAATTTATATTTTTACCTAGCTACACAGTGTATTTTCCCGTGAAGGGGTGTCATTTGACACCCTCTCCTCCTTTGGTACTTAGTTTTTTCTCTCCATGAAGTTATTTTCTATTTTCTTTTTCCTTAATTATTGGTTATTGTCAAATGTAATCTTAGTTCATTAATTTTGCTATTCTTTTACCTTTTAACTACTCTTTCAACCATTACCTTAAGTAATATTCCCTGGACCAAATTCATCTACTAAATAAGAGTTATATCTCATTAAATAATTAAACACAAGACCTAATTCATCTACAAAAATCAAGTACTAACATATATATGGAGAACGAAAAGGAGGAGGTTACGAAAGAATGAAAAATAAATAGTCATGGATTGTATGGATCACATGTTGGATTAGTGGGCGTATGTTGGATGACACAATTTTGATCTCATGATTTTTTTTGTCGTTGAAGACTGACACTCTATTACTATTTTGTTTAAGCATTCTCTCTCTTATCTTTAAAGGATTCGTTTCAACTGGGGCAGGTGAGGGAGACATATATTTCTTAATTATCTTTTGGCTTCTTTTTTTTTTATTGACAGAATACATAGTATACCCCGAAACTATAGACCAAATTCCTATAACACATTTTTTGAAAACAAAAATCACCTTACACACTTAATATTTTTCGAGTGTATCTAATACACACTACTTTTATTGATTTACACGCATAAGAGACGAGCGAAGAGTTAAAATTTTATATCTAAAGCGTCATTTGGAAACCATTTGTACACATTTTTTATTTTCTAAAAAGATTTCATCAATTCTTTTCCAGATTCTTCCATCACTACACCACAACCATCTCCACCAGATTTTTTTCCCAAGATCTCAAGGGGAACAAGAAAATAAAAAGACATAGAGTTTCCATATTTGAACACCAATGTATTTTGGTTATGACTCATGATTCAAATTCTCTAAATTGACAATTATTTTTGAGATTGGGTGTTTTTCAGATTTAGATTTTGATTAGCATCTTGAACTAATAAGGAAGGTGATGTAATCCCAGAATGGCTGCTCCTTTTCCAGTTTTGATAAACTAGATACAGATTAATCCCAATCGAGTTTTATTTTTTTTTCTCTAACAACCTTGATATGCAGTTCTTGTCTATGATCTCATGAACTGGAAGAGACACCACCAGTTTTCAAAACTATAGCACAGACAAATCTGAGTTTTATAATTAAATGGGTGGATGTTGAATGTGGCAAGAAACAAAAATAGAGAATAATAGTGAATTTAAACGATTGGGGTGTTGAATGTGGCAAAGAAAATGAAGATTGGCTGGGAATTTATTCGGTTGGAGTGGTGGGTCTAAAATATGGTAGGATGAGGTAGTGATTTTTTTTTCCTTTTTGCATCACTGCTTCGGTTTGGAGGGTTGGCAGCCATGGTAGTATAGCTCGGGGAAGATGAAGATGTAAGATTATTTTGGCAATTACGATATAATTATAATTACAAGTATTTTTTATCTTTTACAAAACGTTAATCACACGTGTCACATTATTATTAGTGTGAGACTACACTCGGTGAGAAAAAAGTAGTCAAATACTAAAGAGGTGTGTATTAGACACACTCGAAAATTGCTGAGCGTGTAAGGTGATTTTTGTTCTAAGAAGGTGTGTCACGGGGATTTGGTCTAAAGTTCCGGGGTAAACTATATATTCGGCCTTTTTTGTTGTTAAAGTTTGACTGGTTAACTTTTATCTAACCATGATTAGTACCACATATTGGGCTTTTAGGTAATTATATTTGCTTTAAAATTGTAATGAACACTTCATATACGAGAATTAGTCAATCAGTTTCATTAAGATAAATTTTTCTTCTGTTGGTGTGACTTTATTTTTGACAACTAGTAACTTTTTATGCTTTTAAAATTTATTTCTAGGAGAGATATCAATATCAACAATATCATAAAACTTACTCTTAGAACATCAATTATAACAAATACAAGGTGAAATTTAACTTATCACACGTTTGTACATACCTTCTAGCATCAACATAATTAATTACAAAACACATATGTATCCAACACATATAACTTACACATTTCTTCATTTTAAGTTTGCATTTTTTCGGTTTATTTATATCGTTTTAAAAAAATTGTATTGCTTGACACGATAGGAATACAAGTGCAACGCACGTGTTCAGAAACTAATATACCAAAATAGAGGAGCCGTTTTTTATCATAGCCTTAAACATGGCAAGAATAAGATTACCTTAATCTTGCAAATTTTTCTTTAATTGCGCAAGCTGATTAAGTTGCCTAACCCACTATGATTTTTTATAGATTATTTAGTCGATGGAATTAAACCACGATTTTATTCGATGCTGTATAGCTTGAGAATATAAAATTTTTGACTGAGAATTTATCTTTCTTTTCTGAATATCTGAATCTTTGATTTTGAATACAACAATTTGTTTAAAGAATATGCTCACGTTTACTTCCGTGGTCCTCTTTTCTTGATTTTATTTAATCTTTGGTGGGTTTTTACTTTTATTACAATTACAACGTATTATTCATTGGTCCTCTATTTGCCACTTAAGCATTGACTAAAATAGTTCAATTGGGAGTTCACACAAAGCAACATTTGGGTCCTACTCCGATCACCCTTATCTTTTGGATGAATTTGGAAACCCAAAATCTTCCCCCTTTGGGAACATTTGGATTATTTGATATACTCAATCCGTTCACTTTTACGTGTCCACTATATTAAAAATATATTTTTATTTTTACTTGTCAGTTTTAAGAAATCAAGGAAAGACCATATTTTTTTCTTATTTTACTCTTATCACTAATTACTCATTTCACAAATCATTTCCGAAGACTTCTCAAAATAATATCATTATTATGGGTACTATGGTAAAATCTATATTTTATTTATTGTTTTGTAAATGACGTGCAAAATCCATTGTGGATAAGTAAAAGTGAATGAAAGGAATGGAGTTTTTGGCAAATGTTGTCCCTTATCTTTGAGGGTAAGTCTATTCTGGTCCCTCAAATATAGCCCTGAGCATATTTAGTCCTTTAAGTATGCTAAAATGGAGCACCTTTAGTCTCATTGACACAATGTGTTCAAAAACTAACGATGCTACCCAACTCTGATTCATGAAGCAAATCTTCTGCTCTGAAGCAAAACGTTTCCTCTCCTTTTATTGGATAACACAAATTATCACTTTAATTCCTCATTTTTAAATAATGTCTTCTAAAATTTTGACCTTAAAAATATTCCCTTATGTACCAGGATCACTTCTAGGCATATTATTGAAGCAAACGAATAACCGGGTTGTATTATCACATTTAGTCCGTGCCAGAAACTATTTACATCGAGTAGCGAAAAAAGTATATAAATTTTGTATAATTTTTGTATATTAACATACAAAATGTATATGTATATACAAAAAATATACAAACTTTATATATTTTTTTGCTATTATTTTTCCAGCGGCTATACAATGTCATTTTCTCATTGAAAACTGGCACAAAAGGGGATATTTTCAAGGTCAAAATTTTAGAAGACACTATCTAAAAATGAGAAATTAAAGTGATAATTTGCGTTATCCAATAAAATGAGAGGAAACATTTTACTTCAGAGCAGAAGATTTGCTTCATGAATCAGAGTTTGATAACACCGTTAGTTTTTTAACATATTGTGTTAGTGAGACTAAATGTATTTCACTTTAGCATACTTAAGGGACTAAGTATGCTCACGATTATATTTGAGGAACCAAAATAGATCTACGCATTAAAAAACAATATTGGTCAAAATGTGGAAGTGAATGCATATCTACACTCTTCGTCTAGGGAAGGCCACAATTCAAAAGATTCTTTGAATTATTAATGTATAAAATCCATTTGTAATTTGCAGGGTGATCCCAGAATAATTTTCATACTGTTTCCTAAGTTTTGCTTTCTTTTTCAAATTGAATATCTACTTCTTTGTTAATTTATCTCTTTTCTTTTAATTAAATAGGAGTTCAATTGTTATATGCTGAGAGCGAATATAATTTTTATTCCATCAAATTACCTATTTATGATACCTAGATATAACTCCATATTACGTAAAATTCATTTAGCCTGAAAAATAAAGCGGTTACCTGCTACACCAAGTTAAAATGCATAAATAATGTAAAATTCTTTACATAGTAGCTACCTATATAAGTTAAATCCAAAAAAAGTCCCAAGTCCAAATAATTCAATTATAAATGCTCTTTCTTCTTCTTCATCTTGACTTTCTTGAGCCAAGCACTGAAACTACCTAATATCCCAATATTTCAATAAACATATAATTTCTTAAAATTTCTACATTTTTTTCTCATTATGTTTCAGATTAGACATTATACGTAAACGTGAATTGATTCCATTTTCATCTTTCTGTTGGATTTCTTTCTACTTAAAAAATACTACTATATATTGACTTAAGAGTTTCCTAGTCTTTGCTGCTAATGTTAGGATTTTATTCGAGAATGATTGTTTCATCAAATCTATATGGAGCCGCATGTAAGTTGCTTAAAATTTATAGGCTAGCTAAAGGGCCAAATCTTTTTCCTCTTTTTGTTTTTCCTATGCTGGAATATTTCTAACTTTAACGTTAAGCATAATGAAGATGAATATGTTGAATACTAATAACACAACTTGGGTCGGACTTGAATTCTCCATCATACTGACTCGTCATGTTACTATGTGAATATTCTTACATTATTATTGAAGTCATAGTATAGCTACTGGCTTTTATATCTTGAAATAAAAAATAATATGTGCATGCAAAGTTCATAAAAACATAGCAATAGTGTTATATTCCAAAGTTTCAAATAATAAATCTTGACAACATATAGACTATACTGGATGGTCAAGTATTATAGAGAAGGACTGTTCCTTTTCCTTCTGCTTCATTGTGTTAAACCATAAGTTTTAATGATGACAATTAAGTAGTGCTAATCCCATACAAATCTATGCTGGAAAACAGAACAAGAAAGGAGTTTGTATAAAGAATTCCAAGGAAGAGCTGATGAAGGAAAAAGGAAAAGATAATCAATGAAAAATGGAAGAAAGACCCGAGATCAAAGGGAAATCAAGGGAGTATCAATTAGACAACTCAGAATTAATCAAGAATACTGGTTGCCTGAAAGGAAAGATAGAGATATCAACTCTCAATTAACAAGACTTGCCAAGAATTCTTTAGAAAGATCAGAAGAATATCGCAAGCACAAAAAAGCATAAGGAAGTAGATTGTGTTGATGATACATTGTATGAATACAGTCCTCACATACTGACCGGATTCAAAGGCATCTCTTGAGTCAATCTCTGTCACGACCTAATCTTCCACCGTAGGATGTCGTAATAGCACATAGTCTCTAAGACTAGATAAACCTAACGTACATGAAGAAATAACGGAAATAATAATAAAACTTCAAATTTAAACCAACCAACTATCATAAAAGAACTCCACAATATATCTAACAAGAACTCCTAAAATCTGGTGAGACTGAGTCATAAGCTCTACACGAGTATACTGAAATATCCCTAATACATCACTATCTAAATAAGAGTATACAATAGAAAAATAGGGACATATGGTGACTCCGAGGCCTGCGAACGCCGGCAGGTATACCTTGAAATCTCCGATCCGAAAGGTCAATTCACTGGTGCCTAGCTTGGTATAGGGTACCTGGATCTGCATAAAAAAAAGTGTAGAAGTGTAGTATGAGTACACCACAATGGTACCTAGTAAGTATCAAGCCTAACCTCTGTAGATTAGTGACGAAGTCAGGTCAAGACACCTACTAGGATAAGAATTAGAAATTGAACAAGTATAATACAATCTAAGAATGTAAACGAGAAAAATGAGTCAATAAGGAAATACAACAAGATAGACTGGAACTAAATTTTTAAACAATAAATGCAAAAAAGGAA
This sequence comes from Nicotiana tomentosiformis, assembly GCF_000390325.3. Classification (NCBI taxonomy): domain Eukaryota; kingdom Viridiplantae; phylum Streptophyta; class Magnoliopsida; order Solanales; family Solanaceae; genus Nicotiana; species Nicotiana tomentosiformis. The sequence goes on from NC_090819.1 coordinate 20,633,835, forward strand.
GGAACACATAATAAGAACAAGGAAAAATAATGCGGACAAATACAAGTGGGGTAAATGAGAGATAACAACAAGAATCACAACTGAGGTACCGCCTCGTAATCTCGTTTCACAGTCACAATCGCAATCTTTCCTTATATCAACGCGGGAGCCATATATTTAGTTTTAAAAATTATTTTTGCCAAAATATCTACCCGCGTTTTAGCCCACCTTATCATACCACGTGGCTTCAAGTAGTTCCCCTACTAGCAACACACGTATCAATCCCACCTTATCTCACCGCATGCGTATCAACACATATCATTATACCACCACATGCGTATCAATATCACAACATACGATAACTCGTACCTCAAGTGCCCAAATACCACAACTTGCCAAAAGAATCAACAATAATAATGTTTCTACAATAAATAGCCAATGGCTCAACCACAATGTGTACACGAGTCTCAACAATAGCAACTGAAAGTGAATAGCTCAACAAGAAGTGTATTTCAACAATTTACAACTTTGCCTCAATGTGATCACGACTTTTACAACTTCAACACCAAAACTCAACAATAAGATATTCCCAGAAATAACAACTTCAAGTAAGGTAACTCAACAGTCAAATAATTAACAAGGCAATAAGGAAACAATAACTTCAACTAAGCATGTAAGGGCAAATAACAAGTGAGAGATGGGAGAAGTATTAACAATGTCAAATAAAGCATGTAAGGATGAAATAATGATAATGGATATAACATGTTATGACAATTCGATTAAAGGCATAAAATGAATCTACATAGCTTAAACCGGTCAATTACCACATATAGCTCGTGTACCCACTCGTCACCTTGCGTAAATTACTTTCACGTATTACAAATGACACAAAATCACTCTAATCCTAAGTGGTAATCCCCCCACATAAAGTTAGGCAAGACACTTACCTCAAACAAGCTAACTCAATCCACTAGTAAGCCTTTTCCGCGAATATCCGACTCTGAACGACTCGAATCTAGCCAAAGTAACTTTATACCATAAATACAAATAATAGGAAACTATTTCGGATAATAAAGTTGCATTCATTAAAGAAAATCAAAAAGTCAACTCAAAAAGTCAAACCGGGGACCACATCTCGGAACCCGGCCAGACTTCTAAAATCCGAACACCCATTCAATAACGAGTCCTACCACACTAAAATTATTCAATTCCGACCTCAAATCGACCTTCAAATCCTCAAAATATAGCTTATGAATTTTTCACAAGTTTCTCCAATTTTTCCAACTCAAAACACTAATTAAGTGGTAAAAGTAACGATGGATTCATGTATAATAGTCAAATTTGAGTTAAAATCACTTACCCCAATCAACTCGTTGAAAATATCTCTCAAAATCGCCAAAAACTGAGGTCTCTAACTCAAAAGATAAAAAATAGGAACAAACCCTCGATATGTCCCTTTTCTGCCCAGTGGTTCCGCTTCTGTGGACCAATAACCGGATCTCCGACTCTGCACCAGCGGAAATTCCATTGCAATTTCTTCTTTCACTTAAGCCATGACCTATTCGCTTTTGCGGTCATCACCCGCTTCTACGAACAATGGCTCACTTCTGCGAGCCCGCTTCTGCAGAAGCTTGACCGCACCTGCGGTCTTCCCCAGCCCAACTCAAATCCGCGTTTGCAAGAACCCCCATCACACCAGTGTGTCCGCACCTGTGGCCAATATCACTGCAGGTGCGATGACACCATAGCTTCTGCAACTTTCAGCAATCAACTAAGTCCAAAAATGATCCCGATTTCATTCTAATTCACACTAGGGGCCCCGTCCGAACATACCGTCACGTTCCAAATCACATAACAAACCTACTCAAAACCATGAACATCCAACTTCAAAAACTAATGCCGATTCAAGCTGAAATGACCTACGGACCTCTAAATCAATATCTGAACATGCCCCTAAGTCCAAAATCATCATACGAAGCTATAGGAACCGTCAAAACTCCATTCCAGAGACGTCTACACCAAAGTAAAACTCTGATCAACTCTTTCAACTTAAGCTTCCAACTTTGGGACTAAGTGTCTCAATTCACTCTGAAACTCATCCGAAACCGAACCAACCACCCTGGCAAGTCACATAGCTAACATAGTGGAGGTAATAAATAGGGGAATAATGCTAAAATACTCAAAATGATCGGCCACATTGTTACATCCTCCCCCTATTAAAACAAACGTTCATCCTCGAACGAGTATAGATACATACCTGAAGTGATGAACAAATGAGGATAATAGCTACACATATCATGCTCAGTCGCCCAAGTTGCCTCCTCGACTGGTTGACCTCTCCACTGAACCTTTACTGAATCAATTCTCTTTGACCTCAACTTTTGGACCTACCTGTCCAAGATGGCTACTGGCTCCTCAACATAAGACTAATCCTTGTCCAATTGGACTGAGCTGAAATCTAAAACATGGGACGGATCACCGTGATACTTCCAGAGCATAGAAACATGGAACACCGGATGAACTGCAGAAAGCCTAGGTGGCAATGCAAGCTTATAGGCCACCTCACTAATACTCTCAAGAATCTCAAAAGGTCCGATATACCTAGGGCTCAACTTGCCCTTCTTCCCGAACCTCATCACACCCTTAATGGGCGAAATCCGGAGCAAGACTCGCTCTCCAACCATGAATGCAACATCATGAACCTTCCGATCTGCATAACTCTTATGTCTAGATTGGGTTGTACGAAGCCGATACTATATCAACTTGACCTTCTCCAAGGCATATCAAACCAAATCTGTGCCTAACAACTTAGCCTTTCCCGGCTCAAACTAGGGAACGACGTCGTCTCCTATATAGGGCCTCATAAGGGGCCATCTGAATACTCGATTAGTAGTTATTATTGTAGGCGAACTCCGCAAGCAGCAAGAACTAATCCCAAGAACCCCTAAAATCCATAACACAGGCACGAAACATATCGTCCAAGATCGGAATAGTGCGTTAGAGTTGTCCGTCCTTCTTGGGGTGGAATGATGTACTCAACTCAACTCAACCCATATGCCTAACTCATGCTGTACGACGCTCCAGAAGTGTGATGTAAACTGTCTGCCCCGGTTAGAGATAATAGATACCGGCATGCCATGAAGTCGGACAATCTCGCGGATATAGACCTGAGCCAGTTGCTCTGAAAAATAGGTAATCACCACCGGAATGAAATGAGCCAACTTGGTCAACCTATCCACAATCACCCATACAACATCAAATTTTTTTTGAGTCCGTAGGAGTCTAACAAAGAAGTCCATGGTAACACGCTCCCATTTTCACTCTGGAATCTCAAGTCTTTGAAGCAAACCTCATGGCCTCTTGTGCTCATACTTCACCTGCTAACAATTTAGGCACCGAGTTACATACTCCACTGTGTCTTTCTTCATTCTTCTCCACCAATAGTGCTTCCTAAAATCCTGATACATCTTAGCAGCACCCGGATGAATGGAGTATCATGAACTGTGGGCCTCCTGAAGAATCAACTAACGTAACCCATCCACATTGGGCACACATAATCGGCCCTACAACCGTAACACACCGTCATCTTTGATGGAAACCTCCTTGGAATCGCTGTGTTATACCGTGTCCTTAAGGACATGCAAATGGGGGTCGTCATACTGACGCTCTCTGATGCGATCATATAAAGAAGACCGAGAAACTACGCAAGCAAGAACCCGACTAGATTCCGAAACATCCAATCTAACAAACCGGTTGGCCAAGGCCTGAACATCCAATGTTAATGGCCTCTCTGTTGCCGGTAGATATGCTAAACTGCCCAAGCTCCTAGCCTTTCGACTCAAGGCATCGACCACCATATTAGCCTTTCCGGGATGATATAGAATGGTAATATCATAATCTTTAAGCAATTTTAACCATCTCCGCTACCGCAAGTTAAGATCTTTCTGTTTGAACAGATGCTGTCGACTCTAGTGGTTGGTATATACCTCACAAGGGACACCGTACAAATAGTGCTACCAAATCTTCAAAGCATGAACTATAGCTGCTAATTCCAAGTCATGGACAAGGTAATTCTTCTCATGAACCTTCAACTGCTGAGACGCGTAGGCAATTACCCTACCGTCTTGCATCAACATCGTGCTAAGGCCAACACGTGACATATCAAAATACATAGTGTAAGACCCTGAACCCGTAGGCAACACCAACATTGGGGCTATAATCAAATCAGTCTTGAGCTTTTGAAAGATCTATTCACACTCCTCGGACCATATGAAAAGAGCACTCTTCTGGGTCAATCTGGTCATAGGTGCAATAATCGATGAGAAACCCTTTATGAAACGGCGGTAATACCCAGCCAAACAAAGAAAACTGCGGATATTAGTAGCTGAAGACGATCTAGGCCAACTCTACACTGTTTCAATCTTCTTTGGATCTACCTTGATCCCCTCACTCGACACCACATGACCAAAAAATGCCACCGATTCAAGCCAGAATTCACATTTTAAAAATTTTGCATACAACTTCTTTTCTCTCAAGATCTGGAGCACAATCCTCAAATATTGCTCATGCTCCTCCCAGTTGCGGGAGTACGCCAAGATGTCATCAATAAACACAATGACGAATGAATCAAGATAGGGCTGAAATACACTATTTATCAGGTGCATGAATGTTATTGGGGCGTTGGTCAGTCCAAATGACATCACATAACTCATAGTGACCATACCGAGTCCTAAAAGTAGTCTACGGGATATCTAGATCCCGAATTTTCAGCTGATGATACCCTAACCGCAAATCAATCTTTGAGAATACTCTGGCACCCTATAACTGATCAAATAAGTCATAAATGCGAGGCAATGAGTACTTGTTATTCACTGTAACCTTGTTCAGTTGCTGATAATCAATACACATGCGCATAGAAGCATCCTTCTTCTTCACGAACAAAATAGGAGCACCCCAAGGTGACACACTAGGACGAATGAAACCCTTATCAAGCAACTCTTGCAACTGCTCCTTTAGCTCCATCAACTCCGCTGAGGCCAGATGATAGAGTGGAATAGAAATGGGCTGAGTTCCCGGCAACAAGTCAATACCAAAATCAATATCTCTATCGGCTAACATGCCCGGAAGATCTATCGGAAATACATTTGGATAGTCTCTCACTACCGGAACTGACTCAATGGTAGGAGTATCAACACTGACATCTCTCACAAAGGCTAGGTATGCATCACACCCCTTATTAACCATCCGTTGTTCCTTAAGGAAGGACACAACCCTGCTAGGAACATATTCCAAAGTACCCTTCCACTCCAACCGTGGTAAACCTGGCATAGCCAATGTCACCGTCTTGGTGCGATAATCAAGAATATCATGACAGGGTGACAACTAGTCCATGCCCAAAATGACATCAAAGTCTACTATAATGAATAATAATCGATCAAATCTGGTCTCAAAACCACCAATAACAACTAAAAACGACTGATACACATGGTTAACAATAATAGAATCTCCCATAAGCGTGGACACATAAATAAAAGAACTCAAAGAATCACGATATATACCCAAATACGGAGCAAATTAAGATGATATGTATGAGTAAGTGGTTCCTAGAACAAATAAGACAGATGCATCTCTATGACAAACTGAAACAATACCTATGATAACTGCATCTGATGCAACCGCCTCCGTCCTACCCAGAAAAACATAATATATGGCCTGGACTCCCCCTCTAGGGAGATCCCTACCCGCCTGACCTCTACCCCTAGCTAGCTGTGTAGGTGGAACGGCAACTGGAGCAGTAACCAAGGCCTGAGAAGTGTGGGGATCCTATGGAATACGTGGAGCCTGAGTAGTCAGTGGAGGTGCACACCTCCTAAGTCTAGGGCAGTCCCTCACCTTATGACAAGTATCACCACACTCAAAATAAGCTCTCATAAGACGTGGCTGCTAAAACTGGCTCGGGCCTATTCGGCTGGACTGACTGCTGAAAGCACCCCGTGCAGAAGGTGCACTAGACTGTAGCGGTGCATAATGGGCAACTAGAGATCTAGAAGTAGCCGGAGTACCACTAGAAGATGGAAGTGTTGAATGAACTGGATGGCTCACATAGCCTCTACCATGACAGTCTGCAACTAGGGCACGGGCACCACTATATCTGCTAGAATCTTGAGGCATCTGTCCTCCCTGTCATCACTCTCCCAGCCCCGCATACCCTCCGATCTCCGTGCGATCTCTACCACCTGCTGATATTGGGTATCTGTCTCCAACTCTCGAGCCATGCTGAATCTAATACCATAGTTGAGCCCTTCGATAAATCGACAGAATCGCTCTCTGACTATGGAAACCAATGTAGGTGCATGTTTGGACAACTCAGTGAATATGACAGCATATTTTGACACTTTCAAGGTACCCTGGCACAGCTGCTCAAACTCTGCATGACATGCATCCCGAAGGCTCTAGGGAACAAACTCCCTCAAAACATCTCTAAAAATTGAGCCCATATGAGTGAAGCTGTATCGGCTGGGCTACCCTCCTCGTAAACCCGCCACCACAGATATGTTGGTCACGACAACTGAAATGTAGTAAAAACAACCCCGCTCGTCTCGACAATATTCATGGTGCGGAGAATACAGTGGCACTTCTCTAGAAAACCCTGTGCATTCTCTGTAGCTAGTCCGCTAAAAGTAGGAAGATAGTACTTCTTGTACCTCTCAAGTCTAAGCTCATCCTCCTCAAATGTTGTTGTCCTAACCTTAGGCTGAACTGGAATAACCCACTGCACTAGTAAGGACCTGATCAACATGGACCTGCTGCTCTGGGGTATGGGTCGTGGGAGTCTGAGCTCCTTCCCCAGTCTCAGATGTGGCTGGTGCAAGTGGAATCAACCCCATCTGACCGGACCGGGCCTGCAGGCTAATTGGGTTGGGACCATTAGGACCGCTATAGGTGGGCTCGTGCCGGTCTCGTGGGCCGGTTTTTAGCTAGGAACCGTTAGGACCGGGTCCATTTGGCCCGCCAAGAGAGCGGGACCAAATCGGTCCCTTGGTGGGCCCAACAGATGCTGTTTGGGGTTTAAAACATAGCCATTTAACCCCTCTCTCCCCTCCCCCCAAACTTTTTATTATTACACTTTTTCCCTATTGTCAACCTAGGCATGGAATCGGGAGAAGGGTAATGGAGATCAGGAAAGAGGGAAGCGTCAGTCAGCCTTAAGGCATGGAATCGACATTCTCGTTAGCCTTTTTAATTCTTTCATTTTCTTACAAAATCAATATCAATATATCACAATCTCTCTCTAAGTTTCTTCTATACTTTCTACTATTGCTTACTTTATTCCAAAAAATAGTCACAAAATATTGAGGTTACAATTTGTGAAAAAAATGTGAAGTTGGTGAATTAAAGTCTTCAAATCTTCAACGATAATCAATTTTCAACAAGTTGTTCGTCAATTCGGTAAACTCGTTCCAACTCTTAAGTCTTAATATTATAGTTTTGTTTGTTTTATTTATTTGCTATTACTTGATTAATTAATATATCTTCCTTAAGAAATATTTTTGGTAAAAATAAGAATAAGGAAAAATCCTAGACTGGCGAATCTAGTGGTACTGATGTTCCTCCTCCCCTGCCCCCGGCTCTCCAAACCAAACCCCATCCTCGTTCTACACCTATTATTCTTGATACCGATAATAGTTTATTATAATTTACCGAGACTTAATTTTGCCATAATATTACACCCGGTGAATATTTAGACTATGCATTAATGAATGCTCTCTATTCTAATAATTATAATACTATTGTACTTGCCGAATCACAACAAGAGGAAGACGAAGCTAACAAAGAAAAGCTAATTGAACTTGTTGAGGATGCTGCTTCGCCCGACAATGGAAGCAGCGATTACCAAGCTACTTTTCCGCCATCACCAACGGAACTTCCTCCAAACCTTGAAGGATCTATGAAGTTTGTAAGAGATAGCATGTAACTTGTATGAACAAAAATTAGTATGTATTTTGTAACTTGTATTTTGGCACATCTTGATTAGTTCCTTTTTCTTCTAAATGGTGGTATTAGCACCTTGTTGTGCTCATTCCATAGGAGGAGGAAGACTAAGAAAGATATTGTCATATTTTTTATTGCTATAATAAAATTACAAGGCATTGCTTTGAATATCTTTTTACAATATTTTTGTCTTTAAATGTGAATTAAAACATTAAGCCAAAATTCTATAATAAATTTACAAGGCATTGCCTTAGATATTTTTTTTAACATCCTTTTGTCTCTAATTTCTATTTAATTTTTTAAACAAAATCACTACTTAGCCGTTGGGCCCATTTAGCCCGCAGGCCAGACCCGTTTAGCCCGGGACCATGAGTTCGTGGGCCCGGTCCCGAGCCGGTTCCTATAAAAAGACCGTTTAGCCCATTTATTGAAGGACCGGGACCGTCCCGGGATCACAGCCCACGAGACCAGCCCGTTAGGCCCGTTTAGGGCCCCGACCCGGCCCACTTGCCACCCCTATCTGACCCCGATATCAATAAATTCAATTCTCGATCAAATTTCTCATCCTTACAAACCTTCAACTTTCTAACTTTCGCAAATTCAAGCAAAAACGACCTACGAACCTCCAAATCAATATCCCAACACACTCCTAAGTCCAAAATTACCATTCAATGCTATCACAAACATCAAAAATCCATTCGAGAGTTGTCTACACCATAGTCAAACTCCGGTTAGCTCTTTCAACTTAACTTTTTAACTTTGGGACTAAGTGTTCCATTTCACTTCGAAACTCACCCAAACTAATCCAATTGTCCGAGAAGTCACATAACTACAATATAATATAGAGGAGACAATTAATAGGGAAACGTGGCTAAAATACTCAAAATAACCGGTCAGGTCGTTACAATCTCAAGAAAAATATTTGTCTTGAAAAGGAAATAACAAATCTCGCTCACAGAACTTGTGAAGATCTTCTGACAGAAAGAACTCAAGCCATCAATCAAGAGTCCATTGCCTATATAAAGAATTCGAAGAAGGAAAGAAAGATGTGCAACTTCATATACAAAAGTTGTATACATCTTTCTAGTTCTTAGTCAAACATTTATATTCTTGAGTTTACTAGTGTCATATAAGATAGAGAGAAAAAAGAAAACATTCAAGAGGTTGTTCAAAAGCCCACTACAAGAAATTGGACTTATTGTGGCGACTTAAATTGCCACAAAAGACAAGTTAGTTGCCACTAAATATTTTCAGAGGCGACTTTAGGATGCTGCAAGTACTACCGAAACAAAATGTTTTGTGACGGCTGTTAGGGGACGCCACAGAAACAAAGATTTTGTGGTGACTACACCTGCCACTAAAAGTGAAGAAAGATGCAACAAAAGGAAATTCATAAAATTGACTATAGCTAGGTCTCCACTAAAAAGAAGACTTCAGTAGCAAACTTTTATTGCCACAGTAGTTTAGTAGAGACTTTAACATGCCATAATAGACTTGAACTTTCTTTCTCTGTATCCCCTTTGTGGCGTCTATGGTCGATATGATTGAAATTGAAGTTCTACATATCATGGGCAAGAGATCCTATTTTGTCAAGGTATTCACCATTCAATAGAAAATGTTTTACTCAAGGAAATTATCGCTAATCTTCTCCATATGTACAACAAACAATTTTAAGTTGGTCTTTTCATTTACCTTTTTTGTCTATGAATATAAACCGATTAAGCACTTACTAAGACAATCCATGACTTAAGTAGCTCAAACATTCTAAATATCAGTACTTATTCTCATGATATTACCATTCCATGATTTCAACAAACTTATCAAACAGTGCTTCCTATCCATTGCCATATGGAGAAAACTAAACATGTCAACAAGCTACAGAAATTGAATTAATAACTCAATGTAGAATAGAAATAAGTCCACATTCAACCATCAGAAAGCACACATACAATCGCAGAAACCTCCTTTGCAACACCGAGAATTGTGAACCTACGGATAATGCGTATGGTACTTGTTAACAGTAGGTTCCCACAAAAACATGGTGAAATAAGTAAGTAAAGAGAAAATACATATATCATACCTGGCAACAATACGCTTTGCCCTCGTACTACATAAACTTGAGTAAAAATGTTTCGCCTACCAACCGATTGAATGGAAAAAGATATGATAAAAAAAATATTCAACTTTTATTAATGAAACACCAGGTCTTTATCCAATTAAGTCATTATGTCCTATCGTACAATGTTAATAACATAATTACAACCTAACCAAGTCCGAATATGTATAACCTTCAAATTCAAGCTTCGGGTACTTATCCATTCAAACGTGTCCAAAAGGTGCGCACCGCTGAATATCCAACTGCAAGCCTCCCTTCACAATTCGTTTGTTTTCTTTTCTATGAATGGTCAATTTGACCAATCTTCAGAGCTATATTGGATAAATAATAGTTAATTTGTTTCTAGTTTAAAACTTAGACATTTTGAAACTACAAGAGATACACCAAAATATCATAGTCAAAGACAACATTGCTTGAGATAGTCCATTTAACCTATTGGATGATAGTATTATATGAACCTTCATCTATTTAGTCCTGATTCACATATATGTATTTTCCAACTGTCAACCTATTAATTTCGATCAAGTCCAGGATGATGACATATGTTATACATAGGAGCTAAGTTTAAGACTTGCCCATGTAACGATCCGATGGGTCATTTTGTACTATTGCGCCCCGTTACCCTTTTTATTGCTTCACACTTGTGCGTTTATGCTTTTATTACTTGCAGGGTTGATTAGTTTCATTCCGAGAAGCTTTCGGGTTGATTTGGACCCTTGATTCTTGACTTAGAAGTTTAAATTTGAAAATGTTGACCAAACTTTGACTTTTATGCAAATGACCCCAGAACTATGTTTTTATGACTCCGATAGCTTCATACCATGATTTCGGACTTGGGCGTATTCTCGAAATTAATTTTGGAAGTCCGTAGGTTGATTTATGTTGATTTGCCAAAATTTAGCAATTTAAAGTTGAAACGTTTGACCATAGGTTAACTCTTAGCTATCGAGATCGGAATTTGATTTTGGGACTTGGAATAGGTATGTTATGGCATTTAGAACTTTTCTGCAAAATTTGGTGTCGTTTGGAGTTGATTTGATAGGTTTCGGACTCTTAGTTGTAATTCTAGAAGTTCTTGAAAATTTCTTTGAACATTATGCTTTTAGTGTTTGATTCGTAGTTTTAGATATTATTTTTGTGTTTCGGTTATGAGAGCGAGTTTGTATGATATTTTTAGACTTATGTGTATGTTTGGTTTGGAGCCTCGAGGGCTTAGATGAGTTTCAGACATGTTTTAAACTGAAAATTTCAGAAACTGATGCCTGGTACTCTAGTGTCGCAAATGCGAACACTAGTCTCATATTTTCGAAGGCGACAAGTGATGGGCAGTTGTCGCAAATGCAACATCACCTTCGCATTTGCAAAGCCATCAGAATTTGGTCCTTTTCGCAATTGCGAAAAATTTGTTCGCTTTTGCGATATTACCCAGTTCAACCTAGTGTGTCGTCATGGGGTGCTCCAGTCTTATTTTTGAAGAAGAAGGATAGTTGTATGAGTATATATATTGATTATTGTTAGTTGAACAAGGTTACAGTGAAGAATAGGTATTTATTGCCACGCATTGAGGACCTATTTGATCAACTACAAGGTGCCAGAGTGTTCTCCAAGATTGATTTGCGGTCAGGTTATCATCAACTGAAGATTCGGGATCCGAATATTCTAAATACTGCCTTTAGGATTCGGTATGATTACTACGAGTTTCTCGTGATGTCATTTGGGTTGGCCAATGCCCCAACAATATTTTTGCACCTGATGAACATTGTATTCTAGCCTTATCTTGATTCATTCGTCATTGTATTTATTGACGACATCTTGGTGTACTCCCGCTGTCGGGAAGATCATGAGAAACATTTGAGGATCGTGCTCCAGACCTTGAGAGAGAAGAAGTTATATGCAGAGTTGTCAAAGTGTGAATTCTTACTTGATTTAGTGGCGTTTTTGGGTCATGTAGTTTCGAGTGAGGGAATCAAGGTAGACCCGAAGAAGATTGAGGTGGTGTAGAGTTGGCCCAGGCCGTCATCAGCTACTAAGATCCGATGTTTCCTTGGTTTGGCCGGGTATTATCATCGTTTCATAGATGGCTTCTCATATATTGCTGCACCTATGACCAGATTGACCCAGAAGGGTGCTCCTTTCAGATAGACCGAGGAGTGTGAGGCAAGCTTTCAAAAGCTCAAGACTGTTTTGACTACAATCCCAGTGATAGTGTTGCCTACGAGCTTGAGGTTTTATACTGTGTATTGTAATGCGTCACGTGTTATCCTTGGCGCGGTGTTGATGCAAGCCGGTAGGGTGATTGCTTATGCGTCTCGACAGCTGAAGACTCATGAGAAGAATTATCTAGTCCACAATTTGGAGTTGGCGGCCACTGTTCATACATTGAAGATCTGGCGGCATTATTTATACGGTGTTCCTTGTGAGGTCTTTACCGACCACCAGAGTCTACATCATCTGTTCAAATAGAAAGATCTTAACTTGTGGCAGCGAAGATGGTTAGAGTTACTTAAGTACTAAGATATCACCATTCTATATCATCACGGGAAGGCCAATATGGTGGCCGATGTCTTGAGTCGAAAGGAAGAGAGTTTGGGTAGTTTAGCATATATAGCAGAAGGAAATAGGCCATTAGTATTGGATGTTCAAGCCTTAGCCAACCAGTTTGTTAGATTGGATGTTTCGGAGCCCAATCAAGTTCTTGCCTACGTGGTTTCTCGATCTTTTCTATATGACCATATCAGAGAGCGTCAATATGACGACCCCCATCTGCTTGTCCTCAAGGACACAATTCAACATGGTGATGCCAAGGAGGTTACTAATAGGGATGACGGTATGTTACAGATGCAGGGCCGATTATATGTGCCCAATATGGATGGTTTGCATGAGTTGATTCTCTAGGAGGCCCATAGTTCGCGGTACTCTGTTCCACTAAGATGTATCAAGACTTGAGGCAACACTATTGGTAGAGGAGGATGAATAAAGACATAGTGGAGTATGTAGCTCGTTGCCTAAATTTTCAGCAGGTAAAGTATGAGCATCAACGGCCGGGTGGTTTGCTTCAGCGGCTTGAGATTCCTGGGTGGAAATGGGAGCGCGTCACCATGGACTTTGTTGTTGGACTCCCGCGGACTCAGAGGAAGTTTGATACGGTACGACTGATTATGGACAGGTTGACCAACTCGGCTAATTTCATTCCAGTAGTGACTACCTATTCTTCAAATCAGTTGGCTCACATTTATATCCGCGAGATTGTCCGACTTCATGGCGTACCGGTATCTATCATCTTTGATCAGGGTATGCAGTTCACCTCGTGTTTCTGGAAGGCTGTACAGTATGAGATAGGCATACGGGTTGAGTTGAGTACATCATTTCATCATCAATCATCAAACAGACGGACAGTCCAAGCGCACTATTCAAATATTAGAGGATATACTTCGCGCTTGTGTTATGGATTTAGGGAGTGCTTGGGATCAATTCTTCCCGCTTGCGGAGTTTTCCTACAACAACATCTACTAGTCGAGTATCCAAATGGCTCCATATGAGGCTCTATATGGTAGATAGTGCCGTTCTCCATTTGGAAGGTTTGAGCCGGGAGAGGCTAAGTTATTAGGCATGGATCTGCTCCGAGATGATTTGTAGAAGATCAAGATGATCCAGGATCGGCTTCGTACAACCCAATCGAGATAGAAGAGTTATGCAGATCAGAAGGTTCGTGATGTTTCATTCATAGTTGGAGAGCGAGTCTTGCTCCGGGTTTCACCCATGAAGAGTGTGATGAGGTTCAGAAAGAAGGGCAAGTTGAGCCCTAGGTATATCAGACCTTTTGAGATCCTTCAGAGGATTGGAGAGGTGGCTTACAAGCTTCCTTTGCCACCTAGTTTATCTGTGGTTCATCCGGTGTTCCATGTCTATATGCTCTGAAAGTATTATGGTGGTCTGTATCATGTTCTAGACTTCAGCACATTCCAGTTGGATGAGGATTTGACTTTCATTAAGGAGCCTGTGGCTATCTTGGACCGACAAATCCGAAAGTTGAGATCAAAGGATATTGATTCAGTGAAGGTTCAATAGAGGGCTCATCTAGTCAAGGAGGCGACCTGGGAGACTGAGCACGACATGCGGATTCGTTATCTTCATATATTCACCACTTCAGGTATGTCCTTATGCACGTTCGAGGACGAACATTTGTTTTAAGAGGGGGAGAATGTAACGACCTCGTTTTGTGTAATTGCACCATGTTACCCCTTTTATTGCTTCACACTTGTGCGTTTATGCTTTTATGACATGCATGGTTGATTAGTTTTATTCCGAAAAGCTTTCGGGTTTATTTGGACCCTTGATTCTTGACTTAGAAGTTTAAATTTGAAAATGTTGACTAAACTTTGACTTTTGTTAAAAATACCCTAAAACTATATTTTTATGACTCCGATAAGTTCGTATCACGATTTCGGACTTGGGTGTGTGTACGAAATTGATTTTGGATGTCCGTAGGTTGATTTGTCAAAATTTGGCAATTTAAAGTTGAAACGTTTGACCTTATGTTAACTTTTAGCTATCGAGCTCGGAATTTAATATTGGGACTTAAAATAGGTCCGTTATGGCATTTAGAACTTGTCTGCAAAATTTGGTGTCATTTGGAGTTGATTTGGTAGGTTTCGGACAATTAGTTGTAATTCTAGAAGTTCTTGAACATTTCTTTGAAAATCACGGGTTTTAGTGTTTGATTCGCAGTTTAGATGTTATTTTTGTATTTTGATTGCGCGAGCGAGTTTGTATGATACTTTTTGACTTGTGTGTATGTTTGGTTTGAAGCCCCGAGGGCTCGGATGAGTTTCGGACACGTTCCGGAAGTGTTTTGGACTGGAAATTATAGAAACTGATGTCTGGTGCTCTGGTGTCGCAAATGCGAACACCAGACTCACATTAGCGAAGGTTCCAGGTGATGGGAAGTTGTCGCAAATGCGACCTCACCTTCGCATTTGTGAAGCCAACAGAATTTGGTCATGTTCCCTTTTGCGATATTACCAAGTTCGCATTTACGAAGATTCTATCGCAATTGCGATATATGTTGAGTCTGTCAAGGTTCGCAAATGCGAACCTTGTGTCACAAATGCAGCATCAACAATTGGTTAAAGGGTTGGGAGACGGGATTTTTCAATGCATTCTCACATTTTTTAACCCTAGACTCGATAAGAGGCGATTTAGAGAGAAGATTGTCACCTACAAACCTTGGGCAAATAATTCTAATTTATTTCTAATCATATTCCATCAACATATCTTAGATTTTAACATCAAAATCATGTGAATCAAAGTAGAAATTTGTGAAACTTTGTCAGGTTTTTGAAAAATAAGAAATTAAGTTTTGAGAGTTGATTAGGACTCGGATTTTGAAACTAATCACATATATGAACTCGTCGGGTCATGGGTAGACGAAATCTATCATTGGATCCGAGTTGACTTTTATTGACTTTTTGGAAAAAGTGTAAAGATCTTAACTTTATCTATTACAATTGAATTCCCTAGCATTGTTTGATGATATTGAGGCGATTTTGGTTAGATTTGAGACGTGTGGAGGCGGATTTTAAGGGAAAAGCTATTTTTGAGTGTTGAATTGGCCTAGTTGAAGTAAGTGTCTTGCCTAACATCGTGTGGAGGAACTACCCCTTAGGATTGATATTGTTTGATTCAATTGTGCTAAGTGAAATCCGTGTACGGAAGGTGATGAGTGGGTACAAGGGGTCCTACGTAGTATTTGACTGGTTTAGGCTACTTAGGCTACATTCATGCTTTAATTGAAATGTCATATCATGTTCTAAATTCTCATAGTCAATTTATCCTTAATTGTGTTAGACTGCCTTAGTTGACTTGTTTAGTATTTGTTCTACATCCTACTTGCTAAATTTCTTCCATCCTTTAATTGAACTTGTTGCTTTCTTTATAGTTACATGCTATCTCCTCATTGTTAAATTATCATTGTTGAAGTTATTGTGCGAGTTACCTCTTTCCTTATTGATTTTCGTTACTTGATGTAATTGTTCATGTTATCCCTTTGACGATTTCCATTATTTGAGACTCCTTGTTGAATATTATCTCTTTCATTGTGAGTTAGTTTTATTTAATATTGTGGTTATACATTATTTCTCTCATTGTTGAGTTATTGGTGTTGAAGTTGTGAAAGTCGTTAATACGTCGAGGCAATGTTGGTTATTGTTGAAACATCTATCTTGTTGAGCATTTTTCATCCATTGTTGTTGTTGATATTCTTGTGTACGGTGTGGTGGAGCCATGGGCTATTGTTGTAGAAATATTGATATTGTTGTTGGTGGTAGGTTGTGATACATGGGCACTGGTAGTACAAACTATTATTGTGATATGATATCGACGCGCATGCTGCGGTATAAGGCTTGGGGTTGATGTGCATGCGGCGGTATAACGTGGGACTTATGTGCGTGTTGCTTGTAGAGGAATTACGTGAAGCCACACGGCGTCATAAGGTGGGCTAAATACGTGTAGCTATTTCGGAATAATTGTTTTCAAATTCTATTTTCAAATGTAAGGCCCACACGACGGTATAAGGAAAGATTGTGATTGAACTTGAGAAAAGTGAATACGAGACAGTACCTCGATTGTGATTCTTGATTATACGAGGCGGTACCTCCGTTTTGATTTCATTGTACATGAGGCGGTACCTTGTTGTGCTTCTTGCTATTTGTTCATGTTGCAAGGTGTTTTGGGTGGAGAATATATCGTATTGTGTCATTCCTTATTTTTTCTAGCAGTTGTTGTCCGTACATGATCATTGTAGCACTTTAGTTGCTCTTTTGTGTTATTTCTATTGTTGGTTTCCGGTACTAGTTCTTGCTATTATCTTTCCGTATTAGTTGTTTCTTCACTTTCTATTACATATCCGTATTATCATTTCATACTGTCTATTTTATATTCTAGTAGGTGTCTTGACCTGGCTTCGTCACTACTCTACTGAGGTTAGACTCGATACTTACTGGGTACCGTTGTGGTGTACTTATACTACACTTCTACACATCCTTTTGTGCAGATCCAGGTACGTCTGCTCGTTCCAGTCATTAGAGGTTGTTGTAGCTGTTGCTTAGGAGACTTCAAGGTATACATGCTCCACGTCCGTAGGCCTCGGAGTCACCTTCCCTATTTACTTGGGTAGGTGGGATTTTGGGTTGGGCAAGAAAGAGGGGAATTGGGCCAATTGGGGCTGCTGTGGCCCAATTTGAGATCAAACTTAAACAAAATCTTTCGTTTTCCATTCTTTTCTTTTCTTTGATTTTAAATCCTAATTAAACTAATTAAAACCTAAATCAACTCCTAAAAATATAAATAAAAACCTAAAATGCTATGAAATGGAAAATTTAATATTTATTATTATTATTATTTTGATTTTTAATAGTTTTAAAACAACTCTAAATATGCATGAACCACTCTAAACTATTTTGGAATATGTTTAGGAGTAATTTGCATTAAAGCAAAAATTAGGTGCTCACAACTATCACTCTTTCTGAAAGTCAAATATTTGATTTTGAAAATCACCATATCACTTTATCAACATTAGCTCATTGCTAAAGATTAGGGAATAGCAAAAATAAATTGCTAGTTGCCCAATAAATGACCCCAATTTCAAATAGACCTCAACAATAATTGCCATTCACCTTTTTAAGGTGTTGATGCAATTACTCAAAGCTCATTAACTAGGAAATCAAAGTTTGGAGGTCAAGGTATGTTTCAGCAGCTAATTTTGAAGTCAACTAAACATAGAATAAAAATGCAAGTAATTTTTTTGCATACTCTTTCAACGGATGTATTTTGAGCATCACAGATGAATTGGGGAGACTGAAACCAAATGAAAGGACGGGAGGGTTTCTTGGAGTGTAACTTTTTTATTTATCTTTTAGTTGTAAAACTAAAGAATTAATGGCTGCACTTTTAGGAGTGATAAGGTCGCTACAAAATACATTTAGGGGCGAAGGATATACATATTGCCACAAATACTTTTTCGGTCATATTTTACTTGCAAAATTTAGCCACTAAAAGATTACTTCTAGGGGCAAGTTCAAAGGTCACAGCTAGAACTATCCCCTTTAGTGACAACCTTTCTAATTTGCCATAAAAAGTCTTACTAATAATTAAGTAAATGATTGTTATATTTAGTGGTCCTTCCCTTTTATGATTGGTCTCTTATACAATCTCTAAAATTTAATCAGACTGCTTCCCTTTGTAGTACTTATTCTACTTTTATTTTTCAGTTGGAAATGAATTTAGACAATACTATATGTGTTATACTAGCATATACCACTTCAACGACAACCACTTTGAACTACTAGAACAGATCAAGAGGGCATTGACAAAAAGATATATACTTTTCGTAACTAAAATGTCAAATATTTTGAGAGATACTTCTCGTAATTAAAATGAATAAAAATATTTTTAGAATAAAAGAAAGAAACTAAAACCATATTCTGTCTGATCAATAAAACAGATGGAAGAAGCGTTTAGGTTTTCTTTTAATACATTGACCTTTTTCATTTACATGGCATATGTTGTAATAACACAGATTGTGCACTATCAAATCAGAAACAAATGTTGTTCTATCTTAAATCGAGTATTAAGTTGCTAACAAAAAATTTGCGATTCAAAAGACAGAAAGTCTAAAAAATAACGTGTTGTTCCAGTATCACAAAGATATAAAGGGAAAAAAAAAAAAGAAAAAAAAAAGAGAGATATAAATTGGTAGCTTGCTGCTGAAAATTGTCGGATTAATTTAATTTTTAAAAGCGGTAAAGTTGGTTTGGATGTTACTTGTAGCCATTTTTATCTGAATTTATCCGAACATTCAGTGTAAAATTCTTTATCATTTATTTATCTTTTAAACATTTATGTATATAACCTTTTTCGGTTTAGTTTTTTCTTGTTCTTTTTAGAAAACAAAACCTATCCTAAAATTCGATACGAATTGTAAATTTATATTGAAACCTACGATTTTATATGAAAAGTCTAATAATCAGTTCGGTTCGGTTGATTCAATCGATTTTCAGAGAACATTGGACACCCCTACTAATGGTTAAAGTCGGTTGAGAACCTTGAGGTCTCAGATTCAAATGCCAACAGAGGTAAAATAATTAGGTGATTTTTTTTATTTTTTAAGTTTTGATGAATAAAATTATTGAATATCTATGGTTGTAAAATTAATCGAGGTGCGTGAATTTAACGTTATAAAAAAACATCTACTACGTCAAACTGATTCGGAACCCCTAACATCTTACGATATGGTTGTCTAATATTCTCCACCAAACCTAAAAATAGGATAGGGTGGGGGCTATAGAGTTATAAAGACACATTCTCTTGTTTAGTTGCTGGAGAAAGCCAGCAGTTCTTTTCTTTTCTTTTTTAATCCATGAAAGAATTCCTACATATATAATCACTTCATATTCCAATTGATATACAAGTAGAACTAGCACATAGAATTAACGAATCTCTTAACTTCAAGGAAAGTTCTTCAATAGAGACAATTTATTTAATTTTTGCCCACTCCAGAATTTTCGTGGAAGCCAAATAGTATTTTGGTTGGTAATTTGTATTTATAAATAATAAATAAAATTAAAATATTATGTATAAATATAAAAATAACAGAGTTTATCGTTACAGTAATTTATTCATTTGTTAGCTTCTTCAAATATTTGATATTGCTTACGAAAATTCGCGCGTACCATTACTATATGGAAATTAGTTCGTAGACACTCTGATCCCTTAATTATCATCATCATTTCTGAATAATGGTTGTATTCGAACCAACTGGATAATTTTGTCAATCAAAATTTAGACAAATATGAAGAAATTACTTGGTAGGAACTTCGAAGTGCTAACTTATCTATTATCATTTGATTCCCCTCGCAAAGTAGACTTATTTAGGTAATGCCTAACAATAAGCAAATATTAAAAGGAAAAAACACGCATTGCCCTAGATCTTTATATCTTGCATCAGTCCCGATAGTTAGTGGTATTTTAATTACATATACCAAAAATAGAGGAGCCGTTTGCAACGAATGAAATGGCGTTGATCCACTACTACAAATTCGGTAAAAAAACCGACCATGCTCGATCGATCAATTTTGATCAGTCAAAAAATCGATCAAAAAATTGATCAAAGTTGGTCGGTTTTCAAAATATTTTATTTTTTAATTTGTTTTTACAAAACCAACCAACTTTGATCGGTTTTCGTTTTCTTTGGCGCAAAAATGCGGGAAACTATTTTTGAGTCCCGCAAAATTTATTTTTCAAGAAACCGACCAACTTTGATCGATTTTTCATTTAAAATAAATTAAAATTAATATTAAAAAACTGACCGAAATCGGTCGGTTAATTCGGCCGGTTATTTTCGTGCGAAAATACAATTAAAGAGTATAAATGAAATAAAAGACAGTTCTAAAATAAAATGCATCAATGGTCTAATGGTAGAATAGTATCATGCCGCAATACAGACCCCGGTTCGATTCCCAGATAGTGCATTTTTTAATTACATAATTAAAATACCGACTAACTTTGGTCGATTTTTTCGGCAATTTTTTTTTTTGAATTTAGTTGACCGACCAAAGTTGGTCGGTAATTTCCGACCAACATTGGTCGGTATGCCCTTCCGACTTTCAAAATACCGTTCACACGTAAATGGTCGTGTTTTGGACGGTTATTGGCCATTACCGACCCACTTTGATCGGTTTTGCTCGGATTTGTAGTAGTGATCAGAACCTTAAACATGGTAAGAATAAGATTACCTTAATCTTGCAAATTTTTCTTTAATTGCGCAAGCTGATCAAAGTTGTCTAACCCACTATGATTTTTTATAGATTATTTAGTCGATGGAATTAAACCACGATTTTATTCGATGCTGTAAAGCTTAAGAATATAAAAATTTTGACTGAGAATTTTCTTTCTTTTCTGAATATTTGGCTTTGAATACAACAATTTGTTTAAAGAATATGCTCACGTTTACTTCCGTGGTCCTCTTTTCTTGATTTCATTTAATCTTTGGTGGGTTGTTAACTTGTTTTACAACGTATTATTGATTGGTCCTCTATTTGCCACTTAAGCATTGACTAAAATATTTCAATTGGGAGTTCACACAAAGCAGCATTTGGGTCCTACTCCGATCACCCTTAGATTTAGGATGAATTTGGAAACCTAAAATCTTTCCCCTTTGGGAAAATTTGGATTATTTGATATACTCCGTCCGTTCACTTTTACGTGTTCAATATATTAAAAATATATTTTCATTTTTACTTGTCAGTTTTAGCAAATCAAAGGAAGACTATATTTTTTTCCTGTTTTACTCTTATAAATAATTACTCATTTCACAAATTATTTCCGAAGATTTCTCAAAATAATATCATTATTCTGGGTCCTATGATAAAATATATATTTCATTTATTATTTTGTAAGGGGCATGTAAAGTCGATTGTGGATAAGTAAAAGTGAACGAATGAGAATGCATATCTATGGGGGAGGCAGGTCGAGCTTTCACCACCTATATCACTTATATATGCTTAAAATTAAAAAGTCCAAATTTCCTGAGTAGACAAATTTATGTCACATAATTAATTGTGGATAAATAAAAGCGAACGAATGAGAATGCATATCTTCACTCTTCATCTAGGGAAGACCACAATTCAAAAGATTCTTTGAATTATTAATGTATAAAATCCATTTGCAATTTGTAGGGTGATCCCAGAATTATTTTCATACTGTTTGCTAAGTTTTGTTTTCTTTTTCAAATTGAATATCTACTTCTTTGTTATTTTATCTCTTTTCTTTTAATTACATAGGAATTCAATTGTTATATGCTGACAGTGAATAATTTTTATTCCATCAAATCAACTACTTAAGATAACCAGATATAACTCCATATTGCGTAAAATTCATTAATAGCGTGAAAAATAAAGCAGGCTATGTAACGACTCGATCGGTCGTTTTGAGCTCTAGCGCATCGTTCAGCGGTTTGAGGCCTTGAGTAGCTTCACTTGAGGTATTATGACTTGTAAGTATGGTCGGAATTGAATTTCGGAGTTGATTTGAAAAGAAAATTCTAATTTCGGAAGCTTTAAGTTGGAAAAATTGACTAAGGTTTGACTTTTGAGTAAAAGACATCGGAATCGGGATTTGGAGGTTCCAATAGGTTCGTGTGATGATATTGGACTTGGGCGTATGTTCGGGTTAAGTATCGGGTCACCCGGGAGCATTTTGATGCATATTGTGGAAAGTTGGCATTTTGAGGGTTTTAGAATTTTCTAAGTTTGTTTTGAAGTGGATTTTGGTGTTATCGATGTCTGTTCGGGATTCCGAGCCTTGGAATAGGTTCGCATTATGATTTATGACTTGTACACAAAGTTTGGCGTCGTTCCGGAATATTTTGGTATGATTCAGACGCGTTCATCGAAGTTTAAAAGTTTGAAAGTTTAAAGAAGGGTTTTGATTGTCGATTCGCAATTTTGATGTTGTTTGGTGTGATTTGAGACCCCGAGTAGGTCCGTGTTATGTTGTGAAACTTACTGGTAAGTTTGGACGGGGTCCCGAGGGCCTCAGGTGTGTTTCGGACGAGTCGCGGTTGACTTTGGAGCTTTGTTGAATTGCTGAGGGGCCTAGGTACTGGTGCAATCGCACCTGCGGAAAAAGTACCGCAAATACGATCTCGCAAACGCGGCTAGGCAAGTGCAAGAGCGATTTTGGTTGGGCAGTGCTGGGACCGCAGATGTGGTCGTGTCGCCGCAGAAGCGGGACCGCACCTGCGGAGCAGGGCAGCGCAGAAGCGGCTGGCTTCGCAGATGCGCAAATGGGACTCGCACCTGTGATGGCGCAAAAGCGGAATTATTTTCGCAGGTGTGAGAGCGCGATTGGGTAGTGGTCTTCGCAGAAGCGACGACAGCGTCACAGAAGTGACGTCGCAGATGCGCCAATCTGTCCGCAAAAATGAAACTGGCTAGATTATTAAGGGATCAATTTTGGTCATTTTCCTCATTTCGTTTTGGATTTTTGGAGCTTGGTTTTGAGCGATTTTGGAGGTGTTCTTCACGACTTCGACTTGGGTAAGTGTTCTATATCCTAAAGTGATCACATCTCATAAATCTATGGTTGTATTCATCATTTATTTTGAATTTAATGGAAGATATTGAGAAAAATTATGAAATCATCCGAAAGTGTAAATTGGAGATTTGGAGGATGATTCGTTGTTGGAATTTAATATTTTTGGTATGGTTGAACTCGTATCGGAATGCGTATTTGAATTTCGTAAATTTTTGTTGGATACCGAGATGTGGGCTCGAGGGTTGACATTGTTGACTTTTCGATCGTAGTTGAAAATTATTATAAATTATTAAGTTATATTCATTGGAGTATATTTTGATTGTTTTACACATTGTTTGACTAGTTTCGGATTGTTTGGGTTTGAATTGAAGAGTTAGTGCGGCATTGGTGCCGGTTATACAACTTTAGACCGAGGTAAGTCTCAGTCAAACTCTGTGAGGGGAAAATTACTCCTAGGTGATGTATTTGATGTGCTACTTATTGCGGGGGCTACGTACGCACGAGGTGACGAGGGTCCGTATGTTGCTAGTTTCATCTTATGTCCGGGTAGACTTAGGTTCCCGCCATGCTATAACTATACTATTTGAGTTGTCCCTTGCCTATTAAATTCCTTTATTTTACGTTCTGACTTGAGACTAGACTCGCATAGAGTGATAGACTTGCTATTGTAGAGATTTGACGGGCTTCATGATTTGCCGCAGAATAATTATATTCCTCTTACGAATTTCTCCCGTGCTATGCGTTTTCCTCGAAAGGCTTTCCTTAAAAAAATATTATATCTCACACTTTTATTCGTGAGTGGGGTCAAGGACAAGTTAGAGCTTCGATTTCTAATGGGATAGGGCCGTTTGCCTCGGCAGTATAATAGATACATCTATGGTTCGTGTCGTTCGATCCTAGGCAGTGCGCATATTATGATGGGATCAGGCCATTCGCCTAGGTAGAATTTTTGTATCACACTCTCATAGGAGCGGGTCGTTCGCATCGGCCATATAATAGATGTATCTATGGTTCGTGTCGTTCGACCCTCGACAGTACACACAATATGATGGGATCGGCCCGTATGCCCCGGCATTTCTATAAAATGCTCTTACGGAATCGTGCGTAATATTTGATAAGAAACCAGCGTATCTGTGAGTTTTTCTGATTTGGATTGTGACGACCTATTTGGTGCGGTCAATTTTTTATATATATATATATATATATGCTCTGGTTGAGGAGGTAACTGCTATTAAGAGCTCGAGTTTATTGTCGAGAGGAGGATTGTACCATGTATATATACTTGCTTATTTTGTTTATTTACTCTGCCTCGCCTCTGTATACTTTCTACTGTAAATGATTTATTAGACCACTAGTAAGTGTTGATGTCGACCCCTCATCACTACTTCTCCGGGGTTAGGCTAGATACTTAATGGGTACGCGTTGATTTACGTACTGATGTTACACTTGCTGTACTTTTTGTACAAGTGCATATATGTCTGATGGTCTTTTGGGTGCAAACGCGTCGCTATTGCGGGGACTTTACCGTGAGCCTGCCTGCAGAGTCTCCATCAGAGCTATTTATATTCCCCTGTCTAATTTGTATTCCAGACAGATGTTGTATTTTATTATATTTCCTAGTTGATACTCATGCACTTGTGACACCGGGTTTTGGGGGTTCCTATAGGTTGTTCATTATTGTAGTTAGTGTAAATATTATCATTTACCCTGTAAATTCTATTTTATACTATTTAATTAATTTAAATTATGATTTCAAAGTATTAAAATAAGTAAACAAGTTGATCAATCACCGTTGGCTTGCCTAACGGCGGTGTTAGACGCCATCACGACCTTTAGTGGATTTCAGGTCGTGACAGCTTGGTATCAGAGCTCTAGGTTCACTTGGGTCTCACGAGTCATGACCAAGTTTAGTAGAGTCTTGCAGATCAGTACAGAGACATCTGTACTTATCTTCGAGAGGTTATAAGGTTGTTAAGAGCACTTCCCTTCTTGATTCCTCATCGTGCGGTTTGATTCCTTTAAGGCTTATGCCTTTATTTCCTTCATACTCAATCTTATGCGACGTGAAGCGCTTGGTATCAATTGGGCATTGGGGATTTGTAACGATACTGCAGATGTGGTGTATGATATTTTTCCATGCGTACTCGAGCGAGTTATTATCGTTTTCTTATGGAAGGGGGTTATGTTGTTCCATGCTATGTATCAGTATTACCTATGGTAGGTTGCTCGTCTATGTATTGATGCAGTGAATGACTTGAAGGGAGAATCTCTCGATGCATTATTTAGGGGTTTAGCGTTTAATTCCAGCGGAGGAAAGGCAATCGGACTATAGATGTCCAGGTTTGGTTGATGAAGTAACAAGACTTGATATTTTTTAGCGTGGTGGAATTCCCATTTGTGATGTGGTGTCATCGTCCTTGTTCGAACGTATTAGGGTTTCCCGACGTTATGGTCTTCTTTGATTTTGCCTTCGGGGCAGGGTATTGTGAAATGGTGCCTAAGGAGCGGTTGCCAGAGATAACGGTGTATAGCGGTTCAGAATTGAATTGGTATTTCTAATATTGATGGGAGTTGGTAGCAATTCATTAGTTCTGGTGCTACAGGTAGGTATTTGATTTGAGGCAACATTTGGGCAGTTAAGTATGAGGAAGGACATGGCAGGAGGTGTCTTACGGTGGTTGAATTACTTGCATGCCAAGTATTAAAGCGGAGGTTGAAAAGTTTCTTAAAGGAGATAGTTTGATCGAAGTGGGAGTGGCAGAGTAGTATATAGATTCTGTGGTAGGATAGCCACGTACCTTGAAGAAGATTAGAGCGATTTGGGAGGCAAGGTGGAAAGTGACTAGGTCCACGAATTATATTTGGAATGGTGGTTACTGTATGGAGAAAGATTGAATATGGCAAAACGGAGTTTGCTTGAAATAAAGAGGGGTATGGAGATTTGATTATCGTTTCGGATGCAACATGACTTTGAGTTTGGAAGGTATTGTTGGACTTTCAGTTGATGTCAATGGGGAAGGAACATACTTGTACAACTGGTAGATGAGCATGGGCTCATGAGGGTTTACTGAACTTGTGGTAGTTGTACTCGGTGCAACGTCATTGGAAGATATCGGCATGGAATACCACAAGTAGGTTATCTCCTATGAACAGGTTAGTGGTTGCGTGATTTTGATGAGGTTTCTACGAAGAGTTCTACTTACTACCCAAAGAAAGGCCGAGTATGCGATCGTGGCTGATAGTTCGGAATGTTTCATGAAAATCTTAACAAAAGACTTCGAGAAATTCGGCTAGTTAACGGTGCGAGATCATGGTAATTGAGAAGGAATGATCGTTGTGGGCTCTACATTATGTGATGGTAGCTTAAAGCTAAGTGGGGGAGCCCACCGTCTATGATTGGATCGCATGGTTGTCTGCTTGTACTGTTTCTGGTTATCGACGCATTGGTGGATTATTTTTGACTAAAAAAAGAAAATATCAGGGGTAATTCGAGCAAGGAACTTGATGAATGTGTGCTATATTTTTCCTTATCGGTTCATGTTTAGGTTTTGGGATGACTCAGAGTTTCTGCTTCTTGTGGATGTGATGTACAAGGAAAAGAGTTCATCCGATTGCTTCTTTGGGAGTGTTCATGTGCTAACAGAGTGTTGGAGTTTGGCTCATATTCGAGACCAAGTCAGAGTGAGTGACTCTCAATAGTGGTTCTAATGGGTTCATTATGTGGCTGGAGACTGGGATTTTTGCAGCAGAGTGTGAAGAATACTTGGGGAATTTTCTATGTTATCATGGGGTCTACTGGGTAGTATTAGAAAAAAACTGGGAGAAACAGTTCAGATTTACGGAAGGTGTTTCAAAATGGGTGTACCAGTTGGAGATGCTATTGTGCACATGAGGAAGGTATGAGATGGTTCATGGGTATTGAGATAATGTGGTCTCGTGAAGTGGGTCACTCGGGAGGAGTGTTGTTGAGTTTTGTTATGATTCTTGAATGGAGCTACTATTATTTCTAAGGCAAGTCAAGAGTGAATTGGGAGAAGTTGGTTTGGTTGGTAATGGTTGAATCAGCATGATTGTGGCAATGATCAGTTCCTTCGGCGTGTAAAGCTATACCCGTGGTTTGTGGTTGTACGTGCGGGCTCGACAACCACCACGACTTGATTGATTTGGGAGGTATTTGATTCAATGGCCTTGTGTTGTAAATGGATTTCGGAAGAGTCATGGCGGTTTAGTTCACGACTTGAGGTTTGTATTTTCTACTGTTCGGTGTTGACAAGAATGTCATGAGCTCGGATGAGCAGGGAAGAATTCAGGTGTTCAGAGTAAGTTGGCATTTTCTTTAGTGTCACCTGGGAACAGTGTCCTGTGTAAGAGGATTTGTGTATTGATTTGCGGACTATTGGTTGGCTTTACAGAATTAGTACTGTTTGTGGAAAGTTGTATAAGTGTGACCAATTAGTCACTTGATTATTAGAGATTGAAACCAAGTATGGAGATTCTAGTATTGTCGCTAATGTGAGAGTTTATGTCTGGAAGGCGCTCTAGTCCTTTGGTTGTGAACTGTGTGAGTTTGTTCCGAATTAAGACGGCTTGATTATTCACACATGTGTTGTGGTTCCGTGTAGCTTGTGGTATTATATGAGCAGGATGGCTCTCGAGATGCAGGTCATTTATTACACCTTAGCCGTGCTTGGAATTTGTAGCGTATGGCGCTATCCGTCTCCCTAGGATTGTATTTTCGTACTTGGCGTGCTTGTGGTCAATATTCGGTATTTCGTAGGTATAAGCAATATGTCTTGATGGGTATTTCCTTATTTATTGTTATGTGTGGATCAGGTAGCACGCCGCCACGGGTACGTTTTTTGGATCGGATTGAACGCCGCAACGGTATCATGTTTGGATTGGGTTGCACGCCGCAACGGTATCATGTGTGGATCAGTGCGATCAGATTTTTGAAGGGTATATTAAATAGCAAATATCGTTATTCAATTCAGAAAGGGGTAATGGCTCCTGTCAGTAGGAGAGACTCCATGGTTTATTGATTTGGTTAGGTGGTTATGAGTTTCTACATATCTCTTCCGTCGTGGCAGTATCACGAGCGTTGGAACAAGGCTTATATGTGTTATGAGGTACACTACGGGCTTCGGGTTAGTGAAATTTTAGCTGTTATACTTAGAGGAGGTTGCCTTGGAAAAATGAGTTATGTGGAGCGTTGTGTGATATCGGTATGGGTGCATGATCATGTGTGGATTCAGCATGTGGAGATTGATACGTTGTTCGTATGTTAGAATCAAGTCTTGTAAAAAATTTCAGAAGTTGGAATTTGGTTCTAAAGCTTGTGAGCTAAGGTTATAGGGAGGATCTTCAGTCTGGCTCGAGCTAATGTGCTCAACTAGGATGTGGTGGCACGGGTAGGTGCACGAGGTGTTAAACAACGATTTTGGACAACTCCGGAGCAGTCCTTAGCACGTTCGGGGACAAACGTATGTTTAAGTGGAGGAGAATGTAATGATCCGACCGGTCGTTTCAGCTCTAGTGCGTCGTTCAGCAGTTTGAGGCCTTAAGTATATTCACTTCAGTTATTATGACTTGTACGTGTGGTCAGAATTGAATTTCGGGAAGTTCGGAGTTAATTTGGAAAGAAAATTCTAATTTCGGAAGCTTTAAGTTGGAACCATTGACTAAGGTTTGCCTTTTGAGTAAAAGACCTCAGAATCGAGATTTTAAGGTTCCAATAGGTACGTATGATGATTTCAGACTTGGTCGTATGTTCGGGTTGAGTATCGGGTCACCTAGGAGCATTTCTGCGCGTATTGTAGAAACTTGGCATTTTGAAGGTTTTAGAATTTCCTAAGTTTGGTTTGAAGTGAATTTTGGTGTTATCGATGTCCGTTTAGGATTCCGACCCTTGGAGTAGGTTTGTATTGTGATTTATGACTTGTACGTAAAGTTTGGCGTCATTCCGGAATGTTTTGATATGATTCAGACGCGTTCGTCGAAGTTTAAAAGTTTGAAAGTTTAAAGAAAGGTTTCGATAGTCGATTTATAATTTTGATGTTGTTTTGTGTGATTTGAGATCCCGAGTAGGTCCGTATTATTTTATGGAAGTTATTTGGTAAGTTCGGATGGGGTCCTGGGGCTTTTGGTGTGTTTCGGACGAGTCGCGGTTCACTTTGGAGCTTTGTTGTATTGCTGAGGGGCGTGGGTACTAGTGCAATCATACCAGCGAAAAACGTGTCGCAAATGCGACACCGCGAAAGTGGCTAGGAAAGCGCTGGCGTGATTTTGGTTGGGTAGTGATGGGACCGCAGATGAGGTCCTGTAGCCGCAAAAGCGGGACCGCACATGCGGAGTAGGGTAGCACAGAAGCGGCTGGCTTCGCAGATGCGCAAATGGGACTCGCACCTGCGATGGCGCAGAAGCAGAATTATTTCAGCAGGTGCGAGAGTGAGACTGGGAAGTGAGCTTCACAGAAGTGATGATGGCATTGCAGAAGTGACGTCGCAGATGCGCCAATCTGTCCGCAGAAGCGAAACTGGGCAAATTATTAAGGGATCGAACTTGGTGATTTTTCTCATTTCGTTTTGGATTTTTGGAGCTCGGTTTTGGGAAATTTTGGAGGAGTTCTTCACGACTTCGACTTAGGTAAGTGTTCTATATCCGAAAGTGATTATAATCATCATTTATTTCGAATTTAATGGAAGAAATTGAGAATAAATGTGAAATCTTCCGAAAGTGTAAATTGAAGATTTGAAAGATGATTCGTTGTTGGAATTTAATAATTTTGGTATGATTGAACTCGTATCAGAATGAGTATTTGGATTTCATGAATTTTCGATGGGTTGCGAGACGTGGGGCCGAGGATTAACTTTTTTAGCGGATTTGAGAATTATTATAAACTAGTTTCTGGCCACGTGTGTTGCACGTGTATTTCATATTAATTTGCACAAACTTTTCAAAAATTATATAAATATTATTAAAACATATAAAATAAAATATAAAAAGAAAGTGCAAGTTAAAAATGAGGAAAGCTGATCACGTTTAGCAATCTGGTGGTTGAACTCGAAAAGATTAATAGGATGTCCTCGGAACATGAAAAGGTAAACAATGATTTATTTAGGTATATACGATTTGTAATTATATTAATTTTAATATTATGAGGTACAAATAAGATAATAGCTGAATATAAAATTGTCTCTTATGGTTTTCATGCATAATGTAATAAAAAAAAATAAAAGTAGCGCAACACGAAAGACTTTAATCTGGAGCCAATGGATCCAGTTTACCTTTTCTTTCTTGCCTATTTAGCTTTTTTTATTTTATTTTTAATCCTTTTCTAAAAACTTTAAATATGTCTATAACATTTCTTAAGTATATATATCTAATATTAGTTTAGATTTTGGTACATACTGTAAACTACTATTTTCCTTTACTACCATGAAGAAGAAGAGGAAAAAAGGGTATGCCTGCTTCACCATGGATGATCAACATGCCAAGGATTTTCAAACTTTCTAATTTACAATGAAATAATTTGTAGGAGTACTTTTTTTATTTATACTTTTGGAATAATGTATGTCAAATTTGGACTTCCAGGGGGGGTTTGAATTAGTAGGATTTTGAAAACAAATACCGAACACCATTCGAATTCAGAACAATAAAATGATGAATGCCTCAAAACAATCTCTCGTGTGTGTATATATGAGGTGCTATTTTCGTTGAAAAAAAAAGAGTATTCTCATGATAAGCCCAAATAAAAAAATACAGAAAAAAAATTGTTAGCAACAATTTCGACTTATATGCCATGAAATACCTAGAAAAATACTCAAAATTGAAAATCAGATGTGCCACATCGAACGAAATTCGGGTAACTTGATTGTCACAATTTCATTCAATGTAAAAGAAAGGCAAATGGATAGCAAATATTAACAAAAACATCAAGATTAGGTGAAGCAACCAAAAATACTAACGCATAACCTTCTTTAGCTACCCTCTATCTCAATATTGACACACTGAAGAAATCTTGTATGCTGAGTTTCCTAAGAGACACTAACATTTGAAGTATGAGGGGCGATAGAGGAGGACTCCGAAAGAATGTGGAAGTCCTTTCGTTTTGGCAACAACAAATATTTTTTATTGCATCATTGAATATATCAATGAATAATGACTATTCATGTACAATCAGATGACTTCGGTCTTTATAGAACCAACTTAGGCAACTCTTTAAATTCTATGGTTAATGCATTGGTTTGTAACGGGGTGATGTTTGAAGGATATAAAAGTTCATCACCATTATTAGGATATTTTGGTCTTGATTAGAATGTGTATTTCCATTTTTGTACTAAATTATTATTGGAGTAGCATTTGCAGCTTGAAGGGTAGAAGAGTCAATCAACTTTTAATAGGTAATTCGGTAATTCAATTCTTCACTTTACTTTGGGTTTCATACTTATAATATAATATGATTATTAAGTTACATGCATTGGAGTATATTTTGACTGTTCTGCACATTGTTTGACTAGTTTTGGATAGTTTGGCTTAGAATTGAAGAGTTAGTGCGGCATTGGAGCCAGTTATGAAACTTCAGAGCGAGGTAAGTCTCCTGTCCAACTCTGTGCGGGAGAAACTACCCATAGGTGATGTATTTGATATGTGCTACTTGTTGTGGGGCTAGGTATGCACGGGGTGACGAGAGTCCGTACGTAGCTAGATTCATGTTATGTCCGGGTAGACTTAGGTTCCCGCCATGCTATAACTGTACTATTTGAGTTGTCCCTAGCCTATTAAATTCCTTTATTTTGTGTTGCGACTTGAGATTAGACTCGCATAGAGTGACAAACTTGCTATTGTAGAGATTTGACGGGCTTTATAATTAGCCGCGGAATAATTGTACTCCTCTTACGAATTTCTCCCATACTATGTGTTTTCCTCGAAAGGCTTTCCTTAAAAATATTTATATCTCACACCTTTATCCGTGAGTGGGGTCAAGGAACCATTAAAGCTTCTTATTCTAATGGGATTAGGTCGTTCGCCTCGATAGTATAATAGATATATCTAGGGTTCGTGCCATTCGACCCTCGGCAGTGCACATTATGATGGGATCGGGTCGTTCGCCTCCGTAGAATTTTTATATCACACTCTCAAGGAAGCGGGTCGTTCGCCTCGGCAATATAATAGATGTATCTATGGTTCGTGTCGTTTGACCCTCGACAGCGCAAACAGTATGATGGGATCGGGTCGTACACCTCAACATTTCTATAAAGTACTCTTACAGAATCGTGCATAATATTTGACAAGAAACCAATGTATCTTCGCGTTTTCCTGATTTGGATTGTGACGACCTATTTTGTGAGGTCCATTATATATATATATATATATATATATATATATATATATATGTTCCGGTTGAGGAGGTAACTGATAATTGAGAGCTCGAATTTATTGTCGAGATGAGGATTGTACCACGTATTTATACTTCATGTTTCGTTTATTTACTCTGCCTTACCTCAGTTTACTTCTTAATGTACATAATTTATTGGACCTCTAGTAAGTGTCGATGTCGACCCCTCGTCACTACTTCTCCGGGGTTAGGCTAGATACTTACTGGGTACTTATTGATTTGTATACTCATGCTATACTTACTGCACTTATTGTGCAGGTACATATATGTCTGGTGGTCTTTTGGGCGCAAAAGCGCCGCTATTGCGGGGACTTTACCGTGAGATGCATTCCATGTTACGATCCACAACCTACAGAGTTTCCACCAGAGTTATTTATATTCCCCTGTCTAATTTGTATTCCAGACAGATGTTGTATTTTATTATATTTCCTAGTTGATACTCGTGCACTTGTGACAACGAGTTTTGGGGGTTCAAATGGGTTGCTCATTATTGTAGTTCGTGTAAATATTATCATTTACCCTATAAATTTTATTTTATACTATTTAATTAATGGAAGTTCTGATTCCAAAGTAATAAAATGAGTAAACAAGTTGATCAATCAGCGTTGGCTATCCTGACCACAATGTTACGCGTCGTCACGATCTTTAGTAAATTTCGGGTCGTGGCAGGTTACTTGCTCTACCAGGTTAAAATGCACAAATAATGTAAAAGTTCTTCATATCGTAGCTACCTATATAAGTTAAATCCAAAAAAAGTCCCAAGTCCAAATAATTCAATTTTAGATACTCTTTCTTCTTCATCTTGACTTTCTTGAGCCAAGCACTGAAACCACCTAATATCCCAATCAATGTTTTAAAAAGCGTGGGCATAAGGCGAGACGTTTTACATATGCCTCAACAAGGCATAATGTAACGAGTCAACCAGTCATTTTGAGCATTTGCACTTCGCTCGGTAGTTTGAGGGCATGAGTAGCTCCATATGATGTATTATAACTTATCTGAATCGTTGGTTTTAGTTTTCAGGTTATTCAGAATCGATTTGCAAGAAGGAATTTCATTATTTAAGCTTTAAATTAGAAGAGTTGACAAAGTTTTACTTTTAGTGAATTCGACCTTTGAATAGAGTTTTGGTAGTTCTGTTAGATTCGGATAGTGATTTTGGGCTTGGGTAATACCCGGATTTGCATTTGGATATTTCTGAAAGGATTCACTACTAGTCGGCGAAAGTTGGAAACTTGAATGTTCGGAAAGTTTATAAGTTTGACTGGGAGTTGAATTTGATGATATCAGGTTCGGATTGTGGTTCCGAAAAATTGAATAGCTTCGTTATGTCATTTGGGACCTGTGTAAAAAATTTGAGTTTATTCCGAGTTGATTTAATATGTTTCTGGGCGAGTTTTAGAAGTTGAAAGTTGAAAGTTGAAAGTTCTTTTAAGTTTGATTTGAGGTGCGATTCGTCGTTTCGATATTGTTAGGCATGATTTGAGGACTCGAGTAGGTCAGTTTTATGTTATGTGACTTATTAGTATATTTGGATGAGTTCCCGAGTGGCTCGGGTGAGTTTCGGATGGGGTTCTGATCCTTTGAAGCCTTGTTGAAGTTGCTGGAAATTTTGGGTTGGTGGTGCAACCGCTTCTGCGGAAGCTTGGCCGCAGAAGCGAGCAGACCATCACAGAAGCGGAAAGGGCTACGTTTGGAAGCATCGCAGATGTGAAATTTTGGGTTGCATCTGCATTATCGCAGAAGTGATGGTTGGGGCGTAGGAGCGGACGTTTGCGCAGATGCGCGTTTGTTATCGTACCTACGATGCCGCAGTAGCGGATAAGTTTCCGCAGGTGCGAAGAGCCATTTCTCCAGTTGATTCTGCTGAAGCGGACTTCAGGTCGCAAAAACAGCTAAGTGGGTCGCAGGTGCGACAATGCCTGGGTAGAACTATATATCGAGGTATGGGGTCTTTTATCATATTTTGAGAAGTGCGACTCGGATTGGGACGTGTTTTGGAGCAAATTTCATCACAAGGATTAGGGTAAGTGTTCTACACTTGGTTTTGATTTTATTTCATGAATCTATCTTCATTTTTGGTAATTGGATGATGAATTTTAAAGAGAAATTTGGGATTTTTGACTGAAGTTTTATAGAGAGAATTTTTGGGTTTTGAATATCGATTCGAAGTCGGATTGAAGTAAAACTAGTATGGTTGGACTCGTAATTGAATGGGTTGTCGGATTTTGTGAGCTTTGTCGGGTTCTGAGGTGCGGACTCGTGTTGGAGTTTCGGGATGATTTTTGGGCTTTGATTAAAGATTCGATCTTTATCGATTGATTTTGTTCCTTTGGCAATATTTGATGTATTTGAGTTATTTTTGGCTAGTTTTGAACCAATCAGAGGTTAGTACACATGATATGGTATCTTTGGAGCATTGTTTGGTTTCCTCGGTATTGGAAGTAGCTTGTTCGAGATAAGTAACACTTCTAAACTTGGTGCTGAGGCTATGAAACCCCGAATTACGTGTTATATGTTTGGTGTCGAGGTGACGCACATGCTAGGTGACGGGTGTGTTTGCGTGCACCGTGTGAATTGTGACTCTGTTATTTCTGTGGTACTATTTAGTTACCTGATCTTATCTGTAACTATGAAATATCTACGTACTAGAGCTATTCAGTTGTGATCCACATCAGAAACCATGTCTAGGCTACATGCTTATTCTGTTAGGACCCACAAAGATCATTTCTAGTGTTGAGTTATTTGCTTATATTGCAATTGCATACTCAGTCATGTTCATTTATTTCATATCGTATCATATCTCAGTCTCTATTGTTATATATTGACACATCATATCATCATTTTTGAGCTAGTTTCATGGCATTGTGAGCCCGAGAGACTAGATAGATTGATGACTGAGTGAGGCCGAGGGCCTGATTGTGAGTGATATTATGGGATCGGGTTGCACATCACAACATGTTATATTGATTTATGCCTGGATCTGGCTTATTATGGCGCTTGGGCTGAAGGAGCCCCTCCAGGGTCTGTACACCCCCCCAATAAGCTCAATTGATTATATTGAGGGATGGATCTTCCCCAGGCTGGATTGGCCTTATACAGTACTGAGTGACTGACTATTAGTATATATATATATATATATTCGGGATGGATCTTCCAGGGCTGAATTGGCCATATACAGTACTGAGTGACTGAGCGTGTTGAGTGATTGAGCATGATAAATGGAACGTCTCAGATAGTGAGATCGAGTACTCTCAGAGTGTGAGCACATGAGTTCATCAGTGAGATACATTGCATTTGACATGCATACTTGGGATATATGCATAGAGATGCATTTCTTTCTGCCACTCCGAATTTTAGTGTCATTCGTGATTTTACCTGCATATTGACATGTTGGAACATAGATGTATTTTCCTCATGCCATTTGATAATGAAACATCTTATCTGTTATTGAAAAGGTTTTTTTTTGGGGGAAAAATCACAATTTTCTAACTTACTAATATATTTGGTGATTTCGTTAAAAGATTTGGGTTTTCATTGATGTACTTGAAAAGCGGGCCTATTTTTCTGGAACGTTGAACGAGCCGAGTATTTTATCTCTGAGCTACTTCTTTTATTACTTCCATTATGTTGTTATGAACTATTGTTGGCTATTGGTGTTGGACCCCGACCTGTGTTCCAGCTCATCACTACTTTCAATCTAAGGTTAGGTTTATTACTTATTGAGTACATGAGGTCGGTTGTACTCTTACTACACTTCTGAACCTTGTGTGCAGATGTTGGATGGTGATGTTGCTGTGATCGGTGAGAGCTAGATTTGAAGACGTACCTGTATTCCAGTTGTCGCTGTCTCTTGTTCATGGTAGCCTTAGATTTATAAAAATCTATTTACGTACATTTCGAACAGATGATACATTTATTTTAATCAAGCTTTGTAAATTCTAATCTTAGAAGCTCATGATTGTACTACCAGTCCTTGTGAATTCTTGAATAAAGGTAGTTTTACTATCATTTCTTTCTTGAAAAATCTCAATAATTTGGATAGTCGTTAATTGGCTTACCTGACGGGTTGGGTTAGGTGCCATCACGGCTAGGTAGATTTTGGGTCGTGACAAGGTGATATCAGAGCTCTAGGTTCATATGTTCTACAAGTCATGAGCAAGTGTCTAGTAGAGTCTTGCGGATCGATATGATGACGTCCATACGTATCTTCGAGAGGCTACAGGACATTTAGGATAAATTTCCCACCTTTCTTTCCTTATCGTGCGACATTGTTTCAGTTTGAAGTGTAACTCTTTGAATTCCTTTAACGCATTCATATGCGCATGTGAGCGCTCGATATTAGCTATGCATCGCCGACTTGTGATTCCATGGATGAGGTGTGAGATATGATTTCGGTGTGCTGATGATGGGCCAGTCTGGAAGACTTTAGGTTGGGGTTTGACTATAGCTTGAACTCGGTGATTTCTATTGCGTGAGCACATGCTTTTGGACTTATATGTCCGGTAGCGTCCCTATGAGTGGTTATTTTGACTCGATAAGTGGCTGGATGGCTATATGATGAGTATGATATGACTGTAGGATATGTTCATATGGTTTGAATATGATGAAAAGAGTTTTCTTGAGATGTAAAAAGGATTATTAGGTGCTAGATTACTGTCTTGATATGACATATAGTCTCAAGTTATGAGTGTGTTGAAAGATTTTCATGTTGTTAATTGTGGAACAAATTGGATTCTCATGTCTTGTTGATATGTTCAGACTTAGGAAGGTTAAGTGATGGCTTAGTAGTTGTGGTTGTGAAAGGATATAGCAAGATGCCAATTTGAGGCTAAGCAGGTGGGTTATCTCCTGCGGAGGTAATCTACGGATGTGTGAACCATAAGATGTTGTGTGGAGAGCTTCTTTCTTCTAGCGAATTATATGTGTTAAGATTTGAATTTTGAACTTGGTTGAGAAAGTAGGCCTGATAGTCATGTGAATGTATGCGAGTTTAGTAGAGGATTTGAGGTACCATACGATTTGTGCTATGTGAGCTGATGAAGGATTTAGTTGAAACTCCCTACGGTATTATGGCAATAATAGAGTATGGGCATTGTGAGTTATCGAGTGTTTAGATCTATTGCTTCGAGCCAAGTGGGGGAGTCTGCTATCGACGATTTGATTGCATGGTTACGTGTTGTATTGGTTTTGATCTGAGTGGGGAATGCCCGCGTTTCGTCGCAAGGCTCATTTTGAGTTGTGGGTCATAAGATAGGTAGCTTTATCTAATCAAGGGCCAGGGCACAAGGGTCCTGGTACTATCCAGGTGTGAAGAACCCCGTAGGTGACTGCAATGAGCAGAAATCTCACTCACGGGCCTAAACGACGAGCAAATACTCTAACATGAGAGCAAGGGATCACCCAACGAATGAACGAGCTCAAAGGGGGGGGGGGAGGGAGGAACGAACCATTCTTTTAGAGACCTAACCCAACCCGGTCCGAATCTTATCTGAACTGCGAGAATAACTGACTAAGCCGTTCCATAAGGGGTCATTCTCCAAACGGGATGGGGCCGTGTGGATCGGTTATGGCTTGCAGAGGTTGAGATCGATGATGACTCGAGTAAAGAAAATTCTTGGATACGGGATGCATTACACCTTATGGGTATATGGGAATCATGGGATGAATGAGTTGTTATTTGTGAATGATGTGGTGTGCGTGGAGTAAGAAATTGCTCGGTTGCTTAAAGGTGTGGATTATTTCTTTGGGTGTTATTGTGCTAATAGGGAACAGGATGTTTGACCCGTTTAGGCGATGCGAGTGAGATTTGAGCAGAATGGATGACTCTCAAGAAGGATCTAATGGAGTCAAGAAATATATATAGTAATTCAAAATTTTCCGGACTTGTATATGGCTAGAATCTGAGATTTGGATCGGGTGATGTCGGGACTTGCGGCATTTCTATACCATTATGGATTTTACATTTCAGTGTCATGAGGGTTAAGGAAATGACATTAGATTCACAGAAGGTCTTTACAGAGTGGGTGTATCGGCTGTGGTACTTTTGGGGTGCTTAGGAGGAATACAATGGCTTATGGGCTTTAGGGTGGTATGGTTTTATGCTAGGATCTCTTGTGGTGAGATTTGGGTGAGTACCATGGTGTTCTAACAAGGAGAAGTGTCAGCTTGAGGTCAATTCGGAAGGAACCCGGAGAAATGGGACAGCTTGGTAGTAGGTTGGATCAGTACGGTAATAGATATGATCGGTTCTTTGGGTACTTATGATGTGGTGAGGCTCTATAAGTGTTTTGGTGTCAATACTCTTGGGTTTGGCAGCCTGCATGGCTTGGTTGAGTTAGGGAGACTTAGTTCTGATGGTTTGATTATGGGCAAATGGGTTTCGAAGAGTTCTCGATGGTTTTTGTCATGGAATGGGATGGATACTTCCTACTGGCGTGAAGAACATATTACGTATTATGATTTTCTCATGGATGAGATCAATTGAAAGGTTTATGACTGATCGGGTATGTATTCTTCTTGTGACTTAGAGTTGATTATGAGATTCTCGTACGTTTCATATGATGGCATAATAGATGCAGTGTGTAGAGTAGGATTGAGATTTGCATGTGCGAGGTTACAATTCATATTTGGAGGGAAGGTCATGAATTTTGGACAGCATGGACATCTTCAGATATATAGATGAAGGTTATAACCTCTTGGTAATTCCTTAGAAGTGTGAGCATTTCAGTAGGCGCACTGAGTGTTGATGTACGGAGGCTTCATTGTTATTGCGGTGCTTGCCGGGTTGATCGACTGCTGATATTCAGATTTTTCTATGTGGTATGGAAGAATTATGAAAGTATTTCTCGTGGGATGATCGCGTATGAGAGGTGTTAGAAATTCAGGCGGTGGAGTTGGGTGCAGATATGGTGATTCATGTGTTCTATGAATTTGGAGACTGGGAGTTCTCAGAAGCAGAGTGTTTCATGATTGTGGATTATGAAGTTGTGGCCAAAGCTAGCCAGAGAATAACATGTGTTATGATCCTGTCATTATGGACTTTCGGAGGGTTATTTATCTATTTGTGGGTGATCAAAGTTGATTTGGATTGGTAGGCCCAATGAGGGTGTGTATTCTACATCGGGTCGGATTGGTTGACTTCGTACTGCTATTGTTGAGGGATGTGTCATTCAGTTAGAGAGGAGCTTATTTATGTTCTGATATGATCTATGTGTTGATCATCTATGCTACGAGGGGTTGTGATTTGTTGGTTGTACGCACATATGATGCGGTTCTGTTTGGGGCCTTGTGGGAATTCAAGCGGAATGATTGGGGTTTGGAATGGTTGATTGCGCTTTGGTCATGGCCTTTGTACGGTTATGATATATGGTGTTGTTTGCTTCTCGGTGGTTATGGTCATGCACTTTTGGTACTAGGCATCAAATTGTGCGTGGTTGTTGATTTTGAGCATGATGGCTTGAGGTATTTCACATGGACCACTGTTTGGATGGGGCCATGCATTGCAGCAGAGTTATGTTGAGATATGATCCTTTTTGTTAGATTCGTGCATCTTGGTACTACTATGTAAGATGGCTTTGTAGCATTGCGGTTGTGGTGGTACTTGTTGAACTTGCAGGATGGTCTTCTCGTTCAAGTCATTTTCCATTTTGGGTACATTTGAGTTATTTCATATTGGAGCATAGATTGCACATCTCGTGATTCTAGGTAGTATTGGTGTAGCATGTCGATAGGATAGTTGAGCTTGATAGAGAAAGGTCATGGGACCTAGAATGGGCGCTATCGGATCTGATTGCGGTATATTTGGAAGGATAATGTTGCTGATCAACTTAGAAATTGACTATAGTTCTTGTCGAAGGAGAGGGAGACCCATGTCTTGTGGATCTGATAATTGGTTATGAGGTTCTTCATGTTTCTTCCATCAATGGCAGTGTACGAAGGTTTTGGAACGAGGTTTTGTTTGATACGAGGTTTATTACCGGTACCCTGTTTTCTTCGAACAGTTATTATGGTCGGAACTTTTTGCTATGAGTATTTGATTTATGTGGTATAACATGTGATTTCATCTTGGGTTGTGGTTATGGCTTAATATAGCTTGTTCATACTTATACAGTGTGTAGATGCAAGATTCAGATCTTATGGAAATTTCGGATGTTGGGAATTGGATTTTTTGGTCTACGGGCTAAGGTGCGAGTAATAATCTTAAGCTATGTTGCGTTATCAGGCCTATATGGAATAGGGTGATGTGGGATCACCCCCGGGTATGTGCATGGTAAGGTTACACGGTGATTGGATGGCTTTGGAACGACTCTTGGAATGTTCGAGGACGAACGTATGTTTAAGTGGGGGAGGATGTAACGACCCGACTGGTCATTTTAAGCATTTGCACTTCGCTCAGTAGTTTTAGTGCATGAGTAGCTCCCTATGATGTATTGTGACTTATATGAATCAACGGTTTTAGTTTTTAGGTTATTCGGAATCGATTTGGAAGAAGGAATTTCATGATTTAAGCTTTAAGTTGGAAGAATTGGCCAAGTTTAACTTTTGGTGAATTCGACCCCAGAACAGAGTTTTGAAGGTTCCGTTAGGTCCTGATGGCGATTTTGGACTTGGGTGTTTTCCCGGATTTACATTTGGATATTTCTGGAAGGATTCAGCGCTAATCGACGAAAGTTGGAAACTTGAAGGATCAGAAAGTTCATAAATTTGACCGAGAGTTGACTTTGATGATATTGCGTTCGAAATGTGGTTTCGGGAATTTGAATAACTTTTTTATGTCATTTGAGACTTGTGTGCAAAATTTGAGTTCATTCCGAGTTGATTTGATATGTTTCGACATGCATTTTGGAAGTTGAAAGTTGAAAGTTCATTTAAGTTTGATTTGAGGTGCGATTCATCGTTTCGATGTTGTTAGTCATGATTTGAGGAATCGAGTAGGTCAGTGTTATGTTATGTGACTAATTGGTATATTCGGGTGAGGTCCCGAGTGGCTCAGGTGAGTTTTGAACGGGGTTTGGATCAATTGAAGCCTTGTTGAAGTTGTAGGAAATTTTGGGTTGCTGCTTCAACTGCTTATGCGGAATCTTGGCCGCTTGCGCGACTCCACAGAAGCGAGCAGCCCATCGTAGAAGCGAAAATGGCTACATTTGGAAGCATCGCAGATGTGATGTTTTGGGTAGCGCATTTGATATCGCACATGCGATGTCGCAGAAGCGACACGCACGTACAGCTGGACTGCCCTGATTTTAGGCGTTTTTTGCTACTTTATTCATGAATACAACAATACGGATACATATGAATACATGCGCGTACAACTGGACTGCCCTGATTTTAGGCACGTTTTACTGCTGTATTCATGAATACAACAGCGCGAATACATGTGAATTCATGCACGTACGGCTGGACTGCCATGATTTTAGGCATTTTTTTGCTGCTGTATTCATGAATACAACAACGCAAATACATGTGAATATATGCGCGTACAACTGGACTGCCCTAATTTTAGGCGCTTTTTGCTGCTGTATTCATGAATACATCAGCGCGAATACAG
This sequence comes from Nicotiana tomentosiformis, assembly GCF_000390325.3. Lineage (NCBI taxonomy): Eukaryota > Viridiplantae > Streptophyta > Magnoliopsida > Solanales > Solanaceae > Nicotiana > Nicotiana tomentosiformis. The sequence continues at coordinate 20,675,958 of NC_090819.1, forward strand.
CGAATACACTATCATAATAATTGAATAGTAGCTATAAAAAATAATTATTTATGTGGTAGCTATAGAAAGTTAATAGCTACTAAACAATAGTGATTTCTGAAAATTCATCAATGATAAACAAACCACAAAACCCAGGTTATGGCAGGCCTAAGCCACTGGCAAGTACTTCATTCCAGTAGGTGCGAAGAGCCATTTCTCCAGTTGATTTTACATAAGCGGGCTTCAGGTCGCAGAAGCGGCTAAGTGGGTCGCAGGTGTGACAACGCCTGGGCAGAACTATATATCGAGGTTTTGGGGTCATTTATCATATTTTGAGAAGTGCGACTCGGATTGAGACGATTGTTGAAACAAATTTCATCACAAGGATTGGGGTAAGTGTTCTAAACTTGGTTTTGATTTTATTTCATGAATCTATCTTCAATTTTAGCAATTGGTTGATGAATTTTAAAGAGAAATTTAGGGAGTGAGGGGGGTGACTAAAATTTCGAAGTCGGATTAGAGTGAAACTAGTATAATTGGACTCGTAATTGAATGGGTTATCAGATTTTCTGTGCAGGCACGGGTTTGACTTTTGGGATGATTATTGGGCTTTGATTAAAGATCCGACCTTTATCGATTGATTTTGTTCCTTTGACAGTATTTGATGTATTTGAGTTATTTTTGGCTAGTTTTGAACCATTCAGAGGTTGGTACACACGATATGTCATCTTTGGATCATCATTTAGTTTGCTCGGAATTGGAAGTAGCTTGTTCGATATAAGTAACACTTCTAAACTTGATGCTGAGGGTATGAAACCTCGAATTACGTGTTATGTGTTTGGTGTCGAGATGACGCACATGCTAGGTGAAGGGTGTGTTTGCGTGCATCATGTGAATTGTGACTCCGTTATTTCTGTGGTACTATTTAGTTACCTGATCTTATCTGTAACCATGAAATATCTACGTACTAGAGCTTTTGAGCTATGATCCACGCTAGAAACCACGTCTAGGCTACATGCCTATTCTGTTGGGACCCACTGACGTCATTTCTGGTGTTGAGTTATTTGCTTACATTGCAATTTCATACTCAGTCATGGTCATTTATTTCATATCATATCTCAGTCTCTGTTGCTATATATTGACACATCATATCATCATTTTTGGGCTAGTTTCATGGCATTGTGAGCCCGAGAGACTGGAGAGATTGATGACTGAGTGAGGCCGATGGCCTGATTATGAGGGATATAATGGTATCGGGCTGCATGCCACAACATGTTATATTGATTTATGCCTAGATCTGGCTTATTATGGCGCTTGGCTAAAGGAGCCCCTTCGGAGTCTGTACACACCCCACTGAGCGTAGTTATTAAGGGATGGATCTTCCCCTGTGTATGGATCTTGCGTAAAGCATTTATATTTGGGGATGGATCTTTCCCAGGCTGGATTGGCCTTATACAGTTATAGTACTGAGTAACTGACTATCAGTTGATATATATATATATATTCGGGATGGATCTTCCCTAGGATGAATTGGCTATATATAATACTGAGTGATTGAGCATGATGAGTGGAAAGTGTGAGACAGTGAGATCGATTACTCTGAGAGTGTGAGTACATGAGTTCATCACTGAGATACATTGCATTTGACATGAATACTTGGGATACATGTATAGAGATGCATTTCTTTCTGCCACTCCGAATATTGGTGTCATTCATGATTTCACCTGCATATTGACATGTAGGCACAGATATGTATTTTACTCCTGCCATTTGATAATGAAACATCTTATCTGTTATTGAAAAGTTCTTTTTGGAAAAAATCACAGTTTTCAAACTTACTCATATATTTGGTGATTTTGGTAAAAGATTTGAGTTTTCACTGATGTACTTGAAAAGTAGGCCTATTTTTTTGGAACGTGAACGAGCTGAGTATTTTATCTCTGGGCTACTTCTTTTATTACTTCCATTATGTTGTTATGAACTGTTGTTGGGTATTGGTGTTGGACCCCGACCTGTGTTCCAGCTCATCACTACTTTAATCTAAGGCTAGGTTTGTTACTTATTAAGTACATGATGTCGGTTGTACTCTTACTATACTTCTGCACCTTGTGTGCATATGTTGGATGGTGATGTTGCTGTGATCGGCGAGAACTAGATTTGAAGACGTACCTGCGTTCCAGTTGTCGCTGCCTCTTGTTCATGGTAGCCTTAGAATTATAAAAATCTATTTACGTACATTTAGAACATATGATGTATTTATTTCATATCAACTTTGTAAATTCTAATTTTAGATACTCATGATTTGTACAACTAGTCCTTGGGAATTTTTGTATAAAGGCAGTTTTATTATCATTTCTTTCTTGAAAACTCTCATTAATTTTGATAGTTGTTAATTAGCTTACCTGACGGGTTGGGTTAGGTGCCATCAAGACTAGGTGGATTTTGGGTCTTGACACGTAAGCCCCGAGGCATGAGGCGTAAGCCCCATATGTATTTAATGTTTAATATTTTATAAAATAATATAATGACAGTAAATATTTATAAACAGGTAAAATTGCATAAATCTATTATACGCTACTTACAAGCACAAGTAACTTGCGTCTAAAAGAATAAAGTTTTCTATATGGTGGAACAAAAAGAATGACTAACATGCAATTTGAACTTTGAACTTGCTGCTATGAAAGAGAATGAAGTTCTCTTTGTATTTGTAAATTATTTTTGTTGCTTTTGGGAGATATTAGAAGACAAGCGGACAATATAAAGAATTGGGAAAGACCATGAATTAGGGCTTTAATCAATAAAAAATGTCTTGACTTTTAAATTTAATACATTTGAGTTCCTCTTTACACCTTTTGAGTAATTACCAAGCTGACTTTTGAGTATTTAGGTATTATATGAATGACTTATTCAACAAATTTTATTTTAATTTGAAAAAGTCCGTGGGGCTTACACCTCCCTAAAAAAACGAGCTTCAAACGCCCAGGCATATACCCGTAATTGCTGGGTGCACGCCTCTAGAGACTTTCGCCCCACGCCATCGCCTCATGGCATTTTTGGTGCGCCTCGCCCCGAAAACGCCTTTTAAAACACTGAATCCAATGTTTCAATCACTACTAGAAATTCAGCCAAAACCGACCGCGTCGGTTTTTCAAAATATTTTATTTTTTATTTTTCTTACGAAACCAACCAACTTTGGTCGTTTGTTTTTGGCAAAAAAATCGGGAACTATTTTATTGTCCCGCGAAATTTATATTTTAAGAAACCGACCGAAATCAGACTGTTTTTCATACAAAATAAATTAAAATTAATATGCAAAAAATCGATCGAAAAATCAATCGGTTATTTCAGCCAGTCATTTTAAAAAACCGATCGACTTCGATCGGTAATTCAATAGTTTTAATAAAACCGACCGAAATCGGTCGGTTATTTTCGCGTGAAAATGCAATTAAAGAGTATAAATAAATTAAAAGAAAGTCTTAAACCAAAATGTACCAATGGTCTAGTGGTAGAACAGTATCCTGCCACAGCATAGACCGTGGTTCGATTCTCATACAGTGCATTTTTTAATTGCATAATTAAAAATATCGATCGACTTCGGTCGATTTTTTCGGCAGATTTTTCTTTTTGGGTTGTTTGTGAAAATTAATTGACCGACCGAAATCGGTCGGAAATTGCGACCGACTTTGGTTGCTATTTATTACCGACCAACTTAATTTCGACGGATTAAAGTCGGTTGAAAATCAGTCGGTTTTTTCAGTTCCAACCGATTTCGGGCGGTATTTCTGGACGATTTTAGGCAGTTTCCTAGCAGTGAATAAACATAAAATTTCTTAAACTTTCTATTTTTTTCTCATTATGTTTCAGATTAGACATTTATACGTAAACGTGAATTGATTCCATTTCCATCTTTCTGTTGGATTTCTTTAGAGCTAAAAAAATATTACTACTGACTTAAGAGTTTCCTAGTTTTTGCTGCTAATTTTAGGATTTTATTCGAGAATAATTGTTTCATCAAATCTACAGGGAGCCGCATGCAAGTTGCTTAAACTTTATAGGCTAGCTAAAGGGCCAAATCGTTTTCCTCTTTTTGTTTTTCCTATACTGGAATATTTCTAACTTTAACGTTAAGCATAATGAAGATGAATATGTTGAATACTAATAACACAACTTGGGTTGCACTTGAATTCTCCATCATACTGACTCATCATGTTACTACACGAATATTCTTACATTATTATTGAAGTCATAGTATAGTTACTGGCTTTTATATCTTAAGATAAAAAATAATAGGTGCATGCAAAGTTTATAATAACATAGCAATAGTGTTATATTCCAAAGTTTCAAGTAATAAATCTTGACAAGCATATAGATACTGGATGGTCAAGTATTATACAGGACTGTCCCTCTTCCTTTTGCTTCATTGTGTTAAACCTTAAGTTTTAATGACGAAGTGCTAATCCCATAAAAATCTATGCTGGAAAACAGAACAAGGAAAGAGTTTGTATAAAGAATTCCAAGGAAGAGCTGATGAAGGAAAAAAGAAAATATAATCAATGAAAAATGGAAGGAAGACTCGAGATCAAAGGGAAATCAAGGGAGTATCAATTAGACAACTCAGCATTCATTTCTTAAAATGGAAATTACAAATCTCGCCCACGGAACTTGTGAAGATCTTCTGACCGAAAGAACTCAAGCCATCAATCAAGAGTCCACTGCCTATATAAAGAATTCGAAGAAGGAAAGAAAGATGTGCAACTTCACATACAAAAGTTTTATACATCTTTGTCTTAGTCAAACATTTGTATTCTTGAGCTTACAAGTGTGATAAAAGATAGAGAAAAAAAAAAGAAAACATTCAAGAGGTTGTTCAAAAGCTGCCACTACAAGAAATTGAACTTATTGTGCCGACTTAAATTGCCACAAAAGATAAGATAGTCGCCACTAAATATTTTCAAAGGCGACTTTAGGCTGCTGCATGTACTACCGAAACAAAATATTTTGTGACGGCTGTTGGGGGATGCCACAGAAATAAAGATTTTGTGGCGACTACACCTGCCACTAAAAGTAAAGAAAGACGCAACAAAAGGAAATTCACAAAATTGACTATAGCTAGGTCGTCACTAAAAAGAAGACTTCAGTAGCAACTTTTATTGCCACAATAGACTGGAACTTTCTTCTCTGTATCCCTTTGTGGAGACTATGGTCGATATAGCAGAAATTAAAGTTCTACATATCATGAGCGAGAGATCTTATTTTTTCAAGGTATTTACCATTCAATAGAAACTGATTTACTTTATGAAATTGTCGCTAATCTTCTCCTTATGTACAACAAATAATTTTAAGTTGGTCTTTTCATTTACCTTTTTTTGTCTATGAATATAGACATATTAAGAACTTACTAAGACAATCCATGACTTAAGTAGTTCAAACATTCTAAATATCAGTACTTATTCTCATGATATTACCATTCCATGATTTCAACAAACTTATCAAACAATATGGAGAGAAATAAACATGTCAACAAGGTACAATAATTGAATTAATAACTTAAAGTAGAATAGAAAGAAGTCCACGTTCAACCATCAGAAAGCATACATACAATCACAGAAACCCCCTTTGCAACACAGAATTTTGAACCTATGGATAACCTGTCATGCGTATCGTACTTGTTAACAACACGTTCCCACAATAACATGGTGAAATATGTAAGGAATGAGCAAACACATAAATCATACCTGGCAGCAATACGCTTTGCCCTTGTACCACATGAACCTACGTAAAAATGTTTCGCCTACCAGGCAATTGAATGGGGAAAGATATTGTAAATATCATTCAGGTTTTATTAATGAAACACTGGGTGGTGTTTTATACTTCAATGCCACACAAGAGGAGGGAGAGGGATGATTTGTGTGGTATCCAATTTTTGCGTGCACTGATTATAGAAGGACCTCGTTCTTCTAAGTGTTCCTTATACTACTATTGCAAAAATAGTAAATGCGGAAAGTAAAGCATACAAATATTTTTACGTGAAAAACACCCGACTCAAAAGGTGAAAAAATTACGACCTACTACTCAGTAGGATATTCCCCAACACTTCACTAAAGCAATGAGCCAAAACAGCATTTATAAAACTCTTTGTAAACATAAGGATTAACTCTAATCCCGTTGTGGCAACCAACCTCTAATTGTTGCGACAACTTCAAATTAACTCTAACTTGAATACTCAGAGTAACTAATATAATTTCTTCTAGATAAAGCTGAAAGGTACAATTTGAAAACCACCTACTACAATAAAACTAGAATAAAAGACATACACTTGGAACTGGTTCTTCTATCTGGTTCATGTAACTTCATGTCCGCTCACTTGAATCAAACAAGAATTGTTTGCAAAATGTCTTGCTATTTTGCTCTCAACTCACGTTTAATTTCAGCGTTTGTGCGTCACTGTAGAATGAGAACATCCTGCAATTTATAGAGTTAGTAGAATAAGAAATAACTAGAGTTCTAATGCTACTGTTCCTTGGTGGAGGAGTTCTAGTTATCCTCAACTTTTAACTCCTCCCTTATCTTGGATAATATTCTCTTTGAGTAAGGAGTCCTTCTCCTTATTAATTATGCAACCTTTTTCGATCAGGAGATACCAGATATAACAAGTTAAGCTTATCTCCTTCGCGTGCATCCCTTATGCTCGAATCTGGCCGTGTCTGTATACACAGGGGATGGATTTGGTTCATGCCTGAGTTCCTTTGTCAATCTTCAAAACAAACTTCACTTGGGCCAACAAATTTCTCCTTTTGATGACAAACTCTGTGCTTTTCATAAATGTAGGCCTTATTTCGGCTCAGCTCAACATCAACACAATGTTATAATATTTTACCTTTTTTATGTCACTTATCATCATGGACCAGGTTCATTAGGTTATAAACATCACAGTCCAAAGTAAAAACACAACCTAATTTCCCCTTTTGGCATCATCGAAAAGTTGTATAATAATGTTAGATAACCAGATTTTAATTGAAATTACTCATGGCCACTGGGGCTATTTCAAATGCAATCATGGAGTCAAATATCATCGATCAATCTAAGGATATTACCCGTCGAAGAAATATCAACAAACAGTTAGAGAAAAAGCAGTGAATTTCATTGATTGATAAGATCCTACCACAAATCACAACAAGAAATAAAACACTGGATCATGAGCAAACGAAGCAAAAAACATCCCGAACAGGATCACTGGTTGATCTACACTAGGCTAGGAGGCTTAAGGCTGGGAAGGACCAGGTTCTTTGTTTTTGGCTTGGAGCAGTTTTAGCATATCCTGAAGAATGCCATCATTCTTCTCCTTTTCTTTTGCCAGCTCAGCTCTGAGAGCATCTCTCTCAGTCTCCATCTCTACTAACCTCTTCTTTAGCCTATCAATCTCAACATCTTTATCCCCACTTTCTTGCACCAAAGCTCGTACTTTGCTGTTTATTGGTACCTTTTTGGATGAACTAGGCTCTTTGGGAGTGGTTTGGACTTCACAGTCACAAGTAGTTAGAGTATTTACCCCAAAATGATCCTTGCTTGTACCAACTTCCCATTTTTTGATGGGTACCTTGAAGTGTGCAAGTACAACCATGAGAATAAAGCCATAGGGTATGGCGTGAGTTTTGGTGCCATTCAGAATCCTATCAAAAAGTTGGATAATGAAACGAGTCCAATTGATTTTCCTCCCACTATCCAAACATTTCATAAGGACCAGGTCAATGAATGTTTCAATGTGCCTCCTTTCCTGCCTAGGCAGCACAACTTTGTTCACAAACTCGAACATCACTTTATGGGGTGACTTCATCTCACTTTTGTAAATAGCCTTGGGCTCAAGTTCTTCATCATTATCACCAAAATTTCTTGTAATGGCAAGGGCAGTAGGGAGATTCTCTAGACTTGGCCATTTGAGATTCTTATAATTATTGTACCCTTCAGCAGGTACACCTAAGATCTCTCTCAGTTCTTTAGCATCGAAGCTCATTGTCACCCCCCTTTACCACACTGGTGACCCTACCATCTTTGATCTCACAATTTACCATGAACTCCACAATCTCAGTTCTGGCCAGCTTTCTATCCATCTGAAGGACTATGTTCTTCCTTCCTTGCAATTGTAACTTCCCCAACATCATTACCATATATTCCTCCTCCAAGTCCCTGATGAGTCTACCTTTCAAGATGGTTCTCTTCCCAAACTTAACCATCTTGTCCTGCTCAGCATCATATTCTTCTTCTTCTTCTTCTTCTTCTTCTTCTTCTTCTTCTTCTTCTTATTCTTCTCCACTCCATTCTTCTTCCTCCACTGTTTTCACTTTTCTTGGTTTTAATGCTGACCTTGTTCTTTTAGCCAAAGTAGATGGCTCTGCAGACTTTCTTTTTGAAACAGATTTCTTTGTGGACGTCTTGGCTTTCATTGCCTTTCGAGTCACAACCTTCATTTAATCTGTCTCCTCTTCATCTCGAAGGACCAGGTCCATCTCGTCAATTTCAATAGCCTCAATAGGCTCAACCACCTTCTTTTTTCTTTTAGCAGCAGCTTTTCTCTTACTTCTTTCTAAGGTATTTTCTAGTTCAGCCTCACTCTGCTTCTTCTGACTCCTTGTAGCTCTTTCTCTTGTAGGAGGAATCTCTACAGGGATTGAAGCGGCAACCTTTATCTTCTTGTTTTCCCTAGTAATGCCAGGAACTTTAACTCCTGAACTCCTTTTCTTTTTGGGATTGTAACTGTCAGTCACCTTTTTCAGTAGGTCTGCGAGGGTTTCCTACTCAGATGGAACAGGTTCTTGAGCATCCTTCCCTAATCGATCCAACCCCTCAGCAGCTTCTCCAGACCCACTTCCTCCTTTTTCTTTTACACTATCTTCTTCTCCTGCAGATTCCTCACTCCACACTACCATTTTTCCTGTTTCTTCAGTCAGACTAGCAGGAGTGGGTGAACCTTCAGCCACTCCTTTTCCGATACCCCTCACAACACCTTGAACACCCTCACTCTTTTTTTCTTTTCTCTTTTCATCTTTACCACCTATTCTCAAAAATTAACAGCAACCTCAGAGTTGATTTAAGTAGTAGTATTTTGGCCAAATGTTACCTATTCTGTGTCAGATGAAACAGTTTCTTCCTCTTCAGTAGCAGATTTGAATTATTCATCAGATTTCTGGGGTTCTTCCTCTCGACTTTCTTCAAATTTTTCATTAATTTTCTTGAGTTGTTTTTTACCAGCAACAACCTTGCGAGCAAACATCTTGACTCTTCTTTTCTTAGAGGTGGGCGTGGTTGAAGGTGTGATAGATGGTGTGGGTGTAATTTCTTTGGATGGTGATGAGGGATTCTCAAAAGGGTTTTCCATTTCTGTGCTTGGGAATTTTGGGAAAAATGGGTTTGTGTGTGTTTTGGAAGATGAGAGAAGAGGGAAATTCTTGACGGCTTGAGAATTGAGAAGTGAGGAAGCAACTAAGGCCTAATCAATTTAAAGTGGAAGTATTTGATTGGGTAACGACAACCTTTGCAGAAGTCTAATCAAACTGGAATTTAGTTTGAAAGGGCGTTAAACAGTGTCCCTAGAATCTAGGCACTTAACTTGGTTTGGACTCTGTTGAATAAAACCGGTCCATTTGTAACTGATAAGATCAAGGGGTTTAGGATAGAATGGGACTCTCCTCTTGATCATAATCCAAATATAATTATTTCAAAATATGCAGAATGGAGAGTACGTACCAAGAGATCTTGATGAACCGGGTTCTTCACTGAAAACTCTCTTGTGTAAGTCTGAATTTTCTAAGAAAATAGAGATAATATCATTAGAGATTAATGATTCATTTTAGCACATGGCACAAGAGTATACTGATGAAAGTATGAGATTGAGCAAAATCTAATCTAATTATTTACAGAAATTCACAATTTTCTAACCAATTTTTGAGTTAGAACCGGATCGCTTTAGGTGATCTTAATCATCCCTAATTTTAACATGTTCTTTTCAAAGTGATCTCTACTTAGAGCTTTTGTGAAGATGTCAGCTATTTGCTTGCTAGTAGCAAACTATTCCACAGTGATCAAACCTTTTTCATAATTGTCCCTTAAAAAGTGATGCCTAACATCTATGTGTTTCGTTATCTTGTGATGAACCAGGTTCTTAGTCATACTAATTGCAATGGTATTATCACAAAAGATGGGGATACAACCTACATCATTTCAAAAGTCCATTAATTGTTGTTTGATCCACAATAATTGAGCACAACATGAGGCAACAATAACATACTCAGCTTCAGTAGTAGATAAGGCCACATAATTTTGCTTTTTCGTGGCCTAAGACACAAGACATGAGCCAAAAAAATGTGCCATACCTGAGGTGATCTTTCTATCCATAAGAAAACCTGCATAATCAGCATCAGCATATCCCACTAAGTTGAAATTACTATCTTTTGGATACAATAGACAAAGGTCAGTGGTGCCTTTTAGGTATCACAAGATTCTCTTGACAACTATCAAGTGAGACTCTTTGGGACTTGCCTGAAATCTACCACAAAGGCCTACACTAAAAATAATGTCAGGTATGCTAGCAGTGAGATACAACAAAGAGCCAATTATTCCCCTATACAACTTCTGATGAACAGATGAACCAGGTTCATCTACATCCAATTTTGTGGCTGTTGCAATATGAGTGTCAATTTCTTTGGAATCTTCCATTTTAAACCTTTTAAGAAACTCTTTCACATACTTCTGCTGATGGATCATAGTTTTATTTTTGAATTTTGTTTAATTTGTAAGCCTAAAAATAAATTAAGCTCACCCATCATACTCATTTCAAATTCACTCCCCATTAGTTTAGAAATTCTTTACTTAACTTATCCGTAGTTGCTCCAAAGATGATATCATCAACATATATCTGAACTACCAAGAGCTCTTTACCTTTTTCTTTCAAGAATAAAGTATTGTCAATTTGACCTCTCTTGTAGCCATGCTCAAGAAAATATTTTGATAATCTTTCATACCATGCTCTTGGAGCCTGCTTAAGCCCATAAAGTGCCTTGTCAAGCTTGTACACATGATCAGAACATTCCTTGCTTCAAAGACCGGAGGTTGCTTAACAAACACTTCTTCCTTTAGATAGCCATTGAGGAAGTCACTCTTGACATACATCTGATTGAGAGTGAATTCCATGTAAGCAGCAAAGGCTATGAGGAGTCCAATTGCTTCCAATCTTGAAACAAGAGCAAAGGTCTCATCATAATCTATGCCCTCCTCTTGACTATATCCTTGAACAATCCATCTTTCCTTGTTCCTTGTAACTATTCTATCTTCATCAAGTTTGTTTCTGAAGACCCACTTTGTGCCAATTACTGATCTGTCCTTGGGTCATGGTACCGGATGCCAAACCTGACTTCTCTCAAATTGGTTGACTTCATCTTGCATTGCATTTACCCAGTCTGCATCCTGCAAAGCCTCAACAACATTTTTAGGTTCAATTAGATATAAAGCATCAAAAAGCACCAAAAAGCAAAAATATTCTTCAAACAAGATCAGGTTTTGATTCCAAAGGTTGGATCAATGATTATGTTCTCAATGGGATGAGAACTTTGATACTTGTAAGGTTTCACAACCTGCTGGGTTCCCCTAGATATTCTTTCAGTGTTTTTTTTTGCTGAGGAACAAGTTTATGGACATGTTCCCTTGAGATTTGAGGATCATTTCCCCTTTATTCAGTTCCCCCTGTCAAGTTGCCCTTGGTCGAAGGACCTGCTCCATCATATGTTCCTACTTCTGGTGCTACTTCAGTCTGTGCTGTGGTTTCATTTGATTTTCTCACCAGCCCAATTTATTCTTCATCATGTTCATGTGTGTCAGAAATAATGTTAGTTTCATCAAAAATCACATGTACACTTTCTTCTACACACATAGTTCTTTTGTTATAAATCTTATAAGCTTTACTATGTGAAGAATATCCCAAGAATACTCCCTCGTCACTTCTGGGATCAAACTTACATAGGGAGGCTTTACCATTATTGTGCACAAAATATTTGCATCCAAATACCCTAAGATGGGATATGTTTGGCTTTGTCCCTTTAAGTAACTCATTGGGAGTCTTCTCTACAAGATATATAATCATGCACCTATTTATGATATAACATGCAGTGTTCACTACTTCTGCCCAGAAACTATGGGCCAGTTTACTATAAAGAAGCATAGTCCTAGCCATATTTTCAAGTGTCCTATTCTTTCTTTCAACTACTCCATTTTGTTGTGGAGTCCTAGGAGCAGAAAAATTATGATCTAGGCCATGCTCATCACAAAATTCCACAAATTTAGCATTCTCAAGTTCAGTACCATGATCAGACCTAATTGATGCAAGTTGATTACCTAGTTGTTTATGAGTTTTTCTAACAAAAGAAATGAACATGTCAAATGCTTCATCTTTAGATGTTAAAAATAATGTCTAAGTAAACCTAGAATAATCATCAACAAGTACCATCATATATCTCTTACCACCCCTGTTTAATGTTCTCATTGGTCAACAAAGATCCATATGGACAAGTTTCATCGTCCTGGTAATGCTTACCAATTTCTTGCTTTTAAAAGAGGATCCTACCTGCTTCCCTCTTGCACAAGCTTCACAAAATTTATCTTCCTTGAACTTAATGTTAGGCAGTCCTGTCACTAAGTTCTTGGAGACTAGTTTATTGAGTTGACGTAGACTACCATGTTCAAATTTCTTATGCCAAAGGAGGGGATCATTATCCAACACACTTAAGAAAGTGAGTTCATTTTCTGAAAGGGTGGACAGATCTACAACATATATGTTGTTCACTCTTTTTTCCTGCAAAATAATCTCGTCAGTGGTAAGATTTATCACAAATCATTTGGTAGAGGTAAATGCTACCATGTTACCTCTATCACACAATTGTGATACACTTATTAGACTGTACTTAAGTCCATATATCAAGTAGACGTTCTCAATAAAGTGAAAATCAGTCTTACCTACCTTTTCAACCCCAATGATCTCACCTTTCTTTCCATTTCCAAAGGAGACATTACCTCCTTTAAGGTCCTCGAGTGAAAGGAACTGGTTCTTGTTTCCTGTCATGTGCCTTGAGCAGCCACTATCCATGTACCATATTTTACTGCTCCCCTTCACTTGGACTTGCGAAAGAAAATCAGGGGTTAGTCTTAGGAACCCAAACTAGTTTGGGTCCCTTTCTATAGGAAAAAAGGATGAATCAAATTCTTTTTAGCCCAACTTGGTAGCCTATTCTTCCCTTGAACAAATTCTTTGTTCTTTTGACTTGCCTTTTCTTTTGCAGTGCATTCACTTTTATAGTGACCTATTTTACCACAGTGTGTGAAAATCCTATTCTCAGAAAGTGTGAGGTACTTGCTTTTGGGATCCCATTTAGATGTCATATTCCCAAAGCCAAGTCCTCTTCTGTTGCTACTATGGTGTTCTTGTAGCCATGAAAGTGCATCGGAGGACCTGTTCCATTTACAAGTTCTGTCTAGCTCATGCTTGACCTTGCTTAGATCCTCTTTTAAGATTCTCACCTGCTCATCCCTTTTATACAACTCATCTTTCATTTTTTCTATATTTTCTTCTTGAGTGAGTTATGTGTGATCAACTGTCTTTTTACCTGTTACTAATTTCAATTTTAGATTTTCAAATATAAGTTCTAGAACAGTTAAGTCAAGTGCATGAACTTGGTTCTTCAATACAGTATTTTCACTTACAGTCTCACTAACCCTAAGTTCCAGGTTCTTGCACTTAGCCTTCAAAATCACACATTCTTTAGACAACTGTTCTTTTTCATTGTTTACATCCTCAGATTCATCAATTAGTTTTAGAAGTAACTCAGATAACCTTTCTTTAGACAATAATTTAATCTTGTCTTTGAGATGAATTATACTTACCTCAGTTTCTTCATCAGATTCTCTAATGGACATAAGTGCTTGTTCATGATCCCCATCATTTGTCCATGTAGTGAACCTTGTGTACATCTCTTGAATGGTTTCTCATTCCTTCATAGTAAAGTTCTCATATTGAGAATACAGTAGAGTTCCTCTGGATCTCTTCACCTGAGGTGTTCCTTCATGAGCTACTTGCATAGTGTCCCAAATTTGCTTAGCAGTGGTACAACTTTGGATTCTACTGTACTCATCTAGACCAAGTCCACAAACAAGCCATTTCTTGTCTTTAGCGTTCTTCTCAAAATTTTCAAGTCCTCAGCAGTGCAATCAGCTCTTGACTTTGGCACATCTACTCCTTCAGCATTTTTCTTCAGGGTAGCCAGTGGACCATCAGTGACAATGTCCCATAGCTCATAGTCTTATCTATAATGTGATCTCTCATCCTATTTTCCCACCAAGAGTAGCACTGGCCGTTGAAGAGTGGTAGCCTAGTAGTGGATTGCCCTTCTCAGTTTCCAGGTGGTGCACTCATCTTGATCTTCTCCTAAGGTGTTAGCCTCCGCATGGATAACCCGCTCTGATACCAATTGATGTTTTATACTTCAATGCCACACAAGAAGGGGTGATTTGTGTGATGTTCAATTTTCGCGTGCACCGATTATAGAAGGACCTGGTTCTTCTAAGTATTCCTTATATTACTATTGCAGAACTAGTAAATACGAAAAGTAAAAAATACAAGTATTGTTACGTGGAAAATACCCGAGTCAAAAGGTAAAAGAATAATGACCTACTATTCAGTAGGATTTTCCCAACACTTCACTAAATCAATGAGCCAAAACAGCATTTACAAAACTCTTTGTAAACCTAAGGATTAACTCTAATCTTGTTGTGGCAACCAGACTCTAACTATTGCTATAACTTCAAGTTAAATCTAACTTGAATACTCAGAGTACCTAATACAACTGTTTCTAGATAAAGCTGAAAGGTACAATTTGAAAACCACCTACTACAATAAAACTAGAATAAAAGACAGACACTTGGAACTGGTTCTTCTATCTGGTTCATGTAGCTTCAAGTTCGCACACTTGGATCACACAAGAATTGCTTGTAAAATGCCTTGCTATTTTGCTCTCAACTCACGTTTAACTTCAGCGTTTGTGCGTCACTGTAGAATGAGAACATCCTGCAATTTATAGAGTTAGTAAAATAAGAAATAACTAGAGTTCTAATGCTAGTTTTCCTTAGTGGAAGAGTTCTAGTTATCCTCAACTTCTAACTCCTCCCTTATCTAGGATAGTGTTCTCTTTGAGTAAGGAGTCCTTCTCCTTATCAATTATGCAACCTTTTCGATCAGGAGATATCAGATATAACAAGTTAAACTTATCTCCTTCACGTGCATCCCTTATGATCGAATATGCCCGTGTCTGTGTACACAGGGGATGGACCTGGTTTATGCCTGAGTTCCTTTGTCAATCTTCAAAACAAACTTCACTTGGGCCAACACTGGGCCTTTATCGAATTAAATCATCATGTCCTATTGTATAATGTTAATAACATAATTACAACCTAACCAAGTCCTAAGATATATAACATTCACATTTAAGCTTTGGGTACTTATCCATCCAAACGTGTCCAAAATGTGGGCACCGATGAATATCCAACTACAATTTGTTTGTTTCCTTTTCTTATGAATTGTCAATTTAACCATTCTTCATAGATATATTGGATGAATAATAATTCATTTTTTTCTAGTGTAAAACTTAGACATTTTAAAACTACAAGAGATACACTAAAATATCATAGTCAAAGACAACTTTGCTCGAGAGAGGCCATTTAACCTATTGGATGATAGTATTATATGAATCTTTATCTATTTAGTCCTGATGTATTTTTCGACTATCAATATACTAATTTAGATCAAGTCCAGGATGATGACATATGTTGTACATAGGAGCTCAAGTTAAGACTTGTCCACAATATAACAGATGTAATCATGTAGATACGAGATCTACAAATAAATAGTTATAAGGAACTTATCAAGTGGAATATAACAAGAAAAAAGAAAGAGAGAAATTTAACAACTGATACATGCATAGCAGTACAAGAAACATTATCTGTGATACAAGAAATAGAGAATTGTCCATTATCATTGTACATACAATCAAACCAGATCTTAAAAATCAAACTTGTATAACTAATATTTCAACTACCTCATCTGAAATTCAACTGTCGATTTGGATTATTTTATTCACAAGATGGCCTATTAAATATGGAAATATTACCTAAACTACGATAACGGAAAAGGGTACCACAAAACATTGATTAACACTAGAATCATAGTTGAGAAAATACTGAGAGCAGCAACTTGAATTCAGACAATTTTTGTAGGAAGATAGTTTTTTCAAAGAGCACATAGCACTCTTTCATACTTCTGGATAGAAGTCTGTCAGGCCTTATTGCTTCAACATCTTATACTAAATTATATTTTTTTTAAGTCTTTCTTATTTCAGTTCACTATGTTGAAACAGAAACATAGAAAGAGTGATCAAATAGTTGCTCGAAATAATCTAAGTCGGAAATAAATCTAAATTCTGTATTCAACTAATATTATGTTAATTAAATTTTCAGGATTTCTAATGGATACTAAAATATTTTTCTATTAGTGGTTTTTAATTAAGCACTATTCCAACACTATCACTCTTTCTGAAAGTCAAATATTTAGTTTTAAAAATTACCATGTCACTTTATCAACATTAGTTCATTGCTAATATTTAGGGAATTGCAAAAACAAATTGCTAGTTGCACAATAAATGACCCCAATTTCAAATAGACCTCAACAACAATAGCCATTCACCATTTTAAGGTGTTGATGCAATTACTCAAAGTTCATTAACTAGGAAGTCAAAGTTTTGAGGTCAAGGTAAGTTTCACCAGCTAATTTTGAAGTCAACTAATCACAGAACAAAATGCAAGTTAATTTTTTGCATACTGACTTCCTGCCATTAACTAACCCTAGATTTGACAGCAAATATATACAAGTAACTTGTCACGACCCAGAATCCCAACCTCGGGGTCATGATGACGCCTAACATTTACTTGCTAGACAAGCCGACATAACAGAAAATTAACTGGTTTTAACAATTTTCGATAGGATATTAACAATGAAAACGGTGCAAGTGTGAAGTCTATTATAATAATAATACAGAACTACGAGTCTTAATATAACCCAAAAACTGGTATCACGAGTATATGAACTTCTAGAGTGCTACAAACATGGTCTGAATAAAATACACTATTTTAAAACTTAGAAGAAAACAAACAGTAAAGATAGGAGGGAAGGGGATTTCAAGGCTGCGAATGTTGTGCAGTTGTACCTCAAGTCTCTGTCAACCACTGGATCCGAGCAAATATATTGAACGCCTCTAGGACCCACTTCAAAATCTGCACAAGAAGTGTAGAGTATAGTATGAGTATAACCGACCCCATGTACTCTGTAAGTGCCGAGCCTAACCTCGACGAAGTAGTGACGAGGCAAAGGCGGGTCACTTACAATAACATGTACGCAGTAATAATAATAATAATAACATAGAAGAGAAAACAGGAAATGAAAGTAAGGCAGTTAATTTATGAAAATGAACTCAATCCTCGCAATCAGAGAACCCCGAATAACAGATCTCATAATTTCATATAAAAATGCTGAAACCCAACACAATAACAAGAACGAGTACAACACAAATAATCTGTTACGGCGCGCAACCCGATTACACCGTACACACGCAATCCTTCATTATTTTACCAAAGCATCATTTATCAATATCAAGAATCACGTATACAACCCGTTGCGGTGCGCAACCCGATCGTACCATATCATAATAATCAAATGTCATAATCCTCCCTTATTACACCATATCATCATTTATCAATATCAAACATTACGTATACAACCGTTGCGGCACGCAACCCAATCCTACCATATCATTATAATCAATATCAAAATCCCTCCTTATTCTACCATTTCAATTTATTATCCTTCCCGTTGCGGCGTGCAACCCGATCCACAATAATTTTAATAAACATAAATAATCCAATAATTTAATTTACAAGAATTTATACAATCAAGAGTATGAGTACAAGGAAATAAATAAACCACGTGAAAATCAAGGAATGCAACAAATATTACAAAAGCAACAAGACAAGTCAAGTACATGACAATTAAAGTGGGCAAGTAAAACAGTTAAGGCAAGTAGCAATTAATCATGGAGTCATGAAAAGGACAAACAATTCAATACAAGAATAATTAATGACAAGTAACAAATTACGACATAGAAAGCAATTAAAGCATGTAACTGTTAAGGCATGGCATGGGATAATTCATGAAATATGAGAAAACATGGAAATAATTATTTTGACGGTGTATATACTCTTTCCACCTCGCATATACGTTGTTTCACATGTAATTCACATAACATATAGTCCAAGGGTTCCTAATTCCCTCAAATTAAGGTTAGACCCAACACTTACCTCGTTCCTCAATCAAACCAAAGCTCAATCATGGCCTTTCCTCTAAATTCCGCCTCCAAACCAATCGAATCTAACCAAAATCTACTTAATATTATCAAACAATGCTATAGAAATCAATTACAATATATAAAGCTAAGATCTTTATACTTTTTTAAAAAGTCAACCCGGGGTCCGTCCGGTCAAAACCTGGGTCCAATGGTAGATTTCGACTATCCATGACCCCACGAGTTCATATATGTGATTAGTTTTAAAATCCGAGTCCAAATCGACACTCAAAAGTCAATTTCTTATTTTAAAAATACTTGACGAGGTTTTACACTTTTTTCACTTTGATTCACATTATTTTGATGTTAACATCTAAGATAAAGTGATGGAATATGATTAGAAATAGATTAGAATCACTTAACCAAAGTTTGTAGATGAAAATCCCACTTCAAACTCGCCTCCTACCAAGTCTAGGGTTCAAAAATGAGAGAATGAGTTCAAAAATCGCGTCTCCCAGCCCTTTAACCAGCTGCAGATGTCACATTTGCGACACAAGGTTCGCATTTATGAACCCTAGCAATTGCGAACCAGGGCTCGCATTTGCGAACCCTGACAACCTGAGTCAACATCGCAATTGCGATGAAGGCTTCGCAATTGCAAACTAGTGGGTCATCGCAAAAGCAAATTAAGCCATAATCCTATTAACTTCGCAAATGTGAAGGGGAGGTTGCATTGTGACAACTTCCCCTCTTCTGTCACCTTCCCAAATGCGACCCTGGTGTTCGCATTTTCGACACCAGAGCACCAGACACTAGGTTTTCTGCATTTTCAGTCCAAACCTCTTCGGAATATGTCTGAAACTCATTTGAGCCCTCAGGGCTCCAAATCAAACATCCACACAAGTCTAGAAATATCATACGAACTCCCTCGCGCTATCAAAATACCAAAATAACACCTAAAACTTCGAATCGAACATCAAAATGTATGAAATTTTCAAAAAAACTCAAAAACTTGCAAATTTACAATCGGACGTCCGAATCACATCAAATCAACTCCGTTTTGTAATAAATTTTGCAGACTAGTCATAAATAGTGAAATGGACCTATTCTAAGTTTTGGAACCGAAATCCAAACCCGGTAGCAACAAAATCAACCTACGGTGAAACTTAGAAATTCTTTAAGCCTTCAAATTACTAATTTTTCAACAAGTCACGTTAAATCAAGTTAGGGACTTTCGAATTCGATTCCGGGCATACGCCGAAGTCCCAAATCACGATACAGACCCACCGAGACCGTCAAAACACCTATCCAGATCCATTTACACAAAATATTAATTGTAGTCAACTCAAATAATTTTAAAGGCAAAATTTCATATTTTTAATTTTCCATAAAAACTTTTCGGAACAAGACACGAACTGCGCACTCAAATCAAGGAATGCAAAATGGAGCAAGTCGAGGTCTCAAAATACGGTAATAAAGGCTAAAACTCAAAATTACCTATCGGGTCATCACATTCTCCACCTCTAAAATAAACGTTCGTCCTCAAACGAACATAGAGAGGTACCTGGACTGGTGATAAGGTATGGGTATCTATTCCGCATGTCAGACTCGGATTCCCACGTGGCTGCCTCAATCGGCTGACCTCTCCACTGCACTCGAACTGAAGGATAACTCTTAGACCTCAACTTTCGGACTTGCCGTGCTAGAATGACCACCGTCTCCTCCTCATAATTCAAATCCTTGTCCAATTGGACTGAGATGAAATCTAACATATTAGACTGATCACCGTGATACTTACGGAGTATGGATACATGGAACATCGGATGAACTGCTGATAAGCTAGGTGGAAATACAAGCTTATATGCCACCTCCCCCACTTTCTCAAGAATCTCAAAGGGTTCGATATACCTAGGGCTCAACTTTCCCTTCTTTCTGAACCTTATCACACCCTTCATGGGTGAAACCTGGAGCAATACCCTCTCTCCAACCATGAATGCAACATCATGAACTCTACGATCGACATAACTCTTATGTCTAGACTGAGATATGCGAAGTCGATCCTGAATCATCTTGACCTTTTCCAAGGTATCCTGAACCAAATCGGTATTCAACAACCGAGCCTCTCCCCGCTCAAACCAACCAACTGGCAAACAACATTGTCTCCCATATAATGCCTTATAGGGAACCATCTGAATACTCGATTGGTAGTTGTTGTTGTAGGCAAAACTTCGCAAGCGGCAAGAACTGATCCCAAGAAATCCCGAAATCCATAACGCATATATACTCAAATATCTGAATGGCGCGCTCGAACTATCTGTCCATCTGGGGTGAAATGTTGTACTCAACTCAACCCATGTACCTAACTCACGCTATACGTCCCTCCAGAAGTGCGATGTGAATTGCGTACCCCGATCTGAAATGATGGACATCGGCACACCGTGAAAATGAACGATCTCGAGAATATAGATCTCAGCCAACCGCTCTGAGGAATAGGTAACTGCTACTGGAATGACATGTGCCGACTTGATCAACCTATCCACAATGACCCATATCGCGTTGAATTTATTCGAAGTACGTGTGAACCCAGCAACAAAATCCATGGTAATACGCTCCCACTTCTACTCGGGAATCTCAAGCTTCTGAAGCAAACTGTAAGTCCACTGATGCTCATATTTGACTTGCTGACAATTCAGACACCGAGCCACATATGCAACTACATTCTTCTTCATTATCCTCCACCAATAATGGTGCCTCAAGTCCTGATACATCTTGGAGGCACCCGGACGAATGGAATACCGCAAACTGTGGGCCTCCTCAAGAATCAACTCATGGAGCCTATCCACATTGGGCATACAAATCCGACCCTGCATTTGCAACACCCCATCATCTCCAATAGTAACCTGCTTGGCACCACTGTGCCGCATAGTGTCCTTAAGGATAAGCAAAATGTGTCATCATACTGACGCTCTCTGATGCGCTCACACAAAGAATACCAAGAGACCGTGCAAGCTAGAACACGACTGGGCTTCGAAACATCTAACCTCAGGAACTAATTGGCCAAAGACTGAACATCTGATGCTAGAGGTCTCTTACCAACCGGAATATATGCAAGGCTACCCATACTCACAACCTTTCTACTCAAGGCATTGACCACCACATTGGCCTTCCCGGGATGATACAAAATGGTGATGTCATAGTCTTTCAACAGCCCCAACCACCTCCTCTGCCTCAAGTTGAGATATTTTTGCTTGAACAAATAATGTAGACTCCGATGATCCATGAATACCTCACATAACACGCTGTAGAGGTAATGCCTCCAAATCTTCAGTACATGAACAATGGCTGCCAACTCTAAGTCGTGAACATCGTAATTCTTCTCATGAACCTTCACCTGTTGCAATGCGTACACAATCACCCTGCCATCCTGCATCAATACTGCACCAAGGCTAACATGCGATGCATCACAATATACCATGTAGGATCATTAACTTGTGGGCAACACCAACACTGGCGCTTTAGTCAAAGCAGTCTTGAGCTTCTAAAAGCCTAACTCACACTCATCCGACCATATGAATGGAACACTCTTCTAGTTCAATTTAGTCAATAGGGCTGCTATGGATGTAAACCCCTCCACGAACCGGCGATAATAACTTGCCAACTCCAGGAAACTCCGAATATCTGTAGCTGAAGTAGGTCTAGGCCAGTTTTGAACTACCTTAATCTTCTTAGGATCTACTTTTATTCCCTCGGCCGATACAAGATTCCCCAAAAAGGCGACCGAGTCTAACCAAAACTCATACTTTGAAAACTTAGCATATAATTGGCAATCTCTCAAAGTCTGAAGCACAACTCGAAGATATTTCTCATGGTCCTCTCGATTGTGGGAGTAAATCAAGATATCATCAATGAATACGATCATAAAAGAATCCAAATAGGGCTTAAATACCCGGTTCATCCAATACATAAATGTTGCTGGGGCATTTGTCAACCCAAATGACATTACTAAGAACTCATAATGTCCATACCGAGTCCGAAAAGCTATTTTAGGGACATCCGATGCCCTAATATTCAAATAATGGTAGCCACACCTCAAATCAATCTTCGAAAACACCTTGGCACCCTGAAGATGATCAAATAAGTCATCAATCATCGGCAACTGATACTTGTTCTTGATAGTGACTTTGTTCAACTATCGGTAGTCTATACACATCATCATTGAACCATCTTTCTTCTTCACGAACAACACCGGTGCACCCCAAGGTGAGATACTAGGTCTAATGAATCCCTTATCAAGTAAATCTTGCAATTGCTCCTTCATTTCCTTCAACTCAGGCGGGGCCATACAATATGGTGGAATAGAAATGGGTTGAGTGCCAGGAGCCAAATCAATGCAAAAGTCAATATCTCTGACGGGTGGCATCTCTGGTAGATCTATAGGAAACACCTCTGCAAACTCACGCCGAACAGGTACCGAATCCATGGAAGGAAACTCCATACTAGAATCGCATATATAGGCCAAATAAGCTAGATATCCCTTCTCGACCATACGCCGAGCCTTGACATAAGAAATAACCCCACTGGTAGAATGGCCAGGAGTCCCTCTAGACTCTAATATAGGCAACCCTAGAATGTCTAAGGTCACCATCTTAGCATGACAATCCAATATAGCATGATAAGGTGACAACTAATTCATGCCCAAAATAACATCAAAGTCTACCATATAAATAAGTAGGAGATCTACACTAGTCTCAAGACTTCCAATAGTAATCACACACGAGCGGTAGACACAGTCTACAATAATAGAATCTCCCACAGGTGGGGACACATACATAGGAGCGCTCAAAGAATCACGAGGCACAACCAAATATGAAGCAAAATAGGATGACATGTAGGAATAAGTAGAGCTCGGATCAAATAGAACTGAAGCAACTCTATGGTAAACTGGAACCATACTTGTGATAACGACGTCAGATGACTCGACCTCATGTCTAACTGGGAATGCATAAAATTGGGGTTGGGCCCTACCACCCTAACCTTCATCTCTTGAACGACCTCTATCTGGATGGACTCCACCTCTAACGGCCTGACCTCCACTTCTGGAAGTCTAACCTCTGCCTCTAGCTGGCTTAGCGGGCGATAAAGCAACCGGTGTTGGGAACCATGGTACAACAAATCTGGTGTGACATGCTGCTCAACAATCTCGGGCAGTTCCTCCTGATGTGACCAGTACCCTCACACTCGAAACACCCCTTCTGCTGTTGTGGCTGCTGAAGCTGAAGCTAACCCGAACGGGCCAGATAATCATGGTGGTAACTCTGAATCGGAGGCACACTAATAGGAGCTGATGGTGTACTGTAGGTTGGCTGCCCGGGATGAGATACCTAAGGAGCACGACTGCCCGAAGTACCGTGGGATGCCTGAAGCGCTAACTGAAATGGCTTAGGAGGATGTCATCTACCAAAAGTACTCCTGCCTCCAGATGAGGCACCACTGAAACCACCGAAATGACGAGGCCTCTTATTAGACACCGACCCTATCTCCTGACCACGAACCATCTAACAATATCTATGGCCCTCTGGAAAGAAATATCATCTCCAGTCTCCTTGGTTATCTGTAACCTGATACTGAATGTGAGCCCATCAATTAATCTCCTCACTCTCTCCCTCTCAGTAGGGAGTAAAATAATGGCATGTCAATCTAGGTCAACAAATCGAGTCTCATACTGGGTGACGGTCATGACACCCTACTGAAGGCACTCAAACTGCCCGCGATACTCCTCTCTCAGAGTAAAAGGAATGGACTTCTCTAGAAATAGCTATGAAAACTGATCCCAGGTAAGTGCAGGTGAACCAACTAATCTAGTCAACATATAATCTCTCCATCATCTTTTTGTCACGACCCAAAATTCTTTAAAGGTTGTGATGGCGCCTAACACCGCTGTCAGGCAAGCCAACGATGATTAATTAACTTAATTACTCATTTTAGTATTTTCAAATTGTAAGTTCCTTCAATTAAATAGTAAAAGATAGGATTTACGGATTAAATGATAATATTTTCGCAACTAAAATACTGAACAACCCATAAGCACTCCCAAAACCCGGTGTCACAAGTGCATGAACATTAACTAGGGAGTAAAATAAAATACAACATCTGTCCGAAATACAAATTAGACAGGAAAGATATAAATAACTCTGAAAGAGACTCTGCTGGCTGCGGATCGTAGTATAGAATGCAGCATACCTGATCCCCGCAATAACCGCGCCTCTGCGCCCATAAGGCCACTAGACATATATGTATCTGCACAAAAATATACAGAAAGTGTAGTATAAGTACGTAAATCAACGTGTACCCAGTTAGTATCCAGTCTAACCTCGAAGAAGTAGTGATGAGGGGTCGACTCCGACACTTACTATGGGCTAACAATAAATACCGATATTATACTTAAGCATGGATTATATGAAACATCTGTAAACTCAATAGCAAGAAGTGAGTGGACAATTCTTTTATTAATAGAAAATTTTTCCAAACTTATTCTCGTCTTTTAACAATTTATATCTTAAGCCAAAGAAGAAATATCAATTATAACTGGTTCCACTGATTTATCATGTGCAAATTATGTCGAGGTCGTACGGCCCGATCCAACATAATATTTAAACTGTGCAGTGCCGAGGGTCGAATGGCACGAACCATAGATGCATCTATCTGCTACCGAGGCATTCGGCCCGCTCCACAAAAGAGAAAATACATTTACAACAACCAATTCAATATTTATTAAGGGACAATGATTCAAAGGAATACCAAATTCTCATTAACGGTCAAGAAAATAAAGTTTAACCTTTTACAATTTCTTTATCAAGTTTCAATATGATTTAAGCAATTAAATTAACAAGTAGGGTACAACATTGTTAGTATAGCATGGTATGAGTCCTAGACTACTCGGACAATAGCATAATTAGTAGCTACGTACGGACTCTCGTCACCTTGTGCGTATGTAGCCCCCAAAATTAGAAGCACATTTTAATTCAAATTGCCTATAGGGTTAATTCCCCCTTATAAGGTTAGAAAGGGGACTTACCTCCCTCCGAAATTTTATAACCGGTTCCAAAGCCTTTCCAACAGCTCAAACCAATGCCCATCGCTCCAAAACTAGTCAATAAATGTGCAAATCCATAAATATATACTCTAATACTCATTATAATCCTATTTACAACAATTTCCAACTCCGTTCGAAAAGTCGATAAAATCACCCTCGGGCCCATGTGCCCGGATTCCGAAATTTTTCGAAGATAAACATTACACATGGCATCATGAACTCAAATAAATAATTTACTGTCAATTCCATGCCCGAATTTGTGGTCAAAATATAAAAATATAAGTTTCTAGGTTTTCCTTCAAAATCTCAAATTTCTACTAATTTTCATGCTTGAATCCATATAAAACGCATGTATTTATCTTGCAATGGATGGGAATAACTTACCTTGGCATAGATGATGAAAACCCCCCACTTGAAGCTCTCCAAAAATCGCTCAACCAAGAGAGAATGGAAGAAAATGGGCCAAAACCCCGTTCTTAAAGAACCCTCACTGCCGAGCCACAATTTATGCTTTTGTGATCCAGTAGCGGCTCCGCACCTGCAGACATTCCATCGCAGGTACGAAACAAGCTCGGCCCAACAGTCCCTGCATCGGCGCCCCATGTAGAGCATCTGGTCTTCCGCTTCCGCGATCCTCATGCGCATCTGCACTCACGCACCTTCGCGTTTGTGCCTGCTTCTGCGGCCCCAGGCCTTTTGGTCAACCTCCTCTTTTGCGCTTGCCCTGCCGCTTTTGCTGCATCGCACCTGCGGCCCTTTTTCCGCAGGTGCGATTCTACCACCAACCAAAAAATCCCACCAGTCCCTTTGTTCAAAAATCGACCCGTTAAGCATCTGAATCTCACCCGAGGCCCCCGGGACCCCAACCAAACATACTAACAAGTCTTAAAACATCATACAAACTTAGTCGAGCCTTTAAATCACATCAAACAACACTAAATCACATGAATCACCCTCCAATTAAAACTTAATGAACTTTGAAACTTCAACTTCTGCAATCGATGCTGGAACCTATCAAATCATGCCCGATTGACCTCAAATTTTGCATACAAGTCATAATTGACATTACAGACCCACTCTAACTTCCGAAATCGGAATCCGACCCCGATATAAAAAATTCCACCCCCGGTCAAACTTCTCAAAATTATCCAAATTTCCAACTTTCGCCAAATGACCCTAAAATGACCTATGGACCTCCCAATCCACTTCCGGATGCGCTCCTAAGCCAAAATCATCATACGAAGCTATTCCCAGACTCAGAATTCCAAACGGACATCTATAACATTGAAATGCACTTCAATCCAAATTTATGAAATTCTTCCAAATGCCAACCTTCTGTAATAAGAGCCTAAATACTCTCGGGTCATCCAAAACTCGATCTGGACATATGCCTAAGCCCAAATTCATCATACAAACCTGCTGAAAGCTTCAAATTCCGATTCTGCAGTCGTTTACTCAAAATCAACCCTTAGTAAATTTCTCCAACTTAAAGCTTCTGAATTTAGAATTTTCTCTCCAACTCAACTCCGAACTTCCCGAATCCCAATTCCGATCACATGTACAAGTCATAATATCCGAAATGAAGCTACTCATGGCCTCAAACCGCCGAATGACACGCTAGAACTCAAAATGACTGGTCGGGTCGTTATATTCTCTCCCACTTAAACATATGTTCGTCCTCGAACGTGCTAAGAACTGCTCTGGAGTTGTCCGAAATCACTGTTTAACACCTCGTGCACCTACCCGTGCTACCACAACCCAGCTGAGCACATTAACTTGAGTCAGTCTAAAGATCTTCCCCTTTATTTGGTCAAGTAAGCCTTAGAGTCAATTTCCAACATCTGGAATTCTCCACCAGGCATGTTTCCAACATACGAACACCGTATCAATCACTACACGATGAACCAAATACATGATTGCAAACATTTGCTGAATTCACACCATGCACCGCATAATTCACATGACCATAATAACGTCCTCAGATAACAATAGCCGAAATTCCATGAATCTGATGCCCACAACACGCTCATGACACATATAAGTCCTGTTCCAACTCTTGTAATGCTGCCACGACGGAAGAGATGTGTAGAAATTCATAACCAACTGCCGAGTTAACAAATGATTGAGTTTCTCCTCTCGACAAGAACCATTACCTCATTCTGGAATGAAAAATAACATTTACTTTATAATATGCCTTATATAAATCTAATTGCATTGATCCCAGGTCCAATAATCTCGTTTCACCCAGTATAAGCTGCTGAGGTAATAAGCCACCTCGAATACTGCAAAAGCCTCATATGATGCCACAATGTGCTAACAAGCTACAGACTCGAATGTGATACATAAGGAAAACGAACTCTGGAATGAACTACTCAACCCACATAACTAATTTAATAACCGAAAAGATGTTATGAACCTTCCTCAGAAATGAGACACAAAACACACAAGAATAGCTATAGGAAACTATACTCAACGTCATACTGTTGCGGCATGCAACTCGACCCACACATGATACCGTTGCGGTGTGTAACCTGATCCAACCATAATACCCGTGGTGGCGAGCAACCCGATCCAAACAACATACCTGTGGCGTGCCACCCTATCCACACATAATAATCTAAAGAAAACACATATCGAGCCGTAACGTTTATACTCACGAAATGCCCGAATATCAACCATAAGCACGCCGTGTGCATAATACAAATCTTGGGGAGACGGGTAGCGTTATACTCTATAAAACACAAGCAAAACTAAGGTACGATATATGATCTGTATCTCGAGAGCCATCCTGCTCACATAAAACTACCGCTCTGCGGGACCTTAACACATTGTACAAATAATTAAGCCGTCTCACAACCCACATGGCACAATAGAGCATTACATGAAATAGATAACAACAGAAATAACATCCAAGGCCCGAAGATTCCTCAGTAAATAACGCTAAGCTAAAATAGACACATCCGACCTGATATAGAGCGCACATTCACATCTAGATCCATCCACGGACTTCAAGATGATCCTGCTCGTACTGCACTAGGCTAATAATCTTCAAAGGATCCACAACAACCCTATTCTTGACACATAAGAACAATTGTCCAATCTGGAATAAACTTCAATAGTTAACAACTAGATGAATAGAGCTGCTCCCAGGCCCAAGCTCTTACATTAGCGATAGTACCATAATCTCCGTACTTGGTTTCAATCTTTAATCAATCAAGTGACTACATGCCACACTCATATAATCCTCCCGTGGGATATGCTCCCACGACCTTCCACACCAGATAAAAAGTCTGCACATCCATTCCACCGACCATACTAATGCTGTAAAGCAAATCAAGAATCCGCAATCATTACACAAAGCCTCTTACACAGGACACCGATCTGCGGTGACGCTAAAGACAATACCATCTTACTCTAACCATCTGAATCCTTTCTTGCTCATCCGAGCTCGTGACATTCTTGTCAACACCAAACTGCAACCTTGATTCTCAACTTCCAATTCCCATGCCGCTTACTGCACCTAACATACCAATATGCGAGACTATAAATAATTTCATCATAACTTCTGAACCATTAGTAGAATAAACCCTTCATCATACAGAAATCTCTTACTTGGCTCATTTAAGAAGAACCAATGCAACGCAACTGAATTCGCAAATCGCGGGAACACAAACCTCATGTCGCGATCTAAATTTCCATGACTCTTCCGGAATCCATTTACTCAACCTTGTCCTTAGAACCAAATACCTCCCAAATCAATCGAATTACGGTGGCTATCAAGCCTCGCACGTACCGCCACAAACCACATATATAACTTAACATGCTGAGGGAACTGATCACAATCACAATCATGTCGATTCAACCATTATTAGCTGATCCCTCTTCTTCCAATTTATTCTAAACTTGCACTAGAAATAATAATAGCTCCATTCATTAACGTAACTGTAACACCCCGAAAATGTTTGAAGTACTTAAGTCTAAAGCCCGGTAAAATTTACAAAGAAAATAATGTTTCATGGTGCCGGACTAGGCTTATGAAAATGTTTGGCGGAAAAGCGCATTTCTACGGTCCATTATACGACCACAGAATCGCTCTGCGGACCGCATAATGGCCGCAGAGTGAGGCAGTTAATTGGGCCAGTTGAAAGCAATTATACAATCGACTATGTGATCACATAACTATTATGCGGTGCACTATGCAACCACAGAATAGTTATGCGGACCACATAATGACCGCAAACACATACAGAATTTTTGTCATTTTAGACACCAATTATGCGACCAATATGCGGTCCGCATAACCATTATGCGATCGTATATGCGACCGTAGAACCTGTTCTGGGGCTTCATTTTTGGGTTTCTAAAACCCGACCCTATTTCGTTAAATACACGTTTTGGATCATTTTTGAGCTATAATCTGATATTTTAGAGTGAGAGAGAGTGCCATAGAGTGAGAAGGTGTTCCTCAACTATCGATTCTTCAATTCTAGCTCAAGTTTTTGGAATATTAAGAAGGGAAACTTCCTAGGTCTTCATCCTAGAGGTAAGATTCTACACCCTAACCCCTAATTTCAAAATTATCTAAAAATGGGTAATTAGCAAGAAAATTTTGGGCATGAGAGTTATTTATTTTACATGCATGTGATATCAAAGCGTGTTGGAAGATTGTTGAACTAAGCATGGTAAGTATTGGGTTGTGGGATGATGAAATCGTCCAAAAAGGACCTTGAAACCTTAATGCCCACCTAGTGTTTGATAAAATGCTCAAATGAGCTAGAATCATAATCATCTTCCTAATTTTGGTTCAACTTGTTATATTTCTAAAATAGATTGAAGTTGCTAAGAATTATGGAATATTTAGAGTGTAAGGAAGCTCAAGTGAGGTATGTTGGCTAAACCCTTCTTTAAGAATTGGAATTCCCATTATCCTTGTAAGTTCCAAGATGTTGATTCAAATGCTCTTATCATATTGCATTATAAACTGGGGATGTGTTCTAAACTATGGATTGTGTATCCACATGTTATAATTTGAAGTCGTGATTTACGTGAAAGTTATTATGCCAAGTTGTGTAGAGATTGTGATTGTGATACACCTCCACCCGCATATATTGGGGTGAGGCGGCATGACCGCTTTGTGTGAGGATTATGGTATTGTGGGACTGCACCTCCACCCGTATACATTGGGATGAAGCAGTACGGCCGCTTTGGGCTGGTATTGGTATTGGTATTATTGATGCATTTCCATCCGCATACATTGGGGTGAGGTGGCATAACCGCTTTGTGTTGGTATTGATATCGTTGATGCATTTCTACCCGCATACATTAGGGTAAGGCGGCATAGCCGCTTTGTGTAGGTTCTTCGTACTGTGGTTATACATCCACCCGCATATATTAGGGTGAGGCGGCAGGGCCGCTTGAGTAAAGTTGTGGTATTGTATGTGCACCTCCACCTGCATACATCGGGTGAGGCGGCGGGGCCGCTTTATGTGAAGACGGTTACATAGGATCTCATCTTAAATCCTATAAATGTTATTGATAGCTTTTAATAAGCTTGCTCTGGTTTAAACAGTTATCTATATTATTCTATTGCCTCTTTGATTCATCATATTCATATTGTATTTCTAAATTCTTTAATTGGTGTTTGGTTTTTATGCTAGTACTATTCGACAGTACTAACGTCCTTTTTGTCGGGGGCGCTGCATCTTTAATGGATGTAGGTGGTTCCACAACAGGAGGTATTGATCAGTGATAGCAGTACACCTTCATCCCAGCTGACTTGGTGAGCCCCACTTCATCCCGGGGTCATGTATCTTTTGTTTTTTGTGTATTCTGTTTGAGGTACAGTCGGGGCCTTGTTGCCGACATTATCATTGTACTCTTCTTTATCTATAGAGGCTCCGTAGACATAGTGTAGGTTGTATTGGTGCTGGGAAAGACAAACTATGTTATGTTGTGGTTGTGTTACTTGTCCCATTTGAGACTTTAAAAATGATGAAAACTATTGGTAATGAATTGGTATTGTAAACATGATCAAGTTTTTGTCTAATTAATGAAATTATGTATAATATTCATTCGTGGATGAGTTTGGGTAGAAGAAAATCTAACAGGCTTGTCGGTCGGGTTCACTCAGTTGAGTGCCGGTCGCGCTTCTCGGTTTTGGGGCATGACAAACTTGGTATCAGAGCCTAAGGTTTTAAAGTGTCCTAGGATGTCTTGGAGCCATGTCTAGTAGAGTCCTTATTATCAGTGTGTTGTCGACCATATCTATAATTAGGATGCTACATGGGAATTTAGGAATAATACACTTGTTTCATGTTCTTGATCGTACGATAAAGCTGGTTGTAAGATTGTTCCTCCTTTAACTCCTGAGTTGCTCTAATTTTCAATACATGGCACCTAACAAGAAGGCAAGAACTGGCCAAAGAGCCAATGTCACCCAGGAGTAACAGTTGATCCGATAATTGATGATGCGGGTGAGCACCCGAGGAGTGAGAATATTCCTCCAGTTACTACATTGCCTGACTCTTCTACAACTGATCAGACTGCACTTGTCCCAACACCTATAGAAGGTGCAACGGTTCCTCCAACTGATACACCAGTTCCACCTCCAGCTCTAACTTCCGATTCTGGTGTGTCTGATGTTGATCTTAGGGGAGCCATACAAATGTTGACACAGATAGTGGCTTCTCAGGCCCAGAGATCGAGTGTTGGGCCTACTTCTCCAGTCATCCAGGGGATCCTGCTAGTTCCAAGCTGAACAAGTTTCTTCAGTTAGATCCTCCAGTGTTTACGGGTACTGATCCTGAGGAGGACCCCCTGTACTTCATTGATGAGATGCACAAGACTCTTCGGGTTATGCATGCTACAGAGACGGAGGGAGTGGAGTTGGCCTCCTACCGTCTGAAAGGGGTGGCCTATCTTGGTTTGAGTTGTGGGAGGAATCCCGCGAGGAGGGTAGCCCTCCGTCAAGGTGGTGTGAATTCATAGATGCCTTTATGGATCATTTCTTGCCTGCCGAAACTAAGGAAGCCCGTGCCGCTAAGCTTGAAAGCCTGAAGCAGGGTAGTATGAATGTGTGGGAGTATCATATAGAGTTTGTGCACCTATCCAAGTATGCTATTCATATGCTGCCCACTATGGAGGCTAGAGTGTGCCGGTTTGTACAGGGCCTTAGTCCCTTGGTTATTAATGAGGCCGCTACAGCTGCCTTGAATTATGATATGAACTATGGTAAGATGATGGCATTTTCTCAAGCCATAGAGACCCGCAAATTGAAGAATAGAATGGAGCGTCAGAGTAACAGCAAGGCCCAGTCCGCGGGCAACTTTGGTGGTTTTTCCGGTGGTGGTGGTGATAGGTAGGCATTCGGGGTAGGGTTATCAGGACCATCCCAATCATTCGCCCTGTCTTCGATGGGTGCACAGTCATCTGGACCCAGTCAGGGCAACGAGGGACCTCACCAGCAAGGTCGGCCCGACAAAAGGTTTCAGCTGCGGAGGCTTCCATGCCCTAAGTGTGGGAGTATGCACTTTGGGTCCTGCTTCATGGACCTACCAATATGTTATGGGTGTGGTGTGAGGGGTCACATTTAGAGAGATTGCTGCTCGTTCCTCTGAAATATGGGCAGAGGTGCGGCACATCCACTAATTCTGCATCTACTACATCCACAGCACCTCCAACTCGAGGCACCCCAGCACCCGCAAGGCATGGTGCGGCTAGGGGTAGTGCACAGGAGTCGGGAGGACCCAACAGATTTTATGCTATGCGGAGGCGTCGGGAATTAGAGGCTTCTCCAGATGTTGTCACATGTATATTGACTGTCCAATCTCATGATGTGTATGCTCTTATTGATCCCGAATCCACTTTGTCATATGTCATACCTTATGTTGCTATGGAATTTGGGATAGAACTAGAATAACTTCATGAGTCGTTCTCTGTATCTACTCTGGTTGGTGAGTCTATTTTGGCCGCACGGGTTTATAGGGATTGTGTTATCATGTTGTGTGGTCGGGGTACCATGGTCGATCTCATTGAATTGGGAATGGTTGATTTTGATGTGATAATGGGGATGGACTGGCTTTATTCTTGTTTTGCCAATCTTGATTGCCGAACCAGGATTGTTAGGTTTGAATTTACAAACAAGCTAGTTATTGAGTGGAAGGGTGATGATGTAGTGCCGAAGGGTAGGTTTATTTCTTACCTTAAGGCCACGAAAATGATCAACAAGGGGTGTATTTACCATTTGGTCCGAGTTACGGGCACCGATGCTGAGGCACCTACACTTGAGTCCGTGCCTATTGTGAATGAATTTTCGGGAGTCTTTCTAGAAGATCTCCCTGGGATCCTATCAGACAGGGAGATTGATTTTGGGATTGATGTGATGCCAAACACACATCCTATATCTATTCCGCCCTATAGAATGGCACCGACAGAATTGAAGGAACTAAAGGAGCAGCTGAAGGACTTGTTAGAAAAAGGGTTTCATCCGGCCGAGTGTGTTGCCTTGGGGCGCACTGGTCCTTTTTGTAAGGAGGAAAGATGGGTCACTGAGAATGTGTATTGACTATCAGCAGCTTAATAAGGTAACAATCAAGAATAAGTACCCACTGCCAAGGATAGATGACTTGTTTTACTAATTTCAAGGTTCTAGGTACTTCTCCAAAATTGATTTACGATCTGGATATCACCAATTGAAGATCAGGGAGAGGGATATTCCAAAAACAGCTTTCAGAACCCGATATGCGCACTTTGAATTTTTAGTGATGTCTTTTGTGCTAACAAATTCCCCAGCAGCTTTCATATATCTTATGAATCGAGTTTTTAAGCCATTCCTCGACTCCTTTGCGATAGTGTTTATTGACAATATTCTTGTATATTCACGAAGTCGAGAAGACCATGTCGATCATCTCAGGGTAGTTCTGCGAACCCTACATCATCACCAGTTATATGCAAAGTTTTCAAAGTGTGAATTTTGGCTTGAATCAGTTATATTCTTGGGTCATGTAGTCTCTAGTGAGCGAATTAAGGTTGATCCTCAGAAAATTTCAACTGTGAAGAATTGGCCGGGGCCTACAACACCAACAGAGATTCGCAGTTTCTTAGGCTTAGCTGGATATTACCGGAAGTTTGTGGAGGGGTTTTCTACTCTTGCCTCCCCATTGACTAAATTGACTTAGAAGGCGATTAAGTTCCAATGGTCAGATGCTTGTGAAAAGAGTTTCCAGAAATTGAAAGCAAGATTGACTATGACACTGGTGTTAACTTTACCAGATGGTATAGATGGATTTGTGGTATATTGTGATGCTTCAAGAATCGGGCTTGGATGTGCATTAATGCAACATGGCAAGGTTATAAATTATACTTATAGGCAACTCAAGAATCATGAAAAGAACTATCCAACACATGATTTAGAACTTGTGGCGGTGGTCTTTGCATTGAAAATTTGGCATCATTATTTATATGGGGTCCATGTGGATATATTCACGAACCATAAGAGCCTTCAATATATTTTCAAGCAGGAGGAATTGAATCTGAGGCAGAGATGATGGCTTGAGTTACTCAAGGACTACGACATTGATATTCTATATCATCCGGGAAAGGCCAATGTTGTGGCAGATGCTCTTAGCCGGAAATCTATGGGTAGCTTAGCACACTTGGAGGCATATAACAGGCCATTGGCCAAGGAATTTCATCGATTGGCTGGATTGGAAGTTCGTCTTACGGACTTTAGTAAAGGAGGGCTAATTGTGCAAAATAGGGATGAATCATCGCTTGTTGTGGAAGTCAAAGAGAAACAATACAACGATCCATTGTTGGTGCCATTGAAAGAGGGGATTCATAAACATAAAGCCATGGCCTTTTCTCTTGGCATGGATGATGGTACACTAATGTACCAAGGGCGACTATGTTTTCCAAACGTGGGTGGTCTCCGTGAAAGAATTATGACTGAAGCTCACACTTCTAGGTATTCCGTGCACCCAAGATCTACAAAAATATATCATGATCTTAAGGAAGTCTATTCCGAACACCAAAGGCCCGGTGGGTTGGCACAGAACATAGAAATTCCAATGTGGAAGTAGGAAATGATTAATATGGATTTTGTGGTATGATTACCGTGCACTCCGCTCAAGTTTTACTCAATTTGGGTGATTGTGGAACAAATCATGAAGTCAACACACTTTTTGCCAGTTAAGTCTACCGACACGGTGGAGCAGTATGCTCAGTTGTATATCAAAGAAATAGTCAGGTTGCATGGCACCCCAGTTTCCATCATTTCTGGTCGGGGAGCGCAATTCACTGCTAAACTTTGGAAGAAATTTCAGAATGGTTTGGGTACTTAGGTGAATCTTAGTACAACCTTTCACCCGCAGACTGACGGGCAGGCAGAGCGGACTATTCAGACGCTTGAGAATATGTTACGTACTTGCATTTTAGACTTCAAAGGTAGTTGGGATGATCATTTACCACTCATAGAATTTTCCTACAACAATAGCTATCACGTTAGCATTCAAATGACACCGTTTGAGGCTTTTTATGGTAGGAGATGTAGATCTCCCATTGGCTGGTTCGAAATTGTTTGAAAATGGGTAATTAGCAAGATACTAACATGATTTCTCGGTCGGGTTCACTCAGTTGAGCGCTGGTCGCCCTCCTCAGTTTTAGGGCATGACAGTAACGAAACCCAACAACACTCATCTCGATTGACCCAATCCATGAGACCACATCGTCTCAACACCTATGAACCATCTCATATTCTCCTTATGTGCACCATAGCATCACCAACCGATACACCCGTTTTGCAAGACCTTCCGTGAATCCGAAGCTACTTATTCCCTTCCTCCAATACTGCACCGCATAACCAATGATAACATAGAACATTCCAAGCCCCTTTTCATAGTCCACTGCAAAAGTTCAATACTTAACAATAACACGGACTCGAAATATTTAACCATATAAGACTAGGACCGTTGTTGAGAGTCACCCACTTTGACTTATCCCCAAATATGGTCAAACTCCAAGGCTCTGCTAGCACACGAACCCCCTTCAAAGAACCACCTGGCTGAATCACGTTTCTTGTACATCACATCTACACGAAGCATAAATCCCTAGTCTTCCCAAAGCCTGAACATGAATCGATATGGCCAATTGTAGCACACATTCCTCAAATCCTTTGCTCAAATCACCACTGATGTTCTCTTTCCTTAATCGTAATATCCCACCAATATGTCGATAACCAGAAACCTCACATGTAGACAACTATACAATCCAGTCATAGGAGGTGGGGCTCTCTCACTTAGCTTGAAGCTACCATTACATAACCCTGAAACCTACCAAGATTCCTTCTTCCTCACCGACATGACCTCGCGCAATCGACCCACCAAATTCCTTGAAATCTTCCTGTTAACCATTTCATGAATGCTTTGAATCCCTAGCCACCTTCACATGTTAGGCCTTATACCGGGTAGCCAGTAAAATTCTTCGCAGAAGCTTCGTCAGCACCACGCAACCGTTAACCTGCTCACTGAAAATAACCCACATATGGAAATTACATGCCGACATCTTCCGACAACGCTGCACCGAGTATAATTACCATGAAACCAATAAACCATCCTGAGCCTATGCTCATTCACCAGCTGTACAAGTCCGTTCACTCCTCATGGACATCAACTAAAGGTGTGACAATACATTCCAATCCAAAGTCATGTTGTTTCCTTCTTCATATCATGCAACTCCTTCCCGTCGTATCCAACCTTCCTCCGTATAACAGCCAATACTCCAAATTAACCCCAAATCACTCTAAACTTTCCTCAAAGCGCGCAGTTATCCTACCAAAAACCCCATATGCTACTCTTCCACTCTCCCACTTTGGTCAAACCCTCTCCTTTAAGCGACTTCTCGACTTCTGCTTTTCATACTTGACCTTCTCGCATTTCAACCATCACATAACACCTCCCACATGTCCTTCCTCATCCTTCGCTGCCCCAATTGTTGCCTCACATCCGAATGCATCCCTGTAGCTTTTGAACTAATAAATTACACCAACTCTAAGACTCCTAGAAGATCATCCATCTCGAGTCATCAACATTAGAATTACCCGTTCGATTCTGAAATTGCTACACTCCGCTATCTCTGACAACAGTTTCTCAGGCACCATTCCACAATACCCTGCCCTGAAGGCAATTCGATAGACCATAACACCGACGATCCTTAATGCATTCAACAAGGACAACGATGACACATCACAGATGAGAATTTCACCATGCTCGAAAATACCAAGTCTCGTTAACCCATCGACCCAAACCTGAGCATTCGTAGCCTGATTACCTTTCCTCCGCCGAAAATAAAATATTGAATCTCTGAATCAT
Organism: Nicotiana tomentosiformis; assembly: GCF_000390325.3. Taxonomy (NCBI): domain Eukaryota; kingdom Viridiplantae; phylum Streptophyta; class Magnoliopsida; order Solanales; family Solanaceae; genus Nicotiana; species Nicotiana tomentosiformis. Next base: position 20,713,820 of record NC_090819.1, read on the forward strand.
GCACTAAGTAAAACCACCCTTTGAATCATTCACTACCCCGACACGTAGACAAGTATCCTACCATTACATCAATGTTGTGCTATTATAACTCATAGATATCGTAGCAACCCGTGCATAGTCTTGAAACCATAGAAAATACCGATACTGAGCTGGAAGAAAAGAACATCCTTTCGCAAGGCGACGACATTAGCCAAATCGAATATGCAGGGAGAAACATCCTGCACTACATCTATAGTGCCATTTAAATTCATCGATTCCCAATTGATAACAAGCACTTCACGTCGCATAAGATTGAATAGGAAAGTAACAAAGGCAAAATCCTCAAAGGAAAGTAACGAGGGGTGCCTACGTGAACCTAGTGCTCTGATACCATGTTGTCACGACCCAAAATCCTTTAAAGGTCGTGATGGCGCCTAACACCACTGTCAAGCAAGGCAACAATAATTAATTAACTTAATTACTTATTTTAGTATTTTCAAATCGTAATTTCCTTCAATTAAATAGTAAAAGATAGGACTTACGGAGTAAATAATAATATTTCCGCAACTAAAATACTGAACATTCCATAACCACTCCTAAAACCCGGTGTTACAAGTGCATGAGCATTAACTAGGGAGTAAAATAAAATACAACATCTGTCCGGAATACAAATTAGACAAGAAAGATATAAATAACTCTGAAGGAGACTCTGCTGGCTGCGGATCGTAGTATAGAATGCAGCTTACCTGAGTCCCCGCAATAACTGCGCCTCTGTGCCAACAAGGCTACTAGACATATATGTACATGCACAAAAATGTGCAGTAAGTGTAGTATCAGTACGTAAATCAATGCGTACCCACATAATATCAATTATAATTGGTTCCAAAGATTTATCATGCGCAAATTGTGCCGAGGTCGTACGACCCGATCCAACATAATATTTAAACTTTGCACTGCCGAAGGTCGAATGGCACGAACCATAGATGCATCTATCTGCTACCGAGGCATTCATCCCGCTCCACAAAAGAGAAAATATATTTACAACAACCAATTCAAGATTTATTAAGGGCTGATTATTCAAGGGAATAGCAAATTCTCATTAACGGTCAAGAAAATAAAGTTTAACCTTTTACAATTCCTTTATCAAGTTTCAATATGATATAAGCATTTAAATTAACAAGTAGGGTACACCATTGTAAGTATAGCCTGGTATGGGTCCTAGACTACCCGGGCAATAGCATAATTAGTAGCTACGTACTGACTCTCGTCACGCCGTGCGTACGTAGCCCCCACAAATAGAAGCACATTTTCATTCAATTCGCCTATGGGGTTAATTCCCCCTTACAAGGTTAGAAAGGAGACTTAGCTCGCTCCTAAATTCCATAACTGGTTCCAAAGCCTTTCCAACAGCTCAAACCGATGCCCATCGCTCCAAAACTAGTCAATAGATGTGCAAATTAAATATATACTCTAATACTCATTATAATCCTATTTACAACAATTTCTAACTCCGTTCGAAAAGTCGATAAAATCACCCTCGGGCCGACATGCCCGGATTCCGAAGTTTCCGAAGATAAACATTACCCATGGCATCACGAACTCAAATATATAATTTACTCTCAATTCCATGCCCGAATTCATGGTCAAAATCCAAAAATATACGTTTCTAGGTTTTCCTTCAAAATCCCAAATTTCTACAAATTTTCATTCTTGAATCCATATAAAAACCATTTATTTATCTTGCAATGGATGGGAATAACTTACCTTGGCATAGATGATGAAAAAGCCCCAATTGAAGCTCTCCAAAAATCACCCAAGCAAGAGAGAATGGAGGAAAATGGACCAAAACCCCGTTCTTAAAGAACCCTCACTGCCCAACAACAATTTCCGCTTTTGCTGTCCAATAGCCACTCCTATGGCTCCGCACCTGCAAAAATCTCATCGCAGGTGTGGTACAAGCTCGGCCCAACAGTCCCCGCATTTGCGCCCCATGCAGCGTATCTGTGCTTCCGCTTCCGCGATCCTCATGTGCATCTGCACTCGCGCACCTACGCATTTGTGCCCGCTTCTGCGGCCCCAGGCCTTTTGGCCAACCTCCGCTTCTGCGCTTGCCCTGCCACTTTTGCGGCGTCGCACTTGCGTCCTTTTTTCCATAGGTGCAATTCTACGAGCAACCAGAAAATCCCAGCATTCCCTTAATTCAAAATTCGATCCGTTAAGTATTCGAAACTCACCCGAGGCCCCCAGGACCCCAACCAAACATACCAACAAGTCCTAAAACATCATACGAACTTAGTCGAGCCTTTAAATCACATCAAACAACCCTAAAAGCACGAATTATCTCCAATTAAATCTTAATGAACTTTGAAACTTCAACTTCTACAATCGATGCCGGAACCTATCAAATCACGTCTGATTGATCTCTAATTTTGTATACAAGTCATAATTGACATTACAGACCTAGTCCAACTTCCGAAATCAGAATCCGACCCCGATATCAAAAAGTCCACTCCCACTCAAACTTCTCAAAATTATCTAAATTTCTAACTTTCGCCAAATGACCCTAAAATGACCCACGAACCTCTAAATCCACTTCTGGACGCGCTCCTAAGGCCAGAATTATCATACGAAGCTATTCCCAGACTCAGAATTCCAAACAGACATTGATAACATTGAAATGCATATCAATCCAAATTTATGAAATTCTTCCAAATGCCAACCTTCCGTAATAAGCGCCGAAATACCCCCGGGTCATCCAAAACCCGATCCAGACATCCACCGAAGTCCGAAATTATCATGCAAACCTGTTAGAACCTTCAAATCTCGATTTCGAGGTCGTTTACTCAAAATCAACCCTTAGTCAATTCCCTCCAACTTAAAGCTTCTGAATTTAGAATTTTCTCACCAAATCAACTCCGAACTTCCCGAATTCTAATTCCGACCATACATTTAAGTCATAATATCTGAAGTGAAGCTACTCATGGCCTCAAACTGCCGAATGACGCACTAGAACTCAAAAACGAACGGTCGGGTCATTACACTTTTGGCAGAACCGGTCATCTAGAACACTGCATAGTCGACCCCATTGGTCTCAACAATACTTATGTTATGAAACACCTCATGGCAATGGTCTAATTAATCCTGTGGGTCCTCAGAAGGTGTACCATTGAAATGAACAGGAAAAAGCCTTGTAAACTTATCCAACCTCAACAAACGGGCCTATCCCCGGCCTTTGCCGCCACAACCGGCTGAACTACTCCAACTGGCTGGGCCGCTGAAGAATGATATAGGGGAGCCACCTGCTCTGAGGTGTGAAAAGAGGGAGTCTGTGCTCCTCGCCCAGCCTAAGAGACGGTTGGTGCCACAGGAAAAACACCGGTCTGGTCCACACTCTCCATAAGGCCCACCAAAGTGGACTAGAACGTCCTAAAGCACTGGAGTGACTATGAATCCCTCCGAGACTTGAGCTGGTCCGACAAGCACGGTCTGAGATGGGACCTCCTCCTCATGATCAATCTGAGGCTCCACTACGGGTGTTGCTGCTCTAGCTCTAGGCTGAGCTCTGCCTCTGGCTCAACCTCGGCCTCTGCCCCTGGTAGTAGCTACCATAGTGGGCTCCGACTCCTGTCTGGCTACAAATATTGTGCGTGTTCTCGCCATCTATGAGAGAACAAGAATAGAATGGTTCAATTATCAATGATTGAAATAAATCGCACGATAGAGAAAGAAAGAAGTGGAATGCTTCCTAAAACTCCATATCCTCTGGAAGATAAGTACAGACGACTTCGTACCGATCCTCTAGACTCAACTAAACTTTATCATGACTCGTGAGACCTAGGCAACTTAGTGCTCTGATACCAGTTTGTCATGACCCAGAATCTTATCCTGGGGGTCATGATCGAGCCTAACATCTACTTGCTAGGCAAGCAGACGTGAATAGAAAATTAACTGCTTTTAACAATTTTTGATAGGATATTAACAGTGAAAAAGGTACAAGTCTGAAGAATATTATAATAATAATAATAATATCGAACCACGCGCCTAAACATAACCCATAAACTGGTGTCACGAGTACTGAACATCTAGAGTGCTACGAACATGGTCTGAATAAAATACACTGTTTCGCAACTTAGAAAAAATATTAAAGATAGAAGGAAACGAGACTTTAGGACTACAAACGTTGTGCAGATGTACCTCAAGTCTCCATGAACCACTCGATTAGAGCAAATTTACTGAACGTCGCTAGGACCCACTCCGAAATCTGCACAAGAAGTGCAGAGTGTAGTATGACTACAACCGACCCCATGTACTTTGTAAGTGTCGAGCCTAACCTCGACGAAGTAGTGACGAGGCTAAGGCATGTCACTTACAATAACATGTACGTACTAATAATAATAATAACAAGGAAGGAAAAGCAGGAAATGAAAGTAAGGCAGATAATTTATGAAAATGAACTCAATTCTCGCAATCAAAGAACCCCAAATAATAGATCTCATAATTTCATATAAAAATGATGAAAGCCAACACAATAACAACAACGAATACAATACAAACAATCTGTTACGGTGCGCAACCCGATCACCGTACACACATAATCCTCCTTATTTAACCATAGCATCATTTATCAATATCAAGAATCACGTATAAAATCCGTTGCGGCGTGCAACTCGATCCCACTATATCATCACAATCAAATGTCATAATCCTCCGTTATTACACCATATCATCATTTATCAATATCAAGCATTACGTACACAACCGTTGTGGTGCGCAACCCAATCCCACCATATCATTATAATCGATATCAAAATCCTCCCTTATTCCACCATTTCTATTTATTATCCTTCCCATTGCGGCGTGCAACCCGATCTACAAACAATTTCAATAACCATAAACAATCCAATAATTCAATTTACAAGAATTTCTACAATCAAGAGTATGAGTACAATGCAATAAATGAACAATGTAAAAATCAAAGAATGCAACTAATATTATAAAAGAACAAGACAAGTCAAGTACATGACAATTAAGGTGAGCAAGTAAAACAGTTAAGGCAAGTAGCAATTAATCACGGAGTCATGAAAGGGACAAACAATTCAATACAAGAATAATTAATGACAAGTAACAAATTTGGACATAGAAAGCAATTAAAGCATGTAACAATTAAGGCATGGCATGAAATAGTTCATCAAATACGAGAAAATATGGAAATATTTATTTTGATGGCGTATTATCACGACCCGAGATTCCCACCTTCTGGACCGTGATGGCGCCTAACATTTCACTTGCTAGGCAAGCCAACATTAGAATAATATTAGCCATTTTAAAATAATTTTAAATTAATTAATAACAAAGAAACAAATACGAAAATAAAGTCTGAAATAAAGTGAATAATCCATAATAATAATGATGTCTAAAATACCATCCCATAACTGGTGTTACAAGTGCACGAGCTTCTAGAATAATACAAACAAGGGTCTGAATAAAAATAAAGATGTCTGAAAGAAAGCACACAACTAAAAATAAAGTAGAAGAGGACTTCAGAACTGCGAACGCCATGCAGTTATACCTCAAGTCTCCTGCGAATAGCTGAATCCGAGCAAATCTACTATACGCCGCTGGGACCAACTCCGGTATCTGCACAAGAAGTGCAGAGTGTAGTATGAGTAAAACCGACCCTATGTACCCAGTAAGTACCGAGCCTAACCTCGACGGAGTAGTGACGAGGCTAAGGCAGGTCACCTTACATTAACCTGTACATAATAATAATAATAATAATAATAATAATAATAATAATAATAATAATAATAATAATAATAATAATAATAATAATAATAACAATAATAGAAATAAAACATGTATCTCATTTCAACAGTTGAAGCCAACTCGACAGTCATAAACAATTATTATTTCAAGCAGTTTCCATTGCGGCGTGCAACTCAATCTCATAATATAGTCATATTCAATTTCATTGCGGCATGCAATCCGATCCCACATTATGTTCACATTCAATTCCGTTGCGGCATGCAACCCGATCCCAATATATCTTTTCAATCAATTCGGTTGCGGCGTGCAACCCGCTCCCCCAATATATTCATTTCAATCAATTCTGTTACTGCGTACAACCCGCTCCTCCAATAATAAAATTTACCAATTCTTATATAAGAAATTACTCCATTAAATGCAGCAATTGATATGAAATTATAAGACAACAAGCATAAAATAATTATGATTTATTTAGAAATAAATGATGGCAAGTAGTAATTAATTGTAGAAATTATGGAGGAAATAGGCAATTTAATAATTAGTATGCTAAATGTCAAGTAGCAATAAAGTCAATAAGCATATAGCAATTATAGCATGAATTCAAGGCATAATAATGAGCAAGGAATATGAGAGAAATAATTAATATAATAATTAATTCATGATTTAAAATAATTTATGATTTTTCAATAATTAGGCAAATAATTAATTTGACGACGTATAGACACTCGTTACCTCGCCTATACGCCGTTCACATGAATTTCACATAACAAATAATTCAAGGGTTCTATTCCCTCAATTCAAGGTTAATCATGACACTTACCTCGCTTTGCAACCCATTTCAATATTTCAATAAACCTTTGCCTCGCGAATTCATGTCCGAAAGCTTCAAATCTAGTTAAAGACAATTCAATATACTCAACAGGTATCGTAGGAATTAATTCCATATGAATTTACTAATTTTCTAGATTAAATTCGAAATTTATTTTAAAAATCAACAGTGGGACTCACGTCTCAAATCCCGGAAAAAAACTCACAATATCCAAATACCCGTTCCGATACGAGTTCAACCATATAAAAATTATCGAATTCCGACATCGGATTGACCTTCAAATCTTCATTTTACATTTTTGGAAGATTTTATAAAAATCTGATTTTCTTCCATAAATTCACGGATTCATGATGTAAATGAGTATGGAATCATGAAATATAATCAATATAGGATAAGGAACACTTACCCCAATGATTTCTCGTGAAAATCGCCCAAAGGTTGCCTAAATCCGAGACTCAAAACTCAAAAATGAGTAAAAATGGTAAAACTCCCCGTTTTATTGGGGGTTTATGTCTGTAGTGCCACAGGTGGCGTGGGGCGCTACCTGTGGCGCCATTTCCAGAACCTCCAGAAGTCCCAGCGCCAGGGATAGCGCCCCACGCTACCCTATATGTTGACGATGACGGGAAATATTTCCCGACACGGAAATATGCATCTCTCTCATACGATGTCTGAATTCAACGATTCTTTTTGCTATGGCTCTGAAATTTCAATACGTATCTAAGACTTCAATCAAAACTGAATTTGGAGCTAATTTTCTTAATGTGATACTACTTATTCTTGAAGAAATGAGGTCGAAATATTCTAGAATATCCAAATTAAATTCTGTTAACCATCCCAAATTCACCCGAGGCCCTCGGGACCTCAACCAAATATTCCAACAAGTCTCGTAACATAATACGGACTTACTCAGTGTCTCAAATCACGTCAAATAACGTCAAAATTACAATTCACTCCTCGATACAGACTTATGAGTTTCAAACTTTTCACACTACAAAACCTGTGCCGAAACGTATTAAATGAATCCAGAATGATTTCAAATTTGGTGCACAAGTCATAAATGACATAACAGAGCTATTCCGACTCTCGGAATCTCAATCCGAGTCCGATATCGATAAAGTCAAATTCACGGTCAAACATTAGAAATCTTTAGCCTCTAGATTTCTAGTTTCCGTTAAATGGCGATAATTCGAGGTAGGGACCTCCGAATTCGATACGCCCAAGTCGCAAATCACGATACGGAGCTATCGGAACTGTCGAAATACTGATCCAGGTCTGTTTGTTCAAAACATTGATCGAAGTCAACTTAAATGAGTTTTGAAGCTCTATTTCACATTTTAATCAATATTTCACATAAAAACTTTCTGGAAAAATTTACGGACTGCACCCACAAGTCGAGGAATGATAAATATAGATTTTCGAGGTCTTAGGCCACATAAATGAATGTTTAAATTAAAGATGATATTTTGGGTCATCACATTCTCCACCTCTAAAACAAACGTTTGTCCTCAAACGGAATTCGAAAAGTACCTGAGCTGGTGAAAAGATGTGGATATTTACTCCGCATGTCCGACTCAGACTCCCAGGTAGCTGCCTCAATCGGCTGACCTCTCCATTGCACCCGAACTAAAGGATAACTCTTAGATCTCAATTGTCGGACCTGCCAGACTAGAATAGCTACCGGCTCCTCTTCATAAGTCAAATCTTTGTCCAATTGAACTGAGCTAAAATCTAATACATGGGACGGATCGCCATGATATTTTCGGAGAATAGACACATGGAACACCGGATGAACTGTTGATAAACTAGGTGATAGTGCAAGCTTGTATGCTACTTCACCCATCCTTTCAAGAATTTCAAAGGGTCTGATATACCTAGGGCTCAGCTTTCCCTTCTTTCTGAATCTCATTACACCTTTCATAGGTAAAACCCGGAGCAATACTCTTTCTCTTGCCATGAATTCAATGTCACAAACTTTACGGTCGGCATAACTCTTTTGTCTAGACTGAGCTATGCGAAATTGATCCTGAATAACCTTGACCTTATCCAAGGCATCCTATACCAAATCGGTACCCAACAACCGAGCCTCTCCCGGTTCAAATCAGCCAACTGGCGAACGACATCGCCTCATGCTTCATATGTAGCCATCTGAATGCTCGACTGGTAATTGTTATTATAGGCAAACTCCACAAGTGGCAAGAACTGATCCCAAGAACCTCCAAAGTCTATAACACTTTACGGTCGGCATAACTCTTTTGTCTAGACTGAGCTATGCGAAATTGATCCTGAATAACCTTGACCTTATCCAAGGCATCCTATACCAAATCGGTACCCAACAACCGAGCCTCTCCCGGTTCAAATCAGCCAACTGGCGAACGACATCGCCTCATGCTTCATATGTAGCCATCTGAATGCTCGACTGGTAACTGTTATTATAGGCAAACTCCACAAGTGGCAAGAACTGATCCCAAGAACCTCCAAAGTCTATAACACAAGCGCGAAGCATATCTTCCAATATCTGAATAGTACGCTCTGACTGCCCGTCTGTCTGTGGATGAAATGTTGTACTCAACTTAACCCGCATGCCTAACTCACGCTGTACAACCCTTTAGAAGTGTGAGGTGAACTGCGTACCTCAATCTGAAATAATAGACACGGGCACACCGTGAAGGCAGACAATCTTGCGGATGTAAATCTCCGCTAACCTCTCTGAAGAATAGGTAACTATTACTGGAATGAAATGTGCTGACTTGGTCAACCTGTCCACAATGACTCATACTATGTCAAACTTTCTCTGAGTTAGTGGGAGTCCAACAACAAAATCCATAGTGATATGCTCCCACTTCCACTCAAGAATTTCTAACTTCTGAAGCAAACCACTAGGTTTCCGATGCTCGTACTTAACTTGCTGACAATTCAAACACCGAGCTACATATGCCAATATATCCTTTTTCATTCTTCTCCACCAATAATGTTGCCGTAAATCTTGATACATTTTGGCGGCACCCGGATGAAAAGAATACCGGGAACTGTGGGCCTCTTCAAGAATTAAATCACGAAGCCCATCCACATTAGAAATAAATATACGACCTTGCATCCGGCAAAACTCCATCATCTCCCACAGCAACCTGCTTGGCACCACCGTGCCGCACCGTGTCCTTAAGGATAAGCAAATGGGGATCATCATACTGCTGCTCTCTGATTCGTTCATACAAGGAAGACCGAGCGACTGTGCAAGCTAGAATCTGATTGGACTCTGAAACATCTAACCTCACGAACTGATTGGCCAAAGTCTGAACATCGGCAGCTAATGGACTCTCACCAACCAGAATATACTCAAGGATGCTCATACTCACAACCATTATACTCAAAGCATCGGCCACCACATTGGACTTTTCGGGGTGATACAAAATGGTGATATCATAGTCTTTCAACAATTACAACCATCTTCTCTGCCTCAAATTGAGATATTTTTGTTTGAGCAGATACTGTAGGCTATGATGATCAGTAAATACCTCACACGAGACACCATAAAGGTAATGCCTCCAAATCTTCAGCGCAAGAACAATGACTGCCAATCCTAAGTCATGAACAGGGTAATTTTTCTCATGAACTTTCAACTACTGCAACGCATATGCAATCACTTTGCTATCTTGCATTAATACTGCACCAAGCCCAATGCGAGATGTATCACAATACACCATACAAGATCCTGAACCTGTGGGCAATACCAACACTGGCGTCGTAGTCAAAGCAGTCTTGAGCTTCTGAAAGCTCAACTCACACTCGTTTGACCATCTGAATGGGGCACTCTTTTGGGTCAACTTGGTCAATGGAGATGCTATAGATAAGAACCCTTCCACACACCGACTATAATAACCTGCCAAACCCAGGAAACTCCAGATCTCTGTAGCTGAAGTAGGTCTAGGTCAATTATGAACTGCCTCAATCTTCTTAGGATCCACTTTTATGCCTTTAGCGGATACTACATGCCCCAAAAGGTAGCCGAGTCTAGCCAAAATTCACATTTTGAAAATTTGGCATATAACTGATTATTCTTCAACGTCTGAAGCACAATCAGAAGATGCGGCTCATGCTCCTCTCGACTGCTGGAGTAAATCAAGATATCATCAATGAATACAACCACAAAAGAATCCAAATAGGGCTTGAATACCCGGTTCATCAAATCCATAAATGATGTTGGGGAATTTGTTAGCCCAAATGACATCACTAGGAACTCGTAATGCCCATACCGAGTCCGAAAAGATGTCTTTGGAACATCGGATGCCCTAATATTCAACTGATGGTACCCAGAACTCAAATCAATCTTTGAAAAGACCTTGGCACCGTGAAGCTGATCGAATAAGTCATCAATTCTTGGCAATGGATACTTGTTCTTTATAGTAGCCTTGTTCAACAGCCTATAATCTATACACATCCGCATTGAATCATCTTTCATCTTCATAAACAACCTGGTGCACCCCAGGGCGAGATGCTAGGTCTAATGAATCCCTGGTCAAGCAAGTCTTGTAACTGCTCCTTCAATTCCTTTAGTTTCGGCGGGGCCATATGGTATGGGGGAATAGAAATGGGCTGGGTGCCAGGAGCCAAATCAATACAGAAGTCAATATCTCTGTCGGGTGGCATCCCCGACAAATCCGCAGGAAATACATCTGGAAACTCACGGACAACTAGGACTGAATCCATAGAAGTAATATCCATACTGGGATCGCGGATATAAACCAAATAAGCTAGACACCCCTTCTCGTCCATACGCCGAGCTTTTACATAAGAGATAACCTGGCTGGTGGAATGGCCAAGGGTCCCTTTCCACTCTATTCGAGGTAACCCCGGCATGGCTAAGGCCACCGTTTTGGCGTGATAATCCAATATAGCATGATAAGGTGACAGCCAATCCATACCCAAGATGATATCAAAATCTACCATATCAATAATTAGAAGATCTATGCTAGTCTCAAGACTCCCGATAGACATGATTTACGACAATAGAATCTCCCACCGGTGTGTACACACACACAAAAGCACTCAGAGAATCACGAGGCACAACTAAATATTAAGTAAAGTAGGAGGACATATAGGAATAAGTAGATCCTGGATCAAATAAAACTGAAGCATCTCTATGGCAAACTGGAACAATACTTGTGATCATGATATCGGATGACTCGGCCTCAGGCCTAGCTGGAAAAGCATAAAATCGGGGATGGTCCCCACAACTCGGAGTTGTATCTCTAGGACGGCCCCTAATTGGCTAGCATCCACCTCTAACAACCTGACCTCCACCTCTAGCTGTCTAACCTTTGCCCCTAGCAGGCCGGACGGGCGGTGGAGCAACCACTATCGATATGATGGCATGAGAATACCGCTGAGATATGTTGCTCGACAACCTAGGGAAATACCTCCTGATGTGACCAATGTTCCCACACTCATAACACCCACCCTGTTGTCATGGCTGCTGAAGCTGAAATTGATCTGAATGGGTCGGATAGCCGCCATAGTGACTTTGGAGTGGTGGTGCACTAAATGCTGGCTGTCCAGGGTAAGGAACATAAGGACCTTGACTCCCAGAAGCACCGTGAGAAGTTTGAAGTGTTGAATTAAATGGCATGGGAGGATGACCCTTACCATAAGTACTCCTGCCTCCAGATGAGGCGCCTCTAAAATTACCGGAATGACGGGGCCTCTTATCAGACGACCCTCTCTCCTGTGAAAGAACCATCTCGATCCGCCTGACAACATTAGCAGCCGTCTGAAAATAAATCTCACTCCCGGTCTCCTTGGTCATCTGTAGCTTGATAGGTTGAACGAGTCCATCAATGAACCTCCTCACCCTTTCTCTCTCTCTCGGTAGGAAGCAGAAGAAGATCATGACGGCTAGATCCACAAAATATGTCTCATACTGAGTGACTGACATACTGCCCTGCTGGAGACGCTCAAACTGCTTGCGGTAATCCTCTGTCAATGTGATAGGGAGGAACTTCTCTAGAAATAGCCGTAAGAATTTCTCCCAAGTAAGTGCAGGCGAACCAACTGGTCTAGTAAATACATAATCTTTCCACCACCTCTTGGCGGAACCAGTCATCTGAAATAGAGCAAAATCAACCCCATTGCTTTCGACTATCCCCATGTTCTGCAATACTTCATAGCAGCGGTCAAGAAAATCCTATGGGTCCTTAGAAGGTGTACCACTGAAATAGATTGGAAATAGCTTGGTAAACTTGTCCAACCTCAACAAAGCCTCAAAAGATAAAGCAGGCCTATCACCGGCCTGTGCTGCAACAACTGGTTGAACTAGCCCAACTGGATAGGCTACCGGAGCATGATACTGGGGAGTTGTCTACCCCGGAGCGGGAGTAGTGGGAGTTTGTAATCCTCCCACATCCTGTGAGATGGCTGGTGCCACTGGAAATGTACCATTCTGGGCCACACCCTTCATAAGGCTCACCAAACGGACTAGAGTGTCTTGAAGCACTGAAGTAGCTATGAATCTTTTCGGGACCTGAACTGGTCCAACAGGTACCGTCTGAGTTGAAACCTCCGCTTCTAAATCCCACAGGTATCTCATTTCAAAAGTTGAAGCCGACTCGACAGTCATAATCAATATTAGTTCAATCAGTTTCTATTATGGCGTGCAACCTGATCCCACAATATATTCATATTCAATTCCGTTGCGGCGTGCAACCCGATCCCACATTATATTCACATTCAATTCTGATGCGGCGTGCAACCCAATCCCAATATATCTTTTCAATCAATTCTGTTGTGGCGTACAACCCGTTCCCCCAATATATTCATTTCAATCAATTCTGTTACAGCGTGCAACCCGCTCCTCCAATAATAAAATTTACCAATTCTTATAAAGAAAATTACTCCAATAAATGCAACAATTAATATAAAATTATAAGACAACAAGCAGAAAATAATTATGATTTATTTAGAAATAAATGATGGCAAGTAGCAATTAATTATGGAAATTATAGAGGAAATAGGCAATTTAATAATTAGTATGCTAAATGTCAAGTAGCAATTAAGTCACATAAATCAAATAAGCATATAACAATTATAGCATGAATTCAAGGCATAATATTGAGCAAGGAATATCAGAGCAATAATTAGAATAATAATTAATTCATAATTTAAAATAATTTATAATTTTCAAAGAATTAGGCAAACAATTAATTTGACGGCGTATAGACATTTGTCACCTCGCATATACGTCATTCACATGAATTTCATATAACAAATAATTCAAGGGTTCTATTCCCTCAGAGTCAAGGTTAACCATGACACTTACCTCGCTTCGCAACCAATTTCAAGATTCCAATAAACCTTTACCTCACAAATTCGTGTTCAAAAGCTTCAAATCTAGTCAAAAATAATTCAATATACACAACACGTGTCGTAGGAATTAATTCTATATGATTTTCCGGATTAAAATCAGAAATTCATTTTAAAAATCAACAGTGAGGCCTACGTATCTAATATCGAAAAAACTCACGAAATCCGAACACCGTTCCAATATGAGTTCAACCATACAAAAATTATCGAATTCCGACATCAGATTGACCTTCAAATCTTCATTTTATATTTTTGAAAGATTTTATAAAAAACTGATTTTTCTTACATAAATTTACGGATTCATGATGTAAATGAGTATGGAATCATGAAATATAATCAATATAGGATAAGGAATATTACGCCCTATATTTTCCTACGTAAAAGTGCATCGTAAGCAAACTAATGTAGGACCAAAAATGAGATAATATTTGGAAGTATATAAAGTAAGTTAATCATGTTACCTCAAAGGTTACAAATATTGAAGATCATGAACAACAAGTACAAAGAGGGTTGGAAGGTTCAGAAGCTAAAGGAATTGAAGAAAACAATGTTTCGTCGAAAGTCGACAAGTTGGGAATGTTATAACATATACCTTTGGGGTGAGACTAGGGTGATTAACATGATAATGAAATTATGTTATGATTTATATTAGTCGTATGACAGCCGTGTGTTATGTTTTGAAGTCAAACGAGTTGTGGAACAAAATTCGATGAAAGTCATCACAAGTTACGTTCATAAGTTTTACTGAAACTTTTGGTTAAATGTAACTGCGATTTTATCCCAATATACTTAGAGTTACGGAGCATTCCTCCCATAAAATTGAAGATCTATGAGTCTACTTTCTAATGAATTAAACCGTTTGTCAATACGACATCAAAGTAGAGAGATATGGGCATTTTTGCTAGACTGCACAAGCTGCTAGGTGACAAGTACGTGTGTCACCTACTTGCTTAAATGAGAGCCCAAAAATGGGCCATTTCAGGTCGTCAAAAGAGGCCTTTTAAAGGCATATTTTCTTCATATATTATACTGAAAATATGGCATAATAATCAGACATAAGCTCTGCAAAAATCCTCCTAAATAAGTTCTAATTAGAGGTAAAACCTAGAGTTTGAAGAACCAAGATAGGAGCTGAGTTATCCAACAAATAAGATGAGTTTACTTCTCTCTTTCATCCATTTTATTCTGCTGTAAATTCATGGTAAGTCGTTCTATAATTGTAAGAACTCACGGAAGGGTGATCGGAAGGCCATGAGTTCAAGTTATTCACTTGTAGCGGACTGTTTTATGGACTGTTTTGTGTTGCTGTTGGGCTGCTTGTTTTACTACTGTTTTGTCATGTTTTGGAGGAGGAAGGGGGTGGATAAATACCATATAAATGTAGGGTGGTGGGCTGGTCATTCGTCGTAACATTTCCGGGTCGTTTGACACTACTACGGTGGTCATTTTGTGTATGAAGAGATTGAGGTGTGTTGGGCTGTTTTGTACTATTTGATGGTGTATAAATGGCTGTAAAATAATGTATATATGTTGTTATTGTTGTGTTCTTGGGATGTTGGTGTTATCTTGAATTTGGAGGAATTAGGGATTATAGAGGAGATACTGCCCGTTTTAATACATAATAAGCTTGTCGTTCGGTGTGCGATAGTTGTACCTTTCGTAACTTAATGATAGTATTATTATTGTTGTTGTAGATTAAGGTGCGAAGAGGTGAGTTCAACTTGGTGATTGTAAAGATTGCGAAAAGGTATGTTAAGGCTAAACTTCTCCTT
This sequence comes from Nicotiana tomentosiformis, assembly GCF_000390325.3. Lineage (NCBI taxonomy): Eukaryota > Viridiplantae > Streptophyta > Magnoliopsida > Solanales > Solanaceae > Nicotiana > Nicotiana tomentosiformis. Next base: position 20,729,522 of record NC_090819.1, read on the forward strand.
CATTTTGGCATGATCCTGTAACTACATGAGTTTGATAACGAGACATAAAGAGAAGTTCGTATTCCTTAACCTATGTACATTATCCTAGTCTCACAAGTTATAGTATTCTCCCTTATCGGGACATTATATTCAGTTAACTATTATTTTCTTCCAGTCAAGAGAGTAGGATATATATATATATATATATATATATATATATATATATATATATATATATATATATATATACAGTATTACAGTACTTTCACCACCATCGAGCTATAATTGATGGGCAGGCCTCTATTGGGCAACATTTGATCAGATGGTAAGTTATATACGGAGCCTACTATGGCCGAGCGCCTATGAGCGATCCCAGAATGGCCGAGATACAGAGTCTAGTATGGCCGAGTGCTTATGAGCGAGCCTACTATGGCTGAACAGTTACAAGTTCCGAGCCTTATAGGGCCGGATATTTATTTTACTTACTATATTGAGGGAGTTGAGTCAGTATCAGCAGGTAAGTATATCTCCAGATCATCTTTGACCCCCAGTTACTTTCAGTTATCATATTATCAGTTCAGTTTCAGTTTCAGCTTTCAGTTACTTTATTACCTTATATACTCGGTATATTATTTTGTACTGATGTCCCTTTACTAGGGGCGCTGCATTTCATGCGTGCAGGTTCAGACAGATAGATGGGTAAACCTCCTCAATAGGTGTTGCCCGACTTCAGCCTTATCGGTAAGCTCCACGTCCTTTAGAGTTGCCGGGTCTAGAGTTTTGTGTACATCCTATGTATATCTGTATATATGTTATGGGTAGGTCGGAGCCCTGTTCCGATCACAGTACATCCATCAGTAGAGGCTTGTAGACATAATCAGCCAGTTAGTGTAGTATGTTGGGTTTGTAGGCCTTTTATGTATATTTCGTTGGTTTGTCAGTTGTAGTAGTTATGATTGCCTTGTCGGCCCAGCGTTATATTGATGTTTAGTCAGCGTTAGTTTCCTTTCAGTTTTATATTTTGCTTCACAAATTGTCATGCAATGTGTCCCCATGGCCAATGTATGACATTATATGTTCAGAGTCCCTTAGTCGCAAGTTGGTACGCAAGGTTAGGTGAGGCACCGGGTGCCGGTCTCGCCCCCCCAGGTTCGAGGCGTGACAAACTTGGTATCAAAGTAGTTCTATCTTAGGGAGTCTACAAGTCATGTCTAGTAGGGTCTTGTTTATAAATGTGTTGTGCACCACGTTATATAAGCAGGGAACTACAGGGCATTTAGGAGTTGGTTACCCTTATTTCAAATCTAAATCGTGCTATAGAACTGAGTTATAGGAAATTTGAGTTAAAGATACATTTTGGTGTTTGCATGCACAGATGACGGTGACTAGGAAGACTACGGCTAGCCAGAGGAGAGATACAGCAGCAGGTGAGGGGACCAGCAGGGTACCCCCAGTAGATGGGGCCCAGTCTGAGGCCCAAGGCGAGACCCCTACTCAGCCATTACCGGTTCCTCTACAACCTGAGGAGATTCCTAGGGATACAACACATGCAATTTTCCCTCCACTTCCATCAGATCAGGACTTGAAGAGTGCGGTGCATTTGTTGACACAGTTGGTAGTTACCCAGCAACATTCTAGGGCATTAGCTAGTGCAAGATCTTCTGAGGGGTCTGGTAGTTCAAGGGTCCGAGAGTTTATTGCTTTGAGTCCTCCAGAGTTCACGGGGACAGATCAGAGGGAGGACCCGCAGGATTTCATTGATCAGCTTCATAGGATTTTTCGGGTTATGCATGCCACGGAGAAAGAAGCAGTTGAGCTAACAGCTTTTCGACTCCGAGATATAGCCATCCTTTGGTACGAGGGATGGGAGAGGTCGAGGGGACTGATGCACCTCCAGCTATTTGAGAGAACTTTTCAGATGCCTTCCTTGACCAGTACTTACCGCGGGAGATCCAATAGGCTCGAGTCGATCAGTTTCTAGCCCTCAAGCAGGGCAATATGAGTGTTCAAGAGTATAGTCTCTGTTTTGACTCATTAGCCAGATATGCACCATCCATAGTTGCTACTATGCTGGACAGGATTCACTAGTTTATAGCAGGGTTGGACCCAGAGTTAACCGAGGCATGTGCCACCGCTACATTGTAGGATAGTATGGATATCCTGGATTCAGGCATTCGCCCAGAATATAGAAAGGGGTAGGCGACTGCAGCAGGGTACAGAGAGGGCTGAGCAAGGGCAACGTAAGAGGATGAGAATTCCCAGGTCTCAGGAGCAATCTCGGGGTAGTTATAGGCCCCAGTACTTCGGACAGGCCACCTAGGCCTCCGCCACCTCAGTTACAGGGTTAAAGGTATGACCGCTATACTCAGTCAGGACCAGGTGAGAGCTCACAGCCATTGGGTTTGCAGCGACAGCGAGGTTCTGCCCAGACAATGTCATTTCCGCCGCAGTGTGACATCTGTGGTAGAGTAAATTTTGGCCAATGCCGAGCAGGTTTTGATGCTTGCTATACATGTGGGCATCCGGGGCATATGATGCGAGATTGTCCAAATAGAGATTCTGGGGGAATGGCACAACCAGCGATTTTGGCAACAGGATCATCTATGTCCGTGCATCCTTCAGGGCGTGAGTCTCAGTCTTCGGCTGGTAGAGGTCGAGGCAGAGGTAGAGGTTCTAGTTCAGGTGGTAATCAGAATCGTATCTATGCTTTAGCGGGTCAACAGGACCAGGAGTCTTCACCAAATGTTGTGACAGGTATATTGACCATGTGCTCTCATGATGCTTATGCCTTGATAGACCCAGGATCTACTTTATCGTATATTACCCCATTTGTCGCGGGGAAGTTTGGTATAGTGCCTGAAATATAAGTGATCCTTTTTCGGTATCTACGCCGGTTGGAGAATCGATTATTGCTAGACAGGTTTACCGAGGTTGTACGGTGACAGTTTGTTGTCATCAGACCTGAACTGACTTGTTGAGCTAGAGATGATGGATTTTGATGCTATCATGGGCATGGATTGGTTGGCAGCTTGTTATGCCACAGTTGATTGCCGAGCAAAGGCAGCCAGATTTCATTTTCTGGGTGAGACAATCCTTGATAGGGTAGGTAATACAATGGCACCCAGAGGTAGGTTTATTTTCTATGACTCCAAAATTTCAATACGGATCTAATGCTTCAATCAAAACTGAATTTGGATCTCATTTGCTTAATGTGATACCACTTATTCTTAAAGAAACGAGGTCGAAACATTCTAGAATATCCAAATTAAATTCCGTTAACCATCCGAAATCTACCCGAAGCCCTCGGGACCTCAACCAAATATTCCAAATAGTCTCATAACATAATACGGACTTACTCGGGGTCTCAAATCACTTCAAATAATGTCGACATTACAATTCACTCGTCTATTCAGACTTATGAGTTTCAAACTTTTCACATTACAAAACCCGTGCCGAAACGTATTAAATGAATCTGGAATGATTTCAAATTTGGTGCACAAGTCATAAATAACATAACAGAGCTATTCCAACTTTCAGAATCTCAATCCGAGTCCGATATCGATAAAGTCAAATTCACTGTCAAACTTTGGAAATCTTTAGCCTTTAGATTTCTAGTTTTCATTAAATGGCGATAAATCGAGATAGGGACCTCCGAATTCGATTCCGGTCATACGCCCAAGTCCCAAATCACTACACGGACCTACCAAAACTGTCAAAATACTGATCCGGGTCCATTTTCTTAAAATTTTGACCGAAGTCAACTCAAATGAGTTTTGAAGCTCTATTTCACATTTTAATCATTTTTTCATATAAAAGATTTTCGGAAAAATTTTCGGATTGCGCTCGCAAGTCGAGGAATGATAAATAGTGCTTTTGGAGGTATTTGGACACATAAATGAATGTTTAAATTAAAGATGACATTTTGGGTCATCACACGTATATACACTCGTCACCTTGCATATACGTCGTTTCACACATAATTCGCATAACATATAGTCCAAGGGTTCCTAATTCCCTCATATCAAGGTTGAATCCAACACTTACCTCATTCCGCAATCAAATCAAAGCTCAACCGGGGCCTTTCCTCTAAAATTCTCCTCCAAACCAATTTAATCTAACCAAAATCGACTTAATATCATCAAACAGTGCTAGGGAAATCAATTACAATAGATAAAGCTAAGATCTTTACAATTTTTTTAAAAAGTCAATAAAAGTCAACCCGAGGCTTGCCCGATCAAAACCCGGTTTCAATGGTAGATTTCGACTACCCATGACCCCACGAGTTCATATATGTGATTAGTTTCAAAATCCGAGTCCAAATCCACTCTCAAAACTCAATTTCTTATTTTTTAAAAACTTGACAAGGTCTCATAATTTTTTCACTTTGATTCACATGATTTTGATGTTAAAATCTAAGACATATTGATGGAATATGATTAGAAATAGATTAGAATCACTTACCCAAAGTTTGTAGATGAAAATCCATCTTCCAAATCGCCTCCTACCGAGTCTAGGGTTCAAATATGAGAGAATGAGTTCAAAACCCCGTCTCCCAGCCCTTTAACCAGCTAGAGATGTCACATTAGTGATACAGGGTTCGCATTTGCGAACCCTCATAATTGCGGACCTGGTCTCACGTTTTCGAACATTGACATCGCAATTGCAAATTGGTGGGTCATCGTAAAAGCGAACAATTGTTCGCAAAAGCGAACTAAGCATAATCTTGTTAACTTCACAAATGCGAAGGGGAGGTCGCAATAGTGACAACTATCGTCTTCTGGCACCTTCGCAAATGCAACCCCGGTGTTCGCATTTGCGACACCGGAGCACCAGACACCAGATTTTCTACATTGTTAGTTAAAACCTCTCTAGAACATGTCCGAAACTCATCTAAAAATATCATACAAACTCGCTCGCGCGATCAAAATACCATAATAACACCTAAAACTACGAATCTGACATCAAAATATATGGAATTTTCAAAGAAACTCAAGAACTTGCAAATTTACAACCGGATGTCTGAATCATGTCCAATCAACTCCGTTTTACACCAAAATTTGCAGGCAAGTCATAAATAGTGAAATGGACATATTCCAAGTTCAGGAACAAAAATCCAAACCCGGTAGAAAAAAAGTCAACCTACGATAAAAATTTCTTTAAGCCTTCAAATTACTAGTTTTTGAACAAATCATGTTAAATCAAGTTATGGACTTCCGAATTCGATTCCAGGCATACGTCCAAGTCCCAAATCATAATCCGGACCCACCGGGACTGTCAAAATACAGATCCGGGTCCATTTACATAAAATATTGACCACAACTCAAATCATTTTAAAGGTAAAATTTTATATTTTCTTCAATTTTCCACATTAAAACTTTCCGAAACATGACACGGACTGCGCACGCAAATCGAATATCACTAAACGGAGTTAGTCAAGGTCTTGGAACATGGTAATAAAGAATAAAACTCAAAATGACCTATCAGGTCATTACATAACTAAGCCCAACAATGTAAAATAAAAGAAGGTGACAAAATATCACCTTGCTTAGATCTCTTCCAGCTCCGTCTCTGCAATTTCACTCCAAGTAACTTTTTTTTCCATTTAGTATTTTAGTTCTAGATAGTAGATTCTTATTGAACTTCCTTAACTTCATGTTGCCTTGAGTTATAGTGTTGGAATTTTTACCTTTCAATTTTAGAAGTGAAATTTGGTTAGAAGAATAATTTTAAATTTGAGCAGATCATTTCTATTTCACAACTAATGCATACAAATACCATTTCTTGTCATATTTTGTTCCATATTGTGATAGTGCATTATAATGGAAAGAGAAAATATGGATTTGTACAAAAAAAGGTGGTACTATTTTTGTGTGGGAAGAAATTTTTGTGTTTTCCCTGATTTATGCTGTGAGCACCTAATTTCTTTAACCCATAATAATCCATAACACATATATATTTTGGGAAAAAAGAGATAGGATATATGCCATTAAAATAGAATTGGATAACCTTAATATCTTAGAATATTTACTTTAAAGTGAGTTGCTCGCCAACTCTTGGATAATCAATGATAAAGTTTTTGTGCAATTATAGATGAATCACTATGCTTTGTTCATATTCTGCCACGTATATCCTTTATCTCTTTTCTGACTTGATTAAGCATCTATGAATCTCATGAACATATTAAAGAATTATATAATTTTATTTATGTAGGATGTCAACTAACCAAACACCTAAGGTTAGAAAACCATACACCAAATGGAGTGAAGTTCAAGACGAACATTTCATTTATTTTATCGCTGAACAAGTTAAGTTAGGAAGAACGCAACAAGGTGGCTTAGCAACCAAAGGATGAGATGGTTTATAAAGAGAAATGAATAACTTATATGTGGACAAATTAGATAAGACGAAAAAATAATAACCGTTGAAATTAACAAGCCTTCCAAATGTAGAATGTACAACAAAATCATATCGAGTTACCACACCTCATATTCACATTTAACAAATCACAATCACAATTTTTCTTATATCGCCGTGTGAGCCTTGCATATATTTTTGAAAATATTTTTCCCGAAATAGTTTCATGCGCTTTAGCCCCCTTATCTCACCGCATGGCTTCAAGTAATTCCCTTACTAGCAACACACGTATAAATCCCACCTTATCTCGCCACATGTACATCAACCCCTATCTTTATACCACTGCATACACATCAATATCATAACACAATAATCAACTCACACCACACGTGCCCATATGAGACAACATTTTCAAAATCAATAATACCAATGTTACCACAATACATAACCCACGACTCAACCATAATATGTACAAGAAGCTCAATATCAACAAAATAAATGAGAAACAACTCTACAAAGAAAGATATCTCGATAACCAACAACTCACCATCAATGTATTAATAGCTTTCACAACTACAACTTCAATAACTGACAATAAAGGTATTCCCATAAAATGACAACTTCTAATTCAAGTGAATAATATAAGCTTAATGAAGGAGATAGCATGAGATAGCAGCTAAATGCATAAGAATAACTCAACAATGAAAAGAATAGCGTGTAATGACAACTACAAATAAAGGCATATAAGAGAAACCTCGACAATGGAAACTAGCACATGTAATAATAATTTCAAATAAGGTATGCAGGATAAACTTGACAACAGAAGATAGAACAAATAATTATAACTTCAATTAAGTGCTTAAAAGTAACCTAAGAGTCTACACCCATCAAATACCACATATAAGCTCGTGTACACACTCGTCACCTCATGTACACGTCTTCCATATAATTCAAATAATACAATTATACCAAATTCTACGGGGTGGTTTTCCTACTAAAAAGTTAGGCAAGATACTTACCTCAAACAAGCTAAATCAATATACTAATAAGCCCTTCCGACGTAAATCCACTTCCGGGCGGCTTGAATGTAGCCAAAATAACTTAATATCATAAACAAAAGACACAGAAAATAATTTCGGATAATAAAGATTCGATCCTTAACTAAAATAAAAAAGTGTCACCACCCCAAACTCCCACCGTAGAATGTCGTGATGGCACCTAGTCTCTAAGACTAGATAAGCCAATTACTATAATAATTAAACCAATTATTAACAATGCTAAATTGAAACAGAGTTTAATATAAATACCGATACAAGAGTGAAATGAGCCTACACGACAATAATCATAACAACTTCCCAAGATTGGTAATACAGAGTCACGAAATCTAGTTAAGTACTTGGAAAGATCTCAAAGATCGAAATACAATATTGTTCAAGTGACAATCTGACAGTACCATATAAGGAAAGAACTCCAAGGGATTGCAACGACCAAGCAGTTCTACCTTGAATCCTTGCGATCAACAAGCTAACTCTACCCCGAGTCTGATATCTCTAATACTTGGCTCTGCACAAAAATGTGCAGAAGTGTAGTATGAGTACACCACAGTCGGTACCCAGTAAGTATCAAGACTAACCTTGGTGGAGTAGTGACGAGGTACAAATCAAGACACTAACTAGACAAAATAACACGTGCAGTATAGAAGTATAAAGCTAATAATGGAAAGCAGGAATCGGTAAATGGCAACAAGATCAACACGTTATATAAAATAGTAAGGCAATAGGAACTTCAAGAAAGTACCGTTGAAACCAAATAAGGAACACAATGACAACCAATAAATCAAGTCTTTCTAACACGAGGTTCACAACGAAATTACTCTGTAATACTTCATCTCTTAGTCACAAGTCATGGGTCTCAACTCACCATCATATACTCACAGCACCTCGTGCTCACACCTCGAATCACAACCGCATGGAGAAGTCACGTGCCAATATCTCAAACCGTCCGGCATGATCACAAACTCACATTCATAATCCACCGGTGTGGTCAAGGACTCACAGTCACAATCTGCTCGGCATGGTCACAGGCTCACGATCACAATTCGCCCAGTATGGTCACAGGCTCAATAAAAACATGAAAACAGATTATACAAGAACATATGGGCATGATCAATAAAGGTCAAGTTTCATACTCCTGAGCTAGTATAAGTGGCATGCTACGGTATATTCTTGTGCGAGTGTACTGTTACAGCCCAAATCAACAAGTAATATCAAAGAAATAGAGTAGCTCATCGAAGCAACAAAACAAGTCACGCAAAGTGTATGACAAACACAAGGAAAATCACACCATCATACGAAAATCACCAACATAATGTCCCCAAGAAATCACACAAACCCTGACATTGCCACGCATATCTCTCCGATAGCAACCCGTATCACTCCACCCTTACATTATCATTAGCCACCATTATGTATCTGATAACCACCCGTATCACTCTGTATAATACCTACCATTATCGCTCTGTACATTCAACAACAGTGAGATTCCACTCTTATGCCCCGCATAACAACAATGGTGAAATGTTACCTTTATACTCCGCATAACAACAGCCAAACAACACAATAATTCACATGTGCTATCATCACAACAACACAACATATCAACTCGTATAAAAGTGCCGATAGTCCACAAGCTTTCTAAAGATCCAACGATAACAATATTTCCACAACAAATAGCCCAGGGCTCAACACAACGTATGTAGAATCTCAATAACAATAAAATGAACGGAAAAGTAACTCGACAAGGAACAACACTCCCTTTAAACACAACTTCAATTAAAATAGATTAATGACTTCCGATAACCTCAATTCCAATTAATTATTTAAGGATAAACTCAATAGTGAAAGTATTTTTATGAAGTGGCAAACTTCGGATTCTAGTGTATGAATAGGCTAACAATGAAAAAGATGGCACGAACTAGTACTAATTCTAAATGCAGGCGAATAACCCGGCAACAAAAGGGCATCATGTAACAACAATTTCACAGACAGTAACTCCACAATAAAAGAAATCACATAATGATAAAAGTGATAATAACTTCAAATAAAGCATATAAGAAAAAACTCGACAAGTAAGGAATGTGACATCTAACGACAACTTCAAATAAAGTATGTGATAATAGACATGATGAATAAAATATATAACATGTGCTAACAATTCAAAATAAGTAAATGAAAGAAGCCTAAGAGTCTAAATAGATCAATTTTCCACATATAAGCCCGAACACGTACTCGTCATCTCGCGTACATGGCTTTCACATAACACAATTAGCACAAACGACTTAAATTCTAAGAGGTAGTTTCCCCACACAAAGTTAGGCAAGATACTTATCTCAAAAGTCCTCAATCAATACTCTAAAATAGCTTTTCCTTACAATTCAACTCTGCTAGGCTCAAAACTAACCAAAATCGAATTAATAACATCAAATAATGCAAGATATATAAATTCCTATAAATAAAGCTATGATCTTTACACAATTTCTCAAACGTCAGCGAAAGTCAACCCCGGGCTCGCCTGGTTAAAACTCGGGTCCAAGGGTAGATTCCGACTACCCATAACCCCACAAGTTTATATATGTGTTTTGTTTCAAAATCCGAGTCCAATTCGACTTTCAAATCCTGAATTTTCATTTTTCAAAACATAGACAAAGTTTCTCAAAATTCCCCTTTGATTCTCATAATTTTGAGGTTAAATCTATTTATAATCGTGTAAAATAGTTGGAAATTAATCAAAATCACTTACCTAATAATTGTAAATGAAAATTCTCTCTCAAAATTGCCTCCTACCGAGTGTAGGATTCAAACTATGGAAGAATGAGCTAAAATCCCAAAATTCCAACTCTTAACCCAGTTGCAAATGTCGCATTCGCGACCAAAAGTTTCCAATTGCGACCACATGTTCGCAATTACAGCAGTTTGTAATTGCAACAAAAAGTTCGCAATTGCGAAGTACTAGCACCAGCAATCCCAAAGTTCTCCAAAAAGATCTGAAACTCATCTGAAACCTCCCAGACACAAATTATAAATGAATTTCAATCATAAAACACGCTACTGACCTGCTTGCGCACTCAAAACACTGAAAAGAGGTCATCTTGACCCGATATTAACCATGGTCATACTCCACATTTCTTAACTTAACTAGTCTCTCAACCAATGATCCAAAATACACCCAAGCCCCTTGGTACCCCATCAAATCATACCAACAAGTCCCAAAACATAACACGAACCTATTCGAGGGCTCAAATCCCGAAAGATAACATCAAAATCACGAATCGCACCTCAATTCAAGCTTAATGAACTATGAATTTTCAACCTCTACAACTTGCACCGAATCATATCAAATCAACCCAGAATGATGTCAAATTTTGCATGCAAGTCCCAAATGACACAATGGAGCTATTCCAACTCCCGAAATCGCAATTCGAACCCGATATCAATAAAGTCAACTCTCGGTCAAACCTCTCAACCTTCCAAACCTTCAACTTTTTAACTTTTGCCAAAATGTATCAAATTAATATACGGACTTCCAAATCCAAATCCGAACACGTGCCTAAGCCCAAAATCACCATACAAAGCTATCGAAATCATCAAAACACCATTCCGGAGTCTTCTATACAGAAGTTAAACTCCGGTCAATGCTTACCGCTTAAGCTTCTAAAACAAGAATCCTCCTTCTAAATCAATCTTGAATCATCCGAAAACTAAACTCGGCCACACATGCAAGTCATAATACATAATACGAAGTTGATCGAAACCTTAAGCCATCGAATGTGATGCAAATCCTCAAAACGACAAGTCGGGTCATTTCATTCTCTCCCTCTTAAACAAATGTTCGTTCTCGAACGTGCCAAGAACTATTCCGAAGTCATCAAATCACTTAATGTACTCACCATACATATGATCGCGGATGATCCTATGTCACCCCAATCCACATAAGCCCGACAACACCATCTCAACTAAAAATTATTCCTTCCACCCATACTGATAAAACTTAGACCAAATTATTCACCATCCGATCACTTCCCAAGGACCCGATTCCCGCATCAACACACAGTATCAGCCTTCTCCAGCTGCAAAAACACATGCCTATACCTATAAGGTACAACTACATGACGTAACACATCACACATATGCTCATAACAACTACTCTGGCCACCACAGTTGCCCATAATCAAATCTAGCACCGACAATTAATATCATATCAGCTAGAACCCTGTTTCCAACCTTTACAACACTGACAACGATGCAAGAAACATGAAGATCCCATTACCATTCACTCAAATCAACAAGTCACATCTAACGCCACCTAGGCACACACCTCGCAAGCTAAAACCCAATAAGCACAACGCGAATATGACCAAATATGCAAAAAGAATCACATGAGAGAATTATCAAACAAGCTTGATAGGCACAACTCCATATCAGTACCATACTACGAATTAATTCCACAAGGGAGAATCAAAACATATGAACTAATCACGAGGATCCCATCCTAATATAACTCCGCCGCGGTACGCAGCCCGATTCAACCATATAAAACTGCATGAAAACACGAGGATCCCATCCTCAGCTCTGAATCACAAGTAGAATACACATCATACCAACTGAAACCTTCCACTAATTCAATTTCGCAAAACAAAACCACAACACGTAATGAACCCCCTTCACCAGTAGAGCATCTAAATCACAAATCGTAACCAAACCATCCAAAAATCACACCAAAACCTATCATAATGAGTAACAAAAAGTCATTTCTAGTCTCATAGCTCTCAATAGTGAACAAAACAAAATGATAGACATGGGCTACCAATATAGAATCTCCAAACAGGGTTACACACATAAGTAGAGTACAAAATCACGAAACGCACCCATATGTGAAGCAAGATAAGAGGAATCATCCCGATAAGCAGAACAAAATCAAAATAAGAATGATGCTCCTCTATAACAATCGAAACTGTGCCTGTAATGACTCCATCTGGTGTAGCGGACTCAGCCCTACCATAGAAAACATATGAACGAGCCTGGCGTCCCCCTCTAGGGCACCTTCTACCCACCTTCCCTCCACCTCTAACTGGTTGTGCAGGTGGAGTAGCAACTGGAATGGAGCTCGTAGCCTGAGTGCTCTAATCCGTCTATCCCGAGTCTTGGACAATCTCTCATGATGTGCGTAGTATCACCACACTCATAACAACCCCTATGCGGGTGTGGCTGCTCATACTGAATCTGTGTCGGATTACTAGAATTACCGATGTAGAAACCCTGTGCCGGTGGTGTACTAAAAGATGACTGCCCTATATGAGTACCCAGACTAACTGGAGCACCATGAGTAGTCTGAAGTGTGGACTAGACTGGTCGACTACCCGAGCCTCTGCCATGATGGATTATAGCTGAAGAGTAGAATCCACTGAACCCTCCAGAACCTCAAGACCTCTTGGTCTCCTTATCCTTCCTCTCCTCACCCCGAGTACGCTCTAACATTCTCGCAATCTCTACCAAATACTGAAATAGAGTATCAGTCTGCAACTCCTGCTCCATGTAGAATATAAGATCATAACTGAGCCCATCAATGAATCTACAGACTCAATCTTTGACTGTAGGAACTAAGGTAGGTACATGACGGGATAACTCACTGAACCTTATGGCATACTCTGACACTGTCATAGTGCCCTAACGGAGCTTCTCAAACTCTGTATGCCACGCATCCCGGATGGTCTGGGGAAAAAACTCCTTCAAAAACATCTCTGAAAACTAAGCCCAAGTGGGTGGTGCTGCATCAGTTGGTCTACCCTCCTCATAAACCTGCCACCACTAATACGTTATTTCCGATAGCTAAAATGTAGTAAAAGCAACTCCACTTACCTCTACAATACCCATGGTGCGGAGAATGCGGTGACACTTCTCTAGAAATCCCTGTGCATCCTCGGTAGCTGTGCCACTAAAAGTAGGTGGACTATACTTCTTGAACCTCTCAAGCCTCTTCTGCTCCTCCTCTAATGCCCCTGGCCTGACCTCAGGTTGAACCGGAATAACAGGGTGTACATGCATCACACTTGGAACCTGACCAATATGTGCCCGCTGCTCTGGAGTAGGGGTGGTGGGAGTCTAAGCTCCTCCCCCAATCTGCGAAGTAGCTGGTGCAACAAAGATCAATCATGCCTGAGCCAATGTACCAAACATGCTCAAGAACTGCGCTAAACTCTCCTAAAGTCCGGAGGTAACAACAGGCGCCTCCGGTTCCTGTCCCCCAACCGGAGCTACTGGCGGCTCCTCAACTGCTGCTCTGGCAGGTGCTCTAGCTGTGGCACGTGCCCCTCCTTGACCTCTACCTCGGCTCCGACCGCTCTCGGCTCTAGCAGGGGGCGCGCGTGTCTGCTCATCTGATCCGGTAGTGCGTGTCCTCACCATCTGTGAGAGAATAGAGATACAAAGGCTCAAACTTCGAAATCAACAAATTCACACAACATAAATGAATGATGTGAAATATTTTCTAATAGTTCTGTAGCCTCATGAAGATAAGTACAGTCGTTTCCGTACCAATCCTCAAGACTCTACTAAACTTGCTCGTGACTCGTACAACCTATGAATCTAGAGCTCTGATACCAACTTGTCACGACCCTAAACTCTCTCCGTCGGATGTCGTGATGGCACCTAGTCTGTAAGACTAGGTAAGCTGATTTCTATAACAATTAAACCAATTATTAACAATGCTAAATTGAAACAGAGTTTAATATAAATACCGATACAAGAGCGAAATGAGCCTACGCGGCAATAATCATAACAACCTCCCAAGATTGGTAATACAGAGTCACGAACTCTAGTTAAGTACATGGAAAGATCTCAAATATAGAAATACAATATTGTTCAAGTGACAATCTGAAAGTACCATATAAGTAAAGGATTCTAAGGGACCTCGACGACCAAGCAGTTCTACTTTGAATCCTTGCGATCAACAAACTAACTCTGCCCGAGTCTGATATCTCCAATACCTGGCTCTACACAAAAATGTGCAGATGTGTAGTATGAGTACACCACAGTCGGTACCCAGTAAGTATCAAGACTAACCTCGGTGGAGTAGTAACGAGGTACAAGTCAAGACACTCACTAGACAAAATAACTTGTGCAGTATAGAAGTATAAAGCTAATAATGGAAAGCAGGAATCGTTAAATGTAAACAAGAATCAACACGTGATATAAATAGTACGTCAATAGGAACACCAAGGAAGTACCGTTGAAACCAAATAAAAAACACAATGACAACCAATAAATCAATCCGTTCTAACACGAGGTTCACTACGAAATCACTCCGTAATACTTCATCTCTTACTCACAAGTCACGGGTCTCAACCCACCATCATATACTCACAACAACTCATGCTCACATCTCGAATCACAATTGCACGGACAACTCACGTGCCAATATCTCAAACCGCCCGGCATGATCACAGGCTCACATTCACAATCCACCCGGTGTGGTCATAGGCTCACAATCACAATCCGCCTGGCATAGTCATAGGCTCACATTCACAATCCGCCCGGCATGGTCACAGGCTCAATAGAAACATGAAAACGAATAATACAAGAACACATGTGCATGATCAATAAAGGTCAAGTTTCATACTCCTGAGCTACTATAAGTGGCATGCTACGGTATATGCTTGTGCGAGTGTACCATTGCATCCCAAGTCAACAAGTAATATCAAAGACATTGAGTAGCCCATCGAAGCAACAAACAAGTCACGTAAGGTGTATGACATACACAAGGTACAACACACCATCACACGAAAATCACCAACACAATGTCCCCTAGCCATCACACATCACCCCTGACATTGCCACCATTTTCTCTCCGATAGCCACCCGTATTACTCTGCCCTGACAATATCATTAGCCACTCTTCTCTCTCCGATAAACACCTGTATCACTCCGTAAAATAGCCACCCTCATCGCTCCACCCGAACAATAACACAATAGCCACCCATATCACTTCGTACATTCAACAACAGTGAGATTCCACCCTTATGCCCACAACAACAACGGTGAAATGCCACCCTTATACTCTGCATAACAACAACCAAACCACACAATAATTCACATGTGCTATTATCCGAATAACACAACATATCAACTCGTATAAGAAGTGTCCATAAGCCAAAACCTTTCCAAAGATCCAAGGATATCAATATTTCCACAATAAATAGCCTACGGCTCAACACAACGTATGTAGAATCTCAATAACAACAAAATGAACGGAAAAGTAACTCGACAAGGAACAACACTCCCTTTAAACACAACTTCAATTAAAATAGATTAATGGCTTCTGATAAACTCAATTCCAATTAATTGTATAAGGATAAACTAAATAGTGAAAGTATTTCTATGAAATGGCATACTTTGGATTCTAGTGTATGAATAGGCTAACAATGAAAGTGATGGCACGAAGTAGTACTTCATCTAAATGCATGAGAATAACTCGGCAACAAAAGAATATCATGTAACCACAATTTCAACTAAGAGTAACTCCACAATAAAAGAAATCACATAATGATAAAAGTGATAATAACTTCAAATAAAGCATATAAGAAAAAACTCGACAAGTAAGGAATGTGATATATAAAGACAACTTCAAATAAAATATGTGATAGTAGACATGATGAATAAAAGATATAACATGTACTAATAATTCCAAATAAGTACATGAAAGAAGCCTAAGAGTCTAAACTGATAAAGTTTCTACATATAAGCCCGAGTACGTGCTCGTCACCTCGCATACACGGCTTTCACATAACACAATTAGCACAAACGACTCAAATCCTAAGGGGTAGTTCCTCCACACAAAGTTAGGCAAGATACTTACCTCAAAAGCCCTCAATCAATACTTAAAAATAGCTTTTCCTTTACAATTTACCTCTGTTCGGCTCATATCTAACCAAAATCGACTTAATAACATCAAATAATGCAAGAGATATCAATTCTAGTAAATAAAGCTATGATCCTGACACAATATCTCAAAAGTTTACAAAGGTCAATCCCAAGCGTGCCCGATCAAAACCCGAGTCCAAGGGTATATTCTGACTACCCATAACCCCAGAAGTCTATATATATGTTTTGTTTCAAAATCCGAGTCCAATTCGACTCTCATATCCCAAATTTTTATTTTTCAAAACATAGACAAAGTTTCTCGAAATTCCCCTTTGATTCTCATAATTTTGATGTTAAATCTCGTTTATAATCATGTCAAATAGTTGGATATTAATCAAAATCACTTACACAATGATTGTAGATGAAAATCCTCTCTCCAAATCACCTCCTACGGAGTATAGGGTTCAAAATATGTAAAAATGAACTAAAATCCCGAAATTCCAACTCTTAACCCAACTGCAGATGTCGCATTTGCGAACAAAAGTTTACAATTGCAGATGTTCGCAATTTCGACCAAAAGTTCACAATTGAAGTAGTTCACAATTGCAACAAAAAGTTTGCAATTGCAAAGTACCAGCACCAACAATCCCAAACTTCACCGAAAAGATCTGAAACCACCTCGAAACTCATCCGGAACCTCCCAGACACAAACTACATATGAATTTCAATCATAAAACACACTACGGACCATGTTGCGCACTCAAAGCACCGAAAAAAGGTCCTCTTGACCCGATATTGACCATGGTCAAACTCCACATTTCTTAAGTTAACTAGTCTCTCAACCTATGATCCAAAATACACCCAAGCCCCTCGGGACCCCGTAAAATCTTACCAACAAGTCCCAAAATATAACATGAACCTACTCGAGGCCTCAGATACCGAAACACAATATCAAAACCACGAATCGCACCTCAATTCAAGCTTAATGAACTATGAATTTTCAACTTCCACAACTCGCGCTTAATCATATCAAATCAACACGGAATGACGTCAAATTTTGCATGCAAGTCCCAAATGACACAATGGAGTTATTCCAACTCCCGGAATCACGATTCGAACTTGATATCAACAAAGGCAACTTCTGATTCAACCTCTCAACCTTCCATACCTTCAACTTTCCAGCTTTCGCCAAAATGCATCAAATTAACCTGTGGACCTCCAAATCCAAATCCGGACACGCACCAAAGTCCAATATCACTATATGAAGCTATCAGAATCATCAAAATACCATTTTGGAGTCGTTTACACAAAAGTCAAATTCCGATCAACTCCTACCGCTTAAGCTTCTAAAATAAGAATCATCCTTCTAAATCACTCCCGAATCATCCGAAAATAAAATCTGGCCACACACGCAAGTCATAATACATAATACGAAGCTTCTCAACACCTTAAGTCATCGAATGAGATGCAAATCCTCAAAACAACCGGTCGGACCGTTATATTCTCCCCCTCTTAAATAAACGTTCGTCCTCAAACGTGCCAAGAACCATTCTGAACTCATCAAGTCACTGAATGTACTCACCGTACATATGCTTTAAAAAGTCAACCCTGGATCTGCACCTCGAAACCAGACAAAACTCATAAATTTCGAACATTCATTCCGATACGAGTCCAACTATACAGAAATTACTCAATTCCGACCTCAAATCATCCTTCAAACTATCAATTTATGTTTTAAAACGTTTTACTCAAATCCCCAATTTCTCTAATTCAAATCATTAATAAAATACTAAAATCGAGGTTGGAATCATGAAATAATAATAAATCCGATTCAAAAATACTTACCCCATTCCAAGTAGTAAAACTTCCCTCCAAAATCGCCCGAACCCGAGTTCCAAAACCTTATGAGGAAAAGTAACTAAATTCTGAAATTAAAAAAACACGCAACTGTCACAGCTCGAATCAGGTCCTAGATGATCTCGAAACTAATGTTTGATAAGTTCTACATGATCCTTGTGAGATTATACCAAACTTAAGCTTCTAAAACGAGAATCATTCTTCCAAATCAATCCCCAACCACTCGAAAACCGAAACCAACCATAGACGCAAGTCATTATACATAATATGAAGATACTCAAAGTCTCAAACCACAGAATGGAACAATACAGCTCAAAACAACCAGTCGCGTCGTTACATTCTCCCTCACTTAAACATACGTTCGTCCTCGAATGTGCCAAAAGTCATTCCAAAGAAATCAAATCACCGTATAATCTCTTGGTGCACATACCCGTGGGTGATCCCACGTCACCCAAATCCATATAAGCCTAGAAATACAACCTAGCTGAAGATCTTTATTTCAACCTTGGCCCATAACCTTAGAGTCAAATTTCCAATATCTGAAATCTATTATAAGACCCGATTCTCACATCTATACACTGCATAAGTCTGAACAAGCCAAATCAATCCATACCCGTAACCCACAATGTAATCATATGATATATCACATATCTAAGATACTCATAGCAGCATCTTCCGACTACAATAGTTGTCCAATGACAAGCCCGACACAGGTAACAAACCTCATATCAAATAAACCTTATTCTAAACCTTCGTACACTGCCAATGATGGAGGAAACAAGCATAAACTCATAACAACTCATCAAATAAATAAGTCGTGGAGCTCTCTTGTCCGACAAAAATCATAGCCAAAAATTTAAGCCGGCTAGTGACATTATCCTTCCAACATACCTTAATCAAGTCCGATAACACTCATTCTAGGTCAAATAACCTCACCTCATCCAGTATAAACTGCTCTACCAACATGGCACACTAATCTTATTTAGAGCCACATATTATGCAATTCGTGCACCAAACAATCAACAACCCGAATATACCCAAATGATGGAAAGAGAATCAAATGAGAGAACCTCCCCGCGGCTCAATAGATGCCACCATGAAGCGCAATGATATGAACCAAACTCACAAAGGAGAAACAAAACACACGAAATGAGCACAAAGGATCATATCCTAACATAACCCAGCTGCGATGCGTAACCCGATTCAAACACCGATCCACATGGAATACTCGAGGCATGAGTCTCACAATGAATAACCATATGCGCAATATTCAACGAACACGCGAAGTGCATGATCATAACCATGGAGAAACGGATATCAATATATATATATATATATATATATACCACAAACAAGAAGACCATAACAAAGGCGCAATCAACCATTCAATACCCCATGAGCTATCTCGCTCGAATTCTACCAAAAGGACCAAATAGTACCGCATCATGTGTGCAAATAGTCAACAGTCTCACAACTCGTTGTACCATCGAAGAGCAACACATGGAACACATTAGAACACGAATAAGGTCAACTCTAATCGATTAACATCAGCTGTGCCGGGTAAACAATCTAATCCGATGTAGAATATACATTCTCATTAGGCCTACCAATGGCCTCCAAATCAATTATGATCCTTCCGAAATTGGTAGATAGCCTCTGAAAAGCCCACAATAACATATCTATAGAACATACCATCAGTCGCCAACCTCGTAGCATACCTTCACCGTCCGCAACCATGGAATAAGCTGCTTCTGAGAATCTTCTTAGTCTTAAGATCCTTAGAAAACCATAATCTCCATATCCGATCCATATTACACTGATCAACCAGGCGATTACAGTAGTACTAGTCAGGCATCTGCAAGTTGAAACACAATGCACCTTCTGATGTGCGCACCCTTCTCAGTTGGAATCAAATAAACCTAGCATCCTTCTAAGCATTTAAAATAGTCCATGCTATCTAGAACTTGTGACCCTATCCAGGAGAAAAATCATAATGTGCAAAAAGTTGATGCCGAAGATGATGTTTGGGAGCAGTACCTTGCAGTGAGTCACACTTTTATTTTTCCTTTCATAGCTAAAGTTTGAATATAAGTTATTTGTTTCTCTAATTAAAAAACATTGGTTATGTGATAGGCTCACCCAAACGATGGTCAATATAGGACGAAGAAGTTGCCAGACTATAATACTTTGGCTTTAATTTTTGGAGACAGTACTGTCGCTGATGGTAGGAATTGATATGAAATTAATGATACGGAGGATTTTCAAAATGAATTGTCTGATGAGGAGATAACTGGCGAAAACATTACTACACCTGCTTCTGAAGATGCAGTCTATTGACCATGTATATCATGATCAAAACATAAGCTTTACGAATACTGAAACAACTCAATCAACTGGTCAAGATAAGAGAGCAGGAAAAAGAACGTTTAGCTGAGGAACAAACTCTGGCATCTCGTCCAAAAAGAATTAGGAACTCTATTGGAATTAGTTTGGTTAAATCTGTTGATAGATGGACAGCCATAGCTGAAGAGCAAATAAGGCTACAACATGAACCAAGAAATACTTCTGCGGAGAAATTAATGCATTTGATAATGGAACTAGAATTGGACGACGCATGGAATATACGAGTTATTGATCTCCTTACAAATGAGAGAAATGCAGAATTCTTTGCTGCTATGGCTCCTCCTCTTAGAAAGAAATGGGTTATGCACAAACTTGGATTATATGATTGATGCCGTTAATGTTGTGTTTTTGTTGTTCGGATGAAGTTATAAGTTAGTATCTCATTTTCTTTTGGATTATGTTAACTGTTAGCTGCAGACATGGGCACCTTCTAGTTTTGCTTATGCTTTATACATTATGTGAAAATGAAGACCAATTCATGATGTTTCTTGCAAAAAGTGTGCTTTTAGTTAGCATTATTGGAAAATATTTAGGTATTGGACCAAAAGAAAGAGTGCACGGGTCAATTTTAACTGGAGCAGAGTTTATTAAAGATTTGATTGAAGGACATTCCCGCGGATGCTATGACCTACTACGTATGAATGTCAGATGTTTGTTACAACTTGCAGATGAGATGAAAACAAGAGGTCTGTTAACTGATTCAAGAAAGGTCAAGAGTTGAGGAACAATTAGCCATATTTGTGTTTACATTAGCTCATAATGAAAGGAATAGAGTCGTACAAAATCATTTTCATCATTCAGGAGAAACCCTTAGCCGTTATTTTAACAACTGTTTGAAAGCTTGGAATGGGAGCTTGGCGTAACTCGTAAAGTTGTTGCCATGTGACCAGGAGGTCACGGGTTCGAGCCGTGGAAACAATCTCTTTCAGAAATGCAGTGTAAGGCTGTATACGATAGTCCCTTGTGGTCCGGCCCTTTCCCGGATCCCGCGCATAGCAGCAGCTTAGTGGACCGGGCTGCCATTTTGAAAGCTTGTCTACGACTAGGAAAATACTATGTCAAGCAAGCTGGAAAAGGTGTCCCGCAAGAGATATCGTCTAATCCACTTTTCTATCCTTGATTCAAGGTTAGTATTTAGTATTACATTCTACACTTATTAACAAATATTATTAATTGTTTGTGTAATATCTTAAAACTATTGTAAGTTTTAGAAGGATTGTATTGGAGCAATCGATGGAACTCATATTCCTGCATTTGTTTCTATGGAAGATCAACCAAGATATAGAAATCGTAAAGGAGTTCTTTCTCAAAATGTCCTTACTGTGGTAGATTTAGATATGAATTTTCAATACGTACTTGCTGGCTGGGAAGGCTCTACTTCAGATTCTAGAGTATTAAGAAATGTCGTTCGGGAGAGATCATCAAATAAGTTGAAAATTCCAACTGGTAATTTACTAATAATTCATACACCTATTCATTATTTATTATCTTTTTTAAATATTTAACATGTACTTGTAACTTTGTAGGAAAATACTATATAGTTGATGCAGACCATGCAAAGTTTTAGTACCTTACCGTGCAGTACGATATCATTTGAGGGAATGGAGCCAAACACATGATCCACAAAATGCTCGCGAGCTTTTTAACTTAAGACATTCAAAACTTCGAAATGTGGTGAAAAAAAAGATTTCCTATATTGATGACTCCTCCTTATACTATCAGAAAATAAGGCTGGATTGTGCTAGCATGTTGTATACTTCACAATTTTATTCGTAAGTGGAACTGGGAAGAAGCATATTTTGAAGAGCACATAGAAGAGGAAATAGAAGATTCCCATAATTTGGATGATATTGATTCAGATTATGAAGAACTTGGACGAGGCCCGACTGATGTTGACAAACAATATATGTGTGTTTTTTACTTCGAGTTCGATTAAAGTAAAAAACCGCCATTAGGCTTTATGGCCGATTGA
This sequence comes from Nicotiana tomentosiformis, assembly GCF_000390325.3. Taxonomy (NCBI): domain Eukaryota; kingdom Viridiplantae; phylum Streptophyta; class Magnoliopsida; order Solanales; family Solanaceae; genus Nicotiana; species Nicotiana tomentosiformis. The sequence continues at coordinate 20,752,001 of NC_090819.1, forward strand.
GAAATTATATCTAAAGTAGGATTCTTCCACTATCTATCTATCTATACTATTATAAAAGCACAAATGTTGGAGTGCTAAATGTTAAACGATAAAAATAACCTTAAAATATTGATCGACTTTTATATCCTTCACAATTTAATTATTTCTTTAAAAAAATTAGAATATGGGATAAAACAGTAACATCAAGTGCCTAAAATATAGGAGTTTGAAACCAACCAATACAAGAAAATTTTAAAAACATAAAATAACGTGAATTTAAGTTTTAGTGCCTAAAATATAGGAGTTTGTTACCAATTAATAATAGAACTTCTTAAATGTCATTGGAAAAAAATAAGAATTTCTTAAGCCATAATATAACATAAATTATTTCTTTAAAAAAAATAGAATATGGGATAAAACAGTAACATCAAGTGCCTAAAATATAGGAGTTTGAAACCAACCAATACAAAGAAAATTTTAAAAACATAAAATAATGTGAATTTAAGTTTTAGTGCCTAAAATATAGGAGTTTGTTACCAACTAATAATAGAACTTCTTAAATGTCATTGGAAAAGAAAAAGAATTTCTTAAGCCATAATATAGCATAAATTATTTCTTAAAAAAAAAATAGAATATGGGATAAAACAGTAACATCAAGTGCCTAAAATATAGGAGTTTGAAACCAACCAATACAAGAAAATTTTTAAAAAAATAAAATAATGTAAATTTAAGTTTTAGTGCCTAAAATATAGGAGTTTGTTACCAACTAATAATAGAAATTCTTAAATGTCATTGGAAAAAAAAAAAAGAATTTCTTAAGCCATAATATAACATAATATTCCTATGCCATCCTAACAATATCTAAAAGAAACAAAAAAATTAGAGTAAGTTTAAAAGTGGAGAATACATAATTAGTAGCCTATTCTTTTCGGCTTCAAAATCAAGAGGTAGTATTTAATTATAATTCTATTTTCTATTGTTTAATACCAAAATAATCTATAATATTTTGTAGGATTAAACAAGAATATGAGTAAATTATTATGTTTAGGCCATTAGTTCCTTTTCCCCCCAAAGACGTATGGCTTCAAAATCAAGAGGTAGTCTTAAATTATAATTTTATTTTCTATTGTTTATACCAAAATAGTCTATAAATTTATGTAGGATTAAACACAAAAATGAGTAAATTATTATGATTAGTCCATTAGTTTCTTTTCCCCCAAAGACGTATCCTTCTAATTCAAATATTGAATGACATTTATATATTCTTCTTTTTTTGTTTTAATCGATTATGAAATCCACACATATTTAGTAACAAATAGTTTTAGAATATATATATATGCAAGTGAAAATTTATTACTTTTGATACACATCTTTAATGTTTGACACAAGATATTTCGTGCATCGCACGAACATAGAGACTAGTATTAAGAGAAAAAGGGTCTCGGACTCCGAGGGTCAAAAACCTAAAAAGAGAGCGGCTCGCGAACCCAAGGTGAACACAATCCCTTTGACTATGGAGTCGGTCCTGAGTTTAAGGGATGAAGAAGAAGAAGAAGAAGAAGAAGAGAGTGATTTCGGGCTATTGGCCAGTGCACGATCTAGCACCGATACTTAGAATACTTCGGTATCGGTGGGAGTCAAAGCCTAAGGCCTACCTTAACTCGAGTTCGAGCAAACCCTCACTCGACTACAAAGCCTAAGGACTACCTTAATTTGAGTTTGAGCAAACACTCACTCGACCACAAAGCCTAAGGGCTACTTTGCTTCGAGTTCGAGAAATCATTCTCACTCGACCATAAAGCCCAAGGGCTGTTTTTTACTTTGAGATCGAGCAAACACTCACTCGACCATAAATCCTAAGGGCTACTTTGCTTCGAGAAATCATTCTCACTCGACCATAAAGCCTAAGGGCTATTTTTTACTTCGAGTACGAGCAAACACTCACTCGACCATAAAACCTAAGGGTTGCGTTTCTTCGAGTTCGAGCAAACCGTCACTCGACCATAAAGCCTATGGGCTGCGTTGCTTCGAGTTCGAGAAATCATCCTCACTCGACTATAAAGCCTAAGGGCTACCTTAACTCGAGTTCGAGCAAACCCTTAGTCGACTACGAAGCCTAAGGCCTACCTTAACTCGAGTTCGAGTAAACCCTCACTCGACTACAAAGCCTAAGGGTTACCTTAATTCGAGGTCGAGCAAACACTCACTCGACCACAAAGCCTAAGGGCTACTTTGCTTCGAGTTTGAGAAATCATTCTCACTAGACCATAAAGCCTAAGGGCTGTGTTTTACTTCGAGTTCTAGCAAATACTCACTCGACCATAAAGCCTAAGGGCTACTTTGCTTCGAGTTCGAGAAATCATTCTCACTCGACCATAAAGCCTAAGGGCTGTTTTTTACTTCGAATTCGATAAAACACTCACTCGGCCATAAAGCCTAAGGGCTATTTGGCTTCGAGTTCGAGAAATCATTCTCACTCGACCATAAATCCTAAGGGTTGTTTCTTATTTCGAGTTCGAGCAAACACTCACTCGACCATAAAGCCTAAGGGCTACGTTGCCTCGAGTTCGAGCAAACCCTCACTCGACCATAAAGCCTAAGGGCTACGTTGCCTCGAGATTGAGCAAACCCTCACTCGACCATAAAGCCTAAGGGCTACGTTGCTTCGAGTTCGAGAAATCATCCTCACTTGACTACAAATCCTAAGGGCTACCTTAAGTCGAGTTCGAGAAAATCCTCACTCAACTACAAAGCCTAAGGGCTACCTTGATTCGAGTTCGAGAAATCATCCTCACTTGACTACAAAACCTAAGGGCTACCTTAATTCAAGTTCGAGCAAACCCTCACTCGACCATAAAGCCAAAGGGGTATTTTTAACTTCGAGTTCGAGCAAACGCTCACTACCATAAAGCCTAAGGGCTGTCTTTTACTTTGAGTCCGAGCAAGCACTCACTCGACCATAAGGCCTAAGGACTACACTAGTTCGGTTTTGATCAAATTATCTGAACCGGGGCCTTAGGATACAAACTTCACAATTCTATAAGGAAGAAAGTTTTTATATACATGTCATAATCATTTACAAGGGCAACTTAGCCCGATCAAATTTCTTTACAAAAGACCAAAACAGTCTTATAAGAAACAAAAAAATACTAAAAGACTTATTCCTCTCCGGGAGCAGCGTCTTCGCCCTCGAGGCCCCCTTCACTTTCAGATCCGCTCGAACTCCCGGTATCATCATCATCATGAAAGGCAAACACTCTGGCTTCGGCTTCAAGCTCCTTAGCTTTCTCGATCTCGGTTGTTAGATCGAAGCCACGAGCATGAATCTCTTCGAGAATCTCCCTTCGAGACTGGCATTTAGCATGCTCGGCAACCCAGTTTGCCCTAGTCTGAGCAGCCTCAGCAACGTCCTTTGATCGAACTTGAGCAGCTTTGGCATCAGATCGATAAACGGCCACCATTACATCAGCATTGGACATGGTATTCTCGATCTTCGATTTGGCCGCTGCAAGTTCTGTGGCCAATCTCTCTCGATTAGAATTTGCTGAGCTCAACTGAGACTGGAACTCCTCGATTTTCTTGGCTTGCACCAAGGCTTTCTCTTTCAAGCTTCGGAGTTGGGCCTCAGCCGAAGCCAGTTGAGTTCGGGCAGTCTCCTTTTCTGAGGTGAGGCGGTCCATGTTCTTCTTTCATTCCTCGGCCTCCGATTTCATTACGTCCACTTCAGCACGAAGTTGCCTAATGACATCGAACTTTTGCTCGACCTACGGGACCGAATTATTATCCATCACTCCCGAGTCAATATCATTAACTTCAAAGATTCTTTGTACCTGCTCGGCCAGTTCAGCTGGTTCTTTCCGAGATGTTTCCAGCTCGGCCCGAAGTCCTTTTACTTCTCCTTCTCTCTGCTCACTGAGAAGCTTTAAGCATCTCTCTCTTCAGTAAGCCTTCGAACTTTGGCCTCGTACCGGCTCAGCCCCCTCTGGATTGGAAAAATGCCTCGTGATGAAGCACAGAAGCCTACAAAAATAAGAAGGGATTATACAAGGAAAGAAAAGCACAAATATGAAAATTGGCAAAGTAAGTATGAACTTACCCGATTCAGGGCATGTTGGGCTTCATTAAATAGGAAAGGTGTTCCCACCTCGCTCGAGCTCTTCTTTGGAGCCTCCAAGTCATTCGGACCGGTGACATCTTCTACCCCGATAAAATAACCACCGAAAGGATCCTCCCTTCTATGGACTCCTTCCCCGTGACAAGTCTCCATAGATTGAGTGTCACATATCATCGATTGTGAAAAAGAAGGGAAAGAGGGGGAATCCCCGATCTCTATTGCCCCGAGTAGGTCTTTTTGAGCGTCGCCTCTATCCTAGGGAGCCTCAAGCTCGGTCTGCACACCGGCATCCGCAGCTTCTTCGACGGTCTCTTTACCCCGAAGTAAAACATCCTCGGTCCCCCTCGGCTCGGGAACTTGGGTCGAAGTCCCCTCCTCGACCTCGTCAAGCCTGGTCGGAGCAGTATCAACTCCCACCGATACCGAAGTATTCTGAGTATCGGTGCTAGCCCGTGCACGGGCCAACAACCCGAAATCACTTTCTTCTTTTTCTTCTTCATCCCTTAAACTCAGGACCGAGTCCATAGTCAAAGGGATTGTGTTCACCTTGGGTTTACTAGCCGCTCTCTTTTTGGGTTTTTGACCCTCGAAGTCCGAGACCCTTTTTCTCTTAATCACCTTCTCCAGTTTTGAGATTGGCGGTAAAACTTCTTCATCACCTGATGGGGGTCTCATGACCGTATTTTTTCCGAGACCTATAAAGAAAGAAAAGTAAGTAAAACTTATGTCTGAAAAAAATACTTGAACAATAAGAAAATCGGTGAGCCAAGAAGAAGGTTTACCATGAGTACGAGCCTCCCACCAGCCCTTTGACAAATCGCACCATGCGCGCTCGACATATGTCGACATCAAAATCAGGCTCCTAACCCAGTTCTCGAGATGGGGAACCGCACCGGATCCAAGCAATGACTGTGTCAAGAAAAACACTGATAAGAAAAGATGAAGAAGTAAAAACAACAAAAACTGAAAACGGAATCACACTTACGGTTCATATTCCATTTCTCGGGAAATGGCATACTCTTAGCCGAGATTAGGTCCAAGATCTTCACTCGATCAAACTTGCCCATCCAACTTCGATCTTTGTCATCATCTATGCTCGAGGTGTACGCCTTGGCGGCCCGGCGTTGAAGCTTTATCCGCCCACCTCGGTAAAGACGAGGGCTATATAATCTTACGAGGTGGTCGAGAGTGAAAGGAAGCATGTCGATTTTGCTCACAAAGAAACAGAAATAGTACAATCCTACAGAAAGAAGGGTGTATTTGGCCGATGGTCACCTGATACTTCTTGCAAATATCGATGATGACCGGATCGAAGGGACCCGACATAAAAAGATAAGTGTAAACACTCAAGTATCCTTCCACATGGGTAGTGATCGCTTCCTCAAGTGCCGGTATCACAACTTCTTTGCTTTCCCAACCACAATCTTTCTTCACCAAATCAATAAGGCTTTGGGGTATCGAGCATATATATCTCGATACCGGCTCACATCGACCAACAACCGATGAGGCTTTCTCGACCTTAAAGTCGAAATCGATAACACATCCCCCGAGAATGAGTTCTTCGAGGCGTGGCTCCACCATCGGTTTCTCACCGACCGGCCGAGAGGAGGAAGCATCCTCTTTCTGAGGAACGGTTTTAGATATCTTGGCGATCTAAATTTTCAAGAACAAAGAAGATGGGAAATTAGAATATTATGGTGTTTGGTGAAGAATAAGCAAATAAATTTCTAAAACTGGAAATAGAGAACTGTGGAGAAGGCGAAGAACTGTGAAGGTTGGAATAAAAAGATTTGAAGGTAAAGGTTTGAAATGATGAAGAAGGGGGGCTATTTATAGATTTTACAGTGACGGTTCAAAATTGGTAGTGGCCGACGATCATATGACGCACATTTAATGCCTTGGTAACTAGACCGATGGGACATTTTTTACATACGACATAATCGGGCTCGATGCAAACGTCAGTGTGTATCTAGTCAAAAGTTGAAAAATCATATCGTTTCTCGCCATATTTCTTTCCGAGAAACGAGGGGACTATCTGTATACGGTCAAAACCGAGTTTGCCCTTCATATAATTAGTCAAGATTGGAACATGATGGACCGAAGGTCGTCGAGATGAGACGTGAAGCTAGGTTATCGAGCTCAAGATCCAGACCGATCAATACCGAGCTCGAGTCAATAACGAGCTATGATGTGAAGTGGTATTATCGAGCTCAAGATCCAGAGACCGATCAATACCGAGCTCGAGTCAATATCGAGATCGAGAGCGAGAGACCGACCAATACCAAAACCGATCAAGATCGAGCCAAGAGACAAAGAGTCGTTGTAGCCGCACTAGGGGAGAGAATCTCGGCCAGAATTAAGGAAAAGCTAATTAACTAATCTATCATGGGATCCCCACTATGTATTTTTAATTATATCCAAAGTAGGATTCTTTCACTATACGAAGAGTGGCTATCATTTCTGGAAAGGGACATCCATACATTGATACACTCTCACATTTCAAACATTATTGAGATTTACACACATATAGTAAAGATTATCCTTTTTCGGACTTTGGACATTGATTCATCTTGTTTATTTATAAATTATTCTCTACTCAATTTGGGTTTGTATTCATTCCTTTTTACAGTCAATATTCGATATATTTCTACTTATTTTTCCGATTTGTACCAAGTTATACCACGAATCCTTAGAACCACGTATAAATTTAACTCTATCCATTTTTCGGGTAAACAATGTGCAATCTAAGAGATGAAATAGCTCATCAGATATAGAATGCTAGATCAATTAGATGAAATTTTATATGCATCGTTGTTATGAGAATTTTGTATGAGGAAGACTTGCGAAAAAAACAATTTATTTTTTATTAATTTTGTTTTCTAATCACTAGAATAAATATTGACTATGAAGAAAAATATTTTATAAGCTCATATCTTTCTTCTATATTTTATTCACATGAGTTGGTAAAGCATTTTGATTTGTTATTGAAATTTTCATTGTTCTCTTTTAAGTTACAATATTATTTATACGGAAGATACCAATTATTTTTATGATATTATGTATTGCTTTATAATTATTTAATATATTTTCTTATAACAGAATATACCTTTTAATATATATTATTTAATATCTATTGTACATATAAATATTTATCATAAAATAAAAATTATTTACATATTAATCTGAAAAAAATATTTATTTATCTATGTAATTATACTTGTACAACCAAACATGACACATGTAATTACATCATGACAAACAAACAGGCCATTGTAATTACAATACTATGTAATTATTAGGCTGTGTAATTACTACCCTAATAATTACACAGCCAAGTAATTACACAGGGCTTTTCAAAGAGACGATCGCTATACATATATCTCCACAAATACTTTTTCAGTCATATTTTACTTGCAAAATTTAACCACTAATAAAAGATTACCTATAGGGGCAAGTTTAAGGGTCGCAACTAGAATTATCCCTTTAGTGGAGACCTTTCTAAGTCGCTATAACAAGTCTTACTTTTGTAACGACTAAATGAGTCGCCACAAATTAAAGGTCGTCACAGAAAATCATATTTCTTGTAGTGAATCCAAATGATGTCCCGTCTGACCCTCTTGTTACTGTCCCTACATTTTCTAGACAGCCTTCTAAACGAGCAGAAACATCTCTTGTTTGGCCATTTTTTACTCAACTAAGAGAAAAAAATAGGGCTAAATGTAAAACTTGTGGCAAAGAGTTAGTTTTTAAAGATGTTGGAAGTCGGGGGGGGGGGGGGGGGGGGGAGAGTTTGACTAGACACATATTGCTACACCCTCAAGATAAAGCTAGATATTTTTGTATGAAAGCTTTGGCCGAGGGGACAAGTGCACCTAGTCAGGTTGACCTTAGTACCAGGTCAAATCAATTTCAACCGGAAATTAATACTATTACCAGTGGTATTTTATATTATGATCCAAAAAAAGATCGGGAAGAATTGGCAAAAATGGTTACTGTTATGTGCTTACCCTATAGTTTTCCTTCTAACCCTCACTTTGTGCATTATATTAGAAAAGTTTATAATCCTACTTATAAAGGTTTTCCTCGCACAATCATAAATAGCGATATTTATAAATATAAACATGAATATGAATAATATTTGCGCTATTTATTTATTCATATAAATTATCGTGTTGCTATTACAACTGATATTGGTAGAAGTGGTAATGACTGTGATTACCTTACTGTTACCAGTCATTAGATTGAGGAGGATTGGATAATGCAAAAGCGCATTATTGCTTATAGAATAATTAATTCACGTCATACAGGGCTGTTTATTTCTAGCACGATTACGGATATTTGTAGATATTTTTGCATTAATGATAAAATAATATCAGTTTTAATGGATAATGCTACTAGTAACACAAAGGTTGTAGTCTTGCTTACCACTACACTACGTCCTGCATTTAGTAACATTTTTCATGTTAGATGTATTTGTCATATTTACCATTTAATTGTGGGTGATGGTATGCGAATTTTAAATGTTGAAATTGAAAAGGTTAAAATGGCTCTTAATTGGCATTTTTATTCAAACTGTAGAAGTAGACTTAGAGAATATTTTAAAAGATGCGATGAATTTAGCCTAAGAGAAAGAAAGGCTCATAAACCTTGCACGACTAGATAGAATTACATGTATGAAAGTTTAGTTATTGCATATGAATATAGAAACCCCATAAACTCAACGTTTAATGCTCATGTAAGTGATGATGATGAGCACCTTACAAATGCGGATTGGGCTAATGTTAAAATGCTTGTAGATGTTTTAGAAAAATTTCATATTGCTACAAATGAATTTTCTGGGCAATATTATCATACTATTTCTAACTGTTTAGTTTATATTGCAGAACTTGCAAATTTATTTGATTATTTTTCAGAGGGTGGGGAAATTTATCAACTTGCTATTGATTCTAAGAGAAAAAAGTTTAAAAAATAATTTTTCCCTATTCCCCCTATTTACGGTATTGCTGCATTGTTAAATCCTACTATGAAATTAGGAGGTCCTCAATTTCGGTATGAAACTGTTTATAATGGTTTAGCACTTGAAGATGAGGAGTTATCTAAACTTTCAGACGCAATAGCCTCAATTAAAAGAAATGTTCAAACAATTTATAATGCTTATCAAATTGCATTAGATCATGCTAGACCAAATGTTCCAACTCCTTCTTCTTTTTCTAGTTCTCAATCATCTAAAAGAATCGTGAGAGTAAGAGCACTTAGTGCTTGGGCAGGGTTCAGGGGTTCTCAAGGTTCTAGTACTAGTGATTTTTCACAACTAAATGAGTTTGAAATTTATTTATCACACGGAATTGAGGAAGTGAATCCCGACGGCTCCTTTAATATTTTGGAATGGTGGAAGGACAAAGAAAAATACTTTCCGATTCTTTCAAGGATGGCCCGAGACATTTTAACTATTCAAGCTTCAACAGTGGCATCAGAGAGCGCTTTCAGTCAAGAAAGACTTCAACTCGGTGATTATAGAGCGTCTATGAGGGAGAGCTTGGAAAAATCAGTACTTTTCAGAGATTGGATCCGTTCGGAAAGAAGAAATTTTGGACTTGCTGAATCACAACCAGAGGTAGACGAAGCTTACGAAGAAATGCTAGCTGAATTTGCGGAGGATGATGCTTCGCCTGGAAGCGGTGATGACCAAGCTTCTTTTCTGCCACCACCAACGGAAATTCCTCCGTACCTTGAAGGATTTATGAAATTTGTAAGAGATACCATATAAATTAATATGTAACTTGTATTTTGGCACATCTTGATTAGTTCCTTTTTCTTCTCAATGGTGGTATTAGCACCTTGTTGTGCTCATTCCATAGGGGGGAGGAAGACTAAGAAAGATATTGCTATGATTTTTTAATGCTATAATAAAATTATAACGCATTGCTTTGAATATCTCTTTAAAATATTTTTGTCTTTTTATATACTATACTATATATGTATATATAGTATATCTTAAGATGTATACTATCGAATATGGCTTATATACTATGTATATATAGTATAGTATATATATATATATATATATATATATATATATATATATATATATATATATATCTTAAGATGTATATATAGTATATCTTAAGATGTATACTATCGAATATGGCTTATAATATAATTTACAAATTGCCTTAGATATTTTTATTACCATTTATTTTCTCTAACTTGTATAAAAGAATTTAAAAATTAGAACCTAGAGCCCGGCCCACATGCCACCCTTATTCGTGAGACCCATATGAACCTAGAGCTCTGATACCAAGTTGTCACGGCCCAAAATCCACTATAGGTCATGATGGCGCCTAACGCCGCCGCCAGGCAAGCCAATAGTGATTAATCAACTTAGTTACTCATTTTATTATTTTCGAAATCATGAATCCCCTTAAATAAGTAGAGTAAAACCTAGTGCTCGTAGAAAAACCATTGATTTTATTTACCAATCTCCGTATAAAATATATATTACAAGATGAAATGGTAATAATTACACAAACTACAATAATGAACATCGAGTAGGAACCCCATATGCCCGGTGTCACAGGTGTATGAGAATTTACTAAGAAATATAATAAAATACAACATCCGTCTAGCATACATGTTAGACAGGAGAATGTAAGTAACTCTGATGGAGACTCTGTATGTTACAGATCGTAACATAGAATGCAACTCACTATAAAGTTCCCACAATAGCCTCGCCTCTGCGCCCAAACACACCACCGGGGATATATATATATATATATATATATATATATATATATATATATATATATATATATATACCTGCACAAAAGGTACAACAAGTGTAGCATGAGTACGTAAATCAACGCGTACCCAGTAACTATCTAGTCTAACCTCGGAGAAGTAGTGACGAGGGATCGACATCGATACTTACTAGTGGTTCAATAAATCCAGTACAACCGAAAGTAAACATAAATGAGGCATGGTAAAAATAGTGTAAACAAATTTAAGCACGTGGTACGATCCTCCTCTGAACAGTAAATGCAAGCCCTCAATTATCGGTCACCTCCTTAATCGGAGTATATGTGGAAAATGGTCTCCACCAGATAGATTGTCACAACTCAAATCAGGAAAACTCACGGATACGATGGCTTTTTGCCAAATATTATGCACGACGTTGCCAAGGCAAACAGTCAATCCTATAAGAGTATTTATAAAAATGCAGAGGTGTACTGCCCGATCCCATAATAATGTGTGCACTGCCGAGAGTCGAACGACATGAACCATAGATGCATCTGTTATACTGCCGAGGCGAACGGCCAACTCCCATGAGAATATGATACTTTAATGGGTCCTTGACCCCACTCACGAAGATACGTGTGAGTTATGAAATGTAAAGAAGCTTTTTAATGAAAACGCACAACGCACGAGAATTTCGTAAGGAAAAACACAAATTATTCCGCGGATTATCAAGTAGCTCGTCACATGTCTATAATAGCAAGTCTATCACCCTATGCAAGTCTAGTATCAAGTCGCAACGCGAAATAAAGGAATTAAACGAGCAAAGATAACTCAAATAGTACAATTATAATATGGCGTGCACCTAAGTCTACTAGGACATAATCGGGAATTCTAGCATACGCACGGATACCCGTCACCTCATACATGCGTAGCTTCCACAACATGTAGCACATAAGAATATAATACCTACGGGGTAAATTCCCCCTCACAGGGTTAGACATGAGACTTACCTCGCTCTGAAGTTCCATAACCGGCTCCAACGCCTCTCTAACTCCTCAAACCAATATCTATTGGTCCAAAACTATCCAAATAATGTGCAAATCAATGAAAATTACACCCCAATTCTTATAATTAATCAATTCATAATAATTCCCAACTCCGCTCGAGAAGTCAATAAAGTCAACCTTCGGGCCCACGTATCCGGATTCTAGAAATTATTGAAGATAAACTTTACCCATGACCTCATGAACTCAAATATATGATTTAATCCTAATTCTATTTCCAAAATCATGGTTAAAATCCAAAATACCAATTTCTAGGTTTTCTCTTGAAATCCCACAAATAACAAACAATTTCATGTATTTACAAGCCCAAATCCGGATATTTAACTCACAACTTTTAGAAATTACTTACCTCATGAGTGACGATGAAAATGGGGCTCCAAAATCACTCCAATGCCAGCTCCCATAGAAGAAAAGAAAATAAAATGAGTCAAACCCACATACTTAACAAGGCCTTCTTCCCAGCGATCATCGCATATGCGGACGAATTTACCTGCGAGCTCGCTTATGCGAGAAACATTTCACTCCTGCAGAAGTTCACTGCCAGTAGCCCATCACATGCGGAAATTCTTCCACTCCTGCGCAATCGCAGGTGTGACGCTGCCTTGCGCATCTGCGCATTTCCCCGAACATGCGGCAGTGGCGTCGCTTTTGCGCATACGCAAGTGCGCTGCTCCTCTTCGCTTCTGCGACCACATGCCCAGCTTGGCTAAGTCACTTCTACGATCACTTCTCTGCATCTACTACTTCCCAGGTGCAGAATATTTCCTCGCACTTGCGCCCCTAGGTCCCTTCCACCAAAATCGCATCTGTGATGGCCCTACGCACCTGCATGACCGAACCTGTGGCCACTTCCCACGCATGTGCATTTTCACCCGATCTCAGCTGCCTCAACACTTCTTCCAAGTCCAAACTTGCTTCGTTTTCTAATCCAAATCACCCCCGAGGCCTCCGGGACCCCATCCAAATACACCAACACATCTTAAAACACGATACGAACTTAGTCAAAGCCTCAAATCACGTTAACCAATGTCAAAAATTATGAATCGACGTCCATAACCTTTCTTTCAACTTCCCAACCTTCAAACTTCGTCGAACGCGTCCGATTTACACTTAAACATCCCGAAATGATGCCCAACTTTACGTGCAAGTCACAAATTACGATACAAACCTATTCCAAGGATCAGAACCCCAAACGGACATCGATAGCACCAAAGTCCACTTTAAATCAAACTTAAAAAATTCTTAAACTTTCAAAATGGCAACTTTCCACAATAAGCGCTGAAATACTCCCGGGTGACCCGATACTTAACCCGAAGATAAGCCCAAGTCCGAAATTATCATACGAACCTATTGGAACCTTCAAATCCCAGTTCCAAGGCCGTTTACTCAAAAGTCAAACCTTAGTCAATTCTTCCAACTTAAAGCTTCAGAAATGTAGAATTTTCCATTCAATTCAACTCTGAACTTCCCGAAATTTAATTCTGACTACGCATACATGTCATAATAAATAAAGTAAAACTACTCAAGGACTCAAACCGCTGAACGACGCGCTAGATCTGAAAATGACTGGTCGGGTCGTTACACAATAGGTAGGGTAGGGAGCGTTATGTATAACAAAAAATCTCGTCACATACGATGGAGACACATTACCATTAGACAACTACTCTCTAGTGGTATTATCATGATGGACTACATGAAGTCAAGAGATAACGTGTCAGATCCACTTAGAAAAGGCCTATCTAGAGAGGCAGTTGAAAGATCATCGAATGGAATGGGGTTAACGTCTAGGACAAGTCATCATGGCGGTAATTCTACCTATGAGACTGGAGATCCCACGAGCTAAGTTCAAAGAGATAGAACAAAATTATGAATGATGGTTCAACATTGTCAAATAACTCAACCCATTCTCTTGATGAAGACAATGTTCAGAAATCAAGGTGAAGTATTAAGGCTTTTTGATGAGTCAATAAAGCTTAAAGCTTCTTAATGATTTACTAAGTTTGGAAGAAACGACCAGGTAGTGTGCATATACGACTACACGTTTAGAAATCACCTATGTAGGTGTGAAGTGTAAGACACTTCAAGGGGAATGAAAGTAAAGGCCTATTCTCTAGGCACTCATGAAACCAGGTGGTGCTCATGGCTGGAACGAACACTACCGTGAGAACCATAAATGGTTAAAGGTTGATCGTACGATCTATGTTGTCTAGGTATACAACAAAGCTTGATGGTTCAAAGATATCAAATCTACCGATTGACCGAGTAAATCCAATATAAGTTCGCTGCGAAAAGTTTAAAGAAAAACCTACTTATCCAAATGCAATTAATCATTACTTATAAATCACACACTCGTCTGTTCATTCCTTTGTCTTATAGTCATTCCCCATTCATGTGGGGGATTGTTAGGATTAGAGGTTAGTGAATAGGAAATGGAGGGAAGAAATGTGAAGGGAAAGTGAGTTGTGCCCTTATGCTTTGTAAAAGAGCAATTGTCCATCATTGGTAGTGGAAAGAAAATAAAATGTGCTTATATTAAGAAATAACTTTCCCTGGTGTTAAATAAGTTGGAAAGAAGGTAAGCTTCGTGTTGTCGTCGCTCGCTCGCTAGGCTCAACTTCGACTTCTGATTTTGATTTGGTCAAATCGATTGATTGATTAATTTTTTGGATAAATTTTCTTTCAATTATTTAATTAATTATCAAAACGTTAACCCGAAATAACCTAGAATCTGTGCGCGACCTGCGACCCGTCCGTTTCTTTTATTGGATAATTTTAAATATTTCCACCTGTTCCAAGAGCCATGGCTATTTCTGAAAGGTTGTAAATTTTCAAAAACAGTGCCAGAAAATGGCTATAAATTCGCTTTGATCCCAGAATTTTTCATTACAAAATTATCTGAACTTCTAACTTCTTCTTCTTCTGCACAAATAAAATCCAATGTGATTTACAACCATTGAGTGGTTAGCAGTTCACCAACATTTTAGGTACCGATACTCTAGTGAGTCAAATCATTCTATCCTGAAAGGATAATATTAATACCTTGGGTAATTGATGAGAATAATTTTCTTAAGGACACACTATGCATTCGGTGTGCTTGATTTATTTCCAAATATATTTTCATATTATGTTTTCTGATTATTTTCAATTTCTACTTTACTTCTGCTCTTCCTGTTTCTGTTTTTTATTACAGGAAATTTACCATTTCATAATATTATAGTTTATACAGATTAAAAACACATATAATGAAAGTAAACATGTTATTACTAATGCTGATAAACTGTTGAGCTTTGCTATTGGGCTAAGAGTCCACTCACTCATATATCAATCCATCTTTGGAACGTGGATTATATGTCTAACCCACTTTGCACAGAACACCAATCCCACGTCATACACGATATCAGAAGCTTCTAACTCAAAGGCATCAACATACCCGAGTTTAATAAAATACTAATTGTGTGATAGTGCATGCTAAGTAGTCAAAAAAAAATCATAAAGAGATAGAAATATATATCGAGAGCTGATTGAGTGATAAAATATACCAAACAACTAAACAAGTAGCACAACAAGTCAAGAAAACTCGTGGAAGTAACAAAATAGAATGATCACACATGCTAGGACTGTTAAAGTCTACTAAAGATACTTTAAAAAGAGCTAATCTAGCTCACGCTAGACCACACATATGAACTAGATGGTTTAAATTTACCAAAGAAGGTCAACATTACCTTTTATCTTTTGGTAAATAATTTGAATTACCCTTCTTTCACCTTTTGATCCAAAAATATCCTCATTGTTATTTCTATTGTTATTTATATGTCAATTTAATGATAATAGATGTGGGGCCCACTTCTAAATATATCGATAACATTTTATTAGGTCACGTGATTCCTGATTTTACTTCATACATATGGTATAATATACCCGCCGTATTATTTGACCTGCTCCATTATTTTATTTTTTATTTTTTCTTTCTCATTTTTCCTTATCGCCCAGCACACCCACTTCCATCCACCAACCTCCCCCCCTTTCTTTTTTTCCTTAAGATTAATAGACAAACCAATGATTCGATGAAGGACTCAGAGATTTTATGAATCCAAAAGACAACGTTTGAATTTGACTCCTTTCGCCCGGATAAACACGATTTCTTTTTACTGTAAATGCAGGCCTTTTACCTCTATCTATTTTGATTGATATTCAAATTGGCTAATTATGAAATAATGCTCAAAACACTATACCTCACTGATTGTAAACATATTCATTTCTTCGCTGTATGACTTTTTGAATTCTTTCAATTGGAGCAAAAAAACGATTTTAATTATGAATTTGAATATTTTAATCTTTTCCTTTTTTTTGCATGGTTTTTTTACTGCTTTATATAATCGTGATATTTACTATGACATGTTATATTATTGTTAATTTATCACTTGAATAAGAGGAATTACAGCAGTGATGGTGGCGATTGGGCAGTGGTTTATGCAATGAAAAATGAGAGAAGTGGACTGAAAATAATGAAGAAGAAGAAGAGTGGATTGAAGGAAGCTGCCATTCTTGTTGATTTTCGTTTCAAGGATGGAAGAAGAAGGTGGAGGGGTTAAGCGGGCTAAAGTGGGTATGTTGGGTGATAAGGAAGAAATAGAAAGAAACAAAGTAATGAAAAAAAGGGAAGCGTCAAATAATGAGGTGGGTATATTATACTCAGGGGCGGAGCTACAGTAGTGGGTGCGGGTTCGGGCGAACCCAGTGACTTTTTTCGAAACCCTGTATTTGTATTGAAATATTTACTAAATCTATATAAATATATACTGCCGAATCCAGTAACAAAAGGGGTCTTGGTTCAATGGTAAGGGTTGTGGGTTCGCTGGAAAAGATCGGGGTTTGATTCCCCTGAAAGCAATGTTTTATTTTAAAATTTTGAACTCACACTCTTAAATCTCTGGCTCCGCCTCATTATACTCTTATGTATGAAGTAAAGTGAGGAGCCATGTGGCCCAATAAGATGTTACAACTTATTAAACGTAAGGCCCTTGCTGTTTAATCAAAGAGTATCGTAGCAATAAAAATAACGATGGGGATATTTTCGGACCAATAAATGGACGGAGGATAGTTTTTAAACCATTTAGCAGAGTAGTTTAACCTTTTTTTAAATTAAATTTATATAAGCAACACAAATAGCATGCTTTTAACAAAAAACAAGTAAATTAAACTAAGAGTTAAAGTCTAACTTGCCTCGAATATCGCATACCTCAACTTGAACCTTCACTTAAAATACAAACATTGCTCAAACAACCTCCAATGGTTCAATCCATTCAAACTCATATATAACGGGTCCAAATTAGTCTAATAGAGTTATTCCCATAATTTTAGGAAGTTTAGAACTCAAATCAACTTTTGATTAATACGAATATTAGTTCTGGTCAACTTGGTCAAAATTCAAACCAGCGTTCATAAACTATTTACCCATAACTTAAGTAATCCAAATATGTAATGCAAATCAAAACTTGATGTCATTTACTAGCTCAAATTATCACTTAGGTGATTCTAGGGTTTCTTTAAAATTTCACTTGATTATACCTTCAATTCATATTTTAAGGTATATCCAATGATACATTCATGATATAAACTCAAATTCAAATTAGAATCACTTACCACAAGCTTGTAGATGAAGATCCAACTTTATCTCCAACACCGAGCTCCCAAGTATCCTAGATAATGAAAAATGAAATGAAACTAACAAAGTTGGACCTCCTTATACTTGGATAAGATCTGATTTCAGTGCTACAACTACCGTTGCACGATACCCTGAAATTGAAAGTTTCAAGCTTCAGGTTTCAGTACTATAGCCACCATTTTTGCGGTGCCCCCTTGACACTTACACCAACAACTCTCTTTTCAATATTATGCAATTTTCTCCAAATGTTCTAAGACGTACGCGAGCCTCCCCGGACCCCTCCAAATGGTTTGAGGTCATGAGTAATTTTATATGGTGAATTATAATTTGCGTGTATTATCGGTTTTGATTTTCGAGTAGTTCAAAATTTATTTGAAAGAATAATTCTCAAATAGTAGACTTTAAGTTAGAAGAGTCGACCGAGTTTGACTTTTGTATATTTAACCTCGGATTAGAGTTTTGATGGTTCCGTTAGGTCCGGATGGTAATTTTGGACTTGGGCGTATGTTCGGATTTGCATTTGGATATTTTTAGAAGATTTTGGTGCTAATTGGTGAAATTTGGCAATTTGAAGGTTTGAAAAGTTCATAAGTTTGATCAGGAGTTGGCTTTGATGATATCGAGTTCAGATTGTTGTTCCGGGAGTTGGAATAGGTTTGTTATGTCATTTGAAACTTGTGTGATAAATTTGAGGTCGTTCCAAGTTGATTTTATATGGTTCGACACGAGTTTTGGAAGTTAAAAGTTTAAAAGTTCATTAAGTTTGATTTGCGGTGCAGTTTGTGATTTTAATATTGTTATGTATAATTTGAGGTATCGAGTAGGTCCGTGTTATATTTTGGGACTTGATGGCATATTCGGACGGGGTCCCTAGGGGTTCGGGTGAGTTTCGGAGTGGTTTCAGACCATTTTCCTTCATGTTTTGTTGCTGGTTTTCTGTTGTTGCTGATATCCTTCACGATAGTGCGGGAAAGACCGCGATCACATAGTGTAAGTTGAGCTGGGTGTCTCTCTCTTTCAGGTTCGCGACTAGAAAGATGCATTCACGTAGTTTTGTGTGCTTGGGCATCGTGTTCGCGACAACAGAGACGCGTTCATGATAAAGAGCTGGGAGCTGGAGGTGATGTCTTCATGTTTGCGAGGATCAGTGACGCATTTGCGTAGTGTTGGCGAATCAATACATCACGTTCGCCAGGCATATGACGCGAACGTGTAGAGTAATTTTTGAGTTGTGACCTTTGTGCTTCGCGATCGCAATGGGTATCCCTGAAGTAGTGATTATAAAGTACTCTATTTTGAAGGTTTTGGTTATTTTATGACATTTTGAGATATAGAGTTCGGATTGGGGGACTTTGGAGGAGATTTTCACCATATGGATTGTGGTAAGTATTTTTGACTTGGATTTGATTATTTTACATGATTCTATCTTCGATTTTTGCATTTGATTGATGATTCTAAAAGAGAAATTGGGTTTTGAATATCGACTCAGAGTCGGATTTGAGTGAAATTAGTATGGTTGGACTCATATTCGAATGAGTTGTAAGAATTTGTGAGTTTTGTTGGGTTATTGGGTGCGGTCCCAGGTTTGACTTTTTGGTTGACTTTGAGTATTTGATTAAAGATTCGACCTTTATCATTTGAGTTTATTTTCGTTAGCATTATATGCAGATTTTGGGTTACTTTTGGCTAGTTTTGATCTGTTCGGAGGTCGATTAGTGTGAGATGGCATTTCTAGAGTATTGTTTGGCTTGCTCGATATTTGATTTAGCTTGCTTGAGGTAAGTATCTCATCTGAACTTGGTTGAGGCACTAGTTTCCTAAGTTATTCTATGATAGCTACATGCTAAAGGTGCGCATATGTGTGGGGTTGAGCCCATGTGCGTGCACCGACATATTAGTTCATGTTCGGGTAGTGCTTAAGCTATGACATGCCTCGAATTGATTGTTAAGCTTTATGCCGTGATGTTTCTCATATTTGTAACCATGTTGTGAACAATTTGATCCATGTTTGAGGTCACATAGAGGCTAATCCCTTAAATGAAATTAGCGATTTGAGTTATGGTAGCATACTTTGCACATGTATACACCTTAGCATGTCATTTATACCAGTCCAGAGTATAAATTCTGATATTCATTGATCATATACATGTATTCTTGTATATTTGCTTATGTGTGACACGATTTGGACTGGATGCTTCTGACCACACCGGGCGGATTGTGTAGTTATGCCTGTGACCACGACATGCGGATTGTGATATAGCATATGACCACGAATGACGGATCTATGATATTAAGCTTGTGACCATGCCGGAAGGATTATGATATTGAGCTTGTGACCATACAGGGATGATAACACGTGAAATGTTTATGCTGCGTGATGATATAGATCCATCCCCCTAGGGTCACCTTTCATGTTTCTCTATACACGCATATTGTGAGAAACCGACATGTTTCTGGTTGATGTGAGCTCTGGGAGAGTTAGTTATTGGTTTGGTTCGGTTACTGAGATTTTGATGTGGGACTGAGAGCCGTGATGTGAATTCTACTTGGATCGGGTTGTGCGCTGCAACATATTGACATTTGATTACTGCATTTCATCTCTACTTTCAATTTCCTCGGTTGTTACCTGATTTATTTGCATATCTTCCTTATATGCTGAATTGTTGCTGAGCAAATTACATTGAGAAAACTGAGAACACCAATGTGGTTTTATCCGTGATTTCATGATTTCATCCTATTTTCTATTATGTACTTGTTGGAAATTGGAATTATGAACTGTACAGGTGATAGCGAGCATCATTTTTAATTCTTGTTTCTATTACCTCGCCAACTTTTGTTATGATACTTGCTGAGTACATCAGGTCAGTTGTACTGATACTACACTTCTGCACCTTCTGTGCAGATCTTGGAGCTGAGATGATGTGGATAACGGGAGCTGGCACTGAAGACGTACCTGCATTCCAGTTTCGAGATATAGCTATCACTTACCCTTGGTAACTTTAGATTTGAATTCTGTTTATGCACTTTTCAAACAAGTGTTGTAATTATTTCATGCCAACTTGTAAATCTAAGTCTTAGTGGTTCATGACTTGTACTACCAATCCTTGGGATTTTTGTATAGAAGTTCAGCTATATAAATCTTTGACTCTTATTATTTTATTTGAGTTGTGTTGACTGTCATTTGGCTTACCTAACGGGTTGGGCTAGGTACCATCACGACTAGATAGATTGAGTCATGACAAAATGTATGCACAATATATTGATGATGAAGAAATAATACAATAGTGAGATTATACCCCACTTTTCTTATGAACCAAAAGACAAGAAATAATGAGCATTCCGGTTCTGTCTGCACACCGTTAAAATAAGAGGTATTTTCATAAAGCACTATAGTTTAGATTTTAATTATCATGTGTAACTATAGTTTGCCTAATTACTGCTTGTAGCTAATGTGTTAATTTAGTTGTATCAACGCATACAGTCACACAGTTTGTATCAATATTATTCATTCACACATGTGGCTGTATCGATGTATAAGGTTTGATGGAAAAGCTATATTGTATTCGTTCACTCATAATGGATATATCAGTGAATACAATTATAATAGGTTCTATGCATTTGTTCAATTTCACTATATCAACGCATACCTTCACGGTATGTTGTATGCTTTGACTCAATTTTTCGTCGTATCAAAGCATGCGGGCTCGCTCAACCGACTGTATTTTCTCTCTCACACAATAAAATAAGAAGAAGAAGAAATATGGCTGTATCGATGTATAAGGTTTGATGGAAAAGCTATATTGTATTTGTTCACGCATAATGGATATATCAATAAATACAATTATAATAGGTTTTATGCATTTGTTCAATTTCACTATATCAACGCATACCTTCACGGTAGGTTGTATGCTTTCGCTCAATTTCTTGTTGTATCAAAGCATACGGGCTCGCTCAATCGACTGTATTTTTTCTCTCACACAATAAAATAAGAAGAAGAAGAAGAAGAAGAAGAAGAAGAAAAAGAATAAGAAGACGAAGAAGACAACTCAGAAGAAGAAGAAGAAAACGAAGAAAAAGAAGAAGACGAAGACGAAGAAGACAACTCAAACTTCACTGCATCAACCAATATAGTAATGTCACGACCCAAACCGATGGGCCGCGACGGGCACCCGGTACCTCACTCAACCGAGTACCAACATAACGTATCTTTTTGTATCACACTACCATTGATAACTGAGCCGAAGAGGCTACCATGAGATAGGTAGAATACAATATGTAATACCAATTTATACATAAGACATATGGGCCTATAAGACAAAAATAACGACTCGTACACTGAACATAGGCCGACAAGGCCATACAATCTTTTATGTACATGACATATATCTACAATCCTCTAAGAATACATAATTGTCATAAGGGTAGGGACAGTGCCCCACCATACAAAGCAATACACATCTAAATTATACTGACCAAAGAAGCAACTCCGGAGTGAATGGAGTGCACCAACATCTTCCGTTGTGTTGATCTCCTACTTTGAGGACTCTCGACCTGTCTATCGAGACCTGCGAGCATGAAATGTAGCGTCCCCAGGCAAAAGGGACGTCAGTACGAAATAATGTACCGAGTATGAAATGCAGCGTCCCCTAGGCTCTGCGTCTTGGCCATGCTGGGTTCGCTCATAGGCGCTCGGCCACAGTAAGCTCGGTATATAACTTACCATCTGATCAAAGGTTTTCCAATAGGGGCATGCCCATAGATTATAGCTCGATAGTAATGAAAATACTATAATACTGTATATATAGACTTTCTGCTCTCTTGACTGGAAAAAATAAATACTCAATTGAATATGAAGTCTCGATAAGGAGAATATTATAACTTACAAGGCTAGGAAAAATATACGTAAATTTCGGGACATGAATATTTTCTTTATACCTCGTTATCAAACTTGTGTAATTACGAGATCATGCAAAATGAAGGAAGAGCTTAGCCTTAACATACCTGGAGTAGGGAAAATAATCCGTATGATGTTCTTGGAAAAGGTTGCACCGTACTCCTTTAGAACCGCAAAATTTTATATTGCTAAATCTTGTTGGAATCGTTTGGTTGCAAGAAGAATTGCTAATGTTTGTCTCTTCTGATTGTAATGTCTTGGTATTGAAAATATTTGGAATGAGTTTTACATCTGATTGTAGTATGGTTTGTTTTGAAAGTCTTAAAGTTTGAGGTGTCTTGTAATTAATGTATTAGGATGCCACCTAATAAGAAATGCCTAAGAGTCATTTGCTTAATAAGGGGCTTGCTTCCACGTGGGGGTGGGGTGGGAAATGTTAAACTTTATCCACTTATTAAGTAATTAGGTAATGTCCCGTTATCCGGTAATTAACTAATTACCCGTATAATTAAAAATTATCTCAAATTACTTAAAATACTACTCACTTTTAACACACTTTATACACCTTACTATTATGGTCATGTGGTACCTTGTATGGTACTAGTCCATAAATATCGGGTATTTTAGTTCGGGCCGTATTTTATCCCAAAATATCAAACTTTGATGAAATCCCTTTTCTTCGATTTTCTTACCTCTCACCTTCACGAATTTACTGATCACTTGTTGAAATAGCATAATGCTTATAATCTCAAAATAATCTCATTCCCGAACTTTACGTCGATTAACTTACGATGAAACTTTAACATACGAAAATGCGGGATGTAACATCATTCCCCACTTTGGAACATTCGTCCTCGAATGTCGACTGATGCACTTATAATTTTCATAACCTTTGTCTTCCTAATAATTTAGTACTCTCCTTGCCATCTAGGCAACTGTTTTGTGAATAAATCCAAAGGCCTGGAAATTTCCCCCTTTAGGCCTCTTTCTTACACCACGACTTGTGGTCGGAATCCTTCCAATCTTGTAACTGTCGCTACCTTCTGTCATACACCATATACGACCCTGACCTTGTAAGTGTGCCTATGCGACTCTTTTTTTTTTTTCCATTCAGCTTTTAGCCAATCTCTAGGCTTCACTTTGTAAACATATACAGAGCTTGATAAGATGTCCCTCTGGGCATTTATGAGTATGCTGAAGTTCTTTGCTCGGTACTTTGTTGAACTTACGAATATCTTTATACCTTATTTCATAGGTCTGTTTATCCATCCGTATGAATTTACTGCCATAACTCTTACTTTGATTTATCGTTACTGAGGTCTGCTACCAAACTCCAGGTTACTCTCGTGCTTATCCTATATGTATAAATCTAAGTCCTTTAATGCTTCGTCATTACTGTTCATCTTAAGAATGGTGGCCTAATCTCATCTCATAATTTGTGACTTTTTTCCATCCATCGTTGATTCACCTCACTATTGATCTACAATTTACCACTGATAACTTGAAATTTCTTACGTAATATATTGTCATTAGGGCTCACGTCTCATTGGGGAAGCATCTGAAATGATTAGACTGATCCACCTAGGGGCGATAATATACTTCAATAACCATATTTCATAGCATCCCAATGTGATTCTCCTTATGAGGGTATTTTAGTCCTTTACAATTCATCAAATCATTACTCAATCGAAGGCCCAAATGTCATCCTCTATCTAACACAATACCAGGGCAACATTCCATCTCTTTTTAAATTTTACTAGTCTTAGACTCCCTTGAGTATATTCAGGCTATATTGAACTTT
This sequence comes from Nicotiana tomentosiformis, assembly GCF_000390325.3. Lineage (NCBI taxonomy): Eukaryota > Viridiplantae > Streptophyta > Magnoliopsida > Solanales > Solanaceae > Nicotiana > Nicotiana tomentosiformis. Next base: position 20,776,253 of record NC_090819.1, read on the forward strand.
CTATAATTCTTGTTCTCAGGGCTTAATTCTGAGGACTTATCCCTTCTCGTCACCTTCTCACTTGTCGTTTATTATCTTTACTCCTATCTTCCTAAAACCTTGTCGCTTTACCATACGTTAGCTTGCGACCTACACACATCTATTTATACTACTCGCGACCTTCCTTCAACTTGCTTGTACCATAGATTTCCTTGTGTTATTATGGAATATCAAGCGAGCCATCGCATCGTCTCTAACTCTTCTTTACTTTCTTAACTAGTCCTCTCGATACCTAGAAACCATAGGCTGGATGATATGCCGCTATCATTACTGGATACTGAATCCCAGTGTTTCTAGTCTTCTATCTGAAGTATAGACTATTCAGAACCTTCTGCACTTGAGTATTTCATACGTTGTTCACCTTTACCTTATTCGCCTTAAAATCTTGTATCACATCTTTTATTTCTTTCAAGACCTCCCTTCCACATAGGTATAATTTACATCCACAACTTGATGCTCTATTATAATACTTGCACCTCTAGTGCATACACAATATGGTGGGAGCTTCATACTGACTTCTTATGAGCATGGTACTCTTCTAACTGGCTTTTTCGTAGAGCTGTTATAGAATATGGTTGTTGTACTATCTCTCTTGTACCTCTAATATTAAGAGTGATTCTGCTATGTTCTCAATCACAGTTTCTGTAAGTTTCTAGGTCCAATGATCAGACTCCTGATTTACTTTGTTGATGTAACTCTTTAGTTTCCTATTTCATCTAATCAACCTTTATGTAGGCATAAGCTATCTTCCGATCTGCATCTCATGGTATTACTTTAGCCTTTCATAGACGCTTTAAAAAACCATGATACAATCTTCTAATGATTCAATCCTTTGTCTATGACCTAGATCCAATTCCTTCCTTTAACTTATACCGGAGTCTTCTACGGCTGATCATTAATCAAATAATTCCTTTCGTTCTATATCATCTTTCTTCAAACGTAAGCAATTGCTTTTCTTGGTCTTTTTTCTCCCTTGTTGGGTGCATACTTAGCTTATCTGAGTTCTCACGCATGCCAAAATTTTTGTGCAACTCATATGGTCTCGAATATTACTTTTGGTTTTATTCCCTACTCATTAGCCATGGTAGGTGCCACTTTCTTTTGGAGTGCATAACATTTTGTAGTGAGACTATTGTTACACGACCATTTCCTCTTTAGGTCACTGTGCTAAGGTTGAAGCCTTATTCCTTATTTCCTCAGCTAGTCTTTCATTATATTACTTAGGGAGAACCCTCTGACTCTTGTAAAGTTGCAAGCTTATCGTATCATATACTTGACAAAATTTTTGATGTTCTTCCTCGCCTATAATTATCCGTAGTTACTTATTTCCACGCATTTGTGCTTGTAGGGTTGCTCCTGATCTGAAGTTTTGACTGTCTTCCCAGTGAGACTATCTTTTATTTCCATAACATTTATACGGTACCTTTAACTACCACAACTCTTGTCTGAATATTTTTCAAGGGTCACGATGTCGTATCTGCGAGACTGAATTCCCCATGTTGTGGTTCACTATGTTTGTCTTGCACAATCTATTAATTTATCTGTGTCCTATTGTTTAGCCATAACTAGGCTCTTCCTGAATCATTGGCCCATTCTCATATCAATATTCCGCGTAATCTTTCTTGGGTTATTTCCTTTGTCTTAACTTATGTCTCGCACTGGTTCCTTATCTATCAATAACATCTCAAGTAGGAACCCTTACTTCCTCTCCTTGACGTCGTGCTTGCATAATGTTCTAGAATCATAGCATATCTGTAGGATTTGAATGAGTGCAATCTCATCCCTTTCTCATTTTTATCACATTTTTCCTTTACCATTCCATAGTTACTAGAACCACTTAATTTTGACTTAATGCCACATCACACCATATTCCCCCCTTTAGGGGAGCACTAAGATTTAGTGCTACGATGATCTATGCATAGATGTTTTACCTTTTCATCTTTGGCATCTTTGCATATCATCGATGATCCTTACTCGCCTCGCGGTAATCCTTCTGTACCAAGGATAACGAAATTCCTCACTCGCGAGGGTGGCATTTAGTGTAACCGGCACATACATTCCCTTAAGCTTAACTTTGCTCACCTTGCTTGCTTTAGGGAAGCGTCTTCCTGAATGACCTTTAAAGGGTATTGTTCTATCCTCTATTCAATTATCGCTGAGACGCAATCTCTGAAATTCTCATGATGCCGATTATTAATTAGTCTCTAGTTCATGTTTAGTTTACCTTGTTCATCAGTCCATACTGATTTCTATTACTCTTGGGTCTAACTTTTCCTTTTGGTAGTCACGTTGGAGTCATAAACTTATTTCTTGAAATGAGGATATGACTTTATGGCCTATACTCTTTTGTTGTCTCAAGGCCTGTCACCTCTCGTCTTTTCCTTCACTTGACTATAGATTTTGCAATACCGTCATCTTTTGATCTACCGTTGTCATCCATATATCATATCTTACTCATAATGCTTAATTAACTCTTTTCTTATTTCCCGCTAACATTTATGTCTATCACTTTATTCTGAAAACTCGAATAAGACATTCTTTTGTTCTTAGCTCCCCTTTGCTTTGCCCAGTGGCTCTTCGGGTTGCTTAACGTTCTCGCTCTACTAGGGACGCGAGCCACACTAAGGTAATATTTATCCCTTCCAGGATTTCAGTGCCTATATTCTGATTTTTTTTTCATGCTAATATTCACATCTAATTGTAATATTCTATAGTGCACTATTTGGGTGCCTCACAAGGAGATCTATTAGCACTTCTGTAATATCCTTCGGAAATGCCAACTAACACAAACAATTCATTCACCATTTTGGGTTACTCTATCCCCAGCCGGATCCTGATATCCCGTCCTTTTCTTAAACTACATATGTTAGCCCTCAATAGGGTATAACTAAGATGGGTATGGCCAATTATACATACCTCTTTTATTGTTGAAGGTAACTCAAAAGGCTTATATTCCTCTGCCTGAATTGTAAATACTAATAATCTTCATTAGTTGGGTGCCTCATACCCTTCTTCCTCTTGCTTCTTTTACTTATTGAAAGTTATATCTATCTTATGAATCTCTCATTGCCTTTCACCATAGGGATGGATAGATATTCCTGCCTTAGGGCTCTTTATCGAAAGGCTTACACGTCTTGGTACACACATGATCTGCTGAAGACCTTACATTTCTCCATCATAAGCATCATGCGAAATTGAGTTCCTCTGACTCAACTCTTTCACAGCCACATGCAATCTCTTACCAACCGTCTTTCTAGATGTAGGCATCATCGTATTATGAATAAGATAGAGTTTAGAAAATTGAGTTCCTACAACTGAGCTCTACCGCACGATCTAGAGTAAGAAGAAAGAGTGACAGTCCTAAATGTCCTGTAGCCTCCTGCTTATAAGTGTGGTGCACAACACACCCAAAAATAAGACACTACTAGACATGGCTTGTAGACTCCCTAGGACAGAGCTGCTCTAATACCACTTTTGTCACGACCCAAATCGATGGACCGCGACGGGCACCAGGTACCTTACTCAACCGAGTACCAACATAATGTATCTTTTCGTATCATACTACCATAGATAACTGAGCTGGAGAGGCTGCCGTGAGATAGGTAGAATACAATATGTAATACCAACTTATACATAAGGCATATGGGCCTATAAGACCAAAATAACCACTCGTACACTGAACATAGGCCATACAATCTTTTACGTACATGACATCTGTCTACATGCCTATAAGAATACATAATTATCATAAGGGTAAGGACAGAGCACTGCCATACCAAATAATACACATCTAAATCATACTAATCAAGCAAGAAACTCTGGAGCGAATGGAGTGCACCAACATCTTCCGGTGAACTGATCGCCTACTTGGAGGACTCTAGACTTGTCTATCGAGACCTGAAATGGAGAAACGCAGCATCCCTAGGCAAAAGGGACGTCAGTACGAAATAATGTACCGAGTATGTAAGGCAATATACTGAAAGCTGAAACTGAACTGATAATATAATAACTGAAAGCAACTGGAAGTCAAAGAAAATCTGAAGATATGCTCACCTGCTGATACTGACTCAACTCTGTCAATATAGTGAGTAAAATATCTGTCAGGCATTATAAGGCTCGGTATATATATATATATATATATATATATATATATATATATATATATGTATGTATATATATATGCTCTACCGTAGTAGGCTTGCTCATAGGCGCTCGACTATACTAGGCTCTGTGTCTCGGCCATGCTGGGCTCGCTCATAGGCGCTCGGCCACAGTAGGCTCAGTATATAACTTACCATCTGATCAAAGGTTGCCCAATAGGGGCCTGCCCATAGATTATAGCTCGATGGTAATGGAAATACTATAATACTGTATATATAGACTTTCTTCTCTCTTGACTGGAAAAAGAAAATACTCAATTGAATATGAAGTCCCGATAAGGAGAATATTGTACCTTACAAGGCTAGGAAAAATATACATAAATTCCGGGACATGAATTTTTTCTTTATACCTCGTTATCAAACTTGTATAATTACGAGATCATGCAAAATGAAGGAAGAGCTTAGCCTTAACATACCTGGAGTAGGAAAAATAATCCGTATGATGTTCTTGAAAAAGGTTGCACCGTACTCCTTTAGAACCGCAAAATTTTACGTTGCTAAATCTTGTTGGAATCGTTTGGTTGCAAGAATAATTGCTAACGTTTCTCTTTTCTGATTATAATGTCTTGGTATTAAAAATATTAGGAATGAGTTTTGCATCTGATTGTAGTATGGTTTGTTTTGAAAGTCTTAAAGTTTGAGGTGTCTTGTAATTAATGTATTAGGATGCCACCAAATAAGAAATGACTAAGAGTCATTTGCTTAATAAGGGGCTTTCTGCCACGTGGGGGTGGGGTGAGAAATGTTAACCTTTATCCATTTATTAAGTAATTAGGTAATGTCCCGTTACCCGGTAATTAATCAATTACCCGCATAATTAAGAATTATCTCAAATTACTTAAAATACTACTCATATTTAACACACTTTATACACCTTACTATCATGGTCATATGGTACCTTGTATGGTACTAGTCCATAAATACTGAGTATTTTAGCGTGCCGTATTTTATCCCAAAATGTCAAACTTTGACGAAATTCCTTTTCTTCGATTTTTTTACCTCTCACCTTCACTAATTTACTGATCACTTGTTGAAATAGGATAATGCTTATAATCTCAAAATAATCTCATTCCCGAACTTTACGTCGATTAACTTAGGACGAAACATTAACATACGAAAATGTGGGATGTAACAAGTAATGATAGACAGTAAAATGCGCTCACTCAACAGACTGTATTTTCCCTCTCTCATACAACGAAATAAAGAGGAAATTTTGGGCCTTTTCTTTTTGAAAGACTTTTTTGGACAAAGTCTTTCGACTTTTCATTCACTTCTGATGTACTTATTCTTAGAGAAAAAAAATCGTAAGAGGCTAAAAGCTAATCAGAGATTACGAAGGAAAGGGTTAACGAGAATTGCGATCAATATATAGAAAAATCTGCAAATCAACTCGTCCGAATTTGGGATTTGGGATTTGGTTCAAAGGATTAACCGTGGAATTTTGATATCCTTTTTCTTGTGTTTTGAAGTAAACGATTTTACTTCATCCATTTCTCCAGAAGATCCGACATAGAGCCTAATATGATACACATATTGCAATTAGAGTTTGAAAATTAGTTGAGTAGATTTTGGTGGGAAATGTAGTTGCTACTTGTGTCACGATTTTAACTTCTGCATTTCTCTTTTACTTTCTTTCAGCATTAGTCATATAAAAGAGGGAATTGTAATTGTAAAAGCATCGATATTGTGATTGTGGAATCGGCATTAGTCTTATCGGCCTCCATTTCTTGTCTTCTTCTTCTTCTTCTTCTTCTTCTTCTTCTTCTTCTTATTCACCACTGTTTCATTGATAATTATACACTTGATACAATAATTTGGTATCAATAGGTATCAGATCTCGGTGAACAATGGGACCTCGCAAGGGCGTTGATGTGGTTACTGGTAATTCAGCTATGGATTTACAAGAGCAGTAGGAAGACCTCGCAACTCAACAATTAGATCTATGAACTGAAATGTGCAAAAACATGAGGAACTGAGGGAAGACTTAGATAAACTCCATACTGAACTTCTTCAGATGGTGAGTTATCTCAAAAACTCCATCGATGGATTGCAATTGAGCCGGCAGTCGATGGGCAATGCTTCTAAATCTACTGCTAGAGATATGGTGTTGGAATCAGGTCAGGACATTCTAGCTCCAAATCCTTATTATATTAATGCTAATAGAGGTCATAGCTTGATTTTCCCTTGTTTCAATGGGAAAACTTGAAGACCTGGTTATATAAGATTGAATGATATTTTTCAGAAGATGAAACTCCTCTCAATCAGAGAGTGAGATAAAAGGCCATGAACTTCGATGATGAGACATTAGCTTGGCATCAGTCCTATCTAAAATGTCAGAATCTACCTATGTTACCAGCATGGGATAAGTTCTGATTTACTTGAAACATTTGGTGGAGATTTCTCAGATCCCATGTTAGAATTGAAACAATTAAAGCAAACGAGATCCGTAAGGGAATTTCAATTTACTTTGGCAGATTGGTAGCTCAGTGCAATTTAACTATTGAAAAAGCCATCTCTTGTTTCCTTGGGGGTTTAAAGGAGGAGTTAGTGAGCCCTATTATGATGCATGAGCCTTAAATATTAGCAAAAACTTGCAGGCTAGCTAGATTAGCAGAAGCTAATTTAGCTGCTAATGTTAGGGTTCAAAACCATGCTACTGCTTATTACTCTTCTGCAAGGAGGGGTCCTTATGTCACAACCCAAAATCCCAACCAATTAGGGTTGTGATGGCACCTAACACCGCTCGCTAGGCAAGCCAACACAACAAATAGTACGAATACAAAAGCAATAAATATCTGATAGCTGAACAAATAACATAACTTAAAAAAATGTGATAACATGAGCTTCTAAATCCAACAAAATACAAGGTTCTGAAAGAAATACAACATTGTCCGATAAAAATAAAAAATAGTACAACAAAAATAGAAAAGTGACTCTAAGGCTTGCGAACGGGATGCATATCTACCTCGAAGTACTGTCTGGTGTCCACTAAGTACCTCTCGGGACTCTGCTAGACCAATGTCAAAATCTATACAAGAAGTGCAGAAGTACAGTATTAGTACAACCGACCCGATGTACTTAGTAAGTATCGAGCCTAACCCTAACGAGGTAGTGACGAGGATAAGATAAGACACATACTAAAATCCTGTGCAGTTATATACATAAAGCAATGGAATAACAAATAAAACATCAAAAGTAACATCATGGTGGAGACATGTAGAAAGGGGAAACAAGCAGAACAATAAGTAAGAATTGCCAATAAAACTCTTTCAAAATAAGTACTGATATTGTCAAGTCAAGTCCACCTTTCAAATATCAAGTCAAGCAATAAAGTCAACAAGTTGCACGGCATCACCCTTCATGCTTTTACTCTAATCCTCACCATATATCATAAATGTAAGTTCACGGCATCACCCTTCATTCTTTAGCCTCACAAGCAAAGATATTAATATGCAAACAAGGCATGACAACACCCTTCGTGCTTTTTACTCTTCCTCACCAAACAATCTAAACAACAAAATATCAAGCAAGGTGGTAAGTAAATTTAACTTCAATAATAGTATTGAACTCCATTCGTCATATTCAACAATTAGGACCAACGACCAATCAATAGTTTTCACGTTTTCAACACTCAATATCACAACAATCTCTACATAAGAAGTAACTTGAAAGTGAGTAATCAAAGAATTGACAATCTATCTAAGGCATGGAAGAAACAATAAGCAAATTAACATGGTACATGTAAGAAAAATTCTACTTGCTTGCTTATCCCATGGCCCACGCATATAAACTCGTAACCTTGCATTTATGCCACCCCCAACAAATAATTCACATAGAAAATACACTCAATTCTTCCTTATTTCCCTCAAATTAAGGTTAATCAAGAAACTTACCTTCTTCCGCAACAAAATCAACAATGAACCACATTTTTTCATTTAAAACAAGCCTTCAAACCAATCGAATCTAGCCAAATATCATTCAAACAATTCAAAACAAGCTTTAAAAATTACCTGTGAATGAAAAAGGTTCAATATTGATCATATTTGAATAAGTCAACCCCGGGGCTCGCTAGATCGAAATCCTAAATTCTAATTACTCATTCACTTCCGAGACCGATTATATGATTTGTTTCAAAATTCGATCTCAATTTGAGGTCAAAATCTCTATTTTAAAAAATTCCTTACCCAAACCCCCTAATTTCTGCCTTGAAATTCATGGATTTGATGTTAAAATTCCTGAAAAAGTAATTGAAATTGATTGAAAACTAGTTAAAGTTTCTTACCAATGCATTTTGGAAGAAAATCCTCTTCAAAAACTGCCTCTAGAGAGATTAGGCTTGCAAAATGGTCTAAAATGAGTTAAGTCCCATTTTTCCAACCATTACCCAGTTGCGGACATCGTAATTGCGAACTCTTATCTACAATTGCAAACAACTGATCGCAAAAGCAACCAGTGCCACAGACCTACAGATGTCACAAATGCAACTTACCCTTCACATTTGCGAAGGAACACTTCATTGCAAATGCAGACTAAGCTTCGCATTGTGAAGGTGCCTGCCCCCACTCAATGTTGCAAATGTGACTGCTGGATTGCAAATGTGACCACCCCCTATTCGCAAATGTGGCCCTATCTTTGCATTTGTGAATTCTTCAGTCCAGTCCACTTTCGCATTTGCGATCCTGATATTGCAAATGCGAGGCTCACAATTGCGATCAGGTTGTCGCAAATGCGAGACCTACAACTTCACACCAACATGTGTTTTGCTTCAGTAGTTCCAACATCATCCAAAATACACTCGAAACTCACCAGAGCCCCTCGGACTCCAATCCAAACATGCACACAAGTATAATAACATCACATGACCTCGCTCGCTAACTCAAATCATTGAAATAACATAAATTATGAAGACTCGATCAACATAACTCAAAATTTCAACTTTGAAATTTATTTTTTTAACTTTTCACATAATGCGTCGAAACGTGCTCGGGTCACGTAGGACCTGTCACGACGCAAACTCCTAACTTGTCGTGATGACGACTATCATGGTATTAGGCAAGATGACATTTATGAAATAACTCCAACACTTAACAGAAAACAGATTTAAAATAGTTTAAATGATAACAACTTCTCATAAACAGGATAGAAAATCCAAAATACAACTCGGAAATTCCCAACATCGGGGTGTCACGGAGTACATGAGCATCAATGCATCACCAATCTGAAAAACACTGTCTAATATAGTCTAAAACTAAATACAATAAATGAAAATATAGGAAAGGAGAGACAAGGTCTGCGAAACGCCAGCTGCTACCTCGAAATCTCCAGAAGATCAAATATGCGCGGAAATCAACTCCCACAGTTTCCGGAAACACCTCAATCTGCACACAAAGTGCAGGGTATAGCGTGAGTACAACCAACTTAGTAAGTAACAAGACTAAATACAGAACTAAAAGTAGTGACGAGCTTTACAGTTATAGTTCAATTACAGTGATTTTAACATAGAAAGGTTGGCATGCTTTCAGGTTCAACAATTAAGGCCCAAACAATAATTTCATGTCAAGTTCAACTGAAACAAAGTGTAATAACTTTCAGAAAATTTCAAGACAGTGATACATGGCAGCTATGTGCGACAAATATGAAATCAAATGCATCCTCTCAGGACCACAGTCACTCAGCCCTCCCATTCACTCAGCACTCGGCACTCGGTAGGTACCTTCGCTCACTGGGGGTGTGTGCAGACTCCGGAGAGGCTCCTTTAGCCCAAGCGCTATAATCTGAATGGACAACTCATGTTATGTATGGACAACTCACGTGCTATAATATAATATTTGGATCCGTACGAACAAATCACGTGCTGCACGGACAACTCATGTGCTATAGTATAATATCTGGATCCGCACGGATAACTCACGTTCTATAGTATAATATCTCACAATCAGGCCCTCGGCACCACTCATTCATCAACCTCTCCAGTCTCTCAGAAATCATAATAAGCTGCCCAGACAGGAGTGATATGACGCATCAAAAATGAACAATAGAGACTAAGATGTAATATGCAAATAAACTATGACTGAGTACAAAACAATAATTTAGCAGATAATTCAACATGTACACGACCTCTGTAGGTCCCTCCAATGCCAACACGTAGTATAAACATGATTTGTGGTTCAATTTCTCTAATACATGGAGAATGTACAGATAACAACAGATTATTCAACTACACAATCCCCTGGAATTTGACCAAGTCACAATTGCTACGGTGCACGCCCACACGCCCGTCACCTAGCATGCGCGTCACCTCAAAACCAAATACATGACACGTAATATGGGGTTTCGTACCCTATGAACCAAATTTAGAACTGTTACTTGTCTCAGTCCGAGTAAATCTCTACTCCAACACACCCTTACCTCGCAAAACGGCCTCCAAATTCCTTGAATCTAGGCATAAACAATGCGATATAATCAATGCGGGATAAAGGAATCAACTCCATAAGAAAATGCTAAGTTATTAATCAAAATAAAAAATTGACTCAAACCCTTGTGAGGGGGCGCCTACGGCCTCCCATCAAAAATAAAAAATTGACCACATCACACATGCGAGGGCGCGTCTGTGGCCTCCCATCCGCTTCTGCGGAAACAGGCCTCTCCCTCAACTCTGCATCTGCGGAACCTTGCTCGCACTTACGGGCTTGCAGATGCGATTAACCCCTAGAACCTGCACCCTACCTAGGCCAGGCCAGCTCCGCTTCTGCATAAACGCAGCTGCATATGTGTCATCGCAGGTGCGGAAATGACTTCGCACCTGTGACCTCTGCTCACCTCCTCCCTGGCAGCTTCTGCGGTTCACCTCTCGCTTCTGCGAGATCGCACCTGCGATCCCCACTCCGCATGTGCGATTACACCAGAAGCTTGTGAGCTTCAGCACTTCCCTCAAACTTCAACTAAATTCGATAACCATTTGAAATCAACCCGAGGCCCCCGGGACCTCAACCAAACGTACCAACGGGTCCAAAAACTTGATATGAACTTATTCGAGCCCACAAATCACATCGAACAATATCAAAAACATGAATCACACATAGATTCAAGCCTACAGAACTTTGAACTTCCAATTTCTACAAATGATGCCGAAACCTATCAAATCACATCCGATTGACCTCAAATTTTGCACACAAGTGACAAATGACACCACAGACCAACTCCATCTTCTGGAATTGGAATCCGACCGTGATAACAAAAAGACCGCTCTCGGTCGAACTTTTCAAAAATTCTAACTTTCGCCATTTCAAACCTAATTCCACTACTGACCTCCAAATCACAATCTGGACACGCTCCTAAGTCAAAAATCACCTAACGGAACTAATGAAACTATCAAAACTCCGTTCTGGAGTTGTTTACTCAAAGATCAATATCCGGTCAATCATTTCAACTTAAGATTTCAACCTTGAGACTAAATGTCTCATTTCATTCTGAATTTACTCCGAGCCCGAACCGACTACCCCGACAAGTCACATGATAGCTATAAAGTACAAAATGAGCATCAACTGGGGGAACAAGGCTATAACTCTCAAAACGACCGACCGGGTCGTTGCATCCTCCCCCGCAGTCTAGGTGGCAAGGCCAGCTTGTAATCCACCTCCCCAATCCTCTGAAGTACCTCAAATGGCCCAATATACTGAGGGATAAACTTTGCCTTCTTCCCGAACCTCATAACACCTTTCATGGATAAATCTTTGAGCAATACCTTCTCCCCAACCATGTAAGCAACATCACGGGCCTTCGTGTTGACATAACTCTTCTGTCTAAACTACACCGTGCGAAAACAATCCTGATTTATATTTACCTTGTCCAAATCATCTTGGACCAAGTCAGTACCCAATAGCCTAGCCTGCCTAGGCTCAAACCAACCCACCGGATATCTACATCGTCTCCCATACAAAGCCTTATATGGAGCCATATGAATACTTGATTGGTAGCTGTTATTGTAGACAAACTCCGCGAGTTGCAGAAACTGATCCCAAAAACCCCCAAAAATCAATGTCGCAAGTGCGTGGCATATCCTCCAATATCTAAATAGTGCGCTAGGACTGTCCGTCCATCTGAGGGTGAAATATTGTGCTCAACTCAACTTGGGTACCCAAATCTCGCTGCACGGCTCTCCAAAACTGCGATATGAACTGCGTGCCCTGATCTGAAATGATGGACACTGGCACGCTGTGGAGGCGAACAATCTCTCGTATGTACATCTTAGAAAACTGCTCCGAAGTATAAGTAGTCCCAACTGGAATAAAGTGTGTGGATTTGGTCAGCCGATCGACAATTACCCAAATAGAATCGAACTTCCTCGAAGTCCGTGGGAGCCCAACTACAAAATCCATGGTGATCCACTCCCATTTCCACTATGGAATCTCTAACCTCTGAAGCAATCTGCCTGGTCTCTAATGCTCATACTTTACCTGATGATAGTTGAGGCACCGAGCTATAAACCCTACTATATCATTCTACATTCTTCTGCACCAATAATGCTACCTCAAGTCCTGGAATATCTTCGCGGCACCCGGATGAATGGAATACCTCGAACTGTGGGCCTCCTCAAGAATCAACTCACGTAGCCCATCCACATTAGGCACACAAATCCGACCCTACATCCTCAACACCCCATCATCCCCAATAGTAACATCTCTGACATCACCGTGATAAACCATGTCCTTAAGGACAAGCAGATGAGGGTCATCATACTAGTGCTCTCTGATGCGATCATATAAAGAAGACTGAGAAACAATACAAGCCAAAACTTTGCTCGGCTCGGAAACATCTAATCACACGAACTGGTTGGCCAAGGCCTAAATATCCAAGGCTAAAGGCCTCTCTGCTACTGGTAGATATGTTAAACTCCCAAACTCTTCGCCGTGTAACTCAAGGGATCAGCCACCGCATTGTCCTTTCTTGGATGATAGAGGATGGTGATGTCATAATCCTTAAGTAGCTCCAACCATCTCCCCTGCCACAAGTTAAGATCCTTCTGTTTAAACATATGCTGTAGACTCCGGTGATTGGTGAAAACCTCACAAGGGATAGCATACGCCATATCTTTAAGGCATGAACAATAGCTGCTAACTCTAGGTCATGGATAAGATAGTTCTTCTCATTTATCTTTAGCTGTCTAGAAGCGTAGGCAATCACCCTACCATCCTGCATCAACACCGCGCCAAGACCTATGCGCAACATATCATAATATACTATATAGGACCCCAAACTAGTAGGCAACACCAACACTGGGGCTGTAGTCAAAGAAGTCTTGAACTTTTGAAAGCTCTCCTCACAATTCTCGGTCCACCTGAACGGAGCTCCCTTTTGGGTCAATCTGGTCATAGGTGTTGCAACAGACGAGAAACCCTCTACAAATCGAAGGTAATACCCCACCATGCCAAGAAAACTCCGGATCTACGTGGCTGAGGATGGCCTGGGCCAACTCTGCAATGCTTCAATCTTCTTCGGATCTACCTTGATCCCCTAAATCGATACCACATGGCCCAAATATGCCACTGAATCTAGCCAAAATTCACACATCAAAAAATTTTCATACAACTTCTCTTCTCTCAAGGTCTGGAGAACAGTCCTCAGGTGATGCTCATGATTCTCCCGGCTACGGGAGTACACCAGAATGTCGTCAATAAACACAATGACAAAGGAGTCAAGATAGGGCTGAAATACACTATTCATCAAGTGCATGAATGTTGTTGGGGCATTGGTCAGCCGAAAAGATATCACAAGGAACTCGTAATGACCATACCGAGTCCTGAAAGTATACTTTGGGATATCTGGCTCCCGAATCTTCAACTGATGATAGCCTGAACGCAAGTCTGGCACCCTGAAGCTGATCAAATAGGTCATAAATACATGGCAATGGATACATATTCTTCACTGTAACCTTGTTCAACTGGGGATAATCAATACATATTCGCATAGAACCATCCTTCTTTACAAACAAGATAGGAGCACCCCAAGGTGACACACTAGGACTAATAAACCCCCTATCAAGGAGTTCCTAAAGCTTCTCCTTCAATTCCTTCAACTCATCTGGTGCCATACGATACAGTGGGCTGAGTGCCCGGCGTCAAGTCAATACCGAAATCAATACCCCTGTCAGGCTGCATGCCCGACAGGTCTGCAGGAAACACATCCAGAAAATATCGCACCACCGGGACAGAATTAATAGCAGGAGTATCAGCTCCAACATCCCTAACAAAGTTCAAATAAGATAAACAACCCTTCCCAACCATTCGCTGGGCCTTCAAATATGATATCACTCTGCTGGGAACAAAGTCTAGAGAACCTCTCCACTCGATCCTTGGCAACCCCGACATTGCCAATGTCACGGTCTTAATATTACAATCCAGGATAGTACGACATGGAGACAACCAATCCATACCTAAGATCACATCGAAGTCCACTATACTAAGCAATAATAGATCAGCTCTTGTCTCCAATCCCCCAATAGTCATTACACATGATAGATATACATGGTCTACAATAATAGTATCGCCTACTGGTGTAGATACACGAACATATGAAACTAAGGACTCACGGGGCATATCTAGATACTGAGCAAAATACGATACTATATATGAATAAGTGGAACCAGGGTAAAATAATGCAGAGGAATCCCTGTGGCATATTGAGACAATACCTGTGATCACTGCATCGATGGAAACAACATCTGGTCTGGTAGGGATAGCATAGAATCGGGCCTGACCACCCCCTGCTCGGTCTCCCCCTCTAGGGAGACCTCTAGCTACCTGGGCCCCACCCCTGGTTGCTTGAGTGGGTGGCGTAACTACTGGTGCTAGTGCCATCGGCCGAGAACTCCGCTGTGGAGCCCCACTCAACAACCGAGGGCAATCTCTCTTGAAATGACCAAGGTCTCCGCACTCGAAACAACCCCTCCTATAGAGGAACTGCTACTCCGGATAACTCGAGGAACTACCTGTAGAAGCCTGAGCGAACGAAGCATTGTGAGAAATCTACGCTGGTAGTGCACTGAATGAAGACTGGCCTGAATGAGCACTGTAAGAATCGTGGCTAGTTGATGCGCCACGATGAGCTGGATGAGTCGTCTGAGCGGGCCTATAATAACGACCCCTGCTGTGGTAGGATTGCCCCTAGAAGGCATACTACCAAAACTTCCCAAACCTCGAGGCCTCTTGGCCTCCCTCTCACCATGCTCCTTGCTATGGACCATCTATATTTGCCAAGTGATGTCAACCACCTCGTCAAAAGTAGCACTTGATACCCTCTCCCTAGTCATAAGAAACTGCAACTGATATATGAGGCCATCAATGAACCTCATGATCCTCTCTCTATCAGTGGGAACCAACCAAACTACGGGATGAGATAACTCCGAAAACCTCATCTCATACTGGGTCACAGACATGCCATACTCCCGAAGTTGCTCAAACTATCTGTGCAGCTCCTCCCTACGAGACTGTGGCATGAACTTCTCCAAGAATAGAACGGAGAACTCCTACCATGTAAGTGGTGCTGCACCGACCGACATGCGCCTCTCATAATCCTCCCACCATCTGAAGGCAGCCCTAGAAAATTGAAAAGTAGTGAACGAGACCCCACAGGTCTCCAGAATACCTGTTGTATGAAGCATCTGCTGGAACTTGTCCAAGAAGCTATTAGCATCCTCTGACTCAGCATCGCTAAATGATGGAGGCTAAAGCCTCTCAAATCTCTCAAGCTTCATCTGCTCATCATCAGTCATAACGGGGACCACTGGGGCCTGAGCAGCTGCAACCGACTGTGCTGGTGGTACCTCCAATATCTGAAGTCCCGGCATTACCTGCTCTGGCGTACGGGCAGCGGGGCTATGAGTACCTCCCCCAGCCTGAGAAGTGGCTAGTGTGGCCTAAGCCGAAACCACCTGAGCAAGAACAGTGCAAACTGTCAATATCTGGGCAAATGCCTCCTGAAGGCCTGGAATCACAACGGGCGCAACTAGTGCCTGAGCTGGCCCCACTGGCTCAATTACATCTAGAACCTCCTCCTATGGTGGACCAACTGGTGGATTTGCAGGTGCTACTCTAGCTACTGTACGAGCTGAACCTCTGCCCCTACCGCGACCCCTACCGTGAGCTCGGCCTCTCGTGGCCCTAGCTGGTGGTACAGGTGGTTGTCCATCCTGTCCGGTAGCACGTTCCCTCACCGACTGTGAGAGAATAAAATGCCGATGTTTAGTTACCGAAACCAACAAATCCGCACGACAAGAATACAGGAAACTGAAATTTCCTAAGGGTTCGACAACCCCCCGAAGAAAATTACAGACGTCTCCGTATAGATCTGCAAGACTCTACTAAACCTACTCATGACTCATGAGACCTACGTAACCTAGGCTCTGATACCAACTTGTCAAGACCCAAAATACTAACCTGTCATGATGGCTCCTACAGTGGTACTAGGCAAGATGACATTTATGAAATAACTCAAACCCTTAAGAGAAAACGGATTTAAAATAGTTTAAATGATAACAACTTCTCATAAACAGGATACAAAATCCAAAATACAACACAGAAATTCCCAACATCGGGGTGTCACTGAGTACATGAGCATCTATACATCACCAGTCTGAAAAACACTGTCTAATATAGTCTGAAACAAAATACAATAAGCGAAAAATATAGGGAAGGAGAGACAAGGTTTGCGAAACACCGACAACTACCTCGAAATCTCCAAAAGATCAACTGTGCGCGAAAATCAACACCCACCGTGTCTGAAAAAACCTGAATTTGCACATGAAGTGTAGGGTGTAGTGTGAGTACAACCAACTCAGTAAGTAACAAGACTAAATAAAGAACTGAAAGTAGTGACGAGCTTTACATTTATAGTTCAATTACAGTGATTTTTAGATAGGAAGGTAGGCATTCTTTCAAGTTCGACAATTAAGGCCCAAACAGTAATTTCATGTCAAGTTCAACTGAAACAGAGTGTAATAACTTTCAGAAAATTTCAAGACAGTGAAACATGGTAGCTAAGTGAAACAAATATGAAATCAAATTCATCCTCTCAGGACCACAATCACTCAGCCCTCCCATTCACTCAACACTCAGCACTCGGTATTCGACACTCGGTAAGTACCTCACACCTGCGACCTCTACTCACCTCCTCCCTGGCCGCTTTTGCGGTTCACCTCTAGCTTCTGTGAGATCGCACCTGCGATCCCCACTCTGCATATGCGATTACACTAAAAGCTGGAGAGCTTCAGCACTTCCCTCAAACTTCAAATCGATCTGATAATCAGCTGAAATTAACCCGAGGCCCCCGAGACCTCAACCAAATGTTGGTGCTAAAACATGATACGAACTTAGTCAAGCCCTCAAATAACATCGAACAACATCAAAAACACGAATCGCACATCCGGTTGACCCTAAAAGTTTCACACAAGTCAAAAATGACACCACAGACCTACTACAACTTCAAGAATTGGAATCCGACCCTGATATCAAAATGTCCACTTCCGGTCGAACTTTTCAAAAATTCTAGCTTTCACCATTGCAAGCCTAATTCCACTACGGGCCTCCAAATCACAATCTGGACACGCTCCTAAGTCCAAAATCACCTAACAGAGCTAACAAAACCATCAAAACTCCGTTCTGGTATCATTTACTCAAAGATCAACATCCGATCAATCATTTCCAGTTAAGCTTTCAACCTTGAGACTAAGTGTCTCATTTCATTCTGAATTCGCTCAGGACCCGAACCGACTACCCCGGCAAGTCACATAATAGCTATAAAGTACAAAATGAGTAGCAAATGGCAGAACAAAGCTACAACTCTCAAAACGATCGGCCGGGTCCTTACAGGAACCCAACCAAACATGCATACAAGTCCAAAAAGATTGTACGAACCTACCGAAATCATCAAAATACCGATCCAATGTCGTTTAACATAAATGTTTACCATGGTCAACTCTAACCTCATTTTAAGTCAAAAATTACGTTTTCTTCAAAATTTCACATAGAAGCTTTTCGAGAAACAACACAGACCATGCACACAAGTCATATAACATCAAATGAAGCTATGAGATATAATTTAAGGCTAGTACTCAAAATGGTCTGTCACGTCGTCACATTCTCCACTTCTAAAATAAACGTTCGTCCTTGAACGAACATAGAAATGTACCTGGACTGGTAAAGAGGTATTGGTATTTACTCTGCATATAGGACTCAGACTCCACACAGCTCCCTCGATCAGCTGACCTCTCCACAACACCTTCACATAAAGAAAACACTTGAATCTCAACTTTCGAACCTGCCAGTCTAGAATTGCCACCAACTCTTCCTCATAGGTCAAAGTCTCATTAAGTTGCACCATGTTGAAGTATAAAATATGTGACATATCCTTATGGTACTTCCGAAACATGGAGATGTGAAATATCGGATGTACCCCTTGCAAGTCCCCGTAAAATTTCGCAAAGAAATTTAAGGTTTTGTGTTGCTGATGTAGGTTTACGTGTTTGAGGATTGTAAAAATATTGGATGTACCCCTTGTAAGGCCCCGTAAAATTGTCAATTTATACTAGTTAACTCTATGCCTCATTTGTCGAATCAATGAAGTCATCAAATGATTAACCATGTCTTTTAGGATACAACCTCTTGAAATGCCCTGCTCAACACGTTGATAGATTCTTGAATAATTCCAGCAAAATCTCGAACCTCGTTATTCTTGTTTCTAGCAAATCTATCGAGAGTTGTAGGTTCAAACATATCAAAGAAGGAGCATCATCACGTGATCAAATATATTGGATATGAAGTTTTATGGTCATATTTGTGCTAGCACATCTTAGAGTAATTGTTGGAGGTCGCCAAAGGTTTAGTTTGGGTGTTCGGTGTAGAGATTTAGAGTTGAAGAGAGTGAACAGATTATTCTCAAGATTTGCTCCATGAAGATGATGTGTGAATTATTAATAAAGGTAAGATAGGTATAGTTTACATTTGGGCCTTATGGAATCTTGAAGAAAATAAAATCGGCCAAGCTATGAGTATGGTGTGTCTCCCATCATTGTTCTCCATGCACTCAGTGTTTCATGTGTCTGCGCCTAAAATAGGTGGTTAGGAGTCAATTGTCTATCATTCCGGTGGAAGCGGTTTGAGGTGAAGTTAATGGATAATTGGCTTATGGCAGATACCTAATTGTCATCCTTGTTAGACAAGTCCGGAAATTAAGATTGCCTCTGTCAAGTGCTATAGCTAAGTCTATGAGTCGAGGAGATCACCTCGTAGGCCGAAAGTGTTGAGGAAAGGAAATATTCTCACTTGTTTGTAGAGCCAAATGGTTGTGGTTCAAAGGGGTACTTTCTATGTGTTATGATTTAAATATGTACAGCTCATGTTCATATATTACTTTTGGTAATGTAATGTCTGTGATGTTAAGATTGGTTTTATTGTTGTATATTGTGATGCTTGTTGAGTTGCGGACGTATTGTTAGGATTGGTTTTGGGATTCTCTGGTAGGTAGATAGGCACAATTACAGGGGAGACTCTGGCTAAATCTTTGGAAACTTAAGGAGTTAGTCAAAATTTGGAACTACTGGTGTGTGAAGTAACAGTTGGGTCACATTGGATGCTAATGAAGGATTTTGACCCTCATTCGAAGACGAATTATCCTAAAAGGAGGAGAATGTAAGGCCCCGTAAAATTTTGCAATGAAATTTAAGGTGTCGTGGTACTGAGGTAGGTTTACGTGTTTGAGGATTGTAGAAGTGGATTGAAGAATGCATTGAGGAGTGGACAAAAAGTTTTGGCAAATCTGGTTCACGACTGTAGATACGTTTCGCGGACCGCATTTCAATCGCAGATTTGGCATGGGAAAAATCTGGGAGATATTCTACGGTCCAGTCTGCGATGGCAGAACAGGTCTGCGGACCGCAGAACGGTCGCATACTGGACCAGACAAGTCCAGTTTTTGGGCGTCATTTTCGCTGCCATTATGTGGGCCGTATATCGTTTCTGCGATATGGTCTGCGATTGCAGACCCAGTTTCGACAATTTTATGTTTTGGAAATTTTACCCGATCCCATTTTTATAAAAAGGCATTGGGGTCATTTTTAAGGGCTTCATCTTGTATTTTTAGAGAGAGGTGAGAGTATCTTAGAGAGACAAAGAGAAGCCCTAGCCATTTGTTCATCAATTCTTGCTCAAGACTTGAAGATTTCACAAGGATCTTGCTAGGGCTTCAAAGAGATAAGAATTTCTTCCCCCAATTCTTCAATTTCAAGTTTGGAGTAAAATATGGGTGATTGGGAGTATGATTTTTGGGTGTGAGAGTATTATGTATACATGCATGTACCAATAGGGATTGTGGGAAGATTGTTGAGCTCAAATAAGTAAAGATTGGGTTGTGGAGTGAAGGAAATCTTGTAAAAGAACCTTGTAGTCAAATTTGCACACCTAGTGTTTGATAAAATGCTGATATGAGCGCAAACCATGAATATCATCCTAACTTGTGTTCAATTTTGTTATGTCTCAAAATAGATTGGGATTGCTAGTATTTTCGGAATATTGTAGTAATTTAAGGAAAACTCAAAGTGAGGTATGTTGGTTAAACTACTCTCTTAGAATCAAATTCCATAATGTTCCCGTAAGTTTCAAGTATAGGTTGCGTATTACAATGTTAATGGTTTGAGTCGTGTTTCAAATGAGGCTAGTATGCCAAATTGTGTGAGAAAAACTCGATATGCTTAAGACTCTTAATTGATCATATGTGTACCTAAGGCCTTGATTGAAAATGTCTTGTTGTTGATAATATATAAAGATGCTTGGAAATGAAATAAGTGAATTGGGATTTAGAGTGTGGCCAACGTGTCAATGAAATTAGATGATGTGAGAGAGATTATGAAATGAGCTTTGATTCAACTATTTTAAAACGACTTCGAAAATCGAATTGCCTAAAAGCTTATGTACTCCAGTCGTGTCCATAGATGGTTGTTTTAATAAATGATATGCTTTGTAAGTATTTTTCAATGTGTTTTGTGTTCTAACGTATTTGTGAGTGAAAATTGTGTATTTCCCCTTCTTGGGGAAAAGTATTTCAAGAATAAATGGTGTGCTACGTAGTTATGATTTTAACTTACACTACGATTGCCAATTATTTTACTCCATTTCTTAAAAAGAAATCTAATGTGTTTAAAGCCTTCATTTCTGATGAACTTAAAGTTGTAGTTTCTGGAATATTATAATTGTTGATATTTTTGATGATGATCCACGGAAGGAAAGATATGAAAGTGTGTAATTTGATATACGGCCACCGTGCCTTGAATAAAGAATCTTGTGAATGGCCAAAAATACCAAGGAAATATTGTTGTTGTGGTTGGTTGAAAATACTAGTGAAAATTTATATAATGTGAAAGATGATAAGGTAAATACATTTGTACCTATGTTACCTTTGTGTGAAAAAAAAAGAATATTTTTGGGAGTATTATTAGCAAATCGAGGAAGGGTGGGTCATAAGGCCCATACCCGAAACTACATTTGCCGGTGCATGTGTGGATTGTGATTATTCCCCTTATTTGGGATGCGATTGATGGGTTGATATTATTTCGCTTAATTGGGATGAAACTGATAATGGTTGTGAATTGGAAAAGTTAACCCACACGGCATATGTGGGAAGGCGGCCTAGCTGATCGGGTGGAGATCGAACGCCATATTGTGCACATGGTGGTACTACTCTTGGTAACACCTTTTTTTGCATCACATGTCAAACCACTACTATTGAAAATTGTTATGTTTTAACTGGGCATTTGGATATTGTTGATTGTGACTTGCTGCTTCTATGGTTTTTCCTTTATTATATGGGCATTCTATTTTGAAAGAGGATAGTTAGCTTTACATACTAGTACTATTCCATATGTACTAATGTCCTTTTTGCTGGGGGCATTGTATTTTCAATGGATGCAGCTGGTTCATCATCGGGGAACTTTGGTCCTCGTTAGTAGTTACTCCCTATTAAGCAGTTTTGGGTGAGCCTTTCTCTATTCCGGGCCTGATATCATTTGATGTTGTACTTGTGTTTTGAGGTATAGCCGGGGTCTTGTTGCCGGCATTTCCATATTACTCTCCAGTTTTACTTAGAGGCTCCGTAAATAGGTTGTAAGTGGTGTTTGATGTGGGGAATTGAACTAGAAATATTGGTATTTGGTTGTAATATTTTGGAAATTATGAATGAAGCTGCTAATGAAAATGAAGTGGGAGTTGTTAATGAAATCCTTTCAGTGTTTGATTAATGGAGTACATCTCCTCTTTATTCATGGATGAGTTTGGGTAGAAGGAAATCTAACAGGCTTGCTCGGCCGAGTTCACTTGGTTGAGCGCCGGTCGCGTTCCCCGAGTTTGGGGCGTGACACCCCTGATAGGCTAGGAACCAATGGAAGCCTATAAGCAACCTCCCCAACTCTCTCCAAGATCTCAAACAGACCAATAAACCACATGCTCAACTTGACCTTCTTCCCAAACCGCATCACGCCCTTCATAGGTAACACTCAGAAAGAACCTTCTCACCCGCCATGTAAGCCACATCTCGAACCTTCCGTTCCGTATAACTTTTTTGCATGGACTGATCTATACAAAGTCACTTCTGAATCACTTCTCCAAAGCATCACAGACCAAATCAGATCCCAACAATCTAGCCTCACCAGGTCAAACCAACCAATCAGCGAACGACATTGCCTCTCATATAAGGCCTCGTATGTCGCCATCTGGATGCTCGATTGATAGCTGTTGTTGTAGGAGAGCTCTGCTAGAGGTAAAGGTTGATCCCACATAGCCCCAAAATCGATAGAGCATGTCCGCAAAATGTCCTCCAATATCTGAATAGTGCACTCGGACTGTCTGTCGCGTCTAAGGATTAAACACGGTACTCAGATCTACCCGCATGCCTAACTCATACTGCACGACTCTCCAAAAATATGATGTGAACTTCGTGACCCGAACAGAAAATATAGAAATGGGCACACCATATAGGCGGATAATATCCCAGATATAAATCTGAGCCAGTTGCTCTGAAGAATAAGAAGTAATCATCGGAGTGAAGTGTGCGAACTTGGTCAACCAGTCTACAATAACCCAAACTGCATCATACTTCCTTAAGGTCCATGGTAAGCCTACAACAAAAGCCATAGTGATGCGCTCCCACTTCCACTTTAGTATCTCCAATCTCTGAGTCAACCCACCCGATTTCTGATGCTCATACTTCACCTCTTAACAATTCAAATACCAAGATACATGACTGACAATATTTTTCATCCTCCACCACCAATAGTGTTGTTTTAAGTCAAGACACATCTTCGTGACACTTGGGTGAATGGAATAGCGCAAGCTATGAGCCTTCTCAAGGATTAAATCTTTCAGCCCATCAACATTTGGAACACAAATCCGGCCTTGAAGCTGAATAACACCATCATCTCCAAACACAACCTCTTTAGCACAACCCTACTACATCGTATATTTTAACACCCACAAGCGAGTATCATCAAACTAGCGAGCCTTGGTACGCTCCAACAACGATGATTGTGCCACAACAAAAGCAAGAACCTGGCTAGGCTCCGAAAAATTCAACCTCACGAACCAATTGGCCAATGCCAGAACATATATGGCTAGTGGCCTCTCCACTACCAGTAAATATGCCAAACTTTCCATGCTCACAACCTTCCTACTTAATGCGTCAGCCATTACATTGGCCTTCCCTAGATGGTATAATATGATAATATCATATTGTTTCAACAAATATGACCATGTTCGCTGACGCAAATTAAGGTCCTTCTACTTGAACATGTGTTGGAGACTCTGATGGTCGGTATAGAACTCACACGAAATGCAATATAGATCGTGCCATCAAATCTTCAACGTGTGAACAATGGATACCAACTCTAAATCATGCACATGGTAATTCTTCTCATGAATATTTATTTGTCAATATGCGTAGGCAATCACCCTACCGTCCTACATCAATACCACTCCAAGTCCAATACACGACGCATAACAATAAACAATGTAAGATCCTAAACCCGTAGGCAATACCAATACTAAAGTTGTAGTTAGTGCAGTCTTGAGCTTCTGAAAGCTCACCTCACACTCGCCGGAACATCTAAAAAGATCCCCCTTCTGGGAAAACTTGGTCAATGGGGATGAGATAGATGAAAATACATCCATAAACCGGCAATAATAACCCACCAAACCCAAGAAGCTCTGAATTTCTATAGCTGAAGTAGGTCTAGGTCAGTTCTGAACTGCCTCAATCTTTTTTGGATCCAATTTGATACCCTCGGAAGACACCCCATGGCCCAAAAGGGCAACCAAGTCCAACCCAAACTCGCACTTCAATAACTTGGTATATAACTGACGATCCTTCAAAGTCTGAAGTATGATCCGTAAGTGCTACTCATGCTTCTGTTGACTGCGGGAGTAAACTAAAATATCATCAATCTAGACGATCATGAAGGAATCTAGCTAAGTATTGAACACCTGGTTTATCAAATCCATAAAGGCTTTTGGGGCATTGGTTAAGCAAAATAACATTACCAAGAACTCGTAGTGACCATATCAAGTCTGAAAAGTTATCTTAGGGACATTTGATGCCCTAATCTTCACCTGATGGTAACCAGATCTCAAATAATTCTTGGAAAATACCTTTGCACCCTGAAGTTGGTCAAACAAATCATGAATCCTTGGCAATAGATACTTGTTCTTGATAGTAACCTTGTTCAACTACCGATAATCCATCCTTTTTTACAAACAGCACCGGTGCACCCTAAGGCGAGACACTAGGCCTAATAAATCCTTTCTCAAGCAAATCTTGATACAGTGCCTTTAAATATTTTCAACTTAAATGGGGCCATACGGGATGGTGGAATAGAAATAGGTTGAGTGCCCGGAACCAAGTCAATGTAAAAGTTGATATCTCTGTTGGGTGGCATACCCGACAAGTCTGTAGGAAACACTGTTGGGAACTCCCACACCACTATAACTGAATCCATGGAAGGCACTTTAGCACTAGAATCACGGATATAGGCCAAATATGCCAAACACACATTCTCGACCATACGCCGAGCCTTCACATATTAAATGACCTTGCTAGTGGAGTGACTAGGAGTCCCTCTCCACTCCAGTCAAGGCAACCCCGATATGTATGGCTAACATCACAGTCTCGATGTGAAAATCCAAGATAGAATTATACGATGACAACCAATCCATTTCCAAGATCATATCAAAATCTATCATATCAAGTAATAAAAGGTCAACCCTAGTCTCACAGCTCCTGATGGTGACCAAACAAGAACGATAGTCCACCATAATAGAATTCCCAATGGGCGTAGACACATAAATAGGAGTAGTCAAAGAGTCATGAGATATATCCAAAAACAAAGTGAAATAGGATGACACAAACGAAAAAGTAGAGCCGGAATCAAATAAATTTGATCAATCTCTATAGCAAACCAGAATAATACATATGATGCCCGCATCATACGACTCTGCCTCAGGTCTAGCTGGAAATGCATAGCTGACCTCCACCTATCGATCCGCCTCTCATTAACTAGCCTCCACCTCTAGCTGCCTGACTCCTGCCTCTAGCTGGTTGAGAAAGCGGTGGAGCAACCGGTGCCGGAACTATGGCACGAGTACCCTGTTTTGGCATGCACCTCTGTGACCTAGGGCTAACCCCACGACGTTCCTCAAATATCCACAAGTATAACACGCCCTCAGGTGAAGTGACTGCTGACCCCGGAACAGACCATGTCGACCTGAATAACCACCCTGATAACTCTAAATTAGAGATGCACTAATCGGACCTGTAGGTGAACTGTAGAATGAGACCCCATAAGAACCACGACTGCCCGAATCCCCATGTGATACATGAAGCACAGACTAAATCGGCATGACGAGATATCTCTACCAAATGAAATCCTTCTTCTAGACGAGGCACCACTAAAACCACAAAAATGATGAGGCCTCTTCTCAGATGCTGCCTCTCTACCCTGACCACGAATCCTCTCAATCCGCCTAGAGATCTCCATAGCTCGAGTGAAAGAAATATCATTCTCACTCTACCTGACCATCTATAGCACGAGTAAGGCCATTTATAAACCTCTGCACCCTCTCTCTCTCTCTCTCTCTCTCTATAGGGATCAAGATAATTGCATCACAGAATAAATCCACGAATTTGGTCTCGTACTAAGTGACGATCATGCTACCCTGATAGAGGTGTTCAAAGTGACTATGGAATTCCTCTCTCTGAGTGAAGGGATGAACTTCTCCAAGAATAGCTGTGAGAATTAAGCCTAAGTGAGAGGAAGTGAACCACCGGGTCTGCCCCGATCATACTCCTAACATAACCTCTTGGCAGAGCAATGTATCTGAAATACTGCGAAGTCAACTCCGTTGGACTCCACTATACCCATGTTGTGCAATACCTCATGACAACACTCCAAGAAATCATGAAGGTCCCCGAAAAGTGTACCACCAAAATGAGTGGAAAACAACTTAGTGAACTTGTCCAAACTCTTCAGCCCCCTCAAACGACATCGCGGGTCCCTCCCCAGATTGGGTAGCAATAACAGGTTGAACCGATCCAATTAATGAAACTATCGTAGTATGATATCCGTGAGCCATCAACTATGGAGTGTGAGTAGCGGTAGTCTGGGCTCTTCCCCCAGCCTGAGAGATGGCTGGTGCTACAGAAAAATACACCGGCCTGGGGCACACTCTCCATAAGATCAACCAGACGGACTAGGGCATACTAAAGTACTGGGGTAGCAATGAAATCCTTTGGAAGTTGAGCTGGTCCAACTGGCATGGTCAGAACATGGATCTGCTCATACTAGTCGATCTAAGGCTTTGTAATATGTGTTGTTGCGTGGGCTCTAGGCTGAGCTTTGCTTCTGTCCCTGGCTCTACCTCGGCCCCGGCCTCTACCCTTGGTAGTGGTGCAGCCTAGGGCTCCGACTACTGACCAGCTACTGATGTAGTACATGTCCTCACTATATGTGAGCGAATAAGAATAGAATGATTCAAACTCAAAGATAGAAAAAATCCGCACGATAGAGAAAGAAAGAAGGTAAAATTTACAAAAGCCTTATAGATTTTAGAAGATAAGTATAGACGTCTCTGTTACCGATTCTCAAGACTCTACTAAGCTTGATCATGACTCGTGAGACCTAAAAAACCTAATGCTCTAATACCAACTTGTCACGACCCAAATTTCCAACCAATTAGAGTCGTGATGGCGCCTAACGTCGTTCGCCAGGGAAGCCAACACAACAGATAATACGAAAAGTAAAGCATTAAATATATGACAATTGATCAATAACATAACATAAAAATAGCTCTATAATAATATAATAAAGTTCTAAAACCAATAACTAGAATAAACCACTCCAATATTTGGTGTCACAAGTACATGAGCGTCTAGATCCAGCTAAATATAAAGTTCTGAAAGAAATACAATACTATCCGAATAAAATAGAAAGAGTACAGTGAAGATAGGAAAGTGACTCTGAGGCCTACGAACGGGATGTAGCTCTACCTTGAATCATTTTCTTGTATCCGCTAAGTACAGCTCGGGATTTCGCTGGTACCAATGTCAAAATCTGTATAAGAAGTGTATAAGTATAGTGTGAGTGCAACAGACCTAGCATACTCAGTAAGTGTCGAGTCTATCCCCGACGAGGTAGTGAAGAGGCTAAGACAAGACACCTACTAAAAGATTGTGTAGTTATATACATAAAGCAATGGAATAACAAATAAAGCGTCAAAAGTAATAACAGGGTAGGGCTATGTAGAAAGGGGAAATGAGCGGAACATTAAATAAGAATCACCAAGTAAACCTCTTTCAAAATTAGCTCTGAAACAATCAAGTCAAGTTTACATTTCGATTATCAAGTCAAAGCAATAAAATAAACAAATTGCACGGCATCACCCTTCGTGCTTATACTCTCATCCTCAACATATAGCATAAATGCAAGTACACGACATCACCCTTCGTGCTTTTACTCTAATTCTCACATGATCATAATAAATGCACATACACGGCATCACCCTCTGTTCTTTTACCTCATAATTAATAAGCATGTGAACGACATCACCCTTCGTACTTTTATCCTCACATCTACTCAATTAATGATATCAATATACAAATGAGGCACAGGAATACCCTTCGTGCTCTTCACTCTTCCTTACCAAGAAACAACAACAACGCTAATATCAAGCAAGGAGGGAAGTAAATACACCTCAATGAAAGTATTGAATTCCACTCATCATACGAGAATATTTCCACAATTCGAGCCAACAACTAATTAACAATTTTCATGTTTTCAACACCCAATATAGAAACAATCTCAATATAAGAAGTAACTTAAAAGCTAGTAATCTAAGAATTTACAATCTATCTAAGGCAGGAAAGACACAATAAGCAAATTAACATGGTGCAAGCAAGGAAAATTCCACCTGCATACTTATCCCACGGTCGGGGCATATACACACCCCACCTTGAATTTCATGAATTTGATGTTAAAATTCATGTAAAAGTAGTTGAAATTGATTGAAAACTAGTTAAAGATGCTTACCAATGAATTTGGGGATAAAGTGTTCATAAAAGATCGCCGCTAGAGATCTTAGGGTTGAAAATTAGTGTGAAATGGGCTAAGTCCCATTTTCCCCAACTTTTACCCAGCTGCAGACATCGCAATTGTGAACTCTTGTCCGCAAATGCGAACCACTGATCGCAAATGCGATCAGTGTCACTGACCCACATATAACGCAAATGCGACTACCCATTTGCAATTGTGAACAACCCTTCCATCACAAATGCAAACTAAGCTTCGCATTTGTCAAGTTGCTTGCCCCCAGCTCCAAGTCGCAAATGCAACTCCAAGGTCGCAAATGCGACCACCCGCATGTCCACAAATGCGGCCTATTTTTTGCATTTGCAAAGTCTTTAGTCCTAGTCCAAATTTGCATTTGCGAGCCAGACATCACAGATGCGACTGCCCATTCTCAATTGTGAACAACCCTTCTATTGCAAATGCGAACTAAGCTTTGCATTTTCAAAGATTTGTGCCCCCAGCTCCAAGTCGCAAATGCGACTCCAAGGTCACAAATGCGACCACCCGCATATCCGCAAATGCATCATTTTCTTCGCCTTTGAGAAGTCTTTAGTCCCAGTCCAAATTCACATTTGCGAGCTAAAAAAATCAAAAGTAATATTTGAGACCATATGAATTGCACAAAATTCCGACATGCATGGGAACTAAGATAAGCTAAGTATGCATGCAACAAGTGGCAGAATGACCAGGAGAAGTAATAGCTTACGTTTAAAGAAAGTTGAGAAGGAACAAAAGGAATTATTCAATCAATGGTCCAGAGTTAGTTACGTTATAAACACACATAAGATTTTGGAGTATTATCCATGCAACATATATGTTGACAATCATACAGCCGTAGAAGACTCTGGTATAAGTTAAAAGAAAGAATTGAGCCCAGGGCATGGACAAAGGATTGAATTGTTAGAAGATTGTGTCATGGATATTTCATAGCACCCATGAAAGGCTAAAGTAATAACTAATACTAGGAGCCGCATATCAGAAGATAGATTAAGCCTACATGAAGGATGATCAGAAGGAAGAGGAAACTAAAGCGTTACATTAACTAAGTAAATCAGGAGTCTGATTATTGGACCCAGAAAATTATAGACCTCGCGATTGAGAACACTACAGGATCACTCTTAAATATCATAGGTGCAAAAGAAATAGTACGATAGCCATATTCCATAATGGCTCTACGATAAAGCTAGTTAGAAGAGTACCAGCCTCATAAGAAGTCAGTATGAAGCTCTCACCGGATTGGGTATGCACCAAAGGTGCAAGTATTATAATAGAGCTTCAAGTTGTGGATGTGAATTATACCTATGTGGAAGGAAGGTTATGAAAGAGATAAAAGATGTGATGCGAGATTTTAAGGCAAGTAAGGCAAAGAAAGGTTGTGAATAGTCCATACTTCATATAGAAGGCTAGAAGCTCTGGGATTCAGTATCCAGGAATGATAGCAGCGTCGTCAGTGGCATACCTTCCAGCCTATGGTTTCTAGGTATCGAGAAGTCTAATTAAGAGAGTAAAGAAGAGTTAGAGATGATGTGATGTCTCGCCAAATGCGAGGCTCACAATTGCGGTCATGTCTTCGCAAATGCGAGACTTGAAACCTGAACACATTAGCTGTTGTGAATTAGTAGTTCCAAACATAACCTTAACACATCTGAAACTCACACGATCCCCTCGGGCTCCAATCCGAACATGTGCACAAGTATAATAACATTATATGAACTCACCTGCTAACTCAAATCATCAAAATAGCATCAATTATCAAGAATCGATCCAAAACTCAAAATTTCAACTTTGGAACTCATTTTTTTAACTTTTCACATAATGCGCTGTAATGCGCTGGGGTCACCCGGGACCCCAGCCAAATACGGTACAAGTCCTAAAACGTCAAATGAACCTATCAAACTCATCAAAATACCGATCCGAGATCGTTTATCAAATATATTGACAATGGTCAACTCTAGCCCCATTTTAAGTCAAAATCACATTTTCTTAAAAATATTTACATAAAAGCTTTTAGAAAAAATGACATGGACCATATTTTGTAGCGTGTACAACCAATTCGAAACACATGAGGGGAGGGGTAAATTATGTTAAATTAAAAATTAGTTGACAAAGTCTGATTTTAGTCGACTCTTTTTCCTACAAAAGATAGGTTAGAGAAAAAGTAGAGATAATGAAAATTAATAGAACAAAAAGATAAATGAGATATAGAGTTTTGTATTGGTTCGTATACCGGTGTGGTACCTACATCTAGTTCCATTGAGTCACAAAGGTTCTTTTAGATCTTAAAAGATGAGTCAGTACAACAAGTGTGATTTTTCTTTGTTCACCACTAACGATATACAAACAAGTATTTATCAGGCGAATTATTAGTTGGATTAACTTCAGGAGCAGGACTAGTGGGTGTATCGTCATCCGGTTACGTTTCATCAAAATCTATTTCTTCATCATCATTTTCATAAATAGTTGGATTACCATAAAGAGCATTCATATATTCATGGTTTAATTGTTTAACGGGTGCAATATTATGGCAAAATTGACTCTCGGTAAATTATAATAAACTATTATCGCTATCAAGAATAGGAGGTGCAGGACGGGTAACAGGCTTGGGTCGGGGAGCCGGGGGAAGTGGAGGAGGAACAGATTGGCTACTAGATTCACCACTCTTGGATTTTTCCTTATTTTTACTAAATATTTTTTAAGGAATAAGCCATCTTAATTAATCAAGCAAAGTAAATAAAACAAATAAAACTATAATATAAAAACTTAAGAGTTGGAACGAGTTTACCGAATTGACGAACAACTTGTTGAAAATTAATTATCGTTGAAGACTTGAAGACTTCAATGCACCAACTTCATAATTTTGCACAAAATATAACAATTAAGTAAGCAATTATAGAAGAATATTAGAGAGAGATTGATGATTTTGTGAGAAAAATAAAAGAATGAGGGGGTATTTATAGTTAAAAATAGGGAAAAAGTATAATTATAAAACGTTTGGGGTTAAAACAAAGTTTGGGAGGTTAAATGGCTATTTTGCAAATAGCCAACGGCTATTTTGGCAGACCAAATGGATAGTTTTTAAATGGCCAAACGGTTAATTTTTTTTTCAAAATTATAGGACCGCTTGAACCGGCCCACTTCTCAGCCGGTCTCGGTCTCGCGGGCCTCCCCTATAGGACCGGCCCACTACCCAGCCCACCTCCCCATGGTTCCGGTCCTATCCGATTAGGACCGTTTAGGCCCACCGCCCATATGGGCTTGCGGTCTTGGGCCGGTCCCGGTCCTAACCGGCCCACATGCCACCCTTACTCACGAGTCATGAGCAATTCTAGTAGAGTCTTGCAGATCAGTACAGAGACGCTTGTACTTATCTTCGAGAGGCTACAGGGCTGTTAGGAGCACTTCCCTTCTTGATTCCTCATCGTGCGATTTGATTCCATTGAAACTTATGCCTTCATTTCCTTTCTACTCAATCTTATGCAACGTCGGGTGCTTATTATCAATTGGACACCAATGAGTTTTAATGGTATGGCAGTCATGGTGCAAGATGTTTCTCCCTGCGTATTCGGGAAGGCTATTATCGTTGCCTTGCGGAAGGGTGCTATCTCATTTCAGCCCAGTATCTGTATTTCCTATGGTTTCGAGGCTATACACAGATTATTATTATGTTCATGCATTGTTATCGCACAGTGTTTGTGTAATGGTAGGGTGCTTGTTCATGTGTCGAAGCAGTGAATGACTCGAAATGAGGATTTTTTAGTGCATGGTTTAGAGGTTCGACATTTAATTCCAATGGAGGAAAGGCAATCGGACTATGGATGTTCAGGCTTTGGTTAATGGGGTAACGAGACTTTGATATTTTTGAACTTGGTGAAAATTCTCGTTTGTGATGTGGTGTCGTCGTCCTTGTTTGAATGTATTAAGGCTCGCCGGTGTTATGGTCTTCTTGATTTGCCTTCGGGGCAAGGTGTGGTGAAATAATGTCTAAGAAACGGTTGTCAGAGATAGCGGTGTGTACCGATTTCAAAATCAAATCGGTGTTTCGAATGCTAATGGCTCGAGAAAGATGACCTTCGAGGAGGCTTAGAGTTGGAAGCAATTTATTAATTCAGGTGCTACAGGGATGGATTTTGATTTGATGCAACATTTGGGTAGAAAAGTATGAGGAAGGACACGGCGGCAGGTGTCTCGCGGTGGTTGAATTGCTAGCAGGTCAAGTATGAAAAGCAGAGGTTGAGAAGTTGCTCAAAAGAGATGGTTTAACCGAAGTGGGAGTAGCAGAGTATCATATGGATTCTGTGATAGGATAGCCACATGTCTTGAGAAAGTTTAGAGTGATTTGGGAATCATGGTGGAATGTGACTAGGTCTACGAATTTTCTTTGGGATAGTGGCTACTATACTGAGGAAGATAGAATATGGCAGAGAGGAGTTTGCTTGAAATGAATAGGGATGTGGAAACTTGATTATCGTTTTTGGGATGCAACGTGACTTCGGGTTTGAAATGTATTGCCGGACTTTCAATTGATGTCTTTGGGGAATGAATAGACTTTTACAGCTGGTGGACGAGCATGAGCTCATGAATGTTTACTGATTTCGTAGTAGTTGTATCCTATGCAGCATCATTGGAAGATGTCGGTATGGAATTCCTTAGGTGGGCTATCTATCTCCTATGGACAGGTTAGCGGTTGCATGATTTTGATGAAATTTATACAAAGAGTTCTATTTACTACCCGGTAAAAGGTCGAATATGTGAATGTAGCTGATAATTCGGAATGTTCATGAAGAGTTTAACAAGGGACTACGAAACATTTGGCAAAATGACACTGTGAGATCATGGTAATTGAGACGGAGGAATCTTTGTGGGTTCTACATTATTTGATGGTAGCTTAAAGATAAGTGGGGGAGCCCACCGTCTACGAATGGACCGCGTGGTTATCTACTTGTGCAGTTTTTGGTTATCGGTGCATTGGTGGATTATTTATGACTAAGAAAAGAAAACATCAGGGGTAATTCGAGCAAAGGACTTGATGAATGTGTGCTATATTTTGCCTTATCGATTCATGTATAGTTTTTTGGGGAAGAATCAGAGTTTATGCTTCTTGTGGATGTGATGTACAAGGAAAAGAATTCATACGGTTGCTTATTGGGGAGTGTTCATGTGCTAGCATAGCGTTGGAGTTAGATTATATTCGGGACCGGGTCAAAGTGGGTGACTCTCAACAACGGTTCTAGTGGGTTCAAGAATTTAAGTGCAGGGCTTAGGAATTTCGGGTCAGTTGTTGTGTGAAGGATCGAGTTATTGCAGTGGTTTATGAAAGGGACTTGAAGTGTTCTATGTTATCATCGGGTCTGCGGTGTAGAATTGGAGAAATAGGAGGAAACGACTTCGGATTCATAGAGGATCTTTCAGAATGGGTGTATCGGTTGAAGATGTTATTGTGCACATAAGGAGGGTATGCGATAGCTCATAGGTATAGAGACGATGGGGTCTCGTGATTCAGGTCACTCGGGATGAGTGTTGATTAAGTTCGTTATATTTTCGAATGGAGCTATTATTATTTCTAAGACAAGTCATGAGTAAATTAGAAGAAGTTGGGTCAGATAGTAATGGTTGAATCAGCATGATCTTGGTAATGATCAGTTCCTTTGGCATGTTAAGTTATACAAGTGGTTTGTGGTTGCACGTGCGGGCTTGACAACCACCATAATTTGATTTATTTGGGAGATATTTGATTCAAATGTCCTTGTTATGTGTAAATGGATCCCGGAAGAATTATGGCGATTTAGACCACGACTGGAGGTTTGTATTTTCTGTGGTTATGGGAATTCAGTTGCGTGTTGCGATAGTTCTTCTAAAATGTGTTAAGTGAAAGGTTTCTAACCAATGGAGCATTTATTCTACTAGTAGTTCAAGGGTTATGATGAATTCTTATACTCTCGCGTAGCGGCATGATAAGTGTAGTGAGTGGTATGGAAATTTGGAAGTTGAGGACCAATGTCAAGGTTTAGTGTTAATATGAATGTCACGAGCTCGAAGGAGCGGGGGAAGACTTCAGAGGTTCAAAGTGAGCTGGCATTTCTTTTAGTGCCACCTGAGAACGGTGTCCTATGTACGAGGCATTGTGTATTGATTTGCAGATCCTTGATTTGCTTTACAGAATTAGTACAATTGGTGGTATGGTGGTGCAGACTTTGCTACCTGGTATGGAAGGTCGTGGGAGCATGTCCCACGGGGAAATTTGTATGTGTGACATGCTGGTCACTTGATTGTTAAGGATTGAAACCAAGTATGAAGATTCTGGTACTATCGTTAACGTGAGAGTTTATGCTTGAAAGGCTCTCTATTCATTTGGTTGTGGACTGTGAGAGTTTGTTCCGGATTAGACGGCTTCTCGTGTGTGTCATGGATAGGGCCATTGTGAATCCTTGAAAGGTTGCTGGCCCGGTATGGTATAGTGAAAAATTAGTTTATGGTCCACTAGTGGGTCTAACATGAATGTGTGCTCTACGTCGGGTCGTCTGTGTTCATTTGGCATAGCATTGCTTATGGAGGAGTCTTCAGGCATTGGATGTTATTCCCGCTGTCAGCTATTCCATGTAATACTCTATTGTGCCATGTGGGTTGTGAGACAACTTGATTACTCGCACATGTGTTGTGATCCCATGTAGTTTGTAGTGTTATATAAGCAAGATGGTTCTCGAGATGCAGGTCATTTATTGCACCTTAGGCGTGCTTAGGTTTTTGTAGCGTATGAAGCTACTCGTCTCCCTAGAGTTATATTATGCACTTGGCATACTTGTGGTCAATATTCGGGCATTCCGTTGGTATGAGCATTATGGATCGATGAGTTTTTCCTTATTGATTGTTATGAGTAGATCAGGTGGCACGCCGCCACAGGTATTTTGTTTGGATCGGGTTGCACGCGGCAATGATATCATGTGTGGATCGGGTTACACGCCGCAATGGTGAGATGCTGAGTACGTTTCCCTATACTTATTTTTTTGTGTATTTATTTCTCATTCTCTGAGAAAGGTTCATAGCATCTCTTCGGCCATTTTATTCATTACGCGGGCCTGGTAGTTCTTTTTCTAGAGTTTGTTCTCCCTTATTTGCCATATTCGGGTTGTAGCTTGTTGGCGCATTGATGGCGTCATATGAGATCTTAGTCAGTGTTTGAGGTGGCTTATTACATGAGCACCTTATACTGGGTGAGATGAGGTTATTAGACCCAAAGTCAGTGCGATCGGAGTTAAGTAGGGCATATTAAGAAGAAAATATGGTTATTCAGTTCAGAATGAGGTAATAGTGCTTGTCAGGTGAAGAGACCCCATGATTTATTGTATTTACAGGTGGTTATGAGTTTCTACACATCTTTTTCATCGTGGCGGTATTGCAAGAGTTGGGACATCGCTTACATATGTTATGAGGAGTATCGCGGGCATCCGATTCTTGAAATTGTAGTTATATGGTCGGAGGATGTTATTATGGGCATGTGAATCATGCGGTGCATGGTGTGAATTCCGCAAAGGTGTATGATCATGTTTTGGTACAATGTGTAGTGACTGATACAATGTTCTTATGTTAGAATCGAGTCTTGTAGAAGAATTCGGAAGTTGGAATATGGTTCTAAGGCTTATTGACTAAATAAAAGGGGGGATCTACAGTCTGGCTCGAGCTAATATGCTCAACTGGGTTGTGGTGGCACGGGTAGGTGCACAAGGTATTAAACAGTAATTTTGGGGAAACTCCGGAGCAGTTCTTAGCACGTTCGAGTAAGAACGTATGTTTAAGTGGGGGAGAATGTAACGACTTGACCGGTCGTTTTGAGCTCTAGCACGTCGTTCGGCGGTTTGAGGCCTTGAGTAGTTTCACTTCATGTATTATGACTTATACACGTAGTCGAAATTGAATTTGGGGAAGTTCGGACTTGATTCGGAAGGAAAATTCTAATTTCGTAAGCTTTAAGTTGGACAAATTGACTAAGGTTTGACTTTTGAGTAAACGAACTTGAAAATGGAATTTGAAAGTTCCAATAGGTTCGTATGATGATTTCGGACTTGGGCGTATATTCGGGTTGAGTATCGGGTCGCCTAGGAACATTTTGGCGCTTATTGTGGAAAGTTGGTATTTTGAAGGTTTAAGAATTTCTTAAGTTTGATTCAACGTGGACTTTGGTGCTATCGATATCCGTTTGGGATTCCGAGCCTTGGAATAGGTTCGTATTGTGATTTGTGACTTGCACGTAAAGTTTGGCATCATTCCGGGATGTTTAAGTGTAATTCGGACGTGTTCGGCGAAGTTTGAAGGTTGGAAGTTGAACAAAAGGTTTTGGCCATCGATTCATAATTTTTTTATGTTGTTTGACGTGATTTGAGGCTTTGACTAAATTCGTATCGTGTTTTGGGATGTGTTGGTGTGCTTGGATGGGGTCCCGGGGCCTCGAGGGTGATTCTGATTGGAAAATAGAGCGAGTTTGGACTTGGAAGAAGTGCTGAGGCAGCTGAGATATGATGCAATCGTACGTGCGTGGGAAGTGGCCGCAAGTGCGGTCACGCAAGTGCATAGGGGCCATCGCAGGTGCGATTTTGGCAGAAAGGACCGGGGGGCGCAGATGCGAGAATAAATTCCGCACCTGGGAAGTAGCAGATGCGGAGAAGTGATCACAGAAGTGACTTGGGCGTGTGGTCGCAGAAGCGAAGAGGAGCAGTGCACCTGTGTATGTGCAGAAGCGACACCACTGCCGCATGTGCTAGGAAATGCGCAGATGCGCGAGGCAGCATCACACCTACGATTGCGCTGAAGTGGAAGAATTTTCGCATGTGCGATGGTCTGCTGGCAGTGACTTCCGCAGGAGCTAGATTTTTCTCGCAGAAGCGAGCTCAGAGGCGCGTAAATTTGTCCGCAGGTGCGATGATCGCTGGGCAGAGGGCCTTGTTAAGTACGTGGATTTGACTCATTTTTATCTCGTTTCTTTTATAGGAGCCGGTCTTGGAGCGATTTTGGAGCGTCATTTTCATTGTCACTCATGAGGTAAGTAATATTTGGGAGTTAAATATACGGATTTGGGCTTCTAAATACATGAAAAATTGTGAAAATTGTGGGATTTCAAGAGAAAATCTAGAAATTGGTATTTTAGATTTTAACCACGATTTTGGAAATGGAATTAGGAGTATATCATATATTTTAGTTCGTGAGGTCATGGGTTAAGTTTATCTTCAAGAATCTTTGAAATCCGGGCACGTGGGCCCGAGGGTTGACTTTATGGACTTTGGGGCGGAGTTGAAAATTATTATGAATTGATTAATGATAAGCAGTGGAGTATATGTTTGATTGATTTACACATTATTTGGCTAGTTTCGGACCAATGGGCATTGGTTTGAGGAGCTAGAGAGGCGTTGGTGTCGGATATGGAAGTTTAGAGCGAGATAAGTCTCCTGTTTAACCCTGTGAAGAGGAATTTACCCCGTAGGTATTATATTCTTATGTGCTATATGTTATGGGAGCTACGCACGTATGATGTGACGGGTGTCACTATAGGAAAATAGGTCTTTAACGATGAGAAACTCGGTCGTTACAACTCCAAATCTGGTCATTATCAATCAATTATGATGGGGTAAAACCCGGTCTTCGCCGGGTGTTAGTGCCTCCGTCGTTAAAGGTAAACGACCGGATTTTGATCCCATCGTAAAAACTCTTTTAACGATGGCAAGGAATCAGTAACTAATTTTCAGTCGTTGTTAGTGTTTGGCGACCGAAATTCTATTCGTTAATTGTATGTACATTCAACGACATAAAAACCAAAATTTTCCTTCGCTAATGTGAAATTTAAATTAATAAATATATTACATGCATTCAAAATAATACAAAGAATGAAATCAATATTGACATAAAACATCTTTTTAAATTATAAACAACTAAAGCATCAAATACGTACTTAAGTAGCAATAATATATTACATCCAATTGCATGATACTTTATTTTCAATTCCTTGAAGAAAACAGAAAAGTAAAGAGAAAGTGAAATAGTAGTTTGTACAAATGGGACTACAACTCCTAATAAAACTTGTTCTTCAACAATTCCACCTACTTCAACTTGCTCGGAACTATCTTTAAGGATGATTCTTCAAACTTCAGGCCCTTTATATGTTAAAAAGGTTCATATTTAATTGAGTAAGAAAATAAGATTTAAGACTGGTAAGTTGCTACAACACAGTAAAATCTAAAATCACGAAGCCAAGAATATTTCAAAATACTATGAACAATGAGTGCTTCTTACAACAACATTACTAATTCCAACATTAAGAGTATCATGAAACGTATTACAAATGCTCGCCAACAGTATAATATCCATAGCATTGGGAGCAAATGATATCATACAAAAACGTATTACTATTCCCTCATTTTGCACAATGGTGTTTAGGAAGAACCATAGAAAAAGCTAATTATCTTTAACAAGAAAGAAAAGCTCAGGATTGAATTATTGGTTATTTAGGACTTCACAAGTTGCTGTATTACATAACCAAAATGGAAAAAAACAATTGAAGCGAGGTACATCAATTAGGTTGCAGAAGTATTGATAATACAGATAACTTCAACCATGAATGGTGAGGTGGCTGTTTTTTTATGGAATTGTTTTGGTGCGCCAATAGGTGTTAGGTGGGAAGAACGGCCTATCAGATATGAAATGGTCGATCTCCATGGTCATGGCCTTCGCCTCTTCATTGGGGAACTGCAGCAGCAACAAGGCTAAAGCAAAAACAATCCAACGCCTAGGAACTTTGTCTTGCAGTCGAGTTTCAGTACCTCATATATTCGGGTTAAGCTGCAAGTGATTGGCTTCATTAGTGGAGAGAGTAGAGTTGTAGGAAATGCCGTAAGATACGCTTAAAATTTTTGGGTAGTGTTGACTGAGCTTGTCCAGTCACACTAAAGCTAAGGGTAAGGATGTTTAATCCACCTCCTTTATATACAACTATTTTCTATCAATGGAAGGGTCTAGCCAACATACGACGATGTTATAATTAAAAAAAATACTTCAATCATGAGAGCAATGTGCAGAAGAAACACATACATAAACATGTCCCACTTTATGAGCAAACACTTAAAACCTGTCCCATTTTATGAGCCCAAGAAACAAATGAAAGTTGAAATTCAATTCCAGATACATAAACCTGAGTCTATAATCTCATACTTACGTTCTTTCTTTTTCGCTATCACGCTGATTCAAATATTTAAAGTGAAAATTATTTTTATCTACAGTGTTCTACACATTTGATCAAGGACTTGACCGATAAATAAGTAGTAGATGTTATCTATTTCTTAGAGTATATGGATTTATATTTACGTGTTCAAGCTTAACATGTAAATAGGATAGAAGTTGCTTGATCAATTACCAAAGCAACTAACTAAAGAACTGAAAAGATTTG
The DNA here is from genome assembly GCF_000390325.3 of Nicotiana tomentosiformis. NCBI lineage: Eukaryota > Viridiplantae > Streptophyta > Magnoliopsida > Solanales > Solanaceae > Nicotiana > Nicotiana tomentosiformis. The sequence goes on from NC_090819.1 coordinate 20,816,532, forward strand.
GAGTAGAAAGTTAAAAGGATCCCTGTATGGTTATATTGAAAGAACTGGCCAATACCTTTTGGGTGTGATATGTCTAAAGGCTTTATTGATGTGTCCTTTTGTATTATTATTTGGACTTCCAAAGCTACCAAGTGGAAGAATTGTTGGTAAGTTTTCTCAGGACGCTATTAGAAAATAATTAGTGTAAATAAATGTTTTCCAAAAATAGAAAAAAGAAAAAGAAACTATAAGCATAATAATTAGCCACCTTCCGGTAGGGGTGTACATAGGTCGGGTTGGTTCGAATTTTTCAATTATCAAACCAAACTAATGTTGTCGGGTTTTTAAATTTATAAACTAAACCAAACCAACAAAGTCGGGTTTTTCAATTTCGATTTTTCTCGGATTTTTTCGGGTTTTCAGATTTTTTTCCGATAAAGTCTTCATAGCATAAAATATGTAACTTGTTCTCCAAAAATTTCCGGTAAAGTCTTCATACATCATTCTTTCTTTCTCGCTATCTCGCTGATTCAAATATTTAAAGTGAAATTTATTTTTATCTACAGTGTTCTACACATTTGATCAAGGACTTGACCGATAAACAAGTAGTAGATGTTCTCTATTTCTTAGAGTATATGGATTTATATTACGTGTTCAAGCTTAACATATAAATAGGATAGAAGCTGCTTGATCAATTAACAAATGTCACGACCCAAAATCCAACTAGTCGTGATGACACCTAACCAAACCCGCTAGGTAAGCTAGTTAACCACTAACCAATTCCAATAACAATCAATAAAGCAATTAAGTAAAGAAAATATTTGAATCTGATACATTTTCCAAGAACTGGTAGTACAAATCATGAGCTTCTAAGAATAGAGTTTATAAAGCTGAAATAAAGTAAATACATCATCTGTTTGAAAAGTACATTAATAGAGTTTTATAGGTCTAAGGCTACCACAAACAAGAGGCAGCTACAACCCGGATGCAGGCGCATCTTCAAATCCAGCTCCCATCGAACACATCAACATCAATAGTCAATATCTGCACGCAAGGTGCAGAAGTATAGTATGAGTACAACCGACCCCATATACTCAATAAGTAACAAACCTAACCTTAGGTTGAAAGTAGTGACGAGCTAACAAAAAGGTCGGGTACAACACCAATATTCCACAATAGTTCATAATAGCATAGTACAATAACAAAAGAGTATCTCGGAAATAAAAGGCTCAGTTCATTCACAGTTCCAGAAAAATAGGCATTTCTTTTCAAGTATCTTAGTAAAAACCCAAATCCTTTACCGAAAAAGTCAAAGTACGAGTAAGTTTGAAAACTGTGATTTTTTCCAAAACTCCTTTCAACAAATAGTATGACACTACGGACATCCAAATCATATTCCGGACGAGCTCCCAATTTAAAGCTTCAACAGTGAAATTCTTTCTTCCAATTCGATTCTGAAATACCTGCAAACCAAAAACGACGATTCACACAAGTCAAAGTACATCATACGGATCTACCCATGTCCTCAAACAACCGAGCGAAGTGCAAATGTTTAAAACGACCAGTCGGGTCGTTACATCCTCCCCCACTTAAACAATAGTTCGTCCTCAAATGTGCCCGGAGTTGTTCCCAAAGCCATCAAATCGCTGTGTAACTTTCCCATACACATACCCGGGGGTGATCCCACGTCACCCTATCCCATACAGGTCCGGTAGCATAGCATAACTAAAATTTCTTAATTCAACCTAGTCCACAAACCTTCGAATCAAATTTCCAACATCTAAAATTTACTATAAGATCAGAAGTTCGCATTTGCATATCATACAAGTCTGAATAAATTATACCAAAAGCCGTAACCATAACTCAAATACTTAAATTCAAATACCGCATAGCTAAAATGCTCGAAGCAATGATTTCTAATCACAGTATCGGCTCAAATCAACCTAGTGTCGGTAGTAAACCTCATATCAGACAAACTCTCATTCTAAAACCTTCGTACACTGCCGATGATGAAAGAGACATACCAAATTCATATCCATTCATTAGACTAACAGGTCATGGAGCTCTCGTTCCTTCTACAAGAACTATAGCCAATTTCAAAGCCGACTTCAGATATTATCCTCCCAATTATACCACAATCAAATCTGATAGCATCCATTCTAGGCCCAATGACCTCGTCTCATCCAATACGACCACCCTAGTGACATGACACATAAATAAAATCTAATATCCATGCACCAGATAGCAACATTCCAAATGTACCCAATCGTAACATGACCCAAACAGGAGAACTGTTCCGCAAGCTTCTCGGGTACCACCCCAACGCAATGCTAAGAACCCATCACACACCGTATCACCATAACACACAGATCTTATACAAAGGATCATATTTCTATATAACTCTCCTGCAATACGGGACCCTATCCAAATACTAGTCCATATGAAACACCTCAAGCCACCCTGCTAAAATCAATAACCATGCGCAATTCGATATCAAGTACCCAAAGTGCATTACCATAACCATGGAGAAGCAAATGGCACCATGACACACAAAACCCGAAAGAACATGACCAATACGCCATGAACCAAGCAATATCCAATACTATTCTAGCTCAAATTCCGCTATAAGGCCACAATAGAACCGCACCATATGTGCATGTAACCAACAAATCGCAATTCCTCGTAGCATAGAAGAGTAACTCACTGATCATTTCAGAACACGAATAAGCTTCACATTAACCAAATGGCACATCCTTCAACAATAGCAGTATGGATCCAACCAATCCGGCTCGTGTAGAATACACATCCTAATTGGGCCTACCAATGGGCCCCAAATCAACTCTGGTCAGCCACCAATAGATAAATTACCTCCGAAAGTCCACAATGACTGAATCATAACACATTCTATCATCTAGCTAGCTACGGCCACAACTTCACAGTCCACAACCATGAAACAATCTGCTCCTCAGAACTCCCAATCTCCAATTCCATAGAACACACGAATCACCATTTTTGATTCCACATTCACCGCCTGAATGCGTAACACCTCTCTCATACACAATCATCCCACGAGAAATACTTTAAAAATTCTTCCGTGCCTCCTGGAAAAATTTTGAATATCAGCAGTCGATCAACCTGGAGAGTGCCGCAATAACAACGAATTACCCATAAATCAAAACACACCGCCCCTTTTGAAATGTACACTATCATCAAGCCATACCAAATAGTAATATCATTTACCTAGTCATCTGAAACCGTCCATGCTGCCTAAGAATTTATGTCCTTCCTTTCAAAACTGAACTGTGATCTTGTACATGTAAATCCTATTCCCGCATAACACACCACATCTATTATGCCATCATGTGACAAGCATAAGAATTCCATTATCAACTCTGAGTCACTAGCAAATTACATACCTTATTAGTCAGAAACCTCCTTTTTGCTTCTTTCTAGGAGAAAATCATAACACACAAAATGTTCCGTACACCGGTAGAAAATATTCGGTTCAAACCATGGTAGAAACCATCATGAACACTTTGAAATCTATTTGCACATAACCAAGCTATCTGAACTAAATTCCTCTAACTCTACCAAGCCACACAGGTTGCCAAATCTGAGAGCATTGCCACGAAACCCCTGTAGATACTAGCCACGTCATAAGTACCCAAAGAACCGATCATACCCATTACTGTGCTAACCCAACCTACTACCAAGCTATCCTATTTCTCCAAGTCCTTTCCAAATTGCCTTCAAATTGCTACTTTTTCCTTGTTACAACACTACTATCCTTAACTAAAACTTGCCCCACGAACTCTAGCATAGAATCACACCGCCCTAAGGCTTATAAGCCGTCGAATTCCCTTTTTATGTATCCCAAAGGTTCCACAACCAAAATTCTTACTCCGATGAGACTTTGTGTGAACCTAAAACTGTTTCCTTTACCTTATTGATACTGAAATGCATAATTCATAATAAAATAAAATGCCACGAGTATCGAGACCGTTCAATGCAACTCCTAGTTTTTTAGCCATATATATAAATTCTGAATCCATTAGAACCATTCTTGAGAGTCATCCACTCTACTCAAATCTCGAATTAACCGACCAAACGGACTGAAACAATATGTGCCCCATTAGCACACCAACACCCAAGGTAAATAAAGAGTAACCCACACTCATACACAAACCGAGCAAATTCTCGCTCCATGTGCACTACATTCTTCGTGAATAACTAATCAATTATTTTATTGTCCTCCTATAACCATAGAGTGTAATACAACTTGTGTCCAGAAATTCCTTTACCCGAGTCATCCTCGATCTCGACCTCTGTAAGTCTTAACTGATTCACCAGTATGCCTCGTACCAAGACTAGAATTTAACACATAACCATGAAATCAAATTGTCAATAGCAAGCTCCCCCACTTAGCTTTAAGCTGCAATTATATAAAATTAGAACCCGCAAGAATTTCTCCTTCTCAATTACCAAGATCTCGCACCGTTAACCCACCAGACGTCTCGAAGTCTTTTATTAAGATTTTCATGAACATTTTGAATCACCATCCACAGTCACACACTCGATCTCTAACCGGGTAGAAAGTAATATTCCTCGCAAAAGCTTCATCAACATCACACAACCGCTAACTGCGCATATGAGATAACCCACTTGTGGAATTCCTTACCGATATCTTCCAACGACACTGCACTGAGTGCAACGACTACGAAATCCGCAAATTCTTCTGAGTTCATGCTCGCCCACCATTTGTATAAGTCTGCACTTTCCCTATTGACATCAACTATACATTCAACAATACCTTCCAAACTCAAGCCATATTGCACTTGACACGATAATCAGATCTTCACGCCTCTCTTCATTTCAAACACACTCCTTTCTGCCATATTCAATCTTCCTTTGTACAGTAACCATCACTCCAAATAGAGTCTGCAGGCCAAATCACACACTAACACGATTCCAAACCATTCTACACTTTCTCAAGGCGCACGACTACCCTACCAGTAAATTCATATGCTAATCTGCCACTCTTACTTCAGTTAAATCATCTCTTTTAAGAAACTTCTCAACCTCTACTTCTCGTACTTGACCGCTAGTACTTCAACCACTGCGAAATGCTTCCCGTCATGTCTTCCCTCATACTGTGCTGCCCAATTGCTGCATCAACTCGAAATGCATCTCTGTCGTACCAGAACCAATAGAATGTTACCGACTCTATGTCTCTTTGAAGATTATCTTTCTCGAGCCATCAACATCAAAATACCCATTCACAACCACCATTACTACACAACCACTTACTCTTCTTGAGTCCAACTCATTAACAGACATGAGATTTTAATTTGCCCCAAAATTTAACAACGTGAAAGATCCTTCAAAACATTCACACTCGAGACTGTATGTCACATCAAAACAAAAATCAAGCACCCAATGGCCTTCCTTTACATTTCAAGGAAACACTTCTCGTCACATTCACATCATCTTAACACCTCTCGCAGTTACGTCATACTCACCACAAAGCCATTTCACCGCTCATCGAGCCACAAATTTTACTCGTAGGGGCATTATCGAACTTATGAGTCCAAATGTATAGGTTACAGCTAAAGCTATTGAGCCTAAGTTGAGGTCTAACCATGGCCTCAAGTCATCCAGGCTGGCCCACCACCACAAACACAAAATACCCATCTCAACCTTGTTCATAGAATCACAAGCCAGCGATGCAAAACCGATACCGATCGCTCTTGTGCGCATACAAATGCGTGGAAGGAACTCAAGGAGTTATGTTCCAAGCTGAATCAATTCTGCACGATAGAATACAAGAAAGTAAAATTTTCTTAAGGGTTCTGCAACCTCTCGAAGATAAATACAGAAGTCTCCGTACTAATCTTCAAGACTCTACTAAACTTGCTCATGACTCGTGAGACCTATGTAACCTAGGGCTCTGATACCAATCTCTCACGACCCAAAAACCTAACCTGTTGTGATGGCGCCTACCATGGAACTAGGCAATCTGACTCATTCCAAAACAAGCCGATATCTTCATTTCAAAGATAATTTGAAGTTTATTTAGCATAAAACAACTTTCGTTTTTGAATCATCTCAAAATTCCCTGTAGATCAAAAGCTTTAGCCTTCCGAAATTGGACCAGTGAATCTCCAGAACTTCCCCCGGAGTTCGGCCGCGGCAGAATTATGTGGTCCGCGAAATTCCAAGCGCTCGGACTCTCTCAAAACTCACCCCAAAATACACCCGAGGTCCCCGAGACCTCAACTAAACATACCAACCAATCCTAAAATACCATACAAACTTAGTCGAACCTTCGAATTACTCAAAACAACATCAAAACACCAATTTACCCTCAGATTGAAGCCTAAGAACTTCTAAATTTATAAATTCGACAACCGATGCCGAAACTAACTAAACCAAATCCGAATGACCTCAAATTTTGCACACAAGTCACAAATGACACTACGAACTTACTCCAACTTTCGTAATTCTATTCCGACCCCGATATCAAATTTTCCACTGCCGACCGAATTCGTCGAATTTTTCATTTTCACCAATCAAGCTTAATTCCACTACGGACCTCCAAATTATGATTCGGACGCGCTCCTAAGTCCAAAATCACCTAACGAAGCTAATGGAACCATCAGAATTCCAATCCGAGGTTAAATGCTTAAAAGTTAAACTTGGTCAACTCTCCCAATTTAAAGCTTCAACAATAAAATTCTTTCTTCCAATTCGATTATGAAATATCTGCAAATCAAAAATGACGATTCACACAAGTCAAAGTACATCATACAGAGCTACTCATGCCCTCAAACAACCGAGCGAAGTGTAAATATTTAAAATGACAGGTCGGGTCGTTACAATAAATTATTTTTAAAAATTATATAAATGTACTATCGGGTTGGTTTGGTTTGACTTTTTTTAGTTAAAACCAAACTAAACCAATTATGGTCGGTTTCTATTTTCCAATACCAAACCAAATCAAACCAAATCACATTGGGTTTTTTTCGATTTGACTAGGATTATCGGTTTGGTGCGATTTATCGATTTTCTTTGTACACCCCACCTTCCGGTAGCTAACAAAGGTGTAAAACCTTATCTTATTTATATTCTCTATTTTAGAAGATCATATCACAAATGTTCACCCAAAAATATATAACAACTCGTTACCTCGAGTTTCAATTGCACGACTCAAAATCACCATATATATCTTGTTTTATACACAAGAGAGTAAAAAGATACTAAACTCTAAATTTGGTCCACATGAATTTGCATATTTAGCTTGCCAAGCACATGTAGTGTTATACGTTCAAACAATGAATTTGAGATGCACATATTTATTAGAGTAATTGTACATATGTCAAGGTCAGTACTTTATTTAACTAACAATAAAAGATTTCACTAAATTCATTTAAGGATATTCATCATGTCAAAATTGGTAGAAAGCTTACGCACCTGTTAAATATTTCAACTTGTATTTTGTTTACTTGAAGATGGTGCTGATGAAGAAGGTTGATCAACAGTAAGCTTATAAGATGATCATACTTAGACTCAAAGTCGTCAATACGTTTTTCTAGAGATTCTTTTGCTTTTGTAGTTGCATTCAGCTTGATTTGTAATGGTTCTTTTTCTTTTTGAGTTGCATTCAGCTCAATCAATATTGCAGCCTTTGAGGAGCTACAACCTTTCAACTTCTTAGTGGTTATACCACCCCCTAATACAACCACATGACTCTTGTTTTGAGGGTTCGAAGTACCTTTCTACTACCTCGATATTCGTAAGAGACGGTTAAGATTGTACTAATTCTTGTATCTCAGCCTATAAAATACAAGAAAAATTAAAATAACAAAATACATCAAAATAAAATGAAGGATGTAAAATGAAGTTCATCAATAAATATACATATGTTTTACTAGCTTCAGATTCTACAAGCGTGTCGCCTTTCTTGTGAGTCTCAAAGAAGATATTCGCCATGTTCAGTGGATTACCGTCTATTCCTCCCTTCACATTTAAATAAACAAGTTAAACAAAGACGAGGTTTCTTTATAGGATTGCACTGTGCACTTACCGGTTCATAAATAATTTCTCTAATCGGCTTGCTTCCCGTACGATGAGGCATTCTCAACTTTGACCTATTGATCGAGTTTCTAATACGTGTTTCCTATATTAAGAATAAACCATTGAAATCATGAACTGTTACTTACAATAATAAGAAGTTAAAAACTAGTTATGAATTACCATAAATTTTTCACTTAAAAAATGTTCCTTGACCAACCATTCCCAATCACTCTTGTCTACCTCCTCTAGGACATCAAAGCTTCATGCAATGGCTTAAACTTCACATACTTGTGCAATGATCCTCTCCAGTTAGTCCATAACTTTCTCATATGATTTAAGACATGATTTCTTTGACGATTCATGTCATCACTGTCAAATGTGTCCTAAAATATTTTGCAAAATCATTAATCAAGGAAGTAAAAAATTTCATGTAAACTAAAAATATAAAATTTAACCAATAATTCGAGAAAACACAGCAAGTATCCGGAAGATCCTCGGTTTAAGATAGGTAAAAGGAAAGGACTTGAAAATTATCAAAAAGGCAAATTAGTAATGCAGCCACAAACTATTTAGACTTGTATTCTTTAATTTGTTCTCACTCACAGAACACAGGGATTAAGCTCTCATTGGCATTACGCTGCTACTACTACTCACAGGCTTTATTTGTTGATTTTTCTGCAGCCACGGAACAAGGTAGAAAATTGGCTAACTCATAAAAGAAACTTCAGCCGAGCTTAAGCAAGCCATTGAATCTGACCAACATTCTCAATCTAGTGTATGTCCATTTTGGCTGTTTCTACTTTCAGATCAAAGGACGTATATGGACAATTAAGTGCAATCAGAACTGCTACTTCTTTCTACTCGACCTCTAAATTTAGTAAAAATTTGTCGAAAAGATTATGGTTATACTAAGTTAACTGTCAAAAGAGGGTGGTTGATGCATTTTCCTGAACCCGCACTCGTCTTTGGGAATATAAGGTTCTGTGTGTCATGAGTATATCCTGCCATTTCAATGAAGTTAAAGTTTTTATTAAATCTTGTAAGTAAGGTTTTCTTTTATTTCAGGACACCAGGAAGATTGCTAATGCTAAGCTTGCTAAGGATTTCCAATCTGTTGTTAAAATGTTTCAGACGACACAGCAACTTGCAGCACAGAAAGAAGCAGCTTACACTCCTTTCATTTCCCAGGAAATTAATCCATCCCGGTAACAATTCCTAATGATTCTTCTTTGTATGTCATCTTGCATTCTTTGAATTCTGCATAGTCGATGTTTCAAAAAACAGTCAAACTTGAAATTCCACTCCCCTTTAGCCTGTAGACAAGTTATAAAAAACATTGATAATGATCAAACGTTGATGTTAGTACTATTTATTCAGTTATATATACCATCATCCCCCAATTTCACAGTGCCAGAGGATAAACTTTGCACGTGATCTTATATTGACATCTTACATTTGCATTTTGCAGAAGTCAAGAGCTTCAGATAAGTACATCCTCTCTTGTATTCTTTAACATGAAACACTAGCTATTATATTATTTTTCTTTTCCTGAAGTTCTAATTGGGTTAAATGGGGTCCGATGTTGCTTTCCGAATATGAAACTACACCATCTAGGAATCAAATCATGGCGTAAGGAAATTCCCCATTTTCCCTCTCTAGTAATAAGTTACAGAAAGACTTAAAGCTGTGAATAAAGCTTTCTTCTTTGGACATACATCTGTTTTCCAAAACCATTCTTTTCAGATGGATAGTTTGCCACTAATCCAAACACGAGGAATAGAAAAGGGGTTAAAACCTATCACTTTCTAGGTATATGTACAATAATGAACATAAAAGCTACAACTATGAACGACTAGAGAAAATGTTCCTTTGTTTTTCAAGTTCAAATGTTGTTATTTTGATGTGGTGAAGGTTAGAAATTTCAATTAGTAAGGATGACAGAGTGGGAACCCTCTGTTTCCTTACTAATTGAAATGTTCTTGATGCCACTCAGGACATTGCTTTCGTTCATAAATTTTGAACTATGGAAGAGAAGATGTGCTGCTAAATATAGCCGGCAGCTAAACTTCTCTTTCTCAAGAGTTATTTTCCATATTATATCCCATGTCAAATTTTCCTGAAAAGAGCTATTCAACCAAGAAAGTATTGCTTTAATAGTGCTTTAAATACTTATAGTAACAGCTCGCCGCATGTGTTCTATCTTATCTTCTCTGATGTGCTTCCATGAATGTACTTGCAACAGACACATATTACGATCACGGACTAATATACCCAAGTGTCTCGAAAATGAGGCTTGATGCTTCCCAACAACCCGATTGTGATAAAAGTTGACTCTAAATGTTTCTCCAGGTTTGAGTCCTGCTACATCTTTATTCTTGTTCCTTCCTCTCACCCTTTTTAGCTTTTCAGATTTACATAAATCTGCAAAGTTTTAACATAAAATAAATTCCAGTCTTATAACAAATAAAAGAAAATATTAAATTTGAGACCTTGCACCATTTCATCTTCTTGAGCGAGGGAAGCATCGTCTTCCATCGGATCAAAACTAGGAGGCATAAGATTAGTACTATTATGTGCCAGCTTATTCTGCTCAGAAGTTGTTGAGTTATAATTTTTACTTTTACCAACCTGATTTCTCTTTCCAACGCTTCTTTTTGCCGAGCCCGAAGATCTTAAGTGTCACAACCCAAAATTCTAATATGTCGTGATGACGCATATCTCAATACTAGGCAAGCCGACACCATCAATAACCCATGATTTCCTTTAAGTTTGAAAATATAATGTTTAAACACAATCCAAAAATCTCGCAAATACCGATACATACACCCCCAAAGCCTGGTGTCACTGAATACATGAGCATCTATACATTACAAGTCTGGAAAATACGGTATATAATAATCTGAGACCAAATACAATAAACAAAGGATAGATAAGGAGAGACAAGGTCTGCAAAATATGGCAGCTACCTCAAAATCTCCGGAAAATCAACCGTGTGAAAGAATCAACACCCCTTGTGTCCGGGATCATCTGGATTTGCACACGGAGTGCAGGGTGTAGTATGGGCAACCAACAAAGCAAGTAACAATAATAAATAAGGAACTGAAAGTGACGAGCTTCTTAACTAAGACCAAATACAATAATTTTCAACATAAAAGGGTAGCCATGCTTTCAAGTTCATCATTTGAAACTCCACAGTAATTTCGTATCAAATTTGACTGAAACAGAAAATAATATTTTCCGCAATTTCCAAAATTGTGATATATGACAGCTGAAGTGCAACAATAATGAAATCAATGCATCCTCTCAGAGTAACAGTCACTCAGTACTCCCATTCACTCCAACCTCACAGTCACTCATTCCTCTCAATCACTCGGCACTCGCACTTGCACTCAGTAGATACATGCGCTTACTGGGGGTGTGTACAGACTCCGGAGGGGTCATTCATCCCAAGAGCTATATCAAGCCAAACATGGCATATAACAATGAAACATGCTGCGGTGCGCAACCCGAAACCATAATATCCTCATAATTAGGCCCTCGACCTCGGGCTCAAGATGTCATGAAAATCACCTCAACAATGATAATATGATGTATCAATAAATAGCAATAGAGATTGAGATATGATATGAAATGAATGAACATGACTGAGTGTGAAATTACAATTTGAACATATGATTCAACCACATAAATGACCCCAGTGGGTATCAATAATAACAACATATGTCTAAGCATGATTTTTAATATGAATCACAACTTAATTTTCTCTAACACATAGAGAATGTACTGATATCAACAGATTATTCAACTACACAGTTTCATGGAATTTGACCAATTCACAATTCCTACGGTACACGCCAACTCACCCGTCACCTAGCATGCGCGGGTAACGACCCAACTTGTCTTTTTAAAAATTAACTCCACGTTCAGTGACTTAAGGTCTCGAATAGATTCGTAATATGTATTATGACCCACGGGTATGGTCAAGTTTGATTTTCGAAATTTAATTAAAAGAACAATTCTCATTTGTGAAGCTTAAATGAAAAGAGTTTACCGAAGATTTGACTTATGTGTAAACAACCACGGATTCGAATTCTGATGATTCCACTAGCTCTGTATGGTGATTTTGGACTTCGGAGCATGTCCAGAAAATTATTTGGAAGTTCGTAGTGGAATTTGGCTTGAAATGGCGAAAATTAAATTTTCGGGTAGTTTGATCGGGAAGTTGACTTTTTGATATCGGGGTCGGAATCCAGTTCTGAAAATTCTCATAGCTCCATTATATCATTTATGACATGTGTGCAAAATTTGAAGTCATTTCGGATTGGTTTGATGTGTTTCGACACAAGATATAGAATTTGAAAGTTCAAGGTTCATAGATTTTGATTTGAGGTGCGATTCATCGTTTTGATATTGTTTGATGTGATTTGAGGCCTCGAGTAGGTCCGTGTTATGTTATGAAACTTATTGGTATATTTGAACGGGATCCCGAGTGGCTCGGTGAGTTTCGGGGTGAGTTTTGAGCGATGTGCGGGCATTTCGGCACTCTAATGTTGTTGTCGAAATTTTGAAAAAGTGTGTACCGCACAATTTTGAGTGTGGCCGCACTTCAGAGGAAAAGTGCGGACCGCAGAGGACAAGTGCGGACCGCACAATTTTGTGTGCGGCCACACTCCAGAGGAAAAGTACGGACAACACAATTTTGTGTGCGGCCGCACACCAGGGGTTCTGCAGGTTCAGTGGTTTGACTTCGGAGGCTTATATCTTTTAATCCACAAAGAATTTGGAGATGATTCAAAAATGAAAGTTGTATCTCTCTGAATCTTGTTTCCAGAAAGGTATAGCACTTTGCTGAAGTTATGGGCATTTTACTGAAACCTAGCAAGCTGACATAGTGAAGTGCGGCCACACTCAAAATTGTGCGGCCGCAAAACTTGAAAATGTGCGGACCGCACATTCGGAGATCAGACGTGGTACTATATAGCCGAGGTACTATATAGATCAGACGTGGGAGCTCGGTTTGTGGTGATATTTCGTGGAATTTTCAAGAAATTCATCGGGGTAAGTGATTCTAACTCAGATTTGGTTAACATACTGAATATATCATTGCTTTTATTATTTAATTAGTATTTTGAGATGGAAATTTGGGGAAAATTGTAAAAGTTTCATAAAAATGATTTTTTTTGCATTTGAATACCGATACGGAGTCGGATTTGGATAAAATTGGTATGGTTGACCTCGTATCGGAATGTGTGTTCGAATTTCATGAATATTATGTTGGGTTCCGAGAGGCGGGCCCTCGCATTGACTTTTGTTGTCTTTTTAGAATAAATTTTTAACTCGACGTTTTATTATCCAGAATTATTTCTGATGAATTCTAATGAAGTTATACAATTAATTTGTTTAGGTCTGATCGGTCCGGAGGTTAATTCAAGCAAGAAGGCGATTTTGGAATATCGACATTACTTCAAAAAGGTAAGTATCTTCCCTAACCTTGAGTGGGAGAATTACCCCTTAGGCATCGAGTCTTATGTGCCATTTGTGAAATATGAAATGATGTGTACGCGAGGTGACGAGTACGTATTCGGGCTTATATGTGAAAGTTTTATTGGGTTAAAGTATTAGGCATTATTGTGCAGTAAATTAGATAATTGTTGGCATTTATTAAATCATCTATTTTTCATGCCTCAATTCTTGTTTGTTGAATTTGTTTTTATATGACAATTTGATGTGATTGTTAATTTAATATTTGTGTAAATTTCGTGAGTTTGGTGATTTGATATTTCCTGTAAATAATTATATTATGGATTTTTCATCTGCAAATAATTAATGAAATAAGTTTAAACCGAGGCATTATATAATTATCAAGAATTTGGATTAATGAAGGTGTTGCTATATACTGAGTATTTTTCATCTATGTTGTTATTTTGAGGTGTTATACACATTGTGTGGAGCCTTGGGCTATTTGTTGTGAAATTAATTGATTTTGTTATATCTTTGGAATTGGTTGTGGCCATTGAAAAAATTGTGATATGAATTGATTTTGTTATGTTGCCGTGATAATATTCCATGTAAATTGGTGTTTCACTGTTGATATATTGAGGATATAAGGGTGTCATTTCACTGTTGATATTATGTGGGTATAAGGGTAGCATTTCACTGTTGTTATGTGTGTTGGGATATTGTCTAGGCGGAGCAATAAGGGTGGCTATAGGAGAGATACAGGTGGCTATATGAGCGATAAGGGTGGCTATTGATAGTGTGAGGACGGAGGGATAATGGATGCTATTATAGGAGTGAGAAGGGTGGCTATAGGAGAGATAAGGGTGGCTATTGTCAGGGATGATATGTGATGATGTGAAGTTATTGCGTTGGTAATTTTCATGTGATACTGTGATTTTCCTTGTGTTTATTTTTAAACCTTGTGCAATTTGTCTTGTTGTTGGTAAATTGATAATAGTCTGATCTATATTGAAATTGGGAGCATGTGGTTATTGCCAGGCGGATTATGAAATGAAATGTGGGCATGCAGTGATGTGACTAAATAATGATGATATTGGCACGTGAATTGTCCGTGCAGTTGTGATATGAAATGTGGGCACAAGGTGCCGTGAGTAAATAATGATGATATTGTCACATGAACTGTCCGTGCAGTTGTGATATAAAATGTGGGCACGAAGAGCCGTGAGTAAATAATGATGATATTGGCACGTGAACTGTCCGTGCAGTTGTGATATGAAATGTGGGCACGAGGTGCCGTGGTTAAATGATGATGATTTTTGGCACGTGAGTTATCCGTGCGGTTTTGATAGATAAATTGACATGAGGTGCCGTGGAAATATACAAGTGGGCTGAGACCCGTATTTTATGATTTTGCAATGCTGTGTCACAGGGTAACATTTATTCGAAAGAGATTTATTTGAAAGATATTTATTTGAAGGAATTATATTTGAAAGAGATTTATTTGAAAGTATTATATCCTCAAGATTTCTATTTGAAAAACATATAGGCGAAAGATTTATATTGGAAGGATTTGATTAATTGGTTGTACTTGTATTCACTAGTTGATTATTGTTGCCATCATTGTTATTTGTTTCATATTATTTTTGTATACTATATTGCATAGGTTATTAGAGTAGTGAATGTCTTGACTATACCTCGTCACTACTCAACTAAGGTTAGTCTTGATACTTACTGGGTACCGACCATGGTGTACTCATACTACACTTCTGCACATGTTTGTGCAGAGCCAGATATTGGAGCTATCGGACATGGACAGAGTTAAAGTATGATCGTAAGGATTCAAGGCAGAGCTGCTTGGTCGTCGTAGTTCCTTGAAGTCTTTTCATTTTACTGTACTGTTAATTATTAATCAAACAGTATTGAGTATTACCAGTATTGAGTATTACCAGTATCCTTGAGATCATTTCTTGTATTCAGTTAGAGTTCGTGACTCAGTATTACCAGTCTTGGGAGGTTGTTATATTTGTAATTATTTCCGTTGTTGGTTTATATATAAAAAGAATGGCTTGAATTGTTATAAAATTGACTTACCTAGTCTTAGAGACTAAGTGCCGTCACGACGCATGTGGCAGGATTTTTGGTCGTGACAAGTTGGTATCAGAGCTCTAGGTTCATAGGTTCTACGAGTCACGAACGCATTTAGTAGAGTCTTGTGGATTGGTACGGAGACGTCTGTACTTATCTTCGAGAGGCTACAGAGCTAGTAGGAATTTTTTTCACTTCTTTCATTCCCTATCGTGCGGTATCTTGTGTTCTTTTGCATCCACTCGTGTATGAAATTGTGCACTCGGTATTAACTATGGGCCAAAGGTTCGTGATACTACAGAGGGGTTATAAGGGAGCAAGGGTTGCTCACCCATTGTTACAACGTGTCGTCCAGATCGAGGATGCGGAAGTATTGAGAGATCATTCAGTTGTGCACATGGGGATGCAACAAGATCTGACATCTGGTTGATAAGTATGATCTTAGGAAGGTTTATTTAATTGCCTAATCGTCACAATCGTGGTAAGGTCACGAGGTGGATGTAGATCTGAAGATAGTTGGTGGTATTAGAGACTATGTAGTTCGTATGGGATTCCATTTAGTGAAAGGTACATACTAGTTGTCAAGGCACTCGAGGAAGCAATTTTGACTGTCACTAGGATGACATGCGCCCAATAAATGGCTTGATGTGTCTTATGAATGGTGACGTATGAGCGGTGAAGGTTAGTATTGTGGATCATCAGACTGTGTCCTATGACTTCGTGCCAAGTGAGAGGAGTCAACTATCAATGATCAGATTGCGGGGTCATGTGTTATATCAGTTTTGGCCTTAGATATATTTATGTGGTATTGAAAGGTTCTCCGAAACTTGTATATGATTAAGAGCTGAGATTTGTATGGGATGATGCTGGGACTTGCGGTATTCCCATGTCCTTAATGATTCTATATTTCAATATCAATGGGGTTTGTTATCAAAACCACCGACACAGGGTTCCTATAATGGTTATTCCAGTTATCTAGCATAGACTCAGTATGAGAAGCTGAACCTACAAAGGGTTTGTTATTTGTATGGTGATGCTAGGCACATCATGAGAGATTGTCCTAGACTTGGGAGAGGCAGATTTCATCAGAATACTCATGCTACAAGCTCTATTCCAGTTACTACCCCACATGTACAATCAGTTAGGGGCAGAGGATATGCGGGTAGAGGGTGCCCTAGGGGGCAGGCCTGACCCGTTGATATAATTGATATGGTATGGCTGTGGCTTCTACACTAGATGGTATCGTTATAGGTATGATCCTAATTTGTTATAAAGGAATATTTTCCTTAGTTTGATTTTGTTCTGAGTATCGAGGTGAGTCCTCCTATTATGCTCCACTTATGGGTGAGCTTCGTAATTCCGAAACCTATTTATGTGTTTATCCATGTTAGGAGATTTGATGGTATTATCCCGTTTCTATTATTTTTATTTTGTACACCATTGAGGACTATTTTCACGACCCAATTTATCCCTCCGTGAGTTGTCGTGACGGCACCTAGTCTCTACGACTAGGTAAGCCTAACACTTTGCAGAAATGAGATAAAAACTCAAACATAAACCACTAACAGTAACAAATATCTAATAGGCAACTGAATTCCACTTTGCATATACAATTATCACCTTTGAAATGTACCAAACAATTCCCAGAACCCGGAAACCCGCAAGTCACAAGCTACTAAGAAGTCTTAACTGTTCTATACATCATTTCTACAGAAAGAGGAAAAAATGAACATAGGGGGATAGAGGGTGACTCCGAGGATCTGCGGGCGTGGGCAGATGTACCTTGAAGTCTCCAATAAGCAGCAACGACAGCAACTGGTGATGAGTCTAGTACGATGAACCTGGATCTGCACACGAAAAGAACATGTGCAAGAAAGAGCATGAGTACACCACAACGGTACCCAGTAAGTGCCAAGCCTAACCTCGGTCCAGTAGTGACGAGATCAAGTTAGGGCCCTACTGGTATAAATATAATGAAATAAGGCAGAATGAATTATCACAGTAAAAGTAAATATTAAAATCTATCAGGA
Source organism: Nicotiana tomentosiformis (assembly GCF_000390325.3). Classification (NCBI taxonomy): domain Eukaryota; kingdom Viridiplantae; phylum Streptophyta; class Magnoliopsida; order Solanales; family Solanaceae; genus Nicotiana; species Nicotiana tomentosiformis. The sequence continues at coordinate 20,834,159 of NC_090819.1, forward strand.
ATAGTATCAATGAAAGACAACAGCTTAGAACACATTGATAACAACATGGGATCTCCCGAGATACTTCTCATAGTCCCGAACGTAAATGTGCAGGGGAGGATCTCCCGGAATACCGTTCCGTAGTCCCAAAGTAAATATGCAGAATAGGGGGATCTCCCAGAATACCGTTCCGTAGTCCCAAAGTAAATATGCAGTACAGGGAAATCTCCCGGAATACCGTTCCGTAGTCCTTAAGTAAATATGCAGCTCAACCAATAGAATTAACAGTTACAACAAGAAACCTACAGTTTAGACTAAGTTCAAGTCAAGGAAAGCAGGTAATTTCACTAAACATGCTGCACAAAGTTCAAATAGGTAGTTAAAACAAGTAGGCATGCTATTCTAACTAAATAGGATAGTTGCATATGCTAGTGTAGTTCAAATAAATGGAAACATGTTATGACTTAGTGAAAAATGGGGTTTTACAACAAATAGCCTTTGTACGTACTCGTCACCTCACGTATACGACGCTCACATATCAAGCAATACCAAATCCTAAATGGAGTTCCCCCATGCAAGGTTAGACAAGCAACTTACCTCAATCCAAGCTCAATCAATCAGTCACAATGCTTTTCCCACGAATATCCGGCTCCGAGTGGCCCAAATCTAGCCAAATCAATTACATAACGTAAATATAGCTACAAGAAACTAATCTAGGTAATGAAATCAAAGCTAAAGCAAGAAATTAGAAAAACGCCAGAAGAGCCTCCCCGGGCCCACGTCTCGAAATCGGGTAAAAGTCACAAAATATGAACACCCATTCACTCACGAGTCCAACCATACCAAAATTAGCCAATTCCGATCACAACTCGACCTTCAAATCCTTAATTTGTGGTTTATGAGGTTTCTACAATTTTTCCTAAATTTCCATCTCAATGTACTAATTAAATGATAAAATCAGTGATATATTAATGTATATTAACCATATTCGAGTTAGAATCACTTACCCCGATGAATTTTTTGAAAAACCCACATAAAATCGTCTCAAACCGAGCTCCCAAGGTCCAAAAATGAAATAATAACCTAAGCCTCGGTTATATAGTACATTCTCTGAACTCACCATGTGCGGTCCGCACAATTCAAAGTGCGGCCGCACATCCCAGCTCCTGTGGTCGCACAAAATTTGTGCGGTCACACTCTCTTGGTGACTGCACTGCTAGGCTTTAGTATTTTGTCCATAACTTTCTCTAAAGATATACAAATGATTACTTCTTTAGCTTTATGGAAACTAGATACGAATGGCTAGAACTTTTGTTTTTAAGTTATCTCAAAATTCCTCGTGGATCAAAATATATAGGCTTCCGAAGTCGGACCAGCGAATCTGAGAGTTCCTGAGTGCGGCCGCACACTCCTCTGCAGCCTAAAGTACGGCCGCACACAAAATTGTGCGGTCCGCACAATTCCCCTGAGGTCCGCACTTCCCTTTTGCCTCAACACTCCCAAACTGTGCGGACCGCACTTCCAAAGACCCTCAGAACAACATTAGAGTGCCGAAAAGCCCGTACTCGCTCAAAACTCACCGCGAAACTCACCCGGTTTCCCCGGGACCTCAACCAAGCATACCATCTAATTCTAAAATACCATACAAACTTAGTCGAACCCTCAAATCATATCAAACAACGCTAAAATCACGAATCATCCTCCGATTCAAACTTAAAGAAGTTAAAACTTACAAATTCGACAACCGATGCCGAAACCAACCAAACCACATCCAATTGACCCCAAATTTTGCACACAAGTCAAAATCAACATTACAGACCTATTCCAACTTTCGGAATCGGAATCCGACCCCGATATCAAAAATTCAACTACCGGTCCAAAACTCAAAATTTTTTAACTTTCACCATTTCAAGCCTAATTGAGCTACGAACCTCCAAAACACAATACGGACATGCCCCTAAGTCCAAAATCACCCAACGGAGCTAACGAAATTGACGGAATTCAATTCCGGAGCAGTCTTCACACTATTCCAACTATGGTCCAAATTCTAAGACTTAAGCTCCCATTTAGGGACTAAGTGTCCCAAAACACTCCAAAAACAAAAACGATACCTCACGGCAAGTCACAATAGCAAAAAATAGATATGGGGAAAGTAGTTAATTGGGGATCAGGGCTATTACTCTCAAAATAACCGGTCGGGTCGTTATATCCTCCCCCTCTTAAAACAATTGTTCGTCCTCGAACGAGCATATAGACATACCTGAAGTGGTGAAAAGTTGAGGATAACGGCTGCGCATATCTTGCTCGGTCTCCCTAGTCGCCTTCTCGACCGGCTGACCCCGCCACTGAACCTTTACTGATGTAATGTTCTTTGACCTTAGCTTTCCAACCTGCCAGTCCAAAATAGCTACTGGCTCCTTAACATAAGATAGATCTTTGTCCAACTGGACTGAGCTGAAATCCAACACATGAGACGGATCGCCGTGATACTTCCGGAGCATAGAAACATAGAATACTGGATGAACTCCTACTAGACTGGGAGGTAAGGCAAGCTCATAAGTAACCTCCCCAACTCACCGCACCACCTCAAATGGAACAATGAACCTTTGGCTCATCTTGCTCTTCTTTCCAAACCTAATAACGCCCTTCATAGGTGAAACGTGGAGCAAGACTCGCTCTCCAACCATGAATTCCACATCGCGAATCTTCTGACCTGCATAACTCTTCTGTCTGGACTAGGCTGCGCGAAGTCTATCCTGAATCACCTTAACCTTCTCCAAAGCATCCTGAACCAAGTCTCTGCCTAATAACCTAGCCTCACCAGGCTCGAACCAACCCACTGGGGACCGACACCGCCTACCATAAGAGCCTCATACGGGGCCAACTGAATGCTGGACAGATAACTGTTGTTGTTGGCAAACTCCGCAAGGGGCAAGAACTGATCCCAAGAACCTCCAAACTCCATCACACACTAACAGAGTATATCCTCAATAATCTGAATAGTGCGCTCAGACTGTCCGTTCGTCTGAGGGTGAAATGTTGTGCTCAACTCCACTCGAGTACTCAACTCATGTTGTACGGCCCTCCAGAACCATGATGTAAACTGCGTACCCCGGTCATAGATGATAGATACCAGCACGCCATGAAGCTTGACAATCTCGCGAGCCAGTTGCTTGGAGGAATAAGTAGTCATCACAGGAATAAAATGAGTTGACTTGGTCAGTCTGTCCACAATAACCCAAACTGCATCAAACTTTCACTGAGTCCGTGGGAGTTCAACAACGAAATACATAGTGATTTGCTCCCACTTCCACTCCGGAATCTCAAACTTTTGAAGCAATCCACCCGGCCGCTGATGCTCATACTTCACCTACTGACAATTTAGGCACCGAACAACATACTCCACTATGTCTTTCTTTATCCTCCTCCATCAGTAATGCTACCTCAAGTTCTGGTACATCTTCGTGGCACCCGGATGAAAAGAGTACCGCGAGCTGTGAGCCTCCTGAAGAATCCACTCCCGCAATCTGTCCGCATTGGGCATATATAACCTGCACTGCATCCTTAATGCACCATTATCACCAATAGTGACCTCCTTAGCATCACCGTGCTGAACCGTGTCCTTAAGGACAAGTAGATGGGGGTCATCATACTGACGTGCCCTGATACGATCATAAAGAGAAGACTGGAAGACCACACAAGCCAAAACTCGACTAGGCTCAGAAATATCCAATCTAACAAACTGGTTGTCTTAGGCCTGAACATCCAGTGCCAATGGCCTCTCTGCTGCTGGTAAATATACTAAGATCCCCAAACTCTCCGCCCTACGACTCAACGCATCGACCACCATATTGGCCTTCCCGGGATGGCACAGAATAGTGATATCATAATACTTAAACAGCTCTAACCACCTCCCCTAACGCAAATTAAGATCCGTCTGCTTGAACAGATGCTGCAAACTCCGGTCATCAGTGTAGATCTCACAAGGGACACCGAACAAATAGTGCCTCTAAATATTCAAGGCATGAACAATAGCAGCTAACTCAAGGTCGTGGACAAGATAGTTCTTATCATGCACCATCAGCTGTCTGGACGTGTAGGAAAGCACCCTACGATCCTGCATCAATGCCGCACCGAGGATAACTCGCGATGTATCACAATAAACTATATAAGACCCCGAACCTGAAGGCAATACCAATGCTGGGGCTGTAGTCAAAGTTGTCTTGAGCTTTAGGAAGCTCTCCTCACACTCCTCTTTCCATCTGAACGGAGCACCCTTCTGGGTTAGCCTGGTCATAGGCGCTGTAATAGATGCAAATCCCTCAACAAATCGAAGGTAATTACTCGACAAACCAAGAAAGCTCCGGATCTATGTAGCCGAGGACGGTCTGGGCCAACTCTGTACTGCTTCCACCTTCTTCGGATCCAACTTGATCCCCTCACTCGACACTATATGACCCAAGAATGCCACTTACTCTAACCAGAACTCACACTTTGAGAATTTTGCATATAACTTCTTCTCTCTTAAGGTCTGAAGCACTGTCCTCAGGCGTTGCTCATGATCCTCCCAACTTCGGGAGTCCACCAGGATTTTGTCAATAAACACAATGACGAATGAATCAAGATAGGGCCAAAATTCACTATGCATCAAATGCATAAATACTGTTGGGGCATTGGTCAGCCCAAATGACATCACAAGGAACTCGTAATGACCATACCAAGTCCTGAAAGCAGTTATTGGGATATCTGGCTCCCGAATCTTCAACTGATGATAACCTGAACGTAAGTCAATCTTGGAGAATACTCTAGCACCCTGTAACTGATCAAATAGGTCATCAATATGAGGCAAAGGATATCGGTTCTTCACTATGACTTTGTTCAACTGGCGATAATCAATGCACATACGCATAGAACCATCCCTTTTCTTCACAAACAAGACATGAGCACCTCAAGGTGACACACTGGGCCGAATGAAGCCCTTATCAAGCAATTCCTGTAAATGTTCCTTCAACTCGGGAGGGTCCATACGGTAAGGATGAATAGAGATGGGTTGAGTGCCCGACAACAAATCAATGCCAAAATTAATATCTCTGTCGGGCGGCATGCCTAGAATATCAGCTGGAAACACGTCAGGGAAATCCCTCACTACTGGTACTGACTCAACTGTAGGGGTATCAATACTGACATATCTCACAGAGGCTAGATACACGTCATACCCCTTCTCAACCATTCGCTGAGCTTTAAGAAATGAAATAACTCTATTGGGAGTGTAATCTAAGGTACCTCTCCACTCTAATCGCGATAAACCTGGAATAACCAGCGTCACGGTCTTGGCGTGACAATCAAGAATAGCATAATGGGGCGACAACCAGTCCATGCCCAAGATAACATCAAAATCTACCATGCTGAGCAGTAATAAATCGGCTCCGGTCTCAAAACCACTAAGAGTAATCAAATACGATAGATAAACGCGGTCCACAACAAAAGAATCTCCCACAGGAGTATACACATAAACATGGAACTCAAAGAATCCCGAGATACGCCCAAATATGGGGAAAAATAAGAGGACACATAGGAATAAGTGGAGCCAGGATCGAATAGAACCGATGTATCTCTATGATAGACCGGAGCAATATCTGTGATGATAGAATCAGAATCAATGGCCTCTGTACCAGCAGAAAGGGCATAGTATCTGGCCTAGCCTCCCCCCTCTAGGGCGACCTCTACCTCCCCGACCTCCACCTCGAGCTGGATGAGCAGGTGGGATGGTAGCCGGTGCCGTAATCATGGCCTGAGAACCCTGTGGAGCGCGTTGTGGCTGAGAAGACTGTAGAGGTGCACCCCTCCTAAGTCTGGGGCAATCCCTCACCATATGACGAGTGTCGCCACACTCAAAACAAGCTTTGGGAGGACGTGGCAGCTGTGACTGGCTCAGGCCAGGTCTGCTGAACTAACCGCTGATAGCATGCCGTGCAGGAGGCACACTAGATACTGGAGGTGCATAATAAGGCTCCTGAGGTCTAGGAAGAGCCGGAATACCACTAGAGGCTTGAAGAGCTAAATGAACGGGACGACTCACATAACCCCTACCTTGACGAACTGTAGCTGGGGCACGGCTATCAAAATAATTGCCCGACTCTCGAGACCTCTTGCCATCTCTCTCCTCCCTATCCCGAGCAAGCATGCCCTCCATTCTCCTAGCAATACTCACCACCTGTTGATACACGATATCCATCTCTAACTCCCGGGCCATGCTAGTCCTGATGCTGGGAATTAGTCCCTCAATAAACCGGTGGATCCTCTCTCGAACTGTGGAAACCAAGGCCGGTACATGCCTAGACAAGTCACTGAAACAGACTGCATACTCTGAAATAGCCATAGCACCCTAGCGCAACTGCTCAAACTCTACGCACCATGCGTCCCTGAGACTATGAGGGACATACTTTGTCAAAAACATGTCTGAGAACATAGTCCATGGAAGGGAAGCTACCTCAGCCGGACTGTCCAACTCATAAGTACGCGACCACTGACAGGCTACTCCTCGAAGCTGAAAGGCAGTGAAAGAAACCCCAATCAACTCTATTATGCCCATAGTGCAGAGGATACGGTGACATTCCTCCAGAAATCCCTGAGCATCCTCTGATGCTAGACAATTGAATGTTGGAGGGTCGTACTTCTTATACCTCTCGAGCCTCCTCCTCTGAAGTTGTTGCCCTACCCTCGGGCTGAACTGGGCTACAGGCGGTACCAGTATAACCTCTGCAATCTGATCAACATGAACCCGGTGCTCTAGGGTACGAGTGGCAGGAGTCTGTGCTCCTCCCCCAGCTTGAGTTGTGGCTGCAGTAAAGGGAATCAACCCTGCCTGCGCTAGAGTGTTGTACATGCTCATGAACTGTGCAAAGGTCTCCTGAAGAGTTGGAGTAGTAATAGTAGGCATATCAGGTGCCTGTGCTTCGACTGGAGCTACTGGTGGCTCTTCTGTAGCAGCTCGCTCGGGTGCTCCGGTTGCACCATGTAGGCGTCTTCGGCCTCTACCTCTGCCCCGGCCTCTGGCGGCTCCAGCAGGGGGTGCGGGTGCCTGGTCATCTTCAATAGCATGTGTCCTCACCATCTAATAGAGAATAGAAGACAGACATTTAGAATTTTGAAGGCAATAATCTCGCACGACAAGGAATCAAATGAAGTGGAATTTTCCTAACAGTTCCATAGCCTCCCGAAAATAAGTACAAACGTCTTTGTACCGATCCGCGAGACTCTAATAAATCGACTTGTGACTCATGACTCCAATGAATCTAGAGCTCTGATACCAAGTTGTTACGACCCAATTTATGCATCCGTGAGTTATCGTGACGGTACATAGTCTCTACGACCAGGTAAGCCTAACACTTTGCAGAAATGAGATAAAAACTTGAACATAAACCACTAACAGTAACAAATATCTAATAAGCAACTGAATGCCTCTCGGTATACAATTATCACCTTTAAAATGTACCAAACAATTCCCAAAACCCGTAAACCCGCAAGTCACAAGCTACTAAGAAGTCTTAACTGTTCTATACATCATTTCTATAGAAAGAGGAAAAAATGAACATAGAGGGATAGAGGGGGACTCCGAGGATCTGCGAGCGTGGGCAGATGGACATTGAAGTCTCCAATAAGTAGTAGCGACTGCAACTAGTGATGAGGCTGGTACGATGAACCTGGATATTTCAAGCATAATTGAGCTCCGGACCTCCAAAATACAATCCGGGCATTCCCCTAAGCCCAAAATCACCCAACGGAGCTAACAGAATCAATGAAATTCCATTCTGGAGCTGTCTTCTCACTGCTCCAACTATGGTCTAAATTCTAATATTTAAGCTCCCACTAAGTGTCCCAAAACACTCCAAAAACCAAAACAAAACCTCCCGGCAAGTCACACTAAAAGAAAATAGATATGAAAAAAGTAATTAATAGGGGATTGGGGCTATTACTCTCAAAACGACCGGCTGGGTTGTTACAAATATAAGTCCAAAAGTGACTTTCTAATACTCTCTACAGTGGGTTTTGATGTGATTTTGAAATAATTGGTTTCAGTTTTATGATTTATATGCCCTATTGGAATGCGGGTTCATTATATGTTGTGAAAATTATTTACAAAATTTATTGAAAAGAAGAAAGAGAGGAAATTAAAAATTTCGGTTTGCACGATGTGCAAAACACTTGTGATTCGGAGTTGAGGACGAGATCCTCGCATTATAATATGATTTGATATGTTTAAACTGGGCTATGAGCCGCGGTAGAAGTTATATAAGGACGAGATGTTTGTGATAAAAATTTATGTGTTTAAATTCTCCGTTGTGAAATTAAATTTGTACTATAGTACTTATAGGGAGTCATGCATGTTAGGCTTATTTAAAAAAATTCTTGTATGAATTTCTCTGTGCATAATTTGTCATATTCGTGTTGTAATTATTAAGTTTTAGCCTACAAGGTGAGTGCCCAGGGGGCGTTAAATATGACCCGATTGAGACTAATACCGTGTGTTGATGTAAGGAATTTGAAATTTATTTGGAGTGTAAGGAATTGGCTTAAAGGCTTATAAGTGTGAATAAAAGAAATAATCTCCACTAAGATGATGTTGTCGAACCCCTGTTAAATTTATGGTGATGTAGAATAACCCGTGAGTATGTGTGAAATAATGCACTCAGTAATCTAATGTCATCGGAATAATACTTGGCACGTTCGAGGACGATCGTATGTTTAATAGGGGGAGAATGTAACGATCCGACTTGTTTTTTTAAGAATTAATGCACCGTTCAGTGACTTAAGGTCTCGAGCAGCTTCGTAATATGTTTTATGACCCGCGGGTGTGGTCAAGTTTGATTTTCGGAATTTAATCAAAAGAACAATTCTCATTTTTGAAGATTAAATGAAAAGAGTTGACCGGAGATTTGACTTATGTGTAAACGACCTAGGATTCGAATTCTGATGATTCCAATAGCTCTGTATGGTGATTTTGGACTTAGGAGCATGTCCGAAAAATTATTTGGAAGTCCGTAGTGGAATTTGGCTTGAAATGGCAAAAATTAAATTTTCGGAAAATTTGACCGGGGAGTTCACTTTTTGATATCGGGGTCGGAATCCAGTTCTGAAAATTTTCATAGTTCCGTTATGTCATTTATGACATGTGTGCAAAATTTGAAATAATTCCAGATTGATTTGATGTGTTTCGTCATAAGATACAGAATTTAAAAATTCAAGGTTCATAGATTTTGATTTGAGGTGTGATTCGTCGTTTTGATGTGATTTGAGGCCTCGAGTAGGTCCATGTTATGTTATGGAACTTGTTGGTATATTTGAACGGGATCCCGAGTGTCTCGGTGAGTTACGGGGTGAATTGTGAGCGATGTGCAGGTACGATGGTTTGACTTCGGAGGCCTATATCTTTTAATCAACAACGAATTTGGATATGATTCAAAAATGAGAGTTGTATCCCTTTCAATCTAGTTTCCATAAAGGTATAGTGTGAATTATTTGGGCATTTGTACATAAAGGTATGGCCATTTTACAAAAGCCTGGCAAGCTGGCACAATGAAATGCGGCCGCACTCAAAATTGTGCGGCCGCAGAACTTGAAAATGTGCGGACCTCACATTGGGAGATCAGACGTGGTACTATATAGCCGAGGGTTAGGGTATTATTTTATTTTTGGACTTTAGGAGCTCGATTTGTGGCGATTGTTCATGGGATTTTCAAGAAATTCATCGGGGTAATTGATTCTAACTCAGATTTGGTTAACATACATGAATATATCATTGCTTTCATCATCTAATCAGTATTTTGAGATGGAAATTTGGGGAAAATTGTAGAAATTTCATAAAAACAAATTTTTGGGATTTGAATACCGATTCATAGTCGGATTTGGATAAAATTGGTATGGTTGACCTCGTATCGGAATGAGTGTTCGGATTTCATGGAAATTATATTGGGTTCCGAGAGGCGAGCCCCATGTTGACTTTTGTTGACTTTTTAGAATAAATTTTTAAGTCGACGTTTTAGTATCCGGAATTATTTCTGATGAATTCTAATGAAGTTATACAATTAATTTGGTTAGATTTGAGCGGTCCGGAGGCCAATTCAAGCAAGAAGGCGATTTTAGAATATCGACATAACTTCAAAAAGGTAAGTATCTTGCCTAACCTTGAGTGGGAGAATTACCCCTTAGGCATAGAGTCTTATGTGCCATTTGTGAAATGTAAAAAGCTGTGTACACGAGGTGACGAGCACGTACTCGGGCTTATATGTGAAAATTTTATTGGGTTAAAGTCTTAGGCATTATTGTGTAATAAATTGGATAATTTTTGGTATTTATTAAATCATCTATTAGCCATGCTTCAATCCTTATTTGTTGAATTTATTTTTATATGACAATTTGATGTGATTGTTACTTGAATATTTATGTAAATTCCATGAGTTTGGTGATTTGATATTTCCTATAAATAATTATATTATGAATTTTTCATCTGAAAATAATTAATGAAATAAGTTTAAACCGAGGCGTTATATAATTATCAAGAATTTGGATTAATGAAGGTGTTGCCCAATACTGAGTATTTTCCATCTATGTTGTTATTTTGAGGTATTATACACATTGTGTGGAGCCTTGGGCTATTTGTTGTAAAAAAAAATTAATTTTGTTATATCTTTCGAATTGGTTGTGGTCATTGGGAAAATTGTGATATGAATTGATTTTGTTATGTTGCCGTGATAATATTCCATGTAAATTATTGTGTAATTTGAGTTATTATTTTGAGGATATAAGGGTGGCATTTCACTGTTGATATTATGCGGGTATAAGGGTTGCATTTCACTGTTGTTTTGTGAGTTGGGATATTGTCTGGGCGGAGCGATAAGGGTGGTTATAGGAGATATTAGGGTAGGTATAGGAGGGATAAAGGTGGCTATTGATATTGTTAGGGCGGAGGGACAAGGGAGGCTATTATAGCAGTGATAAGGGTGGCTATAGGAGAGGGTGACTATTGTCATGGATGATATGTGATGATGTGGAGTTATTGCGTTGGTAATTTTCATGTGAAGTGATTTCCTTGTGTTTATTTTTAAACCTTGTGCAATTTGTCTTGTTGTTGGTAAATTGATAATAGTCTGATCTATATTGAAATTGGGAGCATGTGGTTATTGCCAGGAGGATTATGAAATGAAATGTGGGTACGAGGTGCCGTGAGTAAATAATAATGATATTGGCACGTGAACTGTCCGTGCAGTTGTAATATGAAATGTGGGCACGAGGTGCCGTGAGTAAATAATGATGATATTGGCATGTGAACTGTCCGTGCAGTTGTGATATGAAATGTGGGCACGAAGTGCCGTGAGTAAATAATGATGATATTGACACGTAAACTGTCCGTGCAGTTGTGATATGAAATGTGGGCACGAGGTGTCGTGGTTAAATGATGATGATATTTCGCACGTGAGTTGTCCGTGCGGTTTTGATAGAGAAATTGGCATGAGGTTCCGTGGAAATATGAAAGTGGGCTGAGACCCGTATTGTATGATTTTATGTCACAAGGTGACATTTATTCGAAAGAGATTTATTTGAAAGAATTTTATTTAAAATATATTTATTTGAAGGAATTATATTTGAAAGAGATTTATTGGAAAGTATTATATCCTGAAGATTTCTATTTGAAAAACATATAGGCGAAAGATTTATATGGGAATGACTTGATTAATTGATTGTACTTGTATTCATTATTTGTTGCGCAATATTTATGGTTTTCTTGCTTCCTTGTTGTGTATATCACTGGTTGATTATTGTTGCCATCATTGTTATTTGGTTCCTATTATTTTTTTATACTATATTGCACAGGTTATTAGACTAGTGAGTGTTTCGACTATACCTCGTCACTACTCCACTGAGGTTAGTCTTGATACTTACTAGGTACCGACCGTGGTATACTCAATCTACACTTCTGTACATTTTTGTGCAGAGCCAGGTATTTGAGCTATCAGACTCTGACATAGTTAAAGTGTGATAGCAAGGATTCAAGGTAGAGCTGCTTGGTCATTGCAGTCCCTTGAAGTCATTTCATTTTACTGTACTGTTAATTATTAATCAAACAGTATTGAGTATTCGATCCTTGAGATCATTTCATATATTCAGTTAGAGTTTGTGACTCGGTATTACCAGTCTTGGGAGGTTGTTATATTTGTAATTACTTCCGTTGTTGGTTTATATATAAAAAACAATGTCTTGAATTGTTATAAAATCGGCTTACCTAGTGCCATCATGACGCATGTGGCGGGATTTTGGGTCGTAACAGTGCGTCACCTCAAAACCAATCACAAAACAAATAATCCGGGGTTTCATACCCTCAGGACAAATAATCTGATTCAGTCAATAAAATTTATTGGAATTAATTCCATTTGAAAATACAAATGTATCCATAAAAATCCAAAATTTAACTCAAATATTGCTCGTGAGGCCCATGTCTCGAAACCCGACAAAAGTTACAAAATCCGAAATCCCATTCAACCACGAGTCTAACCATACCAATTTTACCAAAATCCGACCTCAACTCGACCCTCAAATCTTCAAATTAAACCCAGAAGGTTTTCTAAAGTTTTCAACTTAATTCACCCATTAAATCATGGATTCAAAGGCATAATCATGGAAGTTAACCAAAACTGGATAAGAGTCACTTACCTCAAATACCCACGCAAGAATCTCTCCAAAAATCGCCTTCTACCTAGCTCCCAATTCGATTTTGTGTTATGAACTCAAAATCCCCGTTTTGGAACTTTTAATTCTGCCCAGATATGCCTTCATCGCGAACGCGACCTTACCCTCGCGTTTGCGTAGAACAATCTGACTTCCCCTTAAATTAACCATTCGTGAACGCGACCTAAGCCTCGTGATCGCAAAGCTTTGTTGTCCCCTCACTTCGTGAACGCGACAACCCCTACGCGAACGCGAAGACCAAATGCATGAGGTCCCTAGTTGCCTTCTCTCTTCTTCGCGAACGCGTCTGCCTACTCGTATTCGGGATGCTTTCTCAGTCCAAAGCTTCGCGTTCGCGTCCTTTTCTTCGTGAACGCGAGGAACAAAATTCCTTAGTCCTCAGACACCCTTTGCGAATGTGAGAACCCTCTCACAAACGCGTAAGAGTAAACCAAAAGAAATACACGAGCATTCTTCAGCCAACATGCTAAGTCCGACAATGATCTATTAACCACCCGAAACTCACCCGAGGCCCCCGAGACCTCAACCAAACATACCATCAAGTCCCAAAATATCATACGAACTTAGTCAGACCCACAAATCACCTCAAACAATGTTAAACCACGAATCATACCCCAATTCAAGCCTAATGAAACTATGAACTTTCAACTTCTGTTTTCAACGCCGAAACCTATCAAATCACGTCCGATTGACCTCAAATTTTGCACACAAGTCATAAAGGCAAATTTCCAAAATCGAATTCGTACCCCGATATCCAAAAGTCAACCCCCCCGGTCAAACTTCCCAAGAATTTAACTTTCGCCATTTCAAGCCTAATTGCACTACAGACCTCCAAATAATTTTTCGGAAATGCTCCTATGTCCAAATTCACCATACGAAGCTATTAGAATCATCAGAATTCCAACCTGAGGTCGTTTACACGTAAGTCAACATCCGGTCGACTTTTCCAACTTAAGTTTTCAATTATGAGACTAAGTGTCTCATTTCACTTTGAAATCCTTCCAAACCCGAACCAACTAACCCGATAAGTAATAAAATAACTATAAATTATAAATTGAGCAGTAAATGGGGGAACGAGGTTATTATACTCCCCCTCTTAAACAAACATTCGTCCTCGAACGAGTTTTGAATCATACCTAGAGTCTCAAATAGGTCTGAATATTTGCTCTGCATCTCCTGCTGAATCTCCCAAGTAGCTTCTCCGACTGGCTGGCCTCTTCATTGTACCTTCACTAATGCTATGTTCTTTGACCTCATCTTTCAAACTTGCCGGTCTAAAATAGAAACCAGCTCCACATCATAAGTCAAATTATCGTCCAGCTGCACTGTATTAAAATAAAAAATATGAGACGTATCCCCAACATACTTTCGTAGCATGGATACATGGAATACTGTATGAACACCTGATAGGCTAGGTGGCAAAGAAAGTTCATAATCCACCTCTCAAATCTTCTTAAGTACCTCAAAAGGCCAAATATACTGAGGGCTCAACTTGCCCTTGTTCCCGAACCTCAACACACCTTTCATGGGAGAAATTTTGAGCAGAACCTTCTCCCTAACCATGTAAACAACATCACGAACCTTCCTGTCGGCATAACTCTTCTGTCTAGGCCGTGTCATGCAAAGCCGTTCCTGAATCACTTTGACCTTCTCCAATGCATCCTGAACCAAGTCAGTACCCAATAGCCTAGCCTCACCCATCTCAAACCAACCCACCGGAGACCGACACCGTCTCCTATATAAAGCCTCACACGGAGCCATCTGAATGCTCGATTGGTAGTTGTTATTGTAAGCAAACTCTGTGAGTGGCAGAAATTGATCCCAAGAACCCACAAAATCAATGACACAAGCGCGTAGCATATCCTCCAATATCTGAATAGTGTGCTCAGATTGTCCATCCATATGAGGGTGAAATGTTGTACTTAACTGAACCTGTTTGCCCAATTCTCGCTGCACTGCTCTCCAAAACTGTGATGTAAATTGCGTGCCCCGATCTGAAATGATGGACACTGGCACACCGTGTAGGCGAACAATCTCGCAGATATAAATCTTAGCCAACCGCTCCGAAGAATAATTAGTACCAACTGAAATAAAATGCGCGGATTTGGTTAACCGATCCACAATCACCCAAACAACATCAAACTTCCTCAAGGTCCGTGGAAGCCCAACTACGAGATCCATGGTAATACGCTCCCGTTTCCACTCCAGAATTCTAGGTCTTTGAAGAAATCCTCCCGGTCGCTGATGCTCATACTTTACCTGTTGACAATTTAAACACCGAGCTACAAAATCAACTATATCTTTCTTCATTCGCCTCCACCAATAGTGCTGCCTCAAATTTTGATACATCTTCATGGCACCTAAATGAATGGAGTACCATGAACTGTGAGCTTCCTGGAGAATTAACTCACGCAACCCATCTACATTAGTCACACATAGCTTACCCTGCATCCGTAATACGTCGTTATCCCCAATAGTGACTTCCTTGGGATCATCGTGCTTAACCGTATCGTTAAGGACAAGCAAATGGGGGTCATCATACTGACGTTCTGTGATACAATCATAAAGAGAAGACAGAGAAACAACACAAGCCAAAACTCGATTCGGCTCCCAAACATCCCATCTAACAAACTGGTTAGCCAAGGCCTGAACATCTATGGCTAAAGGCCTCTCTGCTACCGGTAAGTATGCTAAGCTCCCCAAACTCTCCGCCTTACGACTCAAGGCATCAGCCACCACATTGGCCTTTTCAGGATGATAGAGAATGGTAATGTCATAATCCTTAAGCAACTCCAACAACCTCCGCTGCCACAAATTAAGATCTTTCTGTTTAAACAAAAGTTGTAGACTCCGGTGATCGGTATAAACCTCACAATGGATACCGTACAAATAATGTCGCCAAATATTCAAGGCATGAACAATAGTTGCTAACTCAAGGCCGTGGACCGGATAATTCTTCTTATGTCCCTTTAACTCTCTAGACGCATAGGCAATCACCCTATCGTCTTGCATCAGCACTGCGCTGAGACCAATACGTGATGCATCACAATACACAGTATAAGACTCTGAACATGTAGGCAACACCAGTACTAGGGTTGTAGTCAAAGTTGTCTTGAGCTTCTGAATCTCTCTTCACACTCATCCGGTAACCTGAACGGAGCACCTTTCTGGGTCAATTTAGTCAAAGGCGATGCAATAAATGACAAACCCTCCACAAAGTGACGATAATAACCAGCCAAGCTAAGAAAACTCTGAATCTTAGTAGCTGAAGATGCCCTGGGCCAACTCTGAATTGCCTCTATTTTCTTCAGATCCACCTTAATCCCTCTGATTCACACTTAGAGAATTTGGCATACAATCTCTCCTCTCTCAGCCTCTGTAATACAATATCCAACTATTGTGCATGCTCCTCCTTGCTACGTGAGTACACCAGGATATCATCAATAAATACTACGACAAATGAATCAAGATATGGCTGAAACACACTATTCATCAAGTGCATAAATGCTGCTGGTGCATTGGTCAGCCCAAAAGACATCACGAGGAATTCATATTGGCCATAACGAGTCCTGAATGTCGTTTTTAGAATATCTTAATCCCTAATTTTTAACTGGTGATACCCCAACCTCAAGTCAATTTTGGAGAATACCCTCGCTCCCTGAAGTTGGTCAAGTAAATCATCAATACGCGGCAAAGGATATTTGTTCTTGATTGTACCTTTAGTCAATTGTCTGTAATCAATGCACATCTGCATAGTACCATCTTTCTTTTTCACAAACAAAACCGGTGCACCCCAAGGAGACACACTAAGCCTAATAAACCCTTTTTCAAGGAGTTCCTGAAGTTGCTCTTTCAATTCTTTCAACTCAGCTGGTGCCATACGATACGGAGGAATAGAAATGGGTTGAGTGCCCGACACCAAGTCAATACCGAAATCAATATCTCTGTCGGGTTGCATACCCGGCAGGTCTGCAGGAAATACATCCGGAAAGTCTCGCACTACCGGTACTGAATCAATAGGAGATGTACCTACATCAACATCTCTCACACATGCTAAATATGACAAACATCCCTTCATAACCATACGTTGGGCCTTCAAATAAGAAATTACCCTGCTAGGAACATAATCTAGAGAACCTCTCCATTCAACCTTTGGCAACCCCGGCATCGTTGACGTCACGGTTTTTGCGTGACAGTCCAGAATAGCATGAAATGGAGACAACCAATCAATACCCAAAATTACATCGAAATCAACTATATTGAGCAATAAAAGATCAATTCTAGTCTCCGGTCCCCCAATAGTTACCACACACGACCGGTACATACGATCCATAATGATAGTATCGCCCACCGGTGTAGACACGCGAACAGGTGAAACTAAGGACTCACGGGGCATATCCAGATAATGAGTGGCACACTAAGACAATGCCTGTGATCACTACATCTGAAGCAACAACATCTGGCATGGCAGGAACAGCATAGAATCGGGCATGACTGCCACCTGATCGGCATCCCCCTCTTGGGCGACCCCTAGTTGACTGACCCCCACCCTGAGCTGGCTGGGCGGGAGGCGAAGTAACTGCTACTGAAGTGGTAGTCTGACTCCTCTGCTGCACTGGCTCTCCCGAGCGACGAGGACACTATCTCCACATATGCCCAAATTCCCCGCACTCAAAGCATCTCTCCGGTACTGGTGGTGGTGCGAACTGAATCGGTCCCCAAGAACCAGAATAATTGCTAGAAGCACTCGGTGCAAATAAACCCTAAACTGAAGGGGCAGGGGACGAACTCTGGGATGGAAGGGAACTGAGAGATGACTGACCTTGATGAGAACTATAAGAACCAAGGCCGGATGATGCGCGATGGTGAACTAGATGACCCGTCTGAGCATGTCTGTAAGGACGACCCCTACCGCGGTAAAACTGACCCCCTGAAGGAACACCGCTGAAATTCCCTGGACCACGAGGCCTCTTAGCCTCCCTTTGTCCACGTTCCTGGCTACGTACCATCTCTATCTACCAAGCAATGTCATCTATGTCATTAAAAATAGCACCGGATACCCTCTCCCGAGTCATAAGTTACCGTAGCTGATATGTGAGGCCATCAATGAACCTCTTAATCCTCTCCCTATCAGTGGGAACCAATCAAACTGTGTGACAAGCCAACTCAGAAAATCTCATCTCGTACTGCATCACAGACATGCCATCCTGACGTAACTGCTCAAACTGTCTGTGCAGCTCCTCTCTACGAGACTGTAGCACAAACTTCTCCAAAATGAGAACGTAGAACTCCTGCCATGTAAATGGTATTGCACCG
This sequence comes from Nicotiana tomentosiformis, assembly GCF_000390325.3. Taxonomy (NCBI): domain Eukaryota; kingdom Viridiplantae; phylum Streptophyta; class Magnoliopsida; order Solanales; family Solanaceae; genus Nicotiana; species Nicotiana tomentosiformis. Next base: position 20,852,198 of record NC_090819.1, read on the forward strand.
ACCAGCCTGCGCCGCTCATAAGCCTCCTACCAATTGAAGGCAGCCCTAAAAATTTGAATAGTGAACGAGACCCCACTGGTGTCCAGAATACCCACTGTCTAAAGCATCCGCTGGTACTTATCCATAAAACCCTGGGCATCCTCTAACTCAGCACCGCTAAATGATGGAGGTGGAAACCTCCCAAATCTCTCAAGTCTCCTATGCTCATCATCTGCCATAACAGGAACTACAGGGGCCTGAGCAGCTGCAGCCGGCTAGGCTGGTAGTGCCCCCAGTATGTGAAGTCCCTATACTACCTGATCTGGAGTACGGGCAACAAGGGTATGAGTACCTCCCCCGGCCTGAGAAGTGGCAAGTGCGGCCTGAGCCGAAACCACCTGAGCAAGTCCAGTGCAAACTGTCAATATCTGTGATAGTGCCTCCTGAAGACCTGGAATCACAATAGGCACAACTTGTGCCTGAGCTGGTCTTGTTGGCTCATCTGTATCTGGAATCTGCTCCTGAGCTAGAGCAATTAGTGGTGCTACAAGTGCTTCTCCAACTGTTGTACGAGCTACACCTCAACCTCTACCTCGGCCCCAGCCTCTACCACGGCCCCGACCTCTCGCGGCCTAAACTGGTGGCACTGGTGGCTGACCATCTGATCCGATAGTACGTTTCCTTACCATCTGTGAGAGAATAGAATACAGAAATTTAGTTTCTGAAATCAACAAATTCGCACGACAAAGTACAAGAATGTGAAATTTTCCTAAGGGTTCGGCATCCTCTCGAAGATAAGTACAGACATCTCTGTACCGATCCGCAAGACTATACTAAACATGCTCATGACTCGTGAGACATATGTAACCTAGGCTCTGATACCAACTTGTAACGACCCAAAATCCTAACATGTCGTGATGGCGCCTATCTCAATACTAGGCAAGGCGACACTATCAATAACCCACGATTTCCTTTAAGTTTGAAAATATAATGTTTAAACACAATACAAAAATCTCGCAAATAATGACACAAACACCCCCAAAACCTGGTGTCAATGAGTACATGAGCATCTATATATTACAAGTCTGGAAAAAACTATCTATAATAATCTGAGACCAAATACAATAAACATAGGATATGGAAGGAGAGACAAGGTTTGCGAAACATGGTAGCTACCTCTTAATCTCCGAAAAATCAATTGTGTGAAAGAATCAACAACCCCTATGTCCGGGATCACCTGGATCTTCACACGAAGTGCAGGGTGTAGTATGAGTACAACCAACTCAGCAAGTAACAATAATAAATAAGGAACTGAAAGTAGTGACGAGCTTCTCAACTAATTCCAAATACAGTACTTTCTAACATAAAAGGGTAGGCATGCTTTCAAGTTCAACATTTGAAATTCCACAGTAATTTCATATCAAATTTGACTGAAACAGAAAATAATATTTTTTCTGAAATTTCCAAAATAGTGGTGTATGACAGCTGAAGTGCAGCAATAATGAAATCAATGCATCCTCTCAGAGTAACAGTCACTCAGTCTTCTCATTCACTCAAACCTCACAGTCACTCATTCCTCATAGTCACTCATGCCTCTCAATCACTCGGCACTCGGCACTCGCACTCGTACTCAGTAGGTACCTGCACTCACTAGGGGTGTGTATAGACTCCGAAGGGGCTCCTTCAGCTAAAGTGTTATATCAAGCCAATCATGGCATATAACAATGAAACATGCTGCAGCGCACAACTCTATCCCATAAATATCCTCATAATTAGGCCCTCATCCTCACTTAGTCATCAACCTCTCCAGTCTCTCGGGCTCAAGATGTCATGAAAATCAGCCCAAAAATGATAATATGATGTATCAATAAACATGACAGTGTGTGAAATTATAATTTGAACATACAATTCAGCCACATAAATGACCCCAATGGGTACCAATAATAACAGCATATCTCTAAGCATGATTTTTAATACGAGTCTCAGCTCAATTTTCTCTAGCACGTAGAGAATGTACTGATATCAACAGATTATTCAACAACACAATTCCATAAAATTTTACCAAGTCACAATTCCTATGGTGCATGCCCACATGCCTATTATCTAGCATGTGCGTCACCTCAAAACCAATCACATAATACATAATCCGGGGTTTCATACCCTCAAGACCAAATTTAGAACTGTTAATTATCTCATACCGTGTAATTCTTTATTCTGCTATGCCTTTACCTCATGAATTGGGCTCCAAACGCCTCGAATCTAGCCACAAATAACCTGATTCAGTCAATAAAATTTATTGGAATTATTTCCATATGAAAATACAATTTTTTCCATAAACAATCCAAAATTTATCTCAAACATCTTCTGTGGGACCCATATCTCGGAACCCAACAAAAGTTATAAAATCCGAAAGCTCATTCAACCACGAGTCTAACCATACCAATTTTACCAAAATCCGACCTCAACTCGACCCTCAAATCTTCAAATTAAACCAAGAGGGTTTTCTAAATTTTTCAACTTAATCCACTCATTAAATGATGGATTCAAAGGCATAATAATGGAAATTAACCAAAACTGGATAAGACTTACTTACCCCAAATACCCACGCAAGAATCTATGGAAAATTCACCTTCTACTGGGCTCCCAATTCGATTTTGTGTTATGAACTTGAAACCCCCGTTTTGGAACTTTTAATTCTGCCCAGATATGCCATCATCACGAACGCGACCTCACCCTCGCGTTCGCGTAGAACAATCTGACTGCCCATCAAATTAACCCTCCATGAATGTGACCCAAGCCTCGCAAACGCGAAGCTTTGTTGTCCCCTCACTTCACGTATGCGACAACCCCTACGCGAATGCGAAGGCCAAATGCACGGGGTCCTCAGCTGCCTTCTCTCTTCTTCGCGAATGCGTCTGCCTACTCGCGTTCACGATGCTTTCTTAGTCCAAACCATCGCATTTACGTCCTCTTCTTCACGAACGCGAAGAACAAAATTCCTCAGCCAACAGACACCCTTCGCGAACGCAAGACCCCTCTTGCGAACGCGAAAGAGGAAACCAGAAGAAACATACCAGCAGTCTACAACTAACATGTTAAGTCCGATAATTATCCGTTAACCACCTAAAACTTACCTGAGGCCCCCAGGACCTCTGCCAAACATACCATCAAGTCCAAAAATATCATACGAACTTAGTTGAACCCTCAAATCACCTCAAACAATGCTAAAACCACAAATCATACCCCTATTCAAGCCTAATAAAACTAAGAACTTTCAACTTCTACTTTCAACGTCGAAACCTATCAAATCACTCCGATTGACCTCAAATTTTACACACAAGTCATAAATGACATAACGTACCTATTCAAATTTTCAGAATCAGATTTCGACCCCGATATTAAAAAGTTAACCCCCCCTCTCCCGCCGGTCAAACTTCCCAAAAATTTGACTTTCGCCATTTCAAGTCTAATTCCACTACGGACTTCCAAATAATTTTCTGGACACGCTCCTAAGTCCATAATCACCATACGGAGCTATTGGAGTCATCAGAATTCAAATCCAATTTAAGCTTTTAATTATGAGACTAAGTATCTCATTTCACTCTGAAATTCTTCCGGACCCGAACCAGCTAACCCATTAAGTCATAAAATAACTATAAAACATAAATTGGGCAATAAATGAAAGAACGGGATTATAATACTCAAAACGGATGGTCGGGTCATTACATTAAGTCTTTCCCGCGTCCCCCAGCTAAAGCACTAGGTTGACTGTAAGTGTCTCGTACATTCTTCAAAGTAGCTCCAACTTCTGTAAATTTTGATTTGAATACAACATAAAATAACTTCCAGTCTTATAACAAACAAAAAAAATAATTAAAACTTGAGACCCTGCATCATTTCAGCTTCTTGAGTGAAGGGAATGTTGTCTTCCATCGTATCAAAACCATGAGGCATAAGATTATTACTAGTATGTGCTAGCTTATTCTGCTTATAAGCCCCCGAGTTATAATTTTTAATCTCGCCAATCAGATTTGTTTTTGCAAACATTTATTTTTGCAGAGCCCAAAGATCGAAAGCTTTGCCCTCGTCCCCTTGCTAAAGCCGCAGGTTGAATGTATGCATTGTGTACATTCTTCAAAGCTGCTCCTATTTCTGCAAATTTTAATTTATGTGAAACATAAAATCAATACCAGTCCAATAAGAAGCAAAACAAAACAAAAAATTACTACTTAAGAGACCTTGCATCTCTTCAGCGTCTTGAGCAATGGGAGCATCATCTTCCAACGAAGCGAAACAAGGGGGCATAAGATTATTAGTATGTGCAAGCTTATTCTGCTCAAAAGTTGTTGAGTTGTGATTTTTACTTTTTCTAATCAGAGTTCTCTTGCCAATACTTATTTTTATAGAGCCCAAAGATTCAAAGTTGTGTGCTCTTCCCCTTTCTAAAGCAACGGGTTGAATATATGCATGATGTACATTCTTTGAAGTTGCTTCCATTTCAGACTTCTGAAATTTTGATGAATGCATGTCAACCTAAAATAAGATAAAAGTATGGAGTAACTGTTAGCTGAGAAAGATAAAAATTATGAAGACCAGTAATAAAATTATTTATCCACAAGCAATTTCTCGTGCCAACATTAGTGATAAAAAAATTAATTTGTGTTAGAATTAGAAAACACAAACAAAATACAACAAGGCTGAATTTGAAAAATCACATATTTAACAAGATATTGCAGCCATTTTCTTACAACAGAACAGAAATCAATATTAGTTCCTGTCAAAAAGGGGAAAAAATTATAGCCAACTGCTGATGAAAGAACTTATTTGTGGTGAGAAAAGCAAAGACAACATACATATACAACAAAGCTGTACTTGTAAAACAACATAGCCCAACAATATATTCTTGCCAATTTCTTTCAAGAAAGAAAGAGAAAACTATCATTAGCAGCACAAAATGTTCAACGACGTTCATTGGACAATGGATCAGTGACAACATGAAAATTTATCATAAGAGGAAGAAAAATCTACAAACGACGTTCATTGACCAAGAGCAAACATATGATAAGAGGACCAATAAAGGTCCTTTGTTGGATATTAGAGAAGAAAGGAACTCATATTAAAATTTTAAATTTCATAAAGAATATGTGTCACTAGTGTGAGAACAGTAAAAGAGAATACATGATTTTCCCATTACCGTGGCTTTACACCGACGATCAATATTGAACCTTACTGGTTTATCCTACTTTTAAATTACTTGAATTTTTTTGGAAAAAATTTAAGTTGCATGAAATATAAAACACCATCATTTGTAGAATCACATCAAATGTTTCGTCACTTAAAAAATGAAGAGTGTGTTATATAATAAGGACAGAAGTAGAATAATCAAAATAAAGGATCACTCAAATAGAACTTTGCAGTCCAACTCCCACCATTTTAACTGGTCTCTATTAGATTATCCTCATCTCTTTTCTTACTTGACGAGTGAATTTTTGAATTTTTTAGCACTAATTGTAATGCTAAGAATAGGTCAAAGACTCTCCACGCTCCAGTCTACTTATCCTTCCAAAGTTACAAAGATTCTACTTCTACTAGTGTGCGCGGAAGAAAGAGGAGCAACCAAATTGCTAAACTTATAGATGTTACAATTGATAATGATGTCTGTCTATACAGATTGTCAACTCAGACGAAACACACTCTTCGTCAATTTGGCAAGAGGGCCAAATACTTTTTCTTTTTTAGAATGGTACACTACTAGAGGGCAAGAATCACCGCTAGAAATACAGACTTTTTCCGGGGATGAATCGGTGGGAAATCCGTGTGAAATTTCAATATTCCCACAGTATTCCCAGGGGAGACGCTCAGTGGGAATATGGCTGGTGGGAAAATAGTTTCCCAGGACATTCGTAGGTAATTCCCAGAGAGTTTCCTATTGAGGGTTTCACGAGAATTTGATGGGGTCACATAGTGTATTTTCCCACGAACGTCATGGGAAAAGTAAGATAATATAATAATTTAATTTTCTTAAGTTTCTCACCGAATCAATGAGATATATTATAAATAATGTAAATATTTTTTTATTTTACACATGGAAGCAGTGGGAAATATTCGTAACCTGGAAATAAACATATGAACATTCCCACGAAAATCAGTGGAAAATATTAAAATTCTGGAAAAAATATGCATAAAATTCCCACATAGTCGGTGGAAAATCTGAAAAATATTTTCATGGACAAATTTATTTTTAGAACTACACCAACTACCAAACAAAAAGTACAACCAACAATACAAGACTAAATATAATTAAATATTCAAATACCAAATTCAACATGCAATCCAATTCATATACAACACCTAATTCAATCCATTTCATAAACAATATCCAATTAAACAAAAAGTGGAACAAAAACTCAAAAAAACCTACATTCAATATTTAACATTAAGGTACCATCCAAAACAAACTAATAAAATAAACTAGTCCTTAGTTATTATCAGATGCTGGAGAACGAAGCACACGAAATGCACTAGATGCTAAGAGAGAGTTTATCTGAGAACTGAGACTTTTAACATCATTAGTGACAAGTATTCCATAGTTATCATCAATCGATTGATTTTGAATGAACTCATCCAAGCTTCGTTTGAAAGTATCCTACCAAAAAAATATAATTATTATAAAAGTAAACTTAATTAAAAAAAACTATGCAAGTATCTTTATTTCTCAAACTTTAAAGTGAAACACACGGAGAGATAAAAAGCTTAACATCCTGGAAAAAATTAAAAGTACAAAAACAATAACAATAACAACCCAATAGAATAATACTAGTGGAGTCTGGGGAGGATAGAGTATACGCAGACCTTACCCCTATACCGGAGGGATAGAGAGGCTGTTTCCAGGAGACCCTCGGCTCAGAGGCTCAAGCAAGAAAAAGAAGTGGTGCCTTCAGCATATATATACTGTAGTAACTACAAACAACCCATTTGAGGAAAACTTATCCTTGAAACCAAATTCTTTATAGCAAGTGTAAAAATTGTTCTCTGGAACCACACAAGATCTACAACTAGAAATAGTCTATCTATTACTATATTTGAAAGAGAATAACCATGATGCATTGACAGAATCACTATTCAACAACCAAAATAAACCTTTCCACCAAATTTCCAAGGACAATTAACAGAGCTTCGTTGCACAAATGTTTTCAATTACAAACTTCGTTTCTGGCGAAGAAACCGCCATAATTTGCATGAGTATCCCCATTATATCTAACCGTAATGTTAATTTTTTGTTTTCTTTACAATTTTCTTGTTCCACTACTACATACTGGTCATTTACTCCTTATACCACTCTTTCATTTTCTTTTATTTTCTTCCTTAATGATTAATGGAACAAAGATTTCTAAAACTTAGCAGATCAATCATATTAACAAAATTAAGTTACTGATTCATGTGTATCACACTGCTAGCTTTCATTACATGCCTGGACCTTAAAGACAAAGGACAGTGTGAAAGAACTAATGAAGGATGGAAACACTTCATTCAACATTTAAACCACAAAGATATCGTTACGTAATGTAAAAGCAAATATACATAAATTTGCAACAGAGGTTACAGTTTGATTATTGGACTTGCACTTACCATTTAATCTAAGAAATGGGTAAAAGTTGTGCAATCATTTTACTTTATACACTCACATCTAGAGGAACCATTACTATGAACAGAGGTTGAGTTTCTAATAACCATTAATCTTCATAGTTCCAATATGACTGGCAGGCAAGTGTGGCGTATTCTAGCACCAATCAAACTAAATGATTTCTCCCTTCAACCTATACTACTTTCTAAATGGAACTAAACCAAATGGCAGGTCTTGTTATACATACATCTCCAACTGCACAACTACAGTTACAAACCGTAATATAACTAAATTTCCCTCTCAAAGAAATTATCGTTTACATTTTTATTCCTAGCAAGTCCAGAAAATCCATGAATTGATTCATACTAACAATTAGTTCCAGTTATCCTAGAAAAGCAAGAGGCCTAAGAAAATAAATATTAACAGCATGCACAATAAAAGTCAAAAACCTTCATGAGTTCTTTTCCTTTTCATTTGTGTAGAATTATCCAAGTTCTCCAAATCATCATCCTTTTCTTGCAAAATGTCAAAAGTATCACGAGGTAGAACTTTTATTGCAACATGCCAGCCTTTGTTTAAAGGATCGTCGACATAAAATACTTGTAATGCTTGGTTTGCTAATACAAATGGCTCATTAGTTTTCAATAATCGCTGACGTTTAACACTCACAAAGCCATATTCATCCATTTTAACTCCCTTTTCTTGGTCATACACATCAAACCACATACATCTAAACAAGATCACTCTTTTTCCTCCAATAAATTGCAATTCGAGAATCTCCGTAACTTCTCCATAATAATCAATATTTTTATTCTCTTCATCTGTCTCATCAACTATAACCACCCCGCAATTTTGAATTTTCAAACCCCTGTGATAGTCTTCCACATGAAACCTATATCAATTAGTAATGTAACCTCAGAGACGTCTCACATATGGCAGGGGACCATGTGACAAAGTGAGCAAATCTTCCAATTTCTTACTGTTATCACATTTGTATAATTCAACAACCTACCAAAATTAATTATATATTTTAATTAGCAAATACTATATAAAAAGTATGTTTAAAAAAATAACAATAGTATATAACTAGTACTAACCTTTTTTTTAACCAGCTAATGAACTCCCTATCTGAATGTTTTTGAGAGGAATCTCCCGGAATTTGTGAAAACTCTCTACAAACAATTAAAGATTAACATGTGATTTTAATTGAAATCATGGATAAAGTATAAGTGAATTAGTATGTCGAGTCAATACTTACTCGAGAAATGGTTGAATTTCATCACAGTTCTTTAAAATATAAATATATGCTTGGTCTAATTCATCTGGATTATGTTTGTCTAATATTTTAGTTCTTAATTCTTTTTCAGGTTGACAAAAAACTGTTAAACCTCCATCAGATTCAATAACACCACCATCATAATTTCGCTCAAGGTGATTAAACTTTGTTTCCATTGTATACAAATATCTTGAACATAAAGTCAAACATTCAGTTGCCAATTATATCCCTCAGTGATAGAACCTTCGGGGCAATCCCTATTATCAACTAAAGATATCAAAAAGTATAGTCATCGCTCCACTGGATACATCCATCGATATTGAATAGGTCCAGCAATCATAGCCTAATTAGCTAAATGGATCGGCAAGTATACCATCACATTAAAAAAATAAAGGAGGGAATATATTTTCTAACTTGCACAGAATTATAGGAATTTGAGTTGCTATATGTTCTAACTCATCCATTCTTAAATATTTTGGTCCAAGCAAGTTGAAAAATAAAGACAACTCAATAAGAGGTTCACATACAGATTACAAAGATACCACGTATAGCAAGTGGAAGTAAATGTTGTAGAAGACCATGGCAATCATGACTTTTTAGGCCTGAAATTTTGCGATCTTTATTATTGACACACTGAGATGTATTTGATGAATATCCATCTAGAACCTTTAAGTTCTTGAGGGAGCTGAAAAATCCGTTCTTGTCTTCAGGAGATAAAGTGTAACATGTTGTTGGTAGCTCATATTTATCCTCATTCTTAATTGGATGAAATTCTTTCCTTATGTTCATTTCTTGCCAATCCAATCGGGCTTTTATGGTATCTTTGGTTTTTTCTTTGACATTTAAGATTGTCTCCAAAATATTATCACATACATTTTTCTCAATATGCATCACATCTAAATTATGTTTTCAATAGGGAAGATCAAAGAAAATACTCTTCTTATTCCAATTATCACTCCTACTCTCATGTAATATTTTAGGCTTCTTATTTGGATCCTTTGTTAGTGGTAAACCATCTAAATAGGTCACTTGATCAAGTATATCCTCACCCAATAAAATTTTGGGTGGTAGTCTTCGTTCCTTAGTGCCATCAAATGACTCTTTATCATTCCTCCATTTGTGATTAAGAGGAAGAAAACGTCTATGCCCCATATAATGCTGCTTTTTACTATTTTCTAACCTAATTGAGGATGTTTCTTTATTGAAACATGGGCAAGCTAATTTTTCTTTTGTACTCCAAGACATAACAATCTTTGGAGTCTTGGCTTTAAGAAAAAATAACGTAAAATCTTGTGTGTTATCTTTTTCCCACTCTTAAATTTAGTTTCTCTACTATGTTTATCCTCTTTCCCTCTAGATGCTCCACAAACTTGGCAAGATTCAAGAAACTTGTCATCCTTCCAATATAACATACAATTATTCTTACACGCACCAATCTTCCTGTAAGAGTCCAAGATCCCGAATTATCTTCTTTGTCTCATAATATGAATCTGGCAAGTTTGATTCGTTAGACAACAGATCTTTCTTTAACATCTTCAACAACATTGTAAATGACTCATGACTCCAATGCCCAAAACTTTTGATGTGAAGCAATTTAACCATAGTAGAAAGTTTAGAAACTTTTGAATTTTACTACAATAGTTGCTCAAAATCCTTTAAAAGCCTATAAAATATTCTTACTTCAATATTTGGTTCCTCCTCAAGAAAATCATCACCGTGAATGTTCGTATTGTCTGCATCAATATCAAGGTATAAATCTCTTAGGATCCCATATATTTCATCCTCACCATCAGCTTCTTCAATGCCATCATCTTCTACATCTTCTAAATTTGATTATGTCTCACCTAACCTTTTCCGGTGGTGATATCAAAAAGTATAATTTTGAATTATCTCATGTACTATTAAATGTGACTTAACCATCTCACATGTTTTCGAAGATGTATTACAACATTTGATACATGGACAACATATTACACACGCTTCACTTAATCTTGTAAAAGCAAAATCCAAAAGGTTGTCCACCCCAAGCTTGTAAGCATTACCAAGTCGGTCATGGACAAGTTCCATTCATTTCTTATCAGGTGCCATAATTTGGTGCATGTGTAATATATATGTATATATGATTGAAATATATGTATTAGCCAGAAGTAAATATTTATTCAACAAGCCAACAAATAAGCAAACACTTCAACTTGTATGTGGTACAAATGTATACTAAAGCAAAATCGATAATAATCATCGTATCGTAGTTTAAATCCCTAATTCAGATTGAAAAATCTAAAGTAAAAGCAAACAGAGATTATATATGTGAGCTTTCTTAAGTATCACAAGCACGATCAATGCTTTAGAAGCAAAACAATGATCATCTAACAATATTTACAATAATGAATACAAACATCACTAAGAAATATTATGGAAACGGAACAATAATCATATAACAATTTCTTTTTTCTGGATTCAAAATTAAAGGGCTAATTAAGAAATATACAACAACAACAACAACCCAGTAAAATCTCACTAATGGGGTCTGGGGAGGGTAGTGTGTACGCAGACCTTACCCCTACCCCAAAGAAGTAGAGAGATTATTTCTGAAAGACCCTCAGCTCAAGAAAACAAAAAGACAAAAGGACAAAAGGAGAAAATATTAGTATCACCACAGTAATTATAGGAAAAATAGGAACACCATGAAATCCAGTAGAAAGATGCAAAGCAAAAGCGATAGCTAGTAAATAGGTCCTGCACTGAAAAGGAAAATAGTAAGACACAACATTGCCACTAGCTATCTTAGACAAAAACCCTACCTGGCTAGTCCCACAATGGTATGAAGTAATGCAAGACTCAACTACCTCCTAAGCTATAACCCTAATACTCGACATCCACATCTTTCTATCAAGTGTCATGTCCTCGGAAATCTGGAGCCTCGCCATATCCTGCCTGATCACCTCTCCCCAATACTTCTTAGTCCGCCCTCTACCTCTTCTCGTTCCCTCCACAACCAGCCGCTCACACCTCCGTACCTGAGCATATGGGCTTCTCCTCTGAACATGTCGGAACCATCTAAGTCTCGCTTCCCTCATCTTGTCATCAATGGGAGCCACCTGCACCTTCTCCCGAATATCATCATTCCTAATCTTATCTATCCTAGTATGCCCGCACATCCACCTCAACATCCTCATTTCTGCTACTTTCATCTTCTGGATATGTGAGTTCTTAATGGGCCAACACTCAGTCCCATACATCATGGTCGGTCTAACCATCACTTTATAGAACTTACCTTTGAGTATCGGTGGCACTCTCTTGTCACACAGGACTCCAGATGTTAACCTCCACTTCATCCATCCTACACCAATACAATGTGTGACAATATAGTTCAACTTTATTTGGCCAGAACATCATCTTCTAGGTAATATAAGAAAATAGTACTTGATCAATTCATTAAATTAAATAGAAAAGAACTTTTCAGAGAACTAGTCACAGAAGTTTTTTTCTTCTGTAGTAATTATATACAATAGCAAAAGGCAATAGTTGTTTTTAAAAAAAAACAATATCAGGTCTTGCTATTTTTATCCCACTAACATATTATTTTCATTGTTATATGGAGTTTCTCTGTTGAATCTTTCTGAAATAATACATTAATATTGTGATAATCTTTTTGCAGATTGCTTTGATCACAAATGGTAACAAGAAAAAGTTTTTCAGGAACTAATCAGTGAACATCTAAGGAAAACCACATCTAAACACATAGAAACTCCATATAACTATAAATAGCAGAGGTATTGCAAGAAGCCTCACCATAAAGGGAGTCGATGTAATTATAAATCTGGAAAATATACATGTAATTTTAAGATGAAATCCAATATTTGAAAAACAGAGAGATAAAAAAAAGACCAATAATTATAACTACAAGTTTAGCAACTTGACTTTACCTTGACGAGAAGGAGAACGAAAACCTATTAGCATTGACACAGATTCACCAGAGAAGACGGATTATAAGCTACGTACATCAAGAAGCCCAAATGTTTTTGTGATTATTTGTTGAGTTTTTCTCTGTATATATAGTGTTAATTTCACTTGAGAACTTCTTCGTCGATCGAGTAAGGCCAGTTGCAGCGAGAGTCTTATTTGTTCGTGATTTGTTGCCTCTTTATTGCTGAAACTGTTGTACGTGTTTTGGGATAGCATTAGAGTGAGAGAATGTAGGTTTTGTTTTTATAATTTCGGGGTTATGCGCGGATAAGGGGATTAATGATTTCGAAATAATAAAATCAGTAACTAAGTTGATTAATTACTGTTGGCTTACCTGACGGTGGTGTTAGGTGCCATCACGACCTATAGTATATTTTGGGCCGTGACATATTGCTGCTTGACTATCACAACGTGTGTGTGTGTGTGTGTGTATATATATATATATATATATATATATATATATATATATATATATATATATATATATATATATATATATATATATATGTAGGTGCTAAAGGTATGGGCCAGAATGGAATATCTTCCAAGAAATTTCGAAGCCATTCAGCTTCTTCATCGGCCTTGTCTAAAACTATGAATTCAGATTCTATCGCAGAACAGGCGATGCATGTCTGTTTGGATGATTTACAAGACACTGCTCCACCCCCAAATGTGAAAGCATATCCACTCATGGATTTAACTTCAGATGATCCGGTGATCGAATTTGCATCATGTAACGACCCAGCCAGTCGTTTCGAGAGTTATAGCCCTGTTTCCCTATTTCTGCTTCTTTTTGTGATCTTCAGCTATATTATGATATGTCGGGTTAGTTGGTTCGGGTCCGGAGTGGTTTCGGAGTGAATTGAGACACTTAGTCTCTTTATTAAAAGCTTAAGTTGAAAAAGTCAACCGGATGTTGACTTATGTGTAAACAATCTCGGATTTGAATTTTGTTAGTTCTGTTAGCTCCGTTAGGTGATTTTGGACTTAGGAAAGCGTTCGTAATATGATTTGAAGATCCATAGTATAATTAGGCTTGAATTGACGAAAATTAAAAATTTGGCGATTTTGATCGGCAGTGAAAAATTTTATATCGGGGTCGGAATAGATTTTTGGAGTTAGAGTAGGTTCGTGGTGTCATTTGTGATGTGTGTGTAAAGTTTTAGGTCATTCGGATGTGGTTTGATAGGTTTCGGCGTCGTTTGCGGAATTTAAAAGTTTAGATGTTCTTAGGCCTGAATCCAGGCGTAATTTGGTGTTTTGATATTGATTTGAGTGATTCGAAGGTTCGACTAAGTTTGTATGATTTTGTAACATATATTCAAGCGATCGTAGGATCGGAGTCAGGCTTTTTATGAATTTTCGCATAAGTAGAGGCCGGTTCACAGATACTGTTCCGCAAGTGCTGAACTAGGACCGCAGGTGCGGTTTTAACTGGGCAGAAAATCCCAGCTCGAGGTTTTGTCTTCCATTTTTTCAATTTTGGACTTGGGGAGCTCAGGAGAGAGATGAGTTTTTGAAGGTTTTCAAGGAGGACATTGGGGTATGTGATTCTAACCCGTATTGGTCTAATTTTCGTGAATATATGGCTTTGTTCATCATTTAATTAGGGATTGGAATTGGAAATTAGGGGATTTAGGCATTGGGAATTAGAGAGTGAACTTTGGGTTTTTGGAGGGGCAATTGAGGTCAGATATTGGTAAATTTGGTATGACTAGACTTGTTGCTAGATTCTGGACGTTTGGAGGCCGATTTGAGAGGCAAAGGCATCACGGAATAGGATTTTGCTCGGATTGAGGTAAGTAACAGCCTTAAATCTGGTTTTGAGGGTATGAAATCCCGAGAATTTGTATGATGTGAATATTTAGAGGTGACGCACATGCTAGGTGAAGGGCGTGTGAGCGTGCACCGTGAGAGATTGTGACTTGGTTGGTCCCGTGAGACTGTAAAGTCGAATAGCTATTGTTATTGCTTGTTTTTCCTTGTCTTGAGCAATTGACTGCCTTTCATATTAGAAGCCATGCTTAGGCCATATGATATCACTGTTGGGACCCGCAACGGTCGAATACTTGTTGAATTGACTGCTAATTGATGTCTTGTACTCAGTCACAGTCTTACTTGTGTGTTATATCTCCATTCCATCTCATTTCTTGTTGATACTTGTTGTATTCTCTGTTTGGGCTAATTATTATGATATTATATGAGCCCGAGGGGCTAGAGAGATTAGTGACTGAGATAGGGCATGAGTGCCGGGTTGAGAGCTATGTCAGATATATTGGATCAGGCTGCACGCCGTAACAATATTTGATCGGGTTGCACACCGCAACAAGCCTTCGGGCCATATATCGGAACGGGCTGTATGCCGCAGCAATATATGGATCGGTCTGCACGTTGTAGCACTATTGGGTCGGGCTGCACGTCGTAGCAATATAGCACTTGGGTTGTAGGAGACCCTCCGGAGTCTGTACACCCCCACTGAGCGCAGGTACCTTTGATTGTGGGTATTGAGGCTGAGAGCCGAGTGATTGAGCTATTGAGATAGATGAGTGACAGTAGCCTTGTGAGGTTGTACTTGCTTTTCACTTCGTTGCTAATTGTTGTTGATGTGAAATTTTCTGGAGGGCTTATATTATTGTACCTGAGCTCGAAATGTTTTGATTTAAAACACCGAATTGAAAGCATGCCTATTTGTCTTGCTGAAATTACTGAAATGAACTGAATTTGTGTAGCTCGTCACTGCTTCTCAGTTCCTTATTTAATTCTGTTACTTACTGAGTTGGAAGTACCCACGTTACTCCCTGCACCTTATGTGTAGATCCAGGTGTGACCGGACGTGGAGGTCATTGAGTTCGTGCGTAGTTGATTTTCCGGAGCTTTACGAGGTAGCTGCCAGCGTTCGCAGACCTTGTGCTCCTTCCTTATTATCTTTCTTTCTCTGTATTGATATCTAGACGCAGACTACTGTAGACACTGTCTTTTAGATTGAGAGTCTAGTTGCTCATGACTTAGTGACACCCCGATGTCGGGCTATTTTTTCGCACTTATGTTTTATTTGGGTTTTACCCCGTATTTATGAGAAACTCCGGTTATTTTAAATGTCTTAAGTCATTTATGTTAAATTTTGAAAGTGTTTTGGAAAGGTCGTGGCTTGCCTATTACCACGATAGGCGCCATCACGACGGATTATGTTTTGGGTCGTGACAAGTTGGTATCAAAGCCTAGGTTACATAGGTCTCACGAGTCATGAGCGGGTTTAGTAGAGTCTTGCGGAGCGGTGCGGAGACGTCTGTACTTATCTTCGAGATGCTGTAGAACCCTCAGGAAACTCCACATTCGTGAATTCATGTCGAGCGAATTTATTGATTGTGGTAACTAAACTTTTGTTGTTTCATTCTCTCATAGGTGGTGAGGACTCGTACTACCGGGCAAGATGGACAGCCACCAGTACCACCAGCCTGGGCCGCGAGAGGCCGAGGGCGCGATAGAGGTCGCGGTAGTGGCAGAGGTGTAGCCCGCACAGTAGCTTGGGCAGTACCTACAGATCCACCAGTCGCCCCAGATCTGAACTAGATTCCAGTTGTTCATGCACCAGCTCAGGCACCACCTGTGCCTATTATGATTCCAGGCCTTCAGGAGGCCTTAGCTCAGATTCTGACTGCGTGTACCAGCCTTGCTCAGGCGGTCTCTGTTTCGGCTGCAGCAGCCACTTCTCAGGCTGGGGGAGATGCTCAGACTCCCGCTGCCCGCACACCAGAGCAGGTGGTACAGGGATTCCAGACACCGGGGGCACCACCAGCCCAGCCAGTTGCAGCTGCTCAGGACTATGTGGTTCCTGCTATTCCTGAGGATGAGCACCATAGATTGGAGAGGTTTGGGAGATTCCAACCTCCATATTTCAGTGGTGTAGAGGGAGAGGATACACAGGGTTTCTTGGATAGGTGTCATAGGATACTCCGTACACCAGGTATTCTGGAGACTAGTGAGGTCTCGTTCACTACCTTTCAGTTCTCTGGGGCTGCATTCAGTTGGTGGGAGGCTTACGAGAGGCGTAGGTCGGTCGGTGTAGCGCCCCTTACTTGGCAGCAGTTCTCCGTCATCTTTCTGGAGAAGTCCTTGCCTCAGTCCCGAATAGAGGTGCTGCACAGACAGTTTGATCAGCTTCGTCAGGGTGATATGTCTGTGACACAGTATGAGATGCGATTCTTGGAGTTGGCCCGTTATGCTATCTGATTGGTTCACACAGACAAGGAGAGGATCAGGAGGTTTATAGATGGCCTCACTTTTCAACTGCGGTTGCTTATGACCAGAGAGAGTGTCTGGTGCTACTTTTGATGAGGTTGTCGACATTGCTCGGCAGATTGACATGGTTCGCGGTCAGGAAAGGGTTGAGAGGGAGGCCAAGAGGCCTCGTGGACAAGGTGGATTTAGTGGTACTCCTTCCGGGGGTCAGTTCCAGCACGGTAGAGGTCGTCCATTCAGACATGCTCAGACAGCTCGTCCAGTTCACCGTGGTGCATCATCTGGCCATGATTCTCACAGTTATCAGCAGGGACGTTCATCTCTAGGTGCCCTTCCAGTGCAGAGTTCTTCTCTTGCTCCATCGGGTCAGAGTTCGTCTATGTTGGGTCCTTCTACTAGTTATCCCGGTAGTCGGGGTTCCCTTCAGTCCCCAGCACCAGTACCGGGGTGTTACTATGAGTGTGGGAAGTTTGGTCACATGAGGAGAGAGTGTCCCTGTCTAGTGGGAGGTCCGGCTCCACAGAGGAGCCATTCTATGTCATCAACATCAGTTCCTCCACCACCACCCCCCCAGTCAGCTAGGGGTGGAGCTCAGTCAGCTAGGGGTCGCTCGAGAGGGGGAGGCAGATCAGGGGGTGGCCAGGCCCATTTCTATGCCCTCCCTGCCATACCAGATGTTATTGCTTCAGATGCTGTGATTACAAGTATTATCTCAGTTTGTCACAGAGATGCCTCTGTATTATTTGACCCTGGTTCCACTTATTCAAGTTTTTCAGGTATTACAAGTATTATCTTAGTTTGTCACATTTATTATTCATATGCCCCATGAGTCTTTAGTTTCATTTGTTCATGTATCTACTCCTGTGGGCGATACTATTATTGTGGACCACGTATATCGGTCATGTGTGGTGACTATTAGGGGTTTGGAGACCTGAGTAGACCTTTTGTTGCTCAGTATGGTTGACTTCGATGTGATATTGGGTATGGATTGGTTGTCTCCATGCCATGCCATTCTAGATTGTCATGCTAAGATGGTGATGTTGGCGATGCCGAATTTGCCGAGGGTTGAGTGGAGCGGTTCTATAGACTACGTACCTAGTAGGGTGATCTCATATTTGAAGGCTCAGTGGATGGTTGAGAAGGGTTATCTATCCTATTTGGATTTGGTGAGGGATGTTAGTGCAGAGACTCTTGCCATTGATTCTGTTCTTGTGGTATGTGACTTTCCGGATGTGTTTCCTGCAGACCTGCCAAGCATGCCGCCTGACAGGGATTGGTATTGATTTGATGCCGGGCACTCAGCCCGTTTCTATTCCACCATATCGTATGGCACCAGCGGAGTTGAAGGAGTTAAATGAACAACTTCAGGAACTCCTTGATAAGGGATTTATTCGGCCTAGCGTGTCACCCTGAGTGCGCCAGTTCTATTTGTAAAGAAGAAATATGGTTCTATGAGGATGTGCATTAACTACAAGAAGTAGAACAAGGTCACAGTCAAGAACAAGTATCTTTTTCCACGTATTGATGATCTATTTGACCAGCTTCAGGGGGCGAGGGAGTTCTCCAAGATTGATTTGAGGTCAAGGTATCACCAACTGAAGATTCGGGATTCGGATATTCTTAAGACAACTTTCAGGACCCGATATGGCCATTATGAGTTTCTTGTAATGTCTTTTGGGCTGACTAACGCCCCAGCAATGTTCATACATTTGATGAATAGTGTGTTCAGCCTTATTTGGAATCGTTCGTTATTGTATTCATTGATGTTATCCTGATATACTCTCATAGCTAGGAGGAGCATGCCCAGCATCTGAGGATTTTGTTACAGAGATTAAGGGAGGAGAAGCTTTATGCAAAGTTCTCCAAGTGTGAGTTTTGGATCGGTTCAGTAGCATTCTTGGGCACGTGGTGTCCAGTCAGGATATTCAGGTGGATTCGAAGAAGATAGAGGCGGTGCAGAGTTGGCCTAGACCGTCCTCAGCCACGGAGATTAGGAGCTTTCTTGGTTTGGCAGGATATTAACGTCGTTTTGTGGAGGAATTTTCATCTATTGCATCGCCCTTGACCAAATTGACCCAAAAGGGTGCTCTATTCAGGTGGTCGGATGAGTGTGAGGAGAGCTTTTAGAAGCTCAAGACTGCCTTGACCACAGCTCCCGTGTTAGTTCTTCCATCAACTTTAGGTTCTTACACCGTGTATTGTGATGCCTCGAGGATAGGTATTAGATGTGTTTTGATGCAGGAGGGTAGGGTGATTGCCTATGCTTCACGTCAGTTTAAGACCCATGAGAAGAACTATCTTGTCCATAATCTTGAGTTAGCAGCTAATGTTCACGCCCTGAAGATTTGGCGGCACTATCTGTATGGGTTTCATTGTGAGCTCTACACTGATCACCAGAGTTTGCAGCATCTGTTAAAGCGGAAGGATCTTAACTTGCGTCAGTGGAGGTGGTTGGAGCTTCTCAAGGACTATGATATCACCATTTTGTACCATCCTCGGAAGGCCAATGTGGTGGCCGATTCCTTGAGTCACCGGGCGGAGAGTTTAGGGAGTTTAGCGTATTTTCCAGCAGCAGAGAGACCCTTGGCATTGGATGTTCATGCCTTAACTAGCCAGCTTGTCAGATTGGATATTTCAGAGCGGAGTCGAGTATTGGCTTGTGTGGTCTCTAGGTCTTCTCTTTATGACCATATCAAACAGCGTTAGTATGATGACCCCCACCTGTTCGTTCTTCAGGACAGGGTTTAGAGAGGTGATGTTAGGGATGTGGCTATTGGTGATGACGACGTGTTGAGGATGTAGGGCCGGATATGTGTGCTTAATGTAGATGGGCTCCGGGAGTTAATTCTTGAGGAGGCCCACTGCTCGCGGTATTCCATCCATTCGGGTGCCATGAAGATGTACCAAGATTTGAAACAGCACTATTGGTGGAGGCGGATGAAGAAGGATATAGTTGAGTTTATGGCTCGGTGTCTCAACTGTCAGTAGGTTAAATATGAACATCAGATACCGGGTGGCTTACTTCAAAGGTTAGAGATCCCAGAGTGGAAGTGGGAGTGGATCACCATGGACTTCGTAGTTGGGCTCCCACGGACTTCGAGGAAGTTCGATGCTATTTGGGTTATTGTGGATCGGCTGACCAAGTTCGCACACTTTATCCCAGTTGGTACTACTTACTCTTCAGATCGGTAGGCTGAGATTTACATCCGAGAGATTGTTCGCCTGCATGGTGTCCCACTTTCCATCATTTCAGATAGGGGCACTCAGTTTACATCGTAGTTTTGGAGGGTTGTGCTGCGAGAGTTGGGTACTCAGGTTGAGTTGAGCACAACCTTTCACCCTCAGACGGACGGACAGTCCGATCATACTATCCAGATATTGGAGGACATGTTACGCACTTTTGTCATTGACTTTGGGGGTTCATGGGACCAATTTATGCCGCTCACGGAGTTTGCATATAACAACAATTATCAGTCGAGCATTCAGATGGCTCCGTACGAGGCTTTATATGGAAGGAGGTGTAGATCTCTAGTAGGATGGTTTGAGCCAGGTGAGGCTAGGCTCTTGGGTACAGATTTGGTCCAAGATGAATTAGACAAGGTGAAATAGATTCAGGAGCGGCTTCGCACGGCGCAGTCTAAGCAAAAGAGCTATGCGGACAGGAAGGTCCATCATGTGTCTTTCGTGGTTGGGGAGAAGGTTTTTCTGAAGGTATCACCCATGAAGGGTGTTATGAGGTTTGGGAAGAGGGGCAAATTGAGACCCCGGTTCATTGGGCCTTTTGAGGTGCTTCAGAGGATAGGGGAGGTGTCTTACAAGCTTTCCTTTCCACCCAGCTTGTCAAGTGTGTATCCAGTGTTTCATGTTTCTATGCTCCGGAAGTATATTGGAGATTCGTACCATGTTGTGGATTTCAGTACAGTTCAGTTGGATGGTGATATGACTTCTGATGTGGAGTCGATGGCCATTTTGGATAGGTAGGTTCGTAAGTTGAGGTCAAAGTATATAGCTTCAATGAAGGTGCAGTGGAGAGGTCAGCATGTGTAGGAGGCCACCTGGGAGACCGAGCGGGAGATGCAGAGCAGATATCCACACCTATTTGAGACTCCAGGTATGTTTCTAGACTCGTTCAAGGACGAACGTTTGTTTAATATGGGGAGGATGTAACGACCCGGCCAATCGTTTCGAGAGTTATAGCCCAGTTTCCTCCATTTCTGCTTCTTTTAATGTTCTTCAGCTATATTATGCTATGTCAGGTTAGTTGGTTCGGTTCCAGAGTGGTTTCAGAGTGAATTGAGACACTTAGTCTCTTTATTAGAAGCATAAGTTGAAAATGTCAACCAGATGTTGACTTATATTTAAACAATCTCGGATTTGAATTTTGATGGTTTTTTTAGCTCCGTTAGGTGATTTTGAACTTAGGAGCGCATTCGGAATGTGATTCGGAGGTCTGTAGTGGAATTAGGCTTGAATTGGCGAAAATTAAAAATTTGGCAATTTTGGTCGGCAGTGGAAAATTTGATATCGGGGTCGGAATGGATTTCCAGAAGTAGGAGTAGGTCTGTGGTGTCATTTTTGACGTGTGTGTAAAATTTGAGGTCATTCGGATGTGGTTTGATAGGTTTGGGTGACGTTTGCGGAATTTGGAAGTTTAGAAGTTCTTATGCTTGAATCGAGGCGTAATTTGGTGTTTTGATGTTGATTTGAGTGATCCGAAGGTTCGACTAAGTTTGTAAGAGGTTATAGGATATGTTGGTATGTTTGGTTGTGGTCCCGAGGGCCTCGGGGTGATTCCGGGTGGTTAACGGAAGGTTAGGAGTTGGAGAAGTGCAGCTGAAGCTGCTGCTACTGGGGCTTTTCGCAGCTGCTCAGTGGGAACCGCAGGAGCGAAGAAAGAGCCGCATGTGCGTCTAAGGGAGACCCGGGCTCATACCGCAGGTGCGATGGAAATCCCACACTTGCGGTAGTCGCAGAAGCGGTTTTGGAGGTGCAGATACGCAGATGGATCGCATGTGCGGCTTGTGTCTCGCATCTGTGATGACCGCAAATGCAGTCAAGCGATCGCAGGAGCGGAGGCAGGATTTTAATGAATTTCTACAAAAGAGAAGGCCGGTTCGCAGATGCGGTTCCACAGGTGCGGAACTAGGATAGCAGGTGAGGGTTTAACTGGGCAGAAAACCCCAGCTCGAGGATTTGTCTTCCATTTTCAATTTTGGACTTGGGGAGCTCGGGAGAAAGGCGGGTTTTCGAAGGTTTTCAAGGAGGACGTTGGGGTAAGTGATTCTAACCCGTATTGGTCTAATATCTATGAATCTATGGCTTTATTCATCATTGAATTAGGATTGGAAATGGAAATTTGGGGATTTAGGGCTCGGGAATTGGAGAGGGAACTTTGGGGTTTTGGAGGGGCAATTGAGGTCGGGTTTTGGTAAATTTAGTATGACTAGACTCATGAGTTAATGGGCTTTTGGATTTTGTGACTTTTGTCAAATTTCGAGACGTGGGACCGGGGGGGCTCGATTTGAGTCGATTTCGGATTTCTGCTCTAATTTAGTAGTTTTCTTGTGGAATTGATCCCTTTAGCCTTTATTGATTGTGTTGTATTACTTGTGGCTAGATTCGGGATGTTTGGAGGTCGATTTGAGAGGCAAAGGCATCGCGGAGTAGGATTTTTCTTGGATTGAGGTAAGTAATAGTCTTAAATCTGGTTTTGAGGGTATCAAATCCCGAGAATTTGTATGATGTGAATATTTGGAGGTGACACACATGCTAGATGACGGGCATATGAGCGTGCACCATGAGAGATTGTGATTGTTATTACTTGTTTTTCCTTGTCTTTAGAAATTGACTGCCTTTCATGTTAGAAGCCATGCTTAGGTCATATGATATCACTGTTGGGACCCGCAGCGGTCGAATACTTGTTGAATTGACTGCTAATCGTTTTCTTGTACTCAGTCACAGTCTTACTTGTATGTTATATCTCCATTCCCTCTCATTTCTTTTTGATACTTGTTGTATTCTTTGTTTGGGCTAATTATTATGATATTCTGTGATCCCGAGGGGCTGGAGAGATTGGTGACTGAGATAGGGCCTGACTGTCGGGTTGAGAGTTATGTGAGATATATTGGATCGGGCTCCACGCCAGAGCAATATTGGATGGGGCTGCACGCCGCAAAAAGCCTTCGGGCCATATATCGGATCGGACTGCACGCCGTAGCAATATATGGATCAGGTTGTACGCCGCAGCAATATAGCTCTTGGGTTATAGGAGCCCCTACGGAGTCTGTACACCCCCAGTAAGCGCATGTACCTTTGATTGTGGGTATTGAGGCAGAGAGCCCAGTGATTGGGTTGTTGAGATAGATGAGTGACAGTAGCCATGCGAGGCAGTACTTGCTCTTATTTGTTGTTGCACTTCGTTGCTAATTGTTGTTGTTGTGAAATTTTCTGGAGGGCTTATATTATTGTACCCGAGCTCGAAATGTTTTGATTTAAAACACCGGATTGAAAGCATGCCTATTTTTCTTGCTGAAATTACTGAAATGAACTGCATTTGTGTAGCACATCGCTGCTTCTCAGTTCCTTATTTACTTCTGTTACTTACTGAGTTGAAAGTACTCGCATTACTCCATGCGCCTTGTGTGCAGATCCAGGTGTGACCGGATGTGGAGGTCATTGAGTTCATGCGCAGTTGATTTTCCAAAGATTTACGAGGTAGCTGCTGGCGTTCGCAGACCTTGTGCTCCTTCCTTATTATCTTTCTTTCTCTATATTGATATCTAGACGTATACTATTATAGACACTGTCTTTTAGATTGAGAGTCTAGTTGCTCATGACTTAGTGACACCCCGATGTCGGGCTATTTTTCCTCACTTATGTTTTATTTGGGTTTTATCCCGTATTTATGAGAAACTCCGACTATTTTAAATGTCTTAATTCATTTCTGTTAAATTTTGAAAGTGTTTTGGAAAGGTCGGCTTGCCTAGTACCACGATAGGCTCCATCACGATGGGTTAGGTTTTGGGTCGTGACACATCACTATATCCCTCAACCATTGAGGGATATTTGTTATAATACAGAGCATAGTCTTGGGAATGTTTCAGATACCCCAAAACGTGTTTCATTGCCATCCAATGTATTTGATTGGGATTACTTATAAACCGACTCAGTTTGCTAATAGCACATTCTATATATGGTCGCGCACAATTCATGATATACATCGACTTTCTAATACTCTTGCATAGTCTAGTTGTGAGTCACTTTCACCTTCATTCTTTTGAAGTGCATAACTCACGTCAATTGGAGTCTTGGAAATCTTGAGATCAAAATACTTGAACTTGTCAAGTACCTTTTCAATGTAGTGAGACTATGATAATGCTAGACCTTGTGGAGTCTTGTGAATTCTGATTCCTAAGATCACATCAGCAATTCCTAAGTCTTTCATGCCAAATTTTCTAGCCAGCATGCGCTTAGTAGAATTTATATCTGCCATATCTTTGCCCATTATCAACATGTCATCAACATATAAACAAACAATAACTTCATGACGGTAACGACCCGTCCGGTCATTTTATATATTTTAGCCTCGATCCCATATTTATTACCTCCTATATATTATATTATGGTTATGTTACATGCCGAGGTAGTTGGTTTTGGTTTCAGGTGCATTTCGGAATGAAATGGGACACATAGTCCCTAAGTTGGAGTCTTAAGTTGAAAGAGTTGTCCGAAATTTGACTTTTATGCAGATGACTCAAGAATGGAGTTTTGTCAGTTCTAATATCTCTATATGGTGATTTTTGACTTAGGAGCGTGTCCGGATATTGATTTGGAGGTCCGTAGGTCGTTTCGGCTTGAATTGGCAAAAGTTAGAAAGTTGAAGGTTTGGATGGTTAAGAAGTTTTATCGGGAGTTGACTTTATTGATATCGGGGTCGGATCCCGATTCCGAAAGTTAGAATAGTTCCATTGTGTCAATTATGACTTGTGTAAAACATTTAAGGTCAATCGGAGTTGTTTTGGTATGATTCAGCATTAGTTTTGGAAGTCGCATGTTCATAGTTTCAATAGGCTTCAATTGTGTTACGATTTGTAGAATCAATATTGTTTGATGTGATTTTGGGCCTCAAGTAGGTCCATCATGTGTTTTGAAACTTGTTGGAATATTCGGACGGGGTCCCGAGTGGGAATCAGATTGAAATCGGACAAATTTAGACTTAATCATTTTGCTGAAGCTTCAGCTATTCTGGTGTCACCGCTAGTGCGAGTAAGGAAGCACAGAAGCGTAAAGGGGCCAGCCTAGGCCTGGGTTGGAGGTAAGGATCCTGGGCGTAGATGCGCATCCACAGGCGCGAGAGTTCTTCCGCAGAAGCGAAATTGTGGGGGGGGGGGGTGAAGGACCGCAGATGCGGTCGAGACAGCGTAGAAGTGGGCTCGCAGGTGCGAGCTATTTGTCTATAGAAGCAGAATTCCCTGACCTTAGTGGGAACCACACCTATGATGGATTTTCCTCAGGTGCGACTCTATGCCCAAAGAAGCGCAAATCACTAGGCAGAAAAGACTAAAGACGAGGGTTTTATCTCATTTTCATCTTTTGGACCTTGAGAGATCATTTTGTGGTGATTGTTCAAGGGATTTTCAAGGAAATCAAATGTATAAGTGATTCTAACTTGGATTTGGCTATTATACATGAATCCATCTTTATTGTTTTCATCTAATTAGTGAATTGAGTTGGAAAGTTTGGGAAAAAATTGTGAAACTTCTTAGACTAAATTCTGGGGATTTGATAGGCGATTTGAAGACGGATTTGAGTAATTCTTGTATGGTTGGACTCGTTATCGAATGGGTATTTGTATTTTGTAAGTCTGGTCGGGTTCCAAGATGCAATTTTGGGGTTGACTTTTTATTTTTCTTTAAAGATTGCAACTTTATTGTTCATAATAGCTTCCTATAGTTTGTATTTGTGGTATGAAGTTATTTGGCTAGATTCGAGTTGTTCGAAGTTGGATAATCGGGGGAAAGGCTTACTAGTGGATTGTGTTAGTGTGTTTTGAGGTAAGTGTCTTGCCTAACTTTGTGTGGGAGAATTACCCCTTAGGATTGGTGTTAGTTTGTGTTAATTTTCATATGTGAAAACCATGTACGCAAGGTGACGAGTGTGTACACGGGCTAGATATGTTAATTGACCGATTCTAGCTATGTAGATTCCTTTCATTCCTTTAATTGAGTTAATGTAATATGTTATATTCATCATCGGTAGTCTATCTTCACATGATTTACTTGTCATTGTTAATACTTGTCTTAACTCTTACTTGCTAATTGTCTTTATATGTTTAGTTGAAGTTATTGTTCTCTCTATTTCTTATTCATTATTTAACTGTTGAGTCCCATACTTGAAGTTTCTATTTCTTGAAATATCTTATTGTTGAATTCAATACTGAGTTATGAAGGCCGTAATTCATATTGAGGCAAAGTTGTAAATTGTTGAAATACCATTCTTGTTGAGTTATTCACTTCCGGTTGCTATTGTTGAGAATCGTGTGCATATTATGGTTGAGCCATGGGCTATTTATTGGGGGAACACTATTATTATTGACTGCTTTGGCAAGTTGTGATATTGGGTACTTGAGGTGTGATTTGTGATATGTTGTGATATTGATATGCATGCGGTGGTATAAGGATTGGGGTTGAAACGCATGCGGTGAGATAATGTGGGTTTGATACGCGTGTTGCTAGTAGGGGGAACTACTTGAAGCCACAAGGTATGATAAGGTGGGCTAAAACGCGGGTAGCTATTTTGGGAAAAGGATTTTCAAAACTAAATGCAAGGCTCCCATGGTGATATAAGGAAAGATTGTAATTTGAGTTGTGAAATGAGACTATGAGGATGTACCTTGGTAGCGATTCTTATTGATACCTTTCAATTACATCACTTGTGTTTCATTTGCATTGTTTCCTTGGGATTTTATTCTTGTTCTCTTCCGTTATGTCTTAATTGCCTGAGTTTAGTTTAGCTATTCTTGGTATATTTCTTCATTGTTTCATTTCCATTATTTATAATTATCACATTGTCATATACCTATTCAGTTTTCTTATTTATTCCAATAGAGTCTTGACCTGATCTCGTCACTACTCTACCGAGGTTAGGCTTGACACTTACTGGGTACCATTATGGTGTGCTCATGTTATGCTTTTACACATCTTTTGTACAGATCTAGACACCTCTTACCAGCCTAGGCACTAGTGAGTCCAGCTCAGACTTGGAGACTTCAAGGTATACCTGTCGGCGTCCGCATGCCTTGAAGTCACCCTCTATCTAGTTCTATTTTATTTTCCCTTTTTATAGATGCTATTGTATAGGGATCTTCAGTATACTCTTGTAGACATATTGACTTGGTATCACCGGATTTTGGAAGTATTGTTCTGTTGAGTTCTGGAGTTCTTTTATGATAGTTGTTGATTTATTTAGAAATTTTATCATTTTCTTAGTTAAATTTTGTATGTATGTTAGGCTTACCTAGTCTTAGAGACTAGGTGCCTTCACGGCATCCTATGGAGGAAAATTGGGACCGTGACAATGACCTGGAGTGTTTTTAATGTAAACACATTTGTCACACTCGTTGATTTTAAAACAATTTGCCAATATTGTTTGGACAAATTTAGCATGCCATTGTTTGGATGCTTGTTTAAGTCCATAAAGAGACTTAACAAGTTTTCATACTTTCTTTTCTTTACCAGGAACCACAAAACCCTCAAGTTTTTTCACGTAAATTTCTTCCTCCAAATCTCAATTTAAGAAAGTTTTTTAACAACCATTTGATGGATTTCAAGACCATACACGACCGCCAGTGCCACTAACACCCTAATAGATGTTATCCTCGCTACTGGAGAGTAAGTATCAAAGTAATAAAGACCTTTCTTTTGTCTATAATCTTTGACAACAAGTATTGCCTTATATTTGTCAATAGTTCCATCAGCCTTTATTTTCCTCTAAAAGATCCATTTTGAACCTAAAGGCTTATTTTCTAGAGGAAGATCAACCAATTCCCATGTATGGTTATCCAAAATTGATTCAATCTCATTATTAAGTACCTCTTTCCAAAATGCTGAATTAGAAGATGACATAACTGCTTTGAAAGTTTGAGGCTCGTTTTCAAGAAAGAATATCACAAAATCTAGTCCAAAGGAAGTATATGCTCTTTGATGTTTGCTACGCCTTGGATCGTCTTCACTTGGAGTATTTGCTTTTGGTTCTTCCCGTGGTTATTTAGATATTTCACTTGATGACTCGTATTCAGTTTTATACGGATAAATATTTTCAAAGAATTCAGCATTATCTGATTCAATCAACTTCGGGATTATCAGATTTATGAACCAAAAACCAACATGCTTTACTGTTTGTAGCATATCCAATAAAAACACAATCTATAGTTTTGGTCTGATTTTTACCCTTTTGGGTAAAGGTACTTGTACCTTTGCTAAACAGCCCCACACTTTGAAGTATTTCAAGTTGGGTTTTCTTCCTTTCCATTTTTCATATGGAATAGATTGTCTTTTGGTATGGGGTACTCTGTTGAGTATTCGGTTAGCTGTAAGGATAGTTTTCCCCCACAAACTCTACGGTAAGCTGAACTTAATAATAAAGCATTCATCATTTTCTTTAATGCCCTTTTTTTTTCCGCAATTCTATTGGATTGGGGTGTGTAGGGCCAGTAGTTTGATTGATAATTCCATATTCTAAACATATCTCAGCAAAAAGAGATTCGTATTCTCCACCCCTATCACTTCTAATCATTTTAATCTTTTAATTCAATTGATTCTCCACTTCATTCTTGTATTACTTAATTGCTTCAATTACTTTATTCTTACTATTAAGCAAATAAACATAACAATATCGAGTACAATCGTCAATAAAAGTTATAAAATACTTTTTTCCACCACGAGATAGTGTTGACTTCATATCACAAATGTCAGTATGAATTATGTCTAGAGGAGTTGAATTCCTTTCAACAGACTTATAAGGATGGATGACAAACTTAGATTCAACATATATTTGACATTTTAATTTATTACACTCGAATTTAGGCAATACTTCTAAATTAATTAACTTCTGCATGGTTTTTGTAATTGGCATGTGCTAAACGAACATGTCATAAATCATTTGACTCCAATAAATAAGAAGAAGCTAAATTTTTATTAATACTGACAACAACCATTACATTGTGTTTGAAAAGGCCCTCTGTAAGGTAGCCCTTTCCAACATACATATTATTGTTTCTTACAACAACTTTATCAGATACAAATACACATTTAAATCCATTCTTAATTGGCATAAATTAATTTGAATTGTTAAAAATAGCTTAAATATATTCCAACATTGGCCTGCCTAGCAAGTGAAATATTAAGAGTCGTCACGGTCCCGAGGTTGGAAATTTTGGGTCGTGACAAGTTGGTATTAGAGCACTAAGTTGCCTAGGTTTCCTGAGTCACGATCAAGCTTAGTAGAGTCTATAGGATCGGTACGGAGATGTCTGTACTTATCTCCCAGAGGCTATGGAGTTTAGGAAAAATGTCACCTCTTTCTTTCTATCGTGCGATTTTATACTATAATTAATGATTGAACCTTTATATCCTTGTTTTCTTGCAGATGGCGAGAACACGCACTACATCTACCGCCAGATAGGAGCTAGAGCCCCTTGTGGCAGATATGACTAGCGGCAGAGGTGGAGGCAGAGGTCGTGCCAGAGGTCGAAGTAGAGGTAGAGGTAGAGGCAGAGCTCAGCCGAGAGCTTGAGCAGCAACACCTACAGTGGAGCCTCATGTGGATTTTTATGAGAAGGTTCCAGCTCAGACAATTCCCGTCAGACCAACTCAGGTTCCGGAGGGGTTCATAGCCACTCATGTGCTTCAGGATGCTCTAGTCTGTTTGGTGAGCCTTCTGGAGAGTGTGGCCCAGACCGGTACATTCCTGGTGGCACCATCCATCTCTCGGGCTGGGAGAGGAACAGATACTCCCACTACTCACACCCCAGAATAGGTGGCTCCCCAGTATCAGAATCCAGCAGCCTCGCCACTTGCGATAGTTCAGCTGGTTGTTGTGGCACAGGCCGATGATAGGGCCTCTTTGTCTTCTAAGGCTATGTTGAGGTTGGATAAGTTTACCAAGATCTTTCCTATTTATTTCAGCGGTGCATCTTCTAAGGACCCACATGATTTTCTGAACTATTGCCATGAGGTGTTGCACAACATGGGTATAGTTGAGACCAATGGGGTCGATTTTGCAATATTGCAGATGACTGGTTCCGCCTGGAGGCGGTGGATTATATGTTGACTAGACCATCTGGTTCTCTTGTACTTACTTGGGATCAGTTCTCATAGCTATTTCTAGAGAAGTTCATCCCTGTCACTTTGAGAAAGGAGTACCGCAGGCAGTTTGAGCATCTTCAGTAGAGTGGTATGACTGTCACCCAGTACGAGACTTGATTTGTCGACCTAGCTCGCCATGCCACTATCTTGCTTCCTACTAAGAGGGAGAGATGGAGGAGATTTATTCATGGGCTCACTTACAATATCAGGATTCAGATAGACACAGAGATAGGGAGTAATATTTCCTTCCAGACGGCCGCAGATATTACTAGACGGATTGAGTTGGTTCGTACTTAGGAGAGGGGGTCGGCTCCTGATAAGAGGCCTCGTCATTTTGGTAGTTTCAGTGGTGCCTCATCTAGAGGCATGGGTACTTTAGGTAGAGGCCATCTTCCCAGGCCATTTCATTTAGCACTTCAGGCATCTCACAATGCTTTAGGGAGTCGTAGTCCTTATGTGCCTTACTCTTGGAAGCTAACCCACAGTGCACCATCAGCTCCTATCAGTGCACCACTGATTCAGAGTTATCACTGTTGTTATTTGGGCCGCTCAGGTTAGCTTCAATTTCAGCAACCACGACAACAGATGGGTGTTTTGAGTGTGGCGGTATTGGTCACATGAGGAGGTTTTGTCCGAGATTATTGGGCGGCATGCCCTAGCAGAGTTCTCGTTCCATGGTTCCAGCACCAGTCACTCCACCACCCGCTCAACTACCTATAGGCAGGGGTCAAGCAGCCAGAGGTGGAGGTCAGGCCGTTAGAGGTGGAGGTAAGGCCGTTAGAGTGGAGAGAGACTCCTGGACATTCTACCAGCAGGGTTATTTCCTATGTGAAAGCTCGACGCATGGTCTAAAAGGGATGTCTAGCTTATTTAGCCTATGTCTATGATTCTAGTACAGAGGTTCATTCCATGGATTCAGTACCAGTTGTTCGTAAGTTTACGAAGGTGTTTCCTACAGAGCTGTCGGGGATGCCCGGCAGGGATATTGACTTTTGTATCGATTTGGCTACGGGCACGCCCATTTCTATTCCACTATAATGTATGGCCCTGTCGGAGTTGAAGGAATTGAAGGAGCAGTTGCAAGATTTTATAGATAAGGGCATCATTAGACCTAGTGTCTTGCCATGGGGTGTGCCCGTATTGTTCGTGAAGAAGAAAGATGGGTCGATGAGGATGTGTATAGACTATCGGCAGTTGAATAAAGTCACAATCAAGAACATATATTTGTTGCCGATGATTGATGACTTATTTGATCAGCTTGAGGGTGCCAAAGTGTTTTCAAAGATTGATTTGAGGTCTAGCTACCGTCAATTGAAGATTAGAGCATCCAATGTACCTAAGACGGCTTTTCGGACTCGGTATGGGCATTATGAGTTCCAAGTGGTGTCATTTGGGTTGACAAATGGCCCTACAACATTCAAGGATTTGATGAACTGGGTATTCAAGCCCTACTTGGATTCTTTTGTGATTGTATTCATTTAGGGTATCTTGATCTACTCCCGCAGTCGAGAGAAGCATGAGCAGCATCTTCGGATTGTACTTCAGACTCTGAGAGATAGCTAGTTATATGCCAAGTTTTCAAAGTGTGCATTTTGGATAGACTCAGTCGCCTTTTTGGGGCATATTGTATTGGTAAAGGGTATAAAGGTGGATCCTAAGAAGATTGATACAGTTCAGAATTGCCCTAGACCCATTTCAATTATAGAGATCTGGATTTTCCTAGGTTTGGCGGGTTATTGTCGTCGGTTCATGGAGAGGTTTTCATCCATAGCAACCACATTGACTAGATTAACTCTGAAGGGTGCCCCATTCAGATGGTCGGATGAGTGTGAGATTATATTTCAAAAGCTCAAGACTTCTTTGACTAAGGTGTCAGTGTTAGTGTTGCCCTCGGGTTCAGGATTCTACATGGTGTGTTGTGATGCATATCGTATTGGGCTTGGTGTAGTATTTATGCAGGATGGCAGGGTGATTGCATACGTGTCATTGTTGTTGAAGGTTCATGAGAAGAATTACCATGTTTATGACTTAGAGTTGGCAGTCATTATTCATGCGCTAAATATTTGAAGGTACTATCTTTAAGGTATGTCGTGTGAGGTATTCACTGATCATTAGAGCCTACAATATTTATTCAATCAAAAGGATCTCAACTTGAGGCTGAGGATGTGGTTGGAGCTATTGAAAGACTATGATATCACTATTTTGTATCATCCCGGGAAGGCCAATATAGTGGCTGATGCCTTGAGTAGAAAGGTTGTGAGTATGGGTAGACTTGCGTATATTCCAGTTGGTGAGAGGCTACTTGCTGCAGATGTTCAGGCTTTGGCCAATCAATTCATGAGGTTAGACGTTTCAGAGCCCAGTCGTGTGCTATCTTGCATAGTCGCTCGTTCTTCTTTGTATGAGCATATCAGAGAGCGTCAGTATGATGATCCCCATTTTCTTTTCCTTAAGGACACGGTGTGGCACGGTGGTTCCAAGCAGGTTACTATTGGAGATGATGGGGTTTTTAGGATGCAGGGTCGTATTTGTATGCCCAATGTGGATGGGCTTTGTGAGTTAATTCTTGAGGAGGCCTACAGTTCTCGATATTTTATTCATCCGGGTGCCGCCAAGATGTATCAGGACCTACGGCACCATTATTGGTGGAGGAGGATGAAGAAGGATATAGTTGCATATGTAGCTCGGTGTCTAAATTATCAGCAAGTAAAGTATGAGCATTAGAGGTCTGGTGGTTTGCTTCAGAGGTTAGAGATTCCTGAGTGGAAGCGGGAGCGTATCACTATGAATTTGTTGTTGGACTCCCACGGACTCAGAAGAGGTTCGACGCGATATGGATCATTGTGGACAGGTTGACCAGGTCGGCACATTTCATTCCAGTGGCAGTTAATCATTCTTTAGAGCGGTTAGCTGAGATATACATCTGCGAGATTGTCTGTCTTCACGGTGTGCCGGTGTCTATAATTTCTAATCGAGGTACTCAGCTCACCTTGCACTTCTGGAGGGCCGTACAATGTAAGTTAGACATGCGGGTTGAGTTGAGTACAACATTTCACCCCCAGACAGACGGACAGTCTGAGTGCACTATTCAAATATTGGAGGATATTCTCCGTGCTCGCGTTATGGATTTCGGGTTTTTTTGGGATTAGTTCTTGCCGCTTGTGGAGTTTTCCTGCAACAATAGCTACCAGTCGAGCATTCAGATGGATTCCTACGAGGCATTATATGGGAGGCAGTTCTGTTCACCAGTTGGATGGTTCGAGCCAGGGGAGGCTCAGTTGTAGGTATAGATTTGGTACAAGATCCCTTGGATAAGGTCAAGATTATTCAGGATCGACTTCGCACCGCTCAGTCTAGGCATAAGAGTTATGCCGATCGTAGAGTTCGTGATGTTGCATTCATGGTTGGAGAGAGGGTATTGCTTTGAGTTTCACGATGAAGGGTGTGATAAGGTTGAGAAAGAAGGGCAAGTTGAGCCATAGGTATATTAGACCCTTTCAGATTCTTGGGAGAGTAGGTGAGGTGGCCTACAAGCTCGTATTGCCACCTACTATATCAGCAGTCCATCCGGTGTTCCATGTGTCCATGCTATGAAAGTATCACGATGATCTGTCCCATGTGTTAGATTTCAGCTCAGTCCAATTGGACAAGGATGTGACATGTAAGGAGGAGTTGGTGGCTATTCTAGCCCGGCAGGTCCGACAATTGAGGTTTAAGAGTTATCCTTCAGTTCAAGTGTAGTAGAGAGGTCAATCGATCGAGGAAGCCATGTGGGAGTCCGAGTCAGGCATGTGGAATAGATATCCACACCTTTTTACCAGTCTAGGTATTTTTCTATATCCGTTCGAGGATGAACATTTATTTTAGAGGTGGAGAATGTAATGACCCGATAGGTCATTTATAGCTTTACCCTTCATTTATATATTCTGAGACCTCGAAAAGCTTCGTTTAGCCTTCCTTGATTTGCGTGCGCAGTCCATGTCCTTTTTCGTAAGGTTTTTATGACAAAAATGTGAAATTGTGCCTTAAAACTCATTTGAGTTGACTACGGTTAACGTTTTGTGTAAACGGTTCCGAATCAGTATTTTGACTATCCCGATGGGTCCGTATCGTGATTTGGGACTCGAGCGTATGCTTGGAATCGAATTGGGAAGTCCCTAACTTGATTTTTCATAATTTGTTGAAAACTAGAAGTTTAAAGGTTTAAAGAATTCATAATTTGACCGTAGTTTAACTTTGTTGCTACCAGGTTCGAATTTCAGTTCCGAAACTTAGTATAAGTGCGTTTCAGTATTTATGAATTGACTGCAAAATTTAGTACAAAACAGAGTTGATTTGACGTGATTCAGACGTCCGGTTGAGAGATTTCATGTTCTTAAATTTCATTGAAATTTCATTTGTTTTGGTGTCTGATTCATAGTTTAGGTGTTATTTAGGTATTTTGATCGCGCGAGCGAGTTCGTATGATGTTTTTACACTTATGTGCATGTTTGGTTTGGAGCCTGAGGGTCTCGTGTGAGTTTTGGATAGGCTACGGATGATTTGAACTTAAAATTTCTTGTTTTAGCATCTACTGTCAGCTGGTGTGTCCTTCTTCCCGAAGATATTCCTACGATTGCGAAGTGTAGTTTGTGGACTGGAGTGGATTTACTCATCGTGAATGTGAGGTTTTGGTCGCGAACGCGGATCAGTGGTGGGTCTTCCCTTCGCGAACGCAGCCACTCCATCGGGAACACATAGTATTAGAGAGGCGGGGGTTGGGAATGGAACTTACTCTACGCGAACGCGAGCCCAGGCTCGTGAACACGAGGGCGAGGTGGGCTAAGCCTGCGCAAACACGTAGAGTGTTTCACGATCGTGTAAGCCAACGGGAAGTTCCCTTCATGAACGCGCCAGGCGTCTCGCGAACGCGATGAACACCTGACGCCCAGTCATAAAAACTTTTAAAATCGGGATTTCACCCAATTTTCACCATCATTTCTTTAGAGCTCCGCCTAGAGGAGATTTGGAGGAGAAATTTCATCACTCTTTCATAGGTTAGTGTACTTTAAATTATTTTCTTCCATTTTCATCATCACCCACTAATTTCTAGCCTTATTTTATGTCCCTTCATGGTAGAAAATTAGTGATTTGGGAAGAATTGGGGGGGTTGCAAATTTAGGATTTAGTCCTCAAATTGAGGTTGGATTTCAAATCTAATTGTATAATCGGGTTCGGGGGTGAATGGGTAATTGGGATTTGGTCCGAATCTTGTGTTTTGACCAAGCGAGCCCGGGGTTGACTTTTGTTGACTTTTTGGGAAGTGTAAAGATCTTAACTTTATGTTTTGTAATGCATTTCCCTAGCATTATTTGATGTTATTGAGTCGATTTTGTTTAGATTCGATTGGTTTGGAGGCGGATGTTAGATGAATGGCCCCGGTAGAGCTTTGATATGCTTACTTAGCGAGGTAAGTGTTGGGCCTAACCTTAATTTGAGGGAATTAGAAACTCTTGAGCTATGTGCTATATGAAATTCATGTGTAGCGGCGTATTTGCGAGGTGACGAGTGTATATACACTGTCAAAATACTTGTTTCCATGCTTTTCCGTATTTCATTAATTATTTTATTCTGTGTCTTAACTGTTACATGCTTTAATTGCTTCCTATGCCTTAATTTGTTAATTGTCATTTATTATTCTCGTATTAAAATGTTAGTTTCTCCCATGCTTTCATGATTAACTGCTACTTGCCTTAATTGGCTTACTTGTACCCTTTAGTTGTCATTTATTTGACTTGTCTTGCCGCTTAGTATTAATTATAGAAATTCTTGATTTGGTACGAGATTTTATTTATGGTTCTGCTTTCATATTCATTAACCATAGAGATTTTTGTGATTAGAGTTGTTGATTTGATTTCATTTATTGATTTGTATTATGGATCCGGTTGCACGCCATAACAGGTGGAATAAGGCAGGATTGATATTGATATAGTAGGATCGGGTGGCACGCCGCAACATGTGGAATAAGGAAGGATTGATATGGTGAAATAAGGGAGGATTATGATATTGGTTGGATTATATAGTGGGATCGGGTTGGGTGTTGCAACGGATTTGACTTATTATTATTGTTATTGATATGGTGAAATAACGCAGGATCGTATTTGTAAGGTGGGATCGAGTTGCGCGCCGCAAAGGTTTGAGTGTTTTGTATTCTTTGTTATGTTGTGTTGGCTTCGGTGTTTTCATCCGAGATTCTGAGGACTGGTATTTCTAGTTTTACTATTTTTCGAGGATTGTGTTTAGTGTCATGAGTTAACTGCTTTATTTTCCTGTATTTCCTTTCTAGTCATTATTATTATACTATGTATAGGTTATTGTAAGTGACCCGCCTTAGCCTCATCACTACTTCGTCGAGGTTAGGCTCAATATTTACAGAGTACATGGGGTTGGTTGTACTCATAATACACTATGCACTTCTTGTGCAGACTTTAGAGTCGGTCCTAGCGACGGTCAGTAGATTGCTCGGATCAGACATCTGACGGAGACTTGAGGTACAGCTGCTCGGCGTTCGCAACCCTCGAGTCCCTTTTCTACTTTATCCTAGTTGTTTATTTCTTTTCATACATATTTACTTTCATTCAAACCATTGTTTGTATTATTCTAGTCCCTCGTATACTTGTGACACCAGTTCTGGGTTGTATTTAGATATTTCGGTTGTAATGACTTTTCGCACTTTAGTTCAGTTCTATTACAATTATTTAAGGCTTAAACATATTCTAACATTGGCTTGCCTAGCAAGTGAAATGTTAGGTGTCATCACGGTCCTGAGGGTAGAAATTCTGGGTCATGACAATAGCGTCAATGTGATGCATGACCCAATCCGACACCGGTCCACCTGGAATACATCGAGCCATGATACTCACAATCAACAACCATAAGCATATCAACATCAAGCACATGAAGCGTGTGACCATAACTATAGGGATATGGACATCACTATATACCAGAAACAGGAAGACCATAACCAAGGCACAATCAACCAATCAACACCCTCCGAGCAATCTTGCTCGAATTTCGCTAAAAGGCCCAAACATAACCGCATCGTTGTGCAGATAATCAATAGATCACAACTCATCGCAACATGGGAGAGTAACACATGAGACATATCAGAACATGAATATGATCTACCCTAACCAATAACATACCCCTCCACAATAACTGTGTTGAGTAGATAAATTTGACCCGATTTAGAATACGCATTCTTCTTAGACATACTAATAGCCTCCAAATCAATTATGATCCTTCCGAAGTAGGTATATAGCCTCTGAAAAGCCCACGTTAACATATCTATAATACATACCATCAGTGGACAACCTCTTAACATACCTTCACCATTCATAACCATGGAATAATGTGCCTCGAGAACCCTCTTAGTCTTCAAATCCCTAGAATACTAGAATCTCCATATCCGATCACAACTACACTACTCAAATAACTGATACATCCCTCACATACGGTCAGCCCACGAGAAGTAGTTCTATAATTCTATCATGTCTCAAAGCAAAATCTGGACATCAGCAGTCGATCAACCAGGCACTTACCGTAATACCGGTCAGGTATCCGCAAGTCGAAATGTCTAGAACTCGTGACCAAATCCAGGAAAAAATCATAACACGCAACACATTCCTTATGTCGGTAGCAGACATCTAGCTCAAGTTGTGGTTGACACTATCAAGAACTCTTCGAGGCCAACCCACACATCACCAAGCCATCAGAACTGAACTTCCCTAAATTAACCAAGTCGCGCAAGCCATCAAACACAAGAGTATTGCCACAGAACGCTGGTGAAGCATTACCACACCAAATGACCGGTTACCTTTGTTGCTATGCTGACCCAACACCACCAAGTTGACCCATTTCTTCTAATCCTCCTCGACTTGTCTTCAGGTCAATACTTTCCCTTATCGGTACATAATTATCCCAATTCAAAGCTCACTGTGGAAGGCCCTAGCACGAACCACGTCGTCTGAAAACCCATAAACCATTGTATTTCTTCTAGAGTGCCCAATAATGCTACAACCAATATACCCACTCTGAAGAGACCGTCTATGAATCTGAAGATGTTTCTCTAACCTCTCTGATACTGGAATGTAGATTTAGCAATGATACAGATATACAACAAGTTCCAACACCATCCCATAAAAATATTAAATCTTAGTCATGTACAATTCCGAGGAACCCCTCAACACTATATATACCCCAGACTGATATGACACTTGCCTATGCAATCTGATCGTCGATAGTAGACTTCCACACTTGGCGTGGATTCATAGGGCATAGCATCCGATGATCCATATTACCAACCTTCATAAGCTCCTACATCACCAATCAGATACACGAACCAGTTGCATCCCACACTTGAACAACTAGAGATCTACCAACACGTCCGCATCCTTAGCCTGGACAATACCCCAAGACAATGATCGAGCATCAATGGCCCCCTCATAGACCATCAGTAGCATTACAAACCGTGGAATCATATGTGATACCGAGCACACGACATCATATACGAGTGGATGTAAATGGATATAAGATATATGCTTCAACCTGAATCAATGTTGCACGATAAGGAATGAAATGAGTGGTTCCTAATAGTTCTATATCCTCTCAAAGATAACTACAGACGCATTCGTACCGATCTGCAGGACTCTACTAAACTTGCTTATGGATCGTAGCGCCTATGAACCTAAAGCTTTGATACCAACTTGTCACGGCCCCAATTTCCCACCATAGGATGCCGTGATGACACATAGTCCTAAGACTAGGTAAGCCTAACACATGCTGATTTAATAACAGAATTGAACTATTTAATAATTTATCATAAACCATTAAATGACATATATAGCCGCAAGCGGCCAATAGTTATACATTTTCCAAAACCGGTAGTACGAAATCATAAGCACTACTAAAATACACTAGAATTTCTAAACACAATATTGTTTTGAATTACAATTTAATAGTAGCATAATGAAGTAAG
The DNA here is from genome assembly GCF_000390325.3 of Nicotiana tomentosiformis. Lineage (NCBI taxonomy): Eukaryota > Viridiplantae > Streptophyta > Magnoliopsida > Solanales > Solanaceae > Nicotiana > Nicotiana tomentosiformis. The sequence continues at coordinate 20,891,662 of NC_090819.1, forward strand.
ATGGTGACTCTCAGGCCTGTGAACATCAAGCAAGTATACCTTGAAATATCCTACCGTGAGATGAAACTCTCAACAACATAATTAGAATACATGGATCTTGACAAAAATTTGCAAAAACGTAGCATGAGTACACCATAATAGTACCCAGTAAGTATTATGCCTAGCCTTGATAGAGTAGTGACGAGGCCAGGTCAAGACACCTACTAGACATAGAAACATATTTAAGATATACATAAGCTAAAAATGAAAACAACATCAATATAAGACGAACGGCGGAAAAATTATTGATTTACAGCCAACAATGAAGTAATAGAAACATAAATGGCAGCAAGTAGTAAACAAGTAATAAAGAAACAACATAATCGAAACACTGATGAGATGTACATGAACTCAAATAAGAAAAAGAAATGGATGACAATTCAAATAATCAAACCTCTCCCAACGCATGAACTTACAACAAGAATTATCCCGAGGCACCACACCTCATAAACCACAAGTCATGAACCACAATTTTCAAATCTTACATATATGGCAGCCCGTGCCCACAATAACAATCACCTTCGCATGGGAAAGCCCACATGTTACCATGTACTTTACAACTGTGATAAATATTAATTTAGATTAACGAAAGAGATATTTAGACATCATAAAATATAATAACAATCTTAAATAAGGTAAGGTGTTAAATAAAATAATGAGTTTATTTTAGAAATCAAGTAAAGTAAAATAATATACAATTTGTATGAAACTGAGTATAAGATGGGTTTAGTTTAGAAATCAATACAATTAAGTAAAAGTATCATTTTTAAACAAAGCAAAACATAAGTTAAATTAACGAATTAAATATAGAATTTTTTAAAGAAAAATATAATAATAATTTTAAGTAAGGTAAGCATCTAACATGGTGATGAGTATAATTTGAGAACCCAATTATAGTAAAAGTACGACAACCATTTAGAATAATAAGGCACCGAGTGAGATAACAAGTTATATCTTAAGAGGTACATAGAATAAAGCATGTTAATAATTCTTTTATTTAAACCATTATGTTACCAACAACTCTACAGAATATGATATAGTGACTCCACGCAAATAAATTCACATTGACAATCAATTCACCAAGTTATAATGGAGGCATGGATTGGCATGTTAAAGCAACACAACAAATCAAGTAGAATGCATGGCTCACACAAGAAACTACAATCGTTCCAATACCAAGATAACAACGAATAACCAAACACAATAAAAATGTGGATGAATGATTGAAGGAAGAACAATGACTGTTCAAATCAAAAAAAAATTCTACATGGAATGTACAATGAAAATCATAACTGAGGTATTCACATTTTATAATTCCAATCACAATTTTTTCTTATACCGCCGAATGAGCCTTACATTTGAAATAAGTTTTGAAAACAGTTTTTTCGAAATAGCTACATGTATTTTAACCCACCTTATGACGTCGTGTGGCTTCACGCAGTTCCTCTACAAGCAACACGCACATAAGTCTCACCTTAAACTACCGCATGCACATTAATCCCAAGCCTTATACCAATGCATGCGCGTCAATATCACATCACAATAATAACTCGTACCATAAGTGTCCATATATCATAATCTGCCAACAATCAACAATATCAATGTTTCCACAGCAATAGCCCATGGCTCCACCACAATGGGTGCAAGAACATAAATAACTATGAATGCAAAATTCCCAACAAGAAAGATGTTTCAACAATAACAATTTCGCCTCAACTTGAGAACGGCCTTCACAACTTCAACACCAACAACTCAACAATGAGATAATGTATAACCACGATATTAAAAAAGAATGACTCACAATGAAAGACATAGTGTATAACAATGACTTCAAATAGTGAAAATCAACAAGGAAAGACATAACATGAACAATAATATCAAGTAATGACAATCAAGAATGAAGGGGATAACACGAACAATAACTTCAAATAATGATAATTAACAATGAAGAGATAGCACGTAAAAATAAAAGAGACACCAAGTTCAACTAAGGCGACAAGAGTGAGTTGCTCTAGTGGTAAGCACCCTCCACTTCCAACTAAGAGGTTGTGAGTTCGAGTCACCCCAAGAACAATGTGGGGAGTTCTTGGAGGGAGGGAGCCGAGGGTCTATCTGAAACATCCTCTCTACCCTAGGGTAGGGGTAAGGTATGCGTACACATTACCCTCCCCAGATCCCACTAGTGGGATTATACTGAGTTGTTATTGTTGTTGTGAGTTCAACTAAGGCATGAGAGTAATTTATCAAGTAGGATGTAAAAGAAGTTTTAAACAAGTAAATTAAGGCATGTGCGGATAGATGAACACAAACAAGAATATATTAACTAAGAGAATTTAGAACATGATATGGCATTTCAACTAAAGCATGAAAAATAGTCTAAGTAGCCTAAACCACTCAAATACCACGTGCAACCCGTGTATCCACTCGCCACCTTGCATAAAAAACTTTCACATAGCACAAATGAATCAACCAATACCAATCCTAAGGAGTAGTTCCTCCACACAAAGTTAGGCAAGACACTTACCTCAACTAGGCCAACTCAACCCTCCGAAATAGCTTTTCCCCCTAAATTCGCCTCTACACGGCTCAAATCTAACCAAAAAATGACTTAATAACATCAAAACATGCAAGAGAAACAAATTATAATAAATAAAATTATGATATTTATATTTTCCCCAAAAAATCAACAAAAGTCAACGGCGGACCCTCCTAGGATTCTGAATCCAAGCATACCCGACCGAAGCCCGGACCAATACAAGCTCACATGAATGCAAACCGACTCAATCGGAGTCCGATAGCTCAACCAATTCGCTAAAACATCACTTTTGGGTGTTCATAACCTAAAAGTCCAACCCACACTAGTTGGGTCCCATAACTCCCGAAATACTTCTTCAAAACTCGCCAAATTTGAGTATGTTATTCTGCTAATATAGGAGAACAAAACCCCAAAAGTAATTTGGAAATAAACGCTCTAACTCATTTTTAAATTTTAAAATTTAGGATATAACCCTAGGTCTTGATTTAAAGAATTAAATGGGTTTTCAATTAAAATCATCGATTAAAGCTTAAACCAAGGGAATAAATCAAAGAAAAATACTTAGGTTATGATATAGACCTTACCCCATGAAATAAACTTGAAGAACATTCTTGAATTATCCTAATCCCAAACTTTCAAGATAGAAAAACTCCAACAACATTAATAGCCAAAAATGCCCGCTATTCTACCTCGTTTCTTGTGCCAAACGATCCCGAAACTAACTTTTGATACCTCCAATGGATTCCTCATGAAATTGCAATCAAGTTAGGCTTTTGAACTACTCCATTTGACCTTATAATGAAGGAGATATTGATTTCAATATTTGAAAATAGTGCAGATTTTTAAATACGAATTCAGTGACAATTTCGTAATTAATCTGTAAACATTTGGCAACCAAATTATTAGTAAAATAACCATAAATTCCTCATACGATATCGAAAGTTAATGATTTCAGTTGCTATAATTCCAAAATTACGATATGGATATAATGTTTTAGTCGAAATACGAATCAAATGGCGTTTTCTCAATATGGTAATATGCTCAAATCGACGTCGAAACCGAAAACAATCACCATACAACACAAACTTATTCAAAACTCATCGAAATTTAATCAAACTTTGTGGACATGTCCAAAATCATCATACAAACTTATTGGAATAATTAAATCCGATTTCGAGTCCGTTTACCTAAAAGTCAAACCTTGGTCAACTCTTCCAACTTAAAACTTCTAAAACGAGAATTATTCTTTCAAATCAATCCTGAACCGCTCAAAAACTGAAACCAACCATATACGTAAGTGATAATACATAATATGATACTACTCAAAGTCTCAAACCACCGAATGGAACGCTAAAGCTCAAAATGACCGTTCGGATCGTTACATCGTGACACCTAAACTAAATCAGTTGCTCAAAAGTAGAAATGCTAGATGCTAAAGGACCAAGGAGCACGAGCTATAAAAGAGGGTTCACTTAACCTTGTCTAAGTTACTAAATTTCCATAAATGATATACATCTTATAGGAGTATTTATTAGTTTGGTGTAGACATTTAGTAATATTTTGCTTACATTAGAGTTGTGCAGTTAATGCCTTATTTAAAGAACTATTTTATTCTTTTTTGTGTCATTAATGTGCTACTACGGAGTATTGTATCTTCTGTTTTTTGTTGGAAAAAAAAGAATTTCACATAACTCAAATATAAAAGAATATATTTTAATTTTTAATAAACAATTAATGTTCATGTAGGAAAATATTGACTTATTGTGTTGATTGGTGGTGACTTGGAAAGATAGTTGCTTAATTGTTTTTAAAAAAATTGGGAAAGGGAAAGAGGAAAATTAATTGTTTATTTAACTTAGTGTGTTGAGACTTCAATTATTTTAACAGGTGGTGACTTGTTTATTTAACTTAGAGGAAAATTAATTTATAACTTATTTCCCTTTCCCAATTTTTTTAAAAACAATTAAGCAACTATCTTTCCAAGTCACCACCAATCAACACACTAAGTCAATATTTTCCTACATGAACATTAATTGTTTATTTAAATTTAAAATATATTCTTTTATATTTGAGTTATGTGAAATTCTTTTTTTTTCCAACAAAAAACAGAAGATACAATACTCCGTAGTAGCACATTAATGACACAAAAAAGAATAAAATGGTTCTTTAAATAAGGCATTAACTGCACAACTCTAATGTAGGCAAAATATTACTAGATGTCTATATCAAACTAATAAATACTCCTATAAGATGTATTTTAAGTTATAAATAATTCATTCGACCTAATTTTTAATTTTATGTGCGGATAATTAAATTTTGATTAACTATTTACTTGTGGAGTTGTGATAGTTATACCTGTTAATCGGGCCGGGCTGACCCGTTTACAACCCGGTTCAGCCCGGTTCAACCCGGTACTGTAGTGTGGGGGGCGGGCTGGGACGGGTTGGGCGGAGAGCGGGTTTCAAACGAACAGTTTTTTGATACCGGTGCACCGGAACCTGCTAAGCATGTTAACCCGTTAACGGGTTTTTAACGGGCTACAGCCCAGTTCAGCCCTTTTTGTTTGGGATTTTTGGACCATTGCGAACGGTTAAATTCAAATATTATAAATTATCCTACTATTGCAAATGGTTTAGTTCATATTGCTGAAATTTCTCTTTTACTACAAAATTTGAAGAAGAAAGAAGGATATACTTCTGTTGTTGAATCTATGCTAGATAAGTTTAAACAATATTTCTATCCAATTCCCTCTATTTATCTAATTGATATTATTTTAAACCCTTCTATCAAAATGGCCACTTGTCGCCAATTAATTACTGCTTTATATTCTTATATGAATATTGGACCAACTGAAACTCCTGATATTGACACTTGTATTTCTGATCTACACAAACATTTAGAAACATTATATAATTATTATGCTAACATCGTTGATGCTTATCTGATGTAGATGCAAATATTCCTTCAAGTTGGTTCCAACATCTAGGACCAGTGCTTTGGATGATAATGATGGTGTTGAAGATTATTTGATTTGGTCTACACTAGGGGAGCATCAACAAACCAGTAGCAGGAATATTAATGAACTTCAATTCTACTTGCAAAAGTCAGCAGATCCCCGCACAAAGGAATTTCTACCACTGGGTTGGTGGAGGAGCGACTCAAATCAATTTCATGTTCTTTCGGCCATGGCTCGAGGCGTGCTAAATGTGCTGATTTCAACAGCCGCATCAAAAAAGAACCTTACATATTGGTTTATGGTTCTGATTCAACCAATGCCGGAAATCAAGAACTTCATGTTGACATGGATGAATTTACAAAAGTGATGCAAAGCATGTGATGTACTATTTCTTTTTGTTATAATTGTTGTAAACTTTTAATTTGCAAGTTCAAAAATAACAAAATCAAAAAAGAACTTGCAACTTAATTTGAAGTATTATATATTATTCAATAAATATATCAAATGAAAGTTTTCGGAGCTTGATCCTTACATATTGCTTATTGATCTTATTAAATAATTTTTTGTAGCAACTTACTTTCAAATTTCAATTTTAAAATTGTAAAATTCAAATTTAAAATTTAAAACTTTAAAATTCAAAGTTTAATTCTAAGCCTTAAAAGTTTGCAAACACTAAAGTATCAATAACATTGAATAAGAAAAAAATTACTTTAAACAAAATTAAAAAAATTGCACGGCCCGATCCAGCCCGCTAAGCCCAAACCCGGACGGACAAAAAAATCCGAAAAAATACAATCCGCTAACGGCCCGCAACGTTAAACGGACGGGCTAATTTTTTTTGTGTTCAGCCCGTCCGTTAAACACCCATAACTATAAGCCAAGTAATGAAAGACATATTGGACAACAGGAAACATAATCATGATTTGGACTAAAAACTTCAAGTCGAGATTGGCAATTATATATAATTTGGATAAGAATCATTCTGTTTGATGTGCCTGTTTAGTGTTGAAGAAGGAGAATTTCTTTCTTGATTAAGTTGTGACGCTTTCTCTTTTCTTATAAGAATCACTGCTGATGATTGGAAATAAGAAGACATCTAGGTACCTCCAAATATAATCAATCAGTCGAGTCAAAACCCTAAATTCAACCCCACAAAAACTTTTTTTCACACGACAAAGACCAAAAGCCACGACATAATCGGATCACATTGTCTAGCTGTTCACAATATGGAAATCTTACAAACAATTAATTCAAGTAATTTATAAAACAATAATTTTACAAACATAAGGATAACTAATTCATTTCATCCCCAATTAGCAACTGGAATATGGCAGCTTAGGCCGTGGCATCTGCAAATGTAATGAAGAAATAATACATCATTGCAATTGAGATATATAATCATTAATACAAAGGCATTAGCAAAAAAAGAGATAATCCTTGAATATATCCTTTTTCTTATTCTTTTTCCCTTTCCCTTTTTACTACTAAGATTTAATTTCTCTCCTTATAATGGGTGGTTAACGTTCCAAATAAATATACTTAAAAAACTTAAAGACTGATCTTTCTGCTGTCCAAATTGAAAGATTGGAAACTTTAGAAACAGAATTATTTTCAAAGGTTAAAGGAGGAAAACTATACGACACTAAGGGTGTGTTCGGTACGAATGTTTTCCAATTTTTCCATATTTAATTGGCTTAAATATTTTGGAAAATATTTTCGGAGGAAACTGTTTTCCTATAAAAAAAAGAAAAAATATTTTCCAAAACTTTTTCCAAAACTTTTTCCAACCTTTCCCATTCCCCATCCCCACCTCCACACCCCCAACCCCAACCCACCCTCGCCCTACCCTAAATGAATTATTAATAGTACTTTTTTTCATGTTATAGATAAGAGTATTTTTTCATTTCAACAAATGAGTATTTTCTTTTCACGATAATTTTTTATTTATTATTTTAACAAAAAAAGTACTTTCTTTTCATGATGTAGGAAAAATATTTCCTTTCATTGCAACGAAATGATGTAGTAAAAAATATTTTCTTTTATTGCAACAAAAAGAGTATTTTCATGTTGTAGAAATAGTACTTTATTTTTCAACAAAAAAGAGAGTATTTTTTTAGTTATATGGAGCACAAATTTCAACGTTATTTTTGCGTAAAAAAGTAAAGCAACACATTAGTTCCTTTGGGTTTGTGTGAATTTTTAGAAAAATAATTAAATTCTTAAAAAGAAATAGAGTCATGAATGTTGGGTATTTGGGGGGGGGGGGGGGGGGGAGCGCACAGGAAACATGGGGACTTGGGGGAATGGGGGGTGAGGAGAGTAGCATAGAAAATTATTTTCTAAAAAAAAATTCTACTCTCTAACCAATCACTAGAAAATATTTTTCGGAAAAAAATTTTCACTCACCAACCAAACAAAAAAACATAAGTGATAAAACCACTCATTTTTCATGAAAATATTTTCTAGTAAAACATTTTACTTTGTCCCAAACACACCCTAAATTATTTGACAACTTATAGTTGGAAATATTTCTCATCCAAACCCAGGCACATTTTTGTAACCTTTGTCTAGCAATAAAAAGGGAAGCACAATAATCAAAGAGAAGAATCCGAAAGTGTCTTAGAGCAGCACAAGCAGAATTTCTTTTTTAAAAAGGAGAGAAAAAAAACAAGATAATAACAGCGAAAAATTTGTTACTTTATGTACTATATATATCAAGGTTGTCGAAGTCGTCCAACATGGAAAATGGACAGAAACCGAACCGTCTTAAGGTCCTTAACTAGCATCACTTTTTAAAAGTTACTCGTCATAAACATTTTAATTAATTTTTTGATTATTTTTACACATATTAAAAAATTTATCTTTTATCGTTAGTTAATAATAAAATTGACCATATTATCCTTTATTTGTTCATAGGAAATATAACAAATACTCTTCGGCTCTTTACAGCTTTAAAAAAAAAAGTTAATTCCTTCTTGATATCTGAAAAAATAAAAATATTGTGGAACAAAAAAAAAAGTCAAAAAATTAATTAAAGTAGATCGGACGAAGTAATGACTAAAAATGCTTGTGTATGTATGTGTGTCTGCCATTTTTTCTTAGATCAATGTAACATCACAAGTTGATCACACTGGGCCTTATAAATTTTAATTCATCAAGAAAATATGCAGAGTTACGACACCGGGTATCTAAGTTCAGCATCTTCTATACAAAGCATAAATTTATGCGTAAATATTCATTAAGTTGCAATAAATAATAGGTATGAATTCATAATTTTAAAAATATGATGAGTTCAATACTGAACCTTAAATATTAAACTTATATCCTATATCTATCCGCCGTGGCGACATTTTTAAGATTTTGAATAATATACTCCTATAAGTTAAATAAAGAGAAAATAAAGGGATCTTAGCATGCTTTAGAATCTTGATATAACATTTCAATAGTAACCTATAGTGAAATTATTTTTAGTGGAGTTGTATTTAAATTATTAGGAAAGTATGCATACCTTGATCAAGTTGCAGAAGGGAAACGGAGTCAACTTTCACATGCTTAACGCAGGAAAGCCCAAGCATGCTAGCTGCTGCTTTCACCTGTTGAGTAGTAGTGCTGTTGTTCTTGCCTATTTTGCTTTCAATATCTGGATGTACCTTCCTTTTCATCACCCTCGTCATCAACTACATGCACAAGCATCAGTTAATTATTGTTAAACGACTAAAAAAAATAACTATAGTATGTTACGTACTAAAAAAATTCTCACATAAGAATATTTTAATAAATCATATATTTGTTAGTTTTAAAATTTTACTAAGCAAATAATTACTTCTTAAAACTTTTAATATAATATTCATGTAAACCTGACAAATCGAATCAATCCAAACTGATATAGTTGGTTGGTTTTAATTTTGATAAAAATCGAATCAAACCCGGTCCATATATACCCCGATTAAAACCAGTTTCTCACAACTTTTCTCTACATTATGGATGCTATCATCTGACAGGGAAAAAGAAACATAATCTTTTCCTCGAGAAAAGGAAAAAACCAAGGATGGGAGGTTTATGCTCTCTCCTTTTAAAAAAGAAAAATAGATTATGATAAATGTGTTCTCATTGCATCAAAGATAACCTTAAATGGACGAGACTCCTCTCCATTTCTCATTCTCTCCTTTTTCCCAATTTCCTATTTGGATTTGTTGGTAAAAATAGGACAAACACTAACATTAAAAGCATGCATGCACGCAGTCAAAGAAAAAACGAAAAATAAAAAGGAGAGAAAAAAAATCTCCACTCACTTGTTGTAGCTTTTGGATCGGACGTGAATCCTCCTTAACTCGAGGAATTAGCAATTTAGCGAAAGAAGTTCCATTCTTCACTTGTGAAGAAGGTTTCTTTGTGTAAAATTCTTCTTCCTTTTTGCTTGGATTTGGCTTAAGGTTGTTGTGATGATCAGAATCAGCTGAAAAAAGGTCTGCTAGAGTAATCCTTTCTTTTTTCAGCATCTTATTGCTCTCTAAAGAGTTCTTTGACTCAAAGACCAGTATCTCATTTTCTTTTGTAGCCTCAATTACTTCATCATCTCCATTTGCATATATCAATGGGTACACTTCTTCATTTTCCTCTTGATGATTAGTGACAGTAACTTCACATTGTCCAATATTTTCCACTGAGTAATATTCTTCCTCAAGTGATTCTTCTACTTCTTCTTCTTCAATGTATATGCCACTTTGATCTTGTACATTTTTCAGTGGATCAAACCCAAATGTGCCAATTGTTAGGATTCCTCCTTTCCAACTATCTAACATATGTGCAATGGAAGCATCTTGAAGAAGAACTTGTGCGTCACCGATAATCTCATTGATCTCATCTTTCTTCACATTCCGACTGACTATTCCATCTGTTAAGTTAAAGCGTATTCAGAATTTAAACTTTGATAAATTCATTCTTTTAAAGATTCTTATCACTTAACGTATTGTACTTTATACGTTATGCTAATAACTTTATATATATATATATATATTAATATTTTATGTCGAAATGACGGATTTCAGATGAAGTATAAAATCTTGAACAAACACTACTTTCTTGAAGGAAAAAAAATTAAGTGTAATATTTTGTAAATTTAAATGAAGAAGAAAGCTAGTATCACCTTTCTGATAAAATTTCCGGTGCACCCAATTTAAGATCTACGTCAAGAAAGAAAGCATAGTTAATAAAAAAAAAAGAAGATATGAACTCCAAAGAATTAGAGGGGAGAAGGAAAATAAAGAAAGAAAAAAGAATACTTGTGAGTTTTAAATCCTATAATTGAATTGAAACTGTACGTACCTTCATTTCTTTTCTCCTTTCGGGATCTGTTCAATTCAGTGGCAATGGAGTTGACTGAAGTTGGAAATTAATGCGTGACACAGTGAATAACTAGTGCATCTATTGGCCAACTAAGAAAATGTGGAGAGGGGTCATATTTTAGATGGTTTGAATTGTTGACACGTGTAAGTGGAAGGGTGGGCCCCCTACTAGAGTAGGCAATGTTCAGATATTGTAAGGCATGGCATGTTTCATCAAAATACTACGTTTGATATCTATGGCTTTATCGAAGGCGTCCAAGTGCCTCCAAATGACGTTCATGCCCTCTCTTTAAAATTACAACTTTCATTGTCACATACCTTTAACAAGATATTTGAGAAACAATTTAAGTTATATATACACACCACAGTATCGTATTTTTAATACTTATTTGTGTAAGTTAATTGCTTATAGCAAAATTTTCTTGTATTTTTCAAACTTACTATACGAAGCTTGATATCAGCGGCGGACTCAGAATTTAAAGATCGTCGGTGTACTTTTTGATTCAATCAAAATCTACTTTGTATATAGAATGCCCACTATTAATATATTACTATTTTCTAAAGACATATACACTGCAACACAGCCTTATAGCGGCGACAAAAGCCGCTATAACATCCCTTAACGTCGCTGCTACATGTTATTAGTGGCAACATTAATGTTGCTACAAGCAAAATCGAAATTGAAAGGTATTTGTGGCAACATCAAAGGTCGCCGCTAAAAGCGCATATTTTGCGGCGACATAATTGCCACAAAAGGTAAAAAAGCTCGCTACAATAGTGGTTCCACAAGAATAAAAATTTAGCTGGGTCGCCACTGCTATTCATCTTTAGCGGCGACTAAGATCGCTGCTAAAATATTTTTGTAGTGGCAAGTTAATGTCGCCACTATAAATGACTGTTAGTAGCGACTCGTGTCGCTACAATATAATAAATCATGAAAGACATAATAACTTTCTGTATCTACTAAAGTCACTGCAAAAGAAATAAACCAATAGTGGCAAATTTAATATTGCAACAATTACTAATATTTTGTGACAAAATAATGTCGCCACTAAAACCTATCTTCTCAAAAGCTATATAATAACCGAAATTATATATATTTCCAGTAGGAACCGAATTTTCTAAATTTAATGATTGTATATTCACATCAATTCACTACCAATATTAAAAGCAACCAATAATATTTAAAAAACACCAAAAAAAATTCTCAAACTGAATATTATAAATATTTTCATTACTAAAAAGTCAATTACATAATACTACACGATACTTCATTGTGCATTATAATTGTACGCATATACATATCCCAAAAAAGATAAAATATTAAGTGCCTTGTAATTGCTCCTTGGTCGACACCATCCTTGAACGATACCATTGTTTAAGTGCCTTATCCCTGCTAAAAAAAATAATATATATATATATATAAGGAACATATATAATGTGATTTTTTATATCAAAAAACATGCATAGAAAAATTTCAAGCATAAGAAAAGGGGGTCTAAACGCTATAGCCTGTAGGTATTGTCTAAATGCATATAATGAGAATCTTATTATGCATATCAATTTCAATATTAACCTTCTCCATGCCTTCCTTTTGAAATTCTATTTTAGTCGTTGATAGAGGAAGGAAGGGGGAAGGTGAGGTAGGAGGCTGGTGGAGAGAAATGAACAGGTATAAGCGATGTAGCCTGTAGGTATTGGAGGAGATTGAGTATAAAAGGGAGACAACTAAATTAGGCTCAATTTTCACCTGGTGGCAGGAATGCAAAAGGTGGTCACAATCGATCACTACTAACAAAATAAAAGTTGAAACTTTTCATCTATCCATAAGAACCAGATGTGCAGAGAACCATCTCAAAGGTAAGAATCTCTGGTCTAATATTTCAGTAGTCCAACTTGGTGGCACTACCAGATAGGACCCAAAACAGGGCAGAGTTATCCTTCTCCACCAGTACATTGTTCATGAAAGCGATTCAAACGACATGAATGAACCAGCTTTTTTAAGGTGGCCTACTGAACATGTATTGGTTTTGGTTCAAAATGGTAAAGTCATTGCGTAGAAATCCAGAGAAAACAACCTAAGCACAAATAAGAAATAAAATATAACAAACAAAACAAATTTACATCCTAAGATCAATCAAGGATTGTCGGCTGCCCTTCAGTTGCAAAAGAAAAAGATTATGCTAAGTGAAAAATGAAGTATCGACACACATAAAATTAAATACATTGCACCTGGAAGAACGTTGAATATAGAACAAAAATATCATCATTAGCAGACCATCTAGGAAAAAATAGATCGACACTCAGATCTTTAGGTGAAAATATACATTGAGTAAACATAGTCTAAAAAAGACATTCAAATCATATGGAAAAAAAACTCATTCACTAATTTTAAGAAAGTATTTTGCTGTTGAAACTGACACATAGTCTAAAAAAGATAACATTTTTTTATTTTTTTGCTAGACCAAAATCTTCCAAACCCAAAATTGCACATTCAACAAGTAGCTCAATACAGTATTCATAATTTATTCTGAAAGCTATAATTTCATAATATTCCAATCAATATTGTTGTGTACAAATACAAAGAGGGACGACCCCAAAAAAGAAAAACATAGAAAAATAAAAAACCTCAGATTGAAGGTTCGAACAAAACCCAGCTAAAAATTATCAAAACAAATAATCTGAAAATGCACATAACCACAAAAGAACAAAGAAAGAATGAAATACTAAACATGCAATCACAATAACAACACCAAAGGATCTTTCAAGAAGAAACTTTCACTTATTTCAGAAAATTATATAGCTGAGAGTTTGGTCAAGACTTAGAATCAGCAAATAACAACACTTAGATGACACAATCTATACGAATTCTTGTAAATATTCAAATGCGTCAAAGAAATTTGAGATGAAATATGAGAATACAAATGTAAAAACATTAAGATAATAATTATTGCTAGCTGCATGTTAAAAATTTTGCCTTCTAGAATCATTATAAAGAACCCCAAATGTAAAAATTTTCCTTCATTCTTGTTGTATTTGGAAAATCCTAAGAAAACCCAAAAAACTTTCGTATAACCAAAAAGAAAAATAAAAGTATTAGGGATTTGAACACATATATGATTTGAGCTTTTGGGTCAGTAACTAGATGCAGAGAAACAGAGCAGCAAACATAGTTTTTCCTTTAATTAGGAGTTGAGAAATGGAGCATCTATATGAGATTCACATTTTCTAATTTTAGGAATTTTGAGCAGAGAGGGATTTTGAATAGAGAGAGGGTTTCTAGTGAGAGAGGCAACAATTTTGGCCATTTAGGCCTTCTGTTCTTTTAATGATAAGCGCTTCAATTCTTTATTTCTTTTTAAAAAATAATAATAATAATAATAACTAAGTAATAGAGGCGACCCTGTCGCTCCAAAATATAATTAACGGCGATAATTTTAAAGTCGCCACAAAATTCGTGGAGCCAAAATTTTGTTCTCGTGGGAATAAAACATTTCAGCCTTTAGTTGCACATATCAGAGGTGACCTAATAAAGTCGCTACTAAATATTGTCATTTTGTAGCAATATTTAAAGTCGCTGCTAAAACTATAACTTGTGTTACAACCAAATGGGTCGCCACAATATGTCGCCACAATAAGTCCAGTTTCTTGTAGTGATATATTTTTTCATGGAATTTTTGTCAAACTCTGCGGGTGCTGGTGAACCCTCTATGTGACGACCCAATATATTATTTTGAATACTAGCCCTTATTTTTGTATTTTCAGACCTCTATTAGCTCCATTTGATATTTCTTAATTTGCTTGCGTTGTCAGAGCCTTTTTCCGAAAAGTTTTTATGTAATTATTTTTAAGAAAATATGATTTTTGGCTTTAAAAATAACTTAAGTTGACCACAGTCAATATTTTGTGTAAACGATATCAGATCGGTATTTTGACGATCCCAATAGGTCCGTATCGCGATTTTTGGACTTGGGCGTATGCCCAGAATAGAATTCGGAGGTCCCTAGGTTAATTTTACTTGTTTTGCCGAAAGCTAGTAGCTTAAAGGTTTGGAAATTTCTTAGGTTTGACCATAGATTGACTTTATGGTTATAGGGTTCTATTTTGGTTTCGAGACTTGGTATAGGTCCGTTTTACTATTTGAAAATTGTCTGCACAATTTGGTGCAAATCGGAGTTGGTTTGATAAGATTCGAACGTGCAGTTGTGATTTTAAAGTTTCTTGAGTTTTCTTTGAAATTTCATGCATTCTGATGTCTGATTCGTAGTTCGAGATGTTATTTGGGTGTTTTGATTGCGTGTGTGATGAAACGATAGGTCACTTTGAGTTTTAACCTTCATTTCCATGTTCCGAGACCTCGAATAGCTCCATTTAGCCTTCTTCGATTTGCATGTGCAGTCCGTGTCTTGTTTTGGATATTTTTTATGTGAAAAACCGAAGAAAATGTGAAAATTTTCCTTAAAACTCATTTGATTAACTACGGTTAACGTTTTGTGTAAATGGATCCGGATCATTATTTTAAAGGTTCCGGTGGGTTCGTATCATGATTTGTGACTTGAGAGTATGTCCGGAATCGAATTCGGAAGTCCCTAACTTGAATTAACAAAACTTGTTGAAAACTAGTAATTTGAAGGCTAAAAGAATTCCAAAGTTTGACCGTAGGTTGAGTTTGTTACTACCGGGTTCGAATTTTGGTTTCGAAACTTGGTATAGGTTCATTTCACTATTTATGACTTGTCTGCAAAATTTGTTGCCAAACGGAGTTGATGACGTGATTCAGACGTCCGGTTGTAAATTTGCATGTTCTTGAGTTTCTTTGAAAATATTATTCATTTTGATGTCCGATTCGTAGTTGTAGGTGTTATTTTGGTATTTTGATTACGCGAGCAAGTTCATATGATGTTATTACACTTGTGTGTATGTTTGGTCTGGAGTCCCGAGGGCTCGAGTGAGTTTCGGACGCGTAGCGGAGTGTTTGATAGAGTTAGGAGTCTGCAGTTTTTTTTTTTTGCACAGACCTCAGTTCTCGCATTTGCGAGCATAGGCTCTTATTTACCATAGTAGGAGGAACTCAATCAGGTTCGTATTTGCGAACAGTTTCTTCGCATTTGCAATAGGGTGCTGGGGTGGGCTGGTTCGCATTTGCGATCAAAGTGGTCGCATTTGCGGTTGTCCCATGTTCGTATTTGCGAACAAAACCATTGCATTTGCGATGGCAGCAGAGATGTGAGCTCTTCGCATTTGCGAGGGAATTCTCGCATTTGCAAACCCCAGGTCGCATTTGCGACATCTGCGCCTGGACAAAAAGCTGAGAAAACGGGATTTAGCTTATTTCTTACAAATTCTCAACCCTAAACACCCTAGAGGCAATTTTCTAAGAGGATTTTCTTTCCAAAAATATTGGTAAGCAACTTTAATCTATGTTTTTTTAATTACCATTACTATCCAAGTGTTTTCAATATTAAATCTAGGATTTTCATGGTAGAGATTAGGGATTTGGGTAGAATTAGGAATTTTTATAAAATTGAGATTTAGACCTCAAATTGAGGTTGGATTTTGAAAGTAATCACATAATTGGGCTCAGGGCTGAATGGGTAATTGGATTTTGGTCCGAATCTTGGGTTTTGACCAAGCGAGCCTGGGGTTGACTTTTGTTGACCTTTTGAAAAAAGAATAAAGATCTTTACTTTATGTATTGTAATTGATTTTCCTATCATTGTTTGATGTTATTAAGTCGATTTTGGTTAGATTCGATTGGTTTGGAGGAAGAATTTAGAGGAAAGGCGGTTGAGCTTTGATTTGATTGCGGAGCGAGGTAAGTGTTGGGTCTAACCTTGATTTGATGAAATTAGGAACTCTTGAACTATATGTTATGTGAATTATGTGTGTATCGGCGTATATGCGAGGTGACGAGTGTATATACACCGTCAAAATAATTGTTTCTATGCTTCCTGTATTTCATTAATTATCTTATTCCATGTCTTAACTGTTACATTCTTTAATTGCTTTCTATGCCGTAACTTGTTACTTGTCATTAATTACTCTTGTATTGAAATATTCGTTTCTTCCACGATTTTATGATTAATTGCTACTTGCCTTAATTGTCTTACCTGTATACTTTAATTGTCATATATTACGCTTGTCTGGTTGCTTTTGTATTAATTGTAGTATTCCTTGATTTGGTACGAGGTTCCTTTATTGCCTTGCTTTTATATTCTTTAATCGTAGAGATTCTTGTGAATTGAGTTGTTGAATTGATTACATTTATTGATTTTGTTTAAGGATCGGGTTACATGCCGCAATGGTTGTAATATGGTGGAATAAGGGAGGATTTGATATTGATATGGTGGGATCGGGTTGCACGTCGCAACGGATTTTACATGTTATTTGGTTATGATGAAATAAGGGAGGATTATGATATTGATTCTAATTATATGGTGGGATCGGGTTGCGCGCCGCAACAGAGTTTACATGTTATTCTTGATATTGATATGGTGAAATAAGGAAGGGTTGTGTTTGTACGGTGGGATCGGGGTGCGCGCCATAATGGATTGTGTGTGTTGTACTCATTGTTGCATTGTGTTAGCTTTCAGTATTTTCAAATAAGATTTTGAGGACTGATATTTCTGGATTCACTTATTCCGAGGATTGAGTTTGTTTTCATCAGTTAACTGCTTTGTCGTTATTTCCTATCTTCCTTTCCTATTGTTATTATTATTATTATACTGCGTACAAGTTATTGTAAGTGACTAGCTTTAGCCTCGTCACTACTTTGTCGAGGTTAGGCTCGGCACTTACAGAGTACATGACATCGGTTGTACTCATACTACACTCTACATTTCTTGTGCAGATTTTGGAGTCGGTCCTAGCGACGGTCAGTAGATTGCTCAGATTGATTGCTTGGTGGAGACTTGAGGTATAGATGCACGACGTTCGCTGCCCTGAAGTCCCCTTCTACATCATTCTAGTTGTTTACTTTATTTCATATAGTTATGCTTTCATTCAAACTTTTATTTGTAGCATTGTAGTCGCTTGTGTACTTGTGACATCAGTTCTGGGATTGCATCTGGATATCGGTGTTATTTTTGTTTACTCACTCTATTTTTGTTTATTCAGTTTCGTAGTTATCATTTAATATGAATTGTTTAAAAATGGCTAAAAGCTATTCTAACTTTGGCTTGCCTAGCAAGTGAAATATTAGGCACCATCACGGTCCTGAGGGTGGAAATTCCAGGTCGTGACAAATTGGTATCAGAACACTAGGTTGCCTAGGTCTCATGAGTCACAAGCAAGCTTAGTAGAGTCTGGAGGATCAGTATGGAGATGTCTGTACTTATCTTCCAGAGGCTATGGAGTTTAGGAAAAATTTCACTTCTTTCCTTCTCTATCGTGCGATTTTATTCTATCATTGATGATTGAAACATTATATTCTTGTTCTCTCGCAGATGGAAAGAACACGCATATCATCTACAGCCGGACAGGAGCCGGGCGCCCTTATGGCAGCTACTACCAGGAGCAGAGGCCGAGGTAGAGGCAGAACTCAGCCTATAGCTGGAGCAACAACACCCACAGTGGAGCCTTCGATTGATCACGAAGAGCAGGTTCCAGCTCAGACTGTACCCATCGGACCAGCTCAGGTCCTGGAGGGGTTCATAGCCACTCCAGTGCTTCAGGACGCTCTAGTCCATTTGCTGGGCCTTATGGAGAGGGTGGCCCAGACCGGTACATTCCCGTGGCACCACCCTTCTCTCGGGCTGGGGGAGGAGCACAGACTCCCGCTACTCACACCTCGGAGCAGGCGACTCCCCAGTATCAGACTCCAGCAGCCTCGCCAGTTGGGTGGTTAAGCCGATTATTACGTCACAGGCCGGTGATAGGCCCGCTATGTCTTCTGAGGCTTTGTTGAGGTTAGACAGGTTTACCAAGATCTTTCCTATTCATTTCAGTGGTGCACCTTCTGAGGACCCACAAGATTATCTAGACCGTTGCCACTAGGTGTTGCGGAACATGGGTATAGCTGAGACCAATATGGTCAATTTTCCAGTGTTTCAGATGACTGGTTCTACTAAGAGATGGTGGAGAGATTATATGTTGACTAGACCAGCTGGTTCGACTGCACTTACCTGGGATCAGTTTTCACAGGTATTTCTAGAGAAGCTCATCCCTGTCACTCTGAGAGAGGATTACTGCAGGCAGTTTGAGCGTCTTCAGTAGGGTATTATGATTGTTACCCAGTACGAGACTCAATTTGTGGACCTAGCTTGCCATGTCATTATCTTACTCCCTATTGAGAGGGAGAGAGTGAAGAGATTCATTGATGGGCTCAGTTTCACTATCAGGCTACAGATGACCAAGGAGACTAGAGATGATATTACTTTCTAGAGGGCCGTAGATATTTCTAGACCGATCGAGATGGTTCGTGGTCTAGATAGGGGCCGGTGTCTGATAAAAGGCCTCGTCATTCCGGTAGTTTCAGTGGTGCCTCATCTGGAGGCAGGGGTACTTTTGGTACAGGTCATCCTCCCAAGCCATTTCAGTCAACGCTTCAGGCATCTCATAGTGCTCCAGAGAGTCGTAGTCCTTATGTACTATAATCTGGGCAGCCAGCCTACAATGCACCATCAGCTCCTATCAGTGCGCCTCCGATTCAGAGCTATCATCATGGTTATCCGACCCATTTAGGTCAACTTCAGCTTCAGCAGCCATAATAGCAGGATAGGTGTTTTGAGTGTGGAGGTACTTGTCATATTAGGAGGTTCTGTACGAGATTGTTGGGTGGCATGCCACAGTAGAGTTCTCGTGCCATGGTCCTAGCACAGGTTGCTCCACAACCCGCTCAGCCATCTAGAGGCAGGGGCTAGGCAGCCAGAGGTAGATTCCAGCCAGCTAGAGGCCGTCCCAGAGACGTAGGTCAGAGTGGTAGGGCTCAACCCTAATTTTATGCTTTCCCAGCTAGGCCTGAGGCCGAGTCATCTGACTCTGTTATCACAGGTATTGTTCCAGTTTTCCATAGAGATGCTTTAGTTCTATTTGATCCGGGCTCTACTTATTCCTACGTGTCATCCTATTTTGCTTCATATAAGGTTGTGCCTCGTGATTCTTTAAGTGCTCTTGTGTATGTATCCACGCCTGTAGGAGATTCTATTATTGTAGATCGCATCTATCGCTCGTGTGTGATTACTATTGGGAGTCATGAGACTAGCGTAGATCTCCTACTTCTTGATATAGTAGATTTTGATGTTATCTTGGGTATGGATTGGCTATCACCTTATCATGTTATATTCGATTGTCACCTTATCATGCTATATTGGACTATCACGCCAAGACGGTGACCTTAGCCATGCCAGGGTTTCCTCAATTAGAGTGGAGAGGGACTGCTAGCCATTCTACCAACAGGGTTATTTCTTATGTCAAGGCTCGACATATGGTCGAGAAGGGATGCCCAGCTTATTTGGCCCATGTTCGTGATTCGAGTGCAGAGTTTCCTCAGTACTAGTTGTGGACTGTCACGCCAAGACGGTGACCTTGATAAGGGATTCATTAGACCTAGTGTCTCGCCCTGGGGTACACCCGCGTTGTTCGTGAAGAAGAAAGATGGGGCGATGAGGATATGTATAGACTATCGGCAGTTGAACAAAGTCACTATCAAGAACAAGTATCTGTTATCGATGATCAATGACTTATTTGATCAGCTTCAGGGTGCCAAGGTATTTTTGAAGAATGATTTGTGGTATGGCTATCGTTAGATGACGATTAGGGCATCGGATGTCCCTAAGACAGCTTTTCGGACTCGGTATGGGCATTATGAGTTCCCAGTGATGTCATTTGGGATGACAAATGCCCCAACAGCATTTATAGATTAGATGAATCGGGTATTCAAGCCCTATTTGGATTCTTTTGTGATCATATTCATTGATGATATCTTGATCTACTCCCATAGTCGAGATGAGTATAAACAGCATCTTCGGATTGTACTTCAGACTCTGAGAGATAGTCAGTTATATGCCAAGTTTTCAAAGTGTGAGTTTTGGTTAGATTCAGTCACCTTTTTGGGGCATGTTGTATCGGTAGAGGGCAATAAAGTGGATCATAAAAATATTGAGGCAGTTCAAAACTGGCCTAGACCTACTTCAGCTACATATATCCGGAGTTTTCTGGGTTTGGCAGGTTATTATCGCCGGTTCATGGAGGGGTTTTCATCCATAGCAACCTCATTGGCTAGATTGACCCAGAAGGGTGCCCTACTCAGATGGTCGGATGAGTGTGAGTTGAGCTTTAAGAAGATCAATACTGCTTTGACTACGGCGCCAGTCTTGGTATTGCACACATGTTCAGGATCCTACACGGTGTATTGTGATGCATCTCATATTGAGCTCGGTGCAGAAGAATTATCATGTTCATGACTTAGAGTTTGTAGCCAATGTTCATGCGCTGAAGATTTGGAGGAACTATCTTTATGGCGTGTCATGTGAGGTATTCACAGAACATTGGAGTCTACATTATTTGTTCAAGACAAAGGATCTCAACTTGAGGCAGAGGAGGTGGTTGAAGCTGTTGAAAGACTATGATATCACCATTTTGTATCATCCAGGGAAGGCCAAATGTGGTGGCTGATGCCTTGTGTAGAAAGGTTATGAGTATGGGTAGCCTTGCGCATATTCCAATTGGTGAGAGGCCACTTGCATCAGATGTTCAGGCTTTGGCCAATTAGTTCGTGAGGTTAGATAGTTTGGAGCCCAGTCGTGTTTTAGCTTGCACAATCTCTCAATCTTCCTTGTATGAGTGCATCAGAGAGCGCCAATATGATGACCCCCATTTGCTTGTCCCTAAGGACACGATGCGACACGGTGGTGCCAAGCAGGGTACTGTTGGAGATGATTGGGTTTTGCGGATGTAGGGGCGGATTTGTGTGCTCAATGTGGATGGGCTTCGTGAGTTGATTCTTGAGGAGGCCCGTGGTTCCCGGTGTTCTATTCATTCGGGTGCTGCCAAGATGTATCAGGACTTGCAGCATCATTATTGGTGAAGGAGTATGAAGAAGGATATAGTTGCATATGTAGCTCGGTGTCTCAATTGTCAGCAAGTAAAGTACGAGCATCAAAGGCTGGAGATTCCTGAGTGGAAATGGGAGCGTATTACCATGGATTTTATTGTTGGGCTCCCACGGACTCAGAAGAAGTTCGACGCGGTATGGGTCATTGTGGACAGGTTGACCAACTCAGTACATTTCATTCCAGTGGCAGTTACCTATTCTTCAGAGCGGTTAGGTGATATCTACATCCGTGAGATCGTCCGTCTTCACGGTGTGCCTATGTCCATCATTTCTGGTCGAGGTACGCAGTTTACCTCGCACTTCTGAAGGGTCGTACAATGTGCGTTAGGCACACGGGTTGAGTTGAGTACAACATTTCACCCCCAGACAGACAGACGGTCCGAGCGCACCATTAAGTACAACATTGGAGGATATGCTTCACGCTTGCGTTATGGATTTCAGGGGTTCTTGGGATCAGTTGTTGCCACTTGCGGAGTTTGCCTACAACAACAGCTATCAGTCGAGCATTCAGATGGCTCCCTATGAGGCATTATACGGGAGGCGATGCCATTCACCAATTGGATGGTTCGAGCCGGGAGAGGCTCGGTTATTGGGTAACGATTTGGTTCTGGATGCCTTGGAAAAGGTTAAGAATATTCAGAATCGACTTCGCACAGCTCAGTCTAGACAGAAGATTTATGTCGACGATAGAGTTCGTGATGTTTCATTCATGGTTGGAGGGAGGGTATTGCTTCGAGTTTCAGCCATGAAGGGTATGATGAGGTTCGGAAAGAAGGACAAGTTGAGCCCTAGGTACATTGGACCCTTTGAGATTCTTGCGAGAGTGGTTGAGGTGGCCTATAGACTTGCATTGCCACCTAGTTTGCCAGCAGTCCATTCGGTCTTCCATATGTCCATGCTCCGGAAGTATCATGTTGATCTGTCCCATGTGTTAGATTCCAGCTCAGTCCAATTGGACAAGGATTTGACTTATGAGGAGGAGTCGGTAGCCATTCTAGTCCGACAAGTCCCGAAGTTGAGTCTAAGAGTTATCCATCAGTTCGAGTGTAGTGGAGAGGTCAGCCGATCAAGGCAGCCACGTGGGAGTCTGAGTCGGACATTTGTATTAGAGATGGATAATGTGATGACCTGATAGGTCACTTTGAGTTTTAACCTTCATTTTTGTATTTCGAGACTTCTAATATCTCCGTTTAGCCTTCTCGATTTGCGTGCATAATCCGTTCCTTTTCCGAAAAATATTTATTTGCAAAATCGAAGAAAATGTGAAATTTTGCCTTAAAACTCATTTGAGTTGACTACGGCAAACATTTTGTGTAAACGAACCAGGATCAGTATTTTGACGGTCCTAGTGGGTCCGTATCCTGATTTGGGACTTGAGTGTATGTCCAAAATCGAATTTGGAAGTCCTTAACTTGAATTAACGTAATTTGTTGAAAACTAGTCATTTGAAGGCTAAAAGAATTCCTAAGTATGACCGTAGGTTGACTTTGTTACTACCAGGTTCAAATATTGGTTCCAGAACTTGGTATAGGTTCATTTCACTACTTATGACTTGTCTGCAAAATTTGGTGCAAAACAGAGTTGATTTGACGTGATTCGGGTGCCCAGTTGTAAATTTGCATGTTCTTGAGTTTCTTTGAAATATCATTCATTTTGATGTTTAATTCATAGTTCTAGGTGTTATTTTGGTGTTTTGATCATGCGAGCAAGTTCGTATGATGTTATTACACTTGTGTGCATGTTTGGTCTGGAGCCGCAAGGGCTCGGTTGAGTTTCGGACGCGTAGCGGAGTGTTTGATAGAGTTAGGAGTCTTCTGGTTGTTTTGCACATGCCTCAATTCTCGCATTTGCGAGCGTAGGATCGCATTTGCGATCTGTTGCGGCCAAACGTACATGCAAGTATACGCGGTCATCAAGTAATAAAATGATAAGAGACTATCGAACCTACGAGGACTTGTTATCAACCATTAACTAGATCAAACTATCCTAATTATCTGAACAAGGATTAAACTCAAAAATATTGATGCTAAAATAATTAAACTAAAAAGAAAATAACTAATAAACTTTAAACAGAGGAAGAGCAGATTTTTATATTATCAATGTGATGAAAACGATCTAGGGTTATGGGCTATCTAACGTTCCTATTGGCTAACTAATTTATTTAATTTATTGGTTAACAGGGTTAATATTGCTCATAAGAATCTGTCGAATTCTTATTCGCCTATTTAAGCTAACCTAACACCTATATGTCTATTGAATTAGAACTAACAAGAGCGCATTTATTATTCCTATAAATCAACCAAGCGAGGGAATTACAAAGTTTAGCTCCACATAGACATAGTAGCCAAATAACAAATCATACAAAGAAATATAAAAATTACTAAGTTGGTGGAAGAAGATGAAATCTGGCCTCCATGGCGGCTCCTTGCTCTCCCTAGGTCGAATCCCTTCAAAAAGTAAGTTTGATGCCCTAAAAGAGTCATTTTTGACTTATATATTACGTACAAAAGTCGTGGGCCAAAGTTTCCCTTTTCCTTTTCTGAATCAGCTTCAGGGATTGATGTTGGGGTGGATACTTCGCGTCCGCCTCAGCTTCAACTTCTCAACATCGTATGCTGGGGTGTCGGGATGCAAAGCATCCACCCTCTGTTCCTTCATCTCTGTTGTGCCCAGGTGTGGATGCTAAGGTGGATGTCTTCTCCCGACTTCACTGCTAAGGGTAAACCAAATACACTTTTTTTCTAGGTTGGATGCGACGCTTCCACCCTCTTCTATTATAGCTGGAGCACATTTTCTTCATATTTTTGCACTCCAAACATCCTAAATCATCACACACAACTCAATTAATCATTACACCAATAATTAACACATATTGGGCATCTTAAAGATCAAGTAGCACCAAAAAGTGGTTAAAACATGAGTAAAGTAATATTAAAACATATAGAAATATGCCCAACATCACCACCCCATACTTAAACCTTTGTTTGTCCTCGAACAAACCACCACTATAGTAGACGAAACAAAATTAAGCTCCTATCATTCAAAGCACACCACACCTATAACCATGGTTGATAGAAACAATTAATCTCTAGCATATGCATTCAACACACACTTCCCTTTAAATTATGCCATATTTCAAAAATATTCTAAACAGAAGCAACATGCTCTTTACAAGCCTAGTCTCAAAACCCGACTCAATGTCACAATGCACTCATGGCTTGAACACCCAACATCATAGAGAAGTCTAATAACGTAACCATCCCTCGTGAAACCATGTGCCCTCACAACAAAATCAAGGAGAGTGATTTGAATCCACACATTTGAATCTCATAATCAAATATAATTTAAGGACCTCGCATATATCAAAAAAATCACTCACTCTCATAAAGAAGTCACATGCATACAATTGGTACCATATGTTTGCCCATAATGTAAATCCCTACTAATGTAAGGTCGCTCGATCTAAAATTAATTAGGACCTTTTCATGGTTGTAATGTGGGCTAAGGGACGAGTAGGATATATTTAGGAATAGTGGCTCACCCTCCTAAGCACTTTAACACATCAAAAATTTAACTTTTAAGCGCAAATATTTCAATCCCAACTTCAATTTCACAACTAAAATCACCCCCAAAAATGTTCCATCTTTCTTTAAGTACTACTTTAGTTTATACCCCACTAGCAAGAACAAGATGTTAATTTATTTATCTACATTTTTTTCTTTTTCTTTCAATAATAGTTTTTTCTTCTTTTATAATTTCCGCTAGTGGTGTATTCCTTTATAAAATAAGTGCACATTTCTTCCTTTTATTAGTTCTACTCGAAAGCCACCCAAATTCCCTCCTTACTTCTTTTAGCGCTCATTTTATAATTAAAGTGCTTTAAGAGGTTAAAGGATCAAAATAATATCAATTAAGAAAAAAATGGCTATTGGCTTTTGAATGTGGGTGCCAAATAAAAGTCTATAGGCTCAAAAGGGTTTACAAGGGATAGATTTTATTCATGGTAAGCAATAAAGCTCAAAAAGATCAAAGAAAGCTTAAAATCATTTTTCAAATGGAGCATCACCTAAACTTTCGCGAAACTCACATATTGGGCAAGTTCTAGACACAAGTATAATACATGGACTACACAAAAACCTTACCACACATGGCACATGACTCAGTAAGGACGGTCCCATTCCGACTCTCAACAAATGCAAGTATTCACGGAGCCACAAGATATTAATCATTAAGCACAAACTGAACATAAGTCAAGTAAATGAGACAGAGGCGTCAATAACATGTTATCCAGTCTGTACAGGCATCATAGACAATTTCAAAATATAGGCAAGATACTACATATGCCAAAGCCTAAATATGCTACTATCAAACAAGTCAAGGGCGCCTAGAAATCTCATCTTTCTTCCATTTATTCCCTAAAGTCTAACCTACTCTAAAAGTAGAAAAACTACTACCCGGTTCAAACTACATCCCATGAAAAAGAATCGGGGCACAAAGAAAAATCACGGGAGATTATTACTCCTAAAAAATAAAAAGATATACATTTGGATTTTTTCTATTTTTAAAATTTTTTGTTTAGACTTTAATCCCTCAAGAAAATTGCCCAAGAGATCCATCATCGGGAAAAGTCCAAATTATTTCAAACTTTATTTTTTTGATTTTTCACATTTAAAAATAAATACAAATTAAGCTACTAAAACTACTACTACTACTATACTACACCATTAATTCTACTAACTATGCTATTAAAAATAAGAAGCTAGCTAACAATAAAAAGATAAGAAACTAACAATATACTAATATAATACTATACAAACAGAAAATCTTCCACCCCATACTTAAAAGAGTGCAGTATCCCAAAGCACAAATAAAGTAAAAATAACAAGAGTGGACAAGAAACTCCCGGAAAGGCCGAAGCAATAGCAACTCACGGGGTACTCAGACTTCTCCCAAGGATAGTACTTTGTGCGGGTACCTCATACTAGTTCCAACCATCTGACTCGCTTTTGCACCTTCCAATGGCTTTTCTTCCTATGCTCATAATCCTATAAAATAAAATAACACTACAAAAATAATACAATAAGAAAAAAAATCAAAACTAAAAGAAAAAAAATCAAAACTAAAAGAAAGCAGTAAAGCTGGGTTACCTCCCAACAAGCGCCTAATTTGCCGTGAACCACTTTTTGCCTCCACCTCGAACTTATGAATTATATCCCTAATAGGGCATCCAACTTTCTGTTTTGCTTCTGGGATGGGGCTACAAGGATAACCAGGCCAAGTAATAAATTTTTCACTATACACTTCTCAGCCTTTAGATGAGGAATGTAATTTTTTCTCCCAGGCACAACAAATTCAAGAATATAGGCACTCTCATCCTCACCCTTTGACTCCCCCATAGGCTTAGATGACTCGATTTCTATGTTATCATCCAAACACAATGTTGAAAAATGTATGGAATGAGGACCAATACACCCTAACTCTAGCATTGTATTACTCTTTACATTCTCATATTTACATATACTAGAGTCTGCAAAAGATATGTTATCTACTCTCTCACATGACTCTAGAGCACCCTTCTCAACATTGGCACCATCAAGGGAAATATGGTCTAATGATTGATATTCTCGTTTTAACTCCTCAATTTATTCTAGAAGATTTTTTTCAGCTTCACACAACTCATCATTAAATTGTTGGGCGTTGAACGCATCAACCTTTGCACTCAAATCTACATCCAAGTTGTGCAAAGCCAAGCCAAACTTGTCAATTTCATGTGCAAGATCAACTTTCTCTTTAGACCAATCATTCACCAATGTTGTTAAAAGACAACGTCGTTCCGTATATTTGCTTAATCGGGAATATTCGTCCCAATACCAACCCTTAATCTCATATTCAAATTTAGACCTCCCAGAGTTCAGGGCATGACAAGACCAAAAGGATGGGCCATAAAAGTCTTCCGTCAATCAAGCGTCTTCATCAATAACCTTACCTCCGGATACTTAATCCCCAGGTGTCATGTTGAGAGAACTAGAAACACACTAAGAGAAAAGTCAAATAGTTATAAAAATAACAATATTTACAAAAAGGAAAAAAACTTGTAAAGATAAAAGTAAAAGTCTAATCTAGAAAATAAGCTAATTCTAAGTCCATGGCAACGGCGCCAAAAAACTTGTTGCGACCAAACACACTCATGCGAGTATACGTGGTCATCAAGTAATAGAGTAATGAGTAGAGTATCGTTCCCACGAAGACTTATGATTAACTTTTGACTGATTCAAACTCAAACAACTTATCGATTCAAGAGATTTCTCACAAAATATGTAATTGACTAATTTATTATCTAAAAACTATCAAGCAATGAAATAACTAGAAATCAACCACAACACCTAAGCAATTTCGGATAATAATCAGTAAGGGAGGATATTCCAGGATCATAGGTTAGCTAACAATTATGTTGCGTTCTTGGCTTAAAATGACTAATTGATTTATCTGGATTGTTGATTGACAGGGTTAATATTACTAATAAGAATCTGTCGAGTTCTTACTTGCCTATTCAAGCTAACTTAATGCGTATATGTCTATAGAATTAAGATTAACAAAAATGCATTTACACTTCCTGTAATTCAATCAAGCAAAGCAATTAGGTATATTTCTATCCTAATTGAGAATCTGTTCCCCGATGCCCGAGTTCAAGAACTTACTCTATTTAATTCTATATGCAATCTATAATTCTCACTTTCGAGTTCAACTCTAGATTCGTAGATAGTATTTCACTGTTAGCTACTCAGCAAAATAACTAAAACCAGAATTAAATAAACAACCCAATATGATAAAATAAAATTCGTCAATTCAAACTTCAAACGTCAACATTCATATAGCACCCATGATCCCAGAATAATAGGGTTCTTAGCCACGCATGTTCATGGTAACAATCTCAAGTAATTCCCAAGAATACATAAAAATCAATAAAAGAAGGAAAAAGTAAGGACTCAAGACGAATTCCAGGGTTTTCAAGCTTTGTAATGGCTTTTTTACGCTTCCCAATGTGTTAGATAACCTAAAAGAGGCGTTTTTGGCTTATATATTGCGTAGAAAAGTCGTGAGCCGAAGTTCTCCTTCTCCTAATCCGACTCATCTTCAGGGATGCTAGGGTGGATGCTTTGCATCCGCCTTAGCTTCAACTTCTCAGCATCGCATGTTGGGGTAGATGCTTCGCATCCACCCTCTGTTCCTTCATCTTTGTTGTGCCTAGGTGCAAATGCTAAGGTGGATGTCTTCTCCCGACTTCACTGCTAAGGGTGCACCAAATATACTTTTTCCTAGGTTGGATGCGACGCATCCACTCTCTTCTCCTATAGCTGGAGCACCTTTTCTTCATATTTTTGCACTCCAAATATCCTAAATTATCACACACAACTCAATTAATCATAACACCAATAATTATCAGATGTTGGGTACCTTAAAGATCAAATAGAACCAAAAAGCGGTTAAAACATGAGTAAAGTAATATTAAAACATATAGAAATATGCCCAACATCACGATCGTAGGAGGAACTCTGTCAGGTTCGTATTTGCGAATAGTTTCTTCGCATTTGCGATAGGGTGCTGGGATGCGCTGGTTCGCATTTGTGATCGAAGTGGTCGTATTTGCGATTGTCCCATGTTCGCATTTGCGATGGTAGCAGAGATGTGGGATCTTCGCATTTGTGGGGTTCGTATTTGCGAACCACAAGTCGCATTTGCGACATCTACACCTGGACAAAAAGCTGAGAAAACGGGATTTAGCTCATTTCTTACAAACTCTCAACCCTAAACACCCTAGAGGCGATTTTCTAAGAGGATTTCTTCCCAAAAATATTGGTAAGCAACTTTAATCTACTTCTTTTCAATTACCCATTACATTCTGTTCCACCCTATTTTGCACTAATCAAGACAGGATTTAACTTGTGGTTTCTCTGTTGTTGATGAAAGACAGTCGCCACTTAATGTTTGATGGTATACTAGCGTACCTATTTAATTACTAAGTCATGTTCTTTACGGGTCTTCTAACCAATGAGATTATGGGTAAGGGTTCTTATTATTCTAAGGGAAAGGTATTAGGCACCCCTTAAAATCTACCTGAGGTAGCTCCTTAGGATTTAGACTAAGTTTGAGATCAACTATTTGTAAAAAGCTTTGATTATTAATAAGGAAGGCTGCTTACTGTATACCTAAGGATGATATTGAGAGAAAGAATGCGGAGTCCTAAAGGGATATGAATTTATGAAAGGGTTCATAAGAGATGTTAAAAGAGTTTTGAAATTGATACATAAGTGGTCTAAATTTTATAAGCTTATGAAAAGAGATTGAGTTATGAAAATACTTTGATTTGGGGGATGATTATTTACATAATGCTAAAAGGATGTTTGTGAGAAAGCATATCTAGAATTTACCTTAGATACAAGTGTTTTCAACATTAAATCTAGGATTTTCATGGTAAAGATTATGGATTTGGGTAGAATTGGGGGTTTTTGTAAAATTGAGATTTAGACCTCAAATTAAGGTCAGATTTTGAAACTAATCACATAATCGGGCTCGGGGTGAATGGGTAATTAGAGATTGATCCGAATCTCGGATTTTGATCAAGCGGGCCCGGGGTTGACTTTTGTTGACTTTTTGGGAAAAGAGTAAAGATCTTTATTTTATATATTGTAATTGATTTTTCTAGCATAGTTTGATGTTATTAAGTAGATTTTGGTTAGATTCGATTGATTTGGAGGCGGAATTTAGAGAAAAGTCCCCAGTTGAGATTTGATTTGATTGCGGAGCGAGGTAAGTGTTGGGTCTAACCTTGATTTGAGGAAATTAGGAACCCTTAAACTATATGTTATATGAATTACGTGTGTAATAGTGTATATGAAAGGTGACGAGTGTATATACACCATCAAAATAATTATTTCCATGCTTCCCGTATTTTATTAATTATCTTATTCCATATCTTAACTGTTATATGCTTTAATTGCTTTATATGCCATACTTGTTACTTGTCATTAATTACTCTTGTATTGAAATATTCATTTCTTTCATGATTCCATGATTAATTGCTACTTGTCTTAATTGTCTTACCTGTAAACTTTAATTTCATATATTTGGCTTGTCTTGTTGCTTTTGTATTAATGTAGTATTTCTTGATTTGGTACGGGGTTCCTTTATTGCCTTGCTTTCATATTCTTTAATCATAGAGATTCTTGTGAATTGAGTTATTAAATTGATTACATTTATTAATTTTGTTTATGGATTGAGTTGCACACCGCAACGGTTGTAATATGGTGGAATAAGGGAGGATTTGATATTGATATGGTGGGATCGGGTTGCACGCTGAATGAATTTTATTTGTGATTTTGATATGGTGAAATAAGGGAGGATTGTGTTTGTATGGTGGGATTGGGTTGTGTGACGCAATAGATTGCGTGTGTTGTACTCATTATTGCATTGTGTTAGATTTATGAGATTTTGAGTACTGACATTTCTGGATTCACTGATTCCGAGGATTGAGTTTGTTTTCATCAGTTAACTGCTTTGTCGTTATTTCTTGTCTTCCTTTCCTATTGTTATTATTATTATTATTATTATTATTATTATTATTATTATTATACTGCGTACAAGTTATTGTAAGTGACTAGCTTTAGCCTCGCCACTATTTCGTTAAGGTTAGGCTCGACACTTATAGAGTACATGGGGTCGGTTGTACTCATACTACACTATGCACTTCTTGTGCAGATTTTGGAGTTAGTCCTAGGGACATTCAGTAGATTGCTCGGATTGATTTCTTGGCGGAGACTTAAGGCAAATATGCACATCGTTCGCAGCCCTGAAGTCCCCTTATACATCATTCTAGCTGTTTACTTTATTTCAGACAGTTATGCTTTCATTCAGGCTTTTATTTGTAGCACTCTAGTCGCTCCTGTACTTGTGACACCAGTTATGGGACTGTATCTGTATATCGTTGTTATTGTAGTTTGCTCACTTTATTTTATTTTATCCAGTTTCGTGGTTATCATTTGATTTGAATTGTTTAAAAATAGCTAAAAATTATTCTAACGTTGGCTTGCCTAGCAAATGAAATGTTAGGCGTCATCACGATCTCGAGAGTGGAAATTCCGGGTAGTGACAGCGCGAGCGAGTTCATATGATGTATTACACTTACGTGCATGTTTGGTTTGGAGCCTGAGGGGCTCGGGTGAGTTTTAGATATGCTACGGACCATTTTTGACTTAAGAGATTGCTGGTTTCAGCTGTTTCTGGTGTCCGAGGTTTTGTACTTCGTGATCGCGAAGCTACTCTCACGATCGCGAAGGGAAAATTAGGGCTGGGGGCTGATTGTTCATCGCGAACGCGAGGGACCAGTCGTGAACGCGAAGTGGAGGGGGATTTACCCTTCGCGAACGCGATGAGCCTCACGCGAACTCAGTTCATTGGGGTGACATGGGGGAGAGTCAGAGGTTCGTCTTCGTTAATGCGACCACAGGATCGCGAATGCAAAGGCTTGGTAGAGGATTCTTTCGCGATCGCGAAGCTGGACTCGCGAACGCGTAGGCCATTTTAGACGTTGTTCTTTGCCAACACGTCAGGTGCTTCGCGAACGCGAAGAACACCTAACGCCCATGTATTAAAGCATTCCAAAATCGAGATTTTCGTCATATTTCACCATTTTCAAGTTAGAGCTGGGCATAGAGGCGATTTTGAAGAGGTTTTTCATCTCAGCTTCATTGGTTAGTAGATTTTAACTTGTTTTATTATATTTCCATAAACGCCCATTGATTTTAACCTTTAATCTATGACTTTTTATGATAAAGATTAGGGATTTAGGTAGAAATTGAAAATTTTGAGAAATTGAGATTTAAACCTCAAATTGAGGTCGGATTTCGAAACTAATTACATAACCGGGCTCGAGGGTGAATGGGTAATTGAGTTTTGGTCCGAATCTCGAGTTTTGACCAACGGGCCAGGGGTTAATATTTGTTAACTTTTTCAAAAATCATTAAAGATTGAATCTTTTTTCCTCGTGGGTAGTTTCTAAAGCCTATTTTGAATTATTTAAACTATATTTGGTTAGATTTGATTGGTGTGGAGGGTAATTCTAAAGGAAAAGCCGCAGTTGAGCATTGATTTGGTTGCGGTGTGAGGTAAGTGTCGTGGTTAACCTTGACTTGAGGGATTAGGATTTGTTGGTTTATTTGCTATGTGATTTATGTATGGGGACGGCGTATATGTGAGGTGACGAGTATATATATGTTGTCATTGGGTTAAAGCATGCGGGTAAAAATTATTTCTTTGTGTTAAGTTGTTTCATTGACTATGTTTTCCATGTTTAGGTTAGAATATTACTTCTTTAATTATCCGTCTCATATTTATTATTTATTTTAATGATGTTGAAAATTCTGAAAGTGGAGTTTGTTATCATGCCACTATAATTGAAGTAAAATTGCTTCCCACCTTGCATTGTTAATTCGGATTTGTATTGATCCTTGGTGAGGAAGAGTAAAAAGCACGAAGGGTGTTGTCGTGCCTTGTTTGCATACACATTATTTATACGAGAAATTGAGAGAATTAAAGCACGAAGGGTGATGCCGTGCCATTGACTGATTATTATCATTTATCACATCATTTGAGGAAGAGAGTAAAAGCATGAAGGGTGATGTCGTGCCATTTTATTTATAATATTATATGGTGAGGATGAGAGTAAAAGCACGAAAGGTGATGCCGTGCCATTTTTATTTCATTATCTTATTTGATTTCCGAATTGGTAATTTACTTGGTTACATTGTTGCTTATTTTCGGAAGTTGCTATTTGGTGATTTCGTACTTGCCGTTCTTATGATAGTTCCCGTTTCTCATGCCCCCTCCCAGTTAATGTTTTAATTACTCTACCTGTTATTTTGTTGCTCTATGTATATATCCGTACAGGTTTCAAGTAGGTGTCTTGTCATAGCCTTGTCACTATCTCGTCGAGGTTAGGCTCGACATTTACGGAGTACATTGGGTCGGTTGTACTCACGCTACACTTCTGCACTTCTTGTATAGATACTGGTGTTGATCCCAGTGGCGTCTAGTGGTGTTCTGCTCGGATCCAGCTACATCCGGAGACTTGAGGTATAGCCACACAACGTCCGCAGCCCTGAAGTCCCCTTCTTTATCTATTCTACTGTTTATCTAGTCTCAAACAATTGTATTTGCTTCAGACCATATGTGTAGTACTCTAGTTGCTCATGTATTCGTGACTCCAGATTATGGGAGATGTTTAGATATCGTCATATGTATTTTATTATTCCATTTCAGACTATTTTGGTTTATTTTTATTAATGTTTTATTTTGAATTGTTAAAATTTATTAAATAATCTAGCTAACGTTGGCTTGTCTAGCAAATGAACGAATCCGATGATGGAATTTCGGGTCGTGACACTCTACCTATTGCATATATCCGCCTCTGTTTGATATTAAGTGTTACATAGTTAAAGGCCAATTTCACCAAGTGGTATAAAACAAAGATAAGACTTCCAAGATACAGAATCTAAACAAATGACACTTTCCCTTTTTCCCCATTGCGTACAGCTTCAGCCCCACAAGAAACAATTTACACTGATCATGGCATTTTGACAAGCCATATATTTCTTCGTCGCTCAATATTTGTTGGGTGTTTATCAAGGTTTGGAATGCGAAATAATAAATTAGTTTTATCACCTATTTTACTGTTGGATTTTTTGGCCTTTTTTCTTCCTATATATGTGAATTGAAAGATTATTTTCGATGACCTAGTCAACTTTTGCGCTAAAATCCACTAATATCGAGACATAAAAAAGATGACCTTGTTTTAGGTCATAAATAAGACGTGAGAAAAAGAGAGGTGCAGTAGTTTTTGAAGCTTTAAGAGAAGGAACATAACGTTCTATTAGTGCTACAATATTTCTTACAAACATGCGTTATGAAATACGTTCTATCAACGGGCATGCAAAACATAGAACAACTAGTCCATTTTTATTAACAGGAGTATGTAACTTTTACATTCTTTCCTTTTCTTTTCCTTTTTTGTTTTGCTTTTGAGAATAAGAAAAGTAGAATAATTTACAAACCTCAAGTCGTGTAGGAAAATCCCTCCTCCAGTACTATTGAACTGGGTGAATATTTCTCATCTAAAATTTTAAGTTTTTTTTTTTTTTTAGATAGTAGTGAGATCACTAACAGCTCTAATACCATGTTAAACTATGTAATCACCTCATTTACAATTTTATTACTTCTTCCGTTTTAATTTATATAACACTCTCTTTTTATTAGTTTGTACTAAAAGAATTGACACAATTCTATATTAAAAATAATTTAATTTTAAATTTTTATTTTGCTTATTTTATTTTTAATGAGAAACTTTTATGTATAGCCATACAAATGTTGTGGCCCTCACAAGCTTTTATTATCACAAGTTTCAAAAGTTTTTTATCTTAAATTCTGTGTCGAATCAAATTATATCACATGAATTGAAACGAAGGGCTATAAAATTAAAGAGAGTGTAGAAAACAGTATATGAAATTTTCACCTTGTACGCTATAATTTACAGTACTTAATTGTACTACATTATATTTTACCAGCAGTAATTTTTTTTCCCCATATATATGCAGTGGCTTTCGTGATTGGTATCTGTCTTGATCAACAGTAGGGCAAGAAACGGCTCAATGATACTTTTAACATCGTATGATATTGTCTTCTTTGAGGCAAGCTTGCACGATTTTCTCTAAAAGATCTCACACCATTAAGAGATTCATATATTTTATATGTAGCTAGGCTCCAATCTTTTTAGCTATCAATATGAAACTTTATTCACACAAACAACAATCTCCCCGTCGAACTAAGTTCTACGTGGCCCACTACCACGATCCACAGATCTCCCCTTTGAACCAGTTCTACATGACTTATTACCACGATTCACGGGTCAATTTTTGAGATTCACTGTGAGTCATCCATATTTTTAGAGTATTTATGGCAACCGAAGCCGGCAACTAGCTTCTATTTGTGTGCGCATCTCCAAGCTCGTAAGGGTAAGCAAATCGAACACGCGCCATCATTCAACCATTACCATACTCGTCTTGCCGAACCTGGGCTCTAATACCAGTTGTTGGGCTAAAACGGCTTAATAATATTTATAACATGATGTGATATTATTAGCTTTAGGCCAAACCGACATTGTTTTCTCCAAACGGCCTCACACCATTAAGAAACTCATACATCTTTTATGTAAGCTCCTAATCTTTTGAGCTACGGCTTTATTCACATGCCCAACAAATTGAATATTGGTAACCTCCAAGGCACATGCAGAATGCAAGGGAAAGAAGACATTGTCCCACCAACCGATCCATGCCATGTGCCTTTTTGCGGAGGATGGCCATCTTAATTAGTTAATTTCACCTCATAAACCAGACCATTATATGATTTGATGTGCCTTCATATTATCATATAGTGGCCATTGACTAATCCTGTAAATCCATCTCTGCATCTTGTCAAAGATCGTGGTTTCAGAAAAAAGTGATTTTCATGTTCAAAACATGAGAAGTTACATGCACTTAATTAAAGTTTACAAGAAAAAAAAAAATACATAATGTATGCGAAAACGCGCAACTTGTTCTCAGATTAAGAAATTTTTCAATTCCTAAGGTGATGCAATTCTCCTTTGAGTCAGTGAAGTGTTGTAGTAACGTTGAAGCTTTATGTGCTATATTGTCGAGCGAAGGACACTCCCCTTCTTTGTTAGAGCAGTCAAATGAGTTCTGAATGAATTAGCACTTTGATAATGGCTTTTTTGTTTCGGTAATGCATGTCATAATCCATAGATAGAAAGTTTTATGATGAAAAACTACCATGTTAAGTTTTGAGAGAAATATAATTTTTTTCGTTCAATTAATTAATTTTGCATGTGTTGAGTAATGCTAGAAGCTAGATGGTCAAATCATACTATGCTAGTCCCATCTCTTTTTGAGATCATAAATTCATAATACACATTTGTGGAACTACAGCCACATTTTAAGTCTACGATGAAGCTTTACAGGGAGGAATACAATGCTTCAATTCATTTGACGGTTAGTGGCATGTCTGATTGCAGCCAATGGTAAAGTTAAAGGAGAGAACAATCCCCACATTCCCCTCTAGGCTTTTTTTATGACTAAGTTTGCTTTGGATTCTCTCAAAAGCTTAGCTATCAACTTATCATGTTTCTATGAGGTGGGCAAGTTTTGCATTTGGTACGTTTATTCCTCTAGAGGTGGGTCTTTTCTTTTGGTCCCTTTCACTTATTCCTATCTTCCACTATCATTATTCTTACTATGAATGCATTAAGAAGAATTCCAACGCACAATACAAAACAAGTAATTCTTTGATCCGTTGTATCCTGGCAATGTAGATTGGAGTTGCATTTTAGCATGTCATATTTTAGAAGTCAGTAGCGTAAGCACTATTTTGCGTAGTTAGTATCGACCTAATCGAATCACTTGATTTTGTGGAATAAATTTACTTTGAGAATCCGATGACCTTTCCCCAAAAGCTAGTCAATAATGCGCTAGCTAGCTAGCTAGCAAGTGGGACATCTCCCTTTTCCCAAAAGGCAAGGCACGTTTGTTAGATCTTTTTCTTTTCTTTTTTTGAGCTAATAATTAATATGTGCAAGAAGGATGCAGCAGACATGTCTTTATATGTTGAAAGGTGGTCTTAGCCAAAAGGCATGGGTCAAATTTCTACCTAACTATTTGTGTAGATAGTGGCTTTAATGACCCAATCATTTTCCATAAAGTCGTTTCTTCTATTTGGATTGGATGAGTGCACGTCACTGAAAGTAGAAGATGATTAGAGCCATATCTTTTTCTTGATCTAGCCTTTTTCTGTCCATGCCATAATCTTTATCTTGTTCATAGTCGAAACTTTTCAAAGCATATTGACCCACAAAGCTAGCATGAATTGTTACATATTCTCCCTCCATGTAGGTGTTTAACCTAAAAATTAGATTTGAAGGTGAAAGCAATAAATTTTGTATTTTAAGGTACTAACAACCGATTTAATTCATTTTTTTAAAAATAAAAACAACAAGAATATAAACAAATGAGTGAAATAGTAATAAATAATGTAAAAGAAAAGAGAATTCTTATTGATGAATATAACTCCTCTTTTGTGTCAATTGGATCATGAATTGCTAGAAATAAGATGCTATAATTACGAGAATAGTTAAGTGATTTTTTTGATGGATGCAATGTAAGGAATATGGGTTTAAATTGTAAATCTATTCGTAACTAATTGTCTCTCTATATCCACATGTTACAATCATTTATTGCATTTATTGTGCGTTACATGATCAATTCATAATTGATGGCATAATAATAAAAAAAATTATGTGTATTAACTAATTCTCTCTTTATTCATAATTACGAATGTTTGTCCATACCAGATTTAGTGCAATTCACTTATGATCAGTTCCGAGATTAATAGTTACGGTAATAATATATTTAGTTTTGAGTGTTCCTTACACGTCATTTTTTACCTTTTTTTCATAACTTTACTAATACGTGTTGTTATTTAATTGGTACACGTAGAGAGTTTATTTTTCACCAATACAAATAGTTCCCTCCCCCTTCCTTCCCACTTTTCGGATAATCTCAATTGATTATTCGGGAAGTAATAAAGAATTTATGATGGAATTTTTTGCCGCCTCTTCCCGAGATTATAATGACGTGCTGAAGATGCGAAAGGACATGCACCACCTTCATTTAATGCTCGATACACATGGCACAATATGATTGGTTCTGCGTTGTAGTAGTTTTTTGGCACTAGCGGCTCAGTGGCTTCGAAGTGACTCCCATGATGACGGATCTTAATAATGTAATCACCTCCTATAAATACGAAACCAAAAACCCTCAAACATTTCTTCTATATTCCCTTACGTTTGTCTTCTTCCTTGCATTCCCTTCTGCTCTTTCGCTTTTCACTACTCGTTATCTTCTTCATCACTATAATGGCTTCTCAACCTTCTGCTTTCTCTAACTCCGCAGTATCTCCGTCTCGTACTGTCATAGTCGACAAACTACCATACATAGAGGTCCTTGTTAGGTCTAGAAGAAGATGGGGAAGACTCTGTAGCCTTGGCTCTTTGGCGAGCAGAGGCGGTGCTACTTCCACTAAGGGAAGTTCCTCCACTACCAAAACTTCTTCTAATAGCAAGAAGAAAACAAAGCAAAAGATACCTTAGAATCTTTAGTTGAGTCTTTGATTCTGAAATTATACCCCAAGAATTCAACTTCAAAGTCGATTGCACCGAGTGGAATAAGAAGGTAAACCAAAAGGGTGGTTGTAACAACGCAGCTGGCAATTACCCTTCCCTTATCAAATCTGGCCATCTCCCTATTATTCGGAAAGATTGTCGTATGTGATCTAGGTTTTCAAATGAAGCTCCTCGTGAAGACGAACGAATAACTAGATATCGTGAAGGTTATTCATTCATGTATACTTACCCATTCACTCTCAGGTTCCTACGTACAATAGATTTGGTGATTGAAGAGTTCTATTGTCACTTAAATGTCTGCTAGCTCAAATAGACCTGATAGTTTGGAGGGTAGTAGCTTGTCTCCGCTACTTATCAAATTTACTCTCGGTAAATTTCACCTTTTGCCATCTTCTTCAATTATATTCTCCCAAATATTCTCCCGAGGATGATCACGATTGTGGATGATACTGCATGTGTCTGGTTGTTCCTACCCATGAGTTGGTCGAACCCGATAATCATCCATTTCCATAGAAATAGAATTACATCCAGGAGTCTTCTTTAACTCTTTTAAATTGCATTTCTTCAATTTTTGTAATTGTCTATAACGAACAATTTTTTTTGTGTGCAGCTACCCTGGAAGTATTCGGAGAAGTTTTAGATTTTTATATTTGGGTCTCAACAATGATGTCCTCTGCTCTGTCACGGCCTAAAATTCCTACCTTCGGGACCGTGATGGTGCTTAACATTTCACTCGCTAGTCAAGCCAACGTTAGAGAAATTCTTAAACCAATTTCTTAAAATAGTTCAAATAAATAAACTAATTAAACTGAGATGAAACTAAAATGAAGTACGAAGTAGCATAATAACTAGCATATCTAAATACAACCCGGATATGGAGTCACAAGTACACGAGCTTTTAGAGGTTCTACAAATAGAGTCTGAAATAAATATAATTGTTTCGAATGAAATGAACAGTAAATAAGGAAAGAGGAAGGGAACTTCAAGGTCTGCTGACGCCAGCAAATCTACCTCGAGTCTCCAAATATGCCAATGCGAGCTAATGTACCACACGTACAGCTGGGACCGGTACCAAAGTCAGCACAAGAAGTGCAGAGTATAGTATGAGTACAACCGACCCAATGTACTCTATAAGTGTCAAGCCTAACCTCGGTGAGGTAGTGACGAGGTTATGACAAGACACCCACACAATTAAACCTGTACAAACGAAGATATACGTGCAACATAACAACAAATAGAGATTAAACACGTACGATTGAGAGGGAACATGCGAAAGGGGTACAAGATACGGTAACTACAACAGGAAATGACAACATGAGATAGTCAAATAAACCATCAACCAATGAAAATGGATAAACATAATGAATAAAGATGGCACGACATCACCCATCGTGCTTTTACTCTCAACCTCACCATAAAATAATAATAGTTGCACGGCACCACCCTTCGTGTTTTTACTTTCAACCTCACCATGAAATAATAATAATGGCACGACATCACCCTTCGTGTTTTTACTTTTAACCTCTCCATGAAACGATAAATACGGCATGGCACCACCCTTCGTGCTTTAACTCTTTTTCTCACCATGTATTAATCAGTAAATGAAGCAATAAACGATACGGCATCACCCTTCGTGTTTAAACACTCTCCCTTACCATGTAGCAATGAATATAAACATTTGGGCGATAGAATAAGCAAGAATAAACTTTACGTCAACAATTGTTCCAAAATACCGAACCTTAACTTCAAAAAAAATACTCAATCATCACAAATAGTTCATAAATGCGGAAAGAACGATCAATTAAGTAATAAACTAGTCTAAGCATTGATATCATAATCAATGAAGACAATAAATTACAAGGAAACAAGTCTCACCCGCATGCTTTAACCCAAAAACAACGCATATGT
Source organism: Nicotiana tomentosiformis (assembly GCF_000390325.3). Classification (NCBI taxonomy): domain Eukaryota; kingdom Viridiplantae; phylum Streptophyta; class Magnoliopsida; order Solanales; family Solanaceae; genus Nicotiana; species Nicotiana tomentosiformis. Next base: position 20,932,783 of record NC_090819.1, read on the forward strand.
ACTCATCACCTCACATATACGTTGTACCCACACATGTAAACACGTAAAAAAAATAGGCAAACAAGTCCTAATCCCTCAAGTCAAGGTTAACCACGACTCTTACCTCGCTCCATAATCGACTCAAAGTCCAACCACGGCCTTGTCTTTCGAACAAGCCTCCAAACCAATCAAATCTAGCAAATTATTAACCAAACGATTCAAAATAAGCCTTAGGAACTACCCTGGAATGAAAGAGGTTTAATTTAGGTCATTATTGAAAAAGTCAACAAAAGTCAACCTCGGGCCCTCTTGGTCAAAACCCGAAATTCTGACCAAAACCCGATTACCCATTCACCCCGAGCCCGGTTATGCAATTTGTTTCAAAATCCGACCTCAATTCGAGGTTTAAATTCCAATTTTACAAAAATTCTTAATTCTACCCAAATCCCCATTTTCTACCATGAAAATCCTAGATTTAAGGCTGAAATCTTATGAAATATAGTGGGTAATCGAAAGAAAGTAGGTTAGAGTCACTTACCAATGAATTGAGGAAGAAACGCTCTTGGGAAAATCGCCTCTAAGGTTTTTAGGGTTGAAAATTTGAAAGAATGAACCAAAATCCTGTCTAACTTAGCTTTTGACCAGGCGCAGATGTCGCAAATGCGAGAGTTTCTTCGGAAATGTGAAACAACCCACAACTATGCTATCATCGCATTTGCGATGATTTGTTCGCAAATGCGAACTGGGACTTACCGCAAATGCGACCAAATTGATCGCAAATGCGAACTAGCTTCCCCCCAGTCCCCATCGCAAATGCGAACTGCTTGTTCGCAAATGCGAACCTGCCTCTATCGCAATTGTGGCGGAGTAATCGCAAATGCGAGAAACCAACCCCCAACCCATGCTCGCAAATATGAAGTCTTCTTCGCAAATGCGAGATCTGCAACAGAAACTAGAAGCAAAAAGGCATCAGCTATGATTCTAAGTCCAAATTTACCCCGTAGCCTATCTGAAACTCACCCGAGCCCTCAGGGCTCCAAATCAAACATGCACACAAGTCCAAAAATATCATATGAACTCGCTCGCGTTATCAAAATAATAAAAATAATACCTAGAACTACGAATCAGACACCAAAACGAATGAAATTTTTAATGAAACTTAAGAATTTTCATTTTAATAATCGGACGACCGAATCACGTCAAATCTACTCCGTTTTGCACCAAAATTTACAAACAAGTCATAAATATAGTAATGAACCTATATCAAGCTCCAGACACGGTAGTAACAAAGTCAAACTTCAGCCAAATTCATAAATTCTCTAAACCTTTAAACTTCAAATTTTAGCAAATTGCGATAACTCGAGCTAGGGACCTCCGAATTCGATTTCGGGCATACCCCCAAGTCTCAAATCGCTCAAAATACTGAACCGAGTCCGTTTGCTCAAAATATTGACTGAAGTCAACTCATATGAATTTTTAAGGCACGAATTCATATTTTAATCAGTTTTTCACATAAAAGCCTTCCGGAAAAAACACGGACTGCGTACACGAATCGAGGAAAGCTAAAAGGAGCTATTTGAGGTTTCGAAACACAGAATTTAGGGGTTAAAGCTCTAGATGACCTATCGGGTCATCACATGCTCCCATGGAACAGAATTATGGAAGTCCATTTCCAAGAAAGTTAGATGGAAAGTAAAGACTCATGGTAAGTTTTTGCAAAATAGGCATGTTTCTGCCTTTCCGTTTGTAATTCTTTGTACACATATTATAGGATTTGGATATAGGAACTTTTCCTTCCACATCGACTACTAGACTTGATGTCAGTGTAGCCCAAACACTTATTTTTGTCATGACCCAAAATTCCTCCTTAGGCGTCGTGATGGTAGCTAGTCCCTAGGACTAGGTAAGCCTAACATATAGTGAGTTATTAACATATTTAAGCCAATTAATCATTAAACACGAACCGATAATTGCTATACATAACCAACAACCATCAATAGATGTAAAATATTCCAAGACCGGTAGTACAAGTCATAAGCCTTTCTAAGAGTTACTAAGAATATCAAATACATCACTGTTTCGAATAGAAGTAAACAGTAACAATGTAAAACTCCAGAAGGTGACTCTAAGGCCTGCAAACACGATGGCAGGTATACCTTGAAGTCTCCGTCTCAACTCACAATCAGCTAACTAAAGACCGGCATGCTCAGAGGTACCTGGATCTGTACAAAAATATGCAGCAAGCGTAGCATGAGTACACCACAACAGTACCCAGTAAGTATCAAGACTAACCTCGATTGAGTAGTGACGAGGTACGGTCAAGACACCTACTAGATATAATAACATGTACAAGTATGAATATAAAGCTAACATGGAACAATATCAATATAGAGCTAAGCGTGGAAAGCATAACAATACAACACTAGCAAATGAAAAATAGAAGCAACAATTAGCAACAATGAGTAAACAGGTAATAATGCCGTAAAGTGATCAAAGTACAGTTAAAGTTCCAGTGAAACCAAGTAAGGGAACAAGTAACAACCAAATAATCAACCGTTCTTATACAAGGTTTACCCAAGAATCACCCCGAGATACTACACCTCTCAATCACAATCACGGGTCCCGAATCATGAATCATAATCATTTGGCATCTCGTGCTCACATTACCAATCAAAACCACACGGACAACTCATGTGATGCACGGACAACTCACATGCCAATGCTATTAATGCCTCAGATCTGCACGGATAACTCACGTGCCAATAGTAACAATATCTCATATCCGCACGGACGACTCACGTGCCAACAGTCCAATTCACGCACAGAAGGTAGGTATACAAGGATACGTGTATAAGATCAATAAACAACAAGATTCATACTCCTAGACTGATATAGGTGACATGCTATAGTGTATGCTTGTGCCAGTGTACTATCACAGCTCAAATCAACAGGTAAGATTAGAGACACCGAATAGCACGTTGAAAACAACACAACAAAAACCCGTAATATGCAAGACTCACACAAGATAGTCACACCACCACACAAATATCATAAATGACAATGCCCCCATGCCATCAAAAATCATCCCTGACATAGCCCCCCTTGTCACGCCGCGTACGCAACAATAAAGTAAATGCCCGCCTTGTCTTGCCACACGCGCATAATAATTATCCCACCTTGTCTCGCCACATGCGCAAATCCAACATATATAGCCCTCCTTGTCATGTCGCATGCGCAAATATCAATAATAACATTAGCACGGACAACTCACGTGCAAACACCCCAAATATTCTCTCAAACAATTCCACACGTGCCAAAAATATAACAACACAATATAACAACTTGCATCACGTGTGCTCATATACCACAACGTTTCCATAACAAAAATTCCAATACCACAACATCTCATAGCCCACGACTCAACAACACCAAGTATAACAAGAACAATAATAACGCGAGGGTACGACAAGTAAATCAACATAAGAATTACAACAATACAATGAAACGGAAGAATAAGCTCAACAATGAAAGACATAACAAATAATAATGGCTTCAAGTAAGAGTAATTCAAATATAAGAGAGATAACATGTAACATCGACTTCAAATACAAATAAATTAACAATGGACGAGATAATATGTAAATATGACTTCAAATAAGAATAAATTAACTATGAAGGAGATAACGTGATGATAAAAGATGTAACAACTCCAATTAAAGCATATATGAGTACATTTGGCAATAAAAGATAGAACATGAACCAACAACTTCAATTTAATGTACATAAGAAACCTAATAGTCTAAACCGATCAAATTTCTACATATAAGTCCATGTACACACTCGTCACCTCGTGTACACGTCTTTCACGTAATTCAAATAGTGCAAACAAACCAATCCTTACGGGGTAGTTTCCCCCGCACAAAGTTAGACAAGATACTTACCTCAATTAGGCCAAATAAACACCAAAAAATAGATTTCCCTTTACAATTCACCTCCGCTCGGCTCAAATCTAATCAAAATCAGCTTAATAATATCAAATAATTCAAGACAAATCAATTTCAATAAATAAAGCTATGATCTTTGTACAATTCCTCAAAAGTAAACTCTGGGCCCGCCCGGTCAAAACCTGGGTCCAAGGGTAGATTCCGACTATCCATAACCCCACGAGTCTACTTATGTGTTTTGTTTCAAAATCCGAGTCCAATTCGACTCGTAAAGCCCAAATTATTATTTTTCAAAACATAGACAAATTTCCCAAAATTCCTCTTTCATTCTCATAATTTTGATGTTAAATCTCATGTATAATCATGTAAAATATTTAAAAATTGATCAAAATTACTTACCCAATTATTGTAGATGAAAATCCCTCTTCAAAATCGCCTCTTACCGAGTCTAGAATTTCAAAATATGAAAATGAGACTAAAATCCCAACTTTCATCCATTATGTTCAGGCGTAGGTGTCGCAAATGCGAACCCAGCAAATGCAAAGAATAATCGCAAAAGCGACACTCCTCACACCCCTGCTGATGTTGCAAATGGGACGATATTATCACAAATGCGAAGGTTGAACATATCTCAAAAGCGACCTAGTGATCGCAATTCATAAATGCGAAACTAACAGACTCCAATTATCTTTGCAAATGCGGCTACCTCCTTGCAAATGCGGAGGTTGAAAATGCTAACAAAAATCTCGCATTTACGAGATTAGTAGCACTTGTTCAAACACTAGCAAAAACTAAAACCTTCAAACACTTCGCAACGCGTTCGAAACTCACCCGGGCACTCGGGGCTCCAAACCAAACATCAACACAAGTCTAAAAATATCATATGAACTTGCTCGCGTGATCAAAATATCAAAATAACATCTAGAACCGCGAATCGAACATCAAAATGCATGAAATTAACATTGAAACTCAATAATTTATGTAAACAAAACCACGCGTCAGATTCCTATCAAATCAACTTAGAATGATGTCAAACTTTGCAGACAAGTTCCAAATAACAAAACAAACATACTCAAGGTCCCAAAACCAAAATCCGAACCCGATAACCATAAAGTCAAACCATAGTCAAACCTAAGAAATTTCTAACCTTTAAATTGCCAACCTTTGGCAAAACAAGTCTAATCAACCTAGGGACCTTCGAATTCGATTCCGGGCATACGCCAAAGTCCAAAATCACGATACAAACATACCGGAGTCATCAAAACACCGTTCCATGATCGTTTTCACAAAAGTCAAATCATGGTCAATATTTTCAACGTATGCTTCTAAAATGAGAATCGCTCATCCAAATATATCCGAAGCATCCAAAAATTGAATCCAACCAAGCACGCAAGTCATATTACACAATATGAATCCACTCAAGACCTTGAACCACTGAACGGAATGTTAAGGCTCAAAACGACCGGTGGGGTCATTACATTCTCCCCCTCTCAAACAAATGTTCATCCTCGAATGTGCCAAGAGTCTTTCCAAAGCCATCAAATCACTGTATAACTCACCATACACGTACTCATAGGTGATCCTATGTCACCCCAATCCATGTAAGCCTGACAACATCATCACAACCAAAGATTATTCCTTTCACTCATACCGATAAGCCTTAGAACCAAACTTTCACATCTACCGAGGATCCGATTCTCACATAAACACATTGTAAAATCCTCAACTAGCTGTAACAGCTCATGCATATATTTATAAGGTATAACCACATGATGTGACATATCGGCCATATGCCCATAGAAATAACTCTGACCACAATGGCTGCCCATTACCAAACTCGGTACCGGTAAATAGTCTCATATCAACCAGAACCTTGTTCTAACTTTCACAACACCGACAATGATTCAAGAAGCATGTGAAACTCATAACTACTCACCCGACCAACAAGTCACACCAATACGCCACCTGGGCACATACATCGCAGTCTAACCAAGCAAGCACAACCCGAATACAATTGAACATGGAAAGAGAAACATATAAGAGAACTATCAAACAAGTCCAACAGGTACGAATCCTCATCGATAGCATACTACGGATCCAATCCACAAGGAAGAAACATGACACATGCAACCACCACAATGAATCTTACCCTAACCTAACCTCACTGCGGCACATACCCGGTACAAACACGCCTATCCACAAAGATCACCAGGTTCCCGTCCTCCACTCGAAATCATAAGTAAGATAAATATCTTAACATCTAAAACACTCTACTAACTCAACCCCATAGAAACAAAACCACAACATATAACAAACTTCCCATACCTGTAGAATACCCAAATCACAAGTCGGACCAAACCATCCAGAAATCACATCAAAATCTACTGTATTAACTAACAGAAAGTCCACCCAAGCCTCATAACCCCCAATAGAAACTAAACCGGAACGATAGACATGAGCTATCACAATAGAATCCCCTAACTGGCACGAACACATAAACATAGTACAAGAATTACGAAACATAACCACATACGAAGCAAGGTAGGACGAATCTTACTAATAAATGGGACTGGATCGAAACGGTACTAATGCATCTCTACAACCAATCGAAACCATACATGTAATGGCATCATCTGGTGTAGCAGCCTCAGTCCAACCAGGAAAATCATAACAATGGGCCTGGCCTCCCCCTCTAGGATGACCTCAACCCGCCTGACTTCCAACCCTAACTGGCGGTGCAGGTATATCAGCAATTGGAGCAGAACACGTAGCTTGACTACTTTACTGTGGTGCACCCTTTCCGAAGTCTGGGACAATCCCTCATTATGTTCCTGGTATCCCCACACCCAAAGAAACCTCTCCGCCGATGTGGTTGTAGAAGCTGTCCGATATGGGTACTCTGGGACCCATGGATATCTGAAGCACCAAGTGAAGCCTGAAGTGCAAACTGAACTAGCTGACCCATAAAATCTCTACCATGGCGCACCTGCCTCCAAAATAGGGATCAGTAGATCTTCTCGATCTGAAGGCCTCTTAGTCTCCCTGCCATCCCTCTCTTGGCCCCGCATACCCTCCAACCTGGGATCTCTACAACCTGCTGAAATAGAGTATCTGTCTCCAACTCTCAAGCCATGCTGAATCTAAGACCATAACTATGCCCCTTGATAAATCTGCGGACTCGCTCACTGACTGTAGGAACCAAGGTAGGTGCATGTCGGGACAACTCGCTGAATCTGATGGAGTACTCTGACACTGTCATAGTGCCCTGGTGTAGTTGCTCAAACTCTGTGTGCCACGCATCCCTGAGGGTCTGGAGAACAAACTCCCTCAAAAATATCTATGAAAACTAAGTCTAAGTGAGTGGTGCTGCATCAGCTGGACTACCCTCCTCACAAACCTGCAACCACTGATACACTGCCCCTGGCAGTTGAAATGTAGCAAAAGCAACTCCGCTCACCTCCACAATACCCATGGTGCGGAGAATACGGTGATACTTCTATAGAAAACCCTACACATCCTCGGTAGTTGTGCCACTGAAAGTAGGAGGATTATACTTGTTAAACCTCTCAAGCCTCTTTTGTTCCTCCTCTAATGCCCCTGGCCTGACCTCAGGCTGAACCCAAATAGTAGGTTGTACCGGAATAATACCCGAAACCTGACCAACATGGACTCGCTGCTCTAGAGTACGGGCGGTAGGATTTTGAGCTCCTTCCCCGATTTGTGAAGTAGTTGGTGCAGCTGGAATAAATCCCGCCTAAGCCAATGTACCAAACATGTTCAGGAACTGCGCTAAAGTCTCCTGAAGTCCAGGGGTAACAAAAGGCGCCTCCAGTGCCTGTCTCCCAACCGGAGCTACGGGTGGCTCCTCAGCTACTGCTCTGGTAGGTGCTCTTGCTGTAGCACGTGCTCCTCCTCGGTCTCTACCTCTACCTCTGCCTCGTCCCCTAGCAACACCGGCTCTGTGAGAGAGTAGAATGACAGGTTTAAACTCTGAAATCAATAAACTCGCATGATAGGAATGAAAGAAGTGAAGTTTCCTAATAGTTCTGTAGCCTCTCGAAGATAAGTACAGACGTCTCCGTACCGATCTGCAAGACTCTACTAAACTTGATTATGACTCATAACACCTATGAACCTAGAGCTCTGATACCAACTTGTCACGATCCAAAATCCCTCCTTAGGCGTCATGATGGCACCTAGTCCCTAGGGCTAGGTAAGCCTAACACATAGTGAGTTATTAATAGATTTAAACTAATTAATCCTTAAACACAAACCAGTAATTGCTATACATAACCAACAACCATCAATAGATGTACAATATCCTAAGGCCGGTAGTACAAATTATAAGCCATTCTAAGAGAAACTAAGAATATCAAATACATTTCTATTTGGAATAGAAGTAAACAGTAACAATGTACAACTCCAGAAGGTGACTCTGAGGCCAGCAAACACGATGGCAGGTATAACTTGAAGTGTCTGTCACACCTCACAATCAACTAACTAAAGACCGGCATGCTCCGAGGTACCAGGATCTGCACGAAAATGTGCAGCAAGTGTAGAATGAGTACACGGTACCTAATAAGTATCAAGACAAACATCGGTAGAGTAGTGACGAGGTACAGTCAAGACACCTACTAGACATAATAACTAGTACAAGTATGAATAAAAAGCTAACCAGGAACAATATCAATATAAAGCTAAACGTGGAAAGAATAGCAATACAACACTAGCAAATGAAAAATAGAAGCAACAATTAGCAACAAGGAGTAAACAGGTAATAATGCCGTAAAGTGATCAAAGTACAATTAAGTCCCAGTGAAACCAAGTAAGGGAACAAGTAACAACCAAATAATCAATTGTTCTTACACAAGGTTTACCCAAGAATCACCCCGAGGTACCACGCCTCTCAATCACAATCACGGGTCCCAAATCACGAATCATAATCACTTGGTATCTCGTGCCCACATTACCAATCACAACCGCTCGAACAACTCACGTGTTACATGGATAACTCACACGCCTATACCATTAATGCCTCAGATCTGCACCGATAACTCACGTGCCAATAGTAAACATATCTCATATCTGCACGGAAAACTCACGTGCCAATAGTCCAATTCACGCACAGAAGGTAGGTATATAAGGATACGTGTATAGGATCAATAAACAACAAGATTCATACTCCTGGACTGATATAGGTGACATGCTATAGTGTATGCTAGTGCCAGTGTACTATCACAACTCAAATCAATAGGTAAGATCATAGACACCGAATAGCACGTTGAAAATAACACAACAAAAATAGGTAATATGCAAGACTCACACAAGATAGTCACACCACCACACAAATATCATAAATGACAATGCCCCCAGGCCATCAAAAATCATCCCCGATATAGCCCCCGTTGTCTCGCCGCGTGCGCAATAATAAAGTAAATGCCCGCCTTGTTACGCCACACACGCATAATAATTATCTCACCTTGTCTCGCTACATGTGCAAACCCAACATATATAGCCCATCTTGTCACACCGCATGTGCAAATATCAATAATAACATTAGCACGGACAACTCACGTGAAAACACCCCGACAATCCTCTCAACAAATCCCACATGTGCCAAAAATATAACAACACAATATAACAGCTCGCACCATGTGTGCTCATATACCATAACGTTTCCATAACAACAATTCCCATACCACAACCATTCATAGCCCACGGCTCAACAACACCAAGTACAACGAGAACAATAATAATGCAAGGGTATGACAAGTAAATCAACATAAGAATTACAACAATACAATGAAACATAAGAATTAGCTCAACAATGAAAGACATAACAAGTAATAATGGCTTCAAGTAAGAGTAATTCAACAATAAGAGAGATAACATGTAACATCGACTTCAAATACAAATAAATTAACAATGGACGAGATAACATGTAAATATGACTTCAAATAAGAATAAATAAGCTATGCAGGAGATAACATGATGATAAAAGAGGCAACAACTACAATTAAAGCTTACATGAGTACATTTGGCGATAAAAGATAGAACATGAACCAACAACTTCAAATAAGGCTTATAAGAGTAAATTTAACAATGGAGGATATAACATGATAGAGCAACTTCAATTTAATGTACATAAGAAACCTAATAGTCTAAAACGGTCAAATTTTCACATATAAGGCCATGTACACACCCGTCACCTCGTGTACACGTCTTTCACTTAATTTAAATAGTGAAAACAAATCAATCCCTATGGGGTGGTTTCCCTCATACAAAGTTAGACAAGATACTTACCTCAATTAGGCCAAATTAACACCCAAAAATAGCTTTCTCTTTACAATTCACCTCGGCTCAAATCTAACCAAAATCGACTTAATAACATCAAATAATGCAAGAGAAATCAATTCCAATAAATAAAGCTATGATCTTTGCGCAATTCCTCAAAAGTTAACAAAAGTCAACCTCGGGACCGCCCGGTCAAAACCCGAGTCCAATGGTAGATTTCGACAACCCTTAACCCCACGAGTCTATATATGTGTTTTGTTTCAAAATCCGAGTCCCATTCGACTCTCAAAATCCAAATTTTCATTTTTCAAAACATAGACAAAAGTTTCCAAATTTCCTCTTTGATTCTCATAATTTTGATGTTAAATCTCATATATAATCATGTAAAATAGATGAAAATTGATCAAAATCACTTACTCAATGATTGTAGATGAAAATCCTTCTTCAAAATCGCGTCCTACCGAGTCTAGATTTTCAAAATATGAAAATAAAACTTAAATCCCGACTTCCAGCCCTTATGTTCAGGCGCATGTGTCGCAAATGCGGCTTGGGGTTAGCAAATGCGAACCTCCAAAGATTGATCGCAAAAGCGACACTCCTTACACCCCTGCTGATGTCGCAAATGCGGCGATATCATCTCAAGCGAAGGTTGAACATATCACTTAAGCGACCTAGTGATCGCAATTCATAATTGCAAACCTAATAGACTCCAGTTATCTTCACAAATGCGGCTCCCTCCTTGCAAATGCGAGGTTGCAAATGCAAACAAAAATATCGCATTTGCGAGATCTGCAGCACCTGTTCAAAAACTAAAACTCTTCAAACACTCTGTAATGCTTCTGAAACTCACCCGAGCCCTCGGGGCTCCAAACTAAACATCAATAAAAGTCTAAAAATATCATATGAACTTGCTTGTGTGATTGAAATGTCGAAATAACATCTAGAACCGCAAATCAGACATCAAAATGCATGAAATTGACATTGAAACTCAAGAACTTCTATAAATACAACCACGCGTTCGATTCTTATCAAATCAACTCGGAATGACGTCAAACTTTGTAGACAAGATTCAAATAACAAAAAGGACCTATTCAAGATCCCAAAACCAAAATCCAAACCCGATAGACATAAAGTAAAACCATGGTCAAACCTAAGGAATTTCTAAACCTTCAAAATGCCAACCTTTGGCAAAATAAGTCAAATCAACCTAGGGACCTATGAATTCGATTCCGGGCATACGCCAAGTCCAAAATTACGATACGTACCTACCAGTCATCAAAAACCCGTTCTGGGGTCATTTTCACAAAAGTCAAACCTCAGTTAATATTTTTAACTTAACCTTATAAAATGAGATTCACTCATCCAAATATATCCTGAAACATCCGAAAATCGAATCTGACCAAGCATGTAAGTCGTATTACATAATGTGAAGCTACTCAAAACCTCAAAACACTGAACAGAATGCTAATGGTCAAAGTGAGTCTCTCCAACAACAAGTCAAAGTGATGATTTCTTAGCTGGCAACAAGGAAGTCGAAAGTGAAGTAGATAGAAGGAAAGATGAACGAGATAGAAGCAAGATTTGTTGAGCAGATTTCCAAGGATACTGAAGAGGTATGGAGTTTAAAATATCTTCTTGATGAGAAGGAAGTATATGCGAGTGAATTAGTTCAAAAGTACACCCCAAGCAAAAGAAGATCTACGTTCCTCTTCAGAAAGGATAAGGTTTTTTTAATCTTCTTTTGAGCCTTTGTAGGCTTATTACGAGGCTGCTGAAGCGGAGAAGGAAAAATTATATGCATTCGAGCAGTGAGCTGAAAAGTATGAAGCCCTTGAAAATAAATCTAAGATGGATGTGAGATGTATGTTCCTTCGTATTCGCTTCAATACCTTGAATGAAGCTCGTAACGAGGTTGTAGATCTTAATGCCGAATTTGAGAAAGCCAACAAAGCTATTGAGACGTTCCAACCAGCTATGAGATTTTCCACTTCCGAAGAGGAATCCTCAGAGGATAAAGTAGATGAAGATGACGATATTGAATGTCGTCCCTCATCTTGGGGCCTGCTAGGTGATCTTTCGCAAGCTGCTGATTTTCTCAAGTTACTTATTCACCTACCCAAGTTGCTTCTCCTAGCTCCAAAAATGCTTCCCCTGGTCATTGATCATTGCTTAGCTTTAATGTTTTCCTTGTAAGGCCAAGTTTTTGTTTACTTTAAGACAATTTCACAAGTTTTTGCCTTTACTATGCAATTCTTATAACTTTGCTTGCTCAAATATTTGAGTCTTTAATTATAATAATTTTATGCTTTACTGAGTGGATGTATTTTTGATGTTGTAATTGAACACATACAGTTTAACATAAAAGAGGGTCCTTTTACGTACTCGGCACTAATGAATATGACATCTCATCTTGTGACGACCCAATAGGTTATTTTGGGTACTAGCCTTTATTTCTGTATTCTGAGACCTCTCCTAGCTCCACTTGATGATTTATGACTTGCATGAATGGTCCGTGTAGTTTTTTGAAAAGTTTTTATGCAAAATTTTGAAGAAAACGTGATTTTTAACTTAAAATGAGGTTAGAGTTGACCACGGTCAATATCTTTTGTAAACGACCTCAGATCGGTATTTTGATAATTTTGGTAGGTTCGTACGATAATTTGGACTTGTACGAATATTTGGTTGGGATACCAAATGACCCTAGCGCGTTTCGGCGCATTATGTGAAAAAATGAGAAAAATGGGTTTCAAAGTTGAAATTTTAAGTATTGATGATCGATTCTTGATACTTAATATTGTTTTGATGATTTGAGTTAGCGAGCGAGTTTGTATTATATTAATACACTTGTGTGAATGTTCGATCTGGAGCCCGAGGTGTTCGACTGAGTTTTGGATATGGTTCGGAATGTTTTGAATTGCTGATGCATTTGCTGGTGCAGCTGGACTGCATGTCTCGCAAATGAGAAGACTTGCTCGCAAATGTGAGCTTCGCTTTTACGAAGTTAGGCTCGCATTTGCAGAATTTTGGCTCGGACTAAGGACATTGCAAATACAAAGCCAGGGTTGTAATTGCAAACATGAGGGTGGTCGCATTTGCGGTGCAGGCAGTTGGGTGACAGCTTCGCTATTGAGAAGTATTTTTCCGCATTTGCGAGATGGAGGGATGTCACAAATGCGAAGTGTTAGTCGCATTTGTGACTTCAAGGGTACTGTTGCACTGGTCACTTTTGTGATCAGTGTTTTGCAATTACGGACATCGCAATTGCAAACAAGAGTTCGTAATTGCGAAGCCTGCAACTGGATAAAAATTGAAAAAAGGGAACTTAGGTCATTTTACATCATTTCTCAACCCTAGAATCCATTGAGGCGATTTCTTGAGAATGTTTTCTTCTCAAATTCATTGATAAGCAATTCTAATTTATTTTTCATCAATTCCCATTACTTTTCCAAGAATTTCTTCGTGAAATCTATGAATTTCAAGGTAGAAATTAGGGGGTTTGGATATAATTTAGGAATTTTGTAAAATAAATATTTAGACCTCAAATTGAGGTCGGATTTCGAAATAAATTATATAACCGGGCTTGGAGGTGAATGGGTAATCAAGATTTGGTCCGAATCTTGAATTTTGACCAAGCGAGCCCGGGGTTGACTTTTTCAAATATGTTCAAAATTGAACCTTTTTCATTTGTGGGTAGTTTTTAAAGCTTGTTTTGGATTGTTTGAATGATAATTGGATAGATTTGGTTAATTTCGAGGCTTGTTCGAAACGAAAAGCCATGGTTGATTGTTGATTTGATTCCGAAAAAAGGTAAGTGTCATGGTTAACCTTGACTTTAGAGAAATAAGACTTGATTGGTCTATTTGCTACTTGATTTATGTGTGGGGACATCATATATGCAAGATGACGAGTGTATATAAGTTTTCATGGGTTAAGCATGCGGGTTGGGCTACTTAATTATTTGTCTTCAGTTACTTCATGGCTTTATTTATTCCATGTTATTACGTGTTATATGCTTTAATTGTTGCTTGCCTTTACTTGTTAAATTCCTGCTTTCGTTCGTCACATGCCTTAATTTGCTATGTGTTTCTATGCATCCGTGTCTTCATTCATTGACTTCCTTTACTTGCCTTATATTTTTGTATATTGTTAGCTAGTCGCTTTTATCCATATTATATCTTTATTTGTTTAATTCCCTTATTACGTTTCATTGTGAAATATGTCATAGCTGGTTGTAGTATTGTACATACATGTTATATATTTAGGATCGGGTTTCACACCGCAACGGATATTGATATTGTGTTGCACGCCGCAACGGATATTGATATTGTATATGGGACCGGGTTGCACCACAGCAGATATTGATATGGTACTTGGGATCGGGTTGCACGTCGCAACAGTATTTGTGTGTGTATATGTGTGTGTGTGTGTGTGTGTACGCACGCAGGTGTGTATGTGTGTGTGTGTGGATAGTGTTGTGCGCGGCAACACAGAAAATATATTATGACTATTCTTGACTGTTGGTTCAGAATCTTTGTTGTATTATAAATTTGAGCATAGATGATATTCTGGGGCCCTCTGTGGTGTATATTCAGTCTCGGCTTTCATGTTAATCTTTGTTTCTCTATTCTGCTATTGTTTTTACTTATACTCATACAGGTTTATAATGAGTGCATTGTTATAATCTCATCACTACTTCATCGAGGTTCGTCTCAATACGTACGGAGTACATGGGCTCGATTGTACTCATACTACACTTATGTACTTTTTGTGCAAATTCTAGTGTTGGTCCTAACAGTGTATAATGGAGGCTTGCTCAGACTATCATTATCCGGAGACTTGAGATAGAGCTACATGGCGTTCACAGACCCTAAAGTCCCCTTCTTATTTTTTATACTATTTATTTCATTTGGACAGTTGTATTATCATTTCAAACCTTGTTTGTAGCACTTTCAGCAGCTCATGTACTTGTGACACCAAATTCTAGATTTAGACTAGACATCATGTTTGGAATTTATTGTGTATTTTAAAGTTCTACAGCTTTATCTTCTCATTAATCTGCTTTTAAAACTTATTATTGTAAATACATGTGTAGCTAATGTTGGCTTGCCTAAAAAGTGTATGTTAGGTGCCATCAAGACCCCGTGGTTGGGATTTCGGGTCGTGACAAGTTGGTATCACAACACTAGGTTGCCTAGGTCTCACGAGTCATGAGCAAGCTTATTAGAGGATCGGTACGGAGACGTCTGTACTTATCTTCTAGAGGTTATAAGGTTTTAGAAAAGTTCACTTCTTTATTTCTCTATCGTGCGACTTTATTCTATCGCTGAAGTTTGAATCATTCCATTCTTATTCTCTCATAGATGGTGAGGACACGTTCTGCATCAGTAGTTGATCAGGAATCGGAGCCCCAGGCTGTAGTTACTACTAGGGGTAGGGGCCAGGGCCGAGGTAGATGCATAGATAGAGGCAGAGCACATCCTAGAGCACGCGCAGCAACACCTATTGCAGAGCCTCAGATCGAGCAGGATGACGAGATCCCTATTCTGGCCTCGCTAGTTGGACCAACTCAGGGGTTCATTGCTACGCAGTGCTTTAAGATGCCCTAGTCTTCCAGGTGGGCCTTATGGAGAGAATGGACCAGACCGGTGTATTTCCTATAGCACCAGCCATCTCTCAGGCTAGGGGAGGAACCCAGACTCCGCAACTCACACTTCAGAGCAGACGGCTCACGGATATTAGACCCCAGCAATTTCACCAGTTAGAGCAGTTCAACCTGTTATTGCTACACAGTCCGGGAAGGGACCCGTGATGTCAGTTGAGGGGCTGAAAAGGTTGGACAAGTGACCAGGTTTTTTCCCATTTGCTTTAGTGGTATACCTTATGAGAACCCCCAAGATCTCTTAGACCATTGCCATGAGGTTTTGTGCAACATGGGTATAGTGGTGTCCAATGGAGTTGACTTCGCAGTGTCTCATAGCTATTCTTGCAGAAGTTCATTCCCTTCACTCAGATAGAGGACTTTCGCATTGAGTTAGAGCACCTCTAGCAGGGTAGCATGACTGTTACTCAGTATGAGATAAGATTCATGGATTTGTTCCGCCATGCAGTTATTTTGATCCCTACTGAGAGGGAGAGGGTGAGGAGATTTATAGATGGCTTTACTTTTGGAATCAGGCTACAGATGGATAGAGAGAGTGAGGATGATATTTCTTTTACTTGAGTTGTGGAGATTGCTAGGCGAATCGAGAGGATTCGAGGTCAGGGTAGAGATGCGGTATCTGAGAAGAGCCCTCGTCAATTTGGTGGTTTCATTGGTGCCTCATCTGGAGGTAGGGGTTCATTTGGTAGAGCCCATCCTATTAGGTTGGTTCAGTCAGTGCTTTAGGTATCACATAGTGCATCGGGCAGTTATGGTTCTTATGGGTCTCATCCTGAGCAGCTAGCCTACAGTGCACCTTTAGCTCACATCAGTGCACTATCGATTCAGAGGTATCACAGTGGTTATTTGGAATGTGAGGGTCAGTCCCAGATTCAGCAGCCACGTCAACAGAGAGTGCTTTGAATGTGGGGGTATGGGTCATATCAGGAGGTTTTGTCCCATACTTTAGATCAGTATTCCATAATAGGGTATTCGTGTCATGATTCCGACACTGGTTGCTCCACCTCCAGTTTAGCCAGCTAGAGGCGGGGGTCAGGCAGCTAGAGGTGGAGCTCAGGTAGTTAGAGATGGAGGGCAGTCAGTGAGAGGCCGCCCGAGAGGTGGAGGTCAGATTGGTAGGGCTCAGCCCCGTTTCTATGCATTCCCAGCTAGACCTGAGGAGGAATCCTCTTATGCGGTCATCACAAGTATTATTCCGCTTTGCCATAAAGATGCATCAGTTTTATTTGATCCGGGCTCTACTTATTTATATGTGTCATCCTATTTTACTTCATATTTAGATATGTCTCGTGATTCTTTGAGTACTCTGTCTACGCTCGTTGGGGATTCTATTATGGTGGACCAGGTCTATCGTTCTTGTTTGGTCACTATCGGGAGCTATGAGACTAGGGTCGACCTTCTGGCACTTGATATGGTATATTTTGATGTGATTTTGAACATAGATTGATTGTCACTGTATCATACTACCTTGGATTATCACGCCAAGACTATGACGTTATCCATGCACGGGTTGCCTCAATTGGAGTGGAGAGGGACTCATGGTCACTCCGCTAGCAGGGTTATTTCATATGTGAAAGATCGATGTATGGCAGAGAAGGAGTGTTTGGAGTATTTGGCTTACATCTGTGATTCTAGTGCGGAGTTTCCTTCCATGGATTCAGTTTCGGTTGTGCCTGAGTACCCAGAGGTGTTTCCTTTAGACTTGCGGGGCATGCCACCCGACAGAGATATCGATTTTTGTATTGATTTGGTTCTGGGCACTCAGCCCATTTCTATTCCACCATATTGTATGTCCCTAGTTGAGTTGAAAGAATTGAAGGAACAATTGCAGGATTTGGTTGACAAGGGGTTCATTAGACCTAGTGTCTCGCCTTGGGGTGCACCGGTGTTGTTTGTGAAGAAAAAGGACGGATCGATGAGGATGTGCATAGATTATCGGCAGTTGAACAAGGTCACTATCGAGAAATGGTATCTGTTGTCGAGGACTAGTTACTTATTTGATCATCTTCAGGGTGCCAAGGTGTTTTCCAAGATTGATTTTAGGTCAGTCTACCATTCGGTGAATATTAGGGCATCAGATGTCCCTAAGACGGCTTTTCTTGCTCGGTATAGTCACTATGAGTTCTTGGTGATGTCGTTTGGCTTGAGTAATGCCCCGACAGCCTTTATGGATTTGATGAATCGGGTGTTCAAGCCTTATCTTGATTCCTTCATGATCGTCTTCATTGATGATATTTTGGTTTACTCCTTTAGTCGATAGGAGCATGATCACCACTTATGGATCATACTTCAGACTCTGAGGGATCATCAGTTATATGCCAAGTTTTTGAAATGTGAGTTCTGGTTGGACTCGGTTGCCTTTTCGAGCCATGTTATGTCTTTCGAGGGCATCAAGGTATATCCTAAGAAGATTGAGGTAGTTCAGAACTGGCTTAAACCTACTTCACCTATAAAGATTCGGAGCTTCTTGGGTTTGGCGGGCTATAGGTTCAGGATCTTACACCGTGTATTGTGATGTATCGTGTATTAGGATTGGCGCGATGTTGATACAGGACGGTAGGGTTATTTCCTACACGTCTTGTAAATTAAAGGTTCACAAGAAGAATTACCATGTGCATGGTTTAGAGTTGGCAGCTATCGTTCACATGCTGAAGATTTGGAGACACTATCTATACGACGTTTTATTTGATGATTTATGACTTGCGTGTGTGGTCTGTGATGTTTTTCAGAAAGCTTTTATCTGAAATTTTGAAGAAAACATGATTTTTGACTTAAACTAAGGCTGGAGTTGACCACGGTCAACATTTTTGGTAAATGACATCGGATCGGTATTTTGACGATTCTGATAGGCTTGTATGATGATTTTGCACTTGTACTCATATTTGGTTGGGGTACCGGGGTGATCCAAATGCATTTCAGTGCATTATGTGAAAATTTGAGAAAAATGAGTTTCAAAGTTGAAATTTTGAGTTTTGATGATCGATTCTTGATATTTGATATTATTTTGATGATTTGAGTTAACGAGCGAGTTTGTATTATGTTAATATGCTTATGTTAATGTTTTTATTGGAGCCCGAGGGACTCGGATGAGTTTTGGATGTGGTACGGAAGGTTTTGAACTGCTAATGCATTTGCTAGTGTAGATGTGTTGCAGGTCTCGCTAATGCGAGCTTCGCTTTTGCGATGTCAGATTCGCATTTGCAAAATTTAGGCTGGGACTGAGGACTTCGCAAATGCGAAGTTAGGGTCGCAATTGCGAACACGGGGTGGTCGCATTTGCGATGTATGGATCATATTTGCTCTATAGGCAGTTGGGTGACAGCTTCACTTTGGCCAAGCATTTTTCCCCATTTGCGAGATGGAGGGACTTCGCAAATGTGAAGGGTTAATGCATTTGCGATTTCAGGGGCACTGGTCGCTTTTGCGATCAGTATTTCACAATTGCGGACATCGCAATTGCTAACTCATTGCGACGTCTGCAGTTCGGTAAAAATTGGGGAAAATGGGACTTGGCTCATTTTGCACCATTTCTCAACCCTAGACTCCCCGATTTCTTGATAGCGTTTTCTTCCCAAATTCATTGGTAAGCAACTTTAATTTATTTTCCATCAATTCCCATTAATTCTTCATGAATTTCTACATCAAATATATGAATTTCAAGGTAGAATTTAGGAGGTTTGGGTAAAATTTAGGGATTTTATAAAATTGAGATTTAGACCTCAAATTGAGGTCGGATTTCGAAATAAATCACATAACCAGGCTCGGGGTGATAGGTAATCGGGATTTGGTCCGAATCTCTGATTTCGACCGAGCGGGCTCGGGGTTGACTTTTGTTGACCTTTTCAAATATGATCAAAATTAAATCTTTTTCATTCATGGATAGTTTCTAAAGCTTGTTTTGGATTGTTTGAATGATAATTGGCTAGATTCAGTTGGTTTGGAGGCTTGTTCGAAAGGAAAAGCCTTGGTTGACTGTTGATTTGATTCTGGAAAGAGATAAGTGTCATGATTAACCTTGAGTTGAGGGAAATAGGACTTGATTGGTCTATTTGCTACTTGATTTATGTGTGAGGACAATGTATATGCAAGGTGACGAGTGTATATACGTTCTCATAGGTTAAGCATGCGGTTTGGGCTACTTAGTTGTTTGTCTTGAGTTACTTCATGCCTTCATTTATTCCATGTTATTACGTGTTATATGCTTTAATTAGTACTTGTCTTTACTTGTTAAATTCATGCTTTCGTTCATCACATGCCTTAATTTGCTATATTGTTTCCATGTATCCGTGTTTTCATTCATTGACTGCCTTTACTTGCGTTATGTTTTGTATGTTGTTAGATAGCCGCTTCTATCCATCTTATGTCTTTATTTGTTCAATTCCCTCATTGCATTTTATTGTGAAATACGTTGTAGCTCTTTATATTATTGTACATACATGTTATGTATTTGGGATCGGATTGAATGCCGCAACGGATATTGATATTGTGTTTGGGATGGATTGCATGCCTCAACAGATATTGATATTGTATATGGTATTGGGTTGCACACCATAGCGGATATTGATATTGTATTTAGGAACGGGTTGTATGCCGCAATGGATATTGAAAAGATGTTTGGGATTGGGTTGCACGCTGCAACGATATTTGTGTATATATATGTGTAGATCAGGTTGCGCGCCGCAATGGAGAAGATATATTATGAATGTTCTTGACTGTTGGTTTAGTATTCGTATTGTATTGTGAATTGGAGCATACTACCTTTGTTCCAGTTTATGTGAACCTATTTCCTTTTCGGTCTGTTCCAAAAAGAATGACCCCTTTCTAAATTTGGAAATAATTTTGCTTAAACTTACAATTCTACCCTTAATGAGAAGCTTTTATTACCACACAAATACTCTGGGACCCATTTTGAATTGTTTAGGACCACAAATTCCAAAAATCTTCATTTTTTCTTAAACTCCGTGCCCAGTCAAACAGGTTCACATAAATTGGAACGGAGGGAGTAGATGATATTCTGGGGCCCTCTGTGGTGTATTTTTTGTCCCGGTTTTCATGTTAATCCTTATTTCTCTATTTTGCTATTGTTTTTACTTATATTCGTACAGATTTATAGTGAGTGTCTTGTTATAGTCTCGTCACTACTTTGTCGAGTTTAGGCTTGGCACTTATGGAGTACATGGGGTCGGTTATACTCATACTACACTTCTACACTTCTTGTATAAATTTTGGTGTTAGTCCCAGCAGCGTATAGTGGAGGCTTGCTCGGACACTCATTATCCGGATACTTGAGGTAGAGCTGCATGGCGTTCGTAGACCCTGAAGTCCCCTTCTTATCTTTTATACTGTTTATTTCATTCGGACAATTGTATTATCATTTCAAACACTTTTAGCAGCTCATATACTTGTAACACCATATTTTGGGTTTAGAATAGACAACGTGTATGGAATTTATTATGTATTTTAAAGTTCTGCAGCTTTATCTTCTCCTTAATCTGATTTTAAAAATTATTATTATAAATACTTGTGTAGCTAATATTGGTTTGCCTAGCAAGTGGACGTTAAGCACCATCATGACCCCGTGGTTGGGATTTCGAGCCATGACACATCTTCATGTTCGGTGTGAAATAGGATTTAGGTATCCTTGCTTATTCGTACAAGTATTGAACTAATTGAGATACAAATTAAGTCCTCATAAAGCTTTGAGATAAGTATTTATTTATGAATAATGCAATTATTTTC
This sequence comes from Nicotiana tomentosiformis, assembly GCF_000390325.3. Lineage (NCBI taxonomy): Eukaryota > Viridiplantae > Streptophyta > Magnoliopsida > Solanales > Solanaceae > Nicotiana > Nicotiana tomentosiformis. The sequence goes on from NC_090819.1 coordinate 20,954,398, forward strand.
TTATAACAACACAATTGCTTTTGATGTAAATACAATATCTTTGATGATTTGTATTCTACTCATAAACTTTCTAGAAATGCTTTGTTCTGTAATCGTTTCTGCATCTTACAAATATCTTTAGAAGCTATAGTCATTCTTTCACGCTTTTCTTTTTAGGCCTGGAATTTCGTAAATGGTTTTGAAATCCTCAAAATCCATCTATCTTGAATCATCTTGAACTAATATATCTATATGTTATCTTCATACTCCATATAGTCCCCCTAGTGTTTGAGTTTGAAACAGGAGGATTTAAACACGGATTCTTCACATAGACTTCAGTATTCTCTTTCGTTGATCTTTCTCCTAAAGAGTTGGCCCAGGCCGCTTGGTGGACCTTATGAAGAGTGTGGCCCATGCCGGTGTATTTCCTATAGCACAAGCCGTCTCTCAGGCTCGGTAGAAGCCCAAACTCCCGCTACTCATACTCTAGAGCAGATGGCTCATGGATATTAAACTATGACAGTTCCAATAGTTGGAGCAGTTCAGCTTGTTATTGCTACACAGTCTGGGGAGGGATCTGCGATGTCAGCCGAGGGGCTGAAGAGGTTGGACAAGTTCACCAAGTTGTTTCCCACTCGCTTTGCTAGTATGACTTCTGAGGACCCCCAGTATTTCTTGGACCGTTGCCATGAGGTATTGCACAACATGGATATAGTGGAGTCCAACAGAGTTGACTTCGTAGTGTTTCAGATGCATGGATCTACCAAGAGGTAGTGGCAGGAGTATGTTTGGGGTAGACCAGCAGGTTCACCTCCTCTCACTTGGGCTCAGTTCTCACAGCTATTATTGGAGAAGTTCATCCCCTTCACTCTGAGAGAGGACTTATGCAGTCAGTTTGAGTGCCTCCTGCAGGGTAGCATGACTGTTACTCAGCATGAGACCAGATTCGTAGATTTATCCCACCATGTCGTTACCTTGATCCCTACTGAGAGGGAGAGGGTAAGAAGATTTATAGATGGCCTTACTTATGGTATCAGGATACAAATGGCCAGAGAGACTGAGGATGATATTTCTTCCACTCGAGTTGTGGAGATTGCTAGGCGTATTGAAGGGAGCCGTGTCCAGGGTAGGGAGGCAGCATCTGAGAAGAGGCCTAGTCATTTTGGTGGGTTCAGTGGTGCCTCATCTGGAGGCAGAGGTTCCTTTGGTAGAGGCCATCCTATCAGGCCAGTTCAGTCAGCGCTTTGGTAGAGGCCATCCTGCTGGTCACTCCACTAGCATGGTCATTTCATATGTGAAGGCTCAACATATGATTGAGCAGGGGTGTTTGGTGTATTTGGATTATATGCATGATTCTAATGCTGAGGTGCCTTCCATGGATTCAGTTACGGTGGTGAGAGAGTTCCAAAGGTATTTCCTACAGAGTTGTCGAGTATGCTACCCGACAGAGACATCGACTTCAACATTGACTTGATTCTAGGCACTCATCCTATTTCTATTCTACCATACCTTATGGCCCCAGTTGAGTTGAAAGAATTAAATGAACATTTGCAAGATTTTCTTGACAAAGGATTCATTAGACCTAGTGTATCGCCTTGGGGTGCACCGGTATTGTTTGTCAAAAGAAAGGACAGCGATGAGGATGTGCATAGACTATTGGTAGTTGAACAAGGTCACTATCAAGAAAAGTATCTGTTGCCGAGGATTGATGACTTATTTGACTATCTTTAGGGTGCTAAGGTGCTTTTCAAGATTGATTTGAGGTCGGGCTACCATCAGGTGAAGACTAGGGCATCAGATATCCCTAAGACAACCTTTCGGACTCGGTATGGTCACTACGAGTTCTTGGTGATGTTGTTTGGCTTGACTATTACCCCCAACAACCTTTATAGATTTGATGAACCGGGTGTTCAAGCCTTTATTGGGCACTGATTTGGTTTGAGATGTCATGAAGAAGGTGAAGTTGATTCAGGAGCGACTTCGTACAGCACAGTCTAGGCAAAAGAGTTATTCTGATAGGAGGGCTCGTGATGTGGCATTCATGGTGGGTGAGAAGGTTCTACTCAGAGTTTCACCTTTGAAGGGTGTGATGAGGTTAGGGAAGAAGGGCAAGTTGAGCCCTCAGTATATTGGTCCTTTTGATATTCTTGAGAGGGAGGGTGGGGTAGCCTATAAACTTGCTTTGCCACCCAGCTTATCAGGAGTTCACCTAGTGCTCCATGTTTTCATGTTTCGGAAGTATTATGGTGATCCGTCACATGTGTTAGATTTCAGCTCTGTGCAATTGGATAAGGATGATTTATGTTGAGGAGCCGGTGGCTATTTTAGATAGCCAAGCTCGGAAGTTGAGGTCAAAGAACATTGCATCAGTGAAGGTTCAATGGAGAGGTCAACCGGTTGAGAAGGCAACTTGGGAGACCGAGCATGATATGCGAAGCTGATATTCTCACCTTTTTGGCACTTCAAGAATCTCTCCATACTCGTTCGAGGATGAGCGTTTGTTTAAGAAGGATAGAATGTAATGGCCCGACTGGTCGTTTTGAGTATTTTAGCCCCATTTTCCCTATTTTATACTTTTCATATGTGTATTTGGGGTTATGTGACTTTCAGGGTAGGTTGGTATGGTTTCGAGGGAGTTTTGGATTGATTTGGAATATTTAGCCCCTTGGTTGGAGGCTTAAGTTATAGGAGTTGACCGGAGTTTGACTTTTATATAGATGACTCCGGAGTGGTGTTTTGACGGTTTCTATAGCTTCGTATGATAATTTTGGACTTAGGCGTATGTCCAAATTTAAATTTGGAGGTTCCTAGGTTATCTCGGCTTGAATTGGAGAAAGTTGGAAAGTTGAAGGTTTGGAAGGTTGATAGGTTTGACCAAGAATTGACTTTGTTGATATCGGGTTTGGATTTTGATTCTGGGAGTTGGAATAGGTTCTTTGTGTCATTTGGAACTTGCATGTAAAATTTGAGGTCATTCTAAGTTGATTTGATGTGGTTCGACATGGGTTTTGGAAGTTGAAAGTTCATTAGTTCATTAAGCTTGATTCATTAAGCTTGAATTGAGGTGTGATTCGTAGTTTTGATGTTGTTTGGCATGATTGAAGCCTCGAGTAGGTTTGTGTTATGTGTTGGGATTGGTTGGTGTAATTGGACAGGGTCTTGGGGGCCTCGGGGGTGTTTCGGATGGGTTTCAGACCATTTCCTCTTATTTTGGACTGTTGTTTGACTAGTATTTGGTTTCCTTCATCGAGATCGCGACTAAGGAGTCACGTTCACGGAGGGCATTTTGGCATCAGGCGTGTTTGGTTTTTGCGTTCGCGAAGTTAGGAATGCGTTCGCGGAGCTTGGGGAGGCAGTGCCATCAGGATCATGAGTAGGAAGTCGCGTTCGTGTAGAAGGAAAGGTCGACTGAGGATGGCATGCATTGTTCTTCCTGACGCGTTGTTATTCGCGATCGCATGAATGATGCCGCGTTCGCATATGCCCCATCATCTTGTGCGTCACAGTCGCGATGGTTATCTCGTGTTCACATAGGAGGGCCAGTAGTTGGGCGGAATTTTATCTTCACGATGTAGGTCCCGCGATCGCGATGTATATACCTGGGCAGACTACTAAAGTACTATAATTAGAGGGTTTTGGTTATTTTATCACTTTTTGAGTTATAGAGCTCGGATTTGGGCAATTTTGGAAAGAATATTCACGATTTGGATTGGAGTAAGTATCTTTTACTCGGATTTGTTCATTATTCATGATTCCAACCTCAATTTTAGTGTTTGATTGATGAATCTAATTATAGAAATCGGGGATTTTAGAAAAAAAATCTTTTTAAAAACATAAATTGATGATTTGAAGGTTGATTTGAGGTCAGAATTGGATGAAACACATACATTTGGACTCGTATTGGAATGAGTGTTCGGAATTTGTGAGTTTGGTCAGGTTTCGGGGTGTAAGCATGGGGTTAACCTTTTGGGTTGACTTTGCATAATTGAACCAAGATCATAGCTTTATCATTTGGGCTTGTTTCTTATGGCTTTTATTGATATTATTAAGTTGTTTTGGCTAGATTCGAGCCATCTCGAGGTTGATTTGCGCGAGAAGGGCTTCTTAGAGTATTGACTTATCTTATTTGAGGTAAGTATCTTGCCTAACTTTTTATGGGTGAAATTCCCCTTAGGATTTGGTCTTAATTGCATTATTTGTGCCGTGTGAAACGACGAGTACATAAGGTGACGAGTGTGTACATGGGCGTATGTGTTGTTTTGTGACCGAATTAGACCTTGGGCTATTAATATGCCTTGATTTTGGAGTTGTTTGTTATATGAAACATGCTTTTATTTTTTTGTTCACTCCCCGCACCCTTATGTCATTGTTATGATTCTTTTACACATTGTTGTTGAGCCATGGGCTTTATCTTGTTGTGACATTGGTATTGTTGTTGTGGTAATGTTGTAAAACATATGTACGTGTGGTGCGGGTTGATTATTGTGTTGTGATTGAGATGCGCATGCGGCGACATAAGGGTGGTGTGTATATTGATGTGCACGCGGCAAGATAAGAGGGCTTATGCACGTGGAACTATTTAGGAGAAATGTTTTAAATGTAAGGCTCACGCGATGTCACAATGGTGATTTGTGATTATGTTATGTGGTACTTAGAAGTGATTCTTGATGTTATTCTTGTGTTGGAACGGGTTGATGATTTGAATATGTCATTATTTTTCTTAAATGATTTCACTTTGTGTTTCACATAATTTGGTTAACATGTCTTGTTATCACATGCATATTCTTGTTGCAATTTATTTGTTATGCTTTCCGTTGTTAGTTTTATATTAATATTCTGCACAGGTTATTTGACTAGTGAGTGTCTTGACTTGAACCTCGTCACTGCTCCACCGAGGTTAGTCTTGATACTTATTGGGTACCAATTGTGGTGTATTCATACTACGCTTTTGCATATTTTGTGTAAATCCAGGCCTCGGAGTCACCTTCCATTGTTTTTCCTTAATATTGTTTTTTGTATGCCAAACAATGTTGTATTTCGAGATTTCTAGTGTATTCTTGGTAGAGCTTATGATTCCGCACAACCAATTTTTGGGATGTATGGTTGTTGATCATTTTCCACGATGTTATGTCAATTATCAATTTTTATTTAATATCTAAGTTATTTTATTATGTTAATCTCATTATGTGTTAGGCTTACCTAGGCTTAGGGACTAGGTGCCATCACGATCCTTAAGGTGGGATTTGAGGCCGTGACAAGTTGGTATCAGAGCTTTAGGCTCATAGGTTCTACGAGTCATAAGCAAGTTTAGTAGTCTTGTAGACCGGTATAGAGACGTCTGTACTTATCTTCGAGAGGCTATGGAACTATTAGTGTATTTCACTTTTTTCATTCCTTATCGTGCAGAATTATTTATTTCAGAAGAACCTTTGTATTTCTATTCTCTCACAGATGGTGAACACGAGCTTCAGTTACCGACAACGTTGCCCCCGGTACCGGTGTTTCTAGAGGCCGAAGCAGAGGCGGAGCACATACTGCAGCGAGGGGCTGTGCTAGGGCCGCGACTGAGGAGCCACTTGCAGCTCCGATTGGGGACCAGACACCTGTTGCTACCCCTAGACTTCAGAAAACTTTGGCACAATTTCTGATCATGTTTTGCACCTTGACTCAGGCGGGAATGATTCCAGTTGCACCAGACACTTCTCAGGCTGGGGGAGGAGCTCAGACTCCCACCGCCCATACTTTCACGCCTTGAACCTAGGCCTGGATGTAACACGGTTGTCACGACCCAAAATCAACCGTCGTGATGGCGTCTATCGTGGAACTAGGCCAGCCTCAACTCAACAACCTAACACCAACAATAATAAGTTTGAAAACGTTAACGGAAGTATTTAACATTTAAGAAAAACTGTTTAAAACAAATGAAAATCCCAAAGTGATATAATCCAGCCCAAAACCAGGGCGTCACTGAGTACATGAGCGTCTAATAACCGGGACATAGTCCACAAAAATGTCTATAGAAATAAACTCAAAAGTACAAATAAACTAAGGAAGAGAAAAATCAAGGTCTGGGAACGTGGTGCAGCTACCTCAATAATCCCTGACTCTAAATGCAAAATAATCAGCAGCCACTGCCGTGACCAGAAACGCTTGGATCTGCACACAAGGTGCAGGGAGTAACGTGAGTATACCAACTCAGTAAGTAACAAGTCCAAACTTTGGACTGAAAGGTAGTGACGAACTCAACCTCAACGAGTATGAGAGAAATAAATGCGCAGAAATATAGGCATGCTTTCAAGTCAAATAGACAGCTCAAAATAGTTTTAAAAAAAATAAGTACAAATCTGAACAGTGTAAGGTATGCAACTCAGCTATCTCTACATGCCGATGCACAGACTGTATGAAATGCACCATATGCTCCCACTCTTAAGTGTTCGACCACTCGATACTGTATATGGCCATACGGCCCAGGGAAATCCATCCCGGAACATATACAACATTGACTATGAGTCACCCAGCACCGAGGAAAAAGGGCAATCCAACCCTGTGGAGAAATCCATCTCCAGGTATCAAGTACTTCGGACAAATCCATGTCTAGGGAAATCCATCCCTCATTGCGCTCACTGGGGTGTGTTACAGACTCCGGAGGGGCTTCTACAGCCCAAGCGCTATCATAATCATCAATATAACCACTGCGGCGTGCAGCCCGATCCCATAACTATCACTCATAACCAGGCACTCGGCCTCACTCAGTCATCAACCTTTCCAGTCTCACCACGGGCTCACAATGTCATGAAAACAACCCGGAACAATGATATGATGAATCAATAAATAACTGAGACCGAGATATGATATAAAAATGCATGATCATGACTTAGTATGGAATAGTAAATGAAACTAGTGAGATGACAGCAAGAAATGATCGCTAAGGGTCCAACCAATCCTGGCACAAAGCCTAAATGTGATATCTAGCACGATCTACAGCTCAACTACTTTATCACCTGATGAAAACATGGATATCAACAGGATAGAGTCACTAAACGGTGCCATGGAATCACCCAGGTCACAATTCTCACAGTGCACTCCCGCACGCCTGTCACTTGGCATGTGCGTCACCTCAATACCAATTACATAGCATATAATTTGGGGTCTCAAACCGTCAGAACCAAGTTTGAAAATGTTACTTACCTCAAACCAAGCAAAGTCCTACTCTGGATTGCCCTTGCCTCTCAATTCGGCCTCCGACGCCTCGTATCTAACCACAAGCAATACAATCCGATCAATATAGGCTAAAGAAATCAATTCCACAAGAAAAATACCAAATTATAGCCAAAATCCAAAATTGACTCAAACCCGGCCCCCGGGCCCACGTCTCGAAATCCAACAAAAATCACAAAACCCGTAAGCCCATTTACTCACGAGTCTAGTCATACCAAATTTACCAAAATTCGACCTCAATTACCCCTCTAAAACCCCAAAGTTCACTCTCTCATTCTCAAGCCCTAAATCCTCAAATTTTCAATTCCAATCCCTAATTAAATGATGAACAAAGTCATAGATTCACGGAAATTAGACTAATACGGGTTAGAATCCCTTACCCCAACGTCCTCCTTGAAAACCTTCGAAACATTGCCTCTCTCCCAAGCTCCCCAAGTCCAAAATTAAAAATGGAAGACAAAACCTCGAGCTAGGGTTTTCTGCCCAGTTAAAAACTGCACTTGTGGTCCTAGTTCCGCACCTGCGGAACCGCATCTGCGAACCGGGCACTGCTTCTGTGGAAATTCATTAAAAGCCTGACTCCGCTCCTGCGATCACTTGACTGCATCTGTGTTCATCGCAGATGCGGGACCCAGGCCACACCTGCGATAGATCTGTGCATTTGTGCCTCCCAAACCGCTTTTGCGACCATCACAGATGCGGGATTTCTATCGCACTTGCGGTCTAAGCCCAAGTCTCCCTTAGCCGCACCTGCAGCTCTTCCTTTACTCCTGCAGCCTCGCACCTGCGGTTCCAACTCCGCAGGTGCGGAAGACACCAGAACCAGCAGCTTCAGCTGCATTTCATCAACTCCAATTATTCCGTTGACCACCTGGAATCACCCCGAGGCCTTCGGGACGTCAACCAAACATACCAACAAGTCATATGACCCCCTACGAACATAATTGAACCTTCGAATCACCCAAAATAACATCAAAACACGAAATTACCCTCGGATTCAAGCCTAGAAACTTCTAAACTTCCAAATTCCACAACCGACGCCGAAACCTATCAAACCACGTCCGAATGACCTCAAATTTTACACACACGTGAAAAATGACACCACGAACCTACTCCAACTACTGAAAATCCATTCCGACGCCGATATCAAAATTTCCACTACCGACCAAAATCGCCAAATTTTTAACTTTCGACAATTCAAGCCTAATTATCCTACGGACCTCCAAATCACATTCCGGACTCCTAAGTCCACAATCACCTAATGAAGCTAACGGAACCATAAAAATTCAAATCCGAGATCGTTTACACATAAGTCAATATTCGATTGACTTTTCCAACTTATGCTTCTAAAAAAGAGACTAAGCTAGCGTTTGGCCATAGATTCCCAAATTTATTCTGAAAAATCTGATTTGGGTGAAATTTGGTTTGAAGATGAAAATGTGTTTGAACATCTGTTTTGGGTGAAGTTTGGTTTGGAAAAACATGAAACATGACTTATACCCACAAGTTCTAAATACTATCACAAATACCCAACAGTACCATTATCAATAACATTCATTATATTATCGCAAACCATAGTCCTGAACATAAATAAATTTAATACAAAATTATCATTTTTATAATGAACTACATGATACACTATCAGATGACCGAGAAGACGAAGCAACATCGTTACAAAATAATAAATGGTAGGCTCTTTTATAAAATACAAAAGTTTGGGATAATTGTTTAAAAATATAATAGTGATATTTTGGCCCAAAACCAGCGATTGAGCTGGTTTTGGGATTTGGGACTTGGGATTTGGCCAAAATGTAGGCAAAATCTATGGCCAAACATGTGTGTGCCAAATAAAAGCCAAGTTTATTTTGGCAAAATCTATGGCCAAACGGGCCCTAAGTGTCTCAATTCACTCTGAAACCACTCCGGACTCGAACCAACTAACCCTATATATCACAATATAGCTGAAGAACACAAAAAGAAGTAGAAATGGGGGAAACGGGGCTATAACTCTCGAAATGACCGGCCGGGTCGTTACATCTTCCCCCTCTTAAATAAATGTTCATCCTCGAACGAGTCTAGAAACATACCTGGAGCCTCAAATATGTGTGGATATCTGCTCCGCATCTCCCGCTCGGTCTCCCAGGTGGCCTCCTCCACATGTTGACCTCTCCACTGCACCTTCACTGAAGCTATATCCTTTGACCTCAACTTCTGAACCTGCCGCTCCAAAATGGCCACCTACATCATAAGTCATATCACTATCCAAATGAACCGTGTTCTAGTCCAAAACATGGGACGGATCGCCAATATTCTTCCGGAGCATAGAAACGTGAAATACTGGATGCACACTCGACAAGCTGGGTGGCAAGGCAAGCTTATAAGCCACATCTCCTAACCTCTGAAGCACCTCAAAAGGCCCAACGAACCGGTGTCTCAACTTGCCCCTCTTACCAAACCTCATAACACCCTTCATGGGTGATACCTTCAGCAAAACCTTCTCTCCGACCATGAAAGACACATCACGGACCTTCCTGTCCGCATAGCTCTTCTGCCTAGACTGCGTCATGTGAAGCCGCTCCTGAAACAATTTCACCTTGTCTAATGCATCCTGGACAAAGCCCGTCCCCAAGAGCCTAGCGTCACCCGGCTCAAACCATCTTACTGGAGATCTACACCTCCTTCCATATAAAGTCTTGTACGGAGCCATTTGAATGCTCGACTGATAACTGTTGTTATATGAAAACTACGCAAGTGGCAGAAATTGGTACCCTGAACCCCCAAAATTGATGGCACAAACGCGTAGCATGTCCTCCAATATCTGAATAATGCGCTCAGACTGTCCGTCCATCTGAGGATGAAAGGTTGTGCTCAACTCAACCTGAGTACCCAACTCTCGCTGCACGGCCCTCCAAAACTGCGATGTAAACTGAGTGCCCCTATCTGAAATGATGGAAACTGGGACACCATGCAGGCGAACAATCTCTCTAATATAAATCTCAGCCAACCGCTCTGAAGAGTAAGTAGTACCAACTGGAATGAAGTGCCTGGACTTGGTCAGCCGATCCATAATAACCCAAATAGCATTGAACTTCCTCGAAGTCCGTGGGAACCCAACTACGAAGTCCATGGTGATTTGCTCCCACTTCCACTCTGGGATCTCTAACCTCTGAAGCAAACCACCCGGTCTCTGATGTTTATACGTAACCTGCTGACAGTTGAGACACCGAACCACAAACCCAACTATATCCTTCTTCATCCGCCTCCACCAATAGTGTTGTCTCAAATTCTGGTACATCTTCGCGGCACCCGGATGGATGGAATACCGCAAGCGGTGGGCCTCCTCAAGAATCAACTCCCGAAGTCCATCCACATTGGGTACACATATCCAGCCATGCATCCTCAACACGCCATCATCACCAATAATCACATCTCTAGCATCACCTCGCTGAACCCTGTCCTAAAGAATGAGCAGGTGGGGGTCATCATACTGACGCTCCCTGATACAGTCATAAAGAAAGACCTGGAGACCACACAAGCCAATACCCGACTCGGCTCCGAAATATCCAATCTGACAAGCTGGCCAGCTAAGTCCTGAACATCCAATGCCAAAGGCCTCTCTGCTGCTGGAAGATATGCTAAACTCTCCAAACTCTCCGCCTGGTGACTCAAAGCATCAGCCACCATATTAGTCTTCCCCGAACGGTAAAAAATAGCGATATCATAGTCCTTGAGAAGCTCCAACCATCTCCGCTGGTGCAAATTAAGATCCTTCTGCTTGAACATGTGCTGCAAACTCCGGTGATCAATATAGATCTCACAATGAATCCCATACAAATAGTGCCGCCAAATCTTTAAGGCATGCACAATAGCTGCTAACTCAAGGTCATGGATAGGATAGTTCTTCTCATGAGTCTTCAACTGGCGCGAGGCATAGGCAATCACCCTACTCTCTTGCATCAGAACACATCCAATACCTATCCTCGAAGCATCATAATACACGGTGTAAGAACCTGAAGCTGACGGCAGAACTAGAACTGGAGTTGTGGTCAAAGCAGTCTTGAGCTTCTGGAAGCTCTCCTCACACACATCCGACCACCTGAATGGAGCACCCTTTTGGGTCAATTTGGTCAAGGGCGACGTAATAGATGAAAATTCCTCCACAAAGCGATGGTAATAGCCCGCCAAACCAAGGAAGCTCCTAATCTCCATGGATGAGAACGGTCCATGCCAACTCTGCACCACTTCTATCTTCTTCGGATCCACCTGAATACCCTTATTGGACACCACGTGCCCCAAGAATGCTATGAACCGAGCCAAAACTTACACTTGGAGAACTTTGCATAAAGCTTCTCCTCCCTCAATCTCTGAAATACAATCCTCAGATGCTGAGCATGTTCCTCCTGGCTACGAGAGTACACCAGGATGTCATCAATTTATATAATAATGAATGAGTCCAAATAGGGCTGGAATACACTATTCATCAAATGCATGAACGTTGCTGGGGCATGGGTCAACTCAAAAGACATCACTAAGAACTTATGATGGCCATATCGGGTCCTGAAAGTTGTCTTAAGAATATTCGAATCCCGAATCTGCAGCTGGTGATACCTAGACCTCAAATCGATCTTGGAGAACACCCTCGCTCCCTGAAGCTGGTCAAATAGATCATCAATACGAGGCAAATGATACTTGTTCTTGACTATGACCTTGTTTAACTGCCTGTAATCAATGCACATCCTTATGGAACCATCTTTCTTCTTCACAAATAGGACCAGTGCACCCCAAGGTGACACACTAGGCCGAATAAACCCCTTATCAAGGAGTTCCTGAAGCTGTCCTTTCAGCTGCTTCAACTCCGCCGGTGCCATACGATACGGTGAGATAGAAATGGGCTAAGTGCCCGGCACCAAATCAATACCAAAGTCAATATCCCAGTCAGGCGGCATGCCCGGCAAGTCTGCAAAAAACACATCCGGAAAATCACGTACCACCGGAACAGAATCAATGGTAAGGATCTCTGCACTAACATCCCTCACAAAAGCTAAATAGGATAGATAACCCTTCTCAACCATACGCTGAGCCTTCAAATATGAAATCACCCTACTAGGTACATAGTCTATAGAATCGCTCAACTCAACCCTCGGAAACCCGGTATCGCCAACATCACGATCTTAGCGTGACAATCTAGAATAACATGACATGGAGACAGCCAATCCATACCCAATATCACATCAAAATCAACCATACTGAGTAGTAAAAGGTCCACTCGGGTCTCCAGACCCCCAATAGTCACCACACAGGACCTATATACATGGTCCACAACAATAGTATCTCCCACAGGAGTAGATACATGAATAGATGAGACTAAGGACTCATGAGGCATATCCAGAAAATGAGCGAAATACGAGGAAACATATGAATAAGTGGACCCAGGGTCAAATAATACTGAGGCATCTCGGTGGCAAACCGAAATAATACCTGTAATCACAGCATCTGAAGCCATGGCATCTGGTCTAGCTGGGAGGGCATAGAAACAGGCCTGGCCGCCCCCTGATCGGCCTTCCCTTCTCGGTCGGCCACTAGCTGACTGAGCTCCACCCCTAGCTGGCTGGGCGGGTGGTGAAGGAACTGGTGCTGAAGTCGAAGGCTTACTCCTTTGCTGAGATGAACCTCCTATCAGGCAGGGACAAAACCTCTTGATATGACCCAAATCCCCACACTTAAAGAAACCTCTACCGGCCACTAGGGACTGAAGGGAACCCCGAGCACTGGAATAACTACTAGAAGGTCCTAACATAGATGAACCCTGAGATGATGGTGCATGCGACGAACTCTGAGCTGGTAGCGCACCGAATGATGTCTGGCCCTACTGATAACCATAGGGGCCATGACCGGATGATGCACCTCGGTGCACTGGGCAAGCCATCTGATCATGATTAAAAGGACGACCTCTACCGTGCTGTAATTGACCCCCAGCAAGAGCACCACTAAATCCCCCTGTCCACGAGGCCTTATGGCCTCCCTATTGACCCACTCCTGACTGCGAACCATCTCAATCTGCCGAGCAATATCAACAACCTCATCAAAAGTAGCATCAGACACTCTCTTTCTCTGGTCATAAGCAATCACAGCTGATAAGTGAGGCCATCTATAAATCTCCTGATTCTCTCCCTATCTGTGGGAACCAACCAGATAGCATGACGGGCCAACTCCGAGAATCGCATCTCATACTGCGTCACAGACATATCACCCTAACGAAGCTGCTCAAACTGCCTACGCAACTCCTCTCTACGGGACTGAGGCACGAACTTTTCCAGAAATATAACGGAGAATTGCTGCCAAGTAAGGGGTGATGCGCCGACCGGCCTACGCCTCTGGTAAGCCTCCCACCAACTGAAGGCAGCCCTAGAGAACTGGAAAGTAGTGAATGATACCCCACTGGTCTCCAGAATTCCTGTTGTATGGAGTATCCTCTAACACCTATCCAAGAAACCCTGTACATCCTCACCCTCTGCACCACTGAAAGATGGAGGATGGAGTCTCCCAAACCTCTCCAATCTACATTGCTCATCATCAGGAATAGCAGGAACCACATAGTCATAAACAGCTGCAACCGGCTGGGCTGGTGGCACCCTCGGTATTTAGAATCCATGTACCACCTGCTCTGGTGTGCGGGCAGCGGGAGTCTAAGCACCTCTCCTGGCCTGAGAAATGATTGCTACGGTCGAAACAGAGACCGCCTGAGCAAGACTGGTACACACGGTCAGAATCTGAGCTAAGGCCTCCTGAAGGCCTGGAATCACAATAGGCACAGGTGGTGCCTGAGCTGGTGCATCAACAACTAGAATCTGGTCCTGATCTGGGGTAACTGGTGGAACTGCAGGTACTGCCCCAGCTACTGTGCGGGTTGCACCTATGCCCCTACCGCGGCCTCTACAGCGCCCTCGGCCTCTCGCGACCCTGGCTGGTGGTACTGGTGGTGGTCCATCCTGCCTGGTAGTACGAGTCCTTACCATCTGTGAGAGAATGAAACAACAGATGTTTGGTTACTAGAATCAACAGTTTCGCACGACAAGAATTCAAGAATGTGGAGTTTCCTAAGGGTTCTACAACCTCTCGAGATAAGTACAGACGTCTCCATACCGATCCGAAAGACTCTACTAAACCCGCTCATGAATCGTGAGACCTATGTAACCTAGGCTCTGCTACTAACTTGTCACGACCCAAAATCAACTATCGTGATGGCGTCTATCGTGGAACTAGGCCAGCCTCAACTCAACAAACCAACACCAACAACAATAAGTTTGAAAACGTTAACGGAAGCATTTAACATTAAAGAAAAACTGTTTAAAACATATGAAAATCCCAAAGTGATACAATCCAGCCCAAAACCAGGGAGTCACTGAGTACATGAGCGTCTAATAACCGGGACATAGTCCACAAAAGTGTCTATAGAAATAAACTCAAAAGTACAAATAAACTAAGGAAGATAAAAATCAAGGTCCGCGAATGTCATGCAGCTACCTCAATAATCCCTGAGTCTAAATGTAGAAAAATCAGCAATCGCTGCCATGACCAAAAATGCCTGGATCTGCACACAAGGTGCAGGGAGTAACGTGAGTACACTAACTCAGTAAGTAACAAGTCCAAACTTTGAACTGAAAGGTAGTGAAAAACTCAACCTCAACGGGTATGAGAGAAATAAATGCGCAGAAATATAGGCATGCTTTCAAGTCAAATAGACAGCTCAAAATAGTTTTAAAAAAAATAAGTACAAATCTGAACAGTGTAAGGTATGCAACTCAGCTATCTCTACATACCGATGCACAGACTGTATGAAATGCACCATGTGCTCCTACTCTCAAGTGTTCGACCACTCGGTACTGTATATGTCCATCCGGCCTAGGGAAATCTATCCCGGAACATATACAACACTGACTATGAGTCACCCAGTACCGAGGAAAAAGGGCAATCCAACCTTGTGCAGAAATCCATCTCCAGGTATCAAGCACTTCGGAAAAATCCATGTCCAGGGAAATCCATCCCTCAATAATATCATCCACGCTCACTGGGGGTGTGTTACAGACTCTGGAGGGGCTCCTACAGCCCAAGTGCTATCATAATCATCAATATAACCACTACGGTGTAAAGCCCGATCCCATAACTATCACTTATAACCAGGCACTCGGACTCACTCAGTCATCAACCTCTCCAATATCACCACGGGCTCACAATGTCATGAAAATAACCCAGAACAATGATATGATGAATCAATAAATAACTGAGACCGAGATATGATATAAAAATGCATGATCACGAATGAGTATGGAATAGTAAATGAAACTAGTGAGATGACTGCAAGAAATGACCGCTAAGGGTCCAACCAATCTCGGCATAAAGCCTAAACATGATATCTAACACGATCTACAGCTCAACTACTTTATCACCTTATGAAAACATGGATATCAATAGGATAGAGTCACTAAACGGTGCCATGGAATCACCCAGGTCACAATTCTCACGGTGCACGCCCGCACGCCCGTCACTTGGCATGTACGTCACCTCAATACTAATCACATAGCATATAATTTGGGGTCTCCAACACTCAGAACCAAGTTTGAAAATGTTACTTACCTTAAACCAAGCAAAGTCCTACTCCGGAATGCCCTTGCCTCTCAATTCGGCCTCCGAACATCCCGAATCTAGCCACAAGTAATACAATACGATCAATATAGGCTAAAGGAATCAATTCCACAAGAAACATACCTAATTATAGCCAAAATCCGAAATCGGCTCAAACTCAGGCCCACATCTTGAAATCCAATAAAAATCACAAAACCCGAAAGTACATTCACTCACGAGTCTAGTCATACCAAATTTACCAAAATTCGACCTCAATTGCCCCTCCAAAACCCCAAAGTCCACTCTCTCATTCCCAAGCCCTAAATCCCCAAATTTCCAATTCCAATCCCTAATTAAATGATGAACAAAGCCATATATTCACATAAATTAGACCAATATGGGTTAGAATCCCTTACCCCAACGTCCTCCTTGAAAACCTTCAAAAAATCACCTATCTCCCGAGCTCCCCAAGTCCAAAATTGAAAATTGAAGACAAAACCTCGAGCTGGGGTTTTCTGCCCAGTTAAAACCGCACATGTTGTCCTAGTTCCGCACTTGCGGAACCGCATATGCGAACCGGGATCCACTTTTGTAGAAATTAAAAGCCCGAATCCACTCCTGTGATCACTTGACCGCATCTGCGGTCATCGCAGATGCGGGACCCAAGCCGTACCTGCGATCCATCTGCACATCTGCGCCTCCCAAACCGCTTCTGCGACCACTGCAAATGTGGGATTTCTATCACACCTACGGTCTGAGCCCAGGTCTCCCTTAGCCACACTTGTGGATCTTCCTTCTCTCATGTGGCCTCGCACCTGCGGTTCCCACTCCACAAGTGCGGAAGACACCAGAACCAACAACTTCAGCTGCATTTCATCAAATCTAATTCTTCCGTTGACCACCCGAAATCACCCCGAGGCCCTCGGGACCTCAACCAAATATACCAACAAGTCATATGACCCCCTACAAACTTAGTCGAACCTTCGAATCACTCAAAATGACATCAAAACACGAAATTACCCTCGGATTCAAGCCTAGGAACTTTTAAACTTCCAAATTTCGCAACTGATGCCGAAACCTATCAAACCACGTCCGAATGAACTCAAATTTTACACACACGTGTAAAATGACACCACGAACCTACTCCAACTTCCAGAAATCCATTCTGACCCCGATATCAAAATTTCCACTGCCGAACAAAATCGCCAAATTTCCAACTTTCGCCAATTCAAGCCTAATTCTCCTACGGACCTCCAAATCACATTCCGGACGCGCTCCAAAGTCCACAATCACCTAACGGAACCATCAAAATTCAAATCCGAGATCATTAACATATAAGTCAATATTCGGTTGACTTTTCCAACTTAAGCTTCTAATAAAGAGACTAAGTGTCTCAATTTACTCCGAAACTACTCCGGACCCGAACTAACTAACCCGGTATATCACAATATAGATGAAGAACACAAAAGGAAGTATAAATGAGGGAAACAAGGGTATAACTCTCAAAACGACCGGCCGGGTCATTATATCGGCACTCGTGTCTTACTACATGTGACCGAACAAACCAACTGGCTGGATAAATATACATGTGATATCATAATGCGGAAGATAAAATAACACATGTTGATATATTAAAAGACTGAATGATATAAATCAAAGTGCAGAAACACTAATCTAAGTCTGAAACATACATGCAACCAACTTTGCTTAACTTGAAAAGCCTGTGACTCTGTCTAACTATTACTCTAGTCTATGAAGTACTAAAAATACTAATTGTCTGTAAATAATGAAAGACTATAAAGTAATGATAATATCCCGAAAGAACTGGAGCTCACCAAATAGCTGGTATGAGAATCCTAGCCCTCTGAATTGTCAACCTGTAAATCGTTATATGCATCGTGAGATGTAGGCCCTAAGCGAAAGGGACGTCCATACATTTAAATTACACTGGTACGTAAAACAACTGAAAGAAAGGAATGTAAATACTGAAACTGAAACTGATAATTGAACTAAACAAAGAAGTAAATATATAAATACTCCCTATTCTGAATGAGGAACCACTTGTTTATTTTGAATAAATAATATGCAGCCTCAGGACGAATATATATGTGCACAAATTGCAGCCTCGGGCCCAAGTATGCATAAAGCATAAAATGCGGCCTCAGGCCCAAAGATGCATAGAGCATAAACTGCAGCCTCGGGCACAAAGATGCATAAAGCATAAACTGGGGCCTCAAGCCCAAATACAAGTATTCAACATTCAGGGATTTGCAATTAGGAGTTGAGAATCATACTTCAATATATGATGCTGAAATACTGAATCATACTGAGCTACATGATATTAGAATACTGAATAGGACTAGACAAAGATATGTATTTATGAACTGATTATGAGAACTGAAGCTTCAATTGTTTATGACATGTTGAGTAATCTAGACTGAGATTCATGGTCATCAAACACAAATCTATATTGATTACGCACTGAGATCACAATGTTCAAAATAAAAGTCATGAACGAATTACGAATCTAGACAATAGAAGTTGTACAACTATTCAAGGAACTAAGCTTAACTATATCTCTAAGGCAATTAGTAACATTGTAAAAGAAATGTGGTGTAGGGAGAATCATTAACATTCACAAATGTAGAGAGAATTAGCCTCACATACCTTGACTCTGCCTTTTTAAGCGTATCATAATGTTCTTCGCCTCTTTTAACGATAATCTATGGCAATATATATATATATATATATATATATATATATATATATATATATATATATATATCAAGAGGAACCAATATTAACACCAATGCTCGTGTTTTAGTCACTTAGGCATTTTATCAAATACCTTATGGGCGTAAAGCCGCATAGACCTTATTAATGGTGTTTTCTTTACCCAATTCTCATTCTACTACTTCTGGGTGATTCTAAAATCCCAAATAGATGTAACTAACACCATTTCTCATCACCCAAATATTTACCACAATCTTAAGTCAACAACCCAAATCCCTAGCATAGTTCATATGGTTCTCTTTATCAAACCCATTTGCTATTCTCCCAAGATCTCATCAATCCACAGCTATAAATGATTAGGGAGTAGAAGCATTACCTTTTTGAAGTTCAATGCTCTTGAATTCGAGTTCTAGGGTTTATTTTTTTAACAATTATGTCTCGATCGAATATCTAATGATTTGAATGGTTTATTAATAAGGTGTTGGAGAGTTGAAATTAAATTGAAATAATCATTAGAACTTACCTTGGATGATGGAGGGACCTTGAAGGAAGTTGGGTTCTTGTGAGCTTCCCTTTCTAGAGCAAATTTACGTGTTTGGGTGTAGGGAACGAGGTAGGGCTTAAATAATTGTACACGTCCAAAGTTAAGGAGGAAATAAAAGTGGCTCGGATAAACATCATCAGCATCGGGGCATCATCAGAGGCGCCAAAATAACAGCGCAAGGCGCCATTAGAGGCACCAAAACTACACGGCCTTGCATCGTCAGGGGCTCCAATGTTAGTGCTCTGGACAGTGCCTTGCACTGTCTAAGGCTGTGAGTTTTCATGGCCTTGCACTATCTAAGGCTGTAAGACAGAACTTCCATAAGCATAGTCGATTATATCGAATATTATGCACCTCACTCTCCATATTGATTCCAAAACAACTATTTCCACCCATACTCATCCCGATAGGACTTCATATGTCTATAATATCACATTAATACTCAATTAACACGTCACATCTAATTTGAATTTTTGGAGTGTTACATTGTCTCCCCCTTAAGATCATTAGTCCTCGAATGATTGTCATGATTGTAAACATATGAACACTGAACTGTTCTGAACACATGTATACTAAACTGAATGAATACAAGATTACTGAACTACTGAGATACTGAACTAAATAGGTACTGCACCGAATGAGTACTGAACTGAGCATAACATAAGCCTCACAGGTCATCACAATACGCATAAGATGAAACATATACATGAATACTAGTCTATCATGGATACGTGAATGCTGAACTAAAATAGATATATGAATACTGAAGTGGCACGAATATTTGAGTACTGAACTAACATGAATATCTGAGCATTGAACTGACATCAGTATTTGAGTACTAAGTTGGCATGAACATATGAGTACTGGACTAACATGAGTATCTGAGTACTAAACTGACATGAAGGTTATAACATGAGATCTGAATACTGGAAACATAAATGTCGTGACATGAGATCTGAATACTAGAACTTGAATGTTATAACATGACATGTGAAATACTAGGTGTACATCCGTCAATCTGGTGGCAACTCTACCTCATAAGTTACTTGTCCGATCCTTCGTAGGATCTTATATGACCCGATGTATCTAAGACTGAGCTTTCCTTTCTTCCCAAATCTTATAACACATTTCATAGGCAAAACTTTCAGAAACACCCAATCATCAATTTGAAACTCTAGGTCTCTACGTCGCACGTCCAAATAGGACTTTTGGTGATTCTGAGTCATCTTCAAATGCTATTGGATCAACTTGACTTTGTCCATAACCCGATAGACCAAATCTAGTCCCAATAACTCTACTTCGCCAAATTCAAACCAGCCAATTGGCAATCTACACCTTTGCCCATACAGAGCTTTGTATGGTGCTATCTTGATACTAGAATTGTAGCTGTTATTATAGGTAAACTCAATGAGAGGCATGTGATCATCCCAATTACCTTTAAAATCAAGAACATATCCTCATGTGTCTGAATAGTGCACTCTGCACGGCCATCTGTCTGAGGACGAAAAACTGTGTTGAGGTTTACTTTTGTGCCTAATCCTTTCTTAAAGGACATCTAAAAGTTCGTTTTAAACTGAGCACCACGATCTGAAAAGATAGACAATGGAGTCCCGTGCAATTGGACGATCTCCTGAATGTACAACTTGGCATAATCTTCTGTTGAATCTATGGTCTTTACTGGCAAGAAGTGCACTGACTCGGTAAATCAATCTACAATCACCAAATCAAATCTTGCTTTCAAAATGAGCGAGATAATCCTGTTATAAGGACCATATTTACTATCTCCACTAAAGAATATGTGTATTCTGTGGTAAAATATTGGTTTTCTATTGCTCGACTTTCACTTGCTAACAATTCAGACACTTGGCCACAAAGTCTGCGACGTTCTTTTTCATGTCCACCAATAAATCTCCTTGAGATCATGATACATCTTTGGGGAGACTGGGTGGGTAGAATACCTGGAATTATGGGCTTCTAACATGATCCTCCCTCTCTAAGTCCATCTATGTCTGGAATACACAATCCATCTTGGTACCTCAGAGTACCATCATCTTCCCATTGTTCAAAAGTCATCGTCTTATACTTATGAATCCCCTCTTTCAAATGCAATAAGTAGGTATCATCAAACTATTTCTCCTCCACTTCGGCTTCTAAGGAGGAACAAGTCTTGTTCTGGACAATAACTTCACCATCTTCGAAGTCCGAAAGTTGAACTCCTAGCTTGGCTAAGCGGTGAACTTCTTTCACCATAGTTCTCTTGTCTGCCTCAATCATACGCTATACTTCCCATACTTGATTATCTTTTTAAGGTACTTCCTAAATCAGTTATAATATTGTTGTGAGCTAAGTCTTTGACCAGTACTCTGAAGATGAGAGTCTCGTGCAATGGCACTACCCTCGTCACATAACTGGGCATGGTTTTATAGTTTTTTTGTGATCGCTTTATCAACAATAACTAAGCTCGACGATCATTCTACTCACTTTGTGTTTCTTACACACGCTAGGCATTCTTGTGGTAATTGTATCATTTTTCCCTTGTTACTGAAATGAGTTTTGTTTCCATATCCTATGCTAACTCTTCGGGTTTCAAATCTCCAACTAGGCTTACTAACAATTTTCACATCTCCTCTTAAGACCAAAGGTTAAGGTCTTGTACTTGCGGATCCTTCTCTTTTGTTGGGATCTGGACAACTTTCCTTATCTTCTGTAATTCTTTGCACTATACGTCAATGACGACTCATGTTTCGACTTACTTCTGAGAAATCTTTCTTACTAGGAAAAACTAAATTACTTACATAAACGGAAAGCTAATGTATTCACAACTATCATAAATAATCTTAATGATTTAATTCTGCTCGCACTGTAAATCTTAGGGAAACGCCTTTTTGATAAGTCTTAAATGCTATTCTTTTATAGTTTGCTCTCTTACTGTGCACCTGATTTTTTTCCTTCCACAGTCATTGTAATTCGGGTTTAACTTAAACTCTTTGCGTTCTAACACGCGTTTGGTGTTTCAAACCGTTATCCACTCACTAGTGTTAACTTGGCTAAGTAAATCAAATTATTCCTCTACAAGTTCTGCTGAAATTGCTAATTCATTGTATCTACTCAAAACTTGCTTACTATTCTTTTATTAACCACCTTCTAGCATCATGTTTTTTTGTTCTGCTTTGAATAACTAAAGTGAAGTATAAGGTTATTCCTAACTTCTCTCACCATCCGATCTTATTCTACGGTTGCGTACTATCTTTTTTTGAACTATGTACATAGATCACACTTAAGGAAATTTTATTTGTCTTAAACTAAATTGGAATATCTAACCTCAAACTTTCTATACACTTCAAAATCATATCATACTATAAATATCCGGGGTAAACACTTAGTCACATAACCTAAGGGGGAGTTGTCATATCTTTTATCTTACAATAATAGCTTCTTCTTATAGTAACTTACTAACGTGGTACTTTCTAGTCCTGATTTGAATAAATCTGAACAACTTAAAATCATTCCCTGAAATTCAATATCAGCTTCTCTTGGTTCTCATTTCGTACATCATATTTTCTTAGTCATATGCATGAGTCGTACAAAAAACACATCTTTGGTAATATCAAACGTTTCTGACTCCTATGTATTTTTCCCTAAGGCTCTTTTCTATCCAAAACTATAGTGATCAATTCTATGTCTGTTGCGGTTAAATTCTTAACCTCTTACATTGTAGGGTATGACACCTGAACTATCATTATCCAACCTGCAACTCCATTTCCACGAATTAAAATGAAATTATTCTGTGAGGTAAAACACATACGGATACACTACCATACACAAACTTGTCCTTCTGAGTACTATCATCTGATAAATCACTTCATGTAGCATCCTGCGAGTCTTGGATCTTAATCCGGACCTAAAACATGCAAAGATTTCGCTATAATCACTGTTACTTGCAATTTCTTTTAGCACCTATAGGCATCAATGTATACTCACAAATCACCAGAATTTGGATACACTGAAAATTAGAGATCTGGTAACTAAATAACTGAATACTGGCATATTGAATAACCATCAAATATCTGGGGCAATTGCCTAGTGCGACGCGCTGCCCTGAAAGCTGGGTGACGGGATTTTTTCCCACTTCACTCGGGACAAGGTCTTTTTCGGTCCTACACACCCCAACTCGTATAAAAAGAAGTCTAAATCTATTTTGGAGGGAGAGACACCACTTTGAGAGGAAACCACTAGCATGGAACACTCGGGAGCAAGTATTCTCGTTTTTCTTCATCCTTCTTAATATTTACAACAATTCAAATACTTGTGAAATTGTTTAACATTATCATGAGTGGCTAAGACCCGTTGGTTCTGGGGTTGTGATTTAGCCATGAATATTGTTGTTCGAATTTGACTTTTTCTTAATTATAATTCGCTAATATATGATTGTTTCTTTAATTTTGTATTTCATTGCTTGATTATCTTGCCAACAGTTACATTTTATTTACTATCTATGCTATACTTGGGAAAGCTACGTCTAGATTAGAGAAGAATTGAAGAGAGCATGATCTTAACTCTAATGTGGGGGGAGGATTTGTGTCTAGGATCGGAATATACCTAATCAACATGCTTAATTTAACAACATGATCTTAATGCATTCTTGATAGATTGATTCCATAGGAATATATGCATTAATGTGTTTTGAATAGGTGAGTAGTAACTCTAGAGAATACTACGAGAGTAATTACTCGATTAATTAGCAACCATAAGTGAATTACATGAAAAAGAAGAGTTAATTAGAATACAATAGGATTGGTGAATCGATCACAACCCTGAAATTTCATCTCTACTGAATTCTCAACAACCATTTAACTACTTGCTAAACTAGTTAATTATTACATTCTTTGCTTAGTTATAATCACACCATTCAACTTTGATTGACTCGGCTGAATAACAATTTGAGTTAATTTAGTGGGTAGTTAAACACAAGTCTCTGTGGGTTCAACATTCGACTTATCATTATTTTACTTGTTGACCACGTATACTTGTGTGTGCATTTGGGAGCAACACGTTTTTAGCGCCGTTGCCGGGGACTTGAATATTGACTACTTTACTAGATTTAACGTTTGTTGTTTATTTCGTCAAGTCTAATGTTTCTCATTAGTTGCTTTGCTTCGGGAACTTTGTTTGAATGCTAAGGGTCATGAGCCAAGATAGACTTCAAGGCTTTGACCAAGAAGTTTAGAAAACATTTCACAGGAGGTTGAGAGAAGCAGGGGACACAGATAATCTTCAGGCACTTGTTCAACTACCTATAGACATGGCATACGAGCAACATATGTCAGTTCAGTAGGTGGTGATGCCTAGCATTGCTAATGTCACCTCTAGCACCATGAAATCTAGAATCACTAGGCACTTTGAGCTAAAGCAGAGCTTGATCCAACTGCTACATGCAAACGGGCAATTTATGGGTCTAGCAAATGAGGATCCACAATAACACATTATGAACTTCTTGGAGATTAGTGATATACATATCACTAATGGAGTCACTCTGGACTATGTGAAGCTAACACTATTTTCTTTCTCTCTGTTAGGCAAAGCGAAAAGATGGTTGAAGGCGGAATAGACTAATTTTATTACATCATGAAATGATTTGGCTTGTAAATTTTTTGCATGGTTCTTCCCTTCAGGCAAAACTGCAAAGATAAGAAGTGAGATAGTCGCCTTTAAATAAAAGTCAAGCGAGTTCTTATATTCAGCTTGAGAGAGGTTCAAGGCGCTGCTTCGGGATTGTCCTCATCACAACCAAACTAAAGAAGTGTTGGATCATACCTTTATAGAAGGGCTACACCCTGAGACCAAGATTGTGGTAGATACTGCAACAGGAGGTCAAGTGTTGGAGAAAAGTTTTGATGAGATTTATGCATTGTTGAACAAATTCTCCAAAGTAATCCTGATTGGCAAGGAGAGATGGGCAGACACACAGTCCATAATTTCGTAGGGGTCCTTGAGTTAGATGTTGTTTCTGCATTATCAGCGCAAGTTGTCACATTGGCCAACCAAGTCAATAAGATGACCCTGGTTATCAATAAGCAACAAGCTCAACCAGTGCAGTAGGTTCAGACATTTTATGAAGCTTGTTGGGGAGGGACATATGAGCGATCAATGCCCAGCAAATCCAGATTCTGTATGTTTCGTGGGTAATGAAAATCGAAGCAAGGCAAATCAATATGGGAACACCTACAATCCAAACTAGAAAAACCACCCAAACTTTTCTTGGGGTAGAAATCAAGGTACTCAAAATCCGTACAGGCCACAAGCTCCTCAACAGCAATATAAACCACCACAGGTTGAACAACCAACAAACTCAATGGTCCATATTGAGGAGATGCTAAATAAAATGATGGTTGACCATCAGGCCCAAGCGGCGCCCGCTCAGCAGCTATTTAGAATCTAGAGAGACAAATGGGGCAACTTGCCAGTGTCCAAAATACTCATCTAGTTGGGGCCCTTCCAAGTGACACTAAGGAAAATCCTAAGGCTAATGTTAATGTTGTATCTCTAAGGAATGTGAGAGAATTGGTAGAAGTCCCCTCCAAAAAGAGAAAACAAGTCACATTTGCTGAGAATCTGGTCAATGTGGAAGATAAGGTACTAGAAGAGACTGTAGTAGAAAGTCCAGCCAAAGAGGGGGTGTCAAAGTCTCCATCACCTGTAGTTGCTAAGCCACCACCCCCTTTCCCGCAGAGGTTACCGAAAGTGAAGGATAATGCAATGTACAAGAAGTTTCTTGAAATTTTGATGTAGGTGCAGATTAATATCATGTTGGTAGACATCTTGCAGGAAGTGCCCAACTATGCAAAATATATCAAAGACATAGTGGAAAATAAGAGAAGGTTAGTCAACTTCGAGACTGTGGCACTCACTGAAGAATATAGTTCAAGAATTCAAAGCAAGCTACCTCAAAAGTTGAAGTATCCATATAGTTTCACTATCCAAATTTTGATTGGTAACCACACAGTCGGGTGAGCCTTGTGTGATATTGGAGCGATCATCAATTTGATGATGTTATCTGTCTTCAGGTAGTTAGGGCTGGGTGAGCCGCGACCAACTACTGTGATCTTGCAATTGGCTAATTGTTCCCTTGCTAGTCCAGAAGGGGTGATTGAAGATGAAATGGGATCTTTCATATTCCCTGTTAATTTCATTATCTTGGACTAAGAGCCTTATCAGGAAGTCCCATTTATTTTGGGGCATCTATTCCTAGCCACGGGCCGAGCCATTATTGATGTTTGTGAAGGCAAAATGACAATGAGAGTTGGTGATCGAGTGGAGGTCTTCAATGTTTATAAAGAACTTAAACTTCTAGTCCATTATGAAGAATTATCCATGATTTCTGTGGTGGAAAATGATGTGACCTCAGTGATACCTTATATGAGCCCCACAGACCCCTTTGAACGAGCTTTATTAAGGGATGAAGAAGAAGTTGAAGACAAGTTGGTGGAAGAAATTGAGCAAGTCCTTAACATGGGTTGCAAGTATATTCATGGTCCTGGGAGATTCGAGGAGTTGGATCAACTAGTTACACTGACTCCTCCTAAATTGTCTGTTGAAAAAGCTCCAAAACTGGAGCTCAAGCCTCTACGAGTGCACCTGTGCTATGCCTAATTGGGGAGTGCTGAAAATTTTCAAGTGATTATTTCATCCATCTTGACCAATTTTCAAGAAGAAAAGCTGCTAAGGGTGATTCGTGAGCACAAAAGAGCCATTGGGTGGACAATTGCTGATATTAAGGGAATCAGCCCTTCATTTTGCATGCATAAATTTTTTTATGGAAGATGGAAACCATCACAATATTGAGCAACAAAGGAGGTTGTATCCCATTATAAAGGAAGTCATAAAGAAGGAAGTAATTAAATGGCTTGATACATGTATCATCTTCCCTATTTCTGATAGCAATTGGGTAATCCCAGTGCAATGTGTGCCTAAATCGGTGGGGTGATTGTTTTATAAAATAAGAAAAATGAGCTAATTTTTACTCGCACCGTGACGGGGTGGAGAGTCTGCATTGACTATAGAAGGCTCAACAAAGCAACTCGCATGGATCACTTCCCACTTCCATGCATTGACCAGATGTTAGACAGGTTGGCTGGGCATGAGTACTATTACTTCCTCAATAGTTATTAGGGGTACAATTAGATTGTTATAGCCCCAAGGGATTAGGATAAAATGACCTTTATATGCCCTTATGGCACTTTTGCTTTTAAGCCAATGCCATTCGGTCTTTATAATGCACTGACCACTCTTTAGAGGTGCATGATGGCCATTTTCATCGATATGGTGAAAAACTTTATAGAAATTTTCATGAATGACTTTTCAGTCTTTGGGTCTTCTTATGACGATTGTTTAAAAAATTTGGCCAAAGTCTTGACACGATGTGAAGAAACAAATTTAGTACTGAATTGGGAGAAGTGTCACTTCATGGTGCAAGAGGGCATCGTTTTGGGTCATAGAGTCTCGAAGAGCGGCATTGAAGTTGATAAGGCAAAGGTGGAGGCAGTTGCAAAATTACCCCCACCCATATCTGTGAAGGGTGTCCGGAGTTTCTTGGGACACGAGTTTTTTATAGACGCTTTATTAAAGATTTTTCTAAAATTGCTACTCCTCTGTGCAAGTTGCTCGAAAAGGACGTGAGATTCAAATTTGATGAGGCATTTTAGAAGGCATTTGATGAACTTAAGAAGTAATTGGTGGATGCACCAATTATTGTGGCACCAGATTGGTCCTTGCCATTTGAGCTTATGTGTGATGCAAGTAACTATGCTATTGGGGCAGTGCTAGACCAGAGGAAGCTCAAGATGTTTTACTCCATATGCTATGCGAGTAAGACTCTTGATGATGCACAAATGAATTACACCACCATTGATAAGGATCTATTGGCAGTTGTGTGGGTATTTGAGAAATTTCAGGCCTACTTAGTGGGAACAAAAGTCATAGTCCACACGGATCATGCGACAATCATGTATTTATTTTCGAAAAAAAAAATCCAAAGCTAGATTGATGCGCTGGGTTTTATTGTTGCAGAAATTTGACATAGAAATACGAGATCGGAAGGGCACAAAAAACCAAGTAGCTGACCACCTGTCGCGGCTAGAAAATCATGAGCACATGGAGGAAGGTGGACAAATTAAGGAGACATTACCTGATGAGCACATTTTTGCCATCACACATGACACTGCCCTATGGTATGTGGATTATGTGAACTATCTTGTGAGTAGAGTTCTCCCCCTTGAAATCCAATCTGAGGCCAGGAAAACTTTTACTACTGGGATGAGTCATTCTTGTACAGCTAGTATGTTGATCAATTGATGAGGAGATGCATTCCTGAAAAAAGAGGTGGAACAAGTTTTGTATGACTGCCATGCCTCGCCATATGGGTTCCATCATGGAGGCGATAGGACGATTGCAAAGGTGTTTCAGTCGGGGTTCTATTGGCCAACATTGTTTAAGGATGCTCATGCATTTGTTAAGAAGTGTGACCAGTGTCACAGAACAGGAACAATCACAAGAAGGCAGGAGATGCCTTTGAATAATATCATGGAGGTAGAGATTTTTGATGTGTGGGGCATGAACTTCATGAGATAATTCCCATTATTTATAGCAAACAAGTAAATTTTTCTAGCGTTGGACTACGTGTCCAAATGGGTGGAGGCTGTTGCATTTCCGACCAATGATGCCAAGGTAGTGGCCACTTTTGTGAAGGACATATTCTCAAGGTTTAGGACTCCACGTGCTTTGATTAGTGATGAAGGAACACATTTCTGCAATCGGTTGCTGAATAACCTTCTAGCCAAATATGGGGTCCACTATAGAGTTACCACTGCGTATCATCCGCAAATAAGGGGACAAGCTGAGGTATCCAATAGGTAAATAAAGAAAATACTAGAAAAATAATGAGTGTAAACAGGAAGGATTGGGCTGCAGATGATTCCTTGTGGGCATATAGAGTTGCATACAAAATGCCAAGTGGGGCATCTCTGTAAAAGCTTATGTATGGGAAGACATGTCACTTGCCGATTAAACTTGAACATAAGGAGTATTGGGCGGTCAAGAAGCTGAATATGGACTTGGAAGTTGCGGGCGAAAAAAGGCTCTTACAGTTGAATGAGTTAGATGAGTTCGGTTGCATGCCTATGAAAATGCTAACTTTTACAAGAAGAAAACCGAAAGATGACATGACAGGCGTATCAAGCCCCATCACTTCAAACTAGTCCAAAAGGTACTATTTTTCAATTCCAGGCTTAAGTTATTTCCTGGGAAGTTAAAATCGAGGTGGTCAGGTCCATTTGAGGTGGTGAACGTCAACCTATATGGTACAATTGCGTTGCGCACTTTAAATGGTAAAAGGCAATTTTTGGTGAATGGGCAAAGGGTCAAGAACTATTGGGGAGGTATCATTGATCGCCAGAAGTCCAAAGTGCTACTCGTTGATGAATAAGCGAGGTCATGCGTCGTGCTACGATGTTAAATCAGGCGCTTGTTGGGAGGCAGCCCAATTTTTATTGCTTTCGTAGATTAGTTTTTCTCTTTTTAGTTAGAGTAGATGAGTATATTTGTTTTCTTCATAGTCGTAGACATCATAGGTAGAAGTGGTATGGAATATTTAATAGATGTATAAAATATTCGGGGGAGTCGGGGATTTCTTCAAACAAAAATAAAACAGCGTCCAGGCTAGCGCGTCGCGCTGCCTGGCGCATAGAAAATAGTCGAAAATTGCCCAGCCAACACTGAGCTAGTGCGACGGGCTGGGCTGGGTACCAGGTAATTTTTTATTTTTTTATTTTTTATTTTTTTCATTTTTACTACTTAATTGATTCTTTTACCCCCGACCCGGATACTCATTTTCACTCTTCTAATAAACCATACTCATTACCCAAAAAATTAAAATAACCCTAACCACTAATTCCCTCTCACCCGTTATTCTATTCCTCTCTCTCTCCCCGTGCATCTCTCTCCCTCTCTCAACTTTTCAAGTTTCTTTCTTGTTCTCCTCTCACTTACCGGGTATGTTCCCTCCTTTCTCCTCTTATTTTTCACTTTCTTTCTACTTATTTTGTATTATTACCCACATTCCCCCATTATTAGAACCACATCCCCACTTTCACCTTAGTTAGTTTGTTAGAACTTGAAGTATATGGTGGCTAGCTGGTTGTGCAAAAATACAAATTGGTTACTGAAAATTGGTTGTGAATGTGATACATGGAGTAGTAAACTATAATTCCCTCTACTTCATTCAAATTTTGGAGGGTAAACATGCTATACCATTGTTGAATTAAGTTTCACAAAATTGATGCCCACCACATGTTCGATAAAATGCTTGAATAAATATTTTATGCATCGGTGATGTCTGAGTAAATGAGTGTTCTTGTATTCTAATTTGGGCTAAGTGTGGGATGTCTTGGGGTGGGTTGACAATGGCCAAAGCTTGTATTCCATGATTGCCATGCCATAACCACCATACCCACGACCTTTTGTATGAATTATGTATGATGTATCATCTTGTTAGGATTGGTTAGTGTCGTGTATTAGTTGTAGTAATTGGGGGTCGTGTTTCTTGCTTGCCATACTACTAAGTCTAATTGTTATAGTCGCCCACTTGCTTTGTTATGGTATGACACTTGGAATATAATTGTGTGGCATGGGGAAGTCTTAAGTACCTATTGTCTTTGTGGTGTAATACTTGTGTGTTTGTTAGACAACTATTGTGAGTATATTGCATAGAGCCTTCGGTTCTAAGTGTGGAGTCATCTTAGACTTCCACTTTAACCTTAGGCGGATTTCTTGATTAGTTCTCATATTCAAGTTGATTGTTTTGTAAGTTGCAATGGCTCGTAATGGTGCTAGTAAAGGAAAAGGTGCAAGCAAGGTGAGGGGTCGTCTCGGCAAGCCAAAGAAAAGCAAGTTGCTGAAGGGTCTGGAACTGTACCCCCGGGACCATGACCCAAGTTCAAATTAGTTCGTGAGGATGCAATCCAATGGTATCACAACTTCGAGTTGTATAGGAGATATGTCTCTAAAGTGGGGATCAATGTGACCGCTTTGGACAGGAACTTCCCTGAGGTGCTGGCAAGATTGAAGAGTTTGAAGATGGATAAATTGCTCGAGTGTCCCGGACATGCTAATTTGAGCATGGTAAATGAGTTGTATGCAAATTGGAATGAGCACAAATGCATGTCATGGGTCAGAGGAAAGGAGGTGAAACAGAACAGGGAATCTTTGTGCAAGTTCTTAGGGGTTGACAGTCCAAACCCGAAGATTTTGTTGAAGTTTGTGAGGTGCCCGAGCTACACTTTTATTCGTCACACTCTTTGTGGCATAGATTCCAATTCCAAGTACACACGCCAAGGTTAATACCCACAATGAGCTTCTCCGAGTTGATTTCAACAAGACTGCCCAGTGGAATATAACACTGGATGCACTCGTGCTCGGGTGTGCTTAATTTATTTTCTGATGACTGGGTGGTCAGTCAATGTTGGTGAGATCATGTTGGGAGAGATGGCCTGCACACAGTTCGGGTGGAAGATCAAAAGGTATTTCTATGGTAATATTCTAATCCAGTATATGTTATTTCGGGATTTACCTGAGTACCCTGGGTATGATGAGGTGGTGGAAGCTCCTAGAGGATTAATGGACATCATGACATTGCTATATACCACTTCCAAGCTAACCCCGGTGGCTCGGAATGGCCATGAGGAAAATTTTAGCAGGTATATCTTCAGTTCCATGAATTTGATGATGAGCCGGATTGGAGTGATTGATGGGGAGCGGGCGCAACTGTGCACTGAGTTGTCTGGTGCTTCGAACGAGATGTTGGGGATCACATTTGGCAGTCCCATTCACCCATAAGAAGATGAGAACACAAACAAAGGATCAGATAATGAGGGTGATATTGAGGTCACGGGGACGATGCTTTAGTGTCGCTTGGTGCAGATGATGATGAGCTCGGAGCTTCGGCCGGTGGGCGTTCTGATGATAAAATATTTGAGTATTACCCGGATGGGTCAGAGTAGCAGAGAGTTTTTCTTCCCACATTACCTTTGCTTTGATATTTTATATGCATCGAGGACTATGCATGAAATAAATGTGGGGGTGGGGGAATTACTTTCTGTGTAGTATAATTGTATAAACTTTGTCAGTATTTTTCTTTTTATAACTCGTAGTTAGTAGTAGTCTAGAGTAGAGTAGTAGATAAATATTGAAAAAGAAAAGAAAAAAATGAAAAAATAAATCAGAAAAGCTCGATCTTTTCCCGACGATGGATCTCTTGGACAACTTTCTTGAGGGATTAAGGTCCGATTAAAAATACCAAAAATATTTTTTTTTATTTTTATTAGTATAGTTAGGTAGTAATTCCCTTGGTTTTTCTTTGGGTGTCGGTTCTTTTCCAAGGGTATAGCTTGTACCGGGTATTTTGGTTTTATCTTTTAGGAGTATGATAGGAAGAAAACTGAGTTGCTCTAGATACGCATTGACATATTTGGTGCTGGTACATTCAGGCTATGGCATGCGCTCTGTCTTCCTGTTGTATTTGATTTGAATTGTGATGCCTAAGTGAAATGAATAACCAATTTTGTGATGCATTTTCTCAATTTCTTGACTTGTATGTCATCTATTGCATTATTGCTTAAAATTCTCAACTGTATGTGCTTGCTTGACTTGAGAGTTAAACAGAACCGTCTTGATTGAGTCATGTACAACATGTGTGTAAGGATTCATTATATTTTGTGCTATATTGTGTAGTCTAGAACATTCCATGTGTGTTAATCAAAGCGAAATCATTAAGTTGTGCTAGTCTAGGAGATGACGTAGGCAGTTCTTTGCTTGATCATAAATGTTCTTGTCACTTACAAATAAAGTTTTTCCGTTGTTAGCCCCTTTGAGCCTGTAGAGCTTTTCTTTGGCACCCACATTATAAGTCGTGTCCCTATTTTTGTTCTTAACTTAAGCTTGTTGAACCCTTACCTCCGAAGGCACTTAGTCGCTAACGAAGTAAGGTGAGATATTGGGAAGTAATTTTTGAGTAAAACCATGGAAGGGCCCACAATGTGCCCTAAAGTTATAAAAAGGCCACTAGATGATGAACCTTAATATAAGGAGTGTGTGTAGAAAGAAAGAAAAAGAGAAGAAAAAGAAGAAAAAAAATAAGGAAAGAATTACAAATAATGTTGATATTCAAAAAGAGAAAAATAAATACACCTCCTAATCTTCCTAATTCGTGCTAGTGGGGATATATAGGTACTTACTTGAAAAAGGGGCTATATTGTGTATGGTTTGTGGCAAAGTGAATTGGTTGAGAAGAATATGTGCTCGATTGTCGAGTGTAGTGTATTAAAGTACTTAAGAGGGTTAGTCAATATTACTAAATTATCCTACCCGTTCCTTAGCCTACATTACAACCCGAAAAGCCTTAATTGATCCCAGACTTGGCTAGCTTAGATTAGTAAAGATATACACTACGGGCAAACCTATGGTACGACCACGGGATGCACATGAACTTCTTTGCGAGAGTGAGTGACTTTTGTTCAATTGTGTGATGTCTTTAAATTATGTTCAAATTTATACTTGAATGCGTGAACTACTTTTATATTCACTCTCTTGTTTGTTGGTGAGGGAACATGGTCTCATGATGGATCGGTAATGTTGTTAACTTCTCTTGTTGGGTGAGTGCGGGAGTTGAGGGTGCTTAGTAGTAACGAGTCGACTCTTGAGGCAAAGTGGTTATGGGTAGGCTGTTTGAATTGATTGAATTAAAACGCTTATACTTTGGCATGTTTAAAATGGTAACTGGTAACTGAGGTAAACCGATAACCATAAAACATGATAACTACTTTTGTACTTTCTGATAAGGTTATGCTCTAATCTGTACTACTGTCTATTAAATCCCACTTTCAACATCCTCTCAAGTCTCATTTGTACCAAACTGTACTCCATAATTATACCCAATGGGTAATCATCCTCTCTAGGACCTTGGATTTTTTTTCTACCCGTCACTTGAAATATCTTGCTATTGAATTTGGTGTTGAGTTGCAAAGGCCGTGGTTTTTATTGAGGCAAAGTGTAAGTTATAAAATATTATTTTATTGAGTTGTTATATTTTGGCATGTGTGTTATTGTTGAGAGGATTGTTTGATTGTTTGCACGAGGTTTCTATCGTGCTGTTGTTACTATTTGCACGAGGTTTCTGCCGTACCATTGTTACCATAGATACACATGCGGTGGTATAAGGTTTGAGGGTTGAAACGCATGCGGTAAGATAAGGTGGGATTGATACGCGTGGCTAGTAGGGGAACTACTAGAAGCTATGCAGTGTGATAAGGTGGGCTAAAACGCGGGGTGCTATTTCGGAAAAATGATTTACAAAACTAAATGTAAAGGCTCCTGCGGTGATATAAGAAAAGACTGTGAGTTGCTTTTATGATTTGGGACTACGAGGCGGTACCTCGGTAGGGCCCCCTGTTGATCTTTCTCTATTTGTTGTATTTGTTTTGGTTGTTGTTTCCTTAACATGTAAAATCCTTGTTCTCCTTTCATGTTGTATTAACTGCATTGCTTCCGTATTGTTAACTTTTCGTAGGATCTTTATTGTTTCATTTCCTTTGTCATTATCATTATATTGTTATGTCTTCTGTCTTGTTTTTCTTATTATCTCTAGTAGGGCCTTGACCTGACCTCGCCACTACTCTACCGAGGTTAGGCTTAGCACTTACTGGATACTGTTGTGGTGTACTCATACTACGCTTCTGCACATGTTTTGTGCAGATCCAGGTACATCTTATCAGTCTCAGTACTAGCGCGCTGAGCTTGCTTTTGGAGACTTCAAGATACACTTGCCCTCGCCCGCTGGCCTCGGAGTCCCCTTCTATCTTGTTCTTCCTTATTTCTTTATACTTTTATAGACAGTGATGTATAGGATTGCCCAACACTGTATCTAGAGCTTGTGACTTACATTTCACTAGGTTTTGGAGAGTTGTACGCATTGTGTTTATAGATTCTATTTATGAAATTATTGGAGTTTTGAGGTTCTAAGTTTTATTTTAATGTTTTCGCATATTGTTAGGCTTACCTAGTTTTAGAGACTAGGTGTCGTCACGACATTCTACGGGAAAAAATTGGGGTCGTGACACATACAATTTTAATATAATTATGACATATTTCTAAAATAATTGTGATACATTTATCATACAACTAGTTTTAGGATACGCTTTTGCGTGTGTACCTTATGTTTGAGTACATGATTTAAAGAAAATTACATGAATATTAATATTAAATAATATGATTGTGTGATGAAATAAAAATATTTTTTTTTAATAAATTCTTGAAAATGATAAATTATAATACGATTTAGAGGAAGAAACACTAAAAGGCCAAACAACGAATAAAATAAATAATGAAGTCCTAAAAATTAATTGTAATTATAGTTTTGTCGAACATCAAATTTACTTACAAAGAGTAAGAAAGTCAATTTATATTTTGTGTTGAAGTTTCTTGTTTGTGTAATTGTATAAATATTGATAGATAAATAAAGTATGAAAATAGAATTTTCTTTATTATACCAGAGAGTATTTATTACTTTTCTCATACCAATTTAGTTGTCCAATTTTAATTTTTTTGATTATTATGAGAAAATAAAAGAATACGAATTATTTATATTTTTCTTTGAAATAATTCTTTTTTATGACAATAAGGAATTCTAAAGAAGTCATGGACATCCGATTATAATTCCTTCTTCTATTGTATATTAAGAATATTATAGTTATGGAAAGATTTAAACTCCTAAATATTAATAGTTTTTACATAATTCAAATAAGAAAAGATTTAATAGTCAAAATTTTAGTTAATTTAAAACCTAAATATTAGGAAAGTAATAAGATGATAATGACTATTTTGTTTATGGGGAACTCTATTTTAAAATGATAAAAAAGATGAATAATATTTCGCTAAGGGACTTTGTACGCGCGTTGTGCGTGTATTCCGTGTCATGAGTAAAACCTTTTTAAATTTGCATAAATATTATTAAAAAAGTATCGTGAATTATAAATGCAAAGATTAAAAAGAAATAGTGTAAATTCCTTAAATTAAAGAATAGTGATTGTGTTTAGCTAATTTTATAGTAAAAAAAAACGTGTTAACATTGCTCACAACGGTATTTCAATCTGTCTATAACCTTTAAACCTTTTTTAGGAAACAAATGAAAAGGTTTACATGATTTTTAAATACCCTTTTTAACTTAACTTCAAATACTACTTTTTTTATATATCACAAATCTATGTCCAACTTCAATTTTCATACAAAGAATATGCTTTAATTTGACCTATTATTCATTATAAAATAGTTTTATTATTTTAGATGTATATTGTTTTGAAGAAATAGTACGTAATCGAAGAGTAGGAGGAAATGTCAATGTTACAATAATATGTTTGTTCATAAATAATTATTTGAGTTATAATATTCTTTGTTTTGAAAATAAATTCGCATTAAAACTAATTTTATAGAGATCTAAGGATAGTTCTTTTCTTACTTAAATTAGACAAACTTGGCACTTCCAAAAAATAAATTAAATTGTGTTAAAGTGGAAACATACATTTCTACAATCTAAAATGTAAATAAAAAGGGTAAAATTAAATGTTCCTAATTTTTTGTTTGACAAATAAGCAAAATTGCGGAAAAGTTTTCTCATAACAAAAGTTATAATTTCCTTTTTAATAAGGTATAATTTGAAAGTATTTGATTCTTATTGGAAAGATTTTTTTCTTTTATTTTACTTAGACTTAGATAATTAAATGATTATTCTTAAATAGTAGGGAATTAATTAATGACAATTATTTGTTTCTTGGAAAATTAGTTGAATGATTATTTCTAATATTAGTAGAATAATCAAATGACTATTTTGTCATGTGTGAATTCAATTTTAAAGGGATAAAAAAGGCGAACGACATTTCGCTAAGGGCATTCGTACTTTTAATATAGTATAGATATAGATATAGATATAGATAGATATAGATTATCATCCAATTCCTGCAACTTCATTTTCTTTGAGTTTCAATATAAAATTTTACCTAAAACCAACTCTAAACTTACAGCTTATTTAGATGGTTGTATTGTATTGTATTGTATTGTATTGTATTGTCTCTTTTCGTCTTCTTGAGCCGATGGCCTTTCGGAAACAGCCTCTCTACTTCCTCGAGGTAGGGGTAAGGTCTGCGTACACACTACCCTCCCCAGACCCCATTAGTGAGATTTCACTGGGTCGTTGTTGTTGTTGTTGTATTGTATTGTATTGTATTTTATTGTATTGTATTGTATCATATCGTATCGTATCGTATTGTATTGTATTGTATTGTATCGTATCGTATCGTTTTGACGTATACAATATTTGGATAGATTATATTGTTTGTTGTCATTTCATGATGTCATACACACAACAATATGAAGAATAAACTTGTAATATTATAAATAAAATTAAGGTACTAGGTAATATTATTATATAAAAAGATAGGGTAAAGGATAAAATAAAATACTTTAATAATAAAAAAGGGCAAGATGAGAGAAAAATAAGATAATAACGTGACCACACCAAATATGTCGTTCCATAAGGTGACACTTTTTGTGGTTATGTAACGACGAATTTAACAATATGATACAATAAAATTTAAGTAACAATCAAAACAAACATTATATTTAAAGTAACAATACGATACAATACAACCGGTAACAACCATCCAAACAAATTGTTAATCAATTTCACTCAAAATTGAGATATAAACTACAAGATATATTCTCTATCAGTTGCAAGAACACTCAATCTAAACAAATCACAAATTTATAAATTTCGAATATTAAATTCAAAGTTTTAAAACTTTTTAATGGATGTCAATAGAAAACCCGTTGCTCAATTTTAGAGGCAAATTTTTTGCCATTTTCATCTGCATTGTGAGAGAAGTACCAATTTTAGGTGATAAGTACGAGGGAGAGAATGGGACGTGAAATCTTTTGAAAAATAGATGAAATTCAAATTTTTAGGAGAGTTGCTGAAAGAGAGAGAATGTGATGCAAAATTAAATAAAAGTGATAAATAAATTTCTATTATAGTATAGCTAGGAATATTTCCCAAAGATAATGGTGAGGTTTCCGGAATAAGCTTTTTGGATTTTTGCGTCAAATCAAGTTGCACTTGCTTTACCGTTTCAAATTATGTTATTTAGTTAAAATTTTTGGTGCTATTTCACTAATGTTTGAATTTCACTAAAGATGATCTTAGTTTGGGCTTTATTTAAGTTCC
The DNA here is from genome assembly GCF_000390325.3 of Nicotiana tomentosiformis. Classification (NCBI taxonomy): domain Eukaryota; kingdom Viridiplantae; phylum Streptophyta; class Magnoliopsida; order Solanales; family Solanaceae; genus Nicotiana; species Nicotiana tomentosiformis. The sequence continues at coordinate 20,992,815 of NC_090819.1, forward strand.
TTAACATTTACAATAATGGGCTAAAATTGCAAGTTCAGACATGGTATTAAAATGTTAAAAAATAAAAAATATAATAAAGTGAAAGAAATACTTACATATTATATTATAATAAATATTTTTATATACAATATAACTTTAAAAATTATATACATATAGTGTCGGGTTTGGGTTTAATTGTTTAGTTAATATCAAACTAAATCAATAATTGTGGGGGTTCTCTTTTTCAATACTAAACCAAATCTAACCAAATCACTAATTGATTTTTTTAATTTGACTGGATTTAATCGGTGCGATACAGTTTGTCGGTTTTTTGTGTGCAGTTTGTTAATTTATCGGTTTTCTTTGTACACCATGGGTTAATACTACGATTAGGGCCGATTCAACCCCTTCCCTTTCTGGATCCGGCCCATATAGTCTAATTAAGAAATGGGCCCAAATGTGCAAAATCCAGTATATAAACTCCCTCCATCCTATTCTAACACGTTTCTTTGGTTGTTAGGGTTTTCCAGTCCTTGTTCGTAAAAAAGGTAATGTCCTCTCTTTACCCTGTGCTATACTTTAAATTATTGTATTATTGTATTTTAAGGCTTTTACTTACATAAAACTTCGGTAATTTATTTGATTTTCTGGTAAAAGATTATCGTAATGTAGGGTCTTTTGATTGTTAAAAACGTAGGATAAAATAACCGATTTTCTGCTTTATTTGCCCATTTCGTTGCAATAACTTGTCATTTGAAATTAGGGTTTAAGATAGGAAGAATATAAGCATATGAAGAACTAGGGTTTACTGTAAAAAAAAATCGCAAAATGGTGTTAGTATGTGTTGGTATTAACTGTTTGATCAGATTCTTGAAAAATTATTTGTTGAGTTCTTTTAGGTTGTACGGGTGGTGAAGATGAGGCCTATTTTCGTTGGGAACTTCGAGTATGATACCCGCCAATCAGAACTGGAACGGTTTTTCTCCAAGTATGGAAGAATAGAGCGCGTTGACATGAAATCTGGTATAGCTTATTTCCTCTCTTTTTTAATGTTCAGCCTTTAAGATATTTATACGTTTTAGAAAATATCTTAACTTCTAGTAGTACTTTTTTGTAATTGCATAGTATTGGTATGAGATTTGTTTAAATGGAATTTGTGGTCAGTGTACAACTTGTTTGGGACCGAGGCATATTAGTACTAGTTATTGTAGAGGGTTTGCTTACTTATTGTCCTTGTGTTATTTTTGGGATTGAGACTAAGATCGGTTGACTACTCAGTGGGCACTTGCTGAACCTCTCTTAGATTTTCTTTTGATCATTTTCTTAAAAGGCAAAGTTGTGACTCGCCTGAACTGGTCTTGAGGTGACCAGTTGGGGCTTAATTCTCATGGAGATAATGCTGTGTGTTTTCCCCTTGCATGCTTTATGTGTTGGGTAGGGGTCTTCTACGCGTGCCTTGGATTGCATATTCTAGACAGAATATAACTTCTTCATTTTATTTTATTTTAAGTATATGGCTGCAACTTGTGTGAAATGTTTTCTATGATTAGTAGGAGTATATTTTTATATGTTAGTTATTTTTGAAAATTTTGTAAGTTAGAAATTAATGGGGCTCAAGAGACCTAGGCTTATCCGATGATAGTTAAAACACCCTGCCATGTGCCTCCGCCTTTTTAAGCATTGCTTTTGAGATCATGATCCTCGCAATTCTTGGCACAGAAAGAATAGTAGAAATTTTTTAATGACTTCATTCTATGAAATTGTTAACGTGAGTTACATTTTCAACAATATGAACTTTAGTTTTTTTTTTATTTGTTGGAAAGTTTTTGTATACTAGTCTGATAGTGTTATCGTGTTATCTTTTTGGGATCTTATCTAATCCATATCTTGTTTAATCATTCCGCTTTGGAAAGTATTTTCTTATTTGAGGTGCATTATAAGTTATAGTCTTTTCCCTCTCGGGATAGTTGACTATAAGTATTTTTGGTTAAACAAAATTACCTAGCTATTTGACTATATTTGTGTAGCATGTACGCATGATACATGTGACTTGTCAAGACATAATGTGGAACCGAATATTTTATTTGGAGAAGATCTCCGCATTCAAGTGTTTATTTTGCCGCAGGCACATCTACTAAGGAAAAAGAGCTTCTATCATGGCTCAACACTCCTGTGCCAAAAAAACTTCTAATGCAAGGAAACCTATCTGCCTGCCTGCTCTCCCCCTTCTCACTGATGGAATTGTTCTGCATTTCTTGCATCGATCTTCTGTCATTCACTTACTCGATGCTCATGTTGGCTTATCACAAGAATGATCATGATGGGATCAGTCGGTTCATCATTCCATGCCTACCACTACTAATAAGAGGATCAATGAATTATATCATGCCATGTCTACCAATTTTCAAATCGTGCTGTGAAATTGGTGATGCATGCTTAGCAATGTCTACTCAGACTTGACTTTAAACCTTTAATAAGCCTTCATCTTGACCATCATCATCATCATCATCATCATCATGATCTAGTTCATGCAAGGCCTCTACCACCTTAATTTCCTCAAGTCCTCACATACTTGCAGGTGTTGTACGTTATTTAATTTCTGAAGGAGATGAGAACTTTGATTTAGCTGATGTATACTCTACCGAAAAGTCTTCAGAGAGACCATATCTTACTGTTCTTTCGGCCTTATAATGAACTCTGTTTACAACTACAGGGTTTGCTTTTGTCTACTTTGAGGATGAGAGAGATGCAGCAGATGCCATCCGTGGGACTGACAACATGCCATTTGGGTATGAAAGGCGCCGTCTATCAGTGGAATGGGCAAAAGTAATGTTTCTGTCTTCATCTTTCCCAAAATTTGAGAAATGCAATCCGTTAGACATTTCCTCCCCCGAAAGGAAGTACGATCTCTTGATAATTGGCATCTTATTAATTATGACGACTTTGATTGACAGGGTGAACGTGGTAGACACCGTGATGGCCCTAAGTCTGGTGGAAACCAGAGACCAACCAAAACATTGTTTGTCATAAACTTTGACCCTACTTGTACTAGAACCCGAGATATAGAAAGACACTTTGAACCGTACGGCAATGTCCTTCATGTTCGCATACGTCGCAATTTTGCCTTTGTGCAGTTTGACAATCAGGAGGATGCCACAAGAGCTTTGGAGTGTACACACATGAGGTTAGTAGGATATTTCATTCTATTTCTAATGGTTGCAATATCTTATCTGTTTGTTTCCTTATAAGAAGTGAGTTGTTAATACATTTTACAGTAAGATCTTGGACAGAGTGGTTTCTGTAGAGTATGCTTTGAAGGATGACGATGAGAGAGGGGACAGATATAACAGCCCTAGAAGAGATTATGGCAGGCAAAGGGATAGCCCTTATCGGAGGTCACCAAGCCCGATGTATCGCAGGGGCCGACCTAGTCCAGATTATGGCCGACCTCATAGTCCTGTTCGTAATGGTCCATCGTATGACAGATACAATAATAGTCCAGATTATGGAAGGTATCGCAGGTAAAAAAAAACTTTCCTTTTTTTTATTTGGTTTTTAACTGTCATTTCTTTCTTGATGCAAGTAGGAGACATTTGTTCACATTTTATCTTTTGTATTTTTCAGCAGGTCTCCTGTTCGAAGGTCGAGAACTTGAGTCAGTACTTTATCTGGGAGAGCTTCTGCTGTCATAATGTAAATGCTTGGGTGGCTGGTGCAGTCTGTTGTGTAGGGGAAGATCAGTCTTTCACCAATGTAGTGGATTGCATTTTGTTGCTTTTAACTTGGTGGATTGTGGCTTGTAATTTTAGCTGTCAGAAAACATTGCGTAGTAGAATCAATTGCATGTGCATGTTGAATCCATTAGCTCATGTTTTGCAGAATTGTGTGAAGTTTAGCGAATGAGTTTTAGCACACTTTTTACATTTCTAACAGGCTTCACATGATAATAGACAAATAAAATGAAAAGGTGCAGGGTCTGTGTTCTGTACTGGTATCTTTGTATTCCTGAAGAAAGTGTTCTAAGATTCAAGTCACTTCCATCTGTTTCTCAACACCTCAGACCGCTTTCTCTTCTATTTCTGTTCTCGTGCCAATGTTTTACCTATGCCTGTTAATCGGGCTGGGCTGACCTGTTTACGGCCCCGGTCCAGCCTGGTACTGTAGCGTGGGCGGGCTGGGACGGGTTGGGCGGGGAGCGGGTTTCAAACGAATAGTTTTTTGATACCGTTGCACTTGAACTCGCTAAGCCCGTTAAACCCTTTAACGGGTTGTAAACAGGCTACAACCCGGTTTAGCCCGTTAACCCGTTAGCGGGTTGTTAACGGTTCAGCCCGTTTATTAACGTTTTTTTTTTTAAAATTTTTTTTTTTAATGGACCAACTGCTTGTATTTCTGATCTACACAAACATTTAGAAATATTATATAATTATTATGCTAATATTTGTTGATGCTTTTGCTGTTGTAGATTTAAATATTCCTTCAAGTTCAGTTTCAACATCTAGGACCAGTGCTTTGGATGATAATGATGGGGTTGAAGATTATTTGATTTGGTCTACACTAGGGGAGCATCAACAAACCAGTAGCAGGAATATTGATGAACTTCAATTCTACTTGCAAAAGTCAGCACAGCCCCGCACAAAGGAATTTCTACCACTAGGTTCGTGGAGGAGCAACTCAAATAAATTTCCTGTTCTTTCGGCCATGGCTCGAGACGTGCTAAATGTGCCGATTTCAACAGTCGCATCAGAGCGCGCATTTAGCCAAGAAAGACAACAACTAGGAGATACCCATCATTCATTGGGTAACAACGCTTTGAAAATTCTAGTGTGCTTCATAGATTGGATAAGATCATAACGACGAAATCAAGGGCGTGACGAGGTAGATGAAGCGGAGGACCAAGAAATTGGAGATATAATGGTTTATGGTGCTGATTCAACCAATGTCGGAAACCAAGAACCTCATGTTGACATGTATGAATTTACAAAAATGATGCAAAACATGTAATGTACAATTTTTTTATTTTTTTATAATTGTTGTAAACTTTTAATTTGCAAGTTCAAAAATAACAAAATCAAAAAAGAACTTGCAACTTAATTTGAAGTATTATATATTATTCAATAAAAATATAAAATGAAAGTTTTCGGAGCTTGATCCTTACATATTGCCTATTGTTCTTATTAAATAATTTTTTGTAGCCGCTTACTTTCAAATTTTAATTTTAAAATTATAAAATTCAAATTTCAAATTTAAAACTTTAAACTTTAAAGTTTAATTCTAAGCCTTAAAAGTTTTCAAACACTTAAGTATCAATAACATTGAATAAGAAAAATAAAATTTACTTTTAAAAAAAAAAAAATTTCCACGGCCCGCTAACAGCCCACTAAGCTCGAACCCGTACGGAAAAAAAAAATCCAAAAAAGTATAGCCCGCTAACTCAGCCCACTAACATCCCGCAACGTTAAACGGACGGGCTGTTTTTTTTGTGTCCAGCCTGCCCGTTAAACACCCATAGTTTTACCTCAATAAAGATTCTACGTGTAGTCACAAAAGAAAATTCTTGCAGTTTAGGAAAATTTGGTATAGTTAGATAATAGTCTCAAATTGTGTTTTTCTTTTATCAAACTGTCATATTTTATCCATTCCTCTCTTGAAAATCAAGCTAGAATTAAAGAGATTAAAATTATATATTAAGGGGGTTGGGATGGGGGAGGGCAGGCCGGCAGGAGACAAGGAGAATACGAAATAGAAAGAGCATATAAGAATTTAAAACACCGAAAAAAGTACATATATTTTACGAAAGAAACGATCAATGAAGCAGACGGGAATCATAAGACTTATGTACATCTAAGTTACAACATTTGAAACTTGTAACTTCCAAATCTGAACCTGTATTAATTTTGGCGATTCACTCCTATTATCTGATCTCTCCTTGATATTGCATAATTGAATCAACTAGGACACAAATCTATGAACAAATTGACTTAAGATACAGTCCATCATATATACTAATAATGAAGGCTAGCTCTTCAGCATATTTTTTCATTTCATATTTTTGGATTGACAAATTAAGTGAGAATGAATGAGACAATAACAAACTCAACAAGAGGGTTGTGCCAACTCTCTTTGGAGTGCCTTATCAAGCCAGGCTTCAGCATCTTGCATCATTTCTGGACTAAGTCTAACCATGAGTATACAAAACTCAGTTTCATTCAATGCTCCATCTCCATCTAAGTCTCCTTCTCTTACCATAGCCTCTGCATCTTCTCTGCTCATGCCTTCCATTCCAAGAAGCCCCGAATTCTTCTGTAAACTCGCCGATGTGATCAAGCCATTTTTCGGGTCAGCTAGTAGCCTGAATCCTCCACATAGCTCCGCGACAAACGTCTCCACGTCCAATTTTTCTGCCATCACAGGTAACAGGTCTTGATATTCTGTTGCTGCTTCACCAACTTTACTTGCCATTGTTTTTTGGAAGAAAAGCAATGGTATGAATAAAAGGTATTGTTTGGCACAAGGAAAGTTGGAAACTCTATTTATAGTGCTATCTAACAGTAAGTATTTTCGTGAATATTGTGGAAGTATGAGTATTGTTACATTGTCAACTGGCAAGGATTTGATCATTGATTTTGGAAGTTAGGAAAGGGAAAAGAGAGTGGGGATGGACTATGTAGCCTATGGTCCATATTAAATCAAATGGTACCTTCTGAATGGATGGTTTGGGTATGGCCTCGAATTTGTAATCTACTGATGCTATTTTTATTTAATACTCCATCTGCTTTAATTTACGTGAACATATTTGATTGAGCACAAAATTTAAGAAAAAAGAAAAGATATTTGAACTTGTGGCATAAAATAAGACACATATATTTTGTGTAACTATAAATTATTGCATAAAAGTAAATTATTTTCAAATATGAAAAGTGATCATTCTTTTTAGCACAGACTAAAAAGAAAATAAAGGGATGAAATACTATTTAGGACTATTCTTTTTGGTTTTCGGTTGAGTTGAGAAGTACTCCATCACTTTGGGGTAAAATATTCCTTGTTAAAGGCGACTTCATTTTTAAGACGAGAAACCCAAATCTTTAGTTAAGGATTGAAAAGATATTTACAATCCCACACACCCTTTGGTGGTATACTATACTATCTTTCTTCTATATTTCAAATTCAAAGAGCGGTTTACACTACTCCTGTATGAAATTTTCCTGTTTCTGAAATTACATAAATGTACTTGCAAAAAGCAGCTTCTAGTCTTCTACCAAGCAAGAATAATGTTCATCCCGCAAAAAGAAAAGAAAAAAAAATCTCCAAATGCTTTTTAACAAAAATATATTCTTTGTACCGATTTTCCTATATAAGTAGCTAATTTAACAGAGATATTGGACTTTCTATAGATTATTGTAACTCAACAAAATGTAGACAAATTATCTTAATGATGATAACCTTTAGATTTTTTTTTAGTTTTCCATTACGGTCCACATTAAGTTTGCGACTAACTCAGATTCGCACGGCATAAGGTTCGATAAATGAAAAATGCTTCCCTACAAGAATTCTTTTCTTTTTCAGGACTCAATATGAAACATTTAGTTATTCATCTCACCCGAATTCTTGGGGTGACAAACTTTAAAATTAAAAGAACTTATTCTTCGGTTAGTTATTGAATGTAGTGGCCGGGCACATGTAACAGGTAGATATCGATCATACCTCTTTGTCGAAAAATTATATTATATAAATAGGTAAATTTTTTCTTTTTATGTATATATACTATATGTTGAATCTCTTTAACTTTTGCTTGTATTTAAATATTTATATTTTAACACTCATCATAAAAATTCTAGCTCCGTAACCGAATGAATAGGAAAGGATGAGGTACTTGAAGTTGTTTTGAAGTTGTCAACAGCATCATATACGTTTCTGATAAATAATTTATATCCACTGATTTATTGGAGAAGATCATTTTTAATTTATTCTAAAAAGAGGGTTTCGAGGAAAGTTCATAGGAATTGTGAATGGTGGAGGTGACTTGTGACTTTAGCACATCAACTGTCACGACGAAACTTTTGCTAATACTTCTCCTTCTTGGAAGCTTCCTCACATTTGTTCTCTTTCTATATCTATTATGTCTTGTTTTTCCTATGTATGGACTATACCCTATTTATTTATTAAGTTTAGCTTCTGTATATTCAAAACCAGCTACTGCTCCGTCTAGCCTATCTTCCTGTCCAGCTGTTTTTTATGTTGGGTTGCACAATTAATCTCATATTGACGGAGGCGGATCCAGGATTTCAAAAGGATGAGTGCACTATTGTGAAGATGTGGATCTAAAATTTATATTTGACGGCTTTAACTTTAGTCTCTTACCATGAACCCACTACACTTTTGAAATTATAGGTTGAAAATTATATTCTTTTTGAAATTCTTGTAATTTTTACATACATATCTATACTCTGTGCCAAAAATAAGACCGTTCAGAGTGGAATTTGAACTGCCAATTTCACTTGTAGAGGTGCACCCAATAATAATTGCACCATAAGAGTCTTTGAGCATGGGTTCACGCTAGGGGTGGATTTCGGTTGGTTCGGTTCGGTTGCGAATATTACCGGTTATCGGGTATCGGTTAGTCGTTTATCAATCTTTATTGGTTCGGTTATCGGTTTACCCAATAAGAATAAAAAATATCGAAAATTTTATATTTTTGTTATAGAAATCGTGATCATACCGTTAAGAGAAAGGAACTAAATTTTTGTTCTTGACAAAAAAAAAAAGGGATTAAATTCTAACTATAGAAAAGAAAACTTTCTTTGCATGTGAAAATCCCAACAAATGATCTCAATTTTCAAAGTTATAAGTTAGGAGTAAGTATTAAGACATTTAACAATTTAATCTTACAAACTCTTTCAGTACATGCGAGCATAATCCACAGGGAAAAAATAAAATTCTAATTTTGTAAATGCTAAAGAATCAGTGCAACAAAAGAAACAAATAGAAAAACAAAAAAAACTGAATAATTAATTTTTTAAAGTTTAAAACTTAAAATAAAGAATGAAGAAGAGAAAGTCAGAAAAGTTTAAAACTTATCTAAGGATTAACTGCATAGAGAATTAAGAGAATGAGAGAATGAAGTCATAAGGTAGCTTTATATACTTAGTGGGTAAAATTATAATTTTGATAAAGCTTGTTGGGTTACCGGTTAAACCGTTAATAAAATTAGCAAACCGAGACCCGAACCAATAACCCAATTATCAAATAATATTAAACCATTACCGAACCATTTATCCAATAACCTAATATTAATAACCCAATAGCATTTTATCAGTTCGGGCTATCGGTTATACCCGATATATGCCCATCCCTAGTTTACGCACATATATTTAAGTAATTTTAAAAAAATATAACATTGTTATACATAGTTTAGGGAGATAAGTATGGATTCACGTGAACCCATATCCCTCAACTTGGATACGTCTCTACATATTGGTGACCCGATGACACGGGAGCCGATGATCAAAGCCCCGATGAATGATAGATGTAATTATAATGGTCTTAAAGTAGCGAAATTCCTTGTGGGATAAGTTCAGACTATTTGAGGGATGACAAATTTTGTGCTCTTAACAATGTCAAAATTCTACACTGTCAAATTAAGATGACTTATAATAATAAATAATTGTCTATATATATTTTTTGTCTACGTTACCTGAATATAATACTCCATCCAATCCGTTTTTATTTATGAGTTTTATTTTCCTTTTTAGTCTTGTTCATAAAAGAATATATATATATATATATATATATATATATATATATATATATATATATATATATATATATATATATATATTTATATTTGGTATGCTTTTAATTTCAATAATATTTCTATTTTTACCCTTAATAATACTCCTTCATATAAAATCATAAAATTCATAGAATTTCTTGATGTGTTATGCGCACCATTAATTTAACATCATAGATTCACAAGTGTTTCTTTACATTTTTGAATATCATGTCTAGTCAAACATATATAAATACAAATTACAATGAGAACTTTCAAGTAAATACATGTGTGAAAATGATATCTTCGAATATATATATTCCTGCCAAAGTGGTGCTGTGTTATTCTCCCATTATTATTTGCTTTATGTCTGAGCATACGTTAGAAACTAAAATGAATAAATAAAACCCGTTGGTTTTATCATGTTGTATGGTATATTCTCTATGCATAGTTATCACATCACCTTGAGAAATAGTTAGCAGTTTGGACTCTTCTTCCTGGCTGCAATAAGAGAAAAATAATAGGAATTTCATGTAAATGGAACTTCTTCTCTCTTGTATCTTTTTGTAATTTTTAATCCTTTATTTAGGGTAGGTAGTATTAATTATGGAGGACTGAGGAATATTACGTCGAACTCCTTTACACAGTAAATATGAAATACTATTAGGGGGTTTGGTAAAGTATAGGAATAATACTGAATTGAATAGGATGTATTAGTAGTGTTGAAATTAGTATATTGAGATTATTTTTTATAGACTGTTTGATTTGGTGTAATAAATACTTTAAAAAAATAGTTCTTTCTTTATACATACTTATCCATGTATTATTGTTGAACTTATGCAGTCCCAACGAACTTCATTTCGACTAATGCTTTGTTCGCTTGTCACAAGAAAGAAAAAAGAAACATTTTGACTTTGTCCAAAAGTATAAGCTCCCGGTACCTTCATCCCGCACATTTTTGGGACATACATTCTAATATGTATTAAAGTGGCTCTGCATTTGAATTTCAAAGGAAAATATTACTGAACAAGCTAAGGTATTACCTATATTATTAGTCTCTAGATACACGTGTATTACATATAGAATAACCCATATTTTAAGTGTTACGTGTAAAATGTAAAGGATACGGTCATACGGATCCAAGAAGTTGCACTCTTTTTAGCTTTGTCAATAAAACTAATATCGATTACTGTAAATAAATTATTAAATACATCATTATCATTGAAGAAATATGTAAATATTAATACAAAATAAAAAAACTAATTTGCAGGTGTACTCATGACTAAATGTTGATCATGAAATAATGATATTAATTTAGGTTACAAACTGTTATTAAAGTGTTATATAATACAAAGCAAAGAGCAATTCAACATTTGGCAGAGATTACCTTCTTCCTTTAAAAGAAACACCTAAAAAAAAAAAAAAGTAAATACATGTCTCTCCTTTTGCATAAATGGTGTACTACCACAATATGCATTTTGACAAGTAAAAAATGATCATTCAAAAAGCAGGAATAATATAGATATTCATATTATCAATATTTTAAAAGCTTGATCAAACACTAATTGTTGCTCGAAAGTATTTTTCAAACTAATTAGCCAAACACAAACTGCTTATTACCAAAAATACTTTTAAAAAAATATTTTTCAAAATAAGTTAGATTTTTGAAGCTTGACCAAACAGTCTCTAAGACTATCGGGGGATACAATTTAAATAGTAGCCTCAAAATACGCCATTTGCACAAAGGCCCCAGAAACCAATAAGTGTGGATCCAACCAAAACCATATACAACCATTAGCAACGTACAGGTAAGCCTAATGAACCACGCTTACTTCTTTTACAACCAGCAACAGACTGCAGATTAGAAATTAAGGACCAATCATATATATTTACAAGTTAAATTGTCATGACATTTGCATCCTTGCAAAGAACGGGGGAAGCTGTGGCTAATTTATAAAAAGAAAAGAAAAGAAAAAGAGAAAACAAAGCCAAGATTGGAACAAACAAAACTATACAACTATCTAAAGTTATATAGGTTTATATGATCTTCACATACTCAAATATCCGCCTATAAAATGATTTCCATTATGTCTAAAACGTGACCAAGATCCTCCACGGATTCAAGTTATAAAGTTACGCATAGCAAGAAGGGCAGTCCGGTGCACTAAACTCCCGCTAAGCGCAAAGGGTTTAATATATGCAGCCGTACCCTGCATTTCTGCAATAGACTGTTTCCGCGGCTTGAACCCGTGACCTTCTGATTACGCGTAGTAAAAGAAGAAACGCTAATCGTTAATCTATGAGAAAAACTTGGATATATGAAGAAAGTTGTCAGCCACTCTCATTCAGTTACCTGCCAACTTTTTCTTAGTCGTCCATCGCTTCGTGCAAGTTTCTAGTTCCTCTTCCTTCATTCTTGAGAGTTCTTGAAACCACTCCTGATACTGCAATTCAATTGCTTTGAGCTCCAATTTTAGCTCTGTATCCTCATCTTTGTCAACCAAGGAGGAAAAAGAACTACTCGACAAGCTCATGCCTCTAGAAATTCTGTCGATATCTATATAAGTCAGCTCTGAATCCTTCCCATATTCATTTAATGTATCATCATCGTTTTCCTGCATTGTGCATTCGTCGTGGAACAAGTACCTGAAATCCATCTCCGAGATGCTTGTACTACAACTTTTAGAAACTCCATCATTAACATGATCGTCGAAGCATCCAAACGAATTCTCATTCCTAATATCAGCATTTGCAGTCGTAATCTTAGAAACAACTGATCCTTGAGACTTTTCATCATCAACGGGCACCAAATGCGTTGGCGAATCAAATGTAACATGATGAGAAGTGCCATCTGAATTCACATACATATCACCTTCATTAGTTCGAGCAATTACATGAGTTTCCACATTGAAGTCAGAAATAACATCTTGGTGACCTATGGACTTGTTCGAGCAACCGGTCAAGTCTGTTAGGCAACTTTCTCGCAGTTGTTTGCTTGGACTTCTCCCTCCGCTAGAATGGTCTCCAGAGGAAGGATTCCAAGCTGGAAATATCTTCATTATTAGGTAATCAATAAAGTCAGCAATAAAAGCTACGTCATGATCAGCTAGCTGCAGTTGTTCAACCATCTCTGCCGCAACTAAAGGTGCAGTGTCTGTATCAAGATAGAAAATGAAGTGTATATTTCTTATACTACCTGCAATAACCAAATGTTTGGAATAAGAAAGATGATATCTGATTCCACAATGCTGAAAAGTAAAATAAATGACTTCCTCCATCCTATGTGACGGTGTTTAACTGGTTACGAAGCTTATAACAACAACAACAACCACAGAAAATCATTATAATCCTACACAGATCTTACCCGTATCTTATAAAGGTAGAGCAACTGAGTACAAAGCTTAAGAAAGAATAAAGGCATTTGAAAATTGTGGTTTAAAACAAGCTATAGTCATTTCTGTGACATAAATCATCTCATTAAAAATAAAATGAAAAGTTTAAAGTTAGCTTGTTTCTAAATGTTAAAAGATGTAATTCTTTTTGGAACGGACTAAAAAGAAAAATTTGTCGTAGAAAACGGGATAGAGGGACAAATTGATAGTCATTTACTTACCAGCAGGATCTCTGATTCGAAAGGTCAATGAAATTGAGTTATCGTCATTCTTCTTCCCCATTAATTTAAATTCATTGTTCTGATGACATCTCTGGAATTCCAAAACCGGAACACGAGGACTTCCACAATTAGAGTCTGTACACATAGATTGGTTATACTCTGAATCCACATCCATGGAATGTGGCAAAGGTTTCGACAAACTCAAAGATTTAGGACATTGTTTAGGTAACTGAAATGGATTATGGACCGACTCCTTCAAGTTTTCACATTGAAGAAACGGGTCTTTCAGGAGTTCCTTGGCTGACAACCTCTCGGATGCTACAACCAAACATTTTTCGATGAATCCTTTGACTTCAGAATCAGTAACCTTGCCGAGGGAAGCAGGTTTAATGCCCTGATAATGCAAAGTTCTTTAGTTTGAAGAATGACACAATTTCAAGTAGAGAACACAATTTAAGAATCAAATTATTGAACTTACTGAGCTAACTTTCTTGTAAATTTGAGCAGGATTCTTGCACTCGCTGTAAGGGTACTCAAAAGTTACCATTTCCAGCATACACATTCCGAAGGAATATATATCCACTAGTTCATTATACTCTTCTTCGTAGAGCTCTGGGGCCATAAATTCGGGGGTCCCTTTATATAGCAATAGATAAAGTCAGTACTCCAGAAGAAATCTTGTCCAAAAACAAGAACAACAACAAACTCAGTGTAATTCCACAAATGGACGAAATCTTGTCTAAAATTAAACTACGGGAAATAACCATACCAATAACACTCTTGGCAGTACGCTGCTCCATAATCGTCGCCAGTCCAAGGTCCCCAATCTTGATTTCCCCATGATTTCCATTGACAAAAATATTGTCACATTTCAAGTCCCTGTGAATTATAGGCGGGTTCTGACTATGGAGATAGTCCAAACCTTGGAGAACCTGCCTTCCCCAATTCTTTATAGCCTTCATATCGACACTTTGATACTTCTTACGGTATCTATAGCCATGAAATAAATTAGTACTTTAAGAGAATATATAATAAGCAAATGAAGAAAATGAGAAATTAAACTATCAAGAAAACTCACCGTCTCAAGTTCCCGGATGTGAAGAGCTCGGTGATCATGTTAACTGTCCTCTTCTTGTCATCAATCCATGAATCATATAACTTCATTATATTTTCATGTTTCAACTGTCTCAGAAGATGAACCTCTGAATATAATTTTCCCAAACTTTCTGGTGACAGCAACACATCATCGATTTTCACTCGGCTCCATGCAACTTCAGTTCCCTCAAGTAAGTCAAATGCCTTATAGCTAAAACACAATTCCCTCACATATCAAAATCAACAACAACAACAAGACATCAACAGACCTTACCCCTATAATAGAGAGGCTGTTTCCGATAGACAATTTCAGAATCAAAATGAAAATAAAAAAATAAAACGAGACAAAGTTGAGGAACATACACAGTCTTGAATGCTCCCTTGCCCAATACTTCATTATACTGTAGGAGAAAACAAATGCATGTGCTATAAAGGATTGTCAATGAAATGATACTTTTAAAGCTTTGTCTGCTAAACAAAGGAAACAACAACAACAAATGCAGGTGCTTCTATAAAGAGACTCCCATATCCCCTTTCTTCTTTTCTTATAATTAATATCCATCCAACAACAACAACAACAAACCCAGTATAATTTCACAAATATGGGTCTGGGGAGGGTAGTGTGTACTCAACCTTACCCTTACCTTGTGCAGGTAGAGACACTGTTTTCGTTAGACCTTCGGCTCCAAGAAAACATGTAAATCACAACAGTATAGAGAAGAAATAAAGTAGTTTAAAAGTCAGGAAACAGTAAGTAGAACAACCAAATCACGAGCAATATCAGGTACTAATAGAATTTTAAGCATATGAAAATACTAAAAAACGCCATTCCTTAATAACAAGACAAATACCAGCTATGCCTTGTTTATTATTATATAGTATAACAATATAGGAATAGAAAATGCAGTTTGAACTTGATAAGAGCAGGATATTATTTCGAGCAATGGTCGTCCTGCCATATAGTATTGCAACAAAAATGAAAGATAAGTAGATCAGCATATATTTAACCATGCTCGTCAGATGATCATGGCTGTCAAATTCTATACATCATTACTACCAAAAATTTAATCAAATTTCTTTCCCTCCTTCTGGTGAGCAATGCCTCCTTTTCTTGAGTAATTTGAATTTTCTCTTAAGCTGCTCGGTTAGTTTCTATTGACCTACCACCATATATATCTTGAATTTTATTTTTCAAATACCTTGGGATCTTCAAGATGACCTTTCTTAACTCCCTTATCTTTTACATCCTTTTTTAAGTTTCCCATTTTTCAAACTCTTACCATTTGACAGTTAATGAAAAACATGTTTAACCAAACCATCTTAAAAATTTAGCAAAACTCACTGCAAATGTGTATAACTCATCAATGCCAATAATTTTTCCAATAAAGCAACATTGACATTGTTTTCTAATAAAATTGCCATGGCACTTGGTTTTGAACTACTAATCAAAACCAGCCAAGGAATTATTGAATTGCAGGTTCTTGATTTGCTCTGACCATTCGCTGTTTTGGAAAAATCTTTATTTGCATCTCAGCTAAGACCACCTCAAATTCTGCCTACATGGTGATAACCTTCTAATAAAATTTAAACTTTTGCATTTGACACAAGCCATCAAACTTAAATAACAGGAAATAACATCTAAACGGGAAAATTGCAATTTTGTTCCTCATGGAATTCAACTTAGAAAATTGAACCTTCAACAACTCAAATCATGTGCTTTTCAGTCAAGCACTATCAAATTTCCAAACTTAACTAAGTTTTAACTGTTAAACAACAACATCGCCTCAGCCTGAACAAGTTTGGGATCATGTTTTTTTATTTAAGATCAACTTATGTCATCATCAATACTAAATAAATATATATAAAAATAGTAATAATAACAATATTAGAAATTCTCTATAATTTTACTGACATATAAATCTATGATAAGGTCAAAATATTCCTAGAAAAACAATAGATTCAAAAACAGCGTGCTAACAAGCCAAAACCTATTTTCAACTAGTAGATATGAATCTTTTTCTTCCATTGTGCCCTATTATTAGCTAAGTCTGCACTAATTCCAAAAAATTATAGATCTTTCGAGACAACTTCATTTCCATGTGATTTAAATGTTAAACCATGTGACTTATTTTGTTGGTAACATCTTATTTTAAATCAACACTTAAATCACTAGAATAATACATGATCACACTACTAAAAGTCCCCCTTTAGTGAAGCGGATTATAACTTAGGGACGTCCCTCAATAGCAAGGCTTTACTGACAGGAAACCGTCGGTACATGGTCGGTCGGTAAATCGCTCCTTAGTAAAAAAAGCAACCAACAGAGTCCCTCAGTAACTATGGCATAACGACAGAAATAAATCTCTCGGTATATTATTAAATAATATAATATTAATAACAAATAACCAATAGGAATTAGAGATCAATTACCCGAACATATCGACCATTGGGGTCTTTCTCAACGTAGTCATTTTGCAAGTAGTGTGCTTCATTAGTCCATCCATTAGATCCGCCTTTGTTATTTGTACAACATCCTAAAGGGTCCCCATTCCCAATTCCAATTCCAGCCCCGGAAATCATTCTGTTCAACAACCAAAAAGCAACAAGAGAAGACAACGAAGAAGAAGAAGGAAAGGAAAAGGGAGAAAAAAAGACAAGAACAAAGACAAGCCAAACAGACAACCTAATAATATTCAAAGGCAGACAAGGATTTTTTCAAGAAAAGGTGACGTTTTTGCATGTCCCAAAAGGCCACGTAGGAAGAAACACACAAGGAAGATAATGTCGAACGTGTGTTGGTGGAACATTTTTTGTCGTCGGAATCGGCCTTGGGAATTGAGAATAGAAGCAATAAGGGCATTATTATGATCGACAAAATTATTAGAAGTCGATGACATGCAGATTGTATTAGATGTCGACATTAACGAGGACAACAATCTTGTATTCACGACCATAACACCACTCTCCATTATACCACGAATTTCTTGATGTGTTCTTCATTCAACACACACCTCTTTTCTCTTTCTCAAGTTCTTCTAACAAAAAACAATTAAAGGATTTTAAGCCAACACTAGTCTTTTTATGTTAAAGAATAAATATAGATGAGAAAAGATTAATGGGATAAAGGATGGAAAGGGCAAAACGAAAAAGTTGGAGAGAAGGAAGGAAAGGGTAGGTTATTAACAAGGGCAAGTGGAATTGATGAAGATATAATAAGAGACCAAACACTTGTGCGATCGGTCTCTGTGTTTAAATAGAAAAAAAATAAAAAAAGAGTTGGAAAAAATTAAAAGAATAATAATGCGGTGAACGTGGATCGAACACGTGACCTTCAGATCTTCAGTCTGACGCTCTCCCAACTGAGCTATCCCCGCTGACTGTTCTATTCTCAAATCATTAGTTTAATATTTGTTAGTTTCAAATTATCTAAATTTTGCAATTCTATGTGAATTTTTTGCAATATATAGAGCTTTCGTTTTGTTTATTAGATATTTTAATTTTAATGTAAAATAAAATTATTCTTGTTGCTTTGGGTTCTATATTTAATAAACTGATCATCAATATAAAGAATATGATTTCGATTTTAATGTAAAATAAAATTATTCTTGTTGCTTTGGGTTCTATATTTAATAAACTGATCATCAATATAAAGAATATGATTTCGATTAGAACGAGTGGAATAACTACTATAACAACCCAACGTACTTACTTTATACATGCCTCATTGTTAACTCTATAAAAATCATTCACTACCCAAAAAAAAAAATAATAATCTGGAATTAGCCTATCCAAATTGGTTCATATTTTTTAAAAATAAAATTTGGAGAATAATATCTTGTGTATAGAGGAAAAATGTGTAAATTGTTTTATTTGGAAGATTTGTGGGTGGAAGAAGATTTTTTCATAAATTAACACCCTATAGTACCTTTATCCAGAAAACTACTCATTGAACAAAACTTAAAGAATCGTTTTTTTAAAAGAGTTTATAAGAAATTCAGAAATTGTTTCACAGAGTCTAATGCCGCCTAACTGTTTGGATACAATAGAAAATGACCAGAATAGTAACTGAAAGAAAAAAGAAAGGAGAAAGATTAGGTATTAGTTGAAGCAGGTAGATTCATTTTCGTTTTAAAAACTACAATTTGCGTAGTGACTTTGTTAAATATTGTTGTTTTCAAGTTAAATTAAAACGCCTTACTTTATTGTATTATGAGATTTAGCCGCCTTCCAATAATATCTAAACAGACTAGTAAATATTATTGGTTAAAGTTCAACTGATATCCACCAATAGTGTAAAGTTTTTTTTTCTTCTTACTATGAGATGGACAGATGGAAAGCAAAATTCAAAAGAAAAAGAATATCTCTTTACAGTGAATGATCTTACAAAGACGTAGAAACCTCAAATCTTTATACGGTATTATCACTTTTATCCTGCGTCATAAACTATTTACATTTAATAGCCGAAAAAATTTATAAAATTTTATAATTTTTGTATATAACATTCAGAATGTATATACATACAAAAATATATATTTTTCGGCTATTATTTTGAGAGCGGCTATTATAGAATAATGAAAACTTCAAAGCCCATAATTCGTAAGCAAGAAAATATAGGGAATAATTATGTTGGAGCCCTTATGTTGGTAGAGACTATGTATACCGAAAAAAGTAATTACTCCCTATGGATATTGGCACAAAGCAAATGAATACAAGATATATTACTTTGCTTATAAAATTCTACTAACTAATAGATACTGGCGAAATATCGTCCAGGGCATTCCAACCAAAATTGGTCGGAAGCGAAAACTAACCGAAATCGGTCGAAAACAAAATTACTTGGTCACAAATGTCAAATAACAAATTTCAAATAAATATAGCGACCACCATTGGTCGGTAAATATGGTCCCACAATATCGAAACACTATTTTTGTAACGATCCAACCGGTCCTTTTGAGCATTTGCATTCCGTTTAGCTGTTTGAAGTTTTGAGTAGCTTCATACGATGTATTATGACTTGTGTGAATTATTGGTTTTGGTTTTCAGGTAATTCAGAATTGTTTTGGAAGAGTTGACCAAGTTTACTTTGGTGTATATGGCCTTGGATCGGAGTTTTTATGATTTCGTTAGGTCCGGATGGTGATTTTGGGCTTGAGCGTATGCCCGGTGGTCCGGATGGTGATCCGGATGGTGTTTCTAGGGTTTCGATACTATTTGGCGAAAGTTAAAAATTGAAAGGTTTGGAATGTTCATAAGTTTGATCGAGAGTTGACTTTGATGATACCATATTTGAATTATTGTTCCAGGAGTTGGAATAGGTTCGTTATGTCATTTGAAACTTGTGTACAAAATTTGAAGTCACTTCGGGTTTATTTGATATGAATCATTGTGAGTTTTGGAAATTGAAAGTTCAATAGTTCTTCAAGTTTGATTTGAGGTGCAATTCGTCGTTTCGATATTGTTATGTGTAATTTGAGGCCTCGAATATGTCCGTATTATATTTTGGAACTTTTTGGTATATTCGGACGAGGTTCCGAGGGGCTCGAGTGAGTTTCAGACGTGGTTCAGATCGTTTTGGATCATTTTGACTATGCTGGTTTGGGATGGACTTGGTGTGAGCGCTCCTGCAGAGCCTTGGGCACAGGTGAGGAGCCGCCGAAGCGGCACATGTAGCGAATAAGCGCAAATTGGAGCTGGAGGCAGGAGTTCGCATATGCGGAGATTTCATCGGATCTACGAAGGCACAGATGCGGTCGCCTTGGCGCAGATGTGGAGCATTTCCTCGCACCTGCGATGTCGCAGAAGCGGAGTATATTCCGCAAGTGAGAGAGGTCTGGGATCATCGATTTTCGCAGGAGCGACTTACTTGGGAAGACTCACTATATATCGAGGTTTTGGTTCTTTTTATCATTATTTATGATTTGGAGCTCGGTTTTGAGAGATTTTAGTGAGGATTTTCACCATATGGACTGTTTGACTTTTTGGTTGAGTTTAAGTAATTGATTAAAGATTAGACCTTTATCGATTGAGTTTGTCTCCGATGGTATTATTTGATGTTTTTGAGTTGCTTTTGGCTAGTTTTGAGCCATTCATAGGTTGATACGCGCGAGATGGCATTTCTAGAGTGTTGTTTGGCTTGCTCGGTATTTGTTTGGGCTTGCTTGAGGTAAGTATCCTATCTAAACTTGGTTGAGGCACTAGTTTTCTGAATAATTTGTGATAGCTACGTGCTATGGGTGCGCATATGTGTGGGGTTTGAGCCTATGTGCGAGTACCGAGGTATTCTTCCATGCCCGAGGTAGTGCTTAGGCTATGATATGCCTAGAATTGACTGTCAAGCTTTAAGCTATAATGTTTCTCGTAATTGTAACATTGTTGTGAACTATTTGAACTATGTTTGAGGTTACGAAGAAGCTAATTCCATGAATAAACTTGGTAATTGTTATTTCTGTGATGAAACTACCGATTTGAGCTATGATAGCACACTTTACACATGCATACACTTTAGCAAGTCACTTATTCCAGTCCAGGAGCATCAAATATGATATTCGTTGATCACATACATGTATTCTTGTATATTTGCTTATATGTGATATGATTTGGACTGGATGCCTGTGACCACGCCGGACATATTGTGTTGTTATGCCTGTGAGCATGCCGGGCGGAGTGTGTTGTTGTTCCTGTGACCACGCCCAGCGAATTGTTATATTGAGCTCGTGACTATGCCGGGTGAATTGTGATTATTAGCACGTGAGTTGTACTACCAGTCTTAGTGGCTCATGACTTGTACTACCAGTCCATGGGGAGTTGTATAAGTATTCAGTTATTTCACTTTTGACTATAAATTTTATTATTAAATTATGTTTACTGTTATTTGGCTTACCTAGCGAATTGGGTTAGGTGCCATCACGACTAGTTGAATTTTAGGTCATGACAAGTTGGTATAATAGCTCTAGGTTCATAGGTTCTACGAGTCATGAGCAAGTGTCTAATAAAGTCTTGCGGATCGGTATGATGATGTCCATACCTATTGTAATGACCCGGCCGGTCGTTTTGAGTATTACAACCCTATTTCCCAATTTACTGCTCAATTTGTACTTTACAGTTGTTATATGACTTGTCGGGGTAATTGGTTTGGGTCCGGTGAGGTCTTGGAATGAATTGGAACACTTAGTTTCAAAGTTTAAAACTTAAGTTGAAAAGGTTGGCTGGATATCGATCTATGTGTAAACGACCCCGGAATAAAGTTTTGATAATTTCAATAGCTCCGTATGGTGATTTTGGACTTAGGAGCGGGTACGAAAAATTATATGGAAGCCCGTAGCAACATTAGGCTTGAAATGGCGAAATTAAAAATTTAAGTTTGGAAGTTTGACCAGGGAGTTGACTTTCGATATCGAGGTCGGAATCCGATTCTAGAAATTTGAATAGGTACGTTGTGTCATTTATGGCTTGTGTGCAAAATTTGAGGTCAATCAGACTTGATTTGATAGGTTTCGGCATCGAATGTAGAAGTTGAAAGTTCTTAGTTTCAGTAAGCTTGAATTGGGGTATGATTCATGATTTTAGCGTTGTTTGATGTGATTTGAGGCCATGACTAAGTTCGTATGGTATTTTAGGACTTGTTGGTATATTTGGTTGAGGTCCCGAGGGCCTTAGATGAGTTTCAGATGGTTAACGGATCAAATTTGGACTTAGAACAATTGAAACTTGCTGCTTCCTACTAATGCAATCGCACCTGCGGAAATTGACTCACATGTGTAAGCTCGCAGAAGCGTGTGCTTCATCGCAGAAGCGACCAAGCATGGGTTAAGATTGAGGCCGCAGATGCGAGTAGATGGTCCGTAGAAGCGGCATCGCATCTGCGACTATGCGACCGCAGAAGCGCAAAGGCCGCAGAAGGGAGCCCGCAGAAGCAGGATGGCGACCGCAGAAGCGAAGGGAGGCCAGCCTTGGCAAACCGCAAAAGCGGTTGGTTTCTCACACCTGCGAGACCGCAGAAGCGGCTAAGTGAGTCGCATGTGAGGAACCCATGGACAATATACATTTCGAAGAGGTTCCGATTTTTGCCATTTTTGGACATTTCCAACACCGGTTTGGGGCGATTTACAGAGGGAATTCACGGAAAAATTTGAGTTAAGTCACTTGTGATCATTGTTAGTCAATAATATTAGATTATCATTGAGTATTTTGACTAGATTACGTGTTTTTGAGGTAAAATTAGAGGATTTGGGCCTAGGGATTTCAAAATAAGAATTTAAGATTTGGAGGTCGAGTTGATGTTAAAATTTGGTATGGTTGGACTCGTGGTTGAATGGGCGTTCATATTTTGTAACTTTTGTCGGGTTCCGAGACGTCCCCCACGGGCAATTTTTGAGTTAAATTTTGGATTTTGTTGGAAAATTAGTATTTTCATATGGAATTAATTCCAATAATTTGTATTGACTGAATTGAATTAATTATGACTAGATACGAGGCTTTTAGAGGCCAATTCACGAGGCAAAGGCATAGCGGAATAAAGAATTACGTGGTTTTGAGGTAAGTAACATTTCTAAGCTTGGTTCTGAGAATTACGTGGTTTTGAGGTAAGTAACATTACGTGGGGATAAATTTACCACTGGGCTGGATTTGGCCTTATAAGGTACTGAGTCACTCACTGTCAGTTGATGTATATATATACGGGATGGAACTTCCCTGGGCTGGATTGGCCATATATAGTACTAAGTGACCGAGTAATTTGTGATCGTGAGTATACGAGGTTTTCCCACTGAGATATCATATTCCTTATATCATTCAGTATTGATATATTTTACTTGTACTGAGTTTAACTATTGAACTTGAAAGAATGCCTACATTTCTGTACTGTTATTTCTATACTAGACTGTACCTGCTGAGCTCGTCACTACTTTCAGCCCAAAGGTTAGTCTTGTTACTTATTGAGTTGGTTGTACTCAAACTACACTCTACACCTCGTGTGCAGATCCAGGTGCTTTCGGACACGGCGACTGTTAGATCTCAGAGTATTATTAGTTGGAGACTATCAAGGTAGTTGCCTGGCGTTCGCTGACCTTGACTCTCTTCCTTTTAGTTATTGTACTGTTCTATATTTTCAGATAGTGTTTTTATCAGTCAGACTTTGTTATCATATAGATGCTCATGTACTCAGTGACACCGGGTTTTGGGAGTGTTTTATATCCGTATTTTTGAGGTTTTCTATTGCATTCAAACATTATGTTTTCAAACTTAACAGATATTGTGTTTTATTGAGGTTGTCGGCTTGCCTAGTATTGAGATATGTGCCATCACGATATGCGGATTTTGGGTCGTGACAAGTTGGTATTAGAGCCTAGGTTACATAGGTCTCACGAGTCATGAGCAGGTTTAGTAGAGACTTGCGGATCGGTACAGAGATGTCTGTACTTATCTTCGAGAGGCTGCCGAACCCTTAGGAATATTTCACTTTCTTGTATTCTATCGTGCGAATTTGTTGATTCCGAAAACTAAATTTTTGTTATTCTATTCTCTCACAGATGGTGAGGACACGTACTACCGGATCGGACAGTCAGCTGCCAGTGCCACCAGTTAGGGCCGCGTGAGGCCGGAGCCGTGGTAGAGGTCAGGGCCGAGATAGAGGTCGAGGTGTAGCTCGTACAACAGTTGGAGCAACACCTGTAGCACCACCAGTTGCTCCAGCTCAGGAGCAGATTCCAGATATAGCTGAGCCAACAAGACCAGCTCAGGCACCAGCTGTGCCTATTGTTATTTCAGTCCTTCAGGAGGCTCTAGCATAGATATTGACAGTTTGCACTGGCCTTGCTCAGTTGGTTTCGGCTCAGGCCGCACCAGCCACTTCTCAGGCCGGGGAGGTACTCATACCCCTGTTGCCCGTACTCTATAGCAGGTAGTGCAGGGACTTCAGATACCGGGGGCACCACCAGTCCAGCCGGTTGCAGCTGCTTAGGCCTAGGTGATCCCCGTTATGGCCGATGATGAGCAGATGAGACTTGAGAGATTTGGGAGGATTTGACCTCCATCATTTAGCGGTGCTGAGTCAGAGGATGCTCAAGGTTTCCTGGATAAATGCCAGCGGATGCTTCGGAAAACAGGTATTCTGGAGACCAGTGGGGTATCGTTCACTACTTTTCAGTTTTCTGGGACTGCCTTCAGATGGTGGGAGACTTATGAGAGGAGCAGACCAGTTGGTGCAGCACCACTTTCATGGAATGAGTTCTCCATATTATTTCTGGAGAAGTTTGTGCCACAGACCCGCAGAGAGGAACTGCGCAGGTAGTTTGAATATTTACGTTAGGAGGACTTGTCCGTGACTCAGTATGAGATGTGGTTTTTAGAGTTGGCTCGTCATGCAGTTTGGTTGGTTCCCACTGAAAGGGAAAAAATCATAAGGTTCATTAATGGGCTCAACCAGCAATTCCGTTTTGTTATGACTCTAGGGAATGTAGCAGGTGCTAGATTCGACGAGGTGGTTGATAGTGCTCGATGGCTAGAGATGGTTCGTACTCAGGAGCGTGAGGAGAGGAAAGCCAAGAGGCCTCGTGGTCCGGGTAATTCCAGCGGTGTTCCTTCTGGGGGGCAGCCCTATCATAGTAGGGGTCGACCTTATAGGCCCGCTCAGATTGCCCGTTCAGCTCATCATGGCGCATCAGCTAGCCATGGTTCATATAGTGCTCAACAGAGTCAGTCTTCTCTTGGTGCACTTCCATTTCAGAGTTCATCTCATGCACCATCAGTTCAGGATTTATCTGTACCAGGTTATTTTGGTAGTTATTCTGGTTCTTGAGGTCCACCTCAGAACTTGCCACCAATTTTTGAGAGGGATTGTTATGAGTGTAGAGAGCTGGGTCATGTGAGGAAATATTGTCCCCGCTTTTTGCGAGGTCCAGTTTAGCAGAGGAGTCAGGCTATGACTCCTGCACCAGTTGCTCCACCACTCGCCCAGCCAGCTCGGGGTGGGGCTCAGTCAGCTAGGGGTCGCCCAAGAGGGGGAGGCCGATCAGGTGGTGCTCAGGCCGGATTCTATGCTTTTCTTGCCAAGCCAGATGCCGTTGTTTCCAATGCAGTGATCACATGTATTATCTCAGTGTGCCATAAGGAAGCTTCTATATTATTTGACCTTGGTTCTACATATTCGTATGTTTCATCATATTTTGTACGTTATCTGGATATGCCCCGTGAGTCCTTAGTTTCACCTGTTCGTGTATCTACGCCAGTGGGCGATACTATTATTGTGGACCGTGTGTATCAGTCGTGTGTGATAATTATTTGGGGACTGGAGACTAAAATGGATCTCTTACTGCTTAGTATGGTTGATTTAGATGTAATCTTTGGTATGGATTGGCTGTCTCCATGTCATGCTATTCTGGACTGCCACGCAAAAATGGTGACGTTGGCGATACCGGAATTGCCAAAGGTCGAGCGGAGAGGTTTTCCAGATTATGTTCCCAGCAGGGTAATTTCTTACTTGAAGGCTCAACGTATGGTTGGGAATGGGTGTTTGTCATATTTGGCCTTTGTGAGGGATGTTGATGCAGACACTCCTACTATTGATTATGTACCGGTAGTGCGGGATTTTCTGGATGTATTTCTTGCAGACCAGTCGGGCATGCCACCCGACAAAGATATTGATTTCGGTATTGACTTGGTACCGGGCACTCAACCCATTTCTATTCCTCCGTTTCGTATGGTACCAGCTGAATTGAAAGAATTGAAAGAGCAACTTCAGGAACTTCTTAATAAGAGTTTTATTAGGCTTAGTGTGTCACCTTGGGGTGCACCAGTTCTATTTGTGAAAAATAAAGATGGTACTATGCGGATGTGTATCGACTACAGGCAGTTGAACAAAGTTACAATCAAGAACAAGTATCCTTCGCCGTGTATTGATGATTTATTTGACCAGCTTCAGGAGCGAAGGTATTCTCCAAATTTGATTTGAGATCCGGGTATCACCAGTTGAAAATTCGTGACTCGGATATTCTAAAGACGGCATTCAGGAACCGTTATGGTCACTATGAATTTCTCATGATGTCTTTTGGGCTGACCAACGCCCCAGCAACATTTATGCACTTGATGAATAGTGTATTCCAGCCATATCTTGATTTATTTGTCGTAGTATTTATTGATGATATCCTGGTGTACTCGCGTAGTGAGAAAGAGCATGCACAACACTTGGGGTATTGTATTACAGAGGCTGAGAGAGGAGAGACTTTATGCCAGATTCTCTAAGTGTGAGTTCTGGCATAGTTCAGTGGCATTCTTGGGACACATAGTGTCCAGTGAAGAGATTAAGGTGGATCCGAAGAAAATAGAGGCAGTTCTGAGTTGACTCAGGCCATCTTCAGCTACTGAGATTCACAGTTTTCTCGGCTTGGCCAGTTATTATCGTCGCTTCGTGGAGGGTTTCTCATCTATTGCATCTCCTTTGACTAAATTAACCTAGAAGGGTGATCCATTCAGGTGGTCGGACGTGTGTGAAGAGAGTTTTCAGAAGCTCAAGATTGCCTTGACCACAACTCCAGTTTTAGTTTTTCCTTCAGCTTCTGGTTCTTATACAGTGTATTGTGATGCTTCTCGGATTGGTATTGGGTGTGTTTTAATGCAGGAAGGTAGAGTGATTGCTTATGTTTCGCGCCAGTTGAAGCCACATGAAAAGAACTACCCTGTCTATGATTTAGAATTAGCAGCCATTGTTCATGCATTGAAGATTTGGAGGCACTATCTCTATGGTGTTTCTTGTGAGGTATTTACAGATTATCGGAGTCTTCAACACTTATTCAAACAGAAGGATCTAAATTTGAGGCAGCAGAGATGTTTGGAGCTGCTAAAGGATTATGATGTTACTATTTTGTATCATCCCGGGAAGGCCAATATGGTGGACAATGCCTTGAGTAGAAAAGTGGTGAGTATGTGTAGCCTTGCATTCATTTCGGTTGGTGAAAGGCATTTTGCAGTTGATGTTCAGACCTTGGCTAATCAGTTCGTAAGGTTAGATGTTTCAGAGCCCAGTCGGGTTCTAGTTTGTGTTCAGAGAGCTCCAGTATAATGCTCCCCATTTTCTTGTCCTTAAGGACATAGTTCAGCACGGTGACGCCAGAGATTTTACTATTGGGGATGATGGAGTATTGAGGATGTAGGGTCGGATTTGTGTGCCAAATGTAGATGGGCTGCGTGAATTGATTCTTGAAGAAGCCCATAGTTCGCGGTATTCCATTCATCCGGGTGCCACTAAGATGTAACAAGACTTGAGGCAACACTATTGGTAGAGAAAAATGAAGAAAGATATAGTTGGGTTTGTAGCTCGGTGTTTAAATTGTCAACAGGTAAAATACGAGCATCAGACACCGGGTGTATTACTTCAGAAACTTGAAATTCCGGAATGGAAGTGGGAGCGTATTACCATGGACTTCGTAGTTAGACTCCCATGGACTTTGAGGAAGTTTGATGTTGTTTGGGTGATTGTAGATTGGTTGACCAAGTCCGCACATTTTATTCCAGTCGGTACTACTTATTCTTCGGAGCGGTTGACTGAGATTTATATCCATGAGATTATTCGCCTTCATGGTGTGCCAGTGTCCATCATAGTTTTGGAGGGCAGTACAACGAGACTTAGGCACACAGGTACAGTTGAGTATAACATTTCACCCTTAGCTAAACGGACAGTCCGAGCGCACTATTCAGATATTGGAAGATATGCTACGCGCATGTGTTATAGATTTTGGAGGTTCTTGGGATCAGTTTCTGCCACATACACAATTTGCTTACAATAACAGCTACCAATCGAGCATTCAAATGGCTCTGTATGAGGCTTTATATGGGAGACGGTGGCGGTCTCCGGTGGGTTGGTTTGAGTCGGGTGAGGCTAGACTATTGGGTACTGATTTAGTTCAGGATGCTTTGGAAAGGGTTAAATTTATTCAGGAACGACTTCGCACAGCGCAGTCTAGATAGAAGAGTTATGCCGACCGGAAGGTTCGCGATGTTGCTTACATGGTATGAGAGAGGGTACTACTCCGAGTTTCGCCTATGAAGGGTGTTATGAGGTTTGGAAAGAAGGGCAAGTTGAGTCCTATGTATATTGGACCTTTTGAAATATTTAAGAAGATTGGAGGGGTGGCCTATGAACTTGCATTGCCACCTAATCTATCGGGTGTTCATCTAGTGTTTTATGTATCTATGCTCCGGAAGTATGTCGGGGATTCGTCTCATGTTTTGGATTTCAGCATAGTGCAGTTGGATGGTAATTTGACTTATGATGTGGAGCCGGTGGCCATTTTAAACCGTCAGGTTCGAAAGTTGAGATTAAAGAACATAGCTTCACTGAAAGTACAGTGGAGAGGCCAGCCAGTCGGAGAAGCTACTTGGGAGACTGAGTGGGAGATGCAGAGCAAATATCAACACCTATTTGAGGCTCCAGGTATGATTCTTAACCCGTTCGAGGACGAACGTTTGTTTAAGAGGGGGAGAATGTAACGACCCGACCGGTCATTTTAAGTATTACAACCCTGTTCCCCTATTTACTGCTCAATTTGTACTTTACAGCTGTTATATGACTTGCCGGGGTAATTGGTTTGGGTCCGGTGAGGTCTTGGAATGAATTGGAACACTTAGTTCCAAAGTTTAAAACTTAAGTTGAAAAGGTTGGCTGGATGTCGATCTATGTGTAAACGACCCCGGAATAAAGTTGTGATGATTCCAATAGCTTTGTATGGTAATTTTGGACTTAGGAGCGTATACGGAAAATTATATGGAATCCCGCAACAACATTAGGCTTGAGATGGTGAAATTAGAAATTTAAGTTTGAAAGTTTGACCAGGGAGTTGACTTTTTGATATCGAGGTCGAAATTCGATTCTGGAAATTTGAATAGGTCCGTTGTGTCATTTATGACTTGTGTGCAAAATTTGAGGTCAATCAGACTTGATTTGATAGGTTTTGGCATCGAATGTAGAAGTTGAAAGTTCTTAGTTTCATTAAGCTTGAATTGGGGTATGATTAATGGTTTTAGCGTTGTTTGATGTGATTTGAGGCCCCGACTAAGTTCGTATGATGTTTTAGGACTTGTTGGTTTATTTGGTTGAGGTTCCGAGGGTCTCAGATGAGTTTCAGATGGTTAACAGATTAAATTTGGACTTAGAACAATTGAAACTTGCTGCTGCCTACTGATGCAATCGCACCTGCGAAAATTGGCTCGCAGGTGCGAGCTCGCAGAAGTGTGTGCTTCATCGCAGAAGCGACCAGGCATGGGTTGAGGCAGAGGCCGCAGAAGAGAGCAGATGGTCCACAGAAGCGGTGTCACATCTGCGATTGTGCGACCGCATAAGTGCAAAGGCCGTAGAAGCGGCTTGCTCCTCGCAGAAGCGGGATGGAGACCACATAAGCGGTTGGATTCTCGCACCTGCGAGACCGCAGAGGCGGCTAAGAGAGTCGCAGGTGCGGAACCCCTGGACAATATACATTTCGAAGGGGTTTCGGGTTTTGCCAGTTTTGGACATTTCCAACACGGTTTTGGGGCAATTTTCAGAGGGGAATTCACGGGAAAACTTGAGGTAAGTCACTTGTAATCATTGTTAGTCAATAATATTGGATTATCATTGAGTATTTCGACTAGATTACGTATTTGGGTCTAGGGATTTCAAAATAAGAATTTACGATTTGGAGGTCGAGTCGATGTCGGAATTTGGTAAATTTGATATGGTTGGACTCGTGGTTGAATGGGCGTTCATATTTTATAACTTTTGTCGGGTTCCGAGACGTGGGCCCCACGAGCGATTTTTGAGTTAAATTTCGGATTTTGTTGGAAAACTAGTATTTTCATATGGAATTAGTTTCAATAATTTGTATTGACTGAATCAAATTAATTGTGACTAGATACAAGGCTTTCAGAGGCAAATTCGCGAGGCAAAGACATAGCGGAATAAAGAATTTCGCGGTTTTGAGGTAAGTAACATTTCTAAACTTGGTTCTGAGGGTATGAATCCCTGAATTTTGTGTTATATCAATTGTTGGAGGTGACGCACATGCTAGGTGACGAGCGTGTAGGCGTGCACCATAGAAATTGTGACTTAAATAAATTCTGTGGAGTTGTAAAAATTAAAGAATCATGTTATTATCCAAATATTCTCCACGTGTTAGAGAAATTGAGCTGAGACTCGTATTAAAGATCACGTTTAGGCTACATGTCTATATTTTGGGACCCATAGGGTCGTGTTGTTGTTGACTTTAATTATTTTAAAATGTACATTTCATACTCAGTCATGTTCATAAATTGTGAAAATATTTATGGGATCGGGGCTGCTCGCCTGCAGCAGGCCATATCAGCTATACCGCTGCAGCAGGTCTTATAGTCTTTAATATTATATGGATCGGGGCTGCCCGCCTGCAGCAGGCCATATCGGCTTTATATCACGCTTGGGCTGAATGAGCCCCTTCGGAGTCTGCACCCCCCACAGTGAGCGTAGATGATTTATATTCGGGATGGACTTCCGAGGGTATGGACTTGCCTTAATTATTTATATTTGTGATTAATTTCCCCGGACATGGATTTTGTCCGAATCATTATAATTTAGGGATAAATTTACACATGGGTTGGATTTGGCCTTATACGGTACTGAGTCACTCACTGTCAGTTGATGTATATATACGGGATGGAACTTCCCTGGGCTGGATTGGCCATATATAGTACCGAGTGACCGAGTAATTTGTGATCGTGAGTACACGAGGTTTTCCCATTGAGATGTCATATTCCTCATATCATTCAGTATTGATCTATTTTACTTGTACTGAGTTTAACTGTTAAACTTGAAAGCATGCCTATATTTCTGTACTGTTATTTCTATACTGGACTGTACCTGCTGAGCTCGTCACTACTTTTAACCCAAAGGTTAGTCTTGTTGCTTATTGAGTTGGTTGTACTCATACTACACTCTGCACCTCGTGTGCAGATCCAGGTGCTTCCGGACACGACGACTGTTAGATCTCAGAGTATTATCAGTTGGAGACTATCAAGGTAGCTGCCTGGAATCCGCTGACCTTGCTCTCTTCCTTTCCATTATTGTACTATCTATATTTTCAGATAGTGTTTTTATCTTTCAGACTTTGTTATCATTTAGATGCTTATGTACTCAGTGACACCGGGTTTTGGGAGTGTTTTATATCCGTATTTGTGAAGTTTTCTATTGCATTCAAACATTATGTTTTCAAACTTAAAAGATATTATGTTTTATTGAGGTTGTCGTCTTGCCTAGTATTGAGATAGATGCCATCACGACATGCGGATTTTGGGTCGTGACACCTATCTTCGAGAGGCTACAGGGCATCTAGGATAAACTTTCCATCATTCTTTCCTTATCGTGCGACATTGATTCAGCTTGAAGCGTTTGAATTCCTCCCACTCTCTCGGATGTAATGTTGAGCATTCGGTATCAGCTGTGCATCGACGACTTGTGGTTTCATGGATGATGTGTGAGATATGTCTTCTGTGTTATAGTGATAGGCCAGTCTGGTGGACTTGAGGCTGAGTTTTGACCGCCGCTCGGGTTCAGTGATTTTAATTGTGAGAGTATGTGCTTTTGGACTTCTATGTTTGTTAGTGTCCCTAGGAGTGGGACTTGCGGCTTAGTGAGTGGTTGGATTATTATATGGTGAGTATTATATGACTGTGGGATGTTTTTATATAGTTTGGATGTGATGAGAAGAATTTCAATTGGAATGTGAAAGGAATATGGATACTTGATTTCTGTCTTGATGTGTTGTACAGTCTCAAGTTATGAGTGTTTTGAGGGATTCTTTCGTATTGTTCATTTGTGGAATGAAGTATAATGTCTTGTTGACTAGTTTAGACTCGGGAAGATATAGTGATTGCATAGTGGTTGTGGGCAACCAAAGGCATAAAGAGATGCCTGGTTGAGGCCAAGTAAGTGGGTTATCTCCAGCGGGATGTTCTGAGTTTGTGTGATTCTTATGATGTCTTTGTGGGGAGTTTTTCTTCCGCCAGTGGGCTATATGTGTTGCATTTGAGTTTTGATCGGTTAAGAAATTTGATTTGACTGTCACGAGGATGGATGCGAGCTTAGCAGACGATTTGAGGTATTTTATGGGTTGTGTTGCATGAGCTTATGAAGGATTTAGTTGAATTTCAGTGCGAGATTATGGAAGTAATAGAGTATGGGTATTGTGAGTTATCGGATGTTTTATTCTATAACTTTGAGCCAAGTGGGGGGGTCTGCTATCGATGAGTTGATTGCATGGTTATGTGTTGTATTGATTTCATTTGAGGCATACTTATTAATCTGTTATGACTTGCGAAGGTTGAGATCGAGGATGACTCGAGAAAGGAAATTTCTGAATGCGGGTTATATTACACTTTATGGGTATATGGAAATCATGGAATGATTTGAGTTTGTTATTCTTGATGGATAATGTGTACATGGAGTAAGGATTTACTCGGTTATGTTAAGATGAGGCTACTTCTTTGGGTGTTGGTGTGATGATGGATCACATGTCGTTCGGCTTGGTTGGGCGGTGCATTTGAGATTAGAATAGGGTGGATGACTCTCGAGAAGGTTCTAATGGATTCAAGGTTCATATGTGGCATTTTACAAATTTTAGAAATTTGTAAAAGGGCTAAGATCTGAAATTACATTGGGCGGTGTTGGGACTAGCGGTATATCTGTATCATTAGAGGTTCTATGTTTCAGTATAAGAGAAGTTAAAGAAACAATTTCAGATTCACATGAGGACTCTTCGGAGTGGGTATCTCAGATGCAGTATTTTGAGTGTTTAAAAGGGAATACAATGGCTTATGTGCTTCAGGACGACGTGGTTTCATGCTAGGATCTCTTTTGGTGAGCTCTGGGTAAGTATCGTGGTGTTCTGGCAAGGAGAAATGTCAATTTGAGGGTAATTCGGAAGGAACTCGGGGAAATAGGACAACTTGGTGGTAGATCGGATCAACATGGTTATAAGTATAATCGATTCTTTTGGTTCTTATGATATGGTGAGCCTCTATAGGTGTTTTGTGGTAATACTCTTGGGTTTGGCGACCTGCGTGACTTGATTGATTTAGAGGGATTCTGTTCTGATGGCTTGGTTATCTGCATATGGGTTTGGTAGAGGTCTCGATGATTTCTACCACAGTTTGAGATGGATATTTTCTACCAGCATGAGGAGTATGTTGCGTGTTGTGATTTTTCTGGATGGGATCAAGTGGAAGGTTTCTGGCTAATTGAGTGTGTATTCTACTTATGATTCAGAGTTGATAATGGGATTCTCATGTTTTCATATGATCGCATGATAGATGTGGTGCGTCGTGTGAGGTTGAGATTTGCATGTGCAAGTATACAATTCAGTCTCAAAAGGAAGGTCATAAGTTCTAGACGACATTGACAGTTTCAGATATTTAGAATAATTCTGGCATTATCTGGTATCACCTGAGAAAACTGCGCATTTTAGAAGGCGCCTTGTGTTTTGACTTGCGGATGCTTCATTGGTATTTGCGGTACTCGCCTGTTGATCAACTGCTGATGTTCTGATTTTTCTATTTGGCATGAAAGAATTATGGAAGTATCTCTCGTGGAATGATTATGTATGAGGGATGTGCTAGTCATTCGAGTAGTGGAGTTGGGATCGGCTATGGTGATTCATGTGTTCTATGGATTTAGAGATCGGGAGTTCTCAAAAATAGATTGTTTCATGGTTGCGGACTGTGAAGATGTGGCCAAAGTTAGTCGGATGGTAGTATGTGTTATGGTTAGGTCATTGTGGACTTTTGGAGGGTTATTTATCCATTCGGGGATGACCGAAATTGATTTGGGGGCTCATTGGTAGGCCCAATGAGGATGTGTATTCTACACCGGGTTGAATTTGTTAACTCAACGCTGTTATCATTAAGGAGTGTGTCCTTCGGTTAGAGTTGAGCTTGTTCGTGTCCTGATATGTTATATGTTCTACTCTTCCATGCTACGATGAGTTGTGATCTATTGGTTATTTGCACACATGATGTGTTCTATTTGGGCCTTGTGGAGAAATTCGAGCGAGATGCTTCTCTGGGTGTAGAATGACTGCCCCTTGGTTATGGTCTTTCTCTTTGTGGTATGTGGTGTTACCAGTTTATCCATGGTTATAGTCATGCACTTGGTGTTCTTGATGTTGATTTGTATGTGGTTGTTGATTTTGATTATTAGGACTCGAGGTATTTCATGTGGACCAGTGTTTGGATTGGGTCACGTATCGCAACGGAGTTATGTTGGGTTATGATCTTTTGGGTTGATTTTGTGAGTCTTGGTTCTCCGTGTGTGATGGGTTTATAGCATTGTGCTCGTGGTGGTACCTGTTGAGCTTGCGGAACGGTTCTCTCATTTGAGTCATTTTCTATTTTTGGGTACATTTGAGTTATTACTTATGGGTGCACGGATTGCACGGGTTGTGGCTTGGGGTTGTATTGGTGTAGCATGTCAGTGGGAAGCCTGTATTTGATGAGATAAGGTCATTGGACCTAGAACGGATGCTATCAAATTTGATTACGGTAGGTTTGGAAGAATAATATCACTAATCAACTTAAAATTTGGCTATGGGTCTTGTTCGGTAAGAGAACTTCATGACTGTTGATCTGATGAGTGGTTATGAGTTTCTGCGTCTTTATTTCATCATCGGTAGTGTATGAAGGTCTTCAACAAGGTTTTATTTGATATAATGTTTATTATCGGCATCGGGTTTATTTTTGAGCAGCTACTATGATCAGAAATTATTGCTACGGGTATGCGAGTTATGTGGTATATCTGTGATTACATCTTGGGTTACGGTTATAGCTTGATACACCTTGTTCAGACTTATACAGTGTGTAGATATGAAATTTAGGTCTTGTAATGAATTTTGGATGTTGGAATTGGGTTCTAAGGTTTACTGACTAAAGTTGAAGTGCAGATCTTCAGTTATGTTGTGTTTTAGGCTTATATGGATTGGGGTGACGTGGGATTACCCTCGGGTTTGTCAATGGTGAGTTTACACAGTGATTTGATGGCTTTGGAACGACTCTTAGCATGTTTGAGGACGAATATACGTTTAAGTGGGGAGAATGTAACAACCCAATCGATCGTTTTGAGCATTTGCATTCCATTCGGCCGTTTGAAGTCTTGAATAACTTCATATGATGTATTATGACTTGTGTGAATTATCGATTTTGGTTTACAAAACATTCAGAATTGATTTGGAAGAATGGTTCTCATTTTAGAAGCTTTAAGTTTGAAGAGTTGACCAAGTTTGACTTTGGTGTATTTGGCCTCGAATCGGAGTTTTTATGATTTCGGTAGGTCCGGATGGTGATTTTGGGTTTGGGTGTATGCCCGAAATTGCATTTGGAGGTTTCTAGAAGGTTTCGACACTATTTGACGAAAGTTAAAAATTGAAAGGTTTGGAATGTTCATAAGTTTGACCCAGAGTTGACTTTGATGATACCGGGTTTGAATTGTTGTTCCCGGAGTTGGAATAGGTTTGTTATGTCATTTGGAACTTGTGTACAAAATTTAAAGTAATTCTGGGTTAATTTGATATGAATCGGTGCGAGTTTTGAAAATTGAAAGTTTAAAAGTTCTTCAAGTTTGATTTAAGGTGTGCTTCGTCGTTTCGATGTTGTTATGTGTAATTTGAGGTCTCAAGAAGGTCCGTGTTATGTTTTGGGACTTGTTGGTATATTTTGACGGGGTTCCAAGGGGCTCGGATGAGTTTTGGACGTGGCTCGGATCGTTTTGGATCATTTTGGCTATACTGGTATGGCAGGGACCTAGTGTGACCGCTCCTGCGGAGCCTTGGGCGCAGGTGCGGAGCCGCAGAAGTGGCACATGTAGCGCAGAAGCACAAATTGGAGCTGGGGGTAGTAGTCCGCAGATGCGGATATTTCATCGCATCTGCGAAGGCGCAAATGCGGTCGCCTTGGCGCAGAAGCGAGATGGGCGCATATGCGGAGCAATTCCTCGCACCTGTGTTGTCGTAGAAGCGGAGCATATTCCGCAGTGCGAGAGGTCTGGAATCAGCTATTTTTGAAGGAGCGAAGGTTGGGGCCTCACATGCATTTCCGCAGAAGCGGGAATTTTTTCATGGTGCGACTTACTTGGGCAGACTCACTATATATCGAGGTTTTGGTTCTTTTTATCACAATTTGAGATTTGGAGCTCAGTTTAGGGCGGTTTTGGAGAGGATTTTCATCATATGGATTGAGGTAAGTATTTTCTACTCGGTTTTGATTATATTTCATGATTCTATCGATGCTTTTGGAATTTTATTAATTAATTTGAAAGAGAAATTGGGGGTTTTTATCTAAACATTCCTTAAGTGAATTTTTGAGTTTTGAACATTGATTCGGAGTCGGAATTGAGTGAAATTAGTATGGTTGGACTCGTAATTAAATGGGTTACCAGATGTTTTGAGTTTTTTCGGTTTATGAGGTACGGGCCCGGGTTTGACTTTTTGGTTGGCTTTAAGTAATTGATTAAAGATTCGATCTTTATTGATTGGGTTTGTCTCCTATGACATTATTTGATATTTTTGAGTTGCTTTTGGCTAGTTTCGAGCTGTTCAGAGGTTGATATGTGCGGGATGGAATTTCTAGAGTGTTGTTTGGCCTTCTCAGTATTTGTTTTGGCTTGCTTGAGGTAAGTATCCTATCTAAACTTGGTTGAGACACTAGTTGCCTAAATTATTTGTGATAGCTACGTGCTATGGGTGCACATATGTGTGGGGTTTGAGCCCATGTGCGAGCACCAGGGTATTCTTCCATGCTTGAGGTAGTGCTTAGACTATGATATGCCTAGAATTGACTGTCAAGTGTTAAGCTATAATGTTTCTCGTATTTGTAACATTGTTGTGAACTATTTGAACCATGTTTGAGGTTACGAAGAAGCTAATTCCATGAATAAACTTGGTAATTGTTGTTTCTATGATGAAACTACATATTTGAGCTATGATCTCACACTTTGCACATGCATACACTTTAGCAAGTCACTTATACTAGCCTAAGAGCATGAAATATGATATTCGTTGATCACATACATGTGTTCTTGTATATTCGCTTATGTGTGGTTTCATTTGGACTCGATGATTGTGACCATGTCGGGCAGATTGTGTTATTATGCCTGTGACCATGGTAGGCGTAGTGTGTTGTTGTGCCTGCGACCACACCGGGCGAATTGTGATATTGAGCCTGTGACCACGCCGGGCGGATTTTGATTATTAGCACGTGAGTTGTCCGTGCGATTATTATACTATTAGCACGTGAGTTGTCCGTGCAATACATGAGTTATCCGTGCAGTGTGTGGATATGGATCCATCCCCTAGGGTCACCCTCTCATGTTTCTCTCTTGATGGTGTACATGTGGATTGTGAGAAACCGACGAGTTTCTGGTTGATGTGAGCTATGAGAGAGCTGGTTACTATATATTGGATCGGGTTGCGCACCGCAACGGACAGATATTTGGTTATTGCATTTCATCTTTACTTGCAATTTTTTCTATTTTCTCCCTACTTTACTTGAATATTTTCATTATATGCTGGATTGTTGACTGAGTAGAAAACTTTAAAAACAAATAATTGTGAGCATTCGAGTGATTTTACCTGAGATTTTCCTGATTTGATCATACATCTGTTCTATACATTGTTGAAATTTTGAACTGTACAGGTGTTGGTGAGTATGTTTTATAGTTTTTGTTTCTTTTACCTTGCCGAGGTTAGTTAGGATACTTATTGAGTACATGGGGTCGGTTGTACTCATACTACACTTCTGCACCTTGCGTGCAAATCTTAGAGTTGTTGCTGCTGTGTATGGCGGGAGCTGGCATTGAAGATGTAACTGCATTTCAGTTATGGCTATCACTTGTCCTTGGTAACTTTAGATTCGAATTCTGTTCATGTACATTCCAAACAGATCTCGTAATTATTTTAATTCATTTTTGTAAATCTAAGTTTTAGTAGCTCATGACTTGTACTACCAGTCTTTGGGGAGTTGTATAAGTATTCAATTATTTCACTTTTGACTCTAAATTTTATTATTAAATTGTGTTTACTGTTATTTGGCTTACCTAGTGGGTTGGATTAGGTGCAATCACGACTAGTTGGATTTTGGGTCTTGACAAATTTATTTGACACATTTGAAAATTTCGACCGATGTCGGTCGCAATATGGTCAATCTTTGACCAAAAACTGGTCAGGGTTGCATATTATGTTGCGTAAAAAGTTTAATTAAAAAAGTTCAAGAATACCGACCGATATCGGTTAGATTTCCTAATTTACTTTTTTTCGTCCAGTGTCAATTGTTTTTTTCCATAACAAAAATATTTTTTTTAAAAAAATGATGAAGTTACGAACCGATTTCGGTCGGTATTAGTGGTAAAAAATGGCCAACCATTTATAGATTATGGTTATTTATAATCTACATATATTTAATATCCTAAATATATATATATATATATATATATATATATATATATATATATATATATATATATATATATATATATATATAGGCGCACATACACACACACACACATTTTCAATCGTGTGATTTGACCGAGTATATATTGTTATGTTGTTACAACTTAAGTTTTAATATAACACTACATCTTATAGCACTAAACATTTTGTTTTTAAATATATTATAGCGTGTTGGATGCCGATACTTAGACTCGATCGCTCCCACATTAAAACTCAATATTTAATTTACTAAGGCCGTCAGTATGGCCGAGCGTCTTGCCAGTTAAAATCAAGAATGATGCATGTTCTAGGTTAAATAAAGTGATAAAAAACATATCCTAGGTTAATAGAATATAATTGAATTTCCAATTGATCCGCTGATCAAATATCCGAGCAAAGTACTAATAAGGTGTCGACAATAAAACATCCAAGGGCATCATCCGTGGCCCGTGAGGCTTGACTGAGACTGGGCCGGCCCGACCCGTAGGTCTAATAAATATATTTATTTAAAATATATAAAATATAAAAAGTATATAACACTAAAAATAACAAAAAGAGTATCTCAAGCTTAAAGTTTATTAAGCTCATGATGATATTAAAAGATCAAAATCTTAAAACGTTAATTAGTTAAGTTAATACAAATTATAAAATAAATAACTAATAAAATCTTAAATTGTCTAAACCCTAAACTTCAAAGGAAGTAACGCTACTTCTTCTGAAACTCTCTTTCGCTCTCGGAGTCGACGACGTACCGGTTAGTTTTCTTTCTTTTTCTCGTTTAACTTTGTTGTTCTATTCTTTTGTTTAATTCTTAATTTTATTGTTATGATTTTATTCATACAGTAATAATATTGATGATCTGATTTATAATATTTTTTTATTGAGTATCAAACTAGGTTTTAAGAACTTCTAAATGCTCTCTCTATTCTCTGTAACTAAAACAAGAATATGTTTTTCTTCAGCCACTCCCCAATAGTAATACTGTCAAAATTAGTTATATACGTATTATAAGATTGCATATATTACAATGAAAAACTTACATTAATTGTTAAGAAATTATTTATATTATCACACCATGCAACAATTTATAATACCTTTCTTTATTTGTTTTTTTCTATGTTAAACTACATGATCTTTTTAATCTATTTAGTTGATCTATTTTTTAAAGCTAAATTTATATGTTAAAAATGAAAACTGAACATGCCAATTTTCTATAATTAATATGTATTCTTCCTTATAAATAAAGTGTATGATAATATCTTTAGTTAATTTATTCTAACAATTTTATTGTTTCTATACTTTCATACGCACTTAAGTTATTTCACTTCATATAATCTTGTTATTTTGTGGCTTGAATTATTTCTTTGTATTTTTAGAAAACCCATAATCCCTATGGAGTCGTTTGGTAAGAGGACTAAGTTATCCCGGGATAATAATTCCAGTATTATAATCCCTGGACTATTTTATCCCACCTGGGAGGTGGGATAAAATAATCCCAAGTTTGATGGGATAAGGAGGGATAAGGTGGGATATCCAGTATTTAGTCTGGGATTAAATTTATACCATATTTGGTTGATGGTATAAATTTACCCTGGGATAAATTTATAAATTTATACCATCAACCAAATATGGTATAAATTTAATCCCTTACCTTATACACCTTATCCCGCGTACCAAACGATCCCTATAGGATTAGAAAAATCCACTGTCCTAATAGATTTGGGAAAAAAAAAGCTATTGTCCTTGTCAAATTGGAAAACCTTTCTCTTATAGGTTTGAGACTATTTGGGATATATATATATATATATATATATATATATATATATATATATATATATATATGGATTGTAGTTGGGGATTCTATAGATTGTATTGTTCTTTTCTTCTCATTCATAGTGAAAAACTCTCTCTGCTTCTACCCCGAGAATTAGGCTTAGCCGAACCTCGATACATCCTTGTATTGATTTTTCTTCTCTATTTGCTTTCTGTGTGATTGTGTGCTAGTTAACCCACGATCTTCCATAAAAATTGGTATCAGAGCAAGGTTCGGGTTTCTACATATAATCTAGGGTTAAGATGTCTTCATCATCTTCAACAAAGTACGAAGTAGAGAAATTTGATGGGGGTTCTAGATTCAGTCTATGGAAGATTAGGATGAAATCATCATTGGTGTTATAAGGGTTATGGAAGGCAATTGATGAGGATTTTCCTGAAGGGATGACAGAGACAAAGAAGACAGACCTAAAGGAGAGGACTTTGAGTGTAATTTTCATGAGCGTTACAGATAGCGTTCTTCAGGAAATTGCTGAAGAAACTTTTGCAGCAACAACGTGGAAGAAACTGGAATATCTGTATTCTAAGAAATCAGTCACAAACTGCCTCTACTTGAAAATGAGGTTATAAAATCTCCATATGAACGAAGGCACACTTGTTAAAACTCACCTTGATGAGTTTAATTCAATTATAATGGACCTGAAGAACGTGGATATCAAAATTGAGAGTGAGGATCAGGCCTTGATTATGTTATGTTCTTTACCACGATCTTATGATACTTTTACCGATACACTACTATATGGGAAAGACAATATTTCACTGAAAGATGTTAGTAATGCACTAAAATCTAAAGAGTTGAAAAAGAGCTTTCCAGACAGCAGAATTGAGGGCGAGGGTCTTGTGATTAGAGGAAGAACACAACAAAAGGACTTTAACAGAAAAAGGTCAACTGCGAGATTAAAGTCTAGAGCAAGGAAGCAATATTGTTATGAGTGCGGGGAGCAAGGTCACTACAAGAGAGATTGTCCTAAGCTGAAGGAGAAAAGAGGGAAGCAGAAAATAAATAATTCGGCAAATATTGTTGACACTAGAAATAATGATAATGATAGTGACTATGTAGGGGAAGTCTGTGCTGTGAGTTCTAGTCATGGGCAGAATTCTTAAGTTCTTGATTTTGATGCTACTTTCCACATGTGTCTATACAAGACTTGATTTGCATTTTACAAGCAAATGAGTGAGACTGTCTACATGGGAGATGATAATCCATTACCAGTAGAGGGGATTGGTAACATCAAATTGAGAATGTTCGATGGAATTATCAGAAACATTTAGTATTCGCATGTTCTTCGGATTAATAGAAATTTAATTTCTCTTTCGACTTTGGATGATCAAGGGTATAAATTTCACTCCGAGAATGGAATACTTAAAGTGTGTAAAGGCTCCATGGTAATCATGAAGGGTAAACTGCATTCTAAATTGTATCATCTTCAGGCCAGTGTAGTTGAAGGTGAAGCTGTTGTATCTTCTGGGAAAAGTGATCTGAATCAGTCTCAGTTATGGCACTTGCGACCTGGTCATATAAGTGATAGGGATTGTCTTTGTTGAGTAAGAAAAATTTGCTGAATGGGTGCAAAAATCAAGTTTTGAATTTTTATGAGCATTGTGTGTTTGGTAAACAGACAAGGGTAAAGTTCAGCAAGAAGGCCGATCACAAGACTAGAGACAAGTTAGATTATATACATTCAGATTTTTGGGGTCCAATCATAGTTCCCTCCAAGAGCGGTGCCAGATATTTTATGACTTTGATTGATGATTACTCAAGGATGGTGTGGGTGTATTTTCTAAAAACAAAAGATGAGGCATTTCCGACATTTGTTAAATGGAAGACGATGGTTGAGAGGCAGACAAAAAGAAAATTTAAGCGTCTTCGAACTGACAATGGGTTGGAATTTCGCAATTCTGAGTTCGATAATTTCTGCAGTAGAGAGGGCATAATGGGACACCGCACTTGTGTTGGAACATCACAACAAAATGGTATTGCAAAATGTATGAACATAATGCTTTGTGATAGGGCACATAGCATGCTTTCACACTCATGTGTTAGCAAGGATTTTTGGGCAGAAGCAATCAATACAACTTGTTATTTGGTCAATAGATCTTTATCTACAACTATTGAGTTCAAAACTCTTTTTGAGGTATGGTCTGGTTTGCCTGCTGATTATTCAAATTTAATGATATTTGGTTGTCCTGCTTATACTTATATGAGGGATGGAAAACATGAGCTGAGGGCAAAGAAGTTCTTATTTCTAGGGTATGCAACTGGAGTGAAAGGTTATAGGTTGTGGTGCACAGATCAAAAGACTCCAGGGCTAATTATCAGTAGGGATGTAACATTCAATGAATTTGACTCACTGGACTGTTAGAGGAAGAAGGCAATAGTAGAAATAGATCGTGGTGTCAGTGACCGCATAGAACTAGAAATTGAATCTTCACTAGTTCAGCCCAGTAGTTCTAAAGGAGAGAAAGTGGAGGAGGTGCAAAATATTGATCAAGATGGTAATATTAATGCACTTGCGCAACAACAACCATATAACATTGCAACAGGCATAGAGAAGAGAGTGATCAACCGACCGCAAAGATTTGCAAACGTAGTTGATGGGAATCTTCTTGGATATACGAATCCTTTGGGATTTGCCTTGGTAGTTGCAAAGACCGTTGATGTGTTTGAGTGTTATAGGTATCCATAAGCTATTCCAGGTACAGAGCCAAATCGACAAATTAATGCTATGGCTGAAG
Organism: Nicotiana tomentosiformis; assembly: GCF_000390325.3. NCBI lineage: Eukaryota > Viridiplantae > Streptophyta > Magnoliopsida > Solanales > Solanaceae > Nicotiana > Nicotiana tomentosiformis. Next base: position 21,036,307 of record NC_090819.1, read on the forward strand.
AGATGGAGTCCCTTAACAAGTTTAGGCTTTGCCTAGACTTGGTTGATGTGTATGGAAATGGGTAGAGCCCCCGTGAGAGCTGAGGGCAAGGTAGAGAGACGTTGTTCCTGTTGATGAAGAGAATTCAAGCCAAGGGGAAGATTTTTTATTTTGTGACTTGAATTATTTTCTTGTATTTTTAGGAAACCCATAATCCCTATAGGTTTAGGAAAACTCATTCTCCTAATAGATTTGGGAAATAAAAAGCTATTATCCTTGTCAAATTAGAAAACCTTTCTCTTATAGGTTTGGGACTATTTGGGAACTATATATAGGAGTTGTAGTTGGGAATTCTATAAATTGTATTGTGTTTTTCTTCTCATTCATAATGGAAAACTCTCTCTTTTTCTGCCCCGAGGATTAGGCTTAGCCGAACCTCATTAAATCTTTGTGTTGATTGTTCTTCTCTATTTGCTTTATCTGTGATTGTGTGCTAGTTAATCCATGATCTTCCACAACAGATCTGTTATTGGATTAATTCTATTCGTAAATCATGTGTCATGTAGTTTTGGAACTCTAATATTTTTTGGTTATTTTCTTGTTTATTTCACTACAGGAAGTTAAGAAAATTAATGGATGACGCAAATAGAAAACTTGATGATAGTGTGGAGGCAATTAGTTCGGTAAAACCAAAATAGAAAAAAACTAAGACAACATCAGAAGTGCGAAATTACTTCACAAAAATTGGCAAAGCTGAAAATGGAATTGAAAGGGCACAATGTAATGGCTGTAAGGGAGTTTTTAAGGCTGGTACAACTCCAAAAGGTAAAATTTATGGTACATCATATTTACATCATCATAAAGAGGTATGTCTAATTCTTAATTTATAATGATGTGGGTCTTATGTTCATTAATCAAGAAGGTAAACTACAGTCTAGAAAGATAGATCAACGAACACAACGTGAAAAGCTTGCTCAAGCTATCATTAAGCATAATTTGCCATATTCTTTTGTTGAATATGATAGAATTAGGGATTGGGTGAATTATATAAGACTGGATGTTGTGATACCTTCTAGGACCACAAAAGTTGCATATGTAAGAAAAGTGTATATTAGAGAGAAAGACAAATTGAAAGAAAACTTGTCTAAAACTCCTAATAGAGTATGTTTGACTTCTGATTGTTGGACATCATCTACTTCTGAGGGATATATTTGTTTAACAGCTCAATCCGTTGATGAAAATTAGAGGATGAATTATAAAATTCTAATTTTTTGTCGTATGTATCCTCCTCACACCGGAGTTGAAATGGCTGCTGTTATATACGACTGCTTGAAAGAATGGAGCTTAGATAAGAAGGTATTTTCAATCACTTTGGATAATGCCACGGCCAATGATAACTTGCTATTTTAAAAGGCCCTCTTAGTTTGCAAAACAATTTGGTATGTGATGACGAGTTCTTTCATGTGCGTTTTTCTACTCATATTTTGAATTTGATTGTTCAAGAGGGTTTAAAAGCAGCTAGGGATTCCTCGTTTGCAATTAGAGAAAGTGTTAAACATGTTAGAGGATCTGATGAAAGAATGCAAAAGTTTGAGCAATGTGTTAAGCAATTTGGGATTGATACTAATCTTGGTCTACCTTTAGATGTATCAACTAGGTGGAATTCAACATATTTGATGCTTGAAAGTGCTCTCCCATATGAAAAGGTTTTTGCTAGTCTACATTTGTATGATAAAAATTATGCTTATAGTCCTACATCTGATCAATGGAGAGGGGCAAAAAAAATATGTGAAGTATTAGAGCCTTTTATGAGATAACTAACTTGATTTCTGGTTCAAGTTACTCAGCCTCTAACTTGTATTTTATGCAAGTTTGGAGACTTGAATGCATGCTCAAGGAGAAGTTGAATAATGAAGAAAAAGTTGTTAAGGACATGGTTTCAAAATTGCATGAAAACTTTGAAAAATACTGTAAAGAATATAGTGTAATACTTGAATATTTTTCTTCTTCTTATGCATATTTCTTCTTTTATGTATTGCTGTATTTTTAATTTCATAGGAATTCAAAGCATTTGAGGATGATACTGCCTCTATGTAATGATTCGGCTGGTCGTTTTGACTATTATAGCCCCGTTTCCCCATTTATTGCTTATTTTGTGCTCATTTATTGTTATGTGACTTGCCGAGGATGTTTCGAAATGAGTTGGGACACTTAGTCCCAAGGTTGGAAGCGTAAGTTGTAAAAGCTGACCGGATGTTGAATGATATGTAAATGACTCCGGCACAGAGTTTTGATGGTTTTGATAGCTCTGTAGGGTGATTTTGGACCTAGGAGTGTGCTCGGATGTTGATTTGGAGGTCCGTAAATGATTTTGGCTTGAATTGGCAAAAGTTGGAATAGTTGAAGTTTGGAGAGTTTCACCGAGAGTTGACTTTGTTGTTACCGGGCTCAAATTTTGGTTCCAAAAGTTGGATTGTGGTCTGTTGTATCATTTATGGCTTGTGTGCAAAATTTGGGGTCAATCAGCGTTGGTTTGATAGGTTTCGACATCGATTGTAGGAGTTGGAAATGCATTAGTTTCATTACGGTTGAATTGGGGTGCGATTCGTGTTTTTGATATTGTTTGATGTGATTTGAGGTCTCAACAAAGTTTGTATCGTATTTTAGGACTTGTTCGTACGTGTTATTGAGGTCCTGGGGGCCTCGGGTGGATTTCGGATGGTTAACGGATAAAAAATGGGACTTGAAGCATTGCTGAAGTTGTGGACCTTCTGGTGTGATCGCATCTGCGAGAGGGTTGGTCGCAGGTGCGACGCTGTAGGTGTGGCTGGAGTGGTGCAGAAGCGAGGTTGGTCTGGCTAAGGGAGTATCGCATGTGCGGAGGAAGGAGCGCATCTGCGAGTCCGCAGAAGCAGAAAATTGGTTGCAGGTGCGGAGATTTGAAAATGGCTCTGGGAGCGCAGATGCAGACGTGGGGGCGCAGGTACGGGCTCGCAAGTGCGAGCCTTTGGCCGCAGAAGCGGCTGGTTGGGGGTTGAGTGTAATTCCGCAGGTGTGGATTTTTAACCACAAAAGTGGTACTGTAGAAGCGGCTAAATGGGTTGCAGAAGCGAAATGCCTGGCCAGTGTATTAATTCGAAGGGTTTTGAGATTTCTTCATTTTTGGACTTTGCAAGCTCGGTTGAAGGCGATATTTGAGAGGGGTTTTGCTAGTTTTCAAGATGTATGCAACTTTTGGTCATTTTTATCTATTAATATTGATTACCCATTGAATTTTCGACCTAGATTATGTATTTTTAAGGTGGAATTTAGGGAATTTCGGACTAGGGATTGGAGAGTAAGATTTAGGGATTTGAGTGGCGATTTGATGTCGGAATTGAGTAATTTTGGTAAGGTTGGACTCGTTATTGAATGGGTGTTCCGATTTTGTCAATTTTACTATATTCCGAGATGTGGGCATGGGGTTAACCTTTTGGTTGACTTTTGTTAAAGAATCTACTTTTATCATATGGAATTGATTCCTATAGCTTGTGTTGATTGTATCGAGTTGTTTATGGCTAGTCGTTCGGAGGCCGATTCGCGAGGCAATGGCTCACTTGAGTAGAGATTTTCATGGTTTGAGGTAAGTGACACTTCTAAACTTAGTTCTAAGGGTATGAATCCCTGAATTATGTATTATGTGGTTGGTGTTGAGGTGACAGACATGCTATGTGACGGGCGTGTGAGCGTGCACCGTGAAAATTGTGACTCGGTCGATTCTGTGGAACTGTGTAGTCATCTGATCTTGTTATTAATCAAGTATCCTTCATGTGTTAGAGAAATTGAGTAGTGATTCATATTAGAAATCATGCTTAGGCTATACGCTGGTACTGTTGGGGACCCATATAGGTCGTTTTGCTGTTGAATTACTAGCTTAATTTGCAATTATGTACTCAGTCACATCTATCATTTGCATATCATGTCTCAATCTCTGTTGCCATTTATTTCTCTGTTTCCATTTATTGATACCTCATATTATCATTGTTTGGGCTGATTGTAATGAGATTTGTGAGCCCGAGAGACTGGATAGATTGATGACTGAGTGAGGCCGATGGCATGATTTTGAGTAATGTTTATGGGATCGGGCTGTACACCACAACATGCTTTATTGATTGATGCCATGATTGGCTTATATTAGCGTTTGGGCAAGATTCTCCCCTACGGAGTCTGATATACCAGTAGTGAGTGCATGTACCTACTGAGTGGGAGTGCCGAGTGATTGACCGTACAGAGTGACTGGGAGGACCGAGTGACTGGGAGGACTGAGTGATTAGGAGGACTGAGTGATTGAGCGTGCTAAGTGAGATTAAATACTCCAAGAGTATGCATATGACTTTATCACTGTGTGCATTACAGATGGCATGCATAATTGACAAGTAGATATAGAGATGTAACATTCCTCATTTAAGTCACATTTGGCATATTTTTATTCGTGTTGAACTTAAACTGTTAAACTTAGAAGTATGTCTACATTTTTGTACTCTTAAATTATATATTTGAACTGTACCTGTCTGAGCTCGTCATTGCTTTAAGCCCAAGGTTAGTTTTGTTACTTATTGAGTACATTGGGTCGGTTGTACTCATACTACACTTTGTACTTCATGTGCAGATCTAGGTACTTCTAGGCACGGTGGTTGCTAGCTTTGGAGCTTTATCTGTTGGAGACTATTGAGGTAGCTGCCTTGGCGTCTGCAGATTTTGACTCTCCTTCTTTTTAGTTTATTAGTATTGTTCTATCTTTCTAGATAGTGTTTTTAGCAGTCTTACTATGTTGTTATTTAGATGCTCATGTACTCAGTGCGACCCGAATTTTGAGGGATTTTTATTGAATTTCTGCATTTTCTTATCATTTATTGTGAGAATTTCACTATTAAGCTTATTTTATTATGTTTTAAATTTAAAGATGCTTGGTTACTTGTGGATGTCAGCTTTCCTAGTACTATGATAGGTGCCATCATGACATATTGAGTTTTGGGTCGTGACAAGTTGGTATTAAAGCCTAGGTTATATAGGTCTCACGAGTCATAAGTAGGTTTAGTAGAGTCTTGCGGATTGGTACAGAGACGTTTGTACTTATCTTCGAGAGGCTGCCAAATCATTAGGAAAAACTTTAGTTTCTTGTATTCTTATCATGCGAATTTGTTGATTCCAAAAACTAAACTTCTGTTATTCTATTATCTCCCAGATGGTGAGGACACGTACTGCCGGATCGGGCGGACAGCCACCAGTACCACCAGCTAGGGCCACGAAAGGCCAGAGCCACGACAGAGGCCGGTGTGTAGCTCGTATCGTAGCTAGAGTAGCTCTTGTAGATCCACTAGTTGCTCTAGCTTAGAAGCAGATTCCAGATGTAGTTTAGCCGATGGTACCGGCTTAGGCACCATCTTTGCCCATTGTGATTCTAGGCCTTTAGGAGGCTCTGGCCTAGATATTGACTGTATGCACTAGCCTTGCTCAGGCGGTTTCAGTTCAGGCCGCACCAGCCACTTCTCAGGCTAGGGGAGGTACTCAAACTCCCGCCACCCGTACTCTAGAGCAGGTGGTGTAGGGACTTTAGACACTAGGGGTACTACCAGCCCATCCGGTTATAGTTGCTCAAGCCCAGGTGGGTCCCCCTATGAGTGACGAGGAGCAGAAGAGACTAGAGAGGTTTGAGAGTCTCAATCCTCCATCATTCAGTGAGGCTAAGTTAGAGGATGCTCAGGATGTCTTATATAGGTGCCAGTGGATTCTTTGCACGACGGAAATTCTGGAGACTAGTGTGGTCTCATTTACTACTTTTTAGCTATCGGGGGTAGCCTTCAGATTGTGGGAGGCCTATAAGCAGAGCAGGCCAGCCGATGCTGCACCACTTACATGGCATGAGTTCTCCGTTCTCTTTTTGGAGAAGTTTGTTCCACCGACTCGCAGGGAGGAGTTGTGTAGGCAGTTTGAGCAGCTATGCCAAGAGTGTATGTCCGTGACCCAATACAAGATGAGATTTTCAGAGTTGGCTCGTCACACGATCTAGTTGGTTCCAACAGAGAGGGAGAGGATTAGGAGGTTCATTGATCGCATCAACTATGGGTTGCACTTTGTTATGGCTCGAGAGATTGTATGAGGTGTTGGGTTCGACGAGGTGGTCGATATTGCCAGACGGCTAGAGTAGGTCTATAGTCAGGAGCGTGATAAGAGGGAAGCCAAGAGGCCTCGTGGTTTGGGTGGTTTCAGCTGTGTTTCTTCTGGAGGGCAGTCCTACCATAACATGTGTCATCTTTATAGGCCCACTCAGATGGCTCATCCAGTTCATCATGGTGCATCAGCTAGCCATGGTTCATATAGTTCCTTGTTGGGGTCACTCATCTCTTAGTGCCCTCTCAGCTCAAAGTTCATCCCATGCTCCATCTGTTTAATGTTCATCTGTGCCAGGTTCTTCTAGCAGTTATTCTGGTTCTCGGGGTCTGATTTAGTTCCCCACCACCATATGGGAGTTGTGAGTCCATGGATTTTGGATATGTGTGGAGGCAGTGTCCCCGTCGCTTTGGAGGTCCAGTTCAGGAAATGAGATCATGCTATGACTTCTGCACCAGTTACTTCACCACTCGCCCAACCAGCTCGGGGTGGGGCTCAGGCAGCTAGAGATCACCCTAGAGGGGGAGGCCGATCAGGGGCGGTCAGGCTTGGTTCTATGCTTTCCATGCCAGGCCAGAGGCCATTGCTTCAGACACAGTGATCACATTTATTGTCTCAGTATGCCACAAGGATGCTTCTATATTATTTGACCATGCATCCACTTATTCGTATGTATCGTCATATTTTTCTTGTTATCTGGATATGCCCCATGAGTACTTAGTTTCATTTTTTCATGTATCTACACTGGTGGGCGATTCTATTACTGTGGATCATCTGTATCAGTCGTGTATGGTGACTATTGGGGGATTTGAGACTAGATTTGATCTCTTATTGCTTAGTATGGTTGATTTCGACGTGATTATGGGTATGGATTGGTTGTCCCCATGTCATGCTATTCTGGATTGTCACGCTAAGACCGTGACGTTGGCAATGCCGGGGTTACCTAGGATCGAGTAGAGAGGTTCTCTGGACTATGTTCCCAGTAGGGCGATTTCATATCTGAAGGCCCAACAGATGGTTGGGAAGGGGTGTTTGTCATATTTGGCTTTTGTGAGGGATGTTGGTGCTGATACTCCTACCATTGATTCTGTTCCGATAGTGTGATACTTTCCAGATATGTTTCCTACTGACCTACCGGGCATACCACCCAATATGGATATTGATTTTGGTATTGACTTGGTGCTGGGCACTCAACCCATTTCCATTCCTCCGTATCGTATGACACCAACAGAGTTGAAGGAATTGAAAGAGCAGCTTCGGGAACTTCTTGATAATGGGTATTAGGCCTAGTGTGTCGCTTTGGGGTGCACCGGTTCTGTTTGTGAAGAAGAAAGATTGTACTATGCGGATGTGCATCGACTATAGGCAGTTGAACAAAGTTATAATTAAGAACACCTATCCTTTATCGCGCATTGATGACTTATTTGACTAGCTTCAAGGAGCTAGGGTGTTCTCTAAGATTGATTTGAGGTCTAAGTATCACTAGTTGAAGATTCAGGTCTCGGATATTCTAAAGACGACATTCAGGACCCGTTATGGTCACTATGAGTTCCTTGTGGTGTCGTTTTGGCTGACCAATGCCCCAACAGCTTTCATGCATCTGATGAATAGTGTATTCTAGCCATATCTTGATTTATTTGTCATAGTATTTATTGACGATATCTTGGTGTACTCGCGTAGCCAGGAGGAGCATGCACAACATCTGAAGATTGTACTACAGAGTTTGAGGGAGGAAAATCTTTATTCCAAGTTCTCTAAGTGTGAGTTTTTGCTCAGTTTGGTGGAATTCTTGGGGCACGTGGTGTTTAGTGAGGGGATTAAGGTGGATCCAAAGAAGATAGAGGCGGTTCAGATCTGGTCCAGACCATCGTCACCTATTGAGATTCAGATTTTTCTCGGCTTGGTCGGATATTATCGTCACTTCATGGAGGGTTTCTCGTCCATTGTAGTGCCTTTGACTAGGTTAACCCAGAAGGGTGCTCCATTCAGGTGGTCGTATGAGTGCGAGGAGAGCTTTCTGAAGCTCAAGACTGCCTTGACCACAACTCCAGTTCTAGTTTTGCCTTCGACATCGAGTTCTCATACATTGTATTGTGATGCTTCTCAGATTGGTATTGGGTGTGTATTGATGTAGGAGGGGAGGGCGATTTCTTATGCTTCGCGCTAGCTGGAGCCTCATGCGAAGAAGTACCCTGTTCATGATTTGGAGTTGGCAGCCATCGTTCATGCATTAAAGATTTGGAGGCATTATCTCTACGGTGTGTCTTGTGAGGTATTTATGGATCATCGGAGTCTCCAACACTTGTTCAATCAAAAGGATCTAAATTTGAGGCAGCGGATATGGTTAGAGCTGCTAAAGGACTATGATATTACCATTTTGTATCATCCCGGGAAGGCAAATATGGTGGCTAATGCCTTGAGTAGAAAGGCGGTGAGTATGGGTAGCCTTGCATTTATTCTGATTGGTGAGAGATCGTTTGCATCATATATTCATGCCTTGGACAATCAGTTCATGAGGTTAGATGTTTCAAAGCCTAGTCGGGTTATAGCTTGTGTGGTTTCTCGGTCTTTCTTATTTGATTGCATCAGAGAGCGTCAGTATGCTGACCCCCATTTACTTGTCCTTAAGGACACGGTTCAACATGATAGTGCCAAGGAGGTTTCTATTGGGGATGGTGGGGTGTTGTTGATGTAGGGTCGTATTTGTGTGCCCAATGTATATGTGTTACGTGAGCTGATTCTTGAGGAGGCTCACAGTTTGCGGTATTCCATTTACCAGGTGCCGTAAACATGTACCAGGACTTGAGGCATCACTATTAGTGGAGGAGGATGAAGAAAGGCAAAGTGGAGTTTCTAGCTTGGTGCTTAAATTGTTAGTAAGTGAAGTACGAGCATCAGAGGCTAGGCAGTTTGCTTCAGAGGCTTGAGATTCCGGAGTGGAAATGGAAGCGTATTACCATGGACTTCGTAGTTTCGCTCCTACGGACTTCGAGGAAGTTTTATGCTATTTGGGTGATTATGGATCGGTCGACTTAGTCCGCGCATTTCATTCCAGTTGGGACTACCTATTCTTCAGAGCGGTTGGCTGAGATCTATATTCGAGAGATTGTTCGCCTTCACAGTGTGCCAGTGTCCATCATTTTAGATTAGGGCACGCAGTTCAACCGTAGTTTTGGAGAGCAGTGCAGCGAGAGTTAGGCACACAGGTTGAGTTGAGTATAACGTTCCACCCTACGGATGGTTCAAGTGCACTGTTTAGATATTGAAGGATATGCTATGCGCTTGCGTCTTGGATTTCGAGGGTTCTTGGGATCCGTTTCTGCCGCTTGCAGAGTTTGCTTACAACAACAGCTACCAATCGAGCATTCAGATGGCTCCGTATGAGGCTTTTTATGGGAGACGGTGCCGGTCTCCAGTGGGTTTGTTTGAGTCTGGCGATGCTAGGCTATTGGGTACTCACTTTTTTCAGGATGCTTTGGACAAGGTTAAGTTTATTCAGGATCGACTTCGCACGGCACAGTCTAGACAGAAGAGTTACGCCGATCGAAAGGTTCGTGATGTTGCTTACATGGTGGGGGAGAAGGTATTGCTTAGAGTTTTGCCTATGAAGGGTGTTATGAGGTTCGGGAAGAAGGGCAAATTGAGCCCTCAGTATATTGGCCCGTTTGAGGTGCTTGAGAGGATTGGGGATGTGGCTTACAAGCTTGCATTGCCTCCTAGTCTATCGAGTGTTCATCTAGTGTTTGATATTTCCATGCTCCAGAAGTTTTTTGGCAATCCGTCTCATGTTTTGGACTTCAACATGGTTCAGTTAGATGGTGATTTGACTTATGATGTGGAGCCGGTGGCCATTTTGGATCGGTAGGTTCGAAAATTGAGGTCAAAGAATATAGGTTCAGTAAAGGTGTAGTGAAGAAGGTAGCCACTCGAGGAGGCTACATGGGAGACTGAGCGGGAGATGCAGAGCAGATATCCATGCCTAATTGAGACTCCAAGTATGATTCTAGACCCGTTCGAGGATGAATGTTTGTTTAAGAGGGGGAGAATGTAATGATCCGGATGGTCGTTATGAGTATTATAGCCCCATTCCCTTATTTATTGCTTATTCTGTGCTCATTTGTTCTTATGTGACTTGCTGGGGATGTTTTGGAATGACTTGGGACACTTAGTCCCAAGGTTGGAAGCCGAAGTTGTAAAAGTTGACCAGATGTTGACTGATGTGTAAATGACTCCGGAACGAAGTTTTGATGGTTTCTATAGATCCGTAGGGTGATTTTGGACCTAGAAGTGTGTTCGGATGTTGATTTGGAGGTCCGTGGATAATTTTGGCTTGAATTGGCGAAAGTTGAAAAAATTAAAGTTTGGAGAGTTGAGGAGTTTGACCGAGAGTTGACTTTGTGGCTACTGGGCTCGGATTTTGGTTCTGGAAGTTGGAATAGGTCCGTTGTATCATTTATGACTTGTGTGCAAAAGTTGGGGTCAATCGGAATTGGTTTGATATGTTTCGGCATCAATTGTAGAAGTTAGAAATCCATTAGTTTCATTAGGCTTGAATTGGGGTGCGATTCGTGTTTTTGATGTTGTTTGATGTGATTTGAGGTCTTGACTAAGTTCGTATTATGTTTTAGGACTTGTTGGTATGTTTGGTTGAGTTCTCGGGGGCCTCAGGTGGATTTCAGATGGTTAACGAATCAGAAATGGGACTTGAAGCATTATTGAAGTTGTGGACCTTGTGGTGTGATCGCACCTGCAAGGGGGTTGGTTCTGAGGGTATGAATCCCTAAATTATGTGTTATGTGGTTGGTGTTGAGGTGACACACATGTTAGGTGACGAGCGTGTGGGCGTGCACCGTGGAAATTGTGACTCGGTCGATTCCGTGGAACTGTGCAATCATCTAATCTTGTTATTATTCACGTATCCTCCATGTTTTAGAGAAATAGAGCTGTGATTCGTGTTAGAAATCATGCTTAGGATATATGCTGGTACTGTTGGGACCAACATATGTCATTTTGCTGTTGAATTACTTGCATAATTTGCAATTATATATTCAGCCACATCTATCATTTTCATATCATGTCTCAGTCTCTGTTGCCATTTATTGATACCTCATATTATCATTGTTTGGGCTGATTGTCATGAGATTTGTGAGCCTGAGAGACTGGAGAGATTGATGACTGAGTAAGGCCGAGGGCCTGATGAGTAGTGAGGCTGAGGGTCTGATGTGTGATGTTTATGGGATCGGGCTGCACGCCGCAACAGGCTTTATTTATTCATGCCATGATTGGCTTATATTAGCGCTTGGGCAGGATCCGCCCCCTGAGCCTGACATACCAGCAGTAAGCGCAGGTACCTACTAAGTGCGAGTGTGGAGTGCGGAGTGCGGAATGCTGAGTGCGGAGTGCCAAGTGCCGAGTTCCAAGTGCCGAGTGATTGAGAGTACTAAGTGACTGAGAGGACTGAGTGTCTGGGAGGACTGAGTGATTGAGCATGCTGAGTGAGATTAAATACTCCTAGAGTATGCATATGACTTTATCACTGTGTGCATTACAAATGGCATGCATAATTGACATGTAGATATAGAGATGTAACATTCCTTATATGAGTCACACTTGGAATATTTTTATCTGTGTTGAACTTAAACTGTTAAACTTGGAAGTATGTCTACATTTCTGTACTCTTAAATTATGTATTTGAATTGTACCTGTCTGAGCACGTCACTGCTTTCAGCCCAAGGTTAGTCTTGTTACTTATTGAGTACATTGGGTCGGTTGTACTCATACTACACTTTGTACTTCGTGTGCAGATCTAAGTACTTCTAGGCACGATGGTTGCTAGCTTTGGAGCTTTATCTGTTGAAGACTATTGAGGTAGCTTCCTTGGCGTCTGCAGACCTCGACTCTCCTTATTTTCAGTTTATTGTTATTGTTCTATCTTTCTAGATAGTGTTTTTAGCAGTCTTACTATGTTGTTATTTAGATACTCATGTACTCAGTGACACTAGGATTTTTGGGGGATTTTGTATTGAGTTGCGACATTTTTTTATCATTTATTGTGAGAATTTCAATATTAAGCTTATTTCATTATTTTTAAATTTAAAACATAATGCTTGGTTACTTGTGGATGTCGGCTTGCCTAGTACTATGATAGGCGCCATCACGACATGTTGAGTTTTGGGTCATGACACTCTAGCGATGGAAAGTCAGAATTGGATCTTTACTTAGAGGAATCAAAGCTTGATCTTGAGAAGTTTGAAGAGATGGATGTTGTCATGTATTAGAAGGACCATTCTAGAAAAATATTCCGATCTTTCAGTGATGGCACATGATGTACTTAGTATTCCTATTAGTACTGTAGCATCGGAATCATCATTTAGCATTGGTGGGCGTATTCTTACCAAGTACAGAAGTTGCATCCATCATGAAAATGTCCAAACACTTGTTACTACTCGAAAGTTACACGGCTTTTCCCAAACTAAAGCTGGTAAAATTTTTTATGTGAATTTCAATATTATTAGTTTACAAAATTTATTTACTCTTAATATTTAAATAATTAATATTGCATTTGAATTGTAGATGTAGATGAAAGTGAAGATGTTAAAACAACCTTGTCACAAACGGATTCAAATGTGTTTGATGAAGATGATGTGTTGGATATCTCACAAGCGTCCTGGACGTTCTCTTGAGTAGTTTATTTTGATTTTGACCTTTAGTGATTGAAATAAACTCTTGTCTTTTACCTTTTTAGTATTTATTGTGATATATTGGAACAATATAAAAAGTTAGGAACCAAAAAGTTATTAAGTTTTGCAAAACTTTTCCAATAAGATATTTTTTAACTTTTAAATATTTATCTTTTTTTAGGTTAGAACTTAAAGAAAAATATAAAATTATATTTTAAAAAATGATGGGCAGACCTGTGGGGGCCCGCAGCCCACATAGGTCTGGGATGGGTTGACCATTATAAGGCCCATCAAAATAATGGGCTAGCCCATCCCAACCTGTCAATTGCTAAAGCCCACGTGGGCTGGGTTGGGCTAACCCGACCGACCAATATTGACAACTCTAATATATATATATATATATATATATATATATATATATATATATATATCAGTGTTTTAAAAGGCGTGGGCGTCAGGCGAGACGTTTTACATATGCCTCAGTGAGGCGTAAGCCCTGAGGCACGGAGCGTAAGCCCCATAGGTATTTAATTTTTAATATTTTATAAAATAATATAATTATAGTAAATATTTATAAACAGGTAAAATTGCATAAAAAATAAAAAAACTATAAATATATGATATATATATATATATATATATATATATATATATATATATGCTTCATCCCCATAAAAAATTAGTCAAAACAATCTATTATACACTACTTAGAAGCTCAAGTAATTTGAGTCGAAAAGAATAAAGTTTTCTACATCGAGGAACAAAAAGGATGACTAACCTGCAATTTGAACTTTGGACTTGCTTCTATGAAGGAGAATAAAGTTCTCTTTGTATTTGTAAAAACAAATTGAATATTCGTTACTTTCGAGAGATATTAGCAGACTAGCAGACAAGATAAAGAATTGAAAAAGATCATGAATTGGGGCTTCAATCAATAAAAAAGGTCTTCACTTTTAAATTTAATATATTTCGGTTCCTTTTTAAAACTTTTGAGTAATTACGAAGCTGAATTTTGAGGATTCGTGTATTATATGAAGGACTTATTCAACAAATTTTATTTTAATTTGAAAAAAATTCCTGGGGCTTACGCCTTACTAAAAATACGTGCTTCGAACGCTGGGCGTACGCCTCGTGAGACTTTCGCCCCAGGGCATTTTTGGTGCGCCTCGCCCCAGGGCTCGCCCCGAAAACGTCTTTTAAAACACTGATATATATATATATATATATATATATATATATATATATAATTTTTACGTAAAATTAATTTTTACTATTTCGCTAAAAATCGATCGACTTCGATCAGTTATGTTAATTAATAATTTTTTAAAAAAATGTAAAATCAGATTACTAACCGATTTCGGTCGGTTAGTTTATGGTCAAATAGTCAAATAGTCACTTAAATGTACCGACCGCTTTTTCCGATCGCTTTTTTCGGCCGAAGTCGGACGGCAATTTATAATCTCCAGCGACGGGCTTTCTTCCCAGTTTCTCTATTTTCTCTATCTCTCATTATCTTTTCCATTCAAGGCGATTTCACCCCAAATCCCACCCAAAATCGATTTCTACCTACTTTCTCACCCAAAATCAAAGCCCCCTGTCACGACTTAGAAATTCCGCCTCCGGGACCGTGATGACGCCTAACATTTCACTTGCTAGGCAAGACAACATTAGAATAATTTATCCATTTTTAACAACTCAAATTAAATGATGATAAGGAAGCTGAAATAACTTCAATAAATCTAAGGTAAAGTGCGGAAAACCATACCAACTGAAATATCTAGTACCACACTAGACCTGGTGTCACAAGTGCACGAGCTTCTAGAATAGTACAAGTAAAGATCTGAATAAAAATATAATAATGTATGAAAGAAAGTACACAACATAAAAATAACAAAAGGGAACTTTAGGGGGTGCGGACACCGAGCAGCTGTACCTTAAGTCTCCACTCAATCGCCGACCCGAGCAATCTATGAACTGCCGCTGGGACCGACTCCAAAATCTACATAAGAAGTGCACAGTGTAGTATGAGTACAACTGACCCCATTTACTCTGTAAGTGCCGAGTCTAACCTCGACAAAGTAGTAACGAGGCTAAGGCGAGTCACTTACACCATTACCTGTACGCAGTATAAAATAATGGCGGAAAAGAAAATACAGGAACAAATTAAAAGAGTTAATACATGAAAAAAACTCAACCTCCGAAAGAAAACCAGTAAACAACAGAAATACCAATCCTTAGAGTCTCGTATGTAAATACCGAAGCCAATACAACACGATAAGGAAACAGAAGCACATAGACTATTGTGGTGCGTAACCTGATCCCACCGTACAATACAATCCTCCTTTATTCCACTGCAATAATATCAACAATAGTAAATAAATATATATTGTGGTGCACTAACCGATCCCACCATATAATCAGAATCAATTTCATAATTCACCCTTATTTCACAATATCATTCCACCCTTATTTCACCTATTGCGGTGTGCAACCTGATCCCACCGTATCAATATAAATTCTTCCTTATTTCTCCATATCAATCCATCCTTATTTCACCTCTTGCTGCACCCAACCTTATCCCACCATATCAATATAAATAAATCAACGAGTACAATCAATTTAATAACTCGAATCATAAGAACCTTTACAATTTAACGAATATGGAGCTGAACCAGAAAGGAAATCTCGCACCAAATTGAGGATTGACCATAATTAATATTAAAGAGTAAGAGAAGTCCAGGAAACTACAATTAAAGGATGCGAGTAAGTCAATTAAAGCAAGTAGCAGTGAATCAAGGAATCATGGGAGAATCTAACATTTTTAACACTAGAATAATTAATGGCAAGTGTAATGATAAGACCGGTTGTTTTGAGCTCTAGCACGTCATTCGGCGGTTTGAGGCTTTGAGTAGCTTCACTTCAGGTATATTGACTTGTACATGTGGCCGAAATTGAATTTCGGGAAGTTCAGGATGGATTTGGAAAGAAAATTCTAATTTCGGAAACTTTAGGTTGGAAGAATTGGCCAAGATTTGACTTTTGAATAAATAACCTCGGAATTGGGATTTGAAGGTTTTAATAGGTTCATATGATGATTTCGGACTTGGGCGTATGTTCGGGTTGAGTATTGGATCACCTGAGAGTATTTTAGCGCTTATTATAGAAGGTTGGCATTTTAAAGGTTTAAGAATTTCATAAGTTTGGTTTGAAGTGAATTTTGATGTTACCGATGTCCATTTGAGGTTCCGAGCCTTGGAATAGCTTTGCTATGTCATTTGTGACTCATGTGCGAAATTTGATGTGATTCTGGATTGATTTGATACATTTCGGCACAGGATATAGAATTTGAAAATTTAAAAATTTATAAGTTTGATTCGAGGCACGATTCATGATTTTGGTGTTGTTTAACGTAGTTTAAGTCTTCGACTAAGTTCGTATTGCATTTTGGGATGTGTTGGTATATTTGGTTAAGGTACCGAGGGCCTCGGGTGGATTCCGGATGGTTAACAGATTTATTTTGGACTTAAGAAATGCTGAAGCTGGGCAGTAGATGGTATAATTGCTTCTACGATGCCTTGGTCGCAGAAGCAATGTCGCAGAAGAAAGGAAGAGCTTGCAGAAGATAAATGGGAAGGGACTGGCAGTGGCCGCAGGGGCAAAGATTTTCCTGCATCTGCGTGACTGCAGATGCGGCCCAGTGGTCGCAGAAGCGGTAGGGAGTGAGGCAGGTTGGAGGCGCAGGTGCGAGGTTTGTGCCACACCTATGGGACCGCAGAAGCGGATCCTTGGTCGCAGGTATGCCAAGGTAGGGGGCTGAAGGATGGCCGCAGAAGTGGTAGTTTGGCCGCACCTGCGGAACCGCAGAAGCGGCCAAGTGGCCGCAGGTGCGAGAGGTCGCTGGGCAGTGTGCTCTTTTAAGAACGGGATTTGGCCCATTTTCTTTCATAACTTGTAATAGGTGGGAATCGCTTACCATGTGTTGCTTGATGAAAATCTCCCCTTGAAGCTCTCCAAAATCGCCCCAACCAAGTGAAAAAATATATGGTTTGTATTTTGATATAAATATGAAAATTAGTAGAAATTTGGGATTTTGGGTCATGACAGCTTTGTATTAGAGCCTTAGGTTTGGTACGGAGACGTCTGTACTTATCTTCGAGAGGCTACAGGACTGTTAGGAGCACTTCCCTTCTTAATTCCTCATCGTGCGATTTGATTTCCATTGAGGCTTGTGCCTTTACTCTATTCATACTCAATCTTATGCGACGTGAAGCGCTTGTTGTCAATTGGACACCGAGTAGTGGTATTGACACTGCAGAAGTAGTGTAGGATATTTGTTTCTTACGTGTTTGGTCAGGCTATTATCGTCGCCTTGCGGAAGGGTGTTTTGTCGTTTTAGTTCACTATCGGTACTTCATATGGTTTTGAGGCTATGCACAAATTGCTATGATATTCATGCGTTGTTATCGCACAGTGTTGGTGTAATGGTAGGGTACTTGTTTATGAATCGATGCAGTGAATGATTTGAAAGGAGGATTTCTCAGTGCACAATTTAGAGGTTCAGCATTTAATTTTACTAGAGGAAAGGCAATCAGACTATGGATGTTTAGGCTTTGGTTGATGGAGTAACGAGACTTGATATTTTCGAGCGTGGTGGAATTTTTGTTGTGATGCGGTATCGTCGTCCTTGTTTGAACGCATTACAGTTCGACAACATTATGGTCTTCTTTGATTTTGCCATCGGGGCAGGGTGTTGTGAAATGGTACCTGGGAATCGATTGTTAGAGATAGCAGGGTGTAGCGGCTTCAGAATCGAAGGAGTGTTTCTAGTGTTGATGGCTCAAGAAAGATGATCTTTTAGGAGGTTTAGAGTTGGTAGCAATTTATTAGATCCGGTGCTATAGGTATGGATTTGATTTGAGGAACATTTGGGCAGAAAAGTATGAGGAAGGACATCGCGGGAGGTGTCTAGCAACGGAAGAGTTACTAGCATGTCAAGTATGAGAAGCGGAGGTCGAGAAGTTGCTTAAAGGATATGGTTTGACCGAGGTGGGAGTGGCAGAGTAGCATATGGATTCTGTGGTAGAATAGCCACATACCTTGAGGAAGATTTGAGCGATTTGGAAGGCATGGTGGGAGTGACTAGGTCCACGGATTATAACTGTCGGTGGTTACTGTACGGAGAAAGATTGAACATGGAAGAGAGGAGTTCGCTGGAAATAAAGAGGGGCGTGAAGATTTGATTATCATTTCAGATGCAATATGTCTTGAGTTCGGAAGGTATTGTTGAACTTTCAGTGATGTCAATAAGGAAGGAGTAGACT
The DNA here is from genome assembly GCF_000390325.3 of Nicotiana tomentosiformis. Lineage (NCBI taxonomy): Eukaryota > Viridiplantae > Streptophyta > Magnoliopsida > Solanales > Solanaceae > Nicotiana > Nicotiana tomentosiformis. The sequence continues at coordinate 21,054,437 of NC_090819.1, forward strand.
TATACAGCTGGTGGGGGAGCATGGGCTCAGGAGAATTTACTGATTACATGGTGGTTGTACCCAGTGCAGTGTCGTTGGAAGATGTCGGTGAGAAATTCCACATGTGGGTTATCTCCTGTGAGCAGGTTAGCAGTTGCGTGATGTTGATGAAGCTTCTGCGAAGAATACTACTTGCTACCCGGTAAGAGGCTGAATATGTGATTATGACTGATGATTCAGAATGTTCATGAACAGCTTAACAAAAGCCTTCGAGAAATTTGGCGGGTTAACAGTGCGTGATCATGGTAAATGAGAAGGAGGAATTGTTGTGGGCTCTACATTATGTGATGGTAGCTTAAAGCTAAGTGAGGGAGTCCCACACGTCTACGATTGGATCGTGTGGTTGTCGGCTTGTGCAACTTCTGGTTATCGATGCATTAATGGATTATTTGTGACTAAGAAAGGGAAACATCAATGGTAATTCGAGTAGAGAAATTGATAAATGTGTGCTATATTCCGCCTTGTCAATTCAAGTGCAGGTTTTGGGAAGACTCAGAGTTTATGCTTTATGGATGTGATGTACAAGGAAAAGAATTCGGCCGGTTGCTTCTTCGAGAGGGTGTTCATGCGCTAACATACCGTGGGAGTTTGGTTATGTTAGAGATCGGGTCAGAGTGGGTGAATCTCAGCAACGGTCCTAGTGGGTTAAAGAATTAAAGTGCAGTGCCTAAGGATTTCGGGTCTGTTGTGTGGTTAAGGACCGAGTCTTCGTAGTGGATTGTGAATGGAACTTGGAATGTTCCATGTCATCGTTGGGAATACGGTGCAGTATTGGAGTAAAGGAAGAAATATCTTCGGAATCATGGAAGGTCAGGCAAAATGGGTGTACCAGTTGGAGGTGCTATTGTGCGCTTGAGAAAGGGTATGAGATGGTTCATGGGCATTGAGACATTGTGGTTTCGCGATTCGGGTCACTCGGGAAGAGTGCGGATTGGGTTCGTAAGCTTTGAATGGAGCTATTATTATTTCTGAGGCAAGTCCAGAGTAAATTGAAAAATGTTGGGTCGGTTAGTAATGGTTAAATCGGCATGGTTGTGGCAATGATCAGTTCCTTTGTTGTGTAAAGTTATACATGTGGTTTATGGTTGTACGTGCGGGCTTGACAACCACCATAACTTGATTGTTTTAGGAGGTATTTGATTCAAATGGCCTTGTTGTGTAAATTGATTCCGGAAGAGTCATGGCGGTTCAGATCACGACTTGAGGTTGCATTTTCTGCGGTTCGGGAATTTATTGAGTGTTGTATTGGTTGGTCTGAAATGAGCTAAGTGAAAGGTTTCTAGCCAATGCGGTGGTTATTCTACTAGTAGTTCAAGGGTTATGGTGAATGCGTGTATTATCGCGTAGCGGCATGATAGGTGCAATGAGCGACACGGGAATTTGAAAGTGGAGGATTAAGGTTGTAGTTCGGTGATGACATGAATGTCACAAGCTCGGATGAGCCGGGAAGAATTTGATGTTCAGAGTAAGCTGACATTATCCTAGTATCGCCTGGGAATGGTTTTTTGTGGAAGGAACATTGTGTATTGATTTGCTGATTCTTTATATGCTTTATAAAATTTGTACAGTTGGTGGTACGGATTCACAAACTTGGCTACGTGGGCGTAAGGTCGTGGAAGCGTACCCCACGGGGAAATTGTATGAATATGACATGCTAGTCACTTGATAGTTAAAGATCGAAACCAAATACAGATATTTTTGGTACTATCGTTAATGTGAGAGTTTATGTGTGGAAGGCGTTCTATTCCTTTGGTTGTGAACTGTGGGGGTTGTGACAGATTGAGATGGCTTGATCATTCGCACATGTGTTGAGGTCCCATGTAGCTTGTGGTGTCATATGAGCAGGATGTCTCTCGAGATGCAGGTCATTTATCGCACCTTAGTCGTGCTTGGGTTTTGTGGCATATTGCCATCTCCCTAGAGTTGTATTTTTGCACTTGGCGTTCTTGTGGCCGATATTCGGTATTCCGTAGATAGAAGCATTATGGCTTGATGGGTATGTCCTATTTATTGTTATGAGTGGATCGGGTGGCACGCCGCCACAGGTACATTATTTGGATCGGGTTGTACGCCGCAATGGTATCATATTTGGATCGGGTTGCACGCCGCAACAGTGATATGTTGAGTACGGTTCCCTATATCTATTCCTGTATATTTTGTTTCTTATACTCTAATAAGGGTTTATAACATCTGTTCAACCGTTTTATTCGTTACGGGGGATGAGTAACTCTTTTCCAAAGTTCGTTCCTCCTTATGTGTCATATTCGAGTTGTAGCTTATCGACGCATTGATGGCGTCATATGAGGTCTGATTCAGTGTTTAAGGTAGCTTATTGTCTGAGCATCTTGTACTGAGTGAGACGAGATTATAGGACCTGAAATTTGTGCAATCTGATTTATACAAGGTACATTAAAGGGAAAATATCGTTATTCAGTTCAGAATGAGGTAATGGTTCTTGTCAGGAGGAGAGACTCCATGAATTATTGATTCGGTAGGTGGTTATGAGTTTCTACACGTCTCTTTCATTGTGGCAGTATTGTGAGAGTTGGAACAGGATTTATATACGTCATAAGATATATTGCGGGCACTTGATTCATGAAATTACTGCTAGTGTGGTCGGAGGATGTTATTATGGGAAACCAACTTATCTGGTGCATGGTGCGATTTCAGCATAAGTGCATGATCATGTTTTGGTACAGTGCGTGGTGATTGGTACGGTGTTCGTGTGTTAGAATCAGGCCTTGTAAAGAAATTCGGAAGTTGGAACTTGGTTCACAAGCTTGTTAGCTAAGGTTATAGGGAGTATTTTCAGTCTGGCTCGAGCTAATGTGTTACACTGGAATGTGGTGGCACGGGTAGGTGCACGAGGTGTTAAACAGTGAATTTGGGCAACTCTGAAGATGTCCTTAGCACGTTTGAGGACGAACGTATGTTTAAGTAGGGGAAAATGTAACGACCCGACCTGTCATTTTGAGATCTAGCGTGTCGCTTGGCGGTTTGAGGCTTTGAGTAGCTTCACTTAAGGTATATTGACTTGTACGTATGGCCGAAATTGAATTTCGGGAAGTTCGGGATGGATTTGGAAAGAAAAATCTAATTTCGAAATCTTTAAGTTGGAAGAATTCGCTAAGATTTGACTTTTGAATAAACGACCTCGGAATCAGGATTTGAAGGTTCTAATAGGTTCGTATGATGATTTCGGACTAGGGTGTATGTTTAGTGTTGAGTATCGGATAACCCAGGAGCATTTCAGCGCTTATTATAGAAGGTTGGTATTTTAAAAGTTTAAGAATTTCATAAGTTTGGTTTGAAGTGGATTTTGATGTTAGCGGTGTCCGTTCAAGGTTTCGAGCCTTGGAATAGCATTGTTATGTTATTTGTGACTCGTGTGCGAAATTTGAAGTCATTTTGGATTGATTTGAAAATTTATAAGTTTGATTCGAGGCGCGATTCATGATTTTGGTGTTGTTTGACGTGGTTTAAGGCTTCGACTAAGTTCGTATGGCATTTTGGGACGTGTTGGAATATTTGGTTAAGGTCCCGAGGGCCTCGGGTGGATTTCGGATGGTTAACAGATTTATTTTGGACTTAAGATATGCTAAAGCTAGGCAGCAGCTGGTGTGATCGCTTCTGCGATGCCTTGGTCAAATAAGCGACGTCGTAGAAGCAAGGTCGAGCTCGTAGTAGCGAAATGGTAAGGGACTGGCAGTGGCCGCAGGTGCGAAGATTTACCAGCATCTGCATGACCGCAAATGTGGCTCTATGGTCTCAGAAGCGGTAGGGAGTGAGGCAGGCTGGAGGCGCAGGTGCTAGGTTTTTGCCGCACCTGCGGGACCACACAAGCGGATACTTGGTCGCAGGTGCGACTCCGCAGAAGCGGAGTCTTGTCCGAAGATGCGAAGGTAGGGGGTTGAAGGGTGATCGTAGAAGCAGTAGTTTGGCCGCACACGCGGAACCGCAGAAGCGGCCAAGAGGCCGCATGTGCAAGAGGTCGCTGGGCAGTGTGTTCTTTTAAGAACGGGAGTTGGCCCATTTGATTTCATTTTCACTTGGTTAGGGAGATTTTGTAGAGCTTCAAGGGGAGATTTTCATCAAGCAACACAAGGTAAAAGATTCCCACCTATTATAAGTTAAATACATAGTTTGTATATGGATTTAAACATGGAAATTAGTAGAAGTTTGGAAATTTGGGTCGTGACATGGAAGGAAATAATTAATGAAATACGGAAAAGCAAGGAAGCAAGTACTTTGGCAGCGTATATACACTCGTCACCTCGCATATACGTCACTACACATGAATTTCACATAACACATAGCTCAAGGGTTCCTAATTCCCTCAAATAAAGGTTAAACCCGACATTTACCTCACTCCGCAATCAATTCAAAGTTCAACCACGACCTTTCCTTTCAAAAAATGCCTCAAACCAACCAAATCTAACAATTTATTGACCAAACGATTCAAAATAAGCTTTAGAAACTACTCATGAATGAAAGGGATTCAATTTAGGTCATTAGTGAAAAGGTCAACAAAAGTCAACCCCCGAGCCCGCTTGGTCAAAATCCAAAATTCAGACCAAAACCCGATTACCCATTCACCTTCGAGCCTGGATATGCGACTTGTTTCGAAATCCGACCTCAAATCGAGGTCTAAATTCCAATTTTACAAAAATTCTTAATTTTACCTAAACCCCAATTTCTACCATGAAAATTCTAGATTTAAGGTTGAAATCTTATGAAATATAGTGAGGAATTGAAGGAAAGTAGATTAAGGCCACTTACCAAAGAAATTAGGGAGAAGAGCTCTTGGGAAAATTACCTCTAAGGTTTTTATGGTTAAAAATTTGAAAGACTGAACCAAAATCCCATCTAACTTAGCTTTTTACCAGACGCAGGTGTCGCAATTGTGACTTGGGGTCGCAATTGTGAACCCCGCAAATGCGAGACATACTTCGCAATTTCGAAGAAGCTCCATCTCTGCTATCATCGCATTTGCGATGATTTGTTCGCAAATGTTAACTGTGGCCCTTCGCAAATGCGACCTATGAATTGCAAATGCGATCCCTTGGTGCCCAGCCATTCTTTGCTAATGTGAGGAAGTGGTTCGCAAATGCGAACCTGAGAATTTCAACAGTTCGCAAATGCAAACATTGACCTCGCAAATATAAGATCAGATGCTGCACCAGAACCAGATTCTCACTAGCTATTTTCTTAAGTCCAAACCACTCCGAAGCCTATCCGAAACTCACTCGAGCCCTCGGGGTTCCAAACCAAATATGCACACAAGTCCAAAAACATCATACAAACTCGCTCGCGCGATCAAAACACCAAAATAACACATAGAACTACGAATCGAACACCAAAAATGAATGAAATTTCCAATGAAACTTAAGAACTTCTATTTTAACAACTGGACGTCCGAATCACGTCAAATCAACCCCGTTTTGTGCAAAAATTTGCAAACAAGTCATAAATACAGTAATGAACCTATACCAAGCTCCAAAACCAAAATATGGACCCGGTAGAAATAAAGTCAAACTTTGGTCAAATTTATAAATTCCTTAAACTTTTAAACTTCAAATTTTCAACAAATTGCGATAACTCGAGCTAGGGACCTCCGAATTTGATTCCGTGTATACGCCCAAGTCTCACATCACGATACAGAACCATATGAACCGTCAAATCATCCGAGCCCATGGGACCCCAACCAAGTATACTAACAAGTCCCATAATATGACACAAACTTAGTCGATGCTTCAAATTATATTGAGCAACACTAAAATACGAATCGCAGCCCAATTCAAGCATATTCAAAACTAACAATTTTCAGTTTCCACATTCAATGCCGAAACCTATCAAATCAAGTCCGATTGACCTCAAATATTGCAGACAAGTCATAAATGACATAACGAAGCTATTCCAATTTTCCAAAATCAGATTCCGACCCCGATATCAAAAAGTCAACTCCCCGGTCAAACTTCCAACTTAAATTTCTATTTCAATCATTTCAAGCCTAATTAAACTACGGACTTTCAAATATTTTTCCGGACACGCTCTTAAGTCCAATATCACCATACGGAGCTATTGGAATCATCAAAACTCTATTCCCGGGTCATTTACACATAAGTCAATCATCCGGTCAACCTTTTCAACTTAAGTTTTCATCTTCGAGACTAAGTCTCTCAATTCATTACGAAACCTCACCGGACCCGAACCAATTACCCCGGCAAGTCACATACCAACTGTAAAGCACAAATTGAGCAGTAAATGGGGGAACGTGGTTGCAATACTCAAAACGTCCAGCCGGGTCGTTACATTCTCCCCCACTTAAACATACGTTCGTCCTCGAACGTGCCAAGAGTTGTTTCCAAGCCATCACATCACTATTCCATCTTACCACGCACATTCCCGGGGGTGATACCACGCCACCCTATTCCATATAGGCCTGACAACATAACATAATTGAAGATCATTACTTTAACCTTAGTCCGTAAAACTTAGAACCCAATTTCCAACATCCAGAATTTCTTACAAGACCCGAATCTCACATCTACACACTATATAAGTTTGAACAAGCTGTATCAAGCCATGACCATAACCCCACATATAATCACATAACATACTACACAACTCGCATACTCGCAGCACCATTTTCGATCATAGTAACTACTCAAACTATCCCGGTACAAGTATTAAACCTCATATCAAACAAAACCTCGTTCCCATTACTTTCGTACACTGCTGATAATGAAAGATACATGCGGAATCTCATAACCACTTATCATATCAACTAGTCATAGAGCTCTCTCGCGCCAACCAGAACCATAATCACTTTCTAAGTCGACTTTCGATATCATCCTCCTAAATATACCATTATCAAACCCGATAGTACACATTTTAGGTCCAATGACCTTATATTATCAAACACAACCATTCCATATACACACCACACCAATATATCTCAAGCCAAAAATTGAGCAATCTGTGCACCCAAAAATGGAAAATATCTCAAAGAAGAGAACTGTTTTGCAAGTTCAGCTAGAACCACCACAACCTAATATTTACAACCAACTCCTCAAATTTTTTGAAGAGGATAACAGTAGGCGCATGTACACAATTCCTCAAATACGCTACTCAAGTAATTTTTATCGTAGAGGAAGGAAAGCAATGAAATCAGATAAATTATCAAAGAAATAAAATTCCCACACAATGCACAGACAACTCACGTGTGACATGGGCAACTCACGTGCCAATAATATAAATCGCCTGGCATGGTCACAGGCCTCCAATCCCAGCATATCATAAAGGAGTGACTAAACAAGTATACATGTATATGATAATAAAATAAGATTCTCATGCTCCTGGACTGGTATAAATAACATGCCATAGTGTAGGCATGTGCAAAGTTTGCTATCACAACTCAAATCGGCATATTAATGCAAAAATAGTAACTACCAAGTTTTCTCAAGGAATTAGCCTCTTTGTAACATCAAGTCTAGCCCAGATAGTTCTCCACAAATGTACGGATACGAGAAACGTTATAAATTTATGCTTAACGGTCAACTATAGGCATATCATAGCCTAAGCATTCTTCTGAGTATGAGTACTTGCCCTGATGCCCGTACATGGGCTCAAACCTCACATATATGCACACTTATAGCGCATACCTATCACAAATAATTAACGCAACTAGTGTCTCCACTGAGTTTAAATAAAATACTCACCTCAAACAGGTCACAACCCTGAAACAATATGCTTACGAGAATTCCCAGTCTCCAAATTCATAGGACACATGAATCATCATAACTGATCCCAATTCTAGCATTCGAATGACTAACACATCTTTCATGCACGATCATCCCACGAGGAATACTTCCATAATTCTTCCGCGCCACATAGCAATAATTTGAATATCAACAGTCTATCAACCATGTGAGTACTTCAATATCGATGAACATCCATAAGTCAAAACACAATGCACCTTCTGAAATGCGCAACCTCCTCAGGGATTACCGAGCAGTTACAACATTCCTCTAAATATCTGAAACAGACCATTTTTCCAAAATTCGTAACCTTCCCTTCACGATTGAACTGCCACCTTGTACATGTAAATCTTAATCCCACACAACACACCTCATTTATTATGCCATCACGTGACAAGCACGAGAATCCCATTATCAACTCTGAGTCACCAGCAAATTACATACTTGGTTAGTTAGAAACCTTCTATTTGCTTCCTTCCAGGAGGAAATCACAATACACAACACGTTTCCCACACCAGTATAAAATATCCGGCACAAACCATGGTAGAAACCATCGCGAACTCTTCAAAATCCATTTGCACATAACCAAGCTATCAGAATTGAATTTCTCTAACTCGACCAAGCCACGCAGGTCACCAAACCCAAGAATATTACCACCGAAACATCTGTAAAAATCTCACCGCATCATAAGTACCAAAAGAACCGAGCATACCATTACCATACTGATCCAACTTGTTACCCAATTTTCCTATTTTCTCCGAGTTTCTTATGAATTACCCTCAAGTTGACATTTCTCCTTGTCAGAACACTACTATCCTTACCCACTGCTCACTACAAGACATCTTAACATAAAACCAAACCGCCCTAAGGCCCATAAGCCACAGTATTTTTTCTTAATCACCACAAAAGTACCACAAGCGAGACCCCCACACTGAAAAGACCTTATGTGGACTTAAAGTTGTTCCTTTTTACCTTTCTTGTACTGAAATATAGAATCCATAGTTATACAGAATTACCGCAAATCCCAGCACCATCTAGTGTAAATATAGAATTGCACTGATATGCAACTTGTTTCAAAATCCCGGCACCATACATAATTGCACTGATATGCGATTGTTTCGAAATCCGACCTCAATTCGAGGTCGAAATTCCAATTTTCAAAAATCTCTAATTCTACCCAAATCCCTAATTTCTACCATAAAAATCCTAGATTTAAGGTTGAAATCTTATGAAATGTAGTGAGGAATTGAAAGAAAGTAGATTAAAGTCACTTACCAAAAAAATTATGGAGAAGAGCTCTTGAGAAAATCTCTTCTAAGGCTTTTAGGGTTGAAAATTTGAAAGAATGAACCAGAATCCCGTCTAACTCAGCTTTTTACTAGGCGCAGATGTCGCAATTGCGACCTGGGGTTCACAAATGCAAGACATACTTTGCAAATTTGAAGAAGCTCCATTTCTGCTATCAACACATTTGCGATGATTTGTTCGCATATGCGAACCGTGGCCTTTTGCAAATGTGACCTATCGATCGCAATTGCGATCCCTTGCTGCCCAGCAATTCTTTGCAAATGCGAGGAAGTGTTTTCAAATGCGAACCTGACAGGAATTTTAACCGTTCGCAAATGCGAACATTGACCTTGCAAGTGTGAGATCAGAGGCTGCACTAGAACCAGATTCTCAACAGCTGTTTTCTTAAGTCCAAACCACTCCGAAGTCTATTCGAAACTCACCCGAGCCCTCGAGGCTCTAAACCAAACATGCACACAACTCCTAAAACATCATACGAACTCGACCGCATGATCAAAACACTAAAATAACACCTACAACTACAAATCGGACACCAAAATGAATAAAATTTCCAATGAAAATTAAGAACATCTATTTTAACAACCGGACGTTCGAATAACGTCAAATCAACTCCGATTAGCGTGAAATTTTGCAGACAAGTCATAAATACAATAATGAACCTGTACTAAGCTTTGAAACCAAAATTTGGACATGGTAGCAACAAAGTCAAACTTTAGTCAAATTTATAAATTCCTTAAAACCTTTAAATTTCAAATTTTAAACAAATTACAATAACTTAAGCTAGGGACCTCCGAATTTGATTCCGGGCATACGCCCAAGTCCCACATCAGGATACGGACCCACCGGGACCGTCAAAACATGGGTCAAAGTCTGTTTGCTCAAAATATTGACCGACATCAACTCAAATGAATATTTAAGGTATAAATTCATATTTTAATCAGTTTTTCACATAAAAGCCTTCCGAAAAAAGTCACGGATTGTGCACGCAAATCAAGGAAGGCTAAAAGGAGCTATTTGAGGTTTTGAGACATAGAATTAAGGGTTAAAGCTCTAGATGACATGTCGGGTCATCACACTCCCCATCATCTCCATCTCGTCCGCCGCCACTGCCACAACGTCTTCTCCACCACCACTACTTCGTCGCCGCCGCTGCTGCTACCACCTGCCTGCCTTCTCACCCGAAATCAAACTCCCTCTCTTCTATTTGAAGGTTAGTTATCCATGTTTTTTTATTTTAAGTTATTTTAATTCTTAAATTTAGGGTTTATTGTTCTATTAGTGTGTTACACCCCATGTTTTCGTACGGGAAATGTTACATCTCGAATTTTCATATGTTAAAGTTTCGTCGTAAGTTAATCGACGTAAGTATGGGAATGAGTTTATTTTGAGATAATAAGCATTTTGCTATTTCAAAACAAGTGATAAGTAAATTCGTGAAGGTGAGAGGGTAAGCGAATCGAAGAAAATGAGTTTCGTTGAGGTTTGACAATTTGGGGTAAAATACGGTCCAAGCTATAATATCCCGTATTTATGGACTTGTGTCATACAAGGAACCACATGACCATGATAGTAAGGTGTATAAAGTATGTTAAAAGTGAGTAGTATTTTAAGTAATTTGAGATAATTCTTAATTATGTGGATAATTAGTTAATTATTGGGTAATGGGACATTACCTAGTTAATTAAGGATTAGTGAGTGATTAATTAAGATGTTGGATAAGGCCTAAAGGGCCCCAAACGTGGAAGCAATATATGTTCCATTTGGTGACTTTTAAGTCACTTTGCAAGGTGGCATTTGGAGGATGTTTTGTGGCCAAATCATTACCTTAGTGGGCCCCACATCCACTAAGGTAAAAGACATCTCAAAAATCCAAATAAAGACATATCAATTCTTCATAGCAAGATATAGTGCTTCAGCAAATTCGCACAAGTGATGGAACGTGATTTTTGCTTCAACAAGAATTTATCCGAAGTTATACTACGAGGCTTCTTAGAAAAAAAACAACGGGATTTTGCGATTCTAAGAGAGCACGGTACAATCTTTCTCAAGAATATCACACGATTTTTTCCCTACTTCGATCCGCCGTTACATGTTGTCGCAATTGATATGTGTTGGAAGGATTGTCAAGAGAATCGGTTCAGGTATATTAAGGCTAAGCCCTTCCTTCATTTTGGCATGATCTCATAATTACATGTGTTTGATAACGAGGCATAAAGAGAAGTTCATACTCCCGAATTTATATACATTATCATAGTCTCATAAATTACAGTATTCTTCTTATCGAGACTTCATATTTAATTGAGTATTGTCTTCTTCCAGTCAAGAGATTAGAGAGCCTATATATACAGTATTACAGTATTTTCATTACCATCGAGCTATAATCGATGGACAGGCCCCTATTGGGTAACCTCTGATCAGATGGTAAGTTATATACCGAGCCTGCTGTGGTCGAGCGCCTATGAGCGAGCCCAGTTGGCCGAGATACAGAGCCTAGTATGGCCGAGCGCCTATGAGCGAGCCTACTAAGGCAGAGTAGTTGTATATATACCGAGCCTTATAGGTCCGGACAGTTATTTTACTTACTATATTGAGAGAGTTGAGTCAGTATCAACAGGTAAGCATATCTTCAGATTATCTTTGACTTCCAGTTACTTTCAGTTATTATATTATCAGTTTAGTTTCAGCTTTCAGTTATTCTGTTGCCTTACATACTTGGTACATTATTTCGTACTGACATCCCTTTCTTTGGGGATGCTGCATTTCATGCGTGCAGGTTCAGACAAACAGGCGGGTAGACCTCCTCAGTAGGTGTTGCCCGAGTTCAGCTTTATTGGTAAGCTCTACGTCCTTCGGAGTTGCCGGGTCTAGGAGTTTTGTGTACATCTTGTGTATATATGTATATAGGTTATGAGTAGGCCGGGGCCCTGTTCCGATCATGGTACATCAATCAGTAGAGGCTTGTAGACATATCTTGTCAGTTAGTGCAGTATGTTGGGCTTGTAGGCCTTGTATGTATATTTTGTTGGTTTGTCAGCTGTAGTACTTATGACGGCCCTGCCGACCCAACTTTATATTGATGTTTAGTCAGCTTTGGTATCCATTCAGTTTTATATTTTGCTTCGTAAATTATTTTGCAATGTGGACCATTGCCAAAGTATGACATTATATGTTCAGATTGAAGGAAGAGGAAACTAAAGAGTTACATCATGATTTAGAACATTACAGAATCACTTTTAATATCAGAGGTACAAGAGAGATAGTACAAAAACCATATTCTATAACGGCTCTACGATAAAGCCAGTTAGAAAAGTACCAGCCTCATAAGAAGTCAGTATGAAGCTCCCACCGGATTGTGTATGCACTAGAGGTGCAAGTGTTATAATAGAGCTTCAAGTCGTGGATGTGAATTATACCTATGTGGAAGGGAGGTCATAAAAGAGATAGAAGATGTGAGACGAGATTTTAAGGTAAGTAAGGTAAAGGTGAACAACGTACGATATACTCAAATGCAGAAGGTTGTGAATAGTCTATACTTCAGATAGAAGGCCAAAAGCGCTGAGACTCAGTATCCAGGAATGATAACGGCATCGTCAGTGGCATATTTTTTGGCCTATGGTTTCTATGTATCGAGAGGTCTAGTTAAAAGAGTAAAAAAGAGTTAGAGATGATGCGATGTCTCACTTGATGTTCCAGAATAACACGAGGAAATCTATGGTACAAGCAAGTTAAAGGAAGGTTGCGAGTAGTATAAATAGATATGTGTAGGTCGCAAGCTAAAGTATGGTAAAGCGACAAGGTTTTAGGAAGGCAGGAGTAAGGATAAGAAAGGGCGAGTGAGAAGGTGACGAGAATGAATAAGTCCTCAGGATTAAGCCCATGAAAACAAGGGAGCTAATGGTCTCTCTAAGTTATAGAAAGCTCAGTATAGTCTGAGTGAACTCAAAAAAGTCTAAAACTAGTAGCATTTAGAAGAGATGGAATGCTGCCCTGGTAGTAGAATGAGGGTATAATTGTGATAAATGAAGGATGACATTTGGTCCTTCGATTGAGTAATGATTTCATGATTGTACAGAATTAAAATACTCACGTGAGGAAAATCACATTGGGATGCTATGAAATATGGTTATGAAAGTATAGTATCGCCCCAGGTGGATCAGGAAGCTCACTTCAAGTGTTCCACGATACAGCGTAAGCCCTAATGGCAATATATTACGTAAGAAGTTTCAAGTTATCAATGGAAGATTATAGATCAACATTGAGGTAAATCAACAATGGATGGGTAAAAGCTGCAAAGTACGAGATGAGATTAGGCCATCAGTCTTAAGATGAACAGTAATGAAGAAGCATTAAAAGACTTAGCTTTATGCATATAGGATATGCAACGAGAGTAACCTGGAGTTTGGTAGCAGACCTCAGTAACGATAAATCGAAGTAAGAATTATGGTATAGTATGGCCTACTTAGATGAAGTAAAGCTGGTGACGCCTAGAGGGACAACTTGACATATTTTTATATATGAACACAAAGTGAAGCCTAGAGATTGGCGAAAAGCTGGAGGAAAGAGAAGAGAAGAGTCGCAGGCGTACATACAAAGTTAGAGTCGTACAGGCTGCATGATAGAAGGTAGCAACAGTTACGAGATTGGAAGGATTCCGACCACGAGTCGTGGTGTGAGAACGAAGCCTAAAGGGGGGAATGCCCTAACCTTTGGATTTATTCACAGAACAGTTGCCTAGATGGCAAGAAGAGTACTAAAGTATCACAAGAACTATAGGTTATGATAATGATAAGTGCATCAGTCAACATTCGAGGACGAATGTTCCAAAGGGGGGAATGATATTATACCCCATGTTTTCGTACGTGAAATGTTACATCTCGCATTTTCGTACGTTAAAGTTTCATCGTAAGTTAATCGATGTAAGTTTGGGAATGAGATTATTTTGAGATTATAAGCATTTTGCTATTTCAAAACAAGTGATAAGTAAATTCGTGAAGGTGAGAGGGTAAGCGAATGAAGAAAATAAGTTTTGTCGAGGTTTGACAATTTGGGGTAAAATACGGTCCAAGCTATAATACCCCGTATTTATGTTCTTGTACCATACAAGGTACCACATGACCATGATAGTTTGACCGAATTCAACTCAAATGAAATTTTAAGGCGCGAAAAGTACCAAGTGGCTGGACTGGTGAAACGTTGTGGATATATACTCCGCATGTCCGACTCGGACTCGCAAGTGGTTGCCTCGACCGGCTGACCTCTCAACTTCACTCGAACTGAAGGATAACTCTTAGACCTCAACTATCGGAATTGCCGAGCTAGAATAGCGACTGACTCCTCCTCACAAGTCAAATCCTTATCCAATTGGACTGAGCTGAAATCTAACACATGGGAAATTGGGTTTTTTTGTCTAAACTTTCCTAAAGTGAATTTTTGAGTTTCGAATATTGATTCAGAGTCAGATTTGAGTGAAATAAGTATGGTTGGACTCGTAATTGAATAGGTTATTGGATTTTGTGAGTTTTATCAGGTTCCGAGGTGCGAGCCCGAGTTTGAACTTTTGGTTGACTTTGAGTAAACGAGTAAATATTCGACCTTTATCATTTGAGATTGTTTTCTTAGGCATTATTTGATATTTTTGAGTTGCTTTTGGCTAGTTTCGAGCCGTTCGGAGGTTGATACATGTGAGATTGCATTTCTAGAGTGTCGTTTGGCTTGCTCGATATTTGTCTTGGCTTGTTTGAGGTATGTATGTTATGTAAACTTGGATGAGGCACTAGTTGCCTGAATTATTTGTGATAGCTACGCACTATGGGTGCGTATATGTATGGGATTGAGCCCATGTGTGAGCACCGTGGTGTGTCTCCATGCTCGGGTAGTGCTTAGGCTATGATATGCCTAAAGTTGACTGTTAAGCTTTAAGCTATATTGTTTCTCATATTTGTATCATTGTTGTGAACTATTTGAGTTATGTTTTAGATTATGAAGAGGCTAATTCCCTGAATAAACTTTGTAATTACTATTTTGTGATAAAATTGCCGATTTCAGCTATGATAGAGCACTTTGCACATGCCTACACTTTAGCATGTTATTATACCAGTCCAGAAGCATGAAATCTGATAATTATTCATCATATACATGGGTTCTTGTATACTTGCTTCTGTGTGATATGATTTGGACTGGATGCATGTGACCACGCAAAGCGGATTGTGTTGTTATGCCTATGACCAAGCTGGGCGGATTGTGTTGATATGCATGTGACTATGCCGGGCGGATTGTGATATATGATGTGACCACACTGGGCGGATCCATCACATTGAGCCTGTGATCACGCCGGGCGAATTATGATATTGAGCCTGTGACCATGTCGGGCTGGTAGCACGTTAACTTGGCCGTTCTTGCATGTGTATAAGGATCAATCCCCCTAGGGTCACCCTTTCATGTTTCTATCTTGATGGTATACACGTCAATTGTGAGCAACCGACAAGTTTCTTGTTGATGTAAGCTCCAGGAGAGCATGTTACTATTATTGGATCGGGTTGCATGCCGCAACAAGCCTTATTAGCTTATGGTTATTGGATCGGGTTGCGCGCTGCAGCGGACTGTTATTTGGTTATTGCATTTCACCCTTATTTGCAATTTCCTTGACTATTGCATGTTGTACTTGCATATCTTCTTTATGTGCTGGATTTTTGACTGAGTAAAATACTTTAAAACAAAGAATTTTAAGCATCAAAGCGGTAATACCTAAGATTTTCCTGATTTGATCATATATTTGTTCTATACTTGTTGAAATCATGAACTGTACCGGCGTTGGTGAGTACCATTTATACTTCTTGCTTTTTGTACCTCGCCGAGGTTAGTTGGGATATTTATTGAGTACATGGGGTCGGTTGGACTCATACTACACTTTCGCACCTTGCGTGCAGATCTTGGTGTTGATGTTGCTGTGTATGGCGAGGGCTGGCATTGAAGATGTACCTGCGTTCCAGTTATGGCTATCACTTGTTCTTGGTAGCTTTAGATTCGAATTCTGTTCATATACATTTCAAACATATGTTGTATTTATTTCATTTGAGTTTTGTAAATCTAAGTCTTAGTGGCTCATGACTTGTACTACTAGTCCTTGGGGAGTTGTATAAAAATCGAGTTGTTTCATTTTTGACTCTTATCATTATCACTATATTTTGTTTTATTGTTAATTCGCTTACATAGAGGGTTGGGTTAGGTGCCATCAAGACGGGTTGGATTTTGGGTCGTGACACCGAAACTCCACCTTTTAGATTCCGTGGATATGGTATTACCCATAACTTGACAAAACATAGCATATTTTGGGAGTTGCCATATTGGAAGGATAATCTTCCTCGACACAATCTTAATGTCATGCATATTGAGAAGAACTATTTTGACAATTTGTTCAACACACTGATGGATAATAAGAATATGACAAAAGATAACCTAGGTCTAGACTAGACTTACAAGAATATTGCAGGCGACCTGAATTACATTTGCATTCAGTGAACAATGGTAAGATGTTCAAGCCCAAGGCCAGCTAGACATTCACTTTTGTACAAAGACGACATATTTGTGAGTAGGTTACAAACGTAAAGATGCCTGAGGGCTATGCTTCGAATCTAGGATAACGTGCCGATATAGTTGAAGGAAAGTTGACTCATATGAAAAGTCATGATTGGCATATCTTCATGGAAACTTTAATCCCTATTGCATTTTGTGGTTTGCCTGAAAGAATCAAAAATCCCATCACAGAGATAAGTTTCTTCTTCAAATACTAATGTTCTACCACATAAAGGGAAGAAAATCTATTTCAAATGAATCGAAACATTCCTGTAATCAGTAATAAGCTGGAAAAGATTTTTCCATGTGGTTTCTTGATGTGATGGAACACCTTCCAATTTACCTTGTACACGAGGCGCGACTTGGAGGGCCGATTCAATGCATGTGGATGTACCCATTCTAAAGGTAATGATCAAAACTTGATTCATACTTGTAATTTTCTTTTAACATTATCGTCTAATACGACACTGTGCAGGACTATCGGCAAGTGTAAATGATTTGTTAAATAGAGGAATAGGATTGAAGGATCTATATACGAATCCTATCTTGCAAAGGAAACTGCCCATTTTTATTTTTACTATTTTGAGAGTCATGTACCATGCTCTCGAGATATGCCTAATCGGCACAGGAAGCTCTAGTATGATTGGTGGGCCTTATGGAGAGTGTGGCCCAGACCGGTGCATTTTCAGTGGCACCAGCCGTCTCTCAGGCTGGGGAGGAGCACAGACTCTCACTACTCATACTCCGGAGCAGATGGCTCCCCTATATCAGACTCCAGCAGCCCAGCCAGTTGGGGTAGTTCAACCGGTTGTTGCGGCATAGACCGGGGATATGCCTGTGATGACTACTAAGGGATTGCAGAGATTGGACAAGTTCACAAAGTTCTTCCCTATTCACTTTAGTGGTACACCTTTTGAGGAGCCACACTATTACTTAGACCATTGCTAAGAGGTGTTGCGCAACATGGGTATTATTGAGACCAATAGGGTCGACTTTGCAGTATTCCAGATGACCAGTTCTGCCAAGAAATGGTGAAGAGATTATGTGTTGACCAGACCAGCTGGTTCACCTTCACTTACCTGGGATCTGTTTTCACAGCTATTTCTAGAGAAGTTTATTCCTTTCACTCTGAGAGAGGAGTATCGCCGGCAGTTTGAGCGCCTTCAGTAGGGTAGCATGACTATTACCCAGTATGAGACCCGATTTGTGGACTTAGCTCGCCATGGAGTTATCTAACTCCTTACTAAGAGGGAGAGAGTGAGGAGATTCATTGATGGACTCACTTTCAGTATCAGGCTACAGATGGCCAAGGAGATCGGAGATGATATTTCTTTCCAGAGGGCCGTAGAGATTCCTAGATGGATCGAGATGGTTCGTGGTCAGGAGAGGGGACCGGTGTATGATAAGAGGCCTTGACATTTTGGTGGTTTCAGTGGTGCCTCATCTGGAGGCAGGGGTAGTTTTGATAGATGCCATCCTCCTAGGACATTTCAATAAGCGCTTCAGGCATCCCACAATGCTTCGGGTAGTAATGGTCCTTATGTATCTCATCCTGAGCAACTAGCCTAAAGTGAACCATCAGGTCCTATCAGTGCACCTCCAATCCAGAGTTATCAAAGTGGTTATTCGGGTTAATAGGGCCAGTTCCAGGGTCAGTAGTCACAACAACCGAGGGCTTGTTATACTTGTGGAGATTTGAGGTACCTCTCTAGATTTTGCCCCAGGTCATAAGGCAGTATACAACCGCAGATTTCTAGTGCCATGGTTCCGGCACCAGTTGCTTCACCGTCCGCTCAGCCAGCTAGAGGTGGGGGTCAGGCTACCAGAGGTAGAGGTCAGGCCGTTAGTGGTGAAGGCCAGCCAGCTAGAGGCCATCCGAGAGATGGAGGTCATAATGGTGCGGCCCAACCCTATTTTTATGCATTCCCAACATAGACCTGATACCGAGTCATCTGACACCATTATCACAGGTATTGTTACAGTTGCCATAGAGATGCTTCCGTTCTATTTGACCTGGGTTCTACTTATTCCTACATGTCATACTATTTTGCTTCATATCTAGATGTGCCTCGTGATTCTTTTAGTGGTCCTGTGTATGTGTCCACACCTGTGGGAGATTCTATTGTTGTAGATCGTGTTTATCGCTCGTATGTGATTACTATTGGGAGTCTTGAGACTAGTGTAGACCTCCTGCTTCTTGATATGGTAGACTTTGATGTTATCTAGGGCATGGATTGGCTGTCACCTTATCATGCTATATTGGACTGTCACGCCAAGACGGTGACCTTATCCATGCCAGGGTTACCTCGATTAGAGTGGAGAGGGACTTCTGGCCATTCTACTAGCAGGGAAATTTCTTATGTGAAGGCTCAGCGTATGGTCGAGAAGGGATGTCTAGCTTATTTGGATTATATTTGCGATTCTAGTGCGGAGGTTCCTTCCATGGATTTAGTACCAGTTGTGCGTGAGTTTCCAGAGGTGTTTCCTGCAGATTTTCTGGGGATGCTGTAACCCCCCGGAAAATTTCAAAGTGTTTTAAGACCATTAAGAAGATTGACAGGTACTAATTATATTAATTCGGGTATGAACAAGACTGATAATTTGAATGATATAAATTGATCATGATAATATATGTATGCGGTGCATTAAGAATGGTTTATGGTCTAAGAAGAGCCCTAAGGCTAAGTCAAGTTAAAAATTATATGATGGGATAAAGTTTCTAGTGATCAAGACCTAATGTCAAACGAGCATAACTCTCAAGATATAAAGAGTTATATGGTTTATATCCTATCAAAAGAATGGTCTATATATCTAGTTTCTAATGCTGCACACCGTGTGTCATTTGGAGATTCCTACAGGAAGTTATGACGTTCTTACTAAAGGGTGGCAGAACAGCTACGCGAGTGTTGCGTAGCATATGCAGCATAGTAGTGTAGCCTACACAGCATAGCAGCGTAGCCTACACACCATTGCGTAGGCAAATCCAGAAGCTTCCAACTGAAGGGAGATAGAAGTCCACCCTGCGTAGCCTTTGTGCGTAGCCTACGCAGGGAGGCTATGCAGCTTTAGGGGCCATTTTAAAGGGGCTGAAACAAGGGGTTTAGAGAGAGAAAACATTAGTTCTTCAACTTGGAATTGATTTCCAGAGAGAAGGAGGAGCTCTTCCACCATGGATACACTTCAAGGTAAGTTGTTTTGGCACAAAGGTTATTATATAACATCAATTAGTGATAACACTAACATTATTATGGATCAAATCCATAGGAAATGGGTTGAATCTTGAAGAACACCAAAATGAGAAAAAGTGAGGTTCTTCCACCAAAAGGTAATCCCTTCACTTGAGCTTCATATATATGTCATATTGGAGTATGGGTAGCACATTTATGAGTTTTATTTGATGTTATAATGGGATATTTTATGAACCCTAAGGGTGGGTCTTGAGAATGCCATTTTTGGGTAAAGAAGAAGATGAATAGTGATGAATTGATATAAATACATGTCTTGATTTTCTAATGATTCCAATAGACTTGCTAACTTAATTGATGAACGAATTTAATTGGGAATCACCATTTGGATAAGATACAACACTAGTTCTTGAAATGGATATTCTTGAACCTATAGTTTTGTTTGAGAAGGCAATGAATAGTGACTTGATGATGTTGGGTAATTAACATAGTATTAATTATACATGCTTATACGAATAAGATTTGTGGAAAGATTGTTGAGCTCAAATAAGTAAGGATTGGGTCGTGGAGTGAACGAAATCTTGTAGAAGAACCTTGTAGCCAAATTTGCACACCTAGTGTTTGATAAAATGCTCAAATGAGCTGAAACCATGAATACCTTCCTAATTTGTATTCAATTTTATTATGTCTCAAAATAGATTGGGATTGCTAGAATTTCCGGTACTGTGGTAATTTAAGGCAAACTCAAAGCGAGGTATGTTGGCTAAACTACTCTCTTAGAATTGAATTCCATGATGTTCCCGTAAATTTCAAGTATGGTTGTCTCAAGTTCCTTATTCTATGTTCCGAGTTGTTCCCAATAAATTTGATTGTCCCGAATAAGCAAAGTGTAGAGAATTATGTATTCAAAACGTGTTCCGAATGTTCCTGTCACATTATGCTGTCCTTTGGGAATGTGTTCAAGAATGATATGTGTATTAAAATGCTATGTCTTTGAGTCGTGTTTCAAATGAAGGTTATGATGCCAAATTGTGTGAGAAAATCTCAATATGCTTAGGACTCTTAATTGCTCATATGTGTACCTAAGTCTCAATTGGAGATGTCTTATTGTTGATAATCTATAAAAATGGTTGGAAGTGAAATAAGTGAATTGGGGATATAAAGTGTGGCCAACGTGCCAAGAGTGAAAGTTATACTTGTGGCCAATGGTGCCAATGAAATGAGATGATGTGAGAAAGATTATGAAATGAGCTTTGATTCAACTGTTCCGAAATTCACTTAAAAAAATAGAATTGGTTAAAAGTTTATGAACTCAAGTGATGCCCATATGTGGCTATTTTAACCAATGCTATGCTTTGTAAGTAGTTTCGATGTATTTTGTGTTCTTACATATTCGTGAGTTGAAATGGTGTATTTCCCTTTTTGGGAAAAATTATTTCAAGAATAAATGATGTGTTATTTGTTTATGATTTTAACTTGTGCTTCGATTGCCAATCATTTTACTCCATTTCTTGGAAAGGAATCCATTGTGTTTAAAGCCTTCATTACTAATGAACCTAAATTTATGATTTTCGGAATATTCTATTTGTTGATATTTGTGATGATGATCCATGAAAGGGAAGAAATGAAAGTGTGGAATATAAAATACGGCCATTGTGCCATGAATGAAAAATCATATGTATGGCCAAGAGAGCTAATGAAATAATGATGTTGAAAGTTGTTGAAAGTGACAATGAGGCTATATATAGTGTGAAAGGTTATGAGGTAAATGTATTTTTACTGTTGTTTCCTTTGCAAGCAAATCAAAAATATTTTTGGGAGTATCGATACTCACCGAGGAAGGGTAGGTTGAAATAACCTAACCCCGAAACTATACGTGCCGGTGTAGGAGTGGATTGTAATTATTCCCCTTATTTGGGATGAGATTTATGTGATAAAATTATTCCCTTTTATTTGGGATGAGATTGATGTGATAAAGTTATTCCCCTTAATTGGGATGTGATGATTGATAGAAAAGGATGATGTCAATCCACACGGCATTGTGGTGAGATGGCCTACCCGATCAGCTCGTGATCGGACACCATGCCACACACATGGTGGTGATTGTGCTAGAAATTATAATTGAAATTGTGATTGCGGTTGATGTCTCGAATGAGATGGCCTAGCCGATCGGGTCGTGATCGGACTCCGTGCTAAAAATACGGTCGTATTGGTATTGTGAATGGTGGTATTGTGAACAGTGGTATATCGGTACAAAAGATCTCCCAACCAAAAATATATAATATTATCTTCGTATTTTGGAAATTGTTATGTTTTAACTTGGACATTTGCATATCATTGATTGTTGATTGTTGTTCCATGATTTTTCCTTTCTTACATTGGCATTCTATTTTGAAGGAGGACAGTTATCTTTACATACTAGTACTATTCCATATGTACTAACGTCCCTTTTGCCGGGGGCGCTACATCTTTAATGGATGTAGGTGATTCAGCAGTGGGTAACTTTGGTCCTCGTTAGCAGTTACTCCCTATTCAGCAGGTTTTGGTGAGCCCTACTCTATTCCGGGACCGATGTCACTTGATGTTACACTTTGTGTCTTGAGGTATAGCCGGGGCCTTGTTGCCGGTACTTCCATACTATTCTTCTGTCATACTTAAAGGCTCCATAGACAGGTTGTGGGTGGCGTTTGATGTTGGAAATTGAACTAGATGTGTTGGTATTTTGACAAACATGTTTTTTATTATATCTATAAACTTGTAATAATTTGGAAATTATGAATGAAGCTAATAATGGAAATGAAATGAGAGTTGTTAATGAAATATTTTCAGTGTTTGATTAATGGAGTGCATCTCCTCTTTATTCATAGATGAGTTTGGGTAGAAGGAAATCTAACAGGCTTGCTCGGCCGGATTTACTCGGTTGAGCGCCCGTTGCACTCCTCGATTTCGGGGCATGACAAATGCCACCCGATAGAGATATTGACTTTTGAATTGACTTGGCTCTGGGCACTCCACCCATTTCTATTCCACCATACCGTATGACCCCGCCTAAGTTGAAGGAACTGAAGAAGTAGTTGTAGGATTTGATTGATAAGGGATTCATTAGACCTAATGTCTCACCTTAGGGTGTGCCCGTGTTGTTCGTGAAGAAGAATGGTTCGATGAGGATGTGTATAGACTATCAACAGTTAAAAAACGTCACTATCAAGAAGAAGTATTCGTTGCCGAGGATTGATGACTTATTTGAGGAGCTTCAGCGTGCCAAAATATTTTCAAAGATTGATTTGAGATTTGGCTACCATCAGTTGAAGATTAGGGCATCTGATGTCCCTAAGATATCTTTTCGGACTCGGTACGGGTATTATGAGTTTTTAGTGACGTCATTTGGGTTGACAAATGCCCCAACAACATTTATGGATTTGATGAATCATGTATTTAAGCCCAGTTTTGATTCTTTGGTGATTGTCTTCATTAATGATATCTTGATCTACTCCCGCAGTCGAGAGAAGCATGATTAGCATCTACGAGTTGTTCTTTAGACTTTGAGAGATAGTTCGATATATGCGAAGTTTTCAAAGTGTGAGTTTTTGTTGGATTCGGTCGCCTTTTTGGGAAATGTTTTATCGGCCGAGGGTATTAAACTGGATCCTAAGAAGATTGAGGTAGTTCAGAACTGGCCTAGACCTACTTCAGCTAAAGAGATTCGGAGTTTCCTAGGTTTGGCGGGTTATTATCGCTAATTCGTGGAGGGGTTTTCATCCATGGCAGCCCCATTGACTAGACTGACCCAAAAGGGTGCCCCATTCAGGTGGTCCGAAGAATGTGAGTTGAGCTTTCAAAAGCTCAAGACTTCTTTGAATACAACACCAATATTGGTATTTCCCACAGGTTCAGGATCCTACACGGTGTATTGTGATGCATCTCATACTGGGCTCGATGTAGTGCTGATGTAGGATGGTAGGGTGATTGCATACGCGTCACAATAATTGAAGGTTCATGAGAAGAACTACCATGTTCATGACTTAGAGTTGGAAACAATTGTTCATGCATTGACGAGTTGCAGGCATTACCTCTACGGCGTGTTGTGTAAGGTATTCACGGATCATCTGAGTATATTGTATTTATCCAAGCAAAAGGATCTCAAATTGAGGTAGCGGAGGTAGTTGGAGCTGTTGAAACACTTCAATATTACCATTTTGTATCATCCCGGGAAGGCCATGTGGTAGCTGATGCCTTGAGTAGCAAGGCTATGAGTATGGGTAGCATTGCATATATTCCAGTTGGTGAGAGACAGCTAGCATCAGATGTTCAGGTCTTGGCCAATTAGTTCGTGAGATTAGATATTTCGGAGCCTAGTCGGGTTCTAGTTTGCAGGGTTGATCGGTCTTCTTTGTATGAGCGCATCAGTGAGCGTCAGTATGACGACCTCCATTTGATTATCCTAAAGTACACAGTGCAGCACGATGATGCCAAGCAGATTTCTATTGGAGATGATGGGGTGTTAAGGATGCAGGGTCGGATTTGTGTGCCCAATGTGGATGGGCTTTGTGAGTTGTTTTTTGAGGAGGCCCACAGTTCGTGGTATTCCATTCATCCGGATGCTGCCAAGATGTATCAGGATTTGAGTCAGCATTATTGGTGGAGAAGAATGAAGAAATATATAGTTGCACATGTGGCTCAGTGTTTGAATTGCCAACAGGTAAGTATGAGCATTAGAGGCATGGTGGTTTGCTTCAGAAACTTGAGATTTCCTAGTGGAAGTGGGAGCGTACTACCATGGATTTTATTGTTGGGCTCCCACGAACTTCGAAGAAAATAAATGACGCAGTATGGGTCATTATGGACAAGTTGACCAAGTCGGCACATTTCATTCTAGTGGCAGTTACCTATTCTTCAGAACGATGGCTGAGAACTATATCCAAGAGATCGTTCGTCTTCACGGTGTGCCGGTGTCCATTATTTATGATCGGGGTACGCAGTTCACTTCGCACTTGTGAAGGGTCGTACATCGTGAGTTAGGCACACGGGTTGAGTTGAGTACAACATTTCACCCCCAGACAGTCGGACAGTCCTGGCGCACCATTCAGATATTGGAGGATATGCTTCGCACTTGTGTTATGGATTTCGGGGGTTCATGGGATCATTTCTTGCCGCTTGCGGAGTTTGCCTACAACAATAGCTACCAATCGAGTATTCAGATGGCTCCTTATGAGGCACTATATGGGAGGTGGTGTCGCTCGTAGTTAGTTGGTTTGAGCCGGGATAGGTTCAATTTTGGGTACCAATTTGGTCCAGGATGCCTTGGAAAAGGTTAAGATAATTTAGGATCGACTTTACACAGCTCAGTCTAGGCAAAAGAGTTATGATGATCGTAGAGTTCGTGATGTTGCATTCATGGTTGGAGAGAGGGTTTTGCTCTGGGTTTCACCTATGAAGGGTGTGATGAGGTTCGAAAAGAAGGGAAAGTTGATCCCTAGGTATATCAGACTCTTTGAGATTCTTGAGAGAGTTGGTAAGGTGGCCTACAAGCTTGCATTGCCACCTAGCTTATCAGTAATTCACCTGGTGTTCCATGTCTCCATGCTCCGGAAGTATCACGGTGATCCATCCCATGTATTAGATTTTAGCTTAGTATAATTGGACAAGGATTTGACTTACGAGGAGGAGTCAGTGGCCATTCTAGCACGGCAGGTTCGGAAGTTGAGGTCTAAGAGTTATCTTTCTGTTAGAGTGTAGTGGAGAGGCCACCCGATCGCGGCAGCTACGTGGGAGTCCGAGTCTGATATGCGGAGTAGATACCTACACCTTTTCACCAGTCCAGGCACATTTCTATAACCGTTCGAGGACTAAGGGATGTTTTAGAGGTGGAGAATGTGATGACCCGATATGTCATTTTGAGTTTTAGCCTTTGTTTACGTGTTCTGAGGCCTCGATTAGTTTTGTATAGCATTTCTCGATTTACATCCGCAGTCCGTGTCTTATCCCAAAAATTTTTTATGTAAAAAACTAAAGAAAATATGAATTTTAGCCTAAAAATAATTTGAGTTGACTACGGTCAGTATTTTGTATAAACGGACACGAATCGGTATTTTGAACATCCCGTAGGGTCCGTATCATGATGTGATGACCCAAAATGTCATCTTTAAATTTAATAAATAATTCTGTGTTCTAAGATCTCAAAAAACACCATTTATCCTTTCTCGACTTGCGTGCGCGGTCTGTAAAATTTTCCAGAAAGTTTTCATGTGAAAAATAGATTAAAATGGGAAATAGAGCTTTAAAACACAACTAAGTTGACTTTGGTAAACATTTTGAGCAAACGGATTCGGATCAGTGTTATGAAAATTCCGGTAGCTCCTTATCGTGATTTGGAACTTGGGCGTATGCCCGGAATTTAATTTGGAGGTGCCTAGCTCAAGTTATGACCATTTAACGGAACTAGCAATTTAAAGGCTAAATATTTTAAGTTTGACCACGGGGTTGACTTTTCGATATCGGAGCCGGAATTCCATTCTGGAAATTTGAACAGCTCCGTTATGTCATTTATGACTTGTGTGCCAAATTTGAAGTCATTCCGGATTCATTTAATATGTTTTGGCACGAGATTTGCAAATTGAAAGTTTAAAACTCAAAGTTCGAATCGGGGTGTGAATTGTAATTTCAGTGTTGTTTGACGTGATTTTAGACCCCGAGTCAGTCCGTATTATATTACGGGACTTGTTGGTATATTCGAACGGGGTCCCGAATTCCCCGAAAGTGAACGGATCGATATCGGAACAAGAATTGGACTTAAGCAAAAAAAAATCTGAAATATGGGTTCTAGTATAATCGTACCTGCGGAATTTTGACCGCAGGTGCGAGCTCGCAGAAGCGAGACTTCCATCGCAGATGCTGCCTTCGCAGGTGCGGCCCTTTTGCGCAGAAACGGACGTCGCAGGTGCGACATTTTGTCCGCAGATGCGGAACCTCGCTTGGCAGCCCCTTTTCGCAGATGCGAAATTTTTCTCGCATGTGCGACTCCACGCACCGCAGATGCAAAAATGCTGGGGAGAATACATAAAATCTAGTCGCTTAGCCATTTTTACTTATTTTTGAGTTTTGAGTCTCGGATTTGGGCGATTTCAAGGGGGATTTTCACGACTTTGAACTGGGTAAGTGTTCTTTATCATATAATGATTGTATTTCACAAATCCATGTCTATATTCATCATTTATTTCGGATTTGGTATGGTTGAACTCGTATCGGAATGGGTGTTCGGATTTCACGAGTTTTTTTGAGATTTGAGACGTCCCACTGCCGAATATTTTAATAAATTTTGGATTTTTATCCGGAAAAATTATAAATTGATATGGAATTAATTCCTATGATTAGTATTGAATATATTGAATTATTTGTGAATAGATTTGAAGCTTTCGGAGGCAAATTTAAAAGGAAAAGTTGTGGTTGAATAATTGATTGGAATTTGCAAAGCGAGGTAAGTGTCGGGGTTAACCTTGACTTGAGGGAATAGAACCCTTAAACTGTTTGTTATGTGAATTGCATGTAAACGACGTATAGGCGAGGTGACGAGTGTCTATACGTCGTCAAATTAATTGTTTGCATGCTTACTTGAAAAATCATAAATTATTTTTAATCATAAATTAATTATTATAATAATTGTTTCTCTCTTATTCTTTGTCAAATATTAATTTTTGAATTTCTGCATTAATTGTTACATGATATTTGAATTATGTGCCTTAATTGTTATTTGACATTTAGCATATTAAATATTAAACTGCCTATTTGCTCCCTGATTTTCATAATAATTTGCTATTTGTCATTGTTTGCTTCATAATTAAATCATAATTATTGTATGCTTGTTGTCTTATGATTTTACATTAATTGTTGCATTTATTGGGGAATTTCTTCTATAAGAATTGATTGGTAAATGAATATGTTGGAGGAGCGGGTTGCACGCCGCAACATGATTGATTATAATGAATATATTGGAGGATCGGGTTGCACGCCACAACAGACTTATTAAAAGTCAATATTGGAGGATCGGGTTGCACGCCGCAACAGACTTATTAAAAGTCAATATTGGAGGATCGGGCTACACGTCGCAACAGACTTGATTGAATGTGAATATATTGTGAGAGCGGGTTGCACGCTGCAACAGAATTGAATGTGAATATATTATGAGAGCGGGTTGCACGCTGCAACTGAATTGATGGAAATGATAATTGGTTATGACTGCTGAGTAGGCTTTAATTATTATAAATGAGTTACTTGATTTATTTCTATTATTGTTGTTGTATCTAATATTGCGTACAAGTAATGTAAGTGACCCGCCTTATCCTCGTCACTACTTCATCGAGGTTAGGCTCAGCACCTACCAGTACATGGGGTCGGTTGTACTGATACTACACTCTGCACTTCTTGTGCAGATTTTGGAGTTGGTCCCAGCGGCATGCCATAGTTTTGCTCAGATTTCAGCTACTCGGAGGAGACTTGAGGTATAACTACATGGCGTCCGCAGTTCTGAAGTCCCCGTCTATTGTACTTTAGCTGTGTATTTATTTCCAGACAGCCTTATATTATTCAAGCCTTTATTTGTATTTATTCTAGAAGCTCGTGCAATTGTGACACCAATTCTGGGATGGTATTTAGACATCGTTATTATTATGGATTATTTCAAAATTGCTTCTGCATTTACTTCCTTGTTATTGATAAATTTAAAAATTATTTTAAAAATGGATAATGTTATTCTAACGTTGGCTTGCCTAGCAAGTGAAATGTTAGGCGCCATCACAGTCCGGAGGTGGGAATTTCGGGTCGTGACAGTTGGTATTAGAGCACTAGTTTACATAGGTCTCACAAGTCATGAGCAAGCTTAGTAGAGTCTGAAGGATCGGTACGGAGACGTCTTTACTTATCTCTCAGAGGCTATGAAGTTTAGGAACAATATCACTTCTTTCTTATTCTGTCGTACGATTTTATTCTATCATCGATGATTGAACCATTCTACTCTTATTCTCTCGCAGATGGTGAGAACACGTAATACTTCTACCGATGGACAGGGACCAGAACCCCTGGTGGCAACTATGGCCAGGGGTAGAGGTCGAGGCCGAGGTAGAGCTCAGTCCAGAGCTCGAGCAGCTGCACCTGTTGAAGAACCTCAAATAGACCTTCAGGAGGAGGTCCCAGTTCAAAATGTACCAGTTGGACCAGTTTAGGTCCCGGAAGGATTCATAGGCACTCCAGTGCTTCAAGACGATCTAGTCCGATTGTTGAGTCTTATGGAGGGTGTGGCCCAGAATGGTACATTTCTAGTGGCACCAGCCGTCTCACAGGCTGGGGGGAAGAGCACAAACTCCCACTACTCCCGCTCCGGAGTAGATGGCTCCCCAGAATTAGGCTCCAGCAGCCCCGCCAGTTAGGGTAGTTCAGCCAGTTGTTGCAGCACAGACCGGTGATAGGCCCGCCATGTCTTTTGAGGCCTTATTGAGACTAGATAAGTTCACTAAGCTCTTTCCAGTTCACTTCAGTGGTACACCTTCTGAAGACCCATAAGATTATCTTGAATGCTGCCATGAGGTGTTGCGGAGCATGGGTATAGTTGAGACCAATTGGGTTGATTTTGCTGTATTTCAGATGACGGGTTCCGCCAAGAGGTGGTGGAGAGATTATACATTGACCCGAGCAGTCGGATCACCTACACTTACCTGGGAGTAGTTCTCTCAGCTATTTCTGGAGAAGTTCCTCCCTATCACACTGAGAGAGGAATTCCGCAAGCAATTTGAGCGTCTACAGCAGGGCAGTATGACTGTTACTCAGTATGAGTCCCGTTTTGTGGATTTAGCCCGTCTTGCTCTCCTTTTACTACCTACGGAGGGACAGAGAGTGAGGAGGTTTATTGAGGGACTCACTCACCGTATCAGACTTCTGATGGCCAAGGAGACCGGAAGTGAAATTTCTTTTCAGGCGGCTACTAATGTCGCAAGGAGGATTAAGATGGTTCTTTCACAGGAAAGAGGGCAGAGGTCTGATAAGAGGCCTCGACAGTTCGGTGGTTACAGTGGTGCCTCATCTGGAGGCAGGGGTAATTTTGGTAGGGGTCATCCTCCCAGACCGTTTCATTCAGCACTTCATGTATCTCCCTGTGCTTTAAGGAGTCACGATCCTATTATGCCTTACTCTGGGCAGCCAGTATTCAGTGCACATTCAGCTCATATCAGTGCACCACCACTCCAGAGTTACTACAGTGGTTATCCAGCCCATCTGGGTCAGCTTCAGCTTCAGCAGCCACGACATCAGGATGGGTGTTATGAGTGTGGGAACATTGGTCACATCAGGAGGTATTGCCCTAGATTGGCGAGTAACAGATCTCGGCAAGATTTTCGTACCATCATACGGGCACCAGTTGCTTCACCACCTACTTAGCCAGCTAGAGGTAAGGGTCAGGTAGTTAGAGGTGGAGGTCAGGCCATTAGAGGTGGAGATCAGGCCATTAGAGGTGGAGGTCAGACTATTAGAAGTGGAGGCCAGCTAGCTAGAGGCCGTCCTAGAGATGCAGTTCAGAGTGGTGGGGCTCAGCCCCAATTTTATGCTTTTCCAACTAGGCATGAGGCCGAGTCATCTGATGCTGTGATCACAGGTATTATTCCAGTTTTCCATAGGGATTCTTCAGTTCTATTGGATCCAGGATCTACTTATTCCTATATGTCCTCCTATTTTGCTTCATATTTGGTTGTGTCTTGTGATTCTCTGAGTGCTTCTGTGTGTGTATCTACACCGGTGGGAGACTCTGTGGTAGTAGATCATGTCTACCGTTCGTGTGTGGTTACTATTGGTAATCTTGAAACTACTGTGGATCTTCTACTTCTTGATATGGTAGATTTTGATGTCATCTTGGGTATGGATTGGCTGTCTCCTTATCATGCTATATTGGACTGTCATGCCAAGACAGTGACCCTAGCTATGCCGGGGTTACCTCGATTAGAGTGGAAAGGAACTCCTGGCCATTCTGCCAGTAGGGTTATTTCTTATATGAAAGCTCGGCGTATGGTAGAGAAAGGGTGTCTAGCCTATTTGGCTTATATTCACGATCCCAGTGCAGATGTCCCTTTTATGGACTCAGTACCAGTTGTTCGTGAATTTTCAGAAGTATTTCCTACAGATCTGCCAGGGATGCCACCCGACAGAGATATTGACTTCTGTATTGATTTGGCTCCGGGCACTCAGCCCATTTCTATTCCACCATACCGTATGGCCCCGCCAGAGTTTAAAGAATTGAAAGAGCAGTTACAAGACTTGCTTGATCAGGGATTCATTAGACCCAATGTCTCGCCCTGGGGTGCACCAGTATTATTTGTAAAGAAGAAAGATGGCTCGATGCGGATGTGTATAGATTATCGGCAGTTGAACAAGGCCACTATCAAAAACAAATATCCACTGCCAAGAATTGATGACTTATTTGATCAGCTTCAGGGTGCCAAGGTATTTTCAAAAATTGATTTGAGATCTGGTTACCATCAATTGAAGATTAGGGCATATGATATCTCTAAGACAGCTTTTCGGACTCGTTATGGGCATTATGAGTTCCTAGTGATGTCATTTGGGTTGACAAATGCTCCAGCAGCATTTATGGATTTGATGAATCGGGTGTTCAAGCCTTATTTGGATTCTTTTGTGGTTGTATTCATTGATGATATCTTGATTTACTCCAGCAGTCGAGAGGAGCATGAGCAGCATCTTCGAAGTGTGCTTCACACCTTGAAGAATAATCAGTTATATGCCAAATTTTCAAAATGTGAGTTTTGGTTAGACTCAGTTGCCTTTTTGGGACATGTTGTATCGGCAGAAGGCATAAAGGTGGATCCTAAGAAGATTGAGGTTGTTCAGAATTGGCCTAGACTTACTTCGGTTACAGAGATCCGGAGTTTCCTGGGTTTTGCAGGTTATTATCGTCGGTTCGTGAAAGGATTTTCATCTATAGCAAGCACATTGACCAGACTAACCCATAAGGGTGTTCCATTCAGATGTTTAGACGAGTGTGAGTTGAGCTTTCATAAGCTCAAGACCGCTTTGACTACGGCGCCAGTATTGGTATTACCCACAGGTTCAGGATCGTATACGGTATATTGTGACGTATCTCACATTGGTCTTGGTGCAGTATTAATGCAAAATGGCAAGGTAATTGCATATGCGTCGCGGAAGTTGAAAGTTCACGAGAAGAATTATCTTGTTCATGACTTAGAATTGGCAGCCATTGTTCATGCGCTAAAGATTTGGAGGCATTACCTCTACGGTGTCTCGTGTAAGGTATTTACTGATCATCGTAGCCTTCAGTATCTGTTCAAACAAAAAGATCATAATTTGAGGCAGAGAAGATGGTTGGAGTTGTTGAAAGACTATGATATCACCATTTTGTATCACCCCGGAAAGGCCAATGTGGTGGCCGATGCTTTGAGTAGAAAGGCTGTGAGTATGGGCAGTCTTGCGTATATTTCGGTTGGTGAGAGGTCATTAGTTGCATATGTTCAGACTTTGGCTAATCAATTCGTGAGGTTAGATGTTTCAGAACCCAGTCGGGTTCTATCTTGTACAGTCGCTTGGTCTTCTTTATATGAGCGCATCAGAGAGAGGTAGTATGATGATCCTCGTTTACTTGTCCTTAAGGACACGGTGTGGCACGGTGATGCTAAACAAGTTGCTGTGGGGGAAAACGGAGTTCTACGAATACAGGGCCGTATTTGTGTGCCTAATGTGGATGAGCTTCGTGAATTAATTCTCGAAGAGGCACACAGTTCCAGGTATTCTATTCATCCAGGTACCGCTAAAATGTATCAAGATTTGTGGCAACATTATTGGTGGAGGAGAATGAAAAAGGATATAGTTGCACATGTAGCTCGGTGTTTGAATTGTCAGCAAGTTAAGTATGAGCATCAGAGACCTAGTGGTTTGCTTCAGAAGTTAGAAATTCCTGAGTGGAAGTGGGAGCGTATCACTATGGATTTTGTTGTTGGGCTCCCATGGACTCAGAGAAAATTTGACGCAGTTTGGGTCATTGTGGACAGGTTGATCAAGTCAACCCATTTCATTCCAGTGGCAGTTACCTATTCTTCAGAGAGGTTAGCTGAAATTTACATTCATGAGATTGTCTGCCTTCACGGTGTGCCCGTGTCAATTATTTCAGATCGAGGTACGCAGTTTACCTCACATTTCTGGAGGGCTGTACAGCGTGAGTTAGGCACGCAGGTGGAGTTGAGTACAACATTTCATCCACAGACAGACGGACTGTCAAAGCGCACTATTCAGATATTGGAAGATATGCTTCGCGCTTGTGTTATACACTTTGGAGGTTCTTGGGATCATTTCTTGCCACTTGCGGAGTTTGCTTATAATAATAGCTACCAGTCGATCATTCAGATGGCTCCATATGAGGCATTATACGGAAGGCGATACCGATCACTAGTTGGTTGGTTTGAACCGGGAGAGGCTCGGTTGTTGGGTACCGATTTGGTACAGGATGCCTTGGATAAGGTCAAGATTATCCAGGATCGACTTCGCACAGATCAGTTTAGGCAAAAGAGTTATGCCGACCGTAAAGTTCGTGATATTGCATTCATGGTTGGAGAATGAATATTGCTTCGGGTTTCATCTATGATAGGTGTAATGAGGTTCGGAAAGAAGGGCAAGTTGAGCCCTAGGTATATAGGACCCTTTGAAATTCTTGAAAAGGTGGGTGAAGTAGCCTACAGGCTTGCATTACCACCTAGTTTATTAGCGGTTCATTCGGTGTTCCATGTGTCTATACTCCGGAAATATCATGGTGATCCGTCCCATGTGTTATATTTCAACTCAGTCCAATTGGACAAAGATTTGACTTACGAGGAGGACCGGTGGCTATTCTAGCCCAGCAGGTCCGACAGTTGAGGTCAAAGAGTTATCCTTCAGTTCGGGTGCAATGGAGAGGTCAACCGGTAAAGGCATCTACCTGGGAGTCCGAGTCGTACATGCGGAGTAAATATCCACACCTTTTCTCCAGCTCAGGTACTTTTTCTAACTCCGTTCGAGGACGAACATTTGTTTTAGAGGTGGAGAATGTGATGACCCAAAATGTCATCTTTAAATTTAATAATTAATTTTGTGTTCTAAGACCTCAAAAAAACCATTTATCCTTCCTCGACTTGCGTGCGCCGTCTGTAAAATTTTCCGGAAAGTTTTCATGTGAAAAATGAATTAAAATGGGAAATAGAGCTTTAAAACTCAACTAAGTTGACTTTGGTCAACATTTTGAGCAAACGGATCCGGATCAGTGTTTTGAAAATTTTGGTAGCTCCGTATCATGATTTGGGACTTGGGCGTTTGACCGGAAGTTAATTTGGAGGTCCCTAGCTCAAGTTATGACCATTTAATGGAACTAGCAATTTAAAGGCTAAATATTCCAAATTTGACCATGGGGTTGACTTTTTGATATCGCAGCCGGAATTCGATTCTGGAAATTTGAAAAGCTCCGTTATGTCATTTATGACTTGTGTGCCAAATTTGAAGTCATTCCGAATTTATTTAATATGTTTTGGCACGAGATTTGCAAATTGAAAGTTTAAAACTCAAAGTTCGAATCGGGTGTGAATTGTAATTTCAGTGTTGTTTGACGTGATTTTAGACCCCGAGTCAGTCCGTATTATGTTACGGGACTTGTTGGTATATTCGAACGGGGTCCCGAATACCCCGAAAGTGAAACGGATCGATATCGGAACAAGAATGCGACTTAAGCAAAAAAATCTGAAATTTGGGTTCTGGTATAATCGCACCTGCGGAATTTTGACCGCAGGTGCAAGCTCGCAGAAGCGAGACTTCCATCGCAGATGCGTCTTTCGCAGGTGCGGCCCTTTTGCGCAGAAGCGGACGTCGCAGGTGCGATATTTTGTCCGCAGATGCGGAACCTCGCCTGGCAGCCCCTTTTCGCAGATGCGAGATTTTTCTCGCATGTGCGAGCCCCGGCACCGCAGATGCGAAAATGCTGGGCAGAATACATAAAATCGTGTCTTAGCCATTTTTACTCATTTTTGAGTTTTGAGTCTCGAATTTGGGCGATTTTAAGGGGGATTTTCATGACTTTGAACTGGGTAAGTGTTCTTTATCATATAGTGATTGTATTTCACAAATCCATGTCTATATTCATCATTTATTTTGGATTTAGATGGAAGAAATTGGAATTTTTGTAAAACTTTCCAAAAACGAAAAATTAAGATTTGAAGGTCCATTTGATATCGGAATTGGACAAATTTGGTATGGTTGAACTCGTATCGGAACGAGTGTTCGGATTTCGTGAGTTTTTCCGGGATTTGAGACATGGGTCCCACTGCCGAATATTTTAATGAATTTCGGATTTTTATCCGAAAAAATTATAAATTCATATGAAATTAATTCCTATGATTAGTATTGAATATATTGAATTATTTGTGAATAGATTTGTAGCTTTCGGAGGCAAATTTAAAAGGAAAAGTTGTGGTTGAATAATTGATTGTAATTTGCAAAGCGAGGTAAGTATCGTGGTTAACCTTGACTTGAGGGAATAGAACCCTTAAACTGTTTGTTATGTGAATTGCATGTAAACGACGTATAGGCGAGGTGACGAGTGTCTATACGTCATCAAATTAATTGTTTGCCTGCTTACTTTAAAAATCATAAATTGTTTTTAATCATAAATTAATTATTATAATAATTATTTCTCTCTTATTATTTGTCAAATATTAATTCTTGAATTCCTGCATTAATTGTTACATGATATTTGAATTATGTGCCTTAATTGTTATTTGACATTTAGCATATTAAATATTATACTACCTATTTGCTCCCTGATTTCCATAATAAATTTCTATTTGTCATTGTTTGCTTCATAATTAAATCCTAATTATTGTATGCTTTTTATCTTGTGATTTTACATTAATTGTTGTATTTATTGGGAAATTTCTTCTATAAGAATTGATTGGTAAATGAATATGTTGGAGGAGCGGGTTGCACGCCGCAATAGGATTGATTATAATGAATATATTGGAGAATCGGGTTGCACGTCGCAACAGACTTATTAAAAGTCAATATTGGAGGATCGGGTTGCACGCCGCAACTGAATTATTAAAAGTCAATATTGGAGGATCGGGTTGTACGCTGTGACAGACTTGATTGAATGTGAATATATTGTGAGAGTGGGTTGCATGCTGCAACAGAATTGAATGTGAATATATTGTGAGAGCGGGTTGCACGCTGCAACTGAATTGATGAAAATGATAATTGGTTATGACTGCTGAGTTGGATTTAATTATTATAAATGAGTTACTTAATTTATTTCTATTATTGTTGTTGTATCTAATATTGCGTACAGGTAATGTAAGTGACCCGCCTTATCCTCGTCACTACTTCATCGAGGTTAGGCTCAGCACTTACCAGTACATGGGGTCGGTTGTACTGATACTACACTCTGCACTTCTTGTACAAATTTTGGAGTTGGTCCCAGCGGCGTGCCATAGTTTTTCTCGGATTTCAGCTACTCGGAGGAGACTTGAGGTATAACTGCATGGCGTCCGCAGTTCTGAAGTCCCCGTCTATTGTACTTTATTTGTGTATTTATTTCCAGACAGCTTTATATTATTCAAGCCTTTATTTATATTTACTCTAGAAGCTCGTGCAATTGTGACACCAATTCTGCGATGGTATTTAGACATCATTATTATTATGGGTTATTTCAAAATTGCTTCCGCATTTACTTCCTTGTTATTGATAAATTTAAAAATTGTTTTAAAAATGGATAATGTTACTCTAACGTTGGCTTGCCTAGCAAGTAAAATGTTAGGCGCCATCACGGTCCGGAGGTGGAAATTTCGGGTCGTGACACATGATTTTGGACTTGGGCGTATGCCCAGAATTGAATTCGGAAGTCCCTAACTTATTATGGCATGATTTGTTGAAAACTAGTAATTTGAATGTTTAAAGAATTTCTAAGTTTGACCATAAGTTGACTTTATTTCTCCCAGGTTTGGATTTCAATTTCGTAACTTGGTATAGGTTCATTCTACTATTTAAGACTTGTCTGCAAAATTTAGTGCAAAACGGAGTTGAATTGATATGATTCGGACGCTCGGTTGTGAATTTGAAATTTCTTGAATTTCTTTGAAACTTTCATGTATTTTGATGTCCGATTTGTAGTTCTATGTATTATTTTGGTGTTTTCATCATGCGAGCAAGTTTGTATGATGTTATTACACTTGTGTGCATGTTGGGTTTGGAGCCTGATAGGCTTGCGTGAGTTTCGGACGTATTTCGGATGAGTTTTGCTAGTGTGAAGATTTCTGGTACAATACCAGCTCTAGTATCTGTTGCAGATCTCGCATTTCCAAGGTCTGGCTTGCAACTATGAGCCTCGCTTTTGAGAACAAGAGTTCGCATTTGCGAGTATAGCCTGGGATTGGGTAACCTCGCATTTGCGAGGAAATGGTTAGCAATTGCGAACAGCTCAGGATCGCATTTGTGATCACTTGGTCGCATTTGTGATGCCTGGAAAAATCGTATATCTTCGCAATTGTGAAGATGCTGGTCGCATTTGCGAAGGTGGGAGGAATTTTGCATTTGCAATTTTTGTGGCTCTGAGGCAGGGTTCGCATTTGCGATCATTGTCTCGTATTTGCGGTGTTCGCAGTTACAAACATGACTTCGCAATTGCCACACCTGCAGTTGGGTAAAAGAGGGAAAAAAGGAACTTAGCTTATTTCACACCATTTCTCAACCCTAAACACTCTAGATGCAATTTTCCAAGACACATTTCTTCCCAAATTAATTGGTAAGTGACTTTAATCCATTTCATTTCAATTACCCATTACATTTCATGAGGTTCAACCTCAAATTTAGGATTTCCATGGTAGAAATTAGGGATTTGGGTAGAATTGGGGGTTTTTTGTAAAATTGAGATTTCAACCTCGAATTGAGGCCGAATTTCAAAACAAATCACATAACCGGGCTCGGGGGTGAATGGTAATCAGGTTTTGGTCTGATTCTCGGGTTTTGACTAAGTAGGCCCGAGGTTGACTTTTGTTAACTTTTTCCAAAAAGCACTAAATATTGAATCTTTCACTCCTGGGTAGTTTCTAAAGCTTATTATGAATTATTTAAACTATATTTGGTTAGATTTGATTGGTTTCAAGGCTAATCTAGAGGAAAAACCACAGTTAAGCTTTGATTTGGTTGCAGAGTGAGGTAAGTATCGTGGTTAACTTTGAATTGAGGGATTAAGACTTGTTGGCCCATTTACTACGTGTTTTATGTGTGGGGACAACGTATATGTGAGGTAACGAGTACTTATGCGTTGTCATTGGATTAAAGCATGCGGGTGGAACTTGTCTCTTTGTATTTTATTGCTCTGTTAATTATGATATCCATGCTTAGGTTAGATTATTACTTCTTTGATTACTCGTTTCGTAATTATTTCTTATTTCGAAGTTGTTGGATATTTTTGGAAGTAGAAGTTTGGTACCATGGCACCATCTTTGAAGTTAAATTTATTCTCCTCATTATTTATTATTCGAATTTATATTATCATTATCATATGGTGAGGGAGAGAGTAAAAGCACGAAGGGTGATGCCGTGCCAATACATTTACATTATCATTATTACATGGTGAGGAAGAGAGTAAAAGCACGAAGGGTGATGCCGTGCTATTTCATTCATATTATTATTACATGGTGAGGCCGAGAGTAAAAGTACGAAGGGTAATGCCGTGCCATTATATTCATATTATTGCATGGTGAGAACGAGAGTAAAGTACGAAGGGTGATGCCGTGCCATTTCCATATCATTGGTTTGACTAATTTTCCCGATTTTGGTGATTTACTTGGTTATTTCGTGATTTTGTAACTGTCGTAATTGTTATATCTTTCCCTTTTTGCTTGTCCCTTCCCAGTTTATACGTTATCATTCTCTATTATTATTGTTGCTTTATATACACTTGTACAAGTTTATTTACGTAGGTATCTTGTCATAGCCTCGTCACTACCTCGTCGAGGTTAGGTTCGATACTTACGGAGTACATTGGGTCGGTTGTACTCATACTACACTTCTACACTTCTTGTGTAGATACTGGTGTTGGTCCTAGCGACGCTCAGTAGCTTCCTGCTCGGATTCAATCGCAGTCGGAGACTTAAGGTATAGCTGCACGGCGTCCGCAACCCTGATGTCCCATTCCCTTCTATCTTACTGTTTTATTGAATTTCAAAACAATTGTATTTTATTCAAACCTTATTTGTAGTACTCTAGATGCTCATATATTCGTGACTCCAGGTTCTGGGATATGTTTAGATTTCGTTGTTCGGTATTATCTTTCTCTACTTCAGACTTTTATCGTTATCATTGTTAATATTTTGTTTTCAATTGTTAAAATCAGTCAATTTTCTATTTCACATTGTCTTACCTAGCAAGTAGATGTTAGGCGCCTTCATGACCCCGAGGTTAGGTTTCCGGGTCGTGACAGTAGTGATGGTGTATTTCATAACATAGTTGTTGATGAGAGTATTAGGTCGGTGGATAATAACGTTCAACATCCTAGATACCATGAAATGGTTACAGATACTTTTGGGATGCAATTCGAGTTTGAACCCCATGAAAGTGTTGAACAAGCTCCTAACGAAAAGGAAAAATATTTTTATGAACAGTTAAAGGCCGCTAGTCGTCTACTATGTGAAGGGAGTATGCACTCTCAGTTGTCTGTTGCGGTTAGATTATTAAGTATCAAATCCGATATGAATATTTCTCAAGCGGGAATGGATTCTTTCATTGGCCTTGTGAGTGAACTAGTTGACCCAACTTCCAACATACCTGATGATTTCTATAAGGCTAAAAGATTAGTTTCTAATTTAGGACTCTCGTCTATGAGAATCGATTGTTGTATTATAAGGGTGATATAAATTAGAAAGTTGTAAATTTTGTGAAAAACCTTGTTTCTAGCGGAAAGAAGGTTATTGTGGAGTCGATGCATTATTTACCTCTTATTCCTAGATTGAAGAGGTTGTACACGTCGATAAGTTCCGCTTCTCATATGAGATGACACTATGAAAATAGAAGGTTGCCCGGTGTTATGTGTCATCCTTCAGATGGGAAAGCTTGGAATCATTTTGATAGGACGTATCCGGATTTGGCTAGTGAATCGATGAATGTTCGGTTGGCTTTGTGTGCTGATGGTTTCACACCATTTTTTCTGTTTCTGCAACACCATATTCACGCTGGCCAATCTTTCTTATGTGTATAATCTTCCACCTGAAATGTATATGGCTAGTCTATATATCTTTTTAAATTGTGTTATCCCCGATCCCCGCAATCCAAAGAGTTTGATTGATGTATATTTGCAACCTCTGATTGATGAGTTAAAACAGTTGTGGTATGATGGAGTTAAGACATATAACATATCAACTAAGCAAAATTTCAACTTGCGTGCTAATTTAATGTGGATTATTAATGATTTTCTTGCGTATGGAATGTTGCCTGGGTGGATGACTGCTGGAAAGTTAGCTTGTCCTTACTGCATGGAAAATGATAAAGATTTCACGTTAAGACATGTCCGAAAGCAGTCATGGTTCGATTGTCATCGTCAGTTCTTGCTAGTTATCATTAGTTAAGAAGGATGAAGAATGCATTCAAGAAGAATATAGTTGAACATTATTTGCCACCTCCAATTTTATCCAATGAGAAAATTTGGGAGAGGGTTCAGAACTTCACTAAAGTTACCGAGGCTTCACCTTCTAGATTCCATGAATATGGTGTTACCCATAATTGGACAAAACATAGCATATTTTGGGAGTTGCCATATTGGAAGGATAATCTTCTCCAACATAATCTTGATGTCATGCATATTGAGAAGAACTATCTTGACAATTTGTTCAACACAATGATGGATGATAAGAATAAGATAAAAGATAACCTAGGTCTAGACTGGACTTACAAGAATATTGCAGGCAACCTGAATTACATTTGCATTCAGTGAACAATGGTAAGATGTTCAAGCCCAAGGCCAGCTACACATTCACTTGGAAGAAAGAGTACAGATTTGTGAGTAGGTTACGAAAGATGCCTGAGGACTATGCTTCGAATTTGGGAAAACATGCCGATATGGTTGAAGGAAAGCTGACCCAACTAACCAATCAGACTTATCCCTCTGCAATGTATATGGAGTATAATACACTTGCCTAACATTTTCTACAATTATAAAAGGATCATAGAAATCATACTCCCTATTTTTATTAGCCTCAATTATGTTGTACTGTGAGTATACATTTGTACCTCTTCTAGGTGTTGGGTCAAACCACTTGCATCGAAAAAGTATGAGCTTCTTATTTGGCCAACCTGAATATGATAATGGTAGAGTCTCATTGATCACACCATAATAATCATTATCCCCATCCCGGTTGCCTTCACCACCTTTAACCCACACCCCACTGTTATTGCTTCTTTTTTTTTTATACTTGGAGCATTCCTCGGTATGAAATTTGTAACCATTCACAAAATACTTAGACATAGTTGTAACCGTAGGTGCAGGCCCCCCAAGATATATCTTTCAAAAATTAATTAATATTGTTGTTTGGATTATTGACCTACATGTAGTGTTAAAAAGATCACAAATGAGCAAGTATATTCACAAGTGACCAAGTATGTATTTTCACATGTGAGAAAATATGTAAGCTACACTTACACACTCTTTAAATCATTCCTCAAATGTAGAATATACAGCATCATGACCAAATTGACTCACGAAGTCACCATGCGACACATTGAAAATTTTGTTAGTTGCGTCAACCTAATTAAATAATAGTCCATGTAAATTAATATTAATTCAACACTTACTTAAGAAAGGGTTGAACTTCCGGACAATTTAGCAATACATGCGTTGATGTTGATTTGTACTCCATACTACTTAGGCCTCTTCTTTATCGATCTTTAGAATCTCGACCTGGTTGATTGAATATGGACATTGGTGGATATAATGGATCATTCTCAAGCATGACATTGTGCTGATTGGGTCTATTTCTAAAACATGGAACATGGCTCTCGAAGTAGTAAGAACAAAAATGGGCAGTTTCCTTTGCAAGATAGGATTCGCATATAGATCCTTCAATCATATTCCTCTGTTTAACAAATCGTTTACACTTGCCGATAGTCCTACACAATAACATATTAGACGATAACATTAAAAGAAAATTACAAGTATGTTTTGATCATTACCTCTCGAATGGGTACATCTACTTGCATTGAACTGGCCTTTCAAGTCGCGCCTCGTGTACAAGGTGAATTGGAAGGTGTTCCATCACATCAAAGAAACCACATGGAAAAATCTTTTCCAGCTTATTACTGATTACAGGAATGTTCCGATTCATTTGAAATAGATTTTCTTCCCTTAATGTGATAGAACATTAGTCTTTAAAGAACAAACTTATCTCAATGACGGGTTTTCAGATTCTTTCAGGCAAATCACAAAATGCAATAGGGATTAAAGTTTCCATGAAGATATGACAATCATGATTTTTCATATGCTAGATGAGAATATGCTAGATGCTACTTACCAAAATGATACCTCAAGTGTTAACCAAATGGTGGACGGTCAGTTAGAAAATAACTTGGAGCATCCTCAACTCATATTAGAAGATGTTGATATGGAAGAAAATGAGGATGAAGAATCAGCTGATGAAAATAAAATAAGTGAAGAGGAAGAATTTTTGGACGAGGAAGGATATTTCGAAGATGACTAGCATGTTAGTTTTTTCAAGCGCGCTCTCTTATATAGATTTATATTATCAATTCTAACATTTAGTTTAATTTATGCATATGAACGGTAGGGGTCGAGGTAGGTCTAGGAAGTATAAGAGGCATATCGATCAGGAGGATAGTGCTACACCCTCGGTTCCTTCCACTCCACAGTTGCATTTCTCTGATGCAGATGTCCGGCAGTAATCTTCAAGGCACACATCTTTT
Organism: Nicotiana tomentosiformis; assembly: GCF_000390325.3. Taxonomy (NCBI): domain Eukaryota; kingdom Viridiplantae; phylum Streptophyta; class Magnoliopsida; order Solanales; family Solanaceae; genus Nicotiana; species Nicotiana tomentosiformis. The sequence continues at coordinate 21,097,293 of NC_090819.1, forward strand.
CCACCACATCCATATACTCATCAGACTACCTACCATTCTCCCTCCCATCAGTATTCTTACCATTCTCCACCGCAGCGCTATACCTCGATTCTTTCACGTAATCCTGCATATAGTTACATTGCTACACCCGGTCAACAGTCACAAGGATATATGGTGATACGCCCGTCATCTTCTACATTTTCTTCACACCCAGTTGGATTGCATCCATCTAGATTACAGCCATATGGATCACAGCAGGGGTCTAGATCGTAACTATCTTCATCAGTGACCCTGTCTCCCTCTCCACAAAGTGCGTCTCCTAGCATTTCAGGACTTCGCCTTTGGTATAGTAGCGCTAAGCCATATGCCTTCCCTTGTACGCACGCTTCAGATACAAATGAGGATGATGATCCAGATGCAGTGCAGTATGATCGTTATCATAGGATGATAATCAGGCCTGAGGGCAATGGGTAAGATTATTTATTACTTCTTTGTTTTACCTGAATTATAATAGCTAGTCTTGTTTATTTAATATAATTTATATATTTTAGGTTCATACCTAGTCATGAGACTACAAAATAATCACTGAAAGCCATTGGCCAGTTGTGTGATGCACCCTATGCGACTTAGAGTGATTTTTCACTAGAGCTCGTACAATAAATTTTCAACCAATTTAAAGTTTTAATACAATTCTTATCTATTTAAGAGTTATATTAATAATATTTTCATCTAACGTTACACATTTTATTTGCAGACTAAGTGTGCATAGGAGGACCGACATAACAATGCAAATCTTACAAAATTTGAGTTCAAATGTCGTAAGAGACTAGTCGATGCCTTCTGTTATGCTCGGAAGAAAAGCAAGAAGCCTTCACAGGTTCTACCGTATTTATGGGATGATCTATTGATGGAATAGGCCACTGAAAAGTTCGAGAAGAAGAGTGAACAGGGAAATAAAGCCCGAGCATCTGAGAAGGGTGGCTCCTTGTACTGTGTGGGTGCAAGGAGCATGGTGTCTACGAGGAGACCACTGGTAAGTCCTTAAAGTTTTAAAATCTATTTTTTCGAACTATATTTATTTCAATTTAGTTAACAGGTTCTATTTTATTTGTAGGAAAAGAATATATGGGAGGAAGCTGACTCACGATGAGTTTTTTATGGAGACTCACATCCGGAAGAATAAGGCCTCGATGGGTTCAAGTAGATGGGTCGAGGACCGGATAGAGACTACCTATGCAAGTTTAACAAATACTATAAATTAACATTTATGTTTATAATATTATAGAGTTAATAAATTTCTATCTTCTAAATAAAGGGTCGCTATAAGACTACTCTGGAGGAGTACAGTCAGAGTCAGCCACCGAATGAGCAGGGCGACCCACCTTTTATTTCAGACGAACAAGCGCACAATCTTTGGTTGGATGTTATTGGTGGTCCTAAAAAGGGGATAGCATACGGCTTTCCAGAGAGATCATTTCAGTGCTACAAGGATGTATGGAAAGGTATAGGGATTTCAGCGCAGGACGAGGCACTTGATAGGTCGACTCTCTCGGCTATGGAGAAGAAGATCGTGAAGCTGTCAACAGAGCTTGAAGAGGTAAATGCTAGAGAGAAAAAGAGAGATGAACAATTTAATAGCCCTCAAGGTCAGCTAGAAAAGAGAGATCAACAATTTAATACCCTTCAAGGTCAGCTGGCCAATCTTCTTTCTAGTGGAGCTTTTCCGATTCCCCAGTCTCGTGAGTCTTCCCCAGATGCTACTCCTTCTCTTCGTGATCCTTCAAAATGTGCCGGCGATGATGCTTTTAGTATTGGAGATGATACAGTATAAAACACTCCTTGAATGGTGTTTGTATTATGTGAAGTCTTTAATTTGTGAATAGTTTATTTGTTGGAATTTTTGCAACTCTATAAATGTTGTTGATATAGTTTTGATATTGAATTTTTTTTGTTATTGTTGTTATTTATTGAATGGCAACAATGTAATGCTGCCATTATAGATTGTTATTGGTTGTTGGCAGATGGTGCAACTGTAAAACATCAATATTCTATCAAATGTTTACCAAAAATAGTGACCGCATACCGACCGATGTCGGTCGGAAATATGAATATTAAAATCCCAGAAACATAAACTTACCAACCAATCTCGGTTGGTATCTGCAATGTGCAATCTCCAATTTTTAAAATTATCGACCGAAATCGGTCGGAAATTATGTTTTTAAATTTATTATATTTTAATAATACCGACCGATTTCGGTCGAAAAGTTACATTTTTTAAAAAAATAAAAAATTATTATATCGACTGATATCAATCGCTAAATAAAAAATAATAATTAAAAATTATTTTTCAAAATACCGACCGATTTAGTTTTTCAAGAACTTGTGTCAGTTAATTTGGTCAACTCTTGGTTGCATTTACAGACCGTCATCGGTCGGAATTTGCGATCAACTTCGGTTATGCACGTTAGCGACCAGCCTTTTTTTTGACGAATTGAAGTCGGTCGGAATCGTCGATTTTCCTTTATTTCCGACCGATATTTTGTTCGATATTCTTGAATACTTTTTGGCAATTTTCTAGTAGTGTATGACTACGTTATAATTAGTAGAATTGGACTTCAATTTGTACATAGATAACTTAAATAACTGGTGCACTGCTTTACTCTTTGTGATGACCCGATAGGTCATCTTATGTCTTAGAACTTAATTCTGCGCTTTGAAGCCTCAAATACCTCATTTTAACCCTCCTCCGTTTGCGTGCACAGTCTGGGTATTTTTCCGGAAAGCTTTTATGTTAAAAACTGATAAAAATATAAAATTTCTATCTTAAAAGCCATTTGAGTTGACTTTGGTCAACGGTTTGAGCAAACGGACTTGGATCCATATTTTGACGGTCCCGATGGGTCCATATTATGATTTGGGACTTAGGCGTATGCCCAAAATCGAATTCGAAAGTCCCTAACTCGAGTTATCGCATTTTGTTGAAATTTGAAAGTTTAAAGATTTAATGAATTTGAAATATTTGACCCATAGTTGACTTTTTATATATCGAGTCCGTATTTTGGTTCCGGAACCCGATATAGGTCAAATACCATATTTATGACTAGTCTGTGAAATTTGGTGAGAAACGGAGTTGGTTTGGCGTGATTCGGATGTCCGGTTGTGAAAATAGAAGTTTCAAAATTTTCTTGAAAATTTCATTTAATTTGGTGTTCAATTCATAGTTCTAGGTGTTATTTTGGTGATTTGATCGCGCGAGCAAGTTTGTATGATATTTTTAGACTTGTGTGCATGTTTGGTTTGGATCTCCGAGGGCTCGGGTGAGTTTCGGATAGGCTACGGAGTGAATTGAACTTAGAAAATCATAGCTGGTGCATTAGACCTGCAGATTCCGCATTTGCGAGATCTGGCTCGCAAATGCGAGCCTCGCATTTGCGAAGGGACCATCGCATTTGCGAAGTTTTGGTCGCATTTGTGATCCTCTCTTATCCGCATTTGCGAACACTTGTTCGCATTTGCGATGATAGCAGGCCTGGGGTAGTTTCGCAATTGCGAAGAAATTGTTGCATTTGCGGGGCTCGCATTTGCAAACCCCAGGTCGCAAATGCGACACCTGCAACTGATCAAAACTTGACTTAGACAGGATTTTTGGTTCATTCTTCAAATTTTCAAACTCAAGAACCCTAGAGGCGATTTTCCAAGGAATTCTTCTCCCCCAATCCATTGGTAAGTGATTCTAACTTATTTCCTTTCAATCTTTTATTACATTTCATAAGTTTTCAACCTAAAATCTAGTGTTTTCATGGTGGGAATTGGGGGTTTGGGTAGACTTAGGGAATTTTGTAAAATTGGGATTTAGACCTCAAATTGAGGTCGGATTTCAAAACAAATTACATAATCGGGCTTGGGGGTGAATAGGTACTCGGGTTTTGGTCCGAATTTTAGGTTTGGACAAAGTGTGCCTGGGAGTTGACTTTTGTTGACTTTTTCAATAATGACCTAAATTGAATCTTTTGCAATCGTGGGTAGTTCCTAAGGCTTAATGTGAATCGTTTGATTGGTAATTTTCTAGATTCTATTGGTTTGGAGGCTTGTTTGAGAGGCAAAGCTGTGATTTATCTTTGAGTGGACTTTTGGAGCGAGGTAAGTGTCTTGCTTAACTTGTTGAGGAAATTGTTTCTACTATTTGACATTGTTTGCTACATGCGGGGGTGATACATATATGAGGTGACGAACATATATGCATGTGCCAGGGTTAACCATGCTTGGGGGTAAATTATGTTATAAATTGTGTCTTGTAGAATCACGTGACCTTCTTGCTTCATGCCTTACTTGACTCCTAGATACTAAGAACATAGTATTAAATGTTAGAAACTAAGACTTAGCTTATTATAACTTGATCAAATTCGATGAAATTCTAAGAATACATTGGTGTGGTTAATTCGGTCATAAATATGCATAATCATTAATACATTGCTACAGACGATATTCTTGAGATACTACATTTTATACTTGTGTTGTAGATCATTTGTGATATTTGTTGGAATACTTGAATAATAATGTTCTTGCGGGTTTAAACACTCTCCTTGATGTTATTTATGTTTCCTGCCTTGTTTGTCATTGATATACATATGCTGGTAAGGAAGAGTGCAAAGCACGAAGGGTGATGCCGTTCCTTTCTTTATAAATTATCATGTGAGGGAGAGTGTAAATCACGAAGGGTGATGTCGTGCCATATTATTGAGAGTAAAAGCACGAAGGTTGATGTCGTTCCATATTATTGATAGTAAAAGCACGAAGGGTGATGTCGTTCCATATTATTGAGAGTAAAAGCACGAAGGGTGATGACGTGCCATATCATTTGTGAGTAAAAGCATGAAGGGTGATGTCGTGCCATGTTATGTGAGTAAAAGCACGAAGGGTGATGTCATGCCATTGCATTTATATTATCATGCTTTTGTGTTATTGCGAGTTCATGGCACGAAGGGTGTTTCCTTGCAAGTGATGACGAGGGATATGCATTATGTTGTGATACCCTTTTTTCTTGCAAATATCTTCATGTCCTTACCTTGAATTGTCATAGTCGTACTTACGGTTCTTATGTGACTTGTCGTTAAAGCCCTGTTCTTGTTCTTTATCTTATTTGTTATTGTGACACTCATACCTTCTACGTGCTTAACTTGTAAATATCATGCCTACTTCCTGCTGTTATAATTGCATCCATGACATATGTGTTTTGTTGCACTTAGGTACAAGTCTTCTTCCATGTTAGTCATTCATGTCTCTACTTGTTAACTTATAAACATCATGTGTCCCCTTTCTTATTTGCTAAATCTATCTTCATGCCTCCACAATGCCAGTTAGTTGAAGTTACATTCCTTTTCCTAATTGTTGTCATGACCTTTATGCTTTCCGCCTAGTCTGTTACTAATGTCCTTATGTACATTCTTGTTCATTATTACTTCTTGCGTATTTCCTACTTTGTCATTTCTGTTATCGGTATTTCTACCCTTCGGTTGGTACTGTTTTACCCATATTTGGTGAGGAAGAGTGTAAAGCACGAAGGGTGTTACCGTACTGTTGAATTTGATGTCTTGAGTGTTTCTCTCACACTATGAAAGTTTTGAGGTGATTATTGTGGTTTATTGGGTTTCGCTCTAAGGAAAGGATTGGTCAAGATATTGGAAATTGTTGTATTGTGATCTCTTCTAGTACTCTGTTATTGCTTTATACATTCGCTCGTGTGTTCTATTTTGTGATACTGTAGTATAGTTCTATTGTTAGTTACATTACAAATTTTAACAGTGAGCATCTTTTAACTAAAAAAGCCTTGTCACTACTTCGAAGAGGTTAGACAAAATACTTACTGGGTACATGGGGTTGGTTGTACTCATGCTACACTTCTGCACCTTGTGTGCAGACTTTTGGAGCGGAGCTGCTGGTGATGTTGGGAGTTGACCCTAAAGATGTTCATGCATTCCGGATATAGCTACTATTTGTCCTTGGTGGATTTAGATTTTATTAATCTGTTATGTAGTTTTCAACAGATCGTGTAATTATTTGTATCAGCTTGTAAATTCTATGTCTTAGAAGCTCATGATTTGTACTACCAGTTCTTGGGTAATTTGTAAAAGTTCATATATTTCTTCATTACCTTCCTATAATTTCTTTTGGCTTGTATTGTCTGTTAGTTGGCTTACCTAGCGGGTTGAGTTAGGTGCCATCACGGTTAGCGATATTTGGGTCGTGATAAGTTGGTATCAGAGCACTAGGTTCATAGGTTCTACGAGTCATGAGCAAATGTCTACTAGAATCTTGCAGATCAGTATGATGACGTCCTTACCTATCTTCGAGAGGCTGCAGGGCATTTAGGATAAACTTCCCATCTTTCTTTCCTTATCATGCGACATTGATTCATCTTGGAGTGTAACTCTTTGAATTCCTTCCACGCATTCATATGCGGGTGCGGGTGCAGGCGCTCAGTATCTTTGAGCATCGACAGCTTGTGAGTCCATGGATGAGATGCGAGATGTGATTCTTGTGTGCGGATGATGGGTCAGTCTGGAGGACTTGAGGCCGGATTTTGACTGCAGCTTGAGCACGGGTATTTCGGTTGTGTGAGCATGTGCTTTTGGACTTATACATCCGGTAGTGTCCCTATGAGTAGAATTTGTGGCAGGCGAGTGGTTAGATGACTAAATGGCTAGTAGAATGTGACTGCGGGCTATGTTCAGATGATTTGAAGATGATGAGAAGAGTCTGCTTGGGGTGTAAAAAAGGGCTAATGGGTGCTTGATTTCTGTCTTGATGTGGCATATAGTCTCGTGTGAGTAAATTGAAAGGTTTTCATGTTGTTTAATTGTGATACGAATTTGATTATCATGCCTCAATGATGAGTTCAGACCCATGAAGATTAAGTGGTGGCATATCATTTGTGGCTAGAGTTTAAGATTTACATAGGATGTTGTCGAGGCTCGTGGTATTTGTATATCGTTGTGGATTATGCATTTCATTAATGAGAAGACTAAGTGGTGGAGGAAACGGCTTTAGATTCACAGAAGGTCTCTTCAGAGTGGGTGCCTCGGTTGTGGTACTTTGGGATGCTAAGAGGGAATGCAGCGGCTTATGGGACTTATGGCGGTGTGGTTTTTATGCTAGAATTTCTTATGGCTAGTTTGGGGTAAGGATCATGGCATTCTCGCAAGGAGGGGTATCAACTTGAGGGTAATTTGGAAGGAACTCAGAGGAAACATGGCGGTTTGATAGTAAATTGGATCAACACGGTAATGATATGATTGGTTCTTTGGGTACTTATGATGTGGTGGGTCTCCACAGGTGTTTCGTGGCAATGCTCGTGGTTTTTGGGCAACTGCGTGGCTTGGTTGAGTTAGAGGGATTCGGTTCTGATAGCTTGGTTATGTGCAAATGGATTCCAAGGGGTTCCCGATGATTTCTATCACGGTTCGAGGTGAATATTTCCTACTGGTGTGAGGAACATGTTGCGTATTGGGATTTCCTCCTGGATGAGATCAAATAGAAGGTTTTTGACTGATCGGGATTGAGTTTTGCATGTGCAAGGTCACAGTTCAGTTTGGAAGGGAAGGTCATGAATTCTTAGACAGCACAGACGATTTCAGATGTCTAGATGGATGTTATCACCACTTGGTGTTGCCTAAGAAGGGTGTGCATTTCAGAAGACGCATTGTGTTTTGACTTACAAATGCAGTATTTATATTGCGATGCTCGCCTGGTTAGTCGATCGCTGAGATTCAGATTTTTGTTATGTGGCGCGGAAGAATTATAGAAGTATTCCTCGTGGAATGATCGTATTCGAGAGATGTGTTAGACCTTTGGGCGGTGGAGTTAGGATCAAGTAGGGTGATTTGTGTGTTCTATGGATTTGGTGACTGGGAGTTCTCAGAAGCAGATTGAAGCAGATTGTTTCGTGGACCGTGAAATATGGCCAAAACTAGCTAGATGATAGTGTGTTATGTTTATGTCCTTGTGGACTTTTAGAGGGATAATTATCCGTTCGGGGATGACTGGAGTTGATTTGGGGGCCCATTGGTAGGCCCAATGAGGATGTGTATTCTGTATCGGATTGGATTTTCTTGCTTCTGCACAGCTGTTACCACAGGTATATCGTCGGGCGGAATAAATGCTATTCGCGCCCTGGTTCGTGTTACGTGTCCCTCTCTTATGCTATGACGGGTTGTGAGGGTTACATAGTTCTTCGCACACATATTGTAATTCAGTTTAGGCCTCATGGCGCTATAGGAGAGATGGCCTTCGTGATGTTGATTTGCTTATTGCACCATAGTTGTGCTTGTCCTTCTCAGTTTTGTGTGTTCTTAATAATTTTTCCCATAGTTATATTTTGTGCACTCTATTGTGCTTGATACTGACGCACATGTGATCAGTGAGCCCGAGTATTAGGGCTCGAGGGATACCCTATATGGATTGATATTATGGGATCGGGTTGCACGCCACAACGGTACTGTGATGAAATGTAACTCCTGATGTTTACTTCGTATAGTTTTGCTTTCACTTTGTTGAAAATAGTTCATAGGAAAATGCTAAAAAAATAAAATTCCCTGCGTGCTTAACTTGTTTAGTAGTCTTCTTATTTAACTCTCTTATTGTTATCTGTCATGTCTGAATTATTACTTGTTGGTGTTCGGGACCGTGTTGTGTGGGGTTCCATATGATTATTGTTGATACATGTCGGTGGGGCTACTTATGTTGGCTAAGATGATGTTTCTAGACTTAAGATTTGCGCTATTGTATTGGGATGAGGAAGGTTTGGAAGAATAGTACTAAATATTGTTGAGGATTTGGGCAATGGCCCTGGTCGGACTAGTGCTCTTCTTGGCTTATTGATCAGATGAGTGGTTAAGAGGTTATGCGTGTTTCTTTCATCATCGGCAGGGTATGAAGGTTTTGAACGAGGTTCTAATCGATATGAGGTTTGCTGCCGGCACCAGATTTGTTTTCGGGCATTAATGGTGGCCAGCAGTTCCTGCTATGAGTGTCTGAGTGATGGGGTGTACCGTGTGATTTCATCTTGGGGTTATGGTTATGACCTAATATAACTTGTTTAGGTTTATACAGTGTGTAGATGTGAGATTCGGGTATTGTAATGAATTCAGGACGTTAGATATTGGGTTCTAAGGTTTAAGGACCAAGGTTGAAGTAAGAATCTCTAGTCATGTTACGTTGGCAGGCTTATATGGATCAGGGTGACGTGAGATCACCCCCGGGTATATGCATAGTAAGGTTACACCGTGGTTTGATAGCTTTGAAATGACTCTTGGCACATTCGAGGACGAACGTATGTTTAAGTGGTGGAAAATGTGATGACCCGATAGGTCATCTTATGTCTTAGAACTTAATTCTGCGCTTTGAAGCCTCAAATACCTCATTTTAGACCTCCTCAGTTTGCGTGCGTAGTCTAGGTGTATTTCCGGAAAGCTTTTATGTTAAAAACTAATAAAATATGAAATTTCTGCCTTAAAAGCCATTTGAGTTGACTTTGGTCAACTTTTTGAGCAAACGTACCCGGATCCGTATTATGACGGTCCCGATAGGTCCGTATCGTGATTTGAGACTTGGGCGTATACCCAGAATCGAATTCGGAAGTCCCTAACTCGAGTTATCACATTTTGTTGAAATTTGAAAGTTTAAAGACTTAACGAATTTGAAATGTTTGACCCATAGTTGACTTTTTAGATATCGGGTCCGTATTTTGGTTCTGGAACCCGGTATAGGTCCAATACCATATTTATGACTTGTCTATGAAATTTGGTGAGAAATGGAGTTGGTTTTGCATGATTCAGACGCCTGGTTGTGAAAATAGAAGTTTCAAAATTTTCTTGAAAATTTTATTTGATTTGGTGCTCAATTCATAGTGCTAGGTGTTATTTTGGCAATTTGATCACACGACTAAGTTCGTATGATATTTTTAGACTTGTGTGTATGTTTGGTTTGGAGCCTCGTTGGCTCAGGTGAGTTTCGAATAGGCTACGTAATGAATTGAACTTAGAAAATCATAGCTGGCGTGCATCGTAACTGCAGATTCCGCATTTGCGAGATCTGGCTCGCAAATGCGAGCCTCGCATTTGCGAGCAGTGGGCTGGGGGGGTGGACCTTCGCATTTGTAAAGTTTTGGTCGCATTTACGATCCTCTCTTATCTGCATTTGCGAACACTTGTTCGCATTTGCGATGACAACAGGCCTAGGGCAGTTTCGCATTTGTAAAGAAATTGTCGCATTTGCGGGGCTCGCATTTGCGAACCCCAGGTCGCAAATGCGACACCTGCAACTGATCAAAACTTGACTTAGACGGGATTTTTGGTTCATTCTTCAAATATTTAAACTCAAGAACCCTAGAGGAAATTTTCCAAAGAATTCTTCTCCCCCAATCCATTGGTAAGTGATTCTAACCTATTTTCTTTCGATCTTTTATTAGATTTCATAAGTTTTCAACCTAAAATCTAGTGTTTTCATGGTGAGAATTGGGAGTTTGGTTAGAATTAGGGATTTTTATAAAATTGGAATTTAGACCTTAAATTGAGGTCGGATTTCAAAATAAATTACATAACCGGGCTCGAGGGTGAACGGGTACTCGAGTTTTGGTTCGAATTTCAGGTTTGGACCAAGCAGGCCCGGGAGTTGACTTTTTCAACAATGACCTAAATTGAATCTTTTGCAATTGTGGGTAGTTCCTAAGGCTTGATTTGAATCGTTCGATTGGTAATTTGCTAAATTCTATTGGTTCAGAGGTTTGTTTGAGAGGCAAAGCTATGATTTAGCTTTGAGTGGACTTTTGGAGCGAGGTAAGTGTCTTGCCTAACTTTATTTAGGGAATTTTTCCTACTATTTGATATTGTTTGGTACATGCGGGGGTGATACATATATGATGTGACGAGCATATATGCATGTGCCAGAGTTAACCATTCTTGGAGATAAATTATGTTATAAATTGTGTCTTGTAGAATCACGTGACCTTCTTGCTTCATGCTCGGAGATAGTATTAAATGTAAACTAAGACTTAGCTTATTTTAACTTGATCAAATTCGATGAAATTCTTAGAATACATTGGTGTGTTTAATTCGGTCATCAATATGCATAATCATTAATACATTGCTACGGACGATATTCTTGAGATACTAGATTCTATACTTGTGTTGTAGATTATTTGTGAGATTTGTTGAAATACTTGAATAATAAAGTTCTTGCGGGTTTATTGAACTATTGTTGGCTTGGAAAGTTGCGATTGGGATTCATTTGGAATATTCGTTTAAACACTCTCTTTGACGTTATTTATGATACCTGCCTTATTTGTCATTGATATACATATGCTGGTAAGGAAGAGTGTAAAGCATGAAGGGTGATGCCGTGCCTTTGTTTATACATTATCATGTGAGGGAGAGTGTAAAGCACGAAAGGTGATGTCGTGCCATATTATTGAGAGTAAAAGCACGAAGGGTAATACCGTGCCATATTATTGAGAGCAAAAGCACCAAGGGTGATTCCGTGCCATATCATTTGTGAGTAAAAGCACGAAAGGTGATGTCGTGCCTTGTTATATGAGTAAAAGCACGAAGGGTGATGTCGTGCCATTGCATTTATATTATCATGCTTTTGTGTTATTGTGAGTTCATGGCACGAATGGTGTTTCTGTGCAAGTGAGGACGAGGGATATGCATTATGTTGTGATACCCTTTTTCTTGCAGATATCTTCATGTCCTTACCTTAAATTGTCACAGTCGTACTTACGGTTCTTATGTGACTTGTCGTTAAAGCCTTGTTCTTGTTCTTTATCTTATTTATTATTGTGACACTCATGCCTTCTACTTGCTTAACTTGTAAATTTCATTCCTACTTCCTGCTGTTATAGTTGCATCCATGACATATCTGTTTTATTGCACTTAGGTACAGCTCTTCTTCCATTTTAGTCATTCATGTCTCTACTTGTTAACTTATAAAGATCATGTGTCCCCTTTCTTATTTACTAAATCTATCTTCACGCCTCCACCATGCTAGTTAGTTAAAGTTATATTCCTTTTCCTAATTGTTGTCATTACCTTTATGCTTTTCGCCTAGTCTGTTACTGATGTCCTTATGTACATTCTTGTTCATTATTACTATTTGCGTATTTTCTACTTTGTCATTTCTGTTATCGGTATTTTTGTCCTTCGGTTGGTATTGTTTTACGCATATTTGGTGAGGAAGAGTATAAAGCATGAAGGGTATTGCCGTGCCGTTGAATTTGATGTCTTGAGTGTTTCTCTCACACTATGAAAGTTTTGAGGTGATTATTGTGGTTCATTGGGTTTCACTCTAAGGAAAGGATTGGTCAAGATATTGGAAACTGTTGGATTGTGATCTCTTCTAGTACTCTGTTATTGCTTTATACATTCGCTTGTGTACTCTATTCTGTGATACTGTAGTATAATTCTATTGTTAGTTACATTATAAATTTTATCAGTGAGCATCTTTTAACTAAAAAGCCTCATCACTATTTCGACGAGGTTAGACAAAATACTTATTGGGTACATGGGGTCGGTTGTACTCATACTACACTTCTGCACCTTGTGTGCAGACTTTTGGAGCAGAGCTGCTGGTGATGTTGGGAGCTGACCCTGAAGATGTTCGTGCATTCCGGATATAGCTACTACTTGTCCTTGGTGGCTTTAGATTTTGTTAACCTGTTATGTAGTTTTCAACAGATTGTGTAGTTATTTGTATCGGCTTGTAAATTCTAAGTCTTAGAAGCTCATGATTTGTACTACCAGTTCTTGGGTATTTTGTAAAAGTTCAGATATTTCTTTTTTACCTTCCTATAATTTATTTTGACTTGTATTATATGTTAGTTGGCTTACCTAACGAGTCGAGTTAAGTAACCTTACGACTAGTAATTTTTGGGTCGTGACACTCTTCCTCGTGTAGCCTCTGATTATTACCTTTACAGCAGAAGAATGAACAATGACTCGTGTAGTCCACCTCACAAACTGATTACAAGCACGAGCATGAAAAAGTGACAGCTCAAAGCAATAATGGCAACCATGTAAAGAAATGGCCTCTGTTTTCCTTTTCTTCACGCTTGATTTATGATGACAAATATAATTATCAATCTTGCTCTGATAAGAATAAACCAGTTATCTTTTTATTTCTCAAATCTAGTTCGCTTTCATTCGTCAAATGTTTCGAGTAAAATTGAAAATCATATCCTACTGGTGGTAGTGGCAAAATGAATAAAAAAATAATTATCCATCCATTCATATTATTCATTAATATATGGGTTGCATAATAAATATTTTAAAAATAAGTCACATATGGATAAGATCCACATTATCCACTTAAAAATGGATAATCAATGGATAACCAAACTTTTACATTTGCAAAGACTCAAATTGATGGTTCCTCAAGTTTGAAAGATTAAGAATTTTCCCCAAAATTATCATATTCAAGAAGACATGAAAAATATGGATCATATTATTCGTCAGTTAACCCATTTTCTATTCATATTGAATATGAGTTGGATCATATATTTTATCCGTTTTACATTACTCGTTTTCGACCCGCACATATCCGACCTGACCTGCCCGTTTGACAACCCTATATCTTGCTATTCAAGAAATGGAAACATGAAACAAAGGGCCAAGCAATAGCCGAGTGTTAGCAAGTAGAGCAACATATATCCATTAGAGTTTAACTTATGAGCACAAGTACTGTATAATTTGTTTACATTCTCACGTTAAATTAACTTTGCAATAATATGTAATAATTCATAACAAATTTGATATAATTAATGACCTAGATAGAATAAATAACGTATTATAATCAGTTAAACTACACTAATTGTTTAGAAATTTATATGACAGTGTACAAATTCTATCAGCATGGCCTAGTGTTAGCAAGTGTAGAAGTATCAAACCCTTCTCTGGATAATGAGAGTACGTAGAAAGAAAATATAAGAGAAGAGAACGAACAAGAAAAAGGTTTAATCATGCTTATCGAAAAATTAAGTTCATTTGCACAAGCTAATGAAATTAACAATTCCATATGTTCAAGTGATGAAAGAGTAAAGAGAAGCACAATTGAAACCAGATCTATCTTTTATCTAATTAGCTCCAAGCATCACCAAACAAATTAATGATCAAAGCATGTCAAAAGATAGAAAAATATTAAAATGGAAAAAAGAATTATACAGTTTAGATTTTTTCATAATGTCGTTTATTCACCAGGATCCTCCACCTAACATTCCATTCCAATATCCAGCACTTGAATTCTCTTGCCCCTTACTCTGATTATAATTTTCAGCTTCAACACTTGTACCCGACAATTGCTTATTCAAGAAACCGAATGGGAACATCATTTTTGCATTATTTTCTTGAATTCCACTTAAAAAACTTGATGTGTACAAAGCGTTTAAATCCGGTGTTGGTGTTGAGATAAATGAAGTTAACCCTCTTGAGGCAATTCCAGTCCTAAGCAAATCCATTGTTGAAATTGGAGTAGTACTTGAGGTTGAACTTAAGGGCTGATTATTTCCATTATTGCCCCTGTCCATCTTAGGAAATTCAAGAAAATCCGGCACACCATGGAAATAATTGTGATCATGTATAATAGATGGGAGCCCTATATTAAAATCTTGGCTATTTCCAAGATTAATCTTATAATTAGGGTTTTGATGAGAAAGACTTGGATTAGGGTTCGAATCAGGAAGCTTTTGTGACGACGACGACGATGATGATAATGAAGAAGAAGATCTTCTATTCTTCCTTGAACCTCCTCCGACCGGAACATTTCTTAAAGTGCCCCCTTCTGTCCAATACCTGTCGAGACATAATATAATTTAGTAACTAAACGTGTGATATCGCTAACACAGTTTAAACTTTTAGATTAGTTGGTCACACAATTCAACAATCACTACTAAAAAAAATAAAAATTAACGACAGACAAATTCTGTAGCTAAATAGAAAAATTCAACGCTAGTCCTATTTAGCAATGGATTAGCGACAAATTATTAAAAAAATTTGTTCGCTACGAGCGCTATATATAGAGTAGTGACGAAGTTCGTTGCTAATTCCACTTTTTTTAATAGTGAATATTACCTTCGACAAGTCTTGCAGAAGTATCTTGGTTGAGTAAGACTATAGTTGTTGTAGTAACAAAACTTGGTATTTGTTGAACTGCACCTCGGACAATTTACGGCTTGATCTTTTTGTGGTCTGACTTTTTTTTCCAGTGTAGAAGATGGCCTTGAACATGTAACATTAGGAGGATCTATTTCTGCAGCCATAGATGTTACAAGTCCAATATCCTAAAAATTAACAATCACAAAAAGGAGAAACAAAGTAGGTTAAGAAGATCAAAAGCGAAAAAGGGCTAGTGTGAAAATAAATGACACAATTTCTGGATAACTACTTTCACCTTTGAAATTAAATTGAAGGAAACTGAAAAGTAAACAATAATAATAACGAAGATCACCTTTTTCCCTATGCTTTATCTCTTATATCATGTATAAAGGAGGAAGAAAGAAAAAGTGCAGTACTTGATGTTTAAAGAGAATGAACGCTTTAATTATTTTTTTTTACATAGTTTACATATAGGATTAGAAGAAATTTTAAAAAAATTCTAATTGAAGCTCAGGATTGAACATCATTTCATGAAGATAAAATCATCTTTAAGAAAAAAAAAAAGAAGGATTTAATCGACAAGGATGCACATCCAAAAGAAATTCAAGAAAATCCATAATTGTTTTCTAGAAAACAAGTAATTAATATGCAGAAAATGAACTTAATTTTGTACCCACCTGAGTCCATTGTGTAGTATCCATAAATGGGGAAAATAAGCAAAAAAAGTCAAGAGAAAAAAAAGCAATGGCTGATGTCCTCTCAAGAACAAATATTTCACCTGCTTTGTCTGGAGCTGTCCTTAGTTTAAAGGAAGAAAGAATGTTTTGAGTTGTTTGTGAGTTGGCTTTTTATGGGTTGGTTTACTTTTTGGATGATGGAAAAGAAAAGGGGATATGTTTGTTTTGACTACACCTTGTGAAACCAGTATACTTTATTGTTATTTTTGGGTGTGAAATTATGTCCAAATTTCGTCAGGGATAGTGTATTCAATCTTATTTTAAACATTGTGAGTGGAATTATGAATGGATGTCCTGTAGTGGGTTTCTACTTTTTGACCCTATGATGGGGGTCTTCTGATTCTCATCATTCTCTTGTCATTTCATTTTAAGTTATCTTTCGTTTATTTATGCCAATGTGTATTTGTTGTCATAGACTAAATAAAGAAAAATTATAGTGAATGACTATTATAAGATAAATATAGGGTTTAAATCAAAGTTAATGGATTCTAAATTAACAATTTATACATATTCAATAAATTTTTTAAGATCTACAAATACAAGATTTAAACCAAATTTACTGGGTTCGACCAAATCCGCAATTCCTATGCTATCTCCGCCCATGAATAAAGAAAGCAAATGACTAAGATATCCTAGCATCTCAAGTAGATGTACATAACCATCGATATCATTAAACATTTAAGTTATATATACTATTAGTATACATGATTTTTGTATATATACTACTAGGGGCAGAACTATGTGTGGTCAAGGATGGTCAACTAAACACCATTCGCTAAAAAATTATATTGTTTATAGGGTAAAAATTTACTTGTCATTGATTAAAAAAATAGACTTTGAATATTCTTGCACAACCCACTAGTAAAGGATGTTCGAATTTTATACACCCTTGTTGAATTTTCTCGCTTCGGCTACTGTATACTACAAGTGCAATTTAACATATTAAAGGTGGTTAGTTACCATTATTTTATGATACTAATCAATCAATTATCAAAGGGAATTGCCTATAATTTCTTTTTACGTGGCTTGATTATGTAAATAATTTTTATTCCATCAGTACATGTATAAAATATAAACTCTAATTATAAAAATATGTATAGCTTAAAGTTTAGTATTATCCTACATGACTAATTAAGCTCAACTGAGTGATATATTTCACCACCTTTTAGCTTGGACTAGGGTTGAAAGGGGCTCCATATCCCCTCTCTTGATGCTAAGCTCCAGTTTATACTTAAATATTTATTATCATCATATTTGAAAGGGTTATAATTAGTGGGCTAAAAATACTTCTATATTACACCCTCCGGTCCAATAAATTAATCGTTTTGTCAAACTGATCTTTTTCTAAAAAAATAATTGATGTTTCTAGAATAACAAAATGTCATTTGTTATTTTCTTTTTCAAATCTACTACTATAATATTTAAATGGAGCGCTACATGAGATGTTAATGGAGAAATAAAAGATAGTTTAGATAAATATAATAGTTAAGGCTATTAAAAGTCTTTCATAAAGGGTGTATAAGAATCCTCAAAGATAGATAATATGGACCGGTGAAAATGATAATTAGCTAAAGGTCTTTAACTCTAAGGACTGTGATTAGGGTGTTCAAAACCGAACCGAAACTGAAAACCGAATCGAAACCGAAACTTAATAGCTTATTGATATCGGGTTAACAGTTTAACGGACGGAGAACGGATTGAATTTTTTTTATTAACGGCTTATCGGTTTGGGGGCGGATTATTTAATTTCTTAACGGATAATCCGTTAACCCGTTAAGAAAATATATATATATATATATATATATATATATATATATATATATATATATATATATATATATATATATATATATATTAAATATCAAAAACCCTTCCACTTCTTCTAGTACTTTATCTCTAAGTTCTAACGCCTAACTCCTAAATAATCAGAACCTTAACGCCTAAACTTCAACCACCAGCAGAATTATGGTTCTCTTTATTCGACCATAATTCAACTAGCTTCAGTAGAAATTCAACCAGCACTCTAGCAGCCACCCACAGTACTCTATCCCGTCGACTTCCAGGCTTCCAGCACTCTATCTTAGTGCCCTAGTATGAAGAGCAAGCTCATATTTTTGCTTTTTAAAATTGTAAATATGGCTCCAGCACATCCTTTGTGTCAATTATTAATATATTGTTACCTTTCTAAGAGAAATGAACAAGAAACAAAGGGAAGGACCGCACGTTTATTGTAATGTTGCTTCGTTTGTGATATGAATAAATTAATAAAAGCTTAGATACCATTATATTTAATGAGCTAAACAACTGAAATTGTTCCTTTGCATCTAAACCCAAGCAATCACATAGTTATCTCAATAAAATTTGATATCCTTGTATGATCCATGTTATAGCTAGCAAGAGTTACAGTGACATATCCATTAGAACTACTTTTTCCTTAATTACATCATATCATAGTCTGCTTTGGGATGTAATGTAGACTACAATGTGTTCTGCTTTTTTCACTCTACACCACATGATACACTACATCATTCTTCTGTAGGCATTAACAGACATGTATGTCTGGACTCAATGTATAATTTCCTATTCTGAATTTGTATGCTAGGCGGTCAACAAACAATTAATGCACGCAATATAGATTGAATTAGGCCGATAAACCGCCCGATAAGAGCTAAACCGATACCAATCCGCCCGATATCTTATCGGATGGCTAGCGGATTAATACATTTAAAAGCCGATAACCGTTAAGCCAAATCGTTAAGAGTAATTAACCGCCTAATCCGCCCGATAAGCAGCCCTAACTGTGATGACATGATTAGGATCTTTTCACTCTTAATCAGATGTAACGTGTTCAAGTTTTAGGAGTGAAAAAATTCCGATAAAGAGTACTTTAATGAGGTACTACACAACGTGAATCCGAAATCCGAATTAATCGGGACACTGAAGTAAGTATCGGACACTTGGTGTAAAACCAAAAAAAAATATCTTTATTTTTCTATTAATGCAATATACCCACACGAAGTCAAAAAAAAAATATCATTACAAATTAGTGCTCCTTCTCTATTAGCCTCAAACCAAGAGAAAGACAAATACTCATGAATTCAGATACTTTTTGGCAACATTCCTTACTAGTTGGGAAGATGGTGTTCAATCCTCAGAAACACTCTGTAAAATTCACCAACTACTATATTGTTTGCATGTTCACATCCTTTTGTTAGTTTTGGCAACGTGATCCAAATGTATTATCTTTTGTTTCACTTTTTTTCTCTACACAGCTCTCTTTAATCTTCTTTTTGTAAAAAGGTTAAATACTTCATTTTTAAGTATGACAAGAATATGGCCCTTTCAGTGTTTCCCTTTACTAAAGCATTCTTTTTATATCACCTTTAGGAATTATTCTGAAAAAGACATTAGGGTTTCATACCAACCATATCGGTTTACCACCATTTTGCTTTTGTTTGTACTTGGAATTTTCAATGTAGTATCAATATGCTATATATGTGTTACCTTCATTCTTCAATTTTAAAATATAGCAGCACTCCCGCTGATTTTTTTGCTGGTTAACAGGTGACCTAATTTTGATTCATGACACGTTAGCTTACTGTTAGAGGCAGAATTAAGATGTATTTTGCGGATTCAACTGAAAATATTATATTTGGCTCCAACTACGTATGTATATATAAAATATTTTTAAAAATATATGTATATAATAAGATTAAACTTATTATGTACCCACCGAATAAGTCCTGAATTCGCTCCAACTGAAAATAAGTCCTGAATTCGCCTCAATGTAATATACTTCCTTCTTCCTATAAAAAATAGGAAAATGTACAGAAATAGTCAATTTAAACTCAAATTTACCAACCTCTAGCCCAAAATTCGACACTAAAATTAGCCGAAAATTAGAGATATACGCAAGGAAGGATTCTTCCATTCGAGAATCACGCTAAAGATCTTCCTTCCTTCCCTGTTTTTCAAGCATATCAATTTCACAGATACCTACATTATGTAAATCACGGCATTATCTCCCAAAAAAGTCTCAAAAGGAGCTCCAAATTTCACTCAAAAATCGATAAATTTCACTGTAGAAGCAACAATTTCCTTTAGCGATTTCTCTGTAGATACAACTTTGATGAAGGAACTACGAACTACAATCAAAATCAATAAAGGAATTAGTGAGTTTTGACCTAATTTCTGCTACTTCAATGGCAAATTTACCAATTTTTATTCAGTATGGTGGCCGATGGAATGTTGACAACAGTTTTGTAGATTACAATGCCGATGTTGTAATAGTTACCCCAAATATAAGTTTTGAAGATTTTGTAGACTTGATTTCGAAACAACTTATGATAGATACTTCATTGAATGCTATTGAAATCAAATACACTGTCCAAAACGGTTCTCCACCAATAGTTATACACAATAATATGGGTGTATGTGTATATCTTGAGCTGAAAAAAGCTCGAAATTTATAATGTATCCCCTTTGTATAACATCGAGTGAAAATGATATATATATGATCTGCTACAATTTAAATTTTGCTGTGATTTCCTCAGAGTGTGCACAAAGCTCTGTTATGCAGGAGAGATACAATGGCGATATAATTAATATGATTGAATTTGGGGATGGAGAAAACTGGCAAGATACAAAATCTGATGAAAATAAAATAATAACTGACCCTCAACACATAGATGTAGAAGAAGGTCAAATTTATAAAGACAAGGCTACGATAGTCAAAGTCATAAAGCACTTGGAAGTAAAGAAAAAATTCCAGTTTAAGGTGCATAGATCAAGTGAAAGAAGGTATCAAAATATTTACTATATAATTATGTATCTCAATGTATATCTTAGTTGATGTTAGAAGCATAATTACGCAGAAAATAAGTTGCTGCTTGTAAGTCTGTGGCTATACACTTTTAAGTTGTGGTTGTCACCGTGTAGTACTATATAGTCATTATATGTTTTCATCTAGTATTGTTGATGGCAGTGTGTATCACTATATATCATTGTATTTCATGTCGCTCTATTTATTGATGGAAAAGTCTATATCCTTGTCATAGGTGCGGCCTAGTGTACATCAACAACAACTGCGATTGGTATTTTAAGTCTTTGAGCCTAAAAAAAGCAAAACTTTTCAAGGTCAGAAATTTCAGCAAACTGCACTCATGCCCGCTGAAAGACAGATCTTACGCACAACGTCAAGCTACTGCAAAACTCATCGGCAATCTTCTGATAGACAAGTATAAAGACCCAAAAATAATATACACTCCTAATGACATAATTGGAGACATGAATAAGCAGTATGGTTTTCAAATGACGTATATGCAAGCATGGAGATCGAAGGAATATGCAGTTCAACTACTGAGAGGGAACCAAGCGAATCATATAAAAAGCTGTCAAGCTACTTTTATATGCTGGTTCTTACAAATTCTATGTCGGTGGTAACTTTGAAAAATCCAGAGGAAGACCTGTTCATGTATGCTTTCGTTGCACTATATCTGTCTATGAAGGATGTCAGTAATGCAAATCGGTTGTTGTTGTAGATGAAACCTTTCTTAAATCGACATACAGATGAACATTATTGATAACATCCACACAAGATCCAGTATGTAAAAATAAGAATAATAATGTGTGTGTGTGTGTGTGTATATATATATATATATATATATATATATATATATATATATATATATATTATTCATGTATATACTTAAATGTGTTTATATGATTCAATTTATTAGGTAGTATCCTACCACTCGCATATGCCATAGTAGATTCAGAGAATAATGCTTCTTGGGAGTGGTTTTTCGCTAGGTTCAAGGATTTATTTGGGAAAGGGAGGGAATGTGCATAGTCTCGAAAAGTCATGAAGGCATTGAAAATGCAGCGGCAACATTGTATCCACAAGTACCTCACTGTGTCTGCATATGGCATCTATGGAATAATATAAAAAGAATTACAAGACGAACCATTTGCAGCTCAAAGACATATTCTTTGCTATGGCCAAAGCATACACAGTTGAGAAGTTTGATTACCACATGGCAGAGGTAGAGAGAATTGATAAGAGGGTCAAAGATTACTTAATCAATGTTGGGTATGAAAGATAGTCTAGAGCATATTCCACTGTCAACAAAACATTGACAATGACTTCAAACATCGCGGAGTCGATCAATGCAAAACTCAAGGCTGCTAGGGAACTACCAGTACTGCCTTTGCTAGAGTACATAAGGCAATTGATCGGACGATGGAATGTTACAAACCAAAAGAATGCAATAGAGTCATTTACTGATCTTGGAAAAAAATATGATACAACGCTGATGGATAATCTCGAATTGTCACATCGGATGAAGGTATGAGTAGAATCTGTAGATACTTGTGCATATAATATGTAATCATGTCGAATTCACGGATCGGTTATATCTTCAACCCTTTATGTGATTCTGTTAAACTAGTGTCCACCTGCACGTCACAGGGAGACCAAATTTATTAAAGCTAATATTTTCTAATATTCATTATTTGCACAAAGGCAATATTATAGTGTTCGAGTAATGGAGGGTCTTATCTGTTACCCGAGGCTTCAGGTTTTCTGTTTCTTTTCAAAGTTGATTGGTCTACCTCTATTTTTTGTCTCTTCTAGGGCATACAGGAAATTAGTCATTATATAAGTAAATTGTTCAACTTTTAGACGACCACCAGCATATATATAAGGCTTTCAATTTAATGTAGCATCTATGCCTACCCCACTGCTGAAATATTGGTTAGTTTGACATGATATTAAGCTATTTTGAATATTGTAGGCTCTCCAGTTTATGTGTTTTGAGGGCATATCCTTTGTCACCACTAATGATAGTTGATAAATTTTATAGGTGACCCCTTCGACGAGTTACTTATATTCAGTACTTGACAAGGGTAAGCAGAGAACGGTGTTCCTAAAAGATCAAAATTGCACCTGTAGAAGGTTTCAATTGGATGAGCTGCCATGTGCACATGCTTGGGGTAGTATTAAAATACAAATACATTGATCACATTAAGTATTGCTTGGTGTAATACACCAGAGAGTACCTATTGAAGACCTATGAAATTCCAATTTATCCGTTTCCTAATGAAAGCACATGAAAAATTTCTGCAAAAGTTCTAGATGAAAAAATCTTGCTACCAGACGTGACTAAATCAATAGGAAGGCCAAGGAAGGGGAGGTGCAAGACAATATCTGAAAGGGAATGAAAAGGTCGATTTTATGTTGACAGTGTAGAGAACAAGGTCACAATAGGAAAACTTATAGAAATAATCCAAAGAGAGGATGAAATATGTCAAACTTAGAATTACTTGTTATTTTACTTTACTGAATATCACAGAGATTTAGAAGAATCCAATATATCAAGAATTGTATCAATACAGAATGTCATTTGAATTTTAGATATAAATAAATATTTGATCTATCATTTAAAATCGTGTTGCAAGTATATTTTTAAAATTATACATATGTTTGATTAAAAAAAGAAGTTGTATCAACTATATATCATATTTGTATCTCTTGTGTATCACTTATTTATTTTTGTGTATCGGTAAATTATACATCTGTTTGATTAAAAAAGAAGTTGTATCAACTACGTATCATATTTGTATCATCTATGTATCTCTTGTGTATCACCTATGTATCTTTGTGTATCATCTCTTACTCATGTCTGTATTTGTGTAATAACAAAGCTAACTAATATAAAACAGTCGTAGCAGCTAGAAAATTATGCAAATAATTTTAGAAATTTACAAATAAGAGTGTGTCTTCATCAATATATATTTCGAAACCAAACAAACTGCAGAACTCGTTGTAAAGAAACTAATTGTGCAACAATCCAAAATGACTGTATCGTCTATGTATCATGTGTGTATCATATCTGTATCATGCGTGTAGCTGAAAGAGACAGTGTATCACAAACTACCGTATATTTTTCATATCTTGAATTCACAACACAAAATCAAGGGAGAAAATACCAAAATAAACTAAACTGCAACACTCCAATATTGCACTAAAACTCATTAAATCTTTATAACAGAGCAGACATCTCATTTGCCGTACAAATCTTAAAAGTATTCATAAAATTCAAACATAAACAAATCTGATCCGTCTTACAACAATGAAAATATAACAAAACACAATACAAAACGAAATTATTAAGTTCATCCTACAACAATGACAAAGGTAACTACTTCTTCGCTTTCGCGACTTATTCTGTCGACCAATAATCTCATCATCAGTTTGCGTGTTCAGTTCTATTTTCTTTCTAGCATAATCTACCGGTGTGTATAGCCATTGAATTTTTTAGGAGGCGTCTTTCCCTCAATGAAATACTCGGCAAATGATGCCGCAAATACACTGCAATCACTACAAAAATAAAAATAACAACAATTATCAAACTGCAGAATCTAAAAATAAAACAGATTGTGTTGAAAGAAATTCATACGCTTCGACTTGTTGAGGCAGTCCTTCAACCAATTTTACATCAAAAAGAGTAATCAAGACCTTGATTTGTAGACATCAGTGCGCTAATTGATATCTTTTTTGTTTAAATAGAAATACGTGTGCACGAAAAATGAGGCAGCAACACAAAATACTTGCGCATTGTGTTATGAACTTTGGCTTGATGAGCAGCTCCATCGCGCATAGAGTCATACACATAAATGCACATATCCTTGAAGGACATCACAGTCATTATCCAATGCCATTGTTCTGTAATATTAATTGGCATTGAGATGTGCTTGACAGTGCGCCATGGAACATTGGCATCCAAGACATGTTTCGGATTGCACACTTTACTATCTCCATCTGTATCAATAAACGCCTGCATTAACTCATTAATTTTCTCGTCGAAGTACCAATCTGTGGTGGTGAATGTTACAGGTAGGTCTTTGTCATACTTTCCCTTCTTCCTCAAATATAAGAATAAAATATCAATGTGCTGAAACAAAACATAACAAATAATTAATCACTAAAGTCTCGTAAGCTTTAAGTAGCTACGCTTTTTCAAATCAAATTCACATAAAACAAAAGAAAATGAATGCTCACTACTTCTCTTGTTCAACGCAATATAGCAATTAATAATCTATTCTAACTTAAGAGTCCTGATTACGTGTACACTAGCTAAAATTTAAAAAAACTGTAAAAGTAGCTTCTTACATACCGAGTCATCCAAAGGCTGACCATTATATGCTAAAATGTAAAATTATTTTTTTGTCTTCAACATGATATACCCCAAGATTATAAGCAGGGTTGAGTTCACTAACATAGTTCGGATAAATTTCATTTTTGGTAACAGATATACACAAAAGAGATACAGTGATTTGATATAAAATAATGCTACAAATGACTATATATTAAAATATAAAACTAAACAAAATTCAGAAGTTGAAAACATACTTCTTTCTGGACTTCCCTTCTTTGACCCACGCAGCAAATACATTCAACAAAGAGCTATTAACGCCAGTTCCGATTTTGCTTTGAAAAGGATGCTTAACAACATAAATTTGCTTTTTTTCTTTTGCTGCAACAACACCAGTACTGGATCCTGAATCAAATACAGTAATGAACAGAGACTGCACGGCCTTTGCAGGACATCTCTTTCTTTTTTTTTGTTTGCGGCGAAACTTCAAAAAGTAATTCAGGCTAGTATAGAACTATCTGAGATTCAGGAACCTCTTTCTTAGATTGTTCCTTCATCTCCCCTGCCGCCTCATCAACACTTGCAGTCACACAAACAACGCCAGTCTACGATTCGGGAACCTTTTCTTTCTTAGATTATGCCTCCATCTCCCCTGCCGCCTCATATGCAGTCTCACCAATAGCGCCAGCATGCGCTACATCTGGTGTGAAAGTTACTTTAGCAACGAACATATTAACTTTCACACCGAAAGGTTCTTCCACGATATTGACACTTAACTGATCTGCTGCATCGAGTACAATGTTGTTACGATGATGCGCACAAGTATCTCGTTGAGAAGGTGGAATATTTTTGCCTTCACTTCTACCTACTTATTTATTTTTAAAAAGAATCGAATTATCAAAAGCAATAAAGAAAAGAAAAAGGAAAAGTTCAGAATGCATAACTAAACATACCTTACAATCATCCATGCCAACATCTTCATTGCCACCAAACTCCATATTGCTCACAAAATTATTATTGTCTTGACGACCGCTGGTGTCTTCCTCTAGATGTGCACTATATTTGTCTCGCTTGCACCAAACTATTTTAAAAAAAGGATACAGTAAGTTAACTAAAAAATAAAAGGAAATTCACAATGGAAAAGAAACACATACCTTGAAATTTATCAACTCAAAGACTTCCTTGAATTTATGAGAAACATATTCTATGAAGGACTTTAACTGCTTATGGAGCTACAAAAGGAAATAAATAAGAAAAATAATAGACTTTGAATATACATTTTTAACAAAACTTTCAAAAAAAATAAATATAAAAAACCAATACAAACCTGTTTAACATCAGCTTTCAACTTCTGCAACTCACAGTCATAATCAACAGGTTGGACACCCAGTGCCTTTTTTGGTGGGACAGGCTTTTTAATCTGTTTCGGGGGTGGCGTGACAAAATCATCACTATCATCGATAGGAAGTTTTCCCTTGTTATGTGATGTCAAATATATCTGATACTCATCGTTAACTTCAACAGGCAAAGTAAATCTCCTTAGCTCTTCAGTTGTAGGAGAAATATTTTTAAACTGCAAATGTAACAAAAAGTGCTTCAGTCCTAGATATATCAAAGATGTATGAAAACTGTATATTTGATGTATCACAATGAATTACAGTGTATCATATATGTATAACCCATCAATACATAAAAGTTGGTACCTTATTCCCTGTGCTGTTGAAGAAACCAGTAGAGAAGTTCTCACGCGTTGGCCTGTCTGTCATTTCCCAATTCAATATGCGTGGTGTATGATCTCCAACGTGAACAACAAACTTTTGATCAACTATAGTGCAACATTCATAGAACCACACCTGTAGTGCAAGAGAAAATCCACAAATCCTATAAAACTCAGACTTTCCCCTCAACCTGTCCCTCACCGACTTCATTAAAGCTCGAAATGCAATCTTACCCCAGGGAAAGGGCACATACTCACCACTCTCGACAAGATGGAAATCAAGTTTAATTATAAATTTCTTCTGAGCCTGAGTGGACATTAGAAATGTGTTAATGAAATAAATGATTGTAATATAAACTGCATCTTCATCAGACTACCATTTCTTCTTCTAAAAACAATCAATAGGCGACTTCTTTGATACCGCTTCAAAACCAAGAAAATAAGTATCCACCAACCTATTGGGTCCACTGAAGTTACCCTCAACATGTTCATTGCCACAACAGTTTAAACCACTTACAATACCAAATTCCCGAAGACCAAAACGTAAAACACATTCGTCATTCAATTTCACATAAAATTGATCACACTTATCTTGAACCAACTCCCTAAATATTAAAGAACGAATAAGTTGTGACTGGATAGCAACTCGAGGTAAATAAAAAAAATAGCCAAAAAAACTTTCCCTAAACATCCGAAGATGGACATCAGTCAACATTGACTGTAAAACTAATACGATATCCACATTAGTGTATGATGTCTAATAAGTAACAGGAAAAGGCTCACCAACTGGAATATAAAGCTTCCAAGGCTACAAATAAATGACACGAATTAAAAACAAACAAATACAAAATAAATCCAATTTTAAAAGAAGATTCAACAATAGAAAAAAATATAACTGAAATTGTATGTACCTTACAAACTTTGTCAGGAATTTTAACTTTTTCTGCCTTCTAAGCCTTACTTTCTTTTGGTTTGACACCCAAATTTACTTCGTCCTCCACGATACGCTTTCTCTTACCTTCAACATTATCCATTCTAACCTTTTTGCTCTTCTTTTTCTCAGATTGTCCAATAGCATCCTTTCGAGATTCTAACACTTTAACACTATCAGAACGATTTTGTCTTCCCATATTTTATTTATCGATCGATTTCTCAACTAAAACCGCGGTTGAATGAGGAGATAAACTCATCGACCTAGTTTCTCTTCTCATGTTGCTCGATTTCTCAATTGAAACCGACTTTGAATAAGGTGATGAACTCATCGAATGAGTTTGTCTTATCATATTGCACTGTTTCACTATTGAAACTAGGTTCAATGATAAATTTTTTAAAATAAATTATAAGAACAAACGGTTACAAAATTTTGTGAAAAATATTGATACAAAACTCGACCAAAACTAACAAAATCGTCTATAACAGATACATACGATGAACTCTAACTAAATAATTCATTCGCAAAAGCCTAAAAAAAAGCAACATCGCTTCTCCAAAAACACATGCAATCCGAAAAAATATACAAAACAAGAGATTTTCTACTACAAATTACCTGGAATCAAACGAAAATAACCGCAAATGTTTCTTGTTTTGTCGTCAATTTCAGCAATTTTGGTTCAATTTAGCAAAAAATCGCATAGAGAGAGAGAGTGAGAGAGAGAGAGAGAAAACTCGGTGTATGTATTACAAAAATAACGGATATAAAAAAGCTGACATTAATTGAGACTATTTGGGCCCAAAATGGCATTTGGGCCCTTTTTAGTAGATATTTTATTTTTGGCTATTTTTGGTTGGGAAAGTTTATAGAGTGACTGTTTGGGTAATTTTTCCTTAAAAAATATGTTTCTTTCTTCACTTTCTTTTCCTTCCCCTCTAGTCTCTGTCCTCAAATTATTTGTTGTTTGTGTTGGGCATTGCCCTAAGGCCAGGGATCAATGTCAAACCTCACTATAACAACATTGTATGTTTCGATAATTGTTTTACCTTTTGTAGTGAATGGTTGTTATACACCAATAACAACATTTGGCGTTTAAAATTTTTGGTTGTTATAGACAAAGTTTATTCAAATATTAATTATTTTTCCTTTTTAGTGTTACATATAAAAAATATATATATTTAAATTTAAAATCCCAACGATATGCATATCTCACTAATTAAATATTAGAAAAAGCTAATATATTATTAATAAATTCATAACTAAACGTACAAAGATTTAAACTCAAAGACAGACATTTTAAATGTATTAGAAAAATATATTCCTTCAAGATTGATGGAAGATCTTTGTAATTGTAGCTTATTTTCATTTTCTTACTAGCGGTATAACGCTTAAATTGACAAAGATTTGTGTTCAAACTTTCAGCAAAAGGGTAATTGATAATAAGAATTGTCTCAAATTACTTAAAATACTACTTACTTTTAACACACTTTATATAACTTGCTATCATGGTCATGTGGTACCATATAAAATAAATACATACACTATTATTTCATTAAAATATCCATATAAATAAATATATATATATATATATATATATATATATATATATATATATATATATATATATATATATATATATCTCAACTTCTAATTTTCCTAATCTCATAGAAAGAGTAAAAATTCTCGTACGCTTAATTCTTAAAATGATAAAAAGATAACCTTCTTTTCTTGTGAGAAAATAATTTATATCATTACAATAATAAAAGTCTCATAAAGTTTCTCATATTATGTGTATAATTTAAAACATATTCGAAAGTAGTAATATTAATAACTATATAAAATCATATTTTTCAAACCATGTTTTCAAAAAATGCTCCACTCAATATAAATACCATATCAAAATGTATCTAACAGTATCAAGGTTGTTAAACTTACGGGATCTTATCGTCATAAATCCTCTGTAGAAAAGTACGGGATGTAACATCCTTCCCCACTTTAGAACATTCGTTCTCGAATGTTAATTCTTAGAGATTTACAAAATTTTTACTAGGGTCTCCTCTGTAAATTAAACTAAAACCCAACCTCTATCAGAAGTCTCGTCTATTTACAACCTTTTCTACTTAAGTATCTCGTATCTTCTTCACACTGACCTTACTTAACCTTCAATCCCACATCGTATCTTCTGTCGCTTTCAAAGCTCCCTTCCACATAGTTAAAAATTACATCTATGCCTTAAAGCTCTACTGTGATACCAGCACCACTGGTGGATACAAAATTCGGCGAAAACATCATACTGACTTCTTACTACTCAACTCTATGGCATGATCTGGAAACAAAAGAAGGGTAACATTTCCTAAATGCCCTATAGCCTCTTAGTTATAAATGTGGCGTGCAACACACCCATAAGTGAGACCCTACTAGGCACGGTTTTGTAGACTCCCTAAGACACGACCTGCTCTGATACCACTTTGTCATGCCCCAAACCTAGGGAGGCGTGGCTGGCACCCAGAGCCGTACTGGCCCGAGCGAACCACTCTGTAATTCATTTTTTTTTGTAACTATCATGGGCCAACATGACCACAACTTGTAATGTACAACTGCAAGTGGGAAAAACTGTATCACTCAACCCCTTTTTTTTTTTTCTTAAAACATGAATACATATGGGACGTCAAGGCCTCTAACATACTGTATGTAAGGACCCAAAAAAAAAATTTAAACCAAAAATTTGGGGTTTCGTGGTGCCAAGATAGATTCCTGCGTTATTATAGTAGAAATTCTTCGCGGCGTGCTTGCGAGCCGCGATTCAAACTTTTTGGATTGAACAGTACCCTACGGACTTAGAGAAAAATATTTCGCAGAAAAATGCATTTCTGCAGCCCATTATGCGGCCGCATAATCACTATGCGGACCGCATAATGGCCGCAGAGTGAAGCAGAAAGTTTGACCAATTTGAAGTCAATTTTGTGATCGATTATGCGACCGCATAATCACTATGCGAACCGCATGTCGGTCGCATAATTTTTCTTGGGTTTCTGCGGAGGAAGATCTGCGGTGCATTATGCGACTGCAGAACAAGTATGCGGACTGCATACTGATCGCATATCTAGGACGAAAGTTTAGGCCCCTAAGGGCCATTTCTGCGGTCACTTTGCGGACCGCATAACCATTATATGGTCGCATATGCGACCGCAGACCTGTGTCGGGGCACTCTTTTTCTTAATTTAAGACCCGACCCCCATTCCGTTAAAATACCCCTTTAGTCTTTTTTGAGCTCATTTTCTGATATTTCTAGAGTGAGAGAGAGAGGGTTCAAGAGGGAGGGCCTAAGTTTTCATCAAATTGATCTTCAATCATCACTTAAAGCTTTGGAAATATTCAAGTAGAGCACCAAATTCTTCATCCAAAAAGGTAAGACTTCATCACCCCAGCTCTTAATTTCAAACATAGCTATAATGGGGTACTAGTGTGATACTTCATGGGTATGAGGGTGGTTTATCTTGCATGCATGTGTGATAAAGAGTGTGGGAAAAAAGTGAGCTAGAACCATGAACGTTTTCCTAATTCTAGGTTTAATTTGTATATTGCTAAAATAGATTGAGGTTGCTAAGGGTTCCGGATAATTGTAGAGTCTAAAGAAGCGCAATTGAGGTATGTATGGCTAACTCTCTTCTTCTTAGAATCGAACTCCTGGTGTCCGAATAATTGGTTTAAGTTCCAACTTGATCATACTAGAATTGTTTGCCTTAGTGTGTTGGATTGAAAGATTCATGTTCCCTAATTATTTTAGATGGTTACCATGTCATCGTGCTATTTGAGAACGTAATTATAATTTTTCAAGCTCCTTCCCTTATGTGTGCAATGCCTTATGTGATGGTACTTATCAACATGAATGATGATGTTATTTGAACGAATAAAAAGGGAAAGACTTGAATTGTAAAATATTCCCAAGTGCCAAGAACTACTTAATAAATGAGGCTCTTTGTGCCATGTAACGAAAGATGGGGAAGAAATATGAATTGAGTGAACAATTGAAAGAGGTTATGTCTCAAGTGAGATAGCTTAGCCGATCGGGGCGAGATCAGACGTCATGCTATATACATGCTGGCATTTGTGTTGAAATTATTGATTTACATTATGGATATGGATATGTCTCACTTGAGATGGCTTAGTTGGTCGGGCCGAGACCGGACTCCGTGTAAAAATACTGTGGCATTGTGAGTTGTGGAATTTGGCACTAATGATTATTAACCTAAGAAGATGAAAAGATTGAATCGGAAACTATGTGATCCTTACTTGGTGTTTCTTTGTATTTATGTGAAGTACTTATTGATTATTATGACTGTCTTATCTTTGTTTCATTGTTCATTCTACTAAGATTGGTGTTTGCCTTACATACTAGTACTATTCGACAGTACTAACATCCCTTTTGCCGAGGGCGCTACATCTTTGAATGGATGTAGGTGGTTCCATCGCAGATAGTGCTGATCGCAGAGAGTGGTGCTCTCCCCCCCCCCACACATCCCAGCAGTCTTGGTGAGCCCCATTTCTTCCTAGGGTCATGTAGTTCTTCTTTTATATAAGTTTTCACATTTTGAGGTATAGCCGGGGCCTTGTTGTCGGCATTGTCATGTTGGTCTTTCGTATCATTAGAGGCTCCATAGACGTTTATGTGGGTCATGTATGCATGTTGGGGTGGTCATTGGATCGAGTTGTATTTTGAAAACTTAACTATGGTATAATGTATATAATAAAAAATGGACTAGCAACGTTTATGTATGTATATCTGATCTCTCCCCTATTTAGCAAATGGTAACGCATCCTTTTTTCGTATCATGAATGAGTCGGGTAGGAAAGGTCTAATAGGCTTGCTCGACGGGGTTCACTCGATTGAGCGCCGGTCGCGCTCCCTGAGGTTGGGACGTGACACTGTACAAAATGAACCTTTGTCTACAAATCCTCTAGGATTATTTGACATCAAATGGGACAGGGTACCGACCTACCCATAAGTCTGTAGCAAAATTCTGACATGATGACTCATAGACTCGGCTGCACTCCGAATGAGGTGGAGTCTTACCGATCCTTCGCTGAATGCCAATCTCATCTACTGTGAAGGCTCGTCAAACTGATTATCTATACCTACAGGCATGAATCCAGCGTCCCCAACAAAAGAACGTCAGTACGAATAATGTACTGAGTATGTAAGGCATAACTGAAATATAACAATAAATCAACATTAATTAAAGACATATAAGAATGAACCTGAATCTCTGAAGTGCCACCGTATATGCATACTTATACTTATATATATAATACTTCTCTTTGAATCTATTATCCATATCGTATGATGCATGACTGCCCAACTGATCAGTGGTAACTGCCCGACCGACCGTAGCTCGGTGGTAAATGCATAACTGCCCAACCGGTGGTAACTGTAACTGCCCTACCAGCTGTAGCACGGTGATAAATAAATATGCATGTCTACCCAACTGGTGATAAATAATGATACATAACTGCCCAACCGGTGGTAACTGCCCGACCGGCCGTAGCACAATGGTAAATGAATATGCATGAAGATGCGTGTATCACTATATTAAAAACATTAACATCTTTATCAAATACCTCAATAGGGAACTAGATACATATTTAGACATACTTGAATATCACTTTATGGGAATGAATAACATAGACATCCTTAACTGCTAAGAGTAGAACCACTTATGGAATATCATTACGTTTACGTATCGCTACTTGGATCAGGCCAAAAGAAAGAAGTGATAGCCTTAACATACCTGAGTCGATTCTCTTGACAATTCCTCTAACACACGTGTATATACACAAGCCACAACTAACTGTCTTCCCATTTAACCACAACCAGCTATTCATGGTCTTATGGGCAACAATGATGGATCGAATTAGAGGCTTCTCAGCATATCTATTTTCAGATAAGCCACAGGATCTTCATAGCAATAAAAGAGGGTACGAGCACTACACTTTGGATCTCAATACCGAAAGATTGTGACTACAACATATTCTAAATTGGGTGACCAATTTAATCTCCTATACAAATACCAAGTTTCACTTAATCACTCCCTTATTAGATCTAAGATGCTATTATTGAAGACCATGAAATCTTCTTCAATTCACACTTACCTATACCACCAAAGAGGACAGTAATTATGAAACAAATATTTTGAGCTATGGATCCCCTCTGTAGAGCTCAATCCTTCTTATTTTGATATAGCAGGTGTAGGCCTAGCCAGCAATCTTTCATGGAGTAGTTTCAAAATAAATACTAGTGTTATAATTAAGTAACCAATAAAGAAAAACCAAGGTTCGTCAAGTACTTCTAAACATTTTCAATTCTAAGACTTTTCCTAGTCTTGCCACCTAGACTAATGACTTAAGAGTCATTCATAGGATTAGAGGGGTGCTGCCACGTTTTTGCCTCTTAGGTTTATCCAAGATCCTAATTAATTAGGTAATGACCCGTTATCCTATTATCCACGTAATTAAGAATTATCTCGACTTATATAAAATACTACTAGTAAAATATTAAAATCTTAATAATGTATTGTACCATATAAAATCAATACATACATTTTTATTTTACTAAAACAACCACTTTGTGACGCCCCAAACCTGGGGAGGCGTGACTGACACTCGGTGCCATGCTGACCCGAGCGAACCACTTTGCAACTCTTTTTTTCTTTGTAACTATCGTGGGCCAATATGGCCACAACTCTTAATGTATAATTATAAGTGGGAAACACTGTATCAATAAACTATCGTTCTTAAAACATGAATACATATGGTCCGTCAAGGCCTCTAACATACTGTACAAAATGAACCTCTGTCTACAAAGCCTCTAGGATTATTTGACATCAAATGGGATAGGGTACCGACCTACCCATAAGTCTGTAGCAAAACTCTGACACGATGACTCATAGACTCGGCTGCACTCCGAATGAGGTGGAGTCTTACCGATCCTTCGATGAATGCCAATCTCATCTACTGTGAAGGCTCGTCAAACTGATTATCTATACCTGCAGGCATGAATGCAGCATCCCCAACAAAAGAATGTCAGTACGAATAATGTACTGAGTATGTAAGACAGAACTGAAACATAACAATAAGTCAACATTAATTAAAGACATATAAGAATCAACCTGAATCTCTAAAGTGCCACCGTATATGCATACTTATACTTATATATATAATACTTCTCTTTGAGACTATTACCCATATCGTACGATGCATGACTGCCCAACTGATCAGTGGTAACTACCCGACCGGCCGTAGCGCGGTGGTAAATGCATGACTGCCCGACCGACCGTAGCTCGGTATTTAATGTTTAACTGCCTAACCGGCCATAGCTCGGTGGTAAATACATGACTGCCTGACCGGCCATAGCTCGGTGGTAAATGTATATGCATGTGTGCCCAACCGACGGTAAATAATAATACATAACTGCCTAACCGGTGGTAACTACCCGACCGACTATAGCACGGTGGTAAACGAATATGCATGAAGATGTGTGTATCTCTATATTATAAACATTAACATCTTTATCAAATACCTCAATAGAGATTTAGGAATATGCTTAGATATGCTTGAATATCAATTTACAAGAATGAATAACATAGATATCCTTAACTACTAAGAGTAGAACCACTTATGGAATAGCATTACGTTTACGTATCGTTACTTGGATCATGCCATAAGAAAGAAGGATTAGCCTTAACATACCTGGATTAGGAAAAAATCCGTAGTTGTGAAAAAACATTTAATGTTTCATCCTCACACATCAAAGAACTAAAACTAAGCGTTTGCTTGGCGGTTTTGCTTCTACACACAGATCTCTTAAGTTTGACATAATACCGGGAACAACTAACATCTGACGCTAAGCAAATACATGTGTAGAAAGCCGAAGACAACTATCCCTGGTGTTCAAAGGAATTTTCCTTAAGAATATGGAAGAATAAGAAGTAATGTTCACCAGTAATACAATACTAAAGTTTAGTATCTAAGTTTCAACTCGAGTTCAGATGATAAAAAGGAAACAAAACAGTGGATCAAGTTTGAGTATGTACATGTACAAACAAGGCGGAAGGATAGTTTAGAGATATATCCAAAAGAGAAAAAGTTTCACGTAAAAAGGGTTGGAAAATAATGTACGCATTTCTTTCCCAAATAATAAAATCAATGGTGTCTTGTAATTATCATGTTAGGATGCCACATAATCCAAAGTGAGTAAGAGTCACTTGTTTGGAAAGTGGCTTGCTACCACGTAATCCCCTTGTTGGGGAATTTAAACTTTATCCAATAATCAATTAGGTTGTATCCCGCTACCCGGTAATTAATTAATTACCCGCATAATTAAGAATTATTTGAAATTACTTAAAATACTACTTACTTTTAACACATTTTATATAACTTGCTATCATGGTCATGTGGTACCATATAAAATAAATACATACACTAATTATTTCATCAAAACATCCATGTAAATATATATATATTTTCTCAACTTTTAATTTTCCTAATCTCATATAAAGAGTAAAAATTCTCGTACGCTTAATTCTTAAAATGGTAAAAAGATAACCTTCTTTTCTTGTGAGAAAATAATTTCTATCTTTACAATAATAAAAATCTCATAAACTTTCACATATTATGTGTATAATTTAAAACATATTCGAAAGTAGTAATATTAATAACTATATAATATCATATTTTTCAAACCATTTTTTCAAAAATGTTTCACTCAATATAAATACCATATCAAAATGTATCTAACGGTATCAAGGTTGTTAAACTTACGGGGTCTTATGGTCATAAATCCTCTGTAGAAAAGTACGGGATGTAACAGATAGAATGCGAGACAGTGAGATTGAGTACTCTGAGAGTGTGAGTACATGAGCTCATCATCGCGATGCATTGCATTTGACATGCGTACTTGAGATGCATGAATGGAGGTGCATTTCCTTCTGCTACCCAGTTTTGGGGATATTTATGATTTTACCTGTATCTTGACATATAGGCATAGAGAAGTACTTTCCTCGTGCTATCTGAATATGAGACATCTTACTTTTTGTTGAAAGGAGTTTTGGAAAAAATTACAGTTTTCAAACTTACTCGTATTTTGGCTTTTTCGGTAAAAGATTTGGATATTCACTAAGATACTTGAAAGGAATGCCTATTTTTATGGATCTGTGAACGGACTGAGCCTTTTATTTCTGAGATACTCTTTTGTTACGTGTACTATGCTATTATTAATTGTTGTAGAATATTGGTGTTAGATCCGACTTTTTTTGTTAGCTCGCCACTACTTTAAACTAAGGTTAGGTTTGTTACTTATTGAGTACATGGGGTCGTTTGTACTCATAATACACGTCTGCACCTTGTGTGCAGATGTTGGCTGCGAATGTTGCTGTGTTCGATGGGAGCAGGATTTGAAGATGTACCTGCATCCCGGTGGTAGCTGCCTCTCGTTCGTGGTAGCCTTAGATCTATAAAAATTCTGTTTATGTACTTTTCAAACAGATGATGTATTTATTTCATTTCAACTTTATAAATTCTATTCTTAGAAACTCATGATTTGTACTACAAGTTGTCACACCTCTTTTTTGACACGCAACCCTATTACGGGGCTGAGTTAGAAGAGTTTTTCCAATTAAAGTGACATTTTGAAAAGGGGTTCTTTATTATTTAGAGTCGCCACTTGGAATTGAGTTTAGGTGTTCCAAGTCACCTTTTATTTGAATCCCTTATCAAACGGAAGCTTTGACTCTTTATTTATGGTCTACGAAAACAGAAGACTGAGTAAGGAATTCTGTTGACCGAGGGGAAGGTGTAAGGCATCCCTCGAGTCCCGTGGTTCTAGCACGGTCACTTTTTTTTAGTTACGTAAGGCTTAAATCTATTATTGGCTATGCTTGTATATTACTGGTTGTGATGTGTCTATTATCACTTAATTAATTATTGTATTTTATTAATTATGTTTACCAAGATACGGTACGCACACAAGGTATTTCTTTGAAGTTAGATATTAAACCAAGGTACGGAATGTACACATGGTCAAAACATAATTATTTTAAATTTTAAAAGAATCAAGACGCGAGAATGCGCACATGATCCTCCAATTTAAATCTTAAAAGGCTTAAACTCCAGTTACTATCATAACAACTTAATTACTCTAATGTTATTCTTGACTATATCCAAAGATCCACACAGCAACCCATTTATTTAGCAAATTTGAGTCTTGACCCGAACTACTGTAACATTATGTGAAAGAGTTCATGCGCCTAATGACATCCTTTGTAACAAACGTATATTCATTATCTCATCTAAAATTATTTCCTTCTATTCCAATTACTAAATAAGCTATAGAGCAATATTCTATCCCAAACACATTAAATTAAATAGTTCCAATTTATTTTTAAGCAAATATCACAACCTAAAATACATGAAACAGAAAACTTCATAAAAACAGATAAATTATTCACAATGGCTACAAAAGGCATGATTAACACAAAGACATGAAAATGTTAAAGAATTTTAAAGAAAATACTTTTTCCATAATGTTTATCCAACAAATAAAATAGTGTAAATACAAATGGTAACATTGAAAAATGGACAAAACTTAGCAGTGGCAGAAATCACTCGGCACATAATTTTTTTTATTTTTTTTTATTTTTTTATTTCAGTTTTCCATTTAACCTAAGGCCTACTCTATCAAATGGCTTGTGTATGTTTCATAGTAAATTCAACTTGTACTTATTTCATTGAACATCATAAACAGAAACTTAACCAACCATCTAAATAAGTAAACTTCCCTAAAATTCTTATTTAGATATTACAATAAAATAATACTTTATCTCCTAACAAGAGAAATATATAATCCAGAACAATGAATTAATCACTTATTAGAGAAAAATTAAGGCATCTTCATGCTTAAAAACAAACAATAAATATGAAACCAAAATACTCATTTAAACATTGACAAAAGTGTAATATTAACATAGAATAAAGTAAAGAACAAGGAAAAGAACCTTTATTGACAAAGTGAAAGAAAACAGAATCTTCTGAGCAAACAGAGTTTCAACAGGAAAATTACTAAAACACAACCAAAGAACTCCGAAGGACGACCTCGACTCGTCGCTGACTGATGAGGAGTAAGGATGATGAAGTATCTATCGGAATTTCTTCTTTTTCGGTGTTGCGGCTCTGTCCTTTTAGCTTTTACTAGCTACCAGTTGTTTTATTTTTTCCAAAAAAAGAATTCCTCCCCTCTCCCCCCTCTTTTTTTACTGTGAGGAAAATGATCTTTTATAACAAAGTTGGTTGGATCGTTGGCTTGATTATGTACGTGAGAATAGGATATGAAGGTTAGAGTTAGTGATTTTAGGGATAAGGAGCAGTGGAGAGGATCATGGGGTAATAGAGGGAAGAGGACGTGAGGAGTGCTGAGAAAAAGTGAGAGTTTTACAAAATTGGGGTAGTTGGCTAAATTAAAAATCTGATTTTTTGTCTCTTTTGGCGTTAACTTCACTTTATTTTTTATTATTATTATTTTTTTTTAGAAAATAAATTAAATATATAGATAAGAAGATTAACCAACATTTCTTAAAATATAGGAAAACTAAATATTTACATGTTCTTTAAATGATACTAAGAAAAATATCATAACTTATTAAAATTTTAATTAAAAGAAACCATATATATATATATATATATATATATATATATATATATATATATATATTTTAATTAATATTTTTTAAGCAATAAAATTTATACTCTAAGAATGTGACTATTTTTGTAGTTTTTTTATTTATTTAAATAAAGCCTATTAAGAGTAAGACAAAAGTTTAAAATATTAAGATTAGACCTAAAAGAGATATTTACAATAAAATAGTATAGAATTTAGGTGTGGTAAAAAATTAGTTGTTCACACCATGCCCCTCTTTGCTTGGAAATATGAAGAGTTTTCAGGCAAAGAAAATGAACAAGGTGACTGATTTTTGACCTCACTATTATTTAAAAACCAAAAGAAGATAAAAGAAAGAGATGTGACCGAGCCTTGGTTTTAGGCAGCCTACATATTCCGGGTTATAAGGGAATCAGGTCATGTGTAGTTCAAGTGAAAGAAGAGTGATGGAGTATGCTTAGAGGGAGAGTCGAGTGAAGTTCCGTTGAGGTTCCGATCCGCGGTTCCTACTATTACATCAAAATGAAAAGAAAATTATATACTCTTGAAATCTAAGAGTTACAAAATTTCTATCTAAATGCCATATGGAGTCTTGTCTTGATTCTTGACTTGCTTCCCCCATTGACTTTAGACTGAAACTTGATGCTCTTGATGTAACAAACTATGAAATATTCTCCCACGCTTGATTCTTGATCAGATGATGAGAAGATGGATCTTGAGACCCTATGTCTCTGCATGCATTACGTGAAAGCTGGTTTGGCTGGTATTGAGATCAAATATTCCATTTTCTCTGGCGAGAGCTAGAGTCTTATTTTTGCACATCCAATCCGTACTTTGCAGAAAAACCTGCAAGCCATCAGAAACAAACAAAACGAACAAAAATTTTCTGCCCCAGTTTGCACTAGAAAATTTTTGTGAGTTATTGAAAATACAATAAACTATCTTTTTATTGCAAAATAAAGAATTGAAAAAGACATGAGATTTTTTTATAATATTTTATAATAGGGATTGTCGTACCCTATGTTAACAAGAAATGCAACCATGGGATGTAGTACCCTGTATTGGCAATAAGGTGAGGCTCTTAGCAGTCTAGGATGCTACTAGGGAATGTCGTACCCTATGTTAAAAAAAAAAAGTAATGCAGCCAGGGGATGTAGTACCTTGTGTTACCAATAAGATGAGGCTCGTGGCACTATGGGATTCTACTAGGGAATGTCGTACCCTACATTGGTAAAAACTAATGCAGCTAGGGGATGTAGTACCCTGTGTTAGCAATAAGATGAGGCTCGTGGCACTCTGAGATGCTACTAGGGAATGTCG
The DNA here is from genome assembly GCF_000390325.3 of Nicotiana tomentosiformis. Lineage (NCBI taxonomy): Eukaryota > Viridiplantae > Streptophyta > Magnoliopsida > Solanales > Solanaceae > Nicotiana > Nicotiana tomentosiformis. The sequence goes on from NC_090819.1 coordinate 21,137,979, forward strand.
TACCCTATGTTGGCAAAAAGTAATGCAGCCAGGGGATGTAGTACCCTGTGTTGGCAATAAGATGAGGCTCGTGGCACTCTGAGATGCTATTAGGGAATGTCGTACCCTATGTTAGCAATGAGATGAGGCTCGTGGCACTCTGAGATGCTACTAGGGAATGTTGTACTCTATGTTGGCAATATAATGATGCAGCCAGGGGATGTAGTATCCTGTATTGGCAAAAGGATGAGTCTCGTGGCACTCCAAGATGCTACTAGGGAATGTCGTACCCTATGTTGGCACTAAAATGCAACCAGGGGATGTAGTACCCTGTGTTTGGCAATAAAATGAGGCACGTGGCTCTCTGAGATGCTACTAGGGAATGTCGTACCCTATGTTGGCAATAAAATAAGGTTTGCAGCATTTTGAGATGCTACTAGGGATTGTCGTACCCTATGTTGGCAAAAAAAGAGAAAACAAATGCAACCAAGGGATGTAGTACCCTGTGTTAGCAATAAGATGAGGCTCGTGGCACTTTGGGATGCTACTAGGGAATGTCGTACCCTATGTTTGCAACAATAAATACAACCAAGGGATGTAGTACCCTATTTTGGCAAAGAGTAATGCAACCAGGGGATGTAGTACCATGTGTTGAAGACAGTGTATTGATTCCCTATAATGAAACTAGAAATAACATGATAACATGTATATTGGAAGAAAATCAAGGATTTGAGGATTTCACTTGGTAGCGTTCGTCTTTTCACGAATTGTTTCCTAAAATTGTTATGTTCCTGTTCTGAACAAAGAAAGATTCGTTTGTTTTAAAATAGTGGTCAGTTTGTGGCCTTGATTTCTTGGGCGACTTGACCTTGCGTCCATTACACTTGTTAGAAAAACTGACTCCGTCGATGATTGTACAAATTGCCGGGAGATTCTGTCTTTTCTTTCTGGAGATCTTCTTTCTCAACATCAAAACCTAACTATTTTTGCGCCTATCACCATTTGTGTTCATTGTGCAAACAACCTTGCTCCAAAAATAACTTTTAACTGAGTAACTTTTGTTGACCCTTGAAACATTGTTCAATCCTTCAAGCCTTTTGTTCGTCAGAAAAAATCACAGATGGTTTTATCCCTTTACCCATACGGTTTATGCCCAGCAATCTTTGCCTTATATAACGGGAAAACTGTAACCAGTTTTGCGGCCTTTTCTTTGCTTTGCTTTGATAAAATTAGACTGAAAGAGACTCAAAAAAAGTAATGCGAAAGAAAATAAGAAGGTGAACTAATAGGTATTACAAATTAATCAAGAAGTGTCCCTTTCAGAGGAAAGAATAAGAAAGGACTTATCTGGAGGAAATATGCTGACTTCAATGAACATGACATGCACTTTGGACTGGATGCCCGATCCGTTTGAACCGTCTAATTCTCGAAATCTATTGTAAACTTAACTTTGAAACTAAGTTCTTTGTCTTGACCATGCTTGTGTCGGGATGTACGAAGCCTTAAATCGATCAACGATGCCCTTTGTGGGTTTTCACCAATTGACCTCTCTCATTTGCCTTTCTCTCAACTCATTATTGCCTTATAGTGCCCGTGAAGGTTTTCACTAATAAGACTCTCTCATTTATTTATTTTTTCTCTCTTCAATGGCTGAGGCATTACCCGTAGTATACTGACTTAGCATTCTTGAAAGTTGATCAGAAGGTCTTAGCAGGGAAAGGTAAAAATAACTATTCAACTGAATTACAACTTTTGGAACCATTTTGATGGAACAACCATCGAAAATAAAATAAAATCATGCCCCAGTTTCTTCGAATACTGGGAAACGTAGATTTTTATTTTGGTGTGACCGAACCCCAGAGTGAGGCTGCCTACGTATCCTTTCGGAATCAGGTCGAACGTAGTTCAAATAACATGAACTTTTTTTGATGATTTTTTTGATGATTTTTTTTTTTTGAGTTTTCTTTTTATTTTTATTTTTTTTCATTTTTTAAAGTACATTGGTTCCAAAAGAGGGGAAAACAAAGAAATATAAACAAGGCTTCAAAGGGATAACTAGGGTTGACCAGTGTTTGGGTAGCGAGAATGATAGCCTTTCGTCATCCCAACCTGAGAATGCTAAATATAAGAATGCCCCAACATAGCCATGTCATACATAGTATCTCTTGACCGCATCTGCGTTGACGGATATATCAGTCACCTTTCCTTCTATATCTACCAAGTGTAGAGCTCCTTTTGACAATACTTTCTTGACGAGGTAAGGAACTTGCCAATTTGGGGCGAACTTTCCTTTTGCTTCTTCCTGGTGCGGAAAGATACGTTTCAAAACAAGTTGTCCTACCTCGAATTGTCTTGGGTTCACTTTCTTATTGTAAGCGCGTGCCATTCTTTGTTAGTATAACTGACCAAAACAAACTGCCGCCAAACGCTTTTCATCAATCAAATTCAACTGTTCCAATCGGGACTTCACCCATTCAGTGTCCTCAATCCCTGATTCAACAATGATTCGGAGACAGGGAATCTCAATTTCAGCAGGTATGACCGCTTCAGTTCCATAAACCAATAAGTAGGGCGTTGCGCCCACTGATGTACGGACAGTTGTCCGGTATCCCAAAAAAGCAAAAGGCAGTTTCTCGTGCCATTGTCTAGACCCTTGGATCATCTTCCTAAGAATCTTCTTGATGTTCTTATTCATAGCTTCAACAGCTCCATTAGCTTTGGGACGGTAAGGAGTAGAATTGCGATGCTCAATTTTAAATTGTTCACATACCTCCTTCATCAGATGACTATTCAAATTAGCAGCATTATCTGTAATAATAGTTTTTGGAATACCGAAACGACAGATAATGTTGGAGTGAACAAAGTCTACTACTGCTTTCTTGGTAACTGCTTTCAATGTAATAGCTTCCACCCATTTGGTGAAGTAATCAATTGCAACCAAGATGAATCTGTGCCCATTTGACATCCATTCCCCAAGCAACAAAAGGCCAAGGAGCCGACATAGGATACAACTCTGAAGGAGGCGAGTGAATCAAATCACTGTGAATCTGACACTGGTGGCACTTGCGAACAAAACGAAAGCAATCTCGTTCCATAGTAAGCCAATAATATCCTGCCCGAAGGATTTTCTTTGCTAGAACATATCCATTCATGTGCGGGCCACAAACTCCCGAATGCACCTCATTCATAATCATTTCAGCTTCTTTGGCATCCACACATCTCAACAAATTCAAATCCGGAGTTCTTTTGTATAGGATTTCCCCACTCAAAAAGAAACCATTAGAGAGTCGCCTAACAGTTCTCTTTTGATCCCTATTAGCATGTTCCGGATATTCTCTTGTTTTCAGAAACTGTTTAATATCACGATACCATGGTTCACCATCTGGTTCTGCTTCAATTGTATTGCAATAACCATGTTGATCCCGAATTTGAATTTCTAATGGGTCAATGTGAGTATTACCCGAATATGGAAGCATTGAGGCTAGGGTGGCCAAGGCATCAGCTAATTCATTATGAAACCTGGGAATGTACCTGAATTCGATGGACTTGAACTTTTTGCTAAGATCCTCCACACATTGTTTATGTGGAATGAGCTTGATGTCTCGAGTCTCCCAATCACCTTGAACCTGCCGAATAAGCAAATCTGAATCTCCCATCACCAACAATTCATGCACATTTAGGTTTATTGCCATGTTCAGACCCATGATGCAAGCTTCATATTCTGCTGTGTTGTTTGTACAGAAAAAATGAAGTCGCGCCGTGGCAGGGTAATTTTGCCCAGTAGGTGATACCAGAATTATCCCAATCCCTACGCCTTTGATGTTGACAGCCCCATCAAAGTATAGTTTCCAAATTTGACTGTCATATTGGACTACTTCTTCAACTAAATTAACCTCTTCATCTGGGAAATATGTGTTCAAAGACTCATACTCATCATCAACCGGGTTTTCTGCCAGATGATCAGCCAAAGCTTGTGCCTTCATGGCAGTGCGAGTGACATAAACAATATCAAACTCTATGAGCAAGATTTGCCATTTTGCTAATTTGCCAGTTGGCATCGGCTTCTGAAAGATGTACTTCAGGGGATCCATTCGGGATATGAGGTAAGTTGTATAGGCCAAAAGATAATGCCTAAGCTTCTGGGCGACCCAGGTTAAAGCGCAACATGTTCTTTCCAAAAGAGTGTATTTGGCCTCATAAGTGGTGAACTTTTTGCTCAAATAATATATTGCTTGTTCTCTTTTGCCTGTGACATCATGTTGACCCAGAACACAACCAAAGAAACTATCCATTACTAACAGATATAAAAATAGAGGCCTACCAGGTTTCGGCGGGACCAAAACAGGGGGATTTGACAAATATTCCTTGATCTTATCAAAAGCTTCTTGGCACTCATCTGTCCACTTGATAGCGGCGTTCTTTTTCAACAACTTAAATATAGGCTCACATGTGGTTGTAAGCTGCGCGATGAACCTGCTGATGTAATTCAACCTCCCGAGTAAACTCATGACTTCTGTTTTGTTCTTCGGGGGAGGCAGCTCTCGAATGGTCTTTATCTTGGAGGGATCTAACTCAATGCCTCTTCGACTAACTATAAAACCCAAAAGCTTCCCAGAAGGAACTCCAAATGCACATTTGGCTGGATTGAGTTTGAGGTTGTACCTTCGTAGCCTTTCAAAGAACTTTTTCAAGTCTTGCACATGGTCAGCTTGTGTTCTCGACTTAATGATCACATCATCAACATACACTTCAATCTTTTTTGTGCATCATGTCATGGAACATGGTAGTCATGGCTCTCATGTAAGTTGCCCTTGCATTCTTCAAACCGAATGGCATGACCCTATAACAATAAGTTCCCCATGGAGTTGTGAAGGCGGTCTTTTTTGCATCTTCTTCATCCATCAGAATTTGGTGATATCCGGCATAATAATCCACAAAAGATTGGATCTCATGTTTAGCACAATTATCAACAAGGATATGAATGTTGGGTAAGGGAAAGTTGTCCTTTGGACTTGCTTTGTTTAAATCCCTATAGTCAACACAAACTCTGATTTTCCCATCTTTCTTTGGCACTGGCACAACATTTGCTAACCATGTAGTGTATCGGACGACCCTGATCATATTTGCACTTAGTTGCTTCGTGATTTCTTCTTTAATCTTATCACTCATGTCTGTCTTAAACTTCCTTTGTTTTTGCTGGATTGGTGGAAAATTAGGATATGTGGGAAGCTTATGGACCACTAAATCGGCACTCAAACCCGGCATGTCATCATATGACCAAGAAAATACATCTCTGTACTCAAACAAAACTTGAATTATGGCATCTCTCATCTTTTGTTCAGTATGAATGATTATTTTTGTTTCTCTAGTTTCTTCAGGACTTCCCAGGTTAATTGCCTCAGTTTCATTTAAGTTAGGCTTAGGCTTATTCTCAAATTGATCCAATTCCCTTTTTATTTCTCTAAAAGCCTCATCTTCGTCATACTCAACTTCTTGATTCATTATTTCGAGATCAAACAACTTTTTAAGATCTGGGCATGAATTCCGCGTGCATGTTATGTATTTAAAGCCAGCATTATCGAAACTGAAAATGATAAGAAATTAACAAAAATTAGGGAAAAATAAAAAGATAGAATTTTACTATGAAAATAGAACTTCATTTCATTGAATTTGAAAGGATAGAAGGGTTAACATCACAGCAAAGCAATTAAACTAAAATATCTGGATTACAACCCTTAAAATAATCCAAATACAGAAAAAATAACAAAACAGGCTACCAAGACTCCTTCCTGATGGGAAGAGGAGTTGCTTCCCAGTTGCTGAGCGAGGTATCTGGACCAATCAGTTGAACACTTGCACGGCTAGGGCCCTCCCCAACTTGAACCATATTGATCTCATAGAACATCTCCTTGAGACCCTGGCAAACTCCGTCAATGCCATCCTGAGTAGACGGATTTTGGACTTCTTCAAATTGTGGCTTGACAAAAGAGTAGGCAATGTGAGGGATTGGTTTGGACAGATTCCAACCATTCTTTTTGCGGGCCTTGCCTCTGTCTATGTCAGCTGATGTTGGTTTAAAGCCCAAGCCAAAGGTAATTTTCTTCGAAAATGGAGAAATGGGGTTCACAATTCCTTGCAGAGAGGATCCCAATCCTTTTCCTGGTTCATAGCCGTTCCTCAACATCAGCGAAGCTACCATCAAAGATGTGGCTGAAAGACGGGGATGCAGAATTGGTGTTCCTTCTTCCACTTGGTCCACCTCAATCACCTCAAATGCTTGATATATGATGGATTCACATCCTTCCTTGGCCTCGATATATGGAATGGATGGGTCTTTATAGACGGATGAGTCGTCCTCCCCATGAACAATAATTTCTTGCCCGTCACACTCAAATTTGACCATTTGATGTAGGGTGGATGGTACAGCTCTGGCCATATGGATCCACGGCCTTCCCAAAAGAAAATTATAGGAAGTTTCCATATCTAACACTTGAAAGACAATGTTAAAATCAACCGGGCCGATTGTCATGGTGAGTTCGATTTCCCCAATAGTGTCTCTTTTTGAACCATCAAAAGCTCTGATGCTGACATTACTGGTTCGAATTCTGTTAGTGTCAATGTTCAGCTGTTGTAGAGTAGAAAGAGGACACATATCTACACTTGATCCTCCGTCAATCATGACTCCTTTTACGTAGTGCCCTTCACATTTGACCATAAGATGCAAAGCTCTATTGTGGCCAGCCCCTTCCTCAGGCAAATCATCATCGCTGAAAGTAATTCTATTTACTTCAAAGAATCTTTCAGCCATTTTTTCTAGCTGATTCACCGTTGTCTTTTCTGAGACATATGCCTCGTTCAGAGTTTTGATCAACACACGACGATGCTCTTCTGAATGCAAAAGTAGAGATAACAAAGATATCTGAGCAGGAGTTTTCCTTAGTTGGTCAATGATTGAGTAGTCTTGCATTTTCATCTTCTTAAGGAATTCCTCCGCTTCTTTTTTTGTAACGGGTTCTTTCACTGGCAAGTGACTTTCCCTGGATTGCTTAGCGTTTCTCAATTCCTCTGGTGAATAACACCTTCCAGAGTGGGTCAAGCCCCCCATTTCACCTCTTTCTTCAACTATCTCTTTTCCTTTGTATGTCATGACAGTCTTGTTATAATTCCAAGGAATAGCTTTTGTGTTTGTCACTAGGAGTTGTGCAACAGGTCGGATCACGACTGGCTCTGTTATATTCCTCAAACCATTATTCGGAATAATCTTTTAAATGCCTCCGGGGATGTAAAGTTTTGTCCCACCCAATTGGACCTCAAACTTTTTTGTGCTTCTAGGAACATAGAGAATCGTTTTTTCAGAACCTGCCAAGTTCAAACTAGAACTCGCACCTTTCACAATCAACGATGCCAATTGCGGCGGGCTCACTATCACTTTTGGTTCTGGCCCTATGGTTTTAACAACCATCTCTGTCTTGCCAGGCTTCTTATAATCCTGATCATCATAAATCATCCCACTAAAATGTGTATTATCATGAGTTGGGAGCGGATTGTTTGTGATATTAGGAGTATCCTCATTGTTTGTTACCACAATTGCCTTTGCTTCAATCAAATTTTCAATGGCTTTCTTTAATGTCCAGCAGTTTTCAGTACTATGACCTTGGGTGTTAGAGTGATACTCACATCTTGCATTTGAGTCAAAACCTTTTGAATTTGGGTTCACATAACGCAGCATAATAGGTTCAATCAACTTCAACTGCATCAACTTTCGAAATAGGCTTGTATACGATTCTCCAATTGGGGTGAACTCTTTCTTTGGCTCCTGTTCTCTCACATATTCTTTCGGGGACGAGGATTATATGGTGCCTGAAAATTTGGCCGGAGTTGACGGGAGCCTTGTGGAATCGGTGCCCGCCATTGTTGGTGATTGGGAGGCCTAGCATAAGCATGAGCATTAAACACTGTGTATTGTTGCAGGGGAACTGAGTATCGGGGACCTTGAGGCGGATAATAATGTTGAGTAGAATTGGATTGTCCTTGTTGGAATTGCACGTAAGAAGGAGCTATTCCTCTTTGAACTCCCCCGAATCCAGATGCCATCATGGATCCTTCCTCCTTCTTTTTCCGATATCCGAAACTGCCTGACATACTTTGCATTGCTTGTGTGGTCGCCTTTAGGGCTGCATGACTCACAATTTTGCCTGACTTCAAGCCATTCTCAACTATTTCACCAATCTTAATCGCCTCAGCAAAAGGTTTACCGATGGCGGCCAACATGTAATGGAGGTAATCAGGATCCTGAGCTTGGAGAAAATAGTCAATCATTTCTGCCTCTTTCATTGGTGGTTTTACCCTAGCAGCCTGCTCTCTCCACTTGATTGCATATTCTCTGAAGCTTTCTGTTGTTTTCTTCTTTATATTGACGAGAGAGGAGCGATCTGGCACTATATCAATATTGTACTGAAACTGTTGGACAAAATCTTGAGCCATGTCATTCCAAACGTGCCAGTGAGAGATGTCTTGATCTATGAACCACTCTGAAGCAATTCCTGTCAAACTTTCCCCAAAATAAGCTATGAGCAATTCTTCTTTGCCTCCTGCTCCCCTTAATTGGTTACAATACCTCTTCAAATGGGCAACGGGATCACCATGCCCATCATACTTGTCAAACTTGGGGGTCTTGAAGCCGGGTGGCAAATGAACATGGGAAAATATGCATAGATTGTTAAACGAAACACTCTTGTGACCCCCCAAACCCTGTATGTTTCTCATGGTTTGTTCCAAGCTCTTCATTTTTCTGGTCATTTCCTCTTGTTCCATATTCTTTTCGGACTTTTCGATCTCAATTGGGAACACGTTATGAGGAGTATGCTTGTATGAATCTGGAACCTTGAAAGTCAGTTCTGGAGAGTAATGTTGGGCATCATGAGCATCCAGTTGTGGATCATTATTGGACTTTTGAGCAAGAGCCGGTTGAGGGACAGTGAAAGTATGGACAATGGGTATAGTAGGTGGGTCATTTCTGAGAGGTGCGATTGGAGGACGTGGAATGGGGGTACTGGGGATAGTGGGAAGGTTAATGCTCGGATTGAATCCCGGTTGGTACAATGGGTTACTTGTTATGGAGATAGGCACTTGAGTGGCAACTGACACATTATGAAGATTATCCGAAGGCCCTATGAGTAGTGAGGGCAGTGCTTGTCCATTCACCCAGGCTTGGTACATCTCTGCCAATTGTTGCTTCAACACTCTAACTTCTTCAACTAGTCCTGAACCTTGTTCAACCAATTGTCCATGGACATCATCATTATCTGACTCATTCTCATTGTTGTTTTCCATTCTACTTTTTCCTTTTGATCTCGTGTTGTAAGGGCGAGTCGCCAGTTTAAACCACAAACCAACCACCTCTGTTTTACTTTATCTTTTAAAATGACAATCAACAAACGTGTTAGAGTTAGGCATTTTGCAGATATTAATCACACATTATATGCCATGCACCTAATGCCATTTTTATTTCTAAAATGATCTTGGAAGGCTTTATGCTTCATCCCGGCTTATTGATTTATTGGTTTATTTTCATCTTGAATTTAACGCTTTTTTTTTCATCATTTGTTTTTTAGATTAATTATGGTTATGATCGCATCCGATGAGGATTGCCTACGTATCATGACGCTGCATGAATCAGACCATTACGTAGTTCAGGGATACCGGGAACAAAGTACATAAGCTAAATTTTTTAAAAGAAGACTTCTTAAAGGAGAAAGAAAATATTTTTCTTTGAATTTTGGAAGAAAGACTTTTAAAGAAGGAAAAAACACATTTTTGGATTTTGATTTGCAATTTTTTTTTTTTTTTTTATTATTATTATTTTTTTCCGAATGAAAGACTTCAGAAAAAAAAAGATTTTTTTTTTTGAATTTAATGATTTTTTTTTGAATTTTCTAAGGGAAAAATTCTAAGAAGGAATTAAGAAAAGGAAAAATATTTTTGGATTTTTTAAAAATTGGGGGCCGGAACCGATGAGGTTTGCCTACGTATCTCATATCCGGTGAGAATCAGACCCGCGTAGTTCGTAAATATTTCAGGAATAGGATGACACTTTTCTTTTTGAAAAATTCAGGATTTTTTTGGGGTAAATACTGAGATTTTCGAAAATCGGGTAAATTTTCTCCCTCATATTTTTTTCTTTCTGGTTTTCCCTCAATATTTTTATATTTTTATTTTATTTTAGAAACCGGTCAACATGCACAAACCAAATCAAACATAATGCACAAGTAGCACATAAGATGCATCAGGATGGTCTTGTAATTTCGTGTACACCTGTCCTAGACGGACCCAACCCCTGTGTTGAGTCCCCAAAGTCAAATGCATATGATGCAAACAAACATTCCTACTAGGGATCCGGCATGAGGCTATGTTATTCTAGGTTTAAATCCTAAGGGGAGTGTTTTAGACCTGGCTTGCCCAAGCGGACAGCTCGAGCCGAGGTGGGGGTAACGTACCGGGAGCACGAAAGTCTACCCGGCCTAGTTACTGACCCAGCCTCGTTCTAATTGGTATGACTTCTAACAAAAAAGTGGGCCACGCGCACGTGTGCACCATAAATTCATAAGACTCAAAAGGGAGGCGTAAGAAGATAATTTAATACAGTTCAAATAATATCAAAGCGGTAAATAAGCGACAATTAGCACATTAGACCCAAAAATACATTAATAACATCAAATCAATAAAGCCAAGTATAAATCATCTTATAAGCTCGAATTCTGAACCCCGAACTAGAAGTTCTGGGTTCTTGTGTCCCCAACAGAGTCGCCAGAGCTGTCACACCTCTTTTTTGACACGCAACCCTATTACGGGGCTAAGTTAAAAGAGTTTTTCCAATTAAAGTGACATTTTGAAAAGGGGTTCTTTATTATTTAGAGTCACCACTTAGAATTGAGTTTAAGTGTTCCAAGTCACCTTTTATTTGAATCCCTTATCAAACGGAAACTTTGACTCTTTATTTATGGTCTACGAAAACAGAAGACTGAGTAAGGAATTCTGTTGACCGAGGGAAAGGTGTAAGGCATCCCTCGAGTCCTGTGGTTCTAGCACAGTCGCTTTTTTTTTAGTTACGTAAGGCTTAAATCAATCATTGGCTATGCTTGTATATTACTGGTTGTGATGTGTCTATTATCACTTAATTAATTATTGTATTTTATTAATTGTGTTTACCAAGATGCGGTATGCACACAAGGTATTTCTTTGAACTTAGATGTTAAACCAAGGTACGGAATGTACACATGGTCAAAACATAATTATTTTAAATTTTAAAAGAATCAAGACGCGAGAATGCGCACATGATCCTCCAATTTAAATCTTAAAAGGCCTAAACTCCAGTTACTATCATAACAACTTAATTACTCTAATGTTATTCTTGACTATATCCAAAGATCCACACAGCAACCCATTTATTTAGCAAATTTGAGTCTTGACCCGAACCACTGTAACATTATGTGAAAGAGTTCATGCACCTAATGACATCCTTTGTAACAAACGTATATTCATTATCTCATCTAAAATTATTTCCTTCTATTCCAATTACTAAATAAGCTATAGAGCAATATTCTATCCCAAACACATTAAATTAAATAGTTCCAATTTATCTTTAAGCAAATATCACAACCTAAAATATATGAAACAGAAAACTTCATAAAAACAGATAAATTATTCACAATGGCTACAAAAGGCATGATTAACACAAAGACATGAAAATGTTAAAGAATTTTAAAGAAAATACTTTTTCCATAATGTTTATCCAACAAATAAAATAGTGTAAATACAAATGGTAACATTGAAAAATGGACAAAACTTAGCAGTGACAGAAATCACTCGGCACATAATTTTTTTTATTATTTTTTTTTTTTTTATTTCAGTTTTCCATTTAACCTAAGGCCTACTCTATCAAATGGCTTGTGTATGTTTCATAGTAAATTCAACTTGTACTTATTTCATTGAACATCATAAACAGAAACTTAACCAACCATCTAAATAAGTAAACTTCCCTAAACTTCTTATTTAGATATTATAATAAAATAATACTTTATCTCCTAACAAGAGAAATATGTAATCCAGAACAATGAATTAATCACTTATTAGAGAAAAATTAAGGCATCTTCATGCTTAAAAACAAACAATAAATATGAAACCAAAATACTCATTTAAACATTGACAAAAGTGTAATATTAACATAGAATAAAGTAAAGAACAAGGAAAAGAACCTTTATTGACAAAGTGAAAGAAAACAGAATCTTCCGAGCAAACAGAGTTTCAACAGAAAAATTACTAAAACACGACCAAAGAACTCCGAAGGACGACCTCGACTCGTCGCTGACTGATGAGGAGTAAGGATGATGAAGTATCTATCGGAATTTCTTCTTTTTCGGTGTTGCGGCTCTGTCCTTTTAGCTTTTACTAGCTACCAGTTGTTTTATTTTTCCCAAAAAAAGAATTCCTCCCCTCTCCCCCCTCTTTTTTTACTGTGAGGAAAATGATCTTTTATAACAAAGTTGGTTGGATCGTTGGCTTGATTATGTACGTGAGATTGGATATGAAGGTTAGAGTTAGTAGTTTTAGGGATAAGGAGCAGTGGAGGGGATCATGGGGTAATAGAGGGAAGAGGACGTGAGGAGTGCTGAGGAAAAGTGACAGTTTTGCAAAATTGGGGTAGTTGGCTAAATTAAAAATCTGATTTTTTGTCTCTTTTGGCGTTAACTTCACTTTATTTTTTATTATTTTTATTTTTTTTTTAGAAAATAAATTAAATATATAGATAAGAAGATTAACCAACATTTCTTACAATATAGGAAAACTAAATATTTACATGTTCTTTAAATGATACTAAGAAAAATATTATAACTTATTAAAATTTTAATTAAAAGAAACCATATATATATATATATATATATATATATATATATATATATATATATATATATATATATATATATATATATATATATATATATATATATATATATATATTAATTAATTTTTTTTAAGCAATTAAATTTATACTCTAAGAATGTGACTATTTTTGTAGTTTTTTTTATTTATTTAAATAAAGCCTATTAAGAGTAAGACAAAAGTTTAAAATATTAAGATTAGACCTAAAAGAGATATTTACAATAAAATAGTATAGAATTTAGGTGTGGTCAAAAATTAGTTGTTCACACCAGTTCTTGGGGAATGTTTAAGATTTAAATAATTTCTTTACTTAATTGCTTTATTAATTATTATTGGAATTGGTTAGTGGTTAACTGGCTTACCTAGCGGATTGGGTTAGGTGCCATCACGACTAGCTGGATTTTGGATTGTAACAAGGTGGTATTAGAGCTCTAGGTTCATAGGTTCTACAATTCATGAGCAAGTGTCTAGTTGAGTCATGCGAATCGGTATGATGACGTCCATACCTATCTTTGAGAGGCTACATGACATTTAGGATATACTTCCCATCTTTCTTTCCTTATCGTACGACATTGATTCAGCTTGAAGTGTAACTATTTGAATTCCTTCTACGCAATCATATGCACATGTGAACGCTCAGTATCGGCTGTGCTCCGGCGGCTTATGATTCCATGATTGAGGTGCGAGATGTGATTTTGGTGTGTTGATGATGGGCCAGTCTGGAGGACTTGAGGCCGGGTTCTGACGGTAGCTTGAGCACGGAGATTTCAATTGTGTGAGCATGTGCTTTCGGGACTCATATGTTCAGTAATGTCCCTACGAGTGGAATTTGTGGCTCAATGAGCGGTGGAATGGCTTTGTGATGAGTATGATATAACTGCGGAATGTGTTAAGACAATTTGAATGTGACGAGAAGTGTTTCCTTGAAATATAAAGGAAAGGCCATTGGGTGCTTGATATTTCGTTTTGATGTGACGTACAATTTCGAGTGTGAATGTTTTGAAGGATCTTTCATGTTGTTAAATTTTGGGACAAATTATATTTTCATGTATGGTTAATGAGTTGGACTCAGAAAGATTAAGTGATCTCATAGTAATTTTAACTACGAAAGGGTATGGCAAGATACCGATTTAAGGTTAAGCAGGTGGGTTATCCTATGCGGAATAATCTACGTAGGTGTGTTCCTTATAATGTGAATAGAGAGTTTCTTTTCGTCCAGCGGGGTGTATGTGATGAGATTTGAATTGAATCTGGTTGAGAAAGTTGACTTGAGTGTTAAGAGAATGAATGCAATCTTAGCGGATGATTGAGGTATTTTTCGGTTGGCATTGTATGAGCTTGAGACAATTTTTCATTGTTCAGACTACAGTATTATGGCAGTATAAAGTATGGGTATTGTGAATTATGGAGTGTTTTAATTTATGGCTTTGAGCCAAGTGGGGGAGCCTGCTGTTGACAATTTGATTTCATGGTTATGTGTTAAATTTTAATTTTGGTCTGAGACATACTTGTAGATTAGTTATGACTTGCAGAGGTTGAGTTTGAGAATGACTCGAGTAAGGAAATTTCTGGATATGGGTTATGGCACATTAGTAGTATATGAAAATCATGGGAATCATAAAATAATTGAGTGGTTATTCGCGAAGGATGTAGTGTACACAAAGTATGAATTTGATCGGTGGTATTAAGGCAGGATTACTTCTTTGGGTGTTGTTGTGCTAGTGGGGCACATGTCTTTCAGCCCATTTGGGGCGGTGCAATTTAGATTTGAGTGAAGTGGATGACTCTCGAGAATGGTTCTAATGGATTCAATATTTATATATAGCGATTGGAAATTTTCAAGATGTGTATATGGCTAGAAACTGAGAGTTATATTGGATAGTGTCGAGACTTGCAGTAATTATGTATGACTATGGATTCTATATTTTAGAATAAGAAAAGGGAAGAAGAGCAATTTTCAATTCACATAAGGTCTTTCGGAGTGGATGTCTCGGTTGCGGTGCTTTTAGGGTACTTAAGAGGGAATTCAGCGGCTTATGGGCCTTAGGGCATTGTGATTTTATACTAGGGTCTCTTGTGTGGTAAATTTTGGTTAAGGATCGTGGTGTTCCAGCAAGGAGAAGTATCAATTTGAAGGCAATTTGGAAGTGACTTGGAGAGATAGGATAGCGTGGTAGTAGGTTGGATCAGCACAGTAACGAGTATAATCGTCTCTTTGGGTACTTATGATGTGGCTAGTCTCCACAGGTGTTTTGTGGCAATGCTATTGGGTTTTGGCGACCTGCGTGGCTGGGGTGAGTTAGAGAGATTCAGTTCTGATAGCTCGATTGTGTGCAAATGGGTTTCAAAGAGTTCTCAATGGTTTTTATCACGGTTTGAGGAGTATATTTCCTACTGATGTGAGGAATATGTTGCGTATTGAGATTTTTTCCGGGATGAGATCAAATAGAAGATTTTTGACTGATCGGGTATGTATTCTTTTTGTGACTCTGAGTTGATTATTAGATTCTCGTACTCTTCATAAGATGGCATGGTAGACGCGGTGTATTGTGTTGGATTGAGATTTGCATGTGCAAGGTCACACTTTAGTTTTGAAGGGAAGGACATAAATTCTTAGGCAGCATGGATGGTTTCAGATAACTAGGTAAATGATATTACTAATCGGTATGACCTGATAGGAGTATACATTTCAGAAGGGGCAATGTGTTTTGATTTATGGATACTTCATTGGTATTGCGGCGCTCTCCTGGTTGATCGACTGCTGATATTCAAATTTTGCTATGTGGAACGAAAGAATTTTAGAAGTATTCCTCATGGGATGATCATGTATGAGAGATGTGTTATACATTCTAGCGGTGAGTTGGGATCAGATATGGGGTTCGTGTGTTCTATGGATTTGGAGACCGGGAGTTCTCAAGAGCAGGTTGTTTTCATGGTTGTGGACTGCGAAGTCTTGACCGAAGCTAGCGAGACGATAATATGTGTTATGATTCAGTCATTGTGGACTTTCGGAGGGTTATTTATTGTGATGACCCAAAATGTCATCTTTAAATTTAATAATTAATTTTGTGTTCTAAGACCTCAAAAAGTACTATTTATCATTACTCGACTTGCGTGTGCAGTCCGTAAAAATTTTTCGGAACGCTTTTAGGTGAAAAATGAATTAAAATGTGAATTAGAGCTTTAAAACTCAACTGAGTTGACTTTGGTCAACATTTTGAGCAAACGGACTCGGATCGGTATTTTGATAATTTTGGTAGGTCTGTATCGTGATTTGGGACTTAGGCGTATGCCCGGAATCAAATTCTGAGGTTCCTAGCCCGAGATATGGAATTTTAATGAAAAATTAAAAGTTTAAGTTCAAATAGTGACCGGATGTCAAATTATGTGCAAACGACCCCGGAATAGAATTTTGATGATTCCAACAGCTCCGTATGGTGATTTTGGACTTAGGAGCGTGATCGGAATTTTATTTGGAAGTCCGTAGTAGAATTAGGCTTGAAATGCCGAAAGTTGAATTTTTGGGAAGTTTGACCGAGAGGTTGACATTTTGATATCGGGGTCGAAATCCGATTCTGAAAATTTTCATAGCTCAGTTATGTCATTTATGACTTGTGTGCAAAATTTGAAGTCATTCCGAATTGATTTGATGTGTTTCGACACAAGATATAGAATTTTAAAGTTCAAAGTTCATTGATTTTGATTTGAGGTGCGATTCGTCGTTTTGATGTTGTTTGATGTAGTTTGAAGCCTCGACTAAGTTCGTATGGTATTTTGGGACATGTTGGAATAATTGGTTAAGGTCCCGAGGGTCTCGGGTGGATTTCGGAAGGTAAACGGAATGGATTTCCGACAAAGTGCTGGAAATTTCTGTTTGCAAAAATGTCGTGTGTGGATCCAAGTTTGGAAGCTTATATCTCGCAATATATAAGGAATCAGAAAATGTACAAAACATGAAAGTTGTAGTCGTTGGATTATAGGTTCCAGAAAGTTAAACAATGCATTATTTGTACATTTGTACAGAAAGTTATGATGGATTGAAAGAAGGCTGGTAGAGCAGTTTTGCCAGAAATTTCGCCAGAAATTCTGATGCATACAGCTAACTTTGGGAGCTTATATCTCGCAATCCATAAGGAATCCGAATAATTACAAAACATGAAAGTTGTAGTCGGTGGATTCTAGTTTCCAGAAAGTTAAACCATTTATCATTTGGACATTTGTACATAAAGTTATGATCAATTGAAGTAATACTGGTAGAGCTATTTCTGGTAGACTTTTAGTGACGAAAAATGGACTTTTAGTGATGGATTGGCAGAAACATAAGGACCAAAAATGCTCATTTCATTCATTTCGTTTTGGATTTTTGGAGCATGGGTTTTGGGCGATTTTTGGGCGATTTTCACGGGAAAACATTGGGGTAAGTGTTCCTTATCCTATATTGATTATATTTCATGATTCCATACTCATTTACATTATGAATCCGTGAATTTATGGAAAAAATCAAGATTTTTGTAAAATCTTCCAAAAACGAAAATTTAAGATTTGGAGGTCGAGTTGTTATCGGATTTTGGTAAAATTGGTATGGGTGGACTCGTAATTGAATGGGTTGTCGGATTTTATAAGTTTCGCCGGATTCTGAGATGTGGGCCCCACGGGCAAATTTTGAGCTTAATTTCGGATTTTAATGAAAATGTAATATTTTCTTATGAAATTGATTACTATAATTTTTTTTGACTGTATCGAATTAATTATGACTAGATACGAGTCGATCGGAGTCGGAAATTCAAGGAAAAAGCATAATATGTGGTTAAATTGGAGCAAGTCGAGGTAAGTGACTTGTTTAACCTTATGTGGGGGAAATTTTTCTAGGATTGGTATTGATGTTATTATTGAAATATGTTGAAAGTCGTGTGCACGAGGTGACGAGTGTGTACACGGGCTAAATTGCGAAAGATTATATTTTTAAATTGTGTAGATCACTGTTGCGCATTTATTAAATTATTTTATCTTGTTATATTCTTCATCATTGATATGAGATATATACTTCAAATTTGTTTGATCTTCTCTTACTCATTATTTTACCTGTTTAGTTGAAACTTGATTTCTTTTATTCTGTGCATTATTTGAAGATTGATTTTCTTTAAATTAAATATTATTAATATGAAGTATTTGACATTTTTAAACTTGATATTGAAGCAACGTAGTAAAGATTTTGAAATATTATTTTCCTAAATTATTTACTCCTGAATATTTTTACATTCATTGTGAGGGAGCCGTGAGCTCTTTATTGTGGAAAACTATTATTGATGATTTATTTTGGCATGAGCCGTGAGCTCTTTATTGTGGAAAAATAATTGAATTATTTTGGCAAGTTAAATTATTTGAGCACTTGAGGTGTAAATTGTGATATATTGTGATATTGATACGCATGCGGTGGTATAAGGTCTGGGTGTTGAAATGCATGCGGTGAGATAAGGGTGGCTTGATACGCGTGGCTAGTAGGGGAACTACTAGAAGTCATGCGGTATGATAAGGATGGCTAAAACGCGGGATGCTATTTCGGAAAAAATATTTTCTTTAAATAAATTGTGAAGGCTCCCGCGGTGATATAAGGAAATGAGATATTCTGAATTTATTTATGATTTGGGACTACGAGGCGGTACCTCGGGAGTGCCCTTGTTGATATTGATTTATGGCCGTAGTTGCCTTTGATCATTATTGTGATTTTCATAAAGTTGAAGAAAATTCTGTTTTGATTTCCACGAGATATTATTTGTAATTATTTGGTGTCATTAAATGTGACATAATATTTAATTCATTTTCAATGTCATTTTATTTTACTACATTGATAAACATTTTACCATGCCATTATTATATTCCAGTAGGGCCTCACCTGACCTCGTCACTACTCTACCGAGGTTAGGCTTGGCACTTACTGGGTACCGCTGTGGTGTACTCATACTACGCTTCTGCACATCTTTTTGTGCAGATCCAGGTACATTTTACCAGCCTAGACGTCAGTGAGTTACCTGCGCACGGAGACTTCGAGGTATATTTGCCAGCGTCCGCAGACTCCGGAGTCCCCTTCTATCATTTTATGTTGCTTCCTTATATTGTATTTAGACCTTTACATATAGAGACATTGAGAATAGATTCTTAGAAGCTTGTGACTTATTTCTACCGGGTTTTGGGAGTTGAAATTATTTGAATTGTAGTTTATTTATTTCAGATATTTATTATTATTCCGCATTGTATGGCTTACCTAGTCTTAGAGATTAGGTGCCATCACGACATCCTACAGAGGGAATTTGGGGTCGTGACAAGTTGGTATCAGAGCACTAGGTTCATAGGTGTTATGAGTCACAAGCAGGTTTAGTAGAGTCTTGCGGATCGGTACGGAGACGTCTGTACTTATCTTCGAGAGGCTATGGAACTATTAGGAAATATTCACTTCTTTGACTCCTTATCGTGCGACATTGATTTAGCTTGAAACATATATCTTATATTCCTTTGTATCCACTCGTGTATG
Organism: Nicotiana tomentosiformis; assembly: GCF_000390325.3. Lineage (NCBI taxonomy): Eukaryota > Viridiplantae > Streptophyta > Magnoliopsida > Solanales > Solanaceae > Nicotiana > Nicotiana tomentosiformis. The sequence continues at coordinate 21,157,426 of NC_090819.1, forward strand.
ACATTGTGCACTCAGTATCAGTTGTTTGTCGATGGTTCGTAATGCCGTATATGGACTATGAGGGAGCCAGAGATGCTCACACATTGCCTCAACGTGTGGCTCCGACTGAAGATGCGGACGTATTGAGAGATCACCTAGTGAATCATGTGGGGGTGCAACGGACGTTGGCGTCTGGTTAATTTATACAAGCTGTGAAGGTTATTATTGAGGACCATTGGACGTTGTGACATATGACTTAGCGCCGAGTGGGGGGAGTCCACTACCAATGAGTGGATTGCGGGATCATGTATTATATCAGTTTTGGCCTGAAATGTATATATGTGGTACTGAAAGGTTCCCTAAAATTTACACATGTTTAAGGCCTGAGATTTCGTAGAGGATAAGGTTGGGACTTGCGGTATGTACGCCTCCTTAATAATCCTATACTTCAATATCAAAGGAGTTATAGAAACAACTCTAAATTTGTAGAAGGTCTACTCAGCGTGGACGTCATTATTGCGGATTTTGGGGTGCTTCGGAGTAAATGCACTTGTTGACGAGAGTCTGGACTGTGTGGTTCATGATAAGATTTGTCTGTATGGAGCTCTACTTTTGTGATCGTTGTGTATAAATAGGGGTAAGGGTTACCCCAAAGAAGAGTCGAAGAATATGTTAAGAAATTGGTCAACTCAACAGTGTAGAGTCAGTATAACAAAAGAAGAAATTCGCCTTGGGAGAGATAATTCTCCACCGGTGTTCGTGGAAAGCCTATGAAGAGAGCAGACCAGCCAATGCAACACCACCCACTTGGCTCAGTTCTCAAAAACGCTTTTGAAAGAGTTTGTTTTCTGGACTCTCCGTAATGCGTGGCGCATAGGGTTTGAACGGTTGCGTTATGTCACTATTGATGATGTCAGAATATGCCATCAAGTTCAATAAGTTAGCCCGTCATACTCCTACTTTACTTCCTACAGCCAGAGGGTAAGTCCATAGACTCATTAAAGGACTAAATTATGATCGTAAAATTTTGTACGACTCGGGAGCTACAAGCTGATACTTCATTTCTGCTAGTTGTACAAATTGCCAAGATATTAGAATATGTTCGGGGTGGAAAAAAAAAGAAGGGGAAACTAAGGAGACCAAGACGTCTCATGGTTCTGGGGGATTCAGTGGATTCTACTCTGCAAGTATAAATCATTATGGCGGGGGCTCAGGCAGTCGTCCATCCCAGTCCACACATCAGATTACTCGGGGTGCTCTAGTAAGTTCTTTTAATGCACCACCGACATGAGTTCCTACAATAGTTATTCTAGTTATCTGGCACAAACTCAATATGAGCAGCCTAACCCGCAAAGGGGTTATTATGAATACGGTGATACTGGAATATTAGGAGAAAAAATTTCCCAAACTTGGGAGAGACTTATTTCATTAAATCACTCAGGCTACGTGCCCCAATGCAGTTACTACACCACCCACACGACCAGTTAGGGGTGGAGGACAGACGGGTAAAAGGCGTCCTAGAGGTGAAGACCCAGCCATTGATATATTTCTTTTATGGTATGGCGGAGGTCGCTACATCAGTTGATGTCGTTACAGGTACGACTTTGATATAATATAAAGGAATGATTTCCTAAAGTTGATTCGGTTCTCAATATCGAAACGAGTCTTCCTATTGTGCTCCACTTATGAGTGAGCTTCATAATTCTATAATTTACTTATGTGTTTACCCCTGTTGGGAGATTTTATGGAGATAACTACACCTATCATTTCGTGTTGGTCACTAATAAGAGCTGCGAGGCTAAATGTGGCTTTCTGTTACTCATTTCGGTAAATTTTGATGTAAATTTCGAATAATTAATTGCAAATTATGAATTATATGCCCTACTAGTGTGGGGTTCATTATGTGTTGTGATTTGGTGTAACCGAAATTATTTAAAAGGAGAAAATAGAAATTTGCAATTGGCACGATGTGCATATTACTTGTGATTCAGAACTGAGGACGAGATCCTCACATTTTTATATAAATTGATATGTTTAAACCGGGCTACGAGCTGCGGTGGAAGTTATAAAAGGACGAGATCCTTGTGAGGAAAATTCTTGTGTTTAAGTTCTCCCTTGTTAAATTAAATTTGTACTATAGTACTAATAGGGAGTCATGCCGATTAGGCTTATTTGAAAATTCTTATATGAAATTCTCTGTGCATAGTTGTCAAATTCGTGTGGTAATTATTAATTTTTAACCTACGAGGTAGGTGCCCGCCTAGGTGGCATTAAATGTGACTCGTTAATTTGGGTAAATAATTTTGAGGTCTTCATGCCTCGTGTCTCGTTATCAGTATTGTGAAAGTTTGAAATGAGATTTTCGTTAACATGAAGTTAATTGATGATTCGGTAATTGATTATAAACAACTATTAAGACCAGATTGACCTAGAAGGGTGCTCCATTCAGATGGACCGAGGAATGTGAGGAAAGCTTCCAAAAGCTCAAGACAGCTTTGACTACAGCCCTAGTATTGGTATTACCTATAGGTACAGGATCTTATACTGTGTATTGTGATGCGTCACGTATTGGTCTCGGCGCAGTGTTGATGCAAGACGGTAGGGTGATTGTTTACGCGTCTAGACAGTTAAAGGTAAAAAAAAAAAAAAAAAAAACTGTCCACGACCTTGAGTTAGCAGCTATTGTTCGTGCCTTGAAGAATTTGGCTCCATTATTTGTACAGTGTCCATTGTGAGGTCTACACCGATCACCGAAATATACAATATCTGTTTAAACAGAAGGATCTTAATTTGCAGCAGCGGAGATGGTTGGAGTTACTTAAGGATTATTATATCACCATTCTTTATCATCTTGGGAAGGCCAATGTAGTGGCCGATGCCTTGAGTCATAAGGCGGAGAGTTTGGGCAGCTTAGCATATTTACTGGTAGCAGAGAGGCCTCTAGCGTTGGGTGTTCAGGCCTTGGCCAACCAGTTTGTTAGACTGGATGTTTCCGAGTCGTGCCGAGTTTTGCTTGTGTGGTTTCTCAGTCTTCTCTTTATGACCGTTTCATGGAACGTCAGTATGATGACCCCCATCGGCTTGTCTTTAAGGACACAGTTCAGCACGACGATACCAAGGAAGTCACAATTGGAGATGAAGATGTATTACAGATGCAGGGCAGGCTATGTGTGCCTAATATAGATGGTTTTCGTGAATTGATTCTCCAGGAGGCTCACAGTTTGCGGTACTCCATACATTCGGGTGCTGCGAAGATGTAGCAGGACTTGAGGCAACATTATTGGTGGAGGAAGATGAAGAAAGACATAGTGGAGTATGTAGCTCGGTGTCTAAATTGTCAACAAGTGAAATATGAGCATCAACGACCTAGTGGATTGCTTCAGAAGTTAGTGATTCCAGAATGGAAATGGGAGAGGATCACTATGGATTTCGTTGTTGGGCTCTCACGGACACGGAGGAAGTTCAATGCAGTTTGGGTGATTATGGATAGATTGACTAAGTCAGCTCATTTTATTCCTGTGATTACTACTTACTCTTCAGAGCAGCTGGCTCAGGTATATATTCGCGAGATTGTCAGACTTTATGGTGTACCGGTATCCATCATCTCTGACCGGGGTACTCAGTTTACCTCACGATTTTGGAGGGCTTTACATAGAGGGTTAGGTACTCATGTGGAGTTGAGTACAACATTTCACCCTCAGACGGACGGGCAGTCCGAACGCACTATTCAAATACTAGAGGATATACTTTGTGCGTGTGTGATAGGTGCTTGGGATCAGTTCTTACCACTTGCGTAGCTTGCTTATAACAACAGTTGTCAGTAAAGCATTCAGATGGCTCCGTATGAGGCCTTGTATGGTAGGTTGTGCTAGTCCCCAGTGGGTTGGTTCGAACCGGGCGAGGCTAGGCTATTGGGTACAGACTTGGTTCAGGATGCCTTGGAAAAGGTTAAGTTGATTCAGGATCGACTTCGTACAGCCCAATCTAGACAGAAGAGTTATGCGGATCGAAAGGTTCGTGATGTTGCATTCATGGTTGGTGAGCGGGTATTGCTCCGAGTTTCGCCTATAAAGGGTGTGATAAGGTTCGTGAAGAAGGGCAAGTTGAGCCCTAGGTATATTTGGCCTTTAGAGATTCTTGAAAGAGTTGGAGAGGTGGCTTACAGACTTACGCTACCACCTAGTCTCTCTGCAGTTCATCCGGTATTCCATGTTTCTATGCTTCGAAAATATCACGGGGATCCGTCTCATGTGTTAGACTTCAGTTCGGTTCAGTTGGACAAGGATCTATCTTATATTGAGGAACCAGTGGCTATTTTAGATAGACAGGTTCAAAAGTTGAGGTCAAAGAACATTGCTTCCGTGAAGGTTTAGTGGAGGGGTCATCCGGTCGAGGAGGCGACTTGGGAGACCGAGCATGATATACGTAGCCGTTATCCACACTTATTCACAAGATCAGGTACTTTTTCTAACTCCGTTCGAGGACGAACGTTTGTTTTAGAGGTGGAGAATGTGATGACCCAAAATGTCATCTTTAAATTTAATAATTAATTTTGTGTTCTAAGACCTCGAAAAGTAATATTTATCATTACTCGACTTGCGTGTGCAGTCCGTAAAAATTTTCCAGAAAGTTTTTAGGTGAAAAATGAATTAAAATGTGAATTAGAGCTTTAAAACTCAACTAAGTTGACTTTGGTCAATATTTTGAGCAAACGGACTCGGATCGGTGTTTTGATAATTTTGTAGGTCTGTATCGTGATTTGGGACTTAGGCGTATGCCCGGAATCAAATTCCGAGGTTCCTAGCCCGAGATATGGAATTTTAATAAAAAATTAAAAGTTTAAGTTCAAATAGTGACCGGATGTCAAATTATGTGCAAATGACCCCGGAATAGAATTTTGATGATTCCAACAGCTCCGTATGGTGATTTTGGACTTAGGAGCGTGATCGTAATTTTATTTGGAAGTCCGTAGTAGAATTAGGCTTGAAATGCCGAAAGTTGAATTTTTGGGAAGTTTGACCGAGAGGTTCACTTTTTGATATAGGGGTCGAAATCCGATTCTGAAAATTTTCATAGCTCAGTTATGTCATTTATGACTTGTGTGCAAAATTTGAAGTCATTCCGAATTGATTTGATGTGTTTCGACACAAGATATAGAATTTGAAAGTTCAAAGTTCATTGATTTTGATTTGAGGTGCGATTCGTCGTTTTGATGTTGTTTGATGTAGTTTGAAGCCTCGACTAAGTTCGTATGGTATTTTGGGACATGTTGGAATAATTGGTTAAGGTCCCGAGGGTCTCGGGTGGATTTCGGAAGATAAACGGAATGGATTTCCGACAAAGTGCTGGAAATTTCTGTTTGCAAAAATTTCTGTTGCAGAAATGTTGTGTGTGGATCCAAGTTTGGAAGCTTATATCTCGCAATGTATAAGGAATCAGAAAATGTACAAAACATGAAAGTTGTAGTCGTTGGATTATAGGTTCCAGAAAGTTAAACTATGCATTATTTGTACATTTGTACAGAAAGTTATGATGGATTGAAAGAAGGCTGGTAGAGCAGTTTCGCCAGAAATTTCGCCAGAAATTCTGATGCATACAGCTAACTTTGGGAGCTTATATCTCGCAATCCATAAGGAATCCGAATAATTACAAAACATGAAAGTTGTAGTCGGTGGATTCTAGTTTCCAGAAAGTTAAACCATTTATCATTTGGACATTTGTACATAAAGTTATGATCAATTCAAGTAATACTGGTAGAGCTATTTCTGGTAGACTTTTAGTGACGAAAAATGGACTTTTAGTGATGGATTGGCAGAAACATAAGGACCAAAAATGCTCATTTCATTCATTTCGTTTTGGATTTTTGGAGCATGGGTTTTGGGCGATTTTTGGGCGATTTTCACGAGAAAACATTGGGGTAAGTGTTCCTTATCCTATATTGATTATATTTCATGATTCCATACTCATTTACATTATGAATCCGTGAATTTATGGAAGAAATCAAGATTTTTGTAAAATCTTCCAAAAACGAAAATTTAAGATTTGGAGGTCGAGTTGTTATCGGATTTTGGTAAAATTGGTATGGGTGGACTCGTAATTGAATGGGTTGTCGGATTTTATAAGTTTCGCCGGATTCTGAGATGTGGGCCCCACGGGCAAATTTTGAGCTAATTTCGGATTTTAATGAAAATGTAATATTTTCTTATGAAATTGATTACTATAATTTTTTTTGACTGTATCGAATTAATTATGACTAGATACGAGTCGATCGGAGTCGGAAATTCAAGGAAAAAGCATAATATGTGGTTAAATTGGAGCAAGTCGAGGTAAGTGACTTGTCTAACCTTATGTGGGGGAAATTTTCCTAGGATTGGTATTGATGTTATTATTGAAATATGTTGAAAGTCGTGTGCACGAGGTGACGAGTGTGTACACGAGCTAAATTGCGAAAGATTATATTTTTAAATTGTGTAGATCACTGTTGCGCATTTATTAAATTATTTTATCTTGTTATATTCTTCATCATTGATCTGAGATATATACTTCAAATTTGTTTGATCTTCTCTTACTAATTATTTTACCTGTTTAGTTGAAACTTGGTTTCTTTTATTCTGTGCATTATTTGAAGATTGATTTTCTTTAAATTAAATATTATTAATATGAAGTATTTGACATTTTTAAACTTGATATTGAAGCAACGTAATAAAGATTTTGAAATATTATTTTCCTAAATTATTTACTCCTAAATATTTTTACATTCATTGTGAGGGAGCCGTGAGCTCTTTATTGTGAAAAACTATTATTGATGATTTATTTTGGCATGAGCCGTGAGCTCTTTATTGTGGAAAAATATTATTGTTGAATTATTTTGGCAAGTTAAATTATTTGAGCACTTGAGGTGTAAATTGTGATATATTGTGATATTGATACGCATGCGGTGGTATAAGGTCTGGGTGTTGAAACGCATGCGGTGAGATAAGGGTGGCTTGATACGCGTGGCTAGTAGGGGAACTATTAGAAGTCATGCGGTGTGATAAGGGTGGCTAAAACGCGGGATGCTATTTCGGAAAAATATTTTCTTTAAATAAATTGTGAAGGCTCCCGCGGTGATATAAGGAAATGAGATATTCTGAATTTATTTATGATTTGGGACTACGAGGCGGTACCTCGGGAGTGCCCTTGTTGATATTGATTTATGGCCGTAGTTGCCTTTGATTATTATTGTGATTTTCATAAAGTTGAAGGAAATTCTGTTTTGATTTCCACGAGATATTATTTGCAATTATTTGGTGTCATTAAATGTGACATACTATTTGATTCATTTTCAATGTCATTTTATTTTACTACATTGATAAACATTTTACCATGCCATTATTATATTCCAGTAGGGCCTCACCTGACCTCGTCACTACTCTACCGAGGTTAGGCTTGGCACTTACTGGGTATCGTTGTAGTGTACTCATACTACGCTTCTGCACATCTTTTTGTGCAGATCCAGGTACATTTTACCAGCCTAGACGTCAGTGAGTTACCTGCGCACAGAGACTTCGAGGTATATTTGCCAGCGTCCGCAGAGTCTGGAGTCCCCTTCTATCATTTTATGTTGCTTCCTTATATTTTATTTAGACCTTGACATTTAGAGACATTGAGAATAAATTCTTAGAAGCTTGTGACTTATTTCTACCGGGTTTTGGGAGTTGAAATTGTTTGAATTGTAGTTTATTTATTTCAGATATTTATTATTATTCCGCATTGTATGGCTTACCTAGTCTTAGAGACTAGGTGCCATCACGACATCCTACAGAGGGAATTTGGGGTCGTGACATTTATCCATGTGTGGGTGCACGGAGTTGATTTGCGGGTCCATTGATAGGCCCAATTAGGATGTGTATTCTACACCGAACCGGATTGGTTGGCTCCATACTGCCGTTGTTGGTTGTATGCACCCATGGTGTAGTTCTATCGGCGCCTTATAGCGGAATTTGCGTGAGAATAGTATTTGGGTGATGCATGAGTGGTTGCTCATTGGTTATGTTCTTTCGGGTTTGTGTGGCATTCTGTCATTTGCTTCTCCATAGTTATGGTAATGCACTTTGAGTACTTGATATCATATTGTGTGTGGTTATTGATTTTGAGCATGGTGGATGAGGTATTCCATATGGATCAGTGTTTGGATGGGGTCGCGCATTGCGGCAGAGTTATGATCCTTTGTGTTAGATTCGTGTGTTATGGTTTTATGGTGTGTGATGGGTTCTTAGCATTGCGTTGGGGTGGTACCCGTCGAGCTTGCGGGACAGTTCTTTTGTTTGAGTCATTTTCGTGATTGAGTACAATTGGAATGTTGCTTATTGGTGCACGGATAGCACGGGTTGTGGCTTTAGATAGTATTGGTGTGGTATGTCAGTAGAGTAGCAGATATTTGATAAGATGAAGTCATCAGATCTAGGATGGGTGCTATCAGATTTGATTGTGGTATATTTGGAAGGATAATATCAAAAGTCGGCTTAGAAATTTGCTATTGTTCTTGTTGAAGGAGAGGGAGCTCCACGACTGGTGGATCTGATGAATGGTTATGAGTTTCTGCCTGTTTCTTTCATCATTGGTAGCATAAGAAGGTTTTAGAATGGAGTCTTGTTTGATATGAGGTTTATTACCGGCATTGAATTGTTTTGAGCAACTACTGTGATTAGAAAGCATTGCTTCAAGCATTTGAGCTATGTGGTATTTAAGTTATGGTTACAACTTTTGGTACAACTTTTTCAGACTTATATAGTGTGTAAGTTGCGGGATTCTGATCTTGCAAGAAATTCCGGATGTTGGAAATTTGATTTTAAGGCTTGTGGGCTAGGTTAGATTAAGAAATTTCAGTTATATGGTGTTATCAGACCTATATGGGATAGGGTGACGTGGGGTTACCCCCAGGTACCTGCGTGGTAAGATAGAATAGTGATTTGGTGACTTGTAAATAACTCTTGGCATGTTCGAGGACGAACGTATATCTAAGTGGAGGAGGATGTAATGACCCGGCCTGTCGTTTCGAGTATTACAGCCATGTTTCCCCATTTACTGCTCACTTCATGCTTTGAAGTTGTTGTACGACTTGTAGGAGTAATTGGTTCGGGCCCAGAAGGATTTCAGAGTGAAATGAGACACTTGGTCTCATAATTAAAAACTTAAGTTGGAAAAGTTGGCCGGATGTTGACTCATGTGTAAATGACCTTGGATTTGAATTATGATGATTCCAATAGCTCCGTATGGTTATTTTGGACTTAGGAGCATGTCCGGAAAATTATTTGGAGGTCTGTAGTGGAATTAGACTTGAAATGGCGAAAGTTGAATTTTTGAGAAGTTTGACCGGGGGGTTGACTTTTTGATATCGGGGTCGGAATCTGATTCTGGAAATTAGAATAGCTCCGTTAGGATATTTATGACTTGAGTGCAAAATTTGAAGTCATTCCAGATTGATTTGCTATGTTTCGGCACGAGTTATTGAATTTGAAAGTTCAAAGTTCATAGATTTTGAATTGAGGTGCCATTCGTCATTTTGCTGTTCTTCGATGTGATTTGAGGCCTCGAGTAGGTCTGTGGTATGTTGTAGGACTTGTTGGTATATTTGGTTGAAGTCCTGGGGGCCTCAGGTGAGTTCCGGATGATTAACGGATCAAAAATTGGAGTTGTGAGGTTGCTGAAGCTGTAACCCCTCTGGTTTGATCGCACCTACGAGGGTCTTCGCCGCAGGTGCGATGCCGTAGGTGCGGCAGTTCGAGCGATGGGATTTCTGCACCTGCGATTGCGCAGATGCGGGGATGGATTCATAGAAGCAAAAAATGGTGAAGAAGCCGGGCAGCGCAAGTGCGACATTGTTTTCGCAGAAGCGGGTGTGCGGGTGGGAGCCCAGGCTCCGTAGGTGCGAAACGCCTGGGCAAAACCCTTTAAGTTTGAGGGTTCATGATTTTTCACCCATTTTTGAATTTTGGAGCATGGTTTAGGCGATTTTTGGAGTAACTTTCATCACAAGGATTGGGGTAAGTGTTCTACACTTGGTTTTGATCTTATTCCATGAATCTACCTTCGTTTTGGTAATTGGATTGCGAATTTTAAAGAAGAAATTGGGGGTTTTGGCCTAAAGTTTCATAATATGAATTTATGAGTTTTGAACATCGAACTGGAGTCGGATTTGAGTGGAACTAGTATGGTTGGACTCATAATTGAATGTGTTGTTGGATTTTGTAAATTTTGTCGGGTTCCGAGGTGCGGGCCCGAGTTGGGCTTTTGGTTGATTTTGGGCTTTTGATTCAAGATTTGATATTTTTCGACCGGGATTGGTTCCTTTAGCATTGTTTGATGTATTTGAGTTGTTTTTGGTTAGTTTCGAGCCGTTCGGAGGTCGGAACGCGCAGGATGGCATCTTTGGAGCATCGCTTGGCTTCCTCGGTATTAGTATTGGCTTGTTCGAGGTAAGTAACTCTTCTAATCTTAGTGCTGAGGGTATGAAACCCGAAAATACGTGTTATGCAATTAGTATTGAGGAGACGCACATGCTAGGTGACGGGCGTATGGGCGTGCACTGTGTGAATTGAGGCTCTGTTGTTTCCATGACATTGTATAGTGGTCCTACATTGTTGATATCCGTGTTTTCACCATGTGATAAAGTAGTTAAGCTGTCAATCATGCTAGATATCATGTTTAGGCATTATGTCGATACTGTTTGGACCCATAGTGGTCATTTTTTACTGTCATCTCACTAATTTCAATGATATTTCATACTCAGTCATATTCATGCATTCATACCATATCTCAGTTATTATTTATTGATACATCATATCATTGTTGTCGAGCTAGTTTCATGACACTGTGATTTCGTGAGTGAGACTGGAGAGATTGATGACTGAGTGAGGCCGAGAGCCTAAGTGAGAGTGATATTTTAGGATCGGGCTGCACGCCGCAACGTGTTATATTGATTACATTTTATAGTATCGGGTTGTACACCGCAACGATATATTGATTACATTTTATGGGATCGGGCTGCATGTTGCAGTGATATATTGATTACATTCTATGGGATCGTGTTGCACACTGCAATGATATAGTTCTTGGATGAAAGGAGCCCCTCCGGAGTCTACACACCCCAGTGAGCGCAGTCGACTATAATTATGGATCGGGCTACACGCCGTAGCGGGTATTGTACAACGCTGAGTGATTGAGTGTGCTGAGCATAGTGAGATAGAATGCGAGACAGTGAGAATGAGTACTTGGAGAGTGTGAGTACATGAGCTCATCATCGAGATGCATTGCATTTGACATGTGTACTTGAGATACATGCATGGAGGTGCATTTCCTTCAGCTACCCAGTTTTGGGGACATATGATTTTACCTGTATCTTGACATGTAGGCATAGGCATAGAGAAGTACTTTCCTCATGCTATCTGAAAATGAGACATCTTACTATTTGTTGAAAGGAGTTTTGGGAAAAATCATAGTTTTCAAACTTACTCGTATTTTGGCTTTTTCGGTAAAAGATTTGGATTTTCACTAAGATACTTGAAAGGAATGCCTATTTTTATGGAACTGTGAACGAACTGAGCCTTTTATTTTTGAGATACTCTTTTGTTACATATACTATGCTGTTATAAACTTTTGTGGAATATTAGTGTTGGACTCGACTTTTTTTGTTAGCTAGTCACTAATTTCAACCTAAGGTTAGGTTTGTTACTTATTGAGTACATAGGGTCGGTTGTACTCATACTACACTTCTGCACCTTGCGTGCAGATGTTGGCTACGGATGCTGCTATGTTTGATGAGAGCTGGATTTGAAGATGTACCTGCGTCCCGGTGGTAGCTGTCTCTCGTTTGTGGTAGCCTTAGATCTATAAAAATTCTGTTTATGTACTTTTCAAACAAACGATGTATTTATTTCATTTCAGCTTTGTAAATTCTATTCTTAGAAGCTCATGATTTGTACTACCAGTTCTTGGGGAATGTATAAGATTCAGATAATTTTTTTACTTAATTGCTTTATTAATTGTTATTAGAATTGGTTAGTGGTTAACTGGCTTACCTAGCGGGTTGGGTTAGGTGCCATCACAACTATCTGGAGTTTGGGTCATGACAGGCTCGTCCTAGAGGTGGAGGCCAGTCAGGTGGAGCTCCTGCTAGGTTCTATGTCTTTCCAGCCATACCAGATGCAGTAGCCTCAGACGTCGTGATCACATGCATTATTTCTGTTTGCAGTAGGGATTCTTTGGTACTATTTGATCCAGGGTCTACATATTCATATATTTCATCTTTTTTGGTCATTGTTTGGTGTTTCTCGTGAGTCCTTAGGTGCTCTTTTATATGTGTCCACGCCAGTAGGTAATTCTGTTATTGTGGATCAGATTTACCGATCCTGTATTGTGACTTTCTGTGGTTATGAGACCAGAGCTGAACTTTTATTGCCCGATATGACCGACTTTGAGATCATCCTAGGCATAGATTGGTTGTCTCCGTACCATGCCATTCTTGATTTCCACATCAAGACTGTTACCTTGGTGATGCCAGAGTTGCCCATATTGGAGTGGAGGGGTTCATCAATCAGTACATCTAGCCGGGTTATTTCTTTCTTGAAAGCTTGACATATGGTTGAGAAGGGTTATTTGGCTTATCTGTCTTATGTTCGAGATACTGCTGCAGAGACTCCCACGATTGATTCAGTGCCCGTGGTGCGGGAGTTCTCCGATGTGATTCCTTCTGATCTACCAGGCATGCCACCAGATCATGATATTAATTTCTGTATTGATTTGGCACAAGGTACCCATCCTATCTCTATTACACCATACCGCATGGCTCCAAAAGAGCTGAAGGAGTTGAAAGAACAGTTTGAGGAGTTGCTAGAAAAGGGGTTTGTTAGGCCCCAGTGTGTCTCCTTGGGGTGCACTAGTGTTGTTTGTGAAAAAGAAGGATGTGATTATGCGGACGTGCATTGGTTACCGCCAATTGAACAAAGTTATCATTAAGATTAAGTACCCGTTGCCGAGTATTGATGATATGTTTGACCAATTGGACGATGCGAGGGTGTTCTCTAAGATTGACTTGAGATCTTGGTATCATTAGCTAAAGATTCGTACTTCAGATATTCCAAACACGGCTTTCCTAACTAGATATGGCCATTATGAGTTTCTAGTGATGTCCTTCGCTTGACTAATGCCCCGGCGGCATTTATGGATTTGATGAACCGAGTGTTCAGGACATATATTGACTCATTTGTTATTGTCTTCATTGATGACATATTGATCTACTACAATAGTGTGGAGGAGCACGAGCAACATTTGAGAGTTGTGCTTCAGACCTTGTGGGAATAGAAACTATATTCTACATTCTCCAAGTGCAAGTTCTAGTTAGATTCTATGGCATTCTTGGGCATGTTGTGTCAGATGAGGGTATTAAGGTGGATCTCAGGAAGATTGAGGCAGTCAAGAGTTGGCCTCGTCCTACCACATCGACCGATATAAGGAGCTTCTTGGGGTTAGTAGGTTATTATCGTCGGTTCATGGATGGCTTCCCATCTATAACTGTACCTTTGACCAGATGCCAGAAGGGTGCTCTGTTCCGATGGTCCGATGAATGCGAAGCGAGCTTTCAGAAGCTCAAGACCGTATTGACTACAACACTGAAGTTAGTGTTGCCTTCCGGTTCAGGGATATATACTGTGTATTGTGACGCTTTACACGTTGGCCTGGGTTGTGTATTGTGACACTTCACACGGTGGTGTGGGTTGTGTATTGATGCAGGAGGGGCGAGTTATTGCATATGCTTCATGTCATTTGAAGCCCCACAAGAAGAATTACCCCATACATGCTTTGGAGTTGGCCGCGATAGTTCATGCCCTCGAGATCTGGAGGCATTATGTTTAAGGGGTGTCCTATGAGGTTTACACTGATCATCATAGCTTGCAGCATTTGTTTAAGCAAAGGGATCTCAATTTGAGGCAGCATAGGTGGCTTGAGTTACTGAAGGACTATGATATTAATATCCTTTATCATTCGGGCAAGGCGAATGTGGTTGCGGATGCCTTGAGCAGAAAGGCCAGAAGTATGGGTAGTTTGGCATTCATTTCAGCGGAGGAGAGGCCACCGGCTTTGGACATTCAATCCTTGGCTAACAGACTTGTGAGGTTGGATATTTCATAGCCCAGTCGAGTTCTTTCATGTGTTGTGGCTCAGTCTTCATTATTTGCGTGGATCAATGCTCGTCAGTACGATGATATGAATTTCCTGGTTCTTAGGGAGACAGTACTACAAGGTGGTGCTAAGGAAGTTACTATCGGTGAGGATGGTGTTCTACGACTCCAGGGTCGTTGATGTGTTCCTAGTGTTGATGGATTGAGGGAGAAGATTCTAGACGAGGCACACAGTTCTTGGTATTCTATTCATCCAGGTGCTACGAAGATGCATCGCGACATGAGGCAGCATTATTAGTTGTGACGGATGAAAAAGGACATAGTTGAGTATATAACGAGATGCCTAAATTGCCAGTAGGTTAAGTATGAGCACCAGAGGCCAGGTGGCCTACTTCAGCAGATGGTTATACCGGAGTGGAAATGGGAGCGCATCACTGCGGATTTCTTAGCTGGGTTGTGGTGGACGTTGAGGAAGTTTGATAGCATTTGGGTCATTATTGATAGGCTGACCAAGTCTACATACTATCCAGTGTTGACTATGTACTCGTCGGAGAGGTTAACCCAGATTTACATTCAGGAGATTGTCTGGTTGCACGGTGTGCATGTTTCCATCATTTCAGATAGAGGCCCTCAGTTTAGATTGAATTTTCGGAGAGAAATACAGAGTGAGTTGGGTACTTGGGTAGAGCTCAGCATAGGCTTTCATCCGTAGACCGACGGGCAGGCGGAGCGGATAGTTCAGATTTTAGAGGGTATGCTCAGAGCATGTGTGATTGACTTCGGAAGGCAGTGGGATTGATTCCTGCCTTTGGCCAAGTTTTCTTATAACAACATCTATCAGTCCAGCATCGAGATGGCTTCATTTAAGGCTTTATATGGTCGGCGATGTCATTCGCCCATCAGATGGTTTGAGTCCAGCGAGGCTAGGTTATATGGCACTAATTTAGTGAAGTATACCTTGGAGAAGGTAAAATTGATTCAGGAGCAACTTCGCACAGCACAGTCTAGACATAAGAGTTGCGCAAATCAGAAGGTGTGTGATTTATCATTTATGGCTGGCGAGAAGGTTCTCTTGAAAGTCTCGTCGATGAAGGGAATCATGAGGTTCGGGAAGAAGGGCAAGTTGAGCCAAAGGTTTATTGGCCCATTTGAGGTGTTGAGGCGAGTTGGGGAGGTTTCCTATGAGCTTGCTTTACCTCCCAGTCTATCGGGAGTTCATCCGGTTTTCCACGTGTCCATGATCCCAAAATATCATGTCGACAGGTCGCATATGTTAGACTACAACATAGTTCAGCTAGATGAGAAATTGGGTTATGAGGAGGAGCTAGTTCCCATTGTTGACAAGCAGGTTCACTAGTTGAGGTCTAATAAGATTTCTGTGGTAAAGGTCCAGTGAACGGGTCAACCAGTCGAGGAGAAAACTTGGAAGACCGAGGAGGACATGCGGAGAAGATATTCACAACTATTCATCACTCAAGGTATGATTCTAAACCCGTTCGAGGACGAATGTTTATTTAATAGGTGGAGAATGTAACGACCTGATCAATCATTTTGCTTTTAGATCCCTGTTTCCCTAATTAAGACTCTTCGTAGGTTCTTTTACTATTTTATGACTTGCGTGGATGTTTTACTTGGGTTTGGAAGGATTCGGGTTGAAATCGGAACACTTGGTTCCTTAATAGTGGCCTAAGATGGACAAGTTTGACTTTAGTCAATGTTTTTAGTAAACGACCTCAGAACCAGGATTTGACGATTACAATAGGTTCGTATGATAATTTTGGACTTGGGCGTATGTTCGGATCGGGTTTCGGATGAACCGGGAGCATTTCGGCGCTTAATATTGAAAGTTGGCGCATTGAAGGTTTTCAAGTTCTTTAAATTTTGTTTGGAGTAGACTTTAGTTTTATCGAGGCCCGTTTGGGATTTTGAGCCTGGGAATAGTTCTGTATGGTGATTTATGACTTGTACACAAAATTTGGTGTCATTCTGAGTAGTCTAATTATGATTCGGCGCATTCGGAGTAAGTTGGAAGAACTTGAAGTTCATAATTTGATTCAATTTGTTTATGGGGTGCGATTCTTAGTGTTGATGTTGTTTTACGTGTTATAAGGGTTCGAGTAGGTCCGTTTTATGTTTAATAACTTGTTGGTATGTTTGGACGGCCCTTCGGGGGCTTCGGGTGCTATTCGGACGATGTACAAAACATGTTTGAATTTAGGAGAATTGCTTAAGGCAGCTGGGATCTTGTGCTTTTGCATCTGCGAATAATTTGGCCGCAGGTGCGGCTGGCAAGCTGCAGGTGTGAGCTTTGGACGGACTGAGTCTGCAAGTGCGGGTTTGGGAGCGCAGGTGAGCGACCATAGAAGTGGATATAGCTGAGGGGGAAAGGACACAAGTGTGAGGGCTCGACCGCATCTGCGAAGAAGGCTTCGCAAAAGCGGAGTGGGCCCAGTTGGGTGAGGACTGCATTTGCGATGTAATTGTCGCAAATGCGGAGCCACAGAAGCGGTGAAATTTCCGCAGAAGCAGAAACCGCTAGGGCGAGAAGGGTGCATTTATATCAGGACTTAGGCTTTTTTTCTCTCAATTTCACTTTGGGTGGTCGATTGTGGAGCTCTTGGAGAGGAAGTTTTCACCTATCATCGTAAGGTAAGTAATTACTACTTAATGTGAGTTTAATACACGATATTTGGGTAGAATTTAACATATAAATTATGAAAATTTTAGAATTTAGTTGAAAAACCAAGGTTTTGATAAAAATAAGATTAGAGCACAAAAATAATTATGGAATAGAGTAGAAATTATATACTTGGGATTGTGAGGTTATGGTAACTTTTATTTGCAAAAACATTCGGAATCCGGGCACGTGGGTCTAGGGGTAAATTTTTGGAATCTTCCAATTTGGGTTGGGTAATTACTCTAATAGTTAAATTTTAGACTTTTGAGCATATATTAATTAATTTATACAATATTTGGTTAGTTTTGGATTGCGTGGTACCAATTTGAGGCTTTAGTGTGAATTGTGGACCAGAAAGAGAACTTGAAAATGAGGTAAGTCTCTTGCCTAACCTTGTAAGAGAAAATTATCCTCGTAAGTGCTATAAGTGATTGTTTGCTAATAATTGTGGGTGCTACGTGCGCACGATGTGACGAGACTTTGCAAATAGCTAAAAATAAAAATGCTTATGTTCGAGTAGTTTTAGGACTCTACCATGTATTTCTTGTACTATGTGTACCCAACTTACTAGTTTTATTACTTCAATTATATTTGTAAATTGATAAAGGATTTGTAAAGACTAAGCTTCACTACTTTGACTTTTGGCGGGTTACTTGACTGGGGTGGAAAATATACATTTCTTGAGTATTATTCTTATGTAGTAGTCGTTAATCGGAATTCGTGTAGTATTCTCTCTTCCTGTGGATCGGGCTGAACACCTCGGCAGTAAAATATATACATATATGGTTCGCGTCGGTCGACCCTCGGTAGTGTACACACTATCCTGGATCGGGTCGTACGACCTCGACATAAATCGTGCATGATATTTTTCGGAGTCTGATTATACTTGATATTTCTTTCATGACTTGAGTATTTATAATTACTTGATGGCTCTTATTTGTTGAAGTTAGTATGTGACAGTTGGAGATCCTAACTGATATCTAGTTAAAGAACCATTTATTTATTGTCCATGATTGCGTTATTATTGATGTATTCCAACATGTACCCTTAGTAAGTGTGGATGTCGACCCCTTGTCGCTACTTCTTCGAGGTTAGACTAGATATTACTGGGTACATGTTGTTTATGTTCTCACACTACACTTCTGCACTAATCGTGCAGGATCTGAGGCAGGTGCATCTGATGGTCATACAGGCGCATACCCCCGCTACCCGAAGACTTAGTGGTGAGCTGCTTTCTTTGCCCGTTCTGCAGTGCCCAGAGTCTCTTCCTGTTTTACTTATTTATTTTTGTCTATTTTACTCCAGAAGTAGTATAGGAGGTTTTGTATATTCTACTAGTTTGCTCATGTACTTGTGACACCGGGTTTTAAAAATATTCTAGTAGATGTTATATGGTTTTGAGTATTAAATCCACTATTTTATCTCTTTAGTTAATTTATGCTTTATATTACTACAATCACCTATTAATCATTCTCTTATTAAATAAAACCAATTACTTTTGAAATATTAAAATGAACAATTCATGGATAGTTCACCATTGCCTTACCTAGTGGCGATGTTGGGCGCCATCACGGCATATAGTGGGAATTGGGTCGTGACAACAATGAAAGCATATAATACAAGAATACATGGGCAGGATCAATAAATGTCAAGCTTCATACTCCTGAACTAGTATAAGTGGCATGCTACGGTGCATACTTGTGCGAGTGTAATATTATGATAAGTATGGATTCTAACCACTTATTAATACCTTCTTACTTTACTTTTAGACTGAAAGTGTTGATTTTTGTTCCCAAAACTAATTAAATTATGCAAATGGCAGGAATGTTGTAGAATTAGACTTTAATGAAGAAATCTAACTCAAAAAGTAGTGTTCCGGCTCATAAGCCAAGAAGGAGCACAGTAGGCCAAAAGTGCAAACCACAGAAATAATTCTGCGGCCAAAGAAGAATGTGCGGACCGCAGAATTCTCTCTGCGGCCACATATATGGTGTTGAAGCTCATATGATGGTTGAAGCAAAGTGCGGACCACTCACAAATTGTGCGGCCGCAAAACATGGTTGCACTGACAAGAATTCAAAAAGTTTAGAGAGTGTGCAAAACGACCAAGAGTGAAGCCTTGCCAAAAGTGCAGCCGCAGAAGCCGAAGTGCAGCCGCAAACCAAATTGTGCGGCGACATAATTCCTCAACCTACAGAACCAAGAAACGTGCGGACCGCATATGGAATTGTGCTGCCACAGAACTTTTCGAATGACATTTTTGTCAGCGAATTGTGGGCCACTATAAATAGACTGGAGACACTTTTTAGGGCAAGTTCTATAGTGTTTTTGAGTTGTAGTTGTTGTTTTTTACTACTTTTGGTAACTTGTGACCAATTTGGGTTAAAAACACATTAGTTTATCATTTTAATTTTGTATTATAGATTTAATTAGCGTGTCTTCTTTATTTTCTTCCATTTCTATTATGAGTAGCTAGATATTTTCTAGGGTTGTAACCCAACCCTATTATGTAAATTTTATGGATAATTAATATAATATTTGTTTATGATTGGGTGTTTGTTATTTAGCCTTATTCATGCATTATTTCTAGAATTAATGATTGCAAACATAGATTCATGCCTTTTTTGACTTGGTTCTTACTTAACAAAGAGGGACCTAGTCTAGGAAAAACTTGGCTAACAAGAAATTGGGCTAGTTACGGTTTTGGCTAGCATAATTAATGGCTTTGAACTAGAGATAGGGAAAATCCGACTTGATCTCATATCAACTATTTGACTTGATACCCAAATTGGGCTTGAGAAAGCAAAATTGGACAAAATTCCTCTATGGCCGAGCGGTATTGAGTGGGTAATTTAGAGTTGAGAGCTATAATACATCCTGTTCACTAAAACAAGTGTTAACGTAATTAACGCATTAGGCTAACACCTAGGTGAATGTTACATCCCTAGGCCTTTTACCTATTTGAAAAACAACAAAAACAATTGCTCATTTTCTGGTCTCTTTTCTCTAGTTAGTCATTGCTAGTATAAATTGTGGAAGTAATTTACAACATCCCCTTGTTTGGAAGTATAATTGAGCCATTTCATCTTCGCGTATCAACTGTACACTCTAGCACCCATATTAAGCTCCCTGAGTAAATCGACTCTGACTCATTGTTGAGTACTATTCTTCTAACGACCGTTTCCATTCATTGTTGAGTGTGGATATGGCGTGGATAAATTTTTGGTGCCGTTGCCGATGAGTTTTAACGGTGTCAGCTATATATTTGAGTGCGTTCTTGGAATATCTTCTTTCCCTTCTGTGTTACTATTTGGTTGAAGAAATCATAGGTACAAACATGGCAAATAATGAGCTCGGAAATATGTCTTTGGGGGGTTTGAACGGTGAGGAGGAACAACTCAATGAGGTACCTCAAGTGCCACAAGCTAATCGGAGAGGCTCGGTGCCACAACACAACGTGCACATACCACCCCCACCTCCACCACCTCAACCACAAGTGGCTCATTACAGAATTTTGCCTAACGAAATTTATGCTAGTGCAATAGTCCCTCCCTATATTAGGACGGGCAACTTTCAAATCACCAATGTGATGCTCACTTTGCTTGAGCAACAAGGTTTCTTCACTGGTGCACCAACTCAAAATATTTAGAAACATTTGAAAGGCTTTGTGGATACATGTTGGGGAGCAAGAAAACTAATATTTCCGAGGATGCTTTGAGGCTAAGGCTTTTTCCCTTCTCTCTATGGAGTAAAGCTTTAAATTGGTTGGATCGTTTGCCGAATCTTCAATACACACTTGGGATGAGTTGGCGGCCAAGTTCATTGCTAAGTTTTTCTCCCCCGGACACATGGCTTTGGAGCCCGATTATATCTGGATTCGCACCGGGTAGGGCCCTATTTAGAGGGAAGTGCTCCCTACCAAGGATTTTTCCATACACAGGGCTCGAACTCAAGACCTTTGGTTAAGGGAGGATCAGCCCTATCCACTACACCACAACATTTGGTGGTAATCATGTATTGAATTCAACTTCTTAGTTAGTTATACCAGCTCCATTTGAACCCCAGCTCTTATGCAATAAGATAGAAGTTCAAGATTGATTTTTCATGTACATTAACTGCATTTTCAAGTGTATTTTTGCTAACGTCACCAAAGCATATAGTATGATTTTCAGAAAATTGTTCAATTACAATTGTCATATTTCAACCAAGTACCGCTTTTTTGCATGAGAAACCTTTTCAAGGACTAGGAGTACGTAACGTTTTTCATATGATGTGAAGAGAACTACATATATCTGTTTCACAAAAAAAAATGTTAGATTTTTTTCACGACCCAAAATCCCACCACAGGCGTCGTGATGGCACCTAGTCTCTAAGACTAGGTAAGCCGATTTTTATTATATTTTTGAAGCCATTTTTTTTTGAATTAAATAAGTAACCAAAACTAACAGCGGAAATAATTACAATATACAACCTCCCAAGACTGATAGTACTTAGTCACGAACTCTAACTGAATACATAGAATGATCACGAGAACCGAATATACAATACTGTTTGATTACAAGTTAACAGTACAATGAAATGAAAGGACTCCAAGGAACTGCGACGACCAAGCAGCTCTACCTTGAATCCTTAAGACCCCGCTTTAACTCTGCTCAAGTCTGGTATCTTCAATACCTGGCTCTGCACAAAAATGTGCAGAAGTGTAGAGTGAGCACACCACAACGGTGCCCAGTAAGTATCAAGACTAACCTCAATGGAGTAGAGACGAGGTACAGTTAAGACACTCACTAGTCTAATACCCTGTGCAATATAGCAGTATACAATAGTACTGGAAAATAACTAACAATGATAACAACAACTCAACCAGTGATATCACAACAAGGCAACATAAAACAACCCATGATATGCACAGTAAGACAATAAGATCACCATTTAATATCGCTCAACAATTAATAAATACAATTACACTCAGTTAAATCAAGTTTTTCAATTAAATATCCTTCACATATAATTCTACCAATTAACTCTCTTTCAAATATAATTTTTCTCAATTAATTATCTTTCAAATACAATTCTTTCATATAATACTTTCTAAATAAAAATCCTTCCAAATAAATATTTTGAATATAATTCTTCAATTTAAAAAGTCACCATGTGACACCTCATTTCATAATCATAAAAAAAATACGGATCTCAGCCCATTTTCATATTTTTCATAAATACGGGTCTCAGCCCATTTTTCATATCTCCACGGCACTTCATGCCCATAATTAAATTATTATATTTCCCCGGCACATCGTTCCCTCATTTCATATCTCACTTGCACGGACAACTCACGTGCCAAATATCATTATCATTTTAATCACAGCACCTCGTGCCCACATTTTATATCACAACCACAATTCACATGCCAATATTTTCAATGTATATAAGATCCACATGATCAATTATTTCCACTAAAGTGAGTTTAAAAGTTTTTAAATCAATTAAGAAATCAACAAAGAATTGAATTTATTTTTATAAATCATTTGGGTGAAGAAAATAACTTTGCACTTATATCAAAGCATCAGATAAACTACTGATTTGGTTGTAAAACTATTTAATTTAAAAATATAATAATAATTCCTTTTATTTAAATCAACTCAATCATCAAAAATCAGTAAGAAAACCAGAAATATACTTCTTTAGAATCTCGTGCTAAAAAGCCAAAGTCTACACAATACAACTAGGAGCACAAAACACAAAATAATAAAGTCAACTAGTACACCACGGAAGAAGACAAGAATTTACATATTAAATAAAACCAAATCACCCAAGGCAAGAACATGAATAAAGAACTATCAACAGGGCACTCCCGAGGTACCGCTTCGTAGTCCCAAATCATAAATAAATTCACACTATGTCATTCACTTATATCACCGCGGGAGCCTTCACATTAAATTTTTAAAGAAATTATTTTCCCGAAATAGCATCCCGCGTTTTAGATACCCTTATAACACCGCATGACTTCTAGTAGTTTCCCTACTAGCCACGCGTTTCAAGCCACCCTTATCTCACCGCATGACTTCTAGTAGTTCCCCTACTAGCCACGCGTTTCAAGCCACCCTTATCTCACCGCATGCGTTTTCAACACCCTGACCTTATATCACCGCATGGCTTCTAGTAGTTCCCCTACTAGCCATGCGTTTCAAGCCACCCTTATCTCACCGCATGCGTATCAATATCACAATATTTCACAAGTCGCACCTCAAGTGCCCAAATATCACAGCATTTCACAAATTGCACATCAAGTGCTCAAATCTTATAACATATCACAGATTGCACATCAGGTGCTCAAATCTTTCAACATATCACAAATTGCACATCAAGTGCTCAAATCTTACAACATATCACAGATTGCACATCAGGTGCTCAAATCTTTCAACATATCATAAATTGCACATCAAGTGCCCAAATATTACAACTTGCCATATAAATCAACAATACATTATTTTCTACAATAAGGAGCCCATGGCTCAACCATAATGTGCACAAAAATCTTAATAAAATATCCAAAAATGAACAACTCAACAAAATAATATTTCACATAAAAATCAAGGTGGCAATCATACCAAATCATCATGTAAAAATAATTTCAACAAACAAGGATCTAGGCATGACAAATAGAGGATTTAATAATTGCTAATAATTTCTAATTTGATACATAAAGGCGTATAATAATTTTAATCAATGAAATTTGCACATATAAACCAAGTACGTACCCGTCACCTCGCGTACATGGATTTCAATTACACAAATTGCACATATTACTCAATGCCTGAGAGGTAATTCCCCCACTCGAGGTTAAGCAAGACACTTACCTAGACGAAACTAAGTCAATATTTTAAATGATCTTCGTGAGTGAAGCCACCTTCGGACGGCTCAAATCTGAAATTCACCCCTTAATAATACTACGATGGTCCACCACACTAAACAAATTTCAATCTACAATAATGCAAAACAATTGCACCAATATTAGTAAACAAGTTTTCAGATTTTTGGTCATTTAGGCATTTTATCAAACACCTAGTAGGCATGAATCTCTACATATCTTAACCATAGAATTAGTTCATCCAACTACTACCATTTACCAATAATTTATCCCACCATCATTCTTAAACAATTCATAACTTCCAACATCACATACATGATCATCCATCCGCACCCAACCAACAAAATTCCATCAAATAATTACCTTTCAATCTCTACAATAGTTATGTATTTAAATTGGGAACATATGGCTTCCAATCGCCATACCATAAGTTCTAATACTTAATTGATACTCATATTCCCATAATATATCCATACATGTAAGTCTAAGGGTGTAGGATAACCTTTTTGGAAGAAATCTTGCAAAACCCTCCTTTGAGTTCTTGAAGAAATTTCTTGAAGATCTAAGTATTTTATGTGTAGATTTTATCAATACTAGTGTAGAAATAATGGAATTTCACATCAAGATAATGGAGATTGCTTACCTTGAAGAAGAGAGGAGTTGGTGGTCTTGAGAGAGTGGAGAAGAGCTCCAAAATTCGTCCAAATAAAGTGGGAAAAATGAACCCCGAAATTGTATCTATAGGCCCAGATTTTTGGGTTTCGGATGCTGCCCCGGATGCTATGGCAGCACTTCACTGCCAGCACCTTTTTCGGATGCGGCTCTGGATGCTTCACATCCGCAGTCTCCTCTGCCAGCCTTTGGTAATTTGGTCATAACTTCTTGTAGAAATGTCCAAATGACGAACGGTTTGAAGCGTTAGAAACTAGACTCGAAGATCTTTTATTTGATAGGTTGTGCATCACATAACACCTCATATATATGTAGATAATTTCGTTCTAAGTTAGGTCTTATGCCGAAACATAACAAATCGATCCGGAATGACCTCAAATTTTGCACACAAGTCGTAAATGACATAATGAAGCTATTCAAATTTCCGGAATTGAAGTCCAAGCCCGATACATCAAGGTCAACTCTCAGTCGACATTTTTCTTAAAATCTTCCATTTTTCAACTTTCGCCAAAATGCGTCGAATTCTCCTACGGACTTCCAAATCCAAATCCGGACATACGTCTAAGTCTAAAATCTCCATACGAAGCTATTGACACTATAAAAATCCCATTCCGGAGTCGTTGTGCTCAAAAGTCAAACTCCGGTCAACTCTTTTCAACTTAAGGCTTCTAACATGGAATTTATTCTTTCGAACTAATCCCGAAACACTTGAAAATTAAAACCGATGATTCACACGCGTCATAATACATCATATGAAACTATTCAAGACTTCAAATAGTTGGAAGGAGCGTAAATGTTCAAAATAATAAGTCGGGTCATTACATTCTCCACCTCTTAAACAAACGTTCGTCCTCGAACGTGCTAAGACTTATTCGAAGGTTACCAATTTGATGATTTTACTTTTACACATATATTCGCGGTTGATTCCACGTTACCGCATTCGAGATAAGCCCGACAACACCATCTCAATTGGTTCCTTTTATCCATATTTGTAAACTGTAAGATCAATTTCTTACACTCCATCATTACAAAAGGTCTATTTTTTTTTTCAACAACACACGGTATTAGTCTCAACTGGCTATAGCAACTCGTGCCTACGCACACTTTAATTTTCTTGATAGTGTTCAAGTACTTCAAAACTTTTTCTGTGGTGTTACATTCTTCCCCGCTTAGGATCATTCGCCCTCGAACACATAACATAACTTACCTCTTCCTTTGCAAATCCTAATCCTCCAAATTTTACTAACTCCCAAATTTTTCAAAAATTTTGGTAGAGTATCCCCTGTAATTGGGCCTATCCACCTGCTAGAGTAACAGCAAAACAACTCCTAACAACACATCCACAACCCAACAAAATACCACAAGGTATATATCAATAACACCAATCTCAGCATCACAAGCACTGCATTATCATAATGATATCAGGACATGAAGCACATCATATGTGTGCTCATCACCACATCTCTGGTCTTTAAAAGTTATTCATAATTAATTCCAGCATCATCAATTAATCTCATATTAACCATTACCTCATTTTGAATTTTTACAACACTGACAATATAATGTGAGGCATGAAGACCTCATGATTACTTACTCGGATTAATGAGTCACATTTAACGCCACCTGGCCACTGATCTCATAGGTTAAAACTCAATATTTACAACACAAAAATGGCTGAATATGCACAGAAAATATACAAGAACTATCAGATAAGCCTAACAGGCATGACTCCCTATTAATATTATGGTACAAATTAAATTTCCCACAGGGAAAATTTTAAACTCATAAATATATCACCACAAGGACCTCGTCCTTATATAACTTCCTCCGCGGCTTGTTGCCCGGTTTAAATATTTCACATCATATATAAAATGCGAGGATCTCGTCCTCAACTCTGAATCACAAGTATTTTTCACATTGTGCCAACTGAAATTTCAATTTCCTTTCTTTCTTCTTTTCAATATATTTCATAAACAGTTTTCATAACACATAATGAACCCTCATACCGGTAGGGCGTATAATTCATAAATATTGGAATCAATTATTCCGAAACACATTAAACCCACTGTAATGAATAATAAAAATTACTTTTGGACTTATAGCCCTCAATGGTGTACAAAATTAATGACAGACACGGGCTCACATCTTCAAATCTCCCAACAGGGATAAACATAGAAGTGGGTCACAAAAATTACTAAGCTCACCCATAAGCGGAGCATAATAGGAGGTCTCACCTCAATATTCAGAACCGAATCAAATTAAAGGAAAATATCCTTTTTAACTGAATCAGGATCATAACTGTAACAACACCATCTGGTGTATCGACCTCAGCCAAATCATGTCGATTATATCAACGGGTCGGGCCTCCACCTCTTAGGCGCCCACTACCCGCCTGTCCTCCACCTCTAAACTGACTGTGCACGTGGAGTATTAACTGTAATAAAGCTCGTAGCTTGAGTGCTCTGATTAAATCCACACCTCCCAAGTATGGATAATCTCCCATGATATGCCTAGTATCACCACACTCATAACAACCCCTCTGAGGTCGC
The DNA here is from genome assembly GCF_000390325.3 of Nicotiana tomentosiformis. Taxonomy (NCBI): domain Eukaryota; kingdom Viridiplantae; phylum Streptophyta; class Magnoliopsida; order Solanales; family Solanaceae; genus Nicotiana; species Nicotiana tomentosiformis. Next base: position 21,184,333 of record NC_090819.1, read on the forward strand.
GGCTGCTCATACTGAGTCTGTGCCGGATAACTGGAATAACCACTGTAAGAATCTCGCGTCGGTGGTGCATCGTAAGATCTTACTGACTCACTCTGATTAATATGATGTGCGGACTGAGCTGGCCGACTGCTCGAGACTCCGCTATAATGGGTCCTAGCTGGAGAGTAAATTCCAATGAATCCTCCAGATCTTCGAGACCTTTTGGCCTCCTTAGACTCCCTTTCCTCGCCTAAAACAGTCTCAATCTTTCTTGCAATCTCCACTACTTGTTGAAATGGAGTATCAGTTTGTAATTCTCGAGCCATGCATATTTTAATATCATATTCGAGCCCCTCAATGAATCTGCGGACCCACTCTCTGATTGTAGGAACTAAGATAGGTGCATGACGGGCTAACTCACTGAACCTGATAGCATATTCTGACACTGTCATAGTGCCCTGACATAACAGTTCAAACTCTGTGTGCCACACATCTCGGAGAGTCGGGGGAACAAATTCTTTCAAGAACATTTCCAAAAATTGAGCCCAAGTTGGTGGTGTGGCATCGGCTGATATACCTTCTTCGTAGATTTGCCTCCACCTATACGCTACGCCTAACAGTTGAAATGTAGTAAAGGCAACTCCGCTCACCTCCAGAATAACCATGGTGCGGAGAATACAGTGACAATTTTCTAGAAATTCTTGGGCATCCTGTGTATCTGTACCACTAAACGTTGGTGGATCGTATTTCTTAAACCTTTCAAGTTGATGCCTCGGGCCTGACCTCAGGACGAACCGGAATAACAGGTTGTACCGGTATTATACCCGAAATCTGACCAACGTGAACTTGTTGCTCTGGAGTTGTGGTAGGAGTCTGAGCTACTCCCCCAATCTACGAAATATTCAGTGTAACAGAAATTAATCTCGCCCGAGTTAATGTACCAAACATACTCAGGAACTGTGCTAAAGTCTCCTGAAGTTCGGGGTAACAATAGGTGCTTTTGGTACCTGTCCCCCAACTGGAGCTACTAATGGCTCCTCAATTGTTGCTCTGATAGGTGCTCCAGTAGCAGCACGTGCCCTTCCTCGACCTCTACCTCGGCCTCTAACTCAGCCCCGGCCTCTTGCAGCCCTAGCAGTATATGCAAATGCTTGTTCAGCTAACCCGATAGCACATGTCCTCACCATCTGTGAGAGAATAGAGATACAAGGGCACGAATTCCGAATTCAACAAATTCCGCAGGATAGGAATGAAAGAAATGGAAATTTCCTAACAATTCTGTAGCCTCTCGAAGATAAGTACAGACGTCTCCGTACCGATCCGCAAGACTCTACTAGACTCGTTCGTGACTCGTAGAACCTATGAACCTAGAGCTTTGATACCAACTTGTCACGACCCAAAATCCCACCACAGGCGACGTGATGGCACCTAGTCTCTAAGACTAGGTAAGCCGATTTCCACTGCATTTTTGAAGCCATTTTTTATTTGAATTAAATAAGTAACCAAAACTAATAGCGGAAATAATTACAATATACAACCTCCTAAGACTGGTAGTACTTAGTCACGAACTCTAACTGAATACATAGAATGATCACGAGAACCGAATATACAATACTGTTTGATTACAAGTTAACAGTACAATGAAATGAAAGGACTCCAAGGAACTGCGACGACCAAGCAGCTCTACCTTGAATCCTTAAGACCCCGCTTTAACTCTGCTCAAGTCTGTTATCTTCAATACCTGGCTCTGCACAAAAATGTGCAGAAGTGTAGAGTGAGCACACTACAACGGTGCCCAGTAAGTATCAAGACTAACCTCAATGGAGTAGAGACGAGGTACAGTCAAGACACTCACTAGTCTAATACCCTGTGCAATATAGCAGTATACAATAGTACTGGAAAATAGCTAACAATGATAACAACAACTCAACCAGTGATATCACAACAAGGCAACATAAAACAACCAATGATATGCACAGTAAGACAATAAGATCACCATTTAATATCGCTCAACAATTAATAAATACAATTACATTCAGTTAAATCAAGTTCTTCAATTAAATATCCTTCACATATAATTCTACCAATTAACTCTCTTTCAAATATAATTTTCCTCAATTAATTATCTTTCAAATACAATTCTTTCATATAATACTTTCTAAATAAAAATCCTTCTAAATAAATATTTTGAATATAATTCTTCAATTTAAAAAGTCACCATGTGACACCTCATTTCATAATCATAAAAAAAATACGGATCTCAGCCCATTTTCATATTTTTCATAAATACGGGTCTCAGCCCATTTTTCATATCTCCACGGCACTTCATGCCCATAATTAAATCATTATATTTCCCCGGCACATCGTTCCCTCATTTCATATCTCACCTGCACGGACAACTCACGTGCCAAATATCATTATCATTTAATCACATCACCTCGTGCCCACATTTCATATCACAACCACAATTCACATGCCAATATTCTCAATGTATATAAGATCCACATCATCAATTTATTTCCACTAAAGTGAGTTTAAAAGTTTTTAAATTAATTAAGAAATCAACAAAGAATTCAATTTATTTTTATAAATCATTTGGGTGAAGAAAATAACTTTGCACTTATATCAAAGCATCAGATAAACTACTGATTTGGTTGTAAAACTATTTAATTTAAAAACATAATAATAATTCCTTTTATTTAAATCAACTCAATCATCAAAAATCAGTAAGAAAACCAGAAATATACTTCTTTAGAATCTCGTGCTAAAAAGCCAATGTCTACACAATACAACTAGGAGCACAAAACACATAATAATAAAGTCAACTAGTACACCACGGAAGAAGACAAGAATTTACATATTAAATAAAACCAAATCACCCAAGGCAAGAACATGAATAAAGAACTATCAACAGGGCACTCCCGAGGTACCGCCTCGTAGTCCCAAATCATAAATAAATTCACACTATCTCATTTACTTATATCACCGCGGGAGCCTTCACATTAAATTTTTAAAGAAATTATTTTTCCGAAATAGCATCCCGCGTTTTAGCCACCCTTATCACACCGCATGACTTCTAGTAGTTCCCCTACTAGCCACGCGTTTCAAGCCACCCTTATCTCACCGCATGCGTTTTCAACACCCTGACCTTATATCACCGCATGGCTTCTAGTAGTTCCCCTACTAGTCACGCGTTTCAAGCCACCCTTATCTCACCGCATGCGTATCAATATCACAATATTTCACAAGTCGCACCTCAAGTGCCCAAATATCACAGCATTTCACAAATTGCACATCAAGTGCTCAAATCTTACAACATATCACAGATTGCACATCAGGTGCTCAAATCTTTCAACATATCATAAATTGCACATCAAGTGCTCAAATCTTACAACATATCACAGATTGCACATCAGGTGCTCAAATCTTTCAACATATCATAAATTTCACATCAAGTGCCCAAATATTACAACTTGCCACATAAATCAACAATACATTATTTTCTACAATAAGGAGCCCATGGCTCAACCATAATGTGCACAAAAATCTTAACAAAATATCCGAAAGTGAACAACTCAACAAAATAATATTTCACATAAAAATCAAGGTGGCAATCATACCAAATCATCATGTAAAAATAATTTCAACAAACAAGGATCTAGGCATGACAAATAGAGGATTTAATAATTGCTAATAATTTCCAATTTGATACATAAGGGCGTATAATAATTTTAATCAATGAAATTTGCACATATAAATCAAGTACGTACTCGTCACCTTGCGTACATGGATTTTAATTACACAAATTGCACATATTACTCAATGCCTGAGAGGTAATTCCCCCACACGAGGTTAAGCAAGACACTTACCTCGACGAAACTAAGTCAATGTTTTAAATGATCTTCGTGAGTGAAGCCACCTTCGGACGGCTCAAATCTGAAATTCACCCCTTAATAATACTACGATGGTCCACCACACTAAATAAATTTCAATCTGCAACAATGCAAAACAATTGCACCAATATTAGTAAACAAGTTTTCAAATTTTTGGTCATTTAGGCATTTTATCAAATACCTAGTAGGCATGAATCTCTATATATCTTAACCATAGAATTAGTTCATCCAACTACTACCATTTACCAACAATTTATCCCACCATCATTCTTAAACAATTCATAACTTCCAACATCACATACATGATCATCCATCCGCACCCAACCAACAAAATTTCATCAAATAATCACCTTTCAATCTCTACAATGGTTATGTATTTAAATTGGGAATATATGGCTTCCAATCGCCATACCATAAGTTCTAATACTTAATTGATACTCATATTCCCATAATATATCCATACATGTAAGTCTAAGGGTGTAGGATTACCTTTTTGGAAGAAATCTTGCAAAACCCTCCTTTGAGTTCTTGAAGAAATTTCTTGAAGATCTAAGTATTTTATGTGTAGATTTCATCAATACTAGTGTAGAAATAATGGAATTTCACATCAAGATAATGGAGATTGCTTACCTTGAAGAAGAGAGGAGTTGGTGGTCTTGAGAGAGTGGAGAAGAGCTCCAAAATTCGTCCAAATGAAGTGGGGAAAATGAACCCCGAAATTGTATCTATAGGCCCAGATTTTTGGGTTTCGGATGCTGCCCCGGATGCTATGGCAGTACTTCACTGCCAGCCCCTTTTTCGGATGCGGCTCTGGATGCTTCACATCCGCAGTCTCCTCTGCCAGCCTTTGGTAATTTGGTCATAACTTCTTGTAGAAATGTCCAAAAGACGAACGGTTTGAAGCGTTAGAAACTAGACTCGAAGATCTTTTATTTGATAGGTTGTGCATCACATAACACCTCATATATATGTAGATAATCTCGTTCTAAGTTAGGTCTTATGCCGAAACATAACAAATCGATCCGAAATGACCTCAAATTTTGCACACAAGTCGTAAATGACATAACGAAGCTATTCAAATTTCCGGAATTGAAGTCCAAGCCCGATACATCAAGGTCAACTCTCAGTCGATATTTTTCATAAAATCTTCCATTTTCCAACTTTCGCCAAAATGCGTCGAATTCTCCTACGGACTTTCAAATCCAAATTCGGACATACGCCTAAGTCTAAAATCTCCATACGAAGCTATTGACACTATAAAAATCCTATTCCGGAGTCGTTGTGCTCAAAAGTCAAACTCCGGTCAACTCTTTTCAACTTAAGGCTTCTAACATGGAATTTATTCTTTCGAACTAATCCCGAAACACTTGAAAATCAAATCCGGTGATTCACACGCGTCATAATACATCATATGAAGCTATTCAAGACTTCAAATAGTTGGAAGGAGCGTAAATGTTCAAAATAATAAGTCGGGTCATTATAATTTTCCCTCTTTTTTGGCTCGCCCATGCATGGCTGTATAAAGATTTTCTTACACTACTTTTACAAATTATAGAAGATTGTTTTCCATTTTTCAAAGCTTACCCATTAATGTTTCTATAGAGCATCATATGTAGTTGCATTAACTTTAAGTAAAAATTTCCTTACACTATAAGAATATTTCGACCTTCTATAGAAGATTGTTTTCCATTCTTTTTCCTGCAGACCCTAATGGGGTATTATAAGACATAAAATTAAATAGTTGGACCCAATAGGGTTCTAATTTCGAATGATTAAATAAAAAAGAAGTGCATTTGAAAAAAGAAGAAGGAAACTAGGGAAAAAAGAAGTGCCAACTTAAGGTTAATTGAGCTTCTTAGCTAATTAATGATGTTCCTCTTGATATTATTAATTATGCAGTTTGACTCGCCATGCGTGAACTACTAGTATTTTATAATATATTTTGACCTATTATGGAAGATTGTTTTCCAATTTTTTTAATATTACTAATTAATGTTTGTATATAGCATTAATAAGAATTTTCTTATATATAGTATCAGTAGATTTTGACCTATTAAATTATTTTCCAATTTTATAATGTTACCAATTAATGCTGGTCCGTGCATACACACTATAAATATCCCCAATGATATAATAGTTTCGTACCCTCAAACCTAAGGTTTTTTCTTTTTTCTTATTTGCAGTTTCACTTTGAAAAATATAACTGAATAACAATGAGGAGCATTAATGGTGAACGAATCCTTTTCATGGTTTATGTGGTTTTTTTGGTTGTTATATATATATATTACCTCTCTTCTTTCCCTTCTCCCTTTCATTATTCTCTTCTCCTTTACTTTTTTTTGTTTATTTTTGTATTATTTTCCAGAAAATATTAGTGAAGTTGGAAAATCTAAACGTTCATGCATGTACTATATATATATATATATATATATATATACTCCCTTTGTTTATATACACTCCCTCTGTTTCAATTTATGTGAACCAATTTTCCTTTTAGTCCGTGCCAAAAAGAATGACCTCTTTCCTTATTTGGAAATAATTTACCTTATTTGGAAGCACATATATTTTGTGTGGCTATAAATTATTGCATAAAGGTAAATTATTTCCAAATAAAAAAAGATGTCATTCTTTTTTGGCACGGACTAAAAAGGAAATAAGTTCACATAAATTGAAACAAATAGAGTGTATATATATATATATATATATATATATATATATATATATATATATATATATAGTACATGCATGAACGTTTAGATTTTCCAACTTCACTAATATTTTCTGGAAAATAATACAAAAATAAACAAAAAAAAAGTAAAGGAGAAGAGAATAATGAAAAGGGAGAAGGGAAAGAAGAGAGGTAACATATATACCAGAGAATGTAACAAGCAAGAAAACCACATAAACCATGAAAAGGCTTCGTTCACAATTAATGTTCCTCATTGTTATTCAGTTGTATTTTGCAAAGTGAAATTGCAAATAAGAAAAAAGAGAAAACCGCATAAACCATGAAAAGGCTTCGTTCACCATTAATGCTCCTCGTTGTTATTCAGCTGTATTTTGCAAAGAGAAACTGCAAATAAGAAAAAAGAAAAAACCTTAGGTTTGAGGGTACGAAACTATTATATCATTGGGGATATTTATAATATATATATATATATATATATATATATATATATACATATACATATACAGTCAGATCTCCTCTATAACAACGATCCCCTATAGCACTTTACTATAACAACCGAGTTTTCTTTGGAACTATTTTTAATATCATGTTATAATATATATTCTTTATAACGGCACTTCACTATAGCATCCAAAAGATATTAGAACAAGCGAGACTGTTATAGAGAGACTGTATATACCCTAGCTTCTAGTAGATTGTTCTCTATTATTGCACTTCACTATATAAGCTCTCTTTTCCTTCTCCCTTTTCATTGTTCTCTTCTCCTTTTCTTTATTTGCCAAATAAAAACTGAAGTTGGAAAATCTAACGTATATGCATGTACCAGATATATTATATACATACAGCTCTTCATTATAATATTCAAGTTTTCTTTAAAATTATTTTTAATATTATATTACTATAATATATATTTTCTATAACAACACGTCACTATAACAGTCAAATAATATCAGGACTAACAAGACTGTTATAAAAAAGTTTGACTGTATATATCTTAGCTTCTAGTAGGATCTTCTTCTGGTTAACTTTTTGTGAATTTTTTCCTTAATTAAGGATTGACTCAATTACTCTTAACTATTATGAATGTTCAATGTCCGATCAAAATCTTGAATCAAGTGTTTTTTATTAATATCTTTGATGGTATTGTATGCAGTGATGCAAGTTAATCATGCATTGAAACTAGCTGAAGAAGGTGGTGCTATTCAAGAAAATCACAGTAATAGCGGTGGTAGTGGTGATGAACGCAATAACTCACATTACAAAATAGGGTTAACTGAATTATGTCGAAAAGACATCTTACAAGTAAGTCAAGGTCCGTCAGGAACACTGAATGGGGTTTCAGTGTACTCAGTCACAATCATAAACACATGATCCTCTGGAAGTTGACTTAACATTCACTTGAGTTATGGTGGGTTCAGTTCGACAAGACTTATAAATCCTACAATTTTCAGAAGACTTGGTTATAATGATTACCTTGTCAATAATGGAAAGCCTTTAAAACCTGGACAATTACTCAATTTTCAATATTCCAATACTTTTAGTTATCCTCTTGCAGTTTCTTCCATTAGCTGCAACTAGATATGGTTTTAGTATTAGTATGAGTATACTAAAGAGGATTATATTAGTTAGATATAGAAGCTTTATATAGTTCAAATAGGTGGATATTAGAAGTTTTATGCTATAGTTAATTTTAATTGGTTCGAATTGAAGTGTAATTAGTTGATTGATTGATTACCACTACTAGAAATTAGGCAAAACCCTACCAAAGTTGGTCGGTTTTTCAAAATATTTTATTTTTTAATTTTTCTTTACGAAACCGACCAACTTTGGTCGGTTTTCTTTTGCGTACAAATGCGGGAAACTCTTTTTGAGTCTCGCGAAATTTATTTTTCAAGAAACCAACCAACTTTGGTCGGTTTTTAATTTAAATAAATAAAAATTAATATTAAAAAAACCGACCAAAATTGGTCGGTTAATTCAGCCGGTCATTTTGAAAAACCGACAACTTTGGTCGGTAATTTTATATTTTAATAAAACCGACCAACTTTGGTCGGTTATTTTCGTACGAAAATACAATTAAAGAGTATAAATCAAATAAAAGACAGTCTTAAAATAAAATGCACCAATGGTCTAGTGGTAGAATAGTATCCTGCCACGGTACAGACCCCGGTTCAATTCCTATATGGTGAATCTTTTGATTACATAATTAAAATACCGACCAACTTTGGTCGATTTTTTTTTTGCAATATTGTATTTTGAATTTAATTGACCGACCAAAGTTGGTCGGTAATTTCTGACCAACTTTGGTCGGTATGCCTTTCCGACCTCTAAAATACCGTACACACGTAAATGATCGCGTTTGGTCGGTTTTTACCAGGTTTCTAGTAGTGTACACTGCTATGGTTTGCTTTGCTAACTAGAGCATTGGTTAGCCAAAAGCATACTTGTCCTTTTGTTTCATTTTATTGGTCTTAGTTTGATTTTATTAGATACAAAATTAATAAAGTAAAATAAAACTTTTGAATCTTGTATTCTTAAATGTATGATAATAACAATAATATCAAAATTACTCTTTATATCTTGTGTTTAAAAAAATCGGCTCATATCATCTTTTACCATAATAATACTTTATATTATTTGTATATATATATTAATCAACTACACCTCAATGCCAATCAAGTCAGATTATATTAGTAAATTCTAATATATAGAAATCAAGAAATAAATTAGCAAAGAATATCAATGTCTGAGAACAACAATTATGCATTTCCTATTGAATTTTGACAACCGAAAACTTTCCAACTACGGATGATAAACCACAAACACATACATGATACAAGTTAACATTGACTTAACAAGTATTAAATATATAGTCATACTAAAGAGTATTTACTAGGAGATAGAACAACTTGTACAAGATTGTATTAACCAGCAGTGCTTGTAACAACCTGATTATAGCTTGCTGATTCTTGTTGTCTCACCAAACATTGACATATATAAAGTACTTAAAATTTCATAACTATTCCAAAATGGGAGAAGTATCACAGGATTCCCCTATCAAAACCTTTATGTCATATCAAAGATTGTTAGACATAATGCAGTATGAGATTATAAGGAGAAACTTCCTTCAAAATAAAGATGATTATTAATCCCTAACTTTCAGCTACAAAGATTTCACTTCTGATTATTCAATCTTAATATGACGACAGAACAAGGCATTAAAAACTTCTAAATCATTTTACTCTACGAGAATAATTGTATTAAGCATAAAGAAATGCACATGATAATCAGAATTGCAGTTTCACAACTAACTTCGGAAGCACAACGTAAGCTATAAAAGTGTACCACTTAGATTACTACAAACGTGATATTCGATTTAATTATCTATAGATTATATTACAACATAGACACATAACTTATAGCATACCACACAGACTACTACAAACAAAAGTCAATGAAAATATAGTAGTACAGTTTTATCAACACATTAGTCATCATCTGTTTCTTCTTCAAACTCTTCCTCATCCTCCTCCTCATTTTCAATACAACTTTTACTTTTCCCATAAAATCAAGGATGTAAAAATCAGTTGTTGCTGGAACATATCATATAAATTTATTATTAAGGTAAATCCCTAATAAAATACTTAAATCTAAACCCTAAAATCATATCAATTTATTATTGACCCAAAAGTATGAAAATCAAGGTAATAGTCAAACAAGAATTATCATATCAAAATTCCTCAAGAGAAAGAAAAACAAAACAGAAAAGAGAAAGTTTACCTGAATAAAGATAAGAATAATGGTGTAGTCAAAGTACAAAAATAGTAAAAATCACCAATGTGATGCTCACTTTGCTTGAGCAACAAGGTTTCTTCACTGGTGCACCAACTCAAAATATTTAGAAACATTTGAAGGGCTTTGTGGATACATGTTGTGGAGCAAGAAAACTAATATTTTCGAGGATGCTTTGATGCTAAGGCTTTTTCCCTTCTCTATATGGAGTAAAGCTTTAAATTGGTTGGAACGTTTGCCGAATGTTCAATACACACTTGGGATGAGTTGGCGGCCAAGTTCATTGCTAAGTTTTTCTCCCCCGGACACATGGCTTTGGAGCCCGATTATATCTGGATTCGTGCCGGGTAGGGCCCTATTTAGAGGGGAAGCGCTCCCTACCAAGGATTTTTCCATACACAGGGCTCGAACTCAAGACTTTTGGTTAAGGGAGGATCAGCCCTATCCGCTGCACCACATCATTTGGTGGTAATCATGTATTGAATTCAACTTCTTAGTTAGTTATATCAGCTCCATTTGAACCCCAGCTCTTATGTAATAAGATAGAAGTTCAAGATTGATTTTTCATGTACATTAACTGCATTTTCAAGTGTATTTTTGCTAACGTCACCAAAGCATATAGTATGATTTTCAGAAAATTGTTCAATTACAATTGTCATATTTCTACCAAGTACCGCTTTTTTGCATGAGAAACTTTTTCAAGGACTAGGAGTACGTAACGTTTTTCATATGATGTGAACAGAACTACATATATCTGTTACACAAAAAAAAAATGTTAGATTTCCCTCTTTTTTGGCTCGCCCATGCATGACCGTATAAAGATTTTCTTACACTACTTTTACAAATTATAGAAGATTGTTTTTCATTTTTCAAAGCTTACCCATTAATGTTTCTATAGAGCATCATATGTAGTTGCATTAACTTTAAGTAAAAATTTCCTTACACTATAAGAATATTTCGACCTTCTATAAAAGATTGTTTTCCATTCTTTTTCCTACAGGCCCTAATGGGGTATTATAAGACATAAAATTAAATAGTTGGACCCAATAGGGTTCTAATTTCGAATGATTAAATAAAAAAGAAGTGCATTTGAAAAAAAAGAAGGAAACTAGGGAAAAAAGAAGTGCCAACTTAAGATTAATTGAGCTTCTTAGCTAATTAATGATGTTCCTCGTGATATTATTAATTATGGAGTTTGACTCGCCATGCGTGAACTACTAGTATTTTACAATATATTTTGACCTATTATGGAAGATTGTTTTCCATTTTTATAAATATTACTACTTAATGTTTGTATATAGCATTAATAAGAATTTTCTTATATATAGTATCAGTAGATTTTGACCTATTAAATTTTTTTCCAATTTTATAATGTTACCAATTAATGCTGGTCCGTGCATACACACTATAAATATTTCCAATGATATAATAGTTTCGTACCCTCAAACCTAAGGTTTTTTCATTTTTCTTATTTGCAGTTTCACTTTGAAAAATATAAATGAATAACAATGAGGAGCATTAATGGTGAACGAAGCCTTTTCATGGTTTATGTGATTTTTTTGCTTGTGGTATATATATTACCTCTCTTCTTTCCCTTCTCCCTTTCATTATTCTCTTCTCCTTTACTTTTTTTTGTTTATTTTTGTATTATTTTCCAGAAAATATTAGTGAAGTTGGAAAATCTAAACGTTCATGCATGTACTATATATATATATATATACTCCCTCTGTTTTAATTTATGTGAACCTATTTTCCTTTTAGTCCGTGCCAAAAAGAATGACCTCTTTCCTTATTTGGAAACAATTTGCCTTATTTGGAAGCACATATATTTTGTGTGGCTATAAATCATTGCATAAAGGTAAATTGTTTCCAAATAAAAAAAGATGTCATTCTTTTTTGGCACGGACTAAAAAGGAAATAAGTTCACATAAATTAAAATAAAGGGAGTATATATATATATATAGTACATGCATGAACGTTTAGATTTTCCAACTTCACTAATATTTTCTGGAAAATAATACAAAAATAAACAAAAAAAAAATTAAAGGAGAAGAGAATAATGAAAAGGGAGAAGGGAAAGAAGAGAGGTAACATATATACCAGAGAATGTAACAAGCAAGAAAACCACATAAACCATGAAAAGGCTTCGTTCACCATTAATGTTCCTCATTGTTATTCAGTTGTATTTTGCAAAGTGAAATTACAAATAAGAAAAAAAAGAAAGCCGCATAAACCATGAAAAGGCTTCGTTCACCATTAATGCTCCTCATTGTTATTCAGTTGTATTTTGCAAAGAGAAACTGCAAATAAGAAAAAAGAAAAAACCTTAGGTTTGAGGGTACGAAACTATTATATCATTGGGGATATTTATAGTGTATATATATATATATATATAGTCAGATCTCCTCTATAACAACGATCCCCTATAGCACTTTTGTCACGACCCAAAATCCTACTAGTCGTGATGGCACCTAACCCAACCCGTTAGGTAAGCCAATTTTCAACTATCCAATTCCAATAAAATTAATTAAAAGAAAATATTTAAAACTAATACATCTCCCCAAGAACTGGTAGTACAAATCATGAGCTTCTAAGAATAGAGTATACAAAGCGGAAATGAAATAAATACATAGTCTGTTTGAATATTACATAAACAGAGCTTTATAAATCTAAGGCTACCCTGAACAAGAGGCAACTACAACAGGAACGCATGTACATCTTCAAGTCCCGGAACCATCGAGGACAGCAACAACAACAGCCAACATCTGCACGCAATGTGCAGAAGTGTAGTATCAGTACAACCGACCCCATGTACTGAGTAAGTAACAAACCTAGCCGTAGGTTGAAAGTAGTGACGAGCTTCTACCAAGGTCGGGTCCACAACCAATAGTACACAACAATCCATTACAACATAAAGCAAATAATACCAGAAATAACTCAGGGATAAAATACTCAGCCAAATAATGATTTCAAAAATTATAGTTCTTCCTTCCAAATATCTCAGTGAAAACCCAAATCTTTTGCCGAAGTTTCCAATAATATAAATAGTTTGAAAATAATAAATTTCTCCCAAAATCTTGTCAATAATAAATAAGATGTTTCATTTTCCTTTCCGGATAACCCGTGCAAAACAAATGCATCACTATGCCCATCTGTCAACAATATGTGAAAACTCATGAATGATGTGATGTTGTACAGCATGAGGAAAAAAATACATCTCTATGCCTGTATGTCATGTGTGCATGCCAATGCAATGCAACTCAATGATAAAAAACATAAACAGCCCCTCGGGCAGAACATCATTCATATACAGCCCCTCGGGTAAACCTCACAGTCACTCGTACCACTCGGGTATACCTCAAAATCACTCTTGCCACTCGGGCATACCTCACAATCACTCTTGCCACTCGGGCATACCTCACAATAACTCATGCCTCCCAGTCACTCATCACTCGGCACTCGGCACTCGCACTCAGTAGGTACCTGCGCTCACTGGGGGTGTGTACAGACTCCGGAGGGCATCCTTCATCCCAAGCGCTATATCAAGCCAAATCATGGCATAAATCACTTAGGTATGCTGCAAGCGGGCAGCCCCGATCCACACTCATCCTCACAAATCAGGCCCTCGGCCGATATCAAATATGCTGCGGCGTGCAGCCCGATCCCATGAATATGCAACATGTTGCGGCGTGCAGCCCGATCCCATGAATATGCAACATAAAATCAGGCCCTCGGCCTCACTCAGTCATAAACCTCTCAAGCCACTCGGGCATCTCAGTAAAACAGGGCATTCGGCCCAAAACATTTTTAAGCATCAAAATTTGAGTCATAAAACTGAGTTATGATATGCAATGAAATAAATATTCCTGAGTATGAATTTTCAATTTAACACAATAATTCACAGCAATATGACCTCTGTGGGTCCCAAAAATACTGGCACATAGCCTCAACATGATTTTGTAATATGCTTTTCAGCTCAATTTCTTTAACAAATAACACCGCATGGAAAATACCAAGGTTATTTAACTATAACATTCCACATAAACAATTATGTCACGATTTCTATAGTGCACGCCCACACGCCCGTCACCTAGCATGTGCGTCACCTCCCAACAATTCACAAAATACATATATTCAGGGTTCATACCCTCAACTCCAAGATCAATCCAAGCAAATTCTTTAATCCAATAAACCTTTTCCTCATGATTCGGCTTCCAAACGCCTCGAATCCCAATGTTTTCCCATGAAAATCGCCCAAAAATCGCCTAAATCGAGCTCCCCAACTCTATTTTTGTCAAAAATGGTCAAAAACCCCGTTTTATAGACCCTCAGATGTTTCGGGTGTCACAAGTAGCGTGGGGCGCTGCCTGTGGCGCAGTTTCCAGTACCCAAAAATTTCCAGCGCCAGGGCTAGCGCCCCACGCTACCCTGGGCGCTCGCGGCGACGGAAAAATCGTTCCAGTTACGAAAATAGGCATAACTCTCTCATACGATGTCCGAATTCAATGATTCTTTTTGCTATGGCTCCGTAATTTCAATACGGATCTAATACTTCAATCAAAACTGAATTTGGAGCTCATTTTCTTAATGTGATACCACATATTCTTGAAGAATCGACATCAAACATTCCAGGTTTGATGCCGAAACATAGCAAATCAATCCGGAATGAACTCAAATTTTGTGCACAAGTCATAATACCTCGTAGGAAGTTATTCAAGACTTCAAATAGTTGAAAGGAGAATAATTACTTAAAAATGACAAGTCGGGTCGTTACATTCTCCCCCACTTAAATATACGTTCGTCCTCGAACGTGCTAAGAGTTGTTTCCAAGCCATCAAATCACTGTTCCATCTTACCACACACGTACCCGGGGGTGAACCCACGTCACCTATTCCATATAGGCTTGACAACACAATCCAACTGAATTCATTAATTTAACTCTAGACCATAAACCTTGGAATTTAATTTCCAACCTTTAGAATTTCTTTCAAGATGCGAATCTTACATTTATACACTTTATGAGTTTGAACAAGCTGTGTCAAGCCATAACTATAACCACTGATATAATCACCCAGCATATTACACAACTCGCATGCTCGTAGCACTATTGTCGATCACAGTAATTACTCCAAACCAACCAAATACTAGTATAAACCCTCATATCAAGCCAAACCTCATCCCAAAACCTTCGTACCCTGTTGATAATAAAAGAAACACGCGAAATAAACAAGTCACAGAGCTCTCTCGCCCAACCAGAACCATAATCGCTTTTTGAGCCGACTTTCAATATTATCCTCCCTAACATACGTTAATCAAACATGATAGTACCCATTCGAGGTCCAATGACTTTATATTACTAAACACAACTATTTTCACAGACATGCCGCACCAATATAACTCAGAGCCATAACTCATGTCATCTGTACAGCAATACGCAACAATTCAAATGTACTCGGTCATGAAAAAAATGACTCAAATGAGAGAACTGCCCCGCAATATTAATAAGTACCGCCACAATGAAATGCTGAAAATTCATTATATCCCGTAGAACCATCCCCTGATTCTAACACAAGGTTCATACCTTAGCATAGCTCTGCTGCAATGTGTGTCCCCATCCAAACGTTGGTCCATATAATATATCCCGAGCCACCCTGCTCAAAATCAATAACCACAGAGAGGCAAATGACAAAAATACCACACAAAACCTGAAAGAACATAACCATTACGCAATCGATCATACAATACCCAAATACTCATCACGCTCAAATTCCACTATAAAACTCAAAGAGGAACGCACCATCTGTGCACATAACCAATGAATCACAACTCCTCGTAACATAAATGAGCAACTCACAGATCATCTCAGAACACGAATAAGCTCAACATCAACCGAATGACACATCCCTCAACTATAGCAGTATGGAGCCAACCATTCCGACTCGGTGTAGAATACACATCTTAATTGGGCCTACCAATGGACCGCCAAATCAACTAGGGTTACCCACAAATAGATAAAAATTCTTCTGAAACTCCATAATGACTGAATCATAACACATTCTATCATCTGGCCAGCTCCGGCCACAACTTCACAGTCCATAACCATGAAACAATCCGCTCTTGAGAACTCCCAATCTCCAAATCCATAGAACATGCGAATCACCATATTTGATTCCATCTCCACCGCCCGAATGTCTAACACCTCTCTAATACAAGATCATCCCACGAGAAATACTTTAAAAAAAATCTTCCGTGCCACTTGTCAAAATTTGAATATCAGCATTCTATGAACAGTGTGAGTATCGCAATACCAATTTATACATCTGTAAGTCAAAATACAGTGCACCTTCTGAAGTCCACCCCCTTCTCATACAACACCAAGTAGTAATAGTATTCATCTAGACATCGAAAACTGTTCATGCCTCTAAGAATTTATGACCTCCCTTTCAAGGCTAAACCGTGACCATGCACACGCCAACCTTAATCCCACACAACTCACCGCATCTATTATGCCATCATGTGACAAGCACATGGATCTTATTATCAACTTTGAGTCACCAATAATTTACATACCCCTTTTAGTTAGAAATCTTTCTCTTGCTTCTTTCCAAGAGGAAATCACAATACACAACACGTTCTCCACACCGGTAGAAACCATCAAGAATACTTTGGAATCCATTTGCACAACCAAGCCACTAGGACCTAATCTCTCAACTCATACAAGCCACGCATGTCGCCAAGTCTAGGTGTATTGCCACAAAGCACCTATAGAAAACCCCCACATCATAAGCACCCAAAGAACCGATCATATCCATTACCATACTAATCCAACCTACTACCCAGTTGTCCTATTTTCTCCGAATCCCTTCAGAATTTGTCTTTAGATTGATACTTCTTCTTGATAAAAATACCACGATCTTTAACCATGACTTTCCCTACAAACCTTAGCATAGAACCACAACGCTCTACAGTCCATAAGCAACTGTATTCTTCTTAAGCACTTTCAAAAATACCAAAACTATAAAATTCACTCTGAGAATACATTATGTGAATTTGAAATTGTTCTTCTTACCTTCCTTATACAAAAATGTAGAATCCTTAGTCATATAGAATTTCCGCAAGTCTAGGCACCATCCAGTGTATATCTCAGGTTTTATCCATACACAAGTCCGGAAATATTTTCAATTGCTACATATAATTCTCAAACCCACTGAAATTTACTCGGGAGTCACCCACTTTGCTCAAATCTAATTGCACCGCCCAAATGGGCCAAAAGACACGTGCCCCATTAGCACCACAACACTCAAATAAGTAACTCTACTTTAACACCACATATCAAATTCATACTCCATGCGCACTATGTCATTCACCAAAAACAACTCACTCATCCCACAAATTTCATATACTCATACGTGCAATATAATCCTTAACCAGAAATTTCTTTATTTGAGTCATCCTCGATCTCAACTTCTGCAAATCATAGCTAACCCACAAGTATGCCTCAGACCAAAATTAAAATTTAACACCTAACCATGAAATTAAATTGTCAATAGTAGACTCCCCCACTTGGCTCAAAGCCATAGATTAAAACATTCCATAACTCGCAATACCAATACTCTCTTACTGCCATAATGCCACAGTCAGTCCAATGAAACTTCTTCCCAAGTTCATACAATGCCAACCATAAAAATACCTCAATCATCCGCTAAGTTCGTATTCATCCTCTTAACACACAAGTCAACTTTCTCAACCATATTCAGATTCAAATCTCCACTCATACACCCCGTCATTAGAAAAGAAACTCTCTACTCACATCATAAGGAATACTCCTACGTAGATTACTCCGCAGGGGTTAATCCACCTACTTAGCCTCAATCTAGTATCTTGTTATACCCTTTCGCATTCACAATTACTATGCAATCACTTAGTCTATCTGAGTCCAAACTCATGAACCAGACGTGAGAATTTAGTTTTACCCCAAAGTTTAACAATGTGAAATATCCATCAAAACATTCATACTAGAGACTGTACGCCACATCAATTCGAAAATCAAGCACCCAATGGCTTTTTCCTTTACATTTCAAGGAAACACTTCTCGTCATATTCAAATCGTCTTAACACATCCCGCATTTACATCATACTCATCAGAAATCCATTCCACCGCTCATCGAGCCACAACTTCCACTCATAGGGATATTACCGGACATATGAGTCCAATTGTACAAGTTACAACTGAAGCTACCAAGCCTAAGCTGCGGTCTAAACCTGGCCTCAAGTCCTCTAGACTGGCCCATCACCAAAACACAAAATACACACCTCGAACCTCATTCATAGAATCATAAGCCGGCGATGCACAACTGATATCGAGCGCTCATGTGCTCATACGAATACGTGGAAGGAATTCAAAGAGTTATATTTCAAGCTGAATCAATTCCGCACGATAAGGAAAGAAAAACGAGAAATTATCCTAAATGCCTTGTAGCCTCTCGAAGATAAGTATGGACGTCATCATACCAATCCGCAATACTCTACTAGACATTTGCTCATGACTTGTAGAACCTATGAACCTAGTGCTCTGATACCAACTTGTCACGACCCAAAATCCCACTAGTCGTGATGGCACCTAACCCAACCCGTTAGGTAAGCCAATTTTCAACTATCCAATTCCAATGAAATTAATTAAAAGAAAATATCTAAAACTAATACATCTCTCCAAGAACTGGTAGTACAAATCATGAGCTTCTAAGAATAGAGTATACAAAGCGGAAATGAAATAAATACATAGTATGTTTGAATATTACATAAAAAGAGCTTTTATAAATCTAAGGCTACCCTGAACAAGAGGCAACTACAACAGGAACGCAGGTACATCTTCAAGTCCCGCAACCATCGAGCACAGCAACAACAACAGCCAACATCTGCACGCAATGTGCAGAAATGTAGTATCAGTACAACCGACCCCATGTACTGAGTAAGTAACAAACCTAGCCGTAGGTTGAAAGTAGTGACGAGCTTCTACCAAGGTCGGGTCCACAACCAATAGTACACAACAATCCATAACAACATAAAGCAAATAATACCAGAAATAACTCAGGGATAAAATACTCAGCCAAATAATGATTTCAAAAATTATAGTTCTTCCTACCAAATATCTCAGCGAAAACCCAAATCTTTTGCCGAAGTTTCCAATAATATAAATAGTTTGAAAATAATAAATTTCTCCCAAAATCTTGTCAATAATAAATAAGATGTTTCATTTTCCTTTCCGGATAACCCGTGCAAAACAAATGCATCACTATGCCCATCTGTCAATAATGTGTGAAAACTCATGAATGATGTGATGTTGTACAGCATGAGGAAAAAAATACATCTCTGTGCCTGTATGTCATGTGTGCATGCTAATGCAATGCAACTCAATGATAAAAATCATAAACAGCCCCTCGGGCAGAACATCATTCATATACAGCCCCTCGGGCAAACCTCACAGTCACTCGTGCCACTCGGGTATACCTCACAATCACTCTTGCCACTCGGTCATACCTCACAATCACTCTTGCCACTCGGGCATACCTCACAATCACTCATGCCTCCCAGTCACTCATCACTCGGCACTCGACACTCGCACTCAGTAGGTACCTGCGCTCACTGGGGGTGTGTACAGACTCCGGAGGGGATCCTTCATCCCAAGCGCTATATCAAGCCAAATCATGGCATAAATCACTCAGGTATTCTGCAGGCGGGCAGCCCCGATCCACACTCATCCTCACAAATCAGGCCCTCGGCCGATATCAAACATGCTGCGGCGTGCAGCCCGATCCCATGAATATGCAACATGCTGCGGCGTGCAGCCCGATCCCATGAATATGCAACATAAAATCAGGCCCTTGGCCTCACTCAGTCATAAACCTCTCAAGCCACTCGGGCATCTCAGTAAAACAGGGCATTCGGCCCAAAACATTTTTAAGCATCAAAATTAGAGTCATAAAACTAAGTTATGATATGCAATGAAATGAATATGACTGAGTATGAATTTTCAATTTAACACAATAATTCACAGCAATATGACCTCTGTGGGTCCCAATAATACTGGCACATAGCCTCAATATGATTTTGTAATATGCTTTTCAGCTCAATTTCTTTAACACATAACACCGCATGGAAAATACCAAGGTTATTTAACTATAACATTCCACATAAACAATTTTGTCACGATTTCTATAGTGCACGCCCACACGCCCGTCACCTAGTATGTGCGTCACCTCCCAACAATTCACAAAATACATATATTCAGGGTTCATACCCTCAACTCTAAGATTAGAAGAGTTACTTACCTCAATCCAAGCAAATTCTTTAATCCAATAAACCTTTTCCTCGTGATTCGGCTTCCAAACGCCTCGAATCGCAATGTTTTCCCATGAAAATCGCCAAAAAATCGCCTAAACCGAGCTCCCCAACTCTATTTTTGTCAAAAATGGTCAAAAACCCCATTTTATAGACCCTCAGATGTTTCGGGCGTCACAAGTAGCGTGGGGCGCTGCCTGTAGCACAGTTTCCAGTACCCAAAAATTCCCAGCGCCAGGGCTAGCACCCCACGCTACCCTGGGCGCTCGCGGCGACGGAAAAATCGTTCCAGTTACGAAAATAGGCATAACTCTCTCATACGATGTCCGAATTCAATGATTCTTTTTGCTATGGCTCCGTAATTTCAATACGGATCTAATACTTCAATCAAAACTGAATTTGGAGCTCATTTTCTTAATGTGATACCACATATTCTTGAAGAATCGACATCAAACATTCCAGGTTTGATGCCGAAACATAGCAAATCAATCCGGAATGAACTCAAATTTTGTGCACAAGTCATAATACCTCGTAGGAAGTTATTCAAGACTTCAAATAGTTGAAAGGAGAATAATTACTTAAAAATGACAAGTCGGGTCGTTACATTCTCCCCCACTTAAATATACGTTCGTCCTCGAACGTGCTAAGAGTTGTTTCCAAGCCATCAAATCACTGTTCCATCTTACCACACACGTACCCGGGGGTGAACCCACGTCACCTATTCCATATAGGCTTGACAACACAATCCAACTGAATTCATTAATTTAACTCTAGACCATAAACCTTGGAATTTAATTTCCAACCTTTAGAATTTCTTTCAAGATGCGAATCTTACATTTATACACTTTATGAGTTTAAACAAGCTGTGTCAAGCCATAACTATAACCACTGATATAATCACCCAGCATATTACACAACTCGCATGCTCGTAGCACTATTGTCGATCACAGTAATTACTCCAAACCAATCAAATACTAGTATAAACCCTCATATCAAGCCAAACCTCATCCCAAAACCTTCGTACCCTTTTGATAATACTTCAATCAAAACTGAATTTGGAGCTCATTTTCTTAATGTGATACCACATATTCTTGAAGAATCGACATCAAACATTCCAGGTTTGATGCCGAAACATAGCAAATCAATCCAGAATGAACTCAAATTTTGTGCACAAGTCATAATACCTCGTAGGAAGTTATTCAAGACTTCAAATAGTTGAAAGGAGAGTAATTACTCAAAAATGACAAGTCGGGTCGTTACAACTTTACTATAACAACCGAGTTTTCTTTGGAACCATTTTTAATATCATGTTATAATATATATTCTTTATAACGGCACTTCACTATAGCAGCCAAAAGATATTGGAACAAGCGAGACTGTTATAGAGTGTGATGACCAAAAATGTCATCTTTAAATTTAATAATTAATTCTGTGTTCTAAGACCTCAAAAAGCACTATTTATCCTTCCTCGACTTGCGTACGCAGTCCATAAAATTTTCCGGATAGTTTTCAGGTGAAAAATGGATTAAAATGTGAATTAGAGCTTTAAAACTCAACTGAGTTGACTTTGGTCAACATTTTGAGCAAACGGATTCGGATCAGTATTTTGATAATTTTGGTAGGTCCGTATTGTTATTTGGGACTTAGGCATATACCCGGAATCAAATTCCGAGGTCCCTAGCCCGAGATATGGAATTTTGATGAAAAATTAAAAGTTTAAGTTCAAATAGTGACCGGATGTCAAATTATGTGCAAACGACCCCGGAATAAAATTTTGAAGATTACAACAGCTCCATATGGTGATTTTGGACTTAGGAGCGTGATCGAAATTTTATTTGGAAGTCCGTAGTAGAATTAGGCTTGAAATGCCGAAAGTTGAATTTTTGGAAAATTTGACCGAGAGGTTGACTTTTTGATATCGAGGTCGAAATCCGATTCTGAAAATTTTCATAGCTCAGTTATGTCATTTATGACTTGTGTGCAAAATTTGAAGTGATACCGAATTGATTTGATGTGTTTCGACACAAGATATAGAATTTAAAAGTTCAAAGTTCATTGATTTTGATTTGAGGTGCGATTCGTCGTTTTGGTATTTTGAGACATGTTGGAATAATTGGTTAAGGTCCCGAGGGTCTCGGGTGGATTTCGGAAGGTAAATGGAATGGATTTCGGACAAAGTGCTGGAAATTTCTGTTTGCAGAAATTTCTGTTGCAGAAATTCCGTGTGTGGAGCCAAGTTGGGAAGCTTATATCTCGCAATGCATAAGGAATCAGAAGATGTACAAAACTTCAATGTTGTAGTCGTTGGATTATAGGTTCCAGAAAGTTAAACTATGCATTATTTGGACATTTGTACAGAAAGTTATGATGGATTGAAAGAAGGCTGGTAGAGCAGTTTTGCCAGAAATTTAGATGCATGCAGCCAACTTTGGGAGCTTATATCTAGCAATGCATAAGGAATCATAATAATTGCAAAACATGAAAGTTGTAGTCGATAGATTCTAGTTTCCAGAAAGTTAAACAATTTATAATTTAGACATTTGTACATAAAGGTATGATCAATTGAAGTAAGACTGGTAGAGCTGTTTCTGTAGACTTTTAGTGACGAAAAATGGACTTTTAGTGACGGATTGGCAGAAACTTAAGGACCAAAAATGCTCATTTCATTCATTTCGTTTTGGATTTTTGGAGCACGATTTTTGGGCGATTTTTGGGCGATTTTCACGGGAAAATATTAGGTTAAGTGTTCCTTATCCTATATTGATTATATTTCATGATTCCATACTCATTTACATCATGAATCCGTGAATTTATGGAAGAAAAATCAAGATTTTTGCAAAATCTTCCAAAAACGAAAATTTAAGATTAGGAGGTCGAGTTGTTATCGAATTTTGGTAAAATTGGTATGGGTGGACTCGTAATTGAATGGGTTGTCGAATTTTATAAGTTTCGCCGGATTTTGAGATATGGGCCCCACGGGCAAATTTTGAGCTAATTTCGGATTTTAATGTAAATATAATATTTTCTTATGAAATTGATTACTATAATTTTTGTTGACTGTATCAAATTAATTATGACTCGATACGAGTCGATCGGAGTCAGAAAATCGAGGAAAAAGCATAATACTTGATTAAATTGGAGCAAGTCGAGGTAAGTGACTTGTCTAACCTTGTGTGGGGGAAATTTTCCCTAGAATTGATATTGATGTGATTATTGAAATGTGTTGAAAGTCGTGTACACGAGGTGACGAGTGTGTACACGGATTAATTTACGAAATATTATATTTTTAAATTGTGTAGATCACTGTTGCGCATTTATTAAATTATTTTATTTTGTTATATTCTTCATCATTGATGTGAGATATATACTTCAAATTTGTTTGATCTTTTCTTACTAATTGTTTTACCTGTTTAGTTGAAACTTGGTTTCTTTTATTCTGTGCATTATTTGAAGGTTGATTTTCTTTAAATTAAATATTATTAATATGAAGTATTTGACATTTTTAAACTTGATATTGAAGCAACGTAGTAAAGATTTTGAAATATTATTTTCCTAAATTATTTACTCCTGAATATTTTTATACTCATTGTGAGGGAGCCGTGAGCTCTTTATTGTGGAAGAATATTATTGATGAATTATTTTGACATGAGCTGTGAGCTCTTTATTGTGGAAAACTATTATTGATGATTTATTTTGGCATGAGCCGTGGGCTCTTTATTGAGGAAAAATATTGTTGTTGAATTATTTTGGCAAGTTAAATTATTTGAGCACTTGAGGTGCAAATTGTGATATATTGTGATATTGATACGCATGCGGTGGTATAAGGTCTGGGTGTTGAAACGCATGCGGTGAGATAAGAGTGGCTTGATACGCATGGCTAGTAGGGGAACTACTAGAAGTCATGCGGTGTGATAAGGGTGGCTAAAACACGGGATGCTATTTCGGAAAAAATGTTTTCTTTAAATAAATTGTGAAGGCTCCCGCGGTGATATAAGAAAATGAGCTATTGTGAATTTATTTATGATTTGGGACTACGAGGCGGTACCTCGGGAGTGCCCTTGTTGATATTGATTTATGGCCGTAGTTGCCTTTGATTATTATTGTGATTTTTATAAAGTTAAAGAAAATTCTGTTTTGATTTCCACGAGATATTATTTGCAATTATTTGGTGTCATTAAATGTGACATACTATTTGATTCATTTTCAATGTCATTTTATTTTACTACATTGATAAATATTTTACCATACCATTATTATATTCCAGTAAGGCCTCACCTGACCTCGTCACTACTCTACCGAGGTTAGGCTTGACACTTACTGGGTACCGCTGTGGTGTACTCATACTATACTTCTGCACATCTTTTTGTGCAGATCCAGGTACATTTTACCAGCCTAGACGTCATTGAGTTACCTGCACACGGAGACTTTGAGGTATATCTGCCAGCGTCCGCAGACTCCGGAGTCCCCTTCTATCATTTTATGTTGCTTCCTTATATTTTATCTAGACCTTGACATATAGAGACATTAAGAATAAATTCTTAGAAGCTTGTGGCTTATTTCTACCGGATTTTGGGAGTTGAAATTGTTTGAATTGTAGTTTACTTATTTCAGATATTTATTATTATTCCGCATTGATAGGCTTACCTAGTCTTAGAGACTAGGTGCCATCACGACATCCTACGGAGGAAATTTAGGGTCGTGACATAGAGAGACTGTATATACCCTAGCTTCTAGTAGATTGTTCATTATTGCACTTCACTATATAAGCTCTCTTTTCCTTCTCCCTTTTCATTGTTCTCTTCTCCTTTTCTTTATTTGCCAAATAAAAACTGAAGTTGGAAAATCTAACGTATATGCATGTACTAGATATATTATATACATACAGCTCTTCATTATAATATTCAAGTTTTCTTTAAAATTATTTTTAATATTATATTACTATAATATATGTTTTCTATAACAACACGTCACTATAACAGTCAAATAATATCAGGACTAACAAGACTGTTATAAAAAAGTTTGACTGTATATATCTTAGCTTCTAGTAGGATCTTCTTCTGGTTAACTTTTTGTGAATTTTTTCCTTAATTAAGGATTGACTCAATTACTCTTAACTATCTTGAATGTTCAATGTCCGATCAAAATCTTGAATCAAGTGTTTTTATTAATATCTTTGATGGTATTGTATGCAGTGATGCAAGTTAATCATGCATTGAAACTAAGAAGGTGGTGCTATTCAAGAAAGTCACAGTAATAGCGGTGGTAGTGGTGATGAACGCAATAACTCACATTACAAAATAGGGTTAACTGAATTATGTCGAAAAGACATCTTACAAGTAAGTCAAAGTCCGTCAGGAACACTGAATGGGGTTTCAGTGTACTCAGTCACAATCATAAACACATGCTCCTCTAGAAGTTGACTTAACATTCACTTGAGTTGTGGTTGGTTCAGTTCGACAAGACTTATAAATCCTACAATTTTCAGAAGACTTGGTTATAATGATTACCTTGTCAATAATGGAAAGCCTTTAAAACCTGGACAATTACTCAATTTTCAATATTCCAATACTTTTAGTTATCCTCTTGCAGTTTCTTCCATTAGCTGCAACTAGATATGGTTTTAGTATTAGTATGAGTATACTAAAGAGGATTATATTAGTTAGATATAGAAGCTTTATATAGTTCAAATAGGTGGATATTAGAAGTTTTATGCTATAGTTGATTTTAATTGGTTCGAATTGAAGTGTAATTAGTTGATTGATTGATTACCACTACTAGAAATTAGGCAAAAACCTACCAAAGTTGGTCGGTTTTTCAAAATATTTTATTTTTTAATTTTTTTTTACGAAACCGACCAACTTTGGTCGATTTTCTTTTGCGTACAAATGCGTGAAACTCTTTTTGAGTCCCGCGAAATTTATGTTTCAAGAAACCGACCAACTTTGGTCGGTTTTTAATTAAAATAAATAAAAACTAATATTAAAAAAACCGACCAAAATTGGTCGGTTAATTCGGCCGGTCATTTTAAAAAACCGACAACTTTGGTCGGTAATTTTATTTTTTAATAAAACCGACCAACTTTGGTCGCTTATTTTCGTGCGAAAATACAATTAAAGAGTATAAATCAAATAAAAGACAGTTTTAAAATAAAATGCACCAATGGTCTAGTGGTAGAATAGTATCCTGCCACGGTATAGACCCCGGTTCGATTCCTAGATGGTGAATCTTTTGATTACATAATTAAAATACCGACCAACTTTGGTCGTTTTTTTTGTAATATTGTTTTTTCAATTTAATTGACCGACCAAAGTTGGTCGGTAATTTCTGATCAACTTTGGTCGGTATGCTTTTCCGACCTCTAAAATACCGTCCACACGTAAATGATCGCGTTTTGGACAGTTATTGGCTATTACCGACCAAAGTTGGTCAGTTTTTACCAGGTTTCTAGTAGTGTACACTGCTATGGTTTGCTTTGCTAACTAGAGCATTGGTTAGCCAAAAGCATACTTGTCCTTTTGTTTCATTTTATGGGTCTTAGTTTGATTTTATTAGATACAAAATTAATAAAGTAAAATAAAACTTTTGAATCTTGTATTCTTAAATGTATGATAATAACAATAATATCAAAATTACTCTTTATATCTTGTGTTTAAAAAAATCGGCTCATATCATCTTTTACCATAATAATATTTATATTATTTGTATATATATATTAATCAACTACACCTCAATGCCAATCAAGTCAGATTATATTAGTAAATTCTAATATATAGAAATCAAGAAATAAATTAGCAAAGAATATCAATGTCTGAGAACAACAATTATGCATTTCCTATTGAATTTTGACAACTGAAAACTTTCCAACTACGGATGATAAACCACAAACACATACATGATACAAGTTAACATTGACTTAACAAGTATTAAATATATAGTCATACTAAAGAGTATTTACTTGGAGATAGAACAACTTGTACAAGATTGTATTAACCAGCAGTGCTTGTAACAACCTGATTATAGCTTGCTGATTCTTGTTGTTTCACCAAACATTGACATATATAAAGCACTTAAAATTTAATAACTATTCCAAAATGGGAGAAGTATCATAGGATTCCCCTATCAAAACCTTTATGTCATATCAAAGATTGTTAGACATAATGCAGTATGAGATTATAAGGAGAAACTTCCTTCAAAATAAAGATGATTATTAATCCCTAACTTTCAGCTACAAAGATTTCACTTCCGATTATTCAATCTTAATATGACGACAGAACAAGGCATTAAAAACTTCTAAATCATTTTACTCTACGAGAATAATTGTATTAAGTATAAAGAAATGCACATGATAATCAGAATTGCAGTTTCACAACTAACTTCGGAAGCACAACATAAGCTATAAAAGTGTACTACTTAGATTACTACAAACGTGATATTCGATTTAATTCTCTATAGATTATATTACAACATAGACACATAACTTATTGCATACCACACAGACTACTACAAACAAAAGTCAATGTAAATATAGTAGTACAGTTTTATCAACACATTAGTCATCATCTGTTTCTTCTTCAAACTCTTCCTCATCCTCCTCCTCATTTTCAATACAACTTTTACTTTTCCCATAAAATCAAGGATGTAAAAATCAGTTCTTGCTGGAACATATCATATAAATTTATTATTAAGGTAAATCCCTAATAAAATACTTAAATCTAAACCCTAATATCATATCAATTTATTATTGACCCAAAAGTATGAAAATCAAGGTAATAGTCAAACAAGAATTATCATATCAAAATTCCTCAAGAGAAAGAAAAACAAAACAGAAAAGAGAAAGTTTACCTGAACAAAGATAAGAATAATGGTGTAGACAAAGTACAAAAATAGTAAAAATCACCAATGTGATGCTCACTTTGCTTGAGCAACAAGGTTTCTTCACTGGTGCACCAACTCAAAATATTTAGAAACATTTGAAGGGCTTTGTGGATACATGTTGGGGAGCAAGAAAACTAATATTTCCGAGGATGCTTTGAGGCTAAGGCTTTTTCCCTTCTCTCTATGGAGTAAAGCTTTAAATTGGTTGGAACGTTTGCCGAATCTTCAATACACACTTGGGATGAGTTGGCGGCCAAGTTCATTGCTAAGTTTTTCTCCCCCGGACACATGGCTTTAGAGCCCGATTATATCTGGATTCGCGCTGGGTAGGGCCCTATTTAGAGGGAAGTGCTCCCTACCAAGGATTTTTCCATACACAGGGCTCGAACTCAAGACCTTTAGTTAAGGGAGGATCAGCCCTATCCGTTGCACCATATCATTTGGTGGTAATCATGTATTGAATTCAACTTCTTAGTTAGTTATACCAGCTCCATTTGAACCCCAGCTCTCATGCAATAAGATAGAAGTTCAAGGTTGATTTTTCACGTACATTAACTGCATTTTCTAGTGTATTTTTGCTAACGTCACCAAAGCATATAGTATGATTTTCAGAAAATTGTTCAATTACAATTGTCATATTTCTACCAAGTACCGCTTTTTTGCATGAGAAACCTTTTCAAGGACTAGGAGTACGTAACGTTTTTCATATGATGTGAATAGAACTACATATATCTGTTTCACAAAAAAAAAAATGTTAGATTTTCCCTCTTTTTTGGCTCGCCCATGCATGACCGTATAAAGATTTTCTTACACTACTTTTACAAATTATAGAAGATTGTTTTCCATTTTTCAAAGCTTACCCATTAATGTTTCTATAGAGCATCATATGTAGTTGCATTAACTTTAAGTAAAAATTTCCTTACACTATAAGAATATTTCGACCTTCTATAAAAGATTGTTTTCCATTCTTTTTCCTGCAGGCCCTAATGGGGTATTATAAGACATAAAATTAAATAGTTGGACCCAATAGGGTTCTAATTTCGAATGATTAAATAAAAAAGAAGTGTATTTGAAAAAAAAAAGAAGAAGGAAACTAGGGAAAAAAGAAGTGCCAACTTAAGGTTAATTGAGCTTCTTAGCTAATTAATGATGTTCCTCGTGATATTATTAATTATGGAGTTTGACTCGCCATGCGTGAACTACTAGTATTTTACAATATATTTTGACCTATTATGGAAGATTGTTTTCAAATTTTTTTAATATTACTAATTAATGTTTGTATATAGCATTAATAAGAATTTTCTTATATATAGTATCAGTTGATTTTGACCTATTAAATTATTTTCCAATTTTATAATGTTACCATTTAATGCTGGTCCGTGCATACACACTATAAATATTCCCAATGATATAATAGTTTCGTACCCTCAAACCTAAGGTTTTTTCGTTTTTCTTATTTGCAGTTTCACTTTGAAAAATATAACTGAATAACAATGAGGAGCATTAATGGTGAACGAAGCCTTTTCATGGTTTATGTGGTTTTTTTTTGCTTGTGGTATATATATTACCTCTTTTCTTTCCCTTCTCCCTTTCATTATTCTCTTCTCCTTTACTTTTTTTTGTTTATTTTTGTATTATTTTCCAGAAAATATTAGTGAAATTGGAAAATCTAAACGTTCATGCATGTACTATATATATATATATATATATATATACTCTCTCTGTTTCAATTTATGTGAACCTATTTCCCTTTTAGTCCGTGCCAATAAGAATGACCTCTTTCCTTATTTGGAAACAATTTACCTTATTTGGAAGCACATATATTTTGTGTGGCTATAAATCATTGCATAAAGGTAAATTGTTTCCAAATAAAAAAGATGTCATTCTTTTTTGGCACGGACTAAAAAGGAAATAAGTTCACATAAATTAAAACAAAGAAGTTCACATAAATTGAAACAAAGGGAGTATATATATATATATATATATATATATAGTACATGCATGAACGTTTAGATTTTCCAACTTCACTAATATTTTCTGGAAAATAATACAAAAATAAACAAAAAAAAAGTAAAGCAGAAGAGAATAATGAAAAGGGAGAAGGGAAAGAAGAGAGGTAACATATATACCAGAGAATGTAACAAGCAAGAAAACCACATAAACCATGAAAAGGCTTCGTTCACCATTAATGTTCCTCATTGTTATTCAGTTGTATTTTGCAAAGTGAAATTGCAAATAAGAAAAAAGAGAAAACCGCATAAACCATGAAAAGGCTTCGTTCACCATTAATGCTCCTCGTTGTTATTCAGTTGTATTTTGCAAAGAGAAACTGCAAATAAGAAAAAAGAAAAAACCTTAGGTTTGAGGGTACGAAACTATTATATCATTGGGGATATTTATAGTATATATATATATATATATATATATATATATATATATATATATATATACATATACATATACATATACAGTCATCTCCTCTATAACAACGATCCCCTATAGAACTTTACTATAACAACCGAGTTTCATTTGGAACCATTTTTAATATCATGTTATAATATATATTCTTTATAACGGCACTTCACTATAGCAACCAAAAGATATTGGAACAAGCGAGACTGTTATAGAGAGACTGTATATACCCTAGCTTCTAGTAGATTGTTCTCTATTATTGCACTTCACTATATAAGCTCTCTTTTCCTTCTCCCTTTTCATTGTTCTCTTCTCCTTTTCTTTATTTGCCAAATAAAAACTGAAGTTGGAAAATCTAACATATATGCATGTACTAGATATATTATATACATACAGCTCTTCATTATAATATTCAAATTTTCTTTGAAATTATTTTTAATATTATATTACTATAATATATGTTTTCTATAACAACACGTCACTATAACAGTCAAATAATATCAGGACTAACAAGACTGTTATAAAAAAGTTTGACTGTATATATCTTAGCTTCTAGTAGGATCTTCTTCTGGTTAACTTTTTGTGAATTTTTTCCTTAATTAAGGATTGACTCAATTACTCTTAACTATCTTGAATGTTCAAATGTCGGATCAAAATCTTGAATCAAGTGTTTTTTATTAATATCTTTGATGGTATTGTATGCAGTGATGCAAGTTAATCATGCATTGAAACTAGCTGAAGAAGGTGGTGCTATTCAAGAAAATCACAGTAATAGCGGTGGTAGTGGTGATGAACGCAATAACTCACATTACGAAATAGGGTTAACTGAATTATGTCGAAAAGACATCTTACAAGTAAGTCAAGGTCCGTCAGGAACACTGAATGGGGTTTCAGTGTACTCAGTCACAATCATAAACACATGCTCCTCTGGAAGTTGACTTAACATTCACTTGAGTTGTGGTTGGTTCAGTTCGACAAGACTTAAAAATCCTACAATTTCCAGAAGACTTGGTTATAATGATTACCTAGTCAATAATGGAAAGCCTTTAAAACCTGGACAATTACTCAATTTTCAATATTCCAATACTTTTAGTTATCCTCTTGCAGTTTCTTCCATTAGCTGCAACTAGATATGGTTTAGTATTAGTATGAGTATACTAAAGAGGATTATATTAGTTAGATATAGAAGCTTTATATAGTTCAAATAGGTGGATATTAGAAGTTTTATGCTATAGTTGATTTTAATTGGTTCGAATTGAAGTGTAATTAGTTGATTGATTGATTACCACTACTCGAAATTAGGCAAAAACCTACCAAAGTTGGTCGGTTTTTCAAAATATTTTATTTTTTAATTTTTTTTTACGAAACCGACCAACTTTGGTCCATTTTCTTTTGCGTACAAATGCGGGAAATTGTTTTTGAGTCCCGCGAAATTTATTTTTCAAGAAACCGACCAACTTTCGTCGGTTTTTAATTAAAATAAATAAAAATTAATATTAAAAAATCCAACCAAAATTGGTTCGTTAATTCGGCCGGTCATTTTAAAAAACCGATAACTTTGGTCGGTAATTTTATTTTTTAATAAAACCGACCAACTTTGGTCGGTTATTTTCGTGCGAAAATACAATTAAAGAGTATAAATCAAATAAAAGACAGTCTTAAAACAAAATGCACCAATGATCTAGTGGTAGAATAGTATCCTGCCACGGTACAGACCCAGGTTCGATTCCTAGATGGTGAATCTTTTGATTACATAATTAAAATGCCGACCAACTTTGGTCGGTTTATTTTTGACATATTATTTTTTGAATTTAATTGACCGACCAAAGTTGGTCAGAAATTTCTGACCAACTTTGGTCGGTATGGCTTTCCGACCTCTAAACTACCGTCCACACGTAAATGATCGCGTTTTGGGCAGTTATTGGCCATTACCGACCAAAGTTGGTCGGTTTTTACCAGGTTTCTAGTAGTGTACACTGCTATGGTTTGCTTTGCTAACTAGAGCATTGGTTAGCCAAAAGCATACTTGTCCTTTTGTTTTATTTTATGGGTCTTAGTTTGATTTTATTAGATAAAAAATTAATAAAGTAAAATAAAACTTTTGAATCTTGTATTCTTAAATGTATGATAATAACAATAATATCAAAATTACTCTTTATATCTTGTGTTTAAAAAAATCGGCTCATATCATCTTTTACCATAATAATACTTTATATTATTTGTATATATATATTAATCAACTTGTCACGACCCAAAATCCCACCACAGGCGTCGTGATGGCACCTAGTCTCTAAGACCAGGTAAGCCGATTTTCATTGCATTTTTGAAGCCATTTTTTTTTTGAATTAAATAAGTAACCAAAACTAACAGCGGAAATAATTACAATATACAACCTCCCAAGACTGATAGTACTTAGTCACAAACTCTAACTGAATACATAGAATGATCACGAGAACCGAATATACAATACTGTTTGATTACAAGTTAACAGTACAATGAAATGAAAGGACTCCAAGGAACTGCGACGACCAAGCAGCTCTACCTTGAATCCTTAAGACCTCGCTTTAACTCTGCTCAAGTCTGTTATCCTCAATACCTGGCTCTGCACAAAAATGTGCAGAAGTGTAGAGTGAGCACACCACAGCGGTGTCCAGTAAGTATCAAGACTAACCTCAATGGAGTAGAAACGAGGTACAGTCAAGACACTCACTAGTCTAATACCCTGTGCAATATAGCAGTATACAATAGTACTGGAAAATAACTAACAATGATAACAACAACTCAACCAGTGATATCACAACAAGACAACATAAAACAACCAATGATATGCACAGTAAGACAATAAGATCACCATTTAATATCGCTCAACAATTAATAAATACAATTACACTCAGTTAAATCAAGTTCTTCAATTAAATATCCTTCACATATCATTCTACCAATTAACTCTCTTTCAAATATAATTTTCCTCAAATAATTATCTTTCAAATACAATTCTTTCATATAATACTTTCTAAATAAAAATCCTTCCAAATAAATATTTTGAATATAATTCTTCAATTTAAAAAGTCACCATGTGACACCTCATTTCATAATCATAAAAAACAATACGGGTCTTAGCCCATTTTCATATTTTTCATAAATACGAGTCTCAGCCCATTTTTCATATCTCCACGGCACTTCATGCCCATAATTAAATCATTATATTTTCCCGGCACATCGTGCCCTCATTTCATATTTCACCTGCACGGACAACTCACGTGCCAAATATCATTATCATTTAATCACAGCACCTCGTGCCCACATTTCATATCACAACCACAATTCACATGCCAATATTCTCAATGTATATAAGATCCACATGATCAATTTGTTTCCACTAAAGTGAGTTTAAAAGTTTTTAAATCAATTAAGAAATCAACAAAGAATTGAATTTATTTTTATAAATCATTTGGGTGAAGAAAATAACTTTGCACTTATATCAAAGCATCAGATAAACTACTAATTTGGTTGTAAAACTATTTAATTTAAAAACATAATAATAATTCCTTTTATTTAAATCAACTCAATCATCGCAAATCAGAAAGAAAACCAGAAATATACTTCTTCAGAGTCTCGTGCTAAAAAGCCAAAGTCTACACAATACAACTAGGAGCACAAAACACATAATAATAAAGTCAACTAGTACACCACGGAAGAAGACAAGAATTTACATATTAAATAAAATCAAATCACCCAAGGCAAGAACATGAATAAAGAAGTATCAACAGGGCACTCCCGATGTATCGCCTCGTAGTCCCAAATCATAAATAAATTCACAATATCTCATTTACTTATATCACCGCGGGAGCCTTCACATTAAATTTTTAAAGAAATTATTTTCCCGAAATAGCATCCCGCGTTTTAGCCACCCTTATCACACCGCATGACTTCTAGTAATTCCCCTACTAGCCACGCGTTTCAAGCCACCCTTATCTCACCGCATGACTTCTAGTAGTTCCCCTACTAGCCACGCGTTTCAAGCCACCCTTATCTCACCGCATGCGTTTCATCACCCTGACCTTATATCACCGCAATGACTTTTAGTAGTTCCCCTACTAGCCACGCATTTCAAGCCACTCTTATCTCACCGCATGCGTATCAATATCACAATATTTCACAAATCGCACCTCAAGTGCTCAAATATCACAGCATAATATAACTTGCACCTCAAGTGCCCAAATATTACAGCATTTCACAAATTGCACATCAAGTGCTCAAATCTTACAACATATCACAGATTGCACATCAGGTGCTCAAATCTTACAACATATCACATTTGCACATCAGGTGCTCAAATCTTACAACATATCATAAATTGCACATCGAGTGCTCAAATCTTACAACATATCACAGATTGCACATCAGGTGCTCAAATCTTACAACATATCACAAATTGCACATCGAGTGTCCAAATATTATAACTTGCCACAGAAATCAATAATACATTATTTTCTACAATAAGGAGCCCACGGCTCGACCATAATGTGCACAAAAATCTTAACAAAATATCCGGAAGCGAACAACTCGACAAAATAATATTTAACATAAAAATCAAGGTGGCAATGTTACCAAATCATCATGTAAAAATAATTTCAACAAACAAGGATCTAGGCATGGCAAATAGAGGATTTAATAATTGCCAATAATTTTCAATTTGATACATAAGGGCGTATAATAATTTTAATCAATGAAATTTGCACATATAAACCAAGTACGTACTCGTCACCTCGCGTACATGGATTTCAATTACACAAATGGCACATAATACTCAATGCCTAAGAGGTAATTCCCTCATTCGAGGTTAAGCAAGATACTTACCTCGACGAAACTAAGTCAATGTTTTAAATGATCTTCGTGAGTGAAGCCACCTTCGGACGGCTCAAATCTGAAATTCACCCCTTAATAATACTACGATGGTCCACCACACTAAACAAATTTCAATCTACAACAATGCAAAACAATTGCACCAATATTAGTAAATAAGTTTCCAGATTTTTGGTCATTTAGGCATTTTATCAAACACCTAGTAGGCATGAATCTCTACATATCGTAACCATAGAATTAGTTCATCCAACTACTACCAATTACCAATAATTTATCCCACCATCATTCTTAAAAAATTCATAACTTCCAACATCACATACATGACCATCCATCCGCACCCAACCAACAAAATTCCATCAAATAATCACCTTTCAATCTCAACAATGGTTATGTATTTAAATTGGGAACATATGGCTTCCAATCGCCATACCATAAGTTCTAATACTTAATTGATACTCATATTCCCATAATATATCCATACATGTAAGTCTAAGGGTGTAGGATTACCTTTTTGGAAGAAATCTTGCAAAACCCTCCTTTGAGTTCTTGAAGAAATTTCTTGAAGATCTAAGTATTTTATGTGTAGATTTCATCAATACTAGTGTAGAAATAATGGAATTTCACATCAAGATAATGGGGATTGCTTACCTTGAAGAAGAGAGGAGTTGGTGGTCTTGAGAGAGTGGAGAAGAGCTCCAAAATTCGTCCAAATGAAGTGGGGAAAATGAACCCCGAAATTGTATCTATAGGCCCAGATTTTTGGGTTTCGGATGCTGCCCCGGATGCTATGGCAGCACTTCACTGCCAGCCCCTTTTTCGGATGCGGCTCCGGATGCTTCGCATCTGCAGTCTCCTTGGCCAGCCTTTGGTAATTTGATCATAACTTCTTGTAGAAATGTCCAAATGACGAACGGTTTGAAGCGTTAGAAACTAGACTCGATGATCTTTTATTTGATAGGTTGTGCATCACATAACACCTTATATATATGTAGATAATCTCGTTCTAAGTTAGGTTATGCCGAAACATAACAAATCGATCCGAAATGACCTCAAATTTTGCACACAAGTCGTAAATGACATAACGAAACTATTCAAATTTCCGGAATTGAAGTCCAAGCCCGATACATCAAGGTCAACTTTTAGTCGACACTTTTCTTAAAATCTTCCATTTTCCAACTTTCGCCAAAATGCGTCGAATTCTCCTACGGACTTCCAAATCCAAATCCAGACATACGCCTAAGTCTGAAATCTCCATACGAAGCTATTGACACTATAAAAATCCCATTCCGGAGTCATTCTGCTCAAAAGTCAAACTCCGGTCAACTCTTTTCAACTTAAGGCTTCTAACATGGAATTTATTCTTTCGAACTAATCAGAAACACTTGAAAATTAAAACCGACGATTCACATGCGTCATAATACATCATATGAAGCTATTCAAGACTTCAAATAGTTGGAAGGAGCGTAAATGTTCAAAATAATAAGTCGGGTCATTACACAACTACACCTCAATGCCAATCAAGTCAGATTATATTAGTAAATTCTAATATATAGAAATCAAGAAATTAATTAGCAAAGAATATCAATGTCTGAGAACAACAATTATGCATTTCCTATTGAATTTTGACAACTGGAAACTTTCCAACTACGGATGATAAACCACAAACACATACATGATACAAGTTAACATTGACTTAACAAGTATTAAATATATAGTCATACTAAAGAGTATTTACTAGCAGATAGAACAACTTGTACAAGATTGTATTAACCAGCAGTGCTTGTAACAACCTGATTATTGCTTGTTGATTCTTTTTGTCTCACCAAACATTGACATATATAAAGTACTTAAAATTTCATAACTATTCCAAAATGGGAGAAGTATCACAGGATTCCCCTATCAAAACCTTTATGTCATATCAAAGATTGTTAGACATAATGCAGTATGAGATTATAAGGAGAAACTTCCTTCAAAATAAAGATGATTATTAATCCCTAACTTTCAGCTACAAATATTTCACTTCCGATTATTCAATCTTAATATGACGACAGAACAAGGCATTAAAAACTTCTAAATCATTTTACTCTAGGAGAATAATTGTATTAAGCATAAAGAAATGCACATGATAATCAGAATTGCAGTTTCACAACTAACTTCGGAAGCACAACGTAAGCTATAAAAGTATACCACTTAGATTACTACAAACGTGATATTCGATTTAATTCTCTATAGATTATATTACAACATAGACACATAACTTATAGCATACCACACAGACTACTACAAACAAAAGTCAATGAAAATATAGTAGTACAGTTTTATCAACACATTAGTCATCATCTGTTTCTTCTTCAAACTCTTCCTCATCCGCCTCCTCATTTTCAATACAACTTTTACTTTTCCCATAAAATCAAGGATGTAAAAATCAGTTCTTGCTGGAACATATCATATAAATTTATTATTTAGGTAAATCTCTAATAAAATACTTAAATCTAATTCCTAAAATCATATCAATTTATTATTGACCCAAAAGTATGAAAATCAAGGTAATAGTCAAACAAGAATTATCATATCAAAATTCCTCAAGAGAAAGAAAAATAAAACAAAAAAGAGAAAGTTTACCTGAACAAAGATAAGAATAATGGTATAGACAAAGTACAAAAATAGTAAAAATCACCAATGTGATGCTCACTTTGCTTGAGCAACAAGGTTTCTTCACGGGTGCACCAACTCAAAATATTTAGAAACATTTGAAGGGCTTTGTGGATACATGTTGGGGAGCAAGAAAACTAATATTTCCGAGGATGCTTTGAGGCTAAGGCTTTTTCCCTTCTCTCTATGGAGTAAAGCTTTAAATTAGTTGGAACGTTTGCCGAATCTTCAATACACACTTGGGATGAGTTGGCGGCCAAGTTCATTGCTAAGTTTTTCTCCCCCGGACACATGGCTTTGGAGCCCGATTATATCTGGATTCGTGCCGGGTAGGGCCCTATTTAGAGGGGAAGCGCTCCCTACCAAGGATTTTTCCATACACAGGGCTCGAACTCAAGACTTTTGGTTAAGGGAGGATCAGCCCTATCCGCTGCACCACATCATTTGGTGGTAATCATGTATTGAATTCAACTTCTTAGTTAGTTATATCAGCTCCATTTGAACCCCAGCTCTTATGTAATAAGATAGAAGTTCAAGATTGATTTTTCATGTACATTAACTGCATTTTCAAGTGTATTTTTGCTAACGTCACCAAAGCATATAGTATGATTTTCAGAAAATTGTTCAATTACAATTGTCATATTTCTACCAAGTACCGCTTTTTTGCATGAGAAACCTTTTCAAGGACTAGGAGTACGTAACGTTTTTCATATGATGTGAACAGAACTACATATATCTGTTTCACAAAAAAAAATGTTAGATTTTCCCTCTTTTTTGGCTCGCCTATGCATGACCGTATAAAGATTTTCTTACACTACTTTTACAAATTATAGAAGATTGTTTTCCATTTTTCAAAGCTTACCCATTAATGTTTCTATAGAGCATCATATGTAGTTGCATTAACTTTAAGTAAAAATTTCCTTACACTATAAGAATATTTCGACCTTCTATAAAAGATTGTTTTCCATTCTTTTTCCTGCAGGCCCTAATGGGGTATTATAAGACATAAAATTAAATAGTTGGACCCAATAAGGTTCTAATTTCGAATGATTAAATAAAAAAGAAGTGCATTCGAAAAAAGAAGAAGGAAACTAGGGAAAAAAGAAGTGCCAACTTAAGGTTAATTGAGCTTCTTAGCTAATTAATGATGTTCCTCGTGATATTATTAATTATGGAGTTTGACTCGCCATGCGTGAACTACTAGTATTTTACAATATATTTTGACCTATTATGGAAGACTGTTTTCCAATTTTTTTAATATTACTAATTAATGTTTGTATATAGCATTAATAAGAATTTTCTTATATATAGTATCAGTAGATTTTGATCTATTAAATTATTTTCCAATTTTATAATGTTACCAATTAATGCTGGTCCGTGCATACACACTATAAATATCCCCAATGATATAATAGTTTCGTACCCTCAAACCTAAGGTTTTTTCGTTTTTCTTATTTGCAGTTTCACTTTGAAAAATATAACTGAATAACAATGAGGAGCATTAATGGTGAACGAAGCCTTTTCATGGTTTGTGTGGTTTATTTGGTTGTGGTATATATATTACCTTTCTTCTTTCCCTTCTCCCTTTCATTATTCTCTTCTCCTTTACTTTTTTTGTTTATTTTTGTATTATTTTTCAAAAAATATGTGAAGTTGGAAAATCTAAAGGTTCATGCATGTACTATAATTTACCTTATTTGGAAGCACATATATTTTGTGTGGCTATAAATCATTGCATAAAGGTAAATTGTTTCCAAATAAAAAAGATGTCATTCTTTTTTGGCACGGACTAAAAAGGAAATAAGTTCACATAAATTAAAACAAAGGGAGTATATATATATATATATATATATATATAGTACATGCATGAACGTTTAGATTTTCCAACTTCACTAATATTTTCTGGAAAATAATACAAAAATAAACAAAAAAAAAGTAAAGGAGAAGAGAATAATGAAAAGGGAGAAGGGAAAGAAGAGAGGTAACATATATACCAGAGAATGTAACAAGCAAGAAAACCACATAAACCATGAAAAGGCTTCGTTCACCATTAATGTTCCTCATTGTTATTCAGTTGTATTTTGCAAAGTGAAATTGCAAATAAGAAAAAAGAGTAAACCGCATAAACCATGAAAAGGCTTCGTTCACCATTAATGCTCCTCATTGTTATTCAGTTGTATTTTGCAAAGAGAAACTGCAAATAAGAAAAAAGAAAAAACCTTAGGTTTGAGGGTACGAAACTATTATATCATTGGGGATATTTATAGTATATATATATATATATATATATATATATATATATATACATATACATATACATATACAGTCAGATCTCCTCTATAACAACGATCCCCTATAGCACTTTACTATAACAACTGAGTTTTCTTTGGAACCATTTTTAATATCATGTTATAATATATATTCTTTATAACGGCACTTCACTATTGCAGCCAAAAGATATTGGAACAAGCGAGACTGTTATAGAGAGACTGTATATATCCTAGCTTCTAGTATATTGTTCTCTATTATTGCACTTCACTATATAAGCTCTCTTTTCCTTCTCCCTTTTCATTGTTCTCTTCTCCTTTTCTTTATTTGCCAAATAAAAACTGAAGTTGGAAAATCTAACGTATATGCATGTACTAGATATATTATATACATACAGCTCTTAATTATAATATTCAAGTTTTCTTTGAAATTATTTTTAATATTATATTACTATAATATATGTTTTCTATAACAACACGTCACTATAACAGTCAAATAATATCAGGACTAACAAGACTGTTATAAAAAAGTGTGACTGTATATATCTTAGCTTCTAGTAGGATCTTCTTCTGGTTAACTTTTTGTGAATTGTTTCCTTAATTAAGGATTGACTCAATTACTCTTAACTATCTTGAATGTTCAATGTCCGATCAAAATCTTGAATCAAGTGTTTTTTATTAATATCTTTGATGGTATTGTATGCAGTGATGCAAGTTAATCATGCATTGAAACTAGCTGAAGAAGGTGGTGCTATTCAAGAAATCACAGTAATAGCGGTGGTAGTGGTGATGAACGCAATAACTCACATTACGAAATAGGGTTAACTGAATTATGTCGAAAAGACATCTTACAAGTAAGTCAAGGTCCGTCAGGAACACTGAATGGGGTTTCAGTGTACTCAGTCACAATCATAAACACATGCTTCTCTGGAAGTTGACTTAACATTCACTTGAGTTGTGGTTGGTTCAGTTCGACAAGACTTATAAATCCTACAATTTTCAGAAGACTTGGTTATAATGATTACCTTGTCAATAATGGAAAGCCTTTAAAACCTGGACAATTACTCAATTTTCAATATTCCAATACTTTTAGTTATCCTCTTGCAGGTTCTTCCATTAGCTGCAACTAGATATGGTTTTAGTATTAGTATGAGTATACTAAAGAGGATTATATTAGTTAGATATAGAAGCTTTATATAGTTCAAATAGGTGGATATTAGAAGTTTTATGCTATAGTTGATTTTAATTGGTTCGAATTGAAGTGTAATTAGTTGATTGATTGATTACCACTACTAGAAATTAGGCAAAAACCTACCAAAGTTGGTCGGTTTTTCAAAATATTTTATTTTTTAATTGTTTTTACGAAACCGATCAACTTTGGTCAGTTTTCTTTTGCGTACAAATGCGGGAAACTGTTTTTGAGTCCCGCGAAATTTATTTTTCAAGAAACCGACCAACTTTGGTCGGTTTTTAATTAAAATAAATAAAAATTAATATTAAAAAAACCGACCAAAATTGGTCGGTTAATTCGGCCGGTCATTTTAAAAAACCGACAACTTTGGTCGGTAATTTTATTTTTTAATAAAACCGACCAACTTTGGTCGCATATTTTCTTGCGAAAATATAATTAAAGAGTATAAATCAAATAAAAGACAGTCTTAAAACAAAATGCACCAATGGTCTAGTGGTAGAATAGTATCCTGCCACGGTACAGACCCCGGTTCGATTCCTAGATGGTGAATCTTTTGATTAAATAATTAAAATACCGACCAACTTCGGTCTATTTTTTTTTTTGCAATATTATTTTTTGAATTTAATTGACCGACCAAAGTTGGTCGGTAATTTCTGACCAACTTTGGTCGGTATGCCTTTCCGACCTCTAAAATACCGTCCACACGTAAATGATCGCGTTTTGGACAGTTATTGGCCATTACCGACCAAAGTTGATCGATTTTTACCAGGTTTCTAGTAGTGTACACTGCTATGGTTTGCTTTGCTAACTAGAGCATTGGTTAGCCAAAAGCATACTTGTCCTTTTGTTTCATTTTATGGGTCTTAGTTTGATTTTATTAGATACAAAATTAATAAAGTAAAATAAAACTTTTGAATCTTGTATTCTTAAATGTATGATAATAACAATAATATCAAAATTACTCTTTATATCTTGTGTTTAAAAAAATCGGCTCATATCATCTTTTACCATAATAATACTTTATATTATTTGTATATATATATTAATCAACTACACCTCAATGCCAATCAAGTCAGATTATATTAGTAAATTCTAATATATAGAAATCAAGAAATAAATTAGCAAAGAATATCAATGTCTGAGAACAACAATTATGCATTTCCTATTGAATTTTGACAACTGGAAACTTTCCAACTACGGATGATAAACCACAAACACATACATGATACAAGTTAACATTGACTTAACAAGTATTAAATATATAGTCATGCTAAAGAGTATTTACTAGGAGATAGAACAACTTGTACAAGATTGTATTTACCAGCAGTGCTTGTCTCACCAAACATTGACATATATAAAGTACTTAAAATTTCATAACTATTCCAAAATGGGAGAAGTATCACAGGATTCCCCTATCAAAACCTTTATGTCATATTAAAGATTGTTAGACATAATGCAGTATGAGATTATAAGGAGAAACTTCCTTCAAAATAAAGATGATTATTAATCCCTAACTTTCAGCTTCAAAGATTTCACTTCCGATTATTCAATCTTAACATGACGATAGAACAAGGCATTAAAAACTTCTAAATCATTTTACTCTACGAGAATAATTGTATTAAGCATAAAGAAATGCACATGATAATCAGAATTGCAGTTTCACAACTAACTTCGGAAGCACAACGTAAGCTATAAAAGTGTACCACTTAGATTACTACAAACGTGATATTCGATTTAATTATCTATAGATTATATTACAACATAGACACATAATTTATAGCATACCACACAGACTACTACAAACAAAAGTCAATGAAAATATAGTAGTATAGTTTTATCAACACATTAGTCATCATCTGTTTCTTCTTCAAACTCTTCCTCTTCCTCATCCTCCTCCTCATTTTCAATACAACTTTTACTTTTCCCATAAAATCAAGGATGTAAAAATCAGTTCTTGCTGGAACATATCATATAAATTTATTATTAAGGTAAATCCCTAATAAAATACTTAAATCTAAACCCTAAAATCATATCAATTTATTATTGACCCAAAAGTATGAAAATCAAGGTAATAGTCAAATAAGAATTATCATATCAAAATTCCTCAAGAGAAAGAAAAACAAAACAGAAAAGAGAAAGTTTACCTGAACAAAGATAAGAATAATGGTGTAGACAA
This sequence comes from Nicotiana tomentosiformis, assembly GCF_000390325.3. Taxonomy (NCBI): domain Eukaryota; kingdom Viridiplantae; phylum Streptophyta; class Magnoliopsida; order Solanales; family Solanaceae; genus Nicotiana; species Nicotiana tomentosiformis. The sequence continues at coordinate 21,228,464 of NC_090819.1, forward strand.
AGTACAAAAATAGTAAAAATCACCAATGTGGTGCTCACTTTGCTTGAGCAACAAGGTTTCTTCACTGGTGCACCAACTCAAAATATTTAGAAACATTTGAAAGGCTTTATGGATACATGTTGGGGAGCAAGAAAACTAATATTTCCGAGGATGCTTTGAGGCTAAGGCTTTTTCCCTTCTCTCTATGGAGTAAAGCTTTAAATTGGTTGGACCGTTCGCCGAATCTTCAATACACACTTGGGATGAGTTGGCGGCCAAGTTCATTGCTAAGTTTTTCTCCCCCGGACACATGACTTTGGAGCCCGATTATATCTGGATTCGCACCGGGTAGGGCCCTATTTAGAGGGAAGTGCTCCCTACCAAGGATTTTTCCATACACAGGGCTCGAACTGAAGACCTTTGGTTAAGGAAGGATCAACCCTATCCACTGCACCACAACATTTGGTGGTAATCATGTATTGAATTCAACTTCTTAGTTAGTTATACCAGCTCCATTTGAACCCCAGCTCTCATGCAATAAGATAGAAGTTCAAGATTGATTTTTCATGTACATTAACTGCATTTTCAAGTGTATTTTTGCTAACGTCACCAAAGCATATAGTATGATTTTAAGAAAATTGTTCAATTACAATTGTCATATTTCAACCAAGTACCGCTTTTTTGCATGAGAAACCTTTTCAAGGACTAGGAGTACGTAACGTTTTTCATATGATGTGAAGAGAACTACATATATCTGTTTCACAAAAAAAAAATGTTAGATTTTTTTCACGACCCAAAATCCCACCACAGGCGTCGTGATGGCACCTAGTCTCTAAGACCAGGTAAGCCGATTTTCATTGCATTTTTGAAGCCATTTTTTTTTTGAATTAAATAAGTAACCAAAACTAACAGCGGAAATAATTACAATATACAACCTCCCAAGACTGATAGTACTTAGTCACAAACTCTAACTGAATACATAGAATGATCACGAGAACCGAATATACAATACTGTTTGATTACAAGTTAGCAGTACAATGAAATGAAAGGACTCCAAGGAACTGCGACGACCAAGCAGCTCTACCTTGAATCTTTAAGACCCCGCTTTAACTCTGCTCAAGTCTGGTATCTTCAATACCTGGCTCTGCACAAAAATGTACAGAAGTGTAGAATGAGCACACCACAACGGTGCCCAGTAAGTATCAAGACTAACCTCAATGGAGTAGAGACGAGGTACAGTCAAGACACTCACTAGTCTAATACCCTGTGCAATATAGCAGTATACAATAGTACTGAAAAATAACTAACAATGATAACAACAACTCAACCAGTGATATCACAACAAGGCAACATAAAACAACCAATGATATGCACAGTAAGACAATAAGATCACCATTTAATATCGCTCAACAATTAATAAATACAATTACACTCAGTTAAATCAAGTTCTTCAATTAAATATCCTTCACATATAATTCTACCAATTAACTCTCTTTCAAATATAATTTTCCTTAATTAATTATCTTTCAAATACAATTCTTTCATATAATACTTTCTAAATAAAAATCCTTCCAAATAAATATTTTGAATATAATTCTTCAATTTAAAAAGTCACCATGTGACACCTCATTTCATAATCATAAAAAAAAATACGGATCTCAGCCCATTTTCATATTTTTCATAAATACGGGTCTCAGCCCATTTTTCATATCTCCACGGCACTTCATGCCCATAATTAAATCATTATATTTCCCTGGCACATCGTTCCCTCATTTCATATCTCACTTGCACGGACAACTCACGTGTCAAATATCATTATCATTTAATCACAGCACCTCGTGCCCACATTTTATATCACAACCACAATTCACATGCCAATATTCTCAATGTATATAAGATCCACATCATCAATTTATTTCCACTAAAGTGAGTTTAAAAGTTTTTAAATCAATTAAGAAATCAACAAAGAATTGAATTTATTTTTATAAATCATTTGGGTGAAGAAAATAACTTTGCACTTATATCAAAGCATCAGATAAACTACTGATTTGGTTGTAAAACTATTTAATTTAAAAACAAAATAATAATTCCTTTTATTTAAATCAACTCAATCATCAAAAATCAGTAAGAAAACCAGAAATATACTTCTTTAGAATCTCGTGCTAAAAAGCCAAAGTCTACACAATACAACTAGGAGCACAAAACACATAATAATAAAGTCAACTAGTACACCACGGAAGAAGACAAGAATTTACATATTAAATAAAACCAAATCACCCAAGGCAAGAACATGAATAAAGAACTATCAACAGGGCACTCCCGAGGTTCCGTCTCATGTCCCAAATCATAAATAAATTCACACTATCTCATTCACTTATATCACCGCGGGAGCCTTCACATTAAATTTTTAAAGAAATTATTTTTCCGAAATAGCATCCCGCGTTTTAGCCACCCTTATAACACCGCATGACTTCTAGTAGTTTCCCTACTAGCCACGCGTTTCAAGCCACCCTTATCTCACCACATGACTTCTAGTAGTTCCCCTACTAGCCACGCGTTTCAAGCCACCCTTATCTCACCGCATGCGTTTTCAACACCCTGACCTTATCTCACCGCATGCGTATCAATATCACAATATTTCACAAGTCGCACCTCAAGTGCCCAAATATCACAGCATTTCACAAATTGCACATCAAGTGCTCAAATCTTATAACATATCACAGATTGCACATCAGGTGCTCAAATCTTTTAACATATCACAAATTGCACATCAAGTTCTCAAATCTTACAACATATCACAGATTGCACATCAGGTGCTCAAATCTTTCAACATATCATAAATTGCACATCAAGTGCCCAAATATTACAACTTGCCACATAAATCAACAATACATTATTTTCTACAATAAGGAGCCCATGGCTCAACCATAATGTGCACAAAAATCTTAATAAAATATCCGAAAATGAACAACTCAACAAAATAATATTTCACATAAAAATCAAGGTGGCAATCATACCAAATCATCATGTAAAAATAATTTCAACAAACAAGGATCTAGGCATGACAAATAGAGGATTTAATAATTGCTAATAATTTCCAATTTGATACATAAGGGCGTATAATAATTTTAATCAATGAAATTTGCACATATAAACCAAGTACGTACCCGTCACCTCGCGTACATGGATTTCAATTACACAAATTGTACATATTACTCAATGCCTGAGAGGTAATTCCCCCACTCGAGGTTAAGCAAAACACTTACCTAGACGAAACTAAGTCAATGTTTTAAATGATCTTCGTGAGTGAAGCCACCTTCGGACGCCTCAAATCTGAAATTCACCCCTTAATAATACTACGATGGTCCACCACACTAAACAAATTTCAATCTACAACAATGCAAAACAATTGCACCAATATTAGTAAACAAGTTTTCAGATTTTTGGTCATTTAGGCATTTTATCAAACACCTAGTAGGCATGAATCTCTACATATCTTAACCATAGAATTAGTTCATCCAACTACTACCATTTACCAATAATTTATCCCACCATCATTCTTAAACAATTCATAACTTCCAACATCACATACATGATCATCCATCCGCACCCAACCAACAAAATTCCATCAAATAATCACCTTTCAATTTCTACAATGGTTATGTATTTAAATTGGGAACTTATGGCTTCCAATCACCATGCAATACATTCTAATACTTAATTCATACTCATGTTCCCATAATATATCCATACATGTAAGTCTAAGGGTGTAGGATTACCTTTTGGAAGAAATCTTGCAAAACCCTCCTTTGAGTTCTTGAAGAAATTTCTTGAAGATCTAAGTATTTTATGTGTAGATTTCATCAATACTAGTGTAGAAATAATGGAATTTCACATCAAGATAATGGAGATTGCTTACCTTGAAGAAGAGAGGAGTTGGTGGTCTTGAGAGAGTGGAGAAGAGCTCCAAAATTCGTCCAAATGAAGTGGGAAAAATGAACCCCAAAATTGTATCTATAGGCCCAGATTTTTGGGTTTCGGATGCTGCCCCGGATGCTATGGCAGCACTTCACTGCCAGCCCCTTTTTCGGATGCGGCTCCGGATGCTTCACATCCGCAGTCTCCTCTGCCAGCCTTTGGTAATTTGGTCATAACTTCTTGTAGAAATGTCCAAATGACGAACGGTTTGAAGCGTTAGAAACTAGACTCGAAGATCTTTTATTTGATAGGTTGTGCATCACATAACACCTCATATATATGTAGATAATCTCGTTCTAAGTTAGGTCTTATGCCGAAACATAACAAATCGATCCGGAATGACCTCAAATTTTGCACACAAGTCGTAAATGACATAACGAAGCTATTCAAATTTCCGGAATTGAAGTCCAAGCCCGATACATCAAGGTCAACTCTCAGTCGACATTTTTCTTAAAATCTTCCATTTTTCAACCTTCGCCAAAATGCGTCGAATTCTCCTACGGACTTCCAAATCCAAATCCGGACATACGTCTAAGTCTAAAATCTCCATACGAAGCTATTGACACTATAAAAATCCCATTCCGGAGTCGTTGTGCTCAAAAGTCAAACTCCGGTCAACTCTTTTCAACTTAAGGCTTCTAACATGGAATTTATTCTTTCGAACTAATCCCGAAACACTTGAAAATTAAAACCGACGATTCACACGCGTCATAATACATCATATGACGCTATTCAAGACTTCAAATAGTTGGAAGGAGCGTATATGTTCAAAATAATAAGTCGGGTCATTACATTCTCCACCTCTTAAACAAACGTTCGTCCTCGAACGTGCTAAGACTTATTCGAAGGTTACCAATTTGATGATTTTACTTTTACACATATATTCGCGGTTGATTCCACGTTACCGCATTCGAGATAAGCCCGACAACACCATCTCAATTGGTTCCTTTTATCCATATTTGTAAACTGTAAGATCAATTTCTTACACTCCATCATTACAAAAGGTCTATTTTTTTTTTACAACAACACACGGTATTAGTCTCAACTGGCTATAGCAACTCGTGCCTACGCACACTTTAATTTTCTTGATAGTGTTGAAGTACTTCAAAACTTTTTCTGTGGTGTTACATTCTTCCCCGCTTAGGATCATTCGCCCTCGAACACATAACATAACTTACCTCTTCCTTTGCAAATCCTAATCCTCCAAATTTTACTAACTCCCAAATTTTTCAAAAATTTTGGTAGAGTATCCCCTGTAATTGGGCCTATCCACCTGCCAGAGTAACACCAAAACAACTCCTAACAACACATCCACAACCCAACAAAATACCACAAGGTATATATCAATAACACCAATCTCAGCATCACAAGCACTGCATTATCATAATGATATCAGGACATGAAACACATCATATGTGTGCTCATCACCACATCTCTGGTCTTTAAAAGTTATTCATAATTAATTCCAGCATCATCAATTAATCTCATATTAACCATTACCTCATTTTGAATTTTTACAACACTGACAATATAATGTGAGGCATGAAGACCTCATGATTACTTACTCGGATTAATGAGTCACATTTAACGCCACCTGGCCACTGATCTCATAGGTTAAAACTCAATATTTACAACACAAAAATGGCTGAATATGCACAGAAAATATACAAGAACTATCAGATAAGCCTAACAGGCATGACTCCCTATTAATATTATGGTACAAATTAAATTTCCCACAGGGAAAATTTTAAACTCATAAATATATCACCACAAGGACCTCGTCCTTATATAAATTCCTCCGCGGCTTGTTGCCCGGTTTAAATATTTTACATCATATATAAAATGCGAGGATCTCGTCCTCAACTCTGAATCACAAGTATTTTTCACATTGTGCCAACTGAAATTTCAATTTCCTTTCTTTCTTCTTTTCAATATATTTCATAAAGAGTTTTCATAACACATAATGAACCCTCATATCGGTAGGGCATATAATTCATAAATATTGGAATCAATTATTCCGAAACACATTAAACCCACTGTAATGAATAATAAAAATTACTTTTGGACTTATAGCCCTCAATGGTGTACAAAATTAATGACAGACACGGGCTCACATCTTCAAATCTCCCAACAGGGATAAACATAGAAGTGGGTCACAAAAATTACTAAGCTCACCCATAAGCGGAGCATAATAGGAGGTCTCACCTCAATATTCAGAACCGAATCAAATTAAAGGAAAATATCCTTTTTAACTGAATCAGGATCATAACTGTAACAACACCATCTTGTGTATCGACCTCAGCCAAATCATGTCGATTATATCAACGGGTCGGGCCTCCACCTCTTAGGCGCCCACTACCCGCCTGTCCTCCACCTCTAACTGACTGTGCACGTGGAGTATTAACTGTAATAAAGCTCGTAGCTTGAGTGCTCTGATTAAATCCACCCCTCCCAAGTATGGATAATCTCTCATGATGTGCCTAGTATCACCACACTCATAACAACCCCTCTGAGGTCGAGGCTGCTCATACTGAGTCTGTGCCGGATAACTGGAATAACCACTGTAAGAATCTCGCGTCGGTGGTGCATCGTAAGATCTTACTGACTCACTCTGATTAATATGATGTGCGGACTGAGCTGGCCGACTGCTCGAGACTCCGCTATAATGGGTCCTAGCTGGAGAGTAAATTCCAATGAATCCTCCAGATCTTCGAGACCTTTTGGCCTCCTTAGACTCCCTTTCCTCGCCTAAAACAGTCTCAATCTTTCTCGCAATCTCCACTACTTGTTGAAATGGAGTATCAGTTTGTAATTCTCGAGCCATGCATATTTTAATATCATATTCGAGCCCCTCAATGAATCTGCGGACCCACTCTCTGATTGTAGGAACTAAGATAGGTGCATGACGGGCTAACTCACTGAACCTGATAGCATATTCTGACACTATCATAGTGCCCTGACATAACCGTTCAAACTCTGTGTGCCACACATCTCGGAGAGTCGGGGGAACAAATTCTTTCAAGAACATTTCCAAAAATTGAGCCCAAGTTGGTGGTGTGGCATCGGCTGATATACCTTCTTCGTAGATTTGCCTCCACCTATACGCTGCGCCTAACAGTTGAAATGTAGTAAAGGCAACTCCGCTCACCTCCAGAATAACCATGGTGCGGAGAATACGGTGATAATTTTCTAGAAATTCTTGGGCATCCTGTGTATCTGTACCACTAAACGTTGGTGGATCGTATTTCTTAAACCTTTCAAGTTGATGCCTCGGGCCTGACCTCAGGACGAACCGGAATAACAGGTTATACCGGTATTATACCCGAAATCTGACCAACGTGAACTTGTTGCTCTGGAGTTGTGGTAGGAGTCTGAGCTACTCCCCCAATCTACGAAATATTCAGTGTAACAGAAATTAATCTCGCCCGAGTTAATGTACCAAACATACTCAGGAACTGTGCTAAAGTCTCCTGAAGTTCGGGGTAACAATAGGTGCTTTTGGTACCTGTCCCCCAACTGGAGCTACTAATGGCTCCTCAATTGTTGCTCTGATAGGTGCTCCAGTAGCAGCACGTGCCCTTCCTCGACCTCTACCTCGGCCTCTAACTCAGCCCCGGCCTCTTGCAGCCCTAGCAGTATATGCAAATGCTTGTTCAGCTAACCCAATAGCACATGTCCTCACCATCTGTGAGAGAATAGAGATACAAGGGCACGAATTCCGAATTCAACAAATTCCGCAGGATAGGAATGAAAGAAATGGAAATTTCCTAACAATTCTGTAGCCTCTCGAAGATAAGTACAGACGTCTCCGTACCGATCCGCAAGACTCTACTAGACTCGTTCGTGACTCGTAGAACCTATGAACCTAGAGCTTTGATACCAACTTGTCACGACCCAAAATCCCACCACAGGCGACGTGATGGCACCTAGTCTCTAAGACTAGGTAAGCCGATTTCCACTGCATTTTTGAAGCCATTTTTTATTTGAATTAAATAAGTAACCAAAACTAATAGCGGAAATAATTACAATATACAACCTCCTAAGACTGGTAGTACTTAGTCACGAACTCCAACTGAATACATAGAATGATCACGAGAACCGAATATACAATACTGTTTGATTACAAGTTAACAGTACAATGAAATGAAAGGACTCCAAGGAACTGCGACGACCAAGCAGCTCTACCTTGAATCCTTAAGACCCCGCTTTAACTCTGCTCAAGTCTGTTATCTTCAATACCTGGCTCTGCACAAAAATGTGCAGAAGTGTAGAGTGAGCACACTACAACGGTGCCCAGTAAGTATCAAGACTATCCTCAATGGAGTAGAGACGAGGTACAGTCAAGACACTCACTAGTCTAATACCCTGTGCAATATAGCAGTATACAATTGTACTAAAAAATAACTAACAATGATAACAACAACTCAACCAGTGATATCACAACAAGACAATATAAAACAACCAATGATATGCACAGTAAGACAATAAGATCACCATTTAATATCGCTCGACAATTAATAAATACAATTACACTCAGTTAAATCAAGTTCTTCAATTAAATATCCTTCACATATAATTCTACCAATTAACTCTCTTTCAAATATATTTTTCCTCAAATAATTATCTTTCAAATACAATTCTTTCATATAATACTTTCTAAATAAAAATCCTTCCAAATAAATATTTTGAATATAATTCTTCAATTTAAAAAGTCACCATGTGACACCTCATTTCATAATCATAAAAAAAATACGGATCTCAGCCCATTTTCATATTTTTCATAAATACGGGTCTCAGCCCATTTTTCATATCTCCACGGCACTTCATGCCCATAATTAAATCATTATATTTCCCCGGCACATCGTTCCCTCATTTCATATCTCACCTGCACGGACAACTCACGTGCCAAATATCATTATCATTTAATTACATCACCTCGTGCCCACATTTCATATCACAACCACAATTCACATGCCAATATTCTCAATGTATATAAGATCCACATCATCAATTTATTTCCACTAAAGTGAGTTTAAAAGTTTTTAAATTAATTAAGAAATCAACAAAGAATTGAATTTATTTTTATAAATCATTTGGGTGAAGAAAATAACTTTGCACTTATATCAAAGCATCAGATAAACTACTGATTTGGTTGTAAAACTATTTAATTTAAAAACATAATAATAATTCCTTTTATTTAAATCAACTCAATCATCAAAAATCAGTAAGAAAACCAGAAATATACTTCTTTAGAATCTCGTGCTAAAAAGCCAATGTCTACACAATACAACTAGGAGCACAAAACACATAATAATAAAGTCAACTAGTACACCACGGAAGAAGACAAGAATTTACATATTAAATAAAACCAAATCACCCAAGGCAAGAACATGAATAAAGAACTATCAACAGGGCACTCCCGAGGTACCGCCTCGTAGTCCCAAATCATAAATAAATTCACACTATCTCATTTACTTATATCACCGCGGGAGCCTTCACATTAAATTTTTAAAGAAATTATTTTTCCGAAATAGCATCCCGCGTTTTAGCCACCCTTATCACACCGCATGACTTCTAGTAGTTCCCCTACTAGCCACGCGTTTCAAGCCACCCTTATCTCACCGCATGCGTTTTCAACACCCTGACCTTATATCACCGCATGGCTTCTAGTAGTTCCCCTACTAGTCACGCGTTTCAAGCCACCCTTATCTCACCGCATGCGTATCAATATCACAATATTTCACAAGTCGCACCTCAAGTGCCCAAATATCACAGCATTTCACAAATTGCACATCAAGTGCTCAAATCTTACAACATATCACAGATTGCACATCAGGTGCTCAAATCTTTCAACATATCATAAATTGCACATCAAGTGCTCAAATCTTACAACATATCACAGATTGCACATCAGGTGCTCAAATCTTTCAACATATCATAAATTTCACATCAACTGCCCAAATATTACAACTTGCCACATAAATCAATAATACATTATTTTCTACAATAAAGAGCCCATGGCTCAACCATAATGTGCACAAAAATCTTAACAAAATATCCGAAAGTGAACAACTCAACAAAATAATATTTCACATAAAAATCAAGGTGGCAATCATACCAAATCATCATGTAAAAATAATTTCAACAAACAAGGATCTAGGCATGACAAATAGAGGATTTAATAATTGCTAATAATTTCCAATTTGATACATAAGGGCGTATAATAATTTTAATCAATGAAATTTGCACATATAAATCAAGTACGTACTCGTCACCTTGCGTACATGGATTTTAATTACACAAATTGCACATATTACTCAATGCCTGAGAGGTAATTCCCCCACACGAGGTTAAGCAAGACACTTACCTCGACGAAACTAAGTCAATGTTTTAAATGATCTTCGTGAGTGAAGCCACCTTCGGACGGCTCAAATCTGAAATTCACCCCTTAATAATACTACGATGGTCCACCACACTAAACAAATTTCAATCTACAACAATGCAAAACAATCGCACCAATATTAGTAAACAAGTTTTCCAGATTTTTGGTCATTTAGGCATTTTATCAAACACCTAGTAGGCATGAATCTCTACATATCTTAACCATAGAATTAGTTCATCCAACTACTACCATTTACCAACAATTTATCCCACCATCATTCTTAAACAATTCATAACTTCCAACATCACATACATGATCATCCATCCGCACCCAACCAACAAAATTCCATCAAATAATAACCTTTCAATCTCTACAATGGTTATGTATTTAAATTGAGAATATATGGCTTCCAATCGCCATACCATAAGTTCTAATACTTAATTGATACTCATATTCCCATAATATATCCATACATATAAGTCTAAGGGTGTAGGATTACCTTTTTGGAAGAAATCTTGCAAAACCCTCCTTTGAGTTCTTGAAGAAATTTCTTGAAGATCTAAGTATTTTATGTGTAGATTTCATCAATACTAGTGTAGAAATAATGGAATTTCACATCAAGATAATGGGGATTGCTTACCTTGAAGAAGAGAGGAGTTGGTGGTCTTGAGAGAGTGGAGAAGAGCTCCAAAATTCGTCCAAATGAAGTGGGGAAAATGAACCCTCGAAATTGTATCTATAGGCCCAGATTTTTGGGTTTCGGATGCTGCCCCGGATGCTATGGCAGCACTTCACTGCCAGCCCCTTTTTCGGATGCGGCTCCGGATGCTTCGCATCCGCAGTCTCCTCTGCCAGCCTTTGGTAATTTGGTCATAACGTCTTGTAGAAATGTCCAAATGACGAACGGTTTGAAGCGTTAGAAACTAGACTCGAAGATATTTTATTTGATAGGTTGTGCATCACATAACACCTCATATATATGTAGATAATCTCGTTCTAAGTTAGGTCTTATGCCGAAACATAACAAATCGATCCGGAATGACCTCAAATTTTGCACACAAGTCATAAATGACATAACGAAGCTATTCAAATTTCCGGAATTGAAGTCCAAGCCCGATACATCAAGGTCAACTCTCAGTCGACATTTTTCTTAAAATCTTCCATTTTCCAACTTTCGCCAAAATGCGTCGAATTCTCCTACGGACTTCCAAATCCAAATTCGGACATATGCCTAAGTCTAAAATCTCCATACGAAGCTATTGACACTATAAAAATCCTATTCCGGAGTCGTTGTGCTCAAAAGTCAAACTCCGGTCAACTCTTTTCAACTTAAGGCTTCTAACATGGAATTTATTCTTTCGAACTAATCCCGAAACACTTGAAAATCAAATCCGGCGATTCACACGCGTCATAATACATCATATGAAGCTATTCAAGACTTCAAATAGTTGGAAGGAGCGTAAATGTTCAAAATAATAAGTCGGGTCATTACAATTTTCCCTCTTTTTTGGCTCGCCCATGCATGACTGTATAAAGATTTTCTTACACTACTTTTACAAATTATAGAAGATTGTTTTCCATTTTTCAAAGCTTACCCATTAATGTTTCTATAGAGCATCATATGTAGTTGCATTAACTTTAAGTAAAAATTTCCTTACACTATAAGAATATTTCGACCTTCTATAGAAGGTTGTTTTCCATTCTTTTTCCTGCAGACCCTAATGGGGTATTATAAGACATAAAATTAAATAGTTGGACCCAATAGGGTTCTAATTTCGAATGATTAAATAAAAAAGAAGTGCATTTGAAAAAAGAAGAAGGAAACTAGGGAAAAAAGAAGTGCCAACTTAAGGTTAATTGAGCTTCTTAGCTAATTAATGATGTTCCTCGTGATATTATTAATTATGCAGTTTGACTCGCCATGCGTGAACTACTAGTATTTTACAATATATTTTGACCTATTATGGAAGATTATTTTCCAATTTTTTTAATATTACTAATTAATGTTTGTATATAGCATTAATAAGAATTTTCTTATATATAGTATCAGTAGATTTTGACCTATTAAATTATTTTCCAATTTTATAATGTTACCAATTAATGCAGGTCCGTGCATACACACTATAAATATCCCCAATGATATAATAGTTTCGTACCCTCAAACCTAAGGTTTTTTCTTTTTTCTTATTTGCAGTTTCACTTTGAAAAATATAACTGAATAATAATGAGGAGCATTAATGGTGAACGAATCCTTTTCATGGTTTATGTGGTTTTTTTGGTTGTGGTATATATATTACCTCTCTTCTTTCCCTTCTCCCTTTCATTATTCTCTTCTCCTTTACTTTTTTTTGTTTATTTTTGTATTATTTTCCAGAAAATATTAGTGAAGTTGGAAAATCTAAACGTTCATGCATGTACTATATATATATATATATATATATATATACTATATATATATATATACTCCCTCTGTTTCAATTTATGTGAACCTATTTCCCTTTTAGTCCGTGCCAAAAAGAATGACCTCTTTCCTTATTTGGAAATAATTTACCTTATTTGGAAGCACATATATTTTGTGTGGCTATAAATCATTGCATAAAGGTAAATTATTTCCAAATAAAAAAAGATGTCATTCTTTTTTGGCACGAACTAAAAAGGAAATAAGTTCACATAAATTGAAATATATATATATATATATATATATATATATATATATATATATATATATATATATATATATATATAGTACATGCATGAACGTTTAGATTTTCCAACTTCACTAATATTTTCTGGAAAATAATACAAAAATAAACAAAAAAAAAGTAAAGGAGAAGAGAATAATGAAAAGGGAGAAGGGAAAGAAGAGAGGTAACATATATACCAGAGAATGTAACAAGCAAGAAAACCACATAAACCATGAAAAGGCTTCGTTCACAATTAATGTTCCTCATTGTTATTCAGTTGTATTTTGCAAAGTGAAATTGCAAATAAGAAAAAAGAGAAAACCGCATAAACCATGAAAAGGCTTCGTTCACCATTAATGCTCCTCGTTGTTATTCAGTTGTATTTTGCAAAGAGAAACTGCAAATAAGAAAAAAGAAAAAACCTTAGGTTTGAGGGTACGAAACTATTATATCATTGGGGATATTTATATTTTATATATATATATACATATACAGTCAGATCTCCTCTATAACAACGATCCCCTATAGCACTTTACTATAACAACCGAGTTTTAATTGGAACCATTTTTAATATCATGTTATAATATATATTCTTTATAACGGCACTTCACTATAGCATCCAAAAGATATTGGAACAAGCGAGACTGTTATAGAGAGATTGTATATACCCTAGCTTCTAGTAGATTGTTCTCTATTATTGCACTTCACTATATAAGCTCTCTTTTCCTTCTCCCTTTTCATTGTTCTCTTCTCCTTTTCTTTATTTGCCAAATAAAAACTGAAGTTGGAAAATCTAACGTATATGCATGTACTAGATATATTATATACATACAGCTCTTCATTATAATATTCAAGTTTTCTTTGAAATTATTTTTAATATTATATTACTATAATATATATTTTCTATAACAACACGTCACTATAACAGTCAAATAATATCAGGACTAACAAGACTGTTATAAAAAAGTTTGACTGTATATATCTTAGCTTCTAGTAGGATCTTCTTCTGGTTAACTTTTTGTGAATTTTTTCCTTAATTAAGGATTGACTCAATTACTCTTAACTATTATGAATGTTCAATGTCCGATCAAAATCTTGAATCAAGTGTTTTTTATTAATATCTTTGATGGTATTGTATGCAGTGATGCAAGTTAATCATGCATTGAAACTAGCTGAAGAAGGTGGTGCTATTCAAGAAAATCACAGTAATAGCGGTGGTAGTGGTGATGAACGCAATAACTCACATTACAAAATAGGGTTAACTGAATTATGTCGAAAAGACATCTTACAAGTAAGTCAAAGTCCGTCAGGAACACTGAATGGGGTTTCAGTGTACTCAGTCACAATCATAAACACATGCTCCTCTGGAAGTTGACATAACATTCACTTGAGTTGTGGTTAGTTCAGTTCGACAAGACTTATAAATCCTACAATTTTCAGAAGACTTGGTTATAATGATTACCTTGTCAATAATGGAAAGCCTTTAAAACCTGGACAATTACTCAATTTTTAATATTCCAATACTTTTAGTTATCCTCTTGCAGTTTCTTCCATTAGCTGCAACTAGATATGGTTTTAGTATTAGTATGAGTATACTAAAGAGGATTATATTAGTTAGATATAGAAGCTTTATATAGTTCAAATAGGTGGATATTAGAAGTTTTATGCTATAGTTGATTTTAATTGGTTCGAATTGAAGTGTAATTAGTTGATTGATTGATTACCACTACTAGAAATTAGGCAAAAACCTACCAAAGTTGGTCGGTTTTTCAAAATATTTTATTTTTTAATTTTTTTTTACGAAACCGACCAACTTTGGTCAGTTTTCTTTTGCGTACAAATGCGGGAAACTGTTTTTGAGTCCCGCGAAATTTATTTTTCAAGAAACCGACCAACTTTGGTCGGTTTTAATTAAAATAAATAAAAATTAATATTAAAAAAACCGACCAAAATTGGTTCGTTAATTCGGCCGGTCATTTTAAAAAACCGACAACTTTGGTCGGTAATTTTATTTTTTAATAAAACGATCAACTTTGGTCGGTTATTTTCGTGCGAAAATACAATTAAAGAGTATAAATCAAATAAAAGACAGTCTTAAAACAAAATGCACCAATGGTCTAGTGGTAGAATAGTATCCTGCCACGGTACAGACCCCGGTTCAATTCCTATATGGTGAATCTTTTGATTACATAATTAAAATACCGACCAACTTTGGTCGATTTTTTTTTGCAATATTGTATTTTGAATTTAATTGACCGACCAAAGTTGGTCGGTAATTTCTGACCAACTTTGGTCGGTATGCCTTTCCGACCTCTAAAATACCGTACACACGTAAATGATCGCGTTTGGTCAGTTTTTACCAGGTTTCTAGTAGTGTACACTGCTATGGTTTGCTTTGCTAACTAGAGCATTGGTTAGCCAAAAGCATACTTGTCCTTTTGTTTCATTTTATTGGTCTTAGTTTGATTTTATTAGATACAAAATTAATAAAGTAAAATAAAACTTTTGAATCTTGTATTCTTAAATGTATGATAATAAGAATAATATCAAAATTACTCTTTATATCTTGTGTTTAAAAAAATCGGCTCATATCATCTTTTACCATAATAATACTTTATATTATTTGTATATATATATTAATCAACTACACCTCAATGCCAATCAAGTCAGATTATATTAGTAAATTCTAATATATAGAAATCAAGAAATAAATTAGCAAAGAATATCAATGTCTGAGAAAAACAATTATGCATTTCCTATTGAATTTTGACAACTGGAAACTTTCCAACTACGGATGATAAACCACAAACACATACATGATACAAGTTAACATTGACTTAAAAAGTATTAAATATATAGTCATACTAAAGAGTATTTACTAGGAGATAGAACAACTTGTACAAGATTGCATTAACCAGCAGTGCTTGTAACAACCTGATTATAGCTTGTTGATTCTTTTTGTCTCACCAAACATTGACATATATAAAGTACTTAAAATTTTATAACTATTCCAAAATGGGAGAAGTATCACTGGATTCCCCTATCAAAACCTTTATGTCATATCAAAGATTGTTAGACATAATGCAGTATGAGATTATAAGGAGAAACTTCCTTCAAAATAAAGATGATTATTAATCCCTAACTTTCAGCTACAAAGATTTCACTTCCGATTATTCAATCTTAATATGACGACAGAACAAGGCATTAAAAACTTCTAAATCATTTTACTCTACGAGAATAATTGTATTAAGCATAAAGAAATGCACATGATAATCAGAATTGCAGTTTCACAACTAACTTCGGAAGCACAACGTAAGCTATAAAAGTGTACCACTTAGATTACTACAAACGTGATATTTGATTTAATTCTCTATAGATTATATTACAACATAGACACATAACTTATAGCATACCACACAGACTACTACAAACAAAAGTCAATGAAAATATAGTAGTACAGTTTTATCAACACATTAGTCATCATCTGTTTCTTCTTCAAACTCTTCCTCATCCTCCTCCTCATTTTCAATACAACTTTTACTTTTCCCATAAAATCAAGGATGTAAAAATCAGTTGTTGCTGGAACATATCATATAAATTTATTATTAAGGTAAATCCCTAATAAAATACTTAAATCTAAACCCTAAAATCATATCAATTTATTATTGACCCAAAAGTATGAAAATCAAGGTAATAGTCAAACAAGAATTATCATATCAAAATTCCTCAAGAGAAAGAAAAACAAAACAGAAAAGAGAAAGTTTACCTGAATAAAGATAAGAATAATGGTGTAGTCAAAGTACAAAAATAGTAAAAATCACCAATGTGATGCTCACGTTGCTTGAGCAACAAGGTTTCTTCACTGGTGCACCAACTCAAAATATTTAGAAACATTTGAAGGGCTTTGTGGATACATGTTGGGGAGCAAGAAAACTAATATTTCCGAGGATGCTTTGAGGCTAAGGCTTTTTCCCTTCTCTATATGGAGTAAAGCTTTAAATTGGTTGGAATGTTTGCCGAATGTTCAATACACACTTGGGATGAGTTGGCGGCCAAGTTCATTGCTAAGTTTTTCTCCCCCGGACACATGGCTTTGGAGCCCGATTATATCTGGATTCGCGCCGGGTAGGGCTCTATTTAGAGGGGAAGTGCTCCCTACCAAGAATTTTTTCATACACAGGGCTTGAACTCAAGACTTTTAGTTAAGGGAGGATCAGCCCTATCCGCTGCACCACATCATTTGATTGATGGTAATCATGTATTGAATTCAACTTCTTAGTTAGTTATACCAGCTCCATTTGAACCCCAGCTCTCATGCAATAAGATAGAAGTTCAAGATTAATTTTTCATGTACATTAACTGCATTTTCAAGTGTATTTTTGCTAACGTCACCAAAGCATATAGTATGATTTTCAGAAAATTGTTCAATTACAATTGTCATATTTCTACCAAGTACCGCTTTTTTGCATGAGAAACCTTTTCAAGGACTAGGAGTACGTAACGTTTTTCATATGATGTGAACAGAACTACATATATCTGTTTCACAAAAAAGATTTTCTTACGCTACTTTTACAAATTATAGAAGATTGTTTTCCATTTTTCAAAGCTTACCCATTAATGTTTCTATAGAGCATCATATGTAGTTGCATTAACTTTAAGTAAAAATTTCTTTACACTATAAGAATATTTCGACCTTCTATAAAAGATTGTTTTCCATTCTTTTTCCTACAGGCCCTAATGGGGTATTATAAGACATAAAATTAAATAGTTGGACCCAATAGGGTTCTAATTTCGAATGATTAAATAAAAAAGAAGTGCATTTGAAAAAAAAGAAGGAAACTAGGGAAAAAAGAAGTGCCAAATTAAGGTTAATTGAGCTTCTTAGCTAATTAATGATGTTCCTCGTGATATTATTAATTATGGAGTTTGACTCGCCATGCGTGAACTACTAGTATTTTACAATATATTTTGACCTATTATGGAAGATTGTTTTCCATTTTTTTAAATATTACTAATTAATGTTTGTATATAGCATTAATAAGAATTTTCTTATATATAGTATCAGTAGATTTTGACCTATTAAATTTTTTTCCAATTTTATAATGTTACCAATTAATGCTGGTCCGTGCATACACACTATAAATATTCCCAATGATATAATAGTTTCGTACCCTCAAACCTAAGGTTTTTTCATTTTTCTTATTTGCAGTTTCACTTTGAAAAATATAACTGAATAACAATGAGGAGCATTAATGGTGAACGAAGACTTTTCATGGTTTATGTGGTTTTTTTGCTTGTGGTATATATATTACCTCTCTTCTTTCCCTTCTCCCTTTCATTATTCTCTTCTCCTTTACTTTTTTTTGTTTATTTTTGTATTATTTTCCAGAAAATATTAGTGAAGTTGGAAAATCTAAACGTTCATGCATGTACAATATATATATATATATATATATATATATATATATATATATATATATATATATATATACACTCTCTCTGTTTCAATTTATGTGAACCTATTTTTTTTTTAGTCCGTACCAAAAAGAATGACCTCTTTCCTTATTTGGAAATAATTTACCTTATTTGGAAGCACATATATTTTGTGTGGCTATAAATCATTGCATAAAGGTAAATTGTTTCCAAATAAAAAAGATGTCATTCTTTTTTGGCACGGACTAAAAAGGAAATAAGTTCACATAAGAAATAAGTTCACATAAATTAAAATAAAGGGAGTATATATATATATATAGTACATGCATGAACGTTTAGATTTTCCAACTTCACTAATATTTTCTGGAAAATAATACAAAAATAAACAAAAAAAAAGTAAAGGAGAAGAGAATAATGAAAAGGGAGAAGGGAAAGAAGAGAGGTAACATATATACCAGAGAATGTAACAAGCAAGAAAACCACATAAACCATGAAAAGGCTTCGTTCACCATTAATGTTCCTCATTGTTATTCAGTTGTATTTTGCAAATTGAAATTGCAAATAAGAAAAAAAAGAAAACCGCATAAACCATGAAAAGGCTTCGTTCACCATTAATGCTCCTCATTGTTATTCAGTTGTATTTTGCAAAGAGAAACTGCAAATAAGAAAAAAGAAAAAACCTTAGGTTTGAGGGTACGAAACTATTATATCATTGGGGATATTTATAGTATATATATATATATATATATATATATATATATATATATATATAGTCAGATCTCCTCTATAACAACGATTCCCTATAGCACTTTTGTCACGACCCAAAATCCCACTAGTCGTGATGGCACCTAACCCAACCCGTTAGGTAAGCCAATTTTTAACTATCCAATTCCAATGAAATTAATTAAAAGAAAATATCTAAAACTAATACATCTCCCCAACAACTGGTAGTACAAATCATGAGCTTCTAAGAATAGAGTATACAAAGCGGAAATGAAATAAATACATAGTCTGTTTGAATATTACATAAACAGAGCTTTTATAAATCTAAGGCTACCCTGAACAAGAGGCAACTACAACAGGAACGCAGGTACAACTTCAAGTCCCGAAACCATCGAGGACAGCAACAACAACAGCCAACATCTGCACGCAATGTGCAGAAGTGTAGTATCAGTACAACCGACCCCATGTACTGAGTAAGTAACAAACCTAGCCGTAGGTTAAAAGTAGTGACGAGCTTCTACCAAGGTCGGGTCAACAACCAATAGTACACAACAATCCATTACAACATAAAGCAAATAATACCAGAAATAACTCAGGGATAAAATACTCAGCCAAATAATGATTTCAAAAATTATAGTTCTTCCTTCCAAATATCTCAGTGAAAACCCAAATCTTTTGCCGAAGTTTTCAATAATATAAATAGTTTGAAAATAATAAATTTCTCCCAAAATCTTGTCAATAATGTTTCATTTTCCTTTTCGGATAACCCGTGCAAAACAAATGCATCACTATGCCCATCTGTCAACAATGTGTGAAAACTCATGAATGATGTGATGTTGTACAGCATGAGGAAAAAAATACATTTCTATGCCTGTATGTCATGTGTGCATGCCAATGCAATGCAACTCAATGATAAAAAACATAAACAGCCCCTCGGGCAGAACATCATTCATATACAGCCCCTCGGGCAAACCTCACAGTCACTCGTACCACTCGGGTATACCTCAAAATTACTCTTGCCACTCGGGCATACCTCACAATCACTCTTGCCACTCGGGCATACCTCATTATAACTCATGCCTCCCAGTCACTCATCACTCGGCACTCGGCACTCGCACTCAGTAGGTACCTGCGCTCACTGGGGGTGTGTACAGACTCCGGAGAGCATCCTTCATCCCAAGCGCTATATCAAGCCAAATCATGGCATAAATCACTTAGGTATGCTGCAGGCGGGCAGCCCCGATCCACACTCATCCTCACAAATCAGGCCCTCGGCCGATATCAAATATGCTGCGGCGTGCAGCCCGATCCCATGAATATGCAACATAAAATCAGGCCCTCGGCCTCACTCAGTCATAAACCTCTCAAGCCACTCGGGCATCTCAGTAAAATAGGGCATTCGGCCCAAAACATTTTTAAGCATCAAAATTTGAGTCATAAAACTGAGTTATGATATGCAATGAAATGAATATTCCTGAGTATGAATTTTCAATTTAACACAATAATTCACAGCAATATGACCTCTGTGGGTCCTAAAAATACTGGCACATAGCCTCAACATGATTTTGTAATATGCTTTTCAGCTCAATTTTTTTAACAAATAACACCGCATGGAAAATACCAAGGTTATTTAACTATAACATTCCACATAAGCAATTATGTCACGATTTCTATAGTGCACGCCCACACGCCCGTCACCTAGCATGTGCGTCACCTCCCAACAATTCATAAAATACATATATTCAGGGTTCATACCCTCAACTCCAAGATCAATCCAAGCAAATTCTTTAATCCAATAAACCTTTTCCTCATGATTCGGCTTCCAAACGCCTCGAATCCCAATGTTTTCCCATGAAAATCACCCAAAAATCGCCTAAACCGAGCTCCCCAACTCTATTTTTGTCAAAAATGGTCAAAAACCCCGTTTTATAGACCCTCAGATGTTTCGGGCGTCACAAGTAGCGTGGGGCGCTGCCTGTGGCGCAGTTTCCAGTACCCAAAAATTTCCAGCGCCAGGGCTAGCGCCCCACGCTACCCTGGGCGCTCGTGGCGACGGAAAAATCGTTCCAGTTACGAAAATAGGCATAACTCTCTCATACGATGTCCGAATTCAATGATTCTTTTTGCTATGGCTCCGTAATTTCAATACGGATCTAATACTTCAATCAAAACTGAATTTGGAGCTCATTTTCTTAATTTGATACCACATATTCTTGAAGAATCGACATCAAACATTCCAGGTTTGATGCCGAAACATAGCAAATCAATCCGGAATGAACTCAAATTTTGTGCACAAGTCATAATACCTCGTAGGAAGTTATTCAAGACTTCAAATAGTTGAAAGGAGAATAATTACTCAAAAATGACAAGTCGGGTCGTTACATTCTCCCCCACTTAAACATACGTTCGTCCTCGAACGTGCTAAGAGTTGTTTCCAAGCCATCAAATCACTGTTCTATCTTACCACACACGTACCCGGGGGTGAACCCACGTCACCCTATTCCATATAGGCTTGACAACACAATCCAACTGAATTCATTAATTTAACTCTAGACCATAAACCTTGGAATTTAATTTCCAACCTTTAGAATTTCTTTCAAGATGCGAATCTTACATTTATACACTTTATGAGTTTGAACAAGCTGTGTCAAGCCATAACTATAACCAGTGATATAATCACCCAGCATATTACACAACTCGCATGCTCGTAGCACTATTGTCGATCACAGTAATTACTCCAAACCAACCAAATACTAGTATAAACCCTCATATCAAGCCAAACCTCATCCCAAAACCTTCGTACCTTGTTGATAATAAAAGAAACACGCGAAATAAACAAGTCACAGAGCTCTCTCGCCCAACCAGAACCATAATCGCTTTTTGAGCCGACTTTCAATATTATCCTCCCTAACATACGGTAATCAAACATGATAGTACCCATTCGAGGTCCAATGACTTTATATTACTAAACACAACTATTTTCACAGACATGCCGCACCAATATAACTCAGAGCCATAACTCATGTCATATGTACAGCAATACGCAACAATTCAAATGTACTCGGTCATGAAAAAAAAATGACTCAAATGAGAGAACTGCCCCGCAATATTAATAAGTACCGCCACAATGAAATGCTGAAAATTCATTATATCCCGTAGAACCATCACCTGATTCTAACACAAGGTTCATACCTTAGCATAGCTCTGCTGCAATGTGTGTCCCCATCCAAACGTTAGTCCATATAATATATCCCGAGCCACCCTGCTCAAAATCAATAACCACAGAGAGGCAAATGACAAAAATGCCACACAAAACCTGAAAGAACATAACCATTACGCAATCGATCATACAATACCCAAATACTCATCACGCTCAAATTCCACTATAAAACTCAAATAGGAACGCACCATCTGTGCACATAACCAATGAATCACAACTCCTCGTAATATAAATGAGCAACTCACAGATCATCTCAGAACACGAATAAGCTCAACATCAACCGAATGACACATCCCTCAACTATAGTAGTATGGAGCCAACCATTCCGACTCGGTGTAGAATACACATCTTAATTGGGCCTACCAATGGACCGCCAAATCAACTAGGGTTACCCACAAATAGATAAAAATTCTTCTGAAACTCCATAATGACTGAATCATAACACATTCTATCATCTGGCCAGCTCCGGCCACAACTTCACAGTCCATAACCATGAAACAATCCGCTCTTGAGAACTCCCAATCTCCAAATCCATAGAACATGCGAATCACCATATTTGATTCCATCTCCACCGCCCGAATGTCTAACACCTCTCTAATACAAGATCATCCCACGAGAAATACTTTAAAAAAAATCTTCCGTGCCACTTGTCAAAATTTGAATATCAGCATTCTATGAACAGTGTGAGTATCGCAATACCAATTTATACATCTGTAAGTCAAAATACAGTGCACCTTCTGAAGTCCACCCCCTTCTCATACAACACCAAGTAGTAATAGTATTCATCTAGACATCGAAAACTGTTCATGCCTCTAAGAATTTATGACCTCCCTTTCAAGGCTAAACCGTGACCATGCACACGCCAACCTTAATCCCACACAACTCACCGCATCTATTATGCCATCATGTGACAAGCACATGGATCTTATTATCAACTTTGAGTCACCAATAATTTACATACCCCTTTTAGTTAGAAATCTTTCTCTTGCTTCTTTCCAAGAGGAAATCACAATACACAACACGTTCTCCACACCGGTAGAAACCATCAAGAATACTTTGGAATCCATTTGTACAACCAAGCCACTAGGACCTAATCTCTCAACTCATACAAGCCACGCATGTCGCCAAGTCTAGGTGTATTGCCACAAAGCACCTATAGAAAACCCCCACATCATAAGCACCCAAAGAACCGATCATATCCATTACCATACTAATCCAACCTACTACCCAGTTGTCCTATTTTCTCCGAGTCCCTTCCGAATTTGTCTTTAGATTGATACTTCTTCTTGATAAAAATACCACGATCTTTAACCATGACTTACCCTACAAACCTTAGCATAGAACCACAACGCTCTACAGTCCATAAGCAATTGTATTCTTCTTAAGCACTTTCAAAAATACCAAAACTATAAAACTCACTCTGAGAATACATTATGTGAATTTGAAATTGTTCTTCTTACCTTCCTTATATAAAAATGTAGAATCCTTAGTCATATAGAATTTCCGCAAGTCTAGGCACCATCCAGTGTATATCTCAGGTTTTATCCATACACAAGTCCGGAAATATTTTCAATTGCTACATATAATTCTCAAACCCACTGGAATTTACTCGGGAGTCACCCACTTTGCTCAAATCTAATTGCACCGCCCAAATGGGCCAAACGACACGTGCCCCATTAGCACCACAATACTCAAATAAGTAACTCTACTTTAACACCACATATCAAATTCATACTCCATGCGCACTATGTCATTCACCAAAAATAACTCACTCATCCCACAAATTTCATATACTCATACGTGCAATATAATCCTTAACAGAAATTTCTTTATTTGAGTCATCCTCGATCTCAACTTCTGCAAATCATAGCTAACCCACAAGTATGCCTCAGACCAAAATTAAAATTTAACACCTAACCATGAAATTAAATTGTCAATAGTAGACTCCCCCACTTGGCTCAAAGCCATAGATTAAAACATTTCATAACTCGCAATACCAATACTCTCTTACTGCCATAATGCCACAGTCAGTCCAATGAAACTTCTTCCCAAGTTCATACAATGCCAACCATAAAAATACCTCAATCATCCGCTAAGTTCGTATTCATCCTCTTAACACACAAGTCAACTTTCTCAACCATATTCAGATTCAAATCTCCACTCATACACCCCGTCATTAGAAAAGAAACTCTCTACTCACATCATAAGGAATACTCCTACGTAGATTACTCCGCAGGGGATAATCCACCTACTTAGCCTCAATCTAGTATCTTGTTATACCCTTTCGCATTCACAATTACGATGCAATCACTTAGTCTATCTGAGTCCAAACTCATGAACCAGACGTGAGAATTTAGTTTTACCCCAAAGTTTAACAATGTGAAATATCCATCAAAACATTCATACTAGAGACTGTACGCCACATCAATTCGAAAATCAAGCACCCAATGGCTTTTTCCTTTACATTTCAAGGAAACACTTCTCGTCATATTCAAATCGTCTTAACACATCCCGCATTTACATCATACTCATCACAAAGCCATTCCACCGCTCATCGAGCCACAACTTCCACTCATAGGGATATTACCGGACATATGAGTCCAATTGTACAAGTTACAACTGAAGCTACCAAGCCTAAGCTGCGGTCTAAACCTGGCCTCAAGTCCTCTAGACTGGCCCATCACCAAAACACAAAATACACACCTCGAACCTCATTCATAGAATCACAAGCCGGCGATGCACAACTGATATCGAGCGCTCATGTGCTCATACGAATACGTGGAAGGAATTCAAAGAGTTATATTTCAAGCTGAATCAATTCCGCACGATAAGGAAAGAAAAATGAGAAATTATCCTAAATACCTTGTAGCCTCTCGAAGATAAGTATGGACGTCATCATACCAATCCACAATACTCTACTAGACATTTGCTCATGACTTGTAGAACTTATGAACCTAGTGCTCTGATACCAACTTGTCACGACCCAAAATCCCACTAGTCGTGATGGCACCTAACCCAACCCGTTAGGTAAGCCAATTTTCAACTATCCAATTCCAATGAAATTAATTAAAGAAAATATCTAAAACTAATACATCTGCCCAAGAACTGGTAGTACAAATCATGAGCTTCTAAGAATAGAGTATACAAAGCGGAAATGAAATAAATACATAGTATGTTTGAATATTACATAAACAGATCTTTTATAAATCTAAGGCTACCCTGAACAAGAGGCAACTACAACAGGAACGCAAGTACATCTTCAAGTCCCGCAACCATCGAGCACAGCAACAACAACAGCCAACATCTGCACGCAATGTGCAGAAATGTAGTATCAGTACAACCGACCCCATGTACTGAGTAAGTAACAAACCTAGCCGTAGGTTGAAAGTAGTGACGAGCTTCTACCAAGGTCGGGTCCACAACCAATAGTACACAACAATCCATAACAACATAAAGCAAATAATACCAGAAATAACTCAGGGATAAAATACTCAGCCAAATAATGATTTCAAAAATTATAGTTCTTCCTTTCAAATATCTCAGTGAAAACCCAAATCTTTTGCCGAAGTTTCCAATAATATAAATAGTTTGAAAATAATAAATTTCTCCCAAAATCTTGTCAATAATAAATAAGATGTTTCATTTTCCTTTCCGGATAACCCGTGCAAAACAAATGCATCACTATGCCCATCTGTCAATAATGTGTGAAAACTCATGAATGATGTGATGTTGTACAGCATGAGGAAAAAAATACATCTTTGTGCCTGTATGTCCTTGTGTGCATGCCAATGCAATGCAACTCAATGATAAAAATCATAAATAGCCCCTCGGGCAGAACATCATTCATATACAGCCCCTCGGGCAAACCTCACAGTCACTCGTGCCACTCGGGTATACCTCACAATCACTCTTGCCACTCGGTCATACCTCACAATCACTCTTGCCACTCAGGCATACCTCACAATCACTCATGCCTCCCAGTCACTCATCACTCGGCACTCGGCACTCGCACTCAGTAGGTACCTGCGCTCACTGGGGGTGTGTACAGACTCCGGAGGGGATCCTTCATCCCAAGCGCTATATCAAGCCAAATCATGGCATAAATCACTCAGGTATGCTGCAGGCGGGCAGCCCCGATCCACACTCATCCTCACAAATCAGGCCCTCGGCCGATATCAAACATGCTGCGGCGTGCAGCCCGATCCCATGAATATGCAACATGCTGCGGCGTGCAGCCCGATCCCATGAATATGCAACATAAAATCAGGCCCTCGGCCTCACTCAGTCATAAACCTCTCAAGCCACTCGGGCATCTCAGTAAAACAGGGCATTCGGCCCAAAACATTTTTAAGCATCAAAATTAGAGTCATAAAACTAAGTTATGATATGCAATGAAATGAATATGACTGAGTATGAATTTTCAATTTAACACAATAATTCACAGCAATATGACCTCTGTGGGTCCCAATAATACTGGCACATAGCCTCAACATGATTTTGTAATATGCTTTTCAGCTCAATTTCTTTAACACATAACACCGCATGGAAAATACCAAGGTTATTTAACTATAACATTCCACATAAACAATTTTGTCACGATTTCTATAGTGCACGCCCACACGCCCGTCACCTAGTATGTGCGTCACGTCCCAACAATTCACAAAATACATATATTCAGGGTTCATACCCTCAACTCTAAGATTAGAAGAGTTACTTACCTCAATCCAAGCAAATTCTTTAATCCAATAAACCTTTTCCTCGTGATTCGGCTTCCGAACGCCTCGAATCCCAATGTTTTCCCATGAAAATCGCCCAAAAATCGCCTAAACCGAGCTCCCCAACTCTATTTTTGTCAAAAATGGTCAAAAACCCCGTTTTATAGACCCTCAGATGTTTCGGGCGTCACAAGTAGCGTGGGGCGCTGCCTGTAGCACAGTTTCCAGTACCCAAAAATTCCCAGCGCTAGGGCTAGCACCCCACGCTACCCTGGGCGCTCGCGACGACGGAAAAATCGTTCCAGTTACGAAAATAGGCATAACTCTCTCATACGATGTCCGAATTCAATGATTCTTTTTGCTATGGATCCGTAATTTCAATAAGGATCTAATACTTCAATCAAAACTGAATTTGGAGCTCATATTCTTAATGTGATACCACATATTCTTGAAGAATCGACTTCAAACATTCTAGGTTTGATGCCGAAACATAGCAAATCAATCCGGAATGAACTCAAATTTTGTGCACAAGTCATAATACCTCGTAGGAAGTTATTCAAGACTTCAAATAGTTGAAAGGAGAGTAATTACTCAAAAATGATAAGTCGGGTCGTTACATTCTCCCCCACTTAAACATACGTTCGTCCTCGAACGTGCTAAGAGTTGTTTCCAAGCCATCAAATCACTGTTCCATCTTACCACACACGTACCCGGGGGTGAACCCACGTCACCCTATTCCATATAGGCTTGACAACACAATCCAACTGAATTCATTAATTTAACTCTAGACCATAAAACTTGGAATTTAATTTCCAACTTTTAGAATTTCTTTCAAGATGCGAATCTTACATTTATACACTTTATGAGTTTGAACAAGCTGTGTCAAGCCATAACTATAACCACTGATATAATCACCCAGCATATTACACAACTCGCATGCTCGTAGCACTATTGTCGATCACAGTAATTACTCCAAACCAACCAAATACTAGTATAAACCCTCATATCAAGCCAAACCTCATCCCAAAACCTTCGTACCCTTTTGATAATACTTCAATCAAAACTGAATTTGGAGCTCATTTTCTTAATGTGATACCACATATTCTTGAAGAATCGACATCAAACATTCCAGGTTTGATGCCGAAACATAGCAAATCAATCCAGAATGAACTCAAATTTTGTGCACAAGTCATAATACCTCGTAGGAAGTTATTCAAGACTTCAAATAGTTGAAAGGAGAGTAATTACTCAAAAATGACAAGTCGGGTCGTTACAACTTTACTATAACAACCGAGTTTTCTTTGGAACCATTTTTAATATCATGTTATAATATATATTCTTTATAACGGCACTTCACTATAGCAGCCAAAAGATATTGGAACAAGCGAGACTGTTATAGAGTGTGATGATCAAAAATATCATCTTTAAATTTAATAATTAATTCTGTGTTCTAAGACCTCGAAAAGCACTATTTATCCTTCCTTGACTTGCGTGCGCAGTCCATAAAATTTTCCGGATAGTTTTCAGGTAAAAAATGGATTAAAATGTGAATTAGAGCTTTAAAACTCAACCGAGTTGACTTTGGTCAACATTTTGAGCAAACGGATTCGGATCAGTATTTTGATAATTTTGGTAGGTCCGTATTGTGATTTGGGACTTAGGCATATGCCCGGAATCAAATTCCGAGGTCCCTAGCCCGAGATATGGAATTTTGATGAAAAATTAAAAGTTTAAGTTCAAATAGTGACCGGATGTCAAATTATGTGCAAACGACCCCGGAATAAAATTTTGAAGATTACAACAGCTCCGTATGGTAATTTAGGACTTAGGAGCGTGATCGAAATTTTATTTGGAAGTCCGTAGTAGAATTAGGCTTGAAATGCCGAAAGTTGAATTTTTGAAAAATTTGACCGAGAGGTTGACTTTTTGATATCGAGGTCGAAATCCGATTCTGAAAATTTTCATAGCTCAGTTATGTCATTTATGACTTGTGTGCAAAATTTGAAGTGATACCGAATTGATTTGATGTGTTTCGACACAAGATATAGAATTTAAAAGTTCAAAGTTCATTGATTTTGATTTGAGGTGCGATTCGTCATTTTGGTGTTGTTTGATGTAGTTTGAAGCCTCGACTAAGTTCGTATGGTATTTTGAGACATGTTGGAATAATTGGTTAAGGTCCCGAGGGTCTCGGGTGGATTTCGGAAGGTAAACGAAATGGATTTCGGACAAAGTGCTGGAAATTTCTGTTTGCAGAAATTTCTGTTGCAGAAATTCCGTGCGTAGAGCCAAGTTGGGAAGCTTATATCTCATAATGCATAAGGAATCAGAAAATGTACAAAACTTAAACGTTGTAGTCGTTGGATTATAGGTTCCAGAAAGTTAAACTATGCATTATTTGGATATTTGTACAGAAAGTTATGATGGATTGAAAGAAGGCTGGTAGAGCAGTTTCGCCAGAAATTTCGCCAGAAATTCAGATGCATGCAGCCAACTTTGGGAGCTTATATCTAGCAATGCATAAGGAATCATAATAATTGCAAAACATGAAAGTTGTAGTCGGTAGATTCTAGTTTCCAGAAAGTTAAATCATTTATAATTTAGACATTTGTACATAAAGGTATGATCAATTGAAGTAAGACTGGTAGAGCTGTTTCTGTAGACTTTTAGTGACGAAAAATGGACTTTTAGTGACGGATTGGCAGAAACTTAAGGACCAAAAATGCTCATTTCATTCATTTCGTTTTGGATTTTTGGAGCACGGTTTTTGGGCGATTTTTGGGCGATTTTCACGGGAAAATATTGGGTTAAGTGTTCCTTATCCTATATTGATTATATTTCATGATTCCATACTCATTTACATCATGAATCCGTGAATTTATGGAAGAAAAATCAAGATTTTTGCAAAATCTTCCAAAAACGAAAATTTAAGATTTGGAGGTCGAGTTGTTATCGGATTTTGGTAAAATTGGTATGGGTGGACTCGTAATTGAATGGATTGTCGAATTTTATAAGTTTCGCCGGATTCCGAGATATGGGCCCCACGGGCAAATTTTGAGCTAATTTCGGATTTTAATGAAAATATAATATTTTCTTATGAAATTGATTACTATAATTTTTGTTGACTGTATCGAATTAATTATGACTAGATACGAGTCGATCGGAGTCAGAAAATCGAGGAAAAAGCATAATACTTGATTAAATTGGAGCAAGTCGAGGTAAGTGACTTGTCTAACCTTGTGTGGGAGAAATTTCCCCTAGAATTGATATTGATGTGATTATTGAAATGTGTTGAAAGTCGTGTGCACGAGGTGACGAGTGTGTACACGGGTTAATTTGCAAAATATTATATTTTTAAATTGTGTAGATCACTGTTGCGCATTTATTAAATTATTTTATTTTGTTATATTCTTCATCATTGATGTGAGATATATACTTCAAATTTGTTTGATCTTTTCTTACTAATTGTTTTACCTGTTTAGTTGAAACTTGGTTTTTTTTATTCTGTGCATTATTTGAAGGTTGATTTTCTTTAAATTAAATATTATTAATATGAAGTATTTGACATTTTTAAACTTGATATTGAAGCAACGTAGTAAAGATTTTGAAATATTATTTTCCTAAATTATTTACTCCTGAATATTTTTATACTCATTGTGAGGGAGCCGTGAGCTCTTTATTGTGGAAGAATATTATTGATGAATTATTTTGACATGAGCTGTGAGCTCTTTATTGTGGAAAACTATTATTGATGATTTATTTTGGCATGAGCCGTGGGCTCTTTATTGAGAAAAAATATTGTTGTTGAATTATTTTGGCAAGTTAAATTATTTGAGCACTTGAGGTGCAAATTGTGATATTGATACGCATGCGGTGGTATAAGGTTTGGGTGTTGAAACGCATACGGTGAGATAAGAGTGGCTTGATACGCGTGGCTAGTAGGGAAACTACTAGAAGTCATGCGGTGTGATAAGGGTGGCTAAAACACGGGATGCTATTTCGGAAAAAATATTTTCTTTAAATAAATTGTGAAGGCTCCCCCGGTGATATAAAAAAATGAGATATTGTGAATTTATTTATGATTTGGGACTACGAGGCGGTACCTCGGGAGTGCCCTTGTTGATATTGATTTATGGCCGTAGTTGCCTTTGATTATTATTGTGATTTTTATAAAGTTAAAGGAAATTCTGTTTTGATTTCCACGAGATATTATTTGCAATTATTTGGTGTCATTAAATGTGACATACTATTTGATTCATTTTCAATGTCATTTTATTTTACTACATTGATAAATATTTTACCATACCATTATTATATTCCAGTAAGGCCTCACCTGACCTCGTCACTACTCTACCGAGGTTAGGCTTGACACTTACTGGGTACCGCTGTGGTGTACTCATACTACACTTCTGCACATCTTTTTGTGCAGATCCAGGTACATTTTACCAGCCTAGACGTCATTGAGTTACCTGCGCACGGAGACTTCGAGGTATATCTGCCAGCGTCCGCAGACTCTGGAGTCCCCTTCTATCATTTTATGTTGCTTCCTTATATTTTATCTAGACCTTGACATATAGGGACATTAAGAATAAATTCTTAGAAGCTAGTGGCTTATTTCTACCGGATTTTGGGAGTTGAAATTGTTTGAATTGTAGTTTAATTATTTCAGATATTTATTATTATTCCGCATTGATAGGCTTACCTAGTCTTAGAGACTAGGTGCCATCACGACATCCTACGGAGGTAATTTGGGGTCGTGACATAGAGAGACTGTATATACCCTAGCTTCTAGTAGATTGTTTATTATTGCACTTCACTATATAAGCTCTCTTTTCCTTCTCCCTTTTCATTGTTCTCTTCTCCTTTTCTTTATTTGCCAAATAAAAACTGAAGTTGAAAAATCTAACGTATATGCATGTACTAGATATATTATATACATACAGCTCTTCATTATAATATTTAAGTTTTCTTTAAAATTATTTTTAATATTATATTACTATAATATATGTTTTCTATAACAACATGTCACTATAACAGTCAAGTAATATCAGGACTAACAAGACTGTTATAAAAATGTTTGACTGTATATATCTTAGCTTCTAGTAGGATCTTCTTCTGGTTAACTTTTTGTGAATTTTTTCCTCAATTAAGGATTGACTCAATTACTCTAAACTATCTTGAATGTTCAATGTCCGATCAAAATCTTGAATCAAGTGTTTTTTATTAATATCTTTGATGGTATTGTATGCAGTGATGCAAGTTAATCATGCATTGAAACTAGCTGAAGAAGGTGGTGCTATTCAAGAAAGTCACAGTAATAGCGGTGGTAGTGCTGATGAACGCAATAACTCACATTACAAAATAGGGTTAACTGAATTATGTCGAAAAGACATCTTACAAGTAAGTCAAGGTCCGTCAGGAACACTGAATGTGATTTCAGTGTACTCAGTCACAATCATAAACACATGCTCCTCTAGAAGTTGACTTAACATTCACTTGAGTTGTGGTTGGTTCAGTTCGACAAGACTTATAAATCCTACAATTTTCAGAAGACTTGGTTATAATGATTACCTTGTCAATAATGGAAAGCCTTTAAAACCTGGACAATTACTCAATTTTCAATATTCCAATACTTTTAGTTATCCTCTTGCAGTTTCTTCCATTAGCTGCAACTAGATATGGTTTTAGTATTAGTATGAGTATACTAAAGAGGATTATATTAGTTAGATATAGAAGCTTTATATAGTTCAAATAGGTGGATATTAGAAGTTTTATGCTATAGTTGATTTTAATTGGTTCGAATTGAAGTGTAATTAGTTGATTGATTGATTACCACTACTAGAAATTAGGCAAAAACCTACCAAAGTTGGTCGGTTTTTCAAAATATTTTATTTTTTAATTTTTTTTTACGAAACCGACCAACTTTGGTCGGTTTTCTTTTGTGTACAAATGCGGGAAACTCTTTTTGAGTCCCGCGAAATTTATTTTTCAAGAAACCGACCAACTTTGGTCGGTTTTTAATTAAAATAAATAAAAATTAATATTAAAAAAACCGACCAAAATTGGTCGGTTAATTCGGCCGGTCATTTTAAAAAACCGACAACTTTGGTCGGTAATTTTATTTTTTAATAAAACCGACCAACTTTGGTCGCTTATTTTCGTGCGAAAATATAATTAAAGAGTATAAATCAAATAAAAGACAGTTTTAAAACAAAATGCACCAATGGTCTAGTGGTAGAATAGTATCCTGCCACGGTATAGACCCCGGTTCGATTCCTAGATGGTGAATCTTTTGATTACATAATTAAAATACCGACCAACTTTGGTCGGTTTTTTTTTGCAATATTGTTTTTTGAATTTAATTGACCGACCAAAGTAGGTCGGTAATTTCTGACCAACTTTGGTCGGTATGCCTTTCCGACCTCTAAACTACCGACCACACGTAAATGATCGCGTTTTGGACAGTTATTGGCCATTACCGACCAAAGTTGGTCGGTTTTTACCAGGTTTCTAGTAGTGTACACTGCTATGGTTTGCTTTGCTAACTAGAGCATTGGTTAGCCAAAAGCATACTTGTCCTTTTGTTTCATTTTATGGGTCTTAATTTGATTTTATTAGATAAAAAATTAATAAAGTAAAATAAAACTTTTGAATCTTGTATTCTTAAATGTATGATAATAAGAATAATATCAAAATTACTCT
This sequence comes from Nicotiana tomentosiformis, assembly GCF_000390325.3. NCBI lineage: Eukaryota > Viridiplantae > Streptophyta > Magnoliopsida > Solanales > Solanaceae > Nicotiana > Nicotiana tomentosiformis. The sequence goes on from NC_090819.1 coordinate 21,262,280, forward strand.
TTATATCTTGTGTTTAAAAAAATCGGCTCATATCATCTTTTACCATAATAATACTTTATATTATTTGTATATATATATTAATCAACTTGTCACGACCCAAAATCCTACCACAGGTGTCGTGATGGCACCTAGTCTCTAAGACTAGGTAAGCCGATTTTTATTACATTTTTGAAGTTATTTTTTTTTTGAATTAAATAAGTAACCAAAACTAACAGCGAAAATAATTACAATATATAACCTCCCAAGACTGGTAGTACTTAGTCACGAACTCTAACTGAATACATAGAATGATCACGAGAACCGAATATACAATACTGTTTGATTACAAGTTAACAGTACAATGAAATGAAAGGACTCCAAGGAACTGCGACGACCAAGCAGCTCTACCTTGAATCCTTAAGACCTCGCTTTAACTCTGTTCAAGTCTGTTATCCTCAATACCTGGCTCTACACAAAAATGTGCAGAAGTGTAGAGTGAGCACACCACAGCGGTGCCCAGTAAGTATCAAGACTAACCTCAATGGAGTAGAAACGAGGTACAGTCAAGACACTCACTAGTCTAATACCCTGTGCAATATAGCAGTATACAATAGTACTGGAAAATAACTAACAATGATAACAACAACTCAACCAGTGATATCACAACAAGGCAACATAAAACAACCAATGATATGCACAGTAAGACAATAAGATCACCATTTAATATCGCTCAACAATTAATAAATACAATTACACTCAGTTAAATCAAGTTCTTCAATTAAATATCCTTCACATATAATTCTACCAATTAACTCTCTTTCAAATATAATTTTTCTCAAATAATTATCTTTCAAATACAATTCTTTCATATAATACTTTCTAAATAAAAATCCTTCCAAATAAATATTTTGAATATAATTCTTCAATTTAAAAAGTCACCATGTGACACCTCATTTCATAATCATAAAAAATAATACGGGTCTTACCCCATTTTCATATTTTTCATAAATACGAGTCTCAGCCCATTTTTCATATCTCCACGGCACTTCATGCCCATAATTAAATCATTATATTTTCCCGGCACATCGTGCCCTCATTTCATATTTCACCTGCACGGACAACTCACGTGCCAAATATCATTATCATTTAATCACAGCACCTCGTGCCCACATTTCATATCACAACCACAATTCACATGCCAATATTCTCAATGTATATAAGATCCACATGATCAATTTATTTCCACTAAAGTGAGTTTAAAAGTTTTTAAATCAATTAAGAAATCAACAAAGAATTGAATTTATTTTTATAAATCATTTGGGTGAAGAAAATAACTTTGCACTTATATCAAAGCATCAGATAAACTACTGATTTGGTTGTAAAACTATTTAATTTAAAAACATAATAATAATTTCTTTTATTTAAATCAACTCAATCATCGCAAATCAGAAAGAAAACCAGAAATATACTTCTTCAGAGTCTTGTGCTAAAAAGCCAAAGTCTACACAATACAACTAGGAGCACAAAACACATAATAATAAAGTCAACTAGTACACCACGGAAGAAGACAAGAATTTACATATTAAATAAAACCAAATCACCCAAGGCAAGAACATGAATAAAGAAGTATCAATAGGGCACTCCCGAGGTACCGCCTCGTAGTCCCAAATCATAAATAAATTCACAATATCTCATTTACTTATATCATCGCGGGAGCCTTCACATTAAATTTTTAAAGAAATCATTTTTCCGAAATAGCATCCCGCGTTTTAGCCACCCTTATCACACCGCATGACTTCTAGTAATTCCCCTACTAGCCACGCGTTTCAAGCCACCCTTATCTCACCGCATGACTTCTAGTAGTTCCCCTACTAGCCACGCGTTTCAAGCCACCCTTATCTCACCGCATGCGTTTCATCACCCTGACCTTATATCACCGCAATGACTTCTAGTAGTTCCCCTACTAGCCACGCGTTTCAAGCCACCCTTATCTCACCGCATGTGTATCAATATCACAATATTTCACAAATCGCACCTCAAGTGCCCAAATATCACAGCATAATATAACTTGCATCTCAAGTGCCCAAATATTACAGCATTTCACAAATTGCACATCAAGTGCTCAAATCTTACAACATATCACAGATTGCACATCAGGTGCTCAAATCTTACAACATATCACATTTGCACATCAGGTGCTCAAATCTTACAACATATCACAAATTGCACATCGAGTGCTCAAATCTTACAACATATCACAGATTGCACATCAGGTGCTCAAATCTTACAACATATCACAAATTGCACATCGAGTGCCCAAATATTACAAGTTGCCACAGAAATCAACAATTCATTATTTTCTACAATAAGTAGCCCACGGCTCGACCATAATGTGCACAAAAATCTTAACAAAATATCCGGAAGCGAACAACTCGACAAAATAATATTTAACATAAAAATCAAGGTGGCAACCATACCAAATCATCATGTAAAAACAATTTCAACAAACAAGGATCTAGGCATGACAAATAGAGGATTTAATAATTGCCAGTAATTTTCAATTTGATACATAAGGGCGTATAATAATTTTAATCAATGAAATTTGCACATATAAACCAAGTACGTATTCGTCACCTCGCGTACATGGATTTCAATTACACAAATAGCACATAATACTCAATGCCTAAGAGGTAATTCCCTCACTCGAGGTTAAGCAAGACACTTACCTCGACGAAACTAAGTCAATGTTTTAAATGATCTTCGTGAGTGAAGTCACCTTCGGACGGCTCAAATCTGAAATTCACCCCTTAATAATACTACGATGGTCCACCACACTAAACAAATTTCAATCTACAACAATGCAAAACAATTGCACCAATATTAGTAAATAAGTTTCCAGATTTTTGGTCATTTAGGCATTTTATCAAACACCTAGTAGGCATGAATCTCTTCATATCTTAACCATAGAATTAGTTCATCCAACTACTACCACTTACCAACAATTTATCCCACCATCATTCTTAAATAATTCATAACTTCCAACATCACATACATGACCATCCATCCGCACCCAACTAACAAAATTCCATCAAATAATCACCTTTCAATCTCTACAATGGTTATGTATTTAAATTGGAAACATAAGGCTTCCAATCGCCATACCATAAGTTCTAATACTTAATTGATACTCATATTCCCATAATATATCCATACATGTAAGTCTAAGGGTGTAGGATTACCTTTTTGGAAGAAATCTTGCAAAACCCTCCTTTGAGTTCTTGAAGAAATTTCTTGAAGATCTAAGTATTTTATGTGTAGATTTCATCAATACTAGTGTAGAAATAATAAAATTTCACATCAAGATAATGGGGATTGCTTACCTTGAAGAAGAGAGGAGTTGGTGGTCTTGAGAGAGTGGAGAAGAGCTCCAAAATTCGTCCAAATAAAGTGGGAAAAATGAACCCCGAAATTGTATCTATAGGCCCAGATTTCTGGGTTTCGGATGCTGCCCCGGATGCTATGGCAGCACTTCATTGCCAGCCCCTTTTTCGGATGCGGCTCCGGATGCTTCGCATCTGCAGTCTCCTCGGCCAGCCTTTGGTAATTTGGTCATAACTTCTTGTAAAAATGTCCAAATGACGAACGGTTTGAAGCGTTAGAAACTAGACTCGAAGATCTTTTATTTGATAGGTTGTGCATCACATAACACCTTATATATATGTAGATAATCTCGTTCTAAGTTAGGTCTTATGCCGAAACATAACAAATCGATCCGGAATGACCTCAAATTTTGCACACAAGTCGTAAATGACATAACGAAACTATTCAAATTTCCGGAATTGAAGTCCAAGCCCGATACATCAAGGTCAACTTTCAGTCGACACTTTTCTTAAAATCTTCCATTTTCCAACTTTCGCCAAAATGCGTCGAATTCTCCTACGGACTTCCAAATCCAAATCCGGACATACGCCTAAGTCTGAAATCTCCATACGAAGCTATTGACACTATAAAAATCCCATTCCGGAGTCATTCTGCTCAAAAGTCAAACTCCGGTCAACTCTTTTCAACTTAAGACTTCTAACATGGAATTTATTCTTTCGAACTAATCAGAAACACTTGAAAATTAAAACCGACGATTCACACGCGTCATAATACATCATATGAAGCTATTCAAGACTTCAAATAGTTGGAAGGAGCGTAAATGTTCAAAATAATAAGTCGGGTCATTACACAACTACACCTCAATGCCAATCAAGTCAGATTATATTAGTAAATTCTAATATATAGAAATCAAGAAATTAATTAGCAAAGAATATCAATGTCTGAGAACAACAATTATGCATTTCCTATTGAATTTTGACAACTGGAAACTTTCCAACTACGGATGATAAACCACAAACACATACATGATACAAGTTAACATTGACTTAACAAGTATTTAATATATAGTCATACTAAAGAGTATTTACTAGGAGATAAAACAACTTGAACAAGATTGTATTAACCAGCAGTGCTTGTAACAACCTGATTATAGCTTGTTGATTCTTTTTGTCTCACCAAACATTGACATATATAAAGTACTTAAAATTTTATAACTATTCCAAAATGGGAGAAGTATCACAGGATTCCCCTATCAAAACCTTTATGTCATATCAAAGATTGTTAGACATAATGCAGTATGAGATTATAAGGAGAAACTTCCTTCAAAATAAAGACGATTATTAATCCCTAACTTTCAGCTACAAAGATTTCACTTCCGATTATTCAATCTTAATATGACGACAGAACAAGGCATTAAAAACTTCTAAATCATTTTACTCTAGGAGAATAATTGTATTAAGCATAAAGAAATGCACATGATAATCAGAATTGCAGTTTCAAAACTAACTTCGGAAGCACAACGTAAGCTATAAAAGTATACCACTTAGATTACTACAAATGTGATATTCGATTTAATTCTCTATAGATTATATTACAACATAGACACATAACTTATAGCATACCATTTGAAGGGCTTTGTGGATACATGTTGGGGAGCAAGAAAACTAATATTTCCGAGGATGCTTTGAGGCTAAGGCTTTTTCCCTTCTCTCTATGGAGTAAAGCTTTAAATTGGTTGGAACGTTTGCCGAATCTTCAATACACACTTGGGATGAGTTGGCGGCCAAGTTCATTGCTAAGTTTTTCTCCCCCGGACACATGGCTTTAGAGCCCGATTATATCTGGATTCGCGCCGGGTAGGGCCCTATTTAGAGGGAAGTGCTCCCTACCAAGGATTTTTCCATACACAGGGCTCGAACTCAAGACCTTTAGTTAAGGGAGGATCAGCCCTATCCGTTGCACCACATCATTTGGTGGTAATCATGTATTGAATTCAACTTCTTAGTTAGTTATACCAGCTCCATTTGAACCCCAGCTCTCATGCAATAAGATAGAAGTTCAAGGTTGATTTTTCATGTACATTAACTGCATTTTCAAGTGTATTTTTGCTAACGTCACCAAAGCATATAGTATGATTTTCAGAAAATTGTTCAATTACAATTGTCATATTTCTACCAAGTACCGCTTTTTTGCATGAGAAACCTTTTCAAGGACTAGGAGTACGTAACGTTTTTCATATGATGTGAATAGAACTACATATATCTGTTTCACAAAAAAAAAAATGTTAGATTTTCCCTCTTTTTTGGCTCGTCCATGCATGACCGTATAAAGATTTTCTTACACTACTTTTACAAATTATAGAAGATTGTTTTCCATTTTTCAAAGCTTACCCATTAATGTTTCTATAGAGCATCATATGTAGTTGCATTAACTTTAAGTAAAAATTTCCTTACACTATAAGAATATTTCGACCTTCTATAAAAGATTGTTTTCCATTCTTTTTCCTGCAGGCCCTAATGGGGTATTATAAGACATAAAATTAAATAGTTGGACCCAATAAGGTTCTAATTTCGAATGATTAAATAAAAAAGAAGTGCATTTGAAAAAAAAGAAGCAAACTAGGGAAAAAAGAAGTGCCAACTTAAGGTTAATTGAGCTTCTTAGCTAATTAATGATGTTCCTCGTGATATTATTAATTATGGAGTTTGACTCGCCATGCGTGAACTACTAGTATTTTACAATATATTTTGACCTATTATGGAAGATTGTTTTCCATTTTTTTTAATATTACTAATTAATGTTTGTATATAGCATTAATAAGAATTTTCTTATATATAGTATCAGTAGATTTTGACCTATTAAATTATTTTCCAATTTTATAATGTTACCAATTAATGCTGGTCCGTGCATACACACTATAAATATTCCCAATGATATAATAGTTTCGTACCCTATAACCTAAGGTTTTTTCGTTTTTCTTATTTGCAGTTTCACTTTGAAAAATATAACTAAATAACAATGAGGAGCATTAATGGTGAACGAAGCCTTTTCATGATTTATGTGGTTTTTTTGCTTGTGGTATATATATTACCTCTCTTCTTTCCCTTCTCCCTTTCATTATTCTCTTCTCCTTTACTTTTTTTTGTTTATTTTTGTATTATTTTCCAGAAAATATTAGTGAAGTTGGAAAATCTAAACGTTCATGCATGTACTATATATATATATATACTCCCTCTGTTTCAATTTATGTGAACCTATTTCCCTTTTAGTCCGTGCCAAAAAGAATGACCTCTTTCCTTATTTGGAAATAATTTACCTTATTTGGAAGCACATATATTTTGTGTGGCTATAAATCATTGCATAAAGGTAAATTATTTCCAAATAAAAAAAGATGTCATTCTTTTTTGGCACGGACTAAAAAGGAAATAAGTTCACATAAATTGAAACAAAGGGAGTATATATATATATATATATATATATATATATATATATATAGTACATGCATGAACGTTTAGATTTTCCAACTTCACTAATATTTTCTGGAAAATAATACAAAAATAAACAAAAAAAAGTAAAGGAGAAGAGAATAATGAAAGGGAGAAGGGAAAGAAGAGAGGTAACATATATACCAGAGAATGTAACAAGCAAGAAAACCACATAAACCATGAAAAGGCTTCGTTCACCATTAATGTTCCTCATTGTTTTTCAGTTGTATTTTGCAAAGTGAAATTGCAAATAAGAAAAAAGAGAAAACCGCATAAACCATGAAAAGGCTTCGTTCACCATTAATGCTCCTCGTTGTTATTCAGTTGTATTTTGCAAAGAGAAACTGCAAATAAGAAAAAAGAAAAAACCTTAGGTTTGAGGGTACGTAACTATTATATCATTGGGGATATTTATCGTATATATATATATATATATATATATATACACATATACATATACATATACATATATATACACAGTCAGATCTCCTCTATAACAACGATCCCCTATAGCACTTTACTATAACAACCGAGTTTTCTTTGGAACCATTTTTAATATCATGTTATAATATATATTCTTTATAACGGCACTTCACTATAGCAGCCAAAAGATATTGGAACAAGCGAGACTGTTATAGAGTGTGATGACCAAAAATGTCATCTTTAAATTTAATAATTAATTCTGTGTTCTAAGACCTCGAAAAGTACTATTTATCCTTCCTCGACTTGCGTGCGCAGTCCATAAAATTTTCCGGATAGTTTTCAGGTGAAAAATGGATTAAAATGTGAATTAGAGCTTTAAAACTCAATTGAGTTGACTTTGGTCAACATTTTGAGCAAACGGATTCGGATCAGTATTTTGATAATTTTGGTAGGTCCGTATTGTGATTTGGGACTTAGTCATATACCCGGAATCAAATTCCGAGGTCCCTAGCCCGAGATATGGAATTTTGATGAAAAATTAAAAGTTTAAGTTCAAATAGTGACCGGATGTCAAATTATGTGCAAACGACCCCGGAATAAAATTTTGAAGATTACAACAGCTCCGTATGGTGATTTTGGACTTAGGAGCGTGATCGAAATTTTATTTGGAAGTCCGTAGTAGAATTAGGCTTGAAATGCCGAAAGTTGAATTTTTGGAAAATTTGACCGAGAGGTTGACTTTTTGATATCGAGGTCGAAATCCGATTCTGAAAATTTTCATAGCTCAGTTATGTCATTTATGACTTGTGTGCAAAATTTGAAGTGATACCGAATTGATTTGATGTGTTTCGACACAAGATATAGAATTTAAAAGTTCAAAGTTCATTGATTTTGATTTGAGGTGCGATTCGTCGTTTTGGTGTTGTTTGATGTAGTTTGAAGCCTCGACTAAGTTCGTATGGTATTTTGAGACATGTTGGAATAATTGGTTAAGGTCCCGAGGGTCTCGGGTGGATTTCGGAAGGTAAACGAAATGGATTTCGTACAAAGTGCTGGAAATTTCTGTTTGCAGAAATTTCTGTTGCAGAAATTCCGTGCGTGGAGCCAAGTTTGGAAGCTTATATCTCGCAATGCATAAGGAATGAGAAAATATACAAAACTTAAAAGTTGTAGTCGTTGGATTATAGGTTCCAGAAAGTTAAACTATGCATTATTTGGACATTTGTACAGAAAGTTATGATGGATTGAAAGAAGGCTGGTAGAGTAGTTTCGCTAGAAATTTCGCCAGAAATTCAGATGCATGCAGCCAACTTTGGGAGCTTATATCTCGCAATGCATAAGGAATCGGAATAATTGCAAAACATGAAAGTTGTAGTCGGTGGATTCTAGTTTCCATAAAGTTAAACCATTTATCATTTAGATATTCGTACATAAAGTTATGATCAATTGAAGTAAGACTGGTAGAGCTATTTCTGTAGACTTTTAGTGACGAAAAATGGACTTTTAGTGACGGATTGGCAGAAACTTAAGGACCAAAAATGCTCATTTCATTCATTTCGTTTTGGATTTTTGGAGCACGGTTTTTGGGCGATTTTTGGACGATTTTCACGGGAAAACATTGGGTTAAGTGTTCCTTATCCTATATTGATTATATTTCATGATTCCATACTCATTTACATCATGAATCCGTGAATTTATGGAAGAAAAATCAAGATTTTTGCAAAATCTTCCAAAAACAAAAATTTAAGATTTGGAGGTCGAGTTGTTATCGGATTTTGGTAAAATTGATATGGGTGGACTCGTAATTGAATGGGTTATCGGATTTTATATGTTTCGCTGGATTCCGATATATGGGCCCCACGGACAAATTTTGAGCCAATTTCGGATTTTAATGAAAATGTAATATTTTCTTATGAAATTGATTACTATAATTTTTGTTGACTGTATCGAATTAATTATGACTAGATACGAGTCGATTGGAGTCAGAAAATCGAGGAAAAAGCATAATACTTGATTAAATTGGAGCAAGTCGAGGTAAGTGACTTGTCTAACCTTGTGTGGGGGAAATTTCCCCTAGAATTGATATTGATGTGATTATTGAAATATGTTGAAAGTCGTGTGCACGAGGTGACGAGTGTGTACACGGGTTAATTTGCGAAATATTATATTTTTAAATTGTGTAGATCACTGTTGCGCATTTATTAAATTATTTTATTTTGTTATATTCTTCATCATTGATGTGAGATATATACTTCAAATTTGTTTGATCTTTTCTTACTAATTGTTTTACCGGTTTAGTTGAAACTTGATTTCTTTTATTCTGTGCATTATTTGAAGGTTGATTTTCTTTAAATTAAATATTATTAATATGAAGTATTTGACATTTTTAAACTTGATATTGAAGCAACGTAGTAAAGATTTTGAAATATTATTTTCCTAAATTATTTACTCCTGAATATTTTTATACTCATTGTGAGGGAGCCGTGAGCTCTTTATTGTGGAAGAATATTATTGATGAATTATTTTGACATGAGCTATGAGCTCTTTATTGTGGAAAACTATTATTGATGATTTATTTTGGCATGAGCCGTGGGCTCTTTATTGAGGAAAAATATTGTTGTTGAATTATTTTGGCAAGTTAAATTATTTGAGCACTTGAGGTACAAATTGTGATATATTGTGATATTGATACGTATGCGGTGGTATAAGGTCTGGGTGTTGAAACGCATGCGGTGAGATAAGAGTGACTTGATACGCGTGGCTAGTAGGGAAACTACTAGAAGTCATGCGGTGTGATAAGGGTGGCTAAAACACGGGATGCTATTTCGGGAAAAATATTTTCTTTAAATAAATTGTGAAGGCTCCCGCGGTGATATAAGGAAATGAGATATTGTGAATTTATTTATGATTTGGGACTACGAGGCGGTACCTCGGGAGTGCCCTTGTTGATATTGATTTATGGCCGTAGTTGCCTTTGATTATTATTGTGATTTTTATAAAGTTAAAGGAAATTCTGTTTTGATTTCCACGAGATATTATTTGCAATTATTTGGTGTCATTAAATGTGACATACTATTTGATTCATTTTCAATGTCATTTTATTTTACTACATTGATAAATATTTTATTATACCATTATTATATTCCAGTAAGGCCTCACCTGACCTCGTCACTACTCTACCGAGGTTAGGCTTGGCACTTACTGGGTACCACTGTGATGTACTAATACTACGCTTCTGCACATCTTTTTGTGCAGATCCAGGTATATTTTACCAGCCTAGACGTCATTGAGTTACCTGCGCACGGAGACTTCGAGGTATATCTGCCAGCGTCCGCAAACTCCGGAGTCCCCTTCTATCATTTTATGTTGCTTCCTTATATTTTATCTAGACCTTGACATATAGAGACATTAAGAATAAATTCTTAGAAGCTTGTGGCTTATTTCTACCGGATTTTGGGAGTTGAAATTGTTTGAATTGTAGTTTAATTATTTCAGATATTTATTATTATTTCACATTGATAGGCTTACCTAGTCTTAGAGACTAAGTGCCATCACGACATCCTACGGAGGAAATTTGGGGTCGTGACATAGAGAGACTGTATATACCCTAGCTTCTAGTAGATTGTTCTCTATTATTGCACTTCACTATATAAGCTCTCTTTTCCTTCTCCCTTTTCATTGTTCTCTTCTCCTTTTCTTTATTTGCCAAATAAAAACTGAAGTTGGAAAATCTAACGTATATGCATGTACTAGATATATTATATACATACAGCTCTATATTATAATATTCAAGTTTTCTTTGAAATTATTTTTAATATTATATTACTATAATATATATTTTCTATAACAACTCGTCACTATAACAGTCAAATAATATCAGGACTAACAAGACTGTTATAAAAAAGTTTGACTATATATATCTTAGCTTCTAGTAGGATCTTCTTCTGGTTAACTTTTTATGAATTTTTTCCTTAATTAAGGATTGACTCAATTACTCTTAACTATCTTGAATGTTCAATGTCCGATCAAAATCTTGAATCAAGTGTTTTTTATTAATATCTTTGATGGTATTGTATGCAGTGATGCAAGTTAATCATGCATTGAAACTAGCTGAAGAAGGTGGTGCTATTCAAGAAAATCACAGTAATAGCGGTGGTAGTGGTGATGAACGCAATAACTCACATTACAAAATAGGGTTAACTGAATTATGTCGAAAAGACATCTTACAAGTAAGTCAAGGTCCGTCAGGAACACTGAATGGGGTTTCAGTGTACTCAGTCACAATCATAAACACATGCTCCTCTGGAAGTTGACATAACATTCACTTGAGTTGTGGTTGGTTCAGTTCGACAAGACTTATAAATCCTACAATTTTCAGAAGACTTGGTTATAATGATTACCTTGTCAATAATGGAAAGCTTTTAAAACCTGGACAATAACTCAATTTTCAATATTCCAATACTTTTAGTTATCCTCTTGCAGTTTCTTCCATTAGCTGCAACTAGATATGGTTTTAGTATTAGTATGAGTATACTAAAGAGGATTATATTAGTTAGATATAGAAGCTTTATATAGTTCAAATAGGTGGATATTAGAAGTTTTATGCTATAGTTGATTTTAATTGGTTCGAATTGAAGTGTAATTAGTTGATTGAATGATTACCACTACTAGAAATTAGGCAAAAACCTACCAAAGTTGGTCGGTTTTTCAAAATATTTTATTTTTTAATTTTTTTTTACGAAACCGACCAACTTTGGTCAGTTTTCTTTTGCGTACAAATGCGGAAAACTCTTTTTGAGTCCCGCAAAATTTATTTTTCTAGCAACCGACCAACTTTGGTCGGTTTTTAATTAAAATAAATAAAAAATAATATTAAAAAAAATGACCAAAATTGGTCGGTTAATTCGGCCGGTCATTTTAAAAAACCGACAACTTTAGTCGGTAATTTTATTTTTTAATAAAATCGACCAACTTTGGTCGGTTATTTTCGTGCGAATATACAATTAAAGAGTATAAATCAAATAAAAGACCGTCTTAAAATAAAATGCACCAATGGTCTAGTGGTAGAATAGTATCCTGCCACAGTACAGACCCCGGTTCGATTCCTAGATGGTGAATCTTTTGATTACATAATTAAAATACCGACCAACTTTGGTCGGTTTTTTTTTGCAATATTATTTTTTGAATTTAATTGACCGACCAAAGTTGGTCGGTAATTTCTGACCAACTTTGGTCGGTATGCCTTTTCGACCTCTAAAATACCGTCCACACGTAAATGATCGCGTTTTGGACAGTTATTAGCCATTACCGACCAACGTTGATCGGTTTTTACCAGGTTTCTAGTAGTGTACACTGCTATGGTTTGCTTTGCTAACTAGAGCATTGGTTAGCCAAAAGCATACTTGTCCTTTTGTTTCATTTTATGGGTCTTAGTTTGATTTTATTAGATACAAAATTAATAAAGTAAAATAAAACTTTTGAATCTTGTATTCTTAAATGTATGATAATAACAATAATATCAAAATTACTCATTATATCTTGTGTTTAAAAAAATCGGCTCATATCAACTTTTACCATAATAATACTTTATATTATTTGTATATATATATTAATCAACTACACCTCAATGCCAATCAAGTCAGATTATATTAGTAAATTCTAATATATAGAAATCAAGAAATAAATTAGCAAAGAATATCAATGTCTGAGAACAACAATTATGCATTTCCTATTGAATGTTGACAACTGGAAACTTTCCAACTACGGATGATAAACCACAAACACATACATGATACAAGTTAACATTGACTTAACAAGTATTAAATATATAGTCATACTAAAGAGTATTTACTAGGAGATAGAACAACTTGTACAAGATTGTATTAACCAGCAGTGCTTGTAACAACCTGATTATAGCTTGCTGATTCTTGTTGTCTCACCAAACATTGACATATATAACTATTCCAAAATGGGAGAAGTATCACAGGATTCCGCTATCAAAACCTTTATGTCATATCAAAGATTGTTAGACATAATGCAGTATGAGATTATAAGGAGAAACTTCCTTCAAAATAAAGATGATTATTAATCCCTAACTTTCAGCTACAAAGATTTCACTTCCGATTATTCAATCTTAATATGACGACAGAACAAGGCATTAAAAACTTCTAAATCATTTTACTCTACGAGAATAATTGTATTAAGCATAAAGAAATGCACATGATAATCAGAATTGCAGTTTCACAACTAACTTCGGAAGCACAACGTAAGCTATAAAAGTGTACCACTTAGATTACTACAAACGTGATATTCGATTTAATTCTCTATAGATTATATTACAACATAGACACATAACTTATAGCATACCACACAGACTACTACAAATAAAAGTCAATGAAAATATAGTAGTACAGTTTTATCAACACATTAGTCATCATCTATTTCTTCTTCAAACTCTTCCTCATCCTCCTCTTCATTTTCAATACAACTTTTACTTTTCCCATAAAATCAAGGATGTAAAAATCAGTTCTTGCTGGAACATATCATATAAATTTATTATTAAGGTAAATCCCTAATAAAATACTTAAATCTAAACCCTAAAATCATATCAATTTATTATTGACCCAAAAGTATGAAAATCAAGGTAATAGTCAAACAAGAATTATCATATCAAAATTTCTCAAGAGAAAGAAAAACAAAACAGAAAAGAGAAAGTTTACCTGAACAAAGATAAGAATAATGGTGTAGACAAAGTACAAAAATAGTAAAAATCACTAATGTGATGCTCACTTTGCTTGAGCAACAAGGTTTCTTCACTGGTGCACCAACTCAAAATATTTAGAAACATTTGAAGGGCTTTGTGGATACATGTTGGGGAGCAAGAAAACTAATATTTTCGAGGATGCTTTGAGGCTAAGGCTTTTTCCCTTCTCTCTATGTAGTAAAGCTTTAAATTGGTTGGAACGTTTGCCGAATCTTCAATACACACTTGGGATGAGTTGGCGGCCAAGTTCATTGCTAAGTTTTTCTCCCCCGGACACATGGCTTTGGAGCCCGATTATATCTGGATTCGCACCGGGTAGGGCCCTATTTAGAGGGAAGTGCTCCCTACCAAGCATTTTTCCATACACAGGGCTCGAACTCAAGACCTTTGGTTAAGGGAGGATCAGCCCTATCCGCTGCACCACATCATTTGGTGGTAAACATGTATTGAATTGAACTTCTTAGTTAGTTATGCCAGCTCCATTTGAACCCCAGCTCTCATGCAATAAGATAGAAGTTCAAGATTGATTTTTCATGTACATTAACTGCATTTTCAAGTATATTTTTGCTAACGTCACCAAAGCATATAGTATGATTTTCAGAAAATTATTCAATTACAATTGTCATATTTCTGCCAAGTACCGCTTTTTTGCATGAGAAACCTTTTCAAGGACTAGGAGTACGTAACGTTTTTCATATGATGTGAACAGAACTACATATATCTGTTTCACAAAAAAAAATGTTAGATTTTCCCTCTTTTTTGGCTCGCCCATGCATGACCGTATAAAGATTTTCTTACACTACTTTTACAAATTATAGAAGATTGTTTTCCATTTTTCAAAGCTTACCCATTAATGTTTCTATAGAGCATCATATGTAGTTGCATTAACTTTAAGTAAAAATTTCCTTACACTATAAGAATATTTCGACCTTCTATAAAAGATTGTTTTCCATTCTTTTTCCTGCAGGCCCTAATGGGGTATTATAAGACATAAAATTAAAACAAAAATAGAAAGAATATAAATAAAGGCGCAAACCCAGTCCACTTGCAGCCATGTTGATCAAAATGACTAAGTTTAATGACTTGACCAGTCACTAGCCCTCGTATTATAAGATTCTCTCACCCTGTGGTCGACATTCCATTCCCCTTAGTCGTAGGTGCTCGTTCTATTTTTATTTGAATGGGCCGGGGCTCCCGAGGTACATATGGCCGGCCCTTCGGGTGTCTCGGTGATACAAACAAAGAAAAGACGATGGTTTTTAACATACCCTTGAACAAAAAGCCTGAACCCAATAGGGTTCTAATTTCGAATGATTAAATAAAAAAGAAGTGCATTTGAAAAAAAAAGAAGGAAACTAGGGAAAAAAGAAGTGCCAACTTAAGGTTAATTGAGCTTCTTAGCTAATTAATGATGTTCCTCGTGATATTATTAATTATGGAGTTTGACTCGCCATGCGTGAACTACTATTATTTTACAATATATTTTGACCTATTATGGAAGATTGTTTTCCATTTTTTTTAATATTACTAATTAATGTTTGTATATAGCATTAATAAGAATTTTCTTATATATAGTATCAGTAGATTTTGACCTATTAAATTATTTTCTAATTTTATAATGTTACCAATTAATGCTGGTCCGTGCATACACACTATAAATATTCCCAATGATATAATAGTTTCGTACCCTCAAACCTAAGGTTTTTTCGTTTTTCTTATTTGCAGTTTCACTTTGAAAAATATAACTGAATAACAATGAGGAGCATTAATGGTGAACGAAGCCTTTTCATGGTTTATGTGGTTTTTTTGCTTGTGGTATATATATTACCTCTCTTCTTTCCCTTCTCCCTTTCATTATTCTCTTCCCCTTTACTTTATTTTTGTTTATTTTTGTATTATTTTCCAGAAAATATTAGTGAAGTTGGAAAATCTAAACATTCATGCATGTACTATATATATATATATATATACTCCCTCTGTTTCAATTTATGTGAACCTATTTTCCTTTTAGTCCGTACCAAAAAGAATGACCTCTTTCCTTATTTGGAAATAATTTACCTTATTTGGAAGCACATATATTTTGTGTGGCTATAAATCATTGCATAAAGGTAAATTGTTTCCAAATAAAAAAGATGTCATTCTTTTTTGGCACGGACTAAAAAGGAAATAAGTTCACATAAATTAAAACAAAGGGAGTATATATATATATATATATATATATATAGTACATGCATGAACGTTTAGATTTTCCAACTTCACTAATATTTTCTGGAAAATAATACAAAAATAAACAAAAAAAAGTAAAGGAGAAGAGAATAATGAAAAGGGAGAAGGGAAAGAAGAGAGGTAACATATATACCAAAGAATGTAACAAGCAAGAAAACCACATAAACCATGAAAAGGCTTCGTTCACCATTAATGTTTCTCATTGTTATTCAGTTGTATTTTGCAAAGTTAAATTGCAAATAAGAAAAAAGAGAAAACCGCATAAACCATGAAAAGGCTTCGTTCACCATTAATGCTCCTCGTTGTTATTCAGTTGTATTTTGCAAAGAGAAACTGCAAATAAGAAAAAAGAAAAAACCTTAGGTTTGAGGGTACGAAACTATTATATCATTGGGGATATTTATAATATATATATATATATATATATATATATATATATATATATATATATACATATACATATACATATACATATACAGTCAGATCTCCTCTATAACAACGATCCCCTATAGCCCTTTACTATAACAACCGAGTTTTCTTTGGAACCATTTTTAATATCATGTTATAATATATATTCTTTATAACGGCACTTCACTATAGCAGTCAAAAGATATTGGAACAAGCGAGACTGTTATAGAGAGACTGTATATACCCTAGCTTCTAGTAGATTGTTCTCTATTATTGCACTTCACTATATAAGCTCTCTTTTCCTTCTCCCTTTTCATTGTTCTCTTCTCCTTTTCTTTATTTGCCAAATAAAAACTAAAGTTGGAAAATCTAACGTATATGCATGTACTAGATATATTATATACATACAGCTCTTCATTATAATATTCAAGTTTTCTTTGAAATTATTTTTAATATTATATTACTATAATATATGTTTTCTATAATAACACATCACTATAACAGTCAAATAATATCAGGACTAACAAGACTGTTATAAAAAAGTTTGACTGTATATATCTTAGCTTCTAGTAGGATCTTCTTCTGGTTAACTTTTTGTGAATTTTTTCCTTAATTAAGGATTGACTCAATTACTCTTAACTATCTTGAATGTTCAATGTCTGATCAAAATCTTGAATCAAGTATTTTTTATTAATATCTTTGATGGTATTGTATGCAGTGATGTAAGTTAATCATGCATTGAAACTAGCTGAAGAAGGTGGTGCTATTCAAGAAAATCACAGTAATAGCGGTGGTAGTGGTGATTAACGCAATAACTCACATTACAAAATAGGGTTAACTGAATTATGTCGAAAAGACATCTTACAAGTAAGTCAAAGTCCGTCAGGAACACTGAATGGGGTTTCAGTGTACTCAGTCACAATCATAAATACATGCTCCTCTGGAAGTTGACTTAACATTCACTTGAGTTGTGGTTGGTTCAGTTCTACAAGACTTATAAATCCTACAATTTTCAGAAGACTTGGTTATAATGATTACCTTGTCAATAATGGAAAGCCTTTAAAACCTGGACAATTACTCAATTTTCAATATTCCAATACTTTTAGTTATCCTCTTGCAGTTTCTTCCATTAGCTGCAACTAGATATGGTTTTAGTATTAGTATGAGTATACTAAAGAGGATTATATTAGTTAGATATAGAAGCTTTATATAGTTCAAATAGGTGGATATTAGAAGTTTTATGCTATAGTTGATTTTAATTGGTTCGAATTGAAGTGTAATTCGTTGATTGATTGATTACCACTACTAGAAATTAGGCAAAAACCTACCAAAGTTAGTCGGTTTTTCAAAATATTTTATTTTTTAATTTAGTTTTACGAAACCGACCAACTTTGGTCGGTTTTCTTTTGCGTACAAATGCGGGAAACTCTTTTTGAGTCCCGCAAAATTTATTTTTCAAGAAACCGACCAACTTTGGTCGGTTTTTAATTAAAATAAATAAAAAATAATATTAAAAAAACCGACCAAAATTGGTCGGTTAATTCGGCCGGTCATTTTAAAAAACCGACAACTTTGGTCGGTAATTTTATTTTTTAATAAAATCGATCAACTTTGGTCGGTTATTTTCGTGCGAAAATACAATTAAAGAGTATAAATCAAATAAAAGACAGTCTTAAAATAAAATGCACCAATGGTCTAGTGGTAGAATAGTATCCTGCCACGGTACAGACCCCAGTTCGATTCCTAGATGGTGAATCTTTTGATTACATAATTAAAATACCGACCAACTTTGGTCGATTTTTTTTTGCAATATTATTTTTTGAATTTAATTGACCGACCAAAGTTGGTCGGTAATTTCTGACCAACTTTGGTCGGTATGCCTTTCCGACCTCTAAAATACCGTCCACACGTAAATGATCGCGTTTTGGACAGTTATTGGCCATTACCGACCAAAGTTGGTCGATTTTTACCAGGTTTCTAGTTGTGTACACTACTATGGTTTGCTTTGCTAACTAGAGCATTGGTTTGCCAAAAGCATACTTGTCCTTTTGTTTCATTTTATGGGTCTTAGTTTGATTTTATTAGATACAAAATTAATAAAGTAAAATAAAACTTTTGAATCTTGTATTCTTAAATGTATGATAATAACAATAATATCAAAATTACTCTTTATATCTTGTGTTTAAAAAAATCGGCTCATATCATCTTTTACCATAATAATACTTTATATTATTTGTATATATATATTAATCAACTACACCTCAATGCCAATCAAGTCAGATTATATTAGTAAATTCTAATATATAGAAATCAAGAAATAAATTAGCAAAGAATATCAATGTCTGAGAACAACAATTATGCATTTCCTATTGAATTTTGACAACTGGAAACTTTCCAACTACGGATGATAAACCACAAACACATACATGATACAAGTTAACATTGACTTAACAAGTATTAAATATATAGTCATGCTAAAGAGTATTTACTAGGAGATAGAACAACTTGTACAAGATTGTATTAACCAGCAGTGCTTGTAACAACCTGATTATAGCTTGCTGATTCTTGTTGTCTCACCAAACATTGACATATATAAAGTACTTAAAATTTCATAACTATTCCAAAATGGGAGAAGTATCACAGGATTCCCCTATCAAAACCTTTATGTCATATCAAAGATTGTTAGACATAATGCAGTATGAGATTATAAGTAGAAACTTCCTTCAAAATAAAGATGATTATTAATCCCTAACTTTCAGCTACAAATATTTCACTTTCGATTATTCAATCTTAATATAACGATAGAACAAGGCATTAAAAACTTCTAAATTATTTTACTCTACGAGAATAATTGTATTAAGCATAAAGAAATGCACATGATAATCAGAATTGCAGTTTCACAACTAACTTCGGAAGTACAACGTAAGCTATAAAAGTGTACCACTTAGATTACTACAAACGTGATATTCGATTTAATTTTCTATAGATTATATTACAACATAGACACATAACTTATAGCATACCACACAGACTACTACAAACAAAAGTCAATGAAAATATAGTAGTACAGTTTTATCAACACATTAGTCATCATCTGTTTCTTCTTCAAACTCTTCCTCATCCTCCTCCTCATTTTCAATACAACTTTTACTTTTCCCATAAAATCAAGGATGTAAAAATCAGTTCTTGCTGGAACATATCATATAAATTTATTATTAAGGTAAATCCCTAATAAAATACTTAAATCTAAACCCTATCAATTTATTATTGACCCAAAAGTATGAAAATCAAGGTACCAGTCAAACAAGAATTATCATATCAAAATTCCTCAAGAGAAAGAAAAACAAAACAGAAAAGAGAAAGTTTACTTGAACAAAGATAAGAATAATGGTGTAGACAAAGTACAAAAATAGTAAAAATAAGAGCTTTCGTCTGAGAATCTTGCAAAGCAGCAAACATAAACGGAATGAAGATGAGAGCTACTTTGAATTTCTTGGCAATTTCTAAAGTTCTACAGCAAAAGTTTTTGCCCAATTTCGAAATTTTTTCTATTTTCTATGAGATGTCTATGTACCCATTGCATATGAACCTTAGATTCATGTCCAATTTGTTGTATTAGAAGGAAAAAACTCACATTGTTGAAGATGAGAGCAAGTGGCGACCTTGATAGAGAGGACAAAATATGAGTCTGTAAGAAGTTTATACCCTAGATAAACTTTAAAATCTAGCAACAAAAATAGCGACGGATAAATTTCTGTCGCTAATAATAACCTACAAAATTTAATTTTAAGAATCTAGCGACGGACTTTCAGTTGCAACTAATTTTGAAATTTTTTGCTAAGTAAAATAAAGGCAGCGACAGATTTTTGTCGCTATTTCCGTCGCTATATTTTAATAATTTTTGTATCCCCATTTTTATCGCTAAATTTGTAGGTAAAATAAAGGCGCCAATTTTTAGCGATGGATATAAATATTTATCGCTAATCCATCGCTATATTTGATACTAAATCTTTTGTAGCTTATTTGGTGACAAACTATAAATTCTGTCGCTAATCCGTCGTTATGTAGCTACGAAATATGGCTTGTCGCTAAAATCTGTCGCTAAACGCTATTTGTTTTGTAGTGGCTACCCTTCCAGATGAAATCTTGGCATTCAAGCAAGAACAGAATGAACCACTACACGAAACTTGGGAACACTATAGAACACTGGTTAAGGAATGTCCTACTAACGGTATGATGGAGAACATGTTGCAACAAACCTTTTATCGTGGGATTAACATAACCAATCAATGTGTAGTGAATCAAATTGACGGTGGAAACTTCATGACAACGCCTATTGCGAAGGCGTGTGACATTCTAGATGAGATGGCAGAAACGTCATCGACTTGGCAATCTCAAGATAATGCTCCACAAAGTGATCCGAATATGATACACCTCCATAAAGAGTTGCAAGATCACGGGAAAGCAATTGCCGAATTGATAACAACTAGAAAAGGACCAACTCAATCAAGTGCAAGCTCCTAAGCAAGTTCATGATATGGAGGGAGTTAATATTTTGGTGAACAAAAAGAGGACCACGGGTCCATAAATGCAAACCCGAGTGGAGATATATGTACAAGATGATGGTGGTTTTGATCAAGATGACTCTTATAGTGAGCAAGAGGAGGAAGTTCAATATATGAACAATTTTCAAGGGAAAAGAAACAACTTTCAAGGCTCAAATCAACAACAATGGCAACCACAAAATAACCATGGCAATTGGAATTCTAACAATCAAGGGAATTGGTATAATAACAACAATTAAGAGAATTGGAGTGGAAATAACCAAGGAAATTGGGGAGGCAACAATCAAATGGTTGGGAAAACAATCAAGATAATCGGGGGTCGAGTTTTCAAAGGCTCCCAATGTATCAACAACCAAGCAACTCACCTCATTATCCTTCACATGGTTCAAGTTCTTTTGACAATGATATGGGACGTATTGAGAATATATTCAAGAAAATAATGAAAAATAATGCCGATTCGGATGCCCAAATGGCCTCACACAACACATCAATTCGTAATCTAGAAGTTCAAATGGGGTAAATCTCTCAAGCTCTAAATTCTTGTCCTAAGGGTGCACTACCAAGTGACACGGTGGTTAACCCAAAGGGTGGTAACAATATGAGATATGCTATGGCAGTTATCACAAGAAGTGGAAGAGGCGGTAATGCACCCACCCTCAAGTGAAAGGCGACTTGTCGATGATGACCAAGTGATACAAGAAGAAGAGATCCCAAACAATGTTGTTCAAGAAAATGAGGAATTTTGGATTGATATTGATGATAGTGTTGAAGATACTCAAGAGGAGATAAACTAATCTAGGGAACACATCATTGACATACCAAAATCTGTAAGAAGGCACCATTTCCTAAACCTCCACCTTCATACCCTCAAAGACCTTCCAAGCAAAATAGTGAGAATCAATTCAAGAAGTTCATACAAATAATGAAGAGTCTTTCAATCAATGTGTCATTGGTAGAAACTTTGGAACAAATGCCCGGCTATGCAAAGTTTATGAAAGATCTTTTGTCCAAGAAGAGGTCGATAAATTTTGAAACTATTAAGGTCACTCATCAGTGCAATTGTTCATTCAATGTCCCCTAAGTTGGAGAATTCCGTTGCTTTCACGTTTCATTGTACAATTGGGAGTGTTGAGTTTGCTAAACCTCTTTGTGATCTTGGGGCAAGCATAAATTTGATACCCTATTCAGTTTTCAAGACTTTGGGAATTGGGTAACCAAGACCCATTTCTATGATGTTGCAATTGGTCGATCGTACCATGAAGAGACCGTTGGGGTGTGATTGAAAATGTTTTGGTCTGGGTTGATAAATTCATTCTTTCGGCGGATTTTGTTATTCTAGATTGTGAAGTTGATTATGAAGTGCCTATCATTCTTGGGAGACTTTTCCTTGCTATGGGTAAGGCTCTTTGTGATATAGAAGCCAGAGAACTCACTTTCTGGGTTGGTGATGAACAAGTGGTATTCCATGTGTGTAAGTCCATGTGGAAACCAAATAGAAATGGTGTGTGTTCTTTTGTGGAATTAGTGACCAATGTTATTGTTGATGATACAAGTGCTACAATCAATATTGTTGATATGTTGGAGGCTATTTTGATAAATTTTGATGATGACAAGATGGATGGTTTTATGGAAAGCGTCTCTTTGCAAGGAATGGGGTCATACAACTATGCACCCCGAAAATCATCTTTGGATCTTGAGAATAGGAAGACTCCTCCTACAAAGCCTTTAATTGAAGAGCCCCCTACTTTGGAATTGAAGCCATTGCCTCCACACCTTAGGTATGAATTTCTTGGTCCTTGTTTTACTTTACCGGTTCTTCTTTCCTCTTGTTTGACTAACGTGCAGGTTGATTCCACATTGGCAGTGTTGCAAAAGATGAAAAAGGCTATTGGGTGGACTTTGGCAGATATTCAGGGTATAAGCCTCGCCTTTTGCATGCATAATATCAAGTTGTAGGATGGTTCTAAACCGTCCATTGATCATCAAAAAAGAATCAATGAGGCTATGCTAGAAGTTGTCAAGAAGAAGATTATCAAGTGGTTGGATGCCGAGGTTGTCTACCCCATCTCCGATAGTTCATGGTCCTCTTCGGCTCAATGTGTCCCAAAGAAGGGGGGCATGAAGGTAGTGAGTTGATTCCTACAAGAACGGGTATCGGTTGGAGGGTTTGTATGGATTATTGCAAGCTCAACAATGTTACAAGGAAGGATCACTTTCCACTTCCTTTCTTAGATCAAATGCTCGATAGATTGGACGGCCGTGCTTTCTATTATTTTCTTGCTGAGTACTCGGGATACAACCAAATTTTTATTGCTCTGTAAGATCAAGAGAAAACAACCTTTATATTTCCCTTGGCACTTTCTCTTTCAAGAGAATTCCATTTGGTTTGTGCAATGCACCCGCAACTTTTCAACGGTGTATGATGGCTATTTTCAAGGACATGGTGTAGGACTACCTTGAAGTTTTCATTGATGAATTCTCCATGGTTAGGTATTCTTTTGATGATTGTCTTGCAAATTTGGACAAAGTGTTGGCTAGATGTGAGCTAAATTGGGAGAAATTCTATTTCATGGTTGAAGAAGGTATTGTCCTTGGCCATAAAATCTCAAGGAATGGAATTGAAGTTGACAAGGCAAAGATTGAGGTGATATCTAAGCTTCTACCCCCAACTTCGGAAGGGTGTACGGAGTTTCCTAAGACATGCGGGTTTCTAACGGTGCTTTATGAAAGATTTCTCTAAAGTGGTGAACCCTTTGTGTATGCTCCTTGAGAAGGATTCCAAGTTCAATTGCAATGATGATTGCATGAGTGATTTTGGACTATTGAAGATCAAGTTGACAAATACTCCTATCATTACCGCTCCAAATTGGAGTTTGCCTTTTGAACTCCTATCATTTCATTTTGTCGCACCTCATTTTTTCACGAAAATAGGTTTCGACATATGACAACTCTTTTAAATGGGTATTAAAATATAAGAGTAGCCACCTAATGGTTTTGAGGTACCTATTTTCAAATAACTCTATTTAACTAGTTCGTTATACCAAAGATCGGGTAAGGGTTCAAATTATCTTGAAGAGAAGGGATTAGGCACTCTTCAAGGTCCACAATTGTAGTTCCCGACCAAATTTTATGCTATGGGATTATTGGATCATAATTATCCTATGTGATCATAAATTAAAGGAAGATAGGGAGTCCAACTACAATGTAAAACATGCATAAAAAGGGAATTACACATATGAAGGGAGTAGATTATACATGAATAAATGATTGGTACAATCTTTTGAGGATTACAAGGTACAACTTAGTTTGTTCTAAGTCCAAATAAATAAGGATGCAATTAGTAAACATATATATGAGGTCCTATATTTTTTAGCCTAAAGAATCACTAGTGTAATATAAATAATACTTCGCAACTCCCTCAAAGATAGGGGTTGCTCATATTATTCAGCAGGGACAAACTATCATCTTTAGCTACACAATTACTATCTTAAAGTTGTTTACCTAAAGCATTCTAGTTCAATTCTAAACCGCGTCCTATGCGTGGATAACTTGTCCCATGCTTATGGTCCAGGAGGCTTTGGACCTACTACTTGGGTAGTTCTAGACTTTACTTAGGATGCACAATAATGATAAAACTAGGCACATATCCAGAACAAGTAGGACTGCACATAATTACAGTTAAGGACTCAAGTTGGCCTCCACACGTAGGCACAAATGCACGTAGACAGTCATGAGTTTATGATAACAAGTTTCCAGATTACGCAGTAAGCGGCTGTAGGCAGATTTGGAGTCGAAATGCATTAACATTGTACAAGACCTATAGGCATGATTTCTATGTGATTGAATGACTTAATAAAATCCCATAGATATTACTTCTAGGCGGATTATCTTGACGACGCTACTGATTATATCACTTATTAAAGGCCTATAGGTATAATCTCTAAGCAATTTGCGCCTCGACAGTGGGACCATTGAAGGCATAGAATTATTTATCTTTGATCCTATAGGCACACTTTCTAGGCGAGTAGTGACACCCTATAGGTATGTTGTCTAAACAGTTGGTATTTGGGCAACAATTAAGAACATGTACTCGTTTTGTTTATACCTATAGGTATATTTTCTAGGCGGGTAGTATGATAAGAATAGCAACAACGATAGTTTGATTAATCAATTTAAGGTCCTACAGACATGGTATCTAGATGAGTCACGTGAATGGAAGAAATAACAATTCTTGACTACTCAACAAGATCTTATAGGCATGCTATCTAACAAGAGATAGCAGTAGAGTATGTTGAGCGAATAGCCGATAACGTCTAGATCCTATAGGCACGCTATCTAACAACATATAGAAATAGAGCATATTGAGCAAGTGAAGCACTTATATCCTATAGGCATGCTTTCTAATAGTGTATAGAAACAGAGCATGTTGAGCAAGTGAAGTTCTTAGATCCTATAGGCATGCTTTTTAAGAATGTATAGAAATAGAGCATGTTGAGCAAGTGAAGCACTTAGATCCTATAGGAATGCTTTTTAAGAATGTATAGAAATAGAGCATGTTGAGCAAGTGAAGCACTTAGATCCTATAGGCATATTTTCTACTCTGTCATACGAAAATTAAAGTATCCCAACCCCCTACCTTCACTACTTCCCTATTATTTGCTATTACAGACTATTACAAGCCCAAATAGAAAAATAAAATAGATACAGACTTAATAGGGAATTCACAGGCCCAAATACAATAATTACAGGTCCATAACAATTACAAAATAACCTAGCAATGCCTTCTAGAACTTCGCCAGGCTTACACTTTGCATATCCTGCAAGCCCAACACCACAGACTCGTAAGGATGACTAAAGCATGTCTGGCCAATACTCAAATCCAACAACACACAAGGCCCAATAAACCAGGCCTAAAAATTAAGACAATTGTCTTGCTAACAATTTGCAGAAGTACAAACAACCCACACAAACAAATTGCTCAAATAGTTTTAGATGCAAACATGTACACATTGGATGCTTGGTGTTATAGATAATAGAGAAACTGGGCTTTTAAACAAAATAATATTCCAAGAAATGACAAAGGCATATGAAACAAGAACATAACTATTTTTGCAAAAAAGCTTTTCAAAGAGATTTCAACAAACATGAATTCAAGACAGGCTTGACTCAGAACTAATAATGATTTAATAGAATCTTATATATAGAAGACTTAACAGGAAGATCTAAGGTAAGGCATGATTAAAACTAAGCCTATAGACAAATAGAGACCCTTAACATGAAGGTCCACAACAAACTAGTCTAATAAATTCAGTTTAATGGGTGTGACAAAGCAATCAACAAGTATTCCCCTAGTTCTAGTGAAGTTTGGGATTCTATATGTAATGACCCGACCGATTGTTTTAAGTCTTTCAGCCCCGTTCCACCATCTAATGCTCTAGTTTTTCCTTATAGTTGTATTATGACTTATCAGATTAGTTAGTTTGGGTCCGGAGAGATTTCGGAATGAATTGAGACACTTAGTCTCATAATGGACAACTTAAGTTGGAAAACTTGACCAGATGGTAATTTATGTGTAAACGACCTCAAATTTGAATTCTGATATTTCCAGTAGCTCCGTATGGAGATTTTGTACTTAGAAGCATGTCCAAAAAACTATTTAGAGGTCCGTAGTGGAATTTGGCATGAAATGACGAAAGTTAAATTTTTGGAAAATTTGACCGGGAGGGTTGACTTTTTGATATCGCAGTTAAAATCCAATTCTGGAAATTGGAATAGCTTCGTTCTGTCATTTATGACTTGTGTGCAAAATTTGAGGTCAATCGGAATTGATTTGATAGGTTTCGACGTTGATTGTAGAATTTGAAAATTTCAAAGTTCATTAGACTTGAATTGGAGTATGATTTATGATTTTGACGTTGGTTGATGTAATTTGAGGCCTCGAGTAAGTCCGTATTATGTTATGGGACTTGTTGGTATGTTCGGAAGGGATCCTGAGGGGCTCGGGCGTATTTCAGAATGATTTCTGATCATTTTTCTTCATGTTGTTATTGATGGTTGCTGCTGGTTCTGGAGTGACCGCATATGCGGTTAAATTTGCGTAGGTACGATGGTCGCAGAAGCGACAATGCCTTCGTAGAAGCGGAAGGCAAGGCGCAGAAGTGCTTGCGCAAAAGTGGCCCAATGCGTGCAGAAGCGGCCCAACGCGCGGAGAAGTGCAATCGCAAATGCGAAGCAACAAAACTTGCAGGTGCGATCTTCGTCCACAGAAGCGAGGGTCGCAGATGCGACCTCTTGTACACAGATGAGGAAGTCGCTAGGTAAAAGCTTTAAATCGTGGGTTTTGGTTTCTTCCGTCATTTTCGGATTTTGGAGCTCGGTTTGGGCGATGTTGGAGAGGAATGTTTCCACACAACTTGGGGTAAGTGTTCTTGACTACCTTATGATTATATTCCATGAATTAATCTTTATTTACGGCGTTAGATTATTGATTTTTCGAGAGAAATCGGTGGAATTTTCTACAATTTCATAAAATGCATTTTCGAGATTTGAACACCGAGTCGGAGTCGGATTTGAGTGAAATTAGTATGGTTTAACTTGTAATTGGATAGGTTGTCGGATTTTGTGAGTTTTATCAGATTCTGAGACGTGGGCTCCATGAGCAATTTTTGGAGTATAATTTCGAATTTTGTGGGAAAATATTAGTATTTTGATATGGAATTAATTCCTATAATTGTGTGGACTGAATCAAATTAATTGTTTAGCTTGCTCGATATTGGATTCATCTTGTTCGAGGTAAGTAACTCTTCTAATCTTGGAGCTGAGGGTACGAACCCTAACTATATGTGTTATGTGTTTGGTGTTGGGGTGACGCACATACTGGGTGACGGGCAAGTGTGAATTGTTACTCAGTTATTTCTGTAGTACTGTGTAGTTACCTAAACTTATCTGTAATAATGAAATCCCTACGTACTAGAGTTATCGAGTTGTGATTCATGTTAGAAGCCATGTCTAGACTACATGCTTATTCTGTTGGGACCCATTGAGGTCATTATTGTTGTTGAGTTATTTGTTTACATTGAAATGTCATACTCAGTCATATTCATTCATTGCATATCATATCTCAGTCTCTATTTTTATTTATTGATACATCATATCATTATTTTCGGGCTAGTTTCATGACACTGTGAGCCCGTGAGAGAGAGACTGGAGAGATTGATGACTGAGTGAGGCCGAGTGCCTGATTATGAATGATATTTATGGGATCAGGCTGTACACTGCAGTGCTTATACTGATTTATGATAGCGCTTGGGCTGAAAGAGCCCCTCTGGAGTCTGCATACACCCCATTGAGTGAGGTTGATTTATATTGGGGGGATGGATCTTCCCTGGACATGGCTCTTGTCCGAAGCATTTATACCGGGGGATGGATCTTCCCCACGGTCTGGATTGGCCATACTCAGTACTGAGTGATTGATGGTCAATTGATGTATATATTCCGGGATAGATCTTCTCTGGGCCGTATTGGCCATATACAGTACTGAGTGATTGAGCATGATGAGTGAAAAGTATGAGACAGTGAGATTGAGTACTCTGGGAGTGTGAGTACATGAGTTCATCTGTAAGATACAATGCATTGACATGCACACATGACATACAGGCATAGAGATGTATTTTTCTCATGTTGTACGGTATCATGTCATTCATGACTTCTCACATATTGGTATATGGGCATAGTGATGCATTTTCCACTGGCTATCTGGAAAGAAAATAAAACATCTTATTTATTGTTGAAAGGATTTTTGGGAAAAATTACTGTTTTCAAACTTACTCATATTTTTGGCAACTTCGGTAAATGACTTGGGTTTTCATTGATATTCTTGAAAGTCAGAACTAATTTTAGAAAATCATGATTAAGCTGAGCATTTTATCTCCGAGTTACTTCTTTTATTACTTGCGTTATGTCGTTATAAACGGTTGTTGGTTATTTAAGTTGGACTCTGACCTTGGTACAAGCTAGTCACTACTTTCAACCTAAGGTTATGTTTGTTACTTATTGAGTACATGGGGTCGGTTGTACTCATACTACACTTCTCCACCTTGCGTGCATATATTGGATGTTGATGTTGCTTTGCTCAACGGGAGTTGGAATTCAAGACGTACCTGCATTTCGGTTGTAGCTGCCTCTTGTTCATGGTAGCCTTGGGGAATGCGTTAGATTCTGATATTTCTTTACTTAATTTATTTTATTAATTATTATAGGAATTTGTTTGTGGTTAATTGGCTTACATAGCGGGTTGGGTTAGGTGCCATCACTACCAGTCGGATTTTGGGTCGTGACTGTTTGGTATCAGAGCCCTAGGTTCATAGGTTCTACAAGTCATGAGCAAGCATTTAGTAGAGTCTTGCGGATCCGTATGATGACGTTCATACTTATCTTCGAGAGGCTACAGGGCATTTAGGATAATTTCCCATCTTTCTTTCCTTATCGTGTGAAATTTATTCAGCTTGAAACATCACTCTTTGAATTCCTTCCACGCTTTCGTATGCGCACATGAGCGCTCGGTATCAGCTGTGTATCGCCGACTTGTGATTCCATGAATGAGGTTTGATGTGAGTATTCTGTGTTTTGGTGATGGGCCAGTCTGAAGGACCTGAGGCCATGGTTAGATGCAGCTTAAGCTCAGTAGCTTCACTTGTAACTTGTACATTTGGACTTATATGTCTTGTAATGTCCCTACTAGTGAAATTTGTGGCTCGATGAGCAGTGGAATGGCCTTGTGACGACTATGATGTAACTGTGGGATGTGTTAAGACAATTTGAATGTGACGAGAAGTGTTTCCTTGAAATGTAAAAAACAAAAAAGGCCTTTGGGTGCTTGAGTTTCGTTTTGATGTGACGTACAGTCTCATATATGAATGTTTTGAGGGATGTTTCACGTTGTTAAATTTTGGGACAAATTAAATTCTCATGTCTAGTTAATGAGTTTGGACTTAGATAGACTAAGTGATTGCATAGTAATTGTGACTGCGAAAAGGTATAACAAGATACCAATTTGAGGCCAAGCAGGTGAGTTATCCCATGCAGAGTAATCTACATAGGTGTGTTCCTTATAATGTGAATGAAGAGTTTCTTTTCTACCACCGGGGCGTATGTGTTGAGATTTGAATTTGAATCTGGTTGAGAAAGTTGACTTGAGTGTCAAGGGAATGAATACGAGCTTAGAGGATGATTGAGGAATTTTTTTATGGTTGGCGTTTGTATGAGCTTGAGAAGAATTTTCGTTGAACTGACTGCGGTATTATGACAGTAATAGAGTATGGATATTGTGAGTTATCGAGTATTTTAATCTATGAATTTGAGCCAAGTGGGGGAGCCTGCTGTTGACAATTCAATTCATGGTTATATGTTAAATTTTAGTTTTGGGTCTTAGACATACTTGTGGATTAGTTATGACTTGTAGAGGTTGAGATCGAGGATGACTCGAGTACTGAAATTCCTAAATATAGGTTATGTTGCGCTTTATGAGTATATGAAAGTCATGGGATGAGTGAGTTTTTATTAGTGAATGATGCAGTGCGCACAGAGTATGAATTTGATCGGTGGTGTTAAGGCAGGATTACCTCTTTAAGTGTTGCTCTGCTAATAGGGCACGTGTCTTTCAACCCGTTTGGGCGGTGCAATTTTCAGAATTTAGCAAAATGGGTGACTCTCGAGAAGGTTCTAATGGATTCAAAAATGTATAAATGGCAATTGAAAAAAAAAACATTTCGGATTCGTATTTCGCTAGAATTGATTATTTATATTGGATGGCGAGACTTGCGGTAATTCTGTATGACTATGGATTCTATATTTTAGTATAAGAAAAGGGAAGAGGAATAATTTTAAATTCACATAAGATCTTTCAGAGTGGATGTCTCGGTTGTGGTGCTTTTGGGGTACGTAAGAGGGAATTCTGTGGCTTATGGGCCTTAGGGCGTTGTGGTTTTATGCTAGGGTTCGTAGGGTGAGTTGTGGTTAATGATCGTGGTGTTTTAGCAAGGAGAAGTATCAATCTGAAAACAAATGGGGAAGGGACTCGGAGAAATAGGACAACTTGGTAGTAGCTTGGATCAGTATAGTAATGGATATGATCGGTTCTTTAGGTGCTTATGATGTGGGAGTTTCTACATGTGCTTTGTGGTAATACTCTTGTGTTTTGCTACCTGCGTGGCTTGGTTGAGGTAGAAAGATTTAGTTCTGATGGATTGATTATGTACAAATGGATTCCAAATCATTCTCGAGGATTTCTACCACGGTTAGAGATGGATATTTCCTACCTGCATGAGGAGCATGTTGCGTATTGTGAATTTTCTACCGAATGGTATCAAATGGAAGGCTTCTGGATGATCGGATATGTATTCTACTTGTGACTCAGAATGATTTTGAGATTCTCGTATTTTTTATATGATGGCATGATAGATGCGATGTGTTGTGTGGGATTAAGGTTTGCATGTGCAAGGTCCCAATTTAGTTTTGAAGGGGAGGTCATAAATTCTTAGATGGCATGGACGATTATCAATGTTTATATGAATGCTATAACTATTTGGTATTGCGTGAATAGAGTGTACATTTCAGAAAGCACACTATGTTGTGAATTATGGATATTTCATATGTATTTCGGCACTCTACTGGTTGATCAACTACTGATTTTAAGATATTGCTATGTGGCACGAAAGAATGGGATAAGTATTCCTCGTGGGATGATCGTGTATGAGATATGTGTTAGACATTCGAACGGTGGAGATGGGATAAAAAATGGTGATTCGTGTGTTCTATGGATTTGTTGACTGGGAGTTTTCAGGAGCAGATTATTTCATGGTTGCAGATTGTGAAGTCGTGGCCGAAGCTAGCCAGATGATAGTATGTATTATGATTCAGTCGTTGTGGATTTTTGAAGGGTTATGTATCTATTTGTGGGTGACCAGAGTCGATTTGAGGGTCCATTGTAGGCCCAATTAGGATGTGTATTCTACATCGAGTCAGATTGGTTGGCTCTATACTGCTATTGTTGAGGGATGTGCCATTCGGTTGATGATGAGCTTATTCATATTCTAAAATGATCTGTCAGTTACTCTTCTATGCTACGAGGAGTTGTGATTCATTGGTTATATGCACCCATGGTGCGGTTCTATTGGGGGCCTTATGGCGGAATTTGAGCGAGATGAGTATGTGGGTATTGCATGATTGATTGTGTATTGGTTATATTCTTCCTGGTTTGTGTGTGGCATTGTGTCATTCGCTTCTCCGTGGTTATGGTAATGCACTTTGGGTACTTGATATCGAATTTCACATGGTTATTGATTTTGAGCAGGGTGGCTCGAGGTATATAATATGGACCATCATTTGGATGGGGTCACGCATTGCAGCGGAGTTATGTTAATGTATAAACCTTGTGTTAGAATCGTGTAATGGTTCTATGGTGTGTGATGGATTTTCAGCATTTCATTGTGGCGGTATTTGTTAAACTTGCTGGGCAGTTCTCTCATTCGAGTCATTTTCCATGACTGAGTACATTTTCATTGTTGCGTATTGGTGCATGGATGGTACGGTTTGTGGCTCTGAGTTATATTGGTGTGGAATGTCTGTGAGATAGTTGTATTTAATAATATAAGGTCATTGGACCTAGAATGGGTACTATCAGGTTTGATTTCGGTATATTCAAGAGTATAACATCGAAGGTCGACTTAGAAAGTGATTATGGTTCTGGTTGGGGCGAAAGAGCTTCATGACTTGTTGATCTGATAAGGGGTCATGAGATTTTTGCGTGTTTCTTTCATTATCGGCAGTGTACGAAGGTTTTGGGATAAGGTTTTGTTCGATATGGGGTTTAATACTAGTACTTGGTTGGTTTTGGAGTAGTTACTGTAATCAGGAATGGTGCTACAAGTATGCGAGTTGTGTAAAATGTTAGGAGATTATATTCGTGGTTATAGTTATAGCTCGATGCTGCTTGTTCGGACTTATACATTGTGTAACGGTGAGATCCGGGTCTTGTAAGAAATTCTAAATGTTGAGAATTTATTTCCAAGGACATGGGCTAAAGTTAAATTAATGATTTTCGGTTGTATTGTGTTGTCAGGCCTATATGGAATATAGGGACGTATGATCACCCCCGGGTACGTGCGTGGTAAGATGGAATAGTGATTTGATGGCTTGGAAACAACTCTTGGCATGTTCGAGGATGAACATATATTTAATTGGGGGAGAATATAACGACTCGGCTGGTCATTTTGAGTATTTCAGCCCCGTTCCACCATCTACTGCTCTATTTGTGCCTTATAGTTGTATTATGACTTATCGGATTAGTTAGTTCGGGCTTTGAGAGATTTCAGAATGAATTGAGACACTTAGTCTCATAATGGATAGCTTAAGTTGGAAAAGTCGACTGGATGGTGATTTATGTGTAAACAACCTCGAATTTGAATTTTGTTGTTTCCAGTAGCTTCGTATGGTGATTTTGGACTTAGGAGAGTGTCCGAAAAATTATTTGGAATTCCGTAGTGGAATTTGGCTTGAAATGTCGAAAGTTAAATTTTTGAAAAGTTTGACTGGGGGGTTGACTTTTTGATATCGGAGTCGAAATCCGATTCTGGAAATTGAAATAGCTTCGTTATGTCATTTAGGACTTGTGTGCAAAATTTGAGGTCAATCGGACTAGATTTGATAGGTTTCGACGTTGATTGTAGAATTTGGAAAAAGCAAAGTTCATTAGGCTTGAATTGGAGTAGGATTTGTGATTTTGACGTTGTTTGAAGTAATTTGAGGCCTCGAGTAGGTCCGTATTATGTTATGGGACTTGTTGGTATGTTCAGACGGGGTCCCGAGGGCCTCGGGCGTGTTTTAGATTGATTTCAGATCATTTTTCTTCATGTTGTTATTGTTGGTTGCTGCTGGTTCTGGAGTGACCGCACCTACGGTTGACTCTGCGCAGGTGCGATGGTCGCAGAAGCGACAAAGCCCTCACAGAAGCGATGGGCACAGAAGCACTTGTGCAAGAGCGGCCCAACGCGTGCAGAAGTGCGACCGCAAATGCAGTTTGCGCGCTGTAAAAGCTACCACACTCGCAGGTGCGAGCTTCGTCCGCAGAAGCGAGGGTCGCAGATGTGACCTCTTGTCCACAAAAGCTTTAAATCGTGGGTTTTGGTTTCTTTCTTCATTTTTGGATTTTGGAGCTCAGTTTGGGCGATTTTGGAGAGGAATATTACCACACAACTTGGGGTAAGTGTTATTGACTCCTTTGTGATTATATTCCATGAATTAATCTTCATTTTTGGCGTTAGATTATTGATTTTTCGAGAGGAATCAGAGGAATTTTCTACAATTTCATTAAATGCATTTTCGAGATTTGAACACCGATTCAGAGTCGGATTTAAGTGAAATTAGTATTGTTGAACTTGTAATTGGATGGGTTGTCGTATTTTGTGAGTTTCTTCAAATTCCGAGATGTGGGCCCCACGAGCGAGGGATTTTTTGGGAAATATTAGTATTTTGATATGGAATTAATTCCTATAATTATGTGGACTGAATCAAATTAATTGTGGCTAGATTCCAGCCGTTCAGAAGTTGATACACGCAGAATAGAATTTTTGGAGCATTGTTTAGCTTGCTCGACATTGGATTTGTCTTGTTCGAGGTAAGTAACTCTTCTAATCTTGGAGCTGAGGGTATAAACTCTGACTATACGTGTTATGTGTTTGGTGTTGGGGTGACGTACTTATAGGGTGACGGGCGTGTGGGCATGCACCGTGTGAACTGTGACTCCATTATTTCTGTGGTACTGTGTAGTTAATTGAACTTATCTGTAATAATGAAATTCCTACGTACTAGAGTAATCGAGCTGTGATTCATGTTAGAAGCCATGTTTAGACTACATACTTATTCTAGTGGGACCCATTGAGGTCATTACTACTGTTGCGTTATTTGTTTAAACTGCAATGTCATACCCAGTCATATTTATTCATTGCATATCATATCTCAGTCTCTGTCGTTATTTATTGATACATCATATCATCATTTTCGGGCTAGTTTCATGACACTGTGAGCCCGTGAGAGAGAGACTGGAGAGATTGATGACTAAGTGAGGCCGAGTGCCTGATTATGAGTGACATTTATGTGATCGGGTTGCACGTCGCAGTGGTTATACTGATTTATGATAGCGCTTGGGCCGAAGGAGCCCCTCCGGAGTGTGCAAACACCCTAGTGAGCGCGGTTAATTTATATTGAGAGATGGATCTTCCCTGGACATGGAACTTGTCCGAAGCATTTATACATGGGGATGGATCTTCCTCACGGGTTGGATTGGCCATACTCAGTACTGAGTGACTGATGGTCAGTTGATGTATATATTCTGGGATAGATCTTCCCTGGGCTGGATTGGCTATATACAATACTGTGTGATTGAGCATGATGAGTGAAAAGTGTGAGACAGTGAGATTGAGTACTCTGAGAGTGTGAGTACATCAGTTTATCTCTGAGATACATTGCATTGACATGCATACATGGCATATATGCATAGAGATATTTTTTCCTCATGTTGTACGGTATCATGTCATTCATGACTTCTCACACATATTGGCATATGGGCATAGTGATGAATTTTCCACTGGCTATCTGGAAAGAAAATGAAATATCTTATTTATTGTTGAAAGGATTTTGGGAAAAATTACTATTTTCAAACTTACTCATATTTTTGGGAACTTCGGTAAACGACTTGGGTTTTCATTGATATACTTGAAAGGCAGAACTAATTTCAGAAAATCATGATTAAGTTATGCATTTTATCTCCGAGTTACTTCTTGTATTACTTGCATTATGTCGTTATGAACTAATTTTGGTTATTGGAGTTGGACTCTTACCTTGGTACAAGCTCTTCACTACTTTCAACCTAAGG
Source organism: Nicotiana tomentosiformis (assembly GCF_000390325.3). Lineage (NCBI taxonomy): Eukaryota > Viridiplantae > Streptophyta > Magnoliopsida > Solanales > Solanaceae > Nicotiana > Nicotiana tomentosiformis. The sequence continues at coordinate 21,298,439 of NC_090819.1, forward strand.
TTAGGTTTGTTACTTATTGAGTACATGGGGTCGGTTGTACTCATACTACACTTCTGCACCTTGCGTGGAGATATTGGATGCTGAGGTTGCTATGCTCGATATTGGTTGGTTGTGTACCTGCATTCCGGTTGTAGCTGCCTCTTGTTCATGGTAGCCTTAGATTTATAAAAATATTTTCATGTATATTTCGAACAGATGATGTATTTATTTCATACCAGTTTTGTAAACTCTATTCTTAGAAGCTCGTGATTTGTACTACCAGTCCTTGGGGAATGTGTTAGATTCAAATATTTCTTTACTTAATTGCTTTATTAATTGTTATAGAAATTTGTTAGTGGTTAATTGGCTTACCTAGCGAGTTGGGTTAGGTACCATCAAGACTAGTCGGATTTTGGGTCGTGACACTATAGGTTGATCAAACATGCGAAGCTCAATTATATGCACCCAAGATTGCACTCAGGCATCAAACTTAAGCAGACTTAACACTAACATATAGTGTTCTGTAGAAAGCATCATCATATGAAACAAATACAGTATCAGATTCACAATTATTAGAGAAAGACATAAGTCATGTTTACCCAAAGTTCAATAGTGTTAGCATGATCATGGATTAACTCTAAAAAATAGTAAATTGTACATGAAGGATCTTAACAGAAAGAAGTACATACAAAGGTTCTAGGCATGAATTAGTCTCTTACAAGTATCCAAAGCAGACATGGAAGTAGACTCATAACAAACAATAACATAAGAACTTAGATACACATAAACATAATCGACTACGCATGCTTAAGATAGTCAAAAGTTATTCAAGCTGAACACACATAATGAGAATATATTGAAGTTTTGAATTTAGGTAAGTTTGGATACTAGAAAAACACAGAACTGCAGAATAACTTCAAGGTAAATAGGATTGAAAACGAAGATAACACAATATTGAAATCATATTGGTTTATAACAGTTCAAACAACATGGACATACAGAGCACTGAACACAAGAGAAAAGAATAATAGAATTCCAAGGGTCAAGGTACTTACCAGTTTGCAGATTAACAAGTAGGTTAAGGAGAAAATTAAGTGCCAATAGTAGTTCAATTAGCAGTAGTAGAGAAAGAACAACATGATTCCCAAAATCCTAGTGCGTTAGAGTTCCCAAGGGTTTCAAGTGAACCCCAGACAGTGCTTGCACTGAGAAAAGAGCAACAATCAAATTCTGGTAGCCTTGGCTTTCAGCCGACCAAGGTCTTATGTTTAGAATAGTAGAATGAGTGAAAGTGAGAGAGTAATAGTAGTCGTTAAGGTCTGTCTTAGAGAGATTGGGGAAGGGTTTATATAGTAGTAAAACTAAATAAACAAACATTGAAACACATTCAATCAAGCATAATAAAGGAAATAAAAGCATGCAAATCGATTTAGAATCAAATTAGGAGAAAAATCAGGCAAACCCTAGTTTTGCCCGAAATCAAAGATTCGGCAAAAATCTTGGTATATCGGATCGATATAACCTTGCCATGAATGTATATAAACGAAACATCGTCTAGATCTTGAAGTTCGACGACGATTGTTCTTCATTAAAGACCTGGTACTTGCCATAAATAGGCAAGTACTAGGTGATACCATAACCATGTAAGTAACAGGGAGATAGAACATATATGTAAGGGAAATCATGGGGAGATTCCATATTAGGACCGGAATTGGAGAAGATAAAGGAGACGACTACTAGGTTTTTACAGGAGAGGAGAAGAGGAGGTAAGGAGCATTTGGGGGCGGCATCTCAGAAAAAATGGGTAGGGTTTTGGGGGTTGGGTAATTAAAGGTGTAGGATAATTATGGGTCGTTAATCTTGAGAGATCAATGGCCAGGATTAAAAATGAACCAGGCGGGTTTGTTTTAGTGGGTCACGACTGGGTTGAACTGAAGGGTGTCGTTTAGTTTGGGCTAAAGGATTAGACAAAGAATTTTGGGGAATTTGGGCCATTAAATTGTTCCGAAAATTGGCATATTTTGTGCCAGCTTTTAAAACACCCAAAATAAATAAAAACAAAATTATTAAAACGTCTAGTAAATAGTAAAAAAATATTATTTATAAAATAAAACAATTAAAATTAATAACTCAATATTATAAAAATATAAAAATACTATTTTGGCATAAATGATATAATAAACGCAATTATTCTTTTAGAATATAGGCTATTATTGCAACTAATATAGATAATAGTAAAAATGCAAATTGTAGTTATGTAAAAAAAGGATAAAATATTATAAAATGCATGTGGCTATAAATAGTAAATTTGGATGATTAGGTCACCCAAAAATAATTTGAAGGAATAATTAATAAATATTTGAGTAATTAAAATGCAAGAAAATTAATTTAAAAGATTTTAGAATTATAAAAAATACTTACATAACCCCTATAAGTTGGGTACAATAACAACCCAGTGGAATCCGACAATTGAGGTCTGGGGAGGGTAGTGTGTACGCAGACCTTACCCATACTCCGAAGGAGTAGAGAGGCTGTTTTCGATAGACTCTAGGGCTCAAGAAGATGAGAAGAGACAGTGGCACAGTAATATCAGACGAAGCAAGAAAGAAACAAAGATAACATCAGCAACATAATAACCATAAAATAGAGAGAAAAGCAATAACAATAAGTAGTAACAATGGCACAGTACTACAGACTTAAGGGAGTAATATGGATACAAAAGAGCCATTAGCATCCTAAGACACTACACTATCGGACTAGCCTCCTACGACCTAACTTGCTGCCCTAAAGAAGTAATATGGACTTAATTGAAGACACTCATAGCCTAAGACAGAACCCATGCTAGCCTCCTACTTCCTAACCTACAACCCTAATTCTCGCCCTCCACAACTTCCTATCAAGGTCTATGTCCTCTGAAATAGGAAGCCACGCTAGGTACTGGTGGATCACCTCTCCCTAATATTTTGGTTGCCCTCTACCTTTTCTCACACCCGTCAAGGCCAACCATTCACACCTCCTAAGTGGGGCATCCATACTTTTCCTCTGCATGTGCCCGAACCATCTAAGCCTAGCTTCCCGCATATTATCTTCTATGGGGGCCACGCCCACCTTCACCCGGATATCTTCATTCCTAATCTTAAACATCCTAGTGTGCCATCACATCCATCTCAACATTCTCATTTCTGCAACTTTAATCTTCTGGATATGATAATTCTTGACTAGCCAGCACTCAGAACCATACATCATGGCTGGTCTAACCACCGCTCTATAGAACTTACCTTTACGTTTCGGGGGAACCTTCATATCGCACAAGATACCAGATGGTAGCCTCCATTTCATCCACCCCGCCCCTATACGGTGCATAACATCCTCATATATCTCCCCATCCTCCTGGATAACCGACCCCAGGTACTTGAAACTCTATTTCTTGGGAATGACTTAAGAGTCAAGCCTCACGTTCATGTCCGCTTCTCCCGAAATGTTGTTGAACTTGCACTCCACAAATTCTATCTTAGTCCTGCTCAACTTGAAACCTTTAGACTCAAGGTTCTGTCTCCAAACCTCCAACCTCTCGTTAATACCGCCTCGTGTCTCATCGATCAGAATAATATCATCGGCAAATAACATACACAATGGCACTTCCCCATGCATATGGTGTGTCAATGCGTCCGTCACTAGGGTAAATAAGAATGCGCTAAGCGCCGATCCTTGGTGTAAACCCATAACAACCGGAAAGTCGCCCCCCACTATCCTAACCTGAGTCTTAGCTATATCATACATATCCTTAATCACCCTTATATAAGAAACCAGAACACCTTTCACCTCCAGGCATCTCCAAAGAAATTCCCTAGGGACCTATTCATATGCTTTTTCTAGGTCAATAAACACCATGTGCAAATATTTCTTCCTATCCCTGTATAGTTCAACCAACCTCCTTATAAGATGGATAGCTTCCGTAGTAGAATGACCAGGCATGAACCGAAATTGGTTATCGGATATCGACACCAACCTTCTCACCCTCATCTCCACTAGTGCAAAATGATATTTTGAAAGTATATAGAATACTTTTTAAAATATGAGGGCAAAATTGGGTATCAACACAAGTGACGTAGCGGTTGGGGGCTGTTTTGAGGCAACGTATCAACAAAGTTTTTCATCCAGTCTACTATGCTAGTAAGATCATGAATAGTGCCCAAGTCAATTATACCGTTACGGAGAAAGAGCTCATTGCTATTATGTTTGCAACTGAGAAGTTCTGCCCGTACTTGATGGGTGCCAAAGTTATTATCCTCACGGATCATGTGGCGCTTTGCTATCTTATGAGCAAAAAGGATTCTAAGGCCTAGTTGATGAAATGTGTACTCTTGTTGCAAGAATTTGATATTGATATCCAAGATAGGAAAGGTAGTGAAAACCAAGTGGCGGACCACTTGTCTTGTTTGGAGGAGGGAGGGAGGCCACATGATGGCCTTGAAGTTAATGACTCCTTTCTCGATGAGCAACTTTTGGAAATTTTAGTGAAAGAGGTGCCATGGTTTGTGGACCTGGTAAATTTTCTGAGTGGAATCATTCCAGATGAGTTCTATTAAAACCAAAGGAAGAAGATCAAGACAAATTGTAAAGATTATTAATGGGATGAACCATACCTTTTCCGGATATGTACGGATGGAGTTATTAGAAGGTGTGTACCGGAAGAAGAGCAAGGCAATATTTTTGGGACTTGTCATTATTCACCTTATGGTGATCATCATGGTGGAGCAAGAACGGCGGCCAAAGTTCTTAGTTGTGGTTTTATTGGCCTACTCTTTACAAGGATGCAAGTGACTTAGTGAAACAATGTGATGAATGTCAATGGGCAGGTGGAATCTCAAAGAAAAAGGAAATGGTTCTCACAATCATCTTGGAGATTGATATTTTTGATGTTTGGGGCATTCACTTTATGGCCCCTTTTGTGAGTTCTTGTGGGAACACTTATATCTTGGTCGCGGTGGATTGTGTGTCCAAATGGGTTGAGGCCATCATCTTACCCAACAATGAGGCGAGAAGTGTCGGGGCTTTGTTGAAGAAGAATAATTTTACAAGATTTGGTACTCCACGTGCAGTCATAAGCGATAAGGGGTCACACTTTTGCAACAAAGCTTTTGACACTTTACTTAGAAAGTATGGTGTTACTCACAAGGTCACTACTCCCCATTACCCACAAGCTAGTTGTAATGACCTGGCCAGTTGTTTTGGGTGTTTTAGCCCTGATCCCCTATTTATTTCCTTCTCTATGTTGTATTACGGTTATATGATGTGTCGGGGGTGTTTGGTATAATTTTCATGTGAGTTTCAGAGTGACATGGGACATAGTCCCTAAGTTGGAACTTTAAATTGCAAGTTTACTGTAGTTTGATGTTTATGTAGATTAATCCTGAATGGAGTTTTGACGGTTCCAATAGCTCCGTATGGTGATTTGGACATAGGAGTATGTCTAGATGTTGATTTGGAGGTCTGTAGGTTGTTTCGACTTGAATTGGTAAAAGTTAGAAAGTAAAAGGTTTGGAAGATTTGGAAAGTTTGACCTAGAGTTAACTTTATTGATATCGGGGTCAGATTCTAATTTCGAAAGTTGGAATAGTTGTATCATATCATTTATGATTTGTGTGCAAAATGTCAAGTCAATCGGAGTTGTTTTGGTAGGAATTGACATTAGTTTTGGAATTCGGAAGTTCATAGTTTCAATAGGCTTGAATTGGGTTGCGATTCGTAGAATCAATATTGTTTGATATGATTTTTGGCCTTGAATAGGTCTGTTATATGTTTTAGAACTTGTTGGTATATTCAGACGGGGTCCCGGGGGGCCCGGGTGTGATTCAGATTGAAGCTAGAACAATTTGGACTTAGTCTCATTGCTAAAGTTCCAGCCTTCTGGTGTCATCGCACTTGCGGGGGGATGGATTATAGGTGCGGACTCGCAAATACGAGTGATGGAGCGCATATGTGAAAAGGACTGCCCAGGCCTAGGGTCGCAAGTGCGGGGGGTTTCCGTATCTGCAAGTCCGCAGGTGTGGAGGAGATGGTCGTAGATTCGGACTGGGCCAGCTTGGTCGGTCATCACAGAAGCACAAATTATCCGCATGCGCGCATTCACAGTTGCGTGAGTTTTATCCGCAGAAGCGTAATTTCCTAACCTTAGTGGGGAACCGCACCTGCGATGGTTTTTCCCCAGGTGCGACTGAGGGACCGCAGATGCGGAATCACTGGGCAGAAATAAGGATTTTTCGAGGGTTTGATCTCATTTTTCATTTTAGTACCTAGAGTGCTCGGGTTGTGGTGATCTTTTGAGAGTTTTTCAAGGAAATCATTGGGGTAAGTTATTCTAATCCTGGTTTAGCTATATTACATGAATCTATTGTTGTTTTCATCATTTATTTAGTGTTCTGAGTTGGAAATTTGGGGGGGAAATTGTGAAAACTTCTTAGGATAAAATTTGGGGATTTGAAAGGCGATTTGAGGCCGGATATGAGAAATTCTTGTATGGTTTGACTCGTTATCGAATGGGTATTTAGATTTTTTAATTTTGGTTGGGTTCCGAGACGCGGTCCCGGTTTGACGTTTTGAATTGAATATTTATTCTTTGTAAAAATTGTAACTTTATTGTTCGAAATAGTTTAATATAGCTTATATTCATGGTATGAAGTTGCTTTGGCTGGATTCGAGCCGTTCAGAGTTGTATAATCGAGGGAAAGGCCTACTGGTGGATTGAGTTAGCATGTTTTGAGTTAAGTGACTTGCCTAACTTTGTGTGGGGGAATTACCCCCTTAGATTAGTGTTGCTTTGTGATAATTGTGATGTGTGAAAGGTGTGTATACAAGGTGACGAGTGTGTGCATGAGATAAATGTGGAAACTTACCGGTTTCAGCTATGTAGACTCTTTTCATGCCTTAATTGAGTTACCTTAACATGATATATTCATCATCATTAGGTTATCTTCATATGCTCTACTTGTCTTATCTCTTACTTGTTAATTGCTCTACATGTTTAGTTGAAGTTATTGTTTCCTGCATTCCTTCTTCATTATTTAGACGTGACTTCTTTCTTTGAAATTGTTATTCTTGAAATATCTTGTTGTTGAAATTGGTATTGAGTTATAAAGGTCGTGATTCGTATTGAGGCAATGTTATAAATTGTGGAATACTATTCTTGTTGAGTTATTCACTTCCGATTGTTATTGTTGAGACTTTTGTGCATATTGTGGTTGAGGCGTGGGCTATCTATTGTGAAAACACCTTTATTATTAATTTCTTTGGCAAGTTGTGATATTGGGAACTTGAGGTGTGATTTATGATATGTTGTGATATTGATACGCATGCGATGGTATAAGGTTTTGGGGTTGAAATGCATGCGGTGAGATAAGGCGGACTTTATACACATGTTGCTAGTAGGGAAAATACTTGAAGCCACACGGTGTTATAAGGTGGGCTAAAACGCGGGAAGCTATATTGGGAAAATTATTTTCAAAACTAAAATGCAAGGCTCCCGTGGTGATATAAGGAAAGATTGTAAATTGATTTGTGATTTGAGACTACAAGGTAATACCTCGATAGTGACTCTTGTTGATACTTTTCTATTACTTCACTTGTGTTTTGTTGTTTTGTTCCGTGTCATAGCATTCCTTGTTTTCTTCCGTGATGCATTATTTTCCTTAGTTCAGTGTAGTTATTCTCAGTGTATTTCTTTATTGTCTCATTTCTATTTTTATCATTATTTCATTATTATTGTTCGGTTTCTTATTTTTTCCAATAGGGACTTGATCTGACCTAGTCACTACCCTACCGAGGTGAGGCTTGGCACTTACTGGATACTGTTCATACTATGCTTCGACACATCGTTTTGTGCAGATCTAGGTACTTCCTACCAGTCCAGACACTAGTGAGCCGAGCTCAGTTAGGAGACTTCAAGGTATACCTGCCTGCGTCCGTAAGTCGCAGAGTCCCCCTCTATCTAGTTTATTTTATTTCTTATTTCTTTTAGACAATAATGTATAGAGATGTTCAGTACCATCTTATAGAGCGTGTGACTTGTATTTCGCCATGTTTTGGGAAGTTGTGTATACTGAGTTGCGGAGTTTCCTTTATATTAGTTGTTGAGTTATTTAGACCTTAATCATTATTTCAGTTATTTCTATATGAATGTTAGGCTTACCTAGTCTTAGAGACTAGGTGCCATCACAACATCCTATGGAGGGAAATTGGGGTCATGACACTAGTGGGGAAGTGGAAGTCTCTAACCAGGAGATAAAGAGTATGTTGTCTAAAACGGTGAATGCTAATCAAATGGATTGGTCCAAGAAGCTTGATGATGTGTTATGGGCTTATCGGACGGCTTACAAAATGCTTATCAGAATGTCTCCATACCGGTTAGTGTTTAGGAAATTTTGTCATCTTTCGGTGGAACTAGATCATAAGGCAATGTGGGCTTTAAAGAAATTGAATAAGGGTTTCACACTTGAATGAATTGGATGAGTTCCGGTACCATGCATATGCGAGTTCGTCCTTGTACAAAACAATATGAAATATCAACACGACAAATATATTTGGAACAAAGAGTTCAAGGTGGGCGATCTTGTATTATTGTTTAACTCAAGGTTGATGGTGTTTCCCGAGAAGATAAAATCTAAGTGGAGTGGCCCGTTTGAAATTGTTGGTGTGACACCTTTAGGTGCCTTAGATTTGAAGAACAAGAACAATGACGTATTCCGAGTCATTGGTCACCGGGTGACGCACTACTTGGGAAAGGTTGGAGATAGCCATGTGGTGGCGGTAATTAACTGCACTTGAGGATGCTTTGACATTGCGTCATGCTACGACGTTAAATTAGGCGCTTCTTCGGAGGCAACGCATGTTCTTTTCATTTTTCTTTTAGAGTTAGATGTTATTTGTTGTTCTAAGAATGGTGGACTTAATATGGCTAAGTGTTTAAGGAAATGCGGACCGCATTTTAATTGTGCGAACAACAGAATTTCGTGTGCCACAGCATAAGTACTTGCACGGCCGCACATTTCACATGCGGACCGCACAATTGGAATCTTGCCAAAGTGTCAAAATGCAAACTCTCTGAAGTTTGAGGCTGTTAGTGCAGGGTTGATCTGTGACCCAAGGAGAATTGTTCGGCCATACTCAAAAACGTACGGACCGCACATGAGGAACAAAGAATTTATGCCAAGGTGAAAGAGTGCGGACCGCACTTGGATTTGTGCGGATGCACTCAGTCTTTTTCCATCTCAATAACTCAGAGTATAAATAAGATTTATGATTTTAGTTTACACTTTTCACCCTCCTTATAATTACTGTTGCTCTGCAAGTTTTACTGAGAGATTTTTACAGTCCACCATACACACCTAGTGCACTCACTTTATCTGGTATGCTTCACTTCGTGTTAATCTTTGTAATAGTTTAATTTTTGAATTTTAGTTTCTTTTTAGGCCATATGTTATTAGAGTTCATCCATGTGTCCATGTGGGGTAGATCTATACTGGGTAGTTATTAATATATACTCAAATGGGTTGGGTTAGTTATATTTGTTGTGTATACTATGTTGCCATACTGATTTGTACAAGTTTTTCAAAATCTAAGTGAAAAAGACTACAATTGGTGAAAATTTGAAATCTTTGGCCACACTTGAATTTGTACGGTCCGCAGTTTAGTTATTCTGGGAAACTGGTGAAGGCAAGTATTTCTGCGGTCCCAACTTAATTGTAAGGACCACAGAATTCTGAGAATGGCCGCACTTAGGGACGCATTGTCTATCAGAGATTTATCTCTTGAGAAAATAAGTGTGTGGGATGCACATTAAATTTCGTAGACCACAGCTAAATTCTGCGAACGCAGTTTGGCCATCGCACTATTTTCAGAGAAGAAGCACTTGAGCCTCTGAATATTTTTATCAAAATTGCGGCAACACTTGAAATTGTGTGGTCCGCACTCCCTTTTTGTGACCGCATATCAGAAATATGCGAACCGCAATGCCCATTCTCCTATAGCATGTGAGTCTATAGTAACCCTATCGTGTCCACAATGTTTTTCCTTGCCTACATGAGTTTTGACTATGTTGAATGATGACTTGCTCTAAAAATCCTTTTTGTTTTGATACAGAAAATGGTTCGATCGCGAGGCTGCAGCAAAACTACCAAAGGTAGAGGTGACTCTTCTAGGGGTCGAGGCAGAGGTACCTTGCCCCTCAGTGTGCCCAAAACCATTAGGAAGAAGTCCACAACAGGCAGAAGGAATGGTGCAAACCTCTTTGAGTCTACCTCTTATGTCTCGTCTAGGAAAGCTTCTAAGGGCAACTCCGTGTCTATTTTGGAGGAGGATGAAGTTGCACAGTCCGGGACACAGGGGCGATTTGAGCTCATGGATATGGTTTCATCATCTCACAGCACTTACGAGGGTTCATAAAGTTCTATCCAGGCTTCCGAGCCAGCAGCTATTTCAAAGTCAGATGCACAGAATGTTTAGGATATCCCTGATGATGGTAGAGGGGAGAGGGTACACCCACTAGTGTTGAGAGGTCAAAAAAGAAGGAAATATGGGAAGATAAATTTGTTAGTTTGGCTACTTTCACAGATTTTCAGATGCGGTAGCCGACGAGATCAATGACGCATGAGAGGCAGTTTCTGTTGAAGGATCTAGATAAATACAACACTGTAGTGTTGAAGCAGTTCAGATCGAGGAAGGGTTGGATGTTGTTCACTGAGAGAGTCGTAGATGCCAAAGAGCACCTTGTCTGTGAGTTTTATGCCAATATTTCACACATCTGCAAGGGGACAAAGGTGACCAAAGTATGTAACCTCAAGGTGAGGTTTGATCAGCACATGTTGAATGTGTACTTGGGTTTTGAGGATGTAGAGCCAAATGAGTACCTCGAGAAGTTGGCTTTGAAAGCAGAAGCTGACCATGGCTTGTTGAGATCATAGCACCACCAAGACCACCTCCACCATGGATCACTGTTGGGGTTCCCATTCAGCGGAACACATAGAGCATTGAGGTAAAATGTTGGCAGACATTTGTGTGTAGTAGGCTTGACCCTAGCTAGAATGAGAACATCTTGCATATTCCCCATGCAGTTCTAGTGGCTTTTATGATGGTCGGGTACCCGATCAATGTGGGTGTCGTGATGTGAGCCAACATTTATTAGTAGAGCAACAGACTAACATGGCTTACCCCTATCCCAACAGAGTCATAGAGTACCTTACTAATGCAAAGGTAGAGCCAAGAACATTTGATATAAAGGTGAAGTCGAAGAAGCCGTTTGAGTGGTACTCGCTGCAGGATCCGGCCAACCCGAAGAAGAGCGCTCAACCTTCTACCACTATAGGCCAGTTTGATGAGCCGTCAATGGTAGTTTATGACACAACTGATATTCCATCTACATCAGCTAAGCCCTCTACTAGTGCAGCTGCTATGCCTTCACCACCATCTTCAGCTCCTTCCACAGCTCCTACCATAGCCCCTAAGGCATCCCCAACTCCATTTATGAGGCCGGTTCCCATGCCTACAACCCCACTATCTACTCTATGAGTCTCCCAGACATTGGTGAGACTCAATAACTAGATGTAGGCAGCTACTTCTAAGCTATTTGAAATATCTAGTATTATTGCAGGGAAGTCATCTACACAGGCACCACAGGTTTCTACTAACCTTGATGAGAATCTGCGCAAGATTCTAGAAAACCAGAAGTTGATCATGGAATATTTTAGTATATCATGGTTCAGTTATTGAGGACTTGACTAAAGAAGTGAAGAAGCAGAGAAAGTCCCAGGCTAGTAAGAAGTCAGTTGATAAGCTTAGGAAGGAGGTGACCCAACTTGCGACAGCTGGGGATTTACCATTTGACATGCTGCTTGACCCAGATCAGTCTGCCCCAGATCCATTTGCACCGGTTGTACTAACTGGCCAGTCTGATGAGCCATGCCTCGTTGTTGACACTGCCGACACAGTGTGTGCGATGGTTGCTACTCCCGACACTCCCAGATATGATGATGATGAGATCCAGTTGGCTGAGCCAATGGGAGTTGATGCTGCTAGGGACACTGAGATGTCCAGGGATGCTTAGGGAGTTTCTTCACACTCACTTTTCACTCTTATTTTGTTAAGCATTAGGGACAATGCTTACTTTTATTCGGGGGGAGGGTGGAGTTTATTTGATCGGCACATTTGGATATATTTGGACTGTAATAATTGGATAATTCTGTTTCTATTCTTATTTTTAGTTTATCTATATTTAGTTAATTATTGTTTTCATTAGCTTCTTTAATTGTTTGATTTGATTTTTGTTTTTTTAGTATATTCTTTTTATGTTAGTAGCTTCTTTTTATGTTAGTAGCTTTCATGTTTTTCATAGTAGTATAGATAATAAGCCTTTGATTTTCTTGATGCCACGGTTCTTGCCAAAGGCAGTTTTATGTGAACTGGGTGACTCTTCCTGAGGATGGATAGCGTGGCAAACTTTTTAAGGGAATGAGTTCGTTTTTGTATTTAGGTAATAATAATAGTAATAGTAATGAATAAAAGCCATAATCAAGTCATTCTCTATAAAGAGTTATTCATGCTTCATTTGGCACCAACATACTTAGCTGCATGCTTATGGGTTAAAACAAGGTTTTTGAAGGAAAATAGCTCTAGTTAGTAACTTTTGAGACTCTTGAGTTGACTTTGATAATAATTGTGTGGTTTATTGGACCATAATATTCTTTAACTTGATTGTGGTTGTTGTAGGCAATCGACTCTATCCTCTTTTACTGTCTAGTTGCATGAGGGGTGAGGTAAATTTTTGTTGCTAGTCTAAGTATCTATGCGAATGGTCTAAAATTTGCCCCGAATATGCTTCAAGGCGAAATCCTAAGTTTACTTGGTTTGGAAGATGATTGTAGGTTTTCCTTGGTCCGTTTTTTAGTTTTCTTTTGTGAATCAATGTTGTTATCCCTCGTCAACCCCTTTTGAGCCTTTAGCCTTTGTTATTTGGTAATCATGCTATAAACCTTTACCCGTTTTATCGTAATCCTCTCTTGGCACCCAAATCTTTCTTAACACTCTTATGAAATAAGTAGCTTAAGACATTAGTTTTTTTTTTGGGGGGGGGGGGGGAGAGTTGAGGAACTTAAAAGAGGTATCAAGGCACCAAAAAGAGGAAAGAAATGATCTCTATGAAAAGAGAAGGCAAGAAAAGAAAAAGAACAAAAAGAAAATTCCAAAATGAGAATAAAAATTAGGGTTGATGAAATAAAAAAGAGACAACTATCTCTAGTATGAGCATCAAGGGAGAAAAGTAAAGAAATAAACAAGAAAGAGTGATGTCAAGTCTCTCTTGCCCCCAAGAAAAGGAAAATACCTCTAAGAGTTAGTAAATGTGAGCCAAGAAATGAAAATGTGGAGTGCTTAAGGAAAGGCATAACTACTTACCCATATGGTATCCTACCACAATCCAACAGCCTTCATTACAACCCGAAATACGTCTTACTTGATTTTGAACTGAGTAAGCTTATATTAGTGGTGATCTACATAAAGAGCAAGCTTATGGTACTTGAAGCCGTACTTGTGACATTCTTTTGTTAGAGTAGAGTGAACCTTTCATTGATCTAAGATTTGAGTGCTAACTGTTGAAGTGATCTTGGCAAATGGAAGGTATAGGAGGAAGAGTTTGGAGTCCACCATGATCTACATGATAGAATAAGAGTCCTTGATGAGTAAAGTCAATTCTTGAAGCTCAAATCTCACATTAGAACTATATGTGCATAATATGTGATTTGTCATCTTGTTGAAAATATATGAGTATTGTGGCTAATTGTTGGTCCCAATTGAGTATGAATGGCATATCATTGACTCTCTAAAATGACCTTTCACTCTAAGGAGGTGGGAACAAACCTATTTGCTTGAGGGAAAGCAAAGAGTTATGTCTGGGGGAGTTGATAAGTGTGAATTTTAACCACTTATTAGTACCTTCTTGCTTTAGTTTTAGTCCAAAAGTGTTGATTTATGTTCCCAAAACTAATAAAATTGTGCAAATTGCAGGAATGTTGGAGAATTGGACTTTAATAAAGAAATCTAACTCAAAAAATGATTGTTCTGGCTCATAAAGAAAGAAGGAGCGCAGTAGGCCAAAAGTAAGACCTACAGAAGTAATTTTGTGGCCACAAAAGAAAGCGTGGATCATAGAATTATCTTTGTGGTAGCAATCTAGTGTTGAAGCTTACATGATGGTTGAAGCAAAGTGCGGACCGCACACAAATTGTGCAGCCACAAAACATTTTCGCACTAACAAAAATTCAAAAAGTTCAGGGAGTGTGCAAAAAGCCAAGAGTGAAGCCTTACCAAAAGTGCAGCCGCAGAACAAATTGTGCGGCTATAGAATTCCTCAACCTGCAAAACCAAGAAATGTTCGGACCACATATGGAATTGTGCGGTGGCAGAACCTCCCGAAGGGAAGTTTTGTCAACGAATTTTGGGCCACTATAAATAAATGAAAAACACCTTTTTAGGGCAAGTTTTATAGTTCTTTTGAGTAGTAACCGTTGTAGTTTACTGATTTTGGTAATTTGTGACCAATTTGGTTTAAAAATACATTAGTTTATCATTTTAATTTTGTATTATGCCTTTAATTAGTATTTCTTCTTTATTTTCTTCCATTTTTATTATGAGTAGCTAGATATTTTCTAGGGTTGTGACCCAACCCTTGTATGTAAACCTTATGGGTAATTAATATAATATTTTTTATGATTGGGTGTTTGTTATTTAGCCTTGTTCATGCATTATTTCTAGAATTATTGGTTTCAAATATTGATTCATGCCTTTTTGACTTGGCTCTTACTTGAGAAAGAGGGACCTAGTCTAGGAAACCTTGGCTAACAAGAAATTGGGCTAGTTAAGATTTTGGCTAGCCTAATTAAAGGCTATGAACTAGAGATAGGAAAAACTCGACTTGAGCTCATATCAACTATTTGACTTGATACCCAAATTGGGCTTCAGAAAGCCAAATTAAGCAAAATTACTCTATGACCGAGAGGTATTGAGTGGGTAATTTAGAGTTGAGATCTATAGTACACCCTGATCACTAAAAAAATGTTAACGTAATTAACCCATTAGGCTAACACCTAGATGAAGGTTACATCCCTAGGCCTTTTACATATTTGAAAAATAACAAAAACTATTACTCATTTTATAGTCTTTTTTCAATAGTTAGTCATTGCTAGTATAAATTGTAGAATTAATTTATAAAAAACCCCTTGTTTGGAAGTGTAATTGAGTTATTTCATCAACGCGTATCAAGTGTACACCCTAGCATCTATATTTAACTTCCTGAGGAAATTGACCCCTGGCTCATTATTGGGTACTATTCTTCCAATGACCGTTTTCAGTCATTGCTGAGTATGGATTGGGCGTGGATCATATTACAGCCCAAGTTAATAAGTAATATCAAAGACATCGAGTAGCTCATTGAAAGCAACACAACAAGTCACGTAAGGTGTATGGCATACACAAGGAAAATCACACCATCACACGAATATTATCAACATAATGCCCCCAGGCCATCATACACCACCCCTAACATTGCCATCCTTATCTCTCTGTATTGATAACATCATAATAGACATCCCTATCGCTCAGCCCAGACATTTACACAATAGCCACCCTTATCACTCTGATAGCCACTCGTAACACTCCGATCTGACAATATCATTAGTCACCCGTATCACTCTGTATAATAGCCACCCTTATTGCTCTGTCCTAACAATAATAGAATAGCCACCCATATCACTCCGCACAATGAACAACAGTGAAAAGCCACTTTTATGCTCTGTATAACAACAATCAATCCACACAACAAATTCACATGTTCTACCATCAGTATTGTACGACATATAAACTCATACCACAAGTGACCATAGGCCACAACCTTTCCAAAACAAAAATACAAATATCACCTCATCACATAGCCCACAGCTCCAACACGATGTATACAAAATCCCAATAACTACAAAAAGAATGGGAGAGTAACTCAACAATGAACAACAACCCATTAAGCACAACTTTAACAAAAATATATTAACAACCTTCAATAACTTCAAAAATGATTAATTGCTTAAGAATAAACTCAATAATGAAGGTATTTCCATGAAATGGCAAACTTCAAATTCTAATGTACGACATAAGCTAACAATGAAATAGATGGCATGAACTAGCTAGCACCTACATATACATGCATGAGAATAACTCAACAACAAAAGGATATCATGTAACAACAATTTCAATTAAGAATAACTCAACAATAAAGGAAGTCACATAATAATAAAAGAGGTAACAACTTCAAATAAAGTATATAAGAGTAAACTTGACAAGTAAAAGATACAACATGTACTAACAACTCCAAATAAAGACATGAAACAACAAACTTGACAAATAAAGGATATATATGTAAAAACATCAAGTAAATACATGAAAGAAGCATAATAGTCTAAACCGGTCAATTTTCACATATAAGTCTGAGTACTCACTCGTCACCTCGCGTACACGTCTTTCACATAATTCAAATAATACAATAAATTCCAAATCCTAAGGGTTAGTTCTCCTACACAAAGTTAGGCAAGATACTTACCTCAAAGAAGCAAAATTAATACTCTGAAATGACCTTCTCGTGTAAAACAACATGCGGACGGCTCAAATCTAGCCAAAATAACTCAATATTGTAAATAAAAATCATAGGAAACAATTCCGAATAATAAAGTTCTATCCTTAATTAAAACTAAAAAGTCAACCCAAAAAGTTAATCCTGGGTCCACACCTCGAAACCTGATTAAATCACAAAATCTAAACACCCATTATGATATTGTAAGGCCCCGCGAAAATATTTACCTAAAAACTAGGGTTTAGGACCATTGTACAGGCCATTATGCGGCCGCATAACCGTTTTGCAGGCCGCAGATCCCATCGCAAAAGCAGCATGAGAAATTTTCGAAGAATGTTCCGCGGTCCATTATGCGACTGCAGAATAGGTCTGCGGACCGCAGACCGGTCATAGAATGAGGCAGAATCACCCAGTTCAGGAGGGCAATTGTGTGGTCCATTATGCGGACCGTAGAAGCATTATGTGGTCATATATGTGACTGCAGATCTGCGTCGGGGCTTCAATTTTTCTAATTTTTGACTAGACCTTATTTCGATATATTGAAGTAGAGGGACTCTTTTGAAGCAACAATCTGATATTTTAGAGAGAAGTGAGAGTGTTCTAGACAGAGTGGGAACCCTAGGCTAATTTTTCATCAATACTTGTTCAAGACATGGAGAATTCACAATGAAATTGTCACAACCCAAAACTAACCCCTGTCGTGCTGGCGCCTATCGTGGAACTAGGCAAGCCGACTCATTTTCAAAACAAACCGTATTTTCATTTTAAAGATAATTTCAAGGTTATTTAACATAAACCTTCATTTAAAGAGTTCAAATCAAAGAAAACAGAAGTGCGGAAAAGAAAAGCCCGACATCAGAGTGTCACTAGTCATGAGCACATACTATAATCTGTCTAACAATATCAAGGCTAACTCAGCCCGAAAAATAGCTAAATACAACTAGAGGAAGATAAGAGGGAGAAGAGCAAAGGCTGCGATCGCCAAACAGCTACCTTGCTATCTCCAAGAAAAATCTGCAACCAAAACACTCAATAATCGCTACCGCGTCCAACTACACCTGAATCTGTACACAAGGTGCAGGGAGTAACATGAGTACGCCAACTCAGTAAGTAACAACAATAAATAAAGACTGAGCAGTAGTGACGAGCAATAAAGCATATAACATTAATATGATGAAATCTCAGTAAAGCACAACATGTTTTAAAAATCAGTGTTTGAATCAAATCATCTCGTTTAAACCCGGTTCCAGTAAAACTCATTTAAAGATATTTGTCCAACAGTTTTTCAAACAAAGGCTCAATGCAAAGGTGAGCAAAAATAATAAAATCATAAACAGCCCCTCGGGCAAACCTCACAGTCACTCGTGCCACTCGGGCATACCTCACAATCACTCTTGCCACTCGGGCATACCTCATAATCACTCTTGCCTCCCGGTCACTCAGCACTCGTCACTCGCACTCAGTAGGTACCTGCTCTCACTGGGGGTGTGTATAGACTCCAGAGGGGCTTCTTCAGCCCAAGCGCTATAATCTGCACGGACAACTCACGTGCAATAATAATAAAGTATGTTGCAGGCGGGCAGCCCCGATCCACACTCATCCTCACAAATCAGGCCCTCGGCCTTACTCAGTCATAAAGTA
This sequence comes from Nicotiana tomentosiformis, assembly GCF_000390325.3. Classification (NCBI taxonomy): domain Eukaryota; kingdom Viridiplantae; phylum Streptophyta; class Magnoliopsida; order Solanales; family Solanaceae; genus Nicotiana; species Nicotiana tomentosiformis. The sequence continues at coordinate 21,316,722 of NC_090819.1, forward strand.
TGCTGCAGGCGGGCAGCCCCTATCCACACTCATCCTCAAAAATCAGGCCACTCGGGCATTTCAGTAAAATAGGGCATTCGGCCCAAAACATTTATATGCATCAAAATAGAGTCATAAAACTGAGTTATGCGGTAAACAAGTATAAACATGACTAAGTATAGATTTTCAATAGAAAACAGTGAGAGGATGGTAAGAAACAGCCCCTAAGGGTCCAAACAGCATTGGCGCAAGGCCCAGACATGGCATTCAGCCCACTTTACAGAAAATCTTTCTAAAACATATAAGTATCAATGGTTTCAACAAAGTATGCAACTTTACAGTTGCTACGGGATGGACCAAGTCACAAATCCCCAACAGTGCACGCCCACACGCCCGTCACGTAGCATGTGCGTCACTTTAAAATAGTAGAATGATACGAAATCCGGGGTTTCATACCCTCAGGACTAGATTTACAATCGTTACTTACCTCAAACCGGTCAAATCTCTAACCCGCAATGATCTTGCCTCTGGACTCGGCCTCCAAATTCTCCGAATCTATTCACAATTAGTACAACACCATCAATACGCGCCAATGGGATGAATTCCACAAGAAAAACTACAAAATTAGACCAAAACCCGAAATTGGCTCAAAAATTGCCTGTGGGTCCACATCTCGGAACCCGACAAAAGTTACAAAATCCGAAAGCCCATTCAACCACGAGTCTACCCATACCAATTTTACCAAAATCTGACTGCAACTCGACCCTCAAATCTACAAATCTTATTTCCAAATTTTTAAGTTCCATTCTCCGATTTACACCCCAAAATCATGTAATCTAGTCGTATTATTCGATGATAATTCAATATTATGGAGTACAAATGATCACAAGGGACTTACCTCAAGTTTTCCTCGAAAATATAACAAAAATCGCCTCTCCTCAAGCACCAATTTGTAAAAATTGGCAAATGGGACGAAGTCCCTGTTTTTATAATTCTGCCCAGACATCCTCGGTTCAGCCTTGATCTTGGCCTTCGATCGAGGTCCTCGATCCTGGTCCTCGATCCTGGTTCTCGATCCTGGCCCTCGATTATGTCTTCGACCCGGCCTTCGACCGTGACCCTCGACCTTCGGCTCGATCATGCCTTCGATTGTGGCCCTCGACTCTGGGCTCGATCATGGCTACGATCGTGGCCCTCGACCCTGAGCTCGATCTGGGCTTCGATCGTGGCCCTCGACCCTGAGCTCGATCTGGGCAGAAGCAATTTCCAACAGAAGGAAATTGCAGTAGCTGTTCTAGTTTAATTTTTGATCCGTTAACCATCCGAAACTCACTCGAGGCCCTCGGGACCTCAACCAAATATACCAACAAGTCCTACAACATCATAAGAACTTAGTCGAATCCTCAAATCACCTCAAACAGCGCTAAAACCATGAATTACGCCCCAATTCAAGCCTAATGAACTTTGAAATTTCTAATTTCTACAAACAACTCCGAAACCTATCAAATCACGTCCGATTGACCTCAAATATTTTCACACAAGTCGTAAATGACATAACAGAGGTATTCCAATTTTCAGAATCGGATTCTGACCCCGATATCAAAAAGTCAACATCCCGGTCAAACTTCTCAAAAATAAAACTTTCGACATTTCAAGCCTAATTCCTCTACGGACTTCGAAATAATATTCCGGACACGCTCTTAAGCCCAAAATCACCGTACAGAGCTTTTGGAATCATCAAAATTCAAATCCGAGGTCGTTCACACATAGGTCCATATCCGGTCCACTTTTCTAACTAAAATTTTCAATTATGAGACTAAGTGTCTCATTTCACTCCAAGTTCCTTCCGGACTCGAACCAACTAACCCGATATAACATAATATAGCTGAATAACACAAAAAGAAGTAGGAATGGGGGAAAATGGGGTTATAACTATCGAAATGACCGGTCAGGTCGTTACATCCTCCCCCACTTAAACATACGTTCATCCTCGAACGTGCCCAGAATTGTTCCAAAAGCAATCAAATCGCTGTGTAGCTTTCACATGCACATACCCGGGGGTGATCCCACGTCACCCTATCCCATACATGTCCGATAGCACAGCATAACTGAAATTTCTCAATTCAACCTAGCCCACAAGCCTTCGAATCAAATTTCCAACATCTGAAATTTCCTATAAGATGAGAAGTTTGCATCTACATACCGTATATGTCTGAACAATCTGTACCAAAAGACGTAACCATAACTCAAATACTCAAATTCAAATACCGCATAGCTCGAATGCTTGAAGCAATGATTTCAAATCATAGTATCGACTCAAATCAATCCAGTGCTAGTAATAAACTCATATCAGACAAAACCTCATTTTCAAAACCTTCGTACACTGCCGATGATGAAAGAAACATACCAAATTCATAGCCATTCGTTAGACCAACATGTCATGGAGCTCTCGTTCCTTCTACAAGAACTATAGCCAATTTCAAAGCCGACTTACGATATTATCCTCCTAATTATACCACAATCAAATCTGATAGCATCCATTCTAGGCCCAATGACCTCGTCTCCTCCAACACGACCACTCTAGTGACATGACACATCAATACAATTTAAAGCCACAACCCGTGCAATCCGTGCACCAGATAGCAATATTCCAAATGTACCCAATCGTAATAATGACCCAAATAGGAGAACCATTCCGCAAGCTCGACGAGTACCACCCCGACGAAATGCTAAGAACCCATCATACACCGCAGAACCATAACATTCGAATCTTACACAAGGGATCATATTTCCACATAACTCTGCTGCAATACGCGACCCTATACAAGTACTGGTCCATATGAAACACCTCAAGCCACCCTGCTAAAATCAATAACCATGCGCAATTCGGCATCAAGTACCCAAAGTGCATTACCATAACCACAGAGAAGCAAACGACACCATGTCATATAAAACCCGAAAGAACATGACCAATACGTCATCAACCAAGCAATATCCAATACTATTCTCGCTCAAATTCCGCTATATGGCCATAATAGAACTGCACCATATGTGATATAACCAACGAATCACAACTCTTCGTAGCATAGAAGAGTAACTCATAGATCATTCCAGAACACGAATAAGCTTCACATCAATCGAATGGCACATCCTTCAACAATAGTAGTATGGAGTCAATCAATACGGCTCGGTGTAGAATACACATCCTAATTGGGCCTACCAATGGGCCCTGAATCAACTATGGTCAGCCACCAATAGATAGACAACCTCCGAAAGTCCACAATGACGGAATCATAACACCTTCTATCACATGGCTAGCTCCGGCCACAACTTCACAGTCCACCATCATGAAACAATCTGCTCATGAGAACTCCTAATCTTCAATTCCATAGAACACATGAATCACCCTATTTGATTCCACCTCCACCGCCTGAATGCCTAACACCTCTCTCATACACAATCCTCCCATGAGAAATACTTTGAAACTTCTTCCGTGCCACCTGGCAAAAATTTGAATATCAACAGTCAATCAACCAGGAGAATGTCGCAATACCAGCAAAGTACCCATAAATCAAAACACACTGCCCCTTCTGAAATGTACACTCTCATCAAGCTATACCAGATAGTAATATCATTTACCTAGTCATCGGAAACCGTTCATGCTGCCTAAGAATTTATGTCCTTCCCTTCAAAATTGAACTATGACCTGGTACATGTAAATCCTATTCCCGCACAACACACCACATCTATTATGCCATCATGTGACTAGCATAAGAATTCCATTATCAACTCTGAGTCACTAGCAAATTACATACCTTATTAGTCAGAAACCTCTTTCTTGCTTCTTTCTAGGAGAAAATCATAACACACAACACGCTCCGTACATCGGTAGAAATTATCCGGTTTAAACCATGGTAGAACCCATCATGAACACTTTGAGATCTATTTGCATATAATCAAGCTATCGGAACTGAATTCCTGTAACTTCACCAAGACACACAAGTTGCCAAATCCGGGATCAATTCCATGAAGCACCTGTAGATACTAGCCACATCATAAGTACACAAATAACCGATCATACCCATTACTGTGCTACCCCAACCTACTTCCAAACTGTCCTATTTTCCCAAGTCCTTTCCAAATCGCCTTCAAATTGCTATCTTATTTCCTTATTAGAACACTTCTATCCTTAACTAAAACTGGCCCCACGAACTCTAGCATAGAATCACACCGCCCTAAGGCTTATAAGCGGTCGAATACCCTTTTTATGTATTCCAAAGGTTCCACAACCAAACATGCTTACTCCGAAGAGACTTTATAGGAACCTAAAATAGTTTCCTTCACCTTCTTGAAACTAAAATGCATAATTCACAATGATATGAGATGCAACGAGTCTCAACACCGTTCAATTCAACTCCCAGTTTTCTATCCATATTTATAAATCTTCAATCCATTGTAACCATTCTCGAATTAACCGACCAAATGGACCGAAACGACATGTGCCCCATTAGCACATCAACACCCAAGGGAATAAAGAGTAACCCTCACTCCTACGCAACCGAGCAAATTCCCGCTCCATGTACACTACATTCTTTGTGAATAAACACTCAATTATTTTTATGGTCCTCCCATAACCATAGGGTGTAATACAACTTGTGTCCAGAAATTCCTTTACCTGAGCCATCCTCGATCTCGACCTCTGCAATTCATAACTGATTCACCGGTATACCCCGAACCAAAACTAATACGACCCATAACTGTGCAATTAACTCATCGATAGCAGACTCCCCCACTTAGCCTTAAGCTGTAATTATATAAAATTAGAACCCGTAAGGATTTCTCCTTCTCAATTACCAAGGTCTCGCACCGTTAATTTGCCAGACTTCTCGAAGTCTTTTATTAAGCCTTTCATGAACATCCTGAATCTCCAGCCAAAATTACACACGCGACCTCCCACCGGGTAGCTAGTAATATTCCTCACAAAAGCTTCATCAACATCACGCCACTGCTAGTTACACACAGGAGATAACCCACATGTGGGATTCCTTACCGACATCTCCCAATGACACTGCACTGAGTGCAACGACCACAAAATTCGTAAATTCTCCTGAGTTCATGCTCGCCCACCATTTATATAAGTCTGCACTTTCCCTATTGACATCAACTGTACGTCAACAATACCTTCCGAACTCAAGTCATATTCCACCTGATATAATAATCAGATCTTCACGCCTCTATTCATTTCAAACACACTTTGTACACTAACCATCACTCCAAATAGAGTATACAGGCCGGTTCACATAGTAACACGATTCCAAACCATTCTACACTTTCTCAAGGCGCACGACTACCCTACTAGTGAATTCATATGATAATCTGCCACTCTTACTTCGGTTAAATCATCTCCTTTAAGAAACTTCTCAACCTCTACTTCTTCTACTTGACCTGCTAGTACTTCAACCACCGCGAAACACTTCCCGTCATGTCTTCCCTCATACTTTGCTACCCAACTGTTGCATCAAATCGAAATGTATTTTTGTCGCACCTGAACCAATAAAATGTTACCGACTCTAAGTCTCTTCAAAGATTATCTTTCCCGAGCAATCAACATCAAAATACCCATTTGCAACCACCATTACTACACAACCACTTAATCTTCTTGAGTTCAGCTCATTGACAGACATGAGAATTTAATTTGCCCCAAAATTTAACAACGTGAAAGATCCTTTAAAACATTCACACTCGAGATGGTACGTCACATCAAAACGAAAATCAAGCACCCAATGGCCTTCCTTTACATTTAAAGAAAACACTTCTCGTCATGTTCACATAGTCTTAACACTTCTCGCAGTTACGTCATACTCACCACAAAGCCATTCCACTTCTCATCGAGCCACAATTCAACTCGTAGGGACATTATCGGACATATGAGTCCAAATGCATAGGTTATAACTGAAGCTACCGAGCCAAAACTACTGTTTAAACCTGGCCTCAAGTCCTCCAGACTAGCCCATCACCAAAACACATAATACACATCTCAAACCTCGTTCATAGAATCACAAACCGGCGATGCACAATAGATACCGAGCGCTCATGTGCGCATACGAGATGCGTGGAAGGAATTCAAAGAGTTATGTCTCAATCTGAATCATTTTCGCACGATAGAATACAAAAAAGTGAAATTTTCCTAAGGGTTCTGCAGCCTCCTGAAGATAAGTACAGACGTCTCTGTACCGATCCGCATGACTCGTGAGACCTATGTAACCTAGGCTCTGATACCAATCTGTCACGACCCAAAACAAACCCCTGTCGTGATGGCGCCTATCGTGGAACTAGGCAAGCAGACTCATTTCCAAAGCAAACCGATATTTTCATTTTAAAGATGATTTCAAGGTTATTTAACATAAAACTTCATTTAAAGAGTTCAAATCATGGAAAACAGAAGTGCGGAAAAGAAAAGCCCGACATCGGGGTGTCACTAGTCATGAGCACATACTACAATCTGTCTAACAATATCAAGGCTAACTCAGCCCGAAAAATAGCTAAATACAACTAGAGGAAGATAAGAGGGAGAAGAGCAGGGGCTGCGATCGCCAAACAGCTACCTTGCTATCTCCAAGAAATATTTGCAACCAAAACACTCAATAATCGCTACCGTGTCCAGCTACACCTGAATCTGCACACAAGGTGCAGGGAGTAACGTGAGTACGCCAACTCAGTAAGTAACAACAATAAATAAAGACTAAGCAGTAGTGACGAGCAAAAAAGCATATAACATTCATATCATGAAATCTCAGTAAAGTACAACATGTTTTAAAAATCAGTGTTTGAATCAAATCATCTCGTTTAAACCCGGTTCCAATAAAAATCATTTAAAGATATTTGTCTAACAATTTTTCAAATAAAGGCTCAATGCAAAGGTGAGCAAAAATGATAAAATCATAAATAACCCCTCGGGCAAAACATCACTCATATACAGCCCCTCGGGCAAACCTCACAGTCACTCGTGCCACTCGGGCATACCTCACAATCACTCTTGCCACTCAGGCATACCTCATAATCATTCTTGCCACTCGGGCATACCTCACAATCACTCTTGCCTCCCGGTCACTCAGCATTCGGCACTCGCACTCAGTAGGTACCTGCGCTCACTGGGGGTGTGTACAGACTCCGGAGGGGTTCCTTCAGCCCAAGTGCTATAATCTGCACAGACAACTCACGTGCGATAATAATAAATTATACTGCAGGTGGGAATACTCGATCCACACTCATCCTCACAAATTAGTCCCTCGGCCTCACTCAGTCATAAAGTATGTTGCAGGCGGGCAGCCCCCGATCCACACTCATCCTCACAAATCAGGCCACTCTGGCATTTCAGTAAAATAGTGCATTCGGCCCAAAACATTTATATGCATCAAAATAGAGTCATAAAACTGAGTTATGCGGTAAACAAGTATAAACATAACTGAGTATAGATTTTCAATCGAAAATAGTGAGAGGATGGTAAGAAACAACCCCTAAGGTTCCAAACAGCATTGGCGCAAGGCCTAAACATGGCATTCAGCCCAGTTTACAGAAAATCTTTCTAAAACATATAAGTATCAATGGTTTAAACAAAGTATGCAACTTTACAGTTGCTACGAGACGGACCAAGTCACAAATCCCCAACAGTGCACGCCCACAGGCCCGTCATCTAGCATGTGCGTCACTTCAAAATAGTAGAATGATACGAAATCTGGGGTTTCATAACCTCAGGACTAGATTTACAATCGTTACATACCTCAAACCGGTCAAATCTCTAACCCGCAATGATCTTGCCTCTGGACTCGGCCTCCAAATGCTCCGAATCTATTCACAATTAGTACAATACCATCAATACGCGCCAATGGGATGAATTCCACAAGAAAAACTATAAAATTAGACCAAACCCCGAAATTGGCTCAAAAATCGCCTGTGGGGCCCACGTCTCAGAACCCGACAAAAATTACAAAATCCGAAAGTTCATTCAACCACGAGTCTACCCATACAAATTTTACCAAAATCCGACCTCAACTCGACCCTCAAATCTACAAATCTTATTTCCAAATTTCTAAGTTCCAATCTCCGATTTACACCTCAAAATCATGTAATCTAGTCGGATTATTCGATGATAATTCAATATTATGGAGTAGAAATGATCACAAGGGACTTACCTCAAGTTTTCCATGAAAATATAACAAAAATCGCCTCTCCTCAAGCTCCAATTTGTCAAAAATGGCAAATGGGACGAAGTCCCTGTTTTTATAATGCTGCCCAGACATCCTCGGTTCTGCCTCGATCTTGGCCTTCGATCGAGGTCCTCGATCCTGGTTCTCGATCCTGGTCCTCGATCCTGGCCCTCGATCCTGGGTCTCGATCCTAGCCCTCGATTATGTCTTCGACCATGACCCTCGACCCTGGGCTCGAGCATGCCTTCAATCGTGGCCCTTGACTCTGGGCTCGATCATGGCTTCAATCGTGGCCCTCAACCCTGAGCTTGATCTGGGCTTCGATCGTGGCCCTCGACCCTAAGCTCGATCTGGGCAGAAGCAATTTCCAACAGAAGGAAATTGCAGTAGTTGTTCTAGTTTAATTTTTGATCCGTTAACCATCCGAAACTCACTCGAGGCCCTCGGGACCTCAACCAAATATACCAACAAGTCCTAAAACATCATAAGAACTTAGCCGAATCCTCAAATCACCTCAAACAATGCTAAAACCATGAATTACTCCCCAATTCAAGCCTAATGAACTTTGAAATTTCTAATTTCTACAAACAACTCCGGAACCTATCAAATCACGTCCGATTGACCTCAAATTTTGCACACAAGTCCTAAATGACATAACATAGGTATTCTAATTTTCAGAATCGGATTCTGACCCCGATATCAAAAAGTCAACTCCCCGGTCAAACTTCTCAAAAATAAAACTTTCGGCATTTCAAGCCTAATTCCTCTACGGACTTCCAATTAATATTCTGGACATGATCCTAAGCCCAAAATCACCATACTGAGCTATTGGAATCATTAAAATTCAAATCCGAGGTCGTTTACACATAGGTCCATATCCGATCCACTTTTCTAACTAAATTTTTTAATTATGAGACTAAGTGTCTCATTTCACTCCGAGTTCCTTCCGGATTTGAACCAACTAACCCGATATAACATAATATAGCTGAATAACACAAAAAGAAGTAGGAATGGGGAAAATGGGGTTATAACTCTCGAAACGACCGGTCGGGTCGTTACAGAAAACTCACAATGTCTTCATCCAAGATGTAAGGTTCAAACCCTATTCTTCAATTTCGAGTTTGGGTTTAAGATGGATAATTTTGGGAGTATGATTTTTGGGTATGGGAGTTATAATTTATGCATGCATGTAGCTATGAGGATGGTGGGGAGGAAATTTAACTAGTATGAGTAAACTCTTAGTGTTGAATTAGTTGTGGAGTGAAGGAAATCTCGTGGAAGAACTTTGTAATCAAATTTGCACATCTAATGTTTGATAAAATGTTCCAATGAGTTGATACCATGAATATCTTCCTAATTTGTGTTCAATTTTACTATGTATCTAAAGAGATCGAAGTTGCTAGGATTTTCGGAACTGTGTAGTGAATTAAGGGAAGCTCAAAGTGAGGTATGAATGGTAAACTCTTTTCCCGGTATTGGAATTCCCGTGGTATTACAAAACTCCATCGTGTAAAGTTCGGACAAGGAATACTATTGATGTGGAGTATTCAAAATAGTAGAATTGATGCCTGATTGGCATAACATGTTAGAACCCTCATGTGTTAATGATTCTATATTTTGGACTTAATCATGTTATACCCCTTTGTGAAGAAGATCTTGTATGAAATCAATGTGATTAAACACGTATTTCTCATATGATGAAACCTTACGAATTTACAGTTACTAAGGCCAAAGGTGCCAAATAGTTGATTAAAAAGGAGTTCTTTTGTACATATTATTATCATTTTGGGAACTCGAGATGTGGCATTGTGGTTACAGCTCCACCCGTATACGTTGGGGTGAGGCGGCGGGGTCGCTTTGTGTAGAGTTATGGTATTGTGATTAAACCTCCACCCATATATGTTGGGCTGAGGCAGCCTGGCTGCTTTGTGTATAGTTGTGATATTGTGAATAAACCTCCACCCGCATATATTGGGGTGTGGCGGCGGGGCCTCTTTGTGTAGAGTTTCTGGTATTGTGATTGCACCTCCACCCAGATACATTGGGGTGAGGCGGCAAGGCCGCTCAGTGTAAATGTATTTGTAGAGGATTCCCGACTTGAAATTTATAAGTGTTATTGGAAGTTCTTAATAATGCCATTTTGACTTTTATGGCTACATAAGCCCTATGATTGTTACCATGATTCATCATATACATGTTTTACTTCCATGTCTTTGAATAGGTGTTTTGGTTTTCATACTAGTACTATTCGACATGTACGAATGTCCCTTTTACCGTGGGCACTGCATCTTTAATGGATGCAAGTGGTTCCACAGTAGAAGGCATTGACCAGTAATAGTGGTACACTTTTTTCCAGCTGTCTTGGTGAGCCCCACTTCATTCCGGGGTTATGCATCTTTTGTTCCGTGTGTATTATATTTTGAGGTATAGTCGGATCCTTATTGCTGGCACCATCATTGTACACTTTTATATCTATTAGAGGCTCCATGGACATAGTTTGGGTTCTATCCTATTTTGGTAAGGTTGAACTAAACTTGTTGTAATTGTATCATCGGTCCCACTTGAACTACGAATGTATAGTGTACTATTTTGGGAATTTGTTAATGACGTAACTAATGGAAACGAACTGTTGTTATTCACATGACTTCTTTTTGTTTAATGTTTTTTTGATAAATAAAAACTTTTATTACCAATAGCAAAACAGTACAAGAAGGAAAAATGTAACGACCCGGCCGGTCGTTTCGAGAGTTGTAGCCCCGTTCCCCCATTTTTCTGCTCCTTTTGTATTCTAAAGTTGTTATATCACTTACCTAGTTAGTTGGTTCGGGTCTAGTATTATGCAAGATAGAAACTTTGTTCAATGAAAAAGATCGTGTGCAAATATTAAAATTATTTTTAGAGATTCTACATGGCTCTTATAGAGTAGTAATTTTACAAAGAGCGTTCTGCAATAAATATGGTTATTGTTGTTATATGTTAAACGTTATTACAGAGAGATAAAATATAACTTAAAAAATTTATTCAGAGGAAAACTTGACTTTTATAGTGAATGACTATTATATAAAGATACTATTATAGAGAGGTATGCATGTATAACATTTAAGGAGCCCATTTGGGTTAGATTATTGGAAAGAACTTATAAGCTTTAAGTGTTGAAAAGTATTTTAAGTACTGAAATTAATTATATATAAGCAGTTATGTGTCTAAATAGAAGTGATGAAACTGATAATAAGTTGTTGATGTATTCGATAAAAAAGTAGTGATAAGCAGTTCTTTTGTTAAAATAACTATAATAGCCTTATTTTTTTTATTAAGAAAATATAAATTTAAAAGTTCTTTTTTGTAAAGAAAAGGAGGAACGATATAGAGTCAAGAGAAAGTTAGGGGTTTTGTTTTAAGAAAAGCTTTTGAGAATTAGAAAAAAAATATATTAAGGATAAAATATAAAAAAATTGATCAAAGTAAAAGTGCTTAAAAGTTGAAAGCATAAGCAGAGAGTTATACCTTGACTTATAAACACTTTATATTTTTAGTATTTATCAAATCATAGATAAATCAAAAAGTATTTATAAACTCAATTTCACCGTCTTATAAGTTTATCCGAAAAAGACCTCCAAATTATATTAATGTGCAACAATTTTAAATGTATATATTTTATATCCATAAAGGTAAAGGCTGGAGCTATCCCTATGTGATAGTATTTGCTTTAAGCCGACAAGAGAATTAGAATGGGACCCAAAATTGTAGGTGATAGAAATAGATGAAGATGTCAGTGAGTTAAATTAATAGGCGATGAACACTCTTTCTGCACAAAAATCTCACTGTTAAATAGTTTATTTTTGCAGAGGAATTAGACGCACCTGGCAATATAATATACTCTCTAGCCTTTAATTCCACTATTTAGGCATCAATTTTAGAAAATCTAACTTGCCAACAAGATATGCCTTGGTCAAAGTTGAGGAACATTTGGATCAATAAAAATAATAACATGCATGACAACACTGTTTACAAGCTTTACGTAAAAAATATTTACAAACAAACTGAGGAATACAAGCTTCTTACAGAGAAGGAATACATTCCTAAAAAAAAGTCCCTATTACTGTTACATGGCTCAAGCCATCACGTGGCTTTTTCAAACTCAACATATATTGATGGCTCTTATAAAGAAAACACATCCCTCTGCGGCTTCACTGGCCTCTTCAGGGACAACTTTGGCCACTGGATACTTTGGCTTTCAAGGCTCTAACACTGGTTTATCATCTCTTCATGCTGAACTGATGGATCTAAAAGAAGGCTTGCGTATTGCTCATGAACGAGGATTTTCTCCCATAGAAGTGGAAACTGATTCAACCGTTGGGGCGGCCCAACATCATCTGAGGCCTAAAGCAAAGTCTTAATAAGAAGCCTTAATATATACTCCCTCTGTTTAAATTTATGTGAACTCATTTGACTGGGCATGGAGTTTAAGAAAAGAGAGAAGACTTTTGAACTTGTGGTGTAAAATGAGGCACATATATTTTGTGTGGCTATAAATCATTGCATAAACGTAAATTGTTTCCAAATAAGGAAAAATGTCATTCTTTTTGGCACAGACTAAAAAGGAAATAAGTTCACATAAATTGAAACGGAGGGAATATATATATATATATATATATATATATATATATATATATATATATATTATTAAGTGAGGATGTGGAATTTAAAAAAATAAAAACTTAGTTTTATAAAGTACAGAAAATTAAATGAATTTAACGTTGATTGAATCACAACTGAAATGGGAGAACCAGAAAACATACTTCCTCCGTCCCAACTTAAGTGACTCCTTTTTTTTAGTAAGTCCCTATCTATATTTGGTAACAATTCAACTTTAGATTTTTCTTTTTACCATTAATGAGATGATTTCTATCCCACAAATTTCTATGATTTATTTAAGATTACAAGTTTCAAAAGCGTTCCTTTATTTCATAAACTCCATGTCTAGTCAAACACTTTCATATAAATTGGGACAGAGAGAGTATAATTTATGTAAGGAAAATAAATAATAAGTTAGATTATTATATATAGTTACGTGACCAACTAATGAATAGAGAAATATAATTAAGTAAAAAAGTAAAATAAGATTGACAGAAAACTATTTTAGTTATATTAATTAGAGGAAGAAATCGAGTTATTAAAAAATAATATGACAATAAAGAAATAAATTTATCAATAATAAGAGATAATTATATAAATAATATACTACTATATATAGAGAAATAGTAATTTTGGGGCCCTTAAATTTTTGAGGCCTAAAGCAAGTGGTTTTGCTAAGGGTCGGGCTGCCCCTCTTCAACCGACGTCATAAATTGCATATATCAGGAAAACACAATATTTAACAGTATTAATTATTCATGAATGCAGGCCGTTAATGCTCCAGGTGAAGCTTCAAACAATCCATTACAATTTCAGGAAGCTAATAGGCCTGCTCACAAACTGGCTAGGAAGGCTCTACAGGAGACTAATGGCAGGGATCTTAAGATTATGTATTATCCTCCTCTTTTTGTAACTACTGCTCTGACTTTAGATCATGGAGGAACTGTTTATCTAGTTAAATATCGTAGTAATGATGTATGCACTAAGCTTGCATCCCTAGGAAATCAAAATGTCCTAATGAACATATCCAAGCTTTGTAATAGCCAAGTAGGAAATGTCCATACGGACATATGTAATGGTGTAAATCTTATTCCCTAATTTCTATATATATATAGATCCTGTTTATCAAAAAACAAAAGTTGAGTTCTTTGTTTTTTGTACCCCTAATGTATGCTATTTTATTAATTTTTAATTTGCACCCTTTTCTTTTCTTTTTACTGGTTTGTACCTAATTTATTTATTTCCATGCAAAACTATAAAATTACTTTTTAAATATATTTTTCCACCGGGGGAAAATAGCACGGTTTATATCCACTATAACAGCCTGTATTTATTGAATTATCTATCAGAATTGATAAGTTCTTGGGTAGAAGGCCAATAAGTTCACCACTGACTGTTGCATCTTTTTCCTCCGATGCACATATATATACATTCCAATCTCTCTATACCAACCTCGTTTATTTTTATATTTTTTGGCTTTTATAATGAATGACTATTATATACCTATAAGAGCATTTGGCATTTAAATATTTTTGACTGTTATAGACAAAAATTATCCAAAAATTATTTTTTTTATTTTTTTATATTACATATAAGAGATAAGAAAATTATTCATATTTAAAATCTCAAAAGATATGTATCACGATCCAAAATCACGTGACCAGCACTTGGCACACTATCCAACCTGGGCGAACCAAACCGTACAAGAATGCCTATCTATATGCAAAATAAATATATGCGGAAGATCATTTTAAATGATTCAAACCATACATGAAACAAATTCTTCAAATTCATCATTTTTCAATAATTGAAAAATACAGAAGAATAACAATATTTCTTTCATGCAAGCCATATGAATATCTCTCGATTACAACTCCAAAAGAAAAATAACTGTCTATAGAATCTCTAAGACACAAGAATGAAATAAATACTTGAGACAAACCCAACCAAAAGTAAGTAAGATCAACATGAAAGCTACCACGGAATAGAAGTGGTGCCTTGCTATATGCCTCGGAAAGAGAGTCATCCTAGCCTCATCCGCTCATCACGTACCACGCCTCATTCTGAAAACACGTAAAGTAAGTAAGACCCTGGAGAGGGGTCCCTGAGGGCTGAGTACACCACGACGGTCCTCAGTAAGTGTCATAGACCCTTTCTAACTCAAGTTTCCATAGTCAATGAGTATGCAGATGTGTTTCCAGATGAACTTCCAGGTATTCCTCCAGAGCGAGAGATTGATTTTAGCATCGATTTGCTTCCAGGAACTCAACCAATATCCATCCCTCCGTATAGAATGGCACCTGCCGAATTAAAGGAGTTGAAGGAGCAGTTAAAAGATTTGCTGGAGAAAGGTTTCATCAGTCCTAGTACCTCACCTTGGGGTGCACCGGTACTCTTTGTGCGGAAGAAAGACGGCTCGTTGAGGATGTGTATCGATTATAGGCAGCTGAACAAGGTAACTATTAAGAATAAGTATCTACTTCCAAGGATTGATGATTTGTTTGATCAGTTGCAGGGGGCTAGATTCTTTTCAAAGATAGATTTGAGATCGGGATACCACCAGGTCAGAGTTCGGGAGAATGATATTCTGAAGACAGCCTTCAGGACCCGATATGGCTACTTCGAGTTCCTTGTCATGTCCTTCGGGTTGACGAATGCTCCCGCAGTATTTATGGACTTGATGAATAGCCTATTCCGTCTATTTTTAGATCTGTTCGTGGTAGTATTTATTGATGATATTCTGGTCTATTCAAGTTCAGAGGATGAACATGTGGACCACTTGCGAGCGGTACTCCAAACCCTCCGTGATCGTAAGTTGTATGCTAAGTTTTCTAAATGTGAGTTCTGGTTGAAGTCTGTAGCATTCTTGGGGCATATTGTATCCGATGAAGGTATAAAGGTAGACACTCAAAAGATTGAGGCCGTGAAATCTTGGCCTAGACCTACCACTCCGACAGAGATTCGTAGCTTTCTAGGCTTAGCAGGATACTACCGGAGATTCGTAGAGGGTTTTTCTTCCCTTTCGGCACCATTGACGAAGTTGACGCCGAAATCAACTAAGTTTCAGTGGACGGAGGCTTGCGAGCGGAGTTTCCAAGAGCTTAAGAACGGGTTGACCTCAGCGCCAGTTCTAACACTTCCAGAGGGTCCAGAGGGTTATGTCGTGTATTGTGATGCCTCAGGTGTTGGGTTAGGATGTGTCCTGATGCAACATGGGAAGGTAAATGCTTATGCTTCAAGGCAGTTAAGGAAGCACGAGAAGAATTATCCAACCCACGATCTCGAGTTAGCTGCGGTTGTCCATGCACTTAAGATATGGCGGCATTATTTATATGGTGTTCATGTTGATGTATTTACCGATCATAAAAGTCTGCAATATATATTCAAGCAAAAAGAGTTGAATTTGCGACAGAGGCGATGGCTTGAGTTATTGAAAGATTATGATGTTAATATTCTCTACCATCCAGGGAAAGCTAATGTTGTAGCAGACGCCTTAAGTCGCCGATCAATGGGTAGCTTAGCACATGTAAAGGCCGAGAAAAGACAATTAACTAGAGAGATTCATCAATTGGCTTGTTTGGGGGTTCGGTTAGTAGATTTCGATGATGGTGGAGTTGTACTCCAAAACACTGCAAAATCATCTCTCATAGCTGAAGTCAAGGAAAGGCAGTACGATGACCCAGAGTTGGTCGAGTTGAGAGAGCGAGTTCCGCAGCAGAAGAATCCATTGTTAGAGCTCAAGGGAGATAGAGTTCTCAGATATAGGGGTCGTTTGTGTGTTCCAGATGTAGCAGGGCTATGAGACAGGATTATGTCAGAGGCACATTATTCGTGGTACACCATTCATCCTGGGTCGACGAAGATGTATCATGACATTAAGGATGTGTACTGGTGGAACGATATGAAGAAGAACATTGCTGAGTTTGTCGCCCAGTGTCCTAGTTGCCAGCAGGTGAAAATAGAGCATCAGAAGCCCGGAGGGCTAATGCATACCATAGAGATCCCGACATGGAAATGGGAGGCGATAAACATGGACTTTGTTACGGGTTTACCTCGTTCTCATCGTAAGTTCGATTCTATATGGGTGATAGTCGATAGGCTCACTAAATCAGCTCATTTTCTACATGTCAGATCTACATATACAGCAGAAGATTATGCAAAGTTATATATTAAGGAGATAGTGCGGCTACACAGAGTACCAGTATCTATTATATCTGACCGTGGGGCTCAATTTACAGCACATTTTTGGAGGTCATTTCAGAGAGGTCTAGGGACTCAGGTGAATCTCAACACAGCTTTTCATCCACAGACTGATGGACAAGCCGAGCGCACAATTTAGACGCTCGAGGATTTGTTACGAGCATGTGTGTTGGATTTTAAAAGAAGTTGGGATGAACATCTACCTCTTGTCGAGTTTGCATATAATAACAGTTACCACTCCAGTATTTAGATGGCTCCGTACGAGGCTTTGTATGGGCGTAAGTGCAGATCTCCTATAGGGTGATTTGATGTTGGAGAATCTGGGTTATATGGGCCATACCTAGTTCAGCAGGCCGTAGAGAAAGTAAAGCTCATCCGGGAGCGACTGTTGACAG
The DNA here is from genome assembly GCF_000390325.3 of Nicotiana tomentosiformis. Taxonomy (NCBI): domain Eukaryota; kingdom Viridiplantae; phylum Streptophyta; class Magnoliopsida; order Solanales; family Solanaceae; genus Nicotiana; species Nicotiana tomentosiformis. The sequence goes on from NC_090819.1 coordinate 21,334,138, forward strand.
CTCAGAGTCGCCAGAAGTCATATTCTGACATGCGGCGACGAGACTTAGAGTTTGAGATTAATGACTGGGTATTCTTAAAGGTATCCCCTATGAAGGGCGTGATGATGTTTGGCAAGAAAGGAAAACTTAGCCCACGGTATATTCGGCCTTACAGGATTATTCGGAGAGTGGGCCAAGTAGCTTATGAGTTAGAATTGCCCTCAGAACTGGAGTTAGTCCATCCGAATTTTCACGTATCTATGCTACGGAAGTGCATTGGAGATCCTACCAGAGTGGTATCCACAGATGATGTACAAATTACGGAGGACTTGTCATACAAGGAAATTCCAGTTGCCATCTTAGACCGACAAATTCGCAAGCTACGAAATAAGGAGGTAGCCTCTGTGAAGGTTTTATGGAGAAGCAATAATGTGGAAGAGATGACATGGGAAGCGGAGGAAGAAATGAAGTATAAATACCCCCCATCTATTTCAAACTGAAGATATGGCTCGAGATGGGATGCTACAGCACAACTCTATTCAGGCTAGTAGGTCATCAGGTAAGCTCTTATTTTCGGACTTTCAGTATTTATGATTTACGACTCTTTGAGGCAAAGTGTTGTTATTTATAGACATTGGCTATGTGTGGCATGCATAGTATGTTTTTTGGCTGCATGCAAGTTGGTTATAGTCTAGTGTACGGAGGAAACTCTGGCAAAATTTTTCCAAAGTCTCTAAAAGTAAACATTCGAGGACGAATGTTCCCAAGGGGGGAATAATGTTACACCCTATATTTTTTTTTTGTACGTAAAACTGCATCGTGAGCAAACTAATGTAGGACCCAAAAAATAAAATGAGATCATCTTTGAAAATATATAAAGCAATTTAATCATGTTACCTCGGAAGTTAAAAATATTGAATATCATGAACAACAAGTACAAAGAGGGATGGAAGGTTTAAAAGCTAAAGGAATTGAAGAAAATAATGTTTCGTCGAAAGCCGACAAATTGGGAATGTTATAGCATGTACTTTTAGGATGAGACCAGGGTGTTTTACATGATAAGGAGGTTATGTTACGAGTTATGTTATTCGTATGATAGTCGTATGTTATGTTTTGAAGTCAAGCGAGTGGTGGAACAAAAGTCGATGAAAGTCATCACAAGTTACGTTCATAAATTTTACTGAAACTTTTGGTCGAATTTAACTGAGATTTTCTCCCAATATACTTAGAGTTATGGGGTGTTCCACCCATAAAATTAAATATCTATGAGTCTACTTTCCAATGCATTAAATCGTTTGTCAATACGATATCTGAGTAGAGAGATATGGGCATTTTTGCGAGACTGCGCAGACTATCACCTACTTGCTTAGAGAATCCAAAAATGGGCCTATTCGGGTCGTCCAAAAATGGGCCAGTTCGGGTCGTTCAAAGAGGCCTTTATAAAGTCCTATCCCCTTAATATATTAGTCTGATAATAGGGCAAAATAATCAGACTCATTCTCTGCAAAACTCCTCCCAAATATTTCCCCCAAACCCCAATTGATTTTCTCCCCCTTTCAAGTTCTAATCGGAGGTAAAGCCTAGAGTTTGAAGAACCAAGATAGGAGTCGAGTTATCCAACAAATAAGGTAAGTTTACTGCTCTCTTTCATCCATTTTTTTGTGTTGTAGATGTATAGTAAGTCGTTCTATATTTGTAAGAACTCATGGGACGATGATCGGAAGCTGTGAGTTCGAGTTATTCACTTGTAGCGGACTGTTTTGTGGACTGTTTTATGGACTGTTTTGTGGTGCTGTTGGGCTGCGTGTTTTACTACTGTTTTGTGGAGTTTTGGAGGAGGAAGGGTGTGGATAAACACTACATAAATGCAGGATGTTGGGCTGGTCGTTCGTCGTAACATTTTCGGATTATTGACACTACTACGGTGGTCGTTTTGTGTATGAAGAGATTGGGGTGTGTTGGGCTGTTTTGTAGTATTGTGTGGTGTATATAAGGTTGGAAAATAATGTATATATGTTGTTATTTTTGTTTTTGGTGTTGTTGGTGTTATCATGAATTTGGAGGAAGTAAGAATTACAGGGGAAATGCTGTCCGTTTTAATATAAAATAAGCATGTCGTTCGTTGTGCGATAGTTATACGTTTCATAACTTAATGATAGTATTATTATCGTTGTTGTAGATTAAGGTGAGAAGAGGAGAGTTCAACTTGGTGATTGAAAAGAGTGTGATAAGGCATGTTTAGGCTAACCCTTCCTTCATTTTGGCATGATCTCATAGCTACATGTGTTAGTAATGAGACAAAAAGAGAAGTTCATATACATGAATTTATTCACACTATTCTAGTCTCATAAGTTACAATATTATTCCTTATCGAGACTCTATATTCAATTTAGTATTGTCTTCTTCTAGTCAAGAGAGCAGCAAGCCCATATATACAGTATTTTTATTACCATCGAGCTATAATCGATGGGCAGGCCCCTATTGGGCAACCTCTGATCAGATGGAAAGTTATATACCAAGCCTACTGTGGTCGAGCGCCTATGAGCGAGCCCAGCATGGTCGAGATACATAGTCTAGTATGGCCCAGCGCCTATGAGTGAGCCCACTACGGCAGAGCAGTTATATATACCGAGCCTTATAAGGCCGGACAATTATTTTACTTACTATATTAAAGGAGTTGAGTCAGTATCAACAGGTAAGTATATCTCCAGATCATCTTTGACTCCAAATTACTTTCAGTTATTATATTATCAGTTCAGTTTCAACTTTCAGTTATGTTATTGCCTTATATACTCGGTACATTATTTTGTACTGACGTCCCTTTTCTGGGGACGCTGCATTCATGCATGCAGGTTCAGATAGACAGACGGGTATACCTCCTCAGTAGGTGTTTCCAGAGTTCAGCCTGATCGGTAAGCTCCACATCCTTCGGAGTTATCGGGTCTAGGTTTTTGTGTACATCTTCTGTGTGTATGTATATATATTATGGGTAGGTTGGGGCCCTGTTCCGATCACAATATATCTATCAATAGAGGCTTGTAGACATATCCTGTCAGTTAGTGCATTATGTTGGGCTTGTAGGCCTGGTATGTATATTTTGGTGGTTTGTCAGTTGTAGTAGTTATGACGGCCTTGTCGGCCCAACTTTATATTGATGTTTAGTCAGCGCTAGTTTCCATTCAGTTTTATATTTTGCTTCGCAAATTGTCTTGCAAGGTGGCCCCTTGGCCAAATTATGACATTATATGTTCAGAGTCCCTTAGTCGCAATTTGGTACACTAGGTTAGTTGAGGCACCGGGTGCCAGTCTCGCTTCCAGGTCGGGGCGTGACAGGCTGACCTCTCCACTGTACTTTCACTGAAGCTAAATTCTTTAATCTCAACTTTCGAACCTGCCGATCCAAAATGGCCACCGACTTCACATCATAAGTCAAATCTCCATCTAACTAAAACGTGCTAAGTCCAACACATGAGATGGATAACCGTAATACTTCTGAAGCATGAAAATATGAAACACTGGTGAACACTCGATAGGCTAGGTGGCTATTCAAGCTTGTAGGCCACCTCTCCAATCCTCTCAAGCACCTTAAAAGGGCCAATATACTAAGTGCTCAACTTGCCCTTCTTCCCGAACCTCATCACACCCTTCATTGGTAAAATTCTAAGTAATACCTTCTCTCCTACCATATATGCAACATCACGAACCTTCCGATCGGCGTAACTCTTCTATCTAGACTGTGCCGTGCGAAGCCGATCCTAAATCAACTTGAAATGTTACAAAGTATCCTGAACTAAATCAGTACCCAACAACCTAGCCTTCCCCCACTCAATCCACCCAACTAGAGATCGGAAATGCCTCTTATATAAGGTTTCATAAGGAGCCATCTCAATACTTGATTGTTAGTTGTTGTTGTAGGAAAACTCTGCAAGGGGTAGAAACTGATCCCAAGAAGCCCCGAAATCCATAACACACCCACATAGCATATCCTCCAATATTTGAATGGTGCGCTCAAACTGTTTGTCCGACTGAGGGTGGAATGATTTACTCAACTCAACCCGTGTGCCTAACTCTCGCTGTACTGCTCTCCAAAACTGCAATGTGAACTGCGTGCCCCGATAAAAATAACAGACACTGGCATACCATGAAGGTGAACAATCTTGCGGATATAAATCTCAGCCAACCACTTCGAAGAATAGGTAGTCCCAACAGGAATGAAATACGTGGACTTAGTCAACTAGTCCACAATCACCCAAATAGCATCAAATTTCTTCAAAGTCCGTTGGAGCCCAACAACGAAGTCTACGGTAACATACTCCCATTTCCATTCAAGAATCTCAAACCTCTGAAGCAAACCTCCCACCTCTGATGCTTGTACTTCACCTGCTGACAGTTCAAGCACCGAACTACAAAATCCACTATATCTTTCTTCATTCTTCTCCACCAATAGTGCTGCCTCTAGTCCTAATATATCTTTGCGGCACCCGAATGAATGGAATACCGTGAACTATGGGCCTCCTCAAGAATTAACTCGACCCATCTATATTGGGCATACAAATCCGACCCTGTATCTGCAACACCCCATCATCTCCAATTGAAACCTCCTTGGCATCACCGTGTTGAAAAATGTCCTTAAGGACAAACAAATAGGGGTCGTCATACTGACGCTCTCTGATGCAATCATATAAAGAAGACCGAGAAACCATGCAACCTAGAACTCGTCTAGGCTCCAAAACATCTAACCTCATAAACTGATTGGCCAAGGTATGAACATCTAATGCAAGAGGTCTCTCACCAACATGAATATATGTAGGGCTACCCATACTTACCGCCTTTCTAATCAAGGCATCGGCCACCACATTGGTCTTTCCGGGATGATACAAAATGGCTATATCTTAGTCTTTTAACAGCTCCAACCATCTCCGCTGCCTCAAGTATAGATCCTTTTGCTTGAACAAGTGTTGTAGACTCCGATGATTTGTAAATACCTCACAAGACACGCCGTAGAGATAATGCCTCCAAATCTTCAATGCATGGACAATGGATGCCAACTCTAAATCATGAACGAGGTAGTTTTCTCATGGGGATTCAACTAGCATGAAGCATAAGCAATAATTCTACCTCCTGTATCAACACACACCCAATACCAATCCGAGAAATATCACAATACACTGTATATGAACCCGATGCTGAAGGCACAACTAGAACTAGAGATGTGATCAAGGCAATCCTGAGCTTCTGAAAGCTTTCCTCACACTCATCAGACCACCTGAATGGGGCACCCTTTTGGGTAAATCTAGTTAAGGGTGTAGCAATGGATGAGAAACCCTCCACAAAGCGGCAATAATATCCGACCAAGCCAAGAAAACTCCGAATCTTAGTAGTTGAAGACGGTCTGGGCCAACTCTGAACTGCCTCAATCTTTTTTGGATAGACCTTGATCCCCTCCTCGGACACCCCGTGCCCCAAGAACACCACAGAATCGAGCCAAAATTCACACATGGAGAATTTAGCATAAAGTGTTTTCTCTCTCAACATCTTTGTAACGAACCGACCGGTCGTTTTGAGTGTTGTAGCCCTATTACCCCATTTATTACCTATTTTGTTTGTTGTTATGTAACTTTCCGGGCTTGTTGGTTTTGTTTCGGGGATGTTTCGAAATAAGTTAGGACACATATTCCCAAGGTTTGAAGCCTAAGTTGAAAGAGTTGATTGGATGTTGACTTATGTGTAAATTGCTCCATAATGGAGTTTTGATGGTTCCGATAAATCTGTAGGGTTATTTCAGACTTAGGAGTGTCCAGATATTGATTTGGAGGTACGTAGTCAATTTTGGCTTGAATTGGCAAAAGTTGGAAAAATAAAAGTTTGGAGAGTTGAGAAGTTTGACCGAGAGTTGACTTTGTAGTTACCGGGCTTGGATTTTTATTCCAGATGTTGGATTAGATTTGTTGTATCATTTATGAATTGTGTACAAACTTTGAGGTCAATTAGAGTTGATTTGATAGGTTTCTGCATCGATTGTAGAAGTTGGAATTCATTAGTTTTCATTTGGCTTGAATTGGGGTGTGAAGCAATTTTTGATGTTGTTTGATGTGATTCGAGACCTCGACTAAGTTCGTATCGGATTTTAGGACTTGTTAGTATGTTTGATTGAGGACCCGGGGGCCTCGAGTGGATTTCGGATGGTTATCTGATTGGAATTTGGACTTAGGAAGTTGCTGAAGCTGGGGGTTTTATGGTATGACCGCACATGTGAAGGGATTGGCCATAGGTGCGAGGGATCTTCCACATCTGTGAGCCCACAGATGTGACAAGGCTCTGCAGGTGCGGAGATGGGCAAACATGGCATGCATCGCAGAAGCGGATGTTTGGGCGCGTAAGCGCTTCCATAGATGAGGATCTTGGAGCGCAGGTGCGGATTTGGGAGGGCTTAAGTGAATTCTGCAGGCGCAGAGTTTTCACGGCAAAAGCTATTCCGTATATGCGGATTTTTGGCCCGCAGAAGCAAGATGCCTAGGCAGTGTATATAGTCGAAGGGTTCTGAGATTTTATTTATTTTTGGACTTTAGGAGCTCGGATTAAGGCAAATGTTGAAGGAGGTTTCACTAGATTTCAAGAGATAAGTCACTTTTGATCATTTTTATTCATTAATATTGAATACCCATTGGATTTCCCACCTAGTATACGTATTGTTAAGGTGGAATTTTGGGAGTTTTGGGCTAGGGATTGGAGAGTAAGAATTGGGGATTTAAGTGGCGATTTGGTGTCGGATTTGAGTAATTTTGTTATGGATGGACTCTTGGTTGAATGGGTATTCAGATTTTTCTAATTTTGTCGGATTCCAAGACGTGGGCCTAGGGTTGTCTTTTTGAGTTGACTTTTTGACTTTTATTTAAGAACTTAGCTTTATCATATGGAATTAATTCCTATAGCTTTTGTTGATTGTATCAAGTTGCTTTTGGCTAAATTTGAGTCGTTCGGAGGCAGATTCGCGAGGCAATGGCTTATTGGAGTAGAGATTTGCACTATTTCAGGTAAGTAACACTTCTAAACTTGATTCTGAGGGTATGAACCTCTGAAATACGTGTTATGTGATTGGTATTATGGTGATGCACATGCTAGTTGACGGACGTGTGGGCGTGCACCGCAGTAATTGTGACTCGGTCTATTTCGTGAAACTGTGTAGTCACTGAATCTTGCTATTACTCATGTCTACTCTATGTGTTAGAGAATTTGAGCTGTGATTTATGTTATAAATCATGTTCAGGCTATGCGCTGGTCCTATTGGGACCCACAACAATCGTTCTTTTACTGTTAAATTATTTGCTTAAATTGTAGTTATGTACTCAGTCGCCTTCATCATTATATATCATATCTCAGTCTGTGTTACCATTTATTGTCACATCATCTATCATTGTTTTGGACTGATTGGCATGAGTGTTGTGAGCCCGAGAGACTGGAGAGATTGATGACTGAGTGAGGTCGAGGGCCTGTTTGTGAGTGATATTGATGGGATCGGGTTACGCGCCACAACGAGTACTATTGACTCATGATGGGATCGGGTTGCACGCCGCAATAGGTATTATTGATTCATGATGGGATCAAGTTGCGCGCCACAATAGATTTTTTTAACGCATGGGTAGGATCTACCTCTACGGAGTCTAGCATACCAACAGTGAGCGCAAGTACCATACAGTGCTGAGAGACTAAGTGTGATGAGCGAGAATTGAGTTAGTCAGATTGAGTACTATGAGAGTGTGAGTACGTGAGGTATTCATTGTGTTGCATCACATGTGAATGCAGATTGAGAGGTAGATATTGAGATATAATATTCCTCACATCAGTCATACTTGGCATATTTTATATGTATGGAGCTTAACTATCAAACTTGGAAGCATGTCTACATTCCTATATTGTGTACCAACAGATTATAAGATTCTCTGAGATATTATTATCATATTTCTTGTCATTTATGTACTGTTAAATTTTGTATTTGGACTGTATTGGTTGAGCTCGTCATTGCTTCCAGTTCAAGGTTAGTCTTGTTACTTATTGAGTACATTGGGTCAGTTGTACTCATACTACACTCTACACTTCGTGTGTAGATTCAGGTACTTCCGGGCATGGAGGTTGCTAGTGTTGGAGCTTATCTAGTTTGGAGACTATCGAGGTAGCTACCTGGGCGTCCGAAGACCTTGATTCTCCTCTTTTTTTTCTTTTTTTATATTTATACTGTTCTACCTTCCTAGACAGTGTTTCAGCAGTGAGACCATGTTATTGTATAGATGATTATGTACTCAGTGATACCTAGATATTGGGGGATATTATATTGAGTCACGATATTTTCTTATCAGTATTTATGAGATTTTACCCTTGAACATACATTACTATGTTTCCATATTTAAAGATGCGTCGTTTGTTGTGATTGTCGGCTTGCCTAGTATTGCGATAGGCGCCATCACGACATGTGAGATTTGGGTTGTGACAAGTTGGTATTAGATCCTAGGTTACATAGGTCTCACGAGTCATGAGCAGGTTTAGTAAAGTCTTGTGGATTGGTACGGAGACATCTGTACTCATCTTCGAGCGACTGCGGAACCATTAGAAAAACTTCACTTTCTTGTATTCTTGTTGTGTGAATTTGTTGGTTTCGAAAACTAAACTTATGTTATTCTATTCTCTCATATATGGTGAGGACACGTGCTACCAGATCGGGTAGGCAGCCACCTAAACCACCAGCTAAGGCTACGAGAGCCTAGGGACGTGGTAGTGGCCGAGATGCAGTTGGTACAACAGCTAGAGCAGAACCTGTAGACCCACCAGTTGCTCTAGCTCAGGAGAAAATTCTAGATGTGGTTGAGCCAGAAAATTCTAGATGTGGTTGAGCCGGTGGGACCATCTTATGCACCAACTGTGCCCATTGTGATTCCAAGCCTTCATTAGTCTTTGGCCCAGATATTGACTGTATGGACTAGCCTTGCTCAGGCGGTTTTATTTTAGGCTGCGCCAGCCACTTCTCAGGCCGGGGGAGGTGCTCAGAGTCCCGCCGCCCGTACTCCAGAGCAGGTGGTGCAGGTACTTCAGACACCGAGGGTACTACCAGCCCAGTCGATTGTAGTTGCTCAGGCCCAAATGGGTCTCATTATAAGTGATGAGTAGTAGAAGAGACTAGAGAGGTTGGAGAGGCTCAAGCCTCCATCATTCAGTGGGGCTGAGTCAGAGGATGCTCAGGACATCTTGGATTCTTTACACAACGAGTATTCTGGAGACTAGTGGGGTCTTATTTACTACTTTTCAGCTAACGGGGGAAGCCTTCAGATGGTGGGAGGCCTATGAGTGGAGCAGGCCAGTCGGTGTTGCACCACTTTCATGGCATGAGTTCTCTGTTCTCTTCTTGGAGACGTTTGTGCCACCGACTCACAAGGAAGAGTTGTGTTGGCAGTTTAAGTAGCTACACTATGAGGGTATGTCTGTGACCCAATACGAGATGAGATTTTCAGAGATGGCTCATCACGCGATCTGGTTGGTTCCCACAGAGAGGGAGAGGACTAGGAGGTTCATTGATGGCCTCAACTATGGACTGCGCTTTGTTATGACTCTAGAGAATGTATCAGGTTCTATGTTCGATAAGGTGGTTGATATTGCTCGGCAGCTAGAGCTGGTCCATAGTCAGGAGCGTGAGGAGAGGGAGGCCAAGAGGCCTCGTGGTTCGGGTGGTTTCAGCAGTGTTTCTTCTGTGCGTCAGTCCCACCACAGTAAGGGTCGTCCTTATAGGCCCGCTCAGATGACCCGTCCGGTTTATCATAGCGCATCAGCTAGCCATGGTTCATACAATGCTCATCCGGGTCAATCGTCTCTCAGTTCTCTCCCAGCTCAGAGTTCATCTCATGCTTCATCAGTTCAGGGTTTATCTGTGCAAGGCCCTTCTAGTACTTATTCTGGTTCTCGGGGTCCGCTTCAGTACTTGTCGCCATTGTCAGAGCGGGGTTGCTTTAAGTGTGGGGAGTTTGGTCATGTGAAGGGGTAGTGTCCCCGCCTTTTGGGAGGTCCAGTTCAGTAGAAGAATCAGGCTGCCACTTCTGCACCAGTTACTTCACCACCTATTCAGCCAGCTCAGGGTGGGGCTCAGGCAGCTAGAGGTCGCCCTAAAGAGGGAGGCCGATCAGTTGGAGGTCATGCTCGATTCTATGTTATTCCTTCTAGGCCAGAGGTTGTTGCTTTAGATATAGTGATCACAGGTATTGTCTCAGTATGATACATGGATGCTTCTATATTATTTGACCCTGGTTCCACATATTCATTTGTATCATTATATTTTTCTCATTATTTGGATATGCCCCGTGAGTCCTTAGTTTCACCTATTCATGTATCTACGCCGGTGGGCGATACTATTGTTATGGACCATGTGTATCGGTCGTGTGTGGTGACTATTGGCGGATTGGAGACTAGAGTTGATCTCTTATTGCTTAATATAGTTTATTTTGACGTGATTTTGGGTATGGATTGGTTTTTCCCATGTCATGCTAAGGATCGAGTAAAAATTATCTCTAGATTATGTTCCCAGCCGGGTGATTTCTTATCTGAAGGCCCAACGGATGGTTGGGAAAGGGTATCTATCATATTTGGCCTTTGTGAGGGACATTGGTGCTGATACTCCTACTATTGATTCTGTCCCGGTGGTACGAGACTTTACGAATGTTTTTCCTACAGACCTGTCGGGCATGCAACCCGATAGGGATATTGATTTGGTATTGACTTGGTGTCGGGAACTCAGCCCATTTCTATTCTTCCGTATTGTATGGCACCAGCAGAGTTGAAGGAATTGAAAAAGCATCTTCAGGAGCTTCTTGATAAGTGATTTATCAGGCCTAGTGTGTCGCCTTGGGGTGCACTACTTCTGTTTGTGAAGAAGAAGGATGGTACTATGCGGATATGTATCGACTATAGGCAGTATTACAATCAAGAAGAAGTATCCTTTGTCGCGCATTGATGATCTACTTGACCAAATTCAAGGAGCGAGGGTGTTCTCGAAGATTGATTTGAGGTGTGGGTATCACTAATTGAAGATTCGGGATTCAGATAATCGGAAGATGGCATTCAGGACCCGATATTGTCACTAAGAGTTCCTTGTGATGTCTTTTGGCTGACCAATGCCCCAGCAGCATTCATGCATCTGATGAACAATGTATTCTAGCCATATCTTGATTCGTTTGTAATAGTATTTATTAATGATATCCTGGTGTTCTTACGTAGTCAGGAGGAGCATTCCAAGAATTTGAGGATTGTACTACAGAGGTTGAGGGAGGAGAAGCTTTATGCCAAGTTCTCCAAGTGTGAGTTTTGGCTTAGTTCGGTGGCGTTCTTGGGGCACGTAGTGTCCAGTGAGGGGATGAAGGTGGATCCAAAGAAGATAGAGACAGTTAAGAATTTGCCTAGACCATCTTCAGCTACTGAGATTTGGAGTTTTCTCGGCTTGGCCGGATATTATCATCGCTTCATGGAGGGTTTCTCATCCATTGCAGGACATTTGACCAGGTTGACCTAGAAGGGTGATCCATCAGGTGGTCGGATGAGTGTGAGGAGAGCTTTTAGAAGCTCAAGGCTGCCTTGACCACAACTCTGGTTCTAGTTTTGCCTTCAGCGTCGGGTTCTTATACAGTGTATTGTGATGCTTCTCGGATTGGTATTGGGTATGTATTGATGCAGGAGGGTAGAGTGATTGCTTATGCTTTCTGCCAGTTGAAGAACCATGTGAAGAACTACCCCGTTCATGATTTGGAGTTGGCAACCATTGTTCATGCATTAAATATTTGGAGGCATTATATCTACAATGTGTATTGTGAGGTATTTATGGATCATTAGAGTCTCCAACACTTGTTTAAACAAAAGGTTCTAAATTTGAGGCAGTGAAGATGGTTGGAGTTGCTAAAGGACTATGATATTACCATTCTATATCATTCCAGGAAGGCAGTGAGTATGGGTAGCCTTGCATTTATTTTGGTAAGTGAGAGACTGCTTGCATCAGATGTTCAGGCCTTGGCCAATCAGTTCGTGAGGTTAGACGTTTCAGAGCCTAGTCAGGTTCTAGTTGTGTGGTTTCTCAATCTTCTTTATATGATCACATCAGAGAGTGTCAGTATGATGACCCCCATTTGCTTGCTCTTAAGGAAAAGGTTCAGCACGATAATGCCAAGGAGGTTACTATTGGGGATGATGGGGTGTTGCAGATGCAGGGTCGGATTTGTGTGCCTAGTGTAGATGGTCTATGTGAGTTGATTATTGAGGAGACCCACATTTCACGGTATTCCATTCATCCGGGTGCCGCAAAGGTGTATCATAACTTGAGGCAACACTATTGGTGGAGGAGGATGAAGAAAGATATAGAGGGGTTTGTGGCTCGGTACCTAAATTGTCAGCAGGTGAAGTACGAGCATCAAAGACCGGGCAGAATACTTCAAAGGCTTGAGATTCCAGAGTGGAAATGGGAGCGTATCACCATGGATTTTGTAGTTGGGCTCCCACGGACTTCGAGGAAGTTTGATGCTATTTTGGTGATTGTGGATTGGTTGACCAAGTCCGCGTATTTCATTCCAGTCGGGACTACCTATTCTTCAAAATGGTTGGTTGAGATCTACATCCGCGAGATTGTTCTCCTTCACGGTGTGCCAGTGTCCATCATTTTAGATAGGGGCACGCAGTTTACATTGCAGTTTTGGAGGACAGTATAGCGAGCTTTAGGCACACGGGTTGAGTTGAGTACAACATTCCACCCTCATACGGACAGACAGTTCAAGCGCACTATTCAGATATTGGAGGATATGCTACGCGCTTGTGCCATGGATTTTGGGCCCCTTCAAAAATTGCCTCAATTCTAAAGTCCAAAAATAAAGAAATAACTCTAACCCTCGACTTTATACCTTCTGCCAGACTTTTCGTAACTGCATAGTCATGGACAACACCTGCGCTTCCACTTTTGCGGATAAACCTTCGCTTCTACGAAGTCCACTTAAGCCCCGACCTAGCGCGCAAGTGGTCCCCTCTTTGCATATGCGGGACTGCATCTATGAATACATCAATCTCATCTGCGATCACCATTCCTACTGCCAAACTCCGCTTCTACAGAATGCCTTGCACAAGAGTGTGTTCGCTTCTGCGGATTTCTTCTCTGCACCTACGCTCCCCATCTCCCTTCTCATTTCTCGCACTGCGCTCACCTGGACGCTTCTGCGGCTATGCACCTATGGCCCTTTTCTCACAGGTGCGGTTGCACCAAACATCAGTTGACTCATTAATCTTGGGATTAGTTTCTGCCGCTTGTTGAGTTTGCCCACAACAACAGCTAGCAATCGAGCATTCAGATGGCTCTGTATGAGGATTTGTATAGGAGACGGTGTCGGTCTCCAGTAGGTTAGTTTGAGCCGGGTCAGGCTAGGCTATTGGGTACTGACTTGGTTCAGGACGCTTCAGACAAGGTTAGGTTGATTCAGGATTGGCTTCCCACGATGCAGTCTAGACAAAATATCTACGCCGATCGGAAGGTTTGTGATGTTGCTTACATGGTGGGGGAGAAGGTACAACTCAAAGTTTCACCCATGAAGGGTTTTATGAGGTTCGGGAAGAAGGAAAAGTTGAGCCCTCGGTATATTGGGCCTTTTGAGGTGCTTGAGATGATTGGATAGGTATCTTACAAGCTTGCATTGCCGTATAGTCTGTTGAGTGTTCACCGAGTGTTTCATGTTTCCATGCTCCGGAAGTATGTCGGCGATCCGTCTCATGTTTTGGACTTCATCACGGTTCAGTTGGATGGTGATTTGACTTATGATGTGGAGCCGGTGGCTGATGACGTCCAAATTCACTACTAAAAAGTAAATGGACACGGTCGCATGTAATATAATTTACCCAACTATGAGTCGGGGTCGAATCCCACAAAGAATAATATGTAGGCAATTAGGCGTGTAAGAGAATTGTCACTTATTATGCTAAGCCAGACACTTGGAAAGGTTTTAGAAAATATTTATAACTAATTGCAAAAATGTAAACTAACCTAGAAATCAAGTAAAATGATCAATGGCTTCAAGCATGGATGCACTAGGAATTACACTTAAGTAACAATCCAATCTATTTCACGAATTTATACATATGAGCGAGTTTATGTTAATTAGCCTCAGGTAATAATTCTATATTAGATTCTTCCGAAAAGTAACAAGACTTCTTAATTGAATTATCCCTAAAACAATTAAGAGATTAAGCACACCCGAATAAGACTACAAGTAGTTCAATCCTATCTCTAGGTAGAATCAATAAAATGAGGGTTAATGCCTCAAGTTTATGTTAATTAATCTTTCCCAACCTCGAATTATTTTTTCCAAAATTAATTCGAAGTGAATGGGTGAATCCTAGGGTTAGCTAATCCCTTTGGAAACATTTAATAACAAGAATAATTAAAGAAACATACTCACTTCATAATAAATAAAAATCATTCAATACACAAGCACACCAAGGTATTTAATCCACACTTTAAATATGAATATTCCCATAAACAAGATTTAAATGCTGGAAGAAATACTACACACTTAGATATTCAATATAAAGTAAGAAAATGAAGAATTGAACATAAATGGGTAAGAAATTATCAACCAAAAGCTCCAAATCTTCAAGACACAAGTGTGTGTGAAAGAACCCTAGCTATAAAAACTTACAAAAGCTGCCCAAGATGCCAAAGATCTGTTTTCAATCATCTAGGTCGTGTATTTGTGGGATTGGAATGAAGAAAATGTAAAATGACATAAGTCCAGGTCTGAAGCCTGTTGACCGCACTTGCGGAAGAATCCTCGCAGGTGCGGTTCCGCAGATGCGTGTAACAGTTCACAAAAGCGATTTTTTTGGAGAATTTAATCTTCCGTATAACCGACCATATCTCTGCAAAAGAAGCTTCGCAAATGCGGACCCCCAAGCGCAGAAGCGCAACCGTAGAAGCGGTTTGTGAATCACAGATGCGATTTTTGCCTCGCATATCTTGTTCCTCAAATGTGCATCATTTATTGCTAATCCGAGACCGCAGATGCGGATAAATCTGTGCAGATGTGATTTCACTGGAAGTTTTGCACTTCTTTCACTCTTTTTGCACGATTCCACTTCATTTAATTTCAATTCTCTTTGAGACTTCATTTACCTGAAAATATAGCAATGCACACCATAAATCACCTTATTTTATAATTAAAGGACACAAAGACTAAAGAAAAGAGACTAGAATAAGTGGTAAAATCACCACTCATCAACACCCCTAACTTAAAGATTTTGCTTATCCTCAAGCAAATCAAAACCAAATACTTAATGAGGCTCTAGCATTTAAAGCTCAATTAACATCGCTATCATCTTCAAATCACATTCTCCAGTTAAGCACAACACTTATGGATTTGGGTGGTACTAATAATTAGGCTCAAGCATGTGAATCTCAACCAAATAACTCCCTCATTTACAAACAACTTCAAGAATGCAATGGAGTTTCAAAATAATCAAGTGACAACAACCAAGCCTCAAGAAGTGACTCAAAAGCATTGGTCTACTATATATGCTTAATTTACTCAATTCGGAATATATCAATATCACCAATCCATCATAATCCATGTGCCTTCACAAGAAAGAAAGTCTCAAAATCACCCTATTTACAATAACAACACAAGGGACAAATACACAAAGACTCTCACTCTCAATAAAGAATTTCAAGTGTTACAAAATATCATACCATAAGCTTGCCCTTATTTTAATTCGCCGCCTATTTAAAAACATTCGGTTGGAGATCCCATAAGGAGTTTTTAAGCTTGTAATATAGGCTTAGGGAAGGGTAGGATAAAGATTTGGGATACAAGTGATTACACCCTCCTTGAACACTACTCACATTTGTCTTTCTTTTTGCACTTTGCTTCTTTTTAAACCACATAGTCCTTATTGACATCTAGTTACCAACATAGAATCACCTTAAAGTAACTCTCTAAATTTCTCAAGACTCCAAAACCTTTTGTTTATATATATATATATATATATATATATATTGGAGCTTGAGTATCTTCATCTAACATAACTTTGAGGTATTTGCTTCTACACATAATGTACATCCTCATCATTTCCCAATTAATTTTAACACCCCCAACTTAGGCTTTTAGCCTCATTCCCAACATTCAAGGAGGGACGAGTTCAAAAGAGAGAATTATTTCACAAAAAAGGGTAAAGGTTTGTAATGTGTTAGCCAAAGAAAAGGTTAAAAGGGTTAACTAGTGATAATATTTATGCAATGGTAGGCTCGAAGGGCTAAAGAGATTTTTTCTAAGATCACAAAGAATGCCTAAGGTCATCCCTCCAACCAAACATAAGAAACACTAACCGGGCAAGTTCTAGATGATAAAAGTAAACACAAGAATTATTTTTAACAAAAACTAACACACATGGCACATGAACTAATCAAGACAGATCAATTTCACTTCTTAATAAGAAGAATTAGAGCATATCACGCCAACTAGTGGGCAAAGAGTCAGAAGATGAGCCAAAACGTTATCACAAAATATTATTCTTCCCCATGCAACTTACTTTTTCAATTTATTACCAAAATTTGGAGAGGTATTTTTAATTTACACTTCACATAAGAGAGACTAATTTTATTAGTACCAAACAATTCAAAAGTCTCCACATACCAAAACAAGGCTAATTCCCTTAAGAAAGTCGTCACGCCATCCATCATAGCGAAAAGTCAGCCGATTCATCACAAATATATTCCTCGGGAAAGAACCGTAGCATAAAGAAAATCCAAGGAAATTTATAAAAAATTATATTACTACTAAAGATATAAAA
Organism: Nicotiana tomentosiformis; assembly: GCF_000390325.3. Lineage (NCBI taxonomy): Eukaryota > Viridiplantae > Streptophyta > Magnoliopsida > Solanales > Solanaceae > Nicotiana > Nicotiana tomentosiformis. The sequence continues at coordinate 21,350,962 of NC_090819.1, forward strand.
ATAATATAAACTAAAAACTATTAACGAAAATAAAATAAACACTAAAGGAATAAAAATAAAATAACTAAAAACTAATAAAGAAAATAAAATAACAAAAGCAACTAATACTAAAGGAATAAAAATAACATTAACCAAAAACTACTAAAGAAAATAAATAAATAAAGAAAAATAAAATAACAAAAGCGAATAATCCACAATTATATCACCAATCACAAATTACGCCCGGCAAAGGCACATGATAAACAATAGTAGGACAAGCCCGGCAAGGGCACACAATATCCATACAAAAGCATAAGCCCGGCAAGGGCACAAGTTAAGCATCAATGTACAAATAAGGCATATCCCTTTAGCCACCCCAACTAAAAACACTGTAGTGTCCTCACTGCACAATATCAAGATAAAATAAGAGCAGTTTGAGGGTCTCCCTGATGTCTGCATCATACTAGCAGACTGCGGGAACAAGCTAATCACTGCCGTGTGGAGCTCTAGACCTCATCATCATCGGTAGAATCAGTATCAGCATCAGCAACACTCGATAGGAAGGAATACTCTTCACTATCATCGTCGTCCTCGACCGATATCTTCCTTTTCGGCTGCCCCCATTTGAAGACAGCCTTGATGCCTCTCCACATCTTTATCATGAATTGCTCTTCTTCTTATTTTTCTCTTTCTCCTTGTTGAAATCTTCCTGAAGATCTACATGTGCCTTGGCCATGTTGCCATAGGCTGTCTCGAGCCTGCTAACAGAAGCTGCCAACTTCTCCTGCGACTCTGCTTGCTTTTTCTGATTGTCCAGGTAGGTCTTCATTTCTTCCCTGGTAAAATATTCTGGCATAGGCTAGGAGTGTGAGGGCCCACTAGGGAGCTGTGACATTAACTCACGGATGGAGAAAAGCTGTGAGTTCAACATCTGAAATGGTCCCTCGGGTAAGGCTGCCTGTGAGGAAGACTCTAGTCTGACAGCAGTGGTGACTTTCATGTTTTTGCTCTTTACTGCACTAACCTCACCCGTTACTCTCAACGGATGAAAGGATTTGTTGGCCGGTAACCACTGATCGGTGCTACGCACCTCAACCTCTGCCCGCCGGCACAACTCTGTCATCAGTGAAGGGAACATCAAGCCAGGGCTGTCGTCTAGCAAATACTCTTTCAACTCCTAAAGGATATAATGACCAACACTCACATGAATGCCGTCTAGTATGCATGTAATCACCAAGCCTCTGCCATATGAAACATCCGAAACATTTTCACAGGGTGATTCTCCATTGCAGATGATGTAGAGCCACATTTTTTGCCTCAGCTATGAAGTCGATAGACTTCAAATCCCTTCTCTTACTTTCCCACTTTTCTCTCATGCCGGCTGGATAAAGTTTAGAAACTAGCCAATCTCTATTTGAGCAATGATCTTTTTCTCGTACCGGTTCAAGTGGATGGTCAGGTTGCCCTAGCATATCGTTGCTTTGTTCAATTAAGCTTAAAGTACCTAAAAAATAAAAACCAAGTTAGTCGGGAAGTATTATCGTGTTAAGAAATTCAAAACAATGCAATTAGGCCAAAGAATCAAGCTAAACGGGCTTCGGAAGCTCCAGTTGCAAAGCTACTATTTTTGCACAAATTGCACTGTTACCGCACCTGCGGAAAAAGCCTTGTAGGTGAGGTTCCACTTGTGCAGAAATTCTATCGTATCTACGAAATGTGACTGTTGGCCAAATCTTGCACCTGTAGAATATACATCGCAGGTGCGAAGCCACATCTGCGGCATTATACTCACTTCTACAAAAGGTGATATGTGGCCAAAACTCGCACCTACGGACAAGTCATCGCATGTGCGAGCCCACTTCTGCGGTGACATGTCCGCTTCTGCGGTGTTCATCAGGGGTTTCAAACAAACCTAGAAACTGCCGAATCAATTAATTCCAAACATGATTTTGGCATATAATTTATACTTAAGACTTCTAAATTAGTGAATTATATGATTACACAACTTGATTAAACCTGATTTTAAGGTCAATGGCTAAAGTATTTCTCTTAGACAATTCGTCGAACACATGACAAACAAAGAGAAGTTATGATTCTTTAAACAAATTTGGTACTCAGATTTCCTCCAAATGTTTTTCAATAACAACAAAACACATGGCTACACTCAACCAATTTCCTCACCCCTAATATTAAAATTAATCATAATGAAAAGGGGAATTAGGGGATACAGCCATGGAGAAGAGATGAAGAAAATAATAGTAGAAGAGAGGAGTAGCAGAGAGAACTGAAAAATCATACCTGTGAGAGATGTGAGGGCAGTAGACTGCATGAGCAGTGGAGATGAATGTGAGAGATGAGAGGGCATTTTGAGTTTTGGGTAAAACTTAGAGTGTTACCTGTAGGAGATACACAGTAGGGCTTTTTTCTTTAAACTCACCCGGCACGTCGCTTCTACAGGTATTTTGCCGCTTTTGCATACCCGCTTTTGCGGTTAAGTAATCACTTCTACGAAGAGACCACACTGGCAGCTCCAAACATGCTTCTGCGTGGCCGCTTTTGCACCTAATCTGTCGCTTCTGCGATAGATCCGCATATGCAACTCACAACACGCTTCTGTGTGGCCGCTCCTGCGTGAATATTTTGGCAGAAGCGGTTTTACTATATTTCATAATTCCATAACTGGGCAGCCACTGCTTCGGCTCATTCCAACACTTCAACCTTCTTAATTAAACTCCAAAAATCTGTATCTTCGCAGATTAGTCAAAAATAATATACTAAGCTATTCAAAAAAGAAAATTTCAAAAACGACTAATAATTTTGAAAATGATGGGTTGCCTCCCACCAAACGCCACATTTACCATCGTAGCATGACGTGAATCAACTTAACCACTTTTCTCGCCACTTGGACAATATATATTGGACACCTAACTTGGAATCAAGCTTGTGACCATGAGCGACGGGAGTGGTAAGTAGATGATCAAGCCAAACTTTAATTTCTTCATTTTTCATTTCTTGGCTTTCATGTGAGGAATGTCATTTTACCTTCTTGAACTTTCAAATTATAAAATATATGGCCTTTGTCTTTCCTCTTCGCAATCTCTCACTGATTCGTGTAGTTTAATTCCCATATCACCACACAAATCCAATGTTGAGAAATGCTTGGAATATGACATCAAGCTTCAAAATTTCAATTCTTTCCGGATTTTGACATCCTATTAGTCCCCCGAACTAGAGTCAAATTCAACCATATTTTCAATTACACATCGGTGTAAAATTCCATATTTTTCGTGGCATCACTAATAAGCATGGAGTCGGTTGGCGGATGCTCAATTCTTGATTTCTCAAAATAAATCTCACTTTCTTCCTCGAAGTTGGACTTTTCTTGACCTCTTTCCACTCTCTCAAATCATATTTTTATTTGAACTTCCAAAGTGCGGATATTCTCATAATTTTGAATCAAAACTTATTTCAATCCCTCGAGTGCCAAGTTGTGCTTCTCCTCATTTTCAAGAATGGCCTCCAACATGAGCATCATCCTCTCATTTTGAGCATTTGAGAGTTCTTATTGGTTTTGATCAAGTGCCAAAGAAGGATTTTCAGCTTCAACCTCTAAAGAAGGTTCTTTGCTATCATTCACTTCCGAGGCTTTTCGGACCTCTAAAGCTTCAAGCCTTTCTCCCATTTGTGAGTTCAACCTTTTAAGCGCCAAATCATTTTGGAGACTATTCCTCTTTGTTTCCTCCTTCAAGTAGGCATTCCAACATGAGCTTGAACTCTCCATTTTGACCATGCTCAATTTCTTCCACTTCCATATCCCTATACTTGTTATCACAAAAAGTAGAATCATCATAACGGGGGTTCGGGGAAGGGAAGGACAAATAAACAATTATTCCAATGACCATTTTGATCATCACAATTATCACAAATACTCCACTCATGGGTTTGAGATTGTGCGCACAATCTGCCCACGGGAGAATTTAAATAATTTTGCCATGAGTGTGGTCCTCCACAACAAGGACAAGGGCCATCAAAGTATGAACAACTACCATCTGACCAATTTTCATTATATGATACCATTTTTCATAACTAAGAAAATAAATAAGAAACAATCAAGAAAACAACAAGAAAAATAGAGAAAGATGAGAAAATTAATTACACAAATATTCATAAGTTTGGACCAAAGCACGTACGCTTATTTCTCAAATAACCTAAATACGCCAAATTGTTCCCCGACAATGGTGCCAATTTTGATGACGTCCAAATCCACTACTAAAAAGTAAATGAACACGGTCGCATGCAGTATAATTTACCCAACTATGAGTCGGGATCGAATCCCACAGAAAACAATATGTAGGCGATTAGGTATATAAGAGAATTATCACTTATTATGCTAAGCCAAACACTTAGAAAGGTTTTAGAAAATATTTATAACTAATTGCGAAAATGTAAACTAACCTAGAAAGAAAGTAAAATGATCAATGGCTTCAGGCATGGATGCATTGGGAATTACACTTAAGGATCCAATATATTTTACGATTTTACACATATGAGCGAGTTTATGATAATTAGCCTCGGGTAATAATAATTCTATATTAGATTCTTCTGAAAACTAACAAGACTTCTTAATTGAATTATCCCTAAAACAATTAAGAGATTAAGGACATCTGAATAAGACTACAAGTAGTTCAATCCTATCTAGGTAGAATCTATACAATGAGGGTTAACGCCTCAAGTTTATGTTAATTAATCTTTCCCAACCCCGAATTAGTTTTTCCAAAATTAATTCAAAGTGAATGGGTGAGTCCTAGTGTTAGATAATCCCTTTGGAAATATTTAATAACAAGAATAATTAAAGAAATAATAACTCACTTCATAATAAATAAAAATTGTTCAATACACAAGCACAACATGGTATTTAATCCACACTTTAAATATGAATATTCCTATAAATAAGATTTAAATACTGAAAAAAAATACTACACACTTAGATATTCAATACAAAGCAAGTAAATGAAGAATTGAACATAAATGGGTAAGAAATTCTCAACCAAAAGCTCCAAATCTTCAAGACCCAAGTGTGTGTGCAAGAACCCTAGCTCCAAAAACTGACAAAAGCTGCCCAAGAGGCCAAAGATCTGTTTTCAATCAGCTAGGTCGTGTATTTGTGGGTTTTGAATGAATAAAATGTGAAATGACATAAGTGTTCAGGTCTGAAGCCTGTTGACTGCACCTGCGGAAGAATCCTCGCAGGTGCGGTTCCGCAGATACGAGTAACCGTTCACAGAAGCGGATTCTTTTTGTAGAATTTAATCTTCCGCAGAAGCGACCATATCGCCACAAAAGAGGCTTCGCAAATGCGGACCCCCAAGCGCAGAAGCGCGACCATAGAAGCGTTTTGTGAATCGCATATGCGAGACCACAAAGGCAGATAAATCTGCGCAGATGCGATTTCACTGGAAGTTTTGCACTTCTTTCAATCTTTTTGCATGATTCCTCTTTATTTAATTTTAATTCCCTTCGAGACTTCATTTACCTAGAAATCTGGAAATGCACATCACAAATCACCTCATTTTATAATTAAAGGACACAAAGACTAAAGAAAAGAGACTAGAATAAGTTGTACAATCATCACTCATCAGTGGCCATTTTGGATTAGCAGGTTTGAAAGTTGAGGTCAAAGAACATAGATTAAGTAAGGTGCAGTAAGGAGGTCAGCCAGTCAATGAGGCTACATAGGAGACTAAGCGGGAGATGCTGAGCATATATCCATGCCTATTTGAGACTCCGGGTATGATTCTAGACTCATTCGAGAACGAACGTTGGTTTAAGAGGGGGAGAATATAACGACCCGACCGATCATTTTGAATGATATAGCCCCCTTCCCCCATTTATTGTCTATTATGTATTTGTTAGTTATTATGTAACTTGCCGGGGTGGTTGGTTTAGTTTCGGGAATGTTTCGGAATAAGTTGGGACGCTTAGTCCCAAGGTTGAAAGCCTAAGTTGAAAGAGTTAAACCTTATGTTAACTTATGTGTAAATGGCTCCGGAATGGAGTTTTGATGGTTCTGATAGCTCCGTAGAGTGATTTCGGACTTAGGAGTGTGTCCAAATTTTGATTTGGATGTCCGTAGTCGATTTTGGCTTGAATTGGCAAAAGTTGAAAAAATAGAAGTTTGGAGAGTTGAGAAGTTTGACAGAGAGTTGACTTTGTGGTTACCAGGCTCGGATTTTGGTTATGGAAGTTGGATTAGGTCTGTTGTGTCATTTACGAGTTGTGTGCAAAATTTGAGGTCAATCGGAGTTTATTTGATATGTTTCGGCATTGATTGTAGAAGTTGGAATTCATTAGTTTTCATTAGGCTTGAATTGGGGTGTGATTCACGTTTTTGATGTTGTTTGATGTGATTTGAGGCCTCGACCACACCTGCAAAGGGATTTCGGATGGTTATCGGATTGGAATTTGTACTTCGGAAGTTGCTAAAGTTGAGGGTTTTATGATGTGACCGCACCTGCAAAGGGATTGGTCGCAGGTGAGAGCTCACAGGAGCGAGCCAGGGGTCACAGGAGCGGGTTGGAAGGAGCTGGGCAGTGGTCGCAGGTGCAAGAGATCTTTCACATTTGCGAGCCCGCTGATGCGACAAGGCTCCGCATGTGCAGAGATCAGCAGGCATTGCTGGCTTCGCAGAAGTAGACGTTTGGGCGCAGAAGTGCTTCCGCAAATGCGGATCTTGGAGCGCAAGTGCGGATTTGCGAGGGCTTAAGTGAATTCCACAGGTGTGGAGTTTTCACCAAAAAAGTTGTTCCGTAGATGCTGATTTTTGGCCCGCAGAAGCGAGATACCTGGGCAGCGTATATAGTCGAAGGGTTCCGAGATTTTATTCATTTTTAGACTTTCGGAACTCGAATTAAGGTAATGTTTGAAGGGGATTTCACTAGATTTAAATAGGTAAGTCACTTTTGATCATTGTTATTCATTAATATTGAATACCCATTGAATTTCCCACCTAATTTATGTATTTTTAAGGTAGAATTTTGGGAGTTTTGGGCTAGGTATTGAAGAGTAAGAATTTGGGATTTGATGGCGATTTGGTGTCGGATTTGAGTAATTTTGGTATGGATGGACTCGTGGTTGAATAGGTGTTCGGAATTTGCTAATTTTATTGGATACCGAGATGTGGGTCCGGGGTTGACATTTAAAGTTGACTTTTTAACTTTTGTTTAAGAACTTAGCTTTATCATTTGGAATTGATTCCTATAGCTTGTGTTGATTGTATCGACTTTTGTTTAAGAACATTTCTTTATCATATGGAATTGATTCCTGCCAGCAGTGAGCACATGTACCGTATAGTGCTGAGTGACTAAGTGTGATGAGCGAGAATTGAGACAGTCACATTGAGTACTCTGAGAGTGTGAGTACGTGAGTTATTCATCGTGTTGCATCACATGTGACATGCACTGATAGGTAGATATAGATATGTAATATTCCTCATATCAGTCATACTTCGCATATTTTATCTATATTGATCTTAACAGTTAAACCTGGAAGCATGTCTATATCCCTATATTATGTACCAAAAGATTATGAGATTCTCTCAGATATTATTGTCATATTTCCTGTCATTTCTGTACTGTTAAACTGTGTATTTGGACTGTATTTGTTGAGCTCGTCACTGGTTTCAGCTCAAGGTTAGTCTTGTTACTTAATGAGTACATTGGGTCGGTTGTACTCATACTACACTTTGCACTCCATGTGCAGATCTAGGTACTTCCGGGCACGGAGGTTGCTAGTGTTGGAGTTATTTAGTTTGGAGACTATAGAGGTAGCCGCCTGGGCGTCCGCAGACGTTGAATCTCCTCCTATTTTTTCTTATAGTTTTATTTATACTGTTCTACCTTTCTAGACAATATTTCAGCAGTCAGACCATGTTATTGGGTAGATGCTCATGTACTCAGTGACACCCGTATTTTGGGGGATATTATATTGAGTCGTGGTATTCTTATCAGTATTTATGAGATTTTACTCTTGAACTTACATTACTATGTTTCAAAATTTAAAGATGCGTGTTTTATTGTGATTGTCGGGTTGCTTAGTACTGCGATAGATGCCATCACGACATGTGAGATTTAGGTCGTGACAGTCTATAGTACAATCCTCATATGTTGTGCATGCTCCTCCTGGATAGGAGAGTGCACCAGTATATCATCAATGAATACTATGACAAACGAATCAAGATATGGCTGGAATACATTGTTCATCAAATGCATGACTGCTGCTAAGGCATTGGTCAGCCCAAAAGACATCACAAGGAACTCATAGTGACCATAGCGGGTCCTGAATGTGGACTTCGGAATATCAGAGTCTCGAATCTTCAGCTGGTGATACCCAGACCTCAAATCAATCTTAGAGAACACTCTATAATCCTTGTCCTTGTCCTTAATTGTAACTTTGTTAAACTGCCTATAATCAATGCACATCCTCATAGTATCATTCTTCTTATTCACAAACAGAATCGGTGCACCCCAAGATGACACACTATGCCTAAGGAACCCCTTATCGAGAAGCACCTGAAGTTGCTCTTGCAATTCCTTTAACTCTGCTAATGCCATACGATATAGATAAATAAAAATGGGATGAGTGTCCGACACCAAGTCAATACCAAAATCAATGTCCCTGTCGGGTGGCATACCTGACAGGCCTGCAGCAAACACATCCGGAAAGTCTCTCACTACCATAACTTACTCAATAGTAGGAGTATCAGCACCAACATCACTCTCAATGGTTAGGTATGCAAGATAACCCTTCCCAACCATCCGCTGGGCCTTTAAATATGAGATCACCCTACTGGGAACATAGTCCAGAGAACCTCTCCTCTCAATCCTAGGCAGTTCCGGCATTGCCAACGTCACGGTCTTAGCATGATAATCCAGAATAGCATATGATGACAACCAATCCATGCCTAGAATCACGTCAAAATCAACCATACTAAGAAGTAACAGATCAAATCTCGTCTCTAAGCCCTCAATCGTCAACACACACGACTGATATACGCGGTCCACAACAATAGAATCACCCACTGACATAGACACATGAACAGGTGTAACTAAAGAATCACGGAGTATATCCAAATAACAAAAAAAATACGATGATACATATGAATAAGTGAAAACAGGGTCAAATAATATGGAAGCATCCCCGTGCATACTAAAACAATACCTGTGATCACTGCGTTTGAAGCAATGCGGTAAAAGCATATCATCGAGTGTGACCACCACTTGATCAGCCTCCCCCTCTAAGGCGACCTCTGGCTGCTTGAGCCCCACCCCGAGCTGGTTGATCGGGTGGTGAAGTAACTAGTGCGGAAGTCATAGCCTGACCCCTTTACTAAACAAGACCTCCCAAAAAGTGGGGATAATACCTCCACATATGTCCAAACTCTCCACACTCAAAGCAATTCTGATTTATCAATGACGGAAGGAACTGAACCGGACCCCGATAACCAAAATAACTACTAGAAGGACCTGGTACAGAAGAACCCTGAACTGTGCATGGGATGAAATCTGAGCTGTGAGGGCACTGAGGGATGACTGACCTGGACAAGCACTGCATGAACCATGGCTAGCTGATGCACCATGATGAACGAGATGAGCCATCTGAGTGGGCCGAAAAGGGCTACCCCTGTTGTGGTGTGAATGTCCTCTAGATGAGGCACTATTGAAACCACCCTAACCACGAGGCCTCTTGGCCTCCCTCTCCTCACGCTCCTAGCTACGAACCTGCTCTAGGTATCTAACAATATCAACCACCTTGTCAAACCTCGCACCTGACTCAATCTCCAGAGTTATGAAGAAGCGCATTCCATAGTTGAGGCCATCAATGAACCTCTTAATCCTCTCCCTCTCATTGGAAACTAACCATACTACATAACGAGCCAACTCTGAAAATCTGATCTCATACTTGGTAGCTGACATACCCTTCTAGCATAGCTTCTCAAACTGCCTACACAACTCCTCTTTGCGAGTCTGTGGAACAAACTTCTCTATGACGAGAACTGAGAACTCATATCATGTAAGAGGTGCAGTGCCGACTGGCCTGATCAACTCATAGGCCTCCCACAATCTAAAGGCTACCCCACATAGCTAAAAAGTAGTAAATGAGACTCCACTAGTCTCCAAAATACCCGCCATGCTAAGGATCCGTTGCCACCTCTCTAAGAAATCCTAAGCATCCATTGACTCAACCCCACTGAACTCAAGAGGTTTGAGCCTCCCAAACCACTCTAGCCTCTTCTTCTCCTTGTCACTCATAGGTGGACATACCTGGGCCTGAGCAGCTACAACCGGCTGGACTAGTAGTACATACGGTGTCTGAAGTCCCTAAACTACCTGCTCTGGAGTACGGGCGGCGGGAGTCTGAGCACCTCCTCCGACCTAGGAAGTGGATGGTGTAGCCGGAACTGAAACTGCCCGAGCAAGGCTAGTGCATACAGTCAATATCTGGGCCAAAGCCTCCTGAAGGCCTGAAATCATAATGGGCACAGTTGGTGCCTGAGCTGGTCCCTGAGATGGACCTACCGGCTCAACCTCATCTTGTATCTTCTCCTCGGCTAGAGCAACTGGTGGCTCCACAAGTGCTGCTCTAGCGGAAATACAAGTCGCACCTCAGCCCCGGCCTCTGGCAACCCTAGTTGGTGGTACTGGTGATCGTCCGCCCAATCCAATCGCATGTGTCCTCACCATCCGTGAGAGAATAGAATAATAGAAATTTAGTTTCTAGATTCAACAAATCCGCCCGACAAGAGTACAAGAAAGTAATGTTTCCTAATAGTTCGGTAGCCTTTCGAAGATAAGCACAGATGTCTCTGTACCGATCCACAAGACTCTACTAAACCTTCTCATGACTCGGGATACCTAAGTATCCTTGTGCTCTTATACCAACTTGTCAAGATCCAAAATCCCAACCTGTCGTGATGGTGCCTAACACATTACTAGGCAAACCGACAATCACATAATAACTGCGCATTTGGATTAAGAACATAATTTAATAAGTTCAACAGTGAAAAATCTCATAAATAACTGATAAGAACAACTGCAACTCAACTACAACAATACCAAAATCTTGATGTCACAGATTACATGAGTTACTAATATCAACATAGTCTAAAACTCTAGTACAACTATCTGAAAAAAATAGAACAATACTTAAATAAAATGAAAGGAAGGAGAGTCAAGGTTTGCGGGCGTCATGGCAGCTACCTCAAGATCTCCGAACAGGAACTATCACAACTCTAGCAACCACCGAGTCCAGATGTACCTGGATCTACACACGAAGTTTAGAGTGTACTATGAGTACAACCGATCCAATATACTATATAAGTAATAAGACTAACCTTGGGCTGAAAGCTGTGACGAGCTCAGAAAGAAACATTCCGAATCAAAATAATAATAACATAGATATACCAAGACAATGACAGTATTAACTCAGAGAACTCCCATATTCAACTCGTACACATTATAGCAATTTAGGCATGCTTTCACATTAAACAATTTAAGCTCGACACTAATAAAATATGTCAAGTACAACTAGCATAAGGAATGTTACATATCTATGACTACATGTCAAATATGCATGTCAAATGTAATGCATCACAGTGATAATCTCAGGTACACATACTCTCAGAGTACTCAATCTATCTGTCTCAAACTCCCACTCATCACATAAAATCACTCAACATTATACGGGTGTCTACGCTCATTACTGGTATGTCAGACTCTAGAGGGACAGATCCTGCCCAAGCACTAATATAAAGCCAATATGGCCTACTACGGCATGCAGCCTAATCCAATAATACAAATAAGCCTATAAGGCCTACTGTGGTGTGCAGCCCGATCTCCAATATCACTCATAATCCGGCTCTCAGGCTCCAACTAAACCATCAATCTCTCTAGTCTCATGGGCTCACAAATCTCATACCACTCAGCCCAAACAATGATAACATGATGTAACATCGAATGATAACAGAGACTGAGATATGATATGCAAATGAATATGACTAAGTACATAATTGCAACTTAAGCAAATAACTCAATATTAGAAATGACCTCATTGGGTCCCAACAGAATAAGTACATAGCCTAAACATGATTTCTAACATGAATCACAACTCAATTACTCTAAAACGTAAAATATACACGGATAAAACAAGACTAGATAACTACACAGTACCACAGAATCAACCAAGTCATAATCACCACGGTGCACGCCCAGACGCCCGTCACCTAGCATGTGCGTCACCTCAACACCAACCATTTAACACGTATTTCAGGTATTCATACCCTCAGTACCAAGTTTAGAAGAGTTACTTACCTCAAAGTGTGCAATTCAATTCTCCAACGAACCTTATCACGCAAATCGGCCCATGAATAACTCGATTCTAGTCATAAATCACTTAATATAATCAATACAAGCTATAGGAATCGATTCCATACGATAAAGCTATGTTCTTTAACCAAATTCAAAAAGTCAACCCAAAAATGTCAACCCCAAGCCCACATCTCGGAACCCAAAAAAATATACAAAATCCGAACACACATTCAATAACAAGTCCAACCATACCAAAACCATCCAATTCCGACCTCAAATCGAACCTCAAATCCCCAAATCTTACTCTCCAATACATAGGTCAAAATCTCCAAATTCTAACTTAGATTCATGAGAAATAGGTGAAATAATCAATGGGTATTCAATATTCATGGACAAAAGTGATCAAAAATAACTTACCTCTTCAATCTAGGTGAAAACCTCTCCAAATATTGCCTTAGTCCGCACTCAAAAATTCTCAAAATGAGAGAAGAACTCAAACCCTCGATTTTTAAAACAAAGCCAGTATTTTCGCTTCTGCGAACTCTCTAGAAGCATATATGGCTCCGCTTCTGCGGAGTTTCATAAAACTTCAAACCAGCCACAACTGCCGCAAAAAATCCCTCTTCTGCGGGTCCACTTCTACGGTCCAAGCCCCGCACCTGCAGGAGCGCACCCGCGAAAGATGTCTGCTTCTGCTATCCCTGAGTCCCCGACCAAAATCCACATCCACGGAGGCTTCATCGCATCTACGAGCTCGCAACTGTGAAAATATCCTTGCACCTGCGACCACTGCCCAACTCACTTAGGACTACCCCTGCGACCCCATGACCGCTTTTGAGGCTCCACACTTATGGCCAAAATCTCGCAGGTGCAGTTGCACCATAACTGAAGCATAACAGATTTCCTTAAGTCCCAAACTCAATCCAAAATCAATTTGATTCTCACCTAGTCACCCAGGAATCCATACGAACATACCAATATATCATAAAATGAGATACGAACTTGGTCGAAGCCTTAAATCGCACCAAAAAACAAGAAAAATACGAATCACACCCCAGTTTAAGCCTATTGAAATTAATGGATTTCCAACTTCTACATTCGATGCCGAAACCTATCAAACCAACTCCGATTGACCTAAAATTTTACACACATATAATAAATGACACAACAGACCTATTTCAACTACCGTAACCAAAATCTAAGCCCGGTATCAATAAAGTCAACTCTCGGTCAAACTTCTCAACTTTCCAAACCTTCGTCAATTCAAGCCAAAACGACCTACGGACCCCCAAATCAATATCCGAAAATAATCATAATTCCAAAATCACCATACGAAACTATTAGAACCATCAAAACTCTATTTCAGAGTAGTTTACTCATAAGTCAACATCTTGTCAACACTTTTAACTTAAACTTCCAACCTTGGGACTAAGTGTCCCAATTCGTTTCAAAACATCCCCGAAACCAAACCAACCACCCCGGCAAGTCACGTAACCACCCAATGAATATAAAATAATCAATAAATGGGGAAACATGGCTACAATACTCAAAATGACCGGCCGGGTCGTTATATCCAAGCTTCAACTAGTACTATAATGCTCTAATATATTTAAAATGCTCAAACGCCATCAACAAGATGATATCTACATTTATGATTTCACATATATCATTAACGCAACAATACTAATTAAACTAACTAAGTTCCTAGCACTTAGGTCCAACTTTACAACTTTCACAAAAACCCTTATTTCACCATTTGAAGGTCAATTATTGAATGTTAACTCTAAGTTATACATCAAATGTGTTATGTAATTAAGTTGTTCCATTAGAAATTCAAAACGACGCCGCTCAAATAAACCCAACACTATTCATCTTCCTTACCAACAAGCTTTTCAATGTCAAAGCTATGGCTCAATTATTCCATTCTTTCAACTATTTTTTTCAACTCATAAGTAATATTAAAACACTCATTGATACTCCATAAATAAGTTTCGAGTAGTGGGAATTACCTTTGGAAGCAAACCCTAGAAAACCCCTCTTTTGGTGTTCTTGGTTGATTTGATGAAATCTAGCAAACCCAAGGATGTTGCAATGTTAATACTAGTGTTGCTCAACATTAATTAGCATAAAACATGGATAGAAATTTACCTTGGAGTGTATGGAATGCCCATGGCCGAGAACCTCGCTCTCTCTAGATTCCCAAAACGTTCAAAATCTTCTCTAGGCTACATGACCCACGTAGCCTATATGGGCCACGCATCTTGGCCATGTAGGGCTTCAGTGATTTTTCTAATCTTCTTTATTCAATTTTCCAAAGTTATTTCCTTAGATACTTAACTTAGGGACCTCCGGCCCTCATGACCATCATTCTAAGTATTGTGATGATCCTGATACGCATATGCCAACCCGCACATACTTTGATGTCTCGCTAATTATCCTCTTAAGCTCAAATTAGGCTTAATCTTGTTAGAACTTTTTTTGAAATTTTATAATCTCCCCCACTTAGAAACACTCGTCCTCGAATGTCTAGCTAAAGTGGTAATCAAGTTCAAATATCCAATCATAACCTTTCTAGACCTTTGCACCAAGTAGCATCTTATTACTCATCATTTTGACTAACTCTCCAAATTTTCAAAAATTTGACAGAGTCTCCTTTATAAATAGCACCATCTGAAAAAATCCACCTGCCAGCTAACCACACGTGTACGATATATAAAGCACATCAGCCTTATACAGCTCGCATTTAACACAATGCACCTCTATATACCAAAAAAAATGTTTAATATAATAAACCAAACATCAATGATTACAATGCAAGTCTCAAAAGGAAATATAAGGCATATTTGTACACTATTCAAGCCTAAGCTCCATTTACTTAGAAATAAATAAGGATATCATTTCTTCATATCATCCTATGTTTCCCATGTTGCTTCTTCAACAACTTGACTTCGCCATAACACCTTAACCTATGCTATCTCTTTTGCCCTCAACTTTTGGACTTGTCTATCAGGTATAGCAATAGAAATCTCCTGATAAGTTAGTAGTTCATTTTTCTTAATGGTTTGCGGTGAAATGACATGTGAGGGATCTCTTAGACACTTCCAGCATTACAATAATAAGGTATACACCCTGAGATAGGTCCAGCCACCATAGGTAATACGCGAATCAACTATATCAATAATGTACCGAATCTCAACTCATAAGAAAGATTAACAATTTACTCACTTGCTTCACGGAATAAGCATGATACACATCGAACTAAAAGAAAATTCTAAGAAATAATCATACTTGCTGTCATGACCAAGTGAGGGCATCGGATTTTCACATCCCCCATCGACCCTCCAAGTGGCCTACTCGACATCATGATTACGCCATAATACTTTCACTGAATTTATGACTATAGATCTCAACCAACAAACTTGCACCACATGAGTCTCAACCAACCCTTCCTCGTAAATCAGACCATCATAATCCATATCCAAACATGCTAGCAAGAATAGAAAATAGCATTACCTCTAAGGTTATCTCATGTACAGTAGAAATCACACGTGCCTCATCGTCCCTATACTCTAGTAGTTAGGCAATTATAAGATCAAATACACTAAAGGTAGTTTCGGTAGCAAAGTAAACTCACGTGCACTCCTCACTAACAATTCTTCGAGAAAGCATGCACTTTCATCTGGGCCTTACAACACCTTTTATTAACAATTCCCTTTTATGGATATTATATCATATTTCTCAAACCAATGTTCTTGGTGAAGTCCGTCCGAATAACCGCTTTACATATGAGATGTCATATATTTATTTTCATCCGTACGCCTTTTGTATTTCTTTTAGAACTAAAGTTTTATCATAACTCATAAAGTAACATTGCATAACTTGTCCTCCATTCTCAAACCTTTTGACTAAATTCATACTTAGGAGTTTTCCTGTATGGGTAAGGATCCCATTTACTAACTTTTCTCGCAACAAAGATTTCAAAATCATGCCATTCCTCTATACAGATCTTATTTCATGAAGTCATCCATCCATCCGAGACTCGAGCGACTTAAAGTCATCTGCATCCATCTATAACATTGCTTTATTCCAACAAAAATTAAGCATGGTATCAGTCTTACCTTGTTCTCCAATATTATGTAGTTTATCTACTCACCTTTATGGTGGTCGCAGCTGGATGCCTTCAATCCCCAACTTGCTAATTGTCATAGCTAATATGCCCTCTTCGTAGAAAATATTCATTCCTTAATATTACTAAGTTTGTGACACACATTAGTCATCGATTTTTGAACATCGACGTTTGTGGTTCCATTCGCTAGGAAACTCTTATCATCAGAATATCACCACTACCCGTAGGCCTTCGATACTTGGCCTTCAACATGACCCCGATAGTATTTTCACCTCTTATGGATTATCACTCCCTTCCAACATATTGAGTTCACTTGGGAATCATGTCCTTATGTACATAGCCCCTTTCTTGTTTAGGAATACACTTGGAAAGATCTTTCTTTATTTCATCCCATGCTATGTTTGTGTAATAACATTTTTATTTTTTTAAACTGGTATTCAAGTACTCAAGTTGATTCATACCCAAACCAAACTTCTAGGACTCATTCGAACCATTAGTTTGTTCATTGACAACTTATCTGAATAATGATGATTTATCTCTTTAACTTCCACAATAAAAATATTGTATCTCTTTCATTTACATCAAGCTCGCAGCCCTAGTACAACCTCCTTTATTGCTCTTATACTTTGCCTACTCTTGGAATATATTTAATAAATTTAACTTGTCTTTTTCCTTATTGTAGGTAAGATCTCTCCTTTACCACCCATCACCTTAAGGTGAAATTATATATCCGACTCTCCCCCACTTAAGAGTGAGTCCATTCTCAATCTTCTACTCTTTTTCAATAGACATTACAAAGTCTTTATACCACAAGTACATTTTTTCGGGCATACCCCTACTACCCATGAAATTAACATGTATTTACACAATGAGAAACTCCATATCTTATAAGATACCCTTAGTCTCTTTAGGAAGCATGAGACATCAATATCATATCTTTGAAACATTCACAATTCGTTGACTTTCAAAAAGTATTATTACTGTTCTCCAGCTCTTTAGACTTAAATCGTTCATGTAATATTTTACAACTCATCAAGAGTATTAACCTAACCTCGTACTTCATTCAACACATTCAACCCCTTTACAATATATGAGTTTTAATCAATCCACACTCAACAGCTTCATTGGCACATTTAAAGAGTTTTGGAGTATATTCTCGAAACTTTACCTTCCACACATTTATCAACATCAAAATGAGACATACCTCGTCTATACAAGTTTTATAGTATCCTTTCATGATGACTTATCCTCTAGAAAATTTATGTTACTCCTTTAACCTCTAAGGTAATGCATTTTGTACACTTTATACCTTGGCATGTCTTCTACTTATCCATTCAAGTATCTTTACATTATTTCCATACATATCCACATTTGTTATTAATAATTAATGCCATTCATATTGCCTTGATCACTCATAAATGCGCTTTGATACTCTAGACATGTAATTGCTTCATGTGACATGATAATCACTACAACATGTCATACTAAGTGTCTATCTGTCCCATATCAACTTTCTACTTGTCTTTCACAACTGGTAGATAATATATTATATTTCTGTCCTTTTCCTCTAGCAGTCCCAATTATATACTTGGGTCATACCCTCTCAAGATGCGGTTATTCTTTTCAGTAGCACAAACTTTCTGCGATTCTCAATGCATCACGACAACGGTCATCGAGATTCCCGTCTTATCTTCCTTCAAGCAGTCATTAGCTCTTGGGAAAAAAATTATGATCTTTTATTGCATCATTCCGTTTGAATCCATTTTATTTCATTCCTTATCTTTTCCCTTATATTCATATGAAGATCCAGCAATTTTTTTTAACAACTCCTCCAGTATCTAGTGTCATTATTTAAATTGTAAGCATTATGCTCAGCACTCTACTTCATAAACCTCGTCGGAATTATGACACAAATAGATAATTTTCTCCTTGCTTCAAACTTTAACGTACGATCAAGAGTGAGAAGAAAGGAATGAGACAATCCTACAATGTTCATATAGCCTTCCTGATATGGGTATGGTGCATAACATACTAATAAGGAAAACTCCACTAGACACGATTACATAGACTTCCTAGGACTCGAAATAGAACCTAGTGCTCTGATACCAAGTTTGTCATGATCCAAAACTACGTGACCGGCACTCGATATACTGTAATGATCCGGCCAGTCGTTTTAAAAGTTGTAGCCCTGTTTCCCTATTTACTACTCATTCTGCACTTTATAACTGATATATGACTTGTCATAGTAATTGGTTTAGGTCCGGTGAGGTTTTGGAATGAATTGGAACACTTAGTTCTATGTTTTAAAGCTTAAGTGCAAATAGTGACCAGATATTGACTTGTGTGTAAATGACACCGGAATAGAATTTTGATAATTCCAACAGCTCCGTACGGTGATTTTGGACTTAGGAGCGTGTTCAGAATTTTATTTGAAAGTTTGATTGTGGAGTTGACTTTTTGATATTAGGATCGGAATCCAGTTCTGAAAATTTTCATAGCTCTGTTATGTCATTATGACTGGTGTGAAAAATTTAAGGTCAATCGGACTTGATTTGATAGGTTTCCACATCGAATGTAGAAGTTGAAAATTCTTAAGTTTCATTAAGCTTGAATTGGGGTGTGATTTGTGATTTTAGTGTTGTTTGATATGATTTGAGGTTTCAAATAAGCTCGTATGATATTTTAGGACTTGTTGGTGTATTTGGTTGAGTTCCCGAGGGCCTCGGGTGAGTTTCGGATGGTTAACGGATCAAAAGTTGAACTTAAACACCTGCTGCAAAAGCTGCTGCAATATTTTCTGCTGGAAATTCGGGGGCAGAAATCGAAGGCCTAGGATCTAGGCCGAGGGTCGAAGGCCAAAGACTGAGGACTAGGATCGAAGGCCAAAGATCGAGGCCCAGGATCGGAGTCCGAGGATCGAGGCCCAGGATTGAAGGCCCAGGATCGAGGCCCAGGATTGAAGGCCCAGGATCGAAAGCCGAGGATCGAGGATGAGGATCGAGGGTCGAGGGCCGACGGCAGCCTGGACAGAACTGAAAGTTATAAAGCACGGGACTTCGTCCCATTTTCCATTTTTTACAAATTAGAGCTTGGGGAGCGGCAATTTTTGAGAGATTTTAAGAGAAAACATTGGGGTAAGTGTTCTTAACTCAATTATGGTTAGATTACCTGAATTCATCATTTGTTTTCACCATTTAATTAATGTTTTGAGATTGAAATTTGGAAATTTTTTTGAAATCTTATAGAAATGAATTTTTGAGATTTCGGTGTCGATTCAGAGTCGAATTTGAGTGAAACTGGTATGGTTGGACTCGTAATTGAATGGGTTGTCGGATTTTGTGAGTTTCGCCGGATTGCGAGACATGAATTTTGAGTTAAATTTGGATTTTATTGAAAAATGTAGTATTTTCTTATGAGATTAATTCCAATAATTTTTGTTGACTCTATCGAATTATTTTGGCTAGATTTGAGCCATTCAAAGTTGGATAATCGAGGAAAGGGCCTACTAGTGGATTAAATTGGAGTAAGTTAAGGTAAGTGACTTGTCTAACTTTGTGTGAGAAATATTTCCCCTAGGATTGGTATTGATGTGATAATTCTAATATGTTAAAAGTCGTGTACACGAGGTGACGAGTGTGTACACGAGCTAAATATGAAAAACTCTGATTTTTAAATTGTGAATATCTCTGTCACATATTAATTAAATTATTTTATTTGATTATATTCATCATCATTGATCTATATTATATTCCTAAATTTGCCTGACATTTTTCCTACTAATTGTTTTTACCTGTTTGGTCGAAACTTTGCTTTCTTTTATTCTGTGCATTATTTGAAGGTTGAATTTCCTTAAATTAAATATTATTAAAAAATAAAGTCTTTTACATTTAATAATTGGATGTTAAGTCAAGATGTTAAATTTATGGAAATATTATTTTTGCTGAATATTTTGTAAAGATTTTTGTATTCATTGTGATTGAGCTGTGAACTCCGTATTGGGAAAATAATAGATATTATTTTGCTGAATATTTGGTGAAGACTTTTGTATTTACTGTAATTGAGACGTGAGCTCCTTATTGTGGAAATATATTCTGGTTGTTGATTTATTTTGGCAAGTTAAAATATTTGGGCACTTGAGGTACAAATTGTGATATATTGTGATATTGATACGCATGCGGTGGTATAAGGTTTGGGTGTTGAAATGCATGCGGTGAGATAAGGGTGGCTTGATACGCGTGGCTAGTAGGGAAACTACTAGAAGTCATGCGGTGTGATAAGGGTGGCTAAAACGCGGGATGTTATTTCGGAAAAAATATTTTCTTTTAAATTAAATGTAAAGGCTCCCGCGGTGATATAAGAAAATGAGATATTGTGAATTTATTTATGATTTGGGACTACGAGGCAGTACCTCGGGAGTGCCCTTGTTGATATTGATATATGGCCACAGTTACCTTTGATTATTATTGTGATTTTCTTAAAGTTGAAAAGAATTCTGTTTTGTTTCCACGAGGTATTATTTGCCATTATTTTGCATAGTTAATTTGTAAAATACTACTTACTTGATTCATTTCCATTGTCATTTCATTTTTATTATATTGTTAAACAATTCACCTTGTCTTTTATTATTCCAGTAGTGCCTCACCTGACCTCATTACTACTCTACCGAGGTTAGGCTTGCCACTTACTGGCTACCGCTGTGGTGTACTCATACTACGCTTCTGCACATCCTTTTGTGCAGATCCAGGTACATCTTATCAGACCAAGCATCAGTAATCTAGCTGTACGAGGAGACTTCAAGGTATATCTGCCAGCGTCCGCAGACTCCGGAGTCCCCTTCTATCTTATTATGTTGTCTTCCTTATTTGCTTTAGAGTCTTATGTATAGAGGCATAGATAATAAATTCTTAGAAGCTTGTGACTTATTTCTACCATGTTTTGGGAGTTATAATTATGTGAGTTGCAAATTTATTTATTTCATATTTCTATGGTTATTCTGCATTGATAGGCTTAACTAGTTTTAAAGACTAGGTGCCATCACGACATCCTACGGAGGAAAATTTAGGGTCGTGACAATTTGGTATCAGAGCTCTAGGTTCATATGTGTTATGAGTCACAAGAAGGTTTAGTAGAGTCTTGCGGATCGGTACGGAGACGTCTGTACTTATCTTCGGGAGGCTATGGAACTGTTAGGAAAATATTCACTTCTTTGATTCTTTATCGTGCGCACTGTTGACTTCAAAGTTCTAAACCACTGTCTTTCTATTCTCTCACATATGGTAATGACACTCACAACTGGATTCGATGATCAGACACTCGCGCCCCCTGTTGGAGCCGCAAGAGGCCGGGGCAGAGGCCGTGCCAGTGGCTGAGGAAGACCACGTGGTGCAGCCAGAGAACCCGCACGAGCTACTAGAGAGGAACCACCAGTAGCTCCAGTTAGAGAACAGGCACCTGAGATGCCTGTTACCACTCCTGCACTTGAGGAGACTCTTGACCAATTTTTGAGCATGTTTGGCACTCTAATTCCACTTGCTCCTGCCACATCTCAGGCCGGGGGAGGAGCACAGACTCTCGCCGCCCGTACCCCAGAGCCACGGGCCCAGGTTGACCATGCCCTAGAGGTTATACCAGTGCAGCCAGTTATTCTAGTTCGGCCCGAGGTTAGGGCATTAGTTTCAGAGGGGGAGCAGCTCAGGCTCGAGAGGTACAAAATGTATCACCCTCCTACATTCAGAGGATGCTCAGGGTTTTCTGGAGGAATGTCATTGTATCCTCCGTACTATGGATATTGTGGATTCCAGTGGAGTTTCTTTCACGACATTTCAGCTTAGAGGAGCAGCCTACCAGTGGTGGCGGGCATATGAGTTAGATAGTCCGGCTGAGGCAGCTTCACTTACTTGGACTCAATTTTCAGATATGTTTTTAAGGGAATATGTTCCTCAGATTCTTAGAGATGCATGGCACGCAGAGTTTGAGCAGTTGCGCCATGGTTCTATGATCGTGTCGGAATATGCGGTCCGATTCAGTGATTTGGCTAGGCATACACCAGCCTTAGTTGCTACTATTCAAGAGTGGATTTGCTGATTTATTGAGGGGCTCCACCCTAGTATCAGATTCAGTATGGCCTGAGAACTGGAGATGGACATCACATATCAACAGGTGGTGTCAATTGCTAGGAGATTGGAGGGTATGCGGACTCGGGAGAGAGAAGAGAGGGAAACTAAGAGACCCCAAGATTCTGGCACATATAATAATTCTTGTGCCCCAACTGCAGCCCGTCATGGTAGAGGTTATGTAAGTCATCCTATTCATTCAGCACTTCCGGCTTCGAGTGGTATTCCAGCTACTCCCAGACCTCAAGTTCCATATTATGCACCGCTAGTGTCTTCCGTGCCTCCTGTACGAGGTGCCTTCAGCGGGCAGTCTAGTCGATCAAGCCCGAGCCATTCCCAGTAACCACGTCCTCCAAGGGCTTATTTTGAGTGTGGTGACACTCGTCATACAATGAGGGATTGCCCCAGAATTAGGAGGGGTGCACCTCCACAGATTTCTCAGGCCCCACCTATTCCACAGGGCCCTTAGGCTTCTCGGGCCATGATTACTGCACAAGTTTCTACTCCACCTGCACAGCCAGCTAGAGGTGGAGGTTGGACAAGTAGAGGTCGCCCTAGAAGGGGAGGCCATGCTAGATATTATGCCCTACCTGCTAGGACAGAGGTCGTTGCATCCGATTCGGTTATCACAGGTATTATTCCGGTCTGTCATAGAGATGCATTAGTCTTGTTTGATCCAGGCTCCATTTATTCTTATGTGTCATCTTATTTTGCCCCGTATTTGGGCGTATCCCGTGATTCTTTGAGTTCTTCTGTTTATGTATCTACGCCCGTGGGTGAATCTATTATTGTGGACTGTGTGTATCAGTCGTGTTTAATTATTATCAGTGCTTTTGAGACCAGAGCTGATTTATTATTGCTCAGTATGGTGGATTTCGATATTATTTTGGGCATGGACTGGTTGTCGCCCTATCACGCTATCCTTGATTTTTATGCCAAGACGGTGACGTTGGCTATGCCAGGTATACCGCGGCTAGAGTGGAGAGGTACCTTGGATCATGTTCCTAGAAGAGTTGTTTTATTTCTTAAAGCTCAACGAATGGTTGAGAAGGGGTGTGATGCGTATCGGACCTATGTGAGAGATGTTAGTATTGATACTCCTACCGTGGAGTCAGTTCCTATAGTAAGGGAGTTTCCTGATATATTTCCAGCGGATCTTCCGGGTATGCCACCCGACAGGGATATTGACTTTGGCATTGATTTGTTACCTGGCACTCGGCCCATTTCAATTCTACTATATCGTATGGCCCCAGCAGAGTTGAAAGAATTAAAAAAACAATTACAGGAGTTTCTTGATAAGGGTTTCATTCAGCCCAGTGTATCGCCTTGGGGTGCTCCTATCTTATTTGTGAAGAAGAAGGATGATTCCATTTGGATGTGTATTGATTACCACCAGCTGAACAAGGTTACAATGGAGAACAGGTATCCATTGCCACGTATTGATGACCTATTTGATCAGCTTCAGGGTGCCAGGGTATTCTCTAAAATTGACTTGCATTCAGGCTATCATCAGTTGAAGATTCGGGAGCCAGATATCCCGAAGACTGCTTCTAGGACTCGATATGGTCATTATGAGTTTCTTGTAATGTCATTTGGGCTGACAAACGCCCCAACAGAATTTATGCATTTGATGAACAGTGTATTTCAACCCTATATTGACTCATTCATCATTGTATTTATTGATGACATTCTGGTGTATTCCCGGAGTCAGGAGGATCATGAACAGCACTTGAGAACTGTGGTTCAGACCTTGAGAGAAAAGAAGTTATATGCAAAATTTTCAAAGTCTGAATTGTGGCTTGATTCAGTGGGATTTTTGGGTCATATAGTTTTATGTAAAGGGATCAAGGTGGATCCGAAGAAGATTGAAGCAGTGTAGAGTTGGTCCGGACTGTCCTCAACTACGGAGATCCGGAGTTTTCTTGGTATGGTAAGGTATTATTGCCGATTTGTAGAGGTTTTCTCTTCTATTACTGCACCTATGACCAAATTGACCCGGAAGGGTGCTCCGTTCAGGTGGACCGAGGAATGTGAGGAGAGCTTCCAAAAGCTAAAGACAGCTTTGACTACAGCCCCAGTATTGGTATTACCTACAGGTTCAGGGTCTTATACTATGTATTACGATGCGTTGCATATTGGTCTTGGTGTAGTGTTGATGCAAGATGGTAGGGTGATTGTCTACCTGTCCAGACAGTTAAAGGTACATGAGAAGAATTATCTGGTCCACGACCTTGAGTTAGCAGCTAATGTTCATGCCTTGAAGATTTGGCAGCATTATTTGTACGGTGTCCATTATGAGGTCTACAGTGATCACCAGAGTCTACAACATATGTTTAAACAGAAGGATATTAATTTTTGGCAGCGAAGATGGTTGGAATTGCTTAAGGATTATGATATCACCATTATCTATCATCCAGGGAAGGCCAATGTAGTGGCCGATCCCTTGAGTCATAAGGCGGAGAGTTACTTAGCGGTAGCAGAGAGGCCTTTAGCCTTGGATGTTCAGGCTTTGGCCAACCAGTTTGTTAGATTGGATGTAAGCCGAGTTTTGGCTTGTGTGATTTCTCAGTCTTCTCTTTATGATCGTATCAGAGAGCGTCAGTTTAATGACCCCCATTTGCTTGTCCTTAAGGATACAGTTCAGCACGGTGACGGTGTATTGGAGATGATGGTGTATTACAGATGCAGGGCGAGCTATATGTACCCAATGTAGATGGTTTCCGTGAGTTGATTCTACAGGAGGCTCACATTCACAGTACTCCATTCATCCGGGTGTTACAAAGATGTATCAGGACTTGAGACAGCACTACTGGTGGAGGCAGATGAAGAAAGACATAGTGGAACATATAGCTCGGTGCCTAAATTTCCAGCAGGTGAAGTATGAGCATCAACAACTGGGTCGATTACTTCAGAAGTTAGAGATTCCAGAATGGAAATGGGAGCAGATCACTATGGATTTCGTTGTTGGGCTCCCACGGACTCAGAGGAAGTTCGATGCAGTTTGCGTTATTGTGGTATGGTTGACCAAGTTAGCCTATTTCATTCCTGTAGTTACTACTTACTTGTCGGAATAGCTAGCTCAAGTCTATATTCGCGAGATTATCAGACTCCATGGCGTACCGGTATCTATCATCTCTAACCGGGGTACGCAGTTTACATCACGGTTCTGGAGTGCTGTTCAGCAAGAGTTGGGTACTCGTGTAGAGTTGAGTACAGCATTTCACCCTTAGATAGATGGACAGTCCGAATGCACTATCCAGATACTGGAGGATATGCTTCATGCGTGTGTGATAGATTTTGGGGGGGCTTAGGATTAGTTCTTGCCACTTGCGGAGTTTGCTTACAACAACAGCTACCGGTTGAGTATTCAGATGGCTACGTATGAGGCCTTGTATGGTAGGCGGTGCCGGTCTCTAGTGGGTTGGTTCGAACCGTGCAAGGCTAGGATATTGGGTACAAATTTGGTTCAAGATGCCTTGGAAAAGGTTAAATTGATTCAGGATCGACTTCGTACAGCCCAATCTAGATAGAAGAGTTATACGGATCGAAAGGTTCATGATGTTGCATTCATGGTTGGTGAGCGGGTCTTGCTCCGGGTTTCGCCTATGAAGGGTGTGATGAGGTTCGGGAAGAAGGGCAAGTTGAGCCCTAGGTATATTGGGCCTTTTTGAGATTCTTGAGAGAGTTGGAGAGGTGGCTTACAGACTTGCACTACCACCTAGTCTCTCTACAGTTCATCCGATATTCCATGTTTCAATGCTCCGGAAGTATCACGGCGATCTGTCTCATGTGTTAGACTTCAGTTCAGTTCAGTTGGACAAGGATCTATCTTATGTTGATGAACCGGTGGTTGTTTTGGACAGGCAGGTTCGAAAGCTGAGGTCAAAGAACATTGCTTCCATGAAGGTGCAATGGAAAGGCCAGCCAGAAGGAGAAGCTATTTGGGAGACTGAGCGGGAGTTGCAGAGAAAATATCCACACCTATTTAAGACTCCAGGTATAATTCTAAACCCATTCGAGGACGAACGTTTGTTTAAGAGGGGGAGGATGTAACGACCCGTCTAGTCATTTTAAAAGTTATAGCCTTGTTTCCCTATTTACTGCTCCTTCTATACTTTATAACTGATATATGACTTGCCGGAGTAATTGGTTTAGGTCTGGTGAGGTTTTGGAATGAATTGGAACACTTAGTTCCATGTTTTAAAGCTTAAGTTCAAATAGTGACCGGATGTCAACTTGTGTGTAAACGATCCCGGAATAGAATTTTGATGATTCCAACAGTTCCGTATGGTGATTTTGGACTTAAGAGCGTGTCCGGATTTTATTTGGAAGTTCGTAGATAAATTAGGCTTGAAATGGCTAAAATAGGAATTTAAGTTTTGAAGTTTGACCGGGGAGTTGACTCTTTGATATCGGGATCGGAATCCAGTTCTGAAAATTTTTATAGCTCCGTTATGTCATTTATCACTGGTGTGCAAAATTTGAGGTCAATCGGGCTTGATTTGAAAGGTTTCGACATCGAATGTAGAAGTTGGAAATTCTTAAGTTGCATTAAGCTTGAATTAGGGGTGTGATTTATGATTTTAGTATTGTTTGATGTGATTTGAAGTTTCAAATACGTTCGTATGATGTTTTAGGACTTGTTGGTGTATTTGGTTGAGGTCCTGAGGGCCTCAACTGAGTTTCGGATGGTTAACGGATCAAAAGTTGGACTTAAACAGCTGCTGCAAAAGCTGCTGCAATATTTTATGCTGGATATTTGGAGGCAGAAATCAAAGGCCGAAGACCGAGGCCTAGGATCGAGGCTGAGGGTCGAAAGTCGAAGACCGAGGCCTAGGATCAAAGGCCGAAGATCGAGTCCCAGGATCGAGGCTGAGGATCGAAGGCCAAGGATCGAAGGCCCAGGATCGAAGGACCAGGATCGAGGCCCAGGATCGATGGTTGAGGATCGAGGGCAGATTGCCGAGGGCAGCCTGGACAGAACTGAAAGTTATAAAGCAGGGGGCTTCGTCCCATTTTCCATTTTTGACAAATTGGAGCTTTGGGAGAGGCGATTTTTGGGAGATTTTCAAAGAAAACATCGGGGTAAGTGTTCTTAACTCAATTATGGTTAGATTACCCGAATCAATTATTTGTTTTCACCATTTAATTAGTGTTTTGAGATTGAAATTTGGGAAAATTTTATAAATCTCATAGAAATAAATTTTTGAGATTTCGGTGTCTATTCAGAGTCGAATTTGAGTGAAACTAGTATGGTTGGACTCGTAATTGAATGAGTTATCGGATTTTGTGCGTTTCACCGGATTCCGGGACGTGGACCCCACAAGCGATATTTGAGTTAAATTCGGATTTTATTGAAAAATGTAGTATTTTCTTATGAAATTAATTCCTATAATTTTTGTTGACTATCGAATTATTTTGGCTAAATTCGAGCCATTCAAAGTTGGATAATCGAGGAAAAGGCCTACTAGTGAATTACATTAGAGCAAGTCGAGGTAAGTGACTTGTCTAACTTTGTGTGGGGGAAAATTCTCCCTAGGATTGGCATTGATGTGATAATTCTAATATGTTGAAAGTCGTGTACACGAGATGACGAGTGTGTACACGAGCTAAATGTGAAAAACTCTGATATTTAAATTGTGAATATCTCTGTCACACATTAATTAAATTATTTTATCCAATTATATTCATCATCATTGATCTATATTATATTCCTAAATTTGCCTGACATTTTTCCTACTAATTATTTTTACCTGTTTGGTCGAAATTTTGCTTTATTTTATTCTGTGCATTATTTGAAGGTTGAATTTCCTTAAATTAAATATTATTAAAAATGAAGTATTTTACATTTAATACTGGGATGTTAAGTCAAGATGTTAAATTTGTGGAAATATTATTTTTGCTGAATATTTTGTGATGATTTTTGTATTCATTGTGATTGAGTCGTAAGCTCCGTATTGTGGAAATAATGGATATTATTTTGCTGAATATTTGGTGAAGACTTTTGTATTTACTGTGATTGAGTCGTGAGCTCCTTATTGTGGAAAAATATTCTAGTTGTTGATTTATTTTGGCAAGTTAAAATATTTAGGCACTTGAGGTGCAAATTGGGATATAGTGTGATATTGATACGCATGTGGTGGTATAAGGTTTGGGTGTTGAAATGCATGCGGTGAGATAAGGGTGGCTTGATATGCGTGGCTAGTAGAGGAACTACTCGAAGTCATGCGGTCTGATAAGGGTGGCTAAAACGCGGGATGTTATTTCGGAAAAAATATTTTCTTTTAAATTAAATGTCAAGGCTCCCGTGGTGATATAAGAAAATGAGATATTGTGAATTTATTTATGATTTGGGACTACGAGGCGGTACCTCGGGAGTGCCCTTGTTGATATTGATTTATGGCCACAGTTACCTTTGATTATTGTTGTAATTTTCTTAAAGTTGAAAAGAATTCTGTTTTGTTTTCACGAGGTATTATTTGCCATTATTTTGCGTAGTTAATTTGTGACATACTACTTACTTGATTCATTTCCATTGTCATTTTATTTTTATTATATTGTTAAACATTTCACCTTGTCTTTTATTATTCCAGTAGGGCCTGACCTGACCTCGTCACTACTCTATCGAGGTTAGACTTGCCACTTACTGACTACCGCTGTGGTGTACTCATACTACGCTTCTGTACATACTTTTGTGCAGATCTAGGTATATTTTATCAGACCAAGCATCAGTAATCTAGCTGTACGAGGAGACTTCGAGGTATATCTGCCAGCGTCCGCAGACTCCGGAGTCCCCATCTATCTTATTATGTTGTCTTTCTTATTTGCTTTAGACTCTGATGTATAGAGACATAGAGAATAAATTCTTAAAAGCTTGTGATTTATTTCTACCGGGTTTTGGAAGTTATAATTATGTGAGTTGCAAATTTATTTATTTCATATTTCTATTGTTATTCCGCATTGATAGGCTTACCTAGTCTTAGATACTAGGTGTCATCACGACATCCTACGGAGGGAAATTTGGGTTCGTGACACACACTATCCAACCCGGACAAACAAAATCGTACAATAATGCCCATATACAGTCAGACCTCTCTATAACAACATCCCTATATAACAACACTTCACTATAAAAGCCATGCTTTTCCGGAACTAATTTTCATGTTATGTTATAATATACGTTCTATATAACAACACTTCGCTATAACATCCAAAAATATTCGGAAAAAACGAGGTTGTTATAAAGAGGTTTGACTGTATATGCAAAATAAATACATGCGGAAGCCTTTTTGAAAACATAATAATTTTAAATGATTAAAACCATACATGAAATAAAATCTTTAAATCCATCATTTTTCAATAATTGAAAAATACAAAGTAAAAATAATGTTTCTTTCATGCAAGCCATATGAATAACTCTCGATCACAACTCCAAAAGAATAATAATTGTCTATGGAATTTTTAAGATACAAGTATGAAATAAAAACTTGTGAAACACCCACCCAAAAGTAAGTAAGATCAACATGAAGGCTACCACGGAATAGAAGTGGTGCCTTGCTATATGCCTCGGAAAGAGAGTCCTCCTAGCCATATCCGCTCATCATGTATCACGTCTCATCCTGAAAACATGTAAAGTGAGTGGGACCCTGGGGAGGAGCCCCTGAGGTCTGAGTAGACCACGTACTCAATAAGTGTCATAGAATCTCTCTAACTCAAGTTCCTGGGACAAGGCTATACAAAAATAATGCAACCAACATTTGATATAGAATGAAAACAATTACATCAATTCATGCTCTTTATCATTTTAAATGAAACGAATAGAAAAATGTAAATTATGATAAAACCTTTTAAAACATTTATTTCAATCTGTGATCCTAATAAGAATTATGTAAAACTATTTTAACTTTATTAAGTCATTGAAATCACTTTCGGCTCTTTAGGCCTAAACATAATAAAATTATCTTTTACCTATTTATCGGGAGTGCTATACCAACACCGACATAATAAACAATCACTAGGTGATCGACCTAGCAACAAGTATTTGACCGTACTTGCCTGGGCAGCTTCTTGTAGTGTCGTACGAGTCAACTTAACCTCATTACTTTAAGTAATGATTATTTGCCCTCACAATGGGGGTTTTTATCCCACAAACCTCGGCTTAGACTTAGAATGTGTCCCTACACCGGTACGTGTATATCCATGGTAAAGAAATCAACATTCGAACCAATCTCATTGGTCTCCACAATTAACTCCCAAAATATTTGATATTTCAAAAATAGATTCATAGCATATTAGCCTCAAAGGATCTATTTTTATCAAATCGTTGCTCATAGCCAAACTAAACCATTTGAATAAAAACAATCAAATATATGATCTTCTTCATGTTAGCCTTTAGCAATTTAACATCCATCCTTAAAAGAAACAACGAGTGATATCCATTAATCAAATTTCAAAAGAATTACTTTTCATAAAAATACATCTTTAGCACTCGAATATTTTATATTCTTTCCAATACACAAGTTTGAATAAAACTTACAACATCTTCCTCAAGCATCATTTGACATCAAATCTTTAGAAATGAGATTTTTCAATTATAAAATAACAAGACTTTCTTTATGCAACACAACTCAAAATAGGCAAGCCGATAACCTCAATAAAACACTATAATCTTTTAAGTTTGAAACTTTAATAGAAAATCCCATAAATACTGATATAAATACACTCCCAAAACCTGGTGCGACTAAGTACATGAGCATCTAAATAATAACATAGTCTGACTGATAAAACACTGTCTGAAAATATAGAACAATACAAATAACTGAAAGGATAAAGATTTAAGCGGTCGCCAAGCAGCTACCTCGACAGTCTCCAACAGATAAAACTCTAAAATCTAGCAGCCCCCTCCGAAAGTACCTGTATCTGCACACAAAGTGCAGAGAATAGTATGAGTACAACCGACCCCATGTACTGCATAAGTAACAAGACTAACCTTTGGGTTGAAAGTAGTGACGAGCTCAATAGGTACAGTCCAATATAGAAATAACAGTACAAAAATATAGGCATGTTCTCAAGTTCAACAGATAAGCCCAATACAAGTAAAATAGATAAATTTTGCATGATATGAGGAATATGACATCTCTATATCTACATGCCAAAATACATGTTGTATGTCATGTACCACAATGGAAACCTAATGTACGCACGCTCTCAAAATACTCAATCACTCAGTACTATATATGGCCAATTCAGCCTAGGGAAGATCCATCCCCAAATATATATCATTGACAGTCATTCAGTACTGTATAAGGCCAATCCAGCCCAGGAAACTCTATCCCAAATATAAATAAATAAGGCAACTTCATGCCTAGGAAAATCCATCCTGAATTTAAACAAATAAGGCAACTCCATGCCCAATAACTCCATCCAAAATATAAAGAAATAAGGCAACTCCATGCCCAGGGAAGTCCATCCCAAATATAAAGAAATTGCACTCACTGTGGGGAGTGCAGACTTCGGAGGGGATCCTTCAGCCCAAGCGCGATAATAAATAAATAAATAAAATTATATTGCGGTGTGCAGCCCGATCCCATAAATATCACTCGAAATTTCCAGTTTCTCAGGCTCACAATGACATGAAACCCATCCTAACATGATGATATGATGTATTAATGAATGACAATAGAGACTGAGATATGATATACAAATGATGAATGTGATTGAGTACAAAATTATAATTTAAACAAATAATTCAACATGAACACGACCCCCATGGGTCCCAAAATATCGGCATGTAGCTAAACATGATCTTTAATACGAGTCTCAGCTCGATTTCTCTAAAATGTTGAGGATATGTGGATAATGACATGATTCTTTGATTATGCAACTCCACGGAATTTATTTAAATCATAATTTCTATGGTGCACGCCCACACGTCCGTCACCTAGCATGTGTGTCACCGCCAAACAAATCATATAACACGAAATTCAGGAATTTATACCCTCAGAACCAAGTTTAGAAGTGTTACTTATCTCAAACTGTGCAAATTCTTTATTCCAATATGCCTTTTCCTCGCGATTCGCCCTCCGAACGCCTCGAATCTATTCACAAATAATTCGATACAATCAACACAAATTATAGGAATCAATTCCATATGAAAATACTAAATTTTCCAACAAAAATCCGAAATTCAACTCAAAAAGTATCAGTAGGGCCCACGTCTCAGAACTCGACAAAAGTTATAAAATATAAATGCCCATTCAACCACGAGTCGAACCATACCAAATTTACCAAATTCCAATATCAACTCGACTTTCAAATCCTCAACTCTTATTTTCGAATCCCTAGGCCTAAATCCTCGAATTTCACCTCAAAAACACGTAATCTAGTCGAAATACTCAATGATATTTCAATATTATTGACTAACAATGATATCAAGTGACTTACCTCAAGATTCCCTGTGAATTCTCTCTAAAACATTGCCCAAATTGTGTTTGAAATTTCCCAAAATGAGAAACTCTCAGACCCCTCTGTCTTATACACTGTCCAGTGTTTTCGCACCTGCGACCCAATTGGTCGCATCTGCGATCTCGCATGTGCGAGAATTTCATTCGCTTATGCGGACTCGCTTCTGTGAAGCAACCTGGCCCCCCTCATTTTTGCTTCTGTGGTCGAATCTTCACAAGTGCGACGCCTCTTCTGCGGACCACCCGTTCGCACCTGCAACCACTGCCTAACTAGCCCATGTCCGCTTCTACGCTTGCCAAGCTCGCTTTTGCGCTTGCCAAGCTCGCTTCTGCGAGCTCGCACTTGCGAGAAAGGTTCTGCAAGTGCGATTGCCCCAGAAGGCAAGATTTTCTAGCTGTGTTCTAAGTCCAATTTTTGATCTGTTAACCATCCGAAACTCACCCGAGGCTCCTGGGACCTCAACCAAATACACTAACCAGTCCAAAAATGTCATATGAAATTATTTGAGGCCTTAAATCACATCAAACAACGCTAAAAATACGAATCCAACTTCCACATTTGATGCCGAAACCTATCAAATCAACTCTGATTGAGTTCAAATTTTGCAGTTCAAGCCTAATGAAAACTGACGAATTCCAACTTCCACATTTGATGCCAAAACCTATCAAATCAAGTCTGATTGAGTTCAAATTTTGCACACAAGTCATAAATGACATAACGGACCTATAAAAATTTTCAGAACTGGATTCTGACCCCGATATCAATAAAGTCAACTCCCGATCAAACTTTCAAACCTTTTATTTCCTAATTTTGCCATTTCAAGCCAAAATCAACTATAGACTTTCAAATTTTCAATTCAAGCCTAATGAAAACTAACGAATTATAACTTTCACATTTGATGCTGAAACCTATTAAATCAAGTCCGATTGAGTTCAAATTTTGCACACAAGTCATAAATAACATAACGGACCTATAAAAATTTTCAGAACTGGATTCCGACCCCGATATCAATAAAGTCAACTCCCGATCAAACTTCCAAACCTTTTATTTCCTAATTTCGCCATTTCAAGCCAAAATCAACTACGGACTTCCAAATAATTATCCGGATACACTCCTAAGTCTAAAATAATCATAAAGAGCTATTGAAATCATCAAAACTTTATTTCGGGATCGTTTACATATATTTCATTATCCGGTCAATTATTTCACTTAAGCTTTAAATATTAGAACTAAGTGTCCCAATTCATTCTGAAACCTCCCCAACAAGTCACATAATTATAATTGAATACATGATAAGCAGTAAATGGGGGAATGAGGTTGTAATACTCAAAACGACCGATCGGGTTGTTTCAGTCGCTCAAATAAACCCAACACTATTCATCTTCCTTACCAACAAGCTTTTCAATGTAAAAGCTAGGGCTCAATTATTCCATTCTTTCATCTACTTTTTCAACTCATAAGTAATATTAAAACAATCATTGATACTCCATAAATAAGTTTCGAGTAGTGGGAATTACCTTTGGAAGCAAACCCTAGAAAACCCCTCTTTTGGTGTTCTTGGTTGATTTGATGAAATCTAGCAAACCCAAGAATGTTGCAATGTTAATACTAGTGTTGCTCAATATTAATTAGCATAAAACATGGATAGAAATGTACCTTGGAGTGTATGGAATGCCCATGGCCGAGAACCTCGCTCTCTCTAAAACCCCAAAACCTTCAAAATCTTATTTCTTTTCTCTCTTCCTGAAACTCCCTTTATTTCTAGAACATGGGTATGTGTGGATGGCATGTGTGGGCCACGCATCCTGGCCACATAGCCTGCGTGGACCATGTAAGTTGGCCACACAGCTGGAGGTCTTCTTCTCTTCTTCATCCCTTCTTTTGGAATAGGCCATGCAGCCTGCGTGGGGCACGCATTTTGGCCACGCAGTGCTTCGGTGATTTTTCTAATCTTCTTTATTCAATTTTTCAAAGTTATTTACTTAGATACATAACTTAGGGACTTCCGGCCCTCATGACCTTCATGTCCAAGTATTGTGATGATCCCGATAACCTTATGTGGGCCCGCACATACTGCGAAGTCTCGCTAATTATTCTATTAAGCTCGAATTAGGCTTAATTTTGTTAGAAATATTTTTGGGGCTTTGCAATATGCATATTTTACTAATTAAATATTAAAAAAATTAATATATTATTAATAAATCTATAACTAAATGTACTAAGAGTTAATTCCAAGGCACACATTTTAAAGCTATTAAAAAATAAATTATTTCAAAATTGGTTAAAAAGTTTTGTAAATTTAGCTTATTTTGTAGATTCCATTCTCTTACTCGCGATACAACGTTTGAATTGGCAAAGATTTATGTTCAAACTTTCAGCAAAAGGATATCTGATAGCTTCCCCTTGAAGGCAATCTATATGCATAACAGTTGAATCTTCTATATAAATATATTTTGGCATTTGTCCATTGAAAAAAATATCATGTGTAAATCTTTGCATCTTCCGTATTATGCAAGATGGAAACTTTGTTCAATGAAAATAAATTTGTGCTTATGTTTAGAACTATTATTAGTAATCTTAGAGTTTCTATATGACTTTTATAGAAGAGTAATTTACAAAAAAACGTTCTGCTATAAATATGGATGTTAGTGTTATAGGTGAAACGTTGCTATAAGAGGTCAAATATAACTTAAAAATCGATTTTGGGAAAACTTAAATTTTATAATGAATGACTGTTATATATGGGTGTTGTTACAGAGACATCTAATTGTATATATGCTGAAATGCCCATCAAGGTGTGTAATATTTGTTTTTAATTTTTTGTTGTTGATAATTTTGAAATTATGAAAGTAACTTGGTCTTTAAATGTAGCCAATAATTTCATATCTAGCCTGAAACCCCCATTAAATCTTTAAGTTTCCACCTGATTTTATTCTTATTTTGGTCAATTCCTAGATCACAAACCTAAAATTAATTAAGTTGACAGATCGAACAAGAAATCCTTATCTAACAGATTCTTGATTATGCAGTCTACATTTCCGTATGAGTTCTGTCGAAGATTTGTATTAATCAACTGCTAATTAAGTCATATTATTCTATTCTAGAAGGGTAGGGAATTATGCCAAGGAATACTGGAATAGTTCAACGAATTAATTAGCCAAACCAATAGTGTAGATACCAATTAAAAGTTAGTAATAAATAATTAAGGTCAATTATTTTTTTGGCTCTTTACAAATTTGTTTTTAGTTTTATGACCTTACCTCTTTTTTTTACACGTGGGAGATTTATTTTTACACATAAGAGATCTATCTTTTACACATAAGAGATCTAAAAATGTCATTTTCTTAAATTTAAAATTGTAAAGGGGTATGATGTACAAATATAATGGATATGGATGTAATCGTTAGGTTTAATGGAATTATTTATAATTATTTTTGTTTTATGATTTTTCAGTCAAAAAAAATCTTTCCGGATATGAAAATCTAAAGCTGTGGGTACAAAGATGGGGGATTTTAATTTTTAAGACACTTCAAAACTGATATCAATTTTTAAGACAGAAGTGTTAAGAATGGGATAAAAGAGACACTTTTGTGATTAGTGTTAATGACATAATTTTTAAAAACCCCCAAAGTT
Organism: Nicotiana tomentosiformis; assembly: GCF_000390325.3. Lineage (NCBI taxonomy): Eukaryota > Viridiplantae > Streptophyta > Magnoliopsida > Solanales > Solanaceae > Nicotiana > Nicotiana tomentosiformis. The sequence continues at coordinate 21,387,639 of NC_090819.1, forward strand.
TTCTTATTTACAAAAAAGTTTCCCTCCTCCTCCACCCCTATTCCTCCTCCCACTCCTCCCCTCCTCCTCCTCCTCCTCCTTCTCATCCTCATCCTCCTCCCGCCACTCCTCCTCCTTCCCTTGTTCCTCCATCTCGCAATGCTCCTTTCTATCCTCCTCTTGCTCATCCATCTCGCAATGCTCCTCTCTATCCCCCGCCACTCCTAATCCTCAAACATTTACGAAGATGTTTCAAATATCTAGAGAAATATTTCAAACATCTACTGAGATGTTTCAAAACATCTGCACAGATGTTTCACATATCTGTGAAAAAAAAAATCAAACATCAAAAAGACAAAAGCAGAAGAAATATCCCGAGGATGTTTCAAACATTCCGAGAGATGTTTCAAACATTAAGAGAGATTTTTGAAACATCTTTGAAACATCCAGGGAGATGTTTGAAACATCCCGGGGGATATTTTGCATAATATTTATTTATGGGAATGTCTCAAAATATTTCAAGGGTATTTTGAAAAATACTCATTTTGTAAAATTTCATACTTTTCTTTTTCTCTCGTATATTTTAAACCACTAGAAGAAAAGAAAAAGTGAAGAAGAAGATGAAAATGAGATGAAGAGGTAAAGAAGAAAAGAAGAAAATGAAGAAGAAGAAGATGACATAGACGAGCAGCAACGAAAGTTGAAGAGAAAGAAAAAAGTAAGGAACAAGAATGAGAGAAGGAGGAAAAAGAAAGAAAAAAGAAGGAAGAAGGAGAAGAAGAAGTAAAGAGGAGAAAGAAGAGGGAAATGAAAATTTGAAATAATTTGAATGAGTATGATTTTTAAAATATTTGAAAATTTTATTATTTATCCACAACTTTTATTATTTTTAATCTGACCCCCGATCCCTTTAATTACATATTTTTTGTTAAATTGTTACACAAGACTTCAAAAAATCTCTTTTACCTCAATCTTCCTACAAAGATGGGTTAGAGTTATTTTCCAATTCTACAAATTTTATATTTTATGGGGAGTTATGTATAAATATTTTTGGATGACGTCCTTTTTCTTATTTTAAGGGTTGTTTGGAGGTTATAATTTGGAGAATATCTAGTTACGGTTTTATTAGATTATGGAGGTTATATGTCCTATACTCCTATATACAAAAAGTGAAGGGGATGAACATCAACACCCAAAAGAAAATTTAAAATTGTCACGACTCGAAATTTCCCATCGACGAGGCCGGATGGCGCCTAACATTTCATTTGCTAGGCAAGCCAAAGTTAGAGAATCATTAAACCAATTTCTTATTGCCATTCAGTAATTAATAATAATTAACTAAGATGAAATATAATAAGTACGGAACATCATAAAACTGTATTAACTACTACCACCCGGATCTGGAGTCACAATTCACAAGCATTCTAGAATTTATTACAAGTAATAGGCGGAAAGAAATACAACTATCTGAATGAAAGAAAACAGTAGGGCATAAAAGATAGACGGGGACTTCAAGGTCTGTGAACGCCAACAGATCTACCTTGAGTCTCCAGACAGCGGACCAATAACAAAATCTCGATCAACCTGAGCCGGTATCAAAATTTGCACAGAAAGTGCAGAGTACAGTATCAGTACAACCGACCCCGTATACTGGTAAGTGTCGAGCCTAACCTCGATGAAGTAGTGACGAGGCTAAGGCAAGACACCTACAAATCAACCTGTACAATTTAACAGTATATATACAAATAACATAAATGAAGAACTCAACAGGAAATGTCGGGAGGGGAACATACTGAGGGGAATACAAGATAAAGAACTACAACAGAATGATCACCGGAGCAGTCAATATACCATGAATCAACAGGAATAGTGAATACAGTAAGGAAAAATGCACGGCATCACCCTTCGTGCTTTTACTCTCAATCTCACTATAAAATTAATAGAAACGGCACGATGTCACCCTTCGTGCATTAACTGTCACATCATGGCACGACATCACCCTTCGTGCATTAACACTCACCATATGGCACGGCATCACTCTTCGTGCATTAACACTCACATTATGGCACGACATGACCCTTCGTGCATTAACACTCACAATATGGCACGTCATCACCCTTCGTGCATTAACACTCACAATATGGCACGGCATTACCCTTTGTGCATTAACACTTTCCCTTACCATAATGCAATGCATAAATAATAACAGGGAGATAGAATAACAAGTACAAACCTTACTTCAACATTTGGTTCTATAATATCAATCTCAACTTTGAAATAAGAACTCAATTATCACCAGAAAATCCGTAAACATGATAAGAACGATAAATTGAACAACACTAGTATAACAAGTAGTAATTTGGCATAGGAAAGAGACAATATAAGAAAAACAGAGAAACATGAAAAACTGGTAAATTGGCGATGCATAAGTACTCGTCACCTCACATATACGCCACTCACATGGATTTCACTTAGCAAGTAATCTAAGATTCCTAATTCCCTCAAGTCAGGGTTAGACACAACACTTACCTCGCTCTAAAGGCCATTTAATTCTCAATCACAGCTTTTCCTTTGGAATTTACCTCCAAACCACTCGTATCTATTCAAAAATGACTCAATAATATCAAATATTGCTAAAGAAATCAATTATATTGCATAAATTAAATTTCTCAATTTTTCTTCAAAAAAAGTCAAAAAATCGACCCCGGGCCCGCTTGGTCCAACCTGAGGTTCGGACCAAAATTCATTTACCCATTCACCCCTGAGCCCGAATATATAATTGGTTTTTGAATCCGACCTCAAATTGAGGTCTAAATCTCTAAATTTTCGAAATTCCTAGTTTCTACCCTAATCCCTAATTCTACCATGAAAACTCTATATTTTAGGTTAATAATTCTAGAAATGTAATGGGTAATTGAAAGAAAATGGTTTAGAATCACTTACCAATAATTTGGGGAAGAAATGGCTCTTGAAAAATCGCTTCTCACCGTTTGGTTTTTGAGAAAAATGAATATTTGGCTAAAATCCCATTTTTGGATTCTTTTAAGTGTTGGGCGACAGTGTTCATCGCGTTCGCAAGAACACTGTCGCGTTCGCGAGACAGTGTTCGCGTTCGCATAGGCTACCCCCCCCCCCATGGCCTTCGCATTTGCGAGACATTGCTCGCGTTCGCAATGAAGGAACGATCGACTTTCCCCCAGGTGTGCCTAACACTACGCGTTTACGAGGAGCTGGCCGCGTTCGCGAAGGGTAACGCCCCCATCACTTCGCATTCGTGACCAAACCTTCGCGTTCGCGAAGAAGAAACCTTCAGCTGCCCATTTTACTATTCGCTTTCGCGAGAGTACCTTCGCGAACGCGAAGAAAGACATGCCAGAACACCTGCTACAGCAAAATACCAGATTTTCAAAGTCCAAAAAATCTCGTGCCCTATCCGAAACTCACCCGAGCCCTCGGGGCTCTAAACCAAACATGGACACAAGTCTAAAAACATCATACGAACTTGCTCGTGCGATCAAATCGCCAAAATAATACCTAAAACTACGAATTTAGCACCCAGTCAAATGAAATTCTTAAAAACACTTTAAAGTTTCTATTTTCTCAACTGAACGTCCGAATCACGTCAAATCAACTCCGTTTCTCACCAAATTTTACAGACAAGTCTTAAATATCATAATGAACCTGTACTGGACTCCAAAATCAGAATACGGACCCGGCACTAACAATGCCAAACACCAATCAATTCTTAACAATAATTAAATTTTCAGACTTTTAATTTTCATCGAAAATTCATAACCTGCGCTAGGGACCTCCAAATTCGATTCCGGGCATACGCCCAAGTCCCATAATTCGATATGGACCTACCGGGACCGTGAAAGAACGGATCCGGGCCCGTTTACCAAAAATATTGATCGAAATCAACTAAAATTAACTTTTAAGATAAAAATTCTTATTTTCATTAGTTTTTAACATAAAAGCTTTCCGGAAACATGCCCGGACTGTGCACGTAAATTGAGGAGGGTAAAAATGAGATTTCTTAAGGTTTAAGAGCGCATATTCGAGTTCTAAATTATAAGATGACCTTTTGGGTCATCACAAAAATATTCACTGGAGTTTAATCTTTGAAATTACAGTGTTGACCCCAGATCATAAACTTTTGTCAAGTGGGTAAAATTAAATATGCATTATCTCGTTTTTACATATATAAACTCTAACCTTCAAACGAATGGTAAAGTGTGAATCCTTGAGACAAAATAAGTGATGAAAGATTGCATGCAGGTGACCCCATGCTAATCCCACAAAATTTGATGTATTATATAGATAATTCACTTAATATCTATAAAAGTACTTGCTGGCCCCATGGTAAAAAATGGGTCAAAGGTACATTAGTGGGCCTTTTCTTCGTTTCTTTGTGGTCAACGGGTCAAGAGTGTCAATTTTTATACTCAGTTATTTTTTCTCCTCTCTTTTATTTGTTTTGCACGGTGGCAGCAGTGTATTATTTCTTTTTAGTTTTTTAATCCTAAATATCCAATATTCCCCCAAAATCCCAATCCCAATTCACGCCAAAACTCAAAAGTCAATTGCGTCTCCCTCTATCTCTCTCTCTTGATATTGTTCTAAACCTCAAATCAGCGTATCCTCTGTCTTCTCTCGATTTACATCGCTATAATCTTGCAATTCAAGAATGATATTTTAGAATCTCTAATACCAGTGATTCTTCAATCCTTATTTGCTCTCTTTCTCAAGGATCTTCCAAGTTTTTTGTACTCCTTAAGCAGGTATATTTTTTATTTCTTATTTTATTGTTAATCTCAGTTATTTTGTTTGCTTTCATCTTTATAATTTTTTTCTATTTTTCTCATTTGTTTGGTTCACTATTTATCTAGTTTTTGGAATCCTATTAACCAGTGTAATGCTTTATTTTGTGTCATTTGGGAGATTACATTGTGAAACTCGCTTCCAAAGTTCGGAACTTGGGCAGAGTCGCAGAGACATTCAGTTGATCAAGATAAACTATTATATTTTTTGGAGACAAATTTGTATGTTTTTATTTTATTTTATTGTAAGTTGGAAGGGGTGTGATTCCCTTACTATATTATAAATTTGTAAGTGTTCGTGATTCGTGATTCTCTTATATTTGAATGCGAAAGAGGTATGAGTATGTGATTCCCTTATTGAATAATGAATTCTAAAGGGGTGTGATTCTCCTTTTCGTAAATCCATTGTTATGATTAAGATTGATTTGAATTTATAAAATGGATATGGTCTAAGATTGAATAAATGTGAGTATTTAATTTTGTAGGAATACTTTTTTCGAGCATCAAAATGGATAGATACTTGATCAAGTTAAACAATGGCCAACTAAGTGCTAGTTCGTGTCAACAATCTGCTAATTCACAAGTAGTTTCAGAAGTTCAAAGAGAAGCAATTCCTTCCACTCCTTCAAATGTTAATAGTTTTCTTAGGTTGGGATCTCTTGAAATCGATCCTAAAGAAAGAATACCCATTTCTCAGTATCGTTCTATCATTCGAGATGAAGTGAGAAGATATTTTATTCAAAGAGGGCCTTGTCAATCGATTGGTCATGACTTCCCTAAAACTAAGTTTGGGAATAAATGCACCAATTCATTCCCGATTGGTTTAAAGGTTCATATTCTCAATAGTTGGAGTATAGCATAAAAGCAGATGCTACATTTTGTTGGTGTTTTATTTATTCAAGAATGAACTTGAAAGTCGTGGACATTCTGTGGATGTTTTTACAAAAGATGGCTTTAGGGGTTGGAACAAGGATTCAGAAAGATATAGAGCACATGTTGATGAACTAAATTGTAATGACTCAACCGGTCATTTTGACTTTTAGAATCCTGTTCCCCTAAATAAAATTCCTTGTATGTGCTTTTATTAATTTATGACTTGCGGGCATGGTTGATTAGAGATTTGGAAGTGTTCGGGTTAAAATCGGAACACTTGGTTCCTTAAGTTGGCCTTAAAATGCTAAGTTTGACTTCGGTCAATATTTTTAGAAAATAACCCCGGAATAGAATTTTGAAAATTCCAATAGCTCCGTATGTTGATTTTGGACTTAGGAGCATGTTCGAAATTTTAATTGGAAGTCTGTTGTTAAATTAGGCTTAAAATAGCTAAAATAGGAATTTAAGTTTGGAAGTTTGACCGAGGAGTTGACTTTTTGATATTAGAGTCGGAACCCAGTTCCAAAAATTTTCATAGCTCTATTATTTTAGTTATGACTTGTGTACTAAATTTGAGATCAATCGGACTTGATTTGATAGGTTTCGATATCGAATGTAGAAGTTGGAAATTTTAAGTTTCATTAAGCTTGAAATGGAGTATGCTCCGTGGTTTTAGCGTTGTTTGATGTGATTTGAGGTTTCGACTAAGTTTTTATGATGTTATAGGACTAGTTGGTGTATTTGGTTGAGATCCCGAGGGACTCGGGTGAGTTTTGGATGGCTAACGGATCATTTTTGGCCTTTGGGATATAGCTGATAGCTACTGGTATTTTTCTTCTGGTTTCCTTATACGCGATCGCATTGGTTCATCCATGATCGCGTAAGCTAATTTGGGGCAGAGGCAACTTTGTTCTATGCGATTGCATGAAATGGTTTGCGATCGCGTAGGCTTGTTTGGGGCAGTGATGATTCTGCGATCGCGTAGATATGGGAGTTTGTTATTCGCGAACGCGTGAAGAAGGTTGCGATCGCGTAGAGTAAGTGGAGCAGAAGTGGAGGTCACGTGTTTGTGCTTCGCGATCGCGTGGACGATTTCTCGATTGCGTAGGCCTGTGAGTTTGAGCTTCGCGATCGCGTGGGCAAATCCGCGATCACGTAGGGTTAATTTGGGCAGTGAAAATATTGTGCTTCGCGATCGCGTGAGAAGGTTCGCGATCGCATAGAGCAAATGACTGGGCAGAGTGTTTAAGTTCTGAAAATGGGACTTCGTCCAATTTTCTATTTTTACCGATTTTGAGCTCGGATTGAGGCGATATTTGGGAGATTTTCAAAGAAAATAATGAGGTAAGTGTTCTTAACTCAATATTGGTTATATTACCCGAATACATCACTGTTTTTATCATTTAATTGGTGAATTAATTTGGAAAAGTTTGAAAATCCTCTTGGATAAATTTGAGGATTTGAGGGCCGAATTGTTATCGGAATTTAATAATTTTAGTATGGGTAGAATCGTGGTTGAATGGGCGTTCATATTTCGTAACTTTCGTCATATTCCGAGATGTGGGCCCCATGGATAATGTTTGAGTTAATTTCGGATTTTTATTGAAAAATATAGCATTTTCTTATGAAATTGATTCCTATAATTTTTGGTGACTGTATCGAATTATTTTGGCTAGATTCGACCCATTCAGAGTTGGATAATCGAGAAAAGGGCCTACTAGTGGATTAAATTGGAGCAAGTCCAAGTAAGTCTCTTGCCTAACCTTGTAAGGGAAAAATTACCCAATAGGTGATTTAAATTAATAATTGTTGCTAATTGTGGGGGCTACGTACGCACGAAGTGACGAGAGTCCGTGCGTAGCTATTATTTATGCTAAAGTTCGGGTAGTTTAGGACTCAAATCATGAATTACGTGTGTTAATTGTATCCTTTATTTAATTAAAATATTTGAACTGTACTGTGAATTGTTAGGGAAAATAGTAAAAGATTGAAATCTCATATACTTGAATTTTTGTATAAATTAATTAAATGTTAAAAGAAATTGTACACCCTTTTGTATTAATCTCATAATATATATATCTCATTCCGGAGGTACATAAGAAAATGTTCTCCTTTCTTGTGGAGCGGGCCGAATGCCTCGGCAGTATAGATGCATCTATGGATCGTGTCGCACGTCCCTCGGCAGTGTACACGACACTCCGGATCGGGCAGTACGACCTCAGAAGAAATTATGCCTAATAATAATAATTACACGATACCTTGAGATTTTAATTGCAACTTGTGAAGTTAAATAAACGGGGAATTATCGTATTTGAAGAAATTTAATTATTTCTGCTGGTTAAGAAAAATTATTGTAAATTCTATAAATCATATTGATTTAAATATTTCTATTGTTATTTTATTTATTATATTTGACCCTTAGTGAGTGTCAAAGTCGACCTCTCGTCACTACCTCTTCGATATTAGACTTGATACTTACTTGGTACACGTTGTTTACGTACTCATGCTACACTTGCTGTACTTTTTGTGCAGGACCTGAGACAGGTAATATAGTTGGACCTATCGGCGCGCATTCACGTTATTCAGAGACTTAGTGGTGAGCTGCCTTTCTGAGTCGTTCTACAGCAACTAGTGCCTCTTCTTGAAATTTTATCTGTCTATTTTATTTCAGACAGTATTTAAAATTTATTTTTGTGTAATCTACTAGATGCTCATACACTTGTGACACCAGGTCTTGGCACACACTAGTAGAATTTTTGGATTTAATTATTTTACTTGGGTTTTAACTTATCTTATTTCTCACCTTGTCTTAATATTTGTAAGTACCCCGTGTTTTATTACTCGGATAATTTTTAAAGAAATGAATATATGTTTAAATCATTAGTTGGCTTGCCTAGCTGGATGTTGGGCGCCATCACGGCCTATAGGTGAATTTGGGTCGTGATAATATGGTATCAGAGCACTAGATTCATGTAGGTCTCACAAGTTATGAGCAGACCTAATAGATTCTTGTGGATCGGTACGGAGACATCTGTACTTAGCTTCGAGAGCTATAGGGTGTTAGGAAACTACCTTTCTTCATATTGCATCGTGAAATTTATGTAGAATTAAATATCTTTCTCTTATTCTCTCATACATTGTGAGAACGCGCTCTAATGAGATTCCAGACCAGAGAAGAGCTAATCCCCCTGTTGTTAGAGACCGACGCAGAGGCCGAGGGAGGGCTCCATCCCATGGTAGGGGATGGAGGACGTCCCAAGATTGTTCCAGTTATGCCACCAGTGGATCTAGCAGAGGATCCCATTATTGAGGAACAGGGTAAGGTGCCCGTGGCAGAGCCAGCTCCGGTGGATTTCACGTCTGTACCAGGATTCCAGGAGGTCATGGGCCATATGCTGCAGTTCATGGACACTATGACTCAGGCCAGTTTATTTCCGGCAGACCCAGCCACATCTCAGGCGGGCGAGGGAGCACTGCACAGGCTCATGGGCAGGCAACTGTTGTATATCAGACCCAGGGTGCACTACCCATGGGTGGAGCCCAGCCAGTGGCAGTAGCTACACCTGAGCCCAGACCAGCTGCGATCGTCGAGCCACAGAAACTATTGGACAGATGGACTAGACTACATCCTCTTATATTTGGGGGTGAGTGACATGAGGATCCCCAGGACTTCATTGATCGGTGCAGTGACATACTGCACAACATGAGGATATTGGAGTCTCATGGGGTAGACTTTGCTACTTTTCAGCTAAAAGGCAGAGCCCGTAGATGGTGGAAATCTTATCTTCTTGGCAAACCAGCAGATTCTCATCCCATGACTTGGGACAGGTTCACTCGTATTTTCGTGGACAAGTATATTCCACCCTCCCAAAGGGAGAGTTGCGGTTTTAGTTTGAGCAGCTCCAGCAGGGTCAGATGTCAGTGACCGATTATGAGGCGAGGTTTTCTGAGTTATCTCGCCATTCACTTATGATACTCCCTACTGAGGCGGAGAGAGTGCGGAGGTTCGTTGCGAGTTTACATACTGACATTCAGGCCACTATGGCCCGAGAGGTTAAGATGAGGACTTCTTATGGGTTGGTCGTGGAGATAGCCAAGAGGATTGAAGGTGTGCGTCAGCGTAGCCGGGAGCAGGTTATGAGAGATAAGCGGTTTAGATATTCTGGAGAATTCAGAGTTGCTCCGTCTGGGGGCAGAGGTCAGTTCGTGAGAGGGAAGTCCAGCAGGCCCCCATATCCAGCACCACTGCCTCCTCGGTGTGCTCCAGTATGACCTTATTTCAATGCTATGCCAGAGAGTTCTTATCGCCCACCAGCTATTCAGTGTTCTTCCAGTGGGGATTAAGGTCACCAGGGCCAAGCTCTTAGTCAGTAGCCCATCGCACCAAAAAGTTGTTACGAGTGCGGGGATCCCAGTCACATGCGGAGATTCTGCCTCAGGCTTTGGGGTAGACTAGTGCAGCAGGGTCAACAACCTATGATTACCGCACCAGTTGCTCCACCAGTCGTCCGACCACTAAAAGGTAGAGGACAGGTGGGTAGGGGTTGTCCTAGAGGTGGAGGTCAACCAGATAGAGGCCAGCCAGTTGGCGCTCCAGCTCGGTTCTATGCTTTTTCGGCCAGACCAGATGCAGAGGCCTCAGATGCCATGATTACATGTATTATTTCTGTTTGCGGCAAAGATGCCTCTGTATTATTTGATCCAGGATCTACGTATTCATATGTGTCATCTCTATTTGCTCATTTCCTGAGTGTTTCTCGTGGGTCCTTAAGTACTCATGTTTATGTGTCCACTCCTATGGGCGATTTTGTTGTTGTGGATCGGATCTACTAGTCCTGTATTATTACATTCTGTGGTTATGAAACTAGAGCAGATCTTCTATTGCTTGAGATGACCGACTTTGAAATCATCCTGGGCATGGACTTATTATCTCCATATCATGCCATCCTAGATTGTCATGCCAAGACTGTTACCTTGGCTATTCCAGCATTGCCTAGGCTAGAGTGGAATGGTTTGTCTGTTAGTGCATCTAATCGGGTTATTTATTTTATGAAGGCTCAACACATGGTTGAGAAGGGTTGTTTGGCTTATCTAGCCTATGTTCGGGATACTACTGCAGAGACTCCAACTATTAATTCAATGCCTGTAGTTTGAGGGTTCTCCGATGTATTCCCTTCAGATCTTCCAGGCATACCACCAGATCGTGATATTGATTTCTGTATTGACTTGGCTCCAGATACCCAACCTATATCTATCTCACCATATCGCATGGCTCCGAAAGAATTGAAAGAATTGAAAGAACAGCTTGAGGAGTTATTAGCTAAAGGGTTCATCAGACCAAGTGTATCACCTTGGGGTGCACCGGTGTTATTTGTAAATAAGAAGGATGGAACGATGCGAATGTGTATTGACTATCTCCAATTGCACAAAGTCACTATTAAGAACAAGTACCTGTTGTCACGTCTTGACTTCGGTCAACATTTTTAGAAAACAACACCAGAATAGAATTTTGATGATTCCAACAGCTCTATATGATGATTTTGGACTTAGAAGCTTGTTCGCAATTTTATTTGGAAGTCCGTAGTTAAATTAGGCTTGAAATGGCTAAAATAGAAATTTAAGTTTGGAAGTGTGACCGGGGAGTTGACTTTTTGATATTGGAGTCGGAACCCAATTTTGAAAATTTTCATAGCTCTGTTATGTCATTTATGACTTGTGTGCTAAATTTGAGGTCAATCGAACTTGATTTGTTAGGTTTCGACATCAAATGTAGAAGTTGGAAATTTTAAGTTTCATTAAACTTAAATTGGAGTATAATTCATGCTTTTAGCATTGTTTGATGTGATTTGAGATTTCGACTAAGTTTTTATGATGTTATAGGACTTGTTGGTATATTTGGTTGAGAACCCAAGGGACTCGGGTGAGTTTCGGACGGCTAACGGATCATTTTTGGCCTTTGGGAGATAGCTTATAGCTGCTGATATTTTTCTTCTGGTTTCCTTATACGCGATCGCATAGGTTCATCCGCGATCGCGTAAGCTAATTTGGGGCAGAGGAGACTTTGTTCTACGCGATCGCGTAGATTTGGGAGTTTGTTATTTGCGAACGCGTGAAGAAGGTCGTGATCGCGTAGAGTAAGTAGAGAAGAAGTGGAGGTCACGTGTTTGTGCTTCGCGATCGCGTGTTTGTGCTTCCCGATCGCGTGGACGAGTTCGCGATCACATAGGCCTATGAGTTTGATCTTCGCAATTGCGTGGACAAGTCCGCGATCGTGTAGGGTTAATTTGGGCAGTGGAAAAATTGTGCTTCGCGATCGCGTGAGAAGGTTCGCGATCGCGTAGAGCAAATGACTAGGCAGAGAGTTTATGTTCTGAAAATGGGACTTCCTCCCATTTTTCATTTTTACCAATTTGGAGCTCGGATTAAGGCGATTTTTGGGAGATATTCAGAGAAAACAACGGGGTAAGTATTCTTAACTCAATATTGGCTAAATTACTCGAATCCATCACTGTTTTTATTATTTATTTGGTGAATTAATTTGGAAAAGTTTGAAAACCCTCTTGGATAAATTTGAGGATTTGAGGGCTGAATTGTTATCGGAATATGTAATTTTGGTATGGGTAGACTCGTGGTTGAATAGGCGTTCATATTTCGTAACTTTCAACGGATTCCGAGACGTGGGCCTCACGGACCATTTTTGAGTTAATTTCGGATTTTTATTGAAAAATATAGTATTTTCTTATGAAATTGATTCCTATAATTTTTTGTGACTGTATCGAATTAATTTGGCTAGATTCGAGCCATTCAGAGTTGAATAATCGTGGAAAAAAGGCCTACTAGTAAATTAAATTGGAGCAAGTCGAGAAAAGTCTCTTGCCTAACCTTGTAAGGGAAAAATTACCCCATAGGTGATTTAAATTAATAATTATTGCTAATTGTGGGGGCTACGTACGCACGAAGTGACGAGAGTCCATGCGTAGCTACTATTTATGCTAAAGTCCGGGTAGTTTAGGACTCAGATCATGAATTACGTGTGTTAATTGTATCATTTATTTAATTAAAGTATTTGAACTATACTGTGAATTATTAGGGAAAGTAGTAAAAGATTGAAATCTCATATACTTGAATTTTTGTATAAATTAATTAATTGTTAAAAGAAATTGTACACCCTTTTTGTATTAATCTCATAATATATATATCTCATTCTGGAGGTACATAAGAAAATGTCCTCCTTTCTTGTGGAGTGGGCCGAACGCCTCGGCAGTATAGATGCATCTATAGATCGCGCCGCACGTCCCTTGGGTACACGATACTCTGGATCGGGCCGTACGACCTCGACAGAAATTGTGCCTAATAATAATAATTATACGATACCTTGATATTTTAATTGCAGCTTGTGAAGTTAAATAAACGGGGAATTATCGTATTTGAAGGAATTTAATTATTTCTGATGGTTAAGGAAAATTATTGTAAATTCTATAAATTATATTGATTTAAATATTTCTATTGTTATTTTATTTATTATATTTGACCCTTAGTGAGTGTCAAAGTCGACCTCTCATCACTACCTCTTCGAGATTAGGCTTGATACTTACTTGGTACACGTTGTTTACGTACTCATGCTACACTTGCTGCACTTTTTGTGCAGGACCTGAGACAGGTAATGTAGTTGGGCCTATCGGCGCGCATTCACGTTATCCAGAGGCTTAGTGGTGAGCTGCCTTTTTGAGTCGTTCTGCAGCAACTACTGCCTCTTCTTGAAATTTTATCTGTCTATTTTATTTCAGACAGTATTTGAAATTTATTTTTGTATAATCTACTATATGCTCATACACTTGTGACACCAGGTCTTGGCACACACTAGTAGAATTTTTGGATTTAATTATTTTACTTGGGTATTAACTTATCTTATTTCTCACCTTGTCTTAATTTTTGCAAGTACCCCGAGTTTTATTACTCGAATAATTTTTATAGAAATGAATATATGTTTAAATCATTAGTTGGCTTGCCTAGCTGGATGTTGAGCGTCATCACGACCTATAAGTGAATTTGGGTCGTGACATAAATAGTGTTCATCTTAAATGTTTCAATAGAATGCAAGATTTGTCGAATCAACGCCAATCAATTCAATCGTTTTTTGACAGACAAAGCGAGAAAGTAAAAAGTGATCGTCGAATGCGCTTAAATGCCTCAATTGATGTAATGAGGTTTCTCTTAAGAGATGGATTTCCATTTCGTGGTCATGATGAGAGTAAAGATTTCGAATACAAAGGTATTTTTCTTGAACTTTTGGAATTTCATGGAGATAAGTATCCGGATGTGGGAAAAGTGATATTACGTCATGCTCCAAAAAATGATATAATGATTTGTCCAACCATTCAAAAGGAGATTGTGGATGCTTGTGCTAAAGAAACCTCTAAAGATATTATCAAAGATTTAGATGGTGATTATTTTGGAATATTGGTTGATGAATCAAAGGGTATCTCACATAAGGAGCAAATGGCCCTAGTTCTACGATATGTTAACAAAAATGGGGAGGTGATAGAGAGATTTTTGGGCATTGTCCATGTAAAAGATATATATGCACAATCATTGAAGGATGAAATTTATTCTTTACTTTTGGATAATTCATTAAGTTCATCCAAGATACGTGGACATGGTTATGATGAAGCAAGTAATATGCAGGGAAAAATAAATGACGTAAATACTTTAATTTTGCAAGATGCTCCTTCTGCATATTATATTCACTAATTTGCATATCAATTGCAATCGACACTTTTAGATCTTTCTAAAAAGTATTCGGATGTGAATAATTTCTTTGATGTTGTCATTACTTTGTTGAATACTATTGTAGCATCTTTTAAACGCAGGGAATTACTTAGACAACACCAAGTAGAGAAGTTGGAAGAATTACTTAAAAATGGAGAAGTTTATACCGGGCAAGGATTGAATCAAGAACGTGGCCTCCAATGACCGGGTGATACTCGTTGGGGGTCACATTTTAAGACCTTGGAAAATTTTATGATTATATTTGCTTCAATTGCTATTGTGCTGAAAGATATGCAACATGATTGTCTACTTTCTCTTGATAGATTTGCAGCAAATATTCTTTTGGATAATATTCAAGAATTTGAATTTGTGTTTATGTTGCACTTGATGTTCAAGATGTTGCTTCTTACAAATGAATTGAATAAAGCTCTACAAAAAAAAAAAAAGATCAAGATATCGTCAATCCTATGAGGTTACCTGACCTTGCAAAGACAAGATTGCAAACAATGAGAGAAAGTGAATTGGAGTCTTTGATGGATGAAGTTTACTCATTTTGTGATAAACATGGTATTTTAATTCCCAAAATGGATAAAAACTATCCAAGGTCGAAGCGTAAAAGGTCAGATATTTCATATTCACATCACTTTCGTGTGGAAGTATTTTATGCTATTATTAATTTCCAACTTCTAGAGCTCAATTATCATTTTGATGTAGTGACTAGTGACTTACTCCTTGGTATGGCTAGTTTGATTCCGATTGATTCATTTGCTTATTTTGACAAATATAGAATAATGAAGTTGGCTGAGTATATCCAAGTGAGTTTGGTGATGGGGAGCTTGGGGTTTTCAGTTACCAGCTTGATAGTTTCATTGTCTATACTCGAAAGTGTGATATCGTGTTTCTCTATTTGAAAGGAATTAAGGATCTTGCTATAGTGATGGCCAAAACAAAATTGAATCAAACTTGTTGTCTTGTTTATTTACTTGTGAAGCTGACATTGATTTTACATGTTGCTACGGCAAGCGTGGAAAGAACATTCTCCTCAATGAAGCTCATAAAGAACGATCTACGTAATAGCATTGGTGATAAATTTTTGAATGGTTGTTTAGTTTGCAATATAGAGCTTAAGGTATTTGCAACTGTAAGTAATGATGCTATTATAGATCGCTTTCAAAATATGAAAGATCGTCGAGTACAAATATAAATTGATAATGTATTTTTGAGATAATGGAATTGGATAATTTTTGCTAGCCAAGTTGTTGTTTTTGTAAAATTTTATATGTATCTTTGAAGCATGTTTGTCTTTGAAGTAATTGTGCACCTATCTTCTCAAATTCCTGGATTCGTCTCTATCCTAGATAGATCTTTTTTATGTTTAAAATTTATTTATATGTCAATGATCGGATCTAAGATGTACCTGGTGAAGAGAGTCTCGATTCAAAACTTTATTGATAGTGCAAAGACTCTATGCGTATCCGCACCGATACGAATCCTTGCTATCAACTCTTTGATCAATGAAATCCGCGAATAAATTGAATGAAAATATTGTGTTGAAATTTTTTCCAAAAATCTCAACTCAAAGGTAGAAGAACAAGAAGCATTTTTCCTGTAATTGTATTTTCTCTCTTGGCTTTGTATTGCACTCTTATTTTCACAAAGTGATTTTTCTTCTCAAAACTTAATACGGTAAATTTTCTCCATCATCCTTTATATCATCACCTATAAACATTTTTCCTATTTGGTTGAGGTAATAATTTACTCAATGAAAAACTTTATTCTAAAAATATAACTTACGGAATTCTTTTTCCCATTGGAAAAAAAAACGTGGTGCGTCTGGTCCTTTTGGACGTTCCAACTCAATTCCAAATTGGATTGGATTATGAGGCTTAGGGTGTGTTTGGTACGAAAAAAAATAACTAAAAAATATTTTTCAAGAAAATAAGTGATTTTATCACTTATTTTTTCTTATTTGGTTGGTGAGTGAAAAATATTTTTCGGTAAATATTTTCTAGTGTTAGGTTAGAGATTATAAAATATTATTAGGAAAATAATTTTTTATGCTACTCTCCTCAACCACCTTTCCCAAAATTCTCATGTGTTCCTATACTCCTCCCCCCCCCCCCCCCCCCAACTCTATTTTCTCCAAGAATTTAATTATTTTTTTTAAAATTCACACAAACCTAAAGGAACTAATATGCTACTTTATTTTTTTACACAAGAACAACGATGAAATTTGAGTTTGATAATTAAAAAGAAAATACTTTATTTGTTGAAAAAGAAAGTATCCTTTCTACAACATGAAAAGAAATTGCTCATTTTGTTGAATGAAAAAAAATATTTTTTCTATATCAAAAAAGAAAATAGTTAGTTTAGTGAAATGAAAGAAAATACTTTTTCTACATCATGAAAAGAGTACTTTTTGTTGAAAAAAATACTTTTTTATTTCAAGAAATGAAAATACTTAGTTTGTTGAAATTAAACAAAATATACATCATGAAAAGAAAGTACTTGTTTTGTTGAAATGAAAGAAAATAATTTTACCATATCATGAAAAGAATATACTTATTCTGCTGAAATAAAAATAAATATTTTATCTACAACATGAAAAGAAAGTACTCTTAACAATAGTTATATTTAGAGTGGGTGGTGGGCGAGGTTGGGGTGAGTGAGGATGGATAGGGATTAGGGTGGGTGGGTGGGTAGGGATGGTTTGGGGGTGGGGTGGATTGTTAGGGATGGGGAATAGGGTGGAGAAAGTTGAAAAAGAGTTTTGAAAAATATTTTCCCTCGAAAATAAATTCTTAAGGAAAATATTTTTCAAAACTTCAAGCCAACCAAATATGAAAAAATTTAAAAAAAATCGAAAAATATTTTCCTTTATACCGAACATACCCTTAATATATTCACAATTTCCTAATGGAGAAGTACAAATCCCATTCTCAAAGGAATTACGTGAAGTTACCGAAACAGTCCTTTTATGAACAGTGCACGTGAATCCAATTGCAATTGGATTTCATTCTAAGTCTTCATTAATATTTTATATATACCTTATATAAATAAATATTAATTATATATATCAAATATATTTATATATTTTAACCAAGAGATATATTTTAATTTTTATTCCAAATAAAAAACTTTAATTTGTTCACAATATTAATTATATCCTTTATGCTAGCAAAGAATATAATAATATTTTATTTGGACTAATAACTAAATTTATTTGACTAATTAAATTCTTTAATTTTAATTATCAAACAATAAAATAATTAATCATTTAGCAAAGAACATAACACTCGTTAGTGTGCGACCCCATAGGTTCAATACTAAACTGGTAGTAAATTGATCATATTAATATACTAATCAAGGGTTGCGTCTAGCAACACTCCTTAACGACCGGATAGCATGAAGTATACAATTTACTCCCAAGAACCCGTAGAAGAATAATGTAGTATTTACTCCTATCCTTATAGCTCTGAGTCACCTTAGGATATAGTTTAACTGTCAAATCCTAATAGGCGACCTACTATGTATTCATGTCAATTATAATTGGCCGATGAATGACCTAAGAAACTCTTTTCTTCTTTCATTCAATCGCCCCGACCAAGGTCTTAATTTGGTCATTAATAATTCATGACAACATGGAGCTTAAACTCATTACCAAGAGTTGACATATTCCATCTTGATCAATCACTAATTCTACAAGTATTTAATCATAACTAATATCCTTTCAACTATCGCCCTAGGGCCATAGGTGTCTAGTATCAAAGTACAATAAATAACTTATCAATTACTATGACGATCTCAGGTCAAAGGAAACTCTTACATTACATTCTTCAAGAGAATATCCTATTGATAGTTTATGGTAATTCTAACCATTAGGAATTATCAAATGAGTCGGTTCAATAATCATATCTCTATATGCATCATCTATCTATGTGATTTAATTAATGAGATCAACTAATTTTTATCTCATAAAGACGATCACATAAATATTCATCTAATCGGACTACTAATGTCCAAATTAATAATCCTACGATCAAGAAAAAATTTAGATTAAATTGTAAAAGACTTTACTCTTATTATCATGATCTCCATCATGATGACAAGTCTCAAAATTTAATCAAGGACTTTATTAAATTAATCAAGTAATTAATAATAACTATAATAAAAGAATATCAAATGCAATATATTTTTATATCAAATAACGTTCACAAAAATATGTTTAAATCATCAAATATGAGATTGGATTTAGGGCATATCTACTATATCCCTAACAATCTCCCACGTGCACTAGAGCCAATCGCAATTGTACTACATTCCCAATTTTCACTTGTGATTGTCAAACTCCTTTGCACCAAGAGCTTTCGTGAATGGATCTGCTTCAGTTTCCTTTCCATCAACCTTTTGAATATGGGCGTCTCTACGTTCAATGATTTTTCTTATCAAGTGATACCTTCATAGAACGTGTTTGGATTTTTGGTGTGATCTTGGTTCTTTTGCTTGAACAATGGCTCCAGAATTGTCACACAATAATCGAACTGCACCTTCTATTAAAGGAACCACACCAAGTTCAGTTAAGAACTTTTTCATCCACACATCTTCCTTAGTGGCTTCACTAGCTGCTATATATTCTGCTTCAATCACAAAATCAAATATCGTAGGTTGTTTGGAACTTTTTCAACTCACTGCACCACCATTTAAAGTGAATACATAACCAGAAATAGATTTGCTATCATCTCTATCTGATAAGAAGCTTGCATCAGTATAACCTTCAAGTTTCAACTCAGAATCTCCATAAATGAGTAATTGGTTTTTAGTCCTTCTTAAGTACTTAAGAATGGTCTTCACCACCTTCCAATGTTCCTCGCCAGGATTTGCCTGATATCGGCTAGTCACTCCTAGTGCATAGGTTACATCAGCACGTGTACATGTCATGGTATATATGATAGCTTCCACTGCACTAGCGTATGTGATCTACTCATGCGTTCTCTCTCTTCAAGTGTTTTAGGACAATCCTCCCTACTGAGAGTAATTCCAGTACCTATCGGTAGACCGTTTCTTTTGGAATTATCCATGTTATACCTCTTTAAGATGATATCAATGTACAAAGATTGGTAAAGTCCTAGCAGCTTTCCCGATCTATCTCTATAGATCTTTATTCCCAATATATAAGTTGCTTCTCCCAAGTCTTTTATGGAAAACTGTTCAGATAGCTAAATTTTGGTACTTTGCAATGCCAGTATATCATTCTCTATGAGTAATATATCATCAACATATAATACTAAGAATACAATTATGCTCCCACTAACCTTTTTGGACACACAAGGCTCTTCTTCGCATCTAACAAAATTAAACTTTTCAATTGTCTCGTTAAAGCGAGTATTCCAACTTCGAGAAGATTGCTTTAGTCCATAAATGGATCTTTGTAGCTTGCAAATTTTATTCTGACCAGACAGAGATGTGAAACCTTTAGGTTGTGTCATGTACACATCCTCTTCTAGCTCACCATTAAGTAAAGATGTTTTCATATCCATTTATCATATTTCATAATCATAGTATTCTGCAGCAAGCAAAATCTAAATTGATTTGAGCATTGCCACGGGAGAGAAAGTCTCATCATAGTCGACTCCTTTTCTGACGATATTCCTTGGCAACAAGACGGGCTTTGTAGGTCTCCACCTTTCCGTCTGCTCCAATATTTTTCTTAAAAATCCATTTATAACCTATATGTTTTATATTCTTTGAAGGTTCAACTAAAGTCCATACTTTATTTTCCTTCATGGATTCCATTTCGAATTTCATGGCCTTTTGCCATCTCTCATAGTCAGAACTTTGTATAGCCTCTTCATAGGCCTTAGGGTCATCATCATTATGATTAACCTCATTTGATACATCATCGTGTACCATTAGATTTAATCTTGTTGGTACATGACGTTCTCGTGTAGACCTTCTAAGAGGTGCTTGTACAACTTTTTCACCTTGTGTTGGATTTAGTTGTTGTTCAATTTGATTTGTAACTAGTTCATCAACCTATTCTTGAACTACATTTAGTTCTGAAACTTCAACCGTTGAACTTGTACCTCATGATCTTGATTTTGTGTTAATTCATTAGTTTATTGAGCTTCATCAAGTTCTATTTCTCCACTATAATTGCCTTCCAAAATAAATTCTCTTTCCAAAAAGGTTGACCCTCTAGCCACAAATACTTTATGGTCAGAAGGGTGATAGAAATAATATCTCATTGTTTCTTTGGGATACCCAATGAACCTGCACTTATCAGATCTTGGGTCAAGTATATCAGACTGCAATCTCTTAACATAAGCAGGACAAACCCAAACTTTAATATGTCTAAGGTTAGGCTTACGTCCTTTCCATATCCCATATAGTGTTGTAGAGACTGACTTAGTGGGAACTTTATTAAGTAAGTATGTCGCTGCTTCCAAAGCATATCCTTATAAATTTATTGAAAAATCAGTGAACCTCATCATAGATCTTACCATATCTAATAAGGTTCGATTTCTCCTTTCAAACACACCATTGAGTTGTGGTGTTCCTGGAGGTGTCCACTGTGAGAGAATCCCATTCTCTTTGAGATACCTAGTAAAATATTCTCCACTTCTATCAGACCTTAGTACTTTGATACTTTTACCATTAAGTTTCTTAACTTCACTACGGAACCTTTTAAACATTTCAAAAAATTCATATTTGTGTTTCATAAGATACACAAATCCATATCTTGGCATATCATCGGTGAAGGTGATGAAGTAAGAATATCCACCTCTAGCTTGAATTTTTATGGGCCCATAAACATCTGTATGAATTAGTCCCAATAATTTAGAAACTCTTTCTCCACTTTCAGTAAATGGAGATTTGGTCATATTTCCTTTGTGACAAGATTCACAAGTTGGATATAATTCAAAATCATACTTGTCAAAGTACTCTTTCTTATACAACTTGTTATTTCTTTTCTCCCCAATATGACCAAGCCTACAATGCCAAATATATGTATGATTTACTTTATCATCTCTTTTCCTCTTAAGACTAGAAGCATGCATAATCGAATTTGCATTCACATTAGGTAAGACATAAATATCATGTTGGAGATAGACATTCACATATAAATCATCACCTTAATAAATAGCGAAAAAACAGTTGCCTATGTTAATGCAAAACCCACGCTTGTCCAACATAGAAGCTGAAATTATGTTCGAAATAAAATTAGGAACATAATAAGAATCATCCAGCATAAGTACTTTGCCCGAAGGCATTATTAAAGAAATTGATCCTACAGCTATGACTGCAACTTTTGCACCATTTCCAACTTATAGATTAACTTCTCCTTTCTTCAGTCTCCTACTTATCTTGAACCCTTGCAACATATTACAGATGTTATATCCACTACCGGTATCTAATACCCACAGTGAAGAATTAGTAGAAGCTAAAGAAACCTTGAAAATATTTTTCGTTAATGTCTCACTTTGTTTCTTATCCTTTAGAGTTGCAAGATACTCCTTGCAGTTTCTCTTCCATTGCCCTTCTTCTCACAGTGAAAACATTCAGCATCATATACTAATTGCAAGATCAAATCTTTAGAAAGCTCTTTACCAAGCTTGTACCCCAACTTCTCAAGTTCTTCGGTAAGATCAATCACATGATTCACATGGGGTCCAACTGGAGAGTTTCCACTGTCCAACTGTGTATCAACCATCTTCTTAAGATGTTCAATAATTGCAGTTGGATCCATATTCTAATGTTTCCTCTGCAGTTCAGAACTCATAGAAGCGAGAATGATGCATTTAATAGCAAGGCATTCTTCCAAGTATTTCTTATAAGCCTTGGTGCCTTCAACATCATTCTTTGGTGGGACTATCTTTGTAGGCTTATCGATCACATCAATGAGCTTTTCATGCAGGAGAACAATTCTCAAATTTCTATACCAGTCATCAAAGTTTGGTCCTACCGTAAAGACATGTACTTTTATTTAAATGATATTTCCACTAATTATTTTAAACAATTTACTCTTATTATAGTTTAAGAAATCTTTATTTCTGTTAGTGGAGTAAAGGAATCCTTTAACAATATGTATGAGCCCTTTGGAAGTCAAGTTGTTTTCCACGTATATTTTAAAGATAGGTACTCTTACCAATTGTATCCCCTTACAATTTTCTGAAATGGCTCTATGTCAAATAATCATCTGGTAATCAGGTCGATCCTATTGGCATAGTTGAGTTCAACATCATGATAACAAAGAACTTATTAAATTTTATACTCCTCGGGTAGTCGAGGCGTCTAGTATAATATTAAATAATTCTTTCAAAAAGAAGGGAATATTATTATTATTTTCGCGATACGTTAAATTGCATATCTTGAACTAATTTTTTTGTTGTTGGATCTATTGCCACTTAATCAAACTGAGTAAGTTACAATGTGCACCCTAACGTATGTAATTTTTTGGATTTACACCTTTTCTTATGTTTTATAATTTTCACCCTAATCTTCTTAGTTTCTTGCAAAATTGTTAAACTTTCCCTTTTCTAATTATTTACAAGGGAAAATTAGAATTCAGAAAGTGGGTAAGTTGTTGTTAATTACGTTAATTATTTACAAGGGTATGCTACATTTTCTGAAATTACAGTTATTGGTTGCTAACTAGAACTATGCTTATAAAATATTTCAGTGACTGTCAAAACTAACATAATCTGTTACCATTGTTTTAAATGGCGTGGGCGTAAGGCGAGGCGTTTTATATATGCCTCAGTGAGGCGTAAGCCCCGAGGCACGGGGCGTAAGCCCCATAGGTATTTAATTTTTAATATTTTATAAAATAATATAATGATAGTAAATATTTATAAATAGGTAAAATTGCATAAAAATTGAAGAAAACTATAAATATGATATATATATATATATATATATATATATATATATATAATATCTAGCATGATTCTTAAGTATAACTAATGCATACAAATCACGTATAACGTCTTTGACTTTCAAATAATTAAAAACATACAATTTCTTTAAAAAAATGATCAAACTCCACATTTTACCTTCCTAAAAGTAAATAATTAATAAAATCTTATTAGTACGATAATTTTCTTATGATTGTTGTGGCGATACTAATATTGTCTCCCTTTGCTTTGCATCTTTGTTTTGGATTTTATGATGTTCCTATTTTTCCTATGATTGTTGTTGTGATACTAATATTATCTACTTTTTGTCCTTTTGTCTTTTTATTTTTTTTGAGTCGAGGGTCTTTCGGAAACAGCCTCTCTACTCCTTCGGGGTAGGGGTAAGGTTTGCGTACACACTACCCTCCCTAGACTCCATTGGTGAGATTTTACTGGGTTGTTATTGTTGTTATTATTAGTACGATAATTAAAATATTACTCCTTCATGAATAAATACAAATTAGTTTAAGATATCAAATTAATAAAAGTGTATAACAAGGAGGGACAAATGAACTAAGACACGACCAATAATAAGTGAATATATAAATTCGCAATACTATGTCTCATTATTAGAGTTATGCTCAATCTTCATATTTCTATCGATGAATAGAACTTTCATCATTAATTTGTTAAAGAATTTTGAAGGTCAACGATATTAATTAGGAAATTCGACAGGTGATTTGCGTTAGAACTGTTAGGCGAGCCCCGAGCGTTGGGCGTTAGGCGTGTTTAGGGCGCACGGTCGGGCGCTTGGGGCGTAAGCCTCACAGAACTAAGCCCCATACATGAGCCCTAGGGCGTTTTGCAAGTGCCCCGCCCCGGGGCGAGCCCCGAACGAGTCCCAGAAATGCCTTTTAAAACACTGCCTGTTACAACACAAGAACAATATATGTGTTACTGTGATCCTTTTATACTAAATAAGTTTAGGTAACATCATAGAGAAGTTTAGGCTGTAATTTCAAAGTTAATAAGTTCTGCCATGAATTAACTTATGAGTTTATCAGAATTTACGATGCGATAATCTGCTTTGTGTTTGTCTCTCGGATACTTTTTTCAGTTTGTATTGTCACTTGATCTATTGGTCAGTAAATCGACCTTTTGCATTCCTATTCCTTCAAAGCGTCATGTTAACTGATTTTGGATAGCGAGAAATATTAGATAAGAAATATAGCAAAGTTTCACGAGTTTTGCTTGTAAAATGGTTACATTAAATCAGTTTGATGAGAAGTTTTGAAAAGATCCAAAATACAAGGGCGGATGCATGTAGGACGGAGCAGTGTCACATTACACTGTCGAAATGTTTTTCTAAATACGTCTATGTATTGAAGTCACATGCCTCACGTGTCCTTTGTAATAAGTCGGTTAGTCAGGTTTGTTAGAGGTTACAGTGCATAAATACACACTGTTGTACATTGAAGAAAAGAATATTAATCAGATTTCCATTTCCTCAATTTCAATTTCCTCTATTCTTAGCTTCTAGATTCTTCTAACATGGTATCAGAGCAGCGATTAGGGTTCTGAATCTGCTTCTTCTTTAACCAGTTAGTTCGCCATTGTCAAAACTAGAGCTGTCCGCCATGGGAGGCACTTCAACACCTCAAATTGACCATCGTCATCCGCTCTATCTTCAACCATATGATACGCCTGGAGAAATTCTAATAGATATCAAGCTAACAGGCCCCAAAAATTACGGATTATGGAGTAGATCGATGCGTTTGGCTTTATTGGGAAAGAACAAGCTAGGTTTTGTAGAAGGAACATGTGTGAAGAGCTTATACAGAGGAGAATTAGCAGATCTATGGGAGCAATGTAATGCTGTAGTTCTCTCGTGGATTGGGAGATGTGTGTCGCAGCAGCAGTTGCCGAGCATCGTCTATGCATCAAATGCAGCGAAGGTCTGGGCTGAGTTCAAGGAAAGGTTTGGAAAATCTAATTTGACTAGATTCTATCACCTATGGACTCAAATTGGAACCCTAATCAAGGTACTGATTCTGTTACCACATACTTTACTAAAATGAAAGATTTATGGTATGAACAAGACACTTTAATACCAGGTAAAGGATGTAATTGTAAGGAATCAGAACCATTTTTCGAAATATTTTGTCAGCAACGTCTGGTACAATTTTTAGTAGGATTAAATGAGACTTATGCTCATGTTCGCTGTCAAATTTTGTTTAAACCCCCTGTGTTATTAGTAAATGAAGCATATGCCTTAGTGATACAAGAAGAAAGCCAAAGGGCTCTTGGTGTAATGGACATGAATAAGGAGCCACTGACCATGTTAGCTGGCAGGGGACAAATGATGAAAGGCAAAAGGTTTGTGTAGTCTGTGAACACTGTAGGTATAAGGGGCATCAAAAGCAGAATTGCTACAGAATTGTGGGATATCCACCTAATTTCAAAAGCAAAAGAAAGCCAATGCAGGACAAGGGTGCTGGTGGCTTCAAGACCT
The DNA here is from genome assembly GCF_000390325.3 of Nicotiana tomentosiformis. NCBI lineage: Eukaryota > Viridiplantae > Streptophyta > Magnoliopsida > Solanales > Solanaceae > Nicotiana > Nicotiana tomentosiformis. The sequence continues at coordinate 21,413,486 of NC_090819.1, forward strand.
ATGCTAATAATACAACAGTTGAAGGAAATAATTCTGTTGAAGGACATAGTTCTACTGAGAGCCAGTCTCAAGGCCATTATTTTACAGAGGAGGAGTATAAGCAGCTTATAGACTTGCTGAACAAATCCTCAGTTGGTGATTGCAAAGTCAACATGGCAGGTATTGTTTACATGTTATCGAGTGATTGTCTTTTTGAATGGATCGTTGACTCAGGAGCCTCTCATCATATCACATCCTGCAAGGAGAAACTAGTTGATATCAATAAGCTAGGAGGTCAGGAAAGTAGAAAACTACAGGTACCAACTGGAACAAGTCACAAATAACAGATATTGGAAGTGCAATAATCCTAGAGGGACAGAGGATAAAAGATGTTCTACATGTTCCAGACTTCAAGTTCAATCTACTTTCAGTGTCAAAACTGACCAAGGACCTTGTTTGCACTGTTAACTTTTTCCCTGACTTCTTCCTTTTACAGGGTCTTTATAGTGGCAAGGTGATGGGGATTGGTAGAGAAACAGATGGTCTTTATATCCTTAGAAAAGCAATAAAACCAGTAGCAGCAACAACAGTGATAAAAGGAAACTATAACACAAAATTATGGCATTCAAGGTTAGGACATCCCTCAGTGAAAGCAATGCAGCACATTCCCATTTTGAAAGGTTTAGCAGATGAGCATGCTCAACAGGAGTATCAAATATATTCAATGGCAAAGCAACACAGGACAACATTCCCAGACAGCACAAGTAAAGCAGACTGTAGTTTCGAGCTTATCACCTAAATGTTTGGGGGCCTTATAAGCAGCCTACATATGATAGGAAATATTACTTTGTCACAATCATTGATGACTATAGTAGATATACATGGGTATGTTTGATTCAGTCTAAATGTGAAGTGATAGTTGTGTTGACTAAATTCTTTTCAATGATAAAGAACTAGTTTGGCATGAATATTAAAGTACTGAGATTGGACAATGGCACAGAATTCTTCAATTCTAAATGCAGTGCTTTATTTTCTGATCTTGGAATAATTCATCAAAGTAGTTGCCCATACACTCCACAACAAAATGGTACTGTAGAAAGGAAACATAGACATATCTTGGAGGTTGCAAGAGCCTTAAGAATTCAGAGTTCAGTTCCAATTAGATTTTGGGGAGAGTGTATTAGAAATGCAGTTTACCTAATTAATAAGCTCCCAACTGCAGTCCTCAAAAGCAAGTCACCTTATGAATACTTCATGGAAAAGCACCAAAACTGGAACACTTGAGGGTGTTTGGATATTTGTGTTATGCTAGTGTTTTACTAAGGGAAGAGAAATTTGTTGCAAGGGCTAAAAGAACAGTGTTTATGGGATATTCAAAAACACAAAAGGGGTATAGGTTGTATGACCTAGAGACTAAGTCTTTCTTGGTGAGCAGAGATGTTTCCTTCAGGGAAACTGTTTTTCCTTTCAATGAAAGGAACTATGGAGACAATGAAGATGGTGATTCATTCCTGTTGGATTCAACTCCTACACCAGAAGTAGGGCCTCATATTACCAACTCAGATGATGACCAAGATGTTGTGTCAGACACTTCTTCATAAGGAACACATTTGAAAAATACAGCAGATGTAGGGGAAACCTGGCCAATTTTGAGGCAAATATCAGTCCCAATAGTACTGATAGCATTTCAGATTCTAGCATATCAGCTGAGATGAGCCAACAACAGATTGTCACAAATGAACAAGATGCAGGTGAGCAGGTTGTTGACCAAAATACAGGTGAGCAACTTAAAGAGTTAGCTGTAGGGGATCAGTATGATAACCATGAATCAAATAGAGGCAGACCTAGTAGAGTCTCTAAGCCTCCTACATGGCTGAAGGACTATGTTACTGGGAAGAAAAATTCAGCCTTCTATCAGAATCCTATTAATGCTCATATATCTTATGATCATCTACCTGAATCCTATCAATCCTACATTGGTCTTGTCTCAACTGTTGTAGAGTCAAGAAACTTTAAGGAGGCATCTCAGGATGAGAAGTGGATAGAAATAATGAGGCAGGAAATAAGTGCCTTGGAGGACAACCACACCTGGGAAATTGTTGATCTCCCAGTAGACAAACAAGTTGTGGGATCTAAATGGGTATATAAATTTAAGTACAAAGCCAATGGAGAAATAGACAAGTACAAGGTCAGGTTAGTGGCAAAAGGGTACACACATAAAGAAGGTTTGGATTATCATGAAGCATTCTCACCAGTTACCAAGATAGTAACAGTGAGAACCGTGATAGCTATTGCAGCCTCAAAAGATTGGGATCTTTCACAAATGGATGTCAATAATGCTTTCCTACAAGGAGATTCATTTGAAGAAGTATACATGAATTTGCCTCAAGATTTTCAAAGACAGAGGGAGTACAAGGTATACAAGCTACTTAAGTCACTCTATGGCTTAAAACAGGCTTCGCGACAATAGAACATCAAGCTCACTGATTCCCTTGTAGAAGCAGGCTATAAGTAGAGTTCTTATGATCACTCTTTATTCACAAAGAGAGTTAGAGATGATATAGTCATAATCTTGGTGTATATAGATGATATTCTCATCACAGGGAACAACAAGAAGATGATTGAAGAAGCTAAATACACCCTTCATAACAGGTTTAAAGTAAAGAACCTAGGAAAGTTGAGATTTTTCCTGGGCATTGAAGTTTTAAGGTCTAAGTCTGGGATTCTGCTTAATAAGAGAAAGTATGCTTTAGAATTGTTTGAAGACATTGGCTTGAGTGGGTCCAAACCTGTTACTACACCACTAGAGGACAACCTTAAACTCACATCTATTGAGTATGATACTCATGTTGGGAAGTCTGATTATGAGAAATTGATAGATGCTGGAAGTTATCAAAAATTAGTAGGCAAGTTGCTATATTTGACTATCACTAGGCCAGACATCAGTTTTGCAGTGCAAGTACTGAGCCAATTCATGCAGCAACCAAAATTATCACATTGGAATGAGGCTTTGAGATTGGTAAGGTACATTAAGAGGTCACCTGGACAAGGTATACTCTTAAAAAGGGGAGCTAACACAGAGAAGTTAGCAGCCTTCTGTGATTCAGACTAGGCTGCTTGTCCAAATACAAGGAGATCAGTAACAGGCTATGCAATCAAGTTAGGGAAGTCTTTGATATCTTGTAAATCCAAGAAACAACAAACCATAAGCAGAAGTTCAGCTGAAGGCGAATACAAAAGTATGGCAGCAGCAGTAGCTGAAGTAGTTTGGCTAGAAGATCTGTTAAAAGAATTGAGTGTTGACATATCAACACCAGTAAAATTGCTCAGTGACAGTAAAGTAGCAATGCAAATTGCAGCTAATCCAATATATCATGATAGAATGAAACATATCGAGATTGACTGCCATTTTATTAGGGAGAAGATCAAGAAAGGACTAATTCAACCAGAATATTTGGGAAGCAAACATCATCTAGCTGATCGTTTTACAAAAGTGTTGGGTGCAACACAACACCATTATTTGTTATCCAAGCTAGGGGTGTTAGTGTGTACCACCCTCCAGCTTGAGGGGGAGTATTGAAGTCACGTGCCTCACGTGACCTTTGTAATAAGTCAGTCAGTCAAGTTATTAGAGGCTACAGTGTATAAATACACGCTGTTGTACATTGAAGAACAGAATGTTAATCAGATTTTCATTTCCTCAATTTCAATTTCCTCTATTCTTAGCTTCTAGATTCTTCTAACACTATGATAGGTAATATGCGATCAGTAAGTATATAAAAATTTAATACGGTAATACCACTTAACAATTCCATTGTATGGGTGGACCTGAACCCATTGCCCACCATATAAATCAGCGCCCGTCAATGACTCAATGCTGATCTTTATCACCATCCATAGCTTACTTTCCTTCAATTACCTTCCTAATTTCAATGGAGAGAAAAATTTATGTTGATTTAATTATTTGAAAGAAGGAGATTTGAATACCATTAATACATCTGGACTCTGGTGGCAGTCATAGATGAAGAGTCACAAGATTTGTGATCTTGAAAAAAAACTTTGGGCAAAGGCAGAGAAGAGCCATGAGTTTATTGAAAGAAGCCATGGTAATAGTCATGAGTTTATATGGGTTCAATAGATTATGCACTACAAAAGTTTTACTAATTCATTGTTTATTGGTCAGGATATGGGGATGAACAAATCTAACTATTCAGAACTTCCGTTAGTGCTTGTTCAAGTTACTTTATGATTGTCGTCAAGATTAATATCACAAAAGCTAAGATAGCTTTGGTGATCACAGAAAACAATCTTAGAAGCCTAATAGAAAATTACATTCAAGTTAACAGATGAAAATGGTAATTTATTTTCATGTGTGTGGGACAACGGCAGAAAGTGAAGTAGCTCATCTGTCCTGCTAGTGACTGAAGTAATTATTTCTAGAGGTCTTAAAATTGGCCCAGGGAAACATGACCCGACCAACCCGCCCAAGTTTGAACGGGTCAATATAGGCCCAGAAAAATATGGCCCGCCCAACCTATTGAGCAAGTCACTGATCCGCTCATTCATTGAATTCAACTAATTTTGACTTAGCCTATCTCAACCCGTCTAAAGTTGGGTTGGCTTTTAGCCCAAATTACATGAGTAACTTTTTAAAAATATCTTTAAATTAATTCTTTTTTGTTTGATATGTTACATATTGCCATAAAAAAGGCTTACTGTAACGATCCGGCAGGTCATTTTATGTATTTGAGCCCCGTTTTTCTTGCTTGATGCATTATTTGGACACTTCATCTCAAGGTTGGGTGCTTAAGTTGTGAGAGTTGACCGGAATTTGACTTTTGATTAGACGACTCCGGATAGTATTTTGATGGTTCTAATAGGTTCGTATGGTAATTTTGAACTTAGGCGTATGTCCGGATTTGGATTTGGAGGTCCGTAGGTTGATTTGATGCTTTTTGGCGAAAGTTGGAAAGTTGAAGGTTTGGAAGGTTTATAAGTTTAGCCGGGAGTAGAATTTGATGATATCGAGTTCAGATTGTAGTTCCGAAAGTTGGAATAGGTCCGTTGTGTCATTAAGGACTTGTATGCAAAATTTGAGGTTATTCCGAGTTGATTTGATATGGTTCAGCATGAGTTTTGGAAGTTGAAATTTCGTTAGTTTCTTAGTCTTGAATAGAGGTGCGATTTGGGATTTTGATGTTGTTTTATGTGATTTGAGGCCTCGAGTAGCTCCGTGTTATATTTTGGGATTGATTGGTGTGATTGGACGAGGCCTGAGGACCTTGGGTGTGTTTCGGGGTGATTTCAGACCATTTCTCCTTGTTTTGCATCAGTTGTCTTCTAATGTTCTGGTGTTCATTGCGATCGCGGAAGGAGGGTCACGATCGCGGAGGGTATTTGGTGGCAGGTGAGCTTCGTTCTTCGCTCTCGCGATGGAGAGGTCGCGTTCATGGAGCATGAGGAGTTGTGGCTTTCTCGTTCGCGTATAGGGAGTCGTGTTCGCGTAGAAGGGAAAGTAGGTCGGGCGTGTCAGGTTTTTAGCCTTCGCGATTGCATGGGAAGTCTGCGTTCGCATAGGCTTGGCAGCTAGTGAATCGTGATTGCGAGCCTGGGGCCGCATTCGCGAGTCGTCTTTTGTGGAACTGAAATTTTTGGTCTTCGCGATCACGATGAAGGTCCCACGATCACGATGCATATGTCTAGGCAGACCTTTAAAATATTATTTTCAAGACTTGAGTTATTTTATGACATTTTAAGATTGTGTGCTCGAATTTGAGCTATTTTGGAGGGGATTTTCACGCTTTGGATTAGGGTACATATGTTTTACTCGGATTGGATTATTATTCATGATTCCAACCTTTATTTTAGCAATCTAATGATGAATCTAAGTTAAAAATTTGAGGATTTAATAAAAACGTTTTAAAATAAAATTTTAGGATTTGGACCCCGATTCGGAGTCGGAATTAGATGAAACTAGTATGGTTGTACTCATACTAGACTCTGCACTTTATCTGCAGATTCAGGTACTTTCGGGCATGGTGATTGTTGCACAATTCATTCCAGTCATGAATATTTATTCTTTAAGTAGCTGGCTCGGACTTATCTTCGTGAGATTATTCGTCTTCATGGTGTGCCCATGTCTATTATCTCGGATAGAGGCATGCATTTTACCTCGCATTTTTAAGAGCAGTGTAGCATGAGTTAGGCACATAGGTCGAGCCGAGTATGACATTTCATCCTCAAAAACACAGGCAGTCCGAGCGTACTATTCAGATATTGGAGGACACGTTATGAGCCTGTGTCATTGATTTCAAGGGATCATGGAATAAGTTTCTACCAGTTAGCATTCGCCTACAACAACAACTATCGGTCGAGTAACCAGATGGCTCCTTATGAGCCCTTATATGGGAGGCGATGTCATTCTCTGGTTAGTTGGTTTGAGCCTGCGGAGGCTAGGCTAATTTGGTCGGTGATGCTTTAGAGAATGTGAAGTTGATTCAGGAGCGGCTTCGTACAATGCAATCTAGATAGAAGAGTTATGTTGACAAGAAGGCTCGCGATGTGGTTTATATGGTGGGTGAGAAAGTTCTACTCAGAGATTCGCCCATGAAGGGGGTGATGAGGTTCGAGAAGAAGGGCGAGTTGAGCCCTCGGTATATTGGTCCTTTTGAGGTGCTAGAGAGAGTTGGAGAGGTAGCCTATAAACTTGCCTTGCCACCTTGTTTATCGGGAGTTCACCCAGTATTTTATGTTTCTATGCTCCAGAAGTATTATGGGGATCCTTCACATGTGTTAGACTTTAGCATGGTGCAGTTGGACGAGGATTTGACTTATGATGTGAAGCCGATGGCTATTTTGGACCAACAGGTTCAAAAGTTGAGGTCGAAAAACATAGCATCAGTGGAGGTTCATTGGAGGGTTCAGCTGGTCGAGGAGGAAGCTTGGGAGACTGAGAAGGATATGCGGAAAAGATATCCTCACCTTTTTGCTACCCCATGTATGATTCTAGACAAGTTCGAGGACGAACGTTTGTTTCAAAGGGCGAGAATGTAATAATTCGGCTGGTCATTTTGTGTATTTGAGTCCCGTTTCCCCTACTTGATGCTTTACATATGTGTATTTGATGTTATGTGACTTGCGGGATTGGTTGGATTTGCTTCGGGGAAGTTTTGGATTGAATTAGGACACTTAGTCTCAAGGTTGGGTGCTTAAGTTGTAAGAGTTGACCAGAGTGACATTTGTGTACACGACCCCAAAATGGTATTTTGATGGTTTCAATAGGTTCGTATGATAATTTTGGACTTAGGCGTATGTCCGAATTTGGATTTTGAGGTTCATAGGTTGATTTGATACTTTTTGGCGAAAGTTGAAGATTTAGAAGGCTCATAGGTTTGACCGGGAGTTGACTTTGATGATATCGGTTCGGATTATGGTTTAGAAAGTTAAAATAGGTCCGTTGTTTCATTTGGGACTTGATATAGTTCGGCATGAGTTTTGGAAGTTGAAAGTTCATGAGTTCCTTAGGATTGAATCGAGGTGCGATTCGTGGTTTTGATGTTGTTTTATGTGATTTGGGGCCTCGAGTAGCTCTATGTTATGTTTTGGGATTGGTTGGAGTGATTGGACGGGTCTCGGGGGCCTCTGGTGTGTTTCAGGGTGATTTCAAACCATTTCTCCTTGTTTGCATGTAACGACCCGACCGGTCATTTTGAGAGTTAGAGCCCGAACCCCTATTAACTGCTTTCTTCATTTCTATTTCTGCTATTGTGACTTGTCGGGATGATTGGTTTTGAGTTTCGAAGTGTTTTGGGATACTTAGTCCCTAAATGAGAGCTTAAGTCTTAGAATTTGGACCGTAGTTGGAACTGTGTAAAGATGGTTCCGGAATGGAATTTCGTCGATTCCGTTAGTTCCGTTGGGTGATTTTGGGCTTAAAGGCGTGTCCGGAATGTGTTTTGGGGGCCCATAGCTCATTTAGGCTTGAAATGGCGAAAGTCAAAATTTTGAAGTTTTGGACCGGTAGTGGAAATTTTGATATCAGGGTCGGAATCCGATTTCGGAAGTTGGAGTAGGTCCGTAATGTTGAATATGACTTGTGTGCAAAATTTGGGATCAATCGGACATGGTTTGGTTGGTTTCGGCGTCAGTTGTCGAATTTGGAAGTTTCAAGTTCTTTAAGTTTGAATCAGACGATGATTTGTCATTTTAGCATTAGTTGATGTGATTTGAGGGCTCGACTTAGTTCGTATGGTATTTTATGATTGGTTGGTATGTTTGGTCGAGGTCTCGGGGGGCCTCGGGCGTGTTTCGGATGCTCAACGGGTCATTTTTGGACTTAATGAGTTGGCAGTTTTTGCTGGTGTTCTGCAGCTGGTTTCCTTCATCGCGATCGCGTGAGAAGGCTAGCGATCACGTAGAGTAATTGGGAGACCAGCTGGGTTATCTCTTCGCGTTCGCCAATAATGGGACGCAATCGTGTAGGTTCGTCAGGTTATGTATCGCGAACGCGTAGGCTAGACCGCGTTCGCGAAAAAGAAATAAGGCAGCAGTGGAATTCGGTGTTGTTCTTCACGATCGCATAAGGTCAGTCGCGAACGCATAAGTCTGAGGAGCCATTTCATCGCATTCGCGTGAAGAGTTACGCGTTCGCGTAGAGTAAAATAATGGGGCAGCGAAGTTGTTCTTCGCGATCGCGAGGGTGTTTCCGCGATCGCGATTAAGAATCGTTGGGCAATGTTAAAGTCTCCAAAAATGGGTTTTTTGCGATTTTACCAAAAACATGAGATAGGGAGCTCGGATTTTGGATGAGGTATTGAGGAATTTTCAGAGATATCGATTGGGTAACAATTCTTAACTCCTTTATGATTATATCCCACTAATCTATCATTAATTTCCTCTTTAATTTCGGATTTTGGGGTTGAAATTGGGAAAACTTTGGAAGAACTTCTTCAACAAAGATTTTGAGTTTTGAAGGAAATTTGTGGTCAGATCGGATTTGAGTAAATTTTATATGGTTAGACTCGTGAGCGATTGGGTGTTCGTATTTTGTAACTTTTACCCGATTCTGAGACGTGGGCCCCACGGGCGCTTTTTGAGTTAATTTCGGAATTTTTGTTAAAGTGTTGATTTCATTGATTAGATGAGTCTATTATGGTTGTATTTATGATATGTAATTGCTTTTGGCTAGATTTGGGCCATTCGGAGCCGGATATTCGTGAGAAAGGCATTGTGACCGATTGATTGAGCTTGGTTCGAGGTAAGTGACTTGCCTAACTTTGTGTGGGGGAATTCCATGTAGGATTTGTATTGTTTTTTATATATGAGCGTCGTGTACGTGAGGTGACGAGTACATACACGGGCTAGTTGTGGAAAAACCCGATTTTCTTACTGAGCAGCAACATGTTTTCTTGTTATTTTGAGTTATACCATTTTAATGAGTACTAATCTATTTTCATTCTTAATTAAGTCATTCCAATATGTGTAGCTATCATGTTTAGTCTAATACAACATGTCTACGTATCTTAGTTGTTTATGTGAATTCGGTGCAGCATGCTTAGTGAATTTTCTGCTTCTTCCCTGACTGGTACTTAGTCTAAATTGTAAGAATTTCGTGATGTAGTTGTATTTCTAATGTTCACGTGGCATATTTACTTTGGGACTACGGGAAGGTATCTCGGGAGATCCCCTGTTGTATTTTCTGTGTACTGAGCTGTTACCTTCTATGATTTCATTGTTGTTAAATTTCAGCCTTTATTTTATTGAGGTATTACACTTTATATTATTTTTAATATATATTTTCCAGTAGGGCCCTGATCTAACCTCGTCACTACTCGACCGAGGTTAGGCTTGGCACTTACTGGGTACCGATTGTGGTGTACTCACGCTACTCTCTGCACATGTTTTTCGTATGCAGATCCAGGTGCACCTTATCAGCTGCACTATCAGTGAGACGGAACCGCTTTGGAGACTTCAAGGTATATCTTTCGCGTCCGCAGACCTCGGAGTCCCCTCCTACTCTTTCTCATGTCCATTATCTTCTGTATTTTGCTTGTTAGATTCTGATGTATAGAGATACTAGATTTTTCCTTATGTAGTTTGTGATTCACGATGTTCCGAGTTTTGGGATTTGTTGTGTATTTTTGAACGGTTAGGTGTTAAAATTATGTTTTCATTTCACTATTCTGCAAATGTTAGGCTTACCTAGTCGTAGAGACTAGGTGCCGTTATGACGTTATACGGAGGGAAAATTTGGGTCGTGACAAGTTGGTATCAGAGCTCTAGGTTCATAGGTGTCGTGAGTCACAAACCGGTTTAGTAGAGTCTCGCGGATCGGTACGGAGAGGTCTGTACTTATCTTCAGGAGGCTATGGAACTGTTAGGAAAATTTCACTACTTTGATTCCTTGTCGTGCGAAAATTGTTGACTTCAAAGATTCTAAACTTCTGTATTCTATTCTCTCACAGATTGTGAGGACACGTACAAGCGGATCTGATGACCAGGCACCCGCACCCCCTGCTAGAGCCGCAAGATACCGAGGCTAGGGTAGAGGTCGAGGACGTCCACGTGGTGCAGCCATAGCACCCCCACGAGCTGCTACAGAGGAGCCCCCAGTAGCATCAGCTGGAGGGCAGACACCTGAGGCACCTGTCCCTGCACCAGCCCTTCAGGAGACTCTAGCCCAGTTTCTGAGCATGTTCAGCACCTTAGCTCAGGCTGGATTGATTCCACTTGCTCCTGCCACATCTCAAGCCGAGGGAGGAGCACAGACTCCCATCGCCGGTACTCCAGAGCAATGGGTTCAGGTCGACCAGGTTCTAGAGGTTGTACCAATGCAGCCGGTAGCTCCAGCTCAGCCCGAGGTTAGGGCAGCAGCTTCTGAGGTGGATCAGCTCAAACTTGAGAGGTACAAGAAATACCACCCACCTACCTTCAGTGGATTGGCTACAGATGATGCTCAGGATTTTCTGGAGGAATGTCATCATATTCTTCATACTATGGGCGTAGCGGAGACGAGCGTTTTTTTTTACTACATTCCAGCTTAGAGGAGCAGCCTATCAGTAGTGGCGTGCTTATGAGTTGAGTAGTCCGGCTGAGGCAGCTTCACTTACATGGACTCAGTTCTTGGACATGTTTTTGAGAGAGTATGTCCCTCAGAGCCTCAGGGACTCATGGCGTGCGGAGTTTGAGCAGTTGCGCCAGGGTGTTATGACTGTGTCAGAGTATGCAGTTCGCTTCAGTGATTTGGCCCGACATGTACCAGCCTTGGTTGCCACATTTCAAGAGAGGGTTCAACGATTTATTGAGGGACTCCACCCCAGTATCAGGATTAGTATGGCCAAGGAGTTGGAGATGGATATTTCTTATCAGCAGGTTATGAGTATCACCAGGAGATAGGAGGGCATGCTTTCCCGGGATAGAGAGGAGAGGGAGGCCAAGAGGTCTCGAGAAACTAGTTCTTATTCTAGTGCTCGTGTCCCAGCATCTCGACATGGTAGGGGTTATGCCCCAGGAGCCTTATTATGCACCGCCAGTATCTAGTGTGCCTCCTGCACGGGGTGTTCCCAGCGGCCAGTCCAGTAGACCTGTCCTGAGCCAGCCACAGCAGCCACGCCCTGCCAGAGCTTATTTTGAGTGTGGCGACACTCGCCATATAGTGGGAGATTGCCCCAGGATTAGGAGGGGTGCGCCTCCATAGACTTCTCATCCACAGCGTGCTCAACTGGGTCCTCATGCTATGATTACAGCACCAGCTGCCACCCCACCTTCTCAGCCAGCTCGAGGTGGAGGTCGGGAAGGTAGAGGTCGCCCTAGAGGGGGAGGCTAGGCCAGATGTTATGCCCTTCCTGCTCGTATAGAGGTAGTCGCTTCTGATTCTGTCATTACAAGTATTGTTCCAGTCTGTCATAGAGATGCATCGGTATTATTTGACCCAGGCTCTACATATTCCTATGTGTCCTCTTATTTTGCCTCGTATTTGGGCGTATCGCGGGATTCTTAGAGTTCCCCTGTTAATGTGTCTAATCTTGTGGGAGATTCCCTTGTTGTGAACCACATGTATAGGTCGTGTTTGATTGCTCTTAGTAGTTTTGAGACCAGAACTGACTTATTATTGCTCAGCATGGTAGATTTTGATATTATCTTTGGCATGGACTAGTTGTCGCCCCATTTTGCTATTTTTGATTGTCACGCTAAGGCTGTGACGCTGGCTATGCCAGGTTTACCGCAGTTAGAGTGGAGAGGTACCTTAGAGTATACTCCCACTAGAGTTATTTCATTTCTTAAAGCTCAACGAATGGTTGACAAGGGGTGTGACGTGTATCTAGCTTATACGAGAGACGTCAGTATTGATACCCCTACAGTGGAGCCAGTTCTATTAGTGAGGGAGTTTCCAGATGTGTTTCTAGCTAATCTTCCGGGCATGCCTCCCGACAGAGATATTGATTTTGGCATTGATTTGTTGTCGGGCACTCAGCCCATTTCTATTCCTCTATATCGTATGGCTTCTCCTGTATTAAAGGAGTTAAAGGAGCAGTTATAGGAGTTTCTTGATAAGGGCTTCATTCAGCCCAGTGTGTCACCTTGGGGTGCTCTTATCTTATTTGTGAAGAAGAAGAATGGTTATATGCAGATGTGTATTGATTATCGCCAGTTGAATAAAGTCATAGTGAAGAACAAGTATCCATTGCCTCGTATTGATGACTTATTTGATTAGTTACAGAGTGCCAGAGTATTTTCCAAGATTGACTTACGTTCAGGATATCATCAGTTGAAGATTCGGGAACCAGATATCCCGAAGACTGCTTTCAGGACCAGATATGGTCACTATGAGTTTCTTGTGATGCCTTTTGGGCTGACCAATGCCCCAGCAACTTTTATGCACTTGATGCACAGTGTGTTCCGGCCCTATCTTGACTCATTTGTCATAGTGTTTATTGACTACATTCTGGTATACTCCCGGAGTCGGGAGGATCATGAGCAGCACCTGAGGACTGCACTTCAGACCTTGAGAGAAAAGAAGTTATATGCAAAATTTTCAAAGTGTGAGTTTTGGCTAGACTCAGTGTCATTCTTGGGTCATATAGGATTGAGTGAGGGGATCCGGGTGGATCCGAAGAAGATTGAAGCAGTGCAGAGTTGGCCCAGACCGTCCTCAGCTACAGAGATCCGAAGTTTTCTTAGTTTGGCGCGGTATTACCGTCGTTTTGTAGAGGGATTCTCATCTATTGCAGCACCTATGACCAAGCTGACCCAGAAGGGTGCTCCATTCAGGTGGACAGAGGAATGTGAGGAGAGCTTTCAGAAGTTCAAGACAGCTTTGACTACGGCCCCAGTATTGGTATTGCCTACAGGTTCGGGGTCTTATACTGTATATTGTGATGCATCGCGGATTGGTCTTGGAGCGGTGTTGATACAGGATGGTAGGGTGATTGCCTATGCATCCAGACAGCTGAAGGTGCATGAAAAGAACTATCTTGTCCACGACCTTGAGTTAGCAGCTATTATTCATGCCTTGAAGATATGGAGACACTATTTGTACGGTGTTTCTTGTGAGATTTACACCGATCATCGGAGTTTTCAGCATCTGCTTAAGCAGAAAGATCTTAACTTATGTCAGTGGAGGTGGTTGGAGCTGCTTAAGAATTATGATATCATTATTTTGTACCACCCTGGGAAGGCCATTGGCGTTGGATGTTCAGGCCTTAGCAGTCAGTTTGTGAGATTGGATATTTCTGAGCCTAGTCGAGTATTGGCTTGTGTGGTCTCTCGGTCTTCTCTTTATGATTGTATCAGGGAGCGTCGATATGATGACCCTCATCTGCTTGTCCTTAAGGACACGGTCTAGCATGGTGATGCTAAGGAGGTCACTATTGGAGATGATGGTGCATTGAGGATACAGGGCAGGCTATGTGTGCCCAATGTAGATGGTTTGCATGAGTTGATTCTCCAGGAGGCTCACAGTTCGCGGTACTCTATTCATGCGGGTGCCGCAAAGATGCATCAGGACTTGAAACAACATTACTGGTGGAGGAGAATGAAGAAGAACATCGTAGAGTATGTGGCTCGATGTCTGAATTGCCAGCAGGTAAAATATGAGCATCAGTGACAAGGTGGATTACTTCAGAAGTTAGAGATTCCGGATTGGAAATGGGAGCGGATCACTATGGATTTCGTTGTTGGACTCCCACAGACTCAGCAGAAGTTTGATGCAGTTTGGGTGATTGTGGACAGGCTGACCAAGTCAGCTCATTTCATTCCTGTGATGACTACCTATTCTTTCGAGCAGTTAGCTCGAATCTACATTCGTGAGATCGTCAGGCTTCATGGCGTATCGGTATCTATTATCTCTGACCGGGGTACGCAATTTACATCACGGTTCTGGAGAGCTGTACAATATGAGTTGGGTACTCGGGTTGAGTTAAGCACAACATTTCACCCTTAGACGGACGGGCAGTCCGAGCACACTATTCAGATATTAGTGATGTTGCATTCATGGTTGGAGAGCGGGTCTTTCTCCGGATTTTGCCTATGAAGGGTGTTATGATATTCGGAAAGAAGGGCAAGCTGAGCCCAAGGTTCATTGGTCCTTTTGAGATTTTGTGGAATGTTGGGGAGGTTGCTTATGAGCTTGCCTTACCTCCCAGCCTAGCAGGAGTCCATCCGGTATTTCATGTTTCGATGCTTCGGAAGTATCACTGTGATCCTGCTCATGTATTGGATTTCAGCTCAGTCCAATTGGACAAGGATCTACCTTATGTTGAAGAGCCAGTGGCTATTTTAGACAGGCAGGTCAGAAAGCTAAGGTCAAAGAACATTGCTTCCGTGAAGGTTCAGTGGAGGGGACAGCCGGTCGAGGAGGCAACTTAGGAGACCGAGCAGGATATGCGCAGCCGCTATCCTCATCTTTTCACAACTTTAGGTATGTCTCTATGCTCGTTCGAGGATGAACGATTATTTTAAGAGGGGGAGGATGTAACGACCCGGCCGGTTATTTTGAGAGTTAGAGCCCGAACCCCTATTAACTACTTTCCCCATATCTATTTCTGCTATTGTGACTTGACGGGATGATTGGTTTTGAGTTTCGTTGGGGCACTTAGTCCATAAATGAGAGCTTAAGTCTTAGAATTTGGACCGTAGTCAGAACTATGTGAAAACGGTTCCGGAATGGAATTCCGTCAATTTCGTTAGCTCCGTTGGGTGATTTTGGGCTTAGGAGCGTGTCCGGAATGTGTTTTGCGGCCCGTAGCTCATTTAGGCTTAAAATGGCGAAAGTCAAAATTTTGGAGTTTTGGACCGGTAGTGAAAATTTTGATATCAGGGTTGGAATCTAATTTCGGAAGTTGGAGTAGGTCCGTAATATTGAATATGACTTGTGTGCAAAATTTGGAGTCAATCGGACGTTGTTTGGTGTGTTTCGGCGTCGTTGTCGAATTTGAAAGTTTCAAGTTCTTTAAGTTTGAGTCGGAAGATGATTTGTGATTTTAGCGCTAGTTGAATGTGATTTGAGGGCTTGACTTATTTCGTATGATATTTTATGATTGGTTGGTATATTTGATTGAGGTCCCGGGGGGCGTTGGGCATGTTTCGGATGCTCAACGGGTCATTTTTGGACTTAAGGAGTTGGCAATTTTTGCTAGTGTTCTACAGCTAGTTTCCTTCATCGCGATCGCGTGAGAAGGCTAGCGATCGCGTAGAGTAATTGGGAGACCAGCTGGGTTATCTCTTCGCGTTCGCAAATAATGGGACGCGATCGTGTAGGTTCGTCAGGTTATGTATCGCGAACGCGTAGGCTAGACCGCGTTCGCGAAAAAGAAATAAGGCAGCAGTGGAATTGGGTTTTGTTCTTCGCGATCGCGTAAGGTCAGTGGCGAACGCATAAGTCTGAGGAGCCATTTCATCGCGTTCGCGTGAAGAGTTACGCGTTCGCGTAGAGTAAAATAATGGGGCAGCAAAGTTGTTCTTCGCGATCGCGAGGGTGTTTCCGCGATCGCGATTAAGAATCGTTGGGCAATGTTAAAGTCTCCAAAAATGGGTTTTTTGCCATTTTACCAAAAACTTGAGATAGGGAGCTCGGATTTTGGATGAGGTATTGAGGGATTTTCAGAGATATCAATTGGGTAACAATTCTTAACTCCTTTATGATTATATCCCACTAATCTATAATTAATTTCCTCTTTAATTTCTGATTTTGGGGTTGAAATTGGGAAAACTTTGGAAGAACTTCTTCAATAAAGATTTTGAGTTTTGAAGGAAATTTGTGGTCAGATCGGATTTGAATAAATTTTATATGGTTAGACTCGTGAGCGATTGGGTGTTCGTATTTTGTAACTTTTACCCGATTCTGAGACGTGGGCTCCACGGGCGAATTTTGAGTTAATTTCAGAATTTTGTTAAAGTGTTGATTTCATTAATTAGATGAGTCTATTATGGTTGTATTTAAGATATGTAATTGCTTTTGGCTAGATTTAGGCCATTCAGAACCGTATATTCGTGGGAAAGGCATTGTGATCGATTGATTGAGTTTGGTTCGAGGTAAGTGGCTTGCCTAACTTTGTGTAGGGGAACTCCCCGTAGGATTTGTACTATTTTTGATATATGAGCGTCGTGTACATGAGGTGACGAGTACGTACACGGGCTAGTTGTGAAAAAACCCGATTTTCTTACTGAGCAGCAACATGTTTTCCTATTATTTTGAGTTATACCATTTTAATGAGTACTAATCTATTTTCATTCTTAATTGAGTTATTCCAATATGTGTAGCTATCATGTTTAGTCTAATACAACATGTCTACGTGTCTTAATTGTTTATGTGAATACGGTGCAGCATGCTTAGTGAATTTTCTACTCATTCCCTGACTGGTGCTTAGTCTAAATTATAAGAATTTCGTGATGTAGTTGTATTTCTATTGTTTGCGCGGTATTTTTACTTTGGGACTACGGAATGGTATTCCGGAAAATCTCCTTGTACTGCATATTTACTTTGGGATTATGGAACGGTATTTCGGGAGATCCCCCTGTACTGTGTATTTATTTTGGGACTACGGAATGGTATTCCGGGAGATCCCCCTATACTACATATTTACTTTGGGACTACGGAACGGTATTCCGGGAGATCCCTCTGTCTTGCATATTTACTTTAGGACTACGGAACGGTAGTCTGGGAGATCCCTCTGCACATTTACGTTTGGGACTACGAGACGGTATCTCGGGAGATCCCCTGTTGTGTTTTCTGTGTACTGAGCTGTTACCTTCTATGATTTCATTGCTGTTAAATTTCAGCCTTTATTTTATTGTGGTATTACACTCTATAATATTTTTAATATATATTTTCTAGTAGGGCCCTAACCTGACCTCGTCACTACTCGACCGAGGTTAGGCTTGGCACTTACTGGGTACCGATTGTGGTATACTCACACTACTCTCTACATATTTTTGTTTCGTGTGTAGATCCAGGTGCACCTTATCAGCCGCACTATCAGTGAGCCGAGACAACTTTGGAGACTTCAAGGTATATCTGTCGTGTTCGCACACCTCGGAGTCCCCTCCTACTAATTCTCATGTCCATTATCTTCTGTATTTTCCTTATTAAATTCTGATGTATATAGACACTAGATTTTTCCTTCTGTAGTTTGTAATTCACGATGTTCCGAATTTTGGAATTTGCTATGTATTTTTTAACGGTTAGGTGTTAAAATTATCTTTTCATTTCATTATTCCGCAAATGTTAGACTTACCTAATCGTAGAGACTAGGTGCCGTCACGATATTATATTGAGGGAAAATTTTGGTCGTGATATTGCATCAATTGACTTTTGGTGTTCTAGTGTTCATCGTGATCGTGGAAGGAGGGTTGCGATCGCGGAGGGTATTTGGTGGCAGGTGAGCTTTGCTCTTCGCGTTCGCGATGAAGAGGTCGCGTTCACGGAGCTTGAGGAGTTGTGGCTTTCGCGCTCACGTACAGGGAGTCGCATTAGTGTAGAAGGGAAAGATGGTCTGGCACGTCAAGTTTTTAGCCTTCGCAATCGTGTGGGAAGGCCCGCGCTCGCGTAGGCTTGCGTAGCTCATGAATCGCGATTGCGAGCCTAGGGCCGAGTTCGCATAGGGTCTTTTGTGGATCTGAAATTTTTGGTCCTTGTAATCACGAAGAGGGTCCAGCGATAGCGATGCATATGCCTGGGCAGACCTTTAAAATATAGTTTTCTGGACTTTGAGTTATTTTATCACATTTTGAGATAGGGAGTTCGGATTTGGGCAATTTTGGAGGGAATTTTTACGATTCGGATTGGGGTGAGTATTTTGTACTCCGATTTGATTATTATTCATGATTCCAACCTTTATTTTAGCAATCTAATGATGAATGTAAGTGAAGAAACTGGGAATTTTAGTAAAAACTTTTCTAAATGATTCTTTTTAGGATTTGAACCCCAATTCGGAGTTGGAATTGGATGAAACTAGTATGGTTGTACTCATACTACACTCTGCACATAAACTCTACACTTTATGTGTAGATTCAAGTACTTTCGGACGTGGTGATTGCTAGAGTTCGTACTGGTACCAGCTTGTGGAGACTACGAGGTAGATGCTATATCGTTCGCAGACCTTGAAGTTCTCTTTGTTTATTTCTGTTATCATTATTCTATCGTCCAGATAGTTTGCATTGAGGATTTGGCTATATATTTTGAGCTTATGTAGTGCTCATATACTTGTTGACACTAGACCAATGAGATGGTTGTGGTTGCGATATTGTTGTTATTTTTCAGTTGTATATGATTATTCCATTGTGAAGATTATCAAACTTCTATTAATTGAGTTTCATTATTATGAAATGGTTGGCTTGCCTAGCAAGCATTGTTAGGCGTTGTCACGGCTCCGATGAGAGTTTGGGTCAGGACACTTATGTGGTAATTAAACAATTCATAAGAAAATAAACACATTAATTAAAGCTTGATAAGAGGAGGGTTGGGCTATGACCCATATTTTAGTCTATCTTAACCCAGTTCAACTCTGTTCAAGTAACTTTTAGACAGATTAATGTCCCGCTCATTTATTAACTCAACCCAATTGACCTGCCCAATAATTTCTGTTAGTCAACTGCTAATTAAATGATATTATCCTATTCTAGAAGCGTTGGGAATTATGCTAAGGGATACTAAAATAGTTCCACTAGTTAATTAGCTATACTAATAGTATAAGATACGAATTAAAAGTTAGTCATTAATGACGAATGATTTTACCATGCTCCCGAGCTAAATGTAGATATTTTTGAGTGACTTGATATTATAATTTTGTTTTAATACTATTAGCAGTGGCAAAACAACGTATTTTTCTAAGAGATCTAATTTACATGTATAGAAAGTAATTGTTGACCTATATACTTAGTTTTATTTTTTATATTACGATATAATTACTGATGAAGGTGTTCAAGTAACCACCTTTCAACTAGGGGTGTACATAAGTCGGATTGGTTCGGGTTTTTCAATTATCAAACAGAATCAATTGTATCGGGTTTTCAAATATATAAACCAAACCAAACCAAACCAACAAAAGTCGGGGTTTTCAATCTCGATTTTTCTCGAGTTTTTCGAACTTTTTATCGGTAAAATCTTCATAGCATAAAATATATAACTTGTGCTCCAATATTTCTTTGGTCCTAGTATGATAAAATCATATAAGATGTTACCCAAGAAAATAACACAAAATAATATGAGATGAGTCATGATATTATACTAAATTACTCAACAATAAAGATAATAAAATCGCATAAAATAAATATTACTAATTAATAAGCCATAATGAAAATAAACATAATTTAAAAGTACTAACTAAGTCATGCTAAAATAAGCACGACTAATAAGTACTCCCTTCGTTCCAGTTTACATGAACCTATTTCCTTTTTGCTTCGTTCGAAAAAGATTGACCCCTTTCTAAATTTGGAAACAATTTAGCTTAAATTTCTAATTCTACCTTTAATGAGAAGCTTTTATAACCACACAAATACTCTGGACCCTTTTTGACTTGTTTAGGACCACAAATTTCAAAAACTTTTATTTTTTCTTAAACTCCGTGTCCACTCAAATATGTTCACATAAATTGGAACAGTGGGAGTACTAATTATTAATTACATAACTAAATAAGAAAAAAAAATAAGTTATGCGTTTTTACGGTCTAAACCAATGCAAAACTTAAAAAAAATTGATTGTCAACAATATAGTCATTCATAGTATTGAATTGAATTTTTTTGTTAGCACAAGTATTGATTTGATTTTGACTTGAGCTTTATTTGAGTTACTAACTTTACGGGCTATAAATATATTTGACCATTCAAAAGTTCTAAGTCCAAACATGAATATAATATATTAAAAGAAAACTATGAAAAAAATTAAGAAATATTTATAAATTATATTACAATAAATATTTTTACGTATAAAATATTTTTAAAACTTGTATACATGTAATGTCAGGTTGGTTTAGTTTCCGTTTGACTTTTTTTTAGTTAAAATCAAACCAAATAAATTATGATCGGGTTTTGTTTTCCAACACCAAACCAAATCATAGTCAAAGTTTTTTCCTGATTTGACTCAAATTATCGATTTGATGTGGTTGTCGGTTTCTTTTGTACATCCTTACCTTCAACTATCAGTATATATGAGTTATAATCTTAAATTTTTAACTCAGTTATTAAAGGGTCACAGAGCGTCATGTTTTCTGCAAGCGAAAAGAAGTGAGGAAATCAAAGAAACAAGAACGGCGAATATTTCTCGTAAGAGATGAGCAACGCCTCCAATACATAAAATAACTTTCTTGTCCTAGATATTATGTATTTTCGAAAGAGTAGTCTTTATAAAATAACCCTTCTTGTTATCTATATTTTTCGCAAACCTTATATTGGCGACATCTCTTTTTTCCAAGGGGTTGTTTGGAGCTTTTAATTTGCGCAATATCTCGTTTTATTTTGCTCATTATTAGATTATGGAGGTTATACATCCTATACAAGAAAGTGAAGGGGATAAGTTCCAATACCTAAAAAAGATAAAAATGTTCACTAGATTTTAATCGTTCTAAAATTGCATTGACCCATCATTATTTTTTGACAAGTAGGCAAATCAAATCTGCAGTAACCTTCCTGTTAAACGAAAAAAATAAAAAACTAAAGGCTAGGGAAGAGAAAGAGAGAGTGAGAGAGTGCGAGAGAGAGAGGAGTGTAGCTCGATACTAGTGTAACAATTGAACTTACAGCGTGCGTAAAAGGATGAATTATCTCGTTACATAAGTAATTTAGTATAACCTTCATAATTGTACATACTAAACTTCTTTTCTTTTTGGTTATTGTTACTTAATCAAACTCTAAAACCGTTTAAACTTAAACAAACATTTTTTAAGCTGATGGTAGAAAACAAAATAAGAACATTAGTTAGTTCCTGGGAACATACGCTAAAGAAAAAATTGGAACGAAAACTTAGAGTTCAAAATATTGAAAGAGAAATATGAAAAACTAGTAAATATGATAGTATAAAATTTTTTTAACACTGTTAATGTGTATACTAAAACTCTCACCTATTGTTTTTTGGTGGTGACATGATATACATGGAACATTTGCATATATACCCTCCTTTGAGGCTGTCATTGAAGTTATACCCTTATTGCACAAAAATTTATAAAATTTATCCACTGGAATCTGAAGTAGTTCTATCTCAAAATCAAATCTTAACTTTTTTTATCTTTCAAATGAAACTTCAGAAAATTAGTTCAATTTCTTCAATACAATCTCAGATTTCAAATCTTAAGTTCTGAAACATAAACTTGTTGTTCGAATTTTAGCAATCAAACACGCGATTCAACGTCCAAATCTACTTCAAATAAGCTCAAATTTGAAACGTAGCTTTCAAATATCATTAAAAAATAAACCATAACCATCAAATTATCAAACCAACAATAAATATAACAAACTCATTTTGCAACTAAGAGAAGAAATCCTAAGCACAACCTACAATGATGTTTTGCAATTAAGAAAAAGAAAAAGGAGAAGCCAAAAGGTTCCTGGATACATGGAACATGAATATATAGAAGAAGAAAGTAGCATCAAAACTCCTGGATACATGTGAATGAATACAAAGAAGAAGAAATTTGCAACAAAGAAGAACAGAAAAGTGTATATATTGAAGCTACTCAAAAATTAGGTATTAATTAATTTTTTTTTTAAAACTTAGTACAAGTTAAATGCGGGTGATCAAATAAGGCGTCTCGTGAAACTTTTATGATATATAGGCATTACTACTTTTTGGACTAAATCAATTTGCCCATAAAGAGTGTAGATTTTGTAATAAAACCCTCAGACTCAAGAAATATTGCAAGCGTAGTTCCACGAAAATAATTTGAGCGACAAAGAGAAAGTGTCCCTCCCATTCGTGCGTACCACCCAAAAGGTAAACATATGAATTTTCATAATAATGATAACCTTAATTCATCAAAAGACTTACTTTATTATCATACGTTCCTCCTCCCTCTCGTACGTGTTGGGCGCCCATATTGTCCAGCCAAAGGCCAATGGCCTAATCCTATTCTCCTTTGGTTTTCATTCCTATTCGGAATTGGATTCGATTTTTATTCCTATTTAGAGTTGGTTTTGGCTTTAAGAGAAAACATCACTCATTATCTATAAATAGGACAACCTTGGAGAATTATTTTATGCTCATTGGTACAAGTCTTTGAAAGACTTAAGCACATAAGAGTGGTTTTTGAGAGAGCTTTCATCAAGAGAGAAGAGAGAAGAAAAGTATTCGTTTGCTGCAGATTTTATTCCGACCAGCCAATGTCAAATCCCGTTTACTGATTCGTTAACCGTTGGATTGGGCTAAAATTTTGATTGAGTATTCATAAATTTTGATCTTTCATTTGAACGGTGGAGATCGGATTTTGTGGCTTATAGCATCTAATTTTGTGCCCCAAACAGTAGCTCCAATTTTGTGAATTCTCCTCTTTTTTTTCAATTAATTTGTCGTTGCTCTTGTTACTATTGTTGCTCCGTGTTTGGCACTTGTTGTGTATAAAATTTGGAGAACTTTTGTAACCCTCTTATTGTTATAGTGGAGTTTTTTGGATCTTTGTGATCCCGTGATTTTTACCTTCGATTTGAAGGATTTTTCACGTTAAAATTTGGTGTTCTATATCTTCTTTATTTTCTGATTTGTCTCTTCCTTTACATAACAGTGGTATCAGAGCCTTGGTTATTTATCCGGGTTGTTACAGAATGGATGCGAATATGAGCAAGATGGTATGTTTAAATGGGAGAAATTATAATATTTGGAGAAGCAAGCTGAAAGATTTATTGTTCGTGAAGAAGATGCATCTACCCGTTTTTTGCAGCTCATAAACCCGAGACTATATCTGATAAAGATTGGAATTTCAAGCACCAACAAGTATGTGGATATATACGACAATGGGTTGAAGATAATGGTCGCAACCATATTATAAATGAGACACATGCGAGATCATTATGGGAAAAGCTAGAGACTTTTTATGCTTCAAAAACTGAAAATAACAAATTGTTCCTGCTAAAGCAATTGATGACCTTTAAATACAAGGAAGGCAGCCCTATCCTTGATCACATAAATGATTTTCAGGGCGTCCTTGATCAGCTGTCTGGAATGGGAGTTAATTTTGATGATGAGATACAAGGACTTTGGCTTCTTAATACTCTGCCAGACTCTCGGAAAACTCTTCATGTTTCTTTGACAAATTCAGCTCCTGGAGGTAAGGTGACCATGAAATATGCCAAGAGTGGTATGTTGAACGGGGAAGTAAGGAGAAAATCTCAGGGTTCATCCTCACAAGAAGATATCTTGGTTATAGAAGGCCGGAGGATAGATAGAACAAGAGGCTCGAGGAATAGAGGTAAAAGTAAAAGTAGGTCAAGGTCCAAATACCATAATATTACATGCAACCACAGTGCCAGGAAAGGGAACATCAAAAGGTTTTGCCAGAAGTTGAAGCAAGACACTAGAGAAGGAAAGAAAGTTAAAAATAACGAGAACAATGTTGCTGCTATTGTTCGAGATGATCTTCTTTTTTCTTATGATGAAAACATCATCAATTTGGTATCCCATGAGACGAGCTGGATAGTAGATTCTGGAGCTACCTCACATGTCACACCAAGAATAGACTTTTTCTCATCTTATACTCCTTTTAATTCTGGAGTGTTAAAGATGGGCAATGCCAGTGAAGTTAAGGTGTTTGCTATTGGCACAGTTTGTTTGAAAACTAATAATGGTTTAATGTTAGTTCTTCAAGATGTCAAGCATGCTCCAGACTTTCCTTTCAATTTGATCTCTGCATAAAGATTAGACGATGAAGGTTACCATAATGCCCTCTTTAATGGACAATGGAAGCTCACCAAAGGCTCCATAGCAGTGGCTCAAGGAGTCAAGTCTGGTCATTTATATGTGACACATGGCTCTATTCTCAATGACTCCATAAATCTGGTGGAAAGTGACACTTTATTAGAATTGTGGCACAGAAGATTGAGTCATATGAGTGAGAGAGGGATTATGTGTTTGGCTAAGAAAAAATTACTTTCTAGAGTGAAACAAGCAAAGCTGAAAAGATGTATCCATTGTTTAGCTGGCAAACAGAAAAGGGTTTTCTTTCATAGCCATCCTCCCTCGAGAAAACCCGATTTATAGGAGCTAGTACACTCTGATTTGTGTGGTCCTTGTAAAGTAAAGGCAAAAGGTGGTGCACTCTACTTTGTGACCTTCATTGATGATCATTCTCGTAAGCTCTGGGTGTATCCTTTGAAATTTAAAGATCAAGCACTTGGCGTGTTTAAGAAATTTCAAGCCTTAGCTGAGAGACAAACGGGGAAGAAATTAAAATGTATCCGCACTGATAATGGTAGTGAATATTGTGGTCCCTATGATAACTATTGCAAGGATCAAAGAATTCGTCATCAGAAAACTCCGCCCAAGATGCCTCAATTGAATGGTTTGGCAGAGAGGATGAAAAGAACTATAGGTGAAAGAGTTAGATGCTTGCTTTCTGAGGCTAAACTTCCAAATACATTTTGGGCGGAAGCACTTAACACTGTTGCTTATGCTATCAATTTGTCTCCTGTTGTTGCTTTGGATGGTGATATCCCAGACAGAGTTTGGTTTGACAAAGATGTTTCTTATGATCACCTGAGAGTTTTTGGGTATAAAGCTTGTGTGCATGTTCCTAAAGATGTGAGATCGAAACTAGATGTCAAAACTAAGCAGTGCATCTTTATCGGTTATGGTAAAGATGAGTTTGGGTATTGTTTTTATGATCCTGTTGACAATAAACTTATTAGAAGTCGTGATGTAATATTCTTTGAAAACCAGACTGTTAAAGATATTGACAAAGCTGAGAAGATAGATTCTCATAGTAATAAGAGCTTAGTTGATATTGATCTAGTTTTAATTGCTAAGTCACCTATTGCACATGAAGGAACCCAAGACAATAATGAAGATAGTGATCAAGATCAAAATAATCATCATGGTGGAGATGTTATGGATGCTCTAGTTGATGAAGTTGTGGTTGATCAGCAACCAATTCCTACTCAGGTAACTACTTAAAATGCTCCTGAAACCTCTCTTAGAAGATTTACAAGGGAAGCAAAAATCCATGCGCTATCCTCCTGATGAGTATGTACTTTTGACTGACATGGGAGAACCTGAGAATTATGATGAAGTCATACAAGATACTCACAAAGATCAGTGGATCGAAGCCATGGAAGATGAGATGAAGTCACTCTATGAGAATAGCACATATGAGTTAGTGAAATTGCCGAAAGGTAAGAGAGCTTTATCTTACAAATGGATATTCAGAATAAAGCAAGATAACCATACCTCTGCGCCTAGATACAAGGCGAGGTTAGTTGTTAAATATTATGGCCAGAAGAATGGAGTTGACTTTGATGAACTTTTCTCCCCTGTTGTGAAGATGTCTTCTATTTGTGTTATTCTAGGCTTTGCCACGAGTCTAGATTTAGAGGTTGAACAGATGGATGTCAAGACTACTTTTTTTCATGGTGATTTAGATGAGGAGATTTATATGGAGCAACTTGAGGGTTTTGTAACTAAGGGAAAAGAAAATTATGTCTGCAAATTGAAAAAGAGCATGTATGAATTGAAACAAGCTCCAAGGCAATGGTATTTGAAGTTTGAATCTGTCATAGAAGAACAAGGGTACAAGAAAACTTCTTCAGACCGTTGTGTATTCTTCCAGAAGCTCTCTGATGATGATTTTATTATCTTTTTACTTTACGTGGATGATATGCTTATTATTGGCAAGAATAAATCCAGAATAGCAGTCCTTAAGAAGCAGTTGAGCAAATCGTTTGCGATGAAGGACTTGGGGCCAGCAAAGAAAATCTTAGGCATTCAAATATACTGACATAGAGATAGAAAGAAGTTATTTTTGTCCCAAAAGTAATACATTGAGAAGGTACTCAACAGGTTCAATATGACAGATGTAAACGTGGTTAGTACTCTTCTTACTAAACTCTTCAAATTGAGTATTAGTTAGAGTCCATCTACTGATGAAGAGAAAAAAAAGATGTCTCGTATTCCTTACTTTTCTGTCGTTGGTAGCTTGATGTATGCTATAGTTTGCACTAGACTAGATATTGCACACGTCGTTAGTACTGTTAGTAGATTCCTTTATAATCCTGAAAAAGAACATTGGGATGTAGTAAAATAGATAATAAGGTATTTGAAAGGTACTGCAGATTTGAAGTTATACTTTGGCAATGGCAAACCTGAACTTGTTTGTTATACAGACTCTGATTTAGGAGGAACTCTTGATTATTCAAGATCCACTTCCGATTATTTGATCACTTTTGTAGGGGGTTGTTTCTTGACAATCTAGACTACAGAAGTGCATAGCTCTATCCACCACAGAAGCCGAATATATTGCTGTAATAGAAGGTGCAAAAGAACTATTATGGATGAACGAGTTTAATAATGATCTTGTCTTTGAGCAGCCAAGGTACATCTTATTTTGTGATAATCAGAGTGTTATCTGCTTCACCAAGCACTCCACTTTTCATTCTAAGACTAAACATATAAATAGAAAGTATCATTGGATAAGAATGGTCGTGGAAGATAAATTATTTGAGGTTGAGAAGATAGACACCGATGAAAATCCTTCGGATATGCTGACAAAGGCGGTGGTTGCAGATAAACATGAATTTTACAGAAAATTGGCAGGCATGAAGCTTGTCAATAGTTCCTCTACTTGAAGACATATTTGGCCCCTTGGCTGGAGGGGGAGTTTGTTAGGCCCATGCCCATGTTGTCCAGCCAAAGGCCCAATGGCCTAATCCTATTCTCTTTTGGTTTCCATTGCTATTCGAAAATGGATTCGATTTTTATTCCTACTTAGAGTTGGTTTTGACTTTAAGAGAAAACATCACTCATTATCTATAAATATGACAACCTTGAAGAATTGTTCTATGCTCATTGGTACAAGCCTTTGAAAGAATTAAGCACATAAGAGTGATTTTTGAGAGAGCTTTCATCAAGAGAGAAGAGAGAAGAAAAGTATTCGTTTGCTGCAGATTTTATTCCAACCAGCCAACTTCAAATCCCGTTAACCGATTTGTTAATCGTTGGATCGGGCTGACATTTTGATTGAGTGTTCATAACGTCTTGTCTTTGATTTGAACGGTGGAGATTGGATTTTGTGGCTTATAGCATCTGATTTTGTGCCCCAAACAGTAGCTCCAGTTTTGTGACTTCTCCTCTTTTTTCAATTGATTAGTCGTTGCTCTTGTTGCTATTGTTGCTCAGTGTTTGACACTTGTTGTGTAGCCAATTTGGAGAACTTTTGTAACACTCCTATTGTTATAGTGGAGTTTTTTTGGATCTTTGTGATCCCGTAGTTTTTACCTCCGATTTGAAGGGTTTTCCACGTTAAAATTCGATGTTCTATATCTTTTTTATTTTCGGGTTTGCCTCTTCCTCGACATAACTACTGCCCAAAAGGTAAAACATATGAACTTTTATACTAATGATAACTTTATTTGTCAAAAAACTTATTCTATCATCACATGTTCCTCTTCCCCCTTTCTTGAACTTTTCTGTTGCCTAGTGTGGCATCAACAGTACGATTAAATTTGAACAAAAGTACGTTTTGGGCCAAAATTTGGAAAAGTTGAGATCTTTGTCTACTGGTGATGTCTTGTGGTACTATTAATTTTTAACTACATATGGAGAGGTAAATTCATTAAAATCCTACATTTTTTAAGAGTATTAAAATATCTGATTTTGAATATATATTTAATTAATATAGTGTGTTTCTAGATCTAAATACTAACTAATTGACGCAAATACTTGTTTTAGTCTTTTAGATGAAGCATGATTTAACGCTAGCGGCTGCGATGATCGTTGACGATGACAGTGGTTAATGTGGTAGTATTTTCAAAAATTAAATAGCCAAGTGTCCTTTTATTTTACAAATGTCATATCTATTTTAAAGCTTAAATGACAACTGTCTTAGCCATTCTAGAAGCCTATGATAAGTGGCAAAAGAAGTATTAAAAGTGCCAATTGCATGAAAAATTCAAGACAAGTGTACATGCTTCAAACCCCTCTTAAAGCCTATAAATAGGAATTCAACTTAGGCAAAAATCATCAGCAACTTTCCTTACTTTTTCATTATGAGTAGCTTCTCCTTGTTATCTTTTCTTCTCAAAATTAGTAGTCTATCTTCTTTTGTTCCCCTTTTTTTAAATAGCTGAATTTATTATTAATATTTTGTTGATTCATGTATCCTCTAAATAAATAGAGATAAGTTTGTTTAATCATGGGAAAATATTTCATATTGCTAAAATAGTTTATTAGGATAGTGCCCAGCACGACTCAAGCCAATTCGTGTATCTGCTAACAAATAATATTATTGCAGTATTATTATCGTTATTTTCCAGTGTCATTTTCCTACAATGTAAGAAACTATGGCAAGTAATACTAATACAAAAATTATTGATGGTGCTACCAATTTTGGTATTGTCTCTGTTACTACTTTTCCAGTTGTCCTACCAGATATCCATGGTGTTGCAAATACGTTATTACATCCACAACTTTGGCACACAATAATGTCAAAATACAGGTATGTAAATAGACATGGTTATATATCCAATGCTAATATTAAAATCTTCAAGAAAAATGCACCTCAATGCAAGAGAAGAGTTGAGATAAATGACAATCTCGCTAAGTCAAAATTAAATTTGACTAAAGTAGATAATATAATTATTGCGATCATTTTCCAAATAAATAATGTGACCAATGTGAGAAATTTGGTGATAGACTCTGGTGCTGTAATGACCCAATCGGTCATTTTTAACTTTTAGAACCCCGTTCCCTAAAATAAAACTTTCCGTAGGTGCTTGTAATGATTTATGACTTGCGGGGATGGTTGGTTCGGGATTTGGAAGTGTTTGGGGTGAAACCGGAACACTTGGTTCCTTAGGTTGACCTTAAAGTGCTAAGTTTGACTTGGGTCAACTTTTTGTGAAAACGACCCCGGAATAGAATTTTGATGATTCCAACAGCTACGTATGGTGATTTTGGACTTAGGAGCGTGTTCGAAATTTTATTTGGAAGCCCGTAGTTAAACTAGGCATGAAATGGCTAAAAACAAGAACTTAAGTTTGAAAGTTTGACCGATGAGTTGACTTTTTGATACCAGAGTCGGAATCCAGTTCCGAAAATTTTTATTGCTCCGTTATATAATTTATGACTTGTGTGTAAAATTTGAGGTCAATCGGAGTTGATTTGATAGGTTCCGACATTGAATGTAGAAGTTGAAAACTCTTAGTTTCATTAAGCTTGAATTGGGGTATGATTCATGGTTTTAGCGTTGTTTGATGGGATTTAGAGGTTCGACTAAGTTCGTATGATGTTTTAGGACTTGTTGGTATATTTGGTTGAGGTCCCGAGGGCCTCGGGTGAGTTTCGGATGGTTAACGGATCAAAAATTTGAGTTAAAAAGCTGCTGCATGTTTTCCTCTTTTGTTGGACATTCTGGGTTGTGATAGAGCCCAGATATCGAGCCCAGGTATCCAGCCCAGGGTTGACGAGGTACAGGCTCGAGCTAGTGTATCGAAGCCATGATCGAAGGTCCAATTCGAGGGCCATGATCGAAGGTCCAGCTCGAGGGCCATGATCGAAGGCAAGGCTCGAGGGCCAGGATCGAGACCCCAGATCGAGGGTCACAATCGAAGGCTCAAGCTCGATGCCATGATTGAGGCTATGATCGAAGGCCCAACCTCGATACCCTGATCGAGGCCATGACCGAGGTCCAGGCTCGAGCCTGTGATCGAAGCCGCGATCGAAGGCAAGGCTCGAGGGCATGATCGAAGGTATGGCTCGAGGGCTAGGATCGAGACCCAAGCTCGATGCCCTAATCGAAGGCACAACCTCGATGCCCTGATTGAAGGCACATGTTCGATGCCGCGATCAAGGCCCAGTTCGAGGACCAATTCCGAAGGCTGCTGGGCAGTTTTATAAAAAGAGGGCATTCGTCCCATTTGCCATTTTTGACGAACTTGAGCTTGAGCAGAGACGACTTTTAGCAGATTTTCAAGGAAAAAATATTGGGGTAAGTGATTCTAACTTGGATTTGGTCTACATATACACGTGTATCATTGTTTTTCACAATTTAATTAGTGTTTTGAGATTTGAGATTTGAAAAAGTTTAGAAATCTCATAGAAACGAAATCTTGAGATTTCGGTATCGATTCGGTGTCGGAATTGAGTGAAACTAGTATGGTTGGACTCGTAATTGAATGGGTTGCCGGATTTCATAACTTTTGCCGGATTCCGAGATGTGGGCCCCGCGGGCAAATTTTTAATTAATTTCGGGATTTTTATTAAAAATGTAGTATTTCCTTATAGAATTTATTTTCTATAATTTTTAGTGATTGTATCGAATTATTTTGGCTAGATTTGAGTCAGACAGAGTTGGATAATCGTGAAAAAGGCAAAATTGTGGATTAAATTGGAGCAAAACGAGGTAAGTCTCTTGTCTAATCTTGTGAGGAGGAAAATTACCTCATAGGTGATTAGAATTAAATAATTATTGCTAAATTATGGGGGCTACGTACGCACGAGGTGACGAGAGTCCGTGCGTAGCTACTATTAATGCCAAAGTCCGGGTAGTTTAGGACTCAAAGCATGCCTTACTTGTGTAAATTGTATTCTTTGATTTATTTATATTAATTGATATCTATATGAATATATTGTGAATTGTTAGATAAAGATATTAAAGGATGGAAATCTCATAGGCTTGATTTTCTGTTTAAATCAATTAATTGTTAAAAGAAATTGTTCTCCTCCCGAATTTACCTTATAATAAATATACTCTCCTTCCGGGGGCACATAAGAAAATGTCTTCCTTTCTTGTGGAGTGGGCCGAATGCCTCGGCAGGATAGATGCATCTATGGATCGCGTCGCACGTCCCTCGGCAGCGTACACGACAGTCTAGATCGGGCCGTACGTCCTCGGCAGAAATCGTGCTTAATAATAATAATTACACGATACTTTAATAATTTATTTCAGCTTGTGAAGCTAAGTAATAAATTAGAAAATCTTTGGAATTTAATGAATTATTATTCTTGCTTGTTAAGGAATTAATTGTTACTCCGGTAAAAGAGATCTAATTGATAAATTTGAAATTATTTTGATTGAAGGAATTTAATTAATATATTGAGAATTGTTACATTTGAAGGAATTTGATTATTTTCGATGATTAAATAAATTATTGTAAATTCTGTAAATCATGCTGATTTAAATATCCTAGTTTTATTTCAATTATTATCGACCCATAGTGAGTGTCAAAGTCGGCCATCTCGTCTCTACCACTTCGAGATTAGGCTTGATACTTACTGGGTACACGTTGTTTACGTACTCATACTACACTTGCTGCACTCTTTGTGCAGGATCTGAGACAGGTACTAGTGGAGGACCTATCATCACATACCCACGTCATCCCGAGGCATAGTGATGAGCTGCCTTTCTGAGCCGTTCTGCAGCTACCAGTGTCTCTTCTTATATTTATATTCTGTCTATTTCATTTCAGACAGTATTTGAGTTTTGTATAATTTACTAGATGCTCATGCACTTGTGACACCGGGTCTTGGCACACACATTGGTAGAAGTTGGTATTTTATTATTTTCTTGGATTAAAAGTTTAACCAATGTACGATTGACTTATTAGTTGGCTTGCCTAGCTATAGTGTTGAGCGTCATCACGACCTATAGGTGAAATTGGGTCGTGACAACATGGTATAAGAGCTCTAGGTTCATGTAGGTCTCACAAGTTATGAGCAGACCTAATAGAGTCTTGCGGATCGGTACGGAGACGTCTGTACTTATCTTCGAGAGGCTATATGGTGTTAGGAAACTACCTTTCTTCAAATTCCATCGTGCAATTGATGTAGTACTAAATATCCTTCTCTTATTCTCTCACAGATGGTGAGAACACGCTCTAATGAGATTCCAGACCAGGGAAGAGCTACTCCCCCAGTTGCTAGAGGCCGAGGGAGGGCTCCAACCCGTGGTAGAGGGCGAGGATGTCCTAGGACTATTCCGGTTATGCCGCCAGTGGATCCAACAGAGAATCCCATTATTGAGGAGCAGGGTGAGGTGCCTGTGGCAGAGCCAGCTCCGGTGGACTTCACATCTGAACCGGGATTTCAGGATGTCATGGGTCGTATGCTGTGATTCATGGACAATATGACTCAGGCCGGTTTATTTCCGGCAGACCCAGACAAATATCAGGCGGGCGGGGGAGAACAGATCCTTACCGCGCAGGCTCATGGATAGGCAGCTGCTATATATCAGACCTAGGGTGCACTACCCGTGGGTGGAGTCCAGCTAGTGGCAGCAGCTACACTTGAGCCCAGGCCTGCTGTAGCCGCTGATCCTCAGAAACTATTGGACAGATGGACTAGACTACATCCCCTTGTCTTCGGGGGTGAGCGACATGAGGATCCATAGGATTTCATTGATCGTTGCAAGGATAGACTGTACAACATGAGGATATTGGAATCCCATGGGGTTGATTTCGCTACTTTTCAGCTAGAGGGTAGAGCCCGTAGATGGTGGCAGTCTTACGCTCTTGGTAGACCAGGAGATTCTCCTCCCATGACTTGGGACAGGTTCACCCGTATCTTCTTGGACAGGTATATTCCACCCTCCCAGAGGGAAGAGTTGCGGTTTCAGTTTGAGCAGTTCCAGCAGGGTCAGATGTCAGTGACTGATTATGAGGCGAGGTTTTCTGAATTATCTCACCATGCACTAATGATACTCCCTACTGAGGCGGAGAGAGTGCGAAGGTTTAAAGCCGGTTTACATACTGGTATTCAGGCCATAATGGCTCGATAGGTTGAGATGGGTACTTCTTATGAGCGAGTTGTGGAGATAGCCCGGAGGATTGAGGGTGTACGTCAGCGGAGCCGAGAGCAGATTATGTGAGATAAACGGTTCTGGTACTCTAGAGAGTTCAGAGGTGCTCCGTCCGAAGGCAGAGGTCAGTTCGTGAGGGGACAGTCCAGCAGACCCCCATATCTAACACCACCACCTCATCGAGGTGCTCCAGTGCGACCTTATCTCAGTGCTATCCCAGAGAATTCTTATCGCCCACCAGCTATTCAGGGTTCTTTTCGTGGGTATTCCGGTCCCCAGGGCCAGACACTTAGTCAACATCCCATCGCACCAAAAAGTTGTTACGAGTGCGGGGATCCCAGTCATATGCGGAGGTTTTGCCCCAGGCTTCGAGGTAGACCAGTACAGCAGGGTCAGCAGCCTATTCTTATCGGACTAGTTGTTTCACCAGTAGTCCGACCACCGAGAGGCAGAGGACAGGCAGGTAGGGGACGTCTTAGAAGTGGAGGTCAGCCAGGCGAAAGCCAGAAAGTTGGCGCTCCAGCTCGGTTCTATGCTTTTCCTGCTAGACCAGATGCAGAGGCCTCAGATGCCGTGATTACATATATTATTTTTGTTTGTGGCAAAGATGCCTCAGTATTATTTGATCCAGGATCTACGTATTCATATGTGGCATCTCTATTTGCTCCATTCTTGGGCGTTTCTCGTGAGTCCTTGAGTACTCCTGTTTATGTGTCCACTCCTGTGGGCGATTCTATTGTTGTGAACCGGATCTACCAGTCCTGTATTATTACATTCTGCCGTTACGAAAATAGAGCAAATCTCCTATTGCTTGAGATGACCGATTTTGAAATTATTTTGGGCATGGACTGGTTATCTCCATATCATGCTATTCTTGATTGTCATGCCAAGACTGTTACCTTGGCTATTCCAGCATTGCCTAAGCTGGAGTGGAAGGGTTCGCCTGTTAGTTCATTTAATCGAGTTATTTCTTTTTATAAAGGCTCAACACATGGTTGAGAAGGGTTGTTTAGCTTATCTAGCCCATGTTCGGGATACTACTGCAGAGACTTCTGCTATTGATTCAGTGCCTGTAGTTCGGGAGTTCCCCGATGTATTTCCATCAGATCTTCCAGGTATGACACCTGATCGTGATATTGATTTCTGTATTGACTTTGCTTCAGATACGTAGCCTATATCTATCCCACCGTATCGCATGGCTCCGAAAGAATTGAAAGAACAGCTTGAAGAGTTACTAGCCAAAGATTTTTTCAAGCCGAGTGTATCGCCTTGGGGTGCACCGGTATTATTTGTGAAAAAGAAAGATGGAACAATGCGGATGTGTATTGATTAACGCCAATTGAACAAAGTCACTATTAAGAACAAGTACCCGTTACTGCGTATTGATGATCTATTTGACCAGTTGCAGGGTACTAGGGTATTCTCTAAGATCTAATTGAGGTCGGGGTACCATCAGTTGAAGATTCGGTATTCGGATGTTCCGAAGACTGCTTTCCGTACTAGATATGGTCATTATTAGTTTCTGGTGATGTCCTTCGGTTTAACTAATGCCCCGGCAGCGTTTATGGATCTGATGAACAGAGTATTCATGCCATATATTGATTTGTTTGTCACTGTCTTCATTGATGACATTTTGATCTACACACGTAGTAAGGAGGATCATGAGCAGCATATGAGAGTAGTGCTTCAGACATCGCGGGAACAAAAGCTATATGCTAAGTTCTCTAAATATGGGTTTTGGCTAGAGTCTGTAGCATTTTTGGGACATATCGTATCGGGCGAAGGTATTAAAGTTGATCCCAAAAAGAATGAGGCAGTTCAGAATTGGCATCGTCCCACTTCGGCGATGGAGATCAGGAGTTTTCTGGGTTTGGCAGGTTATTATCGTCGGTTCGTGGAAGGTTTTTCATCTATTGAAGCACCTTTGACCAAACTAACCTAGAGGGTGCTCCATTCCGATGGTTTGATAATTGTGAGGTGAGATTTCAGAAGCTCAAGACATCATTGACTACAGCACCAGTATTAGTATTGCCTTCCGGTTCGGGGATGTATACAGTGTATTGCGACGCTTCACGCGTTGGCTTGGGTTGTGTATTGATGCAGGAAGGGCAAGTTATTGGATATGCTTCACGTCAACTAAAGCCCCACGAAAAGAATTATCCGGTACATGATTTGGAGTTAGCTGCGATTGTTCACGCTCTTAAGATTTGGAGGCATTATCTTTATGGGGTGTCTTGTGAAGTTTACACTATTCATCGCAGTTTGCAGCATTTGTTCAAGCAGAGGGACCTAAATTTGAGACAGCGCAGATGGCTGGAGTTACTAAAATATTATGATATTACTATCATGTATCATCCGGGCAAGACAAATGTGGTTGCAGATGCCTTGAGCAGAAAGGCGGAGAGTATGGGTAGTTTGGCTTTCATTTCAGAAGAGGAAAGGCCATTAGCCTCGGATATTCAGTCATTGGCTAACAGATTTGTGAGGCTGGATATTTCAAAGCCCATCTGAGTTCTTGCATGTGTTGTGGCCCAATCTTCACTATTTGAACAGATCAAGGCTCGCCAGTATGATGACCCACACCTGGTGGTTCTTCGTGAAACAGTACTACAAGGTGGTGCCAAGGAAGTCACGATTGGTGCAGAAGGTGTTCTACGACTCCAGGATCGTCTGTGTGTTCCTAATGTGGATGAACTGAGGAAAAAGATCCTGGAAGAGGCACACAGTTCTCGATATTCTATTCATCCAGGTGCTACTAAGATGTATCATGACTTGAGGCAACATTATTGGTGGCGACGAATGAAAAGGACATAGTTGAGTATGTAATCAGTGTCTAAATTGCCAGCAAGTTAAATATGAGCACCAGAGTCCAGGTGGCCTACTCCAGCAGATGAACATACCAGAGTGGAAATGGGAACGAATTACTATGGATTTTGTAGTTGGGTTGCCATGGACCTTGGGGAAGTTTGATGCAGTTTGGGTGATTGTTGACAGGTTGACTAAGTCGATCATTTTATTCCTGTGGTGACTACGTATACTTCAGAGAGGTTGGCCCAGATTTATATTCAGGAGATAGTCCGGTTGCACGGTGTGCCAATTTCCATCATATCAGATAGAGGTCCTCAGTTTACTTCACATTTCTGGAGAGCAGTACAGAGTGAGTTGGGGACCCGTGTAGAGCTCAGCACAGCCTTTCATCCGCAGACCGATGGACAGTCAGAGAGGACAATTCAGATTTTGGAGGATATGCTCAGGGCATGTGTCATTGACTTTGGAGGTCAGTGGGATTGTTTCCTGCCTTTGGCCGAGTTTGCTTATAATAACAGTTACCAATCCAGCATCGAGATGGCTCCATTTTAGGCTTTATATGGTCAGCAATGTCATTCACCTATCGGATGGTTTGAGCCATGTGAGGCTAAGTTATATGGTACTGATTTGGTAAGGGATGCCTTGGAAAAGGTAAAGTTGATTCAGGAGCGACTTCGTACAGCACAGTCTAGACAAAAGAGTTACGCGGATCAGAAAGCGCGTGATATATTATTTATGGTAGGTGAATAAGTTCTCTTGAAGGTTTCGCCGATGAAGGGAATTTTGAGATTCGGGAAGAAGGGCAAGTTGAGCCCAAGTTTTATAGGCCCATTTGAGGTGTTGAAACGAGTTGGGGAGGTTGCTTATGAGCTTGCATTGCCTCCTAGACTATCGGGAGTTCATCCATTTTTTCACATATCTATGCTACGAAAGTATCATGCCGACCTATCACATGTATTAGACTTCAGCGTAGTTCAACTAGATAATAGCTTGAGTTATGAAGAGGAGCTAATTACCATTGTTGATAAACAGGTTCGCCAGTTGAGGTCCAAGAGGATTTCTACAATAAAAGTCCAGTGGAAGGGCCAACCAGTCGAGGAAGCGACTTAGGAGGCCGAGGAAAACATGCGGAGCAGATATCCACACTTATTCAACACTCCAGGTACAATTCTAAACCCGTTCGAGAACGAACGTTTGTTTAAGAGGTGGAGAATGTAATGACCCAATCGGTCATTTTTAACTTTTAGAACCCCGTTCCCTAAAATAAAACTTCCCGTAGGTGCTTGTAATAATTTATGACTTGCGGGGATGGTTAATTCGGGATTTGGAAGTGTTTGGGATGAAACCGGAACGCTTGGTTCCTTAAGTTGGCCTTAAAGTGCTAAGTTTGACTTCGGTCAACTTTTTTGTGAAAACGACCCCGGAATAGAATTTTGATGATTCCAACAGCTCCGTATGGTAATTTTTTATCTTAGAAGCGTGTTCAGAATTTTATTTGGAAGTCCGTAGTTAAATTAGGCATGAAATGGCTAAAAACAAGAACTTAAGTTTGGAAGTTTGACCGATGAGTTGACTTTTTGATACTAGAGTCAGAATCCAATTCTGAAAATTTTCATAGTTCCGTTATGTAATTTATAACTTGTGTGTAAAATTTGAGGTCACTCAGAGTTGATTTGATAGGTTCCGATATTGAATGTAAACGTTGAAAACTCTTAGTTTCATTAAGCTTGAATTGGGGTATGATTCATGGTTTTAGCGTTGTTTGATGTAATTTAGAGGTTCGACTAAGTTCGTATGATGTTTTAGGACATGTTGGTATATTTTGTTGAGGACCCAAGGGCCTCGGGTGAGTATCGGATGGTTAACGGATCAAAAATTTGAGTTAAAAAGGTGCTGCAATTTTTCCTCTTCTGTTGGACATTCTGGGCTGTGATAGAGCCCAGATATCGAGCCAGCTATCGAGCCCAGGATTGACGAGGTACAGGCTCGAGCTAGTGTATCGAAGCCATTATCGAAGGTCCAACTCGAGGGCCATGATCGAACGTCCAGCTCGAGGGCCATGATCGAAGGCAAGGCTCTAGGGCCAGGATCGAGACCCCAGATTGAGGATCACAATCGAAGGCTCAAGCTCGATGCCATAATTGAGGCTATGATCGAAGGCCCAACCTCGATACCCTGATCGAGGGCATGATCGAAGGTATGGCTCGAGGGTTAGGATCGAGACCCAAGCTCGATGCCCTGATCGAAGGCACAACCTCGATGCCCTGATCGAAGGAACAACCTCGATGCCCTAATCAAAGGCACATGTTTGATGCTGCGATCGAGGCCCAGTTCGAGGACCAGTTCCGAAGGCTGCTGGGCAGTTTTATAAAAAGAGGGCATTCGTCCCATTTGCCATTTTTGACGAACTTGAGCTTGAGCAGAGACGACTTTTGGCAGATTTTCAAGGGAAAAACATTGGGGTAAGTGATTTTAACTCGGATTTGGTCTACATATACAAGTGTATCATTGTTTTTCACAATTTAATTAGTGTTTTGAGATTTGAGATTTGGAAAAATTTAGAAATCTCATAGAAACGAAATTTTTAGATTTCGGTATCGATTCAGAGTCGGAATTGAGTGAAACTGGTATGGTTGGACTCGTAATTGAATGGGTTATCGGATTTCATAACTTTCGCCGGATTCTGAGATGTGGGCCCCACGGGCGAAGTTTTAATTAATTTCGGGATTTTTATTAAAAATGTAGTATTTCCTTATAGAATTTATTACCTATAATTTTTAGTGATTGTATCGAATTATTTTGGCTAGATTCGAGTCAGACAGAGTTGGATAATCGTGGAAAAGGCAAAATTGTGGATTAAATTGGAGCAAGACGAGGTAAGTCTCTTGTCTAATCTTGTGAGGGGGAAAATTACCTCATAGGTGATTAAAATTAAATAATTGTTGCTAAATTATGGGGGCTACGTACGCACGAGGTGACGAGAGTCCGTGCGTAGCTACTATTAATGCTAAAGTCCGGGTAGTTTAGGACTCATAGCATGCCTTACTTGTGTAAATTGTATTCTTTGATTTATTTATATTAATTGATATCTATATGAATATATTGTGAATTGTTAGATAAAGATATTAAAGGATGGAAATCTCATAGGCTTGATTTTCTGTTTAAATCAATTAATTGTTAAAAGAAATTGTTCTCCTCCCGAATTTACCTTATCATAAATATACTCTCCTTCCGGGGGCACATAAGAAAATGTCTTCCTTTCTTGTGGAGTGGGCCGAATGCCTCGGCAGGATAGATGCATCTGTGGATCGCGCCGCACATCCCTCAGCAGCGTACATGACACTCTAGATCGGGTCGTACGTCCTCAGCAGAAATCGTGCTTAATAATAATAATTACACGATACTTTAATAATTTATTTCAGCTTGTGAAGCTAAGTAATAAATTGGAAAATCTTTGGAATTTAATGAATTATTATTCTTGCTTGTTAAGGAATTAATTGTTACTCTTGTAAAAAAGATATAATTGATAAATTGGAAATTATTTGGATTGAAGGAATTTGATTAATATATTGAGAATTGTTACATTTGAAGGAATTTGATTATTTCCGATGATTAAATAAATTATTGTAAATTCTGTAAATCATGCTGATTTAAATATCCTAGTTTTATTTCAATTATTATTGACCCATAGTGAGTGTCAAAGTCGGCCATCTCGTCTCTACCACTTCGAGATTAGGCTTGATACTTACTGGGTACACGTTGTTTACGTACTCATACTACACTTGCTGTAATTTTTGTGCAGGATCTGAGACAGATACTAGTGGAGGACCTATCATCACATACCCGTGGTAGAGGGCGAGGATGTCCCAGGACTATTCCGGTTATGCCGCCAGTGGATCCAACAGAGAATCCCATTATTGAGGAGCAGGGTGAGGTTCCTTTGGCAGAGCCAGCTCCAGTGGACTTCACATATGCACCGGGATTTCAGGATGTCATGGGTCGTATGCTGCGATTCATGGACAATATGACTCAGGATGGTTTATTTCCGGCAGACCCAGCCATATCTCAGGCGGGCGAGGGAGCACAAATCCCTATCGTGCAAGCGCATGGACAGGCAACTGCTGTATATCAGACCCAGGGTGCATTACCCGTGGGTGGAGTCAAGCCAGTGGCAGCAGCTACACTTGAGCCCAGGCCAGCTGTGCACGCTGATCCTCAAAACTATTGGACAGATGGACTAGACTACATCCTCCTATCTTTGGGGGTGAGCGACATGAGGATCCACAGGATTTCATTGATCGTTGCAAGGATAGACTGTACAACATGAGGATATCGGAATCCCATGGGGTCGATTTCACTACTTTTCAGCTAGAGGGTAGAGCCCGTAGATGGTGGCATTCTTATGCTCTTGGTAGACCAGCTGATTCTCCTCCCATGACTTGGGACAGGTTCACCCTTATCTTCTTGGACAGGTATATTCCACCCTCCCAGAGGGAAGAGTTGCGGTTTCAGTTTGAGCAGCTCCAGCAGGGTCAGATGTCAGTGACTGATTATGAGGCGAGGTTTTCTAAATTATCTTGCCATGCACTAATGATACTCCCTACTGAGGCGGAGAGAGTGTGAAGGTTTGTAGCCGGTTTACATACTGGTATTCAGGCCACTATGGCTCGAGAGGTTGAGATGGGTACTTCTTATGAGCGAGTTGTGGAGATAGCCCGGAGGATTGAGGGTGTACGTCAGCGGAGCCGAGAGTAGATTATGAGAGATAAATGGTTCAGGTACTCTGGAGAGTTCAGAGATGCTCCGTCCAGGGGCAGAGGTCAGTTCGTGAAGGGACAGTCCAACAGACCCCCATATCCAGCACCACCACCTCCTCGAGGTGCTCCAGTGCGACCTTATCTCAGTGCTATCCTAGAGAGTTCTTATCGCCCACCAGCTATTCAAGGTTCTTTCCGTGGGTATTCTGGTCCCCAGGGCCAGACACTTAGTCAACATCCCATCGCACCAAAAAGTTGTAACGAGTGCGGGGATCCCAGTCACATGCGGAGGTTTTGCCCCAGTCTTCGAGGTAGACCAGTATAGCAGGGTCAGCAGCCTATGCTTACCGGACCAGTTGCTCCACCAGTAGTCCGACCACCGAGAGGCGGAGGACAGGTGGGTAGGGGACGTCCTAGAGGTGTAGGTCAGCCAGGCGGAGGCAAGACAGTTGGCGCTCCAGCTCGGTTCTATGCTTTTCCTACTAGACCAGATGTAGAGGCCTCAGATGCCGTGATTACATGTATTATTTCTATTTGTGGCAAAGATGCCTCAGTATTATTTGATCCAGGATCTACGTATTCATATGTGTCATCTCTATTTGCTCCATTATTGGGCGTTTCTCGTGAGTCCTTGAGTATTCCTGTTTATGTGTCCACTTATGTGGGCGATTCTGTTGTTGTAAACCGGATCTACCAGTCCTTTATTATTACATTCTGCAGTTACGAAACTAGAGCAGACCTCCTATTGCTTGAGATGACCGATTTTGAAATTATTCTAGGCATGGACTGGTTATCGCCATATCATGCTATTCTTGATTGTCATGCCAAGACTGTTACCTTGGCTATTCCAGCATTGCCAAAGCTGGAGTGGAAGGGTTCGCCTGTTAGTTCATTTAATCGAGTTATTTCTTTTTATAAAGGCTCAACACATAGTTGAGAAGGGTTGTTTAGCTTATCTAGCCTATGTTCGAGATACTACTGCAGAGACTCCTGCTATTGATTCAGTGACTGTAGTTCGGGAGTTCCCTGATGTATTTCCGTCAGATCTTCCAGGTATGCCACCTGATCGTGATATTGATTTTTGTATTGACTTTGCTTCAGATACCTAGCCTATAGCTATCCCACTGTATCGCATGGCTCCGAAAGAATTGAAAGAACAACTTGAATAGTTACTAGCCAAAGGGTTTGTCAAACCGAGTGTATCGCCTTGGGGTGCACCGGTATTATTTGTGAAAAAGAAGGATGGAACAATGCGGATGTGTATTGATTATCGCCAATTGAACAAAGTCATTATTAAGAACAAGTACCCATTGCCGCGTATTGATGATCTATTTGACCAGTTGCAGGGTGCTAGGGTATTCTCTAAGATCGACTTGAGGTCGGGTTACCATCAGTTGAAGATTCGGGATTCGGATGTTCTGAAGACTCCTTTCCGTACTAGATATGGTCATTATGAGTTTCTGGTGATGTCCTTCGGTTTAACTAATGCCCCGGCAGCGTTTATGGATCTGATGAACAGAGTATTCATGCCATATATTGATTCGTTTGTCATTGTCTTCATTAATGACATTTTGATTTACTCACGTAGTAAGGAGGATCATGAGCAGCATATGAGAGTAGTGCTTCAGACATTGCGGGAACAAAAGCTATATGCTAAGTTCTCTAAATCTGAGTTTTGGCTAGAGTCTGTAGCATTTTTGGGACATATTGTTTCGGGCGAAGGTATTAAAGTTGATCCGAAGAAGAATGAGGCAGTTCAGAATAGGCATCATCCCACTTCGGCGACGGAGATCAGGAGTTTTCTGGGTTTCGCAGGTTATTATCGTCGGTTCGTGGAAGGTTTTTCATCTATTGAAGCACCTTTGACCAAACTAACCTAGAAGGGTGCTCCATTCCGATGGTTTGATAATTGTGAGGTAAGATTTTAGAAGCTCAAGACATCATTGACTACAACACCAGTATTAGTATTGCCTTCCGGTTCGGGGATGTATACAGTGTATTGCGACGCTTCACGCGTTGGCTTGGGTTGTGTATTGATACAGGAAGGGCAAGTTATTGCATATGCTTCACGTCAGCTGAAGCCCCACGAAAAGAATTATCCGGTACATGATTTGGAGTTAGCTGCGATTGTTCACGCTCTTAAGATTTGGAGGCATTATCTTTATGGGGTGTCTTGTGAAGTTTACACTAATCATCGCAGTTTGCAGCATTTGTTCAAGCAGAGGGACATAAATTTGAGATAGCGCAGATGGCTGGAGTTACTAAAATATTATGATATTACTATCCTGTATCATCCGGTCAAGACAAATGTGGTTGCAGATGCCTTGAGCAGAAAGGCGGAGAGTATGGGTAGTTTGGCTTTCATTTCAGCAGAGGAAAGGCCATTAGCCTCGGATATTCAGTCATTGGCTAACAGACTTGTGAGGCTGGATATTTCAAAGCCCATCTGAGTTCTTGCATGTGTTGTGGCCCAATCTTCACTATTTGAACAGATCATGGCTCGCCAGTATGATGACCCACACCTGGTGGTTCTTCGTGAAACGGTACTACAAGGTGGTGCCAAGGAAGTCACGATTGGTGCAGATGGTGTTCTACGACTCCAGGATCGTCTGTGTGTTCCTAATATGGATGAACTGAGGAAAAAGATCCTGGAAGAGGCACACAGTTCTCGATATTCTATTCATCCAGGTGCTACTAAGATGTATCGTGACTTGAGGCAACATTATTGGTGGCGACGAATGAAAAGGACATAGTTGAGTATGTAGCTCAGTGTCTAAATTGCCAGCAAGTTAAATATGAGCACCAGAGTCCAGGTGGCCTACTCCAGCAGATGAACATACCAGAGTGGAAATGGGAACGAATTACTATGGATTTTGTAGTTGGGTTGCCGCGGACCTTGGGGAAGTTTGATGCAGTTTGGGTGATTGTTGACAGGTTGACTAAGTCGGCACATTTTATTCCTATTGTGACTACGTATACTTCAGAGAGGTTGGCCCAGATTTATATTCAGGAGATAGTCCGGTTGCACGGTGTGCCAATTTCCATCATATCAGATAGAGGTCCTCAGTTTACTTCACATTTTTGGAGAGCAGTACAGAGTGAGTTGGGGACCCGTGTAGAGCTAAGCACAGCCTTTCATCCGCAGACCGATGGACAGTCAGAGAGGACAATTCAGATTTTGGAGGATATGCTCAGGGCATGTGTGATTGACTTTGGAGGTTAGTGGGATCATTTCCTGCCTTTGGCCGAGTTTGCTTATAATAACAGTTACCAATCTAGCATCGAGATGGCTCCATTTGAGGCTTTATATGATCGGCGATGTCATTCACCTATCGGATGGTTTGAGCCAGGTGAGGCTAAGTTATATGGTACTGATTTGGTAAGGAATGCCTTAGAAAAGGTAAAGTTAATTCAGGAGCGACTTCGTACAGCACAGTCTCGACAAAAGAGTTACGCGGATCAGAAAGCGCGTGATATATCATTTATGGTAGGTGAATAAGTTCTCTTGAAGGTTTTGCCGATGAAGGGAATTTTGAGATTCGGGAAGAAGGGCAAGTTGAGCCCAAGGTTTATAGGCCCATTTGAGGTGTTGAAACGAGTTGGGAAGGTTGCTTATCAGCTTGCATTGCCTCCCAGCCTATCGGGAGTTCATCCATTTTTTCACGTATCTATGCTCCGGAAGTATCATGCCGACCTATCACATGTGTTAGACTTCATCACAGTTCAACTAGATAATAGCTTGGGTTATGA
This sequence comes from Nicotiana tomentosiformis, assembly GCF_000390325.3. NCBI lineage: Eukaryota > Viridiplantae > Streptophyta > Magnoliopsida > Solanales > Solanaceae > Nicotiana > Nicotiana tomentosiformis. Next base: position 21,458,202 of record NC_090819.1, read on the forward strand.
AGAGGAGCCAATTACCATTGTTGATAAAAAGGTTCGCTAGTTAAGGTCCAAGAGGATTTCTGCAGTAAAAGTCCAGTGGAAGGGCCAACCAATCGAGGAAAACATGCGGAGAAGATATCCACACTTATTCAGCACACCAGGTATAATTCTAAACCCGTTCGAGGACGAACGTTTGTTTAAGAGGTGGAGAATGTAATGACCCAATCAGTCATTTTTAACTTTTAGAACCCCGTTCCCTAAAATAAAACTTCCCTTAGGTTCTTGTAATAATTTATGACTTGCGGGGATGGTTGGTTCGGGATTTGAAAGTGTTTGGGGTGAAACCGGAACGCTTGGTTCCTTAAGTTGGCCTTAAAGTGCTAAGTTTGACTTCGATCAACTTTTTTGTGAAAACGACCTCGAAATAGAATTTTGATGATTCCAACAGCTCCGTATGGTGATTTTGGTCTTAGGAGCGTGTTCTGAATTTTATTTGGAAGCCCGTAGTTAAATTAGGCATGAAATGGCTAAAAACAAAATCTTAAGTTTGGAAGTTTGACCGATGAGTTGACTTTTTGATATCGGAGTCAGAATCCAATTCCGAAAATTTTCATAGCTCCATTATGTAATTTATAACTTGTGTGTAAAATTTGAGGTCAATCGAAGTTGATTTGATAGGTTCCGATATTGAATGTAAAAGTTAAAAACTCTTAGTTTCATTAAGCTTGAATTGGGGTATGATTCATGGTTTTAGCGTTGTTTGATGTAATTTAGAGGTTCGACTAAGTTCGTATGATGTTTTAGGACTTGTTGGTATATATGGTTGAGGTCCCGAGGGCCTCGGGTGAGTTTCGGATGGTTAACGGATCAACAATTTGAGTTAAAAAGCTGCTGCAATTTTTCCTCTTCTGTTGGACATTCTGGGCTGTTATAGAGCCCAGATATCGAGCCAGATATCGAGCCCAGATATCGAGCCCAGGTATCCAGCCCAGGGTTGATGAGGTACAGGCTCAAGCTAGTGTATTGAAGCCATGATCGAAGGTCCAACTCGAGGGCCATGATCAAAGGTCCAGCTCGAGGGCCATGATAGAAGGCAAGGTTCGAGGGCCAGGATCGAGACCCCAGATCGAGGGTCACAATCGAAGGCTCAAGCTCGATGCCATGATTGAGGCTATGATCGAAGGCCCAACCTCGATACCCTGATCGAGGCCATGACCGAGGTCCAGGCTTGAGCCTGTGATCGAAGCCGCGATCGAAGGCAAGGCTCGAGGGCATGATTGAAGGTATGGCTCGAGGGCTAGGATCGAGACCCAAGCTCAATGCCCTAATCGAAGGCACAACCTCGATGCCCTGATCGAAGGCAAATGTTCGATGCCGCGATCAAGGCCCAGTTCGAGGACCAGTTCCGAAGGCTGCTTGGCAGTTTTATAAAAAGAGGGCATTCGTCCCATTTGCCATTTTTGACGAACTTGAGCTTGAGCAGAGACGACTTTTAGCAGATTTTCAAGGAAAAAACATTGGGGTAAGTGATTCTAACTTGGATTTGGTCTACATATACAAGTGTATCATTATTTTTCACAATTTAATTAGTGTTTTGAGATTTGAGATTTGGAAAAGTTTAGAAATCTCATAGAAATGAAATTTTGAGATTTCGGTATCGATTCGGAGTCGGAATTGAGTGAAACTGGTATGGTTGGACTCGTAATTGAATGGGTTGTCGGATTTCATAACTTTCGCCGGATTCCGAGATGTGGGCCCCGCAGGCGAAGTTTTAATTAATTTCGGGATTTTTATTAAAAATATAGTATTTCCTTATAGAATTTAGTTCCTATAATTTTTAGTGATTGTATCGAATTATTTTGGCTAGATTCGAGTCAGACAGAGTTGGATAATCGTGGAAAAGGCAAAATTGTGGATTAAATTGGAGCAAGACGAGGTAAGTCTCTTGTCTAATCTTGTGAGGGGAAAAATTACCTCATAGGTGATTAAAATTAAATAATTATTGCTAAATTATGGGGGCTACGTACGCACGAGGTGACGAGAGTCAGTGCGTAGCTACTATTAATGCTAAAGTCCAGGTAGTTTAGGACTCAAAGCATGCCTTACTTGTGTAAATTGTATTCTTTGATTTATTTATATTAATTGATATCTATATGAATATATTGTGAATTGTTAGATAAAGATATTAAAGGATGAAAATCTCATAGGCTTGATTTTCTGTTTAAATTAATTAATTGTTAAAAGAAATTATTCTCCTCCCGAATTTACCTTATAATAAATATACTCTCCTTCCGGAGGTACATAAGAAAATGTCCTCCTTTCTTGTGGAGCGGGCCGAACGCCTCGGCAGGATAGATGCATCTATGAATCGCGCTGCACGTCCCTCGGCAACGTACACGACACTCTGGATCGGGCCGTACGTCCTCGGCAGAAATCGTGCTTAATAATAATAATTACACGATACTTTAATAATTTATTTCAGATTTTGAAGCTAAGTAATAAATTAGAAAATCTTTGGAATTTAATGAATTATTATTCTTGTTTGTTAAGGAATTAATTATTACTCCTGTAAAAGAGATCTAATTGATAAATTGGAAATTATTTGGATTGAAGGAATTTAATTAATATATTGAGAATTGTTACATTTGAAGAAATTTGATTATTTTCGATGATTAAATAAATTATTGTAAATTATGTAAATCATGCTGATTTAAATATCCTAGTTTTATTTCAATTATTATTGACCCATAGTGAGTGTCAAAGTCGGCCATCTCGTCTCTATCACTTCGAGATAAGGCTTGATACTTACTCGGTACACGTTGTTTACGTACTCATACTACACTTGCTGCACTTTTTGTGCAGGATCTGAGACAGAAACTAGTGGAGGACCTATCATCACATACCCATATCATCCCGAGGCATAGTGGTGAGCTGCTTTTCTGAGCCGTTCTGCAGCTACCAGTGTCTCTTCTTATATTTATATTCTGTCTATTTCATTTCAGACAGTATTTGAAGTTTTGTATAATCTACTAGATGCTCATGCACTTGTGACACCGGGTCCTGGCACACACATTGGTAGAAGTTGGTATTTTATTATTTTCTTGGAATAAAAGTTTAACCAATGTACGATTGACTTATTAGTTGGCTTGCCTAGCTGTAGTGTTGGGCGCCATCGCGACTTATAGGTGAAATTGGGTCGTGATAGGTGCTACTAGGTTTTGTCTTACACCCATGTTGAGGAATGAGAAGAAACTATTTATCTTGGTGACTCAAGAACAATTCGTGTTCTTGGGAAAAGAAAAATTCTTCTCAAACTCACATCTGGTAAAACTCTAGCATTAAGTGATGTATTGCATGTTCCTAATATACAAACTAATTTGGTTTCTGTGGGATTATTAGGAAAAGTTGGAGTGAAGGTTTCTTTCGAGAATGATGAGGTCGTATTGATCAAAAATAATATTTTTGTGGGCAATGGATATTGTAACCATGGTTTGTTTGTGCTTAATAGTTTTGATACTAGATATAAAAATACATCTTCTTCTGCTTATATGGTTGCGTCAATTTATTTGTGGCATGCTAGACTTGGACATGTTAATGTCGCGTATATAAAAAAAAAATGCAGTGACTAGGATCAATATCTAGTTTAGAGTCAAATAATATTAATAAGTGTGAAACATGTGCTGAAGCTAAAAGTACTAGAAAGACTTATTTTCTGTAAATAGAGAAACTAAATTGTTATCTTTAATTCACACTGATTTAGGTGATTTGAAGCAGACTATGACTAGAGGTGGTAAAAGATATTATGTGACTTTTATTGATAATTTTTCTAGATATACTAAGTTGTATTTGCTTAGAAATAAAGATGATACTTTTAATACTTTTATTTCTTATAAAACTGAGGTTAAAAATCAACTTAGTAGAAAAATTAAGAGAATTAGATATGATAGAGATGGAGAATATTTATTTTTGAATGAATTTTGTGAAAAGAATGGAATAATTCATGAAGTAACTCCGCCTTATTCACCCGAGTCAAATGGAGTAGCTGAAAGGAAAAATCGAATATTGAAAGAGATGATTAACTCTATGTTAGTAAGTTCTAATGCTCCTGATAATTTGTGGGGTGAAACTATTTTATCTGCATGTCACTTATAAAATAGAATACCATATAGAAGAACTGACAAAACTCCGTATAAATTGTGGAGGGGTTATAAACCTAACTTGAAATATTTTAAAGTATGGGAGTGCCTTGCTAAAGTTCTGTTGCCTGAACCCAAAAAGAAAAAAATAGATACTAAAACTGTTGATTGCATGCTTATTAGATATGCTGAACATAGTGCTGCATATAGATTTCTTGTTTTAAAAAGTGATGTGCTTGATTGCAATACTATAATTGAGACAAAGAATGTTGAGTTCTTTGAATATATTTATCCATTGTTTGATAAAATTTTACATACACCTATTAAAACAAATAGTGAAATTACTTCTAATGAGGAACTGAGAATGAGCAAAAGGCCTAGGAAATAATATTTTTCTTATGGAAATGATTTTCCAACTTTTCTTGTCGATAATGAACCATCAAATTATTTTGAACCTATATCTTCTTCAGATACTAAATATTGGAAAGGGGCAATAAAAGTTGAAATCGATTTTATTTTGAAAAATAATACTTGGATTTTAACTGATTTACCTCATGGTGCAAAGGCTATTGGTTGTAAATGTATTTTCAAAAAGAAATTTAATCCTGATGGATCTTTAGATAAATATAAAGCTCGGTTAGTAGCAAAAGAATTTTCTCAAAACCAAAATATAGATTATTTTGATACATTTGCACCAGTGACTGAAATTTCTTCTATTCGAGTTTTAATTGCCTTAACTTCAATCCGTAAACTTTTTATCCAACAAATGGATGTCAAAACTACTTTTCTAAATGGTGATTTAGAAAAAGAAATTTATATGGTTCAACCTAAAGGCTGTGTCATTCCTGGACAATAAAATAAAGTTTATAAATTAATTAAATCTCTTTATGGCCTTAAATAAGCTCCTAAGCAGTGGTATGAGAAATTTGAACAAGTCTTACTGAGAGACTGTTTTTCTTCAGTGGAGGTGGATAAATGTATTTATACTAAAGTGGTAGACAATGATTATGTGATAATATGTCTGCATATTGATGATATGCTTATATTTGGTATAAGTTTAAATATTGTGCAAAGTACTAAATTATTTTTATCTGCTAATTTTGATATGAAAGATCTGGGTGAAGTAAATACAATATTGGGAGTTAAAGTTATAAGGAGTGAAGATGGAATAATGTTGTCACAAGAACATTATGTCGAGAGACTTCTTAAGAAGTTTGAATATTTTAATGTCACATCTGTGAGCACTCCTTTTGATGTTAACTCTCAGTTGAAAAAGAATAATGGTGACCCAATTGCTCAGTCTAAATATGCGCAGATTATTGGGAGTCTGATGCATTTAAGGAATTTTACAAGGCCTGATATAGCCTATGTTGTGTGTATACTGAGTAAATATACTCATAATCCCAAAAGAGAGCATTGGTCTGCATTGGATAGACTAATGAAATATTTGAGAGGAACCATGAATTATGGTATCCTATATAGTGGATTTCCTTCTAGTTAAAAGGATACAGTGATGCAAACTGGATCTCTGATTCAGATGAAATAAAATCCACTAGTGGTTATGTATTCACCCTTGGTGGTGGTGCAATATCGTGAAAATCAGCTAAACAGACGATCATTGCTAGATCGATTATGGAATCAGAGTTTGTAGCTCTGGAGTTAGCTGGTTCTGAGGCTGAGTGGCTAAGAAACATCATAGCTAATATCCCTTTAATAAAGGACGTATTGCCTCCTGTGTCTATACACTGTGATTGCCAAGCGGTAATAGCTATAGCAAAGAATAAATCTTATAATTGTAAAAGTAGACACATAAAATTGAGACATGATGTCATAAAATAACTGTTGAGAGATGGAATAATTTCCATTGACTATGTGAAGTCAGAGATAAATTTGGTCGATCCTCTAACTAAACCTATGGGAAGAAAATTAATTCTTCAAACCTCAAAGGAGATGGGGTTAAGGCCGATATGTTGTCAATAGAGATGGTAACCCAACCTATGTGATTGGAGATCCCATGAAGTAGGTTCATATGGGTAATAACAAGTCGATATTGGCACTGAAGCACTAAAAGAGAGTGCTTGACTGCTACTAATTTAGAGGCTGAGTTATAACTCATAATGAAATTCATAGTCCTTATGGATTTTTTATTTAAAAGCAGTATACACTTGATGAATTCACCTATATGAGAGTGGAGTGGGCCGCTCCTATAAGATTTTGGCCTAGTCTCTAGAGCTCTCATGAATAACCAGGCACGTGCATGGCCTATTGGGCGCGAAATCGCGTTGAACAACAAAATTATCGAGGGTCAAAATGTGATTGATAAAATCTCTGACTTACAATAAGAATTATTGGTTCATAGAAATATTACATTTCACCAGTAATTCTGTGAGTTAAATTTTATTGGTCTAAGTTTGGTTCATAGTCCAAAAGACACCAAACCTATTACATTTGGACCATGCAAATCCAACAAGTTGTTAATTTTTCCATTCCGGATTGTGGCAGTATTTTCAAAAATTAAATAGCCAAGTGTTCTTTTATTTTATAAATGTCATATCTATTTCAAAGCCTAAATGACAAATGTCTTAGCCATTCTAGAAGCTTATGATAAGTGGCAAAAGAAGTATGAAAAGTGAAAATTGCATGGAAAATTCAAACCCCTCTTAAAGCCTATAAATAGGCATTCAACAAAAATCATCAGCAACTTTCCTTACTTTTTCATTATGCAGTAGCTTCTCCTTATTGTCTTTCCTTATCAAAATTAGTAGTCTATCTTCTTTTGTTCTCCTTTTTTTAAATAGATGGATTTATTATTAATAGTTTACTGATTCCTCTATCCTCTAAATAAATAGAGATGGGCTTGTTTAATCCAGTGAAAATATTTTACATTGCTGAAATAGTTTTTTAGGACAGTGCCCAGCACGACTCAAGCTAATTCGTGTATCTGCTTACAAATAATATTATTGCAATATTATTATCGTTATTTTCTGGTGTTATTTCCCTTCAGTTAAGGAGATGGATGGCAGTGGCGATTGTGCAGAGACGACTGGTGGTTTCATGGTAGGTCAATTGCTAGAGATGATAACTATGAGGTGGTGATTGGCACTAGAGATGATTTTTGGCAGTGGTCGCCATTGGCAGCTGATGGTGGTATAGGTGATCGATGATGAAAGGTAGATGGTGGTTGTAGAGGTAATTAGTGGTGGTAAGGTTGGGGGTTAATTCATGGTGGTAGTTATTGATCGTGGTGGTTGACTGTAGTGATGGTTGTGGTTCAAGTGACTAGCTAGTGGCTGGCAATAGCAGTGGTTGCGCGAAGAAGATTGGTCGTGCAGGTGGTTGGTAGTAGTGATTGGTGGCGGAGGTGATTGGCAGTAGTGGAAGTCATAGGCGGATTCAAGATTTAATGACTACGAGTGCCACTATCTAAACCTACCATTAGTGAAGGAGATTAAATTATAGTGTGCATTTAATCATTTCGATCCATTTGACTTAATTCGAATTGGTTCGGTTTGGTTAGTTTGATTTACAAGATTTTTATGCATGAATAAATACATTATCACCAAACTGAATAAGTTTTGTTAAATTCGATCTAGTCCTCTCAATTCAAATTCTATTTGTTAATGTGACTTAAAAATATAAATACAAACAAATTCTTTTAATCTACTATCATAACTAGATTAATATTATGTCTAGTGATGCCATCATTCTACAACATCAACAACAATAACCCAATATAATCTCACTAGTGGGGTATGTGGAGGGTAGTATACGTAGACCTTATCCCTACTCTGGGGTAGAGAGGCTGTTTCCGATAGACCCTCGACTTCCTCCCTCGAACCTCTTGGTTGGAAGTGGAGGGTGCTTAGCACTAGAGCAACCCATCATTCTACAAAACATAAATTCAAGGAAAAGATAATATTAGATGGATAAAAAGAGAGAAATGATTAAAATCATAAATATTTGAAAATCTAGAAAGAAAAAAAAGGAATCAAATATATATTTTATCTAAATAATATAAATGGGATTGTACAAATACAAAGATGGAAAAAATAAAGGAATCTAAGAAAAGGTACAAAAAAGAAGAGATTGAAAAGGGAACAAGGGTAAGTAAATTGACTTGGAAATTGAGCAAAGTCTCGATCTTGTATCTTGCGTGGGGAGATTGACAATTTAACCATGACATCTCACTTTGTGATTTAGGGTGCCACTCTTTTGTTATATAGATTTTCTTGTGTAAGATATCAATATATACCTAAAATCTTCTCCGAACATCCGGGTGGCGTCGCACCCCGAACTCATTATATAAATCCGCCCCCGGTGGAACTTGTAGTGGTATAAACTGGCGATGAAGGTGGTTGGTGTGGTGATGGTTGTGTGATTATATAGAATAGTGGCAAAAAAGTCATATTCAAATGAATTTAAGTGAACTCGTTAATGATTTAAAGCTCTATATAAAATTTGAGATAAAACTATTACTCCATCTTTTTACCGATAATACCATGACGCTCCCTGACTTGAGGAAATTCCAGAAAATGAGGTAATTTTAGTTCGTATATATGCATCTCTGCATTACTTCCCTTAAATCAATTCCTTCTTGTCTTTAATTTGTTGTCCTACTGAAAAAGGAATCAATACGTTCAACAACTTGCCCTATCTCTTAATTTTCTGCAAATGCTGCATCTTGGAACAGTAAATGCTTCGGATCATTCCTGCTATAATAGTCCTATGACTAATTCGTCTTTCAGTTATTCATTTATCATTTCTTTTTTACATATCAACCATAGGATAAAAATATCGTCCTGTGACTACATTAAATGCAAGACACTTGAAAGATTGGGATTTCGCTCTGAGACAATGTATCCAGAAGTGATCATTGATATTCCTATTTGATGCGTTTTGACTAGGCATAGGTTTACGAAAGAAATAATTTTTTTGAAATTTGTGATCTCTATAATAATTCATAAATATTTGTGCGACTATATAAATCATCTCATTAAATATTGTGAAATTCCGAAAAAAGTGAATTTTATTTTCAAGTGAAAATGATATTTGAAAATTAAAAGTTGTGTTTAGACATGAATACAAGTAATTTGAAGTGAAAATTTAAAAAATAACTTTTTGGAGTTTTTCAAATTCCAAAATTTTAGAAATTCAACTTCAAGTGAAAATTGAAATTTTCATGGCCAAACACTAATTCCGAAAAAAGTAAAAAAAAATATTTATGGTAAAATGGGCCAAGTATAGTTGAACCTAGTGAATTTTGTCTCTGAGTGCGTCCCCGACTCTTAGCTCCCGTTTGGACATAGATTTTGGCTAGATTAAAAAAAAAAATTAAAAACATTATTTGTTCATGGAATATCAGCCGTTTTCTTTTAAAAAAAAAATTGAAGACAAATTTTCAAGTTCCAAAAACGGGTTTGGGCCAGTTTTTTGATAAATTGTTTCTTCCACTCACAAAACTTTAACATTTTTTCAAGTAAAATGCATGTGTTTCAACTTCCAAAAATTATTTTTCAACACAACTTTAAAACTCTCTTTTCAAGTTCTACCAAAATCTATGTACAAACGCCAGTTTAGAATCTTTTGGTGGTACAATTTATGCATTCATGCCTTCAAGTTCTGGACCCTCTTCTGGTTTGAGCTTTCTCTGGCATTGGCAGAGCCTCATGTATTTTTAATACGTATATATACTATATATTGACATCCCTCGATTTTTTTGTGGGTTTATTTCTTTATATTTTGGCCCTTCTTTGTCCAAATCCTGGTTTTGTATATAGAGATAGAGAGAGAGAACTATTTTATTGTTGTTATACATTATCAGCCAAGATAGATGTTCCAAATCAGAATATTCAAATGTAGAAGATTTGCATACCTGTCTGCCGGTCGAAAATCAGTGGACTATACTATTGAAATTTTTATTCAATGAAACTGATTCTAAGCTAGACATTTACAAAAGCAGGGCAACCTTCCTAGCAAAAGCTTCATGCCCAAATTAGTATCTCAAGCTATGTTAACTAGAGACTGAAATGAGACTTTAAAACATTTTTGGAGAGTGACAATATTGTGGAATACTCATTTGAGCAAGAGGCCTTCACAAGGAAGGGAATAATATTGCAATATGATAATATTCTCCCTCTATATATGTGAAAGTATTACACCATAGTACAGGAATATTTATAGTGAAGTTGTCTGCCAAAACTGCATGTGTTATTGAGAGTTGGTTGCACTTACCAGCCTTACGTCCCCTTGAGTTTTCTGATACTCTTTTATCTTTCACTTTCCGTATAGGAGGTTTTTTGAGTTGGTGGAGTATGATCTAATACTATTATTATTTCTCTTTACGGACAAATTCTGTGGCTAAACAGAAAAATCTATTGCTAATTTTATTTAATGACATATTATTAAAAAATTTTGTTAGCTATGAACAATTTGGAGACAAATTAGCGACAAAATTCGTAGCTAATTTCAGTTTTGTTTTATAGTAGCCGATTAATAGCATTTGTTGGGCGAACACTGTTTAATTGAAGACTCATGGCTCCTCCTATGCGAATTTCGGAAAATATATAACTGTCACCAAATTTTGATAGAGGAGGATTATGGTAGGTTGAAGACTAGCATAGAACTAGATGAGCTATGATAATCAATCCTCAATGTGAATGGTTGGGCTGTGTCAACTGAACTAATTAAAATTGTGTAATAAAGTCATTTTTCCGCAACAAATCAATTATCTTTAGCAATTCTTTACTTATATTTCCTCGAATGGTCACTCATTCACCGTTTTAAATAAACAAAAAAAGTAATTTTATTACACAATTTTAATTAGTTGAGTGACTATTTAACAGAGCTAATCGGTTGATTGCACGCATTCAACTCTCCACTAAAGTATGTGTTATGTACAATGAATTCTTTCTTGAGTTGTGTACACTATACACTGTACAACTAGTACAATCTTTTGTTTTTCACGTAGTGAATGTCTTTTATGCTAGCCTAATATTGACCAATGTCTTCTGGGTTTACATCATTTTATGAATTTATTAAAGTAATTTTTAGATTCTTAATGTTGTTACTAATAATGTATCAAGCTACCTACATTAATCTAGTGAGATTTCACAGTCTGTACTGAAGAGGCTCAGGTGTGTTTTAATGTTCGGCTAAAAAGTCTATATATTTAACCATTGTTGCCTCATATTCTAGTAATTTTAATCGTCTTTTGAGTATTAATTATATTATTTTATGCTGAATATTATATTTTAACTGTATAAGAATAAAGCGGTATGAAGATGAAGAGATTTGGAACAAAATTGATAAAATACGGAAGAAAAAAGAAAGAAAAGAAAATAATTAAATAGGAAAAGACAAAGGGGGACACCATTTGGTGTTTCACCTCCCCCCCCCCCCCCCAAGTTGAAGACAAAAAGAAAAAAGAAAGGAGAAATATAATTTAAATCAAATAGTTAAAGAACGCGAAAATCGTTACTGTTTTTTGCGCCAGGGCCAGCGCTAGGCGCTGGTCTGGACGCTGGAGGCGGGGTTTTTCTTATTTCGTTCGGGACAATGTTATTTCATTCCTACACGGCCCCAATTCATATAAAAGGGGTTCTAAACCTATTTTGGACAAAGGGTGGACGTTTTTTAGAGTAACTTTTGACGAAGGGAGAGTACAGAGCCCGCCGTGGAGGCCGAGTTTCATCTTTTCTCCCACCAAACTTAGTAATTTTATGTTTATTTGTATGATTTGTTGTTTGGCTACTAATCTCTATGTGAAGCTAAACTTCACATTCTAGGGTTGTGATTCTTTCATGACTATTGTTATTCGAATATTAATTTTAATTTCTTAGTTTATTGTATTAGTCAATTTATTCAATCTTGCACTTAATTATTTGATTACTTGATCACCAATTGAATACTATTTACGAATCTAGAATTGAACTCGAAAGTGAGAATTCTAGATTGTATATAGGAATGAGTAGGGCAAGTTCTTGTACCTGGGCATCAGGGAACGAATTCGCAGTTAGGATAGTCATATACCTAATTGGCTTGCTTGGTTGATGTACAGGAATTATAAATGCGTTCTTGTTAATTCTAACTCCAAAGAGGTATAGGCATTAGGTTAGCTTGAATAGGCAAGTAAGAACTTGACAAATTCTTATGAGTAATATTAATCATGTTAACTAATAAACTAGATAAATTAGTTAGTCAATTCAATTGAAGAATACAATAGGAATGTTTGATAGCTCATAACCCTAGATCGTTTTCATCACATTGATAACATAAGAAACTGCTCTTCCTTTGTTCAGAGTTCATTATTTTTTTTTAATTTTAATTAGATTAAGGTCACATAATTCTTGTTTAGATGATTAGTATAGTCTAATTTAGTTAAAAGATAATCACAAGTCCTCGTGGGTTCGATATTCGACTTTTAGTCACTTTATTACTTGACGATCGCGTATACTTGCGTGTGCGTTTGGTCGCAACAAATTTTTGGCGCCGTTTCCGGGGACCTAGAATTAGCTATATTTCTAGATTAGACATTTATTTTTTATTTATTCAATTTTTTTTTTTTTTAGTTTGGTTAGTAATTTTTTTTAGCATGGCATTTTGGAATGAAAATTACTCAAATGATGGTTATTTTTATTTTTATGATCCATGTCCATATTGTGGAGGACCCTACTGGTGGAAAAATTGTGAGAATATTCTCGGGACCGAGTTGTGCGCACAATCTCAATCCTTTGAGTGGAATATTTATGATATATGTGGTGGTCAAGGTGGTCAGTGGGATGGTTGTCCTAATTCTTTTTAATCTTCTTTGAACCCTTATTATGATCTTTCTAACAGTGTTTGTGAGTTTGATAGGGGCAATGAAATGTAGGATATGGAACGTGATGCATATATTAGGTATATTTTGAGGCAAGTAACAGAGCAGCAGGAAGAACTCAAAAAAGATATAAAAAGAAGGAGGGCAACAATCACAAGGATGAAGGACAATCTGGAAGAATTGAATGAAGAGAGTGAGTTCCAGCAAGAGGAAAACTTTTAAAAAGAGGAGATTTTGAGCCAAAATTGGCTAATGGAACAAGCTGAAAAATTAGAAATATATGAGGCTCAACGTGAGGAAATTACAAATGAGATGAGATACTTTATAGAAGGAAGAGCTAAATTGGGACAAGAGATCGATAAATTTGGCACTACTATTCACGACATAGAGGCTCAATAGAATACAACGGTTGATGCATCTAACACCCAACAAAATAGTAATGAGTTGTGTGAAGCTGAAAAGAAACTTATATGCCAAATTGAGGAGCTAAAAGTGGAGAGCCAATAATTCGAGCATATTTTTGTTTATGATGCCCATGTTTAGAAAAGTACACTAGAGCTATGTGAGGAAGTAGATAATGTTACATTTGAAGACTCTACTACATGTAAATATGAGGATGTAAAGAGTAATACAATTCTAGAGTTAGGGCGTATTAGTCCTTATTCCATATATTTTTTAACATTGTGTTTGGATGATGACATGGAAATCGAGTCATCTGAGCCCTTAGAGGAGCCAATGGATGAGGAACGGGGTGCTTACATTCTTGAATTCGTCGTGCCAGAGAGACAAAATTACATAGCTCATCCGAAGGCCAAGAAGTGTAAAATGTGATATTGGTTACTTGGCCCAATTAAATTTGTCTCACCGTCCTGGGAGCATAACAGAAAGCTTGAAACTAAATTAGGGGATCAATTCATAAGTTTGAGGTGGAGGCAAAAAGTGGTTCACGTCGTGCCGCGACGTTAAATTAGGCGCTTGTTGTGAGGCAACCCAGCTTTACTGTTTTTTTTTATTTTTAGTTTTGATTTTTTTTTTCTTATTGTATTATTTTTGTAGCGTTATTTTATTTTGTAGGATTTTGAGCATAGGGAGCAAAGCCATAGGAAGTGTAAAAAAGTAAGTCAGATGGTTGGAACTAAGTGTGGGGTGCCCGCATAAAGGATCATGCCTGGGAGAAGTTTGAGTAGCCTGTGAGCTTGCTTCGCCCTTTGGCCTTTCAGGGAGTTTTTTGTCCACCCTCGTTATTTGTTTTTGCTTTATTTGTACATTGGGAACACTGCACTATTTTAAGTGTGGGGGTAGAAAAATTCCTCTAGATAGTTAATAGTAGTATGTTAGTAGTAAAAAAAATATTAACTTCTTATTTTTGTTTTTATAGTAGTGTAGTATTTTAGTAGTAGTTTTAGTAACTTAAATATTTTTAAATATGGAAAATAAAAATGAAAAAATAAAAAATTCAGACTTTTCCTGACGATGGATCTCCTAGACAGTTTTCTTGAGGGATTAAAGTCTAACCAATAACACAAAAAAATATGTCTTTTAGTTTTTCTTAGGTAGCAATAATCCCCCGTGAATTTTTTTTTTGCCTCGGTTCTTTTCTATGGGATGTATTTTGAATCAGGTAATAATTTTTATTTTTAGAGTAGGTTAAACTTTTGGGAATAAATGGAAGAAAGATGATATTCTTAGGCTCCCTTGACTTGTTTGATAGTAGCATATTTAGGCTTTGGCATGTGTAGTATCTTCCCTATATTTTAAAATTATCTATGATGCCTATACAGATTGGATAGCATATTACTGACGCCTATGTCTTATTTACTTGAGTTATGTTCATTTTGTGCTTAATGATTAATATCTCGTGGCTCCGTGAATACTTGTATTTGTTGAGAGTTAGAATGAGACCATCCTTAGTGAGTCATGTGCCATGTGTGGTTATGTTTTTGTGATTGAGTCTAGAATTTGCCCAGTATATGAGTTGAAGCAAAATTTTAGGTGATGCTCGGTTTGAAAACTAATTTTAGGCTTCCTTTGATCTTTTTGAGCTTAATTGTTTATCACAAATAAAATATATCCCTAGTTAACTCTTTTGAGCCTATAGACTTTTATTTGGCACCCACATTATGAGCCTATACCCCTTTTATTCTTAATTGACATTGTTTTGATCCTTTTACCTCTTAAAGTACTTTAATTATAACATGAGTGCTAAAAGAAGTAAGAGGGGACTAAGTGTGGGGTGGCTTTTGAGTGGAACCAATGAAAGAAAAAAGGGTGCACTTATTTGTAAAATAATACACCACTAGCAAAAATTGAAAAAGAAAAAAAAAGAAGAAAAACCTGAAAAAAGAGAAGGAAAAATGTAGGTGAATAAAAAATTGTCTTGTTCTTGCTAGTGGAGTATAAATTAAAGTAGTGCTTAAAGAAAGAGGGCGCATTGTTTGGGGTGATTGTATTTGTGAAATTAAAGTGGATTGAGAAATATTCGCTTAAGTTATCATGTGATGTGTTAAAGTGCTTACGAGGTTGAGTCAATAGTCCTAAATATATCTTACCCATCCCTTAGCCCACATTACAACCATATAAATTCCTAATTGATTTTAGATCGAGTAAGCCTACATTAATGGAGATTTATATTATGGGCAATCGATAGTACCTTTTGCATGAATGTGACTTCTTTGTGTGAGTGAGGGATTTTCTTTGATATATGTGAGTCCTTAAACTATATTTGATCATGAGATTCGAATGTGTGGATTCAGCTTACTCTCTTATTCTTGTTGTGATGTTGGATGTTCAAGCCATGAATGCATTGTGACATTGAGTCGATTTTTGAGGTTAGGATTATTATGAACACATTGTATTTATTGTGAAAATTGTTGAAGAACGACATAAGTAAAGGGAAGTGTAAGTGATTGATGCTACAGTTTAATTGTTGCTATCAACCATGGTCATTGGTGTAGAATGCTTCAAATGTATAAATATGAAGTGCTCAAGAATAGTGTGAATTGTTGGTTGACTCGAGGACGAGCAAGAGTTTAAGTGTGGGGTGATTATGTTCGGCTAAAAAATACATATATTTAACCATTGTTGCCTCACATTCAAGTATTTTTAATTGTCTTTTAAGTATTAATTATATTATTTTATGCTTAACATTATATTTTAACTGTATAAGATTAAAGCAGTGTGAAGATGAAGAGATTTGGAGTAAAATTGATAGAACACGAAAGAAAAAAAAGTAAAGAAAACAATTAAATAGGAAAAGGCAAAGGGGGGACACTCTTTGGTGTTTGCCCCCCCCCCCCCCCCCCAAGTTGAAGACAAAAAAGAAAGGAGAAATACAATTTAAATCAAATAGTTAAAGAACACCAAAATTGTTACTGATTTCTACGCTAGGGCCAGCGCTAGGCGCTGGTCTGGACGCTGGAGGCCGAGGTTTTCCTATTTCACACGGGACAATGTTATTTCAGCCCACCACGATCCCAGTTCATATAATAGGGGTTCTAAACCTATTTTGGACAAAGGGAGGACATTTTTGAGAGTAAATTTTAACGAAGGGAGAGCACAGAGCCGCCGTAAAGGTTGGGTTTCATCTTTTCTTCCACCAAACATAGTAATTTTTATGTTTATTTCTATGATTTGTTGTTTGCCTACCATATCTATATGGAGCTAAACTTCACGTTCTAGGGTTGTGGTTCTTTCATGACTATTATTCTTTGAATATTGGTTTTAATTTCTTAGTTTATAGTATTCGTTTATTTATTCAATCTTGCACTTAATTATTTGATTGTTTGATCACCAATTGAATACTATCTACAAATCTAGAATTGAACTCGAAAGTGGGAATTCTAGATTGCATATAGGATTGAGTAGAGCAAGTTCTTAAACCTGGGCATCGGAAAACGGATCTGCGGTTAGGATAGACATATACCTAATTGCCTTGCTTGGTTGATGTACATGAATTATAAATGCATTATTATTAATTCTAACTCCATAGATGTCATGACCCTAACCCAACCCGTCATGATGGCGCCTATCATGGTACTAGGCAAGCCGACTATTCAGATATTTCCATGTCACGATCCAAAATCTGTATGTCGTGATGGCGCCTATCTCAATACTAGGCAAGCCGACAACCTCAATAAAATACAATATCTTCTAAGTTTGAAAACATAATATTTGAATTCAATAGAAAACCTCACAAATACAGATATAAAACACTTCCAAAACCCGGTGTCACTGAGTATATGAGCATCTAAATGATGACAAATTCTGACTAATAAAAACACTGTCTGAAAATATAGAATAGTGCAATAACTGAAAGGAAGAGAGTCAAGGTCAGCGGACGCCAGGCAACTACCTTGATAGTCTCCAACTGATAATACTCTAAGATATAACAGTCGCCGTGTCCGGAAGCACCTGGATCTACAAACGAGGTAAAAAGTGCAGTATGAGTACAACCGACTCAATATATAAGAAGACTAACTTTTGGGCTGAAAGTAGTGACGAGCTCAGCAGGTTCAATCCAGTATAGTGCACGCCCACACACTCGTCACCTAGCATGTGTGTCACCTCCAACAATTAATATAACACAAAATTCATGGATTCATACCCTCAGAACAAAGTTTAGAAATGTTACTTACCTCAAATCGTGTAATTCTTTACTCCACTATGCTTTTGCCTCGCGAATTGGTCCTTGAAGGCCTCGTATCTAGCCATAATTAGTTCGATTCAATCAATACAAATCATAGGAATTAATTACATATGAAAATATTAATTTGCCAATAAAATTCGAAATTTAACTCAAATATCGCCCGTGGGGCCCACATTTCGGAACCCGACAAAACCTATAAAATATGAACGCCAATTCAACCATGAGTCCAACCATACCAAATTTACTAAATTCCGACATCAACTCGACCTCCAAATCTTAAATTTTTATTTCGAAATCCCTAGGCCCAAATCCTCTAATTTCACCTCAAAAATACGTAATCTAGTCGAAATACTCAATGATAATCCAATATTATTGACTAAAAATGATCACAAGTGACTTACCTCAAGATTTCCCCTAAATTCTCTCTGACAAATCATCCAAAAACGTGTTGAAAATGTCCAAAATGACACAAATGTCGGAACCCTCTATTTTTGTACACTGCCCAGAGGTTCTGCGGAATTTTTAACCGCATCTGTGGTTCTGCTTTTGCGGTGAAGCAACCGCTTCCGCTATTGCCTTCACTTACAAGAAGTCCGCTTCTGTGGACTCGCTTCTGTGAAGAAGTGTCCGCTTCTGCGGTCCAGTCCCCCTTAGCACAGGCCGCATCTGCGACCATTTTGTTGCTTCTGCGGTCGCGCTTCTGCGAGGCTTCGTCCGCTTCTGCGGACCTCACACTTCTGCGATTCTAGGATCGCTTCTGCGAACTCGCACCTGCGAGCCAATTTCCGCAAGTGCGATTGCATCAGTAGGCATTAACAACTTTCAATTGTTCTAAGTCCAAATTTGATCCGTTAATCATTCGAAACTCACCCGAGGCCCCCGGGACCTCAACCAAATATACCAATAAGTTCCAAACACCATACGAACTTAGTAGAACCTCTAAATCATATCAAACAATGCAAAAATCACGAATCATACCCCAATTCAAGCTTAATGAAGCTAAGAATTTTCAACTTCTATATTCGATGCCGATACCTATCGAATCAAGTCCGATTGACCTCAAATTTTGTACACAAGTCATAAATGACATAGCAGACCTATTCTAATTTCTAGAATCAGATTCTGGCCCTGATAGCAAAAAGTCAACTCCCCAGTCAAACTTCGAAACTTAAATTTCTATTTTAGCCATTTCAAGCCTAATTTTACTACGGACTTCCAAATAATTTTCCGGACACGCTTCTAAGTCCAAAATCACCATACGGAGCTATTGGAATCATCAAAACTTTATTCTGGGGTCGTTTACACATAAATCAACATCCAGTTAACTATTTTGACTCAAGCTTTAAACCTTGGAACTAAATGTTCCAATTCATTCAAAAACCTCACTGGACCCGAACCAATAACCCCGGCAAGTCACATAACAAATGTAGAGAACCAATTGAGTAGTTAATGGGGGAACGGGGTTGTAATACTCAAAACGACCGGTAGGGTCGTTAGATTCTCCCCCTCTTAAACAAACGTTCGTCCTCGAACGGGTGTATAATCATACCTGGAGCCTCAAATATGTGTGGATATTTGCTCTGCATCTCCCGCTCAATCCCTAGGTAGCTTCTCCAACAGGCTGGCCTCTCCACTGCACTTTCACTAAAGCTATGTTCTTTGATCTCAACTTTCGAACCTGCTAGTCTAAAATGGCCACTAGCTCTACATCATAAGTCAAATTGCCATCCAACTGCACTGTACTGAAATCCAAAACATGAGACGGATCTCTGACATACTTCCGGAGTATAGATACATGAAACACTGGATGAACACCCAATATATTAGGCGGCAATGCAAGTTCATAAGCTACCTCTCCAATCTTCTTAAGTATTTCAAAAAGTCCAATATACCTAGGACTCAACTTGTCCTTCTTCTCGAATCTCATAACACCCTTCATAGGCAAAACTCGGAGTAGTACCTTCTCTCCTACCATGTAAGCAAGATCATGAACTTTTCAGTTGGCATAACTCTTCTGTCTAGACTGCGCCGTGCAAAGTCGTTCCTGAATCAATTTAACCTTTTCCAAAGAATCCTGAACTAAATCGGTACCTAATATCCTAGCCTCACCCAGCTCAAACCAACCCACCGGAGACCGACACCGTCTCCCATATAAAGCCTCATACAGAGCTATCTTAATGCTCGACTGGTAACTGTTATTGTAGGCGAACTATGCCAGTGGCAGAAATTGATCCGAAGAACCTCCAAACTCTATAACAGAAGTGCGTAGCATATTTTCCAATATCTGAATAGTGCGCTCGGACTGTCCATCCAGTTGAGGGTGAAACGTTGTACTCAATTGAAACTGTGTACCCAAACCTCGCTGCACTACTCTCCAAAATTGTGATGTAAACTGCATTCCCCGATCTAAAATGATGAACATTGGCACACCGTGTAGACGAAAAATCTCACGAATATAAATCTCAGCCAACCACTCCAAAGAATAAGTAGTACCGACTGGAATAAAATGTGCAGACTTGGTCAACCGTTCTACAATCACCCAAACAGCATCAAACTTCCTTAATGTCCGTAGGAGTCCCACTACGAAGTCCATGGTAATACGCTCCCACTTCCATTCCGGAATTTCAAGTCTCTGAAGCAACCCGTTCGGTCTCTGATGTTCGTACTTCACCTGTTGCCAATTTAAACACCGAGCTACAAACCCCACTATATTTTTCTTCATTTTTCTCCACCAATAGTACTGTCTCAAGTCCTGATACATCTTTGCGGTACCCGGATGAATGGAATACCATGAACTATAGGCTTCTTCAAGAATCAATTCACGCAGCCCATCTATATTTTGCACACAAATCCAACCCTGCATCCTCAACATCCCATCATCTCCAATAGTAACATCTTTGGCATCACCGTGTTGAACTGTGTCCTTCAGTACAAGCAAATGGGGATTATCATACTAGTGCTCTCTGATGCGGTCATATAAAGAAGACCGTGAAATCACACCGGCTAGAACCCGACTGGGCTCCGAAACATCTAATATCACGAACTGATTGGCCAAGGTCTGAACATCAACTGCAAGAGGCCTTTCACCAATAGGAATGAATGCAAGGCTACCCATACTCACTGCATTTCTACTCAAGGCATCGGCCACCACATTGGCCTTTTCGGGATGATACAGAATAGTAATATCATAATTCTTTAGCAGCTCCAACCATCTCCGCTGCCTCAAATTTAGATCCTTCTGTTTGAATAAGTGCTGAAGACTCCGATGATCTATAAATACCTCACAAGACACACCATAGACATAGTGCCTCCAAATCTTTAATGCATGAACAATAGCTATCAATTCTAAATCATGAACAGGGTAGTTCTTTTCATGTGGCTTCAACTGACGCGAAGCATAAGCAATCACTCTACCCTCCTGCATTAAGAAACACCCAATACCAATCTAAGAAGCATCACAATACACTGTATAAGAACCAGAAACAGAAGGTAAAACTAGAACTTGGGCTGTGGTCAAGGCAGTCTTGAGCTTTTGAAAGCTCTCTTCACACTCATCCGACCACCTGAATGGAGTACCCTTCTAGGTTAATTTAATCAAGGGCAATGCAATAGATGAGAAGCCCTCCATAAAGCGACGATAATAACTAGCCAAGCCAAGAAAACTCTAAATCTCAGTAGCTAAAGATAGCATGTGCCAACTCTGAACTGCCTCTATTGTTTTTGGATCCACCTTAATTCCTTCACTGGACACTATGTGTCCCAAGAATACCACCGAACTAAGCCAGAACTCACACTTAGAGAATTTGGCATAAAGTTTCTCTTCCCTCAGCCTCTGTAGTACAATACTCAAATGTTGTGCATGTTCCTCCTGGCTACATGAGTACACTAGGATATCATCATTAAATACTACGACAGATAAATTGACATACAGTTGGAATACACTATTCATCAAGTGTATAATTGTCGTTGGGGCATTAGTCATCCCAAAAAATATCACGAGAAATTCATAGTGAGCATAGCAGGTCCTGAATGTCGTCTTTAGAATATCAGAAACCCGAATTTTCAACTGGTGATATCCGGATCTCAAATCAATTTTGGAGAATACCCTCGCTCCTTGAAGCTGGCCAAATAAATCGTCAATACGTGGCAAAGGATACTTATTCTTGATTGCAACTTTGTTCAAGTGCATGTAGTCGATGCACATGGGCATAATACCATCTTTCTTTTTCACAAACAGAACTGATGCACCCCAAGTTGACACACTAGGCCTAATAAATCCCTTATCAAGAAGTTCCTGAAGTTGCTCTTTCAATTCTTTCAATTCAGCTGGTGCCATACAATACAGAGGAATAGAAATGGGTTGAGTGCCCAGCACCAAGTTAATACCGAAATCAATATCCATGTCGGGTGGCATACCCGGCAGGTCTGCAGGAAATACATCCGAAAAGTCTCGCACTACCGGTACAGAATCAATAGTAGGGGTATCTGCATCAACATCTCTTACAAAGGCCAAATATGACAAACACCCCTTTCTAACCATACGTTTGGCCTTCAAATAAGAAATTACGCTGCTGAGAACATAATTTAGAGAACCTTTCCACTCGACCTTCGGCAATCCCAGTATCGCAAATGTCACTATTTTTGCGTGACAGTCCAGAATAACATGGCATGGAGACAACTAATCCATACCCAAGATAACATCGAAATCGACCATACTAAGAAATAAAAGATCAACTCTAGCCTCCAGTCCCCCAATAGTTACCACACACGACCGATACACACGCTCCACAATAATAGTATCGCACACCAGTATAGATTCATGAACAGGTAAAATTAAGGACTCACGGGGCATATCCAGATAACGTACAACATATGATGAAACATACGAATAAGTGGAACTAGGGTAAAATAATATAAAAGCTTCCCTATGGCACACTGAGAAATACATGTGATCACTGCATCTGAAGCAACGACATCTGGCCTGGAAGGAAAAGCATAGAATTCGCCATATGATCGGCCTCCCCCTCTTGGACAACCCCTAGCTGACTGAGCCCCACCCCGAGCTGGCTGGGCGGGTGGTGGAGAAACTAGTGCAAGAGTTATAGCCTGACTCCTCTGCTGAACTAGACCTCGCGAATAGCGGGGACAATATTTCCTCACATGACCCAACTCTCCACACTCATAAAAATCCTTCCCGAAAAATGGTGGCGAGTTCTGAGGTGGACCTCGAGAACCAGAATAACTACCAGAAGAACCTGGTGTAGATGAACCTTGAACTGATGGTGCACGAGATGAACTCTGAGCTGGAAGTGCAGAGAAGACTGACTCTGTCGAGCACTGTATGGACCATGGCTAGCTGATGCGCCATGATAAGCTGAACGAGCTACCTGAGCGGGCCTATAAGGACGATCCTTGCTATGATAGGGCTTCCCCCATAAGGAACATTGCTGGAATTACCCGGACCACGTGACCTCTTGTCATCCCTTTCCTCACCCTCCTGAGTACGGACAAACGCTAGCCGTCGAGCATTGTCAACCACCTTGTCGAATCTAGCACCTGCTACAATCCCTAGAGTCATAGAAAAATAGAACTGCTGGTTGAGGCCATTAATGAACCTCCTGATATTTTCCCTCTCAGTTGGAACCAACCAAACTTCATGACGAGCCAACTCTGAAAGTCACATCTCATACTGAGTCACTGACAAGTCCTCCTGACATAAATATTTGAACTGCGTGCGCAGTTCCTCTCTGCGGGTCTGTGGCACAAACTTCTCCAGAAATAATACGGAGAACTCATGCCATGAAAATGGTGCTGCACCAACTGGTCTACTCCTCTCATAAGTCTCCCACCATCTGACGACAGCCCCATAAAACTGAAAAGTAGTAAACAAGACCCCACTGGTCTCTAGAATACCCGTTGTCCGAAGCATCCACTGGCATTTATCCAGAAAACCATAAGCATCCTATTACTCAGTACCGCTAAATGATGGAGGTCGAAGCCACCTAAATCTCTAAAGTCTCCTCTACTCATCATCAACCATAACGGGGACTACCGGGGCCTGAGCAGCTGCAACCGGCTGGGCTGGTAGTGCCCCCGGTATCTGAAGTCCCTGCATAACCTACTCTAGAGTACGGGCAACAAGGGTATGAGTATCTCCCCCGGCCAGAGAAGTGGAAGGTGCGGCCTGAGCCAAAACCACCTGAGCAAGGCCAGTGCAAACTTTCAATATCTGTGCTAGAGCCTCCTGAAGGCCAAGAATCACAATAGGCACAGCTGGTGCCTGAGCTGGTCGTGTCGGCTAAGCTATATTTGGAATCTACTCCTGAGCTAGAGCAACTGGTGGTGCTACGGGTGCTGCTCCAACTGCTGTACGAGCTACACCTCGACCTCTACCTTGGCCCCGACATCTCGCGACCCTAACTGGTGGCACGGGTAGATGATCATCCGATCCGATAGTATGTGTCCTCACCATCTGTGAGAGAATAGAATAATAGGAATTTAGTTTTCGGAATCAACAAATTCGCACGATAGAATACAAGAAAGTGAAATTTCCTAAGGGTTCGGCAGCCTCTCGAAGATAAGTACAGACGTCCCCGTACCGATCTGCAAGACTCTACTAAACCTGCTCATGACTCGTGAGACCTATGTAACCTAGGCTATGATACCAACTTGTCATGACCCAAAATCCGCATGTCGTGATGGAGCCTATCTCAATACTAGGCAAGCCGACAATCTCAATAAAACACAATATCTTTTAAGTTTGAAAACATAGTATTTGAATTCAATAGAAAACTTCACAAATAAGGATATAAAACACTCCCAAAACTTGGTGTCACTGAATACATGAGCATCTAAATGATGAAAAAGTCTGACTGATAAAAACACTGTTTGAAAATATAGAACAATACAATAACTGAAAGGAGGAGAGTCAAGGTCAGCGGACACCAGGAAGCTACCTTGATAGTCTCCAACTGATAATACTCTGAGATCTAACAGTCGCTGTGTCCGGAAGCACATGGATCTGCACACAAGGTGCAGAGTATAGTGTGAGTACAACCAACTGAATAAGTAACAAGACTAACCTTTGGGCTGAAAGTAGTGATGAGCGCAACAGGTTCAGTCTAGTATGGAAACAACAGTATAGAAATGTAGGCATGCTTTCAAGTTGAATAGTTAATCTCAGTATAAGTAAAATAGATCAATACTGAATGACATGAGGAATATGACATCTCAGTGGGAAAACCTCGTGTACTCACGATCTCAAATTACTATGTCACTCAATACTGTATATGGCCCATCCAGCCCAGGGAAGTTCCATCCCGTATATATATATACATAAACTGACTGTCAGTGACTCAGTACCGTATAAGGCCAAATCTATCCCAGGGGTAAATTTATCCCCAAATTATAATGATTCGGACAAAATCCATGTCCAAGGAAATTCATCACAAATATAAATAAGTAAGGCAAGTTCATGCCCTGGGAAGTCCATCTCGAATATAAATCATCTACGCTCACTGTAGGGGGTACAGACTCCGGAGGGGCTCCTTCAGCCCAAGCGTGATATAAAACCGATATGGCCTGCTATAGGCGAGCAAACCCGATCCATACAACAATAATATATATAAAGTCGATATGGCATACTGTAGGCGGGCAGTCCCGATCCCATAAATATCCTCACAATTTATGAACATGACTGAGTATGAAATGTACATTTTAAAATAATCAAATTCAACAGCAACACGACCCTATGGGTCCCAAAATATAGGCCAGTAGCCTAAATGTGATCTTTAATATGAGTCTCAACTCAATTTCTCTAACACGTGAAGAATATTCGGATAATAACATGATTCTTTAATTTTACAACTCCACAGAATTTATTTAAGTCACAATTTCTATGGTGCACGTCCACACACTCGTCACCTAGCATGTGCGTTACCTCCAACAATTGATATAACACAAAATTCAAGAATTCATACCCTTATAACCAAGTTTAGAAATCTTACTTACCTCAAACCGTGTAATTCTTTACTCTGTTATGCCTTTGCCTCGCGAATTGGTCTCCGAAAGCCTCGTATCTAGTCATAATTAATTCGATTCAGTCAATACAAATAATAGGAATTTATTCCATATAAAAATACTAAATTTCCAATAAAATCCAAAATTTAACTCAAAAATCGCCCGTGGGGCCCACGTCTCGGAACCTGACAAAAGTTACAAAATATGAACGCCCATTCAACCACGAGTCCAAATTTACCAAATTTCGACATCAACTCGACCTCCAAATCTTAAATTTTTATTCTGAAATGCCTAGGCCAAAATACTCTAATTTCACCTCAAAAATACGTAATCTAGTCGAAATACTCAATACTAATCCAATATTATTAACTAATAATGATCACAAGTGACTTACCTCAAGATTTCCCGTGAATTCTCTCTGAATAATCGCCCAAAACCGTGTTGAAAATGTCCAAAATGACACAAATGTCGGAACCCTTTGTTTTTGTACACTTCCCAGAGGTTTCGCTTCTGCAAAATTTTTAACCGCATCTGCTATTCCGCTTTTGCGGTGAAGCAACCGCTTCTGTGACTGCCTTCGCTTCTGCGGACTCGCTTTATTGAAGAAGCGTCTGCTTTTGCTCTACAGTCCCCCTTAGCCCAAGCCGCACCTGCGGCCATTTTGTCGCTTCTGCAGTCGCGCTTCTACGAGGCTTCATCCGCTTTTGCGGACCTCACGCTTCTATGAATCCAGGATCGCTTCTGCAAGCTTGCACCTGCTAGCCAATTTCCACAGGTGCGATTGCAGCAGTAGGCAGCAGTAAGTTTCAATTGTTCTAAGTCCAAATTTGATCCGTTAACCATCCAAAACTCAACCCTCGGGACCTCAACCAAATATACCAATAAGTCCATAAATGTCATACGAAATTAGTCGAACCTCTAAATCGCATCAAACAACGCTAAAATCATGAATCATACCCCAATTCATGCTTAATGAAACTAAGAATTGTCAACTTCTATATTCGATGTCGAAACCTATCAAATCAAGTCCGATTGACCTCAAATTTTGCACACAAGTCATAAATGACATAACAGACCTATTCTAATTTCCAGAATCGGATTCCAACCCTGATATCAAAAAGTCAACTCCCCGGTCAAACGTCCAAACTTAAATTTCTATTTTAGCTATTTCAAGCCTAATTTAACTACGGACTTCTAAAATAATTTTCCGGACACGCTCCTAAGTGCAAAATCACCATACGGAGCTAGTGGAATCATCAAAACTTTATTCCGGGGTCGTTTACGCATAAATCAACATCCGGTCAACTATTTTGATTTAAGCTTTAAACCTTGAAACTAAGTGTTCCAATTCATTACAAAACCTCACTAGACCGGAACCAATTACCCCGGCAAGTCACATAACAACTGTAAAGCACAAATTGAGAAGTAAATGGGGGAACAGGGTTGTAATACTCAAAACGACCGGTCGATTCGTTACATTCCAACACTTTAAAAACTTTGAAAGATACTAAAACAGTTTAAATAAAGGAAAATCTCTTAAAACAATATAGAAAATCATAATTCAATACATAATTCTTAAACTAGGGTGTCACTGAGTACATGAGCATCTACAAATTTACAAGGTCTAGTACATTGTCTTGAAGTAAAAACGG
Organism: Nicotiana tomentosiformis; assembly: GCF_000390325.3. NCBI lineage: Eukaryota > Viridiplantae > Streptophyta > Magnoliopsida > Solanales > Solanaceae > Nicotiana > Nicotiana tomentosiformis. Next base: position 21,485,448 of record NC_090819.1, read on the forward strand.
AATAAATAAACTGATAGATAAGGGAGGACAATCAAGGTCTGCAAACGCCAAGCAACTACCTCAATCATCTCCGAAGGTCTGGCCTCTGCACATAAACAACCGCTGAAACCTAAAGTACCTGAATCTGCACACGAGGTGCTGGATGCAGCGTGAGTACAACCAACTCAATAAGTAACAAATCCAACCTTTGGACTGAAAGTAGTGACAAGTCCAATTATTACGGTCCACTTTCAACATTTAATAGTACGGAAAGTTACAAAAGACATAATAATGATGTTTGAGATATTTTTATTCTACAAGTAAAGGTACAAGAAATTTAGACTTGCTTTCAATCAGAACTTAGACATGCTTTCAGATTTTACAACAAAATTTAACACATGACAGGGCAGATCCAGCCCATGGCAGATCTAGCCCAAATGCAAGTAAACAAGACAGATCTAGCCCAAATGTCATAATTGCTAGCATTGCGCCCACTATGAGTGTGCAGACTCCGGAGGGGACGATCTAGTCCAAGCATTATAATAAAGCCAAATATTGGCATGAATCAATAAACCTGCTGCGACGTGCATCCCGATCCCATAAATACTACACATAACAAGCATTCAGCCTCACTCAGCCAATAACTTCTCCAGTCTCTCGGGCTCACCAAAATCATGATATTCAGCCCACAAATGATGAAATGATATAACAAATAAAGTCAATGGAGATTGAAACATAATATGCAAGCCATAACTGTGACTGAGTACAATTTGAAAGATTAGGCAAATAGTTCAGCAGCAAGGTACGACTACTATGGGTCCCAAGAGTACCATCATATAGCCTAAGCAAGGTTTCTAACATGACTGACAACTCAATAGATCTAGCACATGGTGAAAATACGGGTAACAGCAAGAGTTAACAACTATTCAGTTCTATAGAATCAACCAAGCCACAATTTATACGGTGCACACCAACATGCCAGTCACTTAACACATGCGTCACCTCAACACCAATCACAAAATACGAAATTCGGGATTTCACACCCTCAGAACCAAGCTTAGAAGTGTTACTTACCTCAAACCGTGCAAACATCTAGTCCAACACGCCTTTGCCTCGCGAATCAACCTCCAAATGCTTCCATTGTCGCTAGCCACAAATAGTTCGATACAATCAACACGAGCTAAAGGAACAAATTCCATATGAAATTACTAAGCTTTTAATTAAAAGTCAAAAAGTCCACTCAAAAGCTGGCCCCCGAGCCCACGTCTCGGAATCCAATAAATGTCATAAAACCCGGAAGCCCATTCAACCATGAGTTCAGCCATACCAAATTTACCAAAATCCAACACCAAATCGACACACAAATCCCCAATTTAAACTCTCCAAATCCCTAGCCTCAAACTCCCAAATTACACCTCAAAACCACACAATCTAGGTTGGAAATTCAATGGGAAAACATAAATATTGAATAAATTTAACCACAAGTGACTTACCTCAAGAAACCCCTCGAAAATCCCCTCAAACATCGCCTTAGACTGAGCTTGAAATGTTTGAAATGGTGAAAAACACGGAACCCTCATTTTTATACACTGCCCAAGCCTTCTCGCACCTGCGACCACTTACCCTCTTCTGCGGTGTCGCAGAAGTGACCCTTTTACCACTTCTGTGGTTTCCTCCGCTCCTACGGTCAATGATTCCGCTCCTGCAGACTCACTTCTGCGAGCCACAGAGCCGCTTCTGCGGATCCAGCTCCCACTTCCATTTTCGCTTCTACACCCCAATCGCCACATCTGCTGCCACGCAGGTGCGGTAATTCCCTCGTACCTGTGACCACTGCACACTCCCCTCCAAAATTGCATCTATGCAATATAACTCGCACATGCAACCAATGTTCTGCAGGTGGGATTGCACGAGAAGGCTTCAGCTAAAGCAATCTTCAAACTCAAATTTTTTTATCTAAAAACTACCCGAACTCCACCCAAAGCCCCCGGGACCTCAACCAAACTTACCATCAAATCCCAAAACAGGATACGAACATAGTCGAGCCCTCAAATCACATCAAACAACATCAAAAACATGAATCGTACCCCAATTCAAGCCTATTGAAACTAAGAAAATTCCAACTTCTACAAACAATGCCAAAACCTATCAAATCACGTCCGATTGACCTCAAATTTTGCGCACAAGTCACAAATGACACCACATACCTAATCCAACTCCCGAAACCCCAATCTGAGCTCGGTATCCACAAAGTCCACTCTTGGTCAAACTTCTAAATTTCCAAATATCCAACTTTTGCCATTTCAAGCCTTATTCTACTACGGACCTCCAAATCATAATCCGAAAACGCTCCTAAGTCCAAAATCACCCAACAAAGCTAACAGAACCATAAAAACTCCATTCCGGAGTCGTCTACATATAAGTCCACATCTGGTAAACCTTTTCAACTAAAGTGTTCATCCTTGAGGCTAAGTGTCTCAATTCATTCCGAAACCTCTCTAGACCCGAACCAACTACCCCAACAAGTCATATAACAACTGTAAAGCAAAAAATGAGCAGTAAATAGGGGAACGACGCTACAACTCTCAAAATGACCGACCGGGTCATTACATCCTCCCCCTCTTAAACAAACGTTCGCCCTCGAACGGGTCTAGAAACGTACCTGGAGTCTCAAATAGGTGTGGATATCTGCTCCACATATCCCGCTTGGTCTCCCAAGTAGCCTCCTCAACTGGATGACCTCTCCACTAAACCGTGTTGAAACCCAAAACATAAGACGGATCGCCTACATACTTCCGAAGCATAGAAACATGAAACACTAGATGCACACTTGACAAACTAGGTGGCAAGGCAAGCTTGTAAGCCACCTCTCCAATCCTCTGCAGTACCTCAAACAACCCAATATACCAAGGGCTCAACTTGCCCTTCTTCCCGAACCTCATAACACCCTTCATGGGTGACACCTTGAGCTGAGCAGTACCTTCTCCCCCACCATGAAAGCAACATCACGAACCTTTCTATCGGCGTAACTCTTCTGTCTAGACTGCGACGTGCAAAGCCGATCCTGAATCAATTTAACCTTGTCCAAAGCATCCTAAACCAAGTCAGTACCTAATAGTCTAGCCTCACCCGGCTCAAACTAACCCACCAGAGATCACCTCAAAACCACACAATCTAGGTGGGAAATTCAATGGGGAAACATAAATATTGAATAAATTTAACCACAAGTGATTTACCTTAAGAAACCACTCGAAAATCCTCTCAAATATTGCCTTAGACCGAGCTTGAAATGTTTGAAATGGTGAAAAATACAAAACCCTCATTTTTAATACACAGCCCAAGCCTTCTCGCACCCGCGGCCACTTACCTGCTTCTGCGGTGTCGCAAAAGCGAACCTTTTCCCGCTTTTGCGGTTTCCTCCACTACTGCAGTCCATGATTTTGCTCATGCGGACTCGCTTATGCGAGCCACAGAGCTGCTTCTGCGGACCCAGCTCCCACTTCCATTTTGGCTTCTGCGCCCCAATCACCGTATTTGTGGCCACGCAGGTGCTGTAATTCCCTCGCATCTGCGACCAGTGCACATTCCCCTCCAAAATCGCATCTACGCAACACAGCTCGCACCTGTGAGCTCGACCAATGTTCTGCAAGTGCGATTGCACCAGAAGACTTCCGCTACAACATCCTTCAAACTCAATTTTTTTATCTGAACTCCACCCGAGCCCCTCGGGACCTTAACAAAACATATCATCAAGTAACAAAATATGATACAAACTTAGTCGAGCTCTCAAATTACATCAAACAACATCAAAAACACGAATCACACACCAATTCAAGCCTATTGAAATTAAGAAAATGTTAACTTCTACAAACGATGCCGAAACCTATCAAATCACGTCCGATTGATCTCACATTTTGCACACAAGTTACAAATGACACCACAGACCTACTCCAACTCCCATAACCCTAACCCGAGCCTGGTATCCACAAAGTCCGCTCTTGATCAAACTTCTAAATTTCCAACTTTCGCCATTTCAAGCCTAATTCCACTAAGGACCTCCAAATCACAATCCAGACACATTCCTAAGTCCAAAATCACCCAACGGAGCTAACGAAACCATCAAAACTCCATTCTGGATTCATCTACACACTAATAGAAATTCAAAAAACCCCGACAAAGGTCGACCGACCGATTTTGGTCGGTCAAAAAACCAGCTGAAAAACCGACTGAAGACCAACCAACTTTAATTTTTATTTATGAAACTATCACGACCCAAAATATCACATGTTGTGATGGAGCCTATCTCAACACTAGGTAAACCGACAATTTCAATAAACCATCAAATCTTTTAAGTTTGAAAATATAATATCTAAATTCAGTGGAAGAAAACTCACAAATACATATATAAACACTCCCAAAATCCGGTGTCACTGAGTACATGGGCATCTAAATGAATACAAGGTCTGACTGATAAAATCACTGTCTGAAAATATAGAACAATACAATAACTAAAAAGGAAGGGAGTCAAAGTCTGCGAACGCCAAGCAGCTACCTTGATAGTCTCCATAGAATAAATTCCGAAATCTAGCAACCGCCGTATCCGGAAGCACCTGGATCTGCACATGAGGTGCAAAGTGTAGTATGAGTACAACCAACTCAATAAGTAACAAGACTAACCTTTGGGCTGAAAGTAGTGACGAGCTCAATAGGTACAGTCCAGTATAGAAATAACAATACAGAAATGTAGGCATGCTTTTAAGTTCAACAGTTACTCTCAATACAAATAAAATAGATCAATTCTGAACAATGTGAGGAATATGACATCTCTGTATCGACATGCCAATGTACATACTGTATGTGATGCACCTTAGTGAAAACTCCATGTCAATCACTCAATATTGTATATGGCCAATCCAGCCCAGGGAAGATCCATCCCAAATATATATGTATATCCATCAACTGACAGTCAGTCACTCAGTACTGTATAAGGCCAATCCAGCCCAGAGGAAGATCCATCCCCAAATATCAATGATTCGGACAAGATCCATGTCCAGGGAAAATCCATCCCTCAATATAAATGCTTCGGGCAAGATCCATGCCCAGGGAAAATCCACCCCTCAATATAAATGCTTCGGGCAAGATCCATGCCTAGGGAAGATCCATCCCTAAATATATATATCTATAGCAAGATCCATGCCCAGGGAAGATCCATCCCAGATATATATATCAACTACGCTCACTGTGGGGGTGCAGACTCCGGAGGGGCTCCTTCAGCCCAAGCGCTATAATAGCCAGATCCAGGCATAAGTAAGTAAACATAACTATCACTCAAAATCTCCAGTCTCTTGGGCTCTTAATAACATGAAGAATTAACCCGACATGATGATATGAAGTATTAATGAATGACAACAGAGACTGAGATATGATATGCAAGTGATAGATGTGACTGAGTACAACATTGTAAATTTAAACAAATAGTTCAAAAATAATACAACCCTTGTGGGTCCCAAAATATATCGGCACATAGCCAAAACATTATCTTTAACAGGAGTCTCAGCTCAATTTCTCTAATATGTGGAGGATGTGCGGATAATGACATTTATTTAATTATGCAACTCCACTGAATCAATTAAGTCATAATTCCTATGATGCACGCTCACACGCCCGTCACCTAGTGTGTGCGTCATCTCCAAACAATTCATATAACATGAAATTAAGGGATTCATACCCTCAGTACCAACTTTAGAAGTGTTACTCACCTCAAACCATGTAATTATTTATTCCGCTATGACCTTGCCATGAAATATGGTCTTCGAAAGCCTTGTATATAGCCACAATCAATTCGATTCAGTCAATACCAATTATTGTAATAATTCCATAAGAAAATACTAATTTTCTAATAAAAATCCAAAATTAACTCAGAAATTGACCATGGGGTCCATGTTTCGGAACCCGACAAAAGTTACAAAATATGAACGTCCATCTAACCACGAGTCCAACCATACAAATTTCACCAAATTCCGACATCAACTCGACCCTCAAATCTTAAGTTAAAGTCTTTGAAGATTTCTACCATTTTCAACTCAATCTTTACTCATTTGAACTCAACAATCTTTCCACAAACCTTATTGGTTTGTGTATGTATAACTAATAGTCTCACACCCAAGAATCATACTCTTAATCACCCATCTTTCACTCCAAACCCGAAATTGAAGAATTGGAAAAATAAATTCTTACCTCTTTGAAGCCCTAGCAAGATCCTTGTGAAATCCTCAAACCTTGAACGAGAATTGATGGATAAATGACTAGGTCTTTACTTTCTCTCTCTAAAATGCTCTCACCTCTCTCTAAAATATTAGATGAAACCCTTCAAAATGACCCCCAATAGTGTTTTATAAGATTGGGGTCGGGTTTATAAAACTAGAAAAATTAAGCCCCGAAACACACTCTGTGATCGCATATGCGACCGCATAACGCTTCTGCAACTCGCGAAATGGCCGCAAAATGTTGCCTCCGGAACTGGGCAAGGCTGCCTTAGTATGCGGTCGTTATGCTGTCTCCAGACCTGTTCTGCGGTCGCATAATGCATCACATAACTGATCTGCGGCCGCATAATGCGCCGCAAATTTTCCTCCACACTTGCCCCTCTCCTGATCCACTTTGCGACCATTATGCGGTCCGCAAAGTGATTTTGCGACCGCCTTTTTTCGGCATATATTTTTGTTTACACATCGGTGCATTGTTCAACCTTTGTACTAATTAATCTACCTTAGCACCACAAAACCTTTTCAACTTAAGTTTTAAACCTTCGAACTAAATATTCCAAATCATTCCAAACCTCACCGGACCCGTACCAATTACCCCGACAAGCCAAATAACAACCGTAAATCACAATTTGAGTAGTAAATGGGGAGACGGGGTTGTAATACTAGAAACGACCGGCTGGGTCATTACAGAAACCCCTCTTAAATAAACATTTGTCCTTGAACGGGTTTAGAATTATACCTGAAGTCTCAGTCTCCCAAGTAGCTTCTCCGATTGGCTGGCCTCTCTACTGCACCTTCATTGAAGCTATGTTCTTTGATCTCAACTTCTGAACCTGCTGATCTAAGATGGCCACTGGCTCCACATCATAAGTCAGATTACCATCCAACTGAACTGTGCTGAAATCCAAAATATGAGACGGATCCCCGACATACTTCCGGAGCATAGACACATAAAACACTGGATGAACATTCGATAGACTAGGCGGCAATGCAAGTTTGTAAGCCACATCTCCAATCTTCTTAAGTACCTCAAACGGCCCAATATACCGAGGGCTCAACTTTCCCGTCTTCCCGAACCTCAACACACCCTTCATGGGCAAAATCTTGAGTATAACCTTCTCCCCAACCATGTAAGCAACATCACAGACCTTCCGGTCGGCATAACTCTTCAGTCTAGACTGTGCCGTGCGAAGCCACTCCTGAATCAATTTAACCTTCTCCAAAGCATCCTGAACCAAATCATTACCCAATAGTCTAGTCTCACCCGGCTCAAACCAACCCACTGGAGACCGACACCATCTCCCATATAAAGCCTCATACGGAGCCATATAAATACTCGACTGGTAGCTATTATTGTAAGCAAACTCCGCGAGTGGCAGGGTTTTATCCCAAGAACCTCCAAAATCAATGGCACAAGTGCATAGCATATCCTCCAATATCTGAATAGTGTGCTCGAACTATCCGTTCGTCTGAGGGTGAAATATTGTACTCAACTGAACCTGTGTGCCCAATTCTCGCTGCACTGCTCTCCAAAACTGTGATGTAAACTGCGTTCCCTGATCTGATATGATGTATACCGGCACACTGTGTAGGCGAACAATCTCGCGGATATAAATCTCAACTAACCACTCCAAATAATATTTAGTTCCAACTGGAATAAAATGCGCGGACTTAGTCAACCGATCTATAATCACCCAAACTGCATCAAACTTCCTCAATGACCGTGGAAGCCCAACTACGAAGTCCATGGTAATACTCTCCCATTTCCACTCCAGAATTTCAAGTCTCTGAAGTAATCCTCCCGGTCACTGATGCTCGTACTTTACCTATTGATAGTTTAAACACCGAGCTACAAACCTAACTATATCTTTCTTCATTCACCTCCACCAATAATGCTGTCTCAAATCCTGATACATCTTCGCCGCACCTGGATGAATGGAGTACCACAAACTTTGAGCTTCCTGGAGAATCAACTCACGCAAACCATCTACATTAGGCACACATAGCCTTCCCTACATCCGTAATACACCGTCATCCCCGATAGTGACTTCCTTGGCATCACCGTGCTAAACCGTGTCCTTAAGGACAAGAAAATGGGGGTCATCATATTGACGTTCTCTGATACGATCATAAAGAGAAGACCAAGAAACCACACAAGCCAAAACTTGACTCGGCTCGGAAATAGCCAACCTAACAAACTGGTTGGCCAAGGCCCGAACATCTAAGGCTAAAGGCCCTTCTGCTACCGGTAAGTACGCTAAGCTGCCCAAACTCTCCGCCTTACGACTCAAGGCAACAGCCACCACATTGGCCTTTCCAGGATGATAGAGAATGGTGATATCATAATCTTTAAGCAACTCTAACCACCTTCACTGTCGAAAATTAAGATCCTTCTATTTAAACAGATGTTGTAAACTCTAGTGATCAGTATAAACCTCACAATGGACACGTACAAATAATGCCGCTAGGTTTTCAAGGCATGAACAATAGCTGCTAACTCAAGGTCGTGGACTGGATAATTCTTCTCATGTACCTTTAACTGTCTGGATGCATAGGGAATTACCCTACCGTCTTGCATCAGTACTGCGCCAAGACCAATACGCGACGCGTCACAATACACAGTATAAGACTATGAACCTGCAGGCAATACCAATACTGGGGTTGTGGTCAAAGCTATCTTGAGCTTCTGAAAGCTCTCTTCACATTTTTCCGACCATCTGAACGGAGCACCTTTCTGGGTCAATTTAGTCATAGGTGATGCAATAGATGAGAAACCCTCAACAAAGCAACGATAATAACCGGCCAAGCCGAGAAAACTTCGAATCTCAGTAGTTGAAGATGGCCTGGGCCAACTCTGAACTGCCTCTAACTTTTTTGGATCTACCTTAATTCTCCTCCCTCAGCCTCTGTAGTACAATACTCAAGTGTCGTACATGCTCCTCCTGGCTACGTGAATACACCAGGATATCATCAATAAATACTACGACAAATGAGTCAAGATACGGCTGGAATACTCTATTCATCAGGTGCATATATGCTGCTGGGGCATTGGTTAGCCCAAATGACATCACAAGAAATTCATAGTGACCATAACGAGTCCTAAATGTCCTCTTTAGAATATCTGAATCCCAAAGTTTTAATTGGTGATACCTAAATCTCAAATCAATTTTGGAGAACACCCTCGCTCCCTGAAACTGGTCAAACAAATCATCAATACGCGGCAATGGATATTTATTCTTAATTGTAACCTTGTTCAGTTGTCTATAATCAATGCACATCCGCATAGTACCATCTTTCTTTTTCACAAACAAAACCGGTGCACCCCAAGGTGACACACTAGGCCTAATAATCCCCTTATCAAGGAGTTCCTAAAGTTGCTCCTTCAATTCTTTCAATTCAGCTGGTGCCATACGATACGGAGGAATAGAAATGGGTTGTGTTCACGATACCAAGTCAATACCGAAATCAATATCCTTGTTGGGTGGCATACCCGGGAGATCTGCAAGAAATACTTCCGAATAGTCTCGCACTACCGGTACTTAATCAATAGTAGGAGTATCTAAATCAATATCTCTCACAAAAGCACAGTATGACAAACACCCCTTCCCAGCAATACGTTGGGATTTCAAATAAGAAATTACCCTTCTAGAAACATAATCTAGAGAACCTCTCTACTCAACTATTGGCAACCCCGGCATGGTCAACGTCAAGGTTTTTGCGTGACAATCCAGAATAGCATGACATGGAGATAACTAATCCATACCCAGAATTACATCGAAATCAACCATATTGAGCAATAAAAGATCAACTCTAGTCTCTAGTCCCCCAATAGTTACCACACATGACCAATACACACGATCCACAATAATAGTATCACCCACCGGCGTAGATACACGAACAGGTGAAACTAAGGACTTACGGGGCATATCTAGATAATGAGCAAAATACAATGACACATATGAATAAGTGGAACCAGGGTCAAATAATATAGAAGCTTTCCTGTGGCGCACTGAGACAATACCTGTGATTACTGCATCTGAAACAACGACATCTGGCCCAGCAGGAAAAGCATAGAATAGGTCCTGGCCTCCACCTGATCGATCTCCCCATGATTAGGAGACCCCTAGCTGACTGAGCCCCACCCCGAGCTGGCGGGCAGGTGGTTGAACAACTGGTGCAGAAATCGTAACATGACTCCTCTGCTGAACTGGACCTCGTGTAAGGTGGGGACAATATATCTTTATGTGGCCCAAGTCTCCACACTCAAAAAAACCCCTTTCTGAAAAGGCTGGTAAGTTTTGAGGCAGACCTCGAGAACCAGAATAACTACCAGAAGTAACTGGTACAGATGATCACTGAACGGAAGGACCACAGGGCGTACTCTGGACTGGAAGTGCACTGAGAGATGACTGACCCTGATGAGAACTGTATGAACCATGGCTGGATGATGCACCACGGTGAACTGGATGACCCGCCTGAGCATATCTATAAGGACGGCCCTGCTTTGGTAGGATTGACCTCTAGAAGGTACCCCACCAGAAACACCAGAACCTCGAGGCCTCTTGGCCTCTCTCTCAACACGATCCTGGCTACAGACCACCTCTATCTGTCGAACAATCTCAACCACATGTTTGAAGGTGGCACCAGATACCCTCTCCCTAGTCATATGTAACCGCGGCTGATATGTGAGGCCATCAATGAACCTTATAATCCTTTCCCTTTCAGTGGAAACCAACCAAAATGCATGATGAGCCAACTCAGAAAATCTCATCTCGTACTGCGTCATAGACATGCCATCCTAACGTAATCACTCAAACTATCTGCGCAGCTCCTCTCTGCGAGACTGCAGCACAAATTTCTCAAAAAAGAGAACGGAGAACTCGTTCCATGCAAGTGTTATTGCACTGATTAGCCTGCGCCTCTCATAGGCCTCCCACCATCTGAAGGCAGCCCCATAAAATAGAAAAGTAGTGAATGAGACCCCACTGGTCTCCAGAATACCTGCTGTCCGAAGCATTCGCTGGCACTTATCCAGAAAACCCTGAGCAGCTTCTAACTCAGCACCACTAAATGATGGAGGTCGAAGCCTCCCAAATCTCTCAAGTCTCCTCTGCTCATCATCTGCCATAACGGGGACTACCGGGGCCTGAGCAGCTGCATCCGGCTGGGCTGGTAATGTCCCCGGTATCTGAAGTCCATGTACTACCTGATCAGGTGTACGAGCAACTAGTGTATGAGTACCTCCACCGGCCTGAGAAGTGGCAGGTGTGGCCTAAGCCGAAACTACCTGAGGAAGGCCAGTGCAAACTGTCAATATCTGTGTTAGTGCCTCCTGAAGGCCTGGAATCACAATAGCTGCAGCTGGTGCCTGAGCTGGTCGTGTCAGCTCAGCTATATCTGGAATCTATACCTGAGCTGGAGCAACAGGTGGTGCTACAGGTGCTGCTCCAACTACTGTACGAGCGACACCTCGACCTCTACCTCGGCCCCGACCTCTACCACGGCCTCGGCCTCTCCCGGACCTAACTGGTGGAACTGGCAGCTGACCATCCGATCTGGTAGTACGTGTTCTCACTATCTGTGAGAGAATAGAACAACAAAAATTTTAATTTTTCGGAATCAATCAGTTTACACGATAGAACACAAGAAAGTGAAATTATCCTAAGGGTTCAGCAGCCTCTCGAAGATAAGTACAGACGTCTCCGTACCGATCCCAAAGACTCTACTAAACCTACTCATGACTTGTGAGACCTATGTAACCTAGAGCTCTGATACCAACTTGTCATGACCCAAAATCTCACCTATCGTGATGGCGCCTATCTCAATACTAGGCAAGCCGACAATCTCAATAAACCGCAAAATATTTTAAGTTTGAAAACATAATATCTAAATTCAGCAGAAGAAAACTCACAAATACATATATAAACACTCCCAAAATCCGGTGTCACTGAGTACATGGGCATCTAAATGAATACAAGGTCTAACTGATAAAATCACTGTCTTAAAATATAGAACAATACAATAACTAAAAAGGAAGGGAGTCAAAGTCTGCGAATGCCAAGCAGCTACCTTGATAGTCTGCACAGAATAAATTCCGAAATCTAGCAACCGCCGTATCCAGAAGCACCTGGATCTGCACACGAGGTAGAAAGTGTAGTATGAGTACAACCAACTTAATAAGAAACAAGACTAACCTTTGGACTGAAAGTAGTGACGAGCTCAATAGGTACAGTCCAGTATAGAAATAATAGTATAGAAATATAGGCATTCTTTTAAGTTCAACAATTACTCTCAATACAAATAAAATAGATCAATTCAGAACAATGTGAGGAATATGACATCTATGTATCTACATGCCAATGTACATACTGTATGTGATGCACCTTAGTGAAAACTCCGTGTACTCACGATCTAAAATACTCAATCACTCAGTACTGTATATGGCCAATCCAGCCCAGGGAAGATCCATCCCAAATATAAATGTATATCCATCAACTGACAGTCAGTCACTCAGTACTGTATAAGGACATTCCAGCCCAGAGGAAGATCCATCCCCAAATATCAATGATTCGGACAAGATCCATGTCGAGGAAAAATCTATCCCTCAATATAAATGCTTCGGGCAAGATCCATGCCCAGGAAAAAATCCACCCCTCAATATAAATGCTTCGGGCAAGATCCATGCCCAGGGAAGATATATCCCTGAATATATATATATATATATATATATATATAGATATATAGCAAGATCCATGCCCAGGGAAGATCCATCCCAGATATATATATATATATATATCAACTATGCTCACTGTGGGGGTGCAGACTCTGGAGGGGCTCCTTCAGCCCAAGCACTATAATAGCCGGATCCAGGTATAAATAAACATAACTGTCACTCAAAATCTCCAGTCTCTCGGGCTCTCAATAACATGAAGAATTAACCCAACATGATGATATGAAGTATTAATGAATGACAATAGAGACTGAGATATGATATGCAAGTGATAGATGTGACTGAGTACACCATTGTAAATTTAAACAAATAGTTCAACAACAATACGATCCATGTGGGTCCCAAAATATATCAGCACATAGATAAAATATTATCTTTAACAGGAGTCTCAGCTCAATTTCTCTAGCACGTGGAGGATGTGCGGATAATGACATTTATTTAATTATGCAACTCTTCAGAATTAATTAAGTCACAATTCCTATGATGCACGCTCACACGCCCGTCACCTAGCATGTGCGTCATCTCCAAATAATTTATACAACATGAAATTCAGGGATTCATACCCTCAGTACCAAGTTTAGAAGTGTTACTTACCTCAAACTATGTAATTATTTATTCCGCTATGACCTTGCCACGAAATATGGTCTCCGAAAGCCTCGTATATAGCCACAATCAATTCGATTCAGTCAATACCAATTATTGTAATAATTCCATAAGAAAATACAAATTTTCTAATAAAAATCCAAAATTAACTCAGAAATCGACCGTTGGGCCCACATCACGGAACCCGACAAAAGTTACAAAGTATGAATGCCCATCTAACCACGAGTCCAACCATACAAATTTCACCAAATTCCGACATCAACTCGACCTTCAAATCTTAAGTTAAAGTCTTTGAAGATTTCTACCATTTTCAACTCAATCTTTACTCATTTGAACTCAACAATCTTTCCACAAACCTTATTGGTTTGTGTATGTATAACTAATAGTCTCACACCCAAGAATCATACTCTTAATTACCCATCTTTCACTCCTAACCTGAAATTGAAGAATTGGGAAAATAAATTCTTATCTTTTTGAAGCCCTAGCAAGATCCTTGTGAAATCTTCAAACCTTGAACAAGAATTGATGGATAAATGACTAGGTTTTTACTTTCTCTCTCTAAAATGCTCTCACCTCTCTCTAAAATATTAGATGAAACCCTTCAAAATGACCCCCAATATTATTTTATAAGAATGGGGTCGGGTTTATAAACTAGAAAAATTAAGCCCCGAAACACACTTTGCGGTGGCATATGCGACCGCATAACGCTTCTGCGGCTCGCGAAATGTGGCCTCCGGAACTGGGCAAGGGTGCCTTAATATGCGGTCCGCAGACCTGTTCTGTGGTCGCATAATGCACCGCATAATGCGCCGCAAATTTTCCTCCACACTTGTCCCTCTCCTGATCCACCCTGCGACCATTATGCGGTCTGCAGAGTGATTCTGCGACCGCATAGTGGTAGCAGAAATAACCCTTTTTCCGGCCAAAAATTTTCTTTACACATCGGTGCATTATTCAACCTTTGTACTAATTAATCTACCTTAGCATCACAAAACCTTTTCAACTTAAGTTTTAAACCTTCGAACTAAATATTCCAAATTATTCCAAACCTCACCAGACCCGAACCAATTACCCCGATAAGCCAACTAACAACCGTAAATCACAATTTGAGCAGTAAATGGGGAGACAGGGTTGTAATACTCGAAACAACCGGACGAGTCATTACAGAAACCGACCAACTTTGATCGATTTTCTTTGGCGCAAAAATGCGGGAAACTATTTTTGTGTCCCGCAAAATTTATTTTTCAAGAAACCGACCAACTTTGGTCGGTTTTTCATTTAAAATTAATATTAAAAAAACTAACTAAAATCGGTCGGTTAATTAGGCCGGTCATTTTAAAAACCAATCAAATTCGGTCGGTAATTTTATTTTTTAATAAAATCGACCGACATCGGTCGGTTATTTTCGCGCGAAAATGCAATTAAAAAGTATAAATGAAATAAAAAATAGTCTAAAAATAAAATGCACCAATAGTCTAGTGGTAGAATAGTATCATGCCACAGTACAGACCCCATTTCGATTCCCAGATGGTGAATGTTTTAATTACATAATTAAAATACCGACCGACTTTGGTCGGAAAATACCGACCGACTTCGGTCGGTCTTTTTGGCATTTTTTTTTTTGGAATTTAATTGACCGACCAAATTCGGTAGGTTAGCTCTACCAACTTTACGATTACCGACCACCACAAATCGGCCGGTTTTCAGTCGATTTTTGCCAATTACCGACAACATTAGTCGGTTTTTTCCCTTTTTTAAGTAGTGTACATATAAGTCCATACCCGGTCAACCTTTTCAACTTAAGTTTTCATCAATCCTTAGGACTAAGTGTCTCAATTCATTCGAAGCCTCTCTGGATCCGAACCAACTATCCCGATAAGTCATATAACAATTGTAAAATACAAAATGAGCAGTAAATGGGGGAACGTGGCTACAACTCTCAAAACGACTGGTCTGGTCGTTACAATAGACATATATGCATTAAGTTAGCTTGAATAGGCAAGTAAGAACTAGACAGATTCTTATGAGCAATATTTACCATGTTAACCAATAAACTAGATAAATTAATTAGTAAATTCAATTAAAGAATACAATAGGAGTGTTAGATAGCTCATAACCCTAGATCGTTTTCATCACATTGATAACATAAGAAACTGGTCTTCCTTTGTTCAGAGTTCATTATTTATTTTTCTTTTATTTTAATTAGATTAAGGTAACATAATTCTAGGTTTAATTCTTGTTTAAAAAATTAGAATAGTCTAATTTAGTTAATAGTTAATCACAAGTTCTCGTGGGTTCAACATCCGACTTTTAGTTACTTTATTACTTGACGACTGCGTATACTTGCGTGTGCGTTTGGCCGCAACATCTTTTAACATTAAAGACACCTCTTCATAAATCGTCCAATGCCCCACTTTCCCTTTGTGGTCCTTGGTACTCTTTCCCCTTGAATAATTATCAGATATATAATGCCACCTACCATTCAAATAGATTTAATTTGGAGAATTCTTTGTAGAGTATACCTTCTTTCATATCTTGTGAGTTATAACTCACCAAAGAGATATATATAGTCAATGTTTATAACTCAAATGTTGGTGGCAGTTCCTAATGAGCCAGAAGCTCGTGATAAGCACTTGCCGGTCTGGAGGAAAAAAGTTATAATGTGAAACTTTTAGGGTATGTAATTATAGAGTATATAACCATAAAAGTCCCAATTTGCTCATGTACTAATCGGAATTGCTGAATTTTACCGCCCTTCCGTTACACTTTTACTTCTTTCGTGTATATTGTTGTTATTAGCAAATCATCTCGTATTTGTCCTTGCCATTAACGGAGCTCTACCTAGAAATAGATGGATTGCACCCGTCCAAATTCTTCTGAAAAAAGATCAAATTTTGCATCTTACCTTTTGACTATGGTTTAATTTTCTCCCATGTTGGAGCTCCATTATAGTTCAAAGGTGACAACATACTTTTTGGAATCTTTACCTATCTCTACTATATTATGAACCCATTACCACTATTAGAAGATACTTATTTAATTATATATCCATTACATAATTACCAATTGTATACAAATTATTGTAAATGAGTATTCCTTAATTATAGGAAATCAAATGTGTTTACTCGAAAAATGGATAGAGTTAAATTTATACATAGTTCTAAGGGTATATGATAAAACTTGACACGAGTCGTAAGAAAGAATAGAAATATCAAGTGTTGACTATAGAGAATGAAAAATAAGCAAAGTTGGGAAGAAGATGATTTACAGATTAAGCAAGATGAATCGATTTATCAAGTTGAAAAAGGATAACTCTTCAATGTATGGGTGTATGATATCTCAGTTACAATGTATACCAAAAATTGATGCTTTCAGAAATAATAATCATCCCCTTTATAGCGGAGGGATCCTACTTTAGATATAATTAAAAATATATAGTGGGAGACCTATGATAAATCAATTTTTTCATAATTCTTGTCGGGATTCTCTCCTCTAGTGGGATTGCAACGGCTCTTATCTATGAGCTCGATATTGATTCGAGCTTGGTATAAACTCGAGCTATCAATCTTGACTCGAGCTCTCGATTTTGATTCGAGCTCTCGATCTTGACTCGAGCTCTCGATCTTGACTCGAGCTCTCGATCTCGACTCGAGCTCGATTCTGGCCCGACTCCTTGCATTGATTCGGGGTCAGTGTTAGTCAATTTCTGTCTCATAAGCTCGATAACTTCACTTTGCATCATAGTTCGATTTGGATTCGAGATCAATAATGATATCAAGCTTGATATTGATCGGTTCCTAGGGCTCAAAGCTTGGTGACCTGACTTTGGACCTCAACTTGATTATGAAGATGCTTCTCCGATCCAATATATTACTATTTCGACCAGTTCGTACGAAAGACTAACCGGTTTTTACCGTATACAGATAGTCTCCTCATTTTTCGGGAAGGATGTAGCGAGAAACGACATGATTTCTCGACGGCTCGATCAGAAATAAGCTGACATTTACAATGGGATCGATCATGACACACGTAATAGTTGTCTCGTTGGTTTAGATTTTCAAGACATTCAATGCATATCAGACGATGATCGGCCATTATCAAAATTGAACCGTCATTACTATACCTATAAATAACCCCCTTTTTAACTTTTAATCACTTTTACATCTTCAAACTCTAAATCTTCTAACTTATTTCTCACGCTTTCTGAATTCACTCGCAAAAGTCTGTGATTCTTCTCTGCAAAATCTTTCTTCAAAAACACCGCATCTCTGTTACCTCCTTCTCTTTTCAATCTTTAAATCAAGAAATGGCGAAAACATCAAAAACCATTCCTCGAAAAGAAAAAACTTCTTCTTCACAATCTGCCGCCGACAAAACACCAGTGGAGCCACGGCCTGAGGAGTGCATTCTTGGGACGTGTGTTCTTACCTCTGATTTTAATGTCGATAAAGGCTAGTCGGTTCCCGGCCGATGTGAGCCAGTATCAAGGTATATGTGTTCGATAACCGAGAGGCACCTCGAATAGCTATAGAAAGATTGCAATTGGGAGAACAAAGAAATAGTAATCTCATCTTCAGAAGAAGATATCACCACTTATTTGAAAGGATTTTTAAGTATGTATACTTACCCTTTCACGTTAGGTACCCTCGATCCCGTTATTATTGATTTATGCCGCCAATACCAAATAACCCTAGGCCAGATCCATCCTTCCTTTTGGCGGATCGTCATTTTGATCCGTTACTTCGTGAACAAAATCGAGGAGATGCCTTTCATCCTCGATTATCTCATCTAATTGTACTGCCCTCGCCTCTTTCGAGGCGGATTAATAAAACATCAGCGTCGGGCTACTAAGGTTCTATTCTCGAGTATAGATGAGGACATGGATCGAGGTTGGATGGGCAGGTTCATTCGAGTAAAGACTTAGGACCTGATTCCGACTGAAAAGATGCCTTTTTCCGAGAAGTGGAACATGAAGCGTAAGTGTAATTCTGCCGTTATCCTCTACTATTTTGCCTCTTCATTCCTTTTCTCACCGATATCCCCCTTCTTGTGATGCAGTAGTTCCCTGGATGACCGGTGCAGTCCCCGATCTTAAGAACTGGGTACGTGATCTAGCTTCGACCTCCAGATACACCGAGCGTTTGTGGCGTGATTTGTCCAAGGGCAGATGGGAGGCCAAAAATCATGGTGAGCCTCTTTTTGGTAGTTCGAATGAGATACTTTCTATATGCTTTTCTATAGGCCAAATCTGATGCCGAAAAGGCAAAGTCCTATGCGGATGTATTAGTGGCCGTCTATCGGGCAGATGCTGAAACTGCTCAGGTACAAGTAAGAGAGGCAGCTGAGATTGCCAATACTCGAGCACAATGGGTTGCTGAACTTGCTAAATGCCGATCTCGGAGGGAGAACCTCTAAGAGATCCATGCTCGAGGCTTCGATCTTACCGAAGAGATAAAAAGAGCAAAAGAGCTTTAAGCCGATGCTGAAGCCTTGGCTTCCGATGATGATGATGGTGGTGATGATGATGATGGCAATGATGGGAGCAAGATTGGGTTCGAGAGCGGGGAGGAGCCCGATGGATAAGAGACTGCCCCCGTAGATAACAAAGAAACTTAGCCCTTAGTTTTCATTTTTTTTGTGTAGTGTCCTGTTTGGATGTTGTAAATATTCTTGTATATATAAAGATCTTTTCTTTTCCTGATTCGCCTCTGTTTTATTCTCTGTCTTAAGAAGATTTTGTTTTATTCATGCCTTATGAAGGTTTTCATAAGGTTTTAGGCAATTTGATCAAATTTGGATCTTGTAGCCTTCATAACCGAGTGAGTTCTTGCTCAACACTCGAAATAAGGTAGCCTGTAGGCTTAGTAGTCAAGTTGAGTGATTGTTTGAACCTGAAGTAATGTAGCCCATAGGCTTAGTAGTCGAGTGAGTGATTCGAACTCGAGGTAATGTAGCCCGTAGGCTTATTAGTCGAGTGAGTGGTTCGAACTCTAAGTAATGTAGCATGCATGCTTATTAGTCGAATGAGTGATTCGAACTTGAAGTAATGTAGCCCGTAGGCTTAATGGTCGAGTGAGAGTTTCCTCGAACTCGAAATAAGAGTAGCCCGTAGGCTTAGTAGTCGAGTGAGTGATTCAAACTCGAGGTAATGTAGCCCTTAGGCTTAGTCGAGTGAGTGCTTGCTCGAACTCGAAATAAGAGTAGCCCGTAGGCTTAGTAGTCGAGTGATTGATTCGAACTCGAAGTAATGTAGCCCGTAGGCTTAATGGTCGAATGAGAGTTTTCTCGAACTCGAAATAAGAGTAGCCCGTAGGCTTATTAGTTGAGTGAGTTATTCGAACTCGAAGTAATGTAGCCCATAGGATTATTAGTCATATGAGTGATTCAAACTCGAAGTAATGTAGCCCATAGGCTTAGTCGAGTGAGTGCTTGCTCGAACGCAAAGTAATGCAGCCCGTAGGCTTAATGGTCGAGTGAGAGTTTGCTCGAACTCAAAATAAGAGTAGCCCGTAGGCTTAGTAGCCGAGTGAGTGATTCAAACTCGAAGTAATATAGCCCGTAGGCTTAGTGGTCGAGTCAGAGTTTGCTCGAACTCGAATTAAGAGTATCCCGTAGGCTAAGTAGTCGAGTGAGTAATTCGAACTCGAAGTAATATTTCTTGGATATAAGATATCGGTAAAAAAATTTCTTTGTAAGTCATTATACATGTGTTCATGTTTTGCGTCAGGGCTCGGGCCAACTACATGAGCATGGTTCGTTTTGACCATTTGGCTCTTACAATATTTCCTATCGGAACTCTGTTGTTATGAAGTAACTTTCTTGCATCGAACTTGATATATTTGAGGGCTAATGCCCCTCAGTATTCGAGGTCGATTGTAAAGAGGCCTTGGATACTGTTGAATTGTTTCTAAGTTAGCACGTTTAATGGTTGACTCATTAAAAAAGCTTGCCGAAAAACTAGTTTGGGATAAAACCGGTCTAAGGGAAAAAGAGTGCAACGCGTGCTTTTAGATCTAGGGCTTCGTATTGAAGGATCCATCTTTGCTCCTGATCGGACTCCTATAAGGGTTAGTTTCAAAATATAAACAAATATGGGAGGGTCGTACCTTAACATTAGTATCATTTTAGGAGCGATACATTCCAATTGCTTGATATTTGTTTGCCGTTTATAATACCGAGCTTGTAGGATCCTTTTTTGACGTTTTTGAGAACCTGATATGGTCCTTCCCAGTTTGGACATAGTTTTCCTTCATTTGGATATCGGGTATTGTGGGTGACTTTTCTTAGCACTAAGTCCCCGATTTTAAAATGGCAAAGCTTGGTTCTTCGATTATAGTATCTTTCGATCAACTGCTTTTGGGCGGCCAATCGGATGAGAGTGGCTTCTCGTTTTTCATCCAATAATTCGAGGCTAGTATTCATAGCCTCGTGATTTGACTCTTCTATTGTATATCGAAACCTGACACTGGGTTCTCCGACTTCGAATGAAATCAAGGCTTCGGAGCCATATACTAAGGAGAATGAGGTTGCCCCCGTACTGGACTTTGATGTTGTTCGATACCGCCAAAGAACTTCGGGTAGGATTTCTCTCCATTTCCCTTTAGCGTCGTTCAACCTTTTCTTTAGATTTTGAATGATGGTTTTATTCGTCGATTCGGCTTGTCCGTTCCCACTAGGGTGATACGGTGTTGATAATATCCTTTTTATCTTATGGTCTTCGAGGAATTTCGTCACTTTGCTGCCGATAAATTGTTTCCTATTGTCATACACTATTTCGGCGGGTATCCCAAATCGCCATATGATATGATCCCAGATGAAGTCTATAACCTCTTTCTCTTTAACTTTTTCGAACGCCTGTGCTTCAACCCATTTAGAGAAATAGTCAGTCATAAATAAGATAAATTTAGCTTTACCTGGGGCCGATGGCAGAGGGCCGACGATATCCATTCCCCATTTCATGAATGGCCATGGGGATAGGATTGAGTGAAGTTGCTCTCCGGTCTGATGGATCATCGGTGCAAAACTTTGACATTTGTCACATTTTCAAACAAGCTCCTTTGAATCTTTGTCCATATCGATCCAATAATACCCTTCCCTGATTATTTTTTAGACTAATGAATCGGCACCGAAGTGATTTCCACAAGTGCCATCGTTCACCTCACGTAGGACGTAGTCGGTGTCTCCTGGACCTAAGCATACTGCCAATGGTCCATCGAATGTCCTTCGGTATAATGTTCCATCTGCAGTCAATGTGAATCGAGCAGCTTTGGTTCGTAGGGCCCTCGAAGTTTTAGGGTCCGATGGGAGCTTTCCATTCTTTAAGTATTCAATATACTTATTCCTCCAATCCCATGTTAAGCTTGTAGAATTTATCTCGGCATGACCTTCTTCGATCACGGGTCTCGAGAGTTGAACGACAGTCCCCGAGCTTATCTCTCTTTCCTCGACCGATGATCCCAAATTTGCAAGTGCATCGACCTCACTGTTTTGTTCTCGTGGAACATGTTGCAAAGTCCATTCTTTGAAATGGTGCAAAGTGACCTGCAGTTTGTCCAAATACCTTTGCATTCTATCCTCTCGAACTTCAAAGGTTTTGTTTACTTGATTTACCACCAGTAAAGAGTCACATTTGGCTTCAATGACTTCCGCTCCCAAGCTTTTAGCTAGCTCGAGACCTGTAATCATGACCTCATACTCGGCCTCTTTTTTAGTCAACCTAGTAGTTTTAATAGATTGCCTAATGGTGTTACCCGTGGGTATCTTTAAAACGATGCCTAGCCCGAACCCCTTCACGTTCGAAGCCCCGTGCGTAAAAAGGGTCCATACCCCCGATGATTTACCCGATTTCAGCAAGAGTTCTTTTTCAACTTCGAGTACGAGGGTCAGCGTGAAATCGGCCACGAAGTCCGCTAAAATTTGAGACTTGATGGTCGTATGGGATTGATATTCAATATCGTACCCACTGAGTTTGACGGCCCATTTTGCCAATCGGCCTGATAGTTCGAGCTTGTGCAAAATATTACGAAGTAGGTAAGTGGTCAATACGCATATGGGGTGACATTGAAAGTACGGTCTTAACTTTCTAGAGGCGCTTATCAGTGAAAGCACCATTTTTTCTAAGTGTGAATATCTAGTTTCTACTTCTCCTAAGGTTCGACTTACATAATAAACGGGAAATTGCGTACCTTGCTCTTTTCGAACTAGGACACCATTTACCACGATTTCCGATACTGCCAAGTACAAGCAAAGTTTTTTGTCTGTTTTCGGAGTATGAAGTAGTGGTGGGCTCGATAGATATCACTTTAATTCCTCGAATGCCTGTTGGCATTCCGGGGTCCAAGAGAAATCATTCTTCTTTTTGAGTAGAGAGAAAATTTTGTGACTTCGATCTGACGACCTTGAAATGAATCGGCCTAAGGCAGCAATCCATCTTGTTAGACTCTGCACGACTTTTAAACTGTCCATAGTGGCGATGTATTCGATGGCGTTGATTTTATCGGGCTTAATCTCGATCCCCCGATTTGATACCATGAAGCCTAGGAACTTGCCCGAACCGACCCCGAAAGAACATTTCTCGGGGTTGAGCTTCATGTTGTATTTCCTTAAAATCTCGAATGTTTCCTACAAATGAGCCAAATGGTCCTCTGCGCGCAGGGACTTAACTAGCATGTCATCAATATAAACTTCCATTAACTTACCTATTTGTTCCTCGAACATTTTATTTACTAGGCGTTGGTAAGTAGCTCCTGCATTTTTTAGCCCGAAAGGCATCACATTATAACAATATGTTCCATATTTGGTGACAAATGAAGTCTTTTCCTGGTCTTCCGGTTTCATTTGGATTTGATTATACCCGGAATAGGCATCGAAAAAAGTAAGGACCTCGTGGCCGGCCGTGGCATCGATCATACGATCGATGTTCGGTAGTGGAAAAGAATCTTTGGGGCATGCCTTGTTTAAATCCTTGTAATCTACACACATTCTAAGTTTGTTCCGTTTTTTAGGAACTACAACTACATTTGCTAACCATTCGGGATATTTCACCTCCCGAATGGACCCTATTATGAGAAGTTTAGTTACCTCGTCCTTTATGAATGTGTGCTTTAACTCGGACTAGGGTCTTCTTTTTTGCTTTACTGGTTTGAACCTAGGGTCCAGGCTTAGCCGATGCGTCATTATATCCGATGGGATCCCTGTTATATCTAAATGGGACCAAGCAAAACAATCTATGTTATTGATAAGAAATTGAATAAGCCTTTTCCTGAGTTCAGGGGTTAATCCCGTTCCCATGTATACCTTTCGTTCGGGAAAATGCTCGATTAGTATGACTTGATCCAACTCTTCAATCATTGATTGGGTAGCGTCGGAATCATCGGGAAGCACGAAGGATTCTTTGATCATCATCTTCATCGATCTTCTGATTTTCTGGTTAGGTTAAAGCTGATGTCTGTGATTGCTATTTGGCATCTCATTTCCCTTTTGAGTCCTATCCCTTTATTGGTGAAGGCGAGGATATCAGATTCGCTTCCTCGATGGCAAACATCTCTTTTGTGGCCGGTTGTTCTCCGTACACTGTTTTGACTCCCCCCGATGTTAGGGAATTTAAGAACCTGGTGTAGGGTCGAAGGTACAACTCTCATGTTGTGGATCCATGGCCTTCCAAAAAGGGCGTTGTACCTCATGTCACCTTCGATTACGTGGAACTTCATTTCCTTGATGGTCCCGACCACGTTTATCGGCAGAATTATCTCACCTTTGGTAGTTTCACATGCCATATTGCATCCATTTAGAACCAGGGTTGCGGGTATGACCCGGTCCTATAGACCGAGCTGTTCGACAACCTTCAACCTAATGATGTTGGCCGAGCTACTTGGATCAATTAATGCACGCTTAACTTTAGTTTTATTCATAAGTACTGATATTACCAGTGCATCGTTATGAGGTTGTATGACTCCTTCTGCATCTTCATCATTGAAGGACAAAGTTCCTATGGGTGCATAATCTTGAGTTCGAGGTTTCTTTTCTCTCATAATCGATGTCTTAGTGCGTTTAAGCACCGGCCCTTGAGGGGTGTCCACGACGCCGATGATCATGTGGATGGCATGTTGTGATTCTTCTTGTTTTTTTTTTGTTTGCCGAAATCCCTGTTTTTGAAATAGTTCAACGCCCTGTCACTTAAAATTTCTCAAAGGTGCCCTTTATTGAATAACTAGGCTACCTCCTCTCTTAGTTGCCTGCAATCTTCTGTTCTGTGGCCATGGGTGCCATGATATTCGCACATTCGATTGGGATTCCTCTGGGCAAGATCGGTCTGCATGGGTTGAGGCCATTTAGTGTCTTTGATACGTACGATAGCCGACATGATGGCGGATGCATCAATACACAGAAGTTCCCCCGGGATCTGATCAACCCTGGAGTTGTATGTTTCCACATTTTTGTCGTTTGCTTCGATCCTCCTTTCTCCCAATTCTATTCGTTTGGTCAGTTCTTCGAACATCTTAGCAATTTCGGGATTAGTCCCCGACTCCTGCTCATTTGATTTCACTATAGCTGGTTCCGTTGTATGGGCAATTTCTCGGGGTTGACTGGGCTCCGGCCTGCTCGGTATCTGGGTTTGACTCTGCAACTGAGCTATCGCTGCCTGTTGAGCTTGCAACATTTCAAAAATCATACGCAAGCTGTTATGGGTATCTCGAGTTACAGATCGAGTGCCACCATGTATGCTACTTTCAGGTTTAGAATGTAGGTTCGCCTCAATGGCCACATGCGAATTAATATCTATCGGCACTTCGATTCGAGCTCCAACGGCATTGACAAGCGGCCTTTTGGTATTGGGTATTAAGTTATTAGTCTCATCTTGAAGACCAGCTTCATTGTCGATTGGTAAAGACATTTAATTTATAGTTTAGTCGTTGATAATCCGAAATCAAAGACACTTCCGGAAACAAGCGCAAAACGGCGTGTTTTTGCAGATTCGTATCAAATAACCACTGCTATCCTTAGCCCCACGGTCAGCGCCAAACTATTTACCCGAAAAACAGATAGAGTTAAATTTATACATAGTTCTAAGGGTATGTGGTATAATTTGATACGAATCATAAGAAAGAATAGAAATATCAAGTGTTGACTGTAGAGAATGAAAAATAAGCAAAGTTGGGAAGAAGATGATTTACATATTAAGCAAGATGAATCGATTTATCAAGCTGAAAAGGATAACTCTTCAATGTATGAGTGTATGATATCTCAGTTACAATGTATACCAAAACTTGATGCTTTCAGAAATAATAATCATCTCATTTATAGTGGAGGGATCCTACTTTAGATATATTTAAAAATACATAGTGGGAGACCCATGATAAATCAGCTTTTCTATAATTCCTGTCGGGATTCTCTCCTCTAATAGGATTGCAACGACTCTTGTTTATGAGCTCGATATTGATTCGAGCTTGGTATAAACTCGAGCTCTCGATCTTGACTCGAGCTCTCGATCTTGATTCGAGCTCTCGATCTTGACTCGAGCTCTCGATCTTGACTGGAGCTCTCGATCTCGACTCGAGCTCGATTCTGACCCGGCTCCTTGTATTGATTCGGGGTCAATGTTGGTCGGTTTCTGCCTCATAAGCTCGATAACTTCACTTTGCATCATAGTTCGATTTGGATTCGAGCTCGATAATGATATCAAGCTCGACATTGATCGGTTCCTAGGGCTCGAAGCTTGGTGACCTGATTTCGGACCTCAACCTGATTATGAAGATGCTTCTTCGATCCAATGCATTACCATTTTGACCAGTTCGTACGAAGGACTAACCGGTTTTTACCATATACAAAATGGTAATAATCGCTCCTATCAGCGTCCCTCTCCCCTGACATCTTTGCTAACCCCACCCCAATAATCACGATCAAAATCTTCTTCCCTTTTTTAATTCCATTTCAACAACCCTTTCTCCCTTTAAGATATTCTATTGATAGCCATTAAAAAGTTTTGAGATGCATTAAAAAGTTTCAAAATTTTAAATTCGAGAATCGAATTTTGTGAAATAATTATTAGTTTGGATTAGGTATTGTTGCAAATGATTGAGAGTTTATATCTCAATTTAGAGAGAGTTTGGTGAAAATAAATAGAGTTAGTTTTGGTTGGACTTTTCGATTAAAACTCGAAGAGAAAGAAGAACAGTAAGTTGTATGTATTTTATATGTCGGGTATATGTTATTTGTAGATCAGATGTGTTACTGGGCATACAGTGATATACACACCACATACACTATAAATCCAAATGACATACGAAGTACATACAATAACATAATTGTATGCAAGTTGAGTATAAATTATATGCTTTTTATAGGAGTTGTAAACTATAAATTTTGTGTGGAAGTCGTATGAAAGTTTTATGTGGAGCATGATTGTCATTATCGCCATCGGAAGATATATAAAAAATTATATGAATATAGTACAAAAGTTGTATGATAAATTGTATGAAAGTGGCACGATATTATATGAAAGTTGTACGATAAGTTGAGTTGTACGATATTATATGAAAGTTGTATGAAGCATTACAACAAATTGTAACTGGCAATGAACCCACGTTGTATCTGCTTCTGTACTGTCGTAAATTCTTTTCCTGCTCGATTTGATTTTCCTGTTGCTTTTGATTTTTTGTGTTGCAATGTTTTGAAACAATATCGGGTTTTCTTTTCGATACTCGCATCAAATTTTTGTTATTGTTTTTGAATATATTCACATTCCAGTTTAAAGTTTTGAGATGAACTTCCATGGCTGTTAATGACAGATCTGTGCGAGAGAGAAAGAGAATTATTTTTGAATCAAGAGATACGTTAGCAACCTAAATCTCTCATCTCTATGTGCGATTTTGTGGATTTGAAACTATAATGCGCTAGTCACGGTAGTATGTAAGGTAACCCTCAGGCACTAAAATCCTTTTTACATGTAACTAATTTTAAGGTACGCGTTGCGCATGTATCATATATGTTAGTGTATATAATTTTATTTTAAAATTACATAAATATTATTCAAACATTATGAGTCATAGAATAAAAAATTAAAAAGTTCAACAAATTTATACACCTTAAAATCATACATTTTTATCTGTAAAGGAAAAAAATCATACATCAAAGAAGTCCTTACCAACAAATCATACAATATTAGAAAAAAGAATAAAAACTACTAAGTAACATAATTTGAAATTAGAAGAAATTATTATCAATATGAACTTTAAAGAGAAAGCAACCGCAGAGGTAGGAACTGAAGAGAAATCTTCTAATTTAACAATTGTTGCAGTTTTGAATAAATTGCCTAAGAGTGTGTTTGTGCAATCTTGGTATTTGTGTATTTATACGTATCTTTTTTCTTTGGAACATTGATGAAAAATTGGAATCAAATATTCATATCGACTATCCCTAACTTAAATAGAAAAATAATTTCTAACCCAACTAAAAAATTTAGACAAAACACTAATTACAATGTTACCCGACTCCTAAAGATACTTGTACGTCTAATGTTCCCGCTGAAATGTTAGGTCACTTTGACTTTAGTACTTAAGTTCTTATAGATTGACTTTAGTACTTAAGTTCTTATAGATTGACTTTAGTACTTAAGTTCTTATAGATATCCAATTGTCTGGTTTAATAATTTGGATTAATTTATTGGGAAAAAAATTCAGTAAAAAAGTCGATCAACATCTTAATGAGTTTTTACCATAATAAGTTTAAAGTCAAATAATTAATTGAAAAAAACATTTAAGAGTAAATTCACATAAAAACAAAAACAAAAACAAAAACAATCATAACTATAATTAGCTATATACAATTGAATATGCTTACATAAACAAACAGAGAAGAACTCACATGATTCGAAGGTGTTCAGGCCAACATGAGTGATAGTATTTGTATCAAAAAACTATTAAATAAGAGTAAATAAATTGTAAGCATTGTCGACCCACATACATTAATCCCAACTTCTACCTGCAATTTATATTTTTCAGCATAAAAAATCATAAACATACAGGTACATGCAAAATACCAATATTCAATAAAGCAACCAATCCGAAAGAATTACATAATCGCCAATTGTAGGGATAAAACGAATATAACAACAA
The DNA here is from genome assembly GCF_000390325.3 of Nicotiana tomentosiformis. Lineage (NCBI taxonomy): Eukaryota > Viridiplantae > Streptophyta > Magnoliopsida > Solanales > Solanaceae > Nicotiana > Nicotiana tomentosiformis. The sequence goes on from NC_090819.1 coordinate 21,514,139, forward strand.
AAGAAAACACCAAAATCCACCGAGCTATATTAGTTTTTAGACATCATCAGAGAGCTCACTGATCCACGTCCAATCCACACTCAATAGTGAGTGAAAACGGTCGTTGGAAGAATAGTATCTATACGGATTGGGGTCAATTTCTATAGTGATTTAATATGGGTGGTAGGGTGTACACTTGATGAGAGTATATGAATTAGCTCAACTGCGCTTCCAAATAAGGGATTTTATTTTCTACTTCTAAAATTAACGATAACAAAATTAAACTTAGTAGAAACTAGAAAGCGAGTAATGGTTTTTGTTATTTTTATCCAATGGGTAAAAGGCCTAGGGATGTATCCTTCGCCTATGTGCTAACCAAATGGGTAAATCAAGTTAATGCTTATTTTAGTGATCAGGGTGCATTATAACTCTCTACTCTAAATTACCCACTCAATACCTCTCGGTTATAGAGTGATTTTGCTCAAATTTACTTTCTCAAGCCCAATTGGGTATCAATTCAAATAGTTGATATGAGCTCAAGTTAGATTTTTCTTATCTCTAGTTCAAATCCTTTAATTAGACTAGCCAAAACCTTAACTAGCCTAATTTCTTGGTAGCCAATTTTTCCTAGACTAATTCCTTCTTTCTCAAGTAAGAACCAAGTCAAATAGGCATGAATCAATGTTTGCCACCATTAATTCTATAAATAATGCATGAACAAGGCTAAATAATAAACACTCAATCATAAATAAGCATTAAATTAATCACCCATAAGGTTTATACACTAGGGTTGGATCACAACCCTAGAGAAAATCTAGCTACTCATGGTAAAAATTGACGAAAACAAAGAAGAAGAACTAATTAAAGCCATAACTAAGATTAAATTGATAAAACTACTAATTCTTAACCCAAAATAATCAATAATTACTCAAAATAGTAAAATATAACGGCTACAGCTCAAACATACTGCGTACAGGTTATTCTAAGTGACCCGCCTTAGCCTTAACATGATCGCAAATCAATCTTTGAGAACACTCTGGAAACCCTGAAGCTGATCAAATAAGTCATCAATGCACGACAATAGATACATGTTCTTCATTATAACCTTGTTCAACTGCTGGTAAGCGGTGCGGCTGGGGCACTTCGGCCTCCGTCCCCGCGGCTCCCTCCCTATCCCCAGCGCGCTCGCTAGCGTGCGTGACGGGTGATTAACGAACCCCGGCGCAGAAAGCGCCAAGGAATACTAAATTAAAAGCCTGCCTCTCGCGTCCCGTTCGCGGTGCGCGCGGGGGACTTGTGCTTCTTTTGAAATACAAACGACTCTCGGCAACGGATATCTCGGTTCTCACATCGATGAAGAAGGAAAACATAACCTTAACTACCTAGGAAAGCAATAAATCTAGTACCAAAATATATGGAAATAAGTTAAAACCAATCTTGGATAGAATCTTGAAAGTCGCAAACCAATCATGGATAGGCTCGAATCTAGCCAAAATAATTCGATACAATCACTAAATATTATAGGAATCAATTCTATAAGAAAATACTATATTTTTAAGAAAAGATCCCGAAATTAATTAAAAATTCGCTCGTGGGGCCCATATCAAGGAATCCGACGAAAGTTATGAAATCCGACAACTCATTCAATTACGAGTCCAACGATACTAGTTTGACTCAAATCCGACTCCGAATCGATTACAAAACTTTTCCTAAAAAGTGTTTCCCGTCTATTTATAGTGGCCCAAAATTCTTTGACAAAAATGCCCTTCGGGAGGTGTTGCACCCTATTTTGCACGAGTCAAAATAGGATTCAACTAGTGGTTTCCCTGTTAATGATAAAAGAGAGTCACCACCTAATATTTAAAGGTATACTAGGGTACCTATTTGTTCATTAGATTATAACGTATTGGCCTGCTAACCAGTGAGATTTGGGTAAGGGTTCTTGTTCTTCTAAGGGGAAGGTGTTAGGAACCCCTAAAATCTACCTGACATAGCTCCATAGGATTTAGACTAGGTTCGGGAATTTAAAGGTCTACATTATACTTTAGTTAGTGCTAAATGTATGTGACTTACTCTATGCCATGTTTTTAAAACTAATCGTTTTGAAAGAAAATAATATATGCATTTTGAAAAAAGGAGATAGGTTTAATTTGTAGAAGCCCTTCAAAATATTTACATCTACAAGATTTGCAAAGATGAAAGATATGGCTATGTTGAATACTTCATAACATGATTACTTATAAACAATCTAATAGAGTAGAGACTATTAGAAATGGGCCATTGAATATACCTTTGGGAATTTGTTTCAATTTGTAGCAACATATTTGAAGAAAAAGAAATCGTTGAAAGTTTAATAGCCTTGATTCCAATCGCGTTGATTTTTGTTTATAGAAAGAACTGATTTTGAAATCTCCCTTTCAATTCCGGGTTTTAGAAGAAGAACTACATGCTTTTCAAATCTGTTTTGAACTTCAAAGACCTTCATTAAAATGGTTAGTGTGACAAAAAAATGAAATCTCATGAAATGAAGGATAGATGATCAAAGTACCGAAATCTAGAACTAATTGTAATGTAATAGTGATTTCATTTATTACCTATGCATCTTGGCTTGCCTGGGTTCCCAAAAGGGCTTAAGGTAAATAAAACATCCAATCAACATCGTTAATATTATACATATGTAAAGAAAAAGACAACTAATTCAGTTCATCTAATAATGAGGAAGGAAAGGGAATTGGACTCAGTAATTTGGGCTGAAGAGATTAAGCCTAGTGAACAACGGACAAGCGGCAACAGCTCCCATGACTTTAGACTCAAACGCTTGAACTTGGACCTGAGTCCTTGAAAACTTAGCAGGCTCAGTTCAGTTACATGCTCAAGAGAAAAAGGCAGAAATTAGTGACAAAGCCGAATAAAATGTTTAAATGCAGATAAGATCAAACATAAAGCCAAAATGAAACTGTAATAAATATTAGTGGTTAAGAATGTAAATGAAACTTTGTAAGATCAAACAGAGTAAAGAAAATAACAGTGAAGCATTTTCTTCATTAGATACTAACCCTAAAGAGATTAGCAAATGTCGATGATTGAGGGGTTAAGGTAAAATTCCTTTATAGCCAAGACACCCTTTGAACCCCTGGTACTTCAAAGGTCACAAGGGTCTCAAGGACCCCGAGTAATGCTTATGTTAGGGAGAGTATCTCAAGCACAAATTAAATTTTACTCCTAAATACCCATAACCACTCACCCTTATTCCTCCCTATAGGTTTAAATGCCAATGAGGCATTCGTTTGTAAGTTTCAATACAACTGTAACAATAGAACACAGATTTAGGCATGTATACTTCTAATCAAAAACTATGCTACTGTGAACATGTAATAATAGGTAACACAAAAGAGATCACCCGGTCTGTTTGATAATAGGAATGAGTACAACAATCCAAGAGAAGACAATCATGCTCATACAAAAATATTCCTAAGGAGTGTAAGACTACAACAAGATGAAGCATAGGGTCAAGCCAACAAATTCAATATAAAAGTTCAGAACAAAGGAGGTTTCACACGGAATACGTAGGGTACTAATAACAAGATAACTAGTCCAATTACATAGGTGAATGTATCAGCCCAAACATGATTGAAGTTTAACTTGGCATAGTCAGTTCAGGGGGTGATATACATGTAGGCTAGAAGATCAATCTTAGTATGATTCAAATTTAGTAGTAGGATTACTAGTTCATTAAATTCTTAATCAAAATATCCAGGTTCATAACTAAGCCTATAGAAATAGAGGTCATCAACTAATATAGAATAACATTCATTTTAATAGGTCAAACATGTATTAAGAAATTGTTTGAGCCTATGAGTGCCAACAGTAGATTTTCTCCTCAAATTCTCCTTTATTAGTGGCCTAGGCATGAGTCCTGCAGATAAGAATGTTCATAAGTATAACTAGGCAGATACATAAACACAAGGACTAACAGAGGATATTCAATCTCATTACACGGTGATGTTTTCAAAAATTACAAGATGACAGAACATTTTTTAAAAGCAGGTAGCCCAACAACAAAACTAGTGAGTTGATAGTACAATCACAAACATATATTGGATCTTTAAGTGTACATAATAAACATGGTTCAAAGTATAAAGGTTCATGATGGAATGGATCAACAAGTAGTATAATATAATTAACCCCATAATTAGTGTAATACATAAGCATCAAACATAAGTTCCCAACAAAATATCATATGGGTCTAAGATCACAGTTTGGTCAAGTTAGCATGGTGGCATGGTTAAAAGAACATCGGAAGTCTTATAACTAGTAACAAGAGTTCAACTGAATTTTTACCATTCATTATAGAAGGTGTTATCCAACTAAGTCACAAATTAACTTGCAACACTAAAGAAATCAAGGATTATCATAAGGATAAGCATTTAAGTTAACAAGCATAATAGAGAACACAATAGGTAATCCAGTAATTACCAACATGCATCATGGACGAAGGAGAAGATATCATAATCACTAAATAAATGCACATTATTGAAAGAAAAGGGAGTGTCAGTGTACACTGACCTTCTGCAGAGCAGGAAACCAAGAAAAGCCATTTGTTTAGCTGAAATAAACAACACTATCATACAACGTATGTTACTATGAGATATTGATTTGCCTTTAAATACTGACATTATACTACATGTGGCTATATGAATCTAAAGTTCCTTAAGTAGAGTGTGCAATGAAGGGAAAGCTTCTCTACGAGAGCCTATGGATGATTGGGGGAGTAGAGGTAGCAGCAGTAATAGTCTTAGATAAATATACGCTCATAAATTTTACACATAACAGGGCAGTTTCAAAATAACATAGGATATGAAGATGATGAAGAGTATCCAGGTATGGCAACCATACCTTTGCACTTTTCTGTTATTATTAAAGAACAATCTATATTGCCAAATATAGATGTATAAATCTACGTACCATCCTATTAATTGATTTAACTACTATTTTTCTTAGAGGTGGATGTTGAATGTGGCGAAATTTATACTGAAGGTACTTATGAAAAACTCCTTATTCACACAACACAGTTCGATAAAACAAATCAATAATCTCATGGCTTTCACTTTATATACTATTGCAAGTATAGATTACTGGGATATAGGAGATGCTACATATGAATGCGAAAAGTGTGGGGCTCTTTTTTGGTATGAAGAAAGAATCCGCAAGCATTACAACTCAAAAAAACCTATTTTCACAATGTGTTGTGATCGTGGAAAAATAAAGCTTCCAGATCTTAAGAAGCCTCCTAAAGTTTTGGAACATCTTTTATTTGGATCAGGTTAGAGGAATTATAACTTTTAATATCAACATGTTCAAATCAACTTATATTCACATTTATCATTTTGCAATGGTTTTAATATAGGTGCTAAAAGTAGCCATTTTCGAGAAAATATTAGGAGTTATAACTCTACCTTCTCATTTACATCAATGGGGGGTAAGGTTGATGTCTCTATCAACCAGAAAAGAGGGCCAAGAACATTCAGATTATGTGGTCAAAACTATCATCAAATTGGGAGCTTACTACCTCCCGAAGGATCTACTCCAAAATTTGCACAATTATATATATATGATACAGAGAATGAAGTTAGAAATAGAATCAATGCTATCAGGTTAGTCTTATACCTTTATTATATAATACTATGAAAATAACAATTAACTTAGAAACCTTTATTGATATCATATATTTGTTTTTCAGTCGTGGCCAAAATATTAATAAACTTCATGCTGAAATTGTTTCCGATATGAAACAAATGCTTGATGACAATAATGTTTTTGCAAAAACATTTAGGATGGTCAGAGATCGATTCCAAGAGAATGTAGACTCCAATGTTAAGCTCAGATTAATAGGAAAAAGAGGTACCGATGGTAGAAGATACAACTTACCAACAATACCAGAAGTAGCTGCTTTGGTGGTTGGTGATTTTGAAGTTTCTGGAAGTGACCGCGATATCATTATAGAAACACAATCTGGACAACTAAAAAGGATAAATGAACTAAATGCTGCATATTTAGGTCTACAATATCCTTTGCTTTTTCCTTATAGTGAAGATGGGTACAGAGAGGACATTCCTTTAAGTCAAGGTGAAGAATCATCGAGAGGAAGGCAATGTGTTAGCATGCGAGAATTTTTCGCTTATAGAATTCAGGAAAGAAAAGATGAAGTTCCCACCATTGTGTCTTCAGGAAGATTATTTCAGCAATTTTTAGTTAATGGTTATACAATGATAGAATCTTCTCGGTTGAAGTTTATAAGGACTCATCAAAAGCAATTAAGAGTTGATTCTTATAAAGTCCTAACAGATGCTATATTGCATGGTGACATCGATCCTTCATCCCAAGGTAAAAGGATAATTCTACCTTCAAGCTTTACAGGGGGTGTACGATACATGGTTTAGAACTATCAAGATGCTATGGCAATATGCAAATGGGCTGGGTACCCTGATTTTTTTATCACATTTACTTGCAATCCTAAGTGGCCAGAGATTACTAGATTTGTGGAGAGCAGGAACTTGAATCCTGAAGATCGTCCAGACATTTTAAGTAGGGTGTTCAAAATTAAATTGGACCTCTTAATCAAGGATTTGAGAGATAATCAAATTTTTGGACAAGTAAAAGCAGGTATACAATATTTAAAATTTTATTTAAATAAATATGGCGATTTTATATGATTCTTTCCTATGATTCAGATAATTATTTTTCCTAATAAACTTGCGTAATTTCCAATGCAGTGATTTATACCATTGAGTTCCAAAAACAAGGGCTGCCTCATGCTCATATCTTACTTTTTCTTCATGAGCATAACAAATTTCCATCTGCGCCAGATATTGATCGAATAATTTCGGCAGAAATACCAGATGAAGTGGGTGATCCTAATTATTACAATGCCGTAAAAAATTTAATGATGCATGGTCCATGTGGTTCTGCTAGGAAATCTTCTCCCTGCATGCAGAATGGTAGATGTACAAAGCACTTTCCTAAAAGGTTTGTTGACGCAACAACGGTTGATGAAGAAGGGTATCCTATTTATAGAAGAAGAGATAATGGTAGAACAATTATGAAAAATGGTATTGATTTGGATAACAGATATGTGGTGCCACACAATCACTTCTTATTATTAAAATATGGCGCTCATATCAATGTGGAGTGGTGCAATCAAACAAGATCCATTAAATACTTATTTAAGTATGTTAATAAAGGTCATGATCGTGCAACTGCTGCTTTTTCTCAAAGTACTCATGACAATGGTTCATCAACCGTTGATGAAATCAACATGTGTTATGATTGTCGCTACATATCCCCATGTGAAGCTGCTTGGAGAATATTTAAATTCCCAATTCACCATAGAGAACCGTCAGTGGAAAGACTATCATTCCATCTTCCAAATGAGCAAAGTGTCATTTTCTCTGATAATGATCCAATTGATAATGTTGCCAATAAACCAACTGTAAAGGAATCGATGTTTTTAGGATGGTTTGAGGCAAACAAACTTTATTTGGAAGCAAGAGATTTGACTTACGCAGAATTCCCTCTTAAATTTTGGTGGAACCAAAAATTAAAAAAATGGGAAAAGAGGATAAAATCTGCATTTTCTATTGGGAGGATTTTCTTTGTTACTCCAGGGAGCGGAGAGATATATTATCTCAGATTGTTGTTGAATGTAATCAAAGGTCCAATTTCGTATGAACAACTTAGAAGAATTAATAATCAGAGCTATCTTACTTTTAGAGATGCATGTTATGCACTTGGGTTGTTGGATGACGACAAAGAGTATGTGGATGCTATAAAGGAAGCAAGTACTTGGGGAATGCCATCTTATCTAAGATAGTTATTTGTCATGTTGTTGTTATCAAATTCAATGTCACGACCAGAAATTGTTTGGCAATCATCGTGGCAGTTATTGTCAGAAGATATTCTCCACGAAGAAAGAACATTATTGAGTAACCCAGGTATTAGAATATAAAATTTTCATATTAAAATAATTTTTTACTGCTATATGGATTAAACGAGAAATAAATGTTGATATATGATAACTTTTATAATATTCTACTTTGTTGAATATTATAGAATGATAGATGAAGACAACTCTCTATTTTTAACTTTTGATAAAGTCAATTTGATCAATTTATAATATCAATCTTTTCTCGCTACATTTTGTTCTTATATGTTCTAAACAACATCACAAATTGCAGCTTTCTCTTGTCTTATTTTAATACATGTAGTTAAAAGAACTAAAAATAGTACTCCAGATCCGTGCTTAGATATGTTATTTTATAAATTAAACCAATGATCGGTATGCTCATACAAACAAATTACATATACATGAAACTACATGGTTGAGTTTTAAGTATGAGTATATATTTTATTTTGAACTCTAACATTATTATGTCATGCAGAGGCAGAGCTAACCGATTATGAATTGAAAAAACGTTGCTTGAAAAAGCTGGACATGATTTTAAAAGGTTATGGAAAAAGCTTTAACGATTTTCCGACAATGCCAAGACCATATTACAATGAAGAAGAATTTGATGGTGCCAACAGACTAATTAATGAGGAATTGCGCTTTAATAGGCGTTCTATGACACAAGAACATCAACAATTCTTAATGAAATTAACATTCGAGCAGAAGTCTGTTTATGATAAAATCATATCTGCAGTGAATGAAGATAAAGGAGGGTTATTCTTTTTATATGGTCATGGAGGAACTGGCAAAACTTTTATTTGGAAAACATTGTCTTCTGGCATACAATCTAAAGGCGATATAGTGATAAATGTTGCTTTAAGTGGTATTGCTTCTCTTTTGTTACCAGGAGGTCGAACTGCTCATTCAAGATTTGCGATCCCTCTAAATCCAACTGAAGATTCAACATGCAATATAAAACAAGGTAGTCCTTTGGCAAAGTTGATTGTGAAGGCAAAATTAATCATTTGGAATGAGGCACCAATGATGCATAAATACTGTTTTGAAGCTCTTGATCAAACTCTTAGAGATATTCTAATATTTAAAGATCCATTAAATTTAGATCGGCCATTTGGAGGCAAAACAATTGTTCTTGAGGTGACTTGAGACAAATCTTGCCTGTAATTACAAAAGGTAGCAGGCAAGAGATTGTTAAGACAACTCTAAATTCTTCATATTTGTGGCCCCACTGTCAGGTTTTAAAGCTAACAACAAATATGAGATTGCAAGGAAATATATAAGAGTTCAACTGAATTTTTACCATTCATTATAGAAGGTGTTATCCAACTAAGTCACAAATTAACTTGCAACACTAAAGAAATCAAGGATTATCATAAGGATAAGCATTTAAGTTAACAAGCATAACAGAGAACACAATAGGTAATCCAGTAATTACCAACATGCATCATGGACGAAGGAGAAGATATCATAATCACTAAATAAATGCACATTATTGAAAGAAAAAGGAGTGTCAGTGTACACTGACCTTCTGCAGAGCAGGAAACCAAGAAAAGCCATTTGTTTAGCCGTTAAGAAGCCAAACTCAAGCTTAAACAGTGTATGAACTCAAAATCGAAGATAGAAAAAAAAACCAGTGAGAAGTCTAGGGATTTTTAATTCTCTTTCGTTTTCTATGTTGTATTAGGTGGTAGGTCATGTTAGGTGAGAGCATTGAAGGCTCCTATTTTCAGTTCTTCGGATCTACCCTGATCCCATCACAAGATACTATGTGGCCCAAGAATGCCACTGAATCAAGCCAGAATTCACACTTAGAAAATTTTGCATACAACATCTTATCCCTCAAGGTTTGAAGCACGGTCATTAGGTGCTACTCATGATCCTCCCGAGACCGGAAATATACCAGGATGTCGTCATTAAACACAATGCAAATGAATCAAGATAAGGCCGGAACACACTGTGCATCAAATGCATAAAGGCTATTGGGGCATTTGTCAGCCCAAATGACATGACAAGATACTTGTAGTGACCATATCTGGTCCTGAAAGCAATTTTCGGGATATCCGGCTCCCGAATCTTCAATTGATGATAGCCGAAACGCAAATTAATCTTGAAAAACACCCTGGCACCCTGTAACTGATCAAATAAATCATCGATGCAAGGTAAAGGATACTTGTTCTTCACTGTAACCTTGTTCAACTATCGTTAATCAATACATATATGCATAGAACTATCCTTCTTCTTCACAAATAAGACTGGAGCACCTCAAGGTGATACACTGGGCCTGATGAAACCCTTATCAAGCAACTCCTGCAAGTGCTCCTTCAACTCCTTTAACTCAGGAGGAGCTATACGGTAGGGAGGAATAGAAATGGGTTGAGTACCCGGCAACAAATCAATTTCGAAATTAATATCTCTATCGGTCGGCATACCCGAAAGATCCGCTCGAAACACACCAGGAAAATCCCTCACTACTGGAACTGACTCAACTATAGGGGTATCAATACTGACATCTCTCACATAGGCCGAATACGTATCACACCCCTTCTCAACCATTCGTTGAGCCTTAAGAAATGAAATGACCCTGCGGTGAGTATACTCTAAGGTACCTCTCCACTCTAACCTCGGCAAGCCTAGCATAGCCAGCGTCACGGTCTTAGCATGACAATCAAGAATAGCATAATGGGACGACAGCCAGTCCATGCCCAAGATAATATCAAAATCTGCCATACTGAGTAATAACAAATCGGCTCTGATTTCAAAACCACTAAGGGAAATCAAACACGACCGATATACGCGGTCTACAACAAGAGAATCTCCCACGGGAGTAGATACATAAAAAAGGGAACTCAAGGAATCCCGAGATATCCCCAAATAATACTGATGCATCCCTATGACAAACAGGACGATACCTGTGATGACTGAATCTGAAGCGACAGCCTCTGAACGGGCTGGAAGGGCATAGTACCTGTTCTGGCCTCCCCCTCTAGGGCGACCCCTACCTCCTCGACCTCCGCCTCGAGCTGCCTGAGAAGGTGGAGTGGCAGCTGGGGCTGGAAGAATGGCCGGAGGACCCTATGGAGCACGTGGAGGTTGATAAGTCTGTAGAGGTGCACCCCTCCTGGATCTGGGGTAATCTCTAACCATGTGATAAGTGTCACCACACTCAAAACAACCCCTCGGAGTACGCGACGGCTGAGACTTACTCGGACCTGGCCTGCTAGACTGGCCGGTAATATCACCTCGAGTAGAAGGAATACTGGACACTAGCGGTGCATAATAGGGCTCCTGATGTCTAGGAGGAGCTGGAACATCGCTGGCTGCCGGAAGAGCTGAATGAACAAGGCGACTTACAAAACAACTACCATAGCGTGCTGCTGGTGCACGCGCTCCTGAATAATGACCAGTCTCTCGAGAGCTCTTGGCCACTCTCTTCTCTTTGTCTCGGGCGAACATGCCCTCCACTCTCCTGGCAATGCTCACTGCCTGTTGATAAGTGATGTCCATCTCCAACACCCTAGCCATACTGGTCTGAATACTGGGGTGGAGTCCCTCAATGAAGCGACGAACCCTCTCTTTGACTGTAGCAACCAGATCCGGTGCATGGCGAGCTAAGTCACTGAAACGGACTGCATACTCCGACACAGTCATAGCACCCTAACGCAGCTGTTCAAACTCTACGCGCCAAGCATCCCTGAGTCTCTGAGGAACATACTCACGCAAGAACATCTCTAAAAACTGAGAAGAAGTGAGTGAGGCTGCCTCGTCAGGACTACTCAGCTCATAGGCACGCCACCACTGATATGCTGCTCCCCTCAGCTGGAAAGCGGTGAAAGAAACCCCACTCGTCTCCACAATGCCCATAGTGCGGAGAATACGATGACACTCCTCAAGAAAACCCAGAGCATCATCTGAAGCTAGTCCGCTAAAAGTAGGTGGGTGGTACTTCTTGTACCTCTCAAGTCTGAGCTACTCTGCCTCAGAAGCAGCTACCTTGGTCTCACTCTAAAGCGGAGCCACTGGGGGCATAGGAATATACTCTGGGGCCTGATCAACCTAGACCCTCTGCTCAGGAGTGCGGGCTGCGGGAGTCCGTGCCCCTCCCCTGGCCTGAGATGTAGCAGGAACTATCGGAAATAGTCCAGCATGAGCCAGGGTGCTGAACATGCTCATGAACTGAGCTAAAGTCTCCTGGAGGGCTGGAGTAGCAATATGGATCTCCGGTGCTGGCCCTCCAGCTGGAGCTGCTGGGGGCTCCTCTGACGCAGCTCTTGCAGGTGCTCGGGCTGCACCGCGTGGTCGTCCTCTACCCCGACCCTGGCCTCTGGCAGCTCTGCCAGGGGGCCCGGGTGCCTGATCGTCGGTCCTCCCGGTACGGGTCCTCACCATCTGTGAGAAAGAATAGATTAGATTTTTAGAATTTTGATGTCAATAACTCGCACGACAAGGAAATCAAAGGAATATGATTGTTCTTAACAGTTACATAGCCTCCCAAAAATAAGTACGGACGTCTCCGCACCGATCCGCGAGACTCTAATAAACCGGCTTGTGACTCGCCACTCCTATGAACCTAGTGCTCTGATACCAAATTGTCACGACCCAAATTAACCCTCTGTAAGGTGTCGTGATGGTACCTAGTCTTTATGACTAGGTAAGCCTAATATTATGAAAAATGTAAAGAAAACACAACATTTTAAAGATAAACAGCATATTGTGAATACCCAAGAATAGTACCACTCAGCATATACAAAATAATTTCTCAAGACCCAGAATATTACTAAGTCACAAGCTGCTATAATCTATGTAGATCTATACAAAAGGCTGAAGATAATAAAGAAAGTCTCTAGGTGAGGGAATAGAAGGGGACTCCGAAGATCTGCGGACGCAAGCAGAAGTACCTTGAAGTCTCCTAGAATCAGCAGCACGCACTAACCCCGAGGCTGATAGCTCGCACCTGGATCTGCACACGAAAACATGTGCAGGAAAGGGCATGAGTACACCACAATAGTACCTAGTAAGTGCCAAGTCTAACCTTAGTCGAGTAGTGACGAGGTCAGGTCAAGGCCCTACCGGAGTAAATATAATAAATTAAACAGTAAAATATATAAGTAAAATTTACGGTAACACACTTAAAGTAATTCTCGAAATTTTAACAGTTAAGGGATCCCTCGGCTCACAACAAGGTAAACACAATGGGGAATCTCTCGGGATACCGTCCCGTAGTTCCGAATGAATATGCAGTACAGGGGGATCTCCCGGAATACGTCCATAGTCCCAAAGTAAATATGCAGTGCTGGGGGATCTCCCGAAATACGTATGTAGTCCCAAAATTAATATGCAAGACAGAAGGATCTCCCGGAATACATATGCAGTCCCAATTTAAATATGTAACGCAAGATGAAATGGCAGGTATGGCATCGAGTTATACAGTTTATACTGAACACAGATAAGGAAAGTAGGGACTTAACTAAGCATGGCGCACAAAATGTCAAATAGGCAGTTAAAACACGTAAGCATGCTTCTCTAATCCAAGCTAAACAATTAAACGTATTAGTGCAATTTAATAAGGGAAAACAGTTTATGATTTAGAAAGGAAAAACGAGCTTTTTTTTTTGCAATAATATCCCATGTATGTACTCGTCACCTCACATACACAACGTCCACACATCAATTAATATCAAACATCCTAAGGGGAAAGTCCCTAACACAAGGTTAGGCAAACCATTTACCTCGAACAGCTCAAATCAACTCGATATCACGTTCTTACCATGAGTATCCGACTCCAAATGGCCTGAATCTATTCAAATTAATTGCCTAATGTAAATATAACTACAAGTAACTAATTTAGCTAATTAATTCAAAGCTATAGCGTGAAATTAGGAAAAATGCCCAAAAAGTCTCCTCGGGCCCATGTCTCAGAATTGGGTAAAAATTACAAATTATGAATACCCATTCACTCACGAGTTCACTCGAACAAAAATCATCTAAATCCGGCGTCAAATTCCCGTTTAAATCTCAGATTTTCAATTGGGGAACCTTTTCTCCCAATTCCAAACTTCTACCCTCAAATTTCTTAATTAGACGAGGAAAACAATAATAGATTAATGTATTATGATCAAAATAGAGTTAGAATTAGTAACCCAATAGTTCTCCTTCAAAATCCCTCGAGAAATCGTCTCCTACCGAGCTCTAAATCGAATTTTGTGTTATGAAATTTCAAACCCTCGAAATTCCCTTTTCTGCCCAGTGATATATGCATCTGCGCTCATGGGGCCGCATCTGCGGTCCTGCACCTGCGAAAAAATCATCGCAGGTGTGAAGGTCACGTATCTGGGCTGGGGCCGCATCTGCGGGCATTTCTCGCACCTGCGGTCCAAATGGCGCATCTGCGCATTTCATTAAAGCAGCTAGGCTCCGCACCTGCGCCCACGCTTCGCATATGCGGGCTCGCAGGTGCGGTCAAACTTGCGCACCCGCGCTCCATAACCAGCTCCACCAGTTCCGCATCTGCGCACTCCCTCCACACCTGTGGCTCTTGTACCTGCGGCCTCCCTTCCGCAGGTGCGAAACACCAGAACTAGCAAAGGCACCAGATTATTTCTAAGTCCAAATTCATTCCGTTAAGCATCCAAAACACACCCGAGGCCCCCAGGACCTCAACTAAACATACAAACCAATCATAAAACACCATACGCACTTAGTCGAGCCTTCAAACCACATCGAACAATACCAAAATCATGAATTAAGCACGGATTCAAGCCTAAGAATTTAGAATTTTCCAAATTCTACAAACGACACCGAACCACATCAAATCTAGTACGAATGACCTAAAATTTTACACACAGGTCACAAATGACACTACGAACCTACAACCACTTTCGGAATTCCATTCCGAGCTCGATATCAAAATTTTCACTATCGGCCGAAATCGCCGAAAAACTAACTTTAGCCAATTCAAGCCTAAATCTACTACAGACCTCCAAAAAATATTCCGGACGCGCTCCTAACCCAAAAATAACTCAACGGAGCTAACAGAGTTGACGAAATTCCATTCCAGATTCGTCTTCACACATTTCCGACTACAGTCCAAACTCTAAGGCTTAAACTCACAACTAGGGACTAAGTGTCCCAAAACTCTCTGAATTCCATAACCAATTACTCCGGCAAGTCCCAATAGCGGAAACAAACGTGGGGAAAATAGTTATTAGGGGATAGGGGCTCTAATTCTCAAAACGACCAGCCGGGTCGTTACAACTTACTAGCTGGCATGAACTATGTTAGGACACTTGCACAAGCATACACGTAGTTGAGCACTCTTATAGGTTAAGAAGTGTTCTTGATATTGTTGAGTATAGATGAACACCCTTGTTTACTTGTCTTCTATATGAGAATGGCTCTATTCGGCACCTGAGTCGTCAGTGCGGTTATAAAGTGTAATGAGGGCACATGATGTCAAGTGTTAGGGTTCAAGTATTGGAACCCGTGAGTTATTAATAGTATGAGGTCCAGTACCTCGTGGAGTTTATTGACTAAAATCCGGTGTGAAAGCTGGCGTATTGTTGAGTTGTTACTTATCCTTTCTTTATTTGTGATTATCGGACTTAGGTTGTGTTTTTGTTCATTCTTCTATGTCATTATTTTGGTGTTCCACTGATAGTTGTTTACCTTCCTTATTGCAATTACCGCATTAATTGCCACTTCGCGTAGTCTTTATGTATATATCATACTTTGTTGTTTCTATACTTATACTTGTTCAGGTTATTTAGTCCAGTAGGTGTCTTGACTATTCCTCGTCACTACTCCAGTGAGGTTAGTCTTGATAATTGATGGGTACCGCCTTGGTGTACTCATACAACACTTTTGCACATTTATTTGCAGAATCAGGTATTTCAAAGTCAGTTGATCATTAGCTAGCTATGCAGACTTGTTGCTGTGGAAACTCAAGGTAAACCTGCTGCTGCATTCGTAGGCTTTGGAGTCACCATCTTATTTTGTATTCACACCTTTTTTTACCTATTTCCAAACTGTTGTATTTAGGAATTTTTAGCAAACTCTGTAGAGCTTATGACTTGTACTACCGGTTTTGGGAATTATAAATTTTATAAAGATTTCCATTTTCAAAAAATTATAAGATGTTATTTAATTATTGTTGTTATTCAGAAAATATAGACTTACCTAGTCTCTAAGACTAGGTGCCATCACGATACCCAACTGATGGAAAATTGGGTCGTGACAAGTTGGTATCAGAGCTCTAGGTTCATAGGTGCTACGAGTCATAAGCTAGTTTAGTAGAGTCTTGCGGATCGGTACGGAGACGTATGTACTTATCTTCGAGAGGCTACAAAACTATTTGAACAGTTTCACTTCCTTCATTCCTATCGTGCGAGTTCATTGGTCTCGAAGTTTGAACTTTTATCATTCCATTCTCTCACAAATGGTGAGGACACGAGTTGCAGTTGCTGATGACGTTACCCCCAGAGCATATGTCGCTAGGGGTAGAGTTAGAGGCCGGCGAGGAGCGCGTGTCACAGGTAGGGCACTTACCAGAGTAGCAGTTAAGGAGCCGCCAGTAGTTCAAGTTGGGGGGTAGGTACCGGAGGCGCCTGCTGTTACCCCCGGACTTCAGAAGACCTTAGCACAGTTCCTGAGCATGTTTGGTATATCGGCTTAGGCGAAGTTGATTCCGGTTGCACCACTTATTTCAAAGACCGTGGGAGGAGCTCAGACTCCTGCCGCCCATACTCTAGAGCAACGAGTTCATGTTGGTCAGGTTCCAGGTGTCATGTCGACACAACCTGTGGCCCTAGTTCAGCCCGTGGTTAGGGCAGCAACATCTGAGGAAGTACAGCTTAGACTTGAGAGGTACAAGAAGTACCACCCTCCTACCTTCAATGGATCGGTGACAGAAGATGCCCAGGGTTTTCTGGAGGAGTGTCACCATATTTTTCGTACTATGGGTATTGTGGAGATGAGTAGGGTTACTTTTACTATGTTCCAGCTCAGGAGAGAGACTTATCAGTGGTGGTGCGCGTATGAGTTGGGTAGCCCGGTCAAGTCAGCTTCAGTTATATGGGTTCAGTTTTTAGAGATGTTCTTGAGAGAGTTTGTACCTCTGTCCTTTTGAGATGCATGGCACGTGGAGTTTGAGCAGCTGCGCCAGGGCACTATGTCAGTGTCAGAGTATGCCATTAGATTCAGTGATTTGGCTAGACATGCACATGCTTTGGTCGCTACAGTTAAAGAGCGTGCCCGCAGATTCATTGAGGGGTTCATACGTGATATTCGGTTGAGCAGTACTCGGGAGTTAGAGTCAGATGTTTTGTTTTAGCAGGTAGTAGGGATCACTCACTGAGTGGAGGGCATGTGGGATCAAGAGAGAGAGGAAAGGCAGGGCCATGAGAGAGAGGACAAGCGAGGTTAGGAGAGAGAGGACAGGGAGGCGAGGAGGCCTCGTAGACTGGATAGATCTATTGGTCCTTATTTTGGAGGCAGGGTACGACATGGAAGAGGTTTTGTGGGTCAGCCAGTTCAGTTTGCACTTCAAGCTTCGCACAGTGTTTCAGGTGCTCATGGGTCTCAATGTACCCATACCGTACAGTTCCCACAGCTATGTCAGCAGAGAGGTTGCTTCGAGTGTAGAGATACCAGCCACAGGGTGAGAGATTGTCCTACACTCTAGACAAATGTGTCACAGCGGAGTATTCAGGCGAGTAGAGGGTGCCTAAGAGAGGAAGGCCTGGCCCGTTGATGTGTTTCATATAGTAGGCTTGAGGTCGTTGCGCTAGATGATGCCATACAAGTATGCTTTTGATTTGATAAAGAGGGGCACCATTCGTATTTTGTTTCAGTTCTACTTATCGGGGTGAGTCCCCTATTTGTTGCTCCACCTATGGGTGAGTTCATGACTTAGTATTCTATATATGTCTTTTCCCCTGTTGGGAGATTCTATGAGTGATAGTTGTGTCTATCATTGTTTTAATTCATTATTGAAAGTTACGAGACTAGAAGTGAATTCATGGTGTCTATTATGGCAGGTTTGATGTGATTCCTGAGTACTTTGGTTATGATTTGTGATTTGATACTCTACCAGGGTGAGAGTTTATTAAGTGTTGTGATTTTATTGGCAGAATTGAGTTAGTGGAAGATTTCAATTGGTATGATGTGTATTCGGCTTGTGATTCAGAGTTGAGAGTGAGACCCTCGCGATTCCATGTGATTTGGCATGTGTTGAGCCGGGCTGCGTGCCGCGATGGAGGTTATATCAGGATGAGATCCTTGTGATTTGTTCATATACTTTGAGTTTTCCATTTAAATCGATTCGTATGATGGTACTGATAGAGAGTTGTGCCTGTCGGGCTTATTAGATATTTCTCTTATGTGTTTCTCTTTACATAATCAGTCATTTTTGTCTTATGCTTATTTGTGTTTTAGCTTACGGGGTGTGTGCCCGGTGGCGTTAGATGTAACTTGTTGATCTAGGTGTATAGTTATGAGGTATTCGTGCTTCTTGCATCATTGTCAACGTTGTGGAGGTTTGAAATGGGTCTCTAACGGATATGGGGCTAATTGCCGGTGGTGGTTTTAATTACGGGCAGCTATTGTGATCAGAAATATTATTATGGGCCTATGTGTGGTGTGTGATGTTGGGGGGTTGTACCTTGTAGGTGTAGGCATGAGTTGTTACAGCTAGTTGAGACTGATACCGGGTATGGGTTTAGAATCGGGTCTTTTGGAGATGAATGAAAGGTGAGAATTTCAACTCTAAGGCTTATCGGTGTTGGTAGAAAGGGTGAATTATAGTTGAGATGGTGTCGTCAGGTTTATATGGATTGGGGTGACATGGGGTCACCCGCGGGTGTATGTTGGATATGTGCTTTCAGTTATTTGAAGACTTCGAGTCAATTTTTGGCACGTTTGAGGACGAACGTTTGTTTAAGAGGGGAAGGATGTAACGACCCGGCCATTCGTTTTGAGAATTTAAGTCCCGTTCGACGGCATAAGGCCCTGAGCAACTTCGTATTATGTGTATTGACTTGCGTGCATGATAGAACTTAGTTACCGGATGATTCGAAGTGATTTGGGGCACTTAGTCCCTAAAACGGAAGCTTAAGCCTTAGGATTTTGACCGTAGCCGGAACTGTTTGAAGACGACTCGGGAATGGAGTTTCTGTTAGCTCCGTTGGGTTATTTTGTACTTATGAGCGTGTCCGGACAGTGAGTTTGAGTTATGTAGCTGATTTAGGCATGAAATGGCGAAAGTCGAATTTTCGGAAATTTTGACCGGAAGTGGACTTTTTGATATCGGGGTCGGAATGTGATTCTGAGAGTTGGAACAACTCCGTTATGTTATTTGGGACTTGCCTACAAAATTTGACAGCATTTCGGGTTGATTTGATAGGTATCAACACGAGTTTTAGAATTTGGAAGATTTGAAAGTTCATAAGTTCGATTCTTGGTGCGATTCGTAGTTTTGATGTTGTTTGATGTGATTTGAGACCTCGAGCGAGTTTGTGTTAGATTACTGAACCTGTTGGTATGTTTAAACGGGGTCCCGGGGGGCCTCGGGTGTGTTTCGGATGGGCTACGGGCCATGTTTTTCTTTTTTTGAGATGCTGAATCTGTCATCTAGTTTTCTCTTTCGCGTTCGCGTGTGTTCCTCCGCGTTCGTGAAGAGTAATTTTTGAGGAAGGAATATTTGTTCTTCACGTTCGTATGCCTCCTTTTGTGATTGCGGAAGCCTGCCTTCCCCTTATTCGCGATCACGTAGTAGAAACAAGGAGCTGGGAGCTGGTGACCATTTCCTCTACGCGTTCGCACTGCTCTATCTGCGAACGTGAAAGTGTTCTTTCCCCTCATTCGCGTTCACGTGCCGCTTCATGTGTTCGCGTTGCCTTGTTCCTGGTCCATTATTTTTCCTTCTTCGCGATCGCACAACACCAATTCCAGGCAGTAGCCATTTCCTCTTCGCGATCGCATCTCCTCTTCCGCGATCGCGATGTACAAACACCTGGGCACCAGAATATATTTTCCAAATCGAGGGTTAGGCCATTTTTATCATATCTTGACTTGCGAAGCTCAGTTATGAGCGATTCTTTGTGGTTTTTTCAAGAAAGTCGATTAGGTAAGTGTTCTTCACCTAGAATTTATTATATACCATGATTTTATCTTTATTTTTATCATTTAATTTGTGTTTTGAGTTGAGGAAAATTGAGGTTTTTGAAGAAAAGTTTCAAAATAAAAAATCATGATTTAAGGGACGAATTGGTATCGGAATTCGATAAATTTAGTATGGTTGAACTCGTATCAGAATGGGTGTTCGGGTTTTATGAAATTTGTCGGGTTCCGAGGTGCGGGCCCAGGAGTCAACTTTTGGGTCGATTTTTAGATATTTTAATAAATATTGATGTTTTATGACCCGGAATAGTTTCTTATGAGTTTTATTTTTTGCTTTGAAGTTATTTTGATTAGATTTGAGCCGTCCAGAGGCCATTTCACCGAGAAGTTTATTTTTGAGTATCGGTCTGTCTTCTTTGAGGTAAGTAGAGGGAACCGATATGGATCAGTTCTTTCGGTCACAGTACAAGTCAACTCTAACTGAAGTTAAAGTTGTTGCACTGTACACACAATAGTACAACAACACTGTTGAAGCATGCAGTGTACCGGACACTCCCTTGCATCATCTTCCATGACCTCACACATATATTATTAATTTTAGGCAATGGATTTCAACATACACTTGGAAAACCTAAACATTTAATTCTCTCAAGTATGTATCCGTCATCATTCTCTTTGAGGCATTGAAGAACAAAGCATCAACATAACAAAGGTCCAGATCCCAACATTGACTATATCATGTCCTTTAGTATTGTTGTGTCTTTGTCTTGTGATTATTAAATTGTAATTCATATACAGTTTTTCAAAAGCATTCATAGGACACCTTTTAAACCATTATCTTTGTGGCTGTTTTGATTAGAGTTAGTCAAGTGGTTAGCTTTGTGATAGAGTTATTACAAAGAGGCTTACAATATAGATTACAAAGAGGCTTACAATATAGTTATTGTTAGTACCAGACCTAGAAAGGATCAAAATAGCTGCTCCATCAAACTTCGAAGAAGGACAATCTACTACCAGACCACCAAGATTCAACGGCCAATACTATGGTTGGTGAAAAACAAGAATGTATGATTTCATCATGGCTAAGGACTTAGAGCTGTGGGATGTTATCTTTGGTGGACCTTTTGTTCCCATGAAGACAATTGGTGAGGGAATAGTTACAGTTCCAAAGGTAAGGAAGGAGTACAACGATGCTGATCGAAAGGCCATTGAGAAGAACTTCAGGGCAAATAAGATTATTGTTTGTGGAATTGGACCAGATGAATACAACCGCATATCTGCATGTCAAACTGCGCAGGAGATTTGAGAAGCTCTTCAAACTGCACATGAGGGAACTACTTAAGTAAAGCAATCAAAAATCGACATGCTTACTATTGAGTATGAAGTTTTCAAGATGACGGAGGATGAGTCCATCGAGGACATGCACACACGTTTCACCTCTATTATCAATGAGCTTCACTTCCTTGGAGAAGTCATCTCTAGAAACATGCTTTTCCAGAAAATACTCAGTGTGTTACCAGGTTCCTGGGAGAGTAAAGTGAATACTAATACTGAAGCCAAGGATCTACAAAAGCGGACCATTGATGAACTCATTGTAATTTGAAAACCTATGAGATGAAGAAGAAAAAACATCTTGAAAGAAGAGAGCCCAAAAAGGAGAAGAACCTGGTTCTCAAGGCTGACAATAGTGACTCAAGCGGTGTTGACATAGACATGGCTTATCTTACTCGAAGATTCCATAAAATGATTTGAAGGAATTGAGGAATTCGCAAGAGAGGAAGCACTAGCAGAAACACCAAAGAAAATGATTGTCGTCATAAGTGCGAAAAGCGAAGACATTTCATCAAAGACTGTACCCTTCACAAGCACGACCACTATAAACACAACGCTGACAAAGTGGTCAAGAGGAACGCGGTCCCTGACAGAAAGTTCAAAAGGAAGGATGTCACTAACAATGTGGTGAAACAAGCTCTAATTGCCTAGGAAGATTCCTCCAGTGAATCTGAAGGTGAGGATAATTACGGAGACACCCCCATGATGGATGTTGAAAGCGAATCTACATAGTATAACTCCATATTTGCACTGATGGAAAAATCTGATGAGGATGAAACTAATGATAATGATGAGGTAAACTTTCTTGATGTTCAATGAAATTTGAAATCTTATTCTCAAAAGAAGATGTTATCTTTAGCTAATGTTTTAACTGATGCCTACCACAACCTCATTAATAATAAAAATTCTTTAACTGAGAAAATATGTGAGGTAGAATAAGAGAGAGATGAATTGGTGGTTGTAGTTGTAGATCTGAAGGAGACAGTGAAAGAACTAACGAGGAAAAATACCATGTTAAAAAATTAAATTTGAAATTACATAAATAACCCTAAAGGAAAGGAAGTGGCAAGTGAGGAACAACTTAAGCATGAAAATAAACTCAAAAATGTCAAATTAAGTCTTATAGCTGAACTTGAAAGAAATAGACAATTTTAGGAGGAACTAGGAAAGGTTAAAAATGATCTAGAGAAGTCACTTAAGTGGACCTGGTCCTCTAATACAATCACTTCAATGTATAAATGTAGTGGGGGGAACATGCAAGGAATCGGGTACCATAAGGCTAAAGCTCCCTATAATCCACATAGCAAATACGTTACTATGACTGATAATTGTCTTTGTACTCACGGTGGTCAAACTGGTCATACAAGGACTTTTATAAAGCCAAACTTCAGTCTCAGCAAAAAAATAAAGCTTTTGTTGAAAAAGTACATACTGATAAGGAACTTGGTTCCATGAAAAAGAAGCTTGTGATGCCTGCATGGACAAAAAGAAGTCTTATTCACCCACTCCCATCATTACAAGGGATCCAAACTAGTTGGGGTTCCTAAGTCTAATATCTAATTTTCTTGTGCATGTAGTGTTGAGAGTAAGCAGTCAAAAATGATACATGGATAGTGGTTGCTCTAAACACATGACTGGAAGAATGGATAATTTTCTCTCACTCAAGGCCCTGCAAGGTGGGAGTGTGTTTTTTGAAAATAGAAAAAAGGGATACATTTTGGTAGTTGGAAATATTGGCAAAACTCTTTCCCACTCAATTGAAAATGTGTACTATGTGAATGGCTTAAAATATAGCCTGCTTAGTGTCTCCCAAATCTGCGACAAAGGGAACAAAATGGAGTTCTTATCAAAGTCATGTATTGTCACCAATCTTATAACTGGTGAAGTGGTTCTGATTGCAAAAAGGTTCAAAAACATTTATGTTGCAGACTTTGATTCTCTGAATGGTGGTAATCTTACATGCCTGAGTGCTATTGATGATGATGTTGAACTATTTCACAGAATATTAGGGTATACAAGTTTTTCTCTGTTGAACAAGCTAATTAAGAAGGACCTGGTTCATGGACTGCCAAAGTCAAAGTTTAAAAAAAAGTGTGTGATGCATGTGTGAATGGGAAACAAGTCAGGTCCTCATTCAAACTAAAAGAGGAACTGAGCACCTCAAGGCCACTGGATCTTCTTCACATAGATCTGTGTGAACCTATGAGGATACCTAGCAGGGGAGGAAAGAAATACATATTTATTATTGTTGATGATTACTCCATATTTACATGGACTCTATTCCTAAGGACCAAGGATGACACATTTCCAGTGTTTGTTTCCTTTGTGAAGCAGATTCAAGTGAAAATGGGTTATAATGTTATGAGCATTATATTTGACCATGGAACCGAGTTTGACAAAGCTAAGTTTGATGAATTTTGGGCTGAAAATGGTATAAGTCATAATTTTTCTATTCCCAGAACACCTCAACAAAATGATGTTGTGAAGAGGAAAAATAGGACTCTCGGAGATATGTCCAGAACAATGTTGATTGACAGTGGGTGCCAAAGAGCTTTTGGGTCGAAGTAGTAAACATTTCTTACTACTTTATTAACAGATGCATGATCAGGTCCCTCCTACACAAGACTTTGTATGAACCTTTTAATGGGAGAAAGCCAAATCTGACTTATCTAAGAGCGTTTGGATGTAAATGCTTTGTCCTCAACAATGGTAAGGAAGCTTTGGGAAAATTTGATACAAAAAGTGATGAATGAATCTTTCTTGGTTACTCTTCTCAAAGCAAAGCATACAAAGTCTACAACAAAAGGACTCAATGTGTAGAGGAAAACGTACATGTGATCTTTGATTAATCTTACCACTCATGTGGGAAGTATTCACATGATGAGGATGAACAAGATAGTAATTTCTCAAAGGTCCCTGGAGAGGTTATAGATTTGGAAAATGGGAAAGCAGATCTAATGAGTCAAGTCAAGGAGACTAAAGAAGAAGAAGATGCAGCAGAACCTCCAATTGAATCGGAGGAACCTGGTCCCTCTATAATCGCAACTAAAGTAGAAAATAGATTTTCTGATGTTGTATTAGGTACTCCTGATGAAGAATAAAGAAGCGACATTCATACTTCCGTTGATGCCAATGATGGGTCAACTACGGAGGAACCTAGTCCCTCATACTCTGAAGTTCAGGTGTCTAAATGGAAGCACATGAGTTCACATCCTCTTCAAAATGTGATCACTCTTCTAGACTCTGGTATTCAAACTAGATCTAAGGCAACAAATATGTTTTCCTTCTCAGCCATTTTGTCTCAAATTGAGCCAAAACATATCAAGGAAACGTTAAAAGATGATGACTGGATTATTGTTGTAATGAGTCGACTTATTATTTTAAGAATTTATGCCTCATTCAGCTACTTAAGGTCCTGAGCAACTTCGTAATACGTATTATAACTTATGTGTGCGGTCGTTTGATTTTTGGAAGATTCAGAATTTAAATTGAAAGAACAATTCTCATTTTTGAAGCTTAAATAAAAAGAGTTCACCGGAGTTTGACTTTTGAGTAAATGACTCTGGAATGGAATTTTTATAATTCCAATAGGTCTGTATGATGCTTTAGGACTTGGGCGTATGTTCAAGTCAAGTATCAGGTGGCCCGGGAGTATTTCAGCGCCTATTACTGAAGGTTGGTATTTTTTTAAAGTTTAAAAATTTCCTAAGTTTGGGTTGAAGAAGATTTTGATGTAATCGATGTCCATTTGGGATTCTGAGCCTGGGAATAGCTCTGCATGGTAATTTTAGTCTTACTAGTGCATCAGGACGTGGATTTGGAAGTCTATAGGTCATTTCGGGGTCATTTGGCGAAAGTTGCAAATTTGAAGATTTTTAGAAAGTTTGACCGGGAGTGGACTTTTTGATATCGGGTTCGGATTCTGATTTCGGAAGTGGGAGTACGTCCGTAATGTCAATTATGACTTGTGTGAAAAATTTAGGTCAATCGGATTTGATTTGATAGGTTTCGGCATCGAAGGTAGAAGTTTGAAGTTTTAAGCTCATAAAGCATGAATTGGGGTGCAATTTGTGATTTTGATGTTGTTTTATGTGATTTGAGGCCTCGAGCAGGTTCGTGTTATGTATTGAGACTGGTTGGTACGATTGGACGGGGTCCCAGGGGACTCAGGTTTGATTCGGGGTGGTTCCGGACAAAGTTTGGGTGTTTTGATGTTGCTGGTTGCTAGTTCTGGTGTTGTTCTTCGCGTTCGAGAGGAGCCTCTCACGATCGCGTTCGCGAAGAAGGAATTTTTGTTGTCTGTCGTCTGACTTTGGAGGCTCATATCTCGCAATCTATAAGGAATTTGGAGATGATCCAAAAATGAAAGTTGTAGCCCTTTGTGTCTAGTTTTCAGAAAGGTAAACTATTTTTCATTTGGAGTTGTGTACAAAAGTTATGATAGATACACTACAGGCTATCTGGGAAGAGTTTGGAAATCTATTGTAACGACACGGATGGTCATTTTTAGAATTTAAGTCCCGTTCGGCGACATAAGGCCCTGAACAACTTCGTATCATATGTATTGACTTGCATACGTGGTTGAATTCAGTTACCGGATGATTTTGAGTGATTTGGGGCACTTAGTCCTTAAAATGAAAGCTTAAGCATTAGGATTTTGACCGTAGTTGAAACTATGTAAAGACGACTCTGGAATGAAGTTCTGGTGGTTTCGTTAGCTCTGTTGGGTGATTTTGGACTTAGGAGTGTGTCCGGACGGTGAATTTGAGGTCTGTAGCTGATTTAGGCTTGAAATGGCGAAAGTTAAATTTTAGGAGATTTTGACCGAAAGTGGACTTTTTGATATTTGGGTCAGAATGCAATTCCGGGAGTTGGAATAGCTCCGTTATGTTATTTAGGACTTGCCTGCAAAATTTGACATTATTTCGGGTTGATTTGATAGGGTTCGGCACGAGTTTTAGAAGTTGGAAGATTTGGAAGTTCATAAGTTCGATTCAGGGTGCGATTCATAGCTTCGTGATTGTTTGATGTGATTTGAGGCCCCGAACGAGTCCGAGTTAGGATATAGAACTTGTTTGGGTGTTTAGACGAGGTCTCGGGGGCCTCGAGTGTGTTTCGGATGGGCCACGGGTCATTTCCTCCTATTTTGAACTGTTGTTTTCTGTCATCTGGGTTCCTTCATCGCGTTCTCATCTGTGTTCTCGCATTCGCATAGTGTTATTTTGGAGGATGAAATATTTCCTCTTCGCGTTCAAGATCTCGCGTTCGCGAAGGTCTGCCTTTTTCCTTCTTCGCGTTCGCATCTTTCCTTCCGCGTTCGCGTAGTAGAAACCAGGCCCTGAGCGCTGGTGATCCTCCACCCTTCAGGTTCGCATGTTCTCTTCGCGTTCGCGTAGGTTCCTGTCCCTTGTGCTTCGTGTTCGCGTTGTTTTGCTCGCGTTCGCGAAGGGTCTTCTGGCAGCCTTCACTTTTCTTCTTCGCGAACGCGATCACCCTTCCGCGTTCGCGATGCTTTAAGACCTGGGCAGAATAAATAGCACTCTATTCCGAGGGTTTCCCATTTTCACCATTTTTGGAGTTCTAGAGCTCGGTTTTGAGCGATTTGTTGTGGATTTTTTAAGCAAATCAATTTGGTAAGTGTTCTTCACCTAGAATTTAGTATATTCCATAATTTTATCTTTAGTTTTATCATTTAATTTGTGTGTTGAGTTAAGGAAAATGGAGGGTTTTGAAGAAAACATTCAAAATAAAAAATCATGATTTGAGGGACGAAATGGTATCGGAATTTGATAAATTTTGTAGAATTGAACTTGTATCGGGGTGGGTGTTCGAGTTTTTGTGAAATTTGTCGGGTTCCGAGGTGCGGCCCGGGAGTCGATTTTTGGGCCGATTTTTAGATTTTGATAAAGATTGAAGCTTTATGATTTGAGTGGAGGAACTACCCCTTAGAATTTGAGTCTTCTATGCTAATTGCAGTCCGTGTACGCGAGGTGACGAGTACGTGCTCGGACTTATTTGTGGAAAATTAGTCTTTTAGGGTTCGTAGGCCCTTGTATTCATTGAATATGCATTTGTTCTAGTTATGATTACGCTTCTTAATTACTAGTTTCACTTCTACTTGCCTAATTAGAATTAATTGCTTCATGATGCACTCTTATTGCTTATTTGATTCATATGTGCCTTAACTGAAATTGTTACCTTTCTATTTCCATGTTATCCTTCCCCTAATTACTTAACTTTAATTAAAATTATTATTGTCTCTTCTGTAATTGTTCAGCCTTAATTGAGGTTATGTTTACCTTTCGGTTGCTTCTTCTTAGCTGAAATTGTTGTATCTCTTTCCTAATTGCCCAACCTTAAAAGATGTTAGATATCTAATATTTTGGTTGACTTGTCCTTATTTGGAATTATTCGACTTGTGTTAGCTTCCTCGTTGTCGAACTGTATATTGTGGACCATTGTTACATAGTATTCCCTTTCTTGTTGAGATGTTCTTATTATGACTAGCATTACCCGATTCTGGCTACTCCTTGTGAATTAGTTCCTCTATTTCTTTAAGTTCCGGAATCTCTAGGTTGACTTATTTGTCGTACCCTTGTATTATTGTCATTATTGTTATTGTAGTTGTTGTTGTGATGCACGAGGTTTCTGTCGTGCGATTGTTGTTATTGTGATGCATGAGGTTTCTGCCGTGCAGTTGTTTTTATGGGGTTGCATGAGGTTTCTGTCCATTTCTTTTCCTGTACTTACTAGCTGGCATGAACTATGTTAGGACACCTGCACAAGCATACACGTAGTTAAGCAGTTTTCTTGATATTGTTGAGTATAGATGAACACCCTTGTTTACTTGCCTTCTATGTGAGAATGGCTCTATTTGGCACATAAGTCGTTAGTGCGGTTATGAAGTGTAATAAGGGCACAGGATGCCAAGTGTTAGGGTTCAGGTATTGGAACCCATGAGTTGTGAATAGTATGAGGTTCGATACCTCGTGGAGTTTATTGACTAAAACCCGGTGTGAAAGTTGTCGTATTATTGAGTTGTTACTTGTCCTTTTATTATCTATGATTATCGGACTTAGGTTGTGTTTCCGTTCATTCTTCTATATCATTATTATGGTGTTCTGCTGATAGTTGTTATTTTTCCTTCCTTATTGCAATTACCGTATTATTTTCTGCTTCACGTAGTCTTTATGTAGATATCATACTCTGTTACTCCTATACCTACACTTGTTCAGGTTATTTAGTCCATTAGGTGTCTTGGTTGTTCCTCGTTACTATTCTACTGAGGTTAGTCTTGATATTTACTTGGTACCACTGTGGTGTACTCATACTACACTTCTGCATATTGTTTTGTGCAGATCCAAGCATTTCGAAGTCAGTTGATCATTAGCTAGTTGTGTGGATTGTTGCTGTGGAGACTCAAGGTAAACCTGCTGCTCCGTTCGCAGGCGTCGGAATCACCTTCTGATTTGTATTCACACTGTTTACTTTATTTCAAACAGTTGTATTTAGAAAATTGTAACAAACTTTATAGAGCTTATGACTTGTACTACCGGTTTTGGAAATTGTAAATTTTATAGTGATTTCCATTTCAAAAATTATTAGATGTTATTTAATTATTGTTCTTATTTAGTAAATATTAGGCTTATCTAGTCCCTAATATTAGGTGCCATCACGATACCCAACGGAGGAAAACTTTGGTCGTGACAAGTTGGTATCAAAGCTCTAGGTTCATAGGTACTACGAGTCATAAGCTAGTTTAGTAGAGTCTTGAGGATCGGTACGGAGATGTCTGTACTTATCTTCAAGAGGCTACAGAACTATTAGGACAATTTCACTTCCTTCATTCCTATCGTGCGAGTTCATTGGTCTCAAAGTTTGAACTTTTATCATTCGATTCTCTCATAGATGGTGAGGACACGAGCTACAGTTGCTGATGATGTTACCCCCAGAGCACGTGTTGCAACTAGGGTACCTACCAGAGCAGCAGTTGAGGAGCCTCCAGTAGTTCCAGTTGGGGGGGCAGGTACTCTAGGCGCCTGATGTTACCCCCGGACTTCATGAGACCTTAGAACAGTTCCTGAGCATGTTTGGTACATTGGCTCGGGCAGGGTTGATTTCGGTTGTACCATCTATTTCACAGACCCG
This sequence comes from Nicotiana tomentosiformis, assembly GCF_000390325.3. Classification (NCBI taxonomy): domain Eukaryota; kingdom Viridiplantae; phylum Streptophyta; class Magnoliopsida; order Solanales; family Solanaceae; genus Nicotiana; species Nicotiana tomentosiformis. The sequence goes on from NC_090819.1 coordinate 21,543,672, forward strand.
GGGAGGAGATCATACTCCTGTCGCCCATGCTCCAGAGAAGCGAGTTCATGTTGGTCAGGTTCCAGGTGTCATGGCGACTCAGCCTGTAGTCCCAGTTCAGCCCGTGGTTAGGGTAGCAGCATCTGAGAAAGAACATCTTAGACTTGAGAATTACAAAAGGTACCACCCTCCTACCTTCAGTGGATTGGCGACAGATGATGCCCAGGGTTTTCTGGAGGAGTGTCACCGCATTCTCTGTACTATGGGTATTGTGGAGACGAGCGGGGTTGCTTTTACTATGTTCCAGCTCAAGGGAGCGGCTTAATTGTGGTGGCGGGCGTATGAGTTGGGTAGCCCGGCCGAGTCAGCTTCACTTACATAGGTTAAGTTTTCAAATATATTTCTCAGAGAGTTTGTACCTCAGTCCCTTCGAGATGCATGGCGCGCGGAGTTTGAGCAGCTACGCCAAGGCACTATGTCAGTGTTAGAGTATGCCGTTAAATTCAGTGATTTGGCCAGACATGCACCTGCTTTGGTCGCTATAGTTAGAGAGCGTGTCCGTAGATTCATTAAGGGGATCAGGCATGATATTCGGTTCAGCATGGCTCGGGAGTTAGAGTCAGAGGTTTCGTTTCAGTGGGTAGTAGAGATCGCTCGCCTATTAGAGAGCATGTGAGATTAGGAGAGAGGAGACAGGCGGGGCCATGAGAGAGAGGACAGGCGAGGTCAGGAGAGAGAGGACAGGGAGGCGAGGAGGCCTCATAGACCGGATAGATCTATTGGTCCTTATTTTGGAGGCAGGGTACGATATGGTAGAGGTTTTGTGGGTCAGCCAGTTCGGTTTGCAATTCAGGCTTCGCACAGTGTTTCAGGTGCTCAGGGGTCTCAAAGTACCCGTACTGCACAGTTCCCACAGCCATGCCAGCAGAGAGGTTGCTTCGAGTGTAGAGATACCAGCCACAGGGTGAGAGATTGTCCTACACTCTGGACAAGTGTGTCACAGCGGAGTATTCAGGCGAGTAGAGGGTGCCTAAGAGGGGAAGGCCCGACCCGTTGATGTGTTTCATATAGTAGGCTTGAGGTCGTTGCGCCAGATGATGCCATACAGGTATGCTTTTGATTTGTTACAGAGGCGCACCATTCGTATTTTGTTTCAGTTCTGCTTATCGGGGTGAGTCCCATATTTGTTGTCCCACCTATGGGTGAGTTTATGACCTAGTATTATGTTTATGTGTTTGACGTTGTTGGGAGATTCTATGAGTGATAGTCGTGTCTATCATTGTTTTAATTCATTATTGAAAGTTACGAGACTAAAAGTGAATTCATGTTGTCTATTATGGCAGGTTTGATGTGATTCCTAAGTAATTTATTTATGATTTGTGATTTGATACTCTACCAGGGTGAGAGTTCAGTAAGTATTGTGATTTTATTGGAAGAATTGAGTTAGTGGAAGATTTCAATTGGTATAATGTGTATTCGGCTTGTAATTCAGAGTTGAGGGTGAGACCCTCGCGATTCTATGTGATTTAATATGTTTGAGCCGGGCTGCGTGCCGCGGTGGAGGTTATATCAGGATGAGATCCTTGTAATTTGTTCATATACTTTGATTTTACCTTTTAAATTGATTCGTAGGATGGTACTGATAGAGAGTTTTGCCTGTCGATCTTGTTTGATATTTCTCTTATGTGTTTCTCTTTGCATAATCAGTCATTTTTGTCTTGTGCTTATTTGAGTTTAGCTTATGGGGTGTGTGCCCGGTGGCGTTAGATGTGACTTGTTCATCCGGCGGTATAGTTATGAGCTCTTCGTGCTTCTTGTTGTCAGCATTGTAGAGGTTTGAAATGAGTCTCTAACGGATTTGAGGCTAATTGCCGGTGCTGGTTTTGATTACGGGTAGCTATTGTGATCAGAAATATTATTATGGGCCTATGTGTGGTGTGTCATGTTAGGTGGACGTACCTTGTGGGTGTAGGCATGAGTTGTTACAGCTGGTTGAGACTGATACCGGGTATGGATTTAGAATCAGGTCTTTTAGAGATGAATGAACGGTGAGAATTTTGACTCTAAGGCTTATCGGTGTTGGTAGAAAGGGTGAATTATAGTTGAGATTGTGTTGTCAGGTTTATGTGGATTGGGGTGACATGTGGTAACCTGCGGGTGTATGTTGGATATGCGCTTTCAGTGATTTGAAGATTTCGAGGCGATTCTTGGCACGTTCAAGGACGAACGTTTATTTAAGAGGGGAAGGAGATATCGAACCTCCCGGTCGTTTTGAGAATTTAAATCTCATTTAGTGGCGTAAGGCCCTGAGCAGCTTCGTATTATATGTATTGACTTACTTGCATGGTTGAATTCAGTTACCGGATGATTCAGAGTGATTTGGGGCACTCAATCCCTAAAACGGAAGATTAAGCCTTAGGATTTTGACCGCAGTTGGAAATGTGTGAAGATGTCTCCGGAATGGATTTTCGGCGGTTCTGTTAGCTCCGTTGGGTGATTTTGGACTTAGGAACGTGTCCGAACGGTGAATTTGAGGTCTTTAGCTGATTTAGGCTTGAAATGGCGAAAGTTGAATTTTAGGAGATTTTGACCGGAAGTGAACTTTTTGATATCGCAGTCAGAATGCGATTCCGAGAGTTGGAACAACTCTGTTATGTTATTTGGGACTTGCCTGCAAAATTTGACGTCATTCTGGGTGGATTTGATAGGTTTCGACACGCGTTTTAGCAGTTGGAAGATTTGGATGTAATTTGAGGCCCCGAGGGAGTCTGTTTTACGATATAGAACTTGTTTGGGTGTTTAGACGATGTCCCGGGGGCCTCGGGTGTGTTTCTGATGGGCCACGGGTCATTTCCTCCTATTTTGAACTATTGTTTTCTGTCATCTGGTTTCCTTCATCGTGTTCACATCCGTGTTCTCGCGTTCGCGTACTGTTATTTCGGAGGATGAAATATTTCCTCTTCACGTTTGCGAAGGTCTGCCTTTCTCCTTCTTCACGTTCGCATAGTAGAAACCAGGCCCTGAGCGCTGGTTATTATTCACCCTTCGCGTTTGCGTGTCCTCTTCGCATTCGCGTAGGTTCCTGTCCCTTGTGCTTCATGTTTGCATCCCTTTGCTCGCGTTCGCGAAGGGCCTTTTGGAAGCCTTCACTTTTCTTCTTTGCGAACGCGATCAACCTTCCGCGTTCGCGATTCTTTAAGACCTGGGCAGAATAAATAGTACTCTATTCTGAGGGTTTACCATTTTCACCATTTTTGTAGTTTTAGAGCTCGGTTTTGAGCGATTCTTTGTGGGTTTTCAAGTAAATCGATTGGGTAAGTGTTCTTCACCTAGAATTTAGTATATTCCATGATTTTATATTTTTCTATCATTTAATTAGTGTTTTGAGTTGAGGAAAATGGAGGTTTTTGAAGAAAATTTTTAAAATGAAAAATCATGATTTGAGGGACGAAATGGTATCGGAATTTGATAAATTTAGTATGGTTGAACTCGTATCGGGATGAGTGTTCGAGTTTTTATGAAATTTGTCGGGTTCCGAGATGCGGGCTCGGGAGTCGACTTTTGGGTCGATTTTTAGATTTTGTTAAAGATTAAAGCTTTAGGATCCGGAATAGTTTCTTATGAGTTTTATTTGTGCTTTGTAGTTATTTTGATTAGATTTGAGCCGTATGGAGGCCATTTCACCGAGAAGTTCATTATTGAGTATTGGTCTATCTTTTTTGAGGTAAATATCTTGCCTAACCTTGTGTGGGGGAACTACCCCTTAGGATTTGAGTCTTCTATGCTAATTGTAGTCTATGTACGCAAGGTGACGAGTACGTGCTCGGACTTATTTGTAAAAAATTGGCCTTTTAGGGTTCTTAGGTCCTTGTATTCACTGAATATATAGTTGTTCTTGTTATGATTACGCTTCTTAATTACTAGTTTCACCTCTACCTGCTTCATTAGAATTAATTGCTTCATGATTCACTCTTATTGCTTATTTGATTCATATGTGCCTTAACTGAAATTGTTACCTTTCTATTGCCATGTTATACTTTCCCTAACTGCTTATCTTTAATTGAAATTATTACTATCTCTTCTGTAATTGTTCAGCCTTAATTGAGGTTATGGTTACCTTTCCGATGCTTCTTCTTAGCTAAAATAGTTGTATCTTTTTCCTAATTGCCCAACCTTAAAAGAAGTTAGATATCATATATTTTTGTTGACTTGCCGTTATTTGGAATTATTCGACTTGTGTTAGCTTCCTCGTTGTCGAACTGTATATTGTGGATCATTTTTACATAGTATTCCCTTTCTTGTTGAGATGTTCTTATTATGACTAGCATTACCCGATTGTGGCTAATCCTTGTAAATTATTTGTCGTACCCTTGTATTATTGTCATTATTGTTGTTGTAGTTGTTGTTGTGATGCACGAGGTTTCTGTCGTGTGGTTGTTGTTGTTGTTATGATGCACGAGGTTTCAGCCATGCGGTTATTATTATGGGGTTGAACGAGGTTTCTGCCGTGTTATTATTACTATTAATATTTGCACATGCGGCGTGACAAGGCGGGATATATATATATATGTGTGTGGGTTGTGCATGTGGCGAAAAAAGGTGGGAACATTATTATGCATGTGTGGCGAGACAAGGCGGGCATTTATTTTACTATTGCACACGTGGTGAGACAGGGTGGGCAGTGTCAGGGATTGATTTGTGATGACTTGTGATGGCCTGGGGGCAATCTTGTTGTTGATGTTTGTGTAGTGGTACACTTACCTGTGTGAGCTTTATCTTGTGGAAAGTTGTGTGAAAATATTCTATGTGTTGTCCATTTCTTTTCCTGTACTTTCTAGCTGGCATGAACTATGTTAGGACACTTGCACATGCATATACGTAGTTGAGCACTCTTATCGGTTAAGCAGTTTTCTTGATATTATTGAGTATAGATGAACACCCTTGTTTACTTGCCTTCTATATGAGAATGGCTCTATTTGGCACGTGGGTCGTCAGTGCGGTTATGAAGTGTAATGAGGGAACAGGATGCCAAGTGCTAGGGTTCAGGTATTGGAACCCGTGAGTTGTGAATAGTATAAGGTTCGGTACCTCGTGGAGTTTATTGACTAAAACCCAGTGTGAAAGCTGTCGTATTGTTGAGTTGTTACTTGTCCTTTCTTTATCTGTGATTATTAGACTTAGGTTGTATTTTCGCTCATTCTTCTATGTCATTATTATGGTGTTCTGCTAATAGTTGTGTACAAAAGGTTATGGTGGATACACTACAGTCTGTCTGGGAAGAGTTTGGAAATCTCTATTGCACATGGCTGACTTTGGAAGCTTATATATCGCAAACTATAAGGAATTGGGAGATGAGAAACAAATGAAAGTTATAGTCCTTGGAGTCTAGTATTCAAAAAGTTAAATCATTTATCATTTGGAGTTTTGTACAAAATGGTATGACCATTATACTAGAGACTGTCTAAGAAGAGTTTGAAAATAGCTGTTGGAGAATTTGTTCATCACGAACGCGAGGGGAGTGTCGCGAACTCGAAGAACAAACCCTTGGGAAGCAGAATAAAGTCCAAATTCGTCTCATTCTTCCATTTTTGGACCAAGGAAGCTCGGGTGAGACGGTTTTTTGAGAGGTTTTTAAGGAAAACATTGGGATAAGAATTCCTAACTTGATTTTGGTTAAATTATATAAATCTATTGTTGTTTTTATAACTAAATTAGTGAATTGGAGTGAAAATGGTAGAAATTCTCTAGACTTTAATTTAAGATTTGAAGGGTGATCCGTTAGCGGAATTCGATAATTTTGGTATGGTTGAACTCGTATCAGAATGGGTGTTCGCATTTCGTAAAAGTTTTGTCGGGTTTCGAGGGGCGGGCCCCGTGCTGACTTTTTAGAATAAAATTTTAAATTGGTTTTTTATTATCCAGAATTGTTTTTGATGAATTTTAATGAAGTTATACAATTAATTTGGATAGATTTGAGTTGCCTGAAGGTCAATTCAAGCAAGAAGGCTATTTTGGAATATCGGCCTAACTTCAAAAGGTGAGTATCTTGCCTAACCTTGAGTGGGGGAATTACCCCTTAGGCATCGAGTCTTATATGCCATTTGTGAAATGTGAAAATCCGTGTACGCAAGGTGACGAGTACGTACTTGGGCTTATATGTGCAAAATTGATTGGGTTAAAGTCTTAGGCATATTTTGTAGTAAATTGGATTATTATTGGCATTTATTAAATCATCTATTTGCCATGCTTCAATTCGCATTTGTTGAATTTGTTTTTATATGACAATTTGATGTGGTTATTGCTTGTATATTTATGTGAATTCTGTGAGTTTGGTGATTTGATATTTTCTGAAAATAATTATATTATGGATTTTCCATCTGCAAATAATTAATGAAATAAGTTTAAACCGAGGCGCTATATAATTATCAAGAATTTGTATTAATGAAGGTGTTGCCCTATACTGAGTTTTTTCCATCTCTGTTGTTGTTTTGAGGTTTTATACACATTGTGTGGAGCCTTGGGCTATTTGTTGTGAAATAAATTAATTTTGTTATATCATTAGAATTGGTTGTGGCCATTGGGCAAATTGTGATATGAATTGATTTTGTTATGTTGTCGTGATAATATTCAGTGTAAATTGCTGTATTTTTTGAGTTATTATTTTGAGGATATAAGGGTGGAATTTCGTTGTTGATATAATGTGGGTATAAGGGTGGCATTTCACTATTGTTATGTGTTTTGAATCTTGTTTGGGCGGAGCGATAAGGGTGGCTATAGGAGAGATAAGGGTGGTTATATGAGCGATAAGGGTGGCTATTGATATTGTCAGGGCGGAGGGATAAGGAAGGCTATTATATGAATGATAAGGGTGGTTATAGGAGAGATAAGGGTGACTATAAGAGCGATATGGGTGGCTATTGATATTGTCAGGGCGGATGGATAAGTGAGGCTATTATAGGAGTGATAAAGGTGGCTATAGGAGAGATAAGGGTGTCTATTGTCAGGGATGATATGTGATAATGTGAGATTATTGCGTTGGTAATTTTCATGTGATATTGTGATTTTCCTTGTGTTTAGTTTTATACTTTGTGTAGTTTGTCTTGTTGTTGGTAAATTGATAATAGTCTGATCTATGTTGAAATTGGGAGCCTGTGGTTATTTCCACACGGATTATGAAATAAAATATGGGCACGAGGTGTCGTGAGTAAATAATGATGATATTGACACGTGAATTGTCCGTGCAGTTGTGATATGAAATGTGGACACGAGGTGCCATGGTTAGATGATGATGATATTTGGCACGTGAGTTGTTTGTGCGGTTGTGATAGAGAAGTTGGCACGAGATGCCGTGGAAATATGAAAGTGGGCTGAGACCCGTATTTTTATGATTTTGAAATGCTATGTCACAGGGTGACTTTTATTCGAAAGAGATTTATTTGAAAGAATTTTATTTGAAAGATATTTATTTGAAGGAAATATATTTGAAAGAGATTTATTTGAAAGTAGTATATCCTGAAGATTTCTATTTGAAAAACATATAGGCGAAAGATTTATGTTGGAAGGACTTGATTAATTGGTTGTACTTGTATTCATTATTCGTTGCGCAATATTTATGGTGTTCTTGTCACCTTGCTGTGTATATCATTGGTTGATTATTGTTGCCATCATTGTTATTTGTTTCATATTATTTTTGCATACTATATTGCACAGGTTATTAGACTAGTGAGTGTCTCGACTGTACCTCGTCACTACTCCACTGAGTAACGTCTTGATACTTACTGGGTACCGACCGTGGTGTACTCATACTACACTTCAGCATATTTTTGTGCAGAGCTAGGTGTTGGAGATATCGGACTGGGACATAGTTGAAGTGTGATCGCGAGGATTCAAGGTAGAGTTGCTAGGTCATCGCAATCCCTTGGAGTCTTTCCATTTTATTATACTTTTAATTATTAATCAAACAGTATTGAGTATTCGATCCTTGAGATCATTTCATGTATTCAGTTAGAGTTCGTGACTCAGTATTATCAGTCTTGGGAGGTTGTTATATTTGAAATTATTTTTGATGTTGGTTTATATATAAAAACAAATGGCTTGAAATGTTATTAGAATCGGTTTACCTAGTCTTAGAGACTAAGTGCCATCATGACGCCTGTGGCGGGATTTTGGGTCGTGACAACTTCCATGCAAGAAGAGCTTCATCAAATTGAAAGAAACAAAGTATGGCCCCTGGTTCCCCGACCTTCAGATAGAACAGTAATTGGAACCAGGTGGGTATTTAGAAACAAACTTCATAAGTTTGGCAATACAACAAGAAAAAAAGCTCGACTAGTGGACCAAGGGTACAATCAAGAAGAAGGAATTGATTACGATGAAACCTTTGCTCATGTTGCCAGAATGGAGGCCATCAAAATTCTCATTTCATTTGCAACCCATATGGAATTCAAATTATTCCAAATGGATGTTAAAAGTGCATTTCTTAATGGGCATTTAAAGGAAAAAGTATTTGTCAAGCAACCACCTGGTCTTGAGTGTCATGAATATCCTGAACATGTATTCAAACTAGACAAGCTCTATATGGTTTAGAGCAGGCCCATCGTGCATGGTATGAGAGATTATCCAAGTTCCTTCTTGAGAATGAATTCACGAGAGGTAAAATTGACAACTCTGTTTCTAAAGAAATGAGGGAGGAACTTACTGATTGTGCAAGTCTATGTTGATGACATCATTTTTGGTGCAACAAATAATTCCCTTCGTGAGGAGTTTGCAAAGGTCACGGGAACTGAATTTGAGATGAGAATGATGGGGGAACTAAACCTTTTTCTTGGGTTACAAGTAAAGCAAACCTCAAAGGAAACAATAATAAGTCAACAAAAGTACATCAAGGAGCTGCTGAAAAGATTTGAAATGGAAAGCTCAAACACCATTAATACTCCAATTGCTACTGTTACTCGTCTAGACATGGACGAACCTGGTCCCTCTATGAATGAAACTATGTATAGGGGTATCATTGGATCACTTCTGTACCTGACGGCCAGCAGACCTGACATTGTGTTTAGTGTTAGGTTGTGTGATAGATTTCAATGAAGTCCAAAAGAATCTCATTTAAAGGCTGCCAAGAGAATCCTGAAGTATCTCAAGGGAACACAGGACTTGGTCCTCTACTACTCCTCAGGAGATAATTTTGACTTAATTGGGTATGTTGATGCTGATTATGCTGGATATCTGGTAGATATAAAGAGTACATCTGGAATGGTACATTTTCTAGGGTCATGCTTGATCTCATGGGGTACAAAGAAACAAAACTCTGTGGCCCTCTCTACTGCAGAAGCTAAATATGTGAAAGTTGCCTCACGTTGTGCCCAATTATTGTGGATCGAGCAACAACTAGAAGACGTTGGTGTATTTTCTAATTGTGTGCCACTATTGTGTGATAACACAAGTGCTCTTAATATGGAAAAGAACCCGGTTCAGCATAAGAGGACAAAGCACATTGATGTGCAACATTATTTCTTGAGGGACAATGTAGAAAACGGACTCATCTATCTGGAGTTTTGCAAAATAGAGGACAGGGTAGTAGATATCTTCACCAAAGTACTGAGCAGAGGGAATTTTGAATAAAATCGTATGGAGTTGGGGTTGATTAAGCTGAAATGAGAACATGGTCCCTCGATGATTGGCTATGAAAGAATGGTAAGGTAAATTGCTAAAAAAGTATTTTCTGGCAACTTCTAACTCAATTTTATACCTTTGCACGTAAACACGCATGGTAGCTACAGGACAAACAAGTGGATAATGGCATTGTAATTATTTGGAAGGATGATGCTCATATTTTCAAAATTTGTCAAGAAACCTGGTTCCCATGACTCATGTTAGTAGTTCCTATTACACTCATATGCATTTTGAATTGCTAGGGTACCACGTCATTAATTACCTCCGCTTCTTCCCATACCTCTTAAAACTAAATGACTCACCGGTTACGAACCGACTCGACTATCCATCCATTTTTCTCACACCTAATTGTAACTGGTCCCTTATTTCCCTCTAAATACCCCAAAAGTAAGTCTTTCTCCTCACTCCCTCTTCTGTGTGTCTTCTTACTCTCTAAGTTAAACATGACTTCTCCATAATTTAAGTCTCCCAAAGTCAATGAAGAAATCTCTATTGTGTCTCCGTCTTCTAAGTCACAGCCGTCTAGATCAGAGCCCTAACTGTCACCCAGTGAAGCCCCAATTTCAAACCAACCCACATCTATAGTTCCCTCCTCTACACCATCTGGTTCTGGTTCCCATTGCAACCGTAAGATCAAAAATCCAAAGAATTTGTGGCTTCTCCCTATCCTTCTGCTACAACAAAAAAAAGTCAAATCAGAAGGGCCTTCTTCTACTTCTCGCTTTCTTCAAACCACCTGAGAAATAGTGGAAGGTGATGAAGGAGTAGAAGTGTCAAGTCAGCGTGTTGAGGAAGGGATGGTGGATAAAATGTTGGTTATATATATAGTTGATGGTGTGCCTACATGTTGTATATTTGATACTCCAAGTGCTCAGGAGATTAATCTGAATATCTCGTCAACATCGGGTAATGTTCCATCATCTTCTATTGGTACTGCATTGTTGGGTGATGAGGGTGAAACAGATGGGGTGATGCTATTAAAACATACTCTACCTCCCCTTTAAGAGAGCATGTTGTTGTTGTGGAAAGTTTAGTTGGAGATTCTTTGGCTGGTGGTGTAGGTGTTGGGACTCAAAGGGAAGAACAAAAAACTTAGGACCAGGTGCCTCAAAGTGACCAAGCACCGGTCAGTACTATAGGGGAGCCTACAGAGGGACATGTCTCTGCTCAAGATGAGTTCTCTACTCCTACTTGGGATGAAACTCCTAGCTTTTCTAAACATCCCCTAGATAGTGCTGACACTACCTCCATCGCGCACCCTGTTACACTCACTTTGGAAGTTGTGTACCCTGAGATGAAGTCTGTGTCTAAGGAAGAATCTAGTGATAGTGAGGAAGACCTAGATAATTTGTCTGTAGTCCAGTTTATTGTTGTTAGGAGTGGTGGGATGGCCACAAAAGTGTATGTTCTTAAACAACCCACCACTAGGCAGCAGAAAAAGGTTGCACTTGACAGTGCGTTGAAAGAGAATAAGGAGAAGAAGAAGGCTTGTTAAAAGTAGGCTTATTGATGAGGAGGATGAGCCTCCGGCGGATATTGTAGAGATTGATGATGAGGAAACAACACAGGAAACTGCTACTCTTGTAAGGAAAATGTCAAAGAAAGTAGTTTTTGTGAAACAAAAGAAGGCTCCATCTGAAAAGGATGATGAAGTTGGTAAAGAAGGAGAAGTTGAGAAGGAGAAAACTGTAGAGAAGAAGAAACCTCTCAAAAAGAGGCCAAATAGCAGTGAGGAACCTGGTTCCTCAAAGAGCACAAAAGTTGAACTATATGAGCTTGAGGAGAGCAAAGTTAAAGAAACATAAAGTTTTGTGGGGGAGATTGTTTGATTCTGAGATACTTGATCGCTCATGGATGTGGCAGATGGTGGAGATTATGAATTCCAGAAGTGGACTCATCTTTTTGACATCAAAAATCCAAAAGTGTATGAAGAGGAGGTCTACAGTTTCTATGCTGACATGTTTATAGTGGAGGGTGCCACAATTTGCTTGAAGATCAATGGGAAGGATTTTGTGATAGATGAGGTTCTTCTTGGTGAGATTCTTTGGATGCTTACAGAAGCGATGTCAACTGTAGAGGGAACCTATTCCCCAAAGTTTAAGAAGATAATCATCAAGCCTGAAGCTGTTCAAATGGGAGAATGAGTGCACAAGAAGGCACTTCTACCAGAATATCAACTGTTATTTGAGTTGGTGAACAAGGTCCTGCTACCTAGGGCTGAGAGGAGATCCATGGCCTCTATAGTAGACCTGGTTTTTTCCATCAATCTGCTTGGAATTATGATTGAGCATATGAAGAAAGTGGTAGATTTCAAGGATGGCAAACATGGATTGCCCTATGGGTTCCTCCTCACTAAAGTTTTTGAAAGATTTGAGTTCCCTTAGGTAAGAGCATCAGTGGGAACCCGCAAACAAATGTTCACCATGATCACCATGGAAAAATGTGAATGTATGGACAAAAAGAGAGGTATAGGAAGCAATTCCACAATCTCTCAGCTTATCGATTCTTAAAATTCTCCAAATGAGGAAGTCAGGCGGTTGAAGGCACAAAATGCTATTCTTGAGTCTAAGCTCAATCAGGCCAGCAAGGAACTCGGTTCCAACAATGCTCAGGGAGAAGAGATTTCCCCCGTGAAAGCTGAAAATACAGAGTTGAGAAACCAAGTGGAGAACCTGGAGGAGCTGCTGATCAACGATCAAAGAGCAGCTAATGCTCGCATGGATAACCTCCTCAAGGCCCTTGCTCCCTAGTCCTTTTGTTCCCTGTCCTACTCCTCTGTCAGTTTTTTCTTAAGTTTGTCTTGTCTTTTTGTTGTCCTTGCTCATTAACTGTGGCACTCTAGTTTTTGTTTCGATTGTATATGTGTGTAATTATGGTACTGCTACAATGTTCTCTTCTTTCCCTAATTAATGAGCATCGTCGTCTATTTAATGCATGTTATACTTTTGCGTTCTATTTTTAGCCATGTTGTATGCACACAAGTGACATGAGTTAACTTTGCTGGACTTCTTATTGCATTTACTTATCTAATTCTTTTGATGATGCCAAAAAGGGGAAGAAATTTGAAAGGGAGGAAACAGTTTCTCAGGTAATACGATTGATTCGTAAGGGGAATAGTATGAAATCTTGTTCTCGTATGAGAATATCAATTCCAAGTATTGCATCATAAAAAATGGGAAAATTGATAAGTTATGTGCTTTAGTTTTTGATAATTTGATAAACTTTATTAGAGAAGCAGATAGGGAACCTGATACAATTGGTTCCTCAACGTTCAGAGAAACGAGTCAAATGTCTGGTTTAATTCTCAATAAAATCAGATGAGGGAACCGATAGGGATCAGTTCCTCCGGTCACAGTACAAGTCAATTCTAACAGCTATTAATGTTGTTGCATTGTACATGCAACAGTACAACAATACTGATCAAGCATGCAGTGTCCCGGACACTCCCTTCCATCATCTTTGATGACCTCACACATATATTATCAACATGAGGCAAGAGATTTCAATACACACTTGCAAAATATAAACATTCAATTCTCTCAAGTGTGCAGCCGCCCTCATTCTCTCTGAGGCATTAAAGAACAAAGCAGCAATAGAACAAAGGACCAGATCCCAACATTGATTATGTCGTGTGTCTTTTAGTATTATTGTGTCTTTGTCTTAGTGATTATTAAATTGTAATTCTTATACAACTTTTCAGAAGCATTCATAGGACACCTTTTAAACCATTATCTTTGTGGTTGTTTTGACTAGAGTTTGTCAAGTGGTTAGCTTTGTAATAGAGTTATTACAAAGAGGCTTACAATATAGTTATTGTGAGTAGGTGATGAATTAAGAGGTTAATTCCTAGATTGCAATAGGTTATAATCTAAAGTTTGCTCAGTTAGTGCAGTTGAAATCCTACCAGTGTAGGTCGTGATTTTTAATTCCGTGAGTTGGGAATTTTCCATATATATATTGTTGTGTTCTTTACTTACTGCTGTGTACTGTGGGAACTGATAGAGAACCAGATTCTCTGTATAGTTTGGTGGATCCTTAGTTTACATCAGTTACTATCATTACATTATTCTTTATTAACAAAGGGTCAATAACTTTGGTTTAATCAGAATTGTATGTGGCTAAATCTTATAAATTCAATTGCTTAGCCTATTTGACAAATTTTAGGTTAAAAAAAATGTATTCAGTAATCGCCATTTGACAGTATCAAAGAGAATCTGAGTTAGAAATATCACAAACATCCGTGCTTATCAACCTATGCTTTTTTACACATTAATTTTAGCAGCTGGGCAATTCTGCTAGAGAATGAGGAAGGCTCTCTTGGTGGCCTTTTCCATTGTTCCAATAACATTGGTTATCTCGAAATGACAGTGCGAAACTTTTAAGTAATATGTAGAGTCCTTAACCAACTCAATCATGAACCTTTTTAAATATTATTACCAAATAATTATATTATTTAATGCACAAAAATGAAAACTAGTTAGTCTGCAGTGGCGGAGCCAGCTTTGTTCAAGTACTAATCAATTGACATCGCTTCGCTCTTCGAAAAAATAAAGTTATGTATATAAATTATATATGTTAAATACCCTTAACTCACTACAAGAAAACGGACCATTTGCGGAGGTTTTATTGAGGAGGTTCTTACTATCTCCTCAAATTGTATCAATTTGGGGGGTTGTCATTAAGTGACTCAAATAAATCTCGGCTGCCCTAAAAATAAAAAAAGGGCGCCTTTATTTCCCCCCACATTTTCCCCTTTCCCTCATATTCCCCAACCCTTCACGCCCTTAACCCCTTTCTCCAGAAACCTCCGCCTTTAACACCCTTCTAGCAGTCCCCTCCCCCTACTTTTAGTATTTATCCAGTTTTGTAAATCGGATCTGGTAAATCGGTAAGCTTCAACTGATTTCATTTTCACGTTTTGATTTTTTATTTGGCAAGAGATTTTAAGTTCCCAGTTTGGGTTTATAAAATATTTAGGCATTTATGCAGAGGGTTTTGGTGGCTTTGGAGTGAAGTGAATCAACTCCTAGCCATTGAATCTTCTGTTGTGTCTGAATCAGACGGTTAAAAAGTTATTTGAATCTTTTAAACGCCGCGAGGTGTGTTTTATTTTTGTTCTGGTTGGCGAAAAAAGGGAGACACAGAGGTGCAATCTTTAGATCTGGCCTTCCGGTGAGGTTTCCCGCTCTTTTATTCATGTTTTGGAATTTATTTATTTATGTTTTACATAATTACTTGTTTATTTTGTTCCTGATTGGTCCTTCAATGTTCGTTCTGGATCATCCGAGTTTTATTCAGATTTTTTTTAGGATTTTAATTTGATAAGAAAGAGTGTTATTTGAGTTTCAGTTTCAAATGTTTGTAGCTTCACATTTGAGTTTTTGTTGTATATGAATGTTTTTCTTAAAGGATTCAAGTTTACCAGTTTAAGATTCTATTTTCAAAGCTGTTTTTATGTTATTGAATGAAAATGGGAGTTTTAGAGATTACTGCTAAGTAATTTTCAAGATCTTTTTAATTGCTCCAGTAACACTTTTCTTTATCAGTAAAAAGTATCTTATTGTGCCTTGCCTCCTGCCCTTTCCTTGTTCCCAATCCATCCAGTGCCATGAAATGGTCCTCCAACACGCATGCCATTACTTGTGCATATTCATTATCCAGCATTCTTCCCATTATTCCATAAAAGTGTTCCATGCTATGTGTGTTCCCCAATGTATATAATATTCTTTGAATACATACCTGCCTTTTCCTTTGCATGAGTTGAACGAGCAGTTTTATTACATAGTACTGCTCTTTTGCCTATCAATGGCTCTTCTCCAAGGGAATGAGCACTGGGTGCTAATACCAACCATTGAAGTTGAGTCTTTAGACAAGTGTTATTTGAGTAATAAGTTTATGGTTTAATTACAGTTAAAGCTTTACAATAAACACTAATTGATAATATGATAAAAATAGTATCCTAACCTGCTATAGTAGATTATATTACAACCTCTCTACCTCGATAGGTAGGGGTAAGGTTTGTGTGCACTAGATCATATTTGATTCACCAATTTTTTATATTTTTATGAATATGCAGTCATGCCAAAAGTTAAACGTTTCAAAAATCCATTAAAATCAGCTCATGGACCATATGATGCTCCTCGGCGTTCTTCACCATCAACAACTCCAGTCCCGTCACTTGTTATAGAGCCCTCAATATCGTTACAAGCTCCCTCGCATGCTCCTGCAAGTTCCTCAGTAGCTGATGAAGTCCCACAACAAGAACAAGCTCCAATTCAGCCTTCAAATCTGAGTGCAATGTCCACACACCATCATGGACGTGAATATACACAATATTGGAAAGTAGAGGCAATAGGTATATGCCTTATATGTATGTTTATTTCACTTTATAAATTTATGATGTTTTTCCTTTTGGTTGACTAACTTGTTTTTTATTAAAGACTCAAACAACACTACCAAGTACATTAAGATCAAGGTCAATGAGGGTCAACAGCCTACCTATCGGAGACCGCATCATTGTGGACTTTGATATCTACGATGCAGCATATGGGGAAGTGCAAGGGTTGCTCGCCGGATATTGTGGATTACTGGCTATTGATGGCAATTTCTTCCCAATTAATTTTGATAGGTGGTCAGAACCGTGAGGTATTCCTAAAATTTACAAGGAAGACTGCTTTGAAATCATGCTAAAGGTATTATACATATGTCTATTTATTGTAACTAGATTTTTATATATGCATAGAAAACTAACTTTGTTTTTCTTTTTCATTTGAAGTCCCTGTTCTTTTTTAGGACTACTAATGCCATTGCATACAGATATTGCAGTGCTAGTTTGAATAAGAAGTGGGCTACACATAGACATAGGTTGTGGGATGAATTTTATAACCCGGCCAAAAGCAGAATTGAACTTTTAAGCAATGTGCCACCGGGTATAAATAGAGATTAGTGGGCTTGTTGCAACAAGAGGTCACTCATTTGAAGTCCCAATTAGTAGACACCTTAACTGCACTGAAAGCTTACATGATATCAAAGGAAGGAAGAGTTCCTGAGCAATTTGTTAGTATATTTTCTCCTCAACCACAGATAACTGAATTGTCACGAGGAGATAGTCCTCATCTTGATCATAGCTAGAAAGCTTTAAGGAAGCATTCGAAATTTAAATATGGTATAATGGTAAGATTTTTCATCTAAATATTCTTTTTATTGTTTCAAGCCTAGTGATGATGCAGAGAGTGAACTTATCTCACTGGTTGATGTAAGAGGATCATGGGGCAGCAGTTATCAGAATCACCAAGCAAATACTTAGAATGTTATTTATTTAATGTGGAACCAATGTTACTTTTATGGATTTTTAGTAGTAACGTGTAGGAGCTACTTTAGTTTATATTGCTTTAGTATGATTTGTAGTACTTGAATTTGTGAATGTTGCTATTGTGGATGTTTAATGAAATTTGATTTCTATTATATAATGAGTATTATTTAGTATATAATTTTATTTTGTTTATGCATATGCCGATACAAGCTTGATCTTATTTAATCGTGCAATATTTAATGAGAAGAAAGCGCATTTCAATATTCAACTCGTGATGGTAATTAATCCCCCACAAATTAAAAATTATGAAAGAGATTATATTGTGGAGATTATAGACCCCAACTAATTATTTTTTTTTAACATATAGCTCATATTGTAATGGTTATACACTGTGACTAATTATTTTTCAAAAATCACAGATCACAGTCACAAAGCACCACAAATTATTATTTTTTAGCATTGAAATTATATAAGGGAGGTTATAAGCCGCCCTTAGTTGACTTTAAAACCCCCATTAATCATAAACTTAATTTGCGGTGGTTGTTGCGGGATTATTTAAAACTGCCACAAAAAGCCTTTGGCGATGATAACCTCCACAAATTACACATTTTCTTGTAGTGACTTGTGATTTGTGTGCCACACTTTAGCGTGAATTTTCAGATTATTTCGTTTGAATTGATTCAATTTTAGCTCTCCCAACAGGAATGGGTTCATGGCGTATTCCTCCCCATTACTAAGATGACTGTTGCAATGCAACTGGCCTATTATTTTTATTTTTTTTAATCTGCTATATATTTCTCACGAGTTACACGTACCAAATAATTTTGCCTACTTAAATTTCGGTAGATAAAAACAAAATCGCCTAGTTTTTTTTGTCATTCATTCTTTTCTTTTCTTCTAGAGAGGAGGTTGTGAGGAAGTTGAAAAGAAACTTTATTCTCATGTTTGCTAAGCTTCTAAAATCAGCTTATTTTGAGAATGTGTTTTTCAAAAAAATACTTTTGGTGAGAAACAATTTGTTTTTGATTAACTAAGTTAAAAAACACTTTTCAGTACATTAGTATTTGACCAAACTTTTAAAAAAATATTTTTAAGTATATTTTTGTCAAAAAAGATTTTCAAAAAAATAATTTTAGAGAGAAGGTATTTTTTCTATTTCTGAAAAACTACTTACTTTTTTCCTTCTAAAAATTTGGCCAAACACCTCAACTTTGAAAGACAATTTGTGCATTTGGCGAATTGTCAGCTTCACATACTTCTCATGTATGCTACGGGAGCAATGACCTACATGTAAACTACAAACTGAACGAGAGATCACATTGGCTAATAGAAAGTCATACCGCACACACCAAATTTATAGTACGTTTTAGGTGCAATTAAAGCTAAAGATTGTATATTACATCTCAGGAGGAAAACGTAATTCCATTACATATATGACGAGTACTTTTAGAATACCACTAGATAAGGCAGTCAGTTACTCTTGATTTGATTAATAGAGCAGCTCATGTTGGACTCTTATACAATGAGCACTTCTTTCTTTGATTTTTTGTTCTTCCACGGTATGACCTGCTTGAAACCCTCGTATATGGAAGCCTGTAAATTTTGGACATTAATGAATTTTAAAAGAACCAAAACGAAGAAAAAGGGAACTGAACAATTACAGATTAAGAATATGTTCTTTAACTGAACTTTGACAAGGTTTATAGAGGACTGAAGTTCTCTAAATGCGAATGGAACAATAGCCGGGGCATAATGATCAAAGCTAATGATAGCACACAAATGATTTACTGAAGTAGTAAGGGCAGTCTGGTGCACAAAGTATCCCGAGATAACATATTCAAACGGGCATTCCCGTGTGATATATTGACAGCCTACCCTAATGCATGCATTAGTGGCTATTTCCACTGCTCGAACTCGTGACCTATAGATCACATGGAAATAACTTTACTATTGCTCCAAGTTACAATTCAAAAAATAGTGTTGTGCTGAATGTTTGATAGCAGAATAAGAAAATGCAAATTAGATCCAAGATTAATATGACTACGGTTATTTTATTCTGTATAGAAACACCAAAATAATAAGATAAGTAAGAGGGAGAAATGTTCATGCGTAGGCGTTTGGACATGAATTCCAAAAAAAAAATTCAAATTTGGAATTTCACTAAAATTTGAATTGAAGATGAAGTTGTGTTTGGTTATAGTTTTTGCAATATATTTGGATGTCTTTGTTTCAACATATTTTGCAACTAAACACTAGCAACCTTCCCATTTTCAATTGAAAATTTCAAATTTGAAAATGCATTTTCAAGTGAGATTGGAAAAATTATACTCCTTCTGTTCCAGTTTATGTGAATCTATTTCATTTTTGGTGCATTTCAAAAAGAATGACCTCGTTCTAAATTTAGAAATAATATAGTTTAAACTTTCAATTCTACCCTTAATGAGAAACTTTTATAACCACACAAATATTCTGGACCCTTTTTTGACTTGTTTAGGACCACAAATTCAAAAAGTCTTATTTTCTCTTAAATTTCGTATCCAGTCAAACAGGTTCACATAAATTGAAACTGAGGGAGTAAGATTTTGTTAACCAAATATTGTTTAAAAAAAAATCTTATATCCAAACGGGATCTTAATTGCCAAAAGAGAAGTAGTCGTGCAATAACCACACTGTCGTCTTCAACTACAACAAACCCAATTATTAAGCTTTTTTGTCTTGCACCTTGAAGTACACATCATGCTTTTACACTAATCATATCTAGTTACATACTTCACTTTCTAATTATGAGCCTATTTGTTACTCATTAATTTCTCAGTGTTTAAAGTGAGAGCAATCCACAAATAGAACAGAAATCTACATATAAAGCGAAACATTTTCTGAACTTCTCTCCGGAGGCGGATCTAAAATTTTTAAATAATGGGTGCATCGCTAAAATAAAAAAAAAAACATAATGGTGTGTTTGGTATGAACTTTTATATTTGGTGGCTTAAATATTTTCCTTACGAATTCATTTTACTCCAATTGAAGAAAAATGACTTCCTTACCAAGCGAAGGGAAATTATTTTCCAAAACTCTCTTTCTAACCTTCCCACCCCCACCTTCACTCCCCAATCCATCCCAACCCCCGACCTCGACCCCAGGCCCAAACCCCCACCGTGTTGCTCTTCCTTAAATTTAGGGGTGGGCGTCGGTCGGTTCGGTTCGGTTTTCATGAAGTTCGATTCGTTTTGTTCGGTTTTCGATTTTCTATTTGGTGCATCAATAACCGAACCAAAATTAGTTCGATTACTTCGGTTTTTACTAATTCGGTTCGGTCGATTTTCGGTTCAATTCAGTCGGTTTGGTCTTGTCACATTGAGCTTTTAAATCGGACTTTTTCTACTAAAAAATATGACTAATTTCATTTTTTAGAGCAACTAAAACTCGAAAACGCGATACTTATAATATACTACCTCCGTTCCAGTTTATGTGAACCTATTTCCTTTTTGGTATGTTCCAAAAAGAATGACCCCTTTCTAAATTTGGAAACAATTTTGCTTAAACTTATAATTCTACACTTAATGAGAAGCTTTTATAACCACACAAATACTCTAGACCCCTTTTTGAATTGTTTAGGACCACAAATTTCAAAAGTCTTCATTTTTTCTTAAACTCCGTGCTCAGTCAAACGGGTTTACATAAATTGAAACGGAGGGAGTAATTAGCCAAATCATTTAGTTGATATAGAAAATATAAATTTATTTGATAAATATTACTTACAATATAACTATCTCATATATCCCCGTGCAAATTCAGCAAGCCTCAAATAAAACAAAATTTATTTGTCAATCTCCTTTTATGCCGTAGTTCACAACGACAAAACCAAACCCCTTGAACACTTCAGCATCCGAAATCCCAAATCATACCAATTTCCCAAGCCATAATCCAAATTAACTCTGGAAAGTTCAATAAAATTTGTCTAACGATGATCACTTATTTTTAATGGAGTGTTAAAAAAGAAAATACTTAGCTCATCTCGTGTTGCCATGCATCTAGTTTGAAACCTTAAAAAAGACATCACCAAATATAAAATTTTAGCAGGTATGCGCAAGCAAACAAAGATGAAAGATGCATTGGCAAATAAAAAGGGATAATTTTTAGAATGTGGCACTTTATTTGAGTTTGGGCTTCAAATTTTATAAGTAAATATATATAAAAAGTTGGGCTAGACAACTTAAGAGGAGCCCAAAGGTTAGGACCCATATTAAAAAAATTTAATTTTTCGGTTTAACCGAAAACCGATGTTGCGAAACCGAGCACGGAACCGAACACCGAAATTATAGAAAACATAAACCTCAAACCCAACGAATAAGCCGAAAAACCAAAACCGAATGAACCGAAGTTTACGGTTCGGTCGATGTTTTTGGTTCGGTCGGTATTAAGCCCACCCCTACTTAAATTCACTACCCAATCAAATAGGTTTACATAAATTGAAACTAAGAAAGTAGAACTTTAATGCCAAGCATAACTGTTATCAATCCATTTTATGGGGTAATATCCTTTCATATTTCAAAATAATATAACTTTTAACTTTTAATTTATCCTCATAAAATACTTTTACAGTCGTAGAAATCTCATGGCAAATTTAGGATTATAAGTTTTAAATTATTTTTTTTATTCTTAAACTCCATATTCAATCAACTTGGCTACATATAATGATTACTCATTCGTTTCAATTTAGATGAGGTACTTAAATTTTAAAAATAATATATTTCTATATTTTTAAATAATTTAATTTTAAACTTCTCATTTACGCATTTTACTCTTAATAAAAATTTTTTGTAGCCGCATAAATAACATGGCCCACAAAGTTTTTATTCCTTAAGTTTTTAGCACCATAATTTTTTTTTTCTTTCTTACACTTTGTAAGAATCAAATTATCTCATGAAATTGAAACAGAGAGGGTATTTATTAAAAAATTTAGCTCTAACTCTTCAATACTTACTGCTTGTCAGTAATTTTCAATCAGCTAAACAAAACGAATTCTAAACATTGGAGTTGTAAAAACTTACCCAGATGTGAGGCCTAGACTGAGTGAGGCTAGAGAAGGTTCCATTTCTTCTAAGTCTATCCATTTTCACAGAACTGAAATGACGTCCACATTCATCACTGCCACTCCCACAATCTGTTGAATCCACACTTGTTTCCTTACGTTTTAAATACCGCTGCCACCAATTTCCTCTTCTTCTACGCACCTTATTACTCTTGTAAAGAACCAAAGTACCAAGTTGCCCTCTCCCATCAACATTTCTGCATTTGGATTTTATGTTATAAGGTCCATCAAGTACAGTAGTAGGGGAGGGTATTTTGGTATTTTCCAAGTAAAATCTAGGAGGAGGCTCTAAGCATTTGGGCTCATTGAAAATGGAATTTGGTAAAGTTATTAGGTCAGTGCAGGGCTTAGGTTTGCCTGGTTTTTCTTCCCATTTAAAAGGAACAGAAGCTAAAGTGTGAAGTGGTGGTGTAAGTATGCCTGAATGTTGAGGTGATTTCATGGCAAAAAGAGGAAATTTTGGTGCGGAACTAATTGGCTTTGCTGCCATGGGTTTATTAATTAGTTTGAAGATGGAGAAGAGAACTGAAAATGTTTACTTGGAAAAAGAGGAAAATGAAAGGACAATGCTTTTTATGTCTTGATGGTTTGTTCACAGGAAAAAAGCAGACACATCACATTTACATCAATTTAGGTACTTAATACAGAGATAACAGTGGAGTGTGGAGGCAACCACTAAGACATTGCTATTGCATGTGGTCACGAGAGTGGTTGATTTTTGGGATGCGATTGTTAAGACTGGTTAGACTCATGTATGTATTAGTAATATAGGGATTAATTATATAGGAATTAGTTATGTAGTGTTTAGTTATGCAAGGATTAATTATATAGTAATTAGTTATGTAAAAATTAATTATGCGGGAATTAGTTATATGATAGTTATGTAAGGATTAGTAACATACAAATGTAATGTGAGATGGAGTTGCATCAGGGGTCAGCACTTAGCCGTTTTTATTTTTCTTGGCAATGGATGCATTGACGCGGCACATTCAAGGGGAGGTGCTTTGGTGCATGTTATTTGCAGATGACATAGTTCTGATTGATGAGACGCGGGCTGTTGTTAACGAGAGGCTGGAGGTCTGGAGACATACCCTTGAGTCTAAAGGTTTCAAGTTGAACATGACCAAGACCGAATACTTGGAGTGCAAGTTCAGCGGTGTTACCCAGGAAGCGGATGGAGATGTGAGGCTTGATATGCAAGTCATTCCCGGGAGAGAGAGTTTCAGGTACCTTGGGTTTATAATTCAGAATGATGGGGAGATTGATGAGAATGTTACACATCGTATCAGAGTAGGGTGGATGAAATGAAGGCTCGCTTCCGATATCTTGTGCGATAAGAATGTGCCTTTGAGACTTAAGATAAGTTCTACAAGGTAGTGGTTAGACCGATTATGCTCTATTAAAATTTGACTAAATTTGAATTTGAGCCTAGAAGGTCCATTGGGGGTAAATCACTCCCAAACAATGGTGATTGCATATCCAAGACTTACTTCAAGATTTCTAATTTCTAATTAAAAATAAAAGGGCGCTTACCTTTTCATCACTATCTATATTGGTATTCGCTTTTTATTTAATTTCTTGTTTGTTTGATAAAAGAAAAAATGTTCAAATTTATCCCTGTACTATTAAAAATAGTTTACATTTACCTTATGTTATACTTTCCGTCTAAATTTATCCTTATTGTCAGCAAACTAATCAAAAATACCCCTTATTTCTAACGGAGATCCACCATAGCAAATTAAATCCCACATGGTCTGACATTTTGGGTGAGGTGGACAACATGTGGCATGCCACCTCACCACTCCAATCATATTGCCACTTCACCCTACCCATCCAAAATATGATTGGTGAGGTGGCATGCCACATGGCGTCCACCTCACCCAAAATGTCAGACCATGTGGGATTTAATTTGTCACCGTGGATCGCTGTTAGAAATAGCGATAATTTTGATTACTTTACTGGTAGTAGAAATAAATTTAAACGAAAAGTATAATGAAAAATAAATATAAACTATTTTTAATGGTATTGAGATATATTTGGCCTTTTTCTTTAATAGAAATATGCAAAGTTGTTTTGGGTACTGGATTGCCTCGGATTCTATAGCATAATGTACAATGTCAGCTCTTTTCAGAGTTGGATTGGACATGTTAGCTTGGGATTTTTGTACCTACTCAAACAAAGTGATAGAGCGTTTTCAGGCCACCTACCATACGTCAACAACTTTTTCCATTTTTTGTACAGATTATAGTCACAGTCACTGCGGTGATTTGTCTCTTTGCCTCTGTTTTATTTAGAAAATGGCTAATCAATTCTATATTCTGCTATATTAATGCTAATCAAATCAAGCTTTTAAGATTTTAGAGTAAACTATCTAATTTGTCATTATTATGTAATCCTCCTTTCTTGTCACTACTAAAAAAAACTAACAAAAAGCATTCAGAAAAATCGACCGAAATCGGTCGAAATCCTGAAACCGACCGATTTTTGACCGTTTTTAATTGGTCGATAAAATAATGGTCGCAAACGGGGAGCGACCGAATTCAGTCGCTATTTTCAGACCGAAGTCAGTCGGTAACTGTCAACGCAGTTTGACCAAGTTGTCTGACACAAATTAATTTTACCGATCGAATATGGTCGATATTGTTAAAAATATTTTTTAATTATTTTTAAATTAGCGACCGAATTCAGTCGAAAATTTAATTATTCATTTTTTAAAAATTTATTCAATTCCGACCGAAATCGGTCGGTATTGTTAAAATATATAATTATTCATTTTTATTTAAATTTTTTAATTCCGACCGAAATCAGTCGGTATAATTTAAATAATTAAAATTTAAAATAAAAAATTCTGACCGAAGTCAGTCGATTTTTTGGGTAATTGTTTGGCAGAAAACAACTGTTTTATAGCTGCACCACCTGCCAACAACCAATCACCTATAATGGCAGCATTACATTGCTGCCATTCAACCAATAACAACAATAACAACAACAATAACAACAGTAACAACAACAAGAACAACAATAACAACTATCAAAATTATATTAACAAAACATTATCACCATCTCCATCTCCATCTCCACTAAACTATATTAACAAAATATCATACCCAACAATAAAACGTTTCACAAGTTAAAAGTTCAAACATCATTCAATGAATGTTTTGTACTACATCATCTTCATCTCCACTACTATAGCATTCATCGTCGGCATGGTTCGAAGGATTAGCATCTGGGGAAGGCTCACAAGATCGGGGAATCGGAAAAGCACCACTAGCAAGAAGATTGACTAGCTGACCTTGCATCCGAAATCGGGAAAGCACCTCCAATCCAAAACGGTTCAAGTGACATTGCATGCCAAATAAATTCCTTAACCCCTTCTATAAATTCCTCCCTCAAAAATCGATGATTAGGATAATTCCTATTATACATCCAACTACGATATTCCATCTACATAAAGAACAAATAAGTTACATGTTATATTAATCATAATTCAAATTAATTTATAGAATTAAGTTACATAATAAACTTTAGTTACAACGTACAACATTTAAATAATTTGAGTACATATTAATTTGAATACAATATTGTTCTAACCCTACCATTAAACATAATTAGACTCGCTAGAATATTTAATTAGTTAACCCATTCAATTAGAATAACTCACTTGCTATTAATCATAATTAATAAAAACTAAATCATAATTTAATATACCCTAAATCATAGTTTAATAAGCCCTAAATCATGAGCAATAAAATTTAAAAAAATTAAAATTAGCTAATTAAGCAAGTATCTTACATGATATCATAAACAAAATCAATTAGAGTAAACCTTAAATCTAAAGAATTATAATCAATTGAAATAATCCCAAAATTCTAAATTATAAACCCTAATTTATAATATTTAATTAGTTAACCCATTCAATTATATTAACTCACTTACTATTAATCATAATTAATAAACCCTAAATCATAATTTAATATATCCTAAATCATAGTTTAATAAGCCCTAAATCATGAGCAATAAAAATAAAAAAAATAAAAATTAGCTAACTAAATAAGTACCTTACATGATATCATAAATAAATCAATTAGAGTAAACCTTAAATTTAAAGAATTATAATCAATTGAAATAATCCAAAAATCCCAAATTGTAAACTCTAGTTTATAACATTTAATTAGTTAGCCCATTCAATTAGACTAACTCACTTACTATTAATCATAATTAATAAACTCTAAATCATAATTTAATATGCCCTAAATCATAGTTTAATAAGCCTTAAATCATGAGCAATAAAAATAAAAAAAAATAAAAATTAGCTAATTAAGCAAGTACCTTACATGATATCATAAACAAAATCAATTAGAGTAAACCATAAATCTAAAGAATTATAATCAATTGAAATAATCCCAAAATCCCAAATTGTAAACCCTAGTTTATACAATTGAAAGAATTTAAATAACTAAAATTAACAAATATAGATAACTAACCTTCAAAGAGAGGAGAAGAGTATGATTTTGGAGCAGTGGTAGGGCGGCAAAGGTGGGACCAATGGAGAATGGGGAGAGACGGAGTTTGGGGGGAGGGGGGGTTGATTTTGGGTGAGAAGGGAGTGATGAGTTGATTTAGGTGGGATTTGGGAAGGGTTGGCGGATGTGGAAGAAAGAATGAGAGAAAGAGAAAAGAGAAAAATGGAAGAGAAACCCGTTTCTCGCAGCCTAATTAAAAGTTTTCCGGTCAGTATATTTAAGTGGAGTTTTGACCATTTGACCTCACATTTTCGACCGAATTCGGTTGATATTTCAATTTTAAATTTTTTAAAATATTAATTTAATGAAGATACTGACCGAAGTCGGTCGGTTTTAGTCAATTTATATAAATAGCTTTTAAATAAATAATATTTAATATATATATATATATATATATATATATATATATATATATATATATATATATATATATGTGTGTGTGTGTGTGTGTGTGTGTTTTTTTTTTAAAATTATTGTGTATGTATATATACATATATGTACATAATATTTAATTAATTTAACATCCTAAATTGTAATATATTTAATTTACTAAGGCCGTCAGTACGCCCGAATTGCATAAATTGTACATAATATTTAATTGATTTAACATCCAAATTATAGGCACTATTTAATATTTAATTAATTTTATATTTATATACACACACACACACACATCTATACACACACACCAAAAAAAAAAAATCTTGAATGTTTTATTCTCGATCACCTTATTAGTACTTTGCTCGGATACTTCATCAGTGGATCAATTAAAAATTCTATTATATTCGATTAAAACTTACTATAACAAATTTAAAAACAAAGTGTATAGTTCTATAAGATGTAGTGCTATCTTAATACTTAAGTTTTAGCAACAAGAACATATGTATACTTATATTAATATAGCATATGTTAATATAGCATTAATATGTCTACATATGTTGTTACTACAACTTAAGTATTAATAAGTATATATATAAGCTATATTAATACTTAAGTTTTAGCAATAACTACATATGAATATAGCATATATTTATATAGCATATGTTAATATAGCATCAATATGGATATTGGCTTGACCTTTATCCTTCTCTACTTATATAACAGATCTTTTATCGATACGAAGCCACTTATATAAGCTATATGAATATAGCATATATTAATATAATATTAATATGTATACATATGTTGTTGTTGCTAAGACTTAAGTATTAATATAGGCTATATTAACACTTAAGTTGTAGCAACAACAATATATGTATATATATTAATGCTATATTCACATGTTGTTGTTGCTAAACCTTAAATATTAATATAGCACTACATCTTATAGAACTATACACTTTGATTTTAAATGTGTTATAGTAAGTTTTAATCGAATATAATTGAATTTTTAATTGATCCACTGATGAAGTATCCCAGCAAAGTAGTAATAAGGTGATCGAGAATAAAACATTCAAGATTATGTATGTGCACGCATATATATATATATATATATGTGTGTGTGTGTGTGTGTGTGTGTGTGTGTGTGTGTGTGTATAATTACAAAATTAATTAAATTTTTAATATTACAATTTAGGATGTTAAATCAATTAAATACCCTGTACAAATATATATACACACACACACACACACACACACACACACACACATATATATATATATATATATATATATATATATATATATATATATATATATATATATATATATATATATATATATATATACAATTAACTATTAAATATTATTTATTTAAAAGCTATTTATATAAGTTGACTAAAACCGACCGACTTCGGTAGGTATTTTCATTAAATTAATATTTTAAAATTGAAATACCGACCGAATTCGATCGAAAAAATTTAATTAAAACTTATTTTGGTTTGTAAATTATATATATATATATATATATATATATATATATATATATATATATATAAATTTTATTATATTAAAAAATCAATTGCCTTGGGTGAGACAGAATAGTTTCAAATATACCGACCGATTTCGGTCGGTATATTTGAAACATTTTAATTAAAAAATATGACCAGGTCTTGGTCAATAATCGGTCGAAATTTTTATATCTTTATTGTGGGACCACTATTTCCGTTGTGAGAAATATTTTCGTTTACTTTTGCGACCAATTTACTTATTTTTCAACCGATTTCGGTCGGTATTTTGTGGACCGGTTTTGCGAGTTTTCTAGTAGTGATCTTTCTTCAATCAAATCTATATCCAAACGCTAGCAAAAAATCATTAGTTCAAAAAAGTTATTTACTTGGTTATTTGATATGACACCTAGTAGTTAAAACTTTTACTGTTTTAATTTTTGAATTGTCAAAAGAATTTTTCAGATACCAACTCTTTCCTGCTAAAACATAAATTTTGTCCTGTGGGGTTTTTTTATTTACTTTTTATAAAGAAAATTATTTGTTATTTGTAGTGTTTTTCTTGTTCTCTATCGATAATTAGGATGTGCTTTATGTAAGTTTCCTGTAGTTATTATTA
Organism: Nicotiana tomentosiformis; assembly: GCF_000390325.3. Classification (NCBI taxonomy): domain Eukaryota; kingdom Viridiplantae; phylum Streptophyta; class Magnoliopsida; order Solanales; family Solanaceae; genus Nicotiana; species Nicotiana tomentosiformis. The sequence goes on from NC_090819.1 coordinate 21,572,758, forward strand.
TTATTAATTTTTTTTTTTGATATTTTGTGCTGCATTTAACTGAGTACAACAAAAGTTCTAGGTGTATATTTTTTGGTTGTGCGTTCCATGCAGTACACACTAGCTTTTCATATTAATCATCTATGTGTTTGAAAATTTTCAGCCTTAATCTTTAGAGAATATCTCAGTTCTTAGCATCAAGAATTGGTTTTTTGGATTCCAGTTGAATTCGAATACTCTTGTTTTGGTGTAGTTTGCGATATTTTAATGGTGTTGGAGTTCATCGGATATTAAATCCTAATTTGCATAATAAAAAGATACAAGAAGAATAAAACTCATTTAAAAAAAAGGAAAGAGTTCGGGTGTATGATTTGTTATTAAATTCGAGTTTGGATCTGGGTGAGTTAAATCTTATGGGTGGGTTTGATCTTTAGGGATGAGTGGTACATTTAATTTCTGAAAAAATCCAGAAATGACCTGATTTATAATTGGTAATTGAAAAATAGCCACAGTTTCAAAAGAAATTAAAATTTAGCCACTTTTTTTTTATGAAAGATAAAATCTGAATTTTTTATGAAAAGTAATTTTTATGCTGGAACTTTCCGTATTTTAGTTAGGATATTTTTGTCCAGATTTTAACTCTTTTTTTATTTTTCCAAATATACCAATAGGTTGTTGCCTAGTGGTGTTTTTATTAATGATCAAAATAAAACAACAATGTCACGACCCAAATCTCCCTCCGTAGGATGTCGTGATGGTACCTAGTCTTAGGGACTAGGTAAGCCTAACGTTTACCGAAATAATAACAATTTTAAATAACGACTGACAAATGTGAAGTAGAAATTTCTATACAATACTTACAACCTCAAAACCCTGTAGTACAAGTAATAAGCTCTACTGAGTTACTAGAAAGCCTATAAATACAACTGTTTGAAGTAGAGATAAAACAGTACAAGTACAATATCAGAAGGTGACTCCGAAGCCTGCGAACGCAGCAACAGGTTTACCTTGAGTCTCCACAGCAATATCCATACTGCTAGCTAGCGATCAACTGACTCCAAATTACCTGGCTCTGCACAAAAATGTATAGAAGTGTAGTATGAGTACACCACAGTCGGTCCCCAATAAGTATCAAGACTAACCTCGGTGGAGTAGTGACGAGGTACAGTCAAGACACTCACTAGTCTAATAACCTGTGCAATATAGTATACAAAAATAATAAAAAATAAATAGCAGCGATAACAACCATAATCAACTAGTGATGTAAATAGCAAGGCAGCAAGAAAATAATAATTATTACTCAGACGGATAAAAAATACAAGTACAACTAATTAAACAAGTCCTTCAAATATAAATCTCTTTCAAATAAATATCTTATATCATAATCATAAAAATATGGGTCTCAGCCCCCTTTCACATTCTCACGGCACCTTGTTCCCATATCTCTATCACAACCGCATGGACAATTCTCGTGCTAAATATGTCAATACATAAAATCCGCGCGATCAAACACACTGACCAGCAGTGAAAAAACTACTTGAGGCTTGGTGGACAAACACGCTGACCAGCATCCTCGACAAGCCCGCCCAAGAGGCAACCAGATAAAATGCAAAGATTTGCATTATACCAGCAACGGCCGAGTAGCATGGCCCTCCCCCTCCAGTAACAGGTATCACTCACAATGCTAATAATGCAAGTGACGACACCCTCGCAGCTATTCAAAGGAAGATGGAAGAAATGGAAAATGAAAACAAAGTGTTGCGAGACCAAATGAGAGAGCACCAAGAGTCGACAAAATACCGGGTGCCCCAAAACTCTTGCCAAAAAGAGATGCCGGTCGGTTCTTTGAGAAACCCTATAGTGATGAAGCCGCCCACATGCCATACCCAAGACCTTCAAGATGTCGCCTTACCAGAAAATATACGACGGTACGACCGACCCCGAAGACCATGTGACTCACTATGTCACTGCGGTAAAGGGCAACGATCTCGCCAAGGAACATGTGTCTTCCATCTTGTTGAAGAAGTTCGGTGAAACCCTGACCGGAGGAGCATTAACTTGGTATTCACAGCTGCCCGCGCACTCCAACAAAATATTCGAAGAGATGGCCGACAAGTTCGTAACGGCCCATGCCGAGGCTAAAAAGGCGGAGGCAAGAGTGAACGATATATTTGCTATCAAACAATCACCTAGAGAGGGACTGAGGGACTTCCTCGCTCGATTCAACCGAGTGAGGATGACCTTGCCAAATGTATCAGAAGGCATGGTTGTAGCAGCTTTCCAAAACGGACTGAACATGAATGGTTCGAGGGCGATGAGAAAATTATTAAGCCGGCTCATGAAATATCCCCAACAACTTGGGATAAAATACACAACGCCTATTGTACGGAAGTCCGTGCCGACGAAGACGACCTGAATGGGCCAACCCATCGGTTGACCTCGATACAGGCCGAATCTAGAAAAGATCGAAGAAACGATGCCAGGAGGGATCTAGCAGCTCCACGACCCAACCGAGAAAGGCATCAGCCATATATCAGGAGCGCCATCATGCCCCCCTCCCGCCACGAAGAAGGCCCATCTAGGCCAAGGACGGGGACTCGCCGGAACGAGAAAGGTATGCCCCCTTTACTATCTGCTCACAATTTTTGTGTCTCACCTTCAGAAATAGTCTAGGAGTTGGAGAAGCTCGGACCAAAAGTGAAATGGCCACAAAAGATGAGGTCAGACCCAAGCACCAGGAAGTCAAACTCCCTCTGCGAATTCCATCAAGAGCGAGGTCACAAAATCGAGGATTGCATCGCTCTAAGTCAGGAGGTCGTGAACATGCTTCACCAAGGACACCTCAAAGAATTGCTGAGCGACCGAGGGAGAACCAACTTTGCCCGAGGATGTGAACAACATCAGGGACCGCCGAAACTACCTTCACCGACTCACACCATTCAAATGATCATCGGAGGCGGCAATGACTCCTCGATCAACAACGTAAAATTCACCACAATCTACAAGCTCAAACGGTTGATCACTCATGAACGGTATGACGAGCTCGAAGAAAGTATCATCTTCGATAAGTCAGAAACCCACGGTTTGGTTTTCCCTCACTATGATGCCCTTGTTATTATTTTAAGAATTCTAGACACGGATGTAAGACGCATTATGGTGGACGATGGGAGCGGCGCGTCCATTATCCACCATCGAGTACTTGCACAAATAAAACTCAAGGATAAAATAGTGTCACGCTGTATCACACTAACAAGTTTTAACAATGCAGTTGAACAAACGTCCGGAGAAATCACGCTCCCCATCCTAGCCGGCAGCGTCACCCTGGAAACCATATTGCACATCATGGACCAGGATATGGCATACAACGCCATAATAGGTCGACCCTAGATACATGCCATGAAGGCCATCCCCTCCAGCCTGTACCAAGTTATCAAATTCCCTACCCCATGGGGGGTTTTCAGCATAGGAGGCGAGCAGCGCACATCCCGAGAATGCTATCGCATCGCCCAAGATTACACGTATACCCAATAAATGAAGGGCAAAACAAAAGATGCATAGTAATTAGCAGGGTCGAGGTCGATCTGTGACGAAAGAGCGGGCATCATCAGAGATCCCGAAACAATAGAGGCCACAGGATCAACCGTAGAGGACCTCAACCCCGTCCAAATTGATGATAACGACCACAGTAAGAAAGCCTACATCGGATGCAAGCTTCTGAAACTAGGTAAATTCCGTCAATTCTTAACTAATAACGCAGACTTGTTTGCTTTTTCCCATGCAGACATGCCAAGTATCCCGAAGGAAGTCGCGGCACACAAGTTAAACGTCGACCTATTCTACCCCCCGGTAAGGCAGGTTAGGCGGATGTTCAAATTCGCAATAAATGATGCAGTCCACGAGGAGGTCAAAATATTGCTAGAAAATGGCTCCATCAGGGAATCAAAATACCCTCAATGGGTCGCCAACGTGGTCATGGTGAAAAAGAAGAACGGAAAGTGGCAGATGTGCATAGACTTTATTGATTTAAACAAAAGCATGCCCAAAAGATTCATTCACGCTACCTCATATCGACTAGCTTATTGACGCAATGACCGGGCACGAATTGCTTAGCTTTTTGGATGCCTACTTGGGCTATAATCAGATCCTCATGGAAGAGGAGGACCAGGAGAAGACCACCTTCATCACCCACCAAGGAACGTACTGCTACAAAGTGATGCCTTTCGGACTGAAAAACGTAGGGGCGACGTACCAAAGGTTGGTGACCAAAATGTTCAAAGACCACCTCGGAAAGACCATAGAGGTCTACATAGACGATATGTTAGTCAAATCCAAAAGGAAAGAAGATTATATCGACCACCTAAAAGAAGCCTTCAATATACTCAGGCGGTATGAGATGAAGCTGAATCCTGAAAAATGTGCATTCGGCGTGACCTCAGGAAAATTCTTGGGCTTCCTAGTATCACAAAGAGGCATCGAGATCAACCCCGACCAAATCAAAGCCATAAAAGGAATACTAGAACACTTAACCAGCAAAAATAGGTTTAGAGGCTCACCGGCCGCATCGCCTCCCTGTCGAGATTCATCTCACGATCGTCTGATAGATGCCATAAGTTTTTCGGCATGCTCAAGAAGGACAACGGCCTCCAGTGGACTTTCGAGTGAATTCAAGCCCTAAAAAAGTTATAAAGGCTTATCTATCATCACCGCCGTTGCTGTCCAAAGCAGAACTCGGTGAACGCCTTCTCGTCTACCTTGCCGTATCTGAAGTAGCAGTAAGTGCAGTCCTGGTCTGAGAAGATAAAGGTACGCAATCTCCCATCTATTACATCAGCAAAACTTTAATCGACGCCGAGACGAGGTACCCCCACCCCAACCTCGAAAAATTGGCCCTGGCCTTGGTCGTAGCTTCACGAAATCTTAGACCCTACTTTCAATGCCATCCATCTCGGTTGTCACAACCTTCCCCTTGAGTAGTATTTTGCATAAGCCTGAGCTATCGGGCAGGTTAGCCAAGTGGTCCATAGAGTTAAGTGAGCATGATATCACATATCAACCGCAGACAGCGATAAAATCACAAGTCCTTGCCGACTTCGTCGCCGACTTCAGTGCAAAAATAATGCCTGAAGTTGAAAAAGAAGTTGCCACGCTTCTCCACAAATACAAGATTTATGGATTTTTCATACCGACGGTGCTTCTAATGCGTCAGGGTCCGAACTGGGACTTGTGCTCGAAGTCCTGATAGGCGAAGTAATTCGCCAGTCCATAAGATGCTCGGACATGACTAACAACGAAGCCGAGTATGAGGCCGGGATTGCAGGATTAAGGCTAGCACTCAAGTACGGGGCGAGACGGGTCATCATACGCTACGACTCTCAACAAGTCGTCAACCAAGTCACAGGGACTTTCCAGATTAAAGAGCAAAGGTTGCAAAAATACCAGACCGAGATCTGCAAATTACTGCTCGAGTTTGAGGAGTGCCAGCTCGACCAGGTCCCTAGAGCACAAAACATCGAAGAAGACGGCCTCGCCAAATTAGCGGCGGCCACTAAAAGCATAACCGGAGAAGGAAACGTGCTCATCCTCCTCCACTCATCGATAGATCAAACCGAGGTAAGGATTATAAATCTAACTTGGGACTAGTGCAATCGTATTATTACATGCTTGCAGGATGGCATACTCCTAGATGATAAAAAGAAAGCCAAGAAGCTTCGGATGCAAGCGGCCAACTACAACATCATTCACAATGATCTATACAAGAGGACGCACGACGGCCCCCTAGCGAAATTCTTAGGCCCGAATCAAGCGCGGTGCATCCTAGAGGAAGTCCACGAAGGCCACTGCGGGGCTCATTCCGGCAACCGAGATCTGGTGAAATGCCTCATACGGGCAGGTTACTACTGGCCTATTATGGAAATAGAGGCCGCAGACTTCGTGAAAAAATACGAGCAATGCCAAAAATACGCCCCAATGATCCATCAAGTAGGCGAGCACCTCCACTCGGTCACTTCCCCTTGGCCCCCTCCCCGCGGGGCGAGGTAACGTATGTTTTCTTTTGGTTTTAACTGACTATTTTTCTAAATGGGTAGAAGAAGGAGCATTTGCCTAGATACGCGAACAGGAAGTGATCGCCTTCATATGGAAAAACATTGTGTGCCGTTTCGGCCTCCCCAAAGAGATCAGTTGCGAAAACAGACCCCAATTTACTGGGAAAAAGGTCGCCGAATATTTTGAGAAATGGCATATCAAAAGAATACTCTCCACCCCATATCATCCCGCGTGGAACGGGAAAGCGGAATCCTCCAATAAATCAATACTGAACATTATGAAAAAGAAAACTGGAGGATGCCAAGAGACTATGGCCAGAGCTATTACCAAAAGTACTCTGGTCCTACCGCACAACGCCAAAGATGAGCACAGGAGAGAATTACACATTAGTCTATGGGACTGATGCGATAATACCAGTGGAAGTCGGAAAGCCTAGTTTAAGATACTCCCATGAGAGCGGGTCGAGGAACGACGAAAGAAGAAGGCAGGAGCTCGACGAAGTCGAAGAACGGAGAGATATGGCCTACATAAGGATGATCGCCCAAAAACAGCAGGCAGAACGCTACTATAACAAAAAGGCCAAGATCAGACCACCCTCAACTAGAAACAATGAAAGGAAAACTGCTACCAAACAACTGGAATGACGCCCACCTAAAGTACTTCAACTTTTAAGAATAAGCGACCTCCAAGTCGTACTCTTTTTCCCTCACTTGTGTTTTGTCCCAATTGGGTTTTCTCAAGGAGGTTTTTAATAAGGCAACAAGGGGGACACTTCAAGTCGGAGTACGGACAGAAAAAGGAAAAACATGTCTCCAGGTTGCCTAATGAAGGGACTAGATAGACTGGGATTGGAATACCAGCCCGAAAATAATTAAATTCCTCCAAATATACGAGAAAAACATAAATGTATGTTCGCCCATGTTTTCGCCAGAGTAACGTTGCCTCAAGATCTATTCAACCCTGACCATCGTTATGTTTTAAGTTACATTCAACCTCGCTCGAATTAACCACGGGTTACATTCGACCTCGTTCGAATTAATACCCATACGACCCCCGGCCATGGTTAAGTTTAAGTTGCATTCGACCTCGCTTGAATTAACCACGTGTTACATTCGACCTCGTTCGAATTAACACCCATACGGCCCCCGGCCATGGTTATGTTTAAGTTACATTCGACCTCGCTCGAATTAACCACGGGTTACATTCGACTTTGTTCGAATTAACACCCATACGGCCCCCGACCATGGTTAAGTTTAAGTTATATTTGACCTCGCTCGAATTAACCACGGGTTACATTCGACCTTGTTCAAAGTAACACCCATACGGCCCCCGACCATGGTTAAGTTTAAGTTACATTCAACCTTTATCGAATTAACTACGTGTTACATTTCGACCTCGTTCGAGTTAACACTTACTTGCCCCAAGTTTAAGTTACATTAGACCTCGCTCGAATTAACTACGGGTTAAATTTTGACCTCGTTCGAATTAACACCCATACGGCCCCCGGCCATGGTAAGTTTAAGTTACATTCGACCTCACTCGAATTAACTACGGGTCACATTTCGACCTCATTCGAATTAACACCCATATGGCCCCCGGCCATTGTTAAGTTTAGGTTACGTTGACCTCGCTCGAATTAACTAATTCGACCTCGTTAGAGTTAACACTTACTGGCCCCCCGGCCATAACCAAAACTAAATTCAATATTCGACCTCATTCAACACACATAAACCAAGCTTCTACTACTAAAGCGGTCAAACGGAAGAGCAAAAGAAAGAAGCATACATGCCCGAACAGAAGAAAATAACATTTCATACTTCAAATATATTCCTTACAAGGGCTAATACAAACGCCCGAAAAAGTATACACAAAATTTACAAACAAAAAGAAGAATAATTATTCGCCACCTGACCCAGCAACACCATCTCCACCATCGCCATTGCCATCTGTATACTCATCTTCGTACCAGGCGTCCTGCTCAATCCCAGCCACATCTTCCTCACCATCACCGGCCTCTGGGATAGAAGGGTCATAGCCGCAATCGACTCGAGCTGCACGCGCCTTAGTACGAGCATCCTCAAAGTCGGCTTCAAGAACTTTCCCCGCGTCATCAAACTTTTAAATATATCTAGTTGGGCCTCAGCGTGGATCCACTTCTAATATAAATCCTGCAGAACATCAGGGAAAGCAGAAGCATGAGAGGAGGATGACTGAGCCGATAAATGCGCCTTCTAGGCCTCGAGAATGATGACTTGGTTGCCAAGGATGGAAACCTCTCTTTCTAGCTCCCCTATCCGCTCATCAATCCGCTTTTCTTTGAGTTTATCCGTCTCCAAATCGTTTGCCCGCTTAGACCGAAGAATGTGCATCACAGCCTCCAAAGCCTCGATTTTTGTCGAAGCCGCCAGTCGAGCCAACTCGGCCTTCCCCAAGTCGGTTGTCTTCTCGGAGACCTCACCACTCAAGGCATCGGCCCTGACCAAACATTGCTCGAGCTCGGCCCGCAGAGAGATCACTTGGGCCTGAAGGTCTGCACATTGGGCCTCAACTCCCCTACTTACCTTGAGCTCCTCTTCTTTGACCCTCAACGCCCCTTCAAGGATGCTGCACTTGCCGATGACCCTCACTAACTCATCATCTTTCTGCTTTCGCTCGTCCCTGATAGCTTGGAAGTTGCCACTCTCGCTAAACCGCTTACAGATCTCATGCTGTTTGTTGCGGTTTTCACTGTACTTCCTCTCCATCTTCTTGAAAATGGTTTTGCGCCTCTCCTCCCGGCGAGCACTCTCAATCTCCAAGATAATGGTCTGAAAATAAAAAAGGAAAAAGGAAGAAAATCAGTCAATCAAAAAAAATAGTGTGCAAGGCACGGAAACTAGAAAGGTCAGAAAACTTACCCTAAGGGCGAGGCCGGCTATGCCCGTCGACAAGGCGACATCGTTCAATGTCTCGAGGGTCCTGCCCTCCGCATCAGAGCAAAGAGGATCTAAGGAGGGAACCACGTCTTCCGTGTTCACCATCAAGTCCCGATCCATAGGGACCACGATGGTACGAGTGGACCTTTCCAACCTTACTTCCACTCGAGTAGATCTCTCGCTCTCTGCACCTCATCGGCATCAATCTCAAAGCCGGTTTTATAGCCGTCCTCAACAATGCCCTTATCTCTCCCCTCAGCTGATGAAGGAACATCAACCGGTCTCGAGGACGACAACTCATCTCTCTGCACGGTACCCGCAGCCTCCACAGGCGATCCGCCAACTCCAACCTCAGCCTCAGGCAAAGGTATACTTTCCACGGCCCCCATTGACAGCGGAACTCCAGATGACGGATCCGCATCACTTTCAAACGCAGCAGTGGTCTGCCCACAATTGCCCCTTATAGAATCCACTACTCGAATTGTTCCATCGCCAACATCCACTGACCTCCTTTTACGAGGAACCAAATACTCCTTGCTCGATGATGACTCGTCTATTAAATGCAGCATGGGAAGAGCCGAAGTCCCTCATACTGAGGCCATAGACGGTCGATTTGGTCTAGCCGGAGCTAGAGGCTGAACCGAGGCGGATAACCCAGTAGGCTTGGTCGCAGTCGCGGCTGGGGCAGGCCCTGTTGTAGTGGTCGCTTGGCGAAACTCAGGAGTAGGAGCTTTCGACCTTCTCGAAGCTTCCCGGGCTAACAACAAAAGAAAAGAAGAAGGTTTAGATCAATCCCCACAGAACTGTAGGAAGCAGCCGGTCAGAAAACCGCAGCAACTAAAACATAGACAAGCAAACTCACCGGTAAGCTTGGGCCCAAACCTCGTGCGGAAGGCCGACCATTCACGAATCCCCACTGTACGAGGGAGGATCCGACCAACCCTATCGTGATTATCCTCGACCAAAGGAGGGGGTTCAACCTCAGCTGCATGGAAAGTAGATGATATCAATACAATTGAAATCAGCCAACGCAAAATACAAGGGGAGAACAAGGAAGAGGTGCTTACGGGCATAGTTCCAAATCTCGGGGAACCCGCTTGCATTAACCACCACGTCCTCAGTTTTGACGTAGAAGTAATTGAGCCAAAACTGGCAGTTTGCCTTATCATCCATTTTCACCACTAGACATTTACTGCCTCGGTGGCGAAGATGTAACATCGTCCCCCTGTAAAAGTTGGGAGCGAAGAGATACATCAAGTGACGAAGGGTCACCTCGACCCCGGCTAACTCCGCATACTTCAAGATCATACGGATGAGTTTATAGATGTAGGGGGAAAGTTGAGCCGGGTAAACTCTGTAATAGCGGCAGAACTCCTCGGTCAAGGGGAGGATAGGGAAAAAATAACCTACATGGAAGGGGTATGCGTAGAAGGCTCAGTACCCAGGGCGGTGTATTTACACCACATCATGCCTTGCAGGGACCAGGTCTATATGAGCGGGAATTATGAATTTAGCCCTAAACTCGGCAAGGGCCACCTCTTTCATCAATGACTCCGAGATCTCGGGGTCGTCCTCAGGCATCTTCGAGAAGTCAGACCTAGCCTTCTCACTACGAGGAATTATTTCCTCCACTGTAGGGAAGCTGTCATCCTCAGTGCGCACTGCCAAGGGAACATGATCAGATACTCCCCCAAAACTAGAAGATGCATTAACCATCTTTGTTTATATGTGAAGAAGATACAAGCACGGAAGAATCGTGAGTAGCAGAGAACACCAGAATGGGTGAAAACAGGGAGTAAAGATAACGAGAGCAAAAACTCTGAATGAAGAAGAAAGAAAGAGATATAGGGATTTAATATTTGCTAATGCAAAGGATAAAGAAAAGGGTCTCCTATCCCTATTTGTAAGAACTCGGGCATCAGTATCGAGAAAACAAACCGTCAATGCCCAGCGCAACTATCAAAACTGCAGAGGAACTGGAAATGATGCAATACAATGGGAAAACACGTAATAATGACGTATAATGTCGTGAAGTCACTCAGAATCAACGTGGCCATATGTTACGGCTCACAAAGTGCCGCGTTGCCATCTCGTCAAGAATGGTACTACTCGCCTACTCGCCTAAATCTCCCACCCGCGACTAGCAGAGTCCGCTCAGCGAAGTCGTCTGAGAGTCGGCCTCAATAAGCGGAGGGACTAACTGTATTGGCTAAAATCTTCCTCAAGGAGATTCGACATGAAGTGGTATTACGAAAAGTAAATTGGCCGAGGTCGATTAGTAAACGGCAGGGCTCAAAACCTAGCAATCAATAACGGCTGAGGTCAAGTATTAGGGGCAGTAGTAACGGCTAGTTTTGTAATAGGATCTTTAGGAGAATATCCCATTGAATATTCTCCGTACTTGTACTTTTAGGGTTAACTGCAGGTGTGTCCCATATAAATAGAGAGGGAGATAAGGTGAAAGAGGGGCAAGATTCTCTGATAAGAACACTCTTTGAAAAGAAGACTTGCTCCCTAGATAAAATACAAATACTACCTTTCTAAAGAGATTCAATTATCTATTATTCCACACTTTTCTATCAGATCCGAGAATAGTTCCAATATTCTAGTATTTATCTATCACTCATCATTGTCAGAAGAAAGAATCATCCACCTCATTTTATATTGGGTGAATCATTCTCCTTATTTATTTAAATACCATTTATTGTGATTTATTGCTCAACATTCTCCGATCATTAATCATCTTAAAACATTGAATATACACCGCATTTAATCTCCTACCAACACTGTTCTACGTTATTTGTGTTAACCGATTATAGATCTGAGATTATTATCACTAGCTAAGTTTAACCCCTCGTTACATAAAATTAATTAGTTTAATCAAGGGTTTACACTTTTTGGTCAAACACATACGAACTTAGTCGAAACCTCAATTCATATTAAACAACGCTAAAACCACAAATCATACCCCAATTCAAGCCTAATGAAACTAAGAAATTTCAAGCTTCTACATTCGATGCCGAAACCTATCAAATCAAGTTCGATTGACCTCAAATTTTGCACACAAGTCATAAATAACATAATAGACCTATTCAAATTTTCAGAACCGGATTTCAACCCCGATATCAAAAAGTCAACTCCCTGGTCAAACTTCCAAGCTTAAATTTTTATTTTAACCATTTCAAGCCTAATGTAACTACGAACTTCCAAATAATTTTCCGGACACGCTCCTAAGTTCAAAATCACCATACGGAGCTATTGGAATCATCAAAATTCTATTTCGGAGTCATTTACATATAAGTCAATATTCGGTCAACCATTTCAACTTAATTTTTCATCCTTGAGACTAAGTGTTCCAATTCATTCCAAAACCTCACTAGACCCGAACCAATCACCCCGACAAGTCACTTAACAACTGCAAAGCACATATTGAGTAGTAAATGGAGGAACGAGGTTATAATACTCAAAATGACCCACCGAGTCATTACATTCTCCCCCTCTTAAACATACGTTCGTCCTCGAACGTGCCATGAATCTTTCTGAGGACATTAAATTACTGAGTGTATTCTTACACACATACTCGCGAGTGATTCTACGTCCCGCAATCGTCATAGTCCGACAACACCGTCTCAGTTGAGATTATTTCTCATGTTTACACTTATAAGCCTTAAAACCAAATTTCTTACACTTTAATCATTTTTCCACAAGGCCTGATTTTTCACATCAACACACGGTATTAGTCTCAACCGGCTGTAGCAATTCGTGCCTACGCACACATCATACGTATGCCCATAACCACATCTCTAATCATAATAAATGTTTATGATTAATTTCAGCATCATCAATTAACCTCGTTTCAAATTTTCACAACACTGGAAGCAAAACATGAGGCATGAAGACCTCATAATTATTTATCGGACTTAATGAGTCACATTTAATGCCACCTGGGTACTCATCTCGTAGGCTAAAATTCAATAATTACAGCACGAATATGGCTATATATGCACAGAACACATAAAGAATTATCAAATAAGCCTAACATGCATGACTCCCTATTAGTACTATAATATAAATTAAATTTTTACAAGGACGAATTTAAAACACATAAATTTTCATCACAAGGACCTCGTCCTTATATAACTTCCACCGCGTCTTGTAGCCCAGTTTAAATATTTCACATCATATAAAAATGCGAGGATCTCATCCTCAACTCTAAATCATAAGTACTTTGCACACAGTGCCAACTGAAAATTTTCCATTTCTTTTCTTTGTTCTCTTTAATAAATTCCGCGAGACAATTTCACAACACATAATAAACCTTCATACTGGTAGGGCATAAAATTCACAAATTTTAATCACACTACCTCGAGTCTATATCAAAACCCACAGTAGTGAGTAATAGAAAGTCACTTTTGGATGTATGGCCCTCAATAGTGTGAAAAACCAAATGATAGACCCGGGCTATCACTATCAAATCTCTCCACAGGGATAAACACATAAGTGGGTCACAAAATTACGAAGCTTACCCACAAGTGGAGCATCATAGGAGGAGAAATATCCTTTTATACTAAGCTTACCCACAAGTGGAGCATCATTCGATATCCAAAATCGAATCAAATTAAGGAGAAATATCCTTTTATAATAAATCGGGATCTTACCTGTAACGACACCATTTGGTGTAGCGGCCTTAACCAATTCATAGCAATTATATCAACGGCCCGGGCCTCCCCCTCTTGGGATCCCTCTACTCGCCCGAGTACCTCGCTGTGACACATCTGTTCGAAGTCTGGGACAATCTCTCACCATGTGGCTGGTATCTCCACACTCGAAGTAACCTCTATGCTGACGTGGCTGTGGAGACTGTGCGGTATGGGTACTCTAAGACCTATGAGCATCTGAGACACCGTGCGGAGCCTGAAGTGCAAACTGAACTGGCTGACCCCCAAAACCTCTACCATATCTTACCCTGCCTCCAAAATAAGGACCAGCAGGTCTCTTCGATCTGTGAGGCCTCTTAGCTCTCTGTCCTCTCTCTCCTGACCTCACATGTCCTCTCTTTCCTGGCCCTGCATGTTCTCTCTCTCCTGGCCCCACATGTCCTCTAATCGGCGAGCGATCCCTACCACCTGCTGAAATGGAACATTTGACTCCAACTCCCGAGCCATGCTGAACCGGATATCATGTCTGAATCCCTCAATGAACCTACAGACTCGCTCTATAACTGTAGTGACCAAAGTCGGTGCATGCCTGGACAAATTACTGAATCTAATGGCATACTCTGACACTGACATAGTGCCCTAGCGTAACTGCTCAAACTCCGCATCCCATGCGTCCCGAAGGGACTGAGGAACAAACTCTCTCAGGAATATCTCCAAAAACTGAGCCCATAAAAGTGCCGCTCCCTTAAGCTGGAATGTAGTAAAAACAACTCCACTCATCTCCACAATACCCATAGTGCGGAGAATGCGGTGGCACTCCTCTAGAAAACCCTGTGCACCTTCTGAAGCCAAACCACTGAATGTAGGAGGGTCATACTTCTTGAACCTTGCAAGTCTAAGTTATTCTTCCTCAGATGTTGCGGCCCTAACCACGGGCTGAACTGGGACCATAGGTTGAGTCGCCATGACACCTGGAACCTGACCAATGTGGACTCGCTGCTCTGGAGTACGGGCGGCGGGAGTCTGAGTCCCTCCCCCGACCTGTGAAGTAGCTGGTGCAATCGGAATCAATACCGCCCGAGCCAATATAACAAACATGCTCAAGAACTGTGCTAAGGTCTCCTGAAGTCCAGGGGTAACAACAGGCGCCTCTAGTACCTATCCCCCAACCAGAGCTACTGTCGGCTCCTCAACTGTTGCTCTGGTAGGTGCCCTAGCTACAACACATGCTCCTCTTCGGCCTCTGCCTCTGCCTCTAGCAACACCTTCTCCGGGGGCAACGTCCTCAGTAATTGCAACTCGTTTCCTTACCATCTGTGAGAGAATAATAGGATAAAAGCTCAAACTTCAAGACCAATAACTAGGAATGACATAACTGAAACTATCCTAATAGTTTTGTTGACTCTCAAAAATAAGTACAGACATCTCCGTACCGATCCGCAAGACTCTACTAAATTCGCTTATGACTCGTAGCACCTATGAACCTAGAGCTCTGATACCAACTTGTCACGACCCAAATCTCCCTACGTAGGATGTCGTGATGGCACCTAGTCTTAGGGACTAGGTAAGCCTAATGTTTACCGAAATAATAATAATATTAAATAAGGACTGGTAAATGTGAAGTAGAAATCTCTATACAATACTTACAATCCCATAACCCGGTAGTACAAGTCATAAGCTCTAGTTACTAGAAAGCCTACAAATACAATTGTTTGAAGTAGAGATAAAACAGTGTAAGTACAATATCAGAAGGTGACTCCGAAGCATGCGAACGCAACAACAGGTTTACCTTAAGTCTCCACAGCAAGATCCGTATAACTAGCTAGCTATCAACTGACTCCAAATTACCTGGCTCTGTAGAGAAATGTGCAGAAGTGTAGTATGAGTACACCACAGTCGGTACCCAGTAAGTATCAAGACTAACCTCGGTAGAGTAGTGACGAGGTACATTCAAGACAATAACTAGTCTAATAACCTGTGCAATATAATATACAAAAATAATAGAAAACAAATAGCAGTGATAACAACCATAATCAATTAGTGATGTAAATAGCAAGGTAGCAAGAATACCATAATTATTACTCAGACGGATAAGAAACACAAGTATAACCAATTAAACAAGTCCTTCAAATATAAATCTCTTTCAAATAAATATCTTATATCATAATCATAAAAATACGGGTCTCAGCCCCCTTTCACATTCTCACGGCGCTTGTGCCCATATCTCTATCACAACCACACGGACAATTCTCGTGCTAAATATGTCAATACTTAAAATCCATACGATCAATTTATTTTCAATTAAAGTAAGGTTACAAATTTTAAACCAAGTAAAAATTCAACAAAGAAATGAGTTTGTTTTAGAAATAGTTTGAGTGAAGAAAATGATATTTCAAATTAAATAAAGCATCAGATAAGCTATTGATTTGGATGTACAACTTGTTAAATTAAAACATAATAGTAATTTCTTTTATTTAAAACAACTCAATTATCAAGAACAAGTACAAACCAGAAATAAAAATCTTCAAAGTTTCGTACGAAAAAAGCCAAAGCCAACACAATACTATAAGAAATATAAAACACTTAATATTAAGTCAAATAATACATCACAGAAAACACAGAAATTTACATATTACGGAAAAACAAAGTAATCAAAGGCAAGTGCAGCCATAGAGAAATATCAACAAAAGAGCACTCCCGAGGTACCGCCTCGTAGTACCAAATCATAAATAAATTTCAACAAACAACAATGTCCCCCGGCCATCACGAGTCATCACAAATCAATCCCCGACATAGCCCACCTTGTCTCGCCACGTGCACAATAATAAAGTAAATACACGCTTTGTCTCACCTCATGCGCATAACGATATTCCCACCTTGTCTCACCACATGCGCAAACCCCACACACACACACACACACACACATACATATATATATATATATATATATATATATATATATATATATATATATATATATATATATATATATATATATAGCCCGCCTTGTCACGCCGCATGCGCATATATCAATAGTAACAATAGCACGACAGAAACCTCGTGCAAACACCCGAACAAACCTCCCAACAATATCACGTGCCAATATCACAATATCTCATAAATTGCACCTCAAGTGCTCAAATATTACAACTTGCCACAGAAATCAAAAATACATTAATTTCCACAATAAGGAGCCTATGGCTCGACCATAATGTGCACAAAATATTAACAAAATATACGGGAGTGAACAACTCAACAGAATAATATTTCACAATTTAACACTTTACCTCAATATGATTTACAACCTTTACAACTCAATACCAATTTCAGCAATATGAACTGGAAAGTAATTCGTCAAGGAACAATGCCTTCTAAAATCTAAATTTTTAGATAATTATATTAATGTCTCAATTTAAACTTATTTAATTAATTATTTATTGGTGAAAAATCCATAAGGTGATTATTTCCAAGAAATATCAAATCAACAAACACACAGAATTCACATACAAATCCAAGTGGTAATCACGCCAAATTATCATATAAAAACAAGCTCGGCAAACAAGAAATGAGGCATGACACATAAAGGATTTAATAAGTGCCAACAAATTTCTAATTTAATACATAAGGGCGTCTACGAATTTCAACCAATGTAATTTGCACATATAAACCAAGTACGTACTCGTCACCTCGCGTACATGGTTTTTAATTACACAATTTTAACATAAGACTCAATGCCTAAGGGGTATTTCCCCCACTCAAGGTTAGACAAGATACTTACCTCGAACCGTGAAATTATTTACTCCGTTGTGCCTTTGCCTCGCGAATTGGCCTCTGAAATCCTCGTATCTAGTCACAATTTATTTGATCCAGTCAATACAAATTATTAAAATTAATTCCATATGAAAATACTAATTTTCCAATAAAATCCAAAATTTAACTCAAAAATCGTCCGGGGCCCACTTCTCGGAATCCGACAAAAGTTACAAAATATGAAAGCCCATTCAACCACGAGTCCAACCATACTAAAATTACTAAGAGACCGTTTGTCCAAGATGCCAAAAAATACTTATTTTGAAATGTACTTTTTTTCATAAGTGCTTTTTCCAAAAGTACTTTTGAAAAAATAATAGTTTGTGTTTGGCCAATTCATTCAAGAAGTACTTTTTGCAATATTTCATAAACAAATTATGTTTGGCCAATCTTTCTAAAAAGTACTTTTGAATGTCAAATTACCAAAAGGATAGTACCAAGGTCTTATAGTTATTTTAAATTGAAAAATAAACTTAAATATTTATCGTAAGAGATTTTTATTATTTTTATTTTATTTAATTAAAATATAAAACATAAAGTAAACATACATATTAACGATGTAAATCAATATAACATATGTAGTTATACCAAAATATATAATATTATCATGTATAATTACTTATTGTCTTCATCAGTATGAATTAGAAGTCTATTCCGCAAATTATTATATATTGATAATCTACCATGAGATAGTATGCAAAGTCACTCACACATGATAATATTTTTCAATAATTTCATCTCTATTTCTATCACACGACGCCTCCATATTAGTAGATGACTTGCTTGCATTTCTAAAGGAATACCAGAAGGCCCATCTTCTTCCTCAATCTCTGCAGTAATGTCTTCATTAGCATAATAGTTGAATTCATTATCAGTACAAGAATATTATCGGATGAAATTATGTATAGCCATGATAGTTGGAATAAGATGATTCTGAGTGTCAAACTTAAAAGATGACATTGAGCTTAAAATAGAAATAATTTAAATATATAAATAAATTATTATTTTCGTAAAAAAAATAGTTAAGTATTTTAAATTCACATTCAAAAAGAGTAACTAATTATTAATAACACATAATGCATAATTTAATTTTCTTAAAATTTAAATTAAAAAAAATTAATTATTACCTAACCTAGCTAACTTTATCCTAAATTGCCAAGCGACCTATTGTGAGACTGTCATTTGGCTTAATGTGGAGGCTTTTTCTTCTTCTTATTTTAATAATATATAGATATAGATTATGCGATGCAATTATAAATTTATTACATATTTATAGGTAAGTTTCACAAATTAGATTTGCTAACTTTTTTAAAGATTCGGGAATTAATAGCATATAAAAAAAGAAATTATAAATGATTATTTTTAGGAAGAGACTTGATAATCCAATGAAGGATATAGATAATTTACTTTAGTATGAAAAAAGAAGAAGATAATTTGAAAAGTTACAAGACATTACACAAAACAAAATCAAAAAAGAATTTGAAAAGTTACAATATATTCATATATATGATATCACTAATTTTAAAAGAATTGTAGAAACTAGAAACAAAAAAAAAAAAAAAAAAAAAGCTTAAATTAGTAAGGGATAATTTGAAAATTATAAAGTTATGATGAGGATAGTTTTGTCTTCAATAAATTAATTTTCTGCTTCTGCTTCTGCTTCTGCTTCTGCTTTTTGGAAGAAGCTAGAATTTTCTACTTCTTCCCAAAAGCAGAAAAAATGCTTCTACTGCTGGCCAAAAGTACTTCTCTGTCTTGGCCAAATAGCTTAATTTTTTTTTCCCTTCGAGAAGCTTGGCCAAACACGCTCTAAATTCTGACATCAACTCGGCCCTCAAATCTTCAATTTAAACTAAGATGGTTGTCTAAATCTTCCGACTTAAATCAACAATTAAATGTTAAAAAGAACCAAGGATTCGGGTAATTTGACCAAAATTGAGTTAAGAACACTTACCCCAATGTTTTCCTTGAAACATCTCCTGAAAATCGCCTCACCCAAGCTCTTAAAATCCAAAAATCGGTAAAAATGGCCAACCCATGAATTTATATGTTCTGTCCAGAGCTTTTCGCACCTGCGACCAACTTAGCCGTTTCTGCGGTCGTCCTCAACCCATGTCTGGTCGCTTCTGCGACCTCGGCCTCAACCCATGCCTGGTCGCTTCTTCGGACCATCTGCTCGCTTCTGCGACCTCGGCCTCAACACATGCCTGGTCGCTTCTTCGGACCATCTGCTCACTTCTGCGACCTCGGCCTCAACACATCCCTGGTCTCTTTTGCGACCTCGGCCTCAACACACGCCTGGTCGCTTCTTAGGACCATGTTTTCGCTTCTGCGACCTCTGGCTCAACCCATTCCTGGTCGCTTCTTCGGACAATCTGCTCGCTTCTGCGACCTTGGCCTCAACCCATGCCTGGTCGTGACCACGGCCTCGATCCGTTAGCCATCCAAAACTCACCCGAGGCCCGAAACCTCAACTAAATACACTAACAAGTCCTAAAACAACATACGAACTTAGTCGAAAACTCAATTCACATTAAACATTGTTAAACCACAAATCATACCCCAATTAAAGACTAATGAAACTAAGAAATTTCAAACTTCTACATTCGATGCCGAAACCTATCAAATCAAGTCCGATTGACCTCAAATTTTGCACACAAGTCATAAATGATATAACAGACTTATTCAAATTTTCAGAACCGGATTCCAACCATAATATCAAAAAGTCAACTCCTCGGTTAAACTTCCAAGCTTAAATTTTTATTTTAGCCATTTCAAGCATAATTTAACTACGGACTTCCAAATAATTTTTCGGACACGCTCCTAAGTTCAAAATTACCATACAGAGCTATTGGAATCATCAAAATTCTATTCCGAGGTCGTTTACACATAAGTCAACATCCGGTCAATCATTTCAACTTAAGTTTTCATCCTTGAGACTAAGTGTTCCAATTCATTCCTAAACTTCACCCGACCTGAACCAATCACCCTGACAAGTCACATGTCACGACCCAAAAATCACTAGTCGTGATGGCACCTAACTCGACTCGCTAGGTAGGCCAACTAACAGTCAATACAATCCAAATGAAATTGTAGGAAAATAATGAAGAATTATCTGAACTTTTACAAATTAACCCAATAACTGATTGTACGAATCATGAGCTTCTAAGACTTGGAACTTATAAAGCTGATACAAATAATTACACGATCTGTTTGAAAGTTACATAAAGAGATTAAAAAAATCTAAAGATACCAAGGACAGGTGGCAGCTATATCCAGAATGCGCGAACATCTTCAGGGTCAGCTCCCGACATCACCAGCAGCTCCGCTCCAAAAATCTGCACGCAAGGTACAGAAGTGTAGTATGAGTACAACCGACCCCATGTACCCAGTAAGTATTTTGTCTAACCCCGTCGAAGTAGTGACGATGCTTTTTAGTAAAAATATGCTCACTAATAAAATTTGTAATGTAACTAAAAATAGCACTATACTACAGTATAACATGATAGGGTACACAAAACGAAAGTACAAAGCAATAACAGAGTACTAGAAGAGATCATAATTCAACAGTTTCCAATATCTCGACCAACCCTTTCCTTAGAGTGAAACCCAATGAACCACAATAATCACCTTAAAACTTTCATAGTGTGAGAGAAACACTCAAGACATCAAATTCAACGACACGACAATACCCTTCGTGCATTTATCTCATCCTCACCAAATATGCGTAAAACAGTACCAACCAAAGGGCAAAAATACCGATAACAGAAATGACAAAGTAGGAAATATGCAAGTAGTAATAATGAACGAGTATGTACATCAGGACATCAGTAACAGACTAGGCGGAAAGCATAAAGGTAATGACCACAATTAGGAAAATGAATGTAACTTCAACTAACTAGCATAGTGGAGGCATAGAGATAGATATAATAAATAAGAAAGGGGATGCATGATCCTTATAAGTTAACAAGTAGAGACATGAATGACTAACATGGAAGAAGACCTGTACCTAAGTGCAACAAAACAGATATGACATGGACGCAATTATAACACCAGGAAGTAGGCATGATATTTACAAGTTAAGCAAGTAGAAGGCATGGGCAACACAACAACAATTGAGATAGAGAATAAAGACAGAACAGTGACGACAAGTCACATAAGAACCGTAAGTACGACAGTAACAATTCAAGGTAAAGACATGAAGATGTCTGCAAGAAAAGGATATCACAACATAATGCATGTCCTTCGTCCTCACTTGCACGGAAACACCCTTCGTGCCATGAACTCACAATAACACAAAAGCATGATAATATAAATTCAATGGCACGACATCACCCTTAGTGCTTTTACTCACATAACATGGCACATCATCACCCTTCGTGCTTTTACTCACAAATGATATGGCACGGCAACACCCTTCGTACTTTTACTCTCAATAATATGGCAGGACATCACCCTTCGTGCTTTTACTCTCAGATAATATGGCACAACATCACCCTTCGTGCTTTACACTCTCCCTCACATGATAATGTATAAACAATGGCACGACATCACCCTTCGTGCTTTACACTCTTCCTTACCAGGTATATGTATATCAATGACAAACAAGGCAGGAAGCATAAATAATGTCAAGGAGAGTGTTTAAACAAATATTCCAAATGAATCCCATTCACGACTTTCCAATCCAACAATAGTGCAATAAACCCGCAAGAACCTTATTATTCAAGTATCCCGACAAATCTCACAATGATCTACAACACAAGTATAGAATCTAGTATCTCAAGAATATCGGCCGAAGCAATGTATTAATGATTATGCATAGTGATGACCGAATTAGACACATCAATGTGTTCTCAGAATTCCATCAAATTTGATCATGTTATAACAAGAAAAGTCTTAGTTCCTAACATTTAATACTATGATTTTAGTATCTAGGAGTCAAGTAAGGCATGAAACAAGAACGTCACGTGATTTTACAAGACATAATTTATAACATAATTTACCCCCGAGCATGGTTAACCCTGGCACATACATATATGCTCGTCACCTCATATATGTATCACCCATGCATGTAACAAACAAATGTCAAATAGTAGGAAAAATTCCCTCAACAAAGTTAAGCAAGACACTTACCTCAATTCGGCTAACTCAATACTCAATTTAGCTTTTTCCTTTAAAAATACACCTCTGCTCTGCTCAATCTAGCCAAAGACGACTTAAATACATCACACAATGCTAAGGAAAACAATTTCAATTTATAAAGCTGTGATTTTTATACAATTTCTAACAAGTCAACAAAAGTCAAACACCGGGCCCACCCGGTCAAAACCCAGGTTCAAGGGTAGGTCTTGACTACCCATAGCCTCACGAGTCCAAAAACGTGTTTTGTTTTCAAATTCGAGTCCTATTCGACTCTCAAATCCGAAGTTTTAATTTTTTAAAACTTTGACAAAATCCCCAAATTTTTCCCTAGATTTCTCATAAATTTGATGTTAAATCTTATGTAAAATCATGAAATGTAGTTGAGAATTGATTAATGGTACTTACCCAATGATTTGGTATGAAAATACCTTCATAAAATCGCGTCCCATCGAAGTTATGGTTCAAAATATAACAAAATGAGCCAAATCTCGGAAATTCTGAGCATCTAGCAGGTTGCAGATGTCGCATTTGCGACAGGGGGTTCGCAAATGCGAACTGGAGGTTTTCCTGCTAATGTCGCATTTGTGACCAAACGCTTCGCAAATGGGAAAAGGGGGACCATCGCAAATGCGAGGAATTTTTCGCAAAATCGAATTCCTGCCCAGCAGCCCGGGTTCGCAAATGCGAGGCTGCTTCGCAAATGCGTTAGTTGCATTTGCGACCAAAACATCACAAATGCGATGACACCAGTACCAACACTCAAAAATCATGAAAAATCATTCTGAAATCAATTAGAAACTCACCCGAGCCCTCGGGGCTATAAACCAACTATGCATACAAGTCTTAAAACATTATACGAACTTGCTCGTGCGATCAAATCACCAAAAGAACACCTAGAACTACGAATTGAACAACAAAATCAAATGAAATTTTCAAGAAAACTTTAAAACCTCTATTTCAACAACCGGACGTCCGAATCACGTCAAACCAACTTCGAATGGTGCCAAATTTTGCAGACATGTTCCATGTTACGAAACGAACCTACTCGAAGCTTCAAATCACGTATAGCTACCTCGAAACAACGAATCACACCTCAATCGAAATCACGTATAGCTACCTTGGCATTACAGATCTACTCCAACTTCCGGAATCGAAATCAGACTCCGATATCAAAAAGTCCGCTCCCAGTCAAACTTCTCAAAAATCCAACTTTCGCCATTTCAAGACTAATTCGACTACGAACCTCCAAATTACAATATGGATGCGCTTCTAAGTCCAAAATCACCCAACGGAGCTAACGGAACTGACGGAACCCCATTGCGAGGCCTCAAACTACTGAGCGAAGTGCAGATGCTCAAAATGACCAATCAGGTCATTACATCCTCCCACCACTTAAACACACGTTCGTCCTCGAATGTGCCAGGGGTCGTCCCAAAGCTATCAAACCACGGTGTAACCTTACTATGCATATACCTGGGGGTAATCCCACGTCACCCTGCTCCATATAGGCCTGCTAACGCAATATAACTAGAGATCCTTACTTCAACCTTGGTCCTTAAACCTTAGAATTCAATCTCTAACATCCAGAATTTATTAAAAAACCCGAATCTCACATCTACACACTGTATAAACCTGAACAAGTTGTATTAGGTCATAAACATAACCCCAAGATGAAATCACACGGTACATCCCATCACTCAGACACTCACAACAGGAACTACTGACCACCATTACTGCCCAAAAACAAATCTGGTACTGGTAGAAAACCTCATATCGATTAGAGCCTCGTTAAAAACCTTCATACCCTGCCGATGATGAAATAAACACGCATAACCTCTTAACTACTCATCTGATCAATAAGCCAAAAAACTCACTCGTCCAACCAGGGTCGTTGCCCAAATCCTCAGCAGTATTTAGTATTATTCTTCCAAACCTTCCTCATACCAATACAATAGTGCCATTCTCAAGTCTAGAAACCTCATCTCAGCCAATACAAGCAGCCCCACCGACAAGTATCAACAATAATCATATGGAGCCCTATACAACACGGTCCCGAACACCAACAAGTAATAATTCAGACATGACAGATAATAGTAAGAAGCTAAATAAGAAGACTACTAAACAAGATAAGCAGGAAGGGAAATTTTAGCATTTTCCTATGAACTATTTTCAACAAGGTGGAAGCAAAACTTCACAAAGTAAGCATCAGATGTTACATTTCATCACAGTACCGTTGCGGAGTGCAACCCGATCCTATCATATCAATCCACATAGGGTACCCATCGAGCCATAATACTCGGGCTCACTGATCATATGTGCATCAATATCAAACACAATAGAGTGCACAAAATATAACTGTGGGAAATATTATTAGGAACACACAATACTGGAAGGACAAGCACAGCTATGGTGCAATAAGCAAATCAACATCACGAAGGCCATCTCGCCTATAGCGCCATGAGGCCTAAATTGAATTACAATATGCATGCGAAGAACCATGTAACCCTCACAAACCGTCATAGCATAAAAGAGGAACACGTAACACGGACCAAGGCGCAAATAGAATTTATTCCGCCCGACGATATACCTGTGGTAACAGCTATGCAGGAGCAAGCAAATCTGATCCGGTACAGAATACACATCCTCATTGGGCCTACCAATGGGCCCCCAAATCAACTCCGATCATCCCCGAATGGACAAATAGCCCTCCAAATGTCCACAAGGACATAACCATAACACATACTATCATCTGGCTAGCTTTGGACATATTTCACAGTCCACAACCACGAAACAATCTGCTTCTGAGAACTCCCAGTCTCCAAATCCATAGAACACACGAATCACCCTACCTGATCCCAACTTCACCGCCCAAATGTCTAACACATCTCTCGCATACGATCATCCCACGAGGAATACTTTTATAATTCTTTCATGCCATATAACAAAATCTGAATCTCAGCAGTCGACTAACCAAGCGAGCATCGCAATATCAATGATGCATCCATAAGTCAAAACATAATGTGCCCTCTGAAATGCACACCCTTCTCAGGCAATACCAAGTAGTAATAGCATCCATTTAGACATCTGAAATCGTCCGTGCTGTCTAAGAATTCATGACCTTCCCTTCAAAACTGAACCGTGACCCTGCACATGCAAAACTCAATCCCGATCGGTTAGAAACCTTCTATTTGATCTCATCTAGGAGGAAATCCCAATACGCAACATGTCCCTCACACCAGTAGGAAATATTCACCTCGAATCGTGATAGAAATCATTAAGAACCACATAACCAAGCCATCAGAACCGAATCCCTCCCACTCAACCAAGCCACACAGTTGCCGAAAACCCATGAGCATTGCCACGAAACACTTGTGGAGACTCACCATATCGTAAGTACCCAAAGAACCGATCATATCATTACCGTGTTGATCCAAGTTACTATCAAACTGCCATGTTTCCTATGAGTTCCTTCCAAATTACCCTAAAGTTGATACCCCTTCCTTGCGAGAACACCATGATCCTTACCCCAAGTCGTTGTATTCCCTCTTAGCACCCCAAAGTACCACAACCAAGGCACCCACTCTGATGAGACCTTTTGTGAGTCTAAGGCCGTTTCCTCCACCACTTAGTCTTCCTGTTAATGAAATGCATAATCCATAATGATATAGAAATACCGCGAGCCTCGATACCATCCAATGTAAATCTTAAACTCTAGCCACAACTGCTATGCCACCACTTAATCTTCTTGAGTCTGAACTCATCAATAAGGCATGAGAATCAAATCCGTTCCATAATTAAACAACATGGAAAACCTTCCAACACACTCATAACTCGGGAATACACAACACATCGAGACAGAAATCAAGCACCCATCAGTCCTTTTTACACCTCAAGCAGACTCTTCTCGTCGCCTTCAAATCATCTGAACATAGACCGCAGTCACATCCTACTCATCATTTAGTCATCCAACCACTCGCCGACTATAAGTTCTACTCATAGGAACACTACCGAACGTATAAGTCCAAAAGCACATGCACACACAACCAAAATTCCCGTGCTCAAGCCGCAGTCAAAACCCGGCCTCAAGTCCTCCAGGCTGACCCATCATCAACACACAGAAATGACATCTCACCCCTCATCCATGGAATCACAAGCCATTGATACTCAGCCGATACCGAGCACTCACATGTAGGAAAATAATGAAGAATTATCTGAACTTTTACAAATAACCCAAGAACTGGTAGTACGAATCATGAGCTTCTAAGACTTGGAACTTACAAAAATGATACAAATAATTACACGATCTGTTTGAAAGTTACATAAATAGATTAACAAAATCTAAAGCTACCAAGGACAAGTGGCAGCTATATCCGGAATGCACGAACATCTTCATGGTCAGCTCCCGACATCACCAGCAGCTGCGCTCCAAAAATCTGCACGCAAGGTGTAAAAGTGTAGTATGAGTACAACCGACCCCATGTACCCAGTAAGTATTTTGTCTAACCCCGTCGAAGTTGTAAAGAGGCTTTTTAGTAAAAAGATGCTCACTAATAAAATTTGTAATGTAACTAACAATAGCACTACACTACAGTATAACATGATAGAGTACACGAAACAAATGTACAAAGCAATAACAGAGTACTAGAAGAGATCACAATTCAAACAGTTTCCAATATCTTGACCAACCCTTTCCTTAGAGTGAAACCCAATGAACCACAATAATCACCTCAAAATTTTCATAGTGTGAGAGAAACACTCAAGACATCGAATTCAACGGCACGACAACACCCTTCGTGGATTTATCTCATCCTCACCAAATATGCGTAAAACAGTACCAACCGAAGGGCAGAAATACCGATAACAGAAATGACAAAGTAGGAAATACACATGTAGTAATAATTAACGAGTATGTACATCAGGACATTAGTAACAGACTAGGCGGAAAGCATAAAGGTAATGAACACAATTAGGAAAAGGAATGTAACTTCAACTAACTAGCATAATGGAGGCATGAAGATAGATATAATGAATAAGAAAGGGGACGCATGATCCTTATAAGTTAACAGGTAGAGACATGAATGACTAACATGGAAGAAGACATGTACCTAAGCGCAACAAGACAGATATGACATGGACGTAATTATAACAGCAGGAAGTAGGCATGATATTTACAAGTTAAACAAGTAGAAGGCATGGGCAACACAACAACAATTGAGATAGAGAATAAGGACAAAACAATAATGACAAGTCACATATGAACCATAAGTACGACAGTAACAATTCAAGGTAAATACATGAATATGTTTGCAAGAAACGGATATCACAACATAATGCATGTCCCTCATCCTCACTTGCACGGAAACACCCTTCGTGCCATGAACTCGCAATAACACAAAAGCATGATAATATAAATGTAATGGCACGACATCACCCTTCGTACTTTTACTCACATAACATGGCACGACATCACCCTTCGTGCTTTTACTCACAAATGATATGGCACGGCATCACCCTTCGTGCTTTTACTCTCAATAATATGACACCACATCACCCTTCATGCTTTTACTCTCAGATAATATGGCACGACATCACCCTTCGTGCTTTACACTCTCCCTCACATGATAATGTATAAACAATGGTACAACATCACCCTTCGTGCTTTACACTCTTCCTTAGCAGTTATATGTATATCAATGACAAACAAGACAAGAAGCATAAATAACGTTAAGGAGAGTGTTTAAATGAATATTCCAAATGAATCCCATTCACGACTTTCCAAGCCAATAATAGTGCAATAAACCTGCAAGAACCTTATTATTCAAGTATCCCGACAAATCTCACAATGATCTATAGCACAAGTATAGTTGAGAATTGATTAAAGATGCTTACCCAATGATTTGGTATGAAAATCCCTTCATAAAATTGCCTCCTATCGAAGCTAGGATTCAAAATATAACAAAATGAGCCAAATCTCGAAAATTCTCAGCATTTAGCAGGTTGCAGATGTCGCATTTGCGACAGGGGGTTCATAAATGCGACCCCCACAAATGCGAACAATATATCGCAAATGCGAGCTGGAGGTTTTCCTGCTAATGCGAGGAATTTTTTGCAAAAGCGAATTCCTGCTCAGCAGCTCGGGTTCGCAAATGCGAGGCTGCTTCGCAAATGCGATAGTCGCATTTTCAACCAAAACATAGCAAATGCGATGACACTAGTACCAGCACTCAAAAATCATGAAAAATCATTCTGAAACCAATTCGAAACTCACCCGAGCCCTCGGGGCTCTAAACCAACTATGCACACAAGTCTAAAAATATTTTACAAACTTGCTCGCACGATCAAATCGCCAAAATAACACCTAGAACTACGAATTGAACACCAAAATCAAATGAAAGTTTCAAGAAAACTTGAAAACCTCTATTTCAACAACCATATGTTTGAATTACGTCAAACCAACTTCGAATGGCGCCAAATTTTGCAGACAAGTTCCATGTGATAAAACAAACCTACTCGAAACTTCAAATCACGTATAGCAACGTCGAAACAGTGAATCGCACCTCCATTAAAAATCAATGAACCTTGAAACTTCAAATTCTACAACCGATGCCGAAACCTATCAAATCACATCCAATTGACCTCGAATTTTGCACACAAGTCACACTTGGCATTACGGACCTACCAACTTTCGGAATTGAAATTCGACCCCGATATAAGAAAGTCCACTACCGCTCAAACTTTTCAAAAATCCAACTTTTCCATTTGAAGACTAATTCGACTACGGACCTCCAAATTACAACCTGGACACGCTTCTAAGTCCTAAATCACCCAACGGAGCTAACAGAACCCCATTCTGAGGCCTCAAACTACCGAGCAAAGTGCAGATGCTCAAAACAACCAGTCGGGTTGTTACATCACATAACAATTGCAAAGTACATATTGAGCAGTAAATGGGAGAACGAGGCTGTAATACTCAAAACGACCGGTCGAGTCGTTACGAACAATGAGTCTGGAGGTCTCACAAAATAAAAGTGCATAAAAAATGAAAGTACATAAAGCCTAATATCAAAGTCATGTGTAAAACACTCCTTTGATAGTACAAAAAGAACTAAGAACTATGATCCTTGAAAAGGCCTATTTGCACATGACTCACAAAATATTCTTGAATATTTGTCTCTCATTGCTTTTGATTGTGGGCATTTGTACTTGTTATCTTGAGGATTAGGCAGGTCCACATGATCTCTTTGAAAGAAATATAATCCTAACAAGGATTGCTTTGTAAGCCGATTGCACGCTAAACCTTCCAAAATGCAAGTCCAGGTCAAGACAATAATGGTATTGTTGTGGCTTTGGCTCTTTGTTACACGTTCATGCCTGCTTCTTCTTATTGTGATCCTGCTGTTGATAGCTTCCTCATATGTGGTAGATGTCCATTGTAGCTGGTAGCTCCTCTAAATATTGCTAAAATGATCCGCATAAAGCTGAGAAATCCCCTAGGTAATCATATTTGATCCGGGCAGTAGAAACTATTTACGCATGTAGCTGATCATTGTGACTTGATGTGCTCTACTGGTATTACCTTGTGTGATCCTCGGGGAGTGGTAGATGCAAAGGATTTTGCATTTTATAGTATAATCTTCCCCGTTTCCATCATCCTTGATATGTATGTGGATCCAAATGTTAAGGCTAATGTGCAACCTTCTTTTTCCCTTATTGAGTGTGCTTTTGGGCTGGCCTAAATAGTGGTTGCACCTATAGGTAATGAGTATCAAAGGTACTAATACCACCCTAATAGATTTGGCCAAAACATAGAGCCAAACCCCCTCCGAAGTGCCTGCAAAATCAGAAAACATGTTAGAGAAAAAATCCTTCCTTCTCTCCTCCCTAAGGATTTGAGTTGGAAGTGTAATGTGATCTCCCTCCCCTGTAGTTTGTCTCATTCTTCCATCATACATTCTCCTCCTCTTCTTAGCTACAAGATACTCCCCCTACTCTTCATCTTATCTTCCAACTCCATCATCAATTAGCATTTGGCTTGGCAATTCTTACCCTTATGTAGGGTATTTGGAGCTTGTCACTATTCAATATCCTTCTCCCTTGTGTGTCCAGTTCCCAAAAGGAATGCACCTGTACCACGTGCTGCTGACCCAGTGTCAAATTAGCTAAATGATCTGGTAACTTGTTACATTCCCTCAATACGTGAAATATCTGAAAATCACCCTTAGACAGTAGTATTTTGATTTCATCTATTTGATTAGCAATGCTCCAAGGTGGTTCCCAAACTTTATCTAGCACTCTTTTCATAAGTAAAGAATCAGTTTCAATTATTCAAGGAGGAAATTGCATTTGAGTTATGTAACTTAGAGCCTCCAGAATGGCCCGTGCCTCAGCTACATTATTAGTTGCACCCTCAACTACATATGCCTGTGCATAGTTAATATCTCATATTCCATCCCTTATACAGAAGCCATATGATGCTCCTCCATTGACATCTCTACATGCCCCATCAGTATTGCATTTTATCCACCCCACAGGAGGTAATTCCCACAACACCTTAGTATACCTCTATTTAGGAATATGTTGTGACAGCTTCTCATGCAAGTCTGGCCAGTTTGCAGTAACACCCTTAAAGCCTGGTCTTCTCACCTTTAGCAGAATTTGGATTGAGGTTAAGGCTGGCAAGCGGGCCGGTCCAGGCCCTGGACCGGCTTGGGACCGCGGGCCAAACGGCTAAACGGGCCAGGACCGTTTGGTCCGGTATTAGCGGGCCTGCTCCGGTCGCGTGGGCCGGTCCTATGATTTGAGTCCGTCAGGTCCGGTACGGGACCGGCCCGATCCCTTAGCGGGCTAAACGGTCCAAACGACTATTTTTTTTTAAAAAAAAATAGCTGTTGGGCTGTCAAAAATAGCCGTTGGCTATTTATGAAATATCCATTTAAAATAGTCATTTAACCCCTCAACTTTGTTTTAATCCCAAACTTTTTATAATTACACTTTTTCCCTATTTTTAACTATAAATACCCCATCATTATTTTATTTTTTCTTACAAAATCATCAATCTATCACAATCTCTCTCTAATTTACTTCTATAATTGCTACTATTGCTTACTTTATTGTTACAATTTGTGAAACAATTATGAAGTTGGTGAATTGAAGTCTTCAACGATAATCAATTTCCAACAAGTTGTTCGTCAATTCGGTAAACTCGTTCCAACTCTTAAGTTTTAATATTATAATTTTGTTTATTTTATTTACTTTGCTTGATTAATTAAGATGGCTTATTCCTTAAAAAATATGTTTAGTAAAAATAAGGGAAAATCGAAGAGTGGTGAATCTAGTGGCCAATATGTTCCTCCTCCACTTCCCCCGGCTCCCCGACCCAAACATGTTACCCATCCTACACCTCCTATTCTTGATAGCGATAATAGTTTATTATAATTTACCAAGAGTAAATTTTGCCATAATATTGCACCCGGTGAACAATTAAACCATGAATATATGAATGCTCTTTATGGTAATCCAACTATTGATGAAAATGATGATGAAAAAATAGATTTTGATGAAATGCAACTGGATGACGATACACCCACTAGTCCTGCTCCTGAAGTTAACCCAACTAATAATAATCTAGATGATCCCCCGTCTGACCCTCCCATTAGTGCCCCTACTTTTTCTAGACAACCTTCTAAACGGGCAGAAACATCTCTTGTTTGGTAATTTTTACTCAACTAAGAGAAAATAATAGGGCTAATTGTAAAACTTGTGGCAAAGACTTAGTTTTTCAATATGTTTTCAATATGTTGGAAGTCGGGAGGGGACGGGAAGTTTGACTAGACACATATTGCTACACCCTCAAGATAAAGCTAGATATTTTCATATGAAAGCTTTGGCTGAGGGGACAAGTGCACCTAGTCAGGCTGACCTTAGTACCGGGTCAAATCAATTTCAACCGGGAATTAACACTGTTACCGGTGGTATTTTATATTATAATCCAAAAAAAGACTGAGAAGAATTGACAAAAATAGTTACTGTTATGTGCTTACCCTATAGTTTTTCTTCTAACCCCCACTTTGTGCATTATATTATAAAAGTTTATAATCCTACTTATAAAGGTTTTCCTCGCACAACTGTAAAGAGTGATATTTATAAATATAAACATGAATATGAACAATATTTGCGCTATTTATTTACTCATATAAATTGTCGTCTTGCTATTACAACTGATATTGGTAGAAGTGGTAATGACTGTGATTACCTTACTGTTACCAGTCATTGGATTGATGAGCATTGGATAATGCAAAAGCGTATTATTGCTTATAGAATAATTAATTCATGTCACGCAGGGCTGTTTATTTCTAGCATGATTGCGGATATTTGTAGATATTTTTGCATTAGTGATAAAATAATGTCAGTTTCAATGGATAATGCTACTAGTAATACAAATGTTGTAGCCTTGCTTACCACTACACTAAGTCCTGCATTTAGTAACATTTTTCATGTTAGATGTATTTGTCATATTTACCATTTAATTGTGGGTGATGGTATGCGAATTTTAAATGTTGAAATTGAAAAGGTTAAAATGGCTCTTAATTGGCTTTTTTATTCAAACCGTAGAAGTAGACTTAGAGAATATTTTAAAAGATGCGATGAATTTGGCCTAAGAGAAAGAAAGGTTCCTAAACCTTGTCCAACTAGATGGAATTACATGTATGAAAGTTTAGTTGTTGCATATGAATATAGAAACCCCATAAACTCAACGTTTAATGCTCATGTAAGTGATGATGATGAGCACCTTACAAATGCGGATTGGGCTAATGTTAAAATGCTTGTAGATTTTTTAGAAAAATTCCATATTGCTACAAATGAATTTTCTAGGCAATATTATCCTACTATTTCTAACTGTTTAGTTTATATTGCAGAACTTGCAAATTTGTTTGATCATTTTTCAGAGGGTGGGGAAATTTATCAACTTGCTATTGATTCCATGAGAAAAAAGTTTAAAAAATATTTTTTCCCTATTCCCCCTATTTATGGTATTGCTGCATTGTTAAATCCTACTATGAAATTAGGAGGTCCTCAATTTTGGTATAAAACTGTTTATAATGGTTTAGCACTTGAAGATGAGGAGTTGTCTAAACTTCCGAATGCAATAGCCTCAATTAAAATAAATGTTCAAACTATTTATAATGCTTATCAAGTTGCATTAGATCATGCTAGACCAAATGTTCCAACTCCTTCTTCTTCTAGTTCTCAATCATCTAAAAGAACTGCGGGAGTAAGAGCACTTAGTGTTTGGGCAGGGTTCAGGGGTTCTCAAGGTTCTAGTACTAGTAATTTTTCACAACTAAATGAGCTTGAAGTTTATTTGTCATAGGGAATTGAGGAAGTGAATCCCGACAGCTCCTTTAATATTTTGGAATGGTGGAAGGATAAAGAAAAACACTTTCCGATTCTTCCAAGGATGGCCCGAGATATTTTAACTATTCAAGCTTCAACAGTGACATCAGAGAGCGCTTTCAGTCAAGCAAGACTTTAACTCGGTGATTATAGAGTGTCTATAAGGGAGAGCTTGAAAAAATCAGTACTTTTCAGAGATTGGATCCGTTCGGAAAGAAGAAATTTTGGACTTGCTGAATCACAACCAGAGGTAGACGAAGCTTACGAAGAAATGCTAGCTGAACTTGAGGAGGATGATGCTTCGCCTGAAAGCGGTGATGACCAAGCTTCATTTCCGCCACCACCAACGAAAATTCCTCCGGACCTTGAAGGATTTATGAAATTTGTAAGAGATACCATGTAAATTAATATGTAACTTGTATTTTGGCACATCTTGATTAGTTTCTTTTTCTTCTCAATGGTGGTATTAGCACCTTGTTGTGCTCATTCCATAGGGGGAAGGAAGACTAAGAAAGATATTGCCATGATTTTTAATGCTATAATAAAAATATAACGCATTGATTTAAATATCTCTTTACAATATTTTTGTCTTTTTATATATCTTAAGCTATACATATAGTATAATATAGTATAGTATAGTATAGTATAGTGTGTGTGTATATATATATATATTTATATAAGCTTATATTTATACTATACTATAGTCTATACTATATATATATCTCATAAGATATATAAGCTATATTCGATATACATATATATATATATATATATACTATACTATATATACATCTTAAGATATACTAAGTATACTAGATATACTATATATATATATATATATATATATATATATATAGTATAGTATAGTAGATATACATGTATATATAGTATATCTTAAGATGTATAATATCGAATATGGCTTATATACTATGTATATATAGTATAGTATAGTATATATATATATATATATATATATATAACTTAAGATATATAAGCTATATTCGATATACTATATATATATCTTAAGATATACTATATATACTATACTATACTATATATACATCTTAAGATATACTATATATACATAGTATACTAGATATACTAGATATATATATATAGTATAGTATAGTAGATATACATGTATATATAGTATATCTTAAGATGTATATATAGTATATAAATCGAATATAGCTTATATATAGTAAGATGTATATATATTATAGTATAGTATAGTATAGTATATAAGCTATATATATATATATATATATATATATATATATATATATATATATATATATATATATATATGTATATCGAATATATCGAATATAGCTTATATATCTTAAGTTGTATATATATAGTATATA
The DNA here is from genome assembly GCF_000390325.3 of Nicotiana tomentosiformis. NCBI lineage: Eukaryota > Viridiplantae > Streptophyta > Magnoliopsida > Solanales > Solanaceae > Nicotiana > Nicotiana tomentosiformis. The sequence continues at coordinate 21,608,068 of NC_090819.1, forward strand.
CTATACTATAATATATATACATCTTACTATATATATTATATATATCTTAAGATGTATACTATCGAATATGACTTATATACTATGTATATATAGTATAGTGTGTGTATATATAAGATGTATATATAAAGTATAGTGTGTGTATATATATATATCTTAAGATGTATATATAGTATATCTTAAGATGTATACTATCGAATATGACTTATATACTATGTATATATAGTATAGTGTGTGTGTGTGTGTGTGTGTGTATATATATATATATATATATATATATATCTTAAGATGTATATATATACACTATAATATACTATATAAATACTATAATATATATACATAGTTTATAAGTCATATTTGATAGTATACATCTTAAGATATACTATATATACATCTTACTATATATATATATATATATATATATATATAGCTTATATATCTTAAGATGTATATATATCTTAAGATCTACTATACTATACTATATATATATAGTATATCTTAAGATGTATATATAGTATATTTTAAGATGTATACTATGTATATATAATATAGTATATATATATTTTAAGATGTATATATAGTATATAAATAGAATATAGCTTATATATCTTTATTACTATTTTTTTTCTCTAACTTCTATAAAATAAAATTAAAAATAGAAAGTTTATGTTAGGCCGGTTTAGGCCCGTTTAGGCCCGGGACCGGCCCACTTAACCCGGGACCGTTAGTTCGTGGTCCCGGTCCCGAGCCGGTTCCAGCAATAAGCCCGCGAAGCCCGGAACCATTTAGGACCGGACCGCATAGGACCGGCCCACTTAGGACCGGGTCCGCGAAGCCCACTTAGGACCGGGCCCGGCCCACTTTTCACCCTTAATTGAGGTTGAGATTTGAAAGATCAATCTATTTATAGACACATTCTTCCCATGCTTTCCAGAATTTCTCTTCTTCCACAAATGCCAAACGATCAAACTTGGCATAACTTGATATATTTCCTTCAAGATTGTATTAACAAGTTTGCTCCACCATGAATTTATCACTTGCACAAGTTTCTTCTCATATGTTCTAATCCCTGCAGGTGCACCATAATAATTCCAAACATATCTTACAGCTGGTGATGTTAGAAACACATGAGGCAGTGTCTCTTGTTTAGGATTCCTATAGCACCAACACCTTGATCTTATGAAATATCCCAGCATTAGAAACCAGTCATCCAATGGTAAATTTGCCTTCCACAGTCTCCATAAGAAGAAACTTATCTTGAAAGGGAGTCCCTTTACCCAAAAGAATTTGTATAGCTTGCTTTCTTCTTTTCTTTTCCTTATATATTGCCAAGCAGACTTCACTGTAAAATGTCCCTTTGTTTCCAGCTTCCACCAAGGCTTATCTTTCATTGAAAGATCTCAAGGTGATGTGATTGTCTCCAGAATATGGTCAGCTAGCTCATCAGGCAGTAATTCCCTTAGTAGCACTTCATTCCACGCCCCATTTTCAACCACTTCATCAACATGCTTTATAGATTCATCACATCAATGATCTGGACCTGAAGCATGGTAAAGAGCTCCAAGTCCAGTCCAATTGTCATACCAGAAATAGGAGTTGCCATTCTTCAATTGCCACACTTGATGTTATACCTCATCTCTCATTTACAATATTTTTCTCCATGCATGAGATCCTTTTCTCCAAGGTACTAACACCTCATTGATCTTCTTGTAATACTTATTTCTCATAAATGTAGACCACAATGAGTCTTTTGTTCTATAGTTCCACCAAATCTTGGTAAACAAAGCCTTATACTCATCATGTAAGGATCTGAAATCCTTACCTCCCTCACTTTTAGGAAGACATAAGTTGTCCCATGAAGCCCAATGTCTTGCCCTTCCATTGCCTAAATTGCTCCAGTAAAACCTAGCAAACATCTTGTGCAATTGGTTGATCATATATGCTGGTGGATTTACAGTTGACAAGAGATAAATTGGCATACTCTCCAACACATGTGAGATGAGAACTGCTCTACCACCAATTGATAGTAACTTACCCTTCCATGATGATAACCTCTCATGTACTTTGAAGATGATATTCTTATAAAATTCTTTCCCCATCCTGTTATAGAATATAGGACAGCCCAAGTATGTAAATGGGAATGAGTGTCTTTGGAATTCAGTAATCAAGTGGACAGTGCTTACTTCATCTGCTTGATCTCCTTCATGAATATAAAAGGAAGACTTTTCTTTGTTAATCTTCTGACCTGAAGCTGCCTCATATTCCTCTAACACATTCATGATAAGCTGCACTACCCCATAGTGAGAGGAACAGAAGATAATAGTATCATCAGCGTTGGAAAGGTAATTAATGTTTTGACTCCACTTTGGCATACCAAAGCCTATGAAATCTGGGTTGTCAAATAATGCATCTAAAGCTCTCCAAGCACTTCAGCTGCTAGAAAAAATAATGTAGGAGAAAGTGGATCCCCTTATTTAACACCTCTAGATGATTTGAAAAAAATATTGGCTTGCCCATTAAGAAGCACTGAGTACTAGTTGTTGGAGACTAGTCTAAATATCATATCAATGAAAATCTCACCAAATCCCATCTGCCTCAATACCTTTGTCAAGAATAGCCATGAGACTCTATCATAAGCTTTTGCCATGTCCAATTTGATTACTACATTAGAAGGCTTCCATCTCAATATATTGTCTTTGATGATCTCTTGAGTTAACAAGATATTCTCCACAATGCTTCTTCCTTTGACAAAACCTGCCTGATTAGAAGAAATTAAAGAAGGCAGAAGCTCAATTAACCTATCATTGATCACTCTAGATATGATCTTGTTGGAGAAATTGCTCAAACTGATTGGCCTCATGTCTGAAAATGTAGCAACATTCTTCTTCTTTAGAAGCAACACAAAGTTTGTGTGAGTGATGAATTTTGGTAGTTCTGCACCACAAAAGAAGGCTATAACCATATTAAGCACATCATCACATACAACCTCCTAGCTAGCTTGATAAAACTGGTCAGTGAATCCATCTAGACCACTTGCACTATCCCCATTCAATCCAAAAGTTGTTGCCTTAATCTCCTCCATGGTTGGTTCTTCCCACAACTTTGCATTCTGATCCTGAGACACCATCCTAAGAACATGCTGAATAATATCAAAGTTAGTAGGAATTCTTACTTCTATGAACTGAGCCTGGAAAAACTCTACTGACTCCCTTGCCATATCTTCTTGTTATTCCAGCCAATTATCATTTTTGTCCAAAATTCTGGACACCTGCAACCCTTTCCTCTTGCCTCTCACATGAGCATGAAAGAACTTAGTGTTCCTATCACCATCCTTAAACCACTGCATTCCAGCCTTTTGTCTCCAAAATTCTTCTTCAACATGGTAATACCTTGTAAGGTCAGCTTCTACTTTGTGCAACTTAGCTCTATTTTGAGATGTTAGATTCAATTCAAACTCAATCTCGTGTACCTTAATAACATCCTCCAATGCTGCAATTTGTTAGAAAATATATCTAAATGTCTCCTTGCTCCAAGCTGCCACTGTAGTCTTCACCTTTTTCAGCTTACTTTGGAATAAAATGAATGGGTTCCCCATGGAATCAGCTACCCAATTCTCCTTCACCACTTTCAGAAAAGATTTATGCTTGGTCCAGAAATTTAAACACTTAATTGGTTTCTTAACTTGGACAGTGTCAATGTTGCAAGACAACAGGAGAGGAGCATGGTCAGAACCATACTTGATCAAGTGTTCAACCTAAAATACTGGGAATAAATCTAAGAACTGTTGATTTGCAAAGAACCTATAAAGCCTCTTAAAGATGCAACCAATGTCAGACCTCCCATTCCACCAAGTATACAGGCTCCCTTTGAAGCCAAGATTATATAATGCACATGTGTCCACATAATGTGCAAAGTCTTCAACTTCACTCAGGTACATAGGCCAGCCCCCATATTTCTCTTCCTCAGATAGAATCACATTGAAATCTCCTCCAACAAGCCAATGAGCTTCCATATATGAGGCTAAGTGATACATTGAATCCCATAGTTCAATTCTTTCAATAGCATCACATTTGGCATAAACTAGTTTCACATATAACTCTTTATTCAGATTCCTATGAAATAGCTTCAATGTAATTTGTTGTTCCATATTCATCACAATGTCAACATCAATAAATTCATCAACGAATGCCCATATCTTTCCGTTCACATTAGCATAAGCAGAATAAATCCCCAGCTTCCTTTTATACACCTCCAGCTTATTGATGTCTTGCCAAAGTTACATCAATCCTATCAAGTAAGAATTGTACTTTCTATGTAGGTTAAGAAATCTATTGAAAGCTTTTTATGTGTTTATAAACCTCACATTCCAAACCAGAGCATTATCCATAAGATTATTTGGAATTAGAGATCACACTCCTCTTTGGTTGCACCCTTAAAGGTATACTGTCTTTGATGTCTTTCTTTTGTCTCCTTGTAGGTTTACCAGCTGATTTCTTCTTGTCCACACTCTTGGGAGATATATCACCATCTCTTTCTTCTTGTTTAAAGTTAGCAGTTATAGATTCCTCCTCTATGTCTTCCCCCAAGTCTTCCTCTTCATCTTGTTCATCATCAACCTCCTTTAGGTCTAAAGGATTTGGTTCATGATTTTTGAATATCATTCCCAACTCCTTATGACTCCTATTATTGATTAGGATTCCTTTAGCCAAAATGCCACTTGTAACACTGAAAGTTTTCCCAGCTAAGAGCCCAGGATCATCAAAAACTGGAGCAGCTATTTGCACAACATTGTTGCTTTGCCCAAATTCCATTTGACTTGCCATAGGAGCAATAGCCATTTGATCATTAGCCCTATTTGTAGCCTCCTTCAATACCCCATAATTCAGTTCCTTATCCCTCATAGCCTCATGTATTGCCTTGAATTGCAGAGAATACACATCACCCAAGCTAGGGTTTCCTGTAGAATGACACCCATAAATTACTGTTCCATTGCCTTTAGGCATGTTAATTACAGTTGTTTGAGTTGGTAACCTTACAATATCAACTATTAGGTCAATATGAGCATTCCCAACTTGTTGATCAGCTGAAAACTCTACCGGATCACTTTCCTCCTTAGCCAAAAACTGGACAGTACCCCTAGGGATTACTGTTCTATTGGCTCCTTTCTTAGCTTAAGCTTTACCAACTGATCCACCTATGTAAGTAACCTCCTTATGTGTGCCTTGTCCTGCTCCAAGCATTAGATTAGCTATTGGTTTACTAGCCCCTTTCCCAAACTCAACCCTAGTTTTTGACATTCTAGGATTTACTGTAGCGATAAAGCTCACATCTGCTATCACTTCTTCAAACTTGTTGTGTCTTTCTTTCTTACTTCTAGTACTAAATATTGTGGTATTGTCTTCCATAATCTCAACCTCATCACTCCAAAGCTGTCTTTCAGAGCTGACCTTTACGCTTGCCCCATTCTCCTTGGAATCTCCATAAGTTTGTGATGGAATTTCATGGCATGAATGATTAACAACATTCATCTCCCTTAACTCCTCCTTACTCATGCCAAATCTCCTATGTACCCAATCAATTGTAGATTCCTTTTTATTAGACTCCTAAATCCCAATAACAGTAGGATTAGGAGCTACCTTTTCCATAATTTGCACTTCATTATTTTCCGGAGAAGTTTTCCCAATAGAACTAGGATTTGCCTTCTTTGCCTCATTCTTCTCCTTATTTAACACCTTTTCCACAGCTTCCTTTTTTATTTGCTTTTGTATCTCGATTTCACCTTTTTCTAACAAAGCAAATTGATTGCTTATTTTTACTGGATCATTCTTCTCTTCTTTTCCAGTACCAGCAACATTACTAGTTGCCCCCTTTCCTGTTGACTCCCTGTGATCATATGTTGGCTCAGTAGACACAACCTCCTCATTATCGATTATGTATACTCTACTATCTCGTTGATATTTATTCTTTCTCCTTTGCATCCATTCATTCTTGGTAACACTTGGTGCAGGTTTGCCCCTCACTTTTTCACTTGCCAATACCTTTGTTGAAGCAGCTGCAGTCCCAATCACCTCACCTTGCATCACAACAGCCTTCTCCTTATTCTGATCCTCACCCTCTTCTTTGAACTTCTTATGTAGCTCTGGATGAATAATCCAACATTCCTTTTCATTATGCCCTTGCTTCTTACACGTCTTACAGTACTTAGGCATATAATCATATTTGATTTTAATCCATTTCGATTCCTTAGGGCCAGTTTCATCTTCTTCTTCTATAATTTTTATCCTTTGAGGAAATATAGCTAATAAGTTTACTTCAACTTTGACCTTAGCACAGCTAGGTATTGTACCATTTTGAGTGGCCAAATCAATATGAAGAGACCTGCCTACATCATTAGCTAACGAGAACACAAAGTCCTTACCAAAAAAGTTAGGAGGGAGATCCAAAAATGATATCCATGGAATAGCAATATGTGTTTTCTCATCTGGCTTCCACCATGAACTCCACTTGGTGCATCTCATCTGCCATAAATCTCCTTATGCTTTCAAATAAAATGCCGGCTTGGACAATAGATGAATGTAATCCTCCGTAAGAGATAGTTTAATAAGAACATGTGTGTCTTCAATCAACCCAATCGAACATGGACCTTTAATCTCACACTGAATAGGAATAACATTCCTTAGTTCATGAATTATAGGTTTTTCATAAGAAAATTTTCCCAACACTGCCAGTTGTAATCCTTGTTGCGCGATAGACTGTTTTACTTCACTCTTCTTCCATCGAACAAGAGGCTCGCCATGTAAATACTCCACAGGTTTGAGTTGCACGTTAGGGTTCTGCATGGAGGCATTTAATGCTTGTGGTTTTAGTAGATTTACATACTGTTGGATTGAACTAGGGTTTATAGATGTTTTGGGGGGTTGTATAGAGTTGAGAGACGACTGACCAACCTCAGAAAAGGCTGGCCAGTGGCCTGAGCAGCCATGAAAGCTAGGGTTTAGACGTTCAGCGTAGGGTTTTTCATGAGAGAGAAGAGATCGGTTTGTTTCATTATCTGTTTGAAATAGTGTGTAGTCCAATCCAGATTTTAATTCCGCATAAAATATTGGTTACTTTTTAATGATTTTACAAATATTGGATATTTTTCGATTACTTATCCGAAAACTAGCTAGCCCCATGCTATTTTCACTTTATTTTGATATGGGGTAAACGAAGGATAGTTTACCCAAATTCGATAGATCATGGGCAATTTTGGCCTTTTTCGATTTTGTTTCAAATGACCGGTTAGTTTTTAAAGTAGTTTTATGCAAAAAAAACTAAGTACAGGGACATTATTTTTGTTGAATAGGTTGACAGAGAGCATTTTTATACCAACTCCAATATATTAGGAACAATTTTGACCTTTTTCCTTTTAACTTTTCCATTATACACGGGGGGGGGGGGGTGAGACTAGAGGGCGGACAATTGAACCCCATAAATAAGCTGAAAACTCCTGTAGCCAATTAATTATTTTTTAAAAGAAAAATGCAAACCTTGTCCCTGAAAAATATTTAAGACATATAGGATTCAATGTCTGGGAATAAAAAGGAAAAAGAAGTATGCATTTTCAAATTTGAAGTAAGAAAGAATAAGAAAAATAACAAGCATTGGCTAGAAAAAATAAAGCGTTGCCAAAAAAGAGAAACCAAGAGATTTTTTTTTTTTTTAAGAGAAAAAACTTGCTTCTTTATGTTGTTTGTTTTAGTTTTCTTAGGGGACCAAAGCTCAAGTTCTACGATGAATCTATGGAGCACAATCATTATCCTTCACAGCATAGACACCCAAAGTATAGAAAACTTAAGGTCTCCTCCTCCTCCTCCTCCTCCTCCTTTGTAAAAATAAAAATGACGGTGAATTTATATGGTGTTTGTGAACATGTTTTAAGGTAGTTTATGGTACTTTACAGTGGTGAGCTGCTGTGACACTTTATTTTTTACTACTGCTTAGGGTTTCTTCTTCTTCCTCTTCTTTTTAGTTGCAAAATAGATTTGTTAGATTTATTGTCGCTTTGACAAATTGATTATTGGGGTTTATTCTTGATGATATTTTGAGGGTATGTTTCAAATTTGAGTTCATTTGGAGTAGATTTAGGTGTTAAATCGTGTATTAGATTATTGAAATTCGAAAAATAAATTTCTGTTTCTGAGCAATTTGCACTTCAGACATATTTTTCCTTAAGTGCATGAAAACATTGGTTGCACTTCAGACCTATCTGACTTTAAGTGCATCTGAAGTGCAATTTTTTCACTTCAGACATATTTGGCGTTAAGTGCATAAAAACATTGGTTCCACTTCAGACCTATTTGGCCTTAAGTGCATCTAAGTGCAATTATTTTACTTCGGACCTATTTGGCCTTAATTATAAGTACATGAAAATATTTGTTGCACTTCAGACTTAATTGGCCTTAAGTACATTGCACTTCAGACTAATTTATTTTTTAAATTTCATACTAATAAGACTAAAGTTGATTGTAAAGTAGGTAAGCTTGCAAAGTTTTATGCAAAGTGGGTATAATGTCAATTGTGATATCAGATAATCATTATACATATATACAGACCAGAAAATACTTAAAATGGTATATTTTAATTAGCAACAATTAATTATATAAAAGCTACTATAATGGAATAATTTTATTTTATATATATATATATATATATATATATATATATATATGCAATATACCAAAATTATTCCGCAATATATGCAATATACCAAAATTATTCCGCAAAAGAATTATTCCATTATAGTACCTTTTCTATAATTAATTATTGCTAATTACAATATACCAGAATTATATTTTTTAGGTATTTTTTGGGTCTGTATATATGTATGATGATTATCTGGTATCACAATTATACATATGCTTAGCTTTTTATATAATTAAATATTGCTAACTAAATTAATATACTAAAACTATTCGAGATATTCATTAACTGTAAGTTTAGGTTTTCGAACTTCTTCAATAATAGCATCTATAATTTTACCAGTAAACAAAAAGGAAAAAGTATCAAGGAAAGATGACAACATAGGACAATAACTTAGGACATAAGTCGTTAGGAATTCTTTTTTAACGTGATTATCGGCCTAACTTTTTTGTTTCTGTTAAGGAATTGCGTTACTTAGTTGCCATTTTTTTAAATTACTTACTGCTATTATGATTTTGTTAAATTTTCTTAAATATTGTCTATTTATATTTTTTGCTCTTGAAGTTTACACCAGTATTGATAGACAACTTGAAAAGTTGAGTAGATATTCTATTGAAATAGTGTGATGACCCAAAATGTCATCTTTAAATTTAATAATTAATTTTGTGTTCTAAGGCCTCAAAAAGTACTATTTATCATTCCTCGACTTGCGTGCGCAGTTCATAAAATTTTTCAGGTGAAAAATGGATTAAATGTGAATTAGAGCTTTAAAACTCAATTGAGTTGACTTTAATCAATATTTTGAGCAAACAGATTCGGATTAGTGTTTTGACAGTTCCGGTAGGTCCGTATCATGATTTGGGACTTAGGCATATGCCCGGAATCAAATTCCGAGGTCCCTAGCCCGAGATATAGAATTTTGATGAAAAATTAAAAGTTTAAGTTCAAATAGTGATCGGATGTCAAATTATGTGCAAACGACCCAGGAATAGAATTTTGATGATTCCAACAGCTCCGTATGATAATTTTGGACTTAGGAGCGTGATCAGAATTTTATTTGGAAATTCGTAGTGGAATTAGGCTTGAAATGCCAAAAGTTAATTTTTTGGGAAGTTTGACCGGGGTATTGACTTTTTGATATCGAGGTCCGAATCTGATTCAAGAAATTGAAATAGGTCTTTTATGTCATTTATGACTTATGTGCAAAATTTGAAGTCATTCCGAATTGATTTGATGTGTTTCGGCACAAGATATAGAATTTGAAAGTTCAAAGTTCATAGATTTTGATTGGAGGTGCGATTCATCATTTTGATATTGTTTGATGTGGTTTGAATCCTCGACTAAGTTCGTATGATATTTTGGAATATGTTGGAATAATTGGTTAACGTCCCAAGAGTCTCGGGTGGATTTCGGAAGGTAAACGGAATGGATTTCGGATAAAGAGTGCTGGAACAGATATTTCTGGTACGTGGAGCCAAATTTGGAAGCTTATATCTCACATTTCATAAGGAATCCGAAAGTTTGCAAAACATAAAAGTTGTAGTCGTTTGATTCTAGTTTCCAGAAAGTTAAACCATTCATAATTTAGACATTTGTACAGAAAGTTATGACGGATTGAATGAAGGCTGGTAGAGCGGTTTCGCCAGAAATTTCTGATGCATGGAGCCGAATTTGGAAGTTTATATCTCACAATTTATAAGGATTCGAAAACTTTTCAAAACATAAAAGTTGTAGTCGTTTGATTCTAGTTTCCAGAAAGTTAAACCATTCATCATTTAGATATTTGTACATAAAGTTATGATCGATTGAAAGAAGACTGGTAGAGCAGTTTCTGGTAGACTTTTAGTGACGGAAAATTGACTTTTAGTGACGGAAAATGGACTTTTAGTGACGGATGGGCAGAAACTTAAGGACCAAAAATGGTCATTTCCTTCATTTCGTTTTGGATTTTTGGAGCACGATTCTTGGGCGATTTTTAGGCGATTTTCACGGGAAAATATTGGGGTAAGTGTTCCTTATCCTATATTGTTTATATTTCATGATTCCATACTCATTTACATCATGAATCCGTGAATTTATGGAAGAAAAATCAAGATTTTTGCAAAATCATCCAAAAATAAAAATTTAAGATTTGGAGGTCCAGTTGTTATCGGAATTTGATAAAATTGGTATGGATGAACTCGTAATTGAATGGGTTGTCGGATTTTTTAAGTTTCGCTGGATTCCGATATGTGGGCCACACGGGCAAATTTTGAGCTAATTTCGGATTTTATTGAAAAATATAATATTTTCTTATGAAATTGATTACTATAATTTTTGTTGACTGTATCGAATTAATTATGACTAGATACGAGTCGATCGGAGTCGGAAAAATCGAGGAAAAGGCATAATACTTGGTTAAATTAGAGCAAGTCGAGGTAAGTGACTTGTCTAACCTTGTGTGGGGAAAATTCCCCTAGGATTGATAATTGTAATGTGTGAAAAGTCGTGTACACAAGGTGACGAGTGTGTACATGGGCTAAATGTGAAAGATTATATTTTAAATTATGTAGATCACTGTTGCGCATTAATTAAATTATTTTATTTTGTTATATTCTTCATTATTGATTTAATGTTTATATTTTTTTAAATTTGCTTGACATTTTGCTGCTAATTATTTTATTTGTTTAGCTGGAACTTGGTTTCTTTTATTCTGTGCATTATTTAAAGGTTAATTTTTTTTAAATTAAATATTAATATGAAGTATTTGACATTTTTAAACTTGATATTAAAGCAACGTATTAAAGATTTTGAAATATTATTTTCCTGAATTATTTACTCCTGAATATTTTTGTACTCATTGTGATGGAGCAGTGAGCTCTTTATTGTGAAAAAATATTATTGTTGAATTATTTTGACATGAGCCGTGAGCTCTTTATTGTGAAAAAATATTATTGTTGAATTATTTTGACATGAGCCGTGAGCTCTTTATTGTGGAAAAATATTATTGATAATTTATTTTGGCATGAGCTGTGAGCTCTTTATTGTGAAAAAATATTGTTGTTGAATTATTTTGTCAAGTTAAATTATTTGAGCATTTGAGGTGCAAATTGTGATATATTATGATATTGATACGCATGCGGTGGTATAAGGTCTAGGTATTGAAATGCATGCGGTGAGATAAGGGTGGCTTGATACGCGTGGCTAGTAGGGGGAACTACTAGAAGTCACTCGGTGTGATAAGGATGGCTAAAACGCGGGATGTTATTTCGGAAAAAATATTATCTTTCAAATAAATTATGAAGGCTCCCGCTGTGAGATAAGGAAATGAGATATTGTGAATTTGTTTATGATTTGGGCTTACGAGGCGGTACCTCGGGAGTGCCCTTGTTGATATTGATTTATGGCCGCAGTTGCCTTTGATTATTGTTGTGATTTTCTTAAAGTTGAAAAAAATTCTGTTTTGTTTCCACGAGGTATTTATTTGTCATTATTTGATGTAATTAAATGTGACATACTACTTGATTCATTTCCATTGTCATTTTATCTTATAATATTGTTTAAATATTTTACCATGCCATTATTTATTCTCCAATAGGGCCTGACCTGACCTTGTCACTACTCTACCGAGGTTAGGCTTGGCACTTACTGGGTACCGCTGTGGTATACTCATACTACGCTTCTGCACATCTTTTTGTACAAATCCAGGTACATCTTATCAGACCACACATCAGTAAACTAGCTGTACGAGGAGACTTCGAGGTATATCTGCTAGCGTCCGCAGACTCCGGAGTCCCCTTCTATCTTACTATGTTGTCTTCCTTATTTGCTTTAGACTCTGATGTATAGAGACATAGAGAATAAATTCTTAGAAACTTGTGACTTATTTCTACCGGGTTTTGGGAGTTGAAATTGTTTGAATTATAGTTTATTTATTTCAGATATTTATTATTATTCTGCATTGATAGGCTTACCTAGTCTTAGAGACTAGGTGCCAGCACGACATCCTACAGAGGGAATTTGGGATCGTGACAAGTTGGTATCAGAGCTCTAGGTTCATAGGTGTCATGAGTCACAAGCAGGTTTAGTAGAGTCTTGTGGATCGGTACAAAGACGTCTGTACTTATCTTCGAGAGGCTATGGAACTGTTAGGAAATATTCACTTCTTTGACTCCTTATCGCGCGACATTTATTTAGCTTGAAACATATATCTTATATTCCTTTGTATCCACTCGTGTATGACATTGCGCACTCGGTATCAGTTGTACGTCGATGGTTCGTGATGCCGCAGATGGACTATGAGGGAGCCAGAGATGCTCAAACATTGCCTCAATGTGTGGTTCCGACTGAAGATGCGGGCGTATTGAGAGATCGCCTAGTGAATCATGTGGGGGTGCAACGGACGTTGGCGTCTGGTTGATTTATACAAGTTGTGAAGGTTATTATTGTGGATCATCGGACATTATGACCTATGACTTCGCGCCGAGTGGGGGGAGTCCACTACCAATGGGTGGATTGCGGGGTCATGTATTATATCATTTTTTGCCTGAAATGTATATATGTGGTACTGAAAGGTTCCCTAAAATTTACACATGTTTAAGACCTAAGATTTTGTAAAGGATAAGGTTGGGACTTGCGGTATGTTCGCCTCCTCAATAATCCTATACTTCAATAGCAAAGGAGTTATAGAAACAACTCTAAATTTGTAGAAGGTCTACTCAGCATGGACATCATTGTTGCGGATTTTGGGGTGCTTCGGAGGAAGCACACTTGTTGACGAGAGTCTGGACTCTGTGGTTCGTGACAAGATTTGTCTGTATGGAGCTCTACTTTTGTGATCATTGTGTATAAATAGGGGTAAGGGTTACCCCAAAGAAGAATCAAAGAGTATGTTAAGAAATTGGTCAGCTCAACAGTGTTGAGTCAGCATAACAAAAGAAGAAATTTGCCTTGGGAGAGATAATTCTCTACCAGTGTTCGTGGCAAGCCTATGAAGAGGGTAGACCAGCCAATGCAACACCGCCCACTTGGCTCAGTTCTCAAAAACGCTTTTGAAAGAGTTTGTTTCCCGGACTCTCCGTAATGCATGGCGCATAAGGTTTGAACGGTTGCGTCATGTCACCATTGACGGTGTCAAAATATGCCATCAAGTTCAATAAGTTAGCCCGTCATACTCCTAATTTTCTTCCTACAGGTAGAGGGCGAGTCCACAGACACATTAAAGGACTCAATTATGATCGTAAAATTTTGTACGACTCGGGAGCTACAAACCGATACTTCATATCTGCTAGTTGTACAAATTACAAAGATATTAGAATGTATTCGGGGTGAGGAAAAAGGAAACTAAGGAGACCAAGACGTCTCGAGGTTCAGGAGGATTCGATGGATTCTACTCTGCAAGTATAAATCATTATTGTCACGCCCCAAACCTGAAGAGGCGTGGCCGGCACCCGGTACCATACTCGACCCAAGTGTACCACTCTGTAACTGTAAACTCTAGAGGGGTAACCCTCAACCTAGGCCGATGAGGCCATATTCTGAATCATCTGAAAACATCGTCTCTCTCATCTGAGGGGTAAACATACCCATAAACTCATATATATTTAAATATATATATATATATCTATATATAAATGTGCAGGCTGACGAGGCCGCCATGAATATCTACTGATATACAAACTATACAGGACTTGTCTACAAGCCTCTAGAGCTAGTTAAACTGTATCATGGTCGGGACAGGGCCTCGACCTACCCATCAAACTTGTATATATAAAACAGACTCCAAGGTCTAGACCTAGTAACTCCGAGGAAGTGGAACTTACCAACCAAGCTGATATTTAGCTCTGTCTACTGGGAAGGTCTATCCAGCTGTCTATCAGGACCTGCAGGCATGAAATGCAGCGTCTCTAGCAAAGGAACGTCAGTACAAATAATATACTGAGTATGTAAGGCAACAAAATAACTGAAAGCTGAAACTGAACTGATGATATAATAATGGAATGTAACTGGGAGTCAAAAATAATCTGAAGATATGCTTACCTGCTAATACTGACTCAACTCTCTCCATATAGTATGTAAAATAGTTGTCCGGCCCTATAAGGCTCCGTATGTGTAACTGCCCTGCCATAGTAGGCTCGCTCATAGGCGCTCGGCCATACTAGGCTCTGTATCTCGACCATTCTGGGCTCGCTCATAGGCGCTCGACCACAGTAGGCTCGGTATATAACTTACCATCTGATCAGAGGTTGCCCAATAGGGGCCTGCCCACCGATTATAGCTCGAGGGTGGTAAAACTACTGTAACACTGTATATATATATATATATATATATATATATATATATATATATATATATATATATATATATATATATATATATACTCTCTACTCTCTTGGCTGAAATAAGACAATACTAAACTGAATATGAAGTCCTGATAAGGGAGAATACTGTAACTTCTGAGACTAGGATAATGTGAATAAATTCAGGAATACAAACTCCTCTTTATGCTTCATTATCAAACTCATGTAGTTACGAGATCATGCAAAAATAAAGAAAGGTTTAGCCTTAACATACCTTATCACAATCTTTTTAATCACCAACTTGAACTTGCCTCTTCTCACCTTAATCTACAACAATGATAATTATACTATCATTAAGTTACGAAAGGTACAACTAACGCACAACGAACGACAAGCTTATTTTGTATTAAAACGGACAGCATCTCCTCTATAATCCTTACTTCCTCCAAATTCAAGATAACACCAACAACACCAAAAACAACAATAACAACATATATATATTATTTTCCAACCTTATGTACACCACAAAATACTACAAAACAGCCCAACACACCCCAATCTCTTCATACACAAAACGACCACCGTAGTAGTGTCAATAACCCGAAAATGTTACGACGAATGACCAGACCAACATCCTGCGTTTATGTGGTGTTTATCCACACCCTTTCTCCTCCAAAACTCCACAAAAATAGTAGTAAAACACGCAGCCCAACAGCACCACAAAACAGTCCACAAAACAGTCCGCTACAAGTGAATAACTCGAACTCATGACTTCCGATCACCGTCCCGTGAATTCTTACAAATAAAGAATGACTTACTATGCATCTACAGAAGAAACAAATGGATGAAAGAGAGCATTAAACTTACCTTATTTGTTGGATAACTCGGCTCCTATCTTGGTTCTTCAAACTCTAGGCTTTACCTCCGATTAGAACTTGAAAGGGAGAGAAAATCAATTGGGGTTTGTGGGAAATTTTTTGCAGAGATTAAGTCTGGTTATTTTTCCCTATTATCAGCCTAATATATTAAGGAGATAGGCCTTTAAAAAGGCCTCTATGAACGACCCGAATTGGCCCATTTATGGATGACCCGAACAGGCCCAGTTTTGGATTCTCGTTTAAGCAAGTAGGTGACAGTCTGTGCAGTCTCGGAAAACTGCCCATATCTCTCTACTCCGATATCGTATCGACAAACAATTTAATGTGTTAGAAAAAAGACTCATAGATCTTTCATTTTATGGGTGGAACACCCCATAACTCTACGTATATTAGGAGAAAATGGAATTTACATTTGACCTAAAGTTTCAGTAAAACTTATGAACGTAACTTGTGATGACTTTCATCGACTTTTGTTCCACCACTCGCTTGACTTCAAAATATAACATACGAATATCATACGACTAATATAACTCATAACATAACCTCCTTATCAATTTAAATACCTTGGTCTCACTCCAAAAGTACATGTTATAATATTCCCAATTTGTCGACTTTCGACGAAACATTATTGTTTTTCAATTCCTTTAGCTTCTGAACCTTCCAATCATCTTTGTACTTGTTATTCATGATCTTCAATATTTGTAACCTCTGAGGTAATATGATTAACTTACTTTGTAAACTTTTCAAATATGATTTCATTTCTGAGCTTACATCAATTGACTTATGATGTACTTGTACGTACGAACACATGGGTTGTTACATCATTCCCCCCTTTGGAACATTCGTCCTCGAATGTTGACTGGTGCACTTATCAGTCTCATAACCTATATCTCTCATAAATACTTTATTGATGCCCTTTCCATCTAGGCAACTGTTCTATGAATAAATCCATAGGCCAGGGCATTCCCCCCTTTAGGCCTCTTTCTGACATCACAACTTTTGGTCTGAATCCTTCTAACCTCATAATTATTGCGACATTCTGTCATGCAGCCTGTACGACTTTGTCCTTGTATGTGCGCCTTTGCAACTCTTTTGTTCCTTTTCCTCCAGCTTTTAGCCAATCTCTAGGCCTCACTTTGGGAACATATATAGAACTATGACAAGTTATTCCTCCCGGTGCATATAGGTGTAGTGAAGTTCTTTGCTCGGTACTTTGTCAAACTTACGACTGTTGCGATATCTTGTTTCGTAGCCTTCTAAATATATCCTTATGGCTTTGCTACATCTAGGTAGGTTATACTACACCATCACACTTACTTCGTTTTATTATTATCGAGGTTTGCTACCCAACTCCAGGTTACTCTCTCGCTGCTTATCCTATATGTATAAATCTAAGTCCTTTAGTTCTTCCTCATTACTGTTCATCTTAAGAATGATGGCCTAATATCACCTCATACTTTGGAACTTTTATCTGCCTATTATTGATTCACCTTAATGTTGATCTATAATCTACCACTGATAAATTGAAACCTCTTATGTAATACATTGTCCTTAGGGATCACGTCTCATCAGAGAACATCTGAAGTTATTTGCTCGATCCACCTAGGGGCAATGCTATACTTCAATAACCGTATTTCATCGCATCCTAACATGATTCATCTTATGAGGGGTATTCTAATCTCATGCAATTCATGAAATCCATTTTTTTGAATCATTAACCAATCAATGGCCTTAACGTCATCCTCTTATCTATCACAATTACACCCTTATTTTACTACCAGGGCAACATTTCATCTCTTCAAATTGCTCATAGTCTTAGACTCCTCTGAGTTCATTCAGGCTATACTGAGTTTTTTTTATAACTTACGGAAACCATCAGCTCTCTTGTTTTGATGGGCTTAATTCTGAGGCCTTACCTATTCTCGTCAGCTTCTCAATCACCTCTGCTTATCCTTACTCATGTCCGCCTAAAACCCTGTTGCTCTACCATACTTTATCTTGCGACCTACACATATTTATTTATATTACTCACAACCTTCCTTTAACTTTCTAGCACCATACATTTCATTATGTTATTCTGGAACTTCAAGCGAGACATCAAACCGTCTCTAACTCTTCTTTAATCTCTTAACTAGACCTCTCGGTACTTGGAAACTATAGGATAGAAGATATGCCACTGACAACACCACTATCATTTGTAGATACTGAATCACGGTGCTTTTAGCCCTCTATCTGATGTATAGACTATTCACAACCTCCTACACTTGTGCATCTCGTACATTCTTAACCTTTACCTTACTTAGATTTTAATCTCGCATTGTATCTTCTGTCTCTTTCATAACCTCTCTTCCACATAGGTAGAATTCACATCCACAACTTGAAGCTCTACTATAAACTTGCACCTCTAGTGCGTACACAATCCGGTGGGAGCTTCATACTTACCCCTTATGAGACTGGTACTTTTTTTAATCTGGCTTTATTGTAAAGCCATTATAGAATATGGCCATTGTACTATCTTTCTTGTACCTCTAATCTTAATAGTGATTTTGCAATGTTCAGAATCATGATTTCTATAATTATATTGGTCTAATAATTAGACTCCTGATTCACTTACCTGATGTAACTCGTTAGTTTCCTCTTCTCTCCTAGCCTTTAAGTAGGCTTAAGCTATCTTCCGATCTGCTGCTCAGGGTATTATTACTTTCTCCTTTGGTGGACGCCATGGAACATCCATAATATAATCTTCTAACAATTCAAGCCTTTGTCTGTGAGGTGGACTCAATTCTTTCTTTTAACTCTATATCGGCGTCTCCTATAGTTGTAGGAATGTCAACATATATGCTGCATGGATAATACTATGAAATGTTAAGTGCGGTCATAACATAACTAACTTTGGGTCATTGATTTAATAATTCCTTCCGTGCCTTCTCAGTTTTCTTTAAAAGTGCGCAATTACTTCTCCTGGTCGTTCTGCCACTTATTGCATGAATACTTGGCTTATCCTAGTGCCCACACCTATTGGAATTTCGTGCAACTCATATGATCTCAAATATTACTTTTGATTTTTTACTTCTCGTTCATTAGCCACGATAGGTGCCACTTTCTTATGGAGTGTATACAATATTGTAGTGAGAATGTTGTTACAAGATCATTTCTTCTTTAGGTCATTATGCTTATGTTGAAGCCTTCTTCCTTATTTCCTCAGCTAGTCTTTCGTTGTAGCACTTAGGGAAGATCCTCTGACTCTTGTAAAGCTAGGAGCTTTTTACATCGTATACCCGACGAAAATTTTGATGTACTGCCTCGCCAATAATTATCCTTAGTTACTTATCTTTGCGCTCTTATGCTCGTAGGGTTACTTCTGCACTCAAATTTTTATTATCTCCTCAGTGGCACTCTCTCTTTTATTTCCATAACACTTATACAGTACCTTTTACTGCCCAACTCCTATCAGAATATTCCTCAAGGATTACGATGTCGTATCTACGAGACCGAATTTTCTATGCTAGGTTTCACTTCGTTTATCTTGCATAATCTACTGATTTATCTGAGACCTCTTGTCTAGCCATGACTAGGCTCTTCCTGAATTCCTAAATGAACTACTAACTACTCATCAGTCCATGGTCATATTTACCTTCTGGGTAACCACTCTTGGGTTATGTCTTCTACCTTAACTTAACTTTTGCACTGGCTCCTAATGTATCAAGTGTTCATTCGCTCTTATTTATCAATAACATCTAGTGTGGGAACCCTTACTGCCTCCCCTCAGTGTCGTGCTTGCATAATGTTCTGGACTCGTATCATGTCTGTAGGATCTGAATAAATGTAATATCATTCCTCTTACCATTTACTGCATTCTTCCTTTACTATTCCATAGTTACCTGAACCACTTAACTCTGACTTAATACCATATTACACCATCTTCCCCCTTTAGGGGAGTATTAACATGTAATGCTATGAAAACTTACTTATAAATATTTTACCTCTTCATCTTCGACGTCTTTTCACGTCTTTATTGACTCTTACTTGCCTAGCAGTAACCCTTATGTAACAAGGATAATTGAATATCTTACACACGACAGTATAAGATACCTAGTGTAACTGGAACACTTAGTCCCTTAAGATTAACTTTGCTCAAAGTTTTTGCTTTAGGGAAGCGTCTTCCTGAGTTACCTTTAAAGGTTATTCTTCTGTTGTCTATTGTATTATTGCCGGAATGCGATCTTTGAAATTCTCTTGATGTCGACTATCATCATCTCATTCGATCCCTAATTGATGTTCAGTTTATCTTGTTCACTAGCCCATGCTGATTTCTATTACTCTGGGGGTTTAAATTTTTTTTTTTGTTTTGGTAATCACGTTGGACGCACCAACTTATTTCTCGAAATGAGGATATGACTTTTGGCCTATACTCTTTTATTGTCTCAAGATCTGCCACCTCTTTTTTTTTCCTTCACTTGACTATAGACTATGTCATCATATCATATTTTGATTTACTGTTATCACCCATTTATCACATCTTACTCATAATACCTCATTTACTCTCTTCTTATTCTCCTGCTAATACTGTTGTTTATCGCATTATTCTGAAAACTTCAACAAAACATTGTTTCACTTTTAGCTCCCCTGGCTCAATCCACCATTTTGGGTTACTCTAACCCAAGCTGGATCTTGATATCCCATCTTTCTCTTAAACAATATATGTTAGCTCCCATAGGGCATAACTGAGATGGGTGTGGCCAATTGTACATACCTCTATTTCTGTTGAAGGTAACTTAGAATCCTTTTATTTCTCTGCCTGACGTTGAAATTCGGACAGTCTTCATTAACTAGGTACCTCGTACCCTTCTTCACCTTGCTTCTGTTACCTATTGAAACTTATACTTTTACCTTCTGATACTCCCATGGCCTGCTATTCACGGGGTATGTTAGATATTCCCGTCTTAGGGTAAATGGGAAATTCGCACATATGGTAAGCACGATCTAATAGGGTCCCAAATAGGGCCACGTAGTCAAGAATTCTCTCTCTACTAATGCTTTTACATGCTGTTGTATTAGCTATTTAGCTAGCTATAATTTTTCTAATTGAAAGCATTGTTATTTCATTAGCAAACATAAGCTTTGGCTCGAACTCTTATGACTCAGCTCTATAGGATGATTTGGATTTGTATGAAGGGTAACAGACTCCTAAATGCCTTGTGGCCTCCTGCTTATGAGTGTGGTGCATAACACACCCATAAACAAGACTCTACTAGACACGGCTTGTAGACTCCCTAGGATAAAACTGCTCTGATACCAAGTTTGTCATGCCCCAAACCTGAAGAGGCATGGCCGGCACCCGGTACCATACTCGACCCAAGCATATCACTCTGTAACTGTGAACTCTAGAGGGGTTACCCTCAACCTAGGCCGATGAGGCCATATTCTGAATCATCTGAAAACATCGTCTCTCTCATCTGAGGGGTAAACATACCCAAAAACTCATATATATTTAAATATATATATCTATATATAAATGTGTAGGCTGACGAGTCCACCATGAATATCTACTGATATACAAACTATACAGGACTTGTCTACAAGCCTCTAGAGCTAGTTGAACTGTATCATGATCGGGACAGGGCCTCGACCTACCCATCAAACCTGTATATATAAAACAGACTCCAAGGTCTAGACCTGGTAACTCCGGGGAAGTAGAACTTACCAACCAAGCTGATATTTAGCTCTGTCTACTAGGAAGGTCTATCCAGCTGTCTATCAGGACCTGCAGGCATGAAATGCAGCGTCTCCAGCAAAGGGACGTCAGTACAAATAATGTACTGAGTATGTAAGGCAACAAAATAACTGAAAGCTGAAACTGAACCGATGATATAATAACGGAATGTAACTGGGAGTCAAAAATAATCTTAAGATATGCTTACCTGCTAATACTGACTCAACTCTCTCCATATAGTATGTAAAATAGTTGTCTGGCCCTATAAGGCTTGGTATGTGTAACTGCCCTGCCGTAGTAAGCTCGCTCATAGGCGCTCGGCCATACTAGGCTCTGTATCTCGGCCATTCTGGGCTCGCTCATAGGCGCTCGGCCACAATAGTCTCAGTATATAACTTACCATCTGATCAGAGGTTGCCCAATAGGGGCCTGCCCACCGATTATAGCTCGATGGTGGTAAAACTTCTGTAACACTATATATATATATATATATATATATATATATATATATATATATATATACTCTACTTCTCTTGGCAGAAATAAAACAATACTAAACTGAATATGAAGTCCCGATAAGGGAGAATACTGTAACTTCTGAGACTAGGATAATGTGAATAAATTCAGGAATACAAACTTCTCTTTTTGCTTCGTTATCAAACTCATGTAGTTACGAGATCATGCCAAAATGAAGAAAGGTTTAGCCTTAACATACCTTATCACAATCTTTTCAATCATCAACTTGAACTCGCCTCTTCTCACCTTAATCTACAACAACGATAATTATACTATCATTAAGTTGCGAAAGGTACAACTAACGCACAACGAACGACAAGCTTATTTTGTATTAAAATGGACAACATCTCCCCTATAATCCTTACTTCCTCCAAATTCAAGATAATACCAGCAACACCAAAAATAACAATAACAACATATATATATATATATATATATATATTATTTTCCAACCTTATCTACACCACACAATACTACAAAACAGCCCAACACACCTCAATCTCTTCATACACAAAACGACCACCGTAGTAGTGTCAAAAACCCGAAAATGTTATGACGAATGACCAGACTAACATCCTGCATTTATGTGGTGTTTCTCCACACCCTTCCTCCTCCAAAACTCCACAAAAATAGTAGTAAAATACGCAGCCCAACAACACCACAAAACAGTCCACAAAACAGTCCGCTACAAGTGAATAACTCAAACTCACGGCTTTCGATCACCGTCCCGTGAGTTCTTACAAATAAAGAACGATTTACTATGCATCTACATCAGAAACAAATGGATGAAAGAGAGTAGTAAACTTACCTTATTTGTTGGATAACTCGGCTCCTATCTTGGTTCTTCAAACTCTAGGCTTTACCTCCAATTAGAACTTGAAAGGGAGAGAAAATCAATTGGGGTTTGTGAAAAATATTTGGGAGGATTTTTGCAGAGATTAAGTCTGGTTATTTTTTCCTATTATCAGCCTAATATATGAAGAGAATAGGCCTTTAAAAAGGCCTCTTTGAATGACCTGAATTGGCCTATTTATGGACGACCCGAACAGACCCAGTTTTGGATTCTCGTTTAAGCAAGTAGGTGACAGTCTGCGCAGTCTCGGACAAATGCCCATATCTCTCTACTCCGATATCGTATTGATAAACGGTTTAATGCGTTGGAAAATATATTCATAGATATTTCATTTGATGGGTGGAACACCCCATAACTCTACGTATATTGGGAGAAAATGGCATTTACATTTGACCCAAAGTTTCAGTAAAACTTATGAATATAACTTGTGATGACTTTCATCGACTTTTGTTCCACAACTCGCTTGACCTGACCTCGTCACTACTCTACCGAGGTTAGGCTTGGCACTTACTGAGTACCGCTGTGGTGTACTCATACTACGCTTCTGCATATATTTTTGTGCAGATCCAGGTACATCTTATCAGACCACACATCAGTAAACTAGCTGTACGAGGAGACTTCGAGGTATATCTGCTAGCGTCCGCAGACTCCGGAGTCCCCTTCTATCTTACTATGTTGTCTTCCTTATTTGCTTTAGACTCTGATGTATAGAGACATAGAGAATAAATTCTTAGAAGCTTGTGACTTATTTCTACCGGGTTTTGGGAGTTAAAATTTTTTGCATTGTAGTTTATTTATTTCATATATTTATTATTATTCTGCATTGATAGGATTACCTATTCTTAGAGACTAGGTGTCATCACGACATCCTACTGAGGGAATTTGGGGTCGTGACAAATAGGTCGGACTACTAGCATGCTTGGCCAAGTTTTTATAGGGTCAAAAATATTTTTTTTCAAAGTTGTAGTGTTTGGCCATTCTTTTAGAAGGAAAAAATAGAACTTTTGAGTAGAAGCAAAATCAATTTTGGAGAATCAGAAAAAAAAAAATAGATTTTCTCCAAAGTATTTTTTTTTAAAATATTTTTGAGCAAAATATACTTATAAGCAATTTTTAAAAAATAGCAATTGTTGCTTAGAAGTTCATTTCAAATTAATTAGCCAAACACAAACTACTTCTCGCCAAAAGTACTTTTGAGAAAAACACTTTTAAGAAAAATACTTCTCAAAATAAGCAGATTTTAGAAGTTTGGCCAAACAGGCTATACATCACCGACTAAATTCTTTAACTATATGTTATTTAATGTAAATTATTTTATTATGATTTTTTCAAAAAACACTTTTATATATATATTAAAAATTAAGTAATTCTCTATGGGGACGGAGGTTTGAGACTGCACCGACGATTTTCATCGTTAAACATTCACTATTACACATAAAACATGGGGAAAAAACATCACAGGAATTGCGTCATTATCCTTTATCTTTTGACAGATTTTCATTTTACTAAAATGCATACATGTCTATTGCCGTCAACAAACTTTTAAATAAGTTGTGCAAATAATTATTTTGGAATAGAAGTTGGAATTCAATTCTTAACGGATTGAAAACTTGAAAGATTAATCGTTTTTTAAAAAGCACCCTAATTCATATTTCTAAGAAAACATTTTTCACTTTTGTAAAACACTTCTGAAAAAGAAGAAAAATAACTTGCTGATTGGGCTTGTGAATTGGTATAGTAGCTAGGGGTCTACGTAGGTCGGGTTAGTTCGGATTTTTCAATTACCAAACCAAATCAATGGTGTCGGGTTTTTAAATCTATAAACCAAACCAAACCAATAAAGTCGGGTTTTTTAATCTCGGTTTTTCTCGGAAGGTTTTCGAATTTTTTGGGTTTTCGGATTTATATATATATATATATATACACACACACACACACACACACACACACACACACACACACACACATTACTTTTACGTATGTATCTTGTTATAACCTCGTCACTACCTCGTCGAAGTTAGGCTCGACACTTACGGAGTACATTGAGTCAGTTGTACTCATGCTACACTTCTGCACTTCTTGTGCAGTGCAGATACTGGTATTGATCCCAGCGGTGTTTAGAGGTGCGTCTGCTCGGATCATATTTGCTTCGGAGACTCGAGGTAGAGTGTCACGACCCAAAATTTTTACCTTCGGACCGTGATGGCGCCTAACATTTCACTTGCTAGGCAAGCCAATGTTAGAATAATATTATTCATTTTTAAAATATTTTTTTTTTATTAATAACAAAGAACAAATGCGGAAGTGAAGTCTGAAATGTAGTGAATAATCCTTAAAAACAATGGTGTCTAAATACCATCCCAAAATTGGTGTCACAAGTGCACGAGCTTCTAGAATAATATAAATAAAGGTCTGAATAAAATAAAGCTGTCTGGAAACAAACATACAGCTAAAGTAAAGTAGACGGGGACTTCAGAACTGCGAACGTCGTGCAGTTATACCTCAAGTCTCCTCTGAGTAGCTAAAATCCGAGCAAGTCTATGATACGCCGCTGGGACCAACTCCGAAATCTGCACAAGTGCAGAGTGTAGAATCAGTACAACCGACCCCATGTACTGGTAAGTGTTGAGCCTAACCTCGACGAAGTAGTGACGAGGCTAAGGCGGTTCAGTTACATTAACATGTACGCAATATTAGTAACAACAATAAATAATATAAATAAATCAGGTAACTCATTTATAATAATTGAAGCCAATTCAGCAGTCATAACCAATTATCATTTCTATCAATTCTGTTGCAGCGTGCAACCCGCTCTCATAATATATTCACATTCAATTCTATTGCAGCCTGCAACCCGCTCTCCCAATATATTCCTTTTAATCAAGTCTGTCATATATTTATTTCAATCAAGTATATATAGACTTTTAAATAAATCTATTGCGGCGTGCAATCCAATCCCCCAATATTGACTTTTAAATAAGTCTATTGCGCGTGCAATCTGATCCCCCAAATATTGACTTTTAATAAGTCTGTTGCAGCGTGCAACCCGATCCTCCAATATGGACTTTTTAATAAGTCTGTTGCGGCGTGCAACCCGATCTTCCAATATGGACTTTTTAATAAGTCTGTTGTGGCGTGCAATCCGATCCTCCAATATATTTATTTCGATCAATTCTATTACGGCGTTGTAACGACCCAACCGGTCGTTTCGACTTTTAGAATCCTGTTCCCCTAAATAAAACTCCCCGAATGTATTTTTAATGATTTATGACTTGCGGGGATGGTTGGTTCGGGATTTGAAAGTGTTTGGGTTGAAATCGGAATACTTGGTTCCTTAAGTTAGCCTTAAAAGGGCAAATTTGATTTCGCTCAACACTTTGAGAAAACGACCCCGGAATCGGGATTTTAAGGTTCCAGCAGGGTCATATGTTAATAAGTGAACGAGTCATATTATAAGTGATATATGATCTAAGTAGAGCCCTAAGTCTTAATCAAGTTGGAAATTATATGATAGACTAAAGTTCTAAATAAGTACACACAAAAACCTAAATTTGAACGAGCATGCCTATATATATAAGGAGTTAAATGGTGGACAACCTATCAAATGAAAGATCTTCGAGTCTAGTTTCTAACGTTTTCGACCGTTCGTCATTTGGTTATTTCTACAAGGACTTATGGACGTTTTAGTAAATGGTGTCCAGCAAGGCAAAACTTGTAATACGAGGTACAACCTGCACATCGCAAGGTACAACTCGCTAAAGCACCTGTGCCTTTATAAGGCAGTCACGGGCAGCAGCCATTTTTGGGGATTTTCTTGAGCTAGGGATTGTTTCTTTCATGGTGGATTCGACCTTGGGGACTACTTAAGAATACAAGGTGAGTTTTTTTTGGATATTTTAAGTTAATAATATCCTATTAACACTAGTATTAACATCCTCCAATCTTTGAAATCCCTAGAAATCTTTAAGTTATTCAAGAACACAAAATTTCCCAAACATTGAAATTTCAAGGAAAAGCTTCAAGAAGGTAATACTAACGCTTCAAGCTCATTTCTTATGAGTCGGTGAGAGTAATTCTAATAGTTGTTTCAAGTTGTTATGGTTGGATAATTGATTTCATAAACTCTAGTTCATGGCATGAATAGTGTTCTTGAGAAAATGAGGGAAAGATAAATAGTGTTCTTAGAAATGAAATTAAAGGATGCAATGAACCTATGGAATCATATTCTAGCTTAGTAAGAAGTATTCAACTAAGTAATCACCAAATTGAATGTTTTGGAAATGTTGGTTAAGAAAGATGATGAATAGTAATTTGGCAGTGTTGGAGAATTAATGTAGTATCATTGATGACTTCAAATGGGTATTGAATGATAAGAGTGGAGTTGAATGTGCTAGTATGTGAACCTATTAGACGATTTGAGCTGGAGGCTTGTAGCCAACTTGAGAGCCATAAATGGATATTGATAAATATTCTTGAGTCATATTTTGATTGTAATTGTAGATATCAATTTATTGGTGGCGTATGAGTATTTTACTCAATGTTACGATATCGGAGGAGGATTAAAAGCTTGTGAATGTTAATAAAGCGAAAGCGAGTTTTGGAGCGTTGGGCATCGGTCGAGTTATTTGAAAGGCTTGGGAGCCGGCTATGGAACTTCTGAGCGAGGTAAGTCTCTTGTCTAATCTTGTGAGGGAGAAATTACCCCATAGGTGATTAAATTAATAATGGTTGCTAATTGTGGGGGCTACGTACGCACGAGGTGACGAGAGTCCGTGCGTAGCTACTATTAATGCTAAAGTACGGGTAGTTTAGGACACAAAACATGAATTACTTGTGTAAATTATATTCTCTATTTAATTGAATTATTTGATATATAAATTGTGAATTGTTAGGAAATATAATAAAGATGAAAATTTCATATGCTTAATTTTCTGTTTAAATTAATTAACTGTTTAAAGAAATTGTTCATCCTCCCGAATTTATCTTATAATGAATATACTCTCCTTCCGGAGGTACATAAGAAAATGTCCTCCTTTCTTGTGGAGCGGGCCGAATGCCTCGGCAGGATAGATGCATCTATGGATCGTGCCGCACGTCCCTCATCAGTGTACACGAAACTCTGGATCGGGCCGTACGACCTCGGCAGAAATCGTGCTTAATAATAATAATAATTACACGATACTTGGACAGTTTATTACAGCTTGTAAAGCTATTTGATAAATTGAAAATTTATTGAAATTGAATTGCAGCTTGTAAAGCTATTTGCCAGACTTAGCAAATCATTAAAAAAAAGCTTTATTGACTCATCAAAAAGCCTTAATGTTTTACCTCGATTTCTGAACATTGTCTTCATCACGAGAATGGGTTGAGTTATTTGACAATGTTGAACCGTCATTCATAACTTTGTTTGATCTCTTTGAACCGAGCTCTTGGGATCTCCAGTCTGCTAGGTAGAGTTACCGTCATGATGACATGTCCTAGGCCTTAACCCCATTCCCTTTGATGATCTTTCAATTGCCTCTCTTGATAGGCCTTTTGTAAGTGGATCCGACACGTTATCTCTTGACTTTACATAGTCAATCGTGATTACACCACTAGAGAGTAGTTGTCAAACGGTATTGTGTCTCCGTCGTATATGACAAGATTTTCCGTTATACATAACGCTCCAGGACCTGCCTATTACCGCTTGACTATCACAATGTATACATATTGGTGCCAAAGGTTTGGGCCAAAATGGAATATCCTTCAAGAAATTCTGGAGCCATTCAGCTTCTTTACCGGACTTATCTAAAGCTATGAATTCAGATTTCATTGTAGAACGGGCGATGCACGTTTGTTTGGATAATTTCTAAGACACTGCTCCACCCCCAATTGTGAAAACATATCCGCTCGTGGATTTAACTTCAGATGATCCAGTGATCCAATTTGCATCACTATATCTCTAGATCACGTAGGGATATTTGTTATAATACAAAAGCGTAATTTTGGGTATGTTTCCGATACCCCAAAACTCGTTTCATTGCCATCCAATGTATTTAATTGCGATTACTTGTAAACCGACTCAGTTTACTAATAACATATGCTATATCTGGTCTCGTACAATTCATGATATATATCAAATTTCCCAATACTCTTGCATAGTCCAGTTGTGAGTCAATTTCACCTTCATTCGTTTGAAGTGCATAACTCACGTCAATTGGAGTCTTGGCAATTTTGAAATCCAAATACTTGAACTTGTCAAGTACCTTTTTAGTGTAGTAAGACTGTAATAATACTAGACCTTGTGGAGTCTTGTGAATTCTGATTCCTAAGATCACATCAGCAACTCCTAAGTCTTTCATGTCGAATTTGCTAGCCAACATGCGCTTAGTAGCATTTATAT
The DNA here is from genome assembly GCF_000390325.3 of Nicotiana tomentosiformis. Lineage (NCBI taxonomy): Eukaryota > Viridiplantae > Streptophyta > Magnoliopsida > Solanales > Solanaceae > Nicotiana > Nicotiana tomentosiformis. The sequence continues at coordinate 21,637,367 of NC_090819.1, forward strand.
CTGCCATATTTTTGCTCATTATCAACATGTCATCAACATATAAACAAACAATGACTTCATGTCGTGGAGTATTTTTAATGTAAACACATTTGTCAGACTCGTTGATTTTAAACCCACTTGCCAACATTGTTTGGTCAAATTTGGCATGCCATTGTTTGGGTGCTTGTTTTAGTCCATAAAGCGACTTAACAAGTTTGTACACTTTCTTTTCTTTACCCTGAACCACAAAACCCTCAGGTTGTTCGATGTAAATCTCTTCCTCCAATTTTTCATTTAAGAAAGCTGTTTTAACATCCATTTGATGGATTTTAAGACCATAAACGGTCGCCAGTGCCACTAACACCCTAATAGATATTATCCTCATTACTGGAGAGTAAGTGTCCAAGTAATCAAGGCCTTCCTTTTGTCTATAACCTTTGACAACAAGTCTTGCCTTGTATTTGTCAATAGTGCCATCAGCATTCATTTTCCATTTAAAGATCCATTTCGAACCAAAAGGTTTATTTTCTGGAGGAAGGTCAACCAACTCCCATGTATGGTTATCTAAAATTGATTCAATCTCACTATTGACTGCCTCTTTCCAAAATGCTGAATTAGAAGATGACATAGCTGCTTTAAAAGTTTGAGGGTCATTTTCAAGCAAGAATGTCACAAAATCTGATCCAAGGGAAGTAGATGTTCTTTGACGTTTGCTACACCTTGGATCTTCTTCACTTGGAATATTTTCCTTTGGTTCTTTCCGTGGTCATTTAGGTCTTTCACTTAACGACTCGCATTCAGTTTTATACGGATAGATGCTTTTAAAAAATTCAATATTAACTGATTCAATTACCGTATTAACATGAATTTCAGGATTATTAGATTTATGAACCAAAAATCGACAAGCTTTACTGTTTGTAGCATATCCAATGAAAACTCAATCCACGGTTTTTAATCCGATTTTCCCCTTTTGGGTGAAGGTACTTGTACCTTTGCTAAACACCTCCACACTTTGAAATATTTCAAGTTGAGTTTTCTTCCTTTTCATTTTTCATATGGAGTTGATTGCGTTTTGCTATGGGGTACTCTGTTGAGTATTCATTTAGCTGTAAGGATATCTTTCCCCCACAAACTCTGCGGTAATCCATAACTTATTAATAAAGAATTCATCATTTTCTTTAATGTCCGGTTTTTTCTTTCCGCAATTCTATTGGATTGAGGTGTGTAGGGGCAGTAGTTTGATGGATAATTCCATATTGCGAACATATTTATGCAAACGGAGATTCATATTCTCCACCCCTATCACTTCTAATCATTTTGATCTTTTTATTTAATTGATTCTCCACTTCATTCTTGTATTGCTTAAATGCTTCAATTACTTCATCCTTACTATTAAGCAAATAAAGACAACAATATCGAGTGCAATCATCAATAAAAGTAATAAAATACTTTTTCCCACCTCGAGATGTTGTCGACTTCATATCACAAATATCAGTATGAATTAAGTCTAAAGGATTTGAATTCCCTTCAACAGACTTATAAGGATGCTTTACAAACTTAAATTCGACACATATTTGATATTTTAATTTATTACATTCGAATTTAGGCAATACTTCTAAATTAATTAACTTCCGCAAGGTTTTATAATTGACATGTCCTAATCGAATATGCCATAAATCGTTTGACTCCAATAAATAAGAAGAAGCTGAAATTTTATTCATACTGTCAACAACCATTACTTTGAGTTTGAAAAGGCCCTCTGTGAGATAGCCCTTTCCAACATACATTTTATTCTTGCTTACAACAACTTTATCAGAAACAAATACACATTTGAATCCATTCTTAACAAGTAAAGAAGTAGAAACTAAATTCTTCCTAATAGTAGGAACATGAAGAACGTTGTTGAGCGTTAACCCTTTTGCCGGAAGTCATCTTCAGGAATATCTTCCCATAACCTTCAATCTTGGCTGTTGCAGTATTTCTCATGGAAAGATCTTCTTCAGAACCAGCAGTAGAGTAAGTCACAAATACTTCTTTGACAACACAAATATGTCGAGTGGATTCAGAGTCAATCCACCACTCCTTCGTATTTCCAACTAGGTTGCATTCCAAAAGCATTGCACACAGATCATCAATGTCATCATTCTTCTCCACTATGTTGTCCTGTCCCTTCTTCTTATCCTTTTTCGAGAGACGACAATCAGGGGATTTGTGACCTGCTTTTCCACAATTGTAGCAGTTTCCCTTGAATTTCTTTTTGTTATGCTCCTTAGTCTGTCTAGAAGACTTCTTTCTCTTCTTACTTTTGGAGAAGTCTCCTCAATGATATTAGCTTCCATGATCGTTGAATTTCCACGAGACTTCTTCTCGGCTGTTTTGTTGTCTTCCTCAATCTTGAAACTAATCACAAGATTTTCCAACTTTATTTCTTTGCGCTTATGCTTAAGATAGTTTTTGAAATCTCTCCACGAAGGAGGCAATTTTTCAATCATTGTAGCCACTTGAAATACTTCATTCATGACCATACCTTCAGCAATAAGGTCGTGAAAAGTAAGTTGAAGTTCTTGAACATGAGTTCCAACGGTTTTGCTGTCTATCATTTTATAGTCTAGAAACTTGGCAACCAGAAACTTCTTCAAGCATGCATCTTCAGTCTTGTACTTCTTCTCAAGTGTGTCCCATAATTCTTTCGAAGTATTCATAGCACTGTAGACATTGTACAAGCCATCCTCCAAAGCACTTAGGATATAGCCTTTGCAAAGAAAATTGGCATGATTTCATGCCTCAACAACCATAAATTCCTCGTTGTCCGACATGTCCGCGGCAGGCACTGGAGGTTCTTCACTGGTGAATTTCTGCATATCAAGTGTGGTAAGCCAGAAGAATACCCTTTGCTTCCATCCTTTTGTAGTTGGCTCCAGAAAATTTCCCTGTTTTCTCGGCCGGTGGAACAATAGTTCGGCTTGACGAGGGTATCATCATTGCCGCAATAGTCGCAGAAGAATTTCTATTATCAATTGCCATTTCTCACTGTCAACAACATAAGAGTTCAATTAATGGCAAAAAAATAGAATAGTAAACCGTACTGTAATGAACGATAAACAGTACGTTTAGTAAATAAAGACCGAAGTTTTTATATATTGTTTCACAGTAAACGATGAACTTTTTATGTTCTTCAAATCTTTTCTGAATTTTAATACTCCAATGAAGTTTTTATATCTTCAAATCAGAATAGAAAAATTCAGAAAGAGTAGAAAATCACACATGTTTTATTCTCCAAAAAATAGAATACAATAAATTAATTTTCTTAAGATTGTTAGTCAATATATATTACTGTAAATAATGAAAAAGTAAACTTTCTGAAACAGGAAAAATAGAAATAGAAAGTTAACAACAACAGAATGTCAAAATAATTTGTGAAAAACTAATTTCGGAATAAATCGAGCCCACTGAATGTACAGTGTGTACTTAAGGAAATTATTTCCCTCAAGTACCCGAGGTGCTGGAATATTATCCTCCCAGGACAGAACGATTTAACTCACCGGAGTGTTAGTACCAAAAACGTCGATGTAACAACGAACCACTCGAAGGCTGTAAAACACACTAAAGATTTGTGCAGAAGAAGAAGAAGACGAAGAGCAAAACATTTCGTAAGGAAAGATTCTGTGATTCAAAGAATATTTATAGACTTTCTGGTACTGTTTCTGAAAAGGCTGTTTGAAATATTGCGGGAAAACGGATTTAAAATAATCCGGAAAAGAAAATGGACCGGACCGGATCCTAGGTTATTTCGGGTTAAATTTTTATTAACTAATTAAAAGAAATTTTATCCAAAAAGATTAATCTTGACCAAATCCGAAGCCGAAGCCGAACCGAGCGAGCGGCGACGGTGACGACGCGAGACTTACTTTCTTTACAACTCATTTAACACCAAGAGAAGTGCTTTCTCAATATAAGCACATTTACTTTTCTTTCTACCACCAATGAGGGTCACTTTGCTCTTTCCAAAGCTAAAGGGAGCTCAGTTTTCCTCCACTTTCTTCCCTCCATTTCCCATTCATCAATCTTTAATCCCAACACCTATGACATAACAAATGCTTAGGTACACATTATAGCGTTCATCAATTACCCGAAAACACTTGAGTATGGAACTCGAGATATGTCTTTTCGTTTTTTTAGTCTTTGGTCATATTTCAAGGCTTAAAGTCTCACCTCTCGCTATAGGAGTATCTATGGATTTACAACAACTCATTCGGAAGTATTCCAAGATTTTTTGTATATAAGTTTCTTGAGATAGAATCAATAACTTCTTGGAACGATTTCTTTAGATCTTAGCTCCAAGAATGTAGTTTATCTCACAAAAATCTTTCATGTCAAATGACTTTGAAAGGCATTGTCTTAACCGTATTCAGATATGCCAAATTATTTTTGACCAATAAAATAATAGAAAGAATTACAAATATTCTATTGGACTTTTTCATATAGATGCAACGTTCTTCAGTGAAACCATACGAGATCATCTTCTTGTGAAATTTCAAATACCATTGTCTTGAAAACTACTTCAGACCGTAAATAGATCTTTCAATTTACAAACATCTTTTCTTGGCCTTTAGTGACAAAACCTACCGCTTATTCCATGTAGATTTTCTTATTTAGTTCTCCATTGAAAAAAGTTGTCTTCACGTCTATTTGGTTATATATATATATTCCAAATCCAAATGTGTAATAATAGCCAAAAGTAAATGAATTAAGGTAATTTGTTCCCAATATTTGTACGCTCAAGAAAAAGGTCAACTAGATCCTAGACTTGGTTGGTTATCATGAACCTTAATTCTTCTTTCACTACTTTAATCGACTTATTTAGTAGGGTTCAAAAAATCCTATGGCACATAATTTTGCTCATCTATTTCTGTATGAGATACTAAGAGAATATAATATTCAATATCATAAGTACGTTTAGGTATATTTCTTAATACTCTTTCATAGTTAAAATTCAGATTCATCAAATGGTATTTGGGATTAAGAACTCCCACTCCTACTCGGATCAAAAACAAGTTGTTGTTTGATTTGATTATCAAGCTTGTCAGACAACATTTTATGATCAACTGAATTCAACATTTCATACAAAGGTTGTCCATTATTTATTTCGCTCTTCTTTGAAAAATTATTTTCAAAAAATGAGACGTATCGTGATTAAATTTAAGTAACACTTTCATCCTCTAATTCACTAATGAACACATACTCTTGGAATGTTCCGAGTATCTTATAAAGATATATTTCTTGCCTTTTGCATCCAGTTTTCTAAACTTGATAAAATGATCTTTCACAACCTCAAGGTCGTAGATCATTCAGGTTTGGTTTACAATTGTCCCTAGCTCATAAGGAGATGAAATAAATTATTAATTTAGAAGGTAATTTATTCAATATGTACGATGCAGTCAATACGCATCTCCTCAAAAGGAGGTAGGTAAATATGTATGCGCCATCATGGACCTTATCATGTCCAATCATTTGATACATATTTACGACTTTTAGTTAATTCTCTAATTCATTCATATAACATCTAAATCATTCAAGTGCTTCAGATTTATAATAAATCAAATAGATATTACCAAGGTGCATGAAATCATCAATAAACGTAATAAAAAGCAACATAGCACTACTAGCCTTGATATTCATTGAATTGCAAACATCTGAATGGATTAATGAATAGAAAGTCACCTCTCTTTGTCTTTCCTGATGGTTTTTATATAATATTTCCGACAAGATAATATTCACAATTTGGTATGTCTATTGTGGCGAAGGAACGCAAATATCTCTTCTTAGCCAAGTTATTCATTCGATTTTGCCATATGTGACACAATCTAGTATGTCATGATGCATTGATCCACATAATAGTCATAAGTGGAATGATTAATTTTTAACACAAATAAACCATCATAAAAGTATCAAGAACCATAGGAAATATTCTCTAGAGTTTTTTCTCACAACATTGGTGCTGAAAAGAAAACTTATATAAGAAGAATAAGCATAGACAATTGTTGCACTTCATCTTACTTTTATCTTTCTTCTTGTTATGCTGTTTCCTTTTCGAAATCCGGCAGGTTACTTTTCTTGAAGCCTAAAATCTTTTTGCCATATGATTTTGTTACGTAGGCACTAGGTGTAGCATTAGCAGCACCAAGCTACGCATCTTCAAGCTCCACATGGTGGATAATATCAACAAAGGTTTTGATGTTATCATTATGCATTATAATAACTTTCAAATGTTTCCAACTATTGAGAAGAGAAAGGATTACTAACTATTGGGAAGAGATCGGATAACTGCCTAACTGCCTGAACTTGTTGTTCATCAGAGAGAATATGATCAATAATTTTAAGTTGAGCAATTATTTCAAATATCACCCTTCAGTGCTGTTGTACTTGATAAGTGGGGATTTTGACTACTTATTTGCGTCTTTTGACTTTCATTTTAGTTCAAAAATACTTAAAGGTATTCCCGAAAACTAATGAAATATGCTTACTTGCAAGAGTATTAAAAAATGAGCCAAAGTGATGAAATTCAACTAAAGAATGAGTGATTTTGAACAAGGACAAAAATCAAGCAAAAAGGCTAAAGTGCGGACCGCAGAACAAGAAAAAAATTTAACAGTGCTACAATACAAAGTGCGGACCACACAATAATTGTGTGGCCGCAAAAGTCAAGGTTCAGAGAGTTGGGAATTCAATACAATCAAGATCTTCGGACCGCACTACAATTGTGCGGCCGCATCCAAAATTGTGCGGTCCGTAGAACTCAAGAAGTGCGGCCGCAGTCCAGAATTGTGCGACCGCAGAAACCACTCCTATCAAGAGCTGCAGCAAAGTGCGGACCACACACAAAATTGTGCGGCCGCAGAACCTCCTAAAGGGCAATTTTATCCGAAAATTCCAGCTTTGTATAAATAGATTACTTTCACGAAATTATGTTATGTTTTGAGCATCTGAAAGTTGGTAGCCGTTTTTCTTTACTGTTTTAGGAAACTTTATCATAGCTTATCAATTTTACATTGGATTTTCATCTATTTATCATTAAATATGAGTTTAATCATCTTTTCTTCTTTATTTTCTTCATCACCCACTATGAGTAGTTAAATTTCTAGCTAGGGTTATGACCCAACCCCAATGTGAGTACCTAATGGGTGTTTGATTTAGGGCTTATTTATTGTTGGGTGTGTAATATTTAGCCTAGTTTTTGTCATAATTGTAGAATTAATGGTAGTAAACATTGATCCAAGCCTATTAGACTTAGTCTCTACTTGAGAAAGAGAGACTTAGTTTAGGAAAACTTGGCCAACTAGAAATTGGGATAAACTCAAGAAATTGATAGTCCCAATTAAATGGTTGAATCTAGAGATAGTAAGACCCGACTTGAGCATCTATCAATTGTTTTGTGTATTACCCACTTGGACTTGAGAAAGCCAAATTGGGCAAAACCACTCTATTACCGAGAGGTATTGAGTGGGTAATTATGTGTTGATTGCTATAATATACCCCGACAAACAAAATCCTCTCTAAAGTCCATAACCCGTTAGGCAAACACCTAGGTGGAAGTCACAGCTCTAGATCTTTTACATACTTGAAAAACAACACCAAAATATTATTCTCTAGTTTTACATTTGCAAACCGTAGTATAATTTAGAAGTAGAATCAAAACACAGTTTGTGAAAGTGCATCTTAGACACTTTACGTGCTTAGTCCGAATATATACCTAATCCCATTTACGCTCCTTGTGGATTCGATACCGATTCTTAATTAAATATTATTATTGCAATCGATCGATTCACAACCCCAGGGCGAGATCAGTACTACACTATGCTCATTTAGATTTTTAAATGTGTCAAACTTAAATGTCAACTATTTGCGGATAAATGCTTGTCGTTATCTACCAATATAATTTTACTCACGCCACGTCTTATTTGATGAACATGTGTATTCTCGTTTAAAGAAAGTGATGGGAAATCTTCAATTCTCGGTCCACCATCATCACCAATTTCTATTTTCTCTCTTGGACAACCTACCACATCATTATCCCACCAACCAGCACCCAATGACATATCCCCTCCACAAATAAGACACACACATTCAAATAGCCCTCATAGTTCACCTGCCAAAAAAACAGTTGGCTCCCAGTGCCTCCTAGTCCACCCCAACCACCTCCTCCACTCACAGTTGGCTCCACATTTCCAATACAAATACTCAACTTGGTGCAATCACATCGTTTTGAATTTCTAATATTTGCTTAAAACGTTCTCTCTTGATTTACCATTTGAACCAAACCAAAGCATGAATAAATAATCTTTGGAACAAATAGATATAGGCAACCAATTACTATTTACCATTCATATAACTAACATAAAATGAGAATTTATAGAACAAGCAATAAATATTCAAAAGTGCAAAACTGAAAATTCTTTTGTGTTCTTTTAGTTTAGTTTAAGGTTCTATTATTTATTTTATTTTTTGTTTAACTAATTGATATATCTATAATTTGTTTTTACTTTTCGGCCTCACATGCCAGTAGGCCAGCCCAGTTCCATGAGGCCAGTAGACTGATCAGGCCTAAGATGAGAAACTTTTAGATTTAACTGAATGGGCTGAATAAACTCTAATCCCACCCTATTCAAGTAGTGGATTATTTAAAGGGAACCTTATGAGAGTGTATCCCAAAAAAGACACTTATTATCAATAGGGAAAAAACATAATATGCTCCCTATACTTATCCGAAAAGATCAGTTTCACACATAACCTTTATGGGTGTCCTAATACCTCCCTACCCTTATCCAAAGTGAATTTAATACCTCCCTAAAAGGTGATGTGGCAAAGGAGGTGTTTTCACTCTCCCAAACTCGAGTAGAAATAACAAAGAAGATTAATCACATGCTAAAAATATACACGTGTTACATTTTTATCGGGCGTTACTTATTTAATTTAATTATTTGACGGTCCCACTATCTTTTTCTCTTTTCTTTACTTATTTTTTTCATTTCTCTCTCAATGTAATTCTTCTATCCCATCTTCTCTAACCCAGAACACTCTGTAAACACCAAGACCACCATTGACGGACCACCCAATCTCCCCTCCTTCACCCGCTATAAATTTTATTCTTATCTTACATGCCTTTAATATTTTCTCAACCCCATTTTTATTCTTTAGTCCCAAGAAATCAAATAAAATAACCATTAGAGAGTTTTCTTCTGGCCATCTTTAGTGTTTATTCGGACAACTTGTCGATGAGTTTTTTCGACCAATATTTTAACCAAAGAGTTTTGGTGGGTACTCTTTCCTCTCCATCTTTGTTATGAAGCCCAAACTTCTTCTTTTTAGACTAGCAAAAATCTCAAATTTTCTCAAAAAATCAGCAACATCCATGGAGATCTCAGGAAAAGAACTTTAACAGGGTGAAGGAAATAATTTATCTTAATTGCTCATAAAGCTTTTGAAGAAGAAATGGTTAAGATAATTAAAATTTGATTGTGTTATTAGAGTTTTTAAAGCTAGGTTTGGTGGTTTTAATGGTAAAATGGTTGAAGGAGACTGATGGTGCTAGCTCCACCGAAAACCACCATTTCTTCAAAAAGACAGTGACAGGGTGGGATGGGAATGAAGAAGAATTAAAAAATAAAAAAATAATTAAAAAACTAAAATCAATTATAAATTGACACGTGGCAGAGCGTGTAGAACACATCCCTCTATAAGCTTGGTTATGCATTTTCAGGGTGGTATAAAATTTACTTTGGACAAGAATAAGGAGGTATTAGGACGCCCGTAAAGGTTAATTGTGAAACTGATTTTTAAGAACAAGTATAGGGTGCATCTTATGTATTTTTCCTTATCAATAACTAGTCATTTTAGTCATGTTACATAAAATAGCCAAAATAATTATCAATGATATACAATATTCAAAAAATACAGGCAAAAAAAGATTTTTTTCCAATGGGTATTGTTGCGGTTCGTTAACAACATATAGATGAGGCAATATACAAACTTTGACGAAGTTTGAAGGTGAGTTAGACTAGTTTGGAGTAAAAAAATGATATACAATATAAAAAGAAATTAGGCAAAAATGGATTTTTTCAACGATTATGGTTCGAATTCGTTGAAAACATATAGATGAGGCAATATACAAAATATAAGCAAGAATGGAGGTGACTTGGACTTGTTTAGTATCAAAATTCATAGTTAAAATCGAGTTAAATTTTATTTTTCTGCGACACATGTATCACGCATGTATCTCACATACATGTATACATGGATAAACATGTGATACACATATCGTGTTTACCCGTAAAACGGTACAGTTAAATTTGTTACGTGGTTTATAGACAAGCGAATCAATTTAATCTAAAACTGATCAAGAAATAGGATTAAAATTAAGGTTGAACGACTAAAATTAAAGAAGATAACAAGCCTAGCTCCGAACTCAATATTTCCGAGAACATAAGTGAAAATAATGATGAAGCAATGAAAAAGCTGTTAGATTGAGAACAAAATAGTAAAGTATAACTTTTGTGTGTAGAATGTTTCATGACCTTACAATGACTTTTAACCCCGATTTATAGCTCTACCTAGGGAAACAAGATCCTAAGATCAAGCTCATCTTGAATGAGAATAAAAATATCGTTGATGAATATATAACGACAGGCCTTGAATTCTAATATTCTCTATAATGGCTGCTCATTTAATACTAGAAAATATTCCTTCATTGAATGTTATCTGATGGCAACCCCTTGAACTTCTATCGCCGACTATGTTTCCTTCGGATTCTATCAGGTACTGGTCACAGATGTTGCATCCGGTATCAGTTGCTTCACGACTTGTTCTTTGCCTATCTTCGGTTCCACATGTCATTTTACCATTCGCGCACCTATTATCAACCAATTTTATCCCATACAGATAGTCCCCCTACTTTCCAGTGACGCAACTTAGTGTTACTGGGAAGTAGATGAAGATTCCTTTCTTGGGGGAAAAGTTCATGAACAGTCTATGACACTTGAAAGGACGTATGTCTTCTCGCATTTAATACACCGAACACGTGTTTCCCCGCGATTCAACAAATATTTTCATCGATTTTCGAGATAATCATGACCACAATTTTTGTTTTTTTAACTTCTCTACTACTCATCATTTTTACTTCTTTACTTTTATTACTTTCATAAACCTTCCTTCTTCTCTGCATTTGCTTAGAACCTTTTCACAACCTTTAACTTCCTCAGCAAGAACTTTTCTGTTACAAACCTTTTACTAAATGTCTTTATACACTGCTTTCTTTGGTAATACAGGTATTTTCTTCGGTGGAGGCCCGAAGAAAAATAAAAATAAGTAGGTTGACGTTGAGTCTGACCCTTTAACTGTTAACACCATCATACCACTTCAACTCAGTACTGCAAACGATCTACAAGAAAAAACTCCTCTTGTAACTTCACAAGGCCACCGGCTTTGGCCAGCTCGTAGGTACCCCTCTTCCATTCGACCTTCAAGTATCCCAACTGTGAAGGAGAACTGAAACATCCATTATATTGAAATTCTTTCCCCAGATATGGTGGAGCGAGCTACTTACTCCAAGGAGGGATTCACGTATATCTCTACGTATCCCTTTACCTTGGGTCCATTCTCTTTCGGGTCGAGTGAAGGGCTCGGCCTAATAATTTTGAAACTTTTCACTGATATCAGGTCTACTTAGTATGAGTAGGCCCATCTATATAGAGGACGGTGGCCTGCCTTCGGCAATTGTGCACTCAGACCGGGGAAACCCTAACTCTTGTACATATGATAAATATTTACTCCCCCAAGATTTTCCTTGGGGGAGTATTAAACTCCTACAAGCATGGTCACCACGCCCTTCTCACCAGCGTAGACGATGACAACAACCGTGGATGGATGGAATGGCTCGTCACTATTGCTACCAGGGATATCATCCCGACCACAACTCCAGCTTTTCCCGAGCCATGGAACATTTTTCGTAAGTCTTTAGTTAACTGTTGCCTTTCTTCGTAAAAAGATAATTTCTTATTTTTCTGATTTTTTATTTCTTTTGCTTCAGCTACCCGCTGGGAGCCTCTACGAGTTCAAGGTCTAGACCAATGGGTTCAGAAAATTCTGGACATTACAACTTCATAATCCCGGCGACGAAAGGAAATGGCTCCCAAATACGGGTGGAAGGCCAAACACCATGGTAAGCCAAATCTTTCTTTCTTTTATCCTTGCTCAAACACAAGAAATCTCATGAATAAATTGTTAACTCCATTTTTGTCCAATACAGGGCTTCCTAGGGGTTCTGTCATCTGCCTTGAAGTCGACGCCTTAGATGACCCTGAGGAGGCCAGGAGGGTGTTGCAAAAAGCCCTTGCCCGAAGCATAGCTCATGGATATGCCCGAGCCTCCGGTGAAGGTGCCTCCTCTCAAAGTCCCCAGTCCGAGAACAAGAAACTGAAAAGAAGACGCTCCTCCTCGACTGGGACTCAAGAGAAAAGACCAAATAAAATGCCATCCGAGCTGGCCATATTAGTCCTCGTTGATGAAGGAGAAGCCAATGATGAAGAGGATTCTCTTAAAAGGAGATCTTCACCAGCTCAACCGGATGCTCAGGGGGGATCTTTAGAACCCAACATTAAAGGAAACTCGGGCACTTTGGAGTGAGATGGACCTGGTCGAGAATGTTGATTCTCGCTTCCCGACCCCAATTACTATCTCCGGTCCAAAGAATTTGAACATTGAGCCTCTTCTGCCCCCAACAACTGAGAAAATAACAACTAACATCCCTTCAGTCACAGCTGCTTCTTCTCCTTCCACACTGATGGCTTCCTACCCATCAACACCCACTGCTCTTTCGCCATCAACACCAACTACTTCACCCCCACAGGTACCAGCTGCCCACGAAAAGAATGACTCTCCCTCTCGGTCCCCTAACCACGAGAACTTGGGAAATAATTACTCAACCCCTTCCCAAGATCCTTGAGGGAGGCAAGATGCCACTCTTTTGGTTTCGAAGGAGTGTTATATTTTATCCAAGCGGGTGGAGCTTGCTAATTATCTGAAGTCACTAGCTTTGGAGAAGGAATGGAAGAAGATGGGCTCCCTCTCTGAGGAATGCCTGATAAACAACAGCATGCATAGTGCGGCGTAGGTATCATCCTAATTCCCTTATATCTTCTTTAGTGCTTACATGTTGCCGTGTTAACTCTAACCCTAACCTTTTTAGGCCAACCTCCTTGCTTCCGAGGGCCAGCAAAAGTTGATTCTTGACAAATAAGGACTAACTCCCGAGAGGGATCAACTTTTGGATGAAAGGAACAAGCTTGTCGCACACCTCCCAGTGTTAGAGGCTAAAGTTGAATAGATGAGTGAGCTCAAAGATCGGTTGCAGCAAACTGAGCAAGATAGGTTGGCCCAAAGCCAAGAAGCTACCCAATTACATGAAAAGCTTCAAGAGGCTAAGTCTAAGTGGGACAAACTTCATGATGGTGTGATCTCCGCTATCGAGCGCGAGTCTACTTTCTAGGAATAAATTAACAACTTGAAGGCCAAATTATGCTCCAAAACTGAGGAGGCTAATACCGCCGAGGAGAAGAGGGCCAGAATGGAAGAGAGGCTTAAGAGGTCCATGGAGCAAAACCGGTTTCACTCAACGACAACCATTGAACTGGATTCCTGCCTTAGAGTCATGAAATCTGAAAGAGAAGAGCTCCAGACCGAAATTGATAAACTTCGAGCAAAACTCAAGGGTCAAGAGGATTCCCTCATCTTCGAGAAGACCTATGCTATATATCATATGAAGAGGAAGACCTTATAGGAGGCCAATGTGGGCATTACCAATACAGATGATTGTATTGCACAGGCCCGGGAACTAGAGTTATCCGCTCATGAAAACCTTCCTGCTCGGCCCGCTGCGACTAACTCCTCGAATACTAGTTTTGAGTATTCAGAAACCGAAGGGAACTGAAGAAGATGAAAGCCCCGAACCGGCAGTGGATTCACTTTCTTCTACCGGGGGAAACATAGACCCTTCTCCTCCTTCGGGTTCTGACGGCAATGAATGATGTATACTTTTTCTCTTTTTTTTACCTTTTGTAATTATGCCAAAACGTTTATTGAGTTTGGCACTTTAATAAAAGAATTTTTTCTTAAGTATTGTGTGAAAATATCATTTTTTTTTCCGTTTAATTGATAAAGCTTTGGGTATATTTCTTCATCCGATAACTTTTGATTATGGGCATAATCTATTTCAGAATCTACCCTTTATTGTGAGGGTTTGATAAGAGATGGCCCTTATGTTTACGGTGCTCTTGAAGAGGACATCTACTATTCATTCTGGCACAAGCATTTGTAGTTTTCGTTAGCTGTCAAATAATAAAATTAACTTATCATTTGGACAAGAAATAAGATAAAAATAAAAGGACTTTGTTTTATTCCCTCTATCTTTAAAAGTACATAGGCATTCATTTGCTTAAGTAAATAAAGTTACCAATACATGTGACTAACTTGGACAACTTATTTCTACGGGAATGATCATGCAGCCCCCGCTCTTGATGAAACATTAATCCCGATTCTTACATTTCCCAAAGTTCGCGGCACTCTTGATGTCGTATCATGCATCCCCCCCCCCCCAGTGTTCTAATTCAAAGCATGAGAATTCAAATACTGGAAGTCTTATATTCATATTGTCGCTTCACCGGTGGAAACAACTTGTGAACGGTTAAATAATCTTTTTGAATAATGGAAGGCAAGACTTGCCATCGAGCCAAAGATTATTTAACCATCCACATAGAGGTTTTCCATCGATGTGAGAATCTTAGTGCCTTATTATTTAAAGGTATTTCCTTTGCCAATGACGCTTCCTTCATAGTATGCTTTTCGTTGTTGCCTCATTAAAAACCTTGCTAGAAAAACCCGATTGGGACAAAAATTGATCGAAGGAAAAAAGAGTGCAACACATACTTTCAGTGTTGGCATAAATCATCAGCAATAATACCTTTTGAGGTGAGTCACATTCCAATTGCTAGGTAGTTTGACTCCATCTTGATTTTTCAATTCATATGATCATTTACCGGTGATAGCTAAAACACGGTAAGGACCTTCCTATGTTGGTCTCACCTTCCCGGTGTTGACTTCCCGAGTGATCTGAGTAACCTTCCTCTAAACAAAATCTCCTACTTTGAAGTAACGGAGATTCGCCCTGCAATTATAATACCTTTCCATCCTTTGTTTTTGAGCCACTATCCTCAGATGCGCCAGGTCATGCGTTCCTCAAGCAAATCCAACTTCACCAGCAATACTTCATTGTTTGCCTCTTCGTTTGATCGGGAAAATCATAATGTCGACTCCCCCACTTCCACCGGTATCAGAGCTTCCGAACCGTACACGAGAGAGAAATGCATTTCACACGTGCTCAACTTCGTCGTTGTCCGATATGCACATAGAACACCCGGTAGCTCGTCGAGACACTTGCCCTTAGCATCTTCTGGCTTCTTTTTAAGGTTTTGAATAATTACCTTATTGGTTGATTCCGCTTGTCTGTTAGCATTCGGATAGTACGGCGAAGAAGTGATTCTTTTGATCTTTAAGCCTTCCAAATACTTTGTGACTTTTGAACCTATGAATTGCGGCCTGTTGTCACATGTGATTTCCTTCGGTATTCCAAATCGTCAGATTATGTGATCCCATATGAAGTCAACTACTTTGCGTTCTCTAATCTTTTGGTATGGACCTGCTTTAACTCATTTAGTGAAATAATTAGTTAAAACCAAGGGAAATCTTACCTTTCCAGGGCCCGGTGGTAAAGGTCCAACTATGTCCATTCTCCATTTCATGAATATCCATGGAGACACCGCCGAATCCAAAAGCTCTTCTAGTTGGTTCACTAATTGCGCATGACGTTGACATTTGTCGCATTTCTGTACGAATGCCTTTATGTCCTGTTCCATCTGGGGCCAGCCTTCCCAAACTGTTTACCCATAAAAGGGTACAGTTCTAATGGCCTGCCTTAGGGTCTCCCCTAATGGAGTGATCAAAACTACCCCGAGACCGGACTCTTTTATGTTAGAAGCACCATCGGTAAACAAGGTCCACACCCATTATGTCGTTTCTGACACCAACACTGCTTCCTTAGCAGGAATTAACCCCGGTCTGAAGTCGGCCACGAAGTCGGTCAAAACTTATGACTTGATCGTAGTCCTGGGTTTGTACTCAAATTCGAATTTAGTAATTTTGACTGTCCATTTACCCAAATGTCCTAATAACTCAGGCTTATGAAGGACGTTCCTTAAGGGAAAGGTCGTCACACCGGCTATTGGGTGACATTGAAAGTAAGGCCTAAGCTTCCGAGAAGCAATCACGAGAGCTAACGCCAACTTTTTCAGGTGCAGATATCGTGTTTCGACTCCCGATAGTATTTTACTAACATAATATACAGGAAATTGTGTAACTTCATCTTTTCAGACAGAACGGCACTTACCGCTACCTCCGAGATCACCAAATAAATTAGCAGTTGTTCACTTTCCCCCGGTTTTGACAACAACGGAGGACTAGGCAAGTTCCTTTTTAGGTCTTTCAATGCTTGCTAGCATTCCGGAGTCCATACAAAGTCATTCTTCTTTTTCAAAAGAGAACAAAAATGGTGGCACTTATCTAACGCCTTGAGATGAACCTGCTTAGAGCTGCCAACCTTCCGGTCAGCCTATGCACTTCTTTTACACTTGTTAGTTGATTCGAAATGCCCTCGATGGCTTTGATTTTATTAGGTGTTAACTTTAATCCCTCTTTGGGAGACAAGAAACCCCAAAAACTTTTCGGAGCCGACCCTGAAGGCACATTTCTCTGGGTTGAGTTTCATATTATACTTCCTTAGGATGTCGAAAGTTTCTTGGAGATGTTTTAAATGATCTCATGTATTTAAATACTTAACTAAAATGTCATCAGTATATTCTTCCATCATTTTTCTTATCAGCTTTTCAAACATCTTATTAACGAGCCTCTGATAAGTAGCTCCGGCGTTCTTAAGCCCAAAAGGCATCACATTATAACAATATGTGCCGAATTTTGTAATGAGTGAATATTTTTCTTGATCTTCTGGGTTCCTCCTAATCTGATTGTACCCAAAATAAGCATCAAGGAAACTCATTAGCTTGTGTCCGGCTGTAGCATTAATCATTTGATCAATGTTCGGTAATTGGAATGAGTCTTTAGGGCATACCTTATTTAAATCCTTATAGTCTACATACATCCTAAATTTGTTATTATTTTGGGTATTACAACTATGTTGGCTGACAATTCTGGATACTTTACCTCCCGGATCGAACCAATATTGAGTAATCGGGTTACCTCTTCTTTAACAAACACGTTCCTGACCTCTTGTATCGGGCATTTCTTTTGCCTGACCGGTGGGAAGTTCGGATCCAAGCTAATCATGTGGACCGCTACCTCCAAAACAATCAATGTTATATCTGAGTGTGTCCATGAAAAACAATCGATGTTAGCTTTAAGAAAATTTATACAACTGTCATTTAACCAACTAAGCTCGGGATTTAACCATGTTCCCAAATGAAATTTTCTTTCCAAAATTCTTCGATCAAAGCCACTTGCTTGAGCTCCTCTACGGTCGACTTGGTCGCATCCGTCTCCTATGGCACCTGAAAATATCTTAGAACCAGATAGGATTTTGATGACTCCTCGCCTTTTTGGTTTTCATTTGGCAAGGAAGGAGTCATCGGTTCATGTAATTGCTATTTGTTGGAATCTTTCCCATTGCTACTAGAAATAGTTATCACGTTCATCTCCCTCGCTGTCGGTTGGTATTAAAGTTATAATCCGATAACCGGGAATATGCGGAGTCTCGGGCCCCAGGCATTTTTTTCTCCTTCAACGATCTGTTGTTCTAGCCACGATTGGTTCTTCTGTCTATCTAATGACTGGCACTCTTTGTTGTTACGCCTATCGCTTCTCTTGTACGGTAGAAAACGACCTCTGAAAGATTGTCGATCTGCATCAAAGTCATTCTTAAACCTGTCCTTACCCCGTCCCTTTGTCGATACCAAGGATCCAAGCTGATCGTGTTCTATCCTTATTTTTGACCCATAGTGGTTATGGATATCCACCCATGTAGTTGCCTGAAACTCGAACAAACTTTCCTTCAATTTTCAGGAGGCATCGGAACTTAGTGGGTTTAAACCCTTCGTGAATGCCTCTACGGCCCACTTATCTGGAACCGCCGGTAGAAGCATCTTTTCTTTCTGGAACCGGATAAAACATTCTCGCAGCAACTCGAATTCACCCTCCAAAATTTTGAATGTCTGCATTTCTAGCATTAACCTTTCTAGCTCCATCATGGACCTTAATGAACGAATCTGCAAGCATTTCAAAAGAGTCAATCGAATGCTTGGGTAAGAGTAAGTACCATGTCAGATCCCCCTTCGTGAGGGTTTCACCAAACTTCTTCAACAGAATCGACTCGATCTCATGTTGAGCCAAATTGTTTCCCTTCACTGCCACGGTGTAGGTTATGATGTGCTCCTGTGGATCCGAAGTCCCATTGTAATTCGGTATGTCTGGCATCTTCAATCTCTTTGGAATTAACTCTGGTGATGCACTTGGCTTAAACGGCAACTGCGTATACTTTTTTGAATATGGACCCTTTAATACTGGTGGTGTACCCGGAATCTGATCCATCTGAGCATGAAACTCCTTCGTATTTTGATCGATTCGTTCGTTCATTTCTCTCATGAATCTCATGAGCTCGGTTTTGAAAAGATCACTCTCGTTGTTGTTCCCAGATCTGCTACCGGTCCCTCCGACTTCATCGAAACTGTTTTCGCCACTTGGGGTGTTGTTTTTGGTTCTCTAAGACGTTTGATTTATGGAAACACTAGGAGGGATTGGACACCTTACGTTCGCGTTGTTGAAAGCATCTGTCAATGCTTTTTTTAACTCTGTCATCCCCCGATCCTGCCTTGAGAGATGATCCATGATTATTTTCTGTTGTTCCCTCAGGAGTTTGACCATCTCTAAAATGTGTTCCTCCTCTGCATCATCAGGAGTTGTGTCCGGCACATGTTGAGGCTACTCGCCTTTGCGAATCGTAGGTGTTTCATCCCCTTCGTTGCGGGTTTCGCTGACTGAGTCATCACGCTGGGACAATTCTTCTCGTTCAATGCATGCTTCAACGTTCTATATGTTATTGCCATTGTTAGCTTCCATATTTGAGTTTTACTAAGGAAAGAACCAAGACTTGTTACTAATTAACGAATGGATCAAAGCAATTACGCAATTGTCTATGCCACACGGAGGGCGCCAAACTATTTTTTCGTAAAATATTACAGTTAAATTTGTTACGTAATTTATAGATAAGCGAATCGATTTGATCCAAAAATAATAATGAAAGAGTACTAAAATTAAGATTGAATGACTGAAATAAAAGAAAATAACAAACCTGGCTCTGAACTCAGCGTTTTTGAGAGCAGAAGTGAAAATAATTATGAAGCAATGAAAAAGTTGTTAGATTGAGAACAAAAGAGTAAAGTATAGCTTTTGTGTGTAGAATGTTTCATGACCTTACAATGGCTTTTAGTCCAGCTATTTATAGCTCTACCTAGGGAAACAAGATCTGAGGATCAAGCTCTTCTTAAATGAGAATAAAAGTATCATTGATGAATATATAACGACAGGCCTTGAATGCAAATATTCTCTGTAACGGCTGCTCATTTAATACTAGCAAATATTTTCTCATTGAATGCTATCTGATGGCAACCCCTTGAACTTCTGTCGCCGACTACATTTCCTTCGGATTCCATCCGGTACTGGTCACACATGTTGCATCCGATATCAGTTGTTTCCTGGATCGTCCTTTGCCTATCTTCGGTTCCACGTGTCGTTTTACCATTCGACCACCTGTTATCAACCAATTGTACCCCATATATATGATACATATGTGATACACAAATAATACACAGTATAATATACATATCATCATTTTCCATGTTCATCTTCTAATTCAAATTGTTTTATTCAAACCACCTCAAAACTCCACCAAATAATTCCAAAACTGAGATTCTAACTCCTTACGATGTACCCAATTGATTCCAACAACATCCACTCAATATAAAGCAAAAATGTAACCTATTTTAAGTATAAATAGCTAATTGAATAATATTGATAGCATTTGGCTAATATTAGTAATATTTTATGTATTGACCAATTTTTATACTAATTTGCTTATAGGCGGACATAGCTGGTAATTTTCTCTAATTAAATTGAGCTGTCTCATAGGCCAAATCCATTTTTATGTTTTTTCAATACTTAAATGTATTTTGAAGAATTTATATGAAACCTATATTCATATTAAACTGATTCGATCACAGACATTTTGACGAATGAAGAATCCATGCAAACTTAAACACTTGAAAAATCATTACACCATTAATATTTCTGAGTGATATCCTGTGGCAAATACCTGAACATGTAGTTATAAAGCTACCCCTGGCATAAAATAAAGATAAAGGCTGTATTTGATATGGATCTATATATCAGAGGGCCATAGCAATGACCTCTTTTTTTATTGATTCAATACATTGGGGAAAAAGATCGTACAATTCCCTATCGAGACAAACTCTCAACTAATCCTCTGCGCTCTAGGAATACCTCTTTTGTGCGTCTTTCTCGTGGCGAGTATGTTGTTATTTTGCAAGTTCTCTTCTATCTCCCTCTCCTTGATCTCTTCCTTTTGTTTTTAGCCGGATTTGTCCTTTTATCCATCCCTTCGATCAAATAGAGCTTCCTATCCTAGGTTTTTCTTTTTTCCTTTTCCTAACCACAATGCTTTTCTTTTGTTATCTCTTTTGTCTAAAAATGGGTGAAATTTCTTTCTTTCAGGCCCTACTTTCAAATGTTGGGTTCCCTGTGGGTGGTCGATCCCTCGCCTTATTTTGTAGTAGGGCGATTGGATGGGAGGGGGAGCTCGGGCCCTACAAAAGAAATTCTTTCAAAAAAGATGTGAATTAGGAAGGATTCATCGACAAAATATGAACCAAAGATTGAACCTTGATATACCCCAGAACAATATATTTTTGTTACCATGAGACATATTGGCAACCACCGATCATTTGATTGGGCTAAAATTTGAAATGGGTGCACTTGACGATATGAATCATTCCCTTATCAGACTAGATAGATCTATTGAGTGAGAGAGGGAGAAAAATCTAATTAGATATTCTTTTTATATTGATGGGGATCCCCATTCATTCCTAGATTCATGGACCTTTGATTTTCTTGGACCACGTAAGAATTCGTCGTCCGGTTATTTTTCTTTGTAAAGAGATCCTAATTCTCAAGAAAAGTTATCTCAACTCAAAGAAATACTTATATAAAATGAATTGAAAACAAAAAAGAAATAAAAAATGAAATAGTAATGGTAGCATTTGTCCTATATATATAAATCCAAATTGGGCGGATCTTTACCCGGAGTAGAGCATAAACCTAAAAAGATGAAACATACCCATTCAGGAAGCTAGGTTTGGAACCCTTGTCGCAGCCCTCGAGAAGCTGGAAAGTACCCATGTGGCACACCATCCACAAGCACTCCAAAGTCTTCATTACTTAAACATCCATGTATCAAATTCTTCCATTTATCACAAAAGCCCATTCAATCCAAAAAGCAATAAGCTACGGTCTAACGACCCCCTAACCTAGATTGGGGCGAAAACTCCAAAATCTAAAATGTTGGTTAGGGTTCCAAACCTTTCTCTAATAATAAGGTAAGCTTTCAAGCCGCCGTTCTTTAAAGGAGCGGGCGCAGTGAACTGTAATTGTGAAAGATTGGAAGATCTGGCCAAAGAAGGTGATAGCCTTGTAGATTTGTTCCCATGGTACGATCCTTCATAGTAAGATGCGGTGTGTTTGAATTCTGTTTGCTTTTACGCGAGAAAGGTTGACCACCCTCTAAGCATAAGTATTCCTCAATGACTGATAGTGTACAAGTACCGTGAGGAAAAGGTGAAAAGAATCTTATTTACGGAGTGCAATATAGAACTTGGGATCCGATGCAAACAATCAGTCGAAAGAGCGGAGCTTAGAGACTTTACTTTATGTAAAGCGCACTCACTCTAACGGCGTACCTTTTGCATGATGGGTCACCGAGAAAATGGGAACAGTGGCTTAAGCCATTAGGTGTAGGCACTTTCCAGAGGTGAAATCTTCTTGTTCTTCCTATTTGTACCGAAACTGATGGATCTAGTCATGAGCAGGTTGAAGAGAGCTCTAACAGGCCTTGGAGGACCGACCCTACGTATGTGGCAAAATACGGAGATGACTTGTGGCTAGGGGTGAAAGGCAAACTAAGATCAGATATAGCTGATTTTTCGCAAAATCTATTTCAGTAGAGCGTATGATGTCGATGGCCCGAGGTAGAACTAATTTTCTTTCTCAACTTTCTCATCACATGAATGAGACATAACCTTTTGTCATAAGAATAGTGAACTAGAAATTAGATTTTGATTGGTTTGAGGATTTCAACCTTGAACTAGAAGAGTTAGAAGGTTCTACTAACTAAATAAAATGTAAATAAGTATAATGGAAATAAAATCGGATTCCAGTCAATGAATCTTGCAATAAGATATGCCCTACAATAGGCCCTTTCTTGAAAGAGGTCTAATAGTTCATGTCTCATTCATACTACTGTTGGCTTATGTGCTATGTCTAGCGGCTGATGAATCCTACCTAGTATCAGAATTGGATTGGATATTTTCTCAGTTTCCGAGAAGGGTTTTAATGGCGACTGGACTCCTTTTCTCTGAAAGTCTAATGGTTTGGGGGACGTCAATTCTCTGGATTTTCTGGCTTCCCTTCAACCAGCCACTCTATCAGTTCCCAAAATATATAGAATCCAAAATCCTTTTAAGAGCCTTATCACGAAAGTGACCAAGCAAGCAGATGATGACGGTTCATCCGGTAAGCTAGCAAGCTTATGAAATGAAGGAGGAGACCCTTCTATTATAAGTTGAAAGCGAAGTCGGTAGTCTTGTATTGGTAATTATTATACACTAAAATTATATATAAGATATAGAAGGCAAAATATGAGAAAATAAAATAAATAAATAAAAAGAAGAAGTCCCTTTGTATTATTATTAATTAAGGATGTGTAAGGATGTGTCTATTTTCTTTCTCTTAACTCATAAGTTCTTTTTTTAGTAAGATAGTAGTGGATCGGGTATTCCACGAACCCTTGATAAAGGAAAAAGATGTTGTGTATGAATCACTCACATATTCTTCTGAATTATATGTATCCACATGATTAATTTGAAATAACAGTAGGGATATGCAAAGAACAAACAATTTTTATCGGAAACATTTCTCTAATGAATTCTCTGGGAACTTCTATAGTCAATGGTATATATAGAATTGTGATCAATCAAATATTGTAAAGTCCGGGTATTTATTACCGATCAGAATTGGACCATAACAGAATTTCGGTCTATACCGGCACCATAATATCATATTTAGGAGGAAGATCAGAATTAGAAATTGATAGAAAAGCAAGGATATTGGCTCGTGTAAGTAGGAAACAAAAAATATATATTCTAGTTCTATCATCAGCTATGAGTTTGAATCTAAGAAAAATTATAGAGTATGTTTGCTATCCTGAAATTTTTTTGTCTTTTATGAGTGATAAGGAGAGAAAAAAATAGGGTCAAAAGAAAATGCCATTTTGGAGTTTTATTAACAATTTGCTTGTGTAGATGGCGATCCGGTATTTTTTGAATCCTTATGTAAGGAATTACAAAAGAAATTCTTTCAACAAAGATGTGAATTAGGAAGGATTGGTCGAAGAAATATTAACCGAAGACTGAACCTTGATATACCCCAAAATAATATATTTTTGTTACCACGAGATATATTGGCAGCCAACGATCATTTGATTGGGCTGAAATTTGAAACGAGTGCACTTGATGATATGAATCATTTAAAAAACAAATGTATTCACTTTGTAGCAGATCTTTTACAAATCAATTCGGATTGGCTCTGGTTAATTTAGAAAATGTTGTTTGGGGGACTATATGTGGATCAATTCGGCATAAATTGATACTGACACCTCAGAATTTGGTAACCTCAACTCCATTAACAACTACTTATGAATCCTTTTTCGGTTTACAACTATTATCTCAAGTTTTGGATCGAACTAATCCATTGACACAAATAGTTCATGGGAAAAAATCAAGTTATTTGAGCCCTGGAGGACTGACAGGGCGCACTGCTAGTTTTCAGATATGAGATATTTATCCTAGTCACTATGGACGTATTTGCCCAATTGAAATATCTCAAGGAATCAATGTTGGACTTATTGGATCCTTAGCAATTTATGCAAGGATTGGACAATGGGGATCTCTAAAAAGCCCTTTTTATGAAATTTCTGAGAGGTCAATCGGGGTACGGAAGCTTTATTTATTACCAGCTAGAGATGAATACTATATGGTAGTGGCAGAAAATTCTTTAGCCTTAAATCGGGATATTCAGGAAGAACAGGTTGTTCTAGCTCGATACCATCAACAATTCTTGAATATTGCATGCGAACAGGTTCATCTTCAAAGTATTTTTCCTTTTCAATATTTTTCTATTGGAGTATCCCCCATTCCTTTTATCGAACATAATGATGTAAATCGAGCTTTAATGAGTTATAATATACAAGGTCAAGCCATTCCTATTTCTCGCTCCGAGAAATCCATTGTTAGAACTGGGTTGGAATGACAAGCAACTCTAGATTCAGGGGTTCTTGGTATAGCCGAACACAAGGGAAGGGTCGTTCATACCAATACTGACAAGATTCATTTAGCGGGTAATGTAGATATTCTAAGAATTCCATTAGTTATATATCAACGTTCCAATAAAATACTTGTATGCATAAAAAACTCTAGGTTCCTCAGGGTAATTGTATTAAAAAGGGATAAATTTTAGCGGATGGTGCTGCGACGGTTGGTGGCGAACTTGATTTGGGGAGAAACGTTAGTAGCTTATATACCGTGGGAGGGTTACAATTCTGAAGATACAGTACTTACTAGCGAGCGTTTAGTATATAAAGATATTTATATTTCTTTTCACATACTAAAATATGAAATTCAGACTAACGAAATACCACATTTAGAAGCCCATTTACTCCGCAATTTAGATAAAAATAAAATTGTGATGCTGGGATCTTGGGTAGAGATGACTGATATTTTAGTAGGTAAACAATTAGGATCTCAAGACGCGGTTCCTTATTTCAACAGGGTACAAATATCTAAATTTAATATTTTTCGATACTTTTTCAGACCGATTGCCAATACTAAGTAGGAGTCAAAAATTTATATCCATTTTTCATGATATTATGCATGGATCAGGTATATCTGCTAGTTGGAAGCTCTGCATGCATCAGAAAAGACATCCGATCTCTCTTTTATGGGTTGTTTCCCTCATATCTAACCTATCCGAGTTAGCCCTCCTAAGCGGACAAAGAAGTGGATTATCTGATCTTCAAATAGGTCATCCCGGCTATCCCGCTCTTTTATCTGTTCATTTCGTCAGCTATATGAATCATACGATTCTGAGGATTCCTTTCTTTTTATGACGGATTGCTTGTTGATGCAAGGAATAAGGGCTGGCTTGATTCCAAGAAGAAGCTGGTGGAGGAATAACGACAGCTAAATCATCTGTTGCACAATAGTACATATTAGGCAAATGGAATTTTTCTTTCCTCGGCTGAGGAGCATAGTTAGAGGTCTTTGGTGCCTGAATGGGAGTTAGATGTCCCTCATGTTAGACATTCTGACATCAAGTTGTTAGGACCTTAGTAGCTATGCGAACACTTTACACAAGACTGAAAGTGTTAGTAGTTTATGAATCAGTCAGCAAGGATCTTAGCCAAACGGTGACCGGCTACGTAAGTACTTTGGGCGCAAGTTTACACTCTCTGCGGAATAGTCTTATCAAAGCACTCTATTTAACCAATCAAGCAAGACATATGGAATGAAAGAAAGAAAAAGTAGTTCCGCAGCTCGCTCAGAGTTTTCTCTGAGGCCAATCGCATCCACTTTTGGAGCCCATCACCTTTGAGTACGGCAACAACCCAGACATAAACTGAATTAGGGGCCTAAACTCTTGAGTAGATTAGGAAGGATGGAATGCTAACATGCGTCTATTATATTGAATTTACCCGATAGTCCCCATTTTGGGAACGGGATTGACTAGAAACTAGGAGTAGTCGTCATCTTTTTACATAATAGTCATCCAGCAAGAAAAGGAAAGACCACTTAGCGCAATGAAATAGGAAAGAGAGCGTCAAGCACAACTTTCGTGTCATTGGAAATTCTTTTTCGTTTATTGGGATTCGGAGTGGAGCACTCCTCTTTGTTCTTTTCCTTTCTTTCTAATAAAAGCTTGGTATGTGTTCTGAGCGAGACGTCACGTGACGTGAACGGTACCTATAAAGTGGAATCCCTTTGTCTTGGCTTCCAACTCATAAGGGAGTTACGTTCTGAGGGACTCCATAAGCTCACCCTTCGGGTCTCGCTTCTAGCACAGGAGGCCAAGCATTCTGCCAGACGTCAACTGAACATTTACCATAAGATGGTGAATTTGTTTTTTCTTTTCTCCCTCGAGAACATAAATTACCAAATAAATCACTTACAGATGTCATGTCACATAAATATTTTGTTCTATGCTTGGGTTGAGTCCTCCTAAAAAGAGATCCAACTTAACTCAATACTAAAAACTTTTAATTATACATATATTGGGGATTTCCATTATTATCCTCGAGTAAACATAGTTCAGTCACCATACTATATAGATCTACATATCCTAATATTTATCTTGTTTTCCCTCCGATCCATAAAAAGTGATCTTTTGGCCTTTAGCACAACCCTTTAAGAAAATACTAATTCCTAAAAAAATAAGTATTTTAATTAAATTATTCTTAATTAAAATTTACATATTACTATTAACTTTACACATTGGAATATGTAAATTAGGGTAAATTTTAAAAATAAAGTTAGTTTCTTTTTAATTATGTAAAATGTCACTTATTTTGAAAAAAAAACTAAAAATATTTATTATGGAGAGGAGGAAGTATTGATTCGTACTTGCCAGTTGGGACACACAACCTTTGCATTTTATGACAAGGAAGTCAAAAGAATTCACTCTCTTTCAAACAATTATTTGGGTAGCCGCGTCCAAATTCATACTCTCACCGTCAATTTCTGCCTAATAACTTGGTTCAGGTTCAACTGCCCCCCAATTGCAACGTCACCGGGGCGGGGCATTTCAACTTTTGGGGTTTTTGCAGCAATAGTAATCTGTACCATAATAAATATGTCATGGGCTGCTTTCCATCATCGACCCATGACCCCTTGGACGCGCCCCGTGGCGTCCCGGCAAGCCTCCCAACGCCTAGCGCCACGGTCGGCCCCGTGATCTCTGCAGCGCCAAGTGATAGTACCAGCGCCCAGCGGCTGGCGAATGCCATCAGCGCCGCGCGCACCGACAATACCGCGCGCACAGACCCAATGCCAAGCACCAGCGCCCCGCCGCCAGCAGATCCAAATAGTGTCGCGCGCGCCCACAGCAATGTGCGCGCAGACCCTGATGCTCAATACAAAGTTGCTACCATCGGACTTGCTTCCATAGAAGACTAAGTCCTTTTCATTATAATTATAGAGTAGTTTTACTTCATTCATTTTCAGTGTGCTTCTACAGCTTTCTTAGGTCAACTCATGTAACTTTGGTTTATTTTTTTTAAGCATTATTAAGGGGGACCAAAGCATTCAAACATTCAAGCATTCAAACAATTCTCTGTACTGGTGTCTCTCTCCCGACACCGCATTGCATCTTGTAATAGCTTTTATCATCATCAATACAATCATCAGCTTTGATCATCAATTGCTCATTTTCCGCTGCTCAATTGCTCACGACATTGATTTTCCTGTATGGCATTGACAATCTAGTCTAGCGTACGGTGAGGACCTCAGTTAGCGCATAGCAACCGCACTGACATCGGTTGTTTAGCCTTACGTCGCCCTTCCAAGGAACTTCAGGAAGGCGCCGCATAACATAAATAATGACACTCCGCCTTTTGTCTTATTGAAAACTAACACCTACTTCTCCTTTTGCAAGGTAAAATTAACCAATTTGTAGAATTGTGGTTTCATTGTAGGTTCAACTATAACGTAACCTACTTTTCAGTCTTCCAACTAGTCACATGCACACTGAAATGCGAGAAATTTTTTGCATTGTAA
This sequence comes from Nicotiana tomentosiformis, assembly GCF_000390325.3. NCBI lineage: Eukaryota > Viridiplantae > Streptophyta > Magnoliopsida > Solanales > Solanaceae > Nicotiana > Nicotiana tomentosiformis. The sequence continues at coordinate 21,665,632 of NC_090819.1, forward strand.
TTGAATAGGCCAAAATTTGTCCCTATGAAATTTAGCGTAATATATATTACGCGGCACCTTCTTGAAGTTTCTTGGAAGGGCGACGTAAGGCTAAAAAATCGATGTCAGACCGATTACTGTCCGCCAACTGAGATCTCCTCTGTAGCGCTAGACTAGATTATCAGTGCCGTACGGGAAAACCAATGTCATGATCAATTGAGAGAGAGCAGAAAAGAGAATTGAGAATGAAAGAAAGTTTGATTGCATTGAATGAAAGCTATTACAGAAAAATAATACGGTGTCGGGGGTCGGAGGGGAGGGGGGGACACCAGTACAGAGAATTGTTTGCTTGCTTGAAAGTTTGATTGTTTGGTCCCCCTTAATAATGCTTAAAAAAATAAACCAAAGTTACATGACTTGACCTAAATAAGTTGTAAAAGCTCACTAAAAGAAAATGCAGTAAAACTACTCTATATTTACAATGAAAAGGACTTAGTCTTATACAAAGTAGAAACAAGTCCGTTGGCAGCAACTTTATCTTCAGCATTAGGGTCTGCGCACACGGCGTCGTCTGCGCGCGCGGTGCTATTGGCATCTGCCTGTGGTTGGGCGCTGGTGATGGCTATCAGTGGGGCGACAGAGGCACATGCGCACTTGTCACTTGGAGCTGCCAAGACCACGGGGCCGACCGTGGTGCTGTGTATTGGGAGGCTTGCCAGGACGCCACGGGGCACGTCCAAGGGGTCATGGGGCATGGCTGGAAAGCCGCCCATGACATTCTCCCCCACCTGAGTTGGCGACTTCCTCGGGCCCTTACTTGCAAAATAATCATCAATTAAGCTCTTGTAGGCTTTGAGGTTTGTTCCCCTCTCCCAGGTATTCCCCTCTGCATCACATCCCTACCATTTTACCAAGAACTCCTGGTGATCTTTCCTTGAGGCGTGAATCACTCGATCATCAAGAATAGCTTTAGCACTCCTTTTTCCGGTTGAATTGGGGCCTCGAATACTTGGTATTGTGAGTTGGCTTCGTGAAGGATCCTCCATATCTTCCCGAAAAGGTTTCAGAAGACTGACATGGAAAACGGGATGGTATCCACCTAGTATGCAACTTTCCCAATGCGCCTTTAATGGACAAGGGTCCAATATATTTTTGCAATAGGCGAGGGTCATGGACCCCTGCAAACAAGTACTGCTTTGGAATTTTGACCATCACTTTGTCCCCCACTTGGTATTCAACAAAGCGGCGATTCTGATCAGCATGCCTCTTCATCCGCTTTTGAGCTTTGACAAGATAGCTCCGCACTATCTCCAAATTTTGCTTCCATTCTTTTGAGAAGCTAGTAGCCCGAGGAGATTTTGACATGTTTGGTGCATTCACAGTATGTAGGAGTAGCGGTTGCTGTCCGGTAACAATTTCAAAAGCGCTTTTGTTGCTACTTGAGCTCTTTTGTGAGTTGAAACACAGTTGAGCAGCATCCAAAAGCTTCACCCAGTTCTTCTGCGATTCGGTTACAAAGTGCCGGAGATATTCCTCCATCATGCCATTGAATCGCTTCATCTGGCCATCAGATTGCGGAAGAAAACTTAAGCTGTGACTCAATTTTGATCTAAGGCACTTAAAGAGTTGGGTCAAAAGTTGCTAGTGAAGCGTGAGTCACGATCACTAACGATGTCTTTAGGCAGGCCCCAATATTTGACGACATAAGAGAAGAAGAGTCGAGTTATATCTTCTGCTGATATATATTGTGGGGCTGCTATAAAGGTAGCATACTTGGAAAACCGATCCACCACAACCAAGATAGTTGTGAGATCTCCGACCTTGGGCAATCCAGTGATGAAGTCCAGGGAAATGCTTTCCCAAGGTCTTTTTGGGACAACTAGTGGTTCCAAGAGTCCTGCCTGCGTCAAGCGGTCTGACTTATCCTTCTGTCATACTAGACAAGTCTTCACATACTGAGCGACGTCATCGGCCATTTGAGGCCAATAATATGCACGGCGAAGCAATGCCATGGTGCGTTATTCACCGGGATGACCGGCCCACAAATTATCGTGGCATTCCGCTAGAAGAGCCCTTCGTAGATCTTCTCCTTTAGGAACATAAAGTCAGTTCCCTTTCACTTTCAGGAACCCATCTTCTTTGTAGAACTGGCGAGTCTTGCCCTGTCCTACCAAATCAACCAAATACTATACAGTGGGATCCTTGATGAGTAGATCCAGTATCTGGTCTTTTATGGTGGTGGTTACTTCGCTCCCCCTGAGGGTGTCGAGTACGCACATCGATGCTAGATCAGCTCTCCGATTGAGCGCATCAGCAACATGATTAGTCTTCCCACTTCGATACTCCATGTTGAAGTGAAATTTTGCGAGGAGTTCCTACCACCTGGCCTGTCAACCATTCAGCTTTGGCTGGGTCATGAAATGGCTAACAACTGTGTTGTCTGTCTTGACCACGAACGGGGTTCCCAGTAGATAATGCCTCAAAGCGTAAGCAATGAACGACAACCAATAATTCTTTCTCGTGGGTGGCATAGCGCCGCTCTGCATCCTTCAGTTTTTGGCTCTCGTACGCTACAGGATGCCCTTATTGTAGCAAGACTCCACCAAGTGCATAGTCGGAGGCATCCGTTTGTACCTCGAATGGTTTGGCCAAATCAGGGAGGGCCAAGACGGGGCTACTAGACATAGCCATTTTCAATGTGTTGAAGGCCTCTGCTCGCTTGGGTCCCCAATCCCAAGGTGTGACCTTCTTGAGATGTTCTATCAGCGGCACTGCAATGAGGGAGTAACTTTTCATAAATCGCTGATAGAAGTTGCATACGCCAAGGAATGACCTCAAGGCGTGGATATCCTTAGGCGGCGGCCAATCTGTGATGGCCTGAATCTTCTGTTGGTCTATCTTGATCCGTCCTTCCCCAATGACATGTCCGAGGAAGTCAATTTGTTTCTGAGAAAAGGAGCACTTGGATAGCTTCGCATATAAGTCATGCTCTCGCAATCGGGCTAGGACCTTACGCAAATGCTCCAGGTGTTCTTCTATGGTCTGGCTATATACCACAATGTCATCCAAGTAGACCATGATGAATTCGTCAATGTATTCTCCAAAGACTTGGTTCATCAGGGTGCAAAATATGGCTGGCGCGTTAGTCAAGCCAAATGGCATAACCAGGAAGTCGTACGACCCATATCTTGTCACGTAGGTCATCTTGTGTTCATCACCCTCTGCAATCCGGACTTGCCAATAACCTGTCCTCAGGTCTATTTTGGTGAACACTGTCGCACCACCCAGTCTATCAAACAAGTCTGCCATTAGCGAAATAGGGTACTTGTTCTTCACGGTGATTTTGTTTAGAGCCCGATAATCCACGCAGAGTCATAGACTGCCATCATGTTTCTTTTGGAATAGCACAGGGGACCCGTATAGGGACTTGGAGGGTACGATGATCCCTGTGTCTAGGATTTCCGTCAATTGTCTCCAAAGTTCGATGAGTTCGGTTTGTGACATTCTATACGGCGCTCGGGCAGGTGGATTCTCACCCAACACCAACTCAATCTCATGGTCCACAGTTTGCCTAGGCGGGAGACGCTTTGGCATGTCTTGTGGCATGATGTCTTCAAATTCCAGTAGCAGCTCCTTCACGGGTGCAGGAATGGGACCCGAGGAGCGTTCTATACCTTCAATGCAGAGGGTAGCCAGGAACGTAGGTTCATGTCTTCTGACCCCCTTCTTCAGCTACAAGGCCGATATGTTCTTAACGGTTATCTTCATGGGCATGCACGGGATAATGTAGGGCTTGGCCCCATTTGCTCCCATCATCATTAGCATGTTTGCATATGGAACGGGCATGGTGTTGGTTTGCCTCATGAATTCCAACCCCACTATCAACTCGAAGTCATATATGACCACCACGCGCAGGTTGAATTTTCCTTCATAAGGGCCAAGCTTCACTGGTACTTCTTTGGCTATTCCACCTACTGGCTGAGGAGGTGAGTTGATAGCCTTGACATGACCTTTGCCCTTTCCTACAACTAGGCCAAGGCGCTCCACCTGAGTCGAGGCTAAGTAGTTATGGGTAGCACTCATGTCTTTCATGGCCCGAATGGGCTTGCCATTTACCTTCATGTCGACGAACATTAAGGTCCTCTCTTGATTAGAAGGAATCCTCTCATTCGCCTTCTTTTTCCCTTTCTTGGCGATTGGGCAGGGGTCCTTCTTCTTACGGATACCAGCACTGGTTCCCGCTAAGGACTCAGAAATAGAGCCAACAATTACATTGAATGCACTACTGGTTCAGTCTTGTCCGCATCATCTGCGTCGTCATCCGTCCCATCATCAAAAGCTTGATGGGCGTTCATCTGTGCATGTGGGCATTCATTATTCCAATGTGGTCCGCCGCAATGACAACATCCTGAGGGGGGTTTCCTTCCCCGATTGTTGTTGTTAGATGCAGTGCTAGTACTGCCTGAGGAGGGAGCCTTAGATTTGGTTGCACTCCGGTCTCCTCCACTTTTGCTAGAGACACCAGTGTTCGGCTGGCCCCCTTTGTATCCTCCTCGGACACGTTGTTGAGGCCTGTCCTTTCGGGCTTCCACTTGATAATCCCCAAGGCACTCCGCTACTTGGATCACCTTAGGTAACGTGTCTACTCTTTGTCTCTGCAAATCCATGCGGGCATAAGGTTTCAACCCTTCTAGAAAGGTGAAGCATTTGTCTTTGTGCCCCATGTCGCGTGTATTAAGCATGAGCGCAGAGAACTCCCACACGTAATCCCGTACTGATTTGGTCTGGCGGAGCTCCCGTAGCTTTCTCCTTGCATTGTACTCAATATTTTTGGGGAAGAACTGTAGGCGTATGGCTGCCTTCAGCTCTGCCCATGTCTCGAGGGCATCTTCACCGGCCTTGATGGCTTTGTATTTCACCCGCCACCAGAGTTTGGCATCACCCTGAAGATACATGGCAGCAATTGCTACCTTCTTAGCTTTTTCTAGGCCTCCCACAGTATCGAAGTATTGTTCGATGTCAAAAATGAAGTTTTCCACTTCTTTGGCATTCCGAGCTCTACTGTATGGCTTTGGCTCAGGAATTTTCAGTTTTTGTGCCATAGGGGCGAGGTTCACACCACCCCCAATTTGGTTTCTACCTCCTCGAAGTAGGCCTTGTAAAGCAGCATTGACAACATTGAGCTGGCCTGTCAAGTTGTCTATAGTTTGTTGCATGGCAGTCACCTTGTCTGCCTCTTGTTCCCTATTGGCTAAATCCTCGGCACGCTCCTGCTGGAGGACCTTGAATTTACCAAAAATTTCGGCTGCCTCTGTGGTTGTCATTTGCAGGTCTCCTTCAGAGTCGCGACTGATGTTTTCTATGTCAACTTCGGCCTAGACCAGTCTGTGGTCCAGGTCGTCCAACCTTTGCACTAGGCTGGTCTTTAGGTCAGGCATCATTTCTAATATGGGTCATAATGCATCAACCGTCCCCTCAAAGGTCGCGATGCGATCCCCATAATTCACCATGGTCAGAAATGGTGGTCATTGCAATGTAATCCCTCGTCCGATGTCGAGCCTAGGCTCTGATACCGACTATTGCGCGGCGCCTTCTTGAAGTTCCTTGGAAGGACGACGTAAGGCTAAGCAATCGATGTTAGTCTGATTACTGTCTGCCAACTGAGGTCCCCTCCGTATGCTAGACTAGATTGTCAGTGCCGTACGGGAAAATCAATGCCATGAGCAATTGAGAGAGAGCAGAAAAGATAATTGAGAATGAAAGAAAGCTTGATTGCATTGAATGAAAGCTATTACATAAAAACAACACGGTGTCGGGGGGGAGAGACACCAGTACAGAGAATTGTTTGCTTGTTTGAAAGTTTGATTACTTGGTCCCCCTTAATAATTCTTACAAAAAATAAACCAAAGTTACATGACTTGACCTAAATAAGCTGTAAAAGCACACTAAAAGAAAATGCAGTAAAACTACTCTATATTTATAATGAAAAGTACTTAGTCTTCTACAAAGTAGAAACAAGCCCGTTGGCAGCAACTTTGTCTTCAACATTAGGGTCAGCGCACACGGCGTCGTCTGCGCACGCGGCGCTGTTGGCATCTGCCTGTGGCTGGGCGCTGGTGATAGCTATCGGTGGGGCAACAGAGGCGTATGCATGCTTCTCACTTGGAGCTGCCGAGACCACGGGGTCGACCGTGGCGCTGGGCATTGGGAGGCTTTCCAGGACGCCACGGGGCGCGTCCAAGGGGTCATGGGACATGACTTGAAAGTTGCCCATGACATATAGCATTAAAGAAAGAGTTAGTCGAGCTCTCCTAGGATGCAACAAAGTCATTGGCCTAGGTGCCGACATGTACTGTAATCGAGATGTCGATAGGAGTCGTAGTCGAAAAGTCAACAAGGGCCGAGGTCGAGATTAGCTATTGATGATAAGACTTGTAACGGCTAATTTGTCAGGATAGGATATTAAGAGAAAATATTCTAGCGGATATTCCCTTCATTTTGTACTATTAGGGTTTCCTAGGGAAAGATCTCATATATATAGAAAGAAGAGACAGTGGTAGGGGCATGTAATATTCATTTTGATAAGAACACTTTAAAGAAGAAGATTCTCTCTCTTTTGAAAGAATACAAAGACTACCTTTTGATAAAGATTCTTGTTCATATTATTTTTCACCTTTCCACCAGATTCGAGCATTGTTCATATGAATCTTGGACCTATCGGTCACTCATCATTGTGGGGAGAAACATCCATTCAACCCATCCATTATTGGGTGAATCATTCTCCTGATTTACTTAAATGTCATTTATTGCCATTTATTGTTAGTTATATCTCCATCAATGTTCATGCTTTAAGAATATTCTGCACCTGTTGGCATCAACTATTTACGGGATCTGTCCCCACCTACTGCATGTTTTAGAGATTAGTATCTAGAGTTATTATCCTTAACTAGATTTAACCCCTTATTATATAAATTAAATAGTTTAACCAAAAATTATACTTTTTAGTCAAATAATTTAGCATCGTCTGTGGGGATTTTCTAGTTAAGTCTTTTAGTTTCTTCTAGATCTACAACCGACACTGGTTAATGACAAAAAAAAAACAAAAAGAAGAACCTTCTTCTCTCTACATGCATAGATCTAACATGGCAGGTAACAGAAGAAATAACGAGAATAATGAGCGACCTCCCAACCAACCTCATGGACATCATCCACGAAAGGTCTGAGGCAGTGGATGAGGACACAACGCCCAATGCCTCTCCTAGGCGAGGTGGATCACCCCCTCCCCACTACAGCATCACAAAATCCCTTGGCACGACAGCCTCCACATCCGTGGGAGAGGAGACACCGCCAGCGATAAAGAAACTCCTCGAGGCTTGGCTAATTGATACACTGACCAGCGTGCTCCATAAGCCTGTCCAGTATGTGGGCGCATCAAAGGCAAGAACCTGTGCTGCATCACCAGTGGATGAGCAACATGATCAGCCTCCATCCACGATGACAGGTATTACTCACAATGTTGTTAACAATGCAGGCGACGACGCTCTCACAGCCATTCTGAAAAGGAAGGAGGAAACGGAAAACGAGAACAAGACACTTCGGGATCAAATGAGAGAGCACCAAGAAAGGGTCGATAAAATACCGGACGCTCCTAAGTTATTGCCGAAGAGAGATGCCGGTCGGTTCATCGAGCAGTCATACAGTGATAGCGCTGCCCCACATGCCATACCAAAGACCTTTAAAATGCCGCCTTATCTGAAAATATACAATGGCACGACTGACCCCGAGGATCATGTGACCCATTACGTCACCACCGTGAAAGGCAATGACCTCGCCAAAGAACAAGTATCCTCCATTCTGCTAAAAATATTCGGCGAAACCCTCACGGGAGGTGCATAAACCTGGTACTCACAACTGCCAGCATGTTCCATCGAAACCTTTGAGGATATGGCCGATAAGTTCGTGACGGCCAATGTCGGGGCCAAGATGGCCGAGACAAGAGTGAATGACATATTTGCTATCAAACAGTCCCCGGGAGAAGGACTGAGGGACTTCCTCGCCCGTTTTAACCGAGCAAGAATGACCTTACCCAATGTATCAGAAGGAATGGCGGTAGTTGCTTTTCAAAACGAGCTGAACAGAAATGGTTCAAGGGCGACAGGAAAATTATTAAGCCGGCTTACGAAATATCCCCCAACGATTTGGAACGAAATACATAATGCGTATTGTCCAAAGTTCAAGAAGACGAAGACGACCTAAATGGGCCGACTCATCGACTGACCTCAGTACAAGTGAAATCTAGAAAATATCGGAGAAGTGATATCAGAAGAGATCCAGCGGCCTCACGGCCAAACCGAGAACGACATCTCCCATATGTTAGAACTACCGTTGTATCCTCATCTCGCCATGAAGAAGGCCCGCCTCGATCAAGAACAGGGACTCACCAGAATGAGAGACGTATGCCCCATTTACTATCCGCTCATAATTTTTGCATGTCACCTACAGAGATCGTCTACGCCTTGTAGAATCTCGGACCAAAGGTAAAGTGGCCACAAAAGATGAGGTCGGACCCGAATACCAGAAAATCAGACGCCCTCTGCGAGTTCCACCAAGAACGAGGACACAAAATCGAAGATTGCATCGCCCTAAGATAGGAGGTCGTAAACATGTTGCGACAGGGACACCTCAAAGAATTGCTAAGCAACCGGGGAAGGACCAACTTTACCAGGGGACGTGAACAACATCAAGGGCCGCCGAAGCCTCCCTCGCCAGCCCGCACCATCCACATAATCATCAGTGGCGGGGATGACGCTTCCATAAACAACGTGAAGTTTACCACAAACCACAAGCTCAAACGGTCGATCACACACGAACGGTATGATGAACTCGAAGAAAGTATCATCTTCGATAAGTCAGATACCAACGGTTTGGCATTTCCTTACTATGACGCTCTCATTATTACTTTACGAATTTTAGATACCGACGTGAGATGAATTATGGTAGATGATGGGAGCGGCACATGTATTATCCTTCCTCGAGTACTCACACAAATGAAACTCGAGGACAAGATAGTACCACGCTGCATCACACTAACAGGCTTTCACAATGCAGTTGAACGAACATCCGGCAAGATCACACTCCCTGACCTGGCGGGTGGCGTCACTCTGGAGACCACATTCCACATCATGGACCAGGACACGGCATACAACGCCATAATAGGGCGACCATGGATACACACCATGAGAGTTATACCCTCCAGCTTGTACCAAGTCATCAAATTCCCAACTCCGTGAGGCATATTCAGCATACGCGGGGAGCAACGCACATCCCAAGAGTGCTACCGCACCGCCATAGACTGCACGACCACCCAACAAATGAGAGATAGAGAGAAAGAGGCATAGCAATTAACAGGGTCAAGGTCAGTAAGCAATGACAGCAAAGACGTCATCAAAGACCCCGACTCGGTTGAGGCCGCAGGATCGACCGTAGAGGACCTCGACCCCGTCCAATTAGACGGCAACGACCACAGCAAGAAAGCATACATCGGCTGCAAACTTCAAGAACCGGGTAATTTTGATGAATTTTTAACTGCTAACACAAACTTGTTTGCTTTTAGCCATGTAGATATGCCAGGTATCCCAAAGGAGATATCCATACACAAATTAAACGTCGATCTACTCTACCCCCGGTGAGGCAAGTTTGATGAAAGTTCAACTCCGCAATCAATGATGCAGTGCGCGAAGAAGTATAAAATTATTGGAAAATGGTTCCGTCGGAGAGTCGAAGTACCCCCAATGGGTCGCCAACGTGGTCGTGGTAAAAACGAAGAAGGGTAAGTGGCGGATGTGTGTAGATTTCACCGAACTGAACAAAGTTTTCCCCAAGGATTCATTCCCATTACCTCATATCGACCAGCTCATCGACGCAACAGCCGAGCATGAGCTACTAAGTTTCTTGGATGCCTACTCGGGCTACAACCAGATCCTTATGGAGGAAGAGGACTAGGAAAGAAAAACAATGGAGGTATACATCGAAAAAACGATGGAGGTATATATCGATGACATACTGGTCAGATCCAGAAGGAAAGAAAATCACATCGACCACTTAAAAGAAGCCTTTGGTATACTCAGGAAATACGGCATGAAATTGAACCCCGAAAAATGTGTATTCAGCGTGGCCTCAGGGAAATTCTTGGGTTTCCTAGTGTCCTAGAGGGGTATCGAGATCAATCCCGACCAAATCAAGGCCATCGACAGGATACCAGAGAGCTTGACAACCAAAAAGCAGGCCCAGAAGCTGACTGGCCGTATCGCCGCCCTTTCAAGGTTCATCTCACGATTCTCCGATAGGTGCCAATAGTTCTTCGGCGTACTCAAAAAGGAAAACGGCCTCCAATGGACCGCTGAGTGCGTCCAAGCCCTGAAGGAATTAAAGGTGTACTTGTCCTCGCCACCGTTTCTCTCAAAACCAGAACCAGGACAGTCCCTCCTCGTCTACCTCGTCATGTCCGAAGTAGTTGTGAGCGCAGTCTTGGTCCAAGAAAATAAAGGTATGCAATTTTCATCTATTACATTAGCAAGTCACTAGTCGACACCGAGACCAGGTACCCCCATCTTGAAAAATTGGCTCTGGACTTAGTCAAAGCTTCACGAAAGCTTAGACGTATTTCTAATGCCATCCCATCTCGGTCGTCACAACTTTCCCCTTAAGAAGCATTTTACACAAACCCACACTATCGGGCAGATTGGCCAAATGGGCCATCGAACTAAGCAAGCACGATATTACCTATCGATCGCGAATGACGATAAAGTCACAAGTCCTCGCCGACTTCCGTGCGCAAATAATGCCTGAAGTAGAATAGGAAGCTGCCCACGCTTCTTCCCCAACACAAGACCTCTGGGTCCTGTACACCGACGGCGCATCTAACGCGTCGGGGTCCGGGCTGGGACTCGTACTCGAAGTTCCAATGGGCGAAGTGATTCTCCAATCTATAAGGTACCCGAATATGACTAACAACGAGGCCGAGTATAAGGCCGTAATTGCAGGATTAAGATTAACACTCAAATACGGGGCGAATCGGCTAAGGTTGCGCTGCGATTCTCAGCTCCTGGTCAACCAAGTCATAGGGACTTTTCAAATCAAGGAGCAGAGGTTACAAAAATACCAGACCGAAATCTGCAAACTACTACCCGAGTTCGACGAATGTCAGCTCAACCATATTCCCCGGGCACAGAATATAGAGGCGGACGACCTCGCCAAATTAGTTGCAGCCACCAAAAACATTACAACCGGAGACCAAAATGTGGTCCACCTTCTCAACTCATCGATAGGCCAAATCGAGGTAAGAACCAAAACCTTACTTGGGAATGGCGCAACCGTATTATTACATATTTGCAGGATGGCATACTCCCTAACGATAAAAAAGATGCCAAGAAGTTGTGAATGCAAGCGGTCAGATACAACATCGTTCACAACGACTTGTACAAAAGGACATATGGCGGCCCTCTGGCGGAATACTTAGGCCCAAATCAGATGCGGCGCTTCCTTGAAGAAGTACACGAAGGCCACTGTGGAGCTCACTCCGAGAATCGAGCTTTGGTCAGGTATAGGCCAAAATCAGTCCCTAGGAAATTTAGCGTAATATGGCATTAAGGAAAGAGTCGGTCGAGCTCGCCTAGGATGCAGCAAAGTCATTGGCTGAGGTGCCGACATGAGTCGTAATCGAGACGTCGATAGGAGTCTTAGTCGAAATGTCAACAAGGTCGAGGTTGATATTGGATATTGATGATAAGACTTGTAACGGCTAATTTGTCAAGATAGGATATTAAGAGAAAATATTCTAGTGAATATACCCTTCATTTTGTACTATAAAGGTTTCCTAGTGAAAGACCCCATATATATATAGAAATAAGAGATAATGGTAGAGGCATGTAATATTCATTTTGATAAGAACACTTTAGAGAAGAAGATTCTCTCTCTTTTGAAAGAATACAAAGACTACCTTTTGATAAAAATTCTTGTTCATATTATTCCCCACATTTCCACCTCCAAGGATTGTTCATACAAATCTTGGACCTATCGGTCACTTATCATTATCAGGAGAAACATTCATTTAACCAATCCATTATTTGGTGAATCATTCTCCTTATTTACTTAAATGTCATTTATTGTCATTTATTGTTAGTTATATCTCCATCAATGTTCATGCTTTAAGAATATTCTGCGCCTGTTGTCATCAACTATTTACGGGATTTGTCCCACCTACTGTATGTTTTAGATATTAGTATCTAGAGTTATTATTATTAACTAGATTTAACCCCTTACTATATAAATTAAATAGTTTAACCGAAAATTATACTCGGTCCATTTTAATTTATGTGAACTTATTTCCTTTTTAGTCGGTGCCAAAAAGAATGACTACTTTCCCTATTTGGAAATAATTTATCTTTATGCAATGATTTATAGCCACACAACATATATGTGCTTCATTTTATACCACATGTTCAAAAATCTTCCCTCTTTTTTTAAACTCCGTGTCCAATCAAATGAGTTCATATAAATTAAAATAGATGGAGTTACCATTACTGATTAATTTAAAAGGTCTATTTGAGAAGAGGTAAAGGATAGTATTACGCTGTACCATACTATCATTAGCACATAATGCAAACAAACAACATGTGAAGATGTTCCTCTTTTTTCTACAAAGTCTAAATCCCCTCTCTTCCTTTTTTTTCACATATTCATCTAACCATGAAAACAAAAACTTACACAAAAAAGCTATGAACCTTTTTATGGGAATAAACAGAGCTTCAACTTCCAAGCAAGTATTCTTAATCTGTGATTAATCACACCCACGTGGAGCAAACCCTAACCTCGAACCCGCAAGATCAAACACGACCCGGAAACCCTGCTGCTGAATATTACCAATTATAGACAACCCGCTTGCCGTACCCGCAAATCCAAAGCAGAATCTCCCTTCACTACTCACCGGAATCAAGTAATTCGATGCTGGCAATGCCACGTCAGCATCCTTAAAATGTAACACCAACGTTGGAACCTTCACTTCGGTTTTACCCGACAAATCATAACACGTGTCGAACAATGAGTAATTCGGCGCTCTCTTCAGATTTTTAGTACCTAAGCTGAAAGCATCCCTCAGCGCCACGTAAGCGGGTCGGGTCAGCCGGGTCACTGACGTACCCGAATCAACAATGACCCCACCGTCACCGTTAGCACCGAGCTTGAACAACTCCGATGTAATCAAAGGAACCCTAGTACCTCCGACGCTGATTCCGGTGAGCTCCACGTAGTAAAATGTGTTTAGTTTTTGGTTGGTTAAAAGAGGCGTAAAAATGGTATTTCGAGTAACTGCTGATTCGCCGAAAATGAGATAAGACGGTTTAGGAGAACCGGTCCGGTCGACTAAGCAGTATGAGAATTTATTACCGAACCGGCTACCGGCTTGACCCGGAAATGAAAGTTTCCCTTTCCCTAAACCCAACAAACCAGCAGCTCCGATGAACAAACCTTCGTTATCATGGCCGCAACCAAATGCTATATCGCTGACACGTGTCTTTCTGAACGTTAAAGTTTCAGTTGAGAATTCGCCGACGGTGAATGAACCGTCGCCGTAGGAGACTTGGTAAAGGCATTTGTTTTTGTTGTTACAGCCGGGCGAGTCAAGCCGGCGACACAAAGGAGAATCACAGGAGAGCCCAGTAAATGAGGATGATTTACTCGGGTCGAATACCGGGTCGGACTGATTATAACATTGTCTGCATGGCAAGCATTGGATCCAAACAACGTCGCTACCAGTGTCTAAAACCAGGTAAGCATACTTAGGTGGAGTACCAATGCCTATGCGTGTAAAGTACTCGCCGCTACCCTGAGCAAGACCAGAGATGACGGAGCTGCTGAAGTCTTTAACGGTGGCATTAGCGTTAGCAGCCGCTTCAGCGAGTTTAGAGAGGAGTTCGGCTCTAACGGCGTCACGTTGAAGACGGAGTTTGAATAATGCATGTGGTGTGGTGTTGAATAAGGATGTATAAGGAGTGATTAAGTCTACGTGGTGTAATTGTACAGCAAGGGTATTTTGGGAATTTAGGGGTTGAAAGTCGTAGGAATCTTGAGTGGCCCATGAGAGGGATTGAGGTTCAGGGAGAGAGCGTAGGGTAAGTGTTTGATATTGAAGAGAAACAGATGATACAGAAATGGAAAGGGTGAACAAAGTGAAGAGAAATGGAATTGAAATGAGTTTCCCTTCCATTGTAGAGAGAGGGATGAAATGAAAAAGTGGGTAGAGAAAAGAGAGAGTGAGAGTAAGTGAGGTGAACATTGGGAGTATAAATAGGTGATAGAGTCGTTGTTTGTTTGTGTGTGAACTTTTGACCTTAAAAGAAAGGGTGCTGGAAATATTGAACGACTGATGGCACTATGTTCCATGCAGGAAAGGACCACATCGATCCCCTACAACAGCCACCTACTCACCCTTTTCACTTTTTGTTCTATATATATGGAATTTGGTGTATACAGAAAAGGATTTTATAGTTATATATATACAAAAATTTTATAAAGGATAGTTTAAGATTTAATATATAGTTATAAAAAATAATTTTGATCTATATATATAATATTATATTTTATATACTCAATATAAATTAAGGGTGTTCACTCTATGTGGCTACGTTATTGGGTGTGGTCAGAGATAATCTGTGACGCCTAAGTTGGTAAGCTAGTCCTAGTAATTCTCTAGTAGGGGAGGATCGGAAAGGGACGTACCTCTGGTGTATCAGTTATCGTGCTACAGTGAATTTGGAAAGTTGAGAAAGATGCCAATGTGTGTGGATTTTTGCTGATGGATTTTCAATGTCTTGATATTTGGTGACCGAAGAGCATCTGTTATGTGACTGTCTGGTCACATATGGTATGTTGTCTTTACTCTTTAATGTCCAGACATGATGAAACGGTGTTAGAAAAATTGGTTAATTGGTTGTTTGATAGCTCGTGATTCTGACCTTCTGCTTAATTTATGAGCTTTGTTAGTTAGAGTTGTTTGACTTAAAACCACAAATGTCATCACATAATATTATCATGTCTGCTTTTCTTTGAGCTAATGAGCTTTACTTATTGGATGCAATTAAGTTATATAAATTATTAATGTAAAAATCTTAAATTATTCGTTTAATTTAATATGCTACTCAAGCGGAATTTTGATATATAGATAAGCTATCCAAGAATTTTGATAATCACTGGCATTTCTTAAATATTGACATTGATCAGGAGCACAACCTTTTAAAGGTTAACAACCTTACTTGATCAATCTACACTTTCTATTCTCTCAAATTGAAGTTAAAGATGCACAATCTGCTTCAATTATTTCGTTCTGCTCACTGTTATAGCTATTCAGTCCACATTAGGCACTGTCTAGAAACAATTGTATACACTACTTTTGATATATTCACCCACCGCATGAACGACCGTGGAGAAAATGACAGCAATGAAAACAAACTTTCCTCTCTAATTATAAAATAAATCTTTAGCAAAATAAGTAATATTTACACAAGAAACTCTACCATCTAGGACCAAATGTACGTAATCTAATATCACATTAACCATATAAAAAGAAATCTAAAAAAATAGAGAGTAAAAGGCCAAACATTTAAACCAGGAAAACGGATTAGAGGGGTTTGAACACTGGTCTCAGGCCCTAACATGATGAAAAACAGGCATGTAATTAGGAAGGCGTGGGTAGGGACTTTGACTTCAATCATGAGGTATTGAAAACTATCCCATTATTGATTAAAATATTTTGGCAAAATGGCCTCCTAGCCACTTAAACTTGCACTCAATTGTTAACCCGATAAACAAACTTACAAATTTTTCATTTGAACACCTCAACTTGACAGAATGATTACTAATAAACACTTCTAATCGAGAGTGTATATCAATTACATTCACATGTCAAACACGTCATATGCTAGACTATTTATTGCTTGACATATGTTATTTGTGGGTCCTACTTTTAAAATTCATTTATCAAAATTTCAAACACCTCCCCCCCTAAAAAAAACCTAGTAAAATACTAGAAAAGCCTCCACCAAACTCCAAATTCAAGAAATTAGTCGGCTTCCTTCATCCTTTTTCTTCTTCTCTTCTTATTTCTGTTAAATTCAATTAGGGATAGAATTTTTGTCCACCAGAAAACCCCCAATGGCAGCCACTACCACATCTTTTCTAAAAAGTCCCAAATCATAAGAGATAAGTAAAATCACATGTCTTCAGATCGAATCTACCCAAAAAACTCCTAGTTGCTCGCTCTCTCCTCGCTTAAGTTCAAAATTCATAACATTTTTTTACTCAAACCACTCACTATATTTGAGAAAGAATAAGAAAAAGAGATGGGAAAGATTTGAAAGATAATGAGAAGAACTGGATAAAAAAAGAGATGGACTGGTGGGAGATAAACAGGGAGGGATTACTGGTGAAAAGAAAAAAGAGAGGAGAGGCGAGTACTGATGGGAAACAAGGTGCTTTTTCCCTTTTCTTTTTAATTTTTAAATTTTTTCTTTTGATTTTAGTATTTTTTTTAAATCAAAATGTTGTACTCACGCGTATTTTCTGCGTGATTTGCATGTATTTTGTACACATTACATATGTCACTTCCACATAAGCATAGTCAACAATCAAACTAATTTAATAATAATCATTCTGTCAAGTTGAGGCGTTCAAATAAAAAAATTATAGTAAGTTTATTTATCGAGTTGACAATTAGGTGCAAGTTTAAGCGGGAAGGATGCCATTTTTTCAAAATCTTTTATGCAAGAGGTGCAATGTGATGGGATGCCTGCCCTTCGGTACAACCTGTTTGCAAGTTGGGCATGATTGGTAGTTCGACAAACATGTTCAAGTAAATAAGGCACCTAAGGAGTGGTACAAAATCCAAAGGAGAAGAAACAATAACATCAACAGATTTGGCAAACTAAAAAGAGTCAGAATCCTGAAATTCCAGAATAAGTTAAAGCATAGGGAAATGAGAAGATGTTGGGATAGCAGGCCATAGTGATACAATAATAGATGTGGAAGAAGGTTGGCGGAAAACTAGGAGAAAGGCTGCAAACAAAAGTGCCCAGCAAGTACACATTGAACCAACCAAAATGATTACTCGTAATATGTTTAGTCCTTTAAATGTGCCTGATATGCAACTGTTAAGATTAGAAGAAATATATACTGGAGAAAAGGGGCAATGTAGTTATGGGGAGAATGGTTCAAGGGCGCAAACACTATATATATCCCAGTAAATCTAGTGACTTAAAATGTTAAAGGAATGAATAAGATATATAAGCAAAAGGAGAGTATAGAACCCAAAATGCAAAAGCTGCTCGAATAATGAATAAGATTGAATATGGTTGAGATTGGTGGACAAATGCTTCTAAAAGCACTAGAGGCAGAATATGGATTATCTGGGACCTAACATCATTTAGTTCACTGTTCTTGAGATACATCCACAGTTCATCTACAGATTATTTAAGAATGGCCAAATACATAGGGGCGGATCTACCTTACGAGGTAGGGGCATCACAGCACCCGCTCGCTTCGCTAAAATTCTTACTATGTACATAATATTTCCGTAAAGAAACATATAAATTGATAGAATGGTACCCAGAAGTCACAAAGTGGAAGCGGGTGCCATTGGTTCAGCCTTCCCTTTGAAGGCTTTCCTTGGCCTCATGAATGCAAGTTTGATTCCCTGTTGGAGTAGCTCCTTTAATTTTTCCTTTTTTCTATTTATTAAAATTTCTTTTATTTTCAGATGAGCCCTAGGGCCTCACCTCTTTTTCTTCTTTTTTATTCTTTCCCTCCTTTTATTACTTGCTAAGTCTCTCTTCTTTATTTTTTTAACTTTCAGTCCTCATTTTGTTGCTATCGTTATACTTTACTTTATGAACAATTATTTTCTATAGGTAATTTGAATTATTTTTAATTAGCATATAATTTTTTTATTTTTAATGAAACGATATTAATTTATATATTGGAATATAATTTGAGCAATATCTTCTATTGGGTTTTGAAAAAAATTAAATGGCTTGATTGATAGTCGTTTTGAGTCGAATATCATAGGTTGAATGTTGAAGGTTTTTCTTTGAAAATAATTGTCATATAACTCAACAATTAAGATGAAAAAATAAACAAAGAACAATACAAGTAAATTAATCTAGTCAAACAATGAATATATAGTGTAGTTAAGGTATTCTTTAAGCAAATATTTATATTGGAGGCGCTCTTTCATGAAATGTTATTTTTCTTTTGCATTTTTATTTAGAATGTGTTTAAATTAAGCGTTACAAATTTGAACTAAAATCGAACTTATTTGCTTTGTGAATGAAAGACCTATTCAAATTAACCAAAAACTAACTGAACCGACCCATTATTCCTAATCTGTTTTTGTAGCTACTGACATGTATACTGTATGCATAACATGGTGGCACTCGCAACCTTCAAATCCTGAATCCGCCTCTGCAAATACATATACATCCCATTCAACTTGGTCCCATTTTTTATTTTGGCACTCTATCTCAACCTTGTTTCATTTTGGCCCCCCAACTTTATTTCTTATGTTTTATTTTAACACAAAAACTGAAACCAATGCAAAAAAAATATAGCGCGTGTGTATATACAAATTTGAAGTGTAATAAATATCCAATTAAATGTTGTTCATCCTTGTCAAACGGGTCAATACTAAAATACCCGACCTGAATTTCTTGGTGTCCACGATACTTTCAGTTCAACTTCAAATCTACAAGAACAAATATCCATTCCATTATAAAAAAATAATTTTCCTTGAGACATAGATTCACTTCAAACTTCAAGCTTATATGAAATAAAGGGTGAAAAAACCAGGTGGCAACATTTAATTTGATATTTATTACACCTCAGATTTGTGTATACACACACGCTATATTTTTTTGTACTGGTTTCAGCTTTTGTGTTGAAATGAAACATAAGAAATAGAGTTGGAGGAACAAAATGGAACAATAGAGTGCCAAAATGAAAAATAGAGTCAAGTTGAATGGGCTGTATATGTGTTTGGCCTTTAAGAATCATACTACCAGTATAGAATTTCACTTCACAACTAAGTATGGACTGTATACAATTTCCAATGGAAGTGAGTTGTGAAAGGAAGCTAAGCGAACATGAAGAACATCTGACAAGGCTCTGGCTAATAATCGGGGACTTCAATGTTGTACTTGATATGAATGACAGATCTAATGGGAGTAAAGTGCACGAAAGTGAGACAAGAGACTTTAGAAGATTTCTAGAGATTTGTGGGATGATAGAGTTGCAGACTACTAGCAGATATTTTACTTGGATAAACAACCATATTTATAGTAAGATAGATAGGGCCTTGGCTACTACTCAATGGATGAATCTAATGCCTCCACTACGAGTTTATGTAATGGATCCTTATTTTTCAGACCGTACTCCTGTCAGCATTGAGATTGATAAAGTTTCATACACTAGGAAGAAGTTATTAAGGTTTCTGAATTGCTTGGCAGACCACCTTGGTTTTGAGCAGGTTGTCAAAAATAGTTGAAACTCAACAACACATGCAAGAAGAATAAAGAGTGAACGGTTGAAACTGAAAAGTGTTAGAAAAAGCTCTAAATATGTTTAACAAAAAAGAAATCACTGGTGTGGCTAATAGGATTCAAAGTATCAGGGGTCAGCTGAAAGAATTGCAAGAGCAGATGAGAGATACTAATTAACCACCTGGTAAATTTGAAACAGAAAAGGAACTAACGAAACAACTTGACAGATGGAACATGTTAAGGACAATATTTACAAGCAAAAGTCAAAGATTCAATGGCTTAAATTGGGTGACTCAAATACAACATACTTCTTTACAAACATAAAAGGAAAGAGAGCACAAAATAATATTAAACAACTCACTGCAGCTACTGGAGAATTGATACAGGATGCAAAGGGTGTAGAAGAGAATTGATAGGTGGTTTCTACTAGAGTTTGCTAGGCTTTGCAAGTGCCTCACTTCCTGCTATACAACCTACTATTCTGAGGGGCCAATTTTGAAGAGAGATCAATAGTTTCATCTAACAATACCTTCTTTGAAGATGTTAATGTTTTAAAGGTATCGGGGTGCGATAGCTTTAACTCATATTCTTTTCAAAAAGCATGGCCGACCATTGGAGAGGAGGTAACAACTGAAGTGCTCAAATTTTTTGAAACCTCTGATATGTACATGTCTATAAACTGTATTTCTGGTACTTTGATCCCTGAAGTAAAAAATGTATCCTCTATTAAAGAGTACAGACCAATATTTTGTTGCACCACCTTATACAAAATTATCTCCAAAGTGCTCACCAACAGATTGTAAAATGTCATGGACTATTTGGTGGATTGCAGTCAAATTGCCTTTGTCCCAAGCATGGTTATTAATGACAATATTGTGCTTAGCCATGAGTCAAAGTCGACATGCAAAAGGCCTACGACTCCTTAGAATGAGTATTCTTGGAGCAGATCTTTATAGGTTTGAACTTTCCAAAAAATTTTGTTAGGTGGATCCTAAGCTGTGTTAGAATTGCATCTTACTCAATTGTCATAAATGGTAATCATACTCTACCTTTTGCTGCGAAAAAAAAGGTGAGGCAGGGTGATCCTCTATTCTCTTACTTGTTTATACTAAGTATGAAATATTTGAACAGTTTGTTGAAGGCTCTAAGGTGCAAACTAGATTTCGATTTCCATCCTTGATGAGAGAAATCAAGTATTACTCAACTTGGATTTGCTCATTGATGTTTTGACTTCAATACCACACAAGGGGGTGTCCAATTTTTGCGTGCACAAATTATAAAAGAACCTGGTTCTTCTATGTGTTCCTTTTACTACTGTTGCGGAATAATAAATGTAGAAATTAAAGAACACAAGAATTTTTACGTGAAAACCACCAAGATTAAAAGGTGAAGAAACCACCACCTACTTCCCAGTAGGATTTTCCCAAAATTCGTCACTAAATCACTGAGCCAAAAAACTACATTTACAAAATACTTTTGTAAACCTAGGATTAACTCTAATCCCGTTGTGACACACAACCTCTAACTGTTGCGACAACTTCAAGTTAACTTTAACTTGAATACTCTGAGTACCTATTACAATTGCCCCTAGATAAAGCTGAAAGGTACAATATGAAAGCACCTACTACAATTGAACTAAAATAAAAGACAGACACTTGGAACTAGTTCTTCTATCTGGTTCATGTAGCTTTAGATTCGCACACTTGAATCACACACGAACTGCTTGCAAAATGCCTTGCTATTTTGCTCTCAGTTTACGTTTAACTTCTGCTTTTGTGTGTCACCGTGGAATGAGAACATCCTGCGATTTATAGAGTTAGTAGAGTAGAAAATAACTAGAGTTCTAATGCTACTCTTCCTTGGTGGAAGAGTTCTAGTTGATCTCAACCTCTAACTCTTTCCTTTATCTTAGATAGTGTTCTCTTTGATTAAGGAGTCCTTCTCCTTATCAATTATAAAACCCTCTTCGATCAGGAGATATTAATTAAGGAGTCCTTCTCCTTCTCAATTATGCAACCCTTTTCGATCAGGAGATATCAATTATAACAAGTTAAGTTTATCTCCTTCACGTGCATCCCATATGCTCGAATCTGCCCGTGTCTATGCACACAAGGGATGGAGCTGGTTCATGCCTGAGCTTTCTTTGTCAATCTTCAAAACTAACCTTCACTTAGGCCAATAAATTTTCCCTTTTTGATGATGACAAACTCTGTGCTTTTCATAAGCTTAGGCCCTGTTTCAACTTAGCTCAACATCAACACAATGTTAGAACAATTTCCACTTATCATAAAGGACCAGATTCATTAAGTTATAAAACATCACTGTTCAAAGTGTAAAGCATAACCTTTTTCTCCCTTTTGGCATCATCGAAAAGTTGCATAAAAAAAGTGAGATAACCAGATTTTAAAACTTACTCATGGCCACTGGGTTTACTTCAAATGCAATCATGGATTAATTATCATAGATCAAGCTAAGAATTTTAACCATCAAGGAAATATAAACAAACAGTTAGAGCACAAGACAGTGAATTTCATTGATGATTGATACGATTCTTCCACAAAGCATAAAAAGAAATAAACATACTGGAAACATGAGCAAACACAACAAAATAATCCCGAACTGGGTCACTGGTTGATCTACACTAGGCTAGGAGGCTTAAGGCTGAGAAGAACTAGGTGCTTGGTTTTTGGCTTGAAGGAGTTTCAGCATATCCTGAAGAATGCCATCATTCTTCTCCTTTACTCTTGCCAGCTCAGTTCTGAGAGCATCTCTATCAGTCTCCACCTCAGCCAACTTTTTCTTCAGCCTCTCAATCTCAGCATCCTTAGCCCCACTTTGTTGCACCAAGGCTCGCACCTTGCTATTCACTGGTACCTTCTTGGATGAACCAGATTCTTTAGGAGTGGCATGGACTTCATAGTCACAAGCAAGCAGCGTATTTTCCCCAAAATGATCCTTGCTTGTACCAATATCCCTTTTTTCTTTGGATTATAAATTTCAGGCACTCTCTTCAGTAGATCTGCGAGGGTTTCCTGTTAAGATGAAACAGGTTCATCTATATTTTTTCCAAGTTGAACCAGCCCTTCAGCGGCTTCGCCAGACCCACTTCCCCCTGTTTTCTTTACACTTTCCTCTACTCCAGCAGATTTGTTTTTCAAATAACCATTGCACATGTGTCTTTGGTTAAACTTACAGGATTGGGTGAAGAATCAACCACTCTTTTACCCTTTCCCCTCACAGCACTTCGAACACCCTTGCTCTCTTTTTCTTTTTCATTTTTACCATCAATTCCTCCAGACTCTGTAGTTTCAACACTTGCTATAGACCCTACCAGCACAAACCTATTCTCCAAATTTGTATCAACTTCAGAAATTGTGTCAGGAGTAAATTTACGGCCAGAAGATACATGTTCAGTTTTAGAAGAAACTGTTTCTTCCCCCTCAGTAGCAGATTTAAATGAGTCTTCAGATTTCCTTGGGTGGGGATGAAGGATTTTCAGGAGTGTTAGCCATTTTTGTGCTTGGGTATTGGAGAGAAGAGAATTTGATTGTGTTTGGAAGATGAGAGTATTTAACGGCAACTCATGATCAAAATATTATTATTTCAAATTATGCAGAGTGTAGAAAATATACTGTGTTATTTTGATGAACCAGGTTCTTCACTGATAATTCTCTTGTGTAAGTCTACATTTGCCAAAATAGAGAAAATATCATTAGAGATTAATGAGTCATTTTAACACATGGCACAAGAGTATACTAATGAAAGTATGAGTCTGAGCAAAAATTAATCTAATTATATATACATTTTAGATTTTCTAACCAAAACTATTTTTTTTTCAATTTCTTTTTTATTTTTTTTCGTTGTGAATTCTGAACTGGTCCTTTTAGGTGATCTTAATCATCCCTAATTCTAACCTGTTCCTTTCAAAGTGATCTCTACTTAGGGCTTTTGTGAAGATGTCAGCTATTTGCTTGTCAGTAATACAAAATTCCACAGTGATCAACCATTTTTCATAGTTATCCCTCAAAAAGAGATGCCTAACATCTATGTGCTTAGTTCTCTTGTGGTGAACCGGGTTCTTGGTCATACTAATAGCACTAGTGTTATCACAAAAAATGGGGATACAACCAACATCAATTCCAAAGTCCATTAATTATTGTTTGATCCACAACAATTGAGCACAACATGAAGCAGCGATAACATACTCAGCTTCAGCAGTAGATAAGGCCACTGAATTTTGCTTTTTGGTAGCCCAAGACACAAGACATGAGCCAAAAAAGTGTACCATACCTGAGGTGCTCTTTTTATCCACTAGAACACCTGCATAATCAGCATCAGCATATCCCACTAGATTGAAATTACTACCTTTTGGATACTATAGACAGAGATCAGTGGTGCCTTTTAGATATCTCAAAATTTTCTTGACATCAGTCAAGTGAGACTCTTTTGGATTTGCCTAAAATCTTGCACAAAGGCCTACACTGAAAACAATGTCAGGTCTACTAGCAGTGAGATATAACAATGAGCCAATCATTCCCTTATACAACTTCTTATCGACAGATGAACCAGGTTCATCTATATCCAACTTTGTAGCTGTTGCAATATGAGTGTTAATTTCTTTGGAATCTTCCATTTTAAACCTTTTAAGCAACTCATTTACATACGTCTTCTGATGGATCATAGTTCCATTTGAATTTTATTTAATTTGTAAGCCTAAAAAAAAATTAAGCTCACCCATCATGCATATTTCAAATTCACTCCCCATTAGTTTAGCAAATTCTTTACTTAACTTATCAGTAGTTGCTCCAAAGATTATATCATCAACATATATCTGAACTACCAAGAGATCTTTACCTTTTTCTTTCAAGAACAAAGTATTATCAATTTTACCTCTCTTGTAGTCATGCTCAAGCAAAAACTTTGATAATCTTTCATACCATGCTCTTGGCGCCTGCTTGAGCCCATAAATTGCTTTGTCAAGTTTTTACACATGATCAGGACTCTTCTTGCTTTCAAACCCCGGAGGTTGCTTGACAAACACTTCTTCCTTTAGATTGCCATTGAGGAAGGCACTCTTGACATCCATCTGATGGAGAGTGAATTTCATGTAAGCAGCAAAGGCTATGAGGAGTCTAATTACTTCCAATCTTGCAACTGGAGCAAAAGTCTCATCATAGTATATGCCCTCCTCTTGACTAGTACTTATGCGTTGTGGATACAATGTATATGTGAGGTGACGAGTACTTATGCGTTGTGGTTGAGTCAAAGCATGCGGGAGCAATTTGTTCATTGCGAATAATTGCCTATTTAATTAAGTTATTCTCGCTTAAGTTTATTATTATTTATTTCATGAATAATATTTATTATTATTTATTTGATTATTATTCATGAAATTATTGTTAATTTAATTATTGTTGAATATTGTGGAAGAGTGTAAAAGTACGAAGAGTGATGCCGTGCCATTTATATTATTTATATTATCCTTGCCATTGAGAGAAAAAGTGTAAAAGCACGAAGGGTGATACCGTGATATTTTCACATTATTATTTATTGAATTATGAAGTGAGAAAGAGAGTTAAAGCACGAAGGGTGATACCATGCCATTTAAATTATTTATTCATCATACTGTGGAAAGAAAGAGAGCTAAAGCACGAAGGGTGATGCCGTGTCAATATTATTATTTATTTATAAATTCATGCGGAGAATGAGAGTAAAAGCACGAAGGGTGGTGCCGTGCCATTTTTATATTATCAGCTACTTATTTTATTGTTGACGAATTAATTGGCTGCTGCGTGACACTTCTCCTGCTGAAATTTTTTATATTATTCCATTTCGCATGTTCCCTCCCAAATTTATAAATTATTAATTATTGTGTTATTGTTGCTTCGTATTTGTATATACATGTACATGTTGTTTACGTACATGTCTTGTCATAGCCTTGTCACTATTTCGTCGAGGTTAGGCTTGACACTTACGGAGTACATGGGGTCGGTTGTACTCATACTACACTGTGCACTTCTTGTGCATATTTTGGAGTTGGTCCCAACGGCGCACCATAGACTTGCTCGAATTCAGCTACCCAGAAGATACTTGAGGTATAACTGCACAGCGTCCGCAATTCTGAAGTCTCCTTCTACTTTATCTTAGCTGTGTATTATCTTTCAAACAACTTGAATTTTATTCAAACCCTTTATATGTATTATTCTAGTAGCTCGTGTACTTGTGACACCAGATTCGGGGATGTATTTTGATGATTCAGTACTTATGGTCTTCTGCACTTTATTTCATTAATTGACTTCCGTTTAATTTAATTTATTTTAAAATGGTTAAGATTATTCTAACGTTGGCTTGCCTAACAAGTGAAATATTAGATGCCATCACGGCCCCGAAGGTGGAAAATTCGGGTCGTGACAAGTTGTTTCTCATTCCTTTGTTGCTATTGCGATTTTGTACACATTGTAGTTAAGCCTTGGGCTATATGTTGTAGTAACATCGGTATTGTTGATTTTGGCAATATTGTGGCATATGGGAACATGTGGTGCTAGTTGATTATTGTGTTGTGATATTGATACGCATACGGCGGTATAAGGATAGGGGTTGATGTGCGTGCGGTAAGATAAGGTGGGATTTATACACGTGTTGCTAGTAAAGGAATTACTTGAAGCCATGCGATGAAAAAAGGGGGTTAAAGCATGTGTAGCTATTTCTGAAAAAATATTTTTAAAATAAATGCAAGGCTCACGCAGCGATATAAGAAAGATTGTGATTATAAATTGTGAAACGTGGATATGAGGTGTGGTGCGTCGGTTGTGATTCATGTTGTACATTCTATGTTAAAAAGGCTTGTTGGTTGAACGGTTTTTGTTATTCCTTCATTTGTATCACTTGTATTTGACTGTATTTGATTGCTTGTTCTTATCATATGCTCATTCTTGTTGTCCTTTATTTGCTGTAATATCCGTTGTTAGCCTTACATTATTGCACTGCTTTGTTGTCATTTATTTCCTTGCTCTCCGTTATTAGATTATATTATACTCTGTTCAGTTTTCTTTGTCCTAGCAGGTGTCTTGAACTGGCCTCGTCACTACGCAAGACTCGGAGTCACCTTCTACCACTGTCTTTTCTACTATTTATTTTTGCATCGAACAGTATTGTATTTTGAGACTTGTACTGTAGTTCTTAGAGCTTATGACTCAGTTTCACCGGATTTTGAGAAATATTGTGATTGTTATGCAGTATTGATGTATTCATGAGACTTATCAGCTTTATTTAATATTGTTAGTCATTATTTTTGTCAGAATCCCTCATATGTTAGGCTTTTCTAGTCTTAGAGATTATGTATCATCACGCCTATCTCCGATAGAATTTTGGGATCATGAGATCATCCACGGGAGCTTTCACATCACGTGGTTATGAGATGTTTATCTTTGACCCCTACTTGTATATTAATATCAAAATAAATAGTACAATGAAAGAGGAATAAAAGTAAAACCTCCCGAAAGCACCAAAAGATGTCGCTACAACTTATCGCCTAGAGGCTAAATGAAAATTGTGCCAGCACAATCAAAAATAGGGCAAGAGCTACTTGTGGATATTCAGTGAAGGTATGCAATAGCTCTTCATTGTGAGATATATGGTGGTTCAACATACCAAACTAAAAATTTTGCTGCCCTTATTCATCTATGTTTAATTTAAGTGTCTTTATTTGACTAGGTACAGAATTTAAAAAAATAAGAAATTTTTTTAAAACGTGTGATCTTAAATTAAAGAAGAGTATAATGTACCAAAATACCCTTTAAATTTTGTGGTTTTAAATATAGCATGTGGAATGTTAGAATTGGAGAGTTACCAAATTTAGAAAGAGACGTTTTTTTTTAAATAGATTAAAAAGGAAAGTAAGATACTTGAATTAAAACGCAGGAAGTATTTATTTGAGAAGAAAGATGCTAAACGAGACTAATGTGTTATGTTCTTTTTTTGTAGGTTTTTGACTTGGATATTTGAGATTTAAAAAAAAAAAAAGAATAGAAAATCAAGTTCCCGATCACTTGTCCAGGTTAAAAGTTGAGATCATAGAGCTGATGGAAGTGTGATTAAAGCAACCTTTCCAGATGAGCAATTATTCGTCATAATATGTGATGCTGCACCATAGTATGCAGACTATATGAATTTTACTATAAGCAGGGTGATGCCACTAGACTTGACTATTGAAGGCAGGAGGAGGTTTCTACATGAGGTGAGGCTTTATCTATGGGTAATATCGATCAATTAGTGCGAAGATGTATTCTAGAGGGGGAGATAAAGGCTATTTTGTATGACTGCATGCATTACCATATGATAGTCATCATGATGGAGATAGAATAACCGCTAAAGTATTGCAGATGAATTTTTATTGGCTGAAATTTTTCAAAGATTCTCACGCATTTGTGAAAAAGTGTGATAGATGTCAGAGAACTAGAACAATAATAAGGAAGCATGATATGCCTTTGCAAGGCATTCTTGAAGTGAAAATTTATTATGTATACGTGATCGATTTTATTGGACTATTCCCATATTCATTAGGAAACATGTAATCTTATTGGTGGTCGATTTTGTGTCTAAGTGGATAGAGGTTGATATTCCTACAAACAATGCAACAGTAGTGGCAACCTTTGTGAAGAAGAATATTTTTACACTACTTTGGACTCCACGGGCTTTGGTAAGTAATAGAGTACTTATATTTGTAACAAGTAATTGAATAATATTCTAGAAAAATATAAAGTTAAGCACAAGATCACCATCACCTATCATCCACAAACTAGCGTACAAGTTGAGGTGCCAAACAGTAGAGTGAAGCGGATTTTAAAAAATAATAAGTATAAATAGGGAGAATTGGGCTGTCACGCTTGACGACGCTGTGTGGGCATATTAAATTGCATATAAAACTCCTATTTGGGACTTTATCATATAAGTTGATTTATGATTAGGTATGTTATTTTCCAATTGAACTTGAGCACAACGCCTATTGGACAATTAAAAAGCTAAATCTTGATATGGACTTGGCCGATGAGAAAAGGTTGCTGCAACTTAGTGAGCTTGACAAGTTTCGACTTTGTAACTATGAAAATGTGAAATTAAACAAAAAAGATCAAAAGGTAGCACGATAAGCTATAACCAACATTGTGAGTTTGAATTGGGTCAACTGGTACTCTTGTTCAATCTAGGCTAAAGTTGTTTTCGGACGAGTCAAGCAAGTCCAGAAAGAGTGAATCGTCCTGAAAAGCTAAAATCAAGATGCTTTATTCCAATTGAGGTGATTCGTGTTACGCCACAGAGAGCGGTTGAGTCACGAGTTTCGGGCTCAAACGAGATATTTTTTGTAAATGAGCAAAGTGTAAAGCATTATTGGAGATGTGAAGTGGAGCATTACAAACCTCTGTATCTTTATCCGACACATTAGACATGGTATC
Organism: Nicotiana tomentosiformis; assembly: GCF_000390325.3. Taxonomy (NCBI): domain Eukaryota; kingdom Viridiplantae; phylum Streptophyta; class Magnoliopsida; order Solanales; family Solanaceae; genus Nicotiana; species Nicotiana tomentosiformis. Next base: position 21,694,643 of record NC_090819.1, read on the forward strand.
GTCATGACATGGCGTTAAATAAGACGTTTCTTTGAAGGCAATCCAAACGTTTTAATTCACTTTCCTAGTTTACTAATTTTTCTTCTTTATTTTTGAATTTTTGGTAGTTCATATTTTTGTTTGAATCTTATTTTATTTGGTACAATTTAGTTTTTGTAGGAGTACGGAACTAGGAGAAATGTTGCGACCAAACACACTCACGCAAGTAAACGCAGTCGTCAAGTAATAAAGTGACTAAAAGTCGGATGTCGAACCCACGAGGACTTATAATTAACTATTAACTAAATTAGACTATCCTAATTATCTAAACAAGAATTAAACCTAAAAATATTTTATTCTAAACTAATTAAATAAAAAATATAAATAATGAACTTTGAACAGAGAAAGAGCAGATTTTTTATGATATCAATATAATAAAAACGATCTAGGGTTATGGGCTATCTAACAATCATAATGTATTCTTAAATTGAATTGACCGACTAATTTATCTAGCTTATTGGTTGACAGGGTTAATATTGCTCATAAGAATCTGTCGAGTTCTTACTCGCCTATTCAAGCTAACCTAACGCCTATATGTCTATGGAGTTAGAATCAACAAGAACGCATGTATAATTCCTGTAAATCAACCAAGCAAGGCAATTAGGTATATGTCTATCCTAACCACGAATCCGTTCCCCGATGCCCGAGTTCAAGAACTTGCCCTACTCAATCCTATATGCAATATAGAATTCCCACTTTCGAGTTCAATTCTAGATTCGTAGATAGTATTCAATTGGTGATCAAGCAATTAAATAATTGAGCGCAAGATTGAATAAATAAACCAATATGATAAATCAAGAAGGCAAAATCAATATCCGAATAACAATATTCATGAAAGAACCACAACCCTAGAATGTGAAGTTTAGCTTCATATAGACATGATAGCCAAACAACAAATTATACAAAGAAACATAAAAATTACTAAGTTTGGTGGGAGAAAGATGAAACTTGATGAATTCCGGCCTCCACAGCTTTGTCGTGGCTTTTCCCCCCTTCCCAATATGTTAGATGACCTAAAAGAGGCGGTTTTGGCTTATATATTGCGTACAAAAGTCGTGGGCCAAAGTTCTCCTATTCCTAATCCGACTTGGCTATAGGGATTGATGCTGGGGTGGATGCGTCGCATCCACCTCGTCCTCCACTTCTCAGCTTCGCATGCTAGGGTGGATGCATCGCATCCACCCTTTGTTTCTCCTTCTCAGCTTTGCCCAGGAGCGGATGTTATGGGCCGACTTCACTGCTAAGGGTGCACGAAATCCAACCCTTCTTCCTCTACCTAAAGCACCTTTTCTTCATATTTTTGCACTCCAAACACCCTAAATCATCACACACAACTCAATTAGTCATAAAACCAATAATTAAACCATGTTGGGCATTTTAAAGATCAAATAGCATCAAAAAGCGGTTAAAATATGGGTAAAGTAACATCAACACATATCGAAATATGCCCAACATCACCACCCCACACTTAAACCTTTGTTCGTTCTCGAACAAACCATCAATATAGTAGATGAAACAACATTAAGCTCTTATCATTCAAAGCACACTACACCTATGACCATGGTCATTTTCCACAATTAGGCTCTAGAATATGCATCACATACACTTCCCTTTACTTATGTCATTCTTTAAAAAATATTTGAACAAAAACAGCATGCTCACAACAATCCTAACCTCAAAAACCGACTCAATGTCACAATGCACTCATGGCTTGAACACCCAACATCATAGAGAAGTCTAATAACGTTACCTATCCCTTGTGAAATCATGTGCCCTCACAACAAGAACAAGAGAGCGAGTTCAATCCACACATTCGAATCTCATGAACAAATATATTTTAATGACTCACATATATCAAAGAAAATCGCTCACTCTCACAAAGAAGTCACACGCATGCAATTGGTACCATAGGCTTGCCCTTAATGTAAATCTCCACTAATGTAAGCTTGCTCGATCTAAAATCAATTAGGACTTTTTCATGGTTGTAATGTGGGCTAAGGGACGGGTAGGATATATTTAAGGAATAGTGACTCACCCTCCTAAGCACTTTAATACATCACAAAATTACTTTAAGCGTATTTTCTTCAACACCACTTCAATTTCACAAACAATATCACCCCCAAAACAGTCCCTTTTTCTTTAAGCACTACTTTAGTTCATACCCATTAGCAAGAACAAGACAACAATTTATTCATTTTTATTTTTTCTTCTTTTTTTTTTCTTTTTTAATTTCCGCTAGTGGTGTAGTATTTTATAAAATAAGTGCACCTTTCTTCCTTTCATTGGTTCCACTCAAAAGTCACCCCATACTTAGTCCCTTCTTACTTCTTTTAGCGCTCATCTAACAATTAAAGTGCTTTAAGAGGTAAAAAGATCAAAACAATGTTAATTAAGAATAAAAAGGGTATATGCTTGTAATGTGGGTAGCAAATAAAAGTCAATAGGCTCAAAATGGTTAACTAGGGATAAATTTTATTTGTGATAAGCAATAAGCTCAAAAAGATCAAAGAAAGCCTAAAATCATTTTTCAAACCGAGCATCACCTCAAATTTCGCTTCAACTCACATACCGGGCAAGTTCTAGACACAAGTACAATACATGGACTACACAAAAATTCTCACCACACATGGCACATGACTCACTAAGGGATGGTCCCATTCCGACTCTCAAATAATGCAAGTATTCACGGAGCCACGAGATATTAAGTATTAAGCTCAAAGTGAACACAAGTCAAGAAAACGAGAAATAGTCGTCACAAAACATGCTATCCAATATATAAAGGCATCAAGATTAATATCAAAATATAGGGAAGATACTACACATGCCAAAGCATAAATATGCTACTATGAAACAAGTCAAGGGCGCTTAGGTTCATCATTCTTCCTCCTTTTATTTCCTAAATTCCTAATCTACTCGGAAAGAAAAAACTATCCGGTTCAAACTACATCCCATGGAAAAGAATCGAGGCACAAAAAAAATTACAGGGGATTATTACTACCTAAAGAAAGCTAAAAGACATATTTTGGATTTTTGTTTAGACTTTAATCCCTCAAGAAAACTGTCTAGGAGATCAATCATCGGGAAAAGTCTAATTTTTCTACTTTTTTCGTTTTTTTTTTTGCACAAAAGCTACTACACTTAAGAATGAGTACTACAACTAAGCTAAAATAGCACAGAAACTCATCTAAACGATCTCCTTACCCCACACTTAAAATTTTGCAATGTCCTCAATGCACACTGTAAATAATAAGAGGGTAAACGAGACTCCCTGGTAGGCCAAGGCCGAAGCAATAGCGGCTCACGAGGTACTCAGACTTCCCCCAGGCATCGTCCTTTGTGTGGGCACCCCACACTTAGTCCTCACCGTCTACCTCGCTTTTGCACTCTTCTAATGGCTTTGCTTCCTATGCTCATAATCCTACAAAACAAAAATAAATACTACAAAATAATAAAAATAAAATAAAATAAAAAGTAAACAAAAATAAAAGAAAGCAGTAAAATTGGGTTGCCTCCCAACAAGCGCCTGATTTAACGTAGCGGCACGACGTGAACCACTTTTTGCCTCTACCTCAAACTTATGAATTGAGCCCCTAACATGGCATCCAGTTTGCGGCTATGCTCCAGTGGTGGGGCTACAAAGATAACCAGGCCAAGTAATAAATTTTTTACTCTACACTTCTCGGCCTTTAGATAAGGAATGTATTTTTTGCTTTTTGGCATGACAAATTCAAGAATACAAGCACTCTCATCCTCACTCTTTGACTCCCCCATAGGCTCAGATGGCTTGATTACTATCTTACTATCTAAACACAATGTGAAAAAATGATTGGAATGAGGACTAATACACCCTAACTCTAGAATTGTATTACTCTTTACATCCTCATATTTACATACACAAGAATCTTCAAATATAACATTATCTACTTCCTTACATGGCTCTAGTGTACTTTTCTCAACATGGGCATCATCAACAAAAATATGCTCGAGTGATTGGCTCTCCACTTTTAGCTCCTCAATTTGGCGTATAAGCTCATTTTCAGCTTTACACAACTCATTACTGTTTTGTTGGGCGTTAGACGCATCAACCTTTGTATTCAATTGAGCCTCTAAGTCGTAAATAGTAGTGCCAAATTTATCGATCTCTTGTCCCAATTCGGCTCTTCCTTCTATAAAGTATCTCATCTCATTTGTAATTTCCTCATGTTGAGCCTCATATATTTCTAATCTTTCAGATTGTTCTACCAGCAACATATGGATCAAAATCTCCACTTTTTCAAATTATCTTCTTGCTGGTACTCGCTCTCTTCATTCAATTCTTCCATATTGGCCTTCATTCTTGTGATTGTTGCCCTCATTCTTTTCATATCTTTTTTGAGTTCATCCTGTTGCTCTGCTACTTGCCTCAGAATATCCCTAATATATGTATCAGGTTCCATATCCTGCACTTCATTGCCCCTATTAAACTCAGAAACATCATTAGAAAGATCATAATAAGGGCTCAGAGAAGGATGAACAGGATTAGGACAACCATTCCAATGACCATCTTGACCACCACACATATTACAAATATTTCACTCAAAGGATTGAGATTGTGCGCACAAATCGGTTCCGGAAATATTCTGATAATATTTTCACTAGTGGGGTCCTCCACAATATGGACAAGGATCATCAAAATAAGAATAACCATCATTCGAATAATTTTCATTGCAAGATACCATGTTAAAATAAATAACAAATACTAACTAAACTAAAAAAAATGAATAGATAAAAAAATGTCTAATCTAAAAAAATAGCTAATTTCTAAGTCCCCGGTAACGGCGCCAAAAACTTGTTGCGACCAAACACACTCACGCAAGTATACGCAGTCGTCAAGTAATAAAGTGACTAAAAGTCGGATGTCGAACCCACGAGGACTTATGATTAACTATTAACTAAATTAGACTATCCTAATTATCTAAACAAGAATTAAACCTAAAAATATTTTATTCTAAACTAGTTAAATAAAAAAATATAAATAATGAACTTTGAACAGAGAAAGAGCAGATTTTTTATGATATCAATGTAATGAAAACGATCTAGGGTTATGGGCTATCTAACAATCATATTGTATTCTTAAATTGAATTGACCGACTAATTTATCTAGCTTATTGGTTGACAGGGTTAATATTGCTCATAAGAATCTGTCGAGTTCTTACTCGCCTATTCAAGCTAACCTAACGCCTATATGTCTATGGAGTTAGAATCAACAAGAACGCATGTATAATTCGTGTAAATCAACCAAGCAAGGTAATTAGGTATATGTCTATCCTAACCACGAATCCGTTCCCCGATGCCCGAGTTCAAGAACTTGCCCTACTCAATCCTATATGCAATATAGAATTCTCACTTTCGAGTTCAATTCTAGATTCGTAGATAGTATTCAATTGGTGATCTAGCAATTAAATAATTAAGCGCAAGATTGAATAAATAAACCAATATGATAAATCAAGAAGGCAAAATCAATATCCGAATAACAATATTCATGAAAGAACCACAACCCTAGAATGTGAAGTTTAGCTCCATATAGACATGGTAGCCAAACAATAAATCATACAAAGAAACATAAAAATTACTAAGTTTGGTGGGAGAAAGATGGAACTTGATGAATTCCGGCCTCCACAGCTTTGTCGTGACTTTTTTCCCCTTCCCAATATGTTAGATGACCTAAAAGAGGCGGTTTTGGCTTATATATTGCGTACAAAAGTCGTGGGCCAAAGTTCTCCTATTCCTAATCCGACTTGGCTACAGGGATTGATGCTAGGGTGGATGCGTCGCATCCACCTCGTCCTCCACTTCTCAGCTTCGCATGCTAGGGTGGATGCATCGCATCCACCCTTTGTTTCTCCTTCTCAGCTTTGCCCAGGAGCGGATGTTATGGGCCGACTTCACTGCTAAGGGTGCACGAAATCCAACCCTTCTTCCTCTCCCTAGAGCACATTTTTTTCATATTTTTGCACTCCAAATACCCTAAATCATCACACACAACTCAATTAGTCATAAAACCAATAATTAAACCATGTTGGGCATTTTAAAGATCAAATAGCATCAAAAAGCGGTTAAAACATGGGTAAAGTAACATCAACACATATCGAAATATGCCCAACATCAAAAAATTAATAGGAGTAACAAAAATATGCATATTAATTATATACATACATTTAGTATAGATGCTACATGAAAATTGCTTCAGATAGTTAGAAATTTTTGCAGATCTAGCTTGCGCCAAAGGTTTCGCCCCACGAGCCTCTCAACAAGAGAGGAGAATTTTTTCGCTAGCACTAAGTTAATATACTTATCCACGAGCATGCAAAAATATTTCAGGTAAACTGCTCGCATCGTGTGAGAGCTAGAGAGCTCCAGTTAAAGTAATTAAAATTGTGAAGTTAAACAACCTAGCAACCCCTTCTTTTACTTTTACCCACTCCAAAACATCAGGCCGACACTTCCCTAATTCACTCACTCGCGCACCACCATCTCCGATCAAGTTTGCCGGTGTTCAGGCTAGTTTTTCTCTTTGCTCTCTCCTTTCTCCTCTTCTGTTTCTCTCGCAACAGAACCCTCCCTAAATTCTTTTACATTAGGTTGAATTTTGTCCAAGTTTTGACAGAAAAATTGAAAGTGAATGTTATGATTGACTCTGCTTCTTAATGTTGTTGAGATGGTAAACTACAATTTTCATCATCATACTATTTTTTATCTTGTCCTCTAGTATGCTAATATTTCCCAAAAGTAACGAATGTTCAATTTTTTTTTACAAATATAAAGAGAACTTCATTCTCCTTCACAGCCACAAGATCAAAGTTCAAATTGCAGAATAGTTATCCTTTTTGTTCTTCCATGTAGAAAACTTTATTCTTTTCGACTCATATTAGTTGTGTTTGTAAGTAGCGTAAAAAAGATTATTTTGACTAGTTTTTTATGAATGGAGCACATATATATATATATATATATATATATATATATATATATATATATATATATATATATATATATATATATATATCACATATTTATAATTTTCTTCAATTTTTATGTAATTTTACCTGTTTATAAATATTTAGTGTAATTATATTATTTTATAAAATATTAAAAACTAAATACTCATGGGGCTTATGCCCCGTGCCTCGGGGCTTACGCTTCGCTGAGGCATATGTAACACGCTTCGCATTATGCGCACGCCTTTTAAAACACTGCTTGTTACATATATATGCTACCTGAATTCGGCAATACGGCTTGTCTTTGTGCTGGCAATTGAGAATAAAACTGATATGCATTAGGGTTCCGATGGTGAAAATATGTACCCAGGATGATGAAAGTACTGAGAATGCGATGGATATCCATGAAGAGTAGGCAAATCCACATGTAGTATCTCTTGTACTCATATATATTTTTGAAGTCCTAATAACTTATTTCTCTGACTTCTCAATTTCCGCACAATTCTCCCTCGCTAATTTCTTCGTGGCAATACGTGATTTTGAATCTTCTCTGCTTCTCTTTAACGCCATGATTACTTACTAGCTTTTCTAGTATTTCTAAGAAATTATGTTGATAGTGTTACTAGGTAGTCCAGTTAATACTGTTTGAACCTATATGATAACGTTTGTGATGAATCTACGTGTCAACAAGCTAGAAAATATAAATTTGGAAAAGCTTAGAAATATTTTAAGAGTTTTGTTTAAAATAAAAAAATATTATAAAATTTATTTTAACTAGTCTACCCCTACATCCTCCTTAGCCGAATTCATCTTCTCACCCCAAATTAGGTGAAGCACGATTAAAATTTAAACCTCTGCATGCTGTCCCCTTCCAATGTTGGCAGGTAATATTCCACTTAAAATGCTAATTGCTTTGGCAGGCGCTTCATATATGATGATATTTTTTCCTTAATGCTGAAAATATGAAATTACACAGAGAAAAAATTAGTTTTTTATTATACACATAACTGCTCCTTTACGTCTGTCATTCTCTATGTTACTGTGCAGTTCTTGTTCTAGAAATCGTTGGGAGTTTTTTGGTTGTTCATATTATGCCAATGTTGAATTTCCCTTACAATACTAGCTAAGGCCTCGTTTGACTAGTTTCAATTGATTGCCAACCTATTAAAAACTTCCTCTCTTTTTATCTTGAGAAATGTAATAATAGGTTTATATTAAAAATAATGACACCTATAACTTATAAATTTTAGATCCGCCTTTAATTCCATAATGTACGTACCTTAGTGACAATTAATGGAAGGACAGGCACAGTACTCATATAGACTTTAATTCGATAATTTACGTACTTTAGTCACGTGGCTTTGCCTTATGCATGCCGTAATTATTTTCCCTTTTTGCAATTCTTCTGTTAGCAAAACAAATATAGGTATCCAACTTTTATATAGTATTTTACTGTTTTTAAAAGTAGAATAGTCTTATTTCCTTATAAAAATTGTGATGACCCGGTAGGACATTTTGAGTATTAGCCCTTAATTCCGTGTTTCGAGACCTTTGTTAGCTTCGTTTGATGTTTCTTGGTTTGCGTGCGTGGCCCGTGTCGCTTTTTCAAAAGCTTTTATGTGAAAATTTGAAATATATATATTTTTTGGCTTTAAAAATAATTTGAGTTGACCACGGTCAATATTTTGTGAAAATGACCTCAGATCGATGTTTTGACGATTTTGGTAGGTCTGTATCGTGATTTTGGACTTGGGCGTATGCCCGGAATTAAAATTAGAGGTCCTTAAATTTATTTGACTCATTTTACCGAAAACTAGTATTTTGAAAGTTTGAAAATTTTCTAAGTATGACCGTATGTTGACTTCATAGCTAACGGGTTTGGATTTTGATGTTGAAATTTGGAATATGTTTATATCGCTATTTGAAACTTGATTGCAAATTTTGGTGCAATTCGGAATTGATTTGACATGATTCGGACGTTTAAATGTGATTCTAGTTGTTCTTGAATTTATTTTGAAATTTCATTCGTTTCAAGGGTTCATTTGTAGATTTAGATGTTATTTTGGTAATTTGATTGCGCAACCAAGTTCGTATGATGTTATTACACTTGTGTGCATGTTTGGTTTGGAGCCCGAGGGGCTCGAGTGAGTTTCAGACATGTTTCGAATGAGTTTGGTGAGTGTGAAGGCTGGTGCAATACCAGTTCTGGTGCTCTGTTGCAGATCTCGCAATTGCGAGCCTTACTTTTGCGAAGATTTGTTTGCAGAGCATGAGCTGGGCTGGGTGAATCTCGCATTTGCGAGAATTTGGTTCGCTTTTGCGAACTGTGGCCTTTCGCTTTTACGAAGGAAGTATTTGCGATCACTGACCACTTGAGTCTGCTTCGCAATTGCGAAGTATCTGGTCGCATTTGCGATAGTGGTAGGTTCGCATTTGCAATCTAAATGTTGCATTTGTGACTTCTGTTCTTCTATGATAGGGTTCGCATTTGCGATCCTTGTCTCGCATTTACGATGTTCGCAATTGCGAATAAGACATCGCAATTGCGACATAAAAGAGGGAAAAAACGGGACTTAGCTCATTTTACACTATTTCTCAACCTTAAATACTCTAGAGTCGATTTTTTAAGAGACTTTTCTTTCCAAATTTATTGGTAAGTGACTCTAATCCATTTTCTTTCAATTACCCATTACTTTTCATGAGATTTCAACATCAAATTTAGGATTTCCATGGTAGAAATTTGGCATTTGGGTGGAATTGAGAATTTTTGTAAAACTGAGATTTAGACCTCAAATTGAGGTCGGATTTCGAAATAAATCACATATCCGAGCTCGGGGGTGAATTGGTAATCTGGTTTTGGTCCGAACCTCTGGTTTTGACCAAGCGGGCCCGGGGTTGACTTTTTAAAAAAAAAATCAAAATTGAACCTCTTTCACTAATAGGTAGTTTCTAAAGCTTATTTTGAATCATTTGATCGGTAATTTACTAGATTTGGTTGGTTTGAGGCTTATTCAAAAGGTAAGGCCGTGGTTTATTGATTGCTTGATTTGCGGAGTGAGGTAAGTGTTGAGTCTAACCTTGACTTGAGGGAAATAGGGAACCATGAACTATGTGTTATGTGAAGTATGTGGGGGAAACGGCATATATGCGAGGTGACGAGTGTATATACGCCGTCATGATACTTGTTTTCCACATTTTCGTTTATTTCATGATATGTCTTGCTTCATGCCTTAATGGTTACTTTCTTTATTTGATTTCCATGCCATAATTATTATTTGTCATTTAATTAGTCTTGTATTAAATTGTTCATCCCTTCCATGACTCCAGGCTTACTTGCTACTTGTCTCTACTTGCTTTGCTTGCATATCTAAATTGTCACATGCTTTACTTGTCTTATTGTTTTGTAGTATTTGTTGCCTTGTATAATGTGGTTTCACTTGTATGCGTTGTTTAATTGATCGATATCGATGAGTTGGTAAAGTTGAGACTTCGAGTCGTTAGAGATTCTTTGATTATTATGTGATTCTTTATTGCCTCGTACATTTACCCTCATGAAGTAGAAATTCTTGTAAATTTTGGTTGTTGAATTGTTTATATTGATTGAAATTGTTTGGGGAGCGGGAGCGGGTTGCATGCTGCAACGACAATTGAAAGGTAATGAATTGAAATGGCGGAATAAGGATGTATTATAATATTGACAGATGATGATGTGGTAGGATAGAGTTGTGCGCCGCAACAGGTTGTATATGTTATATTTCTTTGTGATTGGTTGATTTGCCTCGGTATTTTGAGATGAGTTTATGAGACTTGTTATTCTGGGCTCTCTGGTTGTTGGATTTCGAGTTCGTTTTTATGAGTTAACTGCTTTACTTTCATTCCCTGTTTTTCTGTTATTATTATTATTATTATTATTGCGTACAAGTTATTGTAAGTGACCCGCTTTAGCCTCGTCACTACTTCGTCGAGGTTAGGCTCGACACTTATATAGTACATGGGGTCGGTTGTAATCTAGACGCACATGTATTCGTGACACCAGTTTCTGGGATTGTATTTGGATTACGTCGTTTATTAGTTTATTACTTAATTTCAGACTATTCACTTTTATTGCTATCATCTAATTTGAATTGTTAAAAATGGTTATTAAATATAGTTAGAACCGTCAATGTGAGCTTGCCCCAGCCTGTGATTTAATAGGGTCGGGCTAGAATTTTTAGAGCCCATTTAAAACTGAGAATTTTAAGCCTGACCCGAGTAAGCCCGTGGCCCATGAGGCTTGACTGAGGCTGGGCTGGGCCGTCCCGTGGACCTCATAAAATATTTATTTAAAATATATAAAAAATAAAAAGTATACTGCCTCTAGCGATGGAAAGTCAAAATTGGATCTTTACTTAGAGGAACCATTTGATCTTGAGAAGTTTCAAGAGATGGATGCTGTCATGTATTGGAAGGACCATTCTAGAAAATATTCCGATCTTTCACAGATGGCGCGTGATGTAATTAGTATTCCTATTACCACTATAGCATCGGAATTAGCATTTAGCATTGGTAGGTCTGTTCTTACAAAGTACAGAAGTTGCATTTATTATGAAAATGTCCAAACACTTGTTACTACTCGAAATTGGCTGTGCAACTGTCATGACCCAAAACTTAGCCTGTCGTGATGGCGCCTAACGTGGTACTAGGCAAGCCGACACCTCAAAACGTTTTCAACACTTCTAAGTGAAAAATGAAATAATATAGGTTTAAATAATTAAAGCTTTCATAAACTAGATAGAAAGTCAAAACTCAATACGAAAGTTCCCAAAACTAGTATGTTGCTGAGTATATGAACGTCTATACAACACGAATCTGAAAATATTATCTATGAAAAAAACCAGAAAATAAATACATAAGGTTGAAAGATAGAGAGGGAGAGTCAAGGTCTGCGAACGCCGGACAACTACCTCGAAATCTCTGAATGATCAAGCTGCTCAGATAATCAACACCCACCGTGGCCGGTAACACCTGGATCTGCACACGAAGTGCAGGGTGTAGCGTGAGTACAACCAACTCAGCGACTAACAAGACTAACTATTAGACTGAAAGTAGTGACGAGCTTAGCAGGTATAATTCAATATAGAATTAACAATACAGAAATATAGGCATGTTTTAAAGTTCAACAGATAAAAACTCAATACAAGTAAAATAGATCAACTCTGAATGATATGAGGGATATGAAATTTCTATATCTACATGCCATTGTACATGTTGTATGTGGTACACTACAATGGAAGCCTCGCGTACTCACACTCTCAGAGTACTCAATCACTCAGTACAGTACGGGACGGGTCTAGCCTAGGGATGATCCATCCCTCAATATAAATATATAGGGCAACTCTACCCCCAGGGAACTCCATCCCAAATATGAATATGTGGAGCAACTCCATGCCCAGGGAACTCCATCCCAAATATAATATCCATTGCGCTCACTGTGGGGGTGCAGACTCCAGAGGGGATCCTTCAGTCCAAGCATTATAGTAAGACAGGTCCATGCAAAAGTAAATAAAAATATGTTGCGGTGTGCATCCCGATCCCTTAATATCGTCACAATCAGGCCCTCAGCCTCACTCAGTCATCAATCTCTCCAGTATCTCGGTCTCTCAATGATCATGATAAACAGCCCAAAAAATGATGATTAAATGCATCAATAAAGAACAACAGAGAATGAGATGTAATATGCAAGTAAAAACCCTGACTGAGTACAGAGTGGCAATTCAACAGATAATTCAACATGTATCACGACCTCTGGGGGTCCCTACAGTATCAACACATAGCCTAAGCATGATTTCTTACATGATTTGCAGTTCAGTTTCTATAACGCGTGGAGAATATACGGATAACAACAGATTATTTAACTAAACAGTCCCATGGAATTGACTGAGTCACAATTTCTATGGTGCACGCCCACACGCCCGTCACCTAGCATGTGCATCACCTCAACACCAATCACATGACACAAAATTCAAGGTTTCATACCCTCAGAACTAAGTTTAGAAATGTTACTTACCTCAAACCATGCGAAACTCTTCTCCAACAAGCCCTTGCCTCGTGAAACGGCCTCCAAATGCCTCGAATTTAACCATAAATAGTTTGTTACGATCAGCACGGGCTAAAGGAATCAATTCCATAAGCAAATACTAAGTTATTAATCAAAATTCAAAAAGTCAACTAAAAACCTGGCCCCCGGGCCCATATCTTGAAATTCAATAAAAGTCATAAAATCCGGACACTCATTCAACCATGAGTCCACCAATACCAAAATTACTCAAATCCCATACTAAAATCTCAATCAAATCCCCAAAGTTTAGCCTAAGAACTTTCCTCCATTCTCTCTCCCCCCCCTCCCCCCAAAATTTTCCACCCTAAATCACTAATTAAATAATGAAATCAAAGACATAAATATGAAATTTAACCAAAACTAAGTAAGAATCACTTACCTTAATCACCCACTTAAAAATCTCTCCAAGAATCGCCTCCTACCGAGCTCCCAAAATCAAATTGTGAAAATGAACTCAAACCCTCGTTTTGAATATTTAAGTTTCTGCCCAGGTGACCCTTCTTCGCGAACGCGACCCTCTTCTCGCGTTCGCGTAGCACAATCCATTATGTCGCCCAAAACCTACTACGCGAACGCGAGATCCCTCTGGGAACGCGATGATGAACTGACCCCAAGCTTCGCGAACACGAGGTCCTAGTCTACTCCTCTCTTCTTCGCTAACACGTCCCTCTTCTCGCGTTCACGATGCACCATCTTTCCCAGACCTTCGTGAACGCGGTTCCCCACTCATGAACGTGATGAACAAATCTTCACCTGCCTCCAGATGCTCTTCGCGAACCCGAAGAAGGAAATCATACACCAAAAATCTGCAGCCTCAGCCATCTTCCAAGTCCAAATTCTCGTCCGTTAACTATCCGAAATCCACCCGAGGCCCCTGGGACCTCAACCAAACCTACCAACAAGTCCTAAAACATCATACAAACTTAGTCGAATCTTCACATCACATCAAACAACGCTAAAACAATGAATCACGCATCGATTCAAACCTAATGAACTTTTGAACTTCCAACTTCTACATACGATACCGAAACCTATCAAATCACGCCCGATTGACCTCACATTTTGCACACACGTTACAAATGACACCACGGACCTACTCCAACTCCAAGAACCCTATTCCGAGCCCGGTAACCAAAGCCTCCACTCTCGGTCAACTTATAAATTTTTAACTTTCACCATTTCAAGCCTAATTCAACTATGAACCTCCAAATCAAAATTCGGACATGCTCCTAAAGTCCAAAATCACCCATCGGAGCTAACAAAATTATCAAAACTCCATTCTGGAGTCGTTTACATAGAAGTCAACATCCGGTCAATATTTTCAACTTCAGCTTTTAACCTTGAGATTAAGTGTCACAACTCATTCCGAAACCTCTCCGAACCCGAACCAACTACCCTGTATGAGCACCTAAGTTTTGACTATATTTAAAATTTTACCACCTTCTACTATGTAAATATTTTTAGAAATTTAATATATATTTTTTTAGCTTTGTTACATTTATTTTTAATATAGAGTAAGAATTAAAAATAATTTAAAAGGTCAAATTATTATTTTTAGTATTATTTGTATTTTTTATCTTTATTTTAAAATAAACTAAATAAAGAAAAAATGGAAAAAAATAAATATTATTTTTAATTTTCGGATGGGAATAAAATAATAGAAAAATTAAAAGTATGGAATAAAAAATTAAAAGTAAAAGTAGGTGGAAATTAGTTTTTAAAAAAAGTAAAAGAAAGTGGAAAATTAAAAAAATAAAAGTAAAAGTATGTGAAAATTTAAAAAAATTAAAAGTAAAAGAAAGATGAAATTAAAAAATAAATAAAGGTAGCTGAATTTTTTTTTTTAAAAGTAAAAGAAAGTGGAAATTTAAAAAAAAGAAAAGTAAAATAAGTGGAAATTAAAAAAAAAGTAAAATAAGTGGAAAATAAAAAATAGTAAAGTAAAAAAAGTGGGAAATTAAAAAATAAAAGTAAATGAAAGTGGAGAATTATTTTTTTTAAAAAGAAGAAAAATGGGAAGTGGGAATTCTTTTTAATTAAAAAATAATAAAATAATAAAATAATAAAAAATAAATCTGAAAAAAATCCGAATTTTTTTCCTATAAATAGAAGAGAAATGTGAGGAGAAAAGGGGGGAAGTAAGGAAAAAATAGAGGAGAGAATTGAGAGAAAAAATAAATTCTTCTTCTGTGCTAAGTGAATTTCTCTTCGTTTCATTATTTCTTTCCAAAATTCAAGCAATTCATCACCCTGTTTAAGACGCAAAAATGCCTCAAATCAAAGACTAAAAATACCTTGTGAAGCTTCATTGATAGTCACCTCTCTCACGCCAAAAACCAGCAGCCTCACGAGGTACAGTCGAGTTTCGGTCCGGGCTCGAATTTTAGAAGGTTCGTAGCTAGATTTTCTGCTTATCTGCCGATTTGCTCGTGGTTTGGTGTATAAGCTCGGCTCAGAATTATTTTTGCATTAATCAAGTTTTGAAGGAAATTTTTTGCTTAAAGGTTTATTGCTTATCCTCCCTTTGTTAATTATTTTATTATTTTGTGTGATGTTCTTATAGAGGTTCATGTGATAATTTGTTTGTGTTGTTTTATTTATACACATTATCATGTTGTAGTTTCTTTTTACATGTTTCAAGCGATTTGTTAATATATTATTTGAATAGGATTTCATCTTAATGAGATTTGCTATTTAGAATTAAGAATGAAGATCTTGCCATATTAATAGGCCATGCGTTGGCTAATAATTTTGTCACTAGACTAATAATTAGCTCATTCTTCTATAATGGATAAATGTCTCCTAATTTCAAAGATAGAGTAGAAAGTTGTAAATATTTCTAAGTGTGGATAACTTTTCAATACTTTAAATGGATAAATGTCTCCTAATTTCAAAGATAGAGTAGAAAGTTGTAAATATTTCTAAGTGTGGATAACTTTTCAATACTTTAAATGACTAATATATTTTTCAACTTCCAAATAATTTCCTATCCATAAACTCTTGGTCTTACAATAATTTCAAATTAGTTTAGGAAAATAATACAAGTGCGCGTTCACATGACTTGACCAATCAGCTTCGAATAATAATAAATGTGTTATTGATTGTGTACACGTTAGCGTGACATGATTCTTGACGCCAAACAAAAATGAGTACGCGTACACATGACTTATTTCAAGATAATTTTTATAAATCTAATCAAGAAATAAAAGCGGACATAGGTAAAATATAAGAACCAATAAAACACAGGTTATCCAAAAATAATATAAGCCAAATGTAGTCAATAAAGTGACCGTGCTAGAATCACGGGACTGAGGAAATGCCTTACACCTTCTCCTCGGTCAACAGAATTTCTTACCCGGACTTTATTTTTGCAGACCAATAATAATAGAGTCAAACCTTACTTTGACTAGGGATTCAAATAAATGGTGACTTGGAACACCCAAAAAAAATTAATTCCAAGTGGCGACTCTGTAAATAAAATAATCCCTACACAAATTTGTCACTTTAATTGGAAAAACTCTTTAACCCACAACAATCCATAACACATATATCTTTTAGGTCAAAAAGAGGAGTGACAGCTCTGGCGACTCTGCTGGGGACAAGAACCCAGAACCTCTGGTTCAGGGTTTAGAATTCGAGCTTGTAATATGATCTATACTTGGCTTTCTTGATTGTTGATATTACTGTGCTTGTGGGCCTAATGTGCTAATTGCCGATCATTTACCGCTTTGATATTATTTGAATTATATAAACTGCCTTCTTACGCCTCCCTTCCGAGTCTTCTGAATTTATGGGGCACACGTACGTGTGGCCCACTTTTCTGTTAGAGGTCATACCAAATAGAACGAGGCTGGATCAGTAACTAGGCCAGTAGACTTTTGTGCTCCCGGTACGTTGTCCCCACCTCGGCTCGAGCTGTCCGCTTGGGTAAGCCAGGTCTAAAGCACTCCGCCCCGGATCCCTAGTAGGAACGTTTGTTTGCATCATGTGCATTTGACTTTGGGGACTCAACACAAGGGTTGGGTCCGTCTAGGACAGGTGTACCTGAAAATTACAAGACTATCGTGATGCATCTTATGTGCTACATGTACATTATGTTTGATTCGATTTTTTCTTGTTGGCCGGCTTCTAAAAAATAAAAATAAGAATTGAGAGAAAACCAAAAGGAAGAAAAAAGAAGAGAAAATTTACCCGTTTATTTTTTTTAATTAAAAATCTCGGTATTTGAAAATCCAAAAACCTTGTCAAAAGTTTACCCCAAAACGATTATTACAAAATAAGATTGAAATTTTCAAAAAACAAAAAAGAGAGAGAGAAGGTGTCATCCCATTCCTGAAATATTTACTAACTACGCGGGTCTGATTTTCACCAGATGTGAGATACGTAGGCAACCTTCATAGGGTTCGGCCCCATTTTTGCAAAAATAACCAAAAGAAAGAAATGTGTCTAATGTTTTATTTTGTTTTGTCCAAATAAGCCGACCCAACTTCGGTTAATCCCGAGCCGTTTCTATCAGAATAGCCTTAGAACATCTTCAAAATTGTCAAAGCGCTGCACTAGCAAGAACGGACGTGTCTGTCAATTGGCATCACTTTTACCATAATGTCATTCCCTTGGTCCTAAAGTTTTCCTTAGAAGTATGAAGGGGCATAGTTGCAAAAATAGCCACCCTCTCTTTGACTTTTTTTTTTAAATTAAAAAAATAAGGTTATTTACAAAAGATTATTTTACAAAAAGAGTGCATTAGTTTTGTCTTTTGAACTAGCGTCAACCCTTACCTTAACCACCCACAGGTATAAAATAAGCATTGTTCAGAACGTACATTTGAAGGTTGTAGACGAAGCTCCACTTCAGCTTCAGATGTGGTGGTATGACTTGGGGAAGATGGTCAGAAATGGGTCACCAAGTACCCAGGAGCCCTCACAGATATTATGAAAGTTAAACCACAGAACGATTTGATTGAGGTACTAGTGACTTTTTGGGACCCTATTCACAATGTCTTCCGCTTCTTCAATTTTGAGCTTACTCCCACTTTAGAAGAGATAGCTGGATATTTCAGATTTGGCAGGGATTTGAGAAACCAGAAGCTCATATTCCCGAGGGCTCTCTCTATACACCGATTCTTCGATTTTCTGAACATCAGTAAGCAAATCAGAAAGACCAACGTAGTCGAAGGGTGTTATTCTTTCTACTTCCTGTACTCCAGGTTCGGGCAGCCAAATGGGTTTGAAATACATGAAAAGGGCCTAAACAATAAGCAGAACAAGGACACATGGCAGATTCACTGTCGCTTCGCCTTCATGGTGGCATTTCTGGGAATTATGGTCTTCCCAAATGAGGATCGGACAATTGATATCCGCATAGCCAGAGTTGTACAAGTCCTCACTACCAAAGAACATCACACTCGTGCCCCGATCATTCTATCAAAAATTTATCTGGCGTTGACTTTGTGTAAGTCTGAGGCAAAATTCTTCGAAGGGTGCAATATTTTGTTGCAAATGTGGTTGATTGAGCATTTCCGACATCACCCCAAGTTCATGAGCTATGGTCCGAGCACGGACAATTTTATTGAGAGCTACAAAGAAAGAGTAAAAGATTACAACTCTCCAGTAGGGGTGGAAGCCTAGATATCCCACCTAAGATCTTTAAACGCAAGTCAAATTGAGTGGACTTTAGGATGGCTCCCGGTAAGAGAGGTGATACACATGTCGGCCTTAAGAAGTTATTTGCTGCTGTTGGGTTTGAGAAGTGTCCAGCCGTATGCGCCACAGAGAATTCTAAGACAACTAGGAAGGTACCAGATAGTGCATGAGAATGAAGATTTGAGCGTGCAAGTGATTGAGCTACACCCCGAAGCCCCACTCCCCAAGGTTTTAATCCAGCAAATTTGGAATGGTTGTCGCTACTTAAAAGATGATACCTAGATGATCCGGGGTTATTCTAGGTGGTTTGAGAAGAGGTCCTGCGTAAATGATGAACCAGAACCCGAGCCCGAAAGGCCCGCTAAAAGGCCGCATGTTCAAGCCTTTAATGATAAGATCCACGAATGGTTAGCTTGGGGTGAAAAGGAAAAGGGATACCAAGCAACTATCCATACTTTGGAAAAAAGCTAAGGAACCTCCATTTTGAGAAAGGCTTGCAAGCACAAGAATCTGAAGGGAAAAAGAAGAGTCTGATCCGCAAAAATGAAGCCATTCATATCCAACTTCAACAGATGAAGAAAGCCTCCACAGTACCGGTCAGAAGTTGGAAAGACCAGAAAACCATTGCCAATTTGATGGGAAAAGTGCAAGATTATGACGCCATCTTGGCAAAAACTAAAAAGGCTTGGACAAAGCCACGGAAAAAATTATACAGTTAAATGATGAGGCCAAATCTAGAAAGGATCGCCAAGCAACAAAATTTGAAGAAGAGATGGCTCAGTTCAAGAGAGAGAGGGTCTATTGGGTACGTTTGGAAGCTCAACTTCAGGCAGAATTGAAAGAAATGATAAGGTACAATAGAGACTGCTAACATGCAAATTTTGATAGGGAGAGGGCTCAGGTGACACTAGAGCAGGCTAGACTTCGGGCTCAGTTGGAGTCAGCTTTAGATCGCGAGGGACACATAAGAGAGATAGCCACTACTCGCCAGCAACAGCTACAAGATCGAGACCAGAACTTTCAGTACTTTAGAGAGCAAGTCCATGATTTGGCTGTTTATACCGCTCAAAGCTATGTGAACTACCAAGGGATAAATTATGAGAAGTTTTTGGATCATGCACCTACCTTTGCCCGTCATCTTGCAGCAGAGTTAGAGAGGATGTACCGTACATTGGGGCGTCAGCCATGGCAAGCGCCACCATGAGCAGATGTTCCAGTGGTTAAAAGCAAATATTGTGGTGTTTGAAACATCGTCGTAGTTGTTAAGACTTTTCAAACCCAACAATATTTTAGTTTGTGTCATTGTTGAGTTTTTTTAATCATTGTATTTTATTCCTGTTAGAGTCTGTTAAGTCATTTTCGATGTAATTTCATTTCTAAATTGTATTTGGAATTGATTTGAAAAAAAAATAAATAAATAAAAAATGAAAAAATCAAGACTATTATTGTTTTTCCTGAACTACGTAATGATCTGATTCATGCAGCGACATGATACGTAGGCAACCCCCAATATGTTCGATCAAAATATTTTTTAATGATTCTAAGATTAGGGATAAAAATGAGGCGCGAGTAAAAAGAAAAAAACAGAGAGGAGAAAATAAGAGCGTCAATAAAAAATAACCTGGTAAGCCGGAATAAAACATGAAGCATTCCAAAAGCATGTTAGAAATGGTGATGATGTTAGGAGCATGACATATTACGTGTGATTCATATCAATAAAATATTTAACACTAACACATTTGCCGTCTCTTATAAAGTAAGCTTAAGGTGGTTGGTTTGTGGTGAAACTGGAAACACATCATTACTTCACCAGATCAAAGGGAGCGGTAGTAATGGATAACAGTGATGAAATTGAGTTGGTCAGTGACAATACCCAGGGTCAGTCAGTTGAGCAAGAGTCGGAGGAAATAAGAAAATTGAGACAACAACTGTCTGATGTATATCAAGCTTGGGTTTTCGGCCAGCCACCACCCCAGGGTCCCTTAGAGGGAACTTCCACCGTACCCCGGTCTACTCAACCACCGCTCCATGCAGTGAGCGATCACATTCTACCACCAGAGTATGTGCCAAACTATAGCCTCCATGCTGCCCCTGGTAACTCTAATGTGCGACCTCCAATCGCACCGGTCAAGAACACTCCTCTCGTCGTGTCTGGCGCACCGGTATATGAAATCCCTCCACCACCTCCTGTGACAAGGCCAAACAATGATCCATCATCTCATGCTTATGGTGGCCAATACTACTTTCCAAATATGGCTTTCAAGGTCTCGGCTGCACACAATCTGACTCCTCAATACCAGTCACCTGTGGAAAATGAAAAGCCTGCCAAGTCCGTTGAGCCGGATGAAATGGCCAGGAAAATGAAAAGTCTTGAACAGAACATACAAGGACTATGCGGTTACAAAAGTGTTTTGTTCAGCTATATATGCATGTTCCCTCACATCCATTTGCCACCAGGGTTCAAGACCCCAAAATTCGAGAAGTATGATGGACATGGCAACCCTATCGCCCACTTGAAAAGATACTACAATCAGCTGAGGGGTGCAGGTGACAAAGAAGAATTGTTAATGGCTTATTTTGGGGAAAGTCTTGTGGGGGTAGCCTCCGAATGGTTCATTGACCAAGATATCTCCCACTGGCATGTATGGGATGATACGGCCCGAGCCTTCGTCAAATAATTCCAATACAATATTGATATTGCAACAGATCGCAATTCCCTATCCAATATGAAGAAAAAGCCGACTGAAAGCTTTAGGGAATATGCCATAAAGTGGAGGGAGCAAGCGGCTAGGGTTAAGCCACCCATGGACATTTTGCAGAAGCAATTAAGATAGGGGAGATGGTCGAAAATGGCCTCAAGACTGGCAGAATTGTAAGTCAAGCTACTCTCAAAGCCACCACCCAAGCTATCCAAAATGGGTCGGGAAGTTTGGCAAATAGAAAGAAGAGAGATGAAGGGTCCATGATGACTTCAGGATCCAGGGAAGTTCAAAGAGGGGCATCGCACCCTTATGTGCAAGTTCAACATGGGCAATCCAGCTACCCTCAACATTACTATCCCCCGCCAATTCCTTAGTACTCTGTGGGCCCGCCACAGTATACCGTGTTTAATGCTCAATCCTATGTTCGGCCTCCCAATCAACAGGTACGAGCACCAGCTCCAAGATTTCCCCGACCTCAGCAGCTAAATATTTGGGCACCCTATAATACTCGTCCTAGGCAAGATTATGGTCGAGAGCAGAGGCCGGTGGAAAAATTTACTCCATTGGCTGAATCATACTCTAGTCTGTTCCAGAAGTTAAAGTAGATGGGCGTGATTAGACTCATCGCTCCCCACCATATGCATCCCGATTCACATGGATTTCAAGCAAATGCTAGATATGAATATCATTCAGGTGCTCCGGGGCATAGCACTGATGACTTTTGGGCCCTGAAAAGAGCCATAGAAAGACTCATTGCTGAAAAATTAATTGTAGTCACGAATGGCGAGGACCCTCCTAATGTGACCAATAACCCGTTTCCAGTACACAATGCTGTTCATTTTATGGGAATGATTTGCCAAGATCAAGAATACAAGCCGGTTGGTCAAGCAAAAATGACAGCAGGAACGATTCAAGAGAGAACCAAACTGAAAGTAAGTCCAAGACAAGATGTGCCGTTGATTGTGAAAGGCGCCCCGAGCTTAGAAAAGACAACTTTATTTGTTCCCAATGTCTCAAGTTTAGAAGTTCGCTCCAATGTTCCAAGTCCAATGTTGTATGTCCTTGGAGGCCACCTCATCACAAGGTAGAATCAGGATGGTACGAGCGGTATAACAGAGCCGATCATAATCAAGCCTGCCATACAACCCCGTGTGACAAACACGAAAACCATTCCCTAGAACTACAACAAAATTGTGGTGACCTACAAAGGCAAGGAAATCATAGAAGAAGTGGGGGGAAACTGGAGGTTTGACTCGATCAGAGTGGTGTTACTCTCCAGAAGAATTGAGGAAGGCCAAGCAAATCAGAGAATGCCAAATGCCAATAAAGAAACCAGTCACTGAAGAAGAGGCGGAAGAGTTTTTGAAAAAGATGAAAGTTCAGGATTACTCAATCATTGACCAGTTGAGAAAGACTCCTGCTCAAATCTCTCTGTTATCTCTGCTCATACACTCAGAAGAGCATGCCCGTGTACTAATCAAGATCCTGAACGAGGTACATGTCTCAGAGAAGACCACCGTAAATCAATTAGAGAAGGTGGCCAATAGATTTTTTGAGGTGAACAGAATCTCCTTTACTGATGATGAACTTCCAGATGAGGGAGTCGGGCACAATAGGGCTTTGCACCGGATTGTCAAATGTGAGGGGCATTATGTAAAGCGAGTCATGGTTGATGGAGGCTCATGTGTAAATGTATGCCCTCTCTCTACCTTGCAAACCATGAAGATCAATACAAACAGAATCCGACCCAGCAATATTCGTATCTGGACTTTTGATGGCTCAACGAGAGATACTATTGGGGAGATCAACCTCACCATGACGATTAGGTCGGTCGATTTTGAAATTTTCTTCCAAGTAGTGGACATGGAAACTTCTTATAACTTTCTTCTTGGAAGGACATGGATCGATACGGCTCAAGTTGTGCCATCCACCTTGCATCAGATGCTCAAGTTCGAACATGACAGGTAAGAGATTATTATTCACGGAGAAGATGAATTATCCATTTATAAAGATCCGTTAATTCTATGTATTGAGGCCAAGGAAGGGTGCGAGTCCATTGTCTATCAGGCTTTCGAAGTGGTTGTTATGGACCACGTTGAGGAGGGAAAGCCCATTCTGCATCCTCGTCTTTCTGCCACAAATGTAATGGTGGCTGCACTTATGCTGAGACAAGGTTATGAGCCAGGAAAAGGCTTGGGGGCATCATTGCAAGGAATTTCGAAACTCATCTCTCCCTTTAGCAACAAGGGTACTTTTGGCTTAGGTTTCAGGCCAACACAAGCAGATGAAGATAAAGCTAAGCACCGCAAAAAGCATGATTAGGTCTTGCAGTAGCCCATCCTTCACCTTTTGTACACTTTTGTTAAGCCACGACTCCAAGAGGGTCAAAATTCCTCGGCACATGCAAACATTGATGAAATTTGCCATGACCTTAGCCAGATGTTTTCTGAAGTGAATATGATCCAGGCTGGTGAAGGAACTGGCTGTGCCGATGTGCAACTAATTGGCCCAGACACCATGCTCAACAACTGGGAAGCAACTCCTCTCCTCACAAGGAAAGAGTCTTGGTAGTTTGCTTTTGCAGCTACTTTTTATAATTTGGGTTACTTTCAGGGTTGTAATCCAAACATCTCAGTATGATTATTTTGTTTTGATGTTAACCCTTCTATCCTTTCAAATTCAATAAAATGCAGTTCAATTTCGAATTGTATCTTTTCCTAAATCTTGTCATTTTGTTTCCATTTCAGTTTTGTTAATGCCGGCTTTAATAACATGACATACATGTGGAATTCACGCCTAGATCTTAAAATGCTGTCTAATTTCGAAATAATGTATCAAGAGGTCGAATATGATGAAAATGAGGTTGTTGAGGAAATAAAAAGAGATTTGGAACAATTTGAAAACAAGCCTAGGCCCAACCTCAATGAAACTGAGACAATTAATATCGGAGGTCATGAAGAAGTCAGAGAAACAAAGATAAGCATTCACGCTGAACAAGAAACTAGAGATGCCTTGATTCAAATTTTATTTGAATACAAAGATGTGTTTGCTTGGTCTTATGATGATATGCCGAATTTAAGTGCCGATTTAGTGGTTCATAAGCTTCCCACGTATCCTAATTGTCCACCAGTCCAACAGAAGCAACAAAAATTTAAAACAGACATGAGTGATAAAATCAAAGAGGAAATAATGAAGCAACTGAGTGCCAATGTAGTTAGAGCCGTACGATACACCACCTGGGTGGTAAATGTTGTGCCTGTGCTAAATAAGGATGGAAAAACCAGAGTCTGTGTTGACTACAGGGACATGAACAAAGCAAGTCCAAAGTATAATTTTCCCTTACCAAACATCCACATACTTGTAGATAACTGAGCTAAGCATGGGATACAATCTTTTGTGGATTGCTATGCCGGATACCACCAGATTCTAATGGATGAGGATGATGCAGAAAAGACCGCTTTCACCACTCCATGGGGTACCTATTGCTACAGGGTTATGCCATTCGGTTTAAAGAATGCGGGGGCAACTTACATGAGGGCCATGACCACCATTTTTCATGACATGATGCACAAAGAGATTGAAGTATATGTTGATGATGTCATCATAAAATCAAAGACACAGGCTGATCATGTGCGCGATTTGAAAATGTTTTTCGAGCGGCTCCGAAGGTATGACCTTAAGCTCAATCCATCCAAGTGTGCATTTGGGGTGCCATCTGGGAAATCTTCGGTTTTATAGTCAGCCGAAGAGGCATTGAATTGGATCCATCTAAGATAAAGTCCATTTGAGATCTGCCACCCCCGAAGAACAAAACTGAAGTCATGAGTTTGCTCGGGAGATTGAACTACATCAGTAATACATGGCACCAACCCCTGGTTACATTTCTTTTCCGTAATATAGGGTGCCATCCTCTGGTTACAATTCCTTTCAGTAATACGGGTACCAACTCCTGATTACATTCTTTTTCCGTAATACAGGGTATCAACCCATTGTTACATTTACTTACCAGTATCAGGGTACACCAATCCCTAGTCGCTTTTTCAATATAGGGTCTCCACTCCTTAGTTTCTTTCATTTTAGACATAGGGTCTCCATTTCCTAGTCTCTGTATTTTTTTCGGGGTTCGGGGTACACCATTCCCGACCTTTTATTGCTTTCAATAAAGAACTAGTTTAGAATTTTGTTGCAATAACTCACGAAAATTTCCTAGTGCAAACTGGGTTAGAAAAATTTCGTTCGTTTATTTGCTTTAGTGTCTGAGTAGGTTTTATCTCAAGGTACAGGGTTCGAGATGGCCAAAAGAAGAAGTCTCAAGTCAGAATAAAAGAAAAAAAAATAGGTGAATCCAAAATGCAAAAGCAGTTGAAAAGATGTGGAATGCTCAAGACATGACTGAAGCCACGAGCATTGGAGTCCCGTTTTGATTAGAAGAAGCTATAGAACAATGAACTAGCACCTACAACTAGCGAGAATCAAGGTTTAGATCAGAGTCTACATGAAGAACCAGTCAAGACTCAAGATCAAGTTTCAGAAGACTCATAGATAGGAATCTTGTAACTCATAGCTGATAGGTTTGTTTAGGTTTTTTTTTTTTATAATAGCAGGATCGCGGACCGGAGCCTCGACGGAACCTCACTCGACTCCTCAACTCATCATTCCACCATTCTCCTTGAACTACATCGTGACCTGATTCCCCTATAACCCGGGATATGTAGATAGTCCAAAACCAGGACTCGGTTACACCCTATCTTTTATTTTTTTTCCTTTTGAATAACGGTTTGATCAAAAATTAGTCACATGGCTCACCTAGTCTTTGTCTGAAAACTCTTCATGTTTCCAAGCAAAGAGGGGCAGCTGTGAGCACCTAACTTTTAACTATATTTTGAATTTTTACCACCTTCTACTATGTAAATATTTTAAAACTTTAATATATATTTTTTTAGCTTTGTTACATTTTTTTAATATAGGGCAAGAATTAAAAATAATTTAAAAGGTCAAATTACTATTTTTAGTATTATTTTTATTTTTTTATCTTTATTTTAAAATAAAATAAATAAAGAAAAAACCGAAAATAAATAAATATTTTTTTTATTTTTGGATGGGAATAAAATAATAGGAAAATTAAAAGTATGGAATAAAAAATTAAAAGTAAAAGTAGGTGGAAATTATTTTTTAAAAAAAGTAAAAGAAAGTTGAAAATTAAAAAACAATAAGAGTAAAAGAATGTAGAAATTTAAAAAAATAAAAAGTAAAAGAAAGATGAAATTAAAAAATAAAAGTAAAGGTAGCTTAAAATATTTTTAAAAAAGTAAAAGAAAGTGGAAATTTAAAAAAAAAAAGAAAAGTAAAATAAGTGGAAATTAAAAAAAGAAAAGTAAAATAAGTGGAAAATAAAAAAAAGTAAAGTAAAAAAAAGTGGAAAATTAAAAAATAAAAGTAAAGGAAAGTGGGGAATTATTTCTTTTTAAAAAGAAGAAAAATGGAAAGTGAAAATTCTTTTTAATTAAAAACTAATAAAATAATAAAAATAAATCTGAAAAAATTCCGAATTTGTTTCCTATAAATAGAAGAGAAATGTGAGGATAAAAGGGGGGAAGCAAGGAAAAAATAGAGGGGAGAATTGAGAGAGAAAAAAAATTCTTCTTGTGTG
Source organism: Nicotiana tomentosiformis (assembly GCF_000390325.3). Lineage (NCBI taxonomy): Eukaryota > Viridiplantae > Streptophyta > Magnoliopsida > Solanales > Solanaceae > Nicotiana > Nicotiana tomentosiformis. The sequence goes on from NC_090819.1 coordinate 21,721,747, forward strand.
CTAAGTGAATTTTTACTCGTTTCATTATTTCTTTCCAAAATTCAAGCAATTCATCACCCTCTTTAAGACCCAAAAATACCTCAAATTCAAGCCTAAAAATACCTTGTGAAGCTTCATTGATAGTCACCTCTCTCACGCCAAAAACCAGCAGCCTCACGAGGTACAGTTGAGTTTCGGTCCGGGCTCGAATTTTAGAAGGTTCGTCGCTAGATTTTCTGCTCATCTACTGATTTGCCCTTGGTTTGGTGTATTTGCTCGGCTATGAATTGTTTTTGCATTAATCAAGTTTTGAAGGAAATTTTTTGCTTAAAGGTTCATTGCTTATCCTCCCTTTGTTAATTATTTTATTGTTTTGTGTGATGTTCTTATAGAGGTTCATGTGATAATTTTATTGTGTTGTTTTATTTATACACATTATCATGTTGTAGTTTCTTTTTACATGTTTCAAGCGATTTGTCAACATATTATTTGAATAGGATTTCATCTTAATGAGATTTGCTATTTAGAATTAAGAATGAAGATCTTGCCATATTAATAGGCCATGCGTTGGAGTTTAAGTAAGTGAACCAGAAATGAGTTACCACATTTAATAGGAAAGAAAGAATTAGACATGTGTTGGATTGAGTATAAATCTGTCAGGCCCAATAATTTTGTTACTAGACTAATAATTAGCTCATTCTTCCATAATGAATAAATGTCTCCTAATTTCAAAGATAGAGTAGTAAGTTATAAATATTTCTAAGTGTGAATGACTTTTCAATACTTTAAATAACTCATATATTTCCTGACTTCCAAATAATTTCCTATCCATAAACTCTTGGTCTTACAATAATTTCAAATTAGTTTAGGAAAATAATACAAGTGCGCGTTCACATGACTTGACCAATCAATTTCGAATAATAATAAATGTGTTATTGATTGTGTACACGTACGCGTGACATGATTCTTGACGCCAAACAAAAATGAGTACACGTACGCGTGACTTATTTCAAGATAATATTTATAAATCTAATCAAGCAATAAAAGCGGACATAGGTAAAACATGAGAACCAATAAAACACAGGTTATCCAAAAATAATATAAGTCAAATGTAGTCAATAAAGCGACCGTGCTAGAACCACGGGACTCGGAGAATGTCTTACACCTTCTCCCCGGTCAACAGAATTCCTTACCCGGATTTTGTTTTCGTAGACCAATAATAATAGAGTCAAACCTTCCTCTGACTAGGGATTCAAATAAATGGTGACTTGGAATACCCAAACAATCGATTCCAAGTGGCGACTCTGTAAATAAAATAATCCCTACTCAAATTTGTCACTTTAATTGAAAAATTTCTTTAACCCACAACAATCCATAACACATATATCTTTTGGGGTAAAAAGAGGTGTGACACCCTGGCAAGTCACATAGAAGCTATGAAGCACAGAATGAGCAGTAAATGGGGGAACATGGCCACAACTCTCAAAACGGCCAGCCGGGTCGTTACATCCTCCCCCTCTTAAACAAATATTCATCCTCGAATGGGTCTAGAAATGTACCTGGAGTCTCAAATAGGCGTGGATATTTGCTCTGCATCTCCCGCTAGATCTCCCAAGTAGCCTCCTCAATTGGCTGACCCTTCCATTGCACTTTCACTAAAGCTATATCCTTGGACCTCAACTTTTGAACCTGCCGACCCAAAATAGCCACCGGCTCCACATCATAAGTCAAATCACCATCCAACTGAACCGTGCTGAAATCCAAAACATGAGACGGATCGCCGACATACTTTCGGAGCATAGAAACATGAAATACTGGATGCACACTCAACAGACTAGGTGGCAAGGCAAGCTTGTAAGCCACATCTCCAATCCTCTGAAGTACCTCAAACGACCCAATATACCGAGGGCTTAATTTTCCCTTCTTTTAGAACCTCATCACACCCTTCATGGGTGAAACCTTGAGCAGTACCTTCTCCCCAACCATGTAAGCAACATCTCGAACCTTCCTATCAGTATAACTCTTCTGTCTGGACTGAGCCGTGCGAAGCCGATCCTGAATCAATTTAACCTTGTCCAAAGCATCCTGAACCAAGTCGGTACCAAATAGCCTAGACTCCCCTGGCTCAAACCAACCCACCGGAGATCGACACCGTCTCCCATACAAAGCCTCATATGAAGCCATCTGAATGCTCGACTTGTAACTGTTGTTGTAGGCAAACTCCGCGAGTTGCAGAAACGGATCCCAAGAACCCCCGAAATCAATTACACAAACGCATAGCATGTCCTCTAATATCTAAATAGTGCGCTCTGACTGTCCGTCAGTCTGAGGGTGAAATGTTGTACTCAACTCAACCTGGTCCCCAACTCAGGTTGCACTACCCTCTAAAATTGTAAGGTAAATTGCGTGCCCCGATCTGAAATGATGGACACTGGCACACCGTGAAGGCGAACAATCTCACGGATGTAAATTTCAGCCAACCGCTACCCAAATAGCATCGAACTTCCTTGAAGTCCAAAGGAGTCCAACTACGAAATCCATGGTGATACACTCCCATTTCCACTCCGGAATCTCAAGCATCTGAAGCAATCCACCCGGTCTCTGATGCTCATACTTCACCTGCTGACAGTTTAGGCAACGAGCTACAAACCCCAGTATGCCCTTCTTTATTATCCTCCACCAATAATGCTGCCGCAAATCCTGGTACATCTTCGCGGCACCCAGATGAATGGAATACCGCGAACTATGGGCCTCCTCAAGAATTAACTCACGTGGCCTATCTTTATTAGGTACACAAATCCGGCCCTGCATCCTCAACACCCCATCATCCCCGATAGTAACATCCTTGGTATCACCGTGCTGAATTGTGTCCTTAAGGACAAGAAAATGGGGATCATCAAACTGGATGCGATCAAATAAGGAAGACCGAGAAACTATACAAGCTAGAACCCGATTGGGCTCCGAAACATCTACTCTCACGAACTGGTTGGCCAAGGCCTGAACATCAACTGCAAGAGGTCTCTCACCAACAGGAATGAATGCAAGGCCGCCCATACTCACCGCCTTTCTACTCAAGGCATCGGCTACCATATTGGCCTTTCCGGGATGATACAGAATGGTAATATCATAGTCTTTTAGCAGCTCCACCCATCTACGCTGCCTCAAATTTAGATCCTTTTGTTTGAACAAGTGCTGGAGACTCCAATGATCTGTAAATACCTCACAAGACACACCATAGAGATAGTACCTCCAAATCTTCAATGCATGAATGATTGTAGCCAACTCCAAATCTTGAACATGGTAGTTCTTCTCATGGGGCTTCAACTGACGTGAGGCATAAGCAATCACTCTACCTCCCTGCATCAAGACACATCCAATACCAATCCGATACGCATCACAATACACTGTATAAGAACAGGAAGCTGAAGATAGAACTAGAACTGGAGTTGTGGTCAAGGCAGTCTTGAGCTTTTGAAAGCTCTCCTCACACTCATCCAACCACCTGAAAGGAGCACCCTTCTTGGTCAATTTGGTCAAAGGCGATGCAATATACGAGAAACCCTCCACGAATCTACGATAATAACCGTCCAAACCAAGGAGGCTCTGAATCTCCGTAGCCGAGGACGGTCTGGGTCAACTCTGAACCGCCTCTATCTTCTTCGGATCCACCTTAATCCCCTTACTGGACACCACGTTCCCCAAGAACGCCACCGAACTAAGCCAAAACTCACACTTGTAGAACTTGGCATAAAGTTTCTCCTCCCTCAGCCGTTGCAACACAATCCTCAAATGTTGGGCGTGCTCCTCCTAGCTATGAGAGTATGCCAGGATATCATCAATGAATACTATGACAAACCAGTCGAGATAAGGCTGAAATACACTGTTCATCATATGCATGAATGCTGTTGGGGCGTTGGTCAGCCCAAAAGACATCACAAGGAACTCATAATGGCCATAACGGGTCCTGAATGCTGTCTTTAGAATATTTGAGTCCCGAATCTTCAACTGGTAATAACCCGACCTCAAATCAATCTTAGAGAACGCCCTCGCTCCCTGAAGCTGGTCAAATAGATCATCAATATACGGCAAATGATACTTGTTCTTGATTGTAACTTTGTTCAACTACTTATAGTCGATGCACATCCGCATAGTACCATCCTTCTTCTTCACAAATAGATACCATCCTTCTTCTTCACAAATAGAACTAGTGCACCCCAAGGCGACACACTAGGCCTAATAAACCCCTTATCAAGAAGTTCCTGAAGTTATTCTTTCAATTCCTTCAACTCAGCTGGTGCCATATGATACAGAGGAATAGAAATGGGTTGAGTACCCGGCACCAAGTCAATACCAAAGTCAATATCCCTGTCGAGCGGCATGCCCGACAGGTCTGCAGAAACCACATCTGGAAAATCTCACACCACCAGAACAGAGTAAATAGTAGGAGTAAGAACAGCCACATCCCTCACAAAGGCCAAATAAGACAGACACCCCTTTCCAACCATCTGTTGAGCCTTCAAATATGAAATCACTTTGGTGGGACATAGTCTAGAGAACCTCTCCACTCGATCCTTGGAAACCCCGACATCGCCAACGTCGCGATCTTAGTGTGACAATCCAGAATATCATGACATGGAGATAACCAATTCATACCCAAGATCACGTTGAAATCCACCATACTAAGCAATTAGAGATCAACTCTAGTCTCCAGTCCCCCAATAGTCAATGCACATGACCGATATACACGGTCCACAATAGAAGTATCACCCACCGGCATAGATACATGAACAGATAAGACTAAGGAATCACGGGGCATATCTAAATAACGAGCAAAATACGATGATACATACGAATAAGTAGAACCAGGGTCAAACAATACAGAAGCATCTCTGTGGCATATTGAGACAATACATGTGATCACTGTGTATGAAGAAATGACATATGGTCTAGTAGGAAGAGCATAGAACCAGGCCTGGCTGCCACCTGATCGACCTCCCCCTCTAGGGTGACTCCTAGCTGCCTGAGCCCCACCCCGAGCTGGCTGGGCGGGTGGTGAGGTAACTGGTGCTAAAGTTATAGTCTGACTCCTCTGCTGAGCTGGACCTCCCGAAAGGCAGGGGAAATGTCTCTTTATGTGACCCAAATCTCCACAGTCAAAACAACCCCTATCAAACAATGGCGGCAAGTACTAAGGAGGACCCCGAGAACCAGAATAACTGTCAGAAAAACCTGGTACAGACGAACCCTGAACTGATGGTGCACGAGATGAACTCTGAGCTGGAAGAGCACTAAGAGATGACTAACCAGGACCGGCACTGTATGAACCATTGCTAGATGATGCACCATGGTGAACTGGACGAGCCATCTGAGTGGGCCTATAAGGATGACCCCTGGTGTGGTAAGACTGTCCCCTAAAAGGAACACCACTAGGACAACCCGAACCTCGAGGCCTCTTGGCCTCCCTCTCCTCATGCTCCTGACTATGGACCATCTCTATCTCCCTAGTAATATCGATCACCTCGTCAAAAGTAGCACCAGATACCCTCTCCCGAGTCATGAGCAACCGCAACTGATATGTGAGGCTATCAATGAGCCTCCTAATCTTCTCCCTATCCGTGGGAACCAACCAAGCTGTGTGACGATCCAACTCAGAAAACCTCATCTCGTACTGGGTCACAGACATGCCATCCTGACGTAGCTGCTCAAATTATCTGCGCAGCTCCTCCCTCCGAGATTGTGGCGCGAACTTCTCCAATAAGAAAACGGAGAACTCACGTCATGTAAGTGTGCTGCACCGACCGGCCTGCGCCTCTCATAAGTCTCCCACCATCTGAAGGCAGCCCAAGTAAACTAAAAAGTAGTGAATGAGACCGCACTGGTCACCAAAATACCCGTCGTGCGAAGAATTTGCTGGCACCTTTCTAAATAATCTTGGGCATCCTTAAACTCAGACCCACTGAATGATGGAGGCTGGAGTCTCCCAAATCTCTCTAGTCTCATCTGCTCATCATCAGTCATAACGGGACCCACCTGGGCCTGAGTAGCTGCAACCAGTTGGGCTGGTGGTACCCCCGGTGTCTGAAGTCCCTACATCATCTGCTCTGGAGTACGGGCGGTGGGAGTTTAAGTACCTCTCCCTGCCTGAGAAGTGGTTGCTGCGGTCGGAACAGAAATTGCCTGAGCAAGGCTGGTGCACACAGTCAAAATCTGAGCCAAAGCCTCCTGAAGGCCTAGAATCACAATGGGCACAACTGGTGCCTGAGCGTGCCCCACTGGCTCAACCATATCTGGTACCTGCTCCTGAGCTGGAGCAACTGGTAGATCTGTAGGTGCTGCTCTAGCTGCTGTATGAGCTGCACCTCTGCCCCTACCGCGACCTTGGCCTCTCGTGGCCCTAGATGGTGGTACTAGTGGTTGTCCATCCTGACTAGTAGAACGTGTCCTCATCATCTGTGAGAGAATAGAACAAAAGGAATTTAGTGACCGAAATCAACAAATCCGCATGACAAGAATACAAGAATGTGAAGTTTCCTGAGGGCTCGGCAACCTCTCGAAGATAAGTACAAACGTCTCCATTTCGATCCGCAAGAATCTACTAAATCTGCACATGACTCGTGGGACCTATGTAACCTAGGCTCTGATACCAACTTGTCACGACCCAAAACATAGCCTGTCGTGATGGCGCCTAACGTGGTACTAGGCAAGCCGACACCTCAAAATGTTTTCAACACTTCTAAGTGAAAAATGAAATAACACATGTTTATATAATTAAAGCTTTCATAAACTGGATAGAAAGTCAAAACTCAATACAAAAGTTCCCAAAACTAGGGTGTCACTGAATACATGAGCGTCTATACAACACGATGCTAAAAATATTGTCTATGAAAAAACATTGAAACTAAATACATAAGGCTGAAACATAGGGAGGGAGAGTCAAGGTCTGCGAACGCCGGGCAGCTACCTTAAAATCTCCGAATGATCAAGTTTCTCAGATAATCAACACCCAATATGGCCGGTAACACCTAGATCTGCACACGAAGTGCAGGGTGTAGCGTGAGTACAACCAACTCAGTAAGTAACAAGACTAACTATTGGACTGAAAGTAGTGACGAGCTCAATAGGTAAAGTTCAATATAAAATTAACAATACAGAAATGTAGGCATGTTTTCACGTTCAACAAATAAAAACTCAATACAAGTAAAATAGATCAACTCTGAATTATATGAGGGATATGGCATTTCTATATCTACATGCCATTGTACATGCTGTATGTGGTACACTACAATGGAAGCCTCGCGTACTCACACTCTCAAAGTACTCAATCACTCAGTACAGTACGAGGCAGGTCTAGCCCAGGGGAGATCCATCCCTCAATATAAATGTATAGGGCAACTCCATACCCAGGGAACTCCATCCCAAATGTGAATATATGGGGCAACTCCATGCCCAGGGAACTCCATCCCAAATATAATATCCATTGCACTCACTATGGGGGTGCAGACTCTGAAAGGGCCCCTTCAGTGCAAGCGCTATATTAAGCCAGGTCCTGTCATATGTAAATAAAAACATGTTGCGGCGTGCAGCCCGATCCCTTAATATCCTCACAATTAGGCCCTTGACCTCACTCAGTCATCAATCTCTCCAGTCTTTATGGCTCTCAATTGTTATGATAAACAGCCCAAACATCGATGATTTAATGCATCAATAAAGAACAACAAAGACTGAGATGTAATATGCGAGTAAAAATTGTGACTGAGTACAGAGTGGCAATTTAACAGAGAATTCAACATGTATCACGACCTCTGGGGGTCCCTACAGTGTCAACACATAGCCTAAGCATGATTTCTAACATGATTTGCAGTTCAGTTTCTATAACACGTGGAGAATATATGGATAACAATAGATTATTCAACTATACAGTCCCATGGAATTGACCGAGTCACAATTACTATGGTGCACGCCCACACACCCGTCACCTAGCATGTGTGACACCTCAACACCAATCACATGACACAAAATTCAGGGTTTCATACCCTCAGAATCAAGTTTAGAAGTGTTTCCTCAAACCGTGCGAAACTCTACTCCAACAAGCCCTTGCCTCGCAAAACGGCCTCCAAATGCCTCGAGTCTAGTCACAAATTGTTCGTTACGATCAACACGGGCTAAAGGAATCAATTCCATAAGAAAATACTAAGTTATTAATCAAAATTTAAAAAGTCAACTCAAAAGCCGACCCCGGGCCCAAGTCACGAAATCCGATAAAAGTCACAAAATCCGAACACCCATTCAACCACGAGTCCACCCATACCAAAATTACTCAAATCTGTTACCAAAATCTCTATCAAATCCCCAAAATTCGGTCTAAGAACTTTCCTTCATCCCCCCCCCCCCCCCACAATGTTTCACCCCAAATAACTAATTAAATGAAGAAATCAAAGACATAAACATGGAATTTAACCAAAACTAAATAAGAATCACTTACCCTAATCACCCACTTGAAAATCTCTCCAAGAATATCCTCCCACCGAGCTCCCAAAATCAAATTGTGAAAATGAACTCAAACCCTCATTTTGAAATATTTAAGTTTCTGCCCAGGTGACCCTTCTTCTCGAACGCGAACCCGAGGTCCCTCTCGTGAACGCGATGATGAACTGACCCCAAGCTTCGCGAACGCGATACCCCTACCGCGAATGCATATACCAACGCGTGAGGTCCCAGTCTGCTCTTCTCTTCTTCGCGAACGCGTCTCTCTTCTCGCGTTCACGATGCACCATCTTTCCCCACCTTCGTGAACGCGTTTCCCAACTCGCGAACGCGATGAACAAATCTTCACCTGCCTCCAGAAACTCTTCGCGACCGTGGGACTCCCATCGCGAACGTGAAGAAAGAAACTAGACACCAAAAATGTGCAGCCTCAACCATCTTTCAAGTCTAAATTCTCATCTGTTAACCATCTGAAATCCACCCGAGTGCCCCGGGACCTCAACCAAACCTACCAACAAGTCCTAAGACATCATATGAACTTAGTCGAGCCTTCACATCACATCAAACAATGCTAAAACCATGAATCGCGCATCGATTCAAGCCTAATGAACTTTTGAACTTTCAACTTCTATATACGATGCCGAAACCTATCAAATCACGTCCGATTGACCTCAAATTTTGCACACACGTCACAAATGACACCACGGACCTACTTCAACTCTCAGAACCCTATTTCGAGCCCGGTAACCAAAAACTCCACTTTCGCTCAACTTATAAATGTTCAACTTTAGCCATTTCAAGCCTAATTCAACTACGGACCTCCAAATCATAATCCGGACATGCTCCTAAGTCCAAAATCACCCATCAGAGCTAACAGAACCATCAAAACTCCATTCCGAAGTCATTTACACATATGTCAATATCCGGTTCACCTTTTCAACTTAAGTTTTCAACCTTGAGACTAAGTGTCTCAACTCATTCCAAAACCTCTCCGGACCCGAACCAACTACCCCGAAAAGTCACATAGCAGCTATAAAGTATAAAATGAGCAGTAAATGGGGGAACGGGGCAACAACTCTCTAAACGACTGGCCGGGTCATTACATCATCCCCTCTTAAACAAACGTTCGTCCTCAAACGGGCCTAGAAACGTACCTGGAGTCTCAAATAGGCGTGGATATCTGCTCCGCATGTCCCGCTAGGTCTCCCAAGTAGCCTCCTCAACTGGCTAACCCCTCCACTGCACTTTCACTGAAGCTATAACCTTGGGCCTCAACTTTCGAACGTGCCAACCCAAAATGGCCACCGGCTCCACATCATAAGTCAAATCACCATCCAGCTGAAAAATGCTGAAATTCAAAACATGAGACGGATCGCCGACATACTTCCTGAGCATAGAAACATGAGATACTGGATGCACACTCAACAGATTAGGTGGCAAGGCAAGCTTGTAAGCCATCTCTCCAATCCTCTGAAGTACCTCAAACAGCCCAATATACCGAGGGCTCAATTTGTCCTTCTTTTAGAACCTTATCACACCCTTCATGGGTGAAACCTTGAGCAGTACCTTCTCCCCAACCATGTAAGCAACATCCCGAACCTTCCTATCGGCATAACTTTTTTGTCTGGACTGAGCCGTGCGAAACTGATCCTGAATCAATTTAACCTTGTCCAAAGCATCCTGATCCAAGTCAGTACCCAATAGCCTAGCCTCCCCTGGCTCAAACCAACCCACCAGAGATCGACACCGTCTCCCATACAAAGCCTCATACGGAGCCAGTTGAATGCTCGACTAGTAGCCATCTGACTTTCCATCGCTAGAGGCAGTATAAATTTTATATTTTATATATTTTAAATAAATATTTTTATTAGGCCCACGGGCCGGCCCAGCTTTAGTCAAGCCTCACGGGCCACAGGGCCTACTCGGGCTGGGCTTAAAAGCCTCCTTTTTAAATGTGCTTCAAAAATTCTAGCCCAACCCTGCTAAATTACGGGTTGGGTTGGGCCGGCCCAACAATCCAAGCCCATATTGACGTCTCTAGTGAAATATTAGGCGTCATCACGATCCCGAAGGTGGAAATTTTGGGTCGTGACAAAAATATAATTATTTGTAACAGTAAAAATAATTCTAAAGAGAAACTTACTGTGGTTTCTCACTTGCTTCCTTACATAGTTCAAACCTTCGACTTGTGGGTTCGAGGAAAAGGAACTCGCGACATTTTATTTTAGATTTCTTTTTGAATTTTTTGATATATGCTTGGAGGAAAATAGTTTCAATTTCATTCCTTAACATATTCTTAGCTTTCTTCTCCCTTGCGGATCTAGCGACTTGTGTTGTCGCGCATGAGAGTACTAGAATACTCACTCATCGGGACCTACGTTGTGTCAAATGATAGTTCAATAAAGGCGGATAGATGATTTGAATTTTATAGATTTCAATACTCTATGATAGTCTATTTGATTTCTGAGTTCGAAATTTATTAGTTGTACATATTTAGTAGTTTTGTATAATACATATACAAAGTTTGAGCTAAAAACTATTGAATTCCTATATTTCGTACACTACATCCACCCCTAGAAAAAAAGAAAATATCCATTCCAATGTTATTTCAGTATGTGGCGTAACACAATAATTTTATTACTAACACATTTTTAGTTTGTATATGGAAATGATTCATTTGATTAAGTGGTTATGGTACAACTGAGCAGGCAATCGAGGCCTAGCAACAGCCATCAATGGCTTGGCTTTAGGCATAGTCATTCCATAAACCTCACTTGTGTCAATATCTTCAGGTTTCAATCCATTTGGTGGACTCCAATCAAAGCAATGAAATAACCTAGCCAAAGCCATAAGCACCAACTTCACACCCAATGGTGCACCAGGGCACTTCCTTTTTCCAGCACTAAATGGCAAAATCTTGAAATCCGCCCCATGACTTATTTCAACTCTGCTGCTTTCATCTTCTGGCGAATGTCTCTCTGGCCTAAACTCATCTATGTTGTCCCAAATCTTGGTATTCCGACCAAGACCGTACGTGTTGATGAAGACACGTGTCTTGGCCGGGATAAAATAGCCGTTGATCTTAGTATCTCGGATTGATTCATGTGGGATTAGAAATGGACCAGCAGGGTGCATTCGGAAAGTTTCACGTACTACACAACGAAGGTATTTGAGATTAACCAAGTCGGATTCAGTTACCATCCGACCCGATCCAACAACTATGTCAAGTTCTTCTTGGATCTTCTTGAGGACGTGGGGATGCTTTATCACCTCAGCCATTGCCCATTCGTTGGTTACAGCAGAAGTATCCGTCGCTGCAGCTATCATATCCTATAATAAACGGAAAAAGAAAAAGTATATAAATCACAGCTAAAAGTATATAAATGCATTTGTACATTCTTCTCGAAGTACTTTAACATGTGGAATTCACCTAGTCCGTACAAAAGATTTGTACATGTATAAGGTCAAGGAAGTAAGAGAAGATTTACTAAAATCAAAGGTATGGATAATCCCAAACTATAAGAAGGGTAAAATTGAAATATTTAGAGAGAGAAATTTGGACATTTCCCTTTTTGATATAGTATGCCTACTTCAGACCATTAAAGTTGATATAGTTGTAATATAATGCGTTTAATTTATATATGCTAATTGTGTAAAGAATTTTTATTCTAATCATCAAAAAAATAATTACATATAATTAATCATAATAAGTGTGATTAATAACATAAAAAATAAATTAGGTAATTTATTGTAACATGTTAAAATACTTTGATAGTATTTTAATTCTTTAAATCGTCAGTATGTGAAAATTAAATTGATGATATAAAGTTATTATGATTTTTTTTAAAATTTGGATTAAGCTTAGGAGTCTTTATGTGTGTGGTAGTAGTAATTCATTAGATGCAGATAATGAATGTAAGTATACTAGTACAGTTTGAGATTGGTATTAAAAAATTAGACCTGAATGAGAGCTTTAATTTCAACATCATCCATGTGTTGTTTTCCATTACCATCTCCGTCATCTTCACCTGGCAAAGACAATAAAACATCCACAAAATCCATTTCACCTTCATCAATATTACTTTTACCTTTCTTTCTATGTTCTTCAATTATTCTCATATGAAAATCATCAATCCTTTTCTCCACTTCCCTCATTTTCTTCTCACAACTATGAGGATCAATCCACCTCCATAAAGGCAAATAATCACCTAAATAAATCACTCCAAGAAGCCAAAATAATTCATGAGTTATATGCATAAATTCCTTTGCTTCTTGTGGCCCTGCAGATTCAGCCCCAAAGTATTGTTTTCCAAGTAACATTCTAGTCACATTGTTCATTGAAAATGCACCCAAAATTTCCCTTAAATTTACTGTCTCTTCTTTTTGTGTCTTGGTCCAAACATCTTGAACTAGGGTTTGGGCTTCATCTGCCCTATGTTTTGCAAATGACTCAAGCCTTTTGGTTGTCAACAAATGTTCCATGCAAATTCTTCTCATTCTCTTCCATTTTGGTCCTAAGGGAGCCAATGCCACATCCCCACAACCATATGCTAGATGAACAGCAGCAAGAGTTCTTGGCCTAGACGCGAAAACATCGTCTTGTTGTACGAGTATTTCCCTTATAATTTCTGGATCATTGGTGGTGATAGCATCGACGTTACCTGTTAGCAAAATATATATATAACATATATTGGGAAAGAATTAAAGGCAGGCTTTGAGGCGTGAAAAATAACTTTTCGAAGAAATATTGCTTGTATCTTGTTTTGAGAAAATACAGCCGAGTTCCTTCATATACTACAGGTTTTTCATAATCATCTCGTGCGAAATTTCTCTATTTATAGAGCAAAAGACAGGATCATTCCAAATAGACTCTTGATTTCATACATACACATATATGTTTATCTTAAACAAAATTGAATATTCTATAGTAGAAACAGAAATAAAGAAAGGTATAATAGTTAGGAAACAAAACAAAATTAAGCCTTTAAGCATGTAGATGAGTGTTTGCCGTAAAAAATAGGTATACTAAGTAAAAGTCTGTTAGATTTAACTTATAAAGCCTATAAGAAAGGCTTTTTCCCATCAATGTGGGACGTCACAAACATTACAGACTATAACTAAAAGAAGAATTAATCTAAATAGCTGCCCTCCCCACTAGTTAAATTAAAAATAACCAGCAAATGTATAATATATGTATAATCAATGTATAATTTATGTATACTACTAGAAAAAGTAAACAGTATAAAGCCTACAAGGAAGGCTTTTGCCCATCAACGTGGGACGTCACAAACAGTACAGAGTAGAACTAAATGAAGAATTAATTGGCAAATGTATAATATATGTATAATTAGTATATATTTTATGTATATTGACCAAAAAAATTAAACAGCGAATCTGACCGGCTATTTGTGTAAAGATCTCTAACTAACATTACCTAGTCGGAGGTAAACCAATGGCCCATATTTGTCACAGAATGAAGCCATGTCTCTGTGAGGCAATTGCCCCAATTGAAAAAGGTTGCCCACAATCGGCCATTGTTTTGGACCAGGAGGGAGTCGATTGATTTTCTCTTTAGACTTGTCGATAAGTGAAAAATGAACTAGCTTGGAAACAAGATATGCGCAAAGAAAGGCTACAACACAATTGATCAGATCAAAAAGACATGTGCAAAGAAGGAGTAGAATAAAACTGGTTAAGTCGATCATCTTATCTTGTCAAAGAGGAAAAAAGAAAGTAGTTTATTACAAGTTTTACTAGGAAAATATGATGTTGCTTAATTCTAATTTATAATCTTTTGAGCAGTGTGCATTCGGCTGCAAAAAGATGTTAGGAAGCCCATCATCTTGACATGTTTCAACTACACTATATTCTTGATCTTGAACTCACTTTTCTTGCCTATAGGCAGATTCGGTTTTATAATCTATCACAGATGTTATTTTAGTTATATGATCTTTTATATATTGTCACGACGCGGAATGTCAACCTCGGGATCGTGATGATGCCTAACGTCTACTTGCTAGGCAAGCCAACATTAATTAGTTAATCAATATATTAATAAAACAGTTCAAACCAGAATAATAACAATTATTAACGATGATTAAAACTGAAATACATGATATAAACCCATAACATAACACGGTCTAACTTAATCCCAGAAGTCTGGTGGCACCAGTACATGAGCAACTAGATGTCTACAAGTATAGTTTGAAATAAATACAATTGTTCGAATAAGATAACAGTAAAGATAAGAAATGGAAGGGGACTTCAAGGTCTGCGAATACCAGAAACTCTATGTGATGACCCAAAATATTATCTTTAAATCTAATAATTAATTCTGTATTCTAAGACCTCGAAAAGCACTATTTGTCACTCCTCGACTTGCGTGTGAAGTCCGTAAAATTTTTCAGTATATTTTTATGTGAAAAATAGATTAAAATGTGAACTAGAGCCTTAAAACTTAACTGAGATGACTTTGGTCAACATTTTGAGCAAACGGACCCGGATCAGTATTTTGACAGTTCCGGTAAGTCCGTATCGTGATTTAAAACTTGGACGTATACCCGAAATTTAATTTGGAGATCCCTAACACAAGTTATGACCATTTAACAGAAACTAGTAATTTAAAGGTTAAAGATTTTCAAGTTTGACCATGGAGTTGACTTTTTGATATCGGAGTCGGAATCCAGTTTTGAAAATTTTCATAACTCCATTATGTCATTTATGACTTGTGTGCAAAATTTGAGGTTAATCGGACTTGATTCGATAGGTTTCGGCATCGAATGTAGAAGTTGGAAATTTCATAATAGACTAAGGTTTCAAGTGAGTTCACACAAGACCTAAATTCAAACGAGCATACCTCAATTGATATGAACATTTATATGGTGTATTACCTATCAAATGAAAGATATTTGAGTCTAGTTTCTAACTCTTTAAACCGCTCATCATTTGAACATTGCTACAAGACGTTATGACCAAATTACCAAAAGCTAACAGAATGCGATTTTGCGACCATTATGCTATCGCAAAATGGTTATGCAATTGCAAACTGGTCGCAAAATGGTCCAGAACAGTCCAGTTCTGGGCACCAATTTATGCGATCATTTTGCGACCCGCACACCAATTGTGCAGTCCATTGTGCGATCGCATACCTGTTTTCGGAGGGGTAATTTTCCTATTTTTATAACCCGACCCCATTTTGATAAATAGGCTTTGGGGTTTATTTTGGGGCATTTATCTGATGATTTTAGAGAGAAGTGAGAGTGTTCTAGAGAGAGAAAATAGATAAAGTGTCTTGTTCATCAAATTCTTGTCCAAGCCTTGAAAACCAACAAGAAATTCCTCAAGTTCTTCATCAAAGAGGTAAGGTTCTAACCCCTAATCTTCAATTTCGAGTTTGGGTAATGATGGGTGATTAAGTGTATGATTCTTGGAGTAAGTGTTCCTTATCCTATATTGATTATATTTCATGATTCCATACTCATTTGCATCATGAATCCGTGAATTTAGGGAAGAAAAATCAGATTTTTATAAAATCTTTCAAAAACGAGAATTTAAGATTTGAAGGTCCATTTGATATCGGAATTGGATAATTTTTGTATGGTTGAACTCGTAGCGGAACGGGTGTTCGGATTTCGTGAGTTTTTTCAGGATTTGAGATGTTGGTCCCACTGTCAAATATTTAAATGAATTTCGGATTTTTATCCGAAAAATTATTAAATTCATATGGAATTAATTCCTATGATTCGTATTGAGTATATCGAACTGTTTGTGAAGAGATTTGAAGCTTTTGGAGACAAATTTAAAAGAAAAAGCTGTGCTCGAGTAATTGATTGGAATTTGCAAAGCAAGGTAAGTGTCGTGGTTAACCTTGACTTGAGGGAATAGAACCCTTAAATTATTTGTTATATGAAATGCATGTGAACGACGTATAGGCGAGGTGACGAGTGTCTATACGTCGTCAAATTAATTGTTTGCCTACTTACTTGAAAAATCATAAATTATTTTAAATCATTAATTAATTATTATAATAATTATTTCTCTCCTATTCTTTGTCAAATATTAATCCTTGAATTCTTGCATTAATTGTTACATGCTATTTGAATAATGTGTCTTAATTGTTATTTGACATTTAGCATATTAAATATTAAACTGCCTATTTTTTCTCTGATTTTCATAATAACTTGCTATTTGTCACTGTTTGTTTCATAATTAAATCATAATTATTGTATGCTTGTTGTCTTATAATTTTATATTAATTATTGCATTTATTGGGGAAAATTCTTCTAAAGGAATTGGTAAATGAATATATTGGAGGAGCGGGTTGCACGCCGCAACAACATTGAATTGGTAAATGTATATATATATTGGAGGAGCGGGTTGCACGCCGCAACAGAATTGATCGAAATGAATGTATTGGAGGATCGGTTTGCACGCCGCAACAGACTTATTAAAAAGTCCATATTGGAGGATCGGGTTGCACGCCGCAACAGACTTATTAAAAAGTCCATATTGGAGGATCGGATTGCACCCCGCAACAGACTTATTAAAAGTCAATAATTAGGGGATCGGATTGCACACCGCAATAGACTTATTTAAAAGTCAATATTGGGGGATCGGATTGCACGTCGCAATAGACTTATTAAAAGTCAATATCGGGGGATCGAATTGCACACCACAACAGACTTATTTAAAAGTCTATAAATACTTGATTGAAATAAATATATGACAGAATTGATTAAAAGGAATATCTTGGGAGAGCGGGTTGCACGTTGCAACAGAATTGAATGTGAATATATTATGAGAGCGGGTTGCACGCTGCAATAGAATTGATGAAAATGATAATTGGTTATGACTGTTGAATTGGCTTCAATTATTATAAATGAGTTACCTGATTTATTTCTATTATTTGTTGTTGTTACTAATATTGCATACAGGTTAATGTAAGTGAACCGCCTTAGCCTTGTCACTATTTTGTTGAGGTTAGGCTCAGCACTTACCAGTACATGGAGTCGGTTGTACTGATTCTACACTCTACACTTCTTGTGCAGATTTTGGAGTTGGTCCCAGCGACGTACCATAGACTTGCTCGGATTTGAGCTACTCAAAGGAGACTTGAGGTATAACTGCACGACGTTCGCAGTTCTGAAATCCCCGTCTACTTTACTTTAGCTGTGTGTTTGTTTCCAGACAGCTTTATTTTATTCAGACCTTTATTTGTATTATAATAGAAGCTCGTGCACTTGTGACACCAATTCTGGGATGGTATTTAGACACCGTTATTTTTAAGGATTATTCACTACATTTCAGACTTCACTTCCGCATATGTTCTTTGTTATTAATAAATAAATAAAAAATTATTTTAAAAATGGATAATATTATTGTAACGTTGGCTTGCCTAGCAAGTGAAATGTTAGGCACCATCACAGTCCGAAGGTGGGAATTTCGGGTCGTGACAGTTGGTAGAGCACTAGGTTACATAGGTCTCACGAGTCATGAGCAAGCTTAGTAGAGTCTGAAGGATCGGTACAGAGACGTCTGTACTTATCTTCCAGAGGCTACATAGTTTAGGAATAATTCTACTTCTTTCATTCCTTATCATACGACATTGATTTATCTTGAAATATATATCTCATATTCCTTTGTATCCACTCGTGTATGACATTGCGCACTCGGTATCAGTTGTGCGTCGACGGTTCTTGATGCCGCAGATGGACTACGAGAGAGCCAGAGATGCTCAACATTGCCTCAACGTGTGGTTCCAACTGAAGATGCGGACGTATTGAGAGATCAACCAGTGAATCATGTGAGGGGTGCAACGGACATTGTCATCTGGTTGATTTATACGAGTTGTGAAGGTTAATATTTTGGATCATCGGACGTGGTGAACTATGACATCGCGCCGAGTGGGGGAGTCCACTATCAATGGATAGATTGTGTGGTCATGTGTTATATCAGTTTTGGCCTGAAATGTATATATGTGGTACTGAAAAGTTCTCCAAAATTTATACATGTTTAAGACCTGAGATTTTGTAGAGGATAAGGTTGGGACTTGCGGTATGTCTGCCTACTTAATAATCCTATACTTCAGTACCAAAGGAGTTAGAGAAATAACTTTAATTTTCAGAAAGTCTACTCAGCGTGGACGTTATGGTTGCAGATTTTGG
The DNA here is from genome assembly GCF_000390325.3 of Nicotiana tomentosiformis. Lineage (NCBI taxonomy): Eukaryota > Viridiplantae > Streptophyta > Magnoliopsida > Solanales > Solanaceae > Nicotiana > Nicotiana tomentosiformis. The sequence goes on from NC_090819.1 coordinate 21,740,373, forward strand.
GGTGCTTCGAAGGAAGTACAATGGTTGACGAGATTTTGGACCAAGATTGGTATGTATGAAGCTCTACTTTTGTGATCATTGTATATAAATAAGGATGTTAAGAAATGGGTCAGCTCAACAGTGTTGAGTTAGCATAACAAAAGAATAAATTGGCCTTGGGAGAGATAATTCTCCACAAGTGTTTGTGGCAAGCCTATGAAGAGGGCAGACCAGCCAATGCAACACCTCCCACTTGGCTCAGTTCTCAGAAACGCTTTTGAAAGAGTTTGTTCCCCGACTCTCCGTAATGCGTGGCACATAGGTTTTGAATGGTTGAGTCAGGCCACTCTGACGGTATCATAATATGCCATCAAGTTCAATTAGGTAGCCCGTCATATTCCTACTTTGCTTCCTACAGCCAGAAAGCGAGTCCACAGACTCATTAAAGGACTCAATTATAATCGTAAAATTTTGTAGGACTTGGTAGCTACAGGCTAATAATTCATTTCCGCTAATGGTAGAAATTGCCAAGATATTAGAACATGTTCGGAATAAGGAAAAAGGAAACTAAGGAGACCAAGACGTCTCGAGGTTCTGGGGGATTCAGTGGATTCTACTCTGAAAGTATAAATCATTATGGTGAGGGTGAGGGCAGTCGGCCAGCCCAGTCCGCACATAGGGTTACTCGGGGTGCTCCAGTAAGTTCTTTTAATGCACCACCGATATGAGTTTCCTACAATGGTTATTCCAGTTATCTGGCACTGACTCAATATGAGCAGCCAAACCCGCAAAGGGGTTGTTATGAATACGGTGATACTAGGCACATCATGAAAAAAATAATTGTCCCAAACTTGGGAGAGGCATATTTCATCAAAGCACTCAGGCTATGTGCCCCATTACAGTTACTACACCATCCACATGACCAGTTAGGGGTGGGGGACAGGCAGGTAGAAGGCGTCCTAGAGGTGGAGACCCAGCCATTGTTATATTTGTTTTATAGAATGGCGGAGGTCGTTACATCAAATGGTGTCATTATAGGTATGACCTCGATTTAAAATAAAGGAATAATTTCCTTAACTTTATTTGGTTCTGAGTATCAAGAGGAGTCCTCCTATTGTGCTCCACTTATGAGTGAGCTTCGTAATTCTATAATCTACTTATGTGTTTACTCTTGTTGGGAGGTTTTATGAAGATAAATACGCCTATCATTCCATGTTGGTCTCTAATAAGAGCTGTGAGGCTAAAGGTGGCTTTCTGTTACTCATTTCGGTAAGTTTTGATGTAATTTACGGATAATTAATTAAAAATTGTTAATTATATGCCCTACCAGTATGGGGTTCATTATGTCTTGTGATTTTGTTTAACAAAAGTTATTTAAAAGGAGAAAATGGAAAGTTTCGATTGGCAAGATGTGCATATTACTTGTGATTCAGAACTGAGGCTGAGCTCCTCACATTTTAAAATAAATTGATATGTTCAAACCGGGCTATGAGCTAGGGTGGAAGTTATATAAGGACGAGATCCTTGTGATAAAAATTCTTGTGTTTAAATTCTCCCTTATGAAATTAAATTTGCACTATAGTACTAATAGGAAGTGATGCCTGCTAGGCTTATTTGAAAAGTTTTGTATGAAATTCTCTGTGCATACTTACCAAATTCGTGTTGTAATATTGAGTGGTAACCTACGAGGTAGGTGCCCGCCCAGGTGGCGCTAAATGTGACTCGTTAATTTGGGTAAATAATTATTAGGTTTTCATGCCTCGCATCTCGTTATTAGTATTGTGAAGGTTTGAAATGAGATTTTTGTTAACATGAAGTTAATTGACGATTATGTAATTGATTATGAACAATTATTAAGACGAGATTGACCCAAAAGGGTGCCCCATTTAGATGGTCAGACGAGTGTGAGTTGAGCTTTCAGAATCTTAAGACTACTTTCATTACGACGCCAGTGTTGGTATTACCAAAAGGTTCAGGATCTTATACGGTGTATTGTAATGCATCTCACATTGGGCTTGGTGCAGTATTAATGCAAGATGGCAGGGTGATTGCATATGCATCGCGGCAATTGAAAGTTCACGAGAAACATTATCCTCTTCATGACTTAGAATTGGCAGCCATTGTTCATGCGCTGAAGATTTGGAGGCATTACCTCTACGGTGTCTCGTGTGAGGTATTTACTGATCATCGTAGCCTTCAGTACCTGTTCAAACAAAAAGATCTTAATTTGAGGCAGAGAAGATGGTTAGAGTTGTTGAAAGACTATGATATCACCATTTTGTATCACCCAGAAAGGCCAATATGGTGGCCGATGCTTTGAGTAGAAAGGTTGTGAGAATGGGAAGTCTTGCGTATATTCCGGTTGGTGAGAGGCCATTAGCTGCAGATGTTTAGACTTTGGCTAATCAGTTCGTGAGGTTAGATGTTTCAGAACCCAGTCGGTTTCTAGCTTGCACAGTTACTTCGTCTTCTTTATATGAGCGCATCAGCGAGAGGCAGTATGATGATCCTCGTTTACTTGTCCTTAAGGACACGGTGCGACACGGTGATGCTAAACAGGTTGTTGTGGGGTAAGATGGAGTTCTGCGAATGCAGGGTCGTATTTGTGTGCCTAATGTGGATATGCTTCGTGAATTAATTCTTGAAGACGCACACAGTTCCAGGTATTCTATTCATCCCCCAAAATGTATCAAGATTTGCGGCAACATTATTACTGGAGGAGAATGAAAAAGGATATAGTTGCATATGTAGCTCGGTGTCTGAATTGTTAGCAAGTTAAGTACGAGCATCAGAGACCTGGTGGTTTGCTTCAGAAGTTAGAAATTCTTGAATGGAAATGGGAGTGTATCACTATGGATTTTGTTGTTGGACTCCCACGGACTCAGAAAAAATTTGATGCAGTTTGGGTCATTGTGGACAGGTTGACAAAGTCAGCACATTTCATTCCAGTGGCAGTTACCTATTCATCAGAAAGGTTAGCTGAAATTTACATTCGTGAGATTGTTCGTCTTAACGGTGTGCCCGTGTCGATTATTTCAGATCGAGGTACGCAGTTTACCTCACACTTCTGGAGAGCTGAACATCGTGAGTTAGGCACGCGGGTTGAGTTGAGTACAGCATTTCATCCACAGACAGACAGACAGTTAGAGCGCACCATTCAGATATTGGAAGATATGCTTCGCGTTTGTGTTATGGACTTTGGGGGTTCTTGGGATCAATTCTTGCCACTTGCGGAGTTTGCTTATAATAATAGCTACCAGTCGAGCATTCAGATGGCTCCATATGAGGCATTATACGGAAGGCGATGCCGATCGCCAGTTGGTTGGTTTGAACCGGGAGAGGCTCGGTTGTTGGGTACTGATTTGGTACAGGATGCCTTGGATAAGGTCAAAATTATTCAAGATCGACTTCGCGCAGCTCAATCTAGGCAAAAGGGTTATGCCGACTGTAAAGTTCGTGATATTGCATTCATGGTTGGAGAAAAAATATTACTCCGGGTTTCACCTATGAAAGGTGTAATGAGGTTCGGAAAGAAGGGCAAGTTCAGCCCTAGGTATATTGGACCCTTTGAAATTCTTGAAAGGGTGAGTGAAGTAGCCTACAGGCTTGCATTACCACCTAGTTTATCAGCGGTTCATCCGGTGTTCCATGTGTCTATGCTCCGAAAATATCATGGTGATCCGTCCCATGTGTTAGATTTCAGCTCAGTCCAATCGGACAAAGATTTGACTTACGAGGAGGAGTCGGTGGCTATTCTAGCCTAGCAAATCCGACAGTTGAGGTCTAAGAGTTATCCTTCAGTTCGAGTGCACTGGAGAGGTCATCCGGTAGAGGCATCTACCTGGGATTCCGATTCAGACATGCGGAGTAAATATCCACACTTATTCACCAGCTCAGGTAATTTTTCTAACTTCGTTCGAGGACGAACGTTTGTTTTAGAGGTGGAGAATGTGATGACCCAAAATATCATCTTTAAATCTAATAATTAATTTTGTATTCTAAGACCTCGAAAAGAACTATTTTCCACTCCTCGACTTGTGTGCGAAGTCCGTAAATTATTCCAGAATATTTTTATGTGAAAAATAGATTAAAATGTGAACTAGAGTCTTATAACTCAACTGAGTCTTTTGAGCAAACGAATCCGGATCAGTATTTTGACAGTTCTGGTAGGTCCGTATCGTTATTTGGGACTTGGACGTATGCCCGGAATTTAATTTGGAGGTCCCTAGCTCAAGTTATGACCATTTAACGGAAACTAGTAATTTAAAGGCTAAAGATTTTCAAGTTTGACCACGGGGTTGACTTTTTGATATCGGAGTCGGAATCCAGTTTTGAAAATTTTCATAACTCCGTTATGTCATTTATGACTTGTGTGCAAAATTTGAGGTCAATCGGACTTGATTCGGTAGGTTTCGGCATCGAATGTAGAAGTTGAAAATTTCATAATAGACTAAGGTTTCAAGTGAGTTCGCACAAGACCTAATTTCAAATGAGCATACCTCTCTTGATATGAAGAGTTATATGGTGTATTACCTATCAAATGAAATATCTTTGAGTCTAGTTTCTAACGCTTTAAACCGTTCATAATTTGGACATTGCTACAATAAGTAATGACCAAATTATCAAAGGCTTACAGAATGTGATTCTGCGATCATTATGCGATAGCAAAATGGTTATGCGACCGCAAATTGGTCGCAAAATGGTCCAGAACAGCCCAGTTCTAGGCACCGATTTGTGCGATCATTTTGTGACGCGCACACCAATTGTGTGGTCCATTGTGCGACCGCATACCTGTTTTCGGAGGGGTAATTTTTCTATTTTCATAACCCGACCCCATTTTGATAAATTAGCTTTGGGGTTTATTTTGGGGCATTTATCTGATGATTTTAGAGAGAAGTGAGAGTGTTCTAGATAGAGGAAGTAGATAAAGTGTCTTGGTCATCAAATTCTTGTCCAAGCCTTGAAAACCAACAAGAAATACCTCAAGTTCTTCATCAAAGAGGTAAGGTTCTAACCCCTAATCTTCAATTTCGAGTTTGGGTAATGATGGATGATTAAGAGTAAAATTCTTGGGGTAAGTGTTCCTTATCCTATATTGATTATATTTCATGATTCCATACCTATTTGCATCATGAATCCGTGAATTTAGGGAAGAAAAATCAGATTTTTATAAAATCTTTCAAAAACGAGAATTTAAGATTTGAAGGTCCATTTGATATCGGAATTGGATAATTTTTGTTTGGTTGAACTCGTAGCGGAACGGGTGTTCGGATTTCGCGAGTTTTTTTCGGATTTGAGACGTTGGTCCCACTGTTGAATATTTAAATAAATTTTGGATTTTTATCCGAAAAATTATTAAATTCATATGGAATTAATTCCTGTGATTCGTATTGAGTATATCGAACTGTTTGTGAATAGATTTGAAGTTTTTGGAGACAAATTTAAAAGAAAAAGTTGTGGTCGAGTAATTGATTGAAATTTGCAAAGCGAAGTAAGTGTCGTGGTTAACCTTGACTTGAGGGAATAGAACCCTTAGATTATTTGTTATGTGAAATGCATGTGAACGACGTATAGGCGAGGTGACGAGTGTCTATACGTCGTCAAATTAATTTTTTGCCTACTTACTTGAAAAATCATAAATTGTTTTAAATCATGAATTAATTATTATAATAATTATTTCTCTCCTATTCTTTGTCAAATATTAATCCTTGAATTCTTGCATTAATTGTTACATGCTATTTGAATTATGTGTCTTAATTGTTATTTGACATTTAGCATATTAAATATTAAACTGCCTATTTTCTCTCTGATTTCCATAAAAACTTGCTATTTGTCATTGTTTATTTCATAATTAAATCATAATTATTGTATGCTTGTTGTCTTATAATTTTATATTAATTATTGCATTTATTGGGGAAATTTCTTCTATAAGAATTGATAAATGAATATATTGGATGAGCGGGTTGCCCGCCGCAACAGTATTGAATGGGTAAATGTATATATATATTGGAGGAGCGGATTGCACGCCTATCACGACCCAATTTCACCTATAGGTCATGATGAAGTCGGACACCGCTGTCAGACAAGCCAACAATAAATACTAAATAAATTCTCATTTTAATATTTTTAAAGTCATAGTTGTTTCCCCTCAATTAAATAGCAGAAGATGATATTTACCAAATACGTACTAATATCTTTAAAAATTTCCAATACAGTACAACCCATAATCATCCCAAAACCTGATATCACAAGTGCATGAGCATTTACTAGGGAATTAAAATAAAATACAGCATCTGTCTAGAATACAAATTAGATAGGAAAATATAATAACTCTGAAGGAGACTCTATTAGCTGCGGATCGTAATATAGAATGCACATCACCTATGTCCCCATAATTATTAACCACACCTCTGCGCCCACAAGGCTGCTATACATATATGTACCTGCACAATAAATATGCAGCAAGTGCAGTATGAGTACGAAAACAACGTGTACCCAGTAAGTATCAAGCCTAATCTCGAAGAGGTAGAGACGAGATGGCCGACTATGACACTCACTATGGGCCAATAATATTAAATAATCATGAAAATAGAAATATTTATATCAACGTGATTCACAGAGTTAACAATAATTTTATTGTACCAGCAGAGGTAATTAAATTCCTTCAATTTCAATAATTCTCAATATATTAATTAAATTCCTTCAATTCAAATAATTTCTAATCTATTAATTAAATCCTTCAATTTTAATAAAAATTCCAATTTATCAAATAGCTTTACAAGCTGCAATTTAATTTCAATAAATTTTCAATTTATCAAATAACTTTACAAGCTGTAATAAACTGTCCAAGTATCGTGTAATTATTATTATTATTATTAAGCACGATTTCTGCCGAGGTCGTATGGCCCAATCCAGAGTTTCGTGTACACTGACGAGGGACGTGCGGCACGATCCATAGATGCATCTATCATGCCGAGGCGTTCGGCCCGCTCCACAAGAAAGGAGGACATTTTCTTATGTACCTCCGGAAGGAGAGTATATTCATTATAAGATAAATTCGGGAGGATGAACAATTTCTTTAAACAGTTAATTAATTTAAACAGAAAATTAAGCATATGAAATTTTCATCTTTATTATTTTTCCTAACAATTCACAATTTATATATCAAATAATTCAATTAAATAAAGAATACAATTTACACAAGTAATTCATGCTTTGTGTCCTAAACTACCCGGACTTTAGCATTAATAATAGCTACGCACGGACTCTCGTCACCTCGTGCATACGTAGCCCCCATAATTAGCAACCATTATTAATTTAATCACCTATGGGGTAATTTCTCCCTCACAAGATTAGACAAGAGACTTACCTCGCTCAGAAGTTCCATAGCCGGCTCCCAAGCCTTTCAAATAACTCGACCGATGCCCAACGCTCCAAAACTCGCTTTCGCTTTATTAACATTCACAAGCTTTTAATCCTCCTCCGACATCGTAACATTGAGTAAAATACTCATACGCCACCAATAAATTGATATCTACAATTACAATCCCAATTACAATCAAAATATGACTCAAGAATATTTATCAATATCCATTTATGGCTCTCAAGTTGGCTACAAGCCTCCAGCTCAAATCGTCTAATAGGTTCACTTACTAGCACATTCAACTCCACTCTTATCATTCAATACCCATTTGAAGTCATCAATGATACTACATTAATTCTCCAACACTGCCAAATTACTATTCATCATCTTCCTTAACCAATATTTCCAAAACATTCAATTTGGTGATTACTTAGTTGAATACTTCCTACTAAGCTAGAATATGATTCCATAGGTTCATTGCATCCTTTAATTTTATTTCTAAGAACACTATTTATCTTTCCCTCATTTTCTCAAGAACACTATTCATGCCATGAACTAGAGTTTATGAAATCAATTATCCAACCATAACAACTTGAAACAACTATTAGAATTACTCTCACCGACTCATAAGAAATGAGCTTGAAGTATTAGTATTACCTTCTTGAAGCTTTTCCTTGAAATTCCAATGTTTGGAAAATTTTGTGTTCTTGAATAACTTAAAGATTTCTAGGGATTTCAAAGATTGAAGGATGTTAATACTAGTGTTAATACAATGTTATTAACTTAAAATATCCAAAAACAAACTCACCTTGTATTCTTAAGTAGTCCCCAAGGTCGAATCCACCATGAAAGAACCAATCCCTAGCTCAAGAAAATCCCCAAAAATGGCTGCTGCCCGTGACTGCCTTATAAAGGCACAGGTGCTTCCGCGAGTTGTACCTTGCGATGTGCAGGTTGTACCTCGTATTACAAGTTTTGCCCTGCTGGACACCATTTACTAAAACGTCCATAAGTCCTTGTAGAAATATCCAAATGACGAACGGTTGAAAGCGTTAGAAACTAGACTCGAAGATCTTTCATTTGATAGGTTGTCCACCATTTAAATCCTTATATATATATATATATATATATCCACCTTATAAATCGTTATATATATATATATATATATAGGCATGCTCGTCCAAATTTAGGTTTTTGTGTGTACTTATTTGGAACTTTAGTCTATCATGTAATTTCCAACTTGATTAAGACTTAGGGCTCTACTTAGACCCTATATCACCTATAATATGACTCGTTCACTTATTAACATACGAACCTGCTGGAACCTTAAAATCCCGATTCCAGGGTCGTTTTCTTAAAGTGTTGACCGAAGTCAAATTTGCCATTTTAAGGCTAACTTAAGGAACCAAGTGTTCCGATTTCAACCCAAACACTTCCAAATCCCGAACCAACCATCCCCGCGAGTCATAAATTATTAAAAACACATTCGGGGAGTTTTATTTAGGGGAACCGGGTTCTAAAAGTCGAAACGACCGGTTGGGTCGTTACATTCTCTCCCACTTAAATATACGTTCGTCCTCGAACGTGCTAAGGAGTGTTCCGGAGTTATCCAAAATCATTGTTTAACACCTCGTGCACCTACCCATGCTACCACACCCAGTTGAGCACATTAACTCGAGCCAATCTGAAAATTCTCCCCTTTATTTAGGCAAATAAGCCTTAGAGCCCAATTCTAACATCCAGAATTCTCCACCATGCCGATTTTCAACTTATGAATGTCGTATCTATCATTACACCGTGCACCAATACAGGGTTGAATACTTTTGTTGAATTTAGACCATGCACCGCATCATTCACATGACTATAATAACATCCTCCGATAACAATAGCTAAAATTCCACGAATCTGATGTTCACAACACACCTCATGATTCACATAAGTCCTGTTCCAACTCTTGAAATGCTTCCACAATGGAAGAAATGTGTAGACATTGATAACCAACTGCCGAGTCAACAATTATTGAGTTTCTCCTTCTGACAAGAATCATTGCCTCATTATAACCAAATAATGGTATTTGCTCTTTATTACACTTCATATAATCCGATCGCACTAATCCCGAATCCAATAATATCGTCTTACCAAGTATAAGCTGCTCAGGCAATAAACCACCTTAGACACGATCAAAAAGCCTCATATGACGCCACAATGAGCTAATAAGCTACGGACTTGATTGCGATACATAAGAAACACGAACTCTGGAAAGGATTTCTCGACCCACGTGACTAATTAGACAACTGAAAAGGTGTCATGAACCTTCCTCAAAAAATGGAACACAAAACACACAAAATAGAATATAGGGGATTGTACTCAACATCACACTGTTGTGGCGTACAACCCGATCCAAACAATATACCTGTGGCGGCGTGCCACCCGATCCGCACATAAAGAATCTACTTACCGAGCTAGAATGCTCATTACTACAAAATATCTGAATATTGGACACAAGCACGCTAAGTGCATAATACCATCCCTGGAAGGACCGACATCGCCATATGCTACAAAACTGAAGCACAACTAAGGTGCGACATAATCTGAATCCCGAGAGCCATCCTGCTCACATAACACCATCGCCCTGCGAAACCTCAACACATAAGAAATTTATCAAGCCGTTTCATAACTCACACGGCACAATATAGTAATACATAAAATAACTGATGATGAAATGACATCCAACGTCCGAATACTCCTCCATAGGGAGCTTTTATGCTGAAATGAACACATCTGGCCTGATATAGAGCCCGTATTCATATTTAAATCCATCCACAGACCTCAAGCCGATTCTGAGGTCTAGGCTAATAACCTTTCAAGGATCCATAATAACCCTTTTTTCCATAACACACAAGAATAGCCGTCATAATCGGAACAAACTTTCACAGTCTACAACCAAATGAACCAAGTGCCCTCTAGGCATAAATTCTCGAATTAGCGATATTACCACAATCTTCATACTTGGTTTCAATATTCACTCAATCAAGTGACTACACGTCACTCTTACACAATATTTCTGTGAGACATGCTCCCACGACCTTCCACACCAAGTCTGCACATTCATGCTACCGGTTACACAAAATGCTGTAAAGCATATCAAGAATCCACAAATCAATACACAAGGCCCCTTACACCTGACATCGACCTTAGATGATGCCAAAAATAATACCATCTTACTTTAAATATCTAAATCTCTTTTCCTGCTCATCCGAGCTCATAACATCCTTGTCAACACCGAACCGAAATCTTAAATCCTCAACTTTCGAATCCCATGCTACTTAGTGCACTTAATCACGCCAATGCGCAGGAGTACAAGAATTTCATCATAACTCCCGAACCACTTAATAGGGTAAACAATTCATCATGTAGAAACCTTCTTCTTAACTCATTTCAAGAGAACCATTGCAACATGTGGCTGAATTCCTATATCCGTAGAAAATACCGGCCTTAGGTAGTGGTCTAAACCACCATAACTCTTCTGGGATCCCTCTACACATAACATGTCATAATACTTGAATTTCTCCAAAATAAAATCAATTACGGCGGCCGTCAAGCCTCGCACGTACCGCCACAAATCACATGCATAATTCAATGCAATGAAGGAACTGATCATTGTCACCATCGTGCCGATTCAACCATTGTTAGCCGATCCATTTTTTTTCTCGATTTACTCTTAACTTGCCTTAGAAATAATAATAGCTCCATTCATTATATCACGAACTCAAATCCGCACTCATCCCAAGTGACTTTATTTCACGAGGCCACGCTATTTCAAAACCCATTAATTATCTCATATCCCTTCTTGTGCGCACTTTTTACATCTTCAACTGGTACACCCATTCTGATACTTCTTTTATGAATCCGAAGTTATTTTCTTCCATTTTTCCAATGCTACGCCACAACCTGAAGATAACGTAGAGTACTCCAAGACCCGTTTAATAATCTACTGCAAAAGCTCGATACTCAACCATACTATAGACTCGAGATCCTTAGACACCACACTTTAAATTTTTGAATCCACTAGGACCGTTATTGAAAGTCACTTGCTCTGACTTGTTCCCATACATGATCAACTCCAAGGCCTTGCTAGCACATGGACACTTTCTCAAGGAAACACCCGACTGTCTCACTCTCCCTGTGCATTACATCTACACGAAGCATAAACTCTGAGTCTTCTCACAAACCTGAATATAGATTGATAAGGCCAAATATGGTACACATTCCCCAAATCCTTTGCTCAAATTATCAGTGATGTTTTCTTTCCTTAGTCGTAATAACCCACCAATACACCGATAACCAGAAATCGCATAAGTTGACACTACACAATCCAATCATAGACAATGGGTCTCTCCCACTTAGCTTGAAGCTACAAATTACAAAATTTTGGAATCCACCGAGATTCTTTCTTCATCGTCGGCATGATCCTGCACACGCAACTTTCCAAATTTCTCGAAATTCTTCTATTAACCTTTAATAAACACTCCGAACCACTAGCCATATTTACATATTAAATCTCTTACCGGGTAGCCAGTAAAACTCTTTACAGAAACTTCGTCAACACCACGCGACCGCTAACCTGCTTATATGAGATAAGCCACATGTAAAAATTACATGCTAACATATTCCAACGACGCTGCATTGGGTGCAATTACTACGAAATCAGTAGATCACCCTGAGTCCGAGCTCATTCACCAGCTGCACTAGTCCTTTCACTCCTCATGGCCGTCAACTAGAGGTGCGACAATACATTACAATCCAAAGTCATGTTGTATCATTCTTCATATCAAGCAACTCCCTCCTGTTGTATCCAATCTTCCTCAATATAGCAGTTAATATTACAACTTAAGTCCATAGACCTAGTCACTGTCCATTTTACATCCCAAATCACTCCAAACGTTCCTCAAGACATGTAATCATCCTACCATGTAACCCATGTGCTACCTTGCCACTCTCCCACTTTGGTCAACCATCTCCTTTAAGCAACTACTCTGCTTTTGTTTTCTTACACTTGGCATTTTCGGAACCTAACCACCGCAAGGCACCTTCCATATGCCCTTCCTCATTCTTCGCTGCCCAGTTATTTCCTTAACTCAAAATCCGTCTCTGTAGCACTTGAACCAATAGATCATTACCAGCTTTAAACCTTTCTGGCGATCATCCTTCTCGAGACATCAATACTAGAAACGCTGCTCCGATCCTGAATCACTTCACACCGCAATCTCTAACGACTGCTTCCTCTATACCAATTTCTAACACACCGTTGTGAAGGAGAGTTGAAGAAAATCATAACACTGGCGAACCTTAACGCATTTTACAAGGCGATGACACCACATCAAAATTGAGAACTCTACCACACTCGAAAATATCAAGCTTCGTTACTCCATCAACCCCAAACCTGAACATTCATAGTCCGATTGCTTTTTCTCCACTGGAATTAAAACATGGAACCTCTGAATCATGTACTGAGAAAATCTTCTTTCAAGTCGTTTACTGCCCCGACACATAGAAGGACATCTTTTTTCCATTTCATAAACACTGTGTGATAACAATGCACGAATCGTCATAACAATCAATGCCAAATCTCAAAACCTTAAGTAGTACTGATACTTAATTTGAAATGACAAAGCGGCCTTTCGTAAGGTGATGACAATAGCCCAATTAATTACATAAGGAGAAGTATCTTGTACTACATTTGTAGTACCATTAAAAATTTCCTCGATTCCCAATTTATAACAAGCGCTTCACATCGCATAAGATTGAGTAGGAAGGAAATGAAGGCATAAGAATCAAAGGAATCAAATCGCACGATGAGGAATCAAAAAGGGAAGTATTCCTAACAGCCTTGTAGCCTCTCGAAGATAAGTACAGACGTCTCCGTACCGATCCGCAAGACTCTACTAGACCTGCTCATGACTTGTGAGACCTACGTGAACCTAATGCTCTGATACCATGTTGTCACGACCCAATTTCACCTATAGGTCGTGATGGCGTCGGACACCGCTGTCAGACAAGCCAACAATAAATACTAAATAAATTCTCATTTTAATATTTTTAAAGTCATAGCTGTTTCCCCTCAATTAAATAGCAGAAGATGACATTTATCAAATATGTACTAATATCTTTAAAAATTTCCAATACAGTACAACCTATAATCATCCCAAAACCCGGTGTCACAAGTGCATGAGCATTTACTAGGGAATTAAAATAAAATACAATATCTGTCTAGAATACAAATTACACAGAAAAATATAATAACTCTGAAGGAGACTCTATTAGCTGCGGATCGTAATATAGAATACAGCTCACCTATGTCCCCACAATTATCCACACCTCTGCGCCCACAAGGCCGCTATACATATATATACTTGCACAATAAAATGTGCAACAAGTGCAGTATGAGTATAAAAATAACGTGTATCCAGTAAGTAACAAGCCTAATCTCGAAGAGGTAGAGACGAGATGGCCGACTATGACACTCACTATGGGTCAATAATATTAAATAATCATGAAAATAAAAATATTTATATCAACGTGATTCATAGAGTTAACAATAATTTTATTGTACCAGCAGAGGTAATTAAATTCCTTCAATTCCAATAATTCTCAATATATTAATTAAATTCCTTCAATTCAAATAATTTCTAATATATTAATTAAATCCTTCAATTTCAATAAAAATTCTAATTTATCAAATAGCTTTACAAGCTGCAATTCAATTTCAATAAATTTCCAATTTGCCGGATAGTGTATATATAGGATTACACGTTTAGAAATCACCTATGTAAGTGTGAAGTATAAGCCGCTTCAAGTGGAATGAAAGTAAAGTCTCATTCTCTAAGCACTCATGAAATCAGGCGGTGTTCATGGCTGAAACGAACACAACCGTGATAACCATAGATGGTTAAGGGTTAATTGTGTGACTTATATTGTCTAGGTATATAACAAAGCTCAACGGTTCAAAGATATCAAATCTACCAATTGACTGAGTATATCTGATATAAGTTCACTACGGAAAGTTCAAAGAGAAACCTACTTATCCATATGCAATTAATCCTTGCATGTAAAACACACACTCGTCCATGCATTCCTTTGTCTTATATCCATTCCCCATTCATGTGGGGGATTGTTGGGATTAAAGATTGGTGAATGGGGAATGCAGGGAAAAAAGTGGAGGGAAAGTGAGCTCCCTTTTGCTTTGGAAAGAGCAAAGTGTCCCTCAATGGTGGTGGAAAGAAAATTGAATGTGCTTATATTGAGAAAGCACTTCTCTTGATGTTAAATAGATTGGAAAGAAAGTAAGCCCCACGCCGTCGTCGTCGTTGCTCACTCGGTTCGGCTTCGGCTTCGGATTCAGATTTTGGTCAAAGATCGATCGATTGATTAATCTTTTTGGATAAATTTCTTTCAATTATTTAATTAATTAACAAAAATTCAACCCTAAATAACCCAGGATCCGCGACGCGACCCGGTCTGGTTCGTTTACTTTCCCGAATTATTTTAAATCCATTTTCCCGCAATATTTCAAACAGCCTGTTCCAACAGCCATGGTTGTTTTTGAAAGGTTGCAAACCTTTTCAGAAACAGTACCAGAAAGTCTATAAATATGCTTTGAATCCCAGAATCTTTCCTTACGAAATTTTCTGCTCTTTTTCTTCCTCTTCTGAACAAAATCTTCAGTGTGTTTACAACCTTCGAGTGGTTCGCTGTTAGATCGACGTTTTTAGTACCAGCACTCCGGTGAGTTAAATCGTTCTATCCAGGGAGAATAATATTCCAGTACCTCGAGTACTTGAGGGAAATAATTTTCTTAATGACACATTGTACATTCAATGGGCTCGATTTATTCCGAAATTATTTTTTCACAAATTATTTCAACATTCTGTTGTTGCTAACTTTATGTTTCTATTGTTTCCTGTTTCAGAAAGTTTACTGTTTCATTATTTACAGTAATACATATTGACTAACAATAGGTCTGTTAGAAGGTATCAATCCAATCTTAAAAGAGATAGGGATTTTTCGATACCTAAAGAGAATTCCAGATTATTCACTATATTATAGTGAAAGTGATTTACTCTTGAGATAGTATACCTATGTGAGAGACGTCATGGTAAGTGAAGAAATAATATTACAATACATACCTACGCAAGATTGATAGTTGATCCTCTTACAAAAGCAATATCTAGAGACATGTTTGAGAAATATATTGTGGCTTTAGGTTTGTGAAGGGTATGTTTGTATTTAAGTAATGTAAAATATTTTGGTTATTATCTTATACTCATCCAATATATTATTATTGAGATTGTATTGATATTATGTATGCACATAATAAGGATATTGAGTGTGTCGAACAAGTCATGAGATCGGCTCTTTCATACGGGCGATCATCTCTGACGTCGAAAAACGTGCAGAGATGAGACCTATTAGAACATTGATTAGTGTAAGGTAATGTATATATTTTAAAATAAATGGTTGGTCTTGACTAGAGTTTAGACTAATGGATTTCATAATCCTTAATGACTTGTTTTGTAAGCTAGATGCGAGTTTCTTTGAGAAGTGAGATTTGAAAATTATTGAAGTGAGAAACTCAGGTTAGACATCTCGAGGTATCTAGACCATGATCTGTATGGTTTTGAATGGTAAAAGAATAAGACACACACGCTTATATAAGGTGAGAATACCCCACGTATTTTATACCACGTGTGCTAGCGACTAATGGGATAATGAAAGATTATATCCTTGCTTCTTCATTGTATAAACTATTTGTTAGAATAGTCTTTGACCTTTTACTGTTTCTTGAAGTACCAAATGATATTGCTACTTTAGCATGTCACTAATAGTCATGAGTGATTCGATAATGCAGTACATGTCTAAGAAAGTAGTTGATTTGGAACAGAAAGATTCTAGTAGAAGCACTACAAAAAAAAGGGAGGTATTTGCGGCGGTTATTGTTTCATATAATGGCGGTTTAAAACCGCCGCATTATGCATTTTCGTGTATTAATGGTAGTTTCCAAAACGCCGAAATTACAATCGCCAGAAAGCTTATACGACGATTTTCCCGTAAGCGCCAGAATTTTTAAGTTTATATAATGGCGGTTTTGTCTCTGCATGAAACAGCGGTTCAAACCACCAGAATAAGATTCCATTGATGCCATAAATTTTTATGCTTAAAATGGCAGGCAGCAGAAACTGCCACAATATGCAAATCTCTCCAGCCAATTGAAATGGCCTGTTTTACACGTATAAAGGGGCAATATTATTTGTATTTTTACTTATTTATTACAAATTTTACCTTTCGACATCACACAGGCATTGTTTATCACTTCTTTGTGATAATAGTGACACAGATATAAAGGATAAATCAATTAAAATATCCATTGTATTAAAAATAACATAAAGTAATGTAAAATTACAACACAAATGTATTAAAATCTCAAAGAACTACTTAACAAGATTAAAGAAAAACTTAAGTCAATCCTAACAACAATGACTAATGATCGCACGCATGATCTGCATAGTTACTCCCAACTGAACATCTCCCAGTGCCGCCCAATTCTTGAATTAAGTAACTGTAAGAAAGACGTCGATAAATCAGTACCATTTGCTGGGGCAATTTAAACTTTATCTTTTGCTCTTTTTCGCAATAAAATGACTGGAATGGAGATGTCACTACTATCGCAATTAACATGAACAAAAATAAGACAAGCAAACTAAAGCTAATATTATTCTTACACCAGAGACAGCTTTATCTCAAGAATAAATTGCAGACAGAACAATTATTACCTTTCCTTGGTTCAATTTTAGAGCCTGGTGCATTTGAAAACTAGTCACAGTCTTTTAAATAGCATTATCTTCTGCGATAAATTCTGAGTGTGGAAGGAATCCACAGTTAGGCTGGCTTCAACAAAAAGAAAATGGAGATAGCCGTCAGAAAAACATACTATGGAAACGTATAGAAAACAGTTTCTTTTTAAAAGAAGAAGAAGAAAATGCTGCATAAAGAGGAACACTAACTAAAGCTTTTAGGAAACAAGTAGTACCTTAATTTCTACAGAAATGCTGCATGCCTCTTTACACATACCTGACATTAGGAGAACGTGAGTACCATACGGAATCAATGTAAATACAACAAATGTCCATATCTAAGCCTGCTTGGTTAGCATGTAGACGATGATAAAGCTAGCTATCCACTGCGAATTTTTGTTGTTCTTTATCAAGAAACAAAGAGAAATTGCAGTTATTTTGTTAGTAGTAGCATGAAATTGATTTAACCACAAAGTATTTACAAAATCAGGACACCAAAATTTAAACCATTTTTGCACTCAAACAATAGAAAGTAATATAGGAAGGATTATGACCTTAGAAAATAGAGGTATATACTGAGTTTTATGTTTTATTGGTCTACTAAATAGGACGCCAATTACTATTGTCTCTTTTTATTTGATAGGTCCATGCTAACAGCTTTCTGTAATATAATGTTCAGTTCTTTACTACAGGGTATGAAACATGTGCATGTTAATATTTTAGTGATGAATCAAGGGATAAAGAGGATTTGAAAATTATTACCGAGTGGGAACATTGAATGATCGGACATGAGCATAACAGAATCACATAGGGGATTGACCTTTGCAGTTTCAACACGCCAAGCAGGACGCCGTGAGAGGACATTGCTTTCAACGGTTTTCAGAAATTCTTGGGTCACCTGAATGTTAATCTGTCAAACAAAAGGGAAGAAAACCTTTAAGGCATTTCATTTATTCTTATTAGTGATTGCATCGGAATAATTGGCGAAAACCATATATAACCTGAAATCAAATTTTGGACGTGTAAATAGAACAGGAAGACTGCCATGGCAATTGTCTTACAAAACATGGCACTTCCCAAAAAAATGAAAAGGCTGAACTTGCTCATTTAAAAACCCAACCAAAAGCACTGGTTAAGTATCGAGATGCCCCGAAGATTGAAGACAGTATGTTCTTTAAAATAATAAGCCGAAGATGAGTATTACACATTACTCTCTGTATGGTTCAGATCACAAAGAGATTGTTGATTTTATCACAAGTTTGACTACTACAAAGGTTTTGATTTATTGCAATCTTCAATAAAGCAAAGAACTCAACGAATAATAAAACGGCAAGCAAGAAGAGATATAGCAACTTGAGCTAGTTGAGAGAAAGGTAAGTACCTTACGACAATTGTCATGTAGTCAATTTTTTGAGGAATCGAATAAATTCTCTTGTTGACTAGTTGAAGTTCTTTAATCACTGCACCATGATTCATATAGTTTAAGTAAGTGATTAATACACTCGCAATAGGACATACATAAATTCCTTATACAGTTTCTCCAAGGTCACCAAAGATCACTGAAAATTACAATTGGACCAGTCACACTCTAAAGGCAGGTATACCTCACTTGATTTAATAGTTAGAAAATATATATATACCACTTCTCGCATATCCATAATACTTTTTTTTTTGATAATGGTAACATGTATATTAATAAATAAAACAGCACTAGGGCAGTGCCAAGCCATATTTACAAGGAAAACAAAACCCAACTTTGTCAACCTATCAGATCTACTAAAGATTCTGCCTCCTCTACACAGTTTTCTTTACACCAGAAATGAAACTTGAGCTTGTATCGATGTGCATTTTGGCAGAGATTCTCTTTTACATAGACTTTTAGAATCAGCATTAGAAGAGTATATTGATGTGATTATTTATAAGATATTATACCACTAAAGACCTGCTTGTATTTCTATCAACTAAAAGATCCCACTGTACAACAAAAAATCGAGATCTCTGCTTCCTTCTATTAATTTTTTTTAATATATAAAAGTAACATGTAAAAATTAGGATCACATCAACTGTTTGAATGGTGTATGCCTCCATATAACCTGCAAATAAGTAAACAAAATGAATGGAGAGGCTTTAAGACAAGGAGAAAGTAGCACATCCTACGACTATCAACTCATGGAAACGATCCAAATCAATAGAAGAAACACTAATTTTGAAAATTCGGAAAAACAAGACTCCACCACAAAGTATTTCATAAGTTTGACCTGTACTGTAAGGGCAGGATATTGACATCTAACAATGTGACCAAATCCTTTGCTCTTTTAGATTTAGGAATACAACCTCCTGTTGAATATAAAGTATCAACATTAAACCCCTTTGTTTTGATAAATAATAGGCCCTCAAAATGTAGAACCGTAGGTTACAATAGGTTTATCAAAATCTAACAACTATGTTGACAGAGCAAAGCAATCCAACAATTAAACCCTAGATCCACATCAATACATAATCAATACAGAGCTGAAAGGAGATAATATTATACATGAACTCGAGTTTGTCTCTTTTGGGATACGGAATATGATAAACAACTGTTGGAGTAGCAGATGATGTCAGGGATATTGCGATTACATGTTAGTAGTGAATCCTTTCCGCATGTTATTGGATTTTTACATGGAGCCTTTTTACAACCTTAATGGGTCTAGAATATTATAACTCTTAGATGCTCGCAGGCTAGGTCGCACGAACTACTTATCTATAATTGTTACTTGTATTATTGCCATAATACAGTTTTTGGGTAGTGGAACCTCTCTTTTTTCTTCAAAATAGAAAAATGGTCTCTTTCTTCTTCAAGGAGAAAATCTGTATTTCTCAAAGGGAAGAAACTAAATATACACGGAGTGAATTCGTGAACAAAATTTCGTTTCCAAGAGAAACAAAATCGGCTTGGAGCAATATTTTCAGTGGCAAGTTGAAAAATCTCTACTGGGTTATAAAGGTACACAATGTGTTGTTCTTGCCCTGCAATTTATTCTTACAGTTTCAGACCACTAGTGTATTAATATCATTGATAATGGTGGTGTCCTGCCCATTTTGGCAGGTAATCCACCGAGCTACCTGCTACAGTCCATGAACAGAGTTGCTGTGTAAGCTCGCTCTTTGAGGCTGGAGCAGATGAACTCATACTAAGTGTTAGAGCGGAAACCGAAACCTGGGATCTCCAGGTTCTTATCCTACTCTCAAACACTCAGTCATCACATCATAGACTTCCTTAAATGGGATAGTTAAATGAGTAAATATTCCTGCAAATATTTTTCAGGTATATATCGAATATACCTGCGACAACCCACAATACAAATACCCAATTAGGTATATAACCTGAATCTTTTTGTCCATAACTGGGAACTCTAGATTTGAGCAATGCCCTTCACGAATCACTTTTTTGTCAACATCTTAATGTGCCATTTTCCCATGTTATTTTTACAGTGTCACAATGGGCAAACTATCTGCTCACCTTGTAAAGGGTGGGGCGTATCTAGGTCTTAGGGTATAGGTTCACGTGAACTCATACTCCTCTCCTTCAATAATGTATAATAATGTTATATTTTTGTAAAATTAAATATATGCACTCATGCTCAAAGATTCCTATAGTGCAATAATTATTGGGTGCATCTCTACGAGTGAAATTAGCGGTTCAAATCCCACTTCGGACGGTCTTGTTTTCGGCAGACTATATAAATATATATGTAAAAATCACTAAATTTTAAAAAGAGTATAATTTTGAATCAATAATCTCAAAAGTATATTGAGTTTATGGTAAGAGACTAAAGTTAGTCAAATGCAAATTCTGGATCCACTTCTTCACAATAGTGTACCCATTGATGTCTTATACTTCAATACCACACAAGAGGGGGGTGATTTGTGTGGTGTCCAATTTTTTGCATGCACAAATTATAGAAGGACCTGATTCTTTTATGTGTTCCTTATACTATAGTTGCGGAATAATAAATGCAAAAAGTAAAGAAAACAAGCATTTTTACTTGAAAACCACGTGACTTAAAAGGTGAAAAAATCATGACCTACTACCGAATAGGATTTTTTCCAATACTTCACTAAATCACTGAGCCAAAAATAGCGTTTACAAAACTCTTGTAAACTTAAGGATTACCTCTAACCCTTTGTGGCAACCAGCCTCAAGCTGTTGCGACAATTTCAAGTTAACTCTAACTTGAACAATACACTCAGAGTACCTAGTACACATACTTCTAGAGAAAGCTGAAAGGTACAACTCAAAAGCCATACTACAATGAAACTAGAATAAAAGACAGACACTTTGAACTGGTTCTTCTATCTGGTTCATGTAGCTTCGGATTCGCACACTTGAATCACACAGGAATTGCTTGCAAAATGCCTTGCTATTTTGCTCTCAACTCTCGCTTAACTTCAGCGGTTGTGCGTATCTGAAAAAGAGAACAAACTCACATATCTAGAGTTAGTAGAATAAGAAATAAATAGAGTTCTAATGATATACTCTTCCTTGGTTGAAGAGTTCTAGTTATCTTCAACTTCTAACTCCTCCCTTATCTAGGATACAGTTCTCTTCGAGTAAGGAGTCTTGCTCCATATCAATTATGCAACCTTTTTCGTTCAGAAGATATCAGATATAACCACTTAAGCTTATCTCCTTCACATGCATGCCTGGTGCTTGAATCTACCGTGTCTGTGTACATTGTGTATGGACTTGGTTCATGTGGGTGTTCCTTTGTCAATCATTAAAACAAACTTACTAAGCCAACAAATTCCCCCTTTTTGATGATGACAGACTCTGTGATTTTTATAAGTCTGAAACATGTTTCAACTCAGCTCAATATCAACACAATGTTAGAACACTTTCCATTTTAAAGTCATAAATTATCAAGGACCAGGTTCATTAGGTTATAAATATCACAGTTAAAAGTAAAAAAGCACAACCTATCTTCCCCCTTTTAGTATCATCAAAAAGTTGCATAATTATGTTAGATAACCAGATTTTAGTAGAACTTACTCATGGCTATTTAGGCAACTTCAAATGCAACCATGGATTCAATTATCACTTATCAATTTAAGGATATTATCCATCTATGAAATATCAACAAACAATTAGAGCAAAAGCAGTTGATTATCATTGATAAGAGTCATCCACAAAGCATAGAAGGAAATAACAGTAGTGCACTATTAGCAAAAAACAAAAAACAAATCGGACTACTGGTTTTCTAACTAGGCTAGGAAGGGTTTAAGACTGGGAAGGACCAGGTTCTTGGTTTCTGGCCTGAAGCAGTTTTAGCATGTCATGAAGAATGCCTTCACTCTTCTCTTTTTCCTTCGCAAGCTCAGTCTTGAGAGCATCCCTCTCAGTTTCTACTTCTGTCAGCCTCTTCTTCAGCCTCTCAATCTCAGTATCCTTAGCCCCACTCTCCTGCACCAAAGCTCTTACTTTGCTGTTCACAGGCACCCTCTTGGATGAACCAGGTTCTTTGGGAGCATTATGGACTTCATAGTCACATGCAGTCAAGGTATTGGCCCCAGAGTAATCTTTGCTTGTGCTCACATCCCATTTCTTGAGGGGAACCTTGAAGTGAGCAAGCACAGTAGTGAGAATAAATCCATAGGGTATGATGTGAGTTTTGGTGCCAGTTAGAACCCTATCAAGGAACTGGATGATAAACTCTAGCCAATTTATCTGCCTCCCACTATCTAAGCACTCCATAAGGACTAGGTCTGTGAATGTGGAAATGTGCCTTCTTTCCTACCTGGGCAACACAACCTTGTTGACAAATTAAAAGAGCAACTTGTGGGAAACTATAACGATCTTGCCGGTTATTTTGAGTATTACAGCACTGTTCCCCCATTTACTAATCATTTTGTGCTTTACGGCTGTTATGTGACTTTTCGAGGTAATTGGTTCAGGTCTGATGAAGTTTCAAAATGAATTGGAACACTTAGTTCCAATATTTAAATCTTAAGTTGAAAGGTTGACCGGATATTGACTTATGTATAAACAACCCCGGAATAGAATTTTGATTGTTTCAATAGCTCAGTATTGTAATTTTGGACTTATGGAGTGTGTCCAGATATTTAATTGGAAGTCCGCAGTTGATTTTGGATTGAAATGGCGAAAGTTAAAAATGGAAGGTTTGGAAGTTTGACCGGGAATTAACGCTCTGATATCGGGGTTGGAATCTAGTTCTGGAAATTTTGATAGGTCCGTTATGTCATGTATGACTTGTGTGCAAAATTTGAGGTCAATCGGACTTGATTTGATAGGTTTCGGCATCGAATGTGGAATTTGGAATCCGTTAGTTTTCATTAAGCTTGAATTGGGGTGCGATTCATGTTTTAGTGTTGTTTAATATAATTTGAGGCTTCGACTAAGTTCGTGTCATGTTATGGGACTTGTTAGTATACTTGGTTGGTGTCCAATGAGGCTCGATTGTGTTTTGGAAGCATTTTTGGAAGAGTTTGGTATTTTGAGCATAAGCATGTAATGATCCAAAGGTCCATTTTCAGTTCTAGAGATCAAAATTCGATTTCGATACTTTCGGGAATTTTAAAATGAATTATAGGAATGATCTGGAATGTTTGGTCTAATTTCATCAAGTCGCGATTGGGTTTTTAGCGCAAAATATGAGTTAATTGTTAACGAGAAAAATTGGTATTGCATTAAGAAAAGGATCTCCGAATTGAGTTTCGATTAAACGACTAGGTTAGTATTATTATTTGTGACTCATAGGAATAAAAATCGTCGAATTCTGAGTTCGTATAATGGAGTTAGAACCTTTTTAGTAAAAACATAAATTGCTGGCGCAAGCAGGTTCTGGTGCAGACCTTTAGTGACGGAAAATAGACTTTTAGCTATCAGATTAGTGTTTTATTGAGTAGTTTGGTTTTTGTTTTTTAGCTCATTTCAATATTTTTGGGCAAAAGAACACGGGTTGAGGCGAGCGTGAATTCACGGAAAAACTTGAGGTAAGTCCCTTGTGATCATTGTTAGTCAATAATGTTGGACTACCATTGAGTATTCCAA
This sequence comes from Nicotiana tomentosiformis, assembly GCF_000390325.3. Classification (NCBI taxonomy): domain Eukaryota; kingdom Viridiplantae; phylum Streptophyta; class Magnoliopsida; order Solanales; family Solanaceae; genus Nicotiana; species Nicotiana tomentosiformis. The sequence goes on from NC_090819.1 coordinate 21,764,617, forward strand.
CTAGATTACGTGTTTTTGAGGTGTAATTCGAAAAATTGGGCCTAGGGATTTGAAAATAAGATTTAAGATTTGGAGGTTAAGTTGATGTCGAAATTTGGTAAATTTGATATGGTTAGACTCGTGGTTGAATGGGCTTTCATATTTTGTAACTTTTGTCGGGTTCCAAGATGTGGGCCCTACTAATGAATTTTGAGTTGAATTTTGGATTTTGTTGGAAAATTAGTATTTTCATATGGAATTAATTCCTATAATTTCTGTTGATTGTATCGCATTAATTGTGACTAGATTCGAGACGTTTGGAGGCCGATTCGTGAGGCAAAGGCATATTAGAATAAATAATTTCACGGTTTGAGGTAAGCAACACTTCTAAACTTGGTTCTGAGGGTATGAATCCTTGAATTTCATGTTATATGAATTGTTTGGAGATGATGCACATGTTAGGTGACAGGCGTGCGGGCGTGCACCATAGAAATTGTGACTTAATTGATTCCGTGGAGTTGCATAATCAAATAATCATGTCATTATCCACATATTCTCCAGGTGTTAGAGGAAATTGAGCTGAGACTCATGTTAAAGATCATGTTTAGGCTACGTGCCGATATTTTTGTGAACCACAGAGGTCTTATTGCTATCGAATTACTTGTTTAAATTTACAATTTTGTACTTAGTCACATCTATCATTTGCATATCATATCTCAGTCTCTGTTGTCATTCATCTATACATCATATCATCATGTCGGTTTAATTTTCATGTCATTGAGACCCCAAAAGACTGGAGATTTTGAGTGATATTTATGGGATCGAGCTGTACGCCGCAATATATTTTATTTATTTATGTCTGGATCTGGCTATTATGGCGCTTGAGCTGAAGAAGCCCCTCCGGAGTCTGCATTTCCCACAATGAGCGCAGTTGATTTTATATTGAGGGATGGATCTTCCCTTGGCATTGATCTTGCCTGAAGCATTTTATATTGAGGGATGGATCTTCCCCGGGAATGGATCTTTCTTGAACCATTTATATTGAGGGATGGATCTTCCTTGGACAAGGATATTGTCCGAATCATTTATATTTGGGGATGGAACTTCCCCTGAGCTGGATTAGCCTTATACAGTACTGAGTGATTGACTGTCAGTTGATTTGTATATATATCCCTGAGATGGATTGGCCATATACAGTACTGAGTGATTGAGTATTCTGAGAGTGTGAGTATATGGGGTTTCCATTGTGGTACATCAGATACAACATATATTTTGGCATGTAGATATAGAGATGTCATATTCCTCATATCATGCAGAATTTGTCTATTTTACTTGTACTGAGTTTAATTGTTGATCTTGAAAGCATGCCTACATTTCTGTACTGTTATTTCTATACTGGACTGTACCTGTTGAGCTCGTCACTACTTTCAGCCCAAAGGTTAGTCTTGTTACTTATTGAGTACATGGGGTCGATTGTACTCATACTACACTCTCTACTTCATGTGCAAATCCAGGTACTTCCGGATACGGTGATTGCTAGATATTTGGATTTATCTATTGAAGACTATCGAGGTAGCTGCTTGGCGTCCGTAGACCTTGACTCTCTTTTCTTTCAGTTTTTTGTACTGTTCTATATTTCCAGACATTGTTTGATTAGTCAGACTATGTTATCACTTATATGCTCATGTACTCGGTGACACTGAGTTTTGGGAGTGTATTTATATCAGTATGTGTAGGGTTTTTCTATTAAATTTAAATTTTATGTTTTCAAACTTAAGAGAAATTGAGGTTTATTGAGATTGTCGGCTTGCCTAGTATTGAGATAGGCACCATCACGACATGCAGAGTTTGAGTCGTGACAAGTTGGTATCAGATCCTATGTTAGATAGGTCTCACGTGTCATGAGCAGGTTTAGTAGAGTCTTCTTGATCGTTACGGAGACGTCTCTACTTATATTCAAGAGGCTGCTGAACCCTTAGGAAAATTTCACTTTCTTGTATTCTGTCGTGCAAATTTATTGATTCCGAAAACTAAATTTATGTTATTTTATTCTTTCACAGATGGTGAGGACATGTACTACTGGATCGGACAGCCAGGCACCAGTGCCACTAGTTAGGACCGCGAGAGGTCGGGACTGTGGTAGAGGTCAAGGTGTAGTTCGTGCAGCAATTAGAGCAGCACCTGTAAAACCACCAGTTGCTCCACCTCAGGAGCAGGTTCTAGATATAGTCGAGTCGGCGGGGTCAGCTCAGGCACCAACTATGCCTATTGTGATTCCAGGCTTTCAGGAGGCTTTAGCACAAATATTGATTGTTCGAACTGACCTTGCTCAAGTGGTTTAGGCTCAGGCCGCACCAGCCACTTCTCAGGCCGGGGAGGTACTCATACCCCTTTTGCTCATACTCCAGAGCAGGTAGTGCAGGGACTTCAGATACCGGGGGCACTACCAGTCCAGCCGGTTGCAGCTGTTCAGGCCCGAGTGGGTCCTATTATGAATAATGAGGAGCAGAAGAGATTAGAGAGGTTTGGGAGACTCCACCCTCCAGCTTTCAGTGAACTGAGTCAAAGGATGCTTAGGACTTTTTTGGACAGATGCCAGCGGATGCTTCGTACAACGGGTATTCTGGAGACCAGTGGGGTCTTATTTACTACTTTTCAGCTGACCAGGGCATCCTTCAGATGGTGGGAAACTTATGAGAGGAGCAGACCAATTGGTGCATCACCACTATCATGGCATGAGTTCTCCGTATTATTTCTGGAGAAGTTTGTGCCACATACCTACAGAGAGGAACTACGCAGGTAGTTCGAGTATTTATGTCTGGAGGACCTGTCCGTGACTCAGTATGAGATGCGATTTTCAGAATTGGTTCGTCATGTAGTTTGGTTGGTTCCCACTGAGAGGGAGAAGATCAAGAGGTTCATTAATGGCATCAACCATCAGTTCCGTTTTGTTATGACTTTGGGGAATATAACGGGTGCTAAATTCGACGAGGTGGTTGACAGTGCTCGACGGCTAGAAATGGTCCGTACTCAGGAGCGTGAGGAGAGGGAGTTCAAGAGGTCTCATGGTCTGGGTAATTCTAGCGGTGTTCCTTCTGGGGGACAACCCTATCACAACAGGGTTTGTCCTTATAGCCCTATCACAAGAGGTCTCACCGTGGCGTATCCGCTAGCCATGATTCATACAGTGCTCGACCAAGTCAGTTTTTTCTTAGTGCACTTCCAGCTCAGAGTTCATCTCGTGCACCATCAGTTCAGGGTTCCTCTGTACCAGGTTCTTCTGGTAGTTATTTTGGTTCTCGGGGTCCACCTCAGTTCTTGCCGACATTCTCAGAGAAGGGTTGTTTTGAGTGTGGAGATTTGGGTCACATAAAGAGATATTGCCCACGCTTTTTAGGAGGTTCAGCTCAGCAGATGAGTCAGACTACGACTTTAGCACCAGTTTCTTCACCACCCGCTCAGCCAGCTCGGGGTGGGGCTTAGTCAGTTAGGGGTCACCCAAGAGGGGGAGGCCGATCAAGTGGCGGTCAGGCACGATTCTATGTTGTTCCTGCCAGGCCAGATGTTGTTGCTTCAGATGCAGTAATCACATGTATTGTCTCAATATGCCATAGGGAAGCTTCTATATTATTTGACCCTGGCTCCACATATTTGTATGTATCATCATATTTTGTTCATTATTTGGATATGCCCCGTGAGCCCTTAGTTTCACTTATTTGTGTATCTACGTCGGTGGGCGATAATATTATTGTAGATCATGTGTATCGATCATTTGTGGTAACTATTGGGGCATTGGAGACTAGAGTTGATCTCGTATTGCTTAGTATGGTTGATTTCAGTGTAATCTTGGGTATGGATTGGTTGTCTCCATGTCATGCTATTCTGGACTGTCACGCAAAACCCTTGACTTTAGCAATACCGGGATTGCCAAAGGTCGAGTGGAGAGGTTCTCTAGATTATGTTCCCAGCAGGGTAACTTCTTATTTGAAGGCCCAACGTATGGTTGGGAAGAGGGTGTTTGTCATATTTGGCCTTTGTGAGAGATGTTGATGCAGACACTTCTACTATTGATTCTGTACCGGTAGTGGGAGACTTTCCGGATGTATTTACTGCAGACCCGCCGGGTACCACCCGATAGGGATATTTATTTCGGTATTGATTTGGTGCCGGGCACTCAGCCCATTTCTATTCGTCTGTATCATATGACACCAGCTAAATTAAAAGAATTGAAAGAGCAACTTCAGGAACTTCTTGATAAAGGGTTTATTAGCCTAGTGTGTCACCTTGGGGTGCACCAGCTCTATTTGTGAAAAAGAAAGACGGTACTATGCGGATGTGTATCGACTACAAGCAGTTGAACAAAGTTATAATCAAGAACAAGTATCCTTTGCCACGTATTGATAATTTATTTGACCAACTTCAGGGAGTGAGGGTGTTCTCCAAAATTGATTTGAGATCTGGGTACCACCAGTTGAAAATTCGAGATTCGGATATTCTAAAGACGACATTCAGGACCCGTTATGGTCATTATGAATTACTCGTGATGTCTTTTGGGCTGACCAATGCCCCAATAACATTTATACACTTGATGAATAGTGTATTCCAGCCGTATCTTGATTTTTTTGTCTTAGTATTTATTGATGACATCCTGGTGTACTCACATAGCCAAGAGGAACATGCACGGCATTTGAGTATTGTACTACAGATGATGAAGGAGGAGAAACTTTATGCCAAATTCTCTAAGTGTGAGTTCTGGCTTAGTTCGGTAGCATTCTTGGGACACATAGTGTCCAGTGAAGGAATTAAGGTGGATCCGAAGAAGATATAGGTAGTTCAGAGTTGGCCCGTGCTATCTTCAGCTACTGAGATTCAGAGTTTTCTCGTCTTGGTCGGGTATTATCGTTCCTTTATGGAGGGTTTCTCGTCTATTGCATCACCTATGACTAAATTGACTCAGAAAGGTGCTCCATTCAGATGGTCGGATGAGTGTGAAGAGAGCTTTCAGAAGCTCAAGACTGCCTTGACCACAACTCCAGTTCTAGTTTTGCCTTTAGCTTCAGGTTCTTATACAGTGTATTCTGATGCTTCTCAGATTGGTATTGGGTGTGTCTTAATGAAGAAGGGTAGAGTGATTGCTTATGCTTCGCGCCAGTTGAAGCCACATGAAAAGAACTACCCTATTCATGATTTAAAGTTGGCAGCTATTGTTCATGCATTAAAGATTTGGAGGCACTATCTCTACGGTGTGTCTTATGAAGTGTTTACGGATCATCGGAGTCTCCAGCACTTGTTCAAACAAAAAGATCTAAATTTGAGACTACGGAGATGGTTGGAGCTACTAAAGGACTATGATATTACTATTTTGTATCATCCCGGAAAGGCCAATGTGGTGGCCGATGCCTTGAGTAGAAAGACAGTGAGTATGGGTAGCCTTGCATTCATTCCTGTTGGTGAGAGGGTTCTTGCAGTTGATGTTGAGACCTTGGCCAACCAGTTTGTGAGATTAGATGTTTCAGATCCCAGTCGGGTTCTAGCTTGAGTGGTTTCACGACCTTCCTTATATGACAACATCATAGAGCGCCAGTATAATGATCCCCATTTGCTTGTTCTGAAGGACACAGTTCAGCACGGTGATGCCAAAGATGTTACTATTGGGGATGATGGGATGTTGAGGATGCAGGGTCGGATTTGTGTTCCAAATGTAGATGGGCTGCGTAAATTGATTCTTGAAGAAGCCCACAATTCGCGGTATTCCATTCATCCATGTGCCGCTAAGATGTACCAGGATTTGAGACAGCACTATTGGTGGAGAAAAATGAAGAAAGATATAGTTGGGTATGTAGCTCGGTGTTTAAATTGTCAACAGGTGAAGTAAGTACATCAAAGATACCGGGCGGATTGCTTCAGAGACTTGAAATTCCAGAATTGAAATGGGAGCGTATTACCATGGACTTCGTAGTTGGACTCCCACGGACTTTGAGGAAGTTTGATGTTGTTTGGGTGATTACGGATCGGTTAACCAAGTCCACACATTTTATTCTAGTCGGTACTACTTATTCTTCGGAGCGGTTGGCCTAGATTTATATCCGCGAGATATTTCGCCTACACGGTGTGCCAGTGTCCATCATTTCAGATAAGGGAACACAATTTACATTACAGTTTTGGAGAGCAGTGCAGCAAGACTTAGGCACAAAGGTTCAGTTAAGTACAATATTTCACCCTCAGACAAACGGATAGTCCGAGCGCACTATTTAGATATTGGAAGATATGCTTCGCGCTTGTGTTATAGATTTTGGGGGTTCTTGGGATCAGTTTCTGCCACTTGCAGAGTTTGCCTATAATAACAGCTACCAATCGAGAATTCAGATGGCTCCGTATGAGGCATTATATGGGAGACGATGTCGGTCTACGGTGGGTTGGTTTGAGCCGGGTGAGGCTAGGCTATTGGGTACTGATTTGGTTCAGGATGCTTTGGAGAAGGTTAAATTGATTCAGGATCGACTTCACACGATGCAGTCTAGACAGAAGAGTTATGTTGAGTGGAAGGTTCGCGATGTTGCTTATATGGTAGGAGAGAAGATACTACTTTGAGTTTCGCCTATGAAGGGTGTTATGAGATTCGGGAAGAAAGACAAGTTGAGTCCTAGGTATATTGGGACTTTTGAAATACTTAAGAAGATTGGAGAGATAGCTTATGAACTTGCTTTGCCGCCTAGTCTATCGGGTATTCATCCAGTGTTTCATGTATCTATGCTCTAGAAGTATGTCGGAGATCCGTCTCATGTTTTTGATTTTAGTACGGTTCAGTTGGATGGTAATTTGACTTATGATGTGGAGCCGGTAGCCATTTTAGACCCGCATGTTCGAAAGTTGAGATCAAAGAACATAGCTTCAGTGAAAGTACAGTGGAGAGGCCAGCCAGTCGGAGAAGCTACTTGGGAGACTAAGCGGGAGATGCAGAGCGAATATCCATACCTATTTGACACTCTAGGTATAACTCTAAACCCGTTAAAGGATGAACGTTTGTTTAAGAGGGGGATAATGTAATGACCCGGCCGGTCGTTTTGAGTATTATAGCCCCGTTCCCCTATTTACTACTCATTTTGTACTTTATAGTTATTTTGTGACTTGCAGGGGTAATTGGTTCGGGTCCGGTGAAGTTCCAGAATGAATTGGAACACTTAGTTCCAATATTTAAAGCTTAAGTTAAAAGGTTGATCGGATGTTGACTTATGTGTAAATGACCCCAGAATAGAGTTTTGATGGTTCCAATAGCACTGTATGATGATTTTAGACTTAGGAGTGTGTCCGGATATTTAATTGGAAGTCCGTAGTTGATTTTGGCTTGAAATAGCGAAAGTTGGAAATGGAAGGTTTTGAAGTTTGACCGGGAGTTGACTTTTTGATATCAGGGTCGGAATTCAGTTCTTGAAATTTTGATAGGTCCTTTATGTCATGTATGACTTGTGTGCAAAATTTGGGGTCAATCGGACTTGATTTGATAGCTTTCGGCATCGAATGTAGAATTTGGAATTCGTTAGTTTTCATTAAACTTGAAATGGGGTGCGATTCGTGTTTTAGTGTTGTTTAATGTAATTTGAGGCATCTACTAAGTTAGTGTCATGTTATGGGACTTGTTATTATACTTGGTTGGGGTCCCATAGGGCTCGGATGAGTTTTGAAAGAGTTTTTGGATGAGTTTGGTGTTTTGAGCATAAGCATGCAGCGATCCAAAGGTCCATTTTTAGTTCTAGAGATCGAAATTCGATTTCGAGTCTTTCAGGAGTTTGATAATGAATTATAGGAATGATCTGGAATGTTTGGTCTGATTTCATCAAGTCGCAATTGGGTTTTTAGCGCGAAACATGAGTTAATTGTTTAACAAGCGAAACTGGTATTTCATTGAACAAATGAGCTCTGAATTAAGTTTTGATAGAACGACTAGGTTTGTATTATTATTTGAGACTCATAGGAACAAGAATTGTCGAATTCCGAGTTCGTATGATGGAGTTAGAGCCTTTTTAGTAAAAATAATAAATTGCTGGTGCAAGCAGGTTCTTGTGCGGACCTTTAGTGACGAGAAATGGACTTTTAGTGACGGGCAATGGACTTTTATTGACCAGATTAGTGTTTTTATTGAGCAGTTTTGTTTTTTAGCTCATTTCAATTTTTTTGGGCGAAAGAAGACGGGTTGAGGCGATTTTTAGCGAGAATTCACGGAAAAACTTGAGGTAAGTCCCTTGTGATCATTGTTAATCAATAATATCGAATTATCATTGAGTATTTCGACTAGATTACGTGTATTTGAGGTGTAATTCGAGAAATCGGGCCTAGAGATTTGAAAATAAGATTTGAGATTTGGAGGTCGAGTAGATGTCGGAATTTGGTAAATTTGGTATGGTTGGACTCGTGGTTGAATGGGCGTTCATTTTTTGTAACTTTTGTCGGGTTCCGAGACTTGGATCCCACTGACCATTTTTGAGTTGAATTTCGAATTTTGTTGAAAAATTAGTATTTTCATATGGAATTAATTCCTATAATTTGTGTTGACTATATCGAGTTAATTGTGACTAGATTCGAGGCGTTCATAGGCCGATTTGCAAGGCAAAGGTGTATTGGAATAAAGAATTTCACGGTTTGAGGTAAGTAACACTTTTAAATTTGGTTATGAGAGTATGAATCCTTGAATTCCGTGTTATATGACTTGTTTGGAGGTGACGCACATGCTAGGTGACGGGCGTGTGGGCGTGCACCATAGAAATTGTGACTTTCCATGGAGTTGCATAATCAAATAATCATGTCATTATCCACATATCCCCCACGTGTTAGAGGAACTTGAGCTGCGACTCATGTTAAAGATCATGTTTAGGCTACATGCCGATATGTTTGGGACTCACAGAGGTCTTATTGCTGTTGAATTACTTGTTTAAATTTACAATTTAGTACTCAGTCACATCTATCATTTGCATATCATATTTCATTCTCTATTGTTATTCATTGATACATCATATCATCATGTCGGGTTAATTTTTATGTCACTGAGATCCCGAAAGACTGGAGATTTTGAGTGATATTTATGGCATCAGGTTGCACCCCACAACATATTTTATTTATTTATGCCTGGATCAGGCTATTATGGCGCTTGGGCTGAGGGAGCCCCTACGGAGTCTGCACCCCCCACAGTTAGCGCGGTTGATTTTATATTGCGGGATGGATCATCCCTGGGCATGGATCTTGCCCGAAGCATTTTATATTGAGGGATAGATCTTCCCTGGGCATGGATCTTGCCCGAAGCATTTACATTGAAGGATGAATCTTCCCTGGACATGGATCTTGTCTAAATCATTTATATTTGGGGATGGATCTTCCCTGGGCTGGATTGGCCTTACACAATACTGAGTGACTGACTGTCAGTTGATGTGTGTGTGTGTGTGTGTGTGTGTGTGTATATATATATATATATATATATATATATATATATATATATATATATATATATATATATATATACACACAGAGTGATTGAGTATTCTGAGAGTGTGAGTATATGAGGTTTCCATTATGGTACATCACATACAACATATATTTTGGCATGTAGATATAGAGATGTCATACTCCTTATATCATGCAGAATTTATCTAGTTTACTTGTACTGAGTTTAACTGTTGAACTTGAAAGCATGCCTACATTTCTATACTGTTATTTCTACACAGGACTGTACCTGTTGAGCTCGTCACTACTTTCAGTCCAAAGTAACGTTAGTCTTGTTAGTTATTGAGTACATGAGGTCGGTTGTACTCATACTATACTCTGCATTTCATGTGCAGATCCAGGTACTTCCGGATACGGCGATTGCTAGATTTGTGGATTTATCTGTTGGATACTATCGAGGTATCTACTTGGCGTCCGCAGACCTTAACTGTCTTTCCTTGGGTTGTAGCTCTAACTCATTGTCAGCAAATTTCCTTGTAATGGCAAGGGAGGTAGGTAGATTTTCTAGGCTTGACCATTTCAGCATTTTGTAATCATTGTACCCTTTAGCAGGTACCCCTAGAATCTCTCCCAATTCCTTCTCGTCAAAGCTCACAGTCACCCATTTCACTACGTTGGTGACCTTGACATTCTTGATTTCACAGTTAGACATGAACTCCACAATCTCAGCTCTAGCTAGTCTTCCTTCCATCTGAAGGACCATGTCCTTCCAGCCCTGAAATTCTAGCTTCTCTAGCAACATCACCATTCTTTCCACTTCCAAGTCCCTGAGGAGTCTACCCTTTAAGATGGTTTTTTTTCAAACTTCACCATCTTGTCCCGTTCTTCACCAGTTTCCACTTCTTCTTCACTTTCTTCTTCTTCCACTACTTGCACTTTCTTAGATTTCCTGGCAGACCTGGTTCTTTTTGCCAAGGTAGAAGGCTCTGCATCAACAGTCTTTGAAGGAGACTTCTTTTTGGAAGTCTTTATTTTCTTTGCCTTTGGAGTCACAACCTCCACCTCATCTGCCTCATCTTCATCATGAAGAACCAGGTCCATCTCCTCAATCTCAATTTCCTTAACAGGCTCACTCACTTTCTTCTTTCCCTTTACAACGACTTTTCGTTTATTCTCTTCTAAGGATCTTTCAAGTTCAGCCTCACTCTGCTTCTTCTGACTCCTTGTAGCTATTACTCTTGTAGGAGGAGTCTCCAGAGGGATAGTGGAGGCAACCTTTCTCTTCTTGTGTGCCTTAGCAGTTCCAGAGATTTTAACTCCTGAACTTTTCTTCTTTTTCGGGTTGTAGCTGTCAGACATTCATTTCAAAAAGTCTTCGAGGGATTCCTGCACATATGGAACATGTTCTTGGAACCTCTTCCTCAACCTAACCAGCCCCTCAATTGCACTTGCATCGCCAGACCCACTACCCCCTTCTTCTCTCCAACTTGCTACCTCCTCAACATTTTCCTCACTCTATAACACCATAGCCCCTATTTTCTCATCCAACCCAACATGAGTAGGTGAAGATTCAACTACTCCTTCTTTACCCTTTCCCCTTACATTACCTTGAATGCCCTCACTCTCTTTTTCTTTTTCCTTTTTATTTTCACCATCAATTCTTTCAGACTCAGTGGTCTCTACCCCAGCAATAGTACCAACCAGAACAAATCTGTTCTCCAAATTTCCAGCCACTTTAGTAATGACATCACAAGCAATATTGAGACCATAAGTTACTTGTTCTGTTTCAGATGAAATAATTTCTCCCCCCTCAATAGCAGACTTAAAGGATTTTTTAGATTTTTGGGGTTTTTTTGCTTGGCTTGCTTTCAATTTCTCATTTACTTTCTTGATTTATTCACTGTCAGCGACTACTTTATGAGTAAGAATCTTGAACCTTCCTTTTTTAGAGGTGGGTGTGGTTGAAGGTGTGATCGAAGGTGTAGGTGATGCTTTTTTTGGGTGGTGAAGAAGGATTTTTAGAAGGGTTTGTCATTGCTGTGTGTAGAGGAGATGTGTGTGTAGAAGAGATGAGAGATGATAGAGAGGATTTTTGGCAGATGGAAAATTAGAAGTGAAGAAATGGGTAAGGCCTAATCAATTTAAAAACGGGTTTAAGTGGGTAACGATATATTTTTAAAAGTTCAGAGGACTAATTAAACTGGGAAAGTCTGTTTGAAAAGACGTTGGACTCTTCCCTAGAATCTAGGCAATTATGGCGCGTGGGACTCCTTTTGGATGAAACCAGTTCCTTTGTAACGGATAAAGATTCAGGGAGATTGGGATTAAATGTGACTCTCTTTTTGATCATGATCCAAATATAGTTATTTCAAAATATACGGAGTGGAGAGTATATACCATGTAATCTTGATAAACCAGGTTCTTCACTGAGAATTCTCTTGTGTAAGTCTGAATTTTCAAAGAAAATAAAGATAATATCATTAGGGATTAATGAGACATTTTAGCACATGGCACAAGAGTATACTAACGAAAGTGTGAGACTGAGCAAAATCTAATATAATTATTTACAAAATTAACAAATTGTCTAACCAAATAGTGAGTTAGAACTAGTTCTTTTTAGGTGATCTTAATCATCCCTAATTCTAACTTGTTCCTTTAAAAGTGATCTCTACTTAGAGATTTTGTAAAGATATCAGTTATTTACTTGTCAGTAGCACAAAATTCCTCAGTGGTCAAAACTTTTTCATAGTTGTCCCTCAAAAAGTGATGCCTAACATCTATGTGCTTAGTTCTTTTGTGATGAACCGGGTTCTTGGTCATACTAATTGCACTAGTGTTATCACAAAAGATGGGGATACAACCTACATCATTTCCAAATTCCATTAATTATTGTTTGATCCACAACAATTGAGCACAACACGAGGCAGCAGCCATACTCAGTTTCAGTAGTAGACAAAGCCATAAAATTTTGCTTTTTGGTGGCCCAAGACACAAGCCATGAGCCAAAAAAATGAGCCATACATGAGGTGCTCTTTCTATCCACAAGAAATCCTGCATAGTCAATATCAGCATATCTCACGTAATTGAAATTACTACCTTTTGGATACCATAGACAGAGGTCAGTGATTATTTTTAGGTATCTCAATATCCTCTTGACAACAGCCAAGTGAGACCCCTTTGGATTTGCTTGAAATCTAGCACAAAGGCTTACACTAAAAACAATGTCAGGTCTACTAGCAGTGAGATATAACAAAAAGCCAATCATTCCCCTACACATCTTCTGATCAACAGATGAACCAGGTTCAACTATATCCAATTTTGTGGTTGTTGCTATAAGAGTGTCAATTTCTTTGGAATCTTCCATTTTAAACCTTCTGAGCAACTCTTTTATATACTCCTGCAGATGGATCATAGTTCCATATGAATTTTGTTTAATCTGTAAGCCTAAAAAGAAATTAAGCTCACCCATCATACTCATTTCAAATTCACTCCCTATTAGTTTAGCAAATCCTTTACTTAACCTATCTGTAGTTACTCCAAAGATTATATCATCAACATATATCTGAACTACCAAGAAATCTTTACCTTTTTTCTTTTAAGAACAAAGTATTATCAATTTTTACTCTCTTGTAACCATGCTCAAGTAAGAATTTAGACAATCTTTCATACCATGCTCTTGGAGATTGCTTGAGCCCATAAAGTGCCTTGTCAAGTTTGTACACATGATCAGAACTTTCCTTTCTTTCAAATCTAGGAGGTTGCTTGACAAACACTTCTTCCTATAGATAGCCATTGAGGAAGGCACTCTTGATATCCATCTGATGGAGAGTGAATTCCATGTAAGCAACAAAGGCTATAAGAAGTCTAATTGCTTACAATCTTACAACTAGAGCAAAAGTCTCAACATAGTCTATGCCCTCCCCTAGACTATATCCTTGAACCACCAATATTGCCTTGTTCCTTGTAACTGTTCCATCTTCATCAAGTTTGTTTTTGAAGACCTATTTTGTGCCAATTACTGATCTGTCCTTGGATCTTGGTACCAGATGTCAAACTTGACTTCTCTCAAATTGGTTGAGTTCATCTTATATTGCATTCACCCAGTCTGTATCTTGCAAAGCCTCAGTAATATTTTTAGGTTCAATAAGAGATAAAAAAACATCAAAAGCACAAAGATTCTTCAAAGAAGATCTGGTTTTGATTCCAGATGTTGGATCAGTGATTATGTTCCCAATGGGATGAGAACTTTGATACTTGTAAGGTTTCACAACTAGCTGGTTTCCCTTATATGTTCCGTCAATATTTTGTTGCTGAAGATCATGTTCATGGACAAGTTTCCTCAAGGTTTGAGGATCAGTTCCTCTCTGTTCAATTCCCCCTGTCAGATTTTCCTGGGTGGAAGACCTATTCCAACACATGTTCCTTCATCTGGCGCAGATTCAGTCTCGGTTGTGGTTTCATTTGAGTTTCTTACCAGCCCAATTGCTTCATTGTCACGCCCCGAACCTGGGGGCGAGACCGGCACCCGGTGCCTCACCTATCCTTGCGTACCAACTTGCGACTAAGGGACTCTGAACATTTAATGTCATACTTTGGCCATGGCCACATTGCAAGACAATTTGCGAAGAAAAATATAAAACTGAACAGAAGCTAACACAGACTAAACATCAATATAAAGCTAGGCCGACAAGGCCGTCATAACTATATATCTGAAAAACCAACAAAATATACATACAAGGCCTACAAGTCCAACATACTGCACTAACTGGCAGGATGTGTCTACAAGCCTCTACTGATGGATGTACTGTGATCGGAACAGGGCCCTGACCTACCCATAACCTATATACATATATACATAAGATATACACAAAACTCTAGACCTGACAACTCCGAAGGACGTGGAGCTTACCGATAAAGCTGAACTCGGGCAACACCTACTGAAGAGGTCTACTCGTCTGTCTGTCTGAACCTGCACACATGAAATGCAGCGTCCCCAAAGAAAGGGACGCCATTACGAAATAACGTACCGAGTATGCAAGGAAATAAAATAACTGAAAGCTGAAACTGAACTGATAATACAATAACTGAAAGTAACTGGGAGTCAAAGATGATCTAGAGATATACTTACCTGCTCATACCGACTCCACTCTCTCAATATAGTAAATAAAATAGATGTCCGGCCCTATAAGGCTCGGAATGTGTAACTGCTCCACAGCTCATAGGCGCTCGGCCATACTAGGCTCTGTACCTCGTCTATGCTGGGCTCACTTATAGGCGCTCGGCCACAGTAGGCTTAGTATATAACTTACCATCTGATAAGAGGTTGTCCAATAGGGGCCTGCCCACCGATTATAGCTCGATAGTGGGGAAACTATTGTAATACTTTATATATATATATATATATATATATATATATATATATATATATATATATATATATATATATATATATATATATATATATAGACCCTCCGCTCTCTTGACTGGAAGAAGATAATACTCAATTGAATATGAAGTCCCGATAAGGGAAAATACTGTAACTTATAAAACTAGGATAATGTATATAAATTTGGGAGTATGAACTTCTCTTTATGCCTCGTTAACAAACGCATGTAGTTACGAGATCATACCAAAATGAAGGAAGGGCTTAACCTTAACATACCTGGCGTAGGAAAAAATCCGTATGATATTCTTGGGAAAGATTGCACCGTACTCCCTTAGAATCGCAAAATTCCGTTGCTATTAAGCAGTATAATTTCGTACGATATTTTTTCTTAAGATCGTTACCTTGTTGAATTTATATTCCATCTCTCTTAATGAATTTGATCACAATATTGTATAACTTTTCTTGCTGAAGCTATCCGTCACTTTGAGGATGTAAATGTCTTCATTTTTGTGAATTAAAGAAGTCTTTTGATAACATTCTTTATCCCAAAGAGATAAGGTGCTCATCTCTTGATGTGTTGCCACCTTGCAAGGTGATTCAAGAGTCACTTAATGGATTCCATGTGGCTGTCACGTTGGGGAGTTAATTCTTATCCCATAATTATCCACTTAATTCCTTACTCAATTTGTTAATTCCCCATTAACTAATAATTATCCAATTATCCAAATAATTAGGAATTATCTCAAATTACTTAAAATACTACTTACTTTTAACACACTTTATATACCTTACTATCATGGTCATGTAGTTCCTTGTATGTCACTAGTCCATAAATATTGGGTACTATAGCTCGGACCGTATTGTTTTCCCAAATCGACAATCTTCAACGAAATTCATTTTCTTTGATTCGTTTACCCTTTAACCTTCACAGCATTTTATTTATCGCCTATTATAAATAGCATAAATTCTTATAATCTCAAAATAAGCTCATCCCCGAGTCTACGTCGATTATCTGAAGACGGAACTTTAACGTACGAAAACGCGAGATGTAACATCCTTCCCCCCTTAGAAAGATTCGTCCTCGAATGTTTACTCGTAGAGACAATGTCTAAGAATAGCATCCTTCCCCCTATATATGCCACACATGGACAATGTCTATAAATAGCATCACTTGGCCCCACACAACTGTCCATTATAAATTCTAAAAGTCAAAAATAAGAGCTTACCTAATGACCTACTGGCCTGAATAGAGCTGTGCTGAGGTATCCCACCTCGAGCCATATCTTCAGTTTGAAATAGGTGGGGGTATTTAGACTTCATTTCCTCCTCTTCTTCCCACGTCATCTCTTCCACATTCTTGTTTCTCCATAAAACCTTCACGGAAGCTACCTCCTTATTTCGTAGCTTACGGATTTGTCGGTCTAGGATGGTAACTGGAATTTCCTAGTATGACAAGTCCTCCATAATTTGTACATTATCTGTGGATACCACTCGGGTAGGATTGCCAATGCACTTCCGTAACATAGATACGTGAAAAACTGGATGGACAGACACCAATTCCGAGGGTAATTCTAACTCATAAGCTACTTGGCCCATTCTTCGAATGATCCTATAAGGCCAAATATACCACGGGCTTAGCTTGCCTTTCTTGCCAAACCCCATCACGCCCTTCATAGGTGACACCTTTAAGAATACCCAGTCATTAACCCCGAAATTTAAGTCTCGTCGCTGCACGTCAGAATATGACTTCTGACAACTCTAGGCTGTCAATTGTCGCTCCCGGATAAGCTTTGCTTTCTCTACGGCCTGCTGAACCAGGTCTGGCCCATGTAACCCAGATTCTCCAACATCAAACAGCCCTATAGGAGATCTGCACTTACGCCCATACAAAGCCTCGTACTGAGCCATCTGGATACTAGAATGGTAAATGTTAATATATTCAAACTCGATAAGAGGTAAATGTTCATCCCAACTTCTATTAAAATCCAACACACATGCTCGTAACATATCCTCGAGTGTTTGAATTGTGCGCTCAGCTTGTCCATCAGTCTGTGGATGAAAAGTTGTGTTGAGATTTACCCGAGTCCCTAGACCTCTCTAAAATGACCTCCAAAAATGTGTTGTAAACTGGGCCTCACGGTCAGATATAATAGATACTAGTACTCCATGTAGCCGCACTATATCTTAATATGTAACTTTGCATAATCTTTTGCTGTATATGTAGATCTGACCGATAGGAAATGAGCTGATTTCATGAGCCTATCGACTATCACCCATATAGAATCAAACTTACGATGAGAACGAGGTAAACCCGTGACAAATTCCATGTTTATCGCCTCTTATTTCCACATCGCGAGTTCTATAGTTTGCATTAGCCCTCCGCGCTTCTGGTGCTCTACCTTCACCTGCTGGCAACTAGGACACTGAGCGACAAACTCAGCAATGTTCTTCTTGATATACACATAAACATCCTTAATGTTATGGTACATATTTATCGACCCAAGATGAATGGAGTACCACGAATAATGTACCATACCCCCAGAATCTCTATTTGGGAAATCTTGCATCATATGCCCCGAAAGTCCACATGTACAACAAGCATTGGAACTGGCTCGGCATTGGTCCAAGTATCCTCTACCACAGATGTCACACCGCGGCGAAAATGACCATGTCTGCCCTAAACCTCGTTGTCACTGCAAACCCGACGCCCGGGAGCTCTCACCTGGTCCTGACTGAGTATAACGGTCATACAGGTAACCATGTAACTGAGGTGGCGAAGGCCTAGGTGGCCGTTCGATGTACTGGGACCTATAACAAACCTAAGACTGCTCCTGAGACCTGACAAATCTCATCCTCTTACGCTGTCAAGACTCAGTCCTCTCTGTACCCTACTGCCGACGCCTACCCCTTTCTATATTCTGGGCAAATGCCTGAATCTAGGAGATATCCATACTTTCCTGCAATGCAGCGGTGGCACATGCCTCGGTCAACTCTAGGGACAACCCTGCTATAAACCTGTGAATCCTGTCCCCGCATAGTAGAAACTATGGATGGTGCATATCTTGCCAATGAGTCAAAATGGAGACTATACTCTCGAACACTCATAGTGCCCTACTTGAGGGCTAGAAACTGATCGACTCGAGCCTGTTGAATCTCCTGCGGTAAGTACTGGTCAAGGAAGGCATCCGAAAAATTCTCCCAAATAGCTAGAGGTGCATCACGTCCCCTGGACCTCTCCCATCCCTCGTACTAAAGGATGGCTATATCTCGGAGTCGTAAAGCTGCTAGCTCAACTGCCTCTTTCTCCGTGGCATGCATAACCCGAAAGATCCTGTGAAGCTGACCTATGAAATCCTGCGGGTCCTCCCTCTGATCTGTCCCCGTAAATTCTGGGGGACTCAAAGCAATAAACAATCGGACCCTTGAACTTCCAGACCCCTCAGAAGATCCTGCACTAGTGGGTGCCCTAGCATGTTGCTGGGTAGCTACCAACTGTGTCAACAAATGCACCGCACTCCTTAAGTCCTGATCTGATGGAATCGGAGGGGGAACTGGATGTGCGGTCCCCCTAGGAATGCCCTCATGTGGTGGAGGATGCGGTAATGGATGAAGAAGGGTCTCTTCATGGGCCTCAGATTGGGCCCCATCTACTGGGGGTACCCTGCTAGTCCCCTCACCTACTGTTGTATCTCTCATCTGGCTAGCCGTAGTCTTCCTAGTCACCGTCATCTGTGCATACAGATGCCAACACGTAAGTTTAACTCAAATTTCCTATAACTCAGTTCTACAACATGATTTAGATTTGAAATAAGGGTAACCAACTCCTAAATGCTCTATAGTCCCCTGCTTATATAATGTGGTGCGCAATACATCTATAAACAAGACCCTACTAGACACGGCTTGTAGACTCCCTAGGACAGAACTCCTCTGATACCATTTTTGTCACGCCCCGAACCTGGGGTTCGAGACCGGCACTCGGTGCCTTACCTATCCTTGCGTACCAACTTGCGACTAAGGGACACTGAACAAATAATGTCATACTTTGGCCGTGGCCACATTGCAAGACAATTTGCGAAGCAAAATATAAAACTGAATGGAAGCTAACGCTGATTAAACATCAATATAAAGTTGGGCCGACAAGACCGTTATAACTATTATAACTGACAAACCAACAAAATATACATACAAGGCCTACAAGCCCAACATACTGCACTAACTGGCAGGATGTGTCTATAAGCCTCTACTGATGGATGTACTATGATCGGAACAGGGCCCCAACCTACCCATAACCTATATATATATATATATATATATATATATATATATATATATATATATATATATATATATATATATATATATATTCACAAGATGTACATAAAACTCTAAACCCGGCAACTCTGAAAGACGTGGAGCTTACCGATAAAGCTGAACTCGGGCAACACCTACTGAGGAGGTCTACCCGTCTGTCTATCTGAACCTGCACGCATGAAATGCAGCGTCCCCAGAAAAAGGGACGTCAGTATAAAATAATGTACCGTGTATGCAAGGAAATAAAATAACTGAAAGCTGAACGTGAACTGATAATATAATAACTGAAAGTAACTGGGAGTCAAAGATGATTTGGAGATATACTTACCTGTTGATACCCACTCAACTCTCTCAATATAGTAAATAAAATAGATGTCCGGCCCTATAAGGCTCAGAACGTGTAACTACTCCGCCGTAGTAGGCTCGCTCATAGGTGCTCGACCATACTAGACTCTGTACCTCGGCCATACTGGGCTCGCTCATAGGCGCTTGGCCACAGTAGGCTCGGTATATAACTTGCCATCTGATTAGAGGTTGCCCAATAGGGGCCTGCCCACCGATTATAGCTCGATGGTGGGGAAAATACTGTAATACTATATATATATAGACCCTCCGCTCTCTTGACTGGAAGAAGACAATACTCAATTGAATATGAAGTCCCGATAAGGGAAAATACTGTAACTTATAAAACTAGGATAATGTATATAAATTCGGAAGTATGAACTTCTCTTTATGCCTCATTATCAAACGCATGTAGTTACGAGATCATGCCAAAATGAAGGAAGGGCTTAACCTTAACATACCTGGAGTAGAAAAAATCCGTATGATATTCTTGGGAAAGATTGCACCGCACTCCCTTAGAATCGCAAAATTCCGTTGCTATTACGCAGTATAATTTCGTATGAAATTTTTGCTTAAGATTGTTACCTTGCTGAATTTTTAATCCATCTCTCTTAATGAATTTGATCACAATATTGTATAACTTTTCTTGCTAAAGCTATCCGTCACTTTGAGGATGTAAATGTCTTCATTTTTGTGAATTAAAGAAGTCTTTTGATAACATTCTTTATCCCAAAGGGATAAGGTGCTCATATCTTGAAGTGTTTCCACCTTGCAAGGTGATTCAAGAGTCACTTAATGGATTCCATGTGGCTGCCACGTTGGGGAGTTAATTCTTATCCTATAATTATCCACTTAATTCCTTACTCAATTTGTTAATCCCCCATTAATCAATAGTTACCCAATTATCCACATAATTAGGAATTATCTCAAATTACTTAAAGTACTACTCTCTTTTAACACACTTTATACACCTTACTATCATGGTCATGTAGTACCTTGTATGGCACTAGTCCATAAATACCGGGTACTATAGCTCGTACCGTATGTTTTTCCCTAATAGACAATCTTCAACGAAACTCATTTTCTTTGATTCGTTTACCCTTTAACCTTCACGGCATTTTACTTATCACTTATTATAAATAGAACAAATGCTTATAATCTCAAGATAATCTCATCCTCGAGTCTACGTCGATTATATGAAGACGAAACGTTAACGTACGAAAAAGTAAGATGTAACATTCATCATCCTGTTCCTGTGTCTGAGAAAGAATGTTAGTTTCATCAAAAACCATATGTACACTTTCTTCTATACACATAGTTCTTTTTTTATAAATCTTATAAGCTTTACTATGTGAAGAATATCCCAAGAATACTCCCTTATCACTTCTGGTATCAAACTTACCTAGGGAGTCTTTCCATTATTGTGCACAAAGCACTTGTATCCAAATGCCCTAAGATGGGATGTATTTGGTTTTCTCCCTTTAAGTAACTCATAGGGAGTCTTCTCAATAAGAGGTCTAGTAATGCACCTATATATGATGTAGCATGCAGTGTTTACGACTTTTGCCTAGAAGCTATGGGGCAATTTACTAGAAAGTAGCATAGTCCTAGCCATTTCTTTCAGTATCCTATTCTTTCTTTCAACTACTCCATTTTGTCTTGGAGTCCTAGGAGGAGAAAAGTTATAATCTATGACATGCTCATCACAAAATTCAGTAAATTTAGCATTTTCAAATTCAGTACCATGATCAGACCTAATTGGTGCAAGTTGATTGCCTAGTTGTTTCTTAGTTTTTATAACAAATGAAGTGAACATGTCAAATGCTTCATCTTTATATGTTAAGAACAATGTCCAAGTAAACCT
This sequence comes from Nicotiana tomentosiformis, assembly GCF_000390325.3. Taxonomy (NCBI): domain Eukaryota; kingdom Viridiplantae; phylum Streptophyta; class Magnoliopsida; order Solanales; family Solanaceae; genus Nicotiana; species Nicotiana tomentosiformis. The sequence continues at coordinate 21,785,931 of NC_090819.1, forward strand.
AAAGTAATCATCAACAAGCACCATAACATATCTCTTACCACCTGTGCTCAATATTTTCATTGGTACCAGTTCCATCGTCCTGGTAGTACTTACCATTTTCTTGCTTTTGAAAGAGGATCTGACCTGCCTCCCCCTTGTACAAGCCTCACAAACTTTATCTTCCTTGAATTTAGTATTAGGCAGGCCTATCACCACGTTCTTGGAGACTAGCTTGTTGAGTTGACTTAGACTGGCATGTCCAAGTCTCCTGTGCCAAAGGAGAGGATCAGTATCCAATATACTTAAGCAAGTGAGTTCATTATCTGAAGTGTGGACATATCCACCACATATATGTTATTCACTCTTTTTCCCTGAAAAACTATCTTGTCAGTGGTAAGATTAATCACAAAGAATTTTGTAGAGGAGAAGGCTACCATGTTACCTCTATCACACAATTGTGATACACTTATTAGACTGTAGTTCAGTCCATCTATCAAGTAGACATTCTTAATAAAGTGATAATCAGACTTACATACCTTTCCAACCCTAAGGATTTTACCTTTCTTTCCATTTACAAAGGAGACATTACCTCCTTTAGGGTCCTCAAGTGAAAGGAACTAGTTCTTGCTACCTGTCATGTGCTTTGACCAACCACTATCCATGTACCATATTTGGCTACTCCCCTTCACTTGTACATGTAAAAGAAAATCAGGGGTTAGTCTTAGGAACCCAAACTAGTTTGGGTCCCATTCTATAGGCAAAAGGATAAATTAAATTCTTTTTAGCCCAACTTGGCATCCTATATTTCCCTAGAACAAAATTTTTGTTCTTTTGACTTGCCTTCTCTTTTGCAGTGCATTCACTCTTAAAGTAACCAGTGTTACCATATTATGTGCAAATCTTGTTCTCAGAAAGTGTGAGATACTTGCTTTTAGGATCCCACTTAGGTGCAGAGTTCCCAAAGCCAAGTCCTCTTCTGTTGCTACATTGATGTTCTTGTAGCCATGAAAGTGCATCAGAGGACATGTTCTATTTACAAGTTCTGTCTCGCTTATGCTTGACCTTGTTCAAATCCTCCTTTAAGATTCTTACCAGTTCATCCCACTCATACAACTCATCTTTTATTTTTCTTATATTTTTTTCTAAAGTGAGTTGTGTGTGATCAGCTGTCTTTTTGCAGGTTCCTAATTTCAATTTTAGATTTTCAGATCTAGGTTCTAGGACAGTTTTATCAAGTGTATGAACCCGGTTCTTCAACACAGTATTTTCACTTTCAGATTCACAAGCCCTAGGTTCCAAGTTTTTGAACTTAGCTTTCAAAATCACACATTCTTTTGACGGTTATTCCTTTTCATTATTCACATCCTCAGATTCATCAATTAGTTCTCGTAGTAACTCAGATAATCTTTCTTTAGACAAAAAAATATTCTTTTCTTTGTGTCACGACCCAAAACGTTGCATGTCGTGATGGCGCCTAACGTGGTACTAGGCAAACCGACATTTCAAAACACTTCCAACACTTTTAAATGAAAAATAAGGATAACACATGTGTAAATCATCAAAACCCTCAAAACTAGATAGAAAGTCAAAACTTAATACGGAAATTCTCAATATCGGGGTGTCACTTAGTACATGAGCATCTATACAACACAAGTCTAGAAATACTTTCTATGAAAGGAGAGACAAGGTCTGCGAACGCTGGGCAACTACCTTGGAATCTCCAAACTATCAAGTTGTGCAAAGAAATCAACACCCACCGTGTCCGGAAACACATGGATTTGCACAGGAAGTACAGAGTGTAGCGTGAGTACAACTAACTAAGTAAGTGACAAGACTAAATAATGGACTGAAAGTAGTGATGAGCTTCACAGATATAGTTCAATTACAGAAATTACGACATAGAAAGATAGGCATGCTTTCAAGTTCAACAAATTAACTCAGTGCAAGTAATATAGATCAATTCTGAATGATATGAGGAATACGCCCTCTCTATATCTACATGCCAATGTACATGTTGTATGTAATGCATCACACTAGAAGCTACGTGTACTCACACTCTCGGAATACTCAATCACTCAGTACTGTATATGGCTAATCCAGCCCAGGGAAGATCCATCCCAAATATATATATATCGACTGACAGTCAGTCACTCAGTATTGTATAAGGCCAATCCAGCCCAAGAAAATCCATCCCTAAATATAAATGATTCGGGCAAGATCCATGCCCAGGGAATATCCATCCCTCAATGTATATTAACTGCACTCACTGTGGGTGTGCAGACTACGGAGGGACTCCTTAATCCCAAGCGTTATAACAAGCCAATCATGGCATAAATCAATAAAATATGATGTGGCGTGCAGCCTGATCCCATAAATATCCTCACAATCAGGTCCTCGGCCTCACTTAGTCATCAACCCCTCCAGTATCTCGGGCTCTCAATAATCATGATAATCAGCCCAAACAACAATGATATAATGTATCAATAATGAACAATAGATACTGAGATGTAATATGCAATTAAAATTGTGACTGAGTACAAAACAATAATTTAGCAGATAATTCAACATTTACACGACCTCTGTGGGTCCCTACAGTGCCAGCACATAGTCTAAACATGATTTATAACATGATTTGAAGTTCACTTTCTATAACACACGGAGAATATACGGATAACAACAGATTTTTTTCAACTATTCAGTTCCATGAAATTGACCAAGTCATAATTCCTACGGTGCACGCCCACACGCCCATCACCTAGCTTGTGCGTCACCTTAAAACCAATCACATGACACATATTACAGGGTTTCATACCCTCACGACCAAATTTATATCTGCTACTTACCTCAAAACATGCAAATCACTACTCCAACATGCTCTTGCCTCGTGAATCGGCCTCCAAATGTCTTGAATCTAGCCACAAACAATTTAATACAATCAATACGAGCTAAAGGATTTAATTCCATAAGAAAAATACTAAGTTATTAATCAAAAGTCAAAAGTCGACTCAAAAGCCTCCCCCCTCGGTCCCACGTCTCGAAATTCAATAAAAGTCATAAAACCTGAAAGCCCATCCAACCACGAGTCCAACCATACCAAATTTACCAAAATCCGACACCGAATCGCCACCCAAAACCCCAAATCAAACTCTCCAAATCCCTAGCCTCAAATTCCAAAATTCCACCTTAAATAAATACAAACTAGGTAGGAAATTCAATGGGGAAACAAGATTATTGATTAAAAATGAACACAAGTGACTTACCTCAAGAAACCCATCGAATATCCTCTCACAAATCGCCTTAGACCAAGTTTGAAATGTCCAAAATGAAGAAAAATTGTGAACCCTTGAATTTAAATGTTCTGTCCAGCCTTTTCGCTTCTACGGACACTTAACCGCATATGCGGTTCTACTTTTGCGAAACACCCACCGCTTCTGCGGTTATGCTAAGGTTGCACTGCCTCCGCTTCTACAATCGCCTTTTTGCTTCTGCAGACACCAGCACATCTACGACCCCCATCCACATCTGCGATCACGTAGGTGCAGAATATCCCTCGCACCTACGGCCACTGCCCCCCTCTTTTTTTTTTTTTGCTTCTGTGCTGCCATGCTCGCTTCTGCGAGCTCGTACCTGCGATCCAAATTCTGTAGGTGTGATTGCACCAGCAGACTCCTTCCTTCAGCAATGCACTAAGTCTCGTTTTTTATCCGTTGACCATCCGAAATCAACCTGAGGCCCCCTGGACTTCAACCAAACACACCTACAAGTCCTAAAACACGATACAAACTTATTAGAGCCATCAAATCACCTCAAACAACATCCAAAACACGAATCACATCCCAATTCAAGCCTATTAAAACTAAGGAAATTCCAACTTCGACAAACGACGTATAAAACTATCAAATCACGTCCGATTGACCCCAAATTTTGCAAACAAGTCACAAATGACACCACAGACCAACTCACACTTCCGGAACTCCAATCCGAGCCCGGTAACCACATAGTCCACTCTCGGTCAAACTTCCAAATTTCCAACTTTCGCCATTTCAAGCCTAATTCAACTATAGACCTCTAAATCACAATCCAGACACGCTCTTAAGTCCAAAAATCACCCAACGGAGCTAACGGAACCATCAAAACTCCATTCCGGAGTCCTTTACACATAAGTCAGCATCCGGTCAACCTTTTCAACTTAAGCTTCCAACCTTGAGACTAAATGTCTCAATTCATTTCGAAATCCCTCCAGACCCGAACCAACTACCCCCGCAAGTCACATAACAACTGTAAAGCATACAATGAGCAGTAAATGGGGGAACAGGGCTACAACTCTCGAAACGACCGGCCGGGTCGTTACATCCTCCCCCTCTTAAACAAACGTTTATCCTCAAAAGGTTCTAGAAACGTACCTGGAGTCTCAAATAAGCGTGGATATCTACTCCGCATCTCCCACTAGGTCTCCCAAGTAGCCTCTCCAACTGGCTGACCTCTCCACTGCACTCCTTTGACCTCAACTTTCGAACCTGCCGATCCAAAATGGGACTGGCTCCACATCATAAGTCAAATCACCATCTAACTGAACCGTGCTGAAATCCAAAACATGAGACGGATCAATGACATACTTCTAGAACATAGAAACATGAAACACTGGATGCACACTCTACAAACTAGGTGGCAAGGCAAGCTTGTAAGCCACCTCTATGATTCTCTGAAGCACCTCAAACGGCCCAATATACCAATCTCTCAACTTGCCCTTCTTTCCGAACCTCATAACACCCTTTATGGGTGAAACCTTGAGCTGTACCTTCTCCCCAACCCTGAAAGCAACATCACGAACCTTCCTATCGGTGTAACGCTTTTATCTATACTACGTTGTGCGAAGTCAATCCTGAATCAATTTAACATTGTCCAAAGCATCCTGAACCAAGTCAGTACCCAATAGCCTAGCCTCCCTTGGCTCAAACCAACCCACCGGAGATCGACACCGTCTCCCATACAAAGCCTCATACGGAGCCATATGAATGCTTGACTGGTAGTTGTTGCTGTAGGCAAACTCCGAGAGCGGTAGAAACGGATCCCAAGAATCCCCAAAGTCAATGATACAAGCACGTAGCATATCCTCTAATATCTGAATAGTGCGCTCGGAATGTCCGTCCGTCTGAGGGGTGAAATATTGTACTCAGTTCAACCTGGTTTCCCAACTCTCGCTGTAGCGCTCTCCAAAACCGCGAGGTAAACTGCATGCCCCGATCTGAAATGATGGACACCGGCACACCGGCAGACCATGAAGATGAACAATCTCGCGGATGTAAATCTTAGCCAATCGCTCCGAAGAATAAGTAATCCCAACTAGGATGAAGTGCACGGACTTGGTCAGCCAATCCACAATCACCCAAATAGCATCAAATTTCCTCGAAATCCGTGGGAGCCCAACTACAAAATCCATGGTGATCCGCTCCCATTTCCACTCTGGAATCTCTAGCATCTGAAGCAACCCACCTGGTCTCTGATGCTCATACTTCACTTGTTGACAGTTAAGGCACCGAGCTACAAATCCCATTATATCCTTCTTCATTCTTCTCCTCCAATAGTGCTACCTCAAGTCTTGGTACATCTTCGCGACACCCAGATGAATGAAATACCTCGAATTGTGGGCCTCCTCAAGAATCAACTCATGTAGCCCATCCACATTAGGCACACAAATCCAACCATGCATCCTTAATACCCTATCATCCCCAATAGTAACATCTCTGGTATCACCATGTTGAACCGTGTCCTTAAGGACAAGAAAATGTGGATCATCATATTGGCGCTCTCTTATGCGATCATATAAGGAAGACCGAGAAACCACACAAGCTAGAACCCTACTGGGATCCGAAACATCTAATCTCACGAACTGGGTTGACAAGGCCTGAACATCAACTGCAAGAGGTTTCTCATCAACAGGAATAAATGCAAGACTACCTATACTCACCACCATTCTACTCAAAGCATCGGCCACCACATTGGCCTTCCCGGGATGATACAGAATGGTGATATCATAATCCTTTAGCAGCTCCAACCATCTCTGTTGCCTCAAATTTAGATCTGTTTGTTTGAACAAGTGTTGGAGACTCTGATGATATGTAAATACCTCACAAGACACACCATAGAGATAGTGCCTCCAAATCTTCAATGCATGAACGATGGAAGCCAACTCCAATTCATGAACATGGTAGTTCTTCTCATGAGTCTTCAAATGACGCGAAGCATAAGCAATCACTCTACCCTCCTGTGAGCACCTAATTTTTGACCATATTCGGATTTTATTTTATCACTTTTTTGTATTTAAATATCTTTTAAGTTTAATCTTGATATTTTATCTCTTGTTTCACCTTTATAAATTTTATTTAAGAAAATTAAAAATCACAAAAAGAAAAAGAGTTATGTTTAGAAGTATATATTTTGTTTTCGTTTGTAAAAGAAAATTCACAAAAAGATTTCTTTTAAACTTTGTAGTATTAAACTAGCTAGTGTTTTCGTAATTCTTCTTTAATGACTTTATGTATATGTTCTTGATTTTAAAATCTTTAGCTAGTATTTTTAGCTTGGTATTTTATTTTACCTTTTAAAAGAATTTAAAAAAATAAAAAATAACAAGAGCCAATCAATTTGTGCCACTTGCCAAAAGATGCTTTCCTATCCACTTTCCATAACTAGCTCATATGCACTCACTATTCCATAAAATTCACACATGTGCGCTCATTTTTATTTTTGTTATAAGAAAATTAAATTATGATGGATGTCTGTTTTTCTCCATTATCTTCATAACTCCTAATACTCTAATGATTATGGAGTTATGATCTTCCTCCATGATAACTCCATAACCTCCTCCATGATCTTCCTCTCAAATGCTTGATGACATGTTCAATGACATACTTTGCAATAGCGATCATTCACTTTTCATGCCTATATAAAGGCCTTGTAATAGATAGGAATATATATACATAATTGAAGAGAAAATCTCTTTCTTCTCTCTATCTCCATTTCTTGATCATGTTTTACTAAATTGCTTTTATTTCATAACAACATTTCTTGTTCATGTTTTACTAAATTGCTTTTATTTCATAACACATTATCATCACGAATTGCTCACAAAATATGAACACGAAGCGGATGAGCCTCTATTTATTTTTGTCATGTCGCAGCTGGATTCCCCAAGGCAATCCAGTTTCATTCCCAGAAAAAATACAAAGCTAACACCTTATGGTGAGTTATGGTGATTAGTACAGTAAGTAAAAAGCTATGAAATGGTTGAGCCATTAACTAAGGTTTGTATCTCTAACACTAAGGCTTCTTTTGTCATTGACGTTGTTGATGCCCTTTGTCATAGTATGAGTTTGCACTTATCATTTGTTAATACTTAAAGGAAATAATTTTCTCCATTTATGCTATATCCGGGACCAACTATAAGTTTCTTTAAAAATGACATTTAATTTACCGTCATTCTAATTACCCCAACACATTAGTCATATGTTTATTTATAATTAATTGAATCACGTGTATTGATCCTAAAAATACTATAAAAATTATGTCTATGCTCCCAAGTTATTCATTATTTTTTATTGATGACCTTTCTTTAATTTGGTCATTATCCAGAAACTTGGGGAGCGTTCTAACTAAGAGTACTTTGATTGTTTTGTCACAAGATAGTATTTTCTCATTGACATGATAATATATGATGGAGATCTACTAGTCTTAGTTAATGAATTTATAGAGTTTACATTTTTCATAATTTAAAATGCTATGACTAATGTATTTCTTAAGCCATAAATATTTGTTGGAAGCATAATTGCTAGCAAGAAACGAAACGACATAATAAAAGATCTCCCGCCCAAAGTTCTCTATGTGTGTTGCCTCCGAGAAGACCTTACTTGCGGGATTACACTATGTATTCATAACTGTCCGCAAGGAAGTTGAACAGGTATCCCGCTTATTCAATTGCATTTGACACGCTCTTCATTATAATATGTTATTCAATTGCGGGATTACGGTATCTTGCTTTGAATTTGTTTTGAAGAAGTTAGTCTATCAGAGAAGAATTTGGGAGGATCTAAATCCTTAGTGACTAAAGATCCAATGAGCACTATTAACAGTATGCCCGAGAGGCTCGAGGAAGAGTCTCAGTGCAGTATGTCCTATTATATATCCCATTGGTTGAGGTAAGACGGTGGGTTCTAGTCTTATCGCACCATATATAATAACAAAATATTGGATTCAAGTTCCAACATATTAAGGCCTAACACTCTATTATGAGAACAAAACATCGAATATAAGTTCTGATGCACATGATGATATAAGACTTTGGGTTTGAGTCCCGACGTATTATGGCCTAAACGTCTTTATATGGGTAAGGACTTGAGTTTGAGTCTCAATGCAATATATTGATGATATAGTGATGACTAAAGAAAAATAATATATTTTTCATGAAAAAGCATAAAGCTTGTCCCACTTGATTTGCTCCATTCTTGAAGTGAATGTGATAGCAATGCATGATAAGTCTAAATGAAGACAAGTGGTTGACCAATGAATGTGGGCATACGAAAGACCAAAATAATAATAATTATCATTATGATAATTATAAAATGGAGAACAAGGCAATGTTTACCATCAAATTGGTATAAAAAAAATTATAATAAAGCACATTGTTATGATTATACTCCATTTTTTGAAGATAATGTGACTTGTGATAAACATTGAGAATGCAGACTCATTCCTGAAAGTGAATGTGAAAATACATATGTGATTAAGATTATGCATAATAATGTACTTATACATGGTTGGATAAATACTACAACTCACCTCTAAGGGAGGTTTGAGACAAAGAAAGATAATGAATATTACTGTGTAGTTACATGAATATATCATTGGTCGCATATATGTGATACACCAAAAACTTATTTTGGCATGCCTTATGAAAGTTATTAAAAGCAAAATTAAAGCAAGAAATTATTTTGCTTATGATGCTTTTGAACATGACAATTATTATGATATGATTTTTTTTGTGAAAGAGACATTCATTATATGGATGGTGTGACAAAAGATCTTGTAGTACAAAAGCAGTTAAGAGTTCTGAAAGAACTAATTTGTTACTACCCGTATTAATGAAATTGTTCATGACATTAATATTGTAGTAAATCTAAAAAGAAACATTTTGATTTACAAATATTTTAGCCAAAGTGGTTGGCATATTGAGACTATAAATGAAAAGAAGATTGAATATATTTGTCACGACCCAAAATCCTAACCTGTCGTGATGGCGCCTATCTCAGCACTAGGCAAGCCGACAACATCAATAACCCATGATTCCGTTTCAATTTTAAAAAAAACGTAACGTTTAATACAATACCAAAATCTAGCAAAATCCGATACAATACTCCCAAAACCTGGTGTCACTGAGTACATGAGCATCTAATATGAATACAAATCTAGAAAAGTACGGTCTGCAATAGTCTAAGACCAAAATACAGTAATACAGAGATAGGGAAGGAGAGACAAGGTCTGCGAAACACGGTAGCTAACTCAAAATCTCCTGAAAATCAAATGCGCGAAATGATCAACACCCGCTATGTCCGGGAACACCTGGATCTGCACACGAAGTGCAGGGTGTAGTATGAGTACAACCAACTCAGCAAGTAACAATAATAAATAAGGAACTAAAGATAATAACGAGCTACACAGTTATGATTCATTTCCAGCAAAGAATAAACATGCTATCAAATCTGGCAGTTTAATGTCAAATCAATATTTAAACAGTTTTTGTTCATGTAATTCGTATATCAACAATCTTTTAGATATTTCACAACAATGACAGATAGCAACTAAGTGCAACAACAAATGAAAATCAAGTACCACCTCTTAGGACAACAATCACTCTCTAGGCTCCCAGCCCTCATCACTCACTCTCAATGGGTACTCGCGCTCACTGGAGGTGTACAGACTCATGAGGGGCTCCTACAGCCCAAGCGCTATAAGCACGGACAACTCACGTATTGCACGGATAACTCACGTGCCATACTATAAATATCTGGATCCGCATGGCCAACTCACGTGCTGCACGGACAACTCACGTGCCATAATATAAATATCTGGATCTGCACGACCAACTCACGTGCTGCACGGCCAATTCACGTGATATAGTATAATATAAGGATCCGCACGGCCAACTCGCGTGCTATAATAAGTCAATAAGGCCTACTGCAGGCGGGCAGCCCCGAGACATAAAATATCCTAACAATCAGGCCCTCGGCCTCCCTCAGTCATAAATCTCTCCAGTCTCTCGGGCTCTCAATAATCATGAATCATCCCAAACAACAATGATATGCTGTATCAATAATAATAACAGAGACTGAGATAAAATGTGCAAGTAAAAACTTAGACCGAGTAAATATAGCATTTAGCAGGCAATTCAACAAGTACACGACCTTTGTAGGTCCCAACAGTACTATCACATAGCCAAAGCATGATTTCTAACATGATTTACAGTCAAATTTTATCAACACATAGAGGGAACATAGCTAACAACAAATTATTCAACTTTCACTACTAGAAATTCGGTAAAAACCGACCAAAATAACTGACCAACGTTGGTCGGTAATGGCCAAAAACCGACCAAAATGCGACCATTTACGTGTGGACGGTATTTTTGTGGTCGGAAAGGCATACCGACCAAAGTTGGTTGGAAATTACCGACCAACTTTGGTCGGTATTTTAATTATGTAATAAAAAGATTCACCATCTGGGAATCGAACCGGGGTCTGTACTGTAGCAGGATACTATTCTACCACTAGACCATTGATACATTTTATTTTAAGACTGTCTTTTATTTGATTTATACTCTTCAATTGTATTTTCGCACGAAAATAACCGACTAAAGTTGGTCGATTTTATTAAAAAGTAAAATTACCGAGCAAAGTTGGTCGGTTTTTTTAAAGAACCGGCCGAACTAACCAACCAATTTTGGTCGATTTTTTTAATATTAATTTTTATTTATTTTAATTGAAAAACCAACCAAAGTTGGTCGGTTTCTTGAAACATAAATATCGCAGGACACAAAAATAGTTTTCTGCATTTTTGCGCCAAAGAAAACCGACCAACTTTGGACCAGATTTAAAACTGTTACTTACCTCATTCCGAGCAATTCTTTATTCCAATAAGCCTTTTCCTCGCGATTCGGCCTCTGAACGCCTCTAATCTTGGTCAAAATAATTCGATACAATCAACACGAGGTATAGGAATCAATTCCATATGAAAATGCTAAATTACACAATAAAATCCGAAATTAACTCAAACATCAATAATGGGGCCCACATCTCGGAACCCGATAAAAGTTACAAAATGTGAACGCCCATTCAACCACGAGTCCAACCATACAAAAATTACTAAATTCCGACTCCGATTCGGATTTCAAACCCTCAAATCATATTTTTGGAAAATCTCTATTCTAATCTCCCAAATCATGAAATAAGTACTTGAAATAATGTTAGATTCATGAATAACGGACCAAATCAAGTTAACATCACTTACCCCAGTCCAATTTGTGAAGTTTGCTTCTGAAAATCGCCCAAATCGAGCTCCCCAACTATGTTTATGTCAAAAATGGCCAAATATCCCGTTTATAGAGCCTCTGGTGTTTTCGAGCGTCACAGGTAGCGTGGGGCGCTGCCTGTGGTGCTATTTCCAGTACCCTTAAATATCCCAGCGCCAGGGCTAGCACCCCACACTGCCCTGGGCGCTGGCGGCGAAGGAAAATCGTTTCTGACACGGAAATTGACATAACTCTCTCATACGATGTCGGAATGCAACGATTCTTTTTGCTATGGATTCGTAATTTTAATACGGATCTAATGATTCAATCAAAACTGAATTTGGGGCTCATTTTCTTAATGTGATACCAAATTTTCTTGAAGAATCGACATCGAACATTCTAGGTTCGATGCCAAAACATAGCAAATCAATCCGGAATGAACTCAAATTTTGCGTACAAGTCATAAATGGCATAACAAAGCTATTCCAATTTCCAAAATACGATTCCGGCCTCGATATCAAAAAGTCAAACCCCCGGTCGAACTTTCCAAAAATTTAACTTTTGGCAATTCAAGCCAAATTCCACTACGAACCTCCAAAAAATACTTTCCGGACATGCTCCTAAGTCCAAAATCACGATACAGAGCTATTGAAATCATCGAAACTCCATTCCGGGGTCGTTTACACATAAGTCGACATCCGGTCACTATTTTAACTTAAGCTTTAAACCTTGAAACTAGGTGTTCCAATTTATTCCAAAATCTCACTGGACCCGAACCAATTACTCCAGCAATTCACAAAATAACTGTAAAGTACAATTTGAGAAGTAAATGGGGAAATGGGGTTGTAATACTCGAAACGACCAACCGAGTCGTTACATTCTCCCCCACTTAAACATACGTTCGTCCTCGAACGTGCCAAGAGTTGTTTTCAAGCCACCAAATCACTGTTCCATCTTACAACACACATACCCGGGGGTGAACCCGTGTCACCCTATTCCATATAGGCTTGACAACACAATCCAACTGAATTCATTAATTTAACTCTAGCCCATAAACCTTGGAATTTAATTTTCAACTTTTAGAATTTCTTTCAAGACACGAATCTTACATTTACACACCATATAAGTCTGAACAAGTTGCATCGAGCTATAACTATAACCACGGATATAATCAACCAACATATTACACAACTCGCATGCTCGTAGCACCATTTTTGATCGAAGTGACTACTCCAAAACCAACCGCATACTAGTATTAAACCCATATCGAACCAAATTTCATCCCAAAACCTTCGTACACTGTTGATAATAAATGAAACATGCAAACTTTCATGACCACTTACCAGATCAACAAGTCACGGAGCTCTCTCGCCTCAACCAGAACCATAATCACTTTCTGAGCCGACTTTCAATTTTATACTCCTGAATATACCGAAATCAAACCCGATAGTACCCATTCTAGGTCTAATGACCTTATATTACTAAACACGATTGTTCCATAGACATGCCGCACCAATATAACATCAGATCCACAACCCGTGCTATCCGTGCACCAATACGCAGTAATTCAAATTTACCCAGTCATGGAAAATGACTCAAATGAGAGAACTACCCCGCTAGATTAACAAGTACTGCCACAACGAAACGTTGAAAATTTATCATACATAGTAGAACCATCACCCGATTCTAACACAATGTTCATATTATATACCCAGAGCCACCCTACTCCAAATTAATAACGACGGAGAGGCAATTGACAAAAATACCACACAAAACCTGAAAGGACATAACCATTACGCTATCGATCATGTAATACCCAAATACTCATTATACTCAAATTCCGCTATAAAGCTCAAATAGAACCGCACCATCTGTGCACATAACCAATGAATCACACATCTTCATAGCATAAAGGAGTAACTCAGAGATCATCTCAGAACATGAATAAGTTCAACATCGACCGAATGACACATCCCTCAACAATAGCAGTATGGAGCCAACCATTCTGGCTCGGTGTAGAATACACATCTTAATTGGGCCTACCAATGGACCGCCAAATCAACTCGGGTTACCCACAAATAGATAAAAATTCTTCCGAAAATCCATAATGACTGAATCATAACACATTCTATCATCTGGCTAGCTCCGGCCACAACTTCACAGTCCACAACCATGAAACAATCCGCTCCTGAGAACTCCCAATCTCCAAATCCATAAAACACGCGAATTACCATATTTGATTCCATCTCCACCGCCCGAATATTAAAAACCTCTCTCATACACGATCATCCCACGAGAAATACTTTAAAAATTCTTCAGTTCCACTTGGCAAAATTTGAATATCAGCATTCTATCAACCGTGTGAGTACCGCAATACCAATTTATACATCCGTAAGTCAAAATACAATGCACCTTATGAAGTCTTCCCCCTTCTCATACAACACCAAGTAGTAATATTATTCATCTAGACATCGAAAACTATTCATGCCTCTAAGAATTTATGACCTCCCTTTCAAGACTAAATCGTGACCTTGCACACGCCAACCTTAATCCCACACAACTCACCGCATCTATTATGACATCATGTGACAAGCAGAAGAATCCCATTATCAACTTTGAGTCACCAATAATTTACATACCATTTTAGTTAGAAACCTTTCTCTTGCTTCTTTCCAGGAGGAAATCACAATACATAACACGTTCTCCACACCGGTAGAAACCATCAAGAATACTTTGGAATCTATTTGCACAACCAAGCCACCAGGACCGAATCTCTCCAACTCATCCAAGCCACGCAGGTCACTAAACCCAAGAATATTGCCACAAAAACATCTGTAAAGTCTCACCACATCTTAATTACCGAAGAACCGATCATATCATTACCATACTGGTCCAGCCTACTACCCAGTCATTCTATTTTCTCCGAATTTCTTCTAAATTATCATCAGGTTAACACTTCTCCTTGTCAGAACACTACGATCCTTACCCAAAGCTCACTACAAGACATCCTAACATAAAACCACATTACCCTAAGTCCCATAAGCCATTGTATTCTTCTTAAGCACCCCCATAAATATCACAACCGAGACACCCACTCTGAAAATAAATTATTTTAGTCTAAAGTCATTTTCTTCACCTTCTTGATACCGAAATATAAAATCCATAATGATAAAAAAGAAATGCCACAAGTTTCGACACCATCCAACTTAAATCTCAGATTCTAGCGATATACAAATCCGCCAAAACTTCTCAGTTGTTACGTATCAATTTTTAATCCATTAGAACTTTCTCGAGAGTCACCCACTTTGCTCAATACTAAATTGCTCCGCCCAAACGGGCCAAAAGACTCATGCCCCATTAGCACAACAACACTCAAAGAAGTAACTCTACTTTAATTCCACCGATCAAATTCATACCCCGTGCGTATTACGTACTTCGTGCGCACTACATCCTTCAAAATAATAATTTAATCATCTCATAAAGTGCAATATAACCCGCATCCAAGAAATTTTCTTACTCAAGTCATCCCTGATCTCAATCTCTGCAAGTCGTAACCAACCCACAAGTATGCCTCAAACAAAAACTAAAATTTAACATATATCCATGAAATTGAATTGTCAATAGAAACTCCCCCACTTGGCTCAAAGCCATATATTAAAATACTTGAAAACTCACAATACCCATACTTTTTATTACTGCATTAATAACGCAGTCAATTCAACAAAAATTCTTCCCAAGCTCAAGACACACCAACCATAAAATAGCTCAATCATCCGCTAATCTCGCATTCATTCTCTTAACACTCGAGTCAGCTTTCTCAACCAGATTCAAATTCAAGTCTCAACACATATACCCCGCTAGCAGGAAAAAAAACTCTCTATTCACATCATAAGGAACACACTTACATAAATTACTGCGCAGGGGATAACCCACCTACTTAGTCTCAAATTGGCATCTTGTTATACCTTTTCGCAACCACAATTACTATGAAATCACTTAATCTTTCTCATTCCAAACTCATTAATCACACACAAAAATTTAATTTACCCCAAAATTTAACAACGTGAAAGATTTTTCAAAACATTCACACTCGAGAATGTACGTCACACCAAAACAAAAATAAAACTCCCAATGGCCTTCCTTTACATTTCAAGGTAACACTCCTTGTCACATTCAAATCGTCTTAACACATCCCGCATTTACATCATACTTATCACAACGCCATTCCGCCGCTCATCGAGCCACAACTTCCACTCATTGGGATATTACCGGACATATGAGTCCAAATGTACAAGTTACAACTGAAACTACCGAGCTCAAGCTGTGGTCTAACCATGGCGTCAAGTACTCCAAAATGGCCCATCACCAAAACACAAAATACACACCTCGAACCTCATTCATAGAATCACAAGCCAGCGATGCACAGCTGATACCGAGAGCTCATGTACGCATTCGAATACGTGGAAGGAATTCAAAGAGTTATGTTTCAAGATGAATCAATTCCGCACGATAGAATACAAGAAAGTAAAATTTTCCTAAGGGCTCGGCAGCCTCTCGAAGATAAGTACAGACGTCTCCGTACCGATCCACAAGACTCTACTAAACCTGCTCATGACTGGATCTGCACAGACAACTCACGTGCTGCACGGACAACTCACGTGCTATAGTATAATATAAGGATACGCACGGCCAACTCACGTGCTATAATAAGCCAATAACGCCTGCTGCAGGCGGGCAGCCCCGATCTATAAAATATCCTCACAATCAGGCCCTCAGCCTCCCTCAGTCATAAATCTCTCCAGTCTCTCGGGCTCTCAATAATCATGAATCAGCCCAAACAACAATGATATGTTGTATATAATAACAGAGACGGAGATAAAATGTGCAAGTAAAAACTGAGACCGAGTAAATATAGCATTTAGCAGGCAATTCAACAAGTACACGACCTTTGTGGGTCCCAATAGTACTATCACATAGCCAAAGTATGATTTCTAACATGATTTACAGTTAAATTTTATCAACACATAGAGGGAATATAGCTAACAACAAATTATTCAACTTTACAGTTTCCCGGGACAGACCAAGTCACAATCCCCTCGGCGCACGCCCACACGCTCGTCACCTAGCATGTGCGTCACCTCCAAAATAATCACTTGATACAAAAATCCAGGGTTTAATACCCTCAGGACCAGATTTAAAACTATTACTTACCTCATTCCGAGCAATTCTTTATTTCAATAAGCCTTTTCCTCGCAATTCGGCCTCTGAACGCCTCTAATCTTGGTCAAAATAATTTGATACAATCAACATGAGGTATATGAATCAATTCCATATGAAAATGCTAAATTTCACAATAAAATCTTAAATTAACTAAAAAATTAACAGTGGGGCCCACATCTCGGAACCCGATAAAAGTTACAAAATGTGAATGCCCATTCAACCGCGAGTCCATCCAAACAAAAATTACTAAATTCCGACTCCGATTCGACCTTCAAACCCTCAAATCAATTTTTTTGGAAAATCTCTATTCTAGTCTCCCAAATCATGAAATAAGTACTTGAAATAATGTTAGATTCATGAATAACAGACCAAATCAAGGTAAGATCACTTACCCCAGTCTAATTTGTGAAGTTTGCCTCTGGAAATCGCCCAAACCGAGCTCCCCAACTATTTTTATGTAAAAAATGGCCAAATATCCTGTGTCGGAAACGATTTTCCATTGCCGCCAGTGCCCAGGTAGCGTGGGGTGCTGCCTATGGCACTATTTACAGTACCCTTAAATATCCCAACGCCAGGGCTAGCGCCCCACGCTCCCCTGGGTGCTGGCGGCGATGAAAAATCATTTCCGACACGGAAATAGGCATAACTCTCTCATACGATGTCCGAATACAATGATTCTTTTGGCTATGGATCCGTAATTTTAATACAGATCTTATGATTCAATAAAAACTGAATTTGGAGCTCATTTTCTTAATGTGATACCATATTTTCTTGAAGAATCGACATCGAACATTCTAGGTTCGATGCCAAAACATAGCAAATCAATCCGTAATGAACTCAAATTTTGCGTACAAGTCATAAATGGCATAACAAAGCTATTCCAATTTCCAAAATACGATTCCGACCTCGATATCAAAAAGTCAAACCCCCGGTCAAACTTTCCAAAAATTCAACTTTCGGCAATTCAAGCCAAATTCCACTACGAACCTCCAAAAAAAAACCTTCTGAACTCGCTCCTAAGTCCAAAATCACCATACAGAGCTATTGGAATCATCGAAACTCCATTCCGGGGTCGTTTACACATAAGTCGACATCCGGTCACTATTTTAACTTAAGCTTTAAACCTTGGAACTAGGTGTTCCAATTCATTCCAAAATCTCACTAGACCCGAACCAATTACTCCAGCAATTCACACAACAACTGTAAAGTACAATTTGAGAAGTAAATGGGGAAACGGGGATGTAATACTCGAAACGACCAGCCGGGTCGTTACAATATTTATATTACTATAATCATACCGGGTAAATATGAAAGGTTACCTGACTTTTTTTCTATTTGTACTACACAAATGTATGCATGATGATGCAATCACATGCCACAAGTAAACTAGAGCTTTACTGAAATAAATATTATTTGGCATGACCGGTTGGCCATCCCGGTTCAATTATGTTGCGAAAAATTAATTGAGAATTACATTGGCATATATTGAAAAAATAGAAGATTCTTCAAGAATTCTCTTGTGCTGCTTATTATCATGATATACCAGTTAAGATTTGTCACGGCCCGGAATTTTTCATCGAAGGGACCGTGATGGCGCCTAATATTTCACTTGTTAGGCAAGCCAACGTTAGAAAATTATTAAACCAATTCCTTATTTCCATTCAGTAAATAACAATAATTAACTAAGATAAAATATGATAAGTGCGGAATATTATAAAACTGTATTAATTACTACCACCCGAATCTGGAGTCATAATTCACGAGCATTCTAGAATTTTCTACAATTAATAGTCTGAAAGAAATACAACTGTCTGAATGAAAGAAACAGTAGGACAGAGAAGATAGACGGGGACTTCAAGGCCTGTAAACGCTGAGAGATCTACCTTGAGTCTCCGGACAACGGACCAATAGCAAAAACAATCTCGATCAACCCGAGTCGGTACCAAAATCTGCACAGAAAGTACAGAGTATAGTATCAGTACAACCGACCTCATGTACTGGTAAGTATCGAGCCTAACCTCGACGAAGTAGTGACGAGGCTAAGGCAAGGAACCTACAAATCAACCTGTACAATTTAACAGTGTATATACAAATAACAGAAATGAAGAACTAAACAGGAAATGTCGGGAGGGGAACATAGTGAGGGGAATACGAGATAAATAAATACAACAGAATGATAACCAGAGCAGTAAACATACCATGAATCAATAGGAATAGTGAATACAGTAAAGGAAAAATGCACGGCATCACCCTCAGTGTTTTTACTCTCAATCTCACCATTAAATAAATAGAAACAACCCGGCATCACCCTTCGTGCATTAACTCTCATATCATGGTGCGTCATTACCCTTCGTGCATTAACACTCACAATATAGCACGGCTTCACTCTTCGTGCATTAACACTCACAATATGGCATAACATCACCCTTTGTGCATTAACACTCACAATATGGTACGACATCACCCTTCGTCCATTAACACTCTCCCTTACCATAATGCAATGCATAAATAACAACAGAGAGATAGAATAACAAGTACAAACCTTACTTCAACATTTGATTCCATAATATCAATCTCAACTTTAAAATAAAAACTCAATTATCACCAGAAAATCCGTAAACATGATAAGAACGATAAATTGAACAACATTGGTATAACACATAGCAATTAGGCATATAAAAGAGACAATATAAGAAAAATAGAGAAACATGGAAAACATGTAAATTGGAGGCGCATAAGTACTCGTCACCTCACATAAACGCCGCTCACATGAATTTCACTTAGCAAGTAATATAAGGTTCCTAATTCTCTCAAGTCAGGGTTAGACACAACACTTACCTCGCTCTGAAGGCCACTTAATTCTCAATCACAGCTTTTTCTTTGGAATTCACCTCCAAATCACTCGTATCTATTGTAAAATGACTCAATAATATCAAATATTGCTAAAGAAATCAATTATATTTCATAAATTAAATTTTCCAAATTTTCCTCCAAAAAGGTTAAAAAATCAACCCCGGGCCCACTTGGTCAAAACCCAGGTTCGGACCAAAATCCATTTACCCATTCACCCCCGAGCCCGTATATGTAATTAGTTTTGGAATCCGACCTCAAATTGAGGTCTAAATTCCCAAATTTTCGAAATCCCTAGTTTCTACCATAACCCCTAATTCTACCATGAAAACTCTAGATTTTAGGTTGATAATTCATGAATGTAATGGGTAATGGAAAGAAAATGGTTTAGAATCACTTGAAAAATGCCCGAAAATGACTCTTGAAAAATCGCTTCACACCCTTTGGTGTTTGAGAAAAATGAACTTTTTTTGGCTAAATCTCGTGTTTGGATTCTGTTAAGTGTTGGGCGACAGTGTTCGTCGTGATCGCGTGAACACTGTCGTGTTCACGAAGAGAAGCCTCCTAAGGACTTACGCGATCGCGGGAGGCTTTACGTGTTCGCGAAGGCTTAGTCCGCCTTGCCTTCGTTTTCACGTGAAATGGCTCGTGTTCGCGTAGAGCTTCCCCAGGTCCCCTGCCCAGCCTAGCTAAAGCTACGCGTTCGCGTTAGTTGGGTCGCGTTCGCGTAAAGCAACTCCCCCCAATGCTCCGCGTTCGTGACCATGGTCTCGCATTCACATAGAGTAAATCCTCCCCAGCCCAGTTTCCCCTTCGCGATTGCGAGAGTGACTACGCGATCGCGACGCACAACATAGCAGATACCAGATACAGCAAAAATACTAGATCTTTTTAAGTCCAAAACATCCCGTAGCCTATCCCTCGGGGCACCAAACCAAACATGCGCACAAGTCTAAAGAAATCATACGGACTTGCTCGCGTGATCAAATCGCCAAAATAACACCTAGAACAACGAATTTAGCACCAAATCAAATGAAATTCTCAAGAACACTTTTAAAATTTCTATCCTCTCAACTGGACGTCTGAATCACGTCAAATCAACTCCGTTTCTCACCAAATTTCACAGATAAGTCATAAATATTATATTGGAACTATACCGGGCTCCAGAACCAAAAATACGAACCCGGTATCAACAAGGCCAAACATCAACCAATTCCTAAAAATAATAAATTTTCAGACTTTTCAATTTCATCAAAAATTCATAACTCGAGCTAGGGACATCCGAATTTGATTCCGGGTAAATGCTCAGGTCTCATAATTTGATACGGACCCACCGGGACCGTTAAAATACGGATCCGGGCCCGTTTACCAAAAATGTCGACTAAAGTCAACTAAAATCAACTTTTAAGGCATAAGTTCTTATTTTCATTAATTTTCAACATAAAAGCTTTTCGAAAACATGTCCAGACTATGCACGCAAATCGAAGAGGGTAAAAATTAGATTTTTAAGGCTTAAGAGCGCAGATTCAAGTACTAAAACATAAGATGACCTTTTGGGTCATCACAAGATTAAGATTGAATCCCTTCATTTCTGTTGCAAATAAAAGGTGATAAATATATGGGCCCAGGCACCTGCCATTTATTCTATGGTCACATGTGCATTTGTTCAACTTGCAGTTTGACTTTTGCAAAGTTACTTGCTCAAATTATTAGAGCTAAGTTTCAGAATATAAATTATGATAATCTATCTTGATAGTACTGGTTTAAATCCAAGTTGGTTTAGTAGAAATTGTATGCTTCCAATTATAGCTAAACCTTTGGTTATGAGAACAAAACTCTCAAAACAAAATTTGATATGAGATGTATTATTTAATATACATCAACACTTATACGCATCTAGCCAAGTTATGAAACTTTCTCCCTATCACAATCGGTTCAGGGTCAGAAACCAAATAATTTCCATCTAGAAATATAGATGTACTATATGATTTAATTATGCCACCACAATGCATACATGTGGGTTCCCAAAGAAGGTTGGAAAATGTGTTGGTGATCCCAACATTAGGGGGAGAAAATGGGCAGCTGAGAAAATGATACGTGGAATGAATTATTATGAATACATATAGATCCTCGTATAAGAAAATATGAACTTGAAGTTTAAGTGATAATTCATTTGCAATTTATTGCCAGACGCATTTGCTGACCCAAAGCTAAATGTCATATTTCAACTGCTAATGCTCCAAATAGAATAAATTCCTTGAGGGACAGAGTCTATGGCACGCAAGAAGAGTAACAGACTAATTGGTTCCAAAGATAAAATTTCTTAAAGAAGGAGAGGAGAAAATGATAAAGATGGTCATACTAAGAAGGCAAGTGCTCTATAAGAGCACCAAGACATAATACTTTATAAGATCTCATGGGGGAGGCTCAGGTACCTGAAACTATTGATCGGTAAGTTATGTCTTTATTGAGTGATGATGGAACCGATGCAAAATGATCATCGACGATGTTGTTAATATAATATAGCGCTCAATATTATTAATATTGACGAAGATCTTGAGCTCAAATCTGTCATGAAATTTGGATAGATAAATGATTGGCCAAATGAAAAATACGCAATGAAAATTGACTTCACCTAAAAAATGTGAAGTTGGACGGATAGTTCCAACACCTGAAAGTATAAAGCCAGTGAAGGTATAAATGTGTTCTTTTGTGGAAAAAAAAAGTCAAGTCGATAGACATAAAGACGACTTGTGTCACAAGAAGATTTGTAAATATCCTGACATTGATTATATAGAGACATGCTCTCCTGTGGCAGATGTAGTCATTTCAGGTTTTAATTTGGCAACACATGAAAAACTTGATAGGCGTATAATGGAAATTATTGAAAGATTTAAATTGTTCTGAAGCATATTAAGGTTTCCAAGAAATTTATTAAATAAAGTTTCAACAAATCCCTATGTGGATTAGAGCAGTCATGACGTACATATTTTGTTTTTGTATCTATTGCAATTGGTGCACTAATGTATCTTGCTAGGACTATGAGTGTAACAATATGCTAATGAGATATAATTTTATTCCTATATGAAGATATTTGAATACTAGAAATCATTGATATAAGTTTGTTTATTCTAACTTGGTTATGCAAATACAGGCATTTGTTTGAAGTTCGTTCTTCAAATAATCTATTTGTATGTGAGGGTACTGCCATATTATACTTTCACAAGACTATCAATTATTGGTTCAAGTCATGCTAAGATATTAACAATTGATAAAGTAAGTACCTTACTACACAATAGATATGTGGAAATTAGCCTACAAATTGAACATGTAACAAATGGAATTTTTTCTCATCAATCAACATACACTGAAAAGGTTTTAAAGCGATTTTACATGGATTATGCACATCTATCGAGTACCCCAATGGTTGTGAAATCACTTGACATAAATAAAGATCCATTTCGACCTCAAGAAAATGATGAAGAGCTCGTTGGTGATGA
The DNA here is from genome assembly GCF_000390325.3 of Nicotiana tomentosiformis. Lineage (NCBI taxonomy): Eukaryota > Viridiplantae > Streptophyta > Magnoliopsida > Solanales > Solanaceae > Nicotiana > Nicotiana tomentosiformis. The sequence continues at coordinate 21,809,040 of NC_090819.1, forward strand.
AACTCCATACCTTAGTGCAATTGGGGCACTGATGTATCTTGCCAACAATACCCAACCAGATATTGCTTTTGCAATAAGCTTATTAGCAAGATTCAACTCCTCCCCAACAAGAAGACATTGGAATGGTGTTAATCATATATTTAGATATCTTCGGGGAACTCTAGATATTTGATTGTTTTATTCTAATAAATTCAAGGCAAAAATGATTGGATATGCTGATGCAAGTTATTTATCTGACCCACACAAGACTCGATCTCAAACATGCTATGTGTTTACATGTGGAGGCACTGCCATATCTTAGTGATCGACTAAGCAATCAACCGTGGCTACTTCATCTAATTATACTGAGATAATTATTCATGAAGCAAGTCGAGAATGTGTATGGTTGAGGTCTATAATACATATTATTCGAGATAAATGTGGTTTGAAATGTGACTAACTACCCACAATTTTATATGAAGATAGTACATCATGCATAGCCCAATTGAAGGGAGGATTCATAAAAGAAGATATGACAAAGCACATTTCACCAAAATTATTTTTCACACATGATCTTTAAAAGAATGGTGATATCAATTTGCAACAGATCCGTTCAAGTGATAATATGGCTGATTTGTTCACCAAATCTCTACTGACGTCAACCTTCAAGAAACTAGTGTATAAGATTGGAATGCGAAGGCTCAAGGATGTGAATTGATGCTCTCATTAGGAGGAGTTAATACACGTTGTACTCTTGTTTTCTTATAAGGTTTTGTCCCACTGGGTTTCCCTTGCAAGGTTTTTAACGAGGCAACAAAAAGGCGTATTTCTAAATATGTGTACTCTTTTTCCTTCACTTGACGGAGAACTCACACCATGTAAGTGGTGCTACACCGATTGGTATACACCTCTCATAAGCCTCCCACCATCTGAAGGCAGTCCCAGTAAACTGAAAAGTAGTGAATGAGACCCAACTGGTCTCCAGAATACCCGATGTGCGAAGGATCCGCTGGCATCTGTCCAAAGAGTCTTGGGCATCCTCAAACTCAGCCCCACTGAAAGCCGGAGGCTGGAGTCTCCCAAATCTCTCTAGTATCATCTGCTCATCATCATTCATAACGGGACCCACCTGGGCCTGAGAAACTGCAACCGGTTGGGCTGGTAGTACCCCCAGTATCTGAAGTCCCTGCACTACCTGCTCTGGAGTACGGGAGACGAGTGTATGAGTACCTCTCCCATCCTGAGAAGTGGCTGGTGCGGCCTGAGCCGAAACTACCTGGGCAAGGCTAGTGCAAACAGTCAATATTTGGGCTAAAGCCTCATAAAGGCCTAGAATCACAATGGGAACAGCTGGTGTTTGAGCTGGCCCCACTGGCTCACCCACATCTGAAACATGCTCCTGAGCTGGAGCAACTGGTGAATCTACAGGTGTTGCACTAGCTATTGTTCGAGCTGCACCTCTGCCCCTACCGCGGCCCCTACCGCGACCTCGACCTCTCGTGGCCCTAGCTGGTGGTACTGTTGGTTGGCCTTCCTATCCGGTAGGTCGTGTCCTCACCATCTATCAGAGAATAGAATAACAAAAATTTAGTGACCGGAATCAACAAATTTGCACAACAAGAATACAAGAATGTGAAGTTTCCTAAGGGTTCGGCAGCCTCTCGAAGATAAGTACATATATTTCCGTACCGATCCGCAAGACTCTACTAAACCTGCTCATGACTCGCGAAACATATGTAACCTAGGCTTTGAGACCAACTTGTCACGATCCAAAACATAGCCTGTCATGATGGAGCCTCACGTAGTACTAGGCAAGCTGACACTGCAAAATACTTCCAACATTTTTAAATAAAAAATAAGGATAACACAGGTGTAAATCATCAAAATCCTCAAAATTGGATAGAAAGTCAAAACTCAATATGGAAATTCCCAACATCGGGGTGTCACTTAGTACATGAGCGTCTATACAACACAAGTTTAGAAATATTGTCTATGAAAGACTAAAACTATGTACATAAAGATGAAAGATAGGGAAAGAGAGACAAGGTTAGCGAACGCCGGGCAGCTACCTTGGAATCTCCAAACGATCAAGTTGTGCAAAGAAATCAACACCCACTGTGTCCGAAAACACCTAGATCTGCACATGAAGTGCAGAGTGTAGCGTGAGTACAACCAACTCAGTAAGTAACAAGACTAAATAATGGACTGAACCAACATAGAAAGATAGGCATGCTTTCAAGTTCAACAATTAAACTCAGTGCAAGTAAGATAGATCAGTTATGAATGATATGAGGAATACAACCTCTCTATATTAACATGTCAATGTACATGCTTTATGTAATGTACCACAATAGAAGATTCGTGTACTCACACTCTCAGAATACTCAATCACTCAGTACTGTATATGGTCAATCCAGCCCAGGAAAGATCCATCCCATATATATATATATATAGACTGACAGTCAATCACTCAGTACTGTATAAGTCCAATCCAGCCCAGGAAAAATCCATCCCTAAATATAAATGATTTGGGAAAGATCCATACCCATGGAAGATCCATCCCTCAATGTAAATCAACTGCGCTCACTGTGGGTGTGCAGACTTCGGAGGGGCTTCTTCAGCCTAAGAGCTATAACAAGCCAATCATTGCATGAATCAATAAAACATGTTACGGCATGCAGCTCGATCCCATAAATATACTCACAATAAGGCCCTCGGCCTTACTCAGTCATCAACCCTTCTAGTCTCTCGGACTCTCAGTAATCATGATAATCAGCCCAAACAGTAATGATATAATGTATCAATAATGAACAATAGAGACTAAGATGTAATATGCAAGTAGAACTGTGACTGAGTACAAAATAATAATTTAGCAGATAATTCAACGTGTACACGATCTCTGTGGGTCCCAGTAGTGCCAACACATAATCTAAACATGATTTCTAACATGATTTGCAGTTCAATTTCTATAATACATGGAGAATATACGAATAACAATAGATTTTTTTCAAATATTCAGTTCCATGGAATTGACCAAGTCATAATTCCTATGGTACATTCCAACATGACAGTCACCTAGCATGTGCGTCACCTCAAAACCAATCACATGACACATATTACGAGGTTTCATACCCTCAAAACCAAATTTAGAATTGTTACTTTCCTCAAAACGTGAAAATCCCTACTCCAACATGCTCTTGCCTCATGAATCGGCCTCCAAATACCTCGAATCTTAGACACCAATAGTTCGATACAATCAACACGAGATAAACTATTTAATTCCATAAGAAAAACACTAAGTTATTAATCAGAAGTCAAAAGTCGTCTCAAAATCCCCCCCGGCCCACGTCTCGAAATCTGATAAAAGTCACAAAATCCAAAAGCACATCCAACCACGAGTCCAACCATACCAAATTTACCAAAATCTGACACCAAATCGCCACCCAAAATCCCAAATCAACCTCTCCAAATCCCTAGTCTCAAATTCTCAAATTCCACCTTAAATATACTCAAACTAGGTGGGAAATTCAATGGGGAAACAAGATTATTAATTAAAAATGAACACAAGTGACTTACCTCAAGAAACCCCTCGAACATCCTCTCAAAAATCGGCTTAAACCGCGTTTGAAAAGTCCAAAATGAAGAAAAATAGTGAACCCTTGAATTTAAATGTTTTGTCCTGCCTTTTCGCTCATGCAGACACTTAACCACTTCTACGGAAAACCCACCGCTTCTGCGGTTTTTCCAAGGCTGCACTGCCTCCGCTTCTGCGATCGCCCTTCCGCTTCTGCGAACTCACTTCTATGAGAAGCAATCTGCTTCTTCGTACACCAGCTCATCTGCAAACCCCGTCCGCATCTACGATCACACAGGTGTGGAATTTCCCTCGCACCTGCGGCCACTGCCCCACTCTCCCTTTTTCCACTTCTGTGCTTCCATGCTTTCTTATGTGAGCTCGCACCGGTGATCAAAAATCCATAGGTGCGATTGAACTAGCAAAATCCTTCCTTCAGCAATGCACTAAGTTTCGGTTTTGATCCGTTAACCATCTGAAATCAACTCGAGGCCCCCGGGACCTCAACCAAACATACCTACAAGTCTTAAAACATGATACGAACTTAGTCGAGCCCTTAACTCACCTCAAACAATATCAAAAACATAAATCGCACCCAATTCAAGCCTATTGAAACTAAGGAAGTTCCAACTTCTACAAACGACATCGAAACCCACCAAATCACGTCTGATTGACCCCACATTTTTCACACAAGTCACAAATGACACCACGGACCTACTCCAACTCCCGAAACTCGAATCCGAGCTCGGTAACCACAAAGTCCACTCTCGATCAAACTTTTAAATTTCCAACTTTCGCCATTTCAAGCCTAACTCAACTATAGACATCCAAATCACAATTCGGACGCGCTTCTAAGTCCAAAAAACACCCAAAGGAGCTAACGGAACCATCAAAACTCCATTTCTGAGTCATTTACACATAAGTCAGCATCCGGTCAACCTTTTCAACTTAAGCTTCCAACCTTGAGACTAAGTGTCTCAATTCATTTCGAAATCCCCCCGGACCCGAACCAACTATCCCGGAAAGCCACATAACAACTGTAAAGCATAAAATGAGCAGTAAATAGGGAAACGGGGCTACAACTCTCGAAATGACCGGCCGGGTCGTTACACTTTGAGATGAAGGACACTGACCTCAGTTTCTTCATCAGATTCTCCAATGGCCATTAGTGCTCATTCATCATCATTATCTGAACTTTCTCCCCAAGCAGCGACCATATCCTTGGTTTATCCTTTGTTGCCTTTCTTGGGTTGAACATGTTCCTTCTTCCGGTTCCTTTGTTCAGCTCTTTCCTTCTTCCATTGAATTTCCCACAAAGGACAACTTTTGATCATGTGATCAGTCTTTCCACACTTGTAGTAGCCATCATTGGTTTGCTTCTCCGGAGCTCTTGCCTTGCTGTAGCTTCCATTTCTTGAAGAACCCTTTCCTCTTCTTAGGTACTTCTTGAAGTCTTTGGTGATCATTGTTATTTCATCATCTTCCAGATCAGAACCTTCAGTGATTATGAGTTCGACTCTTTTACTTCTTACGTACATAGGTACATCCATTTTCACGGTTTGTCTCCTAAGTTCATAGGCAGTGATATTCCCTATCAATTCATCTAGTGGGAGAGTGGCAATATTCTTTGATTCCTGGATAGCAGTGATCTTGCTCTCACAAGTGATTGGAAAGACCTTGGTGAGCTCTCGACTCTTTCTTCTTCAGGGACAATCCTTCCAAGAGATTTTAGTTCATTAGTCAATGTAGTGAGTCTAGTGTACATATCCTTAATGGTTTCTCCATCCTTTTATAACAAAGTTCTCATACTGAGAGTACAGTAGAGTTCCTCTAGATCCCTTTACCTGAGTTGTTCCTTCATGGGCCACTTGTAGTGTGTCCCAAATTTGCTTAGGAGTAGAAGAACCTTGGATTCTGTTGTACTCATCTGGACTAAGTCCACAAACAAGCCACTTCTTGGCTTTAGCATTCTTTTGCACTTTTTTAGATCTTCATCATTGCAATCAGCTCTTGTCTTTGGCACATCTACTCCTTCAGCATTTTTCTTGAAAGTAGCCAGTGAACCCTCAGTAACAATGTCCCATAGCTCATAGTCCTCTCCCTGTATATTATCTCTCATTCTTGACTTTCACCAAGAGTAGTACTGGCCATTGAAGAGTGGTGGCCTAGCAGTGGATTGCCCCTTCCCAGTTTCCAGGTGGTGCACTCATCTTGATCTTCTCCTATGGTGTTAACCTTTTTAAGGATAACCTGCTCTAATACCAATTGATGTTTTGTACTTCAATACCACACAAAAAGGGGTGATTTGTGTGGTGTCTAATTTTTCGCGTGCACAAATTATAGAAAGACCTGGTTCTTCTATGTGTTCCTTATACTATAGTTGCAGATAGTAGAGAACAAAAGTATTTTACGTGAAAAACACCTAGCTCAAAAGGTAAAAAAAACTACGACCTACTACCCGAATGATTTTCCCCAACACTTCACTAAATCACTGAGCTAAAAACAACGTTTACAAAACTCTTGTAAGCCTAAGGATTGCCTCTAACCCTTTGTGGAAACCAACCTCAGGCTGTTACGACAATTTCAAGTTATCTTTAACTTGAACAATATACTCAGAGTACCTAGTACAAATGCTTCTAGAGAAAGCTGAAAGGTACAGCTCAACAGCCCTACTATAATGAAATTAGAATAAAATATAGACACTTAGAACTGGTTCTTCTATCTGGTTCATGTAGCTTCATATTCGCAGACTTGAATCACACAGGAATTGCTTGCAAAATGCCTTGTTATTTTGCTCTCAACTCTCGCTTAGCTTTAGTGTTAGTGTGTATCTGTAAAAGAGAACAAACTGGCATATATAGAGTTAGTAGAATAAGAAATAAATAGAGTTCTAATACTATACTCTTCCTTGGTGGAAGAGTTCTAGTTATCTTCAACTTCTAACTCCTCTTTTATCTAGGATACAGTTCTCTTCGAGTAAGGAGTCTTGATCCTTATCAATTATGCAACCTTTTTCATTCAGGAGATATCAGATATAACCACTTAAGCTTATCTCCTTCAAGTGTATGCCTGGTGCTTGAATCTGCCCGTGTCTGTGTACATTGTGTATGGACCTGGTTCATGTGGGTGTTCCTTTTGTCAATCATCAAAACAAACTTACTAAGCCAACAAATTCTCCCTTTTTGATGATGACAAACTCTGTGATTTTCATAAGTATGAAACCCGTTTCAACTCAGCTCAATATCAACACAATGTTAGAACACTTTCCATTTTAAAAGTCACAAATCATACTAAAGCTTGGTATATAAGAGGAGAAGAATTTGCCCCATACTAAAGCTTGGTATATAAGGGGAGAAGAATTAATACATGAGGGGGTCTATTATCCAAGTGAACATCTTTATGGTCATGATGCAAGTTTTGGGCTTCATTCTGATAGTAGTACTTCTACATGGATCGATAGCAGAAGCCAGAAGGTGAATGGGGACTGAAAAACAGAAGAGAAACATCAACTCTGGCAAAGGAATAAAGACATTTGGCTTGCGAATACAGAGTGTATAAAATCTTGAGATGAATACATGAAGATCTTAGACGAAAAAATAGAAAATAAAATCGAAGGGCTTTGAAGTGACACCTTCATTTGAATGGAATTCTAAATGAAAGAAATTACTAGTCATTTGGACATAAAAATGTGAGATTCGAAAAAAAATATGATAAGTTGAAAAAATGTATTTAAAATTATAATTGTGTTTGGACATTTATTTTATTTGAAACAATATTATAATTTTGTGAGAAATGTTTTTGTTCAAACCTGAAATTTGTGGGGCTCATATTAAAGAAAAAACAAAAAGAAATGAAGAAAAAATGGGATAAGAGTTGCCTAACTTTGTTGAAGAAAATGGGAGGTGCCTAAATTTATTGAAAATTTTTAAGACTAAATCAACAACAAGCCATCTACTTTGTAGTAGTTGGATGACATATCTTACTATAAATAGAGGCCTCCATTTTTTATTTCAAACACACCAAAATAAGAGAGAATCAATAGAAGTTAGAGAGAGTAATTCACATATTGTAGTCTGTGAGATAAATAGTGAGTGTGAGTAATATTGCAATGAGGTGTTTTAAATAAAAAGTGTTATTTCTTTAAAAATTGTAGTAGTCTCTTGACACTACTAAGTTGTAATATTATAGTGGTTATATTCCTCCGCTCGGGTATTGTATTTTACCCAGTAAAAGAGTTGGTCTCGTTGTTACTCTCTTGTGTTATTATTATTTATTGTGGATATTATTCCTGGACAGGATTATTATTTTTTCCAACAACGTGGTATCAGAGCCATGGAAAATAATGGTACGATGTCTTTTCAGTACCCCCGTCTCACAAAAGATAATTATGATAAATGATGTCTACGTATGAAAGCCATTCTTGGCTATGAGGATGTGTGGGAAATCGTAGATAGAGAGTATGCAAAACCCAATAATGAGGAAGCTCTACCTCAAAATGAAAAAGATGTCTTGGCACAGACAAGGAAGAAGAATCAACAAGCCCTCACGCTCATTCATCAATGTCTGGTTGATGCCATGTTTGAGAAGGTGGTAGATGCTACCACCTCAAAGGAAGCTTGGGAGATTTTACAAAATTTTCTTCAAGGAGTTGACAAGGTGAGGAAGGTAAAACTTCAAACTCTAAGGGCTGATTTTGAAGTTTTAAAAATGAAAGAATCCGAATGCATTTCAGATTATTGTTCAAAAGTGAAGGATGTTGTAAATCAATTAAGAAGATATGGGGAGGACATAAAAGATATCCGTGTGGTAGAAAAGATCCTTCGCACTTTAACACCTAAATTTAATTTTGTGGTGTGTGCTATTGAGAATTCTAAAGATTTAGACTCTATGATGGTAGAGAAATTGGAGGGTTTTTTACAGGCCTATGAAGAAAAGATCAAAAGGAGAGAAGAAGTGTCATTGGAGCAACTTCTTAAAACTCAAGCATCCTTTAAGGATTATGGAGGTGAAAAGAGTTATCGAGGAAACGGGCGAAGAAGAGGCCGTGGTGGTCATGGACGAGGAAGAAGTAACGGTAACAACTTCAACAATGAAGTTAAAATCCACCAGACATTCAGAGGTCGTGGTCGTGGACATAGAGGAGGAAGAGGGCGTGGCTACTTCAAGAAAATAATGGACAAAGGTATGACAAATCCAAAATTGAGTGTTATAATTGTCATAAATTTGTCCATTACTCTTGGGAATGTCGTAGCGACATTGAAGAAAACCCTAACCTTGTTGACGACAAGAAAGAAGAAGTTGAGTCAACGTTGTTGATGGCAATCAAGGAAGAAGACAGGGATGATTACAGCTCATGGTATTTGTACAATGGATCAAGCAATCATATGTGTGGATGCAAAGAGAAGTTTGTGGAAATCAATAAAACGGTCAGAGGTAATGTGTCCTTTGGAGATACCTCAAAGATTCAAATTGAAGAGATAGGTACGATTCTGATCTCCTGTAAAGATGGTAGTCACAAGTTAATTCAAGATGTTTATTATGTCCCAAAATTAAAAAGTAATATTTTGAGTTTAGGCCAACTTCTTGAAAAGGAATATGGCATCCACATGAAAAATATGCATCTTTGGTTTAGAGATTCATGTGGAATTCCAATTGCTAAAGTGCATATGGCTAAGAATAGATTATTCTCTCTAAATCTTAAGACAATTGATGCAAAGTGTTTGAAGGTTAATGTGCAAGATGAATCATGGTGTTGGCACATGCGATTTGGGCACTTGAATTTTGAAGCGCTCAAATCAATGGGAGAAAAGAACACAGTGCATGGGATACCATCAATAAGCCATCCCAATCAATTGTGTGAATCTTATCTTCTTGGAAAACATGCAAGGAGGAGTTTTCCAAAGGAGGCTATGTCAAGATCAACCTAGCCGCTTCAGCTTGTTCACACTGATGTGTGTGGACCAATCAATCTACCTTCCTTTGGTAAAAGTAAATACTTTCTACTTTTTATTGATGATTTTAGTAGAAAGACTTGGGTTTATTTCTTGAACAAAAAATCAGAAGCTTTTGTTGCTTTTAAAAGTTCAAAGTACTTGTAGAAAAAGAAAGTGGCTATGAAATAAAAGCTTTAAGGTCCGATAGAGGAGGCGAATTCACTTCAAAAGAATTTAATGACTTTTGTAAATCTCATGGAATTTGTCGCCCTCTAACGGTACCTTATGCACCCCAACAAAATGGAGTTGTAGAGAGAAAGAATCGAACGATTCTTAATATGGCTAGATGTATGTTAAAAGCTAATAATATGCCCAAGGAATTTTGGGCAGAAGCTGAATTTTGTGCAGTTTATTTGAACAACAGGTTTTCAACAAACAATGTTAGAGATCAAACTCCTCAAGAAGCATGGAGTGAAAGAAAGCCATGTGTCAAGTACTTGAGAATATTTGGGAGCATAGCCTATGCTCATGTGCCATATCAAGTGAGAGAAAAGCTTGACGATCGAAGTGGCAAGCATGTGTTTGTTGGCTATGATACGAGTTCAAAAGGTTACAAGCTATACAACCCAAGTAGCTGCAAGATGGTGGTAAATTGCGATGTTGAATTTGATTAAAATTGGCATGGAACTGAGAAGCTCAGGAAGAAACTTCATATGATTTTCTTCCATACTTTGGTGATGAAGAAGAACCAGAGACCGTGGAACCTGTGCAAGATATAACTCCACCTCCTTCTCCAACAAATGTTGCATCTCCCTCTTCTCAAGAAAGTTTAAATGAACAACCGCAAAGGATAAGGAGTATTCAAGAGCTCTATGAGGACACAGAAGAAGTTACTAATTTTTATTTTTTATATTGTCTCTTTGCTGATAGTGAACCAATGAACTTTGATGAAGCTGTTGAAGACAAATGGTGGAGACAAGCCATGCAGCAGGAGATCGAGTCAATAGAGAAGAACAACACTTGGGAGTTAACAACACTTCCCAAGGATCATCGAGCAATTGGAGTTAAATGGGTATACAAGGCAAAGAAGAATGCTGATAGAGATGTGGAGAGATACAAGACACTACTTGTGGCTAAAGGCTACAAGCAAAGGCAAGGCATTGACTATGAAGAAGTCTATGCACATGTTGCCCACATGGAGACGATTCATTTTTTTATCTATTTGGCGGCGCAAATGAAGTGGAAGATCCATCAATTAGATGTCAAGTCAAATTTTTTGAATGGCTATCTTGAAGAAGAAGTCTATGTTGAACAACCATTGGGCTTCTTGGTCAAAAACCATAAAGATAAAGTGTTGCGGTTGAAGAAAGCTTTATATGGATTAAATCAAGCCCCACGAGCATGGAATAGTTGCATCGACAAGTATTTTCAAGACAATGGGTTTACTCGTTGTCTCTGTGATTATGCTTTTTACCTTAAAGTTCATACTAATGGAGATATCTTACTTGTTTGTCTTTATGTTGATGATCTTATTTTTACGGGTAATAACCCAAGTTTGTTTGAAGCTTTTAAGAAAGATATTTCTCGTGAGTTCGAGATGACATATGTAGGGCTCATGTCATACTACTTGGGCCTAGAAGTGAAGCAGATGGATGATGGAATTTTCATCTCTCAAGAAAGTTATACGAAGGAGATCTTGAAGAAGTTCAACATACTCGATTGCAACCCCGTGAATACACCGATAGAGAGTGGGACAAGATTGTCCAAGTTTGATGAATCAAAAGTCTTGTGGGAAGTTTGAGGTACTTGACTTGTACTAGGCCAGATATACTCTTTGCAGTTGGAGTAGTAAGCCGCTTTATGGAAGCTCTACCTCTACTCACTTGAAGGTCACTAGAAGAATTCTTCGTTACCTAAAAGGTACGATCGAATTTGGGTTATTTTATTCCTCTTCTAATGATTTCAACCTTATGGGATTTTGTGATAGTGATTATGCGGGAGATATTGATGATAGAAAAAGCACAACTGGCTTTGTGTTTTTCTTGGGCGATTCTGTTATTTCTAGGAGTTCAAAGAACCAGTCCATAGTTACTGTCTTGACTTGTGAAGCCGAATATATAGCAGCAACATCATGTACCTGTCATGCTATTTGGCTAAGAAAATTATTGAAGGAGCTCAATTTGCCACAAATTGAAGCTACAGAGATTTGTATTGATAACAAATCTGCACAGGCACTTGCCAAGAATCTGGTGTATCATGATTGAAGCAAGCATATAGATACAAGATATCACTTCATCAGAGAGTGCATTGCCAAGAAGGAAGTCAAGCTCAAATATGTGAAGTCTCATGATCAAGTTGCAGATATCCTTACAGAGCCTCTTAAGTTTGAGGATTTTCAGAGATTGAGATCAAGTCTTGGAATGAAAAAGAAAAATCAAAATTAAGGGAGAGATTTGTGGGGCTCATATTAAGGAAAAACAAAAAAGAAATGAAGAAAAAATGGGATGAGAGGTGCATAACTTTGTTGACAACTTTGTTGAAGAAAATGGGAGGTGTCTAACTTTGTTGCCAACTTTGTTGAAGAAAATGGAAGGTGCCTAACTTTGTTGAAGAAAATGGGAGGTGTCTAACTTTGTTGAAAAATTTTAGGAGTACATCAACAACAAGACATATTCTTTGTAGTAGTTGGATGGCATCTCTTACTATAAATAGAGGCCTCCATTCTTCATTTCAAACACACCAAAATAAGAGAGAAGCAGTAGAAGTTAGAGAGAGTAATCCACATATTGTAGTCTGTGAGATAAATAGTGAGTGTGAGAAATATTGTAGTGAGGTGTTTTAAATAAAGAGTGTTATTTCTTTCAAAATTGTAGTAGTCTCTTGACACTACTAAGTTGTAATATTATAGTAGTTATATTGCTTTGCTCGGGTATTATATTTTACCCATTAAAAGAGTTGGTGTCGTTGTTACTCTCTTGTGTTATTATTATTTGTCGTGGATATTATTCCTAGGCGAGATTATTATTTTTCCCAACAAAATTCACCTTCATTGCATGTATACTCAATTCAGGCATCGCCAATTTGCCACGGGCCTTCGACCATTTTTGGCTTGCGCCTGAGACGTGGAGACATCGTCTACGTACTATTTACCAGCAAAGTAATCGCAAGTGTTTTGAAGTTGAACGAAATATTGCCAGAATTTTAAAATCCGCAATTTTTACTTCGGGCTTCAATCGCTTTGGTCAGAACAAGATCAATTTTCAAGGACTACTCTACCGCTGCAGGGCTGAACAAAATTTTAGGGGAACGTCTCAAGTCAAGGATTGTGCAATTCTTGATGAAACTCGAGCCTAAATTTGAGCCCGGTCATGCAAGTTTATTGAACATGAAGTTTAAAGGTTGATTACTTGAATATTCTGAGCTTGCCACATGTCCCTCCATCTAAATTAGGGGTAAATCAGTATAATATTATAACGGTAGGGTACAATTGAATGATACTCAAATAAAGAGTATATTGGCCCTTTTACGTTTAATTTTCAACTCTGACTCATTTTCGTAGCCATTAGTTGTATTATTCAAATACAAATTTTAAGTGCTAGCCATCTAAAAATTGCTTGTTTCATGACAACTTTGCACTTTAAATAGAGGCAATGGAATACTTGTAACTAATTGTTTGCATTATTAGTAACAAAAACTAAGGCCACAAATAAATATAAAATTTTATGGTTAAAGTTTACACCCTTTAACTACATATTCTTAATGTCGCTAATACAACATTATGTTTTTTGCGTCAAACCTTTATGTGTACAAAATTTAACTAATTATAAGATAAATAATGGTTCGTCACAAATTAGGTACATCATTAGTGACAATATAATGTGTCATCAATGACTTTAATGTTGTAGCTAATATTATTCAATAAATTGTGCCAACTTATTTACTTTGGTGAGAAACATTAGTGGACGAACTTTTACTATGAAAATTGTGTTTCGTAACTAAAATATATGACTCTTGTATTAAAACATGAAATGTCATTTTTATCATAAAAAGTGAATAACTAGTGATAATTTTTTTTTTGTTATCAATAATTCCATAGTTACATATCACATTTTTCATTATGTACACTGATAAATTCTTTTCACTTAGCAGGTAAATTATTCGTGAAATATGTAATAAGTGGGTACTCTTTTTGGGATTGTGCTCTAATAAAGGCAAATTCATTATTTAGAGACAATGAGTTCAAAATGTGTGCAATCTCATTGTATGTGTGTATTTAAAAACAATTTGGACATGTCTATATAATTTTTGTTAGAAAACATAAATCTAGTTGAACTCAGAGAAACCCCGCTAAATACACCTATTTTTACTGGATCTTCTAACATACTGAAATATGTATACAATATGATTTTTATGTGGATAGTAAAGTGGTTCCTTTTTTTTTTGGCTTTTCGTAGGGAAACAACTGCATACCTTAGTTTTTCTTCAGTTCTTTGTGTATTTTACTTCTAACATAGCAACTGTTGTGCCTAGCTTATTATACCGTACAAAGCTATTTAGCTTCCGTTTGGTTTTTTTGAATGAGAGTAACTTTCAAATACCTAGTGTTGAAAAAATCTTTGAAGTGTTGGAGTCAGTTTTATGAAAAAGTAGACAAAAGGCGCCGACGTCCATAGTTTTCAATTAAACTTGTGAACAAGATAGAGCTGACAATAGCAAGAATTTTATGTCTAAATAGCTTCAGATATAAATTAATCTTATCGGTTAATTCATTCAAAGTACTATATATATATATATATATATATATATATATATATATATATATATATATATATATAAAAGTAATACTTTGACTTAAGTTTGCAAGTAAAAAATATACTTAAATAGAGAAAAATATTCATATAGAAATTACAAGAATTCAAGATAAATATTTGTTTGCTATTAAAATAGTAGGTAGTAACATTTTACAAATATCATTGATCATGTGTTAGATTGAAATAATCAGGTGTTATGCGGAAGTTAGTAAAGCAAACCTTGAACTAGTGGCGGAGACAAGATTTTCGCTAAGAAGGTTCAAAAAAAAAAAAATTAAATGAAATTGTAGCTAATGAGAATTGAATCAATGACTTCACAAAGGTTTTGAACCTCCTTGACCACTAAGCTATGCTTTTGGGCTATATCAGGGGGATTCAAAACATAATATATAGAGATAAAAAACAGATTTTGCTTTATATAACCCCCCCTAAATCCGCCACTGCCTTGAACGACGATAAAGCAAACAAAAAAAGAGAAATATATCAAAAGAGACAGAAATATTTAACGTAGTTCGGTCAATTGACCTACGTCCACAGGTAGAGATGAGCAATCTACTATATAAAAGAGAGTACAAAATATCGAGAGAATAACCTCACAAATAGGCAAGCACAAGTGACACACTTACACTTGTCTCCGCCTAAACAAGACTCTCAAATATTTTGTTGCTACATTGTAGATGCTACTAGATGAGAAAGAAGCATTATCAATTTATAGAAGTCTAAAAAAATTTCCACTTAGAAAAAGGACTAGCCAAATATAGGGATATATAATTTCCTTCTAAAAAAAGAGAAACCCAATTATGATAAATATTTTATCCTTTTCTTCAAAGATACGAATGTGAGCACCTAAATTTTTACTATAGTTTAATTTTTACCACCTTCTACTATGTAAATATTTTTAGAACTTTAAGATATATTTTTTTAGCTTTGTTATATTTTTTTATATAGGGTAAGAATTAAAATAATTTAAAAGGTCAAATTATTAATATTAGTATTATTTTTATTTTTTTATCTTTATTTTAAATTTTTTTAAAAAACTGAAAAAATTAAATATTTTTTTAAATTTCGGATGGGAATAAAATAATAGAAAAATTAAAAGTATGGAATAAATAAGTAATAGTAAAAGTAGGTGAAAATTGTTTAATAAAAGAGTAAAAGAAAGTGGAAAATTAAAAAAATAAAAGTAAAATATGTGAAAATTTTAAAAATGAAAAGAAAAAGAAAGTTGGATTAAAAAAGAAAAGTAAAAGAAAGTGGAAAGTAAAAAAAAAAAAAAAAATAAAATAAGTGGAAATAAAAAATAAAAAATAAAAAATAAAAAGTAAAATAAGTGGAAAATAAAAAAAAAAGAAATGTAAAAAAAGTGGGAAAATTCAAAATTAAAAGTAAAGGAAAGTGGAGAATTTATTTGTTTAAGAAAAGAAGAAAAATGAGAAGTGAGAATTCTTTTTAATTAAAACATAATAAAATAATAAAATAAAAATCTGAAAAAATTCTGATTTTTGTTCTATAAATAGAAGAGAAATGTGAGGAGAAAAGAGAGAGAGAAAAGAGAAGAGGGAATTGAGAGAATTTTTTTTCTTTTTCTACGCTAAGGGAATTTCTACTCGTGTCATTCTTTCTTCCTCTTTCTTTTGAAAAATACAGCAAAAAAGGAGCAGCAAAACCAACTGCGAAATAGCTCGAAAAGAACTTCAAAATTAATTCCGAAACCATCATTAAAGTGAGGTGATGTTCGAGTTCGCCGGTTCGAGGTTCCGGCGATATCGCCTTTAGAAGCTTTCGATCTTGGTTCAGATCTCTAGCAGAAGTATTAAGTCGAATCTGTTCATTGTACTTGGATTTGAGAACTCCCATATTAAATGAAAATTGCGGCGATTGAGGTAAGTTCTTGCCTCTTTCGATTTATATTTTTTGGTCGATCTTTTCATTATGTTTGTTCATGAATCTCTATTTATGTGTTTGCTTATGGTATTTGTTGAAGAATTTTCATTGGTTCATATCCTGATTTGCCATGAGTTTTGATTTTTTTGCTGATTAAATTTTAGAGTTTATATTTGGTTAATTAGTTAATAAATTAGGCCATGTGATTTGTTTGTAGATGTGTCTTGGACCGTGAAGAGTTGGCAATTAGTTGGGATTGGTTGACATGATAGTTTAGTTTTGGACTATAATGAAAGAGAAGAATTTGGGCCTCAAAAAGCTAAACTTCATCCGACCCAGTATAACAATTCTAGCTTTTTTTCTTAAATAATTGAATAAGCTAGCCCGCCTTTCCATAACTAATTTACTATATTTTCCATCAATAATTTCATAATTCTTGGACTTTCCCAATAATCTAAAATCTTAGGAAAATAATCAACTCATGAAACATTCGTAGAATACTTAGGCGGGTTTTTAATTTACTATTGTGATTGTGTACACGTTCGCGTGAAATAATTATGATTCCCAAAATAATTCAAGGTACGCGTTCACGCGACTTTGGCCAAACAATCCTCAAGTATAATAAAGTTTGATTAATCGTGTACACGTACACGTGACATGATTTTAGCGCTCTAAATAAAATGGATTCATGCACACGTGATCCGTTTTAAAGATAAATCCATAACACCATAATTTAAAAGCGGTAAAAGAGAGAACGCATATAGGGTCTTAAACATGTAATTAACAATTAAGCCAGGTATAATTGAAGGGACCATGCTAAAGCTACGGAATCCGGGAATGCCTAACACCTTCTACCGAGTTAACAAAATTCCTTATCTGGTCTTCCGTGTTCGCATACCATAAATAAGAGTCAATTTCCTCAATTTGGAATTTTAAAATAAATCGGTGACTTGGGACACCATAACAAATATTCCAAGTGGCGACTTTAATCAAATAAATATTTCCATTTCGAATAATGTTACTTAAATTGGAAAAACTCACTATCCCTCGGGAAAAAGGAGGTGTGACAGCTCTGGCGACTCTGCTGGGGATAAGAACCTAGAACTTCTAGTTCAGTGTTCAGAATTCGAGCTTGTAATGTGATCTATACTTGGCTTTCTTGATTGTTGATATTACTGTGTTTGTAGGCCTAATGTGCTAATTGCCGCTCATTTACCGCTTTGATATTATTTGAACTATATAAACTACCTTTTTACGCCTCCCTTTTGAGTCTTCTGAATTTATGGTGCACACGTGCGCGTGGCCCATTTTTCTGTTAGAGGTCATACCAAATAGAACGAGATTGGATCAGTAACTAGGTTGGGTAGACTTTCGTGCTCCCGGTACGTTGCCCCCACCTCGGCTCGAGCTGTCCGCTTGGGTAAGCCAGGTCTAAATCACCCCCCGAGGATTTTAAACCTAGAATAACATAGCCGCATGCCAGATCCCTAGTAGGAACGTTTGTTTGCATCACATGCATTTGACTTTAGGGACTCAATATAGGGGTTGGGTCCGTCTAGAACAGTTGTACCCGATAATTACAAGACCATCCTGATGCATCTTATGTGCTACATGTACATGATGTTAGATTCGGTTTGTGCATATTGACCGGCTTCTAAAACATAAAAATAAGAATTGAGAGAAAACCAGAACGAAGAAAATAGGATAGAGAAAATTTACTCGATTTTTAAAAAATTTCGGTATTTGAAAATCCAAAAACCTTGTCACAATTTTACCCCAAAACGATTATTACAAAATAAGATTGAATTTTTTCCAAAAATAAAAGTGTCATCCCATTCCTGAAGTATTGACCGAACTATGCAGGTCTGATTCTCACAGGATGTGAGATACGTAGGTAAACCTCATCGGTTACGGCCCCAATTTTCAAAAAAAAAAAAACAATTTACAAAATATTTTCCCTTTCCTTGATTCCCTCTTTAGAATTATTTCCGTAGAAAATCCAAAAAAAAAAATTAAATGCAAAAATATTTTCCTTCTTTTCCGAAGTCTTTCATTGGAAAAGAAAAAGAACAAAAAAAATTCAAATCAAAATCCAAAATATGTTTTTCCTTCTTTAGAATTCCTTCTTTTCAAAAAATAAAATAAAATAAAAAATTCAAAATTCCATAAAAAGAAAATAAAACTATAAAAAAAAAGGTCAGTTTATTCCCGATCTCCCTCAACTACGTAATGATCTGATTCATGCGGCGACTTGATACGTAGGCAACCCACAAAAGGTTCGATTAAAATATTTTTGAACGATTCTAAGATGAGGTATCAAAATGAGGTGTGAGGGAAAAGAAAAACAATGGTGATAATGTTAGGAGCGTGGCATATTACGTGTGATTCATATCTGTAAAATGCCTAACCCTAACACGGTTGTTGTCTCTTATAGAGTAAGCTTAAGGTGGTTAGTTTGTGGTAAAACTGACAACACATCATTACTTCACCAAATCAAAGGGAACGGTAGTAATGGATAACAGTGATGAAATCGAGTTGCTCAGTGACAATCCCCAGGGTCCGTCAGTTGAGCAAGAATCGGAGGAAATAACAAAATTGAGACAACAACTGCCTGATGTATATCAAGCTTGGGTTTTCGGTCAACCTCCACCCCAGGGTCCCTCGAAGGGAACTTCCACTATACCCCGGGCTACTCAACCACCGCTCCATGCAGTGAGCGAACACATTCTACCACCATGGTATGTGCCAACTACACCCTTCATGCTGCCCCTAGTACCTCTAATATGCGACCTT
Source organism: Nicotiana tomentosiformis (assembly GCF_000390325.3). NCBI lineage: Eukaryota > Viridiplantae > Streptophyta > Magnoliopsida > Solanales > Solanaceae > Nicotiana > Nicotiana tomentosiformis. The sequence continues at coordinate 21,828,014 of NC_090819.1, forward strand.
CAATCGCACCGGTAAGGAACACCCCTCTCGTTGTGTCTGGCGCACCGGTATATACAATCCTGCCACCACCTCCTGTGATGAGGCCAAACAACGAGCCACCACCTCAAGCTTATCATGGCCAATACAACTCTCAAAATATGGCTTTCAGGGCTCGGCTCCATATAATCAGACTCCTCAGTACGAGTCACCAGTAAAAAATGAAAAGTCTGCCAAGACAGTTGAGCCAGATTAGATGGCCAAGAAAATAAAAAGTCTTGAACAAAACATAAAGAACATACAAGGACTAGGTGGTCACAAAAGTATTTCATTTAGTGATCTATGCATGTTCTATCATATCCATTTGCCACCAGGGTTCAAGACCCCAAAATTTGAGAAGTATGATGGACACGGCGACCCTATCGCCCAGTTGAAAAAGTATTGCAACCAGCTGAGGGGTGTATGTGGAAAAGAAGAATTGTTGATGGCTTATTTTGGGGAAAGTCTTGTGGGGGTAGCCTCTAAATGGTTTATTGGCCAAGATATCTCTCACTGGCATGTTTGGGACGACATGGCCCAAGCCTTCATCAAACAACTCCAGTACAACATTGATATTGCTCCAGATCGTAATTCCCTGTCCAATATGAAGAAAAAGTCGACGGAAAGCTTTAGGGAGTATGCCATCAAGTGGAGGGAGCAAGCGGCTAGAGTTAAGCCACCCATGGATAATTATGAGTTGATCACTATTTTTCTAGAGTCTCAAGAGCCTGATTATTTCCAGAATATGATGTCTGTTATGGGTAGACCATTCGCTGAGGCTATCAAAATTGGGGAGATGGTCGAAAATGGTTTGAAAACGGGCAATCTTGAGTCAAGCTGCTTTTATGGCCACATCACAGGCCGTTCAGAATAGTTCGGGGGGGTTTGATGAACAGAAACGGGAGAGAAGAGAGAGTCATGATGGCTTCCAGCTCGAGGGGGCCCGCATGGCATTCAACCAATAATATATGCTTCCTGACGTCCTACAACACTATTATCCCCATCAAGATGCTTCTTATGTCGTGGCACCGCATCCATATACGGTGATGAACGCACAATCTTACACGCGGCCACAACATTATACATAAAATCGAGCTCTACCTCCCAGAAATGCCCGTCCCTACCAAGATCCATATAATCCCCAACAAAATGTTCCCCAATACAATCCTCGCCCAAGAGAGCCCCTCAAAAGGAATCAGTTCATCCCTATTGGTGAATCATACTCTAACTTATTCCAAAAGCTAGTCAGGCTAGGTCTGCTGCAACTAGTGGCCCCGTACCGGCCAAACCCCGAGTCCCCCTCGCACCGAGCTGATGCTAGATGTGAATACCACTCCGGACTAGTGGGACATGATAAACAAGATTAAGAAAAGAGACATTCCTAGACAATGAAATATTAATTTCATTTGATTTTTTTTGTATTTATTATTTTTTAATTTTTTTTAAAGATAAGAGGGTTTACATCGGAAAGTAAGACAATAATGTTAAACTTCCGGATCACACCCTGAAATAATTCGAATGCGGAAAGGATAGCAAGACCGGCTACTGAGACTCCCGTCTGATAGGGAACTTTCAGGTTTAGCGACCGTTTTTTGGATTTTATTCTGTCTCGGCAATGGATGCAATGGTCTTCAGTGCCGGATCAAATTCCTCATTTTCACAAATTATTCCGACTACTGGCCCAGTGTTGTGAGCATGCAATCACATCACGAGCCTCCTCGTGCTAAATAACTATTGCCTTGATCTCGATGAGGTCTTCTACTGCTCTTTTGAGAGTCCAAAAATCTTCTCTTTTCAGTTCTGTTAAATGCAGATTTTGATGACATAATATGCCTGCGGACTTCAGGCCCAAATCCTAAAACGTTGTCAGACTTTGAAATATTGAATCAAAAATCAGAATGCAATGAAGATAATTTTAAGGAAATAAAATAAAGAATCAAATATGTTAAAATGTCCATACATTATAACGAGAGTACAGCCAAAAAAGAGTGTTGTACTTGGGAAACATCGAAAGAAATATCCCTCAAACATCTATCAACGCAGGTACAGTCAAAAGGTACTATATTTGATCATCTATATGGCATTAATGTTCTCCGATTGGGATGAAGAAGGTTTTATTCTCGCTACCCAAACACCATTGATCCTTTTGCCAACCCTTTGAGCCGGTTACTTTCCTTTGATTACCCTCTTTGGAACCTGAATGTGTTATTAAAAAAACGACAAAAAGAAAATGAAATGAAAAATGAAAAAAAAGGGGAAAAGGAAGGAAAAAGAAAGAGAATAGAAAACAAAATAGAAGAAAAAGAAAAAACAAAAAAAATCAAAAACAAAGTTTATTGAACTACGTTTGACTTGATTCCGAAAGGATACGTAGGCAGCCTCTCTCTTGGGTTCAGTCACACCAAAACAAAAATCCACATTCCCTCAAAAGTTAAAACTGGGGCAGATGTTACAATGGTTCGTCGATGGTTTCGCCTGAAAGGTTCCAAAGTTGTTATTCAATCCAAATCTTTTTTACCCAAATCCTTTTCAATTCCTTCCGATTAATCAATGAGAATGTTCAAGAATTAGAGAATACAGTTACTTGGATCTGATACAACAAAATGAGAGAAGTAAAATGAGAGAGTCTTATTGGTGAAAACCCTCACGGGCACTGCAAGGCGATGGTGAGTAAAGAAACCAAAATGAGAGTCTTGTTAGTGAAAACTTGCAAAGAGCACTATAAGGCAATGGCGAGAAGAGAAATGAGAGAGGTTAGTTGGTAAAAACCCGCAAAGGGCGCCACTGATCGAAAAGAGGATCCTCACACCCATTGGCATTGACACAGTCCTAGGCAAGGTTTCTCTATTTCAAGGCAAAAGTTGTGATGAATTTCTGAGAGTTGTACAGTGGACACATATCGGGCATCCAGTCCAAAAGGCATATCATGTTCATTGAAGTCCGTATATATTCCAGATAAGTCCTTATTTCCTTCCCCCTAAAGGGATATCTCTTGTCTAAATTCATTGTCCATTCCATTGTTTGTTATTTTTTGAATCCCTTTCGGTCTAACTTTCTTGAAATTAATATTTTTTAAAAATCGACCACCACTTTTAAAACTCACAATATTTCTTTGTTTGCAGCAGGAACAAAGCAGTGCAGAATGGCGATTCCTAAAGGACGAATGTCACCAAAGGTGAGTTTCGCAAAATCTCTATTTTCTTTTATTTTCAGCATGCATCACTATTACAGATTATTTTCGTAGCTTAACCCAGGTAGAACCTATTCGCCTTGGGGGATCCAACTCATATTTTCGGGTAGAAGTACTCTTCTCCCAGGCTTATTTTTCGTAGATTAACCCAGATAGAACCTTTTCGCCTAGGAGGATCCAACTCATAGTTTCGGGTAGAAGTACTATTCGCCCAGGCTGATTTTCGTAGCTTAACCTAGGTAGAACCTTTCGCCTAGGGAGATCCAGCTCATATTTCCGGGTAAAAGTACTCTTCACCCAGGATATTTTTTGTAGCTTAACCCAGGTAGAACCTTTTCTCCTAGAGGGATCCAGCTCATAGTTTCCGGGTAGAAGTACTCTTCGCCCAGGTTGTTTTTCGTAGCTTAACCCAGGTAGAACCTTTTCGCCTAGGGGGGATCCAGCTCATAGTTCCGGGGAGAAGTACTCTTCGCCCAAGTTGTTTTTCGTAGCTTAACCCAGGTAGAACTTTTTTGCCTAGGGGGATCCAGCTCATAGTTTTCGAGTAGAAGTACTATTCGCTCATGCTGTTTTTCATAGCTTAACCCAGGTAGAACCTTTTCGCCTAGGGAAATCAAGCTCATAGTTCCGGGTAGAAGTACTCTTCGCTCAGGTTGTTTTTCGTAGCTTAACCCTGGTAGAACCATTTCGCCTAGGGAGATCCAGCTCATAGTTTCTGGATAGAAGTACTATTCACTCATGATGTTTTACATAGCTTAATCCAGGTAGAACCTTTTCTCTTAGGGGGATCCAGCTCATAGTTCCGGGTAGAAGTACTCTTCGCTCAGGTTGTTTTACGTAGCTTAACTCAGGTAGAACCTTTTCGCCTAGGGGGATCCATCTCATAGTTCCGGGTAGAAGTACTCTTCGCTCAGGTTATTTTATGTAGCTTAACCCAGGTAGAAACTTTTTGCCTAGGGGGATCCAGCTCATATTCCTGGTAGAAGTACTCTTCGCCCAGGCTTACTTTTCGCAGTTTAACCCAGGTAGAACCTTTTCGCTCAGGGGATTCATTTTCATTTCAGTAATACATGGCACCAACCCCTGGTTACATTTCTTTTCCATAATACAGGGTGTCATCCCTAGATTACATATCCTTTCAGTAATACAAGACGTCATCCCATGACTATATTCTTTTCAGTAATAAATGATACCAACCCCTGATTACATTATTTTTTCGTAATATAGGGTACCAACCCCTCGTTACATTTCCTTACCAGTATCAGGGTACACCAATCCCTAGTCTTTTTTCCAATATAGGGTCTCCACTCCCTAGTTTCTTTTATTTTAGACATAGGGTCTCCATTCCCTAATCTCTGTTTCTTTTCAGGGTACACCATTATCGATCTTTTATTGCTTTCAACAAATAAGTAGTTTAGAATTTTGTTACAATAACTCACGAAATTTTCCTAGTGCAAACTAGGGCAAAAATATTCCGTTTGTTTGTTTTGGTGTATGAGTAGGTTTTACCTCGAGGCACAGGGTTCGAGATGACCAAAAGAATAAGTTTCAATTCAGAATAAAAGAAAAGAAAAAATAGGTGAATCCAAAATACAAAAACAGTTGAAAAGTTGGGGAATGCTCAAGACATGACTGAAGCCACGAGCATTGGAGTCCTGTTTTGATTAGGAGAAGCTATAGAACAATGAACTATCACCTACAGCTGGCAAGCATCAAGGTTTAGATCAGAGTCTTCATGAAAAATCAGTCAAGACTCAAGATCAAGTTTCATAAGACTCATAGATAGGAATCTTGTAACTCATAGATGATAGACTTGTTAAGTTTATTTTTTATAATAGCCGGACCGCAGACCAAAGCCTCGACGGAACCTCACTCGACTCCTCAACTCATCATTCCACCATTCTCCTTGAACTACACGTGACCTGATTCCCCTATAACCTGGGATGTGTAGGCTGTCCAAAATCAGGACTCGATTGCACTCTATCTTTTATTTCTTTTCCTTTTAAATAACGGTTTAGTCAAAAATTAGTCACATGGCTCACCTAGTCTTTGCCTGACAACTCTTCATGTTTCCAAGCAAAGAGGGGCAGATGTGAGCACCTAATTTTTTATTATATTTAAATTTTTACCACCTTCTACAATGTAAATATTTTTAGAAATTTAATATATACTGTTTTAGCTTTGTTATATTTTTTTTATATAGGGTAAGAATTAAAAATAATTTAAAAGGTCAAATTATTACTATTGGTATTATTTTTATTTTTTATCTTTATTTTAAAATAAAATAAATTTAAAAACAAAACGAAAAAATTAAATATGTTTTTAATTTTCGTATGGGAATAAAATAATAGAAAAATTAAAGTATTGAATAAAAAAGTAAAAGTAAAAGAAGTTGGAAATTGTTTAATAAAAAAGTAAAAGAAAGTAAAAAATTAAAAAAATAAAAGTAAAAGAATGTGAAAATTTTAAAAAGAAAAAGAAAAAGAAAGTTGGAATTAAAAATGAAAAGTAGAAGAAAGTGGAAATAAAAAAAAAAGAAAGTAAAATAAGTGGAAATTAAAAAAAAAAGAGTAAAATAAGTGGAAATTAAAAAAAAGTAAAATAAGTGAAAAATAAAAATAAAAAAAAGTAAAAAAGTTGGAAAATTAAAAAATAAAAGTAAAGGAAAGTGGAGAACGTTTTTTTTAAAAAAAAAGAAAAATGGGAAGTGGGAATTGTTTTTAATTATAAAATAATAAAATAAAAATCTGAAAACATTCTGATTTGTTTTCTATAAATAAAAGAGAAATGTGAGGAGAAAGAGAGGAAAAAAGAGAGGAGGGAATTGAGAGTTTTTTTTTCTTCCTTTTTCTACGTTAAGGGAATTTCTACTCATGTCATTCTTTCTTCCTCTTTCTTTCGAAAAATCCAGCAAAAATGGAGCAGCAAAACCAACTACGAAATAGCTCGAAAAGAACTTCAAAATCAATTCCGAAACCATCGTTAAAGTGAGGTGATTTTCGAGTTCGCTGGTTCGAGGTTCCGGCGATATCGCCTTTAGAAGCCTTCGATCTTGGTTCAGATCTCTAGAAGAAGTATTAAGTCGAATCTGTTCATTGTACTTGGAGTTGAGAGCTCCCATTTTAAATGAAAATTGCGGCTGATTGAGGTCAAGTCTTGCCTCTTTCGATTTATATTTTTTGGTCGATCTTTTCATTATGTTTGTTCATGAATCTCTATTTATGTGTTTGCTTGTGGTATTTGTTGAAGAATTCTCATTGGTTCATATCCTGATTTGCCATGAGTTTTGATTGTTTTGCTGATTAAATTTTAGAGTTTATATTTGGTTAATTAGTTAATAAATTAGGCCATGTGATTTGTTTGTAGATGTGTCTTGGGCCGTGAAGATTTGGCAATTAGTTGGGATTGGTTGACATATGATAGTTTAGTTTTGGACCATAATGAAAGAGAAGAATTTGGGCCTCAAAAAGCTTAATTTCATCCGACCCAGTATAACAATTCTAGCCTTTTTCCTCTAAATAATTGAATAAGTTAGCCCGCCTTTTCATAACTAATTTATTATATTTTTCATCAATAATTTCATAATTCTTGGACTTTCCCAATAATCTAAAATCTTAGGAAAATAATCAACTCATGAAACATTCGTAGAATGCTTAGGCAGGTTTTTAATTTACTATTGTGATTGTGTACATGTTCGCGTGAAATAATTATGATTCACAAAATAAATCAAGGTATGCGTTCACGCGACTTTGACCAAACAATCCTTAAGTATAATAAAGCTTGATTAATCGTATACACATATGCGTGACATGATTTTAGCGCCTCAAATTAAATGGATTCATGCACACGTGATCTGTTTCAAAGATAAATTCATAACGCCATAATTTTAAAGCGGTAAAAGAGAAAACGCACATAGGTTCTTAAACACGTAATTAACAATTAAGCCATGTATGATTGAAGCGACCGTGTTAAAACCACGGAATCCGAGAATGCCTAACACTTTCTCCCGAGTTAACAAAATTTCTTACCTGGTCTTCTGTGTTCGCAGACCATAAATAAGAGTCAATTTCCTCGATTTGGGATTTTAAAATAAATCGGTGACTTGGGTCACCATAACAAATATTCCAAGTGGCGACTCTAATCAAATAAATAATCTCATTTCGAATAATGTTACTTAAATTGGAAAAACTCCCTATCCTTCGGGAAAAAGGAGGTGTGACAACGAAAACCAAATATGATATGAAAATCAGGGCAAACACCCGTCAAATTCATTACATTTATTAAGATAGCTCTTGAGATGTTAAGTTGCCAGCTAACACATGCTTATTGGTGGAGGCATTTATAGCTTGACAAAAGCTTACAGAACCAAACCAAATTAAAATTCATAGGATAGTGACTTGAATTCTTTTCACTAAACTTGTTACTTTTTTTATGGACTGTGGAGTCTGATCATTACCAAACTGATGGGAAGCCTTTCTATATAGTTATCTTAAAATTTAAAACTCTCTGCTTCTTAAAAAAGAGGAAAGTTGAAAAACAAATTGAAGCTAATGAGACCCAATTTCCTACCCCAAAAAATGAAAAGAAACGCGAGCAAATTAACGACTATTGGTGTAAGCGAAAGAGCACTAGGTTGAAAAAATAAAAAATATCTAATCATCTTATTATTCTATAAGAGTATAACACTATAACATAGATTAATTAAACGAAACTAAAACAACACATAGATGATAGATAATTCGTTCATTTGTTACGATTACAAAAAATATAAAGAATAATAAAATAAAGTATCTTATAAAACTTAAAGAGTTTTTAAGCTCAAAAATCATGAGTCGGAAGATCTAAAAATACTTTTGACGTTTATCAAATATAAATAACTCAAAAATCGTTTAAAAGCTGATCTGATGTACATCATCCTAATTTATATGTCATATTTTTCTTTTAGTCTGTTCCAAGATAATGTAATTTTTTATATTTAGAAATAATTTTATTTTAAAATTTATTTTACCCTTAATAAGATAATGAGTCTAAGATAATGCATAGTCACACAAATGTTTAAAACTTGTTTTAGACTATAAAATTCAAAAGTCTTTTTTCCCTCTTAAATTCTGCATCTAACCAAATAGTACCACATAAATCAAGACAGAACAAGTAACAAAATCGAGTTAATTACTTAAATGGTCACTCAACTATCCCAAATTATCTATTAAAGTCACTTTTCTTTCGTTTGTAACAACAAAGTCACTTAACTATGCCTATAGCACTCAGAAGGTCACTCAACTAGATTTTTCAAATTTTGGATTGCCAAATACCTATTTTACCCTCTAAATTATAAACATTTATCTTCTTTTTATTTTTATTTTTAACTTTTTAATATTATACTTTTTTCTTTTTAATTTATATTATGGACTTACCTATAGAATAAATATATTTTATTTATAAAATAAAAAATAAAAAAGGTTTGATTTGACATGTTTCGACGCGAGTTATAGAATTGAAAATTTCATAAACTCATTAGTCTCAATCGAGGTGCGATTCATAGTATTGACGTTATTTGACGTGATTTGAGACCTCGAGTAGGTCCATGTTATGTTACAGGACTGCTTGATATATTTAGACGGGGTTCCGAGTGGCTCGGGTGAGTTTCGGGGTGGTTTCAGACCATTTCTAGGCCATTTTTAGGTACTGGTTTTTGGCTAGAGTAGTGTTCAGTGTGATCGCGTGGAATTGGCCACGGTCGCGATGAGTAAAATGGGAAAAATTGGCCAGTGAATCGCGATCGCGTAGAGAAAAATTCTGCTGTCACTCACCCAAATTTAGAAGCTTATATCTTGCAATCTATAAGGAATTTGGAGATGATCCAAAAATAAAAGTTGTAGCCCTTGATGTCTAGTTTCAGAAAATCAAACCACTTGTCATTTGAAGTTTTATAGAAAAGGTTATGACCAATATACTACATGCTGTCTAAGAAAACTTTTGGAAGAGTAATAGAAGTTTGTACATCGCGATCGCGGGGAAATGGCCGCGATCGCATAAAGTAAAAATGTTCTGGAAATTTTTGTGTTTATCGATTGTGAAGAATTTTTCGCGATCACGAATGGTAAATACCTGGGCAGCAGAACTTAAGTTATGAAAATGAGACTTCCATTTTTGACGATTTGGATGTCGGGGGGAGGCGATTTTCAAGAGATTTTCAAGGAAAACATCGGAGTAAGAGTTCCTAACTTAATTTTGGTTAAGCTACACAAATCTATTATTATTTTTATCAATAAATTAGTGTTTTGGGTTGAAAATGGTAGAAAATTTCATAGATTTTAATTGAAGATTTGAAGATCGAGTTGTGGTCGAATTTGAGTAATTTTGGTATGGTTGGACATGTCTATATAATTTTTGTTAGAAAAAATAAATGTAGTTGAACTCAGAGAAACCGCGCTAAATACACCTATTTTTACTAGATCTTCTAACATACTCAAATATGTATACAATATGATTTTTATGTGGATAGTAAAGTGGTTCCTTTTTTTTGGCTTTTTGTTGGGAAACAACTGCATACCTTAGTTTTTCTTCAGTTCTTTGTGCATTTTACTGTGGTCTTTGGGGACTCAAGAGACACAAATAGGTTAAAAGAATAATTGGGCACCATTTTATATATAGCGCGGTTATTCATCGCGCTATACTTTAACGGCAGTTTTGTCCGTTAAGATATAGCGTGGTGAATAATCGCGCTTTATTTGAACTATAAAGGTATAGCATGCATATATAAGGCGCTATAGTATAGCACCTTATATATGCGCGCTATACCTACATAAAAAACTGTGCCTTCGCCTTCCCCGACCAGACGCGAACCAGCAGCCCCCCCGCCCCCTACCTAAACGCCAAAAAACTCCATTGGATCACACCAGTTCCACAAATAGTGTAGATTCTCGGTATTGTAGCAAGTTAACATCGGATCTAAGGCGTTATCGCGTAGTGGATTGCTCGTTTTGGCCCCCAAATCATCAAATCTTCACCTTTCAAAAAATATTAAAATCGAGGTATTCCAACTTATTTTTTGTTAAAACTATGTATTAAAAATAGCTATTAGTTATTTTTTACTGTGATATATGTTCTTTCATGATTATTTTGCAATTTAATTTATTAGTTATTTTTTATCCGGATTAGATTATTATTGTGCTAAAAAATTATTAAAATAGAGAAATTGTTATTTTATGAATAATTAATGTTGTTAGTTGTTATAAAAAATGTTTATTAGTTATTTTTTGATGCGGTATATGTATTGTCGTGATTGTTTTGTGATTAAATTAATTATTATTTTTTATCCGAATTAGATTATTTATGTGCTAAAAGATTAGTAAAATAGATAAATTATTATTTTATGAATAATTAATGTTATTTAGTTCCCTTTAGCGTTATGTTGTGCCCGTAATTTTAATGTATTGCCCGTAATTGTAATGTAGTGCCCTTTAGCGTAGTACAATGTAGTGCCCTTTAGCGTAGTACAATGTAGTACTCTTTAGCGTAGTATCTTTGTAATTATTGATGATCGTTCAAACACAAAGTCTCTCGAATACTAGTCAACAAATGTAAGAAAATAACATAAAAATAACAATATTTGTCAAACTAATTGTTTGTATATGAATACTTATTAATTAAATCATGTATTCACATAAAAATTAATTATTTAATTCTATTATACAAAAAAATAGGTGAATAAGAAAGAAATATATAAAATAATAAACTAACATATAAAATAATAAACTAACATATAAAATAATAAACTAACATATAAAATTATAATATAGAAAATGTATTAACCTAAATAACAATATAGTAAAAATATCGATTAAATATTAATATAAAAGATATTGCGACATATTTAAAGATGTTAAGCAATTAAAAAGAAAAATACTTTAATTAATATTGTTAAATTTACAAACATCGTCATGGAGGTTCCCCCTGTGCATCTCGGACTTGCATTTCTAGAGCTACTGTTGCTACAGGCCAACCATAGGTCTTCATACATATGGGATGGGCAGTGTTTGTCCCCAGACATTCTGCCCGGAGGTATAGACGATATGTGGGAGTTCATTAGGGCCTACCCACTCGATCCCCGTATAGATAGACGCCTTCAGGATACGGTTTTCTACAGGATCATAGAGATCAGCTGGTTGCAGTTAGACTCGGCATTGATCATGGCTATGTTAGAGTGGTGGCGACTGGAGACGCACACGTTTCATCTACCCATCGGTGAGGCTACCATCACACTTGATGACGTGGAGGTTCTTTTCGGGTTGCCGGTAGATGGATTAATTGTAGTATACCCGCATGGTCTTAGAGACTACAGGGGATTGCATTACCTGCATATGTTGTAGCGGCTCACCGGATTCGAGCCAGCGGAGGAGACTACATTGAGTGAGGACAATCATTTGCAGCTGATGCCCGTCCGGCAGCATCTGGAGGAGATGGATGCAGAGATTATGGATGATTCATCGCCGGAGGTTATCGACCGACATACGAGATTGGTGCTGCTACTGATGTTTGGTGGTGTACTATTCCCGAACACTTCAGGAAACGTAGTCAGCTTGAGATTTCTACATCATCTTGAGCGGCTAGATGATTTACCTGGTTACAGTTGGGGTGCAACTGTTCTAGGTTACATGTATAGGCAGATGTGCCGGGCTAGCATGGGCACCCAGATAGATGCTGCCAGATTTTTACCGCTGCTGCAGGTCAAAACATAGTCAATTCTTTTCATGATTATAACATACATAGTAAAATAAATACCTTAAGTTTTACGTCCACAATCTATATTAGGTTTGGCCCTGGGAGCGGTTCCTGCAGTTCCAGCCACCTCAATCACCCATCGCTCTGGATACACCACCTCCAACATTTCTCCATTTAGCTTAGAGGTGGGTTGATAGGCGAGGCTACGAACGCGAGTTCGAGGCTCGACATCATCTCCCATATTACAAGGTTTTGTTGGATTTGCTTGAAGGTCTGCAGGTACATGTATTCTTAAGTTTACGTGGCCTGGCTTTATATGTGTTGTGTTTACTCACGATTCCTGTGTTTAATTAATAGTTCTTATAGAGGCCATATAGCGACGTGCTCATAGATGCTTTGCTCGATTATTGCTCCCGCGACCGAGCTATATGGAGATCTTCCGTCCCACTGATATGTCTCGATATTGTCGAGCATCATGCCACCGAGCGAGTCCTTCGCTAGTTTGGTCGACCGCAGCTTGTACCTATTCCGCCTGCTTGGCTTAGGACACATTACCAGGGGGATGATCGTTCCAGGGCTGACCAGACATACTTGGACTAGCTAGAGGCCCAGATTGAGATTTGGGACCAGCGGTATGACCTGATTCTGCCACCCCCTCCACCTGAGCGTACGGATGGCGATCATGAGTATATGGGTTGTTATCGCAGCATTCCTATTCATCGCGCTGGTGGTCGGTATATTCCATACACCGGGAGGCATGAGGCACTGGTATGTTATTTGTTATACTTACTTATAACGTTAAATTATCCTTCCTTAATTAATATTTGACATGTTATGCAGGCTATGGGCTTACATTAGTTCTACCAGTTGGGACTGCAGATGCAGCAGCATACCGGCGAGGGAGCGGCAGCTTTGCACGAGTATGGCCGGCAGGTTACAGATTTGGCTGCCCATACATTGAGGCGTGCCTGAGATGATGAGCGATTAGGATACGAGGATGCTTATGTGCTTCCAGAGTAGTACCATCATGGGCCACCAGTGGAGCCTGAACGTGGTAGACGTGGCAGGCATGGCTAGAGAAGAAGGGCTGTCCCACGAGGTCGTGGTGGTCAGCGAGGACGGGGTCCCCAGCAAGGGGGCGTTGAGGCATCCGTGGAGGATATTAGAGATGATCAGTCGGGTGACCACCTTGAGCCACATGATGCTCCTCATGATATACCATCATTTAGCCTTCAGCTGTTGCCAGGGACTTCGCAATTGACCCCGTCAGCTCCATTGTTGATCGCGGGCACGTCCATTACGCGACAAGAGTGGGATCAGTATTTTCTTGATCCCCCAGAGCCATTGAAGGTAGCTGAGGATCGTCGGACATGAGACGTGCATAGTAGGCGACGACTGAATTATGGATCATTATCGGGAGATGCTGAGGATCTAGCGCATACTTCATCTACTCCGATGCACCTCGATGTTCCGATAGAGCGTTGTGGTGCTACTCAGGCACAAGTTTGTTTTTATTACTATTATTTCTATTTGTTTTTGTCTCATTGATTAGTCAGTAATATCTAAAGCGTTTTTATTTTTTTTTTAAAGGCATCGGCATCGCCCGTCACGGAGGCCGCATTGTGCGATATTGAGATGCCAGTGACAGATAATCTAATTCAGAAGCCCACTGAGACCATGGTATGACCATTAAAAAAAATTCCTAATACGTATGTTAGTAATTATTATTTCGTACAGTAAAATATCTTATAATTTTATAGGTTACTGCCGGCCCGACGGCCGCTTCTACCGAGTCTGCCAGCCTTACCGACGATCATGCTGCAGTGCATCCTCCAATAAAGAGGAGACGTGATGTGGATGATCCTGATAGCATAGCAGGGCGAGATAGGATGCGCCTCACGCCAGCCAATGCTTTAAAGCATACAGGTTGTGGGACACATTGACATTTATTATTATTTATATATATGACATTAAATATATAATAGCAACATTATTTATGTTTTACATAATTTGCGTATGTGTTTTTATTTCTCGAGATATTTAGTAGTTTAATAGTACAACACAAAAAAAATGACAGATTAACATACAATTTAAATTTGTTACCAATTAAAGATAATACATGACACATATAATATAAAAATAAAATACTACACTCAACGTATCAATGTGTTTGTTTAGTCACCATCGCTCATTATTCTGTGCTTCAACCAATTAAATTTCTCCTCCAACCTATTTTTTTCTTCTTTTGCCTCTTTTAGTTTTTCCTGCAATGCCGCAAGTTGTTCTTGTAGCTTTACAATCTGGAGTTCGTATTCACCGGTCAGATTCCAAATGTTTAGCAAACATGATTTGTAGTATTCCTGATTAATGGGTTCATCATACCATTCATCAAAACCACATTTCTTTTCGTCCTACCAATGAGAGAATAACACAAGACTATTAATTAACATGTTATATAAAAAGTATTAACAAATATTTCTTCCAAGAATAATAACTTACAACTTGTTTACACATCCAACGTGTACTCCCCAGATTGCAATTTGACCAACATCGCTTCAAAATCGCACGTTTGCCACATTAACACATTGGTACGTAATTGCGCCCAAATATGTAGTATTGCTCGAAAATGAAAAATTATTGGAAAGTTTTTGTTTTCATTTCGTTACAACGCAAATAATAACTAAAATGCTGAGGTTTTTATAGGAAGCTAAGAGTGATTTTAGGTTACATAACGCATATTGGTGCGGCGCTATGTTTCACTTGACAATGATTCTTTTGGGTACAAGTGGGTCCAGCTTTGTAAGTACGGCAGCTTTTTCAGGTCGACATGACAAAACACATAGCGCATATTGGTGAGGCGCTATGTTTCGCATGATAATGATTCTTTCGGCTACAAATGGGTCCAACTTTTTCAGTACGATAGCTTTTCAGGTCAGCAGCTTCTCCAGGCCGATAATATTTTCAGGTCGACATGACAAGACACATAGCGCATATTGGTGAGGCTCTATATTTCGCGTTCATAAGGTCGAAATCCACCTTAGTTCTTCTTAAGTTGAACCAAGAGATCAATACTCAAATACCATTTGAAGAACCAGAACAACTTTCAATTTAGAAATGCCACTAACATTTAATAAGTGGTTTATAAAGAGGTAAAAAAGTGAAGGTAGTTCAAAAGATCCAAATGGAACACGTCATAACACAATCAATCCCTACCTTGAAAAAAATATGCTAGGTTGCTATACTGATTTGGTTGATGACAAGTGGTATGGTGTTCTGTGTCCCTTGAAAAATAAGCCTATCAATATACACATAAATCTAAAAGTTGGAGGGCACATTATTGAGGGCGAAGCGCATTCTACAAAGCCTGAAGGTATGCGATTTTGGGGTGAAAAACTACAATGGGTTCCTCTTTACTCAAAACGGTGTGATTATAAAGTATTATGTAACTGGCATGGGCTTGTTGTATCACAAGCACTGTCTGCAACCTTCCAAACAAATACATACAAAGATGAACCTGAAGTGATTCGACATTTGATGAAGGAGATTGTAGAGATAGAAAAGGCATTTGCTGTTCATCATACTATCGATGATCTTAACTATTTGGAAGGAATGGAGGATCAGTACTGGGATTTATTAGAAAATAAAAAATTACATAGAGACAATGAGTATCCTGTTTTCCCAATAGTTGTCGAGTGGGAGAGACTACCTAAGTTTCTACTATAGACATTGGACGTAGGAGTCCCATATTGTTGTAGAAATCAAGCAATTGGTCATATTGATGTTAGCGGTGAAATAGAAGAAATGTGTGTCAACTGGGGCCTAGATTATGATACCCTTGGTCCCGAAGGGTGCGTACAAGATATTGACAAAGAATATGAAGACGGTGACAACGAAATAGTGCCAGACAACGACGATAATGGCGAATAAAATTTTATTTTATTCCTTGGCATGTATGTTAAACTGTTGTATTGAATCTTTAATTCTAAATAACAATCAGATTTAACCCCATTGGAAATATAATTTTATTTCATACATTTAGCAACCTGAACATTTACATAACTTTAGTACAACAAAATTACAGCAATAAAACACTACGTTTATCCTTGATAATTTGGCACATTGGATGAACTGCCACCTGGTGCTGAATTACCACCGCTTCCCAAATGAGCTGAAGGACATTTACGGTGGCCGTGTCCTGTTTTGGAACATATATCACATTTACGTGCATAAACGGTATCACCAACATCCATTTGGTTCCGTATACACGTTCTTTTTTGCACTCGTTGTTGACGCACATAATCCTTGTTACACACTATTTTAAATGATTTCGGCGGCCAATAATGCTCAACACCCACTTCCTGCAACTGTCCACTATAGGTATTTAAGTATACAACAACACTATATTTATCAACGTACCTCGTTGCCGCGAAACCTGTATATTGAAAGCACTTCATGGCATGTGAGCATGGCAAGTGATAGATTGACCATTTTCCATAGGAGCATAATCTTCTGGCTTTATTATTCCCACAGTTGTGATATAGACCAATGCGAACTTCAAAAATATTTCGCTCGCTGCAATACTACAAAAATGAATGCCATTGTGCTCGCTTCCTATATTTCTCAAATCATTTCATTGGTTGTGGCATAAATTCAACACCCCTTTACATCAATGACGATGCACCTCTAGATCTTTCAACAAACCTCTCTGTCATTTGCTTGAATGATATCCGCACCATGGAAGTTACTGGCAATCCACGTGCAGACTTCAATAATCCATTGAAAGACTCTGACACATTTGTAGTCAGAATAACCCATCTTCTACCACCATCCGCATGCCAAGTCTACTTGTCAAGCTCATGTCGCATCAACAAACGATAGGCTTCTGGGTCTTCCTGCCTGATCAATTCCATTCGCCTCCTAAATTTACACTCTTGGTAATCTGTTGCAGCCATCCACATTAAATCATGCAAGTCCTTGTTAGGATAATCCATCTGGAAGTTACCCTTCAAGTGCCTAACACAGTAATGGTGGTAGGCATACAGTTCAAGCCATGCACGCAAATTCTTTACAAAACTTAAAATATCGCCATGCCGATTAGATATTCGACATACTTCCATTAGCATCTACTGCAACGGCGATCAACAACTTGATATCGTACTTTTCATAGACATGAGTGTCATTTATGGATATTACTGGCCGACAATGAACAAAACCATCAATGGCTGGTTTAAATGCCCAGAACACATATCCGAATATGTGTTTCGATATTCCCGGACTCCGCTCAAGCTTCCATTCAACAACAGTCCCAGGGTTAAAGTGTTTCAATGCGGCCATCTACCTGGGTAGAGATGTAAAGGACTTATTCCAGTTACCATAAACAATTTCAAACGCACGTTTGCGCCCGCAAAATGCCCTTCTTTTGGTAATGGTACACCCATATACCTGGGGGACAAATGTTATACACTTTTTGATCTTATACCTTATGGACGCTTCAATGTGTGGAATCAACACAAGAGAAATCAAGTCAACATTCAAGTTAAAATGATTCCCACTGAATGTGTCCATTTCACAATTGTAGATGCCAATGTATTTACCCATAATCCATATATTTGTTTTCAACTTTCTTGCACGCAGCATCCAATTACAACCTTGAAACCATCTACGACAAATAACCTTGTATACATCCGGAGATGACTCATGAACTACAATCTCATGACACTGTT
Organism: Nicotiana tomentosiformis; assembly: GCF_000390325.3. Lineage (NCBI taxonomy): Eukaryota > Viridiplantae > Streptophyta > Magnoliopsida > Solanales > Solanaceae > Nicotiana > Nicotiana tomentosiformis. Next base: position 21,845,666 of record NC_090819.1, read on the forward strand.
TTATGTTGTACATTCGCACCTCCCTTCTAAAGTGCGCTTTATCAGCAAAAACCATGCCTTTTGACAGCACCGTTGCTCTAGATTCATTCCACATTGCTGTCCGAACTTCGTCAAGATCCCTTGTGAGGGCATCTACATCCGGCATACTTAGCAACTGATCAAGGTAGGGAATCTCCCTTGAATGAAACAACACATGGGACTCATACACTCTTGGTCTAATGGGAGGTGGAGCATGATCCCTCATCAAATCAGGTTTATCATTCTCGTCCTCATCATCATCACCCTCATCAGAGAAGGGTGTGTCATCTCCACACTCAACTGCATTGTTGTCATAATCACTATTATCTTTTTGACTCTACGCATCTGCGAGATCCCGATTAAATATGTCGTCTTCGGGCAATTGTGTAAGGACAGGACCTTCAAGTTGCTCATTTTCACTGCACAACCAATAAAATAATGACTTTCTCAAATTCATCCAAACATTACATATAAACTTTATCACTTCACTTATAAATTATAATGTGTTGATATTTCATGATGCACACTATCATGTTGGTGCTCCTGGATGGACCACCATGATCCAACACACCAAAACTAGCCATATTCCAACTGTCTCTTGGTTCATAACTTGTAAAATTCATATCTGGCCGGTAACCCCTATGGAATATATGATTGTTAATAAAAATTCAATACATAAAAATAAATATCGTAACACAAAGAAAAATTGAAGTTTATCACTCGGCTTGTGGATTATGTAAACTTGGGGAGAAATTATGTCCTCGGTCCTCATTCGCCCATGGAGATAAGTTTAGATCAAGCCAAACTCTTTCACCCGGAACCTATTCGGCTAAAACTGCTCCAAAATAACCACCCGACGATTGAGGGATATCCCTACTTTGCAGAACCTCATTTTTGCGGACGTCTTCCGCCTTGACGTACATTTTTAATATTTTTATCACAAGAAGTTCTCGGCGTTCATCCGGAGTCCTCAAAAAATATGTCAGAGTTTCATCGTATTCGATATTAAACTCAGCATAACAAGCAACCCCTTGCGGAGTAACAGAATACAAATATCTTCCAGTTACTTTAATATTCACCAAACGTTTGCTCACACTCATTTTTTTTTTATATAACAGCGATACCAATCTGTCGTACTACATTATAAGTGACAACTTAACATGACACTGTGGAGAATAACTATAATATATTGAGTTATTCTCCGCCACAACCCACCCCCAATATAATGAAACCCTAATTTTTTGCTATTCGAATATTATGACAAAATGCAAAATAACTTAACGAACAAATATTTCGAAAGACTTGAAGGATGCTCGATGGATTTTTACCAAATTCAGAACCTCCTTAAATAGGAAAATAATCAGTCTGGGGGTATAATTAGTGGATGTATAGCGCATGCATAATATGCGATATACCCATATGAATTATTGGTGGGTCAGTTAAGTGCATGTGAATTATTGATGGGGCCATATTTTATATATAGTGCGGTTATTCACCGCGCTATACCTTAACAGACAAAACTGTCGTTAAGGTATAACGCGATGAATAACCGCACTATATATAAATGGTGCCCAATTTATTTTTAATCTTATTTGTGTCTCTTAAGTCTAAATGAACCATACTTTGGTTCGGACTCCAACTTTTGTGCCTAGCTTATTTTACCGTACAAAGCTATTTAGCTTCCGTTTGGTTTAGTTGAATGAGAGTAACTTTCAAATACCTAGTGTTGAAAAAATCTTTGAAGTGTTGGAATCAATTTTATTAAAAAATAGAGAAAAGGCGCCGACGTCCATAGTTTTCAATTAAAGTTTTGAACAAGATAGAGCTGATAATAGCAAGAATTTTATGTCTAAATGGCTTCAGACACAAATTGATCTTATCTATTAATTCATTCAAAGTATATATATATATATATATATACACACACACACTTAAGTAATACTTTGACACAAATTGCACTATATATATATATATATATATATATATATACTTATATAATACTTTGACTTAAGTTTGCAAGTAAAAAATATACTTAAATAGTGCAAAATATTCATATAGAAATTACAAGAATTCAAGATTAATATTTGTTGCTATTAAAATAGTAGGTAGTAACATTTTACAAATATCATTGATCATGTGTTAGAATCGAAATAATCAGGTGTTATGTGGAAGCTAATAAAGCAAACCTTGAACGGCGATAAAACAAACAATAAAAGAGAAATATATCAAAAGTGGCACAAACATTTAACGTGGTTCGGTCAATTGACCTACGTCCACAGGTGGACATGAGCAATCTACTATATCAAAGAGAGTACAAAATATCGAGAGAATAACCTCACAAAGAGACAAGTACAAGTGACATACTAACACTTGTCCCGAAAAGTTTTCTGTCTAAACAAGACTCTCAAACCCCTTGTGGCTACATTATGGATGTTGATGGCACTACAAGAAATATGTGATACGGTCACATTTAATTAGTGACACTTATAATAAATGTCAGAAAAAATTAGTGACATTTGTTAGAAAATGTGATAAGAATACCGACATTTATTGAAACTTGTCAAAAAATATTTTGGCATTTGATTTAAATGTCATATTATTAGGAATATAACAATATTTAATTAGTAACATTTATAACAATGTCAAAAATATTTTTTTCCCCAACAAGAAAAATTTAACTTTAAACATTTTAATGGGCCTTTAAGCTTCTCTTCTTTTTACAGAAATACAAAAGAAAGTTAAAAATAATATTCAACCCTATTTCTCCAAAACTCTTCAAGCCGCAACCGTAAGAACTATGAAACTTCATTAGTTCGTCTCCATATATCTTTCACTCATTCTGATCACAATCCGCCGGTAAGATTATCCTTCAATATAAGTATTATAAATCTCAATCTTCTCTATTTTGTTTCTTAACTGCTTTTGACTGTTTGTTGATAACCCTAGATTTGCCATCTATAGTCTTGAGATTTCTTTTGATTGAACCTTTTGATTCGTTTCAGACCTAGAAGCGCCGCCTGCTAGAACTAAAATTCAGCAATTACCTTTGTCAGAATCTCGATTTGCAATCGTGTTATGTACGTTTGGACTTTTATTTTCGAGTGAAATGAGATTTGTGATATTTTGGTTACTGATATTCTTGAACTTTTTTCCTTGTTGTTTGTTTTTGTTTTCTTTTTGAAGGTGAAATTCCTGCACAAGAGTCTAGTAACGTTGATATTACTCCATATGAGGTTAAAATGTTATATTGCTACTTACCCTTTTCCCTTAATCAGTGTGGTGATTATTATTATTTTTTTAATTTCAGATCTTGGATAAATCAGATTTTGAAGGTCGTGAGATCAAATAATGTGAAGGAATCCTGATTTGGTGAAAGTATGGAACACTTCATCAAGAAAAATACATGGATGCTGAAGCTTTAAATTATGTTGGTGTATTTGGAAATTATAAGAGAAAAGTTATGGTTATGTAGTCATATGTTACAAAAATGAAAAGTCCCATTTTTGAAACAACCAATTTGATATGGTGGGATTGTTTCTTATTTTTCTTTTCAATTATGCCCTAACTTATTACTCCATAGTTTTATTTTACCGTTTACCTTTTTTTTTTAAAAAAATTTAACTCCAAATCTCTCACTTATAACCTACTTTGTTTTCGTCCCTTTTTTCAGAACTTCTGCCGCTTCCAACTTCAACCTAAAATTGCTAATTTTGTTAGAATTTATATGAATTTAATTGTTTAATCTATTTTTAAGACATATTTGATGGTAAATTAGTAGAAAGGGATTTTCTTAAATTATTTTTATGTGTAATTATTTGATAAATTTAATATTTAAACAATTGAGGATATTTTAGTAAATTTATCAGTTACAGTACAGTACTATACAGTCAAACCAAACAACAAAATGTTATTTAACAACTGCAAACAATATAATCTATCCAAATATTGTATTTATAAAATGATACAATACAATACAATATAACGCAATACAATACATTATAAAATGATGGTAACAACCATCCAAAAACAAGCTGTTAAAGTAATTCATTGTTTTGTTTGAATCGAATGAGGTGTACGACTCTTGAAACTTTTGAAATGAATAAAAATGTTTGTAGTATTGTAAGATCAGCAATAGTTAATTCTTTATTTTCTACTTTCTTACTACATATTCTACATAATACTTAAAGGAACAAAAAGGGAATATTTTTCTTCTTAATCATAATATAAATAATGATTTTGATATTCAAATAATATGTCAAAAACAAACGTTTTATCTGACATTTCTATGTATATCGCAAACAAGATAGTTTAAGAGCTCAAATTGTTGACATTTGATAAGCAGCAAATAAATGTCACTAGATTTTTACCGATACTAATTTAAATGTCGTAAAATTAACGACATTGAAATTTCCGACATTTGATTTAAGTGTAAAATAAAAGTCGCTAAATAAATTTGCGACATTTAATTGACGTATGGCGACATTTATATAATGTCGTCACATGTTTCTTGTAGTATGGATGAGAAGGAAGGATTCTCAATTTATAGAAGTCTAAAAAAAATTTCTCTTAGAAAAAAGAATAGTCAAATATAAAAATTTATAATTTCTTTCTAAAAGAAGAAAATTCATTATAATAAATATTTTACCCTTTTCTTCTAAAGATACAAAAACCAAATATAATAAGAAAATGAGCCGTAAACAACCGTCAAATTCATTACATTTATTAAGTTAGCTCTTGAGATGTAAAAGTTTCCTGCTAACACATGCTTATTAGTGGAGGCATTTATAGCTTGACAAAAGCTTACAGAACCAGACCAAATTAAAATTCATAGGATAGTGACTTGAATTCTCTTCACTAAACTTGTTACTTTTTTTATGGACTATAGAGTCTCATCATTACCAAACTGATGGGAAGCCTTTCTGTATAGATATCTTAAAATCTAAGCTAGCGTTTGACCATAGATTTCCAAATTTGTTTTGAAAAATTTGATTTGGGTGAAGTTTGATTTGAAGATGGAAATGTATTTGGACATGATTTTTCAAAACATATTTTACTTTTATTTGAAAAAACATGAAACATGACTTATACCTACAAGTTCTAAAAATTATCACAAATACCCAATAGTACCAAACAAACAAACTTGCTATCTTGTATATACAGAACCTTCATCAATATCATTCATTATCATTATCACAAACCATAATCCTGAACATAAATAAGTTTAATGAGGGGCAAGTAAGCAGATATGGTTTAGTTGGTCGTAATAAATGTGGGCTCTTTTACAAACTATAAAAGTTTGGGGTAATATTTAAAAAAATTTAAAAATGACCGTGTCATGTTTTGGCCCAAAATCAGCAATTGAGGTGATTTTGGGATTTGAGATTTGAGATTTTGTCAAAATGTGAGCAAAATCTATGGCCAAACATGTGTTTGCCAAATAAATCCCAAATTTATTTTGGCAAAACTCATGGCCAAACGGGTCCTAAAACTCATAAAATTTAGATTTCGGCTCGGCTTCTTAAAAAAGAGGAAATTGGGTCTCATTTGCTTCAATTTTGTTTCAACTTTCCTCTTTTTTAAGAAGCCGAGCCGAAATCTAAATTTTATGAGTTTTAGGACCCGTTTGGCCATAAATTTTGCCAAAATAAATTTGGGATTTATTTGAAGCAAATGAGACCCAATTTCCTAACCCCTCCCCCTCCCTCCCCCCCCCCCCCCCAAAAAAAAAAAAAACAAAACACGAACAAATTAACGAGTTTTGGTGTAAGCGAAAGAGCATTAGGTTGAAAAAATAAAAGATATCTAATCATCTTATTATTCTATAAGAGTATAACACTATAACATAGATTAATTAAACGAAACTAAAACAACACATAGATGATAGATAATTCGTTCATTTGTTACGATTACAAAAAATATAAAGAATAATAAAATAAAGTATCTTATAAAACTTAAAGAGTTTTTAAGCTCAAAAATCATGAGTCGGAAGATCTAAAAATACTTTTGACGTTTGTCAAATATAAATAACTCAAAAATCGTTTAAAAGCTGATCTGATGTACATTATCCTAATTTATATGTCATATTTTTCTTTTAGTTTGTTCCAAGATAATGTAATTTTTTATATTTAGAAATAATTTTACTTTAAAATTTATTTTACCTTTAATAAGATAATGAGTCTAAGATAATGCATAATCACACAAATATTTAAAACTTGTTTTAGACTATAAAATTCAAAAGTCTTTTTTCCCTCTTAAATTCTGCATCTAACCAAATAGTACCACATAAATCAGGACAGAACAAGTAACAAAATCGAGTTCATTACTTAAATGGTCACTCAACTATCCCAAATTATCTACTAAAGTCACTTTTCTTTCGTTTGTAATAACAAAGACACTTAACTATGTCTATAGCACTCAGAAGGTCACTCAACTAGATTTTTCAAATTTTGGATTGCTAAATACCTATTTTGCCCTCTAAATTATAAACATTTATCTTCTTTTTATTTTTATTTTTAACTTTTTAATATTATACTTTTTTCTTTTTAATTTATATTATGGACTTACCTGTAGAATAAATATATTTTATTTATAAAATAAAAAATAAAAAAGGTTTTTGTAATGTCAGAATAATAATATAATTGAGCATAATTTTCAAGAATATATAATATATATTATAAAAATACTTTTATTTAAATAATTATTTTTATATTACGTGCATGGAATATATATTTTACAACCTTTATTTTATTTCATTCTCATATTTGTAAATAAACTTTTGAATTTTTTTTTATTAATATTAAAATTATTATTTTGAACACATTATTCTAATTAATTTTTTTTACTATGCTCAATATTTTATTATTCTAGCATTATATATGCTTAAATACTTTTTATTTTTTAATTAATAAATAAAATTTATTTATTCTATAGGCAAGTCCATAATATAAATTAAAAAGGAAAAAAATCATAATATTAAAAAGTTAAAATAAAAATAAAAAATAAGACAAATGTTTATAATTTAGAGGGTAAAATAGGTATATGGCAATCCAAAGTTTGGAAAATCTACTTGAGTGACCTTCTGAATGTTATAGGCATAGTTAAATGACTTTGTTGTTACAAACGATAGAAAAATGACTTTAATAGATAATTTGGGATAGCTAAGCGACCGTTTGAGTAATGGACTCTAACAAAATCTAAGTTTGGAAATCACTTGACATGATAAATGAACCTTAAGCTTGAATCCAACCTACATTATGGCTATGGTTGTCACTGAAGTTGCTTCAACAATTTGAGGTTTGGCACTGTTGATGATAGGTCCTAGTTTTGTCCGCACTTTTTTTTTAAGGAAACGGGGGAGATGATTACTAAGTAGGAAATTAAATCTTTACTTGATAAAATGAAAATTCAAGTAGCTAATCAACTCAATTAAATATACATGAAATGTCTTATACGGAGATTAGTTTTATGAGAATAAAACACAGATAAGATTAAAATAGCTTTGATTTCATCTTTTTATTTTTATTTACTTTAAAAAATAAATACAATTATAAACTTGGGTATTATGTACTGTGTATTTAATTTCAAATGCAATTACTATGCATCTACAACAACAGCAATTTACTTAGTGTAGTTCCACAAGTGGGGTTTGGAGATGATAGAGTGTATGTAGACCTTACCCCTACCTTGTGCAGATAGAGAGACTGTTTCCGACTCTCGGCTCAAGATAAGTGTAATCACAGCAGTTTGGAAAAGGATATAAAGTAGCGAAGAAGCCATGAAAAAAGAAGCAGTAACAACAACAAAATGATAAGAAAACTAAAGAAGAAAAATATTAGGTACTAATATAAATCTAAGTATAAAGAAACATGAGAATAATACCAATACTACTGGCACGACCCGAAATTTTCACCTTCGGGATCGTGATGGCGCCTAATATTTCACTTGTTAGGCAAGTCAACGTTAGAAAATCTTAACTCTTTTTTTTTAAACAAATCAATTTAAGCGAAAGTCAATTACTGAAATAAAGTGTAGAAGACCACAATAATCGAATCATCAAAATACATCTCCGAATCTGGTGTCACAAGTGCACAAGCTACTAGGATAATACAAATAATGGTCTGAATAAAATTCAAGATGTTTGAAAGATAATACACAGCTAAGATAAGATAGAAGGGGACTTCAGAACTGCGAACGCTGTACAGTTATACCTCAAGTCTCCTCTGAGTAGCTGAATCCGAGCAACTCTATGGTACGTCGTTGGGACCAACTCCAAAATCTACATAAAAAGTGCAGAGTGTAGTATGAGTACAACCGACCTCATGTACTCCGTAAGTGTCGAGCCCAACCACAACGAAGCAGTGACGAGGCTATGACAGGACACATACGTAAACAATCTGTACAAGTATATACAAATACGAAGCAACAATAAATACAATAAATAATACTTTATAAATTTGGGAGGGAACATGCGAAGGGGGGTGATATAATAATTTTAGCTGAAAAATTATCACTTAGCAGCCGATTAATTCCTCAACAGTAAACTGAGAAACTGATAATATGAAAATGGCACGGCACCACCCTTCGTGCTTTTACTCTTATTCCTCCCATAAAATGATAAATGAATAATAATAATTGGCACGGCATCACCCTTCGTGCTTTAACTCTCTTTTGGCACGGCATCTCCTTTCGTGCTTTTACACTCTCTGAAAATGGCACGGCATCACCCTTCGTGCTTTTACTCTCAAAATTGACACGGCAACGCCCTTCTAGCGTTTACACTCTTTCTTACCATGACAATGATAATATAAATAATAAAAATGGTATGCCATCACCCTTCGTGCTTTCAAACTTGTTCTCATCATATTCAAAAATAAATAAATCAATAAATATTTCATGAATAATGATCAAATAATCAATAATAAACTTAACAAGAATATTTTAATTAAATAAGTAATTATTCAAAATAAAATAATGTAACGATCCGGTCAGTCGTTTTGAGAGTTATAGCCCTGATCCCCTATTTACTGCTTCTCCCATATCTATTTCTGCTATTGTGACTTGCCGAGAGGACTCGTTTTGGTTTTTGGAGTGTTTTAGGACAATTAATCCCCAAATAGAGGTTTAAGTCTTAGGATTTGGACCGTATTTAAAACTGTGTGAATACGACTCCGAAATGAAGTTTTATCGGTTCCGTTAGATCTGTTAGGTAATTTTGGACTTAGGGGCGTGTCCGCATAGTATTTTGGAGGTTTGTAGCTTATTTAGGCTTGAAATGGCGAAAGTCGAAGTTTTGGAGATTTGGACCGGTAGTGGAATTTTGATACCGGGGGCGGATTCCGATTTCGGAAGTTGGAATAGGTCTGTAGGATTGAATATGACCTGTGTACAAAATTTGGGGTCAATCGGACGTGATTTGGTTGGTTTCGGCATCGGTTGTCAGATTTGGAAGTTTCAAGTTCTTTAAGTTTGAATTTGAGGGCGATTCGTGATTTTAGCATTGTTTGATATGGTTTGAGGACTCGACTAAATTCGTATGGTGTTTTGGGATTTTGTTGGTATGTTTGGTTGAGGTCCCGGAGGCCTCGGGTGTGTTTCGGATGCTCAACGGGCCATTTTAGACTTAAGGAAGATAGCAGATTTTCTGGTGTTGTGTTGCAAACCTTTTCTTCATCGCGTTCGCGAGGGAGGTCTAGCGATCGCGTAAGGCAATTTGAGAGGCCAGCTAAGTTGTTCTTCACGTTCGCGAATTTGAGGACGCGATCGCGTCATGTTGTTCATGGCGAACGCGTGAGCTAGGCCGCGTTCGCGAAGAGGAACTAAAGCAACGGTGAAATTTAAGGGTTATTCTTCGCAAACGCGTGGGGTTGTTCACGATCGCGTAAGCATGAGGGCTAGTGAACCGCATTCGCGTGGAGATTTTCGCATTCGCATAGGGTTAAATTCTAGGGCAGCGAAGTTGTGCTTCGCGATCGCGAGGCTATTTCTGCGATCGCGATTAAGGAATCACTAGGCAGTATTAAACATTTAAAAAATGAGGGTTTGACCATTTTTATCAAAACTTGAGTTTGGGAGCTCGGATTTGGACGAGATTTTGGGAGATTTTCAGAGACATCGATTGGGTAATAATTCTACACTTGATTTTGGTTATATCCCATTAATCTATCATTAATTTCACAATTAAATTTTAGATTTGGGTTGAAAATTGGGAAAAATGGGAAGAAGTTCTTCAACTAAGATTTTTGGGTTTTGATTGGGATTTTGACATCGGATTTGGATAATTTTGGTACGAGTGAACGCGTGATTGAATGGGTATTCATATTTGGTGACTTTTACTCGATTCCGAGACATGGGCCCGGGGAGGCTTTTTAGGGCGATTTTTTTATTTCTTGCTTTAGCTTTGATTTCATTAATAAGATTAATTCTTATAGCTGTATTTATGGTATGTAATTGATTTTGGCTAGATTTGGGCCATTCGGAGCTGGATATTCGTAGAAAGAGCATTGTTACGGATTGTTTGAGCTTGGTTTGAGGTAAGTTGCTTGCCTAACCTTGTGTGGGAGAAATCCCCTTAGGAGTTGGTACTGATTTTACTATGTGAGCACCATGTACGTGAGGTGACGAGTGAGTACACGGGCTATTTATTGAAAAACCCGATTTTTACTAAGAAATTCCTTGTTTCCACCTTAATTGAATATACTAGCATGCGTAGTTACCCTGTTAGCTTAGAATTGCATGTCTACGTGCCTTATTTGCTTAATTGAACTCTTTGCAGCATGCCTATTGAATTCCTGCTTCTTTCCCGACTTGTACTTAGTCTAGACTGTAGATTCTCTTGCTGTACTTGTCGTTTGTAATTGATTGTGCTGTGTATTTACTTTTGAGACTACGGGACGGTATCCCGGGAGATCCCCCTGCATATTTACTTTTAGGACTACGGGACGGTATCCCGGGAGATCCCCCTGCACATTTACTTTGAGACTACGAGGTGGTACCTCGGGAGTTCTCCCTGCATATTTACTTTTGGGACTACGAGACGGTATCTCGGGAGATTCCCTGTCGCTTAATTCCGTGCACTGTTATGTTATTTCAATGTGTTTTCCTTTGTTGAAATTTAGTCTCTTATTATACTGCTTATTCTCCTATTTTTATTATTATATACCAGTGGGCCTGACCTGACCTCATCACTACTCAACTGAGGTTAGGCTCGGCACTTACTGGGTACCGTTGTGGTGTACTCACGCCCTTTCCTGCACATGTTTTTCGTGTGCAGATCCAGATTTCTTTTACCAGCCTCATCCTTAATTGCAGTTGCTGCTGTTTTCGGAGAACTTCAAGGTACATCTGCCCATGCCCGCAGATCCTCGGAGTCTCCCCCTCTATCCCCCTATGTTGCTTCTTCTTCTTATTTCTATAAACACTGATGTATAGAACAGTTGGAACTTCGTAAAAACTTGTGACTTACGGTATTCCGGGTCTTGGGAGTGTCATGTATATTTTTAGAGTTGATTATTGTATATGCCGAGCGGCATCTCAATTGCTTATTAAAATATCTGTTGCTGTTAGTTGTTAAATTTTCATATTTTTTTCATTTCATTCCCGCAAGTGTTAGGCTTACCTGGTCGTAGAGACTAGGTACCATCACGACGTTTCACGGAAGGAGAATTTAGGCCGTGATAAATAAAATCCTCCAGCATGCTTTGACTCAACCACAACGCATAAGTAGTCATCACCTCACATATGCGTTGTACCCGCACATTAAATCACGTAACAAATAGACAAACAAATCCTACTCCCTCAAGTCAAGGTTAACCACGATACTTACTTCGCTTTGCAACCAAATTCAAGATTCCAATAAACTTTTGCCTTACAAATTTGTGTCCAAAATTCTCAAATCTAGTCATAAACAACTCAATATACTAAATACAAATCGTAGGAATTAATTCCATATGAATTTACTAATTTTCTGGATTAAAATACGAAATTCATTTTAAAAATTGACAGTGGGACCACATCTCGAATTTCGAAAAAATTTACAAATTCGGAATACCGGTTCCGATACGAGTTCAACCATATAAAAATTATCAAATTCCGACATCGGATTGACATTCAAATCTTAATTTTACATTTTTGGAAGATTTTATAAAAATCTGTTTTTTCTTACATAAATTCATGGATTCATGATATAAATGAGTATGAAATCATGAAATATAATCAATATAGGATAAGGAATACTTACCCCCAATGTTTTCCCGTGAAAATCGCCCAAAAATCATCTTACTCGAGCTCAAAATCGTAAATGGTAGGAAATGGGGCGAAATCCCATTTACATAACCTAAGTTCTGTTTGCCCAGGTTTTTCCCTTATGCGATCGCGGACAATGCTTCGCGATCGCGAAGCACATTTTTAGGCTGCCCAGCTTTTGCTCTACGCGAACGCGATAGTGCTCTCGTGAACATGAAGTACAGTTTCTCAGCCTTCCGCGATCGCGGACTACCTTGTGTGATCGCGTAGCACAAATTTTGTGCTTCAACTTCTGCCTCATTCCTTCTTCGCGAACGCGGCTTGGCCCTCGTGTTCATGGTGACTTAGTTGTTGCAACTATGCGATCGCGGACCTCACTATGCGATCGCATAGTACAAATTTCATCTGTGACCATTAAGCCTTCGCGATCGCGGACACAGTCACGTCATCACATAGAAGGAAACCAATAGCAGCAGGTTCAGCAGTTTCATGGTTCTGAAATGCGCCGATCATGATCCGAATTACACCCGAGCCCTCAGAGTTCCAAACCATATATGCACATCAGTCCAAAAACATAATACAAACTCGTTCGCGCAATCAAAATACCAAAATAACACATAAAACTATGAATTGGATACCAAATCAAATAAAATTTTAAAGAAAACTTTAGAATTTCTATTTTAACAACCGGACGTCCGAATCACGCCAAACCAACTCCGTTTCTCGCCAAATTTGGTGGACAAGTCATAAATATAGTAATGGAGCTATACCGAGTTCTGGAACCAAAATACGGATCCGGTATCAACAAAGTCAAACATTAGTCAAATCTCTTAAGTCATTAAACCTTTAAACTTAAGAATTTCGACAACATGCGATAACTCGAGCTAAGGACCTCCGAATTCAATTTTGGGTATACGCCTAAGTCCAAAATCACGATACGGACCTACCAGAACTGTCAAAATACTTATCCGGGTCCATTTGCTCAAAATGTTGAACAAAGTCAACCCAATTGAGTTTTAAAGCTCTATTTCACATTTTAATCAATTTTTCACATAAAACCTCTCTGGAAAAATTTATGGACTGTGCACAAAAGTCGAGGAATGATGAATAGTGCTATTTGAGGTCTCAAAACACAGAAATAATTTATTAAATTTAAATATGACCTTTTGGGTCATCACATTCTCCACCTCTAAAACAAACGTTCGTCCTCGAACGGAATTAGAAAAGTACCTGAGCCGGTGAAAAGGTGTGGATATGTCACGACCCAAACTATCCTCTATCATGATGGCGCCTATCATGACAGAGGTTAGTTTAGGTCATGACAGATTGGTATCAGAGCCTAGGTTATATAGGTCTCACGAGTCATGAGCGGGTTTAGTAGAGTCTTGCGGATCGGTACGGAGACGTCTGTACTTATCTTGAGGAGGCTGCAGAACCCTTAGGAAAATTTCACTTTCTTGTATTCTATAGTGCGAATATGATTCAGCTTGAGACATAACTCTTTGAATTCCTTTCACGCATCTCGTATGCGCACATGAGCTCTCGGTATCTGTTGTGCATCGCCGGTTTGTGATTCTATGAACGAGGTTCGAGATGTGTATTATGTGTTTTGGTGACGGGCTAGTCTGGAATACTTGAGGCCAGGTTTAAACCGTAGTTTTGGCTTGGTAGCTTCAGTCGTAACCTATACATTTGGACTCATATGCCCGATAATGTCCCTACGAGTAGAATTGTGGCTCGATGAGCAGTGGAATGTCTTTGTGGTGAGTATGGCATAACTACGGGAAGTGTTAAGACTATGTGAATGTGACGAGAAGTGTTTTCTTGAAATGTAAAGGAAGGCCATTGGGTGCTTGATTTTTGTTTTGATGTGACGTACCGTCTCGAGTGTGAATGTTTTGAAGGATCTTTCACATTGTTAAATTTTGGGGCAAATTAAATTCTCATGTCTGTCAATGAGTTTGAACTCAAGAAGAGTAAGTGGTTGTGTAGTAATGGTGGTTGCGAATGGGTATTTTGATGTTGATGGCTCGGGAAAGATAATCTTTGAAGAGACTTAGAGTCGGTAACATTTTATTGGTTCAGGTGCGACAGAAATACATTTCAATTTGATGCAGCAGTTGGGTAGCAAAGTATGAGGGAAGACATGGCAGGAAGTGTTTCGCGGTGGTTGAAGTACTAGCAGGTCAAGTAGGAGAAGTAGAGGTTAAGAAGTTTCTTAAAGGAGATGATTTAACCGAAGTAAGAGTGGCAGATTAGCATATGAATTCACTAGTAGGGTAGTCGTGCGCCTTGAGAAAGTGTAGAATGGTTTGGAATCGTGTTAATATGTGAATCAGCCTGCATACTCTATTTGGAGTGATGGTTAGTGTACAAAAAAAATGTGTTTGACTTGAGTTGTAAAAAAAAAAAATTGAGGCGTGAAGATCTGATTATTATGTCAGGTGCAATATGACTTGAGTTCGAAAGGTATTGTTGACGTACAGTCGATGTCAATAGGGAAAGTGCAGACTTATATAAATGGTGGGAGAGCATGATCTCAGGAGAATTTACGAATTTCGTGGTCGTTGCACTCAGTGCAGTGTCATTGGGAGATGTCGGTAAGGAATTCCACAGGTAGGTTATCTCCTATGTGCAGTTAACGGTGGCGTGATGTTGATGAAGCTTTTGCGAGGAATATTACTAGCTACCCGGTAGGAGGTCGCGTGTGTAATTTTGACTGGAGATTCAGAATGTTCATGAAAGGCTTAATAGCAGACTTCGAGAAGTCTGGCAGGTTAACGGTGCGGTACCTTGGTAATTGAGAAGGAGAAATCCTTACGGGTTCTAATTTTATATAATTGCAGCTTAAGGCTAAGTGGGGGAGTATGCTATCGACGAGTTGATTGTACGGTTATGGGTCGTATTAGTTTTGGTTCGGGGTATGCCGGTGAATCAGTTATGACTTGCAGAGGTCGAGATCGAGGATGACTCGGGTAAAGGAATTTCTGGACACAAGTTGTATTACACTCTATGGTTATAGGAGGACCATAAAAATAATTGATTGTTTATTCACAGAGAATGTAGTGTACATGGAGTGGGAATTTGCTCGGTTGCGTAGGAATGAGGGTTACTCTTTATTCCCTTGGGTGTTGATGTGCTAATGAGGCACATGTCGTTTCGGTCCGTTTGGTCGGTTAATTCGAGAATGGTTACAATGGATTCAAGATTTATAAATATGGCTAGAAAACTGGGAGTTGCATTGAGCGGTGTTGAGACTCATTGCATCTCATATCATTGTGAATTATGCATTTCAGTATCAAGAAGGTGAAGGAAACGGTTTTAGGTTCCTATAAAGTCTCTTCAGAGTAAGCATGTTTGGTTGTGGAATCTTTGAAATACATAAAAAAGGGTATTCGGCGGCTTATAAGCCTTAGGGCGGTGTGATTCTATGCTAGAGTTCGTGGGGCAAGTTTTAGTTAAGGATAGTAGTATTCTAATAAGGAAATAAAATAGCAATTTGAAGGAAATTTGGAAAGGACTTGGGGAAATAGGTTGGTTTGGAAATAGGTTGGGGTAGCACAGTAATGGGTATGATCGGTTATTTGTGTACTTATGATGTGACTAGTATCTACAGGTGTTTCGTGGCAATGCTCCCAGATTTGGCAACCTGTGTGGCTTGGTGAAGTTAGAGGAATTCGGTTCAGATAGCTTGATTATGTGCAAATGGATTTCAAAGTGTTCATGATGGGTTCTACCATGGTTTAAACCAGATAATTTCCACCGATGTACGGAGCATGTTGTGTGTTATGATTTTCTCCTAGAAAGAAGCAAGAAAGAGGTTTCTGACTAATAAGGTATGTAATTGCTAGTGACTCAGAGTTGATAATGGAATTCTTATGCTTGTCACATGATGGCATAATAGATGTGGTGTGTTGTGCGGGAATAGGATTTACATGTACCAGGTCACAGTTCTGTTTTGAAGGGAAGGACATAAATTCTTAGGCAACATGAACGGTTTCTGATGACTAGGTAAATGATATTACTATCTGGTATAGCTTGATGAGAGTGTACATTTCATAAGGGGCAGTGTGTTTTGATTTATGGGTACTTCGCTGGTATTGCGTCACTCTCCTAGTTGATCGACTGTTGATATTCAAATTTTTGCCAGGTGGCACAGATGAAGTTTCAAAGTATTTCTCGTGGGAGGATTGTGTATGAGAGAGGTGTTAGGCATTCGGGCGGTAGAGGTGGAATCAAATAGGGTGATTCATGTGTTCTATGGAATTGAAGATTGAGAGTTCTCATAAGCAGATTGTTTCATGGTGGTGGACTGTGAAGTTGTGGCCGGAGCTAGCCAGATGATAGAAGGTGTTATGATTCCGTCATTATGGACTTTCGGAGGTTGTTTATTTATTGGTGGCTGACCATAGTTGATTCGGGGCCCATTGGTAGGCCCAATTAGGATGTGTATTCTACACCGAGCCGGATTGATTGGCTTCATACTGCTATTGTTGAAGAATGTGCCATTCGGTTAATGTGAAGCTTATTCGTGCTCTGAAATGATCGGTGAGTTACTCTTCTATGCTACGAGGAGTTGTGATTCATGGTTATATGCACATATGGTGCGGTTCTATTATGGCCTTATAGCAAAATTTGAGCGAGAATAGTATTGGATATTGCTTGGTTGATGACGTATTGGTCGTGTTCTTTCGGGCTTTATGTGGCATGGTGTCGTTTGCTTCTCTGTGGTTATGGTAATGCACTTTGGGTACTTGATGTCGAATTGTGCATGGTTATTGATTTTAGCAGGGTGACTTGAGGTGTTTCATATGGACCAGTAATTGGATAGGGTCGCGTATTGCAGCAGAGTTATGTGGAAATATGATCCCTTGTGTAAGATTTGTATGTTATGGTTCTGCGGTGTGTGATGGGTTCTTAGCATTGTGTCGGGGTGGTACTCGTCGAGCTTGCGGAACGGTTCTCCTATTTGGGTCATTATTACGATTGGGTACATTTGGAATGTTGCTATCTGATGCACGGATTGCATGGGTTGTGGCTTTAAATTGTATTGATGTTTCATGTAACTAGAGTGGTTGTGTTGGAGGATATGAGGTCATTGGGCCTAGAATGGATGCTATCAGATTTGATTTTGGTATAATTAGGAGGATAATATCGGAAGTCGGCTTTGAAATTGGCTATAGTTCTTGTAGAAGGAATGAGAGCTCCATGGCCTGATGGTTTAATGAATGGTTATGAATTCGGTATGTTTCTTTCATCATCGGCATTGAACGAAGGTTTTAGAACGAGGGGTTGTTTGATATGAAGTTTATTACTGGCACTGGATTGATTTGAGTCGATACTGTGATTTGAAATCATTGCTTCGAGCATTCGAGCTATGCGGTATTTGAATTTGAGTATTTGAGTTATGGTTACAGCTTTTGGTACATATTGTTCAGACTTATACGGTATGTAGATGCAAATTTCTCATCTTATAGGAAATTTCAGATATTGGAAATTTGATTCGAAGGCTTGTGGGCTAGGTTGAATTGAGAAATTTCAGTTATGCTGTGCTATCGGACCTGTATGGGATAGGGTGACGTGGGATCACCCCCGGGTATGTGCATGTGAAAGCTACATAGCGATTTGATGGATTTTGGAACAACTCTGGGCATGTTCGAGGACGAACGTATGTTTAAGTGGGGGAGGATGTAACGACCCGACCGATCGTTTTGAACATTTGCACTTTGCTTGGTTGTTTGAGGGCATAAGTAGCTCCGTATGATGTACTTTGACTTGTGTGAATCGTTGGTTTCGGGTCGCAAGTATTTCGAAATCGAATTGGAAGAAGGAATTTCATTGTTGAAGATTTAAATTGGGAGAGTTGACCAAAATTTGACTCTTTAGCATTCAATCTTGGATTCGAATTCTGATAATTCCAATAGCTCCGTATGGTGATTTTGGGCTTAGGAGCGTGTCCGGAATATTATTTGGAGGTCCGTAGAGGAATTAGGCTTGAAATGCCGAAAGCTTAATTTTTAAGAAGTTTGACCGGGGAGTTGACTTTTTGATATCGTAGTCGGAATCTGATTTTGAAAATTGGAATACCTCTGTTATGTCATTTATGACTTATGTGAAAAATTTGAGGTCAATCAGACGTGATTTGATAGGTTCCGAAGTCGTTTGTAGAAATTAGAAATTTCAAAGTACATTAGGCTTGAATTGGGGTGTAATTCATGGTTTTAGCATTGTTTGAGGTGATTTGAGGATTCGACTAAGTTCGTATGATATTTTAGGACTTGTAGGTATATTTGGTTGAGGTCCCGAGGGCCTCGGGTGAGTTTCGGATGGTTAACGGATCAAAAATTGAACTAGAACAGTTGCTGCAATTTCTTTCTATTGAAAATTTCTTCTGCCAAATTCGAGCCCAGAAATCCCTCAGAATCGAGCCCAGAGTCGAGGGCCACGATCGAAGCCATGATCGAGCCTAGGGTCGAAGACATGATCGAAGGCCAGGATCGAGGACCTCGATCGAAGGCCAAGATCAAAGGCCAAGATCGAAGGCCAAGATCGAGGCAGAACTGAGGTTGTCTGGGCAGAATTATAAAAATAGGGACTTCGTCCCATTTGCCATTTTTAACAAATTGGAGCTTGAGGAGAGGCAATTTTTGATATATTTTCAAGGAAAACTTGAGGTAAGTCCCTTGTGATCATTTCTACTCCACAATATTGAATTATCATCGAATAATCCGACTAGATTACATGATTTTGAGATGTAAATCGGAGATTGGAACTTAGAAATTTGGAAATAAGATTTGTAGATTTGAGGGTCGAGTTGAGGTCGCATTTTGGTAAAAATTGTTATGGGTAGACTCGTGGTTGAATGGGCTTTCGAATTTTGTAACTTTTGTGGGGTTCCGAGATGTGGGCCCCACAAGCGATTTTTGAGCCAATTTCGGGGTTTGGTCTAATTTTTATAGTTTTTCTTATGGAATTCATTCAATTAGCGTGTATTGATGGTATTGTACTGATTGTGAATAGATTCGGAGAATTTGGAGGCCGAGTCCAGAGACAAGATCATTGCGGGATAGAGATTTGACCGGTTTGAGGTAAGTAACGATTGTAAATCTAATCTTGAGGGTATGAAACCCTTGATTTCGTATCATTCTACTATTTTGACGTGATGCACATGCTAGGTGACGGGCGTGTGGGCATGCACTGTTGGGGTTTTGTGACTTGGTCCGCCCCGTAGCAACTGTAAAGTTGCATACTTTGTTGAAACCATATGATACTTATATGTTTTAGAAAGAATTTCTGTAAATTGGGCTGAATGCCATGTTTGGGCCTTGCGCCAATGCTATTTGGACCCTTAGGGGCTGTTTCTTACCATCCTCTCATTGTTTTCGATTAAAAATCTATACTCAGTCATGTTTATACTTGTTTACCACATAACTCAGTTTTATGACTCTATTTTGATGCATATAAATGTTTTGGGCCGAATGCCCTATTTTACTGAAATGCCCGAGTGGCTTGAGAGATTTATGACTGAGTGAGGCCGAGGGCCTGATTTGTGAGGATGAGTGTAGATCGGGATTTCCCGCCTGCAACATATTTATGACTGAGTGAGGCCGAGGGCCTGATTTGTGAGGATGAGTGTGGATCGGGGCTGCCCGCCTGCAGCATACTTTATTATTATGGCACGTGAGTTTTCCGTGCAGGACGTGAGTTGTCCGTGCAGATTATAGCGCTTGGGCTGAAGGATCCCCTCCGGAGTCTGTACACACCCCCAGTGAGCGCAGGTACCTACTGAGTGCGAGTGTCGAGTGCTGAGTGACTGGGAGGCATGAGTGATTATGAGGTATGCCCGAGTGGCACGAGTGACTGTGAGGTTTGCCCGATGGGCTGTTTATGAGTGATGTTTTGCCCGAGGAGCTGTTTATGATTTCATCATTTTTGCTCACCTTTGCATTGAGCCTGTGTTTAAAAATTTTTGGAAAAATGTCTTTAAATGATTTTTACTGGAACTGGGTTTAAACTAGATAATTTGATTCAAATCCTGATTTTTAAAAGCATGTGGTATTTTACTAAGATTTCTTGATATGAACGTTATATGCTTTATTGCTCATCACTACTGCGCAGTCTTTATTTATTGTTGTTACTTACTGAGTTGGCGTACTCACGTTACTCCCTGCACCTTGTGTGCAGATTCAGGTGTAGCTGGGCACGGTAGCGGTTATTGAGTGTTCTGATTGCAAATTTTCTTGGAGATAGCAAGGTAGCTGTTTGGCGATCGCAGCCCCTGCTCTTCTCCCTCTTATCTTCCTCTAGTTGTACTTAGCTATTTTTCGGGCTGAGTTAGCCTTGATATTGTTAGACAGATTGTAGTATATGCTCATGACTAGTGACACCCCGATGTCGGGCTTTTCTTTTCCGCACTTCTGCTTTTCTTTGATTTGAACCCTTTAAATAGAGGTTTTATGTTAAATAACCTTGGAATTATCTTTAAAATGAAAATATCGGTTTGTTTTGGAAATGAGTTGGCTTGCCTAGTTCCACAATAGGCGCCATCACGACAGAGGTTAGTTTGGGTCGTGAAAGATATTTACTCCGCATGTCCGACTCGGACTCTCAGGTAGTTGTCTCAATTGATTGACCTCTCCATTGCACCCGAACTGAAGGATAACTCTTAGACCTCAACTGTCGGACCTGCCTGGCTAGAATAGCTACTGGCTCCTCTTCGTAAGTCAAATCCTTGTCCAATTGGACTGAGCTGAAATCTAACATATGGGACAGATCGCCATGATATTTTCTAAGCATAGACACATGGAACACCGGATAAACCGCTGATGAACTAGGTGGTAATGCAAGCATGTACGCTACTTCGCCCGCCCTTTCAAGAATTTCAAAAGGTCCAATGTACTTAGGGCTTAACTTGCCCTTCTTTCCGAATCGCATTACACATTTCATAGGTGAAACACGAAGCAATACTCTTTCTCTAGTCATGAATGCAACATCATGAACCTTACATTCGGCATAACGTTTTTGCCTAGACTGAGCTGTGCGAAGTCGATCCTGAATAATCTTGACCTTATCCAAGGCATCCTATACTTAATCGGTACCCAACAACTGAGCCTCTCCCGGTTCAAACCAGCCAACGGGCGAACGACACCGTCTCCCGTATAATGCTTCATATGGAGCCATCTGAATGCTCGACTGTTAACTGTTATTATATGCAAACTCTGCAAGTGGCAAGGACTGATCCCAAGAACCTCCAAAGTATATAACACAAGCACAAAGCATATCTTCCAATATTTGAATAGTGCGCTCTGACTGTCCATCTGTCAGAGGATGAAATAATGTACTCAACTCAACCTGCATGCCTAACTCACGCTGTACAACCTTCCAGAAGTATGAGGTAAACTACATACCTCGATCTGAAATAATAGACACAGGCACACCGTGAAGAAGGACAATCTCACGAATGTAAATTTCAGCTAACCGCTCTGAAGAATAGGTAACTGCTACTGGAATGAAATGTGCTGACTTGGTCAATCTGTCCACAATGACCCAAACTGCATCAAATTTTCTCTGAGTCTGCGGGAGCCCAACAACAAAATCCATAGTGATATGCTCCCACTTCCACTTAGGAATTTCTAACTTCTGAAGCAAACCACCAGGTCTCTGATGCTCGTACTTGACTTGCTGACAGTTTAGACGCCGAGCTACATATGCAACTATATCCTTCTTCATTCTCCTCCACCAATAATGTTGCCGCAAATCTTGATACATTTTGGCGTCACCAGGATGAACAGAATACCGAGAACTGTCTACCTCTTCAAGAATTAATTCACGAATCCCATCCACATTAGGCACACAAATACGACCCTGCATCGGCAGAACTCCATCTTCCCCCCACAATAACCTGTTTGGCATCACCGTGCCGCACCGTGTCCTTAAGAATAAGAAAGTGAGGATCATCATAATGTCTCTCTCTGAGACGCTCATATAAAGAAGACTGAGTGACTGTGCAAGCTAGAACCCGGCTGGGTACTGAAACATCTAACATCACGAACTGATTAGCCAATGTCTGAACATATGCAGCTAACGGTCTCTCACCAACCGAAATATACGCAAGGCTACCCATGCTCATAGCCTTTCTACTCAAATCATTGGCCACCATATTGGCCTTTCCGAGCTGATACAAAATGGTGATATCATAGTCTTTCAATAGCTCCAACCATCTTCTCTGCATCAAATTGAGATCTTTTTGTTTGAACAGATACTGAAGGCTACGATGATCAGTAAATACCTCACACGAGACACCGTAAAGGTAATGCCTCCAAATCTTCAGCGCATGAACAATGGCTGCCAAATCCAAGTCAAGAACAAGATATTTCTTCTCATGAACATTCAACTTCCGTGACACATATGCAATCACCCTGCCATCTTGCATCAATACTGCACCAAGTCCAATGCGAGATGCATCACAATACACCGTATAAGATCCTGAACTTATGGGTAATACCAACACTGGCGTCGTAGTCAAAGCATTCTTGAGCTTTTGAAAGCTTAACTCATACTCATCTGACCATCTGAATGGAACACCTTTCTGGGTCAGTCTGGTCAATGGGCTTGCTATAGATGAAAACCCTTCCACAAACCGGCGATAATAACCCGCCAAACCCAGAAAACTCCATATCTCTATAACTGAGGTAGGTCTAGGCCAGTTGTGAACTACCTCAATCTTCTTAGGATCCAGCTTTATGCCTTCTACCGATACAACATGCCCCAAAAATATAATTGAGTTTAACCAAAACTCGCATTTTGAAAATTTGGCATATAACTGATTATTCTTCAAAGTCTGAAGCACAATCTGAAGATGTTGCTCATATTCCTCTCAACTACCGGAGTAAATTAAGATGTCATCAATGAATACAACCACAGATGAATCCAGATAGGGCTTGAACACCCGATTCATCAAATCCATAAATGCCGCTGAGGCATTTGTCAGCCCAAATGACATCACTAGGAATTCGTAATGCCCATACCGAGTCCGAAAAGTTGTCGTAGTGACATCAGATGCCCTAATATTCAATTGATGGTAACCAAACCTCAATTTTATCTTTGAAAACACCTTGGCACCCTGAAGCTGATCGAATAAGTCATCAATTCTCGGCAGTGGATACTTGTTCTTGATAGTAGCCTTGTTCAACTACCGATAATCTATACACAGCCGCATTGAACCATCTTTCTTCTTCACAAACAACACTGTTGCACCCCAGGGCGAGACACTAGGTCTAATGAATCCATGATCAAGCAGGTCTTGTAACTGCTCCTTCAATTCTTTCAACTCCGGCAGGGCCATACGTTATGGTGGAATAGAAATGGGCGGAGTGCCCGGAGCAAAATCAATACAGAAGTCAATATCTCTGTCGGGTGGCATCCCCGACAAATCTGCAGGAAATACCTCTGGAAATTAACGAACAATTAGTACTGAGTCCATAAAAGGAACATCTTCACTCGGACCACGAATATAAGCTAAATAGGCTAGATACCCCTTCTCGACCATACACCGAGCCTTCATATAAAACATAACACTGCTGGTAGAATGACCAGGAGTTCCTTTCCACTCTAATCGAGGTAACCCTGGCATGGCTAGGGTCACTGTCTTGGCATGACAATCCAATATAGCATGATAAGGTGACAACCAATCCATACCCAAGATTACATCAAAATCTACTATATCAAGAAGTAGAAGATCCACGCTAGTCTCAAGACTCCCAATAGTAACCACACACGAACGTTAGACATGATCTACCATAACAGAATCTTCCACCGGTGTAGACACACACACAGAAGCACTAGGAGAATCACGAGGCACAACCAGATATGAAGCAAAATAAGAGGACACATAAGAATATGTAGATCCTGGATCAAATAGAACTGAAGCATCTCTATGGAAAACTGGAACAATACATGTGATCAATGCATCGGATGACTCGGCCTCAAGCCTAGCTGGAAAAGCATAAAATCGGGGATGTGCCCCACCACTCTGAACCGCGTCCCTGGGACGACCTCTAACTGGCTGGCCTCCACCTCTAACGACCTAACCTCCACCTCTAGCTATCTGACCCCTGCCCCTAGCTGGCTGAGTGGGTGGCGGAACAGCTGGTACTGGAATCATAACACGAGAACCCTACTGCTGTGAACTACCCGATGCCCGAGGGCAAAATCTAGCAATGTGTCTCGGATCACCACAAGTATAACAGGTCCTTGGCTGTTGTGACTGATGACCCTGGAACTGGCCATGTTGACCTGGATAACCACTCTGATGACTCTGGATCGTAGGTTCATTAATAGGAGCTGGTGGTGCACTGTAAGCTAGCTGGTCGGAATGAGACACATGAGGGACGTGACCACCTGAAGCACTGTGGGATGCCTGGAGTGCTGAATGAAATGGCATGGGAGGATGGCCTATATAAAAATTACCCCTGCCTCCAGACGAGGCACCACTAAACCCACCGAACTGACGAGGCCTCTTATCAGACCCATGCCCTCTCTCCTGTGCAAGAACCATCTCGATCCTCCTCGCAACATTAGCAGCCGCCTGAAAGGAAATCTCACTTCCAGTCTCCTTGGCCATCTGAAGCCTGATAGGGTGAGTGAGTCCCTCAATAAACCTCCTCACTCTCTCTCCCTCAGTAGTTAGTAAAAAGAGAGCATGACGGGCCAAATCCACAACACGGGTCTCGTATTGGGTAACAGTCATACTGCCGTGCTGTAGACGCTCAAATTACCTGATGTAATCCTCTCTCAATGTGATAGGGAGGAACTTCTCTAGAAATAGCCGTGAGAACTGCTCCCAAGTCAATGCAGGAGACCCAGCTGGTCTGGTCAACATATAATCTCTCTACCACCTCTTGGCAGAACCCGTCATCTGAGAACTATACCCATGTTCCGCAATAACTCATGGAAGCTATCAAGATAATCATGTGGGTCCTCAGAAGGTGTACCACTGAAGTGAACTGGAAAGATTTTAGTAAACTTATCCAGTCTCAATAAGGCCTCAGAAGACATGGCGGGCATATCACTGGCCTGTGCCGCAATAGCTGGCTGAGCTACCCCAACTGGCGGGGCTGCTGGATCTTGATACTGGGGAGCCATCTGCTCCAGAGCGGGAGCAGTGGGAGCTTGTGCTCTTTCCCCAGCCTGTGATACGGCTGGTGCCACTGAAAATATACCATTCTGGGCCACGCCCTCCATAAGACTCACCAAACGGATTAGAGCGTCCTGAAGCACTGAAGTAGCTATGAATCCTTTCGGAACCTAAACTGGCACAACCGGTACAGTCTGAGCTGGAACCTCTGCTTCCAAATCCACCTGAGGTTCTACAATAGGTGTTGCTGCTCGAGCTCTAGACTGAGCTCTACCTCTGCCTCTACCTCGGCTCCTGGCACAACCTCGACCTCGACCTCTATCTCTAGTCATAGTTGCCACCGGGCACTCTGGTCCCTGTCCATAGATAGATGTATTACGTGTTCTCGCCATCTCCGAGAGAATAAGAATAGAATGGTTCAATCATCGATGATAGGGTAAAATCGCATGACAGAATAAAAAAGAAGTGATATTTTTCCTAAACTTCATAGCCTCTGAGTGATAAGTAAAGACGCCTCCGTACAGATCCTTCAGACTCTACTAAGTTTGCTCATAACTCGTGAGACCTATGTAACCTAGTACTCTGATACCAACTGTTACGATCCAAAATTCTCACCTTCGGGACCTTGATGGCGCCTAAGATTTTACTTGCTAGGCAAGCCAACGTTAGAAAAATCTTAACCCTTTTTTAAAAATAAATCAATTTAAGCGGAAGTCTATTACTGAAATAAAGTGCGGAAGTCTATTACTGAAATAAAGTGCGGAAGACCACAACAACAGAATCATCAAAATACATCCCCGAATCTGGTGTCACAAGTGCACGGGCTACTAGGATAATACAAATAATGGTCTAAATAAAATTCAAGTTGTTTGAAAGATAATACACAGCTAAGATAAGATAGAAGGGGACTTCAGAACTGCGAACGCTGTGCAGTTATACCTCAAGTCTCCCCTGAGTAGCTGAATCCGAGCAACTCTATGGTATGCTGCTGGGACCAACACCAAAATCTGTACAAGAAGTGCAGAGTGTAGTATGAGTACAACCGACCCCATGTACTCTGTAAGTGTCGAGCCTAACCTCGACAAAGTAGTGACGAGGCTATGACAGGACACATATATAAATAACCTGTACAAGTATATACAAATATGAAGCAACAATAAATACAATAAATAACACTTTATAAATTTGGGAGGGAACATACGAAGGGGATGATATAATAATTTCAGCAGGAAAATTATCACTTAGCAGCCGATTAATTTCTCAACAGTAAAATGAGCAACTGATAATATGAAAATGGCACGACACCAGCCTACGTGCTTTTACTCTTATTCCTCCGATAAGCTGATAAATGAATAATAATAATTGGTACGACATCACCCTTCGTGCTTTAACTCTCTTTTGGCACAACATCTCCTTTCGTGCTTTTACACTCTCTGAAAATGGCACGGCATCACCCTTCGCGCTTTTACTCTCAAAATTGACACGGCAATGCCGTTCTTGCTTTTACACTCTTTCTCACCATGACAATGATAATATAAATAATAAAAATGGTACGGTATCACCCTTCGTGCTTTCACACTCTTTCCCACCATATTCAACAATAAACAAAATCAATAAATATTTCATGAATAATGATCAAATAATCAATAATAAACTTAACAGGAATATCTTAATTAAATAAGCAATTATTCAAAATAAAATAAATTCCTCCAGCATGCTTTGACCCAACCACAATGCTTAAGTACTCGTCATCTCACATATACATTGTACCCGCACATTAAATCACGAAACGAATAGACAAATAAATCCTACTCCCTCAAGTCAAGGTTAACCACGATACTTACCTCGCTTTGCAACCAAATTCAAGACTCCAATAAACATTTTCCTCGTGAATTAGTGTCCAAAATCCTCAAATCGAGTCATAAATAATTTAATATACTGAATACAAATCGTAAGAATTGATTCCATATAAATTTTCTAATTTTCCAGATTAAAATTTAAAATTCATTTTAAGTATTGACAGTGGGACCCACATCTCGAATCTCGGAAAAACTCACAAAATCAGAACACTCATTCCGATACGAGTTCAACCATACAAAAATTATCGAATTCCGACATCGGATTGTCCTTCAAATCTTAATTTTATATTTTTGGAAGATTTTATAAAAATCTGATTTTTCTTCCATAAATTCATGGATTTATGATGTAAATGAGTATGAATCATGAAATATAATCAATATAGGAAAAGGAACACTTATCCCAATGTTTTCCCGTAAAAATCACCCAAAACTCGTCTTACCCGAGCTCAAAATCATAAATGGTAGGAAATGGGGCGAAATCTCATTTATAGAACTTAAGTTCTGTTTGCCCAGGTTTTTCCCTTATGCGATCGCGGACAATGCTTCACGATCGCGAAGCACATTTTTAGGCTGCTCAACTTTTGCTCTACGCGAACGCAGCAGTACTCTCGTGAACATGAAGAACAGCTTCTTAGCCTTCCACGATCGCGGACTACCTTGTGCGATCGCGTAGCACAAATTTTGTGCTTAAGCTTTTGCCTCTTTCCTTCTTTGCGAACGCGGCTTGGCCCTCGCGTTCACGGTGACTTAGTTGCTGCAATTGTATGACCACGGACCTCACTATGCAATCGCATAGTACAAATTTCATTCATGACCAATAAGCCTTCGCGATCGCGGACACAGTCACGCGATCGCATAGAAGGAAACGAGTAGCAGCAGGTTGAGTAGTTTCTTGGTTCCGAAATGCACCGATCATGATCCGAATTACACCCGAGCCCTCGGGGTTCCAAACCATATATGCACATCAGTCCAAAAACTAAATATGAACTCGCTCGTGCAATCAAAATACCAAAATAATACCTAGAATTACGAACCGGACACCAAATCAAATAAAATTTTTAAGAAAGCTTTAGAATTTTTATTTTAACAACCGGATGTCCGAATCACGTTAAACCAGCTCTGTTTCTCACCAAATTTGGCGAACAAGTGATAAATATAGTAATGGAGGTATACTGAGTTCCAGAACCAAAATACGGACCCGGTATCAACAAAGTCAAACATTAGTCAAATCTCTTAAGTCATTAAACCTTTAAACTTAAAAATTTTGACAACATGCGATAACTTGAGCTAGGGACCTTCGAATGTAATTCCGAGCATACGCTGAAATCCCAAATCACGATACGTACCTACCTAAACTGTTAAAATACTGATTCAGGTCTGTTTGCTCAAAATGTTGACCAAAGTCAATACAATTGAGTTTTAGAGCTCTATTTCACATTTTAATTAATTTTTCACATAAAACCTTTCTGGAAAAATTTACCAACTACGCACGCAAGTCGAAAAATAATGAATAGTGCTATTTAAGATCTCAGAACACAAAAATAATTTTTTAAATTTAAAAATAACCTTTTGGGTCATCACAACTATGGTTAGGAAAGAAAATACGCTTGACTACTTACTAACCTTCTACTCTAATTCTATACCTTCACATCCTCCTGTCAAGGGTCATGTCCTTGGTAAGCTGAAGATGTGTCATGTCCTATCTAATCGCCTCTATCTAGTACTTCTTTGGGCTCTCTCTATCTCTCCTTAGACCTACCAATACCAACTTCTCACATCTCTTTGTTGCGGCATATGTGCATCTCCTCTTCACACCAAATCATCAGAGCCTCGCTTCTCTCATCTTGTCTACTATGGATGTCACTCTCACCTTATCCTGAATATCTTCATTACTCACTATATTCTCATAGTATGCTGATCACGTCCAACTATGCCTCATAAAAAGGACTAAGCGGTCGCTGCAAATATAATCTGGTTTACAAGTCCGGAGTCGAATCCCACAGAGAACTAAGGCTTAGCTACAGTTGTTAACTATCACTAAGAAGACAAGCTTGAATAATTCCTAAGTTATAAATATTAAGATTCTTATATCTAACTAATTAACTAATAAACTAAAGCATTAAATTAACAACTAAAGATACGAAGGGTTGGAGACTAAATTCAGGAGGTCTAGAGTTATGATTTCCCCAATTGTCGGAATCTTTCCTGCTATGTTTCCTATAATTTTGCCTATGTATTCTCTACTGATCGTGAGCACTTTAGGTACCGTAATTCTCTCTCGAGCAACTACAGTA
This sequence comes from Nicotiana tomentosiformis, assembly GCF_000390325.3. NCBI lineage: Eukaryota > Viridiplantae > Streptophyta > Magnoliopsida > Solanales > Solanaceae > Nicotiana > Nicotiana tomentosiformis. The sequence goes on from NC_090819.1 coordinate 21,875,212, forward strand.
ATTTACTAGGCATATTCTCTCGAACTACGCTAGTTGGCTTTATCAAACCGTTCACTAAGCCTAAGCGTCACATCCAAAGTACTCACTATTCTCAAGGCATAACAAAGTCAAGAGATATTTCTTCAATTCAAAACACAGCACAATGGCTCCTATTCCTAAAAAAATAAAACTAGCTACACACGGTTCAAACAAAACACTTGGAAAAGAACCGCAACATAAAGAAAAATCAAGGGGTAATTGCTACACCACCTAACAAAAGAAATTTTTTTTGTCTTTTATCTTTCGACTTAAATCCCTCAAGAAATTTGTCTAATAGATCCATCTTCGGGAAAAGTCCAATATTTTTTATTTAAAAAATAAAAAGTATTATCCAATTAAACTAACACGACTAAAATAGCATATAAAGTCACTCAGACAATCTCCTCACCCCACACTTAAAATTGGGCATTGTTCCCAATGCACACCCATAAATACAAGAGGGTAAAAGAAACTCCCTGGTCGGCCAAAGGCCGAAGCACTAGCAGCTCATGAGGTACTCAGACTTCTCCCAGGCCTGGTCTTTCGTGCGGGTACCTCACACTTAGTTCCAACAATCTGGTTTGTTGTTGCATCCTTCCAATGGCTTTGCTTTCCATGCTCCTAAAAAATCAAAAATCGACACTACAAACATAGTACAATTTTAAAAATAAAAAATGAAAGAAAGCAGTAAAGGTGGGTTGCCTCCCAACAAGCGCTTGATTTAACGTCGCGGCACGACGTGAATTATTTTTTGCCTCCACCTCGAGCTTATGAATTGAACCCCAAGTTTTGATTCAAGCTTATGATTATGCTCCTGGGGTAGTGGAACGAATCTAACTGGCCCAAGGAAACAATGTAGTATTCTACACTTCTTGGCCTTTAGATGAGATGTGTAATTCCGACTTTCTGGCAAGAAGAATTCCAGAATGTAGGCACCTTGTTCCTCATCCCTTGACTCCTCAAGTGGCCCGGATGACTCTATTTTTATATCATCATCCAAACACAATGTGGAAAAATGCTTTGAGTGTAGATCAATGCGCTCAACTACATGAACATTTGGACTATCTACATCCTCAACACCAATGACACTAGAGTCAGCTAAATATGTATCATCAATGTCCTTGGTTGACTCTAGTATCTCTTCTACAACATCGACATCCTCAAAATCTAGTCCGAATGATTATTGGTATTCTACTCTGACCTCCTCCATTAGCACCTCGATTTCTGCATCTAATACATGCTCCTTTGGCTACTATCCATAAAATTGCCTTGCTGAGCATTTAAAGCTTCAACCACTTGACTCACTTGAGCCTCCAAGTTGCGAATAGTTGCCTCTTGCCTTTCTATCTGTAGTTGTTTCTCATTATTTTATTCCAGAAGGCACTTTAACATATCTTTGATCTCCTTCAGGTCAGCTTCCCTGGGTTCTTTGTTCCTATTTACTTCACCAGAAAAAGTAGAACTATCATAGCAAGAGATTAGGGAAGGATAAGAAATATATGCACAACCATGAAAGTGAACATCTTGACCACCACATATATCACACACATTTCACACATAAGATTGAGTTGGTGCACATAACTCGCTCTCAGAAATATTTTGATAATTTTACAATGGGTGGTTTCCTCCACAATATGCATAAGGAGGATCAAAAGTAGAATTACCAACATCAAAACTCTCATAATTCCAAGATGCCATGTCTCTAAAATCAACAAGTAACACAAAATAAAAAAAATCAAATACAAAAAAATAAAAATAAAAGTTCAATCTTGAAACCTAGCAATATGCACGCCTATAGCTACACCGTTAGTCCCCCGGCAACGGCGCCAGAATTTGATCACGCCCAACTATGCCTTATAAAAAGGACTAAGCGGTCGCTGCAAATATAATCCGGTTTACAAGTCCGGAGTCGAATCGCACAGAGAACTAAGTCTTAGCTACAGTTATTGACTACCACTAAGAAGACAAGCTTGAACAATTCCTAAGTTATAAATATTAAGATTCTTATATCTAACTAATTAACTAATAAACTAAAGCAGTAAATTAACAACTAAAGATACTAGGGGTTAGAGGCTAAATTCAGGAGGTCTAGAGTTATGATTTCCCCAATTGTCGGAATCCTACCCGCTATGTTTCCTACAATTTCGCATATGTATTCTCTACTGATCGTGAGCACTTTAGTTGCCGTAGTTCTCTCTCGAGCAACTACAATAATTTACTAGACATATTCTCTCGAACTACGCTAGTTGACTTTATCAAACCGCTCACTATGACCACGTCAAGGCTTTGTTATTTCTAAACCTACCTTTAAACCCGCTGTATTAATTTCTCACATACGTTAGGAGTGACGTTATTCAATAACCACCTAATATGTATCCTTTCTCAATAAACACATAATAGATAGGCATAGTCAATCGATGGCCATTCAATCAACTGAAATAAGCACGTAGTTGAAAAATAGATAAATTCAAAGGTTAAATTATATTAAAACATAACAAAAATTCATCCTCCAAACGGTTCCATCAAAACTCTAGATAATTAATTAGTTACTCATAATAGTATGTAAGGCTACAATACTAAAAGTCATAACCAACAATGAAAAAGTAGGAATAAGAAGGGGGAAAACTCGTGGTTAAATCTTCCTCCTTGATCCTAGCGTATTCTTGCCTCCTTGGGTGTTGTCTTACCCTAAAGTGGTGTCTCCATCCTCAAAATATTATTTTTCATGTATCTATACCAAGTAGGGTCGGGCCCAAATAATTATACCTTCTCCTACGCGAAAACGGACACTTTTCCCGGACAGGACATGCGCGGCCGCGCACTTGGCCGCGCACTTTTCATATTTTCTGCCCCATATGTGCGGTCAGTGCGCGGCCGTGCACTTGCCGCACACTTTGTACCTTGTTCTGTTGGAAATTTGAAACACCGTAAAACATGAAAGTTATAGCCATGTTAATTAGATTTCCAATCATATATTATGAAGCCCAAATGGAATTGTGGTCGAAAAGTTATGTGCATTTTACTAGACAGTGCGCAATATACCTGCTCGATTCTTCGTTCGTTCTAAACTGTCATCCATTGATCCCCGAACACGATCCCGGCTTAATTTCTTGGGCTTTTACTCAGACTTCAAATTTTCAAATCACTTGAATTTATTCCATAACATCTACATCGCTCGGAATCACTCCTACAAGGCGTAAAATACTCAATTAGTGCAAAATATTAGTGATTAAAGCTCAAACTCAACTAAAGTGCAGTAAATTAGAGTGTAATAAGCGACTAAAATACGTAATTATTTCATATCATCATATGCCCACACATCCATCTAAGCATCCTCATTTTTGCTATTCTCATCTTCTGGACATGAGAGTTCTTGACTAGCCAATACTCTGCCCCATACAATATTAATGGTCTAATCACCACTCCGTAAAACTTACCTTTAAGTCTTGGTGGCACATTCTTATCGCACAAGACACCATATGCGAGCCTCCATTTTATTCATCCCGCTTCAGTACAATGTGTGACTTCATCATCAATCTCCCTATTATCTTGGATTGCTAACCCTAGGTACTTAAAACTTCCTATCTTGGGAATGACTTATGTTCATTCTCATTTCCACGTCAGCCTCATGAGTTTTGTCACTGAACTTGCATTCCAAGTATTATGTTTTAGTCACGCTCAACCTGAAACCTTTAGACTCCAGGGTTTGTCTCCAAACCTCCAGCCTAGCATTAAGACCGCCTCGCGTCTCATCAATCATTATTATGCCATATGCAAATAACATGCACCATGGTACCTCTCCTTGAATGTGTCGTGTTAATTCATTCATCGCTAAGACAAATAAAAAGGGGTTGATGGCTAATCATTGGTGTAACCCCATCATGACCGGAAAGTATCCCGAGTCTCTTCTCACTGTCCTTACCTGAGTCTTAGCTCCATCATACATGTCTTTAATTAACCCATATATTATAATCTGTTCTTATTATGGTTTCTGCATAATTTAGGCCGCAAATCAGATCACCCATAAGAGCTACAACCCCTCGATGTCCTAATCAACATGGGCGGGTCTAGACAAATTCAGTGCTTGTTCATTTGAATTCAGTATTTTAAAGGTAAAACATAATATGTATGTGTAAAATTCACCAAAAAATTAATAATCAAATATTAGATATTAAGTCATAAATTTAAAGATACAACAAATCCAATCATCAGAACCTTAAATATGAACTTGTTGAATTAAAATCTTGGTTTCCATCTTCTAATAAGAGTAGTTACTCATGTTAGTTTTGTAATTTGGGACATATAGAGGTGCTTAGGACATTAGCCCTACAGCTTGTAGGGGTCTTGAATGCAGGAAAAGTCTATAAGCTTTGAAGAAAAACGAAGAAATAACAGTTGCAAGAAAGTCAAATGAAAATCAAGACGACGGAATTGAAAAAGATGCTACTGAAAAAGTAGGTCTTTATAGGAGAAAGAATTTAGAAATAATACATCGGATACTTTTAATACTTGCAAACCAACTCTCTTGCTAGCTGTACCTCAGTTACTATATTAAATAATCTATCTCTTTCTGTCCTTCGAATTAATTAAGTTGCGGTGAAATGTCACGCAACATCATCTCTTAATTCACTGATAAGTCCATTGCACACTGTTGTGTAACATCTCTTTTATGATTATATTCAAGGATTTGGACAATTGCGCAAAATTGGACATGTTAGGCAACAGATTTACTCGTAGCCATTAAATTTGATTGGATACTTGTGAATTCACTGCACATGGCATGGAATAGAGTGTAATACATGCATGTGTCAATACGAGAATACCTTAGACCTTATTAAAGATTTCGAGAGAGAAGGATATATCTGTCATTTGGTTAGGTTGTTTCATTAGGAATTAGCTAAACTCGATATTATTATACCACGTTGAATGTCGTATAAGATAATACTGAAATCATCATGTTATAATAAAATAATTCCGAGAATACTTAAGTCAAAAACACAAAGTCGAAAACTCCAACAAAACATGAGAGATAAAACAATCTTACATTTTATCCTTAAATTATTTTCTTTATTCTTTGTACCAAACGACCCCCTAAGTAATAATCTTTTGTCAGAATAACATGCGAAATGGGGAACATGAGGAGAAACGTGGAATTGTACCAACAATTTGCCTTCATTGTCGCCTGCGATTTCCCAAAAGCTAATATTGGAAAAACCTCACACTTAACAAGAGAAAAGACGAAATTGTTTTAGCTGAAAATGATGAATGGATTTTGCGTGTGTAAAATGATTGTGGGAGTACGAGGAAAGAAAAGCCTGGCTTAGGAGAAAAACGGAAAAAATAGTTGCAAGAAAGTCAAAAAAAAATCTAGTATGACGATTATGGCATCGGAACTGAGTTATATGCAGTAACAATATAAGAAAATTTTGTATTATCAATACAATCTAACTTGATATAGTAGTTTATTATTTTATAACATCGGCTTGCAAAGACATTGAAAAAGATGCTACTATCAAAAGCAGGTCATTGTAGGCTGTGATGGCGCCTAACATTTCACTTGCTAGGCAAGCCAACGTTAGAATAATATTAATTAATTTTTAAATAATTTTTAAATTATTAATAATCAAGGAAACAAAAGCGGAAGCAAAGTTTGAAATATAGTGAAATAATTCATAAAAACAACGGTGTCTAAATACCATCCCAGAATTAGTGTCACAAGTGCACAAGCTTCTAGAATAAATACAAATAAAGGTCTGAATAAAATAAAGTTGTCTGAAAATAAACACACAACTAAAGTAGAATAGACGGGGACTTCAGAATTGCTGACGCCATGTAGTTATACCTCAAGTCTCCTCCGAGTAGCTAAAATCCGAGCAAGTCTATGGCACGCCGCTGGAACCAACTCCAAAATCTACACAAGATGTACAGAGTGTAATATCAGTACAACTGACCCCATGTACAGGTAAGTGCTGAGCCTAACCTCGACGAAGTAGTGACGAGGCTAAGGCGGTTCACTTACATTAACTCGTACGCAATATTAATAACAACAACAAATAATAGAAATAAATCAGGTAACTCATTTATAATAATTGAAGCCAACTCATTAGTCATAATCCATTATTATCTCACCCAATTCTGTTGCAGCGTGCAACCTGCTCTCACAATATATTCACATTCAATTCTGTTGCAGCGTGCAACCCGTTCTCCTAATATATTCCTTTTAATCAAGTTTGTCATATATTTATTTCAATCAAGTATATATATAGACTTTTAAATAAGTCTGTTGCGGCGTGCAATCCGATCCCCCAATATTGACTTTTAAATAAGTCTATCACGGCGTGCAATCCGATCCCCCAATATTGACTTTTAATAAGTCTATTGCGGCGTGCAATCTGATCCCCCAATATTGACTTTTAATAAGTTTATTGTGGCGTGCAATCCGATCCCCCAATATATACATATACTTTCATTTCCGTTGCGGCGTGCAACCCGTTCCCCCAATATAATTTTAAACAACTCATAAATATAATAAAACCTACTTTAATAAATACCACGTCCAATGAGAAATTATTAAGCATCAAGGCACACAATAATTATAATTTATTTATGAACCAAATAATGACAAATAATAATTTATTATGAAAATCATAGAAAAATTAAGTAGCTTAATATTTGATGTGTTAAATGTCAAATAACAATTAAAACACATAATTCAAATAGTATGTAACAATTAATGCAGGAATTCAAGAATTAATATTTGACAAAGAATAGGATAGAAATAATTATTATAATAATTAATTTATGATTTAAAACAATTTATGAATTTTCAAGCAAGCAGGAAAATAATTAATTTCACGACGTATAGACACTCGTCACCTCGCCTATACGTCGTTCACATGCTTTTCACATAACAAATAATTTGAGAGTTCTATTCCCTCAAGTCAAGGTTAACCACGATATTTATCTCGCTTTGCAAATTTTCACTCAATTATTCAACCACAGATTTTTCTTTTAATTTTGTCTCCGAAAGTTTCAAATCTATTCACAAACAAATCGATATATTCAATACTAATCAAAGGAATTCATTCCATATGAATTTACAAATTTTTCGGATAAAAATTCTAAATTCATTAAAATATTTGATAGTGGGACCCACGTCTCAAATTCCGAAAAAAACTCACGAAATTCGAACACCCGTTCCGATAGAAGTTCCACCATACAAAAATTGCCTAATTTCGATATCAAATGGACCTTCAAATCTTAATTTTTCATTTTTGGAAGATTTTATAAAAATCTGATTTTTTTCTTCTTCCATAAATTCACGGATTCATGATATAAATGAGTATGAAATCATGAAATATAATCAATATACGATAAGGAATACTTACCCTAATATTTTCCCGTAAAAATCACCCAAGAATCGCCTTACCCGAGCTCAAAAATGGAAAAGAGTTGAAAATGGGTCGAAACCCCATTTCGAAAACTTAAGTTCTGTTTCTGGGATTTTTACTCATCGCGATCGCGAAAATTCGTTCACGATCGCGTAGAACAACTTTTGCCCAGGTTCATGTTACTCTTCGCGATCGCGGGAATGGCTTCGCGATCGCGAAGCACATTTTGGCTGCCCAGACTTTTAACTCTACGCGATCGCGTAAATGCTCATGCGATCGCGGAGTACATTTTTCCAGCCTTACACGATCGCGTAAATGCTCGTGCGATCGCGGAGCACAATTGACGTGCCTAGCTCTTGCCTTCCTTCCTTCTACGCGATCGCAACTGGTCCCTTGCGTTCCCAGTGCACTAGGAGTTTACCTTCCACGATCGCGTGCCTATCTTCGCGAACACGAAGGGTAAAACTCACTACTTACAATTTACTCTTCGCGATCGCAGGAATGGCTTCGCGATCGCGAAGCACAACGCACCAGATGACAGCAGAAGCTCAAAAACCAGATTTTCTAAGTTCAAAATCATCCCGTAGCCTATCCGAAACTCACAAGAGCCCTCGGGGCTCCAAATCAAACATACACACAAGTCCTAAAACATCATACGAACTTGCTCGAGCGATCAAATCGCCAAAATAACACCTAGAACTATGAATCGGACACCAAAACAAAGGAAATTTTCAAGAAAACTTTAAAACTTATATTTTTACAACCGGGCATCTGAATCATGTCAAATCAACTCCGATTCTCACCAAATTCGGCAGACAAGTCATAAATATTATAGTGGACCTATACCGAGCTCCGAAACTAAAATACGGACCTGAGGTCAATTAATCTAACATTAGTAATTTCTTAAAAATCATTAAGCTTTCAAGCTTTTAATGTTTCATCAAAATTCCATATCTCGGGCTAGGGACCTCGGAATTTGATTCCGGACATACGCCCAAGTCTCAAATCACAATACGGACCTATCGGAATTATCAAAACACTTATCCAGGTCCGTTTACTAAAAATGTTGACCAAAGTCAACTCATTTGAGTTTTAAAGCTCTATTTCATATTTTAATCCGTTTTTCACATGAAAACTTTTTGGAAAATTTTTCACACTACGCACGCAAGTCGAGGAATAATAAATGGTGCTTTTTGAGGTCTTAGAACACAGAATTACTTATTAAATTTAAAGATGACATTTTGAGTCATCACATTCTCTACCTCTAAAACAAACGTTCGTCTTCGAATGGAGTTAGAAAAATTACCTGAGCTGGAGAAAAGGTGTAGATATTTACTCCGCATGTACGACTCGGACTCCCAAGTAGATGCCTCTACCGGCTGACCTCTCCATTTCACCTGAACTAAAGGATAACTCTTAGACCTCAACTGTCGGACCTGCCGGTCTAGAATGGCTACCGGCTCCTCCTCATAAGTCAAATCCTTGTCCAATTGGACAGAGCTGAAATCTAACACGTGGGACGGGTCACCATGATATTTCCGGAGCATAGACACATGGAACACCGGATGAACCGTTGATAAACTAGGTGGTAATGCAAGCCTGTAGGCTACTTCACCCACCCTTTCAAGAATTTCAAAGGGTCTGTTATACCTAGGACTCAACTTGTCCTTCTTTCCGAACCTCATTACACCTTTCATAGTTAAAACCCGGAGCAATATTCTTTCTCCAACCATGAATGCAATATCACGAACTTTATGGTCGGCATAACTCTTTTGCCTAGACTGAGCTGTGCGAAGTCGATCCTGAATAATCTTGACCATCCAAGGCATCCTGTACCAAATCGGTACCTAACAACCGAGCCTCTCCCGGTTTAAACCAACCAACTGGCGATCAGCATCGCCTTTCGTATAATGCCTCATATGGAGCCATCTGAATGCTCGACTGGTAGCTATTATTATAAGCAAACTCTGCAAGTGGCAAGAAACGATCCCAAGAACCTCCAAAGTCTATAACACAAGCGCGGAGCATATCTTCCAGTATCTGAATAGTGCGCTCTGACTGTCCGTCTGTCAGTGGATGAAATGTTATACTTAACTCCACCCGCGTGCCTAACTCACGTTGTATAGCCCTCCAAAAATGTGAGATAAACTGCGTACCTCGATCTGAAATAATAGACATGGGCACACCGTGAAGGCGGACAATCTCACGAATGTAAATTTCAGCTAACATCTCTGAAGAATAGGTAACTGCCATTGAAATAAAATGTGCTGACTTGCTCAACCTGTCCACAATGACCCAAACTGCATCAAATTTTCTCAGTGTCTGTGGAAGCCCAACAACAAAATCCATAGTGATACGCTCCCACTTCCACTCAGAAATTTCTAACTTCTGAAGCAAACCACCAGGTCTCTGATGCTCGTACTTAACTTGCTGACAATTCAGACACCGAGCTACATATGCAACTATATCCTTTTTCATTCTCCTTCACCAATAATGTTGCCGCAAATCTTCATACATTTTGGTGGTGCCTGGATGAATAGAATACCTGGAACTGTGTGCTTCTTCAAAAATTAATTCACGAAGCCCATCCACATTAGGCACACAAATACGACCCTGTATTCGCATAACCCCATCTTCCCCCACAACAACCTATTTGGCATCACCGTGCCGCACCGTGTCGTTAAGGACAAGTAAGTGAGGATCATCATACTGCCTCTCTCTAATGCGCTCATATAAAGAAGACCGAGCGACTATGCAAGCTAGAACCCGACTGGGTTCCGAAATATCTAACCTCACGAACTGATTAGCCAAAGTCCGAACATCTGTAGCTAATGGCCTCTCACCAACCGGAATATACGCAAGACTGCCTATAATCACAGCCTTTCTACTCAAAGCATCGGCCACCACATTGGCCTTTCCGGGGTGATACAAAATGGTGATATCATAGTCTTTCAACAACTCCAACCATCTCCTCTGCCTCAAATTAAGATCCTTTTGTTTGAACAGATACTGAAGGCTACGATGATCAGTAAATACCTCACACGAGACACCGTAGAGGTAATGCCTCCAAATCTTCAGCACATGAATAATGGCTGCCAATTCTAAGTCATGAACAGGATAATTCTTCTCGTGAACTTTCAACTGCCGCGACACATATGCAATTACCTTTCCATCTTGCATTAATACTGCACCAAGCCCAATGTGAGATGTGTCACAATATACCGTATACGATCCTGAACCTGTGGGCAATACCAACACTGTTGCCGTAGTTAAAGCAGTCTTGAGCTTCTGAAAGCTCAACTCACACTCGTCTGACCATCTGAATGGGACACCTTTCTGGGTCAATCTAGTCAATAGGCTTGCTATAGATGAAAACCCTTCCACGAACCAACGATAATAACTTGTTAAACCCAAGAAACTCTGGATCTCTGTAACTGAAGTAGGTCTAGACCAATTCTGAACAACCTCAATTTTCTTAGGATCCACCTTTATGCCTTCTGCCGATACCACATGCCCCAAAAAGGCAACTGAGTCTAACCAAAACTCATATTTTGAAAACTTGGCATATAACTGATTATTCTTCAAAGTGTGAAGCACACTTCGAAGATGCTGCTCATGCTCCTCTCGACTGCTGGAGTAAATTAAGATATCATCAATGAATACAACCACAAAAGAGTCCAGATAAGGCTTGAACACCCGATTCATCAAATCCGTAAATGTCGCGGGGTATTTGTCAACCCAAATGACATCACTAGAAATTTGTAATGCCCATATCGAGTTCGAAAAGCTGTTTTAGGGACATCAGATGCCCTAATCTTCAACTGATGATAACCAGACCTCATATCAATCTTCGAAAATACCTTGACACCCTGAAACTGATCAAATAATTTATCAATTCTTGGCACCGGATATTTGTTTTTGATAGTGGCCTTGTTCAACTGCCGATAATCTATACACATCCGCATAGAACCATTTTTCTTCTTTACAAATAATACGGGTGCACCACAGGGCGAGACACTGGGTCAAATGAATCCCTGATCAAGCAAGTCTTGTAACTGCTCTTTCAATTCTTTCAACTCCGACGGGGCCATACGGTATGGTGGAATATAAATGGGCTGAGTGCCCGGAGCCAAATCAATACAGAAGTCAATATCTCTATCGGGTGGAATCCCCGGCAAATATGCAGGAAATACTTCTGGAAATTCACGAACAACTGGTACTGAGTCCATAGAAGGGACATCCGCACTAGGATCGCGAATATAAGCCAAATAGGCTAGACACCCTTTCTCTACCATACACCGAGCTTTCATATAAGAAATAACCCTGCTGGCAGAATGGCCAGGAGTTCCTTTCCACTCTAAACGAGGTAACCCCGGCATAGATAGGGTCACTGTCTTGGCATGAAAATCCAATATAGCATGATAAAGGGACAGCTAATCCATACCCAAGATGATATCAAAATCTACCATATCAAGAAGTAGAAGATCCATAGTCTCAAGATTACCAATAGTAACCACACACGAACGATAGACATGATCTACTATAACAGAGTCTCCCAACAGTATAGATACACACACAGAAGCACTCAGAGAATCACAAGGCACAACCAAATATGAAGCAAAATAGGAGGACACATATGAATAAGTAGATCCTGGATCAAATAGAACTGAAGCATCTCTATGGAAAACTGGAATAATACCTGTGATCACAGCATCAGATGACTCGGCCTCAGGCCTAGCTGGAAAAGCATAAAATCGGGGTTGGGCCCCATCACTCTGAACTACTTCTCTGGGACGACCTCTAACTGGCTAGCCTCCAACTCTAACTGCCTGACCTCCACCTCTAATGGCCTGACCTCTACCTCTAATAGCCTGACCTCCACCTCTAATGGCCTGACCTCTACCTCTAATAGCCTGACCTCCACCTCTAGCTGCCTGACCCCTACCTCTAGCTGGCTGAGCAGGCGGTGAAGCAACCGGTGCCGGTATGATGGCACGAGAATCTTATCGAGATCTGTTACTCGCCAATCTAGGGCAATACCTCCTGATATGACCAATGTTCCCATACTCATAACACCCATCCTGATGACGTGGCTGCTGAAGCTAAAGCTGACCCAGATAGGCCGGATAACCACTGTAGTAACTCTGAAATGGTGGTGCACTAATAGGAGCTGAATGTGCACTGAATACTGTCTGCCTAGAGTAAGGCATAATAGGATCGTGACTCCCTTAAGCACCGGGAGATGCATGTAGTGCTGAATGAAACGGTTTGGGAAGATGACCCTACCAAAATTACCTTTGCCTCCAGACGAGGCACCACTGAAACTGCCGAACTGACGGGGCCTTTTATCGGACCTCTGCCCTCTCTCTTTTGCAAGAACCATCTCGATCCTCCTTGCGACATTAGCAGCCGCCTGAAAAGAAATCTCACTTCCGGTCTCCTTGGCCATCTGAAGTCTGATAGGGTGAGTGAGTCCCTCAATAAAACCCCCTCACTCTCTCTACCTCCGTAGGTAGTAAAAGGAGAGCATGACAAGCCAAATCCACAAAATGGGACTCATACTGAGTAACAGTCATAATGCCCTACTGTAGATGCTCAAATTGCTTGCGGAATTCCTCTCTCAGTGTAATAGGGAGGAACTTTTCCAGAAATAGCTGAGAGAACTGCTCCCATGTAAGTGCAGGCGATCCGACTGGTCGGGTCAATGTATAATCTCTCCACCACCTCTTGGCAGAACCCGTCATCTGAAATACAGCAAAATCAACCCCATTGGTCTCAACTATACCCATGTTCCGCAACACCTCATGGTAGCGTTCAAGATAATCATGTGGGTCCTCAGAAGGTGTACCACTGAAGTGAACTGGAAAGAGCTTGGTAAACTTATCCAGTCTCAATAAGGCCTCAAAAGACATGGCGGGCCTATCACCGATCTGTGCCGCAACAACTGGCTGAACTACCCCAACTAGTGGGTCTGTTGGAGCCTGATTATAGGGAGCCATCTGCTCCGGAGCGGGAGTAGTGGGAGTTTGTGCTCCTCCCCCAGCCTGTGATACGGCTGGTTCAACTGGAAATGTACCATTCCGGGCCACGCCCTCCATAAGACTTACCAAATGGACTAAAGCGTCCTGAAGTAATGGAGTGGCTATAAATCCTTCCAGGACCTGAACTGGTTCAACTGGTACATTCTGAACTGGAACCTCCTCCTGAAGGTCCACCTGAGGTTCATCAACAGGTGCAGCTGCTCGAGTTCTGGACTGAGCTCTACCTCAGCTTCTAGCACGACCTCGGCCTCGACCTCCACCCCTGGCCATAGTTGCCACCGGGGGTTCTGGTCCCTGTCTATCGGTAGAGGTGTTACATTTTCTCACCATCTGCGAGAGAATAAGAGTAGAATGGTTCAATCATCGATGATAGAATAAAATTGCATGACAGAATAAGAAAAAAGTGATATTGTTCCTAAACTTCATAGCCTCCGAGAGATAAGTACAGACGTCTCCGTACCGATCCTTCAGACTCTACTAAGCTTGCTCTTGACTCGTGAGACATATGTAACCTAGTGCTCTGATACCAACTGTCACGACCAGAAATTTCCTCCTTCGGACCGTGATGGCGCCTAACATTTCACTTGCTAGGAAAGCCAACGTTAGAATAATATTAACCAAATTTTAAATAATTTTTAAATTATTAATAATCAAGGAAACAAAAGCGGAAGCAAAGTTTGAAATATAGTGAAATTAATACATAAAAATATCAGTGTCTAAATACCATCCCAGAATTGGTGTCACAAGTGCACGAGCTTCTAGTATAAATACAAATAAAGGTCTGAATAAAATAAAGCTGTCTGGAAATAAATACACAGCTAAAATAAAATAGACGGGGACTTTAGAACTTCTGACGCCATGTAGTTATACCTCAAGTCTCCTCCGAGTAGCTGAAATCCGAGCAAGTCTATGGCACACCGCTGGGACCAACTCCAAAATCTACACAAGAAGTGCAGAGTGTAGTATCAGTACAACTGACCCCATGTACTGGTAAGTGGTGAGCCTAACCTCGACGAAGTAGTGATGAGGCTAAGGCGATTCACTTATATTAACCCGTACGCAATATTAATAACAACAACAAATAATAGAAATAAATCAGGTAACTTATTTATAATAATTGAAGCCAACTCAGCAGTCATAATCCATTATTATCTCACCCAATTCTGTTGCAGCGTGCAACCCGCTCTCACAATATATTCACATTCAATTCTATTGCAGCGTGCAACCCATTCTCCCAATATATTCCTTTTAATCAAGTATGTCATATATTTATTTCAATCAAGTATATATATAGACTTTTAAATAAGTCTGTTGCGGCATGCAATCCGATCCCCTAATATTGACTTTTAAATAAGTCTATTGCGGCGTGCAATCCGATCCCCAATATTGACTTTTAATAAGTCTATTGTGACGTGCAATCTGATCCCCCAATATTGACTTTTAATAAGTTTATTGTGGCGTGCAATCTGATCCCCCAATATATACATATACTTTCATTTCCGTTGCGGCGTGCAACCCGTTCCCCCAATATAATTTTAAACAACTCATAAATATAATAAAACCTACTTTAATAAATACCACGTCCAATGAGAAATTATTAAGCATCAAGGCACACAATAATTATAATTTATTTATGAACCAAACAATGACAAATAACAATTTATTATGAAAATCATAGAAAAATTAAGTAGCTTAATATTTGATGTGTTAAATGTCAAATAACAATTAAAACACATAATTCAAATAGCATGTAACAATTAATGCAGGAATTCAAGAATTAATATTTGACAAAGAATAGGATAGAAATAATTATTATAATAATTAATTTATGATTTTTCAAGCAAGCAGGCAAATAATTAATTTCGCGACGTATAGACACTCGTCACCTCGCCTATACGTCGTTCACATGCTTTTCACATAACAAATAATTTGAGAGTTCTATTCCCTCAAGTCAAGGTTAACCACGATATTTACCTCGCTTTGTAAATTCCACTCAATTATTCAACCACAGATTTTCCTTTTAATTTTGTCTCCGAAAGCTTCAAATCTATTCACAAACAATTTGATATATTCAATACTAATCAAAGGAATTAATTCCATATGAATTTACAAATTTTTCGGATAAAAATCCTAAATTTATTAAAATATTTGATAGTGGGACCCACGTCTTAAATTCCGAAAATACTCACGAAATCCGAACACCCGTTTCGATACGAGTTCCATCATACAAAAATTGTCCAATTCCGATATCAAATGGACCTTCAAATCTTAATTTTTTGTTTTTGGAAGATTTTATAAAAATCTGATTTTTTTTCTTCCATAAATTCATGGATTCATGATATAAATGAGTATGAAATCATGATATATAATCAATATAGGATAAGGAACACTTACCCCAATGTTTTTCCGTAACAATCGCCCAAGAATCGCCTTACCCGAGCTCAAAAATGAAAAAGAGTTGAAAAAGGGTCGAAACCCCATTTCCAGAACTTAAGTTCTGTTTCTGGGATTTTTACTCATCGCGATCGCGAAAATTCGTTCACGACCGCGAAAATTCGTTCACGATCGCGGAAATTCGTTTGTGATCGCGTAGAACAACTTTTGCCCAGGTTCATTTTACTCTTCGCGATCGCGGGAATGGCTTCGCGATCACGAAGCACATTTTGGCGGCCTAGAATTTTAACTCTACGCGATCGCGTAAATACTCATGCAATTGCGGAGTACATTTTTCCAGCCATACGCAATCGCGTAAAGGCTCATGCGATCGCAGAGCACAATTGACGTGCCTAGCTCGTGCCTTCCTTCCTTCTACGCGATCGCATTTGGTCCCTTGCGTTCGCAGTATACTGGGAGTTTATCTTCCACGACCGCGTGCCTATCTTCGCGAACGCGAAGGGTAAAACTCACTACTTACAATTTACTCTTCGCGATCGCAGGAATGGCTTCGCGATCGCGAAGCACAATGCACCAGAAGACAGCAGAAGCTCAAAAACCAGATTTTTTAAGTTCAAAATCATTTCGTAGCCTATCCGAAATTCACCCGAGCCCTCGGGGCTCCAAACCAAACATGCACACAAGTCCTAAAATATCATACAAACTTGCTCGCATGATTAAATCACTAAAATAACTCCTAGAACTACGAATCAGACACCAAATCAAAGGAAATTTTCAAGAAAACTTTAAAACTTATATTTTTACAACCGGACATCCGAATCACATCAAATCAACTCCGATTCTCACCAAATTCGGCAGACAAGTTATAAATATTATAGTGGACATATACCGGGCTCCGAAACCAAAATACGGACTCGAGGTCAATAAATCCAACATCAGAAATTTCTTAAAAATCATTAATCTTTCAAACTTTTAATTTTTCATAAAAATTCCATATCTTGGATTAGGGACCTCGGAATTCGTTTTCGGGCATACGCTCAAGTCCCAAATCACGATACGGACCTACCAGAATTGTCAAAATACTTATCCGGGTCTGTTTCCTAAAAATGTTGACCAAAGTCAACTCAATTGAGTTTTAAAGCTCTATTTCACATTTTAATCCGTTTTTCACATGAAAACTTTCCAGAAAATTTTTCGGACTGCGCACGCAAGTCGAGGAATGATAAATGATGTTTTCGAGGTCTTAGAATACAAAATTACTTATTAAATTTAAAGATGACATTTTGGGTCATCACATTGAGTCATAAGCTCTACACGAATAACTGAATCAATCCCTAATACATCAGTGTCTAAGTAAAGAGTAAGCAATAGAAAACAAGAACAGAGGGTGACTTCGAAGCATGCGGACACCGACAAGTATACCTTGAAGTCTCTGATCTGAATGTGCTACTCACTAGTGCCTAGCCTAATATGAGGTACATGAATCTGCACAAAAAGATGTGCAGAAGCGTAGTATGAGTACACCACAACGATACCAAGTAAGTATCAAGCCTAACCTCGGTAGAGTAGTGACGAGGTCAGGTCAAGACACTTACTGGAATAAATAAAGAAGCTGAACAGGTATGGTACAGTATAATAATGAAAATAAAGGAATGATACAATGAAGGAATACAACAACAAGATATGCTACATTTAAATTAAGGCAATAAAGGTATCAAGGGAGGAACACATAATAAGAACACCAAGTAAACGATGCAGACAAACACAAGTGATGTAGATAAAAGATAACAACAAGAATCACGTCCGAGATACCGCCGCGTATCTCATTTCACAATCACAATCACAATCTTTCCTTATATCATCGTAAGAGCCTTACATTTAGTTTAGAAAAATTATTTTTTTCGAAATAACTACCCGCGTTTTAGCCCACTTTATCACACCATATGGCTTCAAGTAGTTCCCCTACTAGCAACACGCGTATCAATCACACCTTATATCACCGCATGCGTATCAAACTGTATCCTTATATCACCGCATGCGTATCAATATCACAACTCGTACCTCAAGTAACCAAATACCACAACTTGCCAAAAGAATCAACAATAACAATGTTTCCACAACAAATAGCCCATGGCTCAACCACAATGTGTACAAAAGTCTCGACAATAGCAACTGAAAGTGAATAACTCAACAAGAATGGTATTTTAATAATTTACAACTTTGCCACAATGTGATCACGACTTTTACAACTTTAACACAAAAATTCAACAGTAAGATATTCCCAGAAATAACAACTTAAAGTAAGGTAACTCAACAATCAAATAATTAACAAGTCAATAAGGAAACAGTAACTTCAACTAAACATGTAAAGGCAAATAACAAGTAAGAGATGGGACAAGTATTAACAATATCAAATAAAGCATATAAGGATGGATTAACGATGATGGATATAACATGTTATGACAATTCCATTAAAGGCATGAAAAGAATCTACATAGCTTAAACCAGTCAATTACCATATATAGCCTGTGTACCCATTCGTCACCTTGCGTACACGACTTTCAAGTATCACAAATGACACAAAAGAAGTCCAATCCTAAGGAGAAATTTCTCTACACAAAGTTAGACAAGATACTTACTTCAAATACGCTAACTCATTCCACTAGTAAGTCTTTTCTGCGAATATCCAACTCTGAAGCTCGAATCTAGCCAAAATAACATTATACCATATATACAAATCATAGGAAGCTATTCCGGATAATAAAGTTGCAATCTTTAAAGAAAATAAAAAATTCAACTCTAGGCCCACATCTTGGAACCCGACCAAACCTACAAAATCCGAACACCCATTCAATAACGAGTCCAACCATACCAAAATTATTCAATTTCAACCTCAAATCGACCTACAAATCCTCAAAATATAGCTTATGAAGTTTTCACAAATTTTTCCCACTCAAAACACTAATTAAATAATAAAACAATAATGATGGATTTATGTATAATAATCAAATCCGAGTTAAAATTATTTACCCGATCAACTCGAAAATCTCTCCCAAAATCTCCCAAAACCGAGTTCTCTAACTCAAAAGATGAAGAATAGGAACAAACCCTCGATCTGCCCCATTTCTGCCCAGTGGTTCCGTCTGCGGACAGTTAGCCGCTTTTGCGGCTCCGCACCTGCAGAAAGTCCATCGCATGTGCGGCTTTAACTTAAGCCATGGACTTCTGCATCAGCGGCAAGAGATGCTCATGCGATCACGCTTCTGCGGATCATTGACCGCTCATGCAGCGCATGACCGCACCTGCGGTACAATACCAACGGCCCAGATTCCGCATTTACGGTGCCTTCTCCGCTTTCGCGGATGCGCATCTGTGCGCCACACTCCGCTCATGTGGAGCCAATGCTCTTGCCTAAATCTCGATTCTGCGGCTCTGAGGCCGCATTTGTGGTGCTGCACCTGCGGCGCAAAGTGCAAATGTGTGATTGGACCAGCCTCAGCAGTGTTTCAACAATCAACCAAGTACAAAATGGTTCTGGATTCAATCTGAATCACATCCGGGGACCTCGGGACCCCGTCCAAATATACCATCAAGTTTCAAAATACATAGCGAACATACTCAAGGCCTAAAATTACATCAAACAACATCGATTCTATAAATCGTAACCCAATTAAACCTATTGAAATCATGAACATCCAACTTCCAAAACTAACGCCGATTCATACCAAACCAACTTTGTTCGACCTCAAATTTTGCACACAAGTCACAAATGACATAACGGATCTTCCGAAATCGGAACCCAACCCCGATATCAATAAAGTCAACTCTCAGTCAAACTTCTCAATCTTCCAAACCTTCAACTTTTTAACTTTCGCCAATTCAAGTCAAAACGACTTATGGACCTCTAAATCAATATCCGAACACGTTCCTAAGTCCAAAATCACCATACGAAGCTATCAGAACCGTCAAAATTCTATTCCGGAGTCGTCTACACAAAAGTCAAACTCCGATCAACTCTTTAAACTTATGCTTCCAACTTTGGGACTAAGTATTCCAATTCATTCTAAACCTCACCCGGAACCAAACCAACCACCCCGCCAAGTCACATAACCACAATATAACATTGAAGAGATAATAAATAGAAAAACAGGGCTAAAATACTCAAAACGATTGGCCGAATCGTTACACTTGGCCAAACAGACTATAAATTTAAAATGCATCTTATACTTTTAAGACGTGAAGACAAACTTTTCTTTATGTAACTCAATCACTACACTATTAAAGCATGTCCTTCTCCAAAGTTATTTTAATCTGGCATTTAAAATTCACTAGTTCATCTAATTCAGATTTATCATATAAGATCTATTAAAAGAGAGAAAGGCGCTCCTTACCAGAAATCTTTCCTTTCATTCAAAGTTCTGCAAATTAATTAAGAAGTATTATTACCAATAATTTTTACGTAGTAAAATTCATGGATATGTCCATAAAAGTGGCAAAGACAGAATTAGAAAAGCAAAAAGTACGAAAAAAAAAAATATTATATACAATACTCCCTTCGCTCCAGTTTATGGAACCTATTTTTTTTTAGTCCGTTCCAAAAAGAATGACCCCTTTTTTAATTTGGAAATAATTTAGCTTAAACTTACAACTCTACCCTTAATGAGAAGCTTTTATAACCACACAAATAATCTAGGCCCCTTTTTTACTTGTTTAGGACCACACATTTCAAAAGTCTTCATTTATTTTCTTAAATTTCGTGCCCGTCAAACATGTTCACATGAATTAGAACGGATGGAGTATAATTTGTCATTAATTGCACAACATGGGTATGCAGTTTGCAATAGGAAGGATTGTTACGTCAACGTATCTCTTAGATTTAAGAACTGGTCCATTACACAAAAATGGGAGATGTTAGGCAATTGATCTACTCGTACTCATTACGTTTGACTTTTCATCTATATATGTAACTGCGGTAAAACTCTGAATTCACTTTTGACTGCACATGGCATGGAACAGAGTTGGATATAAAAGGAAGGGTAAGGTTAATCCCTTTCTTCCTAATCTATCTAATACAAGCATCTGTCAGTACGTTCGTAAAGTAATGAAGAAATTTTTGTTTAATTTTTGTACTATAACCAGCTGTATTTAACGAAGTATTTGGACATGATTCAAATTGAAATTTGAAGAAATACATTTGAAATTATTGATGAAAAAGATTGTTTGGAAATTGTTTAACTTTATTCTCGTGCAAAAATCCTAAGTTCTGGTCAAAATTTAAAGCACAATTCGAAAATTCTTGTTATCCTGTGATAACACGAGTGTAAAATTAATAAAAATCTTCTGCCAAGAAATTGCTAATTGGTTTAAAGGTGATAAAAGGCAAAAATACTATACTTTATAGAAATGTATCATAAATTAGAAAATTTAAAATTTATTTTGAATAATTATACTTTAAACTTCTCTTTTACCTTTTACGAGAATTTTTTCATGCTATACAAATGTTATAATATTTTTCAGACCACAAATTTTTATAAATGTTATGACTTTAAAACCATAAATTTCAAAATCTTTTTTTTTTCTTAGTAACAATATTTTAATTGAGTTTAAATTATTGCCCATGTCAAAAATGCGCAAGCATGCACATACGTTAGATGAAGTTGGTACTCTTATGTCTTCTATATAACAAAAAGCAACAAGAAAACAAAAAAGTCACAGAATCAAGTAATAGTACACACATTAAAACTTATTCAGAGTTCCCATATTCTCTTCTCTTTGACATCAAACTATAAGCAAAAACAATGGAGTCACCAGTCACAGGATTAAGATGCAGAACAACAGGACCATCATTTCTAAAGCCAATAGATACAAAGAGGAAAGCCATTGAAGAGTACGATATGGTGCCTGTGGAAACAGAACCATTGAGTCCAACTGCTCGTTTGTTTCACGATCCAAATTTTAATGTCCATGTCGTTGCTATTATGGCCACAAAAACTCGGATTTCACCACATCCTGTGAAGGAGAAGTTGGAGCATACTTTGCTTAAGCATCCTCGTTTCACTAGCTTGCTGGTATGTTCCTTGCAACATTTAACTATATTTCCTATGTGTGTTTTGCATGTTCCCATTTACGTAAGAGTAAGTTTGTATTTGGACCTTAGATTTGGTTGAAACTTAAAAAATGAGTTTTTGAAGCTGTATTTTTGAAAGTTGAATTTGTGTTTAGATATTAATTTTATTTGAAAAAACTTTTAGAAAAAAAATCTCTCTACCTGCTGCCAACGGTCTATCTTCGGAATTATCTGAATGGGTAGATCCTCCCATCCCATTTGTTTTAGCGACTTATCCTAAGATCCTCGCCAAGAGCTCCCCGGGCGACGATAGAGGAAGCAACCTGTCTGTTGTGACGGGACGGCTTTTTTATTTCACAATAAGATCTAGACGATTATCCCTACCTTCGGTAGCTTACGAGTTTACGTCCATCCTTATTCGGGTACAGTTTCCTTTCTATTTCTCTCTTGTAGCCGTTACCCAAATTCGCACAAGATTTCACCCAAAAACTGTCCTAAATCAGATTTTGGGAATTTGAGATTTTTTTTTCAAAATTAACCATATTCCATGAACAAATTTATTTTTTTTATATTGAAATCTATGGTCGAACCATAGCTAAATGTCTCCAAAACTAGTTTTGAATGGCATACACTTCTGACTTCTAGTATTTTTTCGCAAGTTGTGGAAGGTGTTACTGGATTTCATTTCCTTACTTGATTTTGTGCTAGCTTTATTTTTTCTGTGTTGCTTTGTTTCTCTTTCCGGCCTCTCTACACTACACTCCTCAGATCCCGTTTGTGGAATTTTACGGATAGTTGTTGTTGTTTCCCTTTTGAAAAGAAACAAAAAAAAAACTTTTAAAGGGCGGGCATGATAGGCACTGATGTCTAATGTGATTGTTCCCTTAGCAGAACTAGAGACAGATTCAGAAACTTCATCACTTTTTTTAAATTATAAGTTCAAAATTTATTATTATTTATACACTTTAAATGTTCAAATTATATCATATTAATAATCTATATATACTTACAGTGTAATAAAACTTTACACTATCTTTGTAATTTACTGTTATAATCGGTCACTTACTATTTGTTTTAAATTATTATCAATATTGTTAAGTAAAGTTATCTGCAATTCTTTTTTATATGATCTGATTGTGTAATTAATAAAGTCTTACACCCTTGATGTATAAAATTTAAACTAAATAATAAATCAAGGTGACGTATAAAAGAGTCATACCTCGATCAACAGAAGATAAATGATGCCCTGTGAAATTCCTAGTAATCAGCATCTTTAAGGGTGCACGACATGTATGCTTCCTCATTTCCCAGTCCTTACGTATTGTACTAATTGGTTTTTATTTCCAATATATTGCTAAAATTAGTGGTATCTGTTTTACACCAAAATATGTCGTATTTAAAGTGCTTGTGCTTGGTACCGCAATAATTGGGTAATGCATCCTTATGTAGGTCCTTTTCTCAAAGGACTAACATATGGTTCTATATTTTGGAGTGTTTACTACATAACCAAAGTAAATCCAATTCAAAGTTGGGCCAATTTGGGCAATCATCAATCTAGTTTATCTACAAAAAATTATTAAAATTTTAATTTTTTTGGGTCTGGTTGGTTATAGAACGAAAAAGCTTAGCCAGTTTTGAGCAAATTTTTTTTATTTTATTGAGAAAATGACACTGCATAGCCGCGCTCATAATAATAGTCGAAAAATATATATTTTTTGTACGTATATACATTTGTATATTTTATATACAAAAAACATATAAATTTTATACACTTTTGCGGTTAAGAAATGTAAATAATTTTTGTCGCGGGCTAAAAATGATATTTGCCTTTTTTTATTTTCATATAAAAGAAAAAGTTTAGTTAATTTGATGTGGTGATTAAATAAATTACAAAAGAACAAAATAACAAATAAAAATAATTTTGAGTTGAGTAAGTTAGGTTATGACGCATCGTTTATCTTAAATTGACTCCCCATTTTGACCAAAGAAATTTTTTGATAGACTATGATCCAACTCATTTATTAATTCAACCCGTTTTAATCTACCGAGATGATCATAGAAGGAAGTGTGTACACATGCTGCAAGCTAAGTAAACATATACACACTTAAAATGTATACTAAGTAGTAGTAACAAATTTTATGTACAGGTTGTGGATGAAAATAATTCAGCAGGCATGAAATGGGTGCAAACAAAAGTTGATTTGGAGCAACATGTTATAGTACTAGAAGTGGACGAAGGTCAACTGACCGAATCATCAGAAAAGTTCGTGGAGGATTATATTTACAACCTTAGCAAAACCAACCTTGACAAATCGAAGCCACTTTGGGACCTTCACATTATCAATGTCAAAACTGGCGATGCAGAGTCCGTAGCATTACTCCGAGTTCACCATTCTCTTGGTGATGGCACCTCTCTTATTTCTCTTTTACTCGCGTGTACTCGCCAAACTGCTGATCATCTCAAGCTTCCTACTATTCCAACCAAGAAACGGAGGCCTACTCCTTCAGGTTTCTTCATTACTTTAATTATGATATTTTTTTGAAGTGACATATGGTCGAGTTGGGTTATTATATCTTAGCAACTAGCAAGTCAAATCAACAAATGAGTTATAACTTTATTCAGTTTGAATAAGTTAACAAGAATTGGATCAAATCACTTGTCATATAATTCAACCTGCTCTACCTGTCATTCTTTTTTATTTTGCCTTTTCCCAAAAAAAAAAAAAAACCTTTGATTTTGTATGTTTAGGTTTGGATTGCATTTTGACTTGTCGGGTTTACCTTATTTATTCCATCTTGACCCAAATGTTTAACGGGTCATTTTGGATTCAACTTGTTGGATCAAGTAAACAAACGGATAATAACCGAACTCGTTTAAAAATTGGGCAAGTTATTAAGAAATGAATTGATTTTGCCACTTTCATTTTCTTATCTAAAATATGTACACTAACAAAAGAAATACTTTTACACTATTAGTGTCGTAAGTACTAAGGGGTCGTTTGGTAAGATGTATTAGGAAACAATAATACATATATTAGCTTTGGTATTATTAATCCCTTACTTTGGTAGTGTTTTTCAACTTATGTTTAACTAATACATGTATTAGTTATATACTCTATTTGGTATTATCCTATGTATAATTAATACATAGCAAATCATGGCATTAGTAATATCATAGTTTTAGCACATGGATAAGCATGTATATATCCCTATGCAATGCATGTTTTTTTTAATATACCAAACCAAATAGTGGATAAAAAATAATCTCACCATAACTAATCCAGCAATACTAATACACCATGTTTAGTACTATATTTATACACCTTGCCAAACGACCCCTAACAGAAAAGGAGGCCTACTCTTTCGCAGGTTATTCAGAAAAGGAAAGGTCGTTCAAGTTATGGCAGTATTTGGGAAAATTTTGGCTTTTCATCAACATGATACTCAATACTATGGTGGATCTTTTGATGTTCATAGCCACAGTCATCTTTTTTAAGGATACAAAAACTCCAATGGCGGCTCCGCCTAATTCTGCGTCTAACGGGAGACGAATAGTTCACAGGATAATCAATTTGGATGATTTGAAGTTGGTGAAAAATGCTATGAATGTGGTAAGCAATTTGGACATTATAAATGAATAAAGTTGATATATATTTGTTGTTAAAGTTAACTGATATTGTTGCATGCATTTTCTCCACAGACTATAAATGATGTTGCCCTGGGAATAACACAAGCTGGTTTATCTAAATATCTCAACAGGAGATATGGTATGTTATTTAGTCACAAATTCAATATTTAAACTTTTTGATTTAATTTTTATGTTCTCATGATGGAACCCAAACATTTCCGCAAGGTTCTAATTTTAATATTTGTTAAAATTTTAGTAACATTCACCAATTTGCTTTGTTCCATATAAAAAATATTGGGTTCAACTAAACCTGTTTATTATACGTTACATTCGTCTCTGATTTTCACAATTTTCCCGACTATTTACAGCCGTTGGTAAGGAAGATAAGGGAGCCACTGAGAGAAACAACAATCTTCCCAAGGACATTCGACTACGATCATGTCTTATTATAAACCTAAGACCCTCTGCAGGAATTGAAGTAACCTTTATTCTGTTATTGTTGTTGTTGTTATTATTATTATTATTATTATTATTGTGAAGTCGTATAATGACATGAATGAAACAGGATTTAGCTGATATGACGGAGAAGGGCACAAAACAAAAGGGAGGTTGGGGAAATTGGTTTGGTTATGTGCTCTTACCTTTCAAGATTGCATTGCGTGATGATCCTTTAGATTATGTTAAAGAAGCAAAGGCAACAGTAGATCGCAAAAAACGCACATTTGAAGCTTTGTTCACTCTGATGTTAGCTGAATTACTAGTCAAGATATTTGGTGCCAAGGTATATGCATATTTAAATTCAACAAAATTTAGTGAACTTCTATCCAGTGAATTCTTTTCGAGTTAATTAAAAGATAACTATATATAACTTTACACCCAGACCTCATTAGTAAAATTTTATTGTGTTGTTATTGTTATTGTTGTATATAACTTTACATAATAAGTGTAACTAATTTCTTAAAAAATAAGGCATATAACTTATCACAATCAATTAAATTACACTCATAGCATAAAAACCCTTTGAACTATCGTCAGTGTATATAAGCTTAATCCTTTAATATATGGTTGAGGTTGTATACGTTGAAAGTATAAAGAATTTTATACTATTAGTGTAATTTAATCGGCTATATATACGGGTTATTACCGTAACTTTTTAGTTACCATATCATTCTATGAAAAGTTATTAATTGTTATAAATAAATTTAACCTAATGCTGCAACTTTTATTTTTGATAGGTAGCTACACTAGTAACTGTGAGAGCATTCTCACATACAACAGTATGCTTCACCAACTTGGTTGGACCACAGGAAGAAATTGGGTTCTGTGGCAATCCCATTACTTATCTGGCTCCAGGTTCTTATGGGCAGCCAAGTGTAAGTACTGATCAACTCTACTCTTGAGGCATTTGCTCTTTATAACTACTAATTTGGAGATTAATTAATACGTAGTTAAATATTGTTATGTCGCCAAAATACTATCAAGAAGCATGATATAGGTAATTGTAGATAAAATTTATTTAAGCTCGTGTTTACATCAAACTAATGAGCAGGGGCGGGGCTACAGTAGGGGGTGCGGGTTCGGGCGAGACCAGTGACTTTTTCCGGAACACTGTATTTGTATTGAAATATTTACTAAATCTATATAAATATATACTGTCAAACCCAGTAACAAAAGGGGTCTTGGTTCAACGGTAAGGGTTGTGGGTTTGTTGGGAAAGATGGGGGTTCGATTCGTAAAATTTAGAATTCACACACTTCAAATCCTAGCTCCGCCTCTGCTAATGAGAGCAAGTTATGTCTTTCGTGCAGTCATTTAATAGTATCATTTAAATATAGTTAGGTGATTTATATTCTTACTTTAATTTAACTCCGTCCATTCAATTTTACTTGTTCTGTATTCTAAAAATAGATTTTCACTTTTATTTGTCACTTTTAGCATACTAAGAGAAGACAATTTATTTTTTCAGTTATACCCACAATATTAATTACTCATTTCAAATAATTTTCTCAAATTCATTAAAAATATGTATCAATTAATATGGGTATCATGGTAAATTATGCAGTTCATTTATTATTTCTTAAGGGGTGTGCAAAATTCATAGTGGACAAGTAAAAGTGAACAGAAGAAGTACTAACTATCAAGATTAAATTGCATATGTTGGTGTAAATACTAGGTAAAGATAAATTTTTACCTTAATTATATTGCATGAGTCCAAGTCCTAAACAATGGAAAATCACCTCTAAAAGCCTCTTTAATTTTGGTTCTTGAGCCTATAATTAAAAGGGGACCCGAGGGGGTGTTTGATAAGTGGAAATGTTTACAACATAAAAATCTTAATCTCGCTTTCCTTTCCCATATATATTTTTCATAGAGGAAATTGATATAAGGGGACTGTTTTTTTACCTAATTAGTTGAAGAGTTCAATTTATGTGAGTTGATAGTGTATAGTTTTCTTACTTTATCGGGTTAAAATAACATTTACAATAGGTAACTGTGTGTTATAAGCCGTTTTTGATAATTGACTTACGTACTATAATTGGCTAAAATACATCAATAACACATTTTTTCATTAATTGTAATTCTAGGCACTGATGATCAATATCCAAAGCTATATCAATAAGATGATCATCGTCGTATCTGTTGACGAAAGTGCTATTCCTGATCCACAACAGCTGCTTGATGATTTCGAAACTTCTTTTAACCTCATAAGAGATGCTGTGATTGAAAGAGGGCTTGTCAAGAATCTGAAATGAACAGGAAATCCAACCAAAAAAGGTTATATGAACATTATTTATATTATGTTTTAGAACTTTGCATTCACCAGCTATTATGTATTGCAACTAATTCTCTCCACTATTATATTCCTTTTAATTTGATAACGAAGACATAGTACTATAGTTTTTTTATGAGAGTGCATTTAAGTTAATTTTATTTATATCGATATATTTCTATAAGTGTAAACTCTCTATTTTTCTGAATTTACTGAAGGTTGATGTTTGGAAAATCACACACATTAGACGACTCTTACCCATGGCCAAACCAGTGTGGCACCTATTTGCTTGACTTGAAATATCTATAGTTGAACTATGTTAAATAATATTTATATATTTATACGAAATCAACATGCGCTCGGCCAAAACGAATAATAACCGCTAAATCATTGACCCAAAATCTTGTAACCAAAAAAAAAAAAAAGAAACTCACCTGCCACATTCTTCACAGCGAACCAACTCATGAGAATCCCAAATATCTTTTCCTTTTCAGAATCACGCCGTAAGCACGTAATATTTTACCCGCAAATCATTTAAAGTTGTTTTTAGTATTTTTTAAATATTTATTTGAGTTTTATAGAGTTCTAGTCTATTTTTTACTTCAATTACAAATTGAAAACACAAAATAGTTTCATTTTATAATATTTCTTATCTTGTTACATATTTCTATTAGTATTTTATATTGCTATGCTTTTAGCCTTATTTTAAGTTTAATCTTTGAAAATACAAAAAAAAAATAGACTTATATTTTAATATTCGAAACTTTAATATATAGTTTCTTAGTGTTTTGCAATTAGAATTATTTTATTTAATTAGCATGAATTAACAGTAATTGTACTCTTATTCTTAAGAGAAAGAGAATTGATTTTGGGTTGTACATGGCCTTGATTTATAATTCAAAGAAGGCCCAATTTCGTGTATCCATTAGCACAATCAGTCCCAACCCGCTGACCCACCAGCCGACCCAATCCACCACCCCATTTCCAATTCTAAATCTCAGCCATTCACCCCACTTAGATCCAATGGCCACAACTCTTTCACACCCCATATATAACCTAATATCCTCCAAACCCTAACCCTAATTCCCTAAACCTAGCAGCCGCACCACACCTCTCTGCCGCCCCGAAACTCGTCGAAAAACTGATACCAAATTGAGGTATCACTTCAATGGAACAGTGAACTAGTAACAGAAATGAGAGAAGAACATAAGAGTTGGTCGTGGAGGAAGCAAAATATATAGAGAAGAGAGGAGTTCAATTCATATACCAATCTTAATGCCTTTACATTTTATGTATCTCCTATAATAAGATTGTAATAAAGCTAACATGCTGAAATAAAAAGAAAAGGAAATACATACATGCTAAGTGTGTGACACAAATAATAACTACTTTTCCCGCCAAAACGTGTGCAACTAATTTTCAAAAGCTAATGGCTAATACTTGTATCAATACCCCTTGGTTGAACAACACCCTTGTCCTCAAGGGTGAAGGAAAGGAAACGAGCTTTAAGTGCAAAATCTAATTCCCAAGTGGCATTGGAGGCATCCAGTCCAGTCTATTTAACCAAACACTGAGCAACAACCTTGTTTCCCTTATTGATAGGTCGTCTTTCCATAATCAACTCAGGAGAAGGGAATAATTGACTAGCCAAATCAATTACAGGAGGATGTATAATTTCAGCAGGGACTTCATAACAAAACTTGAGCTGTGAGACATGAAATGTGGAGTGGACCAGAACTTCAGGTGGGAGTAACAGTTTGTAAGCAACAACTCCAATTTTCTCAATTGTAGGATATGGTCCAAAGTAGCGAGAAGTCAACTTATGATAGGGAAAAGAGGATAAGAAAGGTTGTCTGTATGGTTGAATCTTGACAAAGACCCAATCACTAACTTGGAATTACCTGTCGGACCTGTAGGCATTAGCTTGAGCTTGCATTCTCTGTTGTGCTCGAGTGAGATGAAACTTAGCTAGTTGGAGCTTGAACTCACGAAGCAGAGAAATGTCCTCAATAGACTTGACCTCTGAATCCCCTGGTAAGTAAGGCAAATGTAGTGGTGGTGGATAACCATAAAGAAGCTCAAAAGGTGAAGTTTTAATAGCAGAATGTGGGCTGGTATTATACCACCATTCAGCTAAGGCAAGGAAGAAAGACCAGTCAGAAGGTGAGTCAGTGCAGAAGCAGCGGAGGTAAATTTCTAAACAACTATTAAGCACCTCTGTCTGACCATAAGTTTGAGGATGATAAGCAGTGAAGGTGTTCAAGGTAACTCCTTGAGCAGTAAGAAATTCTCTCCATAAGAAGCTAATGAAGATGGGGTCTTTTGTCACTTGTAATGGAAGCAGGAAAACTATGAAGTTTGAAGATATTATCCAAGAAAATAGGGACAAGGGACTGAACAGTATAAGGTTGAGCCAAAATAATAAAGTGTGCAAGTTTGGTGGGTCGATCAACAATGACCCATATAACTGCTTTGCCTTGAGACTTAGGCAAGCCTTCTATGAAATCCATTGTGATGTTTGTCCAAGGAAGAGCAGGAATAGGCAAAGGTTGGAGAAGGCCAGGGGATGCACCAGTGTCATACTTGTTTCTTTGGCACACAGAACACTTGTGAACAAAGGTCATAATGTCAGTTCTTATCCCCTTCCAATAGAAATAAGTAAGAACCTTCCTTATAGTAGCATCAATAGTAGAATGACCCCCAAGAAGAAGTGGAATGTTAAAGTGTGAGTATTTGTTGTCTCAAAGCAGCATTGTTGCATGCCTAGCAGTTTGCCTTTCCTTCTAAGCTGATCATTCACCCAAGTGAAGTGTTTCTAAGGCTTCTATTGTGATGAAGTAATCAAGGCCTTCAATTTAGGATCTGAATGCCAACTAACTTGAATGTTTTTTCATAAGTCAGCTTGAACTGAAGAAAGGAGCATGGCCATCAGTGATGCTCCCTAAACTCTGGATAGGGAATCTGCAATTACATTCTCCCTTCCCATTTTATATTGGACTTCAAAATCAAAAGGCACGAGTTTAGCCAACCACCTAATCTGAGAATCAGTATGGAGCTTTTATTCTAAAAGATATTTGAGTGCTTTCTGGTCAGTTCTGACAACAAAGTGTTGGCTAGAAGATAATATGACCATTTGGTCACAACAAAGACCAATTCAAGAAGCTCTCTTTCATATACAGACAATGCAGCATGCCTGGGAGCCAACCCTTTACTAATAAAGGTTATAGGATGATTGTTTTGCATAAGGACAACACGAATACTAGATCCACTAGCATCAGTCTCAACAACAAATGATAAGGAGTAATTGGGCAAGGCCAGAACATGTGCAATAGTTGTCATACCTCCTTTTTACGGGGAAAAGAGTTTTTCACTTTAAGTGACATTATTGAAATAAGATTATTTTATTTAATTTAAAGAGTCACCACTTGAAATATTTGTTTACGGTGTCTCAAGTCACCATTATTTTAAAATCCCAATTCAAGAAAATTGATTCTGTTTAAGTCTGGGAAACACAGAAGACCGGGTAAGGAATTCTGTTAACCCGGGAGAATGTGTGTGGCACTCTCGAGTTCCGTAGTTCTATCGTGGTCACTTTAATAATTATATTTGGCTTAACTAATTCTGGATATTTTATGTTCTAGGGAAATTTATGCACTTTTACCTTAAACCGCTTTTAATTGCTTGATTATTAGTAATTATGGAATTATCTAAAAATGAATCACACGTACATGTATTCGTTTTGTTTGGTATGTCAAGAATTATGTCATGCGTACGTGTACACAATTAATAATACTTTATTATTTTTAAGATTATTTTTTCAAAGTCACATGAATGCATACTTTGCCTTTAATTTGGGAAATCATAACTATGTCACGCGAACGTGTACATAATCACGACAATTGATTGGTTAACACGCGCTTAAAGCATAGTGGCGTATTCAGGGTATTCCATTTATTTTTTCTAATCTAATTTGAGATTATTGTGAAGGCCATGATTCATGGATATAGAATTATTTGGAAGTCAAAAAATATTTTAACTAGTTGGAGTATTGACAAATTATTCACATTAAAAAACGGGTTTACAACTTACTACTCTATCTTTGAAGTTGTGAGACATTTATCTATTAATTTACAATGGATGGCTAGCCAAGATCTTATTAATGACGGGCCACTAGAATTATTCTTATTTAGCTCAAATGCTTTTCAATTCTTGAAAATGCGCTACAGCCCAATCAATAAAGTGAGATTAATGAAAATCACATTGAAAACCAAGTTATTCTCTACGGCCCATTGCAGACCAATTTTTCAGTTTAAAACTAGTTCATTTGTTATAAGATAATAGAAAATCAATTAAAACTAAGTAGAATATGATAACATGACCCAGTAATTAAACTCCAATAATTAGTTTTACTCACCTAGATTTAATTCATGATAAAGAACATTGACAAAATAAATGTGAAAGCTCATCTAAAATTCTAACAAGGTGAACTTACATAGACAAGAAATTATATTCATTTGTACACTTAACAAGAGGTCCAATTAAGATCAACTAAGATAAATGTCAAAATTTACTCTAACAAATAGGTGATTATATCAACTCAAATTAAAGCCATAGACATGATATCAAGCATTTGAATACAAACTTATGATCTTTAAATTCAAGAAAAAAAAATTAAACAAAGTTACATATTTAACAAAGAAAGTGAAGTAACGGACCTTCAAAGCTTTCCTTTTAACAAGCAAAAACGGATAGACTATGAACCAAAATCGACCGGAGCTTTAGCTCGACCTCGAACTTGACGGAAATGGAGAGACAAAGTCGGAACCTTGCTACATTTATGAGGGTACTTCAAGGATGTTTTTAGGCTTGAATTTGGGGCATTTTCGAAAAAAAGATGAAGGAAAAAAAGATTTTTTTTTTCAATTCCCTCCTCTCTTTCCTCCCCCTTTCTTCTCTCTTTTTTCTCACATTTTCTCTTCTATTTATAGACAACCTTTTTGATTTTTTTTTCAGATTTTGTTAAAAAAAAAAAGAAGAAATTTTCACTTCCCATTTCCTTCTTTTTTTTAATTCCCCACCTTCCTTTACTTTTATTTTTTAATTTTCATCTTCCTTTACTTTTTTTTTCTAATTTTCACTTTCTTTTACTTTTTTTAAATTTTAATTTCCACTTTCTTTTACTTTTTTTTTAATTTTAATTTCCACTTCCTTTTACTTTTTTTTTAAATTCCCACTTTCCTTTACTTTTATTTTTTAATTTCCTACTTCCCCTTTTCCTCATATTTTATTCCCACCCGAATTTGTTGTTTTTAAAAAAAATTATTTAATTTTTTGGGTTTTTTTAAAAATTAAGATAAAAATAATAATAATAATAATAATAATAATAATAATAATAATAATAATAATAATAATAATAATAATAATAATAATAATAATAATAATAATAATAATAATTGACCTTTTAAGTTTTTAAATTTTTTTTACCCTATAAAAAAGGTGAAACAAAGCTAAAAATTATAGATTAAACCCCTAAAAATATTTACATAGTAGAAGGTGATAAAATTTAAATATGATAAAATTTTAGGTGCTCACAGTAGTGAGTACCAGTTTGAGCTCAACAAAGGCTTGTGTAGAAGCCTCGGTCCTTAGAAAAGTATACTTCTTCAGTAGGTTTGTTAGAGATCGACTAATAAGACCATAGCCTCTGATAAACTTCCTATAGTATCCAGCTAACCCAAGGAAGCCTCTTAATTGCTTCACAATTGTGGGAGTAAGCCAGTGCTTGTCACGACCCAAAGGTCACTAGTCGTGATGGCACTTAACTCGACTCGCTAGGTAAGCCAACTAACAGACAATACAATCCAAATGAAATTATATAGGAAAATAGTGAAGAATTATCTGGACATTTACAAATTAACCCAAGAACTGGTAGTACAAATCATGAGTTTCTAAGACTTAGAATTTACAAAGCTTATACAAATAATTACACGATATGTTTGAAAGCTATATAAACAGATTAACAAAATCTAAAGCCATTAAGGACAAGTGGCAGGCATATCCGGAATGCATGAACATCTTCAGGTTCAGCTCCTATAACGATCCGACTGGTCGTTTTAAGAGTAATAGCTCTGATCCCCTATTTACTACTTTTTCCATATCTATTCATGTTATTGTGACTTGCCGGGAGGTTTTATTTTGATTTTTGGAGTGTTTTAGGACACTTAGTCCCTAAATGGAGGTTTAAACTTTAGGATTTGGACCGTAGTCAGAACTGTATGAACACGAATCCGAAATGGAATTCCATCAGTTCCGTTAGGTGATTTTGGACTTAGGGGCATGTCCAGATTGTGTTTTGGAGGTCTGTAGCTCAAATAGGCTTGAAATGGCTAAAATAGAAATTTA
Source organism: Nicotiana tomentosiformis (assembly GCF_000390325.3). Lineage (NCBI taxonomy): Eukaryota > Viridiplantae > Streptophyta > Magnoliopsida > Solanales > Solanaceae > Nicotiana > Nicotiana tomentosiformis. Next base: position 21,909,923 of record NC_090819.1, read on the forward strand.
AGTTTGGAAGTTTTGACCGGGGAGTTGACTTTTTGATATCGGGATTGGAATCCAGTTCTAAAATTTTTATAGCTCTGTTATGTCATTTATGACTTGTGTGCAAAATTTGAGGTCAATCGGACTTGATTTGATAGGTTTCGGCATTGAATGTAGAAGTTATAAATTCTTAAGTTTCATTAAGCTTGAATTGGGGTATGAATTATGATTTTAGCGTTGTTTGATATGATTTGAGATTTTAAATAAGTTCGTATGATGTTTTAGGACTTGTTGGTATTTTTTGTTGAGGTCCTGAGGGCCTCGGGTGAGTTTCGGATGATTAACGGATCAAAAGTTGGACTTAAACAGCTGCTGCAAAAGTTGATGCAATTATCTTCTGCTGGAAATGCAAAAATCGAGCCCAGGATCGAAGCCTAGAAATAGAGCCCAGGTTCGAAGGCCAGGGTCGAGGTCCAGGATCGAAGCCAGGGTCGAGGCTCAGGATCGAGGGTCATGATCGAGGGCCATGATCGAAGGCCAGAATCGAGGGCCATGATTGAAGGCCAGGATCGAGGGCCAGGATCAAAGCCATGATCGATGCCCGGGATCGAAGGTCAGGATCGAGGCCCAGTATCGAGGGCCATGATCGATTGCCATGATCGAAGCCTTGATCGAGGGCCAGGATCGAGGCAGGACTGAGGACTGCTGTAATGACCCGACTTGTCGTTTTAAGAAATTACGCTCCGTCCAGTGATTTAAGATCTCGAGAAACTTCACAATAGGTATTATGACCACGTGTGTGGTCAAGTTTGGTTTTTGGAAGATTCAAAATTTAATTTAAAGAAAAATTCTCATTTTGAAGCTTAAATGGAAAGAGTTAACCGGGGAGTTGACTTTTGAGTAAACGACCCCAGAATGGAATTTAGATGATGGCAATAGCTTCGTATGATGATCTCGGACTTAGGCGTATGTTCGGATTTGGATTTGGAAGTTCGTAGGACAATTCGACATTTTGGCGAAAGTTGAAAAATATAAGATTTTGGGAAAGTCCGACCAAAGGGTAAATTTTTGATAACGAGGTCGAATTTCGATTCCGAAAATGGGAATAGCTCCCTTACATCAATTATGACTTGTGTGCAAAATTTGGAGTCATTCCGGATTGATTTGATACGTTTCGACGCGAAATATAGAAGTTGAAAGATTTGAAACCTTATAATTCGATTCGATGCGTGATTCATAATTTCGGCGTTATTTGATGTGGTTTGAAGCTTCGACTAAGTTCGTATTGTATTTTGGAACATGTTGGTATAATTGGTTGAGGTCCCGGGGGCCTCGGGTGAATTTCGTAAGGTTAACGGAGCAATTCGGACTTGGAAGAAGCTGCTGGAAAATTGCAGCAGCCGTTGGATGCGCACCTGCGGAATTTTGGGCGTAAGTGCGACCTCGCAGAAGTGAGCTGGGCAGAGCTGGAGGAAGGTCGAAGATGCGGACAATCTTCCGCACCTGCGCAATCGCAGGTGCGATGGTTGCTACACAGAAGCGATGAGGCAGCGCAGAAGCGGAAATGCTGTGCACCTGCGATCAGCGCAGAAGCGGAAATGGCTCCACAGGTGCGAGCTTGTGGCTGGGCAGTGATCATTGCAGATGCGCATCTTGGCTCGCAAATGCGAAAAATCAGTCCGCAGGTGCGAAACTGGGCAGAATGTTAAGGACCAAAAATGGTCATTTCGCCATTTTTCGATTGAGATTTTTGGAGCTCGGATTTGGCCGATTCTGGAGGGATGTTTCACAAGCTTGGTTGGGATAAGTGTTATATATCCTAAAGTTATTATATTTCATGAATCTATAATTATATTCATCATTTAGTTCGGATTTAAATGGAAGAAATCAAGAATTTTACAAAATCTTCCAAAAATAAAAATTTAAGATTTGGAGGTCGAGTTGTTATTGGAATTCAATAAAATTGGTGTGGTTGAACTCGTATCGGAATGGGTATTTTTATTTCATAAAAATTATGTTGGGTTCCAAGGGGCGGGTCCCACGTTGACTTTTGTTTACTTTTCAGAATAAATTTTTTAAGTCGACGTATTATTATCCGAAATTATTTTCGATGAATTTTAATGAAGTTATACAATTAATTTGGATAGATTTGAGCTGTCCGGAGGTAAATTCAAGCAAGAAGGCTATTTTGGAATATCGGCCTAACTTCAAAAAGGTAAGTGTCTTGCTTAACCTCGAGTGGGGGAATTACTCCTTATGCATTGAGTCTTATATGCCATTTGTGAAATATGAAAAGCCGTGTATGCGAGGTGACGAGTACGTACTTGGGCTTATACATGCAAAGTTCATTGAAATAAAGTCTTAGGCATTATTGCGTAGTAAATTGAAAAATTGTGGAAAATTATTAAATCATCTATTTGGCATGCCTAAATCCTTATTGTTGAATTTATTTTTATATGATAAATTGATGTGATTGTTACTTGAAATATTTATAAAATTTCGTGAGTATTGTTGGTTTAATATTTCTTGAAAATTAATTCCAATATGAATCTTCTTATGCAAATAATTAATTTAAGCGAGCTTAAGAATAAGTGTTAATATAATTATTTAAATTTGCATTAATGAAGGTTTTGCTTTATGCTGAGTAATTTCTATCTCTATTGATTGTTTTGGGTGTTATATACATTGTGTGGAGCCTTGGGCTATTTGTTGTGAAATTAATTAATTTTGTTATATCTTTGGAATTTGGTTGTGGCCATTGAGCAAATTGTGATATGAATTGATTTTATTATATTGTCGTGTTAATTTTCTGTATAAATTATTGTGTTGTGTGAGTTACTATTTTGGGGAGATAAGGGTGGCATTTCACTGTTGATATTATGTGGGTATAAGGGTGGCATTTTACTGTTGTTGTGTTTGTTGGAATATTGTCTGGGCGGAGCAATAAGGGTGGCTAAAGGAGCGATAAGGGTGGCAATAGGAGCGATAAGGGCGGCTATTGATATTGTCTGGGCGGAGCGATAAGGGTGGCTATAGGAGTGATAAGGGTGGAAATAGGAGCAATAAGGGTGGCTATTGTCAGGGACGATATGTGATGATGTGGGATTGTGGTGTTGATAATTTTCATGTGATATTGTAATTTTTTTGTGTTTATTTCTATACCGTGTGCAACTTGTCTTGTTGGTAAATTGATAACAATCTGATTTATGTTGAAATTGAGAGCATGTGGCTATTCCCAGGCGGATTATAAAATGAAATGTGGGCACGAGGTGCCGTGGGTAAATAATGAGAATATTTGGCACGTGAATTGTCCGTGCAGTTGTGATATGAAATGTGGGCACGAGGTGCTATAATGAAATGATAATGATATTTGGCACGTGAGTTGTCCGTGCAGTTGTGATATGAAATGAGGGCACGAGGTGCCGGAGAAATATGATGATTTAATTATGGGCACGAGGTGGCGAGGAAACATGAAAAATGTGTCGAGACCCGTATTTATGAAAAATATAAAAATGGGCTGAGACCCATATTTTTATGATTTTGAAATGAGGTGTCACATGGTGACTTTTAATTGAAAGAATTATATTCAAAATATTTATTTGGAAGGATTTTTATTCAAAAAGAATTATATGAAAGAATTGTATTTGAAAGATATTTATTTAAGGAATTATAATTGAAGATATTTATTGAAAGAATTTTATATTTGAAAAATAATTATTTGAGAAAATTATAAGAGAGTTATCTGTAAGAATTATATGTGAAAGATATTTATTTGAAGAACTTGATTTAATTGGGTGTACTTGTGTTTATTAATTGTTGAGTGATATTAATGGTATTCTTATTGTTTGTTGTGCATATCACTGATTGTTCCATGTTGTCCTATTCTTATTTGTTTCCTATTATTTTGTATATTATATTGCACGGGTTATTAGACTAGTGAGTGTCTTGACTGTACCTCGTCTCTACTCCATTGAGGTTAGTCTTGATACTTACTGGGTACCGACCGTGGCGTACTCATATTACACTTCTGCACATTTTTGTGCAGAGTTAAAGCGCGATCATAAGGATTCAAGGTAGAGCTGCTTGGCCGTCGCAGTCCCTTGTAGACTTTTCATTTCATTATACTGTTAATTTGTAATCAAACAGTATTGTATATTCGGTCCTCGTGATCATTCCGTGTATTCAGTTAGAGTTTGTGACTCAGTACTACCAGTCTTGGGAGGTTGTGTATTGTAATTATTTCCGCTGTTAGATTTTAATTCAAAAAAAAAATAGCTTCAAAATGTAATAGAAATCGGCTTACCTAGTGTTAGAGACTAGGTGCCATCACGACGCCTGTGGTGGGATTTTGGGTCGTGACAGCTGCCTGGACAGAATTGGAGCTTGAGGAGAGATGATTTTGATAGATTTTCTAGGAAAAATATTGGGGTAAGTGATTCTAACTCGGATTTGGTCAATATACACAAATATATCATTGTTTTCCCCATTTAATTAGTGTGTTGAGATGGAAATTTGGAAAATTTTTAGAAATCTCATAGAAACGAATTTTTGAGATTCCGGTGTCGATTCAGAGTCGGATTTGAGTGAAACTGGTATGGTTGGACTCGCAATTGAATGAGTTATCGGATTTTGTGAGTTTCGTCGGATTCCGAGACGTGGGCCCCACGGACGATTTTTGAGTTAATTTCGAATTTTTATTGAAAAATATAGTATTTTCTTATGAAATTGATTACTATAATTTTTGTTGATTGTATCGAATTATTTTGGCTATATTCGAGCCATTCAGAGTCGGATATTCGTGGAAAAGGCATTCTTACCGATTGATTGAGGTTGGTTCGAGGTAAGTGGCTTACCTAACTTTGTGTGGGGAAACTCCCCGTAAGATTTGTACTATTTTTGATATATGAGTGCCGTGTACGTGAGGTAACGAGTACGTACACGGGCTAATTGTGTAAAAAACTGATTTTTTTTCTACTAAGTAATAACCTGACTTCCTTCTTATTTGAGTTCCATTAGCATGTGTGATATCCGGCTAGACTAGAATAGCATGCCTACTTGCCTTAACTATTTACTTGAACTATGTGCAGCATGTTTAGTGAATTTTCTTGTCTTTCCTTAACTGGTACTTAGGTTGAACTGTAGAATTTCGTGCCGTAACTATTAAATTCTATTGTTTGGATGTATATTTACTTTGGGTCTACGAAACGGTATTCCGGGAGATCCCCCTGTACTGCATATTTACTTTGGGACTACGAAACGGTATTTTGGGAGATCCCCATGTACTGCATATTTACTTTGGGACTACGAAACGGTATTCCGGGAGATTCCCCTGTACTGCATATTTACTTTGGGACTACATAACGGTATTGCGAGAGATCCCCATGTTCTGCACATTTACGTTGGGACTACGAGACGGTATCTCGGAAAAACCCCTGTTGTTATCTTTGTGTACTGAGCTGTTGTCTTCTATAATTTCATTCTTGTTAAATTTCAGTCTTTATTTTACTGCGGTATTTTATTATATCTTGTGTTATTATATATATACCACTAGGGCCCTGAACTGACTTCGTCACTACTCGACCGAGGTTAGACTTGGCACTTACTGGGTACCGATTGTGGTGTACTCATGCTACTCTTTTGCACATGTTTTTCGTATGCAGATCCAGGTACTCCTTATCAGCCGCACTATCAGTGAGCCGGGATAGCTTTGGAGACTTTAAGATATACTTGTCGCGTCCGCAGACCTCGGAGTCCCCTTCTACTCTTCCACATGTCCATTATCTTATGTATTTTCCTTTGATAGACTCTGATGTATAGAAACACTAGGTTTTCCTCGTGTACTTTGTGATTCACGATGTTTTGGGTTTTGGGAATGCTGTGTAGTATATTGAGGAGTTGGTTATTGTACATGCCAAATGGCATGGTACTCAATTATAGTGTTATTGCTACAGTTCGTTGTTAAATATATATTTTCATTTTATTTATTCCGCAAAATATTAGGCTTACCTAGTCATAGAGACTAGGTGCCATCACGATGTCATACGGAGGAAAAATTTGGTCATGACAGCTCCCGACATCACCAGCATCTCCGCTCTAAAAGTCTGCATGCAAGGTGCAGAAGTGTAGTATGAGTACAATTGACCACATGTACCCAGTAAGTATTTTGTCTAACCTCGTCGAAATAGTGACGAGGCTTTTAGTAAAAATATGCTCACTGATAAAAATTTGTACCGAAATCTAGCAATAGAACTATACTACAGTATAAGAGGATAGAGTACGCGAAACGAATGTAGAATAATAACAGATTACTAGAAGAGATCATAATTCAACAGTTTCCAATATCTCAGGCAATATTTTCCATAGAGCGAAACCAATAAACCACAATAGTCATGCCATAACTTTCATAACGTGAGGAATATACTCTGATATCAAGTCAATTGCACGGCAACACCCTTCATGCATTTATATCATCCTTACCAAAAATGCATACAACAGTACCAACTGGACGGTAGAAATGCCGATAACAGTAATGGCAAAGTAGGAAATACGCAAATAGCAAAAATGAGCGAGAATGTACATAAGGGCATCAGTAACAGACTAGGCAGAAAGCATAGAGGTGATGACAACAATCAGGAAAAGGAATATAACTTCAACTAACTAGCATGGTGGAGGCATAAATACAAATATAACGAATAATAGGGGAACACATAATCTTTATGCGTTAACAAGTAGAAGTATGAATGACTAACACGGTAGCAGACATGTACTAAGTGCAACCAAAATAGATACGACAAAGATATAATCATGACAGTAGGAAGTAGGCATTGTATTGCAAGTTTAGCAAGTAGAAGGCATGAGTGACACAATAACAAATAAGATAAAGAACAAGAACAGGGCATTAACGACAAGTCACATAGGAACCATAAATATAAAATTAACAGCTCAATGTAACGGCATGAACGTATACACAAAGGAAAGATATCATAATATAATGCATGTACCTTGTCCTCACCTGCACGGAAACACCCATCGTGCCATGAACTCATGATAATTAAAAATATGATAATATAAATAAAACGACATGGCATCACCCGTCATGCTTTTACTCTCAATAATATGGCACGACATCACCCTTCATGATTTTACTCTCAATAATATGGTACGACATCACCCTTCGTGCTTTACACTCTCCCTCACATGATAATATATAAACAAAGGCACGGCATCACCCTTCGTGCTTTACCCTCTTCCTTACCAAGCATATGTATATCAATGATAAATAAGGCAGGAAGCATAAATAACGTCAAGGAGAGTGTTTAAAGGAATATTCCAAATGAATCCCAATCACAACTTTCCAAGCCAACAATAGTTCAATAAACCCGCAAGAACCTTATTATTCAAGTATTCCAACAAATCTCACAAATGATCTACAACACAAGTATAGAATCTAGTATCTCAAGGATATCGGCCGTAGCAATGTATTAATGATTATGCATATTGATGACCGAATTAAACACACCAATGTATTCTCAGAATTCCATCAAATTTGATCAAGTTATAATAAGCTAAGTCTTAGTTTCTAACATTTAATACTATGTTCTTAGTATCTAGGAGTCAAGTAAGGCATAAGGCAAGAAGGTCACGTGATTCTACAAGACATAATTTACCCCCGAGCATAGTTAATCCTGGCACATGCATATATGCTCGTCACCTCATATATGTATCATCCTCGCATGTAGCAAACAATGTCAAATAGTAGGAAAAATTTCCTCAACAAAGTTAGGCAAGACACTTACCTCAATTAGGCTAACTCAATACTCAATTTAGATTTTTCCTTTACAAATTCACCTCCGCTCGGCTCAATCTAGCCAAAGACGACTTAAATACATTACACAATGCAAGGGAAAATAATTTTAATTAATAAAGCTGTTATTTTTATACAATTTCTAAAACGTCAACAAAAGTCAACCCCCGGGCCCGCCCTGTCAAAATCCGGGTCCAAGGGTAGGTATTGACTATCCATAGCCTCACGAGTCTAAATATGTATTTTGTTTCCAAATCCGAGTCCTATTCGACTCTTAAATCCCAAATTTTCATTTTTCAAAGTTTTGACAAAATCCACAAATTTTTCCCTAGATTCTTATGAATTTGATGTTAAATCTTATGTAAAATCATGAAATGAAGTTGATAATTAATTAGAGTCACTTACCCAATGATTTGGTATGAGAATCCCTTCACAAAATCGCCTCCCATCGAAGCTAGGGTTCAAAATATAACAAAATGAAGCTAAGTCTCGGAATTCTCAGCTATATGCATGCTGAAGATGTCGCATTTGCGACATGGGTTTCGCAAATGTGAACATCACAAATGCGAACAACTAATCGCAAAATCAAAGTTTTGAAATTCTCTGTTGCCTTCGCAAATGCGACCAAAAAGGTCGCAAATGTGAACATTGGTCCTTCGCAAAAGCGAACTAACCCCGCCTAGGCCTTTATCGCAAATACGATACTGAGTCCGCAAATGCGAACTCAACAGGCTTCACAAAAGCGGAGAATTCTTCGCAAATGCGAGTCCTTTCCCCAGTAGCCCAGCTTCGCAAATGCGAGGTTGCTTTGCAATTGCGATAGTCGCATTTTGCGACAAAAATATCGCAAGTGCTATGACACCAGTACCAACACTCAAAATCATGAAAAAATTATTCCGGATCCAATCTGAAACTCACCCGAGTCCTCGGGGCTCTAAATCAAATATGCACACAAGTATAAAAATATTATACGAACTTGCTCGCGCGACCAAATCGCCAAGATAACACCTAAAACTACGAATTAAGCACCAAATCAAAAGAAATTTTCAAGAAAACTTTAAAACTTCTATTTCAACAATCGGACGTCCGAATCATGTCAAACCAACTCCGTTTCTCACTAAATTTGACAGACAAGTCATAAATATAGAAATGAGCTTATACCCGATTTTGAAACCTAAATACGGACCCGGTATCAATAATTTCAAACATCGATCAAACCATTAGATTCATTAAGCCTTTAAACTTTTAAATTTTAACAAAATTCGATAACTCGAGCTAGGGACTTCCGAATTCGATTCCGGGCATACGCCCAAGTCCCAAATCATGATACGGACCATCAAAATATAGATCTGAGTCAGTTTGCTCAAAACGTTGATCAAAGTCAACTCAAATGGGTTTTAAGGCAAAGATTTCATATTTGTTTAGTGTTTAACATAAAAGCTTTTAGAAAAAATACCCGGACTATGTACGCAAATCGAGAAGAGATAAGATGAGGTATTTGAGACTTCAAAATACAGAATTAGGCTCTAAAACATAAGATGACCTATCGGTTCATCACATAATACATCATGCGGGGATACTCGTGCCCTCAAACTACCGAGAAAAGTGCAAGTGCTCAAAACGACCAGTCGGGTCATTACAGTGCTTCACCACCTCTATCTTCTTTGGGTCAGTAGCAAATCCTTGTGCAGAAATAAAGTGGCCTAGATATTTCACACTTGGCACACCAAAAACACATTTAGAATTCTTGGCCAATAAAATGTTCTGCACCATAATGTCAAAAACCTACTGCAAATAAAGAAGATGATCTTGCAAATTCAGACTGTAGATTAGAATATCATCAAAGAAAACAAGCATAAATTTTCTGAGAAGCTTCTGAAAGACATGGTTCATTAAGCACTGGAAAATGGAAGGAGCATTGGTCAAGCCAAAAGGCATGACCAAATACTCATAGTGTCCTATGTGAGTTTTGAATGCTGTCTTAGGGACATCTTCAGGAACCATCTTGATCTGGTGATAACTAGATCTGAGATCAATCTTAGAAGGATAGAAGCCCCTAATAACTCATCCACCCAGTCATCAATAATAGGAATAGGGAATTTATCTTTAATAGTACACTCGTTTAGGTCCCTGTAGTCCACACATAATCCCAAGTTCCATCTTTCTTACCTACCACCACCACAGGTGAAGAGAATGGGTTGTTTCGGTATTGGATGACCCCTTCCTGTAGCATCTCCTTTACCAACTTCTCAATGATATCCTTTGTCATAGAAGAATATCTATAAGGCCTGATGTTGATTGGTTTGGTACTAGGCTGCAATGGGATCCTGTGGTCAAATGCACCCCTTTGGGGAGGTAGTGCAGTAGGCTCTGAGAACACCTACTTATAGGTTGTTAATAAGTCTCTGAGTGACTGTGGCATTGGCTTATCTTTAGGTAAGTGTAGGAAAAGAAAAAGCCCATCACCTCCACAAGTAGGTAATGGAGCTTCAAGCACCACCTGTGGCATATACAACTAAGCATTATCACCTTGATACTTATTGACAGCCTTAGAACTAGAAAGCTTACAATATTCTGAAACTCCCTTCAAGAAATGTGTTTTGCCTTGGTAGTTAAAGGTCATAGTTAAGGCTGAATAGTCTATTGTGACTGGACCTAAGGTCTTCATCTACAAGGCTCCTAAAACCAAATCATATTTACCAACAAGAAAGATTATATGGTCTGATACATATGTATTACCCTCCAATATCCACTTAAAATTCTTTACCACTCCAGAAGTGGCTTCAAGATTGTTGTTGCCCAAGCTCACATAACTTAGCACAGTAGGAATAACATAACAACCTAGCTTCTTTGCAGCTGCTGAATCTATAAATTTATGGGTGCTACCACCATCTAAGAGAATCTGAATGGATTTTTTATCACTATAGCCTGTAACATGAATGGTTTGTGCTCCTTGGATACCAGCTAATGCACATAGTGAAATGTGAGGATGTCCTTCTTTAGCAACAGTCCACTCCTCATGAGGTTTCTCAACTTCAGAAGTATTGTCTCCTTCTTCTGTAGGTAAGGTATCATGTCTTTCAAGCTCTAAGACAAACAATTATTTGGGAAGGTTGCATTTGTGGCCTGCAGTATATTTTTCATCACAAAAATAACATAATCTCTGGGCCCTTTTTGCCTGCATCTCAGCTGGGGAAATAGTCCTCCTATGCCTAGGTACCACAACAGTGTTAGGAGCAGGTAATGTCAGTCGAGGTGTATGACTAACTGCTGGATAGGAAGGAGGTTTAGGGACTTGATTATCATAAGGAATCCTCCTAGCATCAGAGTAACCAACTGAAGTATATTTATGAGCTCTGGCATTAGCAGCTAAAGCGGCCTCAACTAGCCTAGCTAGCCTGCAGGTTTTAGCTAAAGTGTTAGGCTCATGCATCATTATATGATTCACCAGTTCCTCTTTCAAACCACCAAGGAAGCAAGAGATAGCTTGCTCAACAGTTAAGTTACATTGAGCTACCAGTCTATCAAAAGCAAATTGAAATTCCCTAACATATCCTGTTTGTTTCAACTGTTTCAACTCTAGCATATGATCAGAGAAATCACCAGTAATTACTTCGTTTAGTTCAGTAATATACTCATCCCAAGAGGGTAACACAGGTACATTCTGACATTTGAGATAGGCTTGATGCCAAGCTAAGGCCTAATCATCGAGGTTCATAGCTACTAGTCTCACTCTCTGATTGAGCGGAGTGTCATCTTCTGCAAAATATTGCTCAATCCTATATAACCAGGTTTTCAAATTTTTTCCATTGAAAGGAGGGAAAATTAGATTATGACCTCAATTTGTGTTACCACAATAAGGATTAGGACCTAAGATACCTTGCCCTGATTGTAATACCTTATCCCTAGCAGTCGAAGTAGAAGCATTGTCCTTTGATTGCTGGCTCAATTTCAAACTATCAAAGGAATATTTTAGAGAACTTACCATATGGAGCAGCTCAACATGGCGTTTATCCAAGTCATCCCAGAGTTCCTATCGTGTTTGAGCCATTTCTGCCCTTAGATCTAGCTGTTGAGCTGCTAGATCTTCATATTGCTCCTGCAAATCCATGGGTTGATTGCTAGTTACTACATCGACAGTTATACGTGGTCCCATCGTCTATCGAGATCTGATACCAATTGATACCTAATTGAGGTATCACTTCATTAGAAGAGTGAACTAGTAACAGAAATGAGACAAGAACAGAAGAGTTGGTCGAGGAGGAAGCAGAATATAGAGAGAAGAAGAGGAGAAAGAGAGGAGTCCAATTAATATATCAATCTCGATGCCTTTATATTTTGTGTATCTCCTATTAATAAGATTGTAATGAAGCTAAAATGCTTAAATAAAAAGAAAAGGAAATACAAACATGCTAAGCGTGTGACACAAACAATAACTACTTTTCCCACCAAAACACGTGCAACTAATTTTCGAAAGCTAATGGCTAATATTTGTATCAAAAACTCATCCAAACTGGCGAGTTCACTCACCTGAGTCTCTATGGTCCCCTCCTCTCATCTCTCCTTCTTTCCACGTCACCCCGAACCTTAACGAACCTCTAACACCGAAGATTCTTCAACCTCACTCATGCGTTTTTGATTTCCTTTAGACAATGGGAGCGGTCGGATTAGGGTGAAACCGAATCCACGCTTTCCATTCATAAAAAAATTATCTTTTAAAAGAAAATCTGAAAAACAGGAATTTTGGGATAATTTCTTGGAAAGGAAGGAGAGAATCTTCGAGGCTTCTATATATTCTACTATTTTCGGTTTCTACAGGGGACGATTCTGGAGAGCAATGAAAAAAGCTAGGGTTTAAAAAACAATATTCCTCTTTTAGATTTTAGAAAATCGAAAAAAAAATACAAGAAAAATACACCTCTGTTTATTCTATTTGATTTCGGTTTTTTACTTTCAAAAAATGGAGTTTGATTGAATTTGAGGGTGGTTTGAGTCCGTTGCATATTGAAGCTGCCGTTCGATATTGGTTCATGATTCCCGTCCGCAATTCCGGTGCGGGTTAGTTGCTGTCATTCCTTGCCGAGTTTTGAAGCCAAGTTTGTAATTGTTGATTTCGTCTGCTCTTATTAAAGAAATTTTGTTTAAACAGGTTCACTTCTTTACTCCACTACTTATTTTAATTTTTGCGGTTATGAAAAGCTTAAGAAGAGCCGTTTAAGGATGGGTAGGATTTGGGAGTATAAATTGTTTAGGTAAATGATTGATTTCCATAAATTGTTTAGGTAAAAGAAATCAAGTGAAATGTCCTTCTTTCGGTTTGTTCCCTTAACATCAGTTAGTGATGCTTTAGTAGATGTTCTGTCAACAAACGAATTTGGACTTGAAAAATAGTTTTGTTCCTTAAATGGTGATTCCTAGACTTTTCTTTTTGCCTGTTTAAATTGGAGTTCACAACTGATTTTTCATAGTCTTTTTAGAGTTTTCTTAAGTGAAAGAAAGAATGGGAATGGTGGAAATTATTTATTATTTAAAGACTTACGTGCTCCTCTTTGGATTCACTGTTTAATTAAACATCTTGAAGCATGTTTTAACAATTATTTGAGCTAAGGTTATCTTATAAGTTTTTCTTTTTAGCATTAAAATAATGTCCCGATTTGAATGAGTTGAGTGCTCAAATTAAATTCCCAGCATGTTGTTTTCATTTCTCTTTAGTTATTTAGAGTTCTTTCTATTGTGATTGATTAAAGGTTTTCGTTAGCCCTTTTCGAATTCTTTATTAACTCCAATTTGGGGGTGAAATAAAAAAAAGAATTGCTTTCTCATAATATCAGTTTCTTCTAAAGATTAAGCCAAAGTTGTAAGTTAGAGTAAACTTTAAGAACGGATAGAATTTGACCAAGGCATGGGGTGATGTAGGACATCCTTAAACGGCTGTTCGGATAACTTCAGTTTCTTTACTTTACTATTCTTAGCTCTTCTTTGTAATTTTATCTTTCTTTTGTTGGTTTGGATGCTCACTGGGTTGTATGTTCATCTTATCTAGATTTGTTATGACTGTTTGAATGTTGGATATAGCTATGGGCCATGGGATTTGGGACTTAAACAGAATTAAAAAGGAAATGAGCATTGATAAGACTTTTCTTATTTAGTTCTACTTTATTTTTATTTTTACTTTGTCCGCTAGTAGCATGTTGAGGCTGACCACACTTGGGTAGGCAAGCCTAAGACATTTTTGTTTTTTGGAGGCGAGAGGTTGTCCCTTTTAGTTAATTATGTTATCCGGGGAATCCCCGAAAAATCTGTAAAATATTTTACCCAAAGGAATGCCCCACAGTAGTATATAGTTGGAGGCCATGACGAACATAGTGGAAGAAGCATAGTATAGATTAGTTTAGGACCTTTAATATATTTTTTCTTTCTTTTTTCCCCCTTCCTTTGCCTTTATTTAGGTGGGACAACCTCGAACTTCCTTGTGTGTTTATTTTTTATTCTTATTTGTTTTATCTCAATTTGAGTATTCATTAAAGCCAATTGGATCAAGTACTAGTTATAGGACTTGGCGAATGCCTAATACATTCTTCTTGAGTCAAATGAACCCCCTTACTTAGAATTTTTGGTGCAGATTATGTTTTAAAGTCAAAATATATTTTAAAGGTAAATAATTTTTTTTTTTAAAAAACGTTGACTTGATACACCGAAACCAAATGTCAAGTGACGACTCTGAAAATACTTTGAAATACAAATTTTGTCACTTTGAATTGAAAAACTTTTTGAACTTTAAAAAATTAATTTATTATCTTAAATGAGTTAAGGTGAAAAAAAGAGGTGTGACACACTCAAAGGTTGTGAACCATAAAATGTAATCTATGATTTAAAGCTGAAAGAAAATAAAAAGATATTTCCCACGAATATCAAAACGCTTGAATCTAAAATTTATCTTTTGCATAGAAACTGAAACATTTGTTTTTGAAATTTTAATTTATCAAATCTATAAAATAAAAAAAAGGAAAAGGAGGAAACTCCATAAGCATAGATACCCATGCCACAAAAAAAAGAAGAAATAGAGAAGGAAGAAGGAGAAGAAGAAGAAGAAATAGAAGGCGCTATATATATAATTTTTACATTGTATAACAGACTATACACTTATGACACCCAAACATACTTGTGATACACTTAATATACACTCTGGATACACAAACACGTTAGGAATATAATGCATGTACTGCCAAATTTAGGATACAATGTATATACTCATTTCAAACGATCTTCACTCACAGAACACCATTACGATTCCGAAGAAGACCTAATAAGTATGAAGTCAAAAACAATAAGTATGAAGTCAAAAACAAAGAGAAAGAAATCCATATATGAAATAAGAAATAGAAAAAGAAAGAAGAATGAAGAAAAAAGAGAAATAGCCGAAGAAAGAAAAATGAAAAAGAAGAAAAGGACAGAGAGAAAGAAAGAGGTGAGTAATTACTACGAGTAAGTGGGTTTTGAAAAATAAAAAAATATTCTTGAAATGGGATGGAAAGGAATAAACTTCGGTTGAAAGGCGTGTATAATAAATAAAAAACTTTTTGGTAAGATGGGACGCTACATATAAAAAAACTATATTGTGATACGAGAGATTATAGGGTTACCGTGCGGAAAGTAGGGCTAATAGAATTTTCTGGTAGCCATACAATGTAGATTTCCTTTTCTTTATCGTGTCGAGGAAGACTTAACCCATTCTTAAATTTTCGATGTTGGGCCTTTATTATATTGTCCACGCTCTAAATGTTTAGTCCTGAGTCATCGAAGGGTGTTGGGAGTCCCAAATTGGTGGTAAAAAGGGATGGATAGTTCTTTTATATGGCTTGGGTGATCTTTATGTCATGAACTAATTTTTAGGATTGAATTAGACTCAAGATTCATTTAATTTCTTTATCAGTATCACTACTTAACGCGAATAATGACCCACCAAACAAAATAAACTTGGATGATTAAAAGAAATTATTGCAATTGCATATGAGATGAAGAGAACTAATAGGAGAAATTAAAGAACAAGAGGCATATACAGAAGAAGATCCTTCTAGATCTGCGGCATTTTCAAAGTCGTAATCTTAGAGAAAATTATTTATGATGTATGGTTATCACTTATCAGAAATGGAAAATGACTTCATATCACTTAAGAAGTGGGAATTTAACTTTCTTTTAACTATTATTTTCATATCATTTGCACATATCAATATTTAAACATTATCATCAATTTTAAATTTTTTAAAAATTCATCATAACACTATTCTATATGGTAACAATATATATAGATATTTGTCAAAAAGTAATTTTCAAATTATCAACTTTTAATCACAAAAGAAATGACATTCGTCTCTTTTCCACCCTTCTCCTTTTCTTTGAAGAGGGGGAGGTTAGTAATCTTGGAATTTGCCTGGCATGATTTTTTGGGAGGTGTTTTAACTTTGGAGCTCTACAACAATTTTAGGGATGTCAATTGCGTAGGGCACGACAGGACATGGCAAGACAAGCTGTGACATGCTAAGCTTTTGGCCCTCCTTGTCATGCCTTATGTAGCATTTTTTCAAGTTTTTGCTCAACCTTGCCTTGCCTTGCCCCGACCTATTAAGCGCTGCCCTGTTTAGACCCTCTTTCATTTTGTAATTTTTTTTTTCATTTTGCAAGATTTCATTGAAGTTTTTATAATTTTTGACTTTTTTAATGAAGCTAAAACTCCTTATATATGTCTGCCCTATCTATTTAAAATTTTGTGAAAAAATGTTTTGACCCGCCCTACCTTGTCTTGCCCCGTTTAAATTTTGCTCCGCCCTGCCCCTTTAACGCCCTGGCCTGCCCTACGTTTGCCCTGCCCCATTGCCATCCCTAATCAATTTTAATCCAAAGACATGAATGCAGCTTTGGAATTCAGAGCCTTTAAATTAAAAGAGATGATATCACATTCACGCACAAAATTTAATATACTCGGATGTATTAATAAAACCTTTAATTAATATATTCTGCATTGTGCTTGACACACAGAGAAAAATACATCTCAAATAACTGCATGGCTGGCGCTGTAAACTAAAAAGAACATTATTACTGTGATTTGCTTCTAATAGTTCACCTGGCCATAGTTCTAGCATTGAGAACAATCGTCGCATAATGCATATATGCGACTACTTGGATTTCTAACTGAATACCAAAAAATATGAAATTGACTGTTTGATTTCCCTTTTATTCCATGCAGTGTAGCAAAAAAAATCAGAATTGCGAATCTTGCGGAACACAAGAACCCGAGAGTAACGAGTTCATATCACCACTAGCAGCCGGGATGAGTGCCAAATTAATGGTAGAAGTCACCTCTGAAGTCTCTCCATCAACTGTGGCCTTAGCCACTGCTGCTCGTCAAACAGGAGGTAAATGTTCGAAATGTATGATTATCTCATTTAAAAGTTTAAGCCGTTAGACAAACTATACTTTTATTTACTTAATTTTATTTTCGACAGGTAAAGTTGTCTGCATTATTCAGGAGCAAAAATTGGACAAGCCGCAGAAAGTGATTGAAGAAACAGGGCTAAATGACATGGTAGAATTCAAGACAGGGGACCCTGTTGATGTCTTGCCTAACTACGAGAACATCGATTTCTCTCTCGTCGATTGCAAGACTAAAAACTACGATAAGTTGATAGAAAAACTCGATGTTAATCCCGAAAGATCAGTTGTAGTCACAAATAATGTAGAAGGGAGAAAAGGGGTTATAGGAAAACTGAAAAAAGTGGAGAATGAGGTTAAAATATTTTCAACTAAGCATCCTATGGGTGAAGGTTTAGAGGTTACTATGATAGAAAGTGTTAAGTTTATAATTTTAATAATGATCAATATCCATAAAGAAGTCTTGATTAATGTTATACATGTGTATGCAGATTCTATAAAATGGGAGATTCAAAGTGGTCTACTTTGATTGTAGGAATGAAGGCAAGGACAAGAAGCTCAAAAAGAAAGTCAATCAACACTGATCGATCTCTCAAGTATGCAAAAATAAGAATGAAGGACTAAAGCAATGGAAAACACAATATAGTGGGAGACAACTGGAAGTGCTGTCTAAAACATGAAGCACTCCTTAAATAAATCAATCTACCCCACCAAATAGAGACAAAATGAAGTGGTGCTTGTTGTCTCTTTCTTTGATACAACATAAAGCACTCATTGAATAAATTAATCTACTCCACCAAATGGAGACAAATTGAAGTGGTGCTCATTTCTTAAGTAAAGCGTGGAGCATCTCGGCAAATATGGAGCATCTCGGCATGGAACAAGAGCACTCCTTGGATTAATTAATCTAGCTCATCATTCTTGAAGGAATCAGAGACATTTCTGGAATCAAATATCAGTAACATACTGTCGGCATCAAAAGACCAATATACAACAATACTCGGCTATAAGAATACTGGAAAACTCAAGGATTGATTCACGCAACCTTCTATACAATTGTCTATCCACCTACAAGTTCTTTGTTCTACTCTTAACAAGCATTGAGATTTATATTTAGTAGATTTACTGTGTACATAAAAGAGTGAAGAGAGACTGAAAAATATTGGAGAGGCAGTGTGTCCTTAGAGGTTGGGTCATTATTCGTTTCTTTGGTGAGCGAGTGAAAACCAAAGAGTCGTAGTTGGTGAGCGTATTAAAACCAACCTTGTAAAAATTGGTGGTGAACGTTGAAAATCACACAAGCTGTATACAATCATATCATAAAGAGATCAAGAGATAACATCCTTGCAACCCAAGGAGACTGGAGTAGGATACCACATTGGTTACGAACCAGTATAAAATTCCTGGTGTCATTTACCTTACTGCTTTCATATGTTATTACAAGCAATTACTGTTTGTTAAGATTAGTATTTGATTGAATCAAAGTACTAACAGTATTGTGCAGTCTATCTCTGCATCGGTCGACTAAGAGCATACCATAGTCGACTAGAATTTTTTAACATGCTACAATTCATCCCCCTCCCCTTGTACTTTCAATTGGTATCAGAGCGGGTCTCACATCTTTATTTTTTGCTTAACAACAAGTGATAAAAGATCCATGGAATGTCATCAAATTACTAAAACCATATCTCAAGAGGATACTCAACAAGAAGGCCACCGTAATTCAATAGTCAATACTATAGCCATTGGAAAGAAAGAATGAAGGTTTATGTTCAACCAATAGATTATCTAGCCTGGCTAGTTATTCAGAATAGACCTAGACCTATTCCGAACAACAGTGATGGAAGGAATCTTGAAAAAGGGACATCCATATTTGACTACACAAGAGAGCAGCTGGATATTATGCAAACAAACGCTAGAGCAATCAACATGCTCTATTGTGCGATTAGTGAAGAAGAATATAAGAATATCTCCACTTGTGAGACTGCTAAAGATATATGGGACAGATTGAAAAATATCCATGGAGACATCAACAAAGTTAAGGAAATCGAATCCAAGTCAGTTCTTGAAGAATTTGAAAACGGTGAAGATCGAGAAGACTTGGCAGTGATACCCAGGGCAAGAAAAAAAGAGAGTAGAAAGAAGCAGAATAAAAAATCTCAATCCATCCAGAATCATCACAAGAGCCACAAGAATGAGGTTCAACAAAAAGAGAATGTATGCTTCTACGAATGTGGTAAATCTGGACATATGAAATTAAAGTATCCTAACCTCAAAAAGAAGAATCGTGGAATCTCAACTTGGAGCGGCGAGGATAAATCTGAGGAAGAAAATGATCCCGAAAGAATGGAGAACCTATGTTTCATGGCAATGGGAGAAATTGACAATGTATGTCCTACTCCTATTACGTATTGCGATAAATCTGATGAATTGTAGGAAAATATTGAATTGGTTCTCAACGACCTTGAGAAAGTACTTAAAGAATATAATAAGTTGAGGAAAGAGAAAAAGAATTGGGATATTCAACTTGAAGAATATAACAAGTTGATACATGAGAAGAAAGATTGGAAAATTCAACTTGAAGAATATAACAAGTTGAGAAATGAAAAGAAAAACTGGGATATTCAGCTTAAAGAATATCAATTGAAGAACAACTTACTTCAAGAAGAAAATTTTGAGCTTCGCAAACAAAAAAGCAACTTGCACAAATCCCCCAGCCACTACTTTGTTAGATCAAAGTCGTCTCCTTGGCTTAACCGCTTTCAGTCGACTAGAAAGGGGTCTACTGGTAAATATCCTACCTTAAACAAGTTGACTGGGGGAAGTTTCAAGTCAACTAATAAGGCAGCTGCAGGTAAACATTTTTCTTCTCATACTACATGTCATTACTATGATAATTTTGGACATAAAGTATTTGCATGCAATTATGCAAAATATTATGGCACATCAAAATATGTTTGGAGAATTAAACAGATATATGCATCTCTAATTACACCAGCTACTAACCCTCAAGGACCCAAAAAGATTTGGGTATCAAAAACAAATTAATTTATTTTGCAGGAATTCTGAGTCCAGCCATAAAAAGGAATAATGATATTTGCATAACGGCTGGTCCAGGAATATGCTTAAAGATGTTTCAAAGTTTACACATACTCTATAAAGGATGAAGGAACCATTACACGTGCTGGTGAAACTTGAGTGACTGGTATCATTAAAGTTTATCCAAGTTTCGTTTGATGAATTATAAAATGATGCGTATCTAGTTATTTTTTTGTGCAATATAATAAGTATATATTGCTTGAGTCAACTAGCTGCATTATTCTATAATTCTATTTGGTGTTATTTTTATCCTTGACTTAGAGATTTTAAATAGCATGAATGTATGTCTTGCATGAACCATGCCATTTGTATCGACATTAGGATAAACAAGCATACATACATTTTTTATGTCGTCATATGGTTAAAATGTTTTTTAAAAAAGGGAGATTTACTTTTGATATTCATTCTCTTGGAAAGAGTATCAATACTTCTTTCAAATTCAAGAAGGTTGTTTAACTTTAAGGTAAATAACTTATGCACATGTGGAGATACTTGACCATTCCTATGACTCAAAAGTTTAGAAGATACATGTGTATGTTTTTATTGATATTTTTGCCTAGGTTATATTCCTAAATAAGAAAATGATGCATTTGATCATAGATGTGAGTTATAGTATTTGTTCGACATTTTTTTTTCATACATAATTTCTCACATATTTGGTTTGGCGCCTGAATTGAATGCAGAATTGAAAGCATCATTTTTGTATAAATTGCTATCATTGGCTTATATGTGCCTTAATATTTTTTTTTTGGATCTTATCTGAGCTACGGGAAGGAAGAAAAATTAATTTTTAGTTATCTTGCTCCCTTTAGTTGTAACTGTCTTGGTAGGACTCTTGGTATATTGCTTATTCATTACTACTTTCAATTTTATGAAATTTAGAATTTTAATTGTAGAGAAATCTCAACATGCGCGATTTCTTCACACTAATACTTTTCTAAGAAAATTGTGAATAATGATGAAGAACTTTCAGTGGATGGCTAGCAATAAACAAGATAACGACACATCCATGCTAGTGGAACTAGACAGACATGAAGAAGCATTAAGCGATGAATGATGGATTCTACCTATGCAAGATCTGCTGAATAAAGTTGAAAAAAAAAATGTAAAAATCTATTATCAAGCAAATGAGCTGCAATCATGGATATCTAACAAGAAGGTTGATTAGATTGGTCATAGGAACATCTATGAATCCATCGGCTACTTTATATGAAGACAAAAACAGTAAGAATGTTGATAAAATAATGTATCGAGGTATGATTGGCTCACTACTCTATCTTTCAGCTAGTCGATCAGATATTATGTTTAGTGTTTGCAAATGTTCTAGATATCATTCATCTCCTAAAGAGTCTCATTTGACTGTTGTTAAACGTATTATCAGATATTTGATAGGGACAGTCGACTATGGCTTATGATATGAAAGTTTGGAAAATTTCAATCTCAAAGGCTTTTTAGATGCAAATTTTGCGGGATATAAACTTAATAGAAAAAGCACAAGTGGAACGTGCCAATTACTTGAAAAATCCCTTATATCCTGGCACAACAAGAAACAAAGTTGTGTGGCCTTATCCACCACAGAGGCTGAATATTTGGCAGCAGGCAACTGCTGCACACAAGTACTTTGGATCATGCATCAACTGTTAGATTATGATTTTTATGTCTTAATTCTGTTCCTACTATGTGTGACAATACTAGTGCAATTTATTTATCAAAAACTATGTGCATCATTCTAGGGCTAAGCATATTGAGATCAAGCATCATTTTATACCCGATCATGTTGCTAAAGAATATATTGTGCTAGAATTTGTGAATACTGAAAAATAATTAGCGGATATTATTACAAAACCTTTTCTTGAGGAAAGATTTTTTTTCCTTCAGAACAAGATTGGCATTTGTACAATTCCTTCATAACAATGTTTAATGTTTCCTATAATTACTTTTATTTATTTCCATATACATTGTAGCCCAAGGTTTCACAACAAGAAGGTTTGTTCCTTCATGGAGAGTTTTGTTAGAATGTTATTTTTAATGTACACATTACAAGTTTGTAAATTATCTCTGTATGGATGTTGAAATATTTTTTTAATGTGTTGAAAATAGTATAACCTTGCTCTCTCGTCTTTCTCTGGAGTTAAACATTTTTGGACCACATTTTTGTGACCAAGACTCGTTATCATTTAAAAGAATTTCATCATTATCATTTGACAATTATTTTTCTCTCCAACTATGCATTTAAGAGCATATTTATCTAATACTAACTAAAAGCATGACAAGCTTTAAGCCTCTGAAAGATGATCGGTTTGGAAATGAGCATGATGGAAAATTAACCTTTATCCTCACATTCCAAATAATGTGAAGCAAAGAGAAAATTAGTAAGTCCACCGATCGAATATAGAATCAAGGTATGACTGACTCTCTATTGCATTTTTATAACAGATATTTTGGTATACCTGATCCTATAGAATATCGGTATAGTGCCACAAAAGATTTTTGGTTGACTTCTAAATTATGTCTTATTGTATGCAAGAACTAATTGAGTTGATCTAGTAGGATATTCTTCGATATAAACCTTGCATGCAACAAAGTGGACAGAAAGACAAATATTGGATTGGAGATCTTTAATATTCTCATGCCATGAAAAAGATAAGTGTAAGGTTCAACTGGCTCATCTAGCCAAGAGTGAATATTTCTCCATGTGAAGCTATTGTAAGCGTGCAGATATTTTCTCACGTTAAGAAAAGAAAAATTGACCTGAATGTCAGATGAATCACTCGTTACTAATGAATTATTATGTGCTTAAAAATGGTTCTAAGACTAGATAAGCAAGATTATATGATTTCTTGTTGAGTGGTGAATCCTTTAGAATATGATTCTCTTATTCATGTGTGAAGGGTAGTTGATTAAAGGAAATAGTCAAATAGTCATTTCATGAAGATCTATTCTACACTAGTAAAAAGAAATTGACTGTCGTGTAATATGAACACATAACCATTTCTTGACTCCTATATGCATTAATACGTTGTAGTCTTTCTAAGGGTCTTAAGCTTTTGTTCAAAATTTTGAGAGTTTAACATTTGAGGTTATCAAAAGGTTCTTAATCTTTTTAATCATCTAGTGATTTTCAAGTAACTCTGTGCGATTACACCTTCTTATATGCTAAATGATGTTTTGGAAAAATCAAGTGTCCCGTGAGTTTCTTTTGCTACACTTCATTCAAATGATTATACTACGCTTTCGACTAAATGAATACTTACTTACATAATTTCTGCAAGATGTTTCCACCCTTTTGATGATGACAAAAGAGGGAGAAAGATATATTGGTATAAAACTTTACTTGCAAAGTTTATAGACAATGTGTATGAAGGCAGGGGGAGCATGACTATGGTATCCTTAGAATAAGGGGGAGCCTTTACCAGCCATGCAAGAATAAGCTCGATATAAACGGAACATTTCAGGGAAGTAACTAGTCTATCTAGCCTATTACTTTAGATGCACTTCAATTAAGTCTTTAATACAATCTTTTATACTTTGTACTCAATGGATTGCCAACTTGTCTCCCTATTTGATATTGTTGGTAACACTGTCTATGAAGAGCATGTGCGCATGTTTTATGCAAATTTTTTGTGAATGATAAATACAATTTAGAAACCATGATCTTAGGAACCCGCTTCATCCTTGATTCTTATCAGTTTATAAACAAAAAGTCTTTGCTACAAAGTTTATAGGATGCAATTTATTTGTGCAACCATCCTGGCCAGAAAATTTTGAAGTATCTTTTGATGAGGCCAAAAATTATTCTGTTTAAAACCCCCCTGATATAGGTCCTAAGAACTTGAAGTTTGAATATCATGTTCTAGCCCATATTATTGCCACCACTTTGTTACCCCGTACTGGTTCTCTAAGTACTTTGCCTCTCATAGATGTATCTGTTCTGTATTGTTTGGTAAATGGTAAAGCTATAAACTGGTTTGCCTGGGTACGTCAATACGTGCTTAATAGTATCAGGGACCTCTTCTACGAGCAACATGCCTTATAGTGTATTAGTTTCTCACATCCTGAATGTCATGAAAGTAGACCTATCTCTCTATGTTTCAAAGATTATCTCCAGCACCTATGTCAAGACTGCCTTTGCCATGATGGAGTATACCTTAATTGAGGAAAATTGGCTTAAATAGGACAAAGCATCAAAAGTCATCCCTACTCAGAGCCGTGTGGGACTTAAATCTAAAGCCAACAAATCCTCTTCTTTAGACAAGCTGATACTGATACAACACATCATTGCTGGTATCAAAGAATTACTAACCTCACCAAGGACATTGATGCCTCTTATGAAAGCTTCTGCACTAAAAGTGATCAACACCCTGAAATATTTCCTTGGAAGGAAATGAATGTGTAGGATGCTTAAGACAATACTTTTTGCTTTGTGTGACAGTTTAATACTATTTCTTTTGGTTGTGTCTGGGGTGAGCATTAGTCGGCTATAACTGCTTAGCTGTGCAAATTTTATGGTTGCTTAGTTAGTATTATTATTATTTTTTTGATTGATGTCAAAGGGGGAGAAGAAAGAAAAAGAGTTGCAGGTAAGCTACAGGTTCTCAAGTGCAGATTCAAATCAACAACCAGCTTAAAGACATAGAGAGCACACTTGAAAAGAAAAGGGAAGTATCCATAAATTAGTCAAACTCTTTTTAGATTATTGTCATCATCAAAAAGGGGGAGATTGTTAAGTTTAGAATTTTAATAATGATCAATATCCATAAAGAAATCTTGACTAATGTTATACATGTGTATGCAGATTCTGTAAAATGGGAGATTTAAAGTGGTCTACTCTGATTGTAGGAATTAAGGCAAGGACAAGAAGCTCAAAAAGAAAGTCAATCAACACTGATCGATCTCTCAAGTATGCAAAAATAAGAATGAAGGACTAAAGCAATGGAAAACACAATATAGTGGGAGACAACTGGAAGTGCTGTCTAAAACATGAAGCACTCCTTAAATAAATCAATCTACCCCACCAAATGGAGACAAAATGAAGTGGTGCTTGTTGTCTCTTTCTTTGATACAACATAAAGCACTCATTGAATAAATTAATCTACTCCACCAAATGGAGACAAATTGAAGTGGTGCTCATTTCTTAAGTAAAGCGTGGAGCATCTCGGCAAATATGGAGCATCTCGGCATGGAACAAGAGCACTCCTTGGATTAATTAATCTAGCCCATCATTCTTGAAGGAATTAGAGACACCTTTCTGAAATCAAATATCAGTAACATACTGTCGGCATCAAAAGACCAATATACAACAATAATCGGCTATAAGAATACTGGAAAACTCAAGGATTGATTCACGCAGCCTTCTACATAATTGTCTATCCAACTACAAGTTTTTTGTTCTACTCTTAACAAGCATTGAAATTTACTTTTAGTAGATTTACTATGTACACAAAAGAGTGAAGAGAGACTGAAAAATATTGGAGAGGCAGTGTGTCCTTAGAGGTTGGGTCATTATTCGTTTCTTTGGTGAGCGAGTGAAATTCAAAGAGTCATTGTTGGTGAGCGTGTTAAAACCAACCTTGTAAACGTTGAAAATCACACAAGTTGTACACAACTCATATCACAAAGAGATCAAGAGATAACATCCTTGCAACCCAAGGAGATTGGAGTAGGATACCACATTGGTTCCGAACCAGTATAAAATTCCTGGTATCATTTACCTTACTACTTTCATATGTTATTACAAGCAATTACTGTTTGTTAAGATTAATATTTGATTGAATTAAAGTACTAACAGTATTGTGCAGTCTGTCTCTGCACCAGTCGACTAAGAGCATACCATAGTCGACTAGAATTTTTTAATAGGCTACAATTCACCCCCTTGTACTTTCGGAAAGAAGTAGATTAGGAACTCATAGTCATGGTCATCAAAGAGGAAAAACAAATAGGGGTAAAGTGAAATTGGGTGCAAAAAGCAAATGGGTGTTTGAAGTTGATGAAAAGAGTGGTGAAGAACATATATATAGGACGAGAAAATGATTGGGAGTTAAAGTTTTTAAGTGAAGAAAAGAGAGGTCTGACAACACCCTTAAGATAAATTTATCGATCAATTGTTGTCAAGTGTTGGACAAGGTGGGTTGCTCTGATGGTAAGCGCCCTCCACTTCCAACCAAGAGGTTGTGAGTTTGAGTCGCCCCAAGAGCAAGGTAGGAGTTCTTGGAGGGAAGGATGCCGAGGGTCTATTGAAAACAACCTCTCTATCCCAGGGTAGAGGTAAGGTCTGCGTACACACTACCCTCCCCATACCCCACTAGTGGGATTATACTGGGTGATGGTTGTTATTGTTGTTGTTGTTGTTGTCGTCGTCAAGTGTGTGTATACAAATAGAGAGCTAATTTTTTCTTTTCTTGTTAGTTGTTTTAGGTTTCATTAACCTCCCTCCCTATCCTTTTTCTTTTTTCCCTCTTCAAATGCATATTGGCTCAGAAATGGGAAGAGAAGGAAAATAAGGGGAGGGGCTTTTCTTGGTTGAATAAAGAATCTATATAAATAAAATAAAAGAAAAAATTGATCAGTGTTTGATTGCACTTTTGAAAACGGATTAACTATAGCTATAATATACAACCGTGGAACCATGATTTCAATCTTATGGTATGGATTTTAGAATGACGACTTTAAATGTTGATGAATGTATTTTAAATTAATAATTGTACATATTTAATAAATTTTAAACACGAAATACACTGTTTAAGCAAAAGCTACTGGGTTCAGTCGAATCGGTAGCTCGGCTTGTGCCTCCGCCATATACTTTCAAAAATCGAAGACAATGAACTAAGGCCAAATTTCTGTGAATGGATTCCTCTTTATGTTAAGATGCTTAAATTTTTAGTATAAATTTATTACTTTTGACACAGGAGGAGTAAAAAGAATAATGCACTCTGAAGTAAAAGGGGAAGAAATTCTGAACCTCACAAGGATGGAATAATATCTACAAAGATCACAAAACTGATTTATCAGACAAAAAATTGATTACCTTAAATTTGTGGATACCTAATTTTTGCACCCCTTTTATCTCCTAAAAAGAGAAGATAATTTTAGAACAATCTTAACTTCGTTGTAATTGATTTTCTCATACTTGTGTGCATTTTTGTTTGCATTTTATTTCATAAAAATATCAAAAAATATTTCTTTTATCTTTTATTTGAGCATTCTAGTTTGCATCTTTAAGTTGTATATACCAAGAAGATTTTCTTTTTAGTTTTGCATTTGTTAGAGTTATGAGAATTGGGCCAATTGAATTTTTATTGACAATGGGCCAAAAATCGGACCAAACCAGTGGCCCAATTGCTTCCAACCCGCCCAGCCATCAGGCCCCAACTAGACGTGCCAAAAATGGCGCTGTTTGGTTAAGTGGCTGAGATTCAATCTCAGCCACCCATTTTGGTCCAATCCTATGTCTAGAAATCAATCCTCCACTCCGGTATTTAAGCCCCCAAAACCCTGCAATTTTACCCCCATTTCCCCTTTTACTCTCCCTTTCTCCTCTCTCCTCACTCTTTGAGCCGCCGCCGCTCCGCCATCCCTCAGCCACTGCCACCACCGTGAGCCGCTGCCGGTGTTGGTACAAACCACCCTATATTTTTACCACTTCTTCCTCTCAACCTCCTCTCCATGAATCCAAGCCTCATATCCTCCAAATCTCCATAGATCTACCCAAATCCGAAGCCCTAGCCTTCTTCTATTTTTGAGTTTCATCAAGGTTGAACCATCTTTACCCTACGATACAAGCATAAACGGGTAGGTCTCTTTGAGGTCTACCCTTTACCCTTAGTTTCATCCTGAAAGTCCATCCACTACCGTCGGACTCCGGCGACCACCACTACCGTCCCACCACCTTCACTACCAGATGACCCGACTGTCCGAAGCCATCTTCTAGACCTAGGCACGTTTTTCTTCAAGATAAAAATGCTAGTTTCAATGGCCGCCTGCCAAGGAAATTACAGTGGCATTTTATCTCAAAGAAAAATGTGCTCGAGTCGGCTGCCTCGTTGCAGAACCGAGCTTATGGTATTCCCTATTCCCTTTTCCTTTTTTTAAAAAAAATTATTTTTTATCTTATCTTCTGTTCTTGCTTTGTATTTTAGTTTTAGCGTAGAATTGAAGTGGTGTCTCGTTTTCTTTTGGTTTGGTTCTTATTCGTTTATGATTTTTGCTTTTAGTTTAATCGTGTGTTAATTTGTTCAAACAACGTAATCTAGCTTTAATTGTATCATTTATTGTACTTTCCGCTCACCTCTGTTAGCTTGCAACTAGTAGCGTAGTTTGATTATATGCTTGATCGTGATAAATCAATTCGAACTAGTTGATGTAATTAGCACTTGTTTCTCTTAAGTTAGCTATTTAGTATAGTTCGTTGACTGATTTAGTTAAGTATTTTGCAAATCATGTTAGTCTTTTTGTGGCTCTTATATGTTCAAATTGGTAAAGTATAGTCTTTTAGTTGTTTGGCTATATGATTTTGAATTGAGCAGAAAGAATGAGGGAAGGGTGATAGAGGATTAATCAGTTAGGTACATAGTAGTTTCTTTCTACTATTTCAATCATGCTAAGAGTACAACTACTCCTTTTGTGTCTGAATTTAGTGTAAAAGATTGTCCTTTCTCCTATTTGGACAGTCCTTGGACAGTTTTTTGGTGAAAAGTAAGTCTTTTGGATAGATTTTTGCTCAACCAAAATCTGTCCAAAGGTGCTTGTTTTTCCTACTTAAAGGGGTCTCCTCTCACTCAATTAGACACTCTCCATCACACTGGAAGACATTCTACACTTAGACATCTCACACTCTAAGCAAAAACACAACTTAGAAGAGAGAAAAAGATCAGTTGAACATAAGAAAACTAAGCTGAAATTTGAGGGCTTTTGAGTGAGTATTCGGAGAACAACAACTGTCCAAAAGAAAGGTTCTTAAGTCAGTTCACTAGTTCTTTCCTTGCTTATTTTGCTGAAATTTCTGGGTTAAGTTTTGGATCATAAGCTGCTGGTCAGTTACTGTTTGTAGGCCTTTTACACAGTTCATTTTGCTGACCTTCAGTTCTTATTGCTGTATTTGCGATTTTCTACAATATAGGTAACTCTTAAAAACTTGTAATGCAGATTTTGTTTAGCAATAACTGAAGATTTGAATCTGTTTAGATTGCTGGGATGCACTTGATTTCATTTTATGAGTTTGTTTAAGTGCTTTAACGTTTTTATGTATGGCTCAAGTATGTGAATATGTAACTGATAGCTTGAAGTTTTTATTCTTCCTTAAATGTTAGTCGAAGCACTCTGTTAATCTCGTTTAGTCACGGAAAAGATCATATACTAGCCATTATTGCTTTGACATGATTTCTTTGTCTAATTCTCGAAAGAGGAGGTGTTTATAAGCATGTACTACTGTTAGGTGTTTCTGGGAGGCTCATGCCATCACTGTTCGGATACTAGAGCTAAACGAAAATTGACCAATGTTCAAGTTAAATTAGTTAGAGTAAGCACGATATAAAAAGAGGTGTTTGAAGGTTAATAGATTTTAGCATAGTTCATTAAGTTCGACTTTTGAGTGTTGGAGTGAACTAATTAGTCAAGTCTATAATCTTAGTAAGTGAATATGCATTTTCTCTTTTAGCAGATGAGTTGGGTGGTTTAGTTTGGGGAGTAACAATTTGTTAAGTAAAAGGAGATCTATCCATGTATTTTAATTTATTAGCCTAAAATTAATATTATTGTGTTTTGCTCGGTGCTAGTTTTTTTTTTAAAGTTTTCTTTAGTTTTGTAGTAAGTATTACTTATCCATTTAAAAGGTAGAGATATGGATCATTTGTTTTTTTTTTAAAGGAAACTATCAATTATGTCCATTTATAAGTAGCTAATTACAACAATTGGCCGATTCATTAAATATTACTAATATTACCAATATTAGCCAATTAGCTATTTGTAACAAAAGAAGGTTAAAGTTTTGCTTTCTTTTGAATGGATTGAGTACATCTTAAGAAAGTTTGAATCTCAATTTTGGGATGATTTGGCGGAGTTTTGAGGTAGTTTGAATTGAAAATGCGAAGTAGAAGATGAAACATGAATTTTTTTTTGTGTATTATATTGTTTATCATTTGTGTATCACATATATATCATATTTGCATCAAATGTTTATCACACGTATATCCATGTATACCTGTGTGTGTGATACATGTGTCGCAAAAGATTTTTTAAATTCGATTTTAACTACAAATTTTGATACCAAATAATCCAAATCACCTCTAATCTTCCTCAATATTTGTATAATGACTCGTCTATATGTTTTCAATGAATTTCAACCATACCCATTGAAAAATGTCATTTTTTGTTTAGTTTTTTTTGAATCTTGTATAAATATATTTTTGTATTTCATCCCCTTGTTTGCTACCTCATCCATGAATTCTTATTCATCTTGCATCTAATATTGCTGATCACGCTTAAAAATATGGAAGGAGATCTTTTGCGTACGATTTTTGGAGAGAAAGAACCTTATTAATTTGGGTTTGCTGTTTTTATGTGTTTGGCTAGTTTAGGTAAGTATATGATTAATGGCTAGATGTTGATAAGTTGAAATTTATTTGAGACATTTATGTAAGATTCCCTTTTTTAAAGAACAATTAACTAGACTAGCAGCCCACTTAGGATATAAACTTTTAATAGCCTCATTTTATTTTTATTACTCGATTTAAACAATTACCACCCCTACTTTTACTTTTTTTTTATCCGATCCCCACTTTCCCCCAAAAAAAACTAGCGCTCACCCCCACCCCCCTCCTTGCTCTGCATCGCCTCCCTCGTTCTTCAAAAAAGTGATGGCTTCTCTTTATTTTTTTTTCTTTCTCTTTCGCCTCTATTTCCCTTTCTCCCATTCACCCATTTCTTCTTTTCTTTTTTCTCGGCCTCAAACCCAATTGCTCTTTCTCTATCTACTGTCAACTGGTTTGCAACTGGATTTTTTTCTTTTTTCTCGATGGTGAGTGCTGAAAATATGCGTTACTACTATTTATGAATTATTACAGCGGATGCATTTTTTTTTTTATTGAAGTAGTGTCGTGTACAGGTGGAGGCTATGGGTCTTATTTTTTTTTTTTTGCATATTAAGCGTATAATTTGGTATAATAAGTGTATAAAATATATATTGATTATCCACGGCTTATGCAGTAATTATACATCAATTCTACACTGCATACTAAGTGTATAATGTGTATAAGCTAGTGTATAATGGATTCAGATTATGATAGATATTGAAGTTTGAGAGAGACTCTAAATCCAATTATTTCTCGTGGGTTTTCAAATTTCATGGTATTTTTGTATGTCATTCTACCCATTTCACCAATGGCAAAGTGATTTTTGTGCTAGAAACACTTGTTTTGTGCGAAAGCCTTATGGAGTGGTGGTGGTTTCTGAAGAATCCTTAAATAACAGAGAATTTTGGGTAGAGTGTTTTGATTGAATTTAAGGTTAAATCAGTAACTATGAGAGATAATAGCTTTGTGGCATTGGCAAGAGTTTTTATTTTGAAATTTGGTTGGTTAATTTTTTTTTTTTTAATTTGGATTTGCTAACGGCAGTTGGAAATATTTACGGCTATTTATAGTGAATCAAAATTTATGGCTAGACGGGTGTAACCAAAAGTATTTGGGCGGCTAATTGTGTTTTTCCCCCTTTTTTAAAGCTAAATCAGACGTGGGCCTCAAAGTATTTGGTTTGTGTTACTAGAATTCAAAAATTGAGAAGAGAGTTGGGCCAATTAAATCTCAGCAGTCTGTTGGCTAATAAAGCCCATATCATGTAAAACTGATTGAGTATTTCAATTGGCCCATTTTTAAGGGAACCATTAGCTGGCCCAAATGATTAACAATCAGGTTTCTTTCAATATCCAATAAAAGTGATCTTTTAATCTTTTTTTGATAACTTATTTATTTTAATTGAACGCTAGGCGCGCTTTAATTCTGGGACTCACTTGAGTCAGGGAGATGTTTTACATTCAATAATCGCATCTCATATCCTATAGCTTTAATTAATTTCTAACTTAATTAATCTCTTGCGAAATTGCGTATTCGCTTGCGTGACTTTTTAATAAATTCTAAAGTTAATTTCCTCAAATGTAATTCTTACAAAAGTAATAATGTGATAATAATCCATTGTCAGCCGTAATTCGCTTGTAAGCGATGATCGAAACAAAACGTGAAAAAAATAATAAATTTTGTTTCGATCATTGCTTGCGTATGGTTATGAGATTTGATTATTTAAAATGTTTTTTTATATTTCTAATAATCAAGAATTAAAACCGGCTAGGTAAAACATGAAAATCAATAAAATAAAGCTTTATCCAAATTAATTCATGTTAATTTTAGTCAATGAAAGCGATCGTGCTAGAACCCTGAGATTTTTTTTCGGTCAACAGAATTTCTTACTCTAACTTTATTTTCGAGACCAATAATAAAAAGAGTCAAATCTTTCTTTGAATGAGGTGACTTGGAATACAAAAAAAAAACGAAAAATTAAATTTCATGTGACGACTCTGAACAATAAAACAATTCCTATTTTAAATTGTCATTTAAATGAAAAAAATTCTTTAACCCACAACAATCAATAACACATAATTTTTAGGGTAAAAAAGAGAGTGACAATACTCGGGGCGGAGATAGAAACTCATAAAAGGGATTAAAATATATTAGGAATTACATCTAGGATTTAAATGTGATCTTAAATAGTTTAAACCAACTTTACTCTGAAACTATAATTTTCTCTTATCTCGTTGGGATTCAATAGTTCAAAATCAATTTTTTTTTATTTTTTTATTATATGCATTATATATAATTTTCCGGCGGAAGAGATTCAATTGAACTCGTTGCCTCCCTTTAGCCTCGCCCTGACTTATACTAACAAGCAACCACTGGTTAATATGATTGATGGCGTGCCACATCATCATGTCCGCCATGTTATCTATGTTCACGTTGTGTACAGTCATGTTATGTTCTTCCATGTGGATTTCTCAAATAAATATCTAACACAAAAATTCTTTTCTATTATGACAACGTCTATCTGATGTTTTTATTACTGAATTTAATACCTCCCTTTTATTTAGCAAGGTGCTTAAAGAATAATATGATGCATTCACACCGCTTTCAGTGGCTCATTTTGTTGTGGTGTAAACTCAAATCGAACAAATTGAAGCAAAAAGAGAGAAGTATGAAATTTAATTAGGTATAGTTTTGGTATAATAATTTAAGAAATTGAAAGTACCAAATTCAAAGTTTTAAAAATTGCACCCAATTGACCAATTAAACACCCCTTAGAAAATGATGGCTTTGCATTTTAAACGTGTTAATTAATTTGCCATTCTCGGCTAATAATACTATGCACTACCAAGCTAGGAGCAGTATTTTAAAAGACATTTTTTGGGTGAGCCCGGAGGAGAACTTTGGGCGAGGCGTATCAAAAATGCACTGAAGCGTGCTGATGGGACGTAAGTACCATGGGCGTACGCCCCAATCTTCTCGGCGTTCGCCTAGGCGTAGACTTCAATGTTCTGGGTGTTCATTTGGAGCGTAAGAAATTTGAGCTAAAATTACGTAAGAAATCCTTTTTTAAAACTTAAATATCTAAACCTTAACTCATAGTAAATTCTCAAACTAAAACTCTCAAAAGTCAATAGTTTTTGAATTTTTTACCCTAATTTCACAGTCTTTTATCTTTGTCATTTACTTAGTAACAAATACACTTTAGACCTTTGTTTGTAAAATGCAAAGCACAAAATAGGTTTTGTCCTCTAATTCTTACTTTGCTTCCATGTTTGCATTTTCCTTCTTTATGCATAATTTCTGATAGAAACTAAGAGTCCACCAAACAGTATAGAGAGCTAGGTTCTCTATTTGTTCTAACAGTAAATAGACAAAAAGTAAAGGACACACGATATTTACGTGAAAAACTCCTTGATCAAGGGATTAAAAACTACGACCTACCCTAGTAGGATTTCAGCTCCACTAAACTGAGCAAACTTCATATTACAACCCATTGCAATCTAAGAATTAAATTTTTAATCCTTCACCTCTTACAATAACTCTATTGCAAGCTCTTTGTAACAACTCTATTACAAAGCAACACACTTTGACTAACTTTAGTCAACACAGCCAAAACAATAATGGTTGAATATTGTCCTCCAAAAGTACTTCTCGAAAGCCGTGTAGGAATACAAGTAAAGAATAAAAGACAAAGAAACAACAAACTTAAGGACTTAAGACATCTTCAGTGTTGGGATCTGGTCCTTGTGTTTGTAGCAACTTTGTTCTTGAATGCACCTGGAGAACAGTGACGGCTAGCACTTGAGAAAATGTGTTTTTCAGATTTGCAAGTGTTAGGTCAAACCTTGTATCATGTTCTATATATATAAGAGAGAATGTGAAAATAGATAGAGACATTACATATTTTGTTTGGGCCTCTAGAAGCAGTGGCTGTGTCACTGCACTACTGTCAGTCTGTATAGTGAGACAATTTTTACAACTGTAGGGTTGACTGTATGACGGCTGGGGAACTGATCACATCTGGTCCCTTATCTGGTTCATTGAGAACATTTGGCTAGACATCAAAATATATCACAATAAGCCCAAAGGAACTAAACACATCTAGTTCTTATCTGGTTCCTCAATAAAGTTAGGCAAATCATTGTCATGACCAAAATCTCACATGTCATGATTGCGCCTATCGTAATACTGGCAAGCCGACAACCACAATAAATCATGCAATTCTTAAAATTTGAAAGCATAACCAAATGAGTTTAAGAGTACAATCTCATAAATACTGATACGAAAATACTATGATCTAATACATATCCTCCCAAAATCTAGGTGTCACTGAGTACATGAGCATCTATACAATAACACGATCTGACTACTAAAACACTGTCTAGGAAGGTAGAACAGTATAAACAAAACAAAAAAATAAAGGAGGAGAGTCAAGGTCTACGGACGCCAAGACAGCTACCTCAAAATTCTCTGAACTAATACCCTCCAGAAATCAGCAACCCCCCTGCCAGTAAATAGACAGAAAGTAAAGGACACACGATATTTACGTGGAAAGCTTCTTGATCAAGGGATTAAAAACTACGACCTACCCTAGTAGGATTTCAACTCCACTAAACTGAGCAAACTTCATATTACAATCCATTGCAATCTAAGAATTAAACTTTTAATCCTTCACCTCTTACAATAACTCTATTGCAAGCTCTTTGTAATAACTCTATTATAAAGCAATACACTTTGACTAGCTCTAGTCAACACAGCCAAAACAACAATGGTTGAATCTTGTCCTACAAAAGTACTTCTCGAAAGCCATGTAGGAATACAAGTAAAGAATAAAAGACAAAGAAACAACAATCTTAAGGACTTAAGACATCTTCAGTGTCGGGATCTGGTCCTTGTATTTGTAGCAGCTTTGTTCTTGAATGGACCTGGAGAATGGTGGCGGCTAGCACTTGAGAGAATATGTTTTTCAGATTTACAAGTGTTAGGACAAACCTTGCATCATGTTCTATATATATGAGAGAGAATGTGAATAGATACAGATAATACATCTTTTGCCTTGGCCTCTAGAAGGAGTGGTTGTGTCGCTGCACTGTCGCCAGTCGGTACAACAAGACAACTTTTACAACTGTAGGGTCAACTGTCCGATGGCTGGGAACTGATCACATCTGGTCCCTTATCTGGTTCCTTGAGAACAAATGGCCAGACATCAGAACATATCACAACAAGCCCAAAGAAATTGAACGTATATGATTCCTATCTGTTTCCTCAATAAAGTTTGGCAAATTATCAAAACCTAAAATATCATAACTTATTAATTTCTCCTGTTTTGATGATGACAAACTCAAAATTGATATCCCCCCGAGAACGAGATTTTCGCATGTTCCCCTATGGATGAGGCCTAAAATCAACATGTTAATTGTTCCTCCTACGAAGCATAACATACTGTATCCCTGTCACAATTCAGCATAATCAACATGATCTTCCCCTTTTTGGCATCATCGAAAAAAATAATAGAATTAGCACAAGTAAAAAAAAGTTCAGCAATATTAACAACCAAAATGCCAAAGTCATTAAACAATAAGATCAAAAGAGAACATGAGTTGGATGTGATTGAAAAGGGGTTACGATAGGGATCACCGGGCAGGAGAAAAAGGATTAAGGAGCAAAAGCCTTGAAGAGCTTGTCCATTCTTTCATTCACAATCGCTGATCAATAATCATCCGCTCTTTCTGGTCCTCGACCTGTTTCCTCAACCTTTCATTCTCAGCCTTCAACCAAGAATTCTCCTTCTCATGTTGACCACTGGAACTAGGTTCCATGCTTTTTTGAGTGAGCTTGGACCTCAAGATAGCATTTTCAGCTTGTAGTCGCTTAATCTCTGCAGTTGCTGTTTCTTGAGCGTCAATCAGATTGAAGATGGTTGAAATGTTACCTACTCATCTTCTCTTTAGCACGCATTCACATTCTTCCAGGCTTCTTATAGTAAAGATTTGCTTCCTGGTCACCACATTTGCTTTTTCCAACATGATATCAAAGTGCTCAAAGACTCTTGTGAGGAAGAACCCATACGAAAGACCATGTTTGCTATCCCTAATGTTTTTCACTTTCATCATATGCTCAATCATGAGTTTGGGAAGACTGATGGATGTGTATGAAGATAGTTCCTCAATGAGAACTAGGTCCGTGATGGAAGCAATACACCTTCTCTCAGAGTGAGGCAAGAACACTTTGTTCACCATTTTGAACATAAGCTGATACTCTGGCTTAAGTTCTTTCTTATACACCCTTAGCCCTGACAAAGTGTCCTCCATTTTCACAATCAGCTTCGTGAAAGTAGATGATGCAGTTCCCTCGACTGTTCCCAGCCCATCTATTGGCACTCCAAGGATTTTCCCAAGCGTTTCTTCATCGAGGATGAACTCTTTCCCATTGACATTCAAACACAATGTATCCTCATCCACAATAAATAGACCAGCATAGAAAATCCTCACCTCATCCTAATAAACTTTTGGACTTGGGGGAGTAAAAAAATGACTCCAATTTTGAAACTCCACAATGTCCACAAGTTCCTTCATACCCATCTGCTCAGCAATCTCAGGGTCAAAGACTCAACCCAGCAACACTTTTTGAGTTTTGAGAGTTGCCATTTTCTCTAACTCTGACAACTCTACCTTTGGCTTTTTGGAGGAACCAGGTTCTTCACTTGAATTGACTTTTCTTTTTTCTAAGGGGCCTTTCTCCCCTTTTTCTTTCTCCAACTCCTCATCATTCTCACATGGACTCATTTTCTCGGACACCTTTCCCTTTCCCTTACCAGTAGTACTCTTCTTTGAATTCTTTCTTACAAGAGGCGATTTTTCCTTCCCAGCCTCCTTATCATCAATGTTCACCACATCAGCTGGTGGCACTTCATCCTCATCATCAATGTCCACCACATTAGCTATGGAACCTCCTCTCATCTACCAACCTACTCTTCACTAGCCTTCTTCTTTTCTTCTTCTCTTTACTTGCTTTTAACGCACTATCAAGTGAAACCTTTCTCTGTTGCTTTGTAGTGGGGAGTTTGTAGGCAACATGCTTCTTTCTCTGGGCATCAACCTTTGCCACTATAAAGCTCAATACAAAATTATCATCATCATCATCACTTTTATGAGAAGGACTGAGGAGACTAGGTTCCTTCTCAAGATACACAACTTCCACAGGTGCAGGAATGAGGGATATTAACTAGGAATTTTCAATGTTATCCAGGTTAGTCCTCAAGGAACCTGGTGTCTCATCCCAAGTGGGAGCAGTTCTGAGTACAGACGACTCTGACTCTCCCTGGGTGGTGGGATGAGGTCCCTCAGTTGGTTCCAATATTTCATGCTTATCCACGAGTTCCCCCTGACTCACTAGTTCCCCCTGACCCTACAGTTCCCCCTGATTCCCTTCACAACTACCACTTGCCCTCAAGGCTTGAACGAAACCAACCACAATTTCAGTTTCACTTTCAAGGATATTCGATCTACCCTGTTCCTTTTCACTTAAACTACCCTCAAACTCTATAGACAGGTCTTCTACCCCTTTGCTAGTAGGAAGAGAATGAAGATTACCTGATTTAGTAGGGTTATCTTGAACATCTCCCTCAACAACCTTATTTCTATATCCCTCAGATTTTTGCATGTCCATAACAACACTAGAAACCACTT
The DNA here is from genome assembly GCF_000390325.3 of Nicotiana tomentosiformis. Classification (NCBI taxonomy): domain Eukaryota; kingdom Viridiplantae; phylum Streptophyta; class Magnoliopsida; order Solanales; family Solanaceae; genus Nicotiana; species Nicotiana tomentosiformis. The sequence continues at coordinate 21,948,484 of NC_090819.1, forward strand.
GTTCCTCTATACTCACTTCCTCATTTGTGACAGTTTGACTAGTCAACTCGACACTATCATATTATTCTCCAATTTCCTCTGTATTTTGACGAAATCTAGACATGGACACTATTTTCTTTGAGTCAGGCTTGTTAGTCGGAACAAAAGGAAAGGGTGATGACACAAATATTTTAGGGTTGTGACTTTTCCGACTTCGTAGGGGACCAGAAACAGAGGGTTTAAAGGAAGTGACAGTAGGGTTGGTCTTTGTAGAATTTAGGGTTTTGGGGGTGAATCGTTGGGTTTAGACTTTGATGGAGATGGGGTTGTAGAAGGTGACATGGTTGTGTTTTCTTCCGATATTTTTGGAGATTTTGGATTCTTGTTGAGATATGATCAGGTTCGTCTTAGAAAGATATAAGGAGAAGATAGTTCGGAAAGAGAGATAGAGAGAGAGAGTTTCTGAGTTTGAGTGAAGAGAGAGATATCGGATTTGGTTTATAAAGGATGAAAGGGACCGGTTACAATTGGATGTGAGAAAGAACGGGGCAACGATAAGTTCAGAAAAAGATATAATATTTGGGACATCAAAAATTAGGAGAGAGAAGGGAATAATTTAATGACATGGCACTCTAGCAGTTTAAAAGTATATAAGTATTGAAGAAACTACTAACCTGAGTCATAGGAATCAGGTTCCTTAACGGTTGTTTGAAAATGTGAGAAAAAACTTCCAGATGTTCAGCGTCATTCTAACTTGTTTTGTCCTGAGACTACCATGTGTGTATACCTGTAACAATATATATTTTAGTTAGATGTCGCCAAAAATACTTTTTAGCATTGATACATTTCCTTCTTAACATAGCTAGTCATTGAGGGAACTGGTCCTTAGTTGAGCTTGATCAACCAAAACTTCAGACGATTTATTTCAAAGTGTTCCTTACTCAGCACCTTGGTGTAGATATCTGCTACATGACCCTCTGTCTTATAGAACTTCTTACAAATTAGACCTTTTTCAACATTATCCCTCAGGAAATGATGCCTCACGTCAAAGTGCTTTGTCTTTTTGTGTTGCACTAGATTCTTTGTCATGTTAAGAGCACTTGTATTGTCACACAATAGGGGCAAACAATTAGTAAATACACCAAAATCCTTAAGTTGTTGCTTGATCCATGGCAGTTGAGCACAACAAGAAGCATCAGCCACATACTCAGCTTCGGCAGTAGAAAGAGCCACGAAGTTTTGTTTCTTTGCACCCCATGAGATCAAGCGTGATCTTAGAAAATATGCCATTCAAGATGTACTCTTTCTATCCACTAGGTATCCAGCATAATAAGCATCAGCATATCCAATCATGTAAAAATTGTCTCAAAATTGGCAGCCTTCAAATGAGATTCTTTTGGGCTTGATTGGAACTTAGCATACAACCCAGCACTAAAGACAATATTAGGTCTACTATTAGTCAAGTACAGAAGATATCTAATGATACCCCTATACATAGTTTCATTGATAGAAGAACCTGGTTCGTCCATGTCTAATCGGGCAGCAGTATCAATAGGTGTATCAATGGTCTTAGAATTCTCCATCTCAAATCTTTTCAGCTGCTCCTTGATGTACTTCTGTTTACTGATCATAGTGCCTTTTGAGGTTTTCTTCACTTGTAACCTAAGGAAGAAATTTAGCTCGCCCATCATACTCATCTCGAATTCACTTCCCATGAGATTTGCAACTCCTCACAAAGGGAATCATTAGTTGCGCCAAAAATGATATCATCAACGTAAACTTACATAATCAAAAGGTTTCCCCCTCTTTTCTTTAGATATATAGTATTGTCAATTTTTCCTCTAGTAAAGCCATTCTCAAGAAAAATTTTTGACAATCTCTCGTACCATGCCCGAGGGCTTGCTTCAAACCATATAGAGCCATGTCAAGCTTGAAAACATGCTCAGGATACTCATGACTTATAAATCCAGGGGGTTGCTTTACAAATACTTCCTCCTTCAAATATCCATTTAGAAAGGCACTTTAACATCCATTTGGAACAATTTAAATTCCATATGGGATGCAAAAGCAATAAGAATCCTAATTACTTCCATTTGAGCAACATGAGCAAAACTATCATCATAGTCGATCCCTTATTCTTGGTTGTATCCTTGAACCACCAGCCGTGCTTTATTTCCTGTTGTGTTTCCAAATTCATCAAGCTTGTTCTTGAACACCCATCCGATTCCAATCAGTTCTGTTTGAAGGTCTAGGGACCAGGTGCCACACTTTGTTTCTTTCAAACTGATGAATTTCTTCTTGCATAGCAGCTATCCAGCCAACATCTTTTAATGCTTCCTTGATATTCTTATGCTCGATTTGATATAGGAAGGCTAAGAAGGCAAACATGTTTCTTGTCTTAGATCTAATTTGAATACCAGAGTCTAAGAGAGTGATCACATTTTGAAGGGGATGTGAGCTCTTGTGCTTCCAGTTGGATACTTGAACTTCAGGATTCGAAGGACCAGGTTCCTCCACATTCGAACCATCATTGACATCAACAGAAGTATGACTTCCACTTATTTGTCTAGTATCATGAGTACGTGATACAACATCAACAACCCTATGTTCAGCTTCAGTTGAGGTAATAGAGGGACCAGGTTCATCTGTGCCTTTTGGAGATTCTGCTGCATCGTTTTCATCACTCTACTTGACTTGACTCATCAGATCAGTCTTTCCATTTGCAATATCTATAGCTTCACCGGGAACCTTTGAAAATTCTCCATCTTCAGCTTTCTTATTATGTGACCCTTTCCTACTGGATTCATGGGATTCATCAAAAATCACATGCACACTTTCTTCTACACACTGGGTTCCTTTGTTGTAGACTTTGTATGCCTTGCTTTGAGAGGAGTAACCAAGAAAAATTTCCTCATCACTTTTTGCATCAAATTTTCCCAAAGCCTCATTACCATTGTTGAGAATAAAACATTTGCATCCAAATACACTCAAGTAAGTCAGCTTAGGTTTTCTCTCATTGAGCAGTTCAAAGGGAGTCTTCTCAAGCAAGGACCTGATTATGCACCTGCTAATCAAGTAGCAGGCAGGTTTCAATGCTTCAACCCAAAAACCTTTAGGCACACCACTGTCGATCAACATTTTTCTAGCATATCTTCAAAAGTCCTATTTTCCCTCTCCAAACAATACCATTTTGCGGAGGTGTTCTAGGAGCAAAAATGTTATGACTTATACTATTTTCAACATAAAATTCATCGAACTTGATATTGTCAAATTCAGTGCCATGATCGAATCTAATACTCACAATGTGATTTTCCAGTTTCATATGAATCTGCTTCACAAATGCAACAAACGTTGGAAATATTTCATCCTTGGTTCTTATAAAAAAACGTCCAAGTAAATCTGGAATAGTCATCCACAATCACAAAGTTTGACTTCTTTCCTCCTCTACTAGGAATCCTCATAGGTCCACAAAGATCTATATGAAAAAGATCAAGTGTCCTTAAGGTGCTCACTTCTTTCCTTGGTTTAAAAGAAGACCTGACCTGCTTTCTTTTTACACATGCATCACACACCTTGTGATTCTTGAACTTCATCTTTGGCAGCCCACAAACTAGATCCTTTATAGCCAATTTGTTCAGCAAGGTAAAACTTGCATGTCCCATTCACCTGTGCCATAACTCAGCATCATCATCAATGGCACTTAGGCATGTTAAATCACCAACATTCAGTAAATCAAAGTTTGCAATATATATGTTCTTGAACCTTTTGGCTATCAACACCACTTCACCATATTTGAGGTCGGTGATGGTGCAAGATTTGGAAAAGAACTTCACTTCATTTACCTTGTCACGGATTTGAGACTCGCTCAACATGCTATATTTCAAGTAATTCACATAGTGCACATTCTCAATTGTATGGGAGAGCATTTTTCCAATTTTTCCAACACGAAGAATATAGCCTTATTACTATTTCCAATAGACACATTCTCACCTTGGAAGGCCTTGAGTGAGAGGAAATCATTCATTCTTCCATTCATATGTTTCGAGCAGCCACTATCCATGTACCATTTTGACTGCCTCCTCTCACTCTAGCCTACACACAAAATCACTGATTAGACTTAGGAACCTAAGCTAGCTTGGGTCGCTTATAATGATAGAATAGGTGAATCAAGCTTCTTTTAGCCCATGCATGCAACACATATTTTCTTTTCAAAGAACCAAGTTTCTCAACAGTAGACTTCTTTTCAACAAAGTTTTTATTTTTCTGTAGAGACTGAATTTTAACTTTACATGAATCCCTGTAATGTCCAGTCTGACCACAATGAGTGCACATCCAATTATCAGCCACATTGACATGCTTGCTATGAGGATTATTGGGGTTTTTGGCCTTTTGGAACCCAATTCCTTGCCTGCCTCCTTCATTACTCTTGTACATAGACGTAATTACATCAGAGGACCAGGCCTAGTGGAATGACTTATCAAGATCATTTTTAACCCTTTTTAGATCCTCCTTAAGTTTTCTATTCTTTTCTAGCTCAGCAACAAGACTCCTTTTAATTTTCTTAAGCTCACTCTCAAGCTCAAGTTGAGCCTGACTAGCCACTTCTTTTCCCTTAGGGGTGTCCATTGATTTTTTCATTTGGTTTTCCAACAAGGTATTTTTTGTAGTTGTTTCTTCCACTTGTTTCTTCAAATCTACAGTGGAAACTATCATATCATCCCTCTCTCATTGATGATTGGCTAGAAAATTGTGTTTTAGTCGTGTTTTACACTATAATTAATGCACTTTACGTGTGTTTGACCTTAAATGATAGTGAACTGCACTTATTACTTGTTTTATACCTTGTAGGAAGTGATTCTGAGTTAGAAAGTTTATTTGGAGCTGAATCAAACAAATTAGAGCTTTGAAGTCTGAGTAAAAGCCCGAGGAATTAAACAGGGATCGCGTTCGGGGGTCGATGACCATGTTTGGATAGCAAAAATTGAGAAAAAAGGAACACTCTGAGAAAAAAACACTATCGTCCTGTGTGGGGTGCCGCGAGGTGCGGCGCGGTAGTGCACTTGGGATAAGTTTGTCAGAAATGTGTCTCTGTAAATCCTCACAGGCGCGCCGCATGGTGCGATGTGAGGCGTGGCGTGCCTGTGCATTTTCCCTAGAGTGCTGTCCTAGTTCAACTTGGAAAGAGTAGTTTTGTCCGAACCCACTTCTACACGGTATAAATACACCAAAAACACATTTTTGATGGGACTTTTGATCTACAAAAGATTTATGAAGCAATTAAGGCAAGAAGACCCAAGAATTCATCAAGATTTCAACCAACAATTAGTGCAATACGGGAGTTTGTACCGAATTATTAGAATTGGTGTTTTCTATGTCTTTAAACCTTCTTGAGATGGATTTTTCCTTTGCTATGGAGTAATTTCCCTTAGGGTGTTGCCAAATATGGTATATTGATAACTTAATTAGGGATTCGATTATTGACAATTAGTTTGAATTATTTGATGGAGCTTTAAATCATAATGTGAAGTTATTTATTATTTTTCTTAATCGAAAGAGGAGCTTTATATTGAATTTCTTTACATCTTACGCTCTAGTTTAATTTCGTGATTCAACTAGGTAATCGAAAGAGCCTCCTGAATTATTAATCGAGCTAGAAAATAGGGAAATATTTATGAGAAGTTACCCTTTAGACTAAATCATCATTTTATTCGTTGCAATTGGTCACTGTGCTTCAATTGAATTAATTACTAAATTTAACATTTAATCAAAACAGGAAGCTTAACTTCAAGTGTAATCTAACTATCTGGTGAATTTGTGAGAATCAACAGTATTATAGAGTAAACTATTTCAAGAATTGGATCCCGGGTCAATTATCTTGCGCCTATGTAGTCAATTACCCTTATTTCTCTCATTGATATTTCTTTGGTGCTCATTGTTGTCCTTCGTGATCAATTGATAATTGCTAAATTTTAGTAGTTAATCATAGTCGATAATCATTCAAACAAGTATTAATTTTCCTGGATAGTAATTAACTAAAGATTATTCAAACACTATTTAAATCCAATTCCTATGGAGACGATAATTTAACTATACTATCTTTGACTAGTGAGCAATAATTTTGTGAGGTGATTTATGCTCGTCAAATTTTTGGCGCCGTTGCCGGGGAATCGGCAATCAATCGTGTTTAAAATATTTTTAGTATTAATTTAGGAACTAATTTTACTTTACTATATTCACGTTTTCTCACTTGTGTGCAGGATACAATTTTAACCTCTTTGGTGTATGACTCGATCTTCTTCAAAGGAAGTGATACCTTACGAACCAGAGTTGGTGAAACACCTGCGACAATTGATAAAAGAAAGAGGATTCACCAAAACTTTCTTGGGACAATCTTCATCCCAAGAACACATGGCAAAGAGTGGTGATGATAGGGTAGACTTAGTTGCAAGAGAGGCAACACAACAGAGAGAAAAAGCTGCACGGTTACTAGCTGAAGCAGCCCTTAGAGCTGTTGATGAGGCTGTTGAAGAAGATGGGGGTTGAAGATTCAATCTAAATCGATCCTGGTTGAAGACCAGTTCAGAAATGTAGCCCCCAAGCTTGGGAGATCACTAGGTGATTATGCCAGACCAGCCTACAATTAGGGACTGATAAGTGTCATACCTCCACCCATAGTAGGAAATAATTTTGTGTTGAAGCAAGGCTTGCTTCAAACCATCCATAACAATTATGTCTTTAGAGGGAAGGTGTATGAAGATCCAAACACTCACTTGATGGACTTTGAGAAAATCATGAACAAATTTCAGTACAATGGAGTGTCCAAAGATGCAGTCTACTTAAGGGCATTCCCCTTTTAACTGAAGGATCACGCAAAGCACTGGCTTCGAAGCTTACCAACTGGATCGATCAGGACATGGAAAGATATGATTTAAAGTTTCTTGACAAGTACTTCTCAGCTGCAAAAATAGGGAAATTCAGAAGGAAAATCCACAACTTCTGCCAGAAGGACGCTGAAACAGTCTTCGAAGCTTGGTAAAGATTCAAGGAGACAGTGAGAAGGTGTCAGCGTAATAGAATCGAATTGTGGATGCAACTCTAGGACTTTAGGGATGGACTGACACCCTACTCACGATGAACTCTAAGTACTGCATGTGAAGGTCCATTAATGTAGAAAACTCCGAAGGAGGTGGTCTCAATCCTAGATGAATTTTCTGAGGATGCTAACTAGTGGCCTGTTAAGAGTAATAACAGAAGAAAATCTATTGGGGGTTCACCAGGTGGTCTCTAACACATCAGTGCAAGCCCAACTAGACAATATGGCCAAATAGATAAGAAAGCTGACCTTAGCCAAGGTACAGAGTGAGCCACAAGCAGCATGTGACTTTTGTGTAATGTGACACCCTGCACATAAGTGTCAAGCTTCAGCTGAGGAAGTTAACGTTGTGGGGAACTATAATAGAGGAAACCACCATGGTGGGAACAACTACAATGCTTGGGACAAAGACATCTAGGTTTTTATTGGAGTTCATCTAGTGGGAGATTGAACTCGTGGCAGCAAAATAATCCTAGAACTTAGGGTCAAGGACCACCAGGTTTTCTGAACTAGCCGAGACAACAGTACTAGCAATACCAGCCACAACACTCAAATCAATCTAGTATGGAAGATATCATGAAGTCGTTCATCAAAAAATCAGATGAGAAATTTGAGACTCAAGGGGCAGTCATTCAAAATTTAGAAAGATAGATGGGACAGATTAAAAACTTGTTGTCTAAGAGGGCTCCTGGGACTCTACCCTATGACACTAAAAAGAACCCAAATAAAATAATCAAAGTTGTATCTCTGAGAAGTTGCAAAACATTAGCTGGCCCAGTTGTGAAAACTAGACCCGATGTGGTGAACAAGCAGACTGAGACACTAGAAGAGCAAAAGAGTGAAGAACAGAAAAGCTAGAGTAGTGGGGTACAAAAGGAGATTGAAAAAGTAAACACATACCAGCTCTGCCATTCCCTCAAAAGATGAAGCAGAAAAAATTAGATAAGTGCGTTGGGCGGTTCTTGGAGATGCTCAAGCAACTTTATGTGAACATTCCTTTTACAAAGGTTCTCACTCAGATACCTGCTTATGCTAAGTTCTTGAAGGAAATCTTGTCCAGCAAGAGGATATTAGAGGAGACAACAATGGTCAAGATGAATGCCCACTGCAGTGCCATATTGTAAAATAAAAATCCTCAAAAGTGCGGGGACCTGGGAAGCTTCAACATACCATGCTCGTTGGGGAGTGAGAAATTCGACAAGGCCATCTGCGATTCTGGTGCTTCTATAAATTAATGCCTTTGTCTGTGCTTAGGAAACTGGAAGGTGATCTTGGATTATTCAAATCCATACTAGTGTCCCTACAACTGGCTCACTAGACCGCCATCCTACATGAATGAATCATTGAGAATATTCTAGAACGGGTGGACAAATTTGTGTTCCCTGTGGACTTTATGGTGGTGTACATGGAGGTGAACAAGGATGTGCCTCTAATTATATGGAGTCCTTTTCTATGTATAGGTAGAGAAATTATTGATATATATGAGGGACATCTTATGCTGAGAGTATGTAATGAGAAAGTGGTGTTCCATATGAAGAGAATGATGAAATACCCCAAGGATGAGGCATCTGCATACTCTAGAGAGATGTATTACTCAGTCTAGCATAGTGGAGGATGAATATCCAGAAATAAAGAATGAGGCTGAAGCTCTTGAGACTTAGGTACAAGTGGTTGACGATGAAGAACTAAATAATGAGGCTTCTAAGCCTAGTGTGGAATTGAAAGTCCTCCCTACTCACTTGAAATATGCTTTTCTTGAAATTAACAATTTTTCTGTGATTATTTCTGCTTACTTGACAGGTACACAGGAACACAAGCTGGTGGAGCTGCTGAGAAAGTACAGGAAGGCCATTGGCTGGACCATAGATGATATTCAAGGAATCATTCAAGCCATTTGCATGCACAAAATTCTGGTGGAAGAAAATAGTAAGACAGTGGTACAACCCCAACGCAAGCTGAATAAAAATCTGGAGGAGATAGTGCACAAGGAGATCATCAAATTTCTAGATGTGGGAGTGATTTTCCCCATCTCTGATAGCCAATGGATCAGTCCAGTGCAAGTTGTACCTAAGAAAGGGGGCATGACAGTGGTGAAGAATGAAGACAATGAATTGATCCCAACAAGAATAGTCACTGGATGGAGAATGTACATTGATTAAAGAAGGTTGAATGATGCAACAAGGAAAGACCACTTCCCATTTCCCTTCATTGATCAGATGCTCGAGAAAGTGGCTAGACATGGTTGTTATTGTTTCTCGGATGGGTACTCAGGCTACAATGAGATACCCATTGCCCCAGAAGATGTTGAGAAGAATACGTTCACTTGCCCGTCAGGTATTTTTGCTTACAGGAGAATGCCAATTGGGTTGTGTAATGCATCGGCCACTTTCCAGAGGTGCATAATGTCTATATTCTCCGATCTAAATGGGAAGTGTCTAGAGGTATTCATGGATGATTTCACTCTATTTGCTGATGGTTTTAATGATTGTTTGAAACATTTGGAGCTTCTGCTTGAACGTTGTGAAGCCATTCACCCGGTTCTTAACTAAGAGAAGTGCCACTTCATGGTGAAAGAGGGAATTATTCTGGCCACAAAGTGACTGCACAAGGCATTGAAGTTGATTGAGCAAAGGTTGATGTAATTGCTAGACTTCCTCCACCGACTTCTGTGAAGAGCATAAAGAGTTTCTTGGGATATGTTGGATTTTATAAAAGGTTCATCAAAAACTTTTCCAGCATTACCAAGTCGTTGACCGCACTGCTAGCGAAGGATGTCAAGTTTATGTTCTTTATGGAATGCTTAAGAGCATTCGAATTGATAAAGAAAAACCTTGTGAGTGCTATTATTTTGGTGACACTTGATTAGATCAAGACATTTGAAATAATGTGTGCTTCTAGTGATGTAGCTGTGGGAGCAGTTCTGGGGCAAAGAAAAGATAAAATATGTAGGCCTATCTACTATACAAGCAGGACGTTGAATGATGCTCAAGTTAACTATGCCACTACTGAGAAATAATTCTTTGTTATGGTATTTAATTTTGACAAGTTTAGATCATATCTTGTGGGGAGTAAAGTGATTGTGTACACTGATCACTCAGTCTTGAAATATTTGCTGAGTAAGAAGGAGTCCAAGCCGCGTCTGATGCGGTGGGTGTTGTTACTCCAAGAGTTTAACTTAGAGATCAAAGATAGGAAGGGCACAGAAAATCAAGTCGCAGATCATCTATCTCGACTTGAGAGACCTCCGGTTGAGACAGTGGAAATAAGGAAAGAGTTACCTGATGAGCAGATTTTCTCTATTGCTTCGATCTCCGAAAGACCGCTCTGGTATTCTGATGTAGCCAACTTTTTTGCTATGGATGGTTGCCGCGTGACCTCTTTCATGATCAAAGAAGGAAGCTTCAAGGTGAGGTAAAAAGTTATTTTTGGAATGACCCTTTCTTGTTTAAACTGTGTGTAGATGGTGTGATTCGAAGATTTGTACTTGAAGGAGAGATAGAAAGTATTATGTCTCATTATGCTGATGAAGCAGCTGGAGGATACTATGGTGGAAATCGCACTGCAGCAAAGCTCATATAAGCCGGTTTCTATTGACTTACTTTGTATAAAGACGCATGGGCGTATGTAGCTGCATGTGACAAGTGTCAAAGGGCATGCAACATTAGCAAGAGGGATTAAATGACTCTAAACTCCATTCTGGTATGTGAAATTTTTGATGTGTGGGGAACTGACTTCATGGGCCTATTCCCATCATCTCACTCTTATGAGTATATCCTAGTAGCCGTTGACTAAGTCTTTAAATAGGTCGACATAATTCCTACTAGGACTAATGATGCTCGGGGTGGTGTGTGAGTATTTATGGAAGAATATCTTTACCCGCTTTGGGACACCTCGAGTGATTATCAGTGACAATAGGTCACACTTTGTAAACAAGCAGTTTGCTATATTGCTATCCAAGTATGGGGTCACACACAAAATCGGAACCCCGTACCATGCCCAAACTAGTAGGAAAGTTGAAGTAGCTAGCCGTGAGCTTAAGAGAATTCTTGAAAAGATAGTTAGTGCTTCTCGTAAAGATTAGTCTATAAATAATTGGATGAAGCTCTATGGGCATACAAAACTGTCACACCCCGACCTCAGGGAGCGCGACCGGCGCTCAACCGAGATACCCTGGTCAAGCAATTGTACTTGATGCCTTCTACCCAACCTTACCCATGAACAATATAAGAATCAGTAATATGAGACAGATATGAGAAGATTTAAGAGTTCCACATTCTTCTTCCATTACTCAAAAGAGATTCATTTTACAATTTCCAAAATATCACAAGTTCCTAATTGTGAGAGAAAACATGTTTGCCAAATACCAACACTTCTGTTTCATTACCCAACATCGAACACCACCAACAACATGTCTACGGAGCCTTTTAGTATAATAGAAGAGTAATATGTAAGTGCCGGCGACAAGGCCCCGGCTATACCTCAAAACACTATGTACCATGTCAAGTGACATAAGGCCCGGGACAGAATAGGTCTCATCAAAACCTGATGAGTAGAGGGTAACTGCTAACGAGGATCAAAGCTTCCTGCTGATGAACCACCTGCATCCATTAAAGATGCAGCGCCCTCGGTAAAAGGGACGTTAGTACATATGAAATAGTACTAGTATTTAAGGCTAAACACCCTCTCAATGAACAAGGAGAAACGACATAAGATCAGAGAGAACCTCAAACAGTATAAAAGCATCAATTTAAGAAGAAGATAACGTTTTTCCAAGTAAATATCATTATTTATTTTTTAGGTTGGGAGATCTTTAGCATCGATATACCACCATATTTTTAGCATGGAGTTCGATCACGGCCCGATCCGCTAAGCCATCTCACCCAAAGACATCCAATCACAATACCACCGTGCTTTTAGCACGAAGTCCAATCTCAGCCCGATTGTCTAAGCTGTCTCACCCCAAGACATCCCACCACAACACCACCATGTGCGTAGCATGGCGTCCGATCTCGACACGATCGGCTAGGTCGTCTCCGCACATGTGCTGTGTGAGTCGACATCCAATCCAAAGGAAGCAATAATCTCATCCCAATCAAGGAAAAAATCTCAACACATAAATCCCATCCCATTTAAGGGGAAACAATCCCAACACATCAGTACGTGGATTTATCCCTCAATCACAACTACACCAACATGTGTAGATTCAAGGTTAGGTTGTTTCAACCTGCCCTTCCTCGGTGACTAACGATACTCCCAAAAATATTTTTATTTTGCATACAAAAGAAACAGAAATACAAATACATTCACCTTATAAACTATAACACCATATAAAGCTTTATTAGCACTTTAAACCACCCACAACATCATTATTTCATTGGCTCTCTTGGCCATACATATGATTCTTCATTCATGGAACGATGGCTGTATCTCATATTTTACACTTTCATTTTTTTTACTTTCGTGGGTCATCATGATAAACATCAACATATAGAATATTCTGGAAATCATAACTCTAAGTTCATTAGTAATGAAGGCTCTAAACATAATATATTTCTTCCACAGAAATGGAGCAAAATGATTCGCAGTCGACGCACAAGTTAAAATCATAAACGAGTGACATACCATTTATTCTTGACATACTCTTCCCCAAAAGGGCAATACACAATTTCAACTCATGAATATGTAAGAACTCAAAACACATTGGAAATACTTACAAAGCATAGCATGGTAATTTACGACTGAAACAGTGGTTCAAATCATAGGCATTAGTTTAAAACAACCACATTTGAACATGACTTGAGTACATATTCTTTTAGGTAAATCTATTTCCGGAGTCAATTCGAAACAGTTAAATCAAGGTTCATTTCATAATCATTCGCACATCATTTTATTTCATTGGCACTATTGGCCATAAGTATAACTTTTAATCTTGGAACGGTGGCCACACTTTATATTTCAACTCACTTCTTTCACTTTCATGCATTTTTATAGATTATCAACAATAAGAGCATTTGAAATCAAGGCTTTAAGTATATATATGAGCAATAAGAGTCTTAGGCACATTGAGTTTTCTTTTCAAGTTAAGCAGAATGGACTTTCATTTGAAACACGAGTTGAAGTCATAACATCTTAATACATAAACCATACTTAACACATTCTCGAAGAGATCATAATAAGGTAGGAGAAATTGGGACATGTTTTGAGCATATGCATCTTTCAACACAACGCTTACTTGGGATAATCGAATTTATTAGGAATAACTCGGGACATGGGAATTAGGAATATGGGCCAACCATACTTGAAACTTACAGGAACATCATGGAATTCGATTCTAAGAGAGAAGTTTAGCCAACTTATATTTCTTGAGCGTTTCTTAGATTACTACAACATCCCAATACTCCTACCAACCTCAATCTATAGAAACATAACCAAATTTAATCATAGTTAGAAAGGTGTTCTTAGATTTATCCCATTTTGGCATTTCATCAAACAACTAATATGCGAAATCGATTACAAGGCCCCATAATAGAAATTTCTCTACCTCACCATGAATTTTCAAGCAGCCAACCAATATACAATATTCCAACAACACCCATCAACTATCATTAGTCACATGCATGCCCAATCATTTGCTTCAAACCCACCAAAATCACATTTTCTAGTCTTCACATACTCCCAAATTAGAGATTGAGGGCTTATGAATTCCGGTCACCATCCTACAACCCCTACCATGATAACATCCTACTTAAACCCATTATTAAACTTTGCATAAAATCTAGGGATAAAGTCTTACCTTGTAAGTAGGTCTTGTGAGTTTCCCTCTTGTATTCCCAAGGTTTGAGCAAGAATTGGAGAATATAATTTGATAGAGCTTCTACCCCTCTCTCTCTCTAAATTGATACACTGACTCTAAAACATCATGTTATATCTTATAAAATGACCCCCTAAGGCCTTATATCAAAATAGGACCGGATAAGAAAATTTCCAAAAATAACCCCCGATGTCAATTATGTGGTGCAATTCTGTGGTAGCAGAACAGGTATGTGGCCATCAGAATGGCCAAATAATGGTATGTAAATTCTGCGATGCAATTTCACAGTATAAGAATGGTTATGCAGCTAGTAGAATGGCCACAAAATGGTTTTCAAATTCTGGGTTTGGTCTGGTCAACTTTGCGGTAGCAGAATGGTTGTGTGGCCAGCAGAATGGTTATCCGTCTAGAAGAATAGTTATGCGGCCAGAAGAATGGCCACAAAATAGTTTTCAAATTTGTGTTTCTTCTGATTCATTATATGGTGATTCCGTGGTCAGCGGAACAGATCTGCTATAGCATAATGGACCACAAAATTATTATTTTCTACAAATTCTTCTACCAACTCCACGATGCATTGCATAATCCAAATATTTATGTTGTGGCACATTAGCTTACCTTGACACCATAAAAACTTAAATTCCTTACCGAAAATTTATGGGGCCTTACATCCTCCACTTCTTAGGATCATTTTTCCTCGAATGAGGAGTAGAGTCCGCCCCAAAAATGTAACATAACTCATCTCTTCTTTCACAAATCACAAGCCCCCAAATTTTGACTAACTCCCAAAGTTTTCAGACATTTCGGCAGAGTCTCCTCTGTAATTGGGCCTATTCACCTGCTAGTTAATCACCAAAACCACTTCTAACAACACATCCACTTCTGAACTAGCCGATACAGCAGTACTAGCAATACCAGCCATAACACTCAAATCAATCTAGTATAGAAGATATCATGAAGTCGTTCATCAACAAATCAGATGAGAAATTTGAGACTCAAGGGGCAGTCATTCAAAATTTAGAAAGATAGATGGGACAGATTGAAAACTTGTTGTCTAAGAGGGCTCCTGGGACTCTACCCTATGACACTAAAAAGAACCCAAATAAAACAATCAAAGTTGTATCTCTGAGAATTTGCAAAATATTAGCTGGCCCAGTTGTAAAAACTAGACCCGATGTGGTGAACAAGCAGACTGAGACACTAGAAGGGCAAAAGAGTGAAGAACAGAAAAGCTAGAGTAGTGGGGTACAAAAGGAGATTGAAAAAGTAAACACATGCCAGCTCTGCCATTCCCTCAAAAGATGAAGCAGAAAAAATTAGATAAGTGCTTTGGGCGGTTCTTGGAGATGCTCAAACAACTTTATGTGAACATTCCTTTTACAAAGGTTCTCACTCAGATACCTGCTTATACTAAGTTCTTGAAGGAAATCTTGTCCAGCAAGAGGAAATTAGAGGAGACAACAATGGTCAAGATGAATGTCCACTGCAGTACCATATTGTAAAATAAAAATCCTCAAAGGTGCGGGGACCTGGGAAGCTTCAACATAACATGCTCGTTGGGGAGTGAGAAATTCGACAAGGCCATCTGCGATTCTGGTGCTTTTATAAATTAATGCCTTTGTCTGTGCTCAGGAAACTGGAAGGTGATCTTGGATTATTCAAATCCATACTAGTGTCCCTACAACTGGCTCACTAGACTGCCATCCTGCATGAATGAATCATTGAGAATATTCTAGAACGGGTGGACAAATTTGTGTTCCCTGTGGACTTTATGGTGGTGTACATGGAGGTGAACAAGGATGTGCCTCTAATTATATGGAGTCCTTTTCTATGTATAGGTAGAGAAATTATTGATATATATGAGGGAAATCGTATGCTGAGAGTATGTAACGAGAAAGTGGTATTCCATATGAAGAGAATGATGAAATACCCCAGGGATGAGGCATCTGCATACTCTAGAGAGATGTATTACTCGGTCTAGCATAGTGGAGGATTAATATCCTAAAATAAAGAAAGAGGCTGAAGCTCTTGAGACTTAGGTACAAGTGGTTGACGATGAAGAACTAAATAATGAGGCTTCTAAGCCTAGTGTGGAATTGAAAGTCCTCCCTACTCACTTGAAATATGCTTTTCTTGAAATTAACAATTTTTCTGTGATTATTTCTACTTACTTGATAGGTACACAGGAACACAAGCTGGTGGAGCTGCTGAGACAGTACAGGAAGGCCATTGGCTGGACCATAGATGATATTCAAGGAATCATTCAAGCCATTTGCATGCACAAAATTCTGGTGGAAGAAAATAGTAAGACAGTGGTACAGCCCCAACGCAAGCTGAATAAAAATTTGGAGGAGGTAGTACACAAGGAGATCATCAAATTTCTAGATGTGGGAGTGATTTTCCCCATCTCTGATAGCCAATGGATCAGTCCAGTGCAAGTTGTACCTAAGAAAGGGGGCATGCCAGTGGTGAAGAATGAAGACAATGAATTGATCCCAACAAGAACAGTCACTGGATGGAGAATGTACATTGATTAAAGAAGGTTGAATGATGTAACAAGGAAACACCACTTCCCATTTCCCTTCATTGATCAGATGCTCGAGAAAGTGGCTGGACATGGTTGTTATTGTTTCTCGGATGGGTACTCAGGCTACAATGAGATACCCATTGCCCCAGAAGATGTTGAGAAGAATACGTTCACTTGCCCGTCAGGTATTTTTGCTTACAGGAGAATGCCATTTGGGTTGTGTAATGCATCGGCCACTTTTCAGAGGTGCATAATGTCTATATTCTCCGATCTAAATGGGAAGTGTCTAGAGGTATTCATGGATGATTTCACTCTATTTGCTGATGGTTTTAATGATTGTTTGAAACATTTGGAGCTTCTGCTTGAATGTTGTGAAGCCATTCACCTGGTTCTTAACTAAGAGAAGTGCCACTTCATGGTGAAAGAGGGAATTATTCTGGCCACAAAGTGACTGCACAAGGCATTGAAGTTGATTGAGCAAAGGTTGATGTAATTGCTATACTTCCTCCACCGACTTCTGTGAAGAGCATAAAGAGTTTCTTGGGATATGTTGGGTTCTATAAAAGGTTCATCAAAAACTTTTCCAGCATTACCAAGTCGTTGACCGCACTGCTAGCGAAGGATGTCAAGTTTATGTTCTTTATGGAATGCTTAAGAGCATTCGAATTGATAAAGAAAAAACTTGTGAGTGCTATTATTTTGGTGACACTTGATTAGAGCAAGACATTTGAAATAATGTGTGCTTCTAGTAATGTAGCTGTGGGAGCAGTTCTGGGGCAAAGAAAAGATAAAATATGTAGGCCTATCTACTATACAAGCAGGACGTTGAATGATGCTCAAGTTAACTATGCCACTACTGAGAAATAATTCTTTGTTATGGTATTTAATTTTGACAAGTTTAGATCATATCTTGTGGGGAGTAAAGTGATTGTGTACACTAATCACTCAGCCTTGAAATATTTGCTGAGTAAGAAGGAGTCCAAGCCGCGTCTGATGCGGTGGGTGTTGTTACTCCAAGAGTTTAACTTAGAGATCAAAGATAGGAAGGGCACAGAAAATCAAGTCGCAGATCATCTATCTCGACTTGAGAGACCTCCGGTTGAGACAGTGGAAATAAGGAAAGAGTTACCTGATGAGCAGATTTTCTCTATTGCTTCGATCTCCGAAAGACCGCTCTGGTATTCTGATGTAGCCAACTTTTTTGCTATGGATGGTTGCCGCGTGACCTCTTTCATGATCAAAGAAGGAAGCTTCAAGGTGAGGTAAAAAGTTATTTTTGGAATGACCCTTTCTTGTTTAAACTGTGTGTAGATGGTGTGATTCGAAGATTTGTACTTGAAGGAGAGATAGAAAGTATTATGTCTCATTATGCTGATGGAGCAGCTGGAGGATACTATGGTGGAAATCGCACTGCAGCAAAGCTCATATAAGCCGGTTTCTATTGACTTACTTTGTATAAAGACGCATGGGCGTATGTAGCTGTATGTGACAAGTGTCAAAGGGCATGCAACATTAGCAAGAGGGATGAAATGACTCTAAACTCCATTCTGGTATGTGAAATTTTTGATGTGTGGGGCACTGACTTCATGGGCCTATTCCCATCATCTCACTCTTATGAGTATATCCTAGTAGCCGTTGACTAAGTCTTTAAATAGGTCGACATAATTCCTACTAGGACTAATGATGCTCGGGGTGGTGTGTGAGTATTTATGGAAGAATATCTTTACCCGCTTTGGGACACCTCGAGTGATTATCAGTGACAATAGGTCACGCTTTGTAAACAAGCAGTTTGCTATATTGCTATCCAAGTATGGGGTCACACACAAAATCGGAACCCCGTACCATGCCCAAACTAGTAGGAAAGTTGAAGTAGCTAGCTGTGAGCTTAAGCGAATTCTTGAAAAGATAGTTAGTGCTTCTCGTAAAGATTAGTCTATAAATAATTGGATGAAGCTCTATGGGCATACAGAACTGTCACACCCCGACCTCGGGGAGCGCGACCAGCGCTCAACCGAGATACCCTGGTCAAGCAATTGTACTTGATGCCTTTTACCCAACCTTACCCATGAACAATATAAGAATCAGTAATATGAGATAGATATGAGAAGAGTAAAGAGTTCCACATTCTTCTTCCATTACTCAAAAGAGATTCATTTTACAATTTTCAAAATATCACAAGTTCATAATTATGAGAAAAAATATGTTTGCCAAATACCAACACTTCTAGTTCATTATCCAACATCGAACACCACCCACAATATGTCTACGGGGCCTCTAAGTACAACAGAAGAGTAATATGGGAAGTGTCGGCAACAAGGCCCCGAATATACCTCAAAACACTATGTACCATGTCAAGTGACATAAGGCCCGGAACAGAATAGTGCTCATCAAAACCTGTTGAGTAGAGGGTAACTGCTAACGAGGATCGAAGATGCTTACTTACAAACCACCCACATCCATTAAGGATGCAGCGCCCCCGAAAAAAGGGACGTTAGTGCATATGGAATAGTACTAGTATGTAAGGCTAAATACCCTCTCAAAGAATTGAGTAACAGTACAAGGAGAAACAATATAAGAATAATGATAACCTCAAACAATCTAAAAGCATCACGTTAAGAAGAAGATAAATTTTTCCAAGTAAATATCATTATTATTTTTAGGTAGGGAGATCTTTAGCACCGATATACCACCATGTTTTTAGCATGGAGTCCGATCACAGCCCGATCAGCTAAGCCATCTCACCCAAAGACATCCAATAAGAATACCACCATACTTTTACCACGGAGTCCGATCTTAGCCCGATCGTCTAAGCCGTCTCACCCCAAGACATCCCACCACAACACCACCATGTGCACATCAGGATGTCTGATCTCGACCCAATCGGCTAGGTCGTCTCCCCACATATGTCGTGTGAGTTGACATCCAATCCAAGGCTAGCAATAATCTCATCCCAATCAAGGAATAAAATCTCAACACATCAATCTCATTCCATTTAAGGGGAAATATCTCAAAACATTAGTACAGGGATTTGCCCCTCAATCATTCCTACACCGGCACATGTAGTTTCGGGATTAGGTTGTTTCAACCTACCCTTCCTCGGTGACTAACGATACTCCTAAAATATTTTTGTTTTGCACACAAAGGAAATATAAATATGAACATATTCACCTCATAACCTTTCACACCATATATAGCTTCATTAGTACTTTCAACCACCCACAACATCATTATTTTATTGGCTTTCTTGGCCATACATATGATTCTTCACTCATGGCATGGTGGTCGTATCTCATATTCCACACTTTCATTTCTTCACTTTCGTTGATCATCATGATAAACATCAACATAGAGAATATTCTGGAAATCATAACTCTAAATTCATTAGTAATGAGGACTTTAAACACACTGGATTTCTTTCCACAGAAACGGAGCAAAATGATTAGCAATCGACGCACAAGTTAAAATCATAAACGAGTGACACACCGTTTATTCTTGACATACTCTTCCCCAAAAGGGCAATACATATTTTCAACTCATGAATATGTAAGAACTCAAAACACATTGGAAATACTTACAAAGCATAGCATGGCGATTTACGACTAAAACAATGGTTCAAATCATAGGCATTACTTTAAAACAACCACATTTTAACATGACTTGAGTACATATACTTTTATGCAAATCTATTTTCGGAGTCAAATCGGAACAGTTAAATCAAGGTTCATTTCATAATCTTTCACACATCATTTCATTTCATTGGCACTATTGGCCACAAGTATAACTTTCATTCTTGGCATGGTGGCCACACTTTATATCTCCAACTCACTTCTTTCACTTTCAAGTATCTTTATAGAATATCAACAATAAGAGCATTTGAAATCAAGGCCTTAAGTATATATATGAGTAATAGGAGTCTTAGGCACATTGAGTTTTCTTTCCAAGTTAAGCAGAATGGACTTTCATTTGAAACACGAGTTGAAGTCATAACATTTTAATACATAAACCATACTTAACACATTCTCGAAGAGATCATAATAAGGTAGGATCAATTGGTACACGTTTTGAATATATGCATCTTTCAACACAACGCTTACTTGGGATAATCGAATTTATTATGAACAACTCGGGACATGGGAATTAGGAATCTGGGCCAACCATATTTGAAACTTATGGGAACATCATGGAATTCGATTCTAAGAGAGAATTTTAGCCAACATACCTTTCTTGAGCTTTCCTTAGATTACTACAACGTCACAATACTCATATCAACCTTAATCTATAGAAACATAACCAAATGTAACCATAGTTAGGAAGGTGTTATTAGATTTATCCTATTTTGACATTTCATCAAACAACTAATATGCGAAATCGATTACAAGGTCCCATAATAGAAATTCCTCTACCCTCACCATGCATTTTCAAGCAGCCAACCAATATACAATATCCCTACAACACCCATCAACCATCTTTACTCACATGCATACCCAATCATTTTCTTCAAACCCACCAAAATCACATTTTCTAGTCTTCACATACTCCCAAATTCGATATTTAGGGCTTATGGATTCCGGTCACCATCCCACAATCCCTACCATGATAACATCCTACTTAAACCCATTATTAAACTTTGCATAAAATATAGGGATGGAGTCTTACCTTGTAAGTAGAAGGTCTTGTGAGTTTCCCTCTTGAATTCCCAAGGTTTGAGCAAGAATTGGATAATATAATTTGATAAAGCTTCTCCCTATCTCTCTAAATTGATTCCCTCACTCTAAAATATCAAGTTATATCTTATAAAATGACCCCCTAAGGCCTTGTATCAAAATAGGGTCGGATAAGAATTGTCGTTTTCTATAAATTCTTGTACCAACTCCACGATGCATTGCACATTCCAAAAACTCATGTTGTGGCACATTAGCTAACCTTGGCATCATAAAAAATTAAATTCGTTGCCGAACGTTTATGGGGCCTTACAAGAACTGCATTCAAAACAACCATAGGGACTTCACTATTCAAATTATTGTATGGGATGTGCACCTACCTGTTGAGATAGAATATAAAGCTTATTGAAAAATTAAGTTTCTTAATCTTGATCTTAATCTTGCAGGGAACACATGTTAGCATAGATGAATTAGAGGAGTTTAGACTGGACGCGTATGAAAGTGCATAAATTTTTAAGGAGAAGACAAAAAGGTGGCATGATCGTCTGATTAAGCCAACGGAGTTTCATGAAGGGGACAAAGTCTTGCTATACGATAGTAGACTTAGGTTTTTCCCTGGAAAATTTAAGTCAAGATGGACATGTCCGTATATGGTAAAACATCTCACCGTATGGCGCCATTGAAATCCAAAATAAGGAAGGGAATGAGAGCTTTAAGGTGCATGGGAATAGGTTGAAACCGTATTTTGTTGGAGGATTTGACAACCAATCCTCTAGCATTGTGATCAAATGAGCCTAAGTGACGGAGTCAAGTTGCGACTATAACTCAGAACTACTTCTAACCCTTTTCTTGCCTTTGTAGAATAGTTTAGATAATTGTAGATTAGGATTATTAGAGTTTATGAGTTTTGATAATTATTTAGATAGGTATGAGTAAGAATTGAACACAAATTAAGTACAAAATAGAGTCGGGGTGCAAACCATGGGCTAAAAAGTGAAAAAAGAGTCGAACTCTAAGAATTTTGGCCTAGCATGCTGCGTGGGGTGCCGTGCCCTGCGCCACACCAGGCCAAGCATGAACCTCTATCGAAATAATCACCCCTCTGAATTTGTCCACTACCGCAGCGCACAGGGCACCGCCCCTTGCAGTGCGATAGTGTAAAAATACGGCCAGATAATTAAAGAAAAAATTAAAAAAGTACCGCATGACCCCTCTGCAATTATTTGGAATGTTAGGCTAGTAAATACCAAAAACGATTTTGAGAGGCTTATTACAATGCATTAACAACACCATTTTGAGTTCATTGGACTTATGGAACCAATGCAACAAGCTCGAAAATTGGAGAAATATAGAAGAAAGATTGGTTTTGCACAGGCAGTTGCAAATGTGTCAAACAAGATTTGGGCATTCATTGATGAAGTTTTTGAGGTTACTATTATTTATGATATGGTGAAACAATTGACATTGAGGTTATTCCACACAGAAACTCAAGTTGAACTAATTCTTACATTGGTGTATGCTAAATGCGATGCCATTGAGAGAATGGAATTGTGGGATTCATTATATGTAATGGCTAAAGGCATGACTATCCCATGGCTTGATGGTGGAGACTTTAACGTGATATGGGATGAGGAAAAACAATTGGAGGATTGCTAGTGTCCTTAACTGAGGCAGATAACTTTAGGCATTGCATTAACACTTGCAACCTAACTGATCTTGGCTTCAAGGATAGCATTCACACTTGGTGGAATGGGAGGGAAGAAGAATATTGTATCTTCAAAAGGCTTGACAAATGTCTAGCTAATATGAAAGTTCAGCAAATATTTCCAGGATTGGAAGTCACTCATTTATCCAAGATTAGTTCAGACCATAGTCCTATGTTATTGAAGTGCGATATTGAGGCTGCTCCAGTGAAAAAATCTTTTAGATTTCTTAATTTTTAGGTCAAGCATGATTTATTTAAAGATGTGGTGAGAGAGAATTGCCACACTGATTTTAGTGTTAATCCATATATCATCTTCAACTACAAATTAAAAAAGTTGAAGAAGGCCTTGACAACTTGGAGTAAAGCAACATATGGTGATATATTTCAAAAGATTGTGAGTTTGGAGGAAGTTTTTATGGTACATGAAGCCCAGTTCGAAGCAAATCCTACGCAGTTGAATAGGGAGAGATTGCAAAAGGTTCAAGCTGAATTGATTAGATACCTTGCACTGGAGGAAGAATTTTGGAAACAAAAATTAGGTATGGCTTGGTTTAAAGATGGTGATAGGAACACAAAGTTCTTTCATGCTCAAGTCAATGGTCGAAGGAAGAGATTGCAGGTCAAGAAGATCCAAAATAGTCTTCGTAACTGGATTGAAGAGGATGAAGAGATGGCTGAGGAAGTTGTTAAGTTATTCAAGGAACAGTTTAGTGAAACTGTGCTTCCAACAGCATTTGGTATCATAGACCATGTTCCTAGCATGGTTTATATGGAGCAGAATACAGATTTAATCAGGCAGCCCACAAAAGAAGAGGTCAAACAAGTTGTGTTTGGCCTAAATAGAGAGAGTGCACGAGGTTCAGATGGATTGACAGGTAGTTTTTATCACTCTTGATGGGACATTATTGTTGATGATATATTTGATATGGTTAGAGAATTCTTCAATGGACAATATTTACCAAAATG
Organism: Nicotiana tomentosiformis; assembly: GCF_000390325.3. Lineage (NCBI taxonomy): Eukaryota > Viridiplantae > Streptophyta > Magnoliopsida > Solanales > Solanaceae > Nicotiana > Nicotiana tomentosiformis. The sequence goes on from NC_090819.1 coordinate 21,972,226, forward strand.
TGTGACACATACAAATCTGGTTCTTCTACCTAAGAAGAAGGAGGTGACAATATTCTCAGATATGAGGCCTATAAGCCTTAGCAATTTCACCAACAAAATCATCTCAAGGGTGATTCATGAGAGGTTAGTGGAGCTACTTCCTAATCTTATTTCTGATGAACAAGCTGGATTTGTGAAAGGGAGGAGCATTGTTGAAAATGTGCTTCTTACTCAAGAGATTATTACTGATATTAGGTTAAGAACAAAAGCTGGACCTAATGTAGTAATTATGCTTGACGTGACAAAAGCTTATGATAGGCTTTCTTGGATATTTTTGACTAAGGTGCTAAGGATGATGGGGTTTTGTGATAGATTTATTGGATTGGTGTATAGAATTATTTCAAACAATGGTTATGCAGTGCTCATTAATGGTCAGCCTCATGGTTTCTTCAAATCTACTAGAGGTGTAAAATATGGGGATCCATTGTCACCTACTCTTTGCATCCTAGTTGTTGAGTCATTGTCAAGGGGTTTGAATGCTTTGCATTTGAATCTATATTTTTGTAGGTTTGGTTTACCTAAGTGGAGCCCTAAAATCGACCACTTAGCATATGCATATGACACCATTATATTCTCTTCCTCAGATGCTACTTCTTTACAATGGTGATGGAGGTATTCAGTGCATATGAAGTAGCATCCAGCGAATTGGTGAACAAGACTAAATTAGTAATATATATGCATCACTCTACTAGTATGGAGTTGGTTACAAAGGTGGAGAGGATCACTGGAATTGGAAGGCAAGAATTCCCTTTTACATACCTTGGGTGCCCTATCTTTTACTCTAGGAGAAGAATGGATCACTATCAAGGCCTCATTACTAAGGTACTTGATAAATTGCAATCACGGAAAGGGAAGTTTCTTTCTATAAGAGGTAGAGCTATTTTGATTTCTCATGTTCTTCAGAGTATGCCCATTCACTTACTTTCAGTCGTGAATCCTCCTAATTATGTTATTCACAAGCTACATAAGATGTTTAGACAATATTTTTGGAGTAGCTCCATTGGTGGCAAAAGTAGACATTGGGCATCTTGGAGCACTTTGTGTATGCCATGTGAAGAAGGTGGAATAGGTTTTAGATCGTTGTATGATGTATCTAAAGCATTATTTTGCAAATTGTGGTTGAATTTTCAAACAAAGCCAAGTCTTTGGAGTTCTTTTATGAGCCAGAAGTATTGCAAAAAACTAAATGCAATAATAGCTCCATGGAGATAAGTGTCACGTTTATGGAAGAAGATGTTGGAATTTAGGGATATAATTGAGCATCAAATTGCTTGGCATCCAAAAATGGGATCCTCGCTTTTTTGGTTTGAAAACTGGACGGGTTTAGGAGATTTGTACTTACTTGTTCCTCTTAATTTTGGGGTAGATGAATCAATTCATAATGTATATGAAGTGGTGGAATATGGCACTTAAAATGTGGATAGGCTATTAGAGATTCTGCCTGAGGATTTTGCACTACATATTGTGGAGAAATTTAGGCCTCCAATCATAAAAAATGTCCTTAAGATTCCTTATTGGATGCTTGAAACTCGTGGGCACTTTAGTATTAAATCTGCATGGGATTATTTAAGAAGGAGAGAAGAACCAAGGATAGCTTACAAGATGATATGGGTGAAAGGTTTACCATTCAAAAGTTCATTCTCCATGTGGAATGTTTGGAAAGCTAAATTGTCTTTAGATGATTTCATGAGAAGGCTAGGATATTTCATACCATCGAGGTGTTGGTGTTATGCTGAACCTAAGTAAGAAACTCTACTGTATTTGTTCTTCACATCACATGCTGCTAATAGAGTTTGGAAGTATTTCTTATCGAGGGCAGGAATAGCAATGAAGGGGCTAACAATGCATCAAGCAATTACTAAGTGTTGGACTGCCCAGGTACTTCCTAGACTTAAACCAATTATGCAATCTTTGCCTTCTTGTATTATGTGGGAACTATGGAAGAGAAGGAATAACTTTAAGTATGGAGAGGCAGTGTCGATTAGTAGAATGATCTATCAGGTGTCTTCAACACTCCAAGCTCTTGTTCGAGTAAGAAAGCCAGGTTTGAATGTCCCTCACAAGTGGCAAGATCTTTTATCTATGTTGGAGAACTATACTCCACATTTGAAGTTTGATAAAGTTATTTAGGAACAACCAATTGAGGGTTAGATTAAAGTCAATACTGATGGTGCATCTAGAGAAAATCCTGGAAGAAGTGCAATTGGATTTTGTGTGAGAGATGAAGTTGGAGAGGCGAGATATGCACTTGGAAGGGAGATCAATGAGGGTACAAATACTGAAGAAGAAGCACTACAATTGTGGAGGCACTGAGGTTTTGTAGACTACACCATTACACCCATGTATGGCTCCAAACAGATTTGTAGCTCCTCAAGAATATAATTGATGGTACTTGGAAGCCGCCTTGGAATATTGTTGATCATGTGGAGGATATAATGAAACTATTGGAGTGGTGTATTACCAAGGTGTCACATATCTATAGAGAGGGGAAACAATTGGCTGACCACCTTGCAAATTATACTCTTGATGTTGGTACTATCGAATGCCATGAATTTTGGTATCTGGATAAACAAGGGAGAAGGATAGTGAATGAGGATAAGTTGCAATGTCCCTACTTGAGGGTAAAGGTTGCCAGAAACTAAGGAGTGAGGAGTAAAGGTGTAGTAGGGGTCTGGAGAATACATTAGATCATCATGTTCAAATCCTCATGCAGAAGAACATGTTAATCATTTTTTCTACTTACTTTGTTTACTTTTTTGCAGGAGAAGTTACTGCATCCATGCCTTGCCATTTACGACAAATTCAATGGGTGGTATTAGCACCTAGTGCTCATTCCCTTGAAGGAGGTGTTATGGTAAGCATAAGCATGGAGTTGAAGGATCAATGGAAAAGGCTAAGGAGCCGCAGTACTGCAATGGACTTTAGGAATTATGCACTGCAGATGAACATGTACAGACAGTTGGGGGTGCAATCCCAAACTATTAGTGTGATTAATTCACTAAGGACAGTTGATGAGATAACACGCAAAGGAAGAACACAACCCAGAATCTTCACAGTGAAACTCATGAGAGGTATGTGTTTTTGGCATTCAAATGAGGGATCAATGGTTGCATTGTGGAAGAAAAACCCAATGCATTCTATGTCTACTACAACCCATATTAGATTCCATGCAAAGGTTTTAGCACATTACTACTGGAGGTCACACGTATTCCACACCAAATAGTGCACACTTATATATGTGCACAAATACTGGATAATAGAGATTAAAGGGGATGCGTGTGTCCTTGCGATATTATGTGACAATGCAGGTATTGTGCTGGAAGTAAAACTACATATGGAAGGTCTATTTGGGTGTGACTGGATTATAAAATGCTCCAAATCACACGGAGAACAGTCAAGACATCAAACATATGACAAGGCAGTTGCGATTGGAAAACTGAAGAGTAAATCATGTGCAAATAATTTTTTGGATTGTAATTGCTGGGAAGATGCAGTATAAGACTTGGTAAAGAGAGTGTTGGATCCACATTGGGAGTCACTATGTTTGAAGCTGGTTCTACAAAAAGAAGATTGCCAATGGCGCAACAATAGAAGATCACACATGTGCCTCAAATATGATGGCTTAGATTGGCTAGAATATATGTTGTTTAGTTTAGTTTCCCCTAACCCTAGGTAATTTCGTTTTGTTAATTTTATAGTATTTCTTTCATCATTTGGCCAAAGTTATAATTGGTTATGATGGGATTTAGTTGGCCCTTGTGGGTATGAGGGATTTTACTAGGTATTGGTATTATTTGCATAATTTTTTGATGAACTATAGTGGGTGTTGTGCTATGGACGAAAATTCATGCTTTTCTTTATTGAAATTGGAGCACTTTGTGCTATTGCTACGATGTGGTAGTGTTTTGGTTGTTATTGCGTGGTTGATTGGTGTATTGGTGTGGTGGTTCTAGACCACTTTGAGTTGAAAATATTGTTGGAACTTAGTGACCATAATGTGTTTGCTAAAATGCCCTAATGACATAGATTGCGTCTTTTGTGCTAAATTAAAGGGAAGTGCATTGTAATAAAGTGATGTTGGAGGATAAGTATGGGGTGGATGGTCATATTCTCATTTTGTGAAATTATAACGTGTTAGCCTCGAGTGCTAATCTTGATCACTACATGCTAGTGTGTTACTAGTTGCTAATTGGGAAGTTCGATTCATGCTAAGTACTTGTGTTGTTTTGTAGTGTAACTTCTTAATATTGTTAGTATTAAATTAGTATATCTTCTAGTTTTGTTTCTTAGTTACTAGTTTAGCTTCTTGATTTTGCAATGGTGTAGTGTACTCGTTGGTTCTACTGTTGTAATATTAGTTCGGTGGTTGGGCGGGTTGGTGATGAATTGTGATGTACTTTTAGTGGGGTAGTCTAAGTCCCCAGTATACATTGTACTTGTGAATATGCCAATGACATAAGTGTGGGGTGGTACCCTTTTTGGTCTTGCTTTGTGTTCTAAGTATTGTGGCTAATTATTTTTGTCTTGTACAGATACAATGTCTTGCCATCCCAGCAAACATGCTAACATTGGTTCCTCTGGGGTTTCCTCTAGTAGTAGGAGAGGAGGTAGGTGGGCCCTACCCCCAGCCCTAGTGGAGGAGGAGATGGAGCATATTGATCTGGATGCTGATGTGGTTCTGGGGTGCAAGTATGGCATTCGGGTTATCCCAGCTCATGCTGGGCATTGGTACATAACCTTTGTTCCTGCGATGAACCCGAACCCTGAGGTTAGTATAGATGATGGGAAGCTAGCCCGAAAGTACTCGGGGATATATAGTAACATCCGAGCCCTGGGTTTTGAAAGTATGTTCTGTCACGGTGATGCAGTGAATGTAAACTTGGTGAAGGAGTTTTATGCCAACTGGAAGCCTAAGGCCAGTTTGGATCTTGTGTACGAGGTGCAGGTTTGAGACAAGGTGATCCCCTTTTCTTCTCAGGTAATTAATCGGATTATGGGATTCCCAGAGCACACTCAAAAGTTTTTTCTGAGGCTTCTTTGTCGCCCGAACTATCCTGATATCCGGCAAAAGCTGTGTGAAGCTGACTCTCTTGCCACGTGGACATGGGATACCAATGAGTACCAATAGGATTTGAAGAAGAGCACGTTCTAGTGGCCAGCCATGGTTCTACTACGGCTGATCAATGCCAAGATGCCTACCTAGAGCGACACTGATGTCTCAAGGGTGAAGGTGTGTCTGATTTATGCTTTCTAGACCAGAATGAAGTTCGATCTCGGCAAGATCATGCTGGATCACATGGATTGAGTGCTCCCATTTGGGGCCGCCGCCTATATTGCCCGAGAATGATCACTCGGCTGCTGCAGACGCATCGCATAGAGGAGGAGTATTATTATGATAGGATGCTCCCCATGTCGCGGCTTATTAAGGCCTTTGATGTCACAACTGTGATAGACCCCCAGGTTGTTGATATCCCTGTGGATCAGAGATTGGTTCGTGAAGAGGAGACATTGCAGTTGTTGTTTGCTGATATGCACCTTTGCGCTGCTAGAGGGGCGACTGACTTGGAGGAGCTGTAGTAGGATCATCCCCTCTCTACTGTTACTCAGCAGTGGTTGGTCATGGTCGAGGGAGAACAACCGCCACCGGATGAGGACGTGAACTTTTTTCCCTCTGATAATGATGAGGAGTACTTGCGCACCTTTGAGGGTGCTGATGATGATTAGGACAAGGGCCTTAGGGAGTCACCTTTTTCACTATTTTTTATTGTTTTGCATTGGGGACAATGCAATCTCTTAAGTGTGGGGTGGGGTGCTCTTATTTGCTTTTATTTGTTTATTTTATATTTGTCATTTGGCTTTGTTTGATTTGTTTCTTGCTTTGTTAGAAAATTTGGCATGTAATTGTAACTCTGAATTCTATTTGGCCTGTAAATTGTTAAGCTTTGACTCTTCCCGATAATGGATTTCGTCGATTGGCTTCTTGAGGGATTTGAAGTCGAATGAGAAAAATACAAAAAAATCAAAAAATTTGAAAATCCAATAATATATCTTTTAATTTTATTTTACTTTCTTAGACAGTGTAATAATTATCCCTTGGTTTTTCTTTGTACCGCGATTCCTTTCCAAGGGTTTTACTTGAACCAGATGCAGTTAGTTTTTTTCTTTTTAAAGGAATAAATATATTTGTAGGTCATTATGTTAATTGGGAGCAATTTTTCTTGACTGCATATGCCTTGAGAGTGGTGAGTGCCTTAGTTGTGATGCCTAGGCTCAGTTCTTGACTCATGGATAAGTACCTTACTTTGTTTGATTTTGACTATGCTTAACTGCTTTGACTAGAGAGTCGGGATGGATCCGATCTTAAGTGAGTTATGTGTCAATGTGTGTGTGAGGTTTTTGTGATATTTTGTGCATATCAGTTAATGTCTAGAACTTGCTCCATGTGTTTGCAAAGCGAAATAGAAGTCTTGTTCAGTTTAGGAAGTGATAGAGGCATTTCTTTTTTGAGCCAATTTTATACCTGTGACCTGCCTAATTGTTGTGTATCCTAGTTAGCCCCTTTGAGCCTATAATTCTATTTTCTTTGGCAACCATACTACAAGCCTGTCCTTTTTTTTTGAATTGATTATATGTCTGAACCTTTTTACCTCTCTTGAGCACTTGAAGTAATTATGAGCTTGTTAAAAGCTAAGTTGAGGCATGGTTGGGGTTTTTGAGTGGAACTGAAAACAATAGGAGAAATGTGCACTATTTTTAAAAAAATAGTTAAAGCAGTTTTTCGCTCGTCACTTGTTCTATATCACCAATTTCGTGAGTTAAAGCATTTTTCTCATTAATAAGGCTATGATAGGCATCAATCAACATATTAGCTAATGACATCAATTTCTTTGAGAGTGAGTTTTCAAGTTTCTTTGAACATAAAAAAAACTTACCTCATCTTCCTCCTTGTCTTCATCATCGTCAGATTTAACCATGAGTGCAAAGATTGGCTCATATTCAGAGGATTCATTTTCAACATCCATCATGGATGTATCTGATTGGTCATCTTCACCTTCAGATTCACTCGAGGAATCTCCCGAAGCATCCAGAGCTTATTTCACCACGTTGTCAGCATCATCTCTTCTTTTGAACCTCCTGTCAGGGATCGGGTTCCTCTTGGCAGCCTTATCAATGTTGTTTTTGTAGTGATCCTGCTTATGAAGAGGACAATGTTTAATGAAATGACCAAGATTTCCACATTTATGACATCAATAATTTCCATTGGAATTCCTGTTGGAAATTTCTTTCTTTGGAATCCCACCATTTCTTTGAACTATCTTTTGGAATCTTCGAGTGGGATACGCCATGTCTGACTCATCACTGCTAGAGTCACTGTTGACAACTTTGAGAACTTGGCTCTTCTCCTTATTAGGCTCTCTTCTTTCAAGACCCTTCTTTCTCTTCATCTCATAGGTTCTGAGATTTCCAATTAGCTCATCAATAGTCAGCTTCTACAAGTCCTTGGCTTTAGTGATGGCATTCATCTTGCTTTCTCAAGAACCTGGTAGAACACTAAGAATCTTCCGGACCAGCTTGTTAGTTAGAATAATTTCTCCAAAAGAATGATGCTCATTAATGATGGAGGTGAAGCATGTATGCATCTCTTGAATGGCCTCATCCTCCTTCATTTTAAAGAGTTCATACTCAGTGGTAAGCATATCTATTTTGGATTGCTTTACCTAAGTAGTTCCCTCATGGGCAGTTTGAAGAGCTTCCCAAATTTTCTTGGAAGATTCACATGCCGAGATACGATTATACGCATCTGGTCCAATACCACAAACAAGAATCTTCTTCGCCTTAAAGTTCTTCTTAACAGCTTTTCGGTCAGCATCATTGTATTCTTTTTTAGTTTTTGGAACAATCCTTCTTCTCTCTCCAACAACTTTCATAGGAACAAAAGGACAATAACAAATCATATCCCACAACTCGGAGTCCTCAACCATAATGAAGTCATGCATTCTAGTTTCCACCATCCATAATACTTTCCAATTAATCTTGGAGGTCTTGTGGTTGATTGTCCTTCCTCAAGGTTTTGTGGAGCATCAATGATGAAGATCCTTTCTAGGTATTAACATTTAGAAATAACCCGATCTGATACCAATTGATAAAAACTATAAGTCCACCAAATAGTATAGAGAACTAGGTTCTTTATCTATTCCTACAGTAAAAAGATAGCAAGCAATAGTGTCACGACCCCAATTTCCCTCTGTAGGATGTTGTGATGGCACCTAGTTTTTAAAACTAGGTAAGCCTAACATACATGCAGAATTTAACTGACAAAATGATCAAAACTTTCAAATAACTCAATAACTATCATAAAAGAACTCTGCAACTCAACATAACAAAACTCCCAAAATCTGGTGATACTAAGTCACAAGCTCTACAAGAGTATACTAAACATCCCTATACAACACTATCTATAAAAAGGGAAAATGAAATAGAACTAGATAGAGGGTGACTCCGAGGCCTGCAGACACCGACAGGTATACCTTGAAGTCTCCAAATCCGAGTTCGACTCACTGGTACCTAGGCTAGTAAAAGGTACCTAGATCTGCACAAAAAGGTATGCAGAAGTGTAGCATGAGTGTACCACAACGGTACCCAATAAGTATCAAGCCTATCCTTGGTAGAGTAGTGACGAGGTAAGGTCAAGACCCTATAGGAATAAGTAATAAAATCGAACAGGTATATGGCAGTATGATAATGAAAAACAAAGGAAATGATACAATGAATAAATATGACAAGAATAGCTACACAGAACTAAGGCAATTAAGACATCACGGAAGAAAATACATGGTAAGAATGCCAAGGAGAACAATGCAAACAAAACACAAGTGTTGTAAATTAAAGTTATCAACAAGAATTACTATTGAGGTACCACCTTGTAGTCTCATTTCACAAATCGAATCACAACCTTTCCATATATCACTGCGAGAGCCTTGAATTTAGTTTTAAAAATCATTTTTCCAAAATATCTACTCGCGTTTTAGCCCACCTTATCACATCGCATGGCTTCAAGTAGTTCCCCTACTAGCAACATGCGTATCAAGCTCACCTTATCTCACCGCATGCATTTCAACCCCAAATCCTTATACCACCACATGCGTCAATATCACAATGTATCAAAAATCGCACCTTGAGTGCCCAATATCACAACATGCCAAACAAGTCAACAATAATAGTGTTTCCACAATAAATAGCCCATGGCTCAACCACAACATGTACAAGAGTCTCAACAATAGTCGAAAGTGAATAACTCAACAAGAATAGTAGTTCAACAAATTTGCCACTTTGCCTCAATGTAAATCACATACTTTATAACTTCAACTCCAAATTCAACGATAAGATATTCCAAGAAATAACAACTTCAAGTAAAGGAACTCAACAATTAAAAAATGAATAAGAAATGGAGAGAACAGTAACTTTAACTAAACATGTAAAGACAGCCAGCAGGTAAGAGATAAGACAAGTATTAACGATGTCAAGTAAAGCATGTGAAGATAAACTAATGATGATGAATATAACATGTTATGGAAACTCAATTAAAAGCATGAAAGGAAACTACATAGCTAAAACCGGTCAATTACCAATTTAGCCCATGTACACACTCATAACCTTGCGTATACGGCTTTTACATATCACAATTAACTCAAAACCAGACCAATCCTAAGGGGTAATTCCCCCACACAAGTTAGGCAAGACACTTGTCTCAAAACACGCTAACTCAATCCACTAGTAAGAAATTCCCGCAATTATCCAACTCCGAACGACTCGAATCTAGCCAAAAAACTTCATACCATAAATACAAACTATAGGAAGCTATTCAGAACAATAAAGTTGCAATCTTTAAAGAAGAAAAAAAGTCAACCCAAATGTCAACCCCGTGCTCGCGTCTCGGAACCTGACCAAACTTAAAAAATCCTAACATCCAATCGATAACGAGTCCAATCATACAAGAATTACTCAAATCCGACTTCAAATTGCCTTTCAAATCCCCAATCTTTTGCTTACGAAGTTTTACGATTTCCCCCCAAATTTTCCAACTCAAATCACTAATTAGATGATAAAAATAATGATGGATTCATGTAATATAGCCAAATCCGAGTTAGAATCACTTACCCCGATGATTTTCTTGAATATCCCTCGAAACATCACCACAAATCAAGCTCTCTAGGCCCAAAAGATGAAAATGAGATAAAACCCTCGACTTAAGCCTTTTCTGCCCAGCGATTTGCGCTACTGTGGGCATAGAGGCGCACCTGCAAAAAATCCATCGCAGGTAAGGTTCCCACTAAGGTCAGAGAAATCCTCTTCTGTATACAAATGGCTCGCACCTGCGAGCCCGCTTCTGCAGCATCTCGACCGCACCTGTGGTCCTTCATAGCCCCCCCGGTTCCTCTTCTGCGGAAGAACAAGTGCCTGCGGATGCGCATTTGTGCCCAGGTGTCTGCACCTGCGACCCAGGCCTGGGCTGCCCCTTTCCACTTCTGCGCTACATCACTCGCACAAGTGAATCTGCACATGCGTCCATTCCCACCGCAGGTGCGATGGCACCAGAACAACTGAAGCTTCACCAATACCAAGTCCAAAAATTATCCCGATTTCAATCTGATTCACACCTGGGCCCCCGAGACCCGTCCGAATATACTAACAAGTTATAAAACACATAACGGACCTACTCGAGGCCAAAAATCACATCAAAAAATATCGATTCTATGAATCGCAACCCAATTCAAGCCTATTAAAATGATGAACATCTGACTTCTAAAACTAACGCCGATTCATACCAAAATTACTTCGATTGATCTCAAATTTTGCACACAAGTCATAAATGACATGTTGGACCTATTCCAACTTCCGAAATTAGAATTCGGCCGCGATATCACTAAACTCAACTCCCGGTCAAAACTTCTCAACATTCCAAACCTTCAACTTTTCTAACTTTCGCCAATTCAAGCCAAAACGATCTACGGGCCTCCAAATCAATATCCGGACACACTCCTAAGTCCAAAATCACCATACGAAGCTATTACAACAGTCAGAACTGAATTATGGAGTCATCTATAAAAAAAGTCAGACTACAGTCAACTTGTTCAACTTAACTTCCAACTTAGGGAATATGTGTATCATTTCATTCCGAACTCACCCGAAACCATAACCAAATACCCCGAAAAGTCACATAACTATAATACCACATAGAGGAGGCAATAAATAGGGGATCAGAGCTAAAATACTTAAAATGACCGGCTGGGTCATTACAAATAGACACACGATATTTACGTGGAAAATTCTATGCTCAAGAGATTAAAAATTACGACCTACCCTAGTAAGATTTCAACTCCACAAAACTGAGCAAATTTCATATTATAACCTATTTCAATATAGGAATTAAATTCTTAATCCCTTACCCCTTACAATAACTCTATTGCAAGCTCTTTGTTACAACTCTATTACAAAGTAACACACTTTGACTAATTTTAGTCAACACATAAAAAACAACAATGATTGAGTATTGTCCAACAAAAATACTTCTCGAAAGCCATGTAGGAATACAAGTAAAGAACAAAACAAAACGACACAACAAACTAAAGAACTTAAGACATCTTCAGTGTTGGGATCTGGTCCTTGTGTTTGTAGCAACTTTGTTCTTGAATGCACCTGGAGAACAGTGACGGCTAGCACTTGAGAAAATGTGTTTTTCATATTTGCAAGTGTTAGGTCAAACCTTGTATCATGTTCTATACAATAACACGATCTGACTACTAAAACACTGTATAGGAAGGTAGAACAGTATAAACAAAACAAAAAAATAAAGGAGGAGAGTCAAGGTCTACGGACGCCAAGGCAGCTACCTCAAAATTCTCTAAACTAATACCCTCCAGAAATCAGCAACCCCCGTGCCCGGAAATACTTGGATCTGCACACGAAGTGTAGGGTGTAGTATGAGTACAACCAACTCAATAAATAACGAGTCCAACATTTGGACTGAAAGCAGTGATGAGTCCGAACAATACGGTCCAAATACATAATTAAACAGTACTGAAATTTACAGAACATATGACAGTAATATCTCAGAGAATCTCATAATTTGCAGGTATTAGTACGAGAATGTAGACATGCTTCCAGGTTTTATATCTAAACTCATAACAAATAAAATATGCCAAGTCTGAATGATATGAGGAATATGACATCTCTATATCTACATGGCAATATGCATACATATGTGATACAACACAATGAAAGCCTCGCGTACTTACACTCTCGGAGTACTCAATCAGACTGTCTCAATTCTCACTCAATCACTCAGTAGTGTACATGGTAGATCCAGTCTAAATGTAAATAAATCCTACTAGTGTGCGCAGCCCGATCCCATCATGAATCAATAACAAGGGAAGATCCAGCCCAGGGCCGATCCAGCCTAAATGTAGATAATAAGCCAAATCCTGGCATGAATCAATAGCAAATGGGCTTACTGTGGGTGTGCATACTCCGGAGGGGAAGATCTAGCCCAAGCGCTATAATAAGCCAAATCCTGGAATAAATCAATAAAGTCTACTGCAGCGTGAAACCCGATTCCATAAATATCAATCACAAACAGGCCCTCGGCCTCACTTAGTCATCAATCTCTCTGGTCTCTCGGGCTCATAATACTCATGCTAAGCAACCCAAATCAATGATACATGATGTGACAATGTATGATAACAGAGACTGAGATATGATATGCAATGATGAATGCGACTGAGTACATAACTGCAATTAAGAAAATAACTCAACAGCAAAGAACGACCACTGTGGGTCTCGATAATACCATCACATAGCCTAAACATGATTTTTAGTATAAATCACAGCTCAAGTTCTCTAACACAAAGGATATAGTAATAATATTCAGATAAGATGGTTACACAATTTCACAGAATTGACTAAAAAACAATTTCTATGGTGCACGCCCACACGTCCGTCACCTAGCATGCGCGTCACCTCAACACCAATCATGTAGCAAGTAATTTCAGGGATTCATACCCTCAAAACCAAGTTTAGAAGTATTACTTAACTCAAGTCGTGCAAATCCCTGCTCCAATATGCCCTTGCCTCACGAATTGGCCTCTGAACGCCTCGAATCTAGCCACAAATAGTTCGATACAACCAACACAAGCTATAGGGATCAATCCATATGAAAATGCTAAGTTTCCAAATTAAAATCTAAAAAGTCAAATCAAAAGTCAACATGGGGCCCGCCTCAAAATCACGAACTAGTCGGAAAATTCAATGATAATTCAATATTCATGAATAAAAATGATCACAAGTGACTTACCTCAAGAATTCTCGTGAATCCATTCTCAAAAATTGCCCCCAACCGATCTTCTATCGTCCAAAAATGCAAAAATCCCGCAACCCCTTCGAATATATTCTGTCCAGGGCTCTTCGCACCTGCGACCAACTTGGCAGCATATGCGGCTTCACGGGCTCGACAAAATTCCCCTCTTTTGCGGTTGCCCATGAAGGCGACTGCCTTCACTTCTGCAGAGTCGCACCTGCACAAAGTCCTTCGCTTCTGCGAAGCTAGCTCCTCTTCCACTTATCCGCATCTGTGGAGCCTTGCTCGCACCAGCGGGCTCGTAGATGCAGAAGTTTCCTCGCACCTACGATGCACCCCAGGCCAGCCCCAATTTCGCTTCTGCGCCTAGCCAGCCACACCTGCGATCAAAACCTTTGCAGGTGCGATCACACTAGTAGGGAAAATTCCAACAATACTTCAAGTCAAATTTCTAATCCGTTAACCATCCGGAATCCACCCGAGGTCCCCGGGACATTAACCAAATATTGCAACAAGTCCTAAAACATGATACGAACTTAGTCGAGGCCTCAAATTTCATCAAACCACATCAAAAACATGAATCGCACCCCAATTCAAGCATAATGAAAACTAATAAATTTCAACTTCTATAATCGATGCTGAAACCTACCAAATTCAACTACGGACCTCCGAATCACTATCCAGACACATTCATAAGTCCAAAATCAACCCACCGGAGACCGACATCGCCTCACATACAAGGCCTCATACGGAGCCATCTAAATGCTCGACTGGTAGTTGTTGTTGTAGGCGAACTCCGAAAGAGGCAAGAACTGCTCCCAAGAACCCCTAAACTCCATCACACACGCATGGAGTATATGCTCCAGTATCTGAATAGTGCGCTCAGACTTTCTATCCATCTGAGGCTGAAATTTTGTACTCAACTCTACCCATGTTCCAAACTCATGATGTACAGCTCTCCAAAATTGTGATGTAAACTGCATTCCCCAGTCAGAGATGATGGATACCGGCACACCATGAAGTTTACCAATCTCGCGGATATAAACCTGAGCCAACTGCTCTGAAGTATAAGTAGTCACCACTGGAATGAAATGAGCCGACTTGGTCAATCTATCCACAATCACCCATACTGCATCAAACTTCTTCTGAGTCCGTGGGAACCCAGTAACAAAATCCATAGTAACCCGCTCCTATTTCCACTCTGGGATCTCTAGCCTCTGAAGCAATCCACCTAGCCGTTGATGCTCATACTTCACCTGCTGACAATTTAGGCACCGAGCTACATACTCCACTATGTCCTTTTTCATTTTCCTCCACCAATAGTGTTGCTTCAAGTCCTGGTACATCTTGGCGGCACCCGGATGAATGGAGCACCGCGAACAGTGAGCCTCCTAGAGAATCAACTCACACAAACCATCCACATTGGTCTACACATAGCCTGACCTACATCCATAATACACTTTCATCCCCAATAGTAACCTCATTGGCATCACCATGCTGAACCGTGTCCTTGAGGACAAACAAATAGGGGTTGTCATACTGACACTCTCTGATGCGATCATATAGAGAAGACTGAGAAACCACACATGCCAAAACTCGACTCGACTCTAAAATATCCAATCTAACAAACTGGTTATCCAAGGCCTGAACATCCAAGGCTAATGGCCTCTCTGCTGCCGGTAGATATGCTAAACTACCCAAACTCTTCGCCTGTCGACTCAAGACATCGGCCACCACATTGGCCTTCTCGGGATGATACAGAATAGTGATGCCATATTCCTTAAGCAACTCTAACCATCCCCGCTGACGCAAGTTAAGATCTTTTTATTTGAACAGATGTTGTAGACTCCGGTGATTGGTATAGACCTCACAAGGGACACCGTACAAATAGTGCCACTAAATCTTCAAGGCATGAACAATAGCTGCTAACTCAAGGTCGTGGACAAGATAATTCTTCTCATGCAACTTCAGCTATCCAGATGCGTAGGCAATCACCCTACCGTCTTGCATCAACACCGCATTGAGGCTAACATACGACGCATCACAGTATACGGTATAAGACCCTGAACCCGTAGACAACACCAACACTAGGACTGTAGTCAAGGTTGTCTTGAGATTTTGAAAGCTCTCCTCACATTCCTTTGTGCACCTGAAAGTAGCACCTTTCTGGGTCAATCTGGTCATAGGTGTAACAATAGATGAAAAACCCTCTACGAATCGGCGATAATACCTTGACAAACCAAGAAAACTATGAATCTCAGTAGCTGAAGACAGTCTGGGCGAACTCTGCACTGCCTCAATTTTCTTTGGATCTACCTGGATTCCCTCACTCGATACTATATGACCCAAAATTCCCACTGAATTAAGCCAGAATTTAGACTTTGAAAATTTTGCATATAACTTCTTTTCTCTCAAGGTCTGAAGTATGGTTCTCAAGTGTTGCTCAGGATCCTTCCGGCTCTGGGAGTATACTAAGATGTCATCAATAAATACAATAACGAATGAGTCAAGATAAGGCTGGAATACACTGTTCATCAAGTGCATGAATATTGCTGGGGTGTTGGTTAGTCCAAATGACATCACAAAAAACTCGTAATGACCATACTTAGTCCTGAAGGAAGTCTTTGGAATATCCGTCTCTCGAATCTTCAGGTGATCATAACCAAACCACAAATCAATCTTCAAGAACACTCTGGCACCCTGTAACTGATCAAATGGGTCATCAATGCGTGGCAATGGATACCTGTTCTTCACTGCAACCTTGTTCAACTGTCGATAATTAATACACATATGTATAGAACCATCCTTCTTCTTTACAAACAAGACTGGAGCAGCCCAAGGCGATACACAAGGCCGAATAAAACCCTTATCAAGCAACTCTTGCAACTGTTCCTTTAACTCTTTCAATTCTGCTGGGGCCATACGATATGTTGGAATAGAAATGGGCTGAGTGTCGTGTAGTAAATGAATACCAAAATCGATATCCCTGTCAGGCGGCATATTCGAAAGGTCCATCGTAAATATATCTTGAAAATTTCTCACTATCGGAACTGACTCAACGATAGGAGTATCAACAATGAAATCCCTCACATAGGCTAGATATGCATCACATCCCTTACCGACCATCCCTTGTGCCTTAAGGAAGGACACCACTTTTCTAGGAGCATAATCTAAAGTACCTCTCCACTCCAACCGCGACAAACCTGGCATAGCTAATCTCACCGTCTTGGCGTGACAGTCAGGGATAGCATGATAGGGTGATAACCAGTACATACCCAAGATCACGTCGAAATCAACCATATTAAGCAATAAGAGATCAACTCTAGTCTCAAATCCCCCAATAGACACTACACACGACTGATACACACGGTTCACAAAAATAGTATCGCCCACTGGCGTAGGTACATGAACAGGTTAAACGAAGGACTCACAGGGCATATCCAGATAGCGAGCAAAATACGATGATGCATAGGAATAAGTAGAACCAGGATCAAATAATATGGAAGCATCTCTGTGGCACACTGAAATAATACCTATGATCACTGCATCTGAAGTAATGACCTCTAGCCTGGCAGGAACATCATAGAATCGGGCCTGGAAGCCGCATGATCGGCCTCCCCCTCTAGGGAGACCTCTAGCTGCTTGTGACCAACCCGAGCTGCCTAAGCCGGTGGTGAAGTAACTAGTGCGGGAGTCGTAGCCTAACTCCTCTGCTGAACTGGACCTCCAGAAAGGCGGGGACAATGCCTCTTCACATGGCCCAACTCTCCACACTCAAAACAACCCCTCTCGGAAAATGGTAGCAAATACTGAAGCGGACCCCGAGAACCAGAATAACTACCAGAGGAACATGGCGCAGATGAACCTTGACCTGAGGGTGCATGAGATGAACTTTGAGCTCTGAGTGCACTGAGAGATGACTGACCCAGTCGAGCACTGTATGAATCATGGCTAGCTGATGCTCCACGATGAACTAGATGAGCCATCTGAGCGGGTCTATAAGAACGACCCATGTTGTGATAGGACTGCCCCCAGAAGGAATACTACTGAAACCACCCAAACCATATGGCCTCTTAGCCTCCCTCTCCTCACGCTCCTGACTATGCACCAACTCTAGTCACAGAGTAATGTCAACCACCTCATCGAAACTAGCACCTGATGCATTCTCCCGAGTCATAACAAAATGCAACAGATAGTTAAGGCCATCAATAGACCTCATAATCTTCTCCCTCTCAGTGGGAAGCAACCAAATCTCTCTAGCCTCTTCTGCTTCTCATCACTCATAATGGGACCCACCTGGTCCTGAGAAACTGCAACCGGCTGGATGGGTAGTACCCCCGGTATCTAAAGTCCTTGCACCACCTGCTTGGAGTACGAGAGTATAAGTACCTCTCCCGGCCTGAGAAGTGGCTGGTGTGGCTTGAGCTGAAACTGCCTGAGCAAGGCTAGCGTAAACAGTCAATATCTGGGCCAAAGTCTCCTGAAGGCATGGAATCACAATGTGCACAGCTGGTGCCTGAGCTGGTCCCACCGGCTCAACCACATCTGGAATCTGCTCCTGAAGCAACTAGTGGATCTACAGGTGCTTCTTTAGCTGTTGTATGAGCTGCATTTCTCCCTCTACCATGGCCCCAGCCCCTCGTGGCCCTAGCTGGTGGTACTAGTGACCGTCCGTCCGATCCGATAGTATGTCTCCCACCATCTATAAGAGAATATAATAACAGAATTTTAGTTTCCAGTATCAATAAATTCGCACGATAAGAATACAAGAAAGTGATATTTTTCCTAAGGGTTCGACAACCTCCCGAAGATAAGTACAGACGTCTCCATACCAATCCGCAAGTCTCTACTAAACCTTCTCATGACTCGTGAGGCCTATGTAACCTAAGCTCTGATACCAACTTGTCACGAACCAAATCTCACATGTCGTGATGGCGCCTATCGTAATACTAGGCAAGTCGACAACCGTAATAAATCACGCAATTCCTTAAATTTGAAAGCATAAACAAATGCGTTTAAGAGTACAATCTCATAAATACTGACACAAAAATACTACGACCTAATATAATATTCTCCCAAAATTTGGGTGTCACTAAGTACATGAGCATCTATACAATAACACAATCTGACAACTGAAACACTGTCTAGGAAGGGAGAATAGTATAAGCAAAACAAAAAAAATAATGGAGGAGAGTCAGGTCTGCGGACACCAAGGCAGCTACCTCAAAATTCTCCGAACTAATACCCTCCAGAAATCAACAACCACCGTGCCCGAAAATATATGGATCTGCACACGAAGTGCAGGGTGTAGTATGTGTACAACCAACTCAATAAGTAACAAGTCCAACATTTGGACTGAAAGCAGTGACGAGTCTGAACAATACGGTCCAAATACATAATTAAACAGTACTGAAATTTATAGAACATATGACAGTAATATCTTAGAGAATCTCATAATTTTCAGGTATCAGTACGGGAATGTAGACATGCTTCCAGGTTTTACATCTAAACTCATAATAGATAAAATATGCCAAGTCTGAATGATATGAGGAATATGGCATCTCTATATCTACATGCCAATATGTATACATCTGTGATGCAACAGAATGAAAGCCTCGCGTACTCACACTCTCGGAGTACTTAATCTGACTGTCTCAATTCTCACTCAATCACTCAGTATTGTACAGGGCAGATCCAGTCCAAATGTAAATAAATCCTACTAGTGTGCGCAGCCCGATCCCATCGTGAATCAATAACAAGGGAAGATCTAGCCTAGGGCCGACCCAGCCCAAATGTAGATAATAAGATAAATCCTAGCATAAATCAATAGCAAATGTGCTTACTGTGGGCGTGCATACTCCGGAGGGCAGATCCAGCCCAAGCGCTATAATAAGCCAAATCCTGGCATAAATTAATAAATCCTACTGCGGCGTGAAACCCGATCCCATAAATATCACTCACAAACAGGCCCTCGGCCTCACTTAGTCATCAATCTCTCTGGTCTCTCGGGTTCATAACAGTCATGCTAAGCAACCTAAATCAATGATACATGATGGGACATTGTATGATAATAGATACTGATATGATATGCAATGATGAATGTGACTGAGTACATAACTGCAATTAAGCAAATAACTCAACAGCAAAGAACGACCACTGTGGGTCTCAATAATACCAGCACATAGCTTAAATATGATTTCTAGCATAAATCACAGCTCAAGTGCTCTAACACATAGGATGCAGTAATAATATTCAGATAAGATTGTTACACAATTCCATAGATTCAACTAAACCACAATTTCTACGGTGCACGCCCACACGCTCATCACCTAACATTAGCATCACCTCAACACCAATCATATAACACGTAATTTCAGGGATTCATACCCTCAAAACCAACTTTAGAAGTGTTACTTACCTCAAGTCATGCAAATCCCCACTCTAATATGCCATTGTCTCGTTAATTAGCCTCTGAACGCCTCGAATCTAGCCACAAATAGTTTGATACAATCAATACAAGCTATACAAATCAATTAAATATGAAAATGCTAAGTTTCCAAATTAAAATTCGAAAAGTCAACTCAAAATTCTATGTAGGGCCCATATCTCGGAATCCGACAAAAGTCACAAAATACAAACACCCATTCAACTACGAGTTCAACCATACCAAATTTACCAAATTCTGACATCAACTCGTCACTCAAATCCCCAATTCTTATTTTTAAATCTCTAGGCCAAAATTCTCAAATTACACCTCAAAATCACATAAACTAGTCGGAAAATTCAATGATAATTCAATATTCTTGAATACAAATCATCACAAGTGACTTACCTCAAGAATTCTCATGAATCCCCTCTCAAAATGCGCCCCCAACCGAGCTTTTATCGTCCAAAAAAGCCAAAATCCCGCAACCCCTTCGAATATATTCTGTCCAGGGCTCTTCGCACCTATGACCAACTTGGCCGCATATGCAGCTTCGAAGGCATGACAAAATTCTTCTCTTTTGCGGTTGCCCGTGAAGGCCACTGCCTTCGCTTCTGCAGAGTTGCACCTATGCAAAGTCCTTCGCTTCTTCGAAGCTAGCTCCTCTTCAACTTTTCCGCATCTACGGAGACTTTCTCGCACCTGCGGGCACGCATATGCGGAAGTTTCCTCGCACCTGTGGCATACCCCAGGCTAGCCCCAATTCCGCTTCTTCACCTAGCCAGCCGCACCTGCGATCAAAACCTTCGCAGGTGCTACCACACCAGTAGGCAAAATTCCAGCAATTCTTCAAGTCAAATTTCTGATCCGTTAACCATCTGGAATCCACCCGGAGGTCCCCAGGACATTAACCAAATATACCAATAAGTCCTAAAACATGATACGAACTTAGTCAAGATCTCAAATCTCATCAAAAAATATCAAAAATATGAATCGCACCCTAATTCAAGCATAATGAAAACTAATAAATTCCAACTTCTACATTTGATGCCGAAACCTAACAAATCAACTCCGATTGAGCTCAAATTTTGCACACAAGTCATAAATGACACAACGGACCTATTCAAATTTTTGGAACCAAAATTCGAGCCAGATAACCACAAAGTCAACTCTCGGACAAACTTCTAATTTTCCAACTTTCGTCGTTTCAAGTCAAATTCAACTACGAACCTCCGAATCATTATCCGGACACACTCCTAAGTCCAAAATCAACCCACCAGAGACCGACATCGCCTCCCATACAAGGCCTCTCATAAGGAGCCATCTAAATGATCGATTGGTAATTATTGTTGTAGGCGAACTCCGCAAGCGGCAAGAACTGATCCCAAGAACCCCCCAAACTCCATCACACACGCATGAAGTATATCCTCCAGTATCTGAATAGTGTGCTCGGACTTTCCCTCCGTCTGAGGGTGAAATGTTGTACTCAACTCTACCCGTGTGCCTAACTCATGATGTACAGCTCTCTAGAACCGTGATGTAAACTGCGTGCCCCAGTCAGAGATGATGGAGCACACCACGAAGCCTGACAATCTTACGGATATAAACCTGAGCCAACTGCTCTGAAGAATAAGTAGTCACCACTGGAATGAAATGAGCTGACTTGGTCAATCTATCCAAAATCACCCATACTGCATTGAACTTCTTTTGAGTCCGTGGGAGTCCAGTAACAAAATCCATAGTAACGCGCTCCTATTTCCACTCTGGAATCTCTAGCCTCTGAAGCAATCCACCTGGCCGTTGATGCTCATACTTCACCTGCTGACAATTTAGGCACCGATCTACATACTCCACTATGTCCTTTTTCTATTTCCTCTACCAATAGTGTTGATTCAAGTCTTGGTACATCTTGGTGGCAGCCGGATGAATGGAGTACCGCGAACATTGAGCCTCCTGGAGAATCAACTCATGCAAACCATCCACATTGGGTACACATAGCCTGACCTACATCTGTAATACATAGTCATCCCCAATAGTGACCTCTTTTGCATCACCGTGCTGAACCGTGTCCTTGAGGACAAACAGATGAGGGTCGTCATACTGACACTCTCTGATGCAATTATATTGAGAAAACCGAGAAACCACACATGCCAAAACTCGACTCGACTATGAAACATCCAATCTAAAAAACTGGTTAGCCAAGGCCTAAACATCCAAGGCTAATGGCCTCCTTGATGCCGGTAGATATGCTAAACTGCCCAAACTCTTCGCCTTTTGACTTAAGGCATCGGCCATCATATTGGCCTTCCCGGGATGATACAGAATGGTGATGTCAGAGTCCTTAAGAAACTCTAACCATATAGTGCCGCCAAATCTTCAAGGCATGAACAATAGCTGCTAACTCAAGGTCATGGACAAGATAATTCTTCTCATGCAACTTCAGCTATCTAGATGCGTAGGCAATCACCCTACCGTCTTGCATCAACACCGCGCCAAGGCCAACATACGATGCATCACAGTATACGGTATAAGACCCTGAACCCGTAGGCAACACCAATATTGAGGTTGTAGATGTGCAACAATAGATGAAAACCCCTCTACGAATCGGCGATAATACCCTACCAAACCAAGAAAACTCTGAATCTTAGTAGCTAAAGACAGTCTGGGAGAACTCTGCACTGCCTTAATTTTCTTCGGATCTACCTGGATTCCCTTACTCGATACTACATGACCCAAAAATCCCACTGAATCAAGCTAGAATTTACACTTTGAAAATTTAGCATATAACCTTTTTTCTCTCAAGGTCTGAAGCACGGTTCTCAAGTGCTGCTCATGATCCTTCCGGCTCTAATAGTATACTAAGATGACGTCAATAAATATAATAACGAATGAGTCAAGATAGGGCTGGGAACATCACGACCACACGCCTGTCACTTAGCATAAGCGTCACCTCAACACCAATCATATAGCATGTAATGTTAGGGATTCATACCCTTAGAACCAAGTTTAGAAGTGTTAATTACCTTAAGTCGTGCATATCCCCACTCCAATTGCCCTTGTCTCGCGAATTAGCCTTCAAACACCTCGAATCTAGCCACAAATAGTTTAATACAATCAAGACAATCTATAAGAATCAATTCAATATGAAAATGCTAAGTTTCTAAATTAAAATTCGAAAAGTCAACTCAAAAGTCAATGTGGGGCCCACATCTCGAGATCCGACAAAAGTCACAAAATACGAACGCCCATTCAACCACGAGTTCAACCATACAAAATTTACCAATTTCCGACAACAACTCGTCACTCAAATCCCCAATTCTTATTTTTAAATCCCTAGGCCAAAATTCTCAAACTACACCTTAAAATCACGTAAACTAATCGAAAAATTCAATTATAATTCAATATTCTTGAATAAAAATGATCACAATTGACTTACCTCAAGAATTCTCGTGAATCTCCTCTCTAAAATTGCCCCAACCGAGCTTTTATCGCCCAAAAATGCCAAAATCCCGCAACCCCTTCGAATATATTCTGTCTAGGGCTCTTCGTACCTACAACCCACTTGGCCGCATATGCGGCTTCGCAGGTGTAATGACCCGACCAATCATTTCGAGAGTTATAGCCGCATTCTCCCCATTTCCTGCTTCTTTTTGTGTTCTTCAGCTATATTATGATATACCAGGGTTGTTGGTTCGAGTTCGGAGTGGTTTCAGAGTGAATTGAGACACATAGTCTCTTAGTTGAGAGCTTAAGTTGGAAGAGTTAACTGGATATTGACTTATATGTAAACGACCTCAGATTTGAATTTTGATGGGTTTGTTAGCTCCGTTAGGTAATTTTGGACTTAGGAGCACATCCGGAATGTGATTTGGAGGTCCATGGTAGAATTAGGCTTGAATTGGCGAAAATTAGAATTTTGGCGATTTTGGCCGGCAGTGGAAATTTTGATATCGGGGTCGGATTGAATTTCTGGAAGTTGAAATAGGTTCGTGGTATCATTTCTAACTTGTATGCAAAACTTGAGGTTATCTAGAAGTGGTTTGGTAGGTTTCAGCGTCGTTTGTGGAATTCAAAAGTTTAGAAGTTCTTAGGTTTGAATCAAGGCGTAATTTGGTGTTTTGATGTTAATTTGAGTGATCTGAAGGTTTGGCTAAGTTTGTATGAGGTTGTAGGATATGTTGGTATGTTTGGTTGTGGTCCCGAGGGCCTCAGGGTAATTTCGGGTGGTTAACGGAAGGTTTAGAGTTGGAGAAGCGTAGATGAAGATGCTGGTTCTGGTGTCTTCCGCACCTGCAGAGTGGGAACCACAGGTGCGAGGCCGCAGGAGACAAGGAAGAGCCGCAGGTGAGGCTAAGGGAGACTTGGGCTCAGACCGCAGGTGCGATGGAAATCCTGCATCTGCGGTGGTCGAAAAAGCAGTTTGGGAGGCGCAGATGGAACGCAGGTGCGGCTTGGGTCCCGAATCTGTGATGACCACAAATGCGTTCAAGTGATCATAGGAGCGGAGTGAGGATTTTAATGAATTTCAGCAGAAGCGGATCCCGGTTCGCAGATGCGGTTCCGCAGATGCGGTTTTAACTGGGCAGAAAACCCCAGCTCGAGGCTTGTCTTCTATTTTCACTTTTGGACTTGGGGAGCTTGGGAGAGAGGTGATGTTTTGAAGGTTTTCTAGTAGGACATTGGGGTAAGTGATTCTAACCCGTATTGTTCTAATTTCCGTGAATCTATGACTTTGTTCATCATTTAATTAGGGATTGGAATTGAAAATTTGGGGATTTAGGGCTTGGGAATTGGAGAGTGAACTTTGGGGTTTTGGAGGGGCAATTGAGGTCGGATTTTGGTAAATTTAGTATGACTAGACTCATGAATGAATGAGCTTTCGGGTATTATGATTTTTGTTGGATTCCAAGACATGGGCCCGGGGGCCGGGTTTGAGCCGATTTCGGATTTTGGCTATAATTTGGTATTTTCCTTGTGGAATTGGTTCCTTTAGCCTATATTGATCGTATTGTATTGCTTGTGGCTAGATTTGGGATGTTTGGAGGCCGATTTGAGAGGCAAGGGCATCGCGGAGTAGGATTTTTCTTGGTTTGAGGTAAGTAACGCTTTCGAACTTAGTTCTGAGGGTTCGAACCCCCAAATTATGTGTTATGTGATTGGTATTCAGGTGACGGGCGTGCACCATGAGAATTATGGCCTGGGTGATTCCATGGCACCGTTTAGTGACTCTATTCTGTTAATATCCATGCTTTGATCATGTGATAAAGTAATTGACCTGCAAATCATGCTAGATATCATGTTTAGGCTTTATGTTGGTATTGTTGGGACCTTTAGTGGTCGTTTCTTGCTATCATCTCATTATTTTCATTAATATTCCATACTCACTCATGTTCATGTATTTTTATATCATATCTTAGTCTCGATTAGTTATTGAGTCATCACATCATTATTCCGGGTTTACTTTTATGACATTGTGAGCCGTGGGTGAGACTGGAGAGGTTGATGACTGAGTGAGGCCGAAAGCCTAGTTATGAGTGACAGTTATGGGATCAGGCTGCACGCCGCAACGGTTATATTGATGATTATGATAGCGCTTGGACTGTAGGAGCCCCTCCGGAGTCTGTAACACACCCCTAGTGAGCGCGGATGATATTATTGAGGGATGGATTTACCTAGACATGGATTTGTCCGAAGTACTAGATACCTGGAGATGGATTTCTCCACAGGATTGGATTGCCCTTTTTCCTCGGTACTGGTGACTCAGTGTTGTATATATTCTGAGATGGATTTCTCTGGGCCGGATGGCCATATACAGTACCGAGTGGTTGAATACTTGAGAGTGGAGCACATGGTGCATTTCATACAGTCTGTGCATAGGAATGTAGAGATAGCTGAGTTGTATACCTTACACTGTTCAGATCTGTATTTCCTTTACTGTTTGAGCTGTATATTTGACTTGAAAGCATACCTACATTTCTGCACATTTATTTCTGTTATACCTGTTGAGGTTGAGTTAGTCACTACCTTTCAGTCCAAATTTTGGACTTGTTACTTACTGAGTTGGTGTACTCACGTTACTCCCTGCACCTCGTGTGCAGATCCAGGCGATACCGGTCATAGCGACGGTTGCTGATTGAGGATCCTAGAGTTTTGGAGACTATCAAGGTAGCTGCACTGCGTTCGTGGGCCTTGACTCTCCTTATTTATCTTTGTCGTACTTTTATTTTATATCTCTAGACACTGTAGTAGACTGTAATTCTGATCTAGACGCTCATGTACTCAGTGACACCCTGGTTTTGGGCTGGATTGTATCACTTTGGGATTTTTTTATGTTTCAAACAGTTTTTCTTTAATGTTAAATGCTTCCGTTAACGTTTTTTTTTAAATCTTATTGTTGTTGGTGTTGGGTTGTTGAGTTGAGGCTGGCCTAGTTCCACGATAGGCGCCATCACGACGGTTGATTTTGGGTCGTGACAAGTTGGTATCAGAGACAGGTTACATAGGTCTCACGAGTCATGAGCGGGTTAAGTAGAGTCTTCCGGATCGGTACGGAGACGTCTGTACTTATCTTCTAAAGGCTGTAGAACCATTTGGAAACTCCACATCCTTGAATTCTTATGGTGTGAATCTGTTGATTCAAGTAACTAAACATATGTTGTTTCATTGTCTCACAGATGGCGAGGACTCATACAACCGGGCAGGATGGACAACCACCACTACCACCAACCAGGACTGTGAGAGGCTGAGGGCACGGTAGAGGCCGCGGTAGGGGCAGAGGTGTAGCCCGCACAACAGCTGTGGTAGTAACTGCAAATCCACTAGTTACCCCAGATCAGGACCAGATTCCATTTGTTGATGCACCAGCTC
This sequence comes from Nicotiana tomentosiformis, assembly GCF_000390325.3. Taxonomy (NCBI): domain Eukaryota; kingdom Viridiplantae; phylum Streptophyta; class Magnoliopsida; order Solanales; family Solanaceae; genus Nicotiana; species Nicotiana tomentosiformis. The sequence goes on from NC_090819.1 coordinate 21,998,910, forward strand.
AAGCACCAACTGTGCCTATTGTGATTTCAAGCCTTCAGGAGGTCTTAGCTCAGATTCTGACCGCGTGTACCAGTCTTCCTCAGGCGGTCTCTGTTCTGGCCGCAACAGACACTTCTCAGGTCGGGGAAGGTGCTTAGACTCCTACTGCCCGCACACCAAAGCAGGTGGTACAGGGATTCCAGACACCGGAGGCACCACCAACCCAGCTGGTTGTAGCTGCTTAGAACTATGTAGTTCCTGCTATGCCTGAGGATGGGCAGCGTAGATTGGAGAGGTTTGGAAGACTCCTGCCTCCATCTTTCAGTGGTGCAAAGGGAGAGGATGCACAAGGTTTCTTGGACAGGTGTCAGAGGATACTCCGTATAGTAGGAATTCTGGAGACTAGTGGGGTCTTATTCACTACTTTCCAATTTCCTGGGGCTGCCTTCAGTTAGTGGGAGGCTTACGAGAGGCGTAGGCTGGTCGGCGCAACACCCCTTACTTGGCAGCAGTTCTCCGTTATTGTTCTGGAGAAGTTCGTGCCTCAGTCCCGTAGAGAGGAGTTGCACAGGCAGTTTGATCGCTTCATCAGGGTGATATGTCTGTGACATAGTATGAGATGCAATTCTCGGAGTTGGCCCGTCATGCTATCTGGTTGGTTCCCATAGATAGGGAGAGGATCATAAGGTTTATAGATGGCCTCACTTATCAGCTGCAATTGCTTATGACCAGAGAGAGAGTGTTTGGTGCTACTTTTGATGAGGCCGTCAACATTGCTCGTTAGATTGAGTTGGTTCACAATCAGGAAAGGGTTGAGAGGGAGGCCAAGAGGCCTCGTGGACAGGGAGGATTTAGTGGTGCACCTTCTGGGGATCAATTACAGCACGGTAGAGGTCGTCCTTTTAGGCATGCTCAAGTGGCATCATTCGGTGCGCTACAAGCTCATTCGGTGCGCTACATGCTCATGATGAACTGAGGTGCATCATCCGATCATGGCCCCCATGGTTATCAGCAGGTCCAGACATCATTCGGTGCGCTACAAGCTCAGAGTTCGTCTCATGCACCATCAGCTCAGGGTTCATCTATATCAGGACCTTCTAGCGGTTATTCCAGTGCTCAGGGTTCCCTTCAGTCCCCAGTGGTCGGTAGAGGTTGCTTTGAGTGTGGGGATTTGGGTCATTTCAAGAGGTATTGTCCCCGCCTGACGGGAGGTTCATCTCACCAGAGGAGTCAGCCTTCGACTTCAGCACCAGTTCCTCCACCACCCGCCCAGCCAGCTAGGGGTGGAGCTCGGTCAGCTAGGGGCCGTACGAGATGGGGAGGCTGATCAGGGGGTGGCCAGGCCCGTTTCTATGCCCTCCCAACCAGACCAGATGCCATTGCTTCAGATGCTGTGATTACAGGTATTTTTTTGATTTTCCACCAAGATGCCTCGGTATTATTTGACCCTGGGTCCACTTATTCATATGTTTCATCGTATTTCACTCATTTTTTAGATATGCCCCGTGAGTCTTTAGTTTCATTTGTTCATGTATCTACTCCTATAGGTAATACTATTATTGTGGACCTGCGTATATTGGTCATGTGTGGTTACCATTGGGGGTCTGGAGACTAGAGTGGATCTTTTGCTGCTTAGTATGGTTGATTTTGATGTGATATTGGGTATGAATTAGTTGTCTCCATGTCATATTGTTTTAGATTGTCACGCTAAGATCGTCACGTTGGTGATGCCGGGATTGCCGAGGGTTGAGTGGAGCGGTTCTATAGACTGTGTTCCTAGTAGAGTGATTTCATACTTGAAGGCTCATCATATGGTTTAGAAGGGTTCCCTATCTTATTTGGCTTTTGTGAGGGATGTTAGTGCAGAGGTCCCTGCTATTGATTATGTTCTTGTGGTACATGATTTTTTGGATGTGTTTCCTGCAGACCTGCCGGGCATGCCGCCTGACAGGGATATTGACTTTGGTACAGGGCACTCAGCCCATTTCTATCCCACCGTATCGTATGGCACCGGCGGAGTTGAAGGCGTTGAAAGGACAACTTCAGGCACTCCTTGATAAGGGATTTATTCGGCCTAGTATGTCACCTTGAGGTGCCACGGTCCTATTTGTGAAGAAGAAGGATGGTTCCATGAGGATGTGCATTGATTAAAGGCAGTTAAACAAGGTCACAGTCAAGAACAATTATCCTTTGCCTCGTATTGATGAACTACTTGACCAGCTTCAGGGAGCGAGGGTGTTCTCCAAGATTGATTTGAGGTATGTGTATCACCAGCTGAATATTCGGGATTCAGATATTCTTAAAATAGCCTCCAGGACCCGATATGGCCATTATGAGTTCTTAGTGATGTCTTTTGGGCTGACCAATGTCCCAACAACGTTCATGGATTTGATGAACAGTGTATTCCAGCCCTATCTGGACTCATTCATTATTGTATTCATTGATGACATCCTGGTGTACTCTCGTAGCCAGGAGGAGCATGCCCAGCACCTGAGGATTCTGTTACAGAGATTGAGGGAGGAGAAGCTTTATGCAAAGTTCTCCAAGTGTGAGTTTTGGCTCGATTCAGTGGCGTTTATGGGGCACGTGGTGTCCAGCGAGGGTATTCAGGTGGATCCGAAGAAGATAAAAGTGGTGCAGAGTTGGCCTAGATTGTCCTCAGCCTCAGAGATTAGGAGCTTCCTTGGTTGGCAGTCTATTACCATCGCTTTGTGAAGGGATTTTCATCTATTGCATCGCCCTTGACCAAATTGACCCAAAAGGGTGCTCCATTTAGGTGGTCGGATGAGTGTGAGGAGAGCTTCCAGAAGCTCAAGACTGCTTTGACCACAACTCCAGTTCTAGTTCTACCGTCAGCTTCAGGTTCTTACACCGTGTATTGTGATTCTTCGAGGATAGGGATTAGATGTGTTCTGATGCAGGAGGGTAGGGTGATTGCCTATGACTCACGCCAGTTAAAGAATCGTGAGAAGAATTATCCTGTCCATGATCTTGAGTTAACAGCTATTGTGCATGCCTTAAAGATTTGGCAGCACTATTTGTACGGGGTTCATTATGAGATTTACACTGATCATCGGAGTTTGCAGCACCTGTTCAAGGAGAAGGATCTTAATTTGCGCCAGTGGAGATGGTTGGAGCTTCTCAAGGACTATGATATCACTATTTTTTACCATCCGGGGAAGGCCAATGTGGTGGCCGATGCTTTGAGTCATCGGGCGTAGAGTTTGGGGATTTTAGCATATCTTCCAGCAGCAGAGAAACCTTTGGCATTGGATGTTCAAGCCTTAGCTGGCCATCTTGGCAGATTGGATATTTCAGAGTCGAGTCGGGTATTGGCTTGTGTGGTCTCCAAGTCTTCTCTTTATGACTGTATCAGGGAGCGTCAGTATGATGACCCCCACCTCCTCGTTCTTCAGGGCAGGGTTCAGCAAGGTGATGCTAGAGATGTGACTATTGGTGATAATGGCGTGTTGAGGATACAAGGCCGGATATGTGTACCCAATGTGGATGGGCTTCGGGAGTTGATTCTTGAGGAGGCCCACAGCTCGCGGTATTCCATCCATCTGGGTGCCGTGAAGATGTACCAGGATTTGAGAGAGCACTATTGGTGGAGGAGGATGCAGAAGGATATAGTTGGGTTTGTGGCTCGGTGTCTCAACTTTTAGCAGGTTAAGTATGAGCATCAGAGATCGGGTGGCTTGCTTCAGAGGTTAGAGATCCCAGAGTAGAAGTGGGAGTGGATCACCATGGATTTCGTAGTTGGGCTCCCACGGACTTTGAGGAAGTTCAATGCTATTTGGGTGATTGTGGATCGGCTGACCAAGTTCGCACACTTCGTTCCAGTTGGTACTACTTACTCTTCAGAGCGGTTGGCTGAGATTTACATCCGAGAGATTGTTCGCCTTCATGGTGTCCCAATTTCCATCATTTCAGATAGGGGCACTCAGTTTACATCGCAATTGTGGAGGGCCGTGCAGCGAGAGTTGGGTACTCAGGTTGAGTTGAGCACAACCTTTCACCCTAGACGGACGGACAATCCGAGCGCACTATTCAGATTTTGGAGGACATGCTACGCGCTTGTGTCATCGATTTTGGGGGTTCATGGGACCAGTTTCTGCCGCTCGCGGAGTTTGCATATAACAACAGTTATCAATCGAGCATTCATATGGCTCTGTATGAGGATTTATATGGAAGGAGGCGTAGATATCCAGTAGGATAGTTTGATTCAGGTAAGACTAGGCTCTTGGGTACAGACTTGGTCCAGGATGTATTAGACAAGGTGAAATTAATTCAGGAGCTGCTTCGCACGGTGCAGTCTAGGCAGAAGAGCTATGCGGATAGGAAGGTCTGTGATGTGTCTTTCATGGTCGGAGAGAAGGTTTTGTTGAAGGTATCACCCATGACCGGTGTTATGAGGTTTGGGAAGAGGGGAAAGTTGAGCCCCCGGTTCATTAGGCCTTTTGAGGTGATTCAGGGGATAAGGGAGGTGGCTTATAAGCTTGCCTTGCCACCCAGCTTGTTGAGTGTGCATCCAGTGTTTCACGTATCTATGCTCCAGAAGTATATTGGCAATCCATCCCATGTTTTGGACTACAACACGGTTCAGTTCGATAGAGATATGACTTATGATGTGTAGCCGGTGGCCATTTTGGAGCGGCAGGTTCGGAAGTTAAGGTCAAAGGATATAGCTTCAGTGAAGGTGTAGTGGAGAGGTCAGCCTGTGGAGGAGGCCACCTAGGAGACTGAGCGGGAGATGCAGAGCAGATATTGATACCTATTTGAGGCTCCAGGTATGTCTCTAGGCTCGTTCGAGGACGAACGTTTATTTAAGAGGGGAAGGATGTAACGACCCGACCGGTAGTTTCGAGAGTTATAGCCCCGTTCCCCCAATTTCCTGCTTATTTTTGTGTTCTTCAACTATATTATGATATACCGGGGGTAGTTGGTTCAGGTTCGGAGTGATTTCGGAATGAAATGAGATGCATAGTCTCTTAGTTGAGAGCTTAAGTTGGAAGAGTTGACCGGATGTTGACTTATGTGTAAACGACCTCATATTTGAATTTTGATGGTTTCGTTAGCTCCGTTAGGTGATTTTGGACTTAGGAGCGCGTCCCGAATGTGATTTGGAGGTCCTGGTAGAATTAGGCTTGAATTGGCGAAAATTAGAATTTTGACGATTTTGGCCGGCATAGGAAATTTTGATATCGGGGTCGGATTGGATTTCTGGAAGTTCGAGTAGGTTCGTGGAGTCATTTCTAACTTGTGTACAAAATTTGAGGTCATCCGGACGTGGTTTGGTAGGTTTCAGCATAGTTTATGGAATTCAGAAGTTTAAAAGTTCTTAGGCTTGGATCCGGGCGTAATTTGGAGTTTTGATGTTGATTTGAGTGATCCGAAGGTTTGACTAAGTTTGTATCAGGTTGTAGGATATGTTGGTGTGATTCCGGGTGGTTAACGGAAGGTTTGGAGTTGGAGAAGTGCAGCTGAAGCTGCTGGTTCTGGTGTCTTCCGCACCTACAGAGTGGGAACCACAGGTGCGAGGCCGCAGGTGCGAAGGAAGAGCCACAGGTGTAGCTAAGGGAGACATAGGCTCAGACCGCAGGTGCGATGGAAATCCCGCATCTGCGGTGGTTGCATAAGCGGTTTGGGAGGCGCAGATGCGCATATGGATCGCAGGTGCGGGTTGGGTCCCACATTTGCGATGACCGCAGATGCGGTCAAGTGATCGCAGGAGCAGAGTCAAGCTTTTAATGAATTTCCGCAGAAGCGGAGCCCGGTTCGGAGATGCAGTTCCGCAGGTGCGGTTTTAACTGGGTAGAAAACCCCAACTCGAGGCTTGTCTTCCATTTTGGCTTTTGGACTTGGGGAGCTCGGGAGAGAGGTGATTTTTCGAAGGTTTTCAAGGAAGACATTGGGGTAAGTGATTCTAGCCCGTATTGGTCTAATTTCCATGAATATATGGCTTTATTCATCATTTAATTAATGATTGGAATTGGAAATTTGGGGATTTAGGGCTTGGAAGTTGGAGAGTGAACTTTGGGGTTTTGGAGGGGCAATTGAGGTCGAATTTTTGTAAATTGGGTATGACTAGACTAGTGAATGAATGGTCTTTCCAGTTTTGTGATTTTAGTTAGATTCCAAGACGTGGGCCCGGGGACCAGGTTTTAGCCGATTTCGGATTTTGGCTATAATTTGGTATTTTTGCTTGTGGAATTGGTTCCTTTAGCCTATATTGATCGTATTGTATTGCTTGTGGCTAGATTCGGGACGTTTGGAGGCCGATTTGAGAGGCAAGGGCATCACGGAGTAGGATTTTGCTTGGTTTGAGGTAAGTAACGCTTCCAAACTTGGTTCTGAGGGTTCGAAACCCCATATGTGTTATGTGATTGGTATTGAGGTGACGCACATGCCAAGTGACGGGCGTGCACTGTGAGAATTGTGTCTTGGGTGATTCCATGGCACCGTTTAGTGACTCTATTCTATTAATATCCATGCTTTCATCATGTGATAAAGTAATTGAGTTGTAAATCATGCTAGATATCATGTTTAGGCTTTACGCTAGTATTGTTGGGACCCTTAGTGGTCGTTTCTTGCTGTCATCTAATTATTTTCATTAATATTCTGTACTCAGTCACGCTAATGTATTTTTATATCATATCTGAGTCTCGATTAGTTATTGAGTCATCATATCATTGTTTCGGGTTTGTTTTCATAACATTGTGAGCCGTAGGTGAGACTGGAAAGGTTGATGACTGAGTGAGGCCGAGATCCTGGTTATGAGTGATAGTTATGGGATCGTACTGCACGCCGCAACGGTTATATTGATGATTATGATAACGCTTGGGCTGTAGGAGCCCCTCTGGAGTCTGTAACACACCCCTAGTGAGCTCGGATGATATTATTGAGGGGTGGATTTCCCTGGACATGGATTTGTCCGAAGTACTTGATACCTGGAGATGGATTTCTCCATAGGGTTGGATTGCCCTTTTTCCTCGGTACTGGTGACTTATAGTCAGTGTTGTATATGTTCCGGGATAGATTTTCTTAGGCCGGATGGCAATATACAGTACCGAGTTGTTGAATACTTGAAAGTGGAGCGCATGGTGCATTTTATACAGTCTATGCATTGGCACGTAGAGATAGCTGAGTTGTATACCTTACACTGTCCAGATCTGTATTTCCTTTACTGTTTGAGCTGTATATTTGACTTGAAAGCATACCTACGTTTCTGCACATTTATTTCTGTTATACCTGCTGAGGTTGAGTTAGTCACTACCTTTCAGTCCAAAGTTTGGACTTGTTACTTACTGAGTTGGTGTACTCACGTTACTCCCTGCACCTCGTGTGCATATCCAGGCGATACCGGTCGTAGCGACGGTTGCTGATTGAGGATCCTAGAGTTTAGGAGACTATCAAGGTAGCTGAACTGCGTTCGCGGGCCTTGACTCTCCTTCTTTATCTTTGTCGTACTTTCATTTTATATCTCTAGACACTGTAGTAGACTGTAATTCTGATCTAGACACCCATGTACTCAGTGACACCCTGGTTTTGGGCTGGATTGTATCACTTTGGGATTTTCTTATGTTTCAAACAGTTTTTCTTTAATGTTAAATGCTTCCATTAACGTTTTTTTTAAAACTTATTGTTGTTGGTGTTGGGTTGTTGAGTTGAGGCTGGCCTAGTTCCATGGTAGGCGCCATCACGACGGTTGATTTTGGGTCGTGATAGCGGGCGCGACAAAATTCTCCTCTTTTGCGGTTTCCCATAAAGGCCACTGCCTTCGCTTCTGCGGAGTCGCACCTACACAAAGTCCTTCTCTTCTGCGAAGCTAGCTCCCCTTCCACTTTTCCGCATCTGCAGAGCCTTGCTCGTACCTGTGGGCTCGCAGATGCGGAAGTTTCCTCGCACCTGCGACGTACCCTAGGCCTACCCCAATTTCGCTTCTGCACCTAGCCAGGCGCACCTGCGGCATGGCACATGTGATCAAAACCTTCGCAGGTGGGATCACGCCAGTAGGGAAAATTCCAGCAATTCTTCAAGTCAAATTTCCGATCCGTTAACCATCCGGAATCCACCCCGAGGTCCCCAGGACCTCAACCAAATATACCAACCAGTCCTAAAAACTGATACGAACTTAGTCGACGCCTCAAATCTCATCAAACAACTTCAAAAACACGAATCGCACCACAATTCAAGCATAATGAAAACTAATAAACTCCAACTTCTACATTCGATGCCGAAACCTATCAAATCAACTCCGATTGACCTCAAATTTTGCACACAAGTAATAAATGACACAACAGACCTATTCAAATTTTCGAAACCAAAATCTGATCCCGATAACCACAACTCTCAGACAAACTTTTAATTTTTCAACTTTCGCCTTTCAAGCCAAATTCAACTACGGACCTCCGAATTCCTATTCGGACACACTCCTAAGTCCAAAATCACCATACAGAGCTATTAAAATCACCAAAACTCTATTCCGGAGTCGTTTACACATAAGTTAACATCCTTTCAACTCTTTTAACTTAAGCTTTCAACCTTCAGACTAGGGTTGTGCATTTGGATCGGATATCTAAAATTCGAACCGATCCGCTCAATTTTGCATTTTAGATTTTGGGTAGTTGGATCGGATTTCGGATTTCGGGTAGTTGGATCGGATTTCGGATTATGTTTATTAAAATTTTGGATATTTGGATCGGAGAGTTCTGTCTCTTCTCTGTGTTCCCAGACTGCTGCTCGCTTTTAGAGACTGCTGCTTGCTTCCTTTGTCTCCTCTCAGTGTTCCGAGTTCCGACTATCAATGGTGACCGGACGACGGCAAGACTGGCTCCTTCTCTCTCTCTCTCTCTCTCTCTCTCTCTCTCTCTCTCTCTCTCCCCCCATTTCTTAGAGCTTAAAGGAAGTGTTTGTTCTCTTTTATTTCATGGAAGAAATTGATGAAATAAATTAGGGACTGCTACTAAGACTTATTTGGGTGCATGTATCGATTTGGGCGTTTGGCTTTAGGGACTGCTAAGACTTTAGTTTTTGATTTGTTGTATAAATTTATTTTGGGGGTTTCACTCTTCACTTTCTTTAACAGAAATAGTCCATACTAGTACTACTATTCTAAATCTAATTTTACTTTATAATTTTTTGTTTGTTTCGTAGATGACAGATGAGGTAGAGATGGTGAATAAAGTTCAAACTCTTGAAAAATGTGGTGAAAGTGGTGCTTAAAATGATTCCACAACCAACATTGAATCTGAATTTGGTTCGAAGAAAAGAAAAATCATGAAAGAAAGATCAGTTGCTTGGTGACACTTCAATAAGTTCACTGATGTCGAGGATGTTAAAAAAGAGAAATGCAAGTATTGTCAAGAAGAATATGTACCTAATACAAATAACAGTGGTACAAGCAATTTTCTATCGCATATTCTCAAGTGTCCGAACAATCCCAACAAGGCAGAGACAAGCCAGACAAAATTAGCTTTTCAATAGAAAGGTCAAACAGGTGATGTCTCACTTATCCCTTAGAAATTTGATCAAGAGGCATGTAGGAGGGCTTTAGCTCGTATGATAACTATAGATGAACAACCCTTCATTTCTGTTGAAAAATATGGATTTAGAAACTTCGTGAGAACTCTTCAACCTTTATTTCATATTCCATCTCTTACTACTATGACTAGGGATTGTCTTGAGATTTACCATGAAGAGAGACTTGCTTTGAAGTCAACTTTTAAAGAATCAAAACAGAGAATTCGTATTATGACTGATACATGGACATCAATTCAAAGAATTAACTATATGTGTGTTACATCACATTACATTGACAAGAATTGGAATTTGCATAAAAAGATATTGATTTTTTGTCCAATTACTAGTCACAAAGGCCTAGATTTAGCTAGTGATTGCTACATGTTTACTTGAATGGAGAGTGGATAAAGTATTTATTGTGACAGTTGATAATGCGAGTTCTAACGATGTCATGATTAAATAATTATCCATATAATTTACTAGATAGAACACTAATTTGATGGAAGGTAAGCATGTTCATGTGAGATGTATGGCTCACATCATCAATATAGTTGGGCAAGATGGGTTGAGAGAAGGGAGTGTGTCTGTGAAATGAATAAGACAAGTTGTTAGGTATATAAGACAATCTCCCGCAAGATGTAAGAAGTTTAAAGAACGTTGTGATCTCGATAAGATAACTTCTAAAACATCATTGTGCTTGGATGTTCCTACTAGGTGAAACTCCACATATTTGATGTTGAAGGTTGCTACAATTTATGAAGAAGACTTTACAAAATATTGTGATATTGATTATGGTTTGATGTCATGTATTTCTAACTGTATTTGTGAGGATGGGCAACCTGCAGGTCCACTTTTAAGTACTGATTGGGATAGTGTAAGACATATTGTGAAGTTTCTTAAAATATTTTATGAATTCACCTTGAAGGTATCAGGTACACTTTATATTACGTCTAATGTGCACTTTATTGAGATATGTGTTGTTGTTTCTTCTTTGAAAGAGTTGATGCAAAGTGAAGATGCTACCTTGAAAGAAATGGAAAAGAATATGAAAGAGAACTTTGATAAGTATTTGGGGGGTCCACAAAAGATGAACAAAATGATTTTTATTTCATGTGTGTTGGATCCACGCCATAAGTTTCAATCTCTTTCGTTAGCGCTTGTTGCTATGTTTGGAGAAATAATAGGTGTGAAAATATAAAATGAGGTGAAGACATACATAGAATCTTTGTTCAATGTATATGCAAAGAAGAATGGTGGTTCTGGTTCATGTCCATCTTCTCCATCTTCCGGTTCATGTCCATCTTCATCTTCTCCTAGTTCATGTCCATCTTCTCCAACTTCATCTACTTCTTCATCATCGCTTTCAAAATTCATACTAGATTTAAAGAAGCATAAGAAGGGTGAAGGAATTGATTCTAAAATAGAGTTAGATAAATATTTGGGTGAAGATGTTGAGGAAGACTATGAAAATTTTAACGTTCTGGGGTGATGGAGTTGAATTCACCCAGATTTCCCACTCTTGCTGAGATGGCACGTGATGTGCTAGTCATTCTGATTTCTAGTATTGCCTCAGAATCAGCCTTTAGTACTAGTGGATGCATACTTAATCCATTTAGAAGTTCATTGACTCCTAGATTGGTTCAAGCTTTTGTATGTCCAAGATTGGCTTCGGAACGAATCAACTACTCCAGTTAAAATTGAAGAAGATTTAGATAATCTTAAACAACTTGAAGCTGGTAAGACTATCTTATTTCTTCTATTACTTTACTTGTGTTTAATGTATACTTATTTTACGTTTCTTTAGATTATTTTTAAACCAATTTCTTCTATTACTATCTTATTCTACAGGCTTTATTAATACCGGAAGAGTTCCTTGCATCGTCAACATATAGCGATGAAGATTACTGTTTGCTATTTTCGGTATATTTCTTTTTGTGCTTTTATCAATATTCTGCTGTGATGACTTCTTTTTCTTCTGCTTTTATCAATGTTCTTCTGTAGTGTCTTTGAAGGCTTCATTACTATTGACGTTCTATTATGTTCTGTTTATAAGCAAAGTTCTGTAGTATTTATAATATTCTGTTTACTATTGTAATGTTCTATTCTGTTTATAAGCAAAGTCGAAGACTTCATTACTATTGATTGTCATTACTATGTTCTGTTTATGTGATGTTCTGCTTTTATATTGATTGTCTTTGAAAAATTGTGTGTGTTCTGTTTATAAGAAAAAACTTCATTACTATTTGTAGAACTAGATGGTTCTATTACAGATACTTAAGAACATTGATTGATCTGAAAAAACTTTGTATCATTGCTCCACAGATATCCAAGTGTGAAATTAATCATTTAGTTGTTGTCTTAACGTTTTTGCTATTTCAGCTTTCAGATTATGAATGCTTTCACTGGATTACTAATCCTCTGGAGTTTATAATATCTTATGAATGTTTTCACTAGAGGACTAATCCTCTCGTTTTTGACAAGTGCAGTGCTGCTGAACTTGAAAGCGAGCCAGGATTGAGTGGGATGGCCATAGAAATTGGAGCTTAGAACTCTTTTGATTAATGAATTCTTGTTGAGGATTTCAGTTTATTAGACATCTATTTGGGATTTCAGTTAATTTTATTTTGCTATGAAGATTGTATTTTGTTTATGTAATGGATTCTACCACGAGAATTGGAATTTGCAGCTTTCCTTTTCTTCCGTGGATTAGGGCTGATGTTCTTGTTGTATTGCCTCTCATCAGATTTAGGTTTGGTCAGAGATGAACTATGTTTCCTGCACAATTTACTGCTATTACCGTTTTTGGTCTTTTTCTTAATCCCTTTTTTGCTAGATTAGCAATTGATGTCATCGTATTAACTTTTCTGCACCAAATCTGATTTGGTGGAAAACAAGCCATCCACGTTAGAGTTGGGAGATTTACAAGGAAAATCGTTTTCCTATTACTACCAATACCACGAATGGAAAACACAAAAAAGGATAAAAGGAATGAGTATGGCGTGTGCCATTGTGGTCTTCAGTTCGAGTATAAGTTTTGCAACTTAGAGGCATAAAACACAGAAGAAGTAGATAAAGCAAATACATTAGCCGATTAGATTAGCAATAGCCTTAATAATACGTATAATTCAATCCGAAAATCCGAAATATTTATTTGATCCGAACTTTAAAATCTGAACCTGTTACACCCCATATTTTCATACGTGAAAGTATGCCATAAATAAATTGATGAAAGCTCATAAACGAGATGTTACATCACGTATTTTTGTACGTTAAAGTTTCGTCGTAAGTTAATCGACGTAAGTTCGGGAATGAGATTATAAGCATTTTAATATTTTAAATAAGTAATGAGTAAATTTGTGAGGGTGAGAGAGTAAGCAAATCGAGAAAAATAAATTTTCGTCGAAGTTTGACATTTTGGGATAAAATACGGACCGAGCTAAAATATCTGGTATTTATGGACTAGTGCCATACAAGATACCACATGAGCATAATAGTAAGGTGTACAAAGTGTGTTAAAAGTGAGTAGTATTTTAAGTAATTTAAGTTAATTCTTAATTATGTGGGTAATTGGTTAATTATTGGATTACTGGGGGATTAATAAATTAATTAAGGAAAAGGGGTAAAATTTTGGATAAATCTAAATCCCCCCAACGTGGCAGCCCCCCTCCCCCCATTCTAATTAATGACTCATTAGTCAATAGGATAAGGTAGCAATTAAGAGAGTGATGTGGTTAAGCCACCACATAAAGTGGGCCCACACCCATTCTAATATAAGAGCTCTCCAATTTATAAGACACAAAGTAATGTGAGATTTTATAAGCATCTTCAACAATTCATAAAGATAGGAATGGAAATGTGACTATTCTAGCAAAGAAAGCCATACAAGAGTTTGATCAAATTCACCAAAATCTCCAAGAATGGGATCTTCAACCAAGGAATTAGTATGAAGTTATACTACATAATAGCAACAGAATTTGCAATTCTAAGAGAGCACGGTACAATCTTTCTCAAGAATATCATACGGATTTTTCCCTACTTTAATCTGTCGTCACGTATTTTCGCAAGACGTATGTTAAAGGGATTGTCAAGAGAATCAGCTCAGGTATGTTAAGACTATCCATTCTTTCTTTTGGCATGCTCTATACGACACAAACGAAATGAGCAAATGCACAATTTCCATAAATGACTCTATTCATAGAAATACTAGAGATGCTTATGTTCTTGATTGCCCGTGTGTCATATTTTTCTATAATCTGTTCATGGGTCTCAGAAACTACGTAAGTTGATAAAGTTTATTTCATGATATTAATCAAAGGCATCGTGGTCTTATGATACTCCGAAAGATTTTATTGATGTACTTCTCATGCATTGCATTCATTGATACATGCACATTAATCCATGACTAGATGGTGTTATATACACGTATATATGTATGTATATGTATATGGGATATGGGAAAAGGTTACGGCGTTATATACGCACCACCACCTGATCAGCTGGTATACATTGATGATTTTTCCACAGTGGCCGAAATGATATGATAGGATGCCATCATAGGCTTGATGACGTTATGAACGCATATACCCATGCATGGTATGAAATTTATACGTATATGTATGATATTATAATATTAAATGACTCACAAAGCTATTCAGATATACATGTTGAGTCCTTTACTTCATGTTTCTCTCATGTCTATTGTTTACTAATTTTCATTCCTTAAATACTCGGTACATTATTTGTACTGACGTCCCTTTTGCATGGGGACGATGCGTTTCATGCCCGCAGGTCTTGATAGACAGGTCGAGAGTCCTCCAAGTAGGCGATCAGCTTAGCATAAGATGTTGGTGCACTCAATTTGCTCCGTAGTTGCTTGTTTGGTCAGTATGATTTAGATGTGTATTGTTTGGTATGGCGGGGCTCTGTCCTGACCTTTATGACAATTATGTATTCTTAGAGGCTTATAGACAGATGTCATGCATATGAAAGATTGTATGGCCTTGTCGGCCTATGTTCAGTGTACGAGTGATCGTTTTGGGTCTTATAGGCCAGTATGTCATATGTATAAGCTTATTTCCTCATGCTTTACTCTGGTTCATTTACCTATGATGGAATGATACGAAAGATACGTTATGTTGGTACTCGATTGAGTAAGGTACCGGGTGCCCGTCGCGGCCCATCGGTTTGGGTCATAACAAAAGTGGTATCAGAGCAGTTCTGTCCTAGTGAGTGTACAAGTCGTGTCTAGTAGAGTCTTGTTTATGGGTGTGTTGTGCACTACACATATAAGCAGGAGGCTACATGGCATTTAGGACTGTCACTCTTTCTTCTTATTCTATATTGTGTGGTAGAGCTCAGTTGTAAGAACTCAATTTCCTAAACTCTATCTTATTCATAATACGACAATGCCTACATCCAGAAAGATGATAAGAGATATAGTTGTGGAAGAGTTATGTTAGAGGAACTCAATTTTGCATGATGCTCATGATGAGAAAAAAGAAGCAAGGTGAAGAAGGGTACGAGACGCCCAGTTAATGAAGATTATCAGTATTTACAATTCAACCAGAGAAATATAAGCATTTTGAGTTACCTTCAATAGTAACAGAGGTATGTACAATTGGCCACACCCATCTCATTTATGCCTTATGGGGGCTAACAAAAGTAGTATAAGAGAACGACGGATATCAAGATCCGGTTGGGGTAAGAGTGCACTCTAAAATAGTACAACTAGATATGAGTACTACAAAGATAGGCACTGGAAGCCTGGAAGGAATAAATAATATCTTAGTATGAGTCGCGTCCCTAGTAGAGCGAGAACGTTAAGCAACCCGAAGAGCCACTGGATGGAGCAAAGGGGAGCTAAAAGCAAAATAATGTCTTGTTCGAGTTTTCAGAATAAAGTGATAGACATAAATGTTAGCGGGAAATAAGAAGAGAGTTAATGGAACATTATGAGTAAGATGTGATACATGGATGACAACGGTAGATCAAAAAGATGACAGTATTATAGAGTCTATAGTCAAGTGAAGGAAAGGACGAGAGGTGACAGGCCTTGAGACAGCAAAAGAGTATAGGCCATACAGTCATGTCCTCATTTCGAGAAATAAGTTCGCGACTCTAACGCAATTACCAAAAGGAAAAGTTAGACCCCAGAATACTGGAAATCAGTAGGGACTGATGAGCAAGATAAACTAAACATGAATTAGGGATTGAGTGATTTGGTAATACGGCATCATGAGAATTTCAGAGATTACATTCCAGCGATAATAGAATGGACGACAGAAGAATACCCTTTAAAGGTCCTTCAGGAAGATGCTTCCCTAAAGCAAGAAATATGAGCAAAGTTAAGCTTAAGGAACTGTATGTGCCAGTTAGACTAAGTGTCACACTTGCGAGTAAGGAATTTTGTTATCCTTAGTACAGAAGGATTACCGCAAGGCAGGTAAGGGTCATCGATGATGTGAAAAGACTCCAAAGATGAAGAGGTAAAACATCTATAGGTAGATCGTCCTAGCACTAAACTTTAGTTCTCCCCTAAATGGGGGAATATGGAGTGATGTGGCATTAAGTCAGAATTAAGTAGTTCTAGTAATTATGGAATGGTAAAGGAAGAATGCGATGAAATTGAGAAAGGGATGAGATTGCACTTATTCAAAGCCTATAGATATGCTACGATTACAGAACATTATGCAAACATGACGTGAAGGAAAGGATGTAAGAGTCCCTGCCCGAGATGTTATTGACTGAAAAGGAGCCAGTGCCAGACGTAAGTTAAGACAAAGGAAATAACCCAAGGAAGATTGCGCAGAATATTGTTATGAGAATGGGCCAATGAGTAGTTAGTAATTGATTCAGAAAGAGCCTATTTATGCCTAAACAGGAGGTTACAGACGAGTCAGCAGATCGTACAAGATAAACATAGTGAACCCTAACATGAGGAATTCAGTCTTGCAGATATGGCATCGTGAACCTTGAGAAATATTCATATAGGAGTTGGGGTAGTTAAAGGTACCGTATGGGCGTTACAGAAATAAAAGAGAGTACCACTGGGACTTCAGTTGAAATATTAGTTCATAAGCAACCCTACAAGCACAAGGGAGTGGGGATAAGTAACTACGGATAATTATAGGCGAGGAAGAACATCAAAACTTCTGTCAAGAATACGATGTGATAAGCTCGAAGCTTTACAAGAGTCAGAGGATCCTCCCTAATTACTACAATGAAAGACTAGTTGAGGAAATAAGGAAGAAGGATCCAACCTAAGCACAGTAACCTAAAGAGGAAATGGTCTTGTAACAACAATCTCACTATAAAATTGTATGCACTCCAAAAGAAAGTGGCACCTACCATGGCTAAGGAGCAGGGAATAAAACCAAAAGTAATATTCGAGACCATATGAGTTGCCCAAAAATTTCGGGATGCATGAGAACTCAGATAAGCTAAGTATGCACCCAACAAGGGGGCAAAAACGACCAGGAAAAGTAATTGCTTACATTTAAAGAAATTTGAGAAGGAACGAAATGAATTATTCGATCAATGATTCAGAGTTAATTACATTATGAACACACTTAAGATTTCGGAGTATTATTCATGCAACATATATGTTGACAATCATACAGTTGTAGAAGACTCTGGTATAAGTTAAAAGAAAGAATTGAGTCCAGGTCATAGACAAGGGATTAAATTATTAGCTGAGGATATCATGGATATTCCATAGTGTCTATGAAAGGCTAAAGTAATAACTCATACCATGAGCCGCAGATCGGAAGATAGCTTACGCCTACATAAAGGCTGATCAGAAGGAAGAGAAAACTAAAGAGTTACATCAACAAAGTAAATCAGGAGTCTGATTATTGGACCCAGAAAATTATAAAAATCGTGATTGAGGACATTGCAGAATCACTCTTAATATCAGAGGTATAAGAGAGATAGTACAGTAGCCATATTCTATAACGGCCCTACGATAAAGCTAGTCAGAAAAGTACCAGCCTCATAAGAAGTCAGTATGAAGCTCTCACCGGATTGTGTATGCACCAGAGGTGCAAGTATTATAATAGAGCTTTAAATTGTGGATGCGAATTATACCTATGTTAAAGCGAGGTCATGAAAGAGATAGAAGACGTGAAGCAAGATTTTAAGGTAAGTAAGGTAAAGGTGAAAAACGTACGAGATACTCAAATGCAGAAGGTTGCGAATAATCCATACTATAGATAGAAGGTTAGAAGCACTAGGATTCACTATCCAGGAATGATAGAGGCATCGCCAATGGTATCTTTTCCAACCTATGGTTTCTAGGTATTAATAGACCTAGTCAGGAGAGCAAAGAAGAGTTAGAGACGATGTGATATATCGCTTGGTGTTCCAAAATAACATAAGGAAATCTATGGGGCAAGCAAGTTGAAGGAAGGTTGCAAGATATGTGTCGGTCGCAAGCTAAAGTATGGTAGAGCGACAAGGATTTAGGGAGACAAGAGTAAGGATAAGAAAAGGCAAGTGAGAAAATGACGAAAATGGATAAGTCCCCGAGATTAAGCCCGTGATAACAAGAGAGCCAATGGTTTCTCTAAGTTATAGAAAACTCAGTATAGCCTGAATGAACTCAAAGAAGTCTAAGACTAATGGCATTTACAAGAGATGGAATACCGCCCTGATAAGTACAATGAAGGTGTAATTGTGATCGATAAAGGATGGCGACTGGGCCTTCGGTTGAGTAATGATTTCATGAATTGTACAGGACTAAATACCACGTAAGGTAAATCACATTGGGATGCTATGAAATACGATTATGGAAGTATAGTATCGTATAGCCCCCAGGTGGATCAGGAAAATCACTTCAAATATTTCTCGATGCAACTTAAGCCCTAGTAGCAATGTATTACATAAGAAGTTTCAAGTTATCAATGGAAGATTGTAAGATCGACATTGAGGTGAATCGACAATGGATGGATAAAAGATACAAAGTACGAGGTGAGATTAGGCCATGAGTATTAAGATGAACAATAATGAAGAAACGTTAAAAGAGTTCGCTTTATACATATAGGATAAGCAACGAGAGTAACCTGGAGTTGGTCGCAGACCTCAGTAACAATAAATCGAAGTAAGAGTTATGGTATAGTATGACCTACCTAGATGCAGTAAAGTCATACAAATGGATAATCGAGTCTATGAAATAAGATATAACTATATTTGTAAGTTCAACAAAGTATCGAGCGAAGAACTTCATTGTACTTATAAATGCCCAGAGGGACATCTTATTAAGCTATGTATATGTTCACAAAATGAGGCCTAGGGATTGGCTAAAAGCTAGAAGAAAAAGGAGAGAAAAGTCGCATAAGCGCACATACAAGGAACAAGTCGTAAAGGCTGCATGACAGAAGGTAGCAAGAGTTGCGAGATTTGAAGAATTCCGACTACAGACCGTGGTGTGAGAAAGAGGCCTAAAGGGGGAAATGACCTGGCCTTTAGATTTATTCAAAGAACAGTTGCCTAAATGACAAAAAGAGTATTAAAGTATTCGCAAGAGCAATGGGTTATAAGAATGATAAGTGCCTCAGTCAATATTCGAGGACGAATGTTCCAAAGGGGGGAATGATATTACACCCCATATTTTCGTACATAAAAGTATGCCATTAAATTGATGAAAGCTCAGAAACGAGATGTTACATCCCACATTTTTGTACGTTAAAGTTTCGTCGTAAGTTAATCGACGTAAGTTCGGAAATGAGATTATAAGCATTATAATATTTCAAACAAGTAATGAGTAAATTCGTGAGGGTGAGAGGGTAAGCAAATCGAGGAAAATGAATTTTCGTCGAAATTTGACATTTTGGGATAAAATACGACCTGAGCTAAAATATCCCATATTTATGAACTAGTGCCATACAAGGTAACACATGAGCATAATATTAAGGTGTACAAAGTGTGTTAAAAGTGAGTAGTATTTTAAATAATTTAAGATAATTCTTAATTATGTGGGTAATTGGTTAATTATTGAATTAGTGGGGGATTAATAAGTTGATTAAGGAAAAGGGGTAAAATTTTGGATAAATCTAAATCCCCCTTAACGTGGCAGCCCCCCCCCCCCTCCCCCTCCCCCTCCCCCTCCCCCATATAGATTAATGAATTATTAGTCAATAGGATAAGGTGGCAATTAAGAGAGTGATGTGGTTAAGCCACCACATAAAGTGGGTCCCACTCCCATTCTAATATAAGAGCTCTCCAATTTAAAAGACACAAAGTAATGTGAGATTTTATAAGCATCTTCAAGAATCGGATCCTCAACCAAGGAATTAGTATGAAGTTATACTACGTAATAGCAATGGGATTTGCAATTCTAAGAGAGCACAGTACAATCTTTCTCAAGAATATCATACAGATTTTTCCCTACTTCAATCTGCCGTCACGTGTTTTCGCAAGACGTATGTTAAAGGGATTGTCAAGAGAATCAGCTCAGGTATGTTAAGACTATCCATTCTTTCTTTTGGCATGCTCTATGTGACACAAACGAAACGAGCAAATGCACAATTTTCATAAATGGCTCTATTCATAGAAATACTAGAGATGCTTATGTTCTTAATTGCCCGTGTGTCATATTATTCTATCATTTATTCATGGGTCTCAGAAACTACGTAAGTTGATAAAGTTTATTTCATGATATTAATCAAAGGCATCATGGTCTTATGACACTCCGAAAGATTTTATTGACGTACTTCTCATGCATTGCATTCATTGATACATGCACATTGACCCATGACCAGATGGTGTTATATACGCATATATATGTATGTATATGTATATGGATATGGAAAAAGGTTACGGTGTTATATACGCACCACCACCTGATCAGCTGGTATACGTTGATGATTTGCCCACAGTGGCCGAGATGATATGATGGGATGCCTTCAGAGGCTTGATGACGTTATGAACGCATATACCCATGCATAGTGTGACAATGACATTTATACGCATATGCATGACATTATAATATTAAATGACTCACAGAGATATTCAGATATACATGTTGAGTCTTTTACTCCATGTTTCTCTCATGTCTATTGTTTACTGATTTTTATTCCTTACATACTCGGTACATTATTTGTAATGACGTCCTTTTTGCCTGGGGACGCTGCGTTTCATGCCCGCAGGTCTCGATAAACAGGTTGAGAGTCCTCCAAGTAGGCGATCAGCTTAGCAGAAGATGTTGGTGCACTCCATTCGCTTCGGAGTTGCTTGTTTGGTCAGTATGATTTAGATGTGTATTGTTTGGTATGGCGGGGCTCTGTCCCGATCTTTATGATAATTATGTATTCTTAGAGGCTTGTAGACAGATGTCATGCATATGAAAGGTTGTATGGACTTGTCGGCCTATGTTCAGTGTACGAGTGATCGTTTTGGGTCTTATAGGCCAGTATGTCATATGTATAAGCTTATTTTCTCATGCTTTACTCCAGTTCATTTACCTATGATGGAATGATACGAAAGATATGTTATGTTGGTACTCGATTGAGTAAGGTACCGGGTGCCCGTCGCGGCCTATCGGTTTGGGTCGTGACAGATCCGATCCGGTATTAATTCGGATAGGATTCGGATTGCATTTTGTAGAATCCGAAATCTGAAATTTCAATCTGAAATGTGCTAAATCTGATCCTATCCGATCCATGCACAGCTCTACTTAGGACTAAGTGTCCCAATTCATTGTGAAACCTCCCCGGAACCAAACCAACTACCCCGACAAGTCACATAACGATAATTGAGCATAAAAAGTAGTAAATGGAAAAACGGGACTATAATACACAAAACGACCGATCGGGTCGTTACAATCATCAAAACCTAAAATAACATAACTTATCAATTTCTTTTTGTATTCTTTAATTTATTCTTTTCAAGTTAATTTTTAGTTTTAGAATTTCTTTGGTATCGCTCTAGTTTAGATATTGTTTTGAAGAATCTATTCTGGCTATAAGTAGTATAATAAGTATTTGTGATATGCTATATATTTTTACGTTTTTAAACAATAATATTATATTATTTTTATTTTTATTCTTTGAATTATTTGGAACTAAAATATTATTTTTACAACTCTATTTATGGTTCACCATAGTCTTGTTATATGTGTAAATGTAATGCATCTTTACGTCTTTTACTTTTTCAAGGTAAAAGATATATATTCTTTTGTATGGTTCGTATACATGTTAGCATATATATATATATATATATATATATATATATGCTTCAATTTTATAATTTTCTTCATTTATTTTAGTATTAATGAATTATTTTATTTATATATTTATTTTACTAGTCCTAGGATACGCGCGTTGCGCATGTACCTAATCTCCATGAATAATTTTTTTAAAGCATTCAAACAAGCATTGTGCGTGTATTCTGTATTCATGAGGATCTTTTTTAAGCAATATATAATAGTATATTAAAGACTGTGTTTGAGTTATAAATAAGAGTGTAAACTCCTGAAATTGATGAATGTTGATCCTATATAGCTAACTTTAAAAAAAACGCAAGGTCAAAACTATGAAATCAACTTAAACTTTGTTCCAGTTTTATAATTGCATCACTTAAATTTCACACATTATCTTTTTTTCTTTAGTTTATCAAGGACTCAGACTATAAAGATTTAAGTGCTTTTAAAAAAAAATAAAATAGAAAGTTATTCTCAAGTTCATTCTAGAAGATACAAACAGGGTCAGCTAAATGACAAAAGACACACTCTTTTTCCTTTGTCGCGAGCAAAATGCAAATTATTTCATTTCTTTAAGCAATAAGTGATACGATATGAAGTATTTTAATAAATTTTAAAAGAATAAGTTACTATCGCAAACGTTTGAATCCAACAACTTCATTTTGATTTTAAAAAACATTGAAACATACATGTGAAGAAAAACAAAAGAAAAGAAATACATAAATCGTGATCCAAAAGCTTTAGATTACTAAGAGGAGAGTGGAGAGCAATAGGCTAGATTTGCCATACACGTTCTGGTTAGAAAAGACCAAAACATAAAATTCTAGACAAAATATCATCATTATCCTTCCCTACTCGATATCAAATTAATTTTTGGATACGAAAAATCTAAACATTATTTTTAAATAGATAGAATCATGCAAAAGAAACTAAATAGGAAGTTCATGTGTAGTAAAACTCTCATGGTTATCTCCTAAAAATAGTTGAACAACTAATATTTAGGATGAATTTAGATTATAATTCCTAAGCACACAATATTATAATTCCTTGCGAGCATCAATTTGACCGATTTAATTAAGGCATATGATGTTGACTCGAAGAGTTATCTTAAAGTGGCTATTGTATTTCAACACAAGGAATGATCAAAATGTTGAAACTTTAGATTCATTACAAATTTTAAATATTAATATTATTAGTTTATTTCAAAAAAAATAAATTTAAATTCTTCAAGCCATCCTAGAAAGAATAGAGTTATTGTAGTGGAATTTTAATTAATAATATCAAATTTTATAGTAATAATTTTTTAGTCAATTGTTTCAGCCCTCCTAGAAGAGGTATTCTACTAGAATTCTAGTTCCACCATCATTTTAAGAAGGATAAACGATATATACTTTTTATTTGTACAAATGCTCAATATCAATTACTATTATTTATTACTTATTTTCTCACAAAAGTCTTACATAAATATTTTGCTCAACTTATTTTCTAAAATAAAAAAGAAAAAAGCAAAATATACACGGCCTAAATAAAAAACAGAATCAATGTCAAATTGAATTCAATTCTTTCTACTCTTTTGGATTCCTCACCTTCAACAAAGTATATGTTTTATGAAGTTTCGTAGGTTAGGTTTTATATATTACTTATAATTACTACTCCAATTATATCATGTAGCTCTATAAGGTAAATTCTAATTGATAAAAACATCCTAAATATTAGGACCTTTTTAAATAGTAGTTCAAATAAGGAAATTATTTAATATGTAAAATTTTAGTTGATTTTAAATCTTAAATATTAAGAGTAGAAAATAATTAAATATATATTTAAAGGGTAAAAAAGGCGAACGATATTTAGCTAAGGGCTGACCTTCGTGCTTTTAATATAGTATAGATTAATTTATAAAATAAAATACCCATAGGGCTTTTGCCCTGCGCCTCAAAGCTTATGCCTCGTTCCGTTCAGTTAAAATGCCTCGTTTTATGCCCACGCTTTTTTAAACATTGGCTAGGAGTAATTTGTAATGGCAATCTAGCTAAAATTGATTCAAGATCAATCTTATCAATAAATGGAAGATGTCTAATTTTATAGGTCAAATATATCCCTGTTCAACTCCCTTTTTAATTCTGTTGTTTATAGAGAATCTTTTTTTTTTTTGCGTAGAAAATGAAAGCTCGGTACACAAAGCATCCCGTATTCATGGAGGGTTCGGAGAAGAGTCGCACCCAAGAAAGTGGTAGAGTCGCACCCAAGAAAGTGGTATAGACAACCTACCCTAATGCAAACACTAGTGACTGCTGATGCATAAATTCCATTTAAATTTTAAATAATTGCATAGAATCTATTTAAATTTTAAGAGAGCTTAGTTATGTTATTCTTTACTGTTACTTTTCTGTTATATTCTAGCAAACAGGAAAGATTGGAATCGTCAATTCCAATGTTTATGGGAGTATTATCTCCGTTTTAAATTTCCAAAAACCGAAGTGACAGTTTACCACAAATATTCTGGCCTTGTTGATCCATTTACACGCAAAACCTCTTTTATCCTAATTCCTGTTAACAGGTTTTTATCATAACAGAAATTTCAAAGGGTTTTACATTATTTCTATTATTGTCGTTGGTTAAAGAATATGGCGGGAAGAAAATAATAATGATGATCATCACCCGCCACCTTCAACCACCACCCCAACCCCACCACACCATCTTCAATCACTCAACCTTCAACTCCAAGAAAACATTTTTTCACCTAAATCTATCATCTACAATTCTTCATTTCCAATTTTTTTTCTGACAATAGACCAAATTTTCCCTGTTCAAAGTTTTGATATTCTAGGAAAATATGGCTATGGTTTCAAGATTATTGGTACTGTCATTATTTATCATGTTAATCTCTTTGGAAAGAGATGGTAAATTGGCACAACGTGAAGGAATTGTTATGGCCATTGATGAAGATGGCAAAGCGCTATGTAGTAGTGTAAATCTTGCCGAATTTCTTCCTCCTCCTTATGGTGGTCTTGAAAATATGGTTTGCCAACCTGTTTGGAATTCTTTCCTGCTTCGTGTAAGTTCTACTAACTAAGATTCCCGAAAGGATTTAAATTATTTATACTAAGATTGTAAATATTCTTTACAAACTACCCTTCCCTGCGTCCCAATTCATATGAAAGTGTACGGATTTCGAGAGTTTATTGCTTCCTTTCCTTGTTCTTGAGTCGATCGTCTATCGGAAACAGCATCTCTATCTTCGTAAGGTAAGGGTAAAGTATGCGCACATATTACCCTCCCCAGACCCCACTTGTGTAATTTCACTGAGTTTGTTGTTGTTGTTGTACGGATTTCGGGAGTCAAACGAATTATCCTTCGCCCGTAATTTTTTCATATGCCTTTTAAATATTTTAAATTATTAATTATTGTGACTTATAGTACTTTTTACGTAGTTTATAAATATGTACATTTTATTTCGAAAGCTAAAAAACTTTATGTGCATGGTCAAAATTTAGAAGCTTGAATCTCAAAAGGTGAAATTAATATTGAAACTATTGTATACATGATGCTGAAATTAGTTCATCTTATTTGAAATTTGATTAATATATTACCAAATTCATATGTTTGGTACCTTCTAGTTTTTCATAATTTGTGCGCTTCACTTCTCGCTTTTCATTTCAAGCCTTATGGACCTTATAGCTTTTTCGCGAACACTGCTTTAGGTAGTCAATGACTTATCATGCTAAATTGGTTGCAGTAATAACTTCTGCATAAATTGTTACAGTACTCACAGACTAAAGACAATGTCATCACAATCATATTATCAACTGTGTACACAAGTGGATGGGTAGGAATGGGATTCTCTCGCGACGGAAAGATGATCAATTCTAGCTGTATGGTTGGGTGGATAACTCCTGGAGGACAAGGGAAAATCAAGCAATATTATGTAGAGGGCTTAACACCTTCAAAAATTAAACCTGAGAAAGGTGAACTGCCACTGACGAGCGTTCCTCCCATTGTTTATCTTCAAGGTGCCACAATATACTTGGCCTTCCAATTGAAGTATCCAAATCGTCTCAAAAACCAACCGATTCTACTAGCTTTTGCAACCAAGTATCCTCATCACCACCATCTTACTGTACATGATGACAAAACAACTATACTATTCGACTTCTCTTCAGGTTCGTCCACTTAGTCTCCTTACTCAATTGAGCATTTGTCGTTTTTAATAACTATACATGTTGAGCCTCTTTACCTTGTCAAGGTAGGGGTAAGGTTTGCGTATATACTACTCTCTCCAGACCCCACTTGTGGGAATAAATCGGGTATGTTGTTGTTGTTGTTGTTATTGTTGTAATAACTATACAGTGTTGGACCAGTTTACCTTCTCCCGGAATTAAAGACTAAAATGTTAACATACTTTTGCCTGGATGTTTATGTTGATTGATGTAACTGACTGCACTTAATGAACTGTCTTTCAATTTGCTTTTCATTTGATGTAGTTCAGTATATACATGTTAGCTTTATTCTCTATTTATCCAAATGCAGTCAGTAAAGTTTGTAAAACATTTGACTTCTTTGGTTGAGTTAATTTTCTCTTGTCCTCAGGTACTTCATTTGATGTTAATGCCGGTGCACCTAATAACTACATTAGCTCAACAAAGACTCATGGCGTGTTGGGTATATTGGGATGGGGACTATTTTCCCCCTTCGGAGCAATTTTTGCGAGATACTTAAAAAAACAAAAGTTTTGGTATTACTTTCATGTATCCGCTCAGTTCATCGGATTCATATTAGGACTTGCTGGAGTGGTTCTTGGACTTCAACTTCACAACAAGCTGCAGGTTCATATACCAGCACATGAAGGCATTGGCATTCTTGTTCTTGTTCTTAGCATTCTTCAGGTTTGTCTCTTATCTGATTCAGCAAATTGATTTCTCAAAAGTTTTTTAACCTTACGCCGGAGGGGATCCTAAGTTCCTAACTAACAAGAACTTTCTGTTGTACTGTATTGTGCCTTTTATATTTTTCTCTTGTTGTGTGGGAGTTGGGTGAATATTATCGGTTAGATAACTTTCTTCATTTAAAAGATTTATAACTTTTTACTACACTTTTATTTTATGTTGGTAATGATGATGATGATATGAGTTGAGCTTAAGAAAGGAATGGGGATTCATATCGCCAATCCCAACTTGTTTGATACTGAGGCATAGTTGTTGTTGTTGTAGCTGCTTGGGAAGAATTTCCCAGATACCTATGACTGAGGCCTATTTGGGCCGTTCTGTAAACACGTCGGCTAAACCTATTGATGGTAGAGATGAAATTTCAGTTTCTGAATTTCGATTAATTGAGGCTCCCCCGGGTACTATTTTGTGTTGTTCCATAGATGAGCAATCTCAAGCCAGCCTTACTACTATTAATTTGATGATTCCTACTAGGCCGTACTCAGCGAGAATTAATTATTGGGGACAAATAGAATAGCAGCAGTACCAAACTGCATCATCAAATATCAAAGAGAGAAAATAGTTGAAATGATTACAATCCTCATGTTTTTCTTCTTTTAAATTGTGTCACAGTTTCTGATGTCATGTATTTCAGATCATGGCAAAAGCATATTTTACTAACATTAGCACTCACTAAATTTAAATGCAGGTGTTAGCATTCTTTCTACGGCCAGAAAGAGACAGCAAATACCGCAAGTGTTGGAATTTGTATCATGGTTGGACAGGGAGGACTGCTGTCTTCTTTGGAGCTGTAAACATAGTTTTGGGGATGCATTATGCAGGCGCAGGGGAAAGCTGGAAAATAGGCTATGGATTTCTTCTCGGTACGATAATGCTGGTGTGTATCGTTCTAGAAACGCTGTTGAGGCTAAAGAAACTGGACGAGCCAAATCTTCCTCCAACATATCCCATGAATTCAATTTAGAAGAATATTACAAATTGTTTAATTGTTGATCGAATGCCTTTGCTAGTGCTTCTCTTTCTGAACATGTTAAAAATTGAACTTCCCGTTTTGTATATTACAATTTTATTTGGTGTTCTTGAAGGGTTAAATGTATTGGCAATTTTGTTGGAGTGAAGATTGATTTGCAGTCTGTAGAGATTGAATGCAAAGTTGTATGTATTGATCAGTGTATAATTTTCCCTGTTTGTAATGAGCTCAATCCATACAAGAACACTGTCAATAAACCATGTAACAGTGCAATTCCAACAGGTGCAGTATACTAAGCAAATAAACCAACTCACAATTACAAGACGGAGATAAGCTGCAAAGAAAATACACAGTAGAGAAATAGAAAGGGGATGAGAGCAGAATTGCAATTATACTTGAAATGAAATTGCATATGATTTACTGGAACCTTGTCATGGTCCACATTTGTAGGGCATGTTTTTGTTTTATGGTTCAAAAACAAAAATCTCTTATTGTGAAAAAGTTCTGTCTAAAACAAAACGAAACCAATTCTCTCTCAACAAACCCGGGAAACAAAAAAGTCAGCCCGTTGCACAAAGCATCCAGCATTCACGCAGAGTTCGGGAAAGGATCGCACTCCAATGGATGTGATATAGATAGTGTACCATAATACAAGTATTAACGGCTGTTTTCACGGCTCAAACCCGTGTCCTGGGAAATAGTTACCTCAAAATAAAATTCGAACACTCACAAAACCAAAAAGAAAGTACAATTAAATAAAATAAAACCATAACGCCTTGAAATCCATAATCCACGAAGAAGAGTCAGGATTTTCAGCTGCTGGTTTGCCTTCTTTTATTACAATATATCCTCAATGATATGCCAAATATTAACAGTAGCAAAAGGCTGATTGGAATGGCCACAGACATAACTATCACTTGAGCAATTGACTGACTCCCTGAGCTTCCTGCAACATTAAATTAAGGGCAAGTTACACATTTAGTCGATCATCCAAAAATAATTACATCCGCTAGTCAAATATATAAAAAATATGTATAAAATATGTATATTATATGTGTATTATACATTTTGCGCCAATATGTCGCTCTATAATTATAATTTCAGCGTGACGGTTTATTTCTAAAAATAGTGCAGTGGTGAGCAACCTCCACTCCCAACCAAGAGGTTGTGAGTTCGAGTCACCCCAAGAGCAAGGTGAGGAGTTCTTGGAGGGAGGGAGCCGAGGGTCTATCGCAAACAGCCTCTCTGCCCCAGGGTAGGGATAAGGTCTGCGTACACACTACCTTCCCCAGACCCCACTAGCGGGATTATATTGGGTTGTTGTTGTTGTTGTTGTAGTGTTGCAATTTTACCGTTGTACTAAGTAAAATTAAGCGACTATAAGTAAAATTGAAAACATTATTTTGGTGCATGCGTCCAGAAACCCGACTTTTGCAAACGGAGGCGTACCCAGTATTTGAAGATAACTGGGGCACATGAGCGAACTGCTCAAATAGTGCCCCCTATCGGACTTTTGATCGTAAAGGCTCCAAGCAAAATATATATTATCGTTTTCAACATATCTACCCTTATACTTCAGAATTTTTACTGAGGTGACCCCTCTTCTCCAAGCATAGGTCCGCCTCCATTTACAAATCCAACTCCATTCACACTCCCATAGCGAATAAAAGATGAAAGAAGGGAAAAACTTCTTCCGTGAAAAATCTCACCTAATTAGAGTCCAATTAATAGGAAAACTTGACCTAATTATCCAAATAAAGCAAAAGTTACGATCCAAATTACCCTGTTTTTTCGTGTGATAAAGCAAAACAAAATTCGTCTATCACGAAAACAAGATCATGAGCAGAACAAGAATCTTTACCTGTAAGACAACGAATTTCTTTGTTCATAGAGCTTTCAAATCCACAAAACTGTAATTTAACTTCACAAGCTGTACAATCAGGCACGTCCCATGTCAAGCTTATAAAACCAAACCGATCAACATCTTCTTCTTCTAATAAATATGATGCCAAAGAAAAATTTCTAGCAATTACATTACACTCGAACATTAATTTTTCATAATCCTTACCAAATATTCTAAATGCTAATAAATTTGTTGTGGAGTTGCTGAGGCATTTAACGACGTGGGATGTCACGTTTAATGGATAATCCGATGGACAACTAACGATAGTATAATTCACCATCTCATCAGCTTTAAAAATAGAAGAAGAAAGGTTCAAGTTCATTAGTTGACGCGCTAGGCAATTATCAGGATCATAGAGTTCAATTCCTGATTTGTAATAATGTATGCTTTGGACTAAAAAATCTCCAGAAAAAGGAAGATTAAGAACTGCATATCCTTGGCTGTTGCATTTGATACTAAATCCAGGATAGCCACAATTTTGTGAATGTTGGTTTTCTATGTAGAATGGGAACCTTATAGAGAAATTGAACATAGGACAATATGATACTGGGCAATAGTTTTTGGTATGAACAAATAGAAATGGAAAGAAAAGATGGATGAGAAGCACTTTCAGGACATCCATCACAAGTCTATAACAAAGTCTGTTTAGAGAAATAATTAGTACAAGTATAGCAAGATATATTGAAGGTGAGCCTTGGCGCAATTGGTAAAGTTGTTGCTGTTAGGATCGAGAACCCGGGTAGTGCGGAATTTAGCCAAACAATGGTATAACGACAATAACAAAGACAACAAAAGTTGATAATAACGGCAATTAAAGAAGATAAAGAAAACACAAATTTAACGTGGTTCGGTCAAGGTGTCATTCTCACAGTACGATGTCGAGCAATTCCTTCATTCTTGCAAAATTCATTGAATTCATCATTACAAAATTTCAAGTCATTATCTGTTCTAAATCGCTTAACCTGTTTTCCTGTTTGCTTCTCAATCAAAACTTTCCATTGTTTGAAATTTAAGAAAACATCACTTTTATTTTTCAGGAAATAAACGCAAACTTTCCTTGAATAATCATCAATGAAAGTTAACATATACCTGGCACCACCTTTTGATGGGGTACGTGAAGGACCCCAAAGATCTGAATGAATGTAATCCAAAGTACCTTTTGTTCTATGAATCGCTGGAGATTTGAAGCTGACTCTTTTCTGCTTCCCGAACACATAATGTTCACAAAACTTCATATTTTCGGTACTTTGACCACATAAGAGACCTCTTTTACTGAGGATGGAAAGATTTTTTTCACTCATATGCCCCAATCGCATATGCCACAATTTGGTGATGTCAAAATTTGATTTATCTGATATTGAAACCGCAGCAGCACCTGTAACAGTAGATCCCAAAAGAGTATATAACGTCCCAGATCTGCGTGCTTTCATGATCACAAGAGCACCATGAGAAATTTTCAGAACTCCACCTTCACCTGTGTACTTGCACCCAAGAGATTCTAGAGTGCCCAAAGAGATGAGATTTTTCTTCAAGTCAGGAACATGTCTAATATCGGTGAGAGTTCTTACCACACCATCATGCATTTTGATTCGGACTGTACCTTTTCCAATAATTTTGCAGGCAGCATTGTTGCCCATCAAGACAATTCCACCTCCAATAGATTCATATATGGTAAATAAATCTCGACTGGGACACATATGATAAGAACAACCCGAATCTAAAATCCATTCATTGTTAGATTTGAAACTATTATTAGTTGCTAAAAAAATAGTTCCCTCAGTCTCATCAGCAGCTACACTTGCTTCGGCAATGTTAGTATTTTTGTGCTCATTTTTGTTTTTTGTATGTTTTTCTTTGTTTTTCAATTTAAAGCACTCAGAAATAATATGACATTTCTTATGACAATATTTGCACATGACATTTCTGTATCTGGATTTTGAACTTGATTTAAGTTTCTCACTACTTGAATCTTTCTTATTGGATCTATCTCTTATGAATAAACCTTCCCCTTGGTTCCCACTAGTTTTCCCAGTAATATATCTATCTATTTGTTCTTTTGATTTCAAAATAGATTTGATATCTTTATAAGAGATATTATCCTTTCCATAAAGCATAGTATCTCTTATATGTTTAAACGACTGGGGTAAGGAAACAAGCAATAACACAGCTTGATCCTCATCTTTGATTTCAGCATTTATGTTACTTAAATCCATAAGAAGAGAATCAAAAGTATCAAGATGAGTAAATATAGAGGTACCTTCAGCCATACGAAAAGTGGAGAGTTTTTGCTTTAGGTAAAGTCTGTTTTCTACTGTGCTTTTCATATATAGGGTTTTAAGCTTTTCCCCTATGCCTTTGGCTGAGCTTTAGTACAAGTATTGGCGCAATTGGTAAAGTTGTTGCTGTTAGGATCGGGAACCCAGGTAGTGCGGAATTTAGCCAAACAACGGTATAATGAAAATAATAAAGACAATAAAAGTTGATAATAACGACAATTAAAGAAGATAAAGAAGACACAAATTTAACGTGGTTCGGTCAAGGTGACCTACGTCCACAGGCGGAGAGGAGCAATTTTACTATACCAACAAGAGTACAAAATTAGAGTAAATACTTTAATTAATCCCAAATACCCCAAGAGAATAACCTCACAAGATCACTCCAAAGACTGGGTTCACACAAGTGTTTTCCAACACTAACTCTCTTACAAAATACTCTATAATAAAATAAAGGAAGAGAAAGAAAAACAAGAGTGAAAAGCTCTTGAATTGGTGTGTTTTCAAATGAGGAGAAACTCCTCTATTTACTGCAAGAAATTCTTGGCCTAATAATGGATATTATATCATGGCAAATGTCATGATCCACAAATTTGTTATAATGGATATTATGTCATGGCAAATGTCATAAATCATAAATTTGTTATAATGGATATTATTTCATGGCAAATGTCATGAAAATTTGGCCATATTACAGTTGCCATAAGACCAGGAGGTCACATGCAGAGGCGGATCCAAGATTTAAATTTTATGGGTTCAAATTCGAAATTCTACCACATCGCGTCTAATTTACTGGGTTCAAAATCTATTTTTGTACTTAATTAGCTGGATCTTTTAATACATATATAGGGTCTAAGCCGAAATTAATGGGTTCGGATGAACCCATAACTTCTTCATTGGCTCCGTCCCTGGTCACGTGTTCGAGCCGTGAAAACAGCCTCTTGCAAAAATGTAAGACTGTGTACAATAAATTTTTATGATCCGCCTCTTTCCCGGACCCCGCGCATAACGGGAGCTTAATTAGTGCAGCGGGCTGCCCTTTCTATAGCAAGATATAATGCAATTTGGAATTTAAAACGCAAGGTATGTATTCCTTTTCTTGATTATTTGATCAACTTTTATCCACTCACATTTCCTCTTGGATCGTGCAAGAGGACTTTCCAAAGTCAAGAGTTTTAGAGGGTTTAAATGTTTATTTTATAATGAAGATTGAAACATTCATATATACACAGTCTTTGTAACTCAGAACATGTTCCTTCCGCTGATGTAATAATTGTTTAATAAAAAAAATCCTACAATCTTAGAAACTTATGCTTTTAACTTTCACCATCACCACAATCAAAATCACTATTTTGTGCTATTGAATTCAGAGTATTTAATTCTTGAACTCGAATTGGAATAGATTTGATTTTAGTAAAAATCAACTTCAATCTCGAAATTTTGCAACTTTTTAAAAAGATTTTGATACTTATTAAATTGAGGATAAAGTTTATACTTAAGTATGTAAAAATAAAAATTTTAAATCAAGTCATGACCAGGGGCGAATCTACCGTATAAGTTACGAGTTCGGCAAAAATCAGTTATAACTTTGGCTTAGATCTTATATTTGTGTTAAGAAATTTACTTAATATGTATAAAAAATATACCCCGAACCTAGTAACCAAAAAGGGTTGTGGGTTCAGTATCCACAACTTAAAATTCTAAATCCGCCTCTTGATATATGTACATTTAGCTCGGGTCAACTTGGCTTTCTCTTTTCTTTCTTTTCCTCCAAAGGTGCAATGCCTTGTTAGTTCATTGGAACAAATTGAACATTTCTATAATTTAGATCATATGCTTAATAGTTACTTTCTTTGACCTGGTGTCATTGACAATCCTTAGACATTAAGATATATAGAGCTAATAACAATGAAACAAGATAGGAACAAGAGCAAAATTCTCTTATTGTGAAAGCAGTTTTGTTTACAACAAAACAAAAACCAATTCTCTCTAAAAAGACATAAAATATAGTTATCCCAAAATAAAATTCAAACACTCACAAAACCGAGAACAAAAACTAAACTAAAAAAAAATAAAACCATAATGCTAATGGCTTATTGTCCAAATGTCATCCATATTGAGGCAGGTGATCAATTCACAATCCACAAAGAAGAATCAATATTTTCAGCTGCTGGCTTCCCTTCTTTTATTACAATATATCCTCAATGATAAGCCAAATATTAACAGTAGTAAAAGGCTGATTGGAATGGCCACAGACAAAGCAATCACTTTAGCAATCGGCTGACCCTCTGAGCTTCCTGCGACATTAAAATACATCAATGAGTACATAAAGCACAAAGAGTAAAGTAATGTTTTCTCTATGATCCATATTGATTAATAGGGTTATCAAATAGGCTGGTTGGGCTGATTTTGGGCGGGTCACAATGAGCTGAGTTAATTAATGAACACGTTGTTGACCGTCCAAAAGTTTTTTGGGCTGAGATGACATGGGTTAAGATGGGATAAAATTTAGTTTAAAGCCCAACCAGCCAAACTCTTATCAAGCTTTAGTTATTGTGTGTTATTTTCTTATGAATTATTTAATTATCACATAAGACTTTTTTTCTTTTGTTATTGTCATATATAACATATTGAACAAAAAATATTATTTTTAAGATATTTTAGTAAAGTTACTCATGAATCAATTTGGGCTAAAAATAAGCCCATGGATTGAGATGGACTGGGTTCAACAAATGGTCGGGTCACTGGCCAGCCCAACCTTGGATGGGTTGGACAGGTTAAATGGGTTCGGGATCAAAATGTCACCTCTATTGATTAATAATATTATTAGGGATTTTTTTCACTTTTAGCCCGCGCCAGAAACTATTTACACTCGATAGTCGAAAAAGTTTTGTATAATTTTTGTATATACAAAAAAGGGCCTAAAATGCTCTTTTGCTATATGAAATAAGACAGGCTAGCCCTCCGTTAAAAGTTGGCCTTTAATATATCCTTGCCGTGAATAAATGGGTTCGTATATGTACTCCATCACTAACAGAAGACTCATAAAACTACGTGAAATAAAATTTTGCATTTTAAAAATTCAAAACCTAATTAAAAAATCCACATGAATTTAAAAAAAATACCCTCACCCCTCTTTTTTCCTTACCGCACCCCTGCTCCACCCCCAATCTTTACCTAATATAGCCGTTAGGTTAATTCATCCAATTACCATGCCCTTTTCTTCCCCCTTTTTCATCCCAAGACCTTCTTGATGTCTGGTTTCTCCCACTAATTGGGTCACCTTGTCGATTTCGAGGTGGGTTCTAGTTTAGGTTTAATTCCTTTTCATCTTTCTCAGTTTGTTTTAGAGATTTCTCTAAGACAATGTCACAATGTTAGAGTAGCTCAAAAGGGGTCGAATAGGAGATGTCGTTGTGGACTTGCTGTCAATTATTTCATAATGTGGACTCCTTTAAATGATGGGAGAAGGTTTTTCAAGCGCCCGAAGCATGAGGTAAGTAAATATTTTAATAGGTTCTTTTAATTATTCCGATTTCCTTGTAAATTCTTTTTTTTTTTTTTTTTTTTGGATGAAAAATGTTCCTATTGGGAATGGCAAGATGAAGGGCTTTCTTGTAGAGTTTCAAATCTCCTATGCAGTTTAAAGAAGGAAAAGGAAGGTATACTCCGTGAAAGAAATGCTCTCCAAAGGAAAGTTGCCGATCTTGAGAATGTTATGATGCTCGTCGATCATGGAGGAATAGAAGCCTCGGAATTGGAAAGAAATGTTCTAATGAAGAAAGTGGGCTGATCTAGAGTACTCAGTTGTGCTTGATGCTAAATTTCAAAAGAAGATGTGGATTTTCATGTGTGTGATATTTGGATGTTTTATTTTGTTCTTTGGATCATGGAGAAATGATATGTAATGTTAGTATTATTGTGGCTTAATTGTTGTCTTTTGTTATGTAGTGAAGCTTTATGTTTTTGTACAAGGATTCAATGAAGTCATTCCCATTAATTTGAATATTTGTGTTTATGACTAAGTTTATTTGCTATGATAATTAGTTTGGTGTTGTCAATAAGTGTATAAGTAAACAGGTTTGGAGTAGTCAAGTAGGTGTCTAAGTAAATTGATATGGAGTTGTGAAGTGTTTGAGAAATAGCTATCATAATTGACTCATATATGCCTCTGTACAATTCGAACAGGGTCTAACTTTGCCCTCACATATATTTGTTGGGGGTGGGGCAGAGGGTGCGGTAGGGAAAAAAGAGGGGCGGGGGTAACTTTTTAAATCCAGGTATCTTTTTTAATTAGGTTTTGGATTTTTAAAATACAAAATTTTATTCCACGTAGATTTATGAGTCTTCCGTCGGTGATGAGGACATATACGAGCCCATTTGTTCACGACAAGGGCAGATTAGAAACCAACTTTTAACGGAGGACTAGACTGTCCTATTTCACATAGTAAAATGGCATTTTAGGCCCTTCTCCGCTGTATATAACATACAAAATATATGTGTATATATATATATATAGAGAGAGAGAGAGAGTCTTTTTCCCATATTATTATTACGCTTCTTAGCAATTTCAATTTCAAATCCAGATAATTCCTGTAATTAATGCTTCTGATCCATATAACAATATAAATTGAACGAGGTTCTTTACCTGATTTGGGGCGACCAAAACAACGAATTTCTTGGTTCGTTGAGTAGTTTTCAAATCCACACAACTCAAATTTTGCTTCACAAGTTGTACAATTCGGCACACTCCATGTCAAGCTTAAACCAAACAAATCTGAATATTTTAAATCATTCGATGCTATAGAGAAATTTCTAGCAGTAACGTTACACCCAGGCATATATTTTTCATAATCTGAGCCATCATAAAAGGCTAATAAATCAGTTGTGTAATTGCTAAGGCAATCAACAACGAGTGATCTGAAGGTCAATGGATACTCTGACGGACAACTTAGGATAGTGTAATTCACAATCACATAAGCTTCGAAAGGAGAAGAAGAAAGATTCAAGTCCATTAATCGACGCGCAAGGCAATTATCAGCGTCGTAGAGTTTAATTTCTGGATTGGAATATCTGATAGTTTGGACTAAAAATTCCCCAGAAAAAGGAAGATTAAGAACTGTGTATCCTTGGCTATTGCATTTGAGATTAAAGCCAGGATAGCCACAATTTTGAGGCTGTTGGTTTTCTAGGTAAAATGGGAATCTTATAGGGAACTTATTTTTAGGACAATATGATTCTGAGCAATCATTTTTGGCATAGACAACCAAAAATGGCAAGAAAAGAATGAGCAGCACTTTCAGGATATCCATCACACGTTTTACAACAAAGTTTGTATAGAGAAATATAATATAAATACACTCCACCAAGGGGTGTTGTGGGAGGATGGGACCCCTCAGACCCTAATGGCCAGAGTCTTCAGATTCGAGTTTTGGGAACCGAAAAACTCTGAAGATGAAGCACTTTCCCTTTAAATAGTTTCTACGCGATGCGAATCTGAATTAGTTAGCGTGCGTATATCTGATAGTTATACGACAAAATAAAGTATAAGTACATATACACATATCTATAATGCAACTATGAATTGAAAATAATAACGTTTGTAGTCCTTTTCTTGATCATTTCTATCGGCTGACATTCCTCTTAAAGTGCCATAGGACTTCTTCTCAAAGTCAAAGTTTTATAGGGTATAGAAGTTCATTATATAATGGTTGATGGATACTTCTCCAATACTATAGATTGGAAATGTTCATAGAGAATGATATGTGACGCAAACTACTTAATTTGGAGAACAAAATTGTTTTAACTCAAAGATAAGTCCATTAATCTTTTGATAATTCTTGCTTACATTAATTTTCCCCTCTTATAATTTATACTAGTACTTAGTGATGTTAGGTTGACTCACCCTTCTTTTTTTTTTCAATTATCAGCTAACAACAAAATTTGGCCAGTAGGCCTGTCATTGGAAAAATGAGAATAAGAATAAGAATAAGAATCTTTGATTTGAAATTTTATACGTATCTTATACTAGTTAGTACTACTGAAGACCAAATGCTGGAGAGAGAGAGAGAGAACAGTAAAATAAAAAATAAAAAGAAAAAATATACAAAGAAAAATCTTGGAACATGAGTGAAATTCGGATTAAAGAATTAAGGAACAACAAAGACTAAAGAACTGTAAATTATTTGAGTGGAGGTCCCAACAACCAATAAGCTTGGACAGCTTCTAAAACCAACATAACATTGGAACGGTGATTCGGATATATCGATTTTAACAAGTTTGGCCAATTTATTTTTTTCCGGCCAAAAGTGGTTTTTCAAAACATTGAGTTGTTTGGCCAAGCTTTTAGAAAGAAAAAAAAAGTATTTTTGAGGAGAAGCAGAAATAATTTTTGAGAAGTAAAAAAATATAGTTTCTCTTCAAAAGCA
The DNA here is from genome assembly GCF_000390325.3 of Nicotiana tomentosiformis. Classification (NCBI taxonomy): domain Eukaryota; kingdom Viridiplantae; phylum Streptophyta; class Magnoliopsida; order Solanales; family Solanaceae; genus Nicotiana; species Nicotiana tomentosiformis. The sequence goes on from NC_090819.1 coordinate 22,037,124, forward strand.
CTGTAAAAGGTGGCCTTATTTTTAGGCTTTTTATTTGTGAGCCTTGTTGGCACATTTGGAGCCTTTTATTTAAGTCCTTGTTGGCCAAATAAATGGCCTTGTATTTTGAGAGGATGTGGCCAATTTGAGAGGATGTGGCCAATTGTTGGCCAAGCATTTCTTTCTTCTCTTCCTATATAATGAGGACTCTCTACTCATTTGGAAACACACCAACAAGACTTGAGTCTTCATTTCTTGTTTCTTCCTTTCTTACTTTATTAAGAGTGTTTTGTATGAGAGTTAGTGTTGGGAAGCACTTGTGTGAACCCTTTCTTTGGAGTGATCTTGTGAGGTTATTCCCTTAGGGTATTTGGGATTAATTAGAGTATTTACTCTAATTTTGTACTCTTATTGTTATAGTAAATTACCCCTCTCCCCTTGTGGACGTAGGTCACTTTGACCGAACCACGTTAAATTTATGTCTTCTTTATCTACTTTAATTGTCGTTGTTATCAACTTCCATTGTCTTTGTTATTGCCATTATACCGTTGTTTGGCTATATTCCGCACTACCCGGGTTCCCGATCCTAACAAGCACTTTTCTAAGAAGCATTTTTATGAAAAATACACTTAGAAGTAGTTTTTAAAAGATTAGTCAAACACTAATTATTGCTCAAAAGTATTTTTTAAATTAATTAGTCAAACACAAACTGCTTATCACCAAAAGTACTTTTTTAAAAAGTACTTTTGAAAAAAATATTTTTCAAAATAAGCTAATTTTAGAAACTTGGCCAAACAAGCTATAGTAGATAAGACAACAACAATTACTTTTTTTTCTTACTCTTTTCTTCGGGGCTTATACGTTGCTAATTTAATAATTGGACAAAATATAAAATTGGTCGGTCGATCAAAACTAATTGTATTTGTTAGCTAAAAAATATAAAAATATGTATATAACACTTATATACAAAAATATATATTTTATTAGTTAATTATTTTTTGGGAGCATCTAAAAATATACACTATATTTTGGAGGTCCGGAAAACCCAGTGCCCTGCACAGGTCGAGATACATGAGAATTGCTATATTAAACAGCAGAAGATGGATGACACAAGCAGGCTATTGTAACTAATAGGACTAGAACAATTTTTTATGAGGAGACATGCTTGTGAAAGCTAAAGAATAGTTGACAACACCAATGAAAATAGAGAGAACATGCCGGTCAGTTAGTATTTCCTAATAGGTTTTAAAAGTTTTGCTAGAATATCATACTACAATGCACTTGATCAACTGTACATGTTCTTGTCATCTACTAGTTGACATTATAATCTACTTTTTTCCTTTGTGTGAACTGTGAAGGCATACTATTACCATCATATATAACATCAAGTAGTTGATATTGTATTTTACTTTATTTCCTTGAGTGTGAGGTAATACTATATTCATCCTCATACATCAACAGATTGGGCCAGTCAATTGTATCAACACCGTAGTTCTGTATAGCGTGCCGCACACATATGACCTCTCACTAATATAAAAAGAAAAGATAAATTTTTGAGAGAATAATCTCCCATAAACTAAGTATAATAATTTATTATGGTTTGGTCAATCGACCTATATATGATCTATCACTAATATAACAAGAGAAGATAGATTTGTTGAGAATAATCTCCCCTAAACATGATTTTGGTGAAGACTACATTGTGGAGGTTGTTGTTGTTATTTGAGAAGGAAGCCTTACTTTATAGAAGTGCAAAACTTCTCTTCTAAGAAAAGGATAAGGCATATGAAGGAAATTTAATCCTTTTAGGAATCCTTTTTTCCTTCCTTAAAGAAAGAGAGTCCTAATAGATTAGAAATTCAGGGCAAAATCCTAACAATTCTCCCCTTGGTCTGAATTTTCTTGACAACACTTGATCCGCCTTCTTCACATAATCTTCATCACCGTTGCTTGCCAGGATTAAAAATAGGTATAGATTGAAAAATCTTGTTATTAGTTGAAAGAAGTGTTGAGTATTGGGGTTTTGATGATTAACAAAGTGTGTCCAGAGAATATGCGCTAAGAACCATGTGCTCAAGGTAGCTGATGATGTACACTAAGAACCAGAGCCTCAAGATCTTGTTGAAGGTTTTTACAAGGAAGTAACTTTTTCACAAAGTTACTCTAGTCTGAGATTGTTGGAAGAAGGATGCTAATGTGATAAGGGTCATTGTCCAAGAATATATGCTCGCATAAGTGATAGACAAGAGTCATAATATTTGTGTAGTCCTTGGAACTGTAGGAGTCCTATCAAATGAAAAGTTAACTATGCATAGGACTCCTAAAAGATCTCGGAACCTAGTGAACTTAAATACTTTCCCGATGGACTGAGGACATCACCCTTTTGCACGTTAACTGTGGAACAATATTTTTAACACTTAAGTCGATTACTAGTCTTAGTGTTCTTTTTGAGTCAGTTAGTGAATGTGTATTAGGAAATCGAGTTGTAATCAAGGTGTCATACATAATCTGTGAGTTGAAGTAATTGTTTGAGTTTGCAAGTTAGAGTAACTTGTAAGTCAAATAGTGGGAGTAGGAGAACTGTGTGGGTACTAATTTACAGGTCTTGTAAGTCAATACATTTGGCTCATTTATTTTAGTGAAGTTGAAGTTAAAATCTTATGTGGTAGGTCGTGATTTTTGCACCTTTGAGTCAGATGATTTTCCATGTAAAAATTGATGTCTTTATTTTATTGTTTATATCGTTTACATCTAAGGAGTAAAGTAAATAACCAAGTTCATTAGTAATTTAGGAAGGCAATCAAACTAACAATTGGTATCAAAGCCAGGTTCTCTCACACGTGGTTAACACCTAGAGAGATCTTGGAAGCAAAATGAGTGTCCCACCTAGGATTAACGAAGGACAATCAACTATCATACCACCTCTGTTCAACGAAAAATACTACAGTTGGTGGAAGGAAAGAATGGAGAATTTTCTGATGGCTGAAGACTATGAACTATGGACAATTGTGAAACGAGGACCACTAACTCCCATCAAACAAAATGGGCAAAATAAAACGGTTCCCAAAGACTCCTCTGAATTCGTGGCAGAAGATTTCAGAATGGTGGAGAAGAATGCAAAGGCCAAGAAGATCCTCATCTGTGGTCTTGGTCATGATGAGTACAACTGTATATCTGCATCCTCTAATGCAAAGAAGATCTGGAATGCACTTCAAACTTCTCATGAAGGAACAAATCAAGTGAAGAGATCAAGGATTGAATTGATTATGTGGAACTATGAGCTCTTCTCCGTGAAGGAGTTTGAACTCATCCAGGAGATGATGACTAGGTTTACCATAATAACAAATTAACTGAAATCACTAGGAAAGGTATTCCTTTCTGAAGAGTTGGTTAGCAAGGTTCTAAGGATTCTCCCAGCTTCATGGGAATCAAAAGTCACAGCCATCCGGGATGCAAAGGAGTTGGATAAGATTTCATGGATGAGTCATTGGAAATTTAAAGACTCATTAGATGAGAAAGCTGAAACTGCGCAAGGAGAAACCAAAGAGGGATAAGGCCTTGGTTCTTAAGGAATACGAATAAGATAATTCTGACAATGATGATCTAAACCTAGCAATGTTTGCTAAGTTCAAGAGGTTTATGAAGAATTCTAAAAATGTATCTAAGAGAGAAAACTGTGGAAAACCTAAGGAGATTTATAAAACTTCATACAATGGGTGTTACAAATATAACAAGCTAGAACACATGGTCAAAAACTTCCTAATGTAATGGAAGAAAGAAAGAGCTAAAAAAGAGAAAAGGAAAAAAATGAAATAGAAGGGCCTAAACAAAGGCAAAAATCCTAGGCAAAGGATTCGCTGAAGCCATCAAACAAGCTTTTCTAGCAGCATATGAGGACAATGAAAGTGATAAAGAGGAAGAGAAGGAGGACGAGATTATAAGACTTTATGTTGTGATAGATGCACACCAGGCAGTGGAGACTAATCTCCCGGTACAGCTAGGAATGCACATTAAAAGACCTTCTCTGTTTGATGGACACCACTATGATGAATGGAAGATGCGTATGGAAACGTTCCTTCAGGACAGTGATTTCGACCTATGGATAATTTTCAATCATGGGACAATTATCCCTACCAAAGTGGATAGTGAAGGAAATAAAAGTATCAAAAAAGAGGAGGATTATGATGATGAGGATCGTCAGATGATCCAGAAAAATGCTAAAGCAAAGGATCTGCTCTATAGAAGTTTACCAAGGAGTGTTCTCTGCAAGGTGTCCTCTTTCATCTCTACTCATGATATATGGAGGACATTGGAGGCTGATTTTAAAAATAAAAAATATTGAAATTTCTCTAATGGCAATTAAAGAAAACCAAGCATAAGATGAAGTAATAGGGCTTATGGTTATGAATGACTCAGAGGCTAAAGATGAAACAAACCAGGTAGTATTTTTAACTTGAAAGAAAATATCTATGCTATGTCTAAAAATTAGCTAATTGCCATAATAGTGACTGTGATGAGTGAGATGTATAGGTTGAATGATGGAAATAATCAGTTAATAAGCAACATTTCATGTGTTAAGTTTGAACTTAATAAACTTGAATCTGACAAAGTTGATCTTGAAGGACATGTCAAAGATCATAAGACCCGGTTCTTTCTAAAATGAACAACAACCTGATGCACGTGGCAAGGGAATAATGATTGATCTGCAAGACAATCTTGGAAATGAATTAAAACTGCTTAAAGACAGTTCTTGTGATGCTGACTGTAGGAATAAAGTATTGCAATAAAATATTGAAAAGGTAAATTATGAACTATCTAGGCTAAGCAAGTGGCATAGATCCCCAGATGTACTAAATTGGCTAAATGAAAATTGTGGCACTAACAAATCAAGAATTGGCTATAGAAAATATGTACCAGGTTTGATCCCATGTTTGTAGGAATTTATGATAATAAGATGTGCACTCACAGTGGGAAGGTAGGACACTTAAGAGATACTTGTCCTGCTTTAATTCATGCTTAGTTTAAGAACACCTTTGGGCTATTTAAATATGTAGAGAAGGAAGAAGAACCCACAGTCAATTCCTTTGTCCAAACTAAGTGGACTAAGGTCAATAAGAAAAGAATTGTTAACACCTTTGGGCTATTTAAACATGTCTCTTCTTTCGACCGAGCATACATGTTTAAGTGTAGTGGAAGATGACCCACTATTATAGCATACAAGACTGGGGCATGCCAGTCTATCTCAACTTAGCAAGTTGGTAACCAAGGACCTGGTCCTTGTGATCTCGTCTAAGTTCACACCTCAATTCGAGGTTATAAAAACGGTCGATGCAATAATAGTACCCAACAAGAGTCGGGGTCGAATTCTTCAGGGAGCTATATGTATGAGATTTAGTAGTATATATCTTAGCGTGTGAGTTTGTATATCTAAATTTGTACTTTCGCAAAAATTGGTTGTTTTAAAGTTTAATCTAAACTACAATTGCAATTTAAGAAATAAAACTAGAAGACTGCTTTTGTTGTTTTTCAAATGTTGTAAAAGGCCTAGGGCTATGACCTTCACCTAGGTGTTTGCCTAACGGGTTGTAAACTTTAAATCTTGTTTTATTGGTCGGGGTATATTATATCTATCAACACTCGGTTACCCACTCAATACCTCTCGGTCAAACAGTGATTTTGCCGAATTTGGCTTTCTCAAGTCCAAATGGGTATTGAACAAAACGATTGATAAAAAGCTCAAGTTGGGTTTTACTATCCCTAGATTAAACCTTTTAATTGGTCTATTCAATCTCTCGATTGACCCAATTTCTTGCTAGTCAAGTTTTTCTAGACTAAGTCTCTCTTTATCAAGTAGAGACCAAGTCAAATAGGCATGAACTAATGTTTGCAATAATTAATTCTTCAAATCAAAGCAAGAACAAGGCTAAATAATAAACATTCAACCATAAACAAGCAATAAATCAAACACCCATTAAGTTTACACACTAGGGTTGGGTTACAACCCTAGTGAAAATCTAGCTACTCATACTTAAAATGAAAGAATTAGGAGAAGAAATGATAATTAATCTCATATTGTCAATTAAATTGATAAACTCTATGTTCAAAAAGCTCAAAATAGCAAAAACTACTAAAAAGAGTAAAAGGAACCGTCTACTGCAGCAGCTGATGTCAAAAAAATTAACCTAAAAAGTGAAACTCTTCTATTTATACAGGGCTGGAATTTTCGGAAAAAAATGCCCCTTTTCAGGTTCTGAGGCCGCACAATTCCATGTGCGGTCCGCACTTTTCTTCAGCTTGACAGGACTGGAAGCAGATGCACTGCACTCTTTTTGTGGTCCGCACAATTGTAAGTGTGGTCGAACCTTGTTCTTTTGCGGTCCGCACAAATGTGACTGCGGTCGCCTAGCTCTTCTTCGGCGGCCGCACAATAATTGTGCGGTCCGCACTTTTGGTGGACTTGAGATGCAGGTTCTCTAAACTTTTGCTCTGACCCAATTTTTGCAGCCGTACACTTTATGTGCGAACCGCACTTTGCAACATTCTCTGATGGAAGATTCTTCACAACCTGCGGCCGCAGATGATATTCTGCGGTCCGCAGTTCTGAGCTTTTGTGCCTATTTTTGTCCTTGAGTTCAGATTACTCCTTCTTGAATTGGATTTCATCTCGAGATCTCATCTTGCAATATTCCTGCAATTAAGTACATTTCATCAGTTTTCGGGAACACAATTAAGCGCTTTTGGACTAAAACGAAAGCTAAAGGGCGCTAATAAGTAGTCAAAATCCCCACAAATCAACTCCCCCAAACGTAAGCTTTTACTTGTACTCAAGCAAATAAAGTAGTTCCCACCTCCACAATCTAGGAGCCATTGCAGCTAATCAAAAGTGAATCAATCACACATCAATTGGGACCAACAATTATCCACACCGCTTATGAATTATCAACAAGGCAACAAGTTAAACCTTTAAGCAGAAATAGTTCTAGCGTGACACTTGAGCATCAAGAGTTGACTTTATTCATCAAGGAAACTCGCTCTTTCATGTAGGTTATTATGGATCCCAAACTCCTCCCCCCTCTACTCTCCGTTTGCCTATCTCACTTAAGAATATAGCACTCAATACAAAGATTTGTGAAAGGTTTGTTCATCTCTCTCAAAAGAATGTCGCAAGTACGGCTTTAAGTACCATAGGCTTGTCCCTCATATAAATCACCACTAATGTAAGCTCAATCGGCTTGAAATCACGTGGGGCTTTTTCGGAATGCAATAAAGGCTTTTGGACTAAGGTAGGAAATGCTATGATAGAACGGGTTCATCTTTCCTTAAGCACTCCATTTTCTTTTCTAGGCTCATGCTTTGCCAACTCTTTGAGGCATTTTCTTTTCCTTAGGGGAACTAGAGAAACTTAACATCACTCTTTCTTGGTCATGATATTCATTTTGTCCTTATTGTATTTCTCCATGCTTTGCATCATTACTTTTCTTTGAATCCCTTCAACTCTTCAATTTATTCACTTTCCTTTTGCATTTTTTTTTGTTCTTTCTTTTTCTTGTCTTTTCTTCTCTTCATTGATTTTCTATTTTGTGCCTTGATACCCTTTTTAAACTCCTCGTCTCTCCCCCAAACTTATATTTTTAGCCAATTGTTTCACAAGAGTGTTAAGGAAAGCTCGGGTGCCAAGAGAGGGTCATGAAAAAATAAAAAAAGGCTTGTTACATGGTTCGAATGGGTTGACTAGGGATAATAACATTGGTGGGCAACAAAAAATTTCAAGCGGGTCAAGAAGAGACTACAATCACTTCTCAAGCCATGCAAAACTTAAAATTTGGCCTAGAAACACATTCGGGGAAAGTTCTAGACCATTCGCCCTGGTACTTGGACTTGCAACAACAATATCTCATCTCTCACGCAGTTGGATTGTTAAAGAGGATAGAATTGAGGGCCCACAATGACCATATTCAATATTGAAAATTACTATGGTTCGACTAAACCACTCGATGATTGCCTAAATCGATACAAGAGTCAAAAGGTCACTAACTAGAGCTATTTATTTCCAAAAACCTTATTTTTAACCATAAGCATGTAGTTAAGTGTGTTGGTACCTTATTTATTTCCAAAAACCTTATTTTTAACCATAAGCATGTAGTTAAGTGTGTTGGTACCAAGTGAAGTATGTTTGACTCTTCGAGAATGACTCAATTAGGTCTTTTTATTTATTATTACTACTATTATTACCTAAACACCAAAAACAGACTCAATCCCTTAAAAAGGTTATCATGCCATCCATCGTTGGGAAGAGCTTCACACAAAAACTACCTTTGGAAAGAACCGTGGCATTAAGAAAATCAAAGGCTTATTATTCACTAAGACATAAAAAGAAGCTATTTAATCAAAAGGAAGCTACTAATTCAAAAAGAAGACAAACATAAAGAAAAAGAAGCTTTAAAACAAAAGAGCTATTGAAAGCTAAACGAATATACATAATGAGAAATAAGAGGGAATATATACATAATAAGAAAGAGGAAGAAAATAGTAATAAGTTAATTATAGGCCAAATTTCTCATAGTTATCAAAATACAGCATCATTAGAATGTGTTAAAGAAACTCCACCCTCCCCCCCTCCCCTCCCCCTAAATAAAAATAAGCATTGTCCATAATGCTTAACAACATAAGAGTAAGAGAAGGGTGAGAGTGAATAAAACTCCCTATGGCTCTATGGCCTTCTCTGTGTCCCCAGCAGTGGCACCGACCTCAGCGTCATCCAATTGAATCTCATCATCCTCAAGTCCGAGAGTGGCTGAGTTGGTGAACATCTGACGGACTGTCTCAACAGTGTCAGCAGTAGTGTCTGGCTCCTCAGACTGGCCAGCTGGTGTTGTAGATATTGTAGGAGCTGCGTCTCGGTGGTGCGGGTCTATCAACATGTCAAATAGAATGTCTCTGGCTGCTGCAAGCTTTGTAACCTGGCACCAAAGCTCATCCACTGACTTTTTAGATGCATGCCGCTTTCTCATTTTATTTACCTCTTTGCCCAACTCTTCGATCACTGCCCTATGTTGCAGTAAAGTGGCCATGATTGTGTTTTGATTTTCCAGGAGCTTCTTCAAAGTTTCATCAACTGTGGGGGGGAATCTGGAGTACCAGAGAGGATGACTGTACTGCAACATGACTGGATATGTCATCCAGCTTTGCAGTAGATATCTACATCTAGTTCTTGAGGCTCCCTAGTGTCTGGAGACTCGCAGCATAGAGAATGGAGTAGATGGCATAGGTACCGGTTTCAAAGCCGAGGTGGGAGGTACTGAGGCTGAAGGTGGAGGCATGGCAGTTGCACTGGTAGAAGGCTCCGCTGAAGTGGATGGCATATTAGCTATCTTTGTACCTACCACCGATGGCTCATCAGACTGGTCTACGGTGGTAGTCGGCTGACCTTTTTTATTTAGGTTGTGTGCATCCACCATAGAATACCAAAAGATGGGCTTCTTCGCACGAACCTTCGTGTCATAATATTTGGGATCTACCCGTGCATCCGTAAGGTACTCAGTGATGGTGTTGGGATACGGGTAGGAAGTATCAGCCTACTTGGCGACCACTAACATATTAGCTAACATCACGACACTCACATTGATCGGGTACTCGGCCATAATATAGGCGACTAGAACTGCTTGTGGAATAGGTAAGTTTGTCTCATTCTGGCACGGGCCTAGTCTACTGCACACGAAGGTCTTCCATCCCTTCGCCTCAAAATTTAGGGTGTTCTGCTGAATAGGAACCCCTGCAGTGATCCATGGTGGTTGTGGCCTCGGGGCTGCAAGAAGCTTAGCTAGCCATGGGCGAGCTGCATCACCCATCTCCAGCTTCTTCAAATACTATACCGGCTCAACGTCCTCAAACCCCAAGTAGGAGTTCAGTGTGTGCTGGTCAAACCGCACCTTCAGATTTCTCACTTTTGTAACTTTGGTCCCTTTCTTTATGTGTGCCACATTGGCATAGAACTCCCGGACTAAATACTCATTAGCGTCTACAACTGACTGGGAGAATCACATCCACCCCTTCCTCTCTCGGAACTGTCTCAACACTTCTAGATTGTACCTGTCAAGATCTTTAAGCTGGAACTGTCACTTAAGAGTGAGCAATCTTACCAGCCACCACCCACAGAAGTTGGTGAAGGCAGCTAGACTCACAAACGGTCATCCCAGACCTCTTTTTTCTTCGAACTCTCAAGACCGGCAACTATAGTATCACCCCCTCGGCCATCTTCCGGAATATCGTCAACAATAGCTATTAGTGCCTCAGGGACAGGTGTAGAAGAGGGCTCTGAATCCTGACTTGCACTCTCCGAACCCTCGGAAGTCTTAAATGAGGATGAAGGCTCGTCCCGGAGTTAATACCTTCCCTGTGGCTGTTGTGGCTGTGATTGGACTTCAGGATGCTCTTGCACTGAGTCGCCCTCCGATGCTTCCCAAGATGGGGCATATGAACTAGATTCATAGGGCTCAGGCTATCTTCCTCGGCCTACTGTAGCTTTCTTGGTGATTATCTTCTGGAGGGCGAGGGGTAAAGTGCTTTTGTCTCGGCCTCTAGAAGGTTCACCCCTCCCCTTTGAAGTGTCACCGTGGCCACGAGATCTAACCATTTTCTGTAACAAGCAACAACATAAGTCAGTTGTAATTCAACTGCACACAGACAGTATATCACAGTGTAGAACATGAGTGCAGGGTGGGGAAGTGCAGTCCGCACAATTACAAGTGTGGCCGCAGACTGGGATGTGCGGACCACACAACTTGAACTTGCAGTAGCAAAAATGGAACTGCAGTCCGCATATTTTTGTGTGTGACCGCAGAATAGAAGTGCGGTCCGAACATTTCTCTTTTGCGGACACACATTAGAATTTCAAAAGGTACCAACTCTCTGATAATAGAGATTGGTATGATCTGCGGCCGCGGTGGAATTTCTGCGGTTCGCACAATTTTAAGTGCGGATGCAGAATCATGCTTGATCAAAGAGCCATATTTTCTACTTCTGCGGACCGCACAATTTCTTGTGCAGCCGCAGGTTTCAAACCAAAATCGATCAGACTCTTAGGGTTTACAAAAATTTTCAACAATTGACATGATATTAACAATTAAGCATGCAAATCAATTTACCCAGTCCCCATAAAGCAATTAGTAGTTTACCCAACACAGATTAAACCCCACATGTTAGTAAAATTGAAATATATTGACAAATGGCCTAAAACTATCTAACAAATTATAAATTTAACTAAAAGTTGAAAAATTCTATGAGAAATTAAACATACCAGATATGAAGGAGTGCAACTACATGATCACAAATGTGTATGGAGTGTGGCAAATGATTGAACAGATGATTTCCAAGTTTTAGAATTTAGAGTGCTCAGATAGGGGGGAAACTTAGTATAGTAGCCTTAGGCTACTATTTATACTTGCAGGCAGACTTGGGAAACAAAGGAGGAGTGCAACCGTAGAATTCCTTCTGCGGTCCGCACTCTGTTACCTGGTGTCACGACCCAAACCGATAGACTGTGACGAGTGTCCGAGTTCAACCTACCGAATACTCCTAAGTGTATGTCTAAGATATAAACATGAAATAAGTGTAGGTCATGCATAACATATGTCCCTAAACTGCTGAATCATGTGAATAATATACGTGAAGAGACATACTCAAAAGACATATATACATATACATGCGAAATACAGTAGGGCGGCCGACAAGGCCACATATTATCCAACTATAGATGACTGTCCACAGACCTCTAATAGAGTGTAAAACTGTACAAAGGACGGTACTGGGCCCCGTCATACCCTTATATGTATACACAAGTATCGTACCAAAACCCAATAGCAGCTCTGGATCAAATGGAGTACACCAACTCTAGCTGAGCTAGGATCCTAAGGAGAGGGACCGTCAGCCTGTCTACCTGCACCTTCAGGCATGAAACGCAGTCCCCCAGGCAATAGGGGCATCAGTACGAATAATGTACCGAGTATGTAAGGCATAAAAATCAATATATAAAAGGCATGAAAGAAACATGGAGTAAAGAACTCAACCTGTAAGTCTGAATAGCTTTGTGAATCATGAAAATATTTATAATGTCATGCGTATGCATATAAATGTCATATCATGCATAGTTATATGTGTACATAACATCATCAAGCCTCTTAGGGCATCTCATCATATCATCTCAGTCTATGTGGGCGAAATCATAAACGTATACCAGCTGATCAGGTGGTGGTGCGTATATAACGCCATAATATTTTTCCATATCCTATATACTTATAATATACGCATATATAACGCCATCTGATCATGGGTCAATGTACATGTATAAATGAATGCAATGCATAATGAAGTAAGTCAGTAAGATTTCTCGCAATGTCATATGATCAATATGCCTTTGGAGAAACTTTAGCAACTTACGTATTTTTCTGATACCCATGAATAGAAGATATAATAATAGGACACATGGGGAATCAAGAACATAGGCACCCCTAGTACTTCTATGAATAAAGTCATTTATGAAAGTTTCGCGTTTGCACGTTTCGCTTATATTATATGGATCATGAAAAATGGAAAGAATGCATAGCCTTAACATACATTAACTCCATTGAGTCCTTAATACCTTCCAAGCAATTCTTCAAACAACTCAACTCAATCTACCATAACATAAGGAGATTCAAAATCAGTGTTGAGTAAAAGCTAAGTCCGCAACTTAAACTAGTAGCTCGTTTATGTAAATTTGGACAGCATCTCCCCTGTAACAAGAGCCTCTTACAATACCATATACCAACAAAAATGACCATAAAAATCTAGCAATACATAATTATCAATAACAAGACACCATATAACAACAACAAGTCACAACTACTTCATGACGAGCTACAAGCCCAATTAGAATCTGTATACCCCATATCACCCCTTATAGACTTCTTACTTTAACTTACTAGTATCATTAACATGATAATGAAGTCATTCATCAATGATTCCAGCCTTATACCATATATTTATAACAAAGAAAATAATCCACAACTCCAATTATCCTCAATTAACAACTTTATTCACTAGTTCATGTCTAGTCCATCCATTTAACTTAATCAATGTCAAGATAACCTTAAGCATATACAAGAACACAATATACATACCTCCTACAGTAGCTTCAAGTCAAAATCCAAGTTATATTTAGCTTACAAATACAACACCATAGAAGTGACTTAAGCTAATCTTCACTTCCAACCTCAAGTTTCGTATGCTTCTTTCACCAATTCACTTGATAAACATATAGACATGAATAACAACAGAAACCATATCATAACCAAGTTATTTTTCCCATTTTCCAGCCATTTATAGTTCATGGAGACAACCTTTCCAAAATAGTCCATTAATGTCCATAACATCTCAAACTATTTTAAGTCTCCTCTTGTAGTATTTTGCTCAAATAATGTAACCAACACACAAAAAACTTCAAGTACATGTAGTAGGATTTTATACTCACCTTAAACAGTAGAAACAATATGAAATTTCAGTCAAGCACAGCCCACATCTATCCTTAATAACACCACAACACTATAGGTGTTGTATTCTCTTCTTGAATCAATTTTTGGTGTTCAAGTTGGTGTGTAAACACTTGTAGTTTGCCTTTAAAATATAATATATATGAAGGAGGGACTGATTATTACCTTAATCAATAAGAACAACACGAAATTTGAGGTTACTTACCTTTGAAGAACCCTCCAAAACAGCCACAAGGCGAAAAACTAGGATCTAGCAAGCACCACGGGATTTCTAGCGTTGGATTCATGTTTTCATCTTAGGTTCTCACTCTAGAATCATGGAGGAACCATTGGAGAGCATTTAGGAGGATTTAGAAACTGTTTTGGACAAGAAAAATGAGTTAAAACGACGAAGAATTGACTTTAATATAAGCTGGAATTTTTTCCCGACTTTATGGGTCCCATGGGTGTTGCTTATGCAGTCTTGCAAAAATACAAATATCTCTCTACTCTGATATCATAACGATAAACGATTAAATGATTTAGAAACTAGACTCAAAGACCTTCAATTTGGTATATAATATGTCCCAAAAATACATCATAAATCTTATAAAATGTATTGCTCAAAAAGCTTCATTACAAGGCAAATCCTTAGTCGGTTTTTCCGCAACTTAAATCCGATTTTTTTCAAACTTTATATTTCATATCCAATCATCATATATAGTCATATCATGACTTTAAACTCATTTAAATTATGATTAATAAGTCTCATATTCATCTTAATTTACTTAAGACTTCGGTAAACCTTTCTTATCCTTGTAGAAAGATTTCGTCCTTTTTGAGCTTACATTTGATAATCCTATAATGACAGTGACGTCTGATGTACGGGGTGTAACAACATTAAATCACTTCATATACTTTCAAAGAGGATCTCGTTTCCGAGCTTATATCAATTTACTTACGACGTACTTTCACATATAAAAATATGGGGTGTAACACCTAGAGACTCAATAGCCTTTGTTGATCTGCGGTCCGCACAATTTGTGGTGCAACCGCAAATTTTTACTACGGACCGCATAATTCGATGTGCGGTCTGCACAAGAATTGTGCGTCTGTAGTTGCCTTCTGTTGTAGCATTCAGAATTGTGCGGTCCGTACTTTTTCCACACTTAGCCAATTTTCTGAGCACAGTTCCAGTAAAGCACACTCATTCCTGCAACACACTTCAAATCCAGTTAGCACAAAATAACACCTATCTACGAAAGAAGAAAAGAAAAAGAAAAAGAAAACATGGGTTTTTTCCCAAGAAGCGCCTGATTTAAAGTCACGGCACGACACAGATTACCATCACTTCAAATAAATAACTGCCACCACGTGGCCCTCATCATCTTGTCCCAAATAATGCTTCACCCGGTGACAATTGACTCAGAATACCTCATCATTTTTGTTCTTCAAGTCCTATGCACCAAAAGGTGTCACACCCACAATTTCAAAGGGACCACTCCATTTGGATTTCAGCTTTCCGGAAAACATATTCAATGGCGAGTTGAACAACAAAACAAGATCACCCACCTTGAACTCTTTGTTTTGGATGTATTTGTCATGAAAGTGCTTCATTCTCTCTTTGTACAAGGACGAACTTGCATATGCATGGTACCAGAATTCATCCAATTCATTCAAATGTGCAACTTGCAAGTTAGCGGTTGCATCCCAATCAAGATTCAACTTCTTTAAAGCCCACATAGCATTGTGCTCAAGTTCCACCGGAAGATCACAAGCTTTGCCAAACACAACTGATATGGAGACATCCCAATAGGAGTTTTGAAAGCAGTCCGATAGGCCCATAGTGCATCATCAAGCTTTTTGACCAATCCGTCCGGTTAGCATTCACTGTTTATGACAAGATACTCTTTATCTCCCGGTTGGAGACTTCCACTTGACAGCTAGCTTAAGGATAATAGGGAGTCGTAACTTTATGAGTGACACCATACTTACTAAGCAAAGTGTCAAACACCTTGTTGCAAAAAAGCGACCCCTCATCGCTTATGGTAGCCCGGGGAGTACCAAATCTTGTGAAAATATTCTTCTTCAAGAACGCCACCATACTCCTCGCTTCATTGTTGGGTAGAGAAACTGCCTCAATCCTTTTAGACACATAATCAACCACGACCAAGATGTACGTGTTTTCTCAAGAACTCACAAAAGGACCCATGAAGTCAATACCCTACACGTCAAAGATATCGATCTCCAAAATGGTAGTGAGAGGCATTTCATTCCTCTTCGAGATTCCACCGGCCCGTTGGTATTCATCACATCTTTTCACCATATCACTTGAATATTTGTAGAGAGTGGACCAATAGAAACCATAACTTAGCATTTTAGCCGTTGTTCTTGCTCTGCCACGATGACCACCATAAGGTGAAGAATGGAAAGCCTCAAGAATAATAGTTTGCTCTTTATCCGGTACACATCTTCTAATTAACCCATCCGTGCAAATCCGGAAGAGGTAAGGCTCGTCCAAATAATAATCTTAACAATCCCGTTTGAATTTATTCCTTTGATTTGAAGAGAACTCATCCAGGATGATTCCACATACAAGGAAGTTTTCTAGATCGGTGAACCATGGCACCTCCTTCATTGAAATGGCCAAGAGTTTCTTATCGGGGAAGGATTCATTGATTTCAAGGCCATCATGTGGCCTCCCCTCCTCCTCCAAATGAGACAAGTGGTCCGCCACTTGATTTTCACTCTCTTTCCGATCTTAAATGTCAATATCAAACTCTTGCAACAATAGCACCCATCTCATCAACCTAACTTTTGAATATTTCTTGCTCATAAGATAACGAAGTATCGCATGGTCTGTATGAACAATAACCTTTGTACCCATCAAGTACGGGCGGAACCTCTCAATTACAAACACAATGGCAAGGAGCTCTTTCTCTGTAATGGTGTAATTGACTTGGGCATAATTCATGGTCTTACTAGCATAGTACACCGGATGAAAAATCTCATTGATGTTTCCCCAAAACTGCTCCAACCCATATATCACTAGCATCGCACATGAACTCAAAAGGAATACTCCAATTAGGAGTGGTGATAGTGGGAGTAGTAGTCAACTTGAACTTTAGCAATTCAAAGGCTCTCATGCAATCATCATTGAAGTGAAATTTTGCATCTTTCTCTAAAATCTTGCACAAGGGGTTCACCACTTTGCAAAAATCCTTTATGAAGCTCCGGTAGAACCCCGCGTGACCCAAGAAACTTTGCACGCCTTTCACTGATGTTGGAGGTGGAAGTTTAGAAATCACCTCTATCTTCGCTTTGTCGACCTCAATGCCCTTCTTTGAAATTTTTTGGCCAAGGACAATGCCCTCCTCGACCATGAAATGGCATTTCTCCCAATTCAACACCAAGTTCGTTTCTTCACACTTTGCCAATACTTTATCCAAATTTGCCAAGCAATCATCAAAGGAATCCCCGACTACCGAAAAGTCATCCATGAAGACTTCAAGGTAGTCCTCGACCATATCGGTAAAGATCACCATCATACACTGTTGAAAAGTTTTCGGTGCATTGCATAAGCCAAATGGCATCCGCTTGAAAGCGAAAGTGTCATAGGGACAAGTGAAAGTTGTCTCCTCTTGATCTTCCAGGGCAATAAGGATTTGGTTGTAGCCCGAATAGAAAGCAATAGAAAGCACGATCGGCCAACCTATCAAGCATTTGGTCAAGAAAGAGGAGTGGTAAATGGTCTTTCCTTGTCACTTTCTTTAGCTTCCGATAGTCTATACACACTCTCCACCCGGTCACCTTTCTTGTTGGAATCAACTCGTTCTTATCATTGGTGACCACAGTTATGCCCCCCTTCTTAGGGACACATTGCACCTGAGAATTCCACGAACTGTCGGAAATGGGGTAGACCACCCCGGTATCTAACCACTTGATTATCTCCCTTTTTACAACGTCTTGCATGAATTCATTGAGTCTCCTTTGATGTTCTATTGAAGGTTTGGCATCTTCCTCCAAGTTAATCTTGTGCATGCAAAATGCGGGGCTTATTTCCCGAATATCTGCCAAAGTCCACCCAATAGCTTTATTCCTCTTGTGGAGCACTTCCAATGTAGAGTCAACCTGCACGTTAGTCAAATAAGAGGAAAGACTAAAGTAGAACAAGGGCCAAGGAATTCATACTTGAGATGTGGAGGCAATGGCTTCAACTCCAAGATAGGAGGCTCTTCAATTGAAGGCTTTATATGAGGAGTTTTCCTATTCTCAAGATCCAAGGAAATCTTCTGGGGTGCATAGTTGTATGACCTCATTCCTTGCAAAGAATTAAAATATTCCATGAAGCCATCCATCTCGTCATCATCAAAATTTAGCAAGACGGCCTCCAACATGTCACCCACATTAGTCGTGGCACTTGTATAATCAATAATCACATTGGTCACCAAGTCCACGAACGAACACACTTCATTGCTATTCGGTTGCCTCATAGATTTGCACACGTGAAACACTACATTTTCATCACCCACCCAAAAAGTGAGTTCTCCAGCTTCCACATCAATAAGAGCATTCCCTGTTGCAAGGAAAGGTCTACCAAGAATAATCGGGACCCCATAGTCCACTTCACAATCAAGAATAACCAAAATTCGCTGGGAGAATGAACTTGTTAACTCGAACCAATACATCATCAATCACCCCCAACGGTCTCTTCATTGTACGATCGGTCATTTGTAATCTCATAGATGTGGGTCTTGGTTGCCCAATTCCCAATGTATTGAAAACCGAATAGGGCATCAAATTGATACTCGCCCCAAGATCACAAAGAGATTTTGCAAACTCGGTACTTCCAATTGGTTCATGGTGGTAGTCAACTCGGCTATGGCTTGTCCATGATCATGCAACTCTTTGTGAAGGTGAATCACATTGGGGTCAACTTGTGGAACATTAGCTCAAGATTACCACGCCGAAGAAGTATCCGCCATCTCATCCAAGATATCACACACCTCCGCATAAGGCGTAGTCATGAAGTTCCCACCGGCAAGTTGATTCACTACACATTGGTTGGTTGTATTGATCCCCCGATAGAAAGTTTGTTGAATCATGTTCTCCATAATATCATTGTTGGGGCACTCTTTCACCATTGTTTTATATCTTTCCTATATCTCGTGTAGGGGTTCATTGGGCTCTTGCTTGAATGCTAGAATTTCATCCCGAAGAATAGCCATGTGCCCGGGAGAGAAGTACTTAGAGATAACTTTCTCCGCTAGTTCATCCCAAGTATGAATGGAATGATTTGGAAAATATTCCAACCAATCTAAAGCTTCCCCCCGTAGAGAGAAGGGAAAAAGCCTTAGCCTCAAAGCATCCTCGGAGATATTTGTTTGTTTGCTCCCTCGACACGTATCTACGAACCCCTTCAAATGTTTATATGCATTTTGACCCGGTGCACTGGTGAAGAACCCTCATTGCTCTAGCAAAGTGAGCATTATGTTGGTTATTTGAAAGTTTCCCACCCTAATACGGGGAAGGACTATAGCACTTGCATACCCTTCATTCGGCAATACCCGGTGTGGAGCCGCTCGTGGTGGAGGTAGGGATGGAGCGGGTACATTGTATTGAGGCGGTCGGGCTCGTCTATTGGCCTGAAATTCAAGAGGAACCTCATCTATTTGATCATCCTCAACATCCACATCCCCCACGGCTATGTTTCTGAGATCGTTGTTTGCCATGATTGCATCTACAATACTCACATGTTAGTAATAAGGAAGGAAAAGAAGATATGCCAAAAACATACCTAAATATATAGCTAACATTGTTTTTAGCTCCCCGACAACGGCACCAAAAATTAATCTCGTCCAAGTTCACACATCAATTCGAGGTTATGAAAATGGTCGATGCAATAATAGTACCCAACTAAAGTCGGGGTCAAATTCCTCAGGGAGCTATATGTATGGGAGTTAGTAGTATATATCTTAGCGTGTGAGTTTGTATATCTAAATTTGCACTTCACAAAAATTGGTTGTTTTAAAGTTTAATCTAAACTACAATTACAATTTAAGAAATAAAACTTGAAGATTGTTTTTGTTGTTTTTCAAATGTTGTAAAAGGACTAGGGCTATGACCTTCACCTAGGTGTTTGCCTAACGGGTTGTAAACTTTAAAGCATGTTTTATTGGTCGAGATGTATTATAGCTATCAACACTCAGTTACCCACTCAATACCTCTCGGTCAAAGAGTGATTTTGCCCAATTTGGCTTTCTCAAGTCCAAATGGGTATTGAACAAAACGATTGATAAAAAGCTCAAGTCGGGTTTTACTATCTCTAGGTTCAACCCTTTAATTGGGCTATTCAATCTCTTGATTGACCCGATTTCTTGCTAGCCAAGTTTTCCTAGACTAAGTCTCTCTTTCTCAAGTAGAGACCAAGTCAAATAGGCATAAACTAATCTTTGCAACCATTAATTCTTCAAATCAAAGTAAGAACAAGGCTAAATAATAAACACTCAACCATAAACAAGCAATAAATCAAATACCCATTAAGTTTACACACCAGGGTTGGCTCACAACCCTAGTAAAAATCTAGCTACTCATACTTAAAATGGAAGAATTAGGAGAAGAAATGATAATTAAACCCATATTGCTAATTAAATTGATAAACTCTTTGTTCAAAAGCTCAAAATAGCAAAAACTACTAAAAAGAGTAAGAGGAACTGTCTACTGTAGTAGCTGATGTCAAAAATATTAACCTAAAAAGGTTCTGCGGTCTGCACAAATGTAATTGCGGCCGCGTAGCTCCTCTTCGGCGGCCGCACAATAATTGTGCGGCCCGCACTTTTGGTGGACTTGAGATTCTGGTTCTCTGAACTTTTGCTTTGACCCAGCTTCTACGGCTGCACACTTCATGTGTGGACTACACTTTATAACATTCTCTGATAGAAGATTCTTCACAACCTGCAGCCGCAGCTGATATTCTGCGGTCCGCACTTCTGAGCTTTTGTGCATGTTTTTGTCCTTGAGTTCAAATTACTCCTTCTTGAGTTGGATTTCATCTCAAGAGCTCATCTTCCAATATTCCTACAATTAAGTACATTTCATCAGTTTTCGGGAACTCAATTAAGCGCTTTTGGACTAAAACGAAAGCTAAAGGGTGCTAATAAATAGTCAAAATCCTCACTTATCACCTTCAACTACCAAAAGTTTAGTTCACTTCAAACAAAGTATGTGATGCTTGTATTAGAGGAAAACATGTAAAGTCATCTTTTTAATCTATGAAGGTTGTCAGTACTTCTGAACCCCTGGAACTCCTTCACATAGACCTATATGGACCAATGAGGGTGAAGAGCAGGGGAAGTAAGAAGTATGTATTTGTCATTGTTGATGACTTCTCTAGGTACACATGGACCTTGTTTTTGACATCTAAGGATGAAACTTTTGATGTTTTCTGTGTGTTTGTCAAAATGATTCAACAAAAACGGGGAAGTGTTGTTTCAAGTATAAGAACAGACCATAGGACAGAGTTTGAAAACTCCAAATTCCTTGAGTTCTGTAGCACTCATGGCATTGATCACCACTTCTCTGCACCCAGAACTCCACAACAAAATGGTGTTGTGAAAAGAAAGAATAGATCTCTAGAATACATGGGCAAGCCCATGTTAATTTCCAGTGGACTTCCAAGAGCTTTTGGGATGAGGCAGTCAATACTGCCTGCTACTTATTAAATAGATGCATGTCAGACCCATTCTTGAGAAGATTCTCTATGAGTCACTTCGAGGAAAGAAGCTCACTCGCCTAAGAGCTTTTGGGTGCAAATATTTTATGCACAACAATAGCAAAGAATCTCTAGATAAGTTTGATGACAGAAGTGATAGGGAGTTTTCCTAGGCTACTCACCACATAGTAAAGCTTAAAAAGGATTTAATAAAAGACCTATGTGTGTAGAAGAAAATGTTCATGTTATTTTTAATGAACCTAACAACCTTATTGAGAAAGGTTTGCAAGATGAAAACTATGACATAGGGCTCACTGATGAAAGAACCTCTAGAGAACTTGAACAACAATCTGAAGGAGGATTAGGGAATCTTGAGGAAGTTGAGAGTGAATGGGAAGAGCAAGAAGAGGAGAGAACTACACTGATTGATACTCAGACAGATAAAGCTGTAATTACTGACACTGATCCTTTGGGTCACTCCCTGCCTGAACAATCTTTGGGTATGCAAGTTAGGCCATGGAAGCATCAAAGCTCACACCCTTGAGAACATTATCTATGATCCTAATACTGGAGTGCAAACTAGGTCATCTCTGAGAAACGTATATACACTCACAATATTCCTCTCATATGCTAAGCCTAAAAGCATAAAAGAAGCCCTAAAGAACCCAGATTGGATTATAGTCATGCAAGAACTAAACTAGTTTGAGAGAAGCAAGGTCTGGCACCTAGTGCAGAGACCCAAGAACAGAACTGTCATAGGTACCATATGGATGTTCAGAAATAAACTAGATGAACAAGGAAATATCACAATGAACAAGGCCAGACTGGTGGTTCAGGGGTACAATCAAGAGGAAGGCATTGACTAGTCCTTTACCCCTTGTCTCTAGTCTGTTTTCTTAACCCAGTGGTGCATTTTGTTTATTCTAGTTCTGAGTAGGTTGCAAGATGTTTCAGTTTATTTTGTTCTAATGTTTTAGTTCAAGGCCTTGTGCTTAATTTGGCACTACTTAATGAACTCTCTTTTGTTGTTTACATGCTTTTCACATAGTTTTATCATCAGCATAGTTTATTTGTCTTGATATTTCTTGTGCTTGTGTTATAGCCTCGATGGCCATGAATCTTGCATTAACTCTACTTGGATTGTCTAACAGCTTTTTGGTTGTTTTTTCGATGATTCCAAAAGGGGTAAGATAGAGTTTGGGGTGCTTGATGTAGGGGTGCTTGATGTACTTGCTCTGAATTGGGTCACATTGTGTTGGTGTAAGTGCTACTGCTATTGTTATGAGGTGATAGATTACCTGGTTTATGCGCACAAAGTTTGTCATCATCCAAAGGGGAGAATTTATTGAGTATTGGGATTTTTATGATTAACAAAGTGTGTTCAGAGAATGAGCGCTAAGAACGAGGTCCTCAAAGTAGCTGACGAAGTATACTAAGAATCAGGTCCTCAAGATCGTTGTTGAAGGTTCTTACGAGGCAGTAACTTTTTCACAAAGTTACTCTAGTCTGAGATTGTTGGAAGAAGGTTGTTAAGTGATAAGGGTCATTGTCCAAGAAGATATGCTTGCATAAGTGATAGACAAGAGTCACAAGATTTGTGGAGTCCTTGAAACTGTAGGAGTCCTATCAAATGAGAAGTTGACTATGCATAGGACTCCTAAAAGATCCCGGAGCCTAGTGAACTTAAATACTTTCTTGATGGACTAAGGACATTATCTTTTTGCACGTCAACTATGAACAACATTTTCAACACTCAAGTCGATTATTAGTCTTAGTGTTCTTCTTGAGTCAGTTAGTTAATGTGTATTAAAAAATCGAGTTGTAATCAATGTGTCATACATAATTTGCGAGTTGAAGTAATTATTTGAGTTTACAAGTTAGAGTAACTTGTAAGTCAAATAGTGAAAGAGGAGAACTGTGTGGGTATCGATTTACAGGTATTGTAATCGATACATTTGGCTCATTTATTTTAGTAAAGTTGAAGTTAAAATCCTACGTGGTAGGTCGTGGTTTTTGTACATTTGAGCCAGGTAATTTTACACGTAAAAATTGTTGTCTTTGTTTTACTGTTTATATCGTTAATTACTTCTAAGGAGTAAGGTAAAGAATCAAGTTCTTTAGTAATTTAGGAAGGCACTCAAACTAACAAGAAGCCCAAGAATGGGTTAAAAGGAGCTCACGCATGAAGAATAAGCATGACTTAAAACTGATATTGGTTGAAAGTAACACATGCGCTAAAAATAAGCATGAGTTTAAACTGGCATTGGAGCCCATGCGTTATAAATAGGCATGGTTTAAAACTAGCATTGGTTAAAAGGAGCCTAAATATGGGTTAAAAAATAGTTGTTATTTCTATAAAAGATGTAGCAACGGGGGTTTTGAATATTTGTGATTGCAATTTATCTCCACATGTAGCATCACGTTTAAACTTTTTGGATAAATTTTCATTATCGTCAAATTAGTTGCGGCTTGATTTGAACCCACCTAAATCTGTTTTCGATCTTGCTTTGAACCATTGGCTCTAATACCACTTGTTGAGATCGAAATAATATGGTGCATGCGAAAGCCAACAAAAACAACTTTGATGACATTGAATCAGGCATAAAACAAACATATTAAAAGAAACTATTGTTTAAAAAATAGGACATTATAATGGGGTTTGGTCAATTGACCTACATATAAAAACTAGTATAAAAATATAAAAATTATTGAGAGAAAAATCTCCCATAAACAAGACTCTTTAATGACTACATTGTGGAAGGTTGTTGTTGTTTGAGAAGGATCGGAAGCCTTAATTTATAGAAGTACAAAACTTCTCTTCTAAGAAAAGGATAAGACATATGAAGGAGGTTTAATCATTTTAGAAGTTTTTTTTTCTTCCTTCAAGAAAGAGAATCCTAATAGATTAGACATTCAGGGCAAAATCTTAACATCTCGACCGTTTGTGATTGATTAATGCGGAAAAGAATATAACTTTGAACGTCTTTTTTTAACCCTCTTATAAGCAATTGTTTTGAATGATAAAGAGAGAATGAATTTGACGAGTTTGGCAGAATAACAGTAGAAAGAAAAGAGTTGTTATAACACGTTGAAGATCTAAAATAAATAGATAAATTGTTCCATCTCTCATCACTTAAGAATTTTGACAAGGTGATCACACGGTATGATAGGTAAAATTAGGTGTCTGAGGTCTTTGGTTCAAGTCTCATCCCTCACGCATGCATTTACACCAATATTTTCACGTGCTTGACTCAAGAAAAAAGAATCTAACTCTCATATTAGGAGGCTCTTCATAAATTCAAGAACTTGAGAATGAAAAGGCAAATTACGAGACCAAAAATGAAACAACAATGAAGCTTAGACTTTTTTCTTTACTATCTCACCAATACCATAAATGGCGAATCATTAACAAATTTTAGAGGTGTAATTTTTAAAAATCTCTCAGAGATACTTTCTAACACACAGGCAGTCAGTAATTTAACGAAATTAAGTTTTCAGCTATCAAAAAAGCCTTGACTAAATTTCCTTTGCTAATCGTTTTCTATAATTGAGAATATAATGTTTTGAACTCAACTGTGTCAACGAAATGGAAGGGCCATAATCCCTTCACCTTCATAAAAGTTCCTTGGATTATTTTTAGTAAAATGCATACGTTTCATGATACTGAAGTCATCGAGAAAAATTAAAACTAGTGGATCCCACATGTTGACATCGTAAATTATAGAGAGAGGGAAAAAAGTGATAACATTCGTCCCTCTTTATTAATCCAAAAATGCAAGTAACCTAGTGTCGAAAAGAAAAACAAATCCATATTAAATCAGCACTCTTTTTAAAGTTGAAAGTTGGTATTAAAAAGTTTCTTTGCCGTATGGTTGCAATTTTATTGGAGAGGGACTGTTTTTTTTAATTTTTTCCTGCTACATTATCACGAGGATATGACAATATTTTCTTTGTTTACGTAATAGTGGTGTTTGGACCAACTTGAACATATCTAAATTAGTTAATATATAGGTATCACCAAAACTTAAGCAGATTCAAAGAAATTAACTAATGGTTTTTGTCTCTGCTGCAATTTGAACTCAGCTCTTCAAGGTTTTCATCCACTTCTTTTGCAACTAGGCCACACATATTTTTAATTACATCAGGGGTGGAAGAGAAAGAAAATACTATACTGATAAAATTTAAAAGCCACCACTTGAATTGAGGAAGGTAGCGAGCTTACCAAGTGAACTCTAGCCTTCAACTCTACTAGACCACATCCTGTTGTTGTGCTTTGAGGTTATGACAATGTTGCAATTAACTCAAGTAAGTATAACTAAAAAATAGATACTACTTCTGACATATTATTTGTCTTTTAAAATTGCATACAGCTTAATAAAGATAGACATATAACAGCGTACGTCTTAATTATAACAATTTTTGTCTTAATTATCCTTTACATATATATGTCATCTTAAGCACCCCATTTAATTGACAATCCACTAATTGGAAAAGAAAGACTCAATATACAAAGAAAACTTTATAATGAATGACTGCTAAAAGAAATTTAAAACGCCAAATATTTTGGAATAAATTTAGTCAAAACAATTACTTGCCCACATATGGTGTTTACCAAACCAATCAATTTAATCTTAATATTTAAAAATTAAAGTGAGAATACATATCATTATTCATTAACTATTGTTAAGTGATAAATGCATATATGAAAGACATTTGTCTTAGATTCAATAATTTTGTTGCGTATATGAAAGACATTTATCTTGAATTCAATGATTTTGTAAACATCGGGTGTATGTAAATTCTTATACTTTTCCGCATTAATCGATCACAAGAGACTCTTTCCTTTTGTAGTATATATAAGTTTCAAAAATTAGAATGCCAGGAGCTATAGATCTATTTGTTTTCTAGGTATCGTTTTATATATATATATATATATATATATATATATATATATATATATATATATATATATATATATATATATATATATATATATATATATGCATACACACTCCTTTTGTTTTTTCAATTTTAGATTAACCTTATATTTTTAACATAATTTGAAAAGTTTTTAGGAAATTTTGTGTGCATTTTCTAGTGCCAAGCTATAAATAGAAGGAATTTTCTTTTCAATTGAGAAAACCACTCTGATAGAACTATGGTGAAATATTATTATTATTATATATAAATAATAAATTAAAACATAATATCAACGTAGTAGATATTATGGTGATATAATATCATAATAGCATGCCTTCTTCTCATAAGGAACTAAAGTAAAGTAAACGATAATGTCAACTAGTAGATGACAAAGAACATAAATTGACCAAGTGCATAGTTATTATGATATTCTAGCAAAACCTTAAACTTATTAGGAAATCCAGGTATTAACTGATTGGCATGCTCTCTCTATTTTTGTTTTTCAAGATTGGCATTCCCAACTTAATTTTCATGAGTTTTGAGAAGCATGACTCCTCGTGAAATAACTGTTCTAGTTCTATTAGTTACTATATGTCTTCTTGTACCATCAATCTTCTGCTTAATCTGTTTAGCATGTCGAATGCATCTCGAAGCTATTCGCCGGCGCCGTCTTCGGGTTTTCGCGGCAACATCTCCATCGCCTCAGGTTTCCTCTGTGACAATTTCTCTACATACTTCAGGCCTCGATGACTGCACCATTCAGTCGTACCCAAAGGTAAGCAGAATTAGGGCATGCACTACTAAATAAACAGGAATTAGTCGATAGCTAAATAGAAAAATTCGTATTAGCGATGAATTATCAAAGAAATTCGGTTAGATACGAGCAATTTAACGACAGGTTAGCGATAAAGTTCATAACTAATTCCATTTTATTTTTATTTTTTGTAGTGGCAGATTCTGTAAGTTCAATTGAACGGATTATTTTTAGTTCGAACTATATATACATAAGCAAGAAAGTTTTAAAATGTACACGTATAATAAGATCATATGACTTTTGATTTTGAATTTGCCCTTTGTAGGTAATCCTTGGTGAAAGTAGACGTCTTCCGGGGCTTAACGCACCAACTTGCCCAATATGTCTAGTTGAGTACAGTGCTGGAGAGTCAGTGAGGCTTATACCTTTGTGTCAACATAGCTTCCATGCCGACTGTGTTGATGAGTGGTTAAAGATGAAGGGCACCTGCCCCGTTTGCCGAAATTCTCCACCTATCTTAGAAAACCACAAGCTTGACCAAATTAGCGCCGAGGGTGCAATGGAGTGATTGGAATTTCTAACATTTTACCATAGAGATCTCGAGTTCAAGCCTAGGAATGGAAAAGGTAGGAAGCATTCTCCTTAGAGAGATTAACCAGGCGCGACTCCAAATTAATCATGTCAGTTAGTACCAAATATTTCATGGTTAAACCGAATTAAAAGAAGTCCAGTAGTTTTATAAGAAGCTGACAAAACATTTTGGTTATTGTAATAATTAGTCGTATTCACATCATTGTAAGCCCTGAGTTAAGCTGTTGATTGCAAAGTATTGCAAAGTGCTACCTCGTAGAGATGTTTGACTTTAATTTATTTTGGAATTAAGATTAATGAACATTGTTCACTTAATCATGGACAGGACTTCCGTTAACTCATGATTTACAGTTCTTTAATTTCCCCACCTTCTTTCCTCGCCCTTAAGTAGTTTTAATTTTTACCAAGAATTTTATCCTATTGAAATTCACTCGTGTTCCACGATTTTGTTTTTGGCTTTGTTTTTTATTTTTTTGGTTTTGTTGTGTCTCCCCTTTTTCTAGTACTAAGGACCAATATATCTTCTCAAAAGTAAGAGAGTTTGCTTAGTGGCGAAACCGGAAATTTCTCACTAAGGATGTTCAAATAAATTTAATGGGTACATCAGTAAAAAATATTTTTTTGATTAATGGGTGCATGGGAAATAAAAATTATTCTCGCTAACTGAAATTTATTTGCAAATATCCTATCATGTCTACGGTAAAACTAACCTATTTTACGATAAAATAAAGGTACAAAACAAAAAAAGGAAAGTTTCATAACTAAGCAATGATAAAAAAAAAAAATACGTATATCGGAAATTTCTTTACGATTGTGCAAACCTCATAGGGTCTAATAGAACTATGGTGAAATATAATCGACTTGGCCCAAAATGTTGACGTATGATGATGATTATATATAGTATGGCTTCACAACAACAAACTCAGTAGTTTCCCATGAGTGGGGTCTGGGGAGGGTAAGATGTAGGCAGTCTTACCCCTACCCCTGGAAGAGCAGAGAAGATGTTTCCGATAAGACCCTCGGCTAGAGAACAAGTAGGAATAAAAGCAAGATGAAATAAGATCGAATCTAAGAATGCGGTCAAACTTTAGGTAGTAATAGCCATTTATGAATAAAAGATAACATATTAACACTAATGCTAGCGAACTGAGTAAGAGAAACGCTCGACTACCTACTAATCTTCTACCCTAATCCTTGATCTCCACACCCTCCTGTCTAGGGCCATGTCCTCAATCAGCTCCAGTTGCGCCATGTCCCGCCTAATAACCTCTCCCCAAGACTTCTTAGGCCTACCTCTACTCCTCTTGCTGCCCACCAAGGCTAACCGCTCACACCTTTTAACTGGGACTTCTATACTTCTCCTCTTAATGTGCCCGAACCATCTCAATCTCGCCTCCCGCATCTTATCCTCCACAAGAAATAAATTAAAACATAATATCAACTTAGTAAATATGATGATGATAATATATAGCATGCCTCCTTCACACAGGGAAATGATATTTTCAACCAGTAGATGACAAGAACACAAATTGACCAAGTGCATATATAGTTATATGATAATATTCTAGCAAAACCTTAGACTTAATAGGAAATCCAGATAATAATTGACTGGAATGCTCTCTCTATTAACAATTTAACATTGTGGTTCCATAAGCATGTCTCCTCATCAAAATATTGTTCTAGTCCTATTAGTTACAATGTGCCTGTTTGTGCCATCCATCTTCTGTTTAATCTGTATAGCATGTCGCTTGCATCACGAAGCTATTCGCCAGCGCGTTGCCGGGTTTTTGGCCGGGGCACCATCGCCGTCGCCTCAGGTTTCCTCCGTGATAATTTCTCTACCTACTTCTGGCCTTGATGACTGCACGATTCAGTCATACCCAAAGGTAAGCAGAAGGCAGATTCAGGACGAATTCTATGAGTTCAACTGATTACTTTTAGTTCGAACTATATATACATAAGCAAAAAATATTAAAGTATATACATATAATAAAATCACACTCACTCATTGTGAACTTACTGTCTTTCGATTTTAAATTTGCCATTGTAGGTAGTCCTTGGTGAAAGCCGACGGCTTCCGGGGCATAACGCACTAACTTGCCCAATATGTCTAGTTGAGTACAGTGCTGGAGAGTCAGTGAGGCTTATACCTTTGTGTCAACATAGCTTCCATGCCGATTGTGTTGATGAGTGGTTGAAGATGAAGGCCACCTGCCCTGTTTGCCGAAATTCTCCACCTCTTTTGGAAAACATAAACTTGACCATTTGTAGATAGTACAATAACTATTATCTCCGAGGGGTGATTGAAATTTCAATATTTAACCATAGGGAGCTTATCCAGGCACGATTCCAGATTAGTCGTATCAGTTGGTTTCAAATATTTGATGGTTAAACCGAATGTAATTGTTGTTGCCCTTTTAAACTTCATGTGCGGAATGAATGTTCTCATTGATTTAACTAATCATGTTTTTTATAGGTTGGTTTCGAGGGGGTTCTTTTCAGATGGGAAGGAAACTTGAAACATTTTTTATAACTTCCAATAAAGCCAAGAAGTTCGTTGCTCTCAATGAGATCAAAAGAGGAAATACTTTAGCAACAATTAAACGCATACAAGAGATTTTTCATAACATTTTTCATAACATCTGTCTCACGCAAAGGTTAATACTGAAAAATGTCATACAAGCAAAGCAAAGATTTTGGTTGAGTGGTAAATACTCATTCATCATTCACTAGAGATCTCGAGTATGAAGTCGCCTTTAATAGGGAGCGTCCTACCCCTAACGTGGGACCTTCCGACGCCATTAGATAAAAAGAAAAAAAAAATGAGAGAAGAGAATCGAACCAACTAGAGGATTCTGCGACGATTCTTCAAGTGACTTATTAACAAATGCTGCCGTTAGCTTAGTAGATGGTACCGTTAACTTTTGCGATACTGTTACAGCTTAGACCAAAGCTATCCACTTTTTCAAACTTAAAAGGATGTTTTATATTCAGCAGTATTTACAAAGAATCAAAATATTCCAATACACATACTTTAAGGGAATGTCCTGGTTTTTCGCTCTATTGCTCTCAGTGACATCAAAATGGGAAATATCTAAAGGCTACAGCTTTAGCAACTATTAAACGTATACAAGACTTTTTCATAACATCTGTTTCACACAATGCTTAATACTAGACAATATCATACAACAAATTATACCTTGAGGAAGATACACTATCAATTACCGAGTGACATCCACATCAGGTCGCGCTCATAACTGCATGAGGTCTCCGATGTGAAAGGACAAAACAATGTAAGCAACAGAAGTCGGACAAAATGGATCTGTAACTTCAGGAACTCAAATTGTTTAACTCTTTAGAGATTGAGATGCTTGAATTGTAGAGTATGTTCAATAATTGACAAGTTGTGTCTCCCATCATTTGCATCCCTTATAATCTGTCATGAGATAGAACAGCAGAAAAATATTCTTTTCTGATTAAGGTATATCAAGTATCAAAAGAAACTTCCTGGTGGAGCAGCTATTAGTAGTACTTACTCCAAGTACTTATCACAAAAGATAAAAAGAGACATCATGCTTGAAATGAATTCTAATCATATACCACTACACTGGCAAAAACCTGAATGTACTGAAGCTAGTAGAGAGTCATCTGTAAAACAAAATTCTTGTACATTTCTCTGGAAAATGATTTCCAAAGGCAACACTGGTATAACAAAGTTGAACACCTAAATTCTAAGAAGACTTGCCAACTTCAATGAGGTTACAATATATCAATCCTACAAGTGGAACAAAATCTACACAACTTTTCTCCTACCAATCACCTTTGGCATCGTTGAAGAGGGTTGCTGCGGCTAAATCATGATTTCACATCTTACATTCAATAACTGATTGCTAGGGACCGAGATGTGACCATTTACTAGCAAAATTTGTAGAGCTAGTGCACGAGATCCCCATTCCATAGTGAGGATAAGAACGACCAGCAACACGCCAGCCCTCGCCACTGTTTCTTGCATCACCACTTCTCAGTCTTCTTTCTGCTTAATATTCAAGGGATGAAAAATCAGCATCTTTCAAAAGACAATTCTTTCGAGAAAATGATCTTCCAGAACAATTAAATCCTCCTATTGAGATGTATGTATGATGCATTGACAAAGTTAAAAAATGTTTCACCCAAAAAAAAAAAAGGAAATAGGCAGTGGATACAAAGTACTCCTATCAGTCAGAGCATCATTTGTCAACACATTAATACGATGTACTCCTGCGGTATTTAGAGAAGGATATAAGCAACTATACAATCTCCAAGATATAATTGAACTTGCAATGATTACTAAACCCAACTCTGATGTCTTCTCCATTAATCTAACATCTAAACTACAACAATTTTTTTTTTATAATTAAACTCAACAACAACAACAACAACCACCCAGTAGAATCCCACTAGTGGGGTCTGGGGAGGGTAGAATGTACGCAGACCTTACCCCTACCCCGGAGGGATAGAGAGGCTGTTTCCGGGAGATCCTCGGCTTAGAGACAATAGATCCGCAACCACAACAGAAAAATAGTATCAGCATCGTAAAATACAGCAAATAAATGGAAAGGCCAAAACGTGAAAGACAACAAAAAAAAAAATTTAATAAATAAATAAATAAATTATGAAACACAACAAAAATCGCTAGTAGTCCTAGACAAAACACTATCAGACTAGCCGGTGCAGCGAGGAGAAACGCTCGACTATCCTCTAACTTACAACCCTAATGCTCGACCTCCACACCTTCCTATCAAAGGCCATGTCCTCGAAAATTTGAAGATGCGCCATGTCCTGCTTGATCACCTCACCCCAGTACTTCTTAGGCTGCCATCTACCTCTTCTCGTAACTGCCAGAACCAAACGCTCACACCTCCTGACCGGAACATCTGGGCTCCTCCTCCGCACGTGCCTGAACCACCTAAGCCTCGCTTCACGCATCTTGTCATCCACGGGAGCCACGCCCACCCTCTCCCGAATGACCTCATTCCTAATCTTATCCATCCGAGTGTGCCCGCACATCCATCTTAACATCCTCATTTCTGCTACTTTCATCTTCTGGATATGTGAAATCTTGATTGGCCAACACTCAGCCCCATACAACATGGTCGGTCTAACCACCACTCTGTAGAACTTACCTTTAAGTTTCGGTGGTACATTCTTGTCGCATAGGACTCCAGACGCTAACCTCCATTTCATCCACCCCACCTCGATACGGTGCGTGACATCCTCGTCGATCTCCCCATCTCCCTGGATAATAGACCCTAGGTACTTGAAACTCTCTCTCTTAGGGATGACTTGTGAGTCAAGCCTCACTTCCACATCCGCTTCCCCCGAAAAATTGCTAAACTTACACACCAAATATTCCGTCTTGGTCCTACTCAACTTGAAACCTTTAGACTCCAGGGTCTGCCTCAATTCCTTCAGTCTCACGTTAACGCCGCCTCGCGTCTCATCAATCAGAACTATATCATCAGCGAACAGCATACACCAAGGCACCTCCCCTTGAATATGGTGTGTCAGTACATCCTTCGGCAGGGCAAATAAGAATGGGCTGAGCGCAGATCCTTGGTGTAACCCCATAACCACTGGAAAAGGCTCTGAGTCACCTCCCACTGTCCTAACCCGAGTCTTAGCTCCATCATACATATCTTTTATCGCCCTAATATAAGCTACCGGAACACCTTTCACCTCCAGGCATATCCAAAGAACGTCCCTAGGGACCTTGTCATACGCCTTCTCTAGGTCAATAAACACCATGTGCAAATCCCTCTTCCTATCTTTGTACTGTTCCACCAACCTCCTAATAAGATGGATAGCTTCCGTAGTAGAACGACCCAGCATGAACCCGAATTGGTTCTCTGATATAAACACCGCCCTCCTTACCCTCTCTTCCACCACTATTTTGTGTTCACGCTGCAATTGTTAGTGTCTTATTGGCAAGAAGGCAGCATCCAATTTATATTTCATTCACCATAGGCATCTTTTGCCTCAAAAGACTTCTCTAAGAATTTATGAATGGCTTACAGTACATCATAATACATGACAAAGTCAATGATCCAAGTAAAACAAGCTAGAGAAACTGGGCTGTAAAGGCACATGAGGAAGCAGACTTGACAAACATATAATAAGCAAAAACCAGATAAACACAAAGTAAAATACTATGATTCGAATGAACTTCTCCAAATCATGAGTTTGAGGTATCCTTAGAACCAACTAAAAATATTACCTTTGATAATGCAGTGAAGATGGTCGATCAGGAGAAGACCATTGCCCAGAGACTGCATGAAATCTCTGTTCCTCAAGTGCTCCCCCCCTTAGTCGACTTCCATCGCCTGACTGGACTTGTTCATTTACACCTGAGAAACCTACTGGACTCACAGATCCGAACTCAAGCTGTTCTCCATGTGAATTATATGTAGAATTATGGTCAAACGGATAAAACATTACAGCAGGAGGGGTTGAAGACATTGCACTTGGGTTCATTGATGTTAAAGGATACATGCCATACACCGTATTGAGAGGGACACTCGGGCTTGAGTTTGCATGCAATGGACCATTTTGGGACGGATATGAAGAGGAGTCGTGTCTATGAGAGCTCCATGATCTGTCAGTTCGGCTCTCACTGGACGCTGGCCGATCCAATCTTGAGTTTAATTTCTCAGATTGGCTGCGGTTGTAGTTGCGCCCACCAGCTCGGGATTTCGAATTCGCATTCCAGTTACCCTCTCTGTCACCAAAGTTATCATTTCTGTCATGGTTATAATTCCCCCTTCTTGTACCAGAAGAGTGACGATCCCTGACCGAAGCCTTCTGAAGTAATAGTCAAATCGCAAAGATAAAATATCCACTAGAAATGACATTACCACACATCTTAGTGAAACAGATCTTATACATCAAAACAGAAGAGTAAGCACTGAACAGACATGAAATCTAGTTTCACCAACTAGAGAGACCGGGCCAAGGTGTAATGTGTCTGAGCCTCATGAACATTGAATAGGCAAAATGCTCATTGCACCCCTCGGCATAAATTGAAAAACATGGTAAGGCAAAGCGGAGTGAGGCTTCACTTAAAAAAATATATTCTTTTAAGACTCTGGACAAGCATAACTTTGTTTTTAAATTACGTAAACTCGGGACAAGCATAATATCCACATCCCACCAGTGATAGAAGCATCACTTTGTAGCAATGCTTAAATTATTGTTCAAAAAGAAACTAGTGAGACATTGAGATGATTTTATTGATCTAAAGTCGATCTTGAGGATCTGAAGAAGAAAAAAAATGCTAATATAGACAAGTGAAGATAAAGATGTGCAAGAATTCCGCATGCATTTTATATAATAATATAGCCCTGCACCCTTCTCCAACCACACATTCTAGGATCAAACATACAATGGAATAGAAGAAATATCAACCAATAAACAGGATTTTTGAGAAGATTTCTTACTGGATTTGGCAAATATGTTCCAGTCCCGCTACGATATCTCGGCATCTCATCTACATAATGTTGAAGCATATTGGGAGGTTTATTTGAATCACACTGTAGCGGTGAAATGGGTAATATACGAGGAGGATCATAGCTCATCAGCTGAGTAAAAAGGTTCATGTTTGCTGATATTGGTCTTCCGGGACCATCCCACGGGAAACGGCTCTGTAAGTATGCAGGCGGCACCATAACAGGAGAAGGATAAACAAGAGGCCCAGGCCTTGGATTTTGGCAAAACCGTCCATATTGTAAATTTTGCCAATGACTAGCAAAGTCACTGTGAAGTATATCGGACTTATGTTCATCAGGTGCTTCTATTGAAGTAGCCCCTCCAACAGCACGGGGAGTATTTAGATTTTCAGTTCCCTCAGAAGGATCACGATTATCAAAGCATTCTTCTCTTGCAAAGTGGCTGGTTGATACATCAGGAGTTCCAGACTCGGGTGGAATATTATATACTGGAAGCATTGTAAGAAAGGGAACTGGTGGTCCGGTGGGATAAAATGCAATAACCCCCCCAGAATTATCCGTCATTCTTTGCCGAGAACCAGGCCCTATGAGTATTGGTGCAATGGGTATTATTGGGTCAGATCCACTTGTCTGAGCACCTTCATATTCAGGCATATGAGGCCTAGCAATGTGCATGGAAATAATGCCTTGGCTACTCTCAGCCATTTCGGTACTAAAGTTTGACACAGAGTTCCAATCCTGATCATCCTCCACGGCCTGGTTAGATATATGGTCAGACATCATCTTACCTTTTCCGTAACCAGTAGGTGGCTCAGCAGCACCTGTTTTATTTCCCCGTCTTCCCCTTGTTGACTTTATACTTTTAGTAGAAGACCCATCCCAAGAACTCTCAGAAGAGGTTTTGCTGTGAGCAGTGGATGAGAACCTTGAACTTGCCAATCTTTCTTCAGCATAAACATCGCTCATTCTTATGTTATCCTGAAACTGAATATCATCAGAATGTTCTTCCTTGATTGGCCCACGTTTTTCCTTTGTATGCTTCTGCTGAGCTCTATTACTGGAGCCAGTCACCCAAGATGAAGGAACAAAATTAGAACCTGACTGGACTGCATGCGGTTTATCATCAGATTGAGGTGTCTCATAATTTCCGTTTTCCGGGTCAAATTCAACGTTAGAACCTGCATCTGGCTCATGCCAGAAATCTTTGATTGCCTCGCCTGAGTTCATATCTGTAGAACTAAAATTTTCATTATTCCGGCCAATTGAATCTTCAGAAGTTGGACTCAACCCAAGGCCTGGGAAGTAATGATTTAAGTGCGGCGGAATCATACCATGAGGAAATTGCACATTGGAAAATGCAGGAAAATTAGTGGGAACTAAGCCTGGAATATTTCGTTGATTATATCCCATAGAAGTCAGAACGGAAGGCGAGATAGGGAAAGGCAGTTGGGCTGCAGCCCAATTAAATGGCAAATGAACTTGGCCATTAAAACCATGGACTGAAGTAGATGCCATCAGATTCACAAGATCTTGCTCATCCTGATGCATCATCCCCTGTGTACTACAAAGCTCTTCGCTCGGAGCATCTAATCCCGCATCTCGATTAAAGCTATTAGATCTACTGTTGGAGTCAGCGACAGCTTCGAGACTTTGATGAGATGGAAAATGTCTGATCGATGAAGTGTCAGATCGACCATTCTGGCTTGCTAAAGTTTCAGATCCTTCATTCTTCCTCCAGTTACTGCTGTCCTGCGTCAATGGAGTAGGTTGCATTTTTGCAGTCTCCTGAGCTTTTCCGCGCCTTCCTTGAGTAGTAATTTCACCATACGTGTCAGTCAGCTCAGGACTAGACCGTGTTCGAGAAAATACAAACCTACCCTGTGTATCATTTTCTATTTGATCACATTTCAGATTTCTCTGAGTTTTCTTTTGATCAGATACCCTTGAGGTGCTCAAATTCCCATGGTTCTTTTGGGCGAAATTGTTCATTCTAGAGAAGCTTCCAGACGAATGATTACCATGTTGAGAGGAAACAATCCGTGATTGAGTTCCTTCCATCTCAACCTCACGACCAGAAGATTTGCCATTCACCTTTTTCCCACTGGAGTTGACCCTAAAATACGCGGAGTCAGGTAGGTCATCCGGTGTTGACAATCTCAGGCACAATAACTCAGTCCCAGGTGCATCAGGCCTTTGACCACTACCATGTCTGCCCAGTGTATTCATAAAGAACTGATTTACTTCATGAATTAGATCTTCTTTGGGGCAGTCCAGTAATCTTGCCAGTCTTTTGGCACCAAATCCAAATGCACTCCGTATCCTAAAGAAGTTACCTGCCAACATATATAAATCATATATCCACAGAAAGCAGCAAAACAAATAATGCTAAGAATCCATTCCGGTGTGAACAACCATAAAGTGCCTTCTAGAACTGAGCAAATAAAGTTTATAACGCTAAGCAATGATAAATAGTCTCATAAAAGTACGTGTGTCTCAAGATTTTCAACATTCAAAATTAGTCAATAGATGTTTGCCTATGACTGTCGACTAAGCAATAGAATGGTAACTTTTTGCTCTTCAAAGGCCCAACAGACCTCAACAGCAGAAATTTAAAATAAATACGCTGTACAATGCCCGACTTACAAACCTTTCACTTAAATACGCTAAATATCATATAGAAATAGTCTTTTCTTAAAGATGGTCAGATAGCAATAAGTTTTATGATCCAAGAAAAAATGAAATCAATGGAACTAGATATAAGTAAATCCTCATAAGCTAAGACCCCCATATGCCTAAATAAAAACAGAATTACAGAAACTACTTTGAACAAGGATTAACTGACGCCAAGGGAAGTCATTAAGAAACTTTCAAAGTTTGAGTACCTTTACTCACACTGCGGCCAAGGTTGTTGTTTACTCGTAAAGGATCAATCACATTAAAATGTTTAGAAACGAACGCTTGTCCTTGGTTTTCCTGGCCAACAGGGAAAACAGCATATACGGAGCTACAGGCATCAAGAAACAATTTGCTGAGGAGCAATTCTCCCTCATCTTTTCGAGGAGGTTCCGCTGCATGTTTCCAACTATACTTAAGCTAACAACTAAACTCACATCCAACGTATAGGAAAACAAAACTAAAATTGACTCTTCCACATGTTTGTTACCAGTGACATCAGGAAGAGAACTAATCGGCACAGGCCCCCACAAGCTAACACAAAAGTTGTCCCAATCAAAATTGCTGAAGAACTCCAAGAAGCGATATAGAACCTGCAAGTATAAATACAAAACCTTAAAGGATAGAGATGATGAATGCAACATTAAGAACACTTTAAACAAAAGATAAAAAAATAAAAGTTACAAGTTAGTAACCTCAAGTGGCCCCGCAAACGAATTGTTGAACACGTGAAATATGTAAAGAACTAAGGTCTCCAAGGCATAAGTTGAAATAAGACCATGATGAGCACCCAGTATTCGGCTCTCATAATAACACCAGGCCTTAATCAAAATAATGCTGCGCTTGAACAAATGATTCTGGTTTATCAGGTGATCGACCTACAAAAGATGAACATGTAAATTAAAGATTTTCCTTTCCCTTTCCTCAGGACTCAATACTCATCTTGTTTCTTCATTGGTGTAGTCTGTTATTTAAAAATAGTATTCCGCATGGTATGTTAAAGTTATGAGCATATCATCAAATACCAGGTTTTAGGATAAAAGTAGAAACTGCACACCTCATCAAGGAAGCAAAGGGTACACAAACCCCCTAGCTGATTGAAAGATATGTCAACCACAATGTTTTCAACTAAACATTTTATTAACTTCACCTGCAATAGAAAAGGGACGAGAACAGTGATAAGTGAGTGCAGAGCAAAATAACGTTACAACTGAAGAAAATCAAGTATAACAACCAAGAATACAAGCAACAGTTGCCTTCTCTAAGCCTTATAATAAGACAACAATATAAATAAATTATTGATTACTCATGTTAAATATTAGCTACTAATTCAAACGACATTTCTATAAACTATATTAAAAAAGTCTCTTCCCCAACACTATAATATCCTCACTAGCCAAGTTCAATCCCAGATACAAGTGTACAGAAGCTGTCAAGAAAGCTCAAGAGTATCCTGTTGTCAGCTCTAGACAGACAAACTGACAAGCAGAATAAGGGGAAAGAGAATACTCCGTAAACTAAGGCTTACATAAATAACAAAAATGGAAAAAATGAAATTCTTTTAGCATGAAGTTTGCTTCTATCTCCAAGTTCAGAAGAAAGTGAGAAAATACAGTTATCATGATAGACTTCATTTTCTTTATGATATTGCTTTGAGGCCCAAACAAAATGCAGATAATATTCAGGCAACAACAAAAGAAACTATTTTCACCCCATCTGTTGTTTTCACAATTGGACAAAAACCCTGAATGCAGCAGGGTTAAGCTCCAATTGCTGCAGAAAAGAAAATCTACAGACACCAGCATTTTTCTAGTATGTATTGATGCAGGAAATAAGAGCACATTGCATGCAAAGTAAATGGTGGTTGTGTAGAGGACATACTTCAGCTTGAATGTACTGAACCTCCTTGACACGAAATTCAGCATTTTCATTTTTCTCTTCCTCCTCTAGCATATCCCGAACCTGATAAGCCCACGTATCTTTCAAAGTTTGGTTATTACTAAAGGCAGTTAAATCAATGTCTCCATCAGGAAGATAAGTCTTCAACGGTACTGAACCAAAAGTGAAAACCTGGAAAAGAGCAAGTTGATCAAAAACTAAAAATATTTAGCAGTGAAAAGCCTCATATTAGTAATCCACAACAGAGGGCTTGCATATATTTCTTTTTCTTTCAGCAATAAAAGTAAGATGACAAAGTATTGTGTCTGTATTGCAACTCTAAGTAATCCTTTCTTTACCAAGAAAATCTTACACCAGAATGAATGACATAGTAAACTGCACCATAAACACTAATGATAAAGATTCACTTTATCATCATAACAATAATCACTTTCCCTAGCCAATGAGATACAACAATATTTGCCACGCTATCTCAGTCAGTTGATCATGATGATTTCATGCCTTTATTGATTACACGGCTACATTGTTAAGTTTTAAACACTCCAAACCAGCAGTCCACCTAGATTTGTTTTTTAGCCACATCTACTGCACCCCACACGGCAAATATTTCCGCTCTCCCACTTCAGAACTCACTGAGCTTCATCAATGAGCTATTGTTCCTATAATCTACTCCACGTCCTTGACTCATCATATTCGAAATAAAGGAAAATGACATATCCTCAGTCCATTGAAATCTTTTTTTTTTTGGTGACGTGGTGTCCGGCCACCTTGCATGCACCTTAACTATTCCACTGGGTACCTGATACCTCCCATCGGCACAGGTACCGGGTAACTCTGCCCACCAAGACTTGGGCAAATGAGAAGAAATCACCTAATGTTTTTTGCCTCTACTAGAATTTAAACCCGAGATCTCATGATTCTCCTCCTACTTCATTGACTACTAGGCCACTCCCCACTCCATTGAAATCTTATATGTGCTATGACAAAAGAATAACACATAACATAACTCTTATTTACTCTCTCAGTTTCAGAAAGCATAATTTGCTTAGCAAAGCAGAATAACGTGCTCTAATAATTTGAACAAGATATCAAGTCATTTCAAAAGTTAAAATAGTTTTATATTGGCCATAGTTTCAACCATTGTATACTCAAATGCCAACGTCATCGAAAACAACTACAAATTCATTTTTTACGTTTTTGTAGAGGTAACTAGGTCGTATCAAAATGGATCAGCCAAAGATTGCATATGGAACTTCTACACAGCTATTTTTACCAGAATGGAGCAACACAACCACCGTAGTTTCAAACATTGAACATTGTACACTAAGGCGTCAAACAGAGGTTTTATCCAGGATTTGAACTTTATGGCTTCGAGATTCTTGGATAGCGACCTCAAGTGCTAGTAATTGGGTTCAAAATTTACTGTCCATAGATATTTAGCTGAATTCTTAACACACATACAAAGTTTGGGCTACAACTACTGGGTTCGGCCGAACCCATTTACTACACTTTACATTCGCATTTCGCCCCTGGTGCCGAAGTCATTGAAGACAATTTAGAATTCATTTTTACGTAGAGGTAACTAGGTCATATATCACAATGGATCAGCCAAAGATTTCATATGAAACTTAGATAAAACTTATACCATAAGGAAAATTTCAAGACAACCTGACAAGGGAAGCACTTCATGATGAGGCGTTGGACGTAATCAGCAACAGCATTTCTGCGCTCCTCGGACGGCTGGTTAGGCTGAATGCAGCCAATTAACTCAGCAGTCCTTTCCTCAGCCCTTGACCATCTCTCCGTGTCAAGGGCTCGGATCATCGGTTCTGATCCTGCATTGGGCAATAGCCCGTTCGGACATAGCCCACTTGGCTCTGCCCATCCCTCATGTTCTCCCATACACCACTACTACTTGTTACCCACTAAAAATCTTGAATTGCTCTCTCGTATCACCTTTTTTATGAAATCCAATATTAAAAAAATCAACCTTTTCTGCTAAGCTAGCAACCCCACTAACCAGTTATGTCAAATACAATAGTACAATCTAAATTCCAATAAACCACAAGAATATAGTAAACAAAATGAACTTTAACACCCAGTGCAAGACTACCATTAATCAAATACAACAATAATTCTTTTGCGATATACTCCTATGTATGAAATAAAAAACCATTCTTTACACACACAAAGCAGAAGAAAAAGAAGAAGAAAAAACCTAGAAGGTTAAAATAGAAAGTTGTGATAGCACTTCTTGATAAAGTGATTTTAATGAAGACAGGTTAGATTTTTTCCAAAAAGTAAAAAGAAAAATATCTAATAAAAAAAAAGAACCCAGAAATTTCTTCTCGTTTCTATGTAATATAAATATAAATGATAAAGATGGAATTTTGAATTATCATTTCAAGAAGATGATGAGGATCTTGAAAATCCAGGGAAAAAAACAAAGAAAAATAACTAGAAACAAGAGGGGGTGTGGGAAATGACAAGCAAAAATTGAAGTGCGCGCGTGTGTGTGTGTGTGTATGTGAGAGAGATAGAGAGAGAATCAAGAATTCAAGAAAGAGGAGGAATTGGCATTGACGTTTTTTGAAGATGTAAGGGGATTTGATTTTATGATATATGTTGTTGTTCTGGAAAAATAATAGGGAAGGAAGAAATGTTTTTCTTTCTTGTTCTTTTTTTATTTTGTTTTTATTTTTATTTTTATTTTTGTGGTTTTTTGGATCTTTAATCAAAAACTGAAACTTATATGGCGATGGATTATGGGGATGTGAAGATATTTGCTTATGATAATGTAATCTAGCTATTTAAATTGCAAATAATTACTACAATTATTGATATAGTGTTTAGTGTATGTATTATTTAATTAAGTATACTGTGAGGAAGATTTCCAAAGTTGCACCTTCACTCTTGGGCCACCAACATGCCCTAGACGGTGGGATCTGGCTTGGTCCTTAACCTGATTATAAAGGGAAAAAACGACTTTACAATCGCTCTCAATATAATAGTCGAAAAATATATGTGTTATATATATATATATATATATATATATATATAATAATATTATATACTTTTTTAATTATCGAATATTAGCTCATAAGCTACTTTTTAAAAGCCAATCCAAATACTCTCTTGATTTTTTTATTAAAAAATTTGATAATGACATATAAGTTTGTATAACAATAAAGTACTACTGGGCACAATAAAGACTGTGATTTTTGGTATTCAAGCTTACTGGGCGCAAATATTCTTACTTCCAAAGCAAGTCATGAAGTTGATTGAGGCAATTTGTAGGACCTTCTTGTGGACCGGTGTTGCTATTATCTCAAGGAAAGCACTAGTGGCCTGGGGGAGAGTGTGCAACCCAGCAGCTGCTGGTGGGTTAAATATGTTAGGACATAAAATTATGTAAAAAAGCAGCAATTATAAAACACTTATAGGATATAGCAAGAAAAAAAGATTGTTTATGGATATTGTGGATGCATAGCTTTTATATAAAATATAGGGACCTGAAACAATGCCTACCCCTAAGAATGCTTTCTTGGGTGGTGAAGAAGATATTGGACAAGAGGAGCTTGATCATGGAGCACCAACAACTACAAGGTGGTATCCACAACAGACGACAAGTAATGAGTGCTAGTGCAAAGTTTCAGATAAAACAGATGTATCTAAAGCAACTACAAACATATTCCGGAGCTAAACGGAGAAGTCTGTTGTTGTTGTTGCACTCAGACATCCATCCCAAATATAAATTTACTTTATGGCTAGCAGCACATAAATGAATCCGAGCCCACTGAATTCACAGTGTTTCCTTAAGAAACTTAATCCCCTCCTAGTACTCAAGGTTGTGGATTATTTTCTCCCAGGATATAACGGATTATATACTGGTGTAGCATTACTTCAAACCCCCAGTATTTCAACGAACACAAATGGCGGCAGCAAATCACACTTACCATTGCTTTGTTATAGTTAAAACAATGCAGAAGAAAGAAGGAGATTTCAAAATTTTTGTAAGAAAAATCTGAGGGAATGGCCTGCTATATATAGCCAGCAGGTTAGGTTTAAATGAAGAGGTGCAACTCTTCAAGATGATTGTTCATGTAAACGGCTATTATGTAAATAGCTATTTACGTAAAATAAAACGGGAAAATAAAATCGGAGGGAAACTTTAAATTACCGTTACAAAAACGGTTGATTTGGATTAAATATTAATTTTTAACAAATAAATTTGGTCCAAAAAATTAATTAATCAATCAGATCATTTGACCGAATCCAAATCCGAAACCGAAGCCGAGCGACGACGATGGCGCGATGCTTGCCTTCTTCTCAACTCTTTAAGAGCTAGAAGAAGTGTAATCATATATATACTCAACAAATGAGCTTTCCTCCTCCAATATGGGACAATGTTCCTTTGTAGAGGAGGGAAAAACAAAATTTTATTTTCCCCTCCATTTCCCATTCACCCTTTTTTAAGCTAAACCAAGCTTAAAATCCCAACAATCTCCCACATGAATGGGGAATGGCTATATCACAAAAAATTGCATGAAAAATGTGTGATTCACAAGCAAGGATTAATCGCATCTGGATAAGTAGGTTTTCCTTAGAACTTTCCGTAGTGAACTTTTGTCGGATATACTCGGACAATCGGTAGATTTGATATCTTTAAACCGTCGAACTTTGGTGTATACCTAGACAACCATAAGTCACACAATCAACCATTAACCGTCTTTGGTTCTCATTGTTGTGTTCGTTTCAGCCATGAACATCGCCTGGTTTCATAAGTGCTTAGAGAACTAGCCTTACAAAATTCTCCTTTAAGTGGCTAACACT
This sequence comes from Nicotiana tomentosiformis, assembly GCF_000390325.3. Lineage (NCBI taxonomy): Eukaryota > Viridiplantae > Streptophyta > Magnoliopsida > Solanales > Solanaceae > Nicotiana > Nicotiana tomentosiformis. The sequence goes on from NC_090819.1 coordinate 22,081,470, forward strand.
TCACACTTACATAGGTGATTCCTAAACGTGTCATCTCATAGATACACTATTTGATATACCCCGTATCAAATTTAGAAACCATTAAAAAGCCTTAATGTTTTATCCTTGATACTAAACATTGTCTCATCACGAGAATGGACCAAAAGTTTTAGTTGACAATGTTGAACCATCATTAATGACTTTGTTTGATCTCCTTGAACCTAGATCTTGGGATCTCTAGTCTTCTAGGTAGAGTTACCGCCACAATGACTTGTCCTCGGCCATAGTCCCATTCCCCTCAATAATTTCTCAACTACCTCTATAGTTAGGCCTTTCGTAAGTAGATCCGACACATTATCGCTTGACTTTACGTAGTCAATCATGATAATTCCTCTAGAGAGTAATTGCCTAATGGTTTTATATCTTCGTCGTATATGACGAGATTTACCGTTATACATAACGCTCCCAACCCTTCCAATTGCCGCTTGACTATTGCAATGTATACATATTGGGGCCAACGATTTGGGCCAAAATGGAATATCTTCCAAAATACTTCGTAGCCATTCAGCGTTTTCACCGACTTTATCTAAGGCTATGAACTTAGCCTCTATTGTAGAGCGGGGCAATATAAGTTTGTTTGGACGACTTTCAAGATACCTCTCCTCCACCAATAGTGAATACATATCCACTTGTGGACTTAGAATAAGTTTAATCGGTGATCCAATTTGCATCACAGTATCCCTCGATCGCCGCAGGATATTTACTGTAGTGCAAAGCAAAGTCCTGGGAATGTTTTAAATATTCCAAAAGGCGTTTCATTTCCATCCAATGAGATTGACCTGGATTACTCGTGTATCGACTCAATTTATTTATAGCACAAGCTATATCTGGTCGTGTACAATTCATGATATACATTAAACATCCCAACACACAAGCATAATCCAATTGTGATATGCTTTGGCCTTTGTTCTTTGCTAGTGCAAGATTCACGTCAATTGGAGTCTTTGCAACTTTAAAATCTAAGTGCTTGAATTTTTCAAGTATTGTTTTAATGTAATGAGATTGTGACAATGCCAGACCTTGAGGAGTCTTATGAATCTTAATACCCAGAATTAAATCGGCAACTCCCAAGTCTTTCATATCAAACTTGCTAGTTAGCATATGCTTAGTCGCATTTATGTTGGCAACGTCATTACTCATTATCAGCATATCATCCACATATAAGCAAACAATGACTATGTGATTTGAAACATTTTTAACGTACACACATTGATCATATTTATTTATCTTAAAATCATTTGACAACATTATTTGGTCAAATTTCGCATGCCATTATTTGGGTACTTATTTTAGTCCGTAAAGGGACTTAACAAGTCTACATACCTTCTTTTATTTACCTGAAACCACAAACCCTTCAGGTTGTTCCATGTAGATTTTTTCCTCTAAATCTCCATTTAAGAAGGTCGTCTTAACGTCCATTTGATGAATTTCAAGACCATATAGTGCAGTTAATGCTACTAACATTCGTATGGATGTAATTTTTGTAACTGGAGAGTATGTATCAAAATAATCAAGACCTTTTGTTGTCTATACTCTTTGACCACAAGTATTGCCTTATATTTATCAATAATGCCATCATCTTTCATTTTCATCTTAGATATCCATTTAGAACCCGACAGTTTATTTCCAGGAGAAAGATCAACCAGTTTCCATGTATGGTTGTTCAATATGGATTCTATTTCACTATTGACTGCCTCTTTCCAAAATAATGATTCATAAGAAGACATAGCTTCTTTAAATGTTCGAGACTCATTTCCAATAAGAAAGTCACAAAATCTAGTCCAAATGAAGTAGACGCTCTTTGACGTTTACTACGTCTTGGATCCTCTTGATTATACGTACTTCCTTTTGTTTCTTCCCGAGGTCGTTTAGATCCTTCACCAATCGACTCACGTTCTATTTTATATGGATATATATTTTTGAAAAATTTAGCATTATCTAATTCTATAACCGTATTATTATGAATGCCGGGATTTTCTGATTTATGAACTAGAAATCGATATGCTTTACTATTGGTCACATATCCTATGAAAACAATCAACGGTTTCCGGTCCTATCTTTACTCTTTTGGTTTAAGAACTTGCACTTTTGCCAAACACCCCCACACTTTAAAATAATTCAAGTTGGGCTTCCTTCCTTTCTATTTTTCATATGGAATGGATTGCATTTTGCTATAGGGTACTCGATTTAGTATCATATTAGCCGTAAGAATGTCTTCCCCCCACAAGTTCTGTGGCAAACCAGAACTTATCAACAAAGCGTTCATTATCTCCTTTAATGAACGATTCTTTCTTTCTGCAATCCCATTGGATTGGGGCATGTAAAGGGCAGTTGTTTGATGAATAATTCCATATTCTAAACATATTTCTTCAAAAGGAGATTCATATTCACCACCCCTATCACTTCTTGTCATTTTAATTTTCTTGTTAAGTTGCGTTTCAACTTCATTTTTGTATTGCTTGAATGCATCTATTGCTTCATCTTTACTATTAAGTAAGTAAACATAGTAATATTGAGTATTGTCGTCAATAAAAGTTATGAAATACTTCTTTCCAACGCGAGATGGTATTGACTTCATGTCGCAAATATCTGTGTGAATTAAGTCTAAAGGATTTGAATTCTTTTCAACTGACTTATAAGGATGTTTAACATACTTAGATTCCACACATATTTGACATTTTGATTTGTCGCATTCAAATTTAGGCAATACTTCCAAATTAATCATTTTTCGCAAGGTTTTATAATTGATATGTCCCAAACGTATATGTCATAAATCATTTGACTCAAGTAAGTAAGAAGAAGCTGGAATTTTATTATTCTCAACGACCATTACATTCAGTTTGAAAAGGCCCTCAGTGAGGTAACCTTTCCTACAAACATTTCGTTCTTACTTATTACAATCTTATCAGATACAAAAACGTGCTTAAACCCGTTCTTGACGAGAAGTGCAGTAGAGACTAAGTTTTTCTTAATTTCAGGAGCATGAAGGACGTTTTTCAGAGTCACCACTTTGCCAAAAGTCATCTTCAGAATTATCATGTCACATCCTTCAATCTTGGCCACTACAGAATTTCTCATAGAAAGCGTCTCTTCGGGTCCAAAGGGAGCATATGTAGCAAATGCTTCTCTAACAACACAAACATGGTGAGTGGCTCCAGAATCAATCCACCATTCCTTAGGATTTCCCACCAGGTTGCATTCAGAAAGCATAGTACACAATTCATCAGTATCCTCGTGCTTTTCAATCATGTTTGTTTGACCCTTCTTCTTTTCTTTCTTTGGAGCACGACAATCTGTAGATTTGTGTCTAGCTTTCCCGCAGTTGTAGAAATTTTCTTTGAGTCGCTTCTTGCTTGGATTGTTTTTTGGTCCACAAGGCTTGGGTTGCTTTTTGGTCCAGAAGGCTTCTTCCTCTTTTTATTATTTTGTGGAGCATCCTCAATAATGTTTGCTCCCATTATTATTGAGTTTCCACGATCCTTCTTTTCAGCAGCTTTTGTTGTCCACTTCGATCCTCAACCAAACAATGAGATCTTCGAGCGACATCTCTTTGCATTTGTGTTTCAAGTAATTTTTGAAGTCTTTCCATAAAGGAGGCAACTTCTCAATTATTGCTGCAACTTGAAATGCTTCATTGATGACAAGACCTTCAATGAAAATTATATTGGTAATAATAACATAACTAATACTTTTAACAAAAGTATTAATTCGACTTGTACCTTCAGCAAGGAGATCGTGAATAATCACTTGTAATTCCTGAACTTGGGTAATAACAGACTTGCTATCTACCATTTTGTAATCCAAAAATTTTGCGGCAATAAATTTTTTCAACCCAACATCCTCAGTTTTGTATTTATTTTCAAGTACAATCCACAATTCTTTTGATGTCTCCATATTACTATAGACGTTATACAGATTATTCTTCAGCGTGCTAAGAATATAATTCTTGCACAAAAAATCAGAATGCTTCCACGCCTCAGTCACGAGAAAGCATTTATTTTCTGAAATTTCGTCAGGCGGAACAAGAACATCTTCCTTAATGAACTTCTATAGACTTAAAGTCGTCAAGTAGAAGAACATCTTTTTCTGCCGGTATCGGTGCCAATGCTGGTGTTGTTCGGCTTGTCGATGCATTGGCAGTCACCATAGGAACATGCTGATTTTCGTTCTCATTCGTCATATCTGTAAAACAAATTACACAAACAAATATTTAATATACGACAAAATTTTTATATTTTCAAACCGAATAAAACTGGAGTAGAAAGTGACATAGATTTTAATCTCCAATGGAATAGAAAATCGCTAGGATTTTAATCTCCAAATGACAGATAATCAACCAAAATAGAATATACGTTAAGATATAAAAAAAAAGGAGTAGAAAACCACGAAGGCTTTAATCTCCAAAATTGGGAGTAGAAAACCACACATGTTTTAGTCTCCAAAATAGTATAAACAATACAAATACAGAATATAAATTAAGTTTCTTAAGCTTGTTAGTAATCTGTATTTGCAAAATAATTCTGGAGAAGGAAAAATAATATAAAACCAGAAATGTAGAAGAAACAAAAAGAATCTGAGCCCGCTGAATTCACAATGTTTCCTTAAGGAACTTAATCCCCTCCTAGTACACGAGGTTGTGGATTATTTTCTCCCAGGATAGAACGGATTACACACTGGTATAATGGTACTTCAAACCCCAGTGTTTCAACGAACATAAATGGTGACAGCAAATCACACTTATTGTTGCTTTGTTGTAGTTAAAACAATGCAGAAGAAAGAAGAAGATTTCAGAATTTTCGTAAGAAAAATTTGATGGAATGGCCTGCTATTTATAGCTATTATGTTGGGTTTAAATGAAGAGGTGCAACTCTTCAAGATGACTGTTCACGTAAATGGCTATTATGTTAATGGCTATTTACGCAAAATAAAATGGAAAAATAAAATCGGAGGGAAACTTTAAATTACCGTTACAAAAATGGTTGATTTGGATTAAATATTAATTTTTTAACAAATAAATTTGGTCCAAAAAATTAATTAATCAATCAGATTATTTGACCGAATCCAAATTCGAAACCGAAGCCGAGCGACGACGATGGCGCGATGCTTGCCTTCTTCTCAACTCTTTAAGAGCTAGAAGAAGTGTAATCATATATATACTCAACAAATGAGCTTTCCTCCTCCAATATGGGACAATGTTCCTTTGTAGAGGAGGGAAAATCAAAATTTTATTTTTCCCTCCATTTCTCATTCACCCTCTTTTAAGTTAAACCAAGCTTAAAAACCCAACAAGTAGTTGTATCTGTTAATGATTTCTACCTTTCTTTTAAGGGAAGCTTACATAAATGTCTCAAATAAGTCATAACTTATTAACCTCTAGCCATTAATCATAAACTTACCAAAACTAGCCAAGTACATATAAAAATTGAAAACCCAAATTATGGTTCTTTCTTTTCAAGAATCACACAGAAAGATCTCCTTTCATATTTTTAAGTGTGATCAACAACATTAGATGCAAGACAAAAAGAAAATTCATGGATGAGGTAGCTAATAAGATGATGAAATAAAAAAAATATATATACTACAAGATTTCAAAAATCTAAGCAAAAAAGGATATTTTTCAATGGGTATGGTTGAAATTCATTAAAAACATATAGATGAGTCGATATACAAAATTTGAGAAAGATTGGAGGTGATTCAGACTGATTTGTTATCAAAATTCGTAGTTAAAATCGAGTTCAAATAAATCTTCTGCAATACATGTATCATGCATGTATCTCACACACATGTATACATGGGTATACATGTGATACACATTTGATACAAATATGATACATATGTGATACACAAATGATACACAATATGATACACATCATTTTTTTCATGTTCATCTTCTACTTCGAATTTTCAATTCAAACCACCTCAAAACTCCATCAAACCATCCCAAAAACTGAGATTCAAGCTCCTTATGATGTACTCAATCTATTCTAATAACACCCACTTAAAAGAAAGAAAAAAATTGACATTTTTTTGCTACAAATAAATAATTGGCTAATATTGATAATATTTGACTAATATTAGTAATATTTTATAATAAGCTACTTATAAATGGACATAGTTGGTAGTTTCCCTATAAAAAATATTAGTATTATAAATGTAAAATAGTGTCACTATTTAAAAAAGAGAGAAGAAGGTTAAATTTCAATCATAAAAAAGAATACCTATTTTGAATTGTCCTATTTTAAAAGTGATTATGACAAACGAGAGTTTTAATTTTACCATCCAAATTTTCTTTTTTTTCTTAATTTATTTTATGGTGTCTTTTCTTGATATTTTTATTGTTGACAGTAGTTGTAGCTGTTGATGATTTCTACCTTTCTTTTAATGGCACATAGCTCAAACTTCTACCTTGTTTGAGTAGTTTGAGTGGTATATTTGAGTATCTTTAAAAAATTTACGCCACCATTACTGGGAAAAAAAAGGTACTGGTTCTACTATATAAAAGTTATCTAGTTTGAATCTTATAGAAAATTTAATATCAAATGTTAGTCCAAGACCAATCATTTTATTTGGTTCATTCTTTGACCGCTCAACACAACTTGAAAGGAAGCCATTCCTAATAGGAAGTTTATAGCTGTCTTTCTTGAGGAGCGAGAAAAGAGAGGAAATGGACTATATGGTTATGTTTTATGAAAAATGTATAGATAAATCCCCAAGACTCCCCTCCCCCCCAAAAAAAAAGAAAAAGAGAGACTTGTAGGAAATCACCGGTTGGATTTATTTACCCAACCAAGAAAGGCATAAGACTTTCTCTGGGATTGTTGTTCAATTGGTCAGAGCACCGCCTTATCAAGGAGGAAGCTGTGGGTTCGAGCCCCGTCAGTCTCGATGGATCCAATAAATATATCAATATTCCTTCAATCTTATCCATTTTTACCCAAAATACTTCAATCGATCTCCTCTTTACCACTATGAAATTCTTCAATTACATTTGCTCCGCTATGTATTTTTCGTACCCGCCGGCCGCCGCCCAACAATAACTTCAAACTCATCACACCATCTTCTACCAGTAGTCTTATGTAGCATTCTCAGTGTGACTATTTTTTGGGTACAATTCTACTCTTCTTGGTTTCTAATGGTGTTTCTATAAAAAAAAAAATTAAGTTACAAAAGAGGATTTTAGTAGCAATTAGTTAGCGACAATAAAAGAATGGCCACTAAATAATTTTGTGAACGAAAATATTAGCAGCAAATAAGCATCAGTAGCTATTAAATATCTTTTAGTGGCAATAAAAACAAATAGTAGCCATTTAAAAGCAACTTTCATTATTTTTATCTTTCCCTCCAAATATTTAGATTAAAATTACTTATTCCCTTCAATTCCTTCCGTCTAAGTTGGGAAAATTTAGGAAAATACTTCAGAAATATACAAAGCTTCAAGTTGTCCAATCTGTTACTCCAACTTCTTTTTTCCAATCTCTGTTAACAATTTAACTTCTATTGCAAAGAATTTGCAAATTGTGAGAACAAGAATATTAGAACCTGTCTGCCCTTCAAGTCCGCCAATGAAACTACTCCTGAGCATATTCTCATAAATGCTCAGACCAAAGCTTTAACAAGAGAACCAATTCTTTCAAATGGGCTGAAATTTTAAGGAATCAACTCTTCACAAGTGCTCATAATAATAAAAAAACAACGAGCATAAATCTTAATATTGTTGGCCAGTGGCGTAGCCAGGAATCCCGCCAAGGTTGTTCAAACTTTAAACAAGTCAATAATTTTTTTCGTTGATGAATGATGTACCAAATTTTTTAAAATCAAACTAAACAACATTTAGTTAAACAATAAATATATTTGTAATCGAACTATCATTTTATAAATTAAAATTAACATAAAAAAGATAGCACTAGAAATTTTATTGATAAATATAAGCATAAAATTAAAAGAAAGAGAGAGTCGAGAGGGTTTGTAGTCTGTATTCTGTACAGAGCTTTTGTTGAAGAAATATTTTTAAAGCTTGACTTATAAACAAAATTTGTTTAAGAAATAACTTTTAATTAAAAAACTACTTTTAAGATTAGTTATTTGTCTTTATATAAATTTTAAATTTTAAGAGTTATTTTTTTTAAAAAAAAAATAGATTGAAAAAGAGTCAAATAGATCATACATGAGGTGGTCTTTGTTTAATTTTGTCAACAAAATGAGCATATAACTTTGAAACCGTAAATAACGTACCATTATTAATAATTTAATATGATAAGTTCCAATCCTGTTTGAAATCATTAAAGACTTCTCAAACTGTCTAGTTCTCATGATTATTCCAAAATGGGCAAAGGCTAGTATGGGACACTTTGGGAATGAAAAAATAGGCGAAGTGGTTCTTAACTAAAAAATGTTGAATTTGTAGCAAGACAAAAGTTGTCTTTAGGGAACTCAACTCTCCCTAAATACTTCTCAGCAATTGTCGTGTCTTTCTTTATTTCCTGAATATCCTGAATAGAAGTTTCACTTAAGGAGCTTGCAACTCGACGAGATAAATCTTTAACACCATCCTTTGATATCTTATTGGCATTAGCTAGAGCAAAAGATCTTGGCACAGCAGGACCCACAACAAGGATGTGTGATGATCTAAAAACCACCAGAAATGGATCATTAACAACAAAAACAGCAGGCTATCCCATTATGCAGAGTTTAAAGGCCCGTTAACTCACTACCACCAGCTATGGATGGATGCAATTCTGATGTATCACTATCTCAGTTGAGAGGACTTGCATCCATGTCTTACGAATCAGGAAAAAATACATAATCTTTAGAAATAGAAATAACATAGATCTCTTCCACTACATCTGGTTTTGCAAGTACTCGTTTTGGATTCTCGGTCGTGTACCCATTTTCTTTGTCAATAAGCTCATATTGTCTAGTATCTACAATTCTACATCAGCAACATCTTCTTTAACAATTCTACTTCATCTTCCTTGTCTAGAAAGGTACAATGTTAATTGTCTAACTTCAAAGCAGGTCCGATAACTTCATGATTTGTCGCATCCATCCCTACAACTTTGGCTTGAACAATGGAAAGATCTACCTCTACCATCACAGGATTTTCCCCTAGTACTACCTGAGAAATTATGTGAAGGGCAGGGATGAAGAACCCTAATTTGTAGGGGTGTCAATGGTTCGGTTCGACCGGTTATTTTATAAAATTTGTACCATACCAATTTTTCGGTTATTCTATTAACCAAAATTAGACTTTTAGAAACCGTACCAATCATATCGGTTTCTCTTCGGTATCGGTACGGTTGGGTTAATTTTCGGTATTTCTTTAAATGCCATGTAAAAGTGAGTAGTGGAAGCAGAATACAATAATATACGTACTTTTATAGGACTTAACAAAACTCTCTAGATATTTTTACTATTTAAAGGGTGATGAATTAAGAAAATATGAAAGATGGCCAGAGTATAGATCCATCAACTTCTACAGCAACGCAAAAGAAACTAAGAAAAGACAAAAGAAATATAAATCACATGAGTGGAAATATATTAAATAAGTTGACACTCAAGAATAAAGTATATAAAAGATTAAATATTTAAAAATATAAATTTAAATCATACGAAAGAAAACATATTTAATACAATGTAGTTTACTACCCATAATCGCTAAAATACGTTGTGTCTTGCTAATGAATATGCAGGAAATAATTTAGTTTCAATAAAAGTAGTATAATAGGTTTGGAAATTAGGATTTTGAGTTTAATTACTTGTTGGCTTGTAATCATTTTTATAATTTCAAGGCCCAAGGAAAAGTTTAATGCTTTATTATTTTTAAACTTTAATATATAAATATTTTTTTATGTAAATTTATTCGGTACGGTTCGGTATTTTTTCGATTTATTTTTATAAAATAAAAAATCTACCCTAATTATCGGTACGATTATAGATTTATGTAAAAACCTACGGTTTTATTAAAAGAAACCTAAAAATCGATTCGATACGGTACAGTTCAATCGATTTAGTCGGGTTTTAAATATCCATTGACACCTCTACTAATTTGTTCTTACCATTAGAGAGAGAAATGTGGGAGATAAACCATTCTCATTTCGATGTAAGAATCAAAATGAAAATCTAATCTGTTATAGTTGTACCTAACACTATATATACTAAGACATATAACTAACATCTATTCAGCTGACCGACTAACTGATCACTAATTAATTACTACTGTTATTTACAATTATGTCCCTCACTAAGTAACAACTATTTCCATACTCCCTCTCAAGTTGGGTGGTGCAAAGATGTTAAGTACTCCCAGCTTGCCAACCAAAGATCCATGTTGTGTTCTGGCCAACCCTTTAGTCAAGATATCTCCTAGTTGTTCCTTTGAATTCACATATTGTGTTCTAATCAATCCTAGCTTGATTTTCTCTGTGATGAAGTGCCAATCTATTTTAATATGCTTAGTCCTCTCATGAAAAATCGGATTGGCTGCTATTTGTAGTGCTTCTTTACTATCACTGTACAATTCCACTGGCATTGTTACTTCTGCTCCTATCTCCTTCAACAAGGCCACTAACTAGACCGGTTCTGAGACTGCACTTGCCATACTCCTGTATTCTTCTTCTGCAGCACTCCTTGAAACAGTGCTTTGTTTCTTTGACTTTCATGAAACTAAGGACTCCCCATATTTGATTAGAAATCGTGAGACCGATTTTCTTGAGTTTGGGCATGATGCTAGTCTGCATCACAGAAGACCGTCATCTTATCTAACTACGTACTGCTTAAGAGAATCCCCATTCCTGGTTGTCTCTTTAAATACCTTGCCACCCTGCTAGCAACATCCTAGTGAGATTTATTTGGTTCCTGTAGAAATTGGCTTCGACTTTGCACTGCATAATCAATGTCTAGTCTAGTTAATGTCTGGTACAACAATTTTCCAATCAATCTATTGTCCTTTGTCTTCAAGCATTGCATCATCTGTATTTTCTACCAGTTTATCATATTCTGCAACTGTCAGCTTCTGATTTGTCTCCATAGGTGTCCAGGCTGCCTTAGCATTGTCACGACTCAAATCTCACTCCGTAAGATGTCGTGACGACATCTAGTCTCTAAGACTAGGTAAACCTAATAGTTGCGGAACAACTGAAATAATAACAGATATAATGGCTAAACATTAACAACATCAGGTATATATATAGATAAAGCTGGAAAAACTGCCGCTCGACATATACAAGTAAAAGCAACAACTCTGAGTATAAACATTCCTCCAAAGACCTGGTAGTCACAAGTCACAAACTCTAAGGAATTGTTCTAACTGTCTCTATACATCAGTATCTAGGAAAAATAAAGAAGAACAACATAAAAGGATAGAGGGACACTCTGAGGTCTGCGGACGCTGGCACATATAACTTGAAGTCTCCGTAGCAGCAACACGACTCTCCACTAATAGCGGGGCTGGTAAGAGATACCTGGGTATGCACACAAAACATGTGCATAAGAGTAGCATGAGTACACCAATCCAGTAAGTGCCTAGCCTAACCTCGGTAGAGTAGTGACGAGGTCAGGTCAGGGCCCAACTGGAATATAATAATTAAGGCAGAACATATAGTATTATGATAAAAGACTAAGAATTTAACAACGAGAAATACGGAAGAGGAAACTACATAGCAAATAGGGGTAAACAACATGGGGCACTTCCGAGGTACCGCCTCGTAGTCCCAAAAGTAAATACTCAACAGGGGATCTCCTAAGGTACTGCCTCGTAGCCCCCAAAGTAAATATGCAATAGGGGATCTCCCGAGGTACAACCTCGTAGTCCCAAAAGTAAATATGCAACATGGGATCTCCCGAGGTACCGCCTCGTAGTCCCAAAAGTAAATATGCAACAGGGGATCTCCCGAGGTACTGCCTCGTAGTCCCAAAAGTAAACACACAGCTAGAAACTGATGGAAACAATAATTAATAGCAAGAAATCCTACATCTTAAGACTAAATACAAATCTAGGAAAGACATAAATTCAACTAAGCATGCTGCACAGATTTCAAATAAACCTTTAAGACACATAGACATGCAATATTAGGCTAAACAGGATAACTGCACATGTTGGGATGACTCATTTAAGATATAATAGGTTACTGTTCAGTTAAAACCAGTTTTCAATAATTAGCCCGTGTACGCACTTGTCACCTCGCGTACACGGCACTCACATATCACAAACTTGCCACAATAGTACAAAATCCTAAGGAGATTTCCCCCACACAAGGTTAGGCAAGTCACTCACCTCAAGCCAAGCTCAATCAGTCAATAAGAATGCCTTTTCCTCGACTTTCCAAATCCGAATGACCCAAATCTAGCCAAAATCAATTATATACCATAAATATAGCTATAAGAAACTAATCTAATTAATGAAATCAAGACTTTAGCAAGAAATTAGAAATTCCTCCCAAAAGGTTAACGTGAGCCCACATCTCGGAATCGGATAAAAGTCACAAAATATGAACACACATTCAACCACAAGTTCACCCATACCAAATATACTCAAAGCTGATACCAAAGTCTCAATCAAAATCCCAAAATTCGGTTTAAGAACTTTTCCAACTTCCCCCCAAATTTCTCAACCCAAAACCTTAATTACATGATGAAATTAACGATGAATTAGTGGATATTAATAAAACATGAGCCAAGAACCCTTACCCAAATGTTTCCTCTGAAATCCCCTAAAACCTTTGCCTCAACCTGCGCACAACCCCTCCGCATCTGCGGACGCACTTCTGCGCTAAAACGTCCGCTTCTGTGAGAAACTTGTCCACCTCAACTTCCTCACCTATTCCGCTTCTGTGATCACACTTCCACAGAAGCGGCTCCGCTTCTAAGTCTTATAAGTCGCACCTGCGACCACTGGCCATACTCATAATCCCCGCATCTATGAACTCGCACCTGCAGCCAATCCCACCGCAGGTGCGATGACACCAGAAACAGCACAGTATCAGCCATTTCTCTAAGTATGGTAGATAATGATCCAAAACACACCCGAGGCCCCCAGGACCTCAATCGAATATACTAACAAGTCCTAAAACATCATACGAATTTAGTCGAGCCTTTAAATCACATCAAACAATGCTAAAAACACGAATCACACCCCAATTCACGCTTAATAAACTTTGAAACTTTAAACTTCTACAACCAATACCGAAACCTATCAAATTACGTCTGATTGACCTCAAAATTTGCACATAAGTCTCATTTGAAATTAAGGACCTACTCCAACTTCTAGAATCGGAATCTGACCCCGACATCAAAAAGTTCACTCCCGGTCAAACTTCCCAAAAATTCAACTTTCGCCATTTCAAGCTTAATTTAGCTACGTACAGCAAAATCACAACCTGGGCACGCTTCTAAGTCCAAAATCACCCAACGGAGCTAACGGAACCGACAAAACTCCATTTAGAAGTTGTCTTCACACAGTTCCAACTATGGTTAAATTCTTAGGACTTAAATTTCCAATTTAGGGACTAAGTATCCCATTTCACTCTAAAACCAAAACAAATCCTCCCGACAATTCACATAAGCATAAAATGAAAAAGAGGAAGCCGTAAATAGGGTATCAGGGATAATACTCTCAAAATGACCGACTGGGTTGTTACATCCTCCTCCTCTTAAAACAATCGTTCGTCCTCGAACGAGTATAGAGACATACCTGAAGTGGTGAAAAGATGAGGATAACGGCTGCACATATCTTGCTCGGTCTCCCAAGTCGCATCCTCGACCGGCTGACCCCTCTACTGAACCTTCACTGAAGTAATGTTATTTGACCTTATCTTTAGAACCTGCCTGTCCAAAATAGCCACTCTCCTCAACATAAGATATATCCTTGTCCAACTGGACTGAGCTGAAGTATAACACATGAGACGGATCGCCGTGATACTTCCGAAGCATGGAAATATGGAACACTGGATGAACTGCCGAGAGACTAGGTGGTAGTGCAAGTCCTTAAGCTACCTCTCTAACCCTCTCAAGAATCTCAAAAGGCCCGATATACCTAGGGCTCAACTTGCCCTTCTTTCCGAACCTCATAACGCCATTCATGGACGAAATCCGGAGCAAGACCCGCTCCCTAACCATGAATGCAACATCGCGAACCCTCCAATCTACATAACTCTTCTGTTTGGACTGGGTTGTACGAAGTCGATCCTGAATCACCTCAACCATCTCCAAAGCATCATGATCCAAGTCTGTACCCAATAGCCTAGCCTTGCCCGTGTCGAACCAACACACTGGAGACCGACACCGCCTATCATACAAAGCCTCATACGGTGCCATCTAAATGCTAGACTGATAACTGTTGTTGTAGAAAACCTCAGCGAGTGGCAATAACTGATCCCAAGAACCCCCAAACTCCATCACACATGAACAGAGCATATCCTCCAATATCTGAATAGTGTGCTCGGACTGTCCATCCGTCTGAGGGTGAAATGTTATGCTCAACTCAACCCGAGTACCCAACTCATGTTGTACGGCCCTCCAGAACCGCGATGTAAACTGCGTGCCCTGGTCAGAGATGATAGATACCGGTATGCCATGAAGTATTACAATCTCGCGGATATAAACACGAGCCAGATGCTCGGAAGAATAAGTAGTCATCACTGGAACGAAATGAGCCGACTTGATCAACCTATCCACAATCACCCAAAATGCATCGAACTTCCTCTGAGTCCGTGGGAGTCTAACAACAAAATTCATAGTGATCCGCTCCCATTTCCACTCCGGAATCTCTAGCTTCTGAAGCAATCCACCTGGCCGCTGATGCTCATACTTCACTTGCTAGCAATTTAGACACCGAGCTACATACTCTACTATGTCCTTCTTCATTCTCCTCCACCGATAATGCTGTCTCAAGTCCTGATACATCTTCGCGGCACCTGGATGAATGGAGTACGGCAAACTGTGAGCCCCATGGAGAATCAACTCACGCAAACCATCTACATTGTGCACACATAGCCTGCCCTGCATCCTCAATGCACCATCATCCCCTATAGTGACCTCCTTAGCATCACCGTGCTGAACCGTGTCCTTAAGGACAAACAGATGAGGGTCATCATACTGACGCTCCCTGATAAAATCATAAAGAGAAGACTGAGAGACCACACAAGGCAAAACTCGACTCGGATCAGAAATATCCAATCTAACAAACTGGTTGGCCAAAGCCTGAACATCCAATGGCAATGGCCTCTCTGCTGTTGGAAGATATGCTAAGCTGCCCAAACTCTCCACCCGACGACTCAAGGCATCGGCCACCACATTGGCCTTATCGGGATGGTATAGAATAGTGATATCATAATACTTAAGAAGTTCCAACCACCTCCGCTGACGCAAGTTAAGATCCTTCTGTTTGAACAGATGCTGCAAAGTCTGGTGATCGGTGTAGATCTCACAAGGGATACCGTACAAATAATGCCTCCAAATCTTCAAGGCATGAACAATAGCTTCTAACTCAAGGTCATGGACAAGATAGTTATTTTCATGCACCTTCAGCTGTCTAGACGCGTAGGCAATCACCCTACCGTCCTGCATCAACACCACGTCGAGACCAATCCGCAACGTATCACAATATACAGTATAAGACCCCGAACCTGTAGGCAATACCAATACTGGGGCCATAGTCAAAGCTTTCTTAAGACTTTGAAAGCTCTCCTCACACTCCTCTGTCCACATGAACGGAGCATCCTTCTGGGTCAGCCTGGTCATAGGTGCTGTAATAGATGAGAATCCCTCTACAAATCGACGTCATTACCCCGCCAAACTGAGAAAACTCCGGATCTCCATAGCTGAGGACGGTTTGGGCCAACTCTGTACTGCCTCAACCTTCTTCGGATCCACCTTGATCCCATCACTCGACACTACATGACCCAAAAATGCCACTGTCTAGCCAAAACTGACACTTTGAGAATTTTGAATATAACTTCTTTCTCTCAAGGTTTGGAGCACAGTCCTTAGGTGCTGCTCATGATCCTCCCAACTTCGGGGGTACACCAGAATGTCGTCAATAAACACGATGACGAATGAGTCAAGATAGGGCTGGAACACACTGTGCATCAAACACATGAATGCTGCTGGGGCATTGGTCAGCCCAAATGACATCACAAGGAACTCGTAGTGACCATACCGAGTCCTAAAAGAAGTCTTCGGGATATCTGGCTCTCGAATATTCAATTAATGATAGCTTGAATGTAAGTCAATCTTGGAAAAAACTCTGGCAACCTGTAACTGATCAAATATGTCATCAATACGAGGCAACAAATACCTGTTCTTCACTGTAACTTTGTTCAACTGGCAATAATCAATGCACATACGCATAGAACCATCCTTCTTCTTCACAAACAAGTCCGGAGCACCCCTAAGGTGACACACTGGGTCGAATGAAGCCCTTATTAAGCAACTCCTGTAACTGCTCCTTCAACTCCTTCAACTTAGGAGGAGCCATACGATATGGAGGAATAGAGATGTGCTGAGTGCCCGGTAATAAATCAATACCAAATTCGATATCCCTATCGGGCGGCATGCTCGAAAGATCAGCTGGATATACACCTGGATAATCCCTCAATACCAGAACTGACTCAACGGTAGGAGTATTAATATTGACATCTCTCACATAAGCTAGATACGCATCACACCCCTTCTCAACCATTCGTTGAGCCTTAACAACCAAACACGACCGATATACACGGTCAACAACAATAGAATCTCCCACAGGTGTAGACCCATAAACAGGAGAACTCAAAGAATCACGGGATACGCCCAAATATGGGGCAAAATAAGATGACATACATGAATAAGTGGAGCTTGAATCAAATAAGACTGATGCATCTCTATGATAGATCGGAACAATACCTATAATGACAGAGTCAGATGCGACTACCTCTGTACGAGAAGGAAGAGCATAATATTTGGCCTGGCCTTCCCCTCTAGAGCAACCTCTACCTGCCCGACCTCCACCTCGAGCTGGCTGAGCAGGTGGAGTGGTAGTTGGTGCTGTAATCATAGCCTGAGGACCTGGTGGAGCACCCGGTGCCTGAGTAGTCTGTGGAGGTGCACCCCTCCTAAGTCTGGTGCAATCCCTCACCATATGGCGAGTGTCTCCACACTCAAAATACGTTCTGGGAGGGCATGGCTGCTGTGGCTGGCTCGAGCCAGGTCGTCTGGACTGACCGCTGAAAGCACCCCGTGCAGGAGGTGCACTAGACAATGGTGGTGCATAATAAGGATACTGGGGCCTAGGAGGGGCCGAAATACCGCTAGCGACTGGAAGTGCTGAATGAACAGGGCGGCTCACATAACCCCTACTATGACGAGCTACCGTTGGGGAACGAGTACCACTATAAGTGCTAGACTCTCGAGACCTCTTGGCCTCTCTCTCCTCTCTCCCAAGTCAGCATATCCTCAAATCTCCTAGCAATCCCCACAACCTGCTGGTATGCAATATCCATCTCAAACTCTCGGGCCATGTTAAGTCTGATACTGGGGTTGAGCCCCTCGATAAATCGACGGACCCTCTCTCAAACTGCAGCAACCAAGGATGGTGCATGCCTAGCCAAATAACTGAACCGAACCGCATTCTCTGACACAGTCATAGAAGCCTGGCGCAACTGCTCAAACTCTACGCGCCATGCATCTTTGAGACTCCGGGGAACATACTCCCTCAACAACATATCCGAGAACTGAGTCCAAGTGAGCAAAGCTGCCTTGGCCGGAGTACCCAACTCATAAGCATGCCACCACTGATAGGCCGCTCCTCTAAGCTGGAACGTAGTGTAAGAAACCCTACTCGACTATGCTACACCCATAGTACGGAGGATATGGTGACACTCAAGAAAACCCTGGGCATCCTCTGATGCCATGCCACTAAAAGTAGGAGGGTGGTACTTCTTGTACCTCTCGAGCCTGAGCTCCTCCTCCTCATAAACTGTTGCCCTACCCTCGGGCCGAACTGGGGCTACCAGCTGCACTAGTATGACCTCTGGAACTTGGTCGGCCTGAACTCGCTGCTCTAGGTGCAGGCGGTGAGAGTTTGTGCTCCTACCCTAGCCTGAGATGTGCCTGGAGTAAGTGGGATCAATCCAGCCTTAGCCAAGGTGCTGAATATGCTCAGAAACTGGGCTAGAGTCTCATGGAGGGCTGGTGCAGCAACAGGTGTCTCAGGTTTCTGCGCTTCGACTTGAGGTACTGGTGGCTCCTCTGTAGCAGCTCTTGCGGGGTGCTCTGGGTGCACCACGTGGATGTCATCGGCCTCTACCCCAGCTCCGGACCCTCTCACGGATCTAGCAGGGGGCGCGGGTGCCTGATCATCAGATCTGGTTGTATGTGTCCTCACCATCTGTGAGAGAATATAAGACAGAAGTTTAGAATTCCGAAGTCAACAATTTCGCACGACAAGAAATCAAAGAAGCGAAATTTTCCTAACAGTTTCATAGCCTCTTGTAGATAAGTACAGACGTCTCCGTATCGATCCGCGAGACTCTACTAAACCCGCGTGTGACTCATAATACTAATGAACCTAGAGTTCTGATACCAACTTGTAACGACCCAAATATCCCTTCGTAAGACGTCGTGACGACACCTAGTCTCTAAGACTAGGTAAGCTTAACAGTTACGGAATAACCTAAATAATAACAGAAATAATGGCTAAACTTTAACAACAACATGTATATATATAGATAAGTTCCAATCCTGTTTGAAATCATTAAAGACTTCTCAAACTGTCTAGTTCTCATGATTATTCCAAATGGGCAAAGGCTAGTATGGGACACTTTGGGAATGAAAAAATAGGCGAAGTGATTCTTAACTAAAAAATGTTGAATTTGTAGCAAGATAAAAGTTGTCTTTAGGGAACTCAACTCTCCCTAAATACTTCTCAGCAATTGTCGTGTCTTTCTTTATTTCCTGAATATCCTGAATAGAAGTTTCACTTAAGGAGCTTGCAACTCGACGAGATAAATCTTTAACACCATCCTTTGATATCTTATTGGAATTAGCTAGAGCAAAAGATCTTGGCACAGCAGGACCCACAACAAGGATGTGTGATGATCTAAAAACCACCAGAAATAGATCATTAACAACAAAAACAGCAGGCTATCCCATTCTGCAGAGTTTAAAGGCCCGTTAACTCACTACCACCAGCTATGGATGGATGCATTTCTGATGTATCACTATCCCAGTTGAGAGGACTTGCATCCATGTCTTACGAATCAGGAAAAAATACATAATCTTTAGAAATAGAAATAACATAGATCTCTTCCACTACATCTGGTTTTGCAAGTACTCGTTTTGGATTCTCGGTCGTGTACCCATTTCCTTTGTCAATAAGCTCATATTGTCTAGTATCTACAATTCTACATCAGCAACATCTTCTTTAACAATTCTACTTCATCTTCCTTGTCTAGAAAGGTACAATGTTAATTGTCTAACTTCAAAGCAGGTCCGATAACTTCATGATTTGTCGCATCCATCCCTACAACTTTGGCTTGAACAATGGAAAGATCTACCTCTACCATCACAGGATTTTCCCCTAGTACTACCTGAGAAATTATGTGAAGGGCAGGGATAAAGAACCCTAATTTGTAGGGGTGTCAATGGTTCGGTTCGACCGGTTATTTTATAAAATTTGTACCATACCAATTTTTCGGTTATTCTATTAACCAAAATTAGACTTTTAGAAACCGTACCAATCATGTCGGTTTCTCTTCGGTATCGGTACGGTTGGGTTAATTTTCGGTATTTCTTTAAATGCCATGTAAAAGTGAGTAGTGGAAGCAGAATACAATAATATACGTACTTTTATAGGACTTAACAAAACTCTCTAGTCATTTTTACTATTTAAAGGGTGATGAATTAAGAAAATATGAAAGATGGCCAGAGTATAGATCCATCAACTTCTACAGCAATGCAAAAGAAACTAAGAAAAGACAAAAGAAATATAAATCACACGAGTGGAAATATATTAAATAAGTTGGGACTCAAGAATAAAGTATATAAAAGATTAAATATTTAAAAATATAAATTTAAATCATACGAAAGGAAACATATTTAATACAATGTAGTTTACTACCCATAATCGCTAAAATACGTTGTGTCTTGCTAATGAATATGTAGGAAATAATTTAGTTTCAATAAAAGTAGTATAATAGGTTTGAAAATTAGGATTTTGAGTTTAATTACTTGTTGGCTTGTAATCATTTTTATAATTTCAAGGCCCAAGGAAAAGTTTAATGCTTTATTATTTTTAAACTTTAATATATAAATATTTTTTTATGTAAATTTATTCGGTACGGTTCGGTATTTTTTTGATTTATTTTTATAAAATAAAAAATCTACCCTAATTATCGGTACGATTATAGATTTATATAAAAACCTACGGTTTTATTAAAAGAAACCTAAAAATCGATTCGATACGGTACAGTTCAATCGATTTAGTTGGGTTTTAAATATCCATTGACACCTCTACTAATTTGTTCTTACCATTAGAGAGAGAAATGTGGGAGATAAACCATTCTCATTTCGATGTAAGAATCAAAATGAAAATCTAATCTGTTATAGTTGTACCTAACACTATATATACTAAGACATATAACTAACATCTATTCAGCTGACCGACTAACTGATCACTAATTAATTACTACTGTTATTTACAATTATGTCCCTCACTAAGTAACAACTATTTCCATACTCCCTCTCAAGTTGGGTGGTGCAAAGATGTTAAGTACTCCCAGCTTGCCAACCAAAGATCCATGTTGTGTTCTGGCCAACCCTTTAGTCAAGATATCTCCTAGTTGTTCCTTTGAATTCACATATTGTGTTCTAATCAATCCCAGCTTGATTTTCTCTGTGATGAAGTGCCAATGTATTTTAATATGCTTAGTCCTCTCATGAAAAATCGGATTGGCTGCTATTTGTAGTGCTTCTTTACTATCACTGTACAATTCCACTGGCATTGTTACTTCTGCTCCTATCTCCTTCAACAAGGCCACTAACTAGACCGGTTCTGAGACTGCACTTGCCATACTCCTGTATTCTTCTTCTGCAGCACTCCTTGAAACAGTGCTTTGTTTCTTTGACTTTCATGAAACTAAGGACTCCCCATATTTGATTAGAAATCGTGAGATCGATTTTCTTGAGTTTGGGCATGATGCTAGTCTGCATCACAGAAGACCGTCATCTTATCTAACTACGTACTGCTTAAGAGAATCCCCATTCCTGGTTGTCTCTTTAAATACCTTGCCACCCTGCTAGCAACATCCTAGTGAGATTTATTTGGTTCCTGTAGAAATTGGCTTCGACTTTGCACTGCATAATCAATGTCTAGTCTAGTTAATGTCTGGTACAACAATTTTCCAATCAATCTATTGTCCTTTGTCTTCAAGCATTGCATCATCTGTATTTTCTACCAGTTTATCATATTCTGCAACTGTCAGCTTCTGATTTGTCTCCATAGGTGTCCAGGCTGCCTTAGCATTGTCACGACTCAAATCTCACTCCGTAAGATGTCGTGACGACATCTAGTCTCTAAGACTAGGTAAACCTAATAGTTGCGGAACAACTGAAATAATAACAGATATAATGGCTAAACATTAACAACATCAGGTATATATATAGATAAAGCTGGAAAAACTGCCGCTCGACATATACAAGTAAAAGCAACAACTCTGAGTATAAACATTCCTCCAAAGACCTGGTAGTCACAAGTCACAAACTCTAAGGAATTGTTCTAACTGTCTCTATACATCAGTATCTAGGAAAAATAAAGAAGAACAACATAAAAGGATAGAGGGACACTCTGAGGTCTGCGGACGCTGGCACATATAACTTGAAGTCTCCGTAGCAGCAACACGACTCTCCACTAATAGCGGGGCTGGTAAGAGATACCTGGGTATGCACACAAAACATGTGCATAAGAGTAGCATGAGTACACCAATCCAGTAAGTGCCTAGCCTAACCTCGGTAGAGTAGTGACGAGGTCAGGTCAGGGCCCAACTGGAATATAATAATTAAGGCAGAACATATAGTATTATGATAAAAGACTAAGAATTTAACAACGAGAAATACGGAAGAGGAAACTACATAGCAAATAGGGGTAAACAACATGGGGCACTTCCGAGGTACCGCCTCGTAGTCCCAAAAGTAAATACTCAACAGGGGATCTCCTAAGGTACTGCCTCGTAGCCCCCAAAGTAAATATGCAATAGGGGATCTCCCGAGGTACAACCTCGTAGTCCCAAAAGTAAATATGCAACATGGGATCTCCCGAGGTACCGCCTCGTAGTCCCAAAAGTAAATATGCAACAGGGGATCTCCCGAGGTACTGCCTCGTAGTCCCAAAAGTAAACACACAGCTAGAAACTGATGGAAACAATAATTAATAGCAAGAAATCCTACATCTTAAGACTAAATACAAATCTAGGAAAGACATAAATTCAACTAAGCATGCTGCACAGATTTCAAATAAACCTTTAAGACACATAGACATGCGATATTAGGTTAAACAGGATAACTGCACATGTTGGGATGACTCATTTAAGATATAATAGGTTACTGTTCAGTTAAAACCAGTTTTCAATAATTAGCCCGTGTACGCACTTGTCACCTCGCGTACACGGCACTCACATATCACAAACTTGCCACAATAGTACAAAATCCTAAGGAGATTTCCCCCACACAAGGTTAGGCAAGTCACTCACCTCAAGCCAAGCTCAATCAGTCAATAAGAATGCCTTTTCCTCGACTTTCCAACTCCGAATGACCCAAATCTAGCCAAAATCAATTATATACCATAAATATAGCTATAAGAAACTAATCTAATTAATGAAATCAAGACTTTAGCAAGAAATTAGAAATTCCTCCCAAAAGGTTAACGTGAGCCCACATCTCGGAATCGGATAAAAGTCACAAAATATGAACACACATTCAACCACAAGTTCACCCATACCAAATATACTCAAAGCTGATACCAAAGTCTCAATCAAAATCCCAAAATTCGGTTTAAGAACTTTTCCAACTTTCCCCCCAAATTTCTCAACCCAAAACCTTAATTACATGATGAAATTAACGATGAATTAGTGGATATTAATAAAAAATGAGCCAAGAACCCTTACCCAAATGTTTCCTCTGAAATCCCCTAAAACCTTTGCCTCAACCTGCGCACAACCCCTCCGCATCTGCGGACGCACTTCTGCGCTAAAACGTCCGCTTCTGTGAGAAACTTGTCCACCTCAACTTCCTCACCTATTCCGCTTCTGTGATCACACTTCCACAGAAGCGGCTCCGCTTCTAAGTCTTATAAGTCGCACCTGCGACCACTGGCCATACTCATAATCCCCGCATCTATGAACTCGCACCTGCAGCCAATCCCACCGCAGGTGCGATGACACCAGAAACAGAACAGTATCAGCCATTTCTCTAAGTATGGTAGATAATGATCCAAAACACACCCGAGGCCCCCAGGACCTCAATCGAATATACTAACAAGTCCTAAAACATCATACGAATTTAGTCGAGCCTTTAAATCACATCAAACAATGCTAAAAACACGAATCACACCCCAATTCACGCTTAATGAACTTTGAAACTTTAAACTTCTACAACCAATACCGAAACCTATCAAATTACGTCTGATTGACCTCAAAATTTGCACACAAGTCTCATTTGAAATTAAGGACCTACTCCAACTTCTAGAATCGGAATCTGACCCCGACATCAAAAAGTTCACTCCCGGTCAAACTTCCCAAAAATTCAACTTTCGCCATTTCAAGCTTAATTTAGCTACGTACAGCAAAATCACAACCTGGGCACGCTTCTAAGTCCAAAATCACCCAACGGAGCTAACGGAACCGACAAAACTCCATTTAGAAGTTGTCTTCACACAGTTCCAACTATGGTTAAATTCTTAGGACTTAAATTTCCAATTTAGGGACTAAGTATCCCATTTCACTCTAAAACCAAAACAAATCCTCCCGACAATTCACATAAGCATAAAATGAAAAAGAGGAAGCCGTAAATAGGGTATCAGGGATAATACTCTCAAAATGACCGACTGGGTTGTTACATCCTCCTCCTCTTAAAACAATCGTTCGTCCTCGAACGAGTATAGAGACATACCTGAAGTGGTGAAAAGATGAGGATAACGGCTGCACATATCTTGCTCGGTCTCCCAAGTCGCATCCTCGACCGGCTGACCCCTCTACTGAACCTTCACTGAAGTAATGTTATTTGACCTTATCTTTAGAACCTGCCTGTCCAAAATAGCCACTCTCCTCAACATAAGATATATCCTTGTCCAACTGGACTGAGCTGAAGTATAACACATGAGACGGATCGCCGTGATACTTCCGAAGCATGGAAATATGGAACACTGGATGAACTGCCGAGAGACTAGGTGGTAGTGCAAGTCCTTAAGCTACCTCTCTAACCCTCTCAAGAATCTCAAAAGGCCCGATATACCTAGGGCTCAACTTGCCCTTCTTTCCGAACCTCATAACGCCATTCATGGACGAAATCCGGAGCAAGACCCGCTCCCTAACCATGAATGCAACATCGCGAACCCTCCAATCTACATAACTCTTCTGTTTGGACTGGGTTGTACGAAGTCGATCCTGAATCACCTCAACCATCTCCAAAGCATCATGATCCAAGTCTGTACCCAATAGCCTAGCCTTGCCCGTGTCGAACCAACACACTGGAGACCGACACCGCCTATCATACAAAGCCTCATACGGTGCCATCTAAATGCTAGACTGATAACTGTTGTTGTAGAAAACCTCAGCGAGTGGCAATAACTGATCCCAAGAACCCCCAAACTCCATCACACATGAACATAGCATATCCTCCAATATCTGAATAGTGTGCTCGGACTGTCCATCCGTCTGAGGGTGAAATGTTATGCTCAACTCAACCCGAGTACCCAACTCATGTTGTACGGCCCTCCAGAACCGCGATGTAAACTGCGTGCCCTGGTCAGAGATGATAGATACCGGTATGCCATGAAGTATTACAATCTCGCGGATATAAACACGAGCCAGATGCTCGGAAGAATAAGTAGTCATCACTGGAATGAAATGAGCCGACTTGATCAACCTATCCACAATCACCCAAAATGCATCGAACTTCCTCTGAGTCCGTGGGAGTCTAACAACAAAATTCATAGTGATCCGCTCCCATTTCCACTCCGGAATCTCTAGCTTCTGAAGCAATCCACCTGGCCGCTGATGCTCATACTTCACTTGCTAGCAATTTAGACACCGAGCTACATACTCTACTATGTCCTTCTTCATTCTCCTCCACCGATAATGCTGTCTCAAGTCCTGATACATCTTCGCGGCACCTGGATGAATGGAGTACGGCAAACTGTGAGCCCCATGGAGAATCAACTCACGCAAACCATCTACATTGTGCACACATAGCCTGCCCTGCATCCTCAATGCACCATCATCCCCTATAGTGACCTCCTTAGCATCACCGTGCTGAACCGTGTCCTTAAGGACAAACAGATGAGGGTCATCATACTGACGCTCCCTGATAAAATCATAAAGAGAAGACTGAGAGACCACACAAGGCAAAACTCGACTCGGATCAGAAATATCCAATCTAACAAACTGGTTGGCCAAAGCCTGAACATCCAATGGCAATGGCCTCTCTGCTGTTGGAAGATATGCTAAGCTGCCCAAACTCTCCACCCGACGACTCAAGGCATCGGCCACCACATTGGCCTTATCGGGATGGTATAGAATAGTGATATCATAATACTTAAGAAGTTCCAACCACCTCCGCTGACGCAAGTTAAGATCCTTCTGTTTGAACAGATGCTGCAAAGTCTGGTGATCGGTGTAGATCTCACAAGGGATACCGTACAAATAATGCCTCCAAATCTTCAAGGCATGAACAATAGCTTCTAACTCAAGGTCATGGACAAGATAGTTATTTTCATGCACCTTCAGCTGTCTAGACGCGTAGGCAATCACCCTACCGTCCTGCATCAACACCACGTCGAGACCAATCCGCAACGTATCACAATATACAGTATAAGACCCCGAACCTGTAGGCAATACCAATACTGGGGCCATAGTCAAAGCTTTCTTAAGACTTTGAAAGCTCTCCTCACACTCCTCTGTCCACATGAACGGAGCATCCTTCTGGGTCAGCCTGGTCATAGGTGCTGTAATAGATGAGAATCCCTCTACAAATCGACGTCATTACCCCGCCAAACTGAGAAAACTCCGGATCTCCATAGCTGAGGACGGTTTGGGCCAACTCTGTACTGCCTCAACCTTCTTCGGATCCACCTTGATCCCATCACTCGACACTACATGACCCAAAAATGCCACTGTCTAGCCAAAACTGACACTTTGAGAATTTTGAATATAACTTCTTTCTCTCAAGGTTTGGAGCACAGTCCTTAGGTGCTGCTCATGATCCTCCCAACTTCGGGGGTACACCAGAATGTCGTCAATAAACACGATGACGAATGAGTCAAGATAGGGCTGGAACACACTGTGCATCAAACACATGAATGCTGCTGGGGCATTGGTCAGCCCAAATGACATCACAAGGAACTCGTAGTGACCATACCGAGTCCTAAAAGAAGTCTTCGGGATATCTGGCTCTCGAATATTCAATTAATGATAGCTTGAATGTAAGTCAATCTTGGAAAAAACTCTGGCAACCTGTAACTGATCAAATATGTCATCAATACGAGGCAACAAATACCTGTTCTTCACTGTAACTTTGTTCAACTGGCAATAATCAATGCACATACGCATAGAACCATCCTTCTTCTTCACAAACAAGTCCGGAGCACCCCTAAGGTGACACACTGGGTCGAATGAAGCCCTTATTAAGCAACTCCTGTAACTGCTCCTTCAACTCCTTCAACTTAGGAGGAGCCATACGATATGGAGGAATAGAGATGTGCTGAGTGCCCGGTAATAAATCAATACCAAATTCGATATCCCTATCGGGCGGCATGCTCGAAAGATCAGCTGGATATACACCTGGATAATCCCTCAATACCAGAACTGACTCAACGGTAGGAGTATTAATATTGACATCTCTCACATAAGCTAGATACGCATCACACCCCTTCTCAACCATTCGTTGAGCCTTAACAACCAAACACGACCGATATACACGGTCAACAACAATAGAATCTCCCACAGGTGTAGACCCATAAACAGGAGAACTCAAAGAATCACGGGATACGCCCAAATATGGGGCAAAATAAGATGACATACATGAATAAGTGGAGCTTGAATCAAATAAGACTGATGCATCTCTATGATAGATCGGAACAATACCTATAATGACAGAGTCAGATGCGACTACCTCTGTACGAGAAGGAAGAGCATAATATTTGGCCTGGCCTTCCCCTCTAGAGCAACCTCTACCTGCCCGACCTCCACCTCGAGCTGGCTGAGCAGGTGGAGTGGTAGTTGGTGCTGTAATCATAGCCTGAGGACCTGGTGGAGCACCCGGTGCCTGAGTAGTCTGTGGAGGTGCACCCCTCCTAAGTCTGGTGCAATCCCTCACCATATGGCGAGTGTCTCCACACTCAAAATACGTTCTGGGAGGGCATGGCTGCTGTGGCTGGCTCGAGCCAGGTCGTCTGGACTGACCGCTGAAAGCACCCCGTGCAGGAGGTGCACTAGACAATGGTGGTGCATAATAAGGATACTGGGGCCTAGGAGGGGCCGAAATACCGCTAGCGACTGGAAGTGCTGAATGAACAGGGCGGCTCACATAACCCCTACTATGACGAGCTACCGTTGGGGAACGAGTACCACTATAAGTGCTAGACTCTCGAGACCTCTTGGCCTCTCTCTCCTCTCTCCCAAGTCAGCATATCCTCAAATCTCCTAGCAATCCCCACAACCTGCTGGTATGCAATATCCATCTCAAACTCTCGGGCCATGTTAAGTCTGATACTGGGGTTGAGCCCCTCGATAAATCGACGGACCCTCTCTCAAACTGCAGCAACCAAGGATGGTGCATGCCTAGCCAAATAACTGAACCGAACCGCATTCTCTGACACAGTCATAGAAGCCTGGCGCAACTGCTCAAACTCTACGCGCCATGCATCTTTGAGACTCCGGGGAACATACTCCCTCAACAACATATCCGAGAACTGAGTCCAAGTGAGCAAAGCTGCCTTGGCCGGAGTACCCAACTCATAAGCATGCCACCACTGATAGGCCGCTCCTCTAAGCTGGAACGTAGTGTAAGAAACCCTACTCGACTATGCTACACCCATAGTACGGAGGATATGGTGACACTCAAGAAAACCCTGGGCATCCTCTGATGCCATGCCACTAAAAGTAGGAGGGTGGTACTTCTTGTACCTCTCGAGCCTGAGCTCCTCCTCCTCATAAACTGTTGCCCTACCCTCGGGCCGAACTGGGGCTACCAGCTGCACTAGTATGACCTCTGGAACTTGGTCGGCCTGAACTCGCTGCTCTAGGTGCAGGCGGTGAGAGTTTGTGCTCCTACCCTAGCCTGAGATGTGCCTGGAGTAAGTGGGATCAATCCAGCCTTAGCCAAGGTGCTGAATATGCTCAGAAACTGGGCTAGAGTCTCATGGAGGGCTGGTGCAGCAACAGGTGTCTCAGGTTTCTGTGCTTCGACTTGAGGTACTGGTGGCTCCTCTGTAGCAGCTCTTGCGGGGTGCTCTAGCTGCACCACGTGGATGTCATCGGCCTCTACCCCAGCTCCGGACCCTCTCACGGATCTAGCAGGGGGCGCGGGTGCCTGATCATCAGATCTGGTTGTATGTGTCCTCACCATCTGTGAGAGAATATAAGACAGAAGTTTAGAATTCCGAAGTCAACAATTTCGCACGACAAGAAATCAAAGAAGCGAAATTTTCCTAACAGTTCCATAGCCTCTTGTAGATAAGTACAGACGTCTCCGTATCGATCCGCGAGACTCTACTAAACCCGCGTGTGACTCATAATACTAATGAACCTAGAGTTCTGATACCAACTTGTAACGACCCAAATATCCCTTCGTAAGACGTCGTGACGACACCTAGTCTCTAAGACTAGGTAAGCTTAACAGTTACGGAATAACCTAAATAATAACAGAAATAATGGCTAAACTTTAACAACAACATGTATATATATAGATAAGTTCCAATCCTGTTTGAAATCATTAAAGACTTCTCAAACTGTCTAGTTCTCATGATTATTCCAAATGGGCAAAGGCTAGTATGGGACACTTTGGGAATGAAAAAATAGGCGAAGTGATTCTTAACTAAAAAATGTTGAATTTGTAGCAAGATAAAAGTTGTCTTTAGGGAACTCAACTCTCCCTAAATACTTCTCAGCAATTGTCGTGTCTTTCTTTATTTCCTGAATATCCTGAATAGAAGTTTCACTTAAGGAGCTTGCAACTCGACGAGATAAATCTTTAACACCATCCTTTGATATCTTATTGGAATTAGCTAGAGCAAAAGATCTTGGCACAGCAGGACCCACAACAAGGATGTGTGATGATCTAAAAACCACCAGAAATGGATCATTAACAACAAAAACAGCAGGCTATCCCATTCTGCAGAGTTTAAAGGCCCGTTAACTCACTACCACCAGCTATGGATGGATGCATTTCTGATGTATCACTATCCCAGTTGAGAGGACTTGCATCCATGTCTTACGAATCAGGAAAAAATACATAATCTTTAGAAATAGAAATAACATAGATCTCTTCCACTACATCTGGTTTTGCAAGTACTCGTTTTGGATTCTCGGTCGTGTACCCATTTCCTTTGTCAATAAGCTCATATTGTCTAGTATCTACAATTCTACATCAGCAACATCTTCTTTAACAATTCTACTTCATCTTCCTTGTCTAGAAAGGTACAATGTTAATTGTCTAACTTCAAAGCAGGTCCGATAACTTCATGATTTGTCGCATCCATCCCTACAACTTTGGCTTGAACAATGGAAAGATCTACCTCTACCATCACAGGATTTTCCCCTAGTACTACCTGAGAAATTATGTGAAGGGCAGGGATAAAGAACCCTAATTTGTAGGGGTGTCAATGGTTCGGTTCGACCGGTTATTTTATAAAATTTGTACCATACCAATTTTTCGGTTATTCTATTAACCAAAATTAGACTTTTAGAAACCGTACCAATCATGTCGGTTTCTCTTCGGTATCGGTACGGTTGGGTTAATTTTCGGTATTTCTTTAAATGCCATGTAAAAGTGAGTAGTGGAAGCAGAATACAATAATATACGTACTTTTATAGGACTTAACAAAACTCTCTAGTCATTTTTACTATTTAAAGGGTGATGAATTAAGAAAATATGAAAGATGGCCAGAGTATAGATCCATCAACTTCTACAGCAACGCAAAAGAAACTAAGAAAAGACAAAAGAAATATAAATCACACGAGTGGAAATATATTAAATAAGTTGGGACTCAAGAATAAAGTATATAAAAGATTAAATATTTAAAAATATAAATTTAAATCATACGAAAGGAAACATATTTAATACAATGTAGTTTACTACCCATAATCGCTAAAATACGTTGTGTCTTGCTAATGAATATGCAGGAAATAATTTAGTTTCAATAAAAGTAGTATAATAGGTTTGAAAATTAGGATTTTGAGTTTAATTACTTGTTGGCTTGTAATCATTTTTATAATTTCAAGGCCCAAGGAAAAGTTTAATGCTTTATTATTTTTAAACTTTAATATATAAATATTTTTTTATGTAAATTTATTCGGTACGGTTCGGTATTTTTTTGATTTATTTTTATAAAATAAAAAATCTACCCTAATTATCGGTACGATTATAGATTTATATAAAAACCTACGGTTTTATTAAAAGAAACCTAAAAATCGATTCGATACGGTACAGTTCAATCGATTTAGTTGGGTTTTAAATATCCATTGACACCTCTACTAATTTGTTCTTACCATTAGAGAGAGAAATGTGGGAGATAAACCATTCTCATTTCGATGTAAGAATCAAAATGAAAATCTAATCTGTTATAGTTGTACCTAACACTATATATACTAAGACATATAACTAACATCTATTCAGCTGACCGACTAACTGATCACTAATTAATTACTACTGTTATTTACAATTATGTCCCTCACTAAGTAACAACTATTTCCATACTCCCTCTCAAGTTGGGTGGTGCAAAGATGTTAAGTACTCCCAGCTTGCCAACCAAAGATCCATGTTGTGTTCTGGCCAACCCTTTAGTCAAGATATCTCCTAGTTGTTCCTTTGAATTCACATATTGTGTTCTAATCAATCCCAGCTTGATTTTCTCTGTGATGAAGTGCCAATGTATTTTAATATGCTTAGTCCTCTCATGAAAAATCGGATTGGCTGCTATTTGTAGTGCTTCTTTACTATCACTGTAAAATTCCACTGGCATTGTTACTTCTGCTCCTATCTCCTTCAACAAGGCCACTAACTAGACCGGTTCTGAGACTGCACTTGCCATACTCCTGTATTCTTCTTCTGCAGCACTCCTTGAAACAGTGCTTTGTTTCTTTGACTTTCATGAAACTAAGGACTCCCCATATTTGATTAGAAATCGTGAGACCGATTTTCTTGAGTTTGGGCATGATGCTAGTCTGCATCACAGAAGACCGTCATCTTATCTAACTACGTACTGCTTAAGAGAATCCCCATTCCTGGTTGTCTCTTTAAATACCTTGCCACCCTGCTAGCAACATCCTAGTGAGATTTATTTGGTTCCTGTAGAAATTGGCTTCGACTTTGCACTGCATAATCAATGTCTAGTCTAGTTAATGTCTGGTACAACAATTTTCCAATCAATCTATTGTCCTTTGTCTTCAAGCATTGCATCATCTGTATTTTCTACCAGTTTATCATATTCTGCAACTGTCAGCTTCTGATTTGTCTCCATAGGTGTCCAGGCTGCCTTAGCATTGTCACGACTCAAATCTCACTCCGTAAGACGTCGTGACGACATCTAGTCTCTAAGACTAGGTAAACCTAATAGTTGCGGAACAACTGAAATAATAACAGATATAATGGCTAAACATTAACAACATCAGGTATATATATAGATAAAGCTGGAAAAACTGCCGCTCGACATATACAAGTAAAAGCAACAACTCTGAGTATAAACATTCCTCCAAAGACCTGGTAGTCACAAGTCACAAACTCTAAGGAATTGTTCTAACTGTCTCTATACATCAGTATCTAGGAAAAATAAAGAAGAACAACATAAAAGGATAGAGGGAGACTCTGAGGTCTGCGGACGCTGGCACATATAATTTGAAGTCTCCATAGCAGCAACACGACTCTCCACTAATAGCGGGGCTGGTAAGAGATACCTGGGTATGCACACAAAACATGTGCATAAGAGTAGCATGAGTACACCAATCCAGTAAGTGCCTAGCCTAACCTCGGTAGAGTAGTTATGAGGTCAGGTCAGGGCCCAACTGGAATATAATAATTAAGGCAGAACATATAGTATTATGATAAAAGACTAAGAATTTAACAACGAGAAATACGGAAGAGGAAACTACATAGCAAATAGGGGTAAACAACATGGGGCACTTCCGAGGTACCGCCTCGTAGTCCCAAAAGTAAATACTCAACAGGGGATCTCCTAAGGTACTGCCTCGTAGCCCCCAAAGTAAATATGCAATAGGGGATCTCCCGAGGTACAACCTCGTAGTCTCAAAAGTAAATATGCAACATGGGATCTCCCGAGGTACCGCCTCGTAGTCCCAAAAGTAAATATGCAACAGGGGATCTCCCGAGGTACTGCCTCGTAGTCCCAAAAGTAAACACACAGCTAGAAACCGATGGAAACAATAATTAATAGCAAGAAATCCTACATCTTAAGACTAAATACAAATCTAGGAAAGACATAAATTCAACTAAGCATGCTGCACAGATTTCAAATAAACCTTTAAGACACATAGACATGCGATATTAGGCTAAACAAGATAACTGCACATGTTGGGATGACTCATTTAAGATATAATAGGTTACTGTTCAGTTAAAACCAGTTTTCAATAATTAGCCCGTGTACGCACTTGTCACCTCGCGTACACGGCACTCACATATCACAAACTTGTCACAATAGTACAAAATCCTAAGAATATTTCCCCCACACAAGGTTAGGCAAGTCACTCACCTCAAGCCAAGCTCAATCAGTCAATAAGAATGCCTTTTCCTCGACTTTCCGACTCCGAATGACCCAAATCTAGCCAAAATCAATTATATACCATAAATATAGCTATAAGAAACTAATCTAATTAATGAAATCAAGACTTTAGCAAGAAATTAGAAATTCCTCCCAAAAGGTTAACGTGAGCCCACATCTCGGAATCGGATAAAAGTCACAAAATATGAACACACATTCAACCACAAGTTCACCCATACCAAAATTACTCAAAGCTAATACCAAAGTCTCAATCAAAATTCCAAAATTCGGTTTAAGAACTTTTCCAACTTTCCCCCCAAATTTCTCAACCCAAAACCTTAATTACATGATGAAATTAACGATGAATTAGTGGATATTAATAAAAAAATGAGCCAAGAACCCTTACCCAAATGTTTCCTCTGAAATCCCCTAAAACCTTTGCCTCAACCTGCGCACAACCCCTCCGCATCTGCGGACGCACTTCTGCGCTAAAACGTCCGCTTCTGTGAGAAACTTGTCCACCTCAACTTCCTCACCTATTCCGCTTCTGTGATCACACTTCCACAGAAGCAGCTCCGCTTCTGCGTCTTATAAGTCACACCTGTGACCACTGGCCATACTCATAATCCCCGCATCTGTGAACTCGCACCTGCAGCCAATCCCACCGCAGGTGCGATGACACCAGAAACAGAACAGTATCGGCCATTTCTCTAAGTATGTTAGATAATGATCCAAAACACACCCGAGGCCCCCAGGACCTCAATCGAATATACCAACAAGTCCTAAAATATCATACGAATTTAGTCGAGCCTTTAAATCACATCAAACAATGCTAAAAACACGAATCACACCCCAATTCACGCTTAATGAACTTTGAAACTTTAAACTTTTACAACCGATGCCGAAACCTATCAAATTACGTCTGATTGACCTCAAAATTTGCACACAAGTCTCATTTGAAATTAAGGACCTACTCCAACTTCTAGAATCGGAATCTGACCCTGACATCAAAAAGTTCACTCCCGGTCAAACTTCCCAAAAATTCAACTTTCGCCATTTCAAGCTTAACTTAGCTACGTACATCAAAATCACAACCTGGGCACGCTTCTAAGTCCAAAATCACCCAACGGAGCTAACGGAACCAAAAAACTCCATTTAGAAGTTGTCTTCACACAGTTCCAACTATGGTTAAATTCTTAGGACTTAAATTTCCAATTTAGGGACTAAGTATCCCATTTCACTCTAAAACCAAAACAAATCCTCCCCACAATTCACATAAGCATAAAATGAAAAAGAAGAAGCCGTAAATAGGGTATCAGGGATAATACTCTCAAAATGACCGACTGGGTTGTTACATCCTCCTCCTCTTAAAACAATCGTTCGTCCTCGAACGAGTATAGAGACATACCTGAAGTGGTGAAAAGATGAGGATAACGGCTGCACATATCTTGCTCGGTCTCCCAAGTCGCATCCTCGATCGGCTGACCCCTCTACTGAACCTTCACTGAAGTAATGTTATTTGACCTCATCTTTAGAACCTGCCTGTCCAAAATAGCCACTCTCCTCAACATAAGATATATCCTTGTCCAACTGGACTGAGCTGAAGTATAACACATGAGACGGATCGCCATGATACTTCTGAAGCATGGAAATATGGAACACTGGATGAACTGCCGAGAGACTAGGTGGTAGTGCAAGTCCTTAAGCTACCTCTCTAACCCTCTCAAGAATCTCAAAAGGCCCGATATACCTAGGGCTCAACTTGCCCTTCTTTCCGAACCTCATAACGCCATTCATGGACGAAATCCGGAGCAAGACCCGCTCCCTAACCATGAATGCAACATCGCGAACCCTCCAATCTACATAACTCTTCTGTTTGGACTGGGTTGTACGAAGTCGATCCTGAATCACCTCAACCATCTCCAAAGCATCATGATCCAAGTCTGTACCCAATAGCCTAGCCTTGCCCGTGTCGAACCAACCCACTGGAGACCGACACCGCCTATCATACAAAGCCTCATACGGTGCCATCTAAATGCTAGACTGATAACTGTTGTTGTAGAAAACCTCAGCGAGTGGCAATAACTGATCCCAAGAACCCCCAAACTCCATCACACATGAACAAAGCATATCCTCCAATATCTGATTAGTGTGCTCGGACTGTCCATCCGTCTGAGGGTGAAATGTTATGCTCAACTCAACCCGAGTACCCAACTCATGTTGTACGGCCCTCCAAAACCGCGATGTAAACTGCGTACCCTGGTCAGAGATGATAGATACCGGTACGCCATGAAGTATTACAATCTCGTGGATATAAACACGAGCCAGATGCTCGGAAGAATAAGTAGTCATCACTGGAATGAAATGAGCCGACTTGATCAACCTATCCACAATCACCCAAAATGCATCGAACTTCCTCTGAGTCCGTGGGAGTCTAACAACAAAATTCATAGTGATCCGCTCCCATTTCCACTCCGGAATCTCTAGCTTCTGAAGCAATCCACCTGGCCGCTGATGCTCATACTTCACTTGCTAGCAATTTAGACACCGAGCTACATACTCTACTATGTCCTTCTTCATTCTCCTCCACCGATAATGCTGTCTCAAGTCCTGATACATCTTCGCGGCACCTAGATGAATGGAGTACGGCAAACTGTGAGCCCCATGGAGAATCAACTCACGCAAACCATCTACATTGTGCACACATAGCCTGCCCTGCATCCTCAATGCACCATCATCCCCTATAGTGACCTCCTTAGCATCACCGTGCTGAACCGTGTCCTTAAGGACAAACAGATGAGGGTCATCATACTGACGCTCCCTGATAAAATCATAAAGAGAAGACTGAGAGACCACACAAGGCAAAACTCGACTCGGATCAGAAACATCCAATCTAACAAACTGGTTGGCCAAAGCCTGAACATCCAATGGCAATGGCCTCTCTGCTATTGGAAGATATGCTAAGCTGCCCAAACTCTCCACCCGACGACTCAAGGCATCGGCCACCACATTGGCCTTATCGGGATGGTATAGAATAGTGATATCATAATACTTAAGAAGTTCCAACCACCTCCGCTGACGCAAGTTAAGATCCTTCTGTTTGAACAGATGCTGCAAAGTCTGGTGATCGGTGTAGATCTCACAAGGGATACCGTACAAATAATGCCTCCAAATCTTCAAGGCATGAACAATAGCTTCTAACTCAAGGTCATGGACAAGATAGTTATTTTCATGCACCTTCAGCTGTCTAGACGCGTAGGCAATCACCCTACCGTCCTGCATCAACACCACGTCGAGACCAATCCGCAACGTATCACAATATACAGTATAAGACCCCGAACCTATAGGCAATACCAATACTGGGGCCATAGTCAAAGCTGTCTTAAGACTTTGAAAGCTCTCCTCACACTCCTCTGTCCACATGAACGGAGCACCCTTCTGGGTCAGCCTGGTCATAGGTGCTGTAATAGATGAGAATCCCTCTGCAAATCGACGTCATTACCCCGCCAAACTGAGAAAACTCCGGATCTCCATAGCTGAGGACGGTTTGGGCCAACTCTGTACTGCCTCAACCTTCTTCGGATCCACCTTGATCCCATCACTCGACACTATATGACCCAAAAATGCCACTGTCTAGCCAAAACTGACACTTTGAGAATTTTGAATATAACTTCTTTCTCTCAAGGTTTGGAGCACAGTCCTTAGGTGCTGCTCATGATCCTCCCAACTTCGGGGGTACACCAGAATGTCGTCAATAAACACGATGACGAATGAGTCAAGATAGGGCTGGAACACACTGTGCATCAAACACATGAATGCTGCTGGGGCATTGGTCAGCCCAAATGACATCACAAGGAACTCGTAGTGACCATACCGAGTCCTAAAAGAAGTCTTCGGGATATCTGGCTCTCGAATATTCAATTAATGATAGCTTGAATGTAAGTCTATCTTGGAAAAAACTCTGGCACCCTGTAACTGATCAAATATGTCATCAATACGAGGCAACAAATACCTGTTCTTCACTGTAACTTTGTTCAACTGGCAATAATCAATGCACATACGCATAGAACCATCCTTCTTCTTCACAAACAAGTCCGGAGCACCCCTAAGGTGACACACTGGGTCGAATGAAGCCCTTATTAAGCAACTCCTGTAACTGCTCCTTCAACTCCTTCAACTTAGGAGGAGCCATACGATATGGAGGAATAGAGATATGCTGAGTGCCCGGTAATAAATCAATACCAAATTCGATATCCCTATCGGGCGGCATGCTCGAAAGATCAGCTGGATATACACCTGGATAATCCCTCAATACCAGAACTGACTCAACGGTAGGAGTATTAATATTGACATCTCTCACATAAGCTAGATACGCATCACACCCCTTCTCAACCATTCGTTGAGCCTTAACAACCAAACACGACCGATATACACGGTCAACAACAATAGAATCTCCCACAGGTGTAGACCCATAAACAGGAGAACTCAAAGAATCACGAGATACGCCCAAATATGGGGCAAAATAAGATGACATACATGAATAAGTGGAGCTTGAATCAAATAAGACTGATGCATCTCTATGATAGATCGGAACAATACCTATAATGACAGAGTCAGATGCGACTACCTCTGTACGAGAAGGAAGAGCATAATATTTGGCTTGGCCTTCCCCTCTAGAGCAACCTCTACCTGCCCGACCTCCACCTCGAGCTGGCTGAGCAGGTGGAGTGGTAGTTGGTGCTGTAATCATAGCCTGAGGACCTGGTGGAGCACCCGGTGCCTGAGTAGTCTGTGGAGGTGCACCCCTCCTAAGTCTGGTGCAATCCCTCACCATATGGCGAGTGTCTCCACACTCAAAATGCGTTCTGGGAGGGCATGGCTGCTGTGGCTGGCTCGAGCCAGGTCGTCTGGACTGACCGCTGAAAGCACCCCGTGCAGGAGGTGCACTAGACAATGGTGGTGCATAATATGGATACTGGGGCCTAGGAGGGGCCGAAATACCGCTAGCGACTGGAAGTGCTGAATGAACAGGGCGGCTCACATAACCCCTACTATGACGAGCTACCGTTGTGGAACGAGTACCACTATAAGTGCTAGACTCTCGAGACCTCTTGGCCTCTCTCTCCTCTCTCCCAAGTCAGCATATCCTCAAATCTCCTAGCAATCCCCACAACCTGCTGGTATGCAATATCCATCTCAAACTCTCGGGCCATGTTAAGTCTGATACTGGGGTTGAGCCCCTCGATAAATCGACGGACCCTCTCTCGAACTGCAGCAACCAAGGATGGTGCATGCCTAGCCAAATAACTGAACCGAACCGCATTCTCTGACACAGTCATAGAAACCTGGCGCAACTGCTCAAACTCTACGCGCCATGCATCTTTGAGACTCCGGGGAACATACTCCCTCAATAACATATCCGAGAACTGAGTCCAAGTGAGCAAAGCTGCCTTGGCCGGAGTACCCAACTCATAAGCATGCCACCACTGATAGGCCGCTCCTCTAAGCTGGAACGTAGTGTAAGAAACCCTACTCGACTATGCTACACCCATAGTACGGAGGATATGATGACACTCAAGAAAACCCTGGGCATCCTCTGATGCCATGCCACTAAAAGTAGGAGGGTGGTACTTCTTGTACCTCTCGAGCCTGAGCTCCTCCTCCTCATAAACTGTTGCCCTACCCTCGGGCCGAACTGGGGCTACCAGCTGCACTAGTATGACCTCTGGAACTTGGTCGGCCTGAACTCGCTGCTCTAGGTGCAGGCGGTGAGAGTTTGTGCTCCTACCCTAGCCTGAGATGTGCTTGGAGTAAGTGGGATCAATCCAGCCTTAGCCAAGGTGCTGAATATGCTCAGAAACTGGGCTAGAGTCTCATGGAGGGCTGGTGCAGCAACAGGTGTCTCAGGTTTCTGCGCTTCGACTTGAGGTACTGGTGGCTCCTCTGTAGCAGCTCTTGCAGGTGCTCTGGCTGCACCACGTGGATGTCCTCGGCCTCTACCCCAGCTCCGGACCCTCTCGCGGATCTAGCAGGGGGCGCGGGTGCCTGATCATCAGATCTGGTTGTATGTGTCCTCACCATCTGTGAGAGAATATAAGACAGAAGTTTAGAATTCCGAAGTCAACAATTTCGCGCGACAAGAAATCAAAGAAGTGAAATTTTCCTAACAGTTCCATAGCCTCTTGTAGATAAGTACAGACGTCTCCGTATCGATCCGCGAGACTCTACTAAACCCGCGTGTGACTCATAATACTAATAAACCTAGAGTTCTGATACCAACTTGTAACGACCCAAATATCCCTCCGTAAGACGTCGTGACGACACCTAGTCTCTAAGACTAGGTAAGCTTAACAGTTGCGGAATAACCTAAATAATAACAGAAATAATGGCTAAACTTTAACAATAACATGTATATATATAGATAAGTTCCAATCCTGTTTGAAATCATTAAAGACTTCTCAAACTGTCTAGTTCTCATGATTATTCCAAAATGGGCAAAGGCTAGTATGGGACACTTTGGGAATGAAAAAATAGGCGAAGTGATTCTTAACTAAAAAATGTTGAATTTGTAGCAAGATAAAAGTTGTCTTTAGGGAACTCAACTCTCCCTAAATACTTCTCAGCAATTGTCGTGTCTTTCTTTATTTCCTGAATATCCTGAATAGAAGTTTCACTTAAGGAGCTTGCAACTCGACGAGATAAATCTTTAACACCATCCTTTGATATCTTATTGGC
The DNA here is from genome assembly GCF_000390325.3 of Nicotiana tomentosiformis. Lineage (NCBI taxonomy): Eukaryota > Viridiplantae > Streptophyta > Magnoliopsida > Solanales > Solanaceae > Nicotiana > Nicotiana tomentosiformis. The sequence goes on from NC_090819.1 coordinate 22,121,419, forward strand.
ATTAGCTAGAGCAAAAGATCTTGGCACAGCAGGACCCACAGCAAGGATGTGTGATGATCTAAAAACCACCAGAAATGGATCATTAACAACAAAAACAGCAGGCTATCCCATTCTGTAGAGTTTAAAGGCCCGTTAACTCACTACCACCAGCTATGGATGGATGCATTTCTGATGTATCACTATCCCAGTTGAGAGGACTTGCATCCATGTCTTACGAATCAGGAAAAAATACATAATCTTTAGAAATAGAAATAACATAGATCTCTTCCACTACATCTGGTTTTGCAAGTACTCGTTTTGGATTCTCGGTCGTGTACCCATTTCCTTTGTCAATAAGCTCATATTATCTAGTATCTACAATTCTACATCAGCAACATCTTCTTTAACAATTCTACTTCATCTTCCTTGTCTAGAAAGGTACAATGTTAATTGTCTAACTTCAAAGCAGGTCCGATAACTTCATGATTTGTCGCATCCATCCCTACAACTTTGGCTTGAACAATGGAAAGATCTACCTCTACCATCACAGGATTTTCCCCTAGTACTACCTGAGAAATTATGTGAAGGGCAGGGATAAAGAACCCTAATTTGTAGGGGTGTCAATGGTTCGGTTCGACCGGTTATTTTATAAAATTTGTACCATACTAATTTTTCGGTTATTCTATTAACCAAAATTAGACTTTTAGAAACCGTACCAATCATGTCGGTTTCTCTTCGGTATCGGTACGGTTGGGTTAATTTTCGGTATTTCTTTAAATGCCATGTAAAAGTGAGTAGTGGAAGCAGAATACAATAATATATGTACTTTTATAGGACTTAACAAAACTCTCTAGACATTTTTACTATTTAAAGGGTGATGAATTAAGAAAATATGAAAGATGGCCAGAGTATAGATCCATCAACTTCTACAGCAACGCAAAAGAAACTAAGAAAAGACAAAAGAAATATAAATCACACGAGTGGAAAGATATGAAATAAGTTGGGACTCAAGAATAAAGTATATAAAAGATTAAATATTTAAAAATATAAATTTAAATCATACGAAAGGAAAAATATTTAATACAATGTAGTTTACTACCCATAATCGCTAAAATACGCTGTGTCTTGCTAATGAATATACAGGAAGTAATTTAGTTTCAATAAAAGTAGTATAATAGGTTTGAAAATTATGATTTTGAGTTTAATTACTTGTTGGCTTGTAATCGTTTTTATAATTTCAAGGCCCAAGGAAAAGTTTAATGCTTTATTATTTTTAAACTTTAATATATAAATATTTTTTTAATGTAAATTTATTCGATACAGTTCGGTATTTTTTTGATTTATTTTTATAAAATAAAAAATCTACCCTAATTATCGGTACGATTATAGATTTATATAAAAATCTACGGTTTTATTAAAAAAAACCTAAAAATCGGTTCGATACGGTGCAGTTCAATCGATTTAGTCGGATTTTAAATATCCATTGATATCTCTACTAATTTGTTCTTACCATTAGAGAGAGAAATGTGGGAGATAAACCATTCTCATTTCGATGTAAGAATCAAAATGAAAATCTAATCTGTTATAGTTGTACCTAACACTATATATACTAAGACATATAACTAACATCTATTCAGCTGACCGACTAACTGATCACTAATTAATTACTACTATTATTAACAATTATGTCCCTCACTAAGTAACAACTATTTCCATACTCCCTCTCAAGTTGGGTGGTGCAAAGATGTTAAGTACTCCCAGCTTGCCAACCAAAGATCCATGTTGTGTTCTGGCCAACCCTTTAGTCAAGATATCTCCTAGTTGTTCCTTTGAATTCACATATTGTGTTCTAATCAATCCCAGCTGGATTTTCTCTGTGATGAAGTGCTAATCTATTTTAATATGCTTAGTCCTCTCATGAAAAATCGGATTGGCTACTATTTGTAGTGCTTCTTTACTATCATTGTACAATTCCACTGGCATTGTTACTTCTGCTCCTATCTCCTTCAACAAGGCCACTAACTAGACCGGTTCTGAGACTGCACTTGCCATACTCCTGTATTCTGCTTCCGCAGCACTCCTTGAAACAATGCTTTGTTTCTTTGACTTTCATGAAAATAAGGACTCCCCATATTTGATTAGAAATCGTGAGACCGATTTTCTTGAGTTTGGGCATGATGCTCAGTCTGCATCATAGAAGACTGTCATCTTATCTGACTACGTACTGCTTAAGAGAATCCCCATTCCTGGTTGTCTCTTTAAATACCTTGCCACCCTGCTAGCAATATCCCAGTGAGATTTCTTTGGTTCCTGTAGAAATTGGCTTCGACTTTGCACTGCATAATCAATGTCTAGTCTAGTTAATGTCTGGTACTACAATTTTCCAATCAATCTATTTTCCTTTGTCTTTAAGCATTGCATCATCTGTATTCTCTACCAGTTTATCATATTCTGCAACTGTCAGCTTCTGATTTGTCTCCATAGGTGTCGAGGCTGCCTTAGCATTGTCACGACTCAAATCTCACTCCGTAAGACGTCGTGACGGCATCTAGTCTCTAAGACTAGGTAAACCTAACAGTTGCGGAACAACTGAAATAATAACTGATATAACGGCTAAACTTTAACAACATCAGGTATATATATAGATAAAGCTGGAAAAAGTGCCGCTCGACATATACAAGTAAAACCAACAACTCTGAGTATAAACATTCCCCCAAATACCCGGTAGTCACAAGTCACAAACTCTAAGGAATTGTTCTAACTGTCTCTATACATCAGTATCTAGGAAAAATAAAGAAGAACAACATAAAAGGATAGAGGGAGACTCCGAGGTCTGCGGACACTGGCACATATAACTTGAAGTCTCCGTAGCAGCAACATGACTCTCCACTAATAGCGGGGCTGGTAAGAGATACCTGGGTATGCACACAAAACATGTGCAAAAGAGTAGCATGAGTACATCAACCCAGTAAGTGCCAAGCCTAACCTCGGTAGAGTAGTGACGAGGTCAGGTCAGGGCCCAACTGGAATATAATAATTAAGGCAGAACATATAGTAATATGATGAAAGACTGAGAATTTAACAATGAGAAATACGGAAGAGGAAACTACACAGCAAATAGGGGTAAACTACATGGGGCACTTCCGAGGTACCGCCTCGTAGTCCAAAAAGTAAATACTCAACAGGGGATCTCCTGAGGTACCGCCTCGTAGCCCCCAAAGTAAATATGCAATAGGGGATCTTCCGAGGTACAGCCTCGTAGTCCCAAAAGTAAATATGCAACATGGGATCTCCCGAGGTACCGCCTCATAGTCCCAAAAGTAAACACATAGCTAGAAACCGATGGAAACAGCAAGAAATCCTACAGTTTAAGACTAAATACAAATCTAGGAAAGACATGAATTCAACTAAGCATACTGCACATATTTCAAATAAGCATTTAAGACATGTAGACATGCGATATTAAGCTAAACAGGATAACTACACATGCATGGATGACTCATTTAAGAAATAATAGGTTACTGTTTAGTAAAATCCGTATATTCAATAATTAGCCCGTGTACGCACTCGTCACCTAGCATACGCGACACTCACATATCACAGACTTGTCACAATAGTACCAAATCCTAAAGGGATTTCCCCTACACAAGGTTAGGCTAGCCACTCACCTCAAGCCAAGCTCAATCAGTCAATAAGAATGCCCTTTCCTCAACTTTCTGACTCCGAATGGCCCAAATATAGCCGAAAGTAATTACATACCATAAATATAGCTATAAGAAACTAATCTAATTAATGAAATCAAGACTTTAGCAAGAAATTAGAAATTCGCCCCAAAATGTTGATCTGGGCCCACGTCTCGGAATCAGGTAAAAGTCACAAAATATGAACACCCATTCAACCACGAGTTCACCCATACCAAAATTACTCAAAGATGATACCAAAGTCTCAATCAAAATCCCGAAATTCGGTTTGAGAACTTTTCCAACTTTCCCCCCAACTTTCTCAACCCAAAACCTTAATTACATGATAAAATTAACGATGGATTAGTGGATATTAATCAAAAACGAGCCAAGAATCCTTACCCAAATATTTCCTTTGAAAACCCATGAAACTTTCGCCTCAATCCGTGCTCTCAAAATCCCAAAATAAAAATGGGATCAAACCCTCGAAATTTCGCCTTTTCTGCTTCTGCTTCTGCGGCTTACACGTCGCAGCTATGACCAGTGGACATCCTCATCATCCCCGCATCTGCGACCTCCCGCTCACTTCTGCGAGCTCGCACCTGCGGCCAATCCCACCGCAGGTGCGATGACACCAGAAACAACCCAGCATAAGCCATTTCTCTAAGTCCAAAATGATTCCGATAATGATTCGAAACACACCAGAGGCCTCCGGGACCTCAACCGAATATACCAACAAGTCTTAAAACATTATACGAAATTAGTCGAGCCTTCAAATCACATCAAACAATGCTAAAAATACGAATCATACCCCAATTCAAGCTTAATGAACTTTGAAACTTCAAACTTCTACAACCGATGCCGAAAGACCTCAAATTTTGCATACACGTCACATTTGATATTAAGGACCTACTCTAACTTCTTGGATCGGAATCAGACCCCGACATCAAAAAGTCTACTCCCCGTCAAACTTCACAAAAATTCAACTTTCGCCATTTCAAGCTTAATTTAGCTACAGACCTCCAAATCACAATCTAGACACGCTCCTAAGTCCAAAATCACCCAACGGAGCTAACGGAACCGACGAAACTCCATTCCGGAGTCGTCTTCACACACTTCCAACACGGTTAAATTCCTACGACTTAAGCTCTCATTTTAGGGACTAAGTGTCTCATTTCACTCCAAAATCAAAACAAATCCTCCCGACAAGTCACATAAGCATAAAATAAAACAGAGAAAGCAGTAAATAGGGGATCAGGGCTAATACTCTCAAAACGACCGGTCGAGAGTTACAAGCATCTCCCAATCCTACGTCAAAGATAATCTCCAAAGCATATTCCCTTTGGATTATCAGAATTCCTTGGCTTGATCTACTGAATTCCATGCCAAGAAAGAACTTCAAGTTTCCCAAGTCTTTGATCTTAAAGGCTTTGTGAAACTCAGCCTTAGTAGACTTTATAAGTGACATATATCACTATGTTATCTCTTTCCTTTTTAATGAACAAGGAATGATCTAGACTGCTAACGTAGGTCCGCCCCTGGCGAGAGATCTAGTTCCTCCAGCACCATAATTTCCACTGTAAGCATTCATTGATAAGACTCTATTATTTGGAAAACCAAAATAGGGAGAGGTTAGAGGTGGGTTTCTCTCAGTCTGGTTTAAGCAAATACCGCACTAACCATAGAGTTATCATCCTCTAAATATAAAATTTTCATTGGATAGATCCTTAACGAATACGTCAATTATATCTCATTCCTTGTAGCAGCTTAGTAGTGCCATGGTTATATATTATCAAATAAACCTGTTTCACCCTTTTGAGGATCTTTGTTGAAGACGTGAGCGATAGTAGAATTTGGCTCCTTATATTTTCTATCTTCGAAAAGAGAAGCAACCTCCGTGATGTGCTAACAGTCGATCATTGCAGCATCATCTTCATAAAATTTGTATCGTTCATAACTTGGGAGAGTGCCAATTTCTTTATCAAACATCATGCTCATTTGAAAGTTCCATCTATACGATATTGTAATCGACAAATAAATGGAGCGAGAGATAATTTGTAATATCCATGTTTCTGAGTTAGTACTACTGAATAGATGATATGAGGCAAGAGCTACTCATGAAATCGGATCAATGAAAGAACGATAAGTAAACTCAAATAAGCAAATACTAAACAAGCAAGAGTTCTCAACTAACTTTGATTATAACTTGAAGAAAATTACTAGCGGAAGATACTACAATATTAACTAAACAATAAGGAAGAAGGAGATGAGAAGATAGACATATACAAGAAGAGGGATGTGGAGTGCAGATTCAGAAATAGAAAGGAGATGAGATGAGATGATAGGGTAACAGAGTTCTCAACAATACGCATAATCCTATTGCGCCCACTATTCGCTATCCATCAACCTTAGATCATAAGAATATCTACTTAATATGGTCAGAGGCGGATCTAGGATTTGTAGGTTCTAGGAGCCACATAACTTTGGATTTCGATTTGATCTATTTTAAGTCTCGGTTAAGATTATTCGGCCTTTTCATTTATACATATAAATCGATCAAACGAAATAATTTAATAATTATGACAATTTAGAAAAAAGCATAAAAATTTAATAATATTACTAATATCAACAAAAAAAGTATTATTTATTTGCAATTGTTATCGACGAGTTTTCATATTCTAGAGCTATCGTCTCACTCAAGGATGGACAATAGATCTAAAACTTGCTATAGATACATTTTTAAATGCTTAAACAACAACAACAACAACAACCTAGTAAAATCCCATTAATGGGGTCTGGGGAGGATAGTGTGTACGCAGAACTTACCCCTATCCCGAAGGAGTAGAGAGGCTGTTTCCGAAAGACCCTCGGCTAAAAAAATAAAAGACAAAAGGACAAAAAAGAACAAAAAGGAGATAATATTAGTATCACAACAACAATCATAGGATAAATAGGAATACCATGAAATCCAGAAGAAAGATGCAAAACAAAGGGAGACAATATTAGTAAATATTAGTATCACCACAACAATCATAAGAAAAATAGGAACATCATGAAATCTAGAAGAAAGATGCAAAGAAAAAGCGATAGCTAGTAAATAGGATATGCACTGAAAAGCAAAATAGTAAGCCACAACATTGCCACTAGCTATCTTAGACAAAAACCCTACATGGCTAGTCCCACAATGGTACTAAGTAAGGCACGACTCAACTACCTCCTAACCTATAACCCTAATACTTGATCTCCATATCTTCCTATCAAGTGTCATGTCCTCGGAAATCTGGAGCCTCGCCATATCCCGCCTGATCACCTCTCCCCAATACTTCTTAGGCCGCCCTCTACCTTTTCTCGTGCCCTCCTATCACGACCCAAAACTAACCCCTGTTGTGATGGCGCCTATCGTGGAACTAGGCAAGCCGACTCATTTCCAAAACAAAATGATATTTTCATTTCAAAGATAATTTCAAGGTTATTTAACATAAAACCTCCATTTAAAGAGTTCAAATCAAAGAAAAATAGAAGTGCGGAAAAGAAAAGCCCAACATCGGGGTGTCACTAGTCATGATCATCTACTATAATCTGTCTAACAATATCAAGGCTAACTCAACCTGGAAAATAGCTAAATACTACTAGAGGAAGATAAGAGGGAGAAGAGCAGGGGCTGCGATCGCCAAACAGCTACCTTGCTATCTCCAAGAAAATCTGCAACCAGAACACTCAATAACCGCTACCGTGTCCAGCCACACCTGGATCTGCACACAAGGTGCAGGGAGTAACGTGAGTACGTTAACTCAGTAAGTAACAACAATAAATAAAGCATATAACGTTCATATCAGGAAATCTCAGTAAAATACCACATACTTTTAAAAATCAGGATTTGAATCAAACATCTCGTTTAAACCCAGTTCCAGTCAAAAAAATCATTTAAAGACATCTATCCAACAGTTTTTCAAACAAAGGCTCAATGCAAAGGTGAGCAAAATGATGAAATCATAAACAACCCCTCGGGTAAAACATCACTCATATACAGCCCCTCGGGCAAACCTCACAGTCACTCGACTCGGCACTCGCACTCAGTAGGTACCTGCGCTCACTGGGTATGTGTACAGACTCCGGAGGGGCTCCTTCAGCCCAAGCGCTATAATCTGCACGGACATCTCACGTGCGATAATAATAAAGTATGTTGCAGGCGGGCAACCCCGATCCACACTCATCCTCACCAATCAAGACCTCGGCCTCACTCAGTCACAAGTATGCTGCAGGCGGGCAGCCCCGATCTACACTCATCCTCACAAATCAAGCCACTCGAGCATTTCAGTAAAACAGGGCATTCGGCCCAAAACATTTATATGCATCAAAATAGAGTCATATAACTGAGTTATACGGTAAACAAATATAAACATGACTGAGTATAGATTTTCAATCAAAAGCAGTGAGAGGATGGTAAGAAACAGCCCCTAAGGGTCCAAACAGCATTGGCGCAAGGCCCAAACATGGCATTTAACCCAATTTACAGAAATTTTTTCTAAAATATATAAGTATCAAATGGTTGCAACAAAGTATGCAGCTTTACAGTTGCTATGGGAGGGACCAAGTCATAAATCCCCAACAGTGCACGCCCACACGTCCGTCACCTAGCATGTGCGTCACTTCAAAATAATAGAATGATACGAAATCCGGGGTTTCGTACCCTCAGGACTAGATTTACAATCGTTACTTACCTCAAACCGGTCAAATCTCTACCCCGCAATGCTCTTGCCTCTGGACTCTGCCTCCAAATGCTCCAAATCTATTCACAATCAGTATAATACCATCAATATACGCTAATGGAATGAATTCCACAAGAAAAGCTTCAAAATTAGACCAAAATCCGAAATTGGCTCAAAAATCGCTTGTGGCCCCCACGTCTCGTAACCCGACAAAAGTTACAAAATCTGAAAGCCCATTCAACCACGAGTCTACCCATACCAATTTTACCAAAATCTGACCTCAACTCGACCCTCAAATCTACAAATCTTATTTCCAAATTTTCTAAGTTCCAATCTCTGATTTACACCTCAAAATCATGTAATCTAGTCGGATTATTCGATGATAATTCAGTATTATGGAGTAGAAATGATCACAAGGGACTTACCTCAAGTTTTTATTGAAAATATATCAAAAATCGCCTCTCCCCAAGCTCCAATTTGTCAAAAATGGCAAATGGGACGAAGTCCCTGTTTTTATAATTCTGCCCAGACATCCTCGGTTCTGCCTCGGTCTTGGCCTTCGATCCTGGGCTCGATCATGGCTTCGATCGTGCCCTCGATCCTGGGCTCGATCATGGCTTCGATCATGGCCCTCAACCCCAAGCTCTATCATGCCTTCGATCGTGGCCCTCGACCCTGAGCTCGATCTGGGCTTCGATTTCTGGGCAGAAGCAATTTCCAATAGAAGGAAATTGCAGCAGCTGTTCTTGTTCAATTTTTGATCCGTTAACCATGCGAAACTCACCCGAGGCCCTCGGGACCTCAACCAAATATACCAACAAGTCCTAAAACATCATACGGACTTAGTCGAATTATCAAATCACCTCAAACAATACTAAAACCAGGAATTACACCCCAATTCAAGCCTAATGAACTTTGAAATTTCTAATTTCTACAAACGACTCCGGAACCTATCAAATCACGTCCGATTGACCTCAAATTTTGCACACAAGTCATAAATGACATAACAGAGGTATTTCAATTTTCAGAATCGGATTCCGACCCCGATATCAAAAAGTCAACCCTCTCGGTCAAACTTCTCAAAAATAAAACTTTCGGCATTTCAAGCCTAATTCCTCTACGGACTTCCAAATAATATTCCGGATACGCACTTAAGCCCAAAATCACCATACAGAGCTATTGGAATCATCAAAATTCAAATCCGAGGTCGTTTACATATAGGTCCATATCCGGTCCACTTTTCTAACTCAATTTTTCAATTATGAGACTAAGTGTCTCATTTCACTCCGAGTTCCTTCCGGACTCGAACCCACTAACCCGATATAACATAATATAGCTGAATAACATAAAAAGAAGTAGGAATGGGGAAAACGGGGTTATAACTCTCGAAACGACCGACCGAGTCGTTAAACCTCCGCAACCAGCTGCTCACACCTCCGTACCGGAGCATCTGGGCTTCTCCTCTGAACATGTCCGAACCATCTAAGCCTCGCTCCCCACATCTTGTCATCAATGGGAGCCACATGCACCTTCTCCCGAATATCATCATTCCTAATCTTATCTATCCTAGTGTGCCCGCACATCCACCGCAACATCCTCATTTCTGCTACTTTCATCTTCTGGATATGTGAGTTCTTAACGGGCCAACACTCAGCCCCATACATCATGGCCGGTCTAACCACCGCTTTATAAAACTTTCCTTTGAGTATCGGTGGCACCCTCCTGTCACACTCTCTTTATAAAACTTACCTTTAAATGCTTAAAGCAAAACTTAATAAACATTATAAATTGTAGAACTAAAGCAAGAATTAAAGAAATTAAAAAGGAACTCACAATAAAAAAAGAGTCCGCACCAATTAAAGAAAAAGAAAGAAAAGAAGAAACAAGGAAAAGAAGAAGGAATCTCCTGTAAGCTTTCCTAAATGCAGAATAGTTTTCAAAACTGTAGCAGGTAGGACTCTATCCCAAGCACTTCTGCGGAAAATACAGTCCTTCACCAATGGCACTAACATTCAGTTGTTAAATTGGGTGCCACTTTATCTATCTATATAATTTTCAATATATACACACATATATATACAAGGTTTCGACTGAGGTGTGCGGGTGGCGTGACACCCCCGCCATCCTCAGTAGATCCGCCCTTCACTACTAGAAATTCGCTAAAAACCGACCAACGTTGGTCGGTTATGGCCAATTACCGACCAAAACGCGATCATTACGGTGTGGACGGTGTTTTGATGGTCGGAATGGCTTACCGACCAACTTTGATCTGTAGCTTAAAACGACCATCTGACAAGTTTAATTACTTACCGACCAACTTTGGTCGGAAACATATTTTATTAATTTAATTTTACCGACCAAAGTTGGTCGGTTTAACTAATTTTTTTTATTAATTATTAAAATTAAAAAAAACCGACCAACTTTGGTCGGTAATTGAAAATATTATTTTTTTAAAAATAATTAAAATTAAACATTACCGACCAACTATGGTCGGTAATCTCAACAGTGCAGGCACAATACCGACCAAAGTTGGTCGGTAATGTTGAATTCTGGGGATTCAATGTTCATTAACCGACCAACTTTGGTCGGTATTTTGGAATAATTTATTTTTTTTATTAAAAACCGACCAACTTTGGTCATTTTTTCTGGGTTTAATTTTGGCATAAAATGCCTGTTTTGGCACCTACACCACCTGCCAGCATACCAATACACCTAATAATAACAACAACACAACAACAACAATACAACAACAACATCCAAAACATTCAATAAATACTTTAAAACTAACAAATTAAAGTTCAATTGAACATAAAAATCCAAAACCAAGTTAAAACTAATTACAACTAGTTCAAAACTGGTTCTATTTGTCTAGTTCAAAGTATATAAAAGTCAAGGGGTGTTTTCTACAACATCATCATCACCGTCTGATGAACTTTCATTTACAAGACGATATAGAGAACGGTCTTGTGGAGGACGGGAAGCACGATCACGGGGAGGACGGGAGGAACGATCACGAGCAGGACGGGGGAAACGATCACGTGGAGGTCGACCCTCTGGAGATGACTCACGAGATCGGGGCAACGGAAAAGCTCAACTAGATAGGAGAGTTCTGATCTGAGCTTGCATGCCAAGGAATTGAGCATCTCTAAGCCTTTCTCTTTCCTTGGCCGCTTCTAGCTCTGATGTGAGCTTTGTCATTGTCTCCCGCATAGCGGAGAGGCTCTCCTTATTAAGTTGCTCGCCTTGCGAGGAAGTCCCTATTCCTCGCATTCCACACTTATAGCGATGGAAGTTTTTAGTAGGAAGCCCGTATACCTTCCCCCATTTTGGACCGCCAACAGACTCCAACCATATTCTTTCAGCATCCTCGTCCGAAGGTTGGGTTGGCTCACCCGATTCACCAGCTGGATGACTACGGATGAATTCCTCCACGTTACTTTGGTAGCGACGCTATATTATTTTAAATTAAATCAGTATTTCAATTTTTTTATAAAAGTAAATTATAATACTTAAAGAAAATTGAAAGCTTACATATGCAGTCGAGGCCCGGTCCTTGACCCACCTATCTTGATCCCCCTCTTTCTTCTTCTTCACAATATGTGTCTCCTTGAATAGATCATCATGACTCATTGGACGCCCATACTTCTTTTCCTGAAAATAAATTAATTTAGTTAATAAACAGAATAGATATACTTAGAAAAGTAAAATAATTTAAGCAATTACGTACCAATCTTCTTTTTATTGTCCCTAGGCTGATCGCACCTCCAGTGTGCAAGGAGCCTCCCTTCTCGGATGCGCGAGCTTTCTTTCCTTTTTCGCTCCTCTCTAAGAACTCTGCGGTAAGCCATTGCCTTTGCAAATCATTCCACAAATTCTCAAGTAACCAGCCAGGCCTCTTGTTCTTCTTTCTAGCATCCGAGAAAGCATCCGCCAATCTCTTGCGAGCTTTATGATGAAAATTTGTAGCCACTTCCGCGCTATAGCGGTCTTCCCATACACACTTGCTCTGTATTTCAAAAGTTAAATATTAGATGGAAACATCATAAATATAAATTATTAAACTGTTTAAAAGAACATTTATACCTTAAATTGATTGAAAATTTGCTCCTTCAGTGAGAATGGGCAATCGGTCCAAGTCGAATAAGGGACATCATAAAGCTTTCTGATGGCATTGGTGATTATCCTCGTAGTCTTATTACCTGGCTTGAACCTGCAATTTAACAATAAAAATACATTAATATCTTAGTAAAAATGTTACAAATCAATAAACGCAAAAATAATGAATAACACTTACCCATCACCCTCAGGGACTATGATGATCATGCCATATCAATCATAATGCACTACCTCGTCATCACCATCCGAAGCATGTGTATCAGAGGCATGTGAAGACGGTGTAGGCGGGTCAGAGCTACTGCCTCGCAGGCGAAGGCCTGCAATAGATGGAGTCGATGATGAAGATGGTTGCGATCCCTGTGACTGCGACATAGCTGGATGCGACCCAAGTGGATGTGATACCGATGGCTGTGACCCGAGTGGCTGTGACCCGAGTGGCTGTGACATGGATGGATGCGATCCATGTGGCTGTGATATGTAGGGATGTGATCCATGTGGATGTGATGCAGATGGCTGTGAGGCAGCTGGACTATATCAAATCTTGTATATACAGCATCATAGCCAAATTGACCCATGAAGTGACTGTGCCATATCAAATATTTTTAGTAGTTGCATCAATATGTAGTCACAGTAAATTTTACATTTTGATAACTAATAAATCAATACTTACTTGAGAAATGGTACAACTTCGGGACAATTTAGCAACACATGAAGTGTAGCTGACTTGTACTCCATATCACTCAAACTTCTCTTTCTAACATCCTTAGAACATCGGCCTGGTTGATTGAATATGGACATTGGTGGATATAATGGATCATTCACACATTCGACCGTGTGCCTATTGGGCCTATTCCTAGAACATGGCACGTTACTCTCAAAATAATAAGAACAAAAATGTGCAGTTTCCTTTGCAAGATAGGCTTCGCATATAGATCCTTCAATCTTATTCCTCTGCTTAACAAATTGTTTGCATTTGCCAATTGTCCTACATAATCTCATGTTAGCCAATAACATTCAAATAAAATAGAATAGTACATCAAACTTATAATATTACCTCTCAAAGGGATACATCCATCTGCATTGAACAGGCCCTCCAAGTCGTGCCTCGTGTACAAGGTGTATTGGAAGGTGTTCCATCACATCAAAGAAACCACATGGGAATATTTTTTCCATCTTACTAGAAATTACACGGATGTTCTGGTCCATCCGAAGTAGGTTTTCTTCCCTTAATGTGGTAGAACACAAGTCTTTGAAAAACAAACTAATCTCTGTGATGGGTTTCCAGATTCTTTCAGGCAAACCACAAAATGCAATAGGCACTAAGGTCTCCATGAAAACATGGCAGTCATGACTTTTCAAATGGCTCAACTTCCCTACCTCCATATCTACTTTTTTTCCAAGATTCGACGCATAACCCTCAGGCATCTTCAATTTCGTAACCCAATCAAAAATTTGTCGTCTTTCCTCCAAAGTGAATGTGTAACTTGCTTTGGGCTTGAACACCTTACCATTGTTTGTTGTCTGCAAGTATAATTCAGGCCGCCTGCAATATTCTTGTAAGTCCGTTCTAGCCTTCGGGTTATCTTTTGTCTTACCTTTAACATCTGTGTTGAACAAATTATCAAAATAATTCTTCTCAATATGCATGACATCAAGGTTGTGTCGGAGAAGATTATCCTTCCAATAAGACAACTCCCAAAATATACTTTGTTTCGTCCAATTATGATTAACACCATATCCGGGGAATCTATAAGGTGGAGCCTCAGTAACTTTACTGAAGTTCTGGACCCTTTCCCAAATTTCCTCACCTGAAAGTATCGGAGGTGGAGAATCATATTCCACTTTATTCTTTTTGAATGCATTTTTCATCCTTCTAAACTCATGATCATCAGGCAAGAATTGACGGTGACAATCAAACCATGATTGCTTTTGGCCATGTTTCAAAGTGAATGCTTTACTATTTTCCGTGCAGTAAGGACAAGCTAGCTTCCCAGCAGTCATCCACCCAGACAACATTCCATACGCAGGAAAATCATTAATAGTCCACATTAAATTAGCATGCAAATTGAAATTATGCTTGGTTGATATGTCATATGTTTCAACACCATCATACCACAATTGTTTTAGCTCATCAATCAAAGGTTGCAAATATACATCAATCAAACTTTTCGGATTACGTGGACCGGGGATAATACAATTTAAGAATATATATGGACTAGTCATACACAACTCAGGTGGTAGATTATAAGGTGTAAGAAAGACAGGCCAACATGAATATGGTGTCACAGATATAGAAAAAGGCGTGAAGCCATCCGCACACAGACCTAACCGAATGTTCCTTGGTTCACTAGCAAAATCTGGATATGTCCTATCAAAGTGCTTCCAAGCTTCTCCATCTAAAGGATGACACATAACACCAGGTGGTCTTCTATGTTCAAAGTGCTATCTCATATGAGGAGCAGAACTCATCGACGCATATAACCTCTTTAACCAGGTATAAGAGGTAAATAATGCATCGCCTTGACAACGACCATATTCCCGCTGGAAAGCCTCTTGAAACGAGGCTTTTCGCAAAATTTACAACTGTCTAAAGTTGCATCATCTTTATAATATAACATGCAACCATCTTCACAACAATCAATTCTCATTGACGAAAATCCTAACTTAGAAACCAATCTCTTTGCCTTATAGAAATCACCAAGTAAGTTGATATTAAGGTCAACTAGTTCACTCATAAGGTCAATGAAAGAGTCCATGGCTGTTTGAGAAATATTCCAATTAGATTTGATACTTAGTAATCTAACTGCAACAGAAAGCTCAGAGTGCGGACTTCCTTCACGTAGTGGACGACTAGCTTCCTCTAGCTGTTCATAAAAACGTTTTGCGTAATCATTAGGAGTTTGTTCAACATTTTCATTGGGCTCACCCCCGAAGTGTATCCCAAAAGCATCCGCAACCATATCCTGAATTCTAGAATCAAGATTTGTATTCTCCACCGACCTACTACTTTCACCAACAACCATGTTATGAAATATCCCACGGATACCATCGATCTCTCCATGATTAGTCCACAAAAAGTAATTCTCTATAAACCCTTTCCTATAAAGATGAAACTTAACTTCCTCTGATTTTTTAAACTTCATACAATCGCACCTGACACAAGGACACCTAATTACTCCTTCACTTTGATATAGTGGAAGTGACATTGCATGTCTAACAAAGTCATCAACCCCTTCTATAAAATCCTCCCGCAATCCCCGCCGATTAGGATAATTTTTATTGTACATCCAAGTACGATGTTCCATCTATACAAATAAAACAAGAAAAAATTAATTTATTCTAAAATTATAAATAAATTATATCTTTTTTAGTTAATTCAAGATAATTATTTTTTCCTAATTACACCAATTTATATCCTAAAAGTTCAATTCATATCCAAAAGGTCCAATTCATATCTTAAAAGTTCAATTCATATCCTAAAAGATCAATTCACAAGAATAAATCCTAAAAACTAAAAATTCAATTCATATCCTACGAGTTTAAACATAAACTAACTAAACTAAAGAAATTCAACCCATACCCTAAAAGTTCGATTCACAAGAACAAATTAATTTATTCTACAATTATAAATAAATTATATCTTTTTTAGTTAATTCAAGATAATTATTTTTTCCTAATTACACCAATTTATATCCTAAAATTTCAATTCATATCCAAAAGATCCAATTCATATCTTAAAAGTTCAATTCATATCCTAAAAGATCAATTCACAAGAATAAATCCTAAAAACTAAAATTTCAATTCATATCCTACGAGTTTAAACATAAACTAACTAAACTAAAGAAATTCAACCCATACCCTAAAAGTTCGATTCACAAGAACAAATTAATTTATTCTACAATTATAAATTAATTATATCTTTTTTAGTTAATTCAAGAAAATTATTTTTTCCTAATTACACCAATTTATATCCTAAAAGTTCAATTCATATCCAAAAGGTCCAATTCATATCTTAAAAGTTCAATTCATATCCTAAAAGTTCAATTCACAAGAACAAATCCTAAAAACTAAAATTTCAATTCATATCCTACGAGTTTAAACATAAACTAACTAAACTAAAGAAATTCAACCCATACCCTAAAAGTTCGATTCACAAGAATAAATTAATTTATTCTACAATTATAAATTAATTATATCTTTTTTAGTTAATTCAAGATAATTATTTTTTTCCTAATTACACCAATTTATATCCTAATAGTTCAATTCATATCCAAAAGGTCCAATTCATATCTTAAAAGTTCAATTCATATCCTAAAAGTTCAATTCACAAGAATAAATCCTAAAAACTAAAATTTCAATTCATATCCTACGAGTTTAAACATAAACTAACTAAACTAAAGAAATTCAACCATACCCTAAATGTTCGATTCACAAGAACAAATTAATTTATTCTATAATTATAAATTAATTATATCTTTTTTAGTTAATTCAAGATAATTATTTTTTCCTAATTACACCAATTTATATCCTAAAATTTCAATTCATATCCAAAAGGTCCAATTTATATCTTAAAAGTTCAATTCATATCCTAAAAGTTTAATTTACAAGAACAAATCCTAAAAACTAAAATTTCAATTCATATCCTACGAGTTTAAACATAAACTAACTAAACTAAAGAAATTCAACCCATATCCTAAAAGTTCGATTCACAAGAACAAATTAATTTATTCTACAATTATAAATAAATTATATCTTTTTTAGTTAATTCAAGATAATTATTTTTTCCTAATTACACCAATTTATATTCTAAAAGTTCAATTCATATCCAAAAGGTCCAATTCATATCTTAAAAGTTCAATTCATATCCTAAAAGTTCAATTCACAAGAACAAATCCTAAAAACTAAAATTTCAATTCATATCCTACGAGTTTAAACATAAACTAAAGAAATTCAACCCATACCCTAAAAGTTCGATTCACAAGAATAAATTAATTTATTCTACAATTATAAATTAATTATATCCTTTTTAGTTAATTCAAGATAATTATTTTTTCCTAGTTACACCAATTTATATCCTAAAAGTTCAATTCATATCCAAAAGGTCCAATTCATATCTTAAAAGTTCAATTCATATCCTAAAAGTTCAATTCACAAGAACAAATCCTAAAAACTAAAATTTCAATTCATATCCTATGAGTTTAAACATAAACTAAAGAAATTCAACCCATACCTTAAAAGTTCGATTCACAAGAACAAATTAATTTATTCTACAATTATAAATTAATTATATCCTTTTTAGTTAATTCAAGATAATTATTTTTTCCTAATTACACCAATTTATATCCTAAAAGTTCAATTCATATCCAAAAGGTCCAATTCATATCTTAAAAGTTCAATTCAAATCCTAAAAGTTCAATTCAGAAGAAAAAAATCCTAAAAACTAAAATTTTAATTCATATCTAACGAGTTTATACATAAACTAACTAAACTAAAGAAATTCAACTCATACCCTAAAAGTTCGATTCACAAGACTAAATTAATTTATTCTACAATTATAAATTAATTATATCCTTTTTAGTTAATTCAAGATAATTATTTTTTCCTAATTACACCAATTTATATCCTAAAAGTTCAATTCATATCCAAAAGGTCCAATTCATATCTTAAAAGTTCAATTCATATCCTAAAAGTTAAATTTACAAGAACAAATCCTAAAAACTAAAATTTCAATTCATATCCTACGAGTTTAAACATAAACTAACTAAACTAAAGAAATTCAACCCATACCCTAAAAGTTCGATTCACAAGAACAAATTAATTTATTCTATAATTATAAATAAATTATATCTTTTTTAGTTAATTCAAGATAATTATTTTTTCCTAATTACACCAATTTATATCCTAAAAGTTCAATTCATATCCAAAAGGTCCAATTCATAACTTAAAAGTTCAATTCATATCCTAAAAGTTCAATTCACAAGAATAAATCTTAAAAACTAAAATTTCAATTCATATCCTACGAGTTTAAACATAAACTAACTAAACTAAAGAAATTCAACCCATACCCTAAAAGTTCGATTCACAAGAATAAATTAATTTATTCTATAATTATAAATTAATTATATCTTTTTTAGTTAATTCAAGATAATTATTTTTTCCTAATTACACCAATTTATATCCTAAAAGTTCAATTCATATCCAAAAGGTCTAATTCATATCTTAAAAGTTCAATTCATATCCTAAAAGTTCAATTCACAAGAACAAATCCTAAAAACTAAAATTTCAATTCATATCCTACGAGTTTAAACATAAATTAAAGAAATTCCAACCATACCCTAAAAGTTCGATTCACAAGAACAAATTAATTTATTCTAAAATTATAAATTAATTATATCCTTTTTAGTTAATTCAAGATAATTATTTTTTCCTAATTACACCAATTTATATCATAAAAGTTCAATTCATATCCAAAAGATCCAATTCATATCCTAAAAGTTCCATTCATATCCTAAAAGTTCAATTCACAAGAACAAATCCTAAAAACTAAAATTTCAATTCATATCCAACGAGTTTAAACATAAACTAACTAAACTAAAGAAATTCAACCCATACCCTAAAAGTTCGATTCACAAGACTAAATTAATTTATTCTATAATTATAAATTAATTATATCTTTTTTAGTTAATTCAAGATAATTATTTTTTCTTAATTACACCAATTTATATCCTAAAAGTTCAATTCATATCCAAAAGGTCCAATTCATATCTTAAAAGTTCAATTCATATCCTAAAAGTTCAATTCACAAGAACAAATCCTAAAAACTAAAATTTCAATTCATATCCAACGAGTTTAAACATAAACTAACTAAACTAAAGAAATTCAACCCATACCCTAAAAGTTCGATTCACAAGAATAAATTAATTTATTCTACAATTATAAATTTATTATATCTTTTTTAGTTAATTCAAGATAATTATTTTTTCCTAATTACACCAATTTATATCCTAAAAGGTCAATTCATATCCAAAAGGTCCAATTCATATCTTAAAAGTTCAATTCATATCCTAAAAGTTCAATTCACAAGAACAAATCCTAAAAACTAAAATTTCAATTCATATCCTACGAGTTTAAACATAAACTAACTAAACTAAAGAAATTCAACCCATACCCTAAAAGTTCGATTCACAAGAACAAATTAATTTATTCTACAATTATAAATTAATTATATCTTTTTTAGTTAATTCAAGATAATTATTTTTTCCTAATTACACCAATTTATATCCTAAAAGTTCAATTCATATCCAAAAGGTCCAATTCATATCTTAAAAGTTCAATTCATATCCTAAAAGTTTAATTTACAAGAACAAATCCTAAAAACTAAAATTTCAATTCATATCCTACGAGTTTAAACATAAACTAACTAAACTAAAGAAATTCAACCCATACCCTAAAAGTTCTATTCACAAGAACAAATTAATTTATTCTACAATTATAAATAAATTATATCTTTTTTAGTTAATTCAAGATAATTATTTTTTTCTAATTACACCAATTTATATCCTAAAAGTTCAATTCATATCCAAAAGGTCCAATTCATAACTTAAAAGTTCAATTCATATCCTAAAAGTTCAATTCACAAGAATAAATCTTAAAAACTAAAATTTCAATTCATATCCTACGTGTTTAAACATAAACTAACTAAACTAAAGAAATTCAACCC
The DNA here is from genome assembly GCF_000390325.3 of Nicotiana tomentosiformis. NCBI lineage: Eukaryota > Viridiplantae > Streptophyta > Magnoliopsida > Solanales > Solanaceae > Nicotiana > Nicotiana tomentosiformis. The sequence continues at coordinate 22,141,623 of NC_090819.1, forward strand.
ATACCCTAAAAGTTCGATTCACAAGAACAAATTAATTTATTCTACAATTATAAATTAATTATATCTTTTTTAGTTAATTCAAGATAATTATTTTTTCCTAATTACACCAATTTATATCCTAAAAGTTCAATTCATATCCAAAAGGTCCAATTCATATCTTAAAAGTTCAATTCATATCCTAAAAGTTCAATTCACAAGAACAAATCCTAAAAACTAAAATTTTAATTCATATCCTACGAGTTTAAACATAAACTAAAGAAATTCAACCCATACCCTAAAAGTTCGATTCACAAGAACAAATTAATTTATTCTAAAATTATAAATTAATTATATCCTTTTTAGTTAATTCAAGATAATTATTTTTTCCTAATTACACCAATTTATATCATAAAAGTTCAATTCATATCCAAAAAGTCCAATTCATATCCTAAAAGTTTAATTCATATCCTAAAAGTTCAATTCACAAGAATAAATCCTAAAAACTAAAATTTCAATTCATATCCAACGAGTTTAAACATAAACTAACTAAACTAAAGAAATTCAACCCATACCCTAAAAGTTCGATTCACAAGACTAAATTAATTTATTCTAAAATTATAAATTAATTATATCCTTTTTAGTTAATTCAAGATAATTATTTTTTCCTAATTAGACCAATTTATATCCTAAAAGTTCAATTCATATCCAAAAGGTCCAATTCATATCTTAAAAGTTTAATTCATATCCTAAAAGTTCAATTCACAAGAACAAATCCTAAAAAATAAAATTTCAATTCATATCCTACGAGTTTAAACATAAACTAACTAAACTAAAGAAATTCAACCCATACCCTAAAAGTTCGATTCACAAGAACAAATTAATTTATTCTACAATTATAAATTAATTATATCTTTTTTAGTTAATTCAAGATAATTATATTGTCCTAATTACACCAATTTATATCCTAAAAGTTCAATTCATATCCAAAAGGTCCAATTCATATCTTAAAAGTTCAATTCATATCCTAAAAGTTTAATTCACAAGAATAAATCTTAAAAACTAAAATTTCAATTCATATCCTACGAGTTTAAACATAAACTAACTAAACTAAAGAAATTCAACCCATACCCTAAAAGTTCGATTCACAAGAACAAATTAATTTATTCTACAATTATAAATTAATTATATCTTTTTTAGTTAATTCAAGATAATTATTTTTTCCTAATTACACCAATTTATATCCTAAAAGTTCAATTCATATCCAAAAGGTCCAATTCATATCTTAAAAGTTCAATTCACAAGAACAAATCCTAAAAACTAAAATTTCAATTCATATCCTACTATACCGGAAGAAGGTTTCATGGTGAGGCACTGAAACCTGAAAAACAATGAAGTTAGTAGACCACATCAAAAACCAAAGTGAGATTCACAAAAGGGAACAAAGGGTTGATGCTTACCCGGTTCAACGACTGTTACGCCTAGTTAAACAGGCACTACGTGCCCACTTCATTCATCTTTGCATGGTCCGAAAAGGAGTAGCATGTTTGACCAAGCTTCTAAAATCAGCTTAGTTTTGAAAAGTGTTTTTTTCCAAAGGTGCTTTTCAAAAAAGTATTTTTGACTAGAATCGGTTTGGGTTTGGCTAATTAATTTGAAAAACACTTTTGAATAACAATTAGTGTTTGACCAAGCTTTTAAAAAGCGCTTCTAAGTATATTTTTCTTAAAAGTACTTTCGGAAAAAAACTACTTTCTTCTAATCAAAAGTACTTTTGTTCCTTCTAAAAGCTTGGCCAATCACGTTAACTTTGGGGGAACAAACACTTTTGGCCGAAAAAACACTTTTGGCCAAAAAGAAGCTGAACCACGACAGATGGATTTTTATTAGCATTGTATCTTAACATGGAAAATCTGGCAATTGGCAAAGCCTAAACTTCAAGGGAAATCAATAAAACTTTACTTGATGCTCAAAGAGCGAATAGCACATGATAACTCCCAACTGTTAAACCTAGTCTTGGAAACCACCAAACTGCTGTATCAGTTGCAGTGATTTCGTCTCTGATAAATGTATAACTTCTCTAGCTTGAAATACTAATACGATAATACCACCGTTCAGAAGTGATCAAATTGCTTATTGCTTATTTTTGTCGATGCATATTACTTTATGGAATACGACGTATTTGTTCTTGTAGTCCATGCATAATTTCCAGCTTCTTTTTATCCAAAAATATAAAATGATGATCTTTTTGGCCTACAGTATGATTCTTCAGATTGTTTCATCTATTTCAACTCATTTATCATCTTATAATAGCTTCAGTGTAGTTTTATTGTACTCAATTCCTTCCTTTCGGAGCCATTGACTCAATGATGAGCTGCTGACTTGTTGACATAGTGGCTTCTCTAACTTGCTAGTTTATTAGTCTCTGATCTATTCTTCTTTCTTTTCCTCGGTTACTCATATTTAAAGAAAAGATATATACCCATGGAGAACATTTTGGAGATTGATATGATTCTTGATTTAGCTAAAATAAGAAGCTTCCTCCAAGAAAAATGACATACGTCTTATGAATTGATATGTAGGAGGAAGTGTAAGTAGATATAGTTGTCATATATTAAGTTTGTTATGAAATCAATGGTGCCATTCACTAGTTAGGAAGTAGAGATAGATATGGATGGTGGATTGGAGAAAAAGTTCAAAATATGTGAGTCTAGCTTGTTTCTACAGATAGCTCTTGTAATTTACTGAGTATTACTCAGAACAACAGTGTTTCTAACTCACACTATTCTCCCTGTGCATCTGTGACCTCCTCTCTCTCTCCCCCCCCAAAATCACCCCCCAAACTTCCAATTTACCTCTATTCGGAAAAGAAAAGGAAAGATTATAAAATTTGCTCTAATTTTTATGATTTGCTTGCTTCTTCCTATACTTTGTTTAACTGTTTTTGTCATTAGAAAGAATTGCTTCATTGAGTGGAATGTTTGAATAGAAGCAACATTATGAAGGAATTGGTAGATTGGGAGCACAAAAGCAAGATCAATGGCAAAATGCATGCCTGTGGCCATGATGTTCATGTCACCATGCTGCTTGGAGCAGCGAGATTGCTTCAAAACACAACGGATAAGTTGAAAGTATGAAGAATTATTATTATTTTGAGATGAACTGCCTACATCCTTCCTTTCCTGCTCTTAATTTGATTCAGAAATTGATTTGTGTAACCTACATTCTAAACTGAAGGGCACTGTAAAGCTCGTCTTCCAACCAGCAGAAGAAGGCTACGGTGGTGCCTCCTATATGTTAGAAGAAGGGGCACTAAACGGGTTTCAAGCAATATTTGGCTTACATGTCTCACCATTTATGCCCGTTGGTACTATCAGTTCTCGACCTGGTCCTATCATGGCTGGCTCAGGCAGGTTCAAAGCAACGATAAAAGGGAAAGGCGGACATGCAGCAACCCCACATAAAACTAGAGACCCGATCCTAGCTGCTTCTATGGTAGTTCTTGCATTGCAACAACTTGTTTCTCGAGAAACTGATCCTCTAGAGACTAGGGTACATATTGCCCCTTTGTTTCCAAACAGGTCAAAAGTGTTTCAGTTTTTTCCGGCTCTGAACATCTTTTCTCTGTTGATTTTTAGGTTGTCTCTGTTGGATTTGTTGACGGCGGTCAAGCTGGAAATGTTATCCCTGCAAGTGTAGAGTTTGGTGGAACATTTCGGTTCATGACATCAGAAGGTTATTCCTATCTTCAGAGGAGGATCAAAGAGGTATGTCTATGTTCCAGTTGTCTATATCTTGTTTTCTATATCTTAAAAATTGTTTTGTGCAACCATACTGTTAGAGACAAGTAAAATTGCAAATACATACTGCTCGCAGGTGATAGAGACTCAAGCAGCTGTACATCTGTGTTCGGCTACTGTTAATTTCATCGAGGAACTGAGGCCATATCCACCAACTCTAAACGATCCCAAATTGTATGAGCATGTCAGAAAAGTTGGACAAGTCTTGCTCGGTGAGCAAAACGTGCTGATTGACCCTATTTCAATGGGCGCAGAGGACTTCAGCTTCTATTCCCAGAAGATGGCAGCCGCATTCTTTAGCATTGGGACGCAAAATAAAACTATCACATCTGCTATTAAAGATATACACTCCCCCTACTTCACTGTCAATGAAGATGTTCTTCCTTTCGGAGCAGCTCTCCATGCTGCTGTCGCCATCTCTTACTTTGATACACATGCATTGACTCAACAAGAAGCATAGACATATTGTTCTTGAGCAACAATCTCGCGTGTAAATAAACTTCTTTGTTAGTAGAAAAACATCTATGAGAGGGATCTTGTTTATCAGGAATCAGGCTTATATGCTTCAAGAAACATTTCAATAAGACAGATTTCGGATTGTTTTTACATGGTAAAATTAAACTACTACTTGCAAATGATTGTTCTCTGTTATTTCCGTCCTTTCTTAATCTGACAGTTCTTCAAATGTTGGTTCATAATCTCTTTTTCCTTTGGCATTTTAAATCAGTTCTATAAAAGAACTCTCAACTTTCGACCTTGAAATGAGAAGATCTTAGATTCTGGTTGGACTTAAGAGTTAGGATGCACGAGTATGCGATTAGAGTTGCTACAATTATAAATTAATTATATCCTTTTTAGTTAATTCAAGATAATTATTTTTTCCTAATTACACCAATTTATATCCTAAAAGTTCAATTCATATCCAAAAGGTCCAATTCATATCTTAAAAGTTCAATTCAAATCCTAAAAGTTCAATTCATAAGAAAAAATCCTAAAAACTAAAATTTCAATTCATATCTAACGAGTTTATACATAAACTAACTAAACTAAAGAAATTCAACCCATACCCTAAAAGTTCGATTCACAAGACTAAATTAATTTATTCTACAATTATAAATTAATTATATCCTTTTTAGTTAATTCAAGATAATTATTTTTTCCTAATTACACCAATTTATATCCTAAAAGTTCAATTCATATCCAAAAGGTCCAATTCATATCTTAAAAGTTCAATTCATATCCTAAAAGTTCAATTCACAAGAACAAATCCTAAAAAATAAAATTTCAATTCATATCCTACGAGTTTAAACATAAACTAACTAAACTAAAGAAATTCAACCCATACCTTAAAAGTTCGATTCACAAAAATAAATTAATTTATTCTACAATTATAAATTAATTATATCTTTTTAGTTAATTCAAGATAATTATTTTTTCCTAATTACACCAATTTATATCCTAAAAGTTCAATTCATATCCAGAAGTCCAATTCATATCTTAAAAGTTCAATTCATATCCTAAAAGTTCAATTCACAAGAACAAATCCTAAAAACTAAAATTTCAATTCATATCCTGCGAGTTTAAACATAAACTAACTAAACTAAAGAAATTCAACCCATACCCTAAAATTTCGACTCACAAGAACAAATTAATTTATTCTACAATTCTAAATTAATTATATCTTTTTTAGTTAATTCAAGATAATTATTTTTTTCTAATTACACCAATTTATATCCTAAATGTTCAATTCATATCCAAAAGGTCCAATTCATATCTTAAAAGTTTAATTCATATCCTAAAAGTTCAATTCACAAGAACAAATCCTAAAAACTAAAATTTCAATTCATATCCTACGAGTTTAAACATAAACTAAAGAAATTCAACCCATACCCTAAAAGTTCGATTCACAAGAACAAATTAATTTATTCTACAATTATAAATTAATTATATCCTTTTTAGTTAATTCAAGATAATTATTTTTTCCTAATTACACCAATTTATCTCCTAAAAGTTCAATTCATATCCAAAAGGTCCAATTCATATCTTAAAAGTTCAATTCATATCCTAAAAGTTCAATTCACAAGAACAAATCCTAAAAACTAGAATTTCAATTCATATCCTACTAGTTTAAACATAAACTAACTAAACTAAAGAAATTCAACCCATACCCTAAAAGTTCGATTCACAAGAATAAATTAATTTATTCTACAATTATAAATTAATTATATCTTTTTTAGTTAGTTCAAGATAATTATTTTTTCCTAATTACACCAATTTATATCCTAAAAGTTCAATTCATATCCAAAAGGTCCAATTCATATCTTAAAAGTTCAATTCATATCCTAAAAGTTCTATTCACAAGAATAAATCCTAAAAACTAAAATTTCAATTCATATCCTACGAGTTTAAACATAAACTAACTAAACTAAAAAAATTCAACCCATACCCTAAAAGTTCGATTCACAAGAATAAATTAATTTATTCTACAATTATAAATTAATTATATCTTTTTTAGTTAATTCAAGATAATTATTTTTTCCTAATTACACCAATTTATATCCTAAAAGTTCAATTCATATCCAAAAGGTCCAATTCATATCTTAAAAGTTCAATTCATATCCTAAAAGTTCAATTCACAAGAACAAATCCTTAAAACTAAAATTTCAATTCATATCCTGCGAGCTTAAATATAAACTAACTAAACTAAAGAAATTCAACCCATACCCTAAAAGTTCGATTCACAAGAATAAATTAATTTATTCTACAATTATAAATTAATTATATCTTTTTTAGTTAATTCAAGATAATTATTTTTTCCTAATTACACCAATTTATATCCTAAAAGTTCAATTCATATCCAAAAGGTCCAATTCATATCTTAAAAGTTCAATTCATATCCTAAAAGTTCTATTCACAAGAACAAATCCTAAAAACTAAAATTTCAATTCATATCCTACGAGTTTAAACATAAACTAACTAAACTAAAGAAATTCAACCCATACCCTAAAAGTTTGATTCACAAGAATAAATTAATTTATTCTATAATTATAAATTAATTATATCTTTTTTAGTTAGTTCAAGATAATTATTTTTTTCCTAATTACACCAATTTATATCCTAAAAGTTCAATTCATATCCAAAAGGTCCAATTCATATCTTAAAAGTTCAATTCATATCCTAAAAGTTCTATTCACAAGAATAAATCCTTAAAACTAAAATTTCAATTCATATCCTACGAGTTTAAACATAAACTAACTAAACTAAAGAAATTCAACCCATACCCTAAAAGTTCGATTCACAAGAACAAATTAATTTATTCTACAATTATAAATTAATTATATCTTTTTTAGTTAATTCAAAAAAATTATTTTTTCCTAATTACACCAATTTATATCCTAAAAGTTCAATTCATATCCAAAAGGTCCAATTCATATCTTCGAAGTTCAATTCATATCCTAAAAGTTCAATTCACAAGAACAAATCCTAAAAACTAAAATTTCAATTCATATCCTGCGAGCTTAAACATAAACTAACTAAACTAAAGAAATTCAACCCATACCCTAAAAGTTCGATTCACAAGAACAAATTAATTTATTCTACAATTATAAATTAATTATATCTTTTTTAGTTAATTCAAGATAATTATTTTTTCCTAATTACACCAATTTATATCCTAAAAGTTCAATTCATATCCAAAAGGTCCAATTAATATCTTAAAAGTTCAATTCATATCCTAAAAGTTCTATTCACAAGAACAAATCCTAAAAACTAAAATTTCAATTCATATCCTACGAGTTTAAACATAAACTAACTAAACTAAAGAAATTCAACCCATACCCTAAAAGTTCGATTCACAAGAATAAATTAATTTATTCTATAATTATAAATTAATTATATCTTTTTTAGTTAGTTCAAGATAATTATTTTTTTTCTAATTACACCAATTTATATCCTAAAAGTTCAATTCATATCCAAAAGGTCCAATTCATATCTTAAAAGTTCAATTCATATCCTAAAAGGTCTATTCACAAGAATAAATCCTTAAAACTAAAATTTCAATTCATATCCTACGAGTTTAAACATAAACTAACTAAACTAAAGAAATTCAACCCATACCCTAAAAGTTCGATTCACAAGAACAAATTAATTTATTCTACAATTATAAATTAATTATATCTTTTTTAGTTAATTCAAGATAATTATTTTTTCCTAATTACACAAATTTATATCCTAAAAGTTCAATTCATATCCAAAAGGTCCAATTCATATCTTCAAAGTTCAATTCATATCCTAAAAGTTCAATTCACAAGAACAAATCCTAAAAACTAAAATTTCAATTCATATCCTGCGAGCTTAAACATAAACTAACTAAACTAAAGAAATTCAACCCATACCCTAAAAGTTCGATTCACAAGAACAAATTAATTTATTCTATAATTATAAATTAATTATATCTTTTTTAGTTAATTCAAGAAAATTATTTTTTCCTAATTACACCAATTTATATCCTAAAAGTTCAATTCATATCCAAAAGGTCCAATTCATATCTTAAAAGTTCAATTCATATCCTAAAAGTTCAATTCACAAGAACAAATCCTAAAAACTAAAATTTCAATTCATATCCTGCGAGCTTAAACATAAACTAACTAAACTAAAGAAATTCAACCCATACCCTAAAAGTTCGATTCACAAGAACAAATTAATTTATTCTACAATTATAAATTAATTATATCTTTTTTAGTTAATTCAAGATAATTATTTTTTCCTAATTACACCAATTTATATCCTAAAAGTTCAATTCATATCCAAAAGGTCCAATTAATATCTTAAAAGTTCAATTCATATCCTAAAAGTTCTATTCACAAGAACAAATCCTAAAAACTAAAATTTCAATTCATATCCTACGAGTTTAAACATAAACTAACTAAACTAAAGAAATTCAACCCATACCCTAAAAGTTCGATTCACAAGAATAAATTAATTTATTCTATAATTATAAATTAATTATATCTTTTTTAGTTAGTTCAAGATAATTATTTTTTTTCTAATTACACCAATTTATATCCTAAAAGTTCAATTCATATCCAAAAGGTCCAATTCATATCTTAAAAGTTCAATTCATATCCTAAAAGGTCTATTCACAAGAATAAATCCTTAAAACTAAAATTTCAATTCATATCCTACGAGTTTAAACATAAACTAACTAAACTAAAGAAATTCAACCCATACCCTAAAAGTTCGATTCACAAGAACAAATTAATTTATTCTACAATTATAAATTAATTATATCTTTTTTAGTTAATTCAAGATAATTATTTTTTCCTAATTACACAAATTTATATCCTAAAAGTTCAATTCATATCCAAAAGGTCCAATTCATATCTTCAAAGTTCAATTCATATCCTAAAAGTTCAATTCACAAGAACAAATCCTAAAAACTAAAATTTCAATTCATATCCTGCGAGCTTAAACATAAACTAACTAAACTAAAGAAATTCAACCCATACCCTAAAAGTTCGATTCACAAGAACAAATTAATTTATTCTATAATTATAAATTAATTATATCTTTTTTAGTTAATTCAAGAAAATTATTTTTTCCTAATTACACCAATTTATATCCTAAAAGTTCAATTCATATCCAAAAGGTCCAATTCATATTTTAAAAGTTCAATTCATATCCTAAAAGTTCTATTCACAAGAACAAATCCTAAAAACTAAAATTTCAATTCATATCCTACGAGATTAAACATAAACTAACTAAACTAAAGAAATTCAACCCATACCCTAAAAGTTCGATTCACAAGAATAAATTAATTTATTCTACAATTATAAATTAATTATATCTTTTTTAGTTAGTTCAAGATAATTATTTTTTCCTAATTACACCAATTTATATCCTAAAAGTTCAATTCATATCCAAAAGGTCCAATTCATATCTTAAAAGTTCAATTCATATCCTAAAAGTTCAATTCACAAGAACAAATCCTTAAAACTAAAATTTCAATTCATATCCTGCGAGCTTAAATATAAACTAACTAAACTAAAGAAATTCAACCCATACCCTAAAAGTTCGATTCACAAGAATAAATTAATTTATTCTACAATTATAAATTAATTATATCTTTTTTAGTTAATTCAAGATAATTATTTTTTCCTAATTACACCAATTTATATCCTAAAAGTTCAATTCATATCCAAAAGGTCCAATTCATATCTTAAAAGTTCAATTCATATCCTAAAAGTTCTATTCACAAGAACAAATCCTAAAAACTAAAATTTCAATTCATATCCTACGAGTTTAAACATAAACTAACTAAACTAAAGAAATTCAACCCATACCCTAAAAGTTTGATTCACAAGAATAAATTAATTTATTCTATAATTATAAATTAATTATATCTTTTTTAGTTAGTTCAAGATAATTATTTTTTTCCTAATTACACCAATTTATATCCTAAAAGTTCAATTCATATCCAAAAGGTCCAATTCATATCTTAAAAGTTCAATTCATATCCTAAAAGTTCTATTCACAAGAATAAATCCTTAAAACTAAAATTTCAATTCATATCCTACGAGTTTAAACATAAACTAACTAAACTAAAGAAATTCAACCCATACCCTAAAAGTTCGATTCACAAGAACAAATTAATTTATTCTACAATTATAAATTAATTATATCTTTTTTAGTTAATTCAAAAAAATTATTTTTTCCTAATTACACCAATTTATATCCTAAAAGTTCAATTCATATCCAAAAGGTCCAATTCATATCTTCAAAGTTCAATTCATATCCTAAAAGTTCAATTCACAAGAACAAATCCTAAAAACTAAAATTTCAATTCATATCCTGCGAGCTTAAACATAAACTAACTAAACTAAAGAAATTCAACCCATACCCTAAAAGTTCGATTCACAAGAACAAATTAATTTATTCTACAATTATAAATTAATTATATCTTTTTTAGTTAATTCAAGATAATTATTTTTTCCTAATTACACCAATTTATATCCTAAAAGTTCAATTCATATCCAAAAGGTCCAATTCATATCTTAAAAGTTCAATTCATATCCTAAAAGTTCTATTCACAAGAACAAATCCTAAAAACTAAAATTTCAATTCATATCCTACGAGTTTAAACATAAACTAACTAAACTAAAGAAATTCAACCCATACCCTAAAAGTTCGATTCACAAGAATAAATTAATTTATTCTATAATTATAAATTAATTATATCTTTTTTAGTTAGTTCAAGATAATTATTTTTTTTCTAATTACACCAATTTATATCCTAAAAGTTCAATTCATATCCAAAAGGTCCAATTCATATCTTAAAAGTTCAATTCATATCCTAAAAGGTCTATTCACAAGAATAAATCCTTAAAACTAAAATTTCAATTCATATCCTACGAGTTTAAACATAAACTAACTAAACTAAAGAAATTCAACCCATACCCTAAAAGTTCGATTCACAAGAACAAATTAATTTATTCTACAATTATAAATTAATTATATCTTTTTTAGTTAATTCAAGATAATTATTTTTTCCTAATTACACAAATTTATATCCTAAAAGTTCAATTCATATCCAAAAGGTCCAATTCATATTTTAAAAGTTCAATTCATATCCTAAAAGTTCTATTCACAAGAACAAATCCTAAAAACTAAAATTTCAATTCATATCCTACGAGATTAAACATAAACTAACTAAACTAAAGAAATTCAACCCATACCCTAAAAGTTCGATTCACAAGAATAAATTAATTTATTCTACAATTATAAATTAATTATATCTTTTTTAGTTAGTTCAAGATAATTATTTTTTCCTAATTACACCAATTTATATCCTAAAAGTTCAATTCATATCCAAAAGGTCCAATTCATATCTTAAAAGTTCAATTCATATCCTAAAAGTTCAATTCACAAGAACAAATCCTTAAAACTAAAATTTCAATTCATATCCTGCGAGCTTAAATATAAACTAACTAAACTAAAGAAATTCAACCCATACCCTAAAAGTTCGATTCACAAGAATAAATTAATTTATTCTACAATTATAAATTAATTATATCTTTTTTAGTTAATTCAAGATAATTATTTTTTCCTAATTACACCAATTTATATCCTAAAAGTTCAATTCATATCCAAAAGGTCCAATTCATATCTTAAAAGTTCAATTCATATCCTAAAAGTTCTATTCACAAGAACAAATCCTAAAAACTAAAATTTCAATTCATATCCTACGAGTTTAAACATAAACTAACTAAACTAAAGAAATTCAACCCATACCCTAAAAGTTTGATTCACAAGAATAAATTAATTTATTCTATAATTATAAATTAATTATATCTTTTTTAGTTAGTTCAAGATAATTATTTTTTTCCTAATTACACCAATTTATATCCTAAAAGTTCAATTCATATCCAAAAGGTCCAATTCATATCTTAAAAGTTCAATTCATATCCTAAAAGTTCTATTCACAAGAATAAATCCTTAAAACTAAAATTTCAATTCATACCCTACGAGTTTAAACATAAACTAACTAAACTAAAGAAATTCAACCCATACCCTAAAAGTTCGATTCACAAGAACAAATTAATTTATTCTACAATTATAAATTAATTATATCTTTTTTAGTTAATTCAAAAAAATTATTTTTTCCTAATTACACCAATTTATATCCTAAAAGTTCAATTCATATCCAAAAGGTCCAATTCATATCTTCAAAGTTCAATTCATATCCTAAAAGTTCAATTCACAAGAACAAATCCTAAAAACTAAAATTTCAATTCATATCCTGCGAGCTTAAACATAAACTAACTAAACTAAAGAAATTCAACCCATACCCTAAAAGTTCGATTCACAAGAACAAATTAATTTATTCTACAATTATAAATTAATTATATCTTTTTTAGTTAATTCAAGATAATTATTTTTTCCTAATTACACCAATTTATATCCTAAAAGTTCAATTCATATCCAAAAGGTCCAATTCATATCTTAAAAGTTCAATTCATATCCTAAAAGTTCTATTCACAAGAACAAATCCTAAAAACTAAAATTTCAATTCATATCCTACGAGTTTAAACATAAACTAACTAAACTAAAGAAATTCAACCCATACCCTAAAAGTTCGATTCACAAGAATAAATTAATTTATTCTATAATTATAAATTAATTATATCTTTTTTAGTTAGTTCAAGATAATTATTTTTTTTCTAATTACACCAATTTATATCCTAAAAGTTCAATTCATATCCAAAAGGTCCAATTCATATCTTAAAAGTTCAATTCATATCCTAAAAGGTCTATTCACAAGAATAAATCCTTAAAACTAAAATTTCAATTCATATCCTACGAGTTTAAACATAAACTAACTAAACTAAAGAAATTCAACCCATACCCTAAAAGTTCGATTCACAAGAACAAATTAATTTATTCTACAATTATAAATTAATTATATCTTTTTTAGTTAATTCAAGATAATTATTTTTTCCTAATTACACAAATTTATATCCTAAAAGTTCAATTCATATCCAAAAGGTCCAATTCATATCTTCAAAGTTCAATTCATATCCTAAAAGTTCAATTCACAAGAACAAATCCTAAAAACTAAAATTTCAATTCATATCCTGCGAGCTTAAACATAAACTAACTAAACTAAAGAAATTCAACCCATACCCTAAAAGTTCGATTCACAAGAACAAATTAATTTATTCTATAATTATAAATTAATTATATCTTTTTTAGTTAATTCAAGATAATTATTTTTTCCTAATTACACCAATTTATATCCTAAAAGTTCAATTCATATCCAAAAGGTCCAATTCATATCTTAAAAGTTCAATTCATATCCTAAAAGTTCAATTCACAAGAACAAATCCTAAAAACTAAAATTTCAATTCATATCCTACGAGTTTAAACATAAACTAAAGAAATTCAACCCATACCCTAAAAATTCGATTCACAAGAATAAATTAATTTATTCTACAATTATAAATTAATTATATCTTTTTTAGTTAATTCAAGATAATTATTTTTTCCTAATTACACCAATTTATATCCTAAAAGTTCAATTCATATCCAAAAGGTCCAATTCATATCTTAAAAGTTCAATTCATATCCTAAAAGTTCAATTCACAAGAACAAATCTTAAAAACTAAAATTTCAATTCATATCCTGCGAGCTTAAACATAAACTAACTAAACTAAAAAAATTCAACCCATACCCTAAAAGTTCGATTCACAAGAACAAATTAATTTATTCTATAATTATAAATTAATTATATCTTTTTTAGTTAATTCAAGATAATTATTTATTCCTAATTACACCAATTTATATCCTAAAAGTTCAATTCATATCCAAAAGGTCCAATTCATATCTTAAAAGTTCAATTCATATCCTAAAAGTTCTATTCACAAGAACAAATCCTAAAAACTAAAATTTCAATTCATATCCTACGAGTTTAAACATAAACTAACTAAACTAAAGAAATTCAACCCATACCCTAAAAGTTCGATTCACAAGAATAAATTAATTTATTCTATAATTATAAATTAATTATATCTTTTTTAGTTAGTTCAAGATAATTATTTTTTTCCTAATTATACCAATTTATATCCTAAAAGTTCAATTCATATCCAAAAGGTCCAATTCATATCTTAAAAGTTCAATTCATATCCTAAAAGTTCTATTCACAAGAATAAATCCTTAAAACTAAAATTTCAATTCATATCCTACGAGTTTAAACATAAACTAACTAAACTAAAGAAATTCAACCCATACCCTAAAAGTTCGATTCACAAGAACAAATTAATTTATTCTACAATTATAAATTAATTATATCTTTTTTAGTTAATTCAAGAAAATTATTTTTTCCTAATTACACCAATTTATATCCTAAAAGTTCAATTCATATCCAAAAGGTCCAATTCATATCTTCAAAGTTCAATTCATATCCTAAAAGTTCAATTCACAAGAACAAATCCTAAAAACTAAAATTTCAATTCATATCCTGCGAGCTTAAACATAAACTAACTAAACTAAAGAAATTCAACCCATACCCTAAAAGTTCGATTCACAAGAACAAATTAATTTATTCTATAATTATAAATTAATTATATCTTTTTTAGTTAATTCAAGAAAATTATTTTTTCCTAATTACACCAATTTATATCCTAAAAGTTCAATTCATATCCAAAAGGTCCAATTCATATTTTAAAAGTTCAATTCATATCCTAAAAGTTCTATTCACAAGAACAAATCCTAAAAACTAAAATTTCAATTCATATCCTACGAGTTTAAACATAAACTAACTAAACTAAAGAAATTCAACCCATACCCTAAAAGTTCGATTCACAAGAATAAATTAATTTATTCTACAATTATAAATTAATTATATCTTTTTTAGTTAGTTCAAGATAATTATTTTTTCCTAATTACACCAATTTATATCCTAAAAGTTCAATTCATATCCAAAAGGTCCAATTCATATCTTAAAAGTTCAATTCATATCCTAAAAGTTCTATTCACAAGAATAAATCCTAAAAACTAAAATTTCAATTCATATCCTACGAGTTTAAACATAAACTAACTAAACTAAAGAAATTCAACCCATACCCTAAAAGTTCGATTCACAAGAATAAATTAATTTATTCTATAATTATAAATTAATTATATCTTTTTTAGTTAATTCAAGATAATTATTTTTTCCTAATTACACCAATTTATATCCTAAAAGTTCAATTCATATCCAAAAGGTCCAATTCATATCTTAAAAGTTCAATTCATATCCTAAAAGTTCAATTCACAAGAACAAATCCTAAAAACTAAAATTTCAATTCATATCCTACGAGTTTAAACATAAACTAACTAAACTAAAGAAATTCAACCCATACCCTAAACTAAACTAATTCATAACTAATTGACTAATTAACAAAACTAATTAGTTAATAAAACTAATTAACAAAACTAATTAAAACAAGACCTAAACCCTAATCCTCAATAAAATGCAATGTTCAAATAATTGAAACACTAATCAATTGAAACTAATTCATAACTAATTAACAAAACCTAGAAATAATAAATAAATTGGTTGTAATTCAAACCTAGAATTTTTAGGAGATGGAGAAGGAGAGGGGCGGCAGTGGCAGTGGCAGCGGCGATGGTGACGACGCGGCGATGGCGAGGGCTGGGCGGTGGCAACGCGGGGTGGGGAATGAGATTTATGTGAGGGAAATAGAGAAGGAGAGGGGAAGGTTTTGAGTGAGGGAAATAGAGAAGAGAGGGAAAAATAAGAGAGAAATGGGGGTTTCCCCCATTTTTCAATTCTTTGATTTCAGAATTACCGACCACGGTAATTTTGGTCGGTACATTAAGTGTTGACCGTTTGACCAAAAACCGACCAACTTTGGTCGGTTTTTTTTTAATTAAAAATTAAAATCTTTTTTTTTGTATTTTTTTTCTTAAAATATTATAAACTATAAAAAATATATTATAAACTACAAGCATTTATTTTATTTAACTATGCAATTATTATAAATAATTATAAACTATAAGCATAATCTTTATAAATAATTATATTAACTATTTAATTTTAATAAATTATAATAGCATCTATCTATGTAAATTTTCTAAGTTATAATTAAGTATGTGAGTAATTTCTCACACACACACATACACTATATTGTAATTGATGCTAATAACTTCTTTTTTCATTCGTCCATCACTAATAATGCATGACATAGATTAATCGATATATAAGTCGAGACGTTTTGATGAATCATCGATTAATATTCATCGATACATCTAAGTAAGTTATAAGTCGATGAATCAATTTACAAATAGATATATTTGATGATAAAGTATATATACTAATTAGTATCTTCCCAAGTCTATCCCTAAAAGAACCCGACCCTATGGTCCTAGTGCTTCGTGTTCTTATATATATATATATATACACACACAAACACACTTCACTGTAATACTTTAACTATATATATAGCTTGTTATATTATATGTTAGTGTGTATATATATAACTTGTTAAAGTTTGACCATGTTTGACCTATTAATTTAACTCGTTTACTTAATACTAATAGCTTCTTTCGTTTATTTAATTTGTGATCCATATATATATATATATATATATATATATATATATATATGTCAAAGATGTTTAGTATTAATTCTTTTATTTTTCATTCATTCATCACTAATAATGCATGGCATAGCTAGATTAATCGATATAAGTCGAGACGTTTTGTTTTTACTATTAGTCGATATAGGTCAAACGTTTTATTTTTAATATTCATCGATGCATCTAAATAAGTTATAAGTCGATGAATCAATTTACAAATAGCATGTTATATATAGTATATGTTAGTGTATCATTATTTGTATTACAAAAGTGTTAACGAATTACATTTATATTATTTAGATAGTAAATATAAAAGTAATTTGAAAGTTTGATCAATGTTGATGTAATAACCAACCAACTTTGGTCGGTTATTTTGCAGAAAATCACAATTACCGACCAAAGTTGGTCGGTAAATGCTTCCCCTACATTAACCGACCAACGTTGGTCGGTAATTTTAAATATAAATTCTTAAATATTATAAAATATTTTAAATAATAAAATAATTATTAAAATTTAAAAAATTGGATCCAGATTACCGACCAACGTTGGTCGGTAATACAAAATTTTCTTGTTTGACCAGCTCGGTCAATTCGTTGACCAATTTACCGACCAACGTTGGTCGGTATTTAGTTTTAAAAAAATATAATTTTTTTCCCCCAATTTTCGTCCAACCTGGACGGTTTTTGGTCGCTTTTTTTGACCGACCAACGTTGGTCGGAAATAGTTGGTCGGTTTTTAGCACATTTTTAGTAGTGCTTGAATATGGTGTTGGGCAACTGCTTTTTTCCGAGGGTACTACCTAATTCTTCTATTAGCCCAATTACAAATACTACTCCATTCATTACATAAACCCAATCAATTTTGGAAATCAAGTTATCGGCCATCTTCTATTGTAACTGCCAATTCATTGTTGGAGTTGATGTATGACTTACTAGAGCACGAAGTTGTTGTGCTACAAGCATGTGTTCTTGTTGTAAAAGCAGGTTTACTAGGTTTTGCAAGAGAAATGCCTTGACGACTAAGCATTATAATTACATCTGGCATGCTTGGACGAGCACTAGCATCTTCTTGTACGCATAAGAGCGCAATATTAATGCATTTCCATGCATCTTCTTCGTTGCATGATTCAAGTAGAGATTTATCAAGCAAACTCATAACATTACCTTCATTCCATAATCTCCATGCCTGAAATGTAACTTTAGAGTTAGGAAAAAAGGTAACATAGTTACCAAACTGAAGATCTTAAAAAAGAGACGTAAAACAACAAAGAGGGCTTAGAATTTAAAAATTTTCACTCACGTAACCTAGGAGGTTTAAGGCTTCCTCCTGCTGATAAAATCCTGTATTTCTTTTGCCACATATGATCTCAAGCATAACTACTCCAAAACTAAAAACATCTGATTTGATTGAGAATAATCGATCTAATGCATATTCAGGAAACATGTAACCGCTGCACAACTCCAAGTGATTAATGATATTACGCAAAATTTGAGTAGTGATGGACTAAGTGGATGTATGGACATAAGAATTGTAAAATTTCAAAATAGGGAAAAATTATTTTTCAAGTGAAAATGATATTTGAAATTTGAGTTGTGTTTGGACATGAATATAATTTTGGGTTGTTTTTGAAGATTTGTGAGTGATTTGAGTGAAAATTTTGAAAAACAGCTTTTTGGAATTTTTAAAATTTTTAAAATGCATTTTCAAGTGAAAATTGAAAATTTTATGAAAAAACGCTGATTTCGAAAAAGTGAAAATCTTTTGGAAAAAAAAGAAAAAATTTCTTATGTCCAAACAGACTCTAAACGTATTCAAGTACAAATATAAGAATCTAGTACAAATATAAGAATCTTTGCAGTACAAGTTGAGCTTACTATGATCCAACAACTTTGTTTGTATTTGCTTCCATATCATTTCAATGCCAATGGCCTCTATGCTGTTGGAAGATATGCTAAGCTGCCCAAACTCTCCACCCGGCGACTCAAGGCATCTGCCACCATATTGGCCTTATCGGGATGGTATAGAATAGTGATATCATAATACTTAAGAAGTTCCAACCACCTCTGCTGACGCAAGTTAAGATCCTTCTGTTTGAACAGATGCTGCAAAGTCTGGTGATCGGTGTAGATCTCACAAGGGATACCGTACAAATAATGCCGCCAAATCTTCAAGGCATGAACAATAGCTTCTAACTCAAGGTCATGGACAAGATAGTTCTTTTCATGCACCTTCAGCTGTCTAGACGCGTAGGCAATCACCCTACTGTCCTGCATCAACACCGCGCCGAGACCAATCCGCGACGCATCACAATATACAGTATAAGACCCCGAACCTGTAGGCAATACAAATACTGGGGCCATAGTCAAAGTTGTCTTAAGCCTTTGAAAGCTCTCCTCACACTCCTCTGTCCATCTGAACGGAGCACCCTTCTGGGTCAGCCTGGTCATAGGTGCTGCAATAGATGAGAATCCCTCTACAAATCGACGGCATTACCCCGCCAAACTGAGAAAGCTCCGGATTTCCATAGCTGAGGACGGTCTGGGCCAACTCTGTACTGCCTCAACCTTTTTCGGATCCACCTTGATCCCATCACTCGACACTACATGACCCAAAAATTCCACTGTCTAGCCAAAACTCACACTTTGAGAATTTTGAATATAACTTCTTTTCTCTCAAGGTTTGGAGCACAGTCCTCAGGTGCTGCTCATGATCCTCCCAACTCCGGGGGTACACCAGAATGTCATCAATAAACACGATGACGAATGAGTCAAGATAGGGCTGGAACACACTGTGCATCAAACACATGAATGCTGCTGGGGCATTGGTCAGCCCAAATGACATCACAAGGAACTCGTAGTGACCATACCGAGTCCTAAAAGCAGTCTTCGAGATATCTGGCTCTCGAATCTTCAACTGATGATAGCTTGAACGTAAGTCAATCTTGGAAAACACTCTGGCACCCTGTAACTGATCAAATAGGTCATCAATACGAGGCAACAGATACCTGTTCTTCACTGTAACTTTGTTCAACTGGCAATAATCAATGCACATACGCATAGAACCATCCTTCTTCTTCACAAACAAGTCCGGAGCACCCCAAAGGTGACACACTGGGTCGAATGAAGCCCTTATCAAGCAACTCTTGTAACTGCTCCTTCAACTCCTTCAACTCCTTCAACTTAGGAGGAGCCATACGATATGGAGGAATAGAGATAGGCTGAGTGCCCGGTAATAAATCAATACCAAAGTCGATATCCCTATCGGGCGGCATGCCCGAAAGATCAGTTGGATATACACCTGGATAATCCCTCAATACCAGAACTGACTCAACGATAGGAGTATCAATACTGACATCTCTCACATAAGCTAGATACGTATCATACCCCTTCTCAACCATTCATTGAGCCTTAAGGAATGAAATAACTCTACTGGGAGTGTAATCTAAGGTACTTCTCCACTCTAACTGTGGTAATCCTGGCATAGCCAGCATCACGGTCTTGGCGTGACAATCAAGAATAGCATAATGGGGCGACAACCAGTCCATGCCCAAAATAATATCAAAATATACCATACTGAGCAATAATAAATCGACTTTGGTCTCAAAAACACTAAGAACAAACAAACATAACCGATATACACGGTCAACAACAATAGAATCTCCCACAGGTGTAGACACATAAACAGGAGAACTCAAAGAATCAAGGGATACACCCAAATATGGGGTAAAATAAGATGACACATAGGAATAAGTGGAGCCTGAATCAAATAAGACTGATGCATCTCTATGATAGATCGGAAGAATACCTATAATGACAGAGTCAGATGCGACTGCCTCTATACGAGAAGGAAGAGCATAATATCTGGCCTGGCCTTCCCCTCAAGAGCAACCTCTACCTGCCCGACCTCCACCTCGAGCTGGCTAAGCAGGTGGAGTGGTAGTTGGTGCTGTAATCATAGACTGAGGACCTGGTGGAGCACCCGGTACCTGAGTAGTCTGTGGAGGTGCACCCCTCCTAAGTCTGGTGCAATCCCTCACCATATGGCGAGTGTCGCCACACTTAAAATACGTTCTCGGAAGGCATGGCTGCTGTGGCTGGCTCGAGCCTAGTCGGCTGGACTGACTGCTGAAAGCACCCCGTGCAGGAGGTGCACTAGACAATGGTGGTGCATAATAAGGATACTGGGGCCTAGGAGGGGCCGAAATACCGCTGGCGGCTGGAAGTGCTGAATGAACAGGGCGTCTCACATAGCCCCTACTATGACGAGCTACTGTTGGGGAACGAGTACCACTATAAGTGCCAGACTCTCGAGACCTCTTGGCCTCTCTCTCCTCTCTACCGTTGGGGAACGAGTACCACTATATCCATCTCAAACTCTCGGGCCATGTTAAGTCTGATACTGGGGTTGATCCCCTCGATAAATCGACGGACCCTCTCTCGAACTGCAGTAACCAAGGATGGTGCATGCTTAGCCAAATAACTGAACCGAACCGCATTCTCTGACACAATCATAGAAGCCTGGCGCAACTGCTCAAACTCTAAGCGCCATGCATCTTTGAAACTCCGGGGAACATACTCCCTCAACAATATATCCGAAAAGCTGCCTCGGCCGGAGTACCCAACTCATAAGCAACCACCACTGATAGGCCGCTCCTCTAAGTTGGAACGTAGTGAAAGAAACCCCACTCGACTCTACTACACCCATAGTACGGAGGATATGGTGACACTCAAGAAAACCTTGGGCATCCTCTGATGCCATGCCACTAAAAGTAGGAGGGTGGTACTTTTTGTACCTCTCGAGCCTGAGCTGCTCCTCCTCATAAACTGTTGCCCTACCCTCGGGCTGAACTGGGGCTACCGGATGCACTGGTATGACCTCTGGAACCTGGTCGACCTGAACTCACTGCTCTAGGTGCAGACGGCGAGAGTCTGTGCTCCTACCCTGGCCTGAGATGTGCCTGGAGCAAGTGGGATCAATCCAGCCTAAGCCAAGGTGCTGAATATGCTCAGAAACTGGGCTAGAGTCTCATGGAGGGCTGGTGCAGCAACAAGTGTCTCAGGTGTCTGCGCTCCGACTTGAGCTACTGGTGGCTCCTCTGTAGCAGCTCTTGCGGGTGCTCTGGCTGCACCACGTGGACGTCATCAGCCTTTACCCCAGCCCCGGACCCTCTCGCGGATCTAGCAGGGGGCGCGGGTGCCTGATCATCTGATCTGGCTGTATGTGTCCTCACCATCTGTGAGAGAATAGAAGACAGAAGTTTAGAATTCCGAAGTCAACAATTTTGCATGACAAGGAATCAAAGAAGTGAAATTTTCTTAACAGTTCCATAGCCTCTTGTAGATAAGTACAGACGTCTCCGTATCGATCCGCGAGACTCTACTAAACCTGCATGTGACTCATAATACTAATGAACCTAGAGCTTTGATACCAACTTGTAACGACCCAAATATCCCTCCGTAAGACGTCGTGACGACACCTAGTCTCTAAGACTAGGTAAGCTTAACAGTTGCGAAATAACCTAAATAATAACAGAAATAATGGCTAAACTTTAACAACAACATGTATATATATAGATAAAGTTGGAAAAACTGCTGCTCAGCATGTACAAGTAAAACCAACAAATCTAAGTATAAACATTCCCCTAAAGAACTGGTAGTCACAAGTCACAAGCTCTAAGGAATTGTTCTAAATGTCTCTATACATCAGTATCTAGGAAAAATAAAGAAGAACAACATAAAATGATATAGGGGGACTCTGAGGTCTGCGCACACTGGCAGATAAACCTTGAAATCTCCGTAGCAGCAACACAACTCTCCACTAATAGTGGGGCTGGTAAGAGGTACCTGGGTGTGCACACAAAACATATGTAGAAGAGTAGCATGAGTACACCACAACGGAACCCAGTAAGTGCCAAGCCTAACCTCGGTAGAGTAGCGATGAGGTCAAGTCACGGGCCCAGTGGAATATAATAATTAAGGCAGAAGATATAGTAATATGATGAAAGACTGAGAATTTAACAACGAGAAATACGGAAGAGGAAACTTAACAACAAATAGGGGTAAACAACAGGGGCACTCCCGAGGTACCGCCTTGTAGTCCCAAAAGTAAATACTCAACAGGGGATCTCCCGAGGTACCGTCTCATAGTCCCAAAAGTAAATATGCAGCGCGGGATCTCCTGAGGTACCGCCTCGTAGCCCCCAAAGTAAATATGCAATAGGGGATCTCCAGAGGTACATCCTCGTAGTCCCAAAAGTAAATATGCAACATGAGATCTCCCGAGGTACCGCCTCGTAGTCCTAAAAGTAAACACACAGCTAGAAACCGATGAAAACAGCAAGAAATCCTACAGTTTAAGACTAAATACAAATCTAGGAAAGACATGAATTCAACTAAGCATATTGCACATATTTCAAATAAGCATTTAAGACATGTAGACATGCGATATTAAGCTAAACAGGATAACTACACATGCATGGATGACTCATTTAAGAAATAATAGGTTACTGTTTAGTAAAATCCGTATATTCAATAATTAGCCCGTGTACGCACTCGTCACCTAGCATACGCGACACTCACATATCACAGACTTGTCACAATAGTACCAAATCCTAAGGGGATTTCCCCTACACAAGGTTAGGCTAGCCACTCACCTCAAGCCAAGCTCAATCAGTCAATAAGAATGCCCTTTCCTCGACTTTCTGACTCCGAATGGCCCAAATATAGCCGAAAGTAATTACATACCATAAATATAGCTATAAGAAACTAATCTAATTAATGAAATCAAGACTCTAGCAAGAAATTAGAAATTCACCCCAAAATGTTGATCTGGGCCCACGTCTCGGAATCAGGTAAAAGTCACAAAATATGAACACCCATTCAACCACGAGTTCACCCATACCAAAATTACTCAAATCCGATACCAAAGTCTCAATCAAAATCCCGAAATTCGGTTTGAGAACTTTTCCAACTTTCCCCCCAAATTTCTCAACCCAAAACCTTAATTACACGATAAAATTAACGATGGATTAGTGGATATTAATAAAAAATGAGCCAAGAATCCTTACCCAAATATTTCCTCTGAAATCCCATGAAACTTTCACCTCAATCCGTACTCTCAAAATCCCAAAATAAAAATGGGATCAAACCCTCAAAATTTCGCCTTTTCTGCCCAGTTAAACCGCACCTGTGGTCCGAATTCCGCTTCTGCGGTACCGCTTTTGCGGCGAAGACTCCGCACCAGTGGAGTTCACTTAAACTCCCAGGTATCACACCTGCGCACAACCCTTCCGCATCTGCGAACGCGCTTCTGCGCTCAAACGTATGCTTCTGCGAGAAACTCGGCCACCTCAGCTTCCTCACCTATTCTGCTTCTGCGGCTTACACGTCGCAGCTATGACCAGTGGACATCCTCATCATCCCCGCATCTGCAACCTCCCTCTCACTTCTGCGAGCTCGCACCTGCGACCAATCCCACCGCATGTGCGATGACACCAGAAACAACCTAGCATAAGCCATTTCTCTAAGTCCAAAATGATTCCGATAATGATCCGAAACACACCATAGGCCCCCGGGACCTCAACCGAATATACCAACAAGTCTTAAAACATCATACGAACTTAGTCGAGCCTTCAAATCACATCAAACAACGCTAAAAACATGAATCACATCCCAATTCAAGCTTAATGAACTTTGAAACTTCAAACTTCTACAACCGATGCCGAAAGACCTTAAATTTTGCATACACGTCACATTTGATATTAAGGACCTACTCTAACTTCTTGGATCGGAATCAGACCCCGACATCAAAAAGTCCACTCCCGATCAAACTTCACAAAAATTCAACTTTTGCCATTTCAAGCTTAATTCAGCTACAGACCTCCAAATCACAATACAAATACACTCCCAAGTCCAAAATCACCCAACAGAGCTAACGGAACCGACGAAACTCCATTCCGGAGTCGTCTTCACACACTTCCAACACGGTTAAATTCCTACGACTTGAGCTTTCATTTTAGGGACTAAGTCTCCCATTTCACTCCAAAACCAAAACAAATCCTCCCGACAAGTCACATAAGCATAAAATGAAACAGAGGAAACAGTAAATAGGGGATCGAGGCTAATACTCTCAAAATGACCGGTCGGGATATTACAAGCATCTCCCAATCCTACGTCAAAGATAATCTCCAAAGCATATTCCCTTTGGTTTATCAGAATTCCTTGGCTTGATCTACTGAATTCCATGCCAAGAAAGAACTTCAAGTGTCCCAAGTCTTTGATCTTAAAAGCTTTGTGAAACTCAGCCTTAGTAGACTTTATAAGTGACAGATATCACTATGTTATCTCTTTCCTTTTTAATGAACAAGGAATGATCTAAACTGCTAACGTAGGTCCGCCCCTGGCGAGAGATCTAGTTCCTCCAGCACCATAATTTCCACTGTAAGCATTCATTGATAAGACTCTATTATTTGGAAAACCAAAATAGGGAGAGGTTAGAGGTGGGTTTCTCTCAGTCTGGTTTAAGCAAATACCGCACTAACCATAGAGTTATCATCCTCTAAATATAAAATTTTCATTGGATAGATCCTTAGCGAATACGTCAATTATATCTCATTCCTTGTAGCAGCTTAGTAGTGCCATGGTTATATATTATCAAATAAACCTGTTTCACCCTTTTGAGGATCTTTGTTGAAGACGTGAGCGATAGTAGAATTTGGCTCCTCATATTTTCTATCTTCGAAAAGAGAAGCAACCTCCGTGATGTGCTAACAGTCGATCATTGCAGCATCATCTTCATAAAATTTGTATCGTTCATAACTTGGGAGAGTGCCAATTTCTTTATCAAACATCATGCTCATTCAAAAGTTCCATCTATACGATATTGTAATCGACAAATAAATGGAGCGAGAGATAATATTGTAATATCCATGTTTCTGAGTTAGTACTACTGAATAGATGATATGAGGCAAGAGCTACTCATGAAATCGGATCAATGAAAGAACGATAAGTAAACTCAAATAAGAAAATACTAAACAAGCAAGAGTTCTCAACTAACTTTGATTATAACTTGAAGAAAATTACTAGCGGAAGATACTACAATATTAACTAAACAATAAGGAAGAAGGAGATGAGAATATAGACATATACAAGAAGAGGGATGTGGAGTGCAGATTCAGAAATAGAAAGGAGATGAGATGAGATGATAGGGTAACAGAGTTCTCAACAATACGCATAATCCTATTGCGCCCACTATTCGCTATCCATCAACCTTAGATCATAAGAATAGCTACTTAATATGGTCAGAGGCGGATCTAGGATTTGTAGGTTCTAGGTGCCACATAGCTTTGGATTTCGATTTGATCTATTTTAAGTCTCGGTTAAGATTATTCGGCCTTTTCATTTATACATATAAATCGATCAAATGAAATAATTTAATAATTATGACAATTTAGAAAAAAGCATAAAAATTCAATAATATTACTAATATCAACAAAAAAAGTATTATTTATTTGCAATTGTTATCGACGAGTTTTCATATTCTAGAGCTATCGTCTCACTCAAGGATGGACAATAGATCTAAAACTTGCTATAGATACATTTTTAAATGCTTAAACAACAACAACAACAACAACAACCCAGTAAAATCCCATTAATGGGGTCTGGGGAGGGTAGTGTGTACGCAGACCTTATCCCTACCCCGAAGGAGTAAAGAGGTTGTTTCCGAAAGACCATCGGCTAAAAAAACAAAAGACAAAAGGAGAAAAAGGAGATAATATTAGTATCATAACAACAATCATAGGATAAATAGGAAAACCATGAAATCCAGAAGAAAGATGCAAAGCAAAGGGAGACAATATTAGTAAATATTAGTATCACCACAACAATCATAAGAAAAATAGGAACACCATGAAATCTAAAAGAAAGATACAAAGAAAAAGCGATAGCTAGTAAATAGGATATGCACTGAAAAGCAAAATAGTAAGCCATAACATTGCCACTAGCTATCTTAGACAAAAACCCTACATGGCTAGTCCCACAATGGTACGAAGTAAGGCACGACTCAACTACCTCCTAACCTACAACCCTAATACTCGATCTCTACATCTTCCTATCAAGTGTCATGTCCTCGGAAATCTGGAGCCTCGCCATATCCTGCCTGATCACCTCTCCCCAATACTTCTTAGGCCGCCCTCTACCTCTTCTCGTGCCCTCCTGTCACGATCCAAAACTAACCCCTGTCGTGATGGCGCCTATCGTGGAACTAGGCAAGCCGACTCATTTCCAAAACAAAATGATATTTTCATTTTAAAGATAATTTCAAGGTTATTTAACATAAAACCTCCATTTAAAGAGTTCAAATCAAAGAAAAATAGAAGTGCAGAAAAGAAAAGCCCGACATCGGGGTGTCACTAGTCATGAGCATCTACTATAATCTGTATAACAATATCAAGGCTAACTCAACCTGGATAATAGCTAAATACTACTAGAGGAAGATAAGAGGGAGAAGAGCTGGGGCTGCGATCGCCAAACAGCTACCTTGCTATCTCCAAGAAAATCTACAACCAGAAC
The DNA here is from genome assembly GCF_000390325.3 of Nicotiana tomentosiformis. NCBI lineage: Eukaryota > Viridiplantae > Streptophyta > Magnoliopsida > Solanales > Solanaceae > Nicotiana > Nicotiana tomentosiformis. The sequence continues at coordinate 22,169,103 of NC_090819.1, forward strand.
ACTCAATAACCGCTACCGTGTCCAGCCACACCTGGATCTGCACACAAGGTGCAGGGAGTAACGTGAGTACGCCAACTCAGTAAGTAACAACAATAAATAAAGACTGAGCAGTAGTGACGAGCAATAAAGCATATAACGTTCATATCAGGAAATCTCAGTAAAATACCACATGCTTTTAAAAATCAGGATTTGAATCAAACTTCTCGTTTAAACCTAGTTCCAGTAAAAAAATCATTTAAAGACATCTTTCCAACAGTTTTTCAAACAAAGGCTCAATGCAAAGGTGAGCAAAATGATGAAATCATAAACAGCCCCTCGGGTAAAACATCACTCATATACAGCCCCTCGGGCAAACCTCACAGTCACTCGTGCCACTCGGGCATACCTCATAATCACTCTTGCCACTCGGGCATACCTCACAATCACTCTTTCCACTCGGGCATACCTCACAATCACTCTTGCCTCCCAGTCACTCAGCACTCGGCACTTGGTACTCGCACTCAATAGGTACCTGCGCTCACTGGGGGTGTGTACAGACTCTGGAGGGGCTCCTTCAGCCCAAGCGCTATAATCTGCACGGACAACTCACGTGCGATAATAATAAAGTATGCTGCAGGCGGGAAGCCCCGATCCACACTCATCCTCACCAATCAGGCCCTCGGCCTCACTCAGTCACAAGTATGGCGCAGACGGTCAATCCCGATCCACACTCATCCTCACAAATCAAGCCACTCGGGCATTTCAGTAAAAGAGGGCATTCGTCCCAAAACATTTATATGCATCAAAATAGAGTCATATAACTGAGTTATACGGTAAACAAATATAAACATGACTGAGTATAGATTTTCAATCAAAAACGGTGAGAGGATGGTAAGAAACAGCCCCTAAGGGTCCAAACAGCATTGGCGCAAAGCCCAAACATGGCATTTAGCCCAATTTACAGAAATTCTTTCTAAAACATATAAGTATCAAATGGTTTCAACAAAGTATGCAACTTTACAGTTGCTACGGGAGGGACCAAGTCATAAATCCCCAACAGTGCACGCCCACACGCCCGTCACCTAGCATGTGCGTCACTTCAAAATAATAGAATGATACGAAATCCGGGGTTTCATACCCTCAGGACTAGATTTACAATCGTTACTTACCTCAAACCGGTCAAATCTCTACCCCGCAATGCTCTTGCCTCGAGACTCTGCCTCCAAATGCTCCAAATCTATTCACAATCAGTATAATACCATCAATATATACTAATGGAATGAATTCCACAAGAAAAGCTTCAAAATTAGACCAAAACCCGAAATTGGCTCAAAAATCGCCTGTGGCCCCCACGTCTCGTAACCCGACAAAAGTTACAAAATTCGAAAGCCCATTCAACCACGAGTCTACCCATACCAATTTTACCAAAATCCGACCTCAACTCGACCCTCAAATCTACAAATCTTATTTCCAAATTTTCTAAGTTTCAATCTCTGATTTACACCTCAAAATCATGTAATCTAGTCAGATTATTCGATGATAATTCAATATTATGGAGTAGAAATGATCACAAGGGACTTACCTCAAGTTTTTCTTAAAAATATATCAAAAATCGCCTCTCCCCAAGCTCCAATTTGTCAAAAATAGCAAATGAGACGAAGTCCCTATTTTTATAATTCTGCCCAGACATCCTCGGTTCTGCCTCGGTCTTGGCCTTCGATCTTGGCCTTCGATCCTGGGCTCGATCATGGCTTCGATCGTGCCCTCGATCCTGGGCTCGATCATGGCCCTCGACCCCGAGATCGATCATGCCTTCGATCGTGGCCCTCGACCCTGAGCTCGATCCGGGCTTCGATCGTGGCCCTCGACCCTGAGCTCGATCTGGGCTTCGATTTCTGGGCAGAAGCAATTTCCAATAGAAGGAAATTGCAGCAGCTGTTCTTGTTCAATTTTTGATCCGTTAACCATGCGAAACTCACCCGAGGCCCTCGGGACCTCAACCAAATATACCAACAAGTCCTAAAATATCATACGGACTTAGTCGAATCATCAAATCACCTCAAACAACACTAAAATCAAGAATTACACCCCAATTCAAGCCTAATGAACTTTGAAATTTTTAATTTCTACAAACGACTCCGGAACCTATCAAATCATGTCCGATTGACCTCAAATTTTGCACACAAGTCATAAATGACATAACAGAGGTATTCCAATTTTCAGAATCGGATTCCGACCCCGATATCAAAAAGTCAACCCCTCGGTCAAACTTCTCAAAAATAAAACTTTCGGCATTTCAAGCCTAATTCCTCTACGGACTTCCAAATAATATTCCGGATACGCACTTAAGCCCAAAATCACCATACAGAGCTATTGGAATCATCAAAATTCAAATCCGAGGTCGTTTATATATAGGTCCATATCCGGTCTACTTTTCTAACTCAATTTTTCAATTATGAGACTAAGTGTCTCATTTCACTCCGAGTTCCTTCCGGACTCGAACCCACTAACCCGATATAACATAATATAGCTGAATAACATAAAAAGAAGTAGGAATGGGGAAAACGGGGTTATAACTCTCGAAATGACCGACCGAGTCGTTAAACCTTCGCAACCAGCTGCTCACACCTCCGTACCGGAGCATCTGGGCTTCTCCTCTGAACATGTCCGAACCATCTAAGCCTCGCTTCCCACATCTTGTCATCAATGGGAGCCACATGCACCTTCTCCCGAATATCATCATTCCTAATCTTATCTATCCTAGTGTGCTCGCACATCCACCGCAACATCCTCATTTCTGTTACTTTCATCTTCTGGATATATGATTTCTTAACGGGCCAACACTCAGCCCCATACATCATGGCCGGTCTAACCACCGCTTTATAAAACTTACCTTTGAGTATCGGTGGCACCCTCCTATCACACCCTCTTTATAAAACTTACCTTTAAATGCTTAAAGCAAAACTTAATAAACATTATAAATTGTAGAACTAAAGCAAGAATTAAAGAAATTAAAAAGGAACTCACAAGAAAAAAAGAGTCGGCACCAATTAAAGAAAAAGAAAGAAAAGAAGAAACAAGGAAAAGAAGAAGGAATCTCCTGTAAGCTTTCCTAAATGCAGAACAGTTTTCAAAAGTGTAGCAGGCAGGACTCTATCCCAAGCACTTCTGCGGAAAATACAGTCCTTCACCAATGGCACTAAACATTCAGTTGTTAAATTGGGTGCCACTTTATCTATCTATATAATTTTCAATATATACACACATATATATACAAGGTTTTGACTGAGGTGTGCGGGTGGCGTGACACCCCACCATCCTTAGTAGATCCGCCCCAGAATATGGTGTTGGGCAACTGCTTTTTCCCGAGGGTAGTACATAATTCTTCTATTAGCCCAATTACAAATACTACTCCATTCATTACATAAACCCAATCAATTTTGGAAATCAAGTTATCGGCCATCTTCTATTGTAACTGTCAATTCATTGTTGGAGTTGATGTATGACTTACTAGAACACGAAGTTGTTGTGCTACAAGCATGTGTTCTTGTTGTAAAAGCAGGTTTACTAGGTTTTGCAAGAGAAATGCCTTGACGACTAAGCATTATAATTACATCTGGCATGCTTGGACGAGCACTAGCATCTTCTTGTACGCATAAGAGAGCAATATTAATGCATTTCCATGCATCTTCTTCGTTGCATGATTCAAGTAGAGATTTATCAAGCAAACTCATAACATTACCTTCATTCCATAATCTCCATGCCTGAAATGTAACTTTAGAGTTAGGAAAAAAGGTAACATAGTTACCAAACTGAAGATCTTAAAAAAGAGACGTAAAACAACAAAGAGGGCTTAAAATTTAGAAATTTTCACTCACGTAACCTAGGAGGTTTAAGGCTTCTTCTTGCTGATAAAATCCTGTATTTCTTTTGCCACAGATGATCTCAAGCATAACTACTCCAAAACTAAAAATATCTGATTTGACCGAGAATAATCCATGTAATGCATATTCTGGAGACATGTAACCGCTGCACAACTCCAAGTGATTAATGATATTACGCAAAATTTGAGAAGTGATGGACTAAGTGGGCGTTTGGACATAAGAATTGTAAAATTTCAAAATAGGGGAAATTTTTTTTCAAGTGAAAATGGTATTTGAAATTTGAGTTGTGTTTGGACATGAATATAATTTTGGGTTGTTTTTGAAGATTTGTGAGTGCTTTGAGTAAAAATTTTGAAAAACAACTTTTTGGAGTTTTTCAAATTTTCGAAAATTTTCAAAATGCATCTTCTAGTGAAAATTAGAAATTTTATGAGCAAACACTGATTTAAAAAAAAAAGTGAATATTTTTTGGAAAAAAAGAAATTTTTTTTTATGTCCAAATGGGGCGATGTATTGAAGTACAAATAGAAGAGTCTTTGCAGCACAAGTTGAGCTTACTATGTTCCAACAACTTTGTTTGTATTTGCTTCCATATCATTCCCTTGGACTATCCTTGCTAAGCCAAAATCTGAGATCTTGGGGTTCATCTCTTTATCCAATAATATGTTGCTTGTTTTTAAATCTCTATGAATGATCCTTAACCTTGAATCGTGATGCAAATAAACAAGCCCTCGAGCAATACCCAAGATGATATCAAATCTCTTATTCCAATCTAATAACGCATGATATCTTTCGTCTTGTGTAGTTATCATACAAAAGATTGTAGTATTCAATAACAAAAGAATAGTAGTTTAATTCACATTTAGAATAAGAAAATTAATCTCACGCGAAGAGTGCTTACCGAATATGAGGGCGTCTAAGCTTTTGTTTGGCATATATTCGTAGAGTAAGATCTTTTCATTCCCTTGGACGCAGTAACCAAAAAGTCTAACAAGATTTCGATGCTGAAGTCTTGCAATCAAAACTACTTCATTCTTGAATTCATTTATGCCTTGACCGGACTGAGCTGATAACCTTTTGATTGCTATTTCTCGTCCTCCCTGAAATTTTCCCTGAATATATTTTCAGTAAATTATATTATGTTAAGAAATATAACGCATAAATACAAGGTCTAACTGAAAAAATAAATGATACTTTGCAAGAACCTTATAAACAGGGCCAAAACCACCACGTCCTAGCTTATTTTCTTCTGAGAAGTTATCTGTTGCCGCTAGAATGCTTTCCAAACTAAAGAATTGAATATCGATACCCTTCTCATCCTCTTCATTTATTAAGTCATTTTCTCCCTTTTCAGTGTTTAAGCAGTTGTTTGGCTGTGAATTTCCTTGATAGAAAGAAAAAGATAGAATATATAATTGTGAAGCCCTAGCTATATGAATCTATAACTCATCAAGAAGAGAGAATTTGCATTTACCTTTACTTCTTGCTCTCCTTGTTCTATAGAGTAGGTAGATAAAGCTACATAGAAAAAGAGTAGCGACAATTGTAGTAGGAAAAACTACTTTTAGCCTTCTTGATTTATGTGTTTGGTATGCAACTGCAGTAGCAAAGATAGAATTAAATAAATAAATAACACAAAAATACTTGAATAAATAAATAAATAAATAGCATAAAAACACTAAATAGTACTCTCTGCTCTATTTCATCTCGTGTTTGAATAAAAGCAATTTTTTAGCCAAAATTATCATTTATCTTTAGGAGTAAGTCTAGTAGTATTGCCCTTCGTATATAACTATATATATATCCCTGAGCACCTTTCATCTTCTAAGTTTGCAAAATTTGAGCAGACATAGTCTTAATAACAAAAGTAACCTAACGGCTCCAACAAACTAACGGTAGTGAGGTGCACCTAAAATGAGTAAAAAGAACCCAACCTATTTCTTCTTCTCCAATTCTTTTCTTGCAGTTATTTCCCTCAAATTCAAGGAATCCTAACAAGAAATTTCCTGTATGTATTCAAGAAATGTGTTGCTGTGAACTTTTCCTTTAGCTTTATGTCTCAAACTTACCCGGTTCATATTTTCTCATCTTTGTGTTAATGGTGGTTACCTTCTACATAAACAAATTGTAGTAAAATTTGATTTTTGACAATGGCTGGCGCTTGATTTTTTGACAGCTATTAATCTTAATAAGGAATATGGTACTTGCGATTCGAAAGGGCGTGATCCATTAGCTTTGCCTTTCTTGATGAAGGGACTGAATATTGTTGAGATGATTATTATGCTTAAGCCTACTAAAATTAAATCAAAAACAAATCTCAGATTGTGAGAATAAAATAAAAAAGCAACCTACGCTAGATCCCCGCAAAAAGAACTACAGTTTGAAAAATTAGTCTTCAAAAAACTTTTCATATTTTCCCCCTTTTTCTTGAAAGTTAAAACATTTCATAGCGATTGTGTTTTAGTTGTGTCTTTTTCTTTCGCTTTTTTCTTTCTCAACGTTTTGCAGTTTGTACACAGAGAAAAAGATAGAATCTTCCCTTTTTTACTTTGTCTCTTCTTCTGCGTCTTTCAAGAATGAAGCCAGTTTAATTTTTCATATTTCCCACCAAAAGTGCAGCATCGTGATTTATAAAAAGAAAAGACAGTTTCAGGGAAAAATAACTGAATAAGGGGAAGAAGGTGAATCGAAGAAGAAGAAACATGATAGGTTTCTTTTAATCCATATCAAGCACAGCTCTATGAATGCACCATTTGTTTGAAGGTTTTTCTGTTAGCAAGACTAAATCTGCTCAAATTTTGCAAACTTGAAGGATAAAAGATGCTAGCATTATATTTGAAGGACAATATTAGACCACCCTAAAGATGAGGGACAATTTTGACTAAAAACTCGAATAGAAACATAATTTAAACAAGGCAAAACTTTTGACAAATGTCAATAGAATAACCTTAGAACTTGTGGTCTAAAATGTATAATTATATTATATGGCTATAACTTATAAGAGCATGTCATGGGTAAGAATTAAAATTAAAGAGTTCTAGAAAATAAAAAAGTTGTGTCATAGTAACATGCTAAAAGGAAATAGTATATATAGAATAAAAAAAAATTAATTCTCAAGGGGCTTATAGTATACTCCCTCCGTTTCAATTTATGTGAACCTATTTCCTTTTTCGTCCGTGCCAAAAAGAATGACCTCTTTCCTTATTTGAAAATAATTTACCTTTATGCAATGATTTATAGCCATACAAAATATATGTGCCTCATTTTACACCACAAGTTCAAAAGTCTTCTCTCTTTTCTTAAACTCGGTGCCCAATCAAATGGGTGCACATAAATTGAAACTGAGGGAATATAATTTTTGAATACCTGTGGAAGTGCCTGAAAATTCAGAAGCAGCTAGTTTGACATAAATTGCCATTCCACTAGCATCATTTTCGGAGAGTTGTTGCAAGTTGAAAAGGTCTTCATCCCAAGTTAGACATTTGCTGCTATCAAAAGCATAAGCAGTACAAGAGCAATTATTGAGACAAGTGGATTCACATTCTGCTGCACTACCAATAGTCCGAATGTGATTATATACTGATAATCTCATATGAGAATGCATCTGGAACTTGTCCTCCTCCAAAGTAGTAGCACCAACATTAGCACAATTGAGACTTATTTTCCTCCCACAACCACTAGAGAAACTATTCAAATACCAGTCTTTGTATGATCTAGGAACGAAACCAGGCAAACAATCACACAAGGGAGTACTTGAGATTTTACTACAGACACCATATGCACCACAATAACCGTAAACATCACATGGATGTGTTGGCTGAACGAAAAACGGATTCCACTGCTTGGTACCATTCAACCACATCAGCTGCTTAAGTTCCCCCGTAACATCTATTATAAATCTTGACACGACTGAAGGACTAAAAAAATAATATGAAAAATAGACCTCATCCGTGTTGTTTATATACGTGAAATTGTGCGTGGGATTTGATTTTCTACTCCAAGGTCCAGTTGACCAATATTCTACAGTTTTATTCCATCTAACAACGCTCCTACCATTAGGCTCCATCTCAAGGGAAAAGAGCCCTGGACTAGGATCTTCAGAGTTGGTCCAAGAAGTAAGAGCTTGTTTTGTTTTTGTTCTTTTATTGTAGCCAAGTTTAGCCCCAGGTAAAAATGTGTGGCTCGGATGATCGAAACTTTGCCACAATAAATGAGACCCGCCATTCAAAATCAAGTTCCCATCATCACGAAGAATCGCCACCACAGGTTTTATTGTGCTGGAGTTAATATTTGTCGACCAAATTGAGCGTCCACTCCCATTGAGCAGCACCAAGTTACTCTTTATAATTTTGAATTGTGCGGATGCCATTTCGGATAAAGAAAGAGGAGTCTCCCTATTTGCTACCCAAACTACGGTTTGTGGGGTTATATCTTTGTACCATATACCAATGTAATATTTAGAAAGATTTCCTGGTTTGAAGAAGCCCATCTCAAATTTGCCATCTGAAGAAACGACTGTTACGCTTATAGTTATGGTTTTGTCTGCATTAAGGGTATCTCCAAAGGACAAGGCCTCATTTGTAGTTCCAAAACAGAAGCACAAGAAGAGTACAAATTGCAGGAAGAAGAGAAATTTTTTATTTTTGATTTCCATGGTTGGTTATTGCACTACGCTGAGAAGAAATGTATTTTAAAGAAAAAAAAAAACTAAAACTTGTTCCAAGGTTTGTCAAGTCAACAAAACAAAATTTCCACACTTGAGTGAGACATTTCACTCACAACCAACATTTTTTTTTTTGGTGAAATTTTTAATTTTATCTTTCTTATTTTTACATTAATATTACACTGAAGAACAGAAAATTCTAAATATACTTTATGTACATGTATAGTTCCTTGTTTTCTAAATAAAGTGCGATTAACATAGTTATATAAAATGAAAGAGAGGAAGAGAGTGTTTGTTTCTCTAACAAAGTTTTTGAATGGTTTTAAAGTTCAATATTATGGAGTGACATGAGTGGATGAATTAAATTTAAAATTCCACCATATTTCATTCTAAAAGTTTTAAAAATCTATCAAAGGTTTATCGAATAAAAATATATTTTCCTGTAATTGGTTTTTAAATAATACATAATCTGTATTCAAAGCTAGAGATATGAAATATATGATCCATTTGATCATTTCAAACTATAGGCTAAAGGACTTCTTTTAACTGCAGTAGTATTTGCCGGTTTTACAATAACTCTAAGAAAAAGTCGTTTGATAGAATGCATTAGAGAAAATAATGCATGCAATAATTTTTGGTATTACTAATCTCTTATTTGGTATATTTTTTTCAACCTATGTATTATTAATGCAAATATTAGTTATACAACCTATTTGGTATTATCCTAGGTATAACTAATACATAGCAAATTATGGTATTAGCAATACCAAGACTATTAATGCATGCATTAGCATGGTTAAAAGCAAAATTATCCTTTAAGTCTCTTAAAGCTAAAGAATATATAGAGGATATTTTTGTAAATAACTAGTTTTTTTGAAAATTATGCAATGCAATTTAATATTTAATACACCACACCAAACAGAGAATAAGAAATATTCTATACGTAATTAATGCTATGACTAATACATCTTATTCTAACACTATTCTTATACACCCTATCAAACGACTCCGAGGAAGGAAAGAAAAAAAGAAAGAAGCAAAATAGTAGAAGCTCCGAGTACATTGCGTTTTTTATGGTTTCAAGAAAGAAAGAAAGAAGCAAAGTAGGAGAAACTTATCGTACACTGTGTCGTTTTTGTGTCAACGTTTTTGGATTTATGTTTGTCTTCATAAATTACTTTTCTTTGGTTCACAATTTTCCTGGCACTCAAGTCAAGTCATGTCGTTGCTAAAGAATGGCCACAATTTGTAAAGTCTCCCACTTTAATTTGGAAAAAAGGAAAAAGATCCCCACTTTCATTACTTTTTTTCCTTCTCTGGCGGGCGATAGCTTTGGAACTTGAAAGCACTGAAATGGAGAGGGCTCTTTTTTGCTATTTCTCAAAAATGTTACATAAAAGTGATCTTTTAAAAATAATACACTCTAAATTTTTTAGATATACTAGTTTTATAGCACGCGTTGCACAAGTAACCAAACTAAAAATTGTATACAAGAAGTAAGTTATGTAAAATAGCAATTTACGTTAAAATATGCAACATTCAATAAGATGAAAAAAAATGTTAGTATTATATTGAAGTAGTTGCTGAAATCAAAATAATTAAATATCTTCTGAACTTGCAATAATGAACAATTTAGTTAAGTTATTTACGTTGTAGTTATAATTTCGGTATTTTATTTTATGAGATAACTAATCTATGTCGATATACATCTAAGCTTAATATTTTTTTATACACGATGTTCTTTGTGTATTTTTCTTTTAGTCGTTTCATTTATATTGTCATGACCAAACTTCTGTTATCAATATTGATATATCTCTTGAAAATTCAACATCTAATTATTCATGTGAGAAAACATGTTGCAACAAGTATATCCCAACCTTGGAAATAGTATGGCCATGACTTTTATTTATATTGTCATGGAAAAATACAAATGTGCAATAGAAAAAATATTTCTCGTGCAAATAGGGAAAAGGGAGAATAATGCCTCTCGAGTATGGAAAATAGAGAAACTTTTCTCTTATATTGAATTTAGTTCCAAACATGCCCTTATCATGATTAGTAAATTAAATTAGGTTTGCCACTATACTATGAAAAAGAATAAATTTGTCCTTTGTTTGAAATTAGTCTCAAATATGACCTTCTCATGAGTGAACTCGCTCATATTTTTTCCTTAAAACTAATGGAATTTTTTTTTTATCAATCCTTTTATTTTCGGTTCAAACATTTATTTGATTACTATTTCTAAAACAATAAGAGGAATAACAAAAAGAAGAAAAAAAAGAACATGTAGTTTTTTTTATCTTCAAAAATACACACCAAAAGTAGAAATTCATAGAGTATTTTATTTTTGTAACGACCCGACCGGTCGTTTAGTATAATTGTGTCTTGTTTACCCTTTTGATGCCTCACACATGTGTGTTTATAGTTTTATGACTTACGAGATTGATTAGTTTCGTTCTAGGAGAATTTCGGGTTGATTTAGACCTTTTGATTCTTGGATTAGAAGCCTAAGTTAGAAATATTAATCAAACTTTGACTTTTCTGAAAATAACCCCAGAACGGTGTGTTTATGTAACGACTCGGCCGGTCGTTTCGAGAGTTATAACCCCGTTTCCTCCATTTCTGCTTCTTTTGTGTTCTTCAGTTATATTATGATATATCGGGTTAGTTGGTTCGGGTACGGAGTGGTTTTAGAGTGAATTGAGACACTTAGTCTCTTTATTAGAAGCTTAAGTTAGAAAAGTCAAACGGATGTTGACTTATGTATAAACGATATCGGATTTGAATTTTGATAGTTCTGTTAGCTCCGTTAGGCGAAAGTTGAAAATTTGGCGATTTTGGTCGGCAGTGAAAATTTTGATATCGGGATCGGAATGGATTTTCGGAAGTTGGAGTAGGTTCATGGTATCATTTTCACGTGTGTGTAAAATGTGAGGTCATTCGGACATGGTTTGATAGGTTTCGGTATCAGTTGCGGAATTTGGAAGTTTAGAAGTTCTTAGGCTTGAATCCGAGGGTATTTTGGTGTTTTGATGTCATTTTTGGTGATTCGAAGGTTCGACTACGTTCGTAGGGGGTCATATGACTTGTTGGTATGTTTGGTTGAGGTCCCGAGGGCCTCGGGGTGATTTCGGGTGGTCAACGGAAGAATTGGAGTTGATGAAATGCAGCTGAAGCTGTTGGTTCTGGTGTCATCCGCACCTGCGGAGTGGGAACCGCAGGTGCAAGGCCGCAGGAGCGAAGGAAGAGCCGCAGGTGCGGCTACGGGAGACCTGGGCTTAGACTGCAAGTCCGATGGAACTTCCGCATCTACGATGGTCGCAGAAGCTGTTTGGGAGGTGCAGATCGATCGCATGTACGGATTGGGTCCCGCATCTGTGATGATCGCAGATGCGGTCAAGTGATGCAGGAGAGGAGTTAGGCTTTTAATGAATTTCCACAGAAGCGGAGCCCGGTTCGCAGATGTGGTTCCACAGGTGCGGATCTAGGACCACAGGTACGATTTTAACTGGGCAGAAAACCGCAGCTCGAGGTTTTGTCTTCCATTTTAAATTTTGGACTTGGGGAGCTCGGGAGAGAGGCGATTTTTCGAAAGTTTTCAAGGAAGACGTTAGGGTAAGTGATTCTAAACTGTATTGTTCTAATTTCTGTGTAGCTATGGCTTTGTTATCATTTAATTAGGGATTGGAATTGAAATTTTGGGGATTTAGGGCTTGAGAATTTGAGAGTGAACTTTGGGGTTTTGGAGGAGCAATTGAGGTCGGATTTTGGTAAAATTTGTATGACTATACTCGTGAGTGAATTGGCTTTTGGGTTTTGTAATTTTTGTTAGATTCCGAGACGTGGGCCCGGGAGCCGGGTTTGAGCCGATTTCGGATTTTGGCTATAATTTGGTATTTTTCTTATGGAATTGATTCCTTTAGCCTATATTGATCGTATTGTATTACTTGTGGCTAGATTCGGGATGTTCGAAGACCGAATTGAGAGGCAAGGGCATTCCGTAGTAGGACTTTGCTTCGTTTGAGGTAAGTAACATTTTCAAACTTGGTTCTGAGTGTTCGAGACCCCAAATTATATACTATGTGATTGGTATTGAGGTGACGCACATGCCAAGTGACGGGCGTGCGAGCGTGCACCGTGAGAATTGTGACCTGGGTGATTCCATGGCACCCTCTAGTGACTCTATCCTATAGATATCCATGTTTTCATCATGTGATAAAGTAGTTGAGCTGTAGATCATGCTAGATATCATATTTAGGCTTTATGCCGGGATTGGTTGGACCCTTAGCGGTCGTTTCTTGCTGTCATCTCACTAGTTTCATTTACCATTTCATACTCAGTCATGATTATGCATTTTTATATCATATCTCGGTCTCAGTTATTTGTTGAATCATTATATCATTGTTCCGGGTTGTTTTCATGACATTGTGAGACCGTGGTGAAACTAGAGAGGTTGATGATTGAATGAGGCCGAGTGCCTGGTTATGAGTGTCAGTTATGGGATCGGGCTGCACGCCGCAGTGGTTATATTGATGATTATGATAGCGCTTGTGTTACACCCCATGTTTTCGTACGTGAAAGTACGCCGTAAGTAAATTGATGCAAGCTCGGGAATGAGATTATTTTGAGGTTACAAGTATTATGTTATTTCAAACAAGGGACAAGTAAATTCGTGAAGGCAAGAGGGTAAGCGAATCAGAGCAAATGAATTTCGTCGAAATTTGATATTTTGAGGTAAAATACGGCCCGAGCTAAAATACCCGGTATTTATGGACTAATGCCATACAAGGTACCACATGACCATGATAGTAAGGTGTATAAAGTATATTAAAAATAAGTAGAATTTTAAGTAATTTAAGATAATTCTTAATTATGCGGGTAATTGGTTAATTACCGAGTAGCGGCATATTACCTAATTAATTAATTGATTATAGGATAAGATTAAAATTTCTCCACCCCACCCTCACGTGGTAGCAAGGCCTTGTCCATATTCATGACTCTTACAATGGAATGGAAAGGTGGCAACCTTAATGATAATGGCAAGAAACTTCATTTCTAGGAATTGGGATACAAAACAACATTTCATTCTAAAAAGACTTAAAGCCCATTTTTAATTCGTTTTGGTGAGTCTGAAATTAATGAAAAGGTTCAACAAGAAGGTTTCCTCCAAGATGATACTTGATAGTAACGTAAGTTACTTAAGTTCATATGAAACTTCTTAGAAAAATTAGCAACGAGATTTTGCGATTCTATAGGAGTACAATGCAATCTTTCTCAAGAACATCATACAGAGTTTTCCTACTCCGGTCTTACAGTCACGTGTTTTGTCGCGCTTGTCGTGTGTTAGAGGGATTGTCCGAAGAACCGACTCAGGTATGTTAAGGCTAAGCCCTTTCTTAATTTTGGCATGATCTGGTAATTACACAATTTTGATAACGAGGTATAAAGAAAAAATTCATGTCCCGGAATTTACGTATATTTTCCTAGTCTTATAACTTACAATATTCTCCTTATCGGGACTTCATATTCAATTGAGTATTTCTTTTTTTATAGTCAAGAGAGCAGAAAGTCTATATATACATCATTATAGTATTTTCATTACCATCGAGCTATAATCGATGGGCAGGCCCCTATTGGGCAACCTCTGATCAGATGGTAAGTTATATACCGAGCTTACTATGGCCGAGTGCCTATGAGCGAGCCCAGTTGGCCGAGATATAGAGCCTAGTATGGCCGAGCGCCTATGAGCGAGCCTACTACGGCAGAGCAGTTATATATATACCGAGCCTTATAGGGCCGAGCAACTATTTTACTTACTATATTGAGAGAATTGAGTCAGTATCAGCAGGTAAGCATATCTTTAGATTATCTTTAACTCCCAGTTACTTTCAGTTATTATATTATCAGTTCAGTTTTAGCTATCAGTATATTGACTTACATACTCGGTACATTATTTGTACTGACGTCCCTTTTGCCTGTGGAGGCTGCGTTTCATGCCCGCAGGTCTCGATAGACAGGTCAAGAGTCCTCCAAGAAGGCGATTAGCTCAACAGAAGATGTTGGTGCGCTTCATTTGCTTCGGAGTTGCTTGTTTGGTTAATATGATTTAGATGTGTATTGTTTGGTATGGCGGGACTCTATCCCGACCTTTATGAAAATTATGTATTCTTAGAGGCTTGTAGACAGATGTCGTGTACGTAGAAGATTGTATGGCCTTGTCGGCCTATGTTTAGTGTACGAGTGGTTATTTTGGTCTTATAGGCCCGTATGTCTTATGTATAAGTGGTATCACATGTTGTATTCTACTTATTTCTCGGCAGCCTTCCGGCTCAATTATCTGTGATAGTATGACATGAAAAGATACGTTATGTTGGTACTCGGTTGAGTAAGGTACCGGGTGCCCGTCGCGGCCCATCGGTTTGGGTCGTGACAAAAGTGGTATCAGAGCAGTTCTGTCTTATGGAGTCTACAAGCCGTGTCTAGTAGAGTCTTGTTTATGGGTGTGTCGTGCACCACACTTATAAGTAGGAGGCTACAGGGCATTTAGGACGGTCACTCTTTCTTCTTACTCTAGATCGTGTGGTAGAGCTCATTCATAAGAATTCAAACTCCTAGCTTTTATTTTATCTGTAATATGACGATACCTTCAGTTGGTAAGAGATTGAATGCGGATATGGAAGAGTTGAGTCATAGGAACTCGATTTTTCATGATACTTATGATGAGGAAATGTAAGGTCTTCAGTAGATCATGTGTGTACTAAGACGTGTAAGGCTCTTGATAAGGAGCCTTAAGGCAAGGATATTTATCCACCCCTATGGCGAAAGGCAATCAGAGATTCATAAGATAGTACAAGTCTCAACAAGTAAAAGAAGCAAGGTGAATAAGGGTACGAGGCGCCCAGTTAATGAAGACTATCATTATTTACCATTCAGGACGGGAGATATAAGCATTTTGAGTTACCTTCAATGGTAGCAGAGGAATGTACAAATGGCCACACCCATATCATTTATGTCCTATGGAAGTTAACAAAAGTAGTATAACAGAAGGACGTATATCAGAATTTGGCTGGGGTTAGAGTGACCCAAAATGGGGGATGGAATGTTTGCCTTAGTTGACATTTCTGAAGGATAGTGTAAATATGCTAATAGATCTCCTTGTTAGGCACCCAGATGGTGCACTCTAAAATAGTACGGTTATATATGAGTATTACAAAGATAGGCACTGGAATCCTTGAAAGGGATAAATATTATCTTAGTATGGCTCCCGTCCCTAGTAGAGAGAGAATGTTAAGTTTTACATAGTCTATAATCGAGGGAAGGAAAAGATGAGAGGTGCCAGGCCTGGATACAACAAAAGAGCATAGGCCATAAGGTTGTATCCTCATTTCGAGAAATAAGTTCGTGACTCCAACGCGATTGTCAGGAGGAAAAGTTAGACCCCAAAGTAATAGAAATCAGTATGGGCTGGTGAACAAGGTAAGCTAAACATGAATTAGGGACTGAGTAATTTGATAATGATCGGCATCATTAGAATTTGAGATTGCGTTCCAGTGATAATAAAATGGACAACAGAAGAAGATTCATAAGAAATTCGGAGAAAGGTCATTCAAGAAGACGCTTCCCTAAAGCAAGCAATGTGAGCAAAGTTAAGCTTAAGGGACTGTATGTACCAGTTATACTAAGTGTCACCCTCATGAGTAAGGGAAGTTGCTATACTTGGTACAGAAGGATCACCGCAAAACGAGTAAGGGTCATCAATGATGTGAGAAGACGCCAAAGACAAAGAGGTAAAACATCTATAGGTAGATCGTCGTAGTGCTAAATATTAGTACTCCTCTAAAGGGGGGAATATAGAGTGATGTGGCATTAAGTTAGAATTAAGTGGTTATAGTAATTATGGAATGGTAAAGAAGAATGCAATATAATGAAAAAGGGATGAGATTGCACTTATTCAAAGCTTACAGATATGCTATGATTCCAGAATATTATGCAAACACGGCGTCAAGGAGAGGACGTGAGGGTTCCTGTCCGAGATGTTATTGATGAATAAGGAGCCAATGCGAGAGGTAAGTTAAGACAAAGGAAATAACCCAAGAAATATTATACGGAATATTGATATGAGAATGGGCCAACGACTAGTTAGCAGTTGATTCAGGAAGAGTCTAGTTATGGCTAGACAAGAGGTTACAGACAAATCAACAGATCATGCAAGATAAACATAGTAAAACCCAATATAGTGGATTCAGCCCCACAATCACAACATTATAATACTTGATAAATATTCAGATAGGAGTCGGGGTAGTTAAAGGTACCACATGAGTGTTATGGAAATAAAAGAGAGTGCCACTGGGAAGATAGTAAAAATATCAATTTCAGAAACAACCCTACAAGCACAAGGGCGTGGAGGTATGTAACCACGAATAATTATAGGCAAGGAAGGACATCAAAAAACCTTTTGCCGAGTATATGATATAATAAGCTCGCAGATTTACAAAAGTCAGAGGGTCCTCCCTAAGTACGACAACGAAAGACTAGCTGAGGAAATAAGGAAAAAGGCTTCAACCTAAGCATAGTAACTTGAAGAAGAAATGGTCTTGTAATAGCAGTCTCACTACAACATTGTATGCACTCCATACGAAAGTGGCACCTATCCGAGTTAATGAGCGGGAAATGAAACCAAAAGTAATATTCGAGACCATGTGAGTTGCACAAAAATTTCGGCATGCGTGAGAACTAAGATAAGCTAAGTATACATGCAGTAGAGGGGCAGAAAGATCAGGAAAAGTAATAGCTTGCGTTTAAAGGAAGCTCGGAAGGAACAAAAGGGATTATGCACTTAAGACTTCAGAGTGATATCCATGCAGCATATATGTTGACATTCATACAGCCGTAGAAGACTCCGGTATAAGTTAAAAGAAATAATTGAGCCTAGGGCATAGACAAAGGATTGAATTGTCAGAAGATTTTATGATGGATATTCCATAGCGCCCATGAAAGGCTAAAGTAATAACTAATACTAGGAGCCATAAATCGGAAGATAGCTTAAGCCTACATAAAGGCTGATCAGAAGGAAAAGGAAACTAAAGAGTTACATCAACCAAGTAAATCAGGAGTCTGATTATTGGACCAAGAAAATTATGGACATCGTGATTGAGAACATTGCAGAATCACTCTTAATATCAGAGGTGCAAGAAAGATAGTACAACAACCATATTCTATAACTGCCTTACGATAAAGCCAGTTAGAAAAGTACCAGCCTCATAATAAGTCAGTACGAAGCTCCAACCGAATTGTGTAAGCACCAG
The DNA here is from genome assembly GCF_000390325.3 of Nicotiana tomentosiformis. Classification (NCBI taxonomy): domain Eukaryota; kingdom Viridiplantae; phylum Streptophyta; class Magnoliopsida; order Solanales; family Solanaceae; genus Nicotiana; species Nicotiana tomentosiformis. The sequence goes on from NC_090819.1 coordinate 22,186,934, forward strand.
AGGTGCAAGTATTATAATATAGCTTCAAGTTATGGATATGAGTTATACCTATGTGGAAGGGAAGTCATGAAAGAGATATAAGATGTGATGTAAGATTTTAAGGTAAGTAAAGTAAAGATGAACAATGTACGAGATACTGAGGTGTAGAAGATTATGAATAACCCATACTTCAGATAAAAGGCTAGAAGTGCTGGGATTCAGTATATAGGAATGATAGCAGCATCGTCAGTGGCATATCTTCTAGCCCATGTTTCTAGGCATCGAGAGGTCTAGTTAAGAGAGAGTAAAGAAGAAGTAGAGACAATGTGATGTCTCGCTTGATGTTCCAAAATAACATAAGGAAATCTATGGCGCAAGCAAGTTGAAGGAAGGCTGCGAGTAGTATAAATAGACATGTATGGGTCGCAAGCTAAAGTATGGTAAAGCGACAAGGTTTTTAGAAGGACAGGAGTAAGGACAAGAAAGGGCGCGTGAGAAGGTGACGAGAAATGGAATGCTGCCCTAATAGTAGAATGAGGGTGTAATTATGATAAATAAAGGATGATCTTTTTGGGCCTTCGATTGAGTAATGATTTGAAGAAAAAAAAGGATTTCACGGATGGCACGGGATTAGAATAACCCCCCATAAGATAAATCACGTTGGGATGCTATGAAGTACGGCTATGGAAGCATTGTATCACCCCAGGTGGATGTTCCCCGATGAGACGTGAGCCCTAGCGGCAGTGATACATAAGAGGTCAAGTTATCGTTATTAAGGTAAATCAACAAAGGATAGGTAAAACTTACAAAGTATGACATGAGATTAGGCCATCATTTTTAAGATGAACGGTAATGAAGAAGCATTAAAGGACTGAGATTTATACCTATAGGATAAGCAACAAAAGTAATCTGGAATTTGGTAGCATACCTCAGTAACGATAAATTGAAGTAAGAGTTACGGTATAGTATAACCTACCTTGATGCAGTAAAGTCATACAGATGGATAACCGGGGCTATGAAACAAGATATAGAAATATTTGCAAGTTCAACAAAGTACCGAGCGAAAAACTTCAGTATACCTATAGGTTCCCAGAAGAGCACCTTGTTATAGTTATGTATATATTCACAAAATGAGGCCTAAAGGTTGACTAAAAGCTGGAGGAAAAAGGAGAGAAGATCGCATAGGCACACTTACAAGGTCAGAGTCGTACAGACTGCATGATAAAAAGGTAGCAACAATTACGAGATTGAAAGGATTCCGACCACAAGTCGTGGTGTGAGAAAGAGGCCTAAAGGGGGGAACGCCTTGGCCTTTCGAATTATGGCAAGGAAAGTACTAAAGTATTTGGAAGACATAAGCTATGAGAATGATAAGTGCATCAGTCAACATTCGAGGACGAATGTTCCAAAGGGGGGAATGATGTTACACCCCATGTTTTCGTACGTGAAAGTACGCCATAAGTAAATTAATGCAAGCTCGGGAATGAGATTATTTTGAGGTTACAAGTATTATATTATTTCAACCAAGGGATAAGTAAATTCGTGAAGTGTCACGACCCAAAATACCACCACAGGCATCGTGATGGCACCTAGTCTCTAAGACTAGGTAGGCCGATTTCAATTACATTTTGAAGCTATTTTTTTTGAAACTAACAGCGGAAATAATTACAATATACAACCTCCCAAGACTGGTAGTACTGAGTCACAAACTCTAGCTGAATACATGGAATGATCACGAGGATCGAATATACAATAGTGTTTGATTACAAATTAACAGTACAATGAAATGAAAAGATTTCAAGGGACTGCAACGACCAAGCAACTCTACCTTGAATCTTTACGATCCCGCTTTAACTCTGCTCAAGTCCGTTATCTTCAATACCTGGCTCTGCACAAAAATGTGCAGAAGTGTAGTATGAGTACGCCACAGTCGGTACCCAATAAGTATCAAGACTAACCTCAATCGAGTAGAGACGAGGTACAGTCAAGACACTCACTAGTCTAATAACCTGTGCAATATAATATACAAAATAATAAGAAATAAATAATAATAAGGGCAGGATAAAACAACAGACAACAAGAATGCCATTAATATTGCCCAACAATTAATAAACACAATTACACCCAATTAAATCAAGTCCTTCAAATAAATGTCGTTCACATATAATTCTTCCAGATAACTCTCTTTCAAATATAATTTTCTCAAATAATTATTTTTCATATATATTTCTTTCAATAAATCGTTTCAAATATAATTTCCTCAAATAAATATCTTTCAAATACAATTCTTTCATATAATACTTTCTAAGTAAAAATCCTTTCAAATAAATATTTTGAATATAATTCTTTCAATTAAAAAGTCACCATGTGACACCTCATTTCATAATCATAAAAATATGGGTCTCAGCCCATTTTCTTATTTTTCGTAAACACGGGTCCCAGCCCAGTTTCATATTTCCACGGCACCTCGTGCCCATAATTAAACCATCATATTTTCCCGGCACTTCGTGCCCTCATTTCATATCACAACTGCATGGACAATTCACGTGCCAAATATCCTCATTATTTACACACGACATCTCGTGCCCACATTTCATTCTATAATCCGCCAGGCAATAGCCACATTGGTCAGCCCAAAAGACATCACTAAGAACTCATAATGGTCATATCGGGTCCTGAAAACTGTCTTAAAAATATCTGAATCCTGAATCTTCAGCTGGTGATAACCGAAACTCAAATCAATCTTGGAGAACACCCTCGCTCCCTGAAGCTGGTAAAATAAATCATCAATACGAGGCAAATGATACTTGTTCTTGACTGTGACCTTTTTCAATTGCCTGTAATCAATACACATTCTCATGGAACCATCATTCTTCTTTACAAATAGAACCGGTGCACCCCAAGGTGACACACTAGGCCGAATAAACCCCTTATCAAGGAGTTCTTGAAGCTGTTATTTCAATTCCTTCAACTCCGCCGGTGCCATACAATACAATGGAATAGAAATGGCCTGAGTGCCCGGCACCAAATCAATACCGAAGTCAATATCCCTGTCAGGTGGCATGCCCGACAGGTCTGCAGGAAACACATCCGAAAAATCATGTACCACCGGAACAGAATCAATGACAGGAGTCTCTGCACTAACATCCCTCACAAAAGCCAAATAAGATAGGCAACCCTTCTCAACCATACATTGAGTCTTCAATTATGAAATCACCCTACTTGGTACATAATCTACAGAACCGCTCCACTCAACCCTCAAAAATCCCGGCATAGCCAATGTCACCGTCTTAGCATGACAATTTAGAACAGCATGACATGGAGATAACCAATCCATAACTAATATCACATCAAATTCAACCATACTAAGCAGCAAAAGGTTCACTTGGGTCTCCAGACCCCCAATAGTCACCACACAAGACCGATATATGCGGTCCACAACAATAATATCACCCACAGGAGTAGACACATGAACAAATGAAACTAAAGACTCACGAGGCAAATCTAGAAAATGGGCGAAATACGAGAAAACATATGAATACGTGGAACCAGGGTCAAGTAATACTGAGGCACCTCTATGACAAATTGAGACAATACCTGTAATCACAACATCTAAAGTAATAGCATCTGGTATGGCAGGGAGGGCATAGACACGGGCCTAGCCACCCCTTGATCTGCCTCCCCCTCTAGGGTGACCACTAGCTGACTGACCTCCACCCCTAGCTGACTGGGTGGGTGGAGAAGTAACTGGTGCTTAAGTCGAAGGATGACTCCTCTGCTGAGATAGACATACATGATGACGAGGACACTGCCTCCACATATGCCCAAACTTCCCACACTCAAAACAACTCCCTGGTGCTGGTGGCAGGAACTGAAGGGAGCCCCGAGCCCCGGGATAACCAGTAGAAGAACCTGACATAGGGGAGCCCTGAACTAGTGGAGCACGGGATGAACTATGAGCTGGAAGAGCACTAAGTGATGAGTGACCTTGATGAGAACTGTGAGAACCATGGCCAGATGATGCACCACGGTGAAATGGTCGAGCTGACTGAGCCTGTCTGACTATCTCTACCGTGCTGAAATTGACCCCCAAAAGGAGCACCGCTGAATCTACCCTGACCACGAGGCCTCTTGGCCTCCCTCTCAACCCTCTCCTCACTGCGAACCATCTCAATCTATCGAGCAATGTCGACAACCTCATCAAAGGTGGCACCAGACACCCTCTCTCTGGTCATAAGCAACTGTAGCTGAAAAGTGAGACCATCAACAAACCTCATGATCCGCTCCCTGTCCGTGGGAACCAACCAGATCGCATGACGGGCCAACTCGGAGAACCGCATCTCATACTGCATCACAGATATATCAGCCTAGCGAAGCCACTCAAACTGTCTGCACAACTCCTCTCTGCGGGATCGAGGCACGAACTTCTCCAAAATGACCACAGAGAACTGATGCCAAGTAAGGAGTGTTGCACCAATAGGCCTATGCCTCTCGTAAGTCTCCCACCATCTGAGTGCAGCCCCGGAGAACTGGAAAGTACTGAATGAGACCCCGCAGGTCTCCAAAATACCAGCAGTACGGAGTATCCTCTGACACATGTCCAAGAAGTCCTGAGCATCCTCTCTCTCTCTCTATTCCACTGAAAGGTGGTGGCTGGAGTCTCCCAAACCTCTCCAACCTATGCTGATCATCCTCAGGCATAGCAAGAACCACATAATCCTATGCAGCTATAACCGGCTGGGCTGGTGGCCCTTCCGGAGTCTGAAGACCCTGAACAACCTACTCGGGTGTGCGAGCGACTGGAGTCTGAGTGCCTCTCCCAGCCTGAGAAGTGGCTGCGACCATCGAGATAGAGACCGCCTGAGCAAGGCCGGTACACGCTATCAGAATCTAAGCTAGGGCCCCCTGAAGTCATGGAATCACAATAGGCATAGGTGGTGCCTGAGCTGATACATCAACAACTAGAACCTGGTCCTGATCTGGGACAACTGGTGGATCTGCAGGTACTACCCCAGCTGGTGTACGGGATGCTCCTCTGCCCCTACCACGGCCTCTACCGCGGCCTCGGCCTCTCGCGGCCTTAGGTGGTGGTACTGGTGGCTGGCCCTCCTGACCGGTAGCATGAGTCCTCATCATCTATGAGAGAATGAAATAACAGATGTTTAGTTACTAGAATCAACAGACTCGCACGACAAGAATTCAAGAATGTGGAGTTACTAAAGGTTCTGCAGCCTCTCGAAGATAAGTACAAACGTCTCCGTACCGATACGCAAGACCCTACTAAATCCGCTCATGACTCGTGAGACCTATGTAACCTAGGCTCTGATACCAATTTGTCACGACCCAAACTAACCCCTGTCGTGATGGCACCTATTGTGGAACTAGGAAAGCCGACTCATTCCAAAACAAATCGATATTTTCATTTCAAGGATAATTTCAAGGCTATTTAGCGTAAAAACCTTCGTAAAGGATTTCAAATGAAAAACAAAAATGCAGAAAAGAAAAGCCCGACATCGGGGTGTCACTAGTCATGAGCATATACTACCATTTGTATGACAATATCAAGACTAACATAGTTTGGAAAATAGCTAAATATAACTAAAGAGGGCTGCGGTCGCCAAGCAACTATCTTACTATCCCCGAGAAAATCTGCAACCAGAATAATCAACAATCGCTACCGTGTCCAGCTACACCTGGATCTACACACAATGTGCAGGGAGTAATGTGAGTACGCCAACTTAGTAAGTAACAACAATAAATAAAGACTGAGCAGTAGTGACGAGCAATAGAGCATAAAACGTTCATATCATGAAATCTCAATAGAATACCACATGCTTTTAAAATCAGGATTTGAATCAAAACATCTCGTTTAAACCCAGTTCTAGTGAAATCATCTAATGATATTTTTCAATAGTTTTCAAACAGAGGCTAAATGCAAAGGTGAGAAAAATGATGAAATCATAAACAGCCCCTCGGGCAAAACATCACTCACATACAGCCCCTCGGGCAAACCACACAGTCACTCATGCCTCTCGGGCATACCTCACAGTCACTCATGCCACTCGGGCATACTTCACAATCACTCATGCCACTCGGGCATACCTCACAATCACTCATGCCTCCCAGTCACTCAGCACTCGGCACTCGACACTCACACTCAGTAGGTACCTGCGCTCACTAGGGGTGTGTACAGACTCCGGAGGGGCTCCTTCAGCCCAAATGCTATATCAAGCCAAATCATGGCATAAATCATTCAGGCCCTCGGCCTATATCGAACATGCTGCAGCGTGCAGCCCGATCCCATAAATATCCCCACAAATTAGGCCCTCGGCCTCATTCAGTCATAAACCTCTCAAGCCACTCGGGCATTTCAGTAAAAACAGGGCATTCAACCCAAAACAACATTTATATGCATCAAAATAGAGTAATAACATCGAGTTATGAAGTAAACAAGTATAACCATGACTGAGTATAGATTTTCAATCGAAAACAGTGAGAGGATAGTAAGAAAAGGTCCCTAAGGGTCCAAACAGCACTGACACAAGGCCCAAACATGGCATTCAGCCCAATTTACAGAAAGTCTTTCTAAAACATATAAGTATCATATAATTTCAACAAAATATGCAACTTTACAGTTGCTACGGGGCGGACCAAGTCACAATCCCCAACAGTGCACGCCCACACGCCCGTCACCTAGCATGTGCATCACCTCAAAATAGTATAATGATACGAAATCTGGGTTTTCATACCCTTAGGACTAGATTTACAATCGTTACTTACCTCAAACCGGTCAAATCTTAGAAACTCTTCCACTTTTCCTCAATATTTCACCCCAAATCACAATTTAGATGATAAAAATCAAGATATAATAACAGAATTTAACCAAAATCAAGTGAGAAACACTTACCCCAATCAACTCCCTGAAAATTCCTTCAACAATCACCTAAATCCGTGGTCTCTAGCTCAAAATAAGAAAAATGAGTCCAAACCCTCAATTTTGGAATTTAACACTGCTGCCCAGATTTTCCTTAATCGCGATCGCGGAAAAGTCCTCGCGATAGTGAAGAACAACTTCGCCACCCCCCTCAAAAATTTACTCTACGCGAACGCGTAACACCTCACGCGAACACGATGCACTAACTGCTCAAACCTACGCGATTGTATCCTACCTCACGCGATCGCGTAGAGAAATCACCTCACCTCTTCACTAGCTCGATACCTCTACGCGAACGCGGCACTGGACACGCATTCGCAAAGCACAACTTCACACACTCACGGGATCGCGTCCCAAACTCGGCGATCACAGAGAACAACTCACCTCTTCCCTAAATAAGCCTACAGGATCGTGGACCTGACCACGCGATCACGTATAAGGAAATCAGAAAGGTCATACCAGTAGATCAACCATTTTGCAAAGTCCAAAAATGATCTGTTAACCACCCGAAACTCACCTGAGGCTTCCGGAACCTCAACCAAACATACCAACCAATCCTAAAATACCATACGAACTTAGTTACATTCGAATCACTCAAAACAACATCAAAACACCAAATTGCCCTCGGATTCAAGCCTAAGAACTTCTAAATTTCCAAATTCGGCAATCGATACCAAAACCAACCAAACCACGTCCGATGACCTCAAATTTTGCACACATGACACAAATGACTCTACGAACCTACTCCAACTTCTGGAATTCCATTCTGACCCCGATATCAAATTTTCCACTGCCGACCAAAATCGTCAAATTTCCAACTTTTGCCAATTCAAGCCTAATTCCACTCCGGACCTCCAAATCACATTCCGAACGTGCTCCGAAGTCCAGAATCACCTAACGAAGCTAATGGAACCATCAGAATTAAGTTCCAAGATCGTTTATACAAAAGTCAACATCCGCTTGACCTTTCTAACTTAAGCTTCTAATAAAGAGACTAAGTGTCCCAATTCACCCGATATATCATAATATAGTTGAAGAACACAAAAAGAAGCAAAAATCAGGGAAACTGGGCTATGACTTTCGAAATGTCCGGCCGAGTCGTTACACCATATTTCCTCATAAAAACCTTTTTACAACCTTGTAAACGTAATGAATGCTTCTTTAGGTTGAACAAATCAGTGCTGTCAAAATTCTGTAGTTAACTAAGAACCTCAATGATCTTCTGCACTTGTCTTGGTTTTAGATTTCATGATGTGTTGCTAAAAACTTTCATGTCTGCTCTACTAGTCTTGCTTTAATATTACCTACTGATCTGTATCATGTATTTGAGTCATTTGTTTGATAAAACTAAGTCTATGGTAATTATGAACACTTAGGGACAATTACAGGGTTGTCATTATAATTAACGTGTTTCAGCTTAGTTGTTTGAGTTGCCTTCTTTCTTCAAATATGTTTCTGTGATTCTAAGACTTTCTGAAATACCGTTGTGAAGATCTCTTGTTAACCTTCATGGCTGTGTGATCATATCTATGAGTTTCACTGTATGAAATATGTTTATGAAGTGATTGAACTAAGTTCTAATGAATTTCGGCAACTGGTCATATATGTGTTCTGTCAGTCTAGCTTAAGTTATGCCCTTGATTGTCCTTAAGAGCCTGGTATCTCATGTATCTGTGCAATATCGCTTGGTTATGCCATGCTGCTAACATATCTGAAACTGGAACTTCATCATGTTTTGATTAATATACTCAATCTGTTTAACTGGACTAATTATCCTGCTATTAGAACCATGCCTACTTAATGTTAAACCTTCATTGTTCTGAACTCCTGTAATGAGCCTAGTGATCTAATCATATTCTATTTGATACCCTACCAAGTCTTATAGTCTTGCAATCTTGTAAGAACATCTCATGTATGTGTTTGAGTGCCCTCTCTAAGAGATTTTGCACTCTTTCTTGTTCAAACAGACTTCTTGGCTACTTGTGCTCGCACATCTTTTAGAACCGTATCACCTTAAAAAGAAGAAAGCTACGTCTTGCTATTCTAAAAAGGATTAACCATATATCATAGGGATATAAGTCAACTGTGATCATAAAAGAGTATAAGGGAAACTTTTGATGTTTATACGCCTTGTTTGAATACTACATTGTGTCTTTGTGAGTATCTTAACTCCTATTAAGCCTAGTATGACTATGGGATTGTGAACTATCAAAGGGAGAGTGATCATGTCATTTTCTTAAGTGAGGGTCAACATGTTTGCTTGTATAAGTAGCCTTGTCAATACTCTTTAAAGAGTCAGAATGAAGCTATTAACTCATACATCTAATAAAAGTTAAGATTTAATATATGTATGACTCCCTGATTAATTTGAACATAGTCTGATAAGCTTTTAAAGTATTGTGAGTAGGAAACTCATGTAAACTTGTAACGACCCAACCGGTCATTTTGAAAGTTGTAACCTTGTTCCCCCATTTACTTCTCATTTTATACTTTATAGCTGTTATGTGACTTGCTGGGGTAGTCGGTTCGGGTTCAGAGTGATTTTAGAATGAAATAAGATACTTAGTCCCAAGGTTGAAAGCTTAAGTTAAAATGATTAACTGGGTGTTGATCTTTGAGTAAACGACTCCGAAACAGAGTTTTGATGGTTCTGTTAGCTCCGTTAGATAATTTTGGACTTAGGAGCATGCCTGGATTGTGATTTAGATGTCCGTAGTGAAATTAGGCTTGAAATGGCAAAAGTTGAATTTTTTGAAAGTTTGATCGGGAATGGACTTTTTGATATCGGGGTGAGATTCTGATTCCGGAAGTTGGAGTAGGTCCGTGGTTTTATTTGTGACTTGTATGCAAAATGTGGGGTCAATCGGATATGATTTGATCAGTTTCGGCATCGTTTGTAGAAATTGGAAGTTCAAAGTTGATTAGGCTTGAATACATATGCAATTCGTGTTTTTGATATTGTTCGAGATGGTTTGAAGGCTTGACTAAGTTCGTATGAGGTGTTAGGACTTGATAGTATGTTTGGTTGAGGTCTCGGGGGCCTCGGGTTTATTTCAAATGGTTAACTGGTCGAATTGAAGTTTTAGGGAAGTGCTGAAGCTCACTAGCTTCTGGTGTAATCGCACCTGCAGAGTGGGGATCGCAGGTGCAATATTGCAGAAGCGAGATATGAACCGTAGAAGTGGCCATAAAGGAGGTGAGTAGAGGTCGCACGTGCGATGATATTTCTGCACCTGCGATGCCGCAGATACGGTTGGGGTTACACAGAAGCGGAGTTGGGGCTGGCCCGGATAGGGCGCAGGATGCGAGGTATTTACCGCATCTGTGAGCCCGTAGGTGCAATCGAGGTTCTACAGATACGAAATTAAGAGAGGGGCCTGTTTAAGAAGAAGTGGATGGAAGGCCACAGAAGTGGCTCCGTAGGTGCCGAACATGGAGCGTAGATACGGGCCTGAGGAATTTAAGTGGCTTCCACAGAAGCAGGGAATTGACCACAGAAGCAGTTCCGCAGGTGCGGATATATGGCCGTAGGTGCGAAAAACCTAGGCAGATTATTAAAATAAGGGTTCACGATTTTGGCTTCATTTCAAACATTTCTAGCACGGTTTAAGCGAGTTTTGAGAGGGCTTCCGAGGGGATTCTTAAGGTAAGTCCCTTGTGCTTATTTTTTATCAATAATATTGCTTCCCCATTGATTTTCCCACCTAGTTGGTGTATATTTAAGGTGTAAATTGGGAGTTTGAGGCTAGGGATTTGGAGAGTTTGATTTGGGGATTTGGGGGACAATTTGGTGTCCGATTTTGATAGATTTGGTATGGTTAGACTCGTGGTTGAGTGGGATTTCGGGTTTTGTGACTTTTATCAAAGTTTGAGACATGGCCCGGGGGACGGCTTTTGAGCCGATTTTTGATTTTGATTAATAACTTAGCATTTTCTTATGGAGTTGATTCCTTTAGCCCGTATTGATTATATCACATTGTTTATGCCTAGATTCGAGGCATTCTGAGGCCGTTTCACTAGGCAAGGGTATATTGGAGTATAGATTTGCTCGGATTGAGGTAAGTAACAGTTCTAAATTTGTTCTGAGGGTACGAAACCTCGTATTAGGTGTCATGTATTTGGTTTTGAGGTGACGCGCATGCTAGGTGACAGGCATGTGGGCGTACACCATAGGAATTATGACTTGGTCAAATTCCATAAAACTGTGTAGTTAAATAACATGTTGTTATCTATACATTCTCCAGGTATTAGAGAAATTGAACCACAAATCATGTTAGACATCATGTGTAGGCTATGTGTTGGAACTGTAGGGACCCACAGAGGTTGTGTACATGTTGAATTATTTGTTAAATTACTATTTTGTACTCGATCACAGTTTATGTGTATATTACATCTCAGTCTCTATTGTTCATTGTTGATGCATCATATCATTTCTGTCTGGGCTGCTTATTATAATTTCTAAGAGTCCGAGAGACTGGAGAGTTTTATGACTGAGTGAGGCTGAGGGCGTGATGGTGAGATATTATACTATATCACGTGAGTTGTCCGTGCAACACGTGAGTTGTCCGTGAGGCACGTGAGTTGTACGTGCGGATCCAGATATTATACTATAGCACGTGAGTTGTCCCTATGGATCCAGATATTATGTTATAGCACGTGAGTTTTCCGTCCATCACATGAGTTGTCCATGCGGATTGTAGCGCTTTGGCTGAAGGAGCCCCTACAGAGTCTGTACACATCCCTAGTGAGCGCAGGTACCTAATGAGTGAGAGTGCCGTGTGCTGAGAGTATGGGAATGCTGAGTGACTGTGGCCCTAAGAGGATGCATTTGATTTCATTATTGTTGCACGTAGCTGCCATGTATCATTGTCTTGAAATTTCTGATGGATATTACATACTGTTTTACTTGAACTTGTCATGGAATAACTGTTTTACCTAATTTTTCAAACTTGAGAGCATGCCTACTTTCTTATGTTGAAATCACTGTATTTGAACTATATCGTTGTAGCTCGTCACTACTTTCAGTGCTTTATTTAGTATTATTACTTGCTGAGTTGGTTGTACTCATACTACACCCTGCACTTCGTATGCAGATCCAGGTGTTTCCAAAGCCGGGAGGATCATAAGCATCACCTGAGGACTTTGCTCCAGACATCGAGAAAAGAGAAGTTGTATGCAAAATTTTCGAAGTGTGATTTAGGCTAGATTCAGTGGCATTTTTGGGCCATGTGGTAGCGAGTGAGGTGATCAAGGTAGATCCGAAGAAGATTGAAGCAGTGCAGAGTTGGCCCAGACTATCCTCAGCTACAGAGATCTAGAGTTTTCTTCGCTTGGCGGGGTATTACCGTCATTTTGTATAGGGTTTCTCGTCTGTTGCAGTACCTATGATCATATTGACCCAGAAGGGTGCTCCGTTAATGTTGACCGAGGATTGTGAGAAGAGCTTTCAAAAGCTCAAGACTACTTTGACTACAACCCCGGTGTTGGTGTTGCCTACTGGTTCGGGGTCCTATACGGTATATTGTGATGCGTCGCACATTGGGCTCGATGCGGTGTTGATGCAGGATAGTAGGGTGATTGCCTTCGCATCTAGACAATTGAAGGTGCATGAGAAGAACCATCCTGTCCACGACCTCGAGTTAGCAGCTATTGTTCATGCCATGAAGATCTGTCGGCACTATTTGTATGGTGTTCCTTGTGAGGTTTTCACCGATCACCGGAGTCTACAACAACAACAACAACAACAACAACAACCCAGTAGAATCCCATTAATGGGGTCTGGGGAGGGTAGTATGTACGCAGACCTTACCCCTACCCCGAAGGAGTAGAGAGGCTGTTTCCGAAAGACCCTCGGCTCAAAAAAAAAGAAGACAAAAGGACAAAAAGGGAGACAATATTAGTATCACAGCAATACTCATAGGATAAATAGCAACACCATGAAATCCAGAAGAAAGATGCAAAGCAAAGGGAGACAATATTAGTATCGCCACAACAATCATAAGAAAAATAGGAACACCGTGAAATCTAGAGGAAATATGCAAAGCGAAAGCGATAGCTAGTAAATAGGACATACACTAAAAAGCGAAATAGTGAGACACAACATTGCCACTAGCTATCTTAGACAAAACCCCTAAATGGCTAGTCCCACAATGGTACGAAGTAAGGCACGACTCAACTACCTCCTAACCTACAACCCTAATACTCGACCTCCACATCTTCCTATCAAGTGTCATGTCCTCAGAAATTTGGAGCCTCGCCATATCCTGCCTGATCACCTCTCCCCAATACTTCTTAGGCCGCCCTCTACCTCTTCTCGTGCCCTCCACAACCAGCTGCTCACACCTTCGTACCGGAGCATCTGGGCTTCTCCTCTAAACATGTCCGAACCATCTAAGCCTCGCTTCCCGCATCTTGTCATCAATGGGAGCCACATGCACCTTCTCCCGAATATCATCATTCCTAATCTTATCTATCCTAGTGTGCCCGCACATCCACTGCAACATCCTCATTTTTGCTACTTTCATCTTCTAGATATGTGAGTTCTTAACGGGCCAACACTCAACCCCATACATCATGGCCGGTCTAACTACCGCTTTATAAAACTTACCTTTGATTATTGGTGGCACTCTCTTGTCACACAAGACTCCAGATGCTAACCTCCACTTCATCCATCCTACCCCAGTACTTGAAGTTGCCTCTACTCGGGATGACCTGCGAATCAAGCCTCACATCCACGCCCACTTCCTCTGGCTCAGCGCTAAACTTACACTCCAGGTACTCTATCTTCGTCCTGCTCAACTTGAAACCCTTAGACTCAAGTGCTTGTCTCCAAACCTCCAGCCTCTCGTTAACACCGACTCGCGACTCATCAATCAGAACTATGTCATCGGCGAATAGCATGCACCATGGCACATCCCCTTGAATATGGTTTATTAACGCGTCCATCACCAGGGCAAATAAAAACGGGCTGAGCGCTGAACCTTGGTGTAACCCCATTACAACCGAAAAATGCTCAGAGTCACCCCCTACTGTCCTAACCCGGGTCTTAGCCCCATCATACATGTCCTTAATCGCCATAATGTAGGGAACCGACACACCTTTTACCTCCAGGCATCTCCAGAGAATTTCTCTAGGAACCTTGTCATACGCTTTCTCTAGGTCAATAAACACCATGTGCAGATTCTTCTTCCTCTCTCTATATAGTTCCACCAACCTTCTAACAAGGTGTATAGCTTCTATAGTCGAACGACCCGGCATGAACCCGAACTGGTTGTCGGATACAGACACTGTCATCCTCACCCTCGCTTCAACCACCCTCTCCCACACTTTCATGGTATGACTCAGTAATTTGATACCCCTATAATTGTTACAACTCTGGATATCACCTTTGTTCTTATACAATGGAACCACCGTACTCCACCTCCACTCATCCGACATCCTCTTCCCCTCAAAAATACTATTAAACAACCTAGTCAACCACTCCAAACCTGCTCTCCCCACACACTTCCAAAATTCCACCGGAATCTCATCTGGACCGGTCGGTCTGCCCCTACTCATCTTACGCATAGCTCCCACAACCTCCTCAACCTCGATACGCCTGCAGTACCCAAAGTCACGGTGACTCTCGAAATGCTCCAATTCGCCTAGCACAATATCCCGATCCCCTTGTTCATTGAGAAGTTTATGAAAGTAAGTCTGCCATCTCCTCTTAATCTAGGCATCTTCCATTAATACTCTACCATCTTCGTCCTTGATACATCTCACTTGGTCCAAATCTCGAGCCTTCCTCTCCCTCAACTTGGCCAGCCGGAATGACTTCTTCTCCTCCCCTTTTTTCCCCAATTCCTCGTACATACGACCATAACCCACAGTCTTAGCCTCTGTGACCGCCAGCTTAGCCTCCTTCTTAGCTGCCTTACACCTCTCCATGCACACTCGCCTCTCCTCTTCACTTATGCTCCCCACTAACTTCAGGTACGCTGCCTTCTTTGCTTCAACTTTACCTTGGACCACTTCATTCCACCACCAGTCTCCTTTGTGCCCACCAGAGATGCCCGTCGAGACCCTTAACACCTCTCTCACAGCCTCCCTAATACAGTCTGCTGTCGTTGACCACATAGTGCTTGCGTCACCACTGCTCCTCCAAGCTCCCAGAGCCAACAACCGCCCCTCCAACGCTTGGGCTTTATCCTTAGTTAAGGCTCCCCATCGGAGTCTACAACATCTGTTTAAATAGATGGACCTTAACTTGCGGAAGCAGAGATGGTTGGAGCTGCTTAAGGATAGTGACATCACCATCCTCTATCATCCCGGAAGAGCGAAAGTGGTGGTCGATGACTTGAGTCGTAAGGCGGTGATTTTGGGGAGTTTAGCATATCTACTAGTAGCAGAGAGGCCTTTAGCCTTGGATGTTCAGGCCTTGGCCAACCAGTTTGTCAAATTGGATGTTTCCGAGCTGAGCAGAGTTTTGGCTTGTGTGATTTCTTGTTCTTCTTTATATGATCGCATCAGAGAGTGCCAGTATGATGACCCTAATTTGCTTGTCCTTAAGGACACAGTGATGCCAGAGATGTTACTATTGGGGATGATGGGGTATTGAGGATCCATGGTTGGATTTGTGTGCCTAATATGGATGGGCTACGTGAGTTGACTCTTGAGGAGGCTCACAGTTCACGATATTCCATTCATCCGGGTGCCGCGAAGATGTACCAGGACTTGAGGCAACATTATTAGTGGACAATAATGAAGAAGGATATAGTGGGGTTTTCTAGCTCGGTGTCTCAACTGTCAGCAGGCAAAGTATGAGCATCAGAGGCTGGGCGGATTGCTTTAGAGGTTAGAGATTATAGAGTGGAAATGGGAGCGGATCACTATGGACTTTATAGTTGGGTTCCAACGGACTTCGAGGAAATTCGATGCTATTTGGGTGATTGTTGATCGACTGACCAAGTCCGCTTACTTTATTCCAGTTGGGTCTACTTATACTTCAGAGCGGTTGGCTAAGATTTACATCCGAGAGATTGTTCGCCTCCACGGCGTGCCAGTGTCCATCATTTCATATTGGGGCACGCAGTTCATATCGTAGTTTTTGAGAGTCGTACAACGAGAGTTAGGTACCTAGGTTGCGTTGAGCACAACATTTCACCCTCAGACAGACGGACAGTCCGAGTGCATTATTCAGATATTAGAGGATATGCTACGCGCTTGTGTCATTGAGTTTTGGGGGTTCTTAGGATCTGTTTCTACCACTCGTGGAGTTTGCCTACAACAACAGCTACCAGTCAAGCATTCAGATGGCTCGGTATGAGGCCTTGTATGGGAGATGATGTAGATCTCTTGTGGGTTGGTTTGTGCCTGGGGAGGCTAGGCTATTAGGTACTGACTTGGTACAAGATGCTTTGGACAAGGTTATGATGATTCAGGAGCGGCTTCGCAGGGCGCAGTCTAAACAGAAGAGTTATGCCAATAGTAAGGTCCGTGATGTTGCTTACATGGTTGGGAGAAGGTACTGCTCAAGGTTTCACCCATGAAGGGTGTTATGAGATTCGAGAGGAAGGGCAAGTTGAGCCCTTGGTATATTGGGCCATTTGAGGTACTTCAGAGGATTGGGGAGGGGTCTTACAAGCTTGCTTTGCCACCTAGTTTGTCGAGTGTGCATCTAGTATTTCATGTTTCTATGCTCCGGAAGTCTGTAGGCAACCCATCTCATGTTTTGTATTTCAGAACAGTTCATTTGGATGGTGATTTGACTTATGATATGGAGCCGGTGGCCATTTTGGGCCAGCAGGTTTGAAAGTTGAGGTCAAAGGACATAACTTCAGTAAAGGTGTAGTGGGGAGGTCAGCCAGTTGAGTAGTCTACTTGGGAGACAGAACGGGAGATGTGGAGCAGATATCCACACCTATTTGGGACTTCAGGTATATTTCTAGACCCGTTCGAGGATGAACGTTTGTTTAAGAGGGGGAGGATGTAACGACCCGGCATGTCGTTTTGAGAGTTGTAGCTCCATTCCCCCATTTACTACTCATTTTATACTTTATAGTTGTTATGTGACTTGTCGGGGTAGTCGGTTCAGGCTGAGAGTGATTTCAGAATGAAATAAGACACTTAGTCTCAAAGTTGAAAGCTTAAGTTGAAATGATTGACCGGATGTTGGCTTGTGAGTAAACAACTCCGGAATAGAGTTTTGATTGTTCCGTTAGCTCCGTTAGATGATTTTGGACTACGGAGCATGTCCCGATTATGATTTATAGGTCCGTAGTGGAATTAGGCTTGAAATGGCAAAAATTGAATTTTTGGAAAGTTTGACCGGGAGTGGACTTTTTGATATCGGGGTCGGATTCTGATTTTGGAAGTTGGAGTAGGTCCGTGGTGTCATTTCTGATTTGTGTGCAAAATTTGGGATCAATGGGATGAGATTTGATAGGTTTCGACACCGTTTGTAGAAATTGGAAGTTCAAAGTCTATTAGGATTGAATGTATGTGCGATTAGTGTGTTTGATGTTGTTCGAGGTGGTTTTAAGGCTCGACTAAGCTCGTATGAGGTGTTAAAACCTGTTGGTATGTTTGGTTGAGGTCTTGGGGGCCTCGGGGTGATTTCAGATGGTTAACGGATCGAATTGAAGTTTGAGGGAAGTGCTGAATCTCACCAGCTTCTAGTCTAATCACACCTGAGGAGTGGGGATCGCAGGTGAGATCTCGCAGAAGCGAGCGGTGAACCGAAGAAGCGGCCAGGGAGGAGGTGAGCAGAGGTCGTAGGTGCGAGGTCATTTCTGCACCTGCGATGCCGCAGATACGGAACATGGAGCGCAGATGCAGCCCTGAGGAATTTAAGTGGCTTCCGCAAAAGTGAGGAATTGACCGCAGAAGCTGTTTTGCAGGTGCGGATATATGGCCGCAACTGCGAAAAGCGTGGGCAGATTATTAAAAAAAGGGTTCGCGATTTTGGCTTCATTTCAAATATTTCAATCATGGTTTAGGCGATTTTTGAGAGGGTTTTCGAGGGGATTCTTAAGGTAAGTCCCTTGTTCCTTTTTTTGATCAATAATATTGCTTCCCATTGATTTTCCCACCTAGTTGGCGTGTATTTAAGGTGTAAATTTGGAGTTTGAGGCTAGGTATTTGGAGAGTTTGATTTGGGGAATTTGGGGATGATTTGGTATCGGATTTTGATAGATTTGGTATGGTTAGACTAGTGGTTGAGTGGGCTTTCGGGTTTTGTGACTTTTATCGAATTTTGATACGTGGGCCTAGGGGCCGACTTTTGAGCCGATTTTTGATTTTGATTAATAACTTAGCATTTTCTTATGGAGTTGATTCCTTTAGCCCGTATTGATTATATCGCATTGTTTATGTCTTGATTCGAGGCATTCAGATGCCGTTTTGCAAGGCAAGGGTATATTGGAGTAGAGATTTGCTCAAATTGAGGTAAGTAACAGTTCTAAATTCGGTCCCGAGGGTACAAAACCCCATATTACATGTCATGTATTTGGTTTTGAGATGACGCTCATGCTAGGTGACGGGCGTGTGGGCGTACACTGTTGGAATTGTGACTTGGTCAAATTCCATGAAACTGTGTAGTTGAATAAGTTGTTGTTATTTGTACATTATCCAGGTATTAGAGAAATGAAACCACAAATCATGTTAGAAGTCATGCGTAGGCTATGTGTTGGCATTGTAGGTGCCCATAGAGGTTGTGTACATGTTGAATTATCTGCTAAATTTCTATTTCGTACTCGTTCACAGCTTAACTATATATTACATCTCAGTCTCTATTGTTCATTGTTGATACATCATATCATTTATGTTTGGGCTGCTTATTATGATTTCCGAGAGTCTGAGAGACTAGAAAGGTTGATGACTGAGTGAGGCCGAAGGCCTGATGGTGAGATAGTATACTATAGCATGTGAGTTGTCCGTGTGGATCAAGATGTTATACTGTAGCATGTGAGTTGTCCGTGCGGATCCAAATATTATGTTATAGCACGTGAGTTTTCCGTGCAACACATGAGTTGTCTGTGCGGATTATAGCGATTGGGATGAAGGAACCCCTATGGAGTCTGCACACACCCTCAGTGAGCGCAGGTACCTAATAAGTGCGAGTGACAAGTGCCGAGTGCTGAGAGTATGGGAAGGCTGAGTGATTGTGGCCCTGAGAGGATGCATTTGATTTCATTATTGTTGCACATAGCTTCCATGTATCATTGTCTTGAAATTTCTGAAGGATAGTACAGTCTGTTTTACTTGAACTTGTCATGGAATAACTTTTTTACCTAATTAATCAAACTTGCGAGTATGCCTACTTTCTTATGTTGAAATCACTCTATTTGAACTATAACTGTGAAGCTCGTCACTACTTTTAGTTCTTTATTTAGTATTGTTACTTGATGAGTTGGTTGTACTCATACTACACCCTGCACTTCGTGTGCAGATCCAGGTGTTTCCGGACGCAGTGGGTGTTGACTTCCACGCATAGTTGATCTTCTGCAGATTTCAAGGTAGCTGTCGGGGTTTCGTAGATTTTGTCTCTCCTTCCATATCTTTCCACTTATTGAATTTAGTTGTAATATTACAAGTGTGAGTGGTTAGGGGTATTTAGGAGTGAGATTTAATTTGTAGTTGAGATGTGCTCCCTGACACATGCATTGCTCACGGTCCTTGAGACCCTTGTGAACTTTGAAGTGTCTTGGGCTCGAAAGGTGTCTTGGCTATAAATGGAATTTCACCTTATTCCCTTAATCATTATCATTTGCTAATCTCTTTAGGGTTAATGTTAAATGAAAGAAAGGGTTTTCACTGTATATTCCTTTACTCTATTTTGACATTACATGAGATTACACTAATTTAGCCTCCTAATTACTAGTGCCCGTTTTTTTGTTTTGGACCTATCACGACCCAAATATCAACATGTCGTGATGGAATCTATCACAGTACTAGGCAAGCCAACAATCACAAATTAACTACGCATTGTCATAATAACACCATATATGGTGGTGAGAACGGCACCCGGTGCCTCACTTAACCTAGCGTACCAACTTGCGACTAAGGGACTGAACATACAATGTCATACTTTGGCCATGGGGCCACATTACAAGACAATTTGCGAAGCAACATATAAACTAGAATGGAAACTAGCTTTGACTAAACATCAATATAAAGCTGGGCCGACAAGACCGTCATAAGTACTACAACTGACAAACCAAAAAAATATAAATACAAAGCCTACAAGCCCAACATGATGCACTAACTAACAGGATATGTCTACAAGCCTCTACTGATAGATGTACTATGATCAAAATAGGGCCCCGACCTACCCATAACATATATACACAATATGTACACAAAACCCTAGACCCGACAACTCTGAAGGACATGGAGCTTACCGATGAAGCTGAACTCAGGCAACACCTACTGAGGAGGTCTACCTGTCTGTCTATCTAAACCTGCACGCATGAAATGCAGCATCCCCAGAAAAGAGACGTCAGTACGAAATAATGTACGAGTATGTAAGGCAATATAATAACTGAAAGCTGAAACTGAACTGATAATATAATAACAGAAAGTAACTGGGAGTCAAAGATGATGTGGAGATATACTTACGTGCTGAAACTGACTCAACTCTCTCAATATAGCAAGTAAAATAAATGACCGGCCCTATAAGGCTTGGTACGTGTAACTGCTCGGCCGTAGTAGGCTCGCTCATAGGTGCTCGGTCGTACTAGGCTAGGTATCTTGGCTATGCTGGGCTTCCTCATAGGTGCTCGGCCACAGTAGGATCGGTATATAACTTACCATCTGATCAGAGGTTGCCCAATAGGGGCATGCCCATCGATTATAGCTCGATGGTGGTGAAAGTATTGTAATACTATATATATATATATATATATATATATATATATATATATATATATATATATATATATATATATATAGACCTTCTGCTCTCTTGACTAGAAGAAAATAATTCTTAACTGAATATAAAGTCCCGATAAGGGAGAATATTGTAACTTATGAGACTAGGATAATGTACATAAGTTCAGGAATACAAACTTCTCTTTATGCATCGTTATCAAACTCATGTAATTACAGGATCATGCCAAAATAAAGAAAGGTTTAGCCTTAAAATACCTGATCACATTATTTCCAATCAACAAGTTGAACTCGCCTCTTCGCACCTTAATCTACAACAACGATAATAATACTATCATTAAGTTACAAAAGGTACAACTATCGCACAACGAACGACAAGCTTATTTTGTATTAAAAGGGGCAGCATCTCCCCTATAATCCTTACTTCCTCCAAATTAAAGATAACACCAACAACACAAGAACACAACAATATCAACATATATAAATTATTTTGCAACCTTATATACACCAAAAAATACTAGAAAACAGCCCAACACACCCTAATCTTTTCATACACAAAATGACCACCGTAGTCGTGCCAAACAACCCGAAAATGTTATGCCGAACGACCAGCCCACCACCCTGAATTTATGTGGTGTTTCTCCACACACTTCCTCCTCCAAAATTCCATAAAAAGTAGTAAAACACGCAATCAAACAACAACACAAAACAGTCTGCTACAAGTGAATAACTCGAACTCACGACTTCCTATCACCATCCTGTGAGTCCTTACAATTATAAAATGACTTTCCATACATCTGTAGCAGAAAATGGATAAAATAGAGCAGTAAAATTACCTTATTTGTTGAATAACTCAGCTCTTATCTTGGTTCTTCAAACTCTAGGTTTTACCTCCAACTAGAACTTGAAAAGAAGAGAAATTCAATTAGGGTTTTTGTGTAATTTTTGGGAGGATGTTTGCAGAGGTTTAGGTCTGGTTATTATGCCCTCTTATAAGTGTATTATATGAACAGAATAAGACTTTAAAAGGTCTCTTTTGACGACCCGAACTGGCCTATTTTCGGACTCTCATTTAAGCAAGTGGGTGACACACCTACTTGTCACATAGCAGCTTGTGCAGTCTCGCAAAAATACATATATCTCTCTACTCCGATGTCGTATTCACAAACAGTTTAATGAGTTAGAAAATAGACTCATAGATCTTCCTTTTGATGGGTGGAACACCCTGTAAATCTAAGTATATTGGGAGAAAATTGGAGTTATCTTGGATTTCAAAATTCAGTAAACCTTATGAACGTAACTTGTGATGACTTTCATCGACTTTTGTTCCACAACTCGCTTGACTTCAAAACATAACACACAACTATCAGACGACTAACATAAATCATAAAATAACCTCTTTATCATATTAAGAACCCTAGTAACACCCCAAAAGTACATGTTATAACATTCCCAACTTGTCGACTTTCGATGAAATCTTATTTTCTTCAATTCCTTTAGCTTCTGAACCTTCCAACCCTCTTTGTACTTGTTGTTTATGATCTTAAATATTTGTAACCTCCGAGGTAATATGATTAACTTAATTTATATACTTTCAAAGATGATCTCATTTTTGTTCCTACATTAGTTTGCTTACAACGCACTATTACGTACGAAAATATAAGGTGTAACATCATTCCCCCCTTGGGAACACTCGTCCTCGAATGTTTACTCTTAGAGACTTTGGAAAATATTTCCAGAGTCTCCTTCATACACTAGACTAAAACCAACCTACACGCAGCCAGAAAACATACTATACATGCCAAATATGGCTAATGTCTATAAATAGAACCACTTGGCCTACTAGCCTGAATAGAGCTGTGCTGATGTATCCCATCTCAAGCCATATGTTCAGATTGAAATAGGTGGGGGCATTTAGAGTTCATTTCTTTCTCTGCTTCCCACGCCATCTCTTCCACATTCTTGCTTCTCCATAAAACATTCACGGTGGCTACCTCCATATTTCGTAGCTTGCGGATTTGTCGGTCTAGGATGGCAATTGGAACTTCCTTATATGACAAGTCATCTGTAATCTCTACATCATCAATGGGCACCACTTGGGTAGGATCGCCAATGCACTTCCGTAGAATAGATACATGAAAAAACGGATGGACAGACTCCAATTCCGAGGGAAATTCTAACGCATAAGCTACTTGGCCCACTCTATGAAAAATACTATAAGGCCCAATATACCATGGGCTAAGCTTGCCTTTCTTTCCAAACGTCATCACGCCCTTCATAGGCGACACCTTTAAGAACACCCAGTCATCAACCCTGAACTCTAAGTCTCATCGCTGCACGTCAGAATATGACTTCTGATGACTCTGGGCTGTCAACAGTCGCTCATGGATAAGCTTTACCATCTCTACGGCCTGCTAAATCAAGTCTGGCCCATGTAACCCAGATTCTCCAACATCAAAACACCCTATAGGAGATCTGTACTTACGCCCATGCAAAGCCTCGTATGGAGCCATCTAGATACTGGAGTGGTAACTGTTATTATATGCAAACTCGATAAGAGGTAGATATGCATCCCAACTTCTTTTAAAATCCAACACACATGCTCGTAACATATCCTCGAGCGTCTGAATTGTGCACTCGGCTTGTCCATCAGTCTGGGGATGAAGAGCTATGCTGAGATTCACCTGAGTCCCTAGACCTATCTGAAATGACCTCCAGAAATGTGCTATAAACTGGGCCCCACGGTCAGATATAATAAATACTGGTACTTCGTGTAGCCGCACTATCTTCTTAATATATAACTTCACATAATCTTTGGCTGCATATATAGATCTGACCGGTAGGAAATATGCTGATTTAATGAGCCTATCGACTATCACCCATATAGAATCGAACTTACGATGAGAATGAGGCAAACCCGTGACAAAGTCCATGTTTATCGCCTCCCTTTTCCACGTCCGAATATTTATAGTCTGCATTAGCCCTCCGGGCTTCTGGTTCTCTACCTTCATTTGCTGGCAACTAGGACACTGGGTGACAAACTCAGCAATGTTCTTCTTCATATCATTCCATCAATACACATCCTTAATGTCATGATACATCTTCGTCGACCCAGGATGAATGGAGTACCACAAATAATGTGCCTTTGACATAATCCTGTCTCGTAGCCCCGCTACATTTGGGACAAACAAACGATCCATGTATCTAAGAACCCCATCTTCTTTGAGATCTAACAACGGCTTCTTCTGCTGCGGAACTCGCTCTCTCAACTCGACCAACTCTGGGTCCTCGTACTACCTTTTCTTGACTTCAGCTATGAGACATGATTTTGCAGTGTTTTGGAGTACAACTCCACCATCATCAGAATCTACAAACCGAACCCCCAAATAAGCCAATTGATGAATCTCTTGAGCTAATTGTCTTTTCTCAGCCTCTATATGTGCTAAGCTACCCATAGATCGACAACTTAAGGCATCTGCTACAACATTAGCTTTCCCTGGATGCTAGAGAATGTTAACATCGTAATCATTCAACAACTCTAGCCCACCTCTGTCGCAAATTGAACTCTTTTTGTTTGAAGATATATTGCAGGATTTTATGATCTGTAAATACATCAACACGAGCACCATATAAATAATGGTGCCTTATCTTAACTGCATGGATAACCGCAGCTAACTCGAGGTCGTGGGTCGGATAATTCCTCTCGTGCTTCCTCAACTGCCTTGAAACATACGCAATTACCTTCCCATGTTGCATCAGGACACATCCTAACCCGACACCTGAGGCATCACAATACACAGCATAACCATCTGGACCCTTTAGAAGTATAAGAACAAGCGCTTAGGTCAACCTGTTCTTAAGCTCTTTGAAACTCCGCTTGCAAGCCTATGTCCACTGCAACTTAGCTGCTTTCTCAGCAAGCCATCTTTCTTCTGCACAAATAGTACTGGTGCACCCCAAGGTGAGGTACTAGGTCTGATGAAACCTTTCTCCAGCACATCTTTTAATATACGGAGGGATGGATATTAGATGAGTTCCCGGAAGCAAATCGATGCTAAAATTAATCTCTCGCTCTGGAGAAATACCTGGAAGCTTATCTGGAAACACATCTGCGTACTATTTGACTATTGGAATAGACTAAAGTGTAGGTATCTTAGCATTTGTATCTCTAACTCACACAATATGATAAATGCACCCTTTTCGATCATTTTCCACACCTTTAGATAGGAAATAAACCTACCTCTGTGTGTCGCTATATTACCTACCCATTCAGGGCTGGCTCACCCAGAAAATGAAATATAGCTGCCTTTGTGTAAGGCCACGTAAAATGTTTCCTAAAAACCCGGGTTCCGTGATTCCAAGGTAGGCATAGAGGTTAATAATAGTAGAAAGGTTCGGACTTTTTGGAATGAACAGTGTGTTGGGAGTTGAAGAAAAATGTTGGGAAGAAGTATGCACTTCTGCGGCCCATTCTGCGGCCGCAGAACCACTCTGCGGACCGCAGACTGGTCGCAGAGTGGGGCAGATTTCTGGGGCATTTTGATGCCCAATTTCGCGGCCATTATGCGACCGCATAGCCGTTTCGCGGGCCGCATTCTTGTCGCATATCCCTGCTTGGGATGTTTTGGAGGGAGGTTCAGTGGTGCACTATGCGACCGCAGAACTGTTCTGCGGTGCATTATGCGACCTCAAAACAGGTCTGCGGGCCGTATAGTGACCGCAAACCAGATCAGTTCTTTTCCAGTTCTAGCCCCCCAATTTCGTGGTCATTATGCTGTCGCATATGCGACCGCAGAACTCGTTTCGGAGCTTCATATTTGGGGATTTTAACCCTATTTCGTTAAAACACATCCCATGAACCATTTTGATCATATTTTCTGATATATTTAGAGTGAGAGAGAGGGTCCAAGAAGGAGAAGTGATATTCACCAAATTGTTCTTCAATTCTCACCTAAAACCTTGAGGATTATCAAGAGAGGCACTAGGTTTTCTTCCTAAGAGGTAAGAAGATTCTATCACCCAAACTCTTAATTTCAAAATGTGACTAGAATGGGCCATTAGTGAGGTAATTCATGGCGATGAGGGTGCATACGTTGCATGCATGTGTTCCTAAGGTATGTAGGAATATTGTGAGCTAAATATGACATAGAATGGGTTAGGGAAGGATGGAATCCTCCACAAAAAGGGCCTTAAGCCATTGATGCACACCTAGTGTTTGATAATATGCTCAAATGAGCTAAAACCATGTTCATCATCCTAATTTTGGTTCAATTTTATTATAATGCTAAAATAGATTGAAGTGGCTAATATTTCGGAACATCATAGAGTTTTAAGAAGTTCAACTGAGGTATGTTGGCTAAACCACCTTCTTCTTAGAATCGAACCCCACAGTGATCATATAATTGGAGTAAGCCCTTAATCATTATAGAATTGGCGATTTCTAACGTGTTTGTGTTGAAGGATGTAAGTTTAATATTTATTCTAAATGCTTCATCATGTTATCTTGTTATTGAGGATGTGTTCAAAAATGTTAAATATGTGTTAGAAATATTAACACTTCATGTCAAGATCGAAATGAAGGTTGTTATGCCAAATTATATGAAAAGCCTCTATGTGCCTACGATTCCCAAATTGCTCATATGTGAATTTAATTTCTTGAATGGGAACTATGGATTTACGGCCAAGTGCCAAGAATGACTTTGTAATTGTTAAGAAGTACGATATGAGATGATTGACTGATGAAATTGTGGTAATGTTTCAAATAAGATGGCCTAGCCGTTCGGGCCGAGATCGGACTCCGTGTAAGAATACAGTAGTATTGTGGATGAAATTTTTGTAATGTATCAAATGAGATGGCCTAGCCGATCGGGCCGTGATCGGACGCCATGCCGCACACATGGTTGTACTGAGCTGGAAAGTTATAATGAAATTGGGGTAGTGTCTCAAATGAGTCGGCCTAGCTGATCGGTCCGAGATTGGACTCCGTGAAAGAATACGGAGGTATCGTGAATTATGGAATATCGGTACTACAGATCACCCAACCTAATAATATGAAAAATGACTTGAAAACGTATATGATCCTTAACTTGTTATTTTAATATTATTTGATTCTTGACTGTTCCTCTTGTATTATTATTCATTCTATTGAGTTGGTGTTTAGCTATACATACTAGTGCTATTCAACGGTCTAACGTCCTTTTTGCCGGGGGCGCTGCATCTTTAAATGGATGCAAGTGGTTACATAGCAGACACTGCAAATCACAGATAGTGCTGCATCCCCTTCTCAGTGGACTCGGTGAGCCCCATTTTATTCCGGGGTCATGTATTGTACCTTTTGTTTATATTATGATCACTTTTTGAGGTATAGTCGGGGCCTTGTTGCCGACACCATCTTTACTCTCTTTTGTTTCTTTAGAGGCTCCGTAGACACTATGTGGGTTGTATATGGGTGTTGGGAACGTTAAACAAGATATATTGTGTTTGATCACTTGTTCCACTAGAACTATAAGAAATGTGTATTTTGAGACTAAAGGCGGAATGACTAATGAAACGATTTAGGATTTGTATGAACGAGATTCCTACTGTATAATTTATGAAATCATGTCTTTTCTTGATCATGGGTTAATTATCTAACAGTCTTGCTCAGCCGGGTTCACTCGGTTGAGCGCCGGTCACGCTTCCCGAGGTTGGGGCGTGACAAACTTTGTATGAGAGCCTAAGGTTTTAAAGTGTCCTAGGATGTCTCGGAGCTGTGTCTGGTAGAGTCCTTCTTATCGGTGTGTTGTCGACCACATCTATAAGTTGGAGGCTACTTGGACATTTAGGAACAATACCCTCCTTTGATATTCTGGATCGTGCGATGAAACTAATTGTGCAACTGTTCCTCCTCTAACTCATGCATTCCTTTAACTTTCAGTATATGGCACCTAAGAAGAGAGCAAGAACTGGCCAAGGAGACAACGCCACCTTAGGAGTGGTAGTTGACCCTTTATTTGATGATGCGGGTGAACACCCGAGTGGTGAGGATAATCCCCCTACTGCTACACTACCTGATTCCACTACACCAGCCCAGGCCACACCAGTTCCTACACATACTGAAGGTGCAACGGTTCCTCCATCTGATATTCTGATTCCACCTCCAACCCCAGCTTCCGGCTCTGGTATTTCTGATAGGGATCTTAGGGGAGCTATTCAGATGCTGACTCAGATAATGGCTTCTCAGGCCCAAAGGTCAAATGTTGCACCCACATCCTCTAGCTAACAAGGGGATTCTAGTGGTTCTAGGTTGAATGGGTTTCTTCAGTTGGATCCTCCGGTGTTCACGGGTGCTAATCCCGAGGAGGACCCACAGGAATTCATTGATGAGATGCATAAGACTCTCCGAGTTATGCGCGCTACTGAGATAGAGGGAGTGGAGTTGGCCACCTACCACCTGAAAGGGGTGGCATATTCTTGGTTTGAGCTGTGGGAGGAATCTCGGGAGGAGGGGAGCCCTCCATCGAGATGGAATGAGTTTGCTGATGCCTTTATAGACCATTTCTTGCCTACCGAGACTAGGGCAGCCCATGCCGCCGAGTTTGAGAATCTTAAGCAAGGGAGTAGGAGTGTGTGGGAGTATCACATGAAGTTCGCGCGCCTGTCAAAATATGCTATTCATATGTTGCCTACTATGGAGGCTAGAGTGTGCCGGTTTGTGCAGGGCCTTAGCCCCTTGGTTATCAATGAGGCCGCTACAGCTGCCTTGAATTCAGATGTGAACTATGGGAAGATAGTAGAATTTTCTCAAGCTACAGAGGACCGTGTTGAAGAACAGAAGGGAGCAAGAGGTTACCAGAAATGTCCGGTCCGCGGGCAACTTTGAGGAGTCATTTGCTGGGAGAAGATCAGCTTTCAGGGGAGGGTCATCAAGGCCAACCTAGTCTCATGCTCAGTCATTAGCTAGTGCACTGCCAACGGGGCATAATCAGCAGCATGGGAGTCGCTTTAAGCCCAATTAGGGTAGTAGGGGACCCTACCATCAGGGCCGATCAGGAGGGAGGTTCCCGCAGTATTGGGGGCCCCCATGCCCCAAGTGTGGGAAGATGCACTTGGGGATTTGCTACACGGACTTACCTATATGTTACATGTGCGGATTGATGGGTCATATTCAAAGGGAGTGACGTTCATTTTGCTAGGGTGTGGGCAGGGGCACAACACATCTATCCAGTTCTGCAACTGCTACATCTTCAGCACCCCCTCTTGCTCGAGGCCCTCCGGCACCAGCAGGGCGTGGTGCAGCTAGGGGTGGTGCGCAGAGTTCAGGAGGACCCAACTGTTTCTATGCTATGAGCAGTCGCCAGAATGTAAAGGCTTCTCCAAATGTTGTCACAGGTATATTGACTATCCAAACTCATGATGTATATTCTCTTATTGATGTCGGTTCCACCTTTCCTATGTTACCCCTTATGTTGCTATGGAATTTGGGATAGAATCGGAACAACTTCCTGAGTCGTTCTCTGTATCTACTCCGCTTGGCGAGTCTATTATGGCCGCACGAGTTTATAGGGGTTGTGTTTTCAAGATGTGTGGTCGGGACACTGTGGACGATCTCATTGAATTAGGGATGGTTGATTTTGATGTAATTATGGAGATGGATTGGATTTATTCATGTTTTGCTAAGCTCGACTGTCGAACTAGAACTGTGAGGTTTGAATTTCCAGGTGAGCCAGTTGTTGAGTGGAAGGGGGATAATGTGGTGCCGAAGGGTAGGTTTATTTCTTACCTTAAGTCCACAAAGATGATTAACAAGGGGTGTATCAATCACTTGGTCTGTGTTACGGACACTGATGCTGAGGCACCTACACTCGAGTTAGTGCCAGTTGTGAAAGCATTTTCGTAGGTCTTTCCTGATGAGCTCCTTGGGATTCCGCAAGACAGGGAGATTGATTTTGGGATTGATGTGAATCCAGGCATGCAGCCTATATCTATTCCACCCTACAGAATGGCAGCAACAGAATTGAAGGAACTAAAAGAACAGTTGAAGAATTTGTTAGAGAAGGGTTTCATCCGACCGAGTGTGTCACCATGAGGCACACCAGTTCTCTTTGTGAGGAAGAAAGATGGAATACTGAGGATGTGCATTGACTACCGGCAGCTCAACAAAGTCACAATCAAAAATAAATACCCACTACCAAGAATACATGATTTGTTTGATCAGTTACAGGGTGCTAAATACTTTTCCAAAATTGATTTACGATCCGGGTATCACCAATTGAAGATCATGGAGCAGGATATTCCGAAAATAGCTTTCAGAACCCGATATGGGCACTTTGAATTTCTAGTAATGTCATTTGGGCTAACAAATGCTCCGGTAGATTTCATGGATCTTATGAATCGGGTTTTCAAGCCTTTCCTTGACTCCTTTGTGATAGTGTTCATTGACGATATTTTTGTGTATTTACGAGGTCGGGAGGACCATGCCGATCATCTCAAGACAGTGTTGCAGACTCTTCATCAGCACCAATTGTATGCGAAATTTTTAAAGTGTGAATTTTGGCTCGAATCTGTCACATTCTTGGGTCACGTTTTCTCTAAAGAAGGAATCAAGGTTTATCCTCAAAAGATTTCAGTAGTGAAAAATTGGCCTAGACCTACAACGCCCAACCGAGATTCACAGTTTCTTGGGCTTAGCAGGGAATTATAGGAAGTTTATGGAGGGGTTCTCTAATTTTGCCTCTCCGTTGACTAAATTGACTCAGAAAGCAGTTAAGTTCCAATGGTCCGATGCTTGTGAAAGGAGCTTCCAGGAGTTGAAATCGAGATTGACTATAGCGCCGGTGTTGACCTTGCCAGAGGGTACAACTGAATTTGTGGTATATTGGGATGCTTCAAGAATTGGGCTTGGGTGTGTGTTAATGCAACATGGCAAAGTTATAGCATATGCTTCTAGGCAACTCAAGAATCATGAAAAGAATTATCCAACACATGACTTAGAACTTGCGGAGGTGGTTTTTGCATTGAAAATTTGGCGTCACTATTTGTATGGGGTCCATGTGGATGTATTCACGGACCACAAGAGTCTTCAATATATTTTCAAACAAAGGAGCTAAATCTGAGGTAGAGAAGATGGCTTGAGTTACTCAAGGTTTACGACATCAATATTTTATATCACCCGGGGAAAGCCAATGTTGTGGTGGATGCTCTTAGCCGAAAATCTATGGGTAGTTTAGCACACTTGGAGGAATATTAGAGGCCATTGGCCAAGGAAGTCTATCGATTGGCTAGTTTAGGAGTTTGACTTACGGATTCTAATGAAGGAGGGGTAATTGTACAAAATAGGGTCGAATCATCGCTTGTTGTGGAAGTCAAAGAGAAGCAATACAACGATCCATTTTTGGTCCAATTGAAAGAGGGGATTCAAAAACATAAGACTAC
The DNA here is from genome assembly GCF_000390325.3 of Nicotiana tomentosiformis. NCBI lineage: Eukaryota > Viridiplantae > Streptophyta > Magnoliopsida > Solanales > Solanaceae > Nicotiana > Nicotiana tomentosiformis. Next base: position 22,218,129 of record NC_090819.1, read on the forward strand.
GGCTTTTGCTCTTAGCATGGATGATGGTACACTAAGGTACCAAGGGAGACTATGTGTACCAAATGTAGATAGTCTCCGGGAAAGAATCATGACCGAGGCTCACGCTTCTAGGTATTCTGTGCATCCAGGTTCTACAAAGATGTATCACGACCTCAAGGAAGTCTATTGGTGGAATGACATGAAAAGGAATATGGAGGACTTTGTGGCAAGGTGTCCGAACTATCAACAAGTGAAGGTCGAACATCAACGGCCTGGTGGGTTGGCACAGAACATAGAAATTCCAATATGGAAGTAGGAGATGATTAATATGGATTTTGTGGTAGGATTACCACGCACTCCGCGCAAGTTTGACTCAATTTGGGTGATCGTGGACCGACTCACAAAATTAGCACACTTCTTGCCAGTTAAATCTACCGTCACAACGGAATAGTATGCTCAGTTGTATATCAAGAAAATAGTTAGGCTACATGGCACTCCAGTTTCTATTATTTCCGATCAAGGGTCTTAGTTCACGGCCAATTTTTGTAGGAACGTTCAGCAAGGTTTGGGTACTCAGGTGAATCTTAGTACATCTTTCCATCCACAGACCGATGGGGAAGCAGAGCGGACTATTTAGACGTTTGAGGACATGTTGCGTGCTTGTGTTCTTGATTTCAAGGGTAGATGGGATGATCATTTTCCACTCATAGAGTTTGCTTATAACAACAACTTTCATGCAAGTATTCAGATGGCACCATTTGAGGCATTATATGGTAGGAGATGTAGATCTCCTATTGGGTGGTTCGAGATTGGGGAAACAGAGTTGATAGGGCCAGACCTTGTGCATCAGGCTATGAAAAATGTTATAATCATAAAAGGGCGGTTGAAAACTGCTCAGAGTCATCAAAAATCCTATTCGGATGTTCGTCGCAGAGACTTAGAGTTCAAAGAAGATGACTGGGTATTCTTGAAGGTTTCCCCCATGAAGGGTATTATGCGGATTGGGAAAAAGGGGAAATTGAGTCCGAGGTATGTCGGGCCATACAAAATCATCTAGAGGGTTGGTCAGGTGGCGTACAAACTTGAGCTACCACCCGAGATGTAATTAGTGCACCCGGTATTCCATGTGTCTATGTTGAAGAAGGTAGTTGGAGATTCGTAAACTATTGTTCCGTTGAGACCACTGAGGTTAATGAAGAATTATCATATGAAGAGATTCTAGTTGTCATTCTTGATAGACAAGTCCGAAAGTTAAGGAATAAAGAAATTGCCTCCGTGAAAGTGTTATGGCGAAACCAACAGGTTGAAAAGGCTACGTAGGAGGCCGAGGAAGAAATGAAGAAGAAGTATCCTTACTTGTTAGAATAGCTGTGCAATCTTTTCTTTTTATGAACTTGTCGTCTATGAATTTTGTATCACTTGTTCAGTTAATGTAAAGGTGTTCCTTTTAATTATGTGATGCTTGTGAGGCCACGATTGGTACTGTTATGAGTTTGTTACGTCATTGAGTTGTGCATATGTTTGTAAGATGTGTTTCTGGGGCTCTCTGACAGGTGGATAGGCCTAGTTACAAAGGAAACTCTGGCAAAATTTTTGAAAATTTAGAGAGTTAGTTAAATTTAGGGTTGCTGATGTAGGGTAAAAAACTTGAGTTGCATGAGGTGCTAATAGTGGACCCTGACCCTCATTCGAGGATGAATGATCTTAAGTGGGGGAGGATGTAAGTCCCCGTAAAATGTTTCCTAAAAACCCGGGTTCCATGATGCCAAGGTAGGCGTAGAGGTTAATAATAGTAGAAAGGTTTGGACTTTTTAGATTGAACAGTGCGCTGGGAGTTGAAGAAAAATGTTGGGCAGAAGTATGCACTTCTGCGGCCCATTCTGCGGCCGTAGAACCACTTTGCGGACCGTAGATTGGTCGCAGAGTGGGGCAGATTTCTAGGGCATTTTGATGCCCAATTGCGCGACCATTATGCGACCGCATAACCGTTTCACGGGCCGCATTCTTGTCGCATATCCCGGCTAGCGATTGTTTGGAGGAAGGTTCTGCAGTGCACTATGCAACTGCAGAACTGTTTTGCGGTGCATTATGCGACCGCAGAACAAGTCTACCGGCCGCATAGTGACCGTAGACCAGATCCGTTCTTTACCAGTTCTGGACCCCCATTTTTGCAGTCATTATGCGTACCACATAACCATTATGAGGTTGCATATGCGACCGCAGAACCCGTTCCGGAGCTTCATTTTTGAGGTTTTTAAACCCGACCCTATTTCATTAAAACACATCCCATGGACCATTTTGATCATATTTTATGATATATTTAGAGTGAGAGAGAGGGTCATAGGGGGAGAAGTGATCTTCACCAAATTGTTATTCAATTCTTACCTAAAACCTCGAGGATTATCAAGAGAGGTACCTAGGTCTTCTTCCTAAGAGGTAAGATTCTATCACCCAAACTCTTAATTTCAAAATGTGACTAGAATGGGCCATTAGTGAGGTAATTCATGGGGATATGGGGTGCTTACTTTGCATGCATGTGTTCCTAAGGTATGTGGGAAGATTGTGAGCTAAATATGACAGAGAATGGGTTGGGGAAGGATGGAATCCTCCACAAAAAGGGCCTTAAGGCATTGATGCACACCTAGTGTTTGATAATATGCTCAAATGAGCTAAAACCATGTTCATCTTCCTAATTTTGGTTCAATTTTGTTATATTGCTAAAATAGATTAAAGTGGCTAATATTCCGGAACATCTTAGAGTTTATGGAGCTCAATTGAGGTATGTTGGCTAAACCCCCTTCTTCCTTGAATCGAACCCCACGGTGATCATGTAATTGGAGTAAGCCCTTGATCATTATAGAATTGGTGATTTCTAACGTGTTTGTGTTGAAGTATGTAAGTTCAATATTTATTCTAAATGCTTCATCATGTTATCTTGTTATTGAGGATGTGTTCAAAAATGTGGAATATGTGTTAGAAATATTAAGACTTCATGTCAAGATCGAAATGAAGGTTGTTATGCCAAATTGTATGAAAAGCCTCTATGTGCTTAAGATTCCTAAATTGCTGATATGTGAATTTAATGTCTTGAATGGGAAGCCTTATTCTTGTTGATAATGATATTGAATGTGGAAAAGGGGTCTGGAACTATGGAATACGGCCAAGTGCCAAGAATGACTTTGTAATTGTTAAGAAGTACGATGTGAGATGATTGACTGATGAAATTATGGTAATGTCTCAAATGAGATGGCCTAGCCGATCGGGCCGAGATCGGACTCTGTGTAAGAACATGGTGATATTATGTATGAAATTGTGGTAATATCTCAAATGAGATGGCCTAGCCGATCAGGACGTGATCAGACGCCATGCCGCACACATGGTGGTATTGTGCTGGAAAGTTATAATGAAATTGAGGTAATGTCTCAAATGAGACGGCCTAGCCGATCGGTCCGAGATCGGACTCCGTGAAAGAATACGGAGGTATCGTGACTTATGGAATATCAGTACTAAAGATCACCCAACCTAATAATATGGAAATTGACTTTAAAACGTATATGATCCTTAACTTGTTGTTTTAATATTATTTGATTCTTGACTGTTTCTCTTGTATTATTATTCATTCTATTGAGTTGGTTTTTAGTTATACATACTAGTGCTACTCGATGGTACTAACGTCTCTTTTACCGGGGGCACTGCATCTTTAAATGGATGTAGGTGGTTATATAGCAGATAATGCGGATCACAGCTAGTGCTGCATCCCCTTCTCAGCGGACTCGGTGAGCCCCATTTCATTCCGGGGTCATGTATTGTACCTTTTGTTTATATTATGGTCACTTTTTGAGGTATAGTCGGGGCCTTGTTGCAGGCACCATCTTTACTCTCTTTTGTATCTTTAGAGGCTCCGTAGACACTATATGGGTTGTATATGTGTGTTGGGAATGTTAAACAAGATATGTTGTGTTTGATCACTTGTTCCACTCAAACTATAAGAAATGTGTATTTTGAGACTTAAAGGCGCAATGACTAATGAAACGATTTAGGATTTGTATGAACGAGATTCCTACTATATAATTTATGAAATCACATCTTTTCTTGATCATGAGTTAATTATCTAACAGGCTTGCTCGGTCGGATTCACTCGGTTGAGTGCCGATCGCACTTCCCGAGGTTAGGGTGTGACATTTTGCTCGGCAATAAATTTTGGCATACAAGATGCCAACCAGTCCATGCCCATAATAGCATCAAAATCCATCATCTCTATCTCAAGTAGGTAGGCTGAGGTCCGACGACTACAAACTTTCACTGTACAACCTCGGTAAACCCGTCTAGCAATAATCGGTTCTCCGATCGATGTGGATACCGCAAAAGGATCACTTAGTATTTCAGGCACTATACCAAACTTCCCCGCGACAAATGGGGTAATATACGATAAAGTAGATCCTGGGTCTATCAGGGCATAAGCATCGTGAGAGCAAATGGTCAATATACCTGTCACAATGTCTGGTGAAGACTCCTGGTCCTGTCGACCCGCTAAAGCATAGATACGGTTCTGATTACCACCTGAGTTGGAACCTCTACCTCTACCAGTCGAAGACTGAGACTCGCGCCCTGAAGGATACACGGACATAGATGATATGGTTGCTGAACTCGCTGGGTGTGCCATATCCCCAGAATCTCTATTTGGGCAATATCGCATCATATTCCCCAGACACCCACATGTATAACAAGCATCATAACCTGCTCGGCATTGGCCCAAGTGTCCTCTACCACAGATGTCACACAGTGGCGTAAATGACCATGTCTACCCTAAACCTCATTGTCATTGCAAACCCGATGCCCGTGAGCTCTCACCTAGTCCTGACTAAGTATAGAGATTATACCTGTAACCCTGTAACTGAGGTGGCAGAGACTTAGGTGGCCGTCCGAATACTGGAGCCTATAACTACCCTGAGACTGCTCCTGAGACCTGGCAAATCTTATCCTATTACGCTGCCCTTGCTCAGTCCTCTCTGTACCCTACTGCCGATGCCTACCCCTTTCTATATTCTAGGCAAATGCCTGAATCCGAGAGAAATCCATACTATCCTACAATGCAACGGTGGCACATACCTCGGTCAACTCTAGGGCCAACCCTACTATAAACCTGTGGATCCTATCCAGCATACTAGCAACTATAGATGATGCATATCTGGCCAATGAGTCAAAATGGAGACTATACTCTCGAACACTCATATTGCCCTGCTTGAGGGCTAGAAACTAATCAACTCGAGCCTGTCGGATCTCCCGCGGTAAGTACTGGTCAAGGAAGGCATCTGAAAAATTCTCCCAAACAGCTGGAGGTGCATCACGTCCACTGGACCTCTCCTATCCCTCGTACCAAAGGATGGCTATATCTCAGAGTTTAAAAGCTGCTAGCTCAACTCCCTGTTTCTCCGTGGCATGCATAACCCAAAAGGTCCTGTGAAGCTGATCTATGAAATCCTACGGGTCCTCCCTCTAATCAGTCCCCGTGAACTCTAGGGACTCAAAGCAATAAACTCTCGGACCCTTGAACTCCCAGACCCCTCATAAGATCCTGCACTAGATGATGCCCTAGCCTGTTGCTGGGTAGCTATCAACTGTGTCAGCAAATGCACCGCATTGCTCAAGTCCTAATCTGTGTAGGGGTCTCACCCTAGGCCTCAGCCTAGGCCCTACCTATTGGGGTACCCTGTTGGTCCCCTCACCTGCTGTTGTATCTCTCCTCTGGCTAGCTATAGTCTTCCTAGTCACCGCCATCTGTGTATGCAAACACCAACACGTAATTTTAACTCGAATTTCCCATAACTCAGTTCTACAACACGATTTAGATTAGAAAGAAGGGTAACTAACTCCTAAATTCCCTGTAGTTTCTTGCCTATATAATGTGGGGCACAACACATCTATAAACAAGACCCTACTAGACACGGATTGTAGACTCCCTAGGACATAACTGCTCTGATACCAAGTTTGTCATGCCCCGAACCTGGGGGCGAAACCGGCACCCGTTGCCTCACTTAACCTAGCGTACCAACTTGTGACTGAGGGACTCTAAATATACAATGTCATACTTTGGCCATGGGGTCATATTGCAAGATAATTTTCCAAGAAAAATATAAAACATAACGGAAACTAGCTTTGACTAAACATCAATATAAAGCTGGGCCGACAAGACCGTACTATAATTGACAAACCAACAAAATATACATACAAAGCCTACAAGCCCAACAAGCTGCACCAACTAACAGGATATATCTACAAGCCTCTACTGATCGATGTACTATGATCAAAACAGGGGCCCGACTTAATTACCTATAACATATATACATAATATGTATATAAAACCGTACACCTGGCAACTCTGAAGAACGCGGAGCTTACCGATCAAGCTAAACTCGGGCAACACCTACTGAGGAGGTCTGCCCGTCTGTCTATCTGAACCTGCACGCATGAAATGCAGCGTCCGCATAAAAGGGACATTAATACGAAATAATGTACCGAGTATATAAGGCAATAAAATAACTGAAAGCTGAAAATGATAATAATAGAAAGTAACTGGGTGTCAAAGATGATCTGGAGATATACTTACCTACTTATACTGACTCAACTCTCTCAATATAGCAAGTACAATAAATGCACGTCCCTATAAGGCTCGGTACGTGTAAATGCTCGGCCGTAGTAGGCCTGCTCATAGGCATCCGGCCGTACTAGGCTAGGTATCTCGGCCATTCTAGTCTCGCTCATACGCGCTCGGCCACAGTAGACTCGGTATATAACTTACCATCTGATCAGAGGTTGCCCAATAGGGGCCTGCCTAACGATTATAGCTCGATGGTGGCGAAAGTACTGTAATACTGTATATGTATATAGACCCTCTGCTCTTTTGACTGGAAGAAAACAATACTTAACTGAATATAAAGTCCCGATAAGGGAGAATACTGTAACTTATGAGACTAGGATAATGTACATAAGTTCAGGAATACGAACTTCTCTTTCTGCCTCGTTATCAAACTCATGTAGTTACGGGAACATGTCAAAATGAAGAAAGGTTTAACCTTAGCATACCTTTTCACAATCTTTCCAATCACCAAGTTGAACTCGCCTCTTCACACCTTAATCTACAACAACGATAATAATACTATCATTAAGTTATGAAAGGTACAACTATCGCACAATGAACGACAAGCTTATTTTGTATTAAAACGGGCAGCATCTCCCCTATAATCCTTACTTCCTCCAAGTCCAATATAACACCAACAACACAAGAACACAACAATATCAACATATAAAAATTATTTTCCAACTTTATATACACCACAAAATACTACAAAATGGCCCAACACACCCCAATCTCTTCATACACAAAATTACCACTGTAGTAGTGTCAAACAACCCGAAAATGTTACGATGAACGACCAGACCACCACCCTGAATTTATGTGGTGTTTATCCGTACACTTTCTCCTCCAAAATTTCATAAAACAGTAGAAAAACAAGCAATCCAACAGCAACACAAACCAGTCCACAAAACAGTCCGCTACAAGTGAATAACTCGAACTCACGGCTTCCTATCATCGTCCCGTGAGTTCTTACAAATATAGAAGGACTTTCCATACATCTGTAGCAGAAAATGGATAAATGAGAGAAGTAAAATTACCTTATTTGTTGAATAACTCAGCTCCTATCTTGGTTCTTCAAACTCTAGGTTTTACCTCCAACTAGAACTTGAAAAAGAGAGAAATTCAATTAAGGGTTTGTGTGTAATTTTTGGGCGGATGTTTGCAGGGGTTTAGTTCTGGTTATTGTGACCTCTTATCAGTGTATTATATGAACAAAATAGTCCTTTAAAAGTTCTCTTTGGACGACCCGAACTGGCCCATTTTTGGACTCTCATTTAAGCAAGTAAGTTTCACACCTACTTGTCACCTAGCAGCTTGCGCAGTCTCGCACAAACACATATATCTATCTACTCCGATGTCATTTTGATAAAAGGTTTAATGAGTTAGAAAATAGACTCATAGATCTGCAATGTTAAGGGTGGAACACCCCGTAACTCTAAGTATATTGGGAGAAAATCATAGTTAGATTTGACCCAAATTTCAGTAAAACTTATGAACGTAACTTGTGATGACTTTCATCGAATTTTGTTCCACAACTAGCTTGACTTCAAAACATAACACATGACTAACATAACTCATAACATAACCTCCTTATCATGTTAAGTACCTTAGTATCATCCCAAAAGTATATGTTATAATATTCCCAACTTGTTGACTTTCGACGAAAGATTACTTTCATCAATTCCTTTAGCTTCTGAACCTTCCAACCCTCTTTGTACTTGTTGTTCATGATCTTCAATATTTGTAACCTCTGAGGTAACATGATTAACTTACTTTATATACTTTCAAAGATGATCTCATTTTAGGTCATACATTAGTTTGCGTACGATGCACTTTTACGTACGAAAATATAGGATGTAACAAAAATCTCATAAATAACTGATAAGAACAACTGCGACTCAACTACGAAATCCCCCAAAATCCGGGTGTCATCGAGTGCATGAGCTACTAAGTGTCAACACGGTCAAACTTCTAATACAACTGTCTGGAAATATAGAACAATGCTAGATAAACTGAAAAGAATGGGAGTCGATGTCTGCAAATGCCATAACAGCTACCTCAATAATGTCAGAGCATATACTGCTCCAAGTCTAGCAACCACTGGGTCCAGATGTACCTGGATCTGCATACGAGGTGCAGTTGTAGTATGAGTACAATCGACCTAATGTACTCAATACATAACATGACTAAGCTTGGGCTGAAAGCAGTGACGAGCTCAGAAAGGTATATTCCAAATTTAGATACTAACAGTACAAAAAAAGTAGGGAAATGACAACAATAACTCAAAGAAATCCATAATCGGTTTGTACATAGTACATGAATGTAGACATGCTTTCAAATTCAACAATTAAGCTCAATACTAGTAAAATATGCCAAGTATAGCTAACATGAGGAATGTTACATCTCTATGTTTACATATCAAATATGCATGTCAAATGCAATGCATCACAGTGATACTCCCAAGTACTCACGCTCTCATAGCACTTAATTTGATTGTATCAACTCTCACTCATCACACTCAATCACTTCGCACTGTATAGTACATGCGCTCACTGTTGGTATGTCAAACTCCGGAGTGGCGGATCCTGCCAAGTGCTAATATAAGACAACATGGCTTGCTGTAGCGTGCAGCCCGACCCCATAATGAATCAATAAAACCTGTTGCGGCGTGCAACCCAATCCCATAATGAATCAATAAAACATACTGCGGCGTACAACCCGATCCCATAATGAATCAATAAAACCTAATGCGGCGTGCAGCCTGATTCCATAAATATCACTCACAAATCCAGCCCTCAGGCCCCAACTCAATCATCAATCTCTCCATTCTTTCGGACTCACAAATCTCATGCCAATCAGCCCAAACAATAATAACATGATGTTACAATAAATGAAAATAAAGACTGGGTATGATATGCAAATGATGAATATGACTGAGTACAAAATTGCAATTTAAGAAAATAACTCAACAGTAAAAATGATCGCACTGGGTCCCAACAGAATAAGCATATAGCCTAAGCATGATTTCTAACATGGATCGCAGCTTAATTACTCTAACACGTAGGGATATCATGATTAGCGGCAATATTTGATAACTACACAGTACCACATAATCAACCGAGTCACAATTACTACGGTGCACGCCCACACGCCCGTCACCTAGAATGTGCGTCACCTCAACACCAATCATATAACACGAAATCCAGTGATTCATACACTCAGTGCCATGTGTAGAAGTGTTACTTACCTCAAACAACGCAAATCACAACTCCAACGAGCCCTTGCCTCATGAATCAACCTTCGAACGACTCCAATCTAGCCATAAACAACTTAATACAATCAATACAAGCTATAGGAATCGATTCCATGCGATAAAGATGAGTTCTTTAACTAAAGTCAAAACTGAACCCAAAAAATGTTAACCTCGGACCCATATCTCAGAAACTGACAAAATTTACAAAATTTGAACACCCATTCAATAACGAGTCCAACCATACTAAAATTATCCAATTCTAACCACAAATCAACACTCAAATCCCCAAAATATAGCTTATGAAGTTTCCACAAATTTCCTCAATTGTTTCCAACCCAAAACACTAATTAAATGGTAAAACCAATGATAGATTCACATATATTAATTAAATCCGACTTAGAATCACTTACCCCACTCAACTCCTTGAAAATCCCTTCAAGCATCGTCCAAAACCGAGGTTTCTAGCTCAAAAGATGAAAAAGTGGGACAAAACCCTTGAAATATTATACTGCTGCCCATATGTCATTCTTCACGAACGTGGAAAGTGCCTCGCATTCGGGAAGCACAAAATACTCAGTTTCCAAAACTCCTCTTATGTGAATGCGAGACCCCCCTTGTGAACGCGATGAACACTAATGCCTACGCGGACGCGACCCATCTCCCGTGAACACGAAGGCTTACAAGCCTTGTGCCCCACCGGGATCATCCTTCTATGCGAAATCGAGTTCCCTCTCGCGATCGCGATGCACAAACTCCACAGACTTTCGCGAATGAGTGGACTTCTTCAAGAACACGAAGAAAACTTTTCCAATCACCAAGATGCACTTCGTGAACGTGAGACCTCTCTCGCGAATGAGTATAAGAAAATCGGACACCAGAAATTCTGCAGCTCTACAAGGCCAAACTCAATCTGCAATCAATCCGAATCTCAGCTGAGGCTCCCGGGACCCCATCCAAACATACCAACACATCCTAATACATCATACGAACTTAGTTGAACTCTCAAATCACATCAAACAACATCGAAAACACAAATCGCACCTTAATTCAAGGTTAATGAACTATTGGACTTCCAACTTCTAAAACCAATGTCGAAACACACCAAATCAACTCCGATGGACCTCACATTTTGCACACAAGTTGTAAATGAAACAAAGGACCTATTCCAACTTCTAGAACCAAAATCCGAGCCCGAAAATAACAAAGTCAACTCTCAGTCAAACTTCTCAACTTTCCAAACCTTCAAGCTTCCAACTTTCTCTAATTCAAGCCAAAACAACATACAAACCTCCAAATCAATATACAAACATACTCCTAAGTCCAAAATCGCCATACGGAGCTATCAAAACCATCAAAACTTCATTCCGAAGTCATCTACTCATAAGTCAACATCCGGTCAACTCTTTCAACTCACTGCTTGTTTGGATGGTTGTTACCCATCATTTTATAATGTATTGTATTGTATTGTATTGTATCGTTTTATGAATAAAACATTTGGATAGATTGTATTGTTTGTTTTTGTTAAAAAATATTTTACTGTTTGGTTTGACTGTATCGTACTGTACTGTAACTGATAAGCTTACTAAATTTTAATTTTTTCAAATAGTAAATTTATCAAGAATTACCCATAAAAATAATTTAAGAAAACCCTTTTTACTAATTTATCACCAAATATGTCTTATAAATTGACTAATCTATTAAATTCATGCAAATTAAAAGTTAGTGGAACAAGTTAATAATATTACAAACTATAATAAGTACACTCCATTCCTAACTAGATCATAATAATAATAAAACAAAAAATAAAATGTTAAGTACACTTTATTCAGAAGTTCTGGGAAAAAAAGGACGAAGACAAAGTAGGTTTATAGGTTGGAGATTTGAAGTTAAAATAAAAAAAAGGTAAAGGGTAAAATAGAATTATGGAGTAATAAGTTAGGGCATAACTGGAATGAAAAATAGAAAACAATCCCACCACACTAAATCGATTGTTTCAAGAAATAGGACTTTTCATTATTTCGGAACAATGGATTTAACAATACAATACAACCAATTCTAATAAAACAATCAAAACAAACATTGTTCTGGGATTACGATACAATATAATGGGTAACAAGCATCCAATTAGGCTTCCAACCTTGGACTAAGTGTCCCAATTCATTTCGACCCATCCCCGGAACCAAACCAACCACCCCGGCAAGTCACATAATAACAAATGAACATACAATAAGCAATAAATGGGGGAACATGGCTACAATACTCAAAACGACCAGCTAGGTCGTTATATTTTCCCACTCTTAAATAAACGTTTGTCCTCGAACTGGTCTAGAATCATACCTGGAGATTCAAATAGGTGTTGATAGCTGCTCCGCATATCCCTTTCAGTCTCTCAAGCTCGATTGGCTGACCTCTCCACTGTATTTTGACTAAAGTTATATTCTTTGACCTCAATTTTCAAACCTACCGATCCAAAATGGCCACCAGCTCCACATCATAAGTCAAATCCCCCATCTAACTAAACCGTGCTAAAGTCCAAAACATGAGACAGATCACTGAAATACTTCTGAAGCTTGGAAACATTAAACACTGGGTGAACACTCGATAGATTAGGTGGTAATGCAAGCTTCTAAGTCACCTGTCTAATCCTCTTCAGCACCTCAAAAGGGCCAATATACCGAGGGCTCAACTTGCCCTTTTTACCGAACCTCATAACACCCTTAATGAGTGAAACACTGAGCAATACCTTCTCTCCTACCATGTAGGCAACATCACAAACTTTCTGATCGGTGTAACTCTTCTGTATGGAATGTGCCCTGCGAAGACAATCCTGAATCAACTTAACCTTTTCCAAAGCATCTTAAACCAAGTCAGTACCCAATAGCCTAGTCTCACCCAGCTCAAACCAACCAATTGGAGACCGACACAGCCTCCCATACAAGGCTCATACGGAGCCATCTGAATAATTTATTGGTAGCTGTTGTTGTAGGCAAACTATGCAAGCGGTAGGAATTGATCCCAAGAACCCTCAAAATCCATGACACAAGCGCGTAGCATATCCTACAATATCTGAATGGTGCGCTTGGACTGTCCGTCTATTTGAGGGTGGAATGATGTACTCAACTCAACCCGTGTGCCTAATTCTCTCTGCACTACTCTCCAAAACTATGATTTGAACTGCGTGCCCGATCTGAAATAATGGACACCGACACACCAAGAAGGCGAACACTCACTATCTTGTATTCTTGTCGTGCGAATTTGTTAATTCCGAAAACTAAACTTTTATTATTCTATTGTCTAACAAATGATGAGGACACGCGCTACCGGATCTGGTAGACGACCACTAGTACTACCATATAGGGCCATGAGAGGCCAGGATCGTGGTAGAGGCCGAGGTGCAGCTCGTACAGCAGTTAGAGTAGCACCTTTGGAGCCAACAGTTGCTCCAGCTCAAGAGTAGAAACCAGATGTGGTTGAGAAGGTGGGACCAAATCAGGCACCAGCTATGCCCATTGTGATTCCATGCATTCAGGAGTCTTTGGCCCAAATATTGACAAGGGTGGGCTTCTTCAAACAACAAGGGGCTGGGTAAACTATTCAATCAAATGATATTGAGCATGTTTCCCATCTCTTCTCAAGAAACAAGTGGGCTATTTCTCTGCAAAATTGTGCTCAATTGCATATGTGGCAATTCCTCCAAGATCTATTCGCTAGTTGGGGGTGCACTAGCCTTGCTCAAGTGGTTTCAGTTCAGGCCGCACCGGCCGCTTCTTAGGCCGGGAGAGATGCGCAGTCTCCCGCTGCCCGTACTCCAGAGCAGGTGGTTCAGGGACTTTAGACACCGGGGGTGCTACCAGCCCAACAGGTTGCACTTGCTCAGGCCCAGGTGGGTCCATCTATAAGTGACGATGAGCAGAAGAGGCTACAGCGGTTTGGGAGGCTCAGGCCTCCAGCATTCTGTGGGGCTGAGTCAGAGGATGTTCAGGATTTCTTAGACAGGTGCCAGCAGATATTTCGCACGCTGGCTAATCTGGAGACTAATAGAGTCTCATTTACTACTTTTTAGTTGCTGGGGGCAGCCTTCAGATGGTGGGAGGTCTATGAGTTGAGCAGGCCAGTCGGCGTTGTGCCACTTACGTGGCATGAGTTCTTAGTTCTCTTCTTACAGAAGTTTGTTCCACGGACCCACATGGAGGAGTTGTGTAAGCAGTTTGAGTAGCTATGTCAGGAGGTTATGTTAGTGACCAGTATGAGATGCAATTTTCAAAGTTGGCTCAACACGCGATATGGTTGGTTCCCATGCAGAGGGAGAGCATTAAGAGGTTCATTGATGGCCTCAACTGTGTACTGTGCTTCGTCATGACTCGAGAGATTGTATCAGGTGCTAGGTTCGACAAGGTGGTTGATATTGCTAGGCGTCTAGAGCAAGTTCGCAGCCAGGAGCGCAAAGATAGAGAGTCCAAGAGGCCTCGTGGTTCGGGTGATTTTAGCAGTTTTTCTTCTGGAGGACAGTCCCACCACATCATGAGTCATCCTTATAGGCTCGCTCAGATGGCTCAGCCGATTTATTATAGTGCATCATCTAGCCAAGGTTCATACAATGCTCGCCATCTCACAGTTCCCTCCCAGCTCATGGTTCATCCCGTGCACCATTAGTTCAGGGTTCATCTGCACTAGGTCTTTCTAGTAGATATTCTGGTTCTCGGGGTCTGATTTAATACTAGTTGTCATTGTCGGATCGGGGTTTCTTTGAGTGCAAAGAGTTTGGTCATATGAAGAGGCATTGTCCCCGTCTTTTGGGAGGTCAAGTTTAGCAGAGGGGTCGGACTATGACTTCTGCACCAGTTACTTCACCACCCGCTCAACCAACTCGGGTGGGGCTCAAGCAACTATAGGTCGTCCTAGAGGAGGAGGCCGATTTGGTGGCAGTCAGACTCAATGCTATGCTTTCTCTACCAGGCCACAGGCTGTTGTTTGAGATGTAGTGATCACATGTATTGTTTTAGTGTGCCATAGGGATACTTCCATATTATTTGACCCTGGTTCCAGTTATTCATACGTATCATCATATTTTGCTTGTTATTTGGATATGCCCCGTGAGTCCTTAGTTTTGCCTATTCACGTATCTACGTTGGTGGGTGATTCTATTGTTGTGGACCGTATGTATCGGTCATGTATATTGACTATTGGGTGAATAAAGACGAGAGTTGATGTATTATTGCTTAGTATGATTGATTTTGATGTGATTCTCGGCATGGATTGGTTATCCTATGTCATGTTATTCTGGTTCGTCACACTAAGACTGTGATGTTGGCGATGCCGGGGTTACCTAGGATCGAGTGGAGAGTTCTCTAGACTATGTTACCAGTAGGTTAATTTCATATCTGAATGCCCAACGGATGGTTGGGAATGGATGCTTGTCATATTTTGCTTTTGTGAGGGATTTTGGTGGTGATACTCCTACCATTGATTCTGTATCGGTAGTGCGAGACTTTTCAGATATGTTTCCTGTAGACCTTCCGGACATGCTACCCGATAGGGACATTAATTTTAGTATTGACTAGGTGTTGGGCACTCAACCCATTTTTATTCCTCCGTATCGTGTGGCACCAGTAGATTTGAAGGAGTTGAAAGAGAAACATCAAGAGCTTCTTGATAAGGGGTTCATTAGACGTAGTGTGTCACCTTGGGGGAGGGGTGCACCGGTCTTGTTTGTGAAGAAGAAGTATGGTACTATGCGGATATGTATTGGTTATAGGCAGTTGAACAAAGTTACAACTAAGAACAAGTATACTTTGCCGCACATTGATGACTTATTTGACCAGCTTCAGGGAGCTAGAGTGTTCTATAAGATTGATTTGAGGTATGGGTATCACTAGTTAAAGATTCGGGACTCTTATATTTTGATTACGTCATTCAGGACCAGCTATGGTCACTACGAGTTCCTTGTGATGTCTTTTGGGTTGACCAATACCCCAGCAACATTCATGCATATGATGAACAATGTATTCCAGCCATATCTTGATTTATTTGTCATAGTATTTATTAATTATATCCTAGCGTACTCACATAGCCAGTAGGAGCATGCACATCATCTAGGATTGTACTATAGACATTGAGGGAAGAGAAGCTTTATGCTAAGTTCTCCAAATGTGAGTTTTGGCTCAATTCGGTGGCGTTCTTGGGGCACGTGGTGTCCAGTGAGGGGATCAAGGTAGATCCGAAGAAGATTGAGGTAGTTCAGAGTTGGCCTATACCATCTTCAACAACTGAGATTCGGAGTTTTCTTGTCTTGGCCAAGTATTATCGATGCTTCATGGAGGGTTTCTCGTCCATTGCAGCGCCTTTGAGTGTGAGGAGAAGGGTGCCCCATTCGGATGGTCTAATGAGTATGAGGAGAGCTTTTAGAAGCTCGAGACTGTCTTGACCACAACTCCAGTTCTAGTTTTGCCTTCAGCATTAGGTTTTTATATAGTGTATTGTGATGCTTCTCAGAAGCTCGAGGGTAGAGTGATTGGTTATGCTTCACGTCAATTGAAGACCCATGAGACAAAACTACCCCGTTCATGATTTAGAGTTGGCAGCCATCGTCCACGTATGGAATATTTGGAGGCATTATCTCTACGACGTGTCTTGTGAGGTATTTACGGATCATCGGAGTCTGCAACACTTGTTCAAGCAAAAGGATATAAATTTGAGGCAACCGAGATGGTTGGAGCTATTAAAAGACTATGATATTACCATTTTGTATCATCTTGGGAAGGCCAATATGGTGGCCGATGCCTTGAGTAAAAAGGCGGTGAGTATAGGTAGCCTTGCATATATTCCTGTTGGTGAGAGACCACTTGCATCAAATGTTTAGGCCTTGGCCAATCAGTTCGTGAGGTTAGATGTTTAGAAGCCTAGTCGGGTTCTAGCTTGTGTGGTTTCTCAGTCATCTTTATATGATATCATCAGAGAGCGTCGGTATGCTTACCCCCATTTTCTTGTCCATAAGGACACGGTTCAGCACAGTGATGCGAAGGAGGTTTCTATTGGAGATGATGGGGTGTTGCATGAGTTGATTCTTGAGAAGGCCCACAGTTCGCGACATTCCATTCATCCAGGTGCCACATAGATGTATTACGACTTGAGGCAGCATAATTGGTGGAGGATAATGAAGAAAGATATAGTGAAGGTTTTATCTCGGTGCTTAAATATTAAGCAGGTGAATTACGAGCATCAGAGGTCGGGCGGCTTAATTAAGAGGCTTGAGATTCCTGAGTGGAAATGTGAGCTATCACCATGGACTTTGTTGTTGGACTCCCACGGACGTTGAAGAAATTTGATATTATTTGGGTGATTGTGGATCAGTTGACTAAGTCCACGCATTTCATTCCAGTTGTGACATTCCTCGGAGCGGTTGGCTTTCCTAATGGTTTGGTGGCCTCTCGAAGATAAGTATAGACGTCTCCGTATCGATCCGCAGAAGTCTACTAAACCAGCTCATGA
Organism: Nicotiana tomentosiformis; assembly: GCF_000390325.3. Lineage (NCBI taxonomy): Eukaryota > Viridiplantae > Streptophyta > Magnoliopsida > Solanales > Solanaceae > Nicotiana > Nicotiana tomentosiformis. Next base: position 22,235,486 of record NC_090819.1, read on the forward strand.
CTCGTGAGACCTATTTAACCTAGGCTCTGATACCAACTTGTCATGACCCAAATCTCACCATGTCGTGATGCCGCCTATCACAGTACTAGGCAAGCCGACAATCATAAATGAACTACAAAGCATGATGTAATAATTTTAATAGAGAAAAATCTCATAAATAACTGATAAGAACAACTGCGAATCAACTACAAAATCACCCAAAATCTAGGTGTCACTGAATAAATGAGCTACTAAGTGTCAACACAGTCAAATGTCTAATACAATGGTCTGGAAATATAGAATAGTGCTAAATAAACGGACAAAAAAGAGAGTCGAGGTATGCGGATGGCATAACGACTACCTCAACAATCTCCACGCAGATACTAATCCAAGTCTAGCAACCACCAAGTCTAGATGTACATGGATCTGCACACAAAGTGCATACTTTAGTATGAGTACAATTGACCCAATATACTCAATAAGTAACAGGACTAACCTTAGGCTGAAAGCAGTGACGAGCTGAGAAAGGTACAATCCTAATCCAGATAATAACAGTGCAGATAAAATAGGGAAATGACAGTAATAACTAAGAAAAATCCATAATCGATTCGTACACAGTACATGAATGTTAACATGCTTTCAAATTCAAAAATTAAGCTCAATACTATTAAAATATGCCAAGTATAGCTAGCATGCGGAATGCTACAGATATATGTTTACATATCAAATATGCATGTCAAATGCAATAAATCACAATGATACTCCCAGGTACTCACGCTCTCACAACACTCAATCTGACTGTCTCAACACTCTCTCATCACACTCAATCACTCAGCACAGTACGATACCTGTGCTCACTGCTGGTATGTCAGACTCCGGAGGGGCGGATCCTACCCAAGCACTAATACAAGTCAACATGGCTTGCTACGGCGTGCAACCCGATCCTATAATGAATCAACAAAACCTGCTGCAGCGTGCAGGCCGATCCCATAATGAATCAATAAAATCTGTTGCGGCGTGCAACCTGATCCCATAATGAATCAATAAAACTTGTCGCCGTGTGCAGCCCGATCCCATAATGAATAAAATAATATGTAGCGGCGTGCAACCCGATCCCATAATGAATCAATAAAACTTGCTGCAACGTGCAGCCCGAGCCCATAATGAATCGATAAAATCTGTTGCGGCGTGCAACCCGATCCCATAATGAATCAATAAAACTTGTTGCGGCGTGCAGCCCGATCCCGTAATGAATCAATAAAACCTGCTGCGACGTGCAGCCCGATCCCATAAATATCACTCACAAATCTGGCCCTCAGGCCCCAACTCAGTCATCAAGCCCAATTTAGGAATCTCATGCCAATCAACCCAAACAATGATAACATGTGATAACAATAAATGATAACAGAGAATAAGATATGATATGCAAATGATGAATGTGACTAAGTTCAAAATTGTAATTTAAGCAAATAACTCAAAGACAAAAATGACCTTAGTGGGTCCCAACAGAATAATTATATAGCCTAAGCATGATTTCTAACATGGATCGTAGCTCAATTACTCTAATAAGTAGGGATTTCATGAATAGCAACAAGATTTGATAACTACGTGGTACCACAGAATCAACTGTCATAATTACTACGGTACATGCCTACATGCCCGTAACCTAGCATGTTCGTCACCTTAACACCAATCATATAACATGATATTCAGGGATTCATACCCTCAGTACCAAGTTTAGAAGTGTTACTTACCTCAAACCGCACAAATCACAACTCCAATGATCCCTTGCCTCGCTAATCGGCCTCTGAACAACTCGAATCTAGCCACAAACAACTTAATACAATCAATAAAAGCTATAGGAATCGATTACATACAATAAGGCTAAGTTCTTTAACTAAATATAAAACGTCAACCCCGGCCCCATGTATTTGAACCCGACAATATTTATAAAATCCGAATACCCATTCAGTAACGAGTCTAACCATACCAAAATCATCCGATTCTGACCACAAATCGACACTTAAATCCCCAAAATATAGCTTATGAATTTTCCACAAATTTCCTAAACTGTTTTCAACCTAAAACACTAATTAAATATTTAAAACAATGCTAGATTCGTGTATATTAATCAAATTCGAGTTAGAATGACTTACCCCACTCAACTCCATGCAAATCTCTTCAAGAATCTCCCAAAACTGAGGTCTCTAGCTCAAAAGATGAGCAGAATTGGACAAAACCCTCGATTTTGAAATAATATACTGCTTCCCAGATGTCCTTCTTCTTGAACGCAGAAAGTGCCTTGCATTCACGAAGCAAAAAATCCTCAGCTGCCAGAAATCCTCTTACGCGAACGCAAGAACCCCCTCGCGAACGCGATGACCACTGAATCAATACCCAAGCGGATGCGGCACACCTCACAAGAACACAAAATCTTACAAGCATAGTGCCCTACCAGTCTCATCTTTCTATGCGAACGTGAGTCCCCTCTCGTGATCGCTATGTACAAACTCCCTAGACCTTCGCCAACATGTGGCCTTCTTCATGAACATGAAGAACAAACTTTTCCAGTCACCTAGATACACTTCATAAATGTGATACCTCTCTCTAAAACCAATGCCGAAACACATCGAATCAACTCCGATTGACCTCAAATTTTGCACACAAGTCGTAAATGACACAACAGACCTATTATAACTTCCGGAACCAAAGTCCGAGCCCGGAAACAACAGAGTAAACTCTTAGTCAAACTTCTCAACTTTCCAAGCCTTTAACTTTCCAACGTTCGCCAATTTAAGCCAAAATGACCTATAGACCTCCAAATAAATATCCCGACACACTCCTAAGTCCTAAATCATCATACGAAGCTATCAGAACCATCAAAACTCTATTCTGGAGTCATCTACTCATAAGTCAACATCCGATTAATTCTTTCAACTTAGGCTTCCAACTTTGGGACTAGGTGTCCCAATTCATTTCGGAACATCCCCGGAACCAAACCAACAACCCCGGCAAGTAACATAACAAGAAATGAACATAGAATAAGTAATAAATAGGGAAACATGGCTACAATACTCAAAACAACCGGTCAGGTCGTTATAGGACCTTACATTTATATATTCATGTTTAAAGTATATGTTGGGCCTTATTTCTAATGTCTACCTCTCTCTTTTGTACATGTATCTGAACTGGGCTTGTTGAGTTCACAAGAACTCAGGCCCAAGTTCCAGTTCGTGTCGGAAATCATTGAAGTCGCTACTGTTCCTTGTTTGCTGGGCCTAGCTTTCTTCAGGCTCAAACGAGAGTCCACCACTCTCCTCTATCGCTATAATAACGTGTATTGTTATTCTCATATGTATGTAACACTGATGATATTTGATTGAATGTCTTACTTTATCTCGTTGAGTTATATTAACAACCTAGGCAAGCCCAAAAGACATAGGTAAAGATAAAAGAAGCATTAAGACTTAATAGTAAATAATTCTAGTTTGATAATCATTTATATTATTCATCTGTCAACTTTTACTAATGATTTTCATGAAGTTTTGAAACCAGGACCGATTTGTAAAGACAAGCAGAATTAGGGAGCTAACCAACAAATGATTTCTAGAGTTGACTATTTCTTCAAATCAAACACGACTATAATTAGGGACTTTTAAATGGTCTGAACTCGAGTATAAATTTGAGAATCAATCTTCAGGGTATACCTAAGGCATATTTCTTTAAACAACCTTTATTTTACTAGAATTATACAAGTAGTTACACCTTTATTTTTCAAAAGACAAAGTATTTTTAAACATAGAGATATATTTTAAACCTTGCAAATATAAACACTATAAATCTATTTCCAAATTTCTTTCAAATTATGTAAACTTTCCTCAAAAGCTTTTATAAGTTAAACTTACCTTCTCTTATTTATACACTATTTCCTTTCAAAATAATAAGTCTTTAAACATGATATAGGTAAGCCATACACTTTAATATTTAATTAAGCAGGATATAGACATCTAATTCTTTAAACCTAGTTTAAGTCCAATGGAGCTACCTCAGGTAGATTTTAAGAGGTGCCTAACACCTTCCTCTTAGAAGAACAGGAACCCTTAGCCAAAGTCTTTCCAGTTAGCAGAATAATATGGAAATGATCTTAGTAATTAAACATGTACCCTAGTATACCTTTAGGTATTAGGTAGCGACTCGCTTTTATCATCAACAGGGAAACCACTAGTTGAATCTTGTTTTGACTCATGCAAAATATGGTGCAACACACTTGCCTCTCCTTCGCTGGATTTAAGTGCGAGATCTCCCAATCATGAACTGAATAATCCTTCTCCCGAATCATTCAGTGCTGTGACACATAAGTAAGCACCATACCATTCACATCGGTACTACACAATAACAATGCATGATCATCACAATACATTGTGCATAGCCTCGAAATCATAGGCAATACTAACACCAGGCTGAAATGATAGAACACCCTCCATAAGGAGATGCTAATAGTCCGCTCGTATACGCAAGGTAAAATATCCTGCACCACATCTGTGGCATCTCCACAACTCGTTGATAGACAACTGATATTGAATGCTCGACATCGCATATGAATGAGTAGGAAGTAAATGAAGACATAGGCTTCAACCGAAATCACTTCGCACGATAAGGAATCAATAAAGGAAAGTTCTCCTAACATCCATGTATCCTCAAAAAGATAAGTAAAGATGTCTTCGTACCTCTACAAGACTCTACAAGACTTGCTCATGACTCTTGAGACCTAAGTGAACCTAGTGTTCTGATACCAAATTATAACGACTCAAATCCCCCTATAGGCCGTAATGGCGCCCAACACTATTGTTAGGCAAGCCAGCAATTTAAAACATGAAAAATGACTATTCAAAGCGCATTTAAACGTAATAGAAGAATAATTAAGCGAACATTTCTGTCTTTATAGAAATACAAACATCATTTTTGTGATTAGACTATGACTAACAATACAATGCCGAATGTAGTTTTAGGAATATAATTAAGAGGAATAGTCTAAATCTCCCAAAACCCGATGTCACAAGTGTATGAGCATCTAACAGAATATACAATACTACTACAACAATTGTCTAAAATAGGAAATAGACAGAATACAATAAATGGATAGATCAGGGACTCCGTATGCTGCAGATCATAACATAGAGAGCAACTCACCGCAAAGTCTCTTCTGCGATTGTGCCTACGCACCCAATTTACCACCAAAAGTACTTGTCTCAGTACCTGCATAGTTAGTGCAGAAGTTTAGCATGAGTACATAAATCAATGCGTACTCATTAAGTATCTATCCTAACCCCTAAGAAGCAGCGACGAGGGGTCGACATCGACACTTACTAGTGATCCAATAAATTAAGTATAAAAAAACTAGACAGGTACGGGGCATGGAAAGTAAACCAGTCAGAATAAGAATATGTACTATGCCGAGGCGAAATACCTGATCCCATAACAGTGTATTACAATATCCTGATGAGGCGAATGGCCCCACCACATAAGAGTTTATTACGTCATACTGTCGAGGAATGGCTCGATCCCATAAGAGTATTGCTGAGGTGTTATGCCCATTCCCATGAAAATATAAAACCTTAACGGGTCATTGACCCCACTCATGAATATACATGTGAGTTTTGAAATTCAAGATAACTTTTCGATGAATACGTACAACGTGAGAAAAACTCATAAGAGAAGTATAATTTCCATGGATAATGAAGTAGCTCGTCAAGTTTCAGGCTATAATTGTGATGACCTGATAGGTTGTTTTAAGTACTAGCCCTTATTTTCGTGTTTCGAGACCTCTATTAGCTCTATTTAATGTTTCTTAATTTGCATGCGCAGTCCGAGTATTTTTTTTCAGAAAGTTTTTACATAAATATTTGAATAAAATACAATTTTTTTCTTTAAAAATAACTTGAGATGACTATCGTCAATATTTTGTGTAACCCAGACTGGTATTTTGAAAATCAAGGTGGGTCCCTATCATATTTTTTGACTTGGGCGTATGCCCGAAAATGAATTTAGAGATTCCTAGATTGATTTGACTTGCTTTGCCGAAAGCTAGTAATTTGAAGGTTGGAATTTCCTAGGTTCACATTATGGCTACTGCAACGGCCCGACTGGTCATTTTGATAGTATTAGACCCGATCCCCTAATTATTGCTCCTGTAATTGTATTTTTGTGGTTATGTGACTTGCGGGGGCACTTGTTTACGGGTTCGGGAGAGTTTCGGAGTGGAATGGAACACATAGTCCCGAATTGTATGTTTAAGTCGTCTGAGTTGACTGTAGTTTGAATTGTGTATATATGACTCTGGAATAGAGTTTTGGCAATTCCAGTAGTCTCTTGGGTTATTTTGGTCTTAGGAGCGTGTCCAGATGTTGATTCAGAGGTCCATAGGTCATTTCAGCGTTAATTGGCGAAAGTTGAAAGATTCTGGAAAGTTTGACAGGGAGTGGACCTTTTGATATCAGGGTTGGATTCCGATTTCAGAAGTTGGAGTCAGTCCGTAATGTCATTTATGAATTGTGTGCAAAATTTGAGGTCAATCAGACTTGATTTGATAGGGTTCGATATCGAATGTAGAAGTTAAAAGTTTAAGTTCATTAGTCTTGAACTGGGGTGCGATTCATGGTTTTGATGTCGTTGGATGTGATTTAAGGCCTCGACTAAGTTCGTATCATGTTTTACGACTTGTTGGTATATTGGGTTGAGGTCCCGAGGGCCTCAGGTGAGTTTCGGATGGCTGACGGATCAATTTTTGGACTTAGAGATGTGCTGAAGTGTTTTGGTGTCTATGTCTGGTATCCTTGAACACGATAGCGTGGGAAGGTCCGCAATCGCATAGGCTAATTGAGGCAGACGAGATATTTTGTTCTATGCGATTGCCAGTTGTATTATGCGATTGCGTAATCTGGAGGAGTCAGTGCATCGCGAACGCATGGGTTAGGCCACGTTCGCGAAGAGAAAGTGAAGCAACAGCTGAGGTCACACAATGTTATTCGCAATCGCATAAAGATGGACATGAACGCGTAGGTTGAGAATCAGTTCTTCGTGTTCACATGGTGATTGACGCATTCATGTAGGGTTAAAATTCTGGGCAGGTGAGTTGTGCTTCGCGATTGCGAGGAAATTTCTGCGATGGCGATTAAGTATATCTTGGTAGACTTAATTATTTCAAAAATGAGGGTTCGAGTTCATATGACAAATTTTCTTTTGGGAGCTCGGTTGGAGGCGATTCTTGGAGAGATTCCATGACTATATCTTTGATTTCATCATTTAATTAACGATTTGGGTTGAAAAGTTGGAAAACTGGAGGAAAGTTCTTAGGCCGAATTTTGGGGATTTGAGCGAGATTTTGGTATCGGATTTGTGTAATTTTTGTATGGTTGGACTCGATATCAAATGGGTGTTCGATTTTTGTAATTTTGGTCGGGTTCCGAGACGCGGGCTTGGGTCGACCTTTTGGAGCAATTTTTGAATTCTTAGCTAAGATCATTATTTCATTATTTAAATTAGTTTCCTATTGTTATATTTATAGTATGAAATTATTTTGGCTAGATTCGAGCCGTTCGGAGTCTGAAAATCAACGAAAATGCCTTCTAATTGATTGATTGAGCGTGGCTTGAGGTAAGTGACTTGTCTAACCTTGTTTGGGAGAAATTCTCCTTAGGATTTGGTACTGTGGCGATAATTTGTGATATGTGAAGGCCGTGTACGCAAGGTGATGAGTGCGTACACATGCTAAATGTTGGAATTTCGGTATTAGCTACGTAGTTTCCTTTTCATGCCTTAATTGAGTTACTTTAGCATGTTGGAGTCATCATGTTTAGCCTAATTTCACATGTCTACTTGTCTTATCTCCCATTTGCAACTTGTATCACATGTTTAGTTGAATTACTTGCTTTTCTTAATTTTCGTAGTCATTACTTCACTGTGGAATTTCTTACTTGAAATTGCTATCCTTGAAATATCTTGTTGTTGAGTTTGGCGTTGAATTGCAAGGTTGTGGTTCTTTTGAGGCAAGGTGTAAGTTGTGAAATATCATTTATTTAGTTGTTGTGTTTTGGCTTTCGTGTTATTGTTGAGGTGATTGTTTGGTTGTATGCATGAGGTTTTTGTCATGCTGTTGTTATTGTTGCACGAGGTTTCTGTCATGCGGTTGTTATTATTTGCACGAGGTTTCTGTCATGCCGTTGTGATTATTGATACGCATGTGGTGGTATAAGTCTGGGTGTTGAAACGTATGCAGTGAGATAAGGTGGGCTAGATACGTGTGGCTAGTAGAGGAACTACTAGAAGCCATGTGGTGTGACAAGGTGGGCTAAACGCGGGATGCTGTTTTGGGAAAATGATTTTCAAAACCAATATAAAGGCTCCAACGGTGATATAAGGAAAGATTGTAATTTGTTTTTATGATTTGGGACTACGAGGCGGTACCTCGGGAGTGCCCCTATTGATCTTCTTTATTTGCTGTATTGTTTGGTTCATGTTTCCTTAAAATGTAAAATTCTTGTTTTCCTTTCGTGTTGTATTAGCTTTTCCTTGATTCTGTGTTGTTATTTCCCGTAATATTTTTATTGTTCCTTTCCCTGTCATTTTCATTATCATTATATCTTATGCCTTGATTCTTATTATCTCCAGTAGGGCCTTGACCTGACCTCGTCACTACTTTACCGATGTTAGGCTTGGCACATACTAGGTATCGTTGTGGTGTACTCATACTTCACTTATGCCCATGTTTTGTGCAGATCCAGATACATTCTATCAGTCTCGGTGTTAGAGCGTTGCATGGCTTGCTTATTGGAGACTTCAGGGTACACCTGCCACGCCCGCATGCCTCGGAGTCCCCTTCTATCATGTTTTTTTCTTATTTCTTTACATCTTTACAGACAATGATGTATGGGAGTGTTCAATACTGTATCTAGAGCTTGCGACTTGTATCTATACCGGGTTATGGGAGATGTACATGTTGAGTTGCAGTTATCCCGCATGTTTATTAGGTTTACCTAGTCTTAGAGACTAGGTGTCATTACAACATCCTACAGAGGGGATTTGGGGTCGTGACAAGTTGGTATCAGAGATCTAGGTTCATAGGTGTTATGAGTCACAAGTAAATTTAGTAGTGTCTCACGGATCGGTAAAGAGACTTCTGTACTTATCTTTCAGAGGCTATGGAATTGTTAGGAAAAGCTTCAGTTCTTTGATTCCTTATCGTGCGAAATCTTTGACTTTGGATTCTAAATTTTTGTCTTTCTATTCTCTCACAGATGGTGAGGACACGTACAACTAAAGCAGATGACCAGACACATGCGCTCCCTACTAGAGCCACGAGAGGCCAGGGCCGGGGTAGAGGCCGAGGACGTCCACGTGGTGCAGCCAAAGCACCCGCATGAGCTGCTACAGAGGAGACACCAGTAGCTCCAGTCGGAGGGCAGGCACTTGAAATGCCTGTTACTACACCAGCCATCCAAGAGACTCTGGCCAGTGTCTAAGTATGTTCAGCACTTTAGCTCAGGCAGGGTTGATCCCATTTGCTCCTGCAACATCTCAGGCCGAGGGAGGAGCACTGACTGCCGCCGCCTGTACCCCATAGCAGCGAGTTTCAATTGATCAGGTCCCAGAGGTCATACCAGTACAGCTGGTAGCCCCAGTGCAACCCGAGGTTAGGGCAACAACTTATGAGGTGGAGAAGCTCAAGCTCTAGAGGTACAAGAAGTACCACCCACCTATTTTTAATGTCTTGGATTCAGAGGATACCCAGGGTTTTCTTAAGGAGTGACACTGTATCCTCCGTACTATGGGTATTGCGGAGTCTGGTGGGGTTGCTTTCACTACATTCCACCTTAAGGGAGCGGCCTATCAGTGGTGGCAAGCATTTGAGTTGGCTAGTCTGGCTGAGGCAGCTTCACTCACTTGGACTCAATTCTCATATATGTTCTTGACGGAGTATGTTCCCCAGAGTCTCAAAGATGCATTGCGCGTAGAGTTTGAGTAGTTGCGTCAGGGTTCTATGACCATGTCAGAGTATGCAGTCTGGTTCAGTGATTTGGCTAGGCATGCACCAGCCTCGATTTCTACTGTTACAGAGAGGGTCCGTCGATTTATCGAGGGGCTCAACCCAAGTAAGTGATTTAGCATGGACCGAGAGATGGAGATAGACATCGCATACCAGTAGGTAGTGGGTATCGCTAGGAAATTGGAGGGTATGCTGACCTGGTAGAGGGAGGAGAGGGAGGCCAAGAGGTTTCAAGAGTTTCGCACATATAGTGGTACCCGTGCGCCAGTTACATCTTGTCATGGTAGGGGCTATGTGAGTCGCCATGTTCATTCAGCACTTCCAGCCTCCAACGGTATTCCGGCCACTCTTAGGCCTCAGGCTCCTTATTATGCACCACCATTATCTAGTGCACCTCCTGCATGGGGTGCTTTTAGCGGTCAGTCTAGCCGATCAAGCCCGAGCCAGCCTCAGCAGCTACGTCCTCCGAGACCTTGTTTTTAGTGTGGTAACACTCGTCATATGGTGAGGGATTTCCCCATATTCAAGAGGGGTGCACCTCCACAGACTACTCATGCTCCACGTATTCCATAGGATCCTCAAGCTTCTCATTCCATGGCCGCCGCACCAGCTACCACCCCACCTGCAGAGTCAGCTAGAGATGGAGGTTGGGTAGGCAGAGGACGCCCTAGAGGGGGAGGCCAAGCCAGATATTATGCTCTTCTTGGTAGGACGGAGGCAGTTGCTTCAAACTAAGTCATCACATATGTTGTTCCTGTCTGTGTGTCCATATTTGTGGAGATTCTATTATTGTTCACCGTGTGTATCAGTCGTGTTTGGTTGTTCTTAGAAGTTTTGAGACTAGAGCCGATTTATTGTTGCTTAGTATGGCAGATTTTGATGTTATTTTGGGCATGGACCGGTTGTCTCCCTATGATGCTATCCTTGATTGTTACGCTAAGACGGTGACATTGGCTATGCCAGGTCTGTCGCGGCTAGAGTAGAGAGGTACTTTAGATTATGTTCCTAGTAGGGTTATTCCCTTTCTAAGGCTCAGCGGATGGTTGAGAAGGGTGTGATGCGTATCTGGCATATGTGAGAGATATCAATGTTGATACTTCTATCGTGGAGTCAGTTCCGGTAGTGAGGGATTATCCAGATGTAAATTTTGGCATTGATTTGTTACCAAACACTCAGCCCATTTATGTTCCAGCATATGTTATGGCCCCAGCAAAGTTGAAAGAGTGAAATGGGCAGTTGAAAGAGTTTCTTGATAAGGGCTTCATTCGGCCTAGTGTGTTGCCTTGGGGTGCTCCAGTCTTGTTTGTAAAGAAGAAGGCTGGTTCTATGTGCATGTGTATGGATTATCGCCAGTTGAACAAGGTTACAGTGAAGAACAACTATCCATTGCCACGTATTGTTGACCTATTTGATCAGCTTCAGGGTGCTAGAGTGTTATCTAAGATCAACTTGTGTTCTATCATCAGTTGAAGATTCGATTTCCAGGGTGATAAAATGTCCCAAAGACTGCCTTCACGACTCGGTATAGACATTACGTGTTACTTGTGATGTCTTTTGGGCTGACCAACTCCCCAGCGTCATTCATGCACTTGATGAATAGTGTATTTCAGCCCTATCTTGACACATTCGCTATTTTGTTTATTGACGACATTCTGGTGTACTCCCGAAGTTGGGAGGATCATGAGCATCACATGAGGATTATGCTTCAGACCTTGAGAGAAAAGAAGTTATATGCAAAACATTTGAAGTGTGTTTCTGGCTAGATTCAGTGGCATTTTTGGGTCATGTAGTTTGGAGTGAGGGGATCAAGGTGGATCCGAGGAAGATTAAAGCAGTGCGGAGTTGGCCCAGACTGTCTTCAGCTACGAAGATCCGGAGTTTTCTTGGTTTGGCGGGGTATTACCGTCGACTTGTAAAGGATTTCTCGTCTATTGTAGCACCTATAACCATATTGACCCAAAAGGGTGCTCTGTTCAGGTGGACTGAGGAGTGTGAGGCGAGCTTTCAAAAGCTCAAGACAGCTTTGACCACATCCCAGTGTTGGTGTTTCCTTCTGGTTCAGGGCCTTATACTATGTATTATGATGCATCACGTATTGGTCTCGGCACAGTGTTGATGCAGGACAGTATGGTGATTGCCTATGTATCTAGACAGTTGAAGGTGCACGAAAAGAACTATCATGTCCACGACCTTGAGTTAGTAGGTATTTTTCATGCCTTGAAGATTCGGCGGCACTATTTGTACGGTGTCCCTTGTGAGGTCTACACCGACCACCAGAGTTTACATCATCTGTTCAAGCAGAAGGATCTTATCTTGCAGCAACAGAGGCGGTTAGAGTTGCCTAAGGACTATGATATCACCATTCTATATTATCCCGGGATGGCCAATGAGTGGCCGATGCCTTGAGTCATAAGGCGGAGAGTTTGGGAAGCTTAGCATATCTAGCGATAGTAGAGAGGCCATTAGCATTGGATGTTCAGGCCTTGGCCAAGCAGTTTGTTAGATTGGATTTTTCTGAGACGAGCCAAGTTTTGCCTTGTGTGGTTTGTTGGTCTTCTCTTTATGATCGTATCATAGAGCGTCAGTATGATGACCCCCATCTGCTTGTTCTCAAGGACACGGTTCAACACAGCGACGCCAAGGTGGTTACTATTGAAGATGACGGTGTATTACGGATGCAGGGCAGGATATGTGTGCCCAATATAGATGGCTTGCATGAGTTGATTCTCTAGGAGGCTCACAGTTTGTGGTACTCCATTTATCCAGGTGACACAAAGATGTATCAGGACCCGATGCAACATTATTGGTGGAGGAGAATGAAAAAAGACATAGTGGAGTACATATCTCGGTTCCTAAATTGTCAGCATGTGAAGTATGAACCTTAACGACCAGGTGGATTTCTTCAGAATCTAGAGATTTGGAGTGGAAATGGGAGTGGATTACTATGGATTTTGTTGTTGGGCTCTTACAGTCTCAGAGGTAGTTCGATGTAGTTTGGGTGATTGTCGATAAATTGACTAAGTCAGCTCATTTCATTCCAGTGGTGACTACTTACTCTTCAGAGCAGCTGGCTCAGGTATATATTCACGAGATTTTTAGTCTTCATCGCGTGCCGGTATCTATCATCTCTAACTGGGATATGCAGTTTACATCGCGGTTCTGGAGAGTCGTACAACATGAGTTAGGTACTTGGGTGGAGTTGAGTATAGCATTTTACCCTTAGATGGACGGACAGTCTAAGAACACTATTCATATATTGGAGGATATGGTGCGTGCGTGTGTGATGGAGTTTGGGGGTTCTTTGGATCAGTTCTTGCCACTTGCGGAGTTTGCCTACAATAATAGTTATTAGTCGAACATTCAGATGGCCCTATATGAGGCTTTGTATGGTAGGCAGTGCTAGTTTCTGGTGGGTTGGTTTGAGCCTGGCGAGGTTAGGCTATTGGGTATAGACTTGGTTCAGGATGATTTGGAAAAGGTTAAATTGACTTAGGATAGACTTCGTACAGCCCAATCCATACAGAAGAGTTATATGGATCGAAAGGTTCACGACGTTGCATTAATGGTTGGGGAGTGGGTCTTTCTCCTGGTGTCTCCCATGAAGGGCGTTATGAGGTTCAGGAAGAAGGGCAAGTTGAGCCCTAGGTATATCAGACCTTTTGAGATTCCTGAGAGTGTTTCATGTTTAGCTGCAATACATCGAGTGTTTCATGTTTCTATGCTCCAGAAGTATCATGACGATCCATCACATGTGTTAGACTTCAACTTAGTCTAGTTGGACAAGGATTTGTCTTATGTTGAGGAGTCGATGGCCATTTTGGACAGGCATGTTCGAAAGTTGAGGTCGAAGACCATTGCTTCAGTTAAGGTCCAGTGGAGGGGTCAGCCAGTCGAGGAGGCAACTTGGGAGACCGAGCATGATATGTGTAGTCGTTATCCTCATCTTTTCACCACTTTAGGTATGTTGCTATACTCATTCGAGGATGAGAGTTTGTTTTAAGAGGGGGAGGATGTAACAACCCGGTCGGTTGTTTTGAGAGTATTAGCCCAGATCCCCTAATTATTTCCCCCTCTATTTCATTTTGTAGTTATGTGACTTGCCGGGGCACTTGTTGTCGGGTTCGGGAGAGTTTCGGAGTGGAATGGGACACATAGTCGTAGGGGTTGACCGTAGTTTGATTTATCTGAAGATGACTCCGGAATGGAGTTTTGGCGGTTCCAATAGATCTATGGGGTGATTTTGGTCTGAGGAGCGTGTCTGGATGTTGATTTGGAGGTACGTAGGTCATTTCGACGTTAATTTGAGAAAGTTGGAAAGTTGGAAGATTTTAGAAAGTTTGAGTGGGAGTGGTGTTTTTAATATTGGAGTCGGATTTGGATTCAGGAAGTTGGAGTAGATCCGTAATGTCATTTATGACTTGTGTGCAAAATTTGAGGTCAATCGGACTTGATTTGATAGGGTTCGGCATCGAATGTAGATGTTAAACGTTTATAAGTTCATTAGGCTTGAATTGGGGTGCGATTCATGTTTTTGATGTCGTTGGATGTGATTTAAGGCCCCGACTAAGTTCGTATCGTGTTTTAGGACTTGTTGGTGTATTTGGTTGAGGTCCCGGGGGCCTCGGGTGACTTTCGGATGGTTGACATATCAATTTTTGGACATAGAGATGTGCTACGGTTTTCTGGTGTCTGTGTCAAGTTTCCCTGTACGCGATCGCGTGGGAAGGTCAGCGATCGTGTAGGCTAACTGGGGAAGCTGAGGTATTTTGTTCTATGCGATCACCAATTGTATTAAACGATCACGTAAGCTGGAGGAGTCGTGCATCACGAATGCGTGGGCTAGGCCGGTTTCGCAAAAAGGAAGCTAAGCAGCAGCTGAGGTCACGCGATGTTTTCGCGATCACTTGAAGAGAGACGCGATCGCGTATCTTGAGGAATTCGTTCTACTCTTTCGCATGGTCATTGTCGCGTTCTCATAGGGTTAAAATTCTAGGAAGTTGAGTTTTGCTTCGCAATCGCGATTAAGGATATCTGGGCAGACTTAAATATTTCAAAAATGAGGGTTTGAGTTCATATCACAAATTTGATTTTGGGATCTCGGTTGGAGGCTATTCTTGGAGAGATTTTCAAGAGAGTGATTGGGGTAAGTGATTCTTACTTAGTTTTGGTTAAACTCCATGATTATATCTTTAATTTCATCATTTAATTAGCGACTTGGGTTGAACGATTGGGGGAAAATGAAGGAAAGTTCTTAGGCCGATTTTGGGGATTTGAGTGAGATTTTGGTATCAGATTTGTGTAATCTTTGTATGGTTGGACTCGATGTCGAATGGGTGTTCATATCACAAATCTTTTGTAATTTTGGTCAGGTTGCGATACACGGGCCCGGGTCAAATATTTAGAACGAATTTTCAATTCTTAGCTAAGATCATTATTTCATTATTTAAATTAGTTTCCTATAGTTATATTTATAGTATGAAATTGTTTTGGCTAGATTCGAGTAGTTCGGAGTTGGAAAATCGAGGGAAAGGCCTTCTAATTGATTGATTGAGCGTGGTTTGAGTTAAGTGACTTGTCTGACCTTGTGTGGGGGAAATTCCCCTTAGGATTTGGTACTGTGGCGATAATTTGTGATATGTGAAGGTCGTGTACGCAAGGTGACGAGTGCGTACACGGGAAAAATATTTGAATTCCGGTTTTAGCTACGTAGTTTCCTTTTCGTGCCTTAATTGAGTTACTTTAGCATGTTGTAGTAATCATGTTTAGCCTAATTTCACATGTTTACTTGTCTTACCTCCTATTTGCAACTTGTATCACATGTTTAGTTGAATTACTTGCTTTTCTTCATTTATGTATTCATTACTTAACTGTGGAATTCCTTACTTGAAATTATTGTCTATCAAATATCTTGCTGTTGAGTTTGTTGTTGAATAGCAATGTCGTGGTTCTTATGAGGCAAGGTGTAAGTTGTGAAATATCATTTATTTAGTTGTTGTGTTTTGCCTTTCGTATTATTGTTGAGGTGATTGTTTGGTTGTTTGCACGAGGTTTCTGTCGTGCTATTGTTATTATTGCACGAGGTTTCTGCCGTGCGATTGTTATTGTTTGCACGAGATTTCTATCGTGCTGTTGTAATTATTGATACACATGTGGTGGTATAAGGTCTGGGTGTTAAAATGCATGCGGTGAGATAAGGTGGTCTTGATACGCGTGGCTAGTAGGGGAACTACTAGAAGCCATGCGGTGTGACAAGGTGGGCTAAAACGCGGGATGCTATTTCGGGAAAATAATTTTCAAAACCAAATATAAAGGCTCCCGCAGTGATATAAGGACAACATGTGATTTGTTTTTACGATTTGGGACTACGAGGCGGTACCTCAGGAATGCCCCTGTTGATCTTCTTTATTTGTTGTGTAGTTTGGTTCTTGATTCCTTAACATGTAAAATTCATGTTTTCCTTTCGTGTTGTATTAGGTTTTCTTTGATTCTGTGTTGTTATTTCCCATAAATTCTTTCTTGTTCACTTCCCTATAATTTTAATTATATCATTATATCTTTTGTCTTGTTTCTTATTATCTCCAGTATGGGCATTGACCTGACCTCGTCACTACTCTACCGAGGTTAGGCTTGGCACTTATTAGGTACCGTTTTGGTGTACTCATACTATGCTTCTACGCATGGTTCGTGCAGATACAGGTACATCCTATCAGCCTCGGTGTTAGAGTGTTGCATGGCTTGCTTATTGGATACTTCAAGGTACACTGTCGCGCCCGCAAGCCTCGGAGACCTCTTCTATCCTGTTTTTTTCTTATTTCTTTACATCTTTATAGACATTGATGTATATGAGTGTTTAGTATTGCATCTAAATCTTGTAACTTATATTTACACTGGGGCTTGGGAGATGCACATGTTGCGTTGTAGATTTTAGTGATATTGTTATTGATGTTTTGAGATTTAAATTATTATTCAGTTATCCCACATGTTTCTAAGGCTTACCTAGTATTAGAGACTAGGTGCCGTCACGACATCCTACAGAGGGGATTTGGGGTCATGACAGCTACTGGGTTCGGATTTTGACTTTGGGACTTGGTATAGGTCAATTTCGCTCTTTGAAATTTGTCTGCAAAATTTTGTAAAAATCGGAGTTGGTTTGATAGGATTAGGATGCTCACTTGTGATTTTAGAAGTTCTGAGTTTTCTTTAAAATTTCATGTAGTTTGACGTCCGATTTATAGTTCTAGGTGTTATTTTGGTGTTTTGATCGCCCGAGCGAGTTTGTATGATGTTATTACACTTGTGTGCATTTTTGGTTTGGATAATGACTCATTGATTTTAACCTTTAATCTAAGATTTGTTATGGTAGAAATTATGGATTTAGGTAGAAATTGGAGATTTTGAGAAATTGAGATTTAGACCTTAAATTGAGGTCGGATTTTGAAATAAAACACATAACCGAGCTCACCAGTAAATGGGTAAGTGAGTTTTGGTCTGAATCTCGGGTTTTGACCAAGCAAGCCCAGGGTTGGCTTTTATTAATATTTTCCAAAATCATAAAGGATTGAATCATTTTCACTCATGGGTAGTTTCTAAAGCTTATTTTGAATTATTTGAACTATATTTGGCTAGATTTGATTGGTTTGGAGGCTAATTCAAAATGAAAAGTCGCAGTTGTGCCTTTATTTTGTTGTGGAGTTCGGTAAGTATCGTTGTTAACCTTGACTTGAGGGATTAGAACTTGTTGGTCTATTTTCTACATGTAATATGTGTGGGGACAACTTATATTGTTGCGGCCACACTCACACGCAAGTATATGCGGTTGTCAAGTAATAAAGTGATAAGATATATTTTCGAACCCACGAGGACTTGTTATTAACTATTAACTAGATTAGACTATTCTAATTATCTAAACAAGGATTAAACCCAAAAGTAGTGATGCTAAAGTAATTAAACTAAAAAGAAAATGAATAATCAACTCTGAACAAAGGAATAACGGATTTTTATGTTATCAATGTAATGAAAACGACCTAGGGTTACGAGATATCTAACATTCCTATTGTATTGTTCAATTTAATTGACTAACTAATTTATCTAGTTTATCGGTTGAAAGTGTTAATATTTCTCAAAAGAATCTGTCGAGTTCTTACTCGTCTATTCAAGCTAACCTAACGCCTATATGCATATGGAATTAGAACTAACAAGAAAGCATTTGCAATTCGTGTAAATCAACCAAGCAAGCCAATCGGGTATATATCTATCCTAACCGCGAATCCGTTCCCCTATACCCAGGTTCAAGAACTTGCTCAATTTAATCCTATGTGCAATCTAGAATTCCCACTTTCGAATTCAACTCTAGATTCATAGATAGTATTCAATTGTTGATCAAGCAATTAAATAATTAAGCGCATGATTGAGTAAATAAACCAATACGATAAACTAAGAAACCAAAATTGATATCCGAAAAACAATAGTCATGAAAGAACCACAACCCTAGAATGTGAAGTTTAGCTCCACATAGACATGGTAGCAAAACCACATATCATACAAAGAAACATAAAAATTACTATGTTTGGCGGAAGAAAGATAGAATCTGATAAACTCCAGCCTCCACGGCGGCTCTATGCTCTTTCTTGGTCAAATGTTACTCTCAAAAACTTCTTTCCCCTCCAAAATAGGTTAGGACCCCTTTTATACAAGTTGGGATAGTTTTGGGTCGAAATAATCAAGTCCCAGGCGAAATAGGACAAATTCCCGTCACCAGCGCTCAGGGTAGCGTGAGGTGCTAGCCTTGTTGCTGGAAAGTTTGCACTTCTAGAAACTATGCCACAGGTAGCGCCCCACGCTACATGTGGCGCTACTTTGTGGCTTTTTCTCGTTTCTTCCCCTGTTCGTTTCAATTCACGCACCCCGTCCCAAATTACCTTCGGATGATTCCTACACATAAAAATACCACTAATTAGCACAAATCATTACATTATACATCCAAATACCACAAAATACGAGTAAAATGCGAGGCAACATGCATATAAATACACATACTTTAAGCCAAATATCAACACCCCACACTTAAACATTGCTCGTCCTCGAGTAAACAAATAAATTACTTTATCTTTGAGCACTCTACACGAGTGACCATGGTTGATAGCAATAATTAAACTCTATCATATGCAATCACATACACTTCCCTTTACTTATGTCATTCTTCAGAAATATTCAAACAAAGACAACGCGCTCACAACAATCCCAGCTTCAAAAATAGATTCAATGTCATAATGTACTCATGGATTGAACACCCAATATCATAGAGAAGTCTAATAATGTTACCTATCCCTCGTTAATTCATTTTCCCTCTCAACAAGAATAAGAGAGTAAGTTGAATCCACACATTCGAATCTCATGATCAAATATAGTTTAAGGACTCACATATATCAAAGGAAATCCCTCACTCTCACAAAAAAAGTCACATGCATTCAATTGGTAGCATAGGCTTGCCCATAATGTAAATCTCTACTAATGTAGGCTCGCTCAATCAAAAATCAATTGGGACATTTTCATGATTGTAATGTAGGCTAAGGGACGAGTAGGATATATTTAGGAATAGTGACTCACCTCCTAATCACTTTAACACATCACAAAATTACTTTAAGAGCAAATTCTTTAATCTCAACTTCTTTTTTACAAATAATATCACTCCTAAAAATATTCCCTTTTTCTTTAAGCACTATCATCATTTACACTCCACTAGCAAAAATAAGATATTTATTCATCTACATTTTTTCCTTTTCTTTTTCTTTTTCTTTTTCTTCAACTATTTTTACTTTTTCAATTTTTGGTTGTGGTGTATTTGTAACGACCTGATCGGTTGTTTTGAGAACTAGCACGTCGTTCGGCAGTTTGAGGCCATCAGTAACTTCACTTCAGGTATTATGACTTGTACATATGGTCAGAATTGAATTTCGGAAAGTCCGGAGTTGATTTAGAAAGAAAGATTCTCATTTTAGAAGCTTTAAGTTGGAAGAATTTACTAAAATGTGATTTCGAGTAAATAACCTCGTAATCGGGATTTGAAGGTTCCAACAGCTTCGTATGATGATTTTGGACTTGGGCGTATGTCCGAATCGGATTTTGGATGATCTGAGAGCGTTTCGGCGCCTATTGTGGAAAGTTGGCATTTTGGAAGGATTTCATAAATTTGGGTTAAAGTTCATTTCAATGTTATCGATATCTGTTTGGGATTCCGATGCTGAGAATAGCTCTGTATGGTGATTCTGGACTAAGGGCACGTCCGGAAGTGGATTTGGGGGTCCGTAGGTCGTTTCGGGGTCATTTGGCGAAAAATGGAAATTTGAAGTTTTTGGAAAGCTTAACCGAGAGTGGACTTTTCAATATCGGGTTCGGAAACCGGTTCTGGAAGTTGGAGTAGGTTCGTAATGTCATTTAATACTTGTACGCAAAATTTGGCATGATTCTGAGTTGATTTAATAGGAATCGGACGCGCGGGAGTGTTTTTAGGAGTTTTTGAGTTTATGAGTTAATCCATGCGTTTTGGCATCCGATTGATAAGTTTTGATGTTATTTCAATGTTTCGATCGCTCGAGCGAGTTTGTATGATGTTGTTAGGCTTTTGTGGGTGTTTGGTGTGGATCCCCGAGAACTCGGGTGAGTTTCGGACGTTCGGGAGGATGAGAAAAACTTCAGTTTTTCTGGTATTTATTGGCAGCTATTGCAGGTCTCGCAAATGCGAGAATTTGTTCGCATTTGCGAAGAAGCCTGATCTGGGCATAGCTCGCATTTGCGAGAAATCAGTCGCATTTGCGACCTTGACAGGGTTCGCATTTGCAAGTCCTTGGTCGCATTTACGACCTTGGCGGTAGAAGCCCAGGTTCGCATTTGGGATGGATTTGTCACATTTTTGACCTTTGCATTTGCGAACCAGGTGTCGCAAATGCGACATCTGAGACCTGTGCGCAACTTTATTAAATGCGGGACTTAGGCCATTTAGCTCATTTTCTTTCATCTCTTGGGCGATTTTGGAGCTTTTGGAAGAGGGTTTTCACCTAGCACTTTGAGGTAAGTAATTTCTATACAATATGAGTTAAATACATAGATTAGGTGCATATTAACATGTAAAAATTGGTGAAATCAAGGATTTAGATGAAAAACCTAGGGTTTTGATAAATATCGGAGTAACCCACCAAAATGATTATGGAATTAGATAAAAATTATATATTTGAGTTCATGAGGTTATGGGTAACAATTTTATTCAAAGATTTCCGAAATCCGGGTACGTGGGCCCGGGGTGAATTTTAGGAATTCCTAAATTTGGGTTGGAAAATCACTTTAATAGTTAGGAAATGAACTCTTAAACATGTATTGACTATTTGAAATGTCATTTGACTAGTTTCGGGTCGTTTGGCACCGAGTTGAGGGTTTAAAGCACAAATTTTCCTAAATTTGGGTTGGAAAATCACTTTAATAGTAGGGTCAAGGACCGATCAAAGCTTATTATTCTAATAGGATCGGGCCGTTCGCCTAGGCAGGATAGATAGATCTATGGATCATTCCGTTCGACCCTCGACAGTGCACACACTTTATGGGATATGGTTGTTCGCCTCGGCAGGATTATGTACCACACTGTCATGGGAGGGGGGGCGTTCGCCTTGGCAATATATATATAATAGATGTATCTATCGTTATATACCTGATTATGATGGGATCGGGCCGTACACCTCGGCATTTCTGTAAAATACTTTTATGGAATCGTGCGTATTATTAGTCAAAAGGGACAGTGTATCTGGGAGTTTTCCTGATTTGAATTATGACGACCCATCTGGTGAGGTCCATTATATATATATATATATATATATATATATATATATATATATATATACACACACACACACACACATACACACACTCCGGTGGAGGAGGTGACTGCTAATCGAGAGTTGAGCTTATTGTTGAGGGAAGGATTTTACCACATATTTATACTTGTTTAATTCGTTTACTTACTCTGCCCTATATCTATTTACTTCTTATTGTATCTGTCTTATTGGATGACTAGTAAGTATCGATGTCGACCCCTAGTCACTACTTCTCTGGAGTTGGGCTAGATATTTACTGGGTACGTATTGATTTACATACTCATGCTACACGTGTTGCACATTGTTGTGCAGGTACATATATGTCTGGTGATCTTTTGGGCGCATAGGCGTGGATGATGCGGGGACTTACCATGAGCTACATTTTATGTTACGATTAACAGCCTGCAGAGTCTCCATCTGAGTTATTTATATTCTCCTGTCTAAATTATACTCCCGACATATGTTGTAATGTAATATATTTCCTAGTTGACGCTCATGTACTTGAGACACCGGGTCTTGGGGGCGCTTATGGGTAGCTCATTATTGTAGTCATGAAAATATTATCAGTTACCCTGTAAAAATTCTATTTCTTACTACTTAATTGATGAAATTATGATTTCAAAAATACTAAAATGAGTAATTAAGTTAATCATCCACTGTTGGCTTGCCTGATGGCGGTGTTAGGCGCCATCATGACCTTTAGAGGATTTTGGATCGTGACAACTTGGTATAAGAGCATTAGGTTCACATGGGTCTCAGGAGTCATAAGTAAGTCTAGTAGAGTCTTGTGGATCGGTATGGAGACTTCTGTACTTATCTTCGAGAGGCTACAGGGCTGTTAGGAGAACTTTCCTTCTTGATTCCTCACCGTGTGATTTGATTACTTTGAGGCTTGTGGCTTTATTTCTTTCCTATTCAATCTTATTCGACGTGAAGCGCTGGTTATCTATTGGGAATCGAGGAATTTTAATGATACTACAGATATGGTGCAGGATGTTTCTCCCTGCCTAATTGCTTGGGCTATGGTCGTCGCCTTGCGGAAGGCTGTCCTGTCGTTTCAGCTCAGTATCAGTAATTCCTATGGTTTTGAATTTAGGCCCTGGTTGTTATGATGATTTATGAGTTGTTATCGCATAGTATTGATGTAATGGTAAAATGCTTGTCTATGTGTCGGGGGTGTGAATGACTTGAAATGAGGTTTTTCTCAGTGCGGGATTCAGAGGTTTAGCATTTTATTTCCAGTGGAGGAAAGGAAATCGGACTATGAATGTTCAGGGTTGGGTTGATGGAGAGCATGGCGAAATGTTCATCTGTGAAGTAGCGTCGTTGTACTTGTTGAATGTGTTATGTTCGCCGGTGTTATGGTTTTTTCTAATTCGCCTTTGGGGCAGGGTATGGTGGAATGGTGCCAGGGAAGTGGCTGTCAGAGATCGCGATGTACTGTGGTTCAGAATCAAATTGGTGTTCCTAGTATTGGTGGCTCGAGAAAGGTGATCTTCAGGGAGGTTTAAAGTTGGTAGCGATCTATTAATCCAGGGGCTACAGAGATGGATTTTTATATAAGGCAACAACTGGGCAGCAAAGGACATGGCACAAGGGAGTCTCGCGGTTGATGAATTACTAGTAGGTTAATTATGAAATGTAGAAGTCGGGAAGTTGCCTAAAGGAGACGGTCTGACCAAAGTGGCAGAGTAACATATGAGTTCTGTGGTAGGATAGCTGCACGCCTTAAGGAAAGAAGGATACAACATGACTTTGGATTAGAATGTATTGTCGCATCTTTAGTTGGCGTTTATGAGGAGTGAACGGACTTGTACAAGCCGGTGAATGAGCACGGGCTAGTGATTTAGAGTAAACGGACTTGTAAAAGGTGTCGGCATAGACTTTCCACAGGTGAGTTATCTCCTGTGAGCAGGCTAGTGATTTAGAGTGTTCATAAAATGTGTAACATAAAGATTTCGAGGAATTTGGCGGGTCGATTGCGTGAGGTCATGTCAGTGAGGAAGAAGGAATCTTAGTGGGTATATGGCTATGTAATTGTAGCTTCAGGCTAAGTGGGAGAGCCCCCTTGTCTACGATTGGATTGCATGGTTGTCAACTGTGAGGTTTCTGGTTATCAGCATATTGGTAGGTTATTACGGCTAAGGAAAGAGAACATCAGTGGTAATTCGAGCAAAGGATTTGGGTGAAATGTGTACTATATTTGGCCTTAATCGATTCATGTTCGGGCTTTGGGAAGACTCAGAGTTTATGCTTCGTGTAGATGTGATGTACAAGGAAAGTGATTCAGCCGGGTGCTTCCTTGAGAGGGTGTTCATGTGCTAGCAGAGCCTTGGAGTCTATTATATTCGGGACCAAGTCGGAGTGGGTGACTCTCAACAACAGTCCTAGTGGGTTCAAAACACAATTTAAGTGTGGTTCCTAAGGATTTCGAGTCCGTAGTATGGTTAAGTATTGAGCTTTTGCAGTGGATCATGAAAGGGGCTTGGAGTGTTCTATGTTATTATTGGTCTGCGATGCAGCATTGGGAGGAATGGGAGGAAATAACTTCAGATTCATAGAGAAATTATCAGAATGGGTATACCAGTTGAAGATGTGAATATGTGCACAAGGAGGGTATGAGATGGTTTGTGGGTTTTGAGGCAATGTGGTCTCGTGAAATGAGGTCACTCCGGATGAGTGCGGATTTGGGTTCGTTATGTTTGAAATAGAGTTACTATTATTCATAAGGCAAGTCCAAAATAAATTAGGAGAAGTCGGATCGATTAGCAATGGTTGAATTGGCATGGTGGAGGAATCAATCGGTTCCTTCAGCGTGTTAAGTTATTCAAGTGATTTATGGTGGTACGTGCGAGGCTTGACGGCTGACGTAATCAGTTTATTTGGAGGTATTCGATTATTATGGCTTGTTATGTGTAGATGGATCCTGGAAGAGTTATGGCGATTTAGACCACTACTAGAGGATTGTAATTTTTGCGGTTATGTGAATTCGGTCGCGTGTTGCTATGGTTCTCCTGAAATGAGTTAAGTGAAAGGTTCCTATATGATGAAGTGTGTATCCTACTAGTGGTTCATGATTTATGATGAAATTCTCATACTCTCACGTATTGGCATGTTAGGTGCAGTGAGCGGCTTGGGAATTTGAAGTTGAGAATCAAGGTTGCAGTTTGGTGTCGACAAGAATGTCATGAGCTCGGATGAGCAGGAAAGAATTCAGATGCTTAGAGTAAGCTGGTACTGTCTTCAATGTCACCTGAGATCAGTGTCATGTGTAAGAGGTTTTGTGTACTGAATTGCGGATCATTAATACGCTTTACAACATTAGTACGACCGGTGGTATGAATGTGCAGACTTGTTACCTGGTGCGGAAGGCCGTGGGAGCGTATCCCACGGGAGGATTGTATAAGTGTGACATGTAGTCACTTGATTGATTGAAGATTGCAACCAAGTATGGAGATTGTGGTACTATCGCTAATGTGAGAATTTGTGACTAAAGGGCGCTCTGTTCAATTGGTTGTGAATTGTTGAAGTTTGTTCCGGATTTAACAACTGTTCTTGGGGGTGGATCCTTCAAAGGTCATTAACTCAGTACAGTACGATCAGAATTGGCTTGAGGTCCGTGCATAGATCTAAAGGTGAGTGTGTACTCTATATTGGGCCGGATGTGTTCATTTAAGCATAGTGTTGCTTGACGGCTATGCCTGGGATGTTATTTTCGTTGTTAACTATTTAGTGTAATCTCTATCGTGCCATGTGGGTTGTGAGTTGGTTTGATTATTCGCACTTGTATTGAGATCCCATGTATCTTTTCGTATTGTGAGAGCAAGATGGCTCTCAAGATGCAAGTCATTTATTGCACCTTAGTTGTGCTTGCATTTCGTAGCGTATGACGCTATCTGTCTCCCCAGGATTTGTATTATGCACTTCGCGTGCATGTGGTTGATATTCGGGTATTTCGTAGGTATAAACATTTCTAGCTTGGTGGGTATTTCCCTATTTATTATTATGTGTGGATCGGGTGGCACGCCGCCACAGATATGTTATTTGGATCGGGTGGCACACCGCCACGGGTATCATAGTTGGATCGGGTGGAACGCCGCCACGGGTATGTTGTTTGGATCGGGTGGCATGCCGCCACGGGTACCAAGGTTGGATCGGGTTGCACGCCGCAACGGTATCATGTGTGGATCGGGTTGCACGCCGCAACAACGTGACGTTGAGTACATTTTTCCATAGCTATTCTTGTGTGTTTTGTGTCTCATTTATGAGGAAGTTTCATAACATCTTTTCGGCTATTAAATTAGTTATGTGGGTTGAGTTGTTCATTCTAGAGTTCATTTTCCTTCTGTATCATATTCGAGTTTGTAGCTTGTTGGCACATTGTGGCATCATATGAGACTTTTGGCAGTGTCTGAGATGGCTTATTGCCTGAGCAGCTTGTACGGGGTGAGACAAGATTATTGGACCTGAGATCAGTGCGATCGGATTTATATAAGGCATATTAAAGAGTAAATATCATTATTCATTTAAGAATGAGGTAATGGTTCTGGTCAGGAGGAGAAACCCCACGAATCATTGATTCGGCAGGTGGCTATGAGTTTTTACCCGTCTTTTTCATTGTGGCAGTATTGCGGGAGTTGGAACAGTACTTATAGGTGTCATGAGGTGTGTCGTGGGCACTAGATTCGTGAAATTGCAGCTATTGTGGTCAGGGGATGTCATTATGCTCAAGTGAATTATGCAGTACAGGGTGTGAATTCGGCAAGGGTATACTATCATGTTTTGGTACAGTGTCTGGTGATCGATACAGTATTCG
Organism: Nicotiana tomentosiformis; assembly: GCF_000390325.3. Lineage (NCBI taxonomy): Eukaryota > Viridiplantae > Streptophyta > Magnoliopsida > Solanales > Solanaceae > Nicotiana > Nicotiana tomentosiformis. Next base: position 22,262,184 of record NC_090819.1, read on the forward strand.
TGTGTTTGAATATGGTATCGTGGAGAATTTCAGATGTTGGAATTTGGTTCTAAAGTTTGTTAGCTAAGGTAGCAGGAAGGATCTTTAGTCTGGCTCGAGCTAACGTGTTTGACTGGGTTATGGTTGCCCAGGTAGGTGCACAGGGTGTTAAATAGTGAATTTGGACAACTCCGGAGCAGTTCTTAGCACGTTCGAGGACGAACGTATGTTTAAGTGGGAGAGAATGTAACGACCTAACCGGTCATTTTGAGCCTTAGCGCATCGTTTGGCAGTTTGAGGCCATGTGTAGCTTCACTTAAGGTATTATGACTTGTACATGTGGTCGGAATTGAATTTCGGGAAGTCCGGAGTTGATTCAAAAAGAAACTTTCTCATTTCGGAAGCTTTAAGTTGGAAGAATTTACTAACGTGTGATTTCAAGTAAACGACCTCGGAATCGGGATTTTAAGGTTCCAACAGGTTTGAATGATGATTTTGGACTTGGGCGTATGTCCGGATCGTGTTTTGGATGACCCAAGAGCGTTTCGGCACCTATTGTGGAAAGCTGACATTTTCGAAGGATTTCATAAATTTGGGTTGAAGCGCATTTCAATGTTATCGATGTCCGTTTGGGATTCCGAGGCTTGGAATAGCTCCGTATGATAATTATGGACTTAGGGGCACGTCCGGAAATGGATTTGGAGGTCCGTAGGTCGTTTTAGTGTCATTTGGCGAAAAATGGAAATTTGAATTTTTTGGAAAGGTTAACCGAGGGTGGACTTTTCGATATCGGGTTCGAATTCCAGTTTTGGAAGTTGGAGTAGGTCTGTAATGTCAAATAAGACTTGCATGTAAAATGTGGCATCATTCCGAGTTGATTTTTAGGAATCGGACGCGCGGGAGTAATTCATGCGTTTTGGCGTACGATTCGTGAGTTTTGATGTTATTTCAGTGTTTCGATCGCTCGAGCGAGTTTGTATGATGTTGTTAGACTTGTGTGATTGTTTGGTGTGGAGCCTTGAGGGCTCGGGTGAGTTTCGGATATTCGGGAGGATGAGAAAAACTTCCGTTTTTCTGGTGTTTCTTGGTAGCTATTGCAGGTCTCGCAAATGCGAGAATTTGTTTGCATTTGCGAACCACGCATTTGCGAGAAAGGCTTCGCATTTGCGAAGAAGCCTGATCTGGGCATAGCTCGCATTTGCGAGAAATCAGTCGCATTTGCGACCTTGACAGGGTTCGCATTTGTGAGTCTTTGGTCGCTTTTGCGACCTTGGCAGTAGAAGCCCAGGTTTGCATTTGCGATGAATTTGTCACATTTGCGACCTTCACATATGCAAACCAAGTGTCGCCAATGCGACATCTGAGACCTGTGCACAACTTTATTAAATGCGGGACTTAGGCCATTTAGCTCATTTTCTTTCATCTCTTGGGCAATTTTGGAGCTTTTGGAAGAGGGTTTAACCTAGCACTTTGAGGTAAGTAATTTCTGCACAACATGAGCTAAATACATAGATTAGGGGTAAATTAACATGTAAAAATTAGTGAAATCAAGGGTTTAGATGAAAAACCTAGGGTTTTGATAAAAATGGGATTAACCCACGAAAATGATTATGGAATTAGATAAAAATCATATATTTGAGTTCATGAGGTTATGGGTAACAATTTTCTTCAAACATTTCCGGAATCCGTGCACGTGGGCGAGGGGGGGTTGAATTTTAGGAATTCCTCAATTTAGGTAGGAAAATCACTTTAATAGTTAGGAAATGAACTCTTAAACATGTATTGACTATTTTAAATGTCATTTGACTACTTTCGGGCCGTTTGGCACCGAGTTGAGGGTTTAAAGCACAATTGTTGACCGGAAAGTAAGCTTTAAGGTGAGGTAAGTCTCATGTCTAACTCTGTGAAGGGGAACTACCCCTAGGTGGTGTGATTGATATTTGCTACTAGTTGCGGGGGCTACGTACGCACAAGGTGACGAGAGTCCGTATGTAGTTATATTCATGTTATTGTCCGGGTAGACTTAGGTTCACACCATGCTATAGTTTTACTACTTGAGCAGTGTCTTGCCTATTAAACTCCTTTATTTTACGTTACAACTTGAGACTAGACTTGTGTAGAGTGGTAGACTTGTTATTGTAGAGATCGGACAAACTTTATGATTTTGCCACGGAATAATTGTACTCCTCTTACGAATCTCTTTTTCCCCGCGTTACGTGTTCTCATCGAAGGGCTTTCCCCAAAGCTTTCCAAAATCTCACATGTCCCTTCATGAGTGGGGTCAAGGACCCGTAAAAGCTTATTATTCTAATAGGATCGGGCCGTTCTAATTGGTAGGAAAGATACATCTATGGTCTGTGTCGTTCGACCTCAGCAGTGCACACACTTTATGGGATCGGGTCGTTCGTCTCGGCAAGATTATGTACCATACTCTCATAGGAGCGGTCCATTCGCCTCGACAATGTATATATATATTAGATGTATCTATGGTTATATACCAGATTATGATGGCATCGGGCCGTACACCTCGACATTTCTGTAAAATACTTCTATGGAATCGTGCGTATTATTTGGCAAAAGGGCTAGTGTATCTGGGAGTTTACCTGATTTGAATTATGATGACCCATCTGCTGAGGTCCATTATATATATATATATATATATATATATATATATATATATATATATATATATACTGCGGTGCAGGAGGTGACTGCTAATCAAGAGTTGAGCTTATTGTTGAGAGAAGGATTTTACCACATGTTTACACTTGTTTAATTTGGTTACTTACTCTGCCCCATATCTGTTTACTTCTTATTGTATCTGTCTTTTTGGACCACTAGTAAGTATCGATGTCGACCCCTCGTCACTACTTCTCTGGGGTTAGGCTAGATACTTACTGGGTACGTATTGATTTACGTACTCATACTACACTTGATGCACATTTATTTAGGTACATATGTGTCTGGTGATCTTTTGGGTGCAAAGGCACGAATGATGCAGGGACTTACCGTGAGCTGCATTTTATGTTACGATTCGCAGCCTGCAGAGTCTCCATTTGAGTTATTTATATTCACATGTCTAAATTGTACTCTAGACAGATGTTGTAATGTAATATATTTCATAGTTGACGCTCATGTACTTGTGACACCAGGTTTTGGGGTGCTTATGGGTGGTTCATTATTGTAGTCGTGAAAATATTATCAGTTACCCTGTAAAAATTCTATTTCTTACTACTTATTTGATGAAATTATGATTTCAAAAATACTGAAATGAGTAATTAATTTAATCATCCACTGTTGGCTTGCCTGACGGCGGTGTTAGGCGCCATCACGACCTTTACAGGATTTTGGGTCGTGACAGTATTATTTTACAAAACAAGTGCACCCTTATTTATTTCATTGGTTCCGCTCAAAAGCTACCCCACACTTAGTCCCTTCTTACTTCTTTTAGCGCTCATTATACAATTCAAGTGCTTTATGAGGTAAAAAGATCAAAAATATCAACTAAGAACAAAAAGAGTATAGGCTTGTAATGTGGGTACCAAATAAGAGTCTATAGGATCAAAAGAGTTAACTAGGGATAGCTTTTATTTGTGATAAGCAATAAAGCTAAAACAAATATCAATGAGAGCCTAAAATCATTTTTCACACCGAGCATCACCAAAATTTCGCTTCAACTCACATACCGGGCAAGTTTTAGATACAAGTACAATACATAGACTACACAAAAACCTCACTACACATAGCACATGACTCACTAAGGAAAGTCCCATTCCGACTCTCAACTAATGCAAGCATTCACGGAGCCACGAGATATTAAGCATTAAGCACAAAGTGAACACGAGTCAAAAAAACGAGACATGGGTGTCACAAAACATTCTATCCAACTAAGCAATGCATCATCAATAATTTCAAATCATAGGGAAGATAATACACATGACAAAGCCTAAATATGCTACTATCAAAAAAGTCAAGGGCGCCTAGGTTCATCATTCTTCTTTTATTACCTAAATTCCTAATCTACTCTAAAAGAAAAAATTACCCGGTTCAAGATACATCCCATGAAAAAGAACCGGGGCACAATGAAAAACCACGGGGGATTACTACTACCTAAAGAAAATTAAGAGACATATTTTTGTGTTTTTCTATTTTTAAATTTTGTTTTTGTTTAGACTTTAATCCCTTAAGAAAACTGCCTAGGAGATCCATCGCCGGGAAAATCCAAATTTTTCAAAAACAATATTTTAATTTTTCTTTTCTTTTTTTAAACTATTTTTTAAAATTAAGCTATTAAAACTACTACTACTATACTACACAACTACAAAAACAAAAACAAAAATAAAAAGCTAAAATCAAAATAAAAGTTATCATTTTTAGGAATATACTACTACTAATTATCTAGAGGAGTTCTCCCACCCAACACTTAAAAGAGTGCAGTGCCCCAATGCAAAAATAAAGCCAAAATAACGATGGTGGGGAAGAAAATCCCTGAGAGGCCAAAGGCCCAAGCAATAGCATCTCACGGGATACTTAGACTTCTCCCAAGACTAGTCCTTTGTGCGGCTACCTCATAATAGTTCTAACCATCTGGCTCGCCTTTTCACATTTCCAGTGTCTTTTCTTCTATGCTGATATTCCTACAAAATAAAAACAAAATACCTCAAAAATGATATAATAAAAATAAAATAAACTGAAAATAAACAAAAATAAAAGAAAGCAGTAAAGCTGGGTTGCCTCCCAAGAAATACCTAAGTTAATGTCGCGGCACAACGTGAACCACTTTTTACTCTACCTTGAACTTATGAATTATACCTCTAACATGGCATCCAGTCTCAGGCTATGCTCCTTCGGTGGGGCTACAAAGAAAACAAGCCAAGCAATAAAATTATCACTCTACACTTCTCGACCTTTAGATGAGGAAAGTATTTTTTTCTTTCCGGCTCAATAAATCCAAGAATATAAGCACTCTCATCCTCACTCTTTGACACCCCCATATGCTCAGATGGATCGATTACTATCTTACTATCTAAACACAAGGTGGAAAAATGATCGGAGTGAGGACTAATGCGCCATAAATTATGAATTGTACTACTATTTACATTCCCATATATACACACACTCAAGTCTCCCAATATAATATTATCTACTCCCTCATATGACTCTAGAGCACTCTTCTTAACATTGGCACCCTCAAGAAAAATAGGGTCTAATGATTGGTATTATCGTTTTAGCTCCACAATTTGGTCTAGAATATTCTTTTCAGCTTCGCTCAACTCATCATTAAATTGTTGGGCGTTACATGCATCAACCTTTGCACTCAAGTCTTCATCCAAGTTATGCACAACCAAGCCAAAATTATAAATTTTATGTGCAAGCTCATCTCTCTCCTTAGACCAATCATTCGCCAACATTGTTAAAAGACAACGTCATTCCGCATATTCCCTTAATCGAGAATATTTGTCCCAATACCAACCCTTACTCCCATATTCAAATTCAGATTTCCAAGAGTTCAGGTCATGACAAGCCCAAAATGTCATGCTGAAAGAACTAGAAACACACTAAGAGAAAACTCAAATAGTTATAAAACTCAACAATAAAAAAACAAAACTTGTAAAAAAAAGAAGTAAAAGTATAATTTAGAAAAACAGCTAATTCTAAGTCCTCGACAATGGTGCCAAAAACTTGTTGCGGCAAAACGCACACGCAAGTATATGTGGTCGTCAAGTAATAAAGTGATAAGATAGAGTGTCAAACCCACGAGGACTTGTTATTAACTTTTAACTAGATAAGACTATCCTAAATATCTAAACAAGGATTAAACCCAAAAGTAGTGATGTTAAAGTAAATAAACTAAAAAGATAATAAATAATCAACTCTGAACAAATAAAGAATGTGTTTTTATGTTATCAATGTAATGAAAATGGCGTAGGGTTACTGGATATCTAACATTCCTATTGGGTTCATCAATAAAATTGACTAACTAATTTATCAAGTTTATTGGTTGACAATGTTAGTATTGCTCATAAGAATCTGTCGAGTTCTTACTCACCCATTCAAGCTAACCTAACGCCTATATGCCTATGGACTTAGAACTAACAAGAATGCATTTGTAATTCTTGTAAATCAATTAATCAAGGCAATCAGGTATATATCTATTCTAACCGCGAATTCGTTCCCCGATGCCCAGGTTCAAAAACTTGTGCATATTAATCCTATGTGCAATCTAGAATTTCCACTTTCGAGTTCAACTCTAGATTCGTAGATAGTATTCAATTGTTGATCAAGCAATTAAATAATTAAGCGCAGGATTGAATAAACAAACCAATACATAAACTAAGAAACCAAAATTAATATCTGAAAAACAATAGTCATGAAAAAACCACAATCCTCGAACGTGAAGTTTAGCTCCACGTAGATATGGTAGCAAAACAACAAATCATATAAAGAAACATAAAAATTACTATGTTTGGCGGAAGAAAGATAGAATCTGATGAATTCCGGCCTCCACGTGGCTCTATGCTCTTTCTTGGTCAAAGGTTTCTCTCAAAAACGTTTTTCCCCTCCAAAATAGGTTAGGACCACTTTTATACGAGTTGGGATCGTTTTGGGTCGAAATAACCAAGTCCCGGGCGAAATAGGACCAGCTCCTGTCACCAGCGCCCAGGGTAGTGTGGGGCGCTAGACCTGGTGCTGGAAATTTTGCACTTCTGAAAACTGCGCCACAGGTAGAGTGGTTTGTGGCTTTTTCTCGCTTCTTCCCTTTTTTGCTTCAATTCATGCACCTTAGTCCCAAATTGCCTCCGGATGATTCCTACACATACAAATACCACTAATTAGCACAAATCATTACATTATACATCCAAATTCCACAAAATAATAGTGAAATACGACGAGACATGCATATAAATACAGATACTTTAAGCCGAATATCATATATGTTAGGTGACGAGTATGTATACGTTTTTATTAGGTTATAATATGCGGGTGGAAATTATTTTATTGTATTATGTTGTTTCTTTGCCTATGTTTTCCATGCTTAGGTTAGATTATTACATTTTTAATTATCTGCCTCATATTTATTGTTTACCGTAAAGATGTTGGGAATTTTGGAAGTTGAGTTGTTATCATGGCACTATAATTGAAGTGAACTTGCTTCCCGCCTCACATTGTTAACTCGAATTTGTAATGTTGCTTGGTGAGGACGAGAGTAAAGGCACGAAGGGTGTTGTTGTGCCATTTTTATTTCATTGCCTTATTTAATTCCCGTATTGGTGATTTACTTGGTTACATTGTTGCTTATTTCGGAAGATGTTATTTGGTGATTTCGTACATTCCATTCTTACTGTATTCGCCCTTTCGCATGTCCCCTCCCAGTTAATGTTTTTAATTGCCCTTCCTATTATTTTATTGCCCTACATATATATTCGTACAGGTTTCTAGTAGGTGTCTTGCCATAGCCTCGTCACTATCTCATTGAGATTAGGCTCGACACTTACGAAATACATTCGGTCGGTTGTACTCCCTGCACTTCTTCTGCAGATAAGGAGAGAGTAAAATAACGAAGGTTGATGTCGTGCCATTTTTATTTATTTGCCTTATTTGAATCCCGGATTGGTGATTTACTTGGTTACATTGTTGCTTATTTCGGAAGATGTTATTTGGTAATTTCGTACTTGCCGTTGTTACAATATTCCTTCTTTCGCATGTACCCTACCAGTTAATGTTTTTGATTGCCCTACCTATTATTTGGTTGCTCTATGTATATATCCGTATAGGTTTCAAGTAGGTGTCTTGTCATAGCCTCATCAAAACCTCGTCAAGATTAGGCTCGTGTAACAACCCGGCCGGTTGTTTTGTGTATTATAGCCCTGTTCCCCCCACTTATCGCTTCTTCTATGCTTAATTATGGTTATCTGACATGCTGGGGTGGCTGGTTTAGTTTTTGGGGATGTTGCAAAGCGAATTGGGATACTTAGTCCCAAGGTTGGAAGCTTAAGTTGGAAGAGTTGACCGGAGTTTGACCATATTGTAGACAACTCTGGTATGTAGTTTAGATGGTACGATAATTTCTTATGGTGATTTTGGACTTAGGCGTATTTCGAGACATTGATTTGGAGGTATGTAGATTATTTTGTCTTGAATTGGCAAAAGTTAAAAAGTTGAAGGTTTTGAAGGTTGAGGGATTTGACCGAGAGTTGACATTATTTTTACCGAGTCCGTATTTTGGATCCAAAAATTGAAATAGGTTCGATGTGTCATTTATGACTTGTATGCAAAATTTGATGTCAATCGGAGTTGGTTTGGTATGATTCGGCATTAGATTTAGAAGTTGGAAATTCATTAGTTTCGTTAGGCTTGAATTGGGGTGCGATTCATGATTTTGATGTTGTTTGATGTGATTTGAGGCATTGACTAAGTTCGTGTCATGTTTTAGGATGTGTTGGTATGTTCGGATAGGGTCCTGGGGGTCTCGGGTTTGATTTGGATTGAAATCAGAGTGAGTATTAGACTTAAGGACTGCTAAAGCTAAACGCTTCTGGTGTGATAGCACCAACATGGTTTTGGCCGTAGGTGCGAGACCGCAGAAGCGGCCAAGGAGTCGCAGAAGAGGTTCTGGGTTGAAGCTGGAAGTTGCACAGGTGAAAGGAATATTTCGCACCTGCGAGCTCGTAGATGCGGGCAGCTGGTCGCAGAAGCGGATTTGAGGCCGGAGAGGCTGAGTCGCAGGAGCGGTGAATTTCTATAGGTGCAGGATTTGGATCGCAGAAGCGGACCCGCTTTAGCAGGATTTGCCGCAGTAGTGGAATGCCGGGATTTTTAATTATTTTTTCGCATAAGCGAGAGTTCTTCCACAAAAGCGGAACTGCAGGTGCGGTGTTTGAGCCCGCAGAAGCGAGAAGCATGGACAAAAGGATTTAAATGAAGTATTTTGTGGTTTCTCTCATTTTGGACTTTGGGAGCTCGACTAGGAGCGATTATTGAGAGTGTTTTGGCTATAATTCAAGAAGTAAGTAACTTTTGATCACCTTTGTCCATAAATATTGAATACCCATTGATTTTTACACCTAAATTATCTGTGTTTTAGTTGAAAATTTTGGATTTTTGGACTATGTATTGGAGAATAAGATTTGGGGTTTTGAGGGTCGGTTTTTGATTGGAATTGGATGTTTTTTGTATGGTTGGACTTATAATTGAATGGGTGTTCGGAATTTTAAAATTTTATCGAGTTCCGAGGTGCGAGTCTAGGGTTGACTTTTTTGGTTGAATTTTTGATTTTGGTTAAAAATCTTAGCCTTATCGTATAGAATTGATTCCTATAGCTTGTACTGATTATAATAAGGTGTTTGTGACCATATTCGAGTCGTTCAGAGGCCGATTCGCTAGTAAAGGGTTTGCTGGAGCATTGAGCTGCGCACTTTGGGGTAAGTAACACATCTAAACTTAGATTTGAGGGTATTTAACCCCTAAGGACTACGTTATATAAAAGATATTGGGGTGAAGTACGCGCTCGGTGACAGGCGTGTGTCCGTGCACCGGTGTGTTCATGGTTATTGCCGGGCTTGTTTTGCTATCATATCATGATAACCCCGGGTTCCCTCTACTTGTTTGATTATTTGAACTGTGAATCAGGTTAGACATCCTATCTAAGCTATGTGCTAATTGTTTGAGACTTGATAGGGCTATTCTTATTATTTATGAGTTATATACCTTATTTTCACACATGTCCTCTGTCATGATACTATATCCGTGTATGATATCTCTGTCTCAGTACTTCTTATTTGATTCCTCACATGTTTTGGATACCGCTGAAGGGAAATATTGTTAAATTAAGTATTTGAGATGTGTTTAGCTGAGACTTGAACGGTAAATGACTGAGTTTTGGCCTTAGAGCCGGTTTGATACTGATATTGAGGTGATTTGTATGCGAGGCCCATATTGGTCTAAGTGTTATTATTTTTGGGCGATGCGTGAACCAGGCCTCATTACTAGGCTAAATGACTACAATTAGCACTTGGGTAGGATCCGCCCCTTCGGGTTCTGACATGCAAATAGTGGGCGCATGCACAGTATTTTACATATGTGCTTCATGATGGGAAGTTATGCCAAGCACCCGTATAATGCTAAGTGTAAATATTCTTGATGGATCCAATTTGATACTGTTGATTGACATGTATACCTAACATGTAGGCATAGAGATGTACTTTCCTCATGATACTTGATAATTAACCTACTTTATCTATGTTGGGCTTTAACTGTTATACCTGAAAGCATGCCTAAATTACTGAAATTTGAACAAGCTCAACTTGATATAATTGAGCCATTATTTTTACGGTTATCCTTATATTCTGAACAGTTACCGGTTATTGGTGTTAGCATTTGGATTGTTGTTCTAAGCTCGTCACTGCTTTTAACCCAGTGTTAGTATTGTAACTTATTGAGTACATTAGGTCGGTTGTACTCATACTACACTCTGCACTTAATGTGCAGATCTAGGTACATCCGGTCGAGGTGATTTTTAGGCTTGAGTTGTGCCAACTTTCGGGAGACTACGAGGTAGCTGCCATATCTTTCGCAGTCCTTGAAGCTCTCTTCCTATTATCTTTATCTTTACTGTTCTTATATTCAGATAGTTGTATTAGAGGATTTTGTTTGTACCTTGTTATCCAGTAGTGCTCGTGTACTTGTTGACACCAGATTTTGGAATTGGTTGTAGTAGCATTTTGGCTTTATTCTCAGAAATCTTTATGGAATTCTTCCGCTGTTGATTTATTGGACCATGTTATTTCATTTTTACTGATATCATGTTAATCCTAGCTTACCTAGTGGGTTGGGTTAGGAGCCATCATGACTTGTGGATTTGGGGTCGTGACAAGTTGGTATCAGAACATTTGGTTTCTTAGGTCTCATGAGTGATGAGCAAGTTTAGTAGAGTCTTGTGGATCGGTATAGAGACGTCTGTACTTATCTTCGAGAGACTACAAACTATTAGGAAACTTCACTTTCTTGCATTCTTATCGTGTAAATTTGTTAATTCAGAAGATTGAAACTTGACACTTCTATTCTATCACAGATGGTGAGGACATATACGACCGGTACCACCAGATAGGTTGTGAGAGGCCGAGGCTTTGGAAGAGGCCGAGGTGCGGCTCGTACTACAGCTAGAGCAGCACCTGTGGAGCCACTAGTTGCTCCAGCTGGGGGACAGATTCCAGATGTTATAGAGCCGGTGGGACCAACTAAGGCACGAATTGTGACCATAGTGATTCCAAGCCTTAGCCCAGAATTTGACTGTGTGCACGATCTTGGATCAGGCAGTCTCAGTTGCAGCTGCACCAACCACTTCTCAGGCCGGGGGAGATGCTCAAACTCCCGCCGCCCGTACTCTAGATCAAGTAGCTCATGTACTCCAAATACCATAGGTACTACCAGCCTATCTGGTTGTTGCTGCTGCTCGGGCTAAGGTTAGCCCACCTATGAGTGATGAGGAGCAAAAGAGATTGGAGTGGTTCGGGAAGCTTAAGCCCCCATAGTTCAGCGGGGAGGAGTCTGAGAATGCTCAGGATTTCTTAGACCGGTGTCAGCGGATTCTTCGCACAACGGGTATTTTGGAAACCAGTGGAGTTACATTTACCACCTTTCAGCTGGCTGGGACATCCTATAGATGGTGGTAGGCCTATGAGTTGAGTAGGCCAGTTGGCGCAGCGCCACTTTCATGGCATGAGTTCTCCATTTCCTTTTTAGAGAAGTTTCTCCCTCATACTCACAAGGAGGAGCTGCGTAGAGATTTTGAGCAGCTACGCCAATGAGATATGACTGTCACCCAGTATAAGATGAGATTAGTAGATCTGACCCGTCATGCTATATAGTTGGTTTCCATAGAGAGATAGAGGATCAGGAGGTTCATTGATGGCCTCAACTATGGCCCACGTAACAATTTTGCCCGAGAGGCCGAGACGGGTACGAGGTTTGACCAGGTGGTCGATATTGCTAGGTGCTTGGATTCGGTTCACAGTCTTGAGCATGAGGAGTAGGAGGGAAAGCGGCCCCCTGGTTTTGGCAGTTTCAGTGGTACCTCATATGGAGGTCAATTACATCACAGCATAGGCCGTCCCTTAGAGGACCGCTCGGATGGCTCATCTAGGTCATCGTGATGCATCAGCTAGTCATGGTTCATATAGTGCTCGTCCGGGTCAGTCATCTTTCAGTGCCCTCCTAGATCAGAGTTCATCCCGTGCTCCATCAGTTCAGGTTTCATCAGTACTAGGTTCTTCCAGTGGCTACTCTAGTTCTCGGGGTCTGATTCATGTCCCACCATAATTTCTAGCTCAAGGTTATTACGACTATGGAGATTTGGGGCATGTTAGGAAGTATTGACCCCGTCACTATAGAGGTCCAGTGAAGTAGGGAAGCCAGTTTATGACCCTTGCACCAGTTGCTTCATCACCTTCTCAGCCAACTTGGGGTGGGACTCAGGTAGTTCGAGGTCACCTTAAAGGGGGAGGTCGATCAGGTGGTGGTTAGGCTCGATGATATGCTATTCCCGCCAGGCCAGAGGCAGTTGCTTCAGTTGCAGTGATCACAAGTTTCGTTTCAGTGTGACATAGGGATGCTTCCATATTATTTGACCCTGGTTATACTTATTCATATGTATCATCGTACTTTGGTCGTTATTTTTATATTCCTGGTGATTCCTTAGGTATGCATGCTCATGTATCTACACCAGTGGGTGATTTTATTATTGTGGACCATGTATATCGGTCATGTGTGCTGACTATTGGGGGATTAGAGAGGAGAGTTGATCTTTTAATGCTTAGAATGATTGATTTTGACGTGATTTTAGGCATGGTTGTCACCAAGTCACGCTAATTTGGATTGTCATGCTAAGACCGTGACGTTGGCGATGTCGGGATTGCCTAGGATTGAGTGTAGTGGTTCCCTGGATTATGTTCCCGGTAGGGCAATTTCATATTTGAAGGCTTAACGGATGTTTGGGAAGGGATGTTCGACATATTTGGCCTTTGTGTGGGATGTTGGTGCTGATACTCCTACTATTGACTCCGTTCTGGTAGTGCGGGACTTTCTAGATGTGTTTCCTGCTGACCTTCCGGGCTTACCACCCAACAGGGACATTGATTTTTGTACTAACTTGGTTCAGGGCACTCAGCCCATCTCTATTTTTCCATGTCGTATGGCACTAACAGAGTTGAAGGAATTGAAAGAACATCTTCAGAAGCTACTTGATAAGGGATTCATTAGGCCTATTGTGTCGCCTTGGGGTGCACTGCTTCTGTTTGTGAAAAATAGGAATGGTACTATGCATATGTGCATTGATTACAGTCAGTTGAACGAAGTTAAAATTAATAACAAGTACCCGCTACCGCGCATTGATGACTTATTTGACTAGCTTCAGGGTGTTAGAGTGTTCTCTAATATTGATTTGATGGCTGGGTATCACCAGTTGAAGATTCGGGAATTTGATATTCTGAAGATGGCATCTAGGACCCGCTATGGTCATTACAAGTTTCTTGTGATGTATTTTGGGCTGACAAATGCCCCAACAACATTTATGCATCTGATGAATAGTGCATACCATCCATATCTTGATTCATTTGTCATAGTATTCATTGATGATATACTGGTATACTCAAGCAGCTAAGCGGATCATGAGCAACATCTAAGGATTATAGTCTAGACGTTGAGGAAGAAGAAGTTATATGCTAAACTCTCCAAGTGTGAGTTTTCGCTTTATTATGCGGCATTCATGGGGCACGTGGTATCTAGTGAGGAGATAAATTTAGATCCGAAGAAGATTGAGGTAGTTTAGAGTTAGCCCAGACCATCTTTAGCTTCTAAGATTCAGAGTTTTCTTGGCTTGGTCAGATACTATCGTCGTTTTATGGAGGGTTTCTCATCCATTACTACACCTTTGACTAGATTGACCCACAAGGGTGACCTATTCAGGTAGTCTGATGAGTGTGAGGAGAGCTTCTCAAAGCTCAAGATTGCCTTGATCATAGCTCCAGTTCTAGTTTTGTCTTAAACATCGGGTGCATATACATGTATTGGGATACTTCTCGGATTGGTATTAGGTGTGTCTTGATGCATGAGGGTAGGGTGATTGCTTATGCTTCACGTCAGTGGAAGCCCCATGAGAAGAACTACCTTGTTCATGACTTAGAGTTGGCAGTCATTGTACATGCATTAAAGATTTGGAGGCACTACCTGTACGGTGTGTCTTGTGAGCTATTTACAGATCATCAGAGTTTGCAACCCTTGTTTAATCAAAAGGATCTAAACTTGAGGCAGAAGAGGTGATATCACCATTTTGTATCTTCCCGAAAAGGCCAACATGGAGGTTGATGCCTTGAGTGGAAAGGTGGTGATTATGGGTAGAATTACATATATTCCAGTATGTGAGAGACCGCTAGTATCAGATGTTTAGGCCTTGACCAATCAGTTCATGAGGTTAGATGTTTCGAAGCCTAGTCGCGTTCTAGCTTGCATGGTTTCTCGGTCTTCTTTGTATGAGCGCATCAGAGAGCGTCAATGTGACGACCCCTATTTGCTTATCCTTATGGGCACAGTGCAGCATGGTGATGCTAAGGAGGTTTCTATTCAAGGTGGTGGCGTGTTGCTAATGAGCGCAAAACACCACTTAAATATGCTCGCTAGTCAAAGATAGTATAGTATAATATTGTATCCACATGGATTGAAGTTAAACAGTATTTCCGTAGTTTCTAGCTTGATTGCTATTCAGGAGAATCAACAGTTGAGATTTATGTGATTAATAACTAAAATTAACTAAGAATCTAAAGCTAATTGATTAATGAAAATCGAAGCAAAGGTAAGTAAGGAAGCTATGAGTGGGAGAAAATAGGGGTTGATTGGATAGGTGCAAGATAATTGTTTGGGATCTAACTCTGGATAATTCACTTCTAATTTCCAGTGAGTCTCTCGAATTCACTCAATTTTTAGTTCAAACGTTTAGTAGAAACTCCTCTCTTGATTATGTCTCAACCTCACAAGATGAACCAATTTAAGCACCTGAAGATATGCAAGAATGCGTAGTGGATTGGTCTTTAGGAGAACCTCTCTCGATTATCCTCCTAACTAGGTTTAATCAATAATTCAACTACTCTTTCGATTACTAAGAAGAATTAATGAACTCAACCAACAATGTAATGTAAAGATATCACAAGTTGTGCCTCTCTCGATTACATGAACATGTGAATATAAATACAATAATTAAATCATCCAAAATGATTCAATACATAAAATTAGAGTTATAATCCACAAACAAATATCAATACACAAAATCCATCAAACCCTAAAGAGAGCTACTCCATATATATGGAGTAATTCATCACAAAAATATTTAAAGAAAAGGAAACCATAAAGCGATCCAAACTCTTATCTTGAGTGAGGACTGAATAATGAACTCCTTGTGCTTTTGCTTCTGCCCCTCATCCTTAGCCTCATTAGGTCTAATATGTGTCAAAAGTCCAGAAAATAATGTTTTCCCGTGTATTTATACTAAGTAGGGTCAGGCCCAAACAAAATCACCATTTCCTACGTGAAATAGGACAATTACTCTTTATATTTTGCACAGGACCGCAACATGGGGAAATGCGCCATGTGGGGCATTAGTGGGGAAATCCAAAGAGTTGAAATCTGTCAGGCAGAAGGAATTTTACATAGCCGCGGCGCGCCACGCGCTGCACTAGTGCATTGTTTTCTCAAAGTACGGATTTTGCATGCGTTTTGACGTCCAGACTTCGTCCTCGACCCCCGAACACGATCCCAGCTAAATTCCTTGGGCTTTTACTCAGCCTTCAAATCTCTAAATCACTTGAATTCATTCCATAAGATCTATATAGCTTGGAATCACTCCTACAAGGCATAAAACACAAAATAAGTACAAACCACTAGCGATTAAAGCTCAAACACAATAGAAGTGCAGTAAATTAGAGTGCAATAAGCAACTAAAACACGAGATTATAGCCTAACATCAGTTGAGGATGCAGGGTCAGATATATGTGCCCAATGTGGATAGGTTGCGTTAGTTCATTCTTTAGGAGGCCCATAGTTCACGGTATTCCATTCATCCGGGTGCCACCAAAATGTATCAGGACATGAGTCAGCACTATCGGTGAAGAAGAATGTAGAAATATATAGTGAAGTATGTGGCTTGGTGTTGGATTTGACAGCAACTGAAGTACGAACAATAGAAGTCTGGCGGTTTGTGTCAGAGACTTGAGATACCTGAGTGGAAATAGGAGTGTGTTACCACGGACTTCGTTTTTGGACTCCTATGAACTTTGAAGAAATTTTATAATGTTTGGGTGATTATGGACCATTTGACGAAATCTACACATTTCATTGTGGTTGTGACTATTTATTCTCTAGAGCGGGTGGTTGAGATTTATATCTGCGAGATTTTCCGTCTTCGCGATGTGTCGGTGTCTATTATTTCTGATAGGGCATGCAGTTCATATCACAGTTTTGTAGAATAGTGCAGCGAGAGTTGGGCATACAGGTTGAGTTGAGTACAACATTCCACCGCCAGAAACACAGAAAGTCCGAGCGTACCATTCAGATATTAGAGGATATGCTACACGCTTGTGTTATGGATTTCGTGTAAGGCCTAGTTAAAATTTCCTAATGATTTAAGATTTTAAAGTGCACCCGCAATATTTGGTAATAACGTATTCAAGTATTAAAGGACACCTATGTGATACAACCATGTCATTTTGAATGAAAATATATATTTAAGGTGTGTTGGAACATATTAAGGAGTTTTGTGAATGGGAAAAATTTTTGTGTAACAAGTTAGATACATTAAATGGAAAGGATGTTATTATGTAAACATGGTTTCATACTTATATGAATGTTTGGAAGTCAATTCGGGTCTATATCATAGTAAGGTATCAATTGAGGGTGAGTGGAGAAACAAGAAATGGAAAAGAAAATGACCGGGAGTCCCTTGCTTGGTGTAGTGGATCATTGTAATATCACTAAAGGGGTGAATCAAGGTATGTTGACTAAACTTCTCTCTTAGAATTGAATCTCACGATATTCTTGTAAGTCTTGGGTTGTTCATTATAAATTGACTATTCTGAATAAGGTTTATGCCGAAAGAGATAATTCAATATGTGTTCTGAATGCTCATATCATGATATGTTATCCTTTAGGAATGTGTTCAAAGTATGGGTTACATATTAAAATGTTATGACTTCTAGTCGTGTTTCAAATTAAAGCTATTACGCCAAATTGTGTAAGAAATCTCAATGTGCTTAAGACTCTTAACTGTTCATATGTGGTACTTAAGTTGTGATTTCCGAAAAATTCTATATATTGATATTTATGATGATGATCCATGGAAGTAAAGAAATGAGAGTATGGAGTATGAAATACATCCATTGTGCCATGAAAGAAGAATCATATGTATGGCCAAGAGAGCCAATGAAATAATGATGTTGTAAGTAGTTAAAAGTACTAGTTAAGTTATACATTGTGTGAAAGTTTATGAGATGAACATATTTGTACCATTGTTTCCAATGTGTTGTGAGCTCTTAAGTCCTCTTGAGTAGAGATTATGGTTTCCTAAATGTTATTATGATTAATTTTGGAGAGGAAACACAATGCTCTTATTGTTGATAACCTATGATGAGGCTTGAAAGTGAAAGAAGCGAGTATGAGATATGATAAATGTTGCCATAGTGCACTACAAAAAAACTGGAATTAGCTATGAATGTCGTCGCTAAAATGCTCGTAGCTAGCAGAATTTCTTGATAATACGTTGCTAATCCGTCGCTAAATGAGATTAGCGACAAATTTTCCTATTTAGCTACAAATTTTGTCTATCGCTAAAATCTGATTTTTTAGTAGTGGTGCCAAGAATGAGAATTACATTTGTGGCCAATAGTGTCAACGAACTGAAAGAATGTGTGAAAGATTATGAAATGAGTTTTGACTCATTTATATGATAAGTGTTATTAATATCCTATAATCATCTATGGCAAGTACAAGTAAGTGATAGTATGAACATGAAATGTGATCGCATTGCCAAAATGCGAATTGCGAGGCATTGTATGTTCCAATGGTTTCAATCATAGTATGTATGCTTCTAAAATGATAAATGCAAATGACTTCGATGTTAAGTCCCCAAGAATCATGAACTTAGCTAATGACCTTAAGATGACAAACGAGTGAATAACAAGATGTAAGGGAGATGTCTTATTCTAAATGATGATGAACCTTAAGAAAAGAAATTGTGCCCTTGTGCCATTGAAATCGACTTATTGACTCACCATGCATGTGCTAATGTAATGAGCTGTGTTTCTCCATGATGAGCATGAACACAAAGTATTCCAATGATCCGGGAACTTACGACCTTAAATGTAATGTTAATTATCTCACTTTGAGTTTATATATGGTTATGTGCATAATGATATGTTATGCACACTATGGACGGTCTATAAAATGCATAGGTGTATTGTGTATGTGATCCTATGGATGGTCTATGAAACATATAGGTATATGGTAATATGTGAACACTATGGACGATCTATGAAATACATAGGTGTATTGTATATGTTATCCTTTGGATGGTCTATGAAACACATAGGTGTATTGTATATGTGATCCTATGGACGGTCTATGAAACACATAGGTGTATGGTAATTTGTGAACACTATAGATGGTTTATGAAATGCATATGTGTATTGTATGAGTGATCCTATGGACGGTCTATGAAACACATAGATGTATTGTATATGTGATCCTATGGACGGTCTATGAAACACATAGGTGTATGGTAATATGTGAACACTATGGACGGTCTATGAAATGCATAGGTATATTGTATATGTGACACTATGGATGGTTTATGAAACACATAGGTGTATTGTATATGTGATCCTATGGATGATCTATGAAACGCATATGTGTATGGTAATATGTGAACACTATGGATGGTCTATGAAACGCATAGGTATATTGTATATGTGACACTATGTATGGTCTATGAAATGCATATGTGTGCGATATTAATAAACACTATGGACGGTCTATGAAATGCATGTGTATGGTATGGATGAACACGTGCATAGTAATAGAGACTTGTGGATGGTCTGGTGAGATGCATAGCCAATATAAATAATAGATTCCACTTCCATTTCCCTTGTTTGTATATGTTGTTACATTTACATTATGTTTTGTATCACACGCGTAGTTCATATGGCACACTTGATCCCAAAAGAAGTTTAGAATGAAGTAAGTATAATAAGACTTTAAATGTGATTATATGGGACGTTTCGTAGTTTCTTGATGCACTTTTTTTGCCTCTTATTTGAGTTACCGTATTTTCATATGTTATTTCGTGCGCCTTACATACGAGTACTATTCCATATGTACTCATGTCTCTTTTGCCGGGGGCGCTGCATCTTTTAATTGATGCATGTATACTTATACAGGATGATATGGATCTTTGATAGGGATCTTCTTCACTGCCCAGCTTATGGTGATCCCGCAAAAGTTCCAGTGGGGATTTGAGTCTAGATCGTTTTATGTACTTAGGTATCTATTGTCATAGAAGCTTCATGTACATTATAGGTCATGTAATTAAGGTTTTGCATTTTGGCATGTATTTATGTTCACAGTATTTACAACTATTTATAAAGTTGTGTACCCATCATGAGAAAGCATTTTAGGCCATTGAGCCAAATATTTTCAATTTAAAAGTCAAGATCTAATTATGTTATGGTAAATCATGCATATATAATGATGAGAGGTTGATGTAACGTAGGCTTGCTCGATTGGGTTTACTCGGTCGAGTATCGGTCGCGCTCCCCGAGGCCGGGCTGTGATATTTTGGGGGTTCTTGGGATCAGTTTCTACCGCTTGCAGAGTTTGCCTACAACAATAGCTACCAATCTAGTATTTAGATAGCTCCTTATGAGGCTATATGTGGGAGACGGTGTCGTTCTCCAATTGGTTTGTTTGAGCCAGGGGAGGCTAGGTTGTTGGGTACTGATTTGGTTCAGGATGCCTTGGAGAAAGTCAAGCTTATTCAGGATTGGCTTCATACAGCACAGTCTAGACAGAAGAGTTAAGACGGTCGAATGGTTCGTGATGGTGGGACAGAAGGTATTGCTTAGAGTTTTGTCTGTGAAGTGTGTGATGAGGTTTGGGAATAAAGGCAAGTTGATCCCTCGGTATATTGACCCTTTTGAGGTGCTTTAGAGGATTGGAGAGGTGGCCTACAAGCTTGCATTTCCACCTAGTATATCGGGTGTTCCACTAGTGTTTTATGTTTCTATGCTCCGGATGTATTATGGTGATCCGTCCCATATTTTGGATTTCAGCACACTTCAGTTAGATGGGGATTTGACTTATGATGTGGAGTCAGTGACCATTTTGGATCGGCAGGTTCGGAAGTTGAGATCAAAGAATATAGCTTTAGTGAAAGTTCGGTGGAGAGGCCAGCCAGTCAAGGAGGATAATTGGGAGACCGATCGAGAGATGCGGAGCAGATATCAACGCCTATTTGAGACTCTATGTATGATTCTAGACCCGTTCGAGGACGAATATTTGTTTAAGAGGGGGAGAATGTAACGACCCTACTACCGGTCATTTTGTGTATTGTAACCCCGTTCCCCCCCACTTGTCGCTTTTTATATGCTTAATTATGGTTATGTGACTTGACAGGGTGGTTGGACACTTAGTCCCAAGGTTGGAAGATTAAGTTGAAGGAGTTGACCAGAGTTTGACTTTTTGTAGACGACTCCAGAATGGAGTTTTGAAGTTTCAGATAGCTTCGGATGGTGATTTTGGACTTAGACATATTTCCGAACGTTAATTTTGAGGTTCGTACATTATTTTGTCTTGAATTGGCGAAATTTGTAAAGTTGAAGGTTTGAAAGGTTAAGGGATTTTACCGGGAGTTGACTTTGTTGTTATCGGGTCCGAATTTTGGTTCCGAAAGTTGGAATAGGTCCAATGTGCCATTTATGATTTGTGTGTAAAATTTTACGTCAATCGGAGTTGGTTTGATATAATTCGGCATTAGTTTTAGAAGTTGGAAATTCATTAGTTTCGTTAGTCATGAATTGGGGTGTCATTCATCATTTTGATGTTATTTGATGTGATTTGAGGGATCGACTAAGTTTGTATCACATTTTAGGATGCGTTTGTATATTTGGATGGGGTCCCGGAGGCCTCAGGTTTGATTCAGATTGAAATCGGAGTGTGTATTGGACTTAAGGACAGTTGAAGCTATAAGCTTCTAGTGTGATAGCACCTGCATGGTTTTGGCCGCAGAAGCGGCCAAAGGGTCGCAGAAGCAATTCTAGGTTGGAGCTGAAAGTTGCGAAGGTGAAAGGAGTATTCCATACCTGCGAGATCATAGATGCGGGCACTTGGTCGCAGAAGTGGATTTGAGGCAGGAGAGGGTGAGTCGCAGAAGCGAAGAAGTTCTGGAGGTGTGGGATTTGTATCGCATGTAACACCCCGAAAAATTTTGAAGTACTTAAGCGCTATTAAGAAAGTCGATATGCGCTAATTATATTATTTTGTGTGTAGACAAGGACTATTATATGAATGATATCAATTGATCATGATAATATATGTATTGGGTGCATTAAGAATGGTTTATGGTCTAAGAAGAGCCCCATGGCTAAGTCAAGTTGAAAATTTTATGATGGGATAAAAGTTTCAAGTGAGTTCACACAAGACTTAACTTCAAATGATCATACCTCTATTGATATGAAAAGTTATATGGTGTATTACCTATTAAATTAAATCCCTTTGAGTCTAGTTTCCAACGCTTCAAACTGTTCCTCATTTGGACATTCCTACAAAATGTTATGACCAAATTACCAAAAGCTGCCAGAATGCGATTTTGCGACCAATTCCGCGACCATTATGCTATCGCAAAATGGTTATGCGACCGCAAACTGGTTGCAGAATGGATCAGAACAGCCCAGTTCTGGGCACCGATTTATGCGACCATTGTGCGACCCGCACACCAATTATGCGGTCCATTGTGCGACCGCATAGTTGAATTCAGAGGGTTAATTTTCCTCTTTTCATAACCTGGCCCCATTTTGATAAATAGGCTTTGGGGCTTATTTTGGGGTGTTTTTCGGAGGGTTTTAGAGAGAGGTAAGAGCATTTTAGAGAGAGAATGAGGGAACCTAAAATTATAATCATCCAATCTTGCACCAATCTTCAAGAATCAAGGAAGCTAATCACAAGATCTTCATCTAGGAGGTAAGGTTCCATACCCTAGTTTCCAATTCGAATTTGGGTAAAGGATGGTTGATTTGGAGTATGATTCTTGGGTATAAGAGTATTGTTTATACATGCTTGTACTAATAAGGTTTGTGGGAAGATTGTTGAGCTCAAATAACTAAAGATTGGGTTGTGGAGTGAAGGAAATCTTGTAGAAGAACCTTGTAGTTAGATTTGCACACCTAGTGTTTGATAAAATGCTCAAATGAGCTGAGATCATAAATATCTTCCTAATAATGGTTCAATTTTTGTTATGTCTCAAAATAGATTGGGAAATCTCTAAGCGAGGTATGTTGGCTAAACTTTCTCTCTTGGAATTGAATTCCATAATGTTTCCGTAAGTTTCAAAGTATGGGTTGCGTATTAAAAGGTTATGGCTTTGAGTCGTGTTTCAATGAAAGATAGTATGCCAAATTGTGTGAGAAAAAAATCTCAATATTTTTAAGACTCTTAATTGCTCATATGTGTACCTAAAGTCTTGATTTGGAAATGTCTTATTGTTTATAATCTATAAAGATGGTTGGAAGTGAAATAAGTTAATTGGGGATATAGAGTGTGGCCAACGTGCCAAGAATTTAAGTTATGATTGTTGCTAGTAGTGCAAATGATTTGAGAAGATGCGATAAAGAATATGAAATGAGCCTCGACTCAATTGTTTAAACAAATGACTTCGAAGATAGAATTGCATAAAAGCTTTTGTACTCAATCCATGCCCAGTAGTGGTTGCATTAACTAATGCTTTGCTTTATAAATATATCTAGTGTGATTCGAGTTCTATATACTCATGTGTTGAAATTGTACATGGTCATTTCTGGGGAAGAGTGTTGCAAGAGTAAATGGTGTATTGACTATTTATGATTTTTCATGTGTGTTTCTATTGTTGGTTGGTATGCCTCATTCTTTGGGAAGAAACCATTTGTGTTTGAAATTCCCATTTCAAATGGATTGGAAGTATATGATTTCTGAAATTTTCTATATGTTGATATTTGATGGTGATCTTTCAAATTGAAAGAGGTAAAAGTGTAGAATATGAAATACAGCCATCGTGCCAGGAATAAAGAATCTTGTGAATGGCCTAATGAGCCAAGGAAATATGGTCGTTGTGAATGACTGAAAATACTAATGAGAATTTATAATATGTGAAAAATGTTGAGGTCAGTACAATTGTATTTATGATATTTCTGTTTGCAAATCAAATCAAAAAAAATGTTCTTGGGAGCATCATTAGCAAAACCGAGGAAGGGTGGGTCATAAGGCCCACACCTGAAATTACACGTGCCGGTATAGGGTAGATTGTGATATTATTTCCCTTAATTGGGATGAAACTAGAAGCTTTGTGGATTGTAAAAGTCAACCTACACAGCATATGTGGGAAGGCGGGCCTAGCTGATCGGTTGGAGATCAAACGCCGTGTTGCGCACATGGTAGTACTACTCTTGGTAACAACTTTCTTTTGCATCACTTGTCAAACCGCATTGTCCGTGGGGAGATGGCCTGGCCGATCGGGCGTGATCGGACTCCGTGCTAACAAAGACGGTGGTATATCGGTACTAATGATCTCCCAACCAAAATTATATATGAAGTTCATATTTTGAAAATTATTATGTTTTAACTGGATGTTTGGATATTGTTGATTGTGACTTGTTGTTTCTATGTGTTGCCTTTTCTTATATGGGCATTCTATTTTGAAAGAGGATTTTTAGCTATATATACTAGTGCTATTCGACAGTACTAACGTCCCTTTTGCCGGGGGCGCTGTGTCTTTAATGGATGCAGGTGGTTCTACAGCAGGCGACATTGATCAGTGATAGCAATACACTCTTTTCAGTTGATTTGGTGAGCCCCACTTCATTTCGGGTCATGTATCTTTTGTTTCTCATGTACTATATTTTGAGGTATAGCTGGGGCCTTGTTGCCGGCATTTTCATATTACTCTTCTATTGTATTAGAGGCTTCGTAGACAGGTTGTGGGTTGTGGTTGAAGTTGGGAATTGAACTAGAAATGTTGATATTTGGAAATCATATTTTTTATTAATTCTATAAACTCGTAAGATTTTAGAAATTATGAATAAAGCTGCTAATGGGAATGAAAAAGAAGTTGTTAATAAAATCTTTTCAGTGATTGATTAATGGAGTACATCTCCTCTTTATTCATGGATGAGTTGGGTAGAAGGAAATCTAACAGGCTTGCTCGGCCGAGTTCTATCGGTTGAGCGCCGATCGCGCTGCCCAAGTTTGGGGCGTGACATCGCAGAAGTGGGATTTGGCTGCAGAAGCGGCAGGTCAGGAGTTGTAATCATTTTTCACATAAGATAGACTACTTCCACAAACGCGACACCGTAGATGGGGTGTTTGAGCCTGCAGAAGCGAGAAGCCTGGACAAAAGGATTTAAACGAAGGGTTTCGTGATTTCTCTCATTTTGGACTTTGGGAGCTTGGATAGGGGTGATAGTTTAGAGGCTTTTGGCTATAATTCAAGACGTAAGTGACTTTTGATCACCTTTGTCCCGAAATATTGAATACCCATTGATGTTTACAACTAGATTACGTGTGTTTGAGGTAAAATTTGGGAATTTTTGGACTATGTATTGGAGAGTAAGATTTGGGAATTTGAGGTTTGAATTTTGGGTGAAATTGGATGATTTTGGTATGGTTGGACTCATAATTGATTGGGAGTTCTGATTTTATAAATTTTGTCAGGTTCCAAGATGCGGGCCTAGGGTTGACTTTTTGGATTGACTTTTTTATTTTGGTTAAAAATCTTAGCCTTATCATATGGAATCGATTCCTATAGCTTGTATTGATTATATTAAGTTGTTTGTGACTAGATTTGAGTCGTTCTAAGGCCGATTCGCGAGGCAAGTGTTTATTGGAGCATTGAGTTAGGCACTTTGAAGTAAGTAACACATCTAAACTTGGATTTGAGGGTATTTAGCCCTAAGGACTACGTTATATGAAAGATATTGGGGTGACGTGCTTCGTGATCATGAAGGGGAAATTTGGGCTA
Organism: Nicotiana tomentosiformis; assembly: GCF_000390325.3. Taxonomy (NCBI): domain Eukaryota; kingdom Viridiplantae; phylum Streptophyta; class Magnoliopsida; order Solanales; family Solanaceae; genus Nicotiana; species Nicotiana tomentosiformis. Next base: position 22,287,463 of record NC_090819.1, read on the forward strand.
GGGAAGAATATTTCTTCACGAACGCAGGGACTGGGTCGCAAACATGAAGTAGTGGGGGGCTTACTATTCTCGAATGGGACCATCCTCTCGCAAACACGAAGCGTTTTGGCGACCTGAGGGAAGGCTGGAATATTACTCTATGCGAACGCGAGCCTTGGCTTGCGAATGCGAAGGCCAGAGGGGTTAAGCCTTCGCGTACGCAAAGGGTTCATCGCAAATGCGTAGGCCATTTGGGCTGTTATTCTTCGCGAACGCGCCAGGTGCTTCGTGAACGCGAAGAGCACCTGACGCCCAATATTAAAACATCAAAAAGACGGGATTTGAGCCAGTTTTAAGTTTGAGCTCGGCCTAGAGGTTATTTTGAAGAGACTTTTCATCCCAACATCATTGATTAGTAAGTTTTAACTTGTTTTATTACATTTTCATAATAACCCATTGATTTTAACCTTTAATCTAGGATTTTTTATGGTAGAAATTAGGAATTTAGGTAGAAATTGGGGATTTTGAGAAATTCAGATTTAGACCTCAAATTGAGGTAAGATTTCGAAATAAAACACATAACCGGATTCGGGGGTGAATGGGTAATTGGGTTTTGGTTTGAATTTCAGGTTTTGAATAAGCGAGTCCGGGGTTGACTTTTGTTGACTTTTTCTAGAATAATTAAAGATTGAATCTTTTTCACTTGTGGGTAGTTTTTAAAGCTTATTTGGAATTATTTGAGCATTTGGATAGATTTTATTAGTTTGGAGGCTAATTCTAAAGGAAAATCCATGGTTTTGCCTTGATTTGATTGCGGAGCGAGGTAAGTGTCATGGTTAACCTTGACTTGAGGGGTTAGAACTTGTTGGTCTATTTTCTACATGTATTATGTGTGGGGATGACATATATGTCAGGTGACAAGAATATATACGTTGTTATTGGGTTGTAGAATGCGGGTGAAAATTATTTTATTGTATTATGTTGTTTCTTTCCCTATGTTTTCCATGCTTAGGTTAGATTATTACTTCTTTAATTATCCTCCTCGTATTTATTGTTTACTTTAAAGATGTTGGGAATTTTGGAAGTTGAGTTGTTATCATAGCACTATAATTGAAGTGAAATTGCTTCTTGCCTCGTATTATTAACTCGGTTTTGTATTGTTGTTTGGTGAGGAAGAGCGAAAAGCACGAACGGTGTTGTCGTGTCTTATTTTCATTCATTATTATCTATTGAGAGGTTGTGAGGATTAAAGCATGAAGGGTGATGCCGTGAATTTGATTGCTTATCATCATTTAACATATTATGGGAGGTTTAGAGTAAAAGCACGAAGGGTGATGCTGTGCCATTTCTTTATGATATTACATGATGAGGACCAAAGTAAAAGCACGAATGGCGATGGGGTGCCATTTTTATTTCATTGCCTTATTTAATTCCCATATGCTTTACTTGGTTACATGGTTGCTTATTTCAGAAGATGTTATTTGGTGATTTCGTACTTGTCATTCTTACATATTCCCCCTTTCGCATGTCCCCTCCCAGTTAATGTTTTTAATTGTCATACCTATTATTTTGTTGCTCTACACATATATCCATACAGGTTTCAAGTAGGCGTCTTCTCATAGCCTAGGTACTACCTCGTCGAGGTTAGGCTCAACACTTATGGAGTACATTGGGCCGGTTGTACTCACGATACACTTTTGCACTTGTTGTACAGATACTGGTGTTGGTCCCAATGGTGTCTAGAGGTGTCCTGGTCGGATTTAGTTGTATCGGAGACTTAAGGTATAGTTGCACGGTTTCCACAGCCCTAAAGTCCCCTTCTTTATCTATTCTACTGTTTATCTAGTTTAAAACAGTTATACTTTGCTTCAGACTATATATGTACTTGTGACTCCGGATTTCTGGTATTAGTGAGCATCGTGTTATTTCTATTAACAGTGTGTTAAATTCTGAGTTTATTTATCATTAAATATCCTTACTTCGTGGTAATTGTTAAAACATGGTTAGTTAATTTAATAACGATAACTTTCCTAGCAAGTAGATGTCAGGCGCCATCATGTGTTACTCGTCAGCTCATACGTGTGTAGCTCCTACAATACGTAACACATAACAATAAAATACTTACGGGGTAAATTCTCCCTCACAAGGTTAGACAAGAGACTTACCTCGCTCCGAAATTCGATAATCGGCTCCAACGCCTCTCTAATACCTTAAACCAATGCCAAATGATCTGAACCCCCTTGTTGATACGAGAACAACGTCGTGAAAGTCACCTGAAACGGAGCTCTAGAACTCAAGATATGCCCAAAATACTAAAATATTAGGTCTGGCAATTTAAAACATTGTCCATGTGATTTTTGTTCATCGTATTCGCGAAGAGCAATTTTTCACGTTGACCGGTCAACCCAAAATTCCTTCTTCACGTTCCCGAGACCTCTCACGCGTTCATGAAGAACAAAAGTTCGCACCACAAACCAGCAATCTTTCCCGTCATGAAAATGAGCATAACTCTATTATACGATCTCGAAATTCGACGATTCTTGATGCTATGGTTCCGTAATTATGATAAGAATCCAATGATTAAATCTTATCACAAATCAAAGGTCTTTTTCTCAATATAGTACCCTTTATGACCAAAAAAATGACGTCGAAACATCAAATAAGAGCGCGACACAATCCAAACTCATCCGAAACTCATCGTAATCTAACCAAAACTTGCGGACAAGTCCAAAATCATCATACAAACCTGTTGAAACTTTTAAATCATGAATCCAATCTTGATAAGTCTACTATTTAACCGTGATCAACTCATTTTCTTATACTTAACTAGTATGCAACTCAAGTGTTTGAATCACTCTTTAACACCTCGGAATGGAACCAAACTTCACACAGAAGTCCAATATGACAACATGAACCTGTCCCAAGGCTCGGAATACCAACCAGAATCCGATAACAACAAATTCCATTCCAAGTCAAACTTAGAAAACTCAAAAATCTTCAAAATGCTAGCCTCTGACAATAAGCACCGAATTGCTCCCGGACTACCCGATACTCAACCCGAACATATGCACAAGTTTGAGATCACCTTACAAACACATTGGACCATTCAAATCCCGATTTCGAGCTTGTTCACACAAAAGTCAAATCTTGGTTAACTCTTCCAACTTAAAGCTTTCGAATTGAGAATTATTCTTCCAAATCAACTTCGAACGTCTCGAAAATCGAAACCAATCTCATACGCGAGTCATAATGCTTAATATGAAGCTACTCAAGCTCTCAAACCACCGAACGATATGCTAAAGTTCAAAACGACTATCGGGTCGTTACACAGAATACTCCTTATATAACATAACACTCCAAAATTTTATCAAATGTATTATTCTAAAGTGTTATTCAACAATAAAACCCAAAATTTAGACACTACTAATCCTAACTACAGTTAGCATTGTTACTTCGTGTAAAGATCTTCCTTGGCTATGGTGATGGAGCATCACTTCGAAAATAGGATGTCGGCAAAAAAATAAAAAGGGTGACTCAAAGAGCTACAATTTTTGTTTTTGAATCATATCCAATTTGTTACTTATTGTGAGATATACGCTTGTGAAGTTATACCAAAAACTTGTACCTTGTTCCTGGGTTGCGGACCACTACGCAGTCTGCACTTTCCTGGTGCTGGTCGTACTATGGTCCGTTCTTGGACCTGCAACAGCTGGAAAAACTTGTTTCAAAGGCTCTAAAAAGCCACGGAGCCCCTCGTGTCCTAAACTAATAATTCACATATGTCCAATAACACTATATCAACTTATCCAAGGTCCCAAAACATGAATATAGCTTTAAGTACTATGACCTATAGGAAGTCTCAAACCATAGAACAGAACACAAATACTCAAAAAGATAGCTTGGATCTTTACAGTAGGTGAAATGGGTTCTACCTGGTTAAGCAAAATCTCCAAGGTGAAATAAATTCTAACTGAATTATGTGTTTTATATAAGTAGGGTCTACCTGGGTTATATATACACTAAGTGAGAGGAATGATCTACCTGGGTTATGTGCACCTTAGATGACAAGAAGGATTTACCTGAGTTATAAATTTCCTAGGTGATGAGGAGAATCTTTCTAGGTTATGCATTCCCAAGGTATAAGTAGGATCTACCAAGGTAATGTGTTCTTTTGGTGAATAAAAGCAAAGAGTAGTGACATGATTGTATCACTACAACACACGCCAAATGCACACCGGAAAGAAAAAGAAAGGAAAAACAAGGTTTCTTTTCCTTATTTTTTTTTACTTTTTTGTTTAAATGGAAAATATAAAATCTTTTTTGTTGTTTTGACACAAAATGAAAGAAAAATTGTGAAGTTTTCTAAAAATTGATTGAGTCGTGACAAACTTATATGTTGGTATTTGAGCTTGATCATTTGGCTTGGTTTGATAAGGGTTGATTTGGATGGGTTTCAGGGAATATCCTAATTGATGTGCTAATGAGATTACAACTAACCTGATCATAACACTTCCATTAAATTGTTGGACTGATCTTTTTCTTTCATCTGAGTTGCCCACTTGATCTTTCCCTTCCCAATTTAAGATCCTTTGTAGAAAAATATGAAAAATTCTTTCTTGCTTACCTTAGGAAGATATCACAACCTAAATCTAGATCTAGTGACAAGCAGCCAACGAGCCACTACCTATTAGGCGTACCCTTTAAGCTAAAACATATAGAAAACATAGAACTAGATACGAAAGAGATACTATTAAAGTTGTCTCATACGATAAAAATGCAGCTTGAAATAAAGAAAGTAATAACGTCTCCTAGTAGATGAAGCTGTCATACGACTAGTGGTGGCGGAACTCAACTAGACTAATAACATAGTTTGAATTACTACTCAGCATCTAGATTGCCCTTTACTAGACCTGCGCAACTGTGAGTCTAAAAGACCTAGTAATATCATCGACTCACTCTCCAAGCTTACCTGTGAATTTTTTTAAATATTGTTGGTAGTGCACATACACTATCAAAGCAATATAAGTAGAGAAATGATATACAACTAACACAAACTAGATATGAGATCATAAGTATAAATAACGTTAAAATTCATCCCCTTTTTGTATTATTGTGTGTCGTCGAATGTTTTGAGGCCTCCAATGGGTTTCAATGATATTTTGGGACTTTGGGCATTGTTGTTCGAGACTATTTGTTACGACCCAAAATCATATTATGGTCGTGATGGTACTTAAGCCAATTCGCTAGGTAATTCAACAGTCATAATCAATCAAATTCGAGCATAACAAGATATGATAAGCTATCTTGACATAAATAAATCATAATAAGTCTCAAAACAACTCAAGCAAAAAATACTACAAATAACTTCCAAAACCCGGTAGTACGAAGTCATGAGCTACTAAGAGAAAATATAACTAAGTATCATAAATACAAGAGTATTTTTCGAATAACATAAACAATATATAATAAGAAGAAGGTGACTTCAAGGGTCTACGATCGATCAAGCAATACCACCTTGAGTGTCCTAAGTCAGCAAATGGCACCCTCTTGAGATCCACTAGTGCTAATGCCAAAATCTGCATAAAAATATGTAAAAGTATAGTATGAATACAAAACAACGTGTACTTGGTAAGTATCAAGAGTAACCTCGGTGAAGTAATGATAAAGTTCAAGTCAAATAATACTCACTAATAAATATACATGTATAGTTCATGCATATACATAGCAAGGCAATGGAAAGATATATACCATGAATTAGAAATTTAAATCATGAATCGTATTATCTCTCGCCTATCATAATCAATGCACACAATAGAGGCATCAAGTAGCATATTAGAAGATATACACAGAAATGATATAGAATGCATGATATGACAAAAATGATTCACTTATGAGATCAAGTTTTCACATTTATGTTTAACTCATCAACCAATATCAGCACAAACTAACACTCATCAGTGTCTTACAACTCTGTGTGTACGTCACCAAGAGAGAAACATGCGAGAGAAAAGGTAGGAGGGAAGGATCCATATCCACAAGCTACATGGTAGAAACCTCATGCAATAACAGTAACCAACGGCATAAAACTCATGCCATATCAAATACCAATCCACTCAAATATCCAAATATCCAAATATGCCATAATCATATCAATATGCATCAAGATCATCACCTCCAAGACAGTAAGCATATGCTCAAGAAATAACAGACAATATACACAAGGACATAATAAATAGAGGTACATATGTGTATTCAAGATGTGAAGTATGACTACAGATTAATCAACTATATCAACATCTCAAGAATATTCCATCATGACAAATAAAGATATCACAAGTCTAAACATGATCTCTAGCATGAATAAATAGGCTCGCATAGTCATACGATCAAATAAAGTATAAGTCAAGAAAAACACTCAACCAAACAAGGCACAAAGAAGTCTAAATTCTACTTCGAGAATGAATAAACCACGACACCCTCATATACGCTCGTTACCTTGTATATACGTTGCCCCCAACACATTACAATTAGAAAACAAGGTTATTTCCTAAGGTAATTTCCCTCAAACAAATATTAGGCAAGATAGTTATCTCTTCTGTAACAATCTTCAGCTGTCCAATAAGCCATTCCCTCTATTCGTGACCTCCAAATACTACAAGTCTAGCCAAAAAATACTTAACGAGGTCAAATAAAATAATAAAATCAATTGCGAACAATAAAATTTTAATTTTTAATCAAATTTTAAAAAGTCAACCTAAGCTCACATGGTCACAACCCGAGTCTAGGGCTAGATCTGATTGACTCATAACCCTACGAGTCCAAATATATGATTAGTTTCCAAATTTTAGTTCAATTCAGTGTTCAAATTCTCAAAATATACTCTCTTAAGTTGTAGAAAGACCCCAAATTTCGCTCTTAAAATTCATATTTTAGGTATATAAATCCATCCGGAGTCAAGATATTTGATCAAATCTAAATAAAAGTTACTTACCCTCAAGATTGTAGTAAAACCCCTCTTCAAAATCTTCTTCTCTTGTTCTCCAAAACTAAAAAATGGTGAAAAAGAGCTAAATCCCAAAATTTGGAGATAAAATACCTCTGCCAGCGATTTTAAAGCATCACGATAATGACCAATAGCTTATGCAATCGCGAAGCATAGAGGTCCACCGCCTGAAGTCCTTTTATGCGACCGCGACTATGACTACGCACATATGATCGCAAAGGCCAACTGACCAGCTGGCTACATGAACGTAGACACCCCTCTTGCAATGACGATTCACCAACTTCCAGAGCTACGCGATTACGAACCTTCCCATACGATCGTGAAGCACAAACTCCCCCAACCCACACTCCTTCTACACGATTGCAATGCTAGCTACGCTATCACGATGCACTGATGTGCATTAGAAAATCAGCAATCCAATCTTAGCATAAAATGATCAAAACCCATTTTGAAACTCATTCCAACCCCCTGGTACCTCGTCCAAGCATCCTAACAAGTATATATATGTCACGACCCAAAATCCACTATTGGTCATGATGGAGCCTAACGCCGCCGTCAGGCAAGCCAACGATGATTGTCCACTTAATTACTCATTTTTATTCCTTTTGAAATCATAACTTCCATTAATTAAATAGTATGAAATAGAACTACCATAATAAACATCCAGTAGGAACCCCCAAAATACGGTGTCACAAGTGCATGAGCATCAACTAAAAAATACGATAAAATATAACATCTGTCTAGAATACAAATTAGACAGGAGAATGTAAATGAATCTGATGGAGACTCTGTGTGCTACGTACTCGTAACGTGGGATGCAGCTCACCTAAATCCCCGCAATAGCCATGCCTATATGCCCACAAAACCACTAGACATATATGCACCTACACGAAATGTGCAGCAAGTGTAGCATGAGTGCGTAAAATAACGTATACCCAATAAGTATCTAGTCTAACCTTGATGAAGTAGTGATGAGGGGTCGACTTTGACACTTACTATGGGCTAACAATAAAATTCAAAAATTATAATTAAGTATGGATTATGTAAATACAACTGAAAACTCAATAACAAGAAATAAATAAATAATTCTTTCACTGATAGTAATTCCCAAATTAATTTCCATCATTTAACAAATTAATCTCTCAAGCCAATGAAACAATATCAATTATAATTAGACTCCAAGATTTATTACGCGCGAATTATGCTGAGGTCGTACGGCCCGATCCAACATACAAATATATAAACTATACATCCAACCATAGATGCATCTATTTGCTGACGAGGCGTTCGGCCCGCTCCATGAGAAGAGAAGATATTTTATAAAGAACCGATTCAAGATTATTAAGAGGCTAATATTGAAAGAAACACCAATTCTCATTAACGGTGAAGTGACCCATCCAAAACTCAAGTAAATGAAATTTAACCTTTTATAATTCCTTTATCAAGTTTCAATGTGATTTAAGCAATTAAATTAATAAGTAGGGTGCAACATCGCAAGTATAACATGATTTGTGTCCTAGACTACCCGGACATAAGCATAATTAGTAGCTACGTACGGACTCTCGTCACCTCGTGCGTACGCAGCCCCCACAAATAGAAGCATATATTAAATCAATTCACCTATGAGATTAATTTCCTCTTACAAGGTTAGAAAAGAGACTTACCTCGCTCCGAAGTTCCATATCCGGCTCCAAAGCTTTTCTAACAACTCAAACCGGCGCCTGTCGCTCCAAAACTAGTAAATAAATATGAAATTCCATGAACATATACTTTAACACTCATAATAAATCAATTTATGAAAATTTTTAACTCCGCTCGAAAAATTGATAAACTCACCCTCGGGCACACGTGCTCGGATTATATAAATTGTCGAAAATAATCATTACTCATAACACTACGAACTCAAACATATGATTTATTCCCAATTCAATATCCAAATTCGTGGTCAAAATCCAACAATAACAATTTCTAGGTTTTCTACTTACCTTGTGTTGCTTGATGAGAATCTCCTGTTGAAGCGCTCCAAAATCGCCCCAACCAAGTGAAAATGAGAGAAAATAGACCAAATCCCATTTTTAAAAGAACCTTTTGTCGAGGTGATTATTCGCATCTGCGGTTCACTAGCCGCATCTGCGGTCTACCATCTGCTTCTGTAGAGTTCACTCTTGTAGACCAACTGCTTCTGCAGGCTCGCATCTATGATGCCCACTCTGCAGGTGCGATTACACCAGCAGCTGCCAACTTCAGCAAAATTCTTTAATTTCAAAACTTGATCGGTTAACTACCCGAAATCCATCCGAGGCCTCCGGGACCTCAACCAAATATACCAACAAGTCCTATAACACAATACAAACTTAGTCCAACCTTAAAATCACTTCAAACAACATTAAAAATACAAATCGCACATAGATTCAAGCCAAGTGAACTTTAAAACTTCCAATTTTTACAACCGACGCCGAAACCTATCAAATCACATCTAATTGACCCTAAATTTTGCACACAAGTTACAAATGATACCACGGACCTACTCCAACTTCCGGAATCGGAATCCGACCCGATATCAAAAAGTCTACTCCCGGTCAAACTTCCTAAAAAAATTAATTTTTGCCATTCCAAGCCAAATTCCACCACGGATCTCTAAATCACAATTCGGACCCGCTCCTATGACCAAAATTACCATATGTACCTGTTGGAACCTTCAAATCCCGATTCCGGGGTCATTTACTCAAAAGTCAAACCTTAGTCAATTCCTCCAACTTAAAGCTTCCAAAATTATAATTTTCTTTCCAAATCAACTTCGAACTTTCCGAAATTCAATTCCGCCCACACATATAAGTCAAAATACCTGAAGTGAAGCTACTCAAAGCCTCAAACCACCAAACGACGCGCTAGATCTCAAAACGACTTGTCAGGGCGTTACATTCTCTCCCACTTAAATATACGTTCGTCCTCAGACATTCGAAGAACTACTACGGAGTTTCCCAAAATCACTTTTTAACACCTCGTGCACCTGCCCATGCTACCACAACCCAGTTGAACACATCAGCTCGAGCCGGACTGAAGATTCTCCCTTTTTATTTAGTCAATAAGCCTTAGAACCAAATTCCAACCTCCGCATTTCTCTACAATGCCTGATTCTAACACACGAACGTCGTGCCAATCACCACCCACTGTACCAAAACATGATCATGCATCTATGCGAAAATCACAACACACACCACATAAGTCGGTTTCCCATAATAACATCCCTTAACCACAATAGTTGAAATTTTACGAATCTGATGCCCGCAATACACCTCATAATACAAATAAGCCCGGTTTAAATTCTCACAATAATGACACGACAGATAAGATGTGTAGAAATTCATAACAACCTGCTGAATCAATCAAATCATGGAGTCGCTTCTCCTGACAAGGACCATTACTTCATTCTGAACTAAATAATGATATTTGCCTTTTAATATGCCTTATATAAATCCGATCGCACTGAATATTAGGTCCAATAATATCATCCCACCCAGTACAAGTTTCTCTCGTGATAAAATCTCAAACACTGCCAAAATCTCATATAACATTAACAATGCACTAGCAAGCTACAAACGTTAATATAACTCATAAAGAAGAACAAACTTTGATGGGGAATTACCTAGCCCGCATAACGAATAAAACGGCCTAATACGCACTATGAACCTGCCTCAGGGATGAAAACAAAGTACACAAAATAAGTGCAAGGAACTATGCTCAACATTTGTAACGACCCGATCGGTCATTTTGAGCATTTGTACTTTGCTTGATAGTTTTTGGGCATGAGTAGTTCCGTATGATACATTATGACTTATGTGAATCGTCGATTTTGATTTTCAGGTTATTCGGAATAGAATTGGAAGAATAGATTTCATTGTTGAAGCTTTAAATTGGGAGAGTTGACCAAGTTTTACTTTTTATGATATTGAACCCGGAATGAGGTTTTGATTGTTCCATTAGCTCCGTTGGATGATTTTGGACTTAGGAGCACGTCCAGATTATGATTCGGAGGTCCGTGGTTGATTTTGGCTTTAAATAGCGAAAGTTGAATTTTTGGAAAGTTTGACCGGGAGGTTGACCTTTAGATATCAAGATTGGAATCGAATTCTAGAAATTGAAATAGGTCCATAATGTAAAATGTGACATGTGTGCAAAATTTGAGGTCAATCGGACGTAATTTGATAGGTTTCGGTATCGGTTGTGCAAGTTGAAGTTTTAAAGCTCATAGATTTCGATTTGAGGTGTGATTCGTCGTTTTGATATTGTTATGCATTATTTGAGGCCTCGAGTTGGTTCGTGTTATGTTATTGGACTTTTTACTATATTCGGACGGTGTCCCGAGTGGCTCGGATGAGTTTTGGACGAGGTTCAGATCATTTTTACTTCATGTGCAAAGCTGAAGGCTACTGGTTCTCGTATGATCGCACCTGCGGGTGGTTTGCGCAGGTGCAATGGCCGCAGAAGTGACAAAGGCATCGCATATGCGAGATGAGAGCTAGATGAGGAGGACCACAGAAGCGGAGATTTGGGTGCATATGTGATGGCGCAGGTGCGGCAGCTCGAGCGCAAGTGCAGAGTTGGAGGGTGTTAGCAGAGGTCGCAAGTGCGATGGGATTTTCGCACTTGCTATTGCGCAGATGCGGGCAGTAATTCACAGAAGTGGAAATGGTGAAGAAAGCCGGGCAGCGCAGGTTCGATGTATTTCCACAAAAGCGGTGGTCACAGGTGCGACAAATTGTCCGCAAATGCGGAAGTGCTGGGCAGAATATTCTATACAAGGGTTCCCGATTTTCGCTTCATTTTTCCATTTTCAAGCTCGGATTGAGGCAATGTTTGGAGAAAATTTCACTATATGAATTAGGGTAAGTGTTCTCTACTCGGTTTTGGTGATATTTCAGGAATCTATCTTCATTCTTAGCAATTGGTTGATGAATGTAAATAGAAATTTGGGGGTTTTTGGTCTAAAGTTTCATAATATGAATTTTTGAGTTTTGAACATCAAATTGGAGTCGGATTCGAGTGAAACTAGTACGGTTGGACTCGAAATTGAATAGGTTGTTGGATTTTGTGAGATTTGTTGGATTTCGAGGCGCGGGCCCGGTGTGATTTTTGGCCGGTTTTTGGGTTTTGATTAAGGATTTGATCTATATCATTTGAAATTGTTTCCTTGGGCTTTATTTGATGTATTTGAGTTTCCTTTAGCTAGTTTGAGCCGTTCGGAGGTCGGAACGCGCGGGATGGCATTTTGGAGCATTGCTTGTCTTGCTCGGCATTGGTATTGGCTTGTTCGAGGTAAGTAGCTCTTCTAATCTTAGTGTTGAGGGTATGAAACCCCAAAATACATGTTATGCGATTGGTATTAAGGTGACGCACATGGTAGGTGACAGGCGTGTGGGCGTGCACCATGTGAATTAGGACTCTGTTGTTTCCATGGCACTGTATAGTGGTCCTACTTTGTTGATATCTTTGTTTTCACCATGTGATAAAGTAGTTAAGCTGTCAAGCATGATAGATATCATGTTTAGGCATTATGCCGATATTGTTTGGACCCATAGTGGTCGTTTCTTACTGTCATCTCACTGATTTTATTGATATTTCGTACTCGGTCATATTCATGCATTCATATCATATCGCAGTCTCAGTTATTTATTGACACATCATATCATTATTCGCAGGCTAGTTTCATGACATTGTGAGACTATGAGTGAGACTAGAGAGATTGATGACTGAGTGACGTCGGGGGCCTGTTTGTGAGGATGTTGTCACTATAGCATGTGAGTTGTCCGTGCGATTCCAGATATTGATATTATAGCATGTAAGTTGTCTATGTGATACGTGAGTTGTCCGTGCGATTAAAGATATTTATATTATGGCATGTGAGTTGTCCGTGGAACACATGAGTTATCCGTACGGATTATAGCGCTTGAGATGGAAGGATCCCCTCCGGAGTCTGCACACTCCCAGTGAGTGCAGTCGACTATATATATGTGGAATGGACTACACGCCGCAGCGTGTATTGTACAACGCTGAGTGATTGAGTGTGCTGAGCATTGAGCATAGTGAGATAGGATGCGAGACAGTGAGATTGAGTACTCTGAGAGTATGAGTACATGATTTATCTCTAAGATACATGGAATTGGCATGCACACATGATATACAGGCATAGGGATGCATTTTTTTTCCTCATGTTGTACAGTATCACGTCATTCATGACTTTTACACACATTGATATGTGGGAATAGAGAGGTATTTCACACTTGCTATCTGGAAAGAAAATGAAACATTTTATTTATTGTGGAAAGGATATTTGGAAAAATTACAGCTTTCAAACTTACTCGTATTTTTGGCAATTTCGGTAAAAGATTTGGGTTTTCACTAAGATACTTGAAAAGCATGACTATTTTCTGGAACTGTGAACGAGCTGAGCATTTTTACTTCTGAGATACATCTCTTATTACCTGTATTATGCTGTTATGAACTGTTGTGGAGTATTGGTATTGTACCTGACCTTGTGTTAGCTCGTCACTACTTTCAACCTAAGGTTAGGTTTGTTACTTATTGAGTACATGGGGTCGGTGGTACTCATACTACACTTCTGCACCTTGCGTGCAGATATTGGCTGTTGATGTTGCTGTGTTCGATGGGAGTTGGATTGGAAGATGTACCTGCGTCCCGGTTGTAGCTACCTCTTATTCGTGGTAGCCTTAGTTCTATAAAACTCTGTTTATGTACTTTTCAAACAGGCGATGTATTTATTTCATTTTCGCTTTGTAAACTCTATTCTTAGAAGCTCATGATTTGTACTACCAGTTCTTGGGGAATGTATTAGATTCAGATATTTCTTTACTTAATTGCTTTATTAATTATTATTAGAATTGGTTAGTAGTTAATTTGCTTACCTAGCGGGTTGGGTTAGGTCCCATCATGACTAGTCGGATTTTTGGTCGTGACAAAGTGGTATCAGAGCTCTAGATTCATAGGTTCTACAAGTCCTGAGCAAGTGTCTAGTAGAGTCTTGCGGATCGGTATGATGACGTCCATACCTATCTTCGAGAGACCACAGGGCATTTAGGATATACTTCCCATCTTTCTTTCCTTATCATGCGGCATTGATTCACCTTAAAGAGTAACTCTTTGAATTTCTTCCACGCATTCGTATGCGCATGCGAGCGCTCGGTATCAGCTGTGCATCGCCGTCTTGTGGTTCTATGAATGGGGTGTGAGATGTGATTTCTATGTGCTTATGATGGGCCAGTCTAGAGAACTGGAAGCCAGATTTTGACTGTAGCTTGAGCACAGAGATTTTGATTGTGTGAGCACGTGCTTTTGGGACTTATACGTCCGGTAGTGTTCCTATGAGTGGAATTTGTGGCTCGATTAGCGGTAGAAGGACTGTGTGGTGAGTATGATGTGACTTCGAGATGTGTTAAGATTGTTCGAATGTGATGAGAAGAGTTTACTTGAGATGTAGCAAGGTCCATGGGGTTTATGATTTCTGTCTTGATTTGGTGCATGGTCTCGAGTTATGGGGTATGTTGAGAGATCTCTCATGTTATTTAGTTTTGGAGTGAAGTAGATTCTCATGTCTTGTCGATGATTTCAGAATCAAGAAGATTAAGTGATTGAATAGTAGTCGTGACTGTGGAAAGATATAGAGTGATGTCAGTTTGAGGCAAAGCAGGCGGGTTATCACTTACGAGGTGTCCTGAGCTTGTGTGGTCCTTATGATGTTTTGTAGAGAGTTCTCTTTTACCAGTGAATGATATATATTGCAATTTGAGTTTGGATCGCTTGTAGGAGTTGGCTTGACTATTACAAGGGTGAATGCAAGATTTGCAGACGATTTGAGGTATTATATGGTTTGTGTTACATGGGTTTGCGAAGGATTTAGTTTAATTTCAGCGCGGGATTCTGGCAGCAATAGAGTATGGGTATTGTGTTGTTATCGACTATTTTGTTCTATGGCTTCGAGCCAAGTAGAGGAGTCTGCTATCGACGAGTGGATTGCACGGTTATGTGTTATATTGGTTTCGGTTTGTTTGTATACTGGTGAATCAGTTATGGCTTGCAGAAGTTGAGATTGAGGATGACTCGAGTAAGGGCATTTCTGGATACGGGTTGTATTACACTCTATGGGAATCATAAAATAATTGAGTGGTTATTCGCAAAGGATGTAGTGTGCATGGAGTAGGAATTTGCTTGGTTGCTTAGGAGTGCAGGTTACTCTTTATTCCTTTAGGTGTTGGTGTGCTAATGGGGCATAGGTCGTTCGGTCCGTTTGGTCGGTTCAATTGAGATTTGAGTAGAGTGGATGATTCTTGAGAAAGGTTCTAACGGATTCAAGATTTATATGTAGTGATTTGGAATTTTCAAGATTTATATATGGCTAGAAATTGGGAGTTGCATTGGATGGTGTCGAGACTTGTGGCATTTTATATCAATGTGGATTGTGCATTTCAGTATCAATAAAGTGAAAGAAACAGTTTTAGGTTCACATAAGATCTCTTTAGAGTTGGTGTCTCGGTTGTGGTGCCTTGGGGTGCTTAAGAGGGGAGTCAGCGACTTATGGGCCTTAGGGCATTATGATTTTATACTAGGGTCTCTTGTGTGGTGAATTTTGGTTAGGGATCGTGGTGTTATAGCAAGGAGAAGTATCAATTTGATGGCAATTTGGAAAGGACTTGGAGAAATAGGACAGTGTGGTAGTAGGTTGGGTTAGCACAGTAATGGGTATGATCGGTTCTTTAGGTACTTATGATGTGTCTAGTCTCTACAGGTATTCGTGGCAATGCTCTTGGGTCTTGGCAACCTGCGTGGCTAGGTTGAGTTAGAGAGATTCGGTTCTGATAGCTTAGTTGTGTGCAAATGGGTTTCAAAGAGTTCTCAATGGTTTTTACCACGGTTTGAGGAGTATATTTCCTACCGCCGTGAGGAATATGTCGCGTATTGGGATTTTCTTCGGGATGAGATCAAATGGAAGGTTTCTGACTGATCGGGTATATATTCTGCTTGTGACTCAGAGTTGATTATGAGATTCTTGTACTCTTCACAAGATGGCATGGTAGATGCGGTGTGTTGTGTGGGATTGAGATTTGCATGTGCAAGGTCACAATTCAGTTTTGAAGGGAAGGACATATATTCGTAGGCAGCATGGACGGTTTCAGATGACTAGGTATATGATATTACTAATCGGTATGGCCCGATGAGTGTATACATTTCAGAAGGGGCAATGTGTTTTGATTTATGGATACTTTATTGGTATTGCGGCACTCTTATGGTTGATCGACTGCTTATATTCAAATTTTGCTATGTGTCACGGAAGAATTTTAGAAGTATTCCTCGTGGGATGATCGTGTATGAGAGATGTGTTAGACATTCTGGTTGGGGGGTTAGGATCAGATATGGGATTCGTGTGTTCTATGGATTTAGAGACTGGGAGTTCTCAAGAGCAGGTTGTTTTCATGGTTGTGGACTGTGAAATCATGGCCGAAGCTAGCTAGATGGTAGTAAGCGTTATGATTCGATTATTGTGGGCTTTTAGAGGGTTATTTATCCATGTGTGGCTGCCCGGAGTTGAGTTGGGGGTCCATTGGTAGGCCCAATTAGGATGTGTATTCTACACCAAGCCGGATTGGTTGGCTCCATACTGCTATTATTGAGGGATGTGTCATTCGGTTGTTGATGAGCTTATTCGTGTTCTATTATGTTCGGTGAGTTACTCTTCTATGTTACGAGGGGTCATGATTCGTTAGTTGTATACACCCATGGTGTTATTCTATTGGGGCCTTATAGCTGAATTCGCGCGAGATGGGTATTTGGGTGATGCATGAATGGTTGTGCATTGGTTATGATCTTTCGTGTTTATGTGGCATTGTGTCATTTGCTTCTCCATGGTTATGGTAATGCACTATGAGTACTTGATGTCTGATTGCGCGTAGTTATTGATTTTGAGCATGGTGACTGAGGTATTTTATATGGATCAGTGTTTGGATGGGGTCGCGCATTACAGAAGAGTTATGTTGAGATATGATCCTTTGTGTTAGATTCGTGTGTTATGGTTCTACGGTATGTGATGGGTTCTTAGCACTACGTTGGGGTGGTACCCGTCGAGCTTGCGAGATGGTTCTCTTGTTTGAGTCATTTTCATGATTGAGTATATTTGGAATAATGCTTATTGGTGCACGGATTGCACGGGTTGCGGTTTTAGATAGTATTGGTGTGACATGTCAGTAGAGTAGCTAGTATTTGGTAAGATGAAGTCATCGGGTCTAGGATGGGTGCTATCCGATTTGATTGTGGTATATTTGGAAGGATAATATCGAAAGTCGGCATAGAAATTTGCTATGGTTCTTGTCGAAGGAGAGGGAGCTCCACAGCTGGTGGATCTGATGAATGGTTACGCATTTCTACGTGTTTCTTTCATCATCGGTAGTGTACGAAGGTTTTAGAATGGAGTCTTGTTTGATATGAGGTTTATTACCGGCATTGGGTTGTTTTGAGCAGCTACTGTGATTAGAAATTATTGCTTCGAGCATTTGAGCTATGTGGTATTTGAGTTTTGAGTAATTGAGTTATGGTTATGGCTTTTGGTACAACTTGTTCAGACTTATACATTGTGTAGGTTGGAGGATTCAGATCTTATAAGAAATTTCGGATGTTGGAAATTGGATTCGAGGGCTTGTGGGCTAGGTTGAATTGAGAAATTTTGGATATGTTTTGTTATCGGACCTGTATGGGATACGGTGACGTGGGATCACCCCCGGGTATGTGCATGGTAAGGTTATACAGCGGTTTGATGGCTTTGAGAACAACTCTGGACATGTTCGAGGACGAACGTATGTTTAAGTGGGGGAGGATGTAACCACCCGACACGTCGTTTTGAGCATTTGCACTTCGCTCGGTAGTTTACGGGCATGAGTAGCTCTGTATGATGCATTATGACTTACGTAAATCGTCGGTTTCGATTTTCAGGTTATTCGGAATCGAATTGGAAGAATGGATTTCATTATTGAAGCTTTAAATTGGGAGAGTTGACCAAGTTTTATTTTTTTTGTGAATTTGAACCCAGAATTGGGTTTTGATTGTTCCATTAGCTCCGTTGGATGATTTTGGACTTAGGAGCGCGTCCGAATTGTGATTCGGAGGTCCGTGGTTGATTTTGGCTTTAAATGGCGAAAGTTGATTTTTTTGGAAGTTTGATGGGGAGTTGACTTTTTAATATCGGGGTCAGAATCCGATTCAAGAAATTGGAATAGGTCTGTAATGTGAAATGTGATGTGTGTGCAAAATTTGAGGTCAATCGGACGCAATTTGATAAGTTTCGGCATCAGTTGTGGAAGTCGAAGATTCAAAGTTCATAGATTTTGATTTGAGGTGCAATTCATCATTTTGATGTTATTATGTGTGATTTGAGGCCTTGATAGGTCCGTGTTATATTAGTGGACTTGTTAGTATATTCGAACGGGGTCCGGAGTGGCTCAGATGAGTTTTGGACGAGGTTCAGATCATTTTCACTTTATGTGCAAAGCTGAAGGCTGCTGGTTCTAGTATGATCGTACCTGCGGGTGGTTTGCACAGGTGCGATGGCCGCAGAAGCAACAAAGGCATCGCAGATGCAAGATGAGAGCTAGATGAGGAGGACCACAAAAGAGGATATTTGGGCACATATGCGATGCTGCAGGTGCGGCAGCTCGAGCGCAGGTGCGGAGTTGGAGGGTGTTAGCAGAGGTCGCAGGTGCGATGGGATTTTCGCACTTGCGATTGCGCAGATGCGGGCAGTGATTCGCAAAAGAGGAAATGGTGAAGAAAGCCGGGCAGTGCAGGTGTGAAGTGTTTCCACAAAAGCGGTGGTCACAGGTTTGCCGAATTGTCCGCAAGTGCGGAAGTGCTGGGCAGAATGTTAGATACAAGGGTTAGATACAAGGGTCACATTTTGGCTTCATTTTTACATTTTCAAGCTCGAATTGAGGCAATTTTTGGAGCCAATTTCACCATATGAATTGGGTAAGTATTCTCTGCTCGGTTTTGGTGATATTTCATGAATCTATCTTCATTTTTACCAAGTGGTTGATGAATTTAAAGAGAAACTTTGGGGGGGTTTGGCCTAAAGTTTCATAATATGAATTTTTGAGTTCTAAACATCGAATTGGAGATGGATTTGAGTGAAACTAGTATGGTTGGACTCGTAATTGAATGAGTTGTCGGATTTTGTGAGATTTGTTGGGTTCTGAGGCGCGTGCCTAGGTGTGAGTTTTGGCTGGTTTTGGGTTTTGATTAACGATTCGATCTTTATCATTTGAAATTGTTTCCTTAGGCTTTATTTGATGTATTTGAGTTGCTTTTGGCTAGTTTGAGCCGTTCGAAGGTCGGAATGCACGGGATGGCATTTTAGAGCATCGTTTGGCTTACTCGGCATTGGTATTGTCTTGTTCGAGGTAAGTAACTTTTCTAATATTAGTGCTGAGGGTATGAAACCCTAAAATACGTGTTATGTAATTGGTATTGAGATGACACACATGATACGTGACGGGCGTGTGGGCGTGCACCATGTGAATTGGGACTCTGTTGTTTCCATGGAACTGTATAGTAGTCATGCTTTGTTGATATCCGTATTTTCACCATGTGATAAAGTAGTTAAGCTGTCAATCATGCTAGATATCATGTTTAGGCATTATACCGATATTGTTTGGACCCATAGTGGTCATTTCTTACTGTCATCTCACTGATTTCATTAATATTTCGTACTCAGTCATATTCTTGCATTCATATCGTATCTCAGTCTCAGTTATTTATTGATACATCATATCATTGTTTTCGGGCTAGTTTCATGACATTGTGAGCCCGTGAGTGAGACTAGAGAGATTGATAACTGAGTGAGGTCGGGGGCCTGTTTGTGAGGATGTTGTCACTATAGCACGTGAGTTATCCGTGCAGCACGTGAGTTGTCCGTGCGATTTCAGATATTGATATTATAGCACGTGAGTTGTCCGTGCGGCACGTGAGTTGTCCGCGCGATTCCAGATATTTATATTATGGCACGTGAGTTGTCTGTGCGGATTATAGCACTTGGGTTGAAAGGAGCCCCTCCGGAGTTTGCACACCCCTAGTAAGCGCAGTCGTTATATATATATGGATCGGGCTGCACGCCACAGCGGGTATTGTACAGTGCGGAGTGATTGAGTGTGCTGAGCAATGAGCATAGTGAGAGAGGATGCGAGACAGTGAGATTGAGTACTCTGAGAGTGTGAGTACATGATTCATCTCTGAGATACATGACATTGGCATACACACATAATATACAGGCATATGAATGCATTTGTTTTCCTATATATTGGCATACATACATAATATACAGGCATATCGTCATTCATGACTTTTACACACGTTGATATGTGGGCATAGAGAGGTATTTCACACTTGTTATCTAGAAAGAAAATGAAACATTTTATTTATTGTGGAAAAGATATTTGAAAAAATTACAGGTTTCAAACTTGCTTGTACTTTTGGCATTTTCGGTAAAAGATTTGGGTTTTCACTAAGATACTTGAAAAGCATGACTATTTTCTGGAACTGTGAACGAGCTCAGCATTTTAACTTCTAAGATACATCTCTTATTACCTGTATTATGATGTTATGAACTGTTGTGGAGCATTGGTATTGTACCTGACCTTGTGTTAGCTCGTCACTACTTTCAACCTAAGGTTAGGTTTGTTACTTATTGAGTACATGGGGTCGGTTGTACTCATACTACACTTCTGCACCTTGCGTGCAGATGTTGCTGTGCTCGATGGGAGCTAGATTTGAAGATGTACCTGCGTCCCGGCTGTAGCTGCCTCTTGTTCGTGGTAGCCTTTGATCTATAAAACTCTATTTATATACTTTTCAAATAGACGATGTATTTGTTTCATTTCCGCTTTGTAAACTCTATTCTTAAAAGCTCATGATTTATACTACCAGTTCTTGAGAAATGTATTAGATTCAGATATTTCTTTACTTAATTGCTTTATTAATTGTTATTGGAATTGGT
This sequence comes from Nicotiana tomentosiformis, assembly GCF_000390325.3. Taxonomy (NCBI): domain Eukaryota; kingdom Viridiplantae; phylum Streptophyta; class Magnoliopsida; order Solanales; family Solanaceae; genus Nicotiana; species Nicotiana tomentosiformis. The sequence goes on from NC_090819.1 coordinate 22,308,495, forward strand.
TAGTGGTTAATTGTCTTACCTAGCGGGTTGGGTTAGGTGCCATCACGACTAGTTGGATTTTAGGTCGTGAAAACATCTCACTGTTGCGGCGTGCAAACTGATCCAATGTGACACTGTTGTGGGCGGCATGCAACCCGATCCATACAACATACCCGTGGCGGCATGCCACCCGATCCAAACCATATACCCGTGACGGCGTGCCACCCAATCCGCACATAACGATCAAAGAAAACACACATCAAGTTGTAATGCTTATACTTACGGAATATCTGAATATCAACCACAAGCACGCCAAGTGAATAATACAAATCCTAGGGAGACGAGTAGCGCCATACACTTCGAAATGCAAGCACAACTAAGGTGTGATATATGATCTGCATCTTGTGTGCCATCCTTCTCACATAACACTATAGCTATGTGGGACCTCAACACAAGTGTGAATAATCAAGTCGTCTCATAACTCACATGGCACGATAGAGTATTACATGAAATAGCTGACAACGAAAATAACATCCAATGCCCGAAGATTCCTCCACAAGAAATGCTATGCTGATTGAACACACCCGGCATGGTGTAGAGCACACATCCACATTTAGACCCATCAACGGACCTCAATCCGATTCTAACCATAGCATACTGGGCTGATAACCTTTCAAGGATCCATAATAATCTCTTCCCATGACACATAAGAACATCCGTCAAATCCGAAAAAAACACACACAGTCTATAACCCAAGGAATAGAACACCTCTGAGGCATAAACTCTCGCATTTGCGATATTACCATCACCTCCATACTTGGTTTCAATCCTAAATATCATGTGACTAACATGTCACACTTATACAAATCTCCTCGTGGGGTATGCTCCCACAACTTCCGCTAAGGTAGCAAAGTCTGCACATCCATACCACCAACCGTTCAAATTCTATAAAGTGAATCAAAATCCGCAAGTCAATACACAAAGCCTCTTCCACAGAACACCATTCTCATGTTACACTAAAGAAAATACCAGCTTACTCTGAACATATGAATTCACCCCTTCTCATCCGAGCTCGTTACATTCTATCAACACCGAACATCAACCTTGACCTTCAACCTCTAGTTCCCATGCCACTCACTGCACCCATCATGCAGCTACGCAATGATACATGTATTCTCCATAACTCTTGAACTACTAGTGGAATAAATAATTCATTGGCTACAAACCTTTCACTTAGCTCATTTCAGAAGAACCAATGCAACACGAAACTGAATTCCCAAACCACAAAAAGTACAAACCTCAAGCCATGATCTAAATCGTCATGATTCTTCCGGAGTCCATTTACATAACAAGGCCATTCGAAACAAATACCTCCCAAATCAATCAAGGTATGGTGGTTTACAAGCCCGCACATATGTCCACAAACCACATGTATAACATCACACACCGAAGGGACTGATCATTGCCACAATTTTCCTGATTTATCTACTACTAACCGACCCAACTTCTTCCAATTTACTCTTGACCTGACTTATAAATATAATAGCTCCATTCACAACATAACGAACTCGATTCGCACTTACCCCGAGTGACCCGAATCACGAGACCACATCGTATCCATACTCATGAACCATCTCATACCCTCCTTATGTGCTCAATAGCACCTCCGACTGGTACACCCATTCAGCAAGACCTTCCGCGAATCCGAGGCTATTTCTTTCTTTCCTCCAATAATGCACCGCATACCCGATGATAACATAGAATATTCCAAGTCCCGTTTGCAATCCATTGTGAAGACTCGATCCTTAACCACATGACGGACCCAAAATCCTTAAGCACCGCACGTTAATTCGTGAACCCACTAGAACCATTGCTGAGAGTCACCCACTCTAACCTAATCCCGAATATCACCAAACTTCAACGCTCTGCTATCACATGAACACACTATCAAAGAAGCAACCGTCTGAATTCTTTTCCTTGTACTTTACATCCACAAGAAGCTCAAACTCTGAGTTTTCCCAAAACGTGCACCTCATTCGATAAGGCAAAGTATAGCACATATTCATCAAGTTCCTTGCTCGAATTACTACTGATGTTTTCTTTTCTTAGTCATAAATAATCCACCAATACATCGATAACTAGAAACTGCACAAGCAGACAACCACGTGATCCAATAGTAGACGGTGGGGCTCCCCCACTTAGTTTTAGGCTACCCTCACATAATGTAGAGCCCACAATGATTCCTCCTTCTCAATTACCATGATCCTGTACCATTCGCCCACCAAATTTCTCGAAGTCTTTCGTTAAGCTCTTCATGAACATTCTGAATCATCAATCATAATCACATATTCGACCTCTTGCCGGGTAGCAAGTAGTATTCTTCGTAGAAGCTTCATCAATATCACACAACCGCTAACCTGCTCGCAGGATATAACCCACCTATGGAATTCCGTACCAACATCTTCCAACGATGCTGCACTGGGTACAACTACCACGTAATCAGTAAATTCTCCTGATCCAAAGCTCGCCCACCAACTGTATAAGTCTGTTCCTTCCCCATTGACATCAACTGAACGTCCGACAATACATTTCAACCCGAAATCACATTGCATCCAAATCAATAATCAAGCTTTCACACCCTTTTCATTTCAAGCAAACTCCTTCCTGCCATATTAAATGTTCCTTAGTACAATAGCCACCATCACAAGTACAATCCGTAGGCCTAGTCACTGTCCACCATGATTTCCAAATTGCTCTAAACTCCTCTCAAGGCACGCAGCTATCCTGCCTCGGAATCCATATGCTAATCGGCCACTCTTACTCGATTAGACCATCTGCTAGTAATTCAACCACCGCGAGACACCTCCCGCCATGTCCTTCCTCATACCTCGCTACCCTAGTGTTGTATCAAATATAAATCAATTCCCGTAGCACCTGAACTAATAAATTGCTTCCAACTCTAAACCTCCTAGAAGGTCATCTTTCTCGAGAAATCAACATTAGAAACACCAATTTAACCCCAAAGCCTCTACATACCGCTATCTCTGACAATCACTTCTCTGGCATCATTTCACAACACCCTGCTCCGAAGGAAAATCAAAGAAGACCATAACACCGGCGAACCTTATTACATTCAAATAAGGACAGCGACACCACATCACAGATGAAAATTCTACCACGCTCGAAAATACCAAGTCTCGTTATTCCATCAACCCAAACCTAGATATTTTTAGACCAATTGCCTTTCCCTTGCTGGAATGAAACACTGCACCTCTATATCATGCGCTGAGAAATCCTCCTTTCAAGTCATTAACTGCCTTGACACATAGACGAGTACCCTACCATTACACCAACATTGTGCGATAACAACGCATAGACATCGTAGCAATTCGTGCACAATCTCGAAACCATAGGAAATACATATACTGAGCTGGAACAAAAGAACATCCTTCCGCAAGGCGATGATAATAGCTTGCCCGAACACGCAGGGAAAAAACATCCTATACCACATCTGCAGCACCACTACAACTCCTCGACGCCCAATTGATAATAGCACCTCGCGTCACATAAGATTGAGTAGAAAGGAGATACAGTCACAATCATCAATGGAATCAAAACGCACGATGAGGAATCAAGAAGGGAAGCGCTCCTAACAGTCTTGTAGCCTCTCGAAGATAAGTACAGACATCTCTGTACCAATCCGCAAGACTCTACTAGACTTGCTCATGACACGTGAGACCTAAGTGAATCTAACGCTCTGATACCAACTTGTCACGACCCAAAATCCCTTATAGGTCGTGATGGCGCCTAAAGTTGCCGTCAGGCAAGCCAACGATGATTGATCTACTTAATTACTCATTTTTATTCCTTTTGAAATCATAACTTTAATTAATGAAATAGTATGAAATAGAATTTACAGGGTGAAACGATGATAATTACGTGAACTACCATATTAAACATCCAGTAGGAACCCTCAAAACCTGGTGTCACAAGTGCATGAGCATAAACTAGGAAATACAATAAAATACAACATCTGTGTGGAATACAAATTAGACAGGAGAATGTAAATGACTCTGATAGAGACTCTGTGTGTTGCATACTCGTAACGTGGGATGCAGCTCACCTAAATCCCCGCAATAGACGCGCCTCTGCGCCCATAAGACCACTAGACATATATGCACCTACACAAAATGTGCAGCAAGTGTAGCATGAGTACGTAAAAAAACGTGTACCTAGTAAGTATCTACTCTAACCTCGAAGAAGTAGTGATGAGGGTCGACTTCGACACCTACTATGGGCTAATAATAAAATTCCGAAATTATAATTAAGCATGGATTATGTAAATACAACTAAAAACTCAATAACAAGAATTAAATAATCAATCCTTACACTGATAGTAAATCCCAAATTAATTTTCATCATTTAACAAATCAATCTCTCAGGTCAATGAAACAATATCAATTATAATTGGACTCCAAGAATTATTACGCATGAGTTATGCCGAGGTCGTACGGCCCTATCCAATATACTAATATATAAACTATGCACTGCCGAGGGTCGAACGGCACGAACCATATATGTATCTATCTGCTACTGAGGCGTTCGGCCCTCTCCACGAGAAGAGAAAATACTTTATAAACAACTGATTCAAGATTATTAAGAAGCTAATATTCAAATAAATACCAATTCCCATTAACGGTCAAGTGACCCGTCCAAAACTCAAGTAAATGAAATTTAACCTTTTACAATTCCTTTATCAAGTTCCAATGTGATTTAAGCAATTAAATTAACAAGTAGGGTGCAACATCGTAAATATAACATGATTTGGGTCCTAGACTACCCGGATATAAGCATAATTAGTAGCTACGTATGGACTCTCGTCAATTCGTGTATACACAACCCCCACAAATAGAAGCACATATTAAATTAATTCACCTATGGGGTTAATTCCCTCTTACAAGGTAAGAAAAGAGACTTACCTCACTCTGAAATTCCATAACCAGCTCCAAAGCTTTTTTAACAACTCAAACTAGCAGCCGTCGCTCCAAAACTAGTAAATAAATATGATATTCCATGAACATATACTCTAATACTCATAATAAATTAATTTATGATAATTTCCAACTCCGCTTATAAAATTGATAAAATTTCTGAAGATAATCATTACCCATAATACTACGAACTCAAATATATGATTTATTCTCAATTCCATGCCCAAATTCGTAGTCAATATCCAACAATACCAATTTTTAGGTTTTCTACCATAATCCCAAATTTTCACTAATTTTTCATGAATTTTCATGTTAAAATCTATATATAATCCAGGTATTTAACTTGAAATAGGTGGGAATTACTTACCTTGTGTTATTTGATGAGAATCTCCCCTTGAAGCTCTCTAAATATCGCCCCAACCAAGTAAAAATGAGAGATAATGGGCCAAATCCCGTTTTTAAAAGAACCTTCTGCCCAGACGATTTTTCGCATCTGCGGTTCATTAGCCACATCTGCGGCACCGCTTCTACGGTCTACCATCTTCTTCTGCGGAGTTCAATCTTGCTGACCAACTGCTTCTGCGGGTGCGCATCTGCTCAAAAGCATCCGCTTCTGCGGAATAGCCTCCCCACTCATTCCCACTTCTGCGCCAATTGCACCGCATCTGCGGACACGCACGTGCAGAAAGGACCTCGCACCTGCGACCTCTGCCTGCTTCCTATTTGACAACTTCTGCGGTCTCCTTCTCACTTTCGCATTTGCGGTGCCCACTCCGCAGGTGCAATTACACCAGTAGCTGCCAACTTTAGCAAAATTCTTTAAGTTCAAAACTTGATCCGTTAACCATCCGAAATCCACCCGAGGCCTCCGCGACCTCAACGAAATATACCAACACGTCCTATAATACAATACAAACTTAGTCGAACCTTCAAATCATCTCAAACAACATCAAAAACACGAATCGCACATGGATTCAAGCCTAATGAACTTTAAAACTTTCAATTTCTACAACCGCCGCCAAAACCTATCAAATCACATCTGATTGAATTCAGATTTTGCACACAAGTCACAAATGACACCACAAACCTACTCCAACTTCAAATCCCGATTCCGAGGTCATTTACTGAAAAGTCAAACCTTAGTCAATTCCTCCAACATAAAGCTTCCAAAATTAGAATTTTCTTTCCAAATCAACTCTGAACTTCCCGAAATTCAATTCCGGCCAGACGTACAAGTCAAAAATACCTGAAGTGAAGCTACTCAAGGCCTCAAACCGCTAAACGACGTGCTAGAGCTCAAAACGACTGGTCGGTTTGTTACAATATACCCTTGTGTGATAAGAAGGTGTTAAAGGTAAGTTCTACAAAGCGGTAGTCAGACTGACTATATTATATAGGACTGAGTGTTGACTAGTCAAGAACTCGCATATCCATAAGATGAAGGTAGCATAAATGAGGATGTTGAAATGGAGGCAGGCATACTAGGATAGATAAAATTAGGGATGAAGTTATTCGAGATAAGATGGGTGTGGCCACTGTGGAGGACACGATACGGGAAATGTGACTTAGATAGTTCGGACATGTGAAAAAGAGAGGCATAAATGCCCGAGTAAGGATGTTTGAAAGGTTAGCCTTGGAGGGCCTAAGAAGAGGTAGAGGTAGGCTGCAAAAGTATTGGGGAGCAATGATTAAGCTAGACATAGCGATGCTCCAGCTTACCGAGGACATGACCTTTGATACAAAGGTGTGGAGGTCGATAATTTGGGTAGAAGGTTAGATAGTCGAGTGTTTTCCTTGTCCATACCAGTAGTTTACAAACTCTCATATTTTATTGGTCTTAGATTTCTATTACTACCGGTTATTTCTTCCACTTCGATCATCTTACTATCTTGTTGTTATTAAGGCTTCTTTTTCATGGCTTCTTATTGTTTTTTCTTGCCAATTTTGTTATTACTGTTATGGTCATGCTTTCCTGAGTTTAGGGTCTATTGAAAATAACCTGTCTATCTCCATAAGGTATGGGTAAGGTATGCGCACACGATTATATTGGATATATTATTATTTTGTTGTTGTAAAAATAATTATATCAAGATTAAGAGTATAAGTATATTTAATAGACTACAGATATTAACTTATTAAATGAGTATAAAATAATTATCTCTACTTGATCCGTTTAATACATATAAAATGTACAACAAGTGGAGTGGGGGGATAGTGTGTATGTACGCAGACCTTACTCCTACCCTGTGGAAGTAGAGAGACTATTTTTAAAGACTCTCAGCTCAAAGACAAAATAAAAAAGAGCAAAAATAACAGTGATATAGTAAAATAACTGACGCGAACGAAATAATAGGTGAAATATAACTCCACGAATACAAATACAAGGTTAATACTACTGCCATGGCTATGGCAAAGGAACGCACTCAACTGTCCTAATGTTCTACCCTAATTTTTGAGTTTCACACTCTGCTATCAAGGGACATATTCTCCGTAAGCTGAAGTTGCGCCATGTTCTGCCTAATCACCTCACCCATAATCAAGATAAATTATATTTAATCTTGTGCAACAATCATTCTGATGGCTTGTCAAATTTTATAATTATATAGTGAACATAATCTTTATAACTTAAAAGAACAGATGATTTAATCTTCTGTGTATAAGCTAAACTCTATATACTAAATCATCTACTATATAAATAAAGGACACAGGCGAATACATGATAAATTTAAATCATTATTAAAATTAAATAAATAATTATTTCATAATGAATATTATATTCAAACACATGGTTTTAGTAGTATATATTCCACATTTAGAAGTGCTTTCTCTAGCACAACACATTGAGTATGCATCATAAAAAGTTTTTTGCGATTACTACCTATTGTGTAATGCATCTTAAAAAGATATCATTTTTATAAGGTTACCAATGAATATGCATCATAAAAAGTTTTTGCCGTTACTACTTATTGTGTAAATATTTTTAAAATACACAGAACTTAAACTCTTTTTGTAAGTTCTTATCTCTTGAATTTCCCTGTAGAGTTCTCGAAATTCCCACTTGAATTTGAATTGGAGTAGAGTTTTCTTGTTGATAACAAGCAGGAGCAATAACTAGTTTAATTAGGTGATAGTTCCACAACATCACTGAGCATCATCTTTATTCGTATAATAATTTATTTTCTACTATTTATTAGTTTAATTACGAAACAGTTCCATAGCCCAGTTATCAGCCAGAAAGGTTACATAGAGAAAAGGAAGATAAAGAGATCGTGATAACAAGTAGCTGCTAAATCATACAACCTGCTAAGATTGAATAATTCCTATGAGTTGTATTGAGAAGTAGACTACTGAATTTGGATTATCTTAATGTCATAAACATATTTCTCTATACAGTTTCCCCAGTGTGTTATTTTAACATCCAGAAAAACTGAAATGCCAAATCCAAATATACAAATTACTTGGTACAAAAGAAAGAAAGTGAAGGGCACATATGGTCCAGTATGCAGGGTAATGATATATACACTTCTTCTCTTAACGTTTTATATATTCATTGAAGATTTTGCAGAAATATCGCAATTTCGGGTAGCTCCAGCTAATTGGTCCTAACGTAGCTTGCCTATATTCTATGGAAACAAATCAGAAATTGCTTTACAATTGTTAATTGAAAAATAGCCACAATTTCAAAAGTAATCAAAATTTAATCACTTTTTTATGCACAGGTAAAATCTGAACAAAAATATCCTTAAAAATCCAGAAATATTTCAGCATAATATGCCGGAGTTCAAATTTTTTACATATGACATTCCAGCATAGTGTGCTGGAATTTCATAATGTGCTGGAGTTCCAACATAATATGCTGGAACACTACTAGAAATTCGCTATTTTTCGACTACCAAAATAGTCGGAAAGTAGTCGGAAAATAACCTATTTCGACTACTTTCTGACTCATTTACGGTAGTCGGAAAAAAGTTCGTCAGAAAAAATTTTCTGACTATTCGAAAAAAATTTTCTGCCCAAAATTGAAAAAGGGAGTTATTTTCCAACTGAAGTAGTCGAAAAAATAATAAAATAATTATTTATTTTAAAAAATATTTCTCACTACTGTAGTCGTAATATTATACAAATAATAATTATTTTTTAATTATTTTTATTATATTTTCCGACCACAGTAGTTGGAATATTGAATTTTCTGGAATGTTTTTGGAAATTTTCTGTAAAGTTTTCAACTACTGTAGTTGGAAATTTACTATTTCTGGGCACATTTTCTAACTGTAGTAGTCGAAAAACTGGGTTGCATTTTGGCAAAATATTATCATTTTATTAGCAAACCACGTGCCAAATGACCATTCCAACTAAACAACCAATTTAACCAAACGATTCCAACTAAACAACCAATTCAACCAACCAATTTCAACTAAAAAACCAATTCAATTTCAACAAACAAACATTTAAATCTCATAATATCAAACGAAAATATTAATTAAAGTCTAAATATTCAATATCAAGTCTAAATAGCCAATACACATCGATATAATATAATAAAGTCTAAACATATATACCGCAACATCCAAACCTACCATAAAATCTAAATATAAAGTCCAAACATCCAAGAATATGATCTTACATACATTTCTGATGCACGTATCTCAACCCATCCTTCTCTTGAACCGTCCTTTTTTTTTTCTTACGTGTCTCCGCAAAGATCTCAGCATGAGACAGTGGTCTCCCTTTTAACTTTTTGTAACGAGCAGGCCGGTCGTTTCGAAAGTTATAGCCTCGTTTCCTTCAATTCTGCTTCTTTTGTACTTTACAGATGTATTATGTCTTACCGGGTTAGTTGGTTCGGGTCCGGAGTGGTTTTGGAGTGAATTGAGACACTTAATTTCTTAATTGGAAGATTAAGTTATAAAAGTTGACCGGATGTCAACTTGTGGGAAAATGATCTCGGATTTGAATTTTTATAGTTCCGTTAGCTCCGTTAGGTGATTTTAGACTTAAAAGCGCGTCCGGAATGGGATTTGGAGGTCCGTAGTAGAATTAGGCTTGAATTGGCGAAAGTTAGAATTTTGACGATTTTGAACGGCAGTGGAAATTTTGATATCGGGGTCGGATTGGATTTCTGGAAGTTGGAATAGGTTCGTGGTATCATTTTTGACTTGTGTGTAAATTTTGAGGTCAATCGGACGTGGTTTGGTAGGTTTCGGCGTCGTTTGTAGAATTTGGAAGTTTAGAAGTTCTTTAGGCTTGAATTCGTGTGTAATTGGTGTTTTGAGGTTGTCTTGAGTGATTCTAAGGTTCGACTAAGTTCGCATCGGTTGAGGTCCCGGAGGCCTCGGGGTGATTTTGGGTAGTTAACGGCTTGATGGAAGTTAAGGAAATGCAGCTGAAGTTGCTGCTAGTGGTGTAACCGCTCCTGAGGAGTGGGAACCGCAGGTGCGAGCCCTCAGATGCGGCCAAGAAGGAGCTAGGTAGGAGCCGCAGGTGCGAAGATTTTCCTGCACCTGCGAGGGTCGCAGATGCGGGCAGCTGAGCGTTGGTGCGAAGGATGGCCGCATGTGTGATAGATTCCCGCACCTGCGACAGGAGAAGATGTGGCTTTGGGGCCGCAGGAGCGAGGTCAAGATTTTTATGTGATATCTGCACCTGCAATGGAATTTTCGCAGGTGCGGCGTCGCAGAAGCGACAAGAGGACCGCAGGTGCGGTATTTCTTGGTAGAAAAACACCAGCTCGAGGGTTGGACTTTCATTTTAGATTTTTGGACTTGAGAATCTTGGGAGAGAGGCAATATTTTGAGGATTTTCAAGGAAAACATTAGGGTAAGTAATTATAACCTGGATTGGTCAAAATTTCGTGAATCTATGGCCTCCTTCATCACGTTAATTAGGAATTTGAGTTGGACATTTGGGGGTTTAAGGCTTGGGAATTTAGAGAGTGAACTTTGGGGTTTTGGAGGGGTAATTGAGGTTGGAGTTTTATAAATTTGGTATGGTGAGACTAGTGGGTGAATAGGCTTTCGGGTTTTGTGACTTTCGTCGGGTTTCGAGACGTGGGCCCGGAAGGCCGAGTTGAGCCGATTTCGGATTTTGGGCTATAGTTTAGTAGTTTTCTTGTGGAATTGATCCTTTTAACCAATATTGATTATCTCATACTGCTTATGGCTAGATTCGGAGCGTTTGGAGATTGATTCGAGTGGCAAAGGAATTGCGGAGTAGGAGTTTTACGCGTTTGAGGTAAGTAACAGTTTTAAATCTGATTTTGAGGGTATGAAACCCCAAGGATTGGTATGATGTAAGTGTTTGGAGGTGACGCACATGCTAGGTGACGGGCGTGTGAGCGTGCACTGTGAGGGATTGTGACTTGGTCCGTCCCGTGAGACTGTAAAGTCGAATAGCCAGTGTTATTACTTGTCTTTCCTTGCCGTTGAGCAATTGACTGCCTTTCATGTTAGAAACCATGCTTAGGCCTTATGATATCATTGTTAAGACCCGCAACGGTTGTATACTTGTTGAATTGACTGCTAATTGCTGTCTAGTACTCATTCACAGTCTTACTTGTGTGTTATATCTCTGTTCCCTCTCATTTCTTGTTGATACTTGTTGTATTCTCTGGTTGGGCCGATTATAATGATATTCTGTGAGCCCGAGGGGTTGGAGATGTTAGTGACTAAGATAGGGCCTGAGTGCCGAGCTGTGAACTATCTGAGGGTATATGGATCGGGTTGCACGCCGCAACGAGCCTTATGGCTATTTGTGGACTGTGGATCGGGTTGCACGCCGCAATGAGCCTTATGGCTATTTATATGATGTGGTCGGGCTGCACGCCGCAGTAATATAGTGCTTGGGCTGGAAGGAGCCCCTCCGGATTCTGTACACCCCCAGTGAGCGCAGGTACCTATTGAGAGTGTGTATTGAGAGCCGAGAGCCGAGAGTATGAGCTGATGAGATGAGCTGAGTGACTACTGCTTTGAAAGGTTGTACTTGCTTTTATTTATTGTTGCACTTAGTTGCTATCTGATGTTGTTGTGAAATTTCTGGAAGATTCATATATGTTTTACTTGGTCTCGAACTGATTTGACTAATACCACCGGATTTGAAATCATGTTCACTTTTTATTGAAAACGTTTGAAATGATCTATATTATTATAGTTCGTCACTGCTTCTCAGTTCCTTATTTAATTCTGTTACTTGCTGAGTTGGTTGTACTCATGCTACACCCTGCACTTCATGTGCAGATCTAGGTGTGTACGGTTCTGACGGTCGCTGAGTTCGTGCGTGGGCTGATTATCGGAGACTTACGAGGTAGCAGCTGGCGTTCGCAGTCCTTGTTTCTCCTTTCTTATTATCTTTTCTCTCTTGTATTGGCATTTGGCACAAACTGTAGTAGACTCTATTTCTAGACTGGTTATTAGATGCTCGTGACTTAGTGACACCCCGATGTCGGGCTATTATTTTTCCGCACTTATGTTTTATTTGGGTTTTACCTCCATTTTTATGAAAAATTCCAGTTATTTTAAATGTCTTAATTCCTTTCTGTTAAATTTTGAAAGTGTTTTGGGAAGGCCAGCTTGCCTAGTATCACGATAGGCACCATCACGATGGGTTAGGTTTTGGGTCGTGACAAGTTGGTATCAGAGCCTAGGTTACATAGGTCTCACGAGTCATGAGCGGGTTTAGTAGAATCTTGCGGATCGGTATGGAGATGTCTGTACTTATCTTCGAGAGGCTGTATAACCCTTTGGAAACTCCACATTCTTGAATTCTTGTCGTGCGAATCTATTAATTCTAGTATCTATACATTTGTTGTTTTATTCTCTCATAGATGGTGAGGACTAGTACTATCAGGCAGGATGGACAACCACCAGTACCGCCAGCCAGGGCAGCGAGAGGCCGAGGTCACGGTATGGGCAGAGGTGCAGCCCGCACAGCAGCTGGGGCAGTACCTACAGATCCACCAGTTGCCCCAGATCAGGACAAGATTCCAGTTGTTGATGCACCAGCTCAGCCACCACCTGTGCCTATTGTGATTCCAGGCCTTCAGAAGGCCTTAGCTCAGATTCTGACCACATGTACCAGTCTTGCTCAGGTGGTCTCTGTTCCGGCCGCAACAGCCACTTCTCAGGCCGGGGGAGGTGCTCAGACTCCCGCTGCCCGCACACCAGCATAGGTGGTACAGGGATTCCAGACACCGGGGGCACCACCAGCCCAGTTGATTGCAGTTGCTCAGGACTATGTGGTTCTTGCTATGCCTGAGGATGAGCAGCATAGATTGGAGAGGTTTGGGAGACTTCAGCCTCCATCTTTCAGTGGTGCATAAGGAGAGGATGCACAAGTTTTCTTGGACAGGTGTCATAGGATACTCCATACAGCAGGTATTCTAGAGGCCAGTGGGGTCTTGTTCACTATTTTTCAGTTCTCTGGGGCTGCCTTCAGTTGGTGGGAGGCTTACGAGAGGCGTAGGCCGGTCGGCGCAGCACCCCTTACCTGGCAACAGTTCTTGGTCTATTCCTGGAGAAGTTCGTGCCGCATTCCCGCAGAGAGGAGCTGCGCAGGCAGTTGAGCAGCTTTGTTAGGGTGCTATATCTGTGACGCAGTATGAGATGTGATTCTCGGAGTTGGCCCGTCATGCTATCTGATTGGTTCCCACATACATGGAGAGGATCATGAAGTTTATAGATGGCCTCACTTTTCAGACGCGCTTGCTTATGACCAGAGAGAAAGTATCTGGTGCTACTTTTGATGAGGTTGTTGACATTGCGTGTCAGATTGAGATGGTTCGCAGGTAGGAGAGGGTTGAGAGGGAGACCAAGAGGCCTCGTGGACCGGGTAGATTTAGCAGTGTTCCTTGTGGGGGCAGTTCCACCATGGTAGGGGTCGTCCTTTCAGACAAGCTCAGACGGCTTGCCCAGTCCACCGTGGTGCATCATCTAGCCATGGTTCACATAGTTATCAGCAAGGCCATTCATCTCTCAGTGCCCTCCCAGCTCAGAGTTCGTCTCGTTCTCCATCAGGTCAGGGCTCGTCTATGCCAGGTCCTTCTACCAGTCATCCCGGTGCTCGGGGCTCCCTTCAGTCCCCAGCACCAACACCGGGGAGTTGCTATGAGTGTTGAGAGTTTGGCCACATTAGGAGACATTATCCCCGCCTTACCGGAGGTCCAGCTCAGCAGAGGAGCCAGTCTACAACATCAGCACCAGTCTCTTCACCACTCGCTCAACCAGCTCGGGGTGGAGCCCAGTCAGCTAGGGGTCGCCCGAGAGGGGGAGGCAGATCAGGGGGTGGCCATGCCCGTTTCTATGCCCGTCCTACTAGACCAGATGCCATTGCTTCAGATGTTGTGATTACAAGTATTGTCTCAGTTTGCCACAGAGATTCCTTTGTATTATTTGACTTTGTTTCCCCTTATTCATATGTTTCCTCGTATTTTGCTCATTTTTTGGATATGCCCCGTGAGTCTTTAGTTTCATCTGTTCATGTATCTACTTTTGTAGGCGATACTATTATTGTGGATTGCGTATATCGGTCATGTGTGGTGACTATTAGGTGTCTGGAGACTAGAGTGGATCTTTTGCTGCTCAGTATGGTCGGTTTTGATGTGATATTGGGTATGGATTGGTTGTCTCCATGTCATGCTGTTCTAGATTATCACGCTAAGACGGTGACGTTAGCAATGCCGGGGTTGCCGAGAGTTGAGTGGAGCAGTTCTATAGACTATGTTCCTAGTAAAGTGATTTCATACTTAAAGGCTCAATGGATAGTTGAGAAGGGTTGTCTATCCTATTTGGATTTTGTGAGGGATGTTAATGCAGAGACTCCTGCCATTGATTCTGTTCCGGTGGTTCGTGATTTTCCGGATGTGTCTCCTGCAGACCTGTCTGGCATGCCGCCTGACAGGTATATTGACTTCGGTATTGATTTGGTATCGGGCACTCAGCCCATTTCGATTCCACCATAGCGTATGGCACCGGCTGAGTTAAAGGTGCAGCTTCAGGAACTCCTTGATAAGGGGTTTATTCGGCCTAGCGTGTCACCTTGGGGTGCACCAGTTCTATTTGTGAAGAAGAAGGATGGTACTATGAGAATGTGCATTGATTACAGACAGTTGAACAAGGTCACATTCAAGAACAAGTATCCTTTTCCACGTATTGATAATCTATTTGACCAGCTTTAGGGGGCGACGGTGTTCTCCAAGATTGATTTGAGGTCAGGGTTACCAGCTGAATATTCAGGATTCGGATATTCTTAAGACAGCTTTCAGGACCCGATATAGCCATTTATGAGTTGGGCTGAATAACGTCCCGGCAACGTTCATGCATTTGATAAACAGTGTTTCATCCTTATTTGGACTCATTCGTTAATGTATTCATTGATGATATCCTAATGTACTCTCGTATCCAGATGGAGCATGCCCTATATTTGAGGATTGTGTTACAGAGATTGAGGGAGTAGAAGCTTTAAGCAAAGTTCTCCAAGTGCGAGTTTTGGCTTGGTTCTGTGGCGTTCTTGGGGCAAGTGGTGTCCAGCGAGGGTATTCAGGTAGATCCGAAAAAGATAGAGGCGGTGCAGAGTTGGCCCAGACCATCCTCGGCCACGAAGATTAGGAGCTTTCTTGGTTTGGCGGGCTATTACCGTCGTTTTGTGGAAGGTTTTTTTATCTATTGCATCGCCCTTGACCAAATTGATCCAAAAGGGTGCTCCATTCAGGTGGTCGTATGAGTGCGATGAGAGCTTTCAGAAGCTCAAGACTGCTTTAACCATAGCTCCAGTTCTAGTTCTGCCATTAGCTTCTGGTTCTTACACAGTGTATTGTGATGCCTCGCGGATTGTTATTGGGTGTGTTCTGATGCAGAAGGGTATAGTGATTGCTTATGCTTCACGCCAGTTGAAGACCCATGAGAAGAACTATCCTGTCCAAGGCCTTGAGTTAGCAGCTATTGTTCATGCCTTGAAGATTTGACGGCACTATTTGTACGGTGTCTATTATGAGATTTACACTGATCATCAGAGTTTGCAGCATCTGTTCAAACAGAAGGATCTTAACTTGCATCAACGGAGGTGGTTGGAGCTTCTTAAGGACTGTGATATCACCATTTTGTACCATCCCGGGAAGGCCAATGTAATGGCTGATGCCTTGAGTCTCCGAACTTAGAGTTTGGGGAGTTTAGCGTATCTTCCAGTAGTAGAGAGACCCTTGGCATTGGATGTTCAGACCTTAGCTAGCCAACTTGTCAGATTGGATATTTCGGAGCCAAGTCGGGTATTGGCTTGTGTGGTCTCTAGATCTTCTCTTTATGAACATATCAGGGAGCCGTCAGTATGATGATCTCCATCTGCTCGTCCTCCAGGACAATGTTTGGTGAGGTGATGCTAGAGATGTGACTATTGGTGATGATAGCGTGTTGAGAATGCAGGATCGAATATGTGTGTCCAATGTAAATGGGTTTTGGCAGTTTATTCTTGAGGAGCCCACAACTCGTGGTATTCCATTCATCCGGGTATTGCGAAGATGTACTAGGATTTGAGACAATACTATTGGTGGAGGAGGATGAAGAAGGATATAGTTGGGTTCATAGCTCGGTGTCTCAACTGTTAGCAGATTAAGTATGAGCATCATAGACCGGGTAGCTTGCTTCAGAGATTAGAGATCACAGAGTAGAAGTGGTAGCAGATCACCATGGATTTCGTAGTTGGGCTCCCACGGACTTCGAGGAAGTTCGATGCTATTTGGATGATTGTGGATCGGCTGACCAAGTCCGTGCACTTCATTCTAGTTAGTACTACTTACTCTTCAGAGCGGTTGGCTGAGATTTACATTTGAGAGATTGTTCGCCTTCATGGTGTCCCAGTTTCCATTATTTCGAATAGAGGCACACAGTTTACATCGCAGTTTTGGAGGGCCGTGGAGCGAGAGTTAGGTATTCAGGTTGAGTTGAGCACAGCCTTTCACCCTCAGATGGACGGATAGTTCGAGCATACTATCCAGATATTGGAGAACATGTTACGCGCTTGTGTCATTGATTTTGGGGGTTCATGGGACCAGTTTCTGCCGCTCGCGGAGTTTGCATATAACAATATTTATCAGTCGAGCATTCAGAGAGCTCTGTATGAGGCTTTATGTGGGAGGCAATGTATATCTCCAGTGGGATGTTTTGAGCCGGGTGAGGCTAGGCTCTTGGGGACAAACTTGGTCCAGGATGCATTAGACAAGGTGAAATTGATTCAGGAGCGGCTTCCCACGGCACAGTCTAGGCAGAAAAGCTATGCTGACAGGAAGGTGCGTGATGTATCTTTCATGGTCGGGGAGAAGGTTCTGCTGAAGGTATCACTCATGAAGGGTGTTATGAGGTTTAGGAGGAGGGGAAAGTTGAGCCCCCGATTCATTGGGCCTTTTGAGGTACTTCGGAGGATAGGGGAGGTGGCTTACAAGCTTGCCTTGCCACCTAACTTGTGGAGTGTGCATCCAGTATTTCATGTTTCTATGCTACGGAAGTATATCGGCGATCCGTCCCATGTTTTGAATTTCAGCACGGTTAAGTTGGATGGCGATATGACTTTTGATGTGGAGCCGGTGGCCATATTGGAGCGGCAGGTTCAGAAGTTGAGGTCAAAGGATATAGATTCAGTGAAGGTGCAGTGGAGAGGCTAGCCTGTGGAGGCAGCTACTTGGGAGACCGAGCGGGAGATACGGAGCTGATATCCACACCTATTTGATACTCCAGGTATGTCTCTAGACCCATTCGAGGACAAACGTTTGGTTAAGAGGGGGAGGATGTAATGACCCGGCCTGCCGTTCCGAGAGTTATTGCCCCGTTTCTCCCAATTTTGCTTCTCTTTGGGTCCGGAGTAGTTTTGGAGTGAATTGAGATACTTAGTCTCTTAATTGGATGCTTAAGTTAGCAAAGTCGATCGGATGTCAACTTGTGGGAAAATGATCTCTGATTTTAATTTGTAGGTTCCGTTAGCTCCGTTAGGTGATTTTGGACTTAGGAGCGCGTTCAGAATATGATTCGGAGATCTGTAGTAGAATTAGGCTTGAATTGGCGAAAGTTAGAATTTTTATGATTTTGGCCAGCAGTGGCAATTTTGATATAAGGGTCGGATTAGATTTCTGGGAGTTAGAATAGGTTCGTGGTGTCATTTTTGACTTATGTGTAAAATATGAGGTCAATCGGACGTGGTTTGATAGGTTTCGGCGTCGTTTGTGGAATTTGGAAGTTTAGAAGTTCTTTAGGCTTGAATTCGGGTGTAATTGGTATTTTGAGGTTGTCTTGAGTGATTTGAAGGTTCGACTAAGTTCGCATGGAGTTATATGACTTGTTGGTATGATCGGTTGAGGTCCCGGAGGCCTCGTGTTGATTTTGGATGGTTAACGGCTTGATATGAGTTAAGGAAATGCAGCTAAAGTTGCTGCTACTCGTGTAACCGCACCTTCGGAGTAGGAACCGTAGGTGCGAGCCCGCTGAAGCGAAGAAGGAGCCGCAGATGCGGCCAAGAAGAAGCTGGGCAGAAGCCGCAGGTGCGAAGATTTTCCCGCACCTGCGAGGGTCGCAGATGCGGGCAGCTGGGCGTAAGTGCGAAAGATGGCCGCAAGTGCGATAGATTCCCGCAGATGTGGTCTTGGGGCCGCAGGAGCGACATTTGGATTTTAAGTGATATTCGCACCAGCGATGGAATTTTCGCAGGTGCGGCGTCACAGAAGCGACAAGAGGACCGCAGGTCCGGTATTTCTTGGCAGAAAAACACCAGCTCGAGGGTTGGACTTTCATTTTCTATTTTTAGACTTGAGAAGCTCGGGAGAGAGGCGATTTTTTGAGGATTTTCAAGAAAAACGTTGGGGTAAGTAATTTTAACCCTGATTGGTTTAAATTTCGTGAATCTATGGCTTCCTTCATCACCTAATTAGGGATTTGAGTTGGAAATTTGGGGGTTTAGGGCTTGGAAATTTGGAGAGTGGACTTTGGGGTTTTGGAGGGGCAATTGAGGTCGCATTTTTATAAATTTGGTATGGTGAGACTCGTGGGTGAATAGGCTTTCAGGTTTTGTGACTTTCGTCGGGTTTCAAGACGTGGGCCCGGGAGGGCGGGTTGAGCCGATTTCGGATATTGGTTATATTTTAGTAATTTTCTTGTGGAATTGATCCTTTTAACCGATATTGATTATCTCGTACTCCTTATGGCTAGATTCGGAGCGTTTGGAGATTAATTGGAGGGGCAAAGGCATTGCGGAGTAGGATTTTTGCGCGTTTGAGGTAAGTAACAGTTTTAAATCTGATTTTGAGGGTATGATACCCCGAGGATTTGTATGATGTGAGTGTTTGGAGGTGACGCACATGCTAGGTGACGGGCGTGTGAGCGTGCACCGTGAGAGATTGTGACTTGATCTGTCCTGTGAGACTGTAAAGTCGAATAGCCATTGTTATTACTTCTCTTTCCTTACCTTTGAGCAATTGACTGCCTTTCATGTTAGAAACCATGCTCAGGCCTTATGATATCACTGTTGGGACCCGCAACGGTCGTATACTTATTAAATTGACTGCTAATTGCTGTTTTGTACTCAGTCATAGTCTTACTTGTGTGTTAAATGTCTTAATTCTTTTCTGTTAAATTTTAAAAGTATTTTGGGAAGGTCGGCTTGCCTAGTATCACGATAGGCGCCATCACGACGGAATAGGTTTTGGGTCGTGACACTTTTCCTGCAAAATTAATAGGATATAGAATTTAGATAAAAATTCAATTGTGTTTAACACTATACACTCATCTCTTAACTATATGGACTACTTAATATAATATTTTCCTTCATACATATTTTCACATGTTTTAGCAAAAATTTTCTCTTCGTTTAAGAATGAGATGCTCTGGTGGACCAAAACAAAAGCTAATTGAAAGAAAACTTGGAGCATTGGCAAATTCCATGAATGATAGATATATGCCAGCTTTCCAGCTAAAAAAATTATTTCTCCCTCTGTTTCAATTTATGTGAATCTATTTCATTTTTAGTCCGTACTAAAAGAATGATCTCTTTCCTTATTTGCAAACAATTAAAAACGGAGGGAGTATATCACAAGTTCAAACGCCTTCTCTCTTTTATTAAACACCGTGTCTAGTCAAATGGGTTCACATAAATTAAAACGGAGGGAGTATATCTTATTTTTAATAAGAAAATTTTATAGCCGCACAAATATATTTTTTGATAATTAACCTTTTTTATTAATCACCAATGAAACATTACAAATCATAGCTAAAGTGCTAAACTAAGACACAACCAACTATCCAGTAAACACAACTAGCTACACCAAAGAGAAAATCAGCCTACTAAGCTATCTCTCACCTAAAACAGAAGCTTTTGTAAGGCCTTTCTAATTCTCTAAACATTACAACCGTAGGCTATTTCCCTCACTATATACTGCCAGTTTCTAGTTTTCTGCTCAAATATTCTTTGATTTCTCTCTATCTAGATGTAGTGGACACATTCAGTATATACCATCTTGAATATCTGAACACCATGTGTTTTCCCTTTTGAATTACTGATAGCCCACTTCTGATGTCGGTCCTTGGTCACCGTATAAATGTTATGATAAATATCAAAAGTTTTAAAAGTCTTATAAATACACAAATGTTATGACATGTTTAATTCATAATTAGTTTTAGAAATCTTTCTTTCTTTCTTTCACTCTATGTTAAACTTACATTTAGAGGTTTTCCTCTTTCTTATAAACTTTGTGCTGAATCAAAATATGTACGTCACAAAAATTTGAGTAGGAGCATATATGCTAGCCTTAGGAGGTGAGAGAGAGAGGAGACCGAAAAAGAAAGAAAATGAGCGAAACATAAAAAATTAATTTTTTAAAAGTTACGGCTACTGTAGCGGAAGATTGTTCAATTTTTTTTATTGACTTTGTCCGACTATAGTGGTCGAAAAAAATTAATTCGCGGTATTTTGCGCCAAATTTTACGACTACTACGGTCGAAATGGCAGTCGCTTACAAATTAAAAAAATATAAAAAAAAGTTAATTATAATTTTCCTACTATTGTAGTAGAAAAATAGCATTTTTCTGGTAGTGGAAGTTTATATGCAGGATCTCCATCATCCAGCATATTATACTGGAACTTTTCATGTATTGGAGTTCCAACATAATATGCTTGAAGTTTATACGCAGGAGCTCCTTAATCCGCTATATTTTGCCGGAACTTTCCGTGTTTCAACAAAATAGTGGTTATTTTTTAATAACTTTACAAACGCTGGCTAATTTTCAATTACCTTCCCGAAAACTAGCTAGCCCGTGCTATTTTAATTATATTCTATGAAATGTCTTAGGCATATCAAAAACATGGAATTCACTCCATTAAAAAGAGAAATTCCTAGCTGACTTACTTTCATTAATTCTCTCTTATTATTTTTTCAGTAAATTTGAAAATAAATATGAGGTATTATTTAATTCCAACTATTCCATTTTAGGTTTTAAAAAACTATTTTTAGGAAGAATAAAATCGTCTAGAGGGATAGTAGAGTGGAGAGGCATATAACATTTTGAATTGAATAGGGGAAGAAAAATTGAATAAGCTCCTTGTCACGTCGTGCACATGTAAGAATTTGTTCACTTCCAATATTGTTAAGCTTCAACACATTTCTCTTATACTTAAAAAAAAAAAAAAAAAAAGCGTCCTCGGGGTTGCAAAATTAGTCCAAGAAGATATTACTTGCACAATCTGTTCAAGGTTGGGCGAGCTATCAAGTCAGCCCATTTTGACTCGCCTAATTCAGCCCATCTAAAATTGGCCCAAACTAATCTAGTGAACATAGCATGTGCTAGCCAATTTTCTAATTAATAATTAAAAAATAGCCAGCGTTTTTGCTATTTTGCCAGCGTTTTTGCAAAGTCATTAAAAAATAGTCACTATTTTGCTACAACACGGAAAGTTCCAGCATAATATATTGGAGATTAGTGCACTTGTGTATGAATTTCCAGCATATTATGTTGGAACTCCAGCACACGGAAAGTTCTAGCATAATATACTAGAGATTGGAGAACCTATGCATGAACTTCAAGCATATTATGTTGGACCAGTATATTATGCTGGAACTCCAGTATATTATGCTGAAATTCCAGTATTGTGATGACCCAAAAGATCATCATTAAATTTAATAATTAATTATGTGTTCTAAGACCTCAAAAAGTATTATTTATCATTCATTGGCTTGCGTGCGCAGTCAGTATAATTTTTCGAAAAGTTTTTAGATGAAAAATTGATTAAAATGTGAAATAGAGCCTTAAAACTCAACTGAGTTGACTTTGGTGAATATTTTGAGCAAAGGGATCCGGATTAGTGTTTTGACAGTTTCGGTAGGTCCGTATCGTGATTTGGGACTTGGGCGTATGCCCGAAATTTAATTTGGAGGTCCCTAGCTCAAGTTATAACCATTTAACGAAAACTAGAAATTTAAAGGCTATAGATTTCTAAATTTGACCAGGGAGTTGACTTTTTGATATCGGGGCCGGAATCTGATTCTGGAAATTTGAATAGCTCTGTTATGTCATTTATGGCTTGTGTGCCAAATTTGAAGTTATTTCAGATTCATTTAACATGTTTCGGCACAAGATTTGTAAATTGAAAAGTTTAAAAACTTAAAAGTTCGAATTGGGGTGTGAATTATAATTTCAGTGTTGTTTGACGTAATATGAGACCCCGAGTAAGTCCGTATTATGTTATGGGACTTGTTGGTATATTCGGACGGGGTCCCAAGTACCCCGAGTGTGATTTGAATCGAAATCGGAACAAGAATTGGACTTAAGCAAAATCTAAAAGTTTAGTTCTTCTGGTGCCTTCGCTTCTGCGAAGTCTTGGCCGTAGAAGCGAGCCATGCCTCGCAGAAGCGGACAGTCCGCAGAAGCAGATGGGTTGTCGCAGAAGCGGCCCACGCATCGCAGAAGAGGGAAAGGGGGATGGGACAGCCTTGAACAGAAGCGGACTCCTCTTCGCAGAAGCGAGTCTGCAGATGCGGAAATTGGTCCGCAGATGCGAAAAAGCTAGGCAAAATACAAAAAATCGTGTTTTAGCCATTTTTACTCATTTTTCAGTTTTGAGTCTCGAATTTTGGCGATTCCAAAGGGGTTTTTTACGACTTTGAATTGGGTAAGTGTTCTATAACCAAAAGTGATTATATTTCATAAATCTATGTCTATATTCATCATTTATTTCGGATTTAGATGGAGCACATTGGAAATTTTGTAAAACTTTCCAAAAACAA
Organism: Nicotiana tomentosiformis; assembly: GCF_000390325.3. NCBI lineage: Eukaryota > Viridiplantae > Streptophyta > Magnoliopsida > Solanales > Solanaceae > Nicotiana > Nicotiana tomentosiformis. Next base: position 22,331,709 of record NC_090819.1, read on the forward strand.
AAAATTAAGATTTGAAGGTTCATTTGACATCGGAATTTGGTAATTTTTGTATGGTTGGACTCGTCTCGGAACGGGTGTTCGGATTTCGTAAGTTTTTTTGAGATCCGAGATGTGGGCCCCGCTGATTAGTTTTGAGATGAATTTCAAATTTTAATCCGGAAAATTAGTAAATTCATATGGAATTAATTCCTACCATTTGTATTGAGTATATTGAATTGTTTATGACTGCATTTGAGGATTTCGGATAAGAATTCGCGTGGCAAAGGTTTATTGGATTCTTGAACTTTGTTGCAAAGCGAGGTAAGTGTCGTGGTTAACCTTGACTTGAGGGAATAGAGCCCCTGAATTATTTGCTATGTGAATTTCATGTGCAACGATGTATAGGCAAGGTGACGAGTGCCTATACTTTGTCAATTTAATTGTTTGCTTAATTATTTAAATATCTTAAATTATTTTAAGACACGAATTAATTATTATAATAATTGTTTCTCTCTTATTCCTTGTCAAATACTAATTGTTGAATTTCTGTAATAATTATCACATGCTTATTTGATTTATGTGTTTTAATTGCTACTTGACATTTAGCATATTAAATATTATGCTACCTATTTTCTCCCTGATTTCACAATTAATTGCTACTTGTCATTGTTTGTTTCATAAATGAATTATAATTATTGTATGCCTTGATGCTTAATAGTTTCTCATTGAACGTGGTATTTATTGGAGTATTTTTATTACATTTAAGAAATATTAAAATATATGGGGGGATCGGGTTGCACCCCGCAATGGAAATAAAAATAAATATATTGGGGGATCGGGTTGCACGCCGTAACAGAGTTGTTTAAAGTTTATATTGGGGGATCGGGTTGCACGTCGCAACATATTTATTTAAAGTTCATATTGTTGGAGGGGGTTGCACGCCGCAACGGAAATTTATTGAAGAATTATATTATTGGGGCGGGTTGCACGCCGCAACAGAATTGATTAAAATTAATATATTGGAGGAACTGATTGCACGCCGCAATAGAATTAATTGAAATGAATATATTGGAGGATCGGGTTGCACGCCGCAACAAAATTGAATGTGAATATATTGTGGGATCGGGTTGCACGCCGTAACGAAAACTGATTAAAATAATAATTGGTTATGACTGCCGAGTTAGCTTCAATTGTTGAAAAGAGATACCTATTTTATTTCTATTATTGTTGTTATTATTTTTATTGTGTACAGATTAATGTAAGTGACCTGCCTTAGCCTTGTCACTACTTCGTCGATGTTAGGGTCGGCGCTTACCAGTACATGGGGTCAATTGTACTGATACTACACTATGTACTTCTTGTGCAGCTTTCGGAGTTGGTCCCAGCAGCGTACCATAGACTTGTTTGGATTTCAGCTACCCAGAGGAGACTTGAGGTATAATTGCACAGCGTCCGCAGTTCTGAAGCCCCAGTCTACTTTATTTTAAGCGTGTGTTTGCTTTCAGACAACTTTAATTTATTCAGACCCAAATTTGTATCATTCTAGAAGCTCGTGCACTTGTGACTACAGTTCTAGGATGGTAGATATCGCGATTATTATGGATTATTTGAGACATTATTTCCGTATTTATTTCCTTGGTATTAATTAATTTAAAATTTTGTTTAAATGGATAATTATATTCTAACGTTGGCTTGCCTAGCAAGTAAAATGTTAGGCGCCATCACGGTTCCGAAGGTGGAAATTTCGGGTCGTGACAGTTTGTATTAGAGCATTAGGTTACATAGGTCGCACGAGTCACGAGCAAACTTAGTAGAGTCTGAAGAATCGGTACAGAGACGTCTGTACTTATCTTTCAGAGGCTATGAAATTTAGGAACAATATCACTTCTTTCTTATTCTGTCGTGCGATTTTATTCTATCATCGATGATTGAACCATTCTATTCTTATTGTCTCATAGATGGCGAGGACATGTAATACATCTACCGACGAACAGGGACCAGAGCCCCCGATGGCAACTATGGTCAGGGGTAAAGGTCGAGGCCGAGGCAGAGGTAGAGTTCAGTCTAGAGCTCGAGCAGCAGCACCTGTTGTAGAACCTCATGTGGATCTTCAGAAGGAGGTTCCAGTTTAGAATGTACCAGTTGAACCAGTTCAGGTCCCGGAAGGATTCATAGCTACTCTAGTGCTTCAGGACGCTCTAGTCCGTTTGGTGAGTCTTATGGAGGGTGTGGCCCAGAATGGTACATTTCCAGTGGCACCAGCCATCTCACAGGCTGGGGAAGGAGCACAAACTTCCACTACTCCCGCTCCAGAGTAGATGGCTCCCCAGAATCAGGCTCCAGCAGTCCCGCCAATTGGGGTAGTTCAGCCAGTTATTGCGGCACAGGCCGGTGATAGGCCTGCCATGTCTTCTGAGGCCTTATTGAGACTGGATAAGTTTACTAAGCTCTTTCTAGTTCACTTCAGTAGTACACCTTCTGAGGACCCACAGGATTATCTTGACCGTTGCCATGAGGTGCTATGGAACATATGTATAGTATGGGGTCAATTTTGCTGTATTTCAGATGACGGGTTCCGCCAAGAGGTGGTGGAGAGATTATACATTGACTAGACCAGTTGGATCGCCTGCATTGACCTGGGAGAAGTTTTCACGGCTATTTCTAGAGAAATTCCTCCCTATCACATTGAGAGAGGATTACAGCAGACAATTTGAGCGTCTACAGCAGGGAAGTATGACTGTTACTCAGTATGAGTCCTATTTTGTGGATTTATCCGGTCATGCTCTCCTTTTACAACCTACTGAGGGAGAGAGAGTGAGGAGGTTTATTGAGGGAATCACTTACCCTATCAGGCTTCAGATGGCCAAGGAGACCGGAAATGAGATTTCCTTTCAGGCGGTTGCTAATGTCGCGAGGAGGATCGAGATGGTTCTTGCATAGGAGAGAAAGCAGTGATCTGATAAGAGGCCTCGTCAGTTCGGTGGTTTCAATGGTGTCTCATCTGGAGGCAGGGGTAATTTTGGTAGGGGTCATTCTCCCAGACCATTTCATTCAGCACTTCAGACATCACCTGGTGCTTCAGGGAGTCACGGTCCTACTATGCCTTACTCTGGGTAGCCAGCATTTAGTGCACATTCAGCTCCTATTAGTGCACCACCACTCCAAAGTTACTATAGCGGTTATCCGGCCCGTTCGGGTCAGCTTTAGCTTCAGCAGCCATGGTATCAGGATCGGTGTTATGAGTATGGGAACATTGGTCACATTAGGAGGTATTGCCTTAGGTTGTCGAGTAATAGATCTCGGCAGGATTCTCTTGCCATCATACCGACACCGGTTGCTTCACTGCCTGCTCAGCCAGCTAGAGGTAGGGGTCAGGCAGCTAGAGGTGGAGGTCAGACCGTTAGAGGTGGAGGCTAGCCAGTTAGAGGCCGTCCCAGGGACGCAATTCAGAGTGGTGGGGCCCAGCCCTGATTTTATGCTTTTCCAGCTAGGCCTGAGGCCGAGTCATCTAATGCTATGATAAAAGGCAATATTCCAATTTTCCATAGATATGCTTCAGTTCTATTTGATCCAGGATCTACTTATTGCTATGTATCCTCATATTTTGCTTTATATTTGGTTGTGCCTTGTGATTCTCTAAGTGCTTCTGTGTGTGTATCTACACCGGTGGGAGACTCTGTTGTAGTAGATCATGTTTATCATTCGTATGTGGTTACTATTGGTAGTCTTGAGACTAGTGTGGATTCTACTTCGTGATATGGTAGATTTTGATGTTATCTTGGGTATGGATTGGCTGGCACCTTATCATACTATATTAGATTGTCATGCCAAGACAATGACCCTAGCCATGCCAGGGTTACCCCGGTTAAAGTGGAAGGGAACTCTTGGTCATTTTGCCAACAGGGTTATTTCTTATATGAAAGCTCCACGTATGGTCGAGAAAGGGTGTCTAGCCTATTTGGCTTTTATTCGCGATCCCAGTGCGGATGTTCCTTCTATGGACTCAATACCAGTTGTTCGTGAATTTACAGAAGTATTTCCTGCAGATTTGCCGAGGATGCCACCCGATAGAGATATTGACCTATGCATTGATTTATCTCCGGGCACTCAGCCCATTTCTATCCCACCATACCGTATGGCCTCGCCGGAGTTGAAAGAATTGAAGGAGTAGTTACAAGACTTGCTTGATCAGGGATTCATTAGACCTAGTATCTCGCCCTGGGGTGCACCAGTATTATTTGTAAAGAAGAAAGATGGTTCAATGCGAATATGTATATATTATCAGAAGTTGAACAAGGCTACTACCAAGAACAAGTATCCACTGCCAAGTATTGATAACTTATACGATCAACTTCAGGGTGCCAAGGTGTTTTCAAAAATTGACTTGAGTTCTGGTTACCATCAGTTGAAGATTAGGGTATCTGATATCCCTAAGACAGCTTTTCGAACTCGGTATGGACATTACAAATTCCTAGTGATGTCATTTCGGTTGACAAATGCCCCAGCAGAATTTATGGATTTGATGAATCGGGTATTCAAACCCTATTTGAATTCTTCTGTGGTTGTATTCATTGATGATATCTTGATTTACTCCAACAGCCGAGAGGAGCATGACCAGCATCTTCGGAGTGTGCTTTAGACTTTGAAAAATAATCAGTTATATGCCAAATTTTCAAAATGTAAATTTTGCCTAGACTCAATTGCCTTTTTGGGGCATGTTGTATCGGCAGAAGGCATAAAGGTGAATCTTAAGAAGATTGAGGTTGTTCAAAATTGGCCTAGACCTACTTCAATTACAGAGATCCGAAGTTTCCTGGGTTTGGCAGGTTATTATCGTCGGTTCGTGGAAGAGTTTTCATCTATAGCAAGCCCATTGACCAGACTGGCCCAGAAAGGTACCACATTCAGATGGTCAGACGAGTGTGAGTTGAGCTTTCATAAGCTCAAGACTACTTTGACTACGGCGCCAATGTTGGTATTACCCACTGGTTCAGGATCTTATACGGTGTATTGTGATGCATCTCGCATTGGGCTTAGTGCAGTATTGATGCAAGATGGCAAGGTGATTGCATATGCGTCGCGGAAGTTGAAAGTTCACAAGAAATATTATCCTGTTCATGACTTAGAATTGGCAGCCATTGTTCACGCACTGAAGATTTGGAGGCATTACCTCTACGGTGTCTCGTGTGAGGTATTTACTGATCATCGTAGCCTTCAATATCTGTTCAAACAAAAAGATCTTAACTTGAGGCAGAGAAGATGGTTGGAGTTGTTGAAAGATTATGATATCACCATTTAGTATCACCCCGAAAAGGCCAATGTGGTGGCCGATGCTTTGAGTAGAAAAGCTGTGAGTATGGGCAGCCTTGCTTATATTCCGGTTGGTGAGAGACCGTTAGCTGTAGATGTCCAGACTTTGGCTAATTTTGTGAGGTTAGATGTTTCAGCACCTAGTCGGGCTCTAGCTTGCGCAGTCACTTGGTCTTCTTTATATGAGCGCATCAGAGAGAGACAGTATGATGATCCTCATTTACTTGTCCTCAAGGACATGGTGCGGCACGGTGATGCCAAACAGGTTGTTGTAGGGGAAGATGGAGTTCTGCGAATGCAGGGTCGTATTTGTGTGACTAATGTGGATGGGCTTCGTGAATTTATTCTAGAAAAAGCCCACAGTTCCAGGTATTCTATTCATCTAGGTGCCGCCAAAATGTATCAAGATTTGTGGCAGCATTATTTATGGAGGAGGATGAAGAGTTATGCCGACCGTAAGGTTCGTGATATTGTATTCATGGTTGGAGAAAGAGTATTGCTCCGGGTTTCAACTATGAAAGGTGTAATGAGGTTTGGAAAGAAGGGCAAGTTGAGCCCTAGGTATATTGGACCCTTTGAAATTCTTGAAAGGGTGGGTGAAGTAGCCCACACACTTGCACTACCAGCTAGTTTATCAGCAGTTCATCCGGTGTTCCATGTGTCTATGCTTCGGTAATATCGTGGTGATACGTCCCATGTATTAGGTTTCAGCTCAGTCCAATTGGACGAAGATTTGACTTATGAAGAGGAGAAAGTAGCTATTCTAGCCCGGCAGGTCCGACAGTTAAGGTCTAAGAGTTATCCATCAGTTCGAGTGCGATTGAGAGGTCATCCGGTAGAAGCATCTACCTGGGAGTCTTAGTCGGACATGCGGAGTAAATATCCACACCTTTTCACCAGCTCAGGTACTTTTCTAATTCCGTTCGAGGACGAATGTTTGTTTTAGAGGCGAAGAATATGATGACCCAAAAGGTCATCTTTAAATTTAATAATTAATTCTATGTTCTAATAGCTCGAAAAGCATTATTTATCATTCCTAGACTTGCATGCGCAGTCCGTATAATTTTCCGAAAAGTTTTTATATGAAAAATTAATTAAAATGTGAAATAGAGCCTTAAAACTCAACTAAGTTGACTGTGGTCAACATTTTGAGCAAAGGGATCCAGATCAGTGCTTTGATAGTTCCTGTAGATCCGTATCGTGATTTGGGACTTAGGCGTATGTCCGAAATTTAATTTGGAGGTCCCTAGCTCATGTTATGACCATTTAACGGAAACTAAAAATTTAAAGGCTAAAGATTTTTAAGTTTGACCACGGAGTTGACTTTTTGATATCGGGGCCGGAATCCAATTTTGGAAATTTGAATAGCTCTGTTATGTCATTTATGACTTGTCTGCCAAATTTGATATCATTCCGGATTCATTTAACATGTTGTGGCACAAGATCTGTAAATTAAAAAGTTTGAAAACTTAAAAGTTCGAATTGAGGTGTGAATTATAATTTCAACATTATTTGACGTGATTTGAGACCCCGAATAAGTCCGTAATATGTTATGAGACTTGTTGGTATATTCTGACGGGGTCCCAAGTACCTCGATTATGATTCGAATCGAAATCGGAACAAGAATTGGACTTAAGTAAAATCTGAAAGTTTGCTGCTTCTGGTGCCTTCGCTTCTGCAAAGTCTTGGCCGCAGAAGCGAGCTGGCAGAAGCGAGCCATGCCTCGCAGAAGCGGATAGTCCGTAGAAGCGTATGGGCTATAGCAGAAACGGCCCACGCGTCGTAGAAGGGGTTTTTGAGTCTCGAATTTTGGCGATTCCAAAGGGGGTGTTCACTAGTTTGATTTGGGTAAGTGTTCTATAATCAAAAGTGATTATATTTCATAAATCCATGTCTATATTCATCTTTTATTTCGGATTTAGATGGAAGAAATTGGAATTTTTATAAAACTTTCTAAAAACAAAAAATTAAGATTTGAAGGTCCATTTAACATCGGAATTTGGTAATTTTTGTATGGTTGGACTCGTCTCGGAACGGGTATTCGGATTTCGTAAGTTTTTTCGAGATCCGAGACATGGGCCCCACTGATGATTTTTTAGATGAATTTCGGATTTTAATCCGAAAAATTAATAAATTCATATGAAATTAATTCCTACGATTTGTATTGAGTATATTGAGTTGTTTATGACTAGATTTGAGGATTTCGGACACGAATTCGTGAGGTAAAGGTTTATTGGATTCTTGAACTTGGTTGCAAAGCGAGGTAAGTGTCGTGGTTAACCTTGACTTGAGGGAATAGAACCCCTGAATTATTTGCTCTGTGAATTTCATGTGCAACGATTTATAGGCAAGGTGACGAGTGCCTATACTTTGTCAATTTAATTGTTTGCTTAATTATTTAAATATCTTAAATTATTTTAAGACACGAATTAATCATTAAAATAATTATTTCTCTCCTATTCCTTGTCAAATACTAATTCTTGAATTTGTGTAATTATTGTCACATGCTTATTTGATTTATGTTTCTTAATTGCTACTTGACTTTTAACATATTAAATATTATACTGCCTATTTTCGCCCTGATTTCCATAATTAATTGCTACTTGTCATTGTTTGTTTCAAAAATGAATTATAATTATTGTATGCCTTGATGCTTAATAGTTTCTCATTGAACGTGGTATTTATTAGAGTAGTTATATTACATTTAAGAGTTGTTAAAATATATGGGGGGGATCGGGTTTCACCCCGCAATGGAAATGAAAATAAATATATTGGGGGATCGGGTTGCACACCGCAACAGAGTTGTTTAAAGTTTATATTGGGGGATCGAGTTGCACGCCGTAACAGATTTATTTAAAGTTTATATTGTTGGAGCAGGTTGTATGCCGCAACGGAAATTTATTGAGGAATTATATTGTTGGGGCGGGTTGCACGCCGCAATAGAATTAATTGAAATGAATATATTGGAGGATCGGGTTGCATGCCGCAACGGAATTGAATGTGAATATATTGTGGGATCGGGTTGCACGCCGCAACGAAAACTGGTTGAAATAATAATTGGTTATGACTGTCGAGTTGGCTTCAATTGTTGAAAAGAGATACCTGTTTTATTTCTATTATTGTTGTTATTATTATTATTGCGCACAGATTAATGTAAATGACCTGCCTTAGCCTCGTCACTACTTCGTCGAGGTTAGGGTCGACACTTACCAGTACATGGGGTCGGTTGTACTGATACTACACTCTGCACTGCTGGAATTCCAGTATATTATGCTGGAATATTTTTCGGATTTTGAACATTATTTTCGTTCAAATTTATATTTACATGAAAAATAGCTAAATTTCGATTACTTTTGAAATTGTGGTTATTTTTCAGTTACCACTTGTAAACGTGGCTATTTTTGAATTTCACCCATCAACCCATGATACTTATCAAAATAATTTTTCCAAAAAAATAAAATAATAATTTGATTTGATATGTTATACTCACTCTGTTTCAATTTATATAAATATATATTTTTAGGTCTTTGACCAAAAGAATGGTCCTTTTTCATATTTGTAAGTAATTTATCTTTATGCAATAATTTATAGCCACACAAAATATATGTGCCTCATTTTACATCACAAGTTCAAAAGCCTTTTTTTTTCCTTAAATTCCGTGCCCACTCAAATAGGTTGACGTAAATTGAAATAGAAGGAGTATATAACTATAATAAAGAAAATTTCTTTTTTATTAGTTTTGTTTTATTATTAAACAAATTACAAGGAAACAAACAAAGATATTAAAACTTGATAAGGGTAAGTCGGGTTTGGTTATAATTCATTGTTTAGCTCATTTTGACAAGACGCATAACCTGCTCATTTATTTACTCAACCCATTTTGACCGGTTCAAATTCAGCCCAACTAGCCCATTTGACATCCTTAGTCCTCAACATGAGCAGGAGTAGCAAATTCGAGAAGGTCCTTGTCATTCTCAAAAGCGGACATTTGTTGTTCATTCAGGTTGATAATCACTTCTATTCCTCTGTCATGTGTACTCATCATGTAAAACATCTTGCCAAATGGACTGCTGGGCATGGTTGCTCTAATAGGCTTTCCCCATCCAAAATCCAAATCTTGAAATGGTATGTTAGATGCACTACTACAACGGTATACATCACAGTTACTTTGGCGATAGGTACCATCTCCTGTTTTATATGCATGTAGCATCGCCGAAGCCCACTCATTTTCTTTAAAATTATCTCTGTTAGAAAGCTCATGTTTGGACTTTCTTATATCGGCTACTAACTTTGACACCCTAAGGTCACCTTTGTTGTTATATATTGGTGTGGAAAAGATTGTGAGAATATTGCCGATGGAAGTTGGTGGTGCTGAATGTGAAATTTCTTTTCGTATATCTGATAGTAGGATCAACCGAGATTGCTCATGAGATGAACCCAAGTTGGCAATAGCAGCACTTTTGTAAACAAGTGCACTCACAACCTCAGTCGTTGTTGGATTTTCGACGCCTGATTCAGCAGAAACCAAATCTTTGAGAGCTCTTATCTTTGAGGCAGAAAAATAGAACCTCTTTTCGAGTTCTATACGTTCTTCTGGTTTTGACACGATTATTGGGAAGGTGAGAGGACCATCAGATGGTGACGGTATTAAGGAATCCTGGACAAAATATGGAGGACATACTAATTCTGCGTTTGGTTCTCGAGTTAATGCAGCCCAATCCCTCACAAAGAAGAGGGCGCTGCGCGCATCGCCCACCTTGTGTGACAGACACACACTGATTGCTATTCCTCCGCACTCAAAATGGCTAAGTTGAGATACAATTAAGCAGGCACCATCTGCAGCATTTCTCAAGGGTACACCTTGAGGAAATGTTATATTTTTTATGCTTGAATCTTGGTGATAAAGAACTTTATCCATTGGACAATTCACTTGAACTTCCAAGAACTCAGCCCCAGTATCATCACAGGCAATGGTAGCATTGTCTCTTAAACTTCCCGCCCATGGATAGTAATAAGTTATTGCTTTTGACAATGAGTTTTCAAGAAGTATACAAAGTTGTTTTGGTCCATTTTGGAAGATATCTACTTGGTGTTTTGGGTAGAAAAGCACAAGGCCCATGTAAAAGTTACCTATGCCTTGATCAAGAAGGGAAAGCTTGTGCCATCTTTGAGTTGATGGGGTGGGAGACAAGGGTTTGACTATTTTCTTGGAGATTATTGTTGATAAAACAGCCATCTTAACAAAACCCCTCAGTAATGAACTTTCCTTCTTAGTCTTCTGTTACTATATATACACACACCCAATAGCCTTTACCTCCCTTATGTTGCCCTTTTTACAGAAAATGAAAATTCTTTTAACCCATTTCTTAGTAATGTAAAAGAAATACAACTTGAATTTGAAAGATTCAAAGTCAAATGTGAGAGGGTAGGGAAAAAACGACGTGCATGCACTAAGGCGTGTGAATATTATTATTCAAATTAGTGGTTATGTTAATAATTCCCGCTAATAAGGCTAACAACTAACAAGCAACTGGCGTTGCTGATTTCGTTTGGTATGAATATTAAATTAAAGGGCCATTTGGTTTATGAACCAAATTATGCGGGGTTAGTGATGCAACTATTGTAATGAAAGGATTAATAATGCAAGATATATTTATAATATAGGAATTAGTAATGTAGGGATTGTGTACAAAGATAATGTCACGACCCCAATCTTCCACCGTAGGATGTCGTAATGACACCTAGTCTCTAAAACTTGATAACCACCAACCAACCAACCAACCAACCTAACATACATGAAAAAATAATGGAAATAATAATAGAACTTCAAATTTAAACCAACGAGCTTTCAAAAAAGAACTCCACAATCTAGCTGACAATGACTCCTAAAATTTGGTGAGATTGAGTCATAAGCTCTACACGAGTACACTGAAACATCCCTAATGCATCACTGTCTAAATAAGGATTATGCAGTAGAAAAAAATAAGGACAGAGAGTGACTCCGAAGCCTGCGAACGCCAGCAGGTATACCTTGAAGTCTCCGATCTGGAAGATCTACTCACTGGTGCGAAGCCTGGTATGAGGTACCTGTATTTGCACAAAACGATATGCACAAGCGTAGTATGAGTACACCACAATAGTACCCACTAAGTATCAAGCTTAACCTCGGTAGAGTAGTGACGATGTAAGGTCAAGACACCTACTAGGACAAGAAAAAAAAATTTAACAAGTATAATACAGTCTAAGAATGGACACGAGGAAAATGAGGCAATAAAGAAATACAACAACATAGACTACAACTGAATTTAAATCAATAAATGCAACAAGGAAGGAATACATAATAAGAACATCAAGAAAACAATACGGATAAATACAAGTGAAGTAAATGAGAGATAACAACAAGAATCACAACTGAAGTACCACCTCGTAAATCTCATTTCATAATCACAATAACAATCTTTCCTTGTATCACCGTGGGAGCCTTACATTTAGTTTTGAAAATTATTTTTTCCGAAATAGCTACCCGCATTTTAGCCCACTTTATCACATCGCGTGGCTTCAAGTAGTTCCCCTACTAGTAACACGCGTATCAACCTCACCTTATCTCACCGTATGCGTATCAACCCCTGGCCTTATACCACCGCATATTTATCAATATCACAACGTATCACAACTCGTACCTAAAATGCCCAAATGCCACAACTTGCCATAAGAAATAAAATATCATTATTTTTACGATTAACAGCTCATGGCTCAACCATAATGTGTACAAGAGTCTCAATATTAGCAAACTGAAATTGAATAGCTCAACAAGAAAGGTATTTCAATAATTAATAATTTTGTCTCATTGTGATAAAGACTTTTACAACTTCAACACCAAAATACAACAAGAAGACATTTCAAAGATATGACAATTAATTAATTAACAAGGCAATAAATAAAAAATAACATCAACTAAGCATGTAGGAGAAAATAACAAGTATGAGATGAGACAAGTATTAACAATGTCAAATAAAGCATATAAGGATAGACTAACGATGAAAGATATAACATGTTATGGAAATTTTATTAAAGGCATGAAAAGAATCTAAATAGCCTAAACCGGTCAATTACTACATATAACTCGTGTACCCACTCGTCACCTTGCGTACACAGTTTTCACATATCACAAATAGCACAATCAACCCAAATCCTATGGGGTAATTTTTTCGCACAAAGTTAGGCAAGATACTTACCTCAAACAAGCTAACTCAATCCACTAGTATGCCTTTTCCGCGAATATCCAACTCATAACGGCCGGAATCTAGCCAAAATAACTTTATAACATAAATACAAACCAAAGGAAACTATTCCGAATAATAAAGTTACAATCGTTAAAGAAAATAAAAAAGTCAATCCCAAGCTCGCGTATCGGAACACGATAAAACTTTTAAAATCCGAACACTCATTCAATAACGAGTCCAACCATATTAAAATTATTCAATTTTAACCCCAAATCGACGACCTTCAACCCTCACAATATAGCTTAGGAAATTTTCATAATTTTTTCAATTTTTCCAACTAAAAACACTAATTAATTAAATGGTAAAAATAACGATGGATTCATGTGTAATAGCCAAATACGAGATAAAATCACTTACTCCGATCAACTCCTTGAAAATCCCTTCCAAAATCTCCCAAAACTGAGGTCTCTAACTCAAAAGATTAAAAATGGGAACAAACCCTCGATCTTCCCTTTTTCTATCCAGTGGTTCCGCTTTTGCGGACCAATAGCTGCATCTGCAAAAATTCCATTATAGGTGCGACTTTCACTTAATCCAGGGCTAAGCCCTTCTACGGACCATAGAGCGGTTCTACGGAAAGGGGGCGCTTCTACGGAAAGGTGGCATTTCTACGGAGGAAGGACCGCACCTACGGTCACAGCCCACCTGGCCCAAAATTGCTTCTGCGGCTCATAGGCTGCATATGCGGGGACGCACCTACGGTCCAAAATGCACAGGTGCGATTGCACCGGATTCTCTGCTGCGCATAATTCCTTCCAAGTCTCAAATAGTTTCGGATAAAATCCAAATCACATCCGGGGTCCCCGAGACCCCGTCCAAACGTACTGTCAAGTTTCAAAACACATAACGAAACTACTCAAGGCCTAAAATCACATCAAACAACATCGAATCAACAAATCGCAACCCAATTCGAACCTATTGAATCCATGAACATTTAACTTTGAAAACTAACACTAGTTCATACCAAACCAACTCTAATTTAGCTCAAATTTTGCACACAAGTCATAAATGATACCACATACCTATTCAAACTTCTGGAATATGAATCTGACCCCGATATCAATAAAATCAACTCTCGGTTAAACTTCTCAACCATTCAAATCTTCAACTTTCTAACTTTCGCCAATTCAAGCCAAAACGACCGACGGACCTCCAAGTCGATATCCAGACATACGCCTAAGTCCAAAATCATCATACGAAGTTATCGGAACTACCAAAACTCCACTCTGGAGTCGTTTACACAAAAGTCAAACTCTGTTCAACTCTTTTAACTTAAGCTTCCAACTTTAGGACTAAGTGTCATAATTCACTCCTAAACTCATCCGAAACCCAAACGAACCACCCCGGAAAGTCACCTAAACACACTATAACATAGAGGGGGAAAATAAATAGGGGGACGAGGCTAAAATACTCAAAATGACCTTCCAAGTCGTTACGTTTCCCCCCATAAAAACAAACGTTCATCCTCAAACGAGTAGAGAGACATATCTGAAGTGGTGAAAATATGCGGATAACGGCTACACATATCATGCTCTGTTTTCCAAGTCACCTCCTCGACTGGCTAACCCCTCTACTGAACCTTTACTGAAGCAATGTTCTTTGACTTCAACTTTCGCACCTGCCAGTCCAAAATGGACACCGGCTCCTCAACATAAGAAAACTCCTTGTCCGATTGGACTAAGCTGAAATCTAAAATATGGGACGGATCACCGTGATACTTCCGGAGCACGGAAATATAGAACACCGAATAAACTGTAGATAGACTAGGTGGAAATGCAAGCTTCTAGGACACATCTCCTACTCTCTCAAGGATCTCAAATGGGTCGATATACGTAGAGCTCAACTTGTCTTTCTTCCCGAACTTCATCACACCCTTCATGGGTGAAACTTGGAGCAAAACTCGCTCTCCAACAATAAATGCAACATCACGAACCTTCTGATCCGCGTAACTCTTCTATCTAGATTGGGTTGTACGAAGGCGATCCTAGATCAACTTGACCTTCTCCAAGGCATCTCGAACTAAAATCGTGCGCAATAACGTATCCTCTCTCGGTTCAAACCGACCAACTGGAGAACGATACCATTTCCCATATATAGGGCCTCTCATAAGGATCCATTTAGCGGCACCCAGATGAATGGAGTACCGCGAACTGTGGACCTCCCGAAGAATCAAATAACGTAACCCATCTACATTGGGCACACATAATTGGCTCTATATTTGCAACCCACTGTCATCGCCGATAGAAACCTCCTAGGCATCGTCGTGCTGCACCATGTCTTTAAGGACATGCAAATGGGGGTCGTCATACTGACGCTTTATGATGCGATCATATAAAGAAGATCGGGAAACCACGCAAGCAAGAACACGACTAGGCTCTAAAATGTCCAATCTAACAAACTAGTTGACCAAGGCCTCAATATCCAATGCTAATGGCCTCTCCGCTGCCGGTAGATATACCAAACTACACATACTCACCACTTTTCGACTCAAGGCATCGACCACCATATTGTCCTTCTCGGGATGATATAGAATAATGATATCATAGTCCTTAAGAAACTCTAATCACCTCCGCTACCGCAAATTAAGATTCTCTTGTTTGAATAAATGCTGGAGACTTTGGTGGTCGATGTAAACCTCACAAGGGATACCGTACAAATAGTGCCGCCAAATCTTCAAGGCATGAACAATAGCTGCCAACTAACTCCAAGTCTTAGACTGGATAATTCTTTTCATGAACCTTCAACTCCCTAGAGACATAGGCAATCACCCTAGCGTTCTTCATCAACACCGCGTGAAGCCCAACACGTGACGCATCATAGTACATAGTGTAAGACCCCGAACCCGTAGGAAACACCAACATTGGGGTTGTAGTTAAAGCAGTCTTGAGCTTTTGAAAGCTATCCTCACACTTCTCGGACCATCTGAAAGGATCACCCTTCTGGGTCAATCTGGTCATAGGTGCAATAATGGATGAGAAACTTTTTACGAAATAGTTATAATATCCAGCCAAATCAGGGAAACTCCGTATCTCAATAGATGATGACGGTTTGGGCCAACTCTACACTATTTTAACCTTCTTCGGATCTACCTTGATCTCCTCACTCGACACCAAATGCCCCAAAAATGCCACTGAATCAAGCCAGAATTCATACTTTGAGAATTTTGCATACAACTTCTTTTCTCTCAAGGCGTAGAGCAATATCCTCAAGTGCTGCTCATGATCCTCCTGGATGTGGGAATACACCAAGATGTTGTCAATAAACACAATGACGAATGAATCAAGATATTATTGAAATACATTGTTCATCAAGTGCATAAATGTTGCTAGGGTGTTGGTCAACCCAAATGACATCACAAGGAACTCGCAGTGACCATACCGAGTCCTGACAGCAGTCTTCGGCATATCCGGATCTCGAATCTTCAGCTGATGATACCCTAACCACAAATAAATCTTTGAGAGCACTCCGACACCCTATAGCTGATCAAATAAGTCATTAATGTGCGGCAATGGGTACTTGTTCTTCACTGTAACCTTGTATAACTGTCGATAATAAATACACATGCACATTGAACCATTCATTTTCTTCACAAACAGAACCGGAGCACCACAAGGTGACACACTAGGCTAAATTAAACCTTTATCAAGAAACTCTTGCAACTGATCCTCTAACTCTTTCAACTCCGCTGGGGCCATACGACATGGTAGAATAAAAATGAGTTGAGTGTTTGGCAACAAGTCAATACCAAATCAATATCTCTATCGGGCAGCATGCCCTGATGATCCGCTGGAAATATATCTGAGAAGTCTCTCGCTATCGGAACTGACTCAACGGTAGGAGTATCAATAGTGACATGTCTCACAAAGGCTAGGTATGCATCACACCCTTTCTCAACCATCCATTGTGCCTTATGGAAGGGCACATTCCTGCTAGGAACATAATCCAAAGTACCCCTCCACTCCAATCGTGGAAAACCTGGTATAGCCAATGTCACAGTCTTCACGTGAAAATGTATAAGAACATCATAGGGCGACAACTAGTCCATGGACAAGATAACATGAAAGTCTACCATTCTGAGCAACAATAGATCAACTTTGCTCTCAAAACCACCAATAACAACTAAACACGACCGATACACACGGTCCACAACAATAAAATCTCCCACAAACATTGACACATAAATATGAGAACTCAAAGATATATGAGATATACCCAAATACAAAGCAAAGTAAGATGATACATATGAGTAAGTGGAGTCTGGATCAAATAAGACTGATGCATCTCTATTACAAACTAGAACAATACCCGTGATAACTGCGTCTAATGCAACCACCTCCATCATCCTCAGAAAAGCTTAACATTTGGCCTGGTCTCCCCCTCTAAGGCAAGCCCTACCCGCCTAACCTCCACCCTCGGTTCGCTGTGCAGGTGGAGCGATAACTAGAGCAGCAACCAGGAACTGAGAAGTCTATGGAGGTGCACCCCTCCTGAGTCTGGGGCAGTCCCTCACCATATGTCGGGTATCGCCACACTCAAAGAAAGTTCTCGGTGGGAGTGGCTACTAAAACTGGCTCGGGCCTGGTCGGCTAGACTGACCGCTAAAAGCACTCGTGCATAAGGTGCACTAGGCAGTGGCGGTGCACAATGGGCAACGTAAGACCTGGAAATAGCCGGAGCACTACTAGAATTTGGAAGTGCTTAATGAACTAGACGGCTCAGATAGCCCTTGCCATGACGGGCTACAACTGAGGCACGGGCACCATTACATCCGCCAGAATCTCGAGGCCTTTTGGCTTCCTTGTCCTCTCTCTCACGACTCCACATAACCTCCAGTCTATGTGCGATCTCTACCACCTATTGATATGGGATATCTATTTCATGCTCTCGAGCCATGCTGATTCTAATACCATAGTTGAGCCCCTCGATAAATTGACAGACTCTCTCTCTGACTGTACAAACCAAGGCAGGTCTATGTCTGGACAACTCATTGAATATACATGTGAGTTATGAAATTTAAGAAAATATTTCGATGAATACGCACAACGCGAAAGAAATTCGTAAGGGAAGCATAATTTTCCACGGCTAATGAAGTAGCTCATCAAATATTTAAAATAGCGAGTCCATTACTCTATGTTAGTCTAGTCTCATGTCGTAATGCGAAATAAAATAATTAAACAGGCATGAATAACTCAATTAGTACAATTAAAGCATGGCGTCAATCTAAGTCTACCTTAACAAATCAAGAACTCTAGCATACGCACGGACACTCGTCACCTCATATGTGCATAGCTCTCATAACATGAAGCATGTAATAAGTATAATACCCCTCACAAGGTTAAACAGGAGACTTACCTCACTTCGAAGTTCCATAACCTGCTCCAACGCCTCTCTAGCACCTCAAACCAATTCCCATCGATCTGAAACTAATCAAACAATCATGAAGACCAATAAAAATATACTCCAACACTCAAAATTAATCCATTTATAACAATTTTCAACTCCGCTCGAAAAGTCAACAAAGTCAACTCTAGGGCCCATGTGCCCGGATTCCGAAACTTTTCGAAGATAAACATTATTCATCACATAAAAAACTCAAATATATAATTTATTCCCAATTCCATGTCCAATTTCGTTGTCAAAATTTAAAAATACCAAATTCTAGATTTTCTTCCAAATTCCTCAATTTCTACAAAATTTCATGTTTAAATACTTGTAGAACCCATGTAATTAACTAAAAATATGTGGGAATTACTTACGTTGCCATAGATGATGAAAATCTCCTCTTTAAGAGCTCCAATCATCACCCAACTAAGTGAAAATGAGAGAGAAATTGACCCAAATCCTGTATTAAATCAAATCTGCTGAGGCCCGCTCTTCTTCGCGATTGCGGAAAAAGCCTCGCGATCACGAAGGCCAACTTCTCCCAGGTGCCCAACTAATCTACGCATTCGCGACCAACTCATCGCGTTCGCGATGCCCAGCTGACCCCGGCTTTCTCCTCCGCGCTCCACCCCTCGCGTTCGCGAAGGCCTTCTGCCTCATAGCCATCCCCTCCTAGCTTTCTTCTCGTTTGCGAAGTTGGACCAAGTCCTTCTTCGCGTTCGCGAACAGAAAAATCGGGGCCCTTCATCAGCTTTGTTCGTGATCGCAGGACTACCTACGCAATTTCAGGACTACCTACGCGATCGCGAAGCACACCAGCAGCATCAAAACTTGGTCCGAAACCACCTCCAATCACACCAACAAGTCTCAATACCTTATACAAACTTATCCAAAGGCTCGAAACGCCACTAATATCATCATAATCGTTAATCGATGATCAAAGTCTTTCTTTTAACTTTTAAACATAACTTCGACGAATGTGTCCGAATCATATCAAAACATTCCGGAATGATGCCAAACTTTATTTACAAGTTATAAATTACGATATGAACCTATTCCAAGGCTCATAATCTCAAACGAACATCGATAATGCCAAAGTCTACTTCATATCAAACTTAGGAATTTGTAAAACCTTCAAAATGCCAACTTCCAAAATAAGCGCCGAAATGCTCCCGGGCCACCCGATACTTAACCCGAACATGCGCCCAAGTCTGAAATCATCATACGAACCTATTGAAACTTTCAAATCCCGATTCTGAGGTCGTTTACTCAAAAGTCAAACATTAGTCAAACCTTCCAACTTAAAGCTTCCGAATTGAGAATTTTCTTCCGAATCAACTTCGAACTTCCCGAAATTCAATTCCGACTACGCGTACAAGTCATAATACATGATGTGAAGCTATTCAAGACCTCAAACCGCCGTACAACACGCTAGAGCACAAAACGACCGGTTAGGTCGTTACACTCCCAGTAATGAACTTTAACTCTTAGTCTTATGATTCTTATATACACCCACCCACCAGCCCTTACCTCCCTTATGTTGCCTTTCAAAAAAAATATTCTTTTAACCCATTTCTTATTAATGTAAAAGAAATACAATTTGACTAACTTCTTTAAGTGACAATTTGAAAGATTCCAGTTATGTCTTCTTGCCAGCAGATATCGAATGTCAAATGAGAGAGGGTAGGAAAAAAAAAAAGAACGACATGCACTAATACGTGCGAATATAATTATTCAAATTATTGGTTATGTTAATAATTCATGCTGATAAGGCGGTTGAGCTTACGGTGACAAATCTCGTGTAATTAGGGGTTGACTGATTCTTTTTATATTCGTAGCTATTAATGACTTTTTCCATAAGATTCGGGACTGTCTTCCTGTGTTTTATTCCGAAATTATTGGGCAACATATGAACTTGTTTGACCCTAGGGTATTTCACATATCATCATTGCATGTCACTCTCCACTTTGCTTACACATATCACCATTTAATAGACCCACATGACCAGTCTAGTTTTCACTAATACAAAAATAAAATGGCCCGAAGGATAGGCATGTCCCAATCAAAGCATTCGGAGAAAAAAATAAATACTAAAAAAGTTTGTGAATTACAAGAAATTAACAATACAACAAAAAGCAAATAGATAAATTTAGAAACGTATTTATAACCTTGCTGAATTGAAAAGGGGAAGTAAAATTGAATAAGCTCGTTGTCACACGTGGTGCACATGTAAGAATTTGTTCACTTCCAATATTGTTGAAAGCTTCAATACATATCTCTTATTCATAAAAAATGTCCTTGGGGTGGCAAAACAGTCCAAGAAAATATGACTCGCACAATCCGTTCAAGGTTGGACGGGTTAATAAGTCAATTTATTTTGACCCCACCTAATTCAGCCCATCTAAAATTAGCCCAAATTAATCCATGGTCCTTATCAAAATAATTTTCCAAAAAACAAATGTTTTTTGATTTGATATGTTATACTATATAACTATAATAAAGAGAATTTCTTTTTTATTAGTTTTGTTTTATAATTAAATATAGTATAGGAAACAAACAAAGAAATAAAAACTTGATAAGAGTAGGCCGGGTTTGATTATAATTCATTGTTTAGTTCGTCTTGACAAAACGCATAACCCGCTCAATTATTTACTCAACCCATTTTGACGAGTTCAAATTCAGCCCAACTGGCCATTTGAGACCCTAGTCGTGAACATGAGCAGGAGTTGCAAATTCGAGAAGGTCCTTATCATTCTCAAAAACTGACATTTGTTGTTCATTCAAGTTGATAACCACTTCTATTCCTCTATCATGTGTACTCATCATGTAAAACATCTTGCTAAATGGACTGCTGGGCATGGTTGCTCTAATAGGCTTTCCCCGTCCAAAATCCAAATCTTGAAATGGTATGTTAGATGCACTACTACAACGGTATACATCAGTTACTTTGGCGATAGGTACCATCTCCTGTTTTATATGCATGTAGCATCGTCGAAGCCCACATTACCAACTTGCATTGTCTTTGTTATTGTTATTATAACATTATTTATCTAAATTCCGCACTACCCGGTTTTTCGATCCTAACAAATCCCCTCAGTAATGAACTTTCCTTCTTAGTCTTCTGTTACTATATATACACGCACCCAACAGCCTTTACCTCCCTTATGTTGCCCTTTTTAGTGAAAGTGAAAATTCTCTTAACCCATTTCTTAGTAATGTAAAAGAAATACAACTTGAATTTGAAAGATTCAAAGTCAAATGTGAGAGGGTAGGGGAAAAAACAAAGTGCATGCACTAAGACGTGTGAATATAATTATTCATATTAGTGGTTATGTTAGTAATTCCCGCTGATAAGGCTAACAACTAACAAGCAACTGGCGTTGCTGATTTCGTTTGGTATGAATATTAAACTAAAGGGCCATTTGGTTTAAGAACCAAATTATGCGTGGTTAGTGATGCAACTATTGTAATGAAAGGATTAATAATGCAAGATATATATTTATAATATAGGAATTAGTAATGTAGGGATTGTGTACAAAGATTATGTCTAGATCCCTATCTCCCACCGTAGGATGTCGTGATGGCACCTAGTCTCTAAGACTTGGTAAGCCAAACATACATGAAGAAATAACAGAAACAATAATAGAACTTCAAATTCAAACCAACCAACTATCATACAAGAACTCCACAATCCAGCTGACAATGACTCCCAAAATCCGGTGAGACTGTGTCATAAGCTCTACACGAGTATACTGAAACATCCCTAATACATCACTGCCTAAATAAGGAGTATGCAATAGAAAAAAACAAGGACAGATGATGACTCCGAGGCCTGCGAATGCAAGCAAGTATACCTTGAAGTCTCCGATCTGGAAGCTCTACTCACTGGTGTCTAGCCTGGTATGAGGTACCGTGATCTGCACAAAACGATGTGCACAAGCATAGTATGAGTATATCACAATGGTACCCATTAAGTATCAAGTTTAATATCGGTAGAGTAGTGACAATGTCAGGTCAAGACACTTACTAGGATAAGAAAAATAAATTTAACAAGTATAATACAATCTAAAAATGAACACGAGAAAAATGAGGCAATAAAGAAATACAACAACATAGACTACAACTGAATTTAAAGCAATAAATGCAATAAGGAAGAAATACATAATAAGAACATCAAGAAAATAATGCGGATAAATACAAGTGAAGTAAATGAGAGACAACAACAAGAATCACAACCGAAATACCACTTCGTAAATCTCATTTCATAATCACAATCACAATCTTTCCTTGTATCACTGCGAGAGCCTTACATTTAGGTTTAAAAATTATTTTTCCCGAAATAGCTACCCGCGTTTTAGCCCACCTTAGCACATTGTGTGGCTTCAAGTAGTTCCTCTACTAGCAACACGCGTATCAAGCTCACCTTATCTCACCGCATGCGTATCAACCCCTGGCCTTATACCACCGCATGTGTATCAATATCACAACATATCACAACTCATACCTCAAATGCCTAAATGCCAGTACTTTCTATAAGAAATAACAATATCATTATTTCCACGACAAACATCCCATGTCTCAACCATAATGTGTACAAGAGTCTCAATATTAGCAAATTGAAATTGAATGGCTCAACAAGAAGGGTATTTCAATGATTAACAACTTTGCCTCAATGTAATAATGACTTTTACGACTTCAACACCAAAACTCAACAAGAAGACATTTCAAAAAATAATAACTTCGAGTGAGGTAACTCAATAATTAATTAATTAACAAGGAAATAAAGTCAACTATGGATCAAACTTCCGAACCTTCCAAATCTTCAACTTTCTAACTTTCGCTAATTCAAGCCAAAACGACCTACGAACCTCAAAATCGATATACGGACAGACGCCTAAGTCTAAAATCATCATACGAAGATATCGGAACTATCAAAACTCCATTCTGGAGTTATCTACACAAAGTTAAACCTTGGTCAATTCTCCAGCTTTGGGACTAAGTGTCCCAATTCACTCCTAAACCCCTCCGAAACCCAAGCCAACCACCTCGGAAAGTCACCTAACCACACTATAACATAGAGGGGGAATTAAATAGGGGAACCGAACTAAAATACTCAAAATGACTGATCGGGGCGTTACATCTCCCCCATATAAAACAAACGTTCATCCTCAAATGAGTATAGAGACATATCTGAATTGGTGAAAATATGAAGATAACGGCTACACATATCATGCGCTATTTCACAAGTCGCCTCCTCAACTGGTTTACCCCTCCACTGAACCTTCACTGAAGCAATATTCTCTGACCTCAACTTTTGGACCTGCCTGTCCAAAATGGTCACCGACTCCCCAACATAAGAAACATCCTTCTCCAATTGGACTAATCTGAAATCTAAAATATGGGACGGATCACCGTGATACTTCCGGAGCACAAAAATATGGAACATTAAATGAACTTTAGATAGACTAGGTGGCAATGCAAGCTTTTACAACACCTCTCCCACTCTCCTAAGGATCTTAAAATGGTCGATATACCTAGGGATCAACTTGCCCTTCTTTCTGAACCTCATCACACCCTTCATAGGTGAAACTCTGAGCAAAACTCGCTCTCTAACCATAAATGCAATATCACGAACCTACTGATCCGCATAAATCTTTTGTCTAGATTGGGCTGTACGAAGCCGATCCTAGATCAACTTGACCTTCTCCAAGGCATCTCAAAATGAATCTGTGCCCAATAATGTAGCCTTTCCCGGTTCAAACCAACCAATTAGAGCACGATACCATCTCTCATATAGGTCCTCATAATGAGCCATGTGAATACTCGATTGGTAGCTGTTGTTGTAGGCAAACTCCGCAAGCAGCAAGAACTGATCCCAAGAAACCCTAAAATCCTTAGCACAAGCACGAAGCATATCCTCCAATATCTAAATGGTGTGCTCGGACTATTCGTCCATCTAGGTGTGTAATGTATTACTCAACTCAGCCCGTGTGCATAACTCACGCTGTATGACTCTCCATAAGTGCGATGTAAACTGGGTACCCCAGTTCAAGATGATTGATACCGGCATCCCATGAAGTTAGACAATCTCGCAGATATAGATCTGAGTCAGCTGCTCCGAAGAATAGGTAGTCACCATAGGAATGAAATGTGACAACTTGGTCAACCTATCCACAATCACTCATACAACGTCAAATTTCTTCTATGACCGTTGGAGTCCAATAACGAAGTCCATGGTAACATGCTCCCATTTCCACCTGGAATCTCAGGTCTCTGAAGAAAAATGCCTAGCCTCTAGTTCTCATACTTCACTTCCTAAAAATTTAGGAACCGAGCTACGTATTCCACAATTTCTTTCTTCATTCTCCTCTACCAATAGTGTTGTCTCAAATCCTGATACATCTTTGCGGCACCTGGATGAATGAAGTACCGCGAACTGTGGGCCTCCCGAAGAATCAAATCATGTAACCCATCTATATTGGGCACACAAAATCGGTCATGCATCACCAACACATCGTCATCTCCGGTAGAAACCTCCTAGGCATCGCCGTACTGCACAGTGTCCTTAAGGACAAACAAATGGGGGTCGACATACTAATGTTCTCTGATGGAATTATATAAAGAAGACCAAGAAACCACGCAAACAAGAACCCCACTAGGCTCTAAAACATCCAATCGAAAAAATTGGTTGACCAAGGCCTCAACATCCAATGCTAATGGCCTCTCCGTTGCCAGTAGATATGCCAAACTACCCATACTCTTGGTCGTTCGACTCAAGGCATCACGGGATGATATAGAATAATGATATCATAGTACTTAAGCAACTCTAACCACCTCCTCTACTGCAAATTAAGATTCTTCTATTTGAACAGATGCTGGAGATTTCGATGGTTGGTATGGACCTCACAAGGGACACCGTACAAATAGCGCCGCCAAATATTCAAGTCATGAACAATAGCTGCCAATTCCAAGTCATGGACTGGATAATTCTTCTCATGAACCTTCAGCTGCCTAGACACATATGTAATCACCCTAGAGTCTTACATCAACACCGTGCGAAGGCCAACACGTGATGCATCACAGTATATAGTGTAAGACCCGAACCCGTAGGCAACACCAACACTGGGGTTATAGTTACAACAATGAAATAGAAACCCTCTACTAAATAGCTATAATATCCGACCAAATCAAGGAAACTACAGATCTCAATAGCTGATGACGGTCTGGACCAACTCTGCACTGCTTCAATCTTCTTCGGATCTACCTTAATCCCTTCACTCGACATCATATGCCCCAAAAACGCCACCAAATCAAGCCATAATTTACACTTTGATAATTTTGCTTACAACTTCTTTTCTCTTAAGGTGTGGAGCACAATCCTCAAGTGCTGCTCATGATCCTCCTGCCTGCGGGAATACACAAGATGTCGTCAATAAACACAATGACAAATGAATCAAGATATTGTTGAACTACATTGTTCATCAAGTGCATAAATATTGCTGGGGTGTTGATCAGCCGAAATGACATCACAAGGAACTCGTAGTGACTATACCGAGTCCTGAAAGCAGTCTTTAGCATATTCGAATCCCCAATCTTCAGCTGATGATACCCTAACCGCAAATAAATCTTTGAGAGCACTCTGGCACCCTATAGCTTATCAAATAAGTCATAATGTGTGGCAATGGGTACATGTTCTTCACTGTAATCTTGTACAACTGCCGATAATAAATACACATACGCATAGAACCATCCTTTTTCTTCACAAACAGAACCGGAGCACCCAAAGGTGACACACTAGGCTAAATTAAACTCTTATCAAGAAACTCTTGCAACTGATCCTTTTAAATCTTTCAACTCTGCTATGGCCATAAAACATGGTAGAATAAAAATGAGTTGAGTGTTTGGAAACAAGTCAATACCAAAATTGATATCTCTATCGGGCAGCATGACTGAATGATCCGCTGGAAATACATCTGGGAAGTCTCTCACTATCGGAACTGACTCAACGGTAGGAGTATCAACACTGACATATCTCACAAAGGCTAGGTATGCATCACACCCCTTCTCAACCATCCATTATGCCTTAAGGAAGGACACAACCCTGCTAGGAACATAATCCAATGTACCCCTCCACTCCAACCGTGGAAAACTTGGCATAGCCAATGTCAAAGTCTTGGCGTGAAAATGTAGAATAGCGTCATAGGGCGACAACCAGTCCATGCCCAAGATAACATCAAAGTTGGTCTCAAAACCACCAATAACAACTAAACACAACTGATACACACGATCCACAACATTAGAATCTCTCACAAGTGTGGACACATAAACAAGAGAACTCAAAGAATTATGAGATATACCCAAATATGGAGAAAAGTAAGATGATACATATGAGTAACTGGAGTCTGGATCAAATAAGACTAATGTATCTCTATCACAAACTAGAAAAATACCTGTGATAACTACATCTTATGCAACCACCTCTATCCTACTCGGAAAAGCATAAAATCTGGCCTGGCCTCCCCCTCTAGGGAGAGCCCTACCCGCCTGACCTCTACCCTGCTGGCTGTGTAGGTGGAGCGACAACTAGAGCAGCAACCATGTCCTGAGAAGTTGTGGACCCGGTGGAATACGTGGAACTGAGTAGTCTGTGGAGGTGCACCCCTCCTGAGTATGGGTCAATCCCTCACCATATGTCGGGTAATAACATACTCAAAGAAAGCTCTCGGTGGGCGTGGCTACTAAAATGGGCTTGGGCTTGGTCGGCTGACATGACCGCTGAAAGCACCTGTCCAAGAGATACACTAGACAGTGACGGTGCATAATGGGCAACCTGATACCTGGAAATAGATGGAGCAATACTAGAAGCTGGAAGTGCTTAATGAACTAGACGACTCACATAGTCCCTGCCATGATGGGCTGTAACTTGGGCACGTGCACCACTATATCTTCCAAAATCTCGAGGCCTTTTGGCCTCCTTGTCCTCTCTCTCTCATGGACCTGCATACCCTCCAGTCTACGTGCGATCTCTACCTCCTGCTGATATGGGGTATCTATGTCCAACTTTCAAGCTACGCTAAATCTAATACCATAGTTGAGCCCTTCAATAAATTGACAGACTCGCTCTCTGACTGTACAAACCAAGGTAGGTGCATGTCTCGACAACTCATTAAATCTGACAGCATACTCTGACATTGTCATGGTACCCTAACACAACTACTCAAACTTCGTGCGCCATGCATCCCGAAGGCTCTAGGGAACAAACTCTTTCTAGAACATATCTGAAAACACGGCCCATATAAGTGAAGCTACTTTAACTAGGCGACCCTTCTCGTAACTTCGACACCACTAATATGCTGCTCATGACAACTAGAATATAGTAAAATCAACCAGACTAGTCTCCACAATACCCATGGTGCAGAGAATATGGTGGAATTTCTCTTACAAACCCTGTGGATTCTCTGTAGCTAGGCCACTAAAAGTAGGAGGATTGTACTATTGTACCTCTCAAGTCTGATTTGCGCCTCCTCAGATGTTGCTGCCCTAACCTCGGGCTGAATCGAAAAAGTAGGTTGCACTGGTATAACCTCTGGTACCTGATCAACGTGGACCTGCTGCTTTGGATTACAGACCGCGGGAGCCTGAGCTCTTTCCCTGGCCTTAGATGTCACTGGTGCAAGTGGTGGTGGCAAACATGCTCAAGAACTATGCGAGGGTCTCCTGAAGTGTAGGGGTGGCAACATGCGCCTCAGGTGCCTGTTCCCCAACTGGAGCTATTGGTGGCTCCTCTGTCGCAACTCGGGCAGGTGCTCTAGCTGCACTACATGCCCATCCACGGCCTCTACCCCGACACCGGCCTCTCGTGGCTCTAGTTGGGGGCGCAGGTGTCTGGTCGTCGGATCCAGCGATGCATGTCCTCACCATCTGTGAGGAAATAGAAAGACAAATATTCAAAATTTCGAAGTCAACAAATTCGCACGATAAGGAATCAAGAAGTGAAGCTTACTAACAGTTCCATAGCCTCGCAAAGATAAGTACAAACGTCTCTGTTACCGATCCGCAAGACTCTACTAAACCTGCTTATGACTCGTGACACTTATTAACCTAGAGCTCTGATACCAACTTGTCACTACCCCAATCTCCCACCGTAGGATGTCGTGTCAGAACCTAGTCACTAAGACTAGGTAAGTCTAACATACCTGAAGAAATGATGGAACTAATAATTCAACTTCAAATTTAAACCAACCAACTATCAAAAAAGAACATCACAATCTAGCTGACAATAACTCCCAAAATCTGGTGAGACTGAGTAATAAGCTCCACACAAGTATACTGAAAGATCTCTAATAAATCATTATCTTAATAAGGAATATGCAATAGAAAAAAATAAGGACAAAGGGTGACTCCGAGGCCCGTGAACGCCTGCAGGTATACCATGAAGTCTTCAATCTGGAAGCTCTACTCACTGGTTCCTAGCCAGGTACGAGATACCTGGATTTGCACAAAAAAATGTGCAGAAGTATAGTATGAGTACACCACAACGGTACCCACTAAGTATCAAGACTAATCTCCGTAGAGTAGTGACGAGGTCAGATCAAGACACCTACTAGGATAAGAAGAAAAAAAAATTTAACAAGTATAATACAAGCTAAAATGAACACGAAGAAAATGAGGCAATGAAGAAATACAACAAGATATACTACAACTGAATTTAAAGTAGTAAATGCAACAAGGAAGGAACACATAATAAGAACATCAAGGAAATAATGCGGACAAATACAAGTGAAGTAAATGAGATATAACAAAAAAAATCATAACCTAGGTACCGCCTCGTAAATCTCATTTCAACAATCACAATCATAATCTTTTCTTATATCACCGCGGGAGCCTTACATTTAGTTTTGAAAATTATTTTTTCCAAAATAGCAACCCGCGTTTTAGCCCACCTTATCACATCATGTGTCTTCAAGTAGTTCCCCTACTAGAAACACGTGTATCAAGCCACCTTATCTCACTGCATGCATAACAACCCCTAGCCTTATACCACCGTAGGCATATCAATATCACAACATATCATAACTCGCGCCTCAAGTGCCTAAATACCATAACTTGCCAAAATAATCAATAATATGAATGTTTCCACAACAAACAACCCATGGCTCAAACGCAATGTGTACAAGAATCTCAATATTAGAAAATTGAAATTGAATAGCTCAACAAGAATGGTATTTCAACAATTAACAACTTTTCCTCAATGTGATAACGACTTTTACAACTTTAACACCAAAACTCAACAAGAAGATATTTCAAGAAATAATGACTTCGAGTGAGGTAACTCAACATTTCAATAGTTTACAAGGAAATAAGGAAATAATAATGTCAACTAAGCATGTAGGGGAAAATAACAAGTATGAGATAGGAACAGTATTAACAATGTCAAATAAATCATATAAGGATAGACTAACCATAAAAGATATAACATGATATGACAATTCGATTCAAAACATGAACATAATCTAAATAGCCTAAATCGGTCAATTATCACATATTTCTAGTGTACCCACTCGTCACCTTATGTACATGGCTTTCACATATCACAAATAGCACAATCAACCCAAATCATATGAGGTAATTCCCCCACACAAAGTTAGGCAAGATACTTACCTCAAATAAGCTAACTCAATCTACTAGTAGGCCTTTTTTGTGAATATCTAACTCCGAACGACTCAAACCTAGCCAAACTAACTTTATACCATAAATACAAATAATACGAAACTATTCTGGATAATAAAGTTGCAATCTTTAAGGAAAATCAAAAGGTCAACTCAAAACGTCAACCTTGGGCCCACATCTCGGAAACCGACCAAACATACAAAATCCGAACACCCATTCAACAATGAGTTTCCAACCATACTAAAATTATTCAATTCCGACCCTAAATCGACCTTCAAATTCTCAAAATATAACTTAGGAAGTTTTCATAATTTTCTCTATTTTCCAGCTCAAAACACCAAATAAATGGTAAAACAATGATGGATTCATGTATAATAGCCAAATCTGAGTTAAATTCATTTACCCCGACCAACTCCTTAAAACTATCTACTAAAATCATCCAATACTGAGGTCTCTAACTTAAAAGATGAAAAATGAGAACAAACCCTCGATCTGCCCCTTTTCTGCCCAGTCGTTCCGCTTCTGTGGACCAATAGCCACATTTACGACTACGCACCTGTGGAAATTCTATAGTAGCTACGACTTTCACTTAAGCCAGGGCCAAGCGAATTCTGCGGACCAAGGAGCGCTTCTGCGGAAATGGGCCGCTTCTGCGTATCCACTTCTGTAGAGGAAGGACCGCACTTGTGGTCACAATTCACCTGGCATAAAATCTTTCGCGGCTCATATGCCGCATCTTTGGCCCAAAATGCACAGGTGCGATTACACCAGATTCTCAGCTGGGTAAACTTCCTTCCAAGTCTCAAATGGTTCCGGATTCAATCGGAATCACATAAGGGGACTCCTAAACCCTGTCCAACCATACCATTGATAAGTGAGGATTTTGACTACTTATTAACGCCTTTTAGCTGTTGTTTTAGTTTATAAGCATTGTATTTTGTTCCCGACACTAATGAAATTGTGCAAAATTGCAGAAATGCTGGAAGTTGGGCTCCCGAGATAAAATCTGACTAAAACGTACCAGTCCAAGCACAAGGAAATAAAGGGCATAGAAGCACACAATGTGCGATCCATAGAAGAAATTGCGGACTCCAAAATTCTATCTGCTGTCGAAAACAAAGAAGGAAATATTAACAGACATTTGTGCAAATTGCGGACCATACATGAATTGTGCGGCCGCAAAGCTGGGTTAAGGGTCAGAGATCAGAGAGTATGCAAAAATACTAAGTCCAGAGCCTCAGTTAATTGCGGACCACACAAGATTTGTGCGACCGTAGAAGTTTGTCTTGCTCACAAAATTAATTTAAGTTTGAACCTCTGAAGTTACTGTAGCCATTTTGCTTTGCTATTTTAGGAAGTTTTACTTTGTTTTGGTGTATTTACAATAGATTTAATCATTTTAAGCTTTCATTATGAGTTTAATTAGTCTTTCTTGTCTATTTTCTTCAAACGCAAGTATGAGTAGCTAGATTTCTACTAGGGTTATCACCCAACCCTAGTGTATAAACTTTATGGGTATCTAATTTAGTGCTTGTTTATGATTGAATGTTTATTATTTAGGTTAGTTCATGCTTTAATTGTGTAATTAATGGTTGCAAATATTAGTTCATGCCTATTTTACTTAGTCTCTACTTGAGAAAAAGAGACTTAGTCTAATATAACTTAGCTAACAAAGAATTGGGTCAATTGAGAGATTGATTAACCCAATTAAAGGGTTCAACCTAGAGATAGTAATGACCCAACTTGAGCTCTTATCAACTGTTTTGAGTTATACTCATTTGGTCTTGATAAAGTTAAATTGAGAAAAACCACTCTCTAACCGAGAGGTATTAAGTGGGTAATTTAGAGTTGATAGCTATAATACACCCCAATCAACAAAACAAGCATTAAAGTCTTTATCCCATTAGGCAAACACCTAGGTAATGGTTATACCTCCAGGCTTTTTATCCATTTGGAAAAACCTTAAAAATAATTTTCTCTATTCTTCTTTCTTTATTTTGCAATCAATAGAGTAAAATTAAAAATAGAAAATAAATCTTTGTGTGAAAGTGCAATCTAGATAATTCAATCACTCACAGTGAAATATATCCCCATAACCCTCATCTTAGCTCCATGTGGATTCGACCCCGACTCTTAGTTGGTTTTCTATTATTGCAAATGACCATTTCATGTCTCTTTTGAGGTGTGTTTTAGACGTGATCAATTTTTGGCACCGTTGCCGGGGAGTTAAACTGTGTTAGCTATATATTTTGGTGTGTTTTTGGAGTATCTTATTTTCCTTCTATGTTACTAGCTTGTTCGAAAAATCGTAGGTACAACCATGGCAAACAATGAGCTTAGAAATATTGCTTTGGGGGATGTAGATGTTGAGGATGATCAAGTTGATGAGGTTCCTCTTGAACCTCAAGCCAATACAAGAGGCCGAGTGTCTTATGACAATGTCCCCATTCCACCCCTACCTCCAACACGAGCGGCTCCACACCGGGTGTTACCCAATAAAGGATATGTAAGTACAATAGTCCCTCCCTGTATTAGGGCGAGCAACTTTCAAATCACCAATGTGATGCTCACTTTGCTAGAGCAATGAGTGTTCTTCACCGGTGCTCCAAGTCAAAATGCATACAAACATTTGAAGGGGTTTGTGGACACTTGTTGGGGAGCAAAGAAACAAATATATCCGAGGATGCATTGAGGCTAAGGATTTTTCCCTTCTTTCTATGGAGGAAAGCTTTAGATTGGTTGGAACGTTTCCCGAACCATTCCATTCACACTTGGGATGAGTTGGCGGAAATGTTTATTTCTATGTTCTACTCCTCTGGGTACATAGCTACACTCCAGAATGAGATTTTGACATTCAAGCAAGAACCAAATGAACCACTACACGAGATATGGGGAATCAACTTGAAGGTGGAAACTTCATGACTAAGCCTTATGCGGAGGCGTGTGAGATTTTAGATGAAATGGAGGAATCATCATCGACATGGTAATCCCGGGCTAATGTTCCACATTAATCCACAAGGTGATCCCAACGTGATCCACCTTCACAAAGAGTTTCATGACCATGGGCAAGCCATTGCCGAATTGACTACCACCATGAATCAATTAGCTAAGGCTCAACTTCAACAAGTGCAAAATCCAAAGCAAGTCAATGCCATGGAGAGGGTGAACATGATGGTGAACAAAAGGAGAACCAAGGGTCCACAAGTGCAACATCGAGTGGCCAATGTTTTGCAAGAGGATAGTGGGTTTGATCAATATGATTCTTACAATGACCAAGAAGAGGAGGTTCAAGGCAATTAGAATTCTAACAACCAAGGAAATTGGAGTGGCGGAAAGGAAACAATCAACGAAATTGGCATAACAACAACAATCAATGAAGTTGGAGCGGCAATAATCAAGGAAATTGGGGGGGGGGGGGAGGGGGTAACAATCAAGGCGGAAGGAACCATAATCAAGGCAATCGGGGGTTGGATTTTCAAAGGCCCCCGATCTATCAAAAACAGAACAACCCCCCTCCTTATCCTTCCCATGGTCCTAATTCTTCAACCAATGAGATAGGGCATATTGAGAACATGTTCAAGCAAATTATGGAAAATAATGCCGATAGGATGCCATCTTGCCTCACACAACACATCGTTCTGCAACTTAGAAGTTCAAATAGGGTTCTCAAGCTCTAAATTCGCATCCTAAGGGGGCACTACCAAGTGACACGGTGGTAGACCCAAAGGGTGAAAACAACACGGGGCATTCCATGGCCGTTACTACATGAAGTGGAAGAGGTGGGAATGTACCCATCTCAAGTCAAAAGCAACTTGTGGAGGATGAACATGTGGTACAAGAAGAAGAGGTCCCGAACAATATGGTGCAATCAAATGATGAAGTTCGGATTGATATTGATGATAATGTGGAAGAGACTCAAGAGGATGTGAACCCATCTAAGGATCACATTATTGACATACCGGAACCGATAGTGCAAAAGGTTAAGGCACCATTGCCTAAGCCTCCACCTCCATATACTCAAAGAATTGTCAAGCAAAATGGCGAGAATCAATTCAAAATGGTCATTCAAATGATGAAGATTCTCTCAATCAATGTGCCATTAGTTGAAGCTTAGGAACAAATGCCCGGTTGTGCAAAGTTTATGAAGGATCTTGTGACAAAGAAACGGTCAATGAATTTTGAAACTATAAAAGTCACATATCAAGTGAGTGCAATTGTGCATTCAATGGCTCCTAAGTTGGAAGATCCCGGCGCTTTCACGGTGCCTTGTATAATTGGATGCTGAGTTTGATAAAGCACTTTGTAATCTTGGGACAAGTATCAATTTGATGCCCTATTCGGTTTTCAAGACCTTAGGAATTGGGCAACCAAGACCCACCTCTATGAGATTGCAAATGGCCAATCGTACAATAAAGAGACCTTTGGAGTGATTGAAGATGTTTTGGTTCGTGTTGATAAATTCATTCTTCTAGCGAATTTTGTCATTCTAGATTGTGAAGTTGATTATGAGGTGTCTATTATTCTTGGAAGACCTTTCCTTGCTACGGCAAAGGCTCTTTATGACGTTGAAGCCGGAGAACTCACTTTCCGGGTGGGTGATGAAAAGGTGGTATTCCATATATGTAAGTCCATGCGAAAACCAAATAACAACAAAGTGTGCTCTTTTGTGAACTTGGTGATCGATGGTATTGTTGATGATTCAAGTGCCACAGTCAATGTTGGTGATATGTTGGAGGCCGTCTTGCTCAACTTTGATGATAACGAGATTGATGGCTTCATGGAATATGTGAATTCTTTACAAGGAATAGGGTCGTACAATTATGCACCCCACAAACTATCTTTAGATCTTGAAAATAGGACAACCCTCCTACAAAGCCTTCCATTGAAGAGCCTCCTACCCTAGAGTTGAAGCAATTTCTTCCACATCTTCGGTATGAATTTCTTGGCCCTTGTTTTTCTTTACCGGTTATTCTTTCCTGTTGTTTGACTAACGTGCAGGTAGATTCTACATTAGCGGTGCTACAAAAGAGGAAGAAGGCTATTGGGTGGACATTGGCAGATATTCGGGGGATAAGCCCCACATTTTTCCTGCACAAGATCAACTTGGAGGAAGGCGCTAAACCATCTATTGAGCATCAAAGGAGACGCAATGAGTCTATGCAAGAAGTTATCAAAAATGAGATTATCAAGTGGTTGGATGCTGGGGTTGTCTACCCCATTTCTGATAGTTCGTGGACTTCTCTGGTTCAATGTGTTCTAAAGAAGGGGGCATGACAGTGGTCACCAATTACAAGAATCAGTTGATTTCTACAAGAATGGTGACCGGTTGGAGAGTGTGTATGGACTATCGCAAGCTCAACAAAGTCAGAAGGAAGGATCATTTTACACTTCCCTTCCTAGAACAAATGCTTGATAGGTTAGCCGACCGTGTTTTCTATTGCTTTCTTGATGGGTATTCGGGCTATAACCAAATCTTTATTGCTCCGAAGGATCAAGAGAAAATAACATTTACATGTCCCTATGGTACTTTCGCCTTCAAGCGGATGCCATTTGGTTTGTGTAATGCACCAGAGACTTTTCAAAGATGTATGATCGCTATTTTCATGGACATGGTGGAGGACTACCTTGAAGTTTTCATGGATGACTTCTCGGTAGTTGGAGATTCTTTTGATGATTGTCTTGCAAATTTAGATAAAGTGTTGGCAAGATGTGAAGAAATTTGGTGCTCAATTGGGAGAAGTGTCATTTCATGGTCGAGGAAGGCATTATCCTTGGCCTCAAAATCTCAAATAATGGAATTGAAGTTGACAAGGCAAAGATTGAGGTAATTTCTAAACTTCCACCTCTCGGTGAAGGGTGTGCAGAGTTTCTTATGCCACACAGGGTTTTACCAGCATTTCATCAAAAATTTCTCTAAGGTGGTGAACCCGTTGTACAAACTTCTTGAGAAGGATTCTAAGTTCAACTTTGATGATGATTGTATGAGAGATTTTGAATTGTTAAAGTTCAAGTTGACAACTACTCCCATCATCACCGCTCCAAATTGGAGTGTCCCTTTTGAACTCATGTGTGATGCAAGTGACGTAGCGGTTGGGGCTATTTTGGGGGGAACGTATCAACATGATTTTTCACCCGGTCTACTATGTTAGTAAAACCAGGAATAGTGCCAAAGTAAACTACATTGTTACGGAGAAAGAGCTCCTTGCCACTATGTTTGTAATTGAGAAGTTTCGCCCGTACATGATAGGTGCAAAAGTTATTGTCCACACGGATCATGCGGCACTTCATTATCTTATGAGAAAGAAAGATTCCAAAGCTCGGTTGATGAGATGGGTGCTTTTGTTGAAAGTGTTTGATATTGACATCCAAGATAGAAAAGGGAGTGAAAATCAAGTGGCGGACCACTTGTCTCGTTTGGAGGAGGAGGGCAGGCCGCATGATGGCCTTGAAATCAATGACTCCTTCCCCGATGAGCAACTCTTGGCGATTTAAATGAAAGAGATGCCATGGTTCGTGGATCTGGAAAATTTCCTTATGTGTGGTATCATCCCGGATGAGTTCTCTTCAAACAAACGGAAGAAGCTCAAACGGGATTGTCAAGATTATTATTGGGATGAACCAGAACTTTTTCGGATTTGTACAGATGGGGTGTTTAGAAGATGTGTACCGGAAGAAGAGCAATATGAAATTCTTGGGGCTTGTCATTCTTCGCCATATGGTGGTAATCATGGTGGAGCAAGAACGGTGGCCAAAGTGCTAAGTTACGGTTTCTATTGGCCCACTCTTTACAAGGATGCAAGTGATTTAGTGAAAAGATGTGATGAATGTCAAAGGGCCAGTGGAATCTCAAAGAAAAATGAAATGCCCCTCACCACCATTTTGGAGATTGAAAATTTTGATGTCTGGGATATTCACTTCATGGGTCCATTTGTGAGTTATTGTGGAAACACCTATATCTTGGTCGTGGTTGATTATGTATCTAAATGGGTTGAGGTCGTTACTCTACCCAACAATGAGGCAAGAAGTGTGGTGGTGTTCTTGAAGAAGAATATTTTCACAAGGTTTGGTACTCCGCGGACTATTATAAGCGATGGAGGTTACCTTTTTGCAATAAGGCTTTCGACACTTTACTTAGCAAGTATGGTATTACTCATAAAGTCATGACTCCCTATCATCTACAAGCTAGCGGTCAAGTGGAAGTCTCCAACCAGGAGATAAAGAGTATTTTGTCCAAAACAGTGAATGCTAACCGGACAGATTGGTCCAAGAAGATTGATGAAGCATTATGGGCTTATCGGACACCTTACAAAACACTTATCGGAATGTCGCCATATTGGTTGGTGTTCGAAAAATCTTGTCATCTTCCAGTGGAACTAGAGCACAAGGCCATGTCGGCTCTAAATAGGTTGAATCTTGATTGGGATGTAGCCGCTAACTTGAGGGTTGCACATTTGAATGAATTGGATGAAATATGGCACCATGCTTATCCAAGTTAGTCCTTGTACAAAGAAAAACAGAAATATCTTCATGAAAAATACATTTGGAACAAAGAGTTCAAGGTGGACGATCTTGTGTTGTTGTTTAACTCAAGGTTGATAATGTTTCCCGGGAAGTTAAGGTCTAAATGGAGTGGTCCTTTTGAAATTGTGGGTGTGATGCCTTTTGGTACATTAGACTTGAAAAACAAAAACAATGAGGTATTCCGAGTCAATGGTCACGGACTGAAGCACTATTTGGGAAAAGTTGGAGATGGCCACGTCGTGGCAGTCATTCATTTCAATTGATGGTATTCTGCGTCATGCCGCAATGTTAAATCGGTCTTTTATTGGGAGGCATCCCATGTTTCTTTTTCTTTTCTTTTCTTCTTTTGTAGTTAGGTGTTATTTTTGTGCTAACTTAATTTGAAATGTGCTACATGGATGAGTGTGCCTTATAATAATGGTGGACAAAAATCTGGCTAAGTGTTGAAAGATTTACGGACCGCAGTTGAATTGTCCGGACTGCACATTTACAGTTGCTGCAGCAAAAGTACTCTGCGGCTACATAATTATCTTGCAGACCGCACAAGTGGAAGGTGGAATATACCAACTCTCTGAAGTTGGTTAGTCAGAAAAAGAGTCGATCTGCGGCCACACACACAATTCTATGGACCGCAAATAAAAAGTCGACTTAAGCTCCCTAGGTAACAGAGTGCGGAGCTCAACTCAAATTGTGCAACTGCACTCGCACCTATTTTCCTTAAGAACATTGACAATATAAATAGAGGGCTAGGGCTAATGTTACATTTTTTCCTCTCTGAGCATAAAAACTTGCAGTATATTGAAATCTCTGGTAAATCATCTGCCCACACGCCCAACAATTGTGATCACTCATCCCTTGCACTCATTCACATCTGGTATGCTTATATTTCTTGTTAGAATTTTTCATTTTTTAGTTTAAATTGTAGTTTTTTTTAGTATTTTAGGCCATTTGTCTATAGAACTCAATTGTACAACCATGTGGGGTAAATATGTAGTGGGTTAACTAATACTTTCTTATTGGGGACTGGGTCAATATATTTTCAGGCTTTTATGTTGTTGCCATGTCAAAATTTTCACAAAAAGTGCAAAATCTAGTTAATCATACTGGACTGTTAGTATCCTTTGAATTCTGCGGCCGCATGAAAATTGTGTGGTCCGCAGAAGTTGATCTAGGGCAACACTAGTGAGAAAGAATGTGTGGCCGCAAGAAAATTGTGCGGACCACAGAATTCCAATTACGGCCTCAAAACAATTATTGTACTGTCATTAAAGAGTTCACACATTTGTGACTCAAATGTGCGGCCGCAAGACAAATTGTGCGGGCCATAGAAAACATATTGCGGCCGCACATCAGCTAATTCTCTGTCATCAGAGAGTTGGCACATTTTGAATCTCTGAGTTGCGGTAGCAAGTGAAATTGTGCAGACCGCACTTCATTTCTATGACCACAATGCTAAATTGTGCGGTCCGCAAGGCTTCATCTGCGGCCGCAAGAAATTTGTGCAGACCACATATCTTTAGCCTTCAAGCACACTGTGTCTGTGACCCTTACTGTGTTTTCTGATGTTTTCTTGTATATACCATATGTCTGATTGAATATTGAATTACAACTAACAATTGCGTCTATTTGAAATAGATAATGGTTCGATCTAGAGGCAGAGGTGATACTTCTAAAGGGAGGGGTGAAACTTCTTGGGGATGAGGCAAGAAATCATTACCTAGTGCCCAATAGTAGGAAATCAGATAAAAGACAACAACTGGGATATGGAGAGGTGCAGATCTCTCCGAGACGAGTTCATACGCCCCGTCTAGGGACGTATCAGAGGGCCACTCAGCCTGTGTTTAGGAATAACAGGCAGTACAGTCCATGCCGTCAGGGAGATTTTAACTGAGGGATGAGCCGTCCTCATCCCACAACACTTCCGAGGGTTCAAAAAGTGCTAGTAAGGATTCTGAGCGATCCAATACACATGTCCCTGAGGCACCAGATACATCAGTTCAGGAAATCCCCGATGATGGTAGAGGGGGAGAGGCCACAACTGCTGGGATTGAAAGAACAAAAAAGAAAGAGGTTTAGGAGGACCGATTTGTCAGCCTTGTAGCTTTCACTAGTTTAAGCACATGGTAGCCGGCGAAGTCGTTAACACTTGAGTGACAGTTCTTATTGATAGATCTAGAGAGATACAACCTGGCCGTGCTGAGGCAGTTTAGGGGTGGTCGTGGTTTACGTAGAGTTTGGTGGATGCTAAGGAATACCTTGTCTGGGAATTATACGCCAATGTGGTATATATCAAAAAGGGGACAAAGGTGACAAAAGTGAGAAACCTCAAAGTGCGATTTGACCACCACACACTGAACACATACTTGGGCTTTGATGATGCCGAGCCAAAAGAATACCTGGAAACGTGTGCACTTGGGGATGTAGTTCGTCCTTGGTTATCATAAATTCTAGCTTCACCAGGACCACCACCACCATGGATCACCGCTGGAGTTCCTATCCACCAGAGCACACTGAGCTTCGAAGCAAAATGGTGGCAATCATTTGTTTGTAGCAGACTGGACCCGAGTAAAAAATGAGACTCACTTGCCGATTCCTCAGGCAGTTTTAGTTGCCTCCACTATGGTTGGGTACACTATCAATGTGGGTGCCTTGATGTCGACCAACATCTTTTTGATTTCCCGGTAGGACGGTGCTTCCTACCCGTACCCCAACACCATTACAAAGTATCTTACGGATGCAGGGGTGGAACCGGTGGCACCAGCTGGCCAGTCAAGGGAGTCAGACTCTATTGTTGACACTGCCGAGGTAGTGCATTAGATGTTCACCAACCCAGTCACCCCAGAGTTGAGGATGATGAGATCTAGTTGGATGAGACTGAGTGCGGGGACATTGCTGTGAACACAGAGATGTCCAAGAAGCCATAGGGAGATTTTCTTCACTCTTTCCCCTCTTTTATTCTTATTTTATTAAGCATTGGGGATAATGCGTATTTGTATTCGGGGGGGGGAGTTTATTTGATCTTATTTGGGACATTTTTAGACAATGACTTGTAATAACTTGATATTATTTTCTTTCTCTTTGTATTCTGTATATATTCTCTCTTTTTCTCTCATTATGTATATTCAATAGTTTTTGTTTATTAGGTTTTTCATTTTTGTTTCTTTGTGAGTTCTTAGTTCGAGTTAGTAGCTTATTTGTTTTATTTAGTAAACTCTTTATATGTTCTAGTAGATAATAATCCTTTGGTTTTCTTAATGCCACAGTGCTTTCCAAAGGTAGTTGTTGTGCGAGTGGGGTGACTCGTCCTAACGATGGATGGCGTGACAACCTTCTTAAGGGAATGAATCCGTTTTTGGTGTTTAGGTAATAATAGTAGTAGTAATGAATAAAAATACCTAATAAGTCATGCTCGAAGAGTCAAACATGCTTCAATTGGTACCAACACACTTAACTACATGCTTGTGGTTAGAAATAAGGTTTTTGAAAGAAATAGCTCTAGCTAGTGACTTTATGACACTTGTGTTGACTCTGGCAACCATCGAGTGGTTTAATTGAACCATAGTGATTTTCAATTTTGAATGCGGTCGTTGTGGGACCTCGACTCTATCCCCTTTAACAATTTAGTTGCGTGAGGGGTGAGATGCTTTGTTGCAAGTCCAAGTACCCCTGCGAAAGGTCTTTAACTTGCCTCGAATGTGTTTCAAGGCGACATCCTAAGTTTTGCTTGGCTTGAAAAGTGATTGTAGGCTTTCCTTGGCCCGTTTGAGTTTTCAATTGCCTACAAATGTTGTGATCCCTAGTCAACTCCTTTGAGCCTCAAACCTTTCTCATTTGACAGCCATGTTACAAGTCTTTACCCATTTTGTCATGACCCTCTCTTGGCACTCGAGCTTTCCTTAACACTCTTTTGAAACAAATGGCTAAAAATATAAGTTTGGGGGAGAGAATTGGAACTTGAAAAAGGTATCAAGGCATAAAAAGAGAAAAGAAATGATGAGAAGGAAAGTCAAGAAAAGAAAAGAGCAAAAAGAAAAATACAAAATAGTGAATAAGTGGAAGATTTGAAGGGATTCAAAGAGAGGCAATGATCCCAAACATGAAGAAATCAAATAAGGGGGAAATGAATGTAAAGATCAAGAAAGAGTGATGTTAAGTCTTTCTAGTTCCCCAAGGAAAGAAAGGGCCTCAAATAATTGGCAAAGTGTGAGACGCGAAATAAAAAATGGAGCGCTTAAGGAAAAGTGTAACCACTCTCCCATATTGTGTCCAACCCTAATCCAAAAGTCTTCATTACATCCCGAAAGAAGACCTGTTTGATTTCAAGTCGAGTGCGCTTACATTAATGGAGATCTACATGAGGGGCAAGCCTATGGTACTTGAAGTTGTACTTACGACATTCTCTTGAGAGAGATGAGTAAACCTTTCATAAATCTTGACTACTTATTAGCACCTTTTAGATGTTGTTTTAGTCTAAAAGCATTGAATTATGTTCCCAAAACTAATGAAATTATGCAAAATTGCAGGAATGCTGGAAGTTGGGCTCTAGAGATGAAATCCAACTCGAAAAGGAGCACTCCAAGCACAAGGAAATAAAGGGCATAGAAGCACATAGCGTGCAGTCCGCAGAAGAAATTGTGGACCGTAGAATTCCATCTGCGACCGCAAACAAAGAAGGAAAAACTAGCAGACATTTGTGCAAATTGCGGACCACACATGAATTGTGCGGCCGCAAAGCAGGGCTAAGGGTCAAAGATCAGAGATTTTGAAAAAAGACGAAGTCCAGAGCCTCAGTGAAATTCGGACCGCATAAGATTTGTGAAGCCGCAATCCTAATATTGAGGACCACAAAAGAATGCCTTGCGGCCGCAATTCTAAATCTGCGGACCGCAAAAAAGATGGCTTCCGGCCGCTGTTCAGCAATGTGCGGCCGCAGAACTCTAGCTCCTTCCATATGAAGAAACATGCAGACCGCACATGGAATTGTACGATCACAGAACCTCCCGAGGGAAATTTTTGTCCGAGATTTTTCAGCCTTGTATAAATAGACGAGTTTCACAAAATTAGGTTAAGTTTAAACCTCTAAAGTTACTATAGCTGTTTTTCTTTGCTATTTTAGGAAGTAATTTTTAGCTTAGTTCATGCTTTAATTGTGAAATTATTGGTTGCAAATATTAGCTCAAGCCTATTTGACTTAGTCTCTACTTGAAAAAGAGAGACTTAGTCTTAGATAACTTGGGAAAGCTAAATTGGGAAAGCTAAATTGGGCAAAACCACTCGCTGACCGAGAGGTATTGAGTGGGTAATTTAGAGTTGATAGCTATAATACACCCCAATCAATAAAATAAACATTAAAGTCTTTATCTTATTAGGCAAACACCTAGGTAATGGTCATATCCCTCGGCTTTTTATCCATTTGGAAAAACCTTAAAAATAATTTTCTCTATTCTTCTTTCTTTATTTTGCACTCAAAACAGTAAAATTAGAAATATAAAACAAATCTTTGTTGGAAGTGGAATCTAGATAATTCAATCACTCACAGTGAAATATATACCTCTAACCCTCATCATAGCTCCATGTGGATTCAACCCCGACTCTTAGTTAGGTTACTATTATTTCAAACGACCATTTCATATCTCTATTGAGATGTGTTTTGGACGTGATCAACCATCAAGTTCAAAAATACATAAAAAACTAACTCAAGGCCTAAAATCACATTAAACAACATCAAATCAATGAATCACAATCCAATTCAAACTTATTGAATCCATAAA
The DNA here is from genome assembly GCF_000390325.3 of Nicotiana tomentosiformis. Classification (NCBI taxonomy): domain Eukaryota; kingdom Viridiplantae; phylum Streptophyta; class Magnoliopsida; order Solanales; family Solanaceae; genus Nicotiana; species Nicotiana tomentosiformis. The sequence continues at coordinate 22,374,625 of NC_090819.1, forward strand.
TATTCAACTTTCAAAACTAATGCCGGTTCATAGCAAACCAACTCCAATTGACCTCAAATATTACACACAAGTCATAAATTACACGACAAAAATATTCCAAGTTCTAAACTCAGAATTTGACCTCGATATTAATAAAGTCAACTCTCGGTCAAACTTCTCAACCTCAAACCTTCAACTTTCTAACTTTCGCCAATTCAAGCCAAAACAACCTACAGACCTCCAAATCGATATTTGTACATACTCCTAAGACCAAAATCACCATACAAATCTATCGAAACCATAAAAACTCCATTCCACAGTTGTCAATACAAAAGTCAAACTCTTGTCAACTCTTTTAACTTAATCTTCTAACTTTGGGACTAAGTGTCCCAATTCACTCCGAAACTTAGCTGAAATCCAAGCCAATCACTCTGGCAAGTCACGTAACCACAATATAACACAGAGGAGGCAATAAATAGGAGAACATGACTAAAATACTCAAAACGACCAGCTAGGTCATTACAGATTATAATAAAAAATTACAATATAGGTGTTTGCAATACATTTGTGCAGAATAATAAAACTGCAATCACAAACAACTAAAATAAAAAAGGAATTTTATTGATAAACACTGCATGTTATAACTCTATTTATCCCTTAATTCTTCCCTTCAATTTGTTATCCGTAATTCGAGGTTCTTAGTAGCATATTTCTCGAACATAGCTTTATATACATCTCCTTGATATATTTGATGATCAAGAAGCATGTATTTGATCTCTTAATAAATATTACAAGAGTATTATGGAATTTTGGAGGTCGTATATTTGATCTCTTTGTGCATATTCTGAGAGTTTATGGAATTGCTGAGATTATCTCAATTTTCGAGATGTTTTTTCGAGTGGCCTAGGGTTATAGTAACCTCAAAGTTAGGATATTGGTAGAGTAGCCTCCAAGCAATCCGAGTAGACTTTTAAAATTTTGATATCTATAAATTCCCCATACTTCAAGTTTTGTCCGGAGTGTAGGCTTGTCGAAACTTAAAGACGAGACTTGAAGTACCATTGATGAGGCCCGCAAGGAAGTGCCACGTAAATCTTCTTCGAAGTGTGGCTTGTGAATGATCAACTTTTGAATTTATTTTGCCTTGCATCCGTTGGAAATAAATTTCACAAACGTGCAACGATATGCCACATTTCCAATAAAAGACAATTTCTTGTGTATCAAGAAAGAGTACCGCTACAGGGCGTGGCAAATAGGCTGTTTGGGGTTGTATTTGGGCTGGTCAGGATGGGCTGACTCATTAAATGGGTTATTACCCAACCCTGTCCAAATTTCACTTGGGTTAAGATGTGTTGGCTCAAGATACGCTATACAATGCGTTGTAACCCAACCCGCCCAAATTGACCCAAATCTTTACAATATTCTCAACTTTTAAATAAGCATCCATAAATTTATCTTATATTTTGGAATAAATTTCAATTCATGCCAAATGATTTCTTTCCTCAATTTGGATTTAGAATTTTATTTGATAGTTCTCCATCTTATAATACTAACAAAAATCAGAATAATTAAAAGGTAGTAAAATTAGAACTTTCCACCCACCCCACCCTATCCGGTGCCTCCCATCACCCCAACCCCCACCATACCCCCGAACCTCCAAGCCACCCCTAAATAAAATTACATTTAGAGTACCTTCTTTTAATGTTGTAGATAGAGTATTTTCTTTTTTATTTCAATAAAATGAATATTTTCTTTTATGATGCAGAAAAACTGTTTTCTTTCATTTTAATAAAATGACTACATTCTTTTATTTTATTGCGATACCTAAAGAATAGCTCAGTACTCGTCCTTTTTTTTATTCATATAAATTTTATTTGTTATTTTTACTGTTGTGATAATGTATTTTTTCTTTAGTTTCAAATTCTTTTCGTATTTGATGATTATTTTTGTCAACAACAGTTGGTTTTGGAAGGGAAAACATTTTCAGGGAAACATTTTCCTCCAATTGGAGAAAATTGAATTCATAAATAAAATAATTTTCAAATATTTAAACCAACCTAACATGAAAAAATAAGAAAATATTTTTCAACACATGGTTCAAGGTAGAACTCTAAGATTGAGTATTTCCATGGTTCAAGATTGGTGTGATGACCGGATAGGCTATTTTGAGTTTTAACCTTAATATTTGTGGTCCAAGACCTTGAATATCTCAGTTTAGCATTCCTCACTTTGCATGCGCATTCTGTGTCTTTTTCCGGAAACGTTTATGTAAAAAATTGAAGAAAATGTGAATTTTAGCGTTAAAAATGATTTGAGTTGACTATGGTTAATATTTTGTGTCAACAGACCCAGAACAGTGTTTTGCTGGTCTCAGTGGGTCCGTATCGTGATTTGGGACTGAGGCGTATCCCTGGAATTGAATTTGTAAGTCCTTAACTTGATTTAACGTGATTTATTGAAAACTAGTAATTTGAAGGTTTATAGTATTCCTAAGTTTGACCGTAGGTTGATTTTGTGGCTACTGGGTTCGGATTTCAGTTCCGGCATTTGGTATAGCTTAATTTCTCTATTTATGATTTGTCTACAAAATTTGGTGCAAAACAGAGTTGATTAGACGTGATTTAAACGTCCGGCTGTAAATTTGAATGTTTTTAAGTTTCTTTGAAAATCTCATACATTTTGATATCTGATTCATAGTTCTAGGTATTATTTTGATGTTTTGATCATGCGAGTGAGCTTGTATGATGTTATCACACTTGTGTGCATGTTTGATTTGGAGTCCGAGGGGCTCGAGTGAGTTTTGGATAGGCTACGAACCATTTCGGACATAGAAGGATTGTTGGTTTTAGAGTTTTCAGGTGTCTGTTGCTTTGTTCTTCGTGATCGTGAAGCCACTCTTGCGATCACAAAGAGTAACCTGGGCTGGGGGGAGGGGGGGGAATTTCTTCTTCGCAAATGCGAGGTTGAGGTCGCGAACGCGAAGTAGTGGTGGGATCACCCTTTGCGAACACGACCAATACCACACGAACGCGATTGGTAATGGGCCTGGGAGAGGATCTGTTGGGTGTTCTACGCGAACGCGAACCAAGGTTTGTGAACGCGAAGGCCAGGAGGGATGGGCCATCGCGAGTACGAAGGTCAAATCGTCAACGCGAAGATCAATTGGGCCGTAGTGCGTCGCGATCACGTCAGGTCCTTCTAGATCATTTTCAAGTTTGAGCTCGGCCTAGAGGCGATTTTGAAGAGGAATTTCATCCCAACTCCATAGGTTAGTAGATTTTAACTCGTTTTCTTCTATTTTCATCAACACGTATTGATTTCTAACCTTAAATCTATGCTTTTTCATAGTAGAAATTAGGGATTTAGGTAGAAATTGGGGATTTTGAGAAATTGAGATTTAGACCTCAAATTGAGGTCGAGTTTTGAAACCGATCACATAATCGGGCTCGGGGGTAAATGGGTAATTGGATTTTGGTCCGAATCTCGAGTTTTGACCAAGTGGGATCAAGGTTGACTTTTTCCAAAATTATTAAATATTGAATCTTTTTCACCCGTGGGTAGTTTCTAAAGCATATTTTTTGAATTGTTTAAACTATATTTGGTTAGATTCGATTGGTTTGGAGGCGAATGTTAGAGGAAAGGCCCCGATTGAAATTTGATTTGATTGCGGAGCGAGGTAAGTGTCGTGGTTAGCATTGACTTAAGGGATTAGGACTAGTTGGTCTATTTGCTACATGTTTTGTGTGTGGGAACAATGCATATGTGAGGTGACGAGTACTTATACGTTGTAATTGAGTTAAAATATGCGGGTGAAACTTGTTTTTCTGTGTTTCATTGCATTGTTAATTATGATATCCCTGCTTAGGCTAGGTTATAACTTCTTTGATTATTCATTTCATAATTATTGCTCATTTCATAATTGTTGAATATTTTTGGAACTTGAAGTTTGATATCTCTACACCATATTTGACGTTAAAAACATTCTCCATATTATTTATTTCTTGAATTCATTTATTCATTATTACACGGTGAGGACGAGAGTAAAAGAACGAAGGCTGATGACCTGCCATTTATTTTATTTATTCATTATTACATGGTGAGGAGGAGAGTAAAAGCACGAAGGGTGATACTGTGCCATTTATTTCATTTATTCATTATTACTTGGTGAGTAAGAGAGTAAAAGCACAAAGGGTGATGTCATGCCATTCATCTTATTTATTCATTATTCCATTATAAGGATGAGAGTAAAACCACAAAGGGTGATGCCGTGCCATTTTCATATCATTGGTTTATCTGATTTCATTGGTTGATGATTTACTTGGCTATTTCGTGATTTCATACATGTCACAACTGTTATATTTGCCCCCTTTTTGCATTTCACCTCCCAATTTGTACATTATCATTCTCTTTTATTATTGCTTCTTTATATATACTTGTACCTATTTATTTACGTATGTGTCATGTCATAGCATCTTTACTACCTCGCCGAGGTTAGGCTCGACACTTACGGAGTACATTGGGTCAGTTGTACTCATACTACACTTCTACATTCTTGTGCAGATAGTGGTATTGATCCCCGCGGTAAGTGAGGTGCGTTAGCTTGGATCACTGCTTATGGAGACTCGAGGTAGATATGTCGCCGTGTACAGACCTTGAAGTCCCCTTCCTTTTCCTATTTTTACTATTCATTTCCTTCGAAATAATTGTATTTATTTCAGACTCTCTTTATAGACTTCTAGTTGCTTGTGTACTCGTGACTCCGGATCTTTGGGAGTTGATATTATCACGAAACTTATATTAGTACGGTGTTTGATTGGGTTTCTATTTCCTGTTATATGTCATCATTGTGTTTTTACATTTTTAGGATTAGCTATTTAAATATCTCGTGTCGGCTTGCCTTGCAAGTGAATGTTAGGCACCTTCATGACCCTGAGGTTGGGATTATAGGTCATGATAAGTTTGTATCAGTGCACTAGGTTGCCTAGGTCTCACGAGTCATGAGCAAGCTTAGTAGAGTCTGGAGGATCGATACAGAGACATTTCTACTTATCTTCCAAAGGCTATGGAGTTTTAGGAAAAAATTCACTTATTTCCTTCTCCATCGTGCAATTCTATTCTATCATTAATGATTGAACCATTCTATTCTCGTTCTCTCGCAGATGGGGAGAACATGCACAACGTCTATAGCTGGACAGGAGCCAGAGCCCCATGTGGCAGTTACCACCAGGGGCAGAGGCCGAGGTCGAGCTAGAGGCTGAGGTAGAGGCAGAGCTCAGCCTAGAGCTCGAGCAGCAGCACATGTAGTGCAGCCTCAAATTGATCGTTACAAGGAGGTCCTAGCTCAGACCATATCCGTCGGACCAGTTCATGTCCTGTAGGGGTTCATAGCCACTCCAGTGCTTCAGGACGTTCTAGTCCGCTTGGTGGGCCTTATGGAGAGTATAGCCCAGACCTGTGCATTTTCGGTGGCACCAATCATCTCTCGGGCTGGTGTAGGAGCACAAACTCCCGCTACTCACACCCAGGAATAGGTGGCTTTCCTATATCAAACTCTAGCAGCCCAGCCAGTTGGGGTGGTTCAGTTGGTTGTTACGGCAAAGGCCAGTGATAGGCCCGCTATGTCTTCTGAGGCCTTGTTGAGGCTGGATAAGTTTAGCTGGATAAGTTTACCAAGCTCTTTCCTATTCATTTCAGTTTGTGCACCTTCTGAGGAGCTATAAGATTACTTGGACCGTTGCCCCGAGGTGTTACGCAACACGGGTATTGTTAAGACCAACAAAGTCGATTTTGTAGTGTTCCAAATGATCGGTTCTTCCATGACATGGTGGAGATATTATGTGTTGACTAGACCAACTGGTTCATCTCCACTTACCCAGGATCAATTCTCGCAGCTATTTCTAGAGAAGTTCATTCCTTTCACTCTGAGAGAAGATTACCGTAGGCAGTTTGAGGGCCTTCAGTAGGGTAGCATGACTTTTACCCAATATGAGACTCGATTTGTAGACATAGCTTGCCATACCATTATCTTGCTCCCTACTGAGAGGGAGAGAGTTTGGAGATTCATTAATGGGCTTACATTCACTATCATGCTACAGATGGCCAAGGAGACCGGAGATGACATTTCTTTTTAGAGGGTTGTAGAGATTGCTAGACGGATCGAGATGCTTCGTGGTCATGAGAGAGGGCAGGTATCTGATAAGAGGCTCGTCATTTCGGTGGTTTCAGTGGTGCTTTGTCTAGAGGCACAGTCATCACTTCAGGCATCCCACGGTGCTTTGGGAAGTCATGGTCCTTATGTGTCTCATTATGAGTAGCTAGCCTACAGTGCACCATCAGCTCCAAATAGTACACCTCCGATCCAAAATTATCAGAGTGGTCATCCACGTCGACAGGGCCAGTTCCAGGGTCAGCAGTCACAGTAGAAGAGGGCTTGTTATCCTTGTGGAGATCTGAGGCACCTTTCTAGATTTTTTCCTAGATCATAAGGCGACATGCACCAGCAGGGTTCTCATGCCATGATTCCGGCATCGGTTGCTTCACCCCTCGCTTAGCCAGCTAGAGGCAGGGGTCAAGCTCCTAGAGGTGGAGGTCAGGCTGTTAGAGGCGGAGGCCAGCCAGCTAGAGGCGGACCGAGGTGTGGAGGTTAGAATGGTAAGGCCCAATCCTATTTTTATGCATTCCCGGCTAGGCCTGAGGCCGAGTCATCTGATGTTGTCATCACATGTATTGTTTTAGTTTTCCATAGAGATGCTTTAGTTCTATTTGATCCGGGCTCTACTTATTCCTACATGTCATCCTATTTTGCTTCATATCTGGTTGTCCCTCGTGATTCTTTAAGTGCTCATATGTATGTGTCCACGCTTGTGGGAGATTCTATTGTTGTAGATCGTGTCTATCGCTCGTGTGTGATTACTATTGGGTGTCTTGAGACTAGTGTAGACCTCCTACTTCTTGATATGGTGGACTTTGATGTTATTTTAAGCATGGATTGGCTGTCAGTGTATCATTCTATATTGGACTGTCACATTAAGACGGTGACCTTAGCCATGTCGGGGTTGCCTCTATTAGAGTGGAAAGGGACTCCTGGTCATTCTACTAGTAGGGATATTTCTTATGTGAAGGCTCGGCGCATGGTCAAGAAGGGATGTTTAGCTTATTTGGCCTATATTCACGATTCTTGTGCGGAGATTCCTTACATGTATTCGGTACCAGTGGTGCGTTAGTTTCTAGAGGTATTTCCTATAGATCTGCTAGGGATGCCACACGGTAGAGATATTGACATCTGTATTGACTTGGCAACGAGTACTCAGCCCATTTCTATTCCACCATACCGTATGGCCCTGCTAGAGTTGAAGGAACTGAAGGAGCAGTTGCAAGATTTTCTTGATAAGGGATTCATTAGACCTAGTGTCTCACCTTGGGGTGTGCCCGTGTTGTTTTTGAAGAAGAAGGATGGTTTGATGAGGATGTCTATAGACTACTGGCAGTTGAACAAAGTGTTTTCGAAGATTGATTTGAGGTCTGGCTACCATCAGTTGAAGATTAGGGTATGCGATGTCCCCTAAGATAGCTTTTCAGACTCAATATGGGCATTATGCATTCCTAGTGATGTCATTTGGGTTGACAAATGCCCCAACACCATTTATGGATTTGATGAATCGGATATTTAAGCTCTATTTGGATTCTTTTCTGATCGTATTATTTGATGATATCTTGATCTACCCCCGTAATCAAGAGGAGCATGAGCAGCATCTTTGGATTGTACTTCAGACTATGAAGGATAGTCAGATATATGCCAAGTTTTCAAAGTGTGAGTTTTGGTTGGATTCGGTTTCCTTTTTGGGGAATATTGTATCGGCCTAGGGAATTAAAGTGGATCCTAAGAAGATTGAGGTAGTTCAAAACTGACCTAGACCTACTTCAGTTATAGAGATTCGGAGTTTCCTAGGTTTGGCTGGTTGCTACCTCTGGTTCGTGGAGGGTTTTTCATCCACAGCAGCCCCATTGACTTAGATTGACCAATTAGGGTGCTCCACTCAGGTGGTCCAATGAGTGTGAGTTGAGCTTTCAGAAGCCCAAGACTGCTTTGACTACGGTGCCAGTGTTAGTGTTGCCCACAAGTTCAAGATCCTACACAGTGTATTATGATGCATCGCGTGTTATACATCGCGATCGTTGAAGGTTCATGAGAAGCATTACACTATTCATTATTGCACCCTATTTTGCACTAGTCAAAATAAGATTCAACTTGTGGTTTCTTAGTTGTTGATAAAATAGAGTCACCACCTAATATTTAAAAGTATACTAGGATACTTATTTAATTACTAAGTCACATTTTTTATTAGTCTGCTCACTGGTGAGATTATGGATAAGGGTTCTCGTACTTCTAAGGGGAAGGTGTTAGGCACCCCCTAAATTCTACATGAGGTAGCTCCATAGGACTTAGACTATATTTGGGATCCGTTATTATACTATGCCTTAATTAGCATTTTAAGGACATGACTTACCGTACATCTAAGTGAGAGTATAATATTAAAAAAAGGCGAGACTTTAAAAGAGTGTGAATTTATAAAGGAGTCTGGAAAATAATGTTTGGGGATATGATTGAAAGATTTTTTGAAATATGTATGTGAAAGGTTGATATTTGTAAAGTATGTGAAAAGGAGTTATAAAACACTTGGCTTTAGAGAATGGATATTCATGTAACTCTAAGAGATATTTGTAAAAAGGTGAGCTTAAGATATACCTTGGTTTCTGAAATCTTAAGTATTAGACTTGAGGAGTCATTTAGAAATCTTTGCTGGCAGCATCACTTTGGTTTTTGAAAGAGTCGACTTCTTTTTAGAAAGCTAGCCTTGCGATTCAGATCTGATTTTTCTTTTGAAAGTGGGGTTACTGTTTTTGCTAAGTTATAGGCTTCAAAATCTTGTTATGAAAAATAGGTAAGCGAAAGCATAGCATAATATAAATAGATGTAATTATAGAAATAAGATTAATTACTAACTAATTCTTTTTAAATCCTATATTGTTTAAGGTTTGCTTATGTTTTATATGACTTAAGGTATAAAGTAAAGCATATAATCCAATATATAAGTGTTAAATATAGGTAGGATATAATAACAACAATAGATGTGACAAAATGCAACAAGGAGTAGACTAAACTAGCAAAGCAATAAACTGAATTAACGAAGCAATAAACAATAATAAAGGAGTTGAGGGAGAGAAGAACAAATTGTGGAAATTGGGCCTCAAAAGGCAGGCCCAGCAGTAAAGGGACGGCAGCAGCTGACTCCAGACTCCCAATAATGCAGCAGTACTGGCTTGGGTCTGAGTTCCTTGTGAACTCAACAGGCCCAAAAAAATATACATATCCAAAAAAAAAGAGAAAGTCATTAGATACATATTCAATATATTCAATCATGCACCAGATATATAACTAAATGATCGAAGCAAAAATGTAACAAACTATTGATACTATAATGCTAGGAGAAAACTTATACTATTGTGGTGGTTATACATGGCAAATAATTTACATTGAAAATCTTTCGTTGTCATTAAATACTAAACCCCTAAAGAACCAAACGTGTCAATGAATTGAGAGCTAAGGAGAGAGTTCTACTCAAGGTCATTGCCCCCTTTAAATCCCCCGACACCTTAAAGTTCCCAAGGGTCTCGAGGCACAAGGCGATGATTGTCCCGGGGAGAGCAAAACAAACTTGGGTTAAACTCCACTCCCAAATACCCCTAACCCCTAAAGACTCACTTTTCCCTATGGGTTTAGTTGCCAATGAGGCCCTTATAATGTAAACTAAATGCTATAGTATTCCCTACCGTAAAAGTAAACTTTTCTCCTTACAGAATAACATAAGGACACACAAACCATACTTATGACTACATTTCTTGTCACGACCCAAATTCACCTATAGGTCGTGATGGCGCCCAACATCCTAGATAGACAAGCCAACTAATAATTTAAATATATATTCATTTCTTTAAAAATTATCCGAGTAATCAAACTCTTCGAAATCTCAAAAATTAAGAAATATATGAGAAAACAAGATAAATTAGAACCCAAGAAAAATAATTAAATCCACAAATTCAAGTAGTGTGTGTGCCAAGACCCGGTGTCACAAGTGTATGAGCATCTAGTAGATTATACAAAAAAAATTATAAATACTGTCTGGAATGAAATAGACAGAATAAAAATCCAGGAAGAGGCACTAGTTGCTGCAGAACGGCTCAGAAAGCAGCTCACCACTAAGCCTCCGGATAATGCGGGTGTGCGCCGATAGGTCCCACGATAGCACCTATCTAAGGTCATGCACAAAAGGTGAAGCAAGTATAGCATGAGTACGTAAATAACGTGTACCTAGTAAGTATCAAGCCTAAACTCGAAGAGGTAGAGACGAGATGACCGACTTTGAAACTCACTATGGGTCAATAATAATAATTGAAGCAAAATTAGAATATCTAAATCAACACGATTCACAGAGTTAACAATAATTTTTATTTAACCAGTAGAAATAATTAAATTCCTTCAAATGCAAAGATTTCCAAACTATTAATTAAATTCCCAAGTTGCAATTTAAATTCCAAGGTATCGTATAATTATTATTATTAGGCACGATTTCTGCGAAGGTCGTACGGCCGATCAAGAATGTCGTGTACACTGCCGAGGGACGTGTGGCGTGATCCATAGATGTATCTATACTGCCGAGGCGTTCGGCCCGCTCCACAAGAAAGGAGGACATTTTCTTATGTATCTCCGGAATGAGAATATATTTATTACAAGATTAATTCAAGAGAATTAACAATTTCTTTTAACAATTAATTACTTTAAACAGAAAATTAAGTATATATGAGATTCCCTTCTTTTACTATTTTTCCCTAACAATTCACAATATATTTCAAATAATTTAATTAAATAAAGAATATAATTTACACGCATAATTTATGCTTTGAATCCTAAACTACCCAGACTTAGCATAAATAGTAGCTATGTACGGACTCTCGTTACCTCATGCATACCTAGCCCCCCACAATTAGTAACAATTATTAATTTAATCACCTACGGGGTAATTTCCTCCTCATAAGATTAGACAAGAGACTTACCTCATTTTTCACCAATTTAATCTACCAGTAGACCCTTTCCTCGATTATCCAACTCCAAATGGCTCGAATCTAACCAAAAATAATTCGATACAGTCACCAAAAATTATAGGAATCAATTTCATAAGAAAATACTATATTTTTCTATAAAAATCCGAAATTAACTTAAAAAATCGTCTGTGGGGCTCACGTCTCGAAATTCGGCGAAAGTTATGAAATATTAACGCCCACTCAACCACGAGTCTACCCATACCAAAATTACTAAATTCCGATAACAATTCGGCCCTCAAATCCTCAAATCTATCCAAAAGGGTTTTCAAACGTTTCCAACTTAATTCACCAATTAAATGATTAAAACAGTGATGGATTTAGATAATTTAACCAATATTGAGTTAAGAGAACTTACCTCGTTATTTTTTATGAAAATCTCCCAAAACTCGCCTCAATCCGAGCTGCAAATCGATAAAAATGGATTCATAACATAAACTCTCTGCCCACTGATTTCTTCTACGCGATCGTGCAACACAAATTTTTACTGCCCAGAAAATAACCCTACGCGATCGCAAACAATGCCACGCGATTGCGATGCACAAGGTTCTAACTCTACGCGATCGCATCCCTCTTCACGCGATCACATAGAGAAAATGTGTGGCCCAATTTCCTCTCCAGTTTCCCCTACGCAATCGCAAACAATGCCACGCGATCGTGATGCACATACTGGCCCAATCTATGCGGCATAGAACAATTTTTTCTGTTGCCCAATTAAGCCTACGCGATCGCAACCCCATTCACGCGATCGCGTAGAAAAAATTCACCTTTGCCCAAATTACCCTAAAGGTAATCCCATATAAGGAAATCAGAAGAAAATTCCAGCAGCTATCACAAATCTCCCAAAAGCCAAAAATGATCTGTTAGCCGTCCGAAACTCACCCGAGTCCCTCGGGACCTCAACCAATTATACCAACAAGTCCTAAAACATCATACGAACTTGGTCGGAACCTCAAATCAAATCAAACAATGCTAAAACCACGAATCATACTCCAATTCAAGCTTAATGAAACTTAAAATTTCCAACTTCTACATTCGGTGTCGAAACCTATCAAATCTAGTCCGATGGACCTCAAATTTTGCACACAAGTCATAAATGATATAACGGACCTATGAAAATTTTCGAAAATGGATTCCAACCCCAATATCAAAAAGTCAACTCCCCGGTCAAACTTCTAAACTTAAATTCTTGTTTTAGCCATTTCAAGCCTAATTTAACTACGGACTTCCAAATAAAATTCCGAATACGTTCCTAAGTCCAAAATCACCATACGGGGCTATTGGAACCATCAATTCCTGATTTCAAGATTGTTTTCTCAAAATGTTGACCGAAGTCAAAATTAGCATTCTAAGGCCAACTTAAGGAACCAAGTATTCTGATTTCAACCCGAACACTCCCAAATCCCGAACCAACTATCCACACAACTCATAAATTAATAAAAGCACATACAGGGAGTTTAATTTAGGGGAACGGGGTTCTAAAAGTCGAAATGATCGGTTGGGTCATTACATTCTCCACCTCTTAAACAAACGTTTGTCATCGAACGGGTTTAGAATTGTTCCTGGAGTGCTGAATAAGTGTGGATATAGTCTACGCATGTTTTCCTCGGCCTCCCAAGTCGCTTCCTTGGCTGGTTGGCCCCTCCACTAGACTTTTACCATAGAAATCCTATTGGACCTCAACTGGCGAACCTGTTTATCAATAATAGCAACTGGTTCTTCTTCATATCCCGAACTATTATCTAGTTAAATTGTGCTGAAATCTAACATATGTGATAGGTCGACATGATACTTCCGGAGCATAGATAAATGGAAAACCAGATGAACTCCTGATAGGCTGGGAGGCAATGCAAGCTCATAAGCAACCTCCCCAACTCTTCTCAACACCTCAGATGGATCTATAAACCATGGGTTCAACTTGCCCTTCTTCCCGAATCTCATGATTCCCTTCATCGGCGAAACCTTCAAGAGAACTTTTTCACCCATCACAAATGATAAATCACTTGCTTTCTGATCTGCGTAACTCTTATGTCTGGACTGCGCTGTACGAAGTCATTCCTGAATCAACTTTACCTTTTCCAAGGCATCTTTTACCAAATCAGTACCATATAAATTAGACTCACCGGGCTCAAACCATCCGATAGGCGAACGACATCGCCAACCATATAAAGCCTCAAATGGAGCCATCTCAATGCTGGATTGGTAACTGTTGTTATAAGCAAACTCAGCCATAGGTAGGAAACGATCCCACTGACCTCCAAAGTCAATCACACATGCCCTGAGCATATCCTCCAAAATTTGAATTATCCGCTTTGACTGCCCGTCAGTCTGTGGATGAAAGGTTGTACTGAGCTCTACACGGGTCCCCAATTCTGTTACAACCCAAATTCGCATATCATAGATCACGCCGTAAGGTAGTCAACGTAAATCCAAGAAGAGATTATCTTTGAGATGATAATAAGTTAATCCTATTGGTCTTAAACGATACAAGGGTGTATAAGAGTGGTTAACAAGTATTTGAAGTTAAGCTAATCAAGGATGTTGTAACCCGTATTTTCGGATAACACTAGAGGTGATTAACTATCCCAAGAGGTCTTGTTTTAATGTATTTGAATCATATAATATCCGCATCATAAGTCTTGAAGTCAAGCGAGTTATGAAATAAAAGTCGATAAAAGTTGTCGCAACTTAGGTTTATAATTTTACTTAAACTTTAGGTCAAATGTTACTGCATTTTACTCCCAATGTGCTTGGAATTATGGGGTGATCTACCTATCAAATTGAAGATCTATGAGTCTAGTTTCCAACGCATTAAACCGTTCATCGATACAATCTCGGAATAGAGAGATATTCGCGTTTTTGCGAGAGTGCGCCAAGCTGCTCTCTATGGGGCCCACAAAGGCGGTTTAAGACATTTGGACATATATAAGATAACTCAACCCCGTTTTAAGTCATTATTTTTCAGTATATTCAGACCTTATAACCCTAAAAACATTCTCTCAAGGTTCTCTCATGATCCAAGACCCAAACAAAGGGCAAACAACACAAATCAAATGTCGGGAATCCCGTGGTGCTAGTAAGTTTCTTGTTTTTCTTGTTGTTGCTGATTTTTGTGTTGTTCCAGCTCGTGTGGGAGGTTGTTTTAAGTGCTTTATGTTCTGTAAATACACCTTCAAGTTTTTAATATCAACCCTAGGTGATTTCAAGTCTTCTAAAGTAATTCTAGTGCCGAAAAACCCGAATTAATTGCTAGTTTCGCTTCCTTGTTCTTGTGGCAGAATTGAAGGGATATTTCGAGGAAAATTAAGGTCAAATTGGAGTTGTTCTTTCTGTTTAAAGGTAATGAACCTCTTACTCTATATATATTTAAGATTATCCAAGTTGTGGCTAAGTCGTTGATGCTAGAACTTGTGAAATATATATCGAAAGGCTTGGTAGTAATGTTGTTAGTTGGTGGACTGTTTTGGAGGCTCAATATGATTATTAATGATGTTGTTTGGGCTGTTTGGTGATTGTATTGACTTGTGTGAAGTCATATAAATAGGGGAGGTGCTGTCCGTTTCATCGTAAAATAGGTTGCGGTCGATACATAATAGTTACGACGCTTAAACGATAATGATAGTGTCATTTCTTTTATTGTAGACTAAGGAGTCGTGACATTTGCATAGCTTGAGGTTGGGCAGTATATACAAGGTATGTGAGGCTATCCCCTTCATTCTTTTGCACGACTCCGATTGTACATAATGTAATGAACGAGCTCCCAAAGATACTCTACTCTTAGAAGCTAGCAGTACTTACATTGCTGCCCTTCTTATGAAACGATTGATATTGATGTTACTTCTCTTATTCTTATATTATCAATGTTGTTGGTAGTTCCTTATTCTTATAAGATTCTTGATGAAGAGTTAATCCTAATAACATGTACGAAGGATACCGACCTTACGTCACTCCGAAAGGTTCAAAATGTGATTCCAATGAGTCCAGCATGCATCATATATATGTATCTATTTTACTCTACCGAGCCGCGCTATAGTTGGCCGGGTATGGCACCTATTGTGCAACCACTGATCAGTTGGGTTTTACCGAGCTCCACGTGGCCGGGTATGATTCTACCGAGCCCTATGATGGCCGGGTACGTTTTACCGAGCCTATTATGGCCGGGTACGATATGATGATGATGATGCCCACAAAGGCATATGTTTTAAACGTTTATGTATATATATATGTATGTATCATGTATTTCATGTCAGTAGCCCTCAGAGGTACCCAAATGTCACAGGTTGTATATTCCCTATCACTGTTTACATTATTGTTCTTACTTATGCTATTCTGCCTTACATACTCAGTACTTTATTCGTACTGACGTCCTTTTTATTTGTGGACGCTGCATGTCGTGCTGCAGGTCCTGATAGACGGGTAGACGCAGCTCCCCCATCACAGTAGGCTATCTGGTTCAGCGTTATTGGCAAGATCCTTTCTCCGGACTTGCCGTGGTCTTGGTATGCATTTTTGTTATAGACATTATGGGTATGTCGGGGCCCTGTTCCGGCAATGTTGTAGCACTTATGTTCTTTTAGAGGCTCATAGACAGGTGTCGACTCATGTATGGTTTGGAATGCCTTGTCGGCTGATTTTTGTTGTATAGTCTTTCATGGCACCATGGTAGCTCGTACCTTATATATAGTTTCTTGACAGTCTTGTCGTCCCATGTTACGTATGTTCATGACATTATCTTTCATTGTTGGATGTTCATGATCCATGTCTTTCATTTATATTGGTCTTGTCGGCCCTTAAAGATAATAAGGAAGGTTAGATAAAATGTACGTTGGTGCTCGGCAAGTATGGCCCGGGTGCTAGTCATGACCCTCCAGTTGGGTCGTGACAAACTTGGTATCAGAGCAAGTCTGTCCTAGGGGTTGTCTATGAGCCGTGTCTAGTAGAGTTTTGATTATGGATGTGTAGCGCGCCACATTTATAATCAGGAGGCTACATGACATCTAGGGTTGTTACCTTCTTCCTAAATCTAGATCGTGCGTAGAGTTGAGTCGTAAGTGTTCATATCTAATATTCACATTGTTTTCTTTCAGCGATGCCTTCGACTAGGAAGCAAGCGATTAGTAAACGGCTTGATACAGCTGTGGGCGAGGGTAACATTCAGGTCCCTCCAGCCAGAGCAGGCCAAAGTGAGGCTCAGAGTGAGATGCCGTCTCATACCTCTCCGTCTCCTCCAGAGGATATTAGGAGGCACCCAGTACATCCAGTTCCACCGTCTGGCACTACAGACCACGATATGCGCAGTGCAGTGCAGTTATTGACTAGCTTGGTAGCTGCTCAGGCTCAGAGGCAGAATACCGGTGTTGCTGATAAACCGGTTAGTGCGAGAGTTCGTGATTTTATTAATCTAGACCCTCCAGTGTTTACCGGATCAGATCCCAAGGAGGACCCACAAACATTTATTGATCAGGTTCATCGTACATTGCGGGTTATGCATGCTAGTGATACGGAGGCAGTAGAGTTGGCTTCTTATCGGTTACGGGATTTAGCGGTTTTCTGGTATGATAGTTGGGAGAGATCTAGGGGTCCGAACGCTCCTCTAGCCGTGTGGAAGGAATTTTCTGAGGCCTTTCTTCGTCACTACTTGCCAGTTGAGATACGACGAGCAAGAGCTGATAAGTTCTTGAACCTTCGACAGGGTAATATGAGTGTACGAGAGTATAGTATACAATTTGATTCTTTAGCAAGGTATGCTCCCCATATGGTGGCCGAAATGAGTGATAGGGTGCATCTGTTCGTGAACGGGTTGGGACCACATCTGATAAATGAGTGCACAACAGCCTCCTTGGTAGAGGGCATGGATATTTCCCGTATTCAGGCTTATGCCCAGACCCTAGAGGATCGTAAGCGCCAGCAAAGGGCAGATAGGGAGCAGGATAGGGGCCAGCATAAGAGGGCAAGATTTGCAGGGTATTCTGATGAGTTCAGAGGCAGTATCAGGCCCCAATCTTCGAGGAGTTCGGCGCCACCTGTAGCTAGTGCTCCTCCACAGTTTCAGAGGCCTCGGTATGATCGATTTACCTATTCTGGTTCAGGTCAGAGTTCGAGGGCATAAGGCTCACAATTTCATAGAGATACTAGTCAGACGAGACCCCCAACACCTCGTTGTGATCAGTGCGGCAAGGCCCACTTTGGACTGTGCCGTCGAGGTTCCGATGCGTGCTATTCTTGCAGACAGCGTGGCCATATGATGCGGGATTGTCCTAACAGAGGAGGTGGTGGTATGGCTCAACCGACTGGATCTGTGTCTGGTTCTTCCTCATCAGTTCGACCTCCAGCACAAGGTTTTCAGCAGTCGACAGGTCGTGGTAGAGGTAGAGGTTCAGTGCCGAGTTCGAGTGGTGCTCAAAATCGAACCTATGCTCTAGTAGGTCGACAAGATCTCGAATCGTCTCCGGATGTTGTTACAGGTATATTGTCTGTGTTTTCTTATGATGTATATGCGCTAATTGATCCAGGATCTACCTTATCATATGTTACACCCTTTGTGGCTAATAAGTTTGGCATTGAACCTGAATTGATAAGTAAACCACTTGCGGTATCCACTCCGTTAGGAGATTCTGTGATTGCTAGAAGGGTATATAAAGGTTGCACTGTGATGATTTGTAGTCGTCAAACCTCGGCAAATTTATTTGAGTTAGAAATGGTTGATTTCGATGTGATAATGGGAATGGACTGGTTGGCCTCATGCTATGCAACTGTTGACTGTCGTACGAAGATGGTTAGGTTTCAGTTTCCGGGTGAACCCACCATTGAATGGAAGGGGAACATTGCTATGCCGAAAGGTAGGTTTATTTCCTATCTTAAGGCAAGGAAGATGATCTCAAAAGGTTACATTTATCATCTTGTTCGTGTTAGGGATGTGGAGGCGAAGCCGCCTACTCTACAATTAATCCCCGTGGTCAATGAATTTCCAGATGTTTTCCCAGATGAACTCCCAGGCCTTCCTCCTGAAAGGGAGATTGAGTTTAGCATTGATGCATTGCCTGACACTCAACCGATCTCTATCCCTCCATACAGGATGGCCCCGGCAGAGTTGCGAGAGTTGAAGGCACAGTTGAAGGACTTGCTGGATAAGGGTTTCATTAGGCCTAGCACTTCACCTTGGGGTGCGCCAGTCTTGTTCGTGCGGAAGAAAGATGGGTCGTTAAGGATGTGTATCGATTATCGACAGTTGAATAAGTTTACAATAAAGAACAAGTATCCACTTCCAAGAATTGATGACCTGTTTGACCAACTCCAGGGTGCCAAGTATTTCTCCAAGATTGACTTGCGTTCAGGGTATCATCAGGTGAGGGTTAAGGAGAAGGATATTCCAAAGACGGCCTTCCGGACAAGATATGGGCATTTTGAGTTCTTGGTGATGTCGTTCGGGCTAACAAATGCCCCAGCAACTTTTATGGATCTCATGAATAGTGTATTCAGGCCCTATCTTGATGTGTTCGTGATCGTATTCATTGATGACATTCTGGTGTATTCTCGTTCGGAGGCGGAACATGCGGGCCACTTGCGGATAGTATTACAGACCCTTCAGGATCATAAGTTATATGCTAAGCTCTCTAAATGTGAATTCTAGCTGAACTCAGTAGCATTCCTTGGCCATGTGATATCTGATGAGGGTATTAGTGTCGACACTCAGAAGATCGATGCAGTGAAGAATTGGCCGAGACCTACAACACCATCAGAAGTCCGCAGCTTCCTGGGGCTAGCAGGGTATTATAGGCGGTTTGTAGAAGGGTTTTCCTCTATATCAGCACCATTGACTAAGTTAACACAGAAAGCTACCAAGTTCCAGTGGTCTGATTCTTGTGAACATAGTTTTCAGGAGCTAAAGAATCGATTGACATCTGCGCCAGTGCTCACTCTCCCAGAAGGAACAGAAGGTTATGTGGTATATTGTGATGCCTCAGGTATAGGTTTGGGGTGCGTATTGATGCAACGTGGGAAGGTGATTGCTTATGCATCACGACAATTGAAGAAGCATGAAAAGAATTACCCGACTCATGATTTGGAATTGGCTGCAGTAATATATGCTTTGAAGATATGGCGGCACTACTTATACGGCGTCCATGTTGACATCTACACAGATCACAAAAGTTTACAATACATCTTCAAGCAGAAGGAGTTGAATTTGAGGCAGCGTAGGTGGCTTGAATTACTGAAAGACTATGACGTCGAGATATTGTACCATCCTGGTAAAGCCAATGTTGTGGCAGACGCTCTCAGCCGTAAGTCAATGGGAAGCTTAATACATATTGAGGCAGGTAGACAAGGGTTGACCAAAGAGCTTCACCAGCTGGCCAATATGAGAATCAGATTGTTGGACTCTGATGACAGAGGTGTTACTGTACAGAATACAGCAGAATCATCTTTGGTAGCCGAGGTAAAAGCACGGCAATATGAAGATCCTACCTTAGTAAGATTGAGAGAGGGAATTCAGCAGTGTAAGATTACAGCTTTCAAGATCGGAGGAGATGGGACACTGAGATACCAGGGCCGATTATGTGTGCCTAGTGTGGCAGGGTTGCGAGAGAAGATTATGATTGAGATTCATCAGTCCCGATATTCTATCCATCCTGGCTCGACAAAGATGTATCATGACGTTAAGGAGCAGTATTGGTGGGACAACATGAAGAAGTCTATTGCAGAATTTGTAGCCCAGTGTCCTAATTGTCAACAAGTAAAGATCGAGCATCAGAAACCCAGTGGATTGATTCAGAATATAGAGATTCCGACCTGGAAATGGGAGGTGATTAATATGGACTTCATTATTGGATTACCTCGCTCTTATCATAAGTTTGACTCCATTTGGGTGATAGTTGATCGACTTACAAAATCTGCCCATTTTCTACCAGTTAAGACAACTTACACGGCTGAAGATTATGCGAAGTTGTATATCAAGGAGATTGTTAGGCTTCATGGTGTGCCGGTATCTATTATATCAGACCGAGGAGCTCAATTTACGGCTAACTTTTGGAGGTCTTTTCAGAAGGGTTTAGGCACACAAGTAAATCTCAGCACTGCATTCCATCCGCAGACTGACGGACAGGCTGAATGTACCATCCAGACGCTGGAAGATATGCTACGAGCATGTGTTCTAGATTTTAAGGGGAATTGGGATGACCATCTGGCACTTATAGAATTTGCCTACAATAATAGCTACCATTCCAGTATTAAAATGGCCCCGTATGAGGCACTGTACGGGAGGAGATGTAGATCACCAGTTGGATGGTTCGAAGTCGGTGAGACAGAATTATATGGGCCAGATTTGATTTACCAAGCCATTGAGAAGGTGAAACTGATACAAGAGCGGCTGAGGACGGCACAAAGCAGGCAAAAATCTTATTCCGATGTCCGACGTCGTGATCTGGAATTTGAGGTTGGTGATTGGGTTTTCCTGAAGATCTCGCCGATGAAGGGTGTTATGCGTTTTGGGAAGAAGGGTAAGTTGAGTCCACGGTATATTGGGCCGTACAAAATTCTTCGACGAATTGGACAGGTTGCTTACGAGTTAGAATTGCCATCTGAATTGGAATTTGTCCACCCGGTATTCCATGTATCTATGTTGAGGAAATGTATTGGAGACCCTTCTCGGGTCGTCCCTATCAAAGATGTACAAGTTACAAAGGATCTATCATATGATGAACTGCCAGTGGCTATATTAGATCGACAAGTCCGCAAGCTGAGAACAAAGGATGTAGCTTCCGTGAAAGTATTATGGAGGAACAAGAATATAGAAGAAATGACATGGGAAGCAGAAGAGGAGATGAAGTCTAAATACCCTTACCTATTCCAGAGTGAAAATAACGAGGATACCGGGGGAAAGAAGGACGCATTATAAGGTGAAACAGCTCTATGAGGTAAGCAATAGCTTGTGAATACTCTTTTTTTAATACAAAATGGTGATATGCAGATAATGTACATATCCATAATGCTTTGTATAGTCTTGTATGGCCATAGGTTGGGTTTAACTGCTTGCAAGTTTGGCTAGTGTCCATTTTATAAGGGAAACTCAGCCGGAAATCTCCGTCGGAATCCACGATGAGTTAGACACCCCATAAACCCTTACATTCGAGGACGAATGTTCCTAAGGGGGAGAGGATGTTACAACCCAAATTCGCATATCATAGATCACGCCGTAAGGTAGTCGACGTAAATCCAAGAAGAGATTATCTTTGAGATGATAATAAGTTAATCCTATTGGTCTTAAACGATACAAGGGTGTATAAGAGTGGTTAACAAGTATTTGAAGTTAAGCTAATCAAGGATGTTGTAACCCGTATTTTCGGATAACACTAGAGGTGATTAACTGTCCCAAGAGGTCTTGTTTTAATGTATTTGAATCATATAATATCCGCATCATAAGTCTTGAAGTCAAGCGAGTTATGAAATAAAAGTCGATAAAAGTTGTCGCAACTTAGGTTTATAATTTTACTTAAACTTTAGGTCAAATGTTACTGCATTTTACTCCCAATGTGCTTGGAATTATGGGGTGATCTACCTATCAAATTGAATATCTATGAGTCTAGTTTCCAACGCATTAAACCGTTCGTCGATACGATCTCGGAAGAGAGAGATATTCGCGTTTTCGCGAGAGTGCGCCAAGCTGCTCTCTATGGGGCCCACAAAGGCGGTTTAAGACATTTGGACATATATAAGATAACTCAACCCCGTTTTAAGTCATTATTTTTCAGTATATTCAGACCTTATAACCCTAAAAACATTCTCTCAAGGTTCTCTCATGATCCAAGACCCAAACAAAGGGCAAACAACACAAATCAAATGTCGGGAATCCCGTGGTGCTAGTAAGTTTCTTGTTTTTCTTGTTGTTGCTGATTTTTGTGTTGTTCCAGCTCGTGTGGGAGGTTGTTTTAAGTGCTTTATGTTCTGTAAATACACCTTCAAGTTTTTAATATCAACCCTAGGTGATTTCAAGTCTTCTAAAGTAATTCTAGTGCCGAAAAACCCGAATTAATTGCTAGTTTCGCTTCCTTGTTCTTGTGGCAGAATTGAAGGGATATTTCGAGGAAAATTAAGGTCAAATTGGAGTTGTTCTTTCTGTTTAAAGGTAATGAACCTCTTACTCTATATATATTTAAGATTATCCAAGTTGTGGCTAAGTCGTTGATGCTAGAACTTGTGAAATATATATCGAAAGGCTTGGTAGTAATGTTGTTAGTTGGTGGACTGTTTTGGAGGCTCAATATGATTATTAATGATGTTGTTTGGGCTGTTTGGTGATTGTATTGACTTGTGTGAAGTCATATAAATAGGGGAGGTGCTGTCCGTTTCATCGTAAAATAGGTTGCGGTCGATACATAATAGTTACGACGCTTAAACGATAATGATAGTGTCATTTCTTTTATTGTAGACTAAGGAGTCGTGACATTTGCATAGCTTGAGGTTGGGCAGTATATACAAGGTATGTGAGGCTATCCCCTTCATTCTTTTGCACGACTCCGATTGTACATAATGTAATGAACGAGCTCCCAAAGATACTCTACTCTTAGAAGCTAGCAGTACTTACATTGCTGCCCTTCTTATGAAACGATTGATATTGATGTTACTTCTCTTATTCTTATATTATCAATGTTGTTGGTAGTTCCTTATTCTTATAAGATTCTTGATGAAGAGTTAATCCTAATAACATGTACGAAGGATACCGACCTTACGTCACTCCGAAAGGTTCAAAATATGATTCCAATGAGTCCAGCATGCATCATATATATGTATCTATTTAACTCTACCGAGCCGCGCTATAGTTGGCTGGGTATGGCACCTATTGTGCAACCACTGATCAGTTGGGTTTTACCGAGCTCCACGTGGCCGGGTACGATTCTACCGAGCCCTATGATGGCCGGGTACGTTTTACCAAGCCTATTATGGCCGGGTACGATATGATGATGATGATGCCCACAAAGGCATATGTTTTAAACGTTTATGTATATATATATGTATGTATCATGTATTTCATGTCAGTAGCCCTCAGAGGTACCCAGATGTCACAGGTTGTATATTCCCTATCACTGTTTACATTATTGTTCTTACTTATGCTATTCTGCCTTACATACTCAGTACTTTATTCGTACTGACGTCCTTTTTATTTGTGGACGCTGCATGTCGTGCTGCAGGTCCTGATAGACGGGTAGACGCAGCTCCCCCATCACAGTAGGCTATCCGGTTCAGCGTTATTGGCAAGATCCTTTCTCCGGACTTGCCGTGGTCTTGGTATGCATTTTTGTTATAGACATTATGGGTATGTCGGGGCCCTGTTCCGGCAATGTTGTAGCACTTATGTTCTTTTAGAGGCTCATAGACAGGTGTCGACTCATGTATGGTTTGGAATGCCTTGTCGGCTGATTTTTGTTGTATAGTCTTTCATGGCACCATGGTAGCTCGTACCTTATATATAGTTTCTTGACAGTCTTGTCGTCCCATGTTACGTATGTTCATGACATTATCTTTCATTATTGGATGTTCATGATCCATGTCTTTCATTTATATTGGTCTTGTCGGCCCTTAAAAATAATAAGGAAGGTTAGATAAAATGTACGTTGGTGCTCGGCAAGTATGGCCCGGGTGCTAGTCATGACCCTCCAGTTGGGTCGTGACAAATTCACTCTGTACTGCTCTCGAAAAATGTGAAGTAAACTGAGGACCTCTATCCTATATGATGGAAATTGGCACACCGTGTAACCGAACTATCTCCTGAATATAAATATGGGCAAAACTCTCTGAAGTATATGTAGTCACAACCGGAATAAAGTGTGCCGACTTGGTCAACCTGTCAACAATCACCCAAACTGCATCAAACTTCCACAAGGTCCGAACTACAAAGTCTATAGTAATGCGTGCCCATTTCCACTATGGTATAGTCATCTGCTGAAGTAGGCACCTGGCCTCTAGTGCTCATATTTAACTTGCTGGCAATTTAGATACCTAACTACATACTTAACTATATCTTTTTTCATTCGTCGCCACCAAAATGGTTGCCTCAGGTCACAGTACATCTTCGTAGCACCTGGGTGAATAGAATACCGAGAACTGTGTGCTTCCTCTAGGATCATTTTTCTCAGTCCATCCACATTAGGAACACATAGACGATCCTGGAGTCGCAGAACACCATCCGCACCAATAGTAACTTCCTTGGCACCACCCCGTTGTACCATTTCTCGAAGAACCCTTAAGTGTGGATCATCATAGTGGCGAGCCTTGATCTGCTCAAATAGTAAAGACTGAGTTACGACACATGCAAGAACTTGACTGGGCTCTGAAATGTCCAACCTCACAAGTCGGTTAGCTAAGAATTGAATATCCAAAGTTAATAGCCTCTCCTCTGCTGAAATGAAAGCCAAACTTCCCATACTCTCCGCTTTTTTACTCAAGGCGTCTACAGCTATATTTGCTTTGCCCGGATGATAAGGGACAGTAATATCATAATCTTTTAGTAACTCAAGCCATCTGCGTTGTCTCAAATTTAGATCCCTCTGCTTGAACAAATGCTGCAAACTGCGATGATCAGTGTAAACTTCACAAGACACCCCATAAAGATAATGCCTCCAAATCTTAAGAGCGTGAACAATCGCAGCTAATTCCAAATCATGTACCGGATAATTCTTCTTGTAGGGTTCAACTGACGTGAAGCATATGCAATAACTCACCGTTCCAGCATTAATACACAACCCAAACATGCTACAGACTCTAGCCAGAACTCACATTTGGAGAACTTAGCATATAGCTTTTGTTCCCATAATGTCTGAAGCACCACTCTCATATGCTGCTCGTGCTCCTCCTTACTGCGCGAGTAGATCAAGATGTCATCAATGAAGACAATAACAAAATAATCAATATATAGCCTGAATACCATGTTCATCAAATCCATAAATGCTGCCGGGGCGTTAGTTAAATCGAAGGACATTACCAGAAACTCATAATGACCATATCTAGTCCGAAAAGCAGTCTTCAGAACATCTGAATCCCGAATCTTCAAATGATGGTACCTCGACCTCAAGTCGATCTTAGAGAACACCTTAGCATCCTACAACTGGTGAAATAAATCATCGATACACGACAACGAGTACTTGTTCTTAATAGTGACTTTGTTCAATTGATGATAATCATACACATTCGCATTGTTCCATCCTTCTTCTTCACAAATAATACCGGTGCACCCTAAGGCGATACACTCGGTCTGACGAACCCTTTGGCTAGTAACTCTTCAAGTTGTTCTTTCAATTCTTTCAATTCTTTCGGAGCCATGCGATATACAGTGGGATAGATATAGGCTGGGTATCTGGAGCCAAGTAAATACAGAAATCAATATCACGATCAGGTGGAATACCTAAAAGATCTATAGGAAATACATCGAAGAACTCCCGAACTACAGGTACTGAATCAATAGCCGGAGTCTCTGCAGTAGTATCCTGAATATAGGCTAGATAAGCTAAACAACCCTTCTCAACTATGTGTTGAGGCTTTATAAAATAAATAACCCGATTAAATGCATTAACAGACGAACCATTCCACTCCAGCCTAGGCAACGTAGGAATTGTCACGACCCAAATCGATGGGCCGCGACGGGCACCCTGTACCTTACTCAACTGAATACCAACATAACGTATCTTTTCGTATGATACTATCATAGATAACTGAGCCGGAGAGGCTTCCGTAAGATAAGTAGAATAAAACATGAAATACCAACTTGTACATAAGACATACGGGCCTATAAGACCAAAATAACCACTCGTACACTCGTATACGGGCCTATAAGAACATAGGCCAACAAGGCCATACAATCTTTTACGGATATGACATCTGTCTACAAGCCTCTAAGAATTTATATTTGTCATAAAGGTCGGGACATAGCCCCGCCATACCAAACAATACACGTCTAAATCATACTGACCAAACAAGCAACTCCAGAGCAAATTGAGTGCACCAACACCTTTTGCTGAGCTGATAGCTTACTTGGAGGGCTCATAACCTGTCTATCGGGACTTGCGGACATAGAACGCAGCGTCCCTAGGCAAAAGGGACGTCAGTCCAAATAATGTACCGAGTATGTAAGGAATGAAATTCAGTAAATAATAGACATGATAGAAACATGGAGTAAAAGACTCAACATGTAAATCTGAATAACTCTGTAAATCATTGATATTTACAATGCCATGCATATGCATATAAATGTCATACCATGCATAGGTATATGCGTTCATAACATCATCAAGCCTCTAAGAGCATCCTATTAAATCATCTCGGCCACTGTGGGCAAATCATCAACGTATACCAGCTGATCAGGTGGTGGTGCGTATATAACGTCGTAATCTTTTCCATATCCCTTATACATATATATACATATATATACGCATATATAACGCCATCTGGTCATGGGTCAATGCGCATGTATGAATGCATAAAATGCATATAAAACACGTTAATAAGATTTCTTTTGTGATAAAAATAAAATGCCTGTCGGATAAATTTTATCAAATACGTATTTTTATGAGACCCATGAACAAAACATATAATAATAATTCACATGGGGAATCAAGAATTCAAAGAAGTGATTTGATGACATTTTTTAATCCAAAGAGATAAGGTGCCCATCACTTGAAGTGTTGCCACCTTGCAAGGTGATTCAAGAGTCACCTAATATATTTCCATGTGGCTGCCACGTTTTGCCTTAGTCTTTATCCAAAAGACTTTAATTAATCAACCATTAATTATTAATTAACTTGTTACCCTATTATCCAATAATTCACATAATTAAGGATTATCTCAAATTACTTAAAATACTACCCACTTTTAACATATCTTATACACTTTACTATCATGGTCATGTGGTACCTTGTATGGCACTAGTCCATAAATATCGGGTATTTTAGCTCGGGCCGTATTTTATCCCAATATGTCAAACTTTGACGAAAATTCATTTTCTTTGATTTGCTTATCCTCTCACCTTCACGAATTTACTCATCACTTGTTAGAAATAGCATAATGATTATAATCTCAAAATAATCTCATTCCCGAACTTACGCGATTAGCTAACGATGAAACATTAACGTACGAAAATGCGGAAGGTAACATCTCATTTTTGAGCTTATATCAATTTACTTATGGCGTACTTCCACGTACGAAAACATGGGGTGTAACATCATTTCCCCTTTGAAACATTCGTCCTCGAATGTTGACTGATGCACTTAACATTTTTATGACTTATGCCTTTCGAATACTTTAGTACTCTTCTTGCCATCTAGGCAACTGTTCTGTGAATAATTCCAAAGGCTAGGACATTCCCCTCTTTAGGCCTCTTTCTCACACCATGACTTACGGTCGGAATCCTTACAATCTCATAATTGTTGTTACCTTCTATCATGCAGCCTGTACGACTTTGACCTTGTAAGTGCGCCTATGCGTCTCTTCTCCCCCTTTTCCTCCAGCTTTTGGACAGTCTCTAAGCCTCACTTTGTAAACCTATACAGAGCTTGACAAGATGTCCCTCTAGGCATCGCATAGGTATACTAAAGTTCTTCGCTCGCTACTTTGTTGAACTTTTGAATACTGCTATACCTTATTTCATAGATCTGTTTATCCATCTGTATGACTTTACTGCCATAACTCTTACTTTGATTTATCGTTACTGAGGTTTGCTACCAAACTCCAGGTTACTCTCATTGCTTATCCTATATATATAAATATATATCCTCTAATGCTTCTTTATTACCGTTCATTTTAAAAATGACGGCCTAATCTCACCTTATACTCTGTGACTGTTGTCCATCCATTGTCGATACACCTTAATGTTGAGGTATCACTTATCACTGATAACTTGATCTCTTATGTAACGCTGCCGCTAGGGCTCACGTCTCATCGTGGAACATTTTAAGTGATTGTCTTGATCCACCTGCGGGCGATACGATACTATACTTCCATAATCGTATTTCATAGCATCCCAATGTAATTTTACCTTACGTGGGTATTTTAATCCTGTACAATTCATGAAATCATTACTCAATCGATAGCCCAAACGTCATCCTTCATCTATCACCATTACACTTTCATTCTACTACCAGGGTAGCATTCCATCTCCTTTAAATGCCACTTGTCTTAGACTCTTTTGAGTTCATTCAGGCAATACTGAACTTTCTATAACTTAGAGAAACCATCGGCTCTCTTGTTTTCATGGGCTTAATCTTGAGCACTTATCCATTATCATCACCTTCTCACTCGCCCTTTCTTATCCTTACTCCTGTCTTCCTAAAACCTTGTCCCTTTATCATACTTTAGCTTGCGACCTACACGTATTCATTTATACTACTCGCAACCTTTCTTCAACTTGCTTGCATCATAGATTTCCTTATGTTATTCTAGAACATCAAGCGAAACATCACATGGTCCCAAACTCTTCTTTTACTTTCTTAACTAGATCTCTCGATACCTAGAAACCATAGGCTGGAAGATATGCTACTGACAATGCCGCTATCATTCCTGGATATTGAATCCCCGCGCTTCTAGCCTTTTATCCGAAGTATGGACTATTCAAAACCTTCTGCATTTGAGTATTTCGTAAGTTATTCACCTTTACCTTACTACTTTAAAATCTTGCATCGTACCTTCTATCTCTTTCATGACTCCCTTCCACATAAGTATAATTCACGTCCATAACTCGAAGCTCTATTATAATACTTGCACCTCTGGTGCATACACTATCCGGTGGGAGTTTTGTACTGACTTCTTATGAGGCTGGTACTTTTCCAACTGGCTTTATCGTAGGGCCGTTATAGAATGTAGTTGTTGTACTTTCTCTCTTGTACCTCTGATATTAAGAGTGATCCTGCAATGTTCTCAATCACAATTTCTAAAATTTTCTGGGTCCAATAATCAGACTCCTGATTTACTTGGTTAATGTAACTCTTTAGTTTCCTCTTCCTTCTGATCAGCCTTTATGTAGGCTTAAGCTATCTTCCGATTTGTGGCTCCTGGTATTAGTTATTACTTTAGCCTTTCATGGGCGTTATGGAATATCCATGATACAATCTTCTAACGTCTCAATCCTTTGTCTATGCCCGGGGCTAAATTCTTTCTTTTTAACTTATACCCATGTATTCTATGTCTGTATGATTGTTAACATATATGCTGCATGTATAAAACTCCGAACTCTTAAGTGCCTTCATAACGTAACTAACTATGGATTATTAATCGAATGATTCTTTCCGTTCCTTCTCAGCTTTCTTTAAATGTAAGCAATTACTTTTTCTGGTCTTCTTGCCCCTTGTTGCATGCATACTTAGCTTACCTTAGTGCCAACACATATTTAATTCCATACAACTCATGTGATCTTGAATATCACTTCTGATTTTACTTCCCGTTCATTAGCCACGGTAGGTGCCACTTTCTTATGGAGTGCATACAATGTTGTGGCAAGACTGTTGTTACAAGACCATTTCCTCTTTAGGTCATTGTGCTTAGGCTGAAGCCTTCTTCCTTATTCCCTCGCCTAGTCTTTTGTTTTAGTATTTAGGAAGGACCCTCCAACTCTTGTAAAGCTGCGAGCTTATTGCATCGTATACTTGACGGAATATTTGATGTTCTTCCTTGCCTATAGTTATCCGTAGTTACTTATTTCCACGCCCTTGTGCTTCTAGGGTTGCTCATGAACTGAAGTTTTGACTGTCTTCCCAGTGGCATTCTCTTTTATTTACCTTTAACTACCCCCAACTCCTACCTGAATATATCTCAAGGATCACGATGTCATATCTGCGAGACTGAATTCCCATGTTGGGGTTCACTATGTTTATCTTGCACGATCTGTTGATTTGTCTGTCACCTCTTATCTAGCCATAACTATACTCTTCCTGAATCGATTACTAACTGCTCGTTGGTCCATTTTCATATCTGTATTCCGCGCAATCCTTCTTGGGTTATTTCCTTTGTCTTAACTTACGTCTTGCACTGGCTCATTATTTATCAATAATATCTCAGGTAGGAACCCTTACTTCCTTTCCTTGACATCGTGTTTGCATAATGTTCTGGAATCGTAGCATATCTGTAGGATAAGTACAATCTCATTCCTTTCATATTTTTTATCGCTTTCTTCCTTTACCATTCCATAGTTACTAGAATCACTTAATTATGACTTAATGCCACATCACTCTATATTCCCCCCTTTAGGGGAGTACTATGAGTTGGAGCTACAACGATCTACCTATAGATGTTTTACCTTTTCATCTTTGGCGTCTTTCCACATCATCGATGACCCTTACTCGCCTTGCGGTAATCCTTCTGTACCAAGGATAACAAAATTCCTTACTCACGAGGGTGACACTTAGTGTAACTGGAACATACATTCCCTTAAGCTTAACCATTGCTTGCTTTAGGGAAGCATCTTCCTGAATGACCATTCTCTGAATTTCTCATGAATCTTGTTCTGTTGTCCATTTTATTATCGTCGGAATGAAATTCGAAATTCTCATGATGTCGACCATTATCAAATCACTCAATCCCTAATTCATGTTTAGTTTACCTTGTTCACCAGTCCATACTGATTTCTATTACTCTGGGGTCTAACTTTTTCTTTTGGTAATCACGTTAGAGTCACGAACTTATTTTTCAAAATGAGGACATGATTTTATGGCCTATATTCTTTTGTTGTCTCAAGGCTTGTCACCTCTCGTCTTTTCCTTCACTTGATTATAGACTCTGTAATACTGTCATCAGTTTTTTTCTACCATTGTCATCCATGTATCATATATTACTCGTAATGCTTCATTGACCCTATTCTTATTTTTTGCTAATATCTATGTCTATTACTTTATTCTGAAAAATTCAACATGACATTCTTTTGCTTTTAGCTACCCTTACTCCATCCATTGGTTTTTCAAATCGCCTAACATTCTTTCTCTACTAGGGACGGGAGTCACACTAAGATAATATTTATCCCTTCTAGGCTTCCAATGCCTATCTTTGTAGTACTCATATCTAGCTGTACCATTTTAGAGTGCACCATCTGGGTGTCTCACAAGGAGATATATTAGCACATTTGCAATATCCTTCGGAAATGTCAGCTAACGCTAATAATCCATCCACCATTTTGGGTTACCCTAACCCCAGCTAGATCCTGACATCATGCCTTCTCTTATACTAATTCTGTTAGCCCCCATAGGGCATAAATGAGATGGGTGTGGCCGATTGTACATACCTCTACTACTGTTGAAGGTAACTCAAAATGCTTATATATCCCTTTGTGAATGGATCTTCACTAGCTGGGTACCTCGTACCTTTTTTCATCTTGCTTCTTTTACTTGTTGAAGCTTGTATCTAACTTCTAAATCTCTCATTGCTTTTTACCATATGGGTGGATAGATATTCATTCCTTAGGGCTCCTTTTCCAGAAGATTACATATCTTAGTACACACATGATCTGCTGAATATCTCATATTTATCCCTCATAAGCAGGATACAAAAATCGAGCTCCTCTGACTCAATTCTTCCATAGTTATATCTCTTACCAACCATCTTTCTGGATATAGGCATCGTCGTATTATGAATAAGATAGAGTTTAGGAAATTGAGTTCTTACAACTGAGCTCTACCACACGATCTAGAGTAAGAAGAAAGAGTGACAATCCTAAATGTCCTGTAGGCTCCTGCTTATAAGTGTGGTGCACGACACACCAATAAACAAGACTCTACTAGACACGGCTTGTAGACTCCCTAGGACAGAACTGCTGTGATACCACTTTTGTCACGACCCAAACCAATGGGCCGCGATGGGCACCCGGTACCTTACTCAACCGAGTACCAACATAACGTATCTTTTCGTATCATACTATCATAGATAACTGAGCCGGAGAGGCTGCCATGAGATAAGTAGAATACAACATGAAATACCAACTTATACATAAGATATATGGGCCTATAAGACCAAAACAACCACTCGTACACTGAACATAGGCCAACAAGGCCATAAAATATTTTACGTACATGACATCTATCTACAAGCCTCTAAGAATTTATATTTGTCATAAAGGTCGGGACATAGCCCCGCCATACCAAACAATACACGTCTAAATTATACTTACGAAACAAGCAACTCCGGAGCAAATGGAGCGCACCAACACCTTTCGCTGAGATGATAGCTTACTTGGAGGGCTTATAACCTGTCTATCGGGACCTGCGGGCATGAACGCAGCATCCCTAGGCAAAAGGGACGTCAGTACAAATAATGTACCTAATTTGTAAAGAATGGAATTCAGTAATTAGTAGACATGATAGAAACATGGAGTAAAAGGCTCAACATGTAAATCTGAATAACTCTGTGAATCATTGATATTTACAATGCCATGCATATGCGTATAAATGTCATACCATGCATAGGTATATGCGTATAACATCATCAAGCCTCTGAGGGCATCCCATCATATCATCTCGGCCACTGTGGGCAAATCATCAACGTATACCAGCTGATCAGGTGGTGGTGCGTATATAACGCCGTAACGTTTTCCATATCCCATATACATATATATACATATATATACGCGTATATAATGTCATCTGGTCATGGGTCAATGTGCATGTATAAAGGCATGAAATGCATATAAAACACGTTAATAAGATTTCTTTTGTGATAAAAAATAATATGCCTGTCGAATAAATTTTATCAAATACGTATTTTTATGAGACCCATGAACAAAACATATAATAATAATTCACATGGGGAATCAAGAATATAGACACCCCTAGTATTTCTATGAATAGAGTCATTTATAGAAGTTGTGCATTTGCTCATTTCGTTCGTGTCGTATAGATCATGCCAAAAAGAAAAAAGGAATAGCCTTAACAATCCTGAGCCGATTCTCTTAATAATTTCTTTAACACCGTTGATTGCGACAACGCGTAACGGCGAATCAAAGTAGAAAAAAATTCGTATGATATTCTTGAGGAAGATAGTACCGTACTCCCTTAAAATCACAAAATCCCGTTGCTATAATATTACGTAGTATAACTTCTTTTACTGAAAATCCGTTGCTTGGTAGATGTAAAACATCTCCATTTTTGTAATTTTGATCATAATATTGCATAAGTTTTCTTGCTGAAGTTCATTCGTAACTTGAAGATGAAGTATCTTTATTTTTGTCCGTTAAAGAAGTGATTTGATGACATTCTTTAATCCAAAGAGATAAGGTGCCCATCTATTGAAGTGTTGCCACCTTGCAAGGTGATTCAAGAGTCACCTAATATATTTCCATGTGGCTGCCAAGTTTTGCCTTAGTCTTTATCCAAAAGACTTTAATTAATCAATCACTAATTATTAATTAACTTGTTAATTTCCCTATTATCCAATAATTCACATAATTAAGGATTATCAAAAATTACTGAAAATACTACCCACTTTTAACATACCTTATACACCTTACTATCATGGTCATGTGGTACCTAATATGGCACTAGTCCATAAATATCGGGTATTTTAGCTCGGGCTGTATTTTTTTCCCAACATGTCAAACTTGGACGAAAATTCATTTTCTTTGATTTGCTTATCCTCTCACCTTCATGAATTTACTCATGACTTATTTGAAATAGCATAATGCTTATAATCTCAAAATAATCTCATTCCCGAACTTACATGATTAGCTTACGACGAAACTTTTTACGTATGAAAATGCGGAAGTAACATCTCATTTTCGAGCTTATATCAATTTACTTATGGCGTACTTCCACATACGAAAACATGGGGTGTAACAGGAATAGCCAAGGTAACAGTCTTGGCATGACAATCTAGAATAGCATAATATGGAGACAACCAGTCCATGCCCAGGATGATGTCAAAGTCGGTCATCTCGAGCAATAGGAGATATGCTCTAATTTCATAACCACATAATATAATAATACAGGACCTGTAGATCCGATTCACAACAATAGAATCGCCCACAAGAGTGGACACATAAACAGGATTACTCAAGGACTCACGAGAAACACCTAAAAATTGAGTAAATAGAGATGGCACATAGGAATATGTAGATCCTGGATCAAATAATACGGAGTCATATTTGCCGCAAACAGAAATAATACCTATAATCACGGCATTTGAGGCCTCTGCATCTGGTCTGGCCGGAAAACCATAGAATCGAGCTGGAGCGCCAACTGGCTGGCCTC
The DNA here is from genome assembly GCF_000390325.3 of Nicotiana tomentosiformis. NCBI lineage: Eukaryota > Viridiplantae > Streptophyta > Magnoliopsida > Solanales > Solanaceae > Nicotiana > Nicotiana tomentosiformis. Next base: position 22,408,968 of record NC_090819.1, read on the forward strand.
CGCCTGGCTGACCTCCACCTTTAGGACGACCCTTACCCACCTGTCCTCCACCTCTTGGTGGTCGGACGACTGGTGGAGCAACTGGTGCTGTAATCATAGGCTTCTGACCCTGCTGCACTGGTCTACTCGAAGCTTGGGGTTGAATCTCTGTATGTGACTGGGATCCCCACACTCGTAACAACTCTTAGGTATAATGGGTTGCTGACTAAGAATCTGGCCCTGGTGACCTGAGTACCCACTGGAAGAACCCTGAATAGCTGGTGGGCGATAGAAACTCTCTGGTATAGCACTGAAATAAGGTCGCACTGGAGCACCCTGAGGAGGAGGTAGTGCTGGATATGGGGGCCTACTAGACTTCCCTCTCCCGAACTAACCTCTGTCCCCAGACGGAGCACCTCTGAACTCTCCAAATTACCTAAACCGCTTATCTCTCATAACCTGCTCTCGGCTATGCTGATGCACACCCTCAATCCTCCGGGCTATCTCCATGACTAGCTCAAAAGAAGTATCCATCTCAACCTCTCGAGCCATAGTGGCCTAAATGCCAGTATGTAAACCCGCAACAAACCTCCACACTCTCTCTGCCTCAGTTGGGAGTATCATAAGTGCATGACGAGATAACTCAGAGAACCCTGCCTCATAATCGGTCACTGACATCTGACCATGCTGGAGCTGCTCAACCTGAAACTGCAACTCTTCCCTCTGAGAGGGTGGAATATACCTGTCCAAGAAGATACGGGTGAACCTGTCCTAAGTCATGGGAGGAGAATCTACTAGTCTGCCAAGAATATAAGACTTCCACCATCTACGGGCCCTGCCCTCTAGCTGGAAAGTAGCAAAGTCAACCCCATGAGACTCCAATATCCTCGTGTTGTACAGTATATCCTTGCACCGATCAATGAAATCCTGGGGATCCACATGTCGCTTACCCCCAAAGACAGGAGGATGTAGTCTAGTCCATTTGTCCAATAGTTTCTGCGGATCAGCGGCTGCAACTGGCCTGGTGTCACGACCCAAAATCCAACTAATCGTGATGACACCTAACCCAACCTGTTAGGTAAGCCAACTTTCAACTATACAATTTCAATAATAATTATTAAAGTAATTTAAGTAAATAAAGATCTTAATCTTATACATTCCCCAAGAACTGGTAGTACAAATCATGAGCTTCTAAGAATAGAGTTTACAAAGCGGAACTGAAATAAATACATAGTCTGTTTGAATAGTACATAAACATAGCTTTTATAAATCTAAGGCTACCATGAATAAGAGGCAGCTACAATAGGAACTCATGTACATCTTCAAATCCAGCAACCATCGAGCACAGCAACAACAACAGCAACCAATATCTGCACGCAATGTGCAGAAGTGTAGTATCAGTACAACCGGCCCCATGTACTGAGTAAGTAACAAACCTAGCTTTAGGTTGAAAGTAGTGACGAGCTAACACAAGGTCGAGTCCAATACCAATATCCCACAACAACTCATAACAGCATAATACAAGTAATAAAATATGTATCTCAGAAGTAAAATGATCAGCTAGTTCACAGTTCCAGAAAATAGTCATGTCGTTCAAGTATCTTAGTGCAAACCCAACTTTTTTACCAAAAATGCCAAAAATACGAGTATGTTTGAAAGCTGTAATTTTTTTCCAAATATCCTTTCCACAATAAATAAGATGTTTCATATTTTTTCCAGATATCAAGTGTGAAATACCTTTCTATGCCCACATATCAATGTGTGTAAAAAGTCATGAATGACGTGATACCGTACAGCATGAGAAAAAATGCATCTCTATGCCTGTATGTCATGTGTGCATGCCAATGCCCTGTATCTCAGAGATGAATCATGTACTCATACTCTTAGAGTACTCTATCTCATTGTCTCACACTATTAACTCATCATGCTCAACCACTCAGTACTGTATATCGCCTATATGGCCCAGGGAAGATCCATCCCGGAATATATACATCACTCACCATCAGTCACTCAGTATCGAGGAAGGCCAATTTGGCCCCATGGAGAAGATCCATCTCTAGGTATATAAATGCTTCGGACATGATCCATGTCCAAGGAAGATCCATCCCTCAATATAATCAACCACGCTCACTGGGGGTGTGCAGACTCCGGAGGGGCTCCTTCAACCCAAGCGCTAATAATCGCACGGATAACACACGTGCCATAGTATCAATATGAGAATCAATCAGGCCCTCAGCCTCACTCAGTAATCAATCTCTACAGTCTCTCTCTCATGGGCTCACAATGTCATGAAAATAGCCAGAAAATGATGATATAATGTATCAATAAATAACAACAGAGACTGAGATATGATATGCATATGAATGTGTATGACTGAGTATGTAATGCAATGAAAACAGATAAGTTAATAGCAGAAATGACCTCGGTGGGTCCCAACAGGATAGACATGTAGTCTAAACATAGGTTGTAGCATGAATCACATTTTTGATAACTCTAGTACGTAGAGCTTCATGATTTCAGACAAGTTCAAATAACTACGCAATTCACATGGTGCACACCCACGCCCGTCACCTAGCATGTGCGTCACCTCAACACAAATTACATAACATGTATACTCAGGGTCCATACCCTCAGCTCCAAGATTAGAAGAGTTACTTACCTTGAATAAGACGAATCCAAAGTCGAGCAAGATAAACAATACTCCAGAAATCCCATTCTGCGTATATCAACTTCTGAACGGCTCGAATCTAGCCACAATAAATTTGATTCAGTCCACACAATTATAGGAATTAATTAAATATCAAAATACTAATATTTTCCCACAAAAATCCGAAATTACACTCCAAAAATTGCCTGTGGGGCCCACATCTCGAAATCCGACGAAACTCACAAAATACGACAACTCATCCAATCACAATTTCAACCATACTAATTTCACTCAAATCCGACTCTGAATCGGTATTCAAACTCGAAATATTCGTTTTGTGACATTATAGAAATTTCCTTCTATTTCTCTTGAAGATTCGATAATCTTACACCAAAAATGAAGATTAATTCATGAAATATAATCATAAGGGAGTCAAGAACACTTACCCAAGTTGTGTGGAAACATTCCTCTCCAAAATTGCCCAAACCGAGCTCCAAAATCCGAAAATGGGTGAAAATTATGAAACCACGAATTTAAGCTTCTGCCCCAGCGATTTCCGCATCTGTGAACAAGGGGTCTCACCTGCGCCCCTCGCTTCTGGGGATAATTATGCGTGCCTGCGGACACAGCCAGCCCTCCAAAGCCTCGCATGTGCGGCGCATCTCTTGCATCTGCGGGCTCGCAGAGGCGCATTCCCCTTCGCACCTGCGTTCGTCCCAAGTCAGCCTTAGTCCGTATCTACGCCAACACCTTCGCACCTGCGGCCTCGCAGATGCGGCAAATTCCTCGCACCTGCGAGCACTACCCAGTTCACACTTGGTCACTTCTGCGACTAATTTTGAGCACATGCGGCTTCGCACCTGCGATCAAAGGCTTCGCAGGTGTGATCACACCAGTAGGTAGTAGTTCCGAAAATGTTTCAAGTTCAATTTGATCCGTTAACCATACGAAACTCACCCGAGCCACTCGAGACCCCGTCCAAATTCACTTACAAGTCCTAAAACATACCACGGACCTACTCGAGGACTCAAATAACATCAAACAACCTCAAAAATACAAACTACACACGGATTCAAGCCTAATAAATCTAGAAATTTCCAAATTCTACAAACGACGGCAAACCTATCAAATCACGTCTGAAATGACTTTAAATTTTGCACACAAGTCAAATTTCACATTACGGGCCTATTCTAATTTCCAGAATCGGATTCCGACCCTGATATCAAAAAGTCAACCCCCGGTCAAACTTCCCAAAAATTCAACTTTCGACATTTCAAGACAAATTCCACTACGTACCTCCAAATAATTTTTCAGGCACGCTCCTAAGTCTAAATTCACCATACAGAGCTATTGGAATCATCAAAACTCCATTCCGGGGTCCTTTACAAATAAGTCGACAACTTGTCACTATTTTAACTTAAGCTTTAAACCTTGGAACTAAATGTTCCAATTCATTCCAAAATCTCACCGGACCCGTACCAATTACTCGGGCAATTCACACAACAATTGTAAAGTATAATATGAGCGGTAAATAGGAAAACTGGGTTGTAATACTCAAAACGACCGGCCGGGTCGTTACATTCTCCATCACTTAAACATATGTTCGTCCTCGAACGTGACAAGAGTTGTTTCTAAGCCATCAAATCACTGTTCCATCTTACCACACACGTACCCGAGGGTGAACCCACATCACCCTATTTCATATAGGCTTGACAACACAATACAACTGAAATCATTGATTTAACCTTAGCCCATAAACCTTGTAATTTAATTTCCAACCTTTAGAATTTCTTTCAACACACGAATCTTACATTTACACACTGTATGAGTTTGAACAACTATATCAAGCCATAACCATAACCATAACCACAGACATAATCACCTAACATATTACACAACTCCATGCTCGTAGCACCATTTCTGATCACCGGTGACTACTCAAAACCAACTAAGTACTAGTATAAAAGCCATATCGAACCAAACCTCATGCCAAAACCTTCGCACACTGTTGATAATAAAAGAAACACGCGAAATTTCATGACCTCTTACCAGATCAATAAGTCACGGAGCTCTCTCGCCCCAACCAGAACCATAATCGCTTTCTGAGCCGACTTTCAATATTATACTCCCCAATATACCAAAATCAAACCTGATAGATGACCTTATATTATTAAACACAAGTATTCCACATATATGCCACACCAATATAACTCAAAGCCATAAACCGTGCCATCTGTTCGCCAATACGCAATAATTCAAATGTATTCAGTCATGGAAAATGACACAAATGAGAGGACTGCCCCACAAGATTAACAAGTACCGCCACAAAGAATTGCTGAAAGTCCATCACACACCGTAGAACCATCACACGATTCTAATACAAGGTTCATACCTTAACATAACTCCGCTGCAATGCATGACCCCAGGTCCATATTATATACCCTGAGCCATCCTGCACAAAAATCAATAACCCTAGAGTGGCAAATGACACAATTCCATACAAAACCTAAAAGAATATAACCAATACGTAATCAATCATGCAATAACCAAATACTCATCTCGCTCAAATTCTGCCATAAGGCCCCCAATAGAACCACACCATGTGTGCATATAACTAAGCCATCAGGACTGAATCTCTCAAACTCAACCAAGCCACGCAGGTCACCAAACCCACAAATATTGCCACCAACACATCTGTAAAGTCTTAGCACGTCGTAATTAGCCAAAGGCCCAATCCTACCATTACCATACTGGTCCAGTCTACTGCCCAGTTGTCCTATTTCTTCGAGTCCCTTCCAAATTTGCCTTCAAATTGATACTTCTCCTTACTAAAACACCACGATCTTTAACCTCAACTCACCCCACAAACCTAGCATAGAACCACAACGCCCTACGACCCATAAAAAACTGTATTATTCTTAAGCACCATCAAAAATACCACAACTGTAACACTCACTCTGAGAATACCTTATGTGAATTTGAAATTGTTCTTCCCTTTCTTATACTGAAATGTAGAATCCATGGGATGACTGACTCGAGTCATTCTCGAACTCTACCTCTGCAAGTCATCAGTAATTCCCAAGTGTACCTTAGACCAAAACAAAAAATAAATTTGACATATAACCATGAATTGAATTGTCAATAGAAGACTCCCCCACTTGGCTCAACGCCATAAATTTAAACACCCGATAACTCACAATACACATACTCTATTACTGCCTAAATACCGCAGTCAGTTCAACGAAAGTTCTTCTCAAGTTCATACCAAGCCAAACATAAAAATACCTCAATCATCCGCTAAGCTCACATTCATTATCTTAACACTCAGGTCAACTTTCTCAACCAGATTCAAATTCAAATCCCAACACATACGCGCCATCGACAGAAGAGAAACTCTCTACTCACATCATAAGGAATACACCTACATAGATTACTCCGCAGGGGATAACCCACCTGCTTAACCTTAAATTAGTATCTCGTTATAACCCTTCGCAGTTACAATTACTATGAGATCACTTAATCTTTCCAAGTCCAAACTCATTAACCAACCATGAGAATTTAGTTTGTCCAAAAACTTAACATGAAAGATCCTTCAAAACATTCATGCTCGAGACTGTACGTCACATCAAATCGAAAATCAAGCACCCAATGGCCTTCCCTATACATTTCAAGGAAACACTTCTCGTCATGTTCAAATCGTCTTAACACATCCTGCGGTCATATCATACCTATCACACCGCCATTCCACCGCTCAACGAGCCACAAATTGCACTATAGGGTCATTACCGGACATATGAGTCCAATTGTACAAGTTACAACTAAAGCTACCGATCTTAAGCTGCGGTCTAACCATGGCCTCAAGCCCTCCAGACCGGCCCATCACCAAAACACAGAATACTCACCTTGAACCTCGTCCATTGGATCACAAGCCAGTAATGCACAGCTGATACCGAGCGCTCATGTGCACATACAAATATGTGGAATTAATCCAAAGAGTTATTTCTAAAGCTGAATCAATTCTGCACGATAAGGAAGGAAAGATGGGAAGTATATATCCTAAATGCCCTGTAGACTCTCGAAGATAAGTATGGACGTCATCATACCGATATGAAGACTCGACTAGACACTTGCTCGTGACATGTAGAACCTATGAACCTAGAGCTCTGATACCACCTTATCACGACCCAAAATCCAACTAGTCGTGATGGCACCTAACCCAACCCGTTAGGTATGACAACTTTTAACTATCTAAGAACTAGTAGTACAAATCATAAGCTTCTAAGAATAGAGTTTACAAAGCGGAAATAAAATAAATACATAATCTGTTTGAATTGTACATAAACAGAACTTTATAAATCTAAGGCTACCATGAACAAGAGGCAGCTACAACAGGAACATAGGTACATCTTCAAATCCGGCAACCATAGAGCACAACAACAACAACAGCCAATATCTACACGCAATGTGCAGAAGTATAGTATCAGTACAACCGACCCCATGTACTAAGTAAGTAACAAACCTAGCCTTAGGTTAAAAGTAGTGACGAGCTAACACAAGGTCGGGTCCAATACCAATATCCCACAATAACTCATAACAGCATAATACAAGTAATAACAGATGTATCTCAGAAGTAAAATGATCAGCCCGTTCACAGTTCCAGAAAATAGTCATGCCTTTCAAGTATCTTAGTGAAAACCCAACTCTTTTACCAAAAATGTCAAAAATACGAGTAAGTTTGAAAACTGTAATTTTTTTCCAAATACCCTTTCCACAATAAATAAGATGTTTCATTTTTTTCTAGATAGCAAGTGTGAAATACCCTTCTATGCCCACAAATCAATGTGTGTAAAAATTCATAAATGACGTGATACCGTACAGCATGAGGAAAAAAGCATCTTTATGCTTGTATGTCATGTGTGCATGCCAATGCCTGTATCTCAGAGATGAATCATGTACTCACACTCTCAGAGTACTCAATCTCACTGTCTCACACTTTTCACTCATCATGCTCAACCACTCGGTACTGTATATAACCAAGGAAAGATCCATCCCGGAATATATACATCATTCACTATCAATCACTCAGGACCGAGGAAGGCCAATCTGGCCCCATGAAAAAGATCCATCTCCAGGTATATAAAGGCTTCGGACAAGATCCATGTCCAGGGAAGATCCATCCCTCAATATAATCAACTACTCTCACTAGGGGTGTACAGACTCCGGAGGGGCTCCTTCAGCCCAAGCGCTAATAATCGCACGGACAACTCACGTGCCATAGTATCAATATCAGAATCAATCAGGCCCTCGGCCTCGCTCAGTCATCAATCTCTCCAGTCTCTCTCTCATGGGATCACAATCTCATGAAAATAGCCCGAAAATGATGATATAATGTATCAATAAATAACAACAGAGACTGAGATATGATATGCTTATTAATGCGTATGACTGAGTATGTAATGCAATAAAAATAGATAACTTAATAGCAGAAATGACCTCGGTGGGTCCCAACAGGATAGAGATGTAGTCTAAACATAGTTTATAGCATGAATCACATTTTTGATAACTTTAGTACATAGAGATTTCATGATTTCAGACAAGTTCAAATAACTACACAGTTCATATGGTGCACACTCACACCTGTCACCTAGCATGTGCGTCACCTCAATACAAAATACATAACACGTATAATCAGGGTCCATACCCTCAGTTCCAAGATTAGAAGAGTTACTCACCTTGAACAAGACGAATCCAAAGTCGAGCAAGCTAAACAATGCTCCAGAAATCCCATTTTGCGTGTATCAACTTCTGAACGGCTTGAATCTAGCCATAATAAATTTGATTCAGTCCATACAATTATAGAAATTAATTCCATATCAAAATACTAATATTTTCCCACAAAAATCCAAAATTACACTCCAAAAATCGCACGTGGAGCACACGTCTCGAAATCCAATGAAACTCACAAAATATGACAACCCATCCAATCACAAGTTCAACCATACTAATTTCACTCAAATCCGACTCTGAATCGTTATTCAAACTCGAAAAATTTATTTTGTGACATTATAGAAATTTCCATCTATTTCTCTTGAAGATTCGATAATCTTACACCAAAAATGAAGATTAATTCATGAAATATAATCACAAACGAGTCAAGAACACTTATCCCAAGTTGTGTAAAAAAGTTCTTCTCCAAAATCTCCCAAACTGAGCTCCAAAATACGAAAATGGGTGAAAATTACGAAACCCCGAATTTAAGCTTCTGCCCCAGCGATTTCCGCATCTGTGGACAAGGGGTCGCACCTGCACCCCTCGTTTCTGCGGACAATTATGTGCGCCTACGGACACAGCCTGCCCTCCAAAGCCTCACATCTGCGGTGCCTCTCTAGCATATGCGGGTTCGCAAATGCGCATTCCCCTTCGCACCTGCGTTCGTCCCACGCCAGCCCTAGTATGCATCTGCGCCAACACCTTCGCACATGTGGCCTCGCAGATGCGAAAAATTCATCGCACCTGTGACCACTTCCCAACTCACACTTCGTTGCTTCTGCGACTAATTTCGCACACATGCAGCTTCGCACCTGCGATCAAAAGCTTCGTAGGTGCGATCACACCAGTAGGTAGCAGTTCCAGAAATGTTTCAAGTTGAATTTGATCCGTTAACCATACGAAACTCACCTGAGCCACTCGGGACCCCTTCCAAATACACCAACAAGTCCTAAAACACACCACGGACCTACTCGAGGCCTCAAATCACATCAAACAACCTCAAAAATACGAACTACACATGGATTCAAGCCTGATAAATTTTGAAATTTCCAAATTCTACAAACGACGCCGAAACCTATCAAATCACGTCCGAAATGACTTCAAATTTTGCACACAAGTCACATTTCACATTATGGACCTATTCTAATTTCCAAATTTGGATTTCGACCCCGATATCAAAAAGTCAACCCTCCCCCTCCGGTCAAACTTCCCAAAAATTCAACTTTCAGCATTTCAAGCCAAATTCTACTACGTACCTCCAAATAATTTTTCGGACACGCTCCGAAGTCCAAAATCACTATACGGAGCTATTGGAATCATCAGAACTCCATTCCGGGGTCATTTACACATAAGTCGACATCTGGTCACTATTTTAACTTAAGCTTTAATCCTTGGAACTAAATGTTCCAATTCATTCCAAAATCTCACCGGCCCCGAACCAATTACTCTGATAATTCACACAACAACTGTAAAGTACAATTTGAGTGGTAAATGGGAAAATAGGGTTGTAATACTCAAAATGACCAGCCGAGTCATTACACCTGGGCTCAGGTGTAGCTACTGCCATTTGCTGGGCTCCACCCACGGGTAGTGTACCCTGTGTCTGATATACAGCAATTGCCTGTCCATGAGCCTATGTGGTAGGGGTCTGTACTCCCCCGCCTGCCTGAGATGTGGCTGGGTCTGCCGGAAATAAACCTGTCTGAGTCATAGTGTCCATGAACCGCAATATACGACCCATGATATCCTGAAATCCCGGTGCAGATGTGAAATCCACCGGAGTTAGCTCTGCCACAGGCACCTCACCCTGTTCCTCAATAATGAGATTCTCTGTTGGACCCATTCGCGACATAATTGGAATAGTCGTAGGACATCCTCGTCCCCTACCACGGGCTGGAGCCCTCCCTCGGCCTCTAGAAACTGGGGGAGTAGCTCTTCCCTGGTATGGAACCTCATTAGAGCGCGTTCTCACCATCTGTGAGAGAATACGAGAAGGATATTTAGTATTACATTAGTAGCACGATAGAATATGAAGAAAGGGAGTTTCCTAACACCCTATAGCCTCTCGAAGATAAGTACAGACGTCTTCGTACTGATCCTTAAGACTCTATTAGGTCTGCTCATAACATGTGAAACCTACGCGAACATAGTGCTCTGATACCATGTTGTCATGACCCAAATTCACCTATAGGCCGTGATGGCGCCCAACATCCTAGCTAGGCAATCCAACTAATAATTTAAACATATATTCATTTCTTTAAAAATTATCCAAGTAATCAAACTCTTCGAAATCTCAAAAATTAAGAAATATATGAGAAAACAAGATAAATTTGAACCTAAGAAAAATAATTAAATCCACAAATTCTACTAGTGTGTATGCCAAGACCTGGTGTCACAAGTGTATGAACATCTAGTAGATTATACAAAAAAAATTATAAATACTGTCTGGAATGAAATATACAGAATAAAAATTCAGGAAGAGGCACTAGTTGCTGCAGAACGGCTTAGAAAGTAGCTCACCACTAAGCCTCCGGATAACGCGGGTGCGCGCCGATAGATCCCAGGATAGCACCTGTCTCAGGTCCTGCACAAAAAGTACAGCAAGTGTAGCATGAGTACGTAAACAACATGTACCCAGTAAGTATCAAGCCTAATCTTGAAGAGGTAGAGACGAGATGGCCGACTTTGACACTCACTATGGGTCAATAATAATAATTGAAATAAAACTAGAATATCTAAATCAACACGATTCACAGAGTTAACAATACTATTTATTGAACCAGCAAAAATAATTAAATTCCTTCAAATGCAACAATTTTCAAACTATTAATTAAATTCACACGCTGCAATTTAAATGCCAAGGTATTGTATAATTATTATTATTATTAGATACGATTTCTGTCGAAGTTGTACGTCCCGATCCAGAGTGTCGTATATACTATCGAGGGACGTGGGGCACGATCCATAGATTCATCTATACTGCCGAGGCATTCGGCCCGCTCCACACAAAAGGAGGATATTTTCTTATGTGCCTCCGGAATGAGAGTATATTTATTACAAGATTAATTCGAGAGGATGAACAATTCCTTTTAACAATTAATTAATTAAAACAGAAAATTAAGTAAATATGAGATTCCCTTCTTTTACTATTTTCCCCTAACAATTCACAATATATTTCAAATAATTTAATTAAATAAAGAATACAATTTACACGCATAATTCATGCTTTGAGTCATAAACTACCTGGACTTAGCATAAATAGTAGCTACGTACGGACTCTCGTCACCTCGTGTGTACGTAGCCCCCACAATTAGCAACAATTATTAATTTAATCACCTATGGGGTAATTTCCCCCTCACAATATTAGACAAGAGACTTACCTCATCTTGCTCCAATTTAATCTACCAATAGACCCTTTCCTCGATTATCCAACTATGAATGGCTCGAATCTAACAAAAAATAATTCGATACAGTCAACCAAAAATTATAGGAATCAATTTCATAAGCAAATACTATATTTTTCAATAAAAATCCGAAATTAACTTCAAAAATTATCTGTGGGGTCCACATCTTGGAATCAGGTGAAATTTACGAAATATGAACGCTCACTCAACCACGAGGCTACCCATACCAAAATTACTAAATTCCGATAACAATTTGGCCCTCAAATCCTCAAATCTATCCAAGAGGGTTTTCAAACTTTTCCAACTTAAGTCACCAATTAAATGATAAAAATAGTGATGGATTCGGGTAATTTAACCAATATTGAGATAAGAACACTTACCCCATTGTTTTCTCTGAAAATCTCCAAAAATCGTCTCAATCCGAGCTCCAAATCGCCTCAATCCGAGCTCCCATTTTCAGAACTTAATCTCTCTGCCCAGTGATTTCTTCTACGCGTTCGCAAACTTCCTCACGCGATTGCGTAGAATAGATTTTTACTGCCCAGAAAATAACCCTACTCGATCACAAACAATGCCACGCGATCGCGATGTACAAGGTTCCAACTCTATGCGATCGCATCCCTCTTCACGCGATCGCATAGAGCAAACACGTAGCCCATCTTCCTCTCTAGTTTCCCCTACGCGATCGCAAACAATGCCACGCGATCGCGATGCACAGACTGGCCCAACCTACGCGATCGCATAGAACAAATTTTTTTGTTGCCCAATTAAGCCTACGCGATCGCAACCCCATTCAAGCGATCGCGTAGAACAAATACACCTCTGCCCAAATTACCCTACGCGATCGCAGACGGACTTGCGCGATCGCGTATAAGGAAATCAGAAGAAAATTCCAGCAGCTATCAGCAATCTCCCAAAAGCCAAAAGTGATCTGTTAACCATCTGAAACTTACCCTAGCCACTCGGGACCTCAACTAATTATACCAACAAGTCCTAAAACATCATATGAACTTGGTCGGAATCTCAAATCACATCAAAACAATGCTAAAACCACGAATCATACTCTAATTCAAGTTTAATGAAACTTAAAATTTCCAACTTCTACATTTTGTGTTGAAAGCTATCAAATCAAGTCCGATGGACCTCAAATTTTGCACGCAAGTCATAAATGACATTACAGAGCTATGAAAATTTACGGAACTGGATTCCGATCCCGATATCAAAAAGTCAACTCCCCGGTCAAACGTCCAAACTTAAATTCTTGTTTTAGCCATTATAAGCCTAATTTAACTACGGACTTCCAAATAAAATTCTGAATACGCTTCTAAGTCCAAAATCATCATACGAAGCTATTGGAACCGTCAAATCTCAATTTTGGGGTTGTTTTCTCAAAATTTTGACCGAAATCAAACTTAGCATTCTAAGGCCAACTTAAGGAACCAAGTATTCCGATTTCAACCTGAACACTCCCAAATCCCGAACCAACCATCCCTGCAAGTCATAAATTAATAAAATCACATACAGAGAGTTTTATTTAGGGAAACGGGGTTCTAAAAGTCAAAATAACTGATTGGGTCACTACATTTCTAATTCCAAATGAACAATACATATATCAAGTAAGTCTAAATGTCAGACTTCAGACACATGTGGGAGAACAATAGAAAACATTATAATATACTATCATAGGTCTAAACACTGGGGAAAACACATTCAAAGTGAAGGTGAAGAACTCACAGTTCAAATATGTAGCAACACAAGAAATACAAACACTCATGCCCTGGCAGACTAATTATGAGTTGATTATCTTATGTCTTGCCACTAGAACGTTCATAGACTGACCACACTGCTTGGATTTCCTTAGATGCATCAACAAGGATTTAAACACACAATTACGCCAACATGGAGTTCTTAGTTAGACTATAGGTCATAGATTCAACATGGAGTTCATAAAGATGCTTAGCAAAATCACTCTCATAATAGTATTAATCTTAAACAATTCCCTATGATCAAGTAGTAGCAATAGATACCTTCTCATATGATTAAAAATCTGATTCAGTTTCAGAATAACAGGAAAGAGAGGACTAAGTGTAACTTTAGAACAAAATATGAAGTGATGCAGAAAAATAGAGATGCATGCAACACTTGATCAGTTATATATATAGACATTTCAAATGGGAGTGTGATCTTGCACAGACAATGTGAGCTTCACCTATTAGAGATTCAAGTCAGCAGTGTCATAAAGGGAAAAGGGGCTATAGGAAAGGGAAGGATTAGACCAAAACAAGTTTAACTCATGTGTATATGAACTAAAATTAGCATCTGATTATGTATCAGTCATACTCAGCTTGAAAACAATTGTCACTTAATTATAAAAAATGACTATGACTTATTTTTACGAAAGACAACTAAATGAAAGCTTCGCAAAGCCAACAATTCCATGAAGGAAGTTAAAGACAAGAAAGTAATGTACCAAACATGTTTTAGCTCAGTTATTTAACTGAGGGGTTACATCTAAACATGAGAGAACTAAGTTCAGCTTAACAACAATTACCAATCAACTATAACAAACATGATTATGACTTATTTTTTTATGAAGAAGAGGATAACTTCATCTTAACAGAATATATACATCAGAGTTACTGGTATTCATGAAAGTTCACCTCAACAAGACTGCTTCAAACAAATGCAACCAACAACTAGATATGAACATGAGAATGTCATAGTGATACTCATGGACTTCTATTGGAGTTAACAGTCACAGATATAGGGAAGGAGAATACTTAGACACTTAAAATTGCATGCTTCAGTTAAATGATGAAGGGCGAAAACTATGAACTCTCAGGTTTTATTCTAATAAGGATTATCAGATAGTGATCATGACCATAAGACAACAGGATGTAGGAAAAACAGTGTACAAAGACAAAAATCACAATAAAGATCACAATAGAACTATTGACAGAAAATTTGAAGTTTAGACAAGCATGGAAGTCATAAAGTCACATTTAGGGAATTGAATCATATTGGCTATCTGAAAGACAGTAAGGCTTATAAAGGAAACTTAATCATATAGACTGTTTAGGTTCAGAAATTCAAGTCATTAAGGTCATGTAACAGTTTAATTAATACCAATTAAAGAGATTCAGAAAAACATGATGAATGACCACTGATCAACAACACTTTAACATGAACATGGGGATAATATTTTATATTAATGATAAGATCATAAATGACTACAATTAACAAAAGAAAACAAGCATATTCATAACATTCTAATAAGGTGACAAAAAGAAAGTAGTTAGAGGTATATTAACCTTTTCGAGGGCAGCAAACCAAACATGGATCTCTCTTAATTGCTTAAGTCCCAAGATTTCAAGCATGAAACAGTGAAAGCACTCAGAAACAAAAGAACATAAATCAGTAAGAAACCCTAGGTTTTTGAAATCTCAGATTTACTCTTAGGTAGTTGTTGGTCGTTTTCTCTATTAGGTTGTTCGGTTAGTTGGTGATTCTAGGTTGTTGTAGATGAGAATATTAAAATCCCTATTTATAGTGCCATTTAAGGCTCTTAGGGTTTCACAGATTCAAAAGAAATAGTGAAAAGTGACGAAAGATTGATGATGATAGCAAGATTGGGTGAAATCAGAAAGAAAACAGAGGGGGGAAAGGGTCGAGTTTATCTGAGCACGAGGAGATCGAGCATTAAAGCTTTGGATAAGAGGTTAAACCCTAATGTCCTGAGGTCATTAAGTTTGACCTCTATACATTGAATCCTCATGATGAACTCTGAGTACGACTCCATGCATGCTCCTATTTGACAGAACACGAAGGAAATTCGAAGATTTGAAGTTGAATATTTGAGTCGGGGGATTCAGATTTGGGTATTTTGAATTTTTAGTGATGAGATAGAAAATAGCCAGCTGGATTCGCGAATTTCAAAAGGCAAAGTGATGGTTTCAGGCTCGATCTTTGACTCGTGAGAGAAAATCAGAAGATATGAAAGTTTTCCTTTTCGATCTTAGGGTTTTGGATTAGGGGTCTTGTATTTGTGTGACGAAATTGGATATTATCAGCGGGATTCGTGGATAGAGAGACATAAAGGATGATTCAGAGTGGTTTCGAATGACCTTGCACAAATTTGTGCAAGGTTATGGAGATTGATGGTTGATAGAGATGAGAGAAAAGAGATAGGAAATGGAAAGAAAGGTCGTTGTATCAAAGAGAAAATGATTAGGGTTTTAGGGGATGGGGAGTCCGTCTCTAGGTTTAGGTTGAGAGATAGAATCTGGGTCGTTGGATCTACTGATCAACGACCCTGATAATTTGGCCATTTAGGATTTTTGAAGAGGATTTTCGGTGTCAGTTAGATTATAAGATTTTTTACGGTGGGGATGAGATCTCTGGGACGTTTGTTTAAAAATCTACAAAAAATTGAAGATTAAATGTGAGTCGTTGATCAAATAGACCAACGACTCAGATGCCTGTGTGTTTGTTTTGTGAGTGGTGAAGGAGGGTGACGTGGCAACCGTTACTTGGCCGAGAAGTGATGGCAAGGATTGTCAATAGGGATTAAAGGGGTTGTTTGGGTTGGGTATATTTCGGACTAAGGCTTGGCATTTGGGCTGAAAATAATTTAAGAGATGGACATTTTTGTTTTAATTAAGAATTGCAATTGTAGATTTTTCCTTTTAATCTATTTTTGAAATTAATTTAAATAAACTTAACAATTTCAATAAAATATAAATCATAATTATTATATTTTACTAATTATTTTAATTAATTATTTGCAAAAATACTTTGTTTTTCTAAATTGTAACACTAATTTCAAAATACTAACATAGTAATCTAATTTACGAGAAATTAAAGATTAATTCATTAAATGAACTATATAGGCCTATGTGATGTATTTAAAAGTTATTTTACTAATCTTAATTAGTAAGCATATTTGCAGTTACATAATATTAATACTACGTGAATAATTTTAAAACTAATACTTAATTAATTTGTAAAAATAAGTATTTATTATATAAAACACTTTAAAAATATTTATTATAAATTATTAAGTATAAATTATTTAATTTTAAAAAGGAGGGTCAAAATTGGCAACCAACAGTTGCCCCTCTTTGACCGGAGACGATGAAAGAGTTTTCGGGCAAAAAAATTAAACTACAGCCAATTTTGTCCCCGCTTTAGGCATGCATTGCAGGAATGAAGATTGTAGGATTGAGTTAAGTAAGATTCTGGAAATATTTTGGGGAGATTGTCGCTGAATTCAGGATTTGAATTGCTTACATACCTCGGGCTTAATGAGGATCAAGCCTCATGTAGTTCTGGAGTGAAGATTTGTCAGGAAGCGATACTCGCAGGAATTACCCCAGTATCGTATTACGACAATACAGCGAGACGGAGGATTGGGTTCTCATGATAGCTTGAAATTTGCGGCTTGACTTGAAGAATTTGAAAATTTTGAGTTTCACTAGTGGTCTTGAACTTAGATCGTTGGCCCGCTAATGGGCTGGATGTCCCTCATTGCATTGTAGTTTGGTCTGCTACTAAAACAAGTTCGACGCTGCGGTATTTGTTCCTGCAAAACAAATGAATTACACGCATACCAATATATTGCAATGTAGAGTATATTAAGATGCGATGTAAATGATGTAGGAATAACGATGCCTGACTGCCAGCGAGCCGATATTTGGGATTGGGATGATGGGATACTTGATTGTGACTCGATTTGTTAGCCGGGTTGTGTACCATTCCGCAACAGTCGGAGCATTTGAAAATTGTCTCCGCCTGTTGGGAGATCTTGATTGGGAGACTGCGTCTCTGCTTGTTCAGAGAACTTTGCACTGAGAAGTGTCTCCGCTTGTTTAGAGAGCTTTGCACTGAGAAGTGTCTCCACTTGTTGGGAGAGTTGATTTGTGAAGTGCGTCTCCTCTTGTTGGGAGAGCTTTGCACTCGAATGTAAGTTAATCTTCTCTTGGGAGTGATTGACTAAAATTGTAATCATGCCTGAAGCTGCATGAGCAAAATTTTAAAACATTCAAAGCAATAGCAAAGGAAATAAAAGCATGCCCAAGAGATACTCTTGACTGCAAAGCTAAGTTGCATCCATTGGTTGGCAGAACGTCGGTGACGAGGTTTGCAACTGTCTATTCTGGCATCAGTTGCGAAAGAGCGGCGATGCAGATTGCTTTGTTGAGAAGTTTGCAGTATGCTATATACAAGGCACCGGTTGGCGAAGCCGACATTCGATTTGTACAGGGCACTCCGATTGATTGAGTTGAGGTTTGCTATATACAGGACTTCAAATGGTGAAGCCGACAACTCATTTGTATAGGGTGCTCCGATTAGTTGAGCATGCGATTTGCTATACAGGACTTCAATTGATGAAGCCAATGATCTATGTTTTACATGGTGCTCCGGTTGTTTGAGCAGGCAATTCGCTATATACAGGTTTTTCCATATCAGTTGTCTGATTCTGAGGTACCTACAAAGGATTTAAAGGTTAGCTTTAGCTATAATAGAAATATTCAAGTTAAACAGGAAGAGAGGTAATCTTAGGCAAGTGGTGGATCTGTCATTCGTCGTAGTGTAGTCTTAGTGCTTCCTTACTCCTTGTTGACCCTGCACTCAAAGAAATATTCTTAGTGGGGGCGGGGAAGTTGGTCTGTGTCGACCACAGTGTTGGTTTGACCCGGCCTTTGGTATGATTGCGCCACGAAGTTCGGTAGATGGAACAAATTACTGAATATAATTTGTTTTAGAAAACATTTTGAAAATACTTTGTTTTCAAGGCAAATGTCGTCGTTCCAAATTATGACATGTTATGAAAGGTTCTCCACACGTGAGCGTATACTCTTGTAAACTTTGTCATATTGATGTCGATTTTTCGTGATGCTTCTGACAACGCGTTTGCTTGCTGTCGTGATGACCGAACTAATGCATTACAAGGCTTTCCTAAGGTTATGACTGAACCCATTCAGGTTGCCTACGTATCCAAAATGAAATCAGGTTTGAACGTAGTTCGTGGAGTTGATGTGTCGTAGAAATGTGACTTTAGCTCATCTTCTAAAGCATTATATTTCATTTCTTATGTAGTTTTGGTATTTTGAAGGAAACTAGACTTGAAGAGCCAAGAACATGAAAAAGAAGACAAAACCCCATGGAAAGGCAGAAATGCAGGAGGTCTGCACCGCAAAAGTGATGTGCAGACCGCAAACCCATCGCAGAGTGAAGCAGACCACTCCAGTTTCGAAGAATCAAGTCTGCGATCCATTGTGTGGTCGCATAACTCTTGTGCGGATCGCATAGTGATCACACAAATGCAAAACGAGTTTCAGTGAAGATGACTTTGCGGTACGCTATGCGGTCGCGAAACCAATATGTGGACCGCATAACCAAAAGGTGATGGAAAACTGGAAAACTTTGTGATCAATCCTGCAGTGAAAATGAAGATGTGCGGACCGTGAAAGCGTTCTACGACCCATTCTGCGGCCGTAGACGTGATCTGTAGGGTTATTTTTGTTACTTTTTTACCATGACTTTTAGACCATTATAAATAGAATGATTAGGTTTTTTGTAGACCATCTTGTCTGAAAAAGAGGCTGCACTTAGAGAATTGAATACACCATTATTTTGGAAGCTTTTGCGAGAAATTCCAAGATTTTGTCCTCTTTGAAAGCTTTATGACATTATTTATTACTTTGTTTTTTTATTCTAGTATGAGTAGCTAATTTTAAATACTAAGGTTGTGGATCCTAAGTAGGTGTAATGTTAATGAGTGTTTACCATTATATATATATATATATATATATATATATATATATATATATATATATATATATATATATATATATAATAGTTGGTTGATTTCTATTCATTTCGCATGCTTCATTTATGTTTGATGGTTGCAAACATTGACTAGTGCCATGTTACTCTATCTTTACTTGGAAAAATGGTTTAGGGTTTGGTAGAATTGAATAGCAAGAACTCACGGCTTTAAACCTTGTTTAATAGAATCGCTTAGGGATAAATGGGTTCTACTTGGCATAAATTGATTGTTCTTAATTGTAACTCTTTTATATTTGAGAAAATCATAAAGAGGAAATACTATCTAATTATTGAAAAATATTGGGTAGTCATTTAGGAACCATTTGCATATCAAAGGACCTTCCATTAGAAATATATCATATTAACACTGATAGCATTACATTCTATTGATGGGGACACAACCTTGGTTTCTTAATCAAATTAATTAAATTCTCTTAACAAAATAGCTTTTCTTGACAATTCACAATTACAAAACTCTTTTTAAATTAAGGGAGTAGAACTATGGCTTAAGTCAAGTTTCACACTATTCAAGTAAATTTTTCACACATATTCCCTGTGGGATTCGACCCTAACCTAGTTGGGTTATTATATTTGACACCGACTGCCTTGCACCATTTATATAGGTGTAATTTGAGCGTATCAAATTTTGGCGTCGTTGCTGGGGAATACGATTTTGAAATTACTAACTAGTGTGTTCTTTACTTTACTTCTTCTTCTATTCCAACACACTTTGCTTACTTTTCTTGGTGTTATTAGGTAAACATGGGCGAGCCGGAAGAAGAGAATGTGTTCGCGGATATAGATGAATATATTGAGGATAGAAATGTGATTGTTCCTCTAAGAGTAGATGTTGCCACCTTCAAAGTGGAACACAGTCTAATCCTAATGCTAAAGGCAGAGATGTTCTTCCAAAATTCAACCGACGATGATCCGACACAACATCTCAGAAATATTTTGGGTGTGTGTGCAACTCGCAAGTAGGATCATGTCCCGGATGATGCCATAAGATTGAGAGTGTTCAAGTACTCTCTAACTGTAGAGGAAATATAGTGGATCAAATATTTACCTCCAAATTCCATCCACACTTGGCCCGAACTTGTCCGAGCCTTCCTAGCAAAATGGTTTCCACAAAGCAAGAAGTTCGAGCTTTGGGATAAAATTTTCTTCTTTAAGCAATAATCGGGAGAACATCTACATGAGGCATGGGATAGATTCAAGCTATATCTGGTGAGGTCGTCGAATCATGGCTTTCCGGCTAATATTTTGTTGGAGAAGTATTACATGGGCTTGGATCCTATGAATCAATCCATAGCCAAAAATTCAGCGGATGGATCCTTTATGGATAGAACATTTGCAAATGTCACACAAATCATCGACAAAATAATCGAAAATAACCAAGCTTGGCACTCGAAAGACACCACTGGTGGAATTGCATATGGTACTCCTTCCTTGACCAACATGATTAAGGAGAACCAAGAAAGATATCAAGTAATTGACGGGCTTGACACCAATGTCAACGTGTTGACGAAAATGTTCACTGAAAGCCAAACAAAAAAGGTGAATGTTATGGAAGATGTGCAACCCATGTCAAATGAGGAATACAAAGAAGTCAATTATGTCAATTCTCAAGGAGGATATCAAAGACAACCCTACCAAGGTTTAGGACAACAACACTAATGGAGGTCTAACCCGAAAAGGCAAGGCAACCAATAGTGGTGAAACAAACAAGGTAGTTCAAATCAAGGAAATTGGAGTAACAACAACAACAACAACAATTTTTCAAATCGAAGTTCAAACCTGTATGTTCCACCAAAGGGGAAATATTATAACTCTCCACATTGGAAGGAAAGTTCTTCAAGTGAGTCCAAGTTGGAAAGCATGATTGAAAGAGTATTTCAAAATCAAGAGCGATCTGACACTTCAATGAAGAATATGACCGAGCTTGTGGGTTCACACACCGCATATATTCAAAAGTTGGAGATGTAAATGAGGGATCTCTCAAGAGAACAAAATCTGAAGCAAAAAGGCACGCTCCCAAGTGATACAATTGCAAACCCAAAAGGTAGTGGGAGTGGTCCAACCTCTCATTATATGGCAATCACAACTCAAAGCGGAAAACTACTTCAAGGAGAGAATGAACATGTGGTCAAAGTAGAAGATTCTGAACAAGAAGTCGAGGCACAAGTTGAGGTGCCAAATGTTGTTGAAGTTGAAAGACTCCCGAAGAAGGTGAAAACCCATGAAGTGAACCATGAAGAGGTTAAGGAAAAGGTAATAGAGGGACCAAAAATTCTAGCACCAATTCCTAGACCTCCTCCTCCTTTGCCTCAAGGACTAGCTAGAAAGGTTGATGATAGCAAACTCGAGATGTTATATGATATCCTAAAGCAATTATCGATGAACATTCCATTTGTGGAAGCATTTCAAGATATGCTAGGTTTTTCTAAGTACTTGAAGGACTTGATCACTAAAACGAAAACCA
Source organism: Nicotiana tomentosiformis (assembly GCF_000390325.3). Classification (NCBI taxonomy): domain Eukaryota; kingdom Viridiplantae; phylum Streptophyta; class Magnoliopsida; order Solanales; family Solanaceae; genus Nicotiana; species Nicotiana tomentosiformis. The sequence continues at coordinate 22,431,079 of NC_090819.1, forward strand.
CCAAGAATGAAGTGGTGAATATGACTCATCGGGTTAGTTCAATCATTGCAACAACTGTCGTCCAAAAGAAAGAGGACCCGAGAGCCTTCACCATTCCATGAACTATTGGATAACGTGACTTTGCACGAGCCTTTTGTGATAATGGGGCTAGAATCAACTTAAAGCCCATTGCTATTTACAAGCAAGCGATATTAGGTATGTCTAGGCCTACAAGTATGAGGTTGCAAATTACCGACCGTTCAATAAAGCGACCGGTGGGAATAGTTGATAATGTGTTTGTGAAAGTGGGGAAGTTTCTCCTCCCTGCCGACTTTGTTATTCTCGATTGTGTTATTGATAAAGAGATCCATATCATCTTGGGGAGACCATTACTTGCTACCGGGAGGGCACTCATGGACTCGGAACGAAATGAGATCAAGTTCCTAGTTAATGACGAAGAAGTTATCTTTCAAGAAAGTAAGGGTATGAAATTGCCACATGCACACGAGAGTATCTCACTCATTGATATTGTTGATAAGGTAGAGTATATAATCGAGGTGAAGATGGAAGAGGAATGCCTTGGTGAGGCATTGGCGGCTATTTTGGTGAATTTTGATGGCAAGGACATGGAAGGATATGTGAAATCAGTGAATGCATTGGAAGGGATTAGGTCCTACACTTATGCACCAAAGAAGCTTTCTCTTGACTTAGAGAATAGAGTCACTCTTCCCGCTAAGCCTTCAATTATCGAGCCGCCATAACTTGAACTCAAGCCACTTCTGTCGTACTTAAGGTATAAATGTCTTGGCTCTAATGAAACTCTACCCATAATAGTTTCTTCTTTGTTGAATGGTGTACAGGTTGAACACTTATTTGATACCTTGAGGGAGCACAGATAGGCCATTGGTTTGACTATAGCGGATATCCGATTGATTCCAGCCGGAATTTGTGAGCACATGATACAATTGGATAAAGAGAGAAAACCTAGTTTGGAGCATCAAATAAGGTTAAATACTTCCATGCAATAGGTGGTAAAGAAAGAAATCATAAAATTGTTGGATGTCGGGGTCGTCTACCCCATTACCGATAGTCCTTGGGTGATTCCAGTACAATGTGTACCAAAGAAAGGAGGCATGACCGTGATTCAAAATTACAATAATGAAATCATCCCAACGAGGACGGTGACCGGGTGAATATTTTGCATGGACTACCGGAAGCTCAATAGTGCTACTCGCAAAGACCATTTACCTATGCTTTTTATTGATCAAATTCTTGATCGGCTAGCGGTAATGTCATTTTATTGCTTTTTGGATGGTTACTCCAGATACAACCAAATCAACATAGCCTTAGAGGACCAAGAGAAAACGACATTCACATGCCTGTATGGAGCCTTTGCTTTTAGCTGGATGCCATTTGGGCTATGCAATGCCCCGACTACTTTTCAACGATGCATGATGTCAATCTTCTCGGACATGGTAGAGGATTTCTTAGAGATATTCATGGATTAATTCTCTGTAGTTGGTGATTCCTTTGAGCATTGCCTTGACAACCTTAGGCAAGTGCTCAAAAGATGTGAGGAAGCAAACCCTGTGCTCAATTGGGAAAAATGTCACTTCATGGTGGTCGAAGGTATTGTTCTTGGTCAAAACATCTCCAAGCAAGGCATATATGTTGATCGGGAAAAGATCGATATCATTTCCAAGCTTCCTACTTCCACTTTGATAAAAGGTGTTCAGAGCTTTTTGGGGCATAACGGTTTTTTTAGGCGATTTATCAAGGACTTCTCAACAATTGCTAGTCCCGTGTAAAAGCTCCTTGAAAGGGATGCTAAGTTTGGGTTCGATGAGAAGTGCCTCAAAACTTTTGAGGAATTGAAAGCAAAGATCACCATACCACTTATTATTGTCACACTCGATTGGTCCCTTCCATTTGAACTCATGTGTGACGTCAGTAGTGTGGCTATTGGGGCAGTGCGTGGTCAATGGCATAACAATATTCTTCATCCTTTCTACTATGCAAGCAATACACTAAATGGCGCACAAATGAATTACATTATAACTGAGCAAGAACTGCCATCTATTGTCTATACTTTTGAAACCTTCCGGGCCTATTTGTTGGGATCCAAATTGATAGTCTACAGCGATTATGCTGCTCTCTGCTACATTATGGTGAAGAAGGATGCTAAACCAAGATTGATTAGATGGATTCTTTTGTTACAAGAGTTTGATTTTGAAGTCAAAGATCGAAAATGAACAGAGAATCAAGTTGTGGATCACTTATCTAGGCTTGAAGAGGTAGGGAGACCAAAAGAAGATCTTGAAATTAATGATGCCTTCTCAGATGAACATTTATTGGAAATATCTCGCACCTCCACTCCTTGGTATGCCGACATCGCAAACGTCTTGGTTAGTGACCTTATCCCCGATGAATTGGAAGATTATCAAAAGAAAAAGTTCTTGCGAATGAAGAATTTTTCAGAACCTTTGTACTTTTTATTGGGTCTATGGGTTTTATAACCTTTGGAAACTTTCAAAATATTATTGTTTGATTTAGGTTCTTGAGATTTTATTGAAGAATATGTTCTCAACGAATCTCCAAGAACATGATTATGGAGATTATAGATAAATAGGGGCTGCCGATTTTGGATTTGGGATTTGGTCGGAAACATTTTGTTCTTTTACAGATTGCTGGGGGGGGGGAAGAGATTTTAGTGGAGAAGAAAAGTAAAAATATAATAAAATTTTGATAATTAAATTTTAAAAATGGACCCACAAATACACATGTCAAGCAAGAAATAGCTGAACATATGATGTGTTGTACATGTCAACGCAATTGGTATACACGCTCTGTTGGATGTATTTATTAGTATCCATTCCATCAAGTTAGAGTGTTCAAATGGGAAAAATATAAGTTTATATACCGGGTTGAAAAACTGGTACAAATGGCCATGAGGCCATTTTGCCTATTTTATATTAAAGATAAAATCATAAATGTATACAATTAACAGAAGACAGTGAACATATTCATAACATTCTAATAAGGTGACCAAAAAGAGAGGAGTTAGAGGTATGCTGACCTTTTCGAGGACAACATACCAAACAGGAATCTCTCTTAACTTCTTAAGACCCAAGATTTCAAGCTCGAAATAGTAAAAGTACTCAGAAACAAACGAACATAAATCAGTAAGAAACCCTAGGTTTTTGAAATCTCATAATTACTTTTAGGTAGTTGTTGGTCGTTTTCTCTATTGGGTTGTTCGTGTAGTTGGTGATTCTAGGTTGTTGTAGATGAGAACATTAAAGACCCTATTTATAGTGCCATTTAAGGCTCTTAGGGTTTCATAGATTCAAAATAATATTGGAAAATGACGAAAGATTAATGATGATAGCAAGATTGAGTGAAATCAAAAAGAAAACAGAGGGTGAAAATAGGGTCGAGTTAACTTGAGCACGAGGAGATCGATCATTGAAGATTTGGACCAGCGGTTAAACCCTAATGTCCAAAGTTCACTGATTTTGACCTCTGGACATCGAATCCTCATGATGAACTCTGAGAACGACTCCATGCGTGCTCCGATTTGATAGAACACGAAGGACATTCGGAGATTTGAAGTTGCATCTTTGAGTCTAGGGTTTCAGATTCGGGTATTTTGAAATTTGGATGATGAGATAGGAAATAGCTGACTGGATTTGCGGATTTCGGAAGGCAAATAGATGATTTCAGGCTTGATCTTTGACTCATGAGAGAAAATTAGATGATTTGAAAGTTTTCCTTTTTGAGCTTAGGGTTTCGGATCAGGGGTCTTGAATTTGTGTAATAAAAATGGAAATTATCAGCGGGATTCATGCATAGGGAGACAAAGGGATGATTCAGAGTGGTGTCGAATGTTCTTGCACAAATTTGTGCAAGGTTCTAGAGATTGATGGTTAATGGAGATGAGAGAAAAGAGAGAGAGGAAAGGGAAATAGAGGAGGTTGTGCCAAAGAGAAAATGATTAGGGTTTTAGGGGATGTGGAGTCCGTCTCTAGGTCAAGGTTGAGAGACAGAATCTGGGCCGTTGGATCTACTGATCAACGGCCCTGATAATTTGTTCATTTAGGATTTTCAAAGAGGATTTTCGGTGTCTGTTAGATTATAAGATTTTGGACAGTGGGGATTAGATCTCTGGGGCGGGTGTTTAAAAATCAACAGAAAATTGGAGATTAAATGTGAGTTATTGATCAGATGGACCAACGGCTCAGATACATGTGTGTTTGTTTTGTGAGTGGTGGGGGAGGGTGACATAAAAAGAGTTGATTGGTCGAGAAGTGATGGCAAGGATGGCCAACGGGGATTAAAAGGGTTGTTTGGGTTGGGTATATTTCAGACTAGGATTGGCATTTGGGATGAAAATAATTTAAGAGATGGCCACTTTGCTTTTAATTGAGAATTGCAATTGTAGTCGTTTGTCTTTTAATCCCTTTTTGAAATTAATTTAAATAAATTTAATAATTTTCAATAAAATTTGGTAAAATTATAATTATTATATTTTACTAATTATTTTAATTAATTATTTGCAAAAATACTTTATTTTTCTAAATTGTAACACTAATTTAAAAATATTAACATAGTAGCCTAATTTACTAGAAATTAAAGAGTAATTCATTAAATTATCTATATAGACCTATGTGATGTATTTAAATGTTATTTCAGTAATCTTAAAATAGTAAGCATATTTGCAATTACATAATATTAATACTACGTGATTAATTTTAAAACTAATACTTAATTAATTTGTAAAATAATTATTTATTACCTGAAAATACTTTAAAAATATTTATTGTAAAATATTAAGTATAAATAAATTAATTTAAAAAAGAAGGATTAAAATTGGATGTCAGCATTCATGACCTAGAGTTGGCAGTCATTGTTCATGCACTGAAGATTTGGAGGCATTACCTCTACGGCGTGTCGTGTGAGGTGTTCACAGATCATCAGAGTCTAGAGTATTTGTTCAAGTAAAAGGATCTCAACTTGAGGCAGAGGAGGTGGTTGGAGTTGTTGAAGGACTATGAACTCACCATTTCGTATCATCCCGGGAAGGCCAACTTGGTGGCCGATGCCTTCAGTAGAAAGGCTGTGAGTATGGGTAGCCTTGCGTATATCCCGGTTGGTGAGATACCGCTAGCATCAAATTTTCAGGCCTTGGCCAATAAGCTCATGAGGTTAGATGTTTCGGAGCCCAATCGTGTTCTAGCTTACACGGTCTCTAGATCTTCTTTGTATGAGCGCATCAGAGAGCGTCAGTATGATGACCCCTATTTTCTTGTCCTTAAGGACATGATGCGGCACGGTGGTGCCAAGTAGGTTGCTATCGGAGATGATGGGGTGTTGCAGATGCAGGGTCGGATTTATGTGCCCAGTGTAGATGGGCTTTGAGTTGATTCTTGAAGAGGCCCACAGTTCGCGGTATTCCATTCATCCGGGTGCTGCCAAGATGTATCAGGATTTGCAGCAACATTATTGGTACAGAAGAATGAAGAAGGATATAGTTGCATATGTGGCTCGATGTTTGAATTGTCAGCAAGTAAAGTACGAGCATCAGAGACCTGGCGGTTTGCTTCAGAAGCTTGAGATTCCCGAGTGCAAGTGGGAGTGTATTACCGTGGTTTTTGTTGTTGGGCTCCCACGAAATTCAAAGATATTCGACACAGTATGGGTCATTGTGGGCAGGTTAACCAAGTCGGCACATTTCATTCCAGTGGCAGTTACCTATTCTTCAGAGCGGTTGGCTGAGATCTATATCTACGAGATCGTTCGTCTTCACGGTATGTCAGTGTCCATCTTTTCTGATGGGGGTACACATTTCACATCGCACTTCTGATGAGTCGGACAGCGTGACTTAGGCAAACGGGTTGAGTTGACTACGATATTCCACCCCCAAACAAACGGTCAGTCTGAGTGCACCATTTAGATATTAGAGGATATGCTTCGCACCTGTGTCATGGATTTAGGGGGTTCTTGCGATCAGTTCTTGTCGCTTGTAGAGTTTTCCTACAACAACAACTACCAATTGAGTATTCATATGGCCCTCTATGAGGCATTATATGGGAGGCGGTGTCGTTTTCTAGTTGGTTGGTTTGTGTAGGGAGGGTCTCGGTTGTTGGGTACTGATTTGGTTCAGAATGCCTTGTGAAAGGTCAAGATAATTTAGGATCGACTTCGCACAGCTCAGTCCAGGGAGAAGAGTTATGCTGATCATAGAGTTTGTGATGTTGCATTCATGGTTGGAGAAAGGGTTTTGCTTCGGGTTTCACCCATGAAAGGTGTTATGAGGTTCGGAAAGAAGGACAAGTTGAGCCCTAACTATATCGAGCCCTTTGAGATTCTTGAGAGGGTTGGTGAGGTGGCCTACAAGCTTGCACTGCCACCTAGTTTATCAGCAGTTCACCCGGTGTTCCGTGTCTCCATGCTCCGGAAGTACCACGGCGATCCGTCCCATGTGTTAGATTTCAGCTCCGTCCAGTTGGACAAGGATTTGACTTATAAGGCGGAGCTGGTGGCCATTCTAGACCTGCAGATCCGGAAGTTCAGGTATAAGAATTATCCTGTACTTAGAGTTCCGTGGAGAGGTCACCCGATCGAAGCAGCCATGTGGGAGTCCGAGTGTGACATGCGGAGTAGATACCCACACCTTTTCACCAGACCAGGTACCTTTCTATGTCAGTTCGAGGACAAACATTTATTTTAGAGGTGGAGAATCCGATGACCCGATAGGTCATTTTGAGTTTTAACCTTCATTTTTGTGTTTAGAGACTTCGTTTAGCATCCTTGATTTGTGTGCGCAACATTTATTGTTTTCCAAAAAAAATTATGTGAAAAATTGAAGAAAAAGTGAATTTTAGACTTAAAATGATTTGAGTTGACTACGTCAACATTTTGTATAAACGGATCCGGATCAGTACTTTAATGGTCTCGGTGAGTCCATATCGTGATTTAGGACTTGGGCGTAAGCCCGGAATTAAATTCAGAAGTCCCTAACTTGATTTAACGTGATTTGTAAATTAGTAATTTGAAGCGGAGGAGAATGCATCGAAGAGGCCTCGCTTCTACGATGAGAAGTCCGCATGTGTGAGAAGGCCACAGATGCACTCCACCCTCTGTAGAAGCGGGACCGCGGAAGCGGGAGCCCGTCCGCAGAAGCAGAGTCAGCCAACCTGGGCTAGGACCGCATCTACGATGACGTTTCCACAAGTGCGGCGCTGCAGATGCAGCCCCAGATCCGCAGAAGCAGAAATGCTGGAGGCAGTGAGGTCCATTTAATAAGGGATTTAGGCCATTTTGGGTTCATTTATTGCATTCCTTGGGCGATTTTGGAGCTCCTAGAGAGAGGGTTTTCACCTAGCTATTGGATATAAGTAATTTCTATCCAATGTAAGTTAAATACATAGATTATGGGTAGATTTTAACATGTAAAATTATAAAAAATTTGGGTTTAGATGAAAAACCTATGTTTTGATAAAAATGGAATTTAACCACGCAAATGATTATGGAATGTGATGAAAATTATATATTTGAGTTCGTAAGCCTATGGGTAACAATTTCCCAAATTCGGGTACGTGGGCCCGGGGATAAATTTTAGGAATCTTCCAATTGCGGTTGGGGAATCATTCTAATAGTTGGATTATGAACTTTTAAACATGTATTGATTAATTTATACAATATTTGACTAGTTTCGAGTTGTTTGACACCGAGTTGAGAATTTAAAGCATATTTGTGGATCGGAAGACAGCTTTGAGACAAGGTAAGTCTCTTTCCTAACCTTGTAAGAGAGAATTTACCCCATAGGTGATTTAAATCACTATTTGCTACTAATTGTGGGGGCTACGTACGCACGAGGTGATGAGGGTCCGTGCGTAGCTACTAATTATGCTTATGTCCGAGTAGTTTAGGACACAAATCATGAAATACTTGTAATATTTGCACCCTATTTTGTTAATTAAAAGTGCCTAAATTATATTGGAACTTGATAGAGGAATTGTAAAAGACCGACTCCCACTTGCTTGAGTTTTGGCAAGATACTTGACCGTTAATAGAAATTGTGCTTCTTTGTGTATTAGCCTTGTAATAGCTTTTAAACCGAATGCTTATAAAGTATCCTCTCTTCTATTGGAGAGGGCCGAACGCCTCGACAGTAGAATAAATGCATCTATGGTTCGTGTTGCTCGACCCTCAACAGTGTACACGTTATTCTGGATCAAACCGTACAACCTAGGCATAATCGTGTATGATAATACTCGGAGCTTAATTATATTGATATTATTTTATGGCTTGAGAGGTTAAAATTATATAGGACAGAAACTGACTTGGGATTTGCCATTAGTGAAAGAAGTATTTATTTCCTGTTTGTTATTGAGATATTATTATTATTCTTTACATAAACCATGCTCATTTAGAATTTGTGTATTTTATTGTTAGCCCATAGTAAGTGTCGATGTCGACCTCCCGACACTACTTATTCGAGGTTAGACTAGATACTTACTCGGTACATGTTGTTTATGTAATTACGCTACACTTCTGCACTAACCGTGCAGGATCTAAGGCAAGTGCATCTGGCAGTCATACTAGCGCGCACCCCCGTTACCCAGAGGCCTAGTGGTGAGCTGCTTTCCGAGCCGTTCTAAAACACCTAGAGCCTCTCTTTTGTACCTATTTTTCTGTCTACTTTATTTCCGACAATAGTTAGAGTTTTGTATATTCGACTAGTTGCTCATACGCTTGTGAAACCAGGTCTTGGCACACACATTAGTACACTTTATGGTTTTGGAGTATTTATGTCACTCTATTTGTCACTCAGTTTCCTTCGTTTTATTTTATTAAATTTTCCACTCCCTAATCTCTTAATAAATGAAATGTAATTATTTGGAAACTTATTAAAAGAGTAATCGCATGGTTAGTTCACCGTTGGCTTGCCTAGTAGCGACATTGGGCGCCATCACGGTCTAATAGAGAAGTTGGGTCGTAAAAACATGGTATTAGAGCACTAGGTTCACGTAGGTCTCACAAGTTATGAGCAGGACTAATAGAATCTTGCGTAGATGTCCGTACTTATCTTCGAGAGGATATAGGTGGTTAGGAAACTACTGTTTCTTCATCTCCTATCGTGCAGTTGATGTTGTGCTAAGTATATTTCCCTTATTCTCTCACAGATGGTGAGAACGCGAGCGGCAGATGTACCCGATGAGGGCGTCTTAGAGTTTTCCCAGTCATGCCACCAGTGGATCCAGTAGAGGATCCTATTATTGAGCAGCAAGGCGATGTGCCTGTAGCAGAGCCATCCCCGATGGATTTCATGTCCGCACTGGGATTCCAGAAGGTCATGGGTCGTATGCTGCGGTTCATGGATTCTATGACTCAAGCTGGTTTATTTCCAGTAGATCCAACCACATCTCAAGTGGGAGAGGGAGCACATACCCCTACCGCTCAGGCTCCAGGACATGCAGCTGCCGTATATCAGACCACGGGCGCACTACCCGTGGGCGGAGCTCAGCCAGTTGCAACAGCTATACCTGAACCCAGACCAGCTGCGGCCGGCGATCCGCAGAAGCTATTGGATAGATGGACTAGGCTACATCCTCCTTTCTTTGGGGATGAGCGGCAAGAGGACCCACAAGATTTTATTGATCGGTACAAGGACAGATTGCACAACATGAGGATATTGGAGTCCCACGGGGTGGACTTTACCACCTTTAAATTGGAGGGCAGGGACCGTAGATAGTGGCAGTCCTATTTTCGTGGAAGACCAACAGGTTCTCCTCCCATGACTTGGGATTGGTTCACATGCCTTTTCTTGGATAGATATATTCCACCCTCTTAGAGGGAAGAGTTGCGGTTTCAGTTCGAGCAGATCCAGCAGGTTCAGATGTCGGTGATCGACTATGAGGCGAGATTCTCTGAGTTGTCTCGCCATGTACTTATGATAATTCCTACCTATTTAGAGAGAGTGCAGAGGTTTGTTGCAGGGTTGCACTCTGGTATTCAGGCCACTATGGCCTGAGAGGTTGAGATATGGACTTCTTATGAGCTAGTTGTGTAGATCGCTCGGAGGATCGAGGGTGTCTGTCAGCGGAGCCGAGTGCAGGCATCGCAGTATAAGCAGTTTTGATACTCTGGAGAGTTCAGTGGTGCCCCAGATGGGGCCACGGGTCAGTTCCTGAGGGGTCAGTCTAGCAGGCCCATTTATCCAGCACAACTTCCTTCTCGGGGTACTCTAGTACGACCTTATTTCAGTGCCATGCCAGTGAGTTTCTACTGCCCACCATCTATTTAGGGTTCCTCTAGTGGGTATTCAGGCCATCAGGTTCAGACTTCAAGTCAGCAGCCCATCATACCGAAAGGTTGTTTCGAGTACGGGGATCTTAGTTATGGACGAAGGTTCTTCCCTAGGCTTAGGGGAAAGGCAGTGCAACAGGGTCAACAGCCTATGATTACAGCACCAGCTGCCACACCAGCCGTTCGGCCGCCCAGAGGCCGAGGGCAAGTGGGTAGGGGTCGTCCTAGAGGTGGAGGCCAGTTAAGTGGCGCTCATGCCGGGTTCTATGCTTTTCTGTCTAGACAAGATGAAGTGGCCTTAGACATCGTGATCACAGGTATTTTTTCTGTCTGTGGTAGGGATGCTTCAGTACTATTTGATCCAGGGTCTACATATTCATATGTTTCATCTCTGTTTTCTCATTTCCTTGGAGTTCCTCGAGAGTCCTTGGGTACTCCTGTTTATGTGTCCACACCAGTAGGCAATTCTGTTATTGTAGATCGAGTCTACCGGTCCTGTATCGTGACTTTCTGTGGTTATGAGACTAGAGTGGATCTTCTGTTTCTTGATATGACTGACTTTGAGGTCATCCTGGGCATGGACTGGTTGTCTCCATATCACACCATCCTTGATTGCCATGCCAAGACTGTTACCTTGGTGATGCCAGAGTTACCTAGATTGGAGTGGAAGGGATTGTCTGTCAGTGCATCTAGTCGGTTTATCTTCTTTCTGAAGGCTCGACATATGGTCGAGAAGGGTTGTTTGGTCTATCTAACCTATGTTCGGGATACTACCACAGAGACTCCGGCAATTGATTCAGTGTCTGTGGTCCTGGAGTTCTCCAGTATGTTTCCTTCTGATTTTTTAGGCATGCCACCAGATCGTGATATCAATTTTTGTACTGACTTGGCTCTAGGTACCCAACCTATCTCTATTCCACCGTACCGCATGGCGCCGAAAAAGTTAAAGGAGTTGAAGGAACATCTTGAGGAGTTTCTAACAAATGGGTTCGTTAGACTAAGTGTATCGCCTTGGGGTGAACCGGTGTTATTTGTGAAGAAGAAAGATGGGACTATGCGAATATCCATTTATTACCTCCTGTTGAACAAAGTTACTATTCAGAACAAGTACCCATTGCCGCACATTGCTGATTTGTTTGACCAGTTGCAGGGTGCCAGTGTGTTCTCTAAGATCGACTTGAGATCGGGGTACCATCAGTTAAAGATTCAGGACTCGGATGTTTCGAAGATGTCTTTTCAAACTAGATATGGCCATTATGAGTTTCTAGTGATGTCCTTCGGTTTGACTAACGCCCCGACGACGTTAATGGATTTGATGAACCGGGTGTTCAGGCCATATATTGATTCATTTGTCATTGTATTCATTGATGGCATTTTGATCTACTCGCGTAGCATGGATGAGCACGAACAACATTTGAGAGTGGTGCTTCAGACCTTGCTGGAACAAAAGCTATATGCTAAGTTCTCCAAGTGTGAGTTCTGGTTGGATTCTGTGGCATTCTTGGGGCATGTTGTATCAGGCGAGGCTATTAAGGTAGATCCGAAGAAGATTGAGGCAATTCAGAGTTAGCCTCATCCTACCACGACGATTGAGATCAAGAGCTTCTTGGGGTTAGCAGGTTATTATCGTTGGTTTGTGGAGGGCTTCTCATCTACTCCAACACCTTTGACTAGATTGACCCAGAAGGGTGCTCCGTTATGATTGTCCGATGATTGTGAGGTGAGCTTTTAGAAGCTCAAGACTGCATTGACTTCAGCACCGGTGTTAGTGTTGCCTTCCGATTTAGGGATGTATACTGTGTATTACGATGATTCACGCATTGGCCTGGGTTGTGTATTGATGTAGGAGAGGCGAGTTATTGGTTATTCTCCACGACAGCTGAAGCACCACGAGAAGAATTACCCATTACATTATTTGAAGTTGGTCGCGTTTATTCATGCTCTTAAGATCTGGAGGCATTATCTTTATGGGGTGACCTGTGAGGTTTACACCGATCATCGTAGCTTGCAGAATTTGTTCAAGTAGAGGGATCTCAATTTGAGGAAGCGCAGGTGGATTGAGTTACTAAAAGATTACGATGTTACCATCCTGTATCATCCAGGTAAGGAGAATGTAGTCGCGGATGCCTTGAGCAGAAAGGCAGAGTATATGGATAGTTTGGCATTCATTTTAGCATAGGAGAGACCATTAGCTTTGGACATTCAGTCCTTGGCTAATAGATTTGTGAGGTTGGATATTTCAGAGCCCAGCCGAGTTCTTGCATGCGTCATCGCTCAGTCTTCATTATTCGAGCAGATCAAGGCTTGTCAGTTTGATGATCCGCAGTTGTTGTTTCTCAGAGAGATGGTACTACAAGGTGGTGCTAAGGAGGTTACTATAGGCGAGGATGGTGTTCTGCGACTCCAGGGTCGTCTATATGTCCCTAATATTGATGGATTGGGGGAAAATATTCTAGAAGAGGCACACAGTTCTCGGTATTCTATTCATCCAGGTGCTACGAAGATGTATCGTGACTTGAGGCAGCATTATTGGTGGCGGCGGATGAAGAAGGACATAGTTGAGTATGTAGTGAGGTGCCTTAATTGTCAGCAGGTTAAGTACGAGCATCAGAGGCCAGGTGGCCTACTCCAGTAGATGGTTATACCTGAGTGGAAATAGTTTCGCATTACTATGGATTTCATAGTTGGGTTGCCGCGGACCTTGCAAAAGTTTGATGCAATTTGGGTCATTGTCGGCAGGTTGACCAAGTCGACACACTTCATTCCGGTAGTGATCACGTATTCTTCAGAGAGATTGGCCCATATTTACATTCAGGAGATTGTTCGGTTGCATGGTGTGCCTGTCTCCATTATATCAAATAGAGGCCCTCAGTTTACTTTGCATTTCTGGAGGGCAATACAAAGTAAGTTGGGGACCCGAGTAGAGATCAACACAGCCTTTCATCCGCAGACTAACGGACAGTCAGAGAGGATAAATCAGATCTTGGAGGATATGCTCAGAGCATGTGTGATTGACTTCGGAGGGTAGTTGAATCGATTCTAGCCTTTGGTCGAGTTTGCGTAAAATAATAGTTATCAGTCCAGCATCGAGATAGCTCCATTTGAGGCTTTATATAGTCGGCGATGTCGTTCTCCCATCGGATGGTTTAAGCCCGGCAATGCTAAGTAATATGGTACTGATTTAGTGAAGGATGCATTGGAAATGGTAAAGTTCATTCAGGAGCGACTTCGCACAGCACAGTCCAGACAGAAGAGTTACGCGGATCAGGAGGCGTGTGACTTATCATTTATGGTGGGCGAGAAGGTTCTCTTGAAAGTTTTTCCAATGAAGGGAATTATGAGGTTTGGGAAGAAGGGCAAGTTGAGTCCAAGGTTTATATCATGCCGACAGGTCGCACGTGTTAGACTACAACACGGTTCAGTTAGATGAGAGCCTGGGTTATGAGGAGGAGCCAATTACCATGGTTGACAGGCAGGTTAGCCAGTTGAGTTCCAAGAAGATTTCTACGATAAATGTTCAGTGGAGGAGTCAGCCAGTCAAGGAGGCGACTTGGGAGACCGAGGAGGACATGCGGAGCAGATATCCCCACTTATTTGGCACTCCAGCTACGACTCTAGACCCGTTAGAGGATGAACGTTTATTTAAGAGGTGGAGAATGTAACTACCCTAGCAGTCGTTTCTCTTTCTAGATCCCCGTTTCCTAAATTAGACTCCTCGTATGTGCTTTACTGATTTATGACTTGCAGGGATGATTAGTTCGGGTTTGGAAGGATCCGGGTTGAAATCAAAACACTTAATTCCTTAATATTGGCTTTAAAGGGTTAAGTTTTACTTGGGTCAACCATTCTAGTAAACGATCTCGAAATCAAGATTTGACTGTCCCAATAGGTTCTTATGATAATTTTGGACTTGGGCGTGTGTACGGATCATGGATGACCCGGGAGCGTTTCGGTGCCTAAAGTTTAAAGTTGGCTTATTAAAGGTTTAAAAGTTCTTTAAATTTGGTTTGGAGTAGGTTTTGGTGTTATCAAGGTCCGTTTGAGATTCCGAGCCTGGGAATATCTCCGTAAGGTGATTTAAGACTTCCACGCAAATTTTGGTATCATTCTGAGTACTTTAAGTATTATTTGGCGCGTTCGGAGCAAGTTGGAAGAACTTGAAGATCATAAGTTGATTTGATTTGGTTTAGGGTGTGATTATTAGCTTTGGTGTTGTTTTTCGCATTCCGAGGGTTCGAGCGAGTCCGTATCATGTTTACAAACTTGCTGGTATGTTTGGACAAGGCTCTGGGGGCCTCGAGTGCTATTCGAAAGTTGCACAGATCGAGTTGGAGCTCAAAAGGGGCAACTAGTGCACCAGTTCTGGTGTGCCCGCACCTATGAGCTTTGGGCCGCAGGTGCGAGCTCTTGGCTGTAGAAGCGTCTTTGGCCATTTGGCCAGTGGTTCGCATAAGCAGAGGTGCATACGCATAAGTGGCCTCACTTCTGCGATGAGAAGTCTGCAGGTGCGAGAAAGCTGCAAGTGCGCTCCACCCTCCGCAGAAGTAGAGGCAACTAGCCTGGGCTAGGACTGCACTTGCGATGTAGTTTCCGCAGGTGCGGCACCGCAGATGCGGCCCCAGATCGATTTTGGAAGGATTCGGATTGAAATCAGAACACTTAGTTCCTTAATATTAGCTTTAAAGGGTTAAGTTTGACTTGGGTAAACCATTCTAGTAAAGGACCTCAGAACAGGGATTTGACAGTCCCACTAGGTTCGTATGATGATTTTGGACTTGGGCATGTGTCCGAATCGGGTTTTGGATGACCCGGGAGCGTTTCGGTGACTAAAGTTGAAATTGGCTTATTGAAGGTTTAAAAGTTCTTTAAATTTGGGTTGGAGTAGGTTTAGGTGTTATCAAGGTCCATTTGGGATTCCGAACCTAGGAATATCTCCGCAAGGTGATTTAACACTTGCACGCTAATTTTGATATCATTCTGAGTAGTTTAAGTATGATTCGGCGCGTTCGGAGCAAGTTGGAAGAACTTGAAGTTCATAAGTTGATTATATTTGGTTTGGGGTTCGATTCTTAGTTTTGGTGTTGTTTTCATTGATCCGAGGGTTCGAGCGAGTCCATCTCATGCTTACAAACCTGTTGGTATGTTTGTACGAGGCCTCGGGGGCCTCGCGTGCTACTCGGACGTTGCACGGATCGAGTTAGAGCTCAAAAGGGGCTGCTGGTGCACCCGTTCTGGTGTGCCCTCACCTATGAGCTTTGGGCCACAGTTGCGAGCTCTTGGCCGCAGAAGCGGCTTTGTCCATTTGGCTAATGATCTGCAGAAGCGGAAGAGCATGCGTAGAAGCGGCCTCGCTTCTGCGATGAGAAGTTCGCAGGTGCGAGAAGGCCGCAGATGTGCTCCACCCTCCGTAGAAGCAGGAGACCGTCCGCAGAAGCGGAGGCAGCCATCTTGGGCTAGGAGCGCACCTACAATAACGTTTTCGCAGGTGCGGCGCCGCAAATGCGGCCCCAGGTCCACAGAAGCAAAAATGCTGGAGGCAGTGAGGTCCATTTAATACGGGACTTAGGCCATTTTGGGTTTATTTATTGCATTCTTTGGGCGATTTTGGAGCTCTTAGAGAGAGGATATTCACCTAACAATTGTAGGTAAGTAATTTCTATCCAATGTAAGTTAAATACATAGATTATGGGTAGATTGTAACATGTAAAATTGTAAAGATTTCGGGTTTAGATGAAAAATCTAAGTTTTGATAAAAATAAAATTTAACCACGAAAATAATTATGGAATGGGATGAAAATTATATATTTGAGTTTGTAAGGCTATGGGTAACAATTACCTTCAAACATTTCCATAATCCGGGCATGTGGGGGATGAATTTTAGGAATTTTCCAGTTGGGGTTGGGGAATCACTCTAACAATTGGATTATAAACTTTTGAATATATATTGATTAATTTATACGATATTTGACTAGTTTCGGGTTGTTTGGCACCGAGTTGAGGATTTAAAGCATATTTTTTAATTAGAAGCAAGCTTTGAGACAAGGTAAGTCTCTTTCCTAACCTTGTAAGAGGGAATTTACCACATAGGTGATTTAAATTACTATTTGCTACTAATTGTGGGGGCTACGTACGTACGAGGTAATGAGGGTCTGTGCATAGCTACTAATTATGCTTATGTCCGGGTAGTTTAGGACCCAAATCATAAAATACTTGTAATGTTTGCACCCTATTTTGTTTATTAAAAGTTTCTAAATTATATTGAAACTTGATAGAGGAATTGTAAAAGACCGATTCCTACTTACTTGAGTTTTGGGTAGATACTTGATTGTTAATAGAAATTGTACTTCTTTGTGTATTAGCCTTGAAATGGCTTTTAAGCTGAATGTTTATAAAGTATCCTTTCTTGTGGTGGAGCGGGCCAAACGCCTAGGCGGTAGAATAAATGCATCTATGGTTCGTGCCGCTTGACCCTCGGTAATGTATACATTATTCTGGATCGGGTCGTACGACCTCAGCATAATCGTGCGTGATAATACTTGGAGCTTAATTATATTGATATTATTTTATGGCTTGAGAGGTTAAAATTATATAGGACAGAAACTAACTTAGGATTTGCCATTAATGAAAGAATTATTTATTTTCTACTTGTTATTGAGATATTTTTATTTTTATTTTTTTTACATAAACCATGCTCATTTTGAATTTCTGTATTTTATTGTTAGCCCATAGTAAGTGTCGATGTCGACCCCTCGTCACTACTTCTTCGAGGTTAAACTAGATACTTACTGATTACATGTTGTTTATGTACTCACGCTACACTTCTGCACTAGCCGTGCAGGATCTGTTGCAGGTGCACCTGACAGTCATACTGGCACGCGCCCCTATTATCATGAGGCTTAGTGGTGAGTTGCTTCTCGAGCCGTTCTGCAGCACCTAGAACTTTTCAATTGTACCTATTTTTCTATCTAATTTATTTCATATAGTAGTTAGAGTTTTGTATATTCTACTAGTTGCTTATACGCTTGTGACACCAGGTCTTGGCACACACACTAGTAGACTTTATTGTTTTGGAGTATTCATGTCACTATATTTGTCACTCAGTTGCCTTCATTTTATTTTATTAGATTTTCTACTCCCTAATCTCTTAATAAATGAAATGTAATTACTTGGAAACTTATTAAAAGAGTAATCGCATGGTCAGTTCACCGTTGGCTTATCTAGCGGCGATGTTGGGCGCCATCACGGCCTAATAGAGAAGTTGGGTCGTGACAATATGTACATAAAATATCTAATTTTACGGAGAGACCATGGGTTCACATGCTCCATAATTAAGCCTATAAATCCGCCCCTGGATATACCATGGAGGTCTGGCAAAATTTAACCATTTTTTTGTGGTGTATCATCTTTGTATTTATTTTTTTTCTAAAGGAAATAATAATTTGGATATTTCTAATTGCAGAACCTTTGTTGAGTCAGTTTAGAGGCTAAAATTGCTCAAAGAGGAAGATTATTGACTAATTAAACTAGCTAAAAGAATATTTTATACCCATTTTCTTATCTCCGTTATTCTTTTTATGTCCCTCTATTACCTTTTCGATGTCTAGAAAAATTATCTCAAATAGAATTTTTATTTATTTTGTATAGAGGCACAAAAAAAACTAATCATGGAGAGAAGCTAGATTTGGATCTTTAAAGGGAGAGATTTGGAAAAAGAAATTAAATTAAGTAGACCACTAAATACTAGTACTAAATTATTGTTAATTCAGAATAGATAAAAGACATAAATAAATTAAGTTAACTGATAAAAACAGAGTAATAAACTATTATTGAATTCAAAAAGAAAAAAAAATAGAAAGAAGAAGAGAAGTACCATTAAATTATTTTAGTGATCTTCAATGTATACACAAGAATATATACATTGTTTTTGTCAAAGCTTATCGGGTGCCAATGACCCCCTACTAACAACGTGGGTCTGCCTCTCAGTACATCCAATATATAATTAGTTGAAAAGTAAAAGGAAAAATCTATTATACGTTAAGTTTACTATACTATATGTATAAACCATATAAATGATATTTGACACTGAATGTAGATTGTATATATCATATGTATATAAGTAATATATGTGAGATAATTTATTTATATCAAATATATACCACTAATATTTTATTTTTAAACGCCTAGACCAAATATATGATTTTTAGAAACTGTTTTTAGCGTCAGATAGTAATTAGTGGCATTATAGTACCACTTTGGTTTCACGAAAAAAGAAAGGAGAATGAAGAAGTTTCTTAAAAAAACATTATTATATATATGAGGAACTGAAATAAAACTTTCCCATAAAATAATAAATAACTTAAATTGGTGTTCCATTTGTTTTAATTTATGTGGCAATGTTAGGATTTGAGAGTCAAATGAGTTGTTCTTGGACTGTAACTTTTCCACAAGCCTTTTAAATATTTTGAATTGTTAATTATTGTGAATTACAATATTATTTATGTAGTTTCAAACATGTAAATTTTACTTTAAAAAATTTAAAGACTTTATGTTCAAATTCACGGTCAAAATTAAGAAGTTTGACTCTCGAAATTCGAATGGTGCTGTATAAATTAAACTGTAGGAATACTATTTATAACCTAAAAAGTCACTACAAATAAATAAAAATTAGCGATGGACAAATTTCATTATTGAATAGCAAAAATATAGGCCACTATAAATAAATAGAAATAAGCGATGGACAAATATAGTTGCTGAATAGCAAAAACTCATTGCTAATTTATTTAGCAAAGAAATTAGTGACGATTGATCAAAAGATCTTATTTAGCAACATTTTAGTGACAAATTCATAGTTAATTTTTATTTTTTTAGTTAACCAAATAATCTCTAACCAATGTAGAGTTTACGGGGACAAAAAAAAAAGTTAGCAAACAATGTATAACTAGTACATAGTTTATTACATGTATTACACTGTCTTTTACTGCAAACCAAACCACCCTAAGAACTTGAGATTATAGTATATTTGAAATAATGGACAACCTTTATATGCTTCATAAGTGCATTTCTTTAGATCGATAATATTGTAATTACAAGACCCTAGTGGTAGAGGAGTATAATATATATTTTTTCTATAAGAAATCTTGACCTATTATCAAAGCAGATGTGACTGGGGCACTGGTGAAGTTCTTTAATACTGGTAAATATTTAAGGCTATTAACTGCACTTCTATTATCTTGATTCCTACAACTCCAAATCTTGAAACTAAGTAATAAATATATACCAATTGCATGCTGCCCAGCCTTGTATAAACTCATTTCTAATGGGCTTACTGCTAGATTTCATGGGGTAATATCCTCTATTAGCAGTGAGGCACAAACTGGCTTTATACCAGGAAGAAAAGTTGCACACAATGTAATTCTAGCTCGTGAGCTTGTCAAAGAATATTCAAGGAAACACAACTCCCTTGAATATATGATTAAATTTGATCTTTAAAAGGCATACAATTCTGTTGAAAGTGTGTTCATTGAACAAGTCATGACGGGTCTGGGGTTTTGTTTTATTTTTAATTACCAGCTGGATAATGGAGTGTGTAAGAAATAGGAACTATTCTATAATGACAAATGGAGAACCTACTGCACCATTTATTGCTGCTTTGCAATGACTGTAAAATACCTTAGTAGAAATCTTAATGGTTTGGGAGAGGAGAAAGGTTTCAAGTTCTATCCAGATGCTCTAAGCTAAGTATCAATCATCATAGTTTTGCAGATGATTTAATATTGTTTGTTAGAAGAGATCTTCGGCCTGTATCTTTGCGTCATGAGAGATTTTCCAAGTTTTCTAAGGTATCTGGCCTTCAAGCAAATTTGTCTAAAAGTTGTGTATATATTGGTGGAGTCAAAACTAATGATAGAGCAAAAATCATACAACATTTGGGCTACACTCAAAGTGATATCCCTTTCGGATACTTAGGGATCCCTCTGTCAACTATAAAGCCTACTCTTATGCAATGATAGCCCCTCGTAGAGAAAATTGTAAAGAGAGTTTCTTGTTGGACTACTAAGAAGTTGTCGTATGTAGGAGGAGTTCAATTGGTGAAGACAAAATTATTTGGCATCCAAGCCTACTAGTTAAATACTTTACATATGTCGTGCTAAAGTCATAAAGATCATTGGGGCATATTGTAGAAGATATATATGGTCCAACACGAATTTGATTACTAAGATAGATTTAGGGTATGTTTGGTATGAAGCCAAATTTTTCATGTTTGGTTGTCTTAAGGTAGCATTTGAACACACATTTAGTTGAAACTTGAAAAAAGTACTTTTGGAATTGTGTTAAAAAATAATTTATGGAAGTTGAAGTTGTATTTGGACATATATTTTATTTGAGAAAAAACTTGAAGTTTTGTGGGTGGAAGAAAAAATCCACCCAAAAATTGCCTTAAACAAGTTTTGGAAATTTGAAAAAATAATTCAATTTTCTTAAAATAACTAACCAAATTCCATGAATAAACAATGTTTTCAACATTAATTTAAAATGAAGCAGCCTAAATCTATGGCCAAACTAGAGCTAAATATTTTGAAAATTATTTTTTTTCATGAACTCATTTGCCTTCA
Source organism: Nicotiana tomentosiformis (assembly GCF_000390325.3). Taxonomy (NCBI): domain Eukaryota; kingdom Viridiplantae; phylum Streptophyta; class Magnoliopsida; order Solanales; family Solanaceae; genus Nicotiana; species Nicotiana tomentosiformis. Next base: position 22,451,982 of record NC_090819.1, read on the forward strand.
ATTGGAGAAATATTTTCCCTATTATAAAAAGGAGAAAAAATATTTTTCAAAACTCTTTTTCAACCTTCCTCTCCCCCACCACCCCTACCACAACCCCACCCTAACATCCTCACCCTCAACCCTCCCCTCCCCACCCCACCCATCTCCCACCTTGCCCCCACAAAACCCTCTCCCACCCTACTTCCCTCCTACCACACCTCCACCCCTACCCACTACCTCCCACCCCCACCCCTATCCATCCCACACCCCCTTATCTGTCCCACTCCCCCGTGACCTTACCCATTTTGTGTTCCATAGTGTTTGTTTAAATTATATATTTTTTATTTCGGAAAAAGTTTTTCACTCATCGACAAAATATGGGAAAATAATTGATAAAACTACTCATTTTCCAGGAAAATATTTTTTCTTTACACCAAACAAACCCTTAGTACCATGGAACAAAATATTCTTGCCAAATGTAGTAGGTGGCCTTAAGCTTACCAATCTGAGAATTTGTAATAAGGCTACAATAGCAAGAAAATTCTAGGACTTAGTGTAACGATCCGACCGGTCGTTTTGAGCTCTAGCATGTCATTCGTCTGTTTAGAACCTTGAGTAGCTCTAATTTATCTATTATGACTTGCGCATGTAGTCGGTTTTGATTTTTGAAAAGTTTAGAGTTGATTTGGAGAATTAATTCTCAATTCAGAAGCATTAAGTTGGAAGAGTTGATCAAGGTTTGACTTCTGAGTAAACAACCTCAGAATTAAATTTGAAGGTTCCAATAGGTTCGTATGATGATTTTGGACTTGGACATATGCCCGAATTTAGATTTGTAGGTCCCTAGGTTGCCTTGGCTCTTTTTGCTGAAAGTTGGGAATTTTGGAGGTTTAGAATTTCCTAAGTTTGATCGAAAGTTGACTTTATGGCTATCGAGTTTGAATTCTGGTTTTGTGACTTGGAATAGGTCCATTTCATCATTTAGAATTTGTGTGCAAAGTTTGGCATTATTCCGAGTTGGTCTGGTAGAAATCGGACGCTTGGTGGTGATCTTATCGATTCTTGAGTTTCAATGTGATTTATATGCGTTTTGGTGGTCGATTCATGGTTCCAGACGTTATTGTGGTGTTTTGAACTCGTGACCAAATTCGTCTGATATTTCTAGACTTGGATGGATGTTTGGTGTGGAGCCCTAGGGTCTCGGTAGAGTGTCAGACGTATTTCGGAGTGTTTGAACTTGTTTCAATTTTAGCTCGTTCTTTGTTGGTGCTGTAGGTCTTGCAAATGCGAGAACCTGTTTGCATTTGCGAACCTCACATTTGTGAACCTCACATTTGCGAGAATTGTATGAAAATGCGACATTGCGGTAGAGTGGACTGGCTTCGAAATTGTGAAGGTCGTATCGCATTTGCCACCAGGCTTGGAGGCTGGACAACTCGCATTTGTGGACCATTTATCATATTTGCGACTTTAGTTAACTCCTTGAGACTTTGCAAATGCGATGTCATTTTTAGCATTTGCGACTGTGCTGGGCTAGGCTATCTTTCGCAATTGCGATCTCAGGGTTGAATTTGTGACACCTATGAATATTTCCAGGCATTGCATTTGCGATCCAAGGTCACAATTGCGATAGTCGCAATTATGCAATTGCGAACCTCAGGTCTCAAATGCGACATCTGCAGATTGTTTTTACCTATTTGTTTCGGGACTTAGGCTCATTTTCCCTACTTTTGACTTGGCTTTGGCGATTTGGGAGCTCTTTGGAGGGGGATTTTCACCAAGCATCATAAGGTAAGTGATTTTTACCTATTGTGAGTTTAATACATGGATTATGGATAGATGTTAACCTAAAAATTTATGGAATTTTTGTATTTTTGTTGAACCTAGGGTTTAGTAAAAAAAAAAGGGGGATTTGACCACGAGATTGATTATAGAATTAGGTATGAGTTATATATTTGTGTTCGTAAGGTCATGGGTATCGTTTATCTTCAAAATATTTCGAAATACGGGCACATGGGCTCGGGGTTGACTTTGTTGACTTTTAGTGTGAAGTTGGGGATTTGCTTCTAATTGTTAAATTACGAGTTTTGAGTATATTTTGAATGGTTTGCACGTTCTTTAATCAGTTTAGGATCGTTTGGTATTTGTTTGAGGTGTTAGAGAGGCGTGGGGGTCAGTTATCGGATTTCGGAGTAAGGTAAGTCTCCTGTCTAGGCTTGTGATGGGGAATTTACCTCGTAGGTGCTACATTTGATATGCGGAGCTACGCACGTATGAGGTGACGAGTGTATGTGCGTATGCTAGGATTCATAATTATGTCCAAATAGACTTAGACTCACGTCATACTTTAATTTTATTATTTGAGTTATTCTTGCCTGTTTAAATGCCTTAATTTATATTTCAGCCCGAGACTAGACTTGCATAAATCATCGGACTTGTTATTTTAGATACTTGACGATCTACTTGATTTATAGTGGAAATTATACTTCCTCTTTACGGAATTCCTCCGCGTTATGCGTATTTGTCTGAAAGATTTTTTAAATTTTATAACTCACATGTATATTCGTGAGTGGGGCCAGTGACTATCAAAGTTTCATATTCTTATGGGATCGGTCAGAACGCCTCAACAGTACTCTTAGGGTATTGGGTTGTTCGCCTCGGTAGTACTATGTAATACACTCTTAGTCTAATGAGATCAGGTTGTTCGCCTTGCCAGTACTATGTAATACATTCTTATGGGATCGGGCCGTTCACCTTAGCAGTATTATGTAATATATTCTTATGGAATCGGGCCATATGCCATGACAAGATATTGTATCACCACTCTTATGGGATCGGGTCGTTCGCCTCAGCAGAATCATGCATAATATTCGATAAGGAGTCAGCGTACTTATGATTCTTTCTAACTTGAGATGTGAAATTTTATATGATGTTGACCATTATGTATCCCAATCGAGGTAGTATCCGATATTTGAGGACTGCGTATTTACTCTTCTGTTGAGGATCGTGTTATGCACATATATCTGTTTCATTGCTTTTACCTGCTATGCCTCATACCTGTTTACTTTTATTTTACTTTGATTATTGGACCACTAGTAAGTGTCGATGTCGATCCCCCGTCACTACTTCTTTGAGGTTAGGCTAGATACTTATTGGGTACGCGTTAATTTACATACTCATACTACACTTCTGCACTAATTGTACAGGTACTGAGACAAGTACATTTGGTGGTCATCTTGGCACATAGGCGTAGCTATTGAGGAAACTTTGTGGTGAGATGTATTCCATGTTACCGTCTACAGCACACAGAGTCCCCATCTTATTCATTTACTATATCGTGTCCATCTTATATTCCAGACAGATGTGTATTAGTATTTTACTTCCTAGTAGATGCTCATGCACCTATGACACTAGGTTTTGGAGATTTTTATTCTCGTTCTTGGTTGTATTTCTGTGATGATACTTAAATTTATATTTTGAGCACGTTTGAACATTTAATATTATATCACTAATTTTATATAAAAAAGGAGAAATTTTGCTTATTTATTTCATCACTTGTTGCAAAATAAGTTATGTACTATCGATCGGCGTGTTGTTAAGTTGTTTTCTTACCTAACGAGAGCGTTGAGCGCCATCACGGCCTATGCTGGGATTTGTGTCATAAAAGCTTGATATCAGGGCACCAGGTTCACTTAGGTCTCGCGAGTCATGAGCAAGTCTAGTAGAGTTTTGAGGATTGGTATGAAGACGTCTGTACTTATCTTCGAGAGGTTACAAGACTGTTAGGAAAACTTTCCTTTCTTGATTCCTTGTCTTGAAATTTGAATTTGTTGAAGCTTATGTCTTCAGTTCCTTCCAACTCATTCAAACATGATGTTGAGCACTTGATATCAGTTGGGCATCGAGGAGTTGTGCTTGTGCTACACGTTTGGTGCGAGAAGTTTTACCCTGCATTATGAGGGCAGACTACTATCATTTCCTCGTGGAAGGGCTTTTGATCATTTCATCTAGTGTTGGTGTTTCCCATTGTTTTAGGGCTATACACAATGCATTATGATGTTTCTCACATTGTTATCGCATAGTTTTGGTGTAAACGGTAGAGTGTTTACTTACGTGTTACGGCAATGAATGCTTTAGGAATAGGATTCTTCGGTTCGTGTAACTTGTCGGGGTGGTTGGATTGGTTCCGGGTATTGTTTCGAAATGAATTGGGACACTTAGTCCTAAGGTTGGAAGCTTAAGTTGAGAGAGTTTATCGGATGTTGACTTAGGAGTAAACAACTCCGGAATGGAGTTTTGATGGTTCATATAGCTTTATATGTGCTTTTGGACTTAGGATTGTGTCTGGATATTGATTTGGAGGCCCGTAGGTCGTTTTGGCTTGAATTGGCAAAATTTAGAAGTTGAGAAGTTTGAATGAGAGTTGACTTTGTTGATACCGGGATCGTATTTTTGTTCCGGAATTTATAGTAGGCATGTCCTGTCATTTATGACTTGTGTGCAAAATTTGAGGTTAATAAGAATTGGTTTGATAGGTTTTGACATTGGTTTTGGAAGTTGGAAATCCATTAGTTTCACTAGGATTGAATTAGGGTGTGATTCGTGTTTTTAATGTGATTCGAGGCTTCGGGTAAGTTTGAATAATGTTTTAGAATGTCTTGGTATGTTTGGATGGGGTTCTGGGGGGTCTCGGATGAGATTCAGATTGATTTCGGATTTAGTTTGGCCTTAAAAAATTACTAATTTTCTAGTATCTGGTTTCTTCTTACACGATCACGTGAAGGGGGTCACGATCGCGTAGGGTTAATTCTGGCAGGTAGATTTTTGTTCAAAGTATTCGTGAGTTTTTTGACGCAATCGTGTAGCTGTGGTTAGTTGTGCATCCGCGAAGAAGGGAGGGGAGGTCTGGGAAGTTCACACGTTTGTTCTGCGCGATCACGTGTCCTTGTCCGCGATCGCGTAGGTATGAGTTGCTGAGCATCGTGTTCGCGACTGGTAGTTCATGTTTGTTTAGACCACTTATTGAGGGCAGTAAACTTTGTTCTTCGCGACTGGGAGGGAATTTCCGCGATCGCAAAAGGAAACAACTGGGCAGACTATTTGATACTTCAAAATGAGGGTTAGAGTATTATTTAATATTTTGCCTTGTGGAGCTCTGCTAGGGGCGATTTTTGTGAGGGATTTCACTACAAATGAAGATGTAAGCTACTTTTGATCACTTTTGTCTATTAATATTGAATACCCATTGATTTTGCCCACCTAGATTATGTATTTTTGAGGTGACATTTGGGAGATTTTGGACTAGGGATTGGAGAGTAAGATTTGGTGATTTGAGGGTCGATTTGTGGTCGAAATTGGATGATTTTGGTATAGTTGGAGTCGTTATTGAATGAGTGTTCGGATTTTGTGAATTTCGTCTGATTCCAAGGCGTGATCCCTAGGTTGACCTTTTAGGTTGGATTTTTGATTTTGCTTAAAGATCGTAGCTTTATCATTAAGAATCAATTACTATAGCTTTTATTGATAGTATTACCTTATTTTTGGCTAGATTCGAGGCTCCTGGAGATTGATACACGTGGGAGGGGAATGCTAGCGGAGTGATTTGATTTGCTTAAGGTAAGTATCTTATCTAAACACGATTGAATCACTAGTTGCCTGAAATATTGTGATAGCTATGTGCTATTGGTTGCGCACATGTGTGGGGTTAAGTTCATGTGCTGACATCGGGGGGTGATTATTCATATTCGGGTTGTGCTCAGGCTATGATAAGCCTAGAATTGACTGTTAAACCTCAAGCTATGATGCTTTGCACATTTGTGATATTGTTGTGGACTATTTTAGCCATGTTTGAGGTTACATATGGATTTAATCCCTGAATGAACTGATAAATGTTATTCTCTGATGAAATTGATGGTTTGAGCTATGATAGTACACATGCCTACACTTTAGCATATTGTTTATACCAGCCAGGAGCATGGGATTTGATATTCATTCATTACATGCTTGTATACTTGTTTACTACTTCTGTACGATATGATTGGATTGGGTGCCTGTTACCACACCGGGTGGATTATGTTGTTATGTTTGTGAGCACGCATGGAAGATTGTGTTGATTATGTTGTTATGCCTATGACCAAGCCGGGCGGATTGTGTTGTTATGCCTGTGATCACGCCTAGTAGATTGTGTTATTTTGCTTATGACCATGTCGGGTGGATTGTAGTGGTGTGCGTGTGACCACGCTGGGCGAATTATGATATTGAGCCTATGACCATGTCGGGCTGGTAGCACATTGGACTGGCCGTGCTTGCGTGTGGATATTGATCCATCCCCCTAGGGTCACCCTCTCATGTTTCTCTCTTGATGGTGTACACACGGTTATTGAGGAAAACTGATCAGTGGTGTGGTGCAAATATGGAAAGGTTGAGGAAACTGGCCAGTGTTTTGTTTGGAATTTTCATATCATCTTTACTTGTAATTTCCTTGATTATTTATCTGATTTAACTGCATATCATCTCTATATGCTGAATATTGACTAAGCAGAGTATTTGAGAAACTGTAAACATTCACTTACAGTTGTTTCTTCATGTGCTTTATGACTTGATTTCATTATTATTCTGTTCTTGTTTTAAAAGATGAAACTACAGAAGTGATAGCTAGAATCATTTAATAATTTGTGCTTCTTTTACCTCGCCGTAATTAGTTATGAAACTTATTGAGTACATTGGGTCGGTTGTATTTATACTATACTCTGCACTTAATTGTGTAGATCCTGGTGTGGGGACAAGCTATTAATAATAGGCTTGCTTGTTGGACTATCTACGAGAGGTGAGGTAGAGCTACATCCAAATATGTGTTCACATGCTACACGAGTTTGGATTTTGGGTCGTGACAGTTGGTATCAGATCCCTAGGTTCATAGGTATTATGTGTCATGAGTAGGTTTAGTAGTTTATTGCGGATCGGTACAGAGACGCCTGTACTTATCTTCGAGGCTTTCAGAATGCTTTGGTCCATCGTGATTCCAGGCCTCCATGATGATTTTCCCTAGATATTGACTATATGAACTAGCCTTGCTCAGGCGGTTTCAGTTCCGGCCGCACCAGTCACTTCTCAGTCCAATGGAGGTGCTCAGACTGCCGCCGATTGTACTCCAGAGAAAATGGATCAAGGACTTCAGATATCGGGGTTACTACTAGCCAGTCGGTTGCAGCTGCTCGAGCCTAGGTTGGTCCACCTATGAGTGATAAGGAGAATTTGAGGCTAGAGAGGTTTGGGAGGCTCATGCCTCCAAAGTTTAGTGGGGCTGAGTCACAGGATGCTCAGGATTTCTTAGACAGGTGCCAACGGATACTTCACATGACAGGTGTTTTGGAGACCAATGGAGTCTCGTTTGCTACTTTTCAGCTGTCGGGGGTAGCCTTCAGATGGTGGTAGGCCTCGTGGTTAAGGTGATTTCAGTAGTTCCTAATCTGGAGGACAGTCCCATCATAGTAAGGGTCATTGTTATAGGCCCGCTCAGATGACTCGTCCGGTTCATTATGGTATATCAGTTACCCAAGGTTCCTACAATGCTCGTTCGGGCTAGTCATCATTCAGTGTGTTGCTAGCATAGAGTTCTTACCATGCTTCGTCTTCCCAAGTTTCTACAGGAAGGTTCTCGGGTTATCAAGGTCAGCAGCTTGTGAGGAGGGGTTGCTATGAGTGTGGGGATTTAAGTCATCTCAAAAGAGATTGACCCAAACTATTGAGTAGGGTTCCGCAGTAGAGAACCCATCCTATAATTCCAGTACCAGCATCCACACCACATGTGCAACCAACTCAGGGTTGGGTCCAGTTAGCTTGAGGCCATCCTAGAGGGGGAGGTTAATCAGATGCGGGTCAGGCTCGATGCTATGCTTTTCCCGCTAGGCTAGAGGCCGTTACTTCAGACGTAGTGATTATAGGTATTGTTTCAGTGTGCCACATGGATGCTTCCATATTATTTGATCCTGGTTCCAGTTATTCATATGTATGATTGTATTTTTCTCGTTATTTGGATACCCCCCATGATTCCTTAGTTACTCATGTTCATGCATCAACACCGGTGGGTGATTCTATTTTTGTAGACCATGTATATCGGTCGTGTATAGTGACTATTGGGGTATTAGAGATCAGAGTTGATATCTTACTACTTAGTATGGTTGATTTTGACGTGATTCAAGGCACGGATTGGTTGTCATCATGTCATGCTACTATGGATTATCACGCTAAGACCGTGATGTTGGAGATGCCCGGATTTCCTAGGATTGAGTGGAGAGGTTCTATGGATTATGTTCCCAGTAGAGTGATCTCATATTTGAAGGCCCAACGGGTGGTTGGGAAGGGATGTTTGGCATATTTGGTTTTCGTGAGGGATGTTGGTTCTGATACTCCTCCTATTGAGTCTGTTCTGCTAGTGAGGGACTTCCCGGATGTGATTCCTACAGACCTGACGGACATGCCACCCGATATGGATATTGATTTTGGCATTGACTTGGTGTCGGACACTCAGCCCATTTCATTCCTCTGTATCATATGGCACTAGTAGAGTTGAAGGAATTGAAAGAGCAACTTCAGGAGCTTCTTGATAAGGGGTTCATTAGGCATGTTGTGTCGCCTTGGGGGTGCACCGGTTCTGTTTATGATGAAGAAGGATGGTACTATGCGGATGTCCATTGATTATAGGCCATTGAACAAAGTCACCATTAAGAACAAGTACCCATTGTTGCGCATTAATGACTTAGTTGACCTGCTTCAGGGAGCTAGAGTGTTTTCTAAGATTGATTTGAGGTCTGGGTGTCACCAATTAAAGATTCGAGAATTTAATATTCTGAAGACAACATTGAGTACCAGCTATGGTCACTACGAGTTCCTTGTGATGTCTTTTGGGCTGACTAATGCCCCAACAACATTCATGCATCTGATGAACAATGTATTCCAACCATATCTTGATTCTTTTGTCATAGTATTTATTGATGATATACTGTTGTACTCACGTACCAAGGAGGAGCATGCGTATCATCTAAGGATTGTACTACAAATGTTGAAGGAGATGAAGCTAAGTTTGACTTCGGTCAACATTTTGAATAAACGACCCTAGAATTGGGATTTGATGGTTCTAATAGGTTCGTATAATTATTTCAGACTTGGTCATATGTTCGGATTAGGTTTTGGATGACCCGGGAGCGTTTCAGCTCCTAATAGTGAAAGATGGCTCTTTGAAGGTTTAAAAGTTCTTTAAATTTGGTTTGGATTAGTTTTTAGTGTTATCGAGGTCAAATTGGGATTTCAAGATCACGAATAGTTCTGTATGGTGATTTAAGTCTTGCCCGTGAAATTTGGTGTCATTCCGAGTAGTCTAAGGGTGATTCGGCGCGTACGGAGCGCTTTGGAAACCTGAAGTTCATAACTTGATTCGATTTGATTTAGGGGTGTGATTCATGGTTTTTTTGTTGTTTTACGCATTTCGAGAGTTCGAGCAGGTCCATATCATGTTTATGGACTTGTTGGTGTATTTCGATGGGGTCCCGAGTGGCTCAGGGGTGCTTCGGACCGCCCGGAGCTGAGTTAGGAAAAAGTAGAAAATTCTAGTTCTCGTTTCCTTCTTCGCGAATGCGGAAGGACCCACGCATTCACGATGAAGGATTTGGGCAGTTGGGAAATTTTCCCTTCGCGGCCACGATAAAGGGGCCACGTTCGCGGAGCCTTGAGGTCCCAGGCCTATGCGTTCGCGAAGGCCATATCTCGTTCGCGTAGAAGGAAGGGACTTGGGGAGGGTCAATGCCAATTTCTTTTTGCATTCGCGAAGGTGCCCTCGCATTCGCGTAGGGTAGGGCTGGTATGCATCCACGTTCACGAGGCCCTGGCCACGTTCACGTAGTCCAAGCTTTTCTGGGCCTGGCCGTTTGCCTTCGCTAACGCGAGGCCTGTTCCGCGTTCGCGAAGAAGAGGGCAGCTTGGGAGTGTGTTTTAAAAATCGGGACTTAGCCATTTTGGGTTCATTTATTCTACTCTTGGGCGATTTTGGAGCTTCAAAAGGGGGGATCTCTACCTAGCTATTGAAGGTAAATAATTACTACCTAATGTGAGTTTAATACAAAGATTATGGGTAGATTTTAACATGTAAATTTATGAAAATTATGGGTTTAGATGAAAAACCTAGGTTTTTGATAAAAATGGGATTTAAGCACGAAAATGGTTATGGAATTTAGTGAAAATCATATACTTGAGTTCATGAGGTTATGGGTAACAACATTTTTCAAATATTTTCGGAATCCGTGTATTTTAGGAATTCTTCATTTAGGGTTGGGAATTCACTTTAATAGTTAGGATATGAAGTTTGAACATGTATTGACTATTTTATATAATATTTGACTAGTTTTAAGATGTTTGGCACCGAGGGTTTAAAGCACAATTGTGGACCGGAAAGTAAGCTTTGAGATGAGGTAAGTCTCTTTTCTAACCTTATAAAAGAGAATTAACTCCATAAGTGAATTGAATAAATATGTTCTTCTATTTGTGGGGGCTACATACGCACGAGGTGACGAGAGTCCGTATGTAGCTACTAATTGTGCTTATGTCCGGGTAATTTAGGACCCAAAATATGTTATACTTGTGATGTTTGCACCCTACTTATAATTTAAGGGCCTAAACCTTATTGGAACTTGATAAAGGAATTGTAAAAGGCCGAATTTTATTTACTTAAGTTTTGAACGGGTTACTTGACCGTTAATGAAAATAGGCATTTTATTTGAATATTAGCCTCATAAAAATCTTTTAATTGATTGTTTATAAATTATTTTCTCTTCTTTGGGAGCGGGCCGAGCGCCTCGATAATAGAATATATGCATCTACGGTTCATGTCGTTCGACTCTTGACAGTGCATGGTTTATATATTTATATGTTGGATCGGGCCGTACGACCTCGTCATAATTCATGCGTAATAATTCTCGGAGCCCAATTATAATTGATATTGTTTTATTGTCTTGAGAGATTAACTTATTAAATGATGGAAATTCATTTGGGATTTACTATTAGCGAGAGAATTGTTTATTTATTTCATGTTATGAGTTTTCAGCTGTATTTATATAGCCCATGCGTAATTAACATTTCTGTATTTTATTGTTAGTCCATAGTAAGTGTCGAAGTCGACCCCTCATCAATACTTTTTCAAGGTTAGACTAGATACTTACTGGGTACATGTTATTTATGTGGTCACGCTACAGTTCTGCATTAATCGTGCAGAATCTGAGGCAAGTGCATCTGGTTATTAGTCCGGCGCGCATCCTTGACTTCCACGAGACTTCGCGGTGAGCTGCCTTCCGAGCCCATTCTGCAACACTTGAAGTCTTCCTTTTTCTTTTACTTTCTATCTATTTCACTTCAAATAGTAGCATAGTATTTTTTGTATATTCTACTTGGAGCTCATACACTTGTGACACCTGGTCTAGGAGATCATGCTAGTAGACACATGATGATTTTTGGATATTTACTCATCTCATTTGCTCTTAAAATTATTTACCTCTCATTTTATTTAAAATTTTATTCCTATTTATGCACAAAATATAAATCAGCTATTTGTAAAACGTAAAAAGAAACAATCACATGGTTAGTTCACTGTTAGTTTGCCTAGCGGTAACATTGGGGCCATCATGCCCTATAGGAGAAATTGGGTCGTGACAACATGGTATCAGAGCACTAGGTTTATGTAGGTCTCACAAGTTATGAGTAAGCCTAATTGAGTCTTTCAGATTGGTGCGAAGACGTCCGTACTTATCTTGGAGGGGCTATAGGGTGTTAGGAAACTACTCTTTTTTCATCTCATATCGTGCAGTTGATGTTATGCTATGTATATTTCTCTTATTCTCTCACAAATGGTGAGAAAGCACACAACGGACGTTCTAGACCCTGGAAGAGTTGCTCATCCTGTTGCTAGAGGCCGAAGTAGAGGACGAGGGAGGGCATCGGCCCGAGGATGTCAAAGCGTTGCCCCAGACATGCCAACAGCGGATCCGGTGGAGGATCCATTACTGAGTAGCAGGGCGAGGTGCCTGCAGTAGAGCCAGCCCCGGTAGATTTCATGTCAGCACTAGGATTCTAGAAGGTCATGGGATGTTTGCTACGATTCATAGATACTATGACCCATGCCAGTTTGTTTCTAGCAGACCCAGCCATATCTCAGGCTGGAGAGGGAGCACTGACACCTATTGCTCATGCTCCCGGGCATGCAACTGCTGTATTTAAGACCCCGGGCACACTACCCATGGGTGGAGCCCAGCCAGTGGCAGCAGTCGTGCCTAAGCCCAGACCAGCTGCGGCCGACGAGCCACAAAAGCTATTGGATAGATGGACTAGGCTACACCCTCTTGTCTTCGGAGGTGAGGGACATGAGGACCCCCAGGACTTTATTGATCGGTGCACAGAAAAACTGCACAATATGAGGATATTAAATACCCACTTAGGTAGATTTTCCTACTTTACAGCTGGGGGGAATGGCCCGTAGATGGTGGCAGTCTCATCTTCTTGGCAGACCAACATGTTCTTCTCCCTTGACTTGGGATCAGTTTACACGCCTTTTGTTGCGACCAAACACACTCACGCAAGTATACGCGGTCGTCAAGTAATAAAGTGACTAAAAGTCGGATGTCGAACCCACGAGGACTTATGATTAACTATTAACTAAATTAGACTATCCTAATTATCTAAACAAGAATTAAACCTAAAAATATTTTATTCTAAACTAATTAAATAAAAAAATATAAATAATGAACTTTGAACAGAGAAAGAGCAGATTTTTATGATATCAATGTAATGAAAACGTTCTAGGGTTATGGGCTATCTAACAATCCTATTGTATTCTTCAATTGAATTGACCGACTAATTTATCTAGCTTATTGGTTGACAGGGTTAATATTGCTCATAAGAATCTGTCGAGTTCTTACTCGCCTATTCAAGCTAACCTAACGCCTATATGTCTATGGAGTTAGAATCAACAAGAACACATTTATAATTCCTGTAAATCAACCAAGCAAGGCAATTAGGTATATGGCTATCCTAACCACGAATCCGTTCCCCGATGCCCGAGTTCAAGAACTTGCTCTACTCAATCCTATATGCAATCTAGAATTCCCACTTTCGAGTTCAATTCTAGATTCGTAGATCATATTCAATTGGTGATCAAGAAATCAAATAAATAAGCGCAAGATTGAATAAATAAACTAATATGATAAATCAAGAAGTCAAAATCAATATCCGAATAACAATAGTCATGAAAGAACCACAACCCTAGAACGTGAAGTTTAACTCCACATAGACATGGTAGACAAACAACAAATCATACAAAGAAACATAAAAATTACTAAGTTTGGTGGAAGAAAGATGAAACTTGATGAATAACAGCCTCCACAGCTTTTTCGTGGCTTTTTCCCTCTCCCCAATATGTTCGATAACCTAAAGGAGGCGTTTTTGGCTTATATATTGCGTACAAAAGTCGTGGGCCAAAGCTCTCCTATTCCTAGTCCAAATCGGCTTCAGGGATTGATGCTAAGGTGGATGCGACACATCCACCTCGTCCTCCATTTCAATTTTGCCTGCGAAGGTGGATGCGACGCATCCACCTTGTCCTCTATTTCTCAGCTTTGCATGCGAAGGTGGATGCGACGCATCCACCCCTAGTTCCTCCATCTCAGCTTTGCCCAGGTGCGGATGCTATGGCGGATGCTATGGGCTGACTTCACTGCTAAGGGTGCGCGAACTGATCTTTTTCTAGATGGATGCGACGCATCCAATCTCTCTTCCTCTACCTAGAGCACCTTTTCTTCATATTTTTGCACTCCAAACACCCTAATTCACCACACACAACTCAATTAGTCATAAAACCAATAATTAAACCATGTTGGGCATTTTAAAGATCAAATAACATCAAGAAGCGGTTAAAACATGGGTAAAGTAACATCAACACATATCGAAATATGCCAAACATCACTACCCCACACTTAAACCTTTGTTCGTCCTCGAACAAACCATCCTATAGTAGACAAAACAAAATTAAGCTCTTATCATTCAAAGCACACTGCACCTATGACCATGGTTATTTGCAACAATTAGGATCTAGACTATGCATCACACACACTTCCCTTTACTTATGCCCTTCTTTAAACATATTCAAACAAAGACAACATGCTCACAACAATCCTAACCTCAAAAACCGACTCAATGTCACAATGCACTCATGGCTTGAACAACCAACATCATAGAGAAGTCTAATAACGTTACCTATCCCTCGTGAAACCATGTGCCCTCACAACAAAAGCAGAGAGAGTAAAATCAATCCACACATTCGAATCTCATGCTCACAAAGAAAATTGCTCACTCTCACAAAAGAAGTCACATGCATGTAATTGGTACCATAGGCTTGCCCTTAATGTAAATCTCTACTAATGTAAGCTCGCTCGATCTAAAATCAATTAGGACTTTTTCATGGTTGTAATGTGGGCTAAGGGACGGGTAGGATATATTTAAGGAATAGTGACTCACCCTCCTAAGCACTTTAACACATCATCAAATAACTTAAGCGCGAATTCTTCAACACCCTTTCAATTTCACCAATAATATCACTCCAAACAATATTTCCTCTTTCTTTAAGCACTACTTTAATTCATACCCACTAGCAAGAACAAGACAACAATTTATTCATCTATATTTTTCTTTTCTTTTTTTTTTTTTTTTTCAATTTCCGCTAGTGGTGTATTATTTTACAAAATAAGTGTACCCTTCTTTCTTTCATTGGTTCCACTCAAAAGTCACCCCACACTTAGTCCCTTCTTACTTCTTTTAGCGCTCATCTAACAATTAAAGTGCTTTAAGAGGTAAAAGGATCAAAATAATATCAATTAAGAATAAAAAGGGTATAGGCTTGTAATGTGGGTACCAAATAAAAGGTCTACAGGCTCAAAAGGGTTAACTAGGGATAGATTTTATTTGTGATAAGCAATAAGCTCAAAAAGATCAAAGAAAGCCTAAAATTATTTTTCAAACCGAGCATCACCTAAAATTTCGCTTCAACTCACATACCGGGCAAGTTCTAGACACAAGTACAATACATGGACAACACAAAAACCTCACCACACATGGCACATGACTCACTAAGGACGATCACATTCCGACTCTCAAGCAATGCAAGTATTCACGGAGCCACGAGATATTAAGTATTAAACACAAGGTGAACATAAGTCATGTAAACGAGACATAGGCACCACAAAACATGCTGTCCAATTTAACAAGGCATCATCAATAAATTCAAATCATACAGAAGATACTACACATGCCAAAGTATAAATATGTTACTATCAAACAAGTCAAGGGCGCCTAGGTTCATCATTCTTGCTCCTTTTATTCCCTAAATTCCTAATCTACTCAGAAAAAAAGCTACCCGGTTCAAACTACATCCCATGGAAAAGAACCGAGGCACAAAGAAAAACCACAGGGGATTATTACTACCTAAAGAAAGCTAAAAGACATATTTTGGATTTTTAGTTAGACTTTAATCCCTCAAGAAAACTGTCTAGGAGATCAATCGTCGGGAAAAGTCCAATTTTTCTACTTTTTCGTTTTTTTTTTCCTTCACAAAAGCTACTACACTTAAGAATGAGTACTACAACTAAGCTAAAATAGCACAGAAACTCATCCAAACGATCTCCTCACCCCACACTTAAAATTTTGCAATGTCCTCAATGCACACTATAAATAATAAGAGGGTAAACGAGACTCCCTGGTAAGTCAAAGGCCGAAGCAATAGCGGCTCACGAGGTACTCAGACTTTTCCCAGACATCGTCCTTTGTGTGGGCACCCCACACTTAGTCCTCACCATCTAGCTCGCTTTTGCACTCTTCTAATGGCTTTGCTTCCTATGCACATAATCCTACAGAACAAAAATAAATACTACAAAATAATAAAAATAAAATAAAATAAAAAGTAAACAAAAATAAAAGAAAGCAGTAAATCTGGGTTGCCTCCCAACAGCGCTTGATTTAACGTAGTGGCACGACTTGAACCACTTTCTGCCTCCACCTCGAACTTATGAATTGTACCCCTAACATGGCATCCAGTCTGTGGCTATGCTCCTTTGGTGGGGATACAAAAATAAATAGGCCAAGTAACAAATTTTTCACTCTATACTTCTCGGCCTTTATATGAGGAATGTAATTTTTTCTCTCTGGCACGACAAATCCAAGAATGTAAGCATCCTGTTCCTCTTCCATTGACTCCTCCAAAGGCTTAGATGACTCGATTTCCATGTCATCATCCAAATACAATGTCGAAAAATGTTTAGAATGAGAACCAACACACCCTAACTTTGGAATTGTATTACTATTTATATCCTCATATGTGCACACATTAGAGTCTTCAAATATAACATTATATGCTACCTCGTATTGCTCTAGTGTACTTTTCTCAACATGGGCATCATCAACAGAAATATGCTCGAATGATTGGCTCTCCACTTTTAGCTCCTCAATTTGGCGTATAAGCTCCTTTTCAGCTTCTGACAACTCATTACTATTTTGTTGGGCGATAGACGCAACAACCTTTGCATTTAATTTATCTTGCAAGTCGTGAATAGTAGTGACAAATTTATCGATCCCTTGTCCTAGTTTAGATCTTCCCTCTATAAAGTGTCTCATCCCATCAGTAAGTTCCTCACGTTGAGCTTCATATATTTCTAACTTTTCAGCCTGTTCTACCAGCCAAGTTTGGCTCAAAATCTCCTCTTTTTCAAAAATTTTCTCTTGCTGGTACTCTCTCTCTTCATTCAATTCTTCCATATTGGCCTTCATTCTTGTGATTGCTGCCCTCATTTTTTTCATATCTTTTTTGAGTTCATCCTGTTGCTCTGCTACTTGCCTCCAAATATCCCTAATATATGCATCAGGTTCCATATCCTGCACTTCATTGCCCCTATCAAACTCAGAAATATCATTAGAAAGATCATAATAAGGGCTCAGAGAAGGATGAACAAAATTAGGACAACCATCCCAATGGCCATCTTGACCGCCACACATATTACAAATATTCCACTCAAAGGATTGAGATTGTGCGCACAAATCGGTCCCGGGAATATTCTGACAATTTTTCCACCAGTGGGGTCCTCCACAATATGGACAAGGATCATCAAAATAAGAATAACCATCATTCGAATAATTTTCATTCCAAGATGCCATGCTAAAATAAATAAAAAATACTAACTAAACTAAAATAAAATAAAAAACATGAATAGATAAAAAAAATGTCTAATCTAGAAAAATAGCAAATTTCTAAGTCCCCGGCAACGGCGCCAAAAACTTGTTGCGACCAAACACACTCACGCAAGTATACGCGGTCGTCAAGTAATAAAGTGACTAAAAGTCGGATGTCGAACCCACGAGGACTTATGATTAACTATTAACTAAATTAGACTATCCTAATTATCTAAACAAGAATTAAACCTAAAAATATTTTATTCTAAACTAATTAAATAAAAAAATATAAATAATAAACTTTGAACAGAGAAAGAGCAGATTTTTATGATATCAATGTAATGAAAACGTTCTAGGGTTATGGGCTATCTAACAATCCTATTGTATTCTTCAATTGAATTGACCGACTAATTTATCTAGCTTATTGGTTGACAGGGTTAATATTGCTCATAAGAATCTGTCGAGTTCTTACTCGCCTATTCAAGCTAACCTAACGCCTATATGTCTATGGAGTTAGAATCAACAAGAACGCATTTATAATTCCTGTAAATCAACCAAGCAAGGCAATTAGGTATATGTCTATCCTAACCACGAATCCGTTCCCCGATGCCCGAGTTCAAGAACTTGCTCTACTCAATCCTATATGCAATCTAGAATTCCCACTTTCGAGTTCAATTCTAGATTCGTAGATAGTATTCAATTGGTGATCAAGCAATTAAATAAATAAGCGCAAGATTGATTAAATAAACTAATATGATAAATCAAGAAGTCAAAATCAATATCCGAATAACAATAGTCATGAAAGAACCACAACCCTAGAACGTGAAGTTTAACTCCACATAGACATGGTAGCCAAACAACAAATCATACAAAGAAACATAAAAATTATTAAGTTTGGTGGAAGAAAGATGAAACTTGATGAATAACAGCCTCCACAGCTTTTTCGTGGCTTTTTCCCTCTCCCCAATATGTTCGATAACCTAAAGGAGGCGTTTTTGGCTTATATATTGCGTACAAAAGTCGTGGGCCAAAGCTCTCCTATTCCTAGTCCAAATCGGCTTCAGGGATTGATGCTAAGGTAGATGCGACGCATCCACCTCGTCCTCCATTTCAATTTTGCCTGCGAAGGTGGATGCGACGCATCCACCTTGTCCTCTATTTCTCAGCTTTGCATGCGAAGGTGGATGCGACGCATCCACCCCTAGTTCCTCCATTTCAGCTTTGCCCAGGTGCGGATGCTATGGCGGATGCTATGGGCTGACTTCACTGCTAAGGGTGCGCGAACTGATCTTTTTCTAGATGGATGCGACGCATCCAATCTCTCTTCCTCTACCTAGAGCACCTTTTCTTCATATTTTTGCACTCCAAACACCCTAATTCACCACACACAACTCAATTAGTCATAAAACCAATAATTAAACCATGTTGGGCATTTTAAAGATCAAATAACATCAAGAAGCGGTTAAAACATGGGTAAAGTAACATCAACACATATCGAAATATGCCAAACATCACCTTTTCTTGGATATATTCCACCCTCATAGAGGGAAGATTTGCGATTTCAGCTTGAGCAGCTCCAGCAGGGTCAGATGTCAGTGACCGATTATGAGGCGAGATTTTCTGAGTGGTCTCGCCATGCACTTATGATACTTCATATTAAGGAGGAGAAAGTACATATATTTGTTGCATGGTTGCACTCTGGTATTCAGGCCACTATGGCCCGAGAGATTGAGATAGGGACTTCTTACCAACTAGTTGTGGGGATATCTTAGACAATTGAAGAATATCGTCAGTGGGGCCGAGAACAGATGCCGCGGGATAAGCGGTTTCGTTATTTTGGAGGGTTCAGTGGTGCTCCATCTGGGGGAAAGGGTCAGTTTGGGAGAGGTCAGCCTAGCAGGCCCACATATCCAGGACCACTGCCCTCTCGAAGTGCTCCAGTTCGACCTTATTTCAGTTCCATGCAATAGATTTTCTACCGCCCACCAGCAATTCAGGGTTCCTGCAGTGGTATTCAGCCCATCAGGGTCAGACTTTAGGATAACAGTCCTTCATACCGAGAGGTTGTTTTGAGTGCAGGGATTTCAGCCACGTGCGGAGGTTCTGCCTCAGGCTTCGGGAAAATGAAGTGATGCTTCAGTATTATTTGATCCAGGGTCTAGCTATTGATATGTGTCATCTCTGTTTGCTCATTTCCTGAATGTTCCTCGTGAGTCCTTGGGTACTCTTGTTTATGTGTCCACTCCAGTGGGCGATTCTGTTGTTATGGATCGGGTCTATCGGTCCTGCTTTGTTACATTATGTGGTTTTGAGAATAGGGCGGATCTTTTGCTATTTGATATGACCGACATTGAGGTTATCCTGGGCATGGACTGGTTATCTCCATATTACGCCATCCTTGATTGCCATGCCAAGACTGTTACCTTGGAAATACTAGAGTTGCCTATATTGGAGTGGAAGGGTTCGTCTGTTAGCACACCTAGTCAGATCATCTCTTTTATGAAGGCTCAACACATGGTCGAGAAGGGATTTTTGGATTATCTATCTTATGTTCCGGACACTCCCACAGAGACTCCGGCAATTGATTTAGTACCCATAGTCAGAGAGTTCTCCGATGTGTTTCCTTCTGATCATCCAGTCATGTCACTAGATTGTGATATCGATTTCTACATTGATTTGGCTCCAGGTAAACAACCTATATCAATCCCATTGTACCGTATGGCTCCGAATGAGTTGAAGGAACAACTTGAGGCGTTGCTAGCAAAGGGGTTTGTCAAGATGAGTGTATCACCTTGGGGTGCACCAGTGTTATTTGTGAAGAAGAAAGATGGGACTATACAAATGTGCATTGATTACCGCCAGTTGAACAAAGTCACCATTAAGAACAAGTACCCGTTGCCGCGTATTGATTATTTATTTGACCAGTTGCTGGGTGCTAGGGTGTTCTCTAAGAGCAACTTAAGATATGGGTACCATCAGTTGAATATTCGGGATTCGGATGTTCCGAAGACCACTTTCCGGACTAGATATGGCCTTTATGAGTTTTTAGTGATGTCCTTCAATTTAACTAATGCACCAATGACATTTATGGATTTGATGAACAGGGTGTTCAGGACATTTATTGATTCATTCGTCATTGTCTTCATTGATATGCTAATTTGAGGAGCACGAGCAGCTTTTGAGAGAGGCGCTTCAGACCTTGCGGGAACAAAAGTTATATACTAATTTCTCCGTGTGAGTTTTGGCTAGATTCTGTAGCATTCTTGGGGCATGTTGTATTAGGCGAGGGTATTAAGGTGGATCCCAAGAAGATTGAGGTAGTTCAGAGTTGGCCTCATCCTACTACAACGACTGAGATCAGGAGATTCTTGGGGTTAGCAAGTTATTATCGCTAGTTTGTGGAGGGCTTCTCATCTATTGCAGCACCTTTGACTATACTGACCCAGAAGGGTGCTCCGTTTCGTTAGTCCAATGATTGTGAGGCAAGCTTTCAGAAGCTCAAGACAGTTTTGACTATGGCACAAGTTCTAGTGTTGCCTTCCGGTTTGGGGATGTATACTGTGTATTGCGATACTTAACACGGTAGTTTGGATTGTGTATTTATGTAAGAGGGCCGAGTTATTGCATATGCTTCACGTTAGATGAAGCCCAATGCGAAGAATTACCATGTGCATGATTTGGAGTTGTCCGCGATTGTTCATGCTCTTAAGATCTAGAGGAATTATCTTTATGGGGTGTCCTGTGAGGTTTACACCGATCATCGTAGCTTGCAGCATTTGTTCAAGCAGAGGGATCTCAATTTGAGACAGTACAGGTGGCTTGAGTTACTGAAGGATTATAATATCACCATTCTTTATCATTTGGGCAAGGCGAATGTAGTTACAGATACCTTGAGCAGAAAGGCAGAGAGTATGGGTAGGTTGGCATTCATATCATCAGAGGAGAGGTCCTTAGCTTTGTACATTTAGTCTTTCGATAATAGACTTGCGAGATTGGATATTTCAGAGCCCAACCAAGTTCTTGCATGCGTCGTTGCCCAATCTTCACTATTGGAGCATATTAGGGCTCGGCAGTTTGATGATCCGCACTTGTAGGTTCTCAGAGAGACACTATTACAGGGTGGTACCAAGGAGGTTACTATCAGTGAGGATGGTGTAATGTGATTCCAGGGTCGTCTATGCATTCCTAATGTTGATAGCTTGAGGTAGAGGATTCCATAGGAGGCTCACAGTTCACGGCATTCTATTCATCCAGGTGCTACAAAAATGTATTGCCACCTGAGGTAGCATTTTTGGTGGTGGCAGATGAAGAAGGACACAGTTGAGTATGTTGCATAGTGTCTAAATTGCTAGCATGTTAAGTATGAGCACGAGAGGCCCGGTGGCCTACTCTAGCAGATGACTATACCTGAGTTAAAATGGGAGCGCATTAGTATGGACTTCGTAGTTGGGTATACCCAGTGGCCTTCAGAGAGGTTGGCCCAGATTTATATTCAGGAGATAGTTCGATTGCATGGTCTGCCTTTTTCCATCATATCAGATAGAGGCCCTCAGTTTACTTCAGATTTTGGAGAGCAGTACAGAGTGAGTTGGGGACCCGTGAAGAGCAAAGCACAGCCTTTCATCCACAGGCCGACGGGCAGTCAGAACGAATGATTCAGATCATAGAGGACATACTTGGAGTATGTGTGATTGACTTTGGAGGACAGTGGGATCGATTCTTGCCTTTGGCCGAGTTTGCTTAAAACAAGAGTTATTAGTCAACATCGAGATGGCTCCATTTGAGGCTTTATATGGTCGGCGATGTCGTTCTCCCATCGGATGGTTTGAGCCCTACGAGGCTACGTTATATGGTTTTGACTTGGTGAAAGATGCATTGGAAAAGGTAAGCTTGATTCAGGAGCGACTTCACACAGCACAGTCCAAACAGAAGAGTTACGCGGATCAAAAGGCGCGTGATTTATCATTTATGGTAGGCGAGAAGGTTCTCTTAAAACTCTCACAGATGAAGGGCATCATGAGGTTTGGGAAGAAGGGAAAGTTGAGCCCAAGGTTTATTGGCCCAAGGTTTATTGGGCCATTTGAGGTATTGAGACGAGTTGGGGAGGTTGCTTATTAGTTTGCAATACCTTCCAGTCTATCAGCAGTTCATTCGGTTTTCCACGTGTCTATACTACAGAGAAAGCATGCTGATAGGTCACCTTTATTAGACTTCGGAACGATTTAGTTAGATGAGAGCTTGGGTGATGAGAAGGAGCTAGTTTCCATTGTTGATAGGCAAGTTTGCTAGTTGAGGTCCAAGAGGATTTCTGCGGAAAGGGTTTAGTGGAGGGGCCAACCAGTCGAGGAGGTGACTTGGAAGTCATAGGAGGACATGCGGAGGAGATATCCACACTTATTCAGCACTCCAAGTATGATTCTAGACCTGTTCGAGGACGAACGTTTGTTTAGGAGGCGGAGAATGTAACGACACGATCAATCGTTTTACTTTCTAGAACCTCATTCCCCTAAATAAGACTCCCTGTATGTGCTTTTACTATTTTATGATTTGCGGCGATGGTTAGTTCGGTATTTGGAAGGGTTCGGGTTGAAATCAGAACACTTGGTTCCTTAAGGTTGGCCAAAAAGGCTAAGTTTGACTTCGGTCAACGTTTTGAGTAAAAGACCTCGGAATCGGGATTTAACGGTTCCAATATGTTTTGGATGACCCCGGAGCGTTTCAGCGCCTAATAGTGAAAGATGTCTCTTTGAAGGTTTTAAAAAATTTTAAATTTGATTTGGAGTAGGTTTTGGTGTTATCGAGGTCAAATTGGAATTTCGAGATCGATAATAGTTCCGTAGGGTGATTTAAGACTTGCCCGAAAATTTTTGTGTCATTCCGAATAGTCTAAGTAAGATTTGGCGCGTACGGAGTGATTTGGAAACTTGAAGTTCATAACTTGATTCGATTTGGTTGTGGGGTATGATTCTTGGTTTTGTTATTGTTTTACGCATTGCGAGAATTCGATCAGGTTCGTATCATGTTTATGGACTTGTTGGTGCTTTTGGACGGGGTCCCGAGTGGCTCGACGGTGTTTCAGACTGCCCGAAGCAGAGCTAGGAAAAACCAAAAAATTCCAGTTCTGGTTTCGTTCTTCGTGAACGTGGAAAGACCCACGCGTTTGCGATGAATGATTTCGACACTTGGGCAATTTGTTCTTATCATTCGCGATAAAGGGGTCGAGGCTTTGGAGCCTTGAGGTCTCAGGCCTATGCGTTCGCGAAGGCCCCATCGCGTTTGCGTGGAAGAAAGGGTCCTAGGGAGGGTTAGTTCCAATTTCTCTTCGCGTTCGCATAGGGAAGGGCTGGTATGCCTCCGCGTTCATGAGTCCCTGGTCGCATTTGCATAGGCTAAGCTTTTATGGGCCTGGCCGTTTGCCTTCGCGAGTGCAAGGCCTGTTCCGCATTCGCGAAGAAGAGGGCAGCTGGGCAGTGTGTTTTAAAAATCGGGACTTAGCCATTTTTGGGTTCATTTATTGTACTCTTGGGCGATTTTGGAGTTCCAAAAGGGGGGATTTCAACCTAGCTATTGAAGGTAAATAATTTCTACATAATGTGAGTTTAATACATAGATTATGGGTAGATTTTAAGATGTAAATTTGTGAAAATCATGGATTTAGAAGAAAAACTTAGGTTTTTGATAAAAATGGGATTTAAGAAAGAAAATGGTTATGGAATTTAGTGAAAATCATATACTTGAGTTCATGAGGTTATGGGTAACAACTTTCTTCAAATATTTTCGGAATCCGGGAACGTGGACCCGGGGGTAAATTTTAGGAATTCTTCAATTAGGGTTGGGAAATCACTTTGATTGTTAGGATATGAAGTTTTGAACATGTATTGACTATTTTATATAACATTTGACTAGTTTCGAGTCGTTTGGCACCGAGTTGAGGGTTTAAAGCACAAATGTGGACCGGAAAGTAATCTTTGAGACGAGTTAAGTCTCTTTTCTAACCTTGTAAGAGAAAATTATCCCAATAGGTGAATTGAATTAATATGTGCTTCTATTTGTGAGGGCTACGTACGCACGAGGTGACGAGAGTCCGTATGTAGCAACTAATTATGCTTATAACCGGGTAGTTTAGGACCCAAATCATATTATACTTGCGATGTTTGCACACTACTTGTAATTGATGTGCCTAAACCATATTGGAACTTGATAAAGGAATCGTAGAAGGACGACTTTCATTTACTTGAGTATTTGACGGGTTACTTGACCTTTAATGAAAATTGGTGTTTTCTTTGAATATTAGCCTCTTAAAAAATCTTTGAATCGGTTGTTTATAAAGTGTTTTCTCTTCTTGTGGAGCGGGCCGGACGCCTCGGTAATAGAATCGATGCATCTATGGTTCGTGTCATTCGACCCTCAGCAGTGCACAATTTATATATTTGTATGTTGGATCGGGCCGTACGACCTCGGCATAATTCGCGCGTAATAATTCTCGGAGCCCAATTATAATTGATATTGTTTTATTGGATTGAGAGATTAACTTGTTAAATGATGGAAATTAATTTGGGATTTACTATTAGTGAGAGAATTGTTAATTTATTTCCTGTTATTGAGTTTTCAGCTGTATTTATATATCCCATGCTTAATTAAAATTTCGGTATTTTATTGTTAGCTCATAGTAAGTGTCGAATTCGACCCCTCGTCACTAGTTTCTCGAGGTTAGACTAGATATTTACTGGGCACGTATTTTTTATGTACTCACGCCATACTTCTACACTAATCGTGCAAGATCTGAGGCTGGTGTATCTGGTTATTAGTCGGGCGCGCATCCTTGACTTCCATGAGACTTTGCGATGAGCTGCCTTCCGAGCCCGTTCTGCAGCACTCGAAGTCTTCCTTTTGCTTTTACTTTCTGTCTATTTCATTTCAGACAGTAGCATAATATTTTTGTATATTCTACTAGGATCTCATACACTTGTGACACCAGGTCTTAGAGATCATGCTAGTAGACACATGATGTTTTTTAGATATTTACTCATCTCATTTTCTCTTAAAATTATTTATCTCTCATTTTATTTAAACTTTTACTTCCTATTTATGCACCAAATAAAAATCAGCTATTTCTAAAACATTAAAAGAAACAATCACATGGTTAGTTCACTGTTGGCCTGCCTAGCGGTAACGTTGGGCGCCATTACGGCATATAGGAGGAATTCGGTAATGACAACTTGGTATCAGAGCACTAGGTTCACGTAGATCTCACAATTATTAGCAGGCCTAATATAGTCTTGCAAATCGATGCAGAGACATCCGTACTTATCTTCGATAGGTTATAGGGTATTAGGAAACTACCCTTTCTTCATCTCTTATCGTTCAATTGATGTTATGCTAAGTATCTTTCTCATATTCTATCAGAGATGGTGAGAACGCGCATGGCGGATGTTCCAGACCCGGGAGGAGCTGCTCCTCATGTTGTTAGCGGTCGAGGCAGAGGCCGGGGGAGGGCATTGGTACGAGGTAAGGAACGAGGATATCCCAGAGTTTCCCCAGACATGCCACCAGTGGATCCGGTAGAGGATCCCATTATTAAGGAGCAAGGCGAGGTGCCTGCAGCAGAGCCATCCCCGGTAGATTTTATGTCAACACCGGGCTTCCAAGAGGTCATGGGCCGTATGCTACGGTTCATGGATACTATAACCCAAGCCGGTTTGTTTCCAGCAGACCCAGCCATATCTCAGGCTGGAGGGGGAGCACAGACCCCTATTTCTCAGGCTCTTGGGCATGCAGCTGCTGTATATCAGACCCCGGGCACACTACCCATAGGTGGAGCACAACCAGTGGCAGTAGCCGTGCCTGAGCCCAGACCAGCTGCGGCCGGCAAGTCGCATAAGCTATTGGATAGATGGACTAGGATACACCCTCCTGTCTTCAGAGTTGAGCGACATGAGGACCCTCAGGACTTCATTGATTGGTGCACGGATAGACAGCACAACATGAGGATATTAGAGACCCACTGGCTTGATTTTACTACTTTCCAGCTGGAGGTAAGGGCCCGTAGATGGTGGCAGTCTCATCTTCTTGGCAGACCAACATATTCTTCTCCCTTGACTTTGGATCAGTTTAGACACCTTTTCTTTGATAGGTATATTCAACCCTAACAGAGGGAAGAGTTGCATTTTCAGTTTGAGCAGCTCCAATAGGGTCAGATATCGGTGACCGATTATGAGGCGAGGTTCTCTGAGTTGTCTCGCCATACACTTATGATACTTCCTACTGAGGTGGAGAGAGTATGGAGGTTTGTTGCGGGGTTGCACTATGGTATTCAGGACACTATGGCCCGAGAAGTTGAGATGGGGATTTCTTACCAGCTGGTTGTGGAGATAACTCGGAGGATTTAGGGATATCATCAGCGGGGCCGAGAGCAGATGCCCCGGGATAAGCAATTTTGTTATTCTGGAAGGTTCAGTGGTGCTCCATGTGGGGGTAGGGATTAGTTTGGGAGAGGTAAGCCTAGCAGGATCACATATCCAGGACCACCGCCTCCTTAAGGTGCTTCAGTTCGACCTTATTTATGTGCCATGCAAGAGATTTTCTACCGCCCACCAGCTATTTAGGGTTTCTCCAGTCGGTATTCAGGCCATCAGGGTCAAACTTCAGGTCAGCAGTCCTTCATACCGAGAGGTAGTTTCGAGTGTGAGGATTTCAACCACGTGCGGAGGTTCTTCCCCAAGCTTCGGGGAAAGGCAGTGCAACAAGCTTCTCAGCTTATGATTACAGCACCAGTAGCCGCACCACCCATTCGGCCATCTAGAGGCGGATGGCAGATGGGTAGGGGTCATCCTAGAGGTGGAGGCCAGGCAGGTGGAGGCCTGTCAGGTGGTGCTCCACCAAGATTCTATGCTTTTCCGGCCAGACCAGATGTAGTGGCCTCGGATATCGTGATCACCGGTATTATTTCTATTTTCCGTAGGGATGCTTCAGTATTATTTGTTCTAGGGTCTACCTATTCATATGTGTCATCTCTGTTTGCTCATTTCCTGGATGTTCCTCGTGAGTCCTTGGGAACTCTTGTTTATGTGTCCACTCCAGTGGGCGATTCTGTTGTTGTGGATCGGCTCTATCAGTCCTGCATTGTTACATTCTATGGTTATGCGAATAGGGAGGATCTTCTGCTTTTTGATATGACTGACTTTGAGGTCATCCTAGGCATGGACTGGTTATCTCCATATCATGCCATCCTTGATTGCCATGCCAAGAGTGTTACCTTGGTGATACTAGAGTTTCCTAGATTGGAGTGGAAGGGTTCGTCTGTCAGCACACCTAGTCGGATCATCTCTTTTATAAAGGCTCGACACATAGTCGAGAAGGGTTATTTGGCTTATCTAGCTTATGTTTGGGACACTATCGCAAAGACTCCGGTGATTGATTTAGTACCGTAGTTAGAGAGTTCTCCGATGTGTTTCCTTCAAATCTTCCAGGTATGCCACCAGATCGTGATATGGATTTCTGCATCGATCTGGATCTAGGTACCCAACCTATATCTATCCTACCGTACCGTATGGCTTCAAAAGAGTTGAAGAAGTTGAAGGAACAACTTGAGGAGTTGCTAGCAAAGAGGGTTTGTCAGGCCGAGTGTATCACCTTGGGGTGCACCAGTGTTATTTGTGAAGAAGAAAGATGGGAATATGCGGATGTACATTGATTACCTTTAGTTGAACAAAGTCACCATTAAGAACAAGTAGCCATTGCCGCGTATTAATGATTTATTTGTCCATTTGCAGGGTTCTAGGGTGTTTTCTAAGATCAACTTGAGATCGGGGTACCATCAGTTGAAGATTCGGGATTCGGATGTTCCGAAGACCGCTTTCCGGACTAGATATGGCTATTATGAGTTTTTAGTAATGTCCTTCGATTTGACTAATGCCTCAACGACGTTAATGGATTTGATGAACAGGGTGTTCAGGCCATATATTTATTCATTCATCATTGTCTTCATTAATGACATTTTGATCTACTCACGCAGCATAAAGGAGCACGAGCAACATTTGAGAGTGGTGCTTCAGACCTTGCAGGAACACAAGCTATATGCTTAGTTTTCCAAGTGTGAGTTTTGGCTAGATTCTGTAGCATTCTTGGGGAATGTTGTATCTGGCGAGGGTATTAAGGTGGATACCAAGAAGATTAAGGAAGTTCAGAGTTGGCCTTGTCTTACTACGATGCCTGAGATTAGGAGCTTCTTAGGGTTAGCAGGTTATTATCACCGGTTTTTGGAGGGCTTCTCATCTATTGCATCAACTTTGACTAGATTGACCTAGAAGGGTGCTCCGTTCTGTTGGTCCGATGATTGTGAGGCGAGCTTTCAGAAGCTCAAGATAGCTTTGACTACGGCACTGGTTCTAGTGTTGCCTTCCGGTTCGGGGATGTATACTGTGTATTGCGACATTTCATGCGTTTGTTTGGATTTTGTATTGATGTAAGAGGGGAGAATTATTGCATATGCTTCACGTCAGCTGAAGCCCAATTAGAAGAATTACCCTGTACATGATGTGGAGTTGGCCGCGATTGTTCATACTCTTAAGATCTGGAGGCATTATCTTTATGGGGTGTCTTGTGAGGTTTACATCGATCATCGTAGCTTGCAGCATTTGTTCAAGCAGAGGGATCTCAATTTGAGGCAGCGCAGGTGGCTTGAGTTACTGAAGGTTTATGATATCACCATTCTTTATCCTCTAGGCAAAGTGAATGTAGTTGCGGATGCCTTGAGCAAAAAGGCAGAGAGTATGGGTATCTTGGCATTCATATCATCAGAGGAGAGGCCCTTAGATTTGGACATCAATCCTTGGCTAACATACTTGTGAGGTTGGATATTTCTGAGCCCAGCCGAGTTATTTCATGCGTCATTGGCCAATATTCACTAGTGGAGTAGATTAGGGCTCGATAGTTTGATGATCCGCACTTGTTGGTTCTCAGAGAGACGGTATTACAGGGTGGTGCCAAGGAGGTTACTATCAGCGAGGATGGTGTTCTACAACTCCAGGGTCATCTATGTGTTCCTAATAATGATGGCTTGAGGTATAGGATTCTAGAGGAGGCACACCGTTCACGGTATTCTATTCATCCAGGTGCTATGAAGATGTATCGCAACTTGAGGCACCATTATTGGTGGCGGCGGATGAAGAAGGACATAGTTGAGTATGTTGCATGATGTCTAAATTGCCAGCAGGTTAAGTATGAGCACCAGAGGCCAGGTGGCCTACTCTAGCAGATGACTATACCTGAGTGGAGATGGGAGCACATTACTATGGACTTCGTAGTTTGGTTGTCACAGACCTTGTAGAAGTTTGATACAGTTTGGGCAAGTCGACACACTTCATTCCGGTGGCAACCACGTATACTTCAGAGAGGTTGGCCTATATTTATATTCAGGAGATAGTTCAATTGCATGGTGTGCCTGTATCCATCATATCAAATAGAGGCCCTCAGTTCATTGCACATATTTGGAGAGCAGTACAGAGTGAGTTGGGGACCCGTGTAGAGCTCAGCAAAACCTTTCATCCACAGACCGACGGGCAGTCAAAGAGAACAGTTCAGATCTTGTAGGATATGCTTAGAGCATGTTTGATTGACTTTGAAGGACATTTGGATCGATTCCTCCCTTTGGCCAAGTTTTCTTACAACAACAGTTATCAGTCTAGCATTGAGATGTCTCCATTTGAGGCTTTATATGGTCGGCGATGTCGTTCACCCATCGGATGGTTTGAGCCCGACAAGGCTACGTTACATAGTATTACCTTAGTGAAGGATGACTTGGAAAAGGTGAAGTTGATTCAGAAGCGACTTCGCACAGCACAATCCAAATAGAAGAGTTACGCGAATCAAAAGGCGTGTGATTTATCATTTATGGTGGGCGAGAAGGTTCTCTTGAAAGTCTCGCCGGATTGGGAAGACGGGCAAGTTGAGCCCAAGGTTTATAGGCCCATTTGAGGTGTTGAGACGAGTTGGGGAGGATGCTTATGAGCATGCAATACCTCTCAGTGTATCGGGAGTTCATTCGGTTTTCCACGTGTCTATGCTCCAGAGGTATCATATCGACAGGTCATATGTATTAGACTTCAGCACGATTTAGTTATATGAGAGCTTGGGTTTTGAGAAGGAGCCAGTTGCCATTGTTGATAGGAAGGTTCGCCAGTTGAGGTCCAAGACGATTTTTGCTGTAAAGGTTCAGTGGAGGGGCCAAGCAGTCATTGAGGCGACTTGGGAGTGCGAGGAGGACATGTGGGGCATATATTCACACTAATTCAGTACTCCACGTATGATTCTAGACCCGTTCGAGGACGAACGTTTGTTTAAGAGGTAGAGAATGTAACGACCCGACCGGTCATTTTGCTTTCTAGAACCCCATTCTCCTAAACAAGACTCCCCGTATGTGATTTTACTGGTTTATGACTTGGGAGGATGGTTAGTTCGGTATTTGGAATGGTTCGAGTTGAAATCAAAACACTTCGGTTAATGTTTTGGCCAAAATGACTAAGTTTGACTTCGATCAATGTTTTGGTTAACGGCCTCAGAATCGAGATTTGACAGTTCCAATAGGTTCTTATGATGATTTCGGACTTGGGCATATGTTCGGATCGGGTTTTGGATGACCCGGGAGCTTTTCAATGCCTAATAGTGAAAGATGGCTCTTTGAAGGTTTTAAAGTACTTTAAATTTGGTTTGGAGTAGGTTTTGGTGTTAGCAAGATCAAATTGGGAATCCTAGATCAGGAATAGTTCTGTATGGTGATATAAGACTTGCCCACAAAATTTGGTGTCATTCCGAGTAGTCTAAGTATGATTCGTCGCGTACGAAGCGATTTGTAAACTTGAAGTTCATAACTTGATTCGATTTGGTTTTGGCATGTGATTCTTGGTTTTGTTGTTGTTTTACGCATTTCAAGAGTTCGGTCAGGTCCGTATCATGTTTATGGACTTGTTGGTGCATTTGGATGGGGTCCCGAGTGGCTCGGGGGTGTTTCGGACTACCCTGAGCTGAGCTAGGAAAAACTAAAAAATTCTACTTCTAGTTTCCTTCTTCGCAAACGTGAAAGGACCCACACGTTCGCGATGATGGATTTGGGCAGTTGGGCAATTTACCCTTCTCCTGCGCAATAAAGGGGCCGTGTTCACGGATCCTTGAGGTCCCAGGCCTATGCGTTCGCGAAGGCCCCATCGCGTTCGTGTATAAAAAAGGGACCTGGTGCGGGTCAGTGCCAATTGCTCTTCGCGTTCGCGTAGGCCATTCTTTTCTGGACTTGCCGTTTGCCTTCGCGAACACGAGGCTTGTTACGCGTTCGCGAAGAAGAGGGCAACTGGGCAGTGTGTTTTAAAAATCAGGACTTAGCCATTTTTGGGTTCATTTATTCTACTCTTGGGTGATTTTGGAGCTTCAAAATGGGGGATTTCAACCTAGCTATTGAAGGTAAATAATTTCTACCTAATATGAGTTTAATATATAGATTATGGGTAGATTTTAGCATGTAAATTAGTGGAAATCATGAGTTTAGAAGAAAAACTTAGGTTTTTGATAAAAATGGAATTTAAGCACGAAAATGGTTATGGAATTTAGTGAAAATCATATACTTGAGTTCATGAGGTTATGGGTAACAACTTTCTTCAAATATTTCCCGAATCCGGGAACGTCGGCCCGGGAGTAAATTTTAGGAATTCTTCAATTAGGGTTGGGAAATCACTTTGATAGTTAGGATATGATGTTTTGAACATGTACTGACTATTTTATATAACATTTGACTAGTTTCGAGTCGTTTGGCACCGAGTTGAGGGTTTAAAGCACAAATGTGTACCGGAAAGTAATCTTTGAGACGAGTTAAGTCTCTTTTCTAACCTTGTAAGAGGAAATTAACCCAATAGGTAAATTGAATTAATATGTGCTTCTATTTGTGAGGGCTACGTACGCACGAGGTGACGAGAGTCCGTATGTAGCAACTAATTATGCTCATATCCGGGTAGTTTAGGACCCAAATCATATTATACTTGCGATGTTTGCACACTACTTGTAATTGATGTGCCTAAACCATATTGGAACTTGATAAAGGAATTGTAGAAGGAAGACTTTCATTTACTTGAGTATTTGACGGGTTACTTGACCTTTAATGAAAATTGGTGTTTTCTTTGAATATTAGCCTCTTAAAAAATCTTTGAATCGGTTGTTTATAAAGTGTTTTCTCTTCTTGTGGAGCGGGCCGGACGCCTCGGTAATAGAATCGATGCATCTATGGTTCGTGTCATTCGACCCTCAGCAGTGCACAGTTTATATATTTGTATGTTGGATCGGGCCGTACGACCTCGGCATAATTCGTGCGTATTAATTCTCGGAGCCCAATTATAATTGATATTGTTTTATTGGATTGAGAGATTAACTTGTTAAATGATGGAAATTAATTTGGGATTTACTATTAGTGAGAGAATTGTTAATTTATTTCCTGTTATTGAGTTTTTAGCTGTATTTATATATCCCATGCTTAATTAAAATTTCGGTATTTTATTGTTAGCTCATAGTAAGTGTCGAATTCGACCCCTCGTCACTACTTTCTCGAGGTTAGACTAGATATTTACTGGGCACGTATTTTTTATGTACTCACGCCATACTTCTGCACTAATCGTGCAGGATCTGAGACAGGTGCATTTGGTTATCAGTCCGGCGCGCATCCTTGACTTCCACGAGATTTTGTGGTGATCTGCCTTCCGAGCCTGTTTTGCAGCACTCGAAGTCTTCCTTTTGCTTTTACTTTCTGTCTAATTCACTTCAGAGAGTAGCGTAGTATTTCTTTTTATATTCTACTAGGAGCTCATATACTTGTGACACATGGTCTTGGAGATCATGCTAGTAGACACATCATGATTTTTGGATATTTATTCATCTCATTTGCTCTTAAAATTATTTATCTCTCATTTTAATTAAACTTTTACTTCCTATTTATGCACTAAATAAAAATCAGATACTTCTAAAACGTTAAAAGAAACAATCACATGGTTAGTTCACTGTTGGTTTTCCTAGCGGTAACATTGGGAGCCATCACGGCCTATAAGAAGAATTAGGTCGTGATAGTTAAAGTTAACACATATACGCCCGTGTACACCCTCGTCACCTTGTGTGCACATCGCTCACATAGTACAAATAATGCAAACAAACCAAATGCTCCGGGGGAGTTCCCCCCACACAAGGTTAGGCAAGATACTTACCTCGAACAGTCTAAATCAGTCTCCTAAAAAGCCTTTCCCACTCAAATCCAACTCCAGACGACTTGAATCTAGCCAAAATAACTTAATATCATAAATAGAAGCTATAGGAAACAATTCCAGATAATAAAGATTCGATCTTTAATGAAAATAAAAAAGTCAACCCAAAATGTCAACCCCATGGATGCACCTCGGAACCCGATCAAACCCATAAATTCTATATACCCATTTCGATACTAGTCCAACCATACCAAAACCATCCAATTGAGACCTCAAATCGGCCTTCAAATCACTAATTTATATTTTAGAAAGTTTTTACAGAAATCCCCAACTTTTTCAATTTAAATCACTAATCAAACACTAAAATCGAGGTTGGAATCATGATATAGTAACAAAAATGAGTCAAAAACACTTACCCCAAATCAAATCATGAAACTCTCTACCAAAATGCCCCAAACCGAGCTCTCTAACACAAAGTGTGATAAATGAAATAAAACACTTGACCAAGTTATATTCTGCCCAGGCTTTCCGCTTGTACGACACTACTGTTGCATCTGCGACACCACATCTGCGGAAAAATCATCGTAGATGCGGCTTCCACTTAAAACCCAAAAATTCCGCTTCTGCGGGGAAAAAGGCGCACTCGCGCTCCCGCTTCTGCGTGCTAATCACTAGACAAACGGTCCCTCGTCAACCAGCTCAAAATTTGCTTCTGTGGAGTATTTCCGCTTCCGCTATTACACACCTGCACGTCCTTAATTGCACTGGTGGACCCATCTCCTTTAGTCAAATGCTGCTTCTGCAGCACCGCACCTGCGGCCAAAATAACGCAGGTGCGAAAGCACCAGATCTCAGCAGGTTTCAACAACTCCTCTAAGTTCCTAATTTATCTGATTCAACCCGAAATACACCCCCTCCCCCCCTCCCCCGTCCAAACAGACCAACCAATCCCAAAATATGAAACGAACCTACTCGAGGCTTCTAATCACATCAAACAACATCAAAACTACAAATCGCACCTCAATTCATTCCTAATGAACTAATGAACATTTTTAAATTCAAAGTTTGCGCCGAACAAGCCTAAACAACTCCGAATGACCTAAAATTTTGCATGCAAGTCCCAAATAACACAACGAACCTATACCAACTCCGGATATCACAATCCGATCCACATATCAATAAAGTCAACCCTCGGTCAAACCTATCAATTTTCCAAACCTTCAACTTTATAATATTCGTCATTCAAGCCAAAACAACCTACGGACCTCCAAATTCACACCCGGACATACGCCTAAGTCCAAAATCATCATACGAATATATTGGAGCCATCAAAAGATCATTTTGGATTTGTCTATACAAAAGTCAATCTCCAGTCAACTCTTACAATTAAAGACTTGAACCAAAGGACTAAGTATCCCAAATCAGACCAAAACTCTCACAAAATTACACTAAACAACCCCGCAAGTTGCATAACCATAATTAGATAATTTAAAGAACCAAATAGATTGGGACTAAGATACTCAAAACGACCGGTCGGGATATTACATTCTCCCCCTCTTAAACATATGTTCATCCTCAAACAGGTCTAGCATCATACCTAGAGTCTCAAGTAGGTGTGGATATCTGCTTCGCATTTCCCTCTCGGTCTCCCATGTAGCCTCCTAGACATGCTGACCCCTCTAATGCACCTTCACTGAAGTTATGTTCTTCAACCGCAACTTTCGAACCTGCCGGTGTAGAATGGCCACCGGCTCCACATCATAGGTTAAATCCCCATCTAGCTGTACCGTACTGTAGTCCAAAACATGTGACGAGTCACCATAATACTTCCGGAGTATGGAAACATTAAACAATGGGTGAATTCCCGATTAGCTGGGTGGCAATGCAACTCTGTAGGTCACCTCTTCAACCCTCTCAAGCACCTCAAAAGGACCAATATACTTGGGGCTCAACTTCCTCTTTTTCCCGAATCTCATCACACCCTTCTAAGGTAAAACTTTGAGTAGAACATTCTCACCACCATGTATGCAACATCACGAGCCTTCCTCTCAGCATAACTCTTTTGCTTGGACTGTGCTGTATGAAGCCGCTCCTAAATTACCTTCTCCAAGGTATAACAGACCAAATTAGTGCCCAACAACCTTGCCTCACCAGGCATAAACCAGCCAACCAGAAAATGACATCTCCTCTCATATAAATCCTCATTAGGAGCCATCTGAATACTCGACTGAAAGCTATTGTTGTAGGCGAACTCTACTAACGGAAGAAACTGATCCCATGAACCCCCAAAATCAATGACACAGGCACGCAACATGTCCTCCAATATCTGAATAGTGCACTCAGACTACTCGCCCGTCTGGAGATAAAATGTAATACTTAGATCGACCTGTGTGCCCAACTCTCGCTGCACCGCTCTCTAAAACTGCAATGTGAACTGAGTGACCCTATCTGAGATAATATACACGGGCACGCAAAGTAGGCAAAAAATATCACGAATATATATCTGAGTCAGCTGCTCTGAAGAGTAAGTAGTCACAAACACAATGATCTATGAAGACTTGGTCAGTCTTTCCATAATAAGCCATAATGCGTCAAATTCCTTTAAAGTCCGTGAAAGTCCAACTACAAAATCCATGGTGATATGCTCCCACTTCCACTCTGAGATACCAAGCCTTTGAAGAAACCCACCCAGTCTCTGATGCTCGTACTTCACCTACTGATAGTTCAGACACCGAGCCATATACTCCACAATATATTTCTTCATTCTTCTCCACCAGTAGTGTTGTCTCAAGCCTTGGTGCATCTTTGCGGCACCCAGATAAATGGAATACCGCAAACTATGGGCTTCCTCAAGAATATATTCAAGCAACCCATCCACATTGGACACACAAATCCTGCCCTTCATCAGTAACACCCCATCATCTCCAATAGAAACCTTCTTGGCATCACGTGCTACACCGAGTCCTTCAGGACAAGCAAATGGGATTCCCATACTGACGCAACTTAATGCGCTAAAATAAAAAGTATGTGATATAACACAAGCAAGAACTCTACTGGGCTCCGATATGTCCAACCTCACGAACCAATTGGCCAAAGCCTGAACGTCCAACGTTAGTTGACTCTCTCCATATGAAATATAGGCAAGGCTCCCATACTCTCGGCCTTCCTACTCAAGACATCGATCACCATATTGGCCTTTCCCGGGTGATAAAGAATGTTAATATCATAGTCCTTTAGTAGCTCTAACCACCTCCACTGCCTCAAATTCAGATCTTTTTGCTTAAACAAGTGACGTAAGCTCTTGTGATCTGTGAATACCTCACAAAACACGCCATAGAGATAGTGCCTCTAAATCTTCAATGCATGAACAATGGATGCCAAATCTAAATCATGTACTGGGTAGTTCTTCTCATGGGGCTTCGACTGACGCGAAACATGAGCAATCACTCTACACTCCTACATCAATACACAACTAATAACAATCCACGAAGCATCACAATAAATTGTATAAGATCCCGATGCTAAAGGTAAAACCAGGATTGGAACTATGGTCAAGGCAGTATTTAGCTTCCGAAAGCTCTCTTCACACTCGTCAAACCACCTAAATTATGAACCCTTCTGAGTCAATCTAGTCAAAGGAGCTGCGATGGATGAAAACCCCTCCACAAAACGTCGATAATACCCATCCAAGCCTAGAAAACTCTGAATCAGTAGCAGAAGACAGTCTAGGACAACTTTGAACTACCTCCACCTTCTTCGGATCCAACTTAATCCCCTCACTAAACACCATATGGCCCAAAAATGACGCCGAATTAAGCCAAAACTCACACTTAGAGAATTTAGCATATAACTTCTCCTCCCTCAAGGTTTGTAGCACGATCCTTAAGTATTGCTCATGATCCTCCCAGCTACAAGAATACACCAATATATCATCAATGAACACGATGAAGAATAACTCAACATATGGGTGGAATACATTATTCATCAAGTGCATAAAGGATGCTGGGGCATTGGTCAGCCTAAATGACATCACAAAAAACTCGTAGTGACCATAGCAAGTCTTGAAAGTAGTCTTCGGAATGTTTGAATCCCGTATCTTCAGGTGATGATACCCCAAGCGCACACCTAAGAACCCGACCAAACTCATATATTTTGAACTCCCATTATGATACGAGTCCAACCACACCAAAACCATCCAATTCCGACCTCAAATCGGCCTTCGAATCACCAAATTATGTTTTATAAAGTTTTTACCGAAATCCCCCCTTTCTTTAATTCAAATCACTAATTAAACATTAAAACCTAGGTTGGAATCATGAAATAATAACAAATCAGAGTAAAAAACACATATCCTAAACCAAATCGTGAGAATCTTTTCCAAAATCGGTTGGAATCGAGCTCTCTAAGTCAGAGTGTGATCAATGAAATAAACCCCTCGACCAAGTTATATTCTGCCCAAGCTTTATGCTTCTGCGACACTACTATCGCATCTGCGGAAATTCATCACAGATGTGGCCTCCACTTCAAAACCTAGAATTTTCGCTTCCACGGGCAAAAGGCGCACCTGTGCTCCCGCTTCTGCATGCAAATCACCGTACATGCGATACCTCTTCAACCAGCTCATAATCCGCTTATGCGGAGTATTTTTGATTTTGCGGTTGGGCACCTATGCCTCCTTGTCCACACTTACGGATCTAACTCCCTTACCCAAATGCCGCATTTACGGCCAACTATCCACTTCTGCATCGCCGCATCTATGGCCCAAATAATGCAGGTACGAAAACACTAGATCTCAGCATGTTTCAGTAACTCCTCTAAGTCCCTAATTGATCTGATTCAACCCGAAACACATCCGGAGGCCCCGAAACCCTATCCAAACATACCAAGCAATCCTAAAACATGACACGAACCTACTCGAGGCCTAAAATCGCATCTAACAATATCAAAACTATGAATCCTACCTAAATTCAGGCCTAATGAACTAAAGAATATTTCTAAATTCAAAACATGAGCTGAACAACCCTAAACAACTCCTAACGACCTCAAATTTTGCATGCAAGTCCCAAATGATACAACGGACCTGTACCAAGTTAATAAAGTCAAAATTCAAGCTCGATATCAATAAAGTCAACCCTCGGTCAAACCTATCAACCATCCAAACCTTTAATTTTCTAGTTTTCACCAATTCAAGCCAAAACAACCTACGTACCTCCAAATTCAGATCCAGACATACGCCTAAGTGAAAAATCATCATCTGAAGCTATTGGAGTCATTAAAACACTATTCTGGAGTTGTCTACAGAAAATTCAAACTCCCATCTATTCTTATAACTAAAGACTTCAACCAAAGGACTAAGTTTCCCAAATCACACTAAAACTCTCAAGACATCACACCACATAACCCCGCAAGTTGCATAACCATAATTATATAATGTAAAGAATAAAGTAGGGGAATCGAGGCTAAGATACTCAAAATGATTGGCATAATCGTAATAGGTTGGGATCCCCGGGTGACCCAAGCGCGTTTCGATGCATTATGTGAAAAGTTGGCAAAATTGAGTTTTAAGTTGAAATCCTTGAGTTTGATGATCAATTCTTGTTGTTTGATGTTCGCTTAATGATTTAAATGAGCAAGCGAGTTATTATGACATTATTATATTTGTGTGAATATTCGTATTGGAGCCTGAGGGGCTCAGATGAGTTTTGAATGTGTTTTGGAAGGAAATGAACTGCTGAAGCAAAATCTAGGGATATTCGCATTGGAGCTTGAGGGGATCAGATGAGTTTCTGAGTTGCAAGACCTTCTCATAAATACAATCTTCGTTTTTGTGAAGTCAATCTTGCATTTGCAGATTTGGGCTGGGGACTGAGGACTTCGCTTTTGCAAAGAAAATATTGCATTTATGACTAGTGGGCACACCGCATTTGCGAAATTTGGGTGGCATTTGCGACCCTGGGGAAATCTGGGCTACTTCGCTTTTGCGACACCATTTTCCGCAATTACGAACGGTGGCCTTCGCAAATGCGAAGTGAATGTCGCATTTGCGACTACTGCACTATTGGGACATTGATCACATTTGCGATCAGTGATTTGATTTTGTGATGGTCGCAATTGCGAACAAGTGTTCGCAATTGTAACATCTGTAGCTTGGTAATATATGGAGATTTTGGGACTTAGTTTATTTTATACCATTTTTCAACCCTAAACTCCATAGAAGCGATTTTTGAAGAGGATTGTCTTCCTAAATTTATTGGTAAGCTTGTTAACTAGTTTTTAATCAATTCCAACTACTTTTTCAAGAATTTCAACATCAAATCTATGAATTTCAAGGTTGAAATTAGTGGTTTTTGGTAGAATATAGGAATTTTATAAATTTGAGATTTAAACCGCAAATTGAGGTCACATTTCAAAACAAATCACATATCCAGGCTCGAGGATGAATGGGTAATCAAGATTTGCTCCAAATCTCGACTTTTGACCACGTGGGCTCAGGTTGACTTTTTGTTGACCTTTGGGATTTTGGCCAAGATTGGACCTTTATTGATTGGGGATGTTTCTTTAGCATTATTTGACTTTGTTAGATGATATTTGACTAGGTTTTGATCGTTTTGAGAAATATTTATAAGGAAGATGGTATTGGATTGTGGTAATTATTGTGGAATGAGGTAAGTATCTTTCCTAGCCTTGCTGGGGGAAATTTTCCTAATAAAATGATATTGTTTGCTACATGCGGGGGTGATGTATATGCGAGGTGATGAGCGTATATGCATGTGCCATGGTTATCCATGCTCGGGGTAGATTATATGATTCTTTGTGCCGCGTTGGACTATGTGATTTACTTACCTCATATTTTACTTGACTTCTATAATAGTATGAATACAAATTTTAATGCTAGAAACCATAATTCAGGGTAAAGCACGAAGGGTGATGTCGTTCCATTTCATATACATTATTATGCATGAAGGATAGTGTCATGCCATTGCATTTACATCATCATGTAAGGATGAAAGTAAAAGCACGAAAGGTGATGTCGTGCCATTGTTTTATATTATCATATGAGGAAGAGAGTAAAAGCACGAAGAGTGATGTCATACCATTGTTGTATATTATCATGTGTTCATGGTAGAAAGGTGTTCCCGTGCAGACGAGGATGAGAGATATGCATTATATGGTGTTATCTTTCCTTGTGTATATGTTTATGACTTTATCCTGAGTTGCTATTGTTGCACCTATATTTTCTATCTTTCTTGTTGTTGTGACGACTTTTCCTTTTACCTAATTTGTTATTATTCTAACCATGCCTTCTATCTGCTTATTATTATTGGTACATTCATGTTTTCATTCTTGTTTGTTACATTTACATCTATGTCTTCTCTCATTTATCGCTGTTTTATCTTAACTTTCTACCTTAGTACTGATATCCATATACTTCCGCCTTATTTGTTACTATTATCTGTGTGCTTTCAACTTATTTGTCATTGTTTTTGGTATTCCTTTTTACCTGGTTGGTATTGTTATACTTATGCCTGGTGAGGATTAGATAAATGCATGATGGGTGTTTTCGTGCCACTTAATTCGACATACATGCATACACTTGGTGAGGATGAGATAAATGCACGAAGGTTGTTTCCGTGCCATTTTATTTGATATCTTGAACATATTTCTCTTAACGTGAATTCGAGAGTTAACCAAGTTCTTAGTGATTATTGCCTTAACCTCCCGACTTGAACCGTTAAGAAAAGGGCTAGTTGTGATATTGAGGAACATGATCATTATTCCTTCTAGTTAAACATTTCACTATCTCTCGTATTTGTCCTTA
Organism: Nicotiana tomentosiformis; assembly: GCF_000390325.3. NCBI lineage: Eukaryota > Viridiplantae > Streptophyta > Magnoliopsida > Solanales > Solanaceae > Nicotiana > Nicotiana tomentosiformis. Next base: position 22,493,262 of record NC_090819.1, read on the forward strand.
CTAATTACATTGTTATTTTCAATTGCTCTTTCTACTTCAATTTAACTGCACAGGTTATATTAGTAAGTATCTTTGACTTAAAAACATTATCACTACTTCACTGAGGTTAGTCAAGATACTTACTAAGTAAATAGCATCGGTTGTACTCACACTATACGTTTGTACTTTGCGTGCAGATATTTCGGCGATGAGCGTGTTACACCCCGCAGTATTACGTCAATATTACACTCCGCATTATTACATCAATATTACACTCCGCAGTATTACAAAGATGTTACACCCTATATTTTCGTACGTGAAAGTACGCCATAAGTAAATTGATGAAAGCTCGGAAATGAGATGTTACATCCTACATTTTCGTACGTTAAAGCTTCGTCGTAAGTTAATCGACGTAGACTCGAGGATGATATTATTTTTGAGGTTATAAGCATATATGCTATTTATAAAAGGCGACAGGTAAGTGTCGTGAAGGTTAAAGGGTAAACGAATCAAAGAAAATGAGTTTCGTTGAAGGTTGTCGATTTGGGAAAAAATACGGTCCGAGCTATAATACCCGATAGTTATGGACTAATGCCATACAAGGTACCACATGACCATGATAGTATGGTACATAAAGTGTGTTAAAAGTGAATAGTATTTTAAGTAATTGGAGATAATTCTTAATTATATGAATAATTGGGTAATTAATAGTTTTTGGTAGGAGATTAGCTAATTAATCATAGATTTTGGATAAGCCTCCTCCCCCCCCCCCCCCCAATAAAAAAAACGTGGCAGCAAACTACCCCAAAATAGTGTCTCTTAAATTTATATGGTAAGGTGGCAAAGTTAGAAGGTTATGTGGCTAAGTCACCACATGAAGTGGGACCCACACCCATTAAAGTATAAGGCCTCTCTAATTCAAAGAGAGGTGCATATATCAAAATTGTAAGTAAGGATCTTCAACAAATTCAAACTATATTTCTTAGCGTCATAGCAACAAAATTTTGCAATTTTAAGGAAGCCCGGTATAAATTTTCTCAAGAATATCATACGGATTTATCCCTACTTCGATCTTGCTGTCACGTGTTTTGTCGCGATTGTTGTGTGTTAGAGGGTTTGTCAAGAGAACCGGCTCAGGTATGATAAGTCTATCCCTTCTTTTTTTTGGCATGATTCATATGATACAAATAAAACGAGCAAACGCACAGCTTTCATAAATGACTCTATTCATAGAAATACTAGGGGTGTCTATGTTCTTGATTCCCCATGTAACTTATTATTATTTCTTATGTTCATGGGTCTCGGAAAAATACGTAGTTGATAAAGATTATCCGAAAGGCATATTGATTTTATGATATTTTGAGAAATTATATTAACGTATTTCTTATGCATTTCATTCATTTATATATGTACATTGACCCATGACCAGATGGCGTTATATAGGCGTATATTATATGTATATGGGATATGGAAAAAGGTTATGGCGTTATATACGCACCACCACCTGATCAGCTGGTATACGTTGATGATTTGCCCACAGGGGCCGAGATGATATGATGGGATGCCCTCAAAGGCTTGATGATGTTATGTACACATATACCTATGCATGGTATGACATTTATACGCATATACATGAAATTATAAATATGAAATGATTCACAGAGATATTCAAACTTACATGTCGAGTCTTTTACTCCATGTTTCTCTATGACTTTTATTTACTGATTTTCATTCCTTACATACTCGGTACATTATTTATACTGACGTCCCTTTTTCCTGGGGATGCTACGTTTCATGCTCGCGGGTCCCGATAGACAGGTTGAGAGTCCTCCAGTGTTGGTGCACTCTATTTGCTCCGGAGTTGCTTATTTGGTCAGTATGATTTGGACATGTATTGATTAGTATGCCAGGGCTCTGTCCCGACATTTATGGTATTTATCTACTCTTAGAGACTTGCAGACATATGTCATATACGTGAAAGATTGTATGGTCTTATCGGCCTATGTCCAGTATACGAGTAATCATTTTGGTCTTATAGGCCCGTATGACATATGTATAAGTTGGTATTACATGTTGGGTCGTCCAATGTTGAGTATTTCCTCATGTTTTATTCTACTTATCTCACGACAACCTCTCCGGCTCATTTACCTATGATAGTATAATACGAAAGATATGTTACGTTGGTACTCAGTTGAGTAAGGTACCGGGTGGCCGTCGCGACCCATCGGTTTGGGTCGTGACAAAAGTGGTATCAGAGCAGTTCTGTCCTAAGGAGTCTACAAGTCGTGTCTTGTAGAGTCTTTTTATGGGTGTTTTGTGCACCACACTTATAAACAGGAGGCTACAGGGTATTTAAGACTGTCACTCTTTCTTCTTACTCTAGATCATATGGTAGAGCTCAGTTATAAGAATTCAAACTCTTAAACTCTATTTTATTCATAATACAACGATACCTACATCAAGAAAAATAGTTGGTAAGAGATTGCATGTGGTTTTGGAAGAGTTGAGTTAGAGGAACTCAATTTTGCATCATTCTAATGATGGATAAATGTGAGGCCTTTAGCAGAACATATGTGTACTATGACATGTAAGCTTCGTGATAGGAAGCCCTAAGGCAAGAATATCTATCCACCCATATGGTGAAAAGAAATGAGAGATTTAGAAGGTAGATACAAGTTTCAACAAGTAAAAGAAGCAAGGTGAAGAAGGGTACGAGGCGCCCAGTTAATGAAGATTATCAGTATTTACAATTCAGGCAGAGAAATATAAGCCTTTTGAGTTACCTTCAACAATAGCAGATGTATGTACAATCGGCCACACCCATCTCAGTTATTCCCTATGGGAGCTAACATATATGGTTTAAGAGAAGGACAGGATATCAGGATCCGACTGACGTTAGAGTAAACCAAAATGGTGAATGGATTGTTTGCGTTAGTTGACATTTCCGAAGGTTATTGCAAATGTGCTAATTGATATCCTTGTGAGACACCAAGATGGTGCACTCTAAAATAGTACACCTAGCTATGGGTACTGCGAAGATAGGCACTGGAACCCTGGAAGGGATAAATATTATCTTAGTGTGGCTCCCGTCCTTAGTAGAGAGAGAATGTTAGGCAACCCAAAGAGCCAGTAGATGGAGCAAGGGGAGCTAAAAGCAAAAGAATGTTTTGTTGAAGTTTTCATAATAAAGCGATAGACAGAAATGTTAGCAGGGAAATAAGAAGAGAGTTAATGAAGCATTATGAGTAAGATGTGATACATGGATGACAACGGTAGATAAAAAAATGACAGTATTATAGAGTCTACAGTCAGGGGAAGGAAAATATGAGAGGTGACAGGCCTTGAGACAATAAAAGAGTATAGGCCATAAAGTCATATCCTCATTTCGAGAAATACATTTGTGACTCTAACGTAATCACCAAAAAGAAAAGTTAGACCCCAGAGTAATACAAATAAGTATGGGCTGGTGAACAAGGTAAACTAAACATGAATTAGGGACTGAGTGATTTGATAATAGTCGGCATCATGAGAATTTCATATTTCGTTTCGGCGATAATAGAATGAACGACAGAAGAATAACCTTTAAAGGTCATTCAGGAAAACGCTTCCCTAATGCAAGCAACGTGAGAAAAGTTAAGCTTAAGGGACTATGTGTTCCAGTTACACTAAGTATCACCCTTGTGAGTAAGGAATTTTTTTATCCTCGATGAAGAAGGATTACCGCAAGGTGAGTAAGGGTCATCGATGATATGAAAAAACGCCAAAGATGAAGAGGTAAAACATCTATAGGTAGATCGTCGTAGCCCTAAATCTTAGTATTCCCCTAAAGGGGGGAATATGGAATGATGTGACATTAAGTCAGGATTAAGTGGTTCTAGTAATTATGGAATGGTAAAGGAAGATTGTGAAAACAAAATAAGAAAGGAATGAGATTGCACTTATTCAAATCCCACAAATATGCTACGATTCCAGAATATTATGCAAACACGACATCAAGGAGAGGAAGTAAGGGTTCATGCTCGAGATGTTATTGATAAATAAGGAGCCAGCGCGATGCTTAAGTTAAGATAAAGGAAATAACCCAAGAAAGATTACGCGGAATATTGATATGAGAATGGGCCAACGAGTAGTTAGTAGTTAATTCAGGAAGAGCCTAGTTATGGCTAGACAAGAGGATACAGACACATCAGTAGATCATGCAAGATAAACATAATAAAACCCAATATAGTAAATTCAGCCTCACAGTTATGACATTATAATACTTGAGATATATTCAGATAAGAGTTGGGGTGGTTAAAGGTGTCGTATAAGTTTTGCGATAATAAAAGAGAGTGCCACTGGGAAACAGTCAAAATATCAATTCAGAAGCAACCCTACAAGTACAAGGGCGTGGAGGTAAGTAACTACGGATAATTATGGGTGAGGAAGGACATCAAAAATTCTGTCGAGTATACGATGTAATAAGCTCGCAGCTTTACAAGAGTCATAGGGTCCTCCCTAAGTACAAAAATGAAAGACTAGCTGAGGAAATAAGGAAGAAGGCTTCAACCTAAGCATAGTAACTTAAAGAAGAAATGGTCTTGTAATAGAAATCTCACTACAACAGTGTATGCACTCCATAAGAAAGTGGCACCTATCATGGCTAAAGAGCAAAAAGTGAAACCAAAAGTAATATTCGAGATCATATGAGTTGCATACAAATTCTGGCATGCGTGGGAACTAAGATAAAGCCAGTTAAAAGAGTACCAGCCTCATAAGAGGGCAGTATGGAGCTGCCACCGGATTGTGTATGCACTAGAGATGCAAGTATTATAAGAGAGCTTCAAGTTGTGGATGTGAATTATACCAATGTGGAAGGGGGGTTATGAAAGAGATAGAAGATACGACGTGAGAGTTTAAGGTAAGTAGGTAAAAGTGAACAACGTACGAGATACTCAGGTGCAGAAGGTTGTGAATAATCCATACTTCAGATGGAGGGCTAGAAGTGCTGGGATTCAGTATCCAGGAATGGTAGCGGTGTCATTAGTGGCATATCTTCCAGCCTATGGTTTCTAGGTATCGATAGGTCTAGTTAAGAGAGTAAAGAAGAGTTAGAGATGATTTGATGTCTCTCTTGATGTTCCAGAATAACATAAGGAAATCTATGGTGCAAGGAAGTTGAAGGAAGGTTGTGAGTAGTATAAATAGATATGTGTAGGTCACAAGCCAAAGTATGGTAGAGCAACAAGGTTTTAGGAAGACATGAGTAAGTATAAGGAAAGGCGAGTGAGAAGGTGACGAGAATGGATAAGTCCTCAGGATTAAGCCCATGAAAATAAGAGAGCTAATGGTTTCTCTAAGTTATAGAAAGCTCAGTATAGCCTGAATGAACTCAAAGGAGTCTAAGACTACTAACATTTAGAAGAAATAGAATACCGCCCTAGTAGTGGAATAAGGGTGTAATTGTGATAGATAAAGGATGACGTTTGTGCCTTCGATTGAGTAATGATTTGAAGAAAAAAAAGTATTTCATGGACGGCACGGGATTAGGATAACCCCCCCCCCCATAAGATGAATCCCGTTGGTATGCTATGAAATATGGTTATTGAAGTATAGTATCACCCCTAGGTGAATTAGGCAAGTCACTTAAGATATTCCTCTATGAGACGTAAGCCAAGTAACAATGCATTACATAAGAGGTTTCAAGTTATCAGTGGTGGATTATGGATCAACATTAAGGTAAATCAACGATAGATAGATAAAATTTCCACAGTATGAGATGAGATTAGGCTGTCATTCTTAAGATGAAAAATAATGAGGAAGCATTAAAGGACTTAGATTTATACATATAGGATAAGCATCGAGATAGTAACCTGGAGTTTGGGTAGCAGACCTTGGTAATAATAAATCAAAGTAAGAGTTAGGATATAGTATGACCTACCTATATGTAGTAAAGCCATAAGGATAGATAACCAAGGCTATGAAACAAGATATAGCAATAGTCGTAAGTTCGACAAAGTACCTACCGAAGAACTTCAGTACAATTATAGATGCCCAGAGGGACATCATGTCAAGTTCTGTATATGCCCAGAGGTACATCGCATAAGTTCACATACAAGGAAAAAGTCGTACATGCTACATGATAGGAGGTAGCAACAGTTACGAGATTGGAAAAATTTTGACCACATGCCATGGTGTGAGAAAGAGGGCTAAAGGTGGGAATGACCTGGACTTTAAATTTATTCACAGAACAGTTGCCTAGATGGCAAGGACAGTATTAAAACCATTTGTAAGAGCTATCCGGTTATGAGACCGATAAGTGCACTCCATTTGCTCCGTAGTTGCTTATTGTTCAGTATGATTTGGACATGTATTGATTAGTATGGCAGGGCCCTGTCCCGACCTTTATGGTATTTATCTACTCTTAGAGGCTTGTAGACATATGTCATGTATGTGTAAGATTGTATAGGCTTGTCGGCCTATGTTTAGTGTACGAGTGATCATTTTGGTCTTATAGGCTCGTATGTCATATTTATATATTTGTATTATATGTTGGGTCGTCCAATGTTGAGTATTTCCTCATGTTTTATTCTACTTATCTCATGATAGCCTCTCCGACTCATTTACCTTTGATAGTTTGATATGAAAGATACGTTACGTTGGTACTCGGTTGAGTAATGTACCGGGTTCCCGTCACAGCCCATCGGTTTAGGTCGTGACAGAGTGGCTGAGGAGTTTATGCGCCTAGCATAAAGACATACCAACACTCCAGATACAAGCTACCCTTTTGTTTATGGTAGTTTAGGATTAATATTTCTGTTTATGTAGATTCAAACAGATGACAGATGATGTATTTTTTCCAATCTAGATTTGTACTCTTATTACTAGTAGTTTGTGACTTGTACTACTAGTCTGTGGGATGGTTGGATTGAGCTCTTTTAAATATTTCATTCATTATCTTTGTTGATTTCTATTTATAGAAGTGACGTATACTGCTGGGATTACCTAGAGGGTTGAGATAGGTGCCATGTAATGACCCAACTAGTCGTTTTGAGTACTAGCTTTCTTTTCTTTGCTTCGATACTTTTCACATCTCTATTTGATAATTTACGTCTTGGGTGCATGGTTCATGTTGATGTTCGAAAAATTTAAATGCGAAGGAGAAGCCCTGATACCCTGGTGAAGAGGTGCGAGCGTTTGGCCTTGGCAGGTATGAGAAAAGGTAGAGGGTGTACTAAGAAGTATTGGGGAGAGGTGATCAGACATAAGATGGCACCGCTGCAGATTTTCGAGGACATGACCCTTGATAGGAAGATGTAAAGGTCGAGCATTAGGGTTGTAGGTTATGACGTAGTCAAGTCCGGGTGTGAGGCTAGTTTGATAGGGTTAGACTTAGACTGCTAGTGATTAATGTTGTGTTCACACTATCCTTCCATTGTTCAAATCTTCGGGGCTTATTTTCTGGTTTTGTTATTGCATTTCAAATAGTTTCTAGATCTTATAATGCTGTTATTATTTCGTTGATTTATGTTTGATGGTGCTAATATATTATCCCTTCCCTTCTCTTCTCATCTTTTCCATCTTCTTGAGCCGAGGGTCTTTCAGAAATAACCTTTGTACTCCTTCGGGGTAGGGGTAAGGTCCGCGAACACACTACCCTCCCCAAACCCTACTTGTGGAATTTTTTACTAGGTCATTGTTGTAACGACCCGACCAGTTATTTTGCTTTCTAGGTCCCCGTTCCCCTAAATAAGACTCCCCGTAGGTGCTTTTAATGTTTTATGACTTGTGAGGATGGTTAGTTTGAGATTTGGAGGGGTTCGGGTTGAAATCAAAACACTTAGTTCCTCAGTTAGTTTTTAAATGGCTACGTTTAACTTTGGTCAACATTTTGAGTAAACAGCCTCTGAACCAGGATTTGAACTTTCCAATAGGTTTGTGTGATGATTTTGGACTTGGGCGTATGTTCGAATCGGGTTTTGGATGATCTGGGAGCGTTTCAGCGCTTAAGGTTGAAAGTTCTCTTATTGAAGGATTAAAGTTCCTTAAATTAGGTTTGGAGTAGGTTTTGGTGTTACCAAGGTCCGTTTGGGATTCCGAGCTGGGAAATAGTTCCGTATGCTGATTTAAGACTTGCACGCAAAATTTGGCATCATTCCGAGTAGATTAAGTATGTTTTAGCGCGTTCGGACTATGCTGGAAGAACTTGAAATTCATAAGTTGATTCAAAGTGGTTTGGGGTGTGATTCTTAGTTTTGATGATGTTTTATGCGTCCCAAGTGTTCAAGCGAGTTTGGGCAGGGCCTCGGGTGTTAATCGGACAAGGCGCAGACCTTATTTGGATTTGGAAACATAGCTGAAGCACCAGGCTTTTGGTGTAACTGCACCTGCGGAGGGAAAACCACAGGTACGAGCTCGCAGAAGCGAGCCAACAGCCGTAGGAGCAGCCCAGCGTGGGCATCCATGCGGACACGGCGACCGCAGATGTGGAGCCATAGAAACAGTTATGTGGCCGCAGAAACGTCTTTGCGCAATCGGCCAGTGGCCTCAAAAGCGAGAAACCACGCGCAGAAGCGGGATCCCATCTGCATTAGCGAAATCTGGCAGCCTAAGGCAGTTCCACAGAAGCGGTGCCGCAAATGCGGCCCAGTGACCGCAGGTGCGGAATCACTGGAGGTAGTGTGGTCCTTTTAAAACGGGACTTAGGCTATTTGGGGTTCATTTATTACACATTTGGGTGATTTTGGAGCTTCAAAGATGGGGATTTCCGCCTAGCTAATTGAGGTAAGTAATTCCTATGTAATTTGAGTTTAATACATAGATCAAAGGTAGATTTTAACATGAAAATTAAGGGCTTAGATGAATAACCCTAGGTTTTGATAAAAATACGATTTAACCACGAAAATGGTTATGGAATTGAGGGAAAATTACATATTTGAGTTCGTGAAGTTATGGGTAACAATATTCTTCGAAATTTCCGAAATCCGGGAACGTGTGCCCGGGGATGCATTTTAGGAATCCTTCAATTTGGGTTGGATAATCACTCTAATAGTTATAATATGAACTTTTGAACATGTATTTATTGATTTACTCAACATTTGATAAGTTTGGGATTGTTTACCAAGTTGAGGATTTAGAGGGAATTTGAGGCCGGAAAGTGAACCTTGAGATAAGGTAAGTCTCTTGTCTAACCTTGTAAGAGGAAAACTACCCCATACGTGATTTGAGTTAATGTTTTCTTCTAATTGTGGGGGCCACATACATACGAAGTGTCGAGAGTCCGTGCGTAGCTACTAATTATGCCTATGTCCGGGTAGTTTTAGGACCAAAATCATGATTTATTTGAAATATTTGCACCCATCTTGCTAATTAAAGTGCTTAAATTATATTAGAACTAGTGAGAGAATTTGTGAAAGGCCGTTAATAGAATTTGTTTTACATTGTGCATTAGCCTATAATAACGTTTAAGTCAAATGTTATAAAGTATCCTCTCTTCTTGTGGAGCGGGCCAAATGCCTCGGCAGTAGATAGATACATTTATAGTTCATGCCGCTCGACCATCGGTAGTGTACACATTATTCTGGATCACACCGTATGACCTCGGCATAATCGTACGTGATAAAACTCGATGTGTAATCATATATTTGATATCCTTCTCTGACTTGAGAGGCAAAATATTATAAGATGAAAATTTATTTGGAACTTACCATGTGTGAAAGGTTTATATACTTTTGCTTATTATTGAGTTATTGTTATTATATACATAACTCGTGCTCATTTAGACTCTTGTATTTTCTTTACTATTAGCCCATAGTAAGTGTCGATGTCGACCCCTCGTCACTACTTCTTTGAGATTAGACTTGATACTTACTGGGTACATGTTATTTATGTACTCACGCTATATTTCTGCACTAACCGTGTAGGATTTGAGGCAGGTGCATCTGGCGGTCCTACCGGCGCGCATCCCAAATATCCCGAGTCCTAGTGCTTTGCTGCTTCCCGAGCCGTTCTGCAGCCCCTAGAGTCTCTCTTTTGTATTTATATTCTGTCTACTTTATTTCGGACAGTAGTTAGAGTTTTGTATATTCTACTAGTTGCTCATATACTTGTGACACTAGGTTTTAGCACACACACTAGTAGACTTTATGGTTTTGGAGTATTTACATATTTATGCTCGCATTCAGATGCTTTCATTTTATTCATTTGGCTCTCTATTCCTCAATTTCTAAATAAACGGAACTTAATTACTTGTAATCCTTTCAAAAGAACCACGCAGCAAATTCATCATAGGTTTTCCTAGCGAGGACGTTAGGCGTCATCACGGCCTACAGGAGAAATTGGGTCGTGACAGTTGTTGTTGTTGTTGTTGTGAATTTTTGAAACGAAATGTAATTTTTGACTTTTAAAATGACTAGAGTTGATCACGGTCAACGATTTTAGTAAATGACCTCAGATCGATATTTTAATGATTCTGGTAGGTTCATATGATGATTTTGGATTTGTACGTATGTTTGGTTGGGGTCCTGGATGACCCAAGCGCATTTGGGCACATTCTATGAAAAAGTGAAAAAAATGAGTTTCAAAATTGAAATCTTGAGTTTTGACGATCGATTTTTGATATTTGATGTTATTTTGATGATTTGAGGTAGCGGGCGTGTTTGTATAAGGTTATTATAGTTATGTGAATGTCCGAATTTGAGCCTGAGCGGCTTGGGTGAATTTTGGATGCTTTACTGACTGATTTTTAAGTTAATAGGTTGTTGGGGTTCTTGATCTGTAGATCTCGCATTTGCGAGATTCTGATCGCAAATGGGAGACTCACGTTTGCGAGATTTTGCTCGCATTTGCGATTATGGAGGGGGCTAGGGAGCTTCGCATTTGTGAAGTTAGGTCCGCTTTTGTGATGGGGGTGGTTTTTGCAATTTTGGAGTTATGGTCGCATTTGCGACCCTGGAGTACTTGGGACAACTTCTCTTTTGCGAAAATAATTCTACATTTGCGATAGTCCCTATGTTCGCATTTGCGATCATGAGGTCGCATTTGCGACAAAAGAAGAGCTGAGGCACTGATGGCATTTGCGAACGTCGCGATTTCAAACAAGGCTTCGCAATTGCGATACCTGCAGCTGGGTAAAAGAGGGAAAATTCGGGACTTAGCTCATTTTACACAATTTTTCAACATCAAACTCTATAGAGGCGATTATTTTGAAGAGTATTTTCTTTCGAATCCATTGATTACCATCTTTAACTAGTTTTCAATCAATTTCAACTACTTTACCATTAATTTTAACATCAATCTATGAATTTCAAAGTAGAAATTGGGGGTTTTTGGTAGAATATAGGAATTTTGTAAAATTCAGATTTAGACCTCAAATTGAGGTCGGATTTAAAAACAAATCACATTTCTGGGCTCGGGGTGAATGGGTAATCAAAATTTGGTCTGAATCGTCAATTTCGACAACGTGGGTTGATAAGTGTAGATTTTGACTGCTTATTATCACCTTTTAGCTTTTGTTTTAGTCTGAAAGTATTGAATTGTGTTCCCGAAATTAATGAAATTGTGCAAAATTGCAGGAATGTTGGAAGTTTTGTTTCCCGAGATTAAATCCGACTCAAAAATGAGTGTTTCGAAGCACAAGGCAATAAAGGGCGCAGAAGCACAAATGTGCGGTCCGCAGAAGAAATTGCGGATAGTAGAATTCAATCTGCGACCACAAACCAAGAAGAAATTTCTAACAGAACTTTTAGCAATGTGCGGCCGCACAACTAGGCTAAGAGTCAAAGATCAAAGAGTATGCAAAAAGACCAAGTCCGGAAGCCTTTGTGAATTGCGGACCGCATATGAATTGTGTGGCCACAAAAGACTACCTCGCGGCCGTAGTACAGAAATGTGTGGCAGCAGAAGATTGCCTCGCGGCCATAGTTCAGAAATGTGCGGCCACTTCCTGCCAGCTGAAGAAATTTGAGGACCGCACATGGAATTGTGCGGCCGCAGAACCTCCCGAGGGGTATTTTTGTCCGTGATTTTTTGCCCTCTATAAATAGACGAGTTTCACAAAATTAGGTCAAGTTTGAACATCTGAAGCTGTTGTAGCCGTTTTCTTTACTATTTTAGGAAGTGTTACATTATTTTGGTGTTTTAACATTAGATTTCATCATTTTGATCTTCCATTATGTGTTTAATTAGCTTTTCTTATCTATTTTCTGCAATTTCCATTATGAGTAGCTAGACTTTTACTAGGGTAGTGACCCAACCCTAGTGTGTAAACCTTATGGATATCTAATTTAGTATTTATTTATGATTGGGTGTTGATTATTTAGCTTAGTTCATGCTTTAATTTTAGAATTAACGGTTGCAAATATTGATTCGTGCCTATTTGACTTAGTCTCTACTTTAGAAAGAGAGACCCAGTCTAGGCTAACTTAGCTAACAAGGAATTGGGTTAATTGAGAGATTGGTTAACCTAATTAAAGGGTTAAAACTAGAGATAGTAATAACCCGACTTGAGCTCTTATTAACTATTTTGGTTGATACCCATTTGAACTTCAGAAAGCCAAATTGGGCAAAATCACTCTCTGACCTAGAGGTATTGAGTGGGTAACGTAGAGTTGAAAGCTATAAGACACCCCAATCAATAAAACAAGCATTAACGTCTTTATCCCATTAAGCAAACACCAAGGTTATGGTCACAACCCTAGGCCTTTAATTCAATTGGAAAAACCTCAAAAAACATTTATTTATAATCTATTTTCTTTATCTTGCATTCATTAGAGTTACAGTTGAAATAGAAAATAAAACCTTATTGTGGAAGTGCAATCTTAGATAACCCTCCTAGTTGGGTAATTATTATTGCATACGGCCATGTCATATCTCTTATTGAGGTGTGTTGTGGACGTGATCGTTGGCCCGGGTTGACTTTTTGTTGACTTTTTCAATTATGATCAAAATTGAACCTTTTTCATTCGTGGGTAGTTTCTAAATCTTATTTTGAATTTTTTGAACTATATTTGACTAGATTCGATTGGTTTGGAGGCTTATTATAAAGAATAAGTCGTGGTTGATTGTTGATCATGTTCCGAAATGAGGTAAGTGTCTTGACTAGATTTATTGGGGGAATTTTTCCTACTAATTAATATTGTTTGCTATATGTGAGGGTGATGCATATACGAGGTGACGTGCATATATGCATGTGCCAGGGTTTTCATGCTCGGGCGGGGGAAATTATATGCTTCCTTATGCCTTTGTTGAACTTGATGATCCCTAAACCTACGCTTCATTTAATTCGATGACTATAAACTCAATTAACTATGTTAGAAAACATGCTAGAATATATGACATCTTAAAAAGGATTTAATGTGTTATTTTTTAGATTTGTTTGCATATTTAACTTGATCGTAGTATCACGAACCTATATCTATAATTGTTATTGTCATGTTATTTGAGCTTCTTTATTCATAGTAAGAGATGATGATTGGGGCCTTAGGGCTATGTTTGGCACGATAAGTATTTCCGTGCGGTTGATGAGATGTTGGAACAATGACTATTTTCATGCGGTTTAAAATGAGATTTGTTTGTTGGTTATTACCATGCAAAAAGAAAGTGAATTGGATTTCTGTTATGATTACTCGTTCGTTATTCACTTACATTCCCTTTACTTGGGTTTTTATTAATGTTTGTTGTTTTGTATGATACCTTCTGTTTGAGTTCCTTATGTAGTTACCTTTGTGTTTTCCATTTGGCCTGTTAGTGTTATATCATATCTTTACCATGTCTGTTACTGTTACACCTACGCTTTTACTTCATTTATTCTACTACATGTCGTCTTAGAATTCATTCCTTTAATTGTTATTAGCTCATACATGTTACATGCCTCTAATTGTCACGTGATTTACTTGTTAGATGCCTTAACCTGTTACATGTCTTCACTCACGACATGCTCTCACTTACTGCATATTTTAACTTACTATATGCTTTAACTTACCATATGCCTTCACTTATTAAATACATTTACTTGCTACATGCTTCTACTTGTTACATGATTTCATATATTGAATGCCTTCATTTGATCCTTGTTCTTACTTGACAAACATCTTTACTCATTTCATGTCCTACTCTCCTTGCTTAACCAGATTGGTGACTTTTAGATTGGTTGTGTGTTGTGCTTTGTGGAAGCTTTGTCAGGATATACGGTAGACTAGCTTTGATATTGGACAACTCATCTTACTCTGTTTGAGTTGTATTACCTAGTTGAATATAGCGTGTTCATTTTCTTAGTGCTATATTGTGAACTTTTCCCGTGTTTGGTGTTGTGGTTTTATGTGATAATATTGTATATTGGGAACGGGTTGCACACTGCAACAATGTTTATTGATATTGGGATCAGGTTTCACGCCATAATAGTGTTTACTGATATTGGGACCGAGTTGCACGCCGCAACATTGTTTATTAATATTCTGATCGAGTTGCACGCTGCAACAATATTAATTGAAATTGGGATCGGGTTGTACGCTGCAACGGTATTTTGTTAGTTTTGTTTGGTTATGATCCTTACGCGTACTTTGCGATTGTTTTTCCTTCAAAGAAATGGTTATAAGGTTATGTTTTGATTGCCATGTCTGTTAACTTGCTTCATAGCTCTCTAGTTGATGCTCTTACCATTATTCGACATATCCTTTGCCTTGTTTTTCCAGCTTATTATCTGCACATGTACATAGTAAGTGAGTATCTTTAACTTAAAACGTTGTCACTACTTCACTCTTATGTAGTACAGGGTCGGTTGTACTCACACTACTCTTATGTACCTTGTATGCAGATCTGGGAGCTGCATAGCTATGGAAGACGAAGTCGTGCATTGAAGATGTACTCGCGTTCCAGATTCTAGCTACCTCTTATTCATGGTAGTTTAGGATTTAAGTTATGTTACTTATTCATGGTAGTTTAGGATTTAAGTTATGTTACTTCAAACATATATTGTATTTATTCTTCATATCGACTTTGTAAATCAAAATCATAGTGGCTCATGATTTATATTACTAGTCCTTGGGTAGTTGTATTCAAACTGGTTGTAGTTTCTATTATATATATTTTTGATTTCACAGTTTGGTTGTAACTTATATTGTTTGGCTTACCTAGCGGGTAAGGTTAGGTGCAATCACGACTTAGTAAAAATTTCGAGCCGTGACAAGTTGGTATCAGAGCACTGGATTCGTAGGTTTTACAAGTCATGAGAAAATATCTAGTAGAGTCTCACGGATCGGTATGATGACATCCATGCCTATCTTCAAGAGGGTACATGGAATTTAGGAAACTTCCCCCCCTTTCTTTCCTTATTGTGTGACCTTGTTTCAGCTTGAAACATATGATTTGATTTTTCCTATTCGTCCATATGTGATGTTGCGCACAAAGTATCATTGTTAACCGACGGCTTGTGATGTTACGGATGGGCTGCGAAGGGATGTGGATGCTTGATTACTGTCGCGATGTGTTGTCCAGGCTTTGATGCATATGTGCTGGTAGACCTTTCAGTTGTTCATTTTTGGGATGTATATCTTTTCGACAAGTGTAGACTCGAGAGTATTAGTCGGTTGCCTAGTTGTTGTGACCATGGTAGGGTCATGGGATTGTTTTCATTTGAGTCTAGCCGGTGGGTTATAGAAAGTGTATTTCATGTGGTGATGTCCTCCCGGATTGAGTTAAGTGGAAGTCTTTCGGTTGATGAGGTTCATCCCCCTGGTGTTTTAGAGTTGATCATGAAGTTTTCATATTTTTTCAAGTTAGCATAATAGTGGAGGTGCGCCGTGTGGGATTGAATGTTGTGATTACAAGTTTTTGATTTAGTTTCGAATGGAAGGTTATGAGATCTTGATGGCATAAATGATTTCAGATGTTTAAGAGAATGCTGGCACTATTTGATGTCACTTGAGAAAAGTACGCATTTTAGAAGGCGCATTGGGTTTTGACTTGCAGATTCTTAACTATTGTTTTTGTGATCGCCTAGTTTTGGGTTGCTGAGGTTCAAGTTTTGCTACGTGGCGCAGAAGATCTATGTGAGTATTTTTAATAAGATGATGGATTACAAGGGATGTATCAACCATTTGAGTAGGGGAGTTGGGATCGGATATGGAGATAACGGTATTCATGAGGTTTAGAGATTGGATGTTTGCATAGGCAGACTATTCCTTAGTTATGAACTATGAAGATGTTAAGAATTTGATAGCTAAGGGTATGTGTTATGGATAAGTTGCTATTGACTTTTGTAAGGTTATATATCTGTTTGGGAATGATCGAATTGTTTTGGGGTTTGTTTGTTGGCCTAATGAGAATGTGTGTTCTATATCAGACTGGTTCGCTTACTCTTACGCAACCGTTATTATAAGTATATCATCGGGTGGAATGGATGTTATTCATGCCCTTGTCTATGTTATGCGTTTCTTTCTTATGATATGATGTTTTGTGAGGCTATTTGGTGATTCGCACGCATGACGTATTCTTGTTTAGGCCTTGTGGCGATATATGAGGTAGATGGACCATTTGATGTTGATTTTCTTATACTTAGTTGTGCTTGCCTATTTTCTGTATTTTGTTATGTCTATTCACTTTCCCGCAGTTATATTTGTGCACTCTATTATGTTTGATGTTGATGCACATGTGCTTAGTGAGCATGAGCACTATGGCTCGATGGGTGTCCCTATGTGGATTGATATGTTTGGATCGGGTTGCTTGCGGCAACTAAGTTATGTGGGATACCCTTCGTTATGTTTATTTCGTGTATTTTGTTTTCCCTTTTATGGGATGAGTTCATAAAATTATGCTTTTGTTGTTATATCATTTGTACTTGTTGGATAGTCCTCGTACCTTATTTGTTTTCCATTTTTTAACATATCTGCATTATTGCTTTTTTAGTGTACGGACTGCATTGTGTGAGGTTCCATGTGGCTTTTGGTGTGACTTGTTGGTTGGACTACTGGTATTGGGTGAAACGAGGTTTCTAGACCTGGGATTTGTATTATCTTATTGGGACAAGGAGTGTTTGGAAGAATAATACCATATTTTTGCTAAGAATTTGGCAAAGGTCCTCGTTGGGAGAGAGAGGTCCTCGACTTGTTGATTTTATGGGTGTTTACAAGTTTCTTCATGTTTCTTTTATCATTAGCAGTATTACGGAGATATTGAACAAGGTTTAAATTGATATGAAGCATATTATCGGGTTTGGCAATGAGCAGCTATTGTGGTCGGAAGTTATTGCTGTGAGTATATGAGTTATATAGCACATCGTGTGGTTCGACCTTGGTAGTGTATTGACGGATTGATGCTGCTGGTTAAGATTGATACAATATATATATATATATATATATATATATATATATATATATATATATATATATATATATATATATATATATATATACACAAAGATTGAATCTTATAGGGTTTCGGATGTTGGAATTCGGTTCCACGCCCTGTGGGCTAAGGTGGAAGGAAGAATCTTCAGTAGGGGTTGTGTTCATGGACTTATATGGACCGAGGTGGCATGGGATCACTCATGGGTACTAGTATGATGATTTTATTCAAATATTTGATTGCGTGGGAGCGACTATTAGCACGTTCGAGGACGAACGTATATTTAAGTGGTGGAGAATGTAACGACCTGACCGATCATTTTGAGTACTTGCTTTCCTTTCTGTGCTTTGAGACTTTTCATAGCTTTATTTGATGATATATGACTTGCGTGAGTGCGTGGTCCGTGTCTATGTTCAAAAATATATTAATGTGAATTTTTGAAAAAGAATATGATTTCTAACTTCAAAAATGACAAGAGTTGACCACGGTCAATATTTTTGGTAAACGAACTCAGATTGCTATTTTAACGATTCTAGTAGGTTCGTATTATGAATTTAGACTTGTAGATATGTTTACCCAAGCGCGTTTCAGCGCATTATGTGAAAAATTAGAAAAATGAAATTGAAAGTTTAAATCTTGAATTTTGATAATCGATTCTTAATATTTGATGTTATTGATTTGATGGGGCGAGCGGGTTTGTATAATATTATTACACTCGTGTGAGTATTCGGATTTGAGCCCTATATCGACCCGCCTGGTTGTTTTGACTATTTTAGCTCTGTACCCCCTGTTTGATGCTTGGCATATGTGTATTTGTGGTTATGTAACTTGCCGGGGTGGTTGGTTTGGCTACGGGAAAGTTTCGGAGTTAATTGAGACACTTAGTTCCAAGGTTGGAAGCATAAGTTGTAAGAGTTGATCACAGTTTGACTTTTATGTAAACATCTCCGGAATGAAGTTTTGGATGGTTCCAATAGCTTTGTATAGTGATTGTTTACTTAAGAGTATGTCTGAATTAGGATTTGGAGGTTCGTAGGTTGGTTTGGTGCTTTTTGGCGAAAGTTAGAAAGTTGAAGGTTTGAAAGGTTGTTAGGTTTTAGCAAGAGTTGACTTTGTTGATACAGGTTTGGATTTTGGTTACTATAATTGAAATAGGTTCGATGTGTCATTTGGGACTTGCATGCAAAATTTGATGTCATTCTGAGGTGTTTAGGCATGTTCGGCGGATGTTTGGAATTTGGATAGTTGAATTAGTTCCTTAGGATTGAATTGCGGTGTGATTCATGGTTTTGATATTTTGTTGTGTGATTTGAATCCTCGAGTAAGTTCGTGTTATGTTTTGGGATTGATTGGTGTGATTGGATGTGGTCCTGGAGGCCTCGGTGTGTTTCGGATGGGTTTCAGACCATTTCTCTATGTGTTGGATTTTTGTTTCTGATGTCTGGTGCTTTCTTCATCATGATCGCGACAAGGAGGTTGGGTTCACATAGGGATTTTTGGTGGCAGGCAACTTTGTTCTTCGTATTCGCGAAAAGAGGACCACATTCACAGAGCTTTAGCGATGCAGTGATTCGTGATCGCGTGCGGGACTCTGCATTTGTGTAGAAGTGGAGCCTGGAGGGGGCTAGTCAGGCGCAAGCCATCGCGTTTGCATAGGCATAGTGGTGTTGTTTATCGCGTTCGCGACTGGGATGTCGCATTCGCGAAGAATGGTTTGGCAGCTGGGAGAGTTTGTAATTCGTGATCGCGAAGGGTATGCCTTGGAAGATTATTAACATTTCCATTTCGAGACTTTTGATTATTATCACATTTTGAGTTGGAGAGCTCAGTTTTGGGCGATTTTAGATGGGATTTTCACGATTCAGATTGGGGTAAATATTTTTTACTCAGATTTTCCATGATTCCATCCTTGCTTTTATCATTTAATTGATGAATTAAAATGAAGAATTTAGGATTTTAGTAAAAACTTTCCTGAATAAAAATTAAGGATTTGAAGGTCAATTTGAGGTCGGAATTGGATGATTGGTATGGTTGGACTGGTATTCGAATGGATGTTTCGAATTTGTGAGTTTGGTCGAGTTCCGAGGTGCGGGCCTAGGGTTGACCGTTTTGGTTGACTTTTTGATTTTGATTAAAAATCTTAGCTTTATATTTAGAATCATTTCCTATAGCTTTTATTGGTGATATTAAGTTATTTTGGCTAGATTCTAGCCGTCCGGAGGTTGGTACACACGGGAAGGGATTGTTAGAGGATTGATTTGGCTTGCTTGAGGTAAGTATCTTACCTAAACTTGGTTGAGGCACTAGTTGCCGGAGTTATTTGTGACAGCTACGTGTTATGGGTGGCGTACATGTGTGGGACTAAACCCATGTGCGTGCACCGAGGGATTTTTCATGCTCGGAGTAGTGCTTAGGCCATGATATGCCTTAAATTAATTGCTAAACTTCATGTTGTGATGTTTCTCTTATTTGCACCCCTGTTGTGAGCCACGTTTGAGGTTGCATAAAGCTTAGATCTCCTGATTAAGCCTGATAGCTGCTATTTTGAGATGTATTCACCTGATTTGAGCTATGATATTACACATGCACATGCATACACCTTAGCATGTCACTTATACCAGTCTAGGAGTATGGAATTTGATGTTCTTTGATTATGTACATGTATTCTTGCATATTTGCTTTGTGTGTGATATGGTATGGATTGGTAGTCCATAATCACGTCAGGCGAATTATGATATTGAGCATGTGACCACGCCGGACGGATTGTGATTATTGGCACGTGAGTTATCCGTGTAGTACGTGAGTTATCCGTACAGATCCAGATATTGATATTATTGGGACGTGAGTTATCCGTACAGATCCAGATATTGATATTATTAGCACGTGAGTTGTCCATACATCACGTGAGTTGTCTGTGCGGTTGATATTATTAGCACGTGAGTTATACATGCAGCATATGGATCCATCCCCCTAGGGTTACCCGCTCATGATTCTCTCTAGATGGTGTACACGTGGATTGGGGAAAACTGATCAGTGATTTGGTACTGTTATGGAAATTCTAAGGAAAAGTTAGCTAGAGTTTGATTTGATTGTTGCATTTCATCTTTACTTGCAAATTCCTTGACTATTATCTACTTTCATTGAGCATATCTTCTTTATATGCCGGATTTTGACTAGGCAGAGTATGTTAAGTAATTTTGTGCACCAAGGTGGTTATTCAGAGATTCATGACTTGATCATATCATCGTTTTGTACTTGTTGCATTTTATGAATTGTACAGGTGGTTTGCGAGTATCATTTATAATTCTTGCCTTTTTTACCTCGCCGAGGTTAGTTATGATACTTGTTGAGTACATGGGGTTGGTTGTACTCATACTACACTCTACACTTCACTGTGCAGATTCAAGTGTTGGACCCAGTCACCAGTAGCAGAGTTGCTTGCTGAGTTGTCAGAGAGACGAGGTAGAGCTGCATCTTGATCGCAGTCTTGGCATCTCTTTCCATTTGTACTGGTGTCTTTATTATTGGACTGTATTACTAGCTAGATTTGCTGACTTGTATCTCCATTTCAGAGCTCATGACCCTGTATTTATCAGTTCTGGGGAATTTATCATGTGTTGACGTTACTATGTTATGTTGAGACATTAGACTTGTATCACTTTTGTAGCTTTTGGTATTTGTATTTCGTTTTTGCTATGCTTGGCTTTCCTAGTTAGAGCGTTAGACGCAATCACGATCGGTTAGTAGAGTTGAGTCGTGACAAGTTGGTATCAGAGACCTAGGTTCATAGGTATTATGGGTCATGAGCAAGTTAAGTAGAGTTTTGTTGATTGGAACGAAGACATCTGTACTTATCTTCGAGAGGCTAACGAACTGTTAGAAAAACTTCACTTTCTTGTATTCTTGTCATGCGGATTTGTGATTTCTGATGTTTGAACATTTACTCTTCTATTCTCTTATAGATGGTGAGGACACGTGCAACCAGATCAGGCTGATGGGCACCAATACCACCATGCAGGGTCGCGAGAGGCCAGGGCCGAGGTGGGGCTTGCACTACAGCTAAAGCAGCATCTGTAAAGCCACCAGTTGCTCCAGCTGAGGAGCATGTTCTAGCTATTGTTGAGCCGGTAGGACCAGCTCAGAATCGGCGGTACTTATTATTATACCTGGTCATTAGGAGGTTTTGGCTCAGATCTTGTGTGTGCGCACAAGCGCGGATCAGGCGGTTATGATACCAGTTGCACCAGCTACCTTACAGGTTGGGGGAGGTACTTAGACTTCCGCCACCCATACTTTAGAGCAGCTAGCTCAGGGTCATTAGATATCAGGGGTGTTACCAGTTCAGCTAGTTATTTTTGCTCGGGCCAAGGTTGGCCCAGCTCTGACTGATGAGAAGCAGAAGAGGTTGGAGTGGTTTAGGAAGCTTGATCCAATAGAGTTTAGTGGAGGAGAGTCAGAGGATGCTTAAGATTCTTTTGACCGATGTCATTGAATTCTTTGCACCGCGGGTATTGTGGATATCAGTGGAGTTGCTTTCACTACTTTTCAGCTGGAGGGGCAGCTTACAAATGTTGGCAGACTTATGAGTTAGGCAGGCCAGCTAGTGCATCACCACTTACATGGCATGAGTTCTCAGTTCTCTTCTTAGAGAATATTGTCCCAAAGACTCGCAGAGGAGTTGAGTAGCTATACCAGGAGGGTATGACTATGACCCAGTAGGAGCTGAGATATGCATATTTGGCAAGTCATGCTATATGGTTGGTTCCCACTGAGAGAGAAGATCAAGAGGTTCATCGATGGCCTCAACTATGGTTTACGTTATAGTATGGCTCAAGAGGTTAAGACGGATGCTAGGTTTGACTAGGTGGCCGAGATTGCTAGACGTTTGGAGCAGGTTCGTAGGCTTGAGCATGAGGAATGGGAGGCCAAAAGGCCTCGTGGTTCCGGTGGTTTAAGTAGTGCCTCATGTGGAGGCCAGTCACGTTACACCAGTGGCCATTCATTTAGACCCGCTCAGGCAGCTCGTCATATTCCTTGTGGTTCCTCAATTAGCCACAATGCATATAGTGCACGCCCAGTTCAGTCATTATTCAGCGTGCTGCAGGCATAAAGTTCTTACTATGCCCCATCTTCTCAGGATTTCATAGGAAGTTACCTGGATTATCAGGTTTAGCAGCTCTATCAATAGAGAGGTTGTTTTGAGTGCGGAGGCTTGAGTCATCTCAAGAGGAATTAACCTAGGCTTCTAAGTAGGGTTCCACAGTGGAGCTCACATCCTATGATTTTAGCACCAGCAGCTACACCACCCCCATAACAAGCTAGGGGTGGGGCTCAGACAGTTTGAGGTTGCCCTACAGGCGGAGGTCGATCAGGTGGTGGATAGTCTCGTTGCTATGCATTTCCAGCCAGGCCAGAAGTAGTTGCTTCCGACGACGAGATCACATGTATTGTTTCAGTATGCCACACGGATGCTTCAGTGTTATTTGACCCTAGTTCCACTTATTCATATGTGTCATCATACTTTACTCGTTATTTGGATATGCCTCGTGATTCCTTAGTTATGCTTGTTCATGTATCTATACCGGTTGAGGATTCTATTATGGTGGATCATGTATATTGGTCATTTGTGGTTACCATTGGAGGTTGTGAGACTAGAGTTGATATATTATTGCTCAGTATGGTTGATATTGACTTGATTCTAGGCATGAATTGGTTGTCACCATGTCACGTTATTCTTGATTGTCATGATAAGACCGTGACATTGGTGATGCCGGGGTTGCCTAGGGTTGAGTGGATAGGTTCCTTAGATTATGTTTCTAGTAGGGTGATTTCATATTTGAAGGCTCAACGGATAGTTGAGAAATGATGTTTGAATTATTAGGCTTCCATGAGAGATCTTAGTGCTGATACTCCTACCGTTGAGTTCGTTCCGATATTTAGGGACTTCCCTAATGTGTTTCTTGCATACCTGTCGGTTATACCACCTGATAGGGATATTGATTTTTGTATTGACTTGGTGTCGGACACTCAGCCCATCTCTATTCCACCATACCGTGTGGCACCAGTATAGTTGAAGGAATTAAAGGAGCAGTATCAGGAGTTGCTTGATAAGTATTTTATTTGGACCATTGTGCCACCTTGGGGTGCACCGGTTCTATTTGTGCAGAATAAAGATGGTTGTATGAGGATGTGTATTGTCTACAGGCAACTGAACAAAGTTATAGTCAAGAACAAGTACCTACTACTGCGTATTGAGGATTTGTTTTATCAGCTTCACAGTTCTAGGGTGTGCTCGAAGATTGATTTGAGATCGAGGTACAATAAGTTCAAGATTCAGACTTCAGACATTCCGAAGACGGCATTCAGGACCCGTTATGGTCACTATGAGTTTCTAGTGGTGTATTTTGGGCTGACCAATGCCCCAGCATCCTTTATGCACTTAATGAACAACGTGTTTCAGTCGTATCTTGATTCTTTCTTCATAGTGTTCATTGATGATATATTGGTGTATTCTCGAAGTCAGGAGGATCATGAGTAGCACTTGAGTATCGTACTTCAAACTTTGAGGGAGAAGAATTTATATGTTAAATTCTCCAAGTATGAATTTTGGCTTGATTCGGTGGCATTCTTGGGTCATGTAGTAACTAGTGAGGGGATTAAGGTGGACCCAAAAAAGATTTAGGCAGTTCGGAGTTGGCTTAGACGGTCTTCTGCTACTGAGATCTGGAGTTTTCTTTAGGTTGGCTAGGTATTATCGTCGTTTTATGCAGGGTTTTTCATCTATAGCATATCCATTGACTAGATTAATGCATAAGGGTGCCCCATTCAGGTGGTCTGATTAGTGTGGGGAGAGCTTTTAGAAGTTCAAGATTGCTGTGACTACAACTTCACTTCTAGTTTTACCTTCGGGACCGGGTTCTTATACAATCTATTGTGATGCTTCATGGATCGGCATTGGATGTGTGCTAATGCAGGAGGGTAGATTTATTTCTTATTCTTCGCGTCAGTTGATTCCCCATGAGAAGAACTACCTTGTACATGATTTGGAGTTGACAGCCATTGTTTACGCATTGAAGATTTGGAGGCATTATCTTTATGGTGTGTCTTGTGAAGTGTTAGCAGATCATAGGAGTCTCCAGCACTTGTTCAAGAAGAAGGATCTTAACTTGAGGCATCAGAGGTGGTTAGAGATACTAAATAACTATGATATCACCATTCTTTATCATTTGGAGAAGGCTAATATGGTGGTCGATGCTTTGAGTATGAAGGTTGAGAGCATGGGGAGTCTTTCTTATATTCCAGTTGGGGAGAGGTCGTTAGCATTAGATGTTCATGCCTTAGTCAATCGATTCGTGAGGTTGGATATTTTGGAGTCTAGCAAAGTTCTTGCTTGCATAGTTTCACAGTCTTCTTTGTTTGAGCGCATCAAGGCATGTCAATATGATGACTCCCATTTGCTTGTCCTTACGGACACGGTGCACCACGGTGATGCTAAGGAGGTTACTATTGGTGATGATGGGGTATTGAGACTATATGGTCAGATCTTTATTTCAAATGTGAATGGGTTGCGTAAGTTTATTCTTGAGGAGCCCCACAGTTCGTAAGATTCCATTCATCCAGGTGCCGGAAAGATGTATCATGATTTGAGACAACACTATTGGTGGCAGAGGATGAACAAGGATATATTTGAGTATGTCGCTCGATGTTTGAACTGTCAACAGGTGAAGTATGAGCATGAGAGACCAGGTGGTTTGCTTCAGAAGATAGATATTCCGGAGTGGAAGTGGGAGCGTATCACTATGAATTTTGTAGTTGGACTTCCATGGACCTTGAGAAGATTTGATGAAGTGTGGGTTATTATTTACATGCTGACCAAGTCTACACATTTCAGTCCGGTTATGACTACGTACTCTTTAGAGTAGCTGGCTCAAATTTTTACATTCAGGAGATTGTTCTCATTCATGGTGTACCCGTGTCTATTATCTCGGATCGAGGCACTCAGTTCATATCGCATTTCTAGAGAGTATTGCAATATGAGTTGGGCACGCAGGTCGAGCTGAGTATAGCATTTCATCCCCAGACAGATAAGAAGTCTGAGCGCACTATTTAACTATTGGAGGACATGGTGCATGCATGTGTCATTGATTTCGAAGGTTCATGGGATCTATTTCTACCGCTAGTAGAGTTTGCCTACAATAACAGCTATCACTCGAGTATCCAGATGGCCCCTTATGAGGCCTCATATGCGAGGCGATGCCATTCCTCAATTGGTTTGAACCTGGGGAAGCTAGGTTGTTGGGCACGGATTTGGTCCGGGATGCATTGGAGAAGGTGAAGTTGATTTAGGAGAGGCTTCGTACAACGCAATCCAGGCAGAATAGTTATGCTGACAGGAAGGCTTGGGATGTTGCATATATGGCGGGTAAGAAGGTCCTAATTAGAGTTTTGCCCATGAAGGCTGTGATGGGGTTCGGGAAGAAGGGCAAGTTGATCCCTAAGTATATTGGTCTTTTCAAGGTGCTTGAGAGGGTTGGAGAGGTAGACTTGCCTTGCCACCTAATCTATCGTGGGTTCACCCAATGTTTCATGTTTTTATGCTCTAAAAGTATAATGGTAATTCGTCTCATGTTTTGGACTTCATCACAGTGCAATTAGATGGGGATTTGACTTATGATGTGGAGTTGGTGGTCATTTTGGGCCGGCACGTTCAAAAGTTGAGGTCGAAGAATATAGCATCAGTGAAGGTTCATTGGAGAGGTCATCCGGTCGAGGAGGCTACTTGGGAGACCGAGCAGGATATGTGGAGTAGATATCCTTACCTTTTTGAGACTCCTCGTATAATTATAGACCCGTTCGAGGAAGCAAGTTTGTTTAAAAGGGTGAGAATGTAAGGACTCGACTGGTTGTTTTGAGTATTTTAGCCTCGTTCCCCTATTTTATGCTTTGCATATGTGTATTTGTGGTTACGTAACTTACCGGGGTGGTTGGTTTGGTTACGGGAAAGTTTCAGAGTGAATTAGGACACATAATTCTAAGGTTGGAAGCTTAAGTTGTAAGAGTTGACCGAAATTTGACTTTTGTGTAGACAACTCCAGAATAAAGTTTTTATGATTCCAATAGCTTCATATAGCAATTTTGTACTTAGGCGTATGTCCAGATTGGGATTTGTAGGTCCGTAGGTTGGTTTGGTACTTTTTGACGAAAGTTGAAAAGTCACAGGTTTGGGAGGTTAATATATTTAACCAAGAGTTGACTTTGTTGATATCGGGTTTGGATTTTGGTTCCGGAAGTTGAAATAGGTTCGTTGTGTAAGTTGGGACTTGCATGCAAAATTTGAGATCATTCCAAGGTGTTTAGGCATGCTCAGCCTAAGTTTGGAATTTTGAAAGTTGAATTAGTTCCCCAAGCTTGAATTGAGGTGCGATTCATGGTGTTGATGTATTTTTGTGTGATTTGAGGCCTCGAGTATGTTCATGTTATATTTTTGGATTGGTTGGTATGATTGGACGCGGTCCCGGGGGTGTTTTTCGGATGGATTTCAGACCATTTCTCTATGTGTTGGATTATTGTTTCTGATGTCTGGAGCTTTCTTCATTGCGATCGCAACAAGGAGGTGGAATTCACGAAGGGCTTTTTTTGAGGCAGGCGACTTTTCTATTCAAGAAGCTTTGGCGAGGCAGTGATTCACAATCGTTGGGGACTCCGCGTTTGTATATAAGGGGAGCCTGGAAGGGGTCAGTCAGCCACAAACCTTCGCGTTCGCCGGTGAGGGGACGCGTTCGTGTAGGCATGGTGGTGTTGGTCATCGTGTTCTCGAGTAGGGCGTCGCGTTCGCGAAGAAGGGTTTGGCAGCTGGGAGAGTTTGTTCTTTGCGATCGCGAAGATATTTTCGTGATTGCGATGGGTATGCCTGGGCAGACTATTTAATATTTCCATTTCGAGGGTTTTGATTATTATATCACATTTTGAGTTGGAGAGCTCGACTTTGGGCGATTTTGGAGGAGATTTTCATGATTTGGATTGGGGTAAGTATTTTTTACTCGGATTAAGTATTTCTGACTCGGATTTATTTATAGTCTATGATTTCATCCTTGTTTTTAGCATTTAATTGATGAATTAAAGTGAAGAATTGGAAATTTTAGTAAAAACTTTCCTAAAGTAAAAATTGAGGATTTGAAGGTCCATTTGATGATGGAATTGGACGAAATTTGTATGGTTTGACTCATATTCGAATGGGTGTTCGAAATTTATGGGTTTGGTCTGGTTTCGAGGTATGGGCCCAGGGTTGAAGCTTTGGGTTGCGAAGATCTTAGCTTTTTTCATTTGGAATCATTTTCTATAACTTTTATTGATGATATTACATTATTTTAGCTAGATTTGAGCGGTCTAGAGGTTGATACCCGTGGGAAGGGCTTGTTAGAGGATTGATTTGGCTTGCTTGAGGTAAGTATCTTACCTAAACTTGGTTAAAGTACTAGTTTCCGGAGTTATTTGTGATAGCTACGCGCTATGGGCGGCGTACATGTGTGGGGCTTAGCCTATCTGCGTGCATCGAGGTATTTTCCATGCTCGAGATAGTGCTTAGGCCATGATATACCT
Source organism: Nicotiana tomentosiformis (assembly GCF_000390325.3). NCBI lineage: Eukaryota > Viridiplantae > Streptophyta > Magnoliopsida > Solanales > Solanaceae > Nicotiana > Nicotiana tomentosiformis. Next base: position 22,521,159 of record NC_090819.1, read on the forward strand.
TAAATTGATTGCTAAGCTTTATGTTGTGATGTTTCTCTTATTTTTACCCCTGTTGTGAGCTATTTGAGGCACGTTTGAGGTTGCATAGAGATTAGATCTCCTGATTAATCCTGATAGATGTTATTTTGACATGTATTCACTTGATTTGAGCTATGATATCACACACTTGCACATGCATACACCTTAGCATGTCACTTATACCAGTCCAGTATGGTATTTGATGTTCTTTGATCATGTACATGTATTCTTGCATATCTGCTTTATATGTGATATGGCTTCGATTGGTAGCCCGTGATCACGTCGGGCAGATTGTGATATTGAGTTTGTGACCTAGTCGGATGGATTGTGATTATTAGCACGTGAGTTGTGTGTGCAGTACATGAGTTGTCCGTACGGATCCAGATATTGATATTATTGGCATGTGAGTTGTCCGTGCATCATGTGAGTTGTTTGTGCGGTTGATACTATTAGCACGTGAGTGGTCTGTACATCATGTGAGTTGTCTGTGCAACATGTGGATATGGTTCCATCCTCCTAGGGTCACCCTCTCATGTTTCTCCATTGATGATGTACCCGTGGATTGAGGAAAATTGATCAGTGGTTTGGTACTGTCATGGAAATTATGAGGAAAGGCTGGCCAGTGTTTGATTTAGTATTTGCATTTCATCTTTACTTGCAACTTCCTTGATTGTTATCTGCTTTAATTTCATATATTCTTTATATGCCAGATTTTGACTAAGTAGAGTAATTTAAGTAATTTTGTGCACCAAGGTGATTCATTGAGAGATTCATGACTTGATCATATCATCGTTTTGTACTTGTTGCATTATGAAATATAGAGGTGGTTCGCGAGTATCATTTATAATTCTTGCCTCTATTACACTCGTCGAGGTTAGTTATGATACTTATTGAGTACATGGGGTCGGTTGTACTCATACTACACTCTGCAATTAATTGTGGAAGACGAAGCCGTGCATTGAAGACGTACCCGCATTCCAGATTCAAGCTACCTCTTGTTCATGGTAGTTTAGGATTTAAGTTCTATTTATGTAAACTTCAACAGATATTGTGTTTATTCTTTATATCGATTTTGTAAATCTAAACCATAATGGTTCATGACTTGTACTACCAGTCTTTGAGGTAGTTGTATTGAAACCGATTGTAATTTCTATTATATATGTTGTTGAGTTTACAGTTTAATTGTAACGTATATCGTTTGACTTATCAAGCGGATTGAGTTAGGTGCCATGACTCAGTAAAAATTTCGGATCTGTGACAATTCCAATCTAGTCAAATCCTCTTTCATACTCATCGTGTAATAAAATGGACAATATAACACTAGTTATTTAATTTATCATAGCAGCAATCAACACGTAGCAATCAACTTCCAGTATTAATGATCTGTATCTTTGATTCAGAATCTAAAAATCTCTAATCCAATCAATTTTCTCGATATCATCACGTCATATATAGGTCAATGCACGATACAGTGTCTGACGGCACGTTTTCTGGGATATCATTATAGACGTTCTTACCATTAATACTGCTGGCTTGTGCTGCGAAACTATGGTTTGAACTTGCCCCCTAAATTAATAGCTCGTCTGGGTTTACAAGCAAAGCATCACCCGATAATTAACCTAGTAAAATTGGTATTTAACCTGTCATTATAGGTTACACTGTTATGTCTATCTTAATCGCAAATCTATTCTTCGATACCCGAATTCAAGAACTTACTATATTCAGTCGTATATACAATATATAGTTCTCAGTTTTGAGTTCAACTATAAATTCGTAGATAGTATTATACTGTTAGCTACGTAATAAAATAATTAAGCACAAGATCGAATAAATAAATTAATATGATTAAATCAAGTAATATCAACAACCGTCAAACGGCAATGCTCAAGAACGACCCAAAAATCAGAACAAGAGGAATTTTAGCCACTCATAATCATATGAACAATCAAAATATTGTTTTGAATCATAAAGACTGAATTACTAAATTAAAGATGGAAGATGAGATGAATCCGTATTCCGTTTGTGTTCCTTTTAGCTCTTCTTGCATCCAACCCCTTCTTGGACTTGTTTAAGGGTATTTATCGGTTAGGACCAAGTCCAAAATTGACAAGAAAATAATTTTCTCTCAGACAGGGCACCTGTGCAAGGCCTGGTGTGGGGAGAGGTACCCTTCTCGCGAGGCCCTATACCTCGCAAGGCGTGGTCAAACGCGAGCTTGAGCTCGCCCCAGGTCAAGTGGGTTTCCGTCTGGGGCTTGGTCTCCTCCGTGTCTTAGGTCGATTTTTTTTTCGTGCTCTATTCTTGTATTTTCAGTCAATTTGTGTGCAACCTTCGTTTTACTTTGCGTTCAAATGATACTACGCGTAAAATAAATTTAATTTAGCTCAAATGTCGTGTAATTTTTCATTAAAACACCAAAATGTAAGGTCAATAATCTACTAAATCATAAAATTATAACAAAACATCAAGTGTTACATAACTTAAATCTATTAGATATAAAATTGGTTATTCATTAGTAACTAACGTTATCTAATAAATTAAACTACACAGAGATTTAAAAAATCATTTGAATATAATTAACAAAAAAGGTTCCATTCCTTTCGAGTTTTGATATAAAGACCCCTTCTCCCCTCCACCTAGTCTTCTCTATTCTCATTACCACCAAAAAGAGAGCTACCACACTAGTGATTGGTTCCATCATTCTCTTTTTACTATCAATTTTTCTCTAATTTTAGTCTACACTATGGCTGAAACTCAGTCACTAACAAAATCACAAAATCCCCACATAGTCATACTACCAACTCCTGGTACGGGTCACCTAAATCCTCTTGTCGAATTCGCCAAACGACTTGTTTTACAACACTACTTCTCTGTTACTCTCATTCTTCCTACAGAAGGGCCAATCTCTACTTCTCAAACTACTTTCCTTAACGCCCTTCCCTCTGGCATTAATTATCTCCTTCTTCCACCAGTTAACTTCGACGACTTGCCCCCCGACGTTAACATTGTGACGCGCATTTGCCTTACTATTACCCGTTCTCTTGCTTCTCTTCGTGAGGTTCTTAAGTCACTTGTTGAATCAAAGAAAGTAGTGGCTTTAGTGGTTGATCTTTTTGGTACTGATGCTTTTGATATGGCCATTGAGTTCAAGATTTCCCCTTATATGTTCTATACTTCAACGGCTATGATGTTGTCGCTAGCTTTTTATTTACCAGAGCTTGATAAAACTGTTTCTTGTGAGTTTAAAGACTTACCAGCTGTTCATATTCCAGGTTAGAGACAGATCATTCAGATCTATTTTATCATTAACAATTTAATTTTTATACATTGATAGTTAATTTTCTTTACACTATCGAATTATTCACAATATATCTACACATAACTCTTCGTGAAAAATAAGTGAAATTTATAATCTTGCAAATAAAATAGCTTACGTGCTACAATAGCTAAAATTGACCTAATGGTCTAAAAAATATTTATGGTGAGTATTAGTTAAAATCTTATTTTAATGAGTTCGAGGTTCTCAACTCTTTCAAAATTGCTCGAAAATAATACTTATATTTTTATATTGTATTTAATGTGACACTCTTTACTATTTAGTTTGTTAATTATACAAAATGTTACACATTTTTATATATTTGGAAATTCTTTGATTTCAAATTTTTATGTTTAACTTTGGTCACATATTTTTGCAGCCATAAAAAATAAGGCAGTGTTTGACTTGGCACAGAACTTAAGAAAAAATTAAAGACTTTTAAAATTTATAGTCTGAAATAAGTTATAAATATTCATGTGGTATAATTAATTTAATTAAGAGTAACATGAAAAGTTTAAGCTTAAATTGTTTCTAAATATGGATGTATAATAGACTAAAAGAAAAATATGATATATAAATTGGGTCAAAACTGGTATAAGATTTTTAAATTCACGAGTTCCACTTATTGCTTGGCCTCTAACTACATATACCACTACTATTCCAGGTTGCATACCTGTACATGGGAAGGATCTTCCCGACCCAGTTCATGACAGGAAAAACGAGGCTTACAAATGGGCTCTTCACCAGACAAAGAGGAAAAAAATGGCGGAGGGCATAATTTTGAACAGCTTCAGCGACTTGGAACCTGGAGCTATTAAGGCTCTACAGGATAAAGAAGCTGGTAATTATAAGCCAACCATTTACCCAGTTGGACCAGTTATACTAATGGATACAAGCAGCAAAGTTGACGATGAGTTACAATGTTTGAAATGGCTTGATGAGCAGCCACGTGGATCAGTACTCTATATTTCATTAGGCAGTGGTGGGACCCTCTCACATGAGCAGCTAATTGAACTAGCAACAGGGTTAGAAATGAGTGAACAAAGATTCTTATGGGTAATAAGATGTCCAAATGATAGAATTGCTAGTGGTACATACTTTTATGTCCAAAATTCAAGTAACCCTCTTGATTTTTTACCTAATGGGTTCTTGGAAAGGACCAAGAGGCTAGGTCTGGTACTACCCAATTGGGCACCACAGGCTCAAATTCTTAGTCATGGCTCAATTGGTGGATTTTGGACTCATTGTGGATGGAACTCGACTTTGGAGAGTATGATTCATGGTGTTCCACTTATTGCTTGGCCTCTTTATGCAGAACAACGACTGAATGCGGTGTTGTTAAATGAGGGTTTAAAAGTGGCATTGAGGCCAAAAATTGGTGATAATGGTATTGCAGGGCGATTGGAAATTGCTGAAGTGGTGAAAGAATTGATGGGATGTGAAGAAGGAAGAGAAGTGCGTAGAAAAATGAGAGAGCTACAAGATGCAGCAGTAATGGTGTTGAATGAAGATGGTTCTTCAACTAAAGCACTAGCTGAACTTGCTTCTAAGTGGAAGGAGGTGTCACATGATTAATTATAATGTCGGCTCCATTAGCTGTCACATGTTCATGTTGTTATTCAGTTTGGTAACTTCGATTTATTTCACTTGAATAGAGTTGTAATTTTCTTTTTTGACTTTAAAGATCGAGTGAATGGAAGAATCGGAAAAAACAGTAAGAAATCTTCACTAATTTGAGAATACAGAACATAAAATATGACATGAAAGTATTTGTCGATAAAGTACACGTCAATATAAATTGAATTATGTGTGTAACTTTAAAGCACACAAATCACCAATTAACTCTAAAAGGGTATAAAATATGTCGATTCATGGTGTGAAGAGCTCATGTTACTCGTTTCCCGCGGGACTCTATAATAGTAGTGATTTTTTATCCCAAACAAACTATATTGATTGGAAATAACTGGACAATTACAAGGGAAGTAAATGACTGAAATTACAGAGGAAATTCACTAGAACACTTGAGGATAATAAGAACGGGATGAGAGAAGCAGAAAATAACAGAGGTGAGAATCAGAAGAGTCTATTCATTGCCTGCATATTCCTAATGATATCTAGTTATTTATTTTATCCTAACAACTTGTCGCGTCCATCACATGATCAGCCAACACGCACAACAAAATATGTTAGCTTCATTGGCGTTTTCCTCTCACGTAAACTTCTTGTCAAAGTTTCTTTTTGTCCTTCCACGTTGGCATCCATCTCACTATCTATGTCAGCTTCCTGAAGGATTGTCCCACTCTCCACCTCAACATCTGGGTCCATAACATTACCCCCACCTGAAATGAGAACCTTGTCCTCAAGGTTCAAAGAGGGCTGGACCGGATCCGAAGCAAATTCTATCAACTGTAGAAGGGTGATCTGGTTATCAGGCTGCCCAACACATCTTTTGAGCATCGAAACATCGAATACGGGGTGAATGCATACGGCATCAAGTAATTCTAGCTTGTAAGCAACTATCCCAACCTCTTTGAGCACTTGAAAGGGATCAAAGAATGTGTATCCTAACTTGTGCTGAGGCTACCCACGGACTGACTGTTAGCAGAAGGGCATGAGCTTAACATAGATATAATCTCGTACCTGGAAGGTAATCTCTGAACGATGCTGGTCGGCCTGAGCTTTCATATGCTTCTGTGCCTTGAGTAAATCCCCTTTTAGCAAATCTAATACCTCATCCCTCTGCAACAAAAAATGTTCCACCAATTAACTTGGACTTTATCCCCTGTGACATACCGAGTGATGGAAGGGGCTTTTCTGCCATAAAGTGCCTCAAACGGTGTCATGTCAGCAGAAGATTGCAGGGACGTATTATACCAAAACTCAGCGTAGTCCCCTATAAGCGGTGGATCTCCTGTCAAAAAGAATGAATGAACCATGGATCCCTATCTATAACAATGGTGCGAGGGTACCCATGTAATCGTATGAGTACCCCCACAAAAATCACAGCAATCGATTCAACAGTAAAAGAAGATGGCAAGTGAATAAAATGGCCATACTTGGTCAAAAAGTCTACCACTGTTAAGATTGTTGATTTACCCTTCGAACTAGGGAGGCAGGTAATAAAGTCCATTGCAATGTTCTCAAAAACTAGCTCAGGAATAGGCAGGGAATGAAGTAATCCAGTGGGGTGATTGATAGTAGGCTATAATCTCGTATTTTTGTGGCCTATTTACTCTCTAATACACTGCACTTTACTTGTGTTGAGCTATATTTGGTAGTATTTTACACTGATTGCATGTTTCATGTCTTGTAGGAGCGATTTTGAGTTATGCAGATGTTGTGGAGCAAATTTTAGCTATTTGAAACTTTGAAATCTCAGTAAAAGCCCAAGAAACTAAGTCAGGATCGTGCTCGGGGATCAACGAACGAGTAGTGCACTTAATGGGAGAAAAAGGAGTTGAGTAGGAGCGAAATTCAGATACGCAACCACGCATGAGGGCGCGCAAGTGACACAGTACTCTGCCATACATCCGTGGCCATGAGAGAGGTCATAGCTCCAGATGCACGGCCGCGCACGGCTGTTCCGGGAACTTTACCCAGGCCTATTTTGGTAAATTCAAAGGCGACTCTTTTTGACCTATATGAAGCCTATCTCGTCTCAAAACAAGGTATCTAAGATTTTGGAGCAACCTTTGGAGAGAAGAAGGCAAGGAAACAACGGAGACTCTAATTACTTCATCCAATTCATTCAATACGGAAGTTTATTTGATTTTGTGAATTGTAATGTATTCTTGTTCTTCTAATACTCTTGTGATGAATAACTTCTCCACTATGAAGTAATCTTTCTTAGGGTTACAGACGGATATTATGATTTGACTATTGTTTTGGGTTTTTACTCTTTGTTAATTACCTGAATTCATTGAATGAGTTATTAATTAAATTGCAAGGCCAATTATGGTTTTACTTTAATCGAAAAAGGAGTGATGCTGCAATTTGCATTGTGTCATATTATTTGGGTTGATTTTACGCCTCTCATAGGTAATCGAAAGAGCTTAAAGAGTTATCAACTGGCCTAGTTTAGAAGAATAATCGAAAGACGTTCTTCAAAAGATCATTCATTCGCTGTATTTTTGCATATGTTCATAGAACCTGTCATTAGGTTGGTTAATGGAACTCTCATTTATTCGGAAGAAGAATTTGAATCCTTAAGATAGCCTAATCATCTGTTGAAATCGAAAGAGTCAATAAAAGTTAAGAATGAACTTAGCACGGAGTTACCTGGAATAATAGTTGATCACATATCTTGTCACAACCCTTACTTCTCACCTTGATATTAAATCGTTGCTACTTAGTTAGAAAATTTCCATTATTTTCTCACAATCTATAATCTTAGTTTTTATTAGTAGTTGATAATAACATAAATCAACGGTTTATCTTCCTGGATAGTGTTAAGCTAAAGGTTTATTAGAACATTATTTAAACCAATCCATGTAGATACGATTTAATACTATACTATCTTTGACTAACGAGCCTAAATTTATACACAGCTTTTGCGCTCGTCAAAATTTTGGCGCCGTTGTCGGGGATTAGTAATTAATAGTGTTTAAAATAATTTTTGGTGCTAATTCGAGAATTAATTTTTTTTTAGTTAACTTGTGTTCAAGATTTCTTTTGTAGTACCTGACAAGTGCTAGGGAGAAAACTTGAAGAAAATATTCCTGATATTGAACTCTAAATGTTGTGAAGATGGAGTATAACCAGCCTATAAAAATGATTGAAGAGTTAGCAGTTGAACATTATCACAAGTCTGTTATTTGTTTTAAATGTAGTGAAAATCATCTATGGGTTGATTATCAAGTAGGTAAGTATTCTTCCTATGGTTCATCTTTTGAACAGTCTCACTCTATTTCTAGTCCGTACAGGTATGAGGTTTCATATGGGCACAATTTTAACTATGGATAGAACGAATACCCTTATTATGACTAGAATGAAAGCGAAGTGAGACAACCACCTCAAGAGGAGAATGGCAGTTTAGAAGAGCTTATGTATAAGTTCATGAATAGTATTGAAGAAAGATTTATACAAAATGATGAAGCCATTAAGAACCTAACAATGCAAGTGAGACAATTAGTAAGTATACTTTCAGAAAGCTCATTGTGTTATGATGGTGAATATATGGAGGAGATACCCTGTGAGAATGAGCCTACCTAAGAGGATGAGCATCCACAGAGAGAACTTGCTACTCTGCAAGAACACTCTAATTCAATATAGATGATTGAAGATGAGACTGTGGTTGATTGTGAAGCAATAAAAAAGGAGTTCAAAACCCCATCCACCTTTCCATATTTACAGTCTTTAGTAGAAGAAAAGAAAGAAGAAAGGTCATGTGAAGAATATTCTTTATTTTTTTATTCTAACCTTGATCATGTGGATTTTATTTTTGGGAATTTACAGAAATATGCATGGATTGATCATATGAAAGAATGCAGAAACAAGTTGAGGATGATCCTACAAGAACAATCCACCACTCAAAATGAGACCAAGAAAGAAAAAAAAAGTGGGGCTTGCAGATATCCTTAGATGACTTTGGCCCGATGAGCTCCATAAAGAATCCCAAAGAGAGAAAACGAGGAATGAATTCTAAATTAGGGGTGTTGTTCATAAGTTCTCGAAAACGAAAAGAATTCAGGGGAGTTTTCTTTACCTCTTGCTTTTTATTTGTGTATCATGGGGACATGCCACAATTTAATGTGTGGGGTGGGGGATATTTGTATGTATGTATATGAGTTTTATTTTTGTTAGTTGTAGTTTTATTTTTGTTAGTTGTAGTAGGTAGAGATAGAAAATAATTGAAGAAAAACAATACCATAAAAATGGAAAACAAATTAACTTTGTGATTTTTTCCGACGATGGATATCAGTCGACTGGTTTCTTGAGGGATTAAAGTCGAAAGAAAAAGACAAAAAGATTTTCTTTTGTAGGTAATGTATTAATTCCCCCTTAATTTTTTTTTGTGCCGCGGTTCTTTTTCAAGGGTTTTGATTGAACCGGGTGTAGTTAGTTTTTATTTTGGTAGGAGTAGGAAACCTTGTGCTATGATTTGAATGGAAGGCAATATCTCTTGACTCTATTATACCTTGAGAATAGTGCGTGCTTTAGTTGTGACTCTTAGGCTCAATTTTTGATTCCTGCATAAGTACCTTAAGATGTATGATCTTAACGTTGCTTAACTGCTCTGACTAGAGTGTCGTGATTCCAATCTTGAGTGAGTTATGTGCCATGTATGTTGGAGGTTTGTGTTATTCTATGCATTACATCTGATGCCTAGAACTTGCCTTGTGTGTTTGCAAAGCGAAATAGTAGTTTTGTTCAGTCTTGGAAGTGATATAGGCAATTCTTTGTTGAGCCAGTTATATGATTGTACCCACCTAATGGTCATGTATGTCAGTTAACCCCGTTGAGCCTGTAATTTTATTTTTTTGGAAATCACATTACAAGTCTTACCCATTTGTTTGAATTGATATCTATTTAAACCTCTTACCTCTCGTGAGCACTTGAATTGGTTATGAACTTTGTAAAAGTCGAAGTGTGGGGTAGTTGGTGAGGCTTTCCAATGGAACTAACGAAATGAGGAGAAAGGTGCACTGTATTAAAAAAGTAAGAGCCACTTGAATTGCAATAAAAAAAGGAAAAAAATTAGTTGTATTGCTGTACAAAATATTCGTTGATAATGGTGACTCTGATATAATTGTGCTTAAAGAAGTAGGGAGGCAATGAAAATCGATGTGAAGGTGGAGTTATAGTTTGACATAAGTGTGGGGTTTTTTAACGGTTAATTGTATGTATTAAAGTGCTTAGGGAGGTATAGTCACTCTTATATCTAAATGTATCTTACCCATCCTGCAGCCTACATTACAACCAAATAAAGTCCTACTTGATCTTTGACTGAATAATCTCAATTAGTAGAGTAGTACACTACGGGCATATGGTACGTCTTTTATGGCATATAAATATTGTTTCTGAGAGTGAGTGAATTCTTTCTATCTTGAGTTCCTAACTATTCTTAATTTCTATCGTGTGTGGAACTAGTCTCTATTGTTGTGTGAGGGAACTTAATTCATGAAGGAAAGGTAATTTCATTGATCTCTAGGCTAGAGTAAGTGAGTGGGTTATAAATAATGCATGGTGCTTTTGAGTCAAATCTTGAGGTTAAGATGTTACGATATTGTACTTAATCTGTTTTAAAAAGTCTTGGTGTGATGTGAAGTGTAGTTTGATTGCTCGAGGATGAGCAATGGTTTAAATGTAGGGTGTTGATGGTAGCCTATAATTTCGAGTTTTAGTCGCCTATTTGTACTCTAATTCATTGCACTTTACTTGTGTTGAGCTATAATTGGTAGTATTTTGCATTGATTATGTGTTTTATGCCTTGTAGGAGCGATTCCAAGTTATGCAGATGTTGTGGAGCTAATTCTAGCTATTTGGAGCTTTGAAGTCTGAGTAAAAGCACAAGGAACTAAGTTGGAATCATGCTCGGGGATCAACGGATGAGTAGTGCACTTAATGGGAGAAACAAAAGTTGAGCAGGAGCGAAATTCAGATGCACGACGGCGCATGAGGGTGCACAAGTGACACAGTACTCTACCAAACATGCGCGACAATGAGCGCGGTCACAGCTCCAGATGCGCGGCCGCGCACGTCCGTTCTGGGAACTTTACCCAGGCCTATTTTGGTAAATTCGGAGGTGAATCTTTTTGACCTATATGAAGCCTAGCTCCTCTCAAAACAAGGTATCTGAGATTTTGGAGAGAAGAAGGCAAGGAAACAACGAAGACTCTAATTACTTCATCCAATTCATTCAATACGGAAGTTTATTTGATTTTGTGAATTGTAATGTCTTCTTGTTCTTCTAATACTCTTGTGATGAATAACTTCTCCACTATGAAGTAATCTTTCTTAGGGTTACTGACGGATATTGTGATTTGACTATTGTTTTGTATTTTTACTCTCTATTAATTTCCTGAATTCATTGAATGGGTTATTAATTGAATTGCAAGGCCAATTGTGGTTTACTTTAATTGAAAGAGGAATGTTGCTGCAATTCGCATTGTGTCATATTATTTGTGTTGATTTTATGCCTCTCAAAGGTAATCGAAAGAGCTTAAAGAGTTATCAACTGACCTAGTTTAGAAGAATAGTCGAAAGACGTTCTTCGAAAGATCATTCATTTGTTGTATTTTTGCATATGTTCATAGAACCTGTCATTAGGTTGGTTAATGGAACTCTCATTCATTTGGAAGAAAAATTTAAATCCTTGAGATAGCCTAATCATTTGTTGAGATCGAAAGAGTCAATAGAAGTTAAGAGTGAACTTTGCACGGAGTTACTCGGAGTAATAGTTGATCACATATCTTGTCAAAGCCCTTACTTCCCACCTTGATATTCAATCGTTGCTACTTAGTCAGTAAATTTCCATTAGTTTCTCATAATCGATAATCTTAGTTTTTATTAGTAGTTGATAATAACATAAATCAAAGGTTTATCTTCCTAGATAGTGTTAAGCTGAAGGTTTATTAGAACATTATTTAAACCAATCCCTTTGGAGACGATTTGATACAATACTATCTTTGACTAGCGAGCCTGAGTTTATACACAGATTTTACGCTCGTCAGTGATGATGGAGGTTCTTCATTTATTGGAAAATCTTACAAGAAGCGATGAATACATTTACATCACTTTTCATGCGCTTCCAATAAAAATTAGAAGCGAGTTAATGATACATGTGCACCACACCTGCGTGCCTTCCAGTACCAGAGGCCTGGAATTCCAACAATAACTGTTGGCATAGAGAAGAGCTAGAAGGAATAACCAATCGACCCTTAAAGAATAGCAGCCCCTCACGGAAACTGTAATCAGGTAGAAGGGTTAGATCGCGATCAATGGTTTGCTAAAGTGCAAGTAACTCAGGTTCAGTTGTGTTAAGTAAAGGCAATTGAGTGACAAATGTGGTAACACACCCCATAATGGCCATATATGCCGACTCTAGAACACGGGGCAAAGCATCAACAACTCCATTTTTCTTTCCCGAGCGGTATTCGATGGTAAAATCATACCCAACCAACTTACCAAGCCACTTTTGTTGTTTAGGAGATTGAATGGTCTGACTGGTAAGGTTCCTTAGAGCTTGTTGGTCGGTGATAATGCTAAAGCGATGACCTAATAAATACTGACGGCTCTTAGAAACCACTTGAATGATTGCGAATATCTCCTGGTGATAAGTGGAGGCTTGTTGCATACAGCTGCCCAGTTTCTGGCTAAAGAAGGCCACTGGATGCCCCCTTGTGTAAGGACGGCTCCTATGCCCACCCCAGAAGCATCAGTTTCTAACCGAAATGTCTTGGTAAAATTCGAAAGAGTCAATACAAGGGTGGAACTTAGGCAATTATTCAGAGTCTCAAAAGCAGCTTGTTGAGAAAGGGTCCATTAATAAGCATCTTTGCGAAGTAAATCAGTCAAAGGTGCGGTAATTGAGGCATAGTGGTAGATTAATCGCCTATAGTATCTTGCAAGACCCAAGAAACTATAGACGTCCTTGCCTGATCTGGGATGAGACCATTGTTGGATTACCGTAATTTTAGACTGATCAATAGATAACCCGATACTTGAGATCACATTGCCTAAATAGTCTACTGATTGTTGTCCAAAAACACACTTTGACCTCTTGGCCACAAATTGGTTTTTGTTCAAGAGCTGTAGAACCAAGCAAAGATGCTTCAAATGGGCAGTCCAAGGGGACTGTACACAAATAAATCGTCAAAGAAAATCAGAACAAACCGACGCAAATAGGGTCGAAAACAGAGTTCATAGTGGCTTGAAATGTTGAGGGGGCGTTTGACAACCCAAATGGCATAACTAGAAATTCGTAATATCCCTAAAGAGTAGGGAATGCCATCTTCCCGACATCCTCAGGTCGGACCCTGATTTGGTGGTAGCTGGAAAGGAAGTCTAATTTTGAGAAAAATTGGGCACCACGCAATTCGTCTAATAATTCATCAATGGTAGGAATGGGAAACCTGTCCCAAACCGTTACTGCGTTCAAAGCACGACAATCCACACAAAAATTCCATGTCCCATCCTTTTTGTTCACTAATAGAACCGGGGATGAAAATGGACTGGTACTCGGACGAATGATTCTGGCTCTTAGCATGTCACCCACCAGTTATTCCATGATATTCTTCTGAAAATAAGGTTAGTGATACGGCTTACTATTCACCGGTTCTAACCCTGGTAATAAGTGAATTGCATGATCAAGTGCCCGAGTAGGTGGTAACCCATACAGTTTTTGGAACACCTAGGAAAATGAGTCCAACAATTCCGCTATCTCTGGTGGTGGGGCATTTGACGCCGAGGGACCATCGGTCACCAATTCCAATCGATAAAAAGAGGAGATAGCATGAGTGTTAGCCATGCGGCAAAAACTATGCAAATGAACAAGTTGGAGCTCTGTGGGAGGATCGCCACGCCAACTGTAGTGCTGACCTTTATAATTGAACTCGAATAGACGAGCCCCATAATCAGTAACCACTGGACTTAATATGACCAGCCACGATATGCCCAAAACTAAATCTGAACCATGTAGAAGCAAAACATAAAAGTTTATGGCGTTGATCACTGCCGACCACCACAGAGAAACAGGGTGTCGGCTCAACTTGGAGCTGCAAGAATTGAGCCACCCATGTCTAGATGAAGTTGTGTGTGATGCCGCTATCATGTAGCACCTGAATGCGGGAGCCACTCACATGACCCGTGAAGCACAGTGAATTAGGTAAAGTTCTGCCAGCCAAGGCATGGTAAGAAATGGCGGAATATTCTTGAACCTCCAAGCATTGGAGTTCCTCAGCCAGGACATCATCAGAACAAATCGTTCCGGTAATACCACAGCATCGTCTGTTTCCTCAAAAAGTAGTATTAGGTGGAGCCCCGCCGTAGCTGAGTATTTTTTGTCACAATTAAAGCACAATCCCAATTCTCGACGGCATTTTATTTCCACCAACGTGAGGCATTTAATCGGTAAGCGGGTGGTAAGTGAGTGGTACTGGAAGAAGAGTTCTGTGGAGGTGAAAAAGTTGGAGAAGAAGAATTGAGACCAGGGCTAGTGCTAGGCATGGGTAATAGGGGTTGGGTCCTTGAAAAAGCGGGTCGAGTAGGCCCTTTCTCAGCAATTAAGTGATGCTAATGGATATGGGCCAAATCAATTACCTGATCCAGCCAAGTAGGTTTATGGGCCTTAATGGACGCAAGGATCTCGTGTCATATGCCTGAAAGGAGACACTCCACTAGAAACTCCTCAGGTAGCGACATTGTTTCGTTAAGCAAAGACTCAAAATGATGTTGAAAGTCAGCCAATATTGAAGTTTGGTGCATCTTAGAGAGACGAAGGGCTAGTGAAAGCATATGACGCTGATGAAAGAGACACAATAATTTATCCACGAAATTGGGTCAATCGCTAAGCTACTTATCCTGATAGAGCCAACGATACCACTCGAGTGCCTCACCATCGAGGTAGAAGGAGGCCACTGTCAGTTTATGCTCTGCCAAAATATCGTAAAAATCGAAGAAATGTTTAGCTTGAAAAATCCAAGCCTCTGGGCGAGATCCATTAAAACGTCCAAACTCTACGAACGCCAATTTATGGCGAGGTGCAGAAGGTCCACCAGTAGGAACTCCAGCAGCACCAAGCGGCACCACAGAGCCGGCGGATTGAGAAGCCTCGATTACCCGCAAACGAGCGGCAATGTTAGTTACCTGCGTAACTAAATCCTACTGCACCACAACTTGGCTTTCCATGACAGTGCGCAAATTGGAATTAGAGGAGTCAGATGAAGTAGCCATAAAGCCGTCAAAAGACTTGAGCTTCGAATCCGCTGACATAGAAGCTGAAGGGAATGAAAGCACCAACGTAATAGTAGTGATTAAACAAACTATATTTATTGGAAACAACTGGATGATTACAAGGGAAGTAAATGACTAAAATTACAGAGGAAATTCACTAGAACACTTAAGGATAATAAGAAGGGGATGAGAGAAGCCGAGAATAACGGAGGTGAGAATGAGAAGAGTCTACTCGTTGCCTTTATATTCCTAATAATATCTGGTTATTTATTCTATCCTAGCAACCTGCAGCGTCCATCACGTGATCAACCAATACGCACAACAAAATATGTTAGCTTCCTTGGCATTTTCCTCTCACGCAAACTTCTTCTCAAAGTTTCTTTTTGTCCTTCCACGTTGGCATCCATCTCACTATCCATATCAGTTTCCTCAAGGATTGTCCCACTCTCCACCTCAACATCTGGGTCCATAACAGACTCTCTGACCACTTGATCAAATTCGACCTTTTTCACATGGTCAATCATTAAAATTTAGCTTTTTAGTTTTATTTTACTATCTCATACATGGTGGATATTATGTGTTTGTGACGATCTCAAATTTGGGTGAATATCATTTTTAGCCCGCGACTGAAACTATTTATATTAAGTAGCCACCTTTCTATCAGCTGTCACGGCCCGAAATTCCCACCTTCGGACCGTGATGGTGCCTAACATTTCACTTGCTAGGCAAACCAATGTTAGAATGATTTTAACCAATTTTTAAACAATCTTTAGATTTATTAATAACAAAGAAATAAACGCGGAAGTAAGGTCTGAAATATAGTGATTAATCCATAAAAATAACGGTGTCTAAATACCATCCCAGAATTTGGTGTTACAAGTGCACAAGCTTCTAGAATAAATACAAATAAAGGTCTGAATAAAATAAAGCTATCTGGAAACAAACATACAGCTAAAGTAAAGTAGATGGGGACTTCAGAACTGCGAACGCCGTGCAGTTATACCTCAAGTCTCCTCTGAGTAGCTGAAATCCGAGCAAGTCTATGGTACGCCGTTGGGACCAACTCCAAAATCTGCACAAGAGGTGCAGAGTGTAGTATCAGTACAACCGACCCCATGTACTGGTAAGTGCTGAGCCTAACCTCGACGAAGTAGTGACGAGGCTAAGGCGGGTCACTTACATTACATGTACGCAATATTAGTAACAACAACAATAATAGAAATAAATCAGGTAACTTATTTATAATAATTGAAGCCAACTCGGCAGTCATAACCAATTATCATTTCCATCAATTCTGTTGCAGCATGCAACCCGCTCTAAAAATATATTCACATTCGGTTCTGTTACAGCGTGCAACCCGCTCTCACAATATATTCACATTCGATTCTGTTGCAGCGTACAACCCGCTCTCACAATATATATTCATTTTAATTAAGTCTGTTGCAACGTGCAACCTGATCCCCCAGTATATATATATATATACTTTTAAACAAGTCTGTTGCGGCGTGCAACCCGATCCTCCAATATTGACTTATACTTTTAAACAAGTCTGTTGCGGCGTGCAACCCGATCCTCCAATATTGACTTATACTTTTAAACAAGTCTGTTGCGGCGTGCAACCCGATCCTCCAATATTGACTTTTAATAAGTCTGTTGCGGCATGCAACCCGATCCTCCAATATTGACTTTTAATAAGTCTGTTGCGGTGTGTAACCCGATCCTCCAATATATTCATTATAATCAATTATGTTGCGGCGTGCAACCCGCTCCTCCAACATTTTCATTTACCAATTCTTATAGAAGAAATTTTTCAATAAATGTAACAATTAATATAAAATTACAAGACAACAAGCATACAATAATTATGGTTTAATTATGAAGAAAACAATGACAAATAGCAAATTATTATGAAAATCAGGGAGCAAATAGGCAGTTTAATATTTAATATGCTAAATGTCAAATAAGAATTAAGGCAAATAATTAAAATAGCATGTAATAATTAATGAAGGAATTCAAGAATTAATATTTGACAAAGAATAGGAGAGAACAATTATTATAACAATTAACTCCTGATTTAAAATAATTTATGATTTTTCAAGTAAATACGCAAACAATTAATTTGACGACGTATAGACACTCGCCACCTCGCCTATACATCGTTCACATGCATTTCATATAACAAATAATTTAAGGGTTCTATTCCATCAAGTCAAGGTTAACCACGATACTTGCCTCGCTTTGCAAATTCTAATCAATTATTCAACCATAGCTTTTCCTTTTAAATTTGTCTCCGAAAGTTTCAAATCTATTCACAAACAATTCGATATATTCAATACTAATCATAGGAATTAATTCCATATGAATTTACTAATTTTCCAGATAAAAATCCGAAATTCATTTAAATATTCGACAGTGGGACCCACGTCTCAAATCCCGAAAAAACACACGAAATCCGAACACCCGTTCCGCTACGAGTTCAATCATACAAAAATTATACAATTCTGATATCAAATGGACATTAAAATCTAAATTTCTCATTTTTGGAAGATTTTAGAAAAATCTGATTTTCTTCCATAAATTCACGGATTCATGATATAAACGAGTATGGAATCATGAAATATAATCAATATAGGATAAGGAACACTTACCCCAATGTTTTCCATGAAAATCGTCCAAATATTCGCCTTAACTTAGCTCAAAACGACCAAAATATGAAAATAATATCGGACTCTTCGATATATACACTACCCAGGCATTTTCGCACCTGCGGTGCCTGGGCTCGCATCTGCGAAATGGAGCTACCAAGCGAGGCTTCGCACCTTCGGAGGAAAAATGCGCACATGCGCTGCCTTCGCTTCTGCGATTCTTTTGTCCGCTTCTGCAAACGCGCGGGTGCGTGCAGGTTTCTGCACCTGCGGACTTTTGCCCAGCCACGCCTGGGCACATCTGCGATCGAAGGCTCGCTTCTGCGAGCTCTCACCTGCGGTCAAAAATCCGCAGGTGCGATTACAATAGAAGGAAAAATTTCAAATTTTGCTTAAGTCTAATTCTTGATCCGATTTCAATCTGTACCACTCTCGGGGTACTCGGGACCCCGTACGAATATACCAACAAGTCCAATAACATAATACGGACTTATTCGGGCTCTCGTATCACGTCAAACAACGCTGAAATTACAATTCACACCCCGATTCAAACTTTGAGTTTTAAACTTTTCAATTTGCAAACGTCGTGCCAAAACATATTAAATGAATCCGGAATGACATCAAATTTGGCACACAAGTCATAAATGACATAATGGAGCTGTTCAAATTTCCAGAATCGGATTCCGGCTCCGGTATCAAAAAGTCAACCCCGTGGTCAAATTTGGAATTTTTAGCCTTTCAATTACTAGTTCCGTTAAATGGTCATAACTTGAGCTAGGGACCTCCAAATTAAATTCTGGTAATACGCCCAAGTCCTAAATCACGATACGTAGCTACCGGAGCTATCAAAATACTGATCC
Source organism: Nicotiana tomentosiformis (assembly GCF_000390325.3). Lineage (NCBI taxonomy): Eukaryota > Viridiplantae > Streptophyta > Magnoliopsida > Solanales > Solanaceae > Nicotiana > Nicotiana tomentosiformis. Next base: position 22,539,890 of record NC_090819.1, read on the forward strand.
GGGTCCATTTGCTCAAAATGTTGACCAAAGTCAACTCAGTTGAGTTTTAAGGCTCTATTTTACATTTTCATCCATTTTTCACATGAAAACTTTTCGGAAAATTTTTATGGACTGCGCACGCAAGTCGAGGAATTATAAATGGTACTTTTCGAGGTCTTATAACACAGAATTACTTATTAAATTTAAAAATAATATTTTGGGTCAAAAACAAACGTTCGTCCTCGAACGGAGTTAGAAAAAAAATACCTGAGCTGGTGAATAAGTGTGGATATTTAGTCTGCATGTCCGACTCGGACTCCCAGGTAGATTCCTCTACCAGATGACCTCTCCATTGCACCCGAGCTGAAGGATAACTCTTTGACCTCAACTGTCGGACTTGCCGGGCTAGAATAGCCACCGACTCCTCCTCGTAAGTCAAATCTTTGTCCAATTAGACTGAGCTGAAATCTAACACATGGGACAGATCACCATGATATTTTCGGAGCATAGACACATGGAACACCGGATGAATCGCTAATAAACTAGGTGGTAATGCAAGCATGTAGGCTACTTCACCCACCTTTTCAAGAATTTCAAAGGGTCCGATATACCTAGGGCTCAACTTGCCCTTCTTTCCGAACCTCATTACACCTTTCAAAGGTGAAACTCGGAGCAATATTCTTTCTCCAACCATGAATGAAATATCACGAACTTTACGGTCGGCATAACTCTTTTGCCTAGACTGAGCTATGCGAAGTCGATCCTGAATAATCTTGACCTTATCCAAGTCATCCTATACCAAATCGATACCCAACAACCGAGCCTCTCCCGGTTCAAACCAACCAACTAGCGATCGGAATCGCCTTCCGTATAATGCCTCATATAGAGCCATCTGAATGCTCGACTGGTAGCTAATATTATAAGCAAACTCCGCAAGTGGCAAGAAATGATCCCAAGAACCTCCAAAGTCTATAACACAAGCACGGAGCATATCTTCCAATATCTGAATAGTGCTCTCTGACTGTTCGTCTGTTTGTGGATGAAATGTTGTACTCAACTCCACCCGCGTGCCTAACTCACGATGTACGGCCCTCCATAAATGTGAGGTAAACTGCTACCTCGGTCTGGAATAATAGACACGGGCACCCCATGAAGGCGGACAATCTCACGAATGTAAATTTCAACTAACCTCTCTGAAGAATAGGAAACTACCACTGGAATGAAATGTGGTGACTTGATCAACCTGTCCACTATGACCCAAACTGCGTCAAATTTTCTCTGAGTCCATGGGAGCCCAACAACAAAATCCATGGTGATACACTCCCACTTCCACTCAGGAATTTCTAACTTCTGATGCAAACCACCAGGTCTCTGATACTCGTACTTAACTTGCTGACAATTCAGACACCGAGCTACATATGCAACTATATCCTTTTTCATTCTCTTCCACCAATAATATTGCCGCAAATCTTGATACATTTTGGCGGTACCTGGATGAACAGAATACCTGAAACCGTGTGCCTCTTCAAGAATTAATTCACGAAGCCCATCCACATTAGGCACACAAATACGACCCTGTATTCGCAGAACTCAATCATCCCCCACAGCAACCTGTTTGGCATCACCGTGCCACATCGTGTCCTTAAGGACAAGTAAACGAGGATCATCATACTACCTCTCTCTGATGCGCTCATATAAAGAAGACCGAGCGATTGTACAAGCTAGAACTCGACTAGGTTTTGAAATATCTAACCTCATGAATTAGTTAGCCAAGTCTGAACATATGCAGCTAATGGCCTCTCACCAACCGGAATATACGCAAGACTGCCCATACTCACAGCCTTTCTACTCAAAGCATCGGCCACCACATTAGCCTTTCCGGGGTGATACAAAATGGTGATATCATAGTCTTTCAACAACTCCAACCATCTTCTCTGCCTCAAATTAAGATCTTTTTTTTTGAACAGGTACTGAAGGCAACGATGATCAGTAAATACCTCACACGAGACACCGTAGAGGTAATGCCTCCAAATCTTCAGTGCATGAACAATGGCTGCCAGTTCTAAGTCATGAACAGGATAATTCTTCTCGTGAACTTTCAATTGCCGCGACGCATATGCAATTACCTTGCCATCTTGCATTAATACTGCACCAAGCCCAATGTGAGATGCATCACAATACACCGCATAAGATCCTGAACTTGTGGGTAATACCAACACCAGAGTTGTAGTCAAAACGGTCTTGAGCTTCTGAAAGCTCAACTCACACTCGTCTGACCATCTAAATGGGGCACCCTTCTAGGTCAATCTGGTCTTAATAGTTGTTCATAATCAATTACAGAATCGTCAATTAACTTCATTTTAACAAAAATCTCGTTTCAAACCTTCACAATACTAATAACGAGATGCGAGGCATGAAGACCTCATAATTATTTACCCGAATTAACGAGTCACATTTAACACTACCTGGGCGGGCACCTACCTCGTAGGTTACAACTCAATATTACAACACGAATTCGGCAAGTATGCACAGAGAATTTCATACAAATATTTTTAAATAAGCATAGCAGGCATGACTCCTTATTAGTACTATAGTACAAATTTAATTTCACAAGGGAGAATTTAAACACAAGGATCTCGTCCTTATATAACTTCCACCGCAGCTCATAGCCCGGTTTAAACATATCAATTTATTTTAAAATACGAGGACCTCGGCCTCAGTTTTGAATCACAAGTAATATGCACATCTTGCCAATCGAAACTTTCCATTTTCTCCTTTTAAATAACTTTCGTTAAACAAAATCACAACACATAATGAACCCCACACCGATAGGGCATATAATTCATAATTTGTAATTAATTATCCGTAAATTACATCAAAACTTACCAAAATGAGTAAAAGAAAGCCACATTTAGCGTCACAGCTCTTATTAGTGACCAACATGGAATGATAGGCGTAGTTATCTCCATAGTATCTCCCAACAGGAGTAAACACATAAGTAGATTATAGAATTACAAAGCTTTCTCATAAGTGGAGCACCATAGGAGGACTCGTCTTGATACTCAGAACCGAATCAAGTTAAGGAAATTATTCCTTTATTTTAAATCGAGGTCGTACCCATAATGACACCATCTGATGTAACGACCTCCCCCATACCATAAAATAAATATAACAACGGCTGGGTCTCCACCTCTAGGACGCCTTCTACCCGCATGTCCTCCACCCTTAACTGGTTGTGTAGGTGGTGTAGTAACTGCAATGGGGCACGTAGCCTGAGTGCTTTGATGAAATATGCCTCTCCCAAGTTTGGGACAATTTTTCTCAAGATGTGCCTAGTATCACCGCATTCATAACAACCCATTTGCGGGTTTGGCTGCTTATATTGAGTCTCTGCCAGATAACTAGAATAACCATTGTAGGAAACTCATGTCAGTGGTGCATTAAAAGAACTTACTGGAGCACTTCGATTAATCTGATGTGCGAGCTGGGCTGGCCGACTACCCGAGCCCCCACCATAATGATTTATACTCGCAGAGTAGAATCCACTGAATCCCCCAGAACCTCGAGACATCTTGGTCTCCTTAGTTTCCTTTTTTTTCCTCACCCCGAACACGTTCTAATTTCTACCACTAGTGGAAATGAAGTATCAGTCTGTAGCTCCCGAGTCATACAAAATTTTACGATCTTAATTAAGTCCTTTAATGAGTCCGTGGACTCGCTCTGTGGCTGTGGGAAGCAAAGTAGGAATATGAAAGGCTAACTTATTGAACCTGATGGCATATTATAACACCGTCATAGTGACCTGACGCAATCGTTCAAACCCTATGCGCCATGCATTACGGAGAGTCCGGAAAACAAACTTTTTCAAAAGCATTTCTGAGAACCGGGCCAAGTGGGCGGTGTTGTATTGGCTGGTCTGCCCTCTTCATAGGCTTGCCACAGACACCTGTGGAGAATTATCTCTCCCAAGGCCAATTTCTTCTTTTGTTATGCTGACTCAACACTGTTGAGCTGACCCATTTATTAACATACTCTTCGATTCTTCTTTGGAGTAAACTTTACCCCTATATATATACAATGATCACAAAAGTAGAGCTCCATACAGACAATTCTTAGTCCAGAATCTCGTCAACCACTGTACTTCCTCCTAACCACCCCAAAATATGCAACCGTTACGTCCACGCTGAGTAGACCTTCTGTAAATTTAATGTTGTTTCTCTAACTCCTTTGGTACTGAAGTATAAGATTATTAATAAGGCGGACATACCGCAAGTCCCAACCTTATTCTTTACAAGATCTCAGGCCTTAAACACATGTAAATTTTGGGAGAACCTTTCAGTACCATATATATACGTTTCAGGCCAAAACTGATATAACACATGACTCGCAATCCATTCATTGATAGTGGACTCCCCCACTCGACATGAAGTCATAGTTCACCACGTCTGATGATCCACAATATTAACCTTCACAACTCGTATAAATCAACCAGATGTCAAGGTACGTTGCACCCCCTACATGATTCACTGGGTGATCTCTTTATACGTCCGCATCTTCAGTCCGAATCACACGTTGAGGAAATATCTGAGCATCTCTGGCTCCCTCGTAGTTCATCTGTAGCATCACGACCGTCGACGCACAACTGATAACGAGTGCGCAATGCCATACACGAGTAGTTACAAAGGAATGTGAGATATAAGTTTCAAGCAAAATCAATGCCGCACGATAAGGAATGAAAGAGGTGATATTATTCCTAAACTTCATAGCCTCTGAGAGATAAGTACAGACGTCTCCGTACCGATCCTTCAGACTCTACTAAGCTTGCTCGTGACTCGTGAGACCTATGTAACCTAGTACTCTGATACCAACTGTCACGGCCCAAAATTCCCACCTTCAGACCATGATAGCGTCTAACATTTCACTTACTAGGCAAGCCAACGTTAGAATGATTTTAACCAATTTTTAAACAATCTTTAGATTTATTAATAACAAAGAAATAAACGCGGAAGTAAGTTCTGAAATATAGTGATTAATCCATAAAAACAACGGTGTCTAAATACCATCCCAGAATTTGGTGTCACAAGTGCACGAACTTCTAGAATAAATACAAATAAAGGTCTGAATAAAATAAAGCTATCTGAAAACAAACACACAACTAATGTAAAGTAGATGGGGACTTCAGAACTGCGAACGCCGTGCAGTTATACCTCAAGTCTCCTCTGAGTAGCTGAAATCCGAGCAAGTCTATGGTACGTCGCTGGGACCAACTCCAAAATCTGCACAAGAAGTGTAGAGTGTAGTATCAGTACAACTGACCCTATGTACTGGTAAGTGCTGAGCCTAACCACGACGAAGTAGTGACGAGGCTAAGGCGGGTCACTTACATTACCTGTACGCAATATTAATAACAACAACAATAATAGAAATAAATCAACTAACTTATTTATAATAATTGAAGCCAACTCGGCAGTCATAACCAATTATCATTTCCATCAATTCTGTTGCAGCGTGCAATCTGCTCTCACAATATATTCACATTTGGTTCTGTTGCAGCGTGCAACCCGCTCTAACAATATATTCACATTCGGATCTGTTGCAGCGTGCAACCCGCTCTCACATTATATATTCATTTTAATCAAGTTTGTTGCGGCGTGCAACCCGATCTCCCAATATATATATATATATATATATATATATATATATATATATATATATATATTATGTCGACTTTTAAACAAGTCTGTTGCGGCATAAAACCCGATCCTCCAAAATGGACTTTAATAAGTCTATTGCGGCGTGCAACTCGATCCTCCAATATTGACTTTTTAATAAGTTTGTTGCGGCGTATAACCCGATCCGCCAATATATTCATTATAATTAATTCTGTTGCGGCGTACAACCCGATCCTCCAATATATTCATTATAATCAATTCTGTCGCGGCGTGCAACCCGATCCTCCAACATATTCATTTACCAATTCTTAAGAAGAAATTTTCCCAATAAATACAATAATTAATATAAAATTATAAGACAACAAGCATACAATAATTATGATTTAATTATGAAACAAACAAGGCAAATAGCAAATTATTATGGAAATCAGAGAGAAAATATGCAGTTTGATATTTAATATACTAAATATCAAATAACAATTAAGGCATATAATTCAAATAGTATGTAACAATTAATGCAGGAATTCAAGATTTAATATTTGACAAAGAACAGGAGAAAAATAATTATTATAATAATTAATTTATGATTTAAAATAATTTATGATTTTTCAAGTAAATACGCAAACAATTAATTTGACGATGTATAGACACTCGTCACCTCGCCTATACGTCGTTCACATGCATTTCACATAATAAATAATTTAAGGGTTCTATTCCATCAAGTCAAGGTTAACCACGATACTTACCTCGCTTCGTAAATTCCAATAAATTATTCAACCATAGCTTTTCCTTTTAAATTTGTCTCTGAAAGCTTTAAATCTATTCACAAACAATTCGATATATGCAATACTAATCATAGGAATTAATTCCATATGAATTTACTAATTTTTCGGATAAAAATCCGAAATTTATTTAAATATTCGATAGTGGGACCCACGTCTCAAATCCCAAAAAAACTCACGAAATCCGAACACCCGTTCCGCTACGAGTTCAACCATACAAAAATTATCCAATTCCGATATCAAATGGACCTTCAAATTTAAATTTCTCGTTTTTGGAAGATTTTAGAAAATTTTGATTTTTCTTCCATAAATTCACGGATTCATGATATAAATGAGTATTGAATCATGAAATATAATTAATATAGGATAAAGAACACTTACCCCAATGTTTTCCGTTAAAATCGCCCAAATATTCGCCTTAACCAAGCTCAAAATGACCAAAATATGAAAATAATACCGGGCTCTTCGATATATACACTGCCCAGGCATTTCCGCACCTGCGGTGCCTGGGCTCGCACATGCGAGCTCGCATATGCAAAATGGGGCTGCCAGGCGAGGCCTCGCACCTGCAGAGGAAAAATGCGCACTTGCGCTGCCTTCGCTTCTGCGATTCTTTTGTCCGCTTCTGCGGACGTGCGGGTGCGTGCAGGTTTTCGCACCTGTGGACTATTGCCCAACCACTCCCGGGCGCATCTGCGATCGACGGCTCGCTTCTACAAGCTCGCATCTGCGGTCAAAAATCCGCTGGTGCGATTACAACAGAAGGAAGATTTTTAAGATTTTGCTTAAGTCAAATTCTTGATCCGATTTCAATCCGTATCACTCTCGGGGTACTCGGGACCCCGTACGAATATACCAACAAGTCTAATAACATAATACGGACTTACTCGGGGTCTCGTATCACGTCAAACAATGCTGAAATTACAATTAACACCCCGATTCAAACTTTGAGTTTTAAACTTTTCAATTTGCAAACCTCGTGCCAAAACATATTAAATAAATCCAGAATGACTTCAAATTTGGCACACAAGTCATAAATGACATAACAGAGCTGTTCAAATTTCCAGAATCAGATTCCGGCTCCGATATCAAAAAGTCAACCCCGTGGTCAAACTTGGAATCTTTAGCCTTTAAATTGCTAGTTCCGTTACATGGTCATAACTTGAGCTAGGGACCTCCAAATTAAATTTCGGGCATACGCCCAAGTCCCAAATCACGATACGGAGCTACCAGAACTATCAAAATACTGATTGGGGTCTGTTTGCTTAAAATATTGACCAAAGTCAACTCAGTTAAGTTTTAAGGCTCTATTTCACATTTTAATCCACTTTTCACATGAAAACTTTCCGAAAATTTTTTACGGACTGCGCACGTAAATCGAGAAATAATAAATGGTACTTTTAGAGGTCTTAGAATATAAAATTACATATTAAATTTAAATATAATATTTTGGGTCATCACATCAGCGAATTGTTTCATTCTATTCTGGGAATTTTGTAAATTATCTTGCAGAGTATTGCTCATAAGCTGCCTATCATGAAGCAACTGGTCTACTGCTTCAAGCTTGGTCTAGGCTACCAACTCAAAGGTAGGCTGAGGTGGATCATACCCATAGAGGTCCTTGAAAGGTGACATCCCAAAAGCTGAGTGATGGGTCGTGTTGTACCAGAATTCAGTAAGAGAAATCCATTTACACCATTCCTTGGGCTTGTGACCCATCATACACCTTAAATAGGTCTCTAAACACCTTTTCAACCTCTCTGTTTGACCATCCGTTTGTGGATGGTAAGCCGTGCTTAACTTTTGTTGAATCTGCAGCCCTTTTATCAATTCTTTCCAGAAATTACTGATGAAAATGGGGTCCCTATCCTATACCACTGAATAGGGTGCGCCATGGAGCTTGAACATATTATCTAAAAACTTCTATGCTACTTGGGTGGCATTGTAAATATGAGACAAGGTTAGGAAATGGGCATACTTATTGTATTTATCGACTATCACTAGTATGGTGTCCTTGCCCTGAGACATAGGAAGTCCATCAATGAAATCCATTGTCACATGTTCCCGTGACTTAGTTGGAATAGGAAGGGGCTGTAAAAGGCCCGGATAGGGCACACTTTCCCCTTTATTTCTTTGGCCCACTTCACAAGACCTCACCATTTCTTTAACATCTTTTAATAGACTTGGCCAATAGAATAAGGATCTCAATCTTTGCTGTGTTGGTAAGATCTCAGGGTGACCCCCCCCCCCCCCCCAAGGTGTAGCAAGAATTTCCTAAATTAGTCTCTCTCGGAGGTGTCCATCGCTGCCTACCCAAACTTGACCATCCTTGCACAGAATCCTATGTTGAAAAGAAGTTTTTGGGACTGATGAAGGATCAATGTAGAGTTGTACTATCAGTTGTTGTACCTCTTGATCATTCTCATAACTTTCCATGATTTATTGAGCCCAACTAGGTTGAATGACTGAGATTCCTTGACACTCGCCCGACAATTCTTTCTTTCGTGAGAGAGCATCTGCCACCACATTTTTAGCACCTTGTCTGTACTGAATTTCATAATCCAGACCCATTAGCTTCGTGATTCCTTTATGCTGTAGCGCTGTAGTCACTCATTGATCTCGAAGGAACTTTAAACTAAAGTGATCCGTGCGTATGAGGAATTTATTATGCTGCAAATAGTGTCTCCTTTTGTCTATTGCTACCAAGAGTGCGACCAATTCCTTTTCATATGTGGACATGCCCAAGTGTTTTAGGCTTAATGCTTGACTCAAGAATGCCAAAGCCCCTTCCATTTTGCATTAGAACTGCGCCTACACCACACCTACTGGCATCCACTTCGACTGTAAAGGGAATGGAAAAATCTAGTAAGCCCAAAATAGGGGCTTTGACCATAGCTTTCTTAAGTTCTTCAAAGGCCTGTGATGCTGAATCACTCCACTGAAAACATCCTTTTTTTAACAGTTGTGCCAAGGGCATAATGATTATCGCGTATTTTTTGATAAAATGCCTATAATAACCAGTTAGGCCTAGGAATCCTCTCAGCCCTTTAATATTCACGGGTTATGGACATGATAGCATTGCCTCCACCTTAGTAACATCTGTACTTACTCTTTCACCCGAGATGACATGGCCTAAGTACTCCACTTGTGTTTGCGCAAAACTACATTTTGATCATTTAGCAAACAACCTGTTTTGCTGAAATAGTTCAAACACTCTTCTGAGATGCCTAATATGGTCTTCAAGGTTAGCACTGTTAACCAAAATATCATCAAAAAATACGAGGACGAACTTCCTTAGGTACGGACCAAAGATTTCGTGCATCAAAGCCTGGAAGGTAGCAAGGGCATTTGTCAATCCAAACGGTATTATGCGGAATTCCCATAACCCATGATGTGTTTTAAAAGCGGTCTTGTACTCATCCCCTCTCCTCATTCGTATTTGATGGCAGCCTAACCGTAAATTTAATTTGGAAAAAAGCTTTGCCCCTTGCAACTCATCCAACAAGTCTTCTACCGCCGGAATGGGATACTTGTTTTTCAGAGTCAGCTCGTTTAGTTTGCGATAATCAACACAAAACCTCCACGAAAAATCCTTCTTCTTGACCGAAATCACAGGGGATGCGAATGGTGAAGAACTAGCTTGTTCTTCCAGTATTTTTCTCACCATCATCTCGATTATGTTTTTCTGCTCATAGGAGTAGCGATATGGCCGCTGATTGACTGGTTTAGAGCCTAGTAACAAATTGATGGCATGATCACAATTCCTTGGAGGTGGAAGTCCATTTGGCGCTTGGAATAATGTGAAATATTGGACTGTATTGAGTGGGTAACTTTTTCCTCCTCTTTTGATTTGTTCTCCGACAGTAATTGGGCTGACAACATGCATTGCCCCATCTTGAGCAACTTTTCAATCTTTTTCATATCTTTGGACTCAATTGGGCCCATTTCTTCACAACTCACTAATGTAAGTAGTTTATTTCCCTTGAAGAATGAGATGTTGTACGGCCGAGTGTGTAACACAACTAGTGATACAGTGTTCACCCAATCCATGCCCAAAATTATATCACTGCCACCAGCTCTTAGCAGGCCCAAATTGAAACTGAAAACTTCCCCTCCCATGGTCCAAGTAAAACCTGGATAGCTGTGAGAGCACAACAAAATTTGTCCATTGGCTACTCTGACTCTCATGGGTCTACGAAAAGGCTGCCCTTTTAAATTGAGTGTTTTGATGACTTGTGGGTCAATAAAACTGTGGGTCGATCCACTGTCAATCAAAATCAAAACTCGTTGTTTCTTGGCCCAACCAGCAATTCTGATAGGGTTGGGAGAGTGGTGAGGCCCATCACTATATTTAATGATACCTCACCTTGTTCTTCCTGTACAATATCCTCTGCTACATTTTTTAATTCCTCATCAGAGGCTTTCACAAAATTCTCTTCTCCTTCCAATGCATTTAAGGCCATGTTTTTGCATTGGTGACCAGGCATGTACTTCTCATGACAATGAAAATATAGGTTTCTTTCTCCTAAGGCATCAATGTTGGGATGTTTTGGGAGTGGTGGTTTGGTATTTGAGGGTGGTACAGTATTTATTTTGGGCAAAAGAGGGGTAGCTTGGGCTTTGGGGTTAGGATAAGGTAATGGAGTGGGCCTATTGGGCTTGTACGTCTGCTTCTTAGCAGCATTTTGGGACTACTCATAGAGTTTGGCCATATTATAATCTGCGATTAATATTTGTGGATAGGCTACGTTGACCATTGGGCCTATTTCTTCTTTGAGCCCACCAACAAAACACTGCACAAAATAGAGCTCATCAAGGTGGGGACGAACTACTTGGACTCGACAGTGTAATTCTTCAAACCTTTTCTGATAGCTTAAGACATCGGCCCATTGTTGTAATCGATTAAAGGTTGTGACTACATCCAAGGGCCCAGTACCATCACACCTTTTGCAAAGGTCCATACAGAATTGTCTCCAAGTGATCCACCCCCCATGGTCCATGATGTATGAGTCGAACTAGTTGCCCAAATCATCCTTAGTCGTTGCTGCTACACACAACATTGTTTTCTTCTTCAGCAACCTGATAATAATGGAAGTAGTATTCGCACCGCCTTATCCAACCCCTTACATTTGCTTCATCAAAGTCAGGAAAAGGCAATTTGGCTTTTAAGTGATGAGGGTTATTTGGTAGGTTTGCTGCAGGGAGAAAAAATGGGTAAGGACATGCCGGTGTAGGAAGGTAACTGTGTTATCATTGCAGGGGTTTGCGAGCTATAGACGGATATTTGGGCAGTGGTAAGAGGGAAATATGGTAATAGTCCTACTCAGAGGGAATTTTGGTTTGAGGGAAATGGAATTTGGGGTGGATAGTATGGCATGTGAGATGAGTTATTGACCATTAGTGACTGGCCTGGTCCTGTTATTAGCGTCTCTTCCATGGGATTGGGAACATATGTGCCACAGGTTAAAGGGTTCATAGTTGATGAGGTGTGTGAAGGTGTGAAGGGTCGACTGTAAGCAGATAGTGAAGAAAAAGGTTTGGTCGAGCTGATGGAAGTTGGTATGGTGGAGCTCAAAACAGAGCTATAAGTATGGAAGAAATAGAGGTTCATAGGAGGTAAGGCTAGAGTTTCGCACAACGAAGGTCCATATCCATAACGAGGCGCATTGAGGTTAGAGGGAGCTAAGGGTCCTCCTTGACTAGTATTGAATGGTTTAGGAGTTACCGCTGACAACGATGAGTAAACTAGGGTCGTGGGTGAGGACGTCGGTCGGTATCCACCACGCACTGATGAGTGACCAGTTTCGGAATAGCTGCTCCCTTGAGCCATAGCTAAGCGAGTATCTTCTTTTCCTTGCAAATCCAACATCCAGCCTTTCACGCGCTGATTTGCTTCCAAATGACGCATCTGTAGTTCTTCCATTTGTTCCATGCGTTTAACCGAGGTTTCCATGAGTATCTACTTTTGGAGATCGAGGCTACTTCCGTCAGTGATACGCGAGGGATCCACCATTGATGCCCAGAGAAATGCTCTGATACCAGATTGTAGCGGCTACTACGATGGCCAAAAGCGTAACGAAAGAAAATGACAAAAATTAAACTGAAAAAGAGATAATTTTCATTTCAGATAGATTCTCCAGTACACTGAGCCTACTATTTATACTACGTTGGACAACTGTCATCTCAAAATAATGCCTAACAACTCCATATAGGGGACTATAAGTGTCTTATTGACTATATAGCCTCCCAGACTTACTAGACTAACATAAAGTGCTATATATGAAAATGACTATGACTAAAATACTAGTATCAGCTAATGACTGGCCCAATAAGGTATTAACCACTCCCGCCAAAAGGTTACGAATGCAATTCGTAACATTAGGAGACTGAACAAGTTGCTTCTTTTGCTTTCTTTTCTTCTTTAGCTCTGGTGGTGGGTTCAACAAATCGAAATCATTTGGATGGACCATTTTCGCAAGATGAAACACTAATCAAGGCTGTTGATAAGATCAGAACGAAGATGAAGGTGGTGAGAGTTTTAGAGAAATCTTTGTTTTAGAAAAAAAAAAAAAAAGGTGTAGGGCTCTGCCGTCGTGCTCTCTAGGGATTCTCTTGATCCTGTTTTTGACCTTATATAGGAAGTAAGAGAGAATATTGGGGTCTGAAATGGGCTCTAAGCTTGAACGAAGATTAGGTTCTGAGATTTATTAGGCCTAGAAATTCCAACAAAAAATACAAGGTATGTGTATTGTATACAGATACTTACCACCTTCTCTTTATTCTTCAACAATAGTCAATATGTATCCTCTTTTTATGATAAAGCAATATGTAGCCTCTTTAATTTTAACTGCTTAGCTAAAATTGTTTGATCTAACATAATACCTAATATAAATAAGTACCAATAAAAGGCCATTCGCATATGTACTTTTGTATTGTTCTTCTTGTTTCCCTTTTTTTTTTTTCTTCTCGACTCTCTCCTAATTTATCTTTCTTTTTTGTGGAGAAGCTTTTGAATAAAAAAATTAAATACTATACTAATGATAGTACAAGTAAGAAAACAGACTTAAATTATGAGATGGAATAAATGAGACAAAGTAAATTAGTCTTAGTCTTGCACGACCAAGACTAAGCATTTGGAGAATGAATAATAAAATATATATGAGGGCCTAATAAAATTGGCTAATGCAAACCCAAATATTAAATCATGAAATGAAATTGTCTAAGACCATATTTAAAGATAGTAACAATTAGACTTAATTCTACTCAAACTATATATCATGATAAAAGTTTGTCGACTTTCACCAAAGACCTCTCGCACTAGCACGAACAAAAGGCAGACACTAATGTTGGATTAGTATTCTAGAAAATGAGGCGGGTAGTTATCTATTGTAACAGGCTAAAATATACTTATAGCCTCGTACTGTCGGCGTAAATAAATTAACTTATGTGCAGGAATATCATGACAAAGTTTGTCCACTTTCCTTAAAGACCTCCAGCACTAGCACAAACAAAAGTAAGACACTAATATCGGAAGTGAACAAATACTGCCATGTCAAGAGTAAGATTATATATATATATATATATATATATATATATATATATATATATAAACTGTGAGCAAAGTATTTCTTATTGTCTCAACCTGCAAGAGCTCCTATCCCGAGCACGCTTCAACTATAGCATCAAAACTAATACTGAGCTTGTTTGGCCAATTTTTTCGGGAGGCCAAAAGTATTTTTTTTCTCTAAAACACTTTTTTTCCCTAACTTAAGATGTTTGGCCAAGCTTTTTTGGGAAAAAAGTGCTTTTGAAAAGAAAAAGAAACAGTTTTTTAGAAATAGAAAAAAATAGTTCCTTCCCAAAAGCAGAAGCAGAAGCAGTTTTGACTTTTCTTCTTACCAAAAATACCCTTAACAAAATATAGTATATACCAAAATAACCGTTAAACCTAATACTTAGGATATTAATGTATAAATATTTCTTATTATTTTTAGGATAGCTTTCTAATATATAATGACTTTAGAGGTAAATACTTTTATATTCGTTGAATGATTTTTAATACATTTAACTTATATTAAAAGAATTAAGTACTTTTAAATTTTATTTTCATATTTTACTTAAATAAAATAAAAATATTTAATTATTGCTTGTAATAATAAATTTTTAATATTACTTATTTACTTATAATATTAACTATTAAGTAAATTTATTTATGTCCTTATTCGTAATTTGATAGTTAAAAGTACTTTCTGAAAAGTTTGGCCAAACACAAATTATTGTTCAAAAGTATTTTTCAGAGTGATTAGCCAAACACAAACTGTTTCTCTCGAATTTAGAAAAAATACTTCTCAAAATAAACTGATTTCTTCAGCTTGGCCAAACAGGCTATAAAAGCTTAATCTTATGGCCGGGCAGAAGAGACGACAAGCAGTGCCTAGCTTCAATATGTTATAATAATGAGCTAATTTAAGGATTTTCCATTGCCTGGTTGAGTGATTAGGAAGTGAAATAGAGCAGCCTATTTATAGGCAACACTTCAAAGAACTATCAAATGGTGCAAAATGAAATTAGATGGGACCTTAGTATCTTTGGCACTTGACATGAGTCTAAAATCCTTTTGATTCATATAAAAGAGCTAAAGTAAAGTAGATAATGATTTTTGTCCAGTAGAAGCATAGAAGTCAACCGTCGTGAATAAGCATCTCATCCCCACACAATTAATTTATCTTATGCTAACCTCTTAATTCCTTGTACGAATTATTCCAGCCTGTATTATTGTTTTCCATTTCCTTATCTTCATTAAAAAGATAGAACGTGAGTTGGATAATAGCACGTAACATAGAGAGAAAAAAAAACCACTTCCTCCGTTTCACGTTTCAATTTATGTGAATCTGTTTGACTGGACACATAATTTAAGAAAAAAATAAAAAATTTGGAGTTTGTAGTCCTAAACAAGTCAAAAAGGGGTCCAGCGTATTTGTGTGATTATAAAAACTTCTCATTAATGATAGTATTGAAAGTTTAAACTAAATTATTTCCAAATTAAAAAATGGGTCATTCTTTTTTGAACGAACCAAAAAAAAAATAGATTCATAAAAACTGAAACGGAGCGAGTATATATCTTGAACGGAAACTTCACAATTTAATCGATTGATTGATTTTGCCACATGCGGAATATACAATCAGCACAACTTTAACCGGTCACCATGCCGCGTCCCACAGATTTACTTGGCCTTTCCTTAAGGTCATTCTTTTTTATACTCCTTCCGTTTCAATTTATGTGAATTTATTTGACTGGACACAAAGTTTAAAAAAAAAAAAATACTTTTAAAATTTGTGATCCTAAACAATTCAAAAAGGGGTCCAAAATATTTGTGTGGTTATAAAAACTTCTCATTAAGGGTAGAATTGTAAGTTTAAGTAAAATTGTTTCCAAATTTAGCAAGAGGTCATTCTTTTTGGAAAGGACCAAAAAGGAAATATGTTCACATAAACTGAAACGGATATAGCAGTACTTATGAGGTTATCCATAAGATATTTATAGGTAGCATCATTGGAAATTGAGTTTGGATGATTAACAAATATGTAGCTTTATTAGATGGTTGTTACAAGCTAAGGACCCTGGTTTGCTAGTTGGTTTTTGTACGGTGCCAAACACTTAATTCTAGCGGGGTAGGATTCACTTTTGTACGAGATATATATTTATTTCATGTATGATGACCTGGCGGCTAGTGGCGAAGCCATATGCTTCCAACGGTATCAACCGACACCCCTTCGTCGAAAAATTATACTCGATAAATACGTAAAAAATAAATTATGTATATATATACTATCACTACAAAAAAAAACGCTAAATTTGCGAAGGTTTTATTGCGGCGGTTATTATTACCTCCGCAATCTATATCAAATTGTGGGGGTTTATTCACCCCCACAAATATATTATATTTACGGCGGTGAGTAACCTCCGCGACCCTTAAAATAGCGTCCACTAACCCCAAATTTTCCTTCATTTTTTAATCTTTTCCCTCTCCTTTTTCCCTTAACCCCTTTCTCATTTTCAGCTACCCGTCTCTCTCCCTCTCGCTCATTTTCAGCTTCAAATTAAAAAAAAAACCACGCATGTTTCAGATACAAATGAAAGAGATTTGTAAAGGAGAACATGTGAAATAGTTTTCTACAATCAAACTTCAGATCTATGGTAATTCCTCTTCCCCATTCTTTGATTTTGCTTTTCTGTCTTTCTTTCTTCTTGCATGTGGGTTTTAAATTTTTTTTCTCTGTTAATTTGTGTTTTCCCTTTCCTGATTTTTTCTCTTTCTTTCATCTTGATGTTTTGCGATTCTCAGCAGAAAGTAATAGAAATTTGGTATAATCGGTATATTTTGAAGAAGGATATAACACTTTTTATTGAAATCGAGATGTAAGTCCTCTTTCTCCTTCTGTATTAGGTATTATAGGTTGTAAAATTCAGAATTTTTTTGTATTTTGTAGGTTAATTTCTGTGATTTGGGTCTTAATTGAAATATTTCTTTTTGCATATGTATTTTAGAACTCTTGGGGACCTTCAGAGAAGACACAATTGTCACTGGCTGTTTTTTCTCTTTCTGCTCTGCGTTATGTTTGAATCAATCTCAAGGTAATATTTTAGGATTGTTCAAAGAGCACAACTAAAGTATAAACAGATTTTTAGTTTTCTTCATAGTATTGAATATTAAATTTTTTTCTTTCCAAATTCAAATTGGTTTTGTTGTAGATGTGCTTTATGTGTTTGAAAACTATTTTTCTGGAGTTGTGATATGGTTGGTGATGTTTACAAGTATGCAACTTTTGAAATGTGTTATTTATAGGATTTAGAATTTAACCTGTTTGATTGTCAATAAGTGTCACTCCCAAACGCACACGCAAGTATACGTGGTCGTACAAGTAATAAAATGATATGTCGAGTGTCGAACCCACAGAGACTTGTATCAACTACCCACTAAATTTACCAAAATTGTTATTCAGTCAAGCCAAATTCGAGTTCAAGAATGTGATTATACTAAACTATAATTCTAAGTAGTAACTAAATTATCAACCAGTAAAATGATTGTTATGTATTCAATAGAGACAAATATTCCAGGATTGTGATCGATTCACCAATCCTATTGTGTTCTAGTTAACTCTCCCTTTCATACAATTCACTCATGGTTGCTAATTAATCGATAATTGCTCTCATAGCCTTCTCCCGAAGTACTACTCGCCTATTCAAAATAGATTAACGTCTATATTCCTATAGAATCAATCTATTAAGAATGCATTAAGATTACGATAATTAAATAAGCACGGTGACTAGGTATATTCCTATCCTAACCACAAATCCGCCCCCCTTAAGAGTTAAGATCATGCTCTCTTCAATTCTTCTCTAATCTAAACATGGCTTTCCCAAGCATAGCATAGATAGTAAATAGAATCTAACTGATGGCCAGACAATTAAGCAATTAATCACAGAATAGAAGAAATAACTATATATTAGTGAATTGAAATCAAGGTTAAGCCAACGTTAAACAACAATATTCATGGCTAAATTATAACCCCAGAACTATGGATTTTAACCACTCATGATAATAGCAAACAATTTCATAAGTGTTGGATAATTGAAAATACTAAGAAAAGATGAAGAAAACTGAGATCTCTTTGCTCCCGAATGTTTCTCGTGTGCATTCTCCCTTCAAAGTGGCGTCTATCCCTTAAAAATAAGCTTAGTCTTACTTTTATAGGTGTTGGGTAGGTTTAGGGACGAAATAGCATTGTCCCGGGCAAAGTTGGATAGAAATCCCGTCACCAGTGTCTATCCCAGAGCTAGGCGCCGTCCCTGGCACTAGTAAATTTCACGTTTTGTCTGGGGTGCCACATGTAGCGTAGGGAGCTACCTGTGGCGCTGGAAATGCCCCTTTCCTTTTTTTCATCCGTTTTGGCTCTAATTTCGCATCTTTTGCCCCTAATTGCTCCCGGATCATTCCTGCACATAAAAACACCTCGAATTAATATAAATTAACATATTTTACATCATAAATCCACGAAACAATAGTAAAACATGAGGCGATATACATATAATTATATATACTTTAAGCTAAACATCAACACCCCATACTTAGACTCTTGCTCGTCCTCGAGCAATGAGACTATCAAATATACCCCCAATTACGTACAAATCTCAACTACAGAGGAGCACTTCAACTTTTAACCATACACTCTACCCTTGACTATGATCAGTACCGGCAATCAAGCCTGAACATACAAAATATCGCATTCTTCCCGTTTTAATCATGCCCAAGTATAACATTTCAATTCAATCAATTCCAACAACCTATTTGTAACCACCCAACCTCAAAAATCGACTTGTTACCACTAAGCACCCTCAACTCTTGCACTTGCCCAACAAGAAAGTTTACAACATTACCAATCATTCATGAGATCATGTGCCCTTACCGACATTAAAAGAGTGAATATAGATTAATCCACACATTCAAACATGCTTTTGAATATAAATTAAGGACATCACACAATTGAACAAAATTCGCTCACTCTCACAAAGAATTCATATACATCCCGTGGTCGTACCATAAGCTTGCCCGTAATGTACATCTCTACTAATCTAAGCTAGCTAAATCTAGGATCAATTAGGACTTTAAAGTTGTAACGTAGGCTAAGGGACAAGTATGATATATTTAGAAATAGTGACTAACCCTCCGAAGCACTTTAATACACTACACTCACAATTCGAGCCCATATTCTTCTCAACTAATTCACTTGCCACAACCCATACACAATATAGCCCTTACTTTCATTAAGCACTTCTATACTCCCACTAGCACAAATTAATAAGATTTGGAGATGTATACTTTTTTCTACATACTTTGACTATCATTTGTTTTCTCTTTTCTTGCAATTTTTTTTTTCTTTCTCTCTTTTTTTTTTCTTCACACACTCCATACATTAAAGTTCATCGGCTAGTGACTTTTGATGTCAACTTTAGTGCACCAAAAATCCCTTCCATGGTTCCATTCGAAAGCTACTCCCCAAATCTCTCACGTTACTTCTTTTAGAGACTAAATGCCTTAAGAGGTAAAGGTTCAACAATCTTAAATTAAGAACAAAATAGGGGTATGGCTTGTAATATGGGTGCCAAAAGAAAGGTCTATAGGCTCAAGGGGGCTAGCAACGAAAAATTTTATTTTTATGTGACAAGCACATCTATGATCAAGCAAGAAACGCCTACGCCATCTCCTAAATTATCATAACTTAACAATTTCGCTTCGATTAATACACGGGGTAAGTTCTAGATTACACAAGATAGCACAGAAGATCACAACTCCTCACACACACATTGCACATGACTCAATCAAGAAGGTTCTGTTTAACTCTCAAGTCACGCAAGCACACATAATTGAGAAAATTCAAGCAATAATGCACTATGTGGCATACAAGTCAAACAACTGAGGAAAAGCATCACAAAATAGGCTATTTACTTTACTTAGGCGTCACAATTCAAACCAAATATACGGAAAGATAGAATGTATGTCATAACCTAATGTACCAGTACTAAACATGTAACTAAGTAGCTCAAAGCAACTCAGTTTCTTCCTAACCTACTCAAAAAAAAAAATTAAGTACCCGGTTCAAGCTACACCCTTGAAAAAGAACCGACGCTAAAAGAAAAACCAAGGTATACTACCTAACTATCCTTAAAAAAAAATCTTTTTTGGTGTTTTTAATCAGACTCTATCCCTCAAGAAAATTGTCCAAAAGATCTATCGTCGGGAAAAGTTCGAGTTTTTTCTAAATTTTTTTGTAAAAACAAACTAGACTAAAACTAGACTAAGTAAAACTAGTAAAAGAAACAAAGTGATATAATTTATACAAGTACATCACAAGTAGTATTCCTCCCACCCCACACTTATATTATGCATAGTCCCTGATACATATAAAAATGTAAAACAGAGTAGGGTGAAAAGAAAACTCCCTGTTAGTCGGAGTCCTCCTCCTCAGCATGCACTCCATCCGCAGCGCCGGGCACATCATCATCAGGTCCTAGAGGCACCAAAGCCAAGGCCCTCGTAACATCATCATCCACATCTTCCTCTGTGTTTGAGCTCTTGATAGTGTTTGCGTCCTCCGACGAGTGAACTGGGCTGCCAGGTGTAATCCCCAACATCTCCTTGGACGAACTCGACAAGTCATTGCGTAAATGCATACGCTCCTCGTCTGAAATACCAGCCTTTCTCATGAGTAAATTTAAAGAGTTATAGAGGTAACTGTTGAAGTTATCATCTCGTTCGTTCCGTGCTGCCTGAGTGAGCGTAATCGACATCTCCAACAAGTATGTGATGTCCAATAGTCCTGTAGGCACCTCCACCACCTTAACATACCCTGGGTACTCCGGCACCCCTCGGGAAAGCATATATTGCGTGAGCGAGTTGCCGAAGAAGAACCTCCTAATCTGCCGCCCAAATCGCGTGCGGGCCATCTCACCGAGCATGATCTCACCCACATTAATGGGTCTGCCAGTCATCAAAAAGAATATAACACACACACACAAGATCGAGTGCAGTCACTGTTTGCTCCACGAGCATGAGTCTAACCCTCGTAGCTACACCCCACGAGCTATTGCGATTACTTCAAGTTAACTCTAACTTGATTAAGACAATGCAAGTACCTAGTACAAATGCTTTTAAAGAAAGCTAAAAGGTACCACTCAAAATCTTGTACTACATTTGAACTAGAATTAAAGACAAACACATGGAACTGGTTTTTCAGTCTGGTTCATGTAGCTTCAGGTTCGCACCCTTGAATCTCACATGAATTGCACACAAAATGTCTTGCTATTTTGCTCTTAATTTTGCTTAACTTCAGTATGTGTGTGATCCTTGTAAAAGAGAATAACACTTATATTTATAGAGAGTAGAATAGAGGATAACTAGAAGTCGGATGTTTTATTCTTCCTTGGTGGAAGAGTTTTAGTTAACTTCAACTTTTAACTCTTTCCTTATCTTGGATAGAGTTCTCTTCACGTAAGGAGTCATGCTCCTTATCAAATATGCAATCTTTTCATTCAGGAATTATCAGAAATAACCACTTATACTTATCCCTTGTACGTGTATATCTTTTACTTGATTCTGATCATGACTTGTGTACAGTGTCCATGAACATGATCCATACATATATTTTTTTGTCAGTCATCAAAACCTATAATGCTCATGTCAACAATTACAAAGCCAAATTAAAGAAGATAAAGGAGTTTTGTCTCGTAGAGGAAAGAACTCAATCCTCGAGAATAAAGTGTAAAAGAATTCCATCCTCACCCAATATAGTAATCTTATTTAACGTATTCCTTGTACGAATAACTCCGCCCTCTATGATTGTTTCTATTTCATTATCTCAATAAGTATAGACAAAAGGGGACTTCAATTTATATCTAAAATTCACATATCTTGAATAGAGGCTTCACAATGTAGTGGTATATCATTTTGCCACATGCGGAGAATATAACCAGTCACTATGCCGCATCCCATAACTTGGCTTTTGGCTGTAAAAAAAATCAATCATTAAAATAAGAATCAGATGCACAACTTTTGGAAAACGTTTTCAAATTAAGATTTTGGAGAAAAAAGTTTGTGCAAATTAAAGAAATCAATGTGTAAGGGTAATTGAGCTTTTTTTTGAAGTGTTGTAAGTAAAAAAAAAAAAAAAATTAAAAAGTTTGAAATTTTGTGAGTGAAATACATGAAACATCTAATATATGTTATTCCTCGTATTTAAATGTGCAACGTGTTGAAACAAGGACGACGATAGTTGTTAATAGATCAAATAAAGGAAAATTGCATGTAAATGATCTTCTTTCTTTGGAATCCAAAACAAAGTCATTTCCACAAACAATAGGGTGCGAAACTAGAAGGACAGAAGGGGTAAGAAAATTACATTGTATATATATAAGGTTTTCTTTTTAATCTATATAATAATAATAAATATCAAATCTCTTGATGAAAATTCTATCCCGCCAACAATGACCGGTATAATAATTCAATTTTGGCGAAGGGATGTTTATATATATCTTGAATGATACATATTTCAAGATAACTCATTCTCATCAGAAAACTGTTAACTGAGATTATTTACAGCATCATATCTTTGATACTATTGTTACTGTTATATTATTATTGTTATTCTTGATAAGTTCCAATCTTTGAGAATTGAATCAACTAACCAAATAATATTCATACAGGTGGTAGCTACGTTTGATTGGAGTCGGTGATCAAGGAAAGGAGACATCTTATTCCAAAAACTTTTGCTCAAAACAATCAAACACAACAATAAATAGCTGGCAAAAGTAAATATATATATGCCAGTAATTATTGGTATGGATTTGTGAGCCAAAGTAAGATGTTATCAACACTCAATAAGGACTTATATGGTTCAAACAACAATAAATGCAAACCTTGTGGTTAAGGAAAGTAGATTTTGATGCTAATTCAACCTGAAGAACTAATTCAAGAGATAAGGATTGTCCAAAGATGCTCCGCTGATGTGGTATATCCCACACCCCCGCATGCCTATGCCAACTGGAGCGTAGGCAATATAATATGGGGGCTCAATTAGGAAATCAAGAATATGATCTAAAAGATCTTCAGCCATGTTACTGCTGCAGATTCCATGTATAGTCACAGGACGCGGAATGGGCATGGCGGCATGTTAAAGTTCTGCGGATTCTTTATTTTGCATGTGTAGAAATCAAATCAATCAATTACACTGTTAATGCTTCTGTTCAAGATCTTTTTTCTAGATTACGTGCTGCTATCCAACTCAAACTTTCTCTATTAATGGAGATATATATAAGGAAATAGAAGAAAAACAATAAAACAGGCAAGAATAAGTCGTACAAGGAATTAAGAGGTAAAATAAGATAAATTAATTGTGTGGGGATGAGATGCTTTTATTCTTTATTCACTACGGTTGACTTCTATACTTCTGCTCTATTATGAATCAAAAAGGATTTAGCACTCATGTCAAGTGCCAAAGATATTAAGGCCCCACTAATTTCTTCTTACACCTTCCTATAGTTCTTAGTATGTTCCCTATAAATAGCTGCTCTATTTCACTTCTGAGAATCACTCAGCCAGGCTATGAAAACACATTCAATTAGTTCATTATTATAACATATTCAAGCTAGGCACTGCTTGTTGTCTCTCCCTCAAGGGCTTCTCTTCTGCTTGTTCATAAGATTTATAAGCTTTTAATTAAGATGCTAAACTTAAAGCATACTGGGAATAGGAGCTCTTGCAGGTTGAGACAACAAGAAATGCCTTGCTCACAACTAATATATATATATATAGGTTTATGATCTTACTCTTGACATGGCAGTATTTGTTCACTCTCC
Organism: Nicotiana tomentosiformis; assembly: GCF_000390325.3. Lineage (NCBI taxonomy): Eukaryota > Viridiplantae > Streptophyta > Magnoliopsida > Solanales > Solanaceae > Nicotiana > Nicotiana tomentosiformis. The sequence goes on from NC_090819.1 coordinate 22,563,736, forward strand.
TTCAAAGGCTTCCGACATTAGTATCTTATAGTAATTACTTTTGTTTGTGCAAGTGCTGGAGGTCTTTATGGAAAGTGGAGAAACTTCGTCATGATATACGCTAATAGAGTGAAAATTTTTGACTTAACATGTTGTAGTGCGTAACTTTCCAATTTTTTCAGTTTACTAATCTTACTTTTTATGAATTCTTACATGTAATTATCATTTAAGTACAACTATTCGAGTAAAACTCATTGTCTAACAGACTATATTCTTCTCCTCCGATAAATTCATTTTATTGGCAGGTAGGCTAACGAATGCTACTGGGACACAAAGTTCCTCCATGACAAAGATCACGAGAGGATGTAACTAAACAAGTAGGAATTGATATTTGATGTCAAGGTATGATCTAAACTCGAGCTGAGTCAGGAAGCCCTTAGATATACTAGTCTTTGTACGTTTTTGAGTATTGATTCTGGTTAATAAATAACGCAAACTCTCCCTTAACCAACTTTGGTAAATCAATTTCTAAAAATATTTTCTGAAGATACTTATATTTTAAAAAGTATTTTTTGATAATTGGTTGAAGAGTTGCAAGTTGTATACGGGTAAAACCGAGGCTAACGAGCACCCCAATTTTTCGGTAGAGCAAACGAAGCAAGGACGTAACTACAAAGAACCGAAATCAGAGCTAGGAGCCTCTCGCATCAAGGCCGAACAAAATGCCTGCCCCCGGAACCATCGAGACCACACCCCCGGATCCGGTTCGTGTTCCAAGACCTCAAAAAGTATTACCAAACGCCCACACACGATTAACGAAGGTCCGTGATATCCGTGCCCAACCGGATATCACGGTGCGGATCTCGGCCAATATCAGCAACATATGAGTGATTAGCGAAAAGGAAGTTTTTTACCTTTTTTAGAATTGTACTTAGGGTGAAACTCTCCTATTATATGAATGGGAGGTTTATTATTCAACAGACACTGTAACACGCATATCAAAGTAATATACATTTGTTTTCTTTGCTCCTAAAAGTGATTCAAAGCCCTTAATTTTGCTCATAGTTCATCATAAGTGTTTGGCTGCGAACCGAAGGCGGATTAATTGCTAAGCTCATAACCGAGCTCGGACTCAATACTACTACTGGTTTGGCTATTTATTCTATCTTTAATTTGTTCATCTAACGTTATAATCACTTGTATTAGATTAGATCACATAATCTTATAATCGCGTATAAATTCAATAGTTATCCATTTTTAAGGGTAAACAGTTTGGCGGCCACCGTGGGGATAAGGATAATAGTGGTAATTTGATACAAATTTTCATAACACACTCTGTTTTACGCTTGTTCTCTGAGATTTTGATTTCAGGTCAACCTAAAAATGTCAAACTCTCTGTCTACTCACTTGAACGTTGACGCTGAATCTGGTCATCACGGCGAAAACAACAATATAGTGCCTAGCAACGAGGTGTCCCCTGCTGATCCCAACGGAGTCCCGGTTGCAGACCCAGTTGGCGCCAACTCGCATGTGGCCATTGACACCAACCTGCTGACCGACCCTGAGAACAGCGCTCGCGGAGGAGCCCGACCTACGACTCAAGGTACGCCCAAAGGTGAAGGCGACGGGATTAATCTGCGGGTGATCTTCGAAATGATACAGGCCCAACAGGAGGCGATAGCACAACTGCAGAATCAAAGCCGCGCCCCCAACAGAGTTGAACCCGAACTATCCCGGGAAAACACCCGAAGAAGTTAGCAAGCCGCAGAAAGGCTGGGTGTAGCTGAGCCTGGGACCAACCCTAAAAATAATTAAAATGCTTGAGGAACTGACAAAGTGGGTGGAATCGGGGGAGAAGAAAATTGAGACCAACGACAAAAAAATAGAGACCTATAACTCCAGAGTCGATAAAATCCCAGGAGCGCCCCCGATATTGAAAGGCCTGGATTCCAAGAAATTTGTCCAAAAGCCTTTCCCACCGAGTGAGGCACCGAATCCAATCCCGAAGAAGTTCTGCATTCCATAAATTCTGAAGTATAATGGAACCATATATCCAAATGAGCACGTGACCTCCTACACATTTGCCATCAAGGGAAATGACTTAGAAAATGACGAAATCGAGTCGGTTTTGCTAAAAAGGTTCGGGAAAACCCTGTCCAAATGAGCAATGATATGGTATCACAACTTACCCCTAAATTCTATTGATTCGTTTGCTATGCTTACGTCCTTTGTGCCATTAAGGTCGAGACCAGAAAATTAGATCTTTTCAAGGTAAAACAAAGAGATAACGAAATGCTCAAGGAAATCGTATCGAGGTTTCAAATAGAACGGATGGATCTGCCCCCGGTTACGGATGATTGGGCCGTTCAGACATTCACTCAAAGACTCAACCCCCGAAGTTCCTTGGCTTCACAGCAGTTGAAATAGAATTTGATAGAGTACCCGGTGGTAACTTGGGCCGACGTCCATAACAGGTATCGGTCAAAAATCAGAGTTGAGGATGATCAACTCGGGCCCCCCTCCGAGTCCGTTTATCCCATAAAAACTAATGACTGGCTTAAGAGGGTCATCGATCTTGAACCAAGACCGAACAAAGATCGGTATCAACCGTATAGCGGGGATCGAAGGGGTAACGGATCTGGGAAGGGAAACAATGTCCCAAGTGTGATTTGCATCTAAAGCTTGGAATTCCTTTAGCATGGCCTCCTGCCAAGCAGGGTGAGATGTAGCATGTTGATAAAACGGGGGCTCATGCATGTACAGAACAGAGGAAGAGACCTTAGAAGCTAGAGAAGCAGGAGCCTTGAGAGCAAGAGATTGACAAACATAATCCCTTAAATGGGGTGGGGGATTACTGATCCTGGAGGAGTTTCTGATAGGGAGAGAAACAGGATGTGTAGGGGGGATAACAGTTGGAGAAGGAGAAGGAGGATCAGTGATAAAGGGAGGAGAATGAAAAAAAATAGGATGAGGGGAAATGGAAGGAGGAGGATTGTTAGGTAAATCTACAAATGGAGTAGGAGAAGAAGGAAAAAATTATGAAGGAGGAGGTGAATAAGGAAATACATGCTCATGAAATACAACATCTCTAGAATAGAGGATAGCATGTTTGGAAAGAGTTAGCAACTTGTAACCTTTCTTGCCACAGGGATAGCCAAGAAAGATACAAGGCAGTGCTCTTGTCTGAAATTTGTCTCTTCAGATTTGGGTGTGGTGGCATAGCATAAGCATCCAAAGGATCTAAGATGATCATAGTGAGGGCGATGACCATGCAATTTTTCATAGGGGATATGTTATTGAGAACAATGGAGGGAAATCTATTGATGAGGTATGTGGCTGTGAGAACACATTCACCCCAATACTTGGTAGGTAAATGTGATTGGAAAAGCAAAGCTCTAGAAGTTTCTAAGAGGTGTTTGTGCTTTCTTTCCACAATACCATTCTGTTGAAGAGTGTGGGGGATGGTAGTTTGGTGTAGTACACCTTGAGCATTAAAGAAAGATTTGGGCTCAAATCTAGTTCCTAGTTCAAAAGCATTATCAGACCTGAAAGATTGAACTGAAGTGTGAAATTGAGTTTGAAACATAGAGGTGAAAGCTTTTAGAACAAAAAGAGCATTGCTTTTAGAAGAGAGTAAATGTGTCCAAGTTGCCCTAGTGTAATCATCTACTAGAGTTAGAAAATATTTGAAATCATTGTAAGTAGGGGTGTGATAGGGGCCCCAAATATCAATGTGAACCAAGAATGCTGTTCTTGACTGTGGAGTATGAATCATTTAGCCCAGCAATGAAACAGAATAGTTTGAGTTCTTCTAGGAATTTAGGAAGGGCTCCACATGAGCAAACAGGTCCGACATAAGTTGTGTTCATCTCATCCTAAAGACTGCGTAGTCTGGTGAAATATGAAGCTATGTCTGATGTCCCTTGGGAGATAGAACCAATCTCCCTTTGGATTTGAATGAATTTTGACCCATTTGATTGACCAAACCTCTTATTTATATGCAACCATATCTCTCTAGCAGTGTCATACCCTAAGACACTGGTAGCAATTTCTCTAGACAGAGAATTGGTGATCCAAGCAATCACCATATCGTTACACCTTTCCCAATAGGGGTAATAAGGAGAATCCTCAGTAGGTTTATCATGACAGCCATTAATTAGCCCAAATTTATTTTTGGCAAAAAGAGACACAAGCATGCTCTTCTTCCAAGCCACAAAACCAGTACATCAAATAGAGGGGAGACTAGATGAGTACCGAGACTATCAGACGGATGCACGTAGAAAGGATGTGAAAAATCTAAGGTAAAAGTTGAAAAATGCTCGGATGAATTAACTTCGTCAATAGACATAAACAAAACTCAAACTGTAATATCACAATCACAGAGATAAAAGGCTATAAGGCTAAGATTGATGGAAAATACAAAACAATCGAAGCTTGAAGAAGATAATATCGGTTTTGCTTCAACAAATCCAAATCAGTAGCAAAACTCTTCACGAGTTAACGAAATGACCAGTAGAAGGAATCCTCAGCTACTATTTCACCATAGATGGCAGCAGATACTTTGGAATTCCATCAGAGAATGAAAATTCTTTGGAAGTTAGGGTTTCTTCGAACATGTCGAAAATCACAGAATCCAACTTCGAGGTTAGGATCGGAAGAAAGAGGAGAACGAACGGAGTTTATTCACCGCTCTAATACCATGTTAGAAGCTCAGACTGAACTCATTCAACGGGTTTCAATGGAGGAAACCCTAGCTATACAGTAAAGAGAAATGAGGAAAAGAGACTATCGGAGGAGATAAAATGTTTCATTAATAATCCATGACCTCTTATTCCAGCAATGCAAGTATTTATACTTGTGTTACAATGTGGCTATATTTATAAAGATAAAGATGGCTAAAGAATACAATAGCTATGTTGCTATATGTGTATGTTATTATGTGGGCCGTTGGGAAATGAGTGGGCCTGGTCGGAAAAAGTCCAGAATTGAGGCCCAATCTGCTCAACAAAATGTTGGTAAGAACTTTATATTTCCTCCGTTTCAATTTAGACGACATACTTTTCTTATTAGCCTGTTCCAAACAGAATAACATAATTATATAATTGAAAATACTTTAACTTTAAACTTTTCATTTTACCTCTAACGAGAAGCTTTTATAACCCCACAAATATTATGGCTCCACAAAGCTTTTAGGTCCACAAGTTTCAAAAGTTTACCTCTTTTCTCTTAAACTTCGTGCCGAGTCAAACTATCTCATCTAAATTGAAACGGAGGGAGTACTAAATTAAAAGTAGAGATCATCTTAGAAAGAAAATTACTTCCGCCTAAAAGAGAAAGAAGTCATTTTTCCGTTTTTGGTGTAAAATATCTTCTTCGAAAATATTTTTTATCACCAAACATGAGAAAATAACTTTGTATACGGTCGAAATAGATTTCGGCATTAGCACGTCCGATCGAGTTCGAATGATGATCTATCGAAGTAAGATCCCGATGGTGGAACAAACTAACCTCAAACTCGGGGAGGCCGATCCGTGTCGAGTTCGATATCATTATCAAGCTCGAATCGAAATCGAACCATAAGGCAGAGTAGATCTATTATGCTGATAATCCAGAAACCAACCAACATTGACCTCGAATCAATTCGAGGGCTCGAGCCAGGATCGGGCTCGAACAAAGATCAAGAGCTCGAGTCGAAATCAAGCTCAAACCAAAATCGAGGGTTCTAAGCAAGATCGAGCTCGCAGAAAAAAGTCGTTGCAATCCCACTAGAGAGAATCTTGGCAGAAATTGTGAAAAAGCTGACTTATCATAGGTCTCCCACTAAATATTTATTTTATTATGCTTAGAGCTAAATCCCTCCACTATAAAAGGGCTTGGTTACCATTTCTGTAAAATAAGTTTTCTCAGGCTTACATTGTAATAAAAGCGCTATATTCTTCTACAGTAAAGAGTCGTTCTTTCAGATTTCTTAGATTGATTCTATTTGTTGAATCCTAAGATTCATTGTTCCTGACAACCTTATCTATTTCGCATTCTCTGCAATCTATATTTACATTTCTATTTATCCTTACATTTTGTGTTAAGTTACGCCACATATCCTCGGAACTACGTATAAATTCAACTCTATCCATTTTTCGGGTAAACAGTTTGGCGCCCACCGTGGGGCTGAGGATAACAGTGGTTATTTGATACAAATCTGAAAAAACACGCCATTGTGCTTTGCGCTTATTTCCGAAAACATCTTGAATTTCGGATCAGCTACGAATAACCACCAATCAAATGGCTTCACCGATCGATAACGAAGCCGGCCTTCAAGATGAAACCAACAACTTGGCACCCGGGGCCGGAAGGCCAATTAATGATGGCACCGAGGCTCGAATCGAAGTACTCGAAATTCGAGCCGAAATACCATTGGATGTCAATTCACAAATAGCTTTGGAGGCGAATCAGTGTTCCGAACCGGAAAGAAACATTCAGGGCGGTACTCGATCCGTAGCCTGAGACACCCAAAATGCGGGGAAAATCGGGGCCAGCTTACATATGATCTTCGAGATGCTACAAGACCAACAACTAGCGATAGCTCAGCTACAGAGCCAAACTCGCGCACAAAGCAGGCCGGATTTCAATCCACTTCGAGAAGTCACCCCCAGAACAGAGCCCGCCATAGTGAAATCTAACGAGCAAGAATCGGGGACTACTCCCGGAATTACTAAATTGCTCGAAGAACTCACAAAACGAGTCGAAGCCAACGACAAAAGGGTGGAAACATACAATGCCAGGGTCGATCAAATCCCGGGGGCTCCACCAATGATAAAGGGGCTTGATTCAAAACAATTCATACAAAAGCCTTTTCCGTCGAGTGCGGCGCCGAAGCCAATCCCTAAAAAATTCCGTATGCCCGAAATTCCCAAATATAACGGTACGACCGATCCTAACAAACATGTCACCTCTTACACATGTGCCATAAAAGGCAACGATTTGGAGGACGATGAGATCGAATCCGTGTTGTTGAAAAAATTCGGGGAGACCCTCTCAAAGGGAGCGATGATCTGGTACCACAATATATCACCGAATTCTATCGATTCTTTTGCCATGTTAGCAGATTCGTTCGTAAAGGCACATGCTGGTGCCATAAAGGTTGCAACAAGGAAATCAGACCTCTTCAAAGTAAAGCAAAGGGAGAATGAAATGCTGAGGGAATTCGTATCCCGATTTCAAATGGAACGCATGGAATTATCCCCGGTCACAGACGATTAGGCCGTACAAGCTTTCACCCAAGGGTTTAACGAGCTAAGTTCGACAGCATCACATCGGCTGAAACAAAATATGATCGAGTATCTAGCGATAACTTGGGCAGATGTACACAACCGATACCAATCGAAAATTAGGGTCGAGGATGATCAGTTGGGAGCTCCGTACGGACCTGTGACAGTTACTAAAAACCAAAAGGAGATCGACAGAGAACAAAGGTCGAACAGAGACCAATATCGACCGTACGTCGCAGATCGGGTGAACAACGGTTCAGCACGCAATGCAGTTTGGAACAATCAAAGGATTGATCGAGGGCAAAATTCTCGGGGGCTTATGAGTAAGAGCGGCTTCGATAAATATGCCGATCATATAGAAGCACCTAGATTATCAAAATATAACTTCAGCGTTGATGCATCTGCTATCGTATCAGCCATCGGACGCATCAAAGACACTAAATGGCCTCGACCCATGCAGACCGATCCTTCCCGAAAAAATCCTAATCAAACGTGCAAATATCATGGTACCCATGGCCACAGAATGGAAGATTGCAAGCAACTAAGAGAGGAAATATCTCGCTTATTTAACAAAGGGCACCTTCGGGAATTTTTGAGTGATAGGGCGAAGAACTATTTTAAAAATAGGGATTTCAGCAAGCAAAACGAGCAAGAAGAACCGTAACACGTCATCCACATGATCATTGGCGGCATCGATACCCCTCAGGGACCAGTGCTTAAACGCACTAAAACATCGATGGTGAGGGAAAAACGATCTCGGACTCAAGATTACGCACCTATGGGGACTTTGTCCTTTGATGATGAAGATGCATAAGGGGTCATCCAACCTTATAACGACGCACTGGTAATATCTGTACTCATGAATAAAACTAAAATTAAGCGTGTGTTAATCGATCCAGGTAGCTCGGCCAACATCATCCGATTGAAGGTAGTAGAGCAGCTCGGCCTACAGGATAAGACCGTACCCATGACCCTGGTTCTAAACGGGTTCAATATGGCATGTGAAACCACCAAATGTGAGATAATCCTACTAATAAACGTGGCTGAAACCATCCAGGAAACAAAGTTTCACGTGATCGAAGGCAATATGAGATACAACGTCCTTTTCGGATGGCCATGGATCCACAACATGAGAGTTGTACCTTCGACCCTACACTAGGCCCTCAAATTCCCGACATCGAGAGGTGTCAAAACGGTGTACGGAGAACAACCAGCCGCAAAGGAAATGTTCGCCGTCGACGAAGCTAAACCAATATCCTCACTTTCGCCGATAAAAGGATCGGGCCCGGAAGGAGAACGGGACACCAAATAGCAATCACAGACATTGGCTTCAACCCAGCCAGACAACCAGAAAATTAAAGAGGATGATGATCAAAGGGTCCCTCGATCTTTCGTGATTCCCGATGACTCCGATGCCACTAAATCAACAATCGAGGAGCTAGAACAGGTCACATTAATCGAGCACTGGCCCGAGCGAAAGGTATACTTAGGAACGGGGTTGAGCCCCGAACTCAGGAAGAAACTCGTTCAATTTCTTATCGATAACATCGATTGATTTTCCTGGTCCAATTTAGATATAACAGGGATCCCGCCGGACATAACGACACATCGGCGAAGTTTGGACCCCAGGTTCAGACCGGTGAAGCAAAAGAGAAGACCCCAGTCTGAGAGAAAGCACGCATTTATAAAGGATGAGGTAACCAAGCTTCTCAAAGTAGGGTCCATTCGGGAGGTAAAATATCCCGAATGGCTAGCCAACATAGTTGTAGTCCCTAAAAAGGGGAACAAACTTAGAATGTGTGTGGACTATAAGGATTTGAACAAAGCAAGCCCCAAAGATTCCTTTCCGCTGCCCAACATCAATCGCATGATCGATGCCATGGCCGGCCAGGAGATCCTCACTTTTCTCGATGCCTATTTCGGGTATAATCAAATCTAGATGAACCCGAAGGACCAGGAAAAGACTTCATTTGTTACAAAATATAGAACGTATTGTTATAATGTGATGCCCTTCGGGCTAAAAAATGCAGGGGCTACTTACTAACGCCTAGTAAATAAAATGTTCGAAGAACAAATAGGAAAATCAATGGAAGTTTATATTGATGACATGCTAGTTAAATCCCTGCGCGCAGAGGACCATTTGACCCATTTGCAGGAAACGTTTGAAATTTTGAGGAAATACAACATGAAGCTCAATCCCGAAAAATGTGCTTTCGGGGTCGGTTCGGGCAAGTTCCTCGGCTTCATGGTGTCACATCGAGGAATAGAAATTAACCCCGATAAAATCAAGGCCATTGAAGACATCATCGTTGTGGATAGTGTGAAGGCCGTACAAAGGCTAACAGGTCGGATTGCAGCCTTAGGCCGGTTCATTTCAAGATCATCTGACCAAAGTCACAAAATTTTCTTTCTACTCAAAAAGAAGAATGATTTTGCTTGGACCCCGGAGTGCCAACAAGCATTAGAGGAACTAAAGCGATATCTATCAAGCCCACCACTACTTCACACTCCAAAAACAGACGAAAAACTTTGTTTGTACTTGGCAATATCGGAAGTCACCGTAAGCGGTGTCCTAGTTCGAGAAGAGCAAGGTACGCAATTCCCCGTTTATTATACGAGTCAAACCTTAGGAGAAGCGGAAACAAGATATCTGCTCCTAGAAAAATTGGCACTTGCACTGATAAGCCCCTCAAGAAAGTTAAAGTCGTACTTTCAATGTCATCCCATATGTGTATTAACCACTTACCCGCTTCGTAATATTTTGCACAAACCCGAGTTATCTGGCCGACTGGCCAAATGGGCCGTCGAACTCAGTGGGTACGATATCGAATATCAACCCCGTACGGCCATCAAGTCTCAAATTTTAGCAGACTTCGTGGCCGATTTGACGCCAACCCTCGTGCCCGAAGTCAAAAAAGAACTCCTATTGATATCAGGTACATCATCAGGGGTATAGATCCTTTTTACAGACGGGGCTTCGAACATGAAAGGGTCCGGGCTGGGCATAGTTTTGAAACCACCCACGGGTAACACTATTAGGCAATCTATTAAAACTATCAGGTTGACTAACAACGAGGCCGAGTATGAAGCCATGATTACAGGTCTCGAGCTAGCTAGAAACTTGGGAGCAGAAGTCATTGAAGCCAATTGCGACTCCTTGCTGGTGGTGAGTCAAGTAAATAAAACCTTCGAAGTTCGAGAAGGTAGAATGCAAAGGTATTTAGATAAACTTCTTGTCACTTTGCACCATTTCAAACAATGGACTTTACGGCATGTACCACGGGAACAGAATAATGAGGCTGATGTGCTTGCAAATTTGGGGTCGTCGGTCGAGGTAGATGACTCGGGCTAGGGGAATGTTGTTCAAATTTCGAGATCGGTAATCGAAGAAGGTCACGTCGAAATAAATTCTTCAAGCTTAACCTGGGATTGGAGAAACAAGTATATTGAATACTTGAAGAGCGAAAAACTCCCATCGGACCCTAAAGATTCCAGAACCTTACGAACTAAAGTCGCTCGATTCACGTTGGCTTCGGACGGAACGCTGTACCGAAGAACATTCGATGGACCGTTAGCAGTATGCTTGGGCTTGGGAGATACCGATTACATGGGAAGTGCACGAGGGAACTTACGGGAATCACTCTGGAGCCAATACATTAGTTCAAAAAATAATCAGACCAGGGTATTATTGGATCGATATGGACAAAGATGCGAAGGAATTTGTTCGTAAATGTGACAAATGTCAAAGGTTTGCACCGATGATCCACCAACCCGGAGAGCAACTCCACTCAGTCCTATCCCCATGGCCGTCCATGAAGTGGGGAATAGATATCGTCGGCCCTCTGCCATCGACCCTAGGCAAAGCCAAATTCATTTTATTTATGACTGATTATTTTTCTAAATGGGTTGAAGCACAGGCGTTCGAGAAAATAAGAGAGAAAGAAGTTATAGACTTTATTTGGGATCATATCATATGCCGATTCAGGATACCCGCCGAAATAGTGTGTGACAATAGAAAACAATTCGTTGGCAGCAAAGTAACAATATTCCTCGAAGACCACAAGATAAGAAGGATACTATCAATGCCATACCACCCCAGTGGGAATGGACCGGCCGAATCAACGAACAAAACTGTCATTCAAAACTTAAAGAAGAGGTTGAACGACGCTAAAGGGAAATGGAGAGAAATCCTGCCCGAAGTCCTTTGGGCATATCGAACGACGTCAAAATCCAGTACGGGGGCGACCCCATTCTCCTTAGTATATGGGTCCGAAGCATTCATACCAGTCGAAGTTGGTGAACCCAGTGCCAGATTTTGATTCGCGATGGAAGAATTAAATAACGAGGCTATGAATACCAGCCTCGAACTATCGGACGAAAGACGAGAAGCTACTCTCGTCCAATTAGCCGCCCAAAGGCAGCGAATCGAAAGATATTATAATCGAAGAACCAAGCTCCGCTATTTCAAGCCTAGGGAATTAGTGTTAAGAAAAATTACCATCAATACCCGAAATCCGAACGAAGGAAAACTAGGACCGAATTGGGAAGGACCATATCAGGTGCTTGAGAACATCGAAAAGGGATCGTACAGGCTCGGCATTATAAACGGCAAACATCTATCAAGTAGCTGGAATGTATCACATCTAAAACGGTACTACTGCTAAGGTACGACCTTTCCATATTCGTTTATATTTCAAAACTGACCCTTGTAGAAGTCCGAACAAGGGCTAAGATGGATCTCTCGCTTGAAAGTACGCGTTGCACTCTTTTTCCCTTAGACCGGTTTTATCCCAAATGGGTTTTACCGTAAGGTTTTTAATGAGGCAACCATTGATCGTGCAGCATTTACAACAATATCCGAGGCCTTGCAAGAGAGTTATTTCACAACAACAGGGTTCCAATAGGAAAACTTGTAAGAGCCAAATGGTCGAAGTGAACCATGCTCATATAGATTGGCCCGAACCCAGGTGTGTAATAACGTGCGAAGAAAGTTCTCTTCTTTATCGGCATCTTATATCCAAGGAAAATTCCTCTATTTTGAGATTTATTATGCAATCAAAATTAAGATAAACTCGACCACTAATCCTACGGGCTACTTTTATTTCGAGTTCGAGCAAACACTCACTCGACTATTATGCCTATGGGCTACATTACTTCGAGTTCGAATCATTCACTCGACTAAGCCTACGGGCTACTTTTATTTCGAGTTTGAGCAAACACTCACTCGACCATTACGCCTACGTTCTACATTACTTCGAGTTCGAATCATTCACTCGACTAAGCCTATGGGCTACTTTTATTTCGAGTTCGAGCAAACACTCACTCGACCATTACGCCTACGGGCTACATTAAGAGTTCGAATCATTCACTCGACTAAGCCTACGGGCTACTTTTATTTCGAGTTCGAGCAAACACTCACTCGACCATTACGCCTACGGGCTACATTACTTCGAGTTCGAATCATTCACTCGACTAATCCTACGGGCTACTTTTATTTCGAGTTCGAGCAAACACTCACTCGACCATTACGCCTACGGGATATATTACTTCGAGTTTGAATCATTCACTCGACTAAGCCTATGGGCTACTTTTATTTCGAGTTCGAGAAAACACTCATTCGACCATTACGCCTACAGGCTATATTTCTTCAAGCTCAAATCATTCACTCGACTAAGCCTACGGGCTACTTTTATTTCGAGTTCGAGCAAACACTCACTCGACCATTATGCCTACATGCTATATTGCTTCGAGTTTGAATCATTCACTCGACTACTAAGCCTACAGGTTACTTTTATTTCGAGTTCGAGCAAACACTCACTCGACCATTACACCTACGGGCTATATTTCTTCAAGCTCGAATCATTGACTCAACTAATAAGCCTAAAGGCTACATCGCTCCAAGTTTGAGTAAGCGCTCGCTCGGTTACATAGGCTACGAAGTCCAAATTTGATTAAATTGTTTAAATCATTGTGAAAACATTCATAAGGCGTGAATAAAGTCCTCACAAGGCAAGAAACAAAAACAGAAGCAAGTCTGCAAAAAAGGGGATATATCTATATACGAATTTGTCTGCATGGGTGATTACAACGTAAAAACTAAGAACTAAACTTCTCGGTCAGGAGCGGTCTCTTCTTTATCAGGCTCCCCCCCGTTCTCGGATCTGCTCTTGCTCCCATCATCATCGTCATTGTCATCGCCATCAGAAACCAGAGCTTCAGCATCGGCTTCGAGTTCTTTGGCCCTTTTTATCTCTTCAGCGAGATCGAAACCACGAGCATGGATCTCCTCGAGAGTTTCCCTTCGGGATAGACACTTAGCAAGATCAGCGACCCAATATGCTCGAGTATCAGCGGACTCAGCTGCCTCTCTTGCCTGGATTTGGGCAGCTTCAGCATCGGCCCGATAGACGGCCACGAGCACATCCGCATTGGCCTTTACCTTTTCGGCATCAGATTCGGCCTTGGAAAGTACAGAGGCCAACCGAGCCTCAAGCTCCTCAAATCTTCTTGCTTGAACCAGGCCTTTTTCCTTCATTTTCTGAAGTTGGGTTTCGGACGATGATAACTGGGCTCGAGCAGTCTCTTTTTCTGCAGCAAAGTGGTCCATACCTTCTTTCCACTGCAAAGACTCTGTTCTTATCACGTCGACCTCCTCACGAGGCTTCCCGATCATCTTATTTTTTGCTGCAGCTGTGAGACCGAAATGTTAGCTATCGTTCCGGTATCAAGCCCATAGGATTTCAAAAGCATCATTACCTGCTCAGACAAATCGGTCTGATCTCGATAAGCCTTGGCCAGCTCAGCTCGGATGTCTTTTATTTCCTCTTCTCTCTGCCCTAAGGAAAGTCTAAGGGAGTTCCTCTCGTCAGTAGCCCGTTGTAGGTCGGCCTCGTATCGATGCAGCTCATTTTGGGATCGAGAACCTTGTTCTCGATGAACTGCCACTGCCGACAAAGAAACAAGAAGCGAAGTTAACGAAAAATGAACATAAAGATAGTGCCAACAAAATAATTTTAAAAGCTCACCTGATTCAAAGCCTGCCGTAATCCGTGAAAAAGATCTGATTCATCACCAGCACCGGCAACGTCCTCAATGCCGGTAAATAGGTCACGAAAGGGATCTTCTTCATTATGAGGCCTGTCTAGATCGAGGGTTCCCATAGCTTGAGCTTCCCGAATCACCCCTGCGAAAAAAGCGGGAAAGGTAGGCGAATCCTCGATTGTTGCTGCCCTAAATGAATCCTGGAGCATTCTCCTCGGTTCGAAGGGGTTCGATGGCCCCTTCGGTCATATCCCCTGCCCGTTGACTCCGATGTGATGCGTCTTCGATATCCGATAGTTCGGGGACTATACCCGAATCTTTCTCCGATATATCCTCAGTTCGAGGCGGAGCCTCATGGAGCATCATCGATCCAGCCGCCGATGAGGCATTGGTGGTTCTCTTCATTCGGACCGCCAGCGCGGATTCATCATTTTCTTCTTCTTCATCATCTTCATCCCTTAGATGCATAACGGATTCCACGGTCAAAGGAATGACATTCTTGTTTGGCTTATGAGCCATCCTCTTCTTCGGTTTTGGATCTTCAGGAACGGAGGCTCTTTTCCTTTTATTTTCCTTCACCAGTTTTGGGACAGAGGCCGAAATTTCCTCCTCATTGGACAAGGGCCTCAAAACCGCATCTTTACCCAAACCTGCATATGGAAAACCTTAATAAAATATTTTGAAAACCACCTCATTCAGATCATCAAAGAGTACGAAAAATGAGCTTACCGTGATTTTTGGCCTCCCACCGACCCTTTAACAAATCACGCCATGAGCTCTCAGCGTATGTGGAGGTCGAAACAATGGCTCGTACCCAGTTCTTGAGATTAGGAACTGCTTCGGGCATCCAGAGAACCGTTACATCACAAAAAGAGGAGTGTCGATGAGAGAATAAATGAAAGAACAAAGTAGAAGTAATAGCAAGATCACACTAACGTTTCATATTCCACTCCTCGAGAAAAGGCATCTTTTCAGTCGGAATCAGGTCCGAAGTCCTTACTCGAACGAACCTGCCCATCCAACCCCGGTCCATGTCCTCGTCAATATTCGAGAACATAGTCTTGGTAGCCCGACGCTGAAGTTTTATTAACCCTCCTCGAAAAATTCAAGGACGGTATAATCAGATAATATGGTCGAGGGTGAACGGCATCCCCTCGATTTTGCTTACGAAATATCGGATCAGGATAACGATCCGTCAAAAAGAAGGGTGGACCTGGCCTAGAGTTATTTGGTATTGACGACATAAATCAATGATAACAGAATCGAGGGGACCCAACGTGAAAGGATAAAAATACACATTCAAAAACCCTCTCACGTGCGAAGTGATATCTTCGTCAGAAGAAGGAATCATTATTTATTTTTTATCCCAATTGCAATCTTTCTTTAGCTGTTGGAGGTGCTTCTCGGTTATCGAACATATATACCTCGATACCGGTTCACATCGACCAGGCACCGATGATCCTTTATCGACCTTGAAATCAGAAGTAAGGACGCACGCCCCAGGAACGCACTCCTCAGGCCGTGGTTCTGCCAGCGTATCATCGGCGGCACACTGTGAAGATGAAGTTTTCTCTTTCGGAGGGATGGTTTGTGATGTTTTCGCCATTTTCAAGTTCAGAAGCAAGGAATAGAGAAAACTGACAAAGATTTGGTAAAATTGAGGAGGGGCTTTTGCAGAAAGAAATCACAGATTTACTGGTAAGTTGGAGAATACGAAGAAGAACTTGGGAAATTTGGAAGATAGAAGATGTAAAAGTGGTAAAAGATAAAAGAAAGGGTTATTTATAGGTTCAAGCGATGGCGGTTCAGTATCAGCGGTGGCCGACCACCGCCTGACATGCATTAAATGCCTCGAAAGACTAAGCCGACGGGACAGCTACCAGATGCGTCATAGTCGAACCTGATGGAAACGTCAGGTTATAATCCGATCGAGCCGTTAAAAAATTATATCGTTTCTCGCCACATTCTTTCTGAGAAACGAGGGGACTATCTGTATACGGTCGAAATAGATTTCGGCCTTAGCACGTCCGATCGAGTTCGAACGATGATCTATCGAAGTAAGATCCCGAAGGTGGAACAAACTAACCTCGAACCCGGGGAGGCCGATCCGTGTCAAGTTCGATATCATTATCAAGCTCGAATAGAAATCGAACCATAAGGCAGAGTAGATCTATCATGCTGATAATCCAGAGACCAACCAACATTGACCTCGAATCAATTCGAGGGCTTGAGCCAGGATCGGGCTCGAACCAAGATCAAGAGCTCGAATCGAAATCAAGCTCAAACCAAAATCGAGGGTTTTAAGCAAGATCGAGCTCGCAGACAAAAGCCGTTGCAATCCCACTAGAGAGAATCTTGGCAGAAATTGTGAAAAAACTGACTTATCATGGGTCTCCCACTGAATGTTTATTTTATTATGCTTAGAGCCAAATTCCTCCACTATAAAAGGGCTTGGTTACAATTTCTGTAAAACAAGTTTTCTCAGGCTTACATTGTAATAAAAGCGCTATATTCTTCTATAGTAAAGAGTCGTTCTTTCAGATTTCTTAGATTGATTCTATTTGTTGAATCCTAAGATTCATTGTTCCTGACAACCTTATCTATTTCGCATTCTCTGCAATCTATATTTATATTTCTATTTATCCTTATATTTTGTGTTAAGTTACGCCACACATCCTCGGAACTACGTATAAATTCAATTCTATCCATTTTTTGGGTAAACAAACTTATTTGATATTTAACACCATTCATCTACCGAAGCCAAAGACGGGTCAGTTTCTGAAGTAGTTTTGCTTCCTGAAAAGAAATATTTTTATAGTATTCCCTCGTGTCAAAAAGATTGGTACCATTTTCTTATTAGTCCATTTTAAACAACACCTTTTAATATTTTCTTAATAGAAAGCATTTATAACCATACCAATGCTATGGCATATTTAAAACCACAAGTTTCAAAAGTTTTAAAGTCACTCAAATGCTATGATTTATTTACCCCACGTATGGCCATAGATTTTGCCAATTTTTTTTTTTTTTGGCAAATACATGTTTGTTTATAGATTTTATCAATTTTTGGCAAATTTTCATATCCCAAAACTCAAATTCCAAAACCAACTCAAGAGCTGTTTTTGGCCCAAAATATTACCGTTTGGTTTTTAAAAAAAATTTAAAAATTGCCTCAAACTTTTGTATTTTTTTAAAAAGCCCACTTTATGTTATTATGACCGAACTAATCCATATCTACCCATTTTTCCCTCATTAAACTTACGCGGCTCTGTCCTTCTCTATAAACAAAAGAAAACATTCGCCAAAGTTGTTGTGTCAATCTGTGGCAATGACCCGCAGAGACAAAATTTGAAGGTAATTTGCTAAAATCTGCTAAGGTTTGTATAAATTGTCTTCAGATTTGTTTCGCTTGTTTTGTATGAATATTTTTCAGAGTTGGTATTTTTGATAGTTTTTAAAACTTATGGGTATAAGTTACATTTCATGTTTTTTCAAAATAAAAGTGAAATGTGTTTTGAAAAATTATGTCCAAACACATTTTCATTTTCAAACCAAACTTCACCCAAATCATATTTTTTAAAACAAATTTGAAAATATATGGTCAAACGCTAGCTTAAAATCACTAACTTAAAAATCTTATCTTCTATAATAAAATTTGTGCAAGTCAAACTAGGACAATAATTTTTAAACGGAGGGAGTAACAAAAAAACAGAAAGAATGAAGATTGAAAGAAGAGTTTTGGCCTTTGGGTTCTTGCATTGCTTAGTCGGAAGCTAATCGGGCAACCAAGAGATCATTCTGTACCAGAACTAAAGTATAAAGTACTGCTTTTAAGTAAAATGAAGTACAACTGAAAAATGCCAAGTTTCATAATAAAAGATTTCCTTTGACAATTCTTGGCCACCCAAAGTTAAATTGGAAAAGCATAACAATTGGTCCACATAATCACCGGCCCCATGATCCTTATATGACAATATTGCCACCAACTAGTGGCAGGATACTCTTCTCCCTTCCACATATCTACAACATTTCACTAGGATATCAACATTTAGCTAAAATATTGCATAGAAATTTGGCTGTAACTAGTGATACAGAATTTTGCTATGGAGGCTCTCAATGCAGCAAGTTTGACACCTCTTTCAGTTTTTTCTGATAGAAGAAATGAACCCAAAAAAATCCCATTCAAGAACCTTTCAAATTCAGCCAATTTTAGCACCAATTCATCAAATTCACTAGAGATTCTATCAAGAAAAGTTCAAGGGGGTCTAGTAGTACTTTCCTCAGTTTTCACTACAAGTTTAGCTAATGCATTAACATATGAAGAGGCACTTCAGCAATCAACTACTAGTACTTCAACAGCTGATTTTGATGCAAATGCCTTTGTTGAAACTGTGACAAATTTTGTATCTGAAAATCCTTTAGTCATAGCTGGTGGTTTTGCTATTTTGGCTTTGCCATTGGTTCTGTCTCAGGTGCTTGGTAATAATAAGCCTAATAAGAAATGGGGTGTTGAGTCTGCTAAAAAAGCTTATGCTGAATTGGGAGATGATGAGAGTTCAGAATTACTTGATATAAGGGGACCTGTGGAATTGAGGCAAGTGGGAAGTCCAGATATAAGGGGTTTGAAGAAGAAGGCAGTTTCAGTTGTTTATAAAGGTGAAGATAAGCCAGGGTTCTTAAAGAAGCTAGCTTTGAGGTTCAAGGAGCCAGAGAATACTACATTGTTCATTCTAGACAAGTATGATTTCAAAGTTATTCTTATGCTCATTCATTGTTTATAGCATGTGTTGTTCTGTGTTGAAGACATAATTAAGTAGTTATTAGAAGTGTACTCTCTTTAGCAGTTTAAACTTTTATATGAGATGGTTACATACTTCGCAAATAGAGAGGTCCTCAGTTCAAGTTTCATTATATACCCATTATCACAATAATGAATAAGAGAATTTCTGTGCTTGGCCCAAGAAAAAGAGTCAAGCCCGCACGTGATGGGGCATCTTAAAGATAAGTAATTCAAAGTGTGATCTCTCTAACTGTTTAAAATTATAGATAAGATGGTCACACACTTTAGCATTATGTTTATCCTTTTGGTATCTTAGTGAAACCTAGCAGAAATGTGGCTTTAAACTGATTTAGACAAAGAGTAATGTTCTTACATTTTTCTAATCAATAGAGCGCCAACATGCTTACACTGCAACCATCTTAATTAGTCGAATGAGGTGCAGCTTGATCATTAAACTTCTGAAACTTTCTCCTTCACTTCAAAATGAATGTTCTGCGAGTCACTTTTTGTAACTTCACAATATATGCCTTAAAAGTGTATTATAAAACTATTCACAAATTATACTTCCTCTGATTCTTGAGTTTAGTTATTTATATCTTTGTTTAAGAATTTTCTTCTGCTTATTGGATTGAGGGTTTAAAGGGAAAAATCAAAGATTTGCTGGCAAAATGAAATGTTTCTCTTGCTTGATGTCATGCTCTTTTTCCTGATATATACTGTGAGGAACTCTTGTATCAGCAAACTAGTTGAACAAATTAACTCTAATCCTGTCACTTTCTGGATTGTAATGAAGCCAGATTTGATGGGAACTCTGAATTGGTAGCGGAGCTTGTCACAGCTAATGGTTTTAAAGCTGCATATGCAATTAAAGATGGCGCTGAAGGACCGCGAGGATGGAAGGTTTTACATTTAAAAATCTCGTTACATTCTTAATTTTTAAAAAGTTGGTGGAATAAAGCATAATGAGGTCCAATTTCTGCAGAATAGTGGCCTTCCTTGGATACTTCCGAGGAAAACATTAAGTCTTGATCTCGGCAATCTGTCTGATGCTCTTGATGGTGTTCTTGGGGTATGTTTTTCTCTCTATAGAATGGTACTTTGCGTTATCGACCCTAAACGAAAATTAAGAGTGAGGTTCATTTAGGATGTTGCCGCTGGAAATTAATGAAATTGGCATCTCGCTTGTGATTTACTATGCACACAAGAAGTTTTAAAATATCCCAAGCCTTCCCTTTTGCCTTATTGCACATAAATGTGCCAAAACTATAGAGTTGTATTAAATATAACTAGGAAGCAGATTTTCGCAGGATAATGATGTTATCCCTCGGCCTTTTAGCTATGCTTTTCTTTTAGAAGTCTTACCAAATAGTGCAAATGGACAGCTAAGAAGTTCTGTTTTCCTGTTTTAAGTGCAAGGAGCAGTTGTACATTTCTGTTTTTAGAACTTCTGCACTTTAACTCCACAATCCTTAATTAACAGTTCCTAGGTGAATGGTTTGTGGATGACAGATACAAGTGACATCTTTAAAATATGATAGCTATAAGTGACATTTCACATAGTTTCTCAGCCTTGATATTTCTCAGAAGCTTTATGTTGTGAAGCCACTATGTATAGTTTGAGAAGCTATTTAGGAGACTACTTAACTTGCATTTATCAATTTCATTAGGCTATGTGGTGAATACTAGTATAGTACTACTATTCTAATCATAGACTGTTTCGGGTTTGCATTTTGACATGCTTAACTTAAATGAGATAACTTTGATGGAATGTGTATATACAGGATGGTTCTGATGCTGTTGCAGTAGGTTTAGGTGTAGCTGCAGCTGCCGGGTTAGGATTTTTGGCGTTCACAGAGGTCAGGCTCCAGAATATTTTATCCTGAACTTTATGTTGAGCATTCATTAGACAGCTTATTATCGGTCCTCCTTTTTCAGGTAGAAACGATTCTCCAACTGTTAGGCTCAGCTGCACTTATCCAACTGGTCAGCACGAAACTTCTATTTGCAGAGGTTCGTCAGCATCATTTGCAATGAAATCTTTTCTTGTCTCTCCAGTACGTGGACCTCAGAAACGTAGTTTTGGCAATATGAAATTACTCTTGCCTTAACTGCCCTATTCCTTCTTGAATTGTTTGTTTCTTTTACCTGTTGAATTATTGCTTCTCTTGCTCAGCTAAACATTCTTTGTCGGTAAATTATACCAAGTATATTGAAAACATATTACCTTTTATGCATACTAATTCTCGAACACCCTTAGCAAAATTCTTGTGGCGCCACTGTTTTCAGCGACATATTACATATATATCCTACAACTTTAGTAAGATCTTGAATCTAAAATTTTGTATTCTGACCACTTGAAGGCTCAAAAGATAACTTGTTAAGGAAACATCATTTAATTTACTTCTAAAACTGTTTCGTGCTATGATAGAAGGTGAATCGCATTTTATGTACTGGTACTAAGATGAGCTGGCCTCTGGTTTCCACCGGTTATTTAACATCGATACCGATCATGGTAGAAAATTATCAGACATGAGAGGTCCATTAATATTTTGACATTTTCACTTTCCAGGACAGAAAGCAAACTCTGCAACAAGTTGATGAGTTCGTCACCACCAACATTGCTCCAAAGGAGCTTGCAGGTGATATTAAGGTAATCTTCTCGTATGTCCAGAACTTCTTGAAGCGTTTTACTTCCCATATCAAAGAACTTTATGTTTTGTTTTCAACAACATAGTTCATAGTCACAGTTCCATTAGTCATGCACTTATGCTTCTGACTTTGAAACTTCAGCAAATAGGGATGGCTCTTCTTCCGACGCCCGTGACTAGCAAGGCTCTACCTGCAGCTGCAGAGACAACTCCAGAAATCAATTCAGTCCCTAAACCAGAAATCAAAGTAGAAGCTCTAACTGGAATTTCAAAGCCACTTTCACCATATCCTAGTGTAAGTTTTCCTTTTCATTCTGAGTAGTTGGTCTTATCATTTCACTATGACTTGCCGATTTTAATATCCTTCTTGCTGATTAAAGAGATGTCCCTTGTTTATATTCTGAGACATTGAGGTATTTCCAAATGGACAATTTTAATTCATTTATTTTGTCTATGTGACTGCCCTTTGCTTTCTCATGTTTTTCATTAACTGCATCATCTCTTTTGAGAAGGGATTCTTGGAGCAACAATAAAGTTGTCTCCATGTGATTCATAGGTCACGGATTCGAGTCGTAGAAGCAGTCACTAATACTTGAATTAGGGTAGGCTATTTACATTACAACCCTTGGGGGTGCGGCCCTTCCCCGGCCCCTACCTGAATGCGGGATGCTTTGTGCACCAGACTGCCTTTTTTACATCATCTCTTTTGAATTTGTTGATGCAGTATCCTGATCTCAAGCCTCCAACATCGCCGATGCCTTCACAACCTAGTGGCGGTGCGGAGAAAACTGAAACAGTTTCCAAGGTAGAATTATCTGCTGAGTCTACTCTGGAAATCAATTCGGTCCCTAAACTAGAAGTCAAAGGAGAGGCACTAACTGGAAGTTCAAAGTCACTTTCTCCATATCCTAATGTAAGTTTTTTCAGTTCATTCTCAATAGTTGATCTAATCATGTCGTTGTAATATGATATATGAATTCCCTTGCACCATATCCAAGATTTCAACATCTTTCCTGCTGATGAAATGAGGAGGTCCTCATTTGAATTCTACGATTCTAGTATTTGCCGAGTATCAGAAACAACTTGCCCTTCATATAAAGTGTAATTAGTAACCTGGAAGATGAGGCTGGTTACGTGAAAATACAATCATAGCATAAAAATATTTTTACACAGTCGGTGTATATTAAGTTAAATTCTTCCTTCTTTTGTGGTTGCAGTATCCTGATTTCAAGCCTCCAACATCACCAACGCCTTCACAAGCATAATACTTGACTTGCAGATTTCCATAAGGTGTTCCAATCTCCAGTTTGTGGAAAATTACAACGCGATATCTTCTTTCAAGTAAAAGCTAGCTCCTCCATGAAATTTTCATTTTACATTCTGCATATTGAAGGGAAATTTGTAACAGTAGAGATCCAGATCATTATAATCATTATGTCTTTCATTTTCATTCTTTGTAATTTATTGATGGATCTCATGTAGATACAAATGTAGCATAAACTTTATGTTACTTTGGCAGTACAATCACTTCTAAGCAGAAGCTTAGCAATATATTATGAATAGAATTTACATTATATAATTTTTTACCCGGTTAGTTTAGTTTACCTTGCATTATGCATGGAATTACACATTAATTAGTTTTACTAAACCTTGAAATAGCTTACCTTCGCTTGGATATTTCTCTTTTATTCTTGACCTCTACCATCTTGCTTGTTATACGTGTAAACGTATTATTATTATTCAGTATTACCATTGATCAATGATGTCTATTCCTTTCCCTTCTAAGTTGAAAGAAAAAGGTGAACAAGCGGTCTGTGATTTTTAACATAGAAGCAAAATGGGAACTCATTTTACTTACGGTAAAATAAGAGTAAAGAACCGAGGAGCCAGGGGCAGAATAGAGGCAGTGGCGAGGTTAGGTTTTTGAGCAAGTAGATTAAAATCAAAAAAGTAAATACGCAAAAAAATTAAGTTGATTCAACCCATGGTATATAAATATATATAAATAAAAGAATTCGACCTTCTATGTGTTTACTCTTAAAAACGGATAACAGTTGAATTTATACGCAGTTTTAAGGATATGTGGATTAATTCAATACAAGTGAACAATGACGTTAGATTAAGCAAATAAAAGACGTAATAAATGGTCAAACCAATGATAAGAGTGATCCCGAGCTCGGTTAATGGCTTAATGAGGAACCTGCCTTCGGTTCCGAACTTGCACTTATGAAGAACTTATGAACAAAAATAAGAACTTTTAATAACTTTTTAGAAACAAAGAGACTAGAAGTAAATTGCCTTGGTATGCCTATTACAATATCTCTAATGAATAATAAATTTTCCTTTTATATAGTAGGGGAGTTTTACCCTAAGTACAATCCTAAGAAAGATAAAAATCTTCCTTTTCGCTAATCACTGATTTTCTGCCGATACAGGGAGAGATTCACGGTGTGATATCCGGTTGGGCACGGACAATACGGCCCTTTGTAAGTCATGTGCGGTTATTTGGTAATACTCTCCAAAGTCTTGGGACTCGAACCGGACCCGGTGGACGTGGTCCCGATGCCCCCGAGGGCAGGTGTTTTGCTCGGACCCTGATACGAGGGGCTCCTCGCTCTAACTCTGATTCCTTACGATCACGTCCCTGCTTTGTTTGCCTCACCGAGAAAACCGGGGTGCTCAGTGGGATCGGTTTTACCCGTATACAGATAGACCCCTCGTTTCTCAAAGAGTTAGCTTGCCGAAACGATGGGAAACGACAGATGTCTCCGGTTCCTTCCTTCATACGTTGCGACGAGGGAACCAAAACATCCCATTAGTCGCGTCGTTCTGACTTCGTACACGTGTCGCTCATCGGTCGGTTGGCCCCGAACGCGAAGCGTCAGCTGTTTCCCTTTAAAAGCATCCTCCCTTTGTTCTTTTTCTACTTTTCGACAAAATTATTACCTTCGAGCTTTCCAGCCATCATCGAACCTTCTTCAAATCTTCATATCTTCATCCGTGTTCTTCTATTTTCATAGTGCTTTCCATATTTTTACCCAGATTTTCTTTAAATCTTCATACTTTGTTCTTCATCTTCAAAACCCGCTTTTCCAAAACTTTGCATTTATTCTTCATATTTTCAAACCTCTCTAAGATAGCAATGGCCAAAATATCGAAATATGTTCTTCAATAAGTTGCCTCTTCGTCTTTCCAACCAGCCGTTGATACTGAGACGGTTGCTTCTCAAGTAGTTACCCTTGAAATGGCGCCTCCCGAGGTGGCTGATGATCAACCAGCCACCGAGCCCCCCTTGAAAATGTTCATCCCCGGGGGCTACTCAATTTCAGACAACTTTAAGGTCGAGAAACCCTCATGCAAACAGGACCGGGGTGAAGGGGTATCAAGGTACATATGCTTTGTGACTGAAGACGTTCTTCCCAAAGTTTGAAAGGACTGCAATTGGGAGGGCAATGACGTATTAGTCCCCGGGCCCGAGAACGTCATCACTACCCATGTGGAGGGGTACTTAAGTGTTTATACTTACCACTTCACACTGGACCCGGTGGACCCGATCGTTCTGGATTTTTGCAAGAGGTACGAGGTATGCCTCAAGCAAATTCATCCATTATTGTGGAGGATCGTGATCCTCCTTCGCTACTTCGTGAACAAGACCAAGTCTCGTCGGTTCACGATCGACCACCTGCTTCGATTATACAATCCCTGAATGTTATGAGGGGGACTAATCAAGCTTACTCGCTGGGCCAGCAAGGCCTCCTTTTCGAGTATCGATGAAGACTGGGACCGGGGCTGGCAGGGACGCTTCGTCCGAGTGAAAACATAGGATTTAATCCCCCCCCCCAATACATGTCATTCCCTGAGAAGTGGAATGCGTCTCGTAAGTGCAATGTCTCTTTAAACATCAAAATTCTTTTTCTTCAATTTCTTTTTTCTCATTCTTGCTTGTGGTTGCGCAGCTTTCGCCCCGATTTCGAATACAGTTCCCCAGCTAAAGGAATGGATCGAGGGCATTTGTACTCAAATGTCGTACTTTGAGCGCACATGGCGCGGACTCTCGAAGGGCCTATGGGAGGCCCGTTCTCATGGTAAGGCCTCTTTTTGAATGGCCAATACCACATTTCTATCTTTTATTACACTAACTCCTCTTCCCTTTGTTATTGCAGGTTTGACTAAGACCACCTAACTTAGGCCTTCAAAAGGGGACAAGGATGTGCTGCATCCGTTGATCCCTCCGTTGCTGCCACGGAGGAAGAGAAGAAAAGGAAGAGAAAACCCCCGGGCTCTGAGGTAAAGAAGCCAAAGAAAAGGGTGCTCTGCAAGCCCAGGAGGGGATCTAGTTCCCGAGCGCTGGATTTCGATTCTCTTCTCCAGTTTAGAGATGAGCCAGAGGATGAACCTACTTTTGTTACCCATGGGACGACTTATTCCGGGGAATCGGAGGCATTCGAGGGGGAGACTCGTGAGATCGACCCCCCTTCAACTCAAAAGACCAACGTGGATACCTGGGGTGAAACTCCCCAGGATGCCGGCTCTGCTCCAAAGGAAGCACTCGATATAATTAAAATCTCGGGGATGCCTTCCTATAGTGAGTCCATGCTCGAGGAGGCCTAAGAAAGAAAAAAGAAGTCCAATGAGGGGGTCCATGGTGAGGACAATCCCCTTCATTCATTTTTCGATGGTGTGGACTCATCTGCTTTGGAAGACTTCTCCGGGCTGGGCGACCTGGAAGTTCCAAAAAAGGATGCATCCTCGGAAACTGGCGGGCCGAGCTCGAGCCCAAAATTGATTAATTAGTTCCCTACTTTCAGTGTGGACCCGGTCATAAGAGATCAATTATACTGACCATCCTGAAGGATACCCGGGTTTTGTCTGCTCCTGTGGGGGTAACTAGCTACCTACGATGCCTGGTTATTGAGGAGGACCAGGAAATAATAAATGAGGTGAGCGTGCCATGACTTTTCAATGAGGCGCAGCAGGCGCTGACCCGGGTAAGGCATCTCTACTTTCCATCGATCTATTGTTATATGTGTTAGACGTTTTTTGCCTTTTTGCAGGCCTCAATACTTCATCACGAGAGTTTCCTTCGGTACCGGGTTGAGGTCAATCAGCTTGAGCTCGAGATCAAGGAGTTTGCCGAAAAAAGGGACATGTACAATCTCCTAAGCGAGCAGCAGGAGGGGGTGCTAAGAACCTCCAGGACGAGCTGGATGCAGCTTAGAAAGAAGCATCAGCCTTAAGGCAGGAGCACACCGACTTGGTAAAAAAGGTAAAGGTTTTGAAGTTAGAAATAAGGGTCTGACCGTAGTGGCTAACAACAATACCTCACACGTCCAGCAGAAGATCGACCAGATCGACCAGATGGACCTGCTGGCCTTGGAGAAGGAGACCGCCCAGGTCAAGCTATCTTTGGTGGAAGTTCAGCTTCGGGTAGCGAAGGAGAAGGCTGATACACGGGCTCAGCAATATGAGGATATCCGAACATAACTGGGCTCGGCCATCACTGAACGGGATGCCCTTGATAATGATCTTTAAATAACGATGTCCGGGTTGGAGATAACCTCGAATGATGCTGACGAGATGGTGTCTCAATATAAGGACAATGTCGAAGCAGTTGAGGCCCGCCTGAAGACAATTGTTGAGTACGTGAGGCGGCTATCCCGAAGGGAGACCCTCGAAGAAATACATTCCCGAGGCTTCGACCTATCTGCCGAGATCGAGGAGGCAAAAAGACTTGAGGTCGAGGCAAAGAAGCTAGCTGATCCCTAAGGTGAAGGGGGCTCCGAGGGCTATGAAGAATCCGAAGGCCCCGACGATTCTGTTGACGAGTCGAGTTTCGGTGAAGATCAGGCGTAAATGCCTTAGGATTTTTTAGTTTTTGTATTCTGTACATATTTTTTGTTGAGGCTGTTTTTGTTGGGCCTTTGTAAAGATATTCTAGAATATATAAAATTTTCCCCTTTTGGAAATTTCTAGTCTCTACTATCTTAGCATCTTTTTATAATTGCAAATATTTCTAATTCCTTAGCACAGAACCAAACATAGTGATAAGTCATTTATTTTTCTGATGTCCGATCAAAACCTGACCTCAATGCAATTTTGCTCGAAACTTTTGAAAACTCGGAGTTACCGGAAGTTTTTTCAAGATGCTTAAGTGTTCTTAGATGATGCCTTTTCCGAGGGTGACCTTTTAACAGGTTTAGAATTTTGTTGAAGGCCTTACGTTTTGATTACGGGATTCGGATGTCTCCAAGCCATTTTTTAGGGTGGCCATAGCCTTTTAGGTTTGGGCACTGCCTAATAAGTTTTGTACCTCGGGTTTTGATGACCCGAGCTGCCCGAACTTATTTCGGACGACGGTCCCCGAGTAGGGGTAGCCCTTTGGTCTTGGATAGGGGTGGCCCTTGGGGCTGATAGTCCCCAGGTAGGAATAGCCCTTCGGCTTGATGCTTTAAGAAGCAAAAATATGTAATAGCAAGGTAGAAACTTTTTTTATTTCTGTGTGTAACGTACAAGATTGAAAGCGTGTAAAAGCTTGTATTATGGCTAAGGTGGCCTATGTGGGTATGGTTCACTTGACCGTTTGGTCCTTATAATAAATGCTTACCACCGAGCTTAGATTGTTCAAGCACAAAGTTTCCTTTCTTCCTTGCTAAAAAGCTTGACCCGAGGGTGATGGCCCCCAGTATTCGAGGTCAATCTCGAGAGGGCTCGGATACTGTTGATGCGACCATTGACTCCGATTTAAAGTCGGTCTTCGATTCTAATTTAGCATTATTGACTGTTGCCGCATTAAAAACCTTGCTGGAAGCCTCATTTGGGACTAAACAGGTTCAAGGGAAAAAGAGTACAACGCGTGCTTTCAGACCTAACAACCACATTCTGTTTTAGTTGTTGCCTGCAAGTGTTAGTCCGATTTGTAATATTAAAAAAGGTGACTGAGGTCATACCTTAGCAGTAGTGCCATTTTAAGTGTGGCATGTTCCAGTTGTTCAGTAGTTGTGCACCGTTTCCTGTTTCGAGTTTGTATGAACCTTTATCGGTAATCCTGATGACTTGATATGGTCTTTCCCAATTCAGTCCCAGCTTCCCTTCATTCGGGTCCCGGGTGTGCAGTGTTACTTTTCTTAACACCAAGTCTCCGATATTGAAGTGTCGTAGGTTGGCTCTTCAGTTTTAATATCTTTCTATCTGTTGTTTCTAGGTGGCCAATCGGACTAGGGAGGCCTCACGCTCTCGTCCAATAGTTCCAGGCTTGTGTCCATGGCCTCATCGTTTGATTATTCTATTATTAGCACTTCAACTATTATTAGTACTTCAGCACCGTAGACCAATGAAAACGGAGTGGCCCCGGTGCTTAGATTTTGAGGTCGTACGGTATGCCCACAAGACTTCGGGAAGAATTTCCTTCCATTTTCCTTTGGCATCGGTCAACCTTTTCTTCAGGTTTTGAAGTATGGTCTTGTTTGTATACTCTGCATGTCCGTTACCACTAGGATGATAAGGTGTTGACAAGATATTTTTGACCTTATGGTCCTCAAAATATTTTCTTACCTTGCTGCCGATGAATTGCTTCCCGTTATCACATACTATCTCGGCCGATATTCCGAACCAACATATTATGTGATCCCAAATGAAGTCGACGACTTATTTTTCCCAGACCTTCTCGAACGCTTGAGAATCGACCCACTTAGAAAAATAGTCAGTCATAAATAGTAAAAATCGAGCCTTATCGCGTTCCCATGGCAGGGGACTGACAATGTCCATTCCCCACTTTATGAACGGCCAAGGTGACAAGACCAAATGTACCAGTTCTCCGGGTTGATGGATCATTGGTGCATGCCTCTGGCAACCTTCGCATCTCCGTACAAAGTCCTTAAAATCTTTATCCATGTCGATCCAGTAATTGTCGGCTCTGATTATCTTATGAACCAAAGATTTTTCCCCCGAATAGTTTCTGAAGGTGCCTTCTTGAACTTCCCTCAAAATATATTCGGTGTCTCCCATCCCCAAGCATATGGTGAGTGGGCCATCAAACGATCTTCTGAATAGAGTACCTTCGGATAGGCTAAACTTGGCCGCCTTTGTGAGCAAAGCTCTCGATTCTTCAGGATCCGAGGGCAGCTTCCCAATCTTCAGGTAGTCTATATACTTGTTTCTCCAGTCTCAAGTTAAAGTTGTTGAGTTTATTTTGGCATGGCCTTCTTTCACTACCAATTTCATGAGTTGTACGACTATTCCTGAGCTAAATTCATCATCATCAACCGATGATCCCAAGTTAGCCAGAGCATTGGCTTCACTATTTTGATCCCGGGGTGCGTGTTGTAGGGTCCATTCCTTGAATCGATGCAGTGTTACCTGTAATTTGTTCAAGTGCCTTTGAATTCGTTCCTCTTTTACTTTGAATGTCCATTGACTTAATTTACCACAATGAGGGAGTCACACTTAGCTTCGACCACTTCGGCCCCTAGGCTTTTAGCCAATTCGAGATCTGCAATCATGGCCTCATATTCGGCCTCATTGTTAGTCGATTTCACAGTTCTAATAGATTGCCTAACTACGTTACCCACAGGCAACTTCAACATGATGCCGAGTCCGTACCGCTTTGCGTTCGAGGCACCGTCCGTAAAGAGGGTCCAAACTCTTGAGGAAGTCCATGAGGTTAACAACAATTCTTTTTTGACTTCGAGTATTTAGGCCGGTGTGAAGTCGGCCACAAAGTCTGCCAAAATTTGAGATTTGATAGCGGTCCGAGATCAATATTTGATATTGTACCCGCTAATTTCCACATCCCATTTGGCCAATCGGTCCAAGAGCTCGGATTTTTGCATTATGTTTCTTAGTGGGTAAGAAGTTACGACGCATATGGGATGGCATTGAAAATATGGCTTTAACTTTTTGGAGGTGCTTAGCAAAGCGAGCTCCAATTTTTCTAGGTGAGGGTACCTTGTTTTGGACTCGCATAGAGTTCTACTAACATAATAATTGGGAAATTACGTACCTTCATCTTCCCAGACTAAGACTCCACTTATCGCTATCTCGGATACCTCTAAGTACATGTACAATTGCTCGTCTACCTTTGGAGTATGGAGCAGGGACGGACTCGAAAGATATCGTTTGAGTTCTTCTAAAGTTTGCTGGCACTCCGGCGTCCACGAAAAGTTATTATTCCTCTCCAATAATGAGAAGAACTGATGGCTCTTATCGGAGGACCTCGATATGAACCGGCCTAGGGCAGCTATGCGCCTAGTTAGCCTCTGAACGACCTTGACACTGTCCACCACGGTGATATCTTGTATAGCCTTAATTTTGTCGGCATTGATCTCTATCCCTCAGTTGGACACCATGAATCCGAGGAACTTTCCGGATCCGACCCTGAATTCGCATTTCTCCAGGTTCATCTTCATATTGTATTTCATCAATATGTCGAAGGTTTCCTGCAAATGTTTCAAATGGTCCTCTGCTCGTAGGGACTTAACTAATATGTCGTCAATGTAAACTTCCATTGATTTTTCTATTTGTTCTTCGAACATCCAGTTAACTAGGCATTGATAACTGGCACCGGCGTTTTTAGTCCGAACGACATTACGTCATAATAGTAGGCGCCGAATTTAGTGATAAATGAAGTTTTTTATTGATCGCCCGAGTCCATCCGGATTTGGTTGTACCAGGAATAGGCGTCAAGAAAGTTGAGTATCTCATGCTCGGCCGTTGCATCGATCATGCGATCGATGTTAGGAAAAGGAAAAGAATCCTTGGGGCACGCCTTGTTCAAGTCTTTGTATTCTACGCACATTCTTAATTTATTTCCCTTTTTAGGCACTACTACTATGTTAGCCAACCAATATGGGTACCTAACTTCGCGAAAGGAACCTATTCTAAAGAGTTTGGATACCTCGTCTTTGATGAATACATGCTTGACTTTGGACTGAGGCCTCCTCTTCTATTTAATCGGGTGGAACTTTGGATCCAAGCTTAGCTTATGAGTGATTATTTCTGGCGGGATCCATGTCATGTCTAGATGGGACCAAGCAAAACAATCTACATTAGCTATAAGGAAATTAATGAGTTTTTCCCCGAGCTCGGGAATTAACCCCGTGCCGAGGTATACCTTCCAATCGGGCAAGTGTTCGATCAGTATAACTTGCTCCAGCTCCTCGACCGTTGATTTTATGGCGTCGGAATCATCAGGAGTGATGAACGACCTAGGGACTCCATAATCATCATCCTCGCCCGCTTCTTGATTCTCCGGTTCGGTCGTGGCCAGTGACAGTGATTGCTATTTAGTTTCTTCTTTCCTAATTGGTTCCAGGTTCTTTGATGTTGAGACTGCGGACATTGGGATCACTTCGTCGATCACGAACATTTATTTTGCGGTCGACTGCTCTCCGTAAATCATCTTGATCCCTTCCGATGTGGGGAACTTCAGTGCCAGGTGTAGTGTCGAGGGTATTGCCCTCATGGTGTGAATCCATGTCCTTCCTAGTAGAGAATTATATCTCATATCCCATTCAATCACATAGAACTTCGTTTCCTGAATGGTCCTGACGGTGTTTACCAGCAGGGTTATCTCCCCTTTAGTAGTTTTGCATGCCATGTTGAATCCATTTAAAACCTAGAGTGCATGCACTATTTGGTCTTGTAGACCCAGCTGCTCTACGACCCTCGATCTGATGATATTGGCTGAGCTACCTAGATCAATTAACACACGCTTAACTCGAGTTTTATTTATGAGTAAAAATATTACCAGTGCGTCGTTATGCAGTTGCACGATGCCTTCAGCGTCCTCATTGTTGAAAGAGATGGTCCCCTCTAGCATGTAATCTCGAGTTCGTTTTTCCCTTGTAATGGACACTTTAGTTCACTTTAGCATTGGCCCCTGGGGGACGTCGACTCCACTAATGATCATGTTGATGACGTGTTGAGGTTCCTCTTGCTCGGTCTGTTTATTGGAGTCCCTATCCCTGAAGTGATATTTGGCTTGATCACTCAGAAATTCACGGAGGTGCCCGTTATTGAATAAAAGGTCCACATCTTCTCTTAGTTGTCGACAATCTTCAGTCATATGGCCGTGAGTGCCATGATACTTTCACATTAGGTTGGGGTCTCTTTGGGCAGGATCTGACTACAATGGCAGAGGGCACTTGGTATCTTTGATGCATCCTATGGCAGATACGATGCTGGAAGCATCGACACTGAAGTTGTATTCCGATAATCTCGGTGCTTCCCTGGCCCCGAGTGGCCTGTCGAAACCATTTTACTCATGAGTCCCCAGCTATTGTGGCCTCGATCGCTCCTTTTTTTTGTTCCTAGCAGAGTCACGTCCGGATCCACTACCCCTTCGATCTCCGCTATACGGTTGATACTGATCTCTGTTCGGCCTTGGTTCATGATCGATGACTCTTTTAGACTTGTCATTAGTTCTAATGGGATATACGAACCCGGAAGGAGCTCCGAGTTGATCATCATCGACTCTGATTTTCGATTGGTACCTATTATGGACGTCAGCCCAAGTTACCGTTGAGTACTCTATCAAATTTTGTTTCAGCTGTTGTGAAGCCAAGGAGCTTTGGGGGTTGAGTCCTTGAGTGAACGCTTGAACGGACCAATCATCCGCAACCGGGGGTAGGTCCATTCGTTCCACCGGAAACCTCGACACAACTCCCTGAGCATTTTGTTATCTCTTTATTTCACTTTAATGAGGTTATCTCTTTGTTTCACTTTAAAGAGGTCTGATTTTCTGGTCTCGACTTTGATGGCCCTGGCATGAGCTTTTATGAAGGCATCTACAAGAATAGCAAACGAATCAATGGAATTAAGGGTAGGTTGTGATGCCATATCATCGCCCCTTTCGACAGGGCTTCTCTGAACTTTTTCAGCAGTGCCGACTCAATTTCGTCATCTTCTAAGACATTTCCCTTGATGGAACACATGTAGGAGGTCACATGTTCATTTGGATTGGTAATTCCGTTATACTTTAGAATTTCGGGCATACGGAACTTCTTCAGGATTGGTTTCGGTGTTGCGCTCGGAGGGAAAGGATTTTGGACAAATTTCTTGGAATCCAGGCCTTTCAATATCGAGGGTGCTCCTGGGATTTGATCACCCCTAGAGTTATAGGTCTCCAGTTTCTTGTCGTTGGCTTCGATCTTCTTTTCCCCCGATTTCACCTGCTTTGTCACTTACTCAAGCATCTTTATTATTTCGGGGTTGGTCCTGGGTTCTACTTCACCCGGCCTTTCAGTGGTTGGTTCATTTCTTCGGGCGGGTACAACTTTACTGGGCCGGCTTTGGTTCTGTAGCTGAGCTATCGTCGCTTGTTAAGCTTGTAACATTTCGAAGATCACCTGCAATTGATACCATCACCTTCACTGACGAATGTAGCCTGGGCTAGTGATCGGGCTCCTCCACGAATGCTGTTCTCGGGGTCGGGATGCATGTTTACGTCGATGGCCACATGCGAGTTAGCATCGATTAGGTCCCCGACCAGAACTCCATTGGGGTCAACAGGGGGCACCTCGTTGCTGGGCACTATAATTATCATGACCCAAAATCGCACCCGTCGTGATGGAGCCTATCGCAATACTAGGAAAGCCGACAATCTCAATAAACTCCCATATATTTTAAGTTTGAAACCATAATATCTAAATTTAGTGGAAGAAAAACTCATAAATACATATACAAACACTTCAAAAACCCGGCGTCACTGAGTACATGAGCATCTAATATGAATACAAGTCTGAACAATATGGTCTATAATAGTATAAGACCAAATACAGTAAACAAGGAGATAGGGAAGGAGAGGCAAGGTCTGCGAAACACGACAACTACCTTTGAATCACCGAAAAATCAACTATGCGAAAGAAATCAACACCCGCTATGGCAGGGAACACCTGAATCTGCACATGAAATACAGGGTATAGTATGAGTAAAACCAACTCAGTAAGTAACAATAATAAATAAAGAACTGAAGATAGTGACGAGCTACACAATTATAGTTCACTTTTAGTAATTCCAGCAAAGAATAGACATGTTTTCAAATCCATCAGTTTAAGTCAAATCAATTTTATACAGTTCAAGTTCATGTAATCCAGATATAAAATCTTTCAGAGAATTTCACAACAATGACAGACAGCAACTAAGTGCAACAACAAATGAAAAGCAAGTACAGCCTCTCAGGGGCAACAATCACCGAATTCGTCACAACAACTCAACTACTAGGCTCTCAGCACTCACACTCAATGGGTACCCACACTCACTGGGGTGTACAAACTCTGTAGGGGCTCCTATAGCCCAAGCGCCATAATCCGCACAGATAACTCACGTGCTGCACGAACAACTCATGTGCTATAATATCCTGCACGGACAACTCACGTACTATAGTATCCTCACTTCACCGACAGGCCCTCGGCCTTACTCAGTCCTCAACCTCTCTAGTCTCTCGGCTCTCGGAAATCACAAAGATCAGTCCAAATAAAGATAACATAGTGTATCAACAAAATCAAGAAAGACTGAGGTGTGATACACAAGAAAATTATGATTGAGTACAAGACAACAATTAGCAAATAATTCAGCAAATACATCGCGTATCCCAGCAGCACTATCACATAGTCTAAGCATGATTTCTAACATGATTTATAGTCAAATTTCTTCAACACATAGAGAGCATATAGCTAACAATAAATTATTCAACTTTACAGTTTTACGGGACAGACCAAGTCAAAATCCCCTCGGTGTATGCCCACACGCCCGTCACCTAGCACGTGTGTCACCTCCAAAATAATCACATAACACAAAATCCGGGGTTTCATACCCTCAGGACCAGATTTAAAACTGTTACTTACCTCGAACAAGACGAATCCAATGTCGAAAAAGCTAAAAAATGCTCTAGAAATTCCATTCTGCGCGTATCAACTCCCGAATGGCTCGAATCTAGCCACAATATATTTGATTCAGTCCACACAATTTATAGGAATTAATTCTATATCAAAATTCTAATGTTGTTCACAAAATCCGAAATTACACTCCAAAATTTGCCTGTGGGGACCATGTCTCAGAATCCAGCAAAACTCACAAAATCCGACAACGCATCCAATTACAAGTTTAACCATACTAATTTCACTCAAATCCGACTACGAATTAGTGTTCAAATCTCGAAAATTCATTTTATGAAATCGTAGAAAATTTCTCTGATTTCTCTAGAAAAATCAATATTCTAACGCCGAAAATGAGGATTAATTCATAGAATATAATCACAAGGAAGTCAAGAATACTTACCCAAAATTGTGTGGAAACATTCCTCTCTAAATCGCCCAAATTTATCTTTCCCATTTCAAGCCTAATTCCACTACATACCTCCAAATAATTTTCCATACACGCTCCTAAGTCCAGAATCACCATATGGAGCTATTGGAGTCATCAAAATTCAAATCCGAGGTCGTTTACATATAAGTTCACACCCGGTCAACTTTTCTAACTTAAAATTTTCAATTATGAGACTAAGTGTCTCATTTCACTCTTAATTCCCTCCGGACCCAAACCAACTAACCCGGTAAGTCTTAAAACGACTGTGAAGCATAAACTGAGCAGTAAATGGGGGAACGGGGCTGTAATACTCAAAATAATCGGCCGAGTCGTTACATTCTCCCCCACTTAAACATACGTTCGTCCTCGAACATGTTTAGAATCATACCTGGAGTCTCAAATAGGTGTGGATATTTGCTCCGCATCTCCCACTCAATCTCCTAAGTAGCTTCTCCGACAGGCTGGCCTCTCCACTATATCTTCACTAATGCTATGTTCTTTGATCTCAGCTTTCGAACCTACCTGTCTAAAATAGCCACCGGCTCCACTTCATGAGTCAAATTACCGTCCAGTTGTACTGTACTGAAATCCAGAATATGAGACGGATCCCCGACATACTTTTGGAGCATAGATACATGGAATACTGGATGAACACCTGATAGACTAGGTGGCAAAGCAAGTTCATAAGCCACCTCTCCAATCTTCTTAAGTATCTCAAAAGGCCCAATATACCGAGGTCTCAACTTGCCCTTCTTCCCGAACCTCAACACACCCTTCATGGGTGAAATCTTGAGCAGAACCTTCTCCCCAACCATGTAAACAACATCACAAATCTTCCTGCTGGCATAACTCTTATGTCTAGACTATGCCGTGTGAAGCCGTTCCTGAATCACTTTGACCTTCTCTAAAGCATCTTGAACCAAGTCAGTACCCAATAACCTAGCCTCACCCGGCTCAAATGAACCCATCGGGGACCGACACCATCTCCCATACAAAGCCTCATAAGAAGCCATCTGAATGCTTGACTGGTAGCTATTATTATAAGCAAACTCCGCGAGTGGCAAAAATTGATCCCAAGAACCCCCAAAATCAATGACACTAGCGCGTAGCATATCCTCTAATATCTGAATAGTGCGCTCAGACTGTCCGTCCGTCTGAGGATGAAATGTTGTACTCAACTGAACCTGTGTGCCCAATTCTCGCTACCCTGCTCTCCAAAACTGTGATGTAAACTACGTGCCCCGATCTAAAATGATGGACATTGGCACACCGTGTAGGAGAACAATCTTGCGAATATAAATCTCAGCTAACTGCTCCGAAGAATAATTGGTACCAACTAGAATGAAATGCGCGGACTTAGTCAACCGGTCTGTAATCACCCAAACCGTATCAAACTTCCTCAAAGTTCGTGGAAGCCCAACTACGAAGTCTATGGTAATACGCTCCCATTTCCACTCCATAATTGCAAGCCTCTGAAGTAATCCTCCTGGTCTCTGATGCTCGTACTTTACCTGTTGAAAATTTAAACATCGAGCTACAAGTCCGACTATATCTTTCTTCATTCGCCTCCACCAATAGTGTTGCCTCAAATCCTAATACATTTTTATGGCACCTGGATGAATGGAGTACCGCGAACTGTGAGCTTCCTGGAGAATCAACTCACGCAAACCATCTACATTAGGCACACATAGCCTGCCCTGCATCTGTAATACACCGTCATCTCCAATAGTGACTTCCTTGGCATCACCGTGTTGAACCGTATCCTTAAGGACAAGCAGATGTGGATCATCATACTGGCGCTCTTTGATGAGTTCATATAAAGAAGACCGAGAAACCACACAAGCCAAAACTCGATTCGGCTCGGAAACATCCAATCTAACAAACTGGTTGGCCAAGACCTGAACATCCAAGGCTAAAGGCCTCTCTACTACCAGTAAGTATGCTAAGCTGCCCAAACTCTCCTAAGCTGACTTTCAATATTATCCTTCCGAATATACCATAATCAAGCATGATAGAACCCATTCTAGGTCCAATGACCTTATTTTATTAAACAAAACTATCCCACAGACACGCCACATTTTATAACTCAAGCCACAACTGCGCAATCCGTGTACCCAAATATGGGAGATGTCTCAAGAAAGAGAACCGTATTGCAAGTTCAACAAGCATCACCACAACCATAATGTTACAACCAACTCCTCAAATTTTGTGAAGAGGATAACTGTAGGGGAATGTGCACAATTGTAGAGGAAGTACATTAATAGATCAAATAAATTATAATAGAAATAAAATTCCCACACACGGCACGGACAACTCACGTACCAATAATATGAATCGCCCGGCATGGTCACAAGCCTCCAGTCCCAGCATATCATACAGGATAAATTAAACAAGTACACTTGTATATGATAATGAAATAAGATTCTCATGCTCATGGACAGGTATAAATAGCACGTCATAGTGTAAGCATATGCAAAGTCTGCTATCACACTTCAAATCGGCAATTGTTTTTTAACGCGGAATTAGTAACTACCTCATTTATAGGGAATCATCTTCTTTTTAACCTCAAGTATAGCCCAGATAGTTCTCAACAAAGGTACGAATACGGGAAATATTATAACTTTATGCTTAACAGTCAACTCTAGGCATATTATAGCCTAAGCATTCTTCCGAGTATGAATACTTGCTCTAATGCCCGAACATGGGCTCAAACCTCACATATATGCGCACTCATAGCGCATAGCTATCACAAATAATTCACGCAACTAGTGCCTCCACCGATTTTTAAATAAAATAGTCACCTTAAATAGGTCGCAACCCCAAAACAATATACTTCTGAGAACTCCCAGTCTCCAAATTCATCGAACACATGAATCATCGTAACTGATCCCATGAGGAATACTTTCATAATTCTTCTGTGCCACATAGCAATAATTTGAATATCAACAGTCTATCAACCAGGTGAGTACTGCAATACCGATATAACATTCATCGAAATATCTGAAACTGACCATGCTATCCAACATTCGTTACCTTCTCTTGAAGACTGAACTGTCACCTTGTACATGTAAATCCTAAACTCGCACAACATACCACATCTATTATGCCATCATGTGATAAGCACAAGAATCCCATTATCAACTCTGAGTCACCATCAAATTACATACCCGGTTAGTTAGAAACCTTCCTCTTGCTTCCTTCTAGGAGGAAATCACAATATATAACACGTTTCCCACGCCTGTAGAAAAACTATCTGGTTCAAACCATGGTAGAAACCATCAAGAATACTTTGAAATCCATCTGCACATAACCAAGCTATTAGAACTAAATTCCTCTAACTCGACCAAACCACGTAGGTCACCAAAACCCAAGAATATTGCCACCAAAACATCTATAGAGTCTACCACATCATAATTACCCCTATAAATACCACAACCGAAACACCCACTCTGAAAATACCTTATTTTAGTCTAAGGTCGTTTCATTCTCCTTCCTGATACCGAAATATAAAACCCATAATGATATACAAAAATGCCACAAGTCTCGACACCATCCAACTTAAATCTCAGATTTTAGCCATAAACAAATCCGCCAGGAATTCTCAATTGTTACATATTAATCTCGAATCCATTAGAACTTTCTCAAGAGTCACCCCTTTTGTTCAAATCCACATTACACCGCCCAAATGGGCCAAAAGACACGTGCCCCATTAGCACAACAACACTCAAAGAAGTAACTCTACTTTAAACCTATCAAATTCATACTCCGTGCGCACTACATCATTCACAAATAACAACTCACTCATCCCACGATTTTCATATACTCATAAAGCACAATATAACCCGTATCCGGAAATTTCCTTACTCGAGTCATTCTTGAACTCCACCTCTGCACGTCATCACTGATTCCTAAGTATACTTCAGACCAAAACAAAATATTTGACACATAACCATGAATTGAATTGTCAATAGCAGGCCCCCCCACTTGGCTCAAAGCCATAGATTAAAATACTTGATAACTCACAATACCCATACTTTTTTACTGTCTTAGGACCGCAATCAATTCAACGAAAATTCTTCTCAAGTTCAAGACACACCAACCATAAAATACCTCAATCATCCGCTAATCTCGGATTCATTCTCTTAACACTCAAGTCAACTTTCTCAACTAGATTCAAACTCAAATCTCAACACATACACCACGCTGGTAGAATAGAAACTATATATTCACATCATAAGGAACACACCTACATAGATTACTCCTCAAGAGATAACACACATGCTTAGTATCAAATTGGCATCTTGTTATACCCTTTCGCAGCCACAATTACTATGAAATCACTTAATCTTTCTGCGTCCAAACTCATTAACCAGACACAAGAATTTAATTTGCCCCAAAGTTTAACAACGTGAAAGATCTTTCAAAACATTCACACTCGAGATTGTACGTCACATAAAAACAAAATTAAAGCACCCAATGGCCTTCCTTTACATTTCAAGGAAACATTTCTTGTCACATTCAAATCATCTTAACATATGTCGCAGTTACATCATACTCATCACAAAGCCATTCTACCGTTCATCGAGCCACAAATTCCACTCGAAGGGACATTACAAGACATATGAGTCCAAATGTATAGGTTACAGCTGAAGCTATCGAGCCTAAGCTGCACTCTAAACCTGGCCTCAAGTCCTCCAGACTAGCCCATCACCAGAACACGAAATACTTATCTCAAACATCGTTCATGGAATCACAAGTCAGTGGTGCACAACTGATACCGAGTGCTCATGTGCGCATAAGAATGCGTGGAAGGAATTCAAAGAGTTATGTTTCAAGTTGAATCTATTCCGTACGATAGAATATAAGAAGGAAAATTTTCCTAAGGGTTCGGCAGCCTCTCAAAGATAAGCATAGACATCTCTGTACCGATCCACAAGATTCTACTAAACCTGCTCATGACTCGTGAAACTTATGTCACCTAAAGCTCTGATACCAACTTATCACAACCCAAAATCTCACCCGTCGTGATGGCGCCTATATCAATACTAGGCAAGCCGACAATCTCAATAAACTCCCATATCTTTTAAGTTTGAAACCATAATATCTAAATTTAGCGGAAGAAAAACTCACAAATACATATATAAGCACTCTCAAAATCCGGTGTCACTGAGTACATGAGCATCTAATATGAATACAAGTCTGGAAAATACGGTCTATAATAGTCTGAGATCAAATACAGTAAACAAGGAGATAGGAAAGGAGAGGCAAGGTCGGCGAAATACGACAGCTACCTCTTAATCTCTGAAAAATCAACTATGCGAAAAAAATCAACACCCGCTACGGTCGGGAACACTTGAATCTGCGCACGAAGTGCATGGTGTAGTGTGAGTACAACCAACTCAGTAAGTAACAATAATAAATAAAGAACTGAAGATAGTGACGAGCTACACAATTATAGTTCACTTTCAATAATTCTAGTAAAGAATAGACATGCTTTCAAATCCATCAGTTTAACTCAAATCCATTTTATACAGTTCAAGTTCATGTAATCCAGATATAAAATCTTTTAGAGAATTTCACAACAATGACAGATAGAAACTAAGTGCAACAACAAATGAAAAGCAAGTACAGCCTCTCACGGCAATGGTCATTCAATTCGTCACAATAGTTCAACCACTCGGCTCTCAGCCCTCAGCACTCACACTCAATGGGTACCCACGCTCACTGGGGGTGTACAGACTCCGGAGGGGCTCCTACAGCCCAAGCTCCATAATCCGCACTGACAACTCACGTGCTGCATGAACATCTCACGTGCTATAATATCCTGCACGGACAACTCATTTGCTATAGTATCCTCACCTCACCGATAAGCCCTCGGCCTTACTCAGTCCTCAACCTCTCTAGTCTCTCGGCTCTCGAAAATTACAAAGATCAGTCCAAACAAAGATAACATAGTGTATCAACAAAATCAAGAAATACTGAGGTATGATACGCAAGAAAATCATGACTGAGTACAAGACAGCAATTAGCAAATAATTCAACAAGTACATGATCTTTGCGGGTCCCAACAGTTCTATCACATAGTCTAAGTATGATTTCTAACATGATTTATATTCAAATTCCTTCAACACATAAAGAGAATATAGCTAACAATAAGTTATTCAACTTTACAGTTTCACGGGACGAACCAAGTCACAATCCTTTCGGTGCACGCCCAAACGGCTATCACCTAGCACGTGCATGACCTCCAAAATAATCACATGACACAAAATTCGGGGTTTCATACACTCAAGACCAGATTTAAAACGGTTACTTTCCTCGAACATGACGAACTCAATGTCGAGCAAGCTAAACAATGATCCAGAAATCCCATTCTGCGCGTATCAACTCCTGAACGGCTTAAATCTAGTCACAATAAATTTGATTCAGTCCACACAATTTATAGGAATTAATTCTATATCAAAATTCTAATGTTTTCCACAAAATCTAAAATTACACTCCAAAATTTATTTATGGGGCCCACATCTCGGAATCTAACTAAACACATAAAATACGACAACCCATCTAATTACAAGTTCAACCATATTAATTTCACTCAAATCCGACTCCGAATTAGTATTCAAATCTCAAAAATTCATTTTATGAAATTATAGAAAATTCCTCCGATTCCTCTCAAAAAATCAATATTCTAACGCAAAAAACGAGGATTAATTTATGGAATATATTCACAAAGAAGTCAAGAACACTTACCCAAAATCGTGTGAAAAAATTCCTCTCCAAAATCGCCCAAATCGAACTCCAAAATCCGAAAATGGTGAAAAATGGTGAAACCTCGAACTTAAAGGGTTCTACCCAGCACCTTCGCAGATGCGGTCACGAGGTTGCACCTGTGGCCCTCGCTTCTGCAGAAAAGTGGGTGCATTTGCGAGCCAGTCCGCTTCTGCGGAAAGCCAAGCGCAGATGCGACTCCGCATCTGATGAAAACATTATGCACCTGCGAGCACTGCCCAGCCAGCACTCCCTCCCTTCTGCGACCTCATCGTCGCTTCTGCGACCATCGCACCTGCGAGTCCATTTCCGCAGGTGCAAAAATACCAGAACCAGCAGCCTTCAACAATGCAATAAGCAACAAAATGTATCTGAACCTCGTCTGAAACTCACTCGAGGTCCCCGGAACCTCTATCAAATATACCAACAAGTGTCATAACATAATACGGATCTATTCGAGGCCTCAAATC
Organism: Nicotiana tomentosiformis; assembly: GCF_000390325.3. Lineage (NCBI taxonomy): Eukaryota > Viridiplantae > Streptophyta > Magnoliopsida > Solanales > Solanaceae > Nicotiana > Nicotiana tomentosiformis. Next base: position 22,606,988 of record NC_090819.1, read on the forward strand.
ACACCTAACAACACTAAAAATACGAATCACACATAGATTCAAGCATAATGAACTTTGAAACTTTCAATTTCTATAAACGACGCCAGAACCTATCAAATCACGTCCGATTAACCTCAAATTTTGTACACAAGTCATAAATAACATAGCAGAGGTATTCCAATTTTTGGAATCGGATTCCAACCCCGATATCAAAAAGTCAACTCCCCAGTCAAACTTCCCAAAAATTCATCTTTCGTCATTTCAAGCCTAATTCTACTACAGACCTCCAAATAATTTACCGGACACGCTCTTAAGTCCAATATCACCATATGGAGCTATTGAAATCATCAAAATTTAATTTTGCAATCGTTTACACATAAGTACACATCCGGTCAATTTTTTTAATTTAAAATTTTTAATTATGAGGCTAAGTGTCTCATTTCACTCTAAATTTCCTCCGGACCCGAACCAACTAACCCGGTAAGTCTTAAAATAACTGTGAAGCATAAATTGAGCAGTAAATGGGGGGACGAGGTGTAATACTCAAAACGACCAGCCGAATCGTTACAATATTGTTGTTCTCGCCATGGTGGCCAGAGTCAGCATCAATGTTCAAGTGGGCAGATTGAGAGTTTAACATTCTTAAATTGACCTGAAATTAAAATCTCAAAGAACAAGCGTAAAACATAGTGCGTTATGAAAATTTGTATTAAATTACCACTATTACCCTAAGGCCCACGGTGGGTGCCAAACTGTTTACCCTTAAAAACGGATAACAATTGAATTTATACGCGGTTTTAAGGATATGTGGATTAATTTAATACAAGTGATCAATGACATTAGATTAAGCAAATAAAAGACGTAATAAATGTCCAAACCAATGATAAGAGTGATCATGAGCTCGGTTAATGGCTTAACGAGGAACCTGCCTTCGGTTCCGAGCTTGTACTTATGAAGAACTTATGAACAAAAATAAAAACTTTTAATATCTTGTTAGAAACAAAGAGAATAGAAGTAAATTGACTTGGTATGCGTGTTACAATGTATCTAATGAATAATAAGCTTTCCTTTTATATAGTAGGTGAGTTTTACCCTTACTACAATCCTAAGAAAGGTAAAAATCTTCTTTTTCGCTAATTACTGATTTTCTACCGATACGGGCTGAGATTCACTCTTTGATATCTGGTTGGGCACGGACATCACGGCCCTTTGTTAGTCGTGTGCGGTTGTTTGGTAATGCTCTCCAAAGTCTTGGGACTCGAACCGGGCCCCAGAGGATGTGGTCCTAATGCCCCCGAGGGTAGGTGTTTTGCTCGGGCCTTGATACGAGGAGCTCCTCTCTCTGAATCTCTGATTCCTTACGGTCACGTCCCTGCTCTGTTTGCCTTATCGGGAAACTGAGGTGCTCAGTGAGATCGGTTTTACCCATATACACTATGCACAATATAATTTTTGGATTTTCGGGTTAAGAGGATTGGAATGTACCCCTTTCGCCTATGGGTGTAGGAGTGTTTGAGTGACCCTCACTAGTCACAACTTACCTAATATAATGGATTTGCCGGTTTAGATTTCTCTTATTTAAAATTGAACGGTGTTTTTTTCCATTTCAAAAGAAAAATTAATTATACTCTCAAATTAATTATTGCGTTGAGTGGGTCTTTGGAATCCTCCCCCACCCACTCACCCCGACCAAATACTAACCAATTTGTTGATCTAGAAGGTATTATTAGTTAAAAAGAACACACGCAAAAACATCATCATATCATATTATATCAGCATATCATATCATATTATATTATAAGTGTGAAGCACTAAGTTTAAGGTAAAAGACAAAAATATCCATCACAAATTTATCGGCCATTTTGCCATTCATTTAAATGCTATTCTTGTTATATTTTTTGTACAAAAATGTAACTATACATTCTAGTAACTGTTACCCCACTAAAAATGAATATTGTATAATAAATTTGAGCATTAACTACTGATGTATTATGAAACGTGTGTGTGATTATATATGGAGTATATAGTAAAGAGGATAACAAATGTATTCCATTAAATAAGTAATTAAGCTATTGATATTACTGTACGGCAAATCAAAATACATTTCACGATAAATAACAGAAACTGATGCAACATATTCTGTTCCGTACCTATCATTAATGCAGTCTTTGAAGAAGTAAGCATTTTAAGAATAAGTACCTTAAATATTAAATGAAAAAACTACTATTATTACTCTATAATCTTACTCCCTCCGATCCACAATAAGTGACCAATTTGCTTTTTCATTTTGGTCCAAAATAAGTGTTCATTTATGTAATCAAGAAAAAATTCAATTTATTTTTACTCTTTTACCCTTATGTGCATATCCCTAAAAAATTTTCTTACTCCTCACATTAAATTACTAAAATTAAATAGCAGCAACTGAAAAGTCATTCAAAGACTCGAGAACAACTACTTCAGCAATTGAGAAGTCATTCACTCTCTATGGATATCTGTCACGACCCAAAATCTATTAATGGTTGTGATGGCGTCGGACACCGCTGTCAGGCAAGCTAAAAATGAATACTTAACTTGGTTCTCATTTTAATATTTTTGAAATCATATTTCCTTCAATTAAATGGTAGAAGATGAAATTTATAAAATAATTAATAATATTTTTAAAAATTTCAATACAGTGCAACCCATAATCGCCCCAAAACCCGGTGTCACAAGTGCATGAGCCTCAACTAAGAATGTAAATACAAATTGGACAGAAAAATATAAATACTCTGAGGGAGACTCTCCTGGCTGCGGACTCATAACGTGGAATGCATCTCACCTATGTCCCCGCAATAACCGCGCCTTTGCACTCACAAGGCCACTAGACATATATGCACCTACACAAAAATGTGCAGTAAGTGTAGTATGAGTACGTAAATCAATGTGTACCTAGTAAGTAACATGCCTAACCTCGAAGATGTAGTGACGAGGGATCCCCTTCGACACTAACTATGGGCTATAAATAAATAAAATAATATAATTAAATTAGGCATGGATTAATTAATACGGTTGCAAGCCCAATATTCTGAAGTAAGTAAGCAGTTCTTTTATAATTAAGAACTCTCCAAATTTAGTTCCCATTATTTAACAATTTATCTCAGGCCAAGAAGGCAATATCATTTATTGTAAATTACAAAGCAATAAATTAAATCATGCGCAAATCATACCGAGGTCGTACGTCCCGATCCAACATAATATTAAACTGTACACTGTCGGATGGTCGAATGGCGCGAACCATAGATGCATCTATTTAATCTGTCGAGGCGTTCGGCCCGTTCCACAAAAGATAAACACACTCAGACAACCAAATTAAGGATTTATTTAGGTTTGATGTTAAAAGAAATATCAATTCTAATTAACGGTCAAGTGACCGGTCCGAAACCCAAGTAGGTGAAGTCTAACCTTTTGAAATTCTTTTATCATGTTCCAATATGTTTTAAATTATTAAATTAACAAGTAGGATGCAAGCATCGCAAATATAACGTGATTTGGGTCCTAGACTACCTGGACATAAGCATAATAGTAGCTACGCACGGACTCTCGTCACCTTGTACGTACGTAGCCCTCACAAATAGAAGCACATATTAAATTAATTCACCTATGGAGTTAATTCCCTCTTACAAGGTTAGAAAGAAGACTTACCTCGCTTCGAAGTTCCATAACCGGCTCCCAAACCCTTCTGACGACTCAAATTGATGCGCAACGCTCCAAAACTAGTCAATAGTTATGCAAACCCAGTAATATATACTCAAATACTCATTATAATCCTATTTACAACAATTTCAAACTCCGCTTGAAAAGTCGATAAAATCACCCTCGGGCCCTCGTGCTCGGATTCCGAAATTTTTCGAAGATACACATTATCCACAATATTACGAACTCAAATATATAATTTATTCTCAATTCCATGTCCTAATTCCTGGTCCAAATCCAAAAATACCAAATTTATGGTTTTCTACCAAAATCCCGTTTTCTATAAATTTCCACGCTTAAATCCTTATATAAATCATGTATTTAACTCACAAAGTGAAGAAAATACTTACCCCATAATAGTTTATGAAGATGGCATCCCAAATTGCTCCAAAATCGGCTCACATGGCCGAAAATGAAATAAGATTGAGCCAAACCCTCATTTTTAAAGAAGACACTGCCCAGCCCCAACTTTCGCACCTGCAGTTCAGTAGCCGCTTCTGCGGTTCCGCACCTGCGAAATTTCTATCGCAGGTGCGGCTCCAGCTTGACAACCAATTCTCGCACCTGCACCCCATGTAGCGCATCTGCGCTTCCGCTTCTGCGGTCCTTGTGCGCTCCTGCGCTCGCGCACCTGCGCATTGGCACCCGCTTCTGCGGCCCCAAGCCTTTGGCCATCCTCCGCTTCTGTGCCTGTTTTGCCACTTTTGCGGCGTCGCACCTGCGGACCTTTTTGCGCAGGTGCGGTTACAACAGAACTCAGGCCCTTCATCACCCTTAGTTCAAAACTTGCTCTGTTAACCATCCGGAACCCACTCGAAGCCCCCGGAACCTTAACCAAATATACCAACATGTTCCAAAATACGTTACAAACTTAGTCGAGCCTTCAAATCGCATCAAACGATACTAAAACCATGAATCGCACTCCAATTCAAGCTTAATAACTCTAAAACTTCAACAGTCATTGCCGAAACCTATCAAATCACGTCCGATTGACCTCACATTTTGCACACAAGTCATATTTGACATTATGGACCTACTCCAACTTCCGGAATTGGAATCCGACCCCGATATCAAAAAGTCCACTTCCGGTCAAATTTCTCAAAAACCTTCAAATTTCCAACTTTCGCCAAATGACCTCAAAATGACCTAAGGACCTCCAAATCCACATCCGGCGCGCTCCCAGTACCAGAATCACCATACGGAGCTATTCCCATACTCAGAATCCTAAACGGACATAGATAACATTAAAAGGCACTTGAACCCACATTTATGAAATCCTTCTAAAATGCTAACTTCCACAATAGGTGCCAAACACTCCTGGTGCATCCAATACCCTATCCGAACATACGCTCAAGTCCAAAATCATCTTACGAACCTGTTGGAACCTTCAAATCCCGATTCCGAGGTCGTTTACTCTAAAATCCAATCTTAGTAAATTCTTCCAACTTAAAGCTTTCGAAATGAGAATTTTCTTTCCAATTCAACTCCGATCTCCGCGACATTCAATTCCGACTACGCGTACAAGTCATAATACCTGAAGTGAAGTTGCTCATAGTCTTAAACTGTTGAACGACGTGCTAGAGCTCAAAATGACCGGTCGGGTCGTTACATTCTCTCCCACTTAAACATACGTTCGTCCTCGAACGTACTAAGAACTGCGCTGGAGTTGTCCGAAATCACTGTTTAACACCTCGTGCACCTACCGTTGCTACCATAACTCAGTTGAGCACATTTTCTCGATCAAATATGAAGATATTCTCTTTTATTTAGGCAAATAAGCCTTAGAGTCCAGTTCCAACATCCAAAATTCTCTGCCAGGCTTGCTTCCAACATACGAACACTGTATCAATCACCACATGATGTACCAGAACATGACTGCATACCTTTGCTGAATTCACACCATGCACCACAACATTCACATGACCATAATAATATTTTCTGATCATAATAGCCGACCTTCCCTGAATCTGATACTCACTATGCACCTCATGACATATATAAGTCTGGTTCCAACTCTTGCAATACCGCCACGACGGAAGAGACGTGTAGAAATTCATAACCAACTGCCGAGTCAATAAATCAATGAGTCTCTCCTCCTGACTAGAATCATCACCCCATTATAACCAAATAATTGTATTTGCTCTTTACTATACTTCATATAATCCGATCTCACTGATCCCGGATCCAATACTCTCGTATCACCCAGTATAAGTTGTTCAGGAAATAATCCACCTTGGACGCTGCCAAAAGTCTCATGTGATGCCACAGTATGCCAATAAGCTACAACCCCGAATGTGATACATAAGGAAAACGAACTCTGGAAAGAACTACTCAACCCACGTAACTAATTAAATAACCAAAAAGGCATTAGGAACCTTTCTCAGAAAATGAAAAACAAAACACACAAGAATAGATATAGGGAATTGTACTCAACATCACACATAATAACCTGTAAGGAATTAGTTGCAGAGCTAAAATGCTCATACCTGCGAAATACCCGAATATCGGCCACAAACACGCCAGGTGCATAATACCATCCCTGGGGAGACAGATAGTTCCATACGCTACAAAACCCAAGAACAACCAAGGTGCGATATATAACATGCATCTCATGAGCCATCCTGCTCACATAACACCATCGCTGTGCGAAACCTCAACACATATGAAATTAACAAGCCGTTTCACAATTCACACGACATAGTATTGTATTACATGAAGTAGCCGACGATGAATTAACATCCAACATCAGAATACTCCTCCACAAGGAGCGCTATGCTGAAATGAATGCCTCCGGCCCGACATAGGGCCCATATTCATATCTAGATCCACCCGTGGACCTCAAGCCAATTCGGATCGCACCGTACTAGTCTAATAACCTTTCAAGGGTTCATAATAACCCTTTTCCCAAAGCACACAAGAACAACCATCATATTCAGAACAAACCTCCACAGTCTACAACCAAATGAACCGAGCGCCCTCCACGCATAAATTCTCACATGAACGATAGTACCGTAATCTCCATACTTGGTTCCAATCTTCGATCAATCAAGTGACTACATGTCACACTTATACAATCTTCTCGTGGGACGTGCTCCCACGACCTTCCGCACCAGATAACAAGTCTGCACATCCATACCACCCGCAGCACAAACGCTGTAAAGCAAATCTGAAATCACTACTCAAAGCCTCTTACACAGGACACTAATATCAGGTGAGGCTAAAGAAAATACCAGCTTACTCTAACTATCTAAATCCTTTGCTCATCCGAGCTCTTGACATTCTTGTCGACACCAAACTGCAACCTTGATCCTCAACTTCCGAATCTCATGCCGATCACTGCACTTAATCATGCCAATGTGCAAGATTATAAGAATTTCATCTTAACTTCCGAACTACTAATAGGTAAACACTACATCAAATAGAAACCTTTTACTTAACTCATTCCAAGAGAACCATCGCAACACGTGACTGAATACTCATATCCGCAGAAAATACCAACCTCAAGTAGTAGTTTAAACCACCATAACCCTTCCGGGATCCATCTGCACATAATATGCCATAATACTCAGTAGTCTCCAAATAAGATCGGTTACAGCGACCGTCAAACCTCGCACGTACCGTCACAAATCACATGAGTAACCTAACACACTGAAGGAGTTGATCATTGCCATCATTATGCCGATTCAACCATTGCTAACCGATCTGACTCCTTCTAATTTACCCTGGACTTGCCTTAGGAATAATGATAGCTCCATTCAAAACATAGCGAATGCAATCTGCATTCGCCCTGAGTGATCCCATTTCACAAGACCACATTATCTCAAAACCCACGAACCATTTCATACTCTCCTTGTGTGCATAATCGCGTCTTCAACTGATACACCCATTCTTATAATTCTTCTACAAATCCAAAGTTACATGCTCTCATTCATCTCATGATACCCCTTAGACCAAAGATAACACGGAACACTACAAGCTCCTTTATCATAATCCGCTGTAAAAGCTCGATATTCGACCATACTATGGACTCGAAATCCTTAGGCACCACACCGTACCTTTTGAATCCACTAGGACCGTTATTGAGAGCCACCCACTCTGACTTGGTCCCGAATATAATCAACTCCAAGGCTCTGCTAGCACATGAACACCCTCTCAAATAAGCGTCTGGCCGAATTATCTCCCTTGTAACTCGCCTCTACACAAAGCATAAATCCTGAGTCTTCCCAAAGCCTGAGCATGAATCAATAAGGCCAACTATAGCACACATTCCTCAAATCACTTGGCCAAATTACCACTGATGTTCTCTTTCCTTAGTCGTAATAACCCATCAATATGCCGACAACCAGAAATCTTACAAATAGACGACCATGCCATACAACTGTAGGCGGTGGGACTCTCCCACTTAGCTTGAAGCTACTATTGCATAAACCTGGAACCCACTAAGATTATTTCTTCATCGACATGATCTAGCACAATCAACCTGCAAAATTTCTCGAAATCCTTCTATTAACCTTTAATAAACACTCTGAACCACTAGCCACAATTACATATTCAATCTCTTACCGAGTAGCCAGTAGAATTCTTCGCAGAAGCTTCGTCAACACCATGCGACCTCTAACCTGCTCATAGGAGATAACCCACCTGTCGAAATTACATGCTGACATAATCCAACGTCGCTGCAGTGGGTATAATCACTACTGAATCAGTAGACCACCCTAAGTCTGAGCTCATTCACCAGCTGCACTAGTCCGTTCACCCCTCATGGACGTCAACTAAAGGTGCGACAATACATTCCAATCCAAAATCATGTTGTATCCTTTTTCATATCAAGCAACTCCTTTCTGTTGTATCCAAATATCCCGCCGTATAATAGCCAATATTTCGAATTAAGTCCGTAGACCTCCTCACTATCCACCCTGAATCCCAATTCACTCTAACCTTTTTCTCCAGGCATGTAGTCATCATACCATAGAACCCACATGCTACTCTGCCACTCTCCCACTTTGGTCCAACTCACTCCTTCAAGAAACTACCCGACTCTTGTTTTTCACACTTGTCCTTCTATAATTTTATCCACCGCAAGGCACCTCCCATATGTCCTTCATCATCCTTTGCTACCCAGTTGTTTCCTTAACTCAAAATTCATCTTTGTAGCACTTGAACCGACAGATCGCTACCAATTTTAAACCTTTCCGAAGATCATCTTTCTCGAGCCATCAACCCTAGAAACAACGATTCGATCCCGAAATCACTACACCCTGTTATTTCTGACAACCGCTTCTCCGACACCATTTCACAATACCTTGCCCCGAAGGAGAATTGAAGAAACTATAACACTGACAAACTTAATACATTCATCAAGGACAACGGCACCACATCACGGATGAAGATTCCAACATGCTCAAAAATACCAAGTCTCGTTACTCCATCAATCCAAACCAGAACATTCTTAGTCTGGTTGCCTTTCCTCCGCTGGAAATAAAATATTAAACCTCTGAATCATGTACGGAGAAAACCCTTCTTTCAATTCATTCACTGCCCCTAGACATAGACAAGTATCCTACCACTACTTCAATACTGTGCGATAATAACTCTTGAACATCATAGCAATTGGTGCATAGCCCCAAAACAATCAGAAAATACAGCTACTGAGCTAAGATGATAGAACATCCTTCCACAAAGTGACGACATTAGCTCAATCGAATACGCAGAGAGAATCATCCTGATCTACATCAGTAATACCATAATAATTTCTCGATTCCAAATTTATAACAAGAGCTTCACGTCGCATAAGATCGAATATGGCGGAAATAAAGGCATAAGCCTCAAAGGAATCAAATTGTACGATGAGGAATCAAGAAAGGGAAGTGCTCCTAACAGTCTTGTAGCCTCTCGAAGATAAGTACAGACGTCTCTGCACCGATCCGCAAGACTCTACTTGACTTGCTCATGACTCGTGAGACCTAAGTGAACCTAGTTCTTTGATACCATGTTGTCACGACCCAAAATCTATTAATGGTCGTGATGGCGCCGGACACCGCTGTCAGGCAAGCCAAAAATGAATAGTTAATTTGGTTCTCATTTTAATATTTTTAAAATCATATTTCCTTCAATTAAATGGTAGAAGATGAAATTTACAAAATAATTAATAATATTTTTAATAATTTCAATACAGTGCAACCCATAATTCACAAGTGCATGAGCCTCAACTAATAATATAAAATAAAATACAACATCTGTCTGGAATACTAATTGGACAGAAAAATATAAATAATCTGAGGGAGACTCTGCTGGCTGCGGACTCGTAACGTGGTATGCAGCTCACCTAAGTCCCCGCAATAACCGCTCCTCTACACTCACAAAACCACTAGCCATATATGCACTTGCACAAAAATGTGCAACAAGTGTAGTATGAGTATGTAAATAAACGTGTACCCAGTAAGTATCCTGCCTAACCTCGAAGATGTAGTGACGAGGGGTTGACTTCGACACTTACTATGGGCTATAAATAAATAAAATAATATAATTAAATTAGGCATGCATTAATTACTACGGTTGCAAGCCCAATATTCTGAAGTAAGTAAGCAGTTCTTTTATAATTAAGAACTCTCCAAATTTAGTTCTCATTATTTAACAATTTATCTCAGGCCAAGGAGGCAATATCATTTATTGTAAATTACAAAGTAATAAATTAAATCATGCGTAAATCATACCGAGGTCGTACGTCCCGATCCAATATAATATTAAATTGTACACTGCCGGAGGGTCGAACGGCGCGAACCATAGATGCATCTATTTAATCTGCCGAGGCGTTCGACCCGTTCCATAAAAGATAAACACATTCAGATAACCAAATCAAGGATTTATTTAGGTTTGATGTTCAAAGAAATATCAATTCTCATTAACGGTCAAGTGACCCGTCCAAAACCCAAGTAGGTGAAGTCTAACCTTTTGAAATTCTTTTATCAAGTTTCAATATGTTTTAAACGGTTAAATTAACAAGTAGGATGCAAGCATCGCAAATATAACGTGATTTGGGTCCTAGACTACTCGGACATAAGCATAATAGTAGTTACGCACGAACTCTCGTCACCCCATATGTACGTAGCCCCCACAAATAGAAGCACATATTAAATTAATTCACCATCTTTGATTGATATATTCATTCTTTGTTTTATAGCAGTTGCACGATTAAGACTTGGACTATATAAAGCAAATTATTAGTGCATGTAATTTTTGAATTGACAAGAAATATCAACCAAACAGCTTTCTTTTTGTTAAATGAGCTAACATTTTCAGCCAACTTAAGAAATTAAAATTATATCATCAAACTTTCAAAATTCAAAACATCACTAATTCGAACCATCTAAATAACTGAGAACTTCTTGCACCAATGAAGCATCACATTTTAGCTGTGTAGGAAGTTGGCCTTTCCTTTTTAGCATAGCTTTATTAAGATGGGAAATTTTGTAATCATGACAACCTTTTGCTCGCATTATTTCTACCATGCATGACTGCAGTGTTAGAAATATAAGATTCGACTTTGTTGTTGAAAAATCTTCAAATGACTTCGTAATTGCAGTAAGTAACTCATCAACAGTTATAGGTGACTCATTATGTTGTAAGGACTGAATAGCTCTAAAACAACCCAGATCTAACACGTTCAAATCTGGAGAATTGGATGGTTGGCTCGTTAAACGAATGTCAAACCCATCTTGTATCACTACTCGGCAAAATTCTTCATCATCAGGTTGGATGTGTGTTCTAGCATTATCCTGTTGAATAAATATTGGATGATTTAAGTCTTCTCTCAGCCACTTTGCTTTGATAGTGAGAATGATTTTTTCAATCAAATATGACCTTACTATGTCTTTTGTTACTGAAGTTATTGGTTTTGTCTCAAGAGTACCGGCTGCTCTATTAGCACTGGCTCTTCTAGCTCGTTCATGTGTTATAAAGGGAACACACCAATTTTTCCTGAGAAGATCTCATTCCCTTGTGCATCGAATCTTGGACGAGCAACAGCAGCTAAAAACATAACCTTACAGATGAAACTTTTGCTTTTACAAATGCGTAATGGAGTTACTTCATCCGGAAGTAAATAATAATTCTCCGATTTTTTGGTCATATAGAACCATTTCTCGTCTATATGCTACCACTATCAAGCATCGACAAGCAAAATCGCAATCGAGCTCTTTTGTTTTCATCTTTTAGATGCGGCTTTATAGCATTTGAATGTCTCTTTATTTCTCCTGAATATAAACGCCTAATCAAAGTGGACTTCTTCACATTCATCACACAAGCTAGAGATTCAAGAGTTGTTCGATTTCGTAAAGGGATATCACGCATTTGATTTAAGTTAATTTCCACTCTCTTACGACCATAATTTCTTGGCTTTTTACTACATACAGTTTCAGAAGTACCTTCACCCTGATTTGATCTGTTTCAGATACGTTGAACTGTTCTTATACTAGTTGAAAATTTTGTTGCCACCATCTTTGTCACTCCATGCCTCAAATTTCCATTGAAACTTTTATGCAGTAACATCTCATACACAGCTATTCGTTCATCATTACTTAAATTTCATTTTTTCTTTGGTTGTGATAGTTCTTCATGTGCCTCTGTTTAAACAAATTAAAAAAAAACAGACCAGCTTATGAAAAAAATAAAAATAAAATAAAAGGTGTCCTAAGTATTTAAAAAAATATAATTACCAGAATTTATGGTTCGTTCTTCTAGTGACGCTTGCAATTCTCCACTCAGTTGTGTGTCATCTTCTTCATCGGGAATAAGATTGAGGTCGAAAAATGTATCTTCATTAAGATCAGGTAGTTGTTCTCCACCAACATGCTCATCCTCATATTCCAAAGGAATATTTATATCAATTTGAAGTGAAAAAATTTGGTGCTTTTCCATTTTAGCCATGTTTGACAATAACCTGGAAATTGAGCTTCCTTTTATAAGATAGTTTTGGTGACAAAAATTGAAAAATTTGGCTCCAGTTTGTTTTTTCAAAGACGTTCTTAAAATTTTAGCAAAAGTTTCAAATTTTATTTTGAATAATGTAGTTGAGAAGAGAAGTAAATGCCACTATAACTATGTGACCAATATTTAATTAAGGGTAGTTTAGTCATACTAGGTATTTTTGTATAGAATTTAGTATTTTCTTAATTAGCGTGCCTAAAGCAAACTGCTCATTTATTATGTACCGGAGGAAGTATCATTTATGTTGAATAAATGAGAATTACAAGGATCTAGCAACGCCCTTTCTTGTCTCTCGGGTACTTCATTTTATTTTGAAATTCATTGTCTAAGTTAGCGTTTGGCCATAAATTCCCAAATTTGTTCTGAAAAATTTAATTTTGGTGAAGTTTGGTTTGAAGAAGAAATTGTGTTTGGACATCACTTTTCAAAACATTTCCCAAATTTATTTTGGAAAAACATGAAACATGACTTATACCCACAAATTCTAAAAACTATCACAAATACCCAACAGTACCATTATCAATAACATTCATTATATTATCGCAAACCATAGTCCTGAACATAAATAAATTTGATACAAAATTATCATTTTTATATTGAACTACATGATACACTATCAGATGACCGAGAAGACGAAGCGACATTGTTACAAAATAATAAATGGTGAGCTCTTTTATAAAACACAAAAGTTTGGGACAATTTTTAAAATATGTAATTGTGATATTTTGGCCCAAAACCAGCTCAATAACTGGTTTTGGGACTTGGGATCTGGAATTTTGCCAAAATATAGGTAAAATCTATGGCCAAACATGTGTTTGCCAAATAAAATCCAAATTTATTTTGATAAAATTTATGGCCAAACGGGTCCTAAATTTGAGAGCAAATGAAAAGACACTATTATAGTCTCATTATTTGCATTGAATAGTGGAATTAAAAAGGGCCATGGTCAAGTCCTCTATGTTCTTTGTTTCTTTTGAAGTAGACAGTATACTCTTTTCTGTTCTTTAGTTTTTTTCCCTTTTAAGTCCCAATTTTCTTCCTTAAATTTTATGTTATGTCGGTTTAGACTTGAAAGTTTGTTGTCATTATTTTGATTTTTTGTGAATTTTGTTGTTTTTGAGGTCACTATGTGGTACTTTTTGTCTTGATGTATATCTTTTCAAGTTTCTATTTTATTGTTAGTAAATTTTATGTTCTTTTGTTTTGCCTTGTGGGAAATACTTTGTAAAGTGGTTTGTGAATTTTATTATTTTAGTTTTTGTTTGTTTAGACTCAAATGTTCTTTTTTATCTAAAAAAGTCTTCGTAGAATTCAGTTAATTGTGTGATTATATGCTATGTTATGCTCTTGAGTACTTTTTTGAAGTTGTCACTTTTATTGCTATGTATGTATAATTATATTTGTTCAATACTTTTGAGTATTGCAATTGTTTTGGAACGGGTTTTGAGTGTATTATTTTTTGTGTTTATGTCGTATTTTAATTTTTAAAAATTAGTTTTTACAACTCATGTATTTTATCTTCTTATTTATGATTTCTCAAGAGCAAATATATGTTATATTCGAATCCTCATACATGTATCTCATTATGCATCACCTTTTTCAAAAATAACTTTATAACTCATGTATTTTATCTTCTTACTTATGTTTTCTCAAGAACACATGAATATTATATCACGAACATTTGTTATTATCACGAAAGGTTACTGAGAAAAATAAAGTAGTCATTTGTGAAGTGAAAACCTAGAAGCAGATTGAATTTTTCCTTTTTATGCGTGCTCAACAAGTGAAATACATAATTAATTAATAAATAAATAGCAGGTATTTCAATTATTATTAATTTGAAAAAAGAAGCCTGGCCTTGAATCCTCCTAGACATATACTTGGATTGATAGGATTGTGAAATGTCGCTTCTAATAGCCGCCACTGGAATCCAAAGTGTAAACTTACATCCTCAAATTTGTTAGGGGCCTAATTTTCAATTTTAGTTTTCAGGATATTTTTGGTAATATTATCTAGGAATTAGAATTTGTTATTTTATATATAATTTGACAATAATTAATATAGAATCCACGTGCAAGAAGCGTTCTTCGGTTTTTGGAAGAAGAGAAGATACATTTTGTTTAAAAAGGAAAAGCAACAACAAAAATAGAGAAAAAGGAGCACTTTGGTGCCGCAACATATTTCCAGTATCATTTCATATCATATAATATGATCATACTATAATATAAGTAAACAAATCCTAAGTTATAAATTAATTTACTAAAATATTCATAAAAACTGAATGATATTTTTACCCCTCTACTCCTGTAATATTTGTGTACCAATAGTAAAGTTATCTTCTAATAAATAATAAATAAATCTATTAAATGAGAAGTGACATGAAGTTTCATGTATCTATCTGCCAAGTATTTAGTGTAGTCTATCTGTTTATGTACAATGAAGTTGGCTAATTAATTTAAAATCTATTAAATAGTACTCCATCCGTTCACTTTTACTTGGCATGTAAACTAAAAATAGATTTTTATTTTTACTTGTCACTTTACGCATATAAAGAGAAGACAAAAAATAATTCTTGTTATACCCACAGTAATTATTACTCATTTCAAATCATTTTTTCAAATCCAATAAAATATGCATCAATTAATATGGGTATTGTGGTAAATTATGCACTTCATTTATTATTTCTTAAGAGACGTGAAAAGTCAAAACGTGTCAAGTAAAAGTGAACGGAGGGAGTAAATGATGGCTACAAAATGTGAGAACTGGAAACAATTTTTTATCATCACCTACGCGTTTCTAACTCCTACCAGTATAAATGCATAATGAAGTTGGCTAATTAATTTGGATCCTATTAAATGGTGAATGGTGGTTAATATGCATAACCTTTACCATTATAAGATATAATAGAGAAAACTTGCATCTTTACTTTACCAGGTAATTTTTTCCTTTGTTACTTCTTATGAGTATTCATGATATTTTATACCTTGATTTTTGCTAATTTTTATTAAGCAATACTCTCCAAGGTTTTTAATCATTCCTGTTTAGATCAATGATTAGAAAAATAAGCTATTTTTTATTTGACTCTATACCTGAAGCTTTATTTACGAAGATATTATGCGCCTATAAATTGCTATAGATAACAAATTTCATTAGCATCCTGTTCACTACTTGTATGTTGAAAATATGCATGTGCTTGCCTCACCGCTTCCTTCTACGATCAGCTGCATAGCTGCTTTAAGTTTATGCTTAAAGTTTATTTCTTTTTTGGAGTATCTATTTGTGGAGTTCTTTTAAATTTAATTATGTGAGACATGCGTTTACTGCTTGGTTTTTGCTATTAAGAAGTTCCCTTTGTTTCTGCTAATATGAAAGGCTCTTATAAATCCTTTAATATTATTTAATGTAAAAGGATATATCACAGATCATATATTGCAAAAATTAGATAGGAAAAAATCGTTTGTACTACTTGCATGGACTCACATGCAATGCGTGTCTAGAAACTAGTATTCAATTAAAAAGGAAAGATAACTTAAAATTGATTCATTGTAGGGAATAAAAGCAACAACAAATTATTCCTTCTTTTGTCAAATTTTAATGGGTGAAAATTATTTACACCTCCCAACTTTCCTTTTAAAATAAAAATTCTCCCCACAACTTTGAATAATAGATATTTTATCCATATTATCTTACGTATTGTCTATTTTTCCCTCGGATATTTTCAGTCACCCATCTATGTAATATCTTTATCTATTTTATATAATACTCTATTTTCAATCTAGATATTTTTCCTATAGTTTAAATATGTAACGACCCAACCAGTCATTTTACTTTCTAGATCCTTGTTCCCCTAATTAAAACTCTCCATATGTGCTTTTACTGTTCTATGACTTGCGGGGATGATTAGTTCAGGTTTGGAAGGGTTCGGGTTGAAATCAGAACATTTAGTTCCTTAATAATGGCTTAAATTGGATAAGTTTGACTTGAGTCAACATTTTGAGTAAACGACCCCGGAATCGGATTTGAAGGTTCCAATAGGTTCGTATGATGATTTTGGACTTGGGCGTGTGTTCGGATCAGTTTCCGGATGACCCGTGAGCATTTCGGTGCTTAATGTTAAAAGTTGGAGCATTGAAGGTTTTTAACTTCTTTAAATTTGGTTCGCAGTAGGTTTGGGTTATATCGAGGTCCCTTTGAGATTCTAAGCCTGATAATAGTTCCGTATGATGATTTAATACTTGCACGCAAAATTTGGCGTCATTCCAAGTTGATTTGATAGGAATCGAATGCGTGAAAATATTTTTAGAAGTTTTTGAGTTTCATAATTTGATTCCCGGGGAGTACTGGATGTGAAACGGATTGGAATCGGACTCGGAAATTTTGCATGGGGGACTATAGGTGCTCCTGTTCTGGTACGTTCACACCTGCGTGATTTTGGCCGCAGGTGCGAGCTCGCAAAAGCGAGCCTGTGATCGCAGAAGTGGCCTGAGTGAATGGCCAGTGGTCCGCAGAAGCGGAGAAATTCCGTAGAAGCGAACTCGCTTATGCGATGATGGGGCCGCAGATGCGAAGTGATTATTTCGATATATGTTGATGTTACTTTACCCATGTTTTAACCGCTTCTTGATGTTATTTGATCTTTAAAATGCCCAACATGGTTTAATTATTGGTTTTATGATTAATTGAGTTGTGTGTGGTGAATTAGGATGTTTGGAGTGCAAAAATATGAAAAAAAGGTGCTCTAGGGAGAGGAAGAGAGATTGGATGCGTCGCATCCAATCTAGAAAAAGATCAGATTTCGTGCACCCTTAGCAGTGAAGTCGGCCCATAGCATCCGCCATAGCATCCGCACCTGGGCAAAGCTGAGATGGAGGAACAAGGGGTGGATGCGTCGCATCCACCCTCGCTTGCAAAACTGAGAAATAGAGGACGAGGTGGATGCGTCGCATCCACCCTCACATGTGAAGCTGAGAAATGGAGGACGAGATGGATGCGTCGCATCCACCTTAGCATCAATCTCTGAAGCCGATTTGGACTAGGAATAGGAGAGCTTTGGCCCACGACTTTTGTACGCAATATATAAGCAAAAAATGCTTCCTTTAGGGGATCTAACATATTGGAGAGGGGGGAAAGCCACAACAAAGTTCTAAAAACCACGGAATTCGTCTTGAGTTCCTATTCTCTCTTTCTTTTATTGATTCTTATGCACTCTTATGAATTTTTGGATGATTGCCTGAATATGAATGGCTAAGAACCCTATTATTCGAGGGTCATGGGTATACATGAATGTTGATGTTTGAAGTTTAATTTGACGAAGTTGATTTTATCATATTGGGTTGTTTATTTAATTCTATTTTTAATTATTTTGCTGAGTAGCTAACAGTGAAATACTATCTACGAATCTAGAGTTGAACTCGAAAGTGGGAACTCTAGATTGCATATAGAATTAAATAAAGCAAGTTCTTAAACCCGGGCATTGGGGAACGGATTCGCAATTGGGGTAGACATATACCTAATTGCCTTGCTCGGTTGCAATACAGAAATTGTAAATGCGTTCTTGTCAAATTTAATTCCATAGAAATATAGGTATTAAGTTAGCTTGAATAGGCGAGTAAGGGCTCGACAAATGCTTATGAGTAATATCAACCCTGTCAACCAACATTCCAGATAAATCAATTAGTTATTTTAAGCTAAGAATGGAACATGATTGTTAAATAACCCGTGACCCTGGAATATTATCTCCTATTGATTGTTATTTAAAACTATTTAAGTGTTGTGTTGATTTCTAATATTTCATTATTTGATAGTCTTTAGGTAGTAAATTAGACAATTATCTATTTTATAAGAAATCGCTTGAATCGATAAGCTATTTGAGTTTGAATTAGTCAAAAGTTAATCATAAGTCCTCGTGGGAACGATACTCTATTCACTACTCTATTACTTGACGACCATGTATACTTGCGTGAGTGTGTTTGGTCCCAACAAGTTTTTGGCGCCGTTGCCGGGGACCTAGAAATTAGCTACTTGACTGAGTTAAGCTTTTATTACTTATTTGTTCAAGTTTTAATTTTCAGTTTGCCGTGTTTGTGTTAACACAGGCTCTTCTTTTGAATGCGGAGGAGTAGAAGTGCAAACAACCTACTACCTTTTGATCCAGAAATTGAACGAACACTTTATAGAGTGAGAAAGGAAGTCGAAGCTAGAACGAGAATAGAAAGGGAGTTAGACATCGTAGTTCAACCACAGCCAATAGAGATGGCAGGTAATGAAGAGCGTCCGGTGATAGAAGCCGCAAGGCCCAATCTTGCTAATATGACTCAGGCTATCGTGAAGACTGACATCACGGGGCATTTTGAACTCAAACAGTACATGGTACAGCTGATTCAATCCACAGGAAAATATGTGGGTCTATCTTATGAAGACCCGCAGAGGCACATTCAGAACTTCTTGGAAATTACGGACACTTACAATTATCCGAACGTTTCCAAGGACTATGTTAGGCTGACATTATTTCCCTTTTCACTGTTGGGGGAAGCTAAGGAATGGTTGCAAAAGGAGCCCGCAAACTCAATCCACATTTGGGATGATTTAGCAAGGAAATTCCTAATCAAGTTTTTCCCTACTAAGAAGACAAAATCGCTGAGGAGCCAAATTCTTAGGTTCCAACAACGGGATGGCGAGACACTTCGTCAAGCTTGGGAAAGATACAAGAAGCTACTCAGAGATTGCCCGCATCATTGTCAGACTGATGAGGTATTGGGTCACACTTTTGTTGATGGGCTAGACCAGGCATCAAAGATGAATCTGGATTCAGCTTGTGGGGGTAGTTGCATGGCGAGGCCGTACAGTGAAATTCAACTCTAGCTAAACAACTTCACAGCTAATGATCATAATTGGAAAGGAGATGGGGATGCAAGAAGAGCAATTAAACAGAAGTCAGCCGGGTTGATTGAGCTTGATGACTTCTCAGCCATGAGAGCAGATATTGCAAAGCTGGCAAATCAGATGAACCGAATGACAACACAACAAATGCAACATGTATAACAGATGTCTATTTGTTGTGAAATATATGGTGACAGTCATATGAGTGACATGTGCCCCACGAATCCTGAATCTATATACTATGTGGGGCAACAAAACAGAGGTCCTATGAATCAACATGCACAATATGTGAACACTTACAATCCAAATTGGAGGAATCATCCTAAATTCTCATGGGGCGGAAATCAACAGAATCAGAATCAGTATAGGCCTCAAGGAAATTTTAATCAGCCTCAGAAGCCACCCCAACAAATAGAAGAGAGTACGAATGACTTGCTAAAAAAGTTGTTGCTAGACAATCAACAGCTCAGGACCGATTTCAGAAATCTTGAGAGGCAAATGGGGCAACTAGCAGCAAATCAAAATACTAGACCTGCAGGCTCTCTTCCCAGTGATACAGAGAAGAACCCTCAAGTTAATGCAGTTACACTTAGAAACGGGAGGGAACTAGAGGAAGTGCCAAAGAAGAGAAAGGACAAACCTATACTTGAGGGGGAGCTGACCCCTAAGGCAATACCCGAGTCAAAGAATAATGATGCAAGTTCAGAGCGAGTGGAGGCTGTAAGGCCACCACCACCTTTCCCCCAGAGATTGCAGAAAAAGAATGACGATTGCATGTTCAACAAATTTCTCTCTATGTTGAGTCAGGTTTAATTAAATATTCCATTAGTGGATGTACTTCGTGAAATTCCAAAGTATGCTAAGTACATAAAAGATATAGTGGCTCACAAGAGGAAATTGACTGAGTTCGAGACAGTTGCACTTACTGAGGAGTGCACTTCAAGGGTCCAAAACAAGCTTCCCCAAAAGCTTAAAGATCCGGGCAGCTTCACCATTCCAGTGTGAATCGGTAATATTGATGTGGGTCGTGATCTTTGTGATTTGGGTGCGAGCATAAATCTGATGCCATTGTCCTTGTTTAAGCAATTGGGTCTGGGAGCTCCAAGACCAACCACTGTGATGTTGCAATTAGCTGATAGGTCAATAGCCTACCCTGAAGGAGTGATTGAAGATGTGTTGCTGCAAATTAGGAAATTTATCTTCCCAACTGACTTCATTATTCTAGATTTTGAGGCTGATGAACAAGTTCCAATCATATTGGGATGACCTCTCTTGGCTACTGGTGATGCAATAATTAAAGTGAGAGAAGGGAAAATGATTATGAGGGTGGACAACGAGGAAGCAGTCTTCAATGTCTACAAAGCAATCCAACTTCCCCGCCACTATGAGGAGCTCTCTATGATATCTGTTGTGGAGGTGGATGCGCAACTTCTCGACACGAGTGTATATCTAGATGACTCTCTAGAAAAAGCAATCATGTTGTTTGATAGCTTGATGATTGATGATGAGGTTGAGGAGATGATGCACATCCTAGATGCATCATGTGCTTACATGCAAGGAATACACCAGTTTGAGCCCCTGAATAGGCCAAGTGGCCCCCCTCCAAAGTCGTCAATTGAAGAAGCTTCAAAATTGGAGCTTAAACCCCTACCCCCTCACCTTCAATATGCTTATCTGGGTAGTTCTGACACTTTACCTGTTATTGTTTCTTCTCACTTGTCTAAATTGCAGGAAGAAAAGCTATTGAGGGTGCTACGTGAGCACAAGAGAGCAATTGGGTGGACAATGTCTGACATTAAAGGCATTAGTCCAGCTTTCTGCATGCATAAAATCCTCATGGAGGATAGACACAAGCCAAGTGTAGAGCATCAACGCCGACTAAATCCAATCATGAAAGAAGTGGTAAGAAAAGAAGTGATTAAGTGGCTTGATGCAGGTATTGTATTTCCAATCTCTGATAGTAAATGGGTAAGCCCCGTTCAATGTGTGCCGAAGAAAGGGGGATGACTGTAGTAGTTAATGAAAATAATGACTTAATTCCTACAAGAACTGTCACTGGATGGAGAATTTGCATAGATTATAGAAAATTGAACAATGCCACCCGGAAAGACCACTTTCCCCTTCCCTTTATTGACCAAATGCTTGATAGGTTAGCTGGCCAGGAATACTACTGTTTCCTGGACGGTTATTCGGGGTATAATCAGATTGCTATAGCCCCAGAGGACCAAGAGAAAACTACATTTACGTGCCCTTATGGCACGTATGCGTTCAAGAGAATGCCGTTTGGTCTTTGTAATGCACCTGCGACTTTTCAAAGGTGTATGATGGCTATTTTTACTGACATGGTTGAAAGATTTGTAGAAGTGTTCATGGATGATTTTTCTGTGTTTGGATGTTCTTTTGATAGTTGTTTGATGAATCTTGATAAAGTGCTTGCTAGGTATGAAGAGACGAACTTGGTGCTAAACTGGGAAAAATGCCATTTCATGGTACGTGAAGGTATAGTTTTGGGGCACAAGGTGTCAAAAGATGGTCTACAGGTGGATAAAGCAAAGGTGGAGACGATTGAAATATTGCCCCCACCGACATCCGTCAAAGGCATTCGCAGTTTCTTGGGTCATGCAGGTTTTTATTGTCGTTTCATTAAAGATTTTTCGAAAATTTCTTCTCCTTTGTGCAGGCTCCTAGAGAAAGATGTCACCTTCAAGTTTGATAATGCATGTCTGAAAGCATTTGAGGAGCTGAAGGGAAGATTGGTGACTGCACCAATTATCATTGGCCCAGATTGGGCACAACCATTTGAGCTGATGTGCGATGCAAGTGACATAGCAATCGAAGCGGTTTTGGGGCAAAGGAGGGATAAAATCTTTCACTCCATTTATTATGCGAGCAAAACTATGAATCCAGCTCAGATGAATTATACAGTTACTGAAAAAGAGTTGCTTGCAGTGGTGTGGGCATTTGACAAGTTCAGATCCTATCTAGTGGGAACCAAAGTCATCGTCTACACAGATCATTCAGCTATCACATACTTGTTTGAAAATAAAGACGCCAAGCCGAGGCTGATTCGTTGGGTCCTCCTCTTGCAAGAATTTGACTTAGAGATCCGAGATCGAAAAGGGACAGAAAATCAAGTGGCTGATCACTTGTCCAGATTAGAAAGTCGGAACCATGTAGCTAAAGGAGGGTCAATCAAAGAAACATTTCCTGATGAGCAATTATTAGCAGTCACCTCAAGTGAAGCCCCATGGTATGCAGATTATGTGAATTTTATTGCAAGTGGGGTGACGCCACTAGAATTGACACCTGACAATAGAAGAAGATTCTTACATGATGTGAGGCTCTACATGTAGGATGAGCCATTCTTATATAGGCAATGCGCAGATCAGTTGGTACGAAGGTGTGTTCCCGAGGAAGAGATGAATGCTATACTGCATGACTGCCATGCTTCGCCATATGGAGGTCATCACGGCAGGGATAGAACCGCCCAAAAAGTGCTACAATCAGGTTTCTATTGGCCAAAATTGTTTAAGGATGCACATGCCTTTGTTAAAAATTGTGATAGATGCCAAAGAACCGGAACTATCACGAGGAAGCACGAGATGCCCTTGCAAAATATTCTGGCAGTAGAGCTTTTTGATGTTTGGGGGATTGATTTCATGGGACCGTTCCCATATTCTAATGGGCACAGGTACATCTTAGTGGCGGTCGACTATGTTTCTAAGTGGGTATAGGCCATTGATCTTCCTACTAATGACGCAAAGGTAGTGGTAAGCTTTGTAAAGAAGCACATCTTCACACGTTTTGGGACTCCAAGAGTGTTGATAAGCGACGGGGGAACTCACTTTTGTAACAAATTGCTGAATAATATTCTTGCAAAATATGGAGTTAAGCACAAGGTTTACACTGCCTATCATCCCCAAACGAGTGGTCAAGTAGAAGTTTCCAACAAAGAGGTAAAGCAGATTTTAGAAAAAACAGTAAGTGGGAATAGAAAGGACTGGGCCGGGAAGCTGGATGACGCATTATGGGCGTATCGCACTGCATACAAGACCCCCATAGGTACTTCTCCGTACAGGTTGGTTTATGGGAAGATGTTCCATTTGCCCGTCGAGCTTGAACACAAAGCATATTGGGCGATTAAAAAGCTAAATATGGAGATGGACTTGGCCGGTGAGAAGAGATTGCTACAACTCAACGAGCTTGATGAGTTTCGATTGCATGCGTATGAAAATGCCAAATTGTATAAAGAAAAGACCAAAAGGTGGCATGATAAGCACATCCAACATCGTGAGTTTGAGCCAGGTCAAGAAGTTCTCTTGTTTAATTCAAGGCTAAAGCTTTTTCTAGGAAAGCTTAAATCTCGATGGTCGGGTCCGTTTGAAGTGGTTAGTGTGAAACCTCATGGTGCAGTGGAATTGCGTGATATGGGTTCCAATGCGACATTCTTAGTAAATGGCCAGAGAGTAAAACACTATTGGGGTGGTGACATTGCACGTCACAAGACCTCGATGGATTTAGTGGAGGCATGAAGAACGTGTTGCGTCGTGCCGCGACGTTAAATCAGGCGCTTCTTGGGAGGCCACCCAAGTTAGTTAGTTTATTGTTTTGTACTAATTAGATCTTGTATGTATATATATATAAAAAATTAGAAAAAAAAAGGGGGTCCAGATATGGGAAAATGAGGCGGATGCGTCGCATCCCCCTCAGCATGAAAAAAATTGACGGACAAATTGCTCAAGGCAGTGAAGTCTGCCTATCGCGTCCGCATCGCGTCCAACAAATTGTTAGAGAAAGCAGTGGGGATGCATCGCGTCCAAGCTCGCACGCACAGGTAAGTGTTATATTTTAACACATCTTAGGCCAAAAACACAATTCTAACATAAAAACTCCCCTCTCGTCTCACTTGCGACCAAATGAACCTTCTCTCTTCTCTCGCGTACAGGTATGTATTTCTCTTCTCTTCGTTCTCTTTCTTTACTCTCCTCACTCTCCTCTCTTTTCTATCTCGCTGGTAGTAAAAGAACCACCACCCCAAATTCCCCTAGGTTAAGTTTACCAATTTAAAGGTCACACATATCGTTCCTGTTAGTTGTCGTTCCTGTTGGTTGCTGTTGGTTGTAATAGTTGCGAGATGATAAACTATAATTCCCTTCATCTCGTTAATTTTGGGAGGGTAGTCGAATTACACCACTGATAGAAGAAACTAGGCACAATTGTTGCATATCACATGTTCGACGAATTGCCCGTGAGGTAAATTTAGGCGCCGGTGAAGTCTGAGTAACCGAGCAACATTGGTATATGCTTGTGAATAAGTGTGAGGTCGTTTGTGTTGATTGTGTACAGCAATGTTTTGAGCCTATGATATATTGTATAAATAAATTGAACATCCGGCACATGCTAGACATCTTGAATTATAAAGTGTTACTCGATTTAAATTGTGTGAGCGCTATGCGTAATGATTTGTCGTGAGAATAAGTGTGGGGTCGAGTGAGGTGCTATGTGCAATTGAACATGGTCAGTGAGCGTCGCTCGGATAAACCTCATGTTGGGCATAATGATATCTATATAGCGCAATGCTTATTTGTAAAATTTGAAGAGAGTTATCACATCCCTGCTGAAAGCCATGAGCTATAGTTTCATGAAGTATTGAATGGCATGACTCTGTGAATAATTGGAAGTGCAAGCTGTTGCAACTGCTTTATAGCTGAACTTCACTGTTTTATACGCTAATTGTTGATTTCTTTGCATTGCAGGTACTTAGGTTCATAAATGGCAGCAACGAGTAAACCGTCCAAGCAACAAGACAAAGATAATAACAAACAACCACCCAAAAAGCCCACCGGAAAGGCAACAGGTGCTCCAAATCCACAGAAAAAAAGGAAGTGGACTGAGAAGAAAGGAACTGCAGCCTAGGCAGTTAATTGATGATTCAGAGCAAGAAGAAGAGGAACTGTTAGTCAGGAGGATAGTGAAGACGGGTATTACAACAACATCATTAAATCCACAAAGCAAAGGGATAGAGATAAGAGAACCTGTGATATACCAGAAAAAAGCCTCCAAAAAGAGTGATCCGACTAATAAAGGAAAGGAGAAGATTACTGCAGAATCTGAATCCGAATCCGATTCGGATAATGACCTTCTGCATACCGACATGAGTGATGAAGATGAGGGTGAACCCATAGACCGAGTTGCTTGGGAGAAGAACTTTGTTAATGAGAAGGCATTCCGAGCCTATAATAAGATACTGGGTTCAAAGAAGTACATTCCAGAAAAGCCGATCAACATCGGAACACTTAAGAGAAAGTACCCAGAGTTTCTAAAATTAATTCGAGAGGTGCAACAATAGGGACCCATCTTGAAGGGTCACGGCAAAGCCAACCTCACTATCGTTAGAGAGCTTTACGCCAATTGGCGTCACTCCAGGGGCAACATTGTGAGAGTACGAGGGGTAGATATTAATGTGTCAGCTGAAGCTCTGAATAATTTCTTAGGGGTGCCACACATACTAACAGATAGGTTTGACTCCATATGCAAAACACCAGATTATGCACACATTAAGTCTGTCCTATGCCCTACCAGGAAGGATGCAAATTGGAAGCATGGGAGTATGGAGTACCATTCTATAGCCAAGGAATTCATGAGTGCGTTAGCACGTGTGGCCCTAAATTTCATATGCAACCGCCTGATGCCATGCCAACACAAAACGGATGTCCCTCATCACCGCGTACTAGTATTTTATGCTTTATTGGAGGGGATACCGCTCAACTTAGGAGCCATCATGCATGATCAAATGAAGTGCCCCAGGATGAATTACAAGTGAAGGCTGTTCTTTGCAAATACCCTATCGGCTTTCTTGACAGAGATGGGAGTACTATGGGACAAGGAGAATGACGACATTGAGGCTAAAGCTCTAGGACCATATGATGTCACTCATGTTCTAGAGCCGAACAAGGGAAGGTCTTCTAAGCTCACCATTCAACAGTTATTTGAGCAGATGCAAGAAGATATGCAAGAGAACAGGGCTGAGTTGATAGTGACTCGTGTCGAGTTGAGTGCCACCAGGGATGAGTTGAGTCAGACTCGTGCGGATCTAAGCCGAGTCCAGATTGAGTAGGCCATGATGATGAGGGAGATATCATTACTCCTCAGAGCTCTGGTTCAACATTCAGATATAGACATCTCATAGCTGATTGCATCGTCCACTGCCGGACCATCCACTCCTATTCCTCCTATAGTCCCTGAGGCTCCACACACCAGGCCTACTGAGGTCGTTGTACCACTTGCTACAGAATCAGCCCCAGTTGGTGATGATAGGACAATGACAGCTCTCCCTATGCGTGAGGATGATATTGCAAGGCCGGAGGGGGTCTTGATGAATGCCATGGATGCAGATGCTCTTCCACAGACTGCGGATGAGCCTTCCACCTTGACTTGAGGGAGTTTCTTCTCACCCTACTTTACCTTATTTGTGTGCATTGGGGACAACGCACAGTTCTACGTGTGGGGTGGGGGTTATTCATATTTTTTGTATGGATGAATGTACTTAACTGTTACAATTTGACTGTTGGGGGCTGGAATATTCACTGGATTAATGGCATGTAATAGTAGTAAATTCATCTATATAGAGTAACTCTCAGTTGATTCTTGAAATTAGTGTTAGTATTAGGAGATTGACAGAAAAAAAAATAAAAAAATAGAGTAGTAGCCTTGAGTAATTAGTAAAAATTTTGTGTAGGTAGTAATAATCCCCTGTGGTTTTTCTTTGTGCATCGGTTCTTTTCCATGGGATGTATTTTGAACCGGTTCTGTGCTTATCACAAATAAAATCTATCCCTAGTTAACCATTTTGAGCCTATTGACTTTTATTTGGTACCCACATTATAAGCCTATACCCTTTTTATTCTTAATTAACATTGTTTTGATCTTTTTACCTCTTAAAGCACTTTAATTGTTAGATGAGCGCTAAAAGAAGTAAGAAGGGACTAAGTGTGGGGTGACTTTTGAGTGAAACCAATGAAAGGAAGAAAGGTGCACTTGTTTTGTAAAATAATACACCACTAGTTGTTTGAAAAAAAAACATAGTTGGGAAAAAAGAGAGTAAAATTTGGAAAAAAAAAAAGGAAAAATAGAAATGAATAAATTGTTGTCTTGTTCTTTCTAGTGGGTATGAACTAAAGTAGTGCTTAAAGAAAAAGGGACTGTTTTGGGGGTGATATTGTTTGTGAAATTGAAGTGGTGTTAAAGAAAATTCGCTTAAAGTAATTTTGTGATGTATTAAAGTGCTTAGGAGGGTGAGTCACTATTCCTAAAATATATCCTACCCGTCCCTTATCCCACATTACAACCATGAAAAAGTCCTAATTGATTCTAGATCGAGCGAGCTTACATTAGTAGAGATTTACATTAAGGGCAAGCCTATGGTACCAATTGCATGCATGTGACTTCTTTGTGAGAGTGAGCGATTTTCTTTGATATATGTGAGTCATTAAAATATATTTGATCATGAGATTCGAATGTGTGGATTGAACTCGCTCTCTTGTTCTTGTTGTGAGGGCACATGGTTTCACGAGGGATATGTAACGTTATTAGACTCCTCTATGATGTTGGGTGTTCAATCCATGAGTGCATAGTGACATTAAGTCAGTTTTTGAGGTTAGGGTTGTTGTGAGCATGTTGTCTTTGTTTAAATATTTTTAAAGAATGACATAAGAAAAGGGAAGTGTATATGATGCATATTCTAGAGCCTAATTGTTGCAAATAACCATGGTCATAGGTGCAGTGTGCTTTGAATGATAAGAGCTTAATTTTGTTTCGTCTACTATAGGATGGTTTCTTCGAGGACGAACAAAGGTTTAAGTGTGGGGTAGTGATGTTTGGCATATTTCGATATGTGTTGATGTTACTTTACCCATGTTTTAACCACTTCTTAATGTTATTTGATCTTTAAAATGCCCAACATGGTTTAATTATTGGTTTTATGACTAATTGAGTTGTGTGTGATGAATTAGGGTGTTTGGAGTGCAAAATATGAAGAAATGGTGCTCTAGTGAGAGGAAGAGAGATTGGATGCGTCGCATCCAATCTAGAAAAAGATCAGATTTCATGCACCCTTAGCAGTGAAGTCGGCCCATAGCATCCGCCATAGCATCCGCACCTGGGCAAAGCTGAGATGGAGGAACAAGGGGTGGATGCGTCGCATCCACCCTCGCATGCAAAGCTGAGAAATAGAGGACGAGGTGGATGCGTCGTATCCACCCTCGCATGTGAAGCTGAGAAATGGAGGACGAGGTGGATGCGTCGCATCCACCTTAGCATCAATCCCTGAAGCCGATTTGGACTAGGAATAGGAGAGCTTTGGCCCACGACTTTTGTACGCAATATATAAGCAAAAAACGCTTCCTTTAGGGGATCTAACATATTGGAGAGGGGGGAAAAGCCACAGCAAAGTTCTAAAACCCACGGAATTCGTCTTGAGTTCCTATTCTCTCTTTCTTTTATTGATTCTTATGCACTCTTGTGAATTTTTGAATGATTTCCTGAATATGAGTGGCTAAGAACCCTATTATTCGAGGGTCATGGGTATACATGAATGTTGATGTTTGAAGTTTAATTTGACGAAGTTGATTTTATCATATTGGGTTGTTTATTTAATTCTGTTTTTAATTATTTTGCTGAGTAGCTAACAGTGAAATACTATCTACGAATCTAGAGTTGAACTCGAAAGTGGGAACTCTAGATTGCATATAGAATTAAATAGAGCAAGTTCTTAAACCCGGGCATCGGGGAACGGATTCGCAATTGGGATAGACATATACCTAATTGCCTTGCTCGGTTGCAATACAGGAATTGTAAATGCGTTCTTGTCAAATTTAATTCCATAGACATATAGGTATTAAGTTAGCTTGAATAGGCGAGTAAGGGCTCGACAGATTCTTATGAGTAATATCAACCCTGTCAACCAACATTCTAGATAAATCAATTAGTTATTTTAAGCTAAGAATGGAACATGATTGTTAAATAACCCGTGACCCTAGAATATTATCTCCCATTAATTGTTATTTAAAACTATTTAAGTGTTGTGTTGATTTTTATTATTTCATTATTTGATAGTCTTTAGGTAGTGAATTAGA
This sequence comes from Nicotiana tomentosiformis, assembly GCF_000390325.3. Classification (NCBI taxonomy): domain Eukaryota; kingdom Viridiplantae; phylum Streptophyta; class Magnoliopsida; order Solanales; family Solanaceae; genus Nicotiana; species Nicotiana tomentosiformis. The sequence continues at coordinate 22,636,696 of NC_090819.1, forward strand.
CAATTATCTATTTTATAAGAAATCGCTTGAATCGATAAGCTATTTGAGTTTGAATTAGTCAAAAGTTAATCATAAGTCCTCGTGGGAACGATACTCTATTCACTACTCTATTACTTGACGACCATGTATACTTGCGTGAGTGTGTTTGGTCCCAACGCGAAGTAAGGCCAGCCATGCGTGGGTCGCAACGGGTTCGCAGAAGCGAAAACCCATCCGGAGAAGCAAAGGGAGGCATCCTGGGCTAGGACTGCACCTGCGATTGATTTTCCGCAGGTGTGACACAAGGTTAGTAGAAGTGGAAATAGCTCGAGGCAGTGGGGTTTTTAATCAGAGACATAGACGTTTTTCCTCACAATTTCACTTAGCCTTGGGAGATTTTGATAGCTCATTGGAGGGGGGTTTCCATCAATATCCTAAGGTAAGTAATTTCTACCCATTTTCAAGTTAATTGTACGGATTTTAGGTAGATTAAACACGAAAAGATTATGAAAACTTGTAGGATTCATGAAGAACCTTGGGTTTCGGTAAAAATAGAATTTGACTACAAAATTGGTTGGAATTGAGTGAAAATTATATATTTGAGTTCGTGAGGCTATGGGTAATAATTATCTTCAAAAATTTCCAAAATTCGGGCACGTGGGCTCGAAGGCGAATTTTTAGAATTTTCTAATTTGGGTTGGGAAATTACTCTAATAGCTAAATTATGAGCTTTTTAGCGTATATTGATTAATTCGTATAATTTTTGGCTAGCTTCGGATTGTTCAGCAATGACTTGAGGCTTTAGAGTGAATTTTGTGGACCGGAAGTGAGCTTTGGAGCGAGATAAGTTTCTTGCATAACTTTGTATGAGGAACTCATCGCCTTAGGTATATTTTGTGGTGTATTTCTTGTGTGGGGAGCTATGTACGCACGAGGTGATGAGAGTCTGCGCGTAGTTATATTCCATGATATGTCCGGGTAGACTTAGATCCACACCATATGTTTATTGACCGTCTTGAATAGAGCTAAGACTAGGGATTTGAAGTTGCAAGTATCGATGTAGCCTTCTCCTTTGGAAACTTGAGGAATGTTTAATAACTATGAAAAAGCTCCATGTCCTCTCGCGTCCCAAGTACTTCCGCGAGCGAGGTAAACTTCTCAACTCTAATGGGATCGGGTTGTTCGCCTAGGTAGTACTACTATGTCACAACCCTAATTTCCCTCTGTAGGTTGTCGTGACATTACCTAGTCTCTAAGATTAGGTAAGCCTAACAATTATACGGAATAATTGAATATAAAGCTAAAACTCAAACCTCAACATCTGAAATAAATAAAAAGTGCGATTCAAAATAGTTACAACTCCCAAAACCCGGTAGAAATAAATCACAAGCTCCAAAGAGAAAAATACTAAATATCTCTATACATCAGAGTCTAATAAGGAATGAGGAAAATAACATAATAAAGATAGAGGGGGACTCCGAGGTCTTTGGACGCTGGCAGATGTACCTTAAAATCACCATGTACGAGCTAGCTCGCTGGTACCTGGTCGGGTAGGTAGTACCTGCATCTGCACAAAACGATGTGCAGAAGTGTAGTATGAGTACACCACAATAGTACCCAGTAAGTGCCAAGCCTAACCTCAGTAGAGTAGTGACGAGGTCAGGTCAGGGCCCTATTGGAAATAATAGGAAACAAAGCAGAAGATATAATAATATAATGAAAGGACTGAGAAGTGAACATTTACAGAAAGATAACAAAACGGGATTCAAGAAGACAACTACAACACGTGAGGAAAAACAAGATTCTCACGAGTTAAGAAACAACAACAACACAGCAAATAGAGGTAAACAACAGGGGCACTCCCGAGGTACCGCCTCGTAGTCCCAAAAGTAAATACGCAGCAGGGGCGCTCCTGAGGTATCGCCTCGTTGTCCAAAAAGTAAATATGCAACAGAGGCGCTCTCGAGGTAACGCCTCGTAATCCCAAAAGTAAATATGCAACAGGGGCACGACAGAAACGTCGTGCAAACAATGATAACCGCACGACAGAAACCTCGTGGAAACAAGGATAGCCGCACGATAAAAACCTTGTGCCATAATAACACTCCGCACGGAAGAAACCTCGTGCCATAACCAAACAGTCATCTCAACCAAAAATCACGAAAATAACACATAATGATTGGAACAATAAAATTACAGCAAGGAATCCTACATTTAAAGAAAGAATACGAAATCAAGAAAACATGTAAATCAACTAAGCATGTTGCACAAATTACAAGTAAGAGGTAAGACACGTAGACATGTTACATTAAGCTAAACATGATAGCTACACGTGCTAGAGTAACTGAATTAAGGGAATAAAAAGGACTTATTTAGTAAAAACCATATCTTTCAACATTTAGCCTGAGTACGCACTCATCGCCTCGCGTACACAGCCTTCACGTATTACAAATACCATAACAGTACCAAATCCTAAGGGGAATTTCCCCCACACAAGGTTAGATAAGTCACCTCAAATCTCGCTCAATCAATCAGTAAGAATTCCTTTCCCTCGATTTTTCAACTCTCAACGGCTCGAATCTAGCCAAAACAATTACATACTATAAATATAACTATAAGAAACTAATTTAAATAATGAATTTACGTCTTTAGCAAAGAATTGAAAAATTGCTCCAAAAAGTCGACCCGGTCACACGTCTCGGAACTCGACCAAAATTATAAAATCCAAACACACATTTGATATCGAGTCCAACCATACAAGAATTACTCAAATTCGACCTCAAATCGCCTTTCAAATCCCCAAATTTTAGCCTAAGATATTTTTCCTCAAATTTCCAATTAAAAACACTAATTAAATGATGAAAAAACAATAGAATCGTGTAATATAGCCAAAACCGAGTGAGAATTTCTTACCCCAATAATTTCCTTGCAAATATCTCGAAATATTGCCACAACCCGAGCTCTCTAGGTCCAAAAATCAAAGTGAGATCAACCCTCGAAATTAGGCCTTTTCTGTCCAGTGAATTTGCACATGCGAACCCACAGCCGTATCCTGCGGCTCCGCACCTGCGGAATTCCCATCGCAATTGTGGTTCTAACTTAGCCCAGCAACTTTCGCTTATGTGGACCAAAATGCACATCTGCGCTTTCGCTCCTGCGACATAGGAGCGCTTCTGCGCACTCGCTCCTACGGACTAAGTCCTCTTCTGCGATCACCAGGCCTTCCTTGCCTTTCTGCTTCTTCGCTTCCCCAATCGCACGTGCGAGTCCGTTTCTACGGAACTCTGATCGCATCTGCGGTTCCAACTGGGCAGGCCACAAACCGCTTCTATGGCTCGATGGCCGCTTCTGCAGTTCCCGCCCTCCGTATGATGTCGTGATGGCACCTAGTCTCTAAGATTAGGTAAGCCTAACAAATTTGTGGAATAACATAATATAAAACTGAAGCCCAATTCTTAACACATGAATTAAATATAAAACTGCAAATCAATAATTACAACTCCCCAAAACCCGGTGGAAATAAGTCAAAAGCTTCTAAGAGCAAATACTAAGTGTCTCTATACATCAGAGTCTAAAGAGAATAAGGAAAAACGAACATATTAAGGATAGAGGGGGACTCCGAGGTCTACGAACGCTGGCAGCTATACCTTGAAGTCTCCACGTGCGGTCCAACTCACTGGTATCTGGTCTGGTGGGAAGAACTTGGATCTTCACAAAAAGATGTGCATAAGTGTAGTATGAGTACACCACAACAGTACCCAGTAAGTGACAAGCCTAACCTCGGTAGAGTAGTGATGAGGTCAGGTCAGGGCCCTACTGGTTTAAAATAAAAGTATGGCAGAAGATATAATAATATTTTGAAATGACTAAGAATTTAAACAACTAGAAGTTTCAGAAAATAAAAGCACAAAAAATAGAGATAAACAACAGGGCACTCCTAAGGTACCTCCTCGTAGTCCCAAATGTAAATATGCACGACAGGTTGGATCTTTCGAGGTACCGCCTCATAGTCCCAAAGTAAATATGCAAGATAGGGGAATATCTCGAGGTACCGTCTCGTAGTCCCAAAGTAAATATGTAAGACTGGGGGATCTCCCGAGTTACCTCCTTGTAGTCCCAAAGTAAATATGCAAGACAGGGGGATCTCTCGAGGTATCGCCTCGTAGTCCCAAAGTAACTATGCAGCAGATAATCGAACCGAAGGAACAACAAATTTACAGCAAGAAATCTTACAGTTAAAGATTTAATGCAAATCAAGGGAAGCAGTTAATTCAACTAAGCATGTTGCACAAATTTCAAGTAAGAGTTAAGGCACGTAGACATGCGATGCTAGGCTGATCATGATCACTACATATGCTAAGGCAACTCAGTTAAGGAATGTAAAAGAAGACAACTCAGCAAGAACCGAAATTTCTACAATTAGCCCGTGTACGCACTCGTCACCTTGCGTACACGGTGATCACATATCACAAATCGTTACAACAGTACCAAATCCTAAGGGGATTTCCCCCACACAAGGTTAGACAAGCCACTTACCTCAAATCTCACTCAATCAATCGATAAGGATGCCTTTCCCTCGATTTTCTACCTCTGAATGGCCTAAACCTAGCCAAAAGCAATTACATATTATGAATATAACTACAATAAACTAATTTAAATCATAAATCTACGACTTTAGCAAAGAATTGAAAAATCACCCAAAAAGGTCTGTAATACTATGGATTTCGTTGTAGGGCTCCCACACACTCAGAGAAAGTTCGATGCAGTTTGGGTGATTGTGGATAGATTGACCAAGTCAGCTCATTTCATTACTGTGGTTACTACATATTCCACTATGTCCTTCTTCATCTGCCTCCACCAATAGTGCTGCCTTAAATCCTGATACATCTTCGCGACACCTGGATGAATTGAGTATCACGAGCTTGAGCCTCCTAAAGAATCAACTCACATAAAGCATCTACATTAGGCATACAAAGCATTCCCTTCATCTGTAATACACTGTCATCTCCAATAGTGACTTCCTTGGCATCACCGTGCTGAACCGAGTCCTTAAGGACAAGTAGACGAGCGTCATCATACTGACGCACTCTGATACAATCATAAAGAAAAGACTGAGAAACCATACAAGCCAAAACTCGGCTCGGCTCGGAAGCATCCAATCTAACAAACTGGTTGGCCAAGTCCTGAACATCCAAGGCTAAAGGCCTTTCTCCTACTAGTAGATATGCTAAACTGCCTAAACTCTCCGCCTTGCGACCCAAGGTATCGGCTACCACATTGGCCTTCCTGAGATGATAGAGAATGGTGATGTCATAATCCTTAAGCAACTCCAACCATCTCTGCTCCGAGACCAATGTGCGACGCATCACAATACACCGTGTAGGACCCCGAACCAATACGCAGTACCAATACTGGGCCTGTAGTCAAAGCAATCTTGAGATTTTGAAAGCTCTCCTCACACTCCTCGGTCCACCTAAATGGAGCACCCTTCTGAAGGTCTGAAGCACAGTTCTTAGGTGTTGCTCATGATCCCCCCGACTCCGGGAGTACACCATAATGTTGTCAATAAATACAATGATGAAAGAGTCAAGATAGGGCTGAAATACACTGTTCATCAAGTGCAAGAATGTTGTTGGGGCGTTGGTAAGCCCAAAAGACATCACAAGTAACTCGTAATGACCATACTGAGTCTTGAATGCAGTCTTCGGGATATTTGGCTCCCGAATCATCAACTGATGATAGCTTGAACGCAAGTCGATCTTAGAGAACACACTGGCACCCTGAAGCTGATCAAATAGGTCATCAATACATGGCAATGGATACATGTTCCTCACTATAACCTTGTTCAACTGGCGGTAATCAATACACATTCACATGGAGCCATCCTTCTTCTTTACAATCAAGACAGGAGCACCCCAAGGTGACACGCTAGGCCGAATGAAGCCCTTATCGAGCAACTCTTGCAATTGTTCCTTTAATTCTTTCAACTGTAATGGGGACATATGATAAGGTGGAATAGAAATGGGTTGAGTGCCTAGCAACAAATCAATGCCAAAGTCAATATCCATGTCGGGCGGCATGCTCGGAAGATCTGCCGGGAATACATTTGAATAGTCCCTTACTGCCGGAATAGACTCGACGGTAGGAGTATCAACACTAATTTCCCTCACATAGGTTAGATACACATCACACCCCTTCTCAACCATTCGCTGAGCTTTAAGAATTGAGACAACCCTGCTAGGAACACGATCGATGGTACCTCTCCACTCAAGCCACGGTAGACTTGGCATTGCCAACGTCACTGTCTTGGAATGACAATCAAGGATAGCATGATAGGGAGACAACTAGTCCATGCCCAAAATGACATTGAAATCCACCATACTGAGCAATAATAAATCGGCTCTGGTCTCAAAACCATTAAGAACAATCAAACACGACCGATGCACACGGTCAACAACAATAGATGTACCCACGGGTGTAGATACATAAATAGGTGAACTCGGAGAATCATGGGATACACCTAGCGGGGCAAAATAAGATGACATATAGGAATAAGTGGAGCCTATATCAAATAAGACTAATGCATCTCTATGACAGACCGGAACAATACGTATGATAATAGAATCTGATGCAACTGTCTCAGTCCTAGCAGGAAGGGCATAATATCTGACCTGGCCTCCTCTTATAGGGCGACATCTCCTTTTCCGACCTCCACCTCTAGCTGGTTGTGCAGGTGGGGTAGTAGCTGGTGATGTAACCATAGCTTGAGGACCTGGTGGAGCACGTGGTGCCTGAGCAATCTGTGGAGGTGCACCTAGGGGTATTCACGATTCGGTTTGGATCATTTTTTTCCTAAAAAGAAACCAAACCAAGTGAATCGGTTCTTCAAATATTAGAACCAAACCAAACCAATTAAGTCTATTTTATCAATTTTGTTTTTATCGATTTGTGTCGATTTATCGGGTTTTTCGGTTATTTATCCATTTTTTTCTTAAATATGAGACATACACTACCAAACACATATTCCGGAGACTAAATTTTCAAGGTAACACTATCAAACCAATTGCTCTTTGAAAAAACTATCATTTACTAAGATATATTGATGATAATTGAATCAAATAGTGATGAATAATTTAAGTACTCAATTAAATATCGATTATTTTTAACATAAAATAAATTTTTTTACTTAGCAAAAGAAAACTACCAATCAAACTAGAATGTAAAGGTAAAGAATTAAATTATTATAATAGCAAAAAACTAGAATAAAAATACAAACGACTAATAAGTACAATAAAATTTTAGAAACTTTATATAAAAATATAAATATATATATGTGTGTAATAATAAATTTAGGTAGCTACTTCAATAGTCGGTTTGGTTCGATGTTTTTCGGTATTTTTTTAATTAAAACCAAAATCAAACCAAATTTGATCGGTTTTTAAAATTCAAAACCAAAACCAAACCAAACCTAAAACGTATCGGATTTTTTGGTCGGTTTGGTTCGGTTTTCGGTTTGGTTCGGTTTTTAGAGTTTTTATGAACACCTCTAGGTGCACCCCTCCTAAATATAGGGCAATCCCTTACCACATGACAAGTGTCACCACACTCAAAACAAGTTCTCAGAGGATGTGGCTGCTGCGAATGGCTCGGGCCTAATTGACTAGATTGACCACTTAAAGCACCCCGTACAAGAGGTACACTAGACACTGGTGGTGCATAATAATAATCCTGAGACCTAGTAGTGGTCGGAGCACCGCTGGCGGCTGGAAGTGCTGAATAGACAGGGTGACCCATATCACCCCTGCCCTGACGAGCTGTCGCTGGGGTACGAGTACCACTATGAGTGCCAGACTCTCGAGACCTCTTGGCCTCTCTCTTCTCTCTATCCCGAGTCAGCAACCCTCCAAACTCCTAGCAATACCTCCTACATGCTGGTACGCAATTTCCATCTCCAACTCTCGGTCCATACTCAATATGATACTAGGGTTGAGCCTCTCAATAAACCGACGAACCTGCTCTCGAACAGTAGCAACCAAGGCCGGTGCATGCCTAGCCAAATCACAGAATCAGACCGCATACTCTGGCATGGTCATAGCACCATGGTGCAACTACTCAAACTCTGCGCCCCAAGCATCTCTGAGACTCTAAGGAATATAATCCCTCAGGAACATATTTGAGAACTAAGTCCAAGTGAGTGAAGCTGCCTCAGCTGGACAATCCAACTCGTATGTGCGCCACCACTGATAGGCCACTCCTCTAAGCTGGAACGTAGTGAAAGAAACCCCATTAGTCTCCGCAACACCCATAGTATGGAGGATACAGTGGCACTCCTCAAGAAAACCCTGGGCATCCTCTGACGCCAATCCACTCGAATTAGGAGAGTGGTACTTTTTGTACCTCTCGAGTCTGAGTTGCTCCGTCATAGAAGCCTTTGCCCTAAACTCGGGCTAAATTGGGGCTACCGGCTGTATCGGTATGATCTCTGGAACTTTATCGACCTGAACCCACTGCTCAGGGGTACCGGCGACGGAAGTCTGTGCTCCTCCCCAGACCTGAGATGTGGCAGGAGCAAGTGGTATGAATCATGCCTGAGCCAAGGTGCTAAACATGCTCAGAAACTGGGCTAGAGTCTCCTGGAGGGCTGGTGCAGTAAGAGGTATCTTAGGTGCATGTCCTTTAACTGGAGCTACTAGTGGCTCCTCTGTAGCATCTCATGTGGGTGCTCTGGTTGCACCACGTTGACGTCCTCGGCCTCTACCCCGACCCCGGCCTCTCGCGGATCTAGCATGGGGTGCGGGTGTCTGGTCATCTGGTCAAGTTGTACGTGTCCACAAATCTGTGAGAGAATAGAAAGACAGAAATTTTAGAATCCTAAGACAAAATCTCGCATGATAAGGAATTAAAGAGGTGAAGTTTTTCCTAATGGTTCCATAGCCTCTCGAAGAGAAGTACAGACGTCTCTGTACTGATCTGCGAGACTCTAGTAAACCTTCTTGTGACTCATAACACCTATGAACCTAGTACTCTGATACCAACTTGTCACGACCCCAATTAACCCTTCGTAGGATGTCGTGATGGCACCAAGCCTCTAAGACTAGGTAAGTCTAACAAATTTGTGGAATAACATAATATAAAACTGAAGCCCAATTCTCAACACATGAATTAAATATAAAACTGCAAATCAATAATTACAATTTCCCAAAACCCGATGAAAATAAGTTAAAAGCTTCTAAGAGCAAATACTAAGTGTCTCTATACATCAGAGTCTAAAGAGAATAAGGAAAAACAGCATAGTAAGGATAGAGGGGGCCTCCGAGGTCTGCAGACGCTGGCAGATATACCTTGAAGTCTCCACATGCGGGCTAACTCACTGGTATCTGGTATGGTGGGAAGAACCTGGATCTGCACAAAAAGATGTGCAGAAGTGTAGTATGAGTACACCACAATGGTACCTAGTAAGTGACAAGCCTAACCTCGGTAAAGTAATGGCGAGGTTAGGTCAGGGCCTTACTGGTTTAAAAGAAAAGTAAGGTAGACGATATAATAATATTTTGAAATGACTAAGAATTTAAACAACGAGAAGTTTGAGAAACTAACAGCACAACAAATAGAGGTAAACAATAGGGGCGCTCCCGAGGTACAACCTCGTAGTCCCAAATATAAATATGCATGACAAGGGTGATCTCCCGAGGTACCGCCTCGTAGTCCCAAAAGTAATATGCAAGACATTTGGATCTCCCGAGTAAACACCTCGTAGTCCCAAAGTAAATATACAAGACAGGGGGGATCTCCCGAGGTACCGCCTCATAGTGCCAAAGTAAATATGTAAGACATGGGGGATCTCCCGAGGTACCGCCTCGTAGTCCCAAAGTAAACATGCAAGACAGGGGGATCTCCCGAGGTACCACCTCGTAGTCCTAAAGTAACTATTCAGCAGATAACCGAACTGAAGGAACAACAAATTTACAGCAAGAAATCTTGCAATTAAAGATTTAATTCAAATCAAGGGAAGCAGGTAATTCAACTAAGCATATTGCAAAAATTGCAAGTAAGAGTTAAGGAACGTAGACATGCGATACTAGGGTAATCATGAAAACTACATATGCTAAGGCAACTCAGTTAAGGAATTTAAAAAAAGACAACTCAGCAAGAATCGAAATTTCTACAATTAGCCTGTGTATGCACTCGTCACATCGCTTACACGGTGCTCATATATCACAAATCATTACAACAGTGCCAAATCCTAAAGGGATTTCCCCCACACAAAGTTAGACAAGTCACTTACCTCAGATCTCGCTCAATCAATAGATTAGGATGCCTTTCCCTAGATGTTCCGATTCCGAATGGCCCAAATCTAGCCAAAAGAAATTACATATCATAAATACAACTACAAGAAACTAATTTAAATCATAAATCTACAACTTTAGCAAAGAATCGAAAAATCTCCCCAAAATGTCGACCCGAGCCCACGTCTCGGAATCAGGTAAAAGTCACAAATTACCATAATCCATAATCCGATGCCAAGTCGCCACGCAAATCCCCATATTTAAGTCTCCAAATCCCTAGCCTCAAACTCTCAAATTCCACCTTAAACACACACAATCTAGGTGGGAAAATCAATGGGGAAACAAGGTTATTAATCAAAAATAAGTACAATAGACTAACCTCAAGAAATCCCTCGAAACTGCTATCAAGAATCGCCAAACCCCGAGCTCAAAATGTTGAAATAAGGCAAAAACCATGAACCATTGTATTTAAGTGTTCTGTCCAGCACTTCTGCTTCTTTGGAAACTTAGCCGCATCTGCGGCGTCGCGGAAGCGACAACTTAACTACTTCTGCGGTTACCCTCGCACCTGCAGTCTCCTCATCCGCTCCTGCGGACTCACTTATTCGGGCTCCCATCGGCTTCTGCTATCCCAACTTCCTCACCCATTTCTGCTTCTACGATTCAGGACCGCTTCTGCAGGTGCGCATACTCGTCCGCTTGTGCGGACAGGCCTCACAAGTACTCATCTGCATCTGCGATCCCTCTTCCGCAAGAGGGACTCCACTTATGCGGCCTTCATGTCACATCTGCGACCATTGGCCAATTCCCCCAGCCCCGCATCTGTGCCTAATTACTCGCTTCTGTGGCCTCGCACCTGCAGTCAATCTTGCGCAGGTGCGATTACACCAGAACTGATGCCTTCAGCTATTCTCACAAGTCCAAATTTGATCCGTTAACCATCCGAAATCCACCTGAGGCCCCCGGGACCACAACCAAACTTACCAACAAGTCCTAAAACATCATACAGACTTAGTCGAGCCTTTAGGTCACATCAAACTACGCCAAAAATACGAATTGCACAGCCCAATGAACTTTAAAACTTCAAATTTCTACTTGCGGTGCCGAAACCTATCAAATCAAGTCCGATTGACCTCAAATTTTGCACACAAGTTGTAATTGACATTACGGACCTACTCCAACTTCCGGAATCGGAATCCGGCCCCGATATCAAAAAGTCCACTCCCGGTCAAACTTCCCAAAAATCATCCAACTAACGCCAATTGACGCTAAAATGACCTACGGACCTCCAATTCAACATCCGAACACGCTCCTAAAACCAAAATCACCCTGCGGAACTATTGGAACCAACAAAACTTCATTCCGGAGCCGTCTTTACACAATTCAAACTATGGTCGATTCATAGAACTTAAATTCTCAATTTAGGGACTATGTGTCCCATTTCACTCTGAAGCCAAAAACAAATCCTCTCGACAAGTTACGTAACCACAAAATGAAATAGAGGGAGCAATAAATAGGGGTTCGGGGCTACTACTCTCAAAACGACCTGTCGGGTCGTTACAGTGCTGCACCTGCGGCCCAAAGTGCGCAGGTGTGATTGCACCAGACACAGCAATGCTTCAGCTTTCCCACAAGTCCAATATTATTCTGAATTTAGTCTGAATCACACCCGGAGGCCCCGGGACCCCGTCTGAATATACCAACGAGTTTTAAAACATCATACAAACTTAGTTGAGCTTTCAAATATTATCAAACAACGCTAAAAACATGAATTGCACATCGATTCAAGTCTAATGAACTTTAGAACTTTTAACTTCAACATTAGACGTCGAACCCTAACAAATAAAGTTCGATTGACCTCAAATTTTGCAAACAAGTCACAATTGACATTACGGACCTACTCCAACTTCCGGAATCCAATCCGACCCCGATATCAAAAAGTCTACTCCCTGTCAAACTTTCCAAAAATCGTCCAATATTTCCAACTTTCGCCAATTAATGCTGAAATGACCTACGGACCTCCAAATCGACATCCGGGCACGCTCCTAAGGCCAAAATCACCCTACGGAGCTACTGGAATCGTGAAAACTTCATTCCGGAGTCGTCTTCATACAATTCAAACTACAGTAAATTCTTAGAACTTAAACTTCCAATCTAGGGATAATGAGTCTTACTCCACTCCGAAAATCTCCCGAACCCGACACCAAGCACCTCGGCAAGTCACAAAACCACAAAATTAAATAGAGGGACCAATAAATAGGGGTTCGGGGCTAATACTCTCAAAACAACCGGCCGTATCGTTACATCCTCCCCCTCTTAAAACAAATATTCATTCTCGAACGAGTATAGAATCATACCTGAAGTAGTGAAAAGATGAGTATAATGGTTGCGCATATCATGCTCAATCTCCTAAGTTGCCTCCTCAACCAGATGACCCCTCCATTGAACCTTCACTGAAGTGATGTTCTTTGACCTCAACTTTCAAACCTGCCTGTCTAAAATGGCCACCGGCTCCTCAATATAAGATAGATCCTTGTCCAACTGGACAGCGATGAAGTCTAACACATGAGACGGATCGCCATGATACTTCCGGAGCATGGAAACATGGAACACTAGATGAACTATAGAGAGACTAGGTGGTAGTGCAAGTCTGTAAGCCACCTCTCTAACCCTCTCAAGAATATCAAAAGGCCCGATATACGTAGGTCTCAACTTTCCCTTCCTACCAAACCTCATAACACCCTTCATGGGCGAAACCCGGAGCAAGACCCGCTCCCCAACCATGAATGCAACGTCGTGAACCATCCGATCCACGTAACTCTTCTTCTTGGATTGGGCTGTACGAAGTCAATCCTGAATCAATTTAACCTTTTCCAAATCATCTTGAACCAGGTCTATACCTAATAGCCTAGTCTCACCTGGCTCGAACCAACCCACTGGAGACAGACGCCGTCTACCATACAAATCCTCATACATGGCCATTTGAATGCTCGCCTGATAACTGTTATTATAGGAAAACTTCGCAAGTGGCAAGAACTGATCCCAAGAACCCCCAATATCCATCACACATGTACGAAGCATATCCTTTAATATCTGAATAATGCACTCGGACTATTCGTTCGTTTGATGGTGAAATGTTGTACTCAACTCCACCCGAGTACCCAACTCATATTGTGTGGCTCTTCAAAATCGCGATGTAAACTGCGTCCCCGGTCAGCGATGATAGATACCATCTCGCTATGAAGCTTGACAATCTCGCGAATGTAAACTTGAGCCAGCAGCTCTAAAGAGTAAGTAGTAACCACATGAATTAAATGAGCTGACTTGGTCAATCTATCCACAATCAGCCAAACTACATCGTACTTCCTCCGAGTCTGTAGGGGGCAACAACGAAATCCATAGTGATCCACTCCCATTTCCACTCTGGAATCTCTAGCTTCTGAAGAAATCCATCTGGTCGTTGATGCTCATGCTTCACCTGCTGACAATTTAGGCACCGAGCTACATATTCCACTATGTATTTTTTCATCAACCTCCACCAATAGTACTGCCTCAAGTCCTGATACATCTTCATGGTACCAGGATGAATGGAGTACCGCAAGACGTGAGCCTCCTGGAGAATCAACTCACGCAAACAATCTATATTGGGCACACATAGCCTGCCATGCATCCGTAATACACCGTCATCTACAATAGTGACTTCCTTGGCATCACCGTGCTGAACCGTGTCCTTAAGGACAAGAAGAAGGGGGTCATCATACTAACTCTCTCTGATATGATCATAAAGAGAAGACTGAGAAACCACACAAGACAAAACCCTACTCGGCTTGGAAACATCCAATCTGACAAACTGGTTGTCCAAGGCCTGAACATCCAAGGCTAAAGGCCTCTCTACTACCGGTAAATATGCCAAGCTACCCAAACTCTCCGCCTTGCAACTCAAGGCATCGGACACCACATTGGCCTTCTCGAGATAATAGAGAATGGTGATATCATAGTCCTTAAGCAACTCCAACCACCTCCACTGCCGCAAGTTAAGATCATTTTGTTTAAACAGATGTTGTAGACTCTGGTGATCGGTGTAGACCTCATAAGGGACACCATACAAATAGAGTCGCCAGAGCTTCAAGGCATGAACAATAGCTGCTAACTCGAGGTCATGGACATGATAGTTTTTCTCATACACCTTCAGCTATCTAGACATGTAGTCAATCACCCTACCATCCTGCATCAATACCGCACCGAGACCAATGCGCGATGCATCACAATACACCGTATAAGACCCCGAACCAATAGTCAGTACCAACATTGGGGATGTAGTCAAAGCAATCTTGAGCTTTTGAAATCTCTCCTCACACTCTTCGGTCCACCTAAACGGAGCACCCTTCTGGGTCAATCTAGTCATAAGTGTTGCAATAGACGAGAAACTCTCTACAAATCGACGGTAATACCCCGCTAAGCCAAGAAAACTCCAGATCTCTGTAGCTGAGGACGGTCTGGGCCAACCCTCACTCGACACTACATGACTCAAGAATGCCACTGAATCTAGCCAAAATTCACACTTCAAAAATTTTGCATATAACTTCTTTTCTCTCAAGGTCTAAAGCACAGTCCTCAGGTGCTACTCATGATCCTCCCGGCTCCGGGAGTACACCAGAATGTCATCAATAAACACAATGATGAATGAGTCAAGATATAGTTGAAATACGTTGTTTATCAAGTGCATGAATGCTGCTGGGACGTTGGTCAGCCCAAAAGACATGACAAGGAATTCGTAATGACCATACCGAGTCCTGAAAGCAGTCTTCGGGATATCTGGCTCCCAAATCTTCAACTGATGATAGCCTGAATGCAAGTTGATCTTAGAGAACACTCTGGCACCCTGAAGTTGATCAAATAGGTCATCAATACGTGGAAATGGATACATGTTCTGCACTATAACCTTTTCAACTGGCGATAATCAATACACATTCGCATAGAACCATCCTTCTTCTTTAAAAATAAGAAAGGAGCATCCTAAGGCGACACACTAGGTCGAATGAAGCCCTTATCTAGCAACTCTTACAACTGTTCCTTTAACTCTTTCAACTCTGCTAGGGCCATACGATTAGATGGAATAGAAATGGGTTGAGTTCCAGATAACAAATCGATACCAAAGTCAATATCTTTGTCAGGCGGCATGACCGGAAGATCCACCGAAAATACATCTTGATAATCCCTCACTATCAGAACTGACTCGGTGGTAGGAGTATCAGTACTAACATCCCTCAAATATGGCAGATGCGCATCACACCTAAGGGTGTTCATGGTTCGGTTTGGATCGATTTTTCCCTAAAAAGAAACCAAATCAAGTAAGTCGGATTTTCAAATATTGGAACCAAACCAAACCAATTAAGTCGATTCTTTATCGATTCGATTTTTGTCGGTTTTTCAGTTTTTTCGGTTTTTTGTCGGTTTTTTCTTAAATATGAGATATACACTATCAAATGCATATTCCGACGACTACATTTTTAACGTAACGCTATTAAACCAATTGCTCTTTGAGAAATCTATCATTTACCAAGATATATTGATGATAGTTGACTCAAATAGTGATATATAGCTAAAGTACTCAATTAAAAATTAATTATTTTTAACATGAAATAAATTCTTGTACTTAGTTAAAGAAAACTACCAATCAAACTAGAAGGCAAAGAATTAGATTATTATAATAGCAAAGAACTAAACTAAAAATATAAATGACTAATATGTACCATAAAATTTTAGAAACTTTATATAAAAATATACATATATATAGATGTAATAATAAATTTAAATAGCTACTTTTATAGTCGGTTTGGTTCGGTTTTTTTGCAGTTATTTTTTGATTAAAACCAAAACCAAACCAAATTTGATCGGTTTTTAAAATTTAAAATCAAAACCAAACCAAACCTAAAAATATCGATTTTTTGGTCTGTTTGGTTTGGTTTTTCGAGCTTTTATGAACACCCCTAATCACACCCCTTATCAACCATCCGTTGAGCCTTTAAAAATAAGACAGACATTCTAGGAATATAGTCTAAGGTACCTCTCCACTCTAGCTGCGGTAGAGCTGGCATAGCCAATGTCACCGTCTTGGCGTGACAATCTAGGATAGCGTGATTGGGAGACAACCAGTTCATGCCCAAAATAATATTGAAATCCACCATACTGAGCAATAATAAATGAGCTTTGGTCTCAAAACCACTAAGAACAACCAAACACGACTGATACACACGGTCAACCCAAAATAACTAGGAGTGGCCGGAGTACCGCTGGCAGCTAGAAGTGCTGAATGAACAGGGCAACCCACATAACCCCTACCTTGACGAGCTGCAGCTGGGGCACGAGTACCACTATATGTGTCGGACTCTCGAGACCTCTTGGCCTCCCTCTCCTCTCTCACCCGAGTTAACATACCCTCCAATCTCCCAGCGATCCCTACTTCATGCTGGTATGCGATATCCATATCCAACTCTCCGTCCATGCTAAATCTGATATTGGGTTGAGCTCCTCAATAAATCGATGAACCCACTCCCGAACAGTAGCAACCGAGGATGGTGTATGCTTAGCCAAATCACTTAACCGGACCGCATACTCTAACACGGTCATAGAACCCTGACGCAACTGCTCAAACTCTGTGTACCATGTATCTCTGAGACTCTGGAAGACATACTCCATCAAGATTATATCTGAGAACTGAGTCCAAGTGAGTGAAACTGCCTCGGCTGGACTACCCAACTCATATGCTTGCCACCACTGATAGGTCGCTCCTCTAATCTAGAAAGTAGTGAGAGAAACCCCACTAGACTCCGCAACACCCATAGTATGGAGGATACGTTGGCACAACTCAACAAAACCCTGGGCATCCTCTGATGCCAAACCACTGAAAGTAGAAGGGTGGTACTTCTTGTACCTCTCGATCCTGAGCTACTCCTCCTCAGAAACTACTGCCCTAACCTCGGGCTGAACTGGGGCTACCAGCTACATTGGTATGACCTCTAGAACCTGTTCGACCTGGACCCTCTGCTCTGGGGTACGGGTGGTGGGAGTATGTGCTCCTCCCCCGTCCTGAGATATGGCAGGAGCAAGTGGTATCAATCCTTCCTGAGCCAAGGTGCTGAACATGCTCAAAAGCTGGGCGAGAGTCTCCTAGAGGGCTGGTGCAGTAACATGCATCTCAGGTGTCTGCCGCCCAACTGGAGCTACTGGTGGCTCCTCTGTAGCAGCTTGTGCGGGTGATTTAGATGCACCACGTGGACGTCCTCGGCATGTACCCCGACCCCTTCCTCTCGTGGCTCTAGGAGGGGGCACGAGTGTCTGGTCATCTGATCTAGTTGTACGTGTCCTCACCATCTGTGAGAGAATAAAAAGACAAAAATTTAAAATCCGAAGTCAAAATCTCGCACAATAAGGAAACAAAAAAGTGAAGATTTTCCTAACAGTTTCATAGCCTCCCGAAGATAAGTATAGACGCCTCTATACCGATCCGTGAGACTCTACTAAACCTCCTTGTGACTCATAATACCTATAAATCTAGAGCTCTGATACCAACTTATCACGACCCTAATTTTCCTCCGTAGGTAGTCGTGATGGAACCTAGTCTCTAGGACTAGGTAAGCCTAACAATTATGAGGAATAACTGAATATAAAGCTGAAACTCAAACTTCAACATCTAAAATAAATAAAAACTGTGACTCAAAATAATTACAACTCCCAAACCCCGGTAGAAATAAGTCAAAAGCTACAAAGAAAAATATAGTAAATATCTCTATACATCAGAGTCTAATGAGGAATGAGGAAAACAACATAATAAAGATAGAGGGGACTCCGAGGTCTACGGACGCTGGCAGATGTGCCTTGAAGTCTCCACGTACGGGCTAGCTCACTGGTACCTGGTCTGGTATACAGTACATGGATCTGCACAAATGGATGTGCAGAAGTGTAGTATGAGTACACCACAACGGTACCCAGTAAGTGCCAAGCCTAACCTCAGTATAGTAGTGACAAGGTTAGGTCAGGGTCCTACTGGAAATAATAGAAAACAAGGTAGAAGATATAATAATATAATGAAATGACTGAGAAGTGAACAATGAGAAATTATAGAAAGATAACAACACGGGATTCAAGAAGACAACTACAACACATGAGGAAAAACAAGATTCTCACTAGTCAAGAAACAATAACAACAACAACAACACAGCAAATAGAGGTAAACAATAAGGGTGCTTCCGAGGTACCGCCTCATAGTCCCAAATGTAAATACACAACAGGGACGCTCCTGAGGTACCGCCTCGTAGTACCAAAAGTAAATATGCAATAGGGGCGCTCCCGAAGTACCGCCTCGTAGTCCCAAAAGTAAATATGAAACAGAGGCATGGCAGAATCCTCGTGCAAACAATGATAACCACACGGCAGAAACCTCGTGCAAACAATGATAACCTCACGGCAGAAACCTCGTTCCATAATAACACTATGCATGATAGAAACCTCATGCCACAACCAACAGTCATCTCAACCAAAAATCACGAAAATAACACATAACAATTGGAATAATAAAATTACAGCAAGGAATCCTATAGTTAAAGAATGAATACGAAATTAGGAAAATAGGTAATTCAACTAAGAATGTTGCACAAATTACAAGTAAGAGATAAGACACGTAGACATGTGACATCAGGCTAAACATGATGACTACACGTCTTAGAGTAACTTAATTAAGGGAATAAAAAGGAACAATTTAGAAAAATCTGGATTTTTCAATATTTAGCCCGAGTACGCACTCATCACCTCATGTACATGGCCTTCGCGTATTGCAAATACCATAACAGTAACAAACCCTAAGGGAAATTTCCTTCACACAAGGTTAGACGAGTCACTAACCTCAAATCTCGCTCAATCAATCAATAAGAATGCATTTTCCTTGATTTTCCAACTCTGATCGGCTCGAACATAATCGGACGGGTTCCAGTTTGGACATAATTGAGTTAGGGTCTTCACGGCCAGTTATGATATATTGGTGATGTGTCGCAAATTCCTGTTGCATTATTGTACTTGCTTTTATTTGTCTCATTGATACTTGTTATATGTTAACCATGTCTACATTTTACACTTTCATTATTATTATCGACCTTTAGTAAGTGTATAGTCGACCCCTCGTCACTACTTTTTCGAGGTTAGACTAGATACTTACTAGGTACATGTTGTTCTTCGTACTCACACTACACTTCTGCACTGATGTGCAGGTAGTGAGATAGGTTCCACCAATGGTCACGCGGGCGCGTAGCTGATCTGTTACGGAGACTTAGGGGTATGCTCCTTGCCTTGCTATGATCCGTAGCATCGGAGTCTCTTTCATATTATTTATTATTTCTTTCTATTACTTTTAGACAGTAGTCTAAATTGTTTGTATATTTCTTAGATTGCTCATGTACTTGTGACGTCGGGTTTTGGGGATTTGTAGTACTTTTGAACTATTGCACTCATCCCTTCTATCGTAGTAGACTATATATGTTTTTATGTTGAAACTTGTTTAAAAACACTTATCATCAATGAATGAAATTGGTGCAATTAAAATATGTTAAAAAGGGTATAAGTAAATGGTAGATTCGCTTGTGTGCTTGCCTAGCGGTGGCGTTAGGTACAGTCTCGACCTAGTACGTAATTGGGTCATGACAGCTTGGTAAGAGAGCTTTAGGTTCACATAGGTCTTAGGAGTCATGAGCAGGCCTAATAGAGTCTTGTAGATCGGTGCGGAGACGTCCGTACTTATCTTCGAGAGGTTATATGGTGTTAGGAAACTTCTCTTTCTTCATATCCTATCGTGCAGTAGATATTACACTATATGTCTTTCTGTTGATCTCTCATAGATGGTGAGGACGCGCGCGACAGATGTACCAAGAAGACGAGGGGCTGCTCCCCTCATTGCTAGACGTTGAGGCAGAGGTCGGGGGAGGGCTCCAACTGGTCCAGTCAGAGGACAAGGGTGCCCTAGGTTTGCTTCTATAGCACCACCAGTGGATCCAGTAGAGAATCCTGTTGTTGAGGAACAGGATGAGGCGCCTGCATCTGTGCCAGCTCTAGTCGATTTCATGCTTGCGCCGGGATTCCAGGAGGTCGTGGGCCGTATGTTGTGGTTCATGGACTCTATGAAGCAGGCTGGTTTATTTCCAGCTGACCCTACCACATCTCAGACAGGAGGGGGAACATAGACCCCCCCTACCGCTCGGGCTCCATGGCATGTCGTTGTCGTTTTCAGACCCCAGGCACACTACATGTGGGTGGGGCCCAACCTGTTGCATCAGCTATGCCAGAGGCTATACCAGTCATGACCGATGATCAGCAGAAGCGGCTGGACAGATGGACTAGGCTTCACTCCCTACCTTTGGGGGTGAGCGCTCAGAGGACCCCTAGGATTTCATTGACCGGTATAGGGATAGGCTCCGAAACATGGGGATATTGGAGTCCAACAGGGTGAACTTCACCACTTTCCAGTTTGAGGGCAAGGCCCATAGATAGTGGCAAGCTTATATTCTTAGCAGGCCAGCAGGTTCACCTCTCTTGACTTGGGATCAGTTTACACATCTATTCTTGGAGAAGTATATACAATCTTCTGAGAGAGGGGAGCTTCGGAGTCAGTTTGAGCAACTCCGCCAGGGTCACATGTCTTTCACCGACTATGAGGCAAGATTTACTAACTTGTCTCGCCATGAAGCTATTATACTCCCTACAGATGTAGAGAAGGTATGGAGGTTCATAGCATGGCTGCACCCTGAGATTTATGTACCTATGACCCGTGAGGCAAAGCTGGGGACTTCTTTTCTTTAGGTAGTGGATATATCTCAGAGGCTCGAGCGAATTCACAATCATAATGGGGAGTTTGCACCGAGGGACAAGCGGCCCTGATAGTTTGGAGGATTCAGTGGCGCCCTACCTAGGGGAAGAGGTCAGTTCGTGAGGGGTCAGCCCAACATGCCCATGCAGTCAGCACCACCGCCTGCTCAAAGTGCTCCAGCACGACCCTATTTCAGTGCCATTCCATAGGATACTTACTGCCCGCCAGCTATTCAGGGTCCCTCCAGTGGGTATTCAGGCCATCAGGGTCAGACTTCATGTCAGCAGTCCACCGTTCTGAGAGGTTGTTTCGAGTGCGGGGATCTTGGCCACGTGAAGAGGTTTTGTCCCCGACTTTGGGGAAAGGCCGAGCAGCAGGACTATCAGCCCATGATTACCACGCCAGCTGCTGCACCAGCCGTCTGGCCGCCCAGAGGCGAAGGTCAGGTGGGTAGGGGCTGTCCTAAATGTGGAGGCCAGTCAAATGGCATTCTAGCCATATTCTATGTCTTCCTAGCCAGACCAGATTCCATGATCACAGGCATTATTTCTGTATGCGGTAGGGATGTTACGATATTATTTGATCCAGGGTCTACATATTCATATGTTTCAACTCCGTTTGCTCATTTTCTGGGTGTTCCTCGCGAGTCCTTGGGTATTCCTTTATATGTGTCCACACCAATGGGCGATTCTGTTGTTGTGGATCATATTTACCGGTCTTGTATCGTGACTTTCTGTGGTTATGAAACTAGAGCGGATCTTTTGTTGCTCGATATGATCAACTTTGAGGTCATCCTGGGTATAGAGTGGTTGTCTCCGTGTCATGATGTCCTTGATTGCCATGCCAAGACTATTACCTTGGCGATACCAGAGTTGCCTAGATTGGAGTGGAAGGGTTCATGTGTCAGTGCATCTAGTTGGGTTATCTCTTTCCTAAAGAGTCGACACATGGTCGAGAAGGGTTGTTTAGCTTATCTAGCTTATGTTCGGGATACTGCTGCAGAGACTCCGACGATTAATTCAGTGCCCATGGTGCGGGAGTTCTCCGATGTGTTTCCTTCTAATCTCCCAGGCATGCCACTAGATCGTGATATATATTTCTGACTT
Organism: Nicotiana tomentosiformis; assembly: GCF_000390325.3. Taxonomy (NCBI): domain Eukaryota; kingdom Viridiplantae; phylum Streptophyta; class Magnoliopsida; order Solanales; family Solanaceae; genus Nicotiana; species Nicotiana tomentosiformis. Next base: position 22,658,919 of record NC_090819.1, read on the forward strand.
AATTTAGCTATAGGTACTCATACTATCTCTATACCACCGTATCACGTGGCTCCGAAAGAGTTAAAGGAACATCTTGAGGAGTTGCTAGCAAAGGGGTTCATCAGACTGAGTGTGTCACCTTGGGGTGTACCGGTATTGTTCGTGAAGAAGAAGGATGGGACTATGCAGATGTACATTGATTATCGCCAATTAAACAAAGTTAACATTAAGAACAAGTACCCGTTACCGCGTATTAATGATTTGTTTGACTAGCTGCATGGTGCTAGGGTGTTCTCTAAGATCAACCTGAGATCTCGGTATCATCAGCTGAAGATTCGTTCTTTGGATATTCCTAAAACGGCCTTCCGGACTAGATATGGTCACTATGCATTTTTGCTGATGTCCTTCGGCTTGACTAACGCCTCGGCGACATTTATGGATTTGATGAACCGAGTGTTCAGGCCGTATCTTGATTCTTTTGTCATTGTTTTCATTTATGACATATTGATCTACTCGCGTAGCATGGAGGAGCATGAGCAGCATTTGAGAGTTGTGCTTCAGACCTTGAGGGAACAGAAGCTATATGCTATGTTCTCCAAGTGCGAGTTCTGGTAAGATTCTGTGGCATTCTTGGGACATGTGGTATCACGTGAGGGTTGGCCTCGTCCTACCACGGCAACCGATATCGGGAGTTTCCTTGGGTTAGCAGGTTATTATCGCTGGTTCGTGGAGGGCTTCTCATCCATTGTAGCACCTTTGACTAGATTAAACTAGAAGGGTGATCTACTCCGATGGTCCGACTATTGCGAGGCGAGCTTTCAGAAGCTCAAGACTGCATTGACTACAATACCAGTTTTAGTGTTGCCTTTCGGTTCGGGGATGCATACGGCATATTGAGATACTTCGCGCGTTGGCTTGGGCTGTGTATTGATGTAGGAAGGGTGAGTTATTGTAAATGCTTCACGTCAATTGAAGCCCCATGAGAAGAATTATCCCGTATATGATTTGTAGTTAATTGCGATAGTTCATGCTCTTAAGATCTGTAGGCATTATCTTTATGGGGTGTCATGTGAGGTTTACACCGATCATCGCATCTTGCAGCATTTTTTCAAATTGAGGGATCTTAATTTGGGGTAGCGCAGGTGGCTTGAGTTACTAAAGGACTATGATATTACCATCCTTTATCATCCGGGCAATGCGAATGTTGTTGCGGATGCCTTGAGCAGAACGGCTGAGAGTATGGGCAGTTTGGCATTTATTTCAGTAGAAGAGATTCCATTGGCTTTGGATATTCAGTCCTTAGCTAATAGACTCGTGAGGTTGGATATTTCTGAGCCCAGATCAAGGCTCGCCAGTACGATGATCTGCACTTGTTGGTTCTTAGAGAGATGGTACTATAAGGTGGTGCCAAGGAGGTTACTATCGGTGAGGATGGTGTTTTGCGGCTCCAGGGTCGCCTATGTGTTCCTAATGTTGATGACTTGAGGGAGATGATTCTAGAGGAGGCTCACAGTTCACGGTATTCTATTCATCCAGAGGCTATGAAGATGTATCGCGACCTGAGACTATTGGTGTCAGCAGATTAAGAAGGACATAGTTGAGTATGTGGCGAGATGTCTAAATTGCCAACAAGTCAAGTATGAGCACCAGAGGACATGTGGCCTACTTCAGCAGATGGTTATACCTGAGTGGAAATGGGAGCACTTTACTATGGACTTCGTAGTTGGGTTGCCGCAGACTTTGAGAAAGTTTGATGCAGTTTGGGTCATTGTCGACAGGTTGACTAAGTCGGTACACTTTATTCCAGTTGTGACTACATATTCTTCTGAGAGATTGGCCCATATTTATATTCCGGAGATTATCCTATTGCATGGTGTGCCTATTTCCATCATATCATATAGAGGCCCTCAGTTCACTTCGCACTTCTGGAGAGCAGTTCAGAGCGAGTTGAGTACCCGGGTAGAGCTCAGCACAACTTTTCATCTGCAGACCGACTGACACTCAGAGCGGACAATTCAGATTCGGTAGGATATGCTTAGAGCATGTGTCATTGACTTCGGAGAGTGGGATAGATTCTTGCCCTTGGCCGAGTCTGCTTATATTAACAGTTATCAGTCCATCATCGAGATGGCTCCATTTGAGGCTTTATATGGTGGAAGATGTTGCTCGCCCATCGGATGGTTTGAGCCGGGCGAGGCTAAGTTATATGGTACTGATTTGGTGAATGATACCTTGGAGAAGGTCAAGTTGATTCAGGAGCGACTTCCTATAGCATAGTCCGGATAGAAGAGTTACGCAGATCAGAAAGCACGTGATCAATAATATATGGTGGGCGAGAAGGTTCTCTTGAAAGTTTCACCGATGAAGGGGATCATGAGGTTCGGGTAGAAGGGCAAGTTGAGCCCAACGTTTATTGGCCCATTTGAGGTGTTTCTGCGAGTTGGGGAGGTTGCTTATGAGCTTGCTTTTCCTCTCAGTCTATCGGGAGTTCATATGGTATTCCATATGTCTATGCTCTAGAGGTATCACGCCGACATGTCGTACGTGCTAGATTACATCATGGTTCAGTCGAGGAAGCGATTTGTGAGGACGAGGAGGACATGAGGAGCAGATATCCACACCTATTTAGCACTCCAGGTATGATTCTAGACCCATTCGAAGACGAACGTTTATTTAAGAGGTGGAGAATATAACGACCCGACCAGACACTTTGCTTTCTAGATCCCCGTTCCCCTAAATAATACCCCTCGTATGTGCTTTTAATGTTTTATGACTTGCGGGGGTGGTTAGTTCGGATTTGGAAGGGTTCGGGTTGAAATTGGAATACTTAGTTCCTTAATAATGGCTTAAAATGGATAAGTTTGACTTGAGTCAACATTTTAAGTAAATGACCCCGGAATCGGGATTTGAATGTTCCAATAGGTTTGTATGATGATCTGGACTTGGGCACGTGTTCGGATCGGATTTCTGATGACCCGTGAGCGTTTCGGGACTTAATGTTGAAAGTTGGCGCATTGAAGGTTTTTAAGTTCTTTAAGTTTGGTTTGGAGTAGGTTTTGGTGATATCGAGATCCCTTTGGGATTCTGAGCCTGGGAATAGTTCTGTATGATGATTTAAGACTTGCACGCAAATCTTGGCATCATTCCGAGTTGATTTAATAGGAATCGGACGCGCGGAAATATTTTTAGAAGTTTTTGATTTTCATAATGTGATGCATGTGTTTGGGTATCTGATTCATATTTCTAGATGTTATTTCGGAGTTTCAATCATGCGAGCGGGCCTATCTTATGTTGTTTGATGTGTGAGCATGATTGAACGGGGTCCCGGGGGCCTAGGATGCGAAACGAATTGGAATCAGACTCGGAAAGTTTGCATGTGGGACTGCTGGTGCTCCAGTTCTAGTGTGTTCGCACCTGCGTGATTTTGGCCGCAGGTGCGAGCTCGAAGAAGCGAACCTGTGATCGCAGAAGCGGTCTAGGGTGAGTGGCCAGTGGTCCGCAGAAGCGAACTCGCTTTTACGATGATGGGGTCGCAGATGCGAAGCAAGGCCAGCCAGGCGTGGGTCGCATGTGCGACAGGCTTTTCGCAGAAGCGGGTTCTCAGAAGCAACAATCCGTCTGCAGAAGCGAAGGGAGGAAGCAAGGTCTAGGACCGCACTTGCGATTTAGTTTTCCAGGTGCGACCCAAGGTCCGCAGAAGCAGAAATCGCTGGAGGCAGTGGGGTTTTTAATCCGAGACTTAGACCTTTTCCTCACAAATTCACTTAGCCTTGGGAGATCTTGAGAGTTCGTTGGGGGGGTGGAGGGGGATTTTCATCAATATCCTAAGGTAAGTAACTTCTAACCATTTTCAAGTTAATTGTATGGGTTTTAGGTAGATTAAACACGGAAAGATTGTGAAAACTTGTAGGATTCACGAAGAACCTAGGATTTTGGTAAAAATGGAATTTGACCACGAAATTGATTAAAGAATTGAGTGAAAATTATATATTTGAGTTCGTGAGGCTATGGGTAATAATTATTTTTGAAAATTTCCGAAATTCGGGCATGCGGGCCCCGGGCAAATTTTTAGAATCTTCTAATTTCGATTGGTAAATTACTCTAATAGCTAAATTATGAGCTTTTGAGCATATATTGATTAATTCTTATAATAGTTGGCTAGCTTCGGATTGTTTGACACCGACCTGAGGCTTTAGAGTGAATTTTGTGGACCGGAAGTGAGCTTTAGAGTGAAGTAAGTCTCTTGCCTAACCTTATAAGAGGGAACTCATTCCCTTAGGTATATTTTTGTAGTGTATTTCTTATGTGGAGAGGTACGTACGCACGAGGTGATGAGAGTCCATGTGTAGATATATTGCATGATATGTCCGGGTAGACTTTGCTCCACACCATGCTTAAATTGCACTGTTGTAATTACCTTGCGTATTGACCATTTTGAATGGAGCTAAGACTAGGGATTTAAAGTTTCAAGTATCGATGTAGCCTTCGCCTTTGGAAACTTGAGGAATGTTTAATAACTATGAAAAAACAACCTATGTCCTCTCGTGTCGCAAGTACTTCCGCGAGCGAGGTAAACTTCTCTACTCTAATGGGATCGAGTCGTTCGCCTCGGCAGTGCCACTACTCTTATGGGATTAGGCCGTTCACCTTGGCAGTACCACTACTCTTATGGGATCGGGCTGTTCGCCTCGATAATATCATATTCTTATGAGATCGGGCCGTTCGCCTCGGCAATTTCGTGCTAAATAATCAGATGGGTTCCAGTTTGGACATAATTGAGTTAGGGTCTTCACGGCTAGTTATGATATATTGGCGATGTGTCATGGATTCCTGTTGCATTATTATAGTTGCTTTTATTTGTCTCATCAATACTTGTTATATGTTCACCATGTCTACTTTATGCATTTTCATTATTATTATCGACCTCTAGTAAGTGTCCAGTCGACCCTTTGTCGCTACTTCTTCGAAGTTAGACTAGATACTTACTGGGTACGTGTCGTTCTTCGTACTGACGCTACACTTCAGCACTGATGTGCAGGTACTGAGATAGGTTCGACCAGTGGTCACGCGAGCGCGTAGCCGATCTGTTATGAAGACTTAGGGGTGAGTTGCTTGCCTTGCTACGATCTGCAGCACCGGAGTCTCCTTCTTTATTATTTACTATTTTTGTCTTTTACTTTTAGACAATAGTTTTAGTGGTTTGTATATTCCGTAGATTGCTCATGTACTTGTGACACCGAATTTTGGGGATTTTAACACTTTTGTACTGTTGCACTCGTCCCTTCTATCATTGCATGAAATTGGTGTAATTAAAATATGTTAAAAAGGGGATAAATAATTATATATCTTATTATAGATTTTCATTTAGGCTCATTATCATTATAAGTAGAGTAATCCTTTTATGAACTTTTTTAAAAATCTAACGTTATTTTCCTACGATGGCTATTTTAGTATACGTGCATTAAGTATATGTTTGCATGTATATACGTGCATGTGTGTACATATTTAAGTTATATTTCTCTCGTATTCTCTACTACCCATATAGATAACGAGTTTTTGTTGTCATTAATAAAATATTCTATATATTAATGTATTATAAGTTTAAATTTATTTAAAATATAGTAAGATAATCTTTTAGGATTTTGTTATTAAATCTACCTTTATTATTATTAATCATTTACATTACATGCATTGAAATATGTTAATAAAATTCTCACCCTCATTTATTTTTACTTGTGTAAATAGATATTAGAGTTTCAATTGCAATTAATATAATTAAATGTTCTTATTTTGATCGTTTATTTCATTATAGAATGCCATTAACTTAAATACATGATTACTATTTCTCACATTTCGTCTTGTCTCGAAAATTATTTATTTTTTCTATAGGTAAGTCAGTTAAATAGAGTAAAACAAAAAGAAAAGAATCATGATTTATAGAAATAAAAAAGGACAAAAATTGATGATACAAGGTTAAAATAGGTATTTGAAAAAGTCAATTGATATATCAGGAGAGATCGTCTATTATTCAAAGTTGGGAGATGTATATAATTTTAACTCAAATTTGTGTCATGCAATTACTGAATTAGTACATAAAATGTGTCTGTCAAATAAATCTTTATTTCTTAAATAAAGTATTCTCACTCAATTGATATTTCTTAAGATTAGATTATTGACTGATGCAATAATTGGATGCAAGTAAATTTTCTCGCATCATCGTTGTTAGTATTTAGTAACCACTTGCCACTTGTCTCTTCCTTTTTTTATTTAACTAATGACACAAAAAGTGAAGTGAGAATTAGGGGTGTATATGTGATGGGTTGGTTGAGATTTTTTAATTATCAAATTAAATCAGTGGTATCGGATTTTTAAATCTATAAACCATATCAAACAAATAAAGTCGGTTTTTCGATCTCGGGGTTTTTTTTGTTTGTTTTCTCGGGTTTTCGGATTTTTTTCGATAAAATTTTCATAGCACGAAATATATAACTTGTGCTCTAAATATCTCTTTAGTGCTAGTAAGATACATCTATGTAATGTATTTTTCACGAAAATAACACAATAATATGAGATGAGTCATAGCATTATACTAAAATATTCAATAACAAAGATAATAAAATTGCATAAAGCTAATATTGCTAATTAATAAGCTATAATAAAAATTAATATAATATAAAAGTACTATTATATAAGTCGTGCTAAAATAAGTATAGCTAATAAGTACTATTAATTACATAACTAAGCACTAAAGAAAAAGATAAACTAAGATAGTTATCCAACATTATTGTCATTCCTAGTGTAGAGTTGAATTTCTTCTTTTAGCATTAGTATTGATTTGAATTTTGTTTGAGTTACTACATTTATGGGCTATAAAATTTATTTAAATTCAAGAATATTAAGTCCCAACTTGAAATAGTACGTTGAAAAATAAAACGGTAAAAAAGTTTAAGAAATATTTAAATTATATTACTATAAATATTTATATGTATAAAATATTTTTTAAAATTTGTATATGATGAAATATTGTGTTGCTTTGTTTTCTGTTTGACTTGTTTGTTTTAGTTAAAACCAAATCAAACCAATTATGGTCAAATTTTTTTCAATATCAAACTACAATCAAGTTTTTTTTTGTTTAACTCGAATTATCGATTTGTGTGATTTATCCTTTTTTTTTTTCGTATACCCCTAACGAGAACGCAAGAATGAGACGCTTGATTCCCTTGCCCGCATTATATTTCCCATTTAGTTGAGTAATAAAGTGAATAACGCCAGTGTACTTTCTCATGTCTAATTTATAAGTAAAGTATTTAAGTTCTAGATATTGACGGTGTAAATTCTTTTTTATATTAGCAAATAGCAATGTAGTTTAATTTGTAATATCGAATCAAATAATTTTATCAGGTTAACAATTAATATTTATTAAAAAACTTATATAATTACTTATAAATACTTTAATTATGTAAATATTTTTTTAAACCGACAATACACAAAAATTAAACCCATAAATAAATGGACTCGATTAAAATACAGAAAATGTGTAGTTATGAAATGTTAGTTAGGGCAGCAAAAGGGGAGCGCTTTGGACTAAAGTTGGAATTAAGATTTTTATTATATATGGGGGATCTTTCTCATGATGCAAGATTTACGTATTTATTTATACCACCATAATTGTTATACCTCAGTTTAAAATATTCTTTATTTTTGTATAATATAAAATTGATAATTAAGGATCTTAAGTGGGCGTTTGGACATAAGAATTGTAAAATTTTAAAATATGAGAAAAAGAATTTCAAATAAAAATGGTATTTAAAATTTAGAGTTGTGTTTGGACATGAATATAATTTTGGGTTATTTTGAAGTTTTGTGAGTGATTTGAGTAAAATATTTTGAAAAATAACTTTTTGAGTTTTTCAAATTTTCGAAAATTTTCAAAAATGTATCTTTAAGTGAAAATTAAAAATTTTATGAATAAACGTTGATTTCGAAAAAAAATAATTTTTTTTTGGAAAAAAGGGAAAATGTCTTATGTCCAAACAGGCTCATATATATATATGGGTCGGCTGCAACCTTATGTGGAGTTAGGTGTGTGCCTTAGCCCTCCAAATTTAGGAGGAGGGGGCGCATTTTTAAAAAATAATAGGTTTATAAGTATTTAAAAATAATATTTAGTATTTTTAATACAAAACTAGAGTTTTTAATATAAAGGAAAGAATTATTTTTAGATATATAAATGAAATAATAATTTGACTTACTTAAAAATGTTTAGATGAATAGTTTTAATTTTTACTCCATTAAACAAAAATTGCTCTCTCTTCCTTAATTTGTCCAAGTCAATCTTTTTCTTTTCAATCACTTCGTATTTCATAAAACCCTACATATTTTTTGTGTTTCTCTTTGATATTCTTATTCACTTCTCTTTGATAGTCTTAGCTACAATCACTTCGTATTTCATAAAATCCAACCGGTCGTTTTGACTGTTAGAACCCCTTCCCCTAAAAGACTACTTGTGTGTACTTTTATTAATTTATGACTTGCGGGAATGGTTGGTTCGGAATTTGGAAGTGATCGGGTTGAACTCGGACTAATTGGTTCCTTAGTTTGGCTTTAAAAGGCCAAGTTTGACTTCGATCAACATTTTGAGTAAACGACCCCGAAATCGGTATTTGAGGGTTCCAATAGGTTCGTATGATAATTTTGGACTTGGGCGTATGTTCGAATCGAGTTTTTGACAATCCGGGGAGCGTTTTAGCGATTAATAGTAAAAATTAACTATTTGAAGGTTTAATGTTCTTTAAAATTGATTTGGAGTAGGTTTTGGAGTAATCGAGGTCCGTTTAAAATTTTGAGCCTTGGAATATCTCTGTATTGTGATTCTGGTCTTAGAAGAGCGTCCTGATGTTAATTTAGAGGTTCGTAGGTCATTTCGGAGTCATTTGGCGATAGTTAGAAATTTGAAGGTTTTTAAGAAGTTTGATCGGGAGTGGACTTTCTGATATCGGGTTCGAAATCCGATTCCGGAAATTGGAGTAGGTTCGTATGGTGATTTAAGACTTGCACACAAAATTTAGTGTCATTCCTAGTAGTATAAATATATTTTGGCGCGTTCGGAATAAGTTTGAAGAATTTAAAATTTCTAAGTTGAATCAATTTGGTTTGGGGTATGATTCTTAGTTTTGATGTTGTTTTACACATTTCGAGGGTTCGAGCGAGTCCATTTTATGATTTCAAATTTGTTGGTATGTTTGGGTGGGGCCCTGGGGACTTCAGGTGTTAACCGGATGAGGCTCGGACCAAGGTTGGATTTTTGAAGAGCAGTTGTTGCATCACGCTTCTGCTGCAACCGCACCTGCGCATAAGCAACTGCAGGTGCGAGCTCACAGAAGCGAGCCCCAAGCCGCATATGCGAAAGAGAGGGAAGCAGGTATTGGCGCAAAAGCGGACTCGTGGGCGCACCTGCGGATGCGTAGAAGCGACCCCCTTGTCTGCAGGTGCGAAGCATGGCCAAGAAAAGAAATCTCGCACCTGCAAGGTTTTTCCGCAGGTGCGGCTAGCACTCTGCAGGTGCGAAAAAGTTGTTCGGGCAAAATGTTAAAAAGGGGCGAGGCTAAGCCCTTTTTGTCCGTGTTTCCTCCATTTTTGGGCGATTTTGGAACTTTTCGAGAGGGAATTTTAACTAGCAACTTGAAGGTAAGTTAATTCTACACACTTTGAGTTAAATACATAGATTATGGGTGGATTATAACTTATAAGTCTTAGAAATCAAGGATTTAGATGAAAAACCTAGATTTGTATAAAAATTAGATTTTAACCACGAAAATGATTATGGAATTGGATAGAAATTGTATATTTGAGTTCGTGAGATTATGGGTAACGTTTTTCTCCAAATATTTTCAGAATCCGGGCACATGGTCCCAGAGTGAATTTTAAAAATTTTACCATTTTGGGTAGGGTAATTTATTTAATATGTGAATTTCGAAATTTTGAACATGTATTAATTATTCCATATAACTTTTGGATAGTTTCGGATTGTTCGACACCGAATTGAGGTTTTACGCGATATTTTGATCGGAAAGTTGAACCTTGAGACAAGGTAAGTCTCTTGTCTAATCTTGTGAGAGGGAACTTACCCCATATGTGATTAAATTAATAATTGCTGCTAATTGCGGGGGCTACGTACGCACGAGGTGACGAGAGTCCGTGCGTAGCTACTATTTATGCTAAAGTTCGGATAGTTTAGGACTCAAATCATGAATTACATGTGTAAATTGTATTCCTTATTTAATTAAATTATTAAAAATATATTGTGAATTTTTAGGGAAAGATATTAAAAGATGAAAATCTCATATGCTTAACTTTCTGTTTAAATTAATTAATTGATAAAAGAAATCGTTCATTCTCTCGAATTAATCTTATAATAAATAAACTCTCATTCCGGAGGTACATAAGAAAATGTCATCCTTTCTTGTGGAGCGGGCCGAACGCCTTGACAGTATAGATACATCTATGAATCGCGTCGCACGTCCCTCGGCAGTGTACACGACACTCTGGATCGTGTTATACGACCTCGGCAGAAATCGTGCCTAATAATAATAATAATTACACGATATTTTGCTATTTTAATTGCATCTTGTGAATTTAATTAATAAATTAGAAATTTTTGCATATGAAGGAATTTAATTATTTTTGTTGGTTAAATAAAATTTATCGTTAACTCTGTGAATCAGGTTGATTTAAATATTTCTATTTTTATGTTATTCAATATTATTGACCCATAGTGAGTGTCAAAGTCGACCATCTCGTCTCTACCTCTTCGAGATTAGGCTTGATACTTACTGGGTACACGTTGTTTACGTATTCATGATGCACTTGCTGCACATTTTATTGTGCAAGTGAATATATGTCTATTGGCCTTGTGGGCGGAGAGGTGTGGTTAAAATGTGGGGACTTAGGTGAGCTACATTCTGTATTACGATCCGCAGCCAACAGAATCTCCTTCAGAGTTATTATATTTTTCCTGTCTAATTTGTATTTCGGACAGATGTTGTATTTTATTTTAACTCCCTAGTAAATGCTCATGCACTTTTGACACCGAATTTTGGAAAGATTATGGGTTGTTTAGTATTGAATTTGTTAAAAGTATTATTATTTACTCTATAAATATCCATTCTTTGTTGTGTATATTAAAAGAAAATATGATTGCAAAAGTAATAAAAAAATGAGAACCCAATTTAATATTTATTATTGGTTTATCTGATAGTGGTGTTCGGCGTCATCACGATCTTAATGAATTTTGGGTCGTGACAGAAACATCCCCTAAAATGTGTGATAACGGAGAAAAAAAGAAGATAACAAACCATACTTGCGTTAAGGTAAAATGCCTTACCTTTATTATCTGAGGATGCTCACACGATTTTAGCAACCATATATTTCTCTTTTTGACCAAGTTAACACAATTAAGCAGTCATTAATATAGTAAAATAGAAAAATTGGCGTTGTCCCACACGTCTGAATGCGTAGAGCATCCACGGAAACTGTATATTTGGTGGCAATTTCTGTATAACTAAGAATTCAAAGGCAGGGGCCGGGATGGAGCTATCATGTAAATTCAATTATTATTCTATAATAATTAGATGTCACTAGCACGCGTTAACATTTTTGAAAAAATAGAATTTCACATCTGAAATATTCTGTCCAGTTTTACGTGGACTCAGATGATTGTGTCTTTTTGAAGTAGAATCCTCTGAAACTGAAACATTTTCTTTTGGCTATTCGTGCCTATAATAATAATAGAAAATAATTGTTCCCCTCCAAATGGAAAGTACACCTCATTCTGTCCATATTCTTGTTACGTTGATTTGTCGAGTCAGTGGCATAGCCATCGGTGACGGATCCAAAATTTTATGCAAGCGAGTTCAATTTTAAAAATACATAACTTTAATCGTAAAATAATAGTTGTCAAGTGGGTTCAAATAAAATATTTATACAAAATTTATGCAGTTTTAATCCTAATTTATACATATATACAGTATTATATTTTGATAAAGCGGGTTCAGTTGAACCCGCTTGCCACCACGTGCGTCCGCCACTGATAGCCACCCTATGTCAAGGGTAATCGAGTGTATATCCTTGGTCGAAAAATTATATTGCGTGTATAAATTAAATACTATTTTAAATAATTATATATTATATTTTAAATACCCTTAACACAATTGAATGAGGTAATCTAACAGTTTAAGGTATTTAAAGTGATGTGTTATTCATGGGTTCAAAGTTCTACCCATTTTATTTATCAAAACTAAATAAAAATTACCATGTGTATTCTATTTGATTCTTTTTCACTCTAAAATAAATTCTAATAAAATAACTCTTAAAACTTAAAAATTATGTAGAAATAAACAACTAATTCTAAAATTAATTTTTAATTAAAAATTATTTCTTAAATAAATTTTATAATTTAAAAGTCAAGCTCTACAACAATATTTTCAACAAAAACTCCCTACAAACTACAAATTCTCTTGACTCTCTTTCCAGTGATATGCTTACTTTTATTAGTAAAATTTCTAATATTTTTTTTTAATTTTAATTTTGATTTATAATTATAGCTCTATTAACGGTTTTAATTGTTTAGCTAAATGTATCGTAGTTTTATCTAAAAATCTTGATACACCATTAATCGACAAAAAATATTATTGACTTATTTAAGGTTTGAATACCCTTGATGGAATATCACGCTATTGTGTTAGAGTTAAGAACTTTTAGTAATATAATACAAGAAGTAACTTTTGTGGTGTCCAGTGCCCTATCATTACGATGTTAACTATGTAAAAAGAAGCAACTATTTATTTTGAGAGGAAGAGGGAGTGCAATATTCATGAGAATGCATATATAAGTATTTTTTCTGTTTTTACTCATTGTACGTAGTAGCGAAATTAAGATTTTCATTAAGGAGAGTCAAAATTTTAAAAAATAAATACATGAAGAAGTAAAGAGAATCAATCCATAGTATATGTATTTTTTAAAAATAATTTTTACCTATCTAAACAACGTATGTTTTCGGCGAAGGGATGTTAGTTGACACCCCATGAAGCTATGTAGCTCCGTCACTGATCGTCCAATACTAGAGCATTACCTAATTCAGATTCACGCTCCATAAAACATATTTAAGAGGAAAGTGTTCTCTACTATGAAATAACTCTTGATTAAGGATAGAATGGATGTATTGATCTATTCCACATCGTGACTGCATATGTAAGTTTATTTAAAAAACTTTACTTTATATGAAGTTTACAATAACATTTGGCATTTTATACAAACGTAAGCAAGGGTTTGCTGGTGAGTGGTGACACTGGCCAATCAACGTCATCTCTCTCTCTCTGCCCACTTTTTCAAAGGCAACAGCACGGAACCATGCTTGAAAATTCTTCCCTCCCTTCTCTTTTCACTTCTCTTTTCTCGATTCAAATGCGCATTTCTATTAGATAAATTTTATCTTAAGACTACTAATTATGAAATAAACATATTTCAATTATAATTATTCGTATATTAAAATATAAAATTATATATAAATGAAATACAAACCTTTTTAGTAACAACAAAAAGTCATTTGAGAAAAGACCCTTGCTCTATCAACATAATTGTCTTGTTCTTGGGTAGTACATACCTTGTATTTAAAATAAACAAAGTCAAATTACTAATATAAACATCCAAAAATAGATTGTATAAATTTAAATAGTTCAAATTAAAACTTACGATGAAACCTAGAGGTAAAATTAAGGAACACAATTGAAGCTTATCTTGATGAAAACAAACCTATTTGGTTGCAAGGGTATTAGAGAAAACAAAGAACTTTTTTCTAATAAAAAGAAGATGTTTACTCTTGCCCAAACAATTAGCTCTCGTAAAAGAAGTATGCTCTAGCAACCATTCTTTCGGTTCATTATATGAACTTATTTTTTTTACAAACCAAATATCAATGAAAAATGTATCTATATTTTTCTCGATAAGCAAATTAAAGAATTAAAATAAAAAGAGATAACCCATCAACACAACAAAAAAATGCCTAAAGTAAAAGTACCGAATTATTCATGTACTTAAAAAAAAAATATTTAACCAGTGATGCCTTTTGACCATACTTCCCACCATCGATTTCATAAGCCTTTTTTCATGCATCTTCTTATTATAAACTTATGTGTATATTTATTCATACGTATGTTGCAACCATCAGATACACACAAAAACCTTAAGTTTAAATAAATTAATAGCATCTAACATGGTTTAAGATTAATTCCGGATAGCCTCTCTAATTAATTGCTTATTCTTGAGGAAAAATGAGTTTGTTAAAATTCAAGAAACATTACTTTATGAGTTTGTATACGGTTAAAACCGATCCTCGATCATGAAGATCGATCGAGGATGGCATCTCAGTCAAGGGGTATTTTCATGGAGAACCCAAATGAATTTCGAGATGGGGGCGTCGAGCTCGGGGCGTCTGAATCGACCGAGGTAACATCGACCGATACAGGTCCCGAATATCGATGCCCGAAAGTGATCACCAAGCTCGAAACCAAGGCCGAGGTTCCGATCCGACACCGAGCTCGAGTCGGTATCGAGCTCACAGACAAAAAGCTGTTACAACCGCACCAAAGGAGAGAATCTTGGCGGGAATTAAGGAGGAGACACACCATCATGGGTCCTCCACTAGTAATATTATTCTATTATGTTGCTATAGATAAAGTAGTGATCCTTGGCTATAAAAGGCAAGATAGATTGTAATAGAAGACATCTTCCCTGGGATTAAGAATTCATTGTGTTTATCTTTCTAAAGCTCACTAAGTATCTTTATTCATCATTTTCTATCTTGCATCATAAATATGTGTATTGTTATCTTCAGATCAAAGGAATATACTTACCATTAGAACCATACATAAATTCAATATTATCCGATTTTTCGGGTAAATAGTTTGGCGCCCACCGTGGGGCTAAGGATAACAAGTGATTATTTGATACAAATATACAGTACACTCCAGCTTACAACTTCATACCAGCAATGGCTCTGCCAATCGACCTCGAAGCCGGCCTTCAGGATGAAACCAACAACTTGGTACCCATGGCCGAAAGGCTACCCAACAACGGCAATGAGGCTCGAATCGAGGAACCCAAAATTCGAGCCGAAGTACCAGTAGATATCAATTCATGAATAGCTCTAGAAGCAAATCAGCGTTCCGAGCAGGAAAGAAGCGTTCAGGGTGGCGCTCGACCCATAGCCCGAGACACCCACAGCACGGGGGAAATCGGGGTCAGCTTGCGTATGATTTTCGAAATGCTACAAGCCCAACAAGTAGCGATAGCTCAGTTACAGAGCTAAACTCATATGCAAAGTAATCCAAACTCCAATCCACTTCTTCGAGAAGTAACCCCCAGAACGGAGCCCGACACAGTGAAATCGAACGAGCGAGAATCAGGAACTACTCCTGAAATTGTTAAACTGCTCGAGGAACTCACAAAACGAGTCGAAACCAACGATAAAAAATTTGAAATATTTGATGCTAGGATCGATCAGATCCCGGGGGCTCCGCCCATGATGAAAGGACTGGATTCGAAGAAATTCATACAAAAGCCTTTTCCATCGAGCGCGGCCCCGAAACCGATCCCAAAAAAGTTCCGTATGCCCGTAATTCCCAAATATAACGGTACGACCGATCCTAACGAACATCTCACCTCCTATACATGTGCCATCAAAGGCAACGATTTGGAAGACGATGAGATCGAGTCCGTATTATTGAAAAAGTTCGGAGAGACCCTCGCAAAAGGAGCAATGATCTGGTATCACAACTTGCCACCAAATTCTATCGATTCTTTTGCCATGTTAGCAGATTCGTTCGTAAAAGCACATGCTGGTGCCATAAAGGTCGCAACGAGGAAATCAGATCTATTCAAAGTAAAACAAAGGGGTGACGAAATACTGAGGGAATTCGTATCCCGGTTTCAAATGGAACGTATGGATTTGCCACTAGTCACAGACGACTGGGCCGTACAAGCTTTCACCCAAAGGTTGAACGGACTGAGTTCGACAGCATCACGTCGGCTGAAACAAAGCTTGATCGAATACCCTGCAATAACTTGGGCGGATATACACAATCGGTATCAATCGAAAATCAGGGTCGAAGATGATCAATTGGGATTTCCGTATGAACCCACGCATCAGAACCGCGCAACCACTAAAATTCTGAAGGAAATCAACAGAGAACAAAGGTCAAACAGAGACCGATACCAGCCCTACGTCACAGATCGGGTGAACCACGGTTCGGCACATGAGACAGTTAGGAATAACCGCAGGTATGATCGGGGGCAAAATTCTCGGGGACTTATGAGCAAGAGAGGCTTTGATAAATATGCCGATCCTATAGAAGTTCCTCAATTATCAGAATATAACTTCAACATCGATGCATCCGCCATCGTATCGGCTATCGGACGCATCAAAGATACCAGATGGCCTCGACCCATGCAGACCAATCCGGACCAAAGGAATCCCAATCAAATATGCGAGTATCATGGCACCCATGGTCACAAAACGGAAGAATGCAGACAACTAAGAGAGGAAGTAGCCCGCTTGTTCAACAAAGGGCACCTTAGGGAATTTTTGAGTGGTAGGGCGAAGAACCATTTTAAAAACAAGGACTTTGGCAAGCAAAATGAAGAAGAAGAACCACAGCACATCATTCACATGATCATCGGCGGCGTCGATACCCCTCATGGACCTATGCTCAAACACACTAAAATGTCAATTGTGAGGGAAAAGCGATCTCGAATTCAAGATTACACTCCCTCGGGGACTTTATCGTTCAATGATGAAGATGCAGAGGGAATCATCCAACCCCATAACGATGCACTAGTAATATCTGTACTCATGAATAAAATTAAAATTAAGCGTGTGTTAATTGATTCAGGTAGCTCAGCCAATATCATCAGATCGAAGGTCGTAAAATAACTCGGCCTACAAAACCGGGTCGTATCCGCAACTTTGGTTTTAAACGGATTCAATATGGCATGCGAAACCACCAAAGGCGACATAACCCTACCGATAAACGTCGCCGGAACAATTCAGGAAACAAAGTTTCACGTGATCGAAGGCGATATGAGATATAACGCACTTTTTGGAAGGCCGTGGATCCACAACATGAGAGCTGTACCTTCGACCCTACACCAGGTCCTCAAATTTCCAACACCGACAAGTGTCAAAATAGTCTACGGAGAACAACCAGCCGCAAAGGAAATGTTCTCCATCGAGGAAGCAAAACCAACATCTTCGTCTTCGCCGGTGAATGGATCGGGTTCAAAAGGAGGCACAGTCGAAGACTGGAACGCCAAATAGCAACCAAAGACATCGGTCTCGACCCAGCCAGATAAGCAGAGCATCGAAGAAGATAATGATCAGTGGATCCCTCGATCCTTCGTGACCCCCGATGACTCCGATGCCACCAAATCAACTATTGAGGAATTGGAGCAAATCATTTTGATCGAACACTGGCCCGAACGAAAGGTATACCTAGGAAGGGGTTTGAGCCCCGAACTCAGGAAGAAAATCATTCAATTTCTTATCGATAATATCGATTGCTTTGCTTGGTCCCGTTTAGATATAACAGGAATCCCGCCGGACATAACGACACATTGACTAAGTGTGTCCCCTAGATTCAGACCGGTGAAGCAAAAAAGAAGACCCCAATCGGAGGTGAAGCACGCATTCATAAAAGATGAGGTAACTAAACTGCTCAAAATAGGATCCATTAGAGAGGTAAAATACCCCGAATGGTTGTCCAATGTGGTCGTAGTGCCTAAAAAGGGAAACAAACTTAGAATGTGTATAGAGTACAAGGACTTGAACAAAGCATGCCCCAAAGATTCTTATCCACTGCCCAACATCGATCACTTGATCGATGCCACGGTCGGCCACGAGATCCTTACTTTTCTCGATGCCTATTCCGGGTATAATCAAATCCAGATGAACCCGGAAGACCAGGAAAAGACTTCGTTTGTGACCAGATATGGAACATATTGTTATAACGTAATGCCCTTCGGGCTAAAAAATACGGGAGCTACTTATCAACGCCTAGTAAATAGAATGTTCGAAGAACAAATAGGTAAATCAATGGAAGTCTATATTGATGACATGCTAGTCAAGTCCCTGCGCGCAAAGGACCATTTGACCCATTTGTAGGAAATATTCGATATTCTGAGGAAATACAACATGAGGCTCAACCTCGAAAAATGTGCTTTCGGAGTCGGCTCGGGTAAGTTCCTCAGCTTCATGGTGTCAAATCGGAGAATCGAGATTAACCCAGACAAAATCAAGGCCATTGAAGACATCACCATCGTGAACAGCGTGAAAGCTGTACAAAGGTTAACAGGAAGAATAGCAGCCTTAGGCCAATTCATTTCGAGATCATCAGATCGGAGCCACAAATTTTTCTCTCTACTCAAAAAGAAGAACGACTTCGCTTGGACACCGGAATGCCAACTAGCATTACAAGAACTGAAACAATATCTATCGAACCCACCACTGCTGCACACTCCAAAAATCGACGAAAAACTTTACATGTACTTGGCAGTATCAGAAGTCGCCATAAGCAGTGTCCTGGTTCGAGAAGAGGAAGGTACGCAATTTCCTATTTACTACGTAAGTCGGACCTTAGGGGAAGCGGAAACTAGATATCCGCACTTGGAAAAATTGGCGCTTGCGCTGATTAGCGCCTCTAGGAAGTTATGACCGTACTTTCAATGCCACCCCATAAGCGTATTAACCACCTGCCCACTTCGTAATATTTTACATAGGCCTGAACTATCGGGCCGATTGGCCAAATGGTCCATCGAACTCAGCGGGTATGATATCAAATATCGACCTCGAACGACCATTAAGTCTCAAATTTTAGCAGACTTCGTGGCCGATTTCACGCCGACCCTCATACCCGAAGTCGAAAAAGAACTACTGTTAAAATCAAATTTATCGACGAGGGCATGGATCCTCTTTATGGACGGAGCTTCGAACGTAAAGGGGTCCGGGCTAGGCATAGTTTTAAAATCTCCCACGGGTAACATTATTAGGCAAGCTATTAAAACTATCAGGTTAACTAACAACGAGGCCAAGTATGAAGCCATAATTGCAGGTCTCGAGCTAGCTAGAAATTTGGGAGCGGAGGTCGTTGAGGCCAGTTGCGACTCTTTGCTGGTGGTGAGTCAAGTAAACAAAACCTTCGAAGTCCGAGAAGGCAGAATGCAAAGGTATTTGGACAAACTACTTATCACTTTGAACCATTTCAAACAATGGAGTCTACGACATGTTCCACGAGAACAGAATAACGAGGCCGATGCGCTTGCTAATTTGGGATCATCAGTCAAGGTGAATGATTTGAACTCAGAAACTATCGTTCAACTTTCAAGATCTGTAATCGACGAAGGGCACACTGAAATAAATTCTACTAGCTTAACCTGGGATTGGAGAAACAAGTATATTGAATACTTAAAAACGGAAAGCTCCCTTCAGACCACAAAGAGTCCAGGACCCTTCAAACTAAAGCTGCTCGATTTACTTTGACTGCGGACGGAACATCGAAGAACATTCGATGGACCGATGGCGGTATGCATAGGTCCGGGAGATACCAATTACATCCTCCGGAAAGTACACGAGGGCACTTGTGGAAATCACTCCGGTGCCGACATGTTAGTTCGAAAAGTGATCAGAGCAGGGTATTATTGGATCGATATGGGCAAAGACGCAAAAGAATTTGTTCGTAAATGTGATAAATGTCAAAGGTTTGCTCCAATGATCCATCAACCCGGAGAACAACTTCACTCGGTCCTATCCCCATGGCCATTCATGAAATGGGGAATGGACATCGTCGGCCCCCTACCATCGACCCCAGGTAAAGCCAGATTTATTTTGTTTATGACTGATTATTTTTCTAAATGGGTTGAAGCACAGGCGTTCGAGAAAGTAAGAGAAAAAAAGGTTATCGACTTTTTGTGGGATCATATCATATGCCGGTTCGGGATACCATCCGAAATAGTATGTGATAATGGGAAGCAATTCATTGGCAACAAAATCACAAAATTCTTCGAAGACCACAAAATAAGAAGGATACTAGCAACCCCGTACCACCCCAGCGGAAATGGACAAGCCGAATCAACAAACAAAACTATTCTTCAAAACCTGAAGAAGATATTGAACGACGCTAAGGGAAAATAGAGAGAAATCCTGCCCGAAGTCCTTTGGGCATACCGAACAACATCGAAATCCAGTACAGGGGCGACCCCATTCTCCTTAATATATGGCTCCGAGGCATTGATACTAGTCGAAGTCGGAGAGCCTAGTCCCAGATTTCGATTCATGACGAAAGAATCAAATAACGAGGCTATGAACACTAGCCTTAAATTATCGGACGAAGGACGAGAAGCTGCCCTCATCCAGTTGGCCGCACAAAAGCAACGAATCGAAAGGTATTACAATCGAAGAACTAAACTTCGCCACTTCAAGCCAGGGGACTTGGTGTTAAGGAAAGTCACCATCAATACTCGAAATCCAAACGAAGGAAAACTAGGACCAAATTGGGAAGGACCGTACCAGGTGCTCGAGAACTTTGGGAAAGGATCGTACTAGCTCGGCATCATAAACGACAAACAGCTATCAAGCAGTTAGAATGTATCACATCTAAAATGGTACTACTGCTAAGGTCCGACCTTTCCCATATTTATTCAACTGTCCTGTACAGAAGTTCGAACAAAGAACAGAAGTATTCTTTTACTCAAAAGCATGTGTTGCACTCTTTTTTCCTTAGACCGGTTTTTTCCCAAATGGGTTTTTGCGGCAAGGTTTTTAATGAGGCAACCATCGATCGTGCTGCGCTTTTAAAACAGTATCCGAGGCTTTCGACCCTTAGCCCGAACGACCTCGAATACCGGGGGGCACCAGGCCCTCAAATACATCGAGTTCAGATGCAACAAAGTCTTCTCACAACAATAGAGGAAAAATTGTAAGAGCCAAAATGGTCAAAATGAACCATGCTCATATAGATTGCCCCAAAACATATGTACAATGACTTGAGATTTATTATGCAACCAGCCTACGGGGATATCGAGTTATCTCGAGTTCGAAATAAACACTCGAATTTTAAACCTACGGGCTACTTCTATATCGAGTTCGAAATACTCAGTCGACCGTTGAGCCTACGGGCTACTTCAACATCGATTTTGAAATAATCACTCGAATATTAAGCCTACGGGCTTCCATATTATCTGGAGTTCGAAATAATCACTCGAATATTAAGCCTACGGGCTACCACATTATCTCGAGTTTGAAATAAACACTCGAATATTAAGCCCACGAGCTACTTCTATATCGAGTTCGAAATAAACACTCAAATGTTAAAGCCTACGGGCTGACGAGTTCGAACAAGGACCCAATCGAGTTTGAAACATTGAAAAAGCTACGTTTACTCAGAGTTTACGTTAACCACCACATTATCATCAACTCAACAAGCAAAACGTCACTCCAAATCTGATCGATCAAAATCGACCTTGTTATATATATACAAAATTGCCTACGTAATTAATTTACAGATATGGAGAATTACACTCTAAGCTTCTGGGTCGGGGTCTTCCCCACCCTCGGACCCTCTTTTGCTACCATCATCGTTATCATCGTCATCATCATCAGAAGCCAAGGCTTCAGCTTCCGCTTCAAGCTCTTTTGCCTTTCTTACCTCTTCGGTAAGGTCAAAACCTCGAGCATGTATCTCCTCGAGGGTCTCCCTCCGAGATCTACACTTAACAAGTTCGGCAACCCAATGAGCTCGAGCATCATCAATCTTAGCCGCTTCCCGGGCCTCCACTTTAGCGGCCTCAGCATCAGCTCGATATACAATAATAGACTTATCCGCCAAAACTTTCGACGACTCAACCTCCGCCTTAGCCTCAGCAAGTCGTATCTCAAGCTCATCGATTTTCTTAGCCTGAACCGACACCTTTTGCTTGACGTTTCGAAGCTGAACGTCGGCTGATAATAACTTTGTTAAGATGGTTTCTTTCTCCGCTGCCAGGCGGTCAATAGTCTCCTTCCACTGGTTGCATTCGGCCCGGATTTGATCGACCTCCTCTCGAAGTAGCCTGATCTTCTCCATCTTTTGCTGCAACTGAGACAACGAAGGGTTAACTTCCACAGTCGAGTCGAATCCATACTTTAACAGAACGAGGCTCAACTGCTGATCGAGCTCGACCCTTTCTTCACGAACCTTAGCCAAATCCGCTTGAAGATCCTTTATAGCCTCCTCCTTTTTGCTATAAAGAAACCGAAGGTCATCTCTTTCACCTAGGACCTTCCGGAGTTCGGCCTCACACTGGCTAAGATCAACTCGAAACCTACCGATGGCCTGCATAGTTAGAAACACTCATCAACACCAATAAAACAAAGAAGGATCACCGATATCAGAACCGTCAAGTATGGAAAAGAATAAAGAAGCCAAGTATGGAAGAATCATTACCCAAGTAATAAAACGCTGAGCTTCCTCTAACAAAAGAGAAGCATCACCGATATCGGAACTGTCACCAACACCAGTAAAACAATCCTTAAAAGGATCCGCTGCACCTGAGCCAGCACCAATATCAGGAGTCTTCAGCTCTCGAGCCTCCTTCAACGCCTCCTCAGAAAAAGACGGAAGAGAAGGTGAATGACCCATTTCCATTGCCCCGAGCAAATCACTCGGAGTACTCCGATCGAGACTTAGGTCTTCGGAACCAACCCCGATGGGCACGGCCGCCATCGGCCCAGCAGCTCTAGCAACCTCGACTGCCTCCGTAGGTCGGACTACCAAAGCCGAGGAGCTATCTTCTTCTTCTTCTTCCTCCCTCAGTCGTTGGACCGAGTCGATCGAAAGGGCAATGATTTTTCTCCTCACCTTTCGAGTTTTGGACTTAGGGTCCTCAAGCCGAGAGGAAGCCCTTCGTTTCTTTTCTTTTCCCTGTTCCAGGACCGGGGACTTGTTTCCTTCATCACCGCTCGAAGGCCTCAAAACGGCATCCCTAGTTACACCTATATACAAAGAAAAAATTGATAACGAAATGAACGCAGAATATACCTCGAGGGAAACAGGAACCAAACCTCACCATGATTCTTGACCTCCCATCTACCTTTAGCCAAATCGCGCCAAGCGCGCTCGGCATAGGATGAAGTCGAGGCTAACTTTCGAACCCAATCCTCGAGATCAGGCACAGCTTGTGGCATCCAAGGTGCAGCTGGACATCAGAAAATAATATTAACAAAAATGGAAAAAGACACGAAAAGCAAACATGAATCACTTACGGTCGAAATTCCATTTTTCAGGAAACGGCATCTTTTCCTCCCGGATAAGATCACGAGTCCTCACTCGAATATATCGACCCATCCAACCTCGATCCTTATCTTCATCGATGCTCGACATCAAAGCCTTTGCTCGACGATGTAGCTAATTAGTCCATAATAAATCTGAGGCCGATACAGTCGTATAAGGTGGTTCAGAGAAAAATCCAACCCTCCGGCTTTGATAGAGAAGAAACGCAATAAGATGACTATACGCCATAAGGAAGGATGAATTTGGCCGAGGGTGACCTGATATCTCCTGCAGAAACCAAAAATCACGGGATTGACAGCTCCCAACATAAAGGGATAGGTGTAAACACTTAAAAATCCCTCCACGTAGGTAGTGACGCTCTCATCGGAGGATGGGATTTGTAACACAACCTCAGAAACCCAGCCGCAGTCTTTTCTGACGGCCTCGAGGTGAACCTCCGCTATAGAGCACATATACATCGATACGTGCTCACACCGACCCGGAACGGATGAAGGGTTCTCCACCCTAAAATCAGTTTTTAAAATACACGGGCCGGGAATATAATCTTGAACGAACGGCTCCGTCGGCGCCTTATCGTCACACGGCCGTGAGGAGGAAGCTTTCTCCTTGTGAGGTACGATTTTTGAAGTTTTCGCCATCAATATGAGAAGAAAAAGTTGCAAAGGAAGGTGAAAGAGGGGACAGCACCAAAACTCTAGTATAAGCGGCACTAAAGCAACGAAGTAGAGAAAATAATCAAAGGGAATTTGGGAAAAGAGGAAGCACAAAAGTGGAAAACATTATATGGAAAAACTATTTATAAGGCATGGCGATTCGTTTCTAGCGGTGGCCGACCACCGACTGACACACATTAAATGCCTCGATAAAACCAAATCGATGGGGTAGCTATCACGCACGTCATAGTCAAAGTCGATAGAAACGTCATCATTGATTCGGTCGAACCTTAGGGAAATCACATCGTTTCTTGTCATCTCCTTTCCAAGAAATGAGGGAGCTATCTGTATACGGTTAAAACCGATCCTCGATCATGAAGATCGATCGAGGATGGCATCTCAGTCAAGGGGTATCTTCATGGAGAACCCGAACGAATTCCGAGATTGGGGCGTCGAGCTCGGGGCGTCCGAATCGATCGAGGTAACATCGACCGATACAGGTCCCGAACATCGATGCCCGAAAGTGATCACCAAGCTCGAAACCAAGGTCGAGGTTCCGATCCGACACCAAGCTCGAGTCGGTATCGAGCTCACAGACAAAAAGCTATTACAACCACACCAAATGAGAGAATCTTGGCGGGAATTAAGGAGGAGACACACCATCATGGGTCCTCCACTAGTAATATTATTCCATTATGTTGCTATAGATAAAGTAGTGATCCTTAGCTATAAAAGGCAAGATAGATTGTAATAGAAGACATCTTCCCTAGGATTAAGAATTCATTGTGTTTATCTTTCTAAAGCTCACTAAGTATCTTTGTTCATCATTTTCTATCTTGCATCATAAATATGTGTATTGTTATCTTCAGATCAAAGGAACCTACTTACCCTTAGAACCATACATAAATTCAACGTTATCCAATTTTTCGGGTAAATAGAGTTTAACCCGTCCATATAGTTTGTTAGAATCCAAAAAATATTACAAAATGAGTTTATTATAGTACTGATCTCCGCACTAAACGTCAAATAAAAAAAATAAAGTTTTTTTGTCATTATGTCAACAAAAACAAAATATCAACGGCGAAATTTGAACCAATATGAACACAAAAAGGAAAAATGAAAAAAAACACATCGAAGAGTCTTGTGTTAAGTTGATCCCTTCATGACTTGCCTCAATACTGCTAACATTCTCATTGCAATGCGTCTCTTTATGTTGTGCTTCATCTGCATCCAAAAAACCAACCAAAATAGTCAACTTTCACTATTTGTATAATAAGCAGAGTAGATAGAAAAGAGAGAAATCAAGAAAACCTTGAAGTATCAAAACGAGCTTTGTGTTTCATTTTGTACTCATCTGCATAAATAAATAAATAAAACTAACCAGAGTAGTCAATTTTTACTATTCTCAAATCATAAAATTATGTTGAAAAAAAAATCATAAAATTATTCTAAAGTAGAATTATTAGTGGTATCAAGTTGCTTAGTCACATTATGAAAGTGTGGGAAATGGTGATAGAAGTGAGGATTAGAAAGATAGTGTCTATTTTCAAGAACCAGTTCGGCTTCATACCTGGACGTTCGACTACGGAAGTCATCTAACTTGTTAGAAGGTTGGTGGAACAGTATAGGGATAGGAAGAAAGATTTGCATATGATATTTATTGACCTAGAGAAAGCGTATGACAAGGTCCCTCGGGAGGTCCTTTAGAGATGCTTGGAGGCTAGAGGTGTTCCTGTAGTGTATATTAGAGTGATTAAGGAAATGGATCTAAGACTAGGGTGAGTACAGTGGGAGAAGACTCAGAACATTTTCCAGTTAGGATGGGGTTACACCAAAGATCTGCGCTTAACCCGTTCTTATTTACTTTGGTGATGGATAAACTAATGCGTCATATTCAAGGGGAGGTGCCATAGTGTATGTTATTCGCTGACGACATAGTGCTGATTGATGAAACGCGAGGCGGTGTCAATGAAAAGTTGGAGGTTTGGCGACCGACCTTAGAATCTAATGGTTTCAAGTTGAGCAGGATGAAGACGGAGTACCTGGAGTGCAAGTTCAGCGTAGTGTCAAGGGGAGCAGATATAAACGTGAGGCTTGATTCACAAGTCATCCCCAAAAGAGGAAGTTTCAAGTATCTCGGGTCAGTTATCCAAGGGGACGAAGAAATTGATGAGGATGTCACACACCGTATAGGGGCGGGGTGGATGAAATAGAGGCTAGCATCCGGCGTTCTATATGACAAGAATGTGCCACCAAAACTTAAGGGTCAGTTCTACAAGGCGGCGATTAGACCGACTATGTTGTATGGGGCAGAATGCTAGCTAATCCAGAACTCTCATATCCATAAAATGAACGCAGCCGAAATGAGAATGTTGCGATGGATGTGTGGGCACACTAGGTTGGACAAGATTAGGAATGAGGTTATTCGGTAGAAAGTGAGTGTGGCCCCTATGGAAGATAAGATGCGTGAAGTGAGGCTTAGACGATTCAGGCATGTAAGAAGGAGAAGCCTAGATGCTCTAGTGAGCATGTGTGACCGGTTGGCGCTGGCAGGTAGGAGACGAGGTAGAGGGCGGCCTAAGAAGTATTGGGAGAGGTGATCAGACAGGACATGGAACGACTTCAGCTTACCGAGGACATGACCCTTGACAGGAGGGTATGGAGGTCGAAGATTAGGTTAGAAAGGTAATAGTCGTCGTGTATTTTTCTGATCTGTTCCAGGTTTATTAGGGCTAGCTGACTAGTATATTGTCTTCGATTCTTAGAATGCCAGTATTAGGGTTGTTTTAGTACTATCTTCCGCTTCGGTTTTCTATTACCCCATCGTGTTTCTGCTTGTGGCTACTACTTTTGCTATTGCTTTCTTCCATTTATTCTTCGGTCCTTACATTTTGGTGTCATTTTTCTGGCCTTGTTATTGTTATTTACTTGTTCCTATTCTTCCTCTCGAGCCGAGAGTATTTCGGAAACAACCTCTCTCCCCTCCAGGGTAGGAGTAAGATCTGCGTACACATTACCCTCCCCACACTCCACTTGTGGGATCCCACTGGATTATTGTTGTTATTATAATAAGCAAGCTAAAATACAAATTGGGGATCCTTAACCAGTAATAGAAGTTCAGTTAACATAAATTCTAGATATAGTTTTGCTTCAGTTACCAAGTTAAATGATTTATTTGAGCAGAAAGGTATCACGAAATATTTAGATTTGCCTAGTCCTACCCAAAAAAATAAGTTATAATGATGTTGAAGCTCAAGCTCCTAAGAAGTTGCTTCATAATGGGTTCAAATATAAATGTAATAATTCTTAACAGGTTAATGGTTTATCAGATAAGAAAATAGAGTAATTCGCCTCCAAATCGATAAACCGTTAATTATAAAAATTCAACATGTTCACCAACCGTTGGTCCGATAACCCGATATCAATAAGTCATTAAGCCACTTTTATGGTTCGATTAACGATTACGATTCAATTTGGAAGAGCCCTATGTAAGAAATACAAAAAGGGAAAATGAAAAAGAAATGGGATGTGATTAATAAGCTCAAATCTTCTTTACCAGTTTGGTATAGCACATAAGTTTGGATAGAGTAAACCCCAACCATATCATTTTGAATCGTATATTTTTGGACCACCTAATAGCGCGTAATTGTAAAGCTTTAAGATATTGAGATTTATCATTTAAAAATTCTGTTTAAATCTAAGTACCTCCATCCATGAGGAACCTTTAGGTAGGGTGTACAAAGAAAACTGATAAATCGCACCAACTCAATGATCCGAGTCAAACCGGAAAAAAAAATCGATTGTGATTTAGTTTGATTTGGTTTGGTGTTGAAAAACAAACCCGGCCACAATTGGTTTGGTTTGATTTTAACTAAAAAAGTCAAACCGAAACCAAACCAACCCGATATTACATTTATATAATTTTTAAAAATATTTATCCATATAAATATTTATTGTAATATAATTTATAAATATTTTTTAAACTTGTTCACAATTTTATCTTTAAAAGTATTATTTAAAGTTTGGACTTAACATTCTTGAATGGTCCAATAAATATTATATCTCATAAAGGTAGTAAGTCAAATAAAGTTTAAATCAATACTAATGCTAATAAAGAAAATTCAATTCAACACTAGGAATAATA
The DNA here is from genome assembly GCF_000390325.3 of Nicotiana tomentosiformis. Taxonomy (NCBI): domain Eukaryota; kingdom Viridiplantae; phylum Streptophyta; class Magnoliopsida; order Solanales; family Solanaceae; genus Nicotiana; species Nicotiana tomentosiformis. Next base: position 22,687,070 of record NC_090819.1, read on the forward strand.
ATGTTGGATATCTATTTTTTTTTTTTTTTTTGCATTGATTTATAATGAAAATGCATAACCTAATTTATCTTTTTCTTTAGTGCTTAGTTGTGTAATTAATACTAGTACTTATTAGTTGCACTTATTTTAGCATGACCTATATAGTATTTTTAGATTATGTTAATTTTTATTATATTAATTAGTAATATTTTTTTGTGCGATTTTATTATCTTTGTTATTGAATATTTTAGTACAATGTTATGATTCATCTCATATTATTATTTTATTTTCTTGGAAAATACATTATATAGTCGTATCCTACTAGGACTAAAATAAATATTTGGAGTACAAGTTACATATTTTGTGCTATTAAGACTTTATCGGGAAAAAATTCGAAAAACCTGAAAAAAATCGAGATTGAAAAACCCAATTTTATTGGTTTGGTTTGGTTTACAAATTTAAAAACCTAACACCGTTGGTTTGATTTGATAATTGAAAAAAATTCGAACCAACCGGACCTATGTACACTCCTACATTTAGTTACTGATAACTCTATCTACATATTGTATGCATTATCATAATTCTTTGACGTAGCAACATTAATTAGATGTCTATAAGATTCTGACTTTTGGATAGATTAGCACTATTGAAGTAACTATTGAAAAGTTTTGGTAGGTAGCAAATGTGAAGGCCATTAAATATACTTCTATTTAGTTAGTGACGGATCCAATGTGTATTCAAAGGATGTCACCGATAATCGTTCGAAAAATTACGCTCTATGGTTAGGTATTTCCTCCGTTTCAAATTAAATGAGATACTTTTCTTTTTAGTCAATTTCAAAATAAATGACATATTTTTAAATTTGAAAATAATTCAACTTTAAACTCTTCATTTTACCTATTTTGTCCTTAATGATAAACTTTTAGAACCACACAAATGTCATGGCCCCACAAAACTTTTATCCTTAAGATTTTAAGACCACAAGTTTCAAAAGTCTTTTTTTTTCTTAAACTCGTGCCGAGTCAAAATAATTCATCTAAATTGAAACGGGAGAAGCAATTTTCTTTATATATTTATACTACAAATTGACACTCCTTTAACTTCTTCCTAAATTTACCTCTTTATTTTTTGACCCCTTAATGAAAATTCCGACTTCTATCACCCGTTAGTAATCAAGAATGATACAGAGCATCAAGTAAGAGACACAAGAAGGAAAAAGAAAAAGAAAAAGAAAAAGAAAAGAGATGTGATTAATTGGTGGTGGCCTAAAAGGCCCCCCTTTGAAACTTTCTTGAATTATTCTGGAATTTCTGCATAGTCGATATCTATGGGAAAGTAGAAGAAAATTTCCTACTCCCTTTTGTTCACATGTCAAATTCTTGTCCTCCTTAATTTCCACATCTTTTCCTCTATATATCACCTATCCTTCCATAGTTTTTTTTTGCAATAATAACAGAGCCTTTATGTAGTTACATAGAACCTTCACTTCTCTTTTACTTTCTTATTTCTTGTCATTTAATGAACCAATATTTGTCATCCTTATAAAGCTCAGTAATCTCAAATACTCATTTGCCATTTGAACCTTTTACATATTTTCTTGTTTTTGTACACTCCATTTAGTGTTGCCTTTGGCATAACTTTTCTCATAAAAAAATATTGTAAGTTTATGCACTTTTGTTAATACCCAAATGGAGAAAGTTAAAGCTTGGGAAAAAATGACTCTGATCACTGAGCTTACCCAGGGGTTGGAGCTTGTAAACAGGCTAAAAAGCAAGATTGATCCTTTGGCTTCACCAGAGGAATGTGATTTACTACTTGAAAAAATACTTTCCTCCCTTGACAAATCATTGTCAATTCTGAATTTGAAGGCTGTTAATGTAATTAGAGACCCTTGTTGTTGTTCATCAATTTCAGTACTTGGAGTTAGCAAATTTGGAATTCCTACTTCCACTCTTGGTAAAAGTCCAAAGAGTGAGGGTTCTGACTTGGATTATTCAAGGGATCAAGGCAAAAATATGGTCTTTAAAAAAAGGTGAATTTAGGCCTCACTAAACCATTTTCTATGATTTCTTGAAATTAAAGCATTGGATTTTTTTCTAAATTTGTTGGATTTGCAGAAAGTTATTGCAGCAATGGAGTAAGCAAGTTAGGATATCTGGGATAGAAGATCTTAATCATGATGATGGCTATAGTTGGAGAAAATATGGCCAGAAAGATATTTTAGGAGCAAATTTTCCCAGGTGAAAAAACCTATTCCTTTTCCTTCTGTTACTTTTTTTTAGATAACATAATTTGCATTTAACCCTTAATTTGTGTTTTGAATATACAACAGTAATAACAACTTTGGTCCGGGGAGAATTGTGTTCCCAATATATTCCTCAGTTTTATCTTTTTATGGAATGTTAGTTACACTTCACTTATTACCAACTTTAAGTTGAAGAAGAAATATTTGTTAAGTCAAGTTAATATCACTTATACAGGCCTAAAGTTCATTTTTTTTCACTTTTGTTAGGTGGTGATAGTTTTTACCTTTTTGAATATTCAAAAGAAGAATGTCCTTAAATTTACAACAATTCAACTTTTGGGCCCGAAGGATTTCCAAATATGTAGACAGCCTTTAAAATTGTCACATCTTTTCATTTTAGAAACTCAGGTTATTACATATTATACACCTAAGATATATTCAAACTATGTCTATAGAGCAAGAAGAAGAGTTTTTCTTAAGAAAATTCATGGTGCTACACAATCACGAATGTGGCTAATTAATTAGTTTTAAGTATATAATCATTTCTTCTCTATATTGTCGTGATTTGCATGCTTGTTTGAAGTCGAGGGTTTACCGAAAACAGTTTCTCTACCTACATAAAGTAGGGGTAAAGGCTATGTACATACTATCTTCCCCATACCCCTACTTATGAGATTACACTAGGTTTGTTGTCGTTGTTGTATATACTAGGGAATGGTACAAGAAATTGCTTAACTGAAAATAGATTTTGGAAATGTATATCTAAAAAGAATTTTACTTTGGAATTGCAGGGCTTATTACAGATGCACTCACAAGAATACACAGGGCTGCTTAGCAATAAAACAAGTCCAACAATCAGATGAAGACCCTCTAGTCTTTGAGGTCACATATAAAGGAAAGCACAGTTGCAAAGCCTCACAATCAGTAGACATTTCAGAAGAAACCCAAAAGGCAAATTATACTAACAAGAATCAGTATCAGCTACAGAAACAGAAACAGAAAGTGGGGAATCAAAAAGTTGAAAATTTGAATATTATCAAAGAAGAAGAGTTTCCTTTCACACCACCAAAATCAGAAAGTGCAAATGCCCAATTCTTTGCCAATTCAATGGAGCCATTTACATCTCCAATAACCTCAGAATCCTTGCACTTGTCATTGTTGCCTACCCAAGAGGAGGAGTTTGAATTGGACCAGATTCTTCAGAGCTCAAAATTGGGTCGTACTGATTTTATTTCGACACCAACTTCAGTAATTAATTCGCCATTTTGTGGGTACTGGGATTTATCAGTGGATGATGAAGTTGATACTATTGATCCTAGCCTGATGATTGACATTTCTGAATTTTTCGCCTAATCTGAGAGTAGTGGCGGTATCTGGTTTATACAAGAATATTGTCGCACCTAAAATTTGAACTTATGACCTAGAATTGGGTCACATTTCGACACCAACTTCAGTCTTTAATTTGCCATTTTGTAGAGTGGATGATCAATTTTGTAACATGTGATCTTATATTAGATTCTGTAGGCTCCCATCTGTTGCAAACTTTGTCTTGAACATTCACTTCAAGCCATTTGAACTTTTTCCTTGTGGTAACTTCACTATCTCTCATATTTCATTCTTTACAAAAGATTTCATCTCTTCCGCCATTGCTTTCTGTTATTCTTCTTTTTCATCTGTTTCTCCATAATTTATGTGATATGAAATAATAAGAGCAAATTGACAACCTCTTGGCATCTTAAAAGATCCCAAGAGGCATAAGAATCTCTTTTTGCACCTGTTTTTATACTCCAATCCAGTTTGAATTTTTATCAATTATACATCCCTTCTAATTGAGATCTTACCATTAAGAGGTTTATACAATGGTATATGCTTTGGATTGAAAACAATAACCAATAAAAATGTTTTTTTGAGATTTTTCATCAAGCAATTTGACGAGCTTGAAAATTAACCAAAACATAAGCAACACAACCAAAACTCTGTAAATGACTTACATTTGGTCTCTTTTAAGTTTTAAAAAAGTTTGTTGCTCTATTGGTGAGCACCATCCACTTCCAATCAAGAACTTGTGAGTTCGAGTCACCCCAAGAGCAAGGTGGGGAGTTCTTGGAGGGAGGGAGCTGAGGGTCTAATCGGAAACAGCCTCTCTACCCCAGGGTAGGGGTAAAGTCTGCATACACACTACCCTCCCCAGACCCCACTACTGGATTGTTGTTGTTGTTGTTCTTGTTGTTGTAAGTTTTAATGCTACGCTTCTTGTCTCTATTTCTTTGTATGTGCAAGACCATTTAATATGGCTGCCATTTTGATTCTCCAACAAGGCCTTAAATTTATGGAACTTCTCAAAAGTTTCCGACGTATTTTCCAGTAAATACTCCAACTTATGTGATTATAATCGTCAGTAAACAACATGAAATAACGTCTCCCACCTAAGGACTTAGTTTGCATAGGGCCACATAAGTCAGCATGTATTAATTCTAAACTTGTAGAAGATGTCCATACTTTTCAAACGGAAAAAGAGTTCCGATCCTTATTTGTTTCCAATAAATGCACCCATCACATAAATTAAGAGAGCCAATTATAGGTAGACCAAAAATCATACCTTTGTCCTTGAGCAATTTCATAATATTTGTGTTGAGATGCTCGTACCTCAAATGCCATAAATTTGAGTCATCCTTTGCACTTGCAGCGAGAGAGAAGTTCTACATATTAGAAACATCCAACGGAAACAACTTGTTTGCAGTAATCTTTTTGCCTGATTTTTTGTTTGCAATGACACAAGTAGTTACATAAAACAAAATAGAACATCACTTGCCATTAATTGTCTAATGCTCAATAAATTTTATCCTAAATTAGGCATAAATTGAGCATTATCCAGGATTTTTATTTTGCCATGGCTAGCGTTGACACTCATTGTATCTTTTCCTTAACCTGCATCTCTTTTTTGTTGCCAAGCTGCACTTTTATCTTTTGCGTCTCATCAAACTCCCGGAACAAAGATTTGGTGTCTGTCATATTGTCACGATCCAAAATCTACTAGTCATGATGGCACTTAACTCGACCCGCTAGGTAAGCCAACTAACAATCAATACAACCCAAATGAGATTTATAAGAAAACAATGAAGAATTATCTAAACATTTATACAATAACCCAAGGATCGGTAGTACAAATCATGAGCTTCTATGACTTCAAATTTACAGAAGCTGGTACGAATAAATGCATCATCTTCTTGAAGTTTACATAATCAAATTTGCAAAATCTAAAGCTACTAAGGACAAGTGGCAGCTGTAATCGGAACGCAGGTACATCTTCAATACCAGCTCCCGCCATACACAACGACTCTAGCTTCAAAATCTGCACGCAAGGTGTAGAAGTTTAGTATGAGTACAACCGACTCCATGTACCCAGTAAGTATATTTTCTAACCTCATTGAAGTAGTGACGAGGCTTTTTACTCACTATTATAACCTGTGCAGTATACTAGCAATAGAAACAGTTCTACAACATAACAGATAAAAGTACAAGAAAATAACTATGCGAAGCAGTAAATGATTACGAGAAGAAATCACGGCAGTAAATTTATAACTTTCATGGTGTGAGAAATATACTCAAGATATCAAATCAAGTGGCACGGTAACACCCTTCGTTCATTTATCTCATCCTCACCAAATATATGAATGTAGGTCAAATCAATTGGCACGGCAACACCCTTCGTGCAACTATCTCTTCCTCACCGAGCATACGTATAACAGTACTAACTAGATGGAAGAAATGTCAATAACAATAATGATAAAGTGGGAGATACACAAGAAGCAATAACGAGCAATGCAGTGCATATAGGCAACAATAATAGACTATATAGAAGGCATATGAGTAATGATAGCGTTTAAGATAGAGGATCATAAATTTTACTAAGCCAACATGGTAGAAGGCTTATGTGTAAATATAATAGCCATGAACATGATCTTTATAAGCTAAACAAATAGAAGGTATGAGTAACTAACATCAGTAGAAGGCTTATACGAAAGTGCCACAAATGAGAAACGACACAGATATAAATATGACAAACAAGAAGAAAAACATGATATTTGCAAGTTAAACAGATAGAAGGCACGAACAACACAACAACAATTGAGATATAGGAAAAAGACAGAACAATAATGACAAATCACATAGAAAATATAGGTGCAACAGTAACAACTTAAGATAAAGGCATGAATGTATTCATAAGGAAAAGATATCATCACATAATGCATGTATTTCGTCCTCGCCTGTACAGAAGCCATGAACACATGATAATATAATAAATGGCATGACATCACCCTTCTTGCTTTTACTCTCATCCTCACATGATAATGTAAATAAAATGGCACGGCATCACCCTTCATGCTTTTACTCTTATCCTCATATGATAATGTAAATAAAAATATGATAATATAAATAAAATGGCACGGCATCACCCTTTGTACTTTTACTCTCATCCTCATATGATAATGTAAATGAAATAGCACGACATCACCCTTCATGCTTTATACTCTTCCTCACATGATAATGTATATGCAATGGCACGTCATCACCCTTCGTGCTTTACACTCTTCCTCATCAAGAACATGTATATCACTAACAAGCTAGATAGGAAGCATGAATCACATCGAGGAAAGTGATTAAGTGATTATTTCAAATGAACATCAATCACGGCTTTCAAGCCAATAACAATTCAATAAACCTCAAAAAACCTTATTATTCAAGTATTTTAACAAGTCTTAAAGATGATCTTCAACTCAAGTATAGAATCCAATATCTCAAGAATAACAGTCGTAGCGATGTATTTGTGATTAAGTATAATAATGATCAGATTTAGCGCATCAATAATTTCACAAAAGTCCGTCAAATTTCAATCAAATTATAATAATCTAAATCATGATTTCTAGCCTTTAATTACATATTCATAGTAATCTAAAAGTCAAAGAATACATGAAACAAGGAGGTCATATGATTCTATAAGGCACAATTAATCGTATAATTTACCCCCGAGCATGATTAACCCTGGTACATGTATATACGTACGTCACCTCATATATGCATCATCTCTGCATGTAGCAAACATTATCAATTAGTAGAAAAAATTCTTCCAACAAAGTTAGGCAAGACAATTACCTCAAATAAGTCAAATCGATATACTAGAAGTGCCATCCCGCTCAAATCATCCTCCGTACGGCTCAAAACTAGCCAAAAGTAACTCAAAATCATCAAATAATGTCATAGGAAGCAATCCCAAATGATAAAGGTCGAATCTTCGCACATTTACTCAAAGTCAACCAAAAAGTCAAACTCGGACCCGTACCTCGGAACCCGACAAAACTTACAAATTCCGACAACTCATTCGAATATGAGTCCAACCATAATAATTCCATTCAAATCCAACTCCGAATCGATGTTCAAAACTCAATTAATCAATTTAGAAAAATTTAGACAAAACCCCCCAATTTCTCTTTTGAAATTATTAATAAAATGCCAAAATCGAAGATGGAATCATGGAATATAATCAAAATCGAGTTGAAAATAATTAACCCAATCCATGTGGTGAAAATTATCTGCAAAATCTCCCAAATTCGAGCCTAGGGTTCAAAATATGAAAGAATGAGCTAAAATCCCGAAATTCTAACTCTTAACCCATATGCAGATGTCACATTTGCGACCGAAAGTTTGCAATTGCGGATTGTTCGCAATTGCGACCACAAGTTCGCAATTGCAATCAAGGTTCACAATTGCAACCAGATGTTCGCAAATGCAGTAGTTCCCAATTGCAACAAAAAGTTCGAAATTACGAAGTACCACCGCTAGCAAACCCAAACTTCACCGAAACAATCCGAAACCACCCTGAAACGCATCCGGAACCTTTCGGACACACATCATATATGCATTTAAATTATAAAATATGATACGGAACTGCTCACGCACTCAAAATACTGAAAAGAGGTCGTCTTGACCCGATATTGACCGTGGTCAAACTCCAAATTTCATAACTCAACTAGTCTCTTAACCAATGATCCAAAACACACCCAAACCCCTCAGGACCCTGTGAAATCATGCCAAAAAGTATCAAAATATAACATGAACCTACTCGAGGCGTCAAATCTCACATAGCAATATCAAAATCATGAATTGCACCTCAAATCAAACTTTATGAACTTTTGAACTTTCAACTTCCAAAACTCGTGCCGGACCATATCAAATCAACTCGTAATGATCTCAAATTTTACACACAAGTTCCAAATGACCTAATGAACCTATTCCAACTCTCAAAAGCACAATCCAAATCCAATAACATCGAAGTCAACTCCCGGTCTAACTTATGAACATTCCAAACCTTTAAATTTGTAACTTTCGCCAAATAGTGCTAAAACCTTCTTGAAACATCCAAACGAAATTACGAGTATACGCCCAAGTCCAAAATCACCATCCGGACCTACCAGAATCATCAAAACTCCAATCCGAGGCCAAATACACAAAAGTCAAACTTGGTCAACTCTTCCAACTTAAAGCTTGTAATATGAGATTCATTCCTCCAAATTCATTCCGAGGCACCTGAAAACCAAAACCGACGATTCGCACAAGTCATAATACATCATATGAAGCTACTTAAAACTTCAAACAGTTGAACAGAATGCAAATGCTCAAAACGACCGGATGGATCATTACACATATGATTTGAAAAACTACTATCCACAAACCATAAATCACTTGGCATATGGTTATATCAATACAAACCATAAGAATCTTGTTTTCTTCTTCCTCATTCTCTGATGCAAAGTTCACTTTCTAATCTATTGGATATTAGGTTTGTGTCGCGGGTCGCCCATGTGGACGGACCCGACCCGTTTTAGAATAGATTAAACGTAAAGAGGTTACTAATGAGGGTTTTTATAAATCCTAAAAAAACTACCGTGCGTTATTAAGAGATGTGAGAATGTGTAGTGGTGATTTTCATCGGTAATTCTTTCTCTATTCCTATTTTATATATCTCTCCTGTAGAAGAATTCTCCAACTAAGAATAACTTTCTCTATTTCTCCCAACAAAACACACGTAACAAGAGAGTAAAGACTTTAGTTTGTGAAATAAACTTTGTTTCCTAGTGATTCAAAGTAGATTTGGGGTAATTATCTTGGTAGCAAGTACAACAATTTTCACTGCGTATAACAAGGTACACACAATATGTTGTTCTTGCTCCTTAATTAAGATTAACAATGGCATCAGAGCATCGTTTAATTGCTTCCTAGTCTAGAACATGTTTATTGAATAACATTTTTTGAACATGTATTATGTGTTCTGTGTTGTTTTTTGAATTAAGGGTGGAATTTTTCAGTTTGCTTCATGATATATCTGTTAACCGTCAGAATCTTGCTCTTTACTTGAAACATGACTGAAGCTTCATGATATATCTGTTAAAACATGAATGAAGCGTCAAAATTTGGATGGATTGTATATGTTATTCATTGTCTCCTTTTGTTGATAATGGAGGGTTTCAAAATCTTATGAGTCCTTTATATTTGGTTCCCAACAAATCTCTTCTCCATATTTTGTCAATTTTCTTTAAGGCCGTTTGTGATAAAATTTTGAATTGACTCTTGGTAAAATTGGAACATTAATTGAGAGTTATCATGTTCAAAAGTCATACTACTACTTTGTCTTAAAAACTCCAACATTGGTCATACATTCCGGAGACAAATAACTTTAGCCTAGATAGATATTTATTGTTTAATCCCAAATTGCAAGGACACAGAGGACAAATTTCTTCTTTTGATTAAATTGGACCCTTGTCAATTTTTGAAAGTGCACATAATGGGATATGTGCAGTGTTATGCATTGATTTATTGGATAGTCATACATTAGAAAATTGAATAGTTACAAAGTATAAACTATTAAGAAGAATTATATGCAGTTTTACTGTGCATGCTTTCTGTTTTTCTTACTCGGTCTCTAATAATATATAGAGGTTTGGTCTAATTTCAACTCACTGTTTCACAATGTTAAAAATTAGTTTAGTCCTAATCCCTCAATTGATATCTTTCTACAAGCATGTGTGATATATGTTGTTACATTGAATGCTTGTAGCCATACTTACTGTTTCCTTGGTCCTATTTCAGACATGGCTGAATAGGGACAAGTTCGAGTTACTCCAAGTGAGAGTTTTCGAAGTCGAGGAAAGGGACAACGTAGAAGGATACGTCGTTGCAAGACTTATTTCTGTAATAATTCAGACTCGGAGTTTGAAATCATCAGGAATGTCCTAAGAGCAAGGCAAAATGAGTTTAGGGATCGACGGGCTGAAAGAAGGAAAGGAGAAAAGAAATTTAGGGAGTTTAAGGAATTTAAAACGGGCCATGATGCTTCCATTCCTGAACATGTACACATTTTTCATTTAAAAAGAGTTTAGTTGTCTAATTACATATAGATTACTGATTGAGAAGTATTAGCTACTTTAGCGGACTCTCTTCGAGAGCATTGGGGTGAAGTTTTCACAGAGATTTATCATGATATTTAGCCTAGTGCACCTTTTAGCGTATATGTGCAAGAGTTAGTATTCAATTGGTATACGTATGTCCTAGCAAACATATAAATAGTTATTGTGTGTTTTATTTTAATGAAATTTGATCGTGTTGTTTGTCTCACTAGTTACATATATTATCTATATTTTATTTTGTAATAAATTAAGACTTGAAATGAAGTACACACTAAGAAGTGATTTTAATATTAATTAAAATATTTAAATATATATGAAGAATGAAAATGTAGTGACCTTTTGATTCTATACTAAATGTAGAATTAATATTATAGTTAATTTGCTTGAGTGCGTAATCACATGCATAAATTACATAAACTGACCGAAGAGTTAAACTTGTAATATTATCTCTAATAACAGACATGACATCGAAAAGTATCATTGCTGACTTGAACACGGGTCACAAACTAAATGGTAAAAATTACGATATCTGTAGTCGTAAGATGTGGTATGTGCTCAAAGAGCAAGATGCTCTTGAAAGTATTAACCATGTTATGAGTCACCCACAGGAGGGTAACACTGTCCAACATAGGAGGGATTTGGAAACTTACAATATTTAAAAAAAGAAAGATTTCACTGCACGTGAAATTATTGTAAGTTCAGTTATTGATAATCTCATCTACGAATGTGAGCAATATCCTACTGCTCAAGTCATGTGGGCACATTTAAGAGAGGCATATGGCGGTACAACTATGACTCGCCTTAAACAGTGGACAATCAAGTTTGACACGTACAAAAAATGTCATGATCATAGTGTCAAGAAACATCTAAGGGTGATGTCAAATATGATTGCTCAGCTCAAAAGTGTTGGCCATGTTCTTTTTGATAAGCAGCAGGTTCAAGTAGTGATTTAGTCTCTTCCCAATAATTGAGAACATCTGAATATTAACTTGACCCACAATGATAGCATCAAAACTTTTGCTAATGTTGCTCGTCATGTGGAGCTTGAAGACGAGCGACTTGGTACTACTAAAGCTATACCTAGTGCCTTTGTGGCAGAATCAAGTGATACAAAGAGTTCAAGCTTTAAGTGCAAGAGAAACTGGAAAAATAACAGAAAGGGTAAGGAGACCGGGGAAGGATCCTCCAAGAAAAGAAACAAGCCAATTTCAAGAGAAAAACGGTTCTACAAGAAGAAAGACAAGAGTAAGATGAAGTGCTACAATTGCCAAGTTCTATGGTATTTTGCTCGTGAGTGCATTGAGCCAAAAAAAAAAGTAGCATTTCAAAACACATATCTAAGTGTTATATATGTTTCTAGCACTGTTTTACTAAGTGAACTTATCCTGTGTAGATTGTAGACTCAGGGGCCACCGACCATGTGAGCCGTGATAAAGACGCGTTTATATAGTTTCGTCGAGTTTCACCTAGATCAAGGCATGTATATGTGGGAAATAATGCAAAGCTTGAAGTTAAAGAGATAGGCACTTGCAGAATAGACATGTGTGGTGGCCGATATTTGATGTTTCATGATATCCTATATGTTCCAGAGATTCGACGAAACTTAGTCTCTGTATCTGTTCTTCTAGATTTAGATTTCAGTTTGAACTTTAGTATGTGTTCGTAAATCTCCAATTACTGAGAAGTGTTACTTAGATTGAACTTTAGTTTGAACTAGATTCAGAACACTCCAAAGGGTATGTGTTCATTGGTGAATTAGAGGATAGAAGTATTACTGGGATTGAATCATGAGATGTCACATTTCTAGAAAATGATTTTCCCAAAGAAGGGCGAGGTAAAAAATGGAGAGCCTTTTTATGAAATGTTGAACTCAGATAGTTAGCAAGTGTCTTCTGACATAGTTGATAATCAAATTGATCAGGATCTTGTTCTTGATCCGAGTGGGAGTAGGAGTTCTCAATCCCAAAATCCTTCTAACGAATATGAATTTCAACTTCGAAAGAGTACCAAAAAAAATATACCCAAACATACTTATAAGATTGAAGATTACATTTTCTTGATATTTTCCACATAAATGGATGAGCTATAGTCTGTGATTGAGGCTTTATTGAGCCCTGGGAAAGACGAGTGGATGAAAGCAATGAATAAAGAATTAGAGTCATGAAAACCAACAAAGTCTGGAATCTAGTTGACCTTCCGACTGGGTATAGATCCATTGAGAGCGAATGGGTTCTCAAAGTTAAACGCAAAGCGGATGGGCCAATAGAAAGATACAAGGCATGATTGGTGGCAAAAAGATTTAATCAAGAAGCTGAAATAGACTACGAGAAAATATTTTTACCAGTTGTGAAGTTTACCTCAATTCTCTTACTTTTGGCTATTGTTGCACGTTTGGATTTGGAATTACACCAAATGGACGTGAAGACAACTTTTCTCAATGGAGAGCTAAACGAAGAAATTTATATGGAACAACCTGTAGGCTTCATCGTTAATGGTCAAGAAAAGAAGGTCTGTAAATTGAAAAGATATATTTATGGCCTGAAGCAATCTTTAAGGCAATGGTATTTGATATTTCACAAGTAGGTGACTTGTATGATTTCACTATGAACAATGAAAACCATTGCATTTATGTGAAGAAGTCCAATGGGATATTTGTAATTCTTTCTCTTTACGTAGATAATATTTTATTGGCCGAAAATAATTTGGAGTATTTGAATACTATCAAGTCATGGCTTTCAAAGTCATTGACATCAAAGATATGGGTGAGGCAAACTATATCCTTGGAGTTAAGATCCAAAGAGAACGTTCCAAAAAGTTATTGAGTCTATCTTAAAAAAACATATATAAAGAAAATTTTGGAGCGTTTTCCTATGAATAGCTTCAAATCCATGGACACTCCTATAGCGAGAGGTGAAACTTTAGGTCTTGAAATGTGTCCCAAGACTAAAAATGAAAAGAAAGACATGTCTCGAGTTCCGTATTCAAGTGTTGTCGGGAGCTTGATGTATACAATTCAATCACTGCCGATGTAATATCCTTCCCCACAATATCCCATCTTTTCTTGAAGAAGCATGAGTTGAAACCATCACATCTTGGGGCTTTTTGATCATCAATACCCCTAGTAGCATTGAATAATTCATCTCTGCTTACAGGGGTAATGAATAGTAGTTGCTAACCCCTATTGAGTCTGTTACTCTCTTTCATTATATTTTGTTGTATTCTGGGCAAGTAGGGAGTAGAGGATTCCTGTAGCTTATGATAGAAGTTATTTATTTCAGTCTCAATCTCTACCTTAGTTTGAGTTATGTAGCCATTTAGAGTATTTAATCTTCTTATCTAGTTTTGTGCTACTATGTTCTTCATACTGGTAAAGAAGTAGGCATTGTTTGAGTCACCTAGATGTAGCCATTGAATTCTTGACTTATGTGTTAGGATGTTCTCTTGGACCAGTACCCATTTTTCAGGCTATCCCCTTAAGTTTTTTTCTTGATCAAACAGTGTTTGCTGGTGTGAAAGATCCTCCATCTGATGTTGTATTTCTTGCAGCAACTTCTTATATTGGTCTACTTTTTCATCTGTCTTGAAAAATTCTTTTGCGTTCAGCCTTTTCAATTGGACTTTGATGCTTTGGAACTTTAGCCAGATTCCTTGTGTCCCTGGTTAACCCCTTTGTTCAGTCCATATTTTTTCCACAATTGGTAGGAACTCAGGATGCTGTGCTAGATGATGTCCTTTCGACTTTTTTCATCTCAATCATATTATTATCCATCATGAAACTATTGAAGTCAATCACCTCTGCTTGTTGGACAGGGTTTCCGCCAATCCTATCATCCATGACTCTTATAGAGTTAAAATCTCCCATAATTAGCCAAGGTCCTTGTTGGTGTTGTTCACGATTCCTTAAATTATCCCACGTTTCTCTTTTATCTGCTACTGTGTGTAATTCATATACCACTGTGAGGTGGAGCAGCATATTTGTAGCTTTTACTTTTACAATTCCATGAATCAGTTGGTTGTGAGTGCTGAGTGGCTTGAATTCAACATCTTTGGAGTTCCATAGTACCCATATTCTACCTCTTCCTGCATCTGAGTAGTTTGCATGCCAGTCCCAGCAATATGCTATTTTCATGATCACTTGCTTGGCATATTGAGCTTGTACTCTATGTTCTAGTATAGCTATAATTCCTACTTTATTCATCAAAATAAACTTCATTAACTCAGTCTGCTTATAGACTTTATTCGATCCTCTGACATTCAAAGTGATGAGTTTCATTGGGCTTGGTTTGGATCAGGGGCCTTTACCATCTTACCACCTCGACTACATTGGCCACTATCAAATTCAACTTCTGGTTGTATGCTACTGTCTTGCACACACAACGGACTGAAACTATTTGTAGCTTGGAGGCTATGTTCCTGCATACTTCTATGTTCCCCCTTACTAGCTGGTTTCCTCTTATTTCCTTCCAACCATCATTGTGTTTATGAGGGCCCCTTTGTTGTCCTTCAGTTGTTGCCATTTGCTTAGTTTCCCCTTAATTGACAGCTTTTTTATTGACCTTCATTGATGGTTCCTTTTGTACCTATGTAGTTTGTTACTTTATTGTTTTTGCGGGTGTTTTCTGCCTTAGAGGAGGCTCTTGACAACTGTGTCCTACTTGCAAGCAAGTGTTACTATACAATGGCTTCCAGTCATAGAGTATCTCCTGATCAAAAAATTTACCACTAAGATCCATGGCCTTAATGCTGCTAGGTAGGGGTTACGACATCCATTTCAATTAACATTTGTGCATAGAAAATTCTCTCAGTTGTGGTAGTACAGGCATCTGTATAAATTAGTTTCCCAGTATGCTGCCAATTCTACTTAGTGAGTCAATGCTACAACAGTTTAGGGGGAGATTAGGCATTTTTACCCATAATGGAATCACCCTAATCATCTCTTGATTGAAATTAAAGTCACCCCTCCATAATTTAGTGATTATTGGCCAATTATTCAGCATCAGTGGCCCGAGTAGAGAACTTCATCCCTTTCCTCAATGTTGTTAAATTTCACTAAGAAATATCCATTATTATGGTAGTATACTTTTAGTTGTGTGATGTACCTCCAATTGCTTGCTATGAACCGTTGCACTAGATGGTGAGCTGCCTAATACGTATAAGATCAGAGCATGCTTCTAGTTTGCAGTTTCCCTCTCCACTTCCTTTTGCTGCAGTTGAGAAACTTTTTTCCCTTCTACAATGATCGGGGCAATATAGTTCAATTCCCTTGCCCTAGCATCTAACTTGATCTCAGTAAATAGTTTTGCCCGCATTTTTGGCACTTCTGGAGCTTGAACTGGGTCTACTTACTTGGGTGCATCCACCACCAGTGTCATTGGATCCAAGTTCTGTCGTTCCCCCTTTGTGCCATCCACTTCCGTTCCTTTCTGCTTATTATCAAAACTGCTGGATCCAAAATTGATGTCGGCTTGTGGAGTTTCTACTGTGTTATTTGGAGCTCTCTCTGGCATTACCACAACTGCCTGCATCGGACCTTAAGTCTTAGGGCTAGGGGAGGTTTCGCGATTGGAATTGGGGATTTCATCGCCTGGATCCCCACATTTCCGACACCTAGTGCCTCTTTCAGGATTATCGCCGCATTCTACCACCGGCTTGTTCACTTAGGATGGTCGCCCTCTAGACATTTTCGGCAACCAGCGCACGTTAGTTCACCCTAGCATGCAACAACAACAAAAAAAAAAAAAAATTGGGTATGGGGAGAGTAGTGTGTACGCAAACCTTATACCTACCTTCAATAAGGCAAATAGGTTATTTTCGGAATACCCTCAACTTAGGAGTTCACCCTAGCATGCGCAGAGAGAAAATTCTAGATAGCACGTTAGTACACGACTGGATGCTATTATTATTATTATTATTATTACTATTAATTATTATCATCATCTTTTGTGCAACTTCACTCAATCATTATATATCGTCACATTTATTTGATGTCATTTTAATGGATTTGGTGAAGTGGATTTGCTTAAAGTTATGGGGTTTGTTCTTGATTTGAATCCTTAAATTACATGATGATTTTAGATATTGAAGCTGTTTGAAGCTTAAAAATCCATCATATAACATTGGTTAAGAAATTGAACGGATTAGTTCGTTGAAAATAATAAAAGATTAGAGGAAATTTGAACTAAATAGCGACAGACCCATGAGCTGAATTGGGTCAAATGCGACCCCTGAATCTGGTTGTTGTTGTTGATTGAAAAGAGGGTTTTGGTGCCCGAACCAAAGCCCAATTGCAGACTGTAGAGCAGCAGAGGTCATTGATTATTAAATACAACTAACTATTACATTTATCTTTTCTTTGTCTTGATTATTTTCTAGACACGAAATTTACTGTTACACTTTAATCATGTAAAATGCTGCGCAGACAAGTCTAAACCAAACAAATTCAATGCAGAAACCAACTAATTAAGCTGCCTTAGGAAGCCTAACAATTGAGTCTAGACAATCAATACAACCTAGAGGGCCACATTTGTTAATATCAGAGCAATTATTTGAAAGTCGCTTCAAATATGAAACTTCGAGATGCATGCAAGGGCGAAGTATTACGTATGCGTTAAGAAATTTTGCTCGTATCTTGTATATATGTTAAGAAATTCATTAAATATATATATAAAAAATAAACCGTGAACCCAATTGTTATTGTATATAAATTTGAGATCGTTCTAAGAACCCATAAACTTTAAATCCTGCATCTGTTTCTCGACGCATGAGGTGTTTCATTGTTGCTTAAAGCTGCCAATCTTTCGGGCACAATTAACATTATCATTTAATATCTTCTTCATCCCATACTTGTACACGAAACCGTTGTCAACAAGCTTTTTCGATCCCCATTTGATTTCTCTCTTGGGGTCATTCAAGTACCTGGAATGAGAAGTTTTATGAAGGAAATTAAGAGGAAAAAGCATAATAAGAAAAAAATTCCATTCAAGACAGTATAATATTTTATACTATTCAAATTTTAATTTCTTTTACTAAATCTTCTTAAATATTTTAAATGCAAAAAGTTCATCGTATTTAAAATTTGTATTAGTTTCTAAATATTGAAAATAAAATTTCAATGAAATTAATAGTACTGTCGGTTTTTCACCTCTAAAAGTTTTTGTCATGTATGTAATTAGGACACTATGTTTGAGACAAAGGAAGTAATGCATTAATTATATACCTTGACAGTATATCTTATTTTAATTTATCATTGTAGTTTAACCTCATGTATAAGATTAGTCAGGGGCGGAGGTAGGCTCAAACATATGGGATCGAAAATATCTAGTAGTTTTGACCCAAATACAGTATAGATATAAAGAAATTCATTAAATTTGTATAAAAATTAAACTCAGAACTCAATCACTAACATCTTAGGTTACTATCTTAGAACCCTAAACCAATTAAGTTCAAATCTTGAAACTGCCTCTGAGGTTAGGTACGATTTTTATCTAAGTCACGACTAATTAAACCATACATATTTACATTGTAGTTACTTCGCTATGGACCTAAGAATGCAAACAGCCAAACACTTTTTACACTATGGATGTATGAAACTTAAAATCAATGGATACGATCTTACTCTTGGTTGACATTAAACTCTGGATAATTCTGTTGGTAGTAACAGCCAATCTCTGCAGAAGAAACAAAGAGGCTAGCGCACAAGAAACGGCCATTGACTGCAGCTTTCATTGAGAACAAGTGAGCTTCACATACATCTTCAATATGCACAATTGGCACTTTTCCAGTAAGCTCTTCTATAAACTTGAGTGTATTGTAGTGACTTTTCTCTTGAGTACTCAACAGTGACAAATATATGGCAGTACTTGTTGGGATATAAGGTAAGTAAGTTTCTCCGCCCACAAGACCGCAACATAATGTCACCACCTCCAAACCCTCCTTCCCAAAGTTCAACATCTCTTTCTCAGCTAGCATCTTTGATTCTACATAATTCTATTATTATAAAGAGTTCATAAGTTATATGTACTGATATTATGAAGAATATTTACATAATCATATAACTTATAAGATAATTACGGTACAATTTTCATAATAACTACTTTTTAAAAAAAATTAAGCCATCGACTAAGGCTTTCATCTTCTATGGTGATGGGAGGTTCGACATTGACCCCTGCCTTATTTATTAAATAGCAAAAAGTAGAGTACAAAGGAGGAGGGACATAAAACCAAAACCTCCCAAGAGTAATAATACATAAAGAGAAATAAGATAACAGACGATCCAAAAGAGTTTCTTATTGGTCTGTCATATGTGCTAACTCCCAAAAGAAACTATTACAGAAAATCTAATACAACACATAATAAAGGGATAACAAGAATATCAAAGCTTGAGGCCGTGTAATTGGTTTCTGGAGAAAATGATGCCCGAGGCTATGTGATTACATTCCGTAGAAAATGATTCTTGAAAATTTTGTGCCTCAAGTTTGGAACCTGCCTCATATCCTTGTCTTGGAAGATTCACATAGTTGAATAACATACTCTCTTGAATTTCATGACTCCATTTTGCCAATACGTCTGCGACATTATTAGCTTCTCTATAACACTGTCTAATAACAATGTTATGTTGGTGTATTAGGTGTTGAGCTTCCATGATAATAACCTCAATGTGCCAGGGAGGAGTGATGGTATTATTCAATATATCCACAACTAATTTAGAGTCACATTCCAAGATAACCCTATCGTATCCATTAGAGTGGCACCATTGTAAGCGAATCAATGCAGACTAAGCCTCTGCCAAATTGCTAGTCCCGCTCCCCAACTTTTGAGAAAAAACCTTGATCATATCACCTCTATGATCTCTTAAAATACTACCAGCACCAATGAGGTCATTATCCTGTTTACTTCCATCTGCATTAAGCTTAGTCCAACCAAATAAATATTTTTCCCATGTTACCGGAAAACAATTAATTTTGGCAGTTAACGACAATAACCTGTCACATATTCCATGCCATTGAACAACCCCTTCAACATGAATATTGTGCTTGTAAATCACCCACCTCTGATGAGAAAGAACCTGAAAATGAGATCTAGAAGATGATATCTTAATGCCACCATATCTCGATGCACATCTAACTTTCCAAAGTTCCCAACAAATAATAATAGGAGTCATCTTGTTGATGACATGCACTACTTTATTTTTGGCCTTGAGACTCCACCAGCTTTAAAGGATATTGAGAATAGGCTTATCTTCCCATCTAAACCCGAAAGGAGCTCCAAATTGCCTCCAAATTATCTTAGCCCTCTCACCATTGACAAAGGTGTGGTGCATGGTCTCGTGATGTCCTACAACATTCGCATCTAGATGCAAGTTGCTGTCCAAACCGAATAATAATATCATCAAAAGATAGTTTCCTTTTTAGCACTCTCCACATTAAAAATGACATGTTATATGGTAGAAATTTGTGCCATAATTCCTTGAGTACTGGTGTAAATTCTCTTGATTGCCTTACAATCTGCCACGCTGATGAGGAAGAGAAGAACCAGTTGAAGAGGGAGTCCACACAGCTTTATCAGGAAAATTAGGATCCCCAAGCTTAAAACACTGAATAAGCTCTATCAAATATTCAGCAAGTTGTTGAAGTTCCTCAAATTGTAGAGAGGTTCCTATTCTAACATGTTTGATCTTCCTCATGTCATGAGGTTCAAGTTGGACAGTATTAGCAAGGGCACCAATGCCCAACCAGTTATCCCACCAAAGAATAATATTTCCTTCATTGCATCTCCAGAAAATATGTTTCTCTCTTTGATCCCTTATGTCCAATAAATTTTTCCAATAGTGAGAGTCTTTATTATTCTTTTTCTTCTTTATAGGATGTATTCTACTGCAATATTTGACTATCAAAAATTCTGCCATAGAGATTTAGTACGTAGTTCTGAATCTCCACCACCTCTTCATAGAGAAAGAATTGCTTATATCTATTAGACTTCTGAATCTCATGCCCCCTTCCTCCTTTGGGTAACACATATTGCTCCATGAGCTCCAATGATATCTTTGTTTTCCATATGAAGTTCTCCAATAGAATCTAGCCATGTATCTTTCAATTTGCTTGAAAATAGTTTTTGGAGGGTCCAGAGCAGCAAGAAGATGTAAAGATTGAAACTGAAGTACATGTTTAATCAGGACAGCTCTCCCTCCTATAGATAATAATTTGCCTTGCCATCCATTAGTCTTCCTAACATTCTTGGCTACTGATTCATTAAAATATATTATTTTTTCCTTCCTACATAGAGAGGACAACTAATATAGGTAATAGGAAACTGAGTATTCCTAAAGCTAGTGATGTTCTTGATTTTTGCAATATATTCCGAGCCAGCATTGGAAGCAACCAAGAAATAACTCTTATCATAATTAATAGATTGACCAGAATATCTTTCATAATTACTAAGTTATTGCATAACCAAGTTTTAAAAAGCCCTGGATCCAGAAGTAAAGATCATTACATCATCAGCATAAGCTAGATGGGTAACTTGTGGTCCATTTCTATGCATTGAGAAGCCCCTGAAAAGATCATCAGAATTCAGCTGGTTAAGTAGCTTGGAAAGTACTTCTGCTCCAATAATAAAAAGAGCTGGTGAAATAGGGTCTCCTTGCTTGAGTCCCTGAGTTGAGTGAAAGAAACCCTTTCTGTTTCCATTAATCAAAATTGAATATGTAACGACCCGGTCGGTCATTTTGAGTATTGTAGTCTCGTTCTCCCATTTATTGCTTATTCTATGCTCATTTATTGATATGTGATTTTCTGGGGTGATTGGTTCTGTTCCGGTTGGTATTCGGAAAAGCTTGTCATCTTCCGATGGAACTAGAGCACAAGGCCATGTGGGCTCTAAAGAAGTTGAATCTTGATTGGGATGTAGCCGCTAACTTGAAGGTTGCACATTTAAATGAATTAGATGAGTTTCGGTATCATGCTTATGCAAGTTCGTCCTTGTACAAAGAAAAGATGAAATATCTTCATGACAAATACATTTGGAACAAAGAGTTCAAGGTGGGTGATCTTGTATTGTTATTTAACTCAAGGTTGCGAATATTTCCCGGGAAGCTAAAGTCTAAATGGAGTGGTCCTTTTGAAATTATGGGTGTGACACCTTTTGTTGCATTAGACTTGAAGAAAAAATAATGAAGTATTCCGAGTCAATGGTCACCGGGTGAAGTACTATTTGGGAAAGGTTGGAGATAGCCACGTCGTGGTGGTCATTCATTTCAATTGAGGGTATTTTGCATTGTGCCGCGACGTTAGGCGCTTCTTAGGAGGCAACCCATGTTTCTTTTCCTTTTTCTTTTTGTAATTAGGTGTTATTTTTGTTCTAACTTGATTTGAAGTGTGCTACACGGTGAGTATGACTTACAGAAACTGTGGACCAAAACTTTGACTAAGTGTTCTAAGAATTGCAGACCGCAGTTTATTTGTGCGGACCGCACAATTATGGTTGTTGTAGCAAAAGTGCAATGCAGCCGTACAATTATCTTGCGAACCGCACAAATGAAAGGTTGAAAATACCAACTCTTTGAAGTTTAGCCTGTCAGAAGAAAGGGTGATGTGCGACCACACATGAAAATCTGCGGCCGTATACAAAATTGTGCGGACCGCAGATGAGATGCTGAGATGGATTCACCAGGTAATAGAGTGTGGTCCGCACATGAAAATGTGCGGCCGCACTCGCTCTTCTTTCCCTTAGCCAACCAACTGGTATAAATAGAGGAATAGGGCCATTTGTACATTTTTCACTCTCTGAACAAAAACAAAAGTGCCCTTTTGAAATTTCTTGGTGATTTCATCTGTCCACACACACAACATCTTTGATAGGTAACTCATTACACTCATTCATCTGGTATGCTTCAATTTTTTGTTAATTCTTTTCTTTTAATTTGTAAAGTTTTATTTATTTTTAGGCCATTTGTCATTAGAATTCAATTGTGTATACATGCTCTATGGGGACTGGGTTAACATATTTTCAGGCTTCTATGATGTTGCCATGTCAAATTGTGCACGAAGATGAAAAACCTAGATAGAAAAAATTGAATTGTTTGTAATTTTTGAATTCTGCGGCCGCACCTGAATTTGTGTGGTCCGCAGATTTTGATTTTAGGGCAACATAGTAAAAGAAGGGATCTACGGCCGCAAGATAAAATGTACGGACCGCAGATTTTCCATCACGGCCGCAGAACAACCCTTACTATCATCAGAGAGTACCTACCTTGAGACTCCAATGTGCGGCCGCAAGTTTAATTGTGCGGACCGCAGAAATCATGTTGCGGCCGCACATGAGCCAATTCTCTGTCATCAGAGAGTTGGCATTTGTTGGGACTCAAAGGTGCGGCCACAAGTGAAATTGTGCGGACCGCACTTCACTTTTGCAACCGCGAAACAAAATTGTGCGGTCTGCAAGTTCTCATCTGCGACCGCAAGACAAATTATACGGACCGCAGTTCTTGTTCCCTGCAAGCACGCTTTGATTGAACACTCTCATTTTGTACTCTGGTTATCCTTTGTTTGTACATATGTTGTGTATGTCTGAACATTGAATTGAAACTAACAATCGCCTTTGTTTGGTACAGATAATGGTTCGATCTAGAGGACGCGACGACACTTCAAAAGGGAGAGGTGAACCTTCTCTAGGCCGAGGCAAGAGTGCCTTATCCCTTGGCCAACCAAAGACAATAAGGAAGAAAGCAACAGCCAGCAAAGGGAGAGGTGCATATCTCTCCGAGACGAGCTCATATGTACCATCTAGGGAAGTATCACAGGGAAACTCAACCTCTGTTTAGGAGCAGCCAGCCATACAGTCGAGGGCGCTAGGGAGATACCAGCTCAGGGATGAGCCATCCTTATCTCATAGCACTTTCGAGGGATCGGAGAGTGCTAGTCAGGCTTCTGATCCATCGGCTACACTAGTCCCTGAGGCACATGATGCTCCAGTTCATGATATCCCCGATGATGGCAGAGGGGGAGATGCTATAGCTGCCGGTCTTGAAAGATCGAAGAAGAAAGAGGTTTGGGAGGACCGCTTTGTTAGCCTGGCGACCTTCACCAGCTTCTGTGTGTGATGGCCACTGAGGTCGCTAACTCTTGAGCTACAATTTCTGTTGACAGATTTGGAGAGGTACAACCCAGCAGTTTTGAGACAGTTCAAGGCATGCAAGGGGTGGATGTGGTTCACTCAGAGTGTAGTGGATGCCAAAGAGTACCTTGTCCGTGAATTCTACGCCAATGTGGCTCATATCAAAAAGGGGACAAAGGAGACCAAAGTACATAACCTAAAAGTGAGGTTTGATCAGCATACGCTCAACGCGTACTTGGGATTTGAAGATGTTGAGCCGAAGGAGTATTTGGAGAAGTGTGCACTGGGGGACGAGGTCCGAACTTGGTTAGCGGAGATTCTGGCACCACTAAGGCCACCACCACCATGGATTGCTGATGGGGTTCCCAACCACCGTAGCATGTTAAGCTTTGAGGCAAAGGGGTGGCAGACATTTGTATGCAGCTAGTTGGATCCATGCTAGAATGAGACTCACCTTCCGATCCCTCGGGCAGTTCTGGTTGCTTCTATTATGGTCGGGTACCCAATCAATGTGGGTGCCGTGATGTCAGCCAACATCTCAGTGATTGCTCGGCAAGATGACTCGTACTACCTCTATCCCAACACCATTACAGAATATCTCACTGATGCAAAGGTAGAGCCGAGGGATTATGATACAAAGGTAAAGCCGAAGAAGCCTTTTACTTGGTACTCACTAATAGATGCGAGCAACCCGAAGAAGAAGTTCAGCCTCCTACCACCACAGGCCAGTCTGATGAGCCAGCAGTGGTAGCTCCTGAAATAGTTGTTGTTCCATCCACTTCGGCTGAGCCTTCTTCTAGTGTCATAGCTATGCCTCCACCATCATCCACAGCCCCTACTACAGCTCCTTCCACAGCTCCCACCTCGGCTTTGAAGCCAGTTCCCGTGCCTACTCACCCACTATCTGCACTACGAGTCTCCCAGACATTGGTGAGTCTCAACAACTGGATGCAGACATCCACTGTAAAGCTGACTTTCTTGTCTAGTACTGTTGCAGCGCAGTCCACCTCATAGGCATCACAGGTTCCTTCTGACATTGAGGAGACATTGAAGAAAATTTTGGAGAATCGGAATACTATCATGGACACCTTGGTACAACATGGATCGGTGATTGAAGAGCTGGGAAAAGAAGTAAAGAAGATGAGGAAGTCCCAAGCCAGCAAGAAGTCAGTGGACAAGCTCCGGAGAGTGGTGACCAGGATTGCTACAGCCGGAGATCTCTCCTTTGATATGTTGCTTGACCCATACCATTCTGCCCTAAATCCTTCAGCACCATCTGCATCGATGGTACCAGCTGGCCAGTCTGAAGAGCCAGACCTGGCTGCCGACACTGCTGAGGTAGTGCATCAGATGTTCGCCAACCCAGCCATACCTAGAGTTGAGGATGATGAGATTCAGTTATTGATCCTGAGGGCGATGACATTGCTTGGAGACAGAGATGTCCAAGGAGCCATAGGGAATTTTCATCACTCTTCCCTCTTTTACTCTTATTTTGCTAAGCATTGGGGACAATGCTTACTTTTATTCGGTGGGGGAGGGGGAGTTTATTTCACACATTTAGTACTTTGATACATTTGGTCTGTAATAATTTGATGATATTCTCTCTTTTCTTATTTGTATGTCTATATCTTCTCTCTCTCTTACTATGTATATTCATTCTATCTTTAGTAGTTTTGCTCATTAGTTTTTTTTATCTTTGTTTTTGCTTATTAGCTTCGTTTTATGTTTTAGTAGCGTATTAGCTCTTGTTTTGTTTAGTAGCTTCTTTTTATGTTTTAGTATATAATAAGCCTTTGGTTTTCTTAATGCCATGATTCTTTTCAAAGGTAGTTATTGTGTGAACCAGGTGACGCGTCCCAACGATGGATGGCGTGATAACCTTCTTAAGGGAATGAGTCTGTTTTTGTGTTTAGGTAATAATAGTAGTAGTAATAAATAAAAAGACTTAATTAAGTCATGCTGGAAGAGTCAGTAATGCTTCAATTGGCACCAACACACTTAACTATGTGCTTATAGTTAGAGACAAGGTTTTTGAAAGAAATAGCTCTAGTAGTGACTTTGTGACTCTTGTGTTGACTTTGGAAATCATTGAGTGTTTTAGTTGGACCATAGTGATCTTTAAACTTGAATGTGGTCATTGTGAGCCCTATATTCTGTCCTCTTTTACAATCTGGTTGCGTGAGGGGTGAGATGAATTGTTGCTAGTCCAAGTATCCATGCGAAGGGTCTAGAACTTGCCCCGAATGTGTGTCAAGGCAAAATCTTAAGTTTTGCTTGGTTTGGGAAGTGATTGTATGCTCTCCTTTGACCGTTTGAGTTTTCTATTGCCATCCAATGTCGTTATCCCTAGTCAACCCCTTTGAATCTCTAGCCTTTCTCATTTGGTAACCATGTTACAAGCCTTTACCCGTTTTGCTGTGACCCTCTCTTGGCACCCGAGCTTTCCTTAACACTCTTGTGAAATAAATGGCTTAAAACGTAAGCTTAGGGGAGAGATGATGAACTTGAAAAAGGTATCAAAGCATAAAAAGAAAAAATAAATGATCTATATGAGAAGAGAAGGCAAGAAAAGAAAAGAACAAAAAAGAAAATTGCAAAAAAGTGAATAAGTGGAAGGGTTGAATGGATTCAAAAAATAAGAGGGAGGTAATGATCCCAAACATGGAAAAATCAAAAAGGGAGAAAATAATAAAATGATCAAGAAAGAGCGATGCTAAGTCTCTCTAGTCCCCAATGAAAAGAAAGTGCCTCTAAGAATTGGCAAAGTGTGAGTCAAAAAATAAAAGATGGAGTGCTTAAGGAAAGGTGTAACCACTTACCCATACGGTCTCCTACCCTAACCCAAAAGCCTTCATTACAAACCGAGTGAGCTTACATTAGTGGCGATCTACAATAGGGGTAAGCCTATAGTACTTGACGCCGTACTTGTGACATTCTCTTGAGACAGATGAGTAAACCTTTCATAAATTTTTAGATTGAGTGCTAAATTTCTTAAGTGAGCTTGGCAAATGGAAAGTAGAGGAGGAAGAGTTTGGAGTCCACCATGGCCTACATGATAGAGCAAGAGTCCTTGATGAGTAAAGTCAATTCTTGTAGCTCAAATGTCACAGTAGAACTATATGTGCATGAATGCTAAACTTGCCGCCTTGTTGATAATGCATGAGTAGTATAGGTAATTGTTAGTCCCAATTGATGTGTGAATGGCTCACCTTTGACTCGCTGAAATGACCCTTAACTTTTGGAGGTGAAAACTAATTTATTTGCTTGAGGACAAGCAAAGACTTAAGTTTAAGGGAGTTGATAAGTGGGGATTTTGACTGCTTATTAGCACCTTTTAGATTATGTTTTAGTATGAAAGTATTGAATTATATTCCCGAAACTAATAAAATTGTGCAAATTGCAGGAACGTTGGAAGTTTGGTCTCTTAAGATAAAATCTGACTCAAAAAGGAGTGTTCTGAAGAACAAGGCAATAAAGGGCGCAGAAACAAAGATGTACGGTCCGCAGAAGGAATTTTGTAGCCGTAGAAGAAATTGCGGACCGCAGAATTCCATTTGCGGCCGCAACCCAAGCAGCAGAACCCAACAGGCTTGACAGCAATGTGTGGACCGCACATGAATTGTGCGGCCGCAGAACTGGGCTTTCACTGACAAAGATTCAAAGTTCAAAGAATATGCAAGAAGACCAAGTACTGAAGCCTTTGTGAAGTGCAGACCGCACAAGAAATGTGCGGCCGCAGAATCCTCCTTCCTGCCAACTGAAGAAATCTGCGGACCGCGCATGGAATTGTGCGGCCGTAGAACCTCCCGAGGGGTATTTTTGTCTGCAATTTTTGGCCCTGTATAAACAGACGAGTTTCACAAAATTAGGTCAAGTTTGAACATTAAAAGCTGCTGTAGCCGTTTCTTTTTACTACTTTAAGAAGTTTTACATTATTTTGGTGTTTGCTCTGAGGGTATGAATCCCTGAACTACATGTTATGTGGTTGGTGTTGAGGTAACGCACATGCTAGGTGACGGGCGTGTGGGCGTGCACCGCAGTAATTGTGACTTGGTTGTTTCCATGGAACTGTGTAGTTATCTGATCTCGTTACTATTCATGTACTCTACATGTGTTAGAGAAATTGAGCTGTGATTCATGTTAAAAATCATGTTTAGGCTATATGTTAGTACTGTTGAGACCCACATAGGTCGTTTTTGTTGTTGTGTTATTTGCTTAAATTGCAGTTATGTACTCAGTCGCATCCATCATTTGCATACCATATCTCAGTCTTTGTTATCATTTATTGTACATCATGTTATCATTGTTTGGGCTGATTGGCATGAGTCTTGTGAGCCTGAGAGACTGGAGAGATTGATGATTGAGTGAGGTCGAAGGCCTGATTATGAGCGATATTGATGGGATCGGGCTGCTTGCCTCAGCAAGTTTTATTGATTCAAGATGGGATCGGGTTGCACGCTGCAGCAGGTATTATTGATTCATGATGGGATCGTTGCGCGTCGCAACAGGTTTTATTAGCGCTTGGGCAGGATCCGCCTCTCCGGAGTCTGATATACCAGCAGTGAGCGCAAGTACCGTATAGTGCTGGGTTACTAAGTGTGATGAGTGAGAGTTGAGATAGTGAGATTGAGTACTCTAAGAGTGTGAGTACGTGAGGTTATCATTCTGATGAATTACATGTGGCACATTTGACATGTAGATATAGAGATGTAACATTCCTCATATTAGTCATACTTGGCATATTTTATCCGTGTTAAGTTTAAACTGTTAAACTTGAAAGCATGTCTATATTTCTGTACTGTGTACAAACTAATTATGAGTATTCTCCGAGTTATTACTGTCATTTTTCCTATCATGTCTGTACTGTTATAATATTGATTTGGACTATACCTATCTGAGCTCGTCATTGCTTTCAGTGCAAGGTTAGTCTAGTTACTTATTGAGTACATTGGGTCGGTTGTACTCATACTACACTCTGCACTTCGTGTGCAGATCCAGGTACTTCTGGCCCCGGCGGTTGCTAGATTTGGAGCTTAATTTGTTTGGAGACGATTGAGGTAGCTGCCTTAGCGTTCGCAGACCTCGACTCTTCTTCTTTTCAGTTTATTAGCATTGTTCTATCTTTCTAGACGGTTGTTTTAGTAGTTAGACTGTGTTGACATTTTAGTAGCTCATGTATTCAGTGACACCCGGATTTAAGAATGTTGTATTCGAGTCGCAGTTATTCATATCGACTATTTATGAGAGTTATTATTGTTGAACTTGTTTCATCTTATTTTCAGTATAAAAATGCGTAGTTAATTGTGATTGTCGGCTGCCTAGTTCTGTGATAGGCGCCATCACGACATGTTGAGTTTTGGGTCGTGACAGAATACCAGTTGTTGGAAATGAATCTCCAAACCATATCAATCCATCTCTTAGAGAACTAAAATTTCCTTAAAACAGCTAACATGAAATCCCAGTTCACCTTATCATAAGCCTTGGTCATGTCAAGCTTAATAACCACATAATCCCCTCATAATAACTACTAATTGGGTAATAATTAACCTGATATTTTTAAAATGTATTGATGTTACAAATATTATAAAAGAGTTTGACTTTTATGCATCGAAATACACAATCATGTCATTTTTACTGTATTTACACGTAATTTTATTGAATAAGCGTTATAATTACTAAACTTGTTAAAAATGATACTCCCTACATCCCAAATTAACATTCAATTTAGTTCAAAATTTATCTCAAAATAATTGACACTTTAGGAGTTCAAGACTAAATTATAATTATTTTCATTTATGCCCTTAATATTAAAGAAGTTGTAGTTTTTTAATTTTTAATACTGCTCAATTCTCAAAAAATATTTAATAAAGGTAACTTAGTAAACTATAAATTGTATTTAGTGTTTTCTTAATGAGGATGAAAAGAGCAAAAACGACAGTTAGGACGAAAGGAATACTAACTTGCTATCAACGGTTAAACTGCATAAGAACTTTACCGCAGCATATAGGAAGGTAAATAAATACATTAGGCTCACCCTAAGCCCCTGATCGGCATAAGGATTTGAGAAATTGAAAGGTGTCCAACACATTTCATCCATCAAATCGTTGAAACCGGACCCATCATCCTTCAATGGAGAAGCAGCAACCACAGAGGCAGTATAGATAAGCTTTTTTACTGTCCCAGATTTAAGGCAAGCCATTCCAATTCTCTTCACTGCAGCAACTGAAGCCTCAGTTTTATTTTTGTACTGTTTCATATGACACCTAAAACAAAAATCAAAATTAAGAAGAAAAAAATCTATAATATTGGACTTTTCCTTCTTTTGGAAAATTCTATAATTTAATAAGTTATAACATGTTTTTTGAGTTACCATACCAAGTTTAATATCAAGAGTAACATGTCATTATAGATCAAATTAACTTTTATATATATAGAGAGTAACGGTTAAACTCAATCAAATTTGGGGATGGAATGGATGAGCGGCATAGGTGGAAAGGGGCAAGTACGGATCTACATTATAGGTTATGGGTGTCTGAGCACCCATTACTTTTGGAACCAAATATACTACTTTTTCCGTTTCAAATAAGATTAGTTAATTTCACTCATCACGGAGTTTTAAAAAAAAATTGAAATTTGTGGTCTTAAAAACATAAGGGGTAAAAGCTTTGCGGGGTCATGATATTTGTGTAGTTATAAAACTTCTTATTAAGGATAAAATAAAGAGTTTAAAAGATCCGAGTGCAGCGAAAAATTCGAGGAGTAAAAGAAATTAAAAACATACCTAAGTTCCTGAGGATAGCGTGAACGGTATAACCTCTATCCAAAAGTTTCTTTACAAGAGAAGAACCTGCACCTCCTGTAACACAGACCATACAGTTGCTTTTCTTCTCCATTTTTGCTTTATCTCTTCCTCAGACATTTTTTTCTATTTATATGGGAAATCTAAATGATTAAATAGAGCAGCTTGATAATAATAATAATAATTATTATTATTATTATTTTTAGCCTTGTGCTTTTTGTCATATTGTATGATCTAGATTAATCCAATACGCAGTGTTATTACAGGAAACGACAAAATTCCACATGATTAATTATGCCATAGGTTTTACTTTACTTGCATTGGCGGTTTTAATTAATAATAAATTTACAGTGCAACTTAAAATCTTATCGAAGGACATCTGGATGTTAGTAATTAAATAGTTATTTATGTTAATCAATAATTGAGGATAAAAATTATAAATCTTGATAGTGTAAACAAAACACCGAAGTGTCCCTATAAAAAAGTTAATGCTCGCTGAGTTGGTCTGTTATATATGAACCGTTAAAATTAAGGCTAATGAAATAAAACAATAAAGAAAAGAAGAATATTGCAAAGGAAAGAAAGAGAGAATTCTATTGATTTTGAGATTCGTTATTGTGTTTGGTTTTGTGATATGCCGTAGTTTGTTGTAGTTGTTTGCGCAATGCCTATTGTTTGGCGATCGGGTTGCACGTCGCAACGGATATTATTATTATTATGTGGGATCGGATTGCACGCCACAACGGATGTTGTTATTATTGTGTGGAATTGGTGTAACACCCCGGAAAAAAAAAATCAAATAATTTAAGTTTTTAAAGTGCGCCAACGGTATTTGAGAATAACGTATTTGAGTATTAAAGGAGACCTATGGGATAGAGCCACATTATGTTGAATTGATAATGTATGTTTAAGGTGTGTTGGAACATACTAAAGAGTTTTGGGAATGGCAAGAACTTGTGTGAAACAAGTTGGACACATTAAGTGGAAAGGATGTTTCAATTGGCACAAGACCCAACTTCAAATGAATAGAACTCCATCAATATAATGACTTAGGTGGTTATCTACCTATCAAATTAAATCCCTTTGAATCTAGTTTCCAACGCATCAAACCGTTCGTCATTTGGATATATATACAGAAAGTTATGGCCATTTTACTGTACATGTGTCATATGCATGGCCAAATCCGCGGCCGCGCATATTTGAGAGTTTCTGCCTCAAATCCGCGGCCAAATCCGCGGCCGCGCACGTAGAAACCCATTAAATACCCCCAAAACCGGGTAGAGAGAGAAAGAAGTCATTTCTTTGAGTTAGGGCTTATATATCAAGGGGAATCCGCCCAACACCTCCCTACCATGAACCAAGGTAATGTATTTGGAGTAATTTTGAGTTGATTACTACTCCTAAATACTTGTATTAACAAGGATTAATCTTGAAGATCTATAGATTTTTATTTAAATCTCCAAATTGGTCAAGAACACTACAAGTTGGGATTTTTATGAGTCTCACTACAAGAGGTATGTCTACCATCTCTAACTAATATATGGGGATTATTTATGTATGGAATATGTGTTATAACTTAGGGTATGGTGATTGGAAGTCATAAGTTCCCAATTTAAATATATAACCATTGTAGAGATGGAAAGATGATTATTTGATAAAATTTTATTGGTTGGGTGTGGATGGATGGTCATGTATGTGATGTTGGAAGTTAAGAATTGTTTAAGAATGATGGTGGGATAAATTATTGGTAAATGGTAGTAGTTGGATGAACTAATTCTATGGTTAAAAGATGTAGAGATTCATGCCTACTAGGTATTTGATAAAATACCTAAATGGCCTAAATTATGGAATTTATTACTAATATTGGTCTCATTGAATTATGTTAATGTAGATTGAAGTTGTAAGAGTAGTTGGTGGTTTTAATATCACTAAAGAGCTCCATCAAGGTATGTATGGCTAAACCCACTTATCCTTAGAATCGAATTCAACGGTGTTCATGTAATTGAAGTAAGACCTTGATCATTATTGAATTGGCTATTCCTAATTTGGTTGTGTCGAAGGATATATGTTCAATATTTATTCTAAATGTTTTTATCATGTCATCTTGCTATTTGAAGATATGTTCAAAATGTGAAATATGTGTTAGAAATGTTATGACTTCATATCAAGATCGAAATAAAGGTTGTTATACCAAATTGTATGAAAAGCCCCTATGTGCCTAAGATTCCCAAATTGTTGTGTTATGTGAACTTACTGTCTTGAATGGGAAGCCTTATTATTGTTGATAACGATTATGATAATGATATTTGAATGTGAAAAAGGGGACTGAAATTATGAAATACGGCCAAGTGCCAAGAATGATTTTGTAATCGTGATTACTAGTGCCAATGAACCGAAAGAATATGAAAGAACTATGATGTGAGATAATTAAAATTGTGGTTATGGTTGATGTCTCAAGTGAGATGGCCTAGCCGATCGGGCCGTGATCGGACGCCATGCCGCATATATGGCGGTAACTGTACTAGAAATAATAATTGAAATTGGGGATATGGGTGATGTCTCAAATGAGATGACCTAGCCGATCAGGTCGAGATCGGACTCCGTGTAAGAATACGGTGGTATTATGGATTGTGGCATATGGCACTAAAGATTACCCAACCTAATAAGATGGAAATTAACTTGAGAACTCATGTGATCCTCACTTGATGTTTTAGTATTATTTTGAAGCTCTTATTGAACTCATGACTGTTTTTCCCTTGCATTATTGTCCATTATATTAAAATGGTGTTTTAGCTTTACATACTAGTACTATTCGAAGGTACTAACGTCCCTTTTTTTTCCGGGGGCGCTGCATCTTTAAATGGATGCAGGTGGTTACATAGCAGACAATGTTGATCGCAGTTAGTGGTACATCATCATCTTCTCAGCAGACTCGGTGAGCCCCATTTCATTCCGGGGTCATGTATTGTACCTTTTATTTATATTGTGGTCACTTTTGAGGTATAGCCAGGGCCTTATTGCCGGCACCATATTTACTCTCTTTTGTATCTTTAGAGGTTCCGTAGACACTATGTGGGTTGTATATGGATGTTGGGAATGTTAAACCAGTTATGTTGTGTTTGATCACTTGTTCAATTCGAACTATAAGAAATATGTATTTTGAAACTTAAAGGCGCAATGGCTAATCAAATTATTTAGTATCGTATATATGAACTTCTTGCTGTATAATTTATGAAATCATGTCTTTTCTTGGTTATGGGTGAATTGGGTAGAAAGAATCTAACAGGCTTGCTCGGTCGGGTTTACTCGGCTGAGCGCCGGTCGTGCTCCTCGGTTTTGGGGCGTGACAATTGGGTTGCACGCTACAACGGATATTGTTATTATTGTGTGGGATCAGGTTGCATGACGAAACGGATTGATATGTTGTAATTGTTGTAACAGAAAAGTTATCCTAAATTTTTATTCTCATGGTGTGTTCTATGTGGAATGGTTTATCGGTTGCACGGTTATTATTTTTCCTTAAACCATTTCACTAGTATTTGATCATATTTGGTTGACTGTTGTTATTGTAGTATTGGAATGATAACGACTTCTTGTGTGAGTCATGCATCCTATGTGAATTGTTGTGTTACTTCAATGTGTCAATATGTGCCTTCATGGTTACTTGGTGAATTGATTTTCAAGATGAATTTATGGCGCAGAATCATTATCTCATACTCTGTTGAGTTGTTGGTAACATAAAGGTTTTAAATAAAAAATTATGAACGTGCTTACTTTAGGTGACTCTTAAGTTATAACTAATCATTTCACCCGATACTTTACTATTCTTAATGGTTATTATAGTTTACTTTAATTGATTTCTCAAATTAAACTCCTTACCCCATCTGATGTTTTACTTTACTTATAAATTGTTATTATATTTTATTTTAACTAATTCTATATTTAATTCGGTCATTTATCAGATGCTTTGTGTTATTTAAATATGTTATTTTCTTTACCCAATTGCTTTCTAAACTAAACTCATTTGATACCATATCTTGTATAAAATGTACTTTATTTCACTGTATTTGGTTTCTAAAATAAACTCATTTTCTCATTTGATTCCCTACTTTATTCAAGATTGTTATTATGCATTATTATATATAAATAAATCTCTCGAATATTTTATTTAGCATTTGACACGGATACAATATACATGGTAGCACGTGGACTTTGCCGTACGAAAGTGAATTGAAAAAATGTGGCCACGAGGTGTCATGCGTGTAAGATTCGAAATTGTGGCTTATGATTCGTGGTTACGAGATGTGGTGCCTCGGAGTAATTCTTGTTGTGCACCATGTGTTTGAGGGACTTGATTACTTGAAAGGGGGCATTTGTTTCCCCAAATTGATCTCATTCACATTTTTAGTGTGTTCTGATTACTTTGCTGCTTTATTATCCATTTACTTTTGGTGTCAACTGTGCTTCTATTAATCCCTTGTTGGTTTTCTATTGACAATCTTTACGCTATTAGCCATATATTGATATGTTTTCCATTGCTAGTTTATGTTAATATCTTGCATAAATTTTATGTCTAGTGAGTGTCTCGACTTACCTCGTCATTACTCCACCGAGGTTAGTCTTAATACTTACTGGGTACCGTTATGGTGTACTCATGCTACGCTTCTGCACATTTTTGTACAGATCTAGGTACTTCTGATCGAGTTGGTTTTGAGACTTATGTCTGCGCGGCTGGAGATTTCAAGGTATACCTGCTTGATATTCACAGGCCCCGGAGTCACCTTCTGTTGTCTTTCATTTCCATTGTTTACCATTATTTTGAGATAGCGATGTACTTGATATTCCTAGTTTCTCTTAGAAAAGCTTATGGCTTGTACTACCGGTTTTGGGATTGTATGATTGATGTCGGTTCAGCTATGTTATTTCAGTTATTAATTAATATTTTACAGTTAAGTTGGTTTAATTCTGAAGTTCTTAGCATGTGTTAGGCTTACCTAGTCTTAGAGATAAGGTGCCAACACGACATTCTAATGTAGGAATTTGGGGTCGTGACATAATAAAAGATTGGAGGAAATTTGACTAAATCGTGACAGACCCACGAGTACCACTAGAAATTCGGCAAAAACCGAGCGCGGTCTACCGACTAATTTTGGTCGGTCAAAAATCCGATCAAAGTCGGTTGGTTTTTCAAAATATTTTATTTTTTGATTTTTTTTACGAAACCGACCAACTTTGGTCGGTTTTCTTTGGCGCAAAATTGCGGAAAACTATTTTTGAATCCCGCAAAATTTATTTTTCAAGAAATCGACCAACTTTGGTCGGTTTTTCATTTAAAATAAATTAAAATTAATATAAATAAAAATTGACTGCAATCGATCGGTTAATTCAGCCAGTCATTTTAAAAAACCGACCGAATTCGGTCGGTAATTTTATTTTTTAATAAATCCGACCGACATTGGTCGGTTATTTTTGTGCGAAAATACAATTAAAGAGTAAAAATAAAATAAAAGATAGTTTTAAAATAAAATGCATCAATAGTCTAGCGGTAGAATAGTATTCTGTCACAGTACAGACCCCAGTTCGATTCCCAGATAGTGTATTTTTTAATTACATAATCAAAATACCGACCTACTTTGGTTGGAAAAAACCGACCAACTTTGATCGGTTTTTTAGGCAATTTTTTTTTTTGAATTTAATTGATCGACCAAAGTTGGTCGGTAATTTCCGACCAACTTTTGTCGGTATGCCCTTCCGACCTTTAAAATATCGACCACACATTAATGATCGCATTTTGGACGGTTATTGGCTATTACCGACCTACTTTTGTCGATTATTTTGGATGATTTTTGCTGAATTTCTAGTAGTGGAGCCGAATTGGGTCAGATCTGACCCGCCATTCTGGTTGTTGTAGATTGAAGAAGAAGGTTTCAGTGCCTAAACCAAAGCCCAATTGCGGGCTGTAGAGCAGTAGAAGTTATTGATTATTAAATATATCGAACGGTTTGTTATAAGAAAATTAAATTATGGTGGATATCTACTCTTCTCCATTATCTCCATAACTCTCAATACTCTAATAATTATGGAGTTATGATTGTAACTCTATAACCTCCTCCATGATCTTCCTCTCAAATGCTTAATGACATGTTCAATGACATATTTTGCAATAGTGATTCTTTACTTTTCATGCCTATATAAAGGCCTTGTAATAGATAGGAATAAATGTACAAAATTGAAAAAGAAAATCTTTTCCTTCTCTCTATCTCCATTTCTTGTTCATGTTTTACTAAATTACTTTTATTTCATAACACGTTATCAGTACGAGTTTCTAACCAATTGAGTTTGATCTCTTTCTTCTTCAAGAATTTTGGTATAGAAAATAGAAGAGACGGTATCATCATAAATTAAAGATGTGATGGGATGGAAACTCAAGCAGTATATTTGATATCACAACATTTGTTGGTATAACTTAAAGGTAATATTGGCATAGCTTATAACTTATGGTAACTTCCCTTGAAAATTAGTATTGCTTCGAAATTTTTGGTTAAGGAACAAATATTTTATTATCTTTGGTTAAAATATAATCGCTACTAAACTTAATTCAAAGTTCACCAAAGTTTGGCTACACCTGCACTTCAAGTGTTTGCTGAAGTTCAAGTAATTATGTTTTATATATATGTTCTTGGACTAGCTTTCTATTTAGTTACTGTCGCCATTGTTTTTATCTTCAATTAATTAGATAAATGAAAAAGATATTCCCTTGTATTTTAGTTTCTATAATTTTATCAATGAATTGGCTTTTATCAAGGCAAGTTGTAGATTGATATAAGAAGTGAAATAAGAAGATAATTAGGTGATGTAATAAAAGAGCCCCTAATGGTTACTAATCAGTAGCCTGCTATTACTGAAGTTGACGTCAAGTTACACCTCACAATCTAATGTTCAAATTTGATCTTATTGATGGTTCTCTGTTATTGTTTGATTATAAGTTATAATCTCTTTTATATGTGGTTTAAAACTGGTAAAATTTTTAAAGCTCGAGAGTGTCTTTGTGCACTTTGGCCTGTTTGATATTATGTCATTGGTTGAGGGTAAGACGATGGGTTCAAGTCCCAACTCATTATGGACTAACATACCTTTATATGGATAAGACATTGGGTATGAGTCTCAATGTACCAAATTGATGATATAATGATGGCTAAGGAAAAATAATATATTTTTCATTAAATAGCATAAAACGTGTCTCATTTAATTTGCTCCATTCTTGAAGTGAATGTGATAGTGATGCATAATAAGTCTAAATGAAGACAAGTGGTTGACCAATGAATGCGGGCGTACCAAAGACCAAAATAATAATAGTCATCATTCTGGTAATTATAAAATGGAGAACAATAAGAGTTCTCATAAAATAATCCTTCATAAGGTGAAGGAAATATTTGCCATTAATGTGGTCTGTAAATATGAGGCATATTCAGATGATTATGGTTTATTCTTAGAAAATGTGACTTATTATAAGCATTGTAAATGCAGATTCATTCCTGAAAGTGAGTGTGAAAATATATATATGATATAAATTATGCATAAGAATGTATTTATGCATGGATGAATAAATACTACAACTCACCTCTATGGGAGGTTTGAGAGAAAGATAGATAATGAACATTATTGTATGGTTACATGAATATGTCATTGGTCGCGTACATATGGTACACCGAAAATATTTTGCCATGTCTTATAAAAAATTATTAAAGGCAAAATTAAAGTAATAAACGATTTTGCTTATGATGATTTTGATAATGATAATTATTATGATATAATTTTCTCCGTGAAGGAGATATTCACCATATGGATGGTGTGACAAAAAATTTTGTAGTACAAAATCAATTAAGAGCTCCGAAAGAGCTAATTTGTTACTACACGGATAGGTAAAATTGTTCATGACATTAATATTGTAGTAAATCTCAAAAAAAACTTTTTGAGTTTCAAATATATTAGCCAAAGTGGTTGGCATATTGAGACTATAACTGAAAGGAAGATTGAATGTCTTCATATTTCTTTAATCATACCGGGTAAATATGAAAGGTTACCCGATTTTTTTCTATTTGTACTACACAAGTATAAGTATGATGATGGAATAATATGCCACAAGTAAACTAGAAGTTTACTGTAATAAATATTAGTTGGCATGACTGGTTGACCATCTCGGTTCAATTATGATGCGAAAAATTGATTGAGAATTCACATTGGCATATATTGAAGAAATAGAAGATTATTCAAGAATTCTCTTATGTTGCTTATTCTCATGATATACCAGTTAATATTGGGATTGAATCCCTTGATTTTTAGAGCAAATAAAAGGTGATAAATATATGAGTCTAGTCACCTGCCATGTGGACCTTTTATTATTATATGATTTTAATAGATGTATCTATTCTATGGTCACATGTGCATTTGTTCAACTTGCAATTTGACTTTTGCAAGGTTACTTGCACAAATTATTAGAGCAAAGTTTCAGAATATAAATTATGATGATTTATCTTGATAATACTAGTTTAAATTCAAGTTGGTTTAGCAAAAATTGTATGCCTCAAATTATAGCTAAACTATTGGTTATGAGAACAAAACCCCCAAAATAAAATTTGGTGTGAGATATATTATTTAATATAGAACAGTATTTGTATGCATCTAGCCAAGTTATGAAAATTTCTCCCTATCACAATCGGTTCAGGGTCAGGAACCAAATAATTTCCATCTAGAAATATGAATGAATTATATGATTTAATTATGCCACCACAATGCACAAAGATGGGTTCCCAAAGAAGGTTGAAAAATGTGTTGGTGATCCCAATATTAGGGGGAGAAAATGGGCAGCTGAGAAAGCAATACGTAGAATGAATTATTATGAATACATATAGATCCTCGTATAAAAAAAATATGAACTTGAAGTTCAAGTGATAATTCATTTGCAAATTATTGCAGACGCATTTGTTGACCCAAAGCTAAATGTTATATTTCAGCTGTTAATGCTCCAAATAGAATAACGTCTTTGATGGACATATTTTATGGCACGCATATAGTGTAATAGACTAATCGGTTCTAAAGATGAAACTCCTTGAAGAAGGAGATGAGCAAATGTTCAAGATGGTCATAATAAGGAGGCAAGTACTCTAGAAGAGCACCACGACATAACACTTCATAAGACCTCATGAGAGAGGCTCAGATACCTGAAAATAATGAGATAAAGAGATCTCAGTAAGTTATGTCTTTATTGGGTAATAATGAAACCGATATAGAATGATCGTCAACGATGTTGTTAATATAATATAACGCTCAATATTATTAATATTCACGAGGATCTTGAGATCAAATCTGTCATGGAATGTAGACAAATAAATAATTGGCCAAAATAAAAAATACGCAATCAAGATTGATTTCACCTAAAAAATATGAAGTTGGACGGATAGTCCCAACACCTGAAAGTATAAAGCCAGTGGAGGTATAAATATGCAAAGACGACTTGTGTCACAAGAAGATTTGTAAATATCCTCACATTGATTATATATAGACATATTCTCCTGTGGTTGATGTAGTCATTTCAGGTTTTAATCTGGTAATACATGAAAAACTTGATATACGTATAATGGAAATCATTGAAGGATTTAAATTGTTCTGAAGTATATTAAGGTTTCCAAGAAATTTATTAAATAAAGTTTCAAAAATCCTTATACGGATTGAAACAATCAGGGCGCATGCAGTATAATCGCCTGAGTGAGTACCTGTTGAAAGAAGGGTACAAGAATGATTCAATTTGTCCTTGTGTCTTTATAAAACGATCTGAATTTGTTATAACCGCCGTGTATGTTGATGATTTAAATATCATTGAAACTCCTGGGGAGCTTCCTAAAGCAGTAGACTATTTAAGAAAGAATTTAAAATGAAAGATATTGGAAAGATAAAATTTTGTCGTGGTCTACAAATTGAGTATATAAAATATAAAATTTTTGTCCATCAATAAACATACACTGAAAATATTTTAAAGCGATTCTATATAGATAAAGCACATCTATTGAGTACCCCGATGGTTGTGAGATCACTCGATATAAATAAAACATCCATTCTGACCTCATGAAAATAATGAACAACCTTTTGGTCCTGAAGTACCATATCTTAGTGCAATTGGTGCACTAATGTATCTTGCTAACACTACAAGGCCTGACATAAATTTTTCAGTTAATGTCTTAGCAAGATATAGCTTTGCTCCTACAAGGAGACATTGGAATGGAATCAAATAAATATTGCGGTATCTAGAAGGGACTACCGATATGGGCTTATTTTATGACTATGTGTTTACATGGGAGGCACTACCATATCTTAGCGATCGACTAAGCAATCAATGACTACTTCATCTAATCATGCTGAGATAATTGCTATTCATGAAGCAAGTTGAGAATGTGTATGGTCGAGGTCTATAATACATCTTATTTGAGACAAATGTAGTTTGAAGCGTGATAAACTACCCACAATTTTGTATAAAGACAATGCAGCATGCATAGCCCAATTGAAAGGAGGATTCATAAAAGGAGATATGACAAGGCACATTTCACTAAAGTTATTTTTCACATATGATCTTCAAAAGAATGGTGATATCAATGTGCAACAGATTCGTTCAAGTAATAGTATGACTGATTTGTTCACCAAATCTCTACCGACATCAACCTTCAAGAAACTAATGTACAAAATTATGATGCGAAGGCTCAGGGATATGAATTGATGCTCTCATCAGGGGGAGTTAATACATGTTGTACACTTTTTTCCTTACAAGATTTTGTCCCATAGGGTTTTTCTTGCAAAATTTTTAACGAGGCAACCAAAAAGCGTATTTCTAGACATGTGTACTCTTTTTCCTTCATTATGATTTTTTTTCCCATAAGATTTTTTCTAATAAGGTTTTAACAAGGCACATTATCTATGGACATCCAAGGGGGAGTGTTATAAGAAAATTAAATTCTAGTGGACGTTTACTCTTCTCCATTATCTCCATAACTCCCAATACTCTAATAATTATGGAGTTATGATTGTAACTCCATAACCTCCTCCATGATCTTCCTCTCAAATGCTTAATGACATGTTCAATGACATATTTTGCAATAGTGATTCTTCACTTTTCATGCCTATATAAAGGCCTTGTAATAGATAGGAATAAATATATACAATTGAAAAAGAAAATTTCTTCTTTCTCTCTATATTCATTTCTTGTTCATGCTTTACTAAATTATTTTTATTTCATAACAATATATCTTGTTCATGTTTTACTAAATTATTTTTATTTCATAATACTGTTACATTTTTCTTGTCTTTATCTTGATTATTTTCTAGACACGAAAGTTATTGTTACACTTTAACCAAAGAAATTCAATGGAGAAATCAATCAATTAAGCTGCCTTAGGAAGCCTAACAATAGAGTCTAGACAATCAATACGACCCGGAGGGCCGCATTTGTTATTACCAGAGCAATTACTTGAAAACTCGCGTCAACTATGAAACTTCGAGTCGCATAGGGGTGAATCCAAAGCATTACGTACGTAGCTTTTGCTCACTCATACCTTGTATATATATTAAAAAGTTTATTAAATATTTATAAAAATTAAACTGTGAATCCAATTGTTATTATATATAAATTTGAGATCATTATAGGAACCTATAAATTTTAAATTCTAGATCCGCCTTTGAATGCACGAGGTGCTTCATTGTTGCTGAAAGGTGCCATTTTTTCTGGCACAACTAACGCTATCATCCAATATCTCCTTCATCCCATACTTGTACACGAAACCGTTGTCAACAAGCTTTTTCGATCCCCATTTAATTTCTCTCTTGGGGTCATTCAAGTACCTGGAATGAGAAATTTTTGCCGAAGGAATTAAGAGGAAAAAACATAATTAGAAAAAATTCCATTCAAGATAGAGTAGGTTCTCTCCATATGCAATTCAAATTCATATTCTTCGGACTACTCAAATTTGAATTTCTTTCACTAAATCTTCTTAAATATTTTAAATGCAAAAAATTCATCGTGTTTAAAATTTGAATTAAATTCTAAATATTGAAAATAAAATTTCAATGAAACTAATAGTACACCCGTATTTACCTCTAAATTATTTTGTCATTTATTGACCTTAGAATGACACTATGTTTGAGGCAAAGGAAGTAAGTAATGCATAAGGAGTTAACAAGTTTTATATATATAAGGAGTTAACAAGTTTTATATATATATATATATATATATATATATATATATATATATATATATATATATATATATATATATTGACATTATAATCTAATTTTAGGGTGGAGGTAGGCTCTGTAACAGCCTCCAAATACATAAACACTCACAATTATAAAGGAAGACTGATTATTCAAATTCATAACCAAAATATTGAAAAAGTTATAGCAGGATAGAAGAATAGTAACCTAAAAGAAGGGGATGAGAAGCAGAGGATACAGAATATGAGATAAGAAATAGACGACAAACCTTTACTATGTCAACAACATAGCATACCTAATTTCACCTAACCTTTACTAGTTTTTCATTTGCCCATTTCCTTCCTCGCGTGTCCCTATCTTCGGTTCCACATATAATTTTCTAATTTTCCCAATGTGCCCTTCATAAGGTTATTTTCATTCATAACAGGTTCTAATATATGAATTCGATAAAATCCAATAGTTTTGAGTACCCAAACCCTTTATAAGTGTAAAGAAATTTACTAACATGTACAAAAATTAAATTCAAAACTCAATTACTAACACTTGAGATTACTGTCTTAGAACCAAAAATCCATTAAGTTCAAATGTTGAATCTGCCTCTAAAGTTAGTTACACTTTTTATCAAGTCACAGCTAATTAAATCATATAAACTTATATTGTAGTTACTTCACAAGGGACTTGAGTGTGCAAATACTTTTAATACTAAAAATAGGGCAACCCGGTACACGAAGCATCCGTGCTCACGCAGGGTCCGGGGAAGGGTTGTATCATAAGGGGTGTGATATAGGAAACCTACCCTGATACAAGTATCAATGGCTGATTCCACGGCTTGAACCCGTAATCTAAGTCACACAGGTTTCTATTCACTTATAACACTATCGATGCATAAAACTTAAAATTAATGAACAACGAAAGATTTGACGATCTTACTCTTGGTTGAGATTAAACTCTGGATAATTCTGTTGGTAATAACAGCCAATCTCTGCAGAAGAAACAAAGGAGCTAGCCAACAAGAAACGGCCATTGACTGCAGCTTTGATGGAGAACAAGTGAGCTTCACATACATCTTCAATATGCACAATTGGCACTTTTCCAATAAGCTCTTCTAAAAACTTGAGTGTATTATAGAGACTTTTCTCTTGAGGGCTCAACAGTGACAAGAATAAGGCAGTACTTGTTGGGGTATAAGGTAAGTAAGTGTCTCCACCCACAAGACCGCAACATAACGTCACTACCTCCATATCCTCCTTCCCAAAGTTCAACATTTCTTTCTCAGCTAGCATCTTTGACTCTACATAATCCTATTATTATAAAGAGTTAAGTTATATGCACTGATATTATAACGATATTTACATAATCATATCACTAACTTATAAGATAACTACAGTAAACATTTCATCATAACTATTAATTGGCTAAATTACTAGATATAGCATTAACTTGATACATGTTAAAATGTACTGATATTGCAAAAATTATAAAAGAGTTTGACATGTCATTTTTAATGTAATTACAAGTAAATTTTAGTGAATGAGCATTATATTAATTACTAACTTGAAAAAAATGAAACTTATTTGGCCAAGTTTCTAAAATGAGTTTATTTTGATAAGTGTTTTTTTCAAAAGTAATTGTGATGAGAAGCAATTTGTGTTTTGCTAATGAATTTGAAAAACACTTCTGAGCAACAATTAGTGTTTTACCAAGCTCTTAAAAAGTGCTTCTAAGTGTATTTTTCTCAAAAATACTTTTCAAAAAAAGTTCTTTTGGCCGAAGAGAAACTCGTATTGCTATGAGTGTTTAAACTACATACGAGCTTTATTGCAGCATATAGGAAGGTAAATAAATACATTAGGCTCACCCTAAGCCCCTGATCGGCATAAGGATTTGAGAAATTGAGAGGTGTCCAACACGTTTCATCCATCAAATCCTTGAAATTAGTCC
This sequence comes from Nicotiana tomentosiformis, assembly GCF_000390325.3. Classification (NCBI taxonomy): domain Eukaryota; kingdom Viridiplantae; phylum Streptophyta; class Magnoliopsida; order Solanales; family Solanaceae; genus Nicotiana; species Nicotiana tomentosiformis. The sequence goes on from NC_090819.1 coordinate 22,731,864, forward strand.
CATCATCCTTCAATGGAGAAGCAGCAACCACTGAGGCAGTATAGATAAGCTTCTTTACTGTCCCAGATTTAAGGCTACTCATTCCAATTTTCTTCACTGCAGCAATTGTAGCCTCAGTTCTATTTTTGTACTGTTTCATATGACCCCAAAAACAAAAAACTAAATTATTAAAAAAAAAAAAAGAGAAGAAAAAGAAAAAATTTCCATAATATTTGATCTTTTCCTTCTTTTGTCAATTTCTTGTAGTCTTAAACAAATCCTAGTAGTAACTATATATAATAGGGGCTAGTTACCGGATTGAACATTTAAATTTGATGAGTTAATATTTGGGATTTTTAGTTTTGAGTCCATTGAACTCATGAATGGTGCTGAGGAAGCCACATCCCCACCAAATCACAATGGATTTAAGTTATACTCCCCGTTTCAATTTATGTGAACCTATTTCTTTTTTAATCCGTGCCAAAAAGAATGAACTCTTTTCCTATTTGGAAATAATTTACCTTTATGCAATGATTTATAGCCACACAAAATATATGTGACTCATTTTACACCACAAATTTAAAAGTCTTCTCTCTTTTCTTAAACTCCGTGCCCAGTCAAATGAGTTCACATAAATTGAAACGGAGGAAGTATATATTAATAGCGTATGATACTTTTCTTACTATCAGTATAATTTAATAGGTTACAACAGGTTTTTTTGTTACCATACCAAGTTTACTTTTAAGAGTGACATGTCATTTATTCAAATTAACCTATCGTATAAAAAATAAATTCTACACAGTCAGTAGGGATGTCAAATAGGCGGGTTGGACAGATTTTGGGCGAGTCAAAATGGATTGAGTCAATAATTGGGCTGATCAAATTACTCGTCCAAAAGTTACTTGGGCTAAGATGAGTTGGTTCAAGATGGGCTAAAATTCGGGTCATAGCCCAACTTATCAAACTCTTTTCAACCTTTACTTAATATGTGTTGTCTTCGTATGAATTGTATAATTACTAAATAAGGTATTTTTTTCTTTTGTTATGGTCATATATAATATATATCAAAAAAAAAAAAATATTTCTAAGATATTTGAACAAAGTTACTCATGGATCAATTTGGCTTAAAATTGGCTCAACTTTAAATGAGTTAAGATGTGTTGGATCAAGATGAGTTAAGTTCAATAAATAAGCGGATCAATAACCATCCCAACCTTGAACGGGTTGGGCTTTGGCCAAATTTGACGGCCTAATAGCCTGTGCACAAAATTTAAGCTCAATCAAAATTGGGGATAAGAGGGATGGATGAGTGGCATAGGTGGAAAGGGAGAGGGAGGACAAAACATCATACGTGAAATCCGTCAGAATGCAACAAAGGGGTAGCAACGTGGAAAACGAATTCACAGCCTTGAATAGCCTTCTCAAACTCTTCTGGTTTGTAAATATCAGCTTGAAATAACTTGAGTCTTTCATCTGCACCGGGGAAGCTCTTTAACAGCCCCACCTTTGATTCATCCTCTGCACACGTCAGTGAAGTTAATTAGATCATTGACAAAATTCAGTCGGGTGTGTGTCGGATTCTCTAAAAAATTTATATTTTTAAAAGATCCGACACGAGTGCAGCAAAAAATTCGAGGAGTAAAAGAAATTAAAAACATACCTAAGTTCCTGAGGGTAGCGTGAACGGTATAGCCTCTATCCAAAAGTTTCTTTACAAGAGAAGAACCTATGTACCCTGCACCTCCTGTAACACAGACCATACAGTTGCTTTTCTTCTCCATTTTTGCTTTATCTCTTCCTCAGCCATTTCGCTCTATTTATATGGGAAATCTAAATGATTAAATAGAGTAGCTTGATATAATAATTTTTAGCCTTGTGCTTTTTGTCATATTGTATGATCTAGTCAATACGCAGTATTACAGAAAACGACAAAGTGCCACATGATTTATACCATATGTTTTAGTATACTTGCATTGGCGGTTTTAATAAAAAATAAAAAATTTACAGTGCAACTTAAAAGTCTTATCGAAGGGCATTGGCTGTTAGGAATTACATAATTTTTTTATGTTAAGTACCAATAATTGAGGATTAAAATTATAAATCTTGATAGTGTAAACAAAACACTGAAATGTCAATGCTCGCTGAGTTGGTATGTTATATATGAACCGATAGAAATTAATGGCCCACCAAACTACGTAGAGAATCAGGTTCTCTATAAGTTCTCACAGAACGCACGCACACAACAGTAAGTAAATGACACAACGAAATTTTACGTGAAAAACTCTTAGCTCACAGGATAAAAAATCACGATCTACCCTTGTAGGATTTCAACTTCACTACTGAGCAAACTTTAGATTACAACCTATTGTAACCTAGAAATTAACCTCTTAATCCCTCACTAACTTGTAACAACTCTATTACAAGCCACTTTGTAATAACTCTATTACAAAGACATACAACTCGACTAACTCTAGCCAAGACACAAACATAAGGCTTATGATTTTACAAAGATTTCCTACACAATGCTTCTAACTAAGCTAAGTAGGAATTACAAGTAAAGTGCTTTAACAAAGGTGCAACACAACTAAGGACATGTAATGACTCAATACAGGAAACTGGTCCTTCGTTATGTTGTTCTTTATTCTTGATGCCCTTGAGAATCACTTGTAAGATTGACACAAACTTGAGAGAATGCTTGATCGATTCTTGAATGTGCAAGTGTTTTGTTTACCTTTGCTTGATGTTAATAACTCATTTGTGACATCACTTGAATGATGCAAGCAAGTTAGGTAAAGGGCATTCCCCATAAAGTCGACTGCTGAACTGTTTTTGTACTGTTGCGTGAGTAGACAACAACTTTACAGCTGTAAGGAGTTGACTTGTACAGTCACCACGGGAACTGGTGGCCATCTGTTTCCTCTGTTGTTCCTTTGACTTTGAAAAGTTGAACCACGTCCCCGAACTGTGACTTGTTGTTCTTTAAGTAATTGAGGATGTGTAACAGGTTCATTATCTAATTCTTATCATTAAGTTTGTTAGATCATCAAAACATAACAGGGATATGTATAACCTATCAATTTCCTCTTTTTTATGATGACAAACTTATAATTGACGTCCCCCCTGAGAGCTAGAATGGTAGATCAATTTCCTATATTCCTCCTGAATCTGTTCCCCAGCTTGTTCCCCCTCAATTATTTTTCCCCCTTTTGGCATCATAAAAAGTCAGTAGCAAGCAATAACCAAAAATAAGTCTAGCTTGATTAATTTATGTCACATGTGTGCATACAATTATGATAAAAACAGAGCAAAAGAGCAAGACATACACGGCAAAAGGATGAAACATCCATTAATTTTTGGAAATTAAGCAAGGAGCATTTCCATTGTTACCAAAATATCTACAAAATAAAAACAACAACAAAAGTTACCAGTCATAAACATAATTAAGACGAAAAACATAGGACAGACACTAGGAACTTGACACTGGGAACAAGACGGCTATTAAGGAGCACTGGAAGGGGGAGCACTGGAGGCTGAATAAGAGGCAAGGGTTCTAAGAAGTATGTCCATGCGAGCATTTGCAGAACCTTGCTCGTTTAGCAGCCTTTCCTTTAGTTTCCTGAGAGCAGCATTTTCCTTTGTCAGGCGAGTAACCTCTGTATTTTGGGCACCATTGGATCCAGCTGCTCCCTGGGCCTAACTGAGCTGACTTTCGAGAATGGCATTCCAAGCCTTCAGCTTCCTTATTTCTTCAGTGGCACTATTTTGAGCATTGATCAGCTGAGAAATAGTCGAAATGCTGCCAACCCTTCCACTCCTATCAATGCACTCACACTCTTCGAGGGTGGTTTTGGAGAACGATTGCTTGCGAGTTCCTACTTTAGCCTGTCCCAAAGGAACCTTGAAGAATTCAAAAACTTTAGTGAGGAGAAACCCATAAGGCAACCCATGATTACCTTTCTTGAACTTTGCTACTTTCTTCATGTGCTCTATCATAAGACCAGGCAGGTTTAGAGTGATGTATCCATCCAGTACTTCCATGAGAACTAAGTCTGCTCTATCATAACCCCTTGTTGCACTGCCTTATCCTTCACAATGGCGTTTCTGAAATTTGTAGAGAAGACCCCCTCAATGGAGGACATCCCATCAGTAAGCACGCCCAAAATGGCCCCCAGTACAGTAGTGTCCATCACAAAATCAACACTATTCACTTTTAGATAAATGTTATCATTCTCAACTGTGTAGAAGTCAGCATAGAAACTACACACTTCTGCCTCATATACTTTGGGATTTTCACTTATGAACAAATGTGCCAATTGTTGGAATTTATAGATCTCCACCAATTGGCGCATTCCTGACATATTCAGAATATTAAGGGCAAATGTACGGCCTCACAGTACCTTTTGATTCTCAATTTTTCCTTGCTAGCATCCTGGGCATCACCAACCTTGGTCTTATTGGAGGAACCAGGCTCCCCACTGGCATCAGCCTTCATTTTCACTGATTTTCTAGCACTCTTTCTTTTCTCCGTAGATGTTTCAAACACCCTTTTCTTAGACACTTTTTCAACCAGTTCTTTAGTTTTCTTCTCTCCAAGTTCGTCATCCACCTTTCCACCAGATGTTTCACCTTCATCATTCCTCAAACTCATACCACTTACGGATGATTCTTTCTTGGACGTTGGAATTGTAAGTTTCTTGGAGGACTTACGAACTAAGGAACCAGGTTCCTCATCCACCTCATCATCAATATCGACAACTGGTGTTGGAGGCACTACCCTCTCATTTACAATCTTCCCATCCTTCAACAATCTCCTTTTCTTCTTTCCCTATTTGCTTTTCCTTAAAACTGACTCAAATTCTTCCTTTGTCTGCAACCTCATGATAAGTCTCTTAGAAATTGATCGTTGGGAGGTGCCTTTCTACTCCTAGCATTAATAAAGCTCACCAGCACCACATTATCATAATCTTCTCCTTCACTGTCGTCATTCTCCTCATCAGACAGAGATCGCATCGCAGGAACCACAATTGATAATGGCGCAGCGTAGAAATGAGGAGATGGGGCGAGATCAGTACTTACCTGGGGTTCTTGTGAAGAACTAGGGGTTTTATCCCTATTAGATACAGAGGAATCAGGTCCCTCAGTTGGTTCCCAGTAGTACTGTTAGGTGTCGAGGTTTTGACATACAATATTTCCCTATCCTCGTCCTATGTACCATTATCTTCCCCCTAAAACTCAGACATACCTTCATAACCTCCAATCAGACTTCCCTCAGCAGCGATTGAAAGCATATTTTCTATCGCCTCCTGTTCTTATAACTCCAAAGTAACTTCAGAAGGCATAAGAGGATCATTACCTGTAAGATCAAAGCCCGGGGCTGCCATTATCGATTCATCACTGGAATGACCCACACCTTGTTCTTTAGCAGAACTTTTTTCCACTGGTAGACTAGAAATTTCTTGATTTTCTTCTCCATCCACTGTATCTTCGTTAACCATCTTTTCTGGCGAGGCAGAAGTAGAGGTAACAACCACAAATTTCTTGGGATTCGATGTTTTGCGACTTCGATGAGAACCAGAACTCGACTGGGTTGGAGAGGAAGCAAAGGATGGTTGTGACTCTAGCTTAGGGTTTGGACTAGTCGGAACAGGGAGTGTGGGCTTTATGACTGGTATTTCAATGGATGAGGACACAACGAGGACGATGCTTAGAATATTTTGTGTTTCTTGATTGTCAGACAGGATGGAGTGTAGTTAGTTGAAGAAGAGAGTTTGAAGAAGCAAAAAGGGGAATTTTGAATTCTTGATGGGAATAGTTCTGAAAGTGACTGTGAATGGATTTATTTAAGAGGGGTGAGAGACCGGTGGGGTATCAGTTTTGGGTATTCGGGTCGCTTCATAAAGGGTGAGATGCTTGGGTTCAAGAAGTAAAAAAAAAGAAAAAACTAATAATTTAATGACGTGGCACCATTTCAGCCGTTTAAAACATTGTGTATGAGAGTACAGAGGAACTACTAACCTTTGTTAAAGGAACCAGGTTCCCTGACTGAGTTTGAAAATGTAAGATTCATCCTTTGACTAACGTGCAATGCATTAGCTACTTGTTTGCTCTGTAATCATCATGCGTGTCTACCTGTAACGGTATAGAGGTGAGTTAGACTGCGCTAGAAAATACATTTTAGCTATTTTACCTATACATTGCTTTCGTAGCCAATCATCGACAGACCAGGTCCTTAGCTTGATTTCATCAACCCTAGTGCCAAACGATTCTTTTCAAAATGCTCTCTGCTCAGTGCTTTGGTGAATATGTATGCAATTTGATCTTATGTGCTACAAAATTTCATGTAGATGAGCCCCTTTTCAACGTTATCTCTGAGGAAGTGGTGTCACACATCAATGTGCTTTGTTTTCTTATGTTGAACTGGATTCTTAGCCATGTTGAGAGCACTGATGTTGTCACATAGTAAGGGCACACAGTAAGAGAATACACCAAAATCTTCCAGTTGCTGCTTGATCCAAAGCAATTAAGCGTAGCAGGAGGCAACTGCTACATACTCAGCTTCAGCAGTTGAAAGGGCCACTGAGTGTTGCTTTCTTGTACCCCATGAGATCAAATATGGTCCTAGAAAATGTGCCATACCAGAAGTGTTTTTCCTATCTACCAAATATCTAGCATAGTCAGCATCAACGTATCCGATTAAATCAAAGTTATCTCCTGAGGGATAGTAGAGAACCAGATCCCGTGTGCCTTTGAGATACCTCAAAATTCTTTTGGCAGCCTTTTTCCCACACTGAAAACAATATCTGGTCTGCTTGCTGTGAGATACAGAAGTGATCCTATGATACCTCTATACATATTTTCATTCACAGGAGAACCAGGTTCATCCATGTCCAGACGAGTACCAATGGCAATGGGAGTATCAATGATCTTTAATCCTTCCATATCAAATCTCTTTAGAAGCTCCTTGATGTACTTCTACCGACTTATCATTGTCCCCTAAGTAGTTTGCTTAACTTGTAGTCCCAAGAAGAAATTTAATTCCCCCATCATACTCATCTCAAACTCACTTCCCATAAGTTTTGCGAATTCCTAATGTCATCAACATAGACTTGCACAATGAGCAGGTTCCTCCCTTGTTTCTTCAAAAATAAGGTGTTGTCAATTTTTCCTCTTGTAAAGCCATTTTCTAAAAGAAATTTGGACAACCTTTCATACTAAGCACGAGGAGCCTACTTCAGCCCATATAGTGCTTTGTCAAGTTTAAAAACATGCTTGGGATGTTCATAATTCTCAAATCCAAGGGGTTGCTTGACAAAGACTTCTTCCTTTAGAAGGCCATTCAGAAATGAACTTTTGACATCTATTTGGAACAATTTGAATTTCATGTGAGACGCAAAGGCAATGAGGATTCTGATTGTCTCCATTCGAGCAACTGGAGCAAATGTTTTATCATAGTCAATCCCTTCTTCGTGATTATAACCTTGAACTACCAGCCTTTCCTTGTTTCTGGTTGTGTTTCCAAACTCATCAAGTTTGTTTCTGAATACCCACTTGGTTCCTATAACAGTTCTGTCAGCAGGTCGTGGAACTAGGTGCCATACACTGTTTCTCTTAAATTGATGAAGTTTTTCTTGCATAATTGTAATCCAATCAGCATATTTTAATGCTTTCTTGATATTCTTGGGCTCAATTTCAGAGAGAAAAGCTGAGAAGGCAAGCGTGTTTCTTGCCTTTGATCTGGTTTGAATTCCTGAATCAAGGGGAGTGAACACTTTTTCAAGAGGATGTGAGATTTTGTGTATCCAGTTAGACACATGAGCCTCGTTGTGAGATGGTCCAGGCGTTTCTGATTGTGACTCTCTCTTTGCATGTGGAGTTCCTCGAACTGCATCAACAACTCTGTTTTCAGCTTCAGTTGTGATTGAGGAACCCGGTTCCTCCCCGTCAGTTGGAAAAATAACTGTACCATCATCATTTGATTCCTTGACGTGATTCATCATGTCAACTTTTCCATTTGCCATGTCAATGACTTCACCAAGGACAATTGATTGTTCTCCCTCTTGATCAATCTTATCATGTGAATCCTTCCCACATGAGTGGTGAGATTCATCAAATATTACATATATACTTTCCTCCATACATTGAGTTCTTTTGTTATATACTTTGTAAGCTTTGCTTTGTGATGAATAGCCCAGAAAAATTCCTTCATCATTTTTGGCATCGAACTTTCCAAGTGCTTCCTTACCATTGTTGAGGACAAAACACTTGCAGCCAAATGTCCTTAGATGTGTCACCTTAGGCTTCCTCCCATTTAGTAGTTCATATGGAGTTTTGTTCAAAAGGGACCTGATCATGCACCCATTCACCAAGTAGCATGCAGTATTAATAGCTTCTGCCCAGAAGTTTTTTGCAATGCCGCTATCAATCAACATTATTCTTGCCATATCTTCAAGAGTCCTATTCTTCCTATCCACCACACCATTTTATTGAGGTGTTCTTGGAGCTGAAAAATTATGAGTGATGCCATTTTCAGCACAGAATTCATCGAATTTGTCATTGTCAAACTTTGTGCCATGTTCCGACCTAATACTTATTACATTATGGCTCATCTTCACTTGGATCCTTTTTACAAATGCAACAAATACTTCTAATGTTTCATCCTTGGACCTGAGAAATAGAGACCAGGTGAATCTGGAATAGTCATCCATAATAACAAAGATGTACTTCTTTCCTCCTCTACTTGGCACTCTCATAGGTCCACATAGATCCATATGGAGGAGATCAAGTGGCCTTGAGGTACTGACTTCCTTTTTGGGCTTGAAAGAAGATCTGACTTGCTTTCCTTATACACATGCATCGTACACCTTGTGATCCTTCAAGCTTGAGTTGGGCAGGCCACGAATCAGGTCCTTCTTGACCAACTTGTTTAGCAACATAAAGCTTGCATGACCCAATCTTTGGTGCTATAGTTCAGCATCATCATGTACAGCACTCAGACAACTGAGATCTCTATTTTCCAGAGATTCAAAGTCAGCTACATAGATATTTTTTTATCTTTTGGCCACCAAAACCACCTCGCCAGTCACAAGATTTGTGACTGTGCATATTTTTGACACGAATTCTACCTTGTTTCCCTTGTCACAGATTTGGGAGACACTTAACAAGCTGTACTTCAACTCATTCACATAGTACACATTTTCAATTGAGTGAGAAAGAGACTTCCCAATTCTTCCAATTCCCAGAATGTATCCCTTTTTGCCGTTTCCAAAGGATACACTCCCTCCTTGTAGGGCTTTGAGTGAAAGGAAATCATTTGTGCTTCTAGTCATGTGCTTTGAGTAACCATTATCTATGTACCATTATTGGCTGCTCCCTTTCACTGCTCCATACACAAGGAAATCAAGGGTTAGACTTAGGAACCCAAGCAGGCATCACACGAGTTTTATATAAGGGACCAGGTTCTTTAGCAGTAGTTACCCTCTTTTTTACAAAAAACTTTATTTTTCTGTTGAGACTGAAATCTGGCCTTACAAGTTTTCTTAAAGTGCCCAGTGTTACCACAGTGAGTGCAAAGCCAGTTATCAAGTACAGTAACATACTTGCTATGAGGGTTATAAGGAGTCTTTTCCCTTTGGAACCATATCCCTTGCCTGTTTCCCCCATTATTTTTATACAAGGCAGTGATGGCGTCAGAGGACCAGGTCTACTTAAGTTATTTTTCTAGATCGCTCTTAACCCTATATAGATCTTCCTGAAGTTGCTTGTTTTTCTCAAGCTCAACACACAGAATAGATTTCACTGATTTTAACTCATCTTCAATCCTAAGATGTTCCTCACTTATAACTTCCTTTCCCTTTTGAGTACTCCTATGACTGCCTTCTCATTTTTGCTCATCAATTGTTTCCTTTAGGTCTACTACTACCACTAATAGGTCATCCCTTTCATTCTCTACGTTAGCTACTTTCTCAGTTAAGGCTTCGTTCTCTTCTTTAAGACTTTCGATAGTCTCTTTTAGATCAATCACAACAACTATTAGGTTATCTTTTTCATGTTCTAAGTTTGCAATTATTTCAGTTAGGGCATCTTTTTCCCTTTTTAAACTCTCAATGGTTTCTTTTAAGTCCACCACAAGAACTACTAGATCATCTCTCTCATGTTCTACTTCTCCTAGTTCCATAGTTAAAGCATTTTTATCATTTATAAGATTATGGTAAGCATCAACTAAAATATTTGCCAAGGATATAAGCTTTTTTGGAGAGTAAGACTTCAGATTTCTTTGAGCATTTAGAAAGTTTACTTCATTGTCATCATCTTCATTATCATCACATTGTGCCATCGGGGAAAAGATGGAGTCATATTCAGTTGCTTCATTTTCTACTGCCATCATGGAGTTGTCACCCTTGCATGATCTTTGTCCGTTTCACTGGAGGGTTCTCCCCATGCAGCAAGAGCTTGTTTCACAATGTTGTCGGCAACATCTTTCCTTTTGAATCGTTTGTCAGGAACCTGGTTCCTCTTAGCTTCTTTGTCTGAGTTGTGTTTATACTGATCTTGCTTGAGGAGAGGATAATCTTTTATGAAGTGCCCTGACTTTCCACACTTACGACATAAGTCATAGCCTCTTGGCTTGCTGGAGCTACCCCGCTTTGGAATACCTCCATTTCTGCTAACCATTTTCTGAAATCTCTTTGTCAAGTAAGCCATATCAGCTTCCTCACCACTTGATTCATTGTTGTCTATATTGAGGACCAGGTTCTTTTCCCTCTTGGGCTCTTTTCTCTCGTTATCCTTCTTCTTCTTCATTTCGTACGTCTTCAGATTCCCAACGAGTTCGTCGATGGTCAGCTTCTGTAGATCCCTTGCCTCCTTGATAGCATTTACTTTGCTTTCCCAGGAACTGGGTAATATACTCAGTAATTTTCAGACAAGTTTGTTCCTTGGAATGATTTCTCTTAGAGAATGGAACTCACTGATGATGGAGGTGAAGCGAGTGTGCATGTTCTGGATGGACTCGTCGTCCTTCATCCTGAAGAGCTCATAGTCTGTGGTAAGCATGTCAATCTTTGATTGCTTGACTTGAGTTGTCCCTTCATGAGCTGTTTGGAGAGCTTCCCAGATCTCCTTAGCAGATTGACATGCTGAGATCCTGTTGTATTCATCTAGTCCAATACCACAGATGAGAATTTTCTTTGCTCGGAAGTTCTTCTCTATGGCCTTGCGATCAACATCATTGAATTATTTTCTTATTTTGGAAACTGTTACTACTGGGTCACCAATGGTCTTCGTAGGGACGAAGGGCCCATCACATATAACGTCCCAGAGCTCTGAATCTTCAGCCATGATGAAATCATGCATCCTTATCTTCCACCATCCATAGTATTGGCCGTTGAACCTTGGTGGTATGTAGGTAGATTGTCCTTCTTCAAAGTTTGGTGGAGAAGCCGTAGGGATCCTTTCTAGGTGTTAGCCTACTAGAAAGAACCTGCTATGATACCAATTGATAGAAACTAAGGGTCCACCAAACTATGTAGAGAACCAGGTTCTTTATAAGTTCTCATAGAACGCACGCACACAGCAGTAAGTAAATGACACAATGGAATTTTACGTGAAAAACTCCCAGCTCACGGGATTAAACACCACGGCCTACCCTTGAAGGATTTCAACTTCACTACTGAGCAAACTTTAGATTACAATCTATTGTAACCTAGGAATTAACCTTTTAATCCCTCACTAACTTGTAACAACTCTATTACAAGCCACTTTGTAATAATTCTATTACAAAGACTTACAACTCGACTAACTCTAGCAAAGATACAAGCACAAGGCTTATGATTTTGCAAAGATTTCCTACACAATGCTTCTAACTAAGCTAAGTAGGAATTACAAGTAAAGTGCTTTAACAAAGGTGCAACACAACTAAGGACATGTAATGACTCAATACAGGAAACTGGTCCTTCGTTATGTTGTTCTTTGTTCTTGATGCCCTTGAGAATCGCTTGCAAGATTGACACAAACTTGAGAGAATGCTTGATCGATTCTTGAATGTGCAAGTGTTTTGTTTTACCTTTGCTTGATGGTAATAACTCATTTGTGACATCACTTGAATGATGCAAGCAAGTTAGGTAAAGGGAATTTCCCATAAAGTCGACTGCTGAACTATTTTTGCACTGTTGCGTATGCAGGCAACAACTTTACAGCTGTGAGGAGTTGACTTGTACAGCCACCATGGGAACTGGTGGCCATTTGTTCCCTATGTTGTTACCTCTATACTTAATTATTGAGCGCATTAATAATTCTTCTGGTATTAACTGACACACCAATAATTCAACTGGATATAGCGCTCATATCTAAGGCGCTATATATCAATTTTTCCCTTATTTAAAGAGTTTCAGGAGGATTTTGTAAAGATTCATTCAGAATCCTTCAAGTCTTCCGAAATATTTATTTGTTAAGTTATTTTGCATTTTGTCAGAATATCTGAAGAGCGAAGAATTAGGGTTTCATTATATTGGGAGGGGGTGAGATTGTGACGGAGAATAACTCAGTACACTATAGTTGTTCTCCACAGTGTCATGTTAAGTTGCCACTGATAATGGAGTACCATACATTGGTATCGTTGTTATGTAAAAAAATGAGTGTGAGCAAACGTTCGGTGAATATTAAAGTAACCGAAAGATATCCGTATTCTGTTACTCCGCAAGGGGTTCCTTGTTATGCTAAGTTTAACATCGAAGACTATGAAACTCTGCGAGATGTTTTGAGGACTCCGAATGAACATCAGGAATATCTTGTGATTAAAATGTTGGAAATGTACGTTAAGGCTGAAGACGTTCGCAGTAATAAGGTTCTGCAAAATAGGGTGGTTATTTTGGAGCAGTTTTAGCCTAACAGAATAATGGAGCAGAAGAAGAACAAAATAGGTTGGAAGAGCAATTTAAGTGGTTGAAGCACAGAATAATGGGCGATAGTGACTAAACAAACACATGGATGTGTTGAGTGTACTATTTTATCTTTATGTTTTACGTGTCATATGTTTTCATTAGTTGTACCAAATTTAAATTATGTACAATTGTCGTTTTTGTTTTTGTGTTGTAGTATTAAACTAATAAATAACTCGAGAAATAAAAACACATGCGCAAATAATGGAAAACATAAATAATATTGCTAATATATACTGAATGTCATATGTACAGATAATAAAAAATGTCAATGTGTCCCACAGCCTATATGCTTTAAAGCATTGGCTAGCCTGAGGCGCATCCGCCCGGCTACAATATCGGAGGATGCGCTGCACATGATCGTAGGTAAGGCTGGCAAGTGTAATGACTCGGCCAGTCGTTTTGAGTATTATAACCCTGTTCCCCCATTTACTGCTCAATTTATGATTTATAATTGTTTTATGACTTACAGGGTTAGTTGGTTCGGGTCCGGAAGGAATTCAGAATAAAATGAGACACTTAGTCTCATAATTGAAAATTTAAGTTAGAAAAGTTGACCGGATATAGACCTATGTGTAAACGACCTCGGATTTAAATTTTGATGATTCTAATAGCTTCGTATGGTGATTTTGGACTTAGGAGCGTGTCCGGGTCCGTGGTGGAATTAGGCTTGAAATGCCGAAAGTTTAATTTTTAGGAAGTTTGACCGGGGGGTTCACTTTTTGATATCGGGGTCGGAATCCAATTCTGAAAATTGGAATACCTCCGTTATGTCAATTATGACTTGTGTGCAAAATCTGAGGTCAATCGGACGTGATTTGATAGGTTCCAGAGTCATTTGTGGAAATTAGAAATTTCAAAGTTCATTAGGCTTGAATTGGGGTGTAATTCATGGTTTTAGCATTGTTTGAGGTGATTTGAGGGATCAACTAAGTTCGTATAATGGTTTAGGACTTGTTGGTATATTTGGTTAAGGTCCCGATGGGCTCGGGTGAGTTTTGGATTGTTAACAGATCAAAAATTTGGACTTGAACAACTGCTGGAATTTTTTGATATCTGATGTTGTTTTCCTTCTACGTGATCACGTGAATGCATTTGTGATCGCGTAAGCTTAGTTGGTCAGTGGGAGTTTTGTTCTACGTGATCGCGTGGGGATGTCTACGACCGCGTAGGGTTAATTTAAGGCAATGACATTTTGTGCTTCGCGATCGCGTGAAGCGGGACGCGATCGCGTAGCTATGTGAATTTGTTATTCGCAAACGCGTGAAGAAGGTCGCGTTCATGTAGAGGAAATGAGGCACATATGAAAACCATGCATTTGTGATTCGCGATCGCGTAGTTAGGTCTGCGATCGCGTAGGTGTGTGATATTGTGCATCGCAATCGTGTGGGAAAGCCCGCGATCGCGTAGAGTTAAATTTGGGCGATGGAAAATTGTTCTTCGCGATCGCGTGGGAATGTTCGCGATCGCGTAGAGCAAATGTCTGGGCAGAGAGTTTAAGTTCTGAAAATGGGACAGTTTTTGACGGATTGGAGCTCGGGAAGAGGCAATTTTCGGGAGTTTTTCCAGGAAAGCAACGGGGTAAGTTTCTTAACTCAATATTGGTTAAATTACCCGAATCCATGGTCATTTTTAACATTTAATCGGTGAATTAAGTTGGAAAATTATGAAAATCCTCTTGGATAAATTTGAGGATTAGTAGGCCGAATTGTTATCGGAAGTTAGTAATTTACGTATGGTTAGACTCGTGGTGGAATGGGGGTTCATATTTTGTAACTTTTGTCGAGTTCTAAGATGTGGGCCCTACGAGCGATTTTTGGAGTTAAAATTCGGATTTTATGGAAAAATGATATTTTCATATGGATTTAACTCCAATAAATTTTATTGACTGAAATGAATTATTTGTGACTAGATTCGAGGTATTCGGAGGCCGATTTGCGAGGCAAAGGCATAGCAGAGTAAAGAATTTCACGCTCTGAGGTAAGTAACAGTTTTAAATCTAGTCCTGAGGGTATGAAACCCCAGAATTTTGTGTCATGTGATTATTTTGGAGGTGACGCACGTGCTAGGTGACGGGCGTGTGGGCGTGCACCGAGGGGATTATGACTTGGTCCGTCCCATGGGAACTGTAAAGCTGAATAACTTGTTGATAGTTATGTGCTCTCTGTGTTGTGGAAAGTTGACTATAAGTCATGCTAGAAATCATATTTAGGCTATATGTTGGTACTGTTGGGACCCACAGAGGTCGTGTACATGTTGAATTATCTGCTTAATTGTTATTTTGTAATCAGTCACAACTTACTTGATTATTTTTTTCTCAATCTCTATTGTTCATTATTGATGTATCATATCATTATTGTTTGGGCTGATTTTATGATTGTGGAGAGCCCGGGAGACTGGAGAGCTTTATAACTAAGTGAGGTCGAAGGCCTGATTGTGAGATATTATACCATAGCACGTGAGTTGGCCGTGCAGATTCTTATATTATACTATAGCACGTGAGTTGGCCGTGCAGATTCTTATATTATACTATGGCACATGAGTTGTCCGTCCAACACGTGAGTTATCCGTGCAGATTATAGCGCTTGGGTTGTAGGATCCCCTCTAAAGTTTGTACACCTCCAGTGAGCGCGGGTACCCATTGAGTGTGAGTGTTGAGGGCTGAGAGCTAAGTGGATGAGTTGTTGTGACAAGTGGAGTGACTGTTGCCTTGAAAGGTTGTACTTGTTTTTCATTTGTTGTTGTACTTAGTTGCTATTTGTCATTGTTGTGAAATTCTTTGAAAGATTTTATATCTGGATTACATGAACTTGAAATGTATAAATTGATTTGACTTAAATTGTTGGATTTGAAAGCATGTCTATTCTCTGTTGGAATTACTGGAAATGAACTATAACGGTGTAGCTCGTCACTATCTTCAATTTCTTATTTATTATTGTTACTTGCTGAGTTGGTTGTACTCATACTACACCCTACACTTGGTGTGCAGATCTAGGTGCCTCCGGACATAGAGTGTGTTGATTTTCTCGCACAGTTGATTTTCCAGAGATTGAGAGGTAGTTGCTGTGTTTTGCAGACCTTGTCTCTCCTTCCCTATCTCCTTGTTTACTGTATTGGGTCTTAGACTATTATAGACCGTTTTATTTTGACTTGTATCCATATTAGATGCTCTTGTACTCAGTGACACCAGGTTTTGATTGTGTTGTATCGTAATTTGCTAGATTTGTTTTGGTATTGTATTAAACATTATGTTTTCAAACTTAAAGGAAATCGTGGGTTATTGATGTTGTCGGCTTGCCTAGTACTGAGATAGGCGCCATCACGGCAGGTTAGGATTTTGGGTCGTGACAAGTTGGTATCATAGCCTAGGTTACATAGGTCTCAGGAGTCATGATCAAGTTTAGTAGAGTCTTGCGGATCGGTATGGAGATATCTGTACTAATCTTCGAGAGGCTGCAGAACCCTTAGGAAAATTTCACTTTCTTGTATTCTGTCGTGCAAATTTGTTGATTCTGGAAACTAAATTTTTGTTAATCTATTCTCTAACAAATGGTGAGGACATGTACTACCGGATCGGACGGTCAGCCACCAGTTAGGGCCACGAGAGTCCGGGGCCGTAGTAGAGGTCGAGGTGTAGCTCGTACCACAGTTGGACCAGCACCTGTAGTACTACCAGTTGCTCCAGGTATAGCTGAGCCGACAGGATCAGCTCAGGCACCAGCTGTGCTCATTGAGGTTCCAGGCCTTCAGGAGACCTTGGCCCAGATATTAGCAGCTTGCACTAGTCTAGCTCGGGTGGTTTCGGCTCAGGCCGCACCTGCCACTTCTCAGGACGGGAGAGGTACTCATACCCCTGTTGTCTGTACTCCAGACCAGGTAGTACAGGAACTTTAGATACCGGGGGCACTACCAGCCTAGCCAAATGCAGCTGCTCAGGCCCCGGTAGTTCCTGTTATGGCAGATGATGAGTAGAGGAGACTTGAGAGATTTGAGAGGTTTTGACCTCCATCTTTTAGAGGTGTGGAGTCAGAGGATGCTTAGGATTTTCTGGATAGGTGTAAACGTATGCTTCGGACATCGGGTATTCTGGAGACCAGTGGGGTCTCATTCACTACTTTTCAGTTTTCTGGGGCTGCACTCAGATGGTGGGAGACTTACGAGAGGCGTAGGCCTGTTGGCGCAACACCCCTTACTTGGCAGCAGTTCTCCGTGGTCGTTTTGGAGAAGTTCGTGCCTCAGACTCGCAGAGAGGAGCTGTGTAGATAGTTTGAGCAGCTTCGCTAGGGTGATATATCTGTGATAGACGAGATTTTCTGAGTTGGCTCGTTACGCATACTGGTTGGTTCCCACTGATAAGGAGAGGGTTAGGAGGTTTATTGATGGCCTCACATATCAGTTGCGATTACATATGACTAGGGAGAGAGTATATGGTGCTACTTTTGATGAGGTAGTGGACATTGCTCGGCAGATAGAGATGGTTCGTAGCCAGGAACGTGGAGAGAGATAAAGGCTAAGAGGCCTCGTGGTCTAGGTGATTACAACGGTGTTCCTTCAGGGGGTCAGTTTTACCGTTGTAGGGGTCATTCTTACAGACACGCTCAGACGGGTCATCTAGCTCATCGTGGTGCATCAGTTAGCCACGGTTCTTATAGTGCTCACTCAGGCGAGTTTTCATTCAGTGCACTACCAGCGCAGAGTTCTCATCATGCCTTGTCCGCTTAGGCTTATACAGGTAATTCCTCGGGCTATCAGGAGCAGCAGTTCCGTTAGAGGAGGGGTTGTTTTGGGTGCAGAGAGTTTGGTCATTTCAAGAGAGATTGTCCTAGGCTGTTGAGTGGGGCTCCACTGTAGAGTCCTCGACTGATGGCACCAGCACCAGCAGTTCCACCACCCGCCCAGCCAGCTCAGGGTGGGGGTCAGGCAGCTAGGGGTCGCCCAAGAGGGGGAGGCCGATCAGGTGGTGGGCAGGCTCGATTTTACGCTTTTCCTTCCAGGCCAGATGTTGTTGCCTCATATGCAGTGATCACATGTATTGTTTCCGTGTGCCACATGGAGGATTCTATATTATTTGACCCTGGTTCCATTTATTCATATGTATTATCGTATTTTGCTCATTATCTAGATATGCCTTGTGAGTCCTTAGTTTCACCTTTTTGTGTATCTAAACCGGTGGGCAATATTATTACTGTGGATCGTGTGTATCGGTCGCGTGTGATAACTATTAGGGAACTGGAGACTAGAGTTGATCTCTTATTACTCGGTATGGTTGATTTCGATATAATCTTGGGTATGGATTGGTTGTCTCCATGTCATGCTATTCTGGATTGTCATGCAAAAATCGTGACGTTGACGATGCTAGGGTTGCCAAAGGTTGAATGGAGGGGTTCTCTAGATCTTGTTCCTAGCATGGTAATTTCTTATTTGAAGGCCCAACATATGGTTGGAAAGGGATGTTTGTCATATTTGGCCTTTGTGAGAGATGTTGATGCAGATACTCCTATTATTGATTCAGTACCGGTCGTGCGAGACTTTCCGAATGTATTTCTTGCAGACTTGCCGGGTATGCCCCCCGACAGGGATATTGATTTTGGTATTGACTTGGTGCAGGGCACTCAGCCCATTTCTATTCCTCTGTATCGCATGACACCAACTGAGTTAAAAGAATTGAAAGAGCAACTTCAGAAACTCCTTGAAAAGGGGTTTATTAGGCCTAGTGTGTCACATTGGGGTGCACCGATTCTGTTTGTGAAAAAAAAAGATGGTACTATGTGGATGTGTATTGATTATAGGTAGTTGAACAAAGTTACAATCAAGAATAAATATCCATTGCCGCGTATTGATGACTTATTTGACCAGCTTCAGGGAGCGAGGGTGTTCTCCAAAATTGATTTAAGATATGGGTATCACCAGTTAAAAATTCGGGATTCGGATATTCTAAAGATGGCATTCAGAATTCATTATGGCCACTACGAATTTCTTATGATGTCTTTTGGGCTAACCAATTCCCAACAACATTTATGCATTTGATGAATAGTGTATTCCAGCCATATCTTGATTTATTTGTCGTAGTATTTATTGACGATATTCTGGTGTACTCACATTGCTAGGATGAGCATGCGCAACACTTGGGTATTGTATTACAGAGGTTGAGAGAAGAGAGACTTTATGCCAAATTCTCTAAGTGAGAGTTATGTCTTAGTTTGGTGGCATTCTTGGGACATATAATGTCCAGTGAAGCAATTAAGGTAGATCCGAAGAAAATAGAAGCAGTTCAGAATTGGCCCAGGCCATCCTCAGTTACTGAAATTCAGAGTTTTCTAGGCTTGGCCGGTTATTATCGTCGCTTCGTGGAGGGTTTCTCGTCTATTACATCGCCTATGACTAAATTGAACCAGAAAGGTGCTCCGTTCAGGTGGTCGGATGAGTGTGAAGAGAGATTTCAAAAGCTCAAAATAGCTTTGACTACGGCTCCAGTATTGGTGTTGCCTACAGGTTCAGAGTCTTATATTGTGTATTGTGATGCGTCGTGTATTGGTCTCAGTGCGGTGCTAATGCAAGACGGTAGGGTGATCGCCTATGCGTCCAGACAGTTAAAGGTACATGAGAATAATTATCCAATCCACGATCTTGAGTTAGCAACTATTGTTCATGCCTTGAAAATTTGGCGGCATTACTTGTACGGCGTCCAGTGTGAGGTATATACCGATCATCGGAGTCTACAGCATCTGTTCAAAGAGAAAGATCTTAATTTACGGCAGCGGAGGTGGTTAGAGTTGCTTAAGGATTATGATATTACCATTCTCTATCATCCCGGAAAGGCCAATGTAGTGGTCGATGCCTCGAGTCGTAAGGCGGAGAGTTTGGGCAGCTTAGCATACTTACCGGTAGCAGAGAGGCCTTTAGCATTGGATGTTCAGGCCTTGGCTAATCAGTTTGTTAGATTGGATATTTCCGTGCCGAATCGAGTTTTGGCCTGTGTGGTTTCTCGGTCTTCTTTATATGATCGCATCAGAGAGCGCCAGTATGATGATCCACATCTGCTTGTCCTTAAGGACATGAGTCAGCACGGTGATGCCAATGAAGTCACTATTGGAGATGGTGGGGTATTACGGATGCAGGGCAGGCTATGTGTGCCTAATGTAGATGGTTTGCATGAGCTGATTCTCCAGGAAGCTCACAGTTCACGGTACTCCATTCATCTAGGTGCCGCGAAGATATATTAGGATTTGAGGCAGCACTATTGGTAGAGGCGGATAAAGAAAGATATAGTTGGGTTTGTAGCTCGGTGTCTAAATTGTCAACAGGTAAAGTATGAACATCATAGGCCGGGAGGATTGCTTCAGAGACTTGAAATTCCGGAGTGGAAATGGGAGCGTATTACCATGGATTCTGTAGTTGGGCTTCCACGTACTTTGAAAAAGTTTGATGTTGTTTGGGTGATAGTAGATCGGTTGACCAAATCTGCGCATTTAATTCCAGTTGGTACTAATTATTCTTCGGAGCGGTTGGCTGAGATTTATATTCCCGAGATTGTTTGCCTACACGGTGTGCCAGTGTCTATCATTTCAGATCGGGGCACGCAGTTTACATCACAGTTTTGGAGAGCAGTGCAGCGAGAATTAGGCACACAGGTTAAGTTGAGTACAACATTTCACCCTCAGACGGACGGACAGTCCGAGCGCACTATTCAGATATTGGAGGATATGCTACGCGCTTGTGTCATTTATTTTAGGGGTTCTTAGGATCAATTTCTGCCACTTGCAGAGTTTGCTTACAATAATAGCTACCAGTTAAGCATTCAGATGGCTCCGTATGAAGATTTATATGAGAGACGGTGTCGGTCTCCAGTGGGTTGGTTTGAGCTGGGTGAGGTTAGAATATTGGGTACTGACTTGGTTCAGGATGCTTTAGAGAAGGTCAAAGTTGTTCAGGAACGGCTTCACACAGCACAGTCTAGACAGAAGAGTTATGCCAACAGGAAGGTCTGTGATGTTGCATACATGGCTGGGGAGAAGGTTCTGCTCAAGATTTAACCAATGAAGGGTGTGTTGAGGTTCGGTAAGAAGGGCAAGTTGAGCCCTCGGTATATTGGGCCTTTTGAGATACTTAATAATATTGGAGAGGTGGCTTATGAACTTGCTTTGCCACCTACTATATCAGGTGTTCATCCAGTGTTCCATGTATACATGCTTCGAAAGTAGGTCGGGGATCCGTCTCATATTCTGGATTTCAGTACAGTACAGCTGAACAGTAATTTGACTTATGATGTAGAGCCGGTGGCTATTTTAGATCTGCAGGTTCGAAAGCTGAGGTCAAAGAGCATAGCATCAGTGAAGGTGCAGTGGAGAGGCCAGCCAGCCAGAGAAGCTACTTGGTAGATTGAGCAGGAGATGCGTAGCAAATATCCACAGTTATTTGAGACTCCAGGTATTGTTCTAAACCAGTTCGAGGACGAACGTTTGTTTAAGAGAGGGAGAATTTAATGAACCGGTCAGTTGTTTTGAGTATTATAACCCCGTTCCCCCATATACTGCTTAATTTATGCTTTATAGTTGTTTTATGACTTACCGGGTTAGTTGGTTCGGGTCCGGAAGGAATTCAGAATGAAATGAGACACTTAGTCTCATAATTGAAAATTTAAGTTAAAAAAGTTTACCGGATATGGACCTATATGTAAATGACCTCGCATTTGAATTTTGATAATTCTAATAGCTCTGTATGGTAATTTTGGACTTAGGAGCGTGTCCGGAAAATTATTTGGAGGTCCGTGGTGGAATTAGGCTTGAAATGCCGAAAGTTTAATTTTTGGGAAGTTTGACCGAGGGGTTGACTTTTTTATATCGGGGTCGGAATCCAATTCTGAAAATTGGAATACCTCTGTTATGTCAATTATGACTTGTGTACAAAATTTGTGGTCAATCGGACGTGATTTGATAGGTTCCAGAGTCATTTGTAGAAATTAGAAATTTCAAAGTTCATTAGGCTTGAATTGGGGTGTAATTCATGGTTTTAGCGTTGTTTGAGGTGATTTGAGGGTTCAACTAAGTTCGTATAATGGTTTAGGACTTGTTGGTATATTTGGTTGAGGTCCCGATGGGCTCGGGTGAGTTTTGGATTGTTAACGGATCAAATATTTGGACTTGAACAGCTGCTGGAATTTTCTGATATCTGATGTTGTTTTCCTTCTACGCGATCGCATGAATGTATCTGCGATCGCGTAGGCTTAGTTGGTCAGTGGGGGGTTTTTTTCTACGCGATCACGTTGGGATATCTGCGATCTCGTAGGGCTAATTTGAGGCAGTGACATTTTGTGCTTCGCGATCGCGTGAAGCAGGATGCGATCACATAGCTTTGTGAGTTTGTTATTCGCGAACGCGTGAAGAAGGTCGCGTTCGCGTAGAGGAAATGGGGCAGAAATGGAAACCATGCGTTTATGCTTCGCGACCTTGTCTCTCCTTCCCTATCTCCTTGTTTGTTGTATTGGGTCTTAAACTATTATAGACCGTTTTCTTTTGACTTGTATCCATATTAGATGCTCATGTACTTAGTGACACCAGGTTTTGGGAGTGTTGTATTAGAATTTGCTATTTGTATTAAACATTATGTTTTCAAACTTAAAGGAAATCGTGGGTTATTGATGTTGTCGGCTTGCCTAGTACTAAGATAGGCGCCATCACGACAGGTTAGGATTTTGGGTCGTGACAGCAGGCTCGGTAGAAGGGTCGTCGGTCCAGCAGTAACCTACAGAATAATAAGATATTGTAGTATATGAAATATATATTACTAATGTACATGTTAGCTAAAAAACATTTTATGGTCTTACCATGGTCTCGACGGGCTTCTGAATATAATCATCCATCTCAGGCATGTCAGTATCGCACAAAGTGGCCTCCGTGACGAGCGAGGATGATGCCTTTAAAAAAACGCTTTAGATATTGATGACTAATCAATGAGATAAAAACAAATATAAATAATAGTAATACAAACAAACTTGCGCCTGTGAAAGATCCTTAGCATCCCTCGATGATGACCCATAACTTAATCGGCGCCCACTATGCACATCTCGTGTCGGATGATCATCAGCAACCATCAATTGCTCTGGGGCACCAGGAAAATACTGATCCCACTCCTGTCACGTAATGGACGTGCTCGCGATCAACAATGGAGCTGACGGGATCACATGCGAAGTCCCTGGCATTAGCTGAAGGCTGAATAATGTCATATCATGAGGAGAATCGTCTGGCTTAGGGTGGTCACCCGGCTGATCAACTCCGAAATCCTGAACATGTGGCTCAACCCCCCCTTGCTGGGGACCAAGTCCTCGCCGACCCCCACGATCTCGTGGAACACCTCTTCCTCTCTGGGCACTCCTGCCACGTCGACCACGTTCAGGCTCCACTGCTGGCCCACGATGGTACTGCTCTAGCAGCAGATAATCAGCCTCGTGTCCTAAGCGCTCGTCATCTCGGGCTTGCCTCAATGTCCGGGAAGCCAGATCTATAACCTGGCAGTCATACTCATGCAAAGTTGC
This sequence comes from Nicotiana tomentosiformis, assembly GCF_000390325.3. Classification (NCBI taxonomy): domain Eukaryota; kingdom Viridiplantae; phylum Streptophyta; class Magnoliopsida; order Solanales; family Solanaceae; genus Nicotiana; species Nicotiana tomentosiformis. Next base: position 22,755,309 of record NC_090819.1, read on the forward strand.
CTCTCCCTCGCCGGTATGCTGCTATATCTGCAACCCAAACTGGTAGAACAGATGTAAGCCAATTGCCTGCACAACATGTAAAATATTATTTACAGAACACTAGGTTAACGTTATAAGTAAGTATAACAGATAACATACCAGTGCCTCATGCATCCCGGCGTATGGAATGTACCGACCACCAGCGCGATGAACGAGATTCCCAATGAAAAGTCGGGTAATGCTACGGTACCAGCCCATATACTCATGCTCACCATTCGTACGCTCAGGTGAAGGGGGTGGCAGAATCAGGTCATGTCGACGGTCCCAAATCTCAATCTGTGCGTCTATCGAGGCCACGTATGTCTGGTCAACCCTGGAATGATCATCCCGCTGCTAATGTGCCCTAAGCCGAACAGGCCGAGTAGGTACAAGCTGCGGTCGACCAAACTGGCGAAGGACTCGCTCGGTGGGATGATGCTCGACAATATCGAGACACATCAATGGGACGAAAGAGCTCCACATAAGTCGGCCACTCGAGCAATAATCGGGCAAACTAGCTATTAGCTCGTCCCTGTATAGCCTCCATATGAACTATTAAGTAAAAATAGGAATCGTGAGTAAACACAACACATATAAATCTAGGCCAAGTAAACTTAAGTATACATGTACCTGCGCGCGCTCCAGCAAATCCAACAAATCTCTGCAATAAGGGAGATTATGTCGACCCTCGACCTTGCGTCCGTAGCCTCGCCTATCAACCCATCTCCTAGATAAAGGGAGAAATGGTAGAGGTGGTACATCCGGAGCGATGAGTGGTAGAGGTGGCTGCAACTGCAGGAACCGTTCCCAGGCCCAAACCTAATATACAATTTGGACGTAAAATTTAAGGTATATTTTTACTATGTATGTTATAGTCATGAAAATAGTTGACTATGCTTTCACCTGCAGCAGCGGCAAAAATCCGGCAACGTCTCGCTGGGTGCCCATGCTTGCCCGACACATCTGCTTATAAAAGTCACCTAGAACAGCTGCACCCCAGCTGTAACCAGGTAAATCATCTAGCTGCTCAAGATGATGAATAAATCTCAAGCTGACTAGGTTTCCCGAAGTGTTCGGGAACAATACCCCCCCAAACATAAGAAGCAACAACAATCTCGTGTACTGGTTGATATGAAGATCCGATGTATCATCCATAATGTCCGCATCCATTGCCTCCAGATGCAGCTGGACGGGCGTCAACTGCAAACAGCTGGCCCCACTCAATGTAGCCTCCTCCGCTGGCTGGAACCCGGTGAGCCGCTGCAACATCTCCAGGTACTGCAATCCCGTATAATCTCTGAGCGCATGCGGGTAAGCTACATGATGTCCATCAACCGGCAGCCCATACAGAACCTCCACGCCCTGAAGCGTGATAGTAGGCTTGCCAATGGGTAAATGAAATGTGTACGTCTCAGGTCGCCACCCCTCTATCAAAGCCGTGATCAACGACCAGTCTAACTGCAACCGGCCAATCTCAATAATCCTATAGAAACCCGTATCCTGAAGGCGTCTGACTATACGGGATGGAGTGGGTGGGCCTTAAGAAAATCCACATATCGTCTACCCGTCTGAAGGCGTCTGACTATACGGAACCTCCATGACGACTACTATAAATTGAACAATATTAATTAAAGTATTTTTCTTTTTCATTGCTTAACATCTTTAAATATATTGCAATATCTTTAATATTAAAATTTATTCAATATTTTTACTATATTGTTAATTAGGTTGATACATTCGATATTTTTATATGTTACTTTAATATTTTATATGTTAGTTGACTACTTTATATGTTTGTTATTATTTAATATGTTTGTTTCTTATTTTATATGTTAGTTTATTATTTTATATATTTGTTTATTATTTTATATGTTAGTTTATTATTTTATATATAACGAAGTAAACTAGTGGAAGAAGTAGAAAATTAATGCCAGACTGAAGGGCATTAAGGAAATTATTTTGAATTTTAGAGATGGGGCTATCAGTAGGAAGAATGAAAGTTACAAAGAAGTGGCATTGTAAAACTAGTTGTTCGACGAATTCGACGAGGAATTAGGTGACCTATACCGGATTTGGTTGCATAACTATGTGATAACAACACGATATGGGTCCAAGAATTACTAAAGAAAATCAAAAAACATGCGGAAGCTAAAAGAAAATAAAGAAATAAAAAAACAACGGAAAATTAAAGATAGATTGAATTCAAGAAAGAATTTCTTGAATTTAAGAAGTCTATTCTTGAAGTTGAATCCTAACAACAATAATTAGCTAACAAAGAACTAATCACCTTTGATAGAGAATTAAAACAAGAGATAGATTGTGAAACCCAACCCTTTATAATAACAAGAACAACAATAAGCCTAAACTTATCACCTTTCTTGAATACCTAGAAGTGATCTAAGATTTTCGAAAGAGTTTAATCTTACCACCTTAAGTTGAGTCTTGAAGGTTGAAGAATAAATCCAAGAGTAGCCACACACAAGAGTGCAAGAAAAATCTCACAAGTTTTATTGATAATAGTCTATAATAATCTAAAAAAGAAATAAGACACCCCTTTATATAGAGAGGGGGTCATGAAATTCCTACCTAAAAACAAGGAAATAAAGTCCTAAACTACTTTGGACAACAAGTCCAAATACCTTAGGAAAAGGAAAAACACTAGGAAACAAAAACCAAGTCAATCTTAGAAAGTAACTCCAACAATCTTAGGAAAAGGAAAAACATAACCTTAACTACCTAGGAAAGCAATAAATTTAGTACCAAAATATATGGAAATAAGTTAAAACCAATCTTGGATAGAATCTTGAAAGTCCCAAACCAATCATGGATAGGATCTTGGAAATCTTAAAGGCAACTTGCAAGCAACTTAGTACCAACTTGTACCCAACTTCTATCACGCCTATTGAACCTTTCTTGGGCAGCAAGTAAGTCCTTTTTATGTTTTAAAAATATGTCTTCATGTAGGACTTATTGGGCTGCAAGTTTGGACACATTTTTAGGTACCAATTAGGTCCAATAGTGGCCTGGTTTGGATCTTCTTCAGAGGATATCTCTTGGGATCTAATACACCTTTTCTTGGACATGAATTTGGACCATAAAATAATTATAATATCTAGACAACTCATATCCTTTATCCTTGAGCTCTCCATCCCAATTAACAACTTCTTTATTTGCACTTGAAGTCTAATGGCCTTGTTTTGCAACTCTTTAGCTTGACATCTTGTTAAAGGCCCTCTTTGAGATTCCAAAGCTTAATTCTTGTCCTTGAATAGATTTGAGCTTCCTAGGATGCTATCATTCCCCTCTTTTTGAAGAAAATTCGTCCTCGAATTTTGACCTTGCAAGAAAAAGAAGTCAAGCACTAGTAGATGGCATCCACTAATCTGAAAAAATGGTAGGAATAAAACAAGATAGTGACCATGTGTCCACTTAACCGAATTAAGCCTAATAGGTATAAATACTCCTTTATAAAGCATATGGATATTATCATCCCAATAAAATTTATGCCTACTTAGAGTTGTCCAATAAAAACCCCTCTTAGATGCACTATGTAATGAAATTTGCAATGCAATCTTGTCAATAAAGTAGTCCAAACATGTGCATGCCAAAGAAATTACAAAATATTGTTCATGCATCCATTTAACACAAGTATCTTTGCCACATGTATCAAATAAGACACTCTTATGATATAGCCAAGTATCAATTATAAATCCCATGGATTCTTCTACATGTAAGTTATTCAAAGAAGCACATAAATTCTCAGAAAGGGCAGAAGAACCCATAAATTCCAAAATACAAATTTCAATACATTCAATCTCATGATTATAACTTTCCCCAATAATATTTACAACATCAATGGATTCTACATAATTGCTCAAACTGTCACAGAAAGAGTCATAGATAGGTTCATGAAAGAGTATTTGATCACTAACGTCACAATAATCATGCATATCCTCTTTACTAGTAGCAAACACTTTTATAGGCTCACAATCAACATGACTAGAGGAATGACTTCCCATCAAACAACAAAACTCACATTCTAGCAATTTATCACATGAAAACTTATTAGACACTTGAATAAGAGAAGAAAGAACATTTAACTCATTAGCAAACCTCTTCTCATAAATTTCATGCCTCTTTCCACCAAGTTGAAATGCATAATCATCTATGCCATACTCAATTTCAAAAGGAAGAAATTACTCTTACACTTTAACTTAGATATTACAGTTAATGACTTGATATGCATCAAAATATCATCATCCACAAAAATTATAAAGTCACCAAGATAAGAAATAAGAGTATAGTTCATTACCTCCAAAAATACCTTAGGTGTTCTAGAAAGGCCAAGAATGTGAATGAACCAATTATACATACCATACTTGGACTTATTTACTAATGGAACAACATCACATTTTATTCTTTTATGCAATGGCTCTAACTCAGCAATGCCTTTAGGGAACTCCATGTTATAAACCTGTAAATAAGGATCAAAATAGTCAAAAGGTTCAACAACAAAGAAATTAACCAAGCTTTTATCTTCCACCATCCAACAAGAATTGATTTTGCTAAATTCATGTTGGAATCCGATTGGATCCCTTGCTACCATCTCTTGTGCCTTACCTCCCCTTTCAAAAGGTATTTCTACATATGGCTGCACAAAATCACAAGAACTAAAACAAGAAAGATTTAATAGGTTAGGAAGTAAAGAAAATATTTTCTTGCTTACACTCTCTTTGGCTTTTATCACAAGACTAACTTTTCCCTCACCCTTAGCCTCTTTTCTCTCACTAAAGTTTTTTTCTTCTTCTTTACTCAAACCCTCTTGTTTTTCTCTCTCTACCTCAAAGACTTTTCTTATCTCATTGCCTTCTCTCTTTTCTTTTCCCTCAAGCTCACTCTTTTTCTCAATTGACATCCCATTCTCTTCACTCAATACAACCTCTCCTTTTTCCTCTGTTGGGATGTCAACCTGCACTCCCTTACTCCTCTCATTCTTTTCTCTCTCATATTTTTCCATATTCTCTTTAACAATCTTTTCATCTTCATAAATTTGTGAGGGAGTCAAAGGTCCAAGAATAAGTTTCTTCCCGTTAAACTCAAAAGAGTATCTATTTTTTTCCATATTATATGAAGCTCTTCTATAGGCATACTATGTCTTTCCCAACAAGATATGATAATTATTCATGGGAATCACATCACACCAGATCGCATCCTCATACCTTCCAATAAAGAATAGTAATAACACTCTTTAGTGTACCTTTACTCCTTTCAACATGTAGGGTTCAATATGCTCAACACAAGGCAAGTTCAATTTTTCAACCATATAAGTGCTAATTGAGTTATAGCCAAACTCTTTGTCAATTCTAAGGGCACAAATCGCAGACATCATTTTAGCTTTTGTTTGAAAAATAATTTTACCATTGTCTTGCTTCCATTCGGTATACTGTAAGTTCGACTTTTCAAGTTGTTGAGTCATAGCTCGCCTCCTTTCACTATAACTACCTGTTTGAAATATCTTGAATAAAGATTAGAAGAATTATGTATCTCTCAAATTTTGGCTTTTTCCTCTAATGTTCTCGCCTCTCTTGCCTTTTTTCACTCAAAGCAACTCTTGGTCGTTAAACTTTAGATTTATTAATAAACCTTACTAGTCACAACCCTTAGTGATAAGAATGTGGAGTTAGAAAAAGAAAAGAAAAGTGAAGGACCAAACCTTGGAAGAATAGGAATTGGTTATGTAGAAAAAACAAGGAAATAATTTAGGAAACCCAAAACCCACAAGAATAAGGAAAGAAGTTACCTTAATCTTCAAGAAGTAGGATCCCCTCTTCTTGTTTCCTTTCTTGACTTGGAAACCAAATAACACTTGAATTCTACAAATAATAATGAGCCATAGTGCTTTTCTTTTGGCTGATTTTCGTTTTTTTTTTTGTGCTTTTTTTTTTATTTTGTTTTGCTCAAGAACCTTCCAAGATTATCAAGATTTAAATCTTGATTAGCCTATGCTTTGATACCACTTGATAACAACACAATATGGGTCCAAGAATTACTAAAGAAAATAAAGAAACATACGGAAGCTAAAAGAAAATAAAGAAATAAAAAAACAACAAAAAATTAAAGATAGATTGAATTCAAGAAAGAGTTTCTTGAATTCAAGAAGTCTATTCTTGAAGTTGAATCCTAACAACAATAATTAGCTAACAAAGAACTAATCACCTTTGATAGAGAATTAAAAATAAGAGATAGATTGTGAAATCCGACCCTTTAGAATAACAAGAACAACAATAAGCCTAAATTTATCACCTTTCTTGAATACCTAGAAGTGATCTAAGATTTCGAAAGAGTTTAATATTACCACCTTAAGTTGAGTCTTGAAGGTTGAAGAATAAATCCAAGAGTAGCCACACACAAGAGTGCAAGAAAAATCTCACAAGTTTTATTGATAATAGTCTATAATAATCTAAAAAAAAGAAGAAGACACCCCTTTATATAGAGAGGGGTTTACGAAATTTCTACCTAAAAACAAGGAAATAAAGTCCTAAACTACTTTGGACAACAAGTCCAAATACCTTAGGAAAAGGAAAAACACTAGGAAACAAAAAATAAGTCAATCTTGGAAAGTAACTCCAACAATCTTAGAAAAAGAAAAAACATAACCTTAACTACCTAGGAAAGCAATAAATTTAGTACCAAAATATATGGAAATAAGTTAAGACCAATCTTGGATAGAATCTTGAAAGTCCCAAACCAATCATGGATAGGATCTTGAAAATCTTGAAAGCAACTTGCAAGCAACTTAGCACCAACTTGTACCCAACTTCTATCACGCCTATTGAACCTTTCTTGGACAGCAAGTAAGTCATTTTTATATTATAAAAATGTGGCTTTATGTAGGACTTATTGGGCTGCAAGTTTGGACACATTTTTAGGTGCCAAATAGGTCCAATAGTGGCCTGGTTTGGACCTTCTTCAGAGGATGTCTCTTGGGATCTAATCCACCTTTTCTTGGACATGAATTTGGACCATAAAATAATTATAATACCTAGACAACTCATATCCTTTATCCTTGATCTCTCCATCCCAATTAACAACTTCTTTATTTGCACTTGAAGTCTAATGGCCTTATTTTGAAACTCTTTAGCTTGACATCTTGTTAAAGGCCCTCTTTGAGATTCCAAAGCTTAATTCTTGTCCTTGAATAGATTTGAGCTTCCTAGGATGCTATCACTATGTGGGGATTTTGTGATTGTGTTAGCATTTGAGTTTCATCCATTGTGGTAGAGTGAGTAGAGCTTGGATGGAGTTGAGTTATGGGCTTGAATAATAATAACAACATACTCAGTATAATCTCACATAGTGGGTATGGGGAGGGTAGTGTGTACGCAGACCTTACCCCTATCTTGTGAAGGTAGAAAGGTTATTTTCAATAGACCCTCGGCTTAGGCAAGCATAGGTACCACAATAGTAACAAGAAAACAAGACGGGACAACACCAAAAAATCATGTAAAAGCAGCATGGCCTTGAGAGAGGTTAAAAGAGAGAAAATATGATGAACCAATCACTATAGGCATAGCTTTTCTCTTTGATGGTAAATCGAGAATAGAGAAGACTAGGCGGAGGGGTCTTATTGTATCCCCAAGAAACATATAGGATTAGCACAATGGATGCCGCGAGATGGATGTGAATTTTTTATGTGCGAGTAATATCTTGAGGAGCCCTAAGAATGCTAATAATACTGAAAGAAATTTGTATCTAATTTTCGGTGTAGTTTGTGATAGCAAGTTATTAACATTATTATTTTTACTAGATTATTAATTAATATTTATCAGAAAAAAGATATTTATAATTAAGTTAAAGTTTAATATACACTATAGTGTAAATAACTTTTAAAACTATTTGGTTCTCGACGAATATCTTCAATCCTCAAAATATAATTACTTGCTATAATAGGTAAAGTTGAACTGATGGTGTAAACTTTCCTACACTAATGATGTACATAACTCTTACCTTAAAAGTGACTTTGTGTATAATTTTGTTTTTACTTTTATATAGTAACTATGTAAAACAAATTACACTAATAGATCACCTAAAAATAAATACATATAAATGCATTAATAAGTTCAGCTAGTGATACAATCCAAGATAAATACAACAACGGAATATGAAAATAATAATAATTAAAGCAAAAGTAATGATAGGTTTGATTAAGATAATGAAATTAGTTTGAATGATAAAGTATAGAAGAAAATCTAGAACCCTAAGTGAACGTCTCAAGCAACAATCAAAATACCATTTGATCGCCTCCCAAGCACGATAAATTAGAAACTCTATATATAAAGAAAGGAGAAGAAGATTACCATTAAGAACCTAAGTCTTGAAAAAAGGTAATCCAAAGTCGAACTCGAACCAAGAGGTTCCAAATCTCTCTCTCATTATCCATCTCAACCTCTCCTTTTGACTCTATTAAATTGTGAATTGTCACTCCCTCACCCCTCTCTTTCTTTTGTCTCGCTTGCTCACTTTTGTTTGTTTCAGATGGAGTTAAACATGAAGAAGAACTTTTTCTTAGAACCTCTCCTTTTGGAAGGCTTCCATGCTTTGATGTTCTTAGGTGATCAAAAGAAATAGATTTTCCCCTATTGGAAGTCTCATTCTTCTTGTGCCCCATATCTTTTAAACTCAAAGGTGCAAACTTGCTTCTTAAATGAAACTTCATTGTATCCCAAGTCTCAATGGATGGACAGAAAGTGACTTTAAAGGTAGTTTCATGATTGTAACACCACAAAAAAATATTTCCATGAAGTGTTTTAATAACCAGATGTAACGACCCGGCCGATCCTTTTGACTATTGCAATCCTGTTCCCCCATTACTGCTCAAATTATGATTTTGCGATTGTTATTTGGCTTGCCGGGATAATTGGTTCGGGTCCGGTGAGGTTTAGGAATGATTTGGAGCACTTAGTTCCAAAGTTTAGAATTTAAGTTAAAAAGGTTGACCGGATGTTGACTCATGTGTAATGACCCCGGAGAAATTTTTCTAAGGAAATTAAGGTTTTGTGGTGCCGAGGTAGATCAATTAGTACAAAGATTATAGAAATTTCTCGCGGCTCGGAATTTTTGGGTTGAACAATGCACCGATAAGGTTTTCGGCAGGATGGCATGTCTGTGACCTAGTACGAGATGAGGTTTTCTGAGTTGGCTCGTCACGCAGTTTGGTTGGTTCCCACTGATAGGGAGAGGATTAGGAGGTTCATTGATGGCCTCACATATCAGTTGCAGTTACTCATGACTCGGGAGAGAGTATCAGGTGGTACTTTTGATGAGGTAGGTGACATTGCTCGGCAGATAGAGGTGGTCCGTAGTCAGGAACGTGGAGAGAGGGAGGCCAAGAGGCCTCGTGGTCTAGGTGATTTCAGCGGTGTTCCTTCAGGGGGACAGTTTTACCGAGGTAGGGGTCGTCCTTACAGACATGCTCAAATGGGCCGTCCAGTTCACTATGGTGCATCATCCAGCCATGGTTCATATAGTTCTCATCAGGGTCAGCCATCCCTTGACGCCCTTCCAGCCTAGAGTTCGTCCCGTGCCCCTTTAGTTCAGGGTTCATTTGAACCTGGTGCTTCTAGTAGTTATTCTGGTTCTTGGGGGCCGATTTAGTCAGCACCATCACCAGTACCGGGGAGCAGCTTTGAGTGCGTGGAATTTGGACATATGTGCAGACAATGTCCTCGTCGCTTGGGAGGTCCAGTACAACAGAGAAGTCAGACTACGACTTCAGCACTAGTTACTTCACCACCCGCCCAGCCAGCTCGAGGTGGGGGTCAGGTAGCTAGGGGTCTCCCAAGAGGGGGAGGGCGATCAGGCCCGATTCTATGCTTTTCCTGCCAGACCAGATTCTATTGCTTTAGGTGCAGTGATCGCAGGTATTGTCTCAGTGTGCCATAGTAAGGCGTCTATGTTATTTGACCTTGGTTCTACTTATTCATATATGTCATCGTACTTTACTCATTATCTGGATATGCCCCGTGAGCCCTTAGTTTCCCCTGTTCGTGTATCTACGCCGGTGAGCGATACTATTATTGTGGACCATGTGTATCGGTCATGTGTGGTAACTATTGGGGACTGGAGACTAGAGTTGATCTTTTATTGCTCAATATGGTTGATTTCTATGTAATTCTGGGTATGGATTGGTTGTCTCCATGTCATGCTATTCTTGACTATCACGCAAAAATTATGACGTTGACCATGCCGAGGTTGCCAAAGGTTGAGTGGAAAGGTTCTCTAGATTATGTTCCTATCATGGTAATTTCTTATTTGAAAGCCCAACGTATGGTTGGAATGGGTATTTGTCATACTTGGCTTTTGTTAGAGATGTTGATGCAGATACTCCTACTATCGATTCAGTACCGGTAGTGAGAGACTTTCCTGATGTATTTCCTGCAGACATGTCGGGTATGCCGCCCGACAGGGATATTGATTTCGGTATTGACTTGGTGTAGGGCACCCAGCCCATTTCTATTCCTCTGTATCATATGGCACTAGCCGAGTTAAAAGAATTGAAAGAGCAACTTCAGGAACTTCTTGATAAGGGGTTTATTAGGCCTAGTGTGTCGCCTTGTGGTGCACCGATTCTGTTTGTCTAAAAGGAAGATAGTACTATGCAGATATGTATCGATTACAAGAAGTTGAACAAAGTTACAATCAAGAATAAGTATCCTTTGTCGCGTATTGATGATTTATTTGACCAACTTTAGGGAGCAAGGGTATTCTCCAAAATTGATTTGAGATCTGGGTACCACCAGTTGGAAATTCGGGATTCGGATATTCTAAACACGACATTCAGGACTCGTTATGGTCACTATGAATTTCTTGTGATGTCGTTTGGGCTAACAGATGCCCCAGCAACATTCATGCACTTGATGAACAGTGTATTCCAATCATATCTTGACTCATTTGTCGTAGTATTTATTGATGATATCCTGGTGTACTCACGTAGCCAGGAGGAGCATGTATGACACTTGAGTATTGTACTACAGGGGCTGAGAGAGGAGAAACTTTATGCCAAATTATCTATGTGTGAGTTCTGGCTTAGTTCGGTAGAATTCTTGGGACACATAGTGTCCAGTGAAGGGATTAAGGTGGATCCGAAGAAAATAGAGGCAATTCAGAGTTGGCCCAGGCCATCTTCAGTTATTGAGATTCGGAGTTTTCTCGGCTTGGCCGGTTATTATCGTCGCTTCGTGGAGGGTTTCTCATCTATTGCATCGCCTATGACTAAATTGACCCATAAAGGTGCTCCGTTCAGGTGGTCGGATGAATGTGAAGAGAGCTTTCAGAAGCTCAAGACAGCTTTGACTACAACTCCAGTATTGGTGTTGCCTATAGGTTCAGGGTCTTATAATGTGTATTGTGATGCGTCGTGTATTGGTCTCGGCGCAGTACTGATGCAAGATGGTAGGGTGATTCCCTATGCGTCCAGACAGTTAACTAGTCCACGACCTTGAGTTAGCAGCTATTGTTCATGCCTTGAAAATTTGGCGGCATTACTTGTACGGTGTCCATTGTGAGGTTTATACCGATCACCGGATTCTACAACATCTATTTAAACAGAAGGATCTTAATTTGCGGCAGCGAAGGTGGTTGGAGTTACTTAATGATTAGGATATCACCATTCTTTATTATCCCGGAAAGGGCAATGTGGTGGATGATGCCTTGAGTCATAAGGCGGAGAGTTTGGGCAGCTTAGCATACTTACTGGTAACAGAGAGGCCTTTAGCCTTGGATGTTCAGGCCTTGGCCAACCAATTTGTTAGATTGGATGTTTCCGAGCTGAATTGAGTTTTGGCTTATGTGGTTTCTCGGTCTTCTTTATATGATCGCATCAGAGAGCGCCAGTATGATGATCCCCATTTACTTGTCCTTAAGGACACAGTTCAGCACGGCGATGCCAAGGAAGTCACTATTGGAGATGACGGTGTATTACATATGCAGGTTATGCTATGTGTGCCTAATGTAGATGGTTTGCATGAGTTAATTCTCCAAGAAGCTCACAGTTCATGGTACTCCATTCATCTAGGTGCCGCGAAGATGTATCAGGATTTGAGGCAGCATTATTGGTAGAGGCGAATGAAGAAAGATACAGTTGGGTTTGTAGCTCGGTGTTTAAATTGTCAACAGGTAAAATACGAGCATCAGAGACTGGGAGGATAACTTCAGAGACTTGAAATTCCGGAGTGGAAATGGGAGCGCACTACCATGGACTTCGTAGTTGGGCTTCCACAGACATTGAGGAAGTTTGATGCGGTTTGGGTGATTGTGGATCGGTTGACCAAATCCGCGCATTTTATTCCAGTTGGTACTAATTATTCTTCGGAGCGATTGGCTGAGATTTATATCCGCGAGATTGTTCACCTACATGGTGTGCCAGTGTCCATCATTTCAGATCGGGGCACGCAATTTACATCACAGTTTTGGAGAGCAGTGCAGCGAGAATTGGGCACAAAGGTTCAGTTGAGTATAACATTTCACCCTTAGACAGACGGACAGTCCGAGCGCACTATTCAGATATTAGAGGTTATGCTACGTGCTTGTGTCATTGATTTTGGAGGTTCTTGGGATAAAATTCTGCCACTTGCGGAGTTTGCTTACAATAACAGCTACCAGTCGAGTATGCATATGGCTCCGTATGAGGCATTATATGGGAGATGGTGTCGATCTCCGGTTGGTTGGTTTGAGCCGAGTGAGGCTAGGCTATTGGGTACTGACTTGGTTCAGGATGCTTTGGAGAAGGTTAAAGTGATTCGGGAGTGGCTTCACATGGCACAGTCTAGACAGAAGAGTTATGCCGACAGGAAGGTCCGTGATGTTGCTTACATGGTTGGGGAGAAGGTTCTGCTCAAAATTTCACCAATGAAGGGTGTGTTGAGGTTCGGGAAGAAGGGCAAGTTGAGCTCTCATTATATTGGGCTTTTTAAGATACTTAAGAAAATCAGAGAAGTGGCTTATGAACAGCTTTGCCACCCAGTCTATCAGGTGTTCATCCGGTGTTCCATGTATCCATGCTCCGAAAGTATGTCGGGGACCCGTCTCATATTTTGGATTTCCGTACAGTGCAGCTGGACAGTAATTTGACTTATGATGTGTAGCCGGTGGCCATTTTAGACCAACAGGTTCGAAAGTTGAGATCAAAGAACATAGCTTCGGTGAAGGTGCAGTGGAGAGGCCAGCCAGTCGAGGACGAACGTTTGTTTAAGAGGGGGAGAATGTAACAATCCGGCCGGTCGTTTTGACTATTGTAATCCCATTCCCCCATTTACTGCTCAAATTGTGATTTACAATTGTTATTTGGCTTGCCGGGGTAATTGGTTCGGGTCCGGTGAGGTTTTGGAATGATTTGGATCACTTAGTTCCAAGGTTTATAATTTAAGTTAAAAAGGTTGACCGGATGTTGACTTATGTGTAATGACCCCGGAGAAATTTTGCTGAGGAAATTAAGGTTTTGTGGTGCCGAGATAGATCAATTAGTACAAAGATTATAGAAATTTTTCGCGGCTCGGACTTTTTGGGTTGAATAATGCACCGATGAGGTTTTCGGCAGGATGTCATGTCTATGACCCAGTACGAGATGAGGTTTTCTGAGTTGGCTCATCACTCAGTTTGGTTGGTTCCCACTGATAGGGAGAGGATTAGGAGGTTCATTGATGGCCTCACATATCAGTTGTGATTACTCATGACTCGCGAGAGAGTATCGGGTGCTACTATTGGCTTGATATAGCGCTTGGGCTGAAGGAGCTCCTCCAGAGTCTGTACACACCCCCAGGAGCGCAGGTACCTACTGAGTGCGAGTGACGAGTGCCGAGTGATGAGTGACTGTGAGGAAAGAGTGACTGTGAGGTTGGAGTGAATGGGAGGACTGAGTGAGTGTTACTCTGAGAGGATGTATTACTTTAATTATTTGCTGCATTTCAGCTGTCATATATCACTATTTTGGAAATTTTGGAAAACATTATTTTCTATTTCGGTCAACCTTGATATGAAATTTCAGTGAAATCTAAAATGTTGAGCTGAGAACATGCCTACTCTTTTATATTGAAAAGTATTGTATTTGGACTTAGCTGAGAAGATCGTCACTACTTTCAGTTCTTTATTTATTATTGTTACTTAGTGAGTTGGTTGTACTCATACTACACCCTGCACTTCGTGTGCAGATCCAGTCGATCTCGGATACATTGGGTGTTGATTCTTTCGCACAGTCGATTTTTTCGGAGATTCAGAGGTAGCTGCCATGTTTTGCAGACCTTGTCTCTCTTTTCCTATTCTTTTGTTATTGTATTTGGTCTCGAATTATTATTATAGACCGGATTTTTTCCAGACTTGTAATGTATAGATGCTCATGTACTCAGTGATACCAGGTTTTGGGTATGTATTTATTTCTAATGTTTGTGGAATTTACTCTTAAACTTAATTTTTATGTTTTCAGTATTTAAAAGAAATTGTGGGTTATTGATGTGGTCGGCTTTTATAGTATCGAGATAGGCGTCATCACGACGGGTGATATTTTGGGTCGTGACACCAACTCCAATCTTTTACGTTTCGAACATGGATAAGATGCAAAGACATAGTCCACCTTTCTCTCCCAATTGAGGTAGGCATTCAGACCATGAATTCCTTCAAAAAAGAATGGTATCGATATATTATAGTTTTTAAGGATCAAACTGTCACGACCCAAAATTAACCCATGTCGTGATGGCGCCTATCGTGGAACTAGGCAAGCCGACGCATTTCCAAAACAAACCGATATTTTCATTTTAAAGATAATTTCAAGGTTATTTGACATAAAACCTCCATTAAAAGAGTTCAAATCAAAGAAAAAAACAGAAGTGCGGAAAAGAAAAGCCCGACATCGGGGTGTCACTAGTCATGAGCATCTACTACAATCTGTCTAACAATATCAAGGCTAACCCAGCCTGAAAAAATAGCTAAATACAACTAGAGGAAGACAAGAGGGAGAAGAGCAGGGGCTGCGATCGCCAAACAGCTACCATGCTATCTCCAAGAAAATCTGCAACCAGAACACTCAATAACCGCTACCGTATCCAGCTACACCTGAATCTGCACACAAGGTGCAGGGAGTAACGTGAGTACGCCAACTCAGTAAGTAACAACATTAAATAAAGACTAAGCAGTAGTGACAAGCAATAAAGCATATAACGTTCATATCAGGAAATCTCAGTAAAATACCACATGCTTTTAAAAATCAGGATTTGAATCAAATTATCTAGTTTAAACCCAATTCCAGTAAAAATCATTTAAAGACATTTTTTTTTTCCAACAGTTTTTCAAACAACGGCTCAATGCAAAGGTGATCAAAAATGATGAAATCATGAACAACCCCTCAAGCAAAACATCACTCATATACAGCCCCTCGGGCAAACCTCACAGTCACTCGTGTCACTCGGTTTATACCTCACAATCACTCATGCCTCCTAGTCACTCAGCACTCGACACTCGCACTTAGTAGGTACCTGCGCTCACTGGGGGTGTGTACAGACTCCGGAGGGGCTCCTTCAACCCAAGCGCTATAATCTGCACGGACAACTTACGTGCTATAATAATAAAGTATGCTGCAGTCGGGCAGCCCCGATCCACACTCATTCTCACAATCAGGCCCTCGGCCGATATCAAACATAAATATGCTGTAGACGGGCAGCCCCGATCCACACTCATCCTCACAAATCAGGCCCTCGGCCTCACTCAGTCATAAACCTCTCAAGCCACTCGGGCATTTTAGTAAAACAGGGCATTCGGCCCAAAATATTTATATGCATCAAAATAAAGTCATAAAATTGAGTTATGGAGTAAACAAGTATAAACATGACTGGGTATAGATTTTCAATCGAAAATAATGAGAGGATGGTAAGAAACATCCCCTAAGGGTCCAAACAGCATTGGCGCAAGGCCCAAACATGGCATTCAGCCCAATTTATAGAAATTCTTTCTAAAACATATAAGTATCAAATGGTTTCAACAAAGTATGCAACTTTACAGTTGCTACAGGACCGACCAAGTCACAATTCCCCAACAGTGCATGCCCACACGCCCGTCACCTAGCATGTGCGTCACTAAAAATAGTAGAATGATACAAAATTCGGGGTTTCATACCCTCAGGACCAGATTTAAGAATGACATAACAGAGGTATTCCAATTTTCAGAATCGGATTCCGACCCTGATATCAAAAAGTCACCCCCCGGTCAAACTTCTCAAAAATAAAACTTTCGGCATTTCAAGCCTAATTCCTCTACGGACTTTCAAATAATATTCCGGACATGCTCCTAAGCCCAAAATTACCATACGGAGATATTAGAATCATCAAAATTCAAATCCGAGGTTGTTTACACATAGGTCCATATCCGATCCACTTTTCTAACTTAAAATTTTTAGTTATGAGACTAAGTGTCTCATTTCACTCCGAGTTCCTTCCAGACTAGAACCAACTAACCCAATATAACATAATATAGCTGAATAACACAAAAAGAAGTTGGAATGGAGAAAACAGGGTTATAACTCTCGAAACGACCGGCCGGGTCGTTACATCCTCCCCCTCTTAAACATCTGTTCTTCCTCGAACGGGTGTAGAAACATACCTGGAGTCTCGAATAGGAGTGGATATCTGTTCCACATTTCCCGCTCGGTCTCCCAGGTGGCCTCCTCCACAGGCTGACCTCTCCATTGCACCTTCACTGAAGCTATATCCTTTGACCTCAACCTTCGAACCTGCCGATCCAAAATAGTCACCGGCTCCACATCATAAGTCATATAACCCTCCAACTGAACCGTGCTGAAATCCAAAACATGGGATGGATCTCCAATATACTTCCGGAGCATGGAAACATGAAACACTGGATGCACACTTGACAAGCTGGGTGGCAAGGCAAGCTTATAAGCCACCTCCCCTATTCTCTGAAGCACTTAAAAGGCCAAATGAACAAAGACACATCACGGACCTTCCTATCCGCGTAGCTCTTCTGCCTAGACTGCGCCGTGCGAAGCTGCTCCTGAATCAATTTCACCTTATCTAATGCGTCCTGAACTAAGTCTGGACCTAAGAGCCTAGCCTCACCCGGCTCAAACCATCCAACCGGAGATCTATATCTCCTCCCATACAAAGCCTCGTACGGAGCCAAATGAATGCTCGACTGATAACTGTTGTTATATGCAAACTCCGCGAGTGGCAGAAACCGGTCCCATGAACCCCCAAAGTCAATGACACAAGCACGCAACATGTCCTCCAATATCTGAATAGTGCGCTCGGACTGCCCATCCGTCTGAGGGTGAAAGGTTGTGCTCAACTCAACCTGAGTACCCAACTCTCGCTGCACGGCCCTCCAAAACTGCGATGTGAACTGAGTACCCCTATCTGAAATGATAGAAATTGGGACACCATGCAGGAGAACGTTCTCTCGGATGTAAACCTCAGCCAATCGCTCTGAAGAGTAAGTAGTACCAACTGGAATGAAGTGCGCGAACTTGGTCAGCCGATCCACAATAACCCAAATAGCGTCGAACTTCCTCGAAGTCTGTGGGAGCCCAACTACAAAGTCTATGGTGATCCGCTCCCACTTCCACTCTGGGATCTCTAATCTCTGAAGCAAGCCACCCGGTCTCTGATGCTCATACTTAACCTGCTGACAGTTTAGACACCGAGCCACAAACCCAACTCTATCCTTCTTCATCCGCCTCCACCAATAGTGCTACCTCAAATCCTGGTACATCTTCGAGGCACCCGGATGGATGGAATACTGCGAGCTGTGGGCCTCCTCAAGAATCAGCTCTCAAAGCCCATCTACATTAGGAACACATATCCGGCCCTGCATTCTCAGCACGCCGTCATCACTAATAGTCACATCCCTAGCATCACCTCTCCGAACCTTGTCTTAAAGAACGAGCAAGTGAGGGTCATCATACTGACGCTCCCTGATACGGTCATAAAGAGAAAACCTAGAGACCACACATGCCAATACCCGACTAGGCTCCGAAATATCCAATCTGACAAGCTGGCCTACAAAGGTCTGAACATCTAATGCCAAAGGTCTCTCTACTGCTGGAAGATATGCTAAACTCCCCAAACTCTCTGCCCAGCGACTCAAAGCATCGGCCACCACATTGGCCTTCCCCGAATGGTACAAAATAGTGATATCATAGTCCTTAAGAAGCTCCTACCATCTCCGCCGTAAATTAAGATCCTTCTGCTTTAATAGATATTGCAGACTCCGGTGATCAGTATAGATCTCACAATGAACTCCATACAAATAATGACGCCAAATCTTCAAGGCGTGAACAATGGCTGCTAACTCAAGATCATGGATAGGATAGTTCTTCTCATGGGTCTTCAACTGGCGCGAGGCATAGGCAATCACCCTACCCTCCTGCATCAAAACACAACCAATGCCTATCCTCGAGGCATCGCAATACACGGTGTAAGAACCTGAAGCTGATGGCAGAACTAACACTGGAGTTGTGGTCAAAGCAGTCTTGAGCTTCTGAAAGCTCTCCTCACATTCATCCGACCACCTGAATGGAGCACCCTTTTGGGTCAATTTGGTCAAGGGCGATGCAATAGATGAAAATTCCTCCACAAAGCGATGGTAGTAACCCGCCAAACCAAGAAAGCTCCTAATCTCCGTGGCTGAGGACGGTCTAGGCCAACTCTGCACCGCCTCTATCTTCTTCGGATCCACCTGAATACCCTCACTGGACACCACGTGCCCCAAGAATGCTACTGAACTGAGCCAAAACTCGCATTTGGAGAACTATGCATAAAGCTTCTCCTTCCTCAATCTCTGTAATACAATCTTCAAATGCTAAGCGTGCTCCTCCTGGCTACGAGAATACACCATGATGTCATCAATGAATACAATAACGAATGAGTCCAAATAGGGCTGGAATACACTGTTCATCAAATGCATGAACGCTGCTGGGGCATTGGTCAGCCCAAAAGACATCACGAAGAACTCATAATGGCTATATCAGGTCCTGAAAGTTGTCTTAAGAATATCTGAATCCCAAATCATCAGCTGGTGATAACCGGACCTCAAATCAATCTTGGAGAACACCCTTGCTCCCTGAAGCTGGTCGAATAAATCATCAATGCGAGGCAAAGGATACTTGTTCTTGACTGTGACCTTGTTCAACTGCCTGTAATCAATACACATTCTCATGGAACCATCCTTCTTCTTCATAAATAGAACCGGTGCACCCCAAGGTGACACACTAGGCCGAATAAACCCCTTATCAAGGAGTTCCTGAAGCTGTTCTTTCAATTCCTCCAACTCCGTCTGTGCCATACGATACGGTGGAGTAGAAATGGGCTGAGTGCCCCCCACCAAATCAATACCAAAGTCAATATCCCTGTCAGGTGGCATGTCCGGTAGGTCTGCAGGAAATACATCCGAAAAATCACGTACCACCGGAACAGAATCAATGACAGGAGTATCTGCACTAACATCCCTCAGAAAAGCTAAATAAGATAGGCAACCCTTCTCAACCATGCGTTGAGCCTTCAAATATGAAATCACCCTACTTGGTACATAATATACAGAACCGCTCCACTCAACCCTCGGAATTCCCGGCATAGCCAACGTCACTGTCTTAGCGTGACAATCTAGAACAGCATGGCATGGAGATAACCAATCCATACCCAATATCACATCAAAGTCAACCATACTGAGCAACAATAGATCCACTCGGGTCTCCAGACCCCCAATAATCACCACACATGACCGATATACGTGGTCCATAATAATAGTATCGCCCACAAGAGTAGATACATGTACAGATGAAACTAAGACTCACGGGGCATATCCAGAAAATGGGCAAAATACGAGGAAACATATGAATACGTGGAACCAGGGTCAAATAATATTGAGGCATCTCTGTGACAAACTGAGATAATACCTGTAATCACAGCATCTGAAGCAATAGCGTCTGGTCTGGCAGGGAGAGCATAGAAACGGGCCTGATCACCCCCTGATCTGCCTCCCCCTCTAGGGCGACCCCTAGCTAACTGACCTCCACCCTGAGCTGACTGGGCGGGTGGTGAGGTAGCTGGTGCTGTAGTCGGAGGTTAACTCCTCTGCTGAGATAGACCTCTGTGACAACGAGGACATTGCCTCCATATATTCCCCAACTCACACTCAAAACAACTCCCTGGTGCTGGTGGCAGAAACTGAAGGGAACCCCTAGCACCGGGATGACTGGTAGAAGAACCTGGCATAGAAGAGCCTTGAACAGGTGGAGCACGGGACAAACTCTAAACTGGAAGGGCACTAAGTGATGAGTGGCCCTGATGAGAACTATGAGAACCATGGCCAGATGATGCACCCCAATGAAATGGCCGAGCTGACTGAGCCTGTATGAAATGACGACCTCTACCATGCTGGAACTGACCCCCAAAAGGAGCACCGTTGAATCCACCCTGACCACGAGGCCTTTTGGCCTCCCGCTCAACCCTCTCCTAACCACGAACTATCTCAATCTCCAGAGCAATGTCGACAACCTCATCAAAGGTAGCACCTGAAACCCACTCCCTGGTCATGAGCAACTGTAGCTGATAAGTGAGGCCATTAATAAACCTCGTGATCCTCTCTCTGTCTGTGGGAACCAACCAGATAGCATGACGGGCCAACTCGGAGAACCGCATCTCATACTGCATCACAGACATATCACCCTGGCAGAGCCGCTCAAACTGTCTACGCAGCTCCTCTCTGCGAGATCGAGGCACGAACTTCTCCAAAACGACCACGAAGAACTGCTGCCAAGTAAGGGGTGCTGCACTAACAGGCCTACTCCTCTCGTAAGTCTCCCACCATCTGAGTGCAGCCCCAAAAAACTGAAAGGCAGTGAATGAGACCCTACAAGTCTCCAAAATACCAGCAGTACGGAGTATCCTCCGACACCTGTCCAAAAAGTCCTGATCATCCTCTCTCTTTGTGCCACTGAAAGCTGGTGGCCGAAGTCTCCCAAACCTCTCCAACCTACGCTGATCATCCTCAGGCATAGCAGGAACCACATAATCCTGAGCAACAGCAACCGGTTGGGCTGGTGGTACCTCTGGTGTCTGAAGTCCCTGAATAACCTGCTCGGATGTGTGAGCGATGGGAGTTTGAGTGCCTCCCCTGGCCTGAGAAGTGGTTGCGGCCGTCGAAATAGAGACCACCTGAGCAAGGCCAGTACACGCTGTCAGAATCTGTGCTAGGGCCTCCTAAAGGTTTGGAACCACAATAGGCACAGGTGGTGCCTGAGCTGGTACATCAAAAACTGGAACTTGGTCCTGATCTGAGACAACCGATAGATCTGTAGGTACTGCCCCAACTGCTGTATGGGCTACACCTCCACCCCTACCGAGGCCTCTACTGCGGCCTCGGCCTCTCGCGCCCTGGCTGGTGGTACTGGTAGCTGGCCCTCCAGACCGGTAGCACAAGTCCTCACCATCTGTGAGAGAAGGAAACAACAGATGTTTAGTTACTAGAATCAACAGATTCGCACGACAAGAATTCAAGAATGTGGGGTTTCCTAAAGGTTCTGCAGCCTCTCGAAGATAAGTATAGATGTATCCGTACCGATCCGCAAGACTCTACTAAACCCGCTCATGACTCGTGAGACCTATGTAACCTAGGCTATGATACCAATCTGTCACGACCCAAAACTAAGCCCTATCGTGATGGCGCCTATCGTGGAACTAGGAAAGCTGACTCATTTTCAAAACAAACCGATATTTTCATTTTAAAGATAATTTCAAGGTTATTTGACAAAAAACCTCCATTAAAAGAGTTCAAATCAAAAGAAAAAAAATAGAAGTACGGAAAAGAAAAAGCCAGACATCGGGGTGTCACTAGTCATGAGCATCTGCTACAATCTGTCTAACAATATCAAGGCTAACTCAGCCTGGAAAAATAGCTAAATACAACTAGAGGAAGATAAGATGGAGAAGAGCATGGGCTGTGATCGCCAAACAACTACCTTGCTATATCCAAGAAAATCTGCAACCAGAACACTCAATAACCGCTACCGTATCCAGCTACACCTGAATCTGCACACAAGGTGCAGGGAGTAACGTGAGTACGCCAACTCAGTAAGTAACAACAATAAATAAAGACTGAGCAGCAGTGATGAGCAATAAAGCATATAACGTTCATATCAGAAAATCTCAGTAAAATACCACATGCTTTTAAAAATCAGGATTTGAATCAAATTATCTAGTTTAAACCCAGTTCCAGTAAAAATCATTTAAAGACATTTTTTCCCAATAGTTTTTCAAACAAAGGCTCAATGCAAAGGTGAGCAAAAATGATAAAATCATAAATAGCCCCTCGGGCAAAACATCACTCATACACAGCCCCTCGAGCAAACCTCACAGTCACTCGTGCCACTCGGGCATACCTCACAATCACTCATGCCTCCCAGTCACTCAACACTCGGCACTCGGCACTCGGCACTCGCACTCAGTAGGTACCTGCGCTCACTGGGGGTGTGTACAGACTCCGGAGGAGCTCCTTCAGCCCAAGCGCTATAATCTGCATGGACAACTCAAGTGCTATAATAATAAAGTATGTTGCATGCGGGCAGCCCCGATCCACACTCATCCTCACAATCAGGCCCTCGGCCGATATCAAACATAAATATGCTGCAGGCGGGCAGCCCCAATCCACACTCATCCTCACAAATCAGGCCCTCGACTTCACTCAGACATAAACCTCTCAAGCCACTCGGGCATTTTTGTAAAACAGGGCATTCGGCCCAAAACATTTATATGTATCAAAATAAAGTCATAAAATTGAGTTATGCGGTAAACAAGTATAAACATGACTGAGTATAGATTTTCAATCGAAAATAATGAGAGGATGGTAAGAAACATCCCCTAAGGGTCCAAACAGCATTGGCGCAAGGCCCAAACATGACATTCAGCCCAATTTACAGAAATTCTTTCTAAAACATATAAGTATCAAATGGTTTCAACAAAGTATGCAACTTTACAGTTGCTCCGAGACGGACCAAGTCACAATTCTCCAACAACGCACACCCACACGCCCGTCACCTAGCATGTGTGTCACTAAAAATAGTAGAATGATACAAAATCCGGGGTTTCATACCCTCAGGACCAGATTTACAATCGTTACTTACCTCAAAATGTGAAACTTTTTACTCTGCTATGCCTTTGCCTCGCAAATCGGCCTTTGAATTCCTCGAATCTAGTCACAAATAATTCGTTTCGGTCAATAAAATTTATTGAAAGTAATTCCATAAGAAAATACTAATTTTTCATAAAAAACCGAAATTTAGCTCAAATATTGCCTGTAGGGCCCACGTCTCGAAACCCGACGAAAGTTACAAAATCCAAAATTTCATTCAACCACGAGTCTACCCATACCAATTTTACCAAAATCTGACCTCAACTCGACCCTCAAATCTACAAATCTTATTTCTAAATT
Organism: Nicotiana tomentosiformis; assembly: GCF_000390325.3. Taxonomy (NCBI): domain Eukaryota; kingdom Viridiplantae; phylum Streptophyta; class Magnoliopsida; order Solanales; family Solanaceae; genus Nicotiana; species Nicotiana tomentosiformis. Next base: position 22,778,811 of record NC_090819.1, read on the forward strand.
TCTAAGTTCCAATCTCCGATTTACACCTCAAAATCATGTAATCTAGTCGGATTATTCGATGATAATTCAATATTATGGAGTAGAAATGATCACAAGGGACTTACCTCAAGTTTTCCTTGAAAATATATCAAAAATCGCCTCTCCTCAAGCTCTAATTTGTCAAAAATGGAAAATGGGACGAAGTCCTTGTTTTTATAATTCTGCCCAGACAACCTCGGTTCTGCCTCGATCTTGGCCTTCGATCGAGGTCGTCAATCCTGGTCCTCGATCCTGGCCCTCGATCCCGGTTCTCGATCTTAGGCCTTCGATCATGTCTTCGACCCGGCCTTCGACCGTGACCCTCGACCCTAGGCTCGGTCATGGCTTCGATCGTGGCCCTCGACTCTAGGCTTGATCATGGCTTCAATCGTGGCCCTCGTATTTGGGCTCAATCATGGCTTCGATCGTGGACCTCGACCCTAGGCTCGATTCTGAGAGATTTCTGGGCTCGAATCTGGCAGAAGAAATTTCCAACAGAAGGAAATTGCAACAGCTGTTGTAGTTTAATTTTTGATCCGTTAACCATCCGAAACTAACCCGAGGCCCTCGGGACCTCAACCAAACATACCAACAAGTCCTAAAATATCATACAAACTTAGTCGAATCCTCAAATCACCTCAAACAACGCTAAAACCATGAATTATGCCCCAATTCAAGCCTAATAAACTTTGAAATTTCTAATTTCTACAAACAACTCCGGAACCTATCAAATCAAGTCTGATTGACCTCAAATTTTGCACACAAGTCCTAAATGACATAACAGAGGTATTACAATTTTCAGAATCGGATTCCGACCCTGATATCAAAAAGTCAACCCCCGGTCAAACTTCTCAAAAATAAAACTTTCGGCATTTCAAGCCTAATTCCTCTACGGACTTCCAAATAACATTCCGGACACGCTCTTACACCCAAAATCACCATACAGAGCTATTGGAATCATCAAAATTCAAATCCGAGGCCGTTTACACATAGGTCCAAATCCGGTCCACTTTTCTAACTTAAAATTTTTAATTATGAAATTAAGTGTCTCATTTCACTCCGAGTTCCTTACGGACTCGAACCAACTAACCCGATATAACATAATATAGCTAAATAACACAAAAAGAAGCAGGAATGGAGAAAACGGGGTTATAACTCTCTAAACGACCGGCCGGGTCGTTACACAAACTTACCTTACTACCCTTGTAAATTATTTTTTCACGTTTTTCTTTCATGTTCCTTGATTCAACTCCCTATCTTCCATTACTAGAATGATGGTTATCATACTTATTAGTAACATACTCGTACGAATCATAACCATACGAATCATGATAAAGAACATACCATGTTTTGTCATCACTTGAGTCTTCACCTGAATCATGATAAGGAATACACCCATCGTACTCCTCGCCAGAATTACATGAATTGTTTCCTCCATCATCTTCGTCATAGGAATCCCAACATTCATCATCACTATATTCAACCATTCTTTCACCCCAATCGCTTGAATCGGCAAAAGACATGCTTATAGAAAAAATAATTAATTAATAATAAGAGGATCCCATAATAGCACACCTCTTGTAGTATGATTCAAATAAGCCCACTCAATCTCTTGTGTTTTATCTCATATTTATGAGTGTCACTCGTGTATAATCTCTGCCTCACTCCTTGAAAATCCTCAAACTTCGAGCTCAACTCACAAATCACCTATCCAAGACTTGAGTTTTCTTGAAAATAATTTAAGAGTGAAGTTTATATAATCAAGAACAAACTTTTAAAAACTAAGGACGGGAGCCAAGAAATTTATATGAAAATAACGAGAAAAGCGCGAACGAATTGGCACGAAAGAAATAGTCAGTTTCAAATATTAAGAATGATTTAAATGCGAACTAGCACTAATTCGTCCTTAAGAAGAATCCTCAATGAATCTTTCTTATCTAAAAGTAATCTTTCCCCAACAATCAACAAAAATAATTAAATAATTTTTTTCCTGGTTTTTTTTAAACTCAAGAACAATTTATTTTTTGTTTTCTTGTAAGCAACTCGACTAGGGTTTAGTCGAAAATAAAAACTATACTTTATTTGTCCTTTTTTTACTAATTCAGATCTTGATTTCATGACGGGGAACGTTGGTTTGTTAGAACAATACCCAAGACTTCACTCTGATACCAACTAATACGATCCGAGATCAACAATATAATGAAATATGAAAATAACAATAATTAAAGAAAAATTAATGATAGGTTTGATTAAAATAATTAAAATATTCTGAATAATGAAGTATAGAAGAAAATCTAGAACCTTAAGTGAATGTCTCAAGCAACAATCAAAATACTATCTGATCGCATCCCAAGAACGACAAATTAGAAAACCTAGATATAAAGAAAGGAGAAGAATATTACTATCAAGAACCTAAGTCTTGAAAACAGGTAATCCAAAATCAAACTCGAACCAAGAGGTTCCAAATCTCTCTCAAAAGTTTTCTTATGTCAAAATATACTAAGTGGCTAATGAAATAATCCTACGCTATTATAAATACCCAATGGGTAAAATAAAAAAAGTATCAAAGTTAATTTTCCAAAAAATAAACTCGCTAGGCCAAACCGTAACCTCAACTATAACATATAGTTGAACCGTGTCGAATTTTAGAAGCTTATTTTTTTCAGTTCTTTAGGACCCTCTTGAACCATAGCCAACGGTTGGTGAATCCGTGTCACACGGTTTAGCTTGGGATCTTAATTCTTCCATTCTCAAGACTCCAAACATTGTATTCTTTGCATGAATCCTCAAAGTGATTCTCCAAATAATTTCTAATCACTTGTTGAAGATCATGTAGCTCCTTAGCGTGCATCCCTTCGACGTTCTTGTACTTGGAACGGGTTAATGGTCCACTAGATAATTTGGGGTCATTATCAATATATCCATTCTTTGACTTAGAGCGGGTTAATGGTCCACTAGAAATTTAGGGTCATTCTCAATATTCTCTGTTCTTGGACTTCGAGCGGGTTTAGACGAGGAAATTAAGAGGCGTTTCTGGGAAGACCTTGACGGGTTGGTCCGTGGCATTTCGCACAACGAGAAGTTATTCATAAGAGGAGATTTCAGTTGTCACATTGGGGAGATCTCTGGGGTTATGACGGTGTGCATGACGACTTTGGCTTTGGAGGTAGGAACGGAGGTGGTACTTCCTTGTTAGACTGTGCTAAAGCCTTTGACTTGGTTATTGCTAACTCGTGCTTTTCGAAGAGGGAAGAGCTCTTGTTCACCTTCCAGAGTTTATTGGCCAAGACTCAAATTGATTATCTACTCCTCCGAAAGTGTAATAGGGGTATGTGTATGGATTTTAAGGTTATACCGAGTGAGAATCTCACGACTCAGCATAGGTTATTGGTGATGAATTTAAAGATCGTGAAGAAGAGGAAGAAGAGGGTTGTGTATGGTAAACCTAGGATCAGGTGGGGTGACTTGACTAATGACAAAGTGCAAGAGTTGGGGGAGTAGTTGTTGGTTATGGGAGCCTGGAGGAGCAGTGGGGACGCGAGTTGTATGTGGACCACGACAGCAGAGTGTATTAGAGTAGCTGCGAGAGAGGTATTAGGGATCTCGAAGGGTTTCTCTACCGGACACAATGGTGACTGATGGTGGAGTGAGGAGGTACACGAGAAAGTGGAAGCCAAGAACGTGGCGTACTTGAATCTTATAGAGAGCATGGACGAGGAGGTACTTCAGCACCTTTTAAAATGAATATAAAGAGTGGAAATATACAGAAAATAAAACTTATATTTCTACACAGATATAAACTCTTACATTAGGGTCGGTTATATATTCTAAAAACAAATAAAGAGAGTATATGAATTTGGTAAAATATAACTTTTATTTCACAAACTCTCTTTTTTAGTTTTATGCTAGGCATTAGCTCTAGTAACAGACTCATAGTTGCCTGCAAAATGATGTAACTGAATTCATTAAATGAAAGCACTAATTTTGGCTTGAGAGCCTTTTAAGGAAAAATATATAATTTGTAAAGAAAACCTAGTTACTTCTCGTAAATAGGAAATTTTAGTTAAAACGAGTAAATAAGTTTGTATTATAGTATATATAGGAAAAGATCCCTTCCCAAATCCCTTAGCAAATGTATGCAATGGGCCTGGGGTGCTTTTGCTGGGTCGAAGTATTGGGTCTGGCAAGTCCAGCAACATTCCATAGTTCGTAAAATGCTCTTTCTTCTCGGTTTCTATTTTCCGAGAGACAGACATTCGGAGCGACGAAGAAAAGGAAAAACCAGAAGAATCAAAGATGATTTACAGAAAATGGAGTTTACTAACTGGGCCACCTATTGTGCTGGGTGCTATCCTTGGTACAATCGTCGTCGTCAATCTTCTTTTCATCCAGAATGTATGCCCTTTTTCTTTTTTCCTTCTCAGTTTATTTTAAGCAAATTATTTACCATTATAGGAATTAAATGGACCGAATTAAGAAGAATAGTTATATACAGTGCCTATTTGATTTATAGATTGATTGATGCATTGTTTCTTCCCCATCATATGGAAGTGTTTCACTGAAAGATTAAGAGAGAATTGTCAACTTTGCTGTGTATAGATCTCTGTCAAAGACAGTGTTTATATACAAATATCCTATTTGTAAAATAAAATGTAAAAATATTTTTTTTGTACACTTGTCCTATTTGTATTAGCTAAGTATAACTAACTCTAACATATTTTATTCCTCTAGAAACTTCTACAAAATATAACAGTTGTACTAGTTTTAATCTGGACGGCTGTCTTTTAATTTATCAAGATTGTGACCAACGTCCTTAATGCAGCCACGTGTCTTATTCTTTTCAACACACATAAGTCTATTGACTTATTCGATGAAGACCTTTGTTCTCTTACATCCCCCTCAAGTTGGAGGGTATAGAAGTTGCCCCCAACTTGCTAAGAATGGAGTGGTGAGAAGGACCACAAAGGGATTTGGTAAAGATATCGGCAAGCTGTGAAACAGAGGGAATATAATAGAGTGTGATGAGGCCGGAAATGTACTGTTGGCGGACAAAATGGTAGTCCAACTCAACGTGTTTCGTCCGCTCGTGAAAGATGGAGTTTCTTACGATGTGAATCGTTGATTTGCTGTCAGAAAGTACAAGAACCGGCAATGATGGTGAAATAGAAAGATCTTCAAAGAACCTGGTGATTCAAGTTAGCTCTGCAACAATACGTCTCATGGATCTGTACTCCGCTTCGGCTGATGATAGAGAAAGAGAAGCTTATTTTATTCGATTTCCATGAGGCATGGGATCCACCAAAAGAAATATAAAATCCACTCATAGAGCGTCTTGTTTCCAGGTAAGAGGCCCAATCTGCATCGCAAAAAGAAAACAATTTGAGAAAAGGTGCTGAATTAAAGAGAATCCCTTGACCTGGGTCGGTTTGAAGATAGCGGAGAACATGTATAGCTGCAGTACAATACGAAAGTCAGGGACTTTGCATAAATTTGCTAATTTTAAGAATAGCAAAGGACAAATCGGGTCTCGTATGGGTTAAATAATTTAATTTTCCAACGAGATGTCGATAAACGGTAGGATTTGAAAGAAAGGGTCTGTGGTCTGCATGAAGCTTGGTAGAAGGCTCAAAAGGAGAAGCCACAGAAGAAGAATCAGACATATCAAACTCACGCAGTAAGTCCATGGTTAACGTTTTTTGACAGACAATGATCCCTTGTTTTTCCCTGATAACCTCCATACCTAGGAAATAATATAGGTTCCTAACTCTTTGACTTTAAATTTTGTATGAAGAAACGTTTTGATGGCTGCAATTTCTATTAAATTATCTCCATTGATGAGTATGTCATCCACATAGACGGATATAATATAAGTAAGATTCCCTTCTTTCTTAAAGAATAGAGAGAAATCATTCAATGAAGAAGTATATCCTTTTAAACCCAAAGCACCAGCAAATCGATCATACCACTGCCGTGACACTTTCTTTAAACCATATAAAGATTTTCTAAGTAAGCACACATGATTGGGACTTGGTGGGGATAGTCTAGCTGGAAATTTTATGTAAACCTTCTCTTGGAGAGTGCCATGAAGAAAAATATTACTTACATCCAATTGATGAATTGGCCAGCCCTTTTTGGCTACAATTTCCAATAGACACCTTATGGTGGTCATCTTAACCACAGGTGAAAAGGTTTCACTGTAATCTATGCCTTCTTTTTTAATATCTCCTCTAACTACCAAATGTGCTTTAAGTCTTTCTATTGTCCCATCTGATTTATGCTTAATCTTGTACACCCACTTACAAGGTAGGGCCTTTTTTCCAGTAGGCAACAAAAATTCATCCCATGTATGGTTGGCCTTTAAGGCCTCAATTTCTAAATCTATGGCTTTCTGCCAGCCTGGGTCCAAAGAGGCTTGAGAATAGCTGCTAGGTTCTGAAATTCCTGAAATTGAATTTATGAGATACTAATTTTGAGGTGATAAAGCTCCAAAGGAATAAAATTGAGACTTAGGGGGAAGAGCAAGATAAAAGTCAGTTAGGTCAGTTAGAAAAATATGATTGCACACATAATCATTAAGATGAACTGGCAATTTGGATTCTCTAGATGATTTTCTAAGCATCGGTGAGTTATGTGGGGTAGACACAGTTGGCCTAGGTAAATGATGAACTGGTGTTGAATCAATTCCAGGGGAAATAGGTGATGCAGGATTGTGGGGAGTGATATTGGTGCTAGGTGATATTTGATGAGAGGGAGATTCAAATGTAGTTGTGGTAGGTGAGTGAGATGTCTCAGACTCTAGTCTGAAGGGTGAAGAATAGTAGTACTATCTTGGGGAGAAGACAAAGGAAAATAATGTCTGGAGGTGAAGGATTAGATGCAAAAGGGTACGTGTCTTCATAAAAATGGACATCTCTGGACACAATTATTCTTTTGGAATGAAATTCCAATAATTTGTATCCCTTCTGTCCTAAAGGATATCCCAAGAAGACACAAGTTGTGGCTCTTGGATCAAATTTACCCCTTCCATTAGATAGAGTAGAAGCATAGCACAAACAACCAAAAGTCTTGGGATTGGCATAATCAGGTGGTTGGTTGAAAAGTATAGAATAGGGTGTCCTTCTTTTAAGTACCTTAGAAGGTAGTCTATTTATCAAGTGAGTGGTAGTCAACAAACATATATTCTCCCCAATAAAACAAATAGTAATCTTGGATTGAAATAGTAGTGCCCTAGAAATTTCCAACAAGTGCCTATATTTTCTCTCAACAATTCCATTTTGTTGAGGAGTAGCTACACAAGATGTTTGGTGAAGAATACCTTGAGAATGAAGGAAAGCAGACTCTTGAGTCCCTTTTTCAAGTTCAAAAGTATTATCTGTTCTCACAGTTTTTGAACTTTAACACCAAATTGTCTTTCAACCATAACTAAAAAATCTTCAAGACTCCAAAAGCATTGCTCTTGGTACTTAAAAGAAAAGTCTAAGTTCCTCTACTATAATCATCTACCACATGTAAGAAATACTTGAAACCATTATGTGTAGTGACTTTATAGGGTCTCCATATATCCACGTGAATTAATTCAAATACTCTCTTTGATTTAATCTTACTTAAGGGAAAAGGACTTTTAGTTTTCCTAGTTTGAGGACAGATATCATGGAAACATTCAGTATTAGAAGGAGAAGAAATAAAACTAAGATGTTTCATTGATAAAAAAGGCAAGTGCCTCAATATACAATGCCAGATATTTAATCGAAGATTGCATTTGCAGAAAAAGGAAAAGAAACTGTAACTTTATTGAGAACATTCTTTTTTGGAGATGAAACTACAGTTTCTTCAGACTTATCCTTAAAGTTGATAGAATTAGGCTCCAATATATATAGTCCCTCTCTTTCTTCACCAAAAACTTAAGCCCTCTTCATTAAAGAGGCTTGCAACATACATTTCCATGAAGAGAATGAGAGAATGCAAAAAAATTGTGAACAAAACCTATTAACTGATAATAGATTGTACCTGAAACTAGGGACATGAAGCACATTTTCTAAGACATAATTAGGTAAAACAGAAATTTTTCCTATGTGAGTGGCAGTTACTTTAAAAGAATTAGGAAGATTTATGTCTAAAGGAATATCTAGATAAGACAAAGAAGTGAAAGTATTTGAATCAAAACACATGTGTTCTGATGCCCATGAATCTATAATCCATTTACTTGAATTAAAAACTGAGAAACATGATCCAGAGTATTTGATAATAGTACCAGCCACAGCATTTGCATTGATTTCTGAATTTGAACTCCCTGTATTTGCAATTTTGACTTGCTTGATCAGTTGAATCAGATGAGAAAACTGATCTTTTGACAGATGTTGATTCATCACCTCCTGTTGTTTGTTGTTATCTTCTCCATGTTCCCCTGAAATAGTAGCATTGCTTCTGATTCCACCTTGTATGTTCTTCCATTGGTAAATTCAAAATCATCTGGGAATCCTATGATTCTGTAACAATCTGCCACTTTGTGTCCTATTTTCTTGCAATAGGTACATGAGACATTATGATTAAACCATGTCCTCTTTTCTTTAGGAGTTGGTGATTTCTGTGGTGCATATCCAGATCTTGATATAGGACTGTTGTTCTTTTGAAATTATCCTGAGATCTTTTGTTTTCCATTCCTTTATTAGAAGGTTCCTTGACTAGTGAAATTTGCTTGATTGCCCACCATGAAAAGTATTGGTATATGTGAGAGGATTAACATATATTTCTCTTTGATTTTTATCATGTAGAACCAGTGAATAGGCATGATTTATATTAGGTAAGGGGTTCATCATTAGAATGTTTCCCCTTGCCTGCAGTGGCAGAGCCAGAATTTTCGTTAATGGGTGTCAAAATATATAAAAATAAACATACGAGGGAATTAAGGGGAGTCAATACATAGTATATATATACATATAATATTTTTACCTACGTACACAGTGTATTTTTCCCGTGAATGGGTGTCAAATAAGGTGGCTCTGCCCTGCTTGCCTGTCCATATGCTTCATTTAGTCCCATGAGGAATTCAATGAGCCTTTCATCCTCTTGTGACTTTTCCAGCATTTTTTTACCTTCACAAATGCATGTACATGTGCATTTTACATTAGAATTCAGTGAGTCCAATATCATCCCATAATCGCGTGAGTTTAGTGAAGTAACTTGCTATGTCACTTATTTCGTGAGATAAACCTTATAATTCCTTTTGCAGATAGTATAATTTGGCACCATTGGATTGGCCAAATCTGTGTTCCAAGCTGATTCAGAGCTCTCTAGCAGAATTAGAGTATATAACACTGTCTCCAATATCTTTGGATAAGGAGTTCAACAACCAAGATGTAACCATATCATTGCATCGTGACCAAGGTTGATAATCCTTGAAAGTGATAGGAGGAGATGCAAATGTTCCATTGATGAAGCCCACCTTGTTCTTTGCTGAAAGAGCTATAAGGATAAATCTCTTCCATCCCTGAAAACCCCTTCTATCATATACAACATTGACAAGCCTCATGCTTGGTACATCATAAGAGTGAAGGAAATAGGGATGATTGAGATCGAGATTGACCCCATTTCCAGTTGAGGTTTGAGCCACAAAAGTTTCAGTGGAATCAGGCATAATGAAGAATATAGATGACTGAGAATGATGATTTCAGATAACCCAAAATCGAGCTAGATTTGCTCTGATACCATGAAATATTAAGATAAAGAATTGTGAAATTTTGTGTATAGATCTCTATCAAAGACAATGTTTATATACAAATATCCTATTGTAAAATAAAATATAAAAATGAATTTCTGTACACTTGTCCTATTTTATTAGCTAAGTATAACTAACTCTAATAGATTTTATTCCTCTAGAAACATCTACAAAATTTAATAGTTGTACCAATTTTAATCTGGACGATTGTCTTTTAATCTATCAAATTTGTGACCAACGTCCTTGATGCAGCCGTGTGTCTTATTCTTTTCCACACACATAAGTCTATTGACTTTCGATGTATCCGATGAGTGTTGTGTCTGAGACTCTTCTTCTTTCTTCTTCCTCTCTTCTTCTTTGAGAAAATTCGATGAAGACCTCTGTTCTCTTACATTCACTTGATTCAATAATCTAATTTGACTCCTATTTAGGAGCTTGATTACGAGTTTTCCAGTTGCCGAAATGCAAAATATTGATTGATTTTCAGGTATTTTAATTGATAATTCTTATATTTTTCTATAGGGAGTAGAGAGGTAATAGGAGCCGATAAAATGGAGTACAAGGTCTGCCTCAATCTAAGATGATGAGAATTTGATTTTTCTCTAGAAAAGTATAAAAGTGGAAGGTGCAAAGAAAGTTAATGGGGCTTGAACCGAAAAGCGGGGCATGAAGCGCATGCTTAAAGTGAAGCGCAAATTTAGTACTTTGATAATCAAATATCAATTAAATTAACTAATTTCAACATTCAATTTAGAATAATTGTGATATTTATCCAACTTCTCAAAGTTAAAATTCAAAGAATTGACCGTTTCTCAGTGGAATCACTTTGTCTGCCATTCTTTGAAGCGCGCATTTATGTGAAGTGCATGGCTTTGCCTATGAAGCTGTGACCCTTCACTTCGCATTGCTTTGTCGATTTTTTGGAGCGATTTTTTAATTCTTTGCTAAAGTCATAATTTTATTATTTAAATTAGTTTTCTATAGTTATATTTATAGTATGAAATTATTTTGGCTAGATTCGAGCTGATCGGAGTTGAAAAAATTGAGGGAAAGGCCTTTGTATTGATTGATTGAGCGAGGTTTGAGGTAAGTAATTTGTATAACCTTGTGTGGGAGAAATTCCCTTAGGATTTGATATTGTTGTGACAATTTGTGATGTTTGAAGGCCGCGTACACGAGGGGACGAGTGCGTAGACGGGCTAAATGTTGAAATTTCGATTTTTATCTAAGTAGTTTACTTTTTATGCCTTAACTAAGTTACTTTAGCATGTATAGTCATCATGTTTAGCCTATTTTCACCTGTCTACTTGTCTCATCTCTTATTTGCAAATTATACTTCATGCTTAGTCGAATTACCCGCTTTCTTGATTCCATATTCCTTATTTAACTATGGGATTCTTTACTTGAAATTTCTATCCTTGAAATATCGTTATTTCAGTTGTTATGTTTTGGTTTCTGTGATTATTGTTGACATGACTGTTTGGTTGTTGCACGAAGTTTCTGCCATGCGGTTGTTATTGTTGTAGGAGGTTTCTGTCGTGCAGCTGTTATTAGGACTTATCTTGAGTTGGGCATCCCTGATTCCATTCCTGACTAGAGAAGGGAATGCGGTGAATCACCAGATTTATACCGTACCGTTGTGATTATTGATACGTATGTGGTGGTATAAGGTCTGGATGTTTAAATGCATGCGGTGAGATAATGTGGGCTTGATATGTGTGACTAGTAGGGGAACTACTAGAATGCATGCGGTGTGATAAGGTTGGCTAAAACGCGGGATGCTATTTTGGGAAAATAATTTTCAAAAGAAAATATAAAGGCTTCCGCGGTGATATAAGAAAAGATTGTGAGATATTTACTTTTGGGACTACGAGGCGGTATCTCGGGAGTGCCCCTGTTGGTTTTCTCTATTTGTTATATTATTGTTGTTGTTGTTGTTCCTTCACTTGTAAGATTTTTGCTTTCCTTTCATGTTGTATTTGTCTTTCTTTGATTCCGTATTATTACCTTCCGTAAATTTTCATTACTTCACTTCTCTATCATTTCATTATATTATTATATCTTCTGCCTTGTTTCTTATTATTTCCAGTAGGGCCTGACCTGATCTCGTCACTACTCTACCGAGGTCAGACTTGGCACTTACTTGTACCGTTGTGGTGTACTCATACTACGTTTCTGCACATATTTTTGTGCATATCCAGGTACTGCCTACCAGACCAGGTACCCGTGAGCTAGATATGTTTTATTCGCATATTTTCATCTAACTAAGCATCTTTAAACACATTAACATAGAGTTCTGAATTCGCCTCTCCCCTGAAATATGAACTGGTTCCGGCAAGTCTTTAAACTCACAAGAAATGTTTTATTAAGCTCTGGACAATAAAAGGCTAGTGACAACGCCATAGCTGTTAAATATCGGGGGACACCTTGAATTCATTTGCCACATCAAATGCATCAATACCAAATAAATCAACCACAAAGGCCATTATTTTCTTGGATTCAATAATTGACCTAAAAACCTCACGAAGAGAAGCAAGAGAACGAGTAATAGTAAGGAAAATTCGGGTTTCAATTTTAACATCAAGGTGCAAATCGTGAAAATTAACTGGTGGAAGAAGTAGAAAATTAATGCTAGAGGGAAGGGCATTAAGGAAATTATTTTGAATTTTAGAGATGGGGCTATCAGTAGGAAGAACGAAAGTTACAAAGAAGTGTCGTTGTAAAACTAGTCGTTCGACAAATTCAACGAGGAATTAGGTGACCTATACCAGGATTTGGTTGCATAATTATATGGGGATTTTGTGATTGTGTTAGCATTTGAGTTTCAGCCATTGTGGTAGAGTGAGTAGAGCTTGGATAGAGTTGATTTATGGTCTTGAACAATAATAACAACATGACCAGTATAATCTCACATAGTGGGTATGGGGAGAGCAGTGTATACGCAGACCTTACTCCTACCTTGTGGAGGTAGAGAGGCTATTTCCAATAGACCCTCGGCTTAGGCAAGCATAGGTACCACAATTCTAACAAGAAAACATGATGGGACAACACCAAAAAATCATGTAAAAGCAGCATGGACTTGAGAGAGGTTAAAAGAGAGAAACAATGATAAAGAGAATAAGATGAACCAATCACTATAGGCATAGCTTTTCTCTTTGGTGGTAAATCGAGAATAGAGAAGACTAGGTGGAGGGTGTTATTATATCCCCAAGAAACAAATAGGATTAGTATTTTCTTGTAAAACAACACAGTTAAATTTATACGTGGTTTCTCGACAAGTGAACTAATTTGATCCTGAAATAATGCAATAATTGAAGAACTGTACAATACTTAGCCTTGAATTGTAGATGAAACATCATAGATGACATTGTCGGGAACAAGGTTTCCGGGCACAGCAATGATGAAAAGCAAGAAAGTAAGATTGTATTAAGCTTTGTATAGAATAAATTCGTATCATTTACAATGATAACCGAGCTCACTATTTATATCTATGTCTAGGGTAGAAGGTCCTAGGATTGTGCCCTCCTTTAATGTCAATTATGAGGGTCATTGATGAAGACGTAACGGTGAGCATAAATGCCAAATTCTATGTAATAGACCGTCACTCTTAATGCTGCATAATATTCCCTATTAAATGCTACGGGGCACAGAGCATTTAACACACCTTTATGAACGTTATCCTTTATGGTGATAAGCGGAATGGCTGTATTCGGTCTTCGGCCATCCCTGTCTTGGGTTCCGTGTGTCCTCCTTTTAGAGGACCTCGTGTCATATCATATTTCATCCTAAACAGATAGTCCCCCTACTTTCCGGTGACACAACTTTTGTATTATCGAGAAGTTGGTAGAAACACCCTCTGAAGGTTCCTGGCAGTTGATTAGACGCATGTCTCTCCGCATTTAATGCTCCGAACACGCATCATCCCATGATTCAGCACGTCTTTTGCCGATTGTCGTGGTAATCATGGCCATGAATTTAGCCACCAAAATTTTACTTATACGCTATATTCTTTTCCTTTGCGTTTCATAACTTCTCGAGCTTCTGATTTGCATCTTATTTTTCCATCCTTTCTTTAATTCTCTTCAAACTCAAAACCTTTTACTTCTTCTTTTTCAATGGATTCTTCCTCCAAGCGTGCTAGTTCTACAAAGAACAAGAACAAAACTAGGACTATGTTCCTCCAATGGTGGGTTCCATCATCCCAAGAAAACTTAGAACGACAATGGATCTTGAAGATAAATTCCCTACTGCTAACCCTCGTACATGGGTTGTTAGTAGGTACCCTTCTTCCAGTCATCCTTCCAGTATTCCTGTTGTGAATGAAGATTTCCGCTGCCATGAGTTGGATATCATTGCTCCTGATCTATCGGAGCGAGTGACCCTTCCCAAGGAAGAGTTTACATACTTTTACACGTATCCCTTTACTTTAGGTGCATTTTCTTTGAGTGGAGAGCTTGATTCCGTGATTGCAGAGTTTTGCCTTCACTACCAAGTGTGTTTGGCACAGGTAAGTCCTTCAGTGTGGAGGACGGTCGCCTGTCTTCGACGCTATTACCAGGAAACTGGAGAAGAGCTAACCTTAGCTCATATGATGAATCTCTATTCTCCCAAAGTCTTCTGTGGGGGAATGATAAACCTCTTCAAGCGTGGCCACCATGCTTTGCTGTCCAACATGGATGATGACAACGACTGTGGGGTGGATGGAACGGTCATTCCGACAACGACTTCATCCTTTCCGTCCGCTTGGAACCGCACTCATTAGTACTTTGTTTAGTATTTCTTAATACTAGATATTCCTTTATAGCTATATCAACTCTTCACCCTTCGCATGTTTCGACAACTCGATGGATCCCACCGGTGGTGGAAGGTTTGGACCAGTGGGTTTAGAAGATCTTGGACATCACGATGCCTGAAACTCGTTTGTGGAAAGAACAGGCCCTTAAATATGGGTGGAAGGCCAAAAATCATGGTAATTTTAATTTACCTTGATTTTATTTATTTTTTGTATATGAAGAACTTGGTTGACCCTTCTGACTTGTTCACGAAATTAGGTCTACCTGCGGGCTCTGTTGCTATCCCCGAGGAGGACATTTTGGCTGATTCCGCTGATGCGGTGAGGCTGCTTCAGGAAGCACTTACTCGAACAGGTATCTCCGGGCCTGTTTCGGGTGCAAACACTTCTTTATGGAGTCCTCGACTGGAGGATAAGCAACCAAAGAGAAAATGTTCCTCCGCGGCTGAAGAAAAGAATAAGAGAACAAAGACTGATGCCCCCGAGTCAACATCAGTGGCAATGATGACTGGTCCTCCTTTCAGGCCGTTCATAGACACCGTGATGATTGATGATGATGAAGAAGCTGGTGATGAGGAAGCTTCTCTACATAGAAGGCGATGATCCTCATCATCTCAACGGGATGCTCGACCTGTTGAGATAGTTACACCAACTGAGATGATGTCTCGGCACTTTGGGGAGAATCTGATTTGGTAGAAAATGCCACCTCCTATTTTTGGGCCCCAATTGTTGTAACCGGTGTTGCGAGGTTGAGTATCGGGTCCTTGCCGTCTTTGGTTGGCGAGCATCCAACAACCAACACTACATTTGATGCATCTGCTTCTCACTCCTCAACTCCATCAGCTTCGTCTCCACTTTTACCAATACCAGCAACTGCTACATCACCTCCATCGGTCACACCTGACCATGAAGAAGGTGTTCCTCTTCCACAGTCCCCAGTTCATGGGAATTTGGGGAAAAATTATGGTGCCCCTTCTGAAGATCCACAAAAGTGGAGGAACGTTACTCTTTCAGTCTCTACCGGATGCAACTTGCTATCCCGGCCGGTGAAGATTGCTAATTATCTGAAGCCTTTGGCTTCAGAAAAAGACTGGGAAATATTCAGGCACTCTCGAGAGAGTGCTTGTTGAACAATGTCATGCACAACGCCGCAGCAGTACGTTCTTTTCTTCCTTCATTACTTCTTTTAATTTTGTATAAATGTATTCTAAGTTTTACTTCTTCTAGTTTTGTAGGCCAACTTTCTTGCTTCTGAGAGCCTTCAAAGGTTGATTCGTGAAAAGGAAGAACTTACTTCCGAACGGAATTATCTTTTGGGGGAACAAGACCAAACTATTCTCCGCCTCTCGGAACTAGAAAGCAAAGCTAATGAGGCCGTTGTTTTGGAGGCTCGCTTGCAACAAAGAGAGCAAGAATTGGCAACCCTTAGCCAAGAAATTGTCCTGCTGATGGTTAGATTTAATGAGGCTAAGGCCAAATGGGTTGAAATTCAGGACGTCATTCTTGCTGCAACCGAGCGCGAGGCTGCTAATGCCAAAAAAGTAACTAATTTAGAAGCAGCCTTGAACTCCAAAATCAAAGAGCTCGCTGTTGTAGGGGCGAAACACGCCTAGCTAGAAAAGAAGTATAAGAAAACTATCGAGAATAATAGGCTCTTTAGTTCAACTGTCCGCGACCTTGACGTCATCCTCAAATCTGCTAGGTCCTCCCGGGAAAGCCTTTCTACCAAGGTTACCCGACTCAAAAAAGAACATAAGCGTCGAGCGGCTTCCCTCGTTATTGAAAAAACTTACTCCATGTACAGCATAAGGAGAAAAACCTTGGAGGAGGCCAAAGTTGGTATCATCGCCTTGGATGCCGAAATTGCTAAGGCCCGAGAGTTTGAGTTAGCTGCTAAACATGGACTCCTGATGCAGTCTGATGCTCCTAGTTCTTCTGGTTCCGATTCAGAGTTTTTGGAAACTGAAAAGGGATCGGAAGGTGACGATGCTGAAGACCAAACTAGGGAAAACGTCGAGCCATCGGTGGACTCCTACATCTCCCGGGAATGTGGACACTTCTCCTCCTCTTGGTTCAGGAGGCGCTGTAGTGTAGCTTTTCTTTTCTTTTTCCCATTTTAAACTTTTACCGTTTTGGCATGTTCTTGTAAATAAAGACATATTTTTGCTCAAGTATCGTTTGAGTCTTACTTCCGTTTGAATATCCATGCAAGTCTTTAATCTTTGCATTTGCTCAAGAGTTCAACGCACGTTTTCCTGTTCGTGCTTTCCTATGCGTAGTCTCGAATGTGTTTTCCTTGAAGCACTTTGGTTCCTAGCATTATCCCTTTTTATGTGAGGGTTTCTATAAGTATTTGCGCAAGTTTACTTTTTGCGTCCTTTTCATATGTGACTTCGTGTGTATTTTTTCCCTGAAGGTATTTTTAATTTCGGGCATAGATTCTTCCGGAACCAACCCTTTAACGTGAGGGTTTTTATAAGAGAGGGCCCTAGGATGTTTATGGTACTCTTGAAGAGGGTGTATCATGTTCATTACGTTACTAACATTTGAAGTACTTGTTTAACTTTCAAATTAAAAAGTTTATTCATCGTTCAGACAAGAAGCAAGATAAAAACTGAAGGATTTCATTTTATTCCTTCTATTTTCAAAAAATACATAAGCATTTGTTGTGCTGAAAAGAAATTGTCATTACTTGTGGCTATCTTGTACAACTTATTTCTACGGGGCTGGTTGTGCAGTCCTCGGTCCCGATGATGCGTTTAGTTTTCGGATTTTCATTCCCAGGTTGACGTGGCAGTCATTGTTGCCATATCCTCATATCATTTCCCCAAGTGTTCGAATGCGAAGAGTGCGAATTGGAACACTGGAAGTCTTGCATCCTCGAAGATTCCACTAATGAATTGCTAGATAATCCTCAACTTGGTAACACAACTTTACTTCCCCTCAGAAATGTATGCTATCAAGCGAAGAAATATCTAACAACCCTCTAGTGGTTTGTGCTCGTGAACGGTTGGGTAACCTTTGTTTGGTAGCAAACTTAACTTTCCAGTGGGAATTTGCTATTGAACCAAAAATTATCTAACCGTCCCCGAGTGTACGCTTGCATGTTTCCCTTGCTATCAAAGGTCTTATTTCCGTTGTCTTCTTAGTTTACTTTCTGTTGCTGCCTCATTAAATACCTTGCCAGAAAAATCCAATTGGGACAAAAACTGAACGAAGGGAAAAAGAGTGCAGCACACACTTTTCGCTTGAATAATGTTCATCAGCAATAATATCTTTTGAGGTGTGCCATGTTCTAGTTGCTAGGCAACTTGTCTCCATTCTGGTTCTCCAACTCGTATGACCCTTTTCCAGTGATAGCTTAAATCCGATAGGGACTAGGGGTGTTCGTGAAAAATCGAACCAAACCAAACCGGAAAAAAAACCCGACTTTGTTTTGGTTTGGTTTTTAATTTTAAAAACCGATTAATTTTGGTTTGGTTTTGACCGTAAAAAACCAAAAAAACTCGAACCAAACCGACTATATATTATTATATATAATTATTTTTAAAAATTATATATATATATATATATATATATATATATATATATATATATATATATATATATATATATATTTTCTTGTACTCTTGGGCTTTGTATTTTAATTGAATAGATTTGGGCCTTAACAATTTCAAATGCTTCAGCAGAGAATAGCCATATTCTAATACAAAGCACCAGCCCTCTCAACTCCCAATGTGTCTTAAAATTACATTCATTCCAAAGAAACAAACCAATAGACAGTGAACCCTAGCTGCTTCTTCTCTCAAGTTTCCATAGGCAACAGTGAACCATAACTCAAGTAGAGATTATTGTGACTGCAGACTGCAACTATGAGTAATGAGCAGGTTGTTTCCTTCGCTTAATTTTATTTTTAATTTTTGTTGTTCTTTCTATTATATTTTAAAGTGGGATTTTCTTCTACCATTATTTATTTCTCCTCTGTTTTTAGATTTAAATGTTCATCTGACTGTAATAATCTCATGTGGTGTTGGATCTTCAATAGCTTCAATGTTTATATGCAATTTTTTTTATGTATTGTCATTTTTGAATTTTGTTGTTTTTAACCGTTGTTACACATTTTGTCTCTCTCGCAGATGGAAACAACGACTTCAGAAGTAGAGGTGAAAGTTCTTTCAACTACATAGAAACTTCCTCAATTAGAAGGTAACAACACTCTTGTTGCCGATTCAAGTATATTCACACCTCCTAAAAAGCATAAAAGAACAACTCCTTCTGAAAATAATTCTAGTATCGGTAATGGAAGGGAAACATCTGAAATTTGGAAACACTTTACCAAATTTATTGATAAAGATGGTAAGTGCAAGGCGAAATATCATTTTTGTAGTCAAAGCTATTGTTCTGATAGTAAGAGAAATAGGACAACTACATTATGGAACCATCTAACTGGTATTTATAAAAAATCCCCTTTTAGATTCATTGATAGGAAGCAATCGACAATTAGGCCTATTCCTATTAAGGAGGGGGACAAGGAGGTACTAATGATACTTGTAAGCTGGAAAAAATTGTGTACAATGTCAATAAAGTGAGAAAAGCTATTGCTGAATTTGTAATCATTGATGAACAACCTTTTAAAGTCATTGATTTTAAGAAATTGATGTCAGTTGTTTTGCCTAACTTTGAGTTGCCCTCTCGTTTGACTGTTACTAGGCAGTGTTTGAAAATTTATCACGAAGAAAAAGAAAATCTTAGAAAGTTTATCCAGAACCAACATGTATGTCTCACTAGTGATACATGGACATTACTCTAGAACCTAATTTATATGGTTATAAATTCTCACTGGATTGATGATAACTGGAAGTTACAGAAGAAAATTTTTAACTTTTTTCAAGTTCCAGATTATAAGGGTGAAACGATTGCAAAGGGGATTGAGGCTTTTCTGTTAGATTGGGGGATTGAGAAACCATTCACTGTGACCCTAGATAATGCAAGTGTGAATGATGCTGCGATTAGACACTTGAAGGGGAGGATTGAGGATTGGAAAGGAATCATCTTGAGAAATAACTTTCTACATGTAAGATGTAATGCTCACATTCTGAATTTAATTGTAAAATAAGGGTTAAATGATCATAATGAATCCATTACTCATTTCAGGAATGTTGTAAAGTATGTTAAGTCATCTCCTGCAAGATTTGCTTCCTTTAAGTCATTTGTTGAAAAGGTAAAGATAGAGAGCCATGGTCTTTTGAGTTTAGATGTTGAAACTAGGTGGAACTCGATATATATGATATTGAGTGCAGCTATTAAATTTGAAAAAGCCTTTTCAAGAATGTATATTGATGATCATAAGTACCAAAAGCATTTTACAGAAATGATTGGAAGAGGCAGGCATCCAAATGGGGATGATTGGAAGAAGGTAAAAGATTTTATAAAGTTTCTTGACATTTTCTACCAGATTACTCTGAAATTTTCGGGGACTCTGCATGTTACTTTAAATTCTTTCTGCCATGAGCTTTTTAATCTTCTTAATTTTATTACAAATAATTCTCATGGTGATGATTCAATTTTGATTGATATGGCTGATAAGATGAAAGTCAAGTTTGAAAAATATTGGGGTGACTTTGATAATATGAACATATTATTATTTGTCGTTGTTGTGTTGGATCCCAGATATAAAATGAAATATGTGAACTTCATCTTTGCCAAATCTTATGATCCTTTGGTGGAAAATTTAAGGTCAACAAGGGTGATGAATGTTTTATCTCGCTTGTATGATTACTATAAAGATTCTTCTTCTCGAACTTCTGATGAGAATCTGGGAAGTCCATTTAGAATGATGAGTGAAAGTGAGAATGGTGAGATATGGCACTCATAATGGGAAAAATATGTGCAAGAGGAAGATGATGGTGGAAATAAAAATGATCTTGACAGGTACTTGATGGACGATTTGGAGTTGACCAAACATTTAGATATCTTGGCATAGTAAAAAGATGCAAGTAAGAGGTATCCAATTAATTCTATCTGCCATGAGCTTTTTAATCTTCTTAATTTTATTACAAATAATTCTCATGGTGATGATTCAATTTTGATTGATATGGCTGATAAGATGAAAGTCAAGTTTGAAAAATATTGGGGTGACTTTGATAATATGAACATATTATTATTTGTCGTTGTTGTGTTGGATCCCAGATATAAAATAAAATATGTGAACTTCATCTTTGCCAAATCTTATGATCCTTTGGTGGAAAATTTAAGGTCAACAAGGGTGATGAATGTTTTATCTCGCTTGTATGATTACTATAAAGATTCTTCTTCTCGAACTTCTGATGAGAATCTGGGAAGTCCATTTAGAATGATGAGTGAAAGTGAGAATGGTGAGATATGGCACTCATAATGGGAAAAATATGTGCAAGAGGAAGATGATGGTGGAAATAAAAATGATCTTGACAGGTACTTGATGGACGATTTGGAGTTGACCAAACATTTAGATATCTTGGCATAGTAAAAAGATGCAAGTAAGAGGTATCCAATTATTTCTAGGATTGCAAGAGATGTGCTTGCAATTCCTATTTCTATCGTAGCATCTTAATCGGCTTTCAGCATCAGTGGACGGATTCTTGATTCGTATCGAAGTTCTTTGTCGCCAAAGACGGTAGAAGCTTTAATTTGCACTCAACAATGGTTGAGGTCAACTCCTAAAAAATGCATTGTTGAAGATATTCTAGAGGAAATTCAAAAGCTTGAAATGGTTGAGAAAGGTAACTTTATATGTCTAACTCTTTATGAATATTTTTATATTTGTAAATTACTTAATGATATTTTTTCTTTCTTTCAGAATACTCCGACAGTGTTTTGAGCATTGATTAACTTGGATGATGGAACCAACTTCAACTATATCCTTGTTGCTTGGAATTTCGGATGTAATCTTGATATCATTGTTTTAGTTTACCATATGAAAGACTGAGTATTCTATTATGCCTTTATTATTGTAATGTCTTTTGTGAATTTTTTGATGTCATCTTTCTAAAGATGGTGTTGGAATATTGGTGTTAATGGTTGACACTTGACAGTACATGAAATCAAAGAGTATTTGAATGTATTTTTATGAGAACGTCTACAGATGTTTTATGAAAAAATCAATTTAGTAGAAGAATATATAGTGTTTTATGTTTTATGGAAGAATAAATAGTGTTTGAAAGTTTTATAGAACTATTTAGTAGAATGAAATGAGAGTGTCTGAAAGAATTTTCTAACTTCAGTTTAGTGGAACAGTTGGCATTTGAATGTGCAGAAGAATATTGAGGAGACTTGTTAAAATGTTAGATTTGGTAGTCCATATCTAAGGTATTTTTGCAGTAAAGTTTAGATGTACAATGAAGTGCAGGTCAATAGGGTGCTTCTGGGAGCTTGTTTTTAAAAAACCCAATAAAAACTGAAAAACCGATAAAAACCGACAAAACTGAATCCATAATAAACCGACTCAATTGGTTTGGTTTGGTTTTAATATTTAAAAAACCAATAAAATTGGTTTGGTTTCTCTTTATGGGAAAACCGGCCCAAATTGAACCATGAACACCCCTAATAGGGATCTTCCCACGTTAGACCTAGCTTCCCCGCATTAAGCTCCCGGGTGTTTTGGGTTACTTTCCTCATAACCAAGTCTCCTACTTTGAAATAATGGAAGTTGGCTCTTCGATTATAATATCGATCAATTCTCTGCTTTTGAGCTACCATTCTTACATGCGCCAAGTCCCTGCGTTCCTCGAGCAGTTCCAAGTTGATTAACATCACCCCGTTGTTCGATTCTTCATCTGCCCAAAAATATCTCAAAGTAGGTTTACCTACTTCCACCGGGATTAGGGCTTCAGCACCGTACACAATGGAAAAAGGAGTTTCTACTGTACTCGATTTGACCGTTGTTCGGTAGGCCTATAGGATTCCGGGCAATTCTTTGGGCCATTTGCCTTTTGCCTCTTCCAACCTTTTCTTGAGGTTTTGAATAATCACTTTGTTTGTTGACTTCGCCTAACCATTTGCGCTCGGATGATAAGGGGAAGATGTGATCCTCTTTATCTTCAAATCTTCGAGGAACTTTGTAATTTTTGCGCCGATAAACTGTGGCCCATTATCGCATGTTATTTCTTTTGGTATTCTGAATCTGCACATTATGTTTTCCTACAGGAAATCGACCACTTCGCGTTCTCCGATTTTCTGATAAGGACCTGCCTCCACCTATTTAGAAAAATAGTTAGTCAAAATTAAAAGAAACCTTACCTTTCTGGGAGCCGGTGGCAGCGGTCTGACGATGTCCATCCCTCATTTCATGAATGGCCATGGGGACAGAACAGAATATAGGGGTTTCGTTAGTTGGTGTACTAGTAGTGTGTAGCGTTGGCACTTATCACATTTTCGTACAAAGTCTTTGGCGTCTTGTTCCATGCGAGGCCAGTAATATCCTGTCGTACCAACTTCAACACCAAAGAATCTGCGCCCGAGTGATTGCCGCATATCCCTTCGTGGACTTCTCTCATGACATAATTAGCTTCTGACGCTTCTAAGCATCGGGCCAGCGGGCCTTAGAAGGATTTTCTATACAATTGGCCTCTCTTGAAGCTATATCGTGCAACTTTGGTGCGTAATGACCGTGATGCTTTGGAGTCTTCAGGAAACTTCCCGTTCTCGATATAGTTGATTATTTCATTTCTCCAGTCCCAGACCAGACTAGTCGAATTTACCTCATAGTAATCGTCCATATCCAGAATTGAGTTCATCAGTTGTACTACCGTCCCGGATTCCGATCCTTTTATTTTCATCGATGATCCTAAGTTTGCTAATGCATCCACTTCTGCGTTATCCTCCCTCGGGATGTGAGTGATTGACCACTCCCAGAATTGCGCCAAAAGAGCTTGGACCTTTACCATGTATTGTTGCATACGTTCTTCTTTGGTATCAAAAATCCCATAGACCTGATTTACCACCAGTTGCGAGTCACATTTAATTTCGATAACCTCAGAATCAAGTCCCTGGGCCAATTCTAGCCTTGCAATCAAAGCTTCATACTCTGCTTCATTATTAGTTAAAGCGATCGTTTTGATGGCCTGCCTTAGGGTTTTCCCCGAAGGCGTGATTAAGACTATTCCGAGTCCAGGCCCCTTTACGTTGGAGGCTCCATCCATAAATAAGGTCCAGACCCCCGATGTTGATTTTGACACCAATATTGCCTCCTTGGTTTCCAGAGGCAATCAGCCAAGACTTGCGACTTAATTTCAGTCCTTGGTTTGTATTCTATGTCAAATTCACTCATTTTAACGGCCCATTTGGCCAATCTGCCCGAGAGCTCGAGTTTATGGAGGATGTTCCGCAAAGGAAAGGTAGTCACCACAGCTATCGGGTGACATTGGAACTAGGGCCTCTGCTTCCGAGCGGCGACTACGAGAGCTAAGGCCAGTTTTTTCCAAATATAAGTAGCAAGTTTCTTCATCCGTTAAAATTTTGCTAACGTAATAAATGAAAAATTGTGTACCTTCATCCTCCCGGACTAAAACTGCACTTACCACAACTTCTGAAATCGCGAGGTAGACCAGCAATGTTTCACCTTCTTTTAGTTTTGAGAGAAATTGAGGGCTCGATAAGTACTTCTTTAGATCCCTCAGAGCCTACTGTCACTCCGGTGACCATTCGAAAGTATTCTTCTTTTTGAGCAGTGTAAAGAAGCAATGACATTTTTTCGATGATCAGGAAATGAACCTGCTCATAGCTGCTAATTTTCCTGTGAGCCTTTGGACTTCCTTTATGTTCGACAATTGATCCGGGATATCCTCTATGGCCTTGATGTTTGTCGGGGTTTACCTCAATTCCCTTTTGTGAGACCAGAAATCCTAGAAACTTAATGGAACTGACCCCGAACACGCACTTCTCGGGATTAAGTTTCGTGTTATGCTTCCTCAGGATGTCAAATGTTTCTTGCAAATGCGTAAGATGGTCACTTGCATTCAAAGACTTAACGAGCATATCGTCTATATAAATTTCCATAATGTTTCCTATTTGCTTTTCGAAAATCTTATTAACGAGCCGTTGATAAGTGGCTCCGACGTTTTTCAACCCGAAGGGCATTACATTGTAACAATATGTACCAAAATTCATTATAAACTAAGTTTTTTCCTAATCTTCCTGGTCCATCTTGATTTAGTTGTACCCGGAATAAGCATCGAGGAAACTCATCAACTCGTGCTCGGCTGTGGCATCAATCATTTGATCGATATTTGGTAGTGGGAAGGAGTCTTTTGGCATGCCCTATTAAGGTCTTTATAGTCTACACACATGCAAAATTTATTGTTCTTCATAGGAACTACTACTATATTGGCTAGTCAGTCTGGATATCTTACCTCTCGGACCGAACCGATTTTAGGCAAGCGGGTTGCCTCATCTTTGACGGATTTATTCCTGGCCTCGGCAATAGTGCGTTTCTTCTGCCTTACTGGAGGTTGGGATCCAAACTTAACTTGTTCACGGCTATTTCCGTCGTGATACCTGTCATATTCTCGTGCGACCATGCAAAACAACCAGCATTAAATTTAAGGAATTCAATAAAACCAGACCTGAGCTCCGGGTGCAGTCCTATCCCCAAATGGAATTTTCTCTCTAGGAATTCCTCGAACAATGCAACTTGCTCCAGTTCCTCCGCCGTAGATTTTGTTGGGTCCGTCTTTTCTGGAACTTGAAAATATCTTGCCATCTGATATTGTTTTGATGACTCTGCTTCCGGGCTAACTCCTTCTTGCTCGGGAGTAGGTGTCAGTTCCTGTAATTGCTATGACGTGCATTCCTTCCCTTTGCTACTGGAAACTAATATTGCATTCATCTCCCTTGTTGTCGGTTGATCACCTCTTATCTACTTGATTCCTTCCGGTGTTGAAAACTTTAGCAATTGGTGATATGTTGAGGGAACAACTTTCATCTCGTGTAACCATGACCTTCCCAAGATGATGTTGTATCCCATGTCACCATCTACTACTTCAAAGAGAGTTGTTTTCATTACCCCTTCCACATTTTTGAGCATCAAAATCTCTCCCCCGTTCGTAACGCTCGCAAGGTTGAATCCAGCGAGGAGCTTTGTTACCGGGATAATGCTTTAGGTGATTTTAGCTTACTCCAATACTCTCCATTGTATGATATTATCCAAACTTCCTGGATCTACCAGAACATGTTTAATCTTAAAATCTAACACATTTAAAGAAATTATTAGTGTGTCATTGTGTGGTAACAGCAATCCATCTGCGTCCTCCTCCGTGAAGGTTATATCGTCTTCCCAGAGTCTTTTACTATGAGTTATTGATACTTTCGTCTTCTTTGCTACCGAAAAGGTGACCCCGTTAATCTCATTCACCCCGAAGATCATATTGATCGTTTGGCGTGAAGGTTCTTATCCTGCTTTCGGAAGTTCCGCGTTGTCTCTATTACGACTATAATTGGTCTTAGCTCGGTCACTCAAGAATTCTTTAAGGTGACCGTTCTTCAATAGTGTTACCACCTCCTCTCGGAGGTGTCGGCAGTCCCCTGTCCGGTGACCATTCATCCCATGGTACTCGCACCATAAGTTGGGATCTCTCTGGCTGGAATCAGATCTCATAGGTCTCGAGAATCGTGCATCATTAATATTTCTCATGGCTGACATGACCAGCTCCACTATACTGATGTTGAAGTTATATTTCGATAACTTGAGGTAAGAAGGATCTCGAGACCCTGACGTCTCCTTGTCCTGGAGTGATCTATTTTTTCAACCACGATCGGTCCCTCCGTCAGCGATGAACTTGTTTGCTACCCGGAAGTTTCTGCCACAGCCTTCGGTCCTTATCTTTGACTCGTACCGGTTATGGACATCTGCCCAAGTTGTTGCTTGGAATTCAAACATGCACTCCTTCAGCTTCCGGGAAGCGTCTGGGCTTCTCGGGTTCAATCCTTTGGTGAATGCTTCTGCTGCCCATTCATCCGGGACAGCCGGGAGAAACATTCTTTCTTTCTGTAATCGGGTAACAAACTCTCGTAGTAATTCGGATTCTCCCTGTGCGATCCTGAATATGTCGGCCTTCCAGGATTGTACTTTTCTGGCTCCGGCATGAGTCTTGATGAAAAAATCCGCGAGCATCTCAAAGGAATTTATGGAATGCTCGGGTAATAATGAATACCACGTTAGGGCTCCCCTCGTGAGAGTTTCTCCAAATTTCTATAGCAGCACAGATTCAATTTCGTGAAGAGCTAGATCATTTCCTTTTACCGCCATTGTGTAGGCGGTAATATGCACCTATCGGTCTAAAATCGCGTCATACTTTGGCATTTCAGGCATTCTAAACCGCTTCGGGATTAGTTCTGGTGTCGTGCTCGGCTTGTACAGAAATTGAGTATACTTCTTCGAGTCAGGGCCTTTCAATATTGGCAGCGCGCCCGAGATTTGGTCCATGCGGGTGTTTACTTCCCTCATAAACCGTAAAAGTTCATTCTTGAATGGGTCACTCTCGTTGTTGAGACTGGATTTTCTCCCCCGGCTCCATCAGAGCCCACTTCGCCCCTGGGAGTGTTGTTGTTGACTCTCTGTGTCGTTTGGTTTGCGGGAACACCGAGAGGAATTGGATCTCGTTAGTTTGCATTATCCGAATCCCCCAATAGCGCCTATTTCAGTTCTGTCATAACCTGATCTTGCCGCGTGAGATGGCCTAGAATGATTGCATGTTGCTGTCGCAGGATCCTCACCGCATCCACAACATGTTCCTCATCAACATCATCGAGAGTTGTCTCTCGAACTTGTCGAGGGTTCTGCCTGTCATGCATCGGCGTGGCGTCATTTTCCTCATTGCGGGTGTCATTGATTGAATCCTCGAAATGAGGTTGATCCCCTCGAAATTCAGGGTTGTGCGTGTTGTTAACGGTGTTATCTTCCATTTTGTATGAATTTTTCTAAGACAAATTAATCAAATTGTGTTAGTAAAAAGGTAAGGATCAATTTAATTGCACGGCTGTCTAGGCCCCACGGTGGGCGCAAAAACTATTTGCCCATAAAACAGTACAGTTGAATTTATACGTGATTTCTAGACAAGTGAACTAATTTGATCCTGAAATAATGCAATAATTAAAGAAATGTACAATACTTAGCCTTGAAATGTAGATGAAACAACAGAGATGATAGTTCCGGGAACAAGGTTTCTGGGCACAGCAATGATGAGATCAAAAAGCAAGAAAGTAAAATTGTATTAAGCTTTGTATAGAATGCAATATATGTTTAGCCAGAAAATTCGTATCATTTACAATGATAACTGAGCTCACTATTTATACCTATGTCTAGGGAAGAAGGTCGTAGGATCGTGCCCTCCTTTAATGTCAATTATGAGGGTCATTGATAAAGATGTAACGGTGAGCATAAATGTCAAATTCTATATAATGGACCATCGCTCTTAATGCTGCAGAATATTCCCTATTAAATGCTACCGGGTACAGAGCATTTAATACACATTTATGAACGTTATCCTTTCTGGTGACAAGCGGAATGACTGCGTTCGGTCTTCCGCCATCCCTGTCTTGGGTTCCACGTGTCCTCCCTTTAGATAACCACGTGTCATATCATATTTCACCCTATACAATTAGCATAATGGATGTCGTGAGATGGATGAGAATTTTTTATTTGTGAGTAATATCTTTAGGAGCCCTAAGAATGATAATAATACTAAAAGAAATTTTTGTCTAATTTTCGGTGTAGTTTGTGATAGCAAGTTATTAACATTATTATTTATTAGAAAAAAATTATTTATAATTAAGTTAAGAGTTGAATATACACTATAGTGTAAATAACTTTTAAAAATATTTGGTTCTCGAAGAATGTCTTCAATGCTCAAAATATAATTACTTGCTACAATAGGTAAAGTTGAACTGATGGTGTAACATTTCCTACACTAATGATGTACATAACTCTTACCTTAAAAGTGACTTTGTGTATAATTTTGTTTTTACTTTTATACGGTAACTATGTAAAACAAATTACACTAATAGATCACCTAAAAATAAATACATATAAATGCATTAATAAGTTCAGTTAATGATACGATCCAAGATAAACACAATAACAGAATATGAAAATAATAATAATTAAAGCAAAACTAATGATAGGTTTGATTAAGATAATCAACGTAGTCCGAATGATGAAGTATAGAAGAAAATCTAGAACCCTAAGTGAATGTCTCAAGCAACAATCGAAATACTATCTGATCGCCTCCCAAGAACGATAAATTAGAAACTTTAAATATAAAGAAAGGAGAAGAAGATAAACTCGAACTAAGAGGTTCCAAATCTCTTTCACATTACCCCTCTCAGCCTATCCTTCCGACTCTATTAAATTGTGAATTGTCACTCCTTTACTCCTCTTTTTCTTTTTTGTCTCGCTTGCTCACTTTTATTTATTTCAGATGGAGTTAAACATAAAGAAGAAGTTTTTGTTAGAAGCTCTCCTTTTGGAAGGCTTCCATGCTTTGATGTTCTTGGGTGATCAAAAGAAATATATTTTTTCCTCTTGGAAGTCTCATTCTTCTTGTGCCCCATAACTTTTAAACTCAAGGGTGCAAACTTGCTTCTTAAATGAAACTTTATTGTATCCCAAGTCTCAATGGATGGACAAAAAGTGACTTTAAAGGTAGTTTCATGATTGTACCACCACAAATAAATATTCACATAAAGTGTTTTAATAACCAGCTCCAATCTTTTACTTTTCAAACATGGATAAGATGCAAAGACATCGTCCATCTTGCTCTCCCAATTAAGGTAGGCATTCGGACCATGAATTCTTTCAAACAAAATGGTATCGATATCTTATAGTTTTCAAGGATCAAACTTACCTCACTACCCCTGTAAATTATTTTTTTACGTTTTTCTTTCATGTTTCTTGATTCAACTCTATATCTTCCATAACTAGAATGATGGTTATCATGCTTGTTAGTAACATACTCGTATGAATCATAACCATATGAATCATGATAAGGAACATAACATGTTTCGTCATCACTTGAGTCTTCACCTGAATCATGACAAGAAATACACCCATCGTACTCCCCACCAGAATAACATGAATTGCTTCCTCCATCATCTTCGTCATAGGAATCCCAACATTCGTCATCACTATATTTAACCATTCTTTTACCCCAATCGCTTGAATCTACAGAAGACATGCTTATAGAAAAAATAATTGATTAGTAATAAGAGGATCCCATAATAGTACACCTATTATTGTTTGATTTAAATAAGCCCACTCAATATCTTTTATTTTATCTCACATTTATGAGTTTTCACTTTTCACTAGTGTATAATCTCTGCCTCACTCCTTGAAAATTCTCAAACTTCGAGTTCAACTCACAAATAACATATCCAAGAATTGAGTTTTCTTGAAAATAATTTAAGAGTGAAGTTTATGTAATCAAGAACATACTTTTAAAAACTAATGAAGAGAGCCAAGAAATTTATATGAAAATAACGAGAAAAGCACGAATGAATTGGCACGAAAAAAATAGTCAGTTCAAATATTAAGAATGATTTAAATGCGAACTAGCACTAATTCGTTCTTAACATGAATCCTTAATGAATCTTTCTTACCCAAAAGTAATCTTTCCCCAACAATCAATAAGAACACTTCAATAATTATTATTTTTTCTTCTGATTTTTGTTTTTTGAAACTCAAGAACTTGTTTTTCATTTTCTTGTAAGCAACTTGACTAGGGTTTAGTCGAAAATAAGAAATATATTTTTTTTGTCCTTTTTTTTACTAATTCGGATCTTGATTTCATGACGGAGAACGTGAGTTTGTTAGAACAATACCCAAGCCTTCACTCTGATACCAACTAATACGATCCGAGATAAACAAAATAACAAAATATGAAAATAACAATAATTAAAGAAAAATTAATGATAGGTTTGATTAAAATAATCAAAGTATTCTGAATAATGAAGTATAAAAGAAAATCTAGAACCTTAAGTGAATATCTCAAGCAACAATCGAAATACTATCTGATCGCATTCCAAGAACGAGAAATTAGAAACGCTAGATATAAAGAAAGGAGAAGAAGATTACTATCAAGAACCTAAGTCTTGAAAACAGGTAATCCAAAATTGAACTCGAACCAAGAGGTTCCGAATCTCTCTCAAAAGTTTTCTTATGTCAAAATATGCTAAGTGGATAATGAAATAACCCTAGGCTATTATAAATACCAAATGGGTAAAACAGAAAAAGTTTCAAAGTTAATTTTCCAAAATAACTCGCCAGGCCAAATCATAACCTCAACTGTAACATACAGTTGAATCGTGTCGAATTTCATAAGCTTATTTTTTTCAGGTCTTTAGGACCCTCTTGAACCATAGCCAACGGTTGGTGAAACCGTGTCACACGGTTTAGCTTGGGGTCTTAATTCTTTAATTCTCAAGACTTCAAATATTGTATTCTTCACATGAATCCTCAAAGTGATTCTCCAGACATTTTCTAGTCACTTGTTGAATATCATGCAACTCCTTAGCGTGCATCCCCTTGGACGTTCTTGGACTTGGAGTGGGTTAATGGTCCACTAAATAATTTGGGGTCATTCTCAATATTCTACGTTCTTGGACTTGGAGCGGGTTTAGATGAGGAGATTAAGAAATGTTTCTGGGAAGACCTTGACGGATTGGTCCATGGCATTCCGCACACCGAGAAGTTATTCATAAGAGGAGATTTCAATGGTCATATTGGGGTGACCTCTGGGGGTTATGACGGTGTGCATGACGACTTTGGCTTTGGAGTTAGGAACGGAGGTGGTACTTCGCTGTTGGATTGTGCTAAAGCCTTTGATTTGGTGATTGCTAACTCGTGCTTTCCGAAGAGGGAAGAGCAATTGGTCACCTTCCAGAGTTCATTGGCCAAGACTCAAATTGATTATCTACTCCTCTGAAAGTGTGATTGGGGTATGTGCATGGATTGCAAGGTTATACCGAGCGAGAATCTCACGACTCAGCATAGATTATTGGTGATGGACTTAGAGATCGTGAGGAAAAGGAAGAAGATGGATGTGTATGGTCAACCTAGGATCCGGTGAGGTGCCTTGACTAATGACAAAGTACAAGAGTTGGGGAGAAGTTGTTGGTTATGGGAGCCTGGAGGAACAGTGGGGACGCGAGCTGTATGTGAACCAGGACATCAGAGTGTATTAGAGTAGTTGCGAGAGAGGTATTAGGGGTCTCAAAGGGTTTCTCTGGCGGCCACAAATGTGACTGATGGTGGAGTGAGGAGGTATAAGAGAAAGTGGAAGCCAAGAAAGCAGTGTACTTGAAGCTTATAGAGAGCATGGACGAGGAGGTACTTCAACACCTTTTTTTTAATCTACAAAAAACAAAACTTATATTTCTACACAGATATCAATTCTTACATTAGGGTTGGTTAAATATTCTAAAAAAATAAAGCGAGTATAGGAATCTGGTAAAATACAACTTTTATTTCACAAACTCCTTTTTTTAGTTTTATGCTAGGCATTAACTCTAGTAACAGACCCACAGTTTCCTGCAAATCTGCCGCAGTGAGATGGACAGAAAAGGGGAAAAGGAGAATAGGGAAAAAAGAAAAATGATGTAACTGAATTCATTAATCGAAAGTACTAATTATGGTTTGAGAACCTTTTAAGGACAAATATATAATTTGTAAAGAAAACCCAGTTACTTCTCTTAAATAGGAAATTTTAGTTAAAACGAGTCATTAAGTTTGCATTATAGTATATATAGGAAAAGATACCTTCCCAAATCGCTTAGCAAATGTATGCAATGGGCCTGGCGTGCTTTTGCTGGGTCGAAGTATTGGGCCTGGCAAGTCCAGCAACATTCCGTAGTTAGTAAAATGCTCTTACTTCTCGGTTTCCATTTTCCGAGAGACGGATATTCGGAGCGACGAAGAAAAGGAAAAAGCAGAAGAATCGAAGATGATTTACAGAAAATGGAGTTTGCTAACTGGGCCGCCTGCTATGCTGGGTGCTATTGTCGGTACAATTGTCGTTGCCAATCTTCTTTTCGTCCGGAATGTATGCCCTTTTTTCTCTTTTCCTTCTCAGTTTTCTTTTAAGCAAATTATTTACCATTATAGGAATTAAATGGACCGAATTAAGAAGAATAGTTATATAGGATGCCTATTTGATTTATAGATTGATTGGTGCATTGTTTCTTCCCCATCATATGGAAGTGTTTCACTTGATTCAATAGTCTAATTTGACTCCTATTTTGGAGCTTGATTACGAGTTTCCCAGTTGCGAAAGTGCAAAATATTGATTGATTTTCAGGTATTTTAGTTGATAATTCTTGCATTTTGCTATAAGCCTCCAATTGAGAAAGATTGTGTGCTGTGTGTGTGTGTTTGGGGGGGGGGGGGGGGGTAGAGAGGTAATAGGAACCGACAGTGGTGAAGATAGGAATTTTTCCAAGGGTGTTCAAATTTTAAAAAAGTGAAAAAAATTCCTGATAAAGGGTGTTAAGTATGTGTTATATCCCTCTAAAACGTAATATTTTACCTATGTACACAGTGTAATTTTTCGACGACCTTATGACCATGTGGCTTCGCCACTGGGAACCGATAAAATGGAGTATAGGGTCTGCCTCAATCTAAGATGATGGGAATTTGATTTTTCTCTGGAAAAGTGTAAAAGTGGAAGGTGCAAAGAAAGTTCATGGGGCTTGAACTGAAAAGCGGGACATGAAGCGCATGCTTAAAGTGAAGTGCAAATTTTGTACTTTGATAATCAAATATCAATTAAATTAACTAATTTCAACATTCAATTTAGAATAATGGTGATATTTATCCAACTTCTCAAAGTTGAAATTCAAAGAATTAACCGTTTCTCAGTGGAATCACTTTGTCTGCCGTTCTTTGAAGCGCACATTTATGTGTAGTGCATGGCTTTGCCTATGAAGTTGTGACCCTTCGATTCGCATTGCTTTGTCGCTTGGCTTTAATAACTGCTCTGGAAAAAAGAAAAACGAGCTCACTCATTAGAGTTGTTAGGTTATTATTTCTGAAGTTCTTTTTTCCTGTTTTGGTCTGTTAGTTTTCTTACTTACAATACAACCCCTCTGCCATATTACTTACGTGATTTCAGCGGTACTCCCCTCACATGTTGAGTCCCTTTATATATAGCTACAATTCTCTATGCTGAGTATGTGAATGGAAATTAAAAAAAAATTTATTCTTCAATTCAGTTTCACTTCTCACTTCTGCCAATTTCTCTTGGGTTTCCTTGGTATGATCGCAATAGTTTGCATCACTCTTTCTTCATGTTGGACTCCTTTTCTTGCTCTCTTTGCTTTACTTTCTTTGATTTGTTTTTGAAAGCTCTCGACTTAGGTTTGTAAACTTGCTGCCAACTTTTGAGCTTCATTTTTCTTTTTAACTTATGAACTAGATATCTTAACAATCTCTGGCTAAGAGGCTGAAATGAAAGCATAGAAGCTGGCTGTTTGTGTTTCGTTGAACAGGGGTATGTCATTTTAAACATAAAAGCAGTATCACTAGGTTGCTGACCAAGTCCTAACATTTAGCCCGTTGTTCTGGGGGTATGGCTCTTTTGAGCTATAAGGAGGTTCCATCTCTTAAACGATTATCTTGACGAGCTCTGGATATTTACGTGCACTTCCTGTTTGTATTTATTAATGGGGGAGTAATAATGGAATATTGGGAATGGAGTAATATAGAAGAAAGTATTCACACTATTACAACTTGTTGAGTAGTCACAGCGTCTAACTAGACCGGGTAGACGCTAATAGAGATATGAAGTTTTTAACACATGCTGTTTCTCCAGCTCAGTTGGTTCTAATCAAGAAGTACCTGGCTGATATAAAGCTAAGCATGGTTATTTCTCTTGATTTTGCAAGCTAGTGATATCTATTGTTAGTACTAACACAAGTTTGGACATTCTGCTTTCTAAGGAAACATTCTTTGACATGCTATCGTTAAAGGCACCCTCGTGGCAGTCATAAGCCCTGAAACCAGTGCAATGTATGATGAGCACTTCACCTCGTTTAGGCAGTGATGGGTATTGGCACAAAGGTACTAAGGCACACACCTCAGCGTCCATGGGCTCTTTCTCAAAGAGAAGACATTAAACAATGAGGGGTCGTTTGGTCTAGAATTTCGGATTATACTTATCCAGTGTTTGGTTATTGATATTAGTTAATATTGGTAGTAATATTATACTAAAACTTTGGTATTATTTTTCCCACATTGGATGCGGGATCCCTGAATAACTTTGTTCGCGAACCAAATGACTCCTTAAAGGTCATTGGCAAAATGATATATATTTTAATTAGGATTACAAAATTAAAATTTACTCTTTAAGAAAAAAAGGAATAGGAATTTAAAATACAATAAAAAGTAACCATTAAATCTGAATTGCAAACTTTAAATTACATATTTGTATCTGAACAAAAATAAAGCATATGGTATGAATTTGATTGGCATGATTTTACTTTCAATCTTTCTTTGTCCATATAATTGTTTTATCTTGTTTGTGCATATTTGTATATATGTAAGTATGTATGTGTGTGTGTATGCTATGTATATATGTACACACATATTATCTAGTATTGCAACAAAATGAACCCGAATAGATTATAACATGTATGTAACCTACCTTGCTCCCAGGGGCCAGGGGCCAGGACTTTGGTATAGTGGTAAGTATGCAACGCATGATGTGTAGTTTAAGTGCATGTCACATGTGCAAACCGTACCACAGACAAAGGTTTAGTATTTAAGTGGAGAGGGGTTGTGGGGCGAGTCCATTTTCCATCGAGTTTCAAACCGTGCTCTACTAGTTCTCGGGGATTTCTCGATTATCAAATAAATAAACAAACAAATAAATAAATAAATAAAAGATATTTGTAACCAACCTCAACTAATCTGAATTGAGGTATACTAGATTGATTGATATATTTGTTCATTTATATACTTTTTTTTTTTTGCGTGTGTGTGTAATTACACTTTACATTTAAAATCCTAGTAGATCTTGTGCGCTTTTTTCCGCTTTTCACCTTTGACAATATGGTATCATTAAGGATCAATAGAGTAGTGTACAGTGCTTTTTGCTTCAATTTGTTTTGGTGGCTGATAGTTTTTTACAGAGCAACTATGCATATCTGATGGTTGGCTTGCTGCATATCTCTGTCTTTAAGGTGGTTTAGTTATTTTGATATCCATCTCTCTATCTGCTATATCTTATTCAAAATTTAACTCGCAGGACCCATTCCTTAAGCCAGACCCAAGGAAGCAAGAGAAAGCAGCTTCAACCAAGTAGAGGGATATGTGTCATCTTTGTTGCTTTGAGGTTTCCCCTTTGTTGGATTCATATAATATTTCAGTCCAATAAAATGAAAAATTTCTAACAATAACGAAAATTTTCATTTTATGTTTTGCTGGCTTTTGGTATACTCTTTTAAATGCCCCCCCATGGGCTACTTTGCCAGTCTTATGATGTGATTCAGGCTATGGACAGAATATAAAAAGACCTAGAGATATGCCACATAAAGTTGGAATGTGACTGAACATTTTCTCTGTTTTTATGATGTTTTCAGGTCAGGGATAGAATATGAAAGCACCTAGAGATATGCCTCGATAAAGTTGATATTGAGCAAAAACTGATAGTTTTATGTGGGTTTAGTAATAATGCATCTTGTTATTGTTCCAAGTTTCATAGTACTTGTATAACTATCAATAGAAACTTTACAAGATCTATAGAAGAATGAAGTGGATAGCTATCCCAGTCAAAAGCAGGCATCTCTGTTTTTTTTTTTAACCATTCATGTCCGCGACCCTGATCTGAATAATCTATTTTCGCGCCATAGAAAGCCTATACAGGGGGAATTTAGCACCCCCTATCAAAATGACTTTATTCTTAGAGCTCGAATTCGAGAATTCTGTTTAAGGGTGGAGAAGTCTATCATTTCACCACACCCCTTTTGTCTTAAAAGCAGGCATCTCTGATGATATGATAATCCAATCTTCCACTTTGTCTAAGCAATTTTCTTGATGACGAGGGTGCAAAACTGATTGAGAGCAGCTTAGGCGATGAATAGTTGCGGTAAGTGCGACAGGGACGTTGTTGCCTGCTTTTCTGGTCTTTCGAAAACTAAGTTTTTAGCACGTGAACAGGCCAAAATATTTGAAAATTGATAAAAGAATATGATAAATGGTCGCCTATATATTACTCCATGTGCTAGTATTCTCCCTCTGGCTTTCAAATATGAAAAATGCAGAAATAAAAGGGAATCTCGTACTTTACAATTTATATCAAAGAATCTCCAAGAGAAGGGGTATATTATACATGAAGTGGAAATATATTTATTGAGCCAACTCTGATTTATGTGCAGCAACGCGGCCATCAATATTTGGAAGAAAAATGATTAAAGGCCATCTCAGATTCTTTTTCCTGTGCTTGTAAAAAAATTGCAGATGAATACAGTTCTCTGAGGAAAGAAAAGAATGATGCAATTCCCATTTCAACTGCTGACCAAAATCTCCATCATTAAATCATTCCAAGAATCTATTGGACCAGGCAAGCACCAATGTAGACAATCATTTTGAACTTTTGTGTGTCTATTGTCTCCTGCAAATGGCTGGAATTGCCTGTAGACTCCTGGGTGACCGTCTGGCCGATGCAACGAAAGGAAAGTGGTGTCAAACAACTTTATTGTCAACCCAACTTCAGAACCTACTCTCACTGCTCTCTCAAATTCTTCCAACTCAATTTTACGCATTACCTCATCGATGTCTCTAATGTCAATCTCGCCTTCTTTGAAGGGACCCGTTCTATTACAATAACCTCCAGTGTTCCATTCACCGTTTTCAAAGTGATCTGGTGTCGCGGTTCTAAAGAAAGTATACGCCTTGTGCTTCGATCTTGTGATGTATTTCAGGGTCGAATTCAATGCTTTGCGATATGCATACTCGAATCCAACTTCTGTTATGTTCTTACCAGGGCAATTGTGGCAACCAACAATCTTGCTGTTCTCGTAGTAAACTGCAGATTTCAGGTGCCATTTCCCTCCAGCAATAACTACATAATCGAAATTGTCAAATTGTCGAGTCCAAACATCATCGAGTTTGTCAAGGTGAAGCTGGGCTGTATCGGTTGAAACTCCATTGTTATCTTCGAAAATAGTGGCTTTTACAAGAAAAGGTGACCAAACTACTGAAAGAGTTAAGTCATGAGTTGGAAAATACCATCTTCTGCTTTTGTATTGTTTGTCATGGTAGACCTCATCGCCTTGTTCCTCCTGCACGACAACGTAAACATGAATCCAGATACTGAATTTTTTGATGTACTAGACAACCCAATATAACATAACTAGAACTTGACGTAATCCAGATAGCAATGAATATCCCAGAACGATAGGCAAGCAAACAATAAATGAAAGCGAAGAGCCACTTCCAAAAATACTCAATAGTGCTTCTGTGAGTAAGAGAGTTGCAAAAATACTCATTTTCAAAAAGATGCAGAATTAGCACCGAGGGCGGCTTAGCAGTATTTGTGGCCTAAAGCCAATGTTGATAAGAGGCCCTAAACTTTTTTTTTTTTTTTTTAAATCACACACACATACGTGATATATATATATATATATATATTTGAATTCTATTTTTTTAATATTTTGAGATACAAAATTATTAATAACTTTTTATAATCGATCTCTCCTAAAAATATTTTGGACAATATTAAAATAGTTTTTAACTCTTTTATTTTAGTTTTGAACAACTTGATTCATATTTTTCGTGGCATATTTAAATTCTAATAAATGAATAAAAGACAATATATAACTATGAAGTAAGAATAAAATGAGATGATAATAACACTTGAAAGTTATAATAATAGGATTTAATTCAAGAAAAATGATGACTTGATTTCAAGATATCTTTTTGCTCCTTCAATAACACAAAATGCTTGAAACTTCAGGAAAAAACAAAAAAGAATGCACGATATATGATATCAATAGTACTTTTAAGCTAAGTGGATTTTCGAATAATACTACTCCTACTAAGTTATCAGACTTAAACCCGAAAAAAGCAAGAAAGAGAATATATAAGAGTATAAAGTTATGCGAGCGATTAACTCTTGGACAAACCAAGAAAGAAAATGAATAGTGTAAAAATATGATTTAGTACTACATATTTTCTGATGAAAAAATGGGTAAAAAGTGGAATATAATAATTTCACTTGTTAGATTTTTTGTTCATACAAAAAAAGGTTTGAAAGAAATTCACATTTATAAAAAGTATTATGCTCACTTCAATTAGTTACACATCTATTCTTTCCTTTTATAAAAAAATATCTAATTTTCAAGGTAAAAACTACTTATTATTTTCCTAAAACGACCTATAAACCTATTTTGGTATTAAAAAAATAGGGCCCCCCAAATTTGGGGGCCTCAAGCAAATGCTTTAGAAGCTTTACCCTATAGCCGGCCCTGATTAGCACTACTCTACACTACCCAAAATACTCATTTTTCTTGGTCGAAGAGGAGCCTTGAGCAATGGTAAAGTTGTCTCCGTGTGACCTATAGGCCACGAGTTCGGAACGTGGAAACAGCCACTAATGCTTGCATAGGGTCTGCCTACATCACACCCCTTGGGTTGCGGCCCTTTCCCGGACCCGGCATGAACGTGAGATACCTTGTGCGCCCTTTTTTACTCATTTTTCCTGGTCAAAGGACATCATCACCCACAAGTGATGGAACATGAAAATTTGAGCTGTACTAGAATGGTTGAAGTAGTTTGGTATGATAATAAGTTTTAACTGATTAACAACTTGAAATGAAATGTTTTGACTAGAAAAACTTTACCAGCTGTATTCAAAGACAATATTAGTGTAGCTGAGAGTGACATTACTTATTAAAGCAGTGAGGGCCAATATGAGAAGGTAACCCATCTCCAAAGGAAGGCCAAAATTATGATTTGAGAGATACAACGCCAGCTTATTTAAAAAGACTGTCCCAACAAATTCTAGTGAGTAGTGAATATAACTAACAAGGACAAACAACTTTTCTTTTAGATCCATATTGACCATTTAAGAGCAATTATTGATGTTAATAAGTAGTTGAAAGAGAACATCCAAGTCATGACGAGTTTCACCAGCTAGCAAGTGTTGGACTTGACCATTATTGAAGAATGACATAAAAAGAACAAAAAGCTGGAAAGCAAAGATCAATCACAGATAACACACATAGAAGGCACCAATAAATGGACTTTCTTATTGAAACTTTTCGTCCATTTGTCAGGCTAACTCTAATTAAAGACATGTCTTATGCTGATCTAAACTTTAACTTGGTACAAACAGCAGAATATGCCCTTTTACTGGAATATTTCTTCATACAATAATGAGCTTTTGAGCCTGTTCTTGAGGGATTAGTTTGTCTCAAAGCAAATGAAAATGGTTGATTTGATGTTCTCCAAAAGGAGCCAAAATAGCTGTGGATGCAGAATTAGCACTACCCTACTCATATCTCACATTCTTTTCCTACACCCACGTTGTCATTTAGTTACTAAATGTCTAATTAGTACTAATTTCCTTCATTAAAGAGTTAGTTTGCCTTCTCACCTAGTTTGAGATCAGCCAAATGAGTGTTTTTTGCATTGTTTACTTGAAATTATTTTCATCTAGTCTGGTTTGCTCTTTTACATTTACTAGCGATGTTTTCGTTAGGTAAATTCTTTGCACTCTCAATCAACTAGTGGAATCAATAGATCAAGAACCTCTTTGGCCTCTGTTTTAGCTTTCCCTTACTGTCAACCCCATAACCTTGCAAACGCAACCTAGAACCACTACAGCCAGTGGCGGATGGAGTTCATACAGTACGGGTTCATTTGAAACCAGTATTTTTGACTCAGATCTTGAATATATTGTAAAAATTTCTCTAAAATTTTAGCAAATATGAACTACATTATGAATCCATAATTTTAAAAGTAAACTAGTTTAATGCTAAGAATCTTAAAACTTGAACTCCTAAAGTTTAAATCGTATATCTGCCTCGGACTACAGCCTCACCCCATACATAGAATAATAGAATTAGCCTAAATAAACAGACCAAGAACCTCTTTGGCCTCTGTTTTAGCTTTCCCTTGCTGTCAACTCCCACAAACTTACACCCATACAAAACTATGCAACCTAAAACCAGTGGCAGATCCAGGATTTTCACTAAGGGGATTTAGAATATAAGAAGTAAACACACGACGAAACTAAGAGGATTCATCATCTACGGTATATAATTAAAAAATAATATTGACCTTATAGGAAGGGGCTAGGACGAACCCCATTGCCCCCCACCCCAAAAAGCTCCGCCCTGCCTAGAACCACTGCAGCCTCACCCCAAACTTAGAATAGTAGAATTCAAGTATTACTCTGATAATCTTGGCTGTTCAAGATTGAAAATGTACCTGAGAGAGAATGCAAAGCAATGACTGTACATGATTGCGCATAATTGAATCACCAACGAAGGCTAATGATTTGCCCCGCATCATATGAAGGAACTTCTTGGGATTGAATTTAGGTAGCTCACAATCTTTGGGTTTCCATCTCCAGTAAAGATAGCCAGTATCAGGCCTCCCATTTCTCATACAATTTTGGTG
The DNA here is from genome assembly GCF_000390325.3 of Nicotiana tomentosiformis. Classification (NCBI taxonomy): domain Eukaryota; kingdom Viridiplantae; phylum Streptophyta; class Magnoliopsida; order Solanales; family Solanaceae; genus Nicotiana; species Nicotiana tomentosiformis. The sequence continues at coordinate 22,819,983 of NC_090819.1, forward strand.
AGCTTCAATTGAATAGCAAGTGTGATTAGTGTAAAATGGACCTGTGGTATCTGGTACCCAATCTCCTTTAAATAAATCGCATTTTCCTGCAAAATTATGGACTATCATCAGGTCAATAACTCTTCACAGAATTAACTTGTAAAATATTTACAACAAACCGATGAATGCAAGAAATCAAGGGGTGTCAGTTGAAAACCCTTCGCCGAAAATTACACGGTTTTAGATAGGTAAAAAATATTTTTTTTTATGTATATATACTATATATTGAATCCCCTCATGTATTTATTTCTTTAAACTTTAAAACCCCTTAAAGAAAATCTTGGTTCCGCTACCGCAAGAAATGGATCTTTCATAAGTTTTTTTTTTAATAAAAAAAAAAGAGGAAATATTAACTGAAAAAGTTAAGTTGGTTATCCCAGTAATCGTCTTTTACCATAATTATTCCTTTTTCCTTTTCTTGAGGGCTTTTCTCACAAAACAGCAGAATTTGATGAAAGACTTGTTCTTTCAACTCCAACAAACAGAAAATCAAGCACCATGTTTCTCTAAAGAAGTGAAAGAAAACCACCCACGTCATTTTTACAACAAAATTCAAATATAGAAAAAATATACTTAAAGAAAAAAATAAGGAGAAATTAAAAATGAAGAAGGATATTTGAAGAAGCAAATTTTTATAACAGTGGTAAGATTGAACTAACCATTTTGTGAAGTACTTCTGTCCATTGTAAGATCAGTGGATGTCTTGTTGGAAACAAACACTGTGTCAGTGGAAAACTGTACAAAGCTGGACAAGAATAAACGATAAGCAAAACCCATCAACAGAAAACAGACAGCAAACTTTACAAAAACTGCAGAGAATTGCTTCTTGTAATTAACGTTGTTGCTAATCACTGCCTTCATGATTTTTTGGTCTCTCAAAAGTGTCGATATGTTTTGAAAACAATAATATACTAATACTAAGATGATGTTGTAATAATAATATAATGGTATAAAGAAAAATGTGACAATTGAGTGTTTATCCCAATTATATTCCAAACTAACTTTTAATAAGAAAGGGAAAAAATATGGGGTTTGTTGAGAATGAATTCAAGGAAATAATAACACGAAAGAAGGAAGAGAAGGGTATAAAAGAATACTATTAATGTAGACTTCAGCTAAAAGCGACGTGGTGGACTAATGTGTATTCTCATGTTGCACCTCATCACGTGTTTGCGCTAAATTTGAAAGCTAGGACGAAATAGCCTACCTGATTTTGCTGTTTTATTTTCTTTTTGTTTATGCATTTATTTATATTTAAGATCCACTAACTCGATCGTAATTAAGGGTGGCATGTGGGCCGGGTCCGATCCTAAGTGGGTTTTGTGAGCCCGATCCTAAGTGGGCCGGTCCTATGTGGGTCGGTCCTAAGTGGTCCCGGGCTTTGCGGGCTTCTTGTTGGAACCGGTCTGGGATCGGGATCACGAACTAACGGTCCCGGGCCTATGTGAGCTGGTCCCGGGCCTATGTGGGCCCAAACGGGTCTATGTGGGCCTAACAGATACTTTTTATTTTTAAATTTTTTTTTATAGAAGTTAGAGAAAAAAATAGTAATAAAAATATCTAAGGCAATTCCTTGTAAATTATATTATAGAATTGTGACCTAAATTTTTTAATTCAAATTTAAAGACAAAAATAAGTTATATTCGATATATCGAATATAACTTATATATATATAGCTATGGCCCGACGTCGGACGTGGCAGGACATGGCCATGGCAGGACGTCGCCATGGCAGGACATGGCAGGGCGTGGTCGTACTTAGCCATGGCCCGACGTCGGACGTGGCAGGACATAACCATGGCAGGACGTAGGACATGGCAGGACGCAGGATATGGCAGGGCGTGGCCATGGAACGACGTCGGACGTGGCAGGACATGGCCATGGCACGACGCAGGACATGACAGTACATGGCAGGGTGTGGTCGTACGTGGCCATGGCAGGACATGGCAGGGCGTGACCATGGAACGACGCAGGACATGGCAGGACGTGGCCATGGCACGACGTCAGACGTGCCAGGACATGGCCATGGCACGACGCAGGACAGGACGGGACATGCAGGGCGTGGTCGTACGTAGCCATGGCCCGACGTCGGACGTGGCCATGGCAGGACGCAGGACATAGCAGGACGTGGCCATGGCACGGCGTCGGACGTGCCAGGACATGGCCATGGCACGACGCAGGACATGACGGGACATGGTAGGGTGTGGTCGTACGTGGCCATGGCCCGACGTCGGATGTGGCAGGACATGGCCATGGCATGACGCAGGACATGGCAGGACGTGGCCATGGCACGGCGTCGGACGTGCCAGGACATGGCCATGGCACAACGCAGGACATGACGGGACATGGCAAGGTGTGGTCGTACGTGGCCATGGCCCGACGTCGGATGTGGCAGGATATGGCCATGGCAGGACGTAGAACATGGCAGGACGTGGCCATGGCACGGCGTCGGACGTGCCAGGACATGGCCATGGCACGACGCAGGACATGACGGGACATGGCAGGGTGTGGTTGTACGTGGCCATGGCCCGACGTCGGACGTGGCAGTTGATGGATATATATATATATATATATATATATATATATATATATATATATATATATATATATATATATATATATATATAATTATAAAACAATTGGGGTTAAAACAAAGTTTGGGGAGGGGGGAGGTTAAATGATTATTTTATAAATAGCCAACGGCTATTTTGGCAGATAAAATGGTCATATTTTAAATTCCATAACGGCTATAATGTGGTAGATTTTTTTATAAAAAAAAAATTAGCCGTTGGGCCCGGATAGGCCCGTTTAGGACCGCTAGAACAAGCCCACTTCCCAACCGGTCCCGGTCCCGGTCTCGCGGGCCTCGCCTATGGGACCGGACCACTACCCAGCCCACTTCCTCACGGTCCTGGTCCTATCCGATTAGGACCGTTTAGACCCACCGCCCATTTGGGCTTGTGGTCCTGGGCCGGGCCCGGTCCTAACCGGCCCACATGCCACCCTTAATTGTAATGGAGCTAGGTGAAGAGAAAATGAATCAGTTGAATCGCATTTGTAAAAATTACATTGTATAATAAGATAAAGTATTCTTGTTATACACATTATCTTCCTCATATTTTACTTGTGGGATCAGGGGCAGATATAAAGTTTGGCCCTGTACTTGCAAAACAGAGCATAAATTTATGTGTAAAATTTATTAAAATTGCAACAAATGGTAGATCTGATTTTCTTTTATGCTTCTTTTCAACACCTCATTTTTTTTGTTGGTTTAAATCTAACTTGAATCTAGCTCTAGCTCGAGAGAAAATTGATTTCAGCTCTGAATGTTACATATTTTTTTTCTGTATTGAAATGGCATGTTAAACAAGTGGAACTTTTAGAAATGACTATTGTTTGGAGGCTTATTGCTGGGCGTAGCTATAATTTAGCTAATCACATTTTGTAGCTACTAATTGCTTGTCATGGGATGTATGTTATTGTATAATTCGATTGTATACACTGTATTCAATTCGGATGTATTCCGTTCTTATATATTTTATATTGTATTCAATTTCACTGTATTGAATTCAGTTGTATTCAAACAACAAAAAATCAAGAAATGGGGTGTATATCATTATTCAATTTGGTTGTATACACTATATTCACTACAAAAAAACTGGAATTAGCTACGAACGTCGTCGCTAATCTGTCGCTAAATCACCCGTAGCTAGCAGAATTTCTTGATAATCTGTCTCTAAATGAGATTAGCGACGGATTCTTCTGTTTAGCTGCATAATTTGTCCGTCGCTAAAACTAATTTTTTTAGTAGTGATTCAATTAGGCTATATTCATTCTTAACTATTTTAAATTATATTCAATTTGACTGTATTCAAACAACAACAAATCACAAATGGAATGATATTCAGTTGTGTTCAATTCATTATATTCATTCGTAGTTGCTTTTACACTGTATTCAATTTACTGTATTTAATTCGGTTGTATTCAAACAAGAAAAAATTAAAAAATACAAGGATCTACCATAAAAAATAACCTTCGAAATACATAAATACATGCGAAAATACAAAAAAATGTATTTGTATTGAAAAATACATAATGGACTCAATAGCAAAGAAGAGAAGAAAGTTCGTCGGAGATGGCGTCTTTCGGCCAAGCAAAACACTGTATACATTGTATTAAAACTAAAAATGAAGACGAACAAAGAAGGAGAAGAGGCGATAGATTCCGGAGAAGAAGACATGGATTCCAAAGAAGGAGAACCCAAGTACCAAAAATGGTTTTTGAGCGGCAAAACCAGATGGAAAAATGCTTCGTTTTGAGTAAATCGGAATATGGGTCAAAGGACGAGCAAAGAAGCAGAAGAAGCCATAGATTCTCGCTGGGGCTCTGCGCACTGGGAAATGGCTGATGCGACGGGAAACTGGCCACTAGTTACAAAGCTCCAATAAGATATTGAGAGGGCTATCACAGTCATGTGCGAATTGATTATCCCTATTTGTAAACTACCCCTATTCCTATTTAGGGAGTTGAGGCGAAAAATGGCTTGATGAACCGTTCGCCATGCACCTGCAACATTCACTTGCTTATCGTAGAGGTTGTAAGTACACATTGCCTCACAAGTAAGCTGTTTTTTCCTGAATTCCGGAGAAGAAGCCATGGATTCCAAAGAAGGAGAACCCAAATACCAAAAATGGATTTTGATCGGCAAAACCAGATGGAAAAATGCTTCGTTTTGAGTCAATCGGAAACTGAATCAACGGTGTTAGTGGGCCTCCGCCGGCGAACCAGATCTAGGATTTTAGAAAGAGAACGAAAGTTGAGGGAGAAGAGAGAAAGGGTTGAGGGATCAGTTGTATGCATATATTTGTACTTTGCTATAAAATATAAAAGGTAACTATAAATAATAGTAATATATTTAAAGTATTTTGGTTTATAATAAATATGGTGCATTATTTAGCCGTAGCATGTAAAATTTTTGTTAAACAATAGGAGTAAATAAATTATATCAAAAAGAAATTGAAGGGCAAAATCTTAAGATAATTACTGCTTTGTCCCAAATAAAGTTCCGGCATTCAGAGAACAAGAGTTAAAGCCTACTATTCATTCAAAAAGTATTTTGAAATAATAATTAAATATCTATATACGTATTACATAAAAAATATTGGCACTACAAAGTAATTTAAAATTAAAAAAGTTATTAGAATTATCATCAGAAAAAAAAACTAGCTCCTCTTGGGACTAAAGAAAAATAATTACAAATGTATGTCATTTAGGGAGCTCCAAATTTAGAGTATACCACAAGAGGACAGCTGGAGCTAATAACTGCATTAAACATTAACCTGGAACCATATTGTTCTTTACCCCATACTACGAAGGAAACGAGTCGAATTTTCTGTAAGAACCTATCGTATTGCATCTCCCTTTTTATTCACTATATAAATATTTATTTAAAAATTATAGTTAATAGTTTATCTTTATTTGAATCCTTAAGTTATTCATCATGTCTAATTCAATTGTAATCAAAATATCTTAGTAAACGACAACTTCTCTTGAAGATTAATTGGCCTTGGTTTATGCTCGAATATAGATATTAGAATATGTGTTTAGTATTGTATCTTATATATTTAAAAAGAACTCCGATAGCAACTGAAAAATTTGATAAAATCGAACCGATGAAGGACCGAATTAATTGGTTTGATTTGTTTTTAATATTTAAAAACCCGACTTAATTGATTAATTTTTTTTAGAGAAAATTCAATCCAAATCGAACCATAAGCACCCTCATATAGCTTAGTATCCCCTTGGATTACCCAGCTTTAAAAGTAAATTAACTAAAGTAAAATGCTTGAAAAGGTTTCATTACCAACATTCCTGTTTGTTTATTGCTTAATTAGTATCATCTTTTCTAATCCACATTACAAATGTCCAACGAAAGTACGAAGCACATGTTAAGAGTAGTTTGTAAATAGGGAGTCTCACATCGATGCATGGCCACAAGTCATTTTAGTTGGCTTTATAAAGCTTAGTCCATTAAGTCCAATAAAATGAACAATTGACATATTTAGAAGAATATATATATATATATATATATATATATATATATATATATATATATATATCTTATTTTCGTATTTTATTTTTGGAACAACATTTTGTTATTTAAAATTTAAATTTAAAATTTAAATTTTGAATTAACAGAAAAGTTGTGACTATTCGTAAAAAGGGGGCAACTAGTAAAAGTCTACTTTTACTCTCTATAAATACGAAGACATTGTTGAGAGTAACAAGACTTGAAGGAGTTGAATCTTGTATTATTTATATGTGGTTAGATAGATAAGCAAGTAGTTAGTGGAGAAGTTAATTAGTTAGAGAATCAGTTAGTGACAGCTAAGAGAAGTCGGTGTATATAACTCACGTGTATCTTTCATTTTTATTTTTTTAACAGAATAAAGAATGAAATAATTGCTCAACTGAGCTTTCCTTCTCTCTTCTTCTTCTTCTTCTTCTTCTTGTTCTCTGTATGTCATCTTCTTCACCTCTCTCTCTCAATTCTTCATGGTATCAGAGCAAGGAGCTATGAATTAGCTCATAATCAATTCGATCCAACACTTTCGCATTCTCTGAATTTTCTTCTCAATTTCTAGTTGTTAAATTCCTTCATCGAAACCCTAATTTGCTCAACAATAGCGGAAGATGATTTGGAGCTAGGAAATACAACTACTGTAACCGATAATCCTCAAATTTCATCTGATGATGAATTTGAAGAAGGAATTACAGTTGCTGCTAGTCATCATATGTATCTCGCCCCTGCAAATACCAGTGAAATTTTTCTTATCTCGTTTCAACTCACCGGTACAGACAACTTCTCGTTGTGGTATCGATCTATGAGAATCGCTTTGCTCGGTCGAAACAAGCTCGGAATTGTGGATGGCAGGTGGAAAAAGGAACGATTTCGTGAAAAGTATTGGTACCAGTGGGAAAGGTGCAATGCAATTGTGCTTTCATGGCTAATGAATGCAGTCGCTCCAAACCTAATCAGTGGAATTGCATATGCTACCAATGCACATGCAGTATGAATGGATCTACAAGAGCGATTTGATAAGGTAAATGATACTCGATGTTACAATCTGCACAGAGAAATTGCTACTCTCAGTCAAGGTACTTTCTCTGTTTCTATTTACTATTCCAAGCTTAAAGACCTTTGGGATGAAGTTGAGGCACTTGTGCCTAGACCTGGTTGTGACTGTGTTAAGTGTAGGGATTTTATTGTACATTTGCACAAACAGAAACTCTATTAGTTTCTCATGGGCTTGAATGATTCCTATTCACAAGCACGCAGCCAAATACTTATGATGAAACCAGTACCATCTGTAACTCAAGCGTATGCTATGTTAGTTAGTGATGAAAGTCAAAGAACTATAGCAGCAATATCTGGCATTCTAGGACCTCTACATAATGTACATGCTGGTCACTATGAATCTACAATATTTTATAGTGCTAAACCAACTGGCGGTCAGAAATTCAGGAAAAATTATAACATACAGTGTGAATTTTACAAGCTTAAGGGACATAGCAAAGAGAATTGCTACAAGATCATTGGCTATCCATCTGACTACAAATACAAGAAGAAAGGGGGAGCACCTACCACTGCCAGTAATGCTTACAATGTGCTTTCTAAGACTAACAATATTGTAAAGAATTCTACACCTCAAATGTATGTTACTACAGGCTGTACTCCAGAAGTACCTCACATGCACACTTCAGAGGGCAACACTAGAGGCAATGGTGCAACTTCATCTGCATCAATGAATGAGGAACTTCCACAGGCTCCATTAACTCTTACTAGGGACCAATATGATCAAATACTTTAGTTTCTCAACAAGACTTCCAGCTCTTATTCTACTGCCAATGTTGCAGGTATAAGCACTGCACTCTTTGCTACTGATAATATCCAAGAGTGGATTATTGACACAGGTGCAACTGACCACATGGTATCTGATCTTAGCCTATTAACCTCATTTAACAAAGTTAATCCTCCTTACTCTAAGAAGGTATTCTTACCTAATGGTGATGTTTCTTATGTTAAGCATGTTGGTACCAGTGCTATCTCAGACAAAAGTGTGATAAAAAATGTGCTTCATATACCACAATTCAAGTTTAACTTGATGTCTGTATCAAAGGTAACCAAAGAGTTGCAGTGTTTGGTTGCCTTTTATCCTGATTTTTGTATATTCCAGGATCTCTTCAGTGGGAGGGTGAAGGCGATTGGTAGAGAAGATAAAGGCCTCTACATATTACTCTCTTGGAGCTCATTAACTGTCAACAAGCATGCTACAGAAACATCACTAGCAGCCACACAAAATCAGGACATGTTCGCTAAGAGAACACCTACAAATGTAGATCTCAAGCTATGGCACAAAAGACTTGGTCATGTGTCCTCCTCAATTCTAAACAAACTATTCTTAATAAAACAGGAAAGTTGTATTTCTGTTGTAAAAAATTGTTCTGTTTGTCCATGTGCTGGACTGACTAGACTACCTTTTCCCAGTAGTACAAATAAGAGTGCAGCTTCTTTTGACTTACTACATTTGGATGTATGGGGACCCTATAATACTGCAACTGTTGATGGTAGTAGATGTTTCTTAACTGTAGTGGATGACTACTCTAGAATGACTTGGATTTTTCTGTTAAAACTCAAGTCAGATGTATGTGTTGTTCTACATGATTTTCTGATGTATGTGAAAACTCAGTTTGACAAACAAGTGAAGTGTGTTAGGACTGATAATGGATTTGAATTTGTCAATTCTGTCTGCCATGCCTTGTTCAAAAACCTTGGCATTATCCATCAAAGGACCTGTGTTTATACTCCTCAACAAAATGGAGTTGCTGAGAGAAAACATAGACATATTTTAGAAGTGTGCAGAGCTCTAAGGTTTCAAGGTTGTATTCCTCTAAAGTATTGGGGGCATTGTATGTTGGCAGCTGTTTATCTCATTAACAGGATGCCATCTTCACAGCTAGGTTACAAGTCACCTTATGAGTTACTACACAGGAAGAAGCCATTGCTTGGCCACCTTAGAGTCCTAGGTTGTCTATGCTATGCCAAGGTTGTCAATGAGACTGATAAGCTTCAACCAAAAGCTATCATTGCTGTTCACATGGGCTACTCTTCTACACATAAGGGTTACATTCTTCTTAACTTGTCAACTAACTCTTTTTTTGTCAACAGAGATGTAACATTCAGGGAGGATATCTTTCCATTTCAGCAGTTCTCCTCTTACAAACAGCATGTGTTTCCTGATACATCTTCCTCTACCTTACCACATATTACTGAGCAATGGTGTGCTCAAGATGCTTCAACAGACTCCAACCAGAACTCTCATGTGCATGACTTCTCAGTCCCAACACCTTCCTCTCCTAACAGCACTAACTCCAGTGCTAGTTCATCACTAGTTGCTATCTCACTAGGTGTTGAGGTACCTCAAGTTGGCCCTCCTGCTCTTAGAAGATCATCCAGAGACAAGCATCCACCATTATGGATGCAGGATTTTGTTTCTCTTCATGCAAATCCAAACACTCCTTATGGCTTGGCAACCTATATATCCTATGATCACATGTCTCCTCATTATAAAGCCTGTATTGCCTCTTTCTCTCTTGAGGTTGAACCTGTTTCTTATACTGAAGCAATCAAAGATCCCAGATGGGTGGCTACTATGAAGTCTGAGATTGCTGCGTTAGAGGATAATCATACATGTGATATTGTGACCTTACCTCCTGGCAAGAAATCCATTGGATGCAAATGGGCATACAAAATAAAGTACAAGGCATCTGGTGACATTGACAGGTTTAAAGCTCGACTGGTTGCCAAATGATATAACCAAAGAGAAGGCATTGACTATCAGGAGACCTTTTCTCCTGTTGTCAAAATGGTTACTGTGAGAACCATTCTCTCTATTGTTGCTATGCAACACTGACACATTCATCAAATGGATGTGTCAAATGCTTTCCTCCAAGGTGATCTGCATGATGAGATCTACATGGACCTGCCTCAGTGCTTTGTGAGTCAGGGGGAGCAGCAGGTGTATAGACTTATCAAATCCCTATTTGGTCTCAAGCAGGCCCCTAGACAGTAGAATGCAAAACTTTCAGAAGCTGTGTTATAGTTTGGCTTCACTCAGAGTCAGCATGATCACTCTCTGTTCATCAAAGAATCAGGAAGTGATCTTGTGCTCATCCTAGTCTATGTTGATGACATGCTAATTACTGGGAGCAATCTAGCAATGATTAGAGAAGCCAAATCTTCTTTGCAACATGCCTTCAAAATGAAGGATCTAGGAGAATTAAGATACTTCTTAGGGATTGAATTTGCAAGGTCCAAGCAGGGAATCTTAATGCACCAGAGAAAATACACTCTGGAGCTTATCTCTGAACTAGGACTGGGAGCATCAAAGCCAGCATCTACACCACTTGAAACAAATGCAAAGCTCAATACAAAAGAGTTTGATGATCACTTGGCTGGTCCAAGCCAGGGGGGATGAGTTACTATCTAATGCAAGCTCTTATCAGAGGCTTATAGGCAAACTACTCTACTTAACCATAACAAGACCAGACATTGCATTCAGTGTGCAGACCTTAAGTCAGTTTCTGCATCAACCAAAGAAATCACATCTTGAAGCTACCCTAAGAGTGATCAAGTATGTAAAAAATCATCCTGAACAAGGAGTACTTATGTCAAGTAAAGCAGACGAAAGGATCACAGCCTACTGTGACGCTGATTGGGCAGCCTGTCCACATTCTCGCAAATCTGTAACAGGATTTCTTGTCAAGTTTGGAGATTCACTAATATCCTGGAAGTCCAAGAAATAAAGTACTATTTCTAGAAGCTCAGCTGAGTCAGAATATAGAAGTCTAGCCTCCACAACGGCAGAGTTAACATGGATTTTGGGACTATTCAAAGAAGTTGGAGTAGAAGTAGAACTTCCAGTTAAGGTTCACATTGATAACAAAGCAGTAATGCAAATAGCAGCCAATCCAGTGTTCTATGAGAGAACAAAGCATATAGAGATTGACTGCCATTTTGTAAGAGAAAAAAATACAAAAGGGGCTGATAAGAACTGAGTACATCTCCACCAAAGAGCAACCAGCAGACTTGCTAACCAAAGGGCTAAGTAGAGTTCAGCATGAATACCTTTGTTCCAACTAGGAATGCTCAATGTGTTTGCACCACCTAGCTTGAGGGGGAGTGTTGAGAGTAACAAGACTTGAAAGAGTTGAATCTTGTATTATTTATAAGTGGTTAGATAGATAAGCAAGTAGTTAGTGGAGAGGTTAATTAGTTAGAGAATCAGTTAGTGGCAGCTAAGAGAAGTCGGTGTATATAACTCACGTGTATCTTTCATTTTTATTTTTTTAACAGAATAAAGAATGAAATAATTGCTCAACTGAGCTTTCCTTCTCTCTTCTTCTTCTTCTTCTCTGTATGTCATCTTCTTCACCTCTCTCTCTCAATTCTTCAGACATCTCAGAAGTAGCGTATTTAATTTGCACGTACATTTTTAGACTTTACTGTATCCTGATAAAGAATTGCTTATAATCCCTAAAGTATATACATGCAATAACTCTTAAAAAATAGTGATCTTTCATACCTTAAAGCCTTTAATTATCCGTTACTTACCTATTTTTCTAACAGCACATACTTACAAGATCAATTTTTCTTATGATGAGACCGTTTGATGAAATCGAGCCAATGAAAAATTTTGGTTTCGCCCCTAGGTATGATAATTCGAAGTTATTGTATGAGAGAATATTACTACTCCTATTAAAAGCACATCTTAAATTTGAAGGCAATATTTGTTTTGGAAATCTATTTGTTAATATAGGCATAAGGCTATCATTATCTCTTACATCAGACGCATAAATATGTCAAACTGACTCTTGAATTGAATTGAAATAAACTAATGCCCAATATAATATTCTAATTTCTCAAACAGGGAGTACATGACTAATTGAAATTCATTCTATTAAATACTTCCTGTCCACACTAAGTGACCAGTTTGCTTTAGGCATGCTCATTAAGAAAATACTAAATTCTATACAAAAATATCTAGTATGACTAAACTATCCTTAATTAAATATTAATGTGAGGAGTAAGAAAACTTTTTAGGGATATGCACATAAGGGTAAAAGAGTAAAAACAAATTGAATTTTTTCTTGATTACATAAATAGACATTTATTTTGGACCAAAATGAAAACGTAAATTAATCACTTATTGTGGATCGGAAGGAGTATTAATTATGCACCTTACGGAACTTCTCATTAAGGTGTCATGATCTTAGGTTTTGATTTTTGTGTTTGAAGATTCTTTATGTTGCAAAGGAATCCTTTTTTCTTTACTTATTAGTCCATTACGTTACACGAGTGAGTTGCTCTAGTGATGAGCACCCTCCACTTCCAATCAAAATGTTGTGAGTTCGAGTTGCCCCAAGAGCAAGGTGGGGAGTTCTTGGAGGGAGGGAGCCGAGGGTCTATCGGAAACAGTCTCTCTACTCCAGGGTAGGGGGAAGGTCTGCATACACACTACCCTCCCAAACCACACTAGTGAGATTATACTGGGTTGTTGTTATCATTGTTGTATTAGTCCATTACGTAAAACCCCTAACCCATTTAAAGAAAAATTTAAATGACAAAAAAACACACATATTTTTCTTAGACATTTCAACAGACCCTCTTTTTTACTAACTTATTAACATGCTGACACATGAAAGTGCAGTGATCATTTAGAGACTTTTGCCACTCAAGGGTCGGCAATAGAGTCCTTTCTTTTCTTTTCTTTATTTCGCCAGTCTAAGAGTCCAAATCTTATCATAGAGAAATTTAATTGTTACTTATTTGATCGATTCTAACATGATTTTTTGGGATATGACCTTCTCCGATCCCTAATTACTTGAACTTATCTTGACTCTTAATTTATAAACTATGTTTCTCTACGAAACTATGTGCTAAACTTATAGCCCGTTTGGACATAAGAAAATTTTTATTTTTTTCGAAATCAGTGTTTGACCATAAATTTTCAGATTTTCATTTGAAGATGAATTTTGGAATTTTTCGAAAATTTGAAAAAATTCTAAAAAACTATTTTTCAAAATTTTCACTCAAATCACTCACAAAACTTCAAAAACAACCCAAAATTATATTCATGACCAAACACAACTTTAGTTTTCAAATACCATTTTTCACTTAAAAAAAAAAATCACTTTTTTCGGAATTTTACCATTTTTATGTCCAAACGCCCACTTGAATTCGGTTAGAACTAAGTTTTGAAACATTGATTAGAATTGAAATATATACATAGGATATTGTAAATCAGACATGAACCCCTTTTTCATGCTGCTATTGGCAAAATATGGTATTTGCAACTAATTATTATTTTGCTGCATTATAAGTAAACCATACTCTAGTAGTTCTTGTCTAGATCACGAGTATCTTGCTAAATTACTTTAAGCAGTAATTTTGTAGTTCGTTAATTGAATGTTAATTCATAATTTCTTATCATACTTGGATGAAAAAAACAAGAAAACTTTACCTCCTCTAGCAAATGTATACACTATATTTATTATAAATCAAAACCCTTTTAAAATATTATTTTCTATAGCTACCTTTTATTTTTATAGCAAAATAGGTATTTATGGTATACACTACCGTTAAAGTGTTAAATACGCTATCTGTGTTTTTCTATTTCATTCTTTCAGTTATTCTCTCTCAAAATTTCAGCAAAATACTTCTTATTTCTCTCTCCACGATCTCTCTCTCTCTCTCTCTCTCTCTCTCTCTCTCTCTCTCTCTCTCTCTCTATCAACAAGTGTAACGACCCGGCCAGTCGTTTGAGAGTTGTAGCCCTGTTCCCCCATTTACTGCTCGTTTTATGCTTAATAGTTGCTATGTGACTTGCCAGGGTAGCTGGTTCGGGTCCGGAGAGGTTTCATAATGAGTTGAGACACTTAGTCTCAAGGTTGGGAGCTTTAGTTGAAAAAGTTGATCGGATATTAACTTATATGTAAACGACTCCGGAATGGAGTTTTGATGGTTCTGTTAGCTCCGTTGGGTGATTTTGGACTTAGTAGCATATCAGAATAGTGATTTGGAGGCTCGTAGTTGAATTAGGCTTGAAATGGCGAAAGTTGGAAAATTAGAAGCTTTGAAAATTTAGAAGTTTGACCGAGAATTGACTTTGTGGTTACCTGACTCAAATTTTGGTTCTAGAAGTTAGAGTAGGTCCTTTGTGTCATTTATGACTTGTGTGCAAAATTTGAGGTCAATCGGACGTAATTTGGTAGGTTTCAGCATCGAATGTAGAGGTTAGAAGTTCAAAAGTTACTTAGGCTTGAATCGATGCGCGATTTATAGTTTTAGCGCTATTTGATGTGATTTGAAGGCAGGAATAAGTTCGTATCGTGTTTTAAGATTTTTTGGTATATTTGGTTGAGGTACAGGGAGCCTCGGGTGAGTTTCGTATGGTTAACAGATCAATTTTTGGACTTGGAGAATTGCTGAAATTTTCTGGTGCACTGATCTGATTTCCTTATACGCGATCACGTGGGAAGGTTCGCGATCGTGTAGGCTAATTGGAGCAGTTGTGATATTTTTCTCACGCTACATCCTGTACTTCGTGTGCATATCCAGGTATTTTCGGGCACGGCAGTTGCTTATTCCTGGTGTTTTATCAGTTCAGAGATCATCGAGGTAGCTGCCTTGGCGTCCCCAGACCGTGACTCTCCTCCTTTATCTTTTAGTCTTATTTATACTATTCTATTTTCCTAGAAAGTGTTCCATTGGTTAAACCGTGTGGTTATGTAGATGCTTATGTACTCTGTGACACCCGCATCTTTTGGGAGAATTTTGTACTGAGTTACGATGTTTATATTTAGTTTTTTTTTCGAAATTCTTACTTATTTAAACCTATTTCCGTATATTTGGGATTTAAAAATATTGGTATGTGTGAGAAATCAGGTTGCCTAGTACCATGATAGGCGCCATCACGATATGTCGGATTTTGGGTCGTGACAAGTTGGTATCAGAGCCTAGGTTACATAAGTCTCACGAGTCATAAGCAGGTTTAGTAGAGTCTTGCGGATCGGTACGGAGACGTCTGTACTTATATTGCTGAACCCTTAGGAAACTTCATATTCTTGTATTCTTGTCGTTCGTATTTATTAATTCCGGGAACTAAACTTCTATTATTCTATTCTCTAATAGATGGTGAGGATAGGTGTTACCGGACATGACGGACAACCACCAGTACCACCGGCTAGGGCCACGCGAGGTCGGGTCGTGGTAGGGGCAGAGGTGCAACTCATACAACAGCTAGAACAACACCTGCAAATCCACTAGTTGCCCCAATTCAGGAGAAAGTTCGAGATGTGGTTGAGCCGGTGAGACCAGCTCAAGCACCACCTGTGCCTATTGTGATTCCAGGCCTTTAGGAGCCTCTAGCCCCAATATTGACTGTTTGCAGTGGCCTTGCTCATGCGGTCTCAGTTCCTGCCGCAACAGCCACTTCTCAGGCCGGGGGAGGTACTCAGACTCCCACTGCCCTTACTCCAGAGCAGGTGATACAGGGACTTCAGACACCGGGGGTACTACCAGCCCAGCTAGTTGCAGCTGCTCAGGCCCAGGTGGGTCCCGTTATGACTGATGATGAGCAGAGGAGACTATAGAGATTTGGGAGGATCCAGCCTCCATCATTCAGTGGGGTTGAGTCTGAGGATGCCCAGGACTTCTTTGACAGGTGCCAGCGGATTCTTCGCATGACAGGTATTCTAGAGACTAGTGGGGTCTCATTCTCTATTTTTCAGTTTATTAGGGCTGCCTTCATATGGTGGGAGGCCTATGATAGGCGCAGGCTAGTAGGTGCAACACCACTTACATGGCATGAGTTCTCCGTTCTCGTCTTGGAGAAGTTCATGTCACATACTCGCAGGGAGGAGCTGCGCAGACAGTTTGAGAAGCTACGTCAGGATGGCATGTCTGTGACCCAGTATGAGATGAGATTTTCAGAGTTGGCTCATCACACAGTTTGGTTAGTTTCCACTGAGAGGGAGAGGATTAGGAGGTTCATTGATGGCCTCACCTATCAGTTGCGTTTGCTTATGACTCGGGAGAGTGTATCAGGTGCTACATTTGACAAGGTGGTTGATATTGCTTAGCGGATAGAGATGGTCCGTAGTGAGGAGAGGGAGGCCAAAAGGCCTCATAGTTCAAGTGGTTTCAGTGGTGTTCCTTCTGGGGGAAGTTCAACCACAGCAGGGGTCGTCCTTATATGCCCGCTCATATGACTAGTCCAGTTCATCGTGGTGTATCATCTAGCCATGGTTCATACAGTGCCCGTCCGGGTCATTCATCTCTCAGTGCTCTCCCAGCTTAGAGTTCGTCCCGTGCTCCTTCAGTTCAGGATTCGTCTGCACCGGGTTCTTCTAGTGGGTATTCTGGTTCTCGGGGACCGATCTAGTCCCCACCACCATTGTCCAATAGGTTGCTACGAGTGTGGGGAGCTTGATCATATCAGGAGGTAGTGTCCCCGCCTCTTGGGAGGTCCAGTTCAACAGGGGGCCAGACTATGACTTCAACACCCGTTACATCACCACCCGCCCAGCCAGGTCAGGGTGGGGCTTAGGTAGCTAGGGGTCGCCCTAGAGGGGGAGGCCGATCAGGTGGCGGTCAGGCCCGATTCTGTGATATTCCTGCCAGGACAGATGTCGTTGCTTCAGACACAGTGATCACATGTATTGACTTTGTATGCCACAGGGATGCTTCTGTATTATTTGACCCTGGTTCCACTTATTCATATATATCATTGTATTTTGCTCATTATCTAGATATGCCCTGTGAGTCCTTAGTTTTATATGTTCATGTATCTATGCCAGTGGGCGATACTATTATTGTGGACCATGTATATCGGTCATGTGTAGTGACTATTAGGGGATTGGAGACTAGATTTGATCTCTTATTACTTAGTATGGTCGATTTTGACGTGATCTTAAGCATGAATTGGTTGTCTCTATTTCATGCTATTCTGGATTGTCACACTAAGATCGTGATGTTGGCAATGCCGGGGTTGCTAAGGATCGAGTGGAGAGGTTCTCTAGATTATGTTCCCAGCAGGGTGATTTCTTATTTGAAGGCCTAACGGATGGTTCGGAAGGGGTGTCTGTCTTATTTGGCCTTTGTGAGGGATGTGGGTGCTGATACCCCTACTATTGATTCTGTTCCGATGGTGCGATACTTTCCGAATGTGTTTCCTGCAGACCTGTCAGGCATGCCGCCCGACAGGGATATTGACTTTGGTATTGACTTGGTGTCGGGCACTTATCCCATTTGTATTCCTCCGTATCGTATGGCACCAGCTGAATTGAAGGAATTGAAAGAACAACTTCAGGAACTTCTTGATAAGGGGTTTATTAGGCCTAGTGTTTTGCCTTGGGGTGCACCGGTTCTGTTTGTGAAGAAGAAGGATGGTACTATGCAGATGTGCATCGACTATAGGCACTTGAACAAAGTTACAATCAAGAACAAGTATCCTTTTCCGCGTATTGATGATCTATTTGACCAGATTCAGGGAGCGAGGGTGTTCTCTAAGATTGATTTGAGTTCTGGATATCACCAGCTGAAGATTCGGGACTCGGATATTCTAAAGACATCATTCAGGACCCGTTATGGTCACAATGAGTTCCTTGTGATGTCTTTTGGGCTAACCAACGCCCCAGAAACATTCATACATCTGATGAACAATGTATATCAGCCTTATCTCGACTCGTTTGTTATAGTATTCATTGATGATATCCTGGTGTACTCTCGTAGCCAGGAGGAGCATGCCCATCATTTGAGGATTGTACTACAGCGGTTGAGGCAGGAGAAACTTTATGCCAAGTTCTCCAAGTGTGAGTTTTGGCTTAGTGCAGTGGCATTCTTGGGGCACGTGGTGTCCAGTGAGGGGATTAAGGTGGATCCGAAGAAGATAAAGGCAATTTAGAATTAGCCCAGGCCGTCCTCATCTACGGAGATTCGGAGCTTTCTCGGGTTACCCGGTTATTATCGTCGCTTCGTGGAGGGTTTCTCGTCTATTGCATCGCCTTTGACCAAATTAACCCAGAAGGGTTCCCCTTTTAGGTGGTCAGATAAGTGTAAAGAGAGCGTTCAGAAGCTCAAGACTGCCTTGACCACAACTCCAGTTGTAGTTTTGCGTTCAGCTTCAGGCTCTTATACAGTGTATTGTGATGCTTCTCGAATTGGTATTGGGTGTGTCTTGATTCAGGGGGGCAGAGTAAATTTTTATGCTTCACGTCAGTTGAAGCCCCATGAGAAGAACTACCATGTTCATGATTTGGAATTGGCTGCCATCATTCATGCATTGAAGATTTGGAGGCACTATCTCTATGGTGTGTCTTGTGAGGTATTTACAGATCATCAGAGTCTCCAGCACTTTTTCAAATAGAAGGATCTAAATTTGAGAGAGCGGAGATGGTTGGAGCTGCTAAAGGACTATGATATTACTATTATGTATTATCCCGGGAAGGCCAATGTGGTGGCCGATGCCTTGAGTAGAAAGGCGGTGAGAATGGGTAGCCTTGCATTCATTCCTATTGGTGAGAGACCGCTTGCAGTTAATGTTCATGCCTTGGCCAACCAGTTCGTGAGGTTAGATGTTTTGGAGCCCAGTCGGGCTCTAGCTTGTGTGGTATCTCGATCTTCCTTATTTGATCGCATCAGAGAGTGCTAGTATGATGAACCCCATTTGCTTGTCCTTAAGGACACAGTTCAGCACGGTGATGCCAAGGATGTTACTATTCGGGATGATAGGGTGTTGAGGATGCAGGGTCGGATTTGTGTGCATAATGTAGATGGGTTACGTGAGTTGATTCTTGAGGAGGCCCACAGTTCGTGGTATTCCATTCATTCGGGTGCTGCGAAGATATACCAAGACTTGAGGCAGCACTATTGGTGGAGAAGGATGAAGAAGGATATAGTGGGGTTTGTAGCTCGGTGCCTAAAATGTCAGCAGGTGAAGTATCAGCATCAGAGGCCGAGTGTATTTCTTCAGAGGCTTGAGATTCAGGACTGAAAATGGGAGCGTATCACCATGGATTTTGTAGTTGGGCTCCCACGAACTTCGAGGAAGTTTGATGCTATTTGGGTGATTGTGGATCGACTGACCAAGTCCACGGATTTTATTCCAGTTCGGACTACCTTTTCTTCGGCGCGGTTAGCTGAGATTTATATCCGCGAGATTGTTCGCCTTTATAGTGTGCTAGTGTCCATCATTTCAGATCGGGGCATGCAGTTTACATCACAGTTTTGGAGAGCAGTGCAGTGTGAGTTGGGCACCCAGGTTGAGTTGAGTACAATATTTCACCCTCAGACGGACGGACAGTCCGAGTGCACTATTCAGATATTGGAGGATATGCTATGTGCTTGTGTCATAGATTTTGGGGGTTCTTGGGATCAGTTTCTGCCGCTCGCAGAGTTTGCCTACAACAACAGCTATCAATCAAGCATTCATAAGGCTCCATATGAGTCTTTGTATGGGAGGCGGTGTTGATATCCGGTGGGTTGGTTTTAGCCGGGTGAGGCTAGGCTATTGGGTACTAACTTGGTTCAGGATGCTTTGGACAAGGTTAAATTTATTCAGGATCAACTTCGCACGGCGCGGTCTAGGCAGAAGAGTCACGCTGATAGGAAGATTCATGATGTTGCTTACATGGTTGGGGAGAAAGCACTGCTCAACATTTCACCCATGAAGGGTGTTATGAGGTTCGGGAAGAAGGGTAAGTTAAGACCTCGGTATATTGGGCCATTTGAGGTGCTTCAAAGGATTGGAGAGATGGCTTACAAGCTTGCGTTGCCGCCTCGTCTGTCGAGTGTGCATCCAGCGTTCCATGTTTCTATGCTCATGAAGTATGTCGGCGATACGTCGCCTGTTTTATATTTCAGCACGGTTCAGTTGGATGGTGATTTGACTTATGATGTAGAGCCGGCGGCCATTTTGGGTCGACAGGTTCGAAAGTTGAGGTCAAAGGACATAGCTTCAGTGAAGGTGCAGTGGAGAGGTCAGCCGATTGAGGAGGCTACCTGGGAGACCGAGCAGGGGATGCGAAGCAGATATCCACGCCTATTTGAGACCCCCACAAACGTTTGTTTGAGAGTTTTAGACCTGTTCCCCTATTTACTTCTCCTTTTATTCTGAATAGTTGCTATGTGACTTGCCGGGGTAGCTGGTTCGAGTCTAGAGAGGTTGATCGGATGTTGAGACACTTAGTCTCAAGGTTGGGAGCTTTAGTTGAAAAGGTTGACAGGATGTTGACTTATGTGTAAACGACTCCGGAATGGAGTTTTGATGATTCTATTAGCTTTGTTTGGTGATTTTGGACTTAGGAACATGTTCGGATAGTGATTTGGAGGCCGGTAGTTGAATTAGGCTTGAAATGGCGAAAATTGAAAAATTACTAGCTTTGGAAATTTAAAAGTTTGACCGAGAGTTGACTTTGTGGTTACTGATAAGTGAAGGTTTTGACGGCTTATTAGCACTTTTTACCTTTTTTTTTAGACTAAAAGCATTGAATTATGTTCCCGGCATTAATGAAATTGTGCAAAATTACAGGAATGCTGGAAGTTGGTCTCCTAAGATGAAATCCGACTCATAAAGGAGTAATCCGAAGCACAAGGCAATAAAGGGCGCAGAAGCACAAATGTGCTGTCCACAGAAGGAATTCTGTGGCCGCAGAAGAAATTGTTATAGCCGTTTTTCTTTACTACTTTAGGAAGCTTTACATTGCTTTGGTGTATTTACAATAGATTTAATCATTTTAAGCTTCCGTTAAGAGTTTAATTAGTTTTTCTTCCTTATTTTCTTTAAACCCCATTATGAGTAGCTAGACTTTTACTAGGGTTGTGACCCAATCCTAGTGTGTAAACCATATGGGTATCTAATTTAATGTTTGTTTATGATTGCGTGTTGATTATTTAGCTTAGTTCATACTTTAATTATAAAATTAATGGTTGCAAACATTAGTTCATGCCTATTTGACTTAGTATCTACTTGAGAAAGAGAGACCTAGTCTAGGATAACTAGGCTAATAAGGAATTGGTTCAATTGAGAGATTGATTAACCCAATTAAAGAGTTCAACCTAGAGATAGTAATAACCCGACTTGAGCTTTTATCAATTGTTTTGGGTGATACCCATTTGGTCTTGAGAAAGCCAAATGTGGCAAAACCGCTCTCTTACCGAGAGGTATTGAGTGGGTGATTTAGAGTTGAGAGCTATAATACACCCCAATCGACAAAACAAACATTAAAGTCTTTAGCCCATTAGGCAAATACCTAGGTCATGGTCACAGCCCTAGGCTTTTTATTCATTTGGAAAAACCTTAAAAACAGTTATCTCTAGTCTTCTTTCTTTATTTTGCAATCATTAGAGTAACATTAGAAATAGAAAACAAATCGTTGTTGTGGAAGTGCAATCTAGATAATCCAATTGCTCAAATTGAAATATATACCTCTAACTCCTATCTTAGCTCCTTGTGTATTCGACCCCAACTCTTAGTTGGGTTTCTATCATTGCATACGACCGTTTGGTATCTCTTTTGAGGTTTGCTTTGAATGTGATCATTTTTTGGCGCCGTTGCCGGGGGGTTAAAAACGGTGTTAGCTATATATTTGGGTGTGTTTTTGGAATATCTTCTTTTCCTTCCGTGTTACTAACTTGTTTGAGAAATCGTAGGTACATCCATGGCAAACAATTAACTCAGAAATATTGCTTTGGGGGATGTGGACGTCAAGAATGAGCAAGTTGATGAGGTTCCTCTTGAACCTCAAGCCAATAGAAGAGGCTGAGTGCCTTATGACAATGTCCCCGTTCCACCCCCACCTCCACCACGAGTGGCTCCACATCGGGTGTTACCCAATGAAGGATATGCCAGTGCAATAGTCCCTCCCCGTATTAGGGTGGGTAACTTTCAAATTACCAATGTGATGCTCACTTTCCTAGAGCAACGAGGTTTCTTCACCGATGCTCCAAGTCAAAATGCATACAAACATTTGAAAGGGTTTGTGGACACTTGTTGGGGGGGAGGGGGCAAACAAATAAATGTATCCGAGGATGCATTGAGGCTAAGGCTTTTTCCCTTCTCTCTATAGGGGAAAGCTTTAGATTGGTTGGAACGTTTGCCGAACCATTCCATTCAAACTTGGGATGGGTTGGCGGAAAATTTTATTTCTAAGTTCTTCTCTCTGGGGCACATGGCTACACTTCGGGATGAAATTTTGGCATTCAAGCAAGAGCCAAATGAACCAGTACACGAGATATGGGAATTCTATAGAACAATGGTTAAGGAATATCCCAACAACAATATGATAGAGAATATAATTCAACAAACTTTCTATCGTGGGATCAACACAACCAACTAATGTGTAGTGAATCAACTTGTCGGTGGGAACTTCATGACTACACCTTATACGGAGGCGTGTGAGATTTTAGATGAAATGGCGGAAACATCTTCGGCATGGCAATCCCGGGCTAATGTTCCACAAGGTGATCCCAATGTGATCCACCTTCACAAAGAGTTGCATGACCATGGGCAAGCCATTGCCGAAGTGACTACCACCATGAATCAATTAGCAAAGGCTCAACTTCAACAAGTGCAAAATCCTAAGCAAGTCAATGCCATGGAGGGAGTGAACATGATGATGAACAAAAGGAGGACCAAGGGTCCACAAGTACAACATCGAGTGGATAATTATGTGCAAGAGGATAGTGGTTTTGATCAAGATGATTCTTACAATGAACAAGAAGAGGAGGTGCAATATGTGAACAACTTTCAAGGCCCAAACCAACAATAATAGCGACCTCAAAACAATAAGGCAATTGGATTTCTAACAACCAAGGAAATTGGAGTGGTGACAACAATCAAGGGAATTGGCATAACAACAACAATCAAGGGAAATGGAGTGGCAATAATCAAGTAAATTGGGGGGGGGGAGAGGTAACAATCAAGGCAGATGGAACAATAATCAAGGCAATCGGGGGTCGGGTTTTCAAAGGCCCCCGATGTATCAACAATTGAGTAACCCTTCTCCTTATCCTTCCCATGGTCCTAGTTCTTCAAATAATGAGATGAGGCATATTGAGAACATGTTCAAGAAAATGATGGAAAAGAATACAGATTCGGATGCCCAACATGCCTCACACAACACATCGATCCGCAACTTAGAAGTTCAAATGGGGCAAATCTCTCAAGATCTAAATTCTTGTCCTAAGGGGTCACTGCCAAGTGACACGGTGGTAAACCCAAAGGGTGGAAACAACTCTGGGCATGCCATGGCCATTACTACAAGAAGTGGAAGAGGTAGGAATGCACCCACTTCAAGCCAAAAGCAACTTGTGGATGATGAGCAAGTGGTACAAGAAGAAGAGGTCTCGTACAATGTGGTGCAATCAAATGATGAAGTTCAGATTGATATTGATGATCGTGTGGAAGGGACTCAAGAGGAGGTGAACCCGTCTAGGGATCACATTATTGACATACCGGAGCTGGTACTGCAAAAGTCTAAGGCACTATTGCCTAAGCCCCCACCTCCATACTCTCAAAGACTTGCCAAAAAAAATGGCGAGAATTAATTCAAAAAGTTCATTCAAATGATGAAGAGTCTCTCTATCAATGTTCCATTAGTTGAAGATTTGGAACAAATCCCCGGTTATGCATAGTTTATAAAGGATATCGTGACGAAGAAGCGGTCAATGAATTTTGAAACTATCAAAGTCACTCATCAAGTGAGTGCCATTATTCATGCAATGGCTCCTAAGTTGGAGGATCCCGGTGCTTTCATAATTCCTTGTATAATTGGAAGTGTCGAGTTTGCTATAGCTCTTTGTGATCATGGGGCAAGTATTAATTTTATGCCTTATTCGGTTTTCAAGAATTTAGGGATTGGGAAACCAAGACCCACCTCTATAAGATTGCAAATGGTCGATCGTACTATGAAGAGACCATTGGGAGTGATTGAAGATGTCTTGGTTCGTGTTGATAAATTCATTCTTCCGGTGGATTTTGTCATTCTAGAATGTGAGGTTGATTATGAAATGCGGATTATTCTTGGGAGACCTTTACTTGCTACGGGTAAGGATCTTTGTGTTGTTGAAGCCGGAGAACTTACATTCTAGGTTGGTGATGAAAAAAATGGTATTCCATGTGTGCAAGTCCATGCGGCAACCAAATAGCAATGAGGTATGTTCTTTTGTGGACTTGGTGACCGATGTTATTGTTGATGAAACAAGTGCTACAATTAATGTCGATGATATGTTGGAGGCCGTCTTGCTCAACTTTGATCATGACGAGATGGATGGTTTCATGGAATGTGTGAACTCTTTGCAAGGAATGGGGTCGTACAACTATGCACCTCAGAAATTATCTTTGGATCTTGAAAATAGGTCAACTCCTCCTACAAAGCCTTCTATTGAAGAGCCTCCTACCTTGGAGTTGAAACCATTTCCTCCACATCTTCGACATGAATTTCTTGGCCCTTGTTCTACTTTACCGATTATTTTTTCCTCTTGTTTGACTATTGTGCAGGTAGATTCCACATTGGCGATGCTACAAAAGTGGAAGAAGGCTATTGGGTGGACATTGGAGGATATTCGGGGGATAAGCCCCGCCTTTTGCATGCATAAGATCAAGTTGGAAGATGGCGCCAAACCATCTATTGAACATCAAAGGACACTCAGTGAGGCTATGCAAGAAGTTGTTAAGAAGGATATTATCAAGTGGTTGGATGTCGGGGTTGTCTACCCCATCTCCGATAGTTCATGGACTTCTCTAGTTCAATGTGTCCCAAAGAAGGGGGCATGACAGTGGTCACCAATGAAAAGAATGAGTTGATTCCTATAAGAACGATAACCGGTTAGAGAGTATGTATGGACTATCGCAAGCTCAACAAAGTCACAAGGAAGGATCATTTCTCACTTCCTTTCTTAGATCAAATGCTTGATAGATTGGCCGGCGGCGCTTTCTATTACTTTCTTGATGGGTATTATGGATACAACCAAATCCTTATTGCTCCAGAGGATTAAGAGAATACAACTTTTACATGTCCCTAGGGTACTTTTGCGTTCAAGCGGATGGCATTTGGTTTGTGCAATGCACCGACGACTTTTTAAAGGTATACGATGGCTATCTTCACGGACATGGTGGAGGAGAACCTTGAAGTTTTCATGGATGACTTCTCAGTGGTTGGAGATTCATTTGATAATTGTCTTGCAAATTTAGATAAAGTGTTGGCAAGATGTGAAGAAACAAATTTGGTGCTCAGTTGGGAGAAGTGTCATTTCATGGTCGATGAGGGAATTGTCCTTGGCCACAAAATCTCAAAGAATGGAATTGAAGTTGACAAGGCAAAGATAGAGGTGATTTCTAAACTTCCACCTCTATCTTCGGTGAATAATGTGCGGAGTTTCTTAGGCCACGCGGGGTTTTACTGGCGTTTCATCAAAGATTTTTCTAAGGTGGTAAACTCGTTGTGCAAACTTCTTGAGAAGGATGCTAAGTTCAACTTCGATGATGATTGCATGAGAGATTTTGAATTGTTAAAGTTCAAGTTGACAACTACTCCTATCATCACCTCTCCAAATTGTAGTGTCCCTTTTAAACTCATGTGGGATGCAAGTGATGTAGCGGTTAGGGCTATTTTGGGGCAACGCATCAATAATATTTTTCACCCGGTCTACTATGCTAGTAAGACCATGAATATTTCCCAAGTCAACTACACCGTTACGGATAAAGAGCTCCTTGCCATTGTGTTTGCAATTGAGAAGCTCCACCCGTACTTGATGGGTGCTAAGGTTATTGTCCACACGGATCATGCGGCACTTCATTATCTTATCAACAAGAAAGATTTCAAAGCTCGGTTGATGAGATGGGTGCTTTTTTTTACAAGAGTTTGATATTGATATCCAAGATAGAAAAGGGAGTGAAAACCAAGTGGCGGACCACTTGTCTCGTTTGGAGGAGGAGGGGAGGCCTTTCCCGATAAGCAACTCTTGGCTATTTCAATGAAAGAGGTGCCATGATTCGCGGATCTAGCAATTTTCCTTGTGTGTGGAATCATCCCGGATGAGTTCTCTTCAAACCAAAGGAAGAATCTCAAACGGGATTGTCAATATTATTATTGGTATGAACCATACCTTTTCCGGATTTGTACGGATGGGGTGATTAGAAGATGTGTACCGGAAGAAGAGCAAGGTGAAATTCTTGGAGCGTGTCATTCTTTACCATATGGTGGTCACCATGGTAGAGAAAGAACGACAGCTAAAGTGCTAAGTTGCGATTTCTATTGGCCCACTCTTTACAACGATGCTAGTGAGCTAGTGAAAAGCTGTGATGAATGTCAACGGGCCGGTGGAATTTCAAAGAAAAATAAAATGCCTCTCACCACCATTTTGGAGATTGATATTTTTGTCGTGTGGGGTATTGACTTCATGGGTCCTTTTGTGAGTTCTTGTGGAAAAATCTTCATCTTGGTCACGGTTGATTATGTGTCCAAATAGGTTGAGGCTGTTTCTCTACCCAACAATGAGGCGAGAAATGTGGTGGCGTTCTTGAAGAATAATATTTTCACAAGGTTTGGTACTCCACGGGCTATTATAAGAGATGGGGGGTCACATTTTAGCAATAAGGATTTTGACACTTTACTTAGCAAGTATGGTATTACTCATAAAATCACGACTCCCTATCATCCACAAGCTAGCGGTCAAGTGGAAGTCTCCAACCGGGAGATAAAGAGTATTTTGTCCAAAACAGTGAATGCTAACCGGTCGGATTGGTCCAAGAACAATGCGTTATGGGCTTATCGGACGACTTACAAAACACCTATCAGAATGAAGCCACACCAGTTGGTGTTCGGAAAAGCTTGTCATATTCCGGTGGAACTTGAGCACAAAGCCATGTGGGCTCTAAAGAAGTTGAATCTTCATTGGTATTTTGCCGCCAACTTGAGGGTTGCACATTTGAATGAGTTGGATGAGTTCTGGTACCATGATTATGGAAGTTCGTCCTTGTACAAAGAAAATATGAAATATCTTCATGACAAATACATTTGGAACAAAGAGTTCAAGGTGGGCGATCTTGTGTTGTTGTTTAACTCAAGGTTGAGGATGTTTCCCGAGAAGTTAAAGTCTAAATGGAGTGGTCTTTTTGAAATTATGGGTGTGACACCTTTTGGTGCATTAGACTTGAAGAATAAAATCAATGAAGTATTCCGAGTCAATAGTCACCAGGTGAAACACTATTTGGGAAAAGTTGGAGATAGCCACATCGTGGAGGTCATTCATTTCAATTGATGGTATTCTACGTCGTGCCACGATGTTAAATTAGGCGCTTCTTGGGAGACAACCCATGCTTCTTTTATTTTTTTTCTTTCTTTTTTAGTTAGGTGTTATTTTTGTGCTAACTCGATTTGAAGTGTGCTACAGGGATGAGTGTGACTTACAGAAATTGTAGACAGAAATCTGGCTAAGTGTTGCAAACATTGTGGACCGCACATTTATAGTTGCTGCAACAAAAGTGCATTGCGGTCGCATAATTATCTTGCGGATCACACAAATGAAGGGTTGAAATTACAAGCTCTCTGAAGTTAGTTCGTCAAAGAAATGGTCAATGTGCGACCGCAAGAGGAATTCTATGGCCACAACAAGAAATTTGCGACCGCACACAAAATTGTGCGGACCGCAGCTGAAGAACGAAATATGCAGCTCCAGGTAACAGAGTGCAGACCGCACATGAAAATGTGTGGTCGCACTCGAACTTTCCCCTCTTTTATGAATCATTATTATAAATACAAGGGCAGGAGCAATGGTTACAATTTTCACTCTCTAAGCACAAAACTTGCACTATATTGAAATTTCTTGGTGAATCATCTGCCCACACGCCCAACAATTGTGATCCCTCATTCCTTACACTCATTCACATCTGGTATGCTTAAATTCCTTGTTATAATTTTGTATTTTTTGTTTAATTTATAGCTTTTTAATTATTTTAGGCCATTTGTCAGTAGAACTCAATTGTGCATTGATGTGGGGGTAAATCTGTAGTGGGTTAACTAATACATGCTCATTAGGGACATGGTCAACGTATTTTCATGCCTTTATGCCGTTACTATGTCAAAATGTGCAAAACAATTACAAAACCTAGATTGAAATACTGGACTGTTCATAGTATTTTGAATTCTACGTCCGCAGAAGTTCATTCTGGGGCAGCTTTAGTAAAGAATGGGTTTGCGGCCGCAAGGTAAAATGTGCGGACCGCAGAATTCCCACTGATGCCATAGAACAATCCCTTTACTATCATCAGAGAGTCTACAAAATTGTGACTCAAATTTGCGGCCGCAAGGTAAAATGTGCGGACCGTAGAAATCATGTTGCGACCACACAACAGCCAATTCTCTGTCATCGGAGAGTTGGCATGTTATGAGTTTTTGAGTTACGGCTGCAAGTAAAGTTTTGCGGAACGCACTCCACTTTTTGCGGCCACAAGAAAGAATTGTGCGGTCCGCAAAGCCTCATCTGCTGCCGCAAGAAAATTGTGCGGACCGCAGACCCTTATCCTGCAAGCATTTTCAACTATGAACCTTACTATGTTTTCTGGTGTATACTTGCATATCTCATTTATGTCTAAACTTTGAATTGTCACTAACAATTGTCGTTGTTTGATATAGAGAATGGTTCGATCTAGAGGCAGAGGTGACACTTCTAAAGGGAGGGGTGAACCTTCTAGGGGTCGAGGCAAGAGTGCCTTACCCCTCGGCCAACAAAGGACAATAACAAAGAAATCTACAACCGGCAGAGGGAGAGGTGCAGATCTCTCCAAGATGAGCTTTTATGTCCCGTCTAGGGAAGCATCAGAGGGCAACTCAACCTCTATTCAACAGCAGCCAATTGTACAATCAAGGCCACCAGGGAGATATCAACTCGGGGACAAGCCATCCTAATCTCATTGCACTTCCGAGGGCTCAGAAAGTACTAGTCAGGCTTCTGAGCCATCCACTGCACCTGTCCTTGAGGCGCAAAATACATCAGTTCAGGATATCCCCGATATTGGCAGAGGGGGAGATTCCACAACTGCCAACCTTGAAAGGTCAAAGAAGAAAGAGGTCTGGGAGGACCGGTTTGTCATCTTGGCCGCCTTCACTAGCTTTCGTACATGGTGACAGTGAGGTTGCTTACTTTTGAGTGACAATTTTAGTTGAAAGATCTAGAGAAGTACAACCCAGTAGTGTTGAGACAGTTCAAGGAACGAAAGGGGTGGATGTGGTTCACCCGGAGTGTGGTGGATGCCAAGGAGTACCTTTTCCGTGAATTCACGCCAATGTGATGCATATCAAAAAAGGGACAAAGGCCACCAAAGTGCGTAACCTCAAAGTAAGATTTGATCAGCACACATTCAACACATACTTGGGTTTTGAAGACATTGAGCCAAAGGAATATTTGGAGAAGTTTGAGATGGGAGATGTAGCCCGCCCTTGGTTAGCAGAGTTTCTAGCAGCACCAGGGCCACCACCATCATGGATTGCCACTGCTGTTCCTATCCACAGAAGCACGCTGAGTTTTGAGGTAAAGGGGTGGCAAACCTTTGTCTGCAGCATACTAGACTGGTGCGAGAATGAGACTTACCTTCCAATTCCTCGGGCAATCTTGGTTGCTTCTATTATGGCCGGGTACCCTATCAATTTGGGGGCCATGATGTCAGCAAACATTCCAGTGATTGTTCGGCAAGATGACTCATCTTATCCATATCCCAACACTATCACAGAATACCTCATAGATGCATGGGTAGAGCTAAGAGATTATGACACAAAGGTGAGGCCGAAGAAGCCTTTCACTTGGTATTCACTGATGGATACAAAGAATCCAAAGAAGAAAGTTCTGCCTCCTACCACTGCAGGCCAGTCTGACGAGCCAGCTATGGTATCTAACGAGGCAATTATTATTCCATCCACTTTGGTCGATCCTTCATCCAGTGTCGCAGCCTTACCTCCGCCATCATCCACAGCCCCTTCTGCAACTCCTGCCATAGCTTCCACTCCGGCTTTGAAGCCGGTGCCCATTCCTACTGCTCCACTTTCTGCACTGCGAGTCTCCCATACATTGGCAAGCCTCAACAACTGGATGCAGACAATAACTGCAAAGTTGTTTAAATTATCCAGTACTGTTGCAACACAACCTACTGTTCAGGCACCTCAATTCCCCCTGATAGTTGAGGAGACATTGAAGAAGATCCTAGAGAACCAGAACACCATCATGGCTACCTTGGTACAACACGGGTCAGTGATCAAAGAGCTGGGAAAAGAAGTAAAGAAGATGAGAAAGTCCTAGGCCAGCAAGAAGTCAGTGGACAAGCTTCGAAGACAGGTGACCACTGTTGTAGCCGGAGATATCCCTTTTGACATGTTGATCAATCCACACCCTTCAGTCCCTGATCCTGCAGCACCATTAGCACCGATGGCACCAGCTGGCTAGTCTGAGGAGCCATACTTTGCTACCGACACTACTGAGGCAGTGCGTCAAATGTTCACCAACCCAGTCACACCCAGAGTTGAGGATGATGAGATTCAATTGGATGAGACTGAGGGCGGTGACATTGTTAGGGACACAGAGATGTCCAAGGATCCATAGGGAGTTTTGTTTTACTCTTTCCCCTCTTTTACTCTTATTTTGTTAAGCATTGAGGACAATGCTTATCTTTATTCGGGGGGAGGGGGGGAGGGAGTTTATTGATCATATTTGGTACATTCTGCGACATTTGGCTTGTAATAACTTGATATTATTTTCTTTTTATTTCTTATTCTATATATATTCTATCTTTTTCTCTCATTATGTGTATTCAATAGTTTTTGTTTATTAGCTTCTTTATTTTTGTGCCTTTGTTAATTCTTAGTTTGAGTTAGTAGCTTCTTTGTTTGCTTTAGTATCTTCTTTTTATGTTTTAGTAGATAATAAGCCTTTGGTTTTCTTAATGCCACGGTTCTTTCCAAAGGTAGTAATTGTGTGAACCGGGTGACTCATCTCAACGATGGATAGTGTGACAACCTTCTTAAGGGAATGAGTCTATTTTTGTGTTTAGGTAATAATAGTAGTAGTAGTAATGAATAAAAAGACCTAATTAAGTCATGCTCGAAGAATCAAACATGCTTCAATTGGTACCAACACACTTAACTACGTGCTTTTGATTAGAAACAAGGTTTTTGAAAGAAAGAGCTCTAGTTAGTGACTTTGTAACTCTTGTGTTGACTTTGGCAACCATCGAGTGGTTTAATTGAACCATAGTGATTTTTAAACTTGAATGTGGTCGTTGTGGGCCCTTGACTCTGTCCTCTTTAACAATCCGGTTTTGTGAGAGGTGAGATGAATTGTTGCTAGTCCAAGTATCCATGCGAAGGGTCTAGAACTTGCCCCGAATATGTTTCAATGTGAAATCCTAAGTTTTACTTGGTTTGAAAAGTGATTATAAGCCCTCGGCCCGTTTGAGTTTTCTATTGCCAACCAATGTCATTATCCCTAGTCAACCCCTTTGAGCCACGAGCCTTTCTCATTTGATGACCATGTTATAAGCCTTTACCCATTTTGTCGTGACCCTTTTCTTCGAACTCGAGCTTTCCTTAACACTCTTGAGACAAATGGCTAAAAACATAAGTTTTTGGTTATAGACGAGGAACTTGAAAAAGGTATTAAGGCACACAAATAGAGCAGAAATGATGAGAAGGAAAGGCAAGAAAAGAAAAGAACAAAAAGAAAAATGTAAAATAGTGAATAAATGGAAGAGTTGAAGGGATTCAAAAGGGAGGCAATGATCCCAAACATGGAGAAATCAAAGAGGGAGAAAATGAATGTAATGATCAAGAAAGAGTGATGTTAAGTCTCTCTACTCACCCAAGGAAAAGAAAGTGCCTCAAAAAATTGGCAAAGTGTGAGTCGAGAAATGAAGAATAAAGTGCTTAATGAAAGGTGTAACCACTCACCCATACTGTATCCAACCCTAATCCTAAAACCTTAATTACATCCCCAAGTAAGTCCTACTTGATTTCAAGCCGAGTGAGCTTACATTAGTGGCGATCTACATGAGGGGCAAGCCTATTGTACTTGAAGTCATACTTGCGACATTCTCTTGAGAGAGATGAGTGAACCTTTCATAAATCTTTGGATTGAGTGCTAAATTTCTTAAGTGAGCCATGCAAATGGAAAGAAGAGGAGGAAGAGTTTGGAATCCACCATGACCTGCATGATAGAGCAAGAGTTCTTGATGAGTAAAGTCAATTCTTGAAGCTCAAATGTCACATTAGAACTATATGTGCATGAATGTTTAACTTGTCGCCTTGTTGATAATACTTGAGTAAAATGGGTAATTGTTGGTCCCAAATGATATGTGGATGGCTTACCTTTAAGTCGCTGGAATGATCCTTAACTTTTGGAGGTGAGAACTAATTTATTTGCTTGAGGACAAGCAAAGACTTAAGTTTGGGGGAATTGATAAGTGGGGGGTTTTACAGCTTATTAGCGCCTTTTAGCTTTTGTTTTAGTCTAAAATCATTGAATTGTGTTCCTGAAACTAATGAAATTGTGCAAAATTTTAAAATGCTGGAAGTTGGTCTCCCGAGATGAAATCCGACTCAAAAAGGAGTAATCTGAAGCACAAGGCAATAAAGTCCGTAGAAGCACAAATGTGCGGTCCGCAGAAGGAATTCTGCGGCCGCAGAAGAAATTGCAGACCGCAGAATTCCATCTGTGGCCACAAACTAAGAGGAAGAATTTAGCAGACATTTGCGCAAAGTGCGGACCGCACATGAATTGTGCGTCCGCAAAGCTGGGCTAAGAGTCGAAGATCATAGAGTATGCAAAAAGGTCAAGTCCAGGAGCCTCTGTGAATTGCAGACCGTGCAAGAATTATGCAGCCGCAAAAGGGTGCCTTGCGGCACAGTCCTAATTGTGCGGACTCGCTTCTGCAAAGAAGCGTCCGCAGTCCAGAAATATGCGGCCGCAGAAGAATGCCTCACGGGCGCAATTTAGACAAGTGCGGCCGCAGAACTCTAGTTCCTGCCAGATGAAGAATTCTGCGGACTGCACATGGAATTGTGCGGCCGCAAAACCTCCCTAGGGGCATTTTTGTGCGAGATTTTTAGCCTTGTATAAATAAACGAGTTCCACAAAATTAGGTCAAGTTTGAACCTTTGAAGTTGTTGTAGCCGTTTTTCTTTACTACTTTAGGAAGTTTTACATTGCTTTGGTATATTTATAATAGATTTAATCATTTTAAGCTTCCATTATGAGTTTAATTAGTTTTTCTTCTTTATTTTCTTTAAACCCCATTATGATTAGCTAGGCGTTTACTAGGGTTGTGACTCAACCCTAGTGTGTAAACCTTATGGGTATCTAATTTAATGATTGTTTATGATTGTGTGTTGATTATTTAGCTTAGTTCATGCTTTAATTGTATAATTAATGGTTGCAAACATTAATTCATGCCTATTTGACTTAGTCTCTACTTGAGAAAGAGGGACCTAGTCTAGGATAACTAGGCTAACAAGAAATTGGGTCAATTGAGAGATTGATTAACCTAATTAAAGGGTTCAACCTAGAGATAATAATAACTCGACTTGAGCTCTTATCAACTGTTGTGGGTGATACCCATTTGGTCTCGAAAAAGCCAAATAGGGTAAAATCACTCTCTTACCGAGAGGTATTGAGTGGGTGATTTAGAGTTGAAAGCTATAATACACCCCAATCGACAAAACAAACATTAAGTCTTTAGCCCATTAGGCAAACACCTAGGTCATGGTCACTGCCCTTGGCTTTATATCCATTTGGAAAAATCCTAAAAACAATTATCTCTAATCTTCTTTCTTTATTTTGCAATCATTAGAGTAACATTAGAAATAGAAAATAAATCTTTGTTGTGGAAGTGCAATCTAGATAATACAATTGCTCAAATTAAAATATATACCCATAACTCCAATCTTAGATCCTTGTGGATTTGACCCGACTCTTAGTTGGGTTTCTATCATTGCATACGATCGTTTCATATCTCTTTTGAGGTGTGCTTTGAAAGTGATCAGTTACCGTGCTCGAACTTTGGAGGTATTGAGTGTGTATGCAATCGCGTAGAGGAAATTCTGGTAGCAGTGGAATTTGTGCTTCGCGATCGCGAAGGTGTTTCCACGATCGCAATTAAGGATATCTTGGCAGACTTTAAATGTTTCAAGAACGATGGTTTGAGTTCATATCGCAAATTTGATTTTGGGAGCTCACTTGGAGGTGATTCTTGGGGAGATTTTCAAGGGAGTGATTGGGGTAAGTGATTCTTATTTAGTTTTAGTTAAATTCCATGTTTATATCTTTGATTTCATCATTTAATTAGTGATTTTGGTTGAAGAATTAAGGGAAAATGGAGGAAAGTCCTCAGGTCGAATTTTGGGGATTTGATCGAGATTTTGGTATCAAATTTGAGTAATTCTGGTATGGGTAGAATCGGGGTTGAATGGGTGTTCTGATTTTGTGACTTTTATCAAATTCCGAAATGTGGGCCCATGGGTTGACTTTTGAATTTACTTTTTGACTTTTGATTAAGAACTTAGTATTTTCTTATGGAATTGATTCCTTTAGCTCATGTTGATTGTATCGAACTGTTTGTGGCTAGATTCGAGGCAATCGGAGGTTGAGGCAAGGGCTTGTCGGAGTAGGGATTTGCACAATATGAGGTAAGTAACACTTCTAAGCTTGGTTCTGAGGGTATGAAACCCCAAATTACGTGCTATGTGATTAATGTTGAGGTGACGCGCATGCTAGGTGACGAGCGTGTAGGTGTGCACCGTAGAAATTGTGATTTAGTCGATTCCTTGGAACTGCGTGGCTATTTTATCTGAACATTTTTTCTGTACTCTATGTGTTAGAGCACTTGAGCTGTGATCCATACTAGAAATCATGTTTAGGCTATATTCTGGTACTATTGGGACCCACAATGGTCGTTCTTTGCTTTTGCATTATCTGTTTAATTGCAGTTGTGTACTCAGTCAGATTCATCATTACGTGTCATATCTCAGTCTCTGTTATAGTATATAGTCACATGAGTGTAGTGAGCCCGAGAGACTGGAGAGATTGGTGACTGAGTTGGGGCCCGAGTGCCGTGCCGTATGTGATATCTATATATATGTAGATCAGGTTGCATATTGCAACAAGCCTTATGGCTATATATATGTGGATCGGGTTGCACGCCGCAAAAAGCCTTATGGCTATATATATATGCATCGGTTTGCACGTCTCAACAAGCCTTATAACTATATATATGTGGATCGGGCTGCACACCGCAAAAGCTTTATGTCTATATATATGTGGATCGAGTTGAACATGGAAACAAGCCTTATGTCTATATATATGTGGATCAGGTTGCGCGCCGCAACATGCCTTACGGCTATATGGGGATCGGACTTTATGTTTTATATTTAATGCCATACAATAGGGGTGATTTGTGTGGTGTCCAATTTTCACGTGTACTGATTATAAAAGGACGTGGTTCTTCTGTGTGTTCCTTATACTACTGTTGCGAAAATAGTAAATGCGAAAAGTAAAGAACATAAGTATTTTTATGTGGAAAACACCCGGCTCAAAAGGTGAAAAAACCATGACCTACTACTCAGTAGGATTTTCCCCAATACATCACTAAATCACTGAGCCAAAACAGCACTTACAAAACTATTTGTAAACCTAAGGATTAACTCTAATTCCGTTGTGGCAACCAGCCTCTAACTGGTTCGACAACTTAAAGTTCACTCTAACTTGAATACTCAGAGTACCTAATTCAATTGCTTCTAGATAAAGCTGAAAGGTACAAATTGAAAACACCTGCTACAATTGACCTAGAATAAAAGAAAGATACTTGGAACTGGTTCTTCTATCTGGTTCATGTAGCTTCAAGTTCGCACACTTGAATCACACAAGAATTGCTTGCAAAATGCCTTGCTATTTTGCTCTCAACTCACGTTTAACTTCAGAGTTTGTGCGTAACTGTAAAATGAGAACATCCTGCAATATATAGAGTTAGTAGAATAGGAATAACTAGAGTTCTAATGTTACTCTTCCTTGGTGGAAGAGTTTTAGTTATCTTCAACTTCTAACTCCTTCCTTATCTTGGATAAAGTTCTTTTCGAGTAAGGAGTCCTTCTCCTAATCATTTATGCAACCTTTTCGATAAGGAGATATCATATATAACCACTTAAGCTTATCTCCTTCACGTGCATCCCTTATGCTCGAATCTGCCCGTGTTTGTGTACATTATGTATGGACCTGGTTCATGCTGGAGTTCCTTTGTCAATCATCAAAACAAAATTCACTTGGACCAATGAATTCCCCCTTTTTGATGATGACAAACTCTGTGCTTTTCATAATCATAGGCCCTATGTCAACTTAGCTCAACATCAACACAATGTTAGAACACTTTCCATTTTAAAGTCACAAGTCATCAAAGACCAGGTTCATTAGGTTATAAACATCATAGTCCAAAGTAAGAGCACAACCTATCTTCCCCCTTTTGGCATCATCGAAACGTTACATAAAAATTATGTTAGATAACCAGATTTTAATAGAAATCACTCATGGCCATTAGAGCTACTTCAAATGCAATCATGGAGTCAAGCATCATTTATCAATCTAATGATATTAGCCATCTAAGAAGCATAAAAAATAGTTAGAGCACAAAAATAGTTAATTACCATTGATACTTAGTCATCCACAAAGCATAAAGAGAATAAAAATACTGGATCATGAGCAAAAGAAGCAAAACAATCCCATCTGGGTCACTGGTTGGTCTAACTAGGCTAGGGAGGCTTAAGGATGGGAAGGACCAGGTTCTTGGTTCTTGGCTTGAAGCAGTTTCAGCATGTCATGAAGAATGCCATCATTCTTCTCCTTCTCCTTTTCCAGCTCAGCTCTGAGAGCATCTCTCTCAGTCTCCACTTCTGCCAACCTCATCTTCATCCTTTCAATTTCAGCATCCTTAGTCCCATTTTTTTGCACCAAGACTCGCACTTTGCTGTTCACATGTACCTTTTTGGATGAACCAGGTTCTTTGGGAGTGGTGTGGACTTCATATTCACAAGCAATCAGAGTGTTTGCCCCAAAGTGATCCTTGCTTGTACCAACTTTCCATTTCTTGATGGGTACCTTGAAGTGTACAAGTACAGCCGTGAGAATAAAACCATATGGTATGGCATGAGTTTTGGTACCAGTTAGAACCCTATCAAGAAGATGAATAATAAATCCAGGCCAATTGATTTGCCTCCCACTGTCCAAACATTCCATAAGGATCAGGTCCATAAATGTGACAATATGCCTCCTTTCCTGCCTAGGTAGGATAACTTTGTTAACAAATTCAAACAACACTTTGTGTGGTGGCTTCATCTCACTTTTATACATAGCCTTGGGCTCAAGCTCTTTATCATTGTCACCAAACTTGCTTGTAATGGCAAGGGCAGTAGGGAGATTCTCTAGACTTGGCCATTTGAGCTTCTTATAATCATTGTACCCTCAACAGGTACACCTAAGAACTCTCCCAGTTCTTTATCATCCAAAGTCATTGTCACCCCTTTTACCACACTGGTAACCCTATCATCTTTGATCTCATAATTTGCTATAA
Organism: Nicotiana tomentosiformis; assembly: GCF_000390325.3. Lineage (NCBI taxonomy): Eukaryota > Viridiplantae > Streptophyta > Magnoliopsida > Solanales > Solanaceae > Nicotiana > Nicotiana tomentosiformis. The sequence goes on from NC_090819.1 coordinate 22,857,739, forward strand.
ACTCCACAATCTCAGTTCTGGCCAGCTTTCCATCCATCTGAAGGACCATGTCCTTCCATCCTTGCAATTGTAACTTTTCCAGCAATTCTCTGAGGAGTCTACCTTTCAAGATGGTTCTCTCCCCAAACTTAACCATCTTTTCCTTCTCAGCATCATATTCTTCTTCTTCTTCCTCCACTATTTTCACTTTTCTTGATTTCAATGCAGACCTGGTTCTTTTAGTCAAGATAGATGGCTCCGCAAACTTTATTTTTGAAATAGACTTCTTTGTGAAAGTATTGGCTTTCTTCGCCTTTGGAGTCACAACCTCTATTTCTTCTGTCACCTCTTCATCCCGAAAGACCAGGTCCATCTCGTCAATTTCAACAGCCTCAACAGGCTCAACGACCTTCTTTTTTCCCTTAGCAGCAACTTTTCTCTAACTTTCTTCTAAGGCCTTTTCCAGTTCAGCCTCATTTTGCTTCTTCTGACTCCTTATATCTCTTCCTCTTGTAGGAGGAGTCTCTACAGGGATAGAAGGGGCAACGTTTCTCTTCTTATTTTGCCCAAGCAGTGCCAGGGATTTTAACTCATGAACTTCCTTTCTTTTTGGGATTGTAACTGTCAATAACCTTTTTCAGTAGGTCTGCGAGGGTTTCTTGTTCAGATGGAACAGGTTCTTGAACATCCTTCCCTAATCAAACCAACCCCTCAGCAGCTTCTCCAGACCCACTTCCCCCTTTTTCTTTTACACTTTCTTCTTCTCCAGTAGATTCCTCACTCCACACTACCATTACTCCTGTTTCTTCATTCAGACTAGCAGGAGTGGGTGACCCTTCAGGCACTCCTTTTCCCATACCCCTCATAACACCTTGAACACCCTCACTCTCCTTTTATTTTCTCTTTTTATCTTTACCACCTATTCTTCTAGACTTAGTAGTCTCAACCCCAGCCACAGTTCCCACCAGAATGAACCTATACTCCAAATTTTCCGCAACCTCAGAGATGATTTCAGTAGTAGTTTTTGGGCCAAATGTTACCTGTTCTGTTTCAAAAGAAATAGTTTCATCCCCCTCAGTAGCATATTTGAATGATTTATCATATTTCTGGGGTTCTTCCTCTCGACTTGCTTTCAATTTTTCATTAATTTTCTTGATTTGTTCTCTTCCCGTAACAACCTTGCGAGCAAGCATCTTGACTCTATTTTTCTTAGAGGTTAACATGGTTGAAGGTGTGATAAATGGTATGGGTGTGATTTCCTTGGGTGCTGATGAAGGATTCTCAGAAGGATTCGCCATTTCTATGTTTGGGTATGAGAGAGGATAATTTTGTGTGTGTTAAGAAGATGAGAGAAGATAGAGAGAGTTTTGACGGTTTGAAAATTTAGAAGTGAAGAAACAACTAAATCCTAATCAATTTAAAGGGGAGGTATTTAATTGGGTGACAATAACCTTTTCAGAAGTCTAATGACACTGGAAGTCGGTTTGAAAATATGTTGAAGAGTGTCCCTAGGATCTAGGCACTTAATGTGGTTTCGACTCTGTTTGAAGGAAATCGGTTCATTTCATAACTGATAAGATCAAGGAATTTAGGATTGAATAGGACTCTCCTCTTGATCATGATCCAAATATAATTATTTCAAAATATGCAGAGTGGAGAGTACGTACCAAGTAATCTTGATGAACTAGGTTCTTCACTGAGAAATCTCTTGTGTAAGTCTGCATTTTCTAAGAAAATAGAGATAATATCAATAGAGATTAATGAGTCATTTTAGCACATGGCACAAGAGTATACTGATGAAAGTATTAGACTAATCAAACTAATCTAATTATTTACAGAAATTCACAATTTTTCTAAACAATTTTTGAGTTAGAACTGGTCCCTATAGGTGATCTTAATCATCCCTAATTCTAACTTGTTCCTTTCAAAGTGATCTCTACTTAGAGCTTTTGTGAAGATGTCAGCTATTTGCTTGTCAATAGCATTAAATTCCACAGTGATCAAACCTTTTTCATAGTTGTCCCATAAAAAGTGATGCCTAACATCTATGTTCTTCGTTCTTTTATGATGAACCGGGTTCTTAGTCATACTAATTGCACTGGTATTATCACAAAATATGGGGATACAACCTACATCAATTTTAAAGTTCATTAATTGCTGTTTGATCAATAACAATTGAGCACAACATGAGGTAGCAGCAATATACTCAACTTCAGCAGTAGATAAGGCCATATAATTTTGCTTTTTGGTGGCCCAAGACACAAGACATGAGCCAAGAAAGTGTGCCATACCTGAGGTGTTTTTTTCTATCCACAAGAAAACCTGCATAATCAGCATCAGCATATCTCACTATATTGAAATTACTACTTTTTGGATACCATAGATAGAAGTCAGTGGTGCATTTTAGGTATCTCAAGATCCTCTTGACAACAGTCAAGTGAGACTCTTTTGGATTTGCCTGAAATCTAGCACAAAGGCCTACACTGAAAACAATGTCAGGTCTGCTAGCAGTGAGATACAATAGTGAGCCAAGCATTCCCCTATACAACTTCTGATCAACAGATGAACAAGGTTCATCTACATCCAATTTTGTGGCAGTTGATATAGGAGTGTTAATTTCTTTGGAATCTTCCATTTTAAACCTTTTAAGCAACTCTTTCACATACTTCTGCTGATGGATCATAGTTCCATTTGAATTTTGTTTAATTTGTAAGCCTAAAAAGAAATGAAGCTCACCCATCATACTCATTTCAAATTCACTCCCCATTAGTTTAGTAAATGTTTTACTTAACTTATCAGTAGTTGCTCCAAAGATTATATCGTCAACATATATCTGAACTACTAGGAGATCTTTATCTTTTTCTTTCAAGAATAAAGTATTGTCAATTTTACCTCTCTTGTAGCCCTGCTCAAGCAAATATTTTGATAATCTTTCATACCATGCTCTTGGAGCCTGCTTGAGCCCATAAAGTGCCTTGTCAAGCTTGTACATATGATCAAGACATTTCTTATTTTTCAAGCCCGGAGGTTGCTTGACAAACACTTCTTTCTTTAGATAGCCATTAAGGAAGGCACTCTTGACATCCATCTGATGGAGAGTGAATTCCATATAAGCAGCAAAGGCTATAAGGAGTCTAATTGCCTCCAATCTTGCAACTAGAGCAAAGGTCTCATCATAGTCAATGCCCTACTCTTGATTATATCCTTGAACTACCAATCTTGCCTTGTTCCTTGTAACTGTTTCATCTTCATCAAGTTTGTTTCTAAAGACCCATTTTGTGCCAATTACTGATCTATCCTTGGGTCTTGGTACCAGATGCCAAACTTGATTTCTCTCAAATTGGTTGAGTTCATCTTGCATTGCATTCACCCAGTCTGCATCCTGCAAAGCCTTAACAACATTTTTATGTTCAACAAGAGATAAAAAGGTATCAAAAGCACAAAGATTCCTCAATGAAGATCTGGTTTTGATTCCAGAGATTGGATCAGTAATTATGTTCTCAATGGGATGAGAACTTTGATACTTGTAAGGTTTCACAACCAGCTGGTTTCCTCTAGATGTTCCTTCTATGTTTTGTTGCTGAGGATCAGGTTCATGGACAAGATCCTTCGAAGTTTGAGGATCACTTTCGCTTTGTTCTGCTCCCCGTGTCATGTTGCCCTGGGTGGAAGGACCTGTTTCATCACATGTTCCTTCCTCTGGTGCAGCTTCAGTCTGGGATATGGTTTCATTTGAGTTTCTTACCAGCCCAATTGCTTCATCATCGTGTTCCTGCCTCTTAGAAAGAATGTTAGTTTCATCAAAAACTACATGTACACTCTCTTCTACACACATTGTTCTCTTGTTATAGATCTTATAAGCTTTACTATGTAAAGAATATCCCAAGAATACTCCCTCATCACTTCTGGAATCAAACTTACCTAGGGAGTTTTTACTATTATTGTGCACAAAGCACTTGCATCCAAATGCCCTAAGATGGGATATGTTTGGCTTTCTCCCTTTAAGTAACTCATAGGGATTTTTCTCTACAAGAGATCTAGTCATATACCTATTTATGATGTAACATGCAGTGTTCACAGCTTCTGCCCAGAATCTATGGGGTAATTTACTAGAAATAAGCATAGTCCTAGCTATATCTTCAAGTGTACTATTCTTTCTTTCAACTACTCCATTTTGTTGTGGAGTCCTAGGAGCAGAAAAATTATGATATATGCCATGCTCATCACAATATTCAGCAAATTTAGCATTCTCAAATTCAGTACCATGATCAGACCTAATTGATGCAAGTTGATTACCTAGTTGTTTCTGAGTTTTCTAACAAAAGAAGTAAACATGTCAAATGATTCATCTTTAGATGTTAAAAACAATGTCCAAGTAAACTTGGAATAATCATCAACAAGCACAATCACATATCTCTTACCACATCTGTTTAATATTCTCATTGGACCACAAAGATCCATATGGACCAGTTCCATCGTCCTGTGGTGCTTACCACTTTCTTGCTTTTAAAAGAGGATCTTACCTGCTTCCCCCTTGCACAAGCTTCACAAACTTTATCTTCCTTGAACTTAATGTTAGGCAGTCCTATCACCAAGTCCTTGGAGACTAGTTTGTTGAGTTTGACTTAGACTGGCATGTCCAAGTCTCTTATGCCAAAGGAGGGGATCATTATCCAACACATTTAAGCAAGTGAGTTCATTTTCTGAAAGTGTGGACAGATCTACAATATATATGTCGTTCACTCTTTTTCCCTGCAAAACTATCTTGTCAATGGTAAGATTAATCACAAAACATTTGGTAGATGTGAATTCTACCATATTACCTCTATCACACAATTGTGATACACTTATTAGACTGTACTTCAGTTCATCTATCAAGTAGACATTCTCAATAGAGTAAGAATCAGTCTTACCTACCTTTCCAACCCCAATGATCTCACATTTCTTCCCATTTCCAAAGGAGGCATTACCTCCTTTAAGGTACACAAGTGAAAGGAACCGGTTCTTACTTCATGTCATATGCTTTGAGCAGCCACTAACCATGTACCATATTTGTCTCCTCCCCTTCACTTGGACCTGCAAAAGGAAATCAGGGGTTAGTCTTAGGAACCCAAACTAGTTTGGGTCCCTTTCTATAGGCAAAAGGATGAATTAAATTCTTTTTAGTCCAACTTGGTAGCCTATTCTTCTCTTGAACAAATTCTTTGTTCTTTTGACTTGCCTTTTCTTTTGCAGTGCACTCACTTTTATAGTGACCTGTTTTACCACAGTGTGTGCAAATCTTGTTCTCAGAAAGTGTGAGGTACTTGCTTTTGGGATCCCACTTAAGTGCCAGGTTCCCAAAGCCAAGTCCTCTTCTGTTGCTACTATGGTGTTCTTGTAGCCAAGAAAGTACATTGGAGGACCTGTTCCATTTACAAGTTCTATCTAGCTCATGCTTGACCTTGCTTAGATCCTCCTTTAGGATTCTTACCTGCTCATCCTTTTTATACAACTCATCTTTCAGTTTTCCTACATTTTCTTCTAGAGTGAGTTGTGTGTGATCAGCTGTCTTTTTACCTGTTCCTAATTTCAGTTTTAGATTTTTAGATCTAAGCTCCAGGACAATTGAATCAAGTGCATGAACCTGGTTCTTTATCACAGTATTTTCACTTACAGTTTCACTAACCCTAAGTTTTAGGTTTTTGCACTTAGCCTTCAAAATCACACATTCTTTAGACAATTGCTCCTTTTCATTGTTTACATCCTCAGATTCATCAATTAGTTCTAGAAGTAACTCATACAACCTTTCTTTAAACAACAATTTAATCTTGTCTTTGAGATGAATTACATTTACCTCAATTTCTTCATCAGATACTCTGATGGCCATAAATGTTTGTTCATACTCATCATCATTATCATCTAAGCTTTCATCTGAGCTTTCTCCCCAAGCAGTGACCATAGCCTTGGTTGATCTTTTATTGTTGCTTTTCTTGGGTTGAACACGTTCCTTCTTCCTGTTCCTTCTTTTAGCTCTTTCCTTCTTCCATTCAATTTCCCATAAATGACAGTTCTTGATGTGGTGATTAGTCTTTCCACACGTGTAGCAGCTATTATTGGTTTGCTTCTCGCCTGCTTTTGACTTGCTATAGCTTCCACTTCTTGAAGAACCCTTTACTCTCCTCAGGTACTTCTTGAAGTCCTTGGCGATCATAGCCATTTCATCATCTTCTAGATCATAACCTTCAGTGATTCTGAGTGCCAAGCTCTTTTCCTTCTTAGGTACATCCATTTTCATGGTTTGTCTCCTAAGTTCATAGGCAGTAAGATTTCTAAGTAATTCATCCAGTGGGATAGTGGCAATGTTCTTTGATTCTTGAATGGCAGTGATTTTGCTTTCCTAAGTGATAGGAACAACCCTTGTCAGTATCTTCTCGACTCTATCTTCTTCAGGAATAATCCTTCCAAGAGACTTTAGCTCATTTGTCAAGGTAGTAAACCTTGTGTACATCTCTTGGATGGTTTTTCCTTCCTTTATGTCAAAGTTCTCATATTGAGAATACAGTAGAGTTCCTCTGGATCTCTTCACCTAAGGTGTTCCTTCATGAGCCACTTACAATGTGTCCCAAATTTGCTTCGCAGTGGTACAACTTTGGATTATGATGTACTCATCTGGACCAAGTCCACAAACAAGCCATTTCTTGGCTTTAGCATTCTTCTCCCATTTCTTCAAGTCCTCAGCAGTGCAATCCGCTCTTGTATTTGGAACCTCTACTTCTTCAACATTTATCTTCAAGGTAGCCAGTGGACCATCGGTGACAATGTCCCATAACTCATAGTCCTTTCCTATAATGTGATCTCTCATCCTGTTGTTCCACCAAGAGTAGTACTAGCCATTAAAGAGTAGTGGCCTAGTAGTGGATTGCCCTTCCCAATTTCCAGGTGGTGCACTCATCTTGATCTTCTCCTAAGGTGTTAGCCCCTTCAAGGATAACCTGCTCTGATACCAATTGATGCTTTATACTTTAATGCCACACAAGGGGGGGAGGGGGAGGTAATTTATGTGGTGTCCAATTTTCGTGTGCATTGATTATAGAAGGACTTGGTTCTTCTATATGTTCCTTATACTACTGTTGTGAAAATAGTAAATATGGAAAGTAAAGAACACAAATATTTTTACGTGGAAAACACCTAGCTCAAAAGGTGAAAAAAAAAAACACGACCTACTACTTAGTAGGATTTTTCCAACACTTCACTAAATCACTGAGCCAAAATAACATTTACAAAACTCTTTGTAAACCTAAGGATTAACTCTAATCTCGTTGTGGAAAATAGCCTCTAACTATTGCGATAACTTCAAGTTAACTCTAACTTGAATACCCAGAGTACCTAATACAATTGCTTCTAGATAAAGGTGAAAGGTACAAATTGAAAACACCTACTATAATTGAACTAGAATAAAAGACAGACGCTTGAAACTGGTTCTTCTATCTGGTTCATGTAGTTTCAGGTCGCACACTTGAATCACACAAGAATTGATTGCAAAATGCCTTGTTATTTTGCTCTCAACTCACGTTTAACTTCAGCTTTTGTGCGTTACTGTAAAATGAGAACATCCTGCAATATATAGAGTTATTAGAATAGGAATAACTAGAGTTCTAATGCTACTCTTCCTTGATAGAAGAGTTCTAGTTATCTTCAACTTCTAACTCCTCCCTTATCTTGGGTAAAGTTCTCTTCGAGTAAGGAGTCCTTCTCCTAATCATTTATGCAACCTTTTCAATCATGAGGTATCAGATATAACAACTTAAGCTTATCTCCTTCACGTGCATCCCTTATGCTCGAATCTGCCCGTGTCTATGTACATTGTGTATGGACCCGGTTCATGCTGGAGTTCCTTTATCAATCATCAAAACAAACTTCACTTGGGCTAATAGGACTGCACGCCGTAACAGGTATCGTACAGTGTTGAGTGACTAAGCTTGACGAGCGACATGTGAGATGGGCAGATTAAGTGCTCTGAGAGTGTAAGTACTTGGGATTTCACTTTGTTGCATCACATACGGTATTCACATTGGCATGTAGCTATAGAGACGGCATATTCTTCTTATTAGTTACACTTGGCATATTTTATCTATGCTAAACTTAACTGTCGAACTTAGAAGCATGCCTACTTTTCTGTATTGTTAAACTCTATATCTTTACTGTATTGTTTGAGCTTGTCACTGCTTTCAGACCACAGGTTAGACTTGTTACTTATCGAGTTGGTTGTACTCATGCCACACCCTGCACTTCATGTATAGATCCAGGTATTTTTGGGTACGACGGTTGCTGATTCCTGGCATTTCATTAGTTCGGAGATCATCGAGGTATCTGCCTTAGCGTCCGCAGAACTTGACTCTCCTCCTTTATCTTTTAGTATTGTTTATACTGTTCTACTTTCCTAGACAATGTTCCATTGGTTAGACCGTGTGGTTATATAGATGCTCATGTACGTCTTGACAACCGGATCTTTTAGGAGAATTTTTTACTGAGTTACGATGTTTATATTCAGTTCCTTTTACGAAATTCTTACTTATTTAAACTTATTTCCCTATATTTGGGATTTAAAAATATTGGTATGTATGATACATCGGCTTGTCTAGTACCATGATAGGCGCCATCACGACATGTCGGGTTTTGGCTCGTGACGGCAAGATCATGTTGATTGTTAAAGCAATATTCTCTCATAATACGATTCTCTCTCTCACTTTCAATGTTTTTGCTCCAAAAATTCGTGGTAAGTATTAAAGTTTTTGGGTTTTTGGACGGTTCACGCTTCTTATTTTTCTCTTCACTCTTTTTTTTAAAATTTTCACTATTGTTAGGTTTTCAGCATTAAACTTCAAATTTCCTCTTCAATGGCTGATTCAACAACTTCGAAGAGGGTTACACGAGGTATACCCACTAAAACACTCAATTTTGATGGGTCACCTTTCGATTTATAAATCACTCAAGAAGAGCGTGTATTTACAGGTTCATCAGCAACCATGGAAGCCGAAAGGCAAATAAAAATACGCAATGACCCTATGAAACAAGGCCAAGATGAGACATCTTCGAAAAAAGCAACACTTCCTGTTGTTCCTCAGGTTTTTGTACAAAACTTAAATGTGGAAAAAAGAAGAAAAGTTATCGATGTTGCTTCTGAGAGCAAGGGAAAAGAGGTCGCTAAAGGAAGTAGCTCGAAAACACTGAAGGACAAGGTATTCTTAGATATATTTATATGTATTTGACTCCGCATACACTGATTTTAGTTTGTACATTGATTTTTATTTTTTGTATTTAGATGTATTTATATATATTTGAGTTCATAAAACAACAATTTTAAATACACCAACAATTCTATCATTATTGACATAACTCAAAGTTATTTTTTTTGTCATAATCATTATTTTTGATGTATTCATGTCTGAGTTATGTATTCATGTATTCACTATTTTATATGTACTGTATTTTGTATACAATGAAAATAATGTATTTCATATATACATGTATTTATATGTATTTGAACTCATAAACAACCTACATTAAAAAATAATTAAAGTAATGTACCAACCTAATTGTATTCATCTATATTTTCAAGCATGTAATTATCTTTTTTGTTGTGTTTGTATGTAGGAAATAAAATTCTTTGTTAAACACCCGCCTACTTCATTGCCACATATCAGTTCCTATACTAACACCGATATAATCTCCGACCTCAAAGAAAAACTTAGTCCGGAGCAGTACAAACAATTTGGTACTACCTGTTTTGGTATATTCCTCGGTGTGAAGCATTGTGAGGTTCAACATTAGTTGTTCAGGTGATTCATGGTTCTAGAGCTTGAAGAAAGTTCTATTAACTCATTTTTAATACAAGTGAATGGTACAACATTGTGCTTTTCACTCAGAGAGTTTGCGATAGTTACTGGTCTAAATTGTATTAGTGCTGTTGACGATTTTAAGTTTAACACAAAGAGGCCTAACAGGATTGTGGAAACATACTTTGGCGGTGCATGTCATTGTGTATTTCCATAGGCGTGCAATTGTCTTCCACTTTGTATTCAATTTTAATTGACTTGGAACTCAAATCTATGTCAAGTTGCTTCGAAATTGAAGCAACTAAATTATTGTACGAAGTATACTCCTTTATCAATATTCCATGCAATCTAGTAAATCGAATTAGTAAATATTCTGTAAATACTTGTATCAATGCCGGGCAGAAAAAATTCCTATCAATGACAGTCAAATCAAAACCTCGAACTATATCAGAAAAAAATTAAATGAATCTCTGAAGGTCTGCATATTGTGTAAAGTTGAAGCTGAATTGATAATGCTTTATTTTTTTGTGTTTAGCGTCTGAAAACTCATTCTAATTAATTTGGTTGATAATGAGGTGTGTTAGAATTAATTTTGTTGAGTTATATTAGGAGTGTATCACACTAATTGATCCTCTTTCCGTTATTAGACAGCTGGACAAACCTATTTTTAAGGTGATTGTCGTTACTGTATTCATGAATACATGGCGCGAATACATGTGAATACCGTCGCGTACAGCTGGAGTCCCATATTTTTAGGTAAAGTTTGCTACTGTATTCATGAATACAGTAGCACGAATACACTATTGTAACAACTGAATAGTAGATATAGGAAGTAATTATGTATATGATAGCTATAGAAAGTTAATAGCCACTAAACAATAGTGATTTCTGAAAATTTCTCAAAAAAGAAAGTGCACCAAAGTAACGACATTGATCATATATGGAAATTGGGCCCAATTTTTTTTTTCTGGGGGGAGGGGGGATTGAATGCGTAAAAATTTCATGTGGCGCCCAGTTTTGCGCCGCCGATTGAATCTATACCCACTTTTAAAAAAAAAATTTAATTGATATCCAATTTTTTGTAACTTCAGATAGATTTTTCTATTCTTCTTCACTACTGCTTTCTTCTTCTTTTTATTTAGGGTTTCTTCTTCTTCTTAGTTGCAAAATGCATTTGTTAAATTTATTGTTTGATGATTGAGATTTGTTCTTTATGATATTTGAAAGCTATGTTTCAAATTTGAGCTTATTTGGAGTAGATTTGGATGTTGAATCGTGCGTTGGATTGTTAAAATTTGAAGAATAAGTTTATGTTTCGGAATTTCAGATTTTGAATCTAAAGTTGTATTGAAAAATTGAACTACTTAAGATTCGAATTTTTGAAGTTGCAATTGAAAGATAGAAGTACTTCAGATTCGAAATCTGAAATTGTTTTGAAGAGCTTGAACTATTTAAGATTTGAATTTCTGAAGTTGCAGTTGAAAGATAGGAGAACTTCAGATTTAATTTATGAAGTTGCATTAAAGATACTGAACTATTTCAGATCTGAGCGGGTACTCTTTGCAAAATTTTATGCAATGCAGATATAAATTCAATGGTGGCCCCAAAAATAAGTATATATACAAATGCCCCGTTGAATGTTAGTTGAGAAAAATATTATAGATGAAGGCCCATAATAGAATAAATAAACTAAATAGGGCAAGTTACACATATTGTCGGTCAGCAAAAACAATTTATTTGTTAAGTAAATATACAAAAAAATATGTTTAAAATATGTATATGATACATTAATATATAAAAATATATATTGCCGGTTATTATTTTTAGGAGTAGTTATATTATATTATTTTTTCAACTAATAAAAAAATTAGGAGCTGCATGCAGCCCATTAAAGGCATTCAATCCAAACATTATGGGCTTCCTTCAGGCCTCTATTATCAAAGACATGGGCCACCATCATTTATTATCTCCAGCTAATTATCGCATCATATTCATAGCTTAGATGAATTTAAAGTATATACATCGATAGCATATAAATTTATATATTCACTTATTATAATATGTTACTTAGCATTATAAATAATATTTATCATGAAATTTACCTGTAATTATCTTATAAATGATTTGATTATATAATTTTTTTTTTACTCCGTTAATGCATAGAATTAAACTCTAATTGAATCCGTACTATCGAAGCTTTTGGTAGCTTTGGGTCCTTAAGATATACTGCCATGACCAAATTAGTCTCCGCCAAGACAACCATTTCGCGGAAGACAAAAAAAGAAGGAAAAAACGACCATTTCTTGATTTAATTGTATTATTTTTGCGCCAGGATCATGCTAATATTCGCCGTTCTCATTTTATACAATGTCCCCCGAAAGGACAGTCTTTGCAAAGACATGAGTAACTATTATATGGCGTTTAATTAAAAAAAATCAACTACTTAATTGTAAACAAAAACATTCTTGTATAGTACCTATCTTTTAGACCACCTCGTTCGGCTCTTAAAATTTTTTCAGCAATCAAAAGCCAAAGATTTTATTTTTTTCTTGTTAAAAAAATTCAAAAAAATAAGAAACTTGTCTTATAGGCTTATCCACCATTTCATACAAGATTTCTTCCTAAAACGTATACCATGCGTCAAATGAGTTTAATGTCTCTTTTGTTCCCTTTAACAAGAGTTTAGTATCCTTGTACATCTAAAAAAAAAAAAAAAAAAAAACCACCCCGTTGACATTTTAAAAATACGTAACTTCTATTGCTTCCAATCATCTAAAAAAAACCAAAAAAACACAAAGAAGTTCTTAAAAGATACTTAGTATTTCGTTCTTCAAACTAAAAGAATAAAGGAAGAACTACTATCTTTCATATGTCTGAACTGTCTTTGTTGTAGCAAATTCCCACATCGGCTACCATTCAAGACAGGCAACTGAAGTTTTAATATAAAATGGAAAGCCAAAAATGGATCAAAACCATCTTTGCGCTTGGGGCAATGACGCAGCTAGTGAGGTTCTAACCGAGGCGCGTCTATTGCTGGTTGAAAACTATTTCCAAACCCCCTCTCTGGCCTGGGTTCTGCTCTGGCCATTGAGAATTTTTGGAAGGGCTTCCCTTTGTGGTAAAGCCCTACAATCTTTAGTCTAATACTTCAATTTCATCCATATTTTGTGATAAAGGTAGAGCCTGAAGTTTATGGGTTCCGAATATATCATAAAATTGTATTTCGCTCTAGTTATTGGGTTTGAAATTAAATATTTATATATATTCAATATATTATTTAATAAAAATATAGTGTTTAAGCAAAAGTGATAACGTTCGGCTAAACCTGTACCTAATAGGCTAGCTCTGTTTCTGGTTTATGAGTACGTTTGTAACCGAATTCATTTTAACTCACATATAATATAACTCTGATTTAAGTTTTAACTCTAGTACCATAATATTATGTTGGATTAAGAAAAAAAAAACCCCACATAATTGATGTAACTTAGGTTGGCCAGTATTAAATCATACATGCATTAATTTATGTATTAGTAATTAAGTACATAAATGTAGTAATTACATAATGTTTTTAGTAATTAAGTATTTTCATGTATCACTACTCATTCATAACAACTTTGTATTACAACGTTTTCATTATTATTTCACTATATAAATAATTCATACTACATTCTAAGTTGATCTAGACCGTGAAGGAAACTATCCCTTAAATTCATTATTAATGAAGAGATTTTTACATAGTATATCCGGCCCATGAATAATAATCGACAAATTTATATTTTTGTATATTAATGTATAATATCATATTTCATACATAAATAGAGTAAATTCTTAGAAAATTTAGATTGCGGCTGTAATTAATTTTTGATCGACCGGACGAGTATGTTAAGAGCCCAATAATGAATGATAATCAAGTCTCGTTGGACCGTCATATGTAGCGGCCCAAGTAAAGAGAAATCGCAGTCTAAATTTCATGGGGAAGCCATTTTTCTTGCTATTTAATGGATACCTATGTTTTAAATTGGAAATTTTCCATCCCATAGCAAACTATTACGCCTTATTTATTATATACCAAAATAATTTTAAAATATTATTACTAATAGCTACCTTTTCTATTTTATAGCAAAATAGGTATTTATTTATATCTATCATTGAGGCATGAAATACGCGAGTTATGTTCTTTCTCTCTCTTCCTTCTCTCTCTATCAGCAAGATTCTCAATCTTCCCTCTTCTCCATCAAATTAGCACAATCGTCGGCGTCTCAGAATCGTCGTCGGCGTCACCATCCACTATTGGCTCATCCTCTTAGGCGAACAGATCTGGCCATGGCTACGCCGGAGAAGATTTGAGGACCAGATTTTTGTTCGTCTCCATTTTTAGTTTTAATGCAATGTATACTGTATTTTGCATGGCTGGAAAACGCCTTCTCCGGTGAACTTTCTTCTCTTCTTTGCTATTTAGTCACATACAATGTTACAAATACATTGTATTCTGTACAAATAACTCAAATACATTATATTTTTATATAAATACATTATTTTTTGCATGCATTTATGTATTCTGAAGGCCTATATTTTTTGAATACAGCCGAATATCACTGTGTTTTTGTGATTTTTTGTTGTTTGAATACAGTAGAATTGAAAACGGTGAATTGAATACAATGTATAATAATGATAATGAATATCTATGAATTGAATACAATGTATACTGTCGAATTGAATAGAACGATATACACCCTATTTCTTGATTACCTCACTGTATTTATAAATACAGTCGCGCGAATACATGGAATACAACATAGTAGCAACGAAATTTATGTAGAATTGATTTTGTTGAGTTAAATTAGGAGTGATACACGCTAATTGATCCTCTTTCTGTTAATAAAAAGCTGGACTCCCCTATTTTTTTAGACGAATCCTGCTACTTTATTCATGAATACAATAGTGTGAATACAACAAATACAGTCGCATAGTTGGACTCCCCTATTTTTTTTTAGGCGAATTACGATACTGTATTCATAAATACTATAGCGCAAATAACTAAATAGTAGTTATAGGAAATAATTATGTATATGGTAGCTGTAGGAAGTTAATAGCCATTAAACAATAGTGATTTCTGAAAATTTCTTATTTACATTTTGTCCGAAAATACCCATTATATCGTTAAATGGAATCTGAAAAGACTTGTTTGCCCTTCTCCATTAAAATGAAGCCGCTCTATATTTCAATTCAATTGCATTACCATTAATTCAAATAAATAAATGAACCCCTTAAAGCATGTGATTCTATATTGCTTTCCGATTGAGAACCCACCACTAGATTTTTAGTTGTTGTTCATCTCATGGATTTTGTTGTTGATTTTAATTAGAGATTGCTTTTTGAGGGTTTTCCTCGCCCAGAAATAATCCCAGTATGAAAATTATAGGATTATGTTTCTTCAACTCTTATCCCTAAAAAACTTTATGTTTGCATTTCTTTGTATTTTTTCACCCATTATATAGAAACGTGATTGGGTAAACGAGTATGATGGTCAGTGTGCCTGAAGTTTGCACTGCTGCAAGCGAACTTCAAAACCCATGTGCCTAAAATTTGAACTTCAGACCCGTGTCACTGAAGTTTGCACTTAAACATTACTCTTAGGGGTCGTTTGGTACGAGATATTAGAAGGTATAGTGCTGGTATAAAAATTTAATATCACCTTAATATTTTGTTTGGTTAGCAAACTTGATATAAGTTATCCCGGGATTAAAATTAGTACCGGAATACTTTATATCTTGTAGAGGGTGGGGTAATTAGTGCCGGAATAACTTATACTCTCCTCTTAAAAATTATGCAATTGTCATTTTTAATACAACATACCAAACAGTAGATAAAAAATAATATCAGGATAACTAATCCCAACATAACTTATCCCGGCATAAGCCGTATTCAAACCAAACGACTCCTTAAAACAGGGTATTTGTGTACTTTTCCCCAAATAACATTGGTGGTGGTGTTTACGCTAAGATCAAATGGCAGTAACTAATTAATAATCAATAGATGGGAAGAACTCAATTAACCGGTTGGTTCTTTAGTTTTACACCATCCTAATACCATACCATACAGACATTTGTACATATATTTTTGATCTTTTCATACCATAAACTACAATGTAGTCATCCTTAAAATAATAGCTGACGAATATATAATTTTTATATATTAATGTATAATATACATATAATATAAATATTTTATAAATAATATATATATTAGCGATTATAATTATTTTTGGGCGACCGGACAAATGTGTTAAAACTTAAAAGCCCATAATTATATCAAAGAAATAATTTTCGGATCAACATCTACAATAATGCATCACAAAACTCTATTTATTCTATTAAGTAGTGCAACAATCAGTGACAAATCACTGTCATAATAAATTAACTGTTGCTGTCTTCTGTGTCCTTTTAACAACAATAAATATTATCTATGATTGTTGTCTGGTTATTTCAATTTGACATTGGGGATTATACTTATTTAAGTTCTCCGTCCATTGCATTACTCTATGTGTCTCATATTATCTTTCTTATTTTTTTATACGTCATTTAAGAAATATTAATTAAGAAAGGTATTAGACTATTTTACTCTTATTTATTCAATTTATGTATTATTTCTATCTTCAAGAACAATTATTACTAAGAGTAAAAAAAATAAAATTACCGTGAACTTATAAAATGACAAATAATTTGAGACAATTATTTTTAGTAATCACGACCGATAATACGAGACTAAAGGAGTAATTGAAATTAAAGTGTAAGAAAATGACATGTGGTTGATGCCAAGATCGTTGCCAGGTAATGTGGGGCATCGTAGGATTACCATTGGGCACTTTAAAATATGATATTTTACTTATTATGCGGTGTAATTTTCCGACAAATGGTGGTCAATTGACTACCCTAACCAAAGTGTGGCTTCGTCCCTGCCTCAGTCAGAGCTCGTCGCACACTTGTCTAGTGCGGTTTATATTTTTTTGTGTACTTTATATGCTATTGTGCAGTAAACAAGTTATCCAGTACACGCTCGAAGGATAGCGAATGCGGATTTTCATACGAATTTAAAATAAAATAAAATAAAATTAGACAACCCTTTTATTGCCGCAACTGAGCATCACCTTAGCTCTTTGAGTCCACAGATGGATGTCCTTATGAGTAGTGAAAGTATATTGGAAGAGAAAGGAGGGGAACACCGTCCATTACCCAGTCAACTTCAAGTCTTTATCAGTTTCTAAACTTCCATTTCCAATCTAAATGTCGACTTGCTCATCTCTTCAATAATTGATCTTCAAACTAAAAAACGGCGCAGTAAAATAAAGGCATAGAAAAGAAAAAAAAGCTAAAATTGATACTTCCATTGTATTTTAGTGCTAGAGATCCAATTTGTCATAAGTCATATCACTTTATCATTTATCTTATCCAAAAATATTTCTGAAGATTGAAGACATTTCGGAAAAAAGAAAACAGTAAATATACACATCAAGAAGTGGATTCCTACATTTTCCTAAATTAGCATGTTTTATAATTGTTATTTGGTAATGGACACGTTTATGTATTTTATATTTCCATGTTGTTGCTTGTACTAAATTCAAGAAATAATATTTCTATCCCATTCTGTAATAGCAGCCTGCCTTGATAATCACATAGGAATCCCATAATAATGCTGAAAAGTCTATTTTTTTTTTCACAAATGGTAATATTAGATTGCAATAATCTGTGATAAATCACTATCCAATAGTTAAATTTTTGCTGTGTTTCTTTTTCTTTTAATAACATCTAAATTATGAATGTTTTCTTATGACAATTCTTTTTTAAAATAACTGAAAAGAAATCTAAGCTAAGTCCCGAAAATTGGTTCTAGATTGTGCAAGATATTTGCTATGTAATGTCGGACATGGGTAGGGTTAATCGTTGGGCAGTTAAGCCGCATTACTAACCTTAATATGAAATTATGAATAAAGATGGTGACTGATAGATAAAGATGGTGACTGATTGATAATATTTCAGTTTTGTGGGGCCTTGCACGTCTTTGCAAGTGAAAGGATCATTTCGTGTATAATTATTTTATACCTTCCGTAGGCATATAAATTTTATTAGAATTAAACTCGTAAAATAATTTGGATTATATTTTAAATTCAAGATATATTAGTTCAAATAAATTTATTGGGCTAATATAATTGGATTATTTATATAAGTCCAACATATATGGATTGGATAAATAAGTCTTAATCCATTGAGCTAGCCCAGTTAATTGGACTAAAGTGATGAGCCCATTTCATTAAGCCCAAGATATCATCTTCCTAGAGGCCCAATTTGGTGCCATATGACGTGGCACAACAAGTCAAACGGAAGAGCTAATAGTATCATGCCATGTGTCAAAATGTCAAGGCATGTCACGCCAAATTAAAAGATCAATGAAATCGTGCCACGTGTGCAAGTGACATGTTCTGGCCAATCAAATGTGGTCATGTCACACTTCAATTTGGTCGGAAATAGTTTGTTCTTATCATAACTCTTCCCTTCCTCAACTATAAATATGGGTCTTCATAACCGAGACACCAGAAGTTATAACAAGAAGCAAGAAAGAGCTCGTGGATCAAACGCTGCAAATTCCTCCGTAAGTTTCAAGCTTTAAGCAATCAAGTTCAAGTTCAACAAATCAAGTTCAAGCTCAAGAACGAAAAACAAATCAAGATTCAAGGAGTACGAGTTCAAATCAAAGTTCGTGCTAGTTGAATTCAAGATCATCGTTCGTGACAATAAATATAGGTTCAAGTTCAAGCTCAAAAGCCCTTGAATTTATTTATTATTGAAAAGAAGAATCAGAGGATTCATAGAGATTGTACACTCAAATTACTTGAAATCAAATACTGCGATTGTTGCAATATTTTTCGGTGCTGATTTTATTCTCTCGACGCAATTTATTGTCTACACCTTCATGATAGTTACTTATATTAATAATAAGTAAGTTTGGTAAAATAACGTAGAAAATAAAATAAATAACATGTTATAATATTAAAATGTACAATATACAGAAAATTCAAAAATATCAATATATACATAAGTTAAATTCCAATACTTGGTGTACAAATTTTAGTTTTCAATATGAATCACGTGTTAATATTCGACAGTAACAGCGCCAACAATATAAAGACCTATATTATACTCTCATTCAAACTGGAGCACAGACCAAATGATTAGTGAGCTGACTATAACTTTTTTCAGTTAATGAGAAGTTTCTAAAAATTAAAAAGAATACACCGAGAACTAACTTTTTATTCAATACAGAAGAAAATACAACAGTCTTAGGTGGAGCGGTAAGTATTTTTTTATCCTTAATGAGAGGTCTGTTCCCATGTTATGTCAATTTAACATGTATTTTCAGTAAAATAAGTCCCGACTATTTGTGAATGAGAGATCACTTCAAGTTGAACACATATTTCACGTTTTAAGAAGTGACAAGTGATGAGTAAATAATAATGGCAGGTTAAAGACGAAAGTAAAGGTTCATGGTCTAGACGAAATATTGATAGTTAAATAGATAGTTTGGGCTTGTGGACACATATGATGATGCATGTCTGATTTGAAACCACATATTGTAGCTATTGAGCATGAGGAGGTCGAGCCAACTTTATTGTTATTCATGATAATGATAAGGGTCGTACTCGTGAATAAAGTCTCATACTGGTAACTACAAAGATTGGAGGGCTACACATAAGGTGTAAGTATACACTTCATTGACTGAGGCTTCTTGGGGAAAAAATGCACAGGCTCTACCCAAAGTGTAAAAGATGACCTTATTTTTAAGCTTTTTATTTGTAAGCCTTGTTGGTATATTTGGAGCCTTTTATTTAAGGCCTTGTTGGCCAAATAAATGACCTTGTATTTTGAGAGGATGTGGCCAATTGTTGGCCAATCATTTCTTTCTTCTCTTCCTATATAATGAGGACTCTCTACTCATTTTGAAACACACCAATGAGACTTGAGTCTTCATTTCTTGTTTCTTCCTTTATTAAGAGTGTTTTGTATGAGAGTTAGTGTTGGGAAGCACTTGTGTCAACCCTTTTTTTTGGAGTGATCTTGTAAGGTTATTCCCTTTGGGTATTTGGGATTAATTAGAGTATTTACTCTAATTTTGTACTCTTTTTTGTACTTTTATTGTTATAGTAAATTGCCCTCTCCGCTTGTGGACGTAGGTCACTTTGACCGAACCACGTTAAATTTGTGTCTTCTTTATCTACTTTAATTGTCGTTGTTATCAACTTTCATTGTCTTTGTTATTGCCATTATACCGTTGTTTGGCTATATTTCACACTACCCGGGTTCCCGATCCTAACAAATTGGTATCAGAGCCGGATCTAACCGGGTTAGTTTCAATAGCCAAAATGACTCTAACAAAGACCTATGTTGAGAAATTTGATCGAAGTACAAACTTCGAAATGTAGCAATTAAAGATGGAAGCTATCCTAATTCAGGATGGCTTAGACTTGGCGTTACAAGGAAAGGAGAAGAAGCCGGATAAAATAACGGATAAGGAGTTTGCAGTCATAGACAAAAGGGCAAAAGCAGGTATCATTTTAAATCTCTCAAATGAGGTTTTACGTGAAGTTTCTGTAGAAACCACAGCCAAAGGCATGTGAGAAAAATTGAAAACCTTATATATGAAGAGGACGGTGGAAAATAGACTTTACCTGAAGCAGAAGCTTTATACAATTCGTATGGGTGAAGGTACCTCTATTCTCTCTCATCTTGACACCTTTGATTCTATTCTTATGGATTTGAGTAATATAGATGCTGAAATTAAAGATGAGGATCAAGCCGTGTTACTGTTTTGTTCTCTACCCCCATCTTTTAAGCATATAAGAGATACTATGCTTTATGCAAAGGATAATATCTCTTATAAGGATATTAAATCTATCTTAAATCAAAAGAACAGATAGATAGTGATATTACTAGGGAAGCTAGTGGAACTCAAGCGGAAGTTGGCTTATTTGTTAGGGGCAAATCCGACTCCATATCCAGATACAATAATTTACAGTGTCGCTATTGTCATAAGAAAGGTCACAATATCTCTAAATGCTATAAGCTGAAAAATAAAGAAAAGCATAAAGAAAGAAAAAATGAGCACAAAAATACTGACACCGCCGAAGCTAGTGTAGCAACTGATGAGATTAAGGGAACTATATTTTTAGCAACTGGAACTAGTTTCAGGTTAGACAATGAGTGGATTTTAGATTTCGGTTGTTCATATCATATGTGTCATAGCAGGGACTCGTTTTCTATATATGATTCAGTTGTAGGTGGAGTTGTCCAACTGGGTAACAATGTTACTTGCAACATTATTGGCAAAGGTACAATTCGGTTCAGAATGCACGATGATGTGGTGAGAACTCTCACCGATGTTAGATATATTCCTGAGTTGAAGAAAAATCTCATATCTTTGGGCACTTTAGAATCTCTTGGGTGCAAATTCACTAGTGAAGGTGGAGTTTTAAAAGTTTTTCAAGATGCTCTTGTGATCATGAAAGCACACAGATCTGGTTCGTTGTATACTTTATTGGGCTCCACTGTTATAGGCCCTACTGCAGTTTCGTTATCAGATAACTTGTCTGATTTTGATGGCATTAAATTTTGACATATGCCCATTGGGGCTTTTGCGGAGAAGGTGAAGCAAATTTACTATATCAGCCAAAATTAGGCTAAAGTGAAGATTTGTAAAAGGTGGCCTTATTTTTAGGCTTTTTATTTGTGAGCCTTGTTGGCACATTTGGAGCCTTTTATTTAAGGCCTTGTTGGCCAAATAAATGGCCTTGTATTTTGAGAGGATGTGGCCAATTGTTGGCCAAGCATTTCTTTCTTCTCTTCCTATATAATGAGGACTCTCTACTCATTCTGAAACACACCAACAAGACTTGAGTCTTCATTTCTTGTTTCTTCCTTTCTTCCTTTATTAAGAGTGTTTTGTATGAGAGTTAGTGTTGGGAAGCACTTGTGTGAACCCTTTCTTTGGAGTGATCTTGTGAGGTTATTCCCTTTGGGTATTTGGGATTAATTAGAGTATTTACTCTAATTTTGTACTCTCTTTTGTATTCTTATTGTTATAGTAAATTGCCCCTCTCCGCTTGTGGACGTAGGTCACTTTGACCGAACCATGTTAAATTTGTGTCTTCTTTATCTACTTTAATTGTCGTTGTTATCAACTTTCATTGTCTTTGTTATTGCCATTATACCCTTGTTTGGCTATATTTCGCACTACCCGGGTTCCCGATCCTAACACAAAGTGAGCAATATTACACCATATTAAGAGTATCTTTGGGCTAATTGTGCCTAACAATTGGTATCAGAGCCTATGGTTAAGCGGTACAAGTATAGCGATGATATAATAATGGCATAGGGCTCGATTTACTTCCTCTTACGAGCTTAGAGTTGCACGGAGACAAGAAAAAGCTAGTTGTAGGCTTCGATTGCCATAAATACTCTAACAATGTGGATAGTACACATAGTAATTCTTGAAAATCGACTATGGAATTATAGTAATAGGCTATGTGAAACTTAGTTCAAGGGAAAAATTATTGGGTGTACAAACAAAGTTTCATATTGGTAGCTGAAAAGATTGAAAAACTACGAATAAAGCGTGGGATACTCTTCTTCTTTGGCTTTGGCTCCATGTCTCTTCTCTTCTTTCTTTGCGTTATTTGACTTGAATACTTGGTTTCCATGACCCTTTTATAGCAGTTCAAGGATTTGATGTTGACGTGGAAATTAACCATCCGTAGCATGATTGCTAATCCGAAATGTATCACTCTTAATAGATTGAAGTCTTTTAGGGAAATTGTACAGACTCATCTCAAAGCGAATAATATCATACCATGTTAAGAGTATTTTTGAGCTAATTACACCCATACTATATATTGGGAGGATTAGTTAGATAACTGAGAGAGCATTCGCCTTCAAAAGTTGGCGGCGTTTATAGAGGAATTAGAGCCCGTTTGGATTGGTTTTAAAAAGTGGCTTTTCAGCAGAAATAACTTTTAAGCCAAAAAATAATGGGGTTGCCCAGCTTTATTGCTTTTGGCTTGTTTTAAGTAATTTTACACTTATTTTAAGCACTTTATAGCTTTGCAAAACACTGAAAAAAGCTAAAAAGAGCTTAAAACTGATTTGACTAGCTTAAAAGCCAGTCCAAACACCCTCTTAGTTTGAGTTGCTTCCAAACATCCCCTTTTATGACAGTAATTACAGTTCTGATCTTGTTAGTTATGCCGACGTTGGGTATTTATCCGACCTACACAAGGCTCGTTCTCAAACAGGCTATATGTTTACCTGTGGAGGCACTGCCATATCTTGGCGATCGACTAAGTAATCAATCGTGGCTACTTCATCTAATCATGCTGAGATAATTTTTATACTTGAAGCAAGTCGAGAATATGTGTGGTTGAGGTCTATAATACATCTTATTCAAGAAAAATGTGGTTTGAAGTATGACAAACTACCCACAATTTTGTATGAAGACAATGCAGACATGCATAACCCAATTGAAGGGAAGATTCATAAAAGGAGATAGGATAAAGCACATTTCACCAAAGTTATTTTTCACACATGATGTTCAAAAGAATGGTGATATCAATGTTCAACAGATTCATTCAAGTGATAATATGGCTGATTTGTTCACAAAATCTCTACTGACGTCAGCCTTAAAGAAGCTAATGTACAAGATTGAGATGCGAAGGCTCAAGGATGTGAATTGATGCTCTCATCAGGGGGAGTTAATACACGTTGTACTCTTTTTCCCTTACAAGGTTTTGTCCCACTGGTTTTTCCTTGCAAGGTTTTTAACGAGGCAACCAAAAGGCATATTGCTAAATATGTGTACTCTTTTTTCTTCTCTAGAATTTTTTCCTATTAGGTTTTATTTTAGTTAAGGTTTAACGAGACACATTATCCGTTGAATAGACATTAAAGGGGTGTGTTATAAATAGAATTGTATTTAAGGTGAATGTCTATATTTTAGGGAGATTCTAGGGGTTGTTACTTGTGGCTAAGTCACTTTTTCTCTATAAATAGATAGGTTCTGTTCCATTGTAATTCATTCCAAATCAATAAGAATTCTCTCTCTCTCTCTCTTTCTTTGCAATATTCTTCTTTATTGTTTCATTACACGTTATCAGCACGAGACTCTGCCGTCTCAAGAAGCTCTTTGAGAAGACTAAGGTATAGTTTTTTTGCTCTTTTAATTATGACTGATATTATGAAAAGAAAGTTCGTTACCCTTGAAATTTCGGGCAAGAACTATATGTCATGGGTGTTGGATGCTGAAATCCATTTAGATGCAATGGGTCTTGGAGATGCAGTAAAAGATAAAAATAAAGCATCTACCCAAGACTGTACTAAGGCCTTGATTTTCTTGCGTCATCACCTTGATGAAGGGTTAATTCGTTGTGACAAGATTCGAGGCATTCAGAGGTCGATTTGCGAGGCAAAGGCATAGCAGAGTAAAGAATTTCACGCTCTGAGGTAAGTAACAGTTATAAATCTGGTCCTGAGGGTATGAAACCCCGGATTTTGGTATCATGTGATTATTTTGAAGGTGACGCACATGCTAAGTGACGGGCGTGTGTGCGTGCACCGAGGGGATTGTGACTTGGTCCGTCCCGGGAACTGTAAAGTTGAATAATTTGTTGTTAGCTATATACTTTCTATGTGTTGGTAAAATTTGGCTGTAAATCATGCTTAGGCTATGTAATAGTACCGTTGTGACCCTCATAGGTCGCGTACTTGTTGAATTGCCTGTTAAATGATATATGTACTCAGTCTCAGTTTTTACTTGCACATTTTATCTCAGTCTCTGTTATTATTATTGATACATCATATCATTGTTGTTTGGGCTGATTTCATGATTATTGAGAGCCCGAGAGACTGGAGAGATTTATGACTGAGTGAGGTCGAGGGCCTGATTGTGAGATATTGATACTATAGCACGTGAGTTATCCGTGCAACACGTGAGTTGGCCGTGCGGAGCTTTATATTATACTATAGCACGTGAGTTGGCCGTATGGATCCTTATATTATACTATAGCATGTGAGTTGTCCGTGCAATACGTGAGTTATCCGTGCGGATCTATATATTTATATTATGGCACGTGAGTTGTCCGTGCAGCACGTAAGTTGTCCGTGCATATTATAGCGCTTGGGCTGTCGGAGCCCCTTCGGAGTCTGTACACTCCCAGTGAGTGCGGGTACCCATTGAGTGTGAGTGATGAGAGCTGGGAGCCCAATGAGTGATGAGGGCTGGGAGCCCAGTGAGTGATTGTTGTCCCGAGAGGTTGTACTTGATTTTCATTTGTTGTTGCACCTAGTTTCTATCTATCATTGTTGTGAAATCTCTGAAAGATTTTATATACAGATTACATGAACATGAATTGTATAAAAATTGATTTGACATTAAACTGCCAGATTTGAAAGCATGTCTATTCTTTGCTGGAACTACTGAATATGAACTGTAGCTGTGTAGCTCGTCACTATCTTCAGTTCTTTATTTATTATTGTTACTTACTGAGTTGGTTGTACTCATACTACACCCTGCACTTTGTGTACAAATCCAAGTGTTCCCGAACATAGCGGGTGTTGATTCTTCCGTACAGCTGATTTTCAGGAGATTTTGAGGTAGCTACCGTGTTTTACAGACCTTGTCTCTCCTTCTCTATCTCCTTGTTTACTGTATTTGGTCTCAGACTATTATAGACCGTATTTTCCAGACTAGTATTCATATTAGATGCTCATGTACTCAGTGACACCAGATTTTGGGTAGTGTTCGTGTAAGTATTTATGGGATTTTGTATTGTATTAAATTATTGTATTTTCAAACTTAAGAGAAATTGTGGTTTATCGAGATTATCGGCTTGCCTAGTATTGATATAGGCGCCATCACGACAGGTTGGGATTTTTGGATGGTGACAAGTTGGTATCAGAGCCTAGGTTACATAGGTCTCACGAGTCATGAGCAGGTTTAGTAGAGTCTTGCGGACTGGTACAGAGATGTCTGTACTTATCTTCGAGAGGCTGCAGAACCCTTAGGAAAATTTCACTTTCTTGTATTCTGTCGTGCGAATATTTTGATTCTGGAAACTAAATTTCTGCTATTCTATTCTCTCACAGATGGTGAAGACACGTACTACCGGATCAGATGGTCAACCACCAGTGCCACCAGTTAGGGCCGCGAGAAGCCGGGGCCGAGGTAGAGGTCAAGGTGTAGCTCGTACCATAGTTGGACCAGCACCTATAGTACCACCAGTTGCTCCAGCTCAGGAGCAGATTCCGGATATAGCTGAGCTGACAGGATCAACTCAGGCACCAGCTGTGCCCATTGAGATTCCAGGCCTTCAGGAGACTTTGGTCCAGATATTGGCAGCTTGTACTGGTCTTGCTCAGGTGGTTTCGGCTCAGGCCACACCTGCCGCTTCTCAGGCCGGGGGAGGTACTCATACCCTCGTTGACCGTACTCCAAACCAGGTAGTATAGGGACTTCAGATACCGGGGGCACTACCAGCCCAACCGATTACAGCTACTCAGACCCAGATAGTTCCTGTTATGGCAGATGATGAGCAAAGGAGACTTGAGAGATTTGAGAGGCTTCGACCTCCACCATTTAGAGGTACTGAGTCAGAGGATGCTCAGGGTTTTCTGGATAGGTACCAACAGATGCTTCGGACAACAAGTATTCTGGAGACCAGTGGGGTCTCATTCACTACTTTCCAGTTTTTTGGGGCTGCACTCAGATGGTGGGAGACTTACGAGATGCGTAGGCCTGTTGGCGCAGAACCACTTACTTGGCAGCAGTTCTCCGTGGTCATTTTGGTGAAGTTCATGCCTCAGTCACGCATAGAGGAGCTGCGCAGGCAGTTTGAGCAGCTTCACCAGGGTGATATATCAGTGACGCAGTACGAGATGAGATTTTTTGAGTTGGCTCGTCACACAGTCTGGTTGGTTCCCATTGATAGGGAGAGTATTAGGAGGTTTATTGATGGCCTCACATATCAGCTGTGGTTACTTATGACTAGGGAGAGAGTATCTGGTTCTACTTTTGATGAGGTAGTGGACATTGCTCGGCAGATAGAGATGATTCGTAGCCAAGAACGTGGAGAGAGGGAGGCTAAGAGGCCTCGTGGATCGGGTGATTACAGTGGTGTTCCTTCAGGGGGTCAGTTTCACCGTGGTAGGGGTCATTCTTAGAGACACGCTCAGACGAGTCGTCCAGCTCATCGTGGTGCATCAGCTAGCCACGGTTCTTATAGTGCTCACTCAGGTCAGTCTTCATTCAGTGCACTACTAGCGCAGAGTTCTTATTATGCCTCGTCCGCACAGGCTTCTTTAGGTTATTCCTCGGGTTATCAGGAGCAGCAGTTCCATCAGAGGAAAGGTTATTTTGAGTGTGGAGAATTTGGTCATTTTAAGAGAGAGTGTCCTAGGCTGTTGAGTGGGGCTCCACAGTAGAGTTCCCGACCGACGGCACCAACACCAGTAGTTACACCACCCACCCTGCCATCTCGGGGTGGGGGTCAGGCAGCTAGGGGTCGCCCAAGAGGGGGAGGCTAATTAGGAGTCGGGCAGACTCGATTCTATGCTTTTCCTGCCAGGCCAGATGCTGCTGCCTCATATGTAGTGATCACAAATATTGTTTCAGTGTGCCACATGGAGGCTTCTATATTATTTGACCCTAGTTCCACTTATTCATATGTATCATCGTATTTTTCTCATTATCTGGATATGCCCTGTGAGTCCTTAGTTTTACCTGTTAGTGTATCTATACCAGTAAGCGATATTATTACTGTGGATCGTGTGTGGTAACTATTGGGGAACTGGAGACTAAAGTTGATCTCTTATTACTCGGTATGGTTGATTTCGATGTAATCCTGGGTATGGATTGGTTGTCTGCATATCATGCTATTCTAGACTGTCACACAAAAATCGTGACATTGACAATGCCGAGGTTGCCAAAAGTTGAATGGAGGGGTTCTCTAGATCTTGTTCCAAGCAGGGTAATTTCTTATTTGAAGGCCCAACGTATGGTTGGAAAGGGATGCTTGTCATATTTGACTTTTGTGAGAGATGTTGAAGCGGATACTTCTATTATTGATTCAGTACCGGTCGTACGAGACTTTCCGGATGTATTTCCTGCAGACCTGCCGGGTATGCCACCCGACAGAGGTATTGATTTCGGTATTGACTTGGTGCAGGGCACTCAACCTATTTCTATTCCTCCATATCATATGGCACCAGCTGAGTTAAAAGAATTGAAAGAGCAACTTCAGGAACTCCTTGAAAAGGGGTTTATTAGGCCTAGTGTGTCACCTTGGGGTGCACCAGTTCTGTTTGTGAAAAGGAAAGATGGTACTATGCGGATGTTCATTGACTATAGGCAGTTGAACAAAGTGACGATCAAGAATAAATATCCTTTGCCGCGTATTGATGACTTATTTGACCAGCTTCAAGGAGCGACGGTGTTTTTAAAAATTGATTTGAGATTTGGGTATCACCAGTTGAAAATTCGGGATTTAGATATTATGAAGACGACATTCAGAACTCGTTATGGACACTATGAATTTCTTGTGATGTCTTTTGGGCTAACCAATGCCCCAACAACATTTATGCATTTGATGAATATTGTATTTCAGCCATATCTTGAATTATTTGTCGTAGTATTTATTGATGATATTCTAGTGTACCCACGTATCTAGGAGGAGCATGCACAACACTTAGGTATTGTATTACAGAGGCTGAGAGATGACAAACTTTATGCCAAATTCTCTAAGTGTGAGTTCTGGCTTAGTTCAGTGGCATTCTTGGGACATATAATGTCCAGTGAAGGAATTAAGGTGGATCTGAAGAAAATAGAGGCAGTTCAGAATTGGCCCAGGCCATCCTCAATTACTGAGATTCGGAGTTTTCTCGGCTTGGCCGGTTATTATCGTCATTTCATGGAGGGTTTCTCGTCTATTGCATCACCTATGACTAAATTGACCCAGAAAGGTTCTCCGTTCAGGTGGTCGGATGAATGTGAAGAGAGCTTTCAGAAGCTCAAGACAGCTTTGACTACAACTCCAGTATTGGTGTTGCCTACAGGTTCAGAGTCTTATACCATGTATTATGACGCGTCGCGTATTGGTCTCGGCGCAGTGCTAATGCAGGACGGTAGGGTGATTGCCTATGCGTCTAGACAGTTTAAGGTACATGAGAAGAATTATCCAGTCCACGATCTTGAGTTAGCAGCTATTGTTCATGCATTCAAAATTTTGGCGACATTACTGGTACAATGTCCAGTGTGAGGTATAAACTGATCATCGGAGTCTACAACATTTGTTTAAACAGAAGGATCTTAACTTGCGGCAACGAAGGTGGTTGGAGTTGCTTAAGGATTATGATATCACCATTCTCTATCATCCTGAAAAGGCCAATGTGGTGGCCGATGCCTTGAGTCGTAAGGCAGAGAGTTTGGGCAGCTTAGCATACGTACCTGTAGCAGAGAGGTCTTTAGCCTTGGATGTTCAGGCCTTGGCTAATCAGTTTGTTAGATTGGATGTTTCCAAGCCAAATCGAGTTTTGGTATGTGTGGTTTCTCGGTCTTCTTTATATGATCGCATCAGAGAGTTCCAGTATGATGATCCACATCTGCTTGTCCTTAAGGGCATAGTTCAACATGGTGATGCCAAGGAAGTCACTATTGGAGATGCCGGTGTATTACAGATACAGGGCAGACTATGTGTGCCTAATGTAGATGGTTTGCATGAGCTGATTCTCCAGGAAGCTCACAGTTCACGGTACTCTATTCATCTAGGCACTGCGAAGATGTATCAAGATTTGAGACAGCACTATTGGTGGAGATGGATGAAGAAAGATATAGTTGAGTTTGTATCTCGGTGTTTAAATTGTCAATAGGTAAAGTACGAGCATCAGAGACCGGGCGGATTGCTACAGAGACTTGAAATTCCGGGGTGGAAGTGGGAGCGTATTGCCATGGACTTCGGACTCCCACATACTTTGAGAAAGTTTGATGTTGTTTGGGTGATAGTAGATCGGTTGACCAAATCTGCACATTTTATTCCAGTCGGCACTAATTATTCTTTGGAGCAGTTGGCTGGGATTTATATTCGCGAGATTGTTCGCCTACACGGTGTGCCGGTGTCCATTATTTCAGATCGTGGTATGTAGTTTACCTCACAGTTTTGGAGGGCACTGCAGCGAAAGTTGGGCACATAGATTCAGTTGAGTACATCATTTCACCCTCAGACGGACGGACAGTCCGAGTGCACTATTCAGATATTGGAGGATATGCTACGCGCTTGTGTCATTGATTTTGGGGGTTCATGGGATCAATTTCTGCCACTCGCGGAGTTTGCTT
The DNA here is from genome assembly GCF_000390325.3 of Nicotiana tomentosiformis. Taxonomy (NCBI): domain Eukaryota; kingdom Viridiplantae; phylum Streptophyta; class Magnoliopsida; order Solanales; family Solanaceae; genus Nicotiana; species Nicotiana tomentosiformis. The sequence continues at coordinate 22,887,960 of NC_090819.1, forward strand.
ACAATAATAGCTACCAGTCAAGCATTCAGATGGCTCCGTATGAGGCTTTGTATGGGAGACGGTGCCGATATCCGGTGGGTTAGTTTGAGCCAGGTGAGGTTAGGCTATTGGGTACTGACTTGGTTCAGGATGCTTTAGAGAAGGTCAAAGTGATTCAGGAACAGCTTCGCACGACACAGTCTAGACAGAAGAGTTATGCCGACAGAAAGGTTCGTGATATTGTTCACATGGTGGGGGAGAAGGTTCTGCTCAAGATTTAACCCATGAAGGGTGTGTTGAGGTTCGGGAAGAAGGGCAAGTTGAGCCCTCGGTATATTGGGCCTTTTGAGATACTTAAGAAAATTGGAGATGTGGCTTATGAACTTGCTTTGCCACCTAGTCTATCAGGTGTTCATCCAGTGTTCCATGTATCTATGCTCCGAAAGTATGTCGGGGATCCGTCTCATATTCTGGATTTCAGTACAGTACAACTGGATGGTAATTTGACTTATGACGTGGAACCGATGACTATTTTAGACCGACAGGTTAGAAAGCTGAGGTCAAAGAGCATAACATCAGTGAAGGTGCAGTGGAGAGGCCAGCTAGCTAGAGAAGCTACTTGGGAGATTGAGCAGGAGATGCGGAGCAAATATTCACACTTATTTGAGACTCCAGGTATTGTTCTAAACCCGTTCGAGGACGAACATTTGTTTAAGAGGGGAAGAATGTAACGACCTGACCGGTCGTTTTGAGTATTATACCCCGTTCCCCCATTTACTGCTCAATTTATGCTCTATAGCTATTTTATGACTTACCGGGTTAGTTGGTTTGGATCCGGCAGGGATTCTGAGTGAAATGAGGCACTTAGTCTCATAATTGAAAATTTAAGTTAGAAAAGTGGATCTATGTGTAAAGGACCTCAGATTTGAATTTTTATGATTCCAATAGCTCCGAATGATAATTTTGGACTTAGGAGCGTGTCCGGAATATTATTTGGAGGTCCGTAGAGGAATTAGCCTTGAAATGCCGAAAGTTTAATTTTTGAGAAGTTTGACCGGGGGGTTAACTTTTTGATATCGGGGTCAGAATCCGATTCTGAAAATTGGAATACCTCTGTTATGTCATTTATGACTTGTGTGCAAAATTTGATGTCAATCAGACGTGATTTGATAGGTTCCGAAGTCGTTTGTAGAAACTAGAAATTTCTAAGTTCATTAGGCTTGAATTGGGGTGTAATTTATGGTTTTAGCATTGTTTTAGGTGATTTGAGGGTTCGACTAAGTTCGTGTGATATTTTAGGACTTTGTGGTATATTTGGTTGAGGTCCTGAGGGACTCATGTGAGTTTTGGATGGTTAACGGATCATTTGTGGCCTTGGTGAGATTGCTGATATTTGTTGCTGCATTTTTCGGATTTTCTCTTTCGTGTTCGCGAGTGGGTCCTTGCGTTCGCAAAGAGGAATTTCAGGCAGGCAGGATTTACTCTTCGCGTTCATGAGGAGGTCTCGCGTTCGCGAAGAGGAGCTGGGTTGTGCATCACGTTCGCGTTTGGGGTATCGTGTTCGCGAAAGGAAAAATAATGGGCATGTGTTTTTTCCTTCGCGTTCGCGAAGAAGGGCTCCGTAAAGCATTGCGTTCGTGAGCAGTGTCTCGCGTTCATGAAGAGCAACTGTTGGGAATCACATTTTGTGCTTCGCGAACACGTTTGTGAGCAATCTGTCGCGTTCGCGAAGAAGAGAGGTCTAGACAGAGAGTTTAAGTTTTGAAAATGGGACTCCATCCCATTTTTAGTTTTTTGACGAATTTGAGCTCGGGAAGAGGCGATTTTCAGGCCTTTTTTAAGGGAAACAACGGGGTAAGTGTTCTTAACTTAATATTGGTTAAATTACCCGAATCAATGGTTGTTTTTATTATTTAATTGGTGAATTAAGTTGGAAAAGTTTGAAAACCCTCTTAGTTTAAATTGAAGATTTAAGGGTCGAGTTGGGGTCGGATTTTGATAAAATTGGTATGGTTAGACTCGTAGTTGAATGGGTTTTCGGATTTTGTAACTTTTGTCGAGTTCTGAGACGTGGGCCCCACATGCAATATTTGAGCTAAAATTCGGATGTTTATGAAAAATTAGCATTTTCTTATGGAGTTAATTCCAATAAAATTTATTGACTGGAACGAATTATTTGTGACTAAATTCGAGGCATTTAGAGGTCGATTTGCGAGGCAAAGGCATAGCAGAGTAAAGAATTTCACGCTCTGAGGTAAGTAACAATTATAAATCTGGTCCTGAGGGTATGAAACCCCGGATTTTGGTATTATGTGATTATTTTGAAGGTGACGCACATGCTAGGTGACAGGCGTGTGGGCGTGCACTGAGTGGATTGTGACTTGGTCCGTCCCGAATGTAAAGTTGAATAATTTGTTGTTAGCTATTTGCTTTCTATGTGTTAGTAAAATTTGGCTGTAAATCATGCTTAGGCTATGTAATAGTACCGTTGGGACTCACATAGGTCGCGTACTTGTTGAATTGCCTGTTAAATGCTATATGTACTCAGTCTCAGTTTTTACTTGCACATTTTATCTCAGTCTCTGTTATTATTATTGATACATCATATTATTGTTGTTTGGTCTGATTTCATGATTATTGAGAGCCCGAGAGACTGGAGAGATTTATGACTGAGTGAGGTCGAGGGCCTGATTGTGAGATATTGATACTATAGCACGTGAGTTGTCCGTACAACACGTGAGTTGGCCATGCAGAGCCTTATATTATACTATAGCACGTGAGTTGGCCGTGCGGATCCTTATATTATACTATAGCACGTGAGTTGTCCGTGCAACACGTGAGTTGTCCGTGCGGATCCATATATTTATATTATGGCACGTGAGTTGTCCGTACAGCACGTGAGTTGTCCGTGCAGATTATAGCGCTTGGGCTGTAGGAGCCCCTCCGGAGTCTGTACATCCCCAGTGAGCGCGGGTACCCATTGAGTGTGAGTGATAAGGGCTGGGAGTCCAATGAGTGTGAGGGCTGGGAGCCCAGTGAGTCCTTGTTGTCCTGAGAGGTTGTACTTGATTTCAGTTTATTGTTGCACCTAGTTGCTATCTATCATTGTTGTGAAATCTCTGAAAGATTTTATATACGGATTACATGAACATGAATTGTATAAAAATTGATTTGACATTAAACTGCCAGATTTGAAAGCATGTTTATTCTTTGTTGGAACTACTGAATATGAACTGTAGCTGTGTAGCTCATCACTATCTTCAGTTCTTTATTTATTATTGTTACTTACTGAGTTGGTTGTACTCATACTACACCCTGCACTTCGTGTGCAGATCCAGGTGTTCTCGGACATAGCGGGTGTTAATTCTTCCGTACAACTGATTTTCAGGAGATTTTGAGGTAGCTGCCGTGTTTTGTAGACCTTGTCTCTCCTTCTCTATCTCCTTGTTTACTGTATTTGGTCTCAGACTATTATAGACCGTATTTTCTAGACTTGTATTCATATTAGATGCTCATGTACTCAGTGACACCAGGTTTTGGGGAGTGTTCGTGTCAGTATTTATAGGATTTTGTATTATATTAAATTATTATATTTTCTAACTTAAGAGAAATTGTGGTTTATCGAGATTATCGACTTGCCTAGTATTGAGATAGGCACCATCACGACAGGTTGGGATTTTTGGGTCGTGACACTGTAGCTCATGTTCACACTCAAAATGGCCTTGCAGAGTCTTTGATTAAACATCTACAATTGATAGCAAGTCCGTTACTCTTGAAAACGAGGTTACCTACTTCTATTTAGGGTCATGCCATTTTGCATGCATCGATGCTAGTTCGTCTCAGACCAACAAATTATCATAAATATTCCCCGTCACAATAAGTTTTTGGTCATGAACCTAATATATCTCATTTAAGAATTTTTGGGTGCACAATATATGTGCATGTAGCAAAGCCATATCGCACCAAGATTGGTCCCCAAAGAAGGTTAGGAATATATGTTGGGTGTCACGACCCCAATTTTCCTTCGTAGGGTATCGTGATGGCACCTAGTCTTAAAGACTAGGTAAGCCTAACAATTTACGGAATAACTGAATATAAAACTGAACTCAAATCTCAACATGCTGGTCATGCTGAATCTGATACTAGGGATGAGCCCCTCGATAAATCGACGAACCCACTCCCGGACAGTAGCAACCAAGGCTGGTGCATGCCTAGCAAAATCAGTGAATCAGACCGCATACTCTGACACGGTCATAGAACCCTGGCGCAACTACTCAAACTCTGCGCGCCATGCATCTCTGAGACTCTGGGAACATACTCCCTCAAGAACATATATGAGAACTGAGTCCAAGTTAGTGAAGTCGCCTCGGCCGGACTACCCAACTCATAAGCTCACCACCACTGATAAGCCGCTCCTCTAAGCTGGAACATAGTGAAAGAAACCCCACTAATCTTCGCAACACCCATAGTACGGAGGATACGGTGGCACTCCTCAAGAAACCCGAGGCATCCTCTGACGCCAAGCCACTGAAAGTAAGAGGGTGGTACTTTTTATACCTCTCGAGCCTGAGCTGCTCCACCTCATAAACGGATGCCCTAACCTCGAGCTGAACTAGAGCTACCGGCTGTATCGGTATGATCTCTTGAATCTGGCTGACCTGGACCCGTTTCTCTGGGGTACCGGCGACGGGAGTCTGTGCTTCTCCCCCGACCTGAGATATGGCATGAGCAAGTGGTATCAATCCTGCCTGAGACAAGGTGTTGAACATGCTCAGAAACTGGCCTAGAGTCTCCTGGAGGGATGGTGCAGTAACAGGTGTCTCAGGTGCCTGCCCTCCAACTAGAGCTACTGGTGGCTCCTCTATAACAGCTCGTGCGGGAGCTCTGGCTGCACCACATGGACGTCCTCGGCCTCTACCCCGGCCCCGGCCTCTCGCGACTCTAGAAGGGGGCGCGAGAGTCTGGTCATCTGATCCAGTTGTACGCGTTCTCTCCATCTGTGAAAGAATAGAAAAACAGAAGTTTAGAGTCCGAAGTAAAAATCTCGCATGATAAGGAATCAAAGAAGTGAAGTTTTTCCTAACAATTCCATAGCCTCCCGAAGATAAGTACAGACGTCTCTGTACCGATCCGCGAGACTCTACTAAACCTTCTTGTGACTCTTAACACCTATGAACCTAGTGCTCTGATACCAACTTGTCACGACCCTAATTTCCCTCTGTAGGGTATCGTGATGGCACCTAGTCTTTAAGACTAGGTAAGCCTAATAATTTAGGGAATAACTAAATATAAAACTGAACTCAAATCTCAACACATGAAATATAAATACGATCTGCGATTCAATTAATTTACAACTCCCAAAACCCGGTAGAAACAAGTCACAAGCTTCTAAGAGAAAATACTAAGTGTCTCTATACATCAGAGTTCAAAGAAAAAAAAGAAAAAATAACATAGTAAGGATAGAGAGGGACTCTGAGGTCTGCGGACGCTGGCAGATATACCTTGAGGTCTCCACGTACGGTCCAGCTCACTGGTATCTGGCCTGGTAGAAAGGACCCGGATCTGTACAAAAAGATGTGCAGAAGTGTAGTATGAGTACATCACAACGGTACCCAGTAAGTTCCAAGCCTAACCTCAGTAGAGTAGTGACGAGGTTAGGTCAGCGCCCTACTAGAATAAAAGATGATGAGACAGAAAATATAATAATATAATGAAGTGACTGAGAAATGAACAACGAGAAATTTCATAAAGGTAACAACACAATAAATAGAGTAAAACAACATGAGCGCTCCCGAGGTATCGCCTCGTAGTCCAAAATGTAAATGCACAATAAGGGGATCTCCCGAGGTACTACTTCGTAGTCCCAAAAGTAAATATGCGATAGGGGATCTCCCGAGGTACCGCCTTGTAGTCTCAAAAGTAAATACACAATAGGGGATCTCCCGAGGTACCGCCTCGTAGTCCCAAAAATAAATATGAAACAAGGGATCTCCCGAGGTACCACCTCGTAGTCCCAAAAGTAAATACTCGACAGGGGGATCTCCCGAGGTACCGCCTCGTAGTCCCAAAAGTAAATACACAACTCACAACTTATGGAACAACGAATTTACAACAAGGAATCATACAGTTAAAGACTGAATACGAGATCGCAGAAGCAAGTAACTCACATAAGTATGTTGCACAAATTTCAAGTAGAGGTTAAGACATGTAGACATGCGATACTAAGCTAAACATGACAGCTACACATGCTAAGGAAATTTAGTTAAGGAAATTGAAAGAAGACTACTCAGCAAGCACCGGAATTTCCACAATTAGCCCGTGTACGCACTTGTCACCTCTCGTACATGACGCTCACATATCATAAATGGTTACAACAGTACCAAATCCTAAGGGGATTTCCCCCACACATGGTTAGACATGTCACTTACCTAAAATCTCACTCAATCAATCGATAAGAATGCCTTTACCTCGATTTTTCGACTCCGAACGGACCAAATCTAAACAAAAGCAATTACATACCATGAATACAACTACAAGAAAATAATTTAAATAATAAATCTATGACTTTACCAAAGAATTGAAAACTCAGTCCAAAAAGTCGACCCGGGCCCACTTCTCGGAATTGGGTAAAAGTCACAAAATACGAACACTCATTCAATATCAAGTTCACCCATGCCAAAATTACTCAAATCCGATACAAAATTCCCGATCAAAAAAATCAAAATTCGGCCTAAGGAGTTTTCCACCGTTTTCACAAATTTCTCAACCCAAATCCTAAATTAAATGAAGAATAAATGATATCTCAGTGGAAATTAATCAAAAACAAGTCAAGAATCCTTACCCAAACGTTTGCTCTGAAAAACCCTCAAAAGTTCGCCTCAATCCGAGCTCTATATCTTAAATTATGAAGAAAATGTCAAACCCTCGATTTAATATAATCTGCCCAGGGTTTCGTACCTGCGGCCAATTCACCGCACCTGCAGAACCTCTTTTGCGGCAAAACTTCTGCTTCTGTGGAATCACTTAAGTCCCCTAGGGCCCGCACCTGCGCTCCAGGTTCCTCACCTGCGGACGCGCTTATGCGGCCCTTGATCCGCTTCTGCGCACGCGCTCCTGCGGACCATGTCCGCTTCTGCAATCAACAGGCCTCCCAGGCCTTTCCGCTTTTGTGGTCTTCACGTCGCACCTGCGACCACTGTCCATCCTCATAATTTCTTATATGCGATGGCTTGCCCGCTTCTGCGAGCTCGCACCTGCGGTCAATCTTGCGCAGGTGCGATTGCACCAGAACTGGTGTGTTCAGCCATTCTCACAAGTCCAAATATGATACGTTAACCATCCGAAATCCACCCGAGGCCCCCGGGACCTCAACCAAACATACCAACAAGTCCTAAAACACAATACGAACTTAGTTAAGCCTTTAAATCACATCAAACAACGCTAAAGATATGAATTACGCATCGATTGAAGCCTAATGAACTTTAAAACTTCAAACTTCTATATCAGTTGCCGAAACCTATCAAATCAAGCCTGATTGACCTAAAATTTTGCACACAAGCCATAATTGACATTACACACCTATTCCAACTTCTAAAATCGGAATCCGACCCCGATATCAAAAAGTTCACTGGGTCAAACTTTCCCAAAATCATCCAATTGAAGCTAAAATAACCTACAGACCTCCAATCAATATTCGGACACGTTCCTAAGACCAAAATCACCCTACGGAGCTATTGAAACCGTTGAAACTCTATTCCAGAGTCGTCCACACACAATTCAAGCTATAGTAAATTCTAACTTAAAATCCCGATATAGGGACTCTGTGTCCCATTTCACTCTGAAACCAAAACAAAATCCTCCCGGCAAGTCACAAAACCCAAAAATGAAATAGAGGGATCAATAATTAGGGGTTCGGGGCTAATACTCTCAAAACGACCGGCCGGGTCGTTACATCCTCGACCTCTTAAAACAAACGTTCGTCCTTGAACGAGTATAGGGACATACCTAGAGTGGTGAAAGGATGAGGGTAAAGGCTGCGCATATTATGCTCGGTCTCCCAAGTTGCCTCCTCGACCGGATAGCCCCTCCACTGAACCTTCACCGAAGCGATGTTCTTTGGCCTTAACTTTCGAACCTGTCTATCCAAAATGGCCACCGGCTCCTCAACATATGATAGATCCTTATCCAACTGGACTGAGCTGAAGTCTAACACATGAGACAGATTGCCGTGATACTTTTGGAGCATGGAAACATGGAATACTGGATGAACTGCAGAGAGACTAGGTGGTAGTGCAAGTCTGTATGCCACCTCTCCAACCCTCTCAAGAATCTCAAAAGGCCCGATATACCTAGGGCTCAACTTTCCCTTCTTTCCGAACCTCATAACACCCTTCATGGGTGAAACCCAGAGAAAGACACGCTCCCCAACCATGAATGCAACGTTGCGAACCTTCCGATCCGCATAACTCTTCTGCCTGGACTGGGCTGTATGAAATCGATCCTGAATCAATTTAACCTTTTTCAAGGCATCGTGAACCAAGTCTATACCCAATAGCCTAGCCTCGCCCAACTCGAACCAACCCATTGGAAACCTGCACCGTCTACCATACAAAGCCTCATACGGTGTCATCTGAATGCTCGACTGATAACTGTTGTTGTAGGCAAACTCCTCAAGTGGCAAGAACTGATCCCAAGCACCCCCAAAATCCATCACACACGCACGACGCATATCCTTCAATATCTGAATAGTGTGCTCGGACTGTCCGTCCGTCTGAGGGTGAAATGATGTACTCAACTCTACCCGAGTACCCAACTCACGCTGTACAGCTCTCCAGAACCGCGATGTAAACTGCGTACCCTAGTCAAAGATGATAGATATCGGTGCGCCATGAAGCCTGACAATCACGCGACTGTAAACCTGAGCCAGCTGCTCCGAAGAGTAAGTAGTAACCACAAGAATGAAATGAGCTGACTTTGTCAATCTATCCACAATCACCCAAACTGCATCGAACTTCCTCTGAGTTCGTGGGAGCCCAACAACGAAATCCATAGTGTTCCGCTCCCATTTCCATTCCGGAATCTCTAGCTTCTAAAGCAATCCACCCGGTCGCTGATGCTCATACTTCACCTGCTGACAATTTAAGTAACGAGCTACATATTCCACTATGTCATTCTTCATCCGCCTCCACCAATAGTGTTGACTCAAATCTTGATACATCTTCGTAGCACGTGGGTGAATAGAGTACCACGAACTGTGAGTCTCCTGAAGAATCAACTCACACAAACCATCTACATTAGGCACACATAACCTACCCTGCATCTGTAATACACCGTCATCCCCAATAGTGACTTCCTTGGCATCATCGTGTTGAACTGTGTCCCTTAGGACAAGAAGATAGAGGTCATCATACTGACGCTCTATGATATGATCATAAAGAGAAAACTGAGAAACCACACAAGCCAAAACTCGGTTCCGCTCGAAAACATCCAATCTGACAAACTAGTTGGCCAAGGCCTGAACATCCAAGGTAAAGGCATCTCTGTTACTGGTAGATATGCTAAACTACCCAAACTCTCTACCTTGCGACTTAAGGCATCGGCCACCACATTGGCCTTCCCGGGATGATAGAGAATGGTGATGTCATAATCCTTAAGCAGCTCCAATCATCCCCGCTGCCGCAAGTTAAGATCCTTTTATTTAAACAAATATTGTAGACTCCGGTGATCGGTGAAAACCTCACAAGGGACATCGTGAAAATAATGCCGTCAGATCTTCAAGGCATGAACAATAGCTGCTAACTCGAGGTCGTGGACAGGATAATTCTTCTCATGTACCTTCAGCTGTCTAGACGCGTAGGCAATCACCCTACCGTCCTGCATCAACACCGCACCGAGACCAATGCGTGACACATCACAATATACCGCATAGGACCCCGAACAAGTAGGCAACACCAAAACCGGGGCTGTATTCAAAGCATTCTTGAGCTTTTGAAAGCTCTCCTCACACTCCTCGGTCCACCTGAACGAAGCACCCTTCTGGGTCAATCTGGTCATAGGTGCTGCAATAGACGAGAAACCCTCTACAAATCGACGGTAATACCCCGCCAAGCCAAGAATACTCCGGATCTCCGTAGCTGAGGACGGTCTAGTCTAAATCTGCACTGCTTCAATCTTCTTTGGATCTACCTTGATCCCCTCACTCGACACTACATGACCCAAAAATGCCACTAACTCTAGCCAGAATTCACACTTCGAAAGGTTTGCATACAACTTCTTCTCCCTTAAGGTCTGAAGCACGGTCCTCAGGTTCTGGTCATGATCTTCCCGACTCCGAGAGTACACTAGAATGTCGTCAATAAATACAATGACTAAAGAGTCAAGATAGGGCTGAAATACACTGTTCATCAAGTGCATGAATGCTGCTAGAGCGTTGGTCAGCCGAGTCCTAAAAGTCGAGTCCTGCTAGACAACAGAAATTACATAAAGGTAACAACACAATAAATAGAGTAAAACAAAAGGAGAGCTCCCGAGGTATCGCCTCGTCGTCCAAAATGTAAATGCACAATAAAGGGATCTCCCGAGGTACTACCTCGTAGTCCCAAAAGTAAATATGCGATAGGGGATCTCCCGAGGTACCGCCTTGTAGTCTCAAAAGTAAATACACGATAGGGGATCTCCCGAGGTGCCGCCTCGTAGTCCCAAAAATAAATATGAAACAAGGGATCTCCCGAGGTACCTCCTCGTAGTCCCAAAAGTAAATACTCGACAGGGGGATCTCCCGAGGTACCGCCTCGTAGTCCCAAAAGTAAATACACAACTCATAACTTTTGGAACAACGAATTTACATCAAGGAAACATACAGTTAAAGACTGAATACGAGATCACGGAATCAAGTAATTCACATAAGCATGTTGCACAAATTTCAAGTAGAGGTTAAGATACGTAGACACGTGATACTAAGCTAAACATGATAGCTACACATGCTAAGGCAATTTAGTTAAGGAAATTGAAAGAAGACTACTCAGCAAGCACTGGAATTTCCACAATTATCCCGTGTAATTACTCGTCACCTCGTGTACACTAATGGTTACAACAGTACCAAATCCTAAGGGGATTTCCCCCACGCAAGGTTAGATAAGTCACTTACCTCAAATCTCACTCAATTAATTGATAAGAATGCCTTTTCCTCGACTTTCCGACTCCGAACGACCCAAATCTAACAAAAAGCAATTACATACCATGAATACAACTACAAGAAAATAATTTAAATAATAAATCTATGATTTTAGCAAAGAATTGAAAACTCGGCCCAAAAGGTCGACTGAGGCCACTTTTTCACAAATTTCTCAACCCAAATCTTAAATTAAATGAAGAATAAATGATATCTCAGTGGAAATTAATCAAAAAAAAAGTCAAGAACCCTTACCCAAACGTTTCCTCTGAAACACCCTCGAAATTTCCCCTCAATCCGAGCTCTATATATCAAATTATGAAGAAAATGGCAAATCCTCGAATTAATATAATCTGCCCAGGTTTTTCGCACCTGCGGCCAATTCACCGCACCTGCAGAACCTCTTTTGCAGCAAAAACCTCCGCTTATGTGGAATCCATTAAGTCCCCCAGGGCCCGCACCTGCGCTCCAGGTTCCTCACCTGCGGACGTGCTTATGCGGCCCTTGATGCGCACGTGCTCCTACAGACCATGTCCGCTTCTGCAATCAACAGGCCTCCCAGGCCTTTCCACTTCTGTGGTCTTCACGTCGCACCTGCGACCACTGTCCATCCTCATCATTTCTCATCTGCGATTGCCTGCCCGCTTCTGCGAGCTCGCACCTGCGGTCAATCTTGCGCAGGTTCGATTGCACCAGAACTGCTGTCTTCAGCCATTCTCACAAGTCCAAATATGATCCGATAACCATCCGAAATCCACCCGAGGCCCCCCGGACCTCAACCAAACATATCAACAAATCCTAAAACACCATACGAACTTAGTCGAGACATTAAATCACATCAAACAATGCTAAAGATATTAATTGCACATCGATTCAAGCCTAATGAACTTTAAAACTTCAAACTTCTACATCCGATGCAGAAACCGATCAAATCAAGTTCGATTGACCTTAAATTTTGCAAACAAGTCATAATCGACATTATGGACCTATTACAACTTCCGAAATCGGAATTCGACCCCAATATCAAAAAGTCAACTCCCGGTCAAACTTTTCAAATATCATCCAATTCTCCCATTTTCGCCAATTGACGGTAAAATGACCTACGGACCTCTAAATAAACATCCATACATGCACCTAATACCAAAATCACCCTACGGAGCTATTGAAATCGTCGAAACTCTATTCCGAAGTCATCCTCACACAATTCAAGCTACAGTTAATTCGTAGATCTTAAACTCCCGATTTAGGGACTATGTGTCCCATTTCACTTCGAAACTAAAAACAAATCCTCCCGGCAAGTCACAAAACCCAAAAATGAAATAGAGGGATCAATAATTAGGGGTTTGGGGCTAATACTATCAATATGACCGGCTAGGTAGTTACATTAAGTTTGAATCGCCCTCTATTATTCGCTATCTAGAAATATTAACGGGAGATTTGTTCACTGCTCGGTTTGCAGATTGTCGATTCGATGAGATATTTTTTCCCAAATTAGGGGGAGAAAATGGTGAAACCAAACGAGAATATTTGTGAAAAAATCCATCATTATCTCATCTTGATCCACATGTCTCTATTTGTGAAAAAGAGGTGCAAAAAATTATTCATTATTCTGCATTCCTTAGATTCCAATCCGTATTGATATCCCGGTTGGACAATCTTCTAGTGTCATAGCTAATGAGTCAAAAGCACGCCTAAAGCGTGGTAGACCATTGGATTCTAAGGATCAAAATCCTAGAAAAATAAAAATAAATGATGAAGATGACACTACAAAAGAATATCATAAAGAAACCCATGATTTAACCAATCTTGAGATTCATGAGGAAATCACTGAGCCTGAGACTCAAGAAAATAAGGAACTATAAATAAACTCAATCGATATTGAGATGAATTTGAATCAATTGGATATAGTGGTGGATTATGTCTTTGCATATAATGTTGCATCTAGCATTATGCAAGATAGTGAGGATTTTGAACCTCAATCTGTTGGAGAATGTTGGCAAAGTTGTGATTGGCCAAAATGGCAAGAAACAATCCAATCTGAGTTGGACTCACTTGTGAAACGTGAAGTTTTTGGGTCTATAGTCTAAACACCTAATGGTGTTAAGACCGTTGGTTATACATGAGTCTTTGTACGTAAGAGAAATGAGAAAAATGAGGTACAAAGATATAAGGCACGCCTTTTTGCACAAGGATTTTCACAAAGGCCTGGTATCGATTATCAAGGGACCTATTCACCTGCTATGGATGCAATAACATTTCGTTATCTTATTAGTTTTTCTATCCATGAAAAGTTTGACATGCATTTAATGGATGTGGTTACCGCCTACCTTTATGGCTCACTTGATAATGAGATATACATGAAAATTCCTGAGGGATTTAAAATGCCTGACACACATAATTCAAAGTCCCAGGAAATATTTTTAATCAAATTACAAAGATCTTTGTATGGTCTAAAGCAATCAGGACGAATATGGTATAACTGCCTTAGTAAGTATTTATTAAAGGAAGGTTATATAAATGATACCATTTGTCCATCTGTTTTTATAAAGAAAACAACATTGGAATTTATTGTACTTGCCGTATATGTTGATGACATAAACCTTATTGAAACTACTATAGAACTCCAAAAGGAAATTAATTATTTAAAGAAGGAATTCGAGATGAAAGATCTCAGAAAGACAAAATTATGTCTCGGTTTGCAAATTAAACATTTGGCAAATGGGATTTTTGTTCATCAATCTGCCTACATAGAAAAGGTATTGAAACGGTTTTACATGGATGGAGCACATCCATTAAGTACTCTGATAGTTGTTCGATCACTTAATGTGAATAAGGACCCGTTCCGACCTCAAGAAAAGAATAAAGAGCTTCTTGGTCCTGACGTACCATATCTTAGTGCAATTGGTGCACTAATATATCTTGCTAACACTACAAAGCCTGACATAACTTTTTTAGTTAATGTCTTAGCAAGATATAACTATGTTCCTACAAGGAGGTATTGGAATGAAATCAAACACATATTACGATATCTAAAAGGGACTATCGATATGTGTTTATTTTGTTACAATAATTGCAGTCCCGATCTTGTTAGTTATGCCGATGCTGGGTATTTATCCGACCCACACAAGGCTCGATCTCAAACATGCAATGTGTTTACCTGTGGAGGCACTGCCATATCTTAGCGATCGACTAAGTAATCAATCGTGGCTACTTCATCTAATCATGCTAAGATAATTGCTATACATGAAGCAAGTCGAGAATGTGTGTGGTTGAGGTCTATAATACATCTTATTCAAGAAAAATGTGGTTTGAAGTGTGACAAAATACCCACGATTTTGTATGAAGACAATGCAGACATGCATAGCCCAATTGAAGGGAAGATTCATAAAAGGAGATAGGATAAAGCACATTTCACCAAAGTTATTTTTCACACATAATCGTCAAAAGAACGGCGATATCAATGTGCAACAGATTCGTTCAAGTGATAATATGGCTGATTTGTTCACCAAATCTCTAGTGACGTCAACCTTTAAGAAGCTAGTGTACAAGATTGGGATGCGAAGGCTCAAGGATGTGAATTGATGCTCTCATCAGGGGGAGTTAATACGCGTTGTACCCTTTTTCCCTTACAAAGTTTTATCCCACTGGGTTTTCCTTGCAAGGTTTTAACGAGGCAACCAAAAGGCGCATTTCTAAACATGTGTACTCTTTTTTCTTCTTTAGAATTTTATTCCATTGGGTTTTAGTTTAGTTAAGATTTTAACGAGGCACATTATCTGTTGAATAGACATTCAAGGGGGAGTGTTATAAATAGAATTGTATTTAAGGTGAATGCCTATATTTTAGAGAGATTCCAGGGGTTGTTACTTGTGGCTAAGTCACTTTTCCCTATAAATAGAGGGGTTCTATTCCATTGTAATCCATCTCAAATAAATAAGAATTCTCTCTCTTTCTTTGCAATATTCTTCTCTATATTTTCATTACAAGCGAGTTTTTGTTCCAAGAAAAATTGGCTCATCGTAGTCAAAATTACGTTTATTTAAAAACTGATTTTGTAAACTCATTTTTTATAGAACTTGAAATAAAACGTCTCCTAAATAGCGATAATGAGGACCAGGAAGAATGTTAATTATAAGTTAAAATATGTAGTTTAAGTGTAATAATTATTTACATTTTATACTCATATACAACTTAAATTTGTGTGGGAAGGTCCAGTGGCCAGTGGTGGATTTAGAGCATAACATATGGGTTTACATGAATTTAGTAGATTTGTTGTTCAAATCCTATGTATATATTAAGAAATTTACTAAATGTTCATAAATATTTTAAATTTATTATTTATTTATAGTTGTTTACTCGTAAACTGGTAAATTTGAATTTATACGTGGTTTCTAGACAAGTGAATCGATTTGATCCTAAAATGATAAATAAATTAGATAGAAATGTAAAACTTAGTGTTGAAATCGAGATACGACAGTAGAGATATTGAGCCCGAGAGCGAAACTTTCGGAGGAAGTAAGAGCAATATAGATAAGCAAGAAAATAAAATGTTATTGAGCTTTGAACAAAGTATGGTATATGCTTGTCAGGAAATTCATGTGTTTACAATAATGGTAGATCCCACTATTTATAGTTGCACCTAGGGAACAAGGTCCTAGGATCAAGCCTCTCTTAAATGACAATTACGAGGGCCATTGAAGAATGTGAAACGGTAGGCAGTGAATGTCATATTTTCTATAACGGAACGTGCACTTAATGCTATAGAATATTCTTCATCGAATGCTATCTGGTGGTAGGCATTTATTTCGCCTTTATGAATATCTTTCTCTCCGATAACAAACGAGAATGCTGCCTTCGATTCTGACTGTCTTCTATCTTCATCGCTTTCTCACATGATCATTTAATATGAACATATTTTACCCTATACAGATAGTCCCCCTACTTTCCAGTGGCATAACTTTGTGTTACCGGAAAGTTGGTAGAGACACATTATTTGGTGGAAAATTCTCTGACCCCCTCTGAAAAGTTTCTGACGGTTGATTAGACGTACGTTTGTCCGCATTTAATGCCCCAAACACGCGTCATCCATGGTTTTAGCTGCCTATTCCTTTACTTATACGCATCAAACTTCTTCATTTACACTTCATAATTTCCAAACTTTCTCAAACTCTCTTTACTCAGCTCGTATTTGTCTTCAACTTTCTCTAACCTTCTTCTTCAGAGAAAATCTCTTCCCCCCTTATGATAAAAATGACTTATTCTTCCAAAAACCCTAGTTCCTCAAAGAACAAAGGTAAAGATGATGATGTTGCTCCTTGATAAGTAGGGATTTTGACTACTTATTTGCACTCTTTTACTTTAGTTTTAGCTCAAAATGCTTAAAGGTATTCCCGAAAACTGATAAAATGTGCTTACTTGTAGGAGCATTGGAAAAAGAGCCAAAACGATGAAATTCAACTCAAGAAGGAGTATTTTTGGACAAGGACTAAAACCAAGCAAAAGGGGCAAAGTGCGGACCGCACAATATTGAGTGCGGCCACAGACTATGAAAGACCTCTGACATAATTCCTTTGCAAAGTGCAGACCGCATAATTATTATGTGGTTGCATAAGATGAGGTTCAGAGAGATGGAGTTCTGAATCCATGAAGAAGTGCGGACCGCACTATTATTGTGCGGCCACAAAATTCAAGTGTGCGGCTGCACTCAGAAATGTGCGGTGCACAGAAGTCCCTCCTGTCAAGCTCAAATTCAAGAGTGCGGCCGCACTCAAAAATGTGCGGTCCTCAGAATCGGAAGACGTGCGGCCACAACCCAGAATTGTGCAGCCGCAGAAGTCCATCATGTCAAGCCCATCTTCAAAGTGCGGACGGCACACAGAGTTGTGCGGCCGCAGAACCTTCACATGGGCAATTTTGTCCGATAATTTCAGCTGTGTAAGATTGAACTCCAAAAAGTAGATAGTCGTTTTTCCTTTACTGCTCTGGGAAACTTTGTATTAGTTTATCATTTTTAACATTGGATTTTCATCCATTTATCATCTATTATGAGTTTAATCTTATTTTCTTCCTTAGTTTCTTCATTTTTGCCTACGAGTAGCTAAATCTCTAGCTAGGATTGTGACCCAATCCTAGTGTGGGTACCTAATAGGTGTTTGATTTAGGGATTATTTAAGGTTGGGTGTATGATATTTAGCCTAGTTCTTACTTGAATTTAGGAATTAATGGTTGCAAACATTGATTTATGCCTAACTGACTTAGTCTCTACTTGAGAAAGAGAGACTAAGTCTAGAAAAACTTGGCTAACAAAAAATTTGGGTGAACTTAAGAAATTGGTAGCCCCAATTAAAGGGTTGAATCTAGAGATAGTAAGGCCCGACTTGAGCATATATCAACGGTTTTATGAATTACCCATTTGGACTTGAGAAAGCCAAATTGGACAAAACCACTCTAACTACCGAGAGGTATCGAGTGGGTAATCACGTGTTGATTGCTATATTACATCACGACCAACAAAACATGTCCTAAAGCCGACAACCCGTTAGGTAATCACCTAGGTGGAAGTCACAGCCCTAGATCTTTTATAAACATGAAAAATAACAACACCAAAAATATTGTTCTATAGCTTTACATTTACAAACAATAGCATAAATTTTAGAAGTAGAAAGAAACAACCAAGTATGTGGAAGTGAATTTTAATCACGTCATACACCTAGTCTAAGTATATACCTAATCCAATATAAGATCTCGGAGGAATCGACCCCGACTCAAAGTTGGGTAATTATAATTGCATCGACCGCTTCACAATCCCAATCAGTAGTGTGAATTTGGGCGACATCAATTTTTAGCGCCGTTGCCGGGGAGCTCAAAACAGATTTAGCTATATATTTGGTTTGTGTGTGATTTGTCTTATTTTCCTTCCAAGTTACTAACCTTTTTGTGAATCGATTGTAGGTACAAAAATGGCTCCCAACAATGATCCTCTCGGAAACTTGCCTTTGGGAGAGGAAGTGGACGATGACCAAGGTGATGAGGTTCCTCTTGAACCTCAAGAAAATAGGCGAGGCCGACTGCCTCATGACAATATTCATGTCCCTCCCCCACCTCCACCAAGAGCGGCTCCACACCGGGTGTTGCCAAACGAAGGATACGCAAGTTCCATAGTCCCGCCCCATATTAGGGCGGGAAAGTTCCAAATCACCAATGTTATGCTCACATTGCTAGAGAAACGGGGATTCTTCATCGGGGCTCCGAGTCAAAATGCATACAAATACTTGAAGGGATTTGTGGACACTTGCTGGGGGAGTAAACAGACCAACGTCTCCGAGGATGCTCTATAGTTGAGGCTATTTCCCTTCTCTCTATGGGGAAAGCCTTGGATTGGTTAGAAAGATTGTCAAACCATTCTATCCATACATGGGATGAATTGGCGAAAATATTCATTGCCAAGTTCTTTTCTCCCAGGCATATGGCTACTCTTCAAGATGAGATTCTAGCATTCAAGCAAGAACCCAATGAGCCTTTGCATGAGATTTGGGAGAGGTATCATACTATGGTGAAAGAGTGCCTGAATAATGACATGACTGGAACTATGATTCAACAAACCTTCTATAGGGGGGTCAATATTACCAATCAATGCGTGGTCAACCAACTTGTCGGTGGGAATTTCATGACAACACCATATGCCGAAGCTGGTGATATTTTAGATGAAATGGCAGATACTTCATCGGCATGGCAAAGTAGAGCTAATGTTCCTCAAGGTGATCCAAACATGATTCACATACACAAAGAATTGCATGATCATGGGCAAGCAATTTCCGAGTTGAACACGACAATGAATCAATTAGACAAAGCTCAACTTCAACAAGTTCAAGGTCCTAAGCAAGTAAATGCAATGGAAGGTGTCAAGATTATGGTGAACAAGCGAAGGCAAAAGGGTCAACAAGTGCAAAACCGTGTGGAATAATATGTGCAAGGTGATAGTGGGTTTGACCAAGACGAATCATACAATGAGCAAGAGGAAGAAGTGAAATATGTGAACAACTACCAAGGGCAAATAAACAACTCTCAAGGCCCGAATCAACAACAATGGCGATCTCAAGGAAATCAAGGAAATTGGAACAATCAAAACCACCAAGGCAATTGGAGAGATGATAACAATAATCAAGGTAATTGGAACAATAACAACAATCAAGGAAATTGGAATAATTCAAGGCAACCAAGGCAATTGGGGTGGCAACAATCAAGGATATTGGGGAGGCATCAACCAAGGAGTTTGGAATAATAACCAAGGGAATTAGGGGTCGGGCTTTCAAAGACCCCCGATGTATCAGCAACCAAGCAACTCGCCTCCTTATCTGTCTCATGGTTATAGCTCTTCCAATAATGAGATGGTACAGATTGAAAATATGTTCAAACAAATGATGGAGAAAAATGCCGACTCCGATGCTCAACTAGCCTCTCACAACACTCCAATCCGCAATTTAGAGGTTCAATTAGGGCAAATCTTGCAAGCTTTAAACACTCATCCTAAGGGGGCACTACCTAGTGACACGGTGGTGAAACCGAAGGGAGGGAACAACACAGGACATGCCATGGCCGTAACCACAAGGAGTGAAAAATGTGGGGAGGCAACAACCTCAAACCAAAGAAGAATTGTGGATGATGATGTAGTGATTCAAGAAGATGAAATTCCAAGTAATGTGGTTCAAGCTAATGAAGAAGTGAGAATTGATATTGATGAAAATGTGGAGGAGACTCAAGAAGAAGTGCGCCCGTCTAGGGAACACGTGATGTACATACCGGAACCGGTAGTGCCAAAGGCCAAGGCACCAATGCCAAGGCCCCCTCCTCTATACCCTCAAAGGATCGCCAAGAAAAATAATGAGAACCAATTCAAGAAGTTTATTTACATGATGAAGAGCTTATCCATTAATATGCCATTGGTTGAGGCGTTGGAACAAATGCCCGGCTATGCAAAGTTCATGAAGGATTTGGTGACAAAGAAAAGATCAATGAATTGTGAGACTACCAAGATGACACATCAAGTGAGTGCTATTGTGCACTCAATGGCTCTGAAATTGGAAGATCCCGGCGCTTTCACAATCCCTTGCACTATTGGGAGCGCCGACTTTACCAAAGCTCTATGTGATCTAGGGGTGAGTATCAACTGGATGCCCTACTTGGTGTTCAAAACTTTGGGAATTGGGAAACCAAGACCCACATCTATGAGGTTACAAATGGCGGATCGTACTATTAAGAGACCATTGGGTATTATTGATGATGTGTTGGTTCGTGTTGATAAGTTCATCCTCCCGACGAACTTTGTGATTCTTGATTGCGAAGTGGAATATGAGGTGCCTATTATCTTGGGTAGATCTTTCCTTGCTATGGGGAAGGCTCTTATTGATGTGGAAACCGGTGAGATCAACTTCCTGGCGGGCGATGACAAGGTGGTTTTCCACGTATGCAAATCTATAAGGCAACCGAATAGCAATGAAGTTTGTTCGTTTGTGGACTTAGTGACCGAGGTGATTGTTGATGATACTTTGGACGTCGTATTGCTTAATCATGTGAAGGAATGAGGTCATACACTTATGAACCTCGAAAATTGTGTAATTGCATTGCAAGGAATGGGGTCGTACACTTATGAACCTCGAAAATTGTCCTTAGATATTGAGAACCGGAAGACTCCTCCAACAAAGCCCTCAATCGAGGAGCCTCCCACTTTGGAGTTAAAACCATTGCCTCCACATCTCAGGTATGAATTCCTTGGGCCATGTTCTACTTTACTGGTTATTTATTCCTCTTGTTTGAATAACATGCATGTAGACTCTACTTTGGCGGTGCTACAAAAGAGGAAGAAAGCTATAGGATGGACATTGGCGGACATTCGGGGTATAAGCCCCGCCTTTTGCATGGATAATATTATTTTGGAGGAGGATTCCAAACCCTCCGTTGAACATCAAAGAAGATTAAATGAAGCAATTCAAGAGGTGGTGAAGAAGGAGATCATAAAATGGTTGGATGACGGGGTTGTTTACCCCATTTCTGATAGCTCATAGACCTCTCCGGTGCAATGTATTCCAAAGAAAGGGGGCATGACTGTGGTCACAAATGACAAGAATGAGTTGATCCCCACAAGAACGGTGATCGGGTGGAGAGTGTGTATGGACTATCGGAAGCTCAACAAAGTCACCCAGAAATATCATTTCCCACTCCCATCCCTTGATCAAATGCTTGATAGGTTGGCCGGTCGAGCTTTCTATTGTTTCCTTGATGGATATTACGGCTACAATCAAATTCTTATTGCTCCGGAGGACCAAGAGAAGACTACTTTCACTTTTCCCTATGGTACTTTCGCATTCTCGCGAATGCCATTTGGGTTATGCAGTGCACCGATGACTTTTCAACGGTGTATGATGGCCATCTTCACCGACATGGTGGAGGAATTTCTTGAGGTCTTCAGGGATGACTTTTTTGTGGTCGGAAATTCATTTGATGATTGCCTGAACAACTTGGATAAGGTTTTGGCAAGATGTGAGGAGACAAACTTGGTTTTGAATTAGGAGAAATGTCACTTCATGGTCGAGGAAGGCATTATCCTCGGCCAAAAAATTTCAAAGCATGGTATTGAGATCGACAAGGCCAAAATAGAGGTGATCTCTAAACTCCCACCCCTACATCCGTGAAGGGAGTGAGGAGTTTCTTGGGTCATGCGGGGTTCTATCGCTGATTCATCAAGGATTTTTCCAAAGTGGTGAACCCCTTGTGTAAGCTGTTGGAGAAGGATGCCAAGTTCCATTTCAATGAGGATTGTATGAACGCATTCGAATTGCTCAAGTTCAAATTCACTACTACTCCTATTATCACCGCACCGGATTGGAGCTTGCCTTTCGAGCTCATGTATGATGCAAGTGATGTGGTGGTTGGAGCAGTTTTGGGGCAATGTATCAACAAAATCTTCCATCTGGTCTACTATGCTAGCAAGCCCATGAATGATGCCCAAGACTACATAGTGACCGAAAAAGAGCTACTTGCTATTGTCTTTGCTATGGAGAAGTTTTGTCCGTACTTGATGGGTACAAAGGTGATTGTCTACACTGATCATGCGACGCTTCGGTACTTAATGAGCAAAAAGGGATTCAAAGGCAAGGTTAATACGGTGGGTGCTTCCATTGCAAGAGTTTGATCTAGAGATTCAAGACCATAAGGGTAGTGAAAACCAAGTGGCAAACTACTTGTCTCATTTGGAGAAGGAGGGGAGGCCACATGACGGTCTTGAAATAAATGATTCCTTCCCCGACGAGCAAATTCTAGCCATTTCAATGACCAGGATGTCATGGTTCGCCGACTTAGCAAATTATTTTGTGAGTGGTATTGTACTGAATGAGTTCTCTTCAAACCAAAGGAAGAAGCTCAAACGGGATTACCTTGACTATTATTGGGATGAGTTGTATCTCTTCCGGATTTGTACCGATGGTGTGATTCGACGATGTGTATCGGTGCAATGTATTCCAAAGAAAGGGGGCATGACTGTGGTCACAAATGACAAGAATGAGTTGATCCCCACAAGAACGGTGATCGGGTGGAGAGTGTGTATGGACTATCGGAAGCTCAACAAAGTCACCCAGAAATATCATTTCCCACTCCCATCCCTTGATCAAATGCTTGATAGGTTGGCCGGTCGAGCTTTCTATTGTTTCCTTGATGGATATTACGGCTACAATCAAATTCTTATTGCTCCGGAGGACCAAGAGAAGACTACTTTCACTTTTCCCTATGGTACTTTCGCATTCTCGCGAATGCCATTTGGGTTATGCAGTGCACCGATGACTTTTCAACGGTGTATGATGGCCATCTTCACCGACATGGTGGAGGAATTTCTTGAGGTCTTCAGGGATGACTTTTTTGTGGTCGGAAATTCATTTGATGATTGCCTGAACAACTTGGATAAGGTTTTGGCAAGATGTGAGGAGACAAACTTGGTTTTGAATTAGGAGAAATGTCACTTCATGGTCGAGGAAGGCATTATCCTCGGCCAAAAAATTTCAAAGCATGGTATTGAGATCGACAAGGCCAAAATAGAGGTGATCTCTAAACTCCCACCCCTACATCCGTGAAGGGAGTGAGGAGTTTCTTGGGTCATGCGGGGTTCTATCGCTGATTCATCAAGGATTTTTCCAAAGTGGTGAACCCCTTGTGTAAGCTGTTGGAGAAGGATGCCAAGTTCCATTTCAATGAGGATTGTATGAACGCATTCGAATTGCTCAAGTTCAAATTCACTACTACTCCTATTATCACCGCACCGGATTGGAGCTTGCCTTTCGAGCTCATGTATGATGCAAGTGATGTGGTGGTTGGAGCAGTTTTGGGGCAATGTATCAACAAAATCTTCCATCTGGTCTACTATGCTAGCAAGCCCATGAATGATGCCCAAGACTACATAGTGACCGAAAAAGAGCTACTTGCTATTGTCTTTGCTATGGAGAAGTTTTGTCCGTACTTGATGGGTACAAAGGTGATTGTCTACACTGATCATGCGACGCTTCGATACTTAATGAGCAAAAAGGGATTCAAAGGCAAGGTTAATACGGTGGGTGCTTCCATTGCAAGAGTTTGATCTAGAGATTCAAGACCATAAGGGTAGTGAAAACCAAGTGGCAAACTACTTGTCTCATTTGGAGAAGGAGGGGAGGCCACATGACGGTCTTGAAATAAATGATTCCTTCCCCGACGAGCAAATTCTAGCCATTTCAATGACCAGGATGTCATGGTTCGCCGACTTAGCAAATTATTTTGTGAGTGGTATTGTACTGAATGAGTTCTCTTCAAACCAAAGGAAGAAGCTCAAACGGGATTACCTTGACTATTATTGGGATGAGTTGTATCTCTTCCGGATTTGTACCGATGGTGTGATTCGACGATGTGTATCGGTGCAATGTATTCCAAAGAAAGGGGGCATGACTGTGGTCACAAATGACAAGAATGAGTTGATCCCCACAAGAACGGTGATCGGGTGGAGAGTGTGTATGGACTATCGGAAGCTCAACAAAGTCACCCAGAAATATCATTTCCCACTCCCATCCCTTGATCAAATGCTTGATAGGTTGGCCGGTCGAGCTTTCTATTGTTTCCTTGATGGATATTACGGCTACAATCAAATTCTTATTGCTTCGGAGGACCAAGAGAAGACTACTTTCACTTTTCCCTATGGTACTTTCGCATTCTCGCGAATGCCATTTGGGTTATGCAGTGCACCGATGACTTTTCAACGGTGTATGATGGCCATCTTCACCGACATGGTGGAGGAATTTCTTGAGGTCTTCAGGGATGACTTTTTTGTGGTCGGAAATTCATTTGATGATTGCCTGAACAACTTGGATAAGGTTTTGGCAAGATGTGAGGAGACAAACTTGGTTTTGAATTAGGAGAAATGTCACTTCATGGTCGAGGAAGGCATTATCCTCGGCCAAAAAATTTCAAAGCATGGTATTGAGATCGACAAGGCCAAAATAGAGGTGATCTCTAAACTCCCACCCCTACATCCGTGAAGGGAGTGAGGAGTTTCTTGGGTCATGCGGGGTTCTATCGCTGATTCATCAAGGATTTTTCCAAAGTGGTGAACCCCTTGTGTAAGCTGTTGGAGAAGGATGCCAAGTTCCATTTCAATGAGGATTGTATGAACGCATTCGAATTGCTCAAGTTCAAATTCACTACTACTCCTATTATCACCGCACCGGATTGGAGCTTGCCTTTCGAGCTCATGTATGATGCAAGTGATGTGGTGGTTGGAGCAGTTTTGGGGCAATGTATCAACAAAATCTTCCATCTGGTCTACTATGCTAGCAAGCCCATGAATGATGCCCAAGACTACATAGTGACCGAAAAAGAGCTACTTGCTATTGTCTTTGCTATGGAGAAGTTTTGTCCGTACTTGATGGGTACAAAGGTGATTGTCTACACTGATCATGCGACGCTTCGGTACTTAATGAGCAAAAAGGGATTCAAAGGCAAGGTTAATACGGTGGGTGCTTCCATTGCAAGAGTTTGATCTAGAGATTCAAGACCATAAGGGTAGTGAAAACCAAGTGGCAAACTACTTGTCTCATTTGGAGAAGGAGGGGAGGCCACATGACGGTCTTGAAATAAATGATTCCTTCCCCGACGAGCAAATTCTAGCCATTTCAATGACCAGGATGTCATGGTTCGCCGACTTAGCAAATTATTTTGTGAGTGGTATTGTACTGAATGAGTTCTCTTCAAACCAAAGGAAGAAGCTCAAACGGGATTACCTTGACTATTATTGGGATGAGTTGTATCTCTTCCGGATTTGTACCGATGGTGTGATTCGACGATGTGTATCGGTGCAATGTATTCCAAAGAAAGGGGGCATGACTGTGGTCACAAATGACAAGAATGAGTTGATCCCCACAAGAACGGTGATCGGGTGGAGAGTGTGTATGGACTATCGGAAGCTCAACAAAGTCACCCAGAAATATCATTTCCCACTCCCATCCCTTGATCAAATGCTTGATAGGTTGGCCGGTCGAGCTTTCTATTGTTTCCTTGATGGATATTACGGCTACAATCAAATTCTTATTGCTCCGGAGGACCAAGAGAAGACTACTTTCACTTTTCCCTATGGTACTTTCGCATTCTCGCGAATGCCATTTGGGTTATGCAGTGCACCGATGACTTTTCAACGGTGTATGATGGCCATCTTCACCGACATGGTGGAGGAATTTCTTGAGGTCTTCAGGGATGACTTTTTTGTGGTCGGAAATTCATTTGATGATTGCCTGAACAACTTGGATAAGGTTTTGGCAAGATGTGAGGAGACAAACTTGGTTTTGAATTAGGAGAAATGTCACTTCATGGTCGAGGAAGGCATTATCCTCGGCCAAAAAATTTCAAAGCATGGTATTGAGATCGACAAGGCCAAAATAGAGGTGATCTCTAAACTCCCACCCCTACATCCGTGAAGGGAGTGAGGAGTTTCTTGGGTCATGCGGGGTTCTATCGCTGATTCATCAAGGATTTTTCCAAAGTGGTGAACCCCTTGTGTAAGCTGTTGGAGAAGGATGCCAAGTTCCATTTCAATGAGGATTGTATGAACGCATTCGAATTGCTCAAGTTCAAATTCACTACTACTCCTATTATCACCGCACCGGATTGGAGCTTGCCTTTCGAGCTCATGTATGATGCAAGTGATGTGGTGGTTGGAGCAGTTTTGGGGCAATGTATCAACAAAATCTTCCATCTGGTCTACTATGCTAGTAAGCCCATGAATGATGCCCAAGACTACATAGTGACCGAAAAAGAGCTACTTGCTATTGTCTTTGCTATGGAGAAGTTTTGTCCGTACTTGATGGGTACAAAGGTGATTGTCTACACTGATCATGCGACGCTTCGGTACTTAATGAGCAAAAAGGGATTCAAAGGCAAGGTTAATACGGTGGGTGCTTCCATTGCAAGAGTTTGATCTAGAGATTCAAGACCATAAGGGTAGTGAAAACCAAGTGGCAAACTACTTGTCTCATTTGGAGAAGGAGGGGAGGCCACATGACGGTCTTGAAATAAATGATTCCTTCCCCGACGAGCAAATTCTAGCCATTTCAATGACCAGGATGTCATGGTTCGCCGACTTAGCAAATTATTTTGTGAGTGGTATTGTACTGAATGAGTTCTCTTCAAACCAAAGGAAGAAGCTCAAACGGGATTACCTTGACTATTATTGGGATGAGTTGTATCTCTTCCGGATTTGTACCGATGGTGTGATTCGACGATGTGTATCGGACGAAGAACAAGTGGAAATTCTTGAGGCTTGCCACTCTTCACCATATGGTAGTCACCATGGTGGAGCTAGAACAACAAAAAAATTGTTGAGTTGTGGATTCTATTGGCCTACTCTTTACAAGGATGCTAGTGATCTCATCAAGCGTTGTGATGAATGTCAAAGGGCCGGTGGTATTTCTAAGAAAAATGAGATGCCTCTCACCACCATCTTGGAGATTGACATTTTTGATGTGTGGGGAATTGATTTCATGGGTCCGTTCGTGAGCTCTTGTGGGAACACATACATTTTGGTAGCTGTGGATTATGTGTCAAAGTGGGTTGAAGCTGTGGCTTTACCCAACAATGAAGCTCGAAGTGTGGTGGCATTTTTGAAAAAGAACATCTTCACAAGATTCGGTACTCCAAGGGCCATTATTAGTGACGGGGGATCGCACTTTTGCAACAAAGCTTTTGATACCTTACTCACCAAGTATGGTGTCACTCACAAAGTCTCGACCCCCTATCATCCTCAAGCAAGCGGGCAAGTGGAAGTCTCCAACCGGGAGATCAAGAGTATTTTATCAAAGACAGTGAATGTCAACCGGACGGATTGGTCAAAGAAACTTGATGATGCTCTTCAGGCTTATAGGACGGCTTACAAAACACCGATTGGTATGTCTCCATACCCGTTAGTGTTCGGGAAAGCTTGTCACCTTCCGGTGGAACTTGAGCACAAGGCTATGTGGGCATTGAAGAAGCTTAATCTTGAATGGGATGTCGCCGCCAACTTAAGGGTAGCACAATTGAATGAGCTTGATGAATTCCGGTACCATGCTTATACAAGTTCGTCCTTATATAAGGACAAGATGAAGTACCTCCATGACAAGTACATCAGGAACAAGGAGTTCAAATAAGGTGATCTTGTGTTATTGTTCAATTCTCGGTTACGAATATTCCTGGGAAAGTTGAAGTCTAAGTGGAGTGGTCCGTTTGCGGTTGTGAGTGTGACACCCTTTGGTGCATTAGACTTGATGAACAAAAATGATGAAGTGTTTAGAGTCAATGGTCACCGGGTAAAGCATTATCTTGGCAAAGTTGATGATGGACACATCATGGCGTTAATTCATTTCAAGTGATTGATGGTAATATGCGTCGTGATGCGACGTTAAATCAAGCGCTTCGTGGGAGGCAACCCATGTTTCTTTAAATTTTTTATTTTCTTCTTTTTTGATTGGTTTTGTATTGAGCTAACTAGTTTTGAAGTGAATTGCAGGAATGAGTGTGCATTGCAGGTACTTTGTTTGAAAAAACTGGCCAAGTGTTGATAAAATGCGGACCGCACAATTTTGTATGCCACAGCAGAGAAGAATCTACGGCCGCACAATTCTTTGTGTGGCCACACAATTGGAGACATAAAAATCCAACTCTCTGAAGTTTTGAATTGCAGAGAAAAGGACATTCTGCTGCCGCACTCACTTTTGTGTGGACCGCAGAACTTCAGCAAGGTTCAGGTAAAGAGTGCAGACCACACTCAAAATTGTGCGGCCGCACTCAACTTCAATTTTGACGAACTTTGGTCAACCTATAAATAGGACCTCATTGCACTATTCACAACTTTACACACTCTGAACTTTTGAGACCTAAGCAAGCACAGTGCACACTACCTCATACTCCACATTCATTTTATCAGTGTAGATTCTTACATGCATCCTTTATCACTGGTATGTTCAATTCATGTTTATATTTTTCAATTTTTTTAGTTTTTGTTCTTAATTAGTATAGTTATTTTTAGGCCTAAAATGTCAAATGTTCTTCATGTGTGCTTGAAATTGTGTGGGTAATTTCATGTGTGCTCATTGGGGACTGGGTAAATCACTCATCATGTTTAATTTGCAAATACCATGTTTAAATTATGCAAAAATTGTAAAACCTAAGGCAGTGCCATTTTACTTTTGAATTGTGCGGTCCGCGAAAAATTATGTGCGATCGCACTTTGGAACTTCAGAGAACCAGTAGTCTGAACCTGGTTTTGTGCGGCCGCACTCAAAATTGTGCGACCGCACTGTGAAATTGTGTTGTTCGCACAAGGCAGTCTGCGACCGCACTCAATATTGTGCGGTCCACGCTGTCTCTTTTGTACACTGATTTCTTACAACCGTTAACATGCTTCTGAACTTTAACTGACTTATGTGCTTTGTATTGCAGACAATGGTTCGATCACGAGACAGAGGTGATACATCTAAAGGGAGGGGTGAACCCTCCCGAGGCTGAGGAAAGGGAACTCAACCTCTGGGAGTGCAATCAAAAGCAATAGCCAAAAAAGCCGACCACTGGGAGAGGTAGGGTCATAGAGCCCTTAGAATCAAGCTAGTATGTGCCGTCTAGGGAAGCCTCCGAGGGTCACTTAGTGGAGGTACAGCCTGAGGCACAGTCCCTACCACCACAATTCACTGGGAGATACCAATTGCACAACAAACCCTCCACCACAACAAGTTCTTCTGTGGGTTACGATGCCGGTAGCCAGGGTTCAGAGCCCTCCTCTACACACACTCCCTCTGCACCAGTTGCAGTAGATTATGATGATATTCCTGATGATGGTAGACGAGGTGACACTAGGGGCATCCTAGAGAGGTCGAAGAAGAAGGAAGTATGGGAAGATAGGTTCGTGAGTTTGACTACCTTCACAAAGTTTAGAGACTGGTAGCCCTAGAGATCGCTCATACTTGAGCGAAAATTCTTGCTGAAGGATTTGGATAAATACAATCCAAATGTCCTTAAGTAGTTCAGGGAGCGCAAGGGGTGGATGTGGTTCACCAGAGTGTTATGGATGCCAAAGAGCACTTGGTACGGGAGTTTTATTCCAATATGGCACACATAAAGAAGGGTACCAAAGTGACCAAAGTGAGAAATTTGAAAGTCAGATTCGACCCAAGCACTCTGAACACTTACCTGGGATTCGAGGAGGTAGAGGCAATCCAGTACTTGGAGAAGCTTGCTATGGGTTATGCAGCTCGCCCTTGGTTATCAGAGATTTTGGCTCCTCCAGGACCACCAACACCGTGGATCACAATAGGGGTTCCTATTGCACGGGCCACCCTCAATTTTGAAGCAAAAGGGTGGCAAACTTTTGTGTGCAGTCGTATTGACCCAAACCGGAATGAGAACAATCTTACAATCCGCCGAGCAGTTATGGTGGCATCTATTATGGCCGGGTACCCGATCAATGTGGCTTCCATCATGTCGGCCAACATGTCAGTGGTTGTCCGAAAAGGTGAAAGCTCCTACCCATATCCCAACACCCTCACAGAATATTTCACAGGTGCAAAGGTGGAGCCGAGGAGTTTTGATACAAAAGTGCAGGCCAAGAAACCCTTCTCATGGTACTCCTTGCAAGGTCCGGAAAACTCAAAGTTCAAGGGTAAGGCAACTACCACCGCTGGTCAGGCTGATGAGCCTTCAGTGGTGGTTACAGAGTCAGCTGCTGAGCCTTGTACAGCTCATATGACTTCGACAATAGCCAGTCCTTCCACTGATACAGTTGACATTCCACCACCTTAATCTTTTAGACCATCAACATCAGTACCAATGCCTGCCTAATCCACATATCTACTTACTGCGCTGCGAGTCTCCCAGACATTGGCGAGTCTCAACAACTGGATGCAGATAGCTACTTCAAAGTTGTCTGACATATCCAGTGTTGTTGCAGCACAGTCTTCTACCCCAGCAGCACCACAGGTTCCTCCGTCAGTAGAGGAAACATTGAAGAAGATCATGGACAACCAGAAGACCATTATAGATACACTGGTGGCACATGGGGGAGCTATTGAGGAGTTAGGCAAACAAGTGAAGAAGATGAGGAAATACCAGGCCTCAAAGAAATCAGTGGAGATATTGAGAAAAAAGTTGACAAAGATTGCAGCAGCTAGTGATTTACCATTTGACCAACTGATAGAGATAGATCCATCAGTACCAGCAAACACAACAGCACCATCAGCAGAGGCACCAACTGGCCAGTCTGACGAGCCAGACCTTGCTGCCCATACTGCCGAGGAGGTGCTTCAGATGTTCACCAACCCTGTTGTTCCCCGAGTAGAGGATAATGAGATCCAGTTGGAGGAGCCCGAGGGTGGTGATGCTTCCATGCACCCTGAGACCACATAAGGAGTTTTCTTTACTCTCTGCCCTCCCTTATTTTGATTTTGCTAAGCATTGGGGACAATACTTATTTTTATTCAGGGGGTGGTCTATTTTGGTTGGTTTGATTTGATGACATTGGCTTGTAATAACTTTAATACTATTTTTCTTTTATCTTTATTTTCTCTTTCATTATGTATATATTCCTCACTCTCTTTTGATATATATATTCTATTTCCCTCGGTTTGTATATTCATTTGTCTTACTGTCATTAGCTTATTTCATAGCTTCTTTATTTTGTTTTCTTAGTAGTCTAGCTTCTTATTTATGTTAATAGCTTCTTTTTTATTCGGTAGCTTCTTTTTATGTTTAAGTGAGAAATAAGCCTTTGGTTTTTTTAATGCCACGGTTCTTTCCAAAGGTGGGTTTTGTGTGAACCGGGTGGCTCTTCCCAATGATGGATGGCGTGACAACCTTCTTAAGGGATTGAGTCCGTTTTTTATGTTTAGAGAAACAGTAGTGTTAATGAATAAAAAAGGGTCAAGCATGCTTCACTTGGTACCAACACACTTAACTACACGCTTATGGTTAAAAACAAGCTTTTGAAAAGAAATGGCTCTAGTTAGTGACCTTGTGACTCTTGTGTTGACTTAGGCAATCATCGGGTGATTTAGTTAAACCATTAGCGATCTTCAATCTTGAATACGGTTATTGTGGGCCCTCGACTCTATCCTCTTTAACAATCCGATTGTGTGAGAGGTGAGATATTTTGTTACAAGTCCAAGTACCCTTGCGAATGGTCTAGAACTTGCTCCGAATGTGTTTCTAGACAAAATTCTAATTTTGCCTAGCTTGAAAAGTGATTGTAGGCTCTCCTTGACCCGTTTTGAAACCTTCCATGGCTTACTAATGATGTTATCCTTAGTCAACCCTTTTGAGCCTAGAGCCTTTTTCATTCGATAACCATGTTACTAGCCTTTACCCGTTTTATAGTGACCCTCTCTTGGCACCCGAGCTTTCCTTAGCACTCGTGAGAAACAAATGGCGAAAACATACGTTTTGGGGAGAGATGAGGAGTTTGAAAGTTGTATCAAGGCACATGAAGAGAAAAGAAATGAAGAAAAGGAAAGGCAAAGAAAAAAAAAGAAAGAACAAAAGAAAAACACAAAAAGAAAGTGAATAATTTGAAGGGTTGAAAGGATTCAAAAGAAAGCAAAAGTGCAAATCATGGAGAAAAAAAAGAAGGAGAATATGAATATCATGACCAAGAAAGAGTGATTTCAAATCTCTCTAGTTCCCCTAAGGAAAAAGAAAATGACTCAAAGAGTAGGCAAAGTATGAGCCAAAAAGAGAAAATAGAGTGCTAAAGGAAAGATGAACCCGTTCCATTCCAACATTTCCCTCCTTAGTCCAAAAGCCTTCATTACATGCCGAAAACACCCTACGTGATTTCAAGTCGAGTAAGCTTACATTAGTGGTGATCTACATGAGGGGCAAGCATATATGGTACTTAGATCCGTACTTGTGACATTCTTTTGAGAGTGATGAGCGAACCTTTCACGAATCATTGAATTGAGTGCTACATTCTTGAGTTAGATAAGATTATAGAGAGTATAAGAGGATGAGTTTGGGATACACAATGACTTACATAAAAGTGCGAACTTCCTTGATGAGTAAAGTCAACTCTTGATGCTCAAGTGTCACATAAGAGTTATTTGTGCTTTAACATTCAAAACATGGCCTTGTTGATAATTCATGAGTGTGTGGGTAATTCTTGGTCCCAATTGATGTGTGTTTGATGCAACTTAGGCCATCTGAAATAGTTCTTTTCTTGTAGAGGTAGGAATTACCTTATTTGCTTGAGGACAAACAAAAGCTTAAATTTGGGGGAGTTGATAAGTAGGGATTTTGACTACTTATCTGCATTCTTTTACTTTAGTTTTAGCTCAACAATGCTTAAAGGTATTCCCAAAAACTAATAAAATGTGCTTACTTGCAGGAGCATTGGAAAAAGAGCCAAAACAATGAAATTCAACACAAGAAGGAGTATTTTTGGACAAGGACAAAAACCAAGCGAAAAGGGCAAAGTGCGGACCGCACAATATTGAGTGTGGCCGCAGACTATGAAGGACCTCTAACAGAATTCCCTTGCAAAATGCGGATCGCACAATTATTGAGCAGCCGCAGAAGATGAGGTTCAGAGAGATGGAGTTCTGAATCCATGAAGAAGTGCGGACCGCACTATTATTGTGCGGCCGCAGAATTCAAGAGTGCGGCTGCACTCAGAAATGTGCGGTCCGCAGAAGTCCCTCCTGTCAAGCTCAAATGCAAGAGTGCGGCCGCACTCAGAAATGTGTGGTCCACAGAATCTGAAGACGTGCGGCTGTAACCTAGAATTGTGCGACCGCAAAAGTCTATCCTGTCAAGCCCAACTTCAAAGTGCAGACCGCACACAGAATTGTGCAGCCACCGAACCTCCACAAGGGTAATTTTATCCGATAATTTCATCAGTGTATAAGTAGTTCTTTTTGTCAAATTTAGGTTAAGTTTGAACTCCAGAAAGTAGATAGCCGTTTTTCCTTTACTGCTTTGGGAAACTTTGTATTAGTTTATCATTTTTAACATTGGATTTTCATCCTTTTATCATCTATTATAAGTTTAATCTTATTTTCTTCCTTAGTTTCTTGATTTTTTCCTATGAGTAGCTAAATCTCTAACTAGGGTTGTGACTCAACCTTAGTGTGCGTACTTAATGGGTGTTTGATTTAGGGCTTGTTTAAGGTTGGGTGTATGATATTTAGCCGAGTTCTTGCTTGAATTTAGGAATTAATGGTTGCAAATATTGATTCATGCCTAATTGACTTAGTCTCTACTTGAGAAAGAGAGACTAAGTCTAAGAAAACTTGGCTAACAAGAAATTGGGGTGAACTCAAAAAATTGATAGCCCCAATTAAAGGGTTAAATTTAGAGATAGTAAGACCCGACTTGAGCATATATCAACGGTTTTGTGAATTACCCATTTGGACTTTAGAAAGCCAAATTGGACAAAACCATTCTAACTACCGAGAAGTATCGAGTGGGTAATCGCGTGTTGATTTTTATATTACACCCGACCAATGAAACATGCCCTAAAGCCCACAACCCGTTAGGTAACCACCTAGGTGGAAGTCACAGCCCTAGATCTTTTATAAACTTGAAAAACAACAACACTAAAAATATTGTTCTATAGCTTTACATTTACAAACAATAGCATAAATGTGGAAGTGCATTTTAGGCACCTCATACACCTAGTCTAAGTATATACCTAATCCAATATAATCTCTCTGAGGAATCGATACCGATTCAAAGTTGGGTAACTATAATTGCATCGACCGCTTCAAAATCCCAATCAGTGGTATAAATTTGGGTGACATCACTCCTCCTACGGTGAGCACCATCATTCCAAGAAGCCTTGTCACAACTAAGGACTTCGAAGAGAAGTACCCTTCTGCTAATCCCCGCACGTGGGTTGTTGGCGTGCATCCTTCTTCTATCTGTCCTTCCAGTATTTCTTTTGTAAAGGAAGACTGCCATTGCCATGACTTAAACATCATCGCTCTTGACCCGGCGGAGCTGATAACCTTACCCAAGAAGGGTTTCATGTATTTTTATACGTATTCACTTTGGGGCCGTTTTCTTTGAGCAGGGAGGTTGACTCTGTTATCGTGGAGTTATGCATCCATTACCAGGTATGCCTAGAGCAAGTAAGTCCTTCTGTGTGGAGGACAATTGCTTGTCTTCAACGTCTATGCCAGGAAACGGGAGAGGAGCTAACCCTGGCTCGATTAATGAACCTTTATTCGCCCAAGATTTTCCGCAGGGGGATGATAAATTTCAGAAAATGTGGCCATCATGCTCTGCTAACCATTATGGATGATGACAACGACCGTGGGTGGATGGAATAGTTTGTTGCAGTTGCCATCAGGGATATCATTCCGGCCACAGCTCCATCCTTTCCGAAATTGTGGAACCGTACTCGTAAGTTCATTGTTTGTCTTTTCTTCTAGTTAAAGATCATCCCATGTTGTTACTGATCCCTCTTCTTTCACTTATTTCAGCAACTCGGTGGACTCCACCGAGGGTCGAAGACTTGGACCAGTGGGTCCAAAACTGTTTGGATGTTACTACGCCCAAGACCCACATGTGGAAAGAACTAGCCCTTAAATATGAGTGGAAGGCCAAAAATCATGGTAGGTTGAACTCATCTTGTTTTTTTCCTTTCGTATAAGAAAGCTGATTAACCCTTTTCTCTTGTTGAATTCTGGTCTACCCCAGGGCTTAGTTGTCGTCCCCGAGAAGGACGTTTTGGCTAATCCTGCTGACGTGACGAGGCTGTTGCATGAGGCTTTTACCCAAACAGGTGTCTCCGGGTCTACTTCTGGTGCAAGTGCTTCTTCTCGGAGTCCCCGGCCGGAGAACAAGCAACAAAAAAGACGATGCTCCTCCGCGGTCGGGGGAAAAAGTAAAAAAGCAAAGAATGCAGCGCCCGAGCCATCCCCGGATGTTGTGGTGATGAGCGTCGTGCCCGAGCCGATCACAAAAATTATGGTAATCGATGAAGATGGAGGAGCCAGTGATGAGGGGGCTTCTCTACATAAAAGATGCCAACCTTCATCAGTTCAACAGTGCCCGGTACCGTGAGGCTGAGTACCGGAGCTCTGAGGAGTATGATATGGTTGAAAATACTAACTCGCTTTGAGTCCCAATCAACGTGCCCGGTACCGTGAAGCTAAGTACTGGGTCCCTTCCATCTTTGGTTGACGAGAAACCAACAACCAGTATTGCATTTGCCGCAACCGCTTCTCAACCTACAACACCATCAGTTTTATCTCCTCCTTCACCAACTCTGCCTTCGCCACCAGCAACTGCTACATCATCTCTATCGACCGTAGTTTCCCGAGAGGATGTCCCTCTTCCCCAGTCACCAGTTCATGGATATTTGGGGCAAAATTATGTTGTCCCCTTCGAAGATCCCCAAAAGAGGAGGAGCTTCACCCTCTCTGTCTCTACCGGATGCCATCTGTTATCCCGACCGGTAAAATTTGCTAATTATGTGAAGCCTTTGGCTTCAAAAGAAGATAGGGATAAAATACAAACTCTCTCGAGGGAGTATTTGTTAAAAAGTGCCATGCACAATGCAACGACGGTACATGATTTGTTTCCTCTGTTATTTCTTCTATCTTTGTGAGGGTAGGGTTTTAAATTTCCATTTTTGTTTTGCAGGCCAAATTTCTTGCTTTCGAGGGCCTTCAAAGGCTGATTCGTGATAAGGATGAACTTTGCTCCGAGCGAGATCAACTTTTGGCCGAGCGAGACCAGACTGATGCTCGCCTCTCAGAACTGGAAGAAGCATAAGCTACTGATGTCGTTGAGTTGGAGGCTCGGTTGCAGCAAAGCGAGCAAGAAGTAGTGACCCTTAGCCAGGAGATCGCCCCGTTAAGGGAACAATTTGAAGAAGCTGGGGCCAAATGGGTTGAAGTCCATAATGTCGTCCTTGCTGCATCCGATCGTGATGCTGCCTATGCTAAAAGATTGAGTAATTTGAAGGAAGCCTTAAAGTCCAAAGCTGAAGAAGTTACTGTTGTCGAGGAGAAGTATGCACGGTTGGAGGAGAAGCATAAGAGGACCATAAAGCACAATAGAGTTTTCAGCTCCACTGTTCGTGACCTTGATGTCAACCTCCAAGTTACTAGATCCACGCAGGATAACCTTTCTGCCAAGGTCGACCACCTTAAAGAACAACTTTAGTGCTGAGAGGCTTCCCTCATTATTAAAATAACATATTCTATGTATAGCATGAGGAGAATAACCTTAGAAGAGGCCAAGGCGGGTATCATTGATTTTGATGCCGACATCGCTAAGGCCTGCGAGCTGGAGTCAATTGCCCGAAGGGGTCCCCAGTCTGGCCTGATGCTACCGACTCTTCTGGTTCTGGTTCCGAACTCTCGGTAACTGAAGATAAACCGGAAGATGATGACGCTGAAGGCCAAAATGGTGAAGGCCAAGATATTGAACCGGCAGCGGATCCACCCACTTCTCCTGGGGGCACAGATGTTTCTCTTCCTCCGGGTCCCGGAGATGCAACAACTTAGTTTTTGTTTTCTTTTCTTTCTCATATCTTTGTACTTGTGTTGTTCGGCACGTTTATTATGAATAGAAACATATTTTTGTTCAAGTATCATGCAAGTTTTTCTCTATGCATACTCTCTGTTTAAGTATTGTGCAAGTTTTCCTTTTTGCGCTCTTTTTGTTTAAGTATTCTCACAATTTTTCTGCACCGAGATATGAAAGGCTTCGGGTGTATTTTCCCCCGGTATTATTTGGATTCCAGACATAAGTTCTTCTGAAATCAACTCTTTAATGTGAGGGTTTCATAAGAGAGGGCACTCTTATGTGTACGGTGCTCTTGAAGAGGGCGTCTCCCGTTCATTACGACACTAGCATTTGAAGTACTTGTTTAATTTTCAAATGATAAGATCAATTCATCGTTCAGAAAAGAAACAAGATAGAAATAAAATGACTTTACTTTAGTCCTTCCATTTTCAAAAGTACATAAGCATTCATTGTGCTAAAACGAAATTGCAATTTGTTGTGGCTAACTTGTACAACTTGTTTCTACGGGGTTGGTCGCGCAGTCCCTGGTTCCGATAATACAACTATGTTTCCGTGTTCGTATTCCGGTCGATGTGGCAGTCATTGTTGACGTATCCTCATATCATTCCCCCCAGTGTTCGAATGCGAAGAATGCGAATTTGAACACTGAAAGTTTTGCACCTTTGAGGATTCCACTAGTGAATTTCTAGATAATCTTCAATTCGATAGCAAACTTCACTTCCCCTTAGGAATTTATGCTATCAATCGAAAGATTATATAACAATCTCCCAGTGGCTTGCACTTGTGAACGGTCGGGTAATCTTTGCTCGACAGCAAACTTTACTTCGCGGTAGAAACTTTGCTACCGAGTTTGTGTGCCTTGTCATTTAAAGGTCTTATTTCTGCCGCTGAAGCTTCCTTCATAGTATGCTTTTCCGTTGCTGCCTCGTTAAAAACCTTGCCAGAATAACCCAATAGGGATAAAAATTAGACGATGAGAAAAAAAGTGCAGCACATACTTTCAGTATAGGCGAGGCTCATCAGCAATAGTACCTCTTGAGGTATGACACATTCCAGTTGTTTGGCAATTTTTCTTCGTCTTGATTTTCTAACTCGTATGACCCTTTCCCGGCGACAGCTGAAACTCGGTAGGGGCCTTCCCATATTGGACCTAGCTTCCCCGCATTGATCTCCCGGGTGTTCTGAGTTACTTTCCCTAAAACCAAGTCTCCTACTTTGAAATAACAGAGATTGGCTCTTCGATTATAATATCATTCTATTCTCTGCTTTTGGGTTGCCATCCTCATATACGCCAAATCCCTGTGTTCATCGAGCAGCTCCAAATTGACCAACATTGCTTCATTGTTTGTTTCTTTATTCGCCCAGAAATATCTCAAGGTAGGCTCTCCTACTTCCATCGGGATCAGGGCTTCTGCTCCGTACACAAGAGTGAAAGGAGTCTCCCCCGTGCTCGATTTGGCCATTGTTTGGTACGCCCATAGTACTTTTGGTAGCTCTTCGAGTCATTTACCTTTAGCTGCTTCCAATCTCTTTTTAAGATTTTGTATAATCACCTTGTTTGTTGATTCTGCTTGACCGTTTGTGCTCGGATGATAGGGTAATGATGTGATCCTTTTGATTTTTAAGTCTTCAAGGAACTTTATGACTTTTGTGCCTATAAATTGTGACCTGTTGTCGTAGGCTATCTTTTTTTGTATCCCAAATCTACAAATAATATTCTCCCACAAGAAATCTACCACTTCATGTTCGTCGATCTTCAGGTAAGGACCTGTTTCAACCCACTTAGAAAAATAGTCAGTTAAAATCAAAAGAAATCTTACCTTACTGGGGGCAGAGGTCTGACGATATCCATCCCCCACTTCATGAACGGTCATGGTGACAAAACTGAGTGCAGTGGCTCTGCCGGTTGATGTACCAACGATGCGTAGCATTGACATTTATCAAATTTTTGAACATAAGCCTTTGTGTCTTGTTCCATCCGGGACCAATAGTATCATGCCCTAATTAATTTTATCACTAAGGAATCCGCGCCTGAGTGATTTTCGCAGATCCCTTCGTAGAATTCTCTCATAACATAGTTAGCTTCGAAGGTTCCCAAACAACGGGCAACCGGGCCTTGGAAAGATCTTTTGTACAATTGACATCCCCTGAAGCTGTATCGAGCTACTTTAGTGCACAGCGCCCGAGATGCCTTAGGATATTCAAGCAGTTTTCTGTGCTCGAGATAGTCAATTATCTCATTTCTAAAGTCCGAGACCAAATTAGTCGTGTTTACCTTGTAATATATATCCACGTCCAATACCAAAAGCATAAGTTGCACAACTGTACCGGAGTCCGATCCCTTCATTTCTGTGGATGATCCAACATTGGCCAGCGCATCTACTTCTGCATTCTCTTCCCTCGAGATGTGCGTAATTGTCCATTCCCGAAACCGACCGAGCAGAGCCTGGGCTTTCATTACGTATTGTTGCATACGTTCCACTTTGGCTTCGAAGATCCCGTAGACCTGATTTACTACCAATTGGGAGTCACATTTGATTTCTATGACCACAGAGTCGAGTCCCCAAGCAATTCAAGCCATGTAATCAAAGCTTCATACTCTGATTCATTGTTAGTCAGAGGAACAATTCTTATGGCCTGCCTTAGGGTTTCTTCTGAGGGCGTGGTTAACACTCTGACGAGCTCGGACCCCTTCATATTGGAAGCTTTGTCCGTGAACAAGGTCCAAACTCCCGATGTCTATTCTGATAGCATTACTGCCTCTTTGGTAGCCAAAGGTAGAAGTCTCAGACTGAAATCGGCAACAAAGTCGGCCAAAACTTGTGACTTAATTGTAGTGTTGGGTTTATATTCTATGTCAAATTCGCTCATTTTGATGGCCCACTTGGCCAACTTACCTGAGAGTTCAGGTTTATGAAGAATATTCTGTAGGGGAAAAGTTTTCACCACAGCTATCAGGTGACATTGGAAATAAGGCCATAGCTTTCGAGCTGCGACTACGATGGCTAAGGCTAAATTTTACAAATGTGGGTAGCGAGTTTCTACTCCCAGAAAAATTTTACTTACAAAATATATAGGAGATTGTGTACCTTCATCCTCACGGACTAAAACAACACTTACTGCTACCTCTGAGATTGCTAAGTAGATCAGTAGTTGTTCGCCTTCTTCATGTTTTGATAGTAATGGAGGACTTGACAAATACCTTTTCAAATCCTTCAAAGTCTGCTGACATTCCGTGGTCCATCCAAAATTATTCTTCTTTTGAGGAGTGCAAAGAAATGATGGCATTTTTCGAAGACCGGTAAATGAATCTGCTCAAATTTTTTCAGGGTTAACCTCGATCCCTCTTTGCGACACAAGGAATCCCAGGAACTTACCGGAGCTGACTCTAAATGCACACTTCTCAGGGTTTAAGCTTCATGTTGTGTTTCCTTAAGATATCAAAGGTCTCTTGTAGGTGTTTCAGTTGGTCACATGTGTTCAAAGACTTAACCAGCATATCATCTATGTAAACCTCCATAGTTTTCCCAATTTATTTCTCATACATTTTATTTACGAGCCGTTGATAAGTGGTGCCGACGTTGTTTAGCCCGAAAGGCATCACATTATACCAATATGTGCCGAAATTTGTTATGAACGAAGTTTTTTCCTGATCCTCTGGGTTCATCTTGGTTTGGTTGTACCCGGAGTAAGTATCGAGGAAACTCATTAACTCGTGCTCGGTCATCGCATCAATCATTTGATCAATGTTTGGCAATGGCAATGAGTCTTTTGGTCACGCCTTATTTAAGTCATTATAGTCTACGCATATGCAAAATTTATTCTTCTTCTTTGGAACTACTACTACATTATCTAGCCAGTCAGGATACTTTACCTCTCGGATTGAACCCATATCAAGCATGCGAGTTACCTCTTCTTTGACAATTTTTTTTCTGACCTCGGAAATAGGATGTTTTTTCTGTCTTACCGGAGGGATGTTGGGATCCAGGCTTAGTTTGTGCACGACCACTTCTGGCGGGATACCTGTCATATCTGCATACGACCACGCAAAACAATCGACATTAAATTTAAGAAAATCGATAAATCCAGACCTGAACTCGGGGTGTAGTCTTGTCCCCAAGTGGAACTTCCTCTCCAAGAATTTTTCGAACAATGCGACTTGTTCAAGTTCTTCCGTTGTGGGTTTTGTTACGTCCATTTTTTCTAGTACTTGAAAGTATCTTGGTACCTGATAGGATTCTGACGACTCCTCCACCTAGCTGACTTCGCTCGGCTCGGAAGCAGGCATCGGTTCCTGTAACTGCTATGACGCATGCTCCTTCCCTTTGCTACTAGAAACTGAGATTGCATTCATCTCCCTTGCTGTTGGTTGGTCGCCTCTTATTTGTTTAATTCCCTCGGTAGTTGGGAATTTCAACAACTGATGATATGTTGATGGCACAACCTTCATCTCGTACAACAACGGCCTCCCCAGGATAATATTGTATCCCAGATCGTCATCCACCACCTCAAAAAGGTTCGTCTTCATCACCCCTTCGGCATTTTTGGGCAGCAGGATCTCTCCTCGAGTTGTCACGCTCACTAGGTTGAACCCGACGAGGAGTTTTTTGGCCGGAATAATACTTCCGGTAAGCTTGGCTTACTCCAACACTCTCTATTGGATGATGTTGGCCAAACTTCCTAGGTCCACCAGAACACGTTTAATTTTAAAATCTAAGACATTTAAAGAGATTACCAATGCATCGTTGTGCGGCGGTAGCAGTCCATCTGCGTCTTCCTCCGTGAAAGTAATGTCGTCCTCAGCGACTTCCCGGAATCTATTGTTGTGGGTCACTGACACCTTTGTCTTTTTTGCCGCCAAAAATGTCACATCATTAATTTCATTCCCCCCAAAAATCATGTTGATCGTCAAGCATGGGGGATCTTCTCCTGCTTTTGAAGGTTCTGTATTATCACGATTGTGACCGTAGTTGTTTTTAGCCCAGTCGCTTAGAAATTCTCTGAGATGACCATTTTTCAGTAATGTCGCCACCTCCTCGCGCATATGCCGACAATCCCCTGTCCGGTAACCGTTGGTCCCATGATATTCGCACCACAACTTAGGATCCCTTTGGATGGGATTAGATCTCATTAGTTTCGAGAATCGTGCCTCTTTGATGTTTCTCATAACCAATACCAACTCCACCACGCTGACGTTAAAGTTTTACTTGGAAAGACTGGGATAGGAGGAATCTCGAGAACCCGATGTCTCCTTATCCTGCAATGAGATATTACTCCGGCCACGATCAGTTCTCGTATCGATAGCGAATCTATCCGCTGACCAGAAACCTCTGCCGCGTCCTTCGGCCCGCTCATAGGGAAAAACTGACCCCTTGAAGACCGTCGATCTATGTCGAAATCATCCTTCACTTTCTCCTTATTCTTTTCCCGGTCCCGGCCTTTGGTTGATGCCGGAAAGCTGAGCTGATCATCTTCAATTCTTATCTTTGACTGGTACCGGTTGTGAACATCTGCCCATGTTGTTGCCTGGAATTCAAGCAAACTTTCTTTCAATTTCCGGGAAGCATCAGAACTTCTCGGATTCAACCCTTTGGTAAATGCTTCTGCTACCCATTTGGTTGCTATGGCCGGGAGCAATATCCATTCTTTCTGGAATCAGGTCACGAACTCTCGCTATAATTCTGACTCTCCTTCTGTAGTTCTGAATATGTCAGCTTTTTGGGCTTGTACCTTTCTGACCCCGGCATGGGCCTTAACGAAAGAATCCGCGAGCATCTCGATGGAATCTATGGAATGCTCGGGCAGGAGTGAATACCATGTCAGGGCCCCCATTCGTGAGGGTCCCCCCGTATTTCTTCAATAAGACTGACTCAATCTCATGTAGAGCCAAATCGTTTCTCTTCACCGTTATTTTATAGGTGGTGATATGTTCCTGAGGATTTGAAGTCCCATCATACTTCGGCACATCTGGCATTTTGAACCGCTTTGGGATTAACTCCGGTGCCGTGCTCGGTTTGAACGACATCTAGGTGTACTTCTTTGAATCCAGTCTTTTCAATACTGGTGGTGCGCCCGGAATTTGATCCATTCAGGCATTTACTTCCCTCATAAACTACATGATTTCGGGTTTAAAGGGATCATTCTTATTGTCATTACCGAATCTGCTACCGTTCTCCCCCGGCCCTGTCAAAGCCGACTTTGCCCCTCGGGGTATTGTTATCGACCTTCTGCATTGTTTGATTTGCGGGAGCACCCGGAGGAACTTGACCTCGTCCATTCGCGT
The DNA here is from genome assembly GCF_000390325.3 of Nicotiana tomentosiformis. Taxonomy (NCBI): domain Eukaryota; kingdom Viridiplantae; phylum Streptophyta; class Magnoliopsida; order Solanales; family Solanaceae; genus Nicotiana; species Nicotiana tomentosiformis. The sequence continues at coordinate 22,931,453 of NC_090819.1, forward strand.
TATTGGAGGCACCCGACAACGCCTGCCTTAATTCCGTCATGACCTGATCTTGCCGCGAGAGATGGCCCATAATGACTTTTTGTTGCTCCCTTAGGATCCTTATTGTTTCAACGACGTGCTCGTCTTCAGCATCATTAGGAGTTACCTCTCGAACCGGCGTATTGCCCGTCGTGAACCGGCGTGGCCTCGTCCCCCTCGTTGCGGGTATCACTGATGGAATCTTCGTGCTGAGGCTGATTTCCTTGGGCCTCAACGTTGTGTATGATGTTGACATCGTTATCTGACATTTTTAATGATTTTTGCTAAGAACAAAGAATCTAACAAGTCATTAATAGATGCAAGGATCAATTCGATTATGCAGCTGTCTAAGCCCCACGGTGGACGCCAAACTGTTTACCCGTAAAATGGTATAATTGAATTTATACATGGTTTATAGACAAATGAATCGATTTAATCCTAAAATGATAAATAAATTAGACAGAAATATAAAACTTAGCATTGAAATCGAGATAAAACAGTAATGATCTTGAGCCTGGGAGTGGAACTTCCGGGGGGCAGTAAGAGCAATATAGATAAGCAAGAAAATAAAATGTTATTGAGCTTTGAACAAAGTATGGTGTATGCTTGTCAGAAAATTCGTGTGTTTACAATGATGGTAGAGCCCACTGTTTATATTTGCACCTAGTGAACAAGGTCCTAGGATCAAGTCTCTCTTAAATGACAATTATGAGGGCCATTGAAGAATGTGTAATGGTAGGCAGTGAATGTCATATTCTCTGTAACGGACCGTGCACTTAATGCTATAGAATATTCTTCATTGAATGCTACCGATTGAATGCTGCCGGGTGGTAGGCATTTATTTAGGCATTTATTTCACCTTTATGAATATCATTCTCTCTGATAACAAACGAGATCGTTGCCTTCGATTCTGACTGTCTTCTGTCTTCGACTTTACGTGTCGCTTTCTCACATGATCATTTAATATAAATATATTTCACCCCACGCAATAGTAATAATTAAAAATTATATCTCCTCGTAAACTTGAAATTTTAAATTCTCCTCCGCGTGAAAGAGCATGTCGGCATTCTAAACAGCAAATAGAATGGTCTCATATTATGGGGCCTTCATTTATTATGAATTGAGGTGCCAATGCACTCAATTGCAATGAAGACCAGACTAAAAGTTACTTTGTGAGCTGAAAATGCAGTTCACCAAATACTCTGAAATCATTTATCCCTCCACCAATATGCACTTCTTTTATATTCACCTGAACATATTTCTTTTTTTGATCTGTTTCAAGAAAATGACCTATTTTTAAATTTAAAAATAATTTTATTTAAATTTATAATTTTATCCTTAATAAAAAAAATTTTTAATCACATAAATATTCTGGGCTCCTTTTTGACTTGTTTAGGATCACAAATTCCAAAAGTGTTCATTTTTTTTAACTTCGTGCTCAGTTAAATAGGTTCACATAAGCTGAAATGGAGGGAATACTACTTTTGTTTCAATTTAAGTAGTATTTTATTATATGTCACGAAAACGTCATTTTGTTTTTAATATTCAGTAACTTTTAATTTGAATATTCTCATTTTACTTCAAATGGCATTCTTTGTAGAAATAACATGACATATTAATTAAGATACAAGATTCAAAGAGCAATTATGGTAAGTTATGCACATTTAATTTAATACTACAAAAATAAAATAAAATAAAAATTATTTATATTTTCTAAATTTTGTGTTTAATTTAACTCAGACACTGTAAAATTAGTGGCCGCGGAGGGGGGGAGGGGGGGGGGGTTGTAATTCATGATTTTTCTCCTTCAGAAATCCAAATTGTGCGAGTCCAAGGCTGCAAAGCCACCAAGTCCACAAACAGTGTACATCTCCCAAAAGTTCCAATTATTTTAACACGTGTCGTTTCTTTGATCAGTGAAGTTCCCACAAAAGATAAAGCCAGATTAGACCTTATCTTTGTTTTCATTTTTCTTTTGAACACTCATCATTTTCAAGTCTATGGTCAGTTTTTTAGTATGTAATATTAATATTCTAGTTCACTCCCTTCCTCTGATTTTTATTTTTATTTATGTTTAAAGGGCAACTAGCGAGATGTGTAGCTTTTTTTTATGTGTGAATTGGTTCTTATTATTTGTCACAAGTAAGTCAAAATAAAAGAGGAAAGTTTCAATAGCTAGGACTTTTTATTTTTTGATAAATTCTTACCTTAATACTAACTTACAATTAAAACATAATAGTAGTTGTATAGCATGTGTGTGCATCACGCTGCACGCTCAGACACATTAGTAATCTTTGGCTATGGTAGATCTCTGTAGGAGGAAGAAGGGCACGATATATAAGTCAGAAGGCGGTTAGTTCATCGAAAAATTATATTGTGTATATAAGTTAAATATTATTTTTTATACATATATATTAAATATTAATATCCTTAAATATTCTTAATAAAATCTTTGTCTTCGCCACTTAATCATGAAAAAGGCCTAGCTATTTACGATAGAAATAAAAGAAAGAAAACAAATACAAGAGAAAGGAAGGAAGAAAATATAATTCACTTTTTCTAGTTTCTTAGCTAGTAGATTGTAGCAAGCTTGACCATGAGGTATACAATTAGTTTACTGCACCAATCACAAAACATAATGATTTGATGGTAAGTTAGTCAATTATTAGGGAAGAAATTCGCAACTTCATGAAGTTAAAATACAATTAGTTTACTGAACCAATCACAAAACACGTGAGCTGTTCTAATGATTTGACAGAAAGTCTAGTTAGTCAATTACTAAGGAAGTTTCACATGAAGTTAAAGTTTAAGTGCGCGTTTGGACATAAGAATAGTAAAATTACGGAAAAAATGAATTAAAAAAAATTAGAGTTGTGTTTGGACATAAATATAATTTTGGGCTGTTTTTGAATTTTTGTGGGTGATCTAAAGTGAAAATTTTGAAAAATAACTTTTTGGAGTTTTTCAAATTTTCGAAAAATTCCAAAATTCATCTTCTAGTGAAAATTGAAAATTTTATGGCCAAACACTTATTTCGAAAAAAAATAAAATAAAATTCGAAAAAAGTAAATATTTTCTTATGGCCAAACGGGCCCTAAAAGTTAACTTGTCATTTCTAATTACACTCACTCCTTGTGTCTTTTTTTAAGGCTAAATACATAAACGGTCTCTTTAACTTGTCCACAAGGATCATATGAACACATCAACTAACCCCATTATCAATTAGACACCTTCTCTGACTCCGACTCCGACAGAAGTGCGACCTCGTGAATCCCTTACGCTGATATTGCTTTATATTCATATCTGAGGGCGTAAAATCCTAAAAAATCAGCTTTTCTTTTTCTTTTTTAAAATTAACCTTACTTCATGTGGATCGCACTTACCTTCATCTTCACATTTCTCCTTCTTTAGATTTTTCACCTTCCATGGAAAATAACAAGAACAAATAAAGAGTTTCTTCCAAATTATAGCAAATGGAAAAAACATAACATAAGCATAGACTTTTGCCAATATACATTGTCAAAATTGCTTATACAATAAACACCAAGAATTAACCTAATAATTAGTTGGATAAATTAAATTTTACAATATTAAGGTAGAAGAATCGTGCTTGAGGTGAAATTTTTAGTAGTACTCAATAGAATAAATTGAACCATCTAAAACATTGACGCTTTAACCAAATTAAATATTTTTCCAGAATCAGTCACAACAGAGAGCATATTTTTTGCTAAACTGCTGCAAATTTTATGGCTAAACTCAACCACCGAAAAAGTGAAGTAAGGGAAGAATTGGATCAGTGGGTTTGGGCAAACTTGGAAGAAAGAAGAAGAAGAAGAAAAGGTTTTGGGGGGGGGGGGGGGGGGGGGTGATTGTCTTTTTTTTTCTTTTTAAAAATACACGTGTTGTTTTATAATTTGTTCTTTTCTTTTTCTAGGTCAACACGATTGTATTTCATGCTTATGATTTTTTAGAATCGAGTGTCTACGTAGTCACACTTCAGTCAGAGAAGAGGTGTCTAATTGATTATGAAATAAGTTGAGATGTTCATGTGATGGTTATGGATAACTTCAAGGGGCCGTTTACGTATTTTATCCTTTTTAATTTTCCTCTCTTTTTGGTGGTGACCTCTTCTTATTTTTTTCATTTGTATGTATAGATAAGAAAATAAGAACAGTAAAAGTTAAATTGACAGAGTATAAGCTTTTGGAGCCCTTAAACTTTACTATTTTTGTTTGCTAGTACATGAAAGAAATCTTTTCTTCTTCTATATAAGAAGTATTTATGGATTCTAGAAATAATAATGACGAAATAAATTTAGTTCGATTATTTTAATTTTAACCAAGAAAAATCATGAAATTTACGAAAAAACTATGGTCATAATAATCATGATAATTGCAGAACCAATGGCCACCGATTTTTCTGATGATGCATATATGAATAATGCTTATTAGTCAACATTTTGATCAGGATCACCATATTTTATAAGAATATGCACAGTCAGTATAAGAGTTTTACATCTTCAAATTTATTTACTTGTTATACCATTCATTATTGTCATCTCAAAAATGAAGGAAAAAGGGAAGGAAAAAAATTGTTGTTATCTCTATTAGATATATTTACTACTTCATGTTATCCCCCCAATAAAGAACATACCATAATATTAAAAAAAAAATGCTATTATTCTTTAATTTGTTACTCCCAAATAAAGAACGTACCAAAAAAATCAACAAATAAAAATACAATATCATTTACTTTGTTATCTCCCCAAATAAAGAGCATACCATAGAATTCAACAAATAAGATACAAGTATCCTTTTATTTGTTACTCCCCAATAAAGAACATACCATAAACATCAACAAATAAAATATAATTATTCTTTAATTTGTTATCTTCCCCAATAAATAACATACCATAAAAATCAACAATCAAATTCAGTTATTTAATCTGACAAATCACATATAATATATATATATATATATATATATATATATATATATATATATATATATATATATATATATATATATATATGATAAATGTTTATCCACGCCCAATGTTTAGACTATACAATACTAGTTTATCACCATGAAGTAGATTTAATTATGAGATACGAATATACTCACTCCGTCTCAAATTATCTGTCGTATTTCTCTTTTACACGCCCCTTAAAAAAATATTAAATAGGAAAGGTTTTTGACTATTTTATTTTTATTTATGTCTTAAGATATAATCTATCTTCATTTAATACTTACTCATAATTAAGGTATTTGTAGTCTTCAAGATCAATTAATATTAAGGGTAGAATAGAAAAAAAAATAAGAAATTTACTCTTGAACTTCTAAAATGACAAATAATTTGGGACAAGTATTTTTAGAACCACGACAGATAATTTGAGACGGAGAGTGTGCTTATTTAACTACTCATAGCTAATCTATTGAGATTTATATGCAAATACGGATCATGCCATGTATAAACTAACTTGTTATAGATATTACGTGCGAATAACTCCCTCCGGTCCACAACAAGTAACTATTTTACCTTTGTTACACACATTAAAGAAATACGAATTCCTAAAGAAAAAAATATATTTACTAAATTAATTTTAATTAATTATTACCTTAATATATTAAAATATATAAATAAGAGTAAATTTTAATTATTATTTTTTTTAAATTATATAAATAAATACTTATTTTAAACTAAAATAAAAGGATAAAATGGACACTTGGATCGGAGGGAGTACTAATTTTATCGGCATAACAACAACAAAAGATAAAGACAGGCCTTATTACCTTTTTTGCCAATAACGGCCGACTTCCTCAAACTCATCTCATACTTCACTTTCATTTATCAGCCGTAGCCATTCAACTTTAAATTCCATAAATGGACATATTCCATTTTCCCCTCACAGCATAGACCTAACTATTTCTTTTACGATTCTCTAATCCATTAGGGGTATTTTTGGTAACAAGAAGTTCGTGGGCCCCACCTTGGACGGCGTTTGTTGTCATTCACCAGCTATATATATTTCTCTTCTCATATAATCTTCCCTCAGAAAACTGTCATTTAACTACTTTTCTAAGCAATTTATAACACAGGTACAAGCATTACAAAAATACCCATGATCTTTTTTTTTTATATACAAATATTCATATGATTACGTTGGTTTTTGGTGACTTTATTGGAACAAGTTCTGCTTTCATGTGGAATGCTTCTGGTTTTTTGAGTAATTTTAGGTCATATTCTTTGTTGTACTCGGCTACTTTCAGTTATTATTTCTTGTTCCTTTTTTGGATTCTTGAGCCCTTTTTCATCCTTTTAAATATTTTTCCCTTTTTGGAAATTCTTATGTTGGAGCTTTTCTTTGTGAACGTTTTTGGAGTTTGGTCTAATTCTGGATTTCTCTGTTTCTTTTCCCTCTATTTTTGTAGTTTATTTTATAAGCTAGTTAACTGTGTATATCAAAGGTGATGACTTTCTAAATGTAAAAGATTTGTCTTATTAACTGCATTAGTTGATAGCAAAGAACACCTTTTTTTCAATGTTTTTCAGGCAACCTTCTGAATTAAGTAGCACTGAATTAGTCCAAAAAAAAAACACAGACATTTATAAATCTTTTTTCTTGTCTTTGTATGTATGTCTGAATAGCTATACTAAAGATTCCATGGAAGTGTTAGTTTTTCTGTATTTATATGTATGTCTGATAAGCTATAGAAAAGATTCGTTTGTGGACTGTTATTACAAAACATCAGATAGATGTGTTTTACCTTTGACTTTTTTGTTTGCATACAGTGTGGAACAATGAACAGAAAAATTTGCAGCCTATGCTTGTTTGACACCTCCTTTTATAAGCTAACTATCAGAGTTTATAGGTTCTTAAATTCCACACACACTGACACACAGTCACACAAATACATTTATTTATTTTAGTATATTTTATTGTCTACACATTTAATTATATGTTTTCTTGTCTTTGTCTGTATGTCTAAATAGCTATAGTAAAGATTCCATGGAAGTGTTAATTTTTCTGAATTTGTATGTGTGTCTGATAAGCTAGAGAAAAGATTTCTTTTTGGACTGTTTTATTTCAAAACATTAAATTTGTGTTTTCACCTTTGACTGTTTTGTACTATGTCTGATTGCTAACAGTATAGAACAATCAAGAACTGAAAAATTTGCAGCATATGCTTGTTTGACACCTACTTTTATAAACTAACAATCAGAGTTTATAGGTTCTTATAAACAGCTTTTTAGGAGATGATTCATAGAATTTTACTTATCTATATATCCAATATCCATATACCCCACCCCCCTCCCCAACAAAACAAAAATAGCCCCAACCCCACCTCTCAAAATTGGATAAATTACTTACTGGGAAGCTAATCTTTCTTGATTAGTAGTGTTAAAAAGTTGAGATCTTTGTTCTTATATTTAGCTATTTATTGTAGGAAGATCATGAAGATGCTGGTGGAGAAGATTGAGCAGAAGTTTGATCAAGAAAAAGTGATTGAGGAATTTGAGGATTTGACAAAAGATGCTGGCAAAATTCAAGAAGAGACACTTGAAAAGATACTGGAACAGAATAGAGGGACAGAATATTTGCAGCAATGGGGTTTGAATGGTAAAACTGATCCTCAGACTTTCAAGAATTGTGTCCCTATTGTAACTCACAATGATTTGGAGCCTTACATTCAAAGAGTTGCTGATGGTGATCTTTCTCCCATTCTTACTGGAAAACCAATTGAAACCATCTCATTGAGGTAATGTAAAAATGGATCTTTTTTTTTTGTGAGGTTCTTATTTTCTTGATGTTTTTAGAAGTAGAATAAGGAAATTTAGTGGTTGATTTGCAGTTCTGGTACTACTCAAGGGAAGCCAAAGTTTGTACCTTTCAATGATGAATTGATGGAGTCCACTATGCAGATATTCAAGACCTCTTTTGCCTTTAGGAACAGGTAATGCTATTTGTCATTTTGTTCTATTTTTTAAACTCTGGAAATTTGCTTGTTGAAAATGGGAAGCCCGGTGCACAAAGCATCCCGCATTCACGCAGGGTCCGGGGAAGGGCTGCACCCCAAGGGGTGTGAAGTAGACAGCCTACCCTAACGCAAGGATTAGTGGTTGCTTCCGCAACTCTTACTCGTGACCTATAGGAGCAGGCATTGGCTCATAAAATTTCTCTAAGCAGCCATGGAAAGTTAAAGAGTTTAAATGGTGATAAATGTTGGGGACACATAACTAACTTTGTCACAATTGAGACTTTTCAATCCCAAGAAAAAGAAAAGGACTGGTCATTCTTTCTTCAATTAAATTAAATGTTTGGTTTGTTATAGCTTAGCTAAATGTAGTAGTTCTGTTTTTTTTCATTCAGAGAATTTCCAATTGGAAATGGGAAGGCTTTGCAGTTTATTTACAGCAGCAAACAGTTCAAAACAAAGGGAGGTTTAGCAGCAGGAACAGCCACTACCAATGTGTACAGAAATGCACAATTCAAGAAGACAATGAAAGCAATGTGTACCCCATGTTGTAGTCCTGATGAAGTAATATTTGGCCCTGATTTTCACCAATCCTTATACTGCCACCTTTTGTGTGGGCTCATTTTCGGCGATGAAGTTCAAGCTGTTTCGTCTACCTTTGCCCATAGCATTGTCCATGCTTTCCGAACTTTAGAACAAGTATGGGAAGCACTTGTTGTTGACATAAGAGAGGGAGTCCTGTCGAGTAGAGTCACTGTCCCGTCCATAAGATTAGCCATGTCAAAATTGCTGAAGCCTGATCCGGAACTAGCTGATACAATTTATAATAAGTGCTCAAGATTAAGCAATTGGTACGGCTTGATTCCTGAACTCTTCCCAAACACAAGGTACATATATGGTATCATGACAGGATCAATGGAACCTTACTTGAAGAAACTGAGGCATTATGCTGGGGAGTTACCTTTGTTGAGTGCAGATTATGGTTCTTCTGAAGGATGGGTTGGAGTAAACGTTAACCCGAAATTGCCCCCTGAGCTAGTAACATATGCAGTACTACCAAATATTGGTTATTTCGAATTCATTCCTCTCGGGGGAAATCTCAATGGCATGGAGCAAGCGAATTCTCCAGTGGGTCTGACTGAAGTTAAACTTGGTGAAGAATATGAAATTGTCTTTACAAATTTTGCAGGTACAATTTTCTTGCATCCCTTTTCTTGAAAATGCTTTGCTTGGCAAAACAATTGTTATGTTTGGTGACTCTATCATGTCCTTTCTTGTTTCACTTATATTTGGTGCTTATTGTTAATATCTATTCCGTGTGGCAAAATTGCAGGAAACATGTACATGTGCCTACCTGACATAAAGTATTAAATTCTGCTTAGATAATAAAACTTATGATTTGTTTTCATGCCTTGTTCTGGACTTCGACATGCTTTTCAACCATCTGTTGTACATAGTTGTTCTAATATGCATAACTGCATGTGCCTGATATTCATGTCTTTTTGTCAACCTGTTTTTTGGTTATTAAGCATTAGATTATCCAAAGTAAGTGGTTCTTGAAAAAAGATACTTTAGCAGGTTTTGAAGGCATAGAATGTTGGAATCTTTTGCATTATGCCTTCTAAGTTCTGTCCAGTTGTTCCATATCCACCTCACTTACACATTTCTAAATGACAAGCTATTAGTCTATCTAGTTTATCGCGTATTTTGTTGGATTTAACTATATGCACTGACATTATAATTGACGAGTTTATGAATTTGTAAACGCAGGTTTATATCGTTATAGACTAGGTGATGTGGTAAAGGTAAAAGGATTCCACAATGGGACTCCAGAACTCCAGTTCGTATGCAGAAGGAACCTTTTGCTGAGCATTAACATTGACAAGAACACGGAGAAAGATTTACAACTAGCCGTAGAAGCTGCAGCAAAGCACTTAGTAGACGAAAAACTAGAAGTGGTGGACTTCACGAGCCATGTCAATGTCTCAGCTGATCCGGGACACTATGTGATCTTCTGGGAATTGAGTGGGGAAGCGACTGATGAAATGTTACAAGACTGCTGCAACTGTTTGGATAAAGCGTTCATCGATGCAGGCTATGTGAGCTCCCGGAAAGTGAATGCAATTGGAGCACTTGAGCTGAGGATTGTGAAGAGGGGAACATTTCATAAGATATTAGACCATTTTGTAGGATTAGGAGGTGCAGTTAGCCAGTTTAAGACTCCTAGATGTGTTGGTCCAAAGAATAGCTCATTGCTCCAAATATTGTCTAGTAATGTTGTTGAGAGCTATGTTAGTACTGCCTTCTGTTGAACTATTTGTAGTTTTCCTGCTATGTGCAGCCCTGCTGGGCATTCTTCTCTTAATAAAATACTTTAAATTGTAAGAAAATTGGAGACTTGTTTAACATCTCTACTTCCAGATTAGCAGTAGGCACGGGCACGCTACTCCTCTTCTGTAGAACTATACATATAGAGAACAAATTTTTAAAAGTTGTCTGGATGTGGAGTCATTATGTTCAGTCGAACAACATAACGAGTCTAAAGTTACGGAAGCCTTTGTCAAGCCTGATAGCCACAAAATTGCAAGCAAATAGAGTAGAGAGGTTATTGTTTCTTTCAATCAGAATTGCGAGCTTGTTGTAGTCAATCAATTTTGGTCAAGAAACTTTATTCCTCAAATATGATCGTTAATTCAACCCGGTCAAATTTCCATAATTGAATGTCATGTAATTGTAAAAGGTTCACATTAAATTCTCAAATGATAGAGTGACACGTGGAGCCTGGGACAGACGGAAGACAAAACGAGTGGAAGCCAAGACGGAGGACAACAACTTCGGTTGGCATCGGGTAGACCCCGAAGGAAACATTGTTAACGGGACAAAATAATATTTGCCACTAGATGACATTCAATGAAGAATATTCCTCAGTACTAAATACACAATCCGTTATAGAGAATTTTGGCATTCATAGCACGCCGTTACATATTCGTCAATTGCCCCCATTATTGTCATTTAAGAGGGCTTGATCCTAGGACCTTGTTCCCTAAGTATAGCTATAAATAGTGACTTCAACGGCGAATATTTGCCACTAGATGACATTCAATAAAGAATATTCCTCAGTACTAAATACACAATCCGTTACAGAGAATTTTGGCATTCATAGCTTGTCGTTACATAGTCGTTAATGGCCCCCATTATTGTCATTTAAGAGGGCTTGATCCTAGGACCTTGTTCCCTAGGTATAGCTATAAATAGTGACTTCAATGGCCATTGTAAGGGACAAAAATTCTGACAAACTTATGCTACACATCATTCTAAGCTAAATAATATTCTATTTTCTGTCTAACAATATTCTTGTTGTTGTCTTCGGAAGCCTTACTCCTGGAACCAAACTGTCTGCTATTTTATCTCGATCTCAACGCTAAGTCTGGTATTTTTATTTATCATTTTGGATCAAATCGATTCGCTTGTCTATAAATCACGCAATAAATTCAACTGTATTGTTTTACGAGTAAACAGTTTGGCGCCCACCGTGGGGCTTAGACAATTGAGTAATTGAGTTGATCCTTGCGTCTATTACTAATCTGTTTGATTCTTTGTTTCTTAGAAAAAATCTTAAAAGATGGCAGATAACGATGTCAACATCGCAGACAACGTTGAGGCACAAGAAACTCCGCCTCAACACGAGGATTCGATCAACGACACCCCCAACGAGGGGGATATAGCCACGCCGTTCATGGTGGGCGGTATCCCCGACACGCACGGGAGGCGACTCCTGATGACGCTGAAGATGAGAGAGTAGCGAAAACGGCGAGGATCCTAAGAGAACAACAAAAGGCTATCATGAGCCATCTCTCTTGGCAAGACCAGACCATGACAAAATTGAGGCAAGCATTATCGGGTGCTTCCAACAACGCGAATGGAAGAGGTCCAGTTCCTCCCGCTCCTAGTGCTCCCACAAATCAAACAACACAAAGGGTTGCTAACAACACCCCGAGGGGTGAGGTCGGCTTCGACGGGGCCAGGGGATCGGCAGCCGATCTGGTAACAATAACAGAAATGATCCTTTCAAAACTGAGCTCATGCAATTTATGAGGGAAATAAATGCTCGAATGGACCAAATTCCGGGCGCACCACCAGTGCTGAAGGGCCCGGACTTAAAGAAATACACCTAGTTTCCATTCAAACCAAGCACAACACCAGAGTTGATCCCGAAGCGGTTCAAAATACTAGACATACCAAAATATGATGGGACTTCAGATCCTCGGGAGCACATCACCACCTATACAATGGCGATAAAAGGAAACGACTTAGCTCCACACAAGATTGAGTCATTCCTACTGAAGACGTTCGGAGAAACCCTCACGAAAGGGGGCCCTGACATGGTACTCACTTCTACCGGAGCACTCAATAGATTTCCTTGAAATGCCCGTAGACTCTTTCATCAAGGCCCATGCCTGGGCCAGGAAGGTCCATGCCAGTAAGGTGGACATATTCAGAATTTCACAAGGAGAGTCTGAGTTGCTATACGAGTTCATGACCAGGTTCCAAAAAGAAAGGATGTTGCTACCGGTCATGCCAGACGAATGGGCAGTTGAGGCATTTACTAAAGGGCTGAACCCGAGGAGCTCCGACGCCTTCCGGAAACTGAAAGAAAGCATGCTCGAATTTTAGGCAACTACATGGGCGGATGTCCATAAGTGCTATGAATCAAAGATAAGAATAGAAGATGACCAACTCGGTTTCTCGGCATCAACCAAGAGTCGGGATCGAGAAAAGAACATGGATAAGCCGAAGAATGATTTTGACGCAGATCAACGATCTTCTAAGGGCCGGTTTTTGCCCTACGAAAGGGCCGAAGGATGCGGTAGAGGTTTTCGGTCGGCGGACAGGTTCGCTCCCGATAAAAGAACTGACTGCGGCCGGAATAACAGATCATTGCAGGACAAAGAGGTATCAGGTTCCCAGGATTCCACCTATCCTACACTGTCCGAGTACAATTTCAATATCAGCATAGTGGAGATGGTATCAGTGAAGAGGAACATCAAGAAAGCACGGTTCCCGAGGCCGATGAGATCTAATCCCAGCTAGGGAGATCCCAATCTATAGTGCGAGTATCATGGAACTAACGGCCATCGTATCGGGGACTGCCGATATCTGTGCAATGAGGTGGCAGCGTTGTTGAAAAATGGCCATCTCAGAGAGTTCTTAAGCGACCGAGCCAAAAACAATTACGGCCGCAACCGGGATAACGCAGAGCCCTCGAAGATAGGTGAAGACCCTCCCCGACAAACCATCAACATGATTTTCGGGGGGAACGAGATCAACGGTGTGACCTTCTCGGCAACAAAAAATACAAAGAGGTATCGGTGACTCATAGCAAGAGACTACGGGATGTCGCCGAGGACAACATCACATTCTCAGAAGAGAACGCCGATGGACTTCTACTACCACACAACGATTGCCTTGGAATTTTTCTTAACGTTCTAGATTTTAAAATTAAACGTGTTTTGGTGGACTGGGGAAGTTTGGCCAATATCATTCAATGGAGAGTGCTGGAGCAAGAAAAGCTAACCGGAAGCATCATTCCAGCCACAAAGCTTCTCGCCGGGTTCAACTTAACAAGTGTGACAACCCGAGGGGAGATCCTGCTGCCCACAACGCCAAAGGGTCATGAAGACCACCTTATTTGAAGTAGTAGATGGTGACATAGTGTAACGACCCGACTTGTCATTTTGAGTAATTACTCTGCTTTCAACTATTTGAAGTCTTGAATAACTTCCTACGAGGTATTATGACTTGTACGCAAAGATTTGAGTTCATTCCGGATTGATTTGCTATGTTTCGGCATCGAACCTAGAATGTTCGATGTCGATTCTTCAAGAATATGTGGTATCAAATTAAGCAAATGAGCTCCAAATTTAGTTTTGATTGAAGTATTAGATCCGTATTAAAATTATGGAGCCATAGCAAAAAGAATCATTGAATTCGGATATCGTATGAGAAAGTTATGCCTATTTTCGTAACTGGAATGATTTTTCTGTCGCCGCGAGCGCCCAGGGTAGCGCGGGGGCGCTAGCCCTGGCGCTGGAAATTTTTGGGTACTGGAAGCTGCGCCACAGGCAGCGCCCCACACTACCTGTGACGCCCGAAACATCTGAGGGTTTATAAAATGGGTTATTTTGACCATTTTTGACAAAAATAGAGTTGGGGAGCTCGGTTTAGGCGATTTTTGGACGATTTTCATAGGAAAATATTGGGGTAAGTGTTCCTTATCCTATATTGATTATATTTCATGATTCCATATTCATTTACATCATGAATCCATGAATTTATGGAAGAAAAATCTGATTTTTTTGTAAAATCTTCCAAAAATGTAAAATGAAGATTTAAAGGTCAATCCGATGTCGGAATTTGATAATTTTTGTATGGTTGGACTCGTATCGGAACGGGTGTTCAGATTTTATAACTTTTCTCGGGTTCCGAGACGTGGGCCCCATGGGCTATTTTTGAGCTAAATTTTGGATTTTTATGAAAAATTAGCATTTTCATATGGAATTGATTTCTATACCTCGTGTTGATTGTATCAAATTATTTTGACTAAGATTCGAGGCGTTCGGAAGCCGAATCACGAGGAAAAGGTTTATTGGATTAAAGAATTTGCTTGGATTGAGGTAAGTAACTCTTCTAATCTTGGAGTTGAGGGTATGAACCCTGAATATATGTATTTTGTGAATTGTTGGGAGGTGATGCACATGCTAGGTGACGGGCGTGCACTATAGAAATTGTGACATAATTGTTTATGTGGAATGTTATAGTTAAATAACCTTGGTATTTTCCATGCGGTGTTATGTGTTAAAGAAATTGAGCTGAAAAGCATATTACAAATCATGTTGAGGCTATGTGCCAGTATTATTGGGACCCACAGAGGTCATATTGATGTGAATTATTGTGTTAAATTGAAAACCCATACTCAGTCATATTCATTTCATTACATATCATAACTCAGTTTTATGACTCTATTTTGATGCATATAAATGTTTTGGGCCGAATGCCCTGTTTTACTAAAATGCCTGAGTGGCTTGATTTGTGAGGATGAGTGTGGATCGGGGCTGCCCGCCTGCAGCATACCTGAGTGAGGCCGAGGGCCTGAATTGTGAGGATGAGTGTGGATCGGGGCTGCCCGCCTGCAGCATACCTGAGTGAGGCCGTGGGCCTGATTGTGAGGATATTAATACCATAGCGCGTGAGTTGTCCGCGTAGCACGTGAGTTGACCGTGCGGGTCCAGGTATTTATACCATAGCGCGTGAGTTGTCCGCGTAGCACGTGAGTTGACCGTGCGGATTCAGGTATTGATATGATGGCACGTGAGTTGTCCGTACAGATTATAGCGCTTGGGATGAAGGATCCCTCCGGAGTCTGTACACACCCCCAGTGAGCGCAGGTACCTACTGAGTGCGAGTGCCGAGTGACGAGTGACTGGGAGGCATAAGTGATTGTAAGGTTTGCCCGAGTGGCACGAGTGACTGTGAGGTTTGCCCGAGGGGCTGTATATGAGTGATGTTCTGCCCGAGGGGCTGTTTATGATTTTTATCATTGAGTTGCATTGCATTGGCATGCACACATGACATACATGCATAGAGATGTATTTTTTCTCATGTTGTACAACATCACATCATTCATGAGTTTTCACACATTGTTGACAGATGGGCATAGTGATGCATTTGTTTTACACGGGTTATCCGGAAGGAAAATGAAACATCTTATTTATTATTGACAAGATTTTGGGAGAAATTTATTATTTTCAAACTATTTATATTATTGGAAACTTCGGCAAACGATTTGGGTTTTCACTGAGATATTTGGAAGGAAGAACTATAATTTTTGAAATCATTATTTGGCTGAGTATTTTATCCCTCAGTTATTTATGGTATTATTTGCTTTATGTTGTTATGGATTGTTGTGTACTATTGGTTGTGGACCCGACTTTGGTAGAAGCTCGTCACTACTTTCAACCTACGGCTAGGTTTGTTACTTACTCAGTACATGGGGTCGGTTGTACTGATACTACACTTCTGCACATTGCGTGCAGATGTTGGCTGTTGTTGTTGCTGTGCTCGATGGTTGCGGGACTTGAAGATGTACCTGCGTTCCTGTTGTAGCTGCCTCTTGTTCAGGGTAGCCTTAGATTTATAAAAGCTCTGTTTATGTAATATTCAAACAGACTATGTATTTATTTCATTTCCGCTTTGTATACTCTATTCTTAGAAGCTCATGATTTGCACTACCAGTTCTTGGGGAGATGTATCGGTTTTAGATATTTTCTTTTAATTAATTTGATTGGAATTGGATAGTTGGAAATTGGCTTACCTAACGGGTTGGGTTAGGTGCCATCACGACTAGTGAGATTTTGGATCGTGACACATAGGCTGTAATATAAATCTTGGCAGACCATGGCTACACGAGATGAAGGCTGTTCCATCAGCATATCACCAACTTCTGAACATTTGGCTACACGAGATGAAGGCCGTGGCAGACCATGGCTACCTTTGCCCATAGCATTGTCCATACTTTTCGAACATTTGAACAAGTATGGGAAGCACTTGTTGTTGACATAAGAGAAGGAGTCTTGTCGAGTAGAGTCACTGTCCCGTCGATAAGATTAACCGTGTCAAAGTTGCTGAAGCCTGATCCTGAACTGGCTGATACAATT
This sequence comes from Nicotiana tomentosiformis, assembly GCF_000390325.3. Lineage (NCBI taxonomy): Eukaryota > Viridiplantae > Streptophyta > Magnoliopsida > Solanales > Solanaceae > Nicotiana > Nicotiana tomentosiformis. The sequence continues at coordinate 22,948,162 of NC_090819.1, forward strand.
TATAATAAGTGCTCAAGATTGAGCAATTGGTACGACTTGATTCCTGAACTCTTCCCAAATACAAGGTGCATATATGGTATAATGACAGGATCCAGGAGCGGCTCAAGCACATGCGGGGCCTAAGGCCAAAATTTAATACAAAGGCCTAAATTTTTAAAATGAAGTTATAAGATATATTGTTATCTGAAATCTAATCTTCTGGCTTTTTGAGATATAAAGTTGTTAATGATCTTTTTTATAATCAACTTTTTCTAATAATTCTTTTTCAATCGATATTATAGACAACTCATTTAGTCTTATTCAGATATTGTTGATTTTAGATAAGATATTATAGAGCAATAGAAGTATAAAACTATTGAAAGTTTAAAAATATTGTTGAACACTTAAACTAATAAAATCTTGGAGAAAGAATATGAGTAAGAATAATAAAGAGAAAGACAAAAAATATGTATTTGAAATATAAAGAGATTGGTAAAAAGAAAGATTGACTTGAACAAATTAAGAAAGGGAGAGTAAAAATTTTACACGTTCTCTAATGAAGGAGTAAAAAGTAAAAAATTGGAACGTTGGAAAACTATTCATCTACCCATTTTTAAGTAAGTCAAATTATTACTTTATTTTTATATATATAAAGAATTTTCTTTCCTTTTATATTAAAAATTCTACTTTGTATTAAAAATATTAAATATTATTTTTTAAACACCTATAAACCTATTATTTTTAAAAAATGGAGCCCCCAAATTTGGGGACCTATGGCATAGGCCTTACCTCTTAGTATAACATTAGACAACCTTACTTGAAGAAACTGAGGCATTATTCTGGGGAATTACCTTTATTGAGTGCAGATTATGGTTCTTCTGAAGGATGGGTTGGAGTAAACGTTAACCTGAAATTGCCCCCTGAGCTAGTCACTTATGCAGTATTACCAAATATTGGTTATTTTGAATTCATTCCTCTTGGGGGAAATCTCAATGGCGTGGAGCAAGCGTATTCTCCAGTGGGTCTGACTGAAGTTAAACTTGGTGAAGAGTATGAAACTGTCTTCACAAATTTTGCAGGTACAATTTTCTTGCACCCCTTTTCTTAAAAATGTTTTGCTTACCAAAAATATTATTATGTTGGTGACTCATTGCTTACCAAAAATATTTCTTAACTTAGTATATGAATAGTTTATTGAGCGACCATCAACATTTGATTATGGATTATGACTCTTGGTGAGCGACTTCTGCATTATTTGGATTTACTTCTTTCCATCTGCAACTCTGATGAGTGAGACAATTCCTTTCTTGTTTCACTTATATATGGTACTTATAGTTTAGACATTTGGTACTTATAGTTTAAACATGATCACTTAATTTGGTACTTATAGTTTAAACATGATCACTTACAAATATTAAATTATGCTTAGATAATAAAACTTATGATTTGTTTTTATGCTTTGTTCTGGACTTCAACATGCTTTTCAATCATCTGTTGTACATATTTGTTCTAATCTAAATAATTGCATGTGCTTGATATTCATGTCTTTTTGTCCACCTGATGTTCTTGAAAAAGATACTTTAACAGGTTTCGAAGGCATAGAATGTTGGGATCTTTTGCATTCTGCCTTCTAAGTTCTGTCCAGTTGTTTCATATCCACCTCACTCACACATTTCTAAATAACAAGCTATTAGTCTATCTAGTTTGTCACTTATGTTACCGGATTTTAAATATATGCACTGACAATATAATTGACGATTTTATGAATGTGTATATGCAGGTTTATATCATTATAGACTAGGTGATGTGGTAAAGATAAAAGGCTTCCACAATGGGACTCCAGAACTCCAGTTTGTATGCAGAAGGAACCTTTTGCTGCGCATTAACATTGACAAGAACACAGAGAAAGATTTACAACTAGCCGTAGAAGCTGTAGCAAAGCGCTTAGTAGACGGAAAACTAGAAGTGGTGGACTTCACGAGCCATGTCAATGTCTCAGCTGATCCGGGACACTATGTGATCTTCTGGGAACTGAGTGGTGAAGCAACTGGTGAAATGTTGCAAGATTACTGCAACTGTTTGGATAAGGCGTTTATCGATGCAGGCTATGTGAGCTCCCGGAAAGTGAATGCAATTGGAGCACTTGAGCTGAGGATTGTGAAGAGAGGAACATTTCATAAGATATTAGATCATTTTGTAGGATTAGGAGGTGCAGTTAGCCAGTTCAAAACTCCTAGATGTGTTGGTCCAAAGAATAGCTCATTGCTCCAAATACTCTCTAGTAATGTTGTTGAGACCTATGTTAGTAGTGCCTTCTGTTGAACTATTTGTAGCTTTCCTGCTTTGTGCAGCCCTACTGAACTGGGCATTATTCTCTTAATAATACTTCAAATTGTCGAAAACTGGAGACTAGTTTCACATCTCTATTTCTCGACCCCAGTGGCAGATGTCGCTTATAAGCGGTAGTAGCACGGGTATGCTACTCCTTTTCTCTAGAACTATACACATAGAGATACAAATTGTTAAATGTCGTATGGACGCAGAGCCAACTGTTTAGTCGAACAACATAACGAGTTAAGGTCATGCATGATAGACACAAAATTGCAAGCAAATAGAGTAGAGAGGTTATTATTTTTTTCAATTAGAATCGCGAGCTTGTTGTTGATTCAACCCGGTCAAATTTGCATAATTGAATGTCATGTACTATGATTATGACTCCTGAAAATCTTAGCTACAATTGTGTTATTTACACTTATTGTCGCACAATGGACTAGTTCAGTTAATTGATACTCTGTATCTACTAACTGAGTCTGAGTTTGAATATGTATTTTGATAAATGTTCAAACCCCAGGGGGTCCACCAGCTGGTTGACTCGTAATCATGGACCACTTCTGAATTTATCTAATCCTAGTATGACAAACTTACTGTGAGTTGTCGGTTTTGTGGGACCAAGATCAGATATTAGTGCGACGTTGAATTTGGTTTGAAGTTTGAACCGTATTTGCTTATTTAGCTTTTTGGACGAGTGGTGATGTTTATTGCTACCCTCTTTGGAGAAAGAGACAACTCTCTGGAGCATAGATACGTGTGGGAAGCATAAATCTGTAAAGGGACGTTTGGTTCGAATATAAGTTACGGTGATATTAATTATTTGATATATTATTTTTTATTGAATGTTTGGTATGTTGTATTAATTTTAGGATTATCAATTTTATCACTTTATCTTGGGATAATTTATCCTGCGATTACTATTCTAATCAGAGGCGAATCCTGAATTTGAACTTTAAGGGTTCAGATTCGCAATTCTACCATATCTAATCTAATTTAATGGGTTCAAAATTTTTTATTTGTACATAGTTAATAATATTTTGAGCAAAAATACATGGTATGTAGGGCTGGGCATATATCGGGTAAAACCGATAGCCCGAACCGAAAAAAACTTATTGGGTTATCGGTATCGGGTTATTGGGTTAATAATTCAGTAACGGTTTAGTGTTATTTTATTATTGGGCTATTGGTTCGGGTCTCGGTTTGGCCAATTTTATTAACGATTTAACCGATAACCCAATAAACTTTATAAAAATACGATTTTATCCTTAGATATATAATTTTACCGTTCTCACAATTCTCTATCTACTGTTGTAATTCTCCCAAATTTATCATTCTAACACATAGAGAAACAATGTTGTAAGGTTTATCATATTCTTTGAGAGGGTTACAATACTAAAGAAAGTTTATCATATTTTTTATACAGTACACATTATCCTTCATTACTTCTTTCCTCTATAATCTAGATTGAGTTATCTTATAGGTTAAACTGATAATCGAACCAATAACGATCGATAATCGATATCTTATCGGCTCGGTTATCAGTTTAACATATTTATAAATCGATAACTGATATGCCAAACCGATAATATTCACAACCGAACCGAATCGAATCCACCGATGCCCACCCCTAATAGTATGAGCGAAAGCTATGGGTTCAGTTGAACCCATAGCTTCTACACTGGATACGCCTCTAATTCCAACCTTTGGTAGATATAAGTTATTCCGGTAATATTTTTAATCTTAAAATAACTTATTCTAGGATTAGTAACCAAACAAGGGATAAGGCAATACTAAATTTTTATCTCAAAATTATTTTTGCTTATCCACTAAACCAACGACCCCTAACTAGTTCATGTTGAATGACAGATGATGAGTTAAGAAAATGAAGGAAAATATCAGCCGTTTCTATGTATGTGATCATATTTGATTAGATACAAAATTAAAAAAGAAAGAATAACTTTTGAAATTTGTGGTTTAAAATAAGATATCGACATTTCTGTAGCTTTATATAAATATAAAATTTAAAGTTAAATTGTTTCTAAATATAAAAATATATTTTTTTTTTAAAGACAAACTAAAGGAAAGAAGACGGGGGAGTCGCTGTATTTGGGTATTAAAAGAAGATCTTTTGCTAGATCTCAATCATCTGATCCTTTTCTAGAGGCTCAAAGTTCTTACTACAATTTTCCATTTTGGAAAGTAAGCAATATTCTCGTCCACTTTTAACAGTACTTGGCCAACTGATAAAGTGGACAGAGTTTTGATCAATCAAACATACATCTACATAGCAACCACCTACAAATTAATGAAAATCAAACAGAAGTAGGGAAGGAGAACAGAGGACAGTACAAGAACTATGTGGCCAAACATTTAACAAAGCCACCATTGTCCTTTGACAAAAAAGTGCTATACACCACAATCCCATAAGAAGTATGATAAAAGAATATTAGCAAGTGGATTTTTTCAATTGTTTCAAGGGGTCGTTGACTGTCGGTTAGAGAGGAGTTATTCATGTATTAAAACTAGTAGGTACTTGACATGAAAAACTGTTGAGTGGAAAATTCTCTCTCCAAAATTATCCTCCTTCCCCTAAGATGGCCTCATCCCACCCCTACACAGGACCAAATACTGAAACCACCCGACCTACCGGACATTAGCTCAGCTCTTATGGAAATTGAAATGATTCCGAAAAAGAACACCTTCAAAGAAATATTATCCGGAAAAAAACTTGACAAAGTCAAGTACCTACTACCCCTAACACCACCAAGCCGGAATACTGTCGGAGACAACTAGGATCGAGGACATTTCAGAGCCCATCATCCTAAGCCAGGAACAAAAACTGAGAATCTACCACCCTTGGCGATTCTCAGTTATCCTCAAAGTTTTTGGGAGGAAAATTCCACACCATGTTCTTAAATCCAAGCTCCAGCAACTATGGACCCCTACAGAGCAATTATCCCTCATCGATCTAGGCTGAGAATTCTTCACAATCAAGTTCGAAAAAGAGAAGAGCATGACGAAAGCCTTACACGGAGGCCCATGGTTTATCATGGGTCATTTCCCCTCAGTTAGGAATTGGGATCCCAATTTCATGTCGGCCGTCTAAAAAATCCAAACCACAACAATCTGGATCCGGTTACCCCAATTACCCACGGAATTTTATGACAAAGAAATTCTGGAGAAAGTGGGAATAAGGGTGGGAAACTTCCTAAAGATCGATACGTGCACATCTTCAACCCTGAGAGGTAGATAAGCACGGATATGCATTCAAGTGTCGATCGAAGTCCCCTTCAGACGGACATGGTGGTTAAAAACCATAGGTAGCCGATCGAGTACGAGGGGAAGGGTATAATATACAAGAAGTGTGGGCGAATAGGCCACCTATCAGGGAGATGCACTATAGAACCACCACATGAGACACCGAAGAAGGCAGATGCACTATAGAACCACTCAAGAAGACGGCGACTGGAAGGTGGTGGAATTCCCAAGGAAAGCACGACGGAAGAGAGCAACAACGGAGTACCACAATCTCAGGCAACAAGGGGTAACAAATCGTAGCCAAGAGGAAAGGAGACATGTGCCGTATTCAGATAAGTTATCCATACTAGGGAACTCCGGGGAGGGCGGCTCCGATGAGGGCGGTAATAGGGCTGCAATTTAAAACAACCCACTCGAACAGGCCCAAATTAACCTACATGGGCTATAGCAGCCCAAAACCAATCGTGGAAGGTACCAAAGGTCTCATAGGCCAATACCACATGCAAATGGCCCGAATACAGAAGGCCCATAAGGCAAACACGCGCCTAAATTTGTATCCCACCTGGGCCGCGCCACTAACACACGTACACACACCACGAATCACAAATCCCCAAGACAAATACACGCACCCACTTCAGGTAAATATTCTCCACATATTAACAGCCCAAAAGGGGCACAAACTTACCACAGTGAAAGTCAATTAGTGGGGTCAAAATCAAGCCATAAATCCTCCTGTAATGGAAAAGGAGTCAGAGGGGTTATACCTGAGAGTGACATTCACACTCAAGACCATCCACCCACTGTTCCTCTTTATCATTTTCTCTCAGATGATTTGACTGAAGCAATCGCCTCCCAAAGAGCTCAAATCATGGGAGATTGTCATGCATGAAAACTAAATGAGACAAGGAGAGATTTGAATAACAGCTTTGGCTTGTTTAAAAATGATACTCCCACTGTCACCACTAACAACAAAAATGGAGAACAACCAACCCCCTCCCCCCCACTAACCAAACTTACATGCAGAACCAGGAAGAGGACCCAGCGCCCATCGTGGTGACTTCTTCACCCCTTCCCATGGATCACATACCAACTTCATAGTTGGAGATGGCCCTACAGGGGGCTGTCTTTCCCCTAACCTTCAAAATAGGGGCTCTACCCATCATAGTAGTGATCCAAAACCCCCACTACCTGGCCAAAGTAGTCACTGCAAGTGTGAACCATGCAATGATGAATTATGGCCACCAGCTATGGTTAGCAACACTGATGCAATCACAGATGGCCTTGAGCCAACAGACCCTAACAACAAATCAACTGAGCTCACTAATGGAGCAGTTAAGCCACACCCTCCCATTTTTTCCTTTAACCTCCCCAAAGGAGGGGATTCCCAGCCCATCCTTCCAATCAACATGGAGAGTGACTCCACCACCAAAAGAAACCCAGGTGGCAGGGTCATAAAATATCCACGGGCATCTAGAGGCAAGCAACACAGAGCGGGAGGACCTGATAGCAAAGTTGGGAGTGCCCAAGATAAAAGCTATGCTCCTGCAATAGGAGGAGCAAATAGAGTTCAGTGGGCCTGGGGAGAAATGCTTATCGTACTATGTCCAAGGAGCATGGTAAGGTGCGGAGTAAAGCTAAGGTTAGCCATAGGTTAAGACTCAGTTGTGAGTCTAAACTTTATAATGGAACAAACTCAGAACTCTCCAGGCCAGGAGACTCAGGGGAGCCCATCAGGGAAGGGGAAAGCCAAATGCCTGAAAAAGAAGCCACCCACCAACCCCAAGTTATTAATGAATTTCATAATCTGGAATACTAGAGGGGCTAACAGTGGTGAGTTTAGAAGGCACAATGCTGAGATGGTCAAGCTGCAAAAAACCTGCCATGCATGTTCTCCTGGAAACGAGGATGACAGAGCATAAGCATTTGATGCAAGAACTAGGCTTCTCTAGTCAAATTCAAGCCCCAGTTGTGGATCTTTCTGGAGTAATTGTCATCTCGTGGAATGATAACATCCTGAAGATTGATGAAGTCTCCACCAACTCAGGGCATTAATGTCATGGTTAAGGTAAGCCCTTCCTCTATCCCCTGGTTATTTACTACTATCTATGCTATTAATAGTTATGCTAACAGAAGAAACCTTTGGGATCAACTCAAAGCAATTCTTGATCACTATAATGGAAGTTGGCCGGTAGGAAGGGACTTCAATGAAGTCCTCAGGGCCAGAGATAAGCAGGGGAAAACTATATCTCTTCCCCAAGAACTAACATATTCTGGTAGTGTATTAACTACTATAAGCTTATTGACTTAGGCTTTAAAGGTAGTAAATAAACTTGGATCAATATGAGGTATAGGAATAGAAGCCAACTTATATTAGAAATTTTGGATAGGTATTTGGCAAATGACATATGGATTCAGGAATACCCTTCTAGCTCTATCTCCTACCTACCTAGAACCCATTCTGACCATTGCCCTATGTTAGTTACCCTGTGGCCTAACCCTAGTTAGAACTCCCTAAGGCCCTTCAGGTTTGAGCCCATGTGGTGTGGCCACCCTACCTCCCCCAGTGTGATTCAGCAGGCATATGCTGGGAGCTATAGTTTAGAGAAAGGGAATGCCAATTTCCAAGACCAGGTTTCCACCTGAAACAAGAATGTCTTTGGTAATATTTTTCATAGGAAAAAGCACATCCTGGCCAGGCTGGGAGGCATCCAAAAATCCAGAGCATACCCTTTTAGCAATTTCCTTCAGAAGCTAGAGGGTGAGCTTCTAGATGAATACTCATCTATCCTGAATAGTGAAGATGTTTTCTGGAGGACTAAGTTTAGAATCAACTGGCATATGGAAGGGGATGCCAACACTAGGTTCTTCCACACCTCAACTCTCAATAGGAGAAGAAGAAATATGATTAGTGCACTTCAAGATGATGTTGGAAACTGGATAGAGAACCAACAGGAAATTAAGGATGCAATCTACCAATTATATAATACCCTCTATACCACTGACCACCACTCCTCTCCCAACCCATGGCAGAGCACAACATACAACACCCACATCCTATCCAGTAAGGACCAGTCTATTTTGAATGCTCCACTCAGAACTAGTGAGATCAAGGATGCCATGTTCTCTTTCAAGCCAACAAAGGCTCTTGGGCCTAATGGCCTCCGCCCCTTTTTCCACCAAAGATTCTGGAATATTTTGGAAAACAAAATCACTCAATTCTGCAACCAAACTTTCCAGGGTTTTGAAATGAATCCCAATGTGAATAGTACATATCTTTGTCTGATCCCCAAGTGTACTAATGCCATAATTCTTAAGAACTTTAGGCCAATTGGTTTGTGCAACACAATGTACAAGCTAATTACTAAAATCATTGTCAATAGAATAAATCCAATCCTTCCATCCATCATTGGGCCTAGTCAAGCTAGTTTCTTGTCCGATAGGAGAGCTAGTGACAATGCCATCATAGTCCAGGAATACATCAGTCACTTCAGCAAGATGAAAGGGAAAATGCTAATATGATCCTAAAAATTGACTTAGAAAATGTGACGAGCGCAAAACATGCCACAAAATGATTGCTCGCTAGTCAAAGATTATATAGTTAAATTATCGTCTCCACAGGGATTGGTAGGGGTGTTCGTGGTTCAGTTTGGATCGGCTTTTCTCTAAAAAGAAACCAAATTAAGTAAGTCGATTTTTCAAATATTGGAACCAAACCAAATCAATTAAGCCGGTTTTTTTTAACGATTCGGTTTATGTCAGTTTTTATCAGTTTTTTGGCCTTTTCGATTATTTATCGATTTTTTCATAAATATGAGACATACAATACCAAATACATATCTCGGTAACTATATTTTCAACGTAGCACTATCAAATCAATTGCTCTTTGGAAAATCTATCATTTACCAAGATATATTGATGATAATTGAATCAAATAGTAATGAATAATTTAAGGACTCAACTAATTGAAATAGATTATTTTTAACATGAAAAGTACTATCAAAATAGAATGTAAATGCAAAGAACTAGATTATTATAATAGCAAAGAACTAGAATAAAAGTACAAACGATTAACATGTACCATAAAATTTTAGAAATTTTATATATATATATATATATATATATATATATATATATATATAATAAAACAAGATAGACAAAAAAACCGAACCAAACCGACTATAGAAGTAGCTATTTAAAATTTATTATTATTATTATTATTATTATTATTATTATTATTATTATTATTATTATTATTATATATATATATATATATAATTTATTATTATTATTATTATTATTATTATTATTATTATTATTATTATTATTATTATTATTAAAACCAAACCAAATTTTATTGGTTTTTAAAATTCAAAACCAAAATCAAAGCAAACCAAAAGAGTATCGATTTTTTTGGTTGGTTTGGTTCAGTTTTTTGGGTTTTTATAAACATCCTTAGGGATCGGATTTAAACAGTATTCAAATAATCTTCAATTGATTACTATCCAAGAAAATTAACACTTGAATTGACGATTATCTACTATGATTTACTACTAAAAATTGAGCAATTAACAATTGATCACAAAAGACAGCAGATGAGCAACGAAGAAATATCAATGAGAGAAATAAAGGTAATTGACTAGACAGGTACAAGATAATTGATTTGGGATTCAATTCTTGAGTTAGTTCACTCTATAATAATGTTGATTCTCACGAATTCAACAGATAATCAGATTACACTTGAAGTTAATGTTCCTCTTTCGATTAAACGTTATTTTCAGTAATTAATCCAATTGAAGCACGACAAATAATTGCAACAATCAAATGATGCTTATGGTCTAAAGGGTAACTTCTCACGAATATTTCTCTATTTTCTAGTTCAATTAACAATTCAAGAGGCTCTTTCGATTACCTATTTGAATCACGAATTTAAAGTAGAGCATAAGATATAAAGAAATTTAATATCAAGCTCTCCTTTCGATTAAGCAAAATAAGAAATAACTCCACAATACGAATTAAAACTCCATTAATTAATTCTAATAATTATCAAGAATTGAATCCCTAAACAAGTTATTAAAACACCGTATCTGTCAACACCCTAATGAAATTTACTCCATAGCAATGGAAAAAGTCATCTCAATGAGGTTTAAAAACATAGAAGACATCAATGATAATGATTCGATACAAACTCCCGTATTGCACCGATCGTTAGTTAAAATTTTGATGAATTCTTGAGTCTTCTTGACTTGGTTGGTTCTTAAATCTTTCATAGGTCAAAGGTCCCTAAAAAAATGTGTTTTCAGTATATTTATACCAAGTAGGAATGAACCCGGATAAAACTACCCTCTTTGAGCCGAAGTGGAAAAACCTGCATACTTTACACTTCATGCGTCGCACAACATGTCTCATTAGTGTAGTATACATAGATGCAAACTCTCTGAACTCCCAGTGTCTGACAAACTTTTGTGTTAGTGCGTCGCACCATGCGTTGCACTAGTCCATTTTCTTGTCAGACCACAAAACTTCCAGTCTCTGAACTTGTCAACTTCTGACACACATTTGCACTAATGTGTCGCATTAGTACATTTGTTCTAGCCCTTGCACTTTCTTCCCACTTCCATATGCAATGCCGGTCCATGAGCCCCAGATGCGATCCCGGTTTAATTCATTGGCTTTTACTCAGACTTCAAAGCTCCAAATTATTCGATTTAGCTCCAATTTATCTTTTTAACTCGGAATCATTTTCTGCAAGGCATAAAATATGTAATAAGTGCAAATCAACATCATTTAAGCGTGAACATATATGAAATGCAGTAATTAGAGTGTAAACTACGGCTAAAACACGAGTTTCTAGCCTACAATCAAAAGGCTTTTGATAGGCTGGAATGATCCATAATTAGAGATACCCCTGTGTCCTTTGGCTTCCCTTATAACATGACTAAGATAATTATTTCATGCATCTCTAATAGCTCTATCTTTGTTCTGGTGAATGGGGGCAGAACTGACTTTTTCCACCCTAGCAGGGGCATTAGGCAGGGAGATCCTATGTCTCCCTACATCTATATCATGTGCATGGAGAGACTGTCTAGAAGCATTGAGTCCCACGTCAGTAATGAAAGTTGGTTTCCAATCAAAATCAGCCACTCTGGGCCCAAAATTTCCCACCTCTTCTTTGTTGATGACTTAACCCTGTTTGCAAGAGCAAATACAAAGAACTGTGATACCATCATGAAGGCCCTGCATCAGTTCAGTTGTAAATCAGGTCAAAGGGTGAACACCCTAAAGTCCAAAATTGTCTTCTCTTCAAACTGCCCACAGGATACTGTAGCTAGGTTAGCTGGGGAAATAGATATTACGGCCAGCAAATCCTTTGGCAAATATATGAAATTCCCTATATTCCATAAAAGGCCTACCAATAGGGACTTCCAATTCATCATAGACAATATGCACACCAAACTGGCAGGCTGGAAAACCCACTTCATGAACATGGCTGGGAGAACCACTCTTGCCAAATCATCTTTTGGTCGCATCCTAAGCCATGTTATGCAATATATTAAGCTAGCTGCCCAGGTGAGCAGCCAAATTGATAAGATCCAAAAAAACTTCATATGGGGAACCACAACTGCTAAAAAGAAAATACACCTAATTGGTTGGATGCCATCACCAAATCTAAAGAGGAAGGGGGACTTGGGGTTCATAGAACTGACCTAAAAAATAAGGCCATTCTTGCTGGGCTTGCTTAGAGAATATATAACAACCCAAATGCCCAATGGGCTAATGTTTTGCTCCACAACCATTGTACTAGTAGACAACCTACTAGATACATGGCCTCTAGGACCTGGCTTAGCATTAGGAATGGGTGAAAGGTGTGAATTAAGGCTAATAGGTGGATTGTCAACAAGAAGGATAGAGTCAACCTTTCCAATGATAGATGGATCCACAATATGGATCCAATCAGAACCTTGGTTAATGGACCACTAAACAGGGAGAAAGAAACCATGAAGGTTTCCTCCTGTATCCAAGATAGTATTTGGAATATTACCAATCTTTCTGTCACCCTCCCTGACAGTGTTACCAACAGGATCAGCTCCACTATCTCCGGTGCCAACAATGCAAACATTGATAGAATGGTATGGAACCAAACCTACAATGGGTTGTTCACAACGAAGTCTGCCTATTCGGCATCTTATAGGATATATACCATCAGGAAAATGAACAGGAAAAAAAGGTTCAATTGGATATGGGCTAGGAAAGTTCCTAATAAAATCAAATACTTCCTTTAGCTTATGACACATGGCAGACTCCGCACTAGCAAGCACCTTCATCACAGAGGTGTAACTTTGAGCCCTGTTTGCTTCTTATGCAACATAGAAGAGGAATCCATTGAGCATGTGTTCATCAGGTGTGAAAATGCTAAGCACTTCTGGGATAACCTTTCATAACTACGCCAGACGAACATTAATATCCTTTCCTTTTTCCAATGTCCAAAGCAAGTGAGAATGCATCATTAACAGTATGCACAGTCACAATTTCAATCGCCTACTTAGGTGAGGGCAGTTGATCCCTTTCTGCCTCTGGAAAATCTGGATAACTAGAAACAGCAATTGTTTCAATAGCAAAAGGGACCATGTCTCATACAAAAATGGCATAGCCAAAGACATAGAGTACATTCATGTAGCAGGAGCATGCAAGGAAAACCTGATTTGGTAATCTAGATCAAATGGCACCCCCCTCAAAGGGATCACTACAAACTCAACACTGATGGTGCAACCCTTCAAAATGGACTGGTGGGAGGCCTGGGCGGGATTATTAGGAGTAGCAGGGGGACTGGGTAATAGGTTTCATGAAAAAAATAACATGTACTAACATACTACACTATGAACTAATAGCATTGATGCAAGGGCTAAAGATGGCGATTACAAATAACCTTACTTCTCTGGAGGTTAATTTGGATTCTACTCAGGTAATTAATTGTATCAATAAAGGTAACCTAATTTATGACAATTTGATATGTGAATGCAGGTCACTCCTGGTAGCACCGGGGCGTCCACCAGTAAGCCATGTCTTCAGAGAAGCAAATAGAGTAGCGGACAAGCTAGCAAAGGAAGCAGGGAAGTGGACTGAAGTGGGTAGAAACTTTTTGGTAGTTCCTCCGGTGTTTGCCAATGAAACACTATGGGCAGACATCCTAGGAACTATTTTTTCAAGGAAAACAATGGTTTGTAATAGCATTAATGTAGAATAGACTACTCTTTGTTTGTAGACGCGAATGACGTACGATAAATTGTAACTTACACTAACTAGTTTCTCTTATTATATATTATATCATTTTTTAACCCAAAAAAAAAAGTTTATACAATGTTTGATCACAAAAATAGGAAAAAATAATCTCCACATAGAATCTAGCATAAGTTATACCATGTTTGATTGGTTTTTCTCTTTTTCACATTTTTTTCCAGCATAAGTAATATATATATAAGTTATAAGAGAATCTATGTATTATTTTATGTAGGGTAGAAGATGGAATAACTAATACATGTTAGTAATACTTGGATAAAAATATAAGATCACAAGAATACCCTATTCGATCAAACTTGTAATTTTTTTGTTTAATAATATATATTTAAAATATACTAACTATTTAATAGAATAAACTAGGCAAATAATAAATAATACTCACATTATATTTTTAAATTACTAATCTCTACATAATTAATTTTCGTAAAACTAATTCCCGCATAACTAAGTATGGTGTATCTTAACCCTGCATAACTAATTTGTGCATTATTAATACATATATTATTAATCCATGCACAACTCGTGTTCGAACCAAACGACCTCTTAAGTGATCGTATGTACTTATTATATAAGATGAGCTGGTAACGTGACTATGCTTACATGACAATTTTATACATGCATGTGATTGCCTAATTGCATTTTCTGGGACTAAATTTAGTATTATCCAACTTTTTTTTTTTTTTATACGTATTAGGTTTACTTGAATTATTTTTATATGAAAGCTGAATGACCATCGGTAATATTACCCCCGAGGATCTTTCAAGTTTCTACAATATACTTTAAGGTAGAGGATCTGTCATTTTCTACGATATACTTTAAGCACGATATCAAGTCATTAGGGCAAATTTGGAACTTTATTCTACGATGAATTGGTTACACTCAACCATGTCATTGATAGACATCTCATGGAATTGCCATATCTTAGTGGATCAAGAAATTAAGGACATAATAACAAGTCATGAATCATCAAATACAGAGATTGCTATTTCAAACAAGTAGCTTTTAAGCGTGAGTGCTGAAAAATGTTTTTTAAGTGATGGAGCTAACTTTGTAAAATAAGATGTTGATGTGTCTGGCGGAGAGATGTTGATGAATGTTTTTTATATTAAGATGACTGAAGTATCCTTAAATCTATAAATAATATAAATGAGCTGAGTATTGTAAGATTTTTAATTCTAAGTTGACTCAAATACAAAGTAATTTATGTATCTTTCCACTCTTAGTTATAAATTGATTCCATAAAATTATTTTTTATAAATATAAATTATTTATTTAACAAAATAAGATTATTCTGAATAGCAACAATTTGCTAACAGCAAAATCATATAGCGGGAAATAATTCATTATCCCCTCAATTTCAGTTTGCATGAATCTATTTTCATTTTAGTCTGTTCCAAAAAGAATGGTCGATTTATAAATTAAGAAACATATTATTGATTCGATATAGTCTTTTTTCATAAATATAAATTATTTATTTAGCAAAATCATATTATTCTGAAAGCCATAATATGTTAACAGCAAAAACATATTGTTGCCAAGTACTATAATTTAGAACTAACTAAATTAGAAGAGAGTTAAATTTGAATTAACTATCATTTTAATTAGATAACTATAGTAGAAAAGGACATATTATATTCTAAGTTAATGAAAATGATAATTTAAATTTTACTTAAGAATAAACATGAAAAATACTGAATTCTTGTTTGATTGATTAAGGAAAAATATATAAGAACTATGTGAATTATTAACTTAATTCAACAGAAGGCAGTACTAACATAGCTCTCAACAACATTACTAGACAATATTTGGAGCAATGAGCTATTCTTTGGACCAACACATCTAGGAGTTTTGAACTGGCTAACTGCACCTCCTAATCCTACAAAATGATCTAATATCTTATGAAATGTTCCCCTCTTCACAATCCTCAGCTCAAGTGCTCCAATTGCATTCACTTTCCGGGAGCTCACATAGCCTGCATCGATAAACGCCTTATCCAAACAGTTGCAGCAATCTTGCAACATTTCACCAGTTGCTTCACCACTCAGTTCCCAGAAGATCACATAGTGTCCCGGATCAGCTGAGACATTCACATGGCTCGTGAAGTCCACCACTTCTAGTTTTCCGTCTACTAAGCGCTTTGCTGCAGCTTCTACGGCTAGTTGTAAATCTCTCTCTGTGTTCTTGTCAATGTTAATGCTCAGCAAAAGGTTCCTTCTGTATACAAACTGGAGTTCTGGAGTCCCATTGTGGAAGCCTTTTATCTTTACCACATCACCTAGTCTATAACGATATAAACCTGCATATACACATTCATAAAATAGTCAATTATACTGTCAGTGCATATAATTAAAATCCTGTAGACTAAGTGAAAACCAGAGAGGAATTGTCTCATTCAGCTGAATTACTTAATGTTATCAAATAAAACACTGAGGCTCAAGTATAAAGTCTGAGTCTTTAAACTTTTTTGCTGAGCAAAGCATTTTCAAGAAAAGGAGTGCAAGACAATTGTACCTGCAAAATTGGTAAAGACAATTTCATACTCTTCACCAAGTTTAACTTCAGTCAGACCCACAGGAGAATTTGCTTGCTCCATGCCATTGAGATTTCCCCCGAGAGGAATGAATTCGAAATAAGCAATATTTGGTAGTACTGCGTAAGTGACTAGTTCAGGGGGCAATTTCGGGTTAACGTTTACTCCAACCCATCCTTCAGAAGAACCATAATCTGCACTTAATAAAGGTAACTCCCCAGAATAATGCCTCAGTTTCTTCAAGTAAGGTTCCATTGATCCTGTCATTATACCATATATGTACCTTGTGTTTGGGAAGAGTTCAGGAATCAAACCGTACCAATTGCTTAATCTTGAGCACTTATTATAAATTGTATCAGCTAGTTCCGGATCAGGCTTCAGCAATTTTGACATGGCTAATCCTATGGACGGGACAGTGACTCTACTCGACAGGACTCCTTCTCTTATGTCAACAACAAGTGCTTCCCATACTTGTTCAAAAGTTCGGAAAGCATGAACAATGCTATGGGCAAAGGTTGACGAAACAACTTGAACTTCATCGCGGAAAATGAGCCCGCACAAAAGGTGGCAGTATAAGGATTGGTGAAAATCAGGACCAAATATTACTTCATCAGGACTACAACATGGAGTACATATTGCTTTCATTGTCTTCTTGAATTGTGCATTTCTGTACACATTGGTAGTGGCTGTTCCTGCTGCTAAACCTCCCTTTGTTTTGAACTGTTTGCTGCTGTAAATAAACTGCAAAGCCTTCCCATTTCCAATTGGAAATTCTCTGAATGAAAAAAAAAAAACAGAACTATTACATTTAGCTAAGCTATAACAAACCAAACATTTAATTTAATTGAAGAAAGAATGACCAGTCCTTTTCTTGTTCTTGGGATTGAAAAGTCTCAATTGTGACAGAAGTTAGTTATGTGTCCCCCACATTTATCACCATTTAAACTCTTTAACTTTCCATGGCTGCTTAGAGAAATTTTATGAACCAATGCCTGCTCCTATAGGTTAGGCGTAAGAGCTGCGGAAGCAACCACTAATCCTTGTGTTAGGGTAGGCTGTCTACTTCACAACACTTGGGTGCGGCCTTCCCCGGACCTTGCGTGAATGCGGGATGATTTGTGCACCGGGCTTCCCTTTTTTCAACAAGCAAATTGCCAGATATGCATAAATAGAATAAAATGAC
Source organism: Nicotiana tomentosiformis (assembly GCF_000390325.3). Classification (NCBI taxonomy): domain Eukaryota; kingdom Viridiplantae; phylum Streptophyta; class Magnoliopsida; order Solanales; family Solanaceae; genus Nicotiana; species Nicotiana tomentosiformis. Next base: position 22,965,738 of record NC_090819.1, read on the forward strand.
AAATAGCATTACCGATTCCTAAAGGCAAAAGAGGTCTTGAATATCTGCATAGTGGACTCCATCAATTCATCATTGAAAGGTACAAACTTTGGCTTCCCTTGAGTAGTACCAGAACTGCAAACCAACCATTCAATTTCCTTATTCAAACCTTCTAAAAACATCAAGAAAATAAGAACCCCACAAAAAGAAAGACATTTTTTACAAGTGAACGATCCTCTTTTACATTACCTCAATGAGATGGTTTCAATTGGTTTTCCAGTAAGAATGGGAGAAAGATCACCATCAGCAATTCTTTGAATGTAAGGCTCCAAATCATTGTGAGTTACAATAGGGACACAATTCTTGAAAGTCTGAGGATCAGTTTTACCATTCAAACCCCATTGCTGCAAATATTCTGTCCCTCTATTCTGTTCCAGTATCTTTTCAAGTGTCTCTTCTTGAATTTTGCCAGCATCTTTTGTCAAATCCTCAAATTCCTCAATCACTTTTTCTTGATCAAACTTCTGCTCAATCTTCTCCACCAGCATCTTCATGATCTTCCTACAATAAATAGCTAAATATAAGAACAAAGATCTCAACTTTTTAACACTACTAATCAAGAAAGATTAGCTTCCCAGTAAGTAATTTATCCAATTTTGAGAGAGGCTATTTTTGTTTTGTTGGTGGGGGGGGGGGGGGGGTGTTATATGGATATTGGATATATAGATAAGTAAAATTCTATGAATCATCTCCTAAAAAGCTGTTTATAAGAACCTATAAACTATGATTGTTAGCTTATAAAAGTAGGTGTCAAACAAGCATATGCTGCAAATTTTTCAGTTCTTGATTGTTCTATACTGTTAGCAATCAGACATAGTACAAAAAAGTCAAAGGTGAAAACACAAATTTGATGTTTTGAAATAAAACAGTCCAAAAAGAAATCTTTTCTATAGCTTATCAGACATACATTCAAATTCAGAAAAATTAATACTTCCATGGAATCTTTACTATAGCTATTTAGACATACAGACAGAGACAAGAAAACATACAATTAAATGTGTAGACAATAAAATATATAATAAATAAATGTATTTTTGTGACTGTGTGTCAGTGTGTGTCGAATTTAAGACTAATTAAACTGAAAGCTAGCTGGACTGATGCACTACTCCATAGACCATACTTCAGTGTCTACTAAATTCAGAAAGATACCTGAAATTATTTCAAGAAATTCTTAATCAACTAATGGAGTAAATCAAAAATCAGACCAAACTCCAAAAAAGTTCACAAAGAAAAGATCCAACGTAAGAATATCCAAAAAGAGAAATATTAAAAAAGACGAAAAGGGGCTCAAGAATCTAAAAAGAGAAAGAAGATATAATTAAAAGCAGATGAGTACAACAAAGAATTTGACATAAAATTACTCAAAGATAGAAGCAGAAAGCTTATTCCACATATAAGCAGAACTCTTTCCAATAATTCAGTCAAAAAGACCGAAAAAATCATATACATATTTGTAAAAAGAAGAATCATATGTGAATTTTGTATATGCATGTACCTCTTTTATAAATTGTTTTTTAATGAAGTTGTTAAATGATTCTTGAGAAAGAGAAATATTTATAGCTGGAGACTGAACACAAACGCCGTCCAAGGTGGGGCCAGAAACTTTACCGAAACTACCCCTAATAGATTACTATTATTGCAACCAAAACCGTTATATCTCAGGTCTAACTGGAAATTGGGTATGTCCATTTGTGGAACTTAAAGTTGAATGGCTACGGCTAACAAACATAGAAGTGAGTGAGATGATTTTTCGGAAGAAGGCCGTTATTGGCACTCTTATAGCCTGATTTTGCTGCGACATAAAAATCAGCTTATTTTGAAAAGTATTTTTTTAAAAATATTTTTGAAAAAAATATTTTTGGAGAAAAATAGTTTGTGTTTGGCTAATCACTCTGAAAAATATTTTTAAGCAATAATTTATATTTGTCCAAACTTTTCAGAAAGTGCTTTGAAATATCAAATTACGAATAAAGACATGAATAGATTTACTTAATAGTTAATATTATAAGTAAATAAATAATCTTAAAAATTTATTATTACAGGCAATAATTAAATTCTTTTATTTTATTTAAGTAAAATATAAAAATAAAATTTAAAAGTACTTAATTCTTTTAATATAAATTAAATATATTAAAAATCATTCAACAAATATAAAAGTATTCACCCTAAAATCACTATATATTATAAAGTACTTTTGGCCTCTTGGGAAGCTTGGCGCTATAGTCCCAATGATGTTTACCTTTCCAAAATTTAAGGCCTATCTATATTTTTTGTTGTTAAATTTGCAAAAAGTTTATTCGGAATATACTTACAAAAAATTACTTAACTATGATTAATTCAATAAATATATATTTATATCTTATTAATTTACTTATTCATCATGACTTGATATTGTTTAATCTGAACATCCGGTGCTAAGTATTTACCATATTATATATGTGATTGTGTGAAATTATATAATTTTATTTATCTGTTGATTTTTACGGTATGTTATTTATTGGGCGAGATAACAAATTAAAGAATAGTATTATATTTCATTAATGATTTTTATGGTATGTTATGAATTGGGAGGTAACAAATAAAAAATAACTGTATTTCTATTTGTTGATTTTTATGATATGTTCATTATTGGGGAGTAAGAAATTAAAGAATATTTTTTTTTATGGTATGTTCTTTACTGGGGAGTAACAAGTTAAAGATTTATTGTATTCTTCTTTTGTTGATTTTATGGTACGTTCTTTATTCGAGAGATAACAATGAAGTGGTGAACATGTAATACAGATTACAATTTCAAGATTACAATAATTGATCACTGAAAAAAAAAAAACAAGTATAGTATTTTAACTTGCATTAATAAATTCATATTCAATATCGTGAAAATTAATGGATTACCTTTCTAACTTTCTTTTCTAAGCAAATGAGAAAATAACCGCTCACTGAGAGACAGACCTAGAATTTGAGCGCAGCGGAGGCACCGCTATTGATATAGTCAGTTAGTAACGACAAAATCTGACGTGTTAACTCCTTAAAACTTTGTGACTTTGAGTCAGTGACCGAAAGAATTTTAAAAAATATAAAAAACCTAGTCTAATACGATCAAGATTAAAGGTCTGTTAAGCAGTCCAAGCAGAGTCTTAATCGATGTCGTTGAATCGACGGACATATGCTACTTTCACGGAGTGATCCTTGTAGACAGAAGTTTTTTTGGAGTTTTTTTATTACTGTTTTTGGGGAAAAAATTGAATTACTTATTTTTATATATGTCAAGAAAATGGTAATGCTTATAAACTTAGTTATCAGGATAAAAAAGGTTATTGGCTTCTTGCTAATGAAATATTTTATCCCATTTCAATGTCCTTTAATATCTTCTTATGTCTCTCTTTATTACATTTTAGATGTCTAGAAGGATATTTCTCAAAAACAATTTGAGACTATTATGTGTAGAAGTTGACTACTATGTACTAGTGCAAAATAATTGTTCATGAACTTAGAAAAGATAAAGAAAAAAAGAATCAAGTTGAGCACTAAATAAGAAGATATTAAAGGAAATGTACTTAATGAGGAGAAAAATGCAGCATGCTAAACCAGCGGAGCCGGTACATCTTTTGTGTTTGAGGAGGCGCACCAAAATTATTTAAGGTTTCTTATCGTATATACAAATATATATATATATATATATATATATATATATATATATTTTTGTCGAGGTTAACGGGTTCTGGTGACCCCTCTGTTCCCATATAGGTCTGCCACCCCAAAAAAAAAAAGAAAGGAATATTCAACAAGAAATATCGAATGATGTAAATAGAAATGACATTTTTACATCTTTATCTTCATGTGAACTTCCTTAATAATTAACTAACCAGATTTACCATCAAATCATTAGAACAGTTCATGCGTTTTATGATTGGTGCAATAAACTACTAATTGTATTTTAACTTCATGTGAAGTTGCGAACTTCTTCCTAAGAAAACAAAGATAGTGACAGAAACCATAGGACACTTGGGGGCTTTTAGTTACCGAGATAAAATATTACTCCCTCCGTTTAATTTAATTTATGTGAACATATTTGACTGGGCACGCAGTTTAGAAATTTATGATCCTAAACAAATCAAAAAAAGGCCCGGCGTATTTGTGTGATTATAAAAACATGAGTAAAATTAAAAGTTTAAACTAAATTATTTCTGAATTTAGTAATGAGCCATACTTTTTAGAATGGACTAAAAAGGAAACTTACCAATTAAGGAATGACACTGTGTCAAAATGGAACCTTTTTGGAAGATGTACAAGTTTGTGGACAATGGTGGCTTTGAGCCTTAGACTCCCAATATTTCAGTTCCATCTCTGGTTTCTTGGAACTCATCTCGTTTAAGTATCAAACACTGTTTCTCCAAACTTTGTTGAATTTGGCATTCAATCAGGTGTACTAGCAACCTAAACGTATTCCATTAATATATTATATATAGTTCGGTTTATTATCCCAAATGGCAGGTATGGTCGACGGCGAATACCCTCTCAAATCATCTCACTCAATAGCTACATCCTGACATTGGGTAGCTAAGTGCGAAGAGCCGACATCGAGATGCCAAACCTTCTTATTGGTGTGAGCTCTTTGGTAAAAGCTATTCCCACTAAAAATGCAACTTTCTAGTGTTTGATTCTTGGGAGTGAGAGCAAATCCTTGTAAGAGTTGAAAACAACTAGTCCATGTGGAAGTTTATCCATCACTTATTAAAAAGATCATAAGCTCTAATTAACTAAATGTTTGAACTTTTTATACCTAGTAAATAAAAAGAGGAAGGGGACATCTCCAGTCTCCACCATAGTGTGAATGTGTAAATAGGTCACTGTGTCCCTTGTACACTCTTCTTTATTTTCTTTTGTACTGCTCATTAACAGGGGCGACCCGTCCATAAAACGGGTAAAGCAATTGCTTTAGGCCCCATATTTATGGGGCCCCATTTTTTGATTATATCTATATTATATTTATAAATTAAAAAAAATATAAAATGAAACGGAAAGTTTGAACACAAATTTGAGATAATGGACCACAAGTCCACAACTTTCTCAAACAAAATTTTGTTGAGCAAAGTGAACACAAGCAGACAACGTGTGCACTGTGCACTAATAGCTATGCCATTATATTATATGTTATACTTTGTTCTTACTCACAAAACTTTGTTGAGCAAAGTGAAGACAAGTAGACGATGTGTGCATTGTGCACTAATAGCTATGCCACTATATTATATTTTATACTTTGTTTTTACTCCATTTTTCAACGGTTCATTAATCACACTCCATTCTTCATTCTTCATTCTTCAATAGCCAAAGATCAAAGCTTTATTTTGGATCTTCAGAGTCATTAACTGAAAAAAAAAAAGTTATAGTCAGCTCCTTAATTATTTGGTCTGTACCACCGTTTATATTGTTGGTGCTGGTACTGTGGAGTATTGAAAAACTATTAGTTTTCGTCGATTTTGGCTAATGTTTTTTTTTTTTGTTTAAAATATTGTTTGTTCATGGAATATGATCACTTTTTGATAAAATTTTCTCAAAAACTGGTTAGAGCATTTTTTGGTGCAATTTTTTTCTCTAACTCATATAACTTCTACTTTTCTTCAAATAAAATGCATGTCCAAACATAACTTCAACTTTCAAAAATTATTTTTCAGTATAATTTTAAGAACTCTTTTTTCAAGTTTTAACCAAATCTATATCCAAACAAACACTAGTTAAATTATGTGTACTTACAAATTTTATCTTCTAAGTTATTATATAGAACTTGTTATAATAGTTACTTATTAATTCACGTAACTTAACATGATGGTTTAAAATAACTATACAATGATTACTCTTTTCACTTGTAAAGGCGTCAGTGGCCCCACGAAACCAGGAAATTATCATTCAATCAGTCATCATGTTTATTTATGGTTTAAGTGCCCAATGATTTCCCCAATATATATTTTTTTATTTCAATTTAGATCAGATAGTTTGACTGATTTTAATAAAAAAAAAAAATATTTTTGAAATTAGTGTTATTAAAAGCTTAAGGAATAAATACTTTATTTTTTTTTCGGGACTTAGCTTAGATTTGTTTTCGGTTATTTGAAAATAGAATTGTGACCAGCAAGCATTCATAATTTAAATGTCCTTGAAAGAAAAAGAAACACAGCAGAAATTTTTAATTTTTGGATAGTGATTTATCACGGTTTATTGCAGTCTACTGTTACCACTTACTAGTGGAAAATTTAGATTTTCACCATTATTGTGGGTGCTTATGTGATTATTAAGGCATGATACTATTATACCAGTGATGAAGTGGGATCGAAATATTATTTCTTGAATTTTGTACGAGCAATATATAGCATCGAAATATATTATACATAATGTGTTCATTACCAAATAACAGTCTATAAAACAGGTAAATTTACGATGAGGTTGAGTCTACGTCTTGATGTGCATATTTACTGTTTTTTTTTCATATTGACTTCAATCTTCAAAAATGTAATTTGGAAAATATAAAGGATAAAGTGATACCCGGCCTTTCCATTTCTATATAGTTATAGTTTCGCTTCTCAAGAGCAAAATTATATGAACTTTGACCAACATTTTAACATGTATATTTTGTTCGGCTCATGCCCATATTGTCCATCCGAAGGCGCAATGCTCTAATCGCATTCTCTCTCGGTTTAATTCCTATTTGAAATCAGATTCTGTTTTTATTCCTATTTGGAATTTGATTTTAAGTGAAAGCATCACTCATTATCACTAATAAAGAAAATAGAAATTAGCAACAGATAAATTCTGTAGTTAAATAGCAAAAGTCGTTGCTAATCCTACTTGGCGATAAATTAGCGATAAATTATCAAAGATTTCTATTATTTATGAGCGATTTAACGTCAAATTATCGAGAAAATTCATAGCTAATTTCAGTTTTTTAGTAGTGTATCCAAATACAGAGCAACTGTTTGTAACAAATTTTCAAGATATGAAAAATAAACTGCAATCACAAAATAAGATAAAAATATTTTTATAATCAATTACGAGTACAACTCTGTTTCTCCCTTTATTCTTCTCTCTTGATTATCTATGTGATTCGAGGGTTGAACCTGTGTATTTCTCGAATGTAGGATGATGCAGACCTCTTGGGGATGTATTTGATCTCTAGCTTCTTGAACTATTTGATTGTCAAGAAGTATCCGACCACATTTTAATTTTTTTGTGAATATCCCAAGAGTTTATGGGATTTTTGAGACCCTGCTTCAAGGGAATATGTATCCCTTTTATATAAGTGTGAGTTAGGGTTTAGGGTAGAGTAACCTCCAAGCAACCCTAATAGACTCCTAGGATTTCAAGAGTATTCTAGTATTTTGAATTTAGGATTTAGCTTAATCCGTTAAAATTTTAATGTCTACAAATGCCCCATACTTAAAGGTTTATTGGGGTGTAGGTTTGCCGAAACTTGAAGACGAGACTTGAAGTACTCGACCATTACAACAAATAATTTTGGGAGTGAGAGCAAATCCTTGTAAGAGTTGAAAACAACTACTCCATGTGGAAGTTTATCCATCACTTATTAAAAAGATCATAAGCTCTAATTAACTAAATGTTTGAACTTTTTATACCTAGTAAATAAAAAGAGGAAGGGGACATCTCCAGTCTCCACCATAGTGTGAATGTGTAAATAGGTCACTGTGTCCCTTGTACACTCTTCTTTATTTTCTTTTGTACTGCTCATTAACTGAAAAAAGAAGTTATAGTCAGCTCCTTAATTATTTGGTCTGTACCACCGTTTATATTGTTGGTGCTGGTACCGTGGAGTATTGAAAAACTTTAGTTTTCTTTTGGCCATCGATTTTGGATTTTTTTTTTTTTTAAAACATTGTTTGTTCATGGAATATGATCACTTTTTGATAAAATTTTCTCAAAAACTGGTTAGGACATTTTTGGTGCAATTTTTTTTTCTCTAACTCACATAACTTCTACTTTTATTCAAATAAAATGCATGTCCAAACATAATTTTAACTTTCAAAAATTATTTTTCAGTATAACTTCAAGAACTCTTTTTTTATGTTTTAACCAAATTTATGTCCAAACGCTAGTTAAATTATGTGTTCTTACAAATTTTATCTTCTAAGTTATTATATAGGACTTGTTATAATAGTTACTTATTAATTCACGTAACTTAACATGATGGTTTAAAATAACTATACACTGATTACTCTTTTCACTTGTAAAGGCGTCAGTGGCCCCACGAAACCAGGAAATTATCATTCAATCAGTCATCATGTTTATTTATGGTTTAAGTGCCCGATCATTTTCCCAATATATATTTTTTTATTTCAATTTAGATCAGATAGTTTGACTGATTTTAATAAGAAAAAAAAGAAATTTTTTTGAAATTAGTGTTCTTAAAAGCTTAAGGGATAAATGCTTTATATGGTCATGGCATTTGTGTGGTTATAAAAGTTTCTCATTTAGAATAAAAATGTGTAAAATGAAGAGTTTAAAATTAAATTATATTTTTTTTTGAAACAAACTAATAAGTAAAATAAAGAGTTTAAAATTAAATTATATATTTTTTTGAAACAAACTAATAAGTAAAATGTGTCTTCTAAATTGAAACAGAGAGTAGCAACTATCTTTGCACAATCTAGAGCCAATTTTTTTCGGGACTTAACTTAGATTCGTTTTCGGTTATTTGAAAATAGAATTGTGACCAGCAAGCATTCATAATTTATATGTCCTAGAAAGAAAAAGAAACACAGCAGAAATTTTAATTTTTGGATAGTGATTTATCACGGTTTATTGCAGTCTACTGTTACCACTTACTAGTGGAAAATTTAGATTCTCACCATTATTGTGGGTGCTTATGTGATTATTAAGGCAGGATACTATTATACCAGTGATAAAGTGGGATCGAAATATTATTTCTTGAATTTTGTACGAGCAATAGCATCAAAATATATTATACATAATGTGTTCATTACCAAATAACAGTCTATAAAACATGTAAATTTACGATGAGGTTGAGTCTACGTCTTGATGTGCATATTTACTGTTTTTTTTCCGTAATGACTTCAATCTTCAAAAATGTAATTTGGATAATATAAAGGATAAAGTGATACCCGGCCTCTCCATTTCTATATAGTTGTAGTTTCGCTTCTCAAGAGCAAAATTATATTAACTTTGACAAACATTTTAACATGTATATTTTGTTGGGCTCATGCCCATATTGTGCATCCGAAGGCGCAATGCTTTAATCGCATTCTCTCTCGGTTTAATTCCTATTTGAAATCAGATTCGGTTTTTATTCCAAATAGTGTATCTAAATACAGAGCAACTGTTTGCAACAAATTTTCAAGATATGAAAAATAAACTGCAATCACAAAATAAGATAAAAATATTTTTATAATCAATTGCGAGTACAACTCTGTTTCTTCCTTGATTCTTCTCTCTTGATTATCTATGTGATTCGAGGGTTGAACCAGTGTATTTCTCGAATGTAGGATGATGCAGATCTCATGGGGATGTATTTGATCTCTAGCTTCTTGAACTATTTGATTGTCAAGAAGTATCCGGCCACATTTTGATTTCTTTGTGAATATCCCAAGAGTTTATGGGATTTTTGAGACCCTGCTTCAAGGGAATATGTATCCCCTTTATATAAGTGTGAGTTAGGGTTTAGGGTAGAGTAACCTCCAAGCAACCCTAATAGACTCCTAGGATTTCAAGAGTATTCTAGTATCTTGAATTTAGGATTTTACTTGATCCGTTAAAATTTTGATGTTTATAAATGCCCCATACTTAAAGGTTTGTCGGAGTGTAGGCTTGCCGAAACTTGAAGACGAGACTTGAAGTACTCGACCATCACAACAAATAATTTTGAAACTTGGAGTTTTTGATTTACAGGAGGAAGAGATAAAGGGAAAAACTGGTCCCACCGGGCATGCCAATTTGTTTGCAATAAATTTTCAAGACATGAAAAATAAACTGCAATCACAAAATAAGATAAAAATATTTTTACTAATCAATTGTGAGTACAACTCTGTTTCTCCCTTGATTCTTCTCTCCTGATTATCTCCGTGATTCGAGAGCTGAACCAACGTATTTCTCGAATGTAGGATGATGCAGACCTCCTGGGGATGTGTGTGATCTCCTGCTTCTTGAACTATTTGATTGTCAAAAAGTATCCGACCAATTTTGATTTCTTTGTGAATATCCCAAGAGTTTATGGGATTTTTGAGACCCCCCTTCAAAGGAATATGTATCCCTTTTATAGGTGTGAATTAGGGTTTAGGGTGGAGTAACCTCCAAGCAACCCTAATAAACTCTTAAGATTTCAAGAGTCTTCTAGTATCTTAAATTTAGGATTTAGCTTGATCCGTTAAAATTTTAATGTCTACAATAGCTTTGGAGAATTGTTCTATGCTCATTGGTATTAGTCTCGAAAAGACTTTACGCATTGAAAAGATTTTTGAGACAACACCCATCAAGACAGAAGGGTGAAGAAAAAAGGTTCATTTATCTGTAGATGTTTATTCCGATCAGCCAATTTCAAATTATATTTTTTGATTTGTTCATCATTAGATTGGGCTAAAATTTTGACTGAGTATTCTTCATATCTTGATCTTTAATCTAAATAGTTAGATCAAATTTGGAGACTTGGAGCATATGATTTTGAGCCCTAAATAGCAACTCCATTTTTTGGATAATTTCTCTTCTTTCTTAATTGATTTCTTGTTATTATTGTTGCTCCATTCTTGATACTTGTTATTTAGCTAATTTTAAAAACTTTTGTAACCCTCTTATTATTAAGTAGAGCTTTTTGGATCTTTGGTATCTCGTAATTTTTTTTAAAGTAAATATACCACTAGGTAGGCTTCCTAGTGGCTAATATATAAATAAAATCCAAAAAGAAAAACAAGGACCCAAAGTTTACAATTTGTCCAAAGTCATCTCTAAAATATGCTAAGTTAAAACTATAGAGACAGTAAAAGCTAAGTATTACAAATGATGTCATAAACAACTTCCAACATATGGTGGTGTGTGTATCCACCAGCCAAGGGCAAAACCTCAATGTAGCACCTCTAACGCTCTCACCAGGAGCCAAGTTTTGCATTTCAAAGGACAAGGAAAATATGAATCTCCAACGAACACTATCAACTCCATGAGCTGTCAAACCATTCCAATAGCTTACCAAGTAGGTGTGATTGCACAAAGGTCTTCTTGAAATTAAAAATTCCAACAGTAACAAGTAGTAAAGAGTGCAAAAACATGTTGTCAACTGGATTTCGACTGAATTAATCCCAATTGATACAACCTGCCAGTTAGCTTGTCCATAGAAGGCTAGTTCCTGTATATGAAACCAATTCCAAGTGCTGCCATAACACCTCCAGATTGGACATGTAACTATGCCAATACCACTGAATAATTTCTTAGCAACACTCATAATTCCAATATAGCACATTGTCCATCTAAAAGCCTTGGATCCCAGTTTGTTACCACAACTAAGCACATCAGGAGACAATGCTACAATAAAGCTATGAAAAATCTGAAATACTAACTTGTCTCCTCACTTGCAGAGGCTTACTATATGCAATCACCTTAATCTAGTTAACATGACACCTTGTGATATTATGTGAAACAAAGAATGCTGCCTGCTTGTATAAGTTATCCCATATATCACTAGATCACCACCAGAATGAGTATGAGAACATGCAAATACCACCGGTAAGTAACCTAATGATATATAGAACACACAACAATAACAATACCAAGCAGCAGCTGAACTTACATTCCAATCCATGCTCATCAATCAAGTGCTCTTCTTTTGGCGATCCTAATCATAAGATTAAGAGTATGTGATTTGTCAAGGTTGATTAACCTCCTCCCTGCACTTGGCAGTTCAGAGAATGTGTGAAACTGGACTGTACCTGCAAAAGAGAAAATAATGTTAGCCAAACATTTTCCCATAGTATTGTCCTCTTTGAACAAATATTGAAAGATCACATTGAAGTGGTCTCTCGTCTCCTTTACTTCTGTCACAATGCACTAAGGGGGATCCCTTTCTCCTTCAATGACCTTCTTCAACACAAATGAATCGGTCTCCAAAATGAGAGGGTGAAGGTCATGTTCCACGCAGTATTTCAGTCCCTCCACAATAGCTTTTGCCTCAGCTACACCATTGGTAGTAACACCTAATTCCATTGCCCTTGCATACACTAGGTCACCTGCATCATCTCTCTCACAAAACGTAGTGAACTAGGTTCAGGGTTTCCTTTTGAAGCATCATCAGTATTGCATTTGAACCATTCTATATGAGGAGCCTGCTATGTGACTGTTCTGATAACAAGAATAGGCTTGTATCCTTCAAGGTAGCTTATCATATCTGGACAAAGCAAAGCCATATTTGATAGCCATGGATATCTAACCCTTGCTAGATAATGCAATGATTTATTAACTTCATGGATCACTCTACTAGTTGATATTGTCCCTTCATTCCTACATGTATTCCTCTTCTTCCACAGCTCCTATGTAATGGTAGCTGGTGTCGCATGAAATAATGGCTTCAACTTTGGACAACACTTAGCATTCCACCATACCCTTATCACTTGCTTCACCTGCACCAAAGATATATTAATCCATGCAGCCCCCAACAATGTCTTTCAAACCTTATTAGCAGTATGACTAGTTAGAAATATGTGATCAAATATTTCCTCCTGGGGATGCTGACAATACCAACATCTTGATATGTGTATATAACCTTGCCTTCTCCATAAATCATCTGTAGACAACTTGTGTCTCCATAGCCTCATAAGAAGAACGATATATTGAATGGAAAGCCCTTAATCCACATATTTTTGAACTCTATATTACAGTTTTATATATGCCTAAGAATCTGCCAAGCACTCCCGACAATGAACTTCCAGTATGGTTTGTCCCAATACCTTTCACTGCCTTCATAGTGAACATTATGTTTAATATGCTCAGCAATTTCTTCAGGAAAGCATTAATCAATCAACTACTCATTCCATGTTCCTTCTTGCCTGAATTCTGCCACCTCTTATAAGTTCTCATCTATTGGAAAATCTAGAGGTAAAACATGATATAGTGCTCCTAATCCAGTCCAATTTTCTTGTCATATATTTGTAGTTCCACTCTTCATTTCCCACAAGATCTCACGTTCCACTTCTTCCCTAGCATTCAACGTCTCTCTCCAAACATGAGAGCCTTCTCTAAATTTCACTACTATTGATAGTTCATTTTTTCAATACTTATTCCACATAAATTTAGCCCACAATGATTTAGTAGTTCTAAACCACCACCAAAATTTAGCAAACAAGGCCTTTGATACATCATGAAGTGATCTGAATCCTAAACTACCTTCTTCTGTAGGAAAGGTTAAATTCTGCCAAGAAGACCAATGCCTACTCTTACCTTCCTCTTTGGTGCTCCAAAAGAAACATGCAAAGATCTTATGTAAGTGCTCAAGAATATTGTCAAGGGGATCCAAAACTGATAAAAGATGCACTGGCATGCTTTGCAACACACTGGTGACTAGTGTTGCCTTTCCTCCAAATGATAGAAGTTTTCCTTTCCAATAATGCAGTTTAGCCTTCACCTTATTCACTAGATCATCATAGTAATTCTCCTTCTAGTGTAGAAGATTGGACACCCTAAATATGTGAAGGGAAACTGATGGTAGGCTATAATCCCATATTTTAGTCGCTTATTACACTCTAATTCACTGCACTTTACTTGTGTTGAGCTTTAATTGGTAGTGTTCTTCCACTTATTGTGTGTTTTATGCCTTGTAGGAGTGATTTCGAGTTATGTAGATATTGTGAAGATAATTCAAGCTATTTGGAGCTTTGAAGTCTGAGTAGAAGCCCAAGCAATTAAGCTGGGATCACGTTCGTGGGTCAAAAACCAAGTCTGGATATCAGAACTTTAAAAAATTTATTTCTGGCCATAATTTGCAATACCACCCTGCGGCATGCCCCGCGAGGCATTAGTACAAAAAGTGGCCAGAAATCATATTTTGGCATGTTCTGGAATTTCCTACATGCGCGCCGCATGGAGCGGCGCGATAGCCCAAAAATATTAGAGTGACTTCCCAATTCCGCTAAAAAGGATAATTTCATCCGGGGATTATTGGGATGGTTTAAATACACGGGAAAACACCATTTGTAGGACTGTTTTGATAGATTTTTGACCTAAGTAGGCCAAGGAGGCTAAGGAGGAGTTGTAAGAACACAAGCACAAGGATTTCATCATTGCTTCCTCACTCAAAATCCGGGTTTGGATTGAATCTATATTTTTCTATACTTTAGTTACATTTGTCAAGAACTTCTTCATGTCTATGGAGTAGTTCCTTTTGGGTTTTGATAGATTTGGTGTATTGATGATTGTTTGTGGATTATAACTTTATTTTTATGTATTTGAATAGTTTTTGGAAGATTTAATTGTTGCATCTATATTCACTTGTTCTTGTAATCGAAAGAGGCATAACTTGTGATGTCTTTGCATTGTATTGTTGGTTGAGTTCATATATTATTCTAAGTAATCGAAATAGGCTAGTTGAATAATTAATTAAACCTAGTTAGGAGGATAATCGAGACAGGTTCTTCTAAAGACCAATCCTTTACACATTCTTGCATATCTTCACAGAACTTAAATTGATTCATATTGTGAGGTTGAGACTTAATCGAGAACGGAATTTCTACTAAACAATTGTACTGATAATTAAGTGAATTTGAGAGACTCACTTGAACATTAGAAGTGAATTATCTAGAGTTAGATCCCGAATAATTATCTTGCACCTATCCTATCAACCCCTATTTTCTCCCATGAATAATTTCCTTGCTTACTTTTGTTGCGATTGTCATTAGTCAATAACTTTAGGTTCTTAGTTAATTGTAGTTAGAAATTATAGAAATCTCCATTGTTGATCCTCCTGGATAGCAATCTAGCTATAAACTACGAGAATACTGTTTAAGTCCAATCCTCGTGGACACGATATTATACTATACTATCTTTGACTAACGAGCATAATTTAAGTGTATATTTTGTGCTCGTCAGAAACTCTCCTCTAGCAAAACTTGTAATGTCACCAACTTCCTGAAACAATGCATGTGCAACATAGGCATGCATATAGTAAGAGATCTTAGCTTTGTTGATCAATTGGCCTGACACCTGCTCATATCTGCCAAGTACTGCCACGATCTTACTCAAGGAAGAAGGATGAGCTGAGAAAAATATTATTGTGTCATCAGCATATACCAAGTGGTTCAAAGGATCAGACCACTTAGGCATACCAAATCCAACAAATGACTTGTCTTCAAACAGCTTGTTCAAAGACCTAGATAACACCTCACCTGATAAGATAAATAAGGTAGGAGACAGTGGATTACCTTGCTTCACTCCCCTTGTCGATTTGAAAAAAACCTGAGGTCTGCCCATTCACTAAGACTGAATACCAGTTGTTAGATAACATGTTTCATACCATGTTAATAAAGTGTTCAGCAAACCCCATTCTCCTTAGAACATGCAACAAATATTTCCATGAAACCCTGTCACAAGCCTTTTCCATGTCAAGCTTAATGATAACATTGGCAGGCTTACCTCTCAACCTTATGTCAGTGACAATTTCCCGAGCAAGAAGAATGTTCTCAAATATGCTTCTCCCTTTCACAAATCCAGACTGATTGGATAAGATTAGGGAAGGCAAAAACTTCTCTAATATATCATTAGAATCCTAAACAACACTTTATTGATAAACTTGCTTAAACTTGTAGGTCTTAAGTCTGAGGAAGTCTGCACTCTTGGTTTCTTTGGTAGCAACATCAAATTAGTATGAGTGATAGACTTAGGCAATGCAGCACTACCATAAAAATGAAGCACCATATTGTGTATGTCAAATCAAATTACATCCCAGCCTTCTTGATAAAGCAATCTAGTAAATCCATCAGGACTACTGGCACTATCGCCACTTATCTCAAAGACTGCAACCTTAATCTCCTCTAGAGTTGGAAATCTAAACAAATCCAAGTTCTGCTCCATTATAACCATATCAGGTACATTCTCCAGCATAGAGAAATCTGTAGGATCACATTCTCTAGTGAACTGTCTTTGATAGAACTCAACTACAACATTGGCCATTTGTTCATGATTTTCCAACCAGTTGCCATCTCCATTCTGGATCCTTTTTAATTGCAGTTTATTCCTTTTGCCATTAACATGATTGTGAAAGAAACTAGTGTTTCTATCACCCTCAGTAAACCATGTCATCCTATCTTTTTGCTTCCAGCACTGCTCCTCTATACTTAAGTATTTCTTCAATTTTGCGTGAGCGTTTTGAAGAATAATCCTATTCTCAATTGTAGGCTCCTCCTCAAACAACATCTCCTTGACCTTTACAATGTCTTCCAGAATTACTAACTATTTGAAAATGTCACTAAAGGTATCCTTACTCTATTTAGAAAGTGTTGTCTTCACCTTCTTCAATTTATACTTGAACATTAGAAATGGATCTCCTATGAAGTCAGCATCCCAATTCTGTCTCACCACCTCCTTAAATGTAGCATGTTTTGTCCAGAAATTTAAAAATCTGAAAGGCTTGACAAAGTTTTAGTCTGCTCTCCACAAGTCATGGTGCATGATCTGAACCAGTTCTAATCAAGTGCTCCACTTAAATTAAAGACAACATGTTTTAAAATGGCAAGTTTACAAAAATCCTGTCCAATCTTTTGAAAATACATTCAGCATTAGGTCTCCCATTCCACCATATAAATGGACTTCCTTTATATCCTTGATCAAATAAGCCACGGGAGTTTACACAAAATGCGAAGTACTTATATTCAAGAGGATGTACTTGGAGGCCCCCTATCTTCTCATATTCATGTAACACCACATCAAAGTCTTCTCCTACTAGCCAAGGAAACTCCATGTCACTTTCCATATAGTACAAGTTATCCCACCATTCTAACTTGTCTAATGATGAACACTTTGCACACAAAAGTCATCATAATAAGTTGCCCAATGTCATGATGAAAAACATTTACAGTCACTTGTTCCATTAGCACAATGACAAAGAAATTGTGCTCTCTTTGCATATTGATCACCCTAGGAAAGGCCTGCTGTGTATTCACAACCCTAATATTCCAAATCGGTATCTTACTCATCATTTGGTCTGTGAAACTACCCTATTGGGCATAATTCTTTTAGGTTTAGGTGCTTCTTTATTTTGTGTCTGGTTCTTAGCTTTCTTACCATCCTTTGCACTAGTTCTGGGAGGTAAATCAGCTTCTCTTGCCTCTTGTTTGAAATTCTCTACAGTTGACTCATCATCTCCTTCTTCTTCAAGTTGTTGTTGCTCCATCAAAGCTATCTTTATAGGTACAACATTGTGTGTGACTAAGTTATGTAATGTCTGCAAAGGTGTCTTCAATGGAATATTGAGCTGCAGTTGCATAATTTGATCAGTTCCTGATTCACAGGCCATTGGTATTGCCTATAAAGATCTAGTTGTCTTTGGAAAAATAGCCTGCTCCTCAATTACCTTAGCATTCTGCTCCAAATTTCCTACAGCTTCCTGCATTATCATGAATTAAAGTTCATAGACATTGCCGAGATTAGGGTTCACTGTAGCATTCTTTCTCGAATTTACTGTCCATTAAGATCAGAGGTCATTCCCTTAGTTTTTCATTGATTTTCCCTCATTGTATCCTCTAAGACATCAACATTAACATTGCAAACTTTTTCCTTCCCCAAAATCTCCACCGGATCACCTCTAGAATTGTTAAAAAATTGAACAGTTCCTTTAGGGTTTAATGTTCCATTGAAGCTCTTCTTCCAGCCGATTCTACAGTTGATCCACTCAGCGATTCTAGGTTCTTATTGTTCTTATTTAGTACCTCCAATTGGTTGTAAAGGTTGTTGATCGTTGGTCTTCTCTAAATCTTCAACCCTAATTTCCTGCAAGCTAGGGTTTACTGTAGACCTGTTGTCAACATTGTCTGCCTGTTCTAGCTGTGTGTTTCCCCTTTGATCTTCGACTCATGTACATTTTTTTCCTCAGAATTATTTTTTAACTCATGTACTTTATCACTCCATAATGGTCTATCACCTCTAGTAGCTCCAGTTGACTTAGGTGAATCCACAAAAGTATGAGAAGGCACCTCTTGCCGTGAGTGGTTTAGGGTAACATTGAGCACCTCCTTAGGGGTACTAAACCTTCTTTGAACATAGTCAACCATCCTTTCCTTTATAGTTTCATCAATAATCCCAGTACCACTATGATTAGGGCATATATCTCCCACCGAATTTTCTTTTCAAGCTTCCGTGGTTTCCTCCACCCTAATCCTTGTAGTACTTGGATTAGTAACCCCTTCATTAGCCACAACAGAAATCCCAGCACCCTTAGGATTGGAGCTGGGATTTTCTACATTCCTCACCTGCTCCTTCTCATGAACCTTCTTAGCATTATTGCCATGCTGCTTCTTCTGTTGATCTTTGCCATTATCTTCTACTTTGCCATCAGTAGTCCTCAAAGTTGGTTGATCAATTTCTTCAACCACTAAAGCATCAATTTTCTTTTTGTTTCCACTACATCTTCAATGATCTTCTCTTTGAATTTGCCATCTTCCTTCTCCTTTCCATTGTCAATTATGTGACTATTCTTATCTCGTTGATACCTAATTTTCCTCCTTTGCATCCACTCTTGCCTTGCCGGATTAGGAATAGGTTTTCCTAAAACTTTTCCACTAGTTAGCACCTTAGTTGGGTTAGCCGCAGTACCAATCACCTCTTTTCCAGTGTTACCATTTTCAGCAACTTCATCAAATCTTTTGTGTAATTCTGGGTGAATTACCCAGTAATCAGGCTCATTGTGACCTTTCTTCTTGCAAGTCTTGCAGTACTTAGGCATGTAGTTGTTTTTTTATTTTGATCCACTTAAACTCCTCAGGCCCATACTCATCTTCCTCCTTTACTATTTTAATTCTTTGAGGGAACTTAGACAACAAGTTAACCTCAACCTTCACCTTTGCACAATTAGGTCTAGTACTATTTTGAGTTGCAATATCAACATATAATGGATTGCCAACAGCACTTGCCAATGAAAAAATATATTTCTTACCAAAACAATTGGGTGGCAACTCCGGAAAGCTGATCCAACCTACTTCAATTGGTGTCTTCTCATCAGGCTTCCACCATGGATTCCACTTTGTGCACCTTATCTGCCACATATCACCTTGGACTTTCAAGTGAAAAACAGGCTTTGACAGAATATGAACATAATCCTCCATTAATGACAACCTAATCAACACATGATTAGCTTCAATTAAACCTATTGAACAAGCTCCTTTAATCTCACATTGAATGGGAATAACTTTGCGTATTTCACTGATGACAGGCTTCCCATACGAAAATTTTTCAAGTACTGCCAATTGAAGGCCTTATTGAACGATAGATTGTTTCACTCCTTGTTTCTCCCACTTGATAACAGGCTCCCCATGTAAATATTCATCAGGTTTGATTGGTATTTGAGCTAGGGTTTGCATGGGCGCATTTAATATTTTTGGTTGCAATAGCTTCGTGTAATTCTGTAATAGATTGGGTGTTGTAATGGATTGGAGGGGCTGTGGAGAGGTGTTTGACGACTGACCAACCTAATGAGGAGGATGGCATGTGGCCGGAGCAGCCATTAAAGGCTCACGAGAGCTTTGTGCTTCAGTCGTCCCTGATCACCAATCTCTAGAGCTCTCCTCCTTACGCGAAGGTTTCAAGGATCTCGTAATTTTTACCTTCGATTTGAAGGATTTTTTACGATACATTTTGTGTTCTTTATCTTTTCTATTCTAGGGTTTGTCTCCTTCTCAATATAATAGTGGTATCGAAGACTTGATTATTTATCCAAAATTTTATAGGATGGAGGCAAATATGAGCAATATGATATATTTTAATGGGAACAATTATAGAAAAGCAAGATGAAACATCTGCTATTCATGAACAAGACGCATCTATCTATTTTGCAGCTGATAAGCCCGAAACTATGTCGATGAAGATTGAATTTTGAGCACCAGCAAGTTTGTGAATATATAAAACAATGGGTTGAAGATAGTGTTCGCAATCATATTGTAAATGAGACATATGCAATATCATTGTGGAAAAAAGTTGTAGATGCTTTATGCTTCAAAAATTGGGAGTTGTTCTTGATAAAGCAATTGATGACCTTTAAATGCAAAGAGGGAAGCCCTATTCTTGATTATATAAAATATTTTCAAGGGGTCCTTGATCAATTATTTGGAATGAAAGTTAATTTTTATAATGAGATACAAGTAGTTTGGCGCTTTAACACTCTCAAATGTATTTCTTTGATAAATTTAGCTCTAGGTGGTAAGTGACAATAGAATAAGTCAAGAGTGATGTGTTGAATGAGATGTAAGAAAAATATCTCAGGGTTCGTCCACACAGGTAGATGTTTTGGTTACAAAATATAGGGGAGAGATGTAATAAAAGGTTCAAGGAATAGAGGTAAAACCATAACCAGGTCAAGGTCCAAATACCAAAATTATTCGTACAACCATTATATCGAGAAAGGACATACGAGAAAGTTATGCTACAAGTTGAAGAAAGACATAAAAGCAGAAAGAAAGTAAAAAATAACGAGAACAATATCGATATTATTATTCGAGATGACTTTATCTTTGCTTATATTGAAAACATCATCATATTGGTATCCCATGAGATAAGTTGGTTAATTCTGGAACTACCTCACATGTCACACCAAGAAAAGACTTTTTTTTTTATTTTATACTCCTGTTGACTCTGGAGTATTAAAGATTGGTAATGCCAGTAAAGTTAAGGTATTTGGTGTTGCAACAATTTGTTTCAAGACTAATAATGATTCGACATTAGTTCTTCCGCTGGTGAAGCATTCTTCGGACTTTTCCTTAAAATTAATCTCCACAGTAAGACTCGATGAAAAAGGTTATTATAGTGCCTTCTTTAGTGACCAATAGAAACTCACCAAGGGCTTATTAGTTGTGGCTTAAGGAATCAAGTCTTCTTATTTATACGTGACATAATGCTTTATTTTTGGTGACTCCATAAATTAAGTTGAAAATGATACTTTATCAAAATTATGGCACAAAAGCCTAAGTCATATGAGTGAGAGAGTGGGAGATATTACGTGTTTGGCTAAGAAAAATATACTTTCTAGAGTGAAACAAGTGAAGCTAAAAAGGTGTGTTTATTTCTTAGCCGGCAAAGAGAAAAGTATTTTCTTTCAAAGCCATCCTTCTTCAAGAAAGTCAAAATTATTGAAGTTATTACCACTCTATTTAGTTTGGTCCCTTTAAAGTGAAGTCAAAATGTGTCATACTTTACTTTGTGACTTTCATTGATGATCATTCTTGCAAGGTCTGAATATATCCTCTGAAATTCAAAGTTCAAGCGCTTAGCGTGTTTAAGGAATTTCAAGCTTTAGTTGAGAGACAGACCAAAAATAATTAAAATATATTTGCACTGATAATGATGATGAATATTATGGTCCCTTTGATAACTATTATAGAGCACAAGGAATTCGACATTAGAAAACTCCATCCAAGATGCCTTAATTGAATTTGGCAAAGACGATAAATAAAACTCTGGTTGAGAGAGTTAGATGCTTGCTTTTAGAGGCTAAACTTCTAAATTCTTTTTGGGTGGAAGCACTTAAAACGGTTGTTTATGATATCAATTTGTCTCCTACTATTATTTGGATGGTGATATCCCAAATAGAGTTTGGCTTACTAAAGATTTTTCTTATGATAAGTTGAGACTTTTTGGGTGTAAAGCTTGTGTGCATTTTCCTAAAGATGAGAGATCGAAGTTGGATGTCAAAACTACACAGTGCGTCTTTATTGATTATAGTCAAGATGAGTTTGGGTATCATTTTTACTGTCCAGTTGATAAGAAACTTATTATAAGACATATTTTCAGGGTAATAAGAGCTTAGTTGATGTCAATACAATTTCTACTACTAAGGCACCTATTGTACATATGAAGGAACCTAAGATAATAATGAAGATGGTGATCACGATCAAAATTATCATCAGGGTGTAGATATTATTGATGATATTGTGGTTGATCAACAACCAATTCCTGCTCAGTTAACTACTTGAAATGCTCCTGAAACCATTCTTAGAAGATCTAAATTAATAATAATCAATGACTAATTAACAATACGTTGTAACGACCCGACCAATCGTTTTGAGAGGCGTCCCGTTCGGTGGCTTAAGGTTTTGAGAAGTTTCGTATTATGAATTATGACGTGCGTGTGTGGTCAAGTTCAGATTTCGGATGATTCAGGATTGATTTGGAAAAACGATTCTTCCTTTAGAAGCTTAAGCGGTAAGAGTTGGCCGGAGTTTGACCTTTATGTAGATGACTCCGAAATGGTATTTTGATAATTCTAATAGCTTTGTATGGTAATTTTGGACTTCGGCATGTGTCTGAATTCAGATTTGGAGGCCCGTACATTAATTTGATATATTTCGGTGGAAATTGGAATGTTGAAGGTTTGAAAGGTTTGACCGGGAGTTGACTTTATTGATATCGGGTTTTGATTTCAATTTTGAGAGTTTGTATAGCTCCGTTGT
Source organism: Nicotiana tomentosiformis (assembly GCF_000390325.3). NCBI lineage: Eukaryota > Viridiplantae > Streptophyta > Magnoliopsida > Solanales > Solanaceae > Nicotiana > Nicotiana tomentosiformis. The sequence goes on from NC_090819.1 coordinate 22,988,423, forward strand.
ATCATTTGGAAATTTGCATGCAAAATTTGATGTGATTCTGGGTTGATTTGATATGATTCGGCGCGAGTTGTAGAAGTTAAAAATTCATAAGCTCATTAAGCTTGATTCGAGGTGTGATTCATAGTTTTGATATTGTTTGATGTGATTTGAGGCCTCGAGCAGGTCCGCATTATGTTATAGAACTAGTTGGTATGTTCGGACGGAGGCGCTTCTGCGATGTTGGGCTTGGGCGGGATTTATGCTTCTGCGGGTTGGCTAACGTAGGTGCGTGGCCGCATATGCGGTGTGCCCATCACATATGCGAGTTTGTGGCTCAGGGTGACTGCCCGCTTTTTTATTTCTTGTCTCGCTTCTACGGTGTCGCAGGTGCGACCTTCCTTGCGCAGATGCGAAGCTTGGTGTCACGAACCCAGTTTTCCTCTGTAGGATGTCATGATGGCACATAGTCCCTAAGGCTAAGTAAGCCTAACACTAGTAGATTATGTAAATAGATTTTTAACTAAATAACTACTAAACATAAAACAAAAGTTTCTATAATAGGCCAACAATCTCAACATGATACAATATCCCAAAACCAGTAGTACAAGTCATAGGCTTTGCTAAGTATCACTAGAAATAACAATACATCACTGTCCCGGAGTAATGGGAAACAATAGAAATACAATACAATAGAAGGTGACTTCGGAGAAGTCTCCAGCCGCATAGACATATGTCTCAAACAAACTCGATCATAAGTACCTGGATCTGCACAAAAATATGCAGAAGCGTAGCATGAGTACACCGTAGCGATTTCTAGTAAGTATCAAGCCTAACCTCGGTAGAGTAGTGACGAGGCTAGGTCAAGACACCTACCAGACATGTAAACCTGTACATGATATAACTTAAAGCCAACAATGAATAGAACGTCAATGTAAGGCCAATAGCAGAAGGATAAAAAATTACAATCACGGTAAAGATAATGGGAGCACGAATGGCAACGAGAAACAACCAAGTAATTAAGCAGCAAGATAGTCGGGGTACATATGAAATATGAATGAATTCAAGTAAGGGAAACCGATGAAAACTCAATTAATCAAATTATTCTTAATGCACGAATCTCAACAAGAATTTTCCCAGATACCACTCCTCGTAATCTCAAATCATAAGTCACAACTTCCAAACCTTACACACATGGCACCTTGTGCCCATATTTTTCCAAATCACTTTCGCACGGTAAAATCCACGTGCCATCAGGAACATAGTATCCGTGTCAAATGATAATAAAGAATATTCGAGGGTTCTATTTATATACAATAAAGTAAAATTACAGTTTCTGAACTAAGTAAAAATTCAATGAGAAAATGAGTTTATTTTAGAAATCATTTGGGTGAAGAAAATAATATTTTCAAATTAAATAAAGCATCAGATAAGCTACTAAATTTAATATAGAATTTATTAAATTAAAACGTAATAACAATTCTTTTTAAGTAAAGTAAAAACATCAGATAGGATAAGGAGTTTAAGTTGAAAAATCAATTAAAGTGAAATATGACAACTATTAAGAATAGTGAAGTACCAAATGAAACGACGAGTTTTAACTTAAGAGTCACATAAGGTAATCATGTTAATAATTTATTTTTTAAAACTGTTATGTTATAGATAACTCACCAGGGTATGAGAGAATGACTCAGCGTAGTACATTCATTTTGAAAATCAATTCACCATAATAATAATAATAATAGGAAAGGAAAACAGGAAATGACGGCAAAACAGTAAATTAATGAAAACAACTCAATCCTCGAAATCAGTAAATCCAAAAATAATAGCCCTCAGAATCTCATATGATAAATACCGAAAGCTAACACAATACAACAATGAATACAACATACACAATCCTTTGCGCCGCGTAACCCGATTCCACCGTACAAACACTATCCCCGTTATTTCACCATATCAATATCAAGAATAACATATAAAATTTGTTGCGGCGCGCAACCCGATCCCACCATATCAATATCAAATCCTCACTTATTTTACCATATCACATAATCCTCCCTTATTCCATCCATTGTAGCGTGCAACCCGATCCCACCGTATCATCATATCACAATCCTCCCTTATTTCAAATGTTGCAGCGTGCAACTCGATCCATAAGTAATTTAAATTAACAACGACAATCCAATAACTCAATTTACAGGAATTTCTATAATCAAAGGGTATGAGTACACAACAATAAAGGAACCACGTAATAATCAAAGGAATGCAACAAATATTACAAAAATTGATAGGACAAGTAAAGCACGTGACAACTAAGATGTGCAAGTAAGGAAGTTAAGATAAGTAGCAAATAGGCACGGAGTCATGGAAGGGACTCAACAATTAAAAGGTAACAAGACAATAAGGAAGACAATAACTTCAACTAAAGCATGTAAGGGCAAAATGACAAGTAAGGGGTACAATAAGTGCTAACAACATCAAATAAAGCATGTAAGAGTATATTAACAATGAGAGACATAGGGTCAATTCAATTAAAGACATGGAAAGAGACTAGACAATCTAAATCGTCCAAATACCTCATATCGGTTGTGTACTCACTCGTCACCTTGCGTACACGACTCTCACATAACAAGAATAACACAATTAACCCAATTCCTAAGGCGTAGTTTCCCCCACACAAAATTAGGCAAGATACTTACCTCAAAGAAGCTAGACCGATACTCTAAAATGACCTTCTCACGTGAAACAACCTCCGAACGGCTCAAATCTAGCCAAAATAGCTTCATCTCATGAATAAAAACCATAGGAAATAAATTCGGAAATAAAGCTTCAATATTTGATAAAACCTAAAAAGTCAACCCCAGGCCCACACCTCGTAACCCGATAAAATTCATAAGATCCGAACACTCATTCCGATACGAGTCCAACCATACCAAAATTATCAAATTTCGACATCAAATCGACCTTCAAATCCTCATTTTACATTTTTGAACGATTTTTCAAAAATTCTCATTTTCTCTCATTCAAATCACTAATTTAATGTTAAAAACAAAGATGAAATCACAAAATATAATCAAGTCCGGATAAAGAACACTTACCCCAATCCAACACGTGAAAATCTCCTCTAAAATCGCCCAAATATGAGCTCTCTAACTCAAAAAGTGATAAAATATCAAAAGTTCTCGAAATAGAGTAAATATAGGTCTGCCCAGATGTTCCTCTTCGCAATCGCGAAGCACAAAATACAAGCTGCCAAAACAAAATAACCCATCGCGAACGCATGGACAGAGTAGCGAGCGCGGACCAAAATCTCCATCAACCTTCGCGAATGCGTAACCAAGATCGCGAACGCGGAGAGTAAAACCCTGCTTCCTTATACACGATCGCGCATTACTTGATGCGAACGCGAAGAAAAAAAAATCTCAAAGCCTCACGAACACGGTATAAGGAACACTACACGAAAACGATTGCTGCATCGCAATCGCGATAAAGAACACCAGTTGACAGAAATCAGCAGTCCAAAAATAGAAGAAAATTGCCCGTAGCCCATTCGAAACACACTCGAGGCCCTCGGGACCCCCATCGAAACATATCAACAAGTTCCATAACATAACACGGATCTACTTGAGATCTCAAATCACATCAAACAACATCAAAACTATGAATCACACCTCAAATCGAACTCAATGAACTTATGAACTTTCAACTTCTACAACTCGCGCCGAATCGTATCAAATCAACCTGAAATGATGTCAAATTTTGCATGCAAGTTCCAAATGACACAACGGAGCTATACCAACTCCCGAAATCAAAATCCGAACCCAATATCAACAAAGTCAACTCCTGGTTAAACCTATCAACTTTCCAAACTTTCAACTTTCTTTTTTTGGCTAAAATGTGCCAAAACCTTCTAGAAATATCAAAATGCGAATCCGGGCATACGCCCACGTCCAAATTCACCATCTAGACCTGACGAACCCATAAAAACTTCGATCCAGGGTCAAACACACAAAATTCAAACTTGATCAACTCTTCTAACTTAAAGCTTCAACAATAAAATTAATTCTTCCAAACTAATTCTGAATCACCCGAAAATCGAAACCGACGATACACTCAAGTCGTAATATATCATACATGGCTACTCATGCCATCAAACCACCGAGGAAAGTGTAAATGCTCAAAACTATTTGTCGGGTCGTTACATCCTCCCCCACTTAAAATATATGTTCATCCTCGAACATGCCAGGAGTCGTCCTCAAGCCGTCAAATTAATATGTAACCTTGCCATGCGTATACCCGAGGGTGATCCCACGTCACCCCAATCCATGTAAGCCAGACCACATAACATAACTGAAGATCATTATTTTGACCTAAGCCCATAAACCTTGGAACTCAATTCCCAACATCCGAAATCCCTTACAAGACTCGAATCTCGCATCCATACACTGTTCAAGTCTGAACAAGCTATATCAATCCATAACCATAACCAAAGACGTAATCACATGATATACCATACAACTCGCATACTCGTAGCAATGATTCTCGATCATAGTAGTTGCTCAAATCAAACCCAATACAGGTAATGAACCTCATATCAAATAAAACCTTGTTCAAAACCTTCGTACACTGTCGATAATTAAAGAAACACACAGAAACTCAGAACCACTCATCATGTCAACAAGTACCACTACAAAGCAATACTATGAACCTATCACACATAGTAGGGCCATGACATGCGAATCTAAAACAAAGGATCATATCCCAACATAGCCCTGCTGAAATGCATGATCCATCCAAACACCGGTCCATACGAAATACCTCAAGCCACAATGCTCAAAATCAATAACTACACGCAATTCGACATCAAGTACACGAAGTGCATGACCATAACCGTGGAGAAGTAAATAGCACAATATACTACAACCCGGAAACACCATAGCCAAGGCGTAATCAACCATTCAACCGATCCGGGGTCAAACACACAAAAGTCAAACTTGGTCAACTCTTCTAACTTAAAGCTTCAACAATCGAATTCATTCTTCCAAACTAATTTCGAATCACCTGAAAATCGAAACCGATAATACACACAAGTCGTAATACATCATACGAGACTACTCATGCCTTCAAATCACCGAGCAAAGTGTAAATGCTCAAAATGACCGATCGGGTCGTTACACTTGGTCTAATAAGCTGTTGTCGCAGATGCATGAATGTTCTTGCAAGTGCGAGAGCGCAGATGAGCTTCTTTGTCCTCAAATGCGGAAGTGTTGGGCAAAAAGGTTTAACTTCGAGGGTTCGATTTCATTACTTATTTTTGGACATAGGGAGCTCGGTTAATGATGATATTTCGTGGGTTTTTAAAGAAATTTATTGGGGTAAGTGTTCTTTACCCGAATCTTATTATATTTCATGAATTCATTGTTATTTTCATCATTTAATTAGTGATGTAAGTTGAAAATTTGGGAAACATTTATGAAAACTTCTTAGACTAAACTTTGGAGATTTGAAGGGCGATTTGAGGTCGGATTTGAGTAATTCTTGTATGGTTGGACTCATTATCGAATGGGGGTTCGGATTTTATAATTTTTATCGGGTTTCGAGGTGCGGGCACAGAGTTGAGTATTTGGGTTAACTTTTGAGTATTAATTAAAGATCGAAACTTTATTATCCAAAATTGTTTCCTATGATTTTATTTATGATATTAACTTATTTTTGCTAGATGCGAGCCGTCCGGAGGTTCTTTCACTCGAGAAGGCTATTTTAGAGTATCAATTTAGCTTCTCCGAGGTAAGTATCTTGTCTAACTTTGTGTGGAGGAACTACCCCTTAGAATTTAGTCATTTGTCCTAATTGTGTCATGTGAAGGCTATGCACGCGAGGTGACGAGTACGTACTCAGGCTTATTTGTGGGAATTTGACCGTTTTTGGCTCTTAGTTTCTTATGTCTATTAAAAATGAAGTTGTCTTATCATGTTAAATCCTTCATTTACTAAATTCACCCTTACATGTCTTATTTGGAGTTGATCGATTCATGTTCTACCCTTGTTTCCAATAAGCTCTTATGTGCCTTAATTAGAGTTGTCGCCTCTTTTATTGCCATGTTATCTTTTCCATAATTACTTAAACTTAATTGATGTTACTGGTGTCTTTTCTATAATTACTTAACCTTAATTGAAGTTATTATTACCTCTTCCATAATTGCATAACCTTAACTAAACTTTTTGTTATCCCCTTCATTGTTGACTTATACTTATGTGGAATCAATGTTTCACATTATCTCTCCCTTTTGTTGAGCTATTATTGTGGAAACCATTATTACCTGTGTGTCTTTCATTGTGAGCTCGTTCTTCCGTTTATTTGTGTTATGTAGTTCTTGTGTTGATTTACTTGTCGTACTCTTGTGTTATTATTATTGTTGTTGTGTTGTACTCAGTGTTGTTAAGCCGAGGGCTATGTGTGGTTGTGGTATTGAAATTGTTTTGAGTAAAGGTTGGCTATGTCGAGGATGATTTGTGATAGCCTGGGGCATTGTTATTGATGATATTTGTGTAGTGGTGTGCTTACCTTGTGTGAGTTATACATTTTACGTTTTGTTGTGTTGTTTCCTATGTTCCCTTCGTTGTCTCCACACTTACTTGCTGACTTGTGTTGTGATAGCACGCTTGTACAAGCATACACATAGTAATCACCCATATCGGTTTAAGAAAATGAATCCTAATGTTATTGACCATTTATATGTACTCTTGTTTACTTGCCTTATGTGTGGGAGTTGTTCTATTGGCACCTGAGTTGTCCGTGCAAATATGAGAAATTATCACCCCCTTAGCACGTGAGTTGTCCGTGCGGATATGGGGTATTATTGGTATTGGCATGTGAGTTGTTCGTGCAATACGTGAGTCGTCCGTGCGATTATAAAATGTAATGTTGACACAAGATGCCAAGTGATTAGGGTTCATGAACTGGGACCCGTGAATTATGACTATGAGATGGAGTACCTTGGGGAAATTCTTAAACAAATCTTGTGTGAAAGTAGTTGCTCTTATTGAGTTGTTACTTGTTTTCCTTACCTAGTTCACCAGATTTAAACTGTGTTCAGCTTACTCTACGACACTATCACCTGTTTGTTACATGTTTCTCATTGATGTTTCTAGTGTTCTATTGTGAGTATTGTTTTGCCTTACTTACCATGATTAGCTTTATATTGACATTGTTACCTCGTTAGTTCACATTTATACTTGTATAGGTTGTTAACTCTAGTAGGTGTCTTGACTGTCCCTCGTCACTACTTCACCGAGGTTAGTCTTGATAGTTACTGGGTACCGCTGTGGTGTACTCATGCTATGCTTTCTGCACATATTTTGTGCAGATCTAGGTACTTTGGAGTTGGTTGATTCTAGTTAGTTGTTCGGGATTTTCTATGGAGACTCAAGGTATACCTATCGTCGCATTCGCAGGCCCCAGAGTCACCTTCTTATTTTGTACTTGTACTGCTTATTTCTATTCCGAAACAATTGTACTTAGGGATTGTTTTTTCCTAGAAAAACTCATTAATGCTTATGACTTGTACTACCGATTTTGGGATATTGTTTTGCACTCGGGATGTTTGGTTTACTATGAAAAATTTAATTTTATGCTTAATAATTATTTCTGGTTAAATTTTTCTAGTTAATTCAGAAAGTGTTAGGCTTACCTAATCTTAGCGACTAGGTGCCATCACGATATCCTATGGAGGGAAAATTGGAGTAATGACAAGTTGGTATCGAGCTCTAGGTTCATAGGTGCTACGAGTCATAAGCGAGTTTAGTAGAGTCTTGCGGATCGGTATGGAGATGTATGTACTTATCTTCGAGCAGTTACGAAACTATTTGGAAGACTTCACTTCTTTTTTTCCTATTGTGCGAGTTTTTGATCTCGGAGTTTGAGCCTTTGTCATTATATTCTCTCACAGATGGTGAGGAAACCAGTTGTAGTTACTGACAACTGCCCCCAGAGCCAGTGTTGCTAGGGCCGGGGTAGAGGCAGAGGTCGAGGAGGAGCATGCACCACAACTAGAGCACTTGTCAGAGCAGTAGTTAAGGAGCCGCCAGTAGCTCCGGTTGGGGGATAGGCACCTGAGGCGTTTTTTGCTAATCCGGGACTTCAGGTGACTTTAGCACAATTCCTGAGCATGTTTGGCACATTGGCTCAGGCGGGGTTGATTCCGGTTACGCCCGCTACTTCACAGACCGGGGGGAGGAACTCAGACTCTTGCTGCCCATACTTCAGAGCAGCGAGTCCACGTTGGTCAGGTTCCAGGGGTCATGCCAGCACAACCTGTTATTTCGGTGCAGCCCGTGGTTAGGGCAGCAACATCTGAGGAGGAATAGCTTAGACTTGCGAGGTTCAAGAAGTATCACCTTCCTACTTTCAGTGGTTTGGCTTCAGAGGATGCCCATGGTTTTTTAAAGGAGTGCCACCGTATTCTCCGTACTATGGGTATTGTGGACATGACTGGGGTTGCTTTTACTATGTTCCAGCTTAAGGGAGCAGCATATATGTGGTGGAGAGCGTACGAGTTGGGTAGCCAGGCCGCTACAGCTTCACTTCCATGGACTCAGTTTTTAGAGATATTTTTTAGAGAGTTTACTCCCCGTACCCTTCGGGATGCATGGTGCATTGAGTTTGAGCAGCTGCGCAAGGGTACTATGTCAGTGTCAGAGTATGCCGTTAGATTTAGTGATTTGTCTAGACATGTACCCGCTTTGGTTTCTACAATTAGAGAGCCAGTGTGCAGGTTCATTGAGGGGCTTAATTATGATATCTGGTTCAGCATGGCTTGAGAGTTGGAGACGGATGTTCCATTTCAGAAGGTGGTAAATATCGCTCACCAATTAAAGGGCATGCAGGACCAGGAGAAAGAGGACATATGGGGTAAGGAGAGAGAGGACATAGCGGCTAAGAGGTCTCGTGGACTGGGAGGATATACTAGTCCCTATTTTGGAGGCAGAGTACGCCATGGTAGAGGTTTTGTGGGCCAGCTAGTTTAGTTTTCAGTCTTCGTGCGGTGCTTCAGATATCCATGGGTCTTAGAGTGCCCGTACCGGACAGCTTTCACAACTACATCAGCGGAGAAGTTTCTTTGAGTATGTAGATACCAGCCACATGGGGAGAGATTGTCCCATACTCCGGATAGATGTGTCACAGTGGGGTATTCAGGATATGAGTTCTGCTCTAGTTGTTATTATCCCCGCACCGCTAACTAGGGGTGTAGGTCAGGCGGGTGGAGGGTGCCTTAGAGGGGGAGGCCCGACCCGTTGATATATTTTCTATGGTAGGGCTGGGGCCGCTGCACCAGATGATGTCGTTACAGGTATGGTTTCGATTTGTTATAGAGGAGCATCATTCTTATTTTGATTCGGTTCTGCTTATCGGGGTGAGTCCTCCTATCTTGCTTCACATATGGGTGAGCTTCATGATTTTGTACTTTGCTTTTGTGTTTACCCCTGTTAAGAGATTCTGTAGTGGTAGCATGTGTCTATTATTTTGTTTTGTTAACTATAGAGCTATGAGACTAGAAATGACTTTATGTTACTCATTACGGTAGGTTTTGATGTGAATTCTGGATGGTTGGTTATGATTTGTGATTTAGATGCTCTACCAGCATGGGAAGTTTGTTATGTGTCGTGATCTTATTTCGCGGAATTGAATTAGTGGAAGGTTCAGTTGGTATGAGGTGTATTCTACTTGTGATTCAGAGCTGAGGATGTGATCCTTGCGTTTTCATGCGGTCTGATATGTTGGGTCGGGCTATGTGCCGCGGTGGAGTTATATTAGGATGAGATCCTTGTGATTATTTCGTATGTCTTGATTCTCCACAGTGGAATTGATTTGTAGTATGATGCTGATAGGGAGTGGTGCCTGTCAGGATTGTTTGATAGTTCAGTCATATTCGCATTGTGCTTGTTGGGTTTTAGCTTTTGAGGTGTGTGCCTAGGTGGTGTTACATGTGACTTGTTGATTGGAGTAAATGGTCATGGGGTATTTATGTTTCTTGCATCATTGTGAAGGTTTGGATCAGGGTTCTAGCTGATATGAGGTTAACTATCGGTGCTGAATTTGATTATGGGCAGCTATGGTGTCCAGAGTTATTGTTATGGGCATATGTGCGATGTGTTACATCATGTGGTTGTACCTTGTGGGTGTAGCCATGAGTTGTTGCATCTGGTTGAGGCTGATACTGTGTATTGATGTGGGAATTGGATAGTGAAAACTTGGTTTTGAGGCTTATTAGTGTGGGCTGGAGGAGAAATTTTCAGTGCAGATGGTGTTGTCGAGCCTATATGGATTTTGGTGATGCTGGATCACCCGCGAGTATATGTATGGAGATTACATTAAGTGATTTGATGACTTCGGAACGGTTCTTGGCAAGGTCGAGGACGAATGTTTGTTTAAGAAGGGGATGGTGTAACGACCCGACCAGTCATTTTAATAATTGGCGTCCCGTTCGGTGGCTTAAGGTTTCGAGAAGCATCGTATTATGTATTATGACGTGCATGTGTGGTCGAGTTCAGATTTTGGATGATTCAGGATTAATTTGGAAGAAAGATTCTTGCTTTAGAAGTTTAAGCGGTAAGAGTTAATCGGAGTTTGAATTTTGTGTAGACGACTCTGGAATGGTATTTTGATGATTCCAGTTGCTTCATATGGTGATTTTGGACTTAGATGTGTGTCCGAAATCGGAGTTGGAGGTCCGTAGGTTAATTTGATGTATTTCGGCGAAAATTTGAACGTTGAAGGTTTGAAAGGTTAAGAGTTTTGTCCAGTAGTTGATTTTGTTGATATCGGATTCAGATTTCTATTCCGGGAGTTGGTATAGCTCCATTGAGTCATTTGGAAACTTGCATGCAAAATTTGACGTTATTCCGGGTTGATTTGATATGATTCAGCGCGAGTTGTAGAAGTTGAAAATTCATAAGCTCATTAAGCTAGATTCGAGGTGCGATTCATAGTTTTGATGAATTTTGATGTGAGTTGAGGCCTCGAGAAGGTATGTGCTATGTTATGGAACTAGTTGGTATGTTTGGACAGGGTCTCAGATGGCCCCGGGTGTGTTTCAGATGAGATTCAGATGATTTTCGTGCTTTTGGTTAGGTCTGTGTTTGGTCTGTCGCACCTGCGCATTTTTGGATCGCAGGTGCGGAGCCGCTTCTGCGATGTTCGGCCTGGGCAGGAGTTCTGCTTCTGCGGGTTGGCAAACGCAGGTGCATGGCCATATCTGCGGTGTGCCCTTCGTAGATGAGAGTTTGTGGCTTAGGGTGACTGTCCGCTTCTACTGTTCTTGTCTCGCTTCTGCGGTGTCGGCATGTGGGACCTTCCTCGCGCAGATGCGAAGGTTGGGCGGATAAGCTGTTGTCGCAGATGCATGAATTTTCTCGCAGGTGTGAGAGCGCAGATGCACTTCTTTGTCCGCAAATGCGGAAGTGATGGGCAGAAAGGTTTAAATTCGAGGGTTCGATTTCATTACTCATTTTTGAACATAAGGAGCTCGGTTAGTGACGATATTTCATGGGGTTTTCAAGAAATTCATTGGAGTAAGTGTTCTTTACTCAAATCTTATTATATTTCATGAATTCATTGTTATTTTCATCATTTAATTAGTGATTTAAGTTGGAAATTTGGGAAATATTTGTGAAAACTATTTGGACTAAACTTTGGAGATTGAAGGGCGATTTGAGATCGTATTTGAGTAATTCTTGTATGGTTGGACTCGTTATAGAATGGGGGTTCGAATTTTGTAATTTTTATCTAGTTTTGAGTTGCGAGCCCATGGTTGACTATTTGGGTTGATTTTATTATTAATTAAAGATCAAAGCTTTATTATCCGAAATTATTTCCTATGATTTGTATTTATGATATTAAGTTATTTTGGCTAGATTTGAGCCGTCCGGAGGTTGTTTTACTCGAGAAGGCCATTTTTGAGATCGGTTTATCTTCTTTGAGGTAAGTATCTTGCCTAACTTTGTGTGGGGGAACTACCCCTTAGAATCTAGTCATTGGTGCTAATTGTGTCAAGTGAAGGTCGTGTACGCGAGGTGACAAGTGCATACTCGGGCTTATTTGTGGGAATTTGACTGTTTTTGGCTCTTAGGTTCTTATGTCCATTAAAAATGAAGTTGTCTTATCATGTTAAATCCTCCATATACTAAATTCACTCGTACGTATCTTATTTGGAATTGATTGATTCATGTTGTACCCTTGTTGCCAATAAACTCTTATGTGCCTTAGTTGAATATGTCGCCTCTTTTATTGCCATGTTGTCTTCTTTTTTTTGTAATTTATTAACCTTAGTTGAAGTTATTGATGTCTTTTCCATAATTAATTAACCTTAATTGAAGTTATTATTATCTCTTCCATAATTTCTTAACCTTAACTAAAGTTTTGTTATCCCCTTTATTGTTGACTTATACTTATGTGGGGTCATTGTTTCACGTTGTCTCTTCCTTTGTTGAGCTATTCTTGTGGAAACCATTAATACCTATGAGTCTTTCATTGTGAGCTCTTTTCTTCCGTTTATTTGTGTTATGCAGATCTTGTGTTGATCTACTTGATGTACTCTCATGTTATTGTTCTTGTTGTATTGTACTAAGTTTTGTTGAGCCGAGGGCTATGCATGGTTGTGGTATTGAAATTGTTTTGAGGAAAGGTTGTGGCATATGGGCACATGTGGTGAAAGACCTTATATTGTGTTGTTATATTTTTGGCACACGTGGTATTGTTGAGAGGATTGTCGGGGTGTTCGCACGTGAGTTGTCCATGCTATTATTATTGTTGATATTTGCACATGCGGCATGACACAGAGGGCTATATATGTGGGTTTGCGTATTTGGCGAGACAAGGTGAGAATATTATTATGCACCTGCGGTGAGACAAGGCGGGCATCTACTTTAACGTTGCGCACGTTGAGAGACAAGGTGGGCTATGTCGGGGATGATTTGTGATGACTTGCGATGGCCTGAAGGCATTGCTATTGATGATATTTGTGTAGTGGTGTGTCTACCTTGTGTGAGTTATACATTTTACATTTTGTTGTGTTGTTTCCTATAGCACACTTGCACAAGCATACACATACTTAATCACCCATATCAGTTTAAGAAGATGAATCATAATGTTATTGACCATTTACATGTACTCTTGTTTACTTGCCTTCTGTGTGAGAGTTGTTCTATTGGTACGTGAGTTGTCCGTGTGGATATGAAAATTTGTCACTCCCTTAGCACGTGAGTTGTTCGTGCGGATATGAGGTATCAATGGTATTGGCACGTGAGTTGTCCGTATAGCACGTGAGTCGTCCGTGCGGTTATAAACTGTAATGTGGGCACAAGATGCCAAGTGACTAGGTTGGCTATGTCGGGGATGATTTGTGATGACTTGTGATGGCCTGGGGGCATTGTTATTGATGATATTTGTGTAGTGGTATGCTTACCTTGTGTGAGTTATACATTTTATGTTTTGTTGTGTTATTTCCTATGTGCCCTTCGTTGTCTCCACTCTTACTTGCTGACTTGAGTTGTGATAGCACGTTTGCATAAACATACACATAGTAATCACCCATATCAGTTTAAGAAGATGAATCCTAATATTATTGACCATTTACATATACTCTCATTTACTTGCCTTATGTGTGAGAGTTGTTCTATTGGCACCTGAGTTGTCCGTGCAAGTATGAGAAATTGTCACTCCCTTAGCACGTGAGTTGTCCGTGCGGATATGAGGTATCAATGGTATTGGCATGTGAGTCGTCTCTGCGATTATAAAATGTAATGTGGGCACAAGATGCCAAGTGATTAGAGTTCATGAATTGGGACTCGTGAATTGTGACTATGAGATGGAGTACCTTGGGGAAATTCTGAAACAAATCTTGTATGAAATTGGTTGCTCTTATTGAGTTGTTACTGTTTTTGCTTACCTGGTTCGCCGGACTTAAACTATGTTCAACTTACTCTACGGCGCTTTTACCTGTTTTTTCCCCGTTGCTCATTGTTGTTTTTAGTCTTCTATTGTGAGTATGGTTTTGCCTTCTTTACCATGCTTAGCTTTATATTGACATTGTGACCCTGTTAGTTCACATTTATACTTGTACATGTTGTTAACTCTAGTAGGTATCTTGACTACCCCTCGTCACTAATCCACCGAGGTTAGTCTTGATACTTACTGGGTACCGCTGTGGTGAACTCATGCTACGCTTTTTGCACATTTTTTATGCAGATCCAGGTACTTCGGAGTTGGTTGATTCTAGTTAGTTGTTCGAGCTTTACTGTGAAGACTCAAGGTATACCTGCCGTCGCGTTTGTAGGCCCCGGAGTCACCTTCTGATTTTGTACTTGTACTACTTATTTCTATTATGAAATAGTTGTACTTAGGGATTTTTTTTCCTAAATAAACTCAGTAGAGCTTATGACTTGTACTACTGGTTTTGGGATATTGTATTGTACTCGGGATGTTTGGTTTACTATGGAAAATTTCAGTTTCATGCTTAATAATTGTTTCTGGTTAAATTCTGTCATTTAACTCAGTAAGTGTTAGGCTTACCTAGTCTTAGTGACTATGTGCCATCACGAAATCCTACAGAGGAAAATTGGGGTCGTGACATACGTTAATAAAAATATTGTGATTATTTGTTTATTAGTTATAACTATATTTTAACTACTTGAAAATGATAATATAACTATATTCATATAAACAACATTAACTGTTATTAACTATATTATAATTGGCGACTAGTGGTAGAAAAACGAATAAAAAATAGTTATCCACCCAAATTATCCACTAAAAATGGGTCGAATAGTGAACTTTTTAAAATTTGGTCAAAATATGAATAAAAACCATATTATCCATATAGAAAATGGATAAACCAATGGATAACTAATGAGTTTAACTTTTACACTTATAAAGATTCAAATTGGGGGTTTCTCAAGTTTGGGAGACTAGGAATTCTCCCAAAAGGGATCATATTCAAAAATCCCATATTATCCATCGGTTAATCAATTTTTATTTGTATTAAATATGGGACGGGTCAGATATTTTTTTCTTTATCCATTTTCGACCCACCCATATCCGACCTGGCCCGACCGTTTATCACCCCTATTGGTGACTAAACTAGATGATAACAACATTAAATAGACTTCATAACCTGTCACGACTCAAACTTCCACCGGAACCGTGACAATGTCTAACACTGCTTTCTAGGCAAGCCAATAGTTTTAAAATAACAATAAACTCAATAAACAAAACGTAATAATCTCAATAGCGAAAATATCATGAAACACCTGAGAAACACAACGATAATACAATTACAAGCATACTATTGATGTGGTGTCAACGAGTACATGAGCACTACAGAATCTCAAAATACATGGCCAAATCTCAATATAATTGTGTGAACAATAGAATAACAATAGAAATAAATGAAAGAGAACTTCAAGGTTTGTAAACGACATAATAGCTACCTCCTCATATCCACAGGCTGGAACCAGGGCGAACTCTAGCAATCACCACACCCGAAAGTACCTGGATCTGCACATGAAGTGCATAGTGTAGTATGAGTTCAATCGAACACATGTACTCAATAAGTAACAAACCTAACCTTGGGATGAAAGTAGTGACGAACTTAGTAGAAACAGTCAGTGTCAAACAACAATAATCAAAACAAGTCCTGATATAATGAAGACAGTAAAAGTAAATAACTCAAAGATGTCATGATCAACTTGTTCACAATTATGAAAAGAATCGACATGTTTTTCAAGTAAAACAGTCAAAGCTCAACACAGATAAGGAATTTTATTTACCAACTAGCATGAGAAAAATACATCTCTATACCTACATGTCAAGTCAATATAATTACAGTGGAACCATCAAGTATAATCACACTTAGCACGCTCACGGTGTCGGGCGCAAGTGCCCACCACCATCACACACTCAGCATTGTATGGGTGCCTGGCACAAATGCCCCTCACCAAAGTACATATATAACCCTTTAACTTGTGCTTACTGTGAATATCAGAGTCCGGAGAGGCGCATCCTTTCCCAAACGCTAATTAATATCACACAACCCAATCGTGGGGCCTGGTACACGCGTCGCCTAGAGTTAGTACCACTTAGCCCAATATGGGTATGGCATACGCGTCACCTCAAAATCAATACCAAATCGGCTATATGGCCCAAGCTTAGTCATCAACCGCTCAAGTCTCAGTTAACCACATCTCACAGTACTCAATGCAATAGTCTCACACATAGGAGGCATTAACAACATGTGAGAAATCAAAATAAGAATGCACTAAGACAAAAATATCATACGCAAATATAGTACCATGACTGAGAGTAAGTTTACAATTAAGGCAAAACAACTCAAAATAGCAAGAGTAGCCCATCATGTCTCAAACAAATAAGCACATAGACTAGACATGATTTCTAACATGAATCATAGCTCAAATAATCATACAAGTAGATAAAATACGGGTATAATGAGGCATGATAGCAAACAAGTCTCGTAGTAGTCTAAATTCCACCTGAAGCATGAATACCCTAATGCACGCCCGTCACCTAGCACGTGCGTCACCCCTAACACAACCCTGATATCATAGTTTTCAGGGATAATTACCCTCAAATCCAAGTTTAGATATGTTACTTACCTCAAAATGTGGGAATCAATTCACCAAAAAGCCCTTCCCATGTGAATCGGCCTTCAAGCGACCCGAATCTAGGCAAAATAACTTAATATCATCAATAAAAGCCATCCGAAATAATTTAAAATGATAAAGCTAAGATCTTGAATCAATTATGTTAAGTCACACCAAAAGGTCAATCCCGAGCCCACACCCCAAAACCCGACAAAACTTACAAATTCTGAACACTCATTCCAATACGAGTCCAAATTTATGTGTTTCACCCAAATCTAATCTCAAATGGACCCTCAGTTCATCAATTTTTACTCTCCAAAACCATAGTCAAAAACTCTCAAATTTCACCTTTAATTCACATAATGATGTGTAATAATCCATGGATAATCAATATCTAACATTAAAATTAAGTAAACTTCACTACCTCTTTAATTGTAGTTAAAAGTCTCCCAAATATCGCCTCCAACCGAGTTCCACAACTCCAAATAATGAAAAATAACCAAACCTTTCAAAATATAAAGTATGCCCAGTGATTCTGCATTTGCGGTCCACATCATCGCACTTGTCATGTTGTATCTGCAGTAATTCCATCGCAGATGTGGAAGCCACAAATCTCCCAACCATCCGCTTCTGTTGACCCCTCGACACCTGCGAGTCCGTTTCTGCGGACTCCTACTGCTCTTCTGCAAGTGCATTTGTGCTCGAGTGCCGCATTTGCGGACTTCCTTTACTAGGACCTTAACTCGCACCGCGCATCCATGGCCGTGTCTCTGGCCTTGCATCTACGATCAATCTTCTGCAAATGCGACCACACCAGAACTCAGAATTCTCACCAATACCAACATAGCCAAAAATGATTTGAAACTCATTTGAAACACACCCGAGACCTCCGGGACCCTGTCCAAATATACCAACTAATCCTAAAATATAGTACAAACCTACTCGAAGACTCAAATCACACCAAACAACATTAAAACTAGGAATCACACCTCAATTCAAGTCTAATGAACTTTCAACTTCCAAAACTCATATCGAACCATATCAAATCAACTCGGAATGACCTTAAATTTTGCATGCAAGTCCAACATGACACAACAGACTTATTCAAACTCCCAGAATTATAATCCGAACCAGATATCAACAAAGTCAACTCCCAGTTAAACCTATAAACCTTCCAGACCTTCAACTTTCTATCTTTCGCCAAATAACACCAAACTAGCCTACAGACTTCCAAATCCAAACCCGGACATACGCCTAAATCTAAAATCACCATACAAAGTTATTGGAACTATCAAAACACCATTTCGGAGTCGTTAAGACAATAGTCAAACTCCGTTCAACTTTTACAATTTAAGCTTCCAACGTTAGAACTAAGTGTCCCAATTTACTCCAAAACCACCCCAACACCAAGTCAACCACCCGGCCAAGTCACATAATCACAATTACACATAAGTAAAGCATCAACTAGGGAAAACGTGACTAAAATACTCAAAACGACCGATCGAGTCGTTACATAAATATATTGCAAATTATAATTCCCAAGGATTATATAGTACGCACTAACGAATGACTCGTAATATCTCAATAATAACAATATTGATATTAACATCTTTATTAACATATTACTTATTAATCAGAAATAATAATTTCCAATAAGACAAATGCATATTTAGGGGGTTTTTAAGGGGTTTTAGGATTGGGGTCGAGAAATTGACAATAGACTATATGGGTATTTTAGTATAAATCGAATGCAACATAAGCATATTCATGTCGTTTTGTATAGACTAAAATAAAATATAATCTATAGATCACTAGAAATTTTTGAAATTTATCCTAAAAAGACATGACCACAAGCAATTTTTAAGGTGTATTTTTACCGAAAGGAATGCAACATAAGCTCATTCAGGTCATTTTGTATAGACTGACTTAAAATTTATTATAGATCACGATCTAATTTTGAAATCTGTTATAATTACATAAATATTGTTTAGCATAGGCTGAGTTAAGATCTATCATAAATATGTATCTGAAATATTCATCTTCAACCCAAGCTAAAATTTCAATTTTTTCCCTAAACCACCTTAAATATTTTCCAAACTTCCTAAAATTTGAGATTTAGACTCTTCAAAAGATCCCCAACAAAATTCAATAACATCCACTTGAAATAAATCACTCCTTTGCACATCCTAATTTTTTCACGCTTGAAGCGCAATGATTTCTTATTAAACGGCCTGGATATGAAATGCAGAATGATTTTGATTTATTTTATATGTTTTAAGTTTGCCCTGGAAATGTTTCAAATTTCAAAAAAGCCCCCGGCCAAACTAAACATTCTCTTAGCTAGCGTTTAGCCATAGATTTCTAAATTTGTTATAAAAATCTGATTTGGGTGAAGTTTGGGTTGAAGATGAGCATCTATTTGGACATCATTTTCCAAAACATATTTCACTTTTTTTTTTGAAAAAACATGAAAGGTGAGTTATATCCATAAGTTCTAAAAACTATCAAAAATACCCAACAATACCAAACAAACAAACTTGCAAATCCTGTATATGCAGAACCTTCATCGACGCCATTCATTATCATTATTACAAACCATAGTCCTCACTATAGATAAGTTTGGAACAAAATCATCATTTTTATAATGAATTACATAATACACTATCCTAAAATCATAACCTGATATTGTAATATCAACTGCTAATAACACAATCACCAGCTACTACAATTCATCAAATTACAATAATATTATAAGATCCATTAGTCCAAAAAAAATAATAGTAACCAACTGGTGGATTAGTAGAGTCATAATAGGTGGTGTGCTTTTTTATAAAACATAAAAGTTTGGGATAATTTTTGAAATTGTTAAAAAAATCACAGGTAATATTTTGGGCCAAAAATAGGTGTAGAGTAAGTTTTAAGATTTAGGAATTTTGTTTTCAAAATCTGTCGAAATTTGGATAAAATCTATAAACAAATTGTGATGATGCGATAGGTCGTATTGAGATTTAGCCTCTATTTATGCATTCTGGGGCCTTGATTAACGTTGTTTTAGTGTTCTTCGATTTGCGTGCACAATCCGTGTCTTATTCCGGAAAATTTTTATGTGAAAAATTAAAGAAAATGTGAATTTTTGTCTTCAAAAATGACTTGAGTTGACTACGGTCAATATTTTATATAAACCGACCCGGATCAGTATTTTGACAGTTCTGATGGGTTCGTATCGTGATGTGAGACCTGGACATATGCCCGGAATTGAATTCGAAAGTCCCTAACTTGTTTTAACTCATTTCGCCGAAAGCTAGCATTTTTGAAAGTTGAAGAATTACAAGGCTTGACCGAAAGTTGACTTCTTAGCTAACAAGTTCGGATTTTGATGTTAAAACTTGAAATAGTTCCATATTGCTATTTAGAACTTGTCCGCAAAATTTAGTTCAATTCGAAATTTATTTGACATGATTCGTACGCTTAAACGTGATTCTAGTGTTCTTGAATTTCACTTTGGAAATTCATTCGTTTTGAGAATTGATTCGTAGATTTAGATGTTATTTTGATAATTTGATTGCACGAGCAAGTTCGTACGATATTATTACACTTGTGTGCATATTTAGTTTAGAGCCCAAGAGGCTCGGGTGAATCTCAGACGTGTTTCATATGAGTTTTGCATAGGATAAGTCTGTTGGTGCAATACTAGTTCTAGTGTTCTGTTGCAGATCTCGCAGTTGCGAGGTCAGGCTCGCAATTGTGAGCCTCCCTTTTGCGAATAATTATTCTGGTTTGCGAGCATGGGATGGGTGAAACTCGCATTTGTGAGAAATAGTTCGCATTTGCGAGCAGTGGACCTTCGCATTTGCGAAGGATGTGGTCGCAATTGCGATCACTGATCCACTGGTGTATTGCTTCGCATTTGCGAAGTTAAGGGTCGCATTTCCGATGGTTCTGGGTTCGCATTTGCGACCTCAATGTCGCATTTGAGACTTTTTCTCTTCAGTGACAGGGTTCGCAATTGCTACCCTTATCTCACATTTGCGGTGTTCGCAATTGTGACATTTGCAGCTCGGTAAAAGAGGGAAAAAACGGGACTTATCTCATTTCTCACAATTTTTCAACCCTATATATCCTAGAGGCAATTTTCTAAGAGTCTTTTCTTTCTAAATTCATTGGTAAGTGACTTTTATCCATTTTATTTAAATTGCCCATTACATTTCATGAGATTTCATGGTAGAAATTAGAGATTTAGGTAGAATTAAGTATTTTTAAAAGGCAAGGCCTTGGTTGAGTGATTGCTTGAGTTTCAGAGTGCGGTAAATGTTGGGTCTAACCTTGATTTGAGGGAATTAGGAACCCTCGAGCTATATGTTATGTGAATTACATATGAAATGGCGTATATGTGAGGTGACGAGTGTATATACGCCGTCAAAATAATTGTTTCCATATTTTTCTCGTATTTCATGAATTATCTCACTCTATGCCTTAACTATTAGATGCTTTCTATGCCATAATTTGTTACTTGTCAATAATTATTCTTGTATTATATTTTTTGTTCCTTCCACGACTCCGTGATTAATCGCTACTTGCCTTAATTGTCTTGCTTGCACACCTTAATTGTCACGTACTTGACTTGTCTTGTTGCTTTTGTATTATTTGTAGCATTCATTTGTTTAGTACGTGGTTCCTTTATTACGTTGCTTTCATATTCCTTAATTATAGAGATTCCTGTAAATTGAGCTATTAGATTGATTACATTTATTGGAAATGTGTATGAATCGGGTTGCACGCTGCAATGGTTGTGATATGGTAGAATAAGGGAAGATTTTGATATTGATCATAATGATATGGTGGGATCATGTTGTGCACCGCAGCGGTTGGGTACGTAATACTTGATATTGATAAATTATGACATGGTGAAATAAGGTAGGATTGTGACATTGATTGTGATGATATGATGGGATCGGGCTTGACGCCACAACGAATTTTATATGTGATTTTTGATATTGATAAATGATGCTATGATGAAATAAGGTAGGATTATGTGCGTACGGTGGGATCGGGTTGCGCGCCATAACAAATTGTGTATATTGTATTCGTTGTTGTTATTGTGTTGGTTTCTAGCATCGTCACAGAGATCTGTTATTCCGGGTTCTCTGATTGCAAGGATTGAGTTGTTCTTCATAAATTAATTTCCTTACTTTCATTTCCTATTTTCCTTCCCTGTTATTATTATTATACTGCGTACATGTTATTGTAAGTGGCCTGCCTTAGCCTCGTCGTTACCTCGTCGAGGTTAGGCTCGACACTTACAGAGTATATGGGGTCGGTTGTACTCATACTACACTCTGAACTTCTTGTATATATTTCGGTATGGGTCCTAGCAGTATTCAATAGATTTGCTCGGATCTAGTTCTTGATGGAGACTTGAGGTACAACTGCACATCGTTCGCAGCCCTGAAGTTCCCTTCTACATTACCTTAGTTGTTTATTTCGATTCAAACAATTATGCTTTTATCCAGACTATTATTTGTCTTACTCTAAACGCTTGTGTATTCGTGACACATGTTCTGGGATTGTATTTGGATATCGCCGTTTATTGGTTTATTTACTTTATTTCTGTTTATTCAGCTTATTGGTTTTTATTTGACTTGAATTGTTGAAAAATGGTTAATAACTATATCTAATGTTGGTTTGCCTAGCAAGTGAAACATTAGGTGTCATCACGGTCCCAAGGGTGAGAATTCCGGTTCGTGATACAAACAGATTTTGGCAAAATAATTTGGGAAAAACTTGACAAAATCTATGGCTAAACGGGGACTTAGCATTTTCTTGAGCCAAAATTAAAGAGAAAATAAATAGGAATTCAGAAAACGAAATACAAACTTATGGGGTTCTGCCATCCAATTCTTTCCAGATGGGACTCATTTTATGAGAAAACATGGCAAATTGATATTACTATAGTTATGCTCGTACAGACGTCTGGTACCATAGCTGTCTACCTTGATTTAAAAGCTATTCCCACTAATAATGCAACTTTCTGGTGTTTGACTCTTGGAGTGAGAGATGAATAGTGAGAGCAAATCCTTCTAAGAGATGAAAACAACAGTCGATGTGGAAGTTTATCCATCACTTATAAAAGAGATCACTCATAATCTCTAACTAATTAATACTTGTTGTACACTAGAAAAAGTGGAAGGGACCTGTCCAGTCTCCACCATATTGTGTGAATGTGTAAATAGGTCAATGTGTCCCTTATAGACTGTTTTTTATTTTCTTTTGTACTGCATTAAATGAAAAGTCAGTTCTGGTAATTAACTGAAAGAAGTTATAGTCAGCTCACTAATCTTTTGGTCTGTTTCACAGTTTGAACGGGAGTATAGTAAGGTCTTCCTACTATAGGCGTTGTTACTGTCGAATATTTACACGTAATGCTCGTTAATTATTAAGGGGTCGTTTGATACAAATAATATAATGGTGAAAGATCCTATCCCATATGGTGGAAAATCTGATGGATTTAGTTATCCTACTTTTTATATATGGGATAAAGTTAATCTTAAATTTTAATTCGGGATTATTATTCTTATCACATGTACCAAACGATCCTAAGATTAGTAATTGGGTTTAAGTGCCCAATGATTAACTTTAAGAAAAAAAAAACTTTTGAAATTTGTGGTTTTAAAAATTTAAGGGGTAAAAGCTTTGTGGGGTCATGCTATTTGTGTGGTTATAAAAGCTTCTCATTAAGAGTAAATTAGATAAAATAAAGAGTTTAAAGTTAAATTATTTCCAAATTTAAAAATATGTTATTTATTTTGGAACAAGCTAAAAAGAAAATTATTTCTATCTAATTTGATAGCTAACTTTTTGCACGATCTAGATTCATTTTTTCGGGACTTATAGCTTAGATTTCTTTTGCTGTTATTTTAAAATAGAATTGTCACCAGCAAGCTAGCCCTCATAATTTAAATGTTCTTAAAAGAAAAAGAACCACAGCAAAAGTTTACTTTTTGGATCACGGAATGCAGTCTACTGTTTCCACTTACTTGCCTATCAGCCTATGCGATCCAAATATTATTTCTTAATATTACTGAGAGCAACAGCTTGGAAATATGTAATATAGAAACGTGTTCATTACCAAATAACAGTTTATAAAATATGTTAATTTAGGATGATGTATGAATCCACTTCTTGACGTGTATATCTACTGTTTTCTTTTTTTCCAGAATGTCTTCAATCTTCAGAAATATTTGTGGATAAGATAAATGATAAAGTGATATGACTGATCTGAGTGACGGCTTAGATATCTAGTCTAGCACTAAAAGAATGTAAGTATCAATTTTATCTTCTTTCCTTTTGTATGCCTTTAAGTTGCTGCGCCGTTTTCTCAATATGAAGATCACAAGGAAATAAGTGAAGAGACTGGCAAGTCGACATGGAAGAATAGAAATGGTACTGCATTTATAGAAAGTAGAAACTGATGTAGACTTGAAAGTGATTGGATAAGGGTCGGTGCCCGAGGCGAATATGTAACGACCCGATCAGTCGTTTTGTGTAATTGCGTCCCGTTACTTTTTTTTTTTATACTTCCCACATGTGTGTTTATGGTTTTACGACTTGTGTGGTTGGTTAGATTCATTCCGGAAAGCTTTCGGGTTGATTCAGACCCTTTGATTCTTGGCTTAGAAGCCTAAGTTAGAAATGTTGACCAAACTTTGACTTTTATGAAAACGACTCCGGAACGGTGTTTTAATGGCTCTAATAGCTTCGTATCGTGATTTCGGCCTTGGGCGTATGCCCGAAATAAATTTTGGAAGTCCGTAGGTTGATTTGCCGAAATTTGGCAATTTGAAGTTGGAAAGTTTGACTTTTTGCTTTCAAGCTCGGAATTTGATTTTGGGACTTGAAATAGGTCCGTTATGGTATTTAGAACTTGTCTACAAAATTTGGTGTCGTTTGGAGTTGATTTGATAAGATTCGGACGTTTAGTTGTAATTCTAGAAATTTTTGAACTTTACTTTGAAATTCATGTATTTTAGAGTTCAATTCGTAGTTTTAGATGTTACTTTTGTGTTTTGATCACGCGAGCAAGATCATATGATGTTTTTACACTTGTGTGGATGGTTGGTTTGGAGCCCCGAGGGATCAAATGAGTTTCGGACATGTTTCGAAAGATTTTGAATTAAAATTGAATTGCTGGTGCTCAGGTATCGCAATTGCGAGCACCAGCATCGCAATTGCGAAGGTGACAGTGGGGGCTTAGATATCGCAATTGAGACTTCCCCTTCGCATTTGCGAAGTCTGTCGGATTTTGCCTTAGTTCGCATTTGCGAACATTTGTTCGCTTTTGCGAGATTCCCAGCTTCGCAATTGCAAAGCCTTTTATCGCAAATGCGATGATGACTCAGACTGTCATGGTTCGCAAATGCGAGCCCTGGTCCGCAATTACGAGGGTTCGCAAATGCGAATTCTGTGTCGTAAGCGACAACTGCAGCTGATACAAAGGGTTGGGAGACGGGATTTTTGAAAACATTCTCTCATTTTTGAATCCTAAACTCGGTAGGAGGCGATCTGGAGAGAGTTTTTTCACCTACAAACTTTGGGTAAGTGATTCTAATCTATTTCTAATCGTATTCCATCAATATATCTTATATTTTAACATCAAAATCATGTGAATCAAAGTGAAAATTTGTGAAACCTTGTCAAAATTTTGAAATATAAGATTTTGAGTTTTGAGAGTCGGTTTGGACTCGAATTTTGAAACTAATGGGTTGACTTTTGTTGACTTTTTGGGAAAAGTGTAAAGATCGTGGCTTTTTCTATTTTAATTGATTTCCCTTGCATTGTTTGATGATATTAAGTCGATTTTGATTAGATTTGAGCCGTGTGGAGGTAAACTTTAGGGGAAAAGCTATTTCCGAGAGTTGATTGGCCTAGTTGACGTAAGTATCATAAGTAACTTTGTGTGGGGAACTACCTCTTAGGACTGGTATTGATTGGTTCATTTTGTGCTATGTGAAAGCCATCTACGCAAGGTGACGAGTGGGTATACGGATTGTACATGGTATTTGACCGGTTTAGGCTACTTAAACTCCTTCCATGCCTTAATTTAATTGTCATATCATGTTCAAAATTCTCATCAATCTATTTTTACTTGTGTTAGTCCATCCTTACATGCCTTAAATGACTTGTTTAACACTTGTTCTACATCTGACTTGATAAATTGCTCTCATGCTTTAGTTGAACTTGTTGCCCCTTTTATTGTTATATGTTATCTCTTCATTGTTGATTATCATTATTTGAAGTTACTGTTCATGTTATCGCTTCCATTGTTGATTATCATTATTTCATGTTATTGTTTATGTTATCCCTTCCATTGTTGATTTTCATTATTTGAAGTCATTGTTACACGTTATTTCTTCCATTGTGAGTTAGTCTTATCTAATATCGTAGTTATACATTATCTCTCTCATTGTTGGGTTATTGGTATTGAAATTGTCAAAGCTGTTAACACGTTGAAGCAAATCTTTTTATTGTTGAGACATCTTTCTTGTTGAGCATTTTACATTCATTGTTGTTGTTGATATTCTTGTACATGTTGCGGTGGATCTATGGGCTATTGTTGTTGAAATATTTATATTGTTGATTGTTGGCAAGTTGTTATATATGGACACTTGTGGTGGGAGTCGTTCTTGTGATGTGTTCTTGACGCGGCCTTGGAGACACCTTCCTTTACCTTTACTTCCTGTTGTTTTTTCATTCAGACAGTAATATAGTAGACACTTTAGCTTACTCTGTAGAGCGTATGACTTAGTTCCACCGGTCTTTGGGAGTGTATTGTTGAGATTCTGTTTTCGAAAGTTTATATAAATTTATCAGACTTGTTTTAATATTATGTTAATTATACCTGTCAAGTTTTATCAAATGTTAGACTTACCTAGTCGAAGAGACTAGGTGCCATCACGTCATTCTACGGAGGAAAATTGGGATCGTGACAAGTTGGTATTAGAGCTCTAGGTTCATAGGAATTACGAGTCATAAGCAGGTTTAGTAGAGTCTTGTGGAACGGTACAGAGACGTCTATAATTATCTTCGAGAGGCCACATAACTGCTAGGAAAACTTTACTTCTTTGATTCCTTATCGTGCGAATTGGTTGACTTCGAAAATTGAATCTTTGACTTTCTATTCTCTCACAAATAGTGAGGACACGCACTGCTGGATCCGATGTTCAGAGCGCCCCCTACTAGAGCCGTGAGAGGTGAGGGCCGGGGGCCGGGGGCCGGGTCAGAGGCCGAGGAGGGGCACGTGGTGAAGCCAGAGTACCTGCCCGAGATGAGAGAGAGGAGCCACCAGTAGCTCCAGTTAGGGGGCAGGAACCCGAGGCACCTATTGCCACCCCTGCACTTCAGGAGACCCTCACACAGTTTTTGAGCGTGTTTGGTACCTTAGCTTAGGTGGGGTTGATTCCACTTGCAACAGCCACATCTCAGGATGAGGGAGGAGCTTACACTCCCGCAGCCCGTACTCTAGAGCAGCGGGTCCATGTTGATCATGTCCCAGAGGTTATTCCAGTACAACTTGTTGTTCCAGTTCACTATGCGGTTAGGGCAGCAACATCTGAGCAGGAGCAGCTTAGACTTGAGAAGTTCAAGAAGTATCACCCTCCTACTTTCAGTGGTTTGGCTTCAGAGGATGCACATGATTTTCTAGAGAAGTGTCATTGTATTCTCCGCACCATGGGTATTGTGACGATGAGTGGGGTTGCCTTCACTACATTCCAGCTGACGGGATTAGCGTTTCAGTAGTGGCGGGTGTACGAGGAGGGTAACCCAGCTAATGCAGCTTCACTTACATGGACTCGATTTTTAGAGTTATTCTTGAGAGAGTTTGTTCCTCAGACCCTTAGGGATGCACGACACGCGGAGTTTGATCACGTGTGCCAGGGTACTATGACAGTGTTAGAGTATGCAGTCAGATTCAGTGAATTGTCCAGGCATGCACCTGCCTTGGTTTCTACAGTCAGAGAGCAAGTACTCCGATTTATCATGGGTTTCAACTATGGTATTAGGTTCAGTATGGCTCGAGATTTGAAGACACATACCCCATATCAGCAGGTGGTGTAGATTGCACGGAGGTTAGAGGGTATGCGGGGCTGTGAGAGACAGGACATGTAGGCCAAGAAGCCCCGAGGTACGGGAGGATTTAGTGGTGGCCATGCTACAACTACAGCCCTTCATGGTAGAGGTTATGTGAGCTGCCTAGTTCATTTAGCACTTCCAGCTTCTAGTGGTGCTCCGGTTGTTTCAAGGTCTTAGGTTGCACACTTTGCTCAGCCACTTTCTAGTGCACCTCCTGCACGGGGTGCCTTCAGCGGTCAGTCCAGCCGACCATGCCCAATCCAGTCTCAGCAGCCACGCGCACCAAGAGCTTGCTTTGAGTGTGATGATACCCGCTAGATAGTTAGAGACTACCCCAAACTCAGGATGGGTGCACCTCTACAGACTACTCAGGATCCACGGATTTAGTCAGGCCCACATACTTCTCAGGATAGGGTTGTTGCCCCAGTTGCCACTCTACCCGCACAACCAGCTAGGGGTAGGGAGAGGCAGGTAAAGGTCACCCTAGAGGGAGAGGCTAGATTCTATGCTTTTTTGGGTAGAACGGAGGCAGCTACTGCAGACGCAATCATTACAGGTATGGTTCCGGTTTGCCATAGAGATACATCCATCTTATTTGATCAGGGATCCACTTATTCATATGTTTCATCTTACTTTGCTCCATATTTGGATATATCTCGTGATTCTTTGAGTTGTCATGCTTATGTGTCCATGCATATGGGAGATTCTATTGTTATGGACCGTGTCTATCGGTCGTGTTTAGTTGTTATTGGTGTTTGAGACCAGAATTGATCTGTTGTTACTTACTATGGTAGACTTTGATGTTATCTTGTGCATGGACTGGTTGTCGCCCTATCATACTATTCTGGATTGTCACGTCAAGACTGTGACATTAGCTATGCCAGGCTGCCACGGTTAAAGTGGAGGGGTTCATTGGATTATGTTCCTAGCAGGGTTGTATCATTTCTAAAGGCTCAGTGGATGGTTGAGAAGGGGTGTGATGCTTATCTTGCCTTTGTGAAAGATGCCAGTGCTAATACTCCTACCATTGAGTTAGTTCCGGTAGTGAGAGAATTTTCAGATGTATTCCTAGCGGATCTTCCACGCATGCCGCCCGATAGGGATATCAATTATGGTATAGACTTGTTGTCGGACACTCAGCCCATTTCTATTTTACTATATCGTATGGACCCAACAAAGTTGAAGGAACTAAATGAGCATTTACAAGAATTGCTTGATAAGGGTTTCATTCACCCTATTGTATCGCAGTGGGGTGCTTCGGTCTTGTTTGTGAAGAAGAAGTATGGTTCTATGCGCATGTGTATTGATTATCGGTAGTTGAACAAGGTTACAGGGAAGAACAGGTATCCATTACCTCGCATTGATGACTCATTTGATCAGCTACAGGGTGCCAGAGTGTTCTCAATGATTGATTTGCAGTCAGGGTATCATTAGCTAAAGATTCAGGATCCGGATATTTCGAAGACTACCTTTAGGACTCGGTATAGTCACTACGAATTCATTATGAGGTCATTTGGGCTGACCAATGCCCCAGCAGCATATATGCACCTGATGAACAGTGTATTCCAGTCTTATCTTGATTCATTCATCATTGTGTTTATTGACGACATCTTGGTGTACTCTGGCAGCCGGGAAGATCATGAGAAATACTTGATGATCATGCTTCAGACCTTGAGAGAGAAGACGTTGTATGCAAAATTCTCAAAGTGTGAATTCTGGCTTGATTCGGTGACATTTTTGGGTAATGTGGTATCGAGTGAGGGTATCAAGGTAGATCCAAAGAAGATTGAAGCAGTACAGAGTTGGCCCAGATAGTATTCAACTACTGACATTTGGAGTTTCCTTGGTTTGGCCAGGTATTATCGCCGTTTCGTAGAGGGTGTCTCATATATTGCTGCACCTATGATCAGATTAACCCAGAAGTGTTCTCCTTTCAGATGGTCCGAGGAGTATGAGGCGAGTTTTCAAAAGCTCAAGAATACTTTGATTACAGCCCAAGCGTTGGTATTACCTATGGGTTCGGGGTCTTATACTGTGTATTATGATGCGTCACGTATTGGTCTTGGCGCGGTGTTGATGCAAGATTGTAGGGTATTTGCCTATGCATCTCGGAAGTTGAATACCTATGAGAAGAATTATCTAGTCCACGACTTGGAATTGGTATCTATTGTTCATGCCTTGAAGACTTGGCGGCACTATTTGTACGGTGTCCCTTGTTAGGTTTATGCCGACCACCGGAGTTTACAACATCTGTTCAAACACAAAGATCTTAACTTGCGACAATGGAGGTGGTTAGAGTTGCTTTAGGACTATGATATCACCATTCTATATCATCTCGGGAAGTCCAATGTGGTGGCCGATGCCTTGAGCCAAAAGGCAGAGAGTTTGGGCAGTTTAGCATATCTACTGGAAGCGGAGAGGCCATTAGTATTGGATGTTTAGGCCTTGGCCAAACAGTTTGTTAGATTGGATGTTTTGGCACCTAGTCGAGTTCTTGCTTGTGCTATTTCTCGGTCTTCTCTATATGATCGCATCAGAGAGCATCACTATGACGACCCCCATTTGCTTGTCCTTAAGGACACGGTTCAGCATGGCGATGCCAAATAGGTTTTTATTGGGGATGACAGTGTGTTATGTAGGGCCGGTTATGTGTGCCAAATATGGATGGGTTATGTGAGTTGATTGTTTAGGAGGCCCACAGTTCGCGGTACTCCATTCATCCGGGTGCTGCTAAGACGTATCAGGATTTGAGGCAGCACTATTGGTGGAGGAGAATGAAGACAGACATAGTAGAGTATGTAGCTCGGTGCCTAAATTGTCAGTAGGTGAACTATAAGTATCAGTAGCTGGGCGGTTTGCTTCAGTGACTTGAGATTCCCGATGAAAATGGGAGCACATCACCATGGACTTCGTTGTTGGGCTCCCACAGACTCAGAAGAAATTTGATGCGGTATGGGTGGTTGTGGATGGGTTGAACAAGCCGACTCAATTCATTCCAGTAGTGACTACCTATTCTTTAGAGCAACTGCTCAGGTTTATATCCACGAGATTGTCCGACTTCATGGCGTGCCGGTATCCATTATCTCTGACCAGGGTACGCAGTTCACATCACATTTCTAGAGAGTTGTACCTCATGAGCTAGACATACGAGTTGAGTTGAGTACAACATTTCACCCCAGGCGGACGGCCAGTCCGAGCGCACCATTCAGATATTGAAGGATATGTTTCGTGCATGTGTTATGGATTTCGATTGTTTTTGGAACCCTTTCTTGCCGCTTGCGGAGTTTGCCTACAACAACAACTACCAATCGAGTATTAAGATGTCTCCTTATGAGGACATATAAAGGAAATAGTTTCGTTCCCCAATTGGTTGGTTTGATTTGGGAGAGGCTAAGTTATTAGGCATATATTTAGTTTGAGATGCCTTGGAGAAGGTCAAGTTGATCTAGGATCGGCTTCGTACAACCCAATCTAGACAGAAGAGTTACGCGGATCAAAAGGTTCGTGATGTTGCATTCACGGTTGGAGAGCGAGTCTTGCTCCGGGTTTCACCCATGAAGGGTGTGATGAGGTTCAGGAAGAAGGGCAAGTTGAGCCCTAGGTATATCGGACCTTTTGAGATCCTTGATAGGATTGGTGAGGTGGCCAACAAGCTTGCATTGCCACCTAGTTTATCTGTAGTTCATTCGGTGTTCCATGTTTCTATGTTTCAGAAGTATTATGGTTACTTCAGCATAGCCCAATTGGACGAGGATTTGACTTATATTGAGGAGCCGGTGGCTATCTTGGACAGACATGTAAGAAAGTTGAGATTAAAGAACATTGCTTTAGTGAAAGTTTAATGGAGGGGTCATCTGGTCGATGAGGTGGCTTGGGAGACCTAGCACGACATGCAGAGTCATTATCCTCATGTATTCATCACTCCAGGTAAGTCCTTATGCACGTTTAAGGATGAACGTTTGTTTTAAGAGGGAGAGAATGTAACGACCCGACCGGTCATTTTGTATAATTGTGTCCTGTTACCCTTTTTTATGCTTCACACATGTGTGTTTATGGTTTTATGACTTGCGGGGTTAGTTAGTTTCGTTCCGAGAAGCTTTCAGGTGGATTCAGACTCTTTGATTCATGGCTTAGAAGTCTAAGTTAGAAACGTAGACCATACTTTGACTTTTGTGAAAATGACCCTGGAACGGTGTTTTGATGGCCCCGATAGCTTCATATCGTGATTTCGGGCTTGGGCGTATGCACAAAATTGATTTTGGAAGTCCATAGGTTGATTTGTGTTGATTTACCGAAATTTGGCAATTTGAAGTTAGAATGTTTGATCGTGATGCTATTTAGAACTTGTCTGTAAAATTTGGTGTGGTTTGGAGTTGATTTGATAGGATCGGACATTTAGTTGTAATTCTAGAAATTCTTGAACTTTACTTTGAAATTCATACGTTTTAGAGTTCAATTCGTAGTTTTAGATGATATTTTTGTGTTTTGATCGTGCGAGCAAGTTTGTATGATATTTTTACACTTGTATGGATGGTTGGTTTGGATCCCCGAGGGCTTGGATGAGTTTCAGACATGTTTCAGAAGGTTTGAATTGAAATTGAATTGCTAGTGCTGTTGGTGCTCAAGTATCGCAATTAAGTCGACTCTGGTAAGATTTGAGCCGTGTGGAGGCAAATTTTAGGGGAAAAGCTATTTCTGAGAATTGATTGGCCTAGTTGAGGTAAGTATCTTGCCTAAATTTATGTGGGGGAACTACCCCTTAGGATTGGTATTGATAGATTCATTTTGTGCTATGTGAAAGCCATGTACGTAAGGTGACGAGTGGGTACATGAGTTGTATGTGGTATTTGACCAGTTTAGGCTACTTAAACTCCTTCTATGCCTTAATTTAATTGTAATATCATGTTCTAAATTCTAATAGGTAATCTATTCTTACTTGTGTTAGTCCATCCTTATATGCCTTAAATGATTTTTTTAACACTTGTTCTAAATCCGACTTGATAAATTGCTCTCATGCTTTAGTTGAACGTGTTTCACCTTTTATTGTTACATTCTATCTCTTCATTGTTGATTATCATTATTTGAAGTTATTGTTCATGTTATCACTTCCATTGTTGATTATCATTACTTGAAGTTATTGTTCATGTTATCCCTTCCATTGTTGATTTCCGTTATTTGAAGTCATTGTTGCACGTTATTTCGTCTATTGTGAGTTAATCTTATATAATATCGTAGTTATACATTATCTCTCTCATTGTTGAGCTATTTGTGTTGAAGTTGTGAAAGTTGTGAAAGCGGTTAACACGTTAAGGCAGAATTGATTGTTGAGGCATCTTTCTTGTTGAGCATTTTATATTCATTGTTGTTTTTGATATTTTTGTACTCGTTGTGGTGGAACCATGTGCTATTGTTGTGGAAATATTGATATTATTGATTATTGATAAGTTGTGATATATGGGCACTTGGGGTGCGAGTTGTTATTGTGATGTGTTATTTACGTGCATGCAGAGGTATAAGTCTTGGGGTTAATGTGTATGCGGCTGTATAAGGTGGGATATATGTTTGTGTTGCTTGTAGGGGAATCACGTGAAGCCACGCGGCGCTATAATGTGGGCTAAAGTACATGTAGCTATTTTGGAAAAACTGTTTTTAAAACCTGCACACGCGACAGTATAAGTAAAGATTGTGATTGAGAGTGTGAATTGTGAATACAAGGTAGTACCTCGGTTGTGATTCTTAATATATACATGAGGCGGTACCTCGGTTGTGAATCTTGATATATACACGAGGCGGTACCTCGGTTGTGATTCTTATTGTACATGAGGCGGTACCTCATTGTGATTCTTGTTGTTTATCTCATGTTGCAAAGGGTTTTGGTGGGAACATTTATTGTTGTTTTGTTCTTCCTTGTTCTAGCAATTGTTGTCCGTCTATGATCATTGCGGTTCTCTTTAGTTGCTTAATTTAAGTTATTTCCATGCTTAAAACTTTGGCATTAGTTCATGCCATTAACTATTTATTTATATCCTAGTAGGTGTCTTGACATGACCTAGTCACTACTCTATCGAGGTTAGGCTTGATACTTACTAGGTACCGTTTTGGTGTACTCATACTACGCTTCTGCATATTTTTTTGTGCAGATCCATGTACGTCTGCCCGTGCCGCGCGCTAGAGTTGATTTGAGTTGCTGTTTTCGGGAGATTTGAACTGTTTGATTCTATCGAATTGGTACCATTCTTGACTACTTCAATATGTGAATATTAGTTGCAAATTTTGTGGCTTAGCAGCAACATTATGTTGATGTTTGTAGTGTTGGAAACTGGAAAGTTGTAGCAGCACCAATAGTGTTGGAAACTGGAAATGTTGTCAAATTGTTTCAATACCAATAGTAGGGTTTCCATTTATTACGACAGTATTGAAGTGAAACTGTTTTACGTCTCTCAACAAATTGAATATTAGTTTCTCCAAGCAGAAGCTTCAAATATTAGTTGTGTCCAGAACCGATATAAAATTGTTTTAGTTGTGGCCAGAAACGAGTTTTAAAACTGTTTTACTCTTCTCTTTTTTGCTTAACTCTAGATTGAGTTATCTTATCGGGTAAACTGATAACCGAACTGATAATGATCGATAACCGATTAACCGATAACTAATATCTTATCGGTTTGATTATCGGTTTATCATATTTGTAAACCGATAACCGATATGGTAAGCCAATAATATTCATAACCGAACCGAACCGACCGATGCCCACCTCTGCATAGAGTAAATCCTCCCACTGCCTAGGTCCTCTCTTTCTCACTGCGAACGCGAAACGGGCTATGCGTTCGCGCATCCATGGCCACACAAACTTCACGATCGCGGACGAGCTCTTGCGATCGCATAGAACAAAAAGGTGACTGCCTAATTCAAGGCTTCACGATCGCGTCTCCTCCTACGCGACCGCATAAGAGGAAACCAGCAAATGAAGACACCAGAAATTTTTGAAATCTTTCAAGTCCAAAACTAGTCCGTTAACCACCCAGAATCCACCTGAGGCCCCCGAGACCTCAACCAAACATACCAAAAAGTCCTAAAACATCATACAAACTTAGTCGAGCCCTCAAATCACATCAAACAACGCTAAAAACAGAATCACCCTCCAATTCAAACTTAATGAACTTTGAAACTTCAAACTTCTACAACCGATACCAAAACCTATCAAATCACGTCCGATTGACTTCAAATTTTACATATAAGTCATAATTCACATTATGGGCCTATTCCAATTTTCGGAATGGGAATCCGACCCCGATATCAAAAAGTCCATTTCCGGTCAAACTTCCCAAAAATTCAACTTTCACCATTTCAAGCCTAATTTAGCTAAAGATCTCCAAAACATAACCCGGACACGCTCCTAAGTCCAAAATCACCCAACGAAGCTAACGGAATCGACGAAACTCCATTCCGGAGTCGTCTTCACACAGTTCCAACTACGGTCAAAATCCTAAGACTTAAGGCTTCCGTTTTAAGGACTAAGTGTTCCTAATCACTCCAAAACCATAACAAAACCTCCCGGGAAGTCACATAAGCTGAAAAAGATACGAGGGAAGTAGTAAATAGGGGATCGGGGCTAATATACTAAAAATGATTGGCCGGGTTGTTACAATAATTTAAAACATAAATAATGTTGCAATTATATACTGAATGTCATATGTACAGATAATAAAAAATGTCTATGTGTCCCACAACCTGTATGCTTTAAAGCATTGGTTGGCCTGAGGCGCATCCCATCCGGCCCGACTATACTATCAGGATCATCCTCATCACGTCGCCTCTTTATCGGAGGATGCATTGCAGTATGATCATCAGTAAGGCTGGTAGGATTGGTAGAAGGTGCCGTCTGTCCAACAGTAACCTATAGAATAATAAGATATTTAGTATATGAAATATATATTACTAACGTACGTGTTAGCTGAATTTTTTTTAATGGTCTTACCATGGTCTCGGCGGTTCCTGAATATAATCATCCATCTCAGGCATGTCAGTATCGCACAAAGTGGCCTCCGTGACTGTCACGACCCAATTTTTCCTCTGTTGGGTATCGTGATGGCACCTAGTCTTAGGGACTAGGTAAGCCTAACAATAATTAAAACAACAACATTATTTAATTAGAATCTCTTAAAATTTCCAAAAACAGTGGTTTTACAAGTCATAAGCTCTACAGAGTGTTTGCTAGAAAACTTCTAAATACAACTGTCCAGAAATAAGTATAAACAGTGCAAAACGAAAACTGGAAGGTGACTCCGAAGCCTGCGAATGCAGCAGCAGGTTTACCTTGAGTCTCCACAGCAATAGTCCACACACCGAGCTAACGAACAAGTACCTGGATCTGCACAAAAATATGCAGAAGAGTAGCATGAGCACACCACAGCGGTGCCCAGTAAGTATCAAGACTAACCTCGGTGGAGTAGTGATGAGGAACAGTCAAGACACCCACTGGTCTAATAAACCGAACAGATATAAGTACATGAATAACAAAAGTATGATGTCTACATAAAGACTATGCAATATGGCTCACAATACAGTGATGGCATTAAAGCAATAAACAACAATTATCAGCGGAATATCATGAAAATGACGTAGACAAAGTGAATGGAACACAACCTAAATCCGGAATCACGAATACAGCAAGGACAATAATAACTCAATAATTACAACCGCTTTTACATCAGGTTTTAGTCAATAACTCCACGAGGTACCGAACCTCGGACAATTTACAATCTCACGGGTCTCAATACATGAACCCTAACACTTGGCAACCTGTGCTCTCATAACACCTCATAACCATACTGACGACTCGCGTGCCAATAGAGCCATTCTCACATAGAAGGCAAGTAAACAAGGGTGAGCATCTATGCTCAACAATATCAAGAGCACCTCTTATCCGATAAGAGTGCTTAACTACGTGTATGCTTGTGCAATTGTCCTAACATAATCCATACTAGCAAATAAGCATAAGGAAGAAGAAGAACGGACAACACGTAAAATATTTTCTCACAGCTTTCACAAGATCAAGCTCACACAGGTACGTATACCACTACACAAATATCAACAACAAGAATGCTCCCGGGCCATAAATCATCACAAATCAATCCCTGACACAGCCCACCTTGTCTTGCCACGTGTGCAATAGTAACATAAATGCCCGCCTTGTCTCACCACACGTGCATAATAATGTTCCCACCTTGTATCGCCACATGCGCAACCCATATATATATATATCCCACCTTGTCATGCCTCATGTGCAAATATCAATAGTAACAATAGCACGGCAGAAACCTCGTGCAACCCCATAACAACAACCGCACGGCAGAAACCTCATGCATCACAATAATAACAACCGCACGGCAGAAATCTCGTGCATCACCACAAGAAATACAACAACAACAATGGAAATAATACAAAGTATGACAAGTAAATCAATTCAAGAACTTTTAAAATCACAGGAAAATGTGGGACCAAATCACAAAGAATAACCACAGTAAATAATGCTAGGCGTAAAGAGAACAACTCAATAAAGGGAAACTAATGTGTATCAACGACCCCACAATATACATTTTAACAACATGGAAACTAACACGAGTCAAATAATTCCAAATAAAACAAGTCGACTAAGATATAGGATATCTAAAACTTCTTTTAAGGTTGAGAAATTACTAAGAATTTTCAACAATTTAATTAAGGATAAGCAGCGGAAAGATAATCATAACCTCAATTAAGACTAAACAAATCATAAGATGAGATAATAATAATTTCAAATAAAGATAAGCAGTTATGAAAAGATAGCATGACAATAGAGAAGGTAAAAAAAATCTTCAGTTAAGTTAAATAAGAGTCCAATAGGCAATAAGAGTGAATCCTGAAAGTAATTAATTCTAATTAAAGCATGTAAAGGTGAAACTAGTAAATAGGAACTTAATCATATCAAGAACAACTTCATACTCAGTGAATATAAGGACTTAAGAATCCTAAAAGGCCAATTTTTCACAAATAAGTCCGAGCACGCACTCGTCACCTCGCGTGCATGGACTACAAATCAACATAGAAGACTCAAATCCTAAGGGAAAAATCCTCCACACAAGGTTAGGCCAGATACTTACCTCGAACCAAGCTCAAACAGTCCGTAAGAATGTCCTTTCCTCAATTATCCGACTCCGAATGGCCCAAATCTAGCCAAATACAATTTCATAACATGAATACAACAATAATAAACTTATCTAATCAATGAAATCAATATTTAATAAAAATTCCGAAATTCGCCCTAAAAAGTCGACCGGGCCCACGTCTCAGAATCGGATAAAAGTCACAAAATATGAACACCCATTCACTCGCGAGTTCACTCATACCAAAATTATCCAAATCCGATGTCTAAATCCCAATCAAAACTCAAAACTCTTAGTTGAAGAACTTCTTCCCATTTTTCCTAAATTTTTAATCCAAACCCAAAACTAAATGGAGAAAACAACTATGGATTAATGGAAAATAACCAAAAATGAGTTAGGAATCATTACCCCAAAGTTTCCTCTGAAAAACCCTCGAACAATCGCCAAATTCCGAGCTCTCATGTCCAAAAACGAAGAATGAAACCAAACCCTCGAATTTCTCTTTTCTGCCCAGGCGTGACCGCACCTGCGCATAAATAGCCGCATCTGCGCGACCGCAAGTGCGCATGTCCAACCGCACCTGCGCTTTCTCTCGCTTCTGCACGCCAAAAATCCGCTTCTACGGAGCCGCTGATGCGCACAATTTCTCCGCACCTGCAGAGACTATCAAGTCCAGCTCTTCTCGCACCTGCGCCACAATCTTCGCATATGCGGGCATCGCAGATGCAGAATTTTCCTCGCCCCTGCGACCCCTGGCACTCCTCCATTTTTCCGCTTCTGCGCTTGCCTCTCCGTACGTGCGCTCTCGCACCTGCAGTTTCTTCTTCGTAGGTGCAAAAATACCAGAAGCCTGAATACTTAGCAGTAACACAAATCAAACTTTTAATCCGTTAAGCACCCGAAACTCACCCGAGGCCCCTGGGACCTCAACCAAACATACCAACCAATCCTAATACACCATAGGAACTTAGTCGAGCCTTAAAGTCACTTCAAATAATGTCGAACCATGAATCGCACCATGAATCGAACTTGTAAATTTCAAATCTTTCAACTTCTAAAACTCGTGCCGAAACCTATCAAATCAATCCGGAATGACGTCAAATTTTGCAGGCAAGTCCCAAATAACATAACGGAGCTATTCCAACTCTTTGAATCGCATTCTGACCCCGATATCAAAAAGTCCACTTCTGGTCCAAATCTCCAAAAATTCGACTTTCGCCATTTCAAGCCTAAATCAGCTACAGACCTCGGATTTACAATCCGGACACGCTCCTAAGCCCAAAATTACCCAACGGAGCTAATGGTATCGACAAAACTCCATTCCGGAGTTGTATTCACATAGTTTCAACTACGGTCAAAATCCTAAGACTTAAACTTCTGTTTTAGGGACTAAGTGTCCCAAATCACTATGAATCATCTGGTAACTTAATTCAATCACGCACGCAAGTCAATACACATAATATGAAGCTGCTCAGGGCATTATGCCGCTGAATGAGACTTAAGTTCTCAAAACGACCGGCCGAGTCGTTACAGTGACGGGTGAGGATGATGTCTTTAAAAAAAATAAAAATGCTTTAGATATTGATGACTAATCAATGAGATAAAAACAAATATCAATAATAGTAATACAAACAAACCTGGGCCTATGAAAGATCCTCAGCATCCCTCGATGATGACCCATAACTCAGTCGGCGCCCACTATGCGCATCTCGTGTCGAACGATCATCAACAACCGCTGATGGCTCTAGGAGACCAAGAAAATACTGATCCCACTCCTGTCACGTAATGGTCGTGCCCGCAATCAACAATGGAGTTGAAGGTGGTTACCTGCGAAGTCCCTGGTGTCAGCTAAAGGCTGAATGATGGCATATCATGAGGAGCATCGTCTGGCAGGGACACGATGGTACTGCTCTAGCGGCAGATAATCAGCCTTATGTCCTAAGCGCTTGTCATCTCGGGCTAGCCTCAATGTCCGGGAAGCCAGATCTGTAACCTGCCAACCATCCACGTGCAAAGATGTCGCTCTCTCGCCGGTATGTTATTGCATCTGCAGTCCTAACTGGTAGAATAGATGTAAGCCAATAGCCTGAACACCATGTAAAATATTAATTACGGAATGATAGGTTAACGTTATAAGGCTCCACTCAATGCAGTCTCCTCCGCTGGCTGGAAACCGGTGAGTCGCTGCAACATCTGCATGTAATGCAATCCCGTATATTCTCTAAGAGCATGCGGGTAAGCTACAGTTAGTCCATCAACCGGCAGACCAAAAAGAACCTCCACGTCCTTAAGTGTGATAGTAGCCTCGCCGATGGGTAGATGAAACGTGTGTGTCTCCGGTCGCCACAGCTCTATCATAGCCGTGATCAACGCCCAGTCGAACTGCAACCGACCGATCTCTATAATCCTGTAGAAACCCGTATCCTGAAGGCGTCTAACTATACGGGGATGGAGTGGGTGGGCCCCAATGAACTCCCACATATCGTCTATATGTCTGGCGCGGAATGTCTGGGAGAAACGCTGCCCATCCCATACATATGAAGACCTATGCTCGGCCTGTAGCAACAGTAGCTCTAGCGATGCAGGTCCGGGATGCACAGGCAGAACCTCCATGATGATGACTGTAAATTGAACAATATTAGTTAAAGTATTTTTCTTTTTAATTGCTTAACATCTTTAAATATATTGCAATATCTTTAATATTAAACTTTATTCGATATTTTTACTATATTAGGTTGATATATTTTCTATATTAGAATTTTGTATTTTATATATTAGTTTATTATTTTATATGTTACTTTATTATTTTATATGCTAGTTTACGACTTTATATGTTTGTTTAATATTTAATATGTTAGTTTCTTATTTTATATGTTTGTTTCTTATTTTATTTATTAGTTTATTATTTTATATGTTTGTTTGTTACTCACCTATTTTTTACTATAATAAAATTAAATAATTAATTTTTCTAACTATACAGGATTTAATTATTAAATATTCATATAATAATACTTAGTTTGACAAATATTGTTATTTTCTAATGTTATTTTCTTATGTTTGTTGACTAGAATTCGAGAGAGTTTGTGTTTGAGCTATCAACTTTTTTCAAATATTTTTGGGTTTAACAGATAATTAAATGATTAATTTCAATAACTACAAAGTTGCTACGCTAAAAGGGCACTATATTTTATTACTCTAAATATGCACTACATTACAAATACGAGCACTACAGGAAACTAAAGTCACATATTCATATATATACAACAATAACATCTAAATAAGATTAATTATTCTAAAAATAATAATTTATCTATTTTACTAGTCTTTTAGCAAATAAATAATCTAAACCAGATAAAAATAATAAATTAGTTTAATCACAAAACAATCACGAAAAAACATATACCACAGTAAATATTAACTAATTAATATTTTTTTAACAACTAATAACAATTCCTATTTTACTAATATTTTTAGCACACTGATAATATAATCCGGATTAAAAATAATAAATTAATTAAATCGTAAAACAATCACGAAATAACATAGAACATAATAAAAAATAACT
Organism: Nicotiana tomentosiformis; assembly: GCF_000390325.3. NCBI lineage: Eukaryota > Viridiplantae > Streptophyta > Magnoliopsida > Solanales > Solanaceae > Nicotiana > Nicotiana tomentosiformis. Next base: position 23,029,888 of record NC_090819.1, read on the forward strand.
AATAGGCATTTTTTATACATGAGTTTTAACAAAAACTAAGTCGGAATACCTCGATTTTCATTTTTTGGAAAGTTGAAGATTTTGTGATTTGAAGCCGAAAGGAGCAACCCACTACGAGATAACGCCTTAGATATGATGTGGGACCAAGAATCTACACTTTTTGTGGGACCGGTGGGCTCCGCTGATTTTCTTGTTTTTTAATGGAGGAGTATACCGGTTCGTGTGGTGCGGAAGGAGAAGGGCTCGTTTATTTATGTAAGTATAGTGTGCATATATACCACGCTATACTATAACACGGTATATAAGAGCGCTATTCCTTCCCGCCCATTTAAATTCAAATAAAGCGCGGTTATTCACCGCGCTATATCTTAACGGACAAACGTGCCGTTAAGGTATAGCTCGGTGAATAACCACGCTATACATATTATGGTGCCTAATTTTGTTTCCCACATATTATGGTTCTTTGAGTCCAAAAGATTAATATTTTGGTTCCGGGTTCCACGTTGACCTATTTACACATTCACACTATGGTGGAGACTGGACAGGTCCCTTCCTCTTTTTCTGGTGTACAACAAATATTAATCTTAAAGAATTTGCTCTTAAAGAATCTTATAAGTGATAGATAAACTTCCACATCGACTGTTGTTTTCATCTTTTAGAAGGATTTGCTCTTACTATTCATTTCTCAATCCAAAGAGTCAAACACCAGAAAGTTGCATTATTCGTGGGAATAACTTTTAAATGAAGTTAGACAGCTATGGTACCAGAAGTTCGTAACAACATAACTATAGTAATATCAGTTTGCCATGTTTTCCCATAAAATGAGTCCCATCTGTAAAGAATTGGATGGCAGAACCCCATAAGTTTGTATTTCGTTTTCTGAATTCCTATTTATTTTCTCTTTAGTTTTGGCTCAAGAAAATGCTAAGGCCCCGTTTAGCCATAGATTTTGTCAAGTTTTTTCCAAATTATTTTGCCAAAATCTGTTTGTATCACGACCCGAAATTCCCACCCTTGGGACCGTGATGACGCCTAACGTTTCACTTGCAAGGCAAACTAACGTTAGATTTAGTTATTAACCATTTTTTTACAATTCAAGTCAAATAAAAACCAATAAGCTGAATAAGCTGAAATAAAATAAATAAACCAATAAACGACGATATCCAAATACAATCTCAAAATTGATGTCACAATACACGAGCGTCTAGAGTACTACAAATAATAGTCTGAATAAAAGCAAAACTATCTGAATCGAAATAAACAGCTAAGGTAATGTAGAAAGGGACTTTAGGGCTGCGAACATTGTGCAGTTATACCTCAAGTCTCCGTCAAGAACTGAATTCGAGAAAATCTACTGAATGCCGCTAGGACCCACTCCGAAATCTACACAAGAAGTGCAGAGTGTAGTATGAGTACAACCGACCCCATGTGCTCTATAAGTGTCGAGCCTAACCTCGACAAGGTAGTGATGAGGCTAAGGTGGGCCACTTATAATAACCCGTACGCAGTATAATAATAATAATAATAATAATAATAATAATAATAATAATAATAATAATAATAATAATAATAATAATAATAATAATAATAATAATAATAACAATAACAATAACAATAACAACAACAACATGGAAGGAAAATAGGAAATGAAAGTAAGGCAATTAATTTTTGAACAATAACTCAATCCTTGCAATCAGAGAACCCGGAATAACAGATCTCATAATTTCATGTAACAATGCTGGAAACCAACACAATAACAACAACGAATACAGCATACACAATCCATTGTGGTGTGCAACCCGATCCGACCGTACACACGCAATCCTCCCTTATTTTACCATAGTATCATTTATCAATATCAAGAATCACATATAAAATTCGTTCTGACGCGCAACCCGATCCCGCCATATCATCATAATCAATGTCACAATCCTCCCTTATTTCACCATGTCAAAATTTATCAATATCAAGTATTACGTACACAACCATTGCGATGCACAGCCCGATCCCACCATATCATTATAATCAATATCAAAATCCTCCCTTATTACACCATATCACAATCATTGCGGCATGCAACCCGATGCATAAATATTTTCAATAAATGTAATCAATCCAATAGCTCAATTTATTAGAATCTCTACAATTAAGGAATATGAAAGCAACGTAATAAAGGAACCATGTACTAATCAAAGGAATGCTACAAATAATACAAAAGCAACAAGACAAGTCAAGTACGTGACAATTAAGGTGTGCAACTAAGATAACTAAGGCAATTAGAAATTAATCACTGAGTCATGGAAGGAACGAAAAATTTAATACAAGAATAATTAATGATAAGTAATAAATTACGGCATAGAAAGCATTTAAAGCATGTAACAGTTAAGGCATAGAGTGAGATAATTCATTAAATACAAGAAAAATATGGAAACAATTATTTTGACGGCGTATATACACTCGTCACCTCGCATATATACCATTTCACACATAATTCACATAACATATAATTTAAGGGTTCCTAATTCCCTCAAATCAAGGTTAGACCCAACAATTACCTCGCTTCATAACTCAAGCAATCACTCAACCACAGCTTTGCCTTTTGAACAAGTCTCTAAACCAACCAAATTTAGCAAATTATTCACCAAATGATCCAAAATAAGCTTTAAAAATTACCCACAAATGGAAGAGGTTTAATTTAGATCATTTTTTTAAAAAGTCAACAAAAATTAACCCAGGGCCCGCTTGGTCAAAATCGAAATTCAGACCAAAACCCGATCACCCATTCAACCATTGAGCCCAGTTATGCGATTTGTTTTGAAATCCGACCTCAATTCGAGGTCTAAATCTCAATTTTATAAAAATTCCCAATTCTACCCAACTCTCTAATTTCTACCATGAATTTAGGAAGAAGAGACTCTTGAAAAATCGCCTCTAGGGTGTTTAGGGTTGAAAAATTGTGAGAAATGAGCTAAGTCCCATTTTCCCCTCTTTTACCCAGCTGCAGATGCCTCAATTGTGACGTTTTGTTCGTAATTACGAACATCACAAATGCTAGACAAGGGTCGCAATTGCGAACCTTGTAACTGGAGAGCAAAAGTCGCAAATGCGACATTGAGGTCGCAAATGCGAACCCAAAACTATCGCAAATGCAACCCTTAGCTTCAAAAATGCGAAGCAGTACACTAGTGGTCAGTGATCGCAATTGCGACCACATCCTTCGCAAATGCGAAGGTCCGCTGTTCGCAAATGCAAACTACTTCTCACAAATACGAGTTTCACCCATCCCATTCCATACTCGCAAATGCAAATAATTATTCGCAAAAGCGAGGCTTGCAATTGCACCAACAGACTTATCGTATTGCAAAACTCATCCGAAACTCACCCGAGCCCCTTGGGGTCCAAACCAAATATGCACACAAGTGTAATAACATCATACGAGTTTGCTCGTATAATCAAATCACCAAAATAAAATCTAAATCTACTAATCAATCCTCAAAACGAATGAACTTCCAAAGTGAAACTCAAGAACACTAGAATCACGTTTAAGCATCCGAATCATGTCAAATAAATTTTGAATTTAACCAAATTTTGCAGACAAGTTCTAAAAAGAAATATGGAACTATTTCAAGTTTTAACATCAAAATCTGAACCCGTTATCTAAGAAGTCTGTAACGACCCGACCGATCGTTTTGAGCTCTAGCATGTCGTTTGGTGGTTTGAGGCCTTAAGTAGTGTGACTTCATGTTTTATGACTTGTACGTGTGGTCGGAATTGCATTTTGGGAAGTTCGGAGTTGATTTGGAAAGAAAATTCTAAATTCGAAAGCTTTAAGTTGGAAGAGTTGACTAAGGTTTGACTTTTGAGTAAATGACCTCATAATTGATATTTGAAGGTTCCAACAGGCTTGTATGATGATTTTGGACTTGGGCGTATGTTCAGGTTGAGTATCGGGTGGCCCAGGAGCATTTCGGCGCGTATTATGGAAGTTAGCATTTTGAAGGTTTTAGATATTCCTAAGTTTGGTTTGAAGTGGACTTTGGTGTCATCGTTGTCCGTTTGGGATTCTGAGCCTTGGAATAAGTTCGTATCATGATTTTTGGCTTATGCATAAAGTTTGGCATTATTCCGGAATGTTTAAGTTTAATTCGGACGCGTTCGGCGAAGATCAAAAGTTTGAAAGATTAAAGAAAGGTTTCGGTCATCGATTTGTAATTTTGATATTGTTCGACGTGATTTGAGGCTTCGAATAAATTCGAATCATGATTTGGGATGTGTTGGTATGTTCGTATGGGGTCCCGGCGGCCTCAGGTTTGAAACGGATTGAAATCAGATTGAAATTTGAATTTGAGGAAATGCTGGAAACTACTGAAATCTGGTGTCGTTACACCTGCGGTGGTTTGGTCATAGGTGCGGACATGCAGGCATGATGGAGGTCATCGCAGAAGCAAAAGAGGCCAGCTGGGCGAAGGGCCATAGGTGCAGAGTTTGGGCGCACATATGCGCATACACAGAAGCGAAGGAGGCACCGCAAATGCAGAATCTGGGCCTTTGATGCTGGACCGCATGAGCGGTCTGTGCTCCGCAGAAGCGAGATCGCAGGAGCAGATTTTAGTCCGTAGAAGCAGACTTGGCTGGGGTTAGGGGGAACCGCACCTGCGATGGGAATTTCTGCAGGTGCGGAACCGCAGAAGCGGCTACTCGTCCGCAGATGCGAGAGTCGTTGGGCAGTGGGGTGTTTAAATTCGAGACTTAGCCATTCCTCTCAAATGTTTCACTTGGATGGGCGAATTTTGGGGTTCTTGAAGAGGATCTTGTTGCCATCCCTTGTGAGGTAAGATATTCCCACCTATTGTGAGTTAAATATATGAGTTATATACGGAGTTATACATAAACATTCATGGAAATTGTAGGATTTTGGTAGAAAATCTAGAATTGGTATTTTTGGATTTTGGCCACGAAATTGGACATGGAATTGGGAATAAATCATATATTTGAGTTCGTAATGTTATGGGTAAAGTTTATGTTCGAAAAATTTCGTAATCTGAGCGCGTGGGTCCGAGGGTTGACTTTATTGACTTTTCGAGCGGAGTTAAGAATTGTTATAAAATGTTAAATTGTAAGCATTGGAGTATATTTTGATTGATTTTCACATTGTGTGACTAGTTTCGGATCGATGGGCTTTGATTTGAGGCGTTAGAGAGGCGCGGGAGCCGGTTATAGAACTTCGAAGTGAGGTAAGTCTCTTGTCTAACCTTGTGAGAGAAAAACTACTCCCTAGGTAATATTTATTGTTACGAGCAACTAGTTGTGGTGCTACATACACACGAGGTGACGAGAGTCCATACGTAGATAAAACATGTTTATGTCCGAGTAGACTTAGGACTTTATCATGTAATATCTGAATTATTTGGACTCATTTTGCTAGCTTAATTAATTAAAATTTTAACTGAAATTGATTTAGAAACATATAAATATATTAGGCCGAGATTTATTACCTTGAGTTGTTGATAAGATATTTGGTAAATGTAAAGGGGTATATTTATTATTATGCCCATGTACTGTATTGTAAGCACGCGCCTCGTAATTCGATAATTTCCTTCCTTTCTTGTGGAACGGGCCGAACGCCTCGACAATATAATAGATGCATCTATGCTTCGTGTCGCTCGACCCTCGGTAGTGTACACATTATTCTAGATCGGGCCGAACGACATTGGCATAATCGTGCGTTATATCGTTGGTAGTCCGAACATTCACGAGATTATCTTTCCACTGATGCCCAACATTTAATATGGTGTTCCTTATTCATTTGATATTGGTCCTTGATATTTTCCAAGCTGTTAAGGTAGAATACATGATTGAGAAATTCATACTTAAAAAGAAATATTTGGAAGACTAAATAACTTACGGAAACACCCAATTATTGTTTTGTGCTTCATATCTTCTTATGATTTATTATATTGCTTTATTGAACATCTAATAAGTGTCGATGTCGAACCCTTGTCACTACTTCTCTGGGGTTAGGCTAGATACTTACTGGGTATGCGTTGATTTATGTACTCATGCTGCACTTCTGCACTAATTGTGAAGGATCTGACAGGTTCATTTGGTGATCATTTTGTCGCGTAGGCAACCTGTTGAGGAGACTTTATGTGAGCTACATTCCAGGCTACGCATCGCTGTCCACCGAGTCTCCATCGTACTATTTATTTTATCCTGTGTTATTTACATTCTGGACAGATGTTGTATTATTATTGTATTCCTTAGAAAATACCCATGCACTTGTGACACCGGATTTTGGGTTTAAACTAGTTGATGCTTACGATTTCATATATTATTATCGCCTTTCATTTCTTTTATAAACTACAAATGGTGTACGTTCCCGTGGATTTAGAAGTGTAAATATCCTTCCTTATTAAAATCTATGATTTCAAAAGTAGTAAAATGAGTAATTAAATTGATAAATCACCGTTGGCTTGCCCGACGGCGCCATTAGGCGCCATCATGACCTTTAGTGGATTTTGGGTCGTGATAGCTTGGTATCAGAGCTCTAGGTTCACTTGGGTCTCACGAGTCATGAGCAAGTCTAGTAGAGTCTTGCAGATCGGTACAGAGACGTCTGTACTTATCTTCGAGAGGCTACAGGGCTGTTAGGAGCACTTTCCTTCTTGATTTCCTCATCGTGTGATTTGATTCCTTTGAGGCTTGTGGCTTTACTTCCTTCCTTTGAGTTGTAGTGGTACTACAAATATGCTACAGGATGTTTTCCCTGCGTATTCGGGCAGGCTATTATCGTCACCTTGCGGCAGGATATTCTGTCGTTTCAGGTCAGTATCTGTATTTCCTATGGTTTAAGTCTATGCACAGATTGCTATGATGTTCATGTGTTGTTATCGCACATTGTTGGTGTAATGGTAGGTTTCTTATTTATGGATTGCAACAGTGAATGACTCGAAAAGAGGATTTCTGAGTTCACGGTTTAGTGGTTCGGCATCTAATTCCAGCGGAGGAAGGGAAATTAGACTATGGATGTTCAGGTTTTAGTTGATGGAGTAACGAGACTTGATATTTTTGAGCGTGGTGGAATTTTCATTTGCAATGTGGTGTCATCATCCTTGTTTGAATCTAGTAAGGTTCACTGCTGTTATGATCTTCTTTGATTTGCCTTCGGGGTAGAGTGTGGTGAGATAATGTCTAAGAAGTGTTTGTCAGAGATGGCGGTATATAGCAATTTCAGAATCGAACTGGTGCTTCAAAAGCGGATAGCTCGAGAAAGATGATCTTTGAGGAGGCTTAGAGTTGGAAGCAATTTAATAGTTCAGGTGCTACATAGAAGGATTTTGATTTGAGGCAACATTTGGGCAGCGAAGGATGATGAAGGACATGGCGGGAGGTATCTCACGGTGGTCAAATTACTAGCAAGTCAAGTATGAAGAGCAGAGGTCGAGAAGTTGAATAAAGAATGTGGTTTAACCGAAGTGGGAGTGGAAGAGTAGCATATGGATTCTGTGGCAGGAAAGCCACTTGCCTTGAGGAAAGTTTAGAGCGATTTGGGAATCATGGTGGATAATGACTAAGCCTATGCATTTCCTTTGGGATGGTGGCTGTCGTATAGAGGAAGCTTGATTATGGCAGCGGGAATTTGCTGGTGTGAAGCATGACTTCGAGTTTGGAATGTATTGTCGGACTTTCAGTTGATGTCAATAGGGAATGAACAAACTTGTACAGTTGGTGAACGGGCACGGGCTCAGGAGGGTTTACTGAATTTGTGGTAGTTGTACCTAGTGCGTCATCATTGGGAGATGTCGGTAGGGAATTCCATAGGTTGGCTATCTCTTGTGAGCAAGTTGGCAGTTGCGTGATTTTGATAAAGTTTCTACGAAGAGTTCTACTTACTATCCAGCAGGAGGTCGAACAAGCAATTGTGGCTGATAATTTGGGATGTTTCATGAAAACTTTAACATGAGGTTTCGAGAATTCGGCAAGTTAACGGTGCGAGATCATGGAGATTAGGAAAGAGGAATCGTTGTGGGCTCTACATTATGTAATGGTAGCTTAAATCTAAGTGGGGCAGCCCACCGTCTACGATTGGATCACATGGTTGTCTTTTTGTCCAGCTTCTGGTTATCGGTGCATTGGTGGATTATTTATGACTACGAAAAGAAACCATTAGGGGTAGTTTGAGCAAAGGATTTGATGAATGTGCGCTATATTTCGCCTTATCAATTCATGCGCAGATTTTGGGGAAATTCGGAGTTTATGCTTCTGGTAGATGTGACGTGCAAGGAAAAAATAATTCATCTGGTTGCTTCTTTAGGATTGTTTATGTGCTGACAGCGCACTAGAGTTTGGCATATGTTCGGGACCAAGTCAGAGTGGGTGACCCTTAACAGTGGTTCTAATGGGTTCGTTATGTGGCTGGAGATCAGGATTTTGCAGTAGAGTGTGAAGAATACTTGGTGAATATTCTATGTTATCATCGGGTCTGCGGGAAAGAATACTTCACGGAATGTCTTTTAGAATAAATGTACTAGTTGGGGATGCTATCGTGCACATGAAAAAGGTATGAGATGGTTCATGGGTATCGAAATGATGTGGTCTCGTGAAGTGGGTCACTCGGGAGGAGAGTTGTTGAGTTTCGTTATGATTCTTGAATGGAGCTACTATTATTTCTAAGGCAAGTCAAGAGTGAATTGGAAGAAGTTGGTTCGGTTAGTAATGGCTGAATCAACATGATTGTGGCAATGATCAGTTCTTTTGGTGTGTGAAGTTATACATGTGGTTTGTGGTTGTACGTGCAGGCTTGACAGCCTCCCTAACTTGATTGATTTGGGAGGTATTTGATTCAAATGGCCTTGTTGTGCAAATGGATTCCAGAAGAGTCATCGCGGTTTAGATAACAACTTGAGGTTCGTATTTTCTACATTTGGGAATTCAGTTGCGTGTTGTATTGGTTCTTCCGAAATGAGCTAAGTGAAATATTTCTAGCCAATGAAGTGTTTATTCTACTAGTAGTTCAAGGGATATGATAAATACTTGTATTATCGCGTAGCGGCACGATAGGTGCAGTGAGCGGCATGGGAATTTGAATGTTGAGGATCAAGGATTGTGGTTCGGAGTTGACAAAAATGTCACTGGCTCGAATGAGCAGGAAAAATTTCAGATGTTAGAGGAAGTTGTAACTACCTTAGTGTCTCCTGAGAATGGTGTCCGGGGTGAGAGGCTTTGTGTATGGATTGTGGATCCTTGATTTGCTTTACAGTATTAGTACTGCTAGTGGTATGGAGGTGCAGACCTTGCTACCTGGTGTGGAAGGCCGTGGGAGCGTATCCCAACTAGGAAATCTGTATAAGTGTGGCATGTTAGTCACTTGATTGTTAAAGATTGAAACCAAGTATGGAGATTTTTGGTACTATCATTATTGTGAGAGTTATGCGTGGAAGGCGCTCTATTCCTTTGGTTTTGAACGGTGGGGGCTTGTTCCAGATCGGGGCGGCTACTCGTGTGTGTCATGAATGGGGTCATTATGGATCCTTGGAAAGTTATTGGGCCAGTATGGTATGATCAGAATCGGTGTGAGGTCTGTTTGTGGATCTAATGTGAATGTGTGCTCTACATCAGGTCGGATGTGTTCATTCGTCATAACATTGCTTACAGAGGAGACATCGGGTATTGGATGTTATTCCCGTCATAAACTATTCCGTGTAATCTCTATTATGCCATGTGGGTTGTGTGACAGCTTGATTATTCGCACTTGTGTTGAGGTCCCTTGTAGCTTGTGGTGTTATATGAGCATGATGGCTCTCGAGATGCATGTCAAATATCGCACCTTAGATGTTCATGAGTTTCTTAGCATATGGCGCTATCCGTCTCCCCAGGGTTGTATTTTTGTACTTGACGTGCTTGTGGTCGATATTCGGTATTTCGTAGGTGTAGACGTGTAATTTTTGACTAAAATTAACAGTAGGTATAGGCATTTTGGCTTGACGGGCATTCTCTTATTTATTGTTATGTGTGGATCGGATGGCACGCCGCCACAGATATGTTGTTTGGATCGGATTTCACGCCGCAACGGTATCATGTTTGGATCAGGTTGCACGCCACAACGGTATCATGTGTGGATCAGGTTCCACGCCGCAATAGTGAGATGTTGAGTACGGTTCCCTTTACATATTTTTTTGTATTTGTTTCTCATTCTGTAAGGAAGGTTCACAGCATCTCTTCGACTATTTTATTCGTTACACGGGCTGGGTAGTTCTTTTTCCAGTGTTTATTCTCCCTTATGTGTCATATTCAAGTTGTAGCTTGTCGGCGCATTGATGGCATCATATGAGATCTGGGTCAGTGTATGAGGTGGCTTATTCCCTGAGCATCTTGTACTGGGTGAGATGAGGCTATTGGACCTGAAATTAGTGCAATCAGATTTATATAAGGTACATTAAAGAGAATATATCGTTATTCAGTTCAAAATGAAGTAATGGTTCTTGTCAGGAGGAGAGACTCCATGATTTATTGATTCAACCGGTGGTTATGAGTTTCTACACATCTTTTTCATCGTGACAGTATTGCGAGAATTGGAACATGGCTCACATGTGTTATGAGGCGTATTGTGGGCATCAGATTCGTAAAATTTTAGTTGTTGTGGTCGAAGGATGTATTATGGGCATGTGAATTATGCGGTGCATGGTGTGAATTCATCACAGGTTTATAATCATTTTAGGTACAGTGTGTAGTGATTGATATGGTGTTCGTACGCTAGAAGCAGGTCTCGTAGATAAATTTCGGATGTTGGAATTTGGTTCTAAAGCTTGTGGGCTAAGGTGGAAGGAAAGGGCTTTAGCCTGGCTTGAGCTAATGTGGTCACATGGGTGTAATGGCACGAGTATGTGCATAAGGTGTCAACCAGTGATTTTGGACAACTCTAGAGCTGTCCTTAACATGTTCGAGGACGAAATTATGTTTAAATGGGGGAGAATGTAATGACCCGACCGGTCGTTTTGAGCTCTAGCATGTCGTTCAGCGGTTTGAGCCCTTGAGTAGCTTCACTTCATATTTTATGACTTGTACGTGTGGTAAGAATTGAATTTTGGGAAGTTCGGAGTTGATTTAAGTTGAAAGAGTTGACTAAGGTTTGACTTTTGAGTAAACAATCTCAAAATCGGGATTCGATGGTTGCAACAGGCTCATATGATGATTTCTGACATGGACATATGTTCGGGTTGAGTATCAGGTGGCCCGGAAGCATTCCGATGCTTATTGTGGAAGTTGGCATTTTGAAGGTTTTAGAATTTTCTAAGTTTGGTTTGAGGTGGACTTTGGCATCATCGATGTCCATTTGGAGTTCTGAGCCTTGGAATATGTTCGTATCGTAATTTGTGGCTTGTACGTAAACTTTGGCGTCACTCCGACAACTCGTCCGCAGATGCGAGAGTCGTTGGGCAGTGGGGTTTTTAAATTCGAGACTTAGCCATTCCCCTCACATTTTCACTTGGTTGGGCGACTTTTGGGGTTCTTGAAGAGGAGATTGTTGTCATACATTGTGAGGTAAGATATTCCCACCTACTGTGAGTTAAATATATGAGTTATATACGGATTTATATATGAAAATTCATGGAAATTGTGGGATTTTGGTAGAAACCCTAGAACTGGTATTTTTGAATTTTGACCACGAAATTGGACATGGAATTGGAAATAAATCATATATTTGAGTTCGTAATATTATGGGTAAAGTTTATCTTCAAAATATTTCGGAATCCGGACACGTGGTGTTACGATCCAAAATCCAACTAGCCGTGATGGCACCTAAACTCAACCGCTAGGTAAGTCAAATAACAATAATCCGATTCAATTAATATTTAACTGACTCTAATGCACTCCCCAAGTACTGGTAGTACAAATCATGAGCTTCTAAGATTAGAATTTACAAAGCTGGTGGGAAATAAAAATACATCATCTGTTTGAAATATACATGAACAGATTAAAATTCTAAAGCTACCATGAATAAGAGGCAACAATGACTGGAACACATGTACATCTTCATATCCAGCTCCCGTCATGTACAACATCATTGACATCCAAAATCTGCACGCAAGGTGCAGAAGTGTAGTATGAGTACAACCGACCCCATGTACTCAATAAGTAACAAACTTAACCTTAGGTTGAAAGTAGTGACAAACTTGTACCAAGGTCAGAGTCCAACACTAATAGGCAACAACAATTTATAACAACATAATAGAAGTAATAAAAGAAATAGCTTAGAGATAAATGCTCAGCTTGCACAGTTCCAGAAAAATAGGCCTGCTTTTCAAGTATATCAGTGAAAACCTGAATTATTTTACCGAAATTACCAAAATATGAATAAGTTTTTTAAAACTAGGATTTTCCCAAAACCTTTTCAACAACAGATAGGATGTTTCATTTTCAAATGACATGAGGAAAATATATCTCTATGCCTACATGTCAATGAGTATGTGAAGTCATGAATGAAGCAGTATCGTGCAGCATGAGAAAAATGCATCTCTATATCTGTATGTCAAGTGTGCATGTCAATGCGATGCAACTCAGTAATAAAACAATATGCATACTCTCAGAGTATCAATTCACTCAATCCTCCCAGTCACTCAGTCCTCACAGTCACTCAATCCTCCCAATCGCTCGGCATTGTACTCAGTAGGTACCTGCACTCACTGGGCATGTGTATGGACTCCGGAGGGACTCCTTCAGCCCAAGCGCTATAATCTGCACGGATAACTCACGTGCTATAGTATCAATATCTGGATCCGCACGGATAACTCACGTGTTACACGGACAACTCACGTGCTATAGTATCAATATCTGGATCTGCACAGATAACTCACGTGCTGCATGGACAACTCACATGCTATAGTATAAATATCTGGATCCGCGCGGACAACTCACGTGTGCACGGATAACTCACGTGCTATAATAAGCCAATCTGGCATGCTGCAGCATGCAGCCCGATCCCATGATTATCCTCACAATCAGGCCCTCGGCCCACTCAGTCATCAATCTCTCCAGTCTCTCGGGCTCATAATGTCATGAAACTAGCCCAAAATGATGATATGATGTATCAATAAATAACAGCAGATACTGAGATATGATATGCAATGAATGAATATTACTGAGTATAAAATTACAGTTTAAACATATAATTCGACTGTAGAAATGACCTAAGTGGGTACCAATAATACCAACATTTGCCTAAACATGATTTCTAACATGAGTCATAGCTCAGTTTCTCTAACACATAAAAATATATGGAAGAATACAAGTTAATTGACTAAACAGCTCTACGGAAATAATTGAGTCTCAATTTCTACTGTGCACGCCCACACGCCCGTCACCTAGCATGTGCATCACCTCCAAACAATTCACATAACACGTCTAATCAGGGTTCATACCCTCAGCTCCAAGATTAGAGATGTTACTTACCTCGAACAAGCCGAATATAATATCGAGCAAGCTAAACAATGCTCCAAAAATTCTATTCTGCACGTATCAACTTCCAAACGGCTCGAATCTAGTCACAATTAATTCGATTTGGTCAACACAAATTATAGGAATTAATTCTATATCAAAATTACACTCAAAAATCGCTCGTGGGGCCCATATTTCGGAACCCGACAAAAATTATAAAATATGAACGCCCGTTCAACCACGAGTCTAACCATATAAATTTTACCAAATTCCAACATCAACTCGACCTCCAAATCATCAAATCTTATTTCCAAATCCCTAGGTTCAAATTCCCGATTTACAAATCAAAAACACGTAATCTAGTCGGACTATTCGATGATAATTCAATATTATGGAGTAGAATTTATCACAAGTGACTTACCTCAAGTTTCCAGTGAATTCTCTCTGAAAATCGCACTTAAAACCGTGCTTGAAAGTCCAAAAATGGAAAAAAACTCAGAACCCCTTCGAATATATTCTGTCTAGGGCTTTTCGCACCTGTGACTCACTTAGCAGCATCTGCGGTCTCACAAGTGCAGCCCAAAACTCCGCTTCTATGGCTTCCCATCAGGCTGCATTCACTTATGCGGTGAGCCAAGCGCAGATGCGACATCTACGAATAAAAATTCTGCACCTGCGCTGCCTGGCGTCCTCACCATTTTCTGCTTTTGCGCCCCCTCCCTTCGCAAATGCGGCCTCGCAGGTGTGGGTAAATTCTTCGCACCTGCGAGCACTACGCAGTTCCACTCTTGGCCGCTTCTGCGATGGATTGTGTGCAAATGCAGCTTCACACCTATGATCAAAAGCTTCACAGGTGCGATCACACGAGTAGGCAGTAGTTCCAGCAATGCTTCAAGTTGAATTTGATCCGTTAACAATCCGAAACTCACCCGAGGCCCTCGAGACCTCAACCAAATATACCAACAAGTTCTAAAATATCATACAAACTTAGTCAAAATCTCAAATCACGTCAAACAACGCTAAAATCACGAATCATACCCCAATTCAAGCCTAATAAAACTAAGAATTTTTAACTTCTACATTCGATGACGAAACTTATCAAATCAAGTCCGATTTACCTCAAATTTTGCACACAAGTCATAAATGACTTAACTGACCTATTCCAATTTCCAAAATCAGATTTCGGCCCCGATATCAAAAAGTCAACCCCTTGGTCAAACTTTCAAACTTAAATTTCTATTTTAGCCATTTCAAGCCTAATTTAACTACGGACTTCCAAATAATTTTTCGGACACACTCCTAAGTCCAAAATGCACATACAGAGCTATTGGAATCATCAAAATTCTATTCCAGGGTCGTTTACACATAATCAACATCCGGTCAACAATTTCAACTTAAACTTTAAACCTTGGAACTAAGTGTTCCATTTCATTTCAAAACCTCACCGGAACCAAACCAATTACCCTGACAAGTCATATAACAACTGTAAAGCACAAATTGAGCAGTAAATGAAGGAACGGGGTTGTAATAGTCAAAATTATCGGCCGGGTCGTTACACGTGGGCTAGAGGGTTGACTCTATTGACTTTTCAAGCGGAGTTGGGAATTGTTATAAAATGTTAAATTGTAAGCATTGGAGTATATTTTGATTAATTTTCCCATTGTTTGACTAGTTTCGGATCGATGGGCTTTGGTTTGAGGTGTTAGAGAGGGTGCTACGTATGCACGAGGTGACGAGAATCCGTATGTAGCTAAATCATATTTATATCCGGGTAGACTTAGGACTTTATAATATAATATTTGAATTGTTTGGACTCATTTTTCTGGCTTAATTAATTGAAATTTTAACTAAAATTAATTTAGAAACATACAAATATATTAGGCCAAACTTTATTACCTTGAGTTGTTGCCAAGATATTTTTTTTTTGCCTAATGGCTAATATATAAATAAAATCCCAAAAATGGGTCCAATGCTTACAAGATGTCCAAACCAAAATAGAAGTTGCATGAAGCTACTAGCTATTAAAAAAGATAGAAAAGCTAAAATCTAATGAACTAACTATTACAACATGATAATTGAATACTTCCTTCTCATATTAGTGTATGTGAATCCAATTGTCGTTGGCAAATACCAAGCAGCACCTATCAAGCTCTCACCAAGCGCCAGGGTATATTGTCCTTAGGCTAAAATGAATCCTAAACATCTCCACCGCAGAGTTGAAGTCCGCATCGTCCTCCAAGTGTCGCTACTGTATGATCTCCATATGCAGTTGACTGATTTTGTTCAAGTATTAATCATGTGCTCACTCATCAAGATTAATGTGTAGAAGAGGAGCCTGGCTTTAGGCAGGCTTTGCAAGGCAAAAGTCAGGCTTGAGCTGGCTTTAGGCAGGCTTTACAAGGCAAAGGCCAAGCATGAGCTGGCTTTAGTCAGGCTTTACAAGACAAAAGCCAGGCATGAGCTGGCTTTAAGCTGGCTTTACAAGGCAAAAGCCAGGAATGATCTGGCTTTAAGAAGACTTTGCAAGGCAAAGGCCAGCCTGTGCCTTTTTGTGAACTTGTAAGCTCAGATTCTTCCCTACTAGAACTTTTAATGTAGACATCATTCAAAACATTGCTAAACCATCCTCAGATTGAGCTTGAAAGCAAGCTAATACCACTGAGAAATGATTCAACAATCTCCAAAAATACCATATGATGGGTTCAGCATTTTCCTTAGCATTTGGACATATCAGTTTGTGCAGAGTCCAATCTTGTGAAGCCATCAGTCTGGGGTTCTTCTCTTTGCTATCCTAATCCTAAGGTTAGGTGATTGAGATTTGTCTATATTGATGAACCTCCTCCCTGCACTAGGCAGTTCAGAGAATGAATGAAACTCAGATGTACCTACAAAAGAGAACACAATGTTAGCTATAAAATTCGCCACTGAGTTGCCTTCTCTGAACACATGTTGAATGATCACATTGAAGTTGTCCTTCATCTCTATAATTTTCTTCACATCCTGTGTAATTACCCAAGGAGGATCCCATTCCCCTTCTATCTCCTTCTTCATCACCAATGAACCAGTCTCCAGTATGAGAGGGTGAAAATCATGCTCCACACAATATTCCAACCCTTGAAGAATAGCCTTAGCTTCAGCCACCACATTAGTTGTAACTCCTAGGTCTACTACCCTAGCATACACCACATCACCTTCATCATCCCTCACACAAAAGCCTAGGGAGCTAGGTCCAGGATTGCCCTTTGAAGCTCCATCAGTATTACATTTGTACTAACCATGACAAGGAAGATGCCATGTTACTCTTGTAGTGATCAATATAGGTTTATATCCTTCAAAGTATTGAATCATGTCTGGCCATAACAATGGAATATTAGGGATCCAAGCATACCTCACCCTTGCCAGTTGATGCAATGTCCTATTTATCTCATGGATCACCCTATTTGTGGACACTGAACCACCATGTTTACCTGCATTTCTTCTCTTCCACAGTTCCCAAGTGATGATAGCTGGTACTGCTTGAAATAGTGGCTTTAATTTCGGACAACACTGAGCATACCACCAATGCCTTATAATCTGCTTCAATTGAATCAATTGCACAGAAATTCCAGCAGCCCCCATGAACAAGTTCCATACCTTAGAGGCAGTAGGACTTGTGACAAATATATGCTCAATGGATTCCTCTTGGGGCTACTGACAACACCAATACCTAGACATCACCATTTGCCCTTGCCTCCTCCACATGTCATCGGTGGCTATTTTCTGCCTCCACAATCTCCATAAGAAGAAGGATATCTTGAATGGCAAACCTTTAATCCACATTAACTTGAATTCCTGATTAGGATCTGCCCTATGCCTTAATATTTGCCAAGCACTGCTAACACTGAACTTGCCTGAAGGAGTTGGCATCCAGTATGGCTTATCCCAATATCCCTCACTGCCTTCATAGTGCACATTTAGCCTTATATGTTCTGCAATTTCCTCATTGAAAGTTTGATCTAGCAGCTGATCATCCCATGTTTCCCCTTGCCGCAGTTCTGCCACCTCCTGAAGACCTTCATTGATTGGAAAGTCTTCAGGTAATACATGATAAAGTGCACCCAATCCAGTCCAATTTTCATGCCAAATATTAGTTGTTCCACTCTTCAATTCCCATACGATCTCATGTTCTACTTCTTCCCTAGCATTCAATATTTGTCTCCAAACATGAGACCCTCCCCTTAAACACACACAGTTGGTGGCTCCTACTTGCAATACTTATTCCACATAAAATTAGACCACAAAGATTTTGTGGTCCTAAACCTCCACCATAGTTTAGCAAACAGTGCCCTTGAGACATCATTTAAGGACCTAAAACCTAGGACCCCTTCCTCTTTAGGAAGGCAAAGATTTTGCCATGAAGCCCAGTGTCTGCTTCTCCCTTCTTCCTTTGTGCTCCAAAAGAACCTAGCAAAAGTCTTATGTAGATGCCCCAGGATGCTGTTTGGTGGATCAAGGACTGATAACATGTGAACTGGCATACTTTGCAACACACTAGAGATGAGTGTTGCCTTTCCTCCAAATGACAACAGTTTTCCTTTCCATGAATGCAATTTAGCCTTCACCTTCTTGATAAGATCCTCATAATAGTCCTTCCTCCTTCTAGTGTAAAAAATAGGATACCCTAGATATGTGAAGGGGAATTTACCTCTTGCAAATGTTGTAATAGCTCCAACTGCCTGAAACAATCCATTAGCAACCTTTGAATACATGTAGTATGAACTCTTATCTTTGTTGATCATCTGACCTGATATCTTCTTATAGTTCCCTAACACTGCCATAATCTTGCTCAAAGAGGGAGGATGAGCAGATGCAAAGATTATCATATCATCAGCATACGCCAAGTGGTTTAAAGAATCAGACCACTTAGGCATTCCAAATCCCACAAATGACTTGTCTTCAATAAGCTTTTTCAAAGACCTGGAAAGTACCTCAGCTGACAGAATGAAAAATGTTGGAGACAGGGGATCCCCTTGTTTCACACCCCTTGTCGACTTAAAGAACCCTGAGGACTGCCCATTCACCAATACTGAATACCAGTTATTTGACATCAAGTTCCACACCATGTTGATGAAGTTTTCAGTAAATCCCATCTTCCTTAGCACATGCAATAAGTACTTCCATGAGACCCTATCATAGGCCTTAGCCATATCAAGCTTGATCACCACATTAGCTGGCTTTCCCCTTAACCTTATGTCAGTGATAATTTCTTGAGTCAATAAGATGTTCTCAAATATACTCCTACCCTTTACAAATCCGGATTGATTAGGAGCTATTAGAGATGGCAAAAAAATCTCCAATCTGTCATGTAACACCCTAGACAAAACCTTGTTAATGAAGTTGCTCAAACTAATAGGTCTCAAGTCAGAGAAGGTCTCAACTCTAGGTTTCTTGGGCAGCAACACTAGATTGGTGTGAGTGATAGGTTTAGGCAATGCAGCTCCTCCATAGAAGTGTAGAACCATGTTATGTATATCAGCACCAATAACATCCCAGCATGTTTGATAAAACAAGCTAGTGAATCCATCAGGGCCACTAGCACTCTCCCCACTAAGCTCAAAAACTGCTGCCCTTACTTCTTCAATTGTTGGCAATCTGCTAAGTTCCAAATTCTGGTCCATAGTGACCATTGAAGGTACATTATTGAGCAAGGGAAATTCAGAAGCATCACCTTCATTTGTGAACTGTTTTTGATAGAAATCCACTGCAGCTGTAGCCAATTGCTCGTGGTCTTCAATCCATACCCCACTGCCACTTTTTATCCTCTTTAATTGCAATTTCTTTCTTTTTCCATTGACATGGTTGTGAAAGAAACTTGTATTCCTATCTCCTTCAGCAAACCAATTCATCCCAGCTTTTTGCTTCCAATACTGCTCCTCAATATTCAAGTATTTCTTCAATTCAGATTGAGCCTTTTGAAGCACAATCCAATTCTCAGTTGTAGGCTCTTCTTCAAACAACATCTCCTTCACCCTAACAATGTCCTCCAAAATAGCCAATTGCTTGAAGATATCACCAAATGTTTCCCTATTCCATTTTGAGAGTGCTGCCTTCACCCTCTTGATATTCTGCTTGAACATCAAAAACTGATCCCCTATGAAATCAGCTTCCTAGTTCTGCCTCACCACATCCATAAATGTAGCATGCTTTGTCCAAAAGTTCAAGAATCTGAAAGGCTTGACAAAATTGGTTGTCTGCACCCCACATGTCATTAGCAATGGTGCATGATCTGATCCAGTTCTGATTAGATGCTCAACTTCAATAGTTAGCAACATGTTCTGAAATAGCAAATTCACAAAAATCCTATACAATCTCTTGGATATACACTCATCATTGGATCTCCCATTCCACCATGTGAATGAACTTCCTTTGTACCCTTGCTCAAACAAACCACAAGAGTTTACACAAAATGCAAAATCCTCATATTCAGGAGGGTGTACTGGAAGTCCCCCTATTTTCTCATCTTCATGCAATAACACATTGAAATCCCCTCCTACCAACCATGGTAATTCCATATCACTTGCTAAATAATACAAGTGATCCCACAAATCCAACCTCTCTATTGCTGAACATTTTGCATAAACAAATGTCATCATCATGTGCTGCCCCAGGTCATGGTGAAACACTCTCACAGTCACCTGTTTCTCAGTATCCTCCACTAATTCACATTCCACCACTGCATCGAAGAACAACCATATTTGCCCATTAATATTTGTATAAGCAGTCTCCATATTCAACCTCCTTTTATATCTATCAATGAGTCCCTTCTTTTGAAAAGGCTCCATCAATGCAACTATGAAAGGCCTGTTGTGTATTCACAGACCTTATGTTCCATATTAATGTTTTGATCATCATCTAGATAGAGAAACTGCCCTCCTGGGCATTATTCTTGAAGGTTGTGGTGGATCTTTACTCTGATTCTTCTTAGTTTTTTTACCTCCTTTAGCACTAGTTGTGGGTGATAAATCCCCTTCCCTAGCCACTTGTTTGAAGTTTTTGGCAGTTGATTCATCATCTCCTTCATCCTCCATTGGATTTTGTCTCAATAAGTCTTCATCAAATGGTGTCACATTATGTGTAACTAGATCATGTAAATGTTGTAGAAGAGTCTTAGTTAGAACATTAAGATGTAGTTGCATGGTTTGATCAGTGCCAGATTCCATAGGCACTTCCTATATTTTCCCGGATGCTCTTAGAACAATTTCCCGCTCATCAGCCTGTTCATACTCCTTGAATTGTAGCTCATGGACATACGCCGGAACACCATCTACATAGGCCAAAATCTCTCCAGTGGCTCTAAGGTTGGGGTTTACTGTAGCTGCCTCATCAGGTGAACCTAGTTTTAGGCCTGGCGTCGCCAGCCTATCGCCAGGTGAGCCTGGCTTTAGGCCTGGCGTCGCCAGCCTATCGCCAGGTGAGCCGGCTTTAGGCCTGGCATCGCCAGCCTATCGCCCGGTGAGCCTAGCTTTAGGTCTGGCGTCGCCAGCCTATCGCCAGGTGAGCTTGTATTGTTGTCCTTCTTCACCTTGCCTTCTATTGTCTTTGTTTATCCTAGCTAATCATTCTTAACCTCAACTGCGTCGCTCCATAAGACCTTTGTAGAGTTTACCTCATCAAGATCCTCCATCTGCCCAGAATCTTTAAACGTTTGAGATGGAATTGCATGACAAGATTGGTTTGTGGTCACATTGAGTTGTTTTAGCTCTTCTTTGCTAGTCCCAAACCTTCTATGAACCCAGTCGATTGTGGACTGAATCCCAGAAGAAGTAGGACCATCTTTAGAACTGAAGACTGGTTTTTCCCCCCACCAAAACCAGTTGGTTGTTCTCATTTATAGCACTTTGTTCCTCTTCTAATACTGCAAATTTATTCTTTGTTTGAACCTTGTTTGTCTGATCTTCTTCGACATCCATCAGTGCTAAGTTATTGTGCACCTGCTGTACACCAGCATTCACTTGCATGATTGCATTGCCAGTTTGCCCTTGTACCTGGGTTTTGTTATTTTTGTTGGTTCCCCAATTATCCGAAACTTCCTTCCACTATGCATCTATGTTCCCGACTACTTTTCCACTCGTGAGAATAATTAAAGGGGTAATGTGATTTTTGGTTTTTCCTTGTTCATCAACAACAGAATTCTAGTTGGTAAATGTAAATGGGCATATTTATTATTGTGCCCATGTACTGTATTGTAAGCACGTGTCTCGTAATTCGATAATTTCCTTCCTTTCTTGTGGAGCCGGTTGAATGCCTTGGCAATATAATAGATGCATCTATGGTTTGTGCCGCTCGACCCTTGGTAGTGTGCACATTATTCTGGATCGGTCCAAACGACCTCGGCATAATCGTGCGTTATATCGCTAGTAGTCTAAACATTCACGAGATTATCTTTCTAGTGATGCCCGACATTTTATATGGTGTTCCTTATTCATTTGATATTGGTACTTGACATTTTCCGAGTTGTTAAGGTAGAATACAGGATTGAGAAATTCATACTTTAAAAGAAATATTTGGAAGACTAAGTAACTTACGGAAACACCGCATTATTGTTGTGTGCTTCATATTTGCTTATGATTTATTATATTGCTTTATTGGACCTCTAGTAAGTGTCGATGTCGACCCCTCATCACTACTTCTCGGGGGTTAGGCTAGATACTTACTAGGTACGCGTTGATTTACGTACTCATACTGCACTTCTAGCGAAGGAGGTCCTAGGATCGTGTCCTTCTTTAATGTCAATTATGAGGGACATTGATGAAGATGTAACGGTGAACATATATGCCAAATTCTCTCTAACGGGTAATTGCTCTTAATCCCATGGAATATTTTCTATTAAATGCTACCGGGCGAAGAGCATTTATCACATCTTTATGAGCCTTATCCTTTCCAGTGACAATCGAAACAGTTGCCTTCGGTCTTTGGGCATCCCCCCGTCTTAGGTTACACATGTCCCTTTTTTGGACGGCCACGTATCATAGCATATTTTACCCCATACAGATAGTTCCCTTGTTTTTTGGTGACATAACTTTGTGTTACCAGGAATTTGGTAGAAACACTCTTTTGGTGGGAATTGCTATAATTCCCTATGAAGGCTTCTGACGGTTGATTAGACGCACATCTTTCCGTATTTAATACTCCGAACACACGTCATCCCATGATTCAGCACAACGTTTGCCGATTATCGAAGTAATCATGGCTATGAATTCAGCTGCCAAAATGTTTACTTATACGTATCAACCTTCTCCCTTATACTTCATAATTTTTCAAGCTTCCCTTATCTAACTTGCATCTTGTTCGTCATCTTTTCTCCAATTCTCTTCAAACAAAAAACCTTCTCCTTCTTCCATACAGTGGCTTCTTCCTTAAAGCGTACCGATTATTCAAAGATTAAGAACAAGTCCTAGGACTCTGCTCCTCCAACATTGGGCTCCATCATCCCTAGAAGTCTTATTATCACAAAAGACTTCGAAGAGAAATTCCCTAATGCTAACTCTTGTACATGGGCCGTCAGTAGGTATCCTTCTTCCATGCGTCCTTCTAGCATTCCTGCTATGAAGGAAGATTGTCGCTGCCATGACTTGGATATTATTGCTCCTGATCTATCAGAGCGAGTCGCCCTAAACAATGAGGGTTTTACATATTTTTACACGTATCACTTTACTTTGGGTGCGTTCTCTTTGAGCGGAGAGCTTGACTCTGTGATTGCGGAGTATTGTCTCTGCTACCAAGTGTGTTTGGCATAAGTAAGTCCTTCTGTGTGGATAACAGTTGCTTGACTTCGGCGTTTGTGCCAGGAGATAGGAGAGGAGCTAACCTTAGGTCATATGATGAATCTATATTCTCCCAAAATCTTCCATGGGGGAATGATAAACCTCTGCAAGCATGGCCACCATGCTCTGTTGGCTAGCATGGATGATGACAACGACTGTGGGTGGATGGAATGGTTCGTTGCAGCTTCCACCAACAACATCATTTCGGTAACGTCTTCATCCTTTCCGGCCGCTTGGAACTGCACTCGTAAGCTCTTTGTTTAATATTTCCTTTTACTAAATATTTTTCTATAGCCGTATTGATCCTCCATCCTTCGCTTGTTTCAACAACTCGATGGATCCTACCGGTGGTTGAAGGTTTGGATCGATGGGGTACAAAAGATCTTATACGTTACAACGCCTGAGACTCGCTTGTTGAAAGAACTGGCCCCTAAATACGGGTAGATGGCCAAGAATCATGGTAATTAAAACTCACCTTGTTTTAATTTTTCATGTGAAGAACTTGATTGATCCCATTTAACTTGTCTATGAAATTAGGTCTATCCACGGGCTCTGTTGCTACTCCCGAGGAAGAAGTCTTGGTTGATCCTGCTGGTGCAGCAAGGCTGCTTCAGGAGGTGCTTACTCGAATAGGTGTCTGCGGGACTTCTTCAGGAGCTAGTGTTTCATTACGGAGTCCTTGGTCGAAAGACAAACAACCAAAGAGAAGACGCTCCTTCGTAGCCGGGGAAAAGAATAAGAGGGCGAGGACCGATGCCCCCAAGTTATCTCCGGTAGCATTCGTAACTGGTCCTCCTTCTAAGCCGGTCATAGACATCTTGACGATCGACGATGATGAAGAAGCTAGTGATGAGGGAGCTTCTCTACATAGAAGACGACGATCCTCATCATCTCAATAGGATGCTCGACCTGTTGAGATAGTTACACCAACTGAGGATGATGCCTCGGCACTTTGGGGAGAGTTTGATTTGGAAGATAATGTCAACTCTAGTTTTCGGGCCCC
The DNA here is from genome assembly GCF_000390325.3 of Nicotiana tomentosiformis. Lineage (NCBI taxonomy): Eukaryota > Viridiplantae > Streptophyta > Magnoliopsida > Solanales > Solanaceae > Nicotiana > Nicotiana tomentosiformis. The sequence continues at coordinate 23,054,128 of NC_090819.1, forward strand.
AATTGTTGTTCCTAATACTGCGGGGCTGAGTACCGGGTCCCTGCCGTCTTTGGTTGGCAAGCATCCAACAACCAACACTTTATTTGATGCAGCTGCTTCTCACTCTTCAACTCCATAAGCTTCATCTCCATATTCACCAACACCAGCAACTGCTACATCACTTCCATCTTCATCCACTCTTCAACCAACAATTGCTACATTATCTCCACCGGCCGCACCTGACCACGAAGAAGGTGTTCCTCTTCCACAATCCCCAGTTCATGGGAATTTGGGGGAAAATTATGTTGCCCCTTTTAAAGATCCACAAAGGAGAAGGAATGTTACTCGTTTGGTCTCTACCGTATGCAACATGCTATCCCGGCCGATGGATATTTTAATTATCTGAAGCCTTTGGCTTCAAAGAAAGACTGGGAAAAGATTCAGGCACTCTCGGGAGAGTGTTTATTGAACAACGCCGCAATGGTACGTTCCTTTCTTCATTTATTACTCCTTCTATTTTTGGGTATGAACATATCCTAAATTTTACCCTTCTTACTTTGTAGTCTAACTTACTTGCTTCTGAGGGCCTTCATACGTTGATTCGTGAAAAGGAAGGGTTTTCCTCCCCACGGGAACGGCTTTTGACAAAGCAGGAGCAACATGTCACTCGCCTTTCGAAACTGGAAGCCAAAGCTGCTGAGGCGGTTGTATTGGAGGCTTGTTTGCAACAAAGCGAGCAAGAAGTGGTAACCCTTAGGGTTGCCTCCGCTGAAGTCCATAACGTCGTTCTTACTATAATCGAACGTGAGGTTGCCTCCACTGAAAGAGTGACAAACTTAGAGACGGCCTTGAACTCCAAAATTGAAGAGTTTGCTGCTACGAGGGTGAAACACGCCCAGTTGGAAGAGAAGTACAAGAAAACTATCGAGCATAATAGGCTTTTTAGTTCAACTGTCCGTGACCTTGATGTTAGCCTCAAATCTGCTAGGTTTGCCCGGGAAAACCTTTCTGTCGAGATAACCCAACTCAAAGAAGAACTTAAGCGCCGAGCGGCTTCCGTCGTTGTTAAGAAATCTTACGCTATGTATAACATGGGGAGAAAAACCTTGGAAGAGGCCAAAGCTGGTGTCATTGATTTTGATGCCGAAATTGCAAAGGCCCGTGAGCTTGAGTTACATGCTAACAGTGGACTCCCAGCGAGCTCCGATGCACCTGGTCCTTCTTGTTCCAGTTAGTTCTCGAGAACTGAAGAAGAATCAGAGGATGATGATGTTGAAGGAAAAATTGGTGAAAATGTTGAGCCATCGGTAGGTCCATCTACTTTTCCCCAGGGCGCGGACACTTCTCTTCCTCCTGGTTCCGGAGATACTGCAGTTTAGCGTTTCTTTTCATTTTCCAATTCTTCTACCTGTGCCATTTTGATATGTTTTTGAAAATAAAAATATCTTTTTCTCAAGTATTGTTTGAGTCTACCTTTCATTTGAATATTCAAGCAAGTCTTTAATCTTTGCATTTTCTTCCTTTTGCTTAAGAATGTTACGCAAGATTTTCTGTTTTGCGTCCTATTATGTGAAGTCTTGTGTGTATTTTCTCCGAAAGCATTTTTGGATCTGGGCATCAGCCCATTTTCGTGAGGGCTTTGATAAGTATTTGCGCAAGTTTACTTTTTGCGTCCTTTCGAATACGGCTTCAGGTGTATCTTTCCCCGAAGGCATTTTGATTCCGTGCATAAATTCTTCCGGAACCAACCCATTAACATGAGGGCTTTTATAAGAGGGCATTTTGTTTATGGTGCTCTTGAAGAGGACGTCTCATGTTCATTACGGCACTAGCATTTGAAGTGCTTGTTTAACTTTCAATTGACAAAGATAATTCATCGTTCAGATAAGAAACAAGATAAAAACAAAAGGATTTCATCTCATTTCATTCCTTCTATTTTCAAAAAGTACTTAAGCATTTGCTATGCTGAAAAAAAATTGCCATTACTTGTGGCTAACGTGTACAACTTGTTTCTACGGGGCTGGCCGCGCAGTCCCCGACCCCGATGATACAATTATATTTTCGGTTTTTTATTTTTCGATCTATGTGGCAGTCATTGTTGTCGTATCCTCATATCATTCCCCCCTAGCCCCCCCCCAGTGCTCGAATGCGAAGAGTGCAAATTGGAACACTAGAAGTCTTGTATCTTCGAAGATTCCACTAATGTATTGCTAGATAATCGTTAACTTGGTAACACACTTTACTTCCCCTTAGGAATTTATTTTATCTAGCGAAGGACTATCTAACAACCCTCTAGTGGTTTGTACTCGTGAATGATCGGGAAACCTTTGCTAAATAGCAAACTTAACTTCCCAGTGGGAATTTTCTATAGAGCAAAAGATTATATAACCATCCCCGAGTGGATATTTGCTTGTGTACCTTGCTATTAAAAGTCTTATTGTTGTTGTCTTCGTAGTATGCTTTCTGTTGCTACCTCGTTAAAAACCTTGCCAAAAAACCCAATTGGAAAAAAAATTGAACGAAGGGAAACAGAGTGCAGCACATACTTTCTGATCGAATATATTCATCAGCAATAGTATCTTTTAAAGTGTGCCACGTTCCAATTGTTGGGCAACTTTTCTACATTTTGGATTTACAACCCGTATGATTCTTTCCCGGTGATAGCTGAAACCCGGTAGGGGCCTTCCCACGTTAGACCTATCTTCCCCGCATTGATCTCCCGGGTGTTTTGAGTTACCTTCCTTAGGACCAAGTCTCCTACTTTGAAATAACGGAGTTGGCTCTTCGATTATAATACCACTTCATTCTCTGCCTTTGAGCTACCATTCTTACATGCGCCAACTCACTGTGTTCATCGAGCAGTTCCAAGTTGACTAACATTGCTTCGTTGTTCGATTCTTCATCTTCCTGGAAATATCTCAAGGTGGGTTCCCCTACTTCCACCAGGATTAAAGCTTCTGCACCGTATATGAGGGAAAAAGGGGTTTTCCCCTGTGCTCGACTTGGCCATATTTTGGTATGCCCATAGAACTCAGGATAATTCATCGGGCCAATTACCCTTAGCCTCTTCCAACCTTTTCTTGAGGTTTTGAATAATCACTTTGTTCATTGACTCCGCTTGACCGTTTGCGCTCGAATGATAGGGTAAAGATGTGATCCTATTTATTTTTAAATCTTCGAGGAACTTTGTAACTTTTGTGTTGATAAACTGTGGCCCATTGTCGCATGCTATCACTTTTGGTATTCCGAACCTTTCCGGGAGCCGGTTGCAGTGGTCCGACGCTGTCCATTTCATGAACGACCAAGGGGACACAATCGAATGTAAGTGTTCTGCCGCTTGATGCACTAGTGGTGCATAGCATTGACACTTATCACATTTTCGTATGAAGTCTTTGGCATCTTGTTCCATGCGGGGCCAATAATATCCTGCCCTTACCAACTTCAGAACTAAGGAATTTTTGCCCGAGTGGTTGCCCCATATCCTTCGTGAACCTCTCTCATGACATAGTTAGCTTTGTATGCCCCTAAGCATCGGGCCTGCGGGCCTTGAAAAGATTTTCAATACAATTCGCCTCTCTTGAAGCTATATCGCGCTACTTTGGCGCGCAGTGCCCGGGATGTTTTGTGGTGTTTAGATAGCTTCCCGTCTTTGAGGTAATCGATGATTTTATTTCTCTAGTCCCAAATCAAATTAGTCGAATTTACCTCATAGTAACCATCTGTATCCAGGACTAAGTTCATCAGTTGTACTATCGTCCAGGGCTCCGATCCTTTTATTTCCGTTGATGATCTTTGGTTTTCCAATGAGTCTGCTTTTGCGTTATCTTCCCTTGGGATATGAGTAATTGACCACTCACGGAATCGTGCCAACAGAGCATGCACCTTTACCACATATTGTTGCATGAACTTCTCTTTGGTCTAGAAGATCCCGTAGACCTGATTTACCACAAACTGTGAATCGCATTTTATTTTGATGACCTTGGAGTCAAGTCCCGAGCCAATTCGAGCCATGCAATCAAAGCTTCATACTCTACTTCATTGTTAGTTAAAGGGACCGTTCTGATGGCTTGCCTTAGGGTTTCCCCCGAAGGCGTGATTAAGACTATACCGAGCCCGAACCCTTTTATGTTGGAAGCCCCGTCCGTAAATAAGGTCCAAACCCCTGATGTCGATTTCAACACCATTACTGCCTCCTTGATTGCCAGAGGCAATAATCCCGGACTGAAATCGGCGACAAGGTCATCTAAGACTTGCGACTTAATTGCAGTCCTTGTTTTATATTCTATGTTGAATTCACTCATTTTGACAACCCATATGGCCAATATACCCGAGAGCTAGGGTTTATGGATGATGTTCCGCAAAGGAAAAGTAGTCACCACGGCTATCGGTTGGCATTGGAAGTAGGGCCTCAGCTTTCGAGCGGCGACTACGAGAGCTAAGGCCAGTTTCTCCAAATGTTGGTAGCTATTTCTGCTCCCGTTAAAACTTTACTAATATAATAAATTGGATATTGCATACCTTCGTTCTCTCGGACTAAAACCGCACTTACCGCAACTTCCGGGATCACGAGATAAACTAGCAATGTTTCACCTTCTTTTGGTTCTGAAAGCAATGGAGGGATTGACAAGTACTTCTTTAAATTCCTTATAGTCTACTGGCACTCCGAGGTACGTTCGAAATATTTTTTCTTTTTGTGCAGTTCGAAGAAACAATGACACTTTTCTGATGACCGGGAAATGAACCTACTCAAAGCTGCCAATCTCCCCGTAAGCCTTTGGACTTCCTTCGCATTTGATAGTTGGTCCGAGATGTCTTATATGGCCTTGATCTTATCGTGGTTTACCTCAATTCCCCTTTGTGATACTAGAAATCCCAGAAACCTACTAAAGCTGACCCCGAACGCGCATTTCTTGGGATTAAGTTTCATATTATGCTTCCTTACGATGTCGAAAGTTTCCTGCAGATGTTTAAGATGATCACATGCATTTAAAGATGTAACTACCATATCGTCTATATAAACTTACATAGTTTTTCCTATTTGATTTTCAAACATCTTGTTCATGAGCCGTTGAGAAGTGGCTCCGGCGGTTTTCAACCTGAAGGGCATCACATTGTAACAATATATACCAAAATTCACTATAAATAAAGTCTCTTCCTGATCCTCCGGGTTCATCTTAATTTTGTTGTACCCGGAAAAAGCATCGAGAAAACTCATTAACTCGTGCCCGGTCATGGCATCAATCATTTGATCGATGTTTAGCAGTAGGAACGAGTCTTTTGGGCATGCCTTATTAAGATCTTTATAATCTACACACATGAAAAACTTATTATTCTTCTATGGACCTACTACTACATTGGCTAGCCAGTCTGGATATCTTACCTCTCAGATTGAACTGATATTAAGTAAGCGGGTTACCTCTTCTTTGATGAATATATTCCCGGCTTCGGCAACAGGGCGTTTCTTTTATCTTATCGGAGGTATGTTGTTAACCAAGCTTAACTTATATACGGCTACCTCTGTCGGGATGCCTGTGATATCCTCATGCGACCATGCAAAACTATCGGCGTTAGATTTAAGGAATTTAATAAAGTCGGACCTGAGTTCTGGGTGTGGTCCTGTCCCCAAGTAGAATTTCCTTTCTAGGAATTCTTCGAACAATGCCACTTGCTCCAGCTCTTCCGCTGTGGACTTCGTTGCATCGGTCTCTTTTGGAACTTGGAAATATCTCAGAACCTAATAATATTTCGACGCCTCTTCCCCCGAGCTAACTTTATCTGGTTCGGGAGTAGGCGTCGGTCCCCGTAATTGTTATGCCACATGTTCCTTTCCTTTGCTACTGGAGACCAAAATTCCATTCATCTCCCTTGTCGTTGGTTGATCACCCCTTATCTGATTAATTCCTTCGGGCATTGGAATCTTCAACGATTGATGATATGTTGATGGTACAGCTTTCATCTCGTGCAACCATGGCCTTCCTAGAATGATGTTGTATCCCATATCACCATCTACCACTTTGAAAAGAGTTGTTTTCATTACTCCTTTAGCATTCATGAATAATAAAATATCTCCCCGGGTTGTCACACTTGCGAGGTTGAATCCGGCGAGGAGCTTTGTGGCCGGAATAATGCTTCCGGTGAGTTTAGCTTGCTCCAATACTCTCTATTGTATGACATTAGCCAAACTTCCTGGATCCACTAGAACACGTTTAATCTTAAAATCTAGCACATTTAAAGAAATTACCAGTGCGTCATTGTGTGGTAGCAGCAATCCGTCTGTGTCCTTATCCGTAAAAGTGATATCGTCTTCCTGAAGCCTTTTGCTATGCGTTATTGATATTTTCATATTCTTTTCTACTGAAAAGGTGACCCCGTTATTCTCGTTCTCTCCAAAGATCATATTGATTGTTTGATATGGGGGATATTCTCCTACATTCGAGGGTTCCGCGTTGTACCGGTTACGGCTATAATTATTCTTAGCTCGATCACTCAAGAATCCTCTTAGGTGACTATTCTTCAATAATGTTGCCACTTCTTTCCGGAGGTGTCGACAGTCCTTTGTCCGGTGGCCATTCGTCATGTGGTATTCACACCACAAGCTGGGATCCCTCTAGCTAGGATCAGATCTCATCGGTTTCAGGAACCATGCTTCTTTGATGTTTCTCATGGCCGACACTAACTCCACAATACTGATGTTGAATTTATATTCCAATAACTTGGGGTAAGAAGGATCCTGTGACCCTGATGCTTCTTTATCATGCAGTGATCGATTGTTTCGGTCGCGATCAGTCCTCCTGTCAATTGTAAACCTATCCACTGTCCGAAAACCTCTACCGCGGCCTTCGATCCGTTCGTAGGGCAAAAAGTGGCCCGTCGAAGTCCGCCTGTCCGCATCAAAATCATCCTTTGATTTTTCTCTGTTCTTTTCTCGTACTTTGGACTACGGAAAATCAACCTGATCTTCTTCGATCCTTATTTTTGATTCGTACCAGTTGTGGACATCCGCCCAGGTCGCTGCTTCAAATTGAGTAGGCTTTCCTTCAATTTTTGGGAAGCGTTTGAACTCCTCGAATTTAATCCCTTGGTGAATACTTCAGCTGCCCATTCATCCGGGATAGCCGGGAGCAACATTCTCTCCTTCTGGAATCGGGTAACGAACACTCGTAGCAGCTTGGACTCTCCTTGCGCAATCCTGAATATGTCAGCCTTTAGGACTTGTACTTTTCTATCCCCGGCATGAGCCTTGATGAAATAATTCGCGAGCATTTCAAAGGAGTCTATGGAAAGCTCGGATAACAGCGAATACCACATCAAGGCTCCTCTCATGAGGGTTTCTCCAAATTTCTTTAGCAATACAAATTTAATTTCGTGAGAAGCTAAATCATTTCCCTTTACCTGTATATGGTAATATGCTCATCGGGGTCTGAAGTTCCATCATACTTTGGCACTTCAAGCATTTTGCAACGCTTCGAGATTAACTCTGGTGCCGCACTTGGTTTGTATGACAATTGAGTATAATTTTTGGAGTCCGGACCTTTCAGCAGTGGTGGCGCGCCCGGGATCTGGTCCATGCGAGTGTTCACTTCTCTCATAAACCGTAAAAGTTCATTCTTGAAAGGATCATTCTCGTTATTAAGGCCGAATCCGCTCCTCGCTCCCCCATCGAATCCAATTTCACCCCTGGGAGTGATGTTGTTGACCCTCTGATGTGTTTGATTCGCTGGAGACTCTAGAGGAATCAGATCTCGTTTGTTTGCATTATTTGAAGCTCCCGATAGCGCCTGCTTCAACTCTGTCATAACCTTATCCTGTCGCATGAGGTGGCCTAGAATGATCGCCTGTTTCTCTTGCAAGACCCTTACCGCGTCAACGACATGTTCCTCATTAGCATCATCGGGAGTTTTCTCCCGAACATGTCGAGGATATTGCTTGTCATGCACCGATGTGGTGCCATTCCCCTCATCGTGGGTGTCACTCATTGAGTCCTCGGAATGAGATTGATCCCCTCGAATCTCGAGGTTGTGCATGTTATTAAAGTGTTGTCTGCCATTTCTTATGATTTTTTCTAAGACAAAAAAATCAAAACAGGTTAGTAAAAAGGTAAGAATCAATTTAATTACAGGGTTGTCTAGGCCCCACGATGGGTGCCAAACTGTTTACCCGTAAAATGGTACAATTGAATTTATACGTGGTTTCTAGACAAATGAATTAATTTAATCCTGAAATAATAAAATAATCAAAGAATTATGCAATACTTAGCCTTAGGATGTAGACAAAACAGTAGAAGCAACAGTTCCCGGAACAGGATTTTCGAGCACAACAACAACAACGAAATCAAAAAGTAAGAAGATAAAATGGTATTAAGATTTGTATAGAATGTAGTGTAAGTCTGTCAGAAAATTCGTGTCCCTTACAATGATAACTGAGCTCACTATTTATAGTTATGTCTAGGGAAGGAGGTCCTGGGATCGTGCCTTTCTTTAATGCCAATTATGAGGGATATTGATGAAGATGTAACGGTGAACATAAATGTCAAATTTCCTGTAACGGGTAATTGCTCTTAATGCCATAGAATATTCTCTATTAAATGCTATTGGGCGAAGAGCATTTATCACATCTTTATGAGCGTTATCTTTCCGGTGACAAATGAAACAGTTGCCTTCGGTCTTTGGCCATCTCTCCGTCTTGGGTTTCACGTGTCCCTTTTTTGGACGACCACGTGTCATAGCATATTTTACCCCATATAATTATTATGTTTTTATACCGCAAATAACTAGCAAAAAATAAATAAATTAGATGGTTAACCGTCGTTCTTCAAAGAAGAAATAAGAAATGATTGTTATCCATCGTTTGTAAGAGACTCGAGGAATATCTAACACATTTCTATTTATATATATATATATATATATATATATATATATATATATATATATATATAAAAGGAGTAGTAGAAGGGATTTATAAAGTGAGAAATTAAACTCTTATTATTAATTAATAGACTGAAACAAAAAAGTATTGAGATCTTAAATTTCTAACACGTTAGATTAAAGCCTCATTAATTGTTTCTTTTTCCTTCTTGAAGGATTGTGCTTGACAATATAATTTGAGTATCAGATTCAAAATCTTAAAGCGATAAGTGAAGTGACCTAGAACATTATAAAAGGCCAAAATCATATGCGGCCCCTTAAATTTATCCCGATTTTCCTCTGTGACACCTTATCTTAGGTTTGTTTCAATTGAACAAGCCATCTACTCAATAAAAGTACCAATTGGCTACTTTTTTTACAACCAGCAAATAATAAAGACGGTGTGCAATGCACTCGCGGATGACATAACTTTTTGACTAATTAAAACAAGACATGTGGCATTGGGCCCAAAATAAATTTTAAAAAGATAAAATATTGAGTACAAAAACTATATTCAAACCTAATCCTGAATTTGCTGTCGCCGTCACCTTTCTTTCCACTTGCCGTAGTCCCCCACTATTCCGATAAGATATGTAACGATTCTCTCTCTCTGCCAGTAGTGGTTCTTGGCGTGTCTTCATTTTCCTCCGTTCTTCAAGCCCTCTCTAATCTCTATTAGAGAGAATACTTTGAATTTAAAAAGAAAAATAGTCTTAGAATGGGTTTTTTACCGGTTCAACAACCATGATTTTCGGCAACGCAAACACGACCGTCGACTTCTCTTTCGACCTCAGCATTATGTTTTCCGTTTTAATTTCTTTTTTGCTGGTTTCATGGTGGTAGATGGACAATGTATCAAGTGATTTTGGTGATGTTCATAGCTGGCTAAAATGGAGATTTGGACCGGGATTATGCATATGTATTCTTTACTGGTTTTATTATGAGAAAAACGGGTGAAGCTGAAGGAGGTGGTGGCAGATCTGAAAAGCTGAGGAAGAAATGAGCTGGCGACAGTAGTGTAATGGCAAATATAAAGGAAAACGAGGGTAGTGAAGGAGACGAGGTGGCTGAAAAAAGAAGTAGAAGAAAAATGGATAGTAGTGAAGTCAACGGTGGTGGTAAGGTGGTGGATGGGAGGAAGTGGCGGCAAGAAGATAGAAATAGATTTCTTTGAAAATCCTAATACAATTAATGAGAGATAAATGTATTCTTTAACGCGTCCGGCACACGTTATCTTACAATTGGTTCTTTGGCTTACACGTAATAGAACATAATTCTTTCTGTTCGCAAATGGATAAATGACCTTAAGATTAGTGAAGAGTGCCTTGTAAAATATAAGGAGGGACCGTCGACCAGAATCCAAGATTAAAATTTAATAAGTTTAACTTTATACTAAACTAATTATACCATTTAAATATGATTCAATCTAATGTTGAATCCGTAGCCGAAAGGCTACATTCTGTCAAGACACTAATTTTTTTTCGTTGAATGTCGTGATGACACCTAGTGTCTACAACTAGTTAAGCCTAATATTTGATAATAACTTGACAGGTATAATTAATAAAATACTAAAACAAGTCTGATAAACGTATATAAACTTTAGAAAATAAAATTTCAACAATACACTCCCCGAGACCTGTGAAACTGAGTCATACGCTCTACAGAGTAAGCTAAAGTGTCTACTACATCACTATCTGAATGAAAATACAACAGGAAGTAAAGGTAAAGGAATAGATGACTCTAAGGCCTGCGGATGTGGAGCAGGTATACCTTAGTACTAATAGTTCAAATTCAAGTTAACAAGACAACAACTACTCAATCCTTATAGGCTTCACCAAATTGCGCTCCAAACAATACTCAACATGCCTCATTAAGGACTTAGTATCGTACATTGTAACATAAAACAAGATGACAATGACTAATTACTTTCTACCATCCATCATCACCTTCTTCAATCCTTTCATAGTGACTCCAAACATGTGAGATAGCTTTGAGACCACAAAGTCGAGGCATGATTACACCTATTAAATATAAAAAGAAAAAATATTAAGTCAAGTAATATTTTTAAACATACTATGTGTTATATAAGTTGAATAATTAACTTACCAAATTTTTTCTGGATCACCCCAATACTTATCAAATTTTCCTTCATCTTCTTTGCCATTGAACCCAAAAGAACATCTTCGTTTAATTCATGGAATTGGTCCCCCATTTAGTTAACTTCTTAGAAAGCTCCTTTACCTGCACATCATTTGAACTAGCATTATCAACTGTGACCATGAAAATCTTTTGTAACCTCCACTCTTTCAAATAACTAACAATACTATTTGCCATATCTTCACCCCGAGATTTTAGTTAAAATTATCCCTTATGTTTTGGGGTAGACCCAACTTTTTCCTTTAAATTCAACATTGAGCATCATTTATCCTCTAAATTTGCAAAACTTGAGCACAAATAGTCTAACTAACGAAATGTACCAAACCGAGGCGGAAACTAACGGACTAATACCAGTGACTTGCAAATTAAACCAAAAAATATCAAACCCAGCTCTGATTTCACCCCTACGAGCACTTCCGGGAAACAGACATAGAAAATGCAAATTGGTGCCTAGTGACACCTTGCATATGGTGTTAGCACGTCCTCAAGTCCAAGACTGCTGCTTTTACCGTATCACTGTTTCTTAAGGTCTTGAGCACTTACTGAAGTCGTGGCTTGCCAATTACCACATCTCATCATCGACTTGGTTTGGTCCATTCCGTTAGTTGGAGTATTTGTGCTCAGGTTTTGCAAATTTAGAGGACAAATGATGATTAATGTTAAATTTAAAGGATAAAGTTGGGTCTACCCCCAAACATAAGGGACAATCTTGACTAAAAACTCTATGACTAGAAATTGGACAAAAGTTGATAATTATTTTATGCATTTTTCATTCACTATCAATCCAATGAACAGTAATACACATATAATTTATTCGTTGTAAGGAAGTCCAAGTATCAGTGGTAAGGCAAACTCTCTGATCTTTAAAAAGCTTCCCCAACTTCCATTTTTCCTCATTGAAAAGATCAAAACAGTCCCGAGTCACAGTTCTACGTGAAGGAATTCGAAAAAAAGGTTAAGCAATTTTCATAAAATTCATAAACCGTTCCTTTTCAACAAAGCTAAAAGGAAGTTCATCAACGATCACCATATGACACAAAGCCTTCCTACATTGTTCTTGATCAAATTTCCAAGGAACAATGGCTATATCACCCTTATTACCCCCCGGAACAGGTTAAAAGGCTAATTTTGATTGACGTTGTTCAATATCCAAAGGCATTTTTTTACAATTGGTCATATGCGCAAGCAGTGATTTTGTACCATTATATTTTGTATCAGCAAAATATTCTTTTTTGCAATGTTTACAGACACCCTTTTGATTTCCTTCCGAATCAATAATTTGGTCAAAATGATCCCACGCAGGAGACCTCTTTTTTCTTTATTTCCTTACTGTCGATTGAACTGATTGAGATTGTGCCGTCGCATTTGAATTAGAAGCTCCACTTTCACCAACCACCTTATCAATTAAGATATTTTCAGCCATGCGTTTGTGTCACTGTGAGTTTGAATTTAAAAGAAATCAAGCAGGGAGGCAACAAATTAAAAAATAAATTAGAAGAATCTAGACCTAAGGCAACTGAAGATGAAAAATCTAGACATAAGGCAACTGAAAAAAATAGATACTGGACCTTTCCATTCATAATTTATATATGCGTTTTAATGTACAAAATCTAACCATTCAAAGATTAAAATAGTATTTTGCAGCGCAATTTAAGAAAGTATTTTCCAGCATTTATTATGAGAAATTCACTTATTGCCATAGATATTAATGAACCAAAGGGTACTGAAGTGAACCCTAAAAGAATTCTTGAAGCAACTTACAAAAATATAAATTCTAAAGGATCGTCAACAGCATCAGCATGTATTATTTAAAAATATATAAAAAAGGATATATATATATATATATATATATATATATATATATATATATATATATATTGCTCAATAGAAAAGGAATATAGAAGCCTAAGTATATATTTTGCTCAATAAAAATGTCACGTATAGCATATATAAAATTTTAATTTATGGAAGTTTTGTATACTCAAGGTATCTTTATGATTATTTAGGCATAAGTTCTTTATTATCTGTCATTCACTTAATAAACGATTGAATCAACTGAAGATGAAGACGAAGGCAACTGAAGATGAAGATGAAGCAATTAAAAACTTACACGAGGAATGAAGATGAAGCTGAAGAATGCGGCTGAGAAATGTAAACTTTGAAGCAACTGAAGAGTGAAGAGTCTGAAGAATGCGGCTGAGGCTGAGGCTGAGAAAGAATAGGAAAGACCGAAAGAATGAAGCCCTAGCATATCTGCATATGTATATACTTAAGGATAAAGTAGTAATTTCGTTAATCCTTATTGGGTTATCGGTTAACCCATTAACAGAATTGCCAAACCCAAGCCCGAACCGATAACCCAATAGTGAAAAAATTCTAAACTGTTACCAAATCGTTAACCCAATAACCTAATACCGATAACCTAATAAATAATTAACGGTTCGGGTTATCGATTTTATCCGATAAATGCCCAGCCCTAATTCTATGCGGTCACGTGGAGTGTTACATGATCGCGTAGGTTTATACAGTCACAGGTATGCGATTGCGGGTGAGGTGACGCATTCACATAGCATGTTTTTATGTTGTTGGAATTTTGTTCTACGCGATCGCGGGAGAATTTCTGCGATCGCGTAGTGTGAGCAACTGGGCAGACTCTAACATTTCAAAAATAAGGGTTTAGCTATTTTTATCAAAACTTGAGATAGAGAGCCCGAATGTGGACGAAAATTTGGGGGATATTTAGAGAAAACTATTGGGTAACGATTCTTGACTCATTTATGATTATATTCCATTAATCTATAGTTGGTTCCATCCTTTAATTTCTAATTTGGGTTGAAAATTTTGGAAACAATGGGAGAAAATCTTCAACTAAGTTTTTGAGTTTTGATTCGGATTTTAATGTCGGATTTGGATAATTTTCGTACGAGTGAACTCGTGAGTGAATAGGTGTTCATATTTTGTGACTTTTATCCGATTTCGAGACGTGGGACCAGGCCGACTTTTTAGGGCGATTTTTGAATTTTTTGTTAAAGTATTGATTTGATTAATTAGATGAGTCTATTATAGTTGTATTTATGATATGCAATTGTGTTTGGCTAGATTTGAGCCATTCAGAGTCTGATAATCGAAGAAAGGGCATTCTTACAGATTGATTGATCTTGATTCGAGGTAAGTGGCTTGTCTAACCATATATGGGAGAAATTCCCGTAGGATTTGGTACTGTTGTGATATGTGAGTGCCGTGTACGTGAGGTGACTAGTGCGTACACAAGCTAATTGTTGTAAAACCCAATTTTCTTTACTAAGTAGTAACCTGTTTTCATCTTAATTGAGTTATACCCGCATGTGTAGTTATCCTACTTAGTCTAATATCGCATGTATACGTGATTTAGCTGCTTATTTGTACTCTGTGCAGCATGCCCAGTTGATTTCCTATTTCTCCTTGATTTTTATCTGTCTTAATTGGAGGATTCTTGCTGTTAACTGTTATATTTATCGGTTTGAGCTATGTGTTTACTTATTGAGACTACGAGGCGGTACCTCGGGAGTTCTCCCTACACATTTACTCTTGAGACTATGAGGCGATACCTCGGGAGTTCTCCCTGTACATTTACTTTTGAGACTATGAGGCAGTACCTCAGGATATCTCCTCGCATATTTACTGTTGGGACTACGAGACGTTATCTACGGAGATTCACTGTTGAGTATTTACTTTTGGGACTACGAGACGGTATCTCGAGAGAGCCCATGTTGTTATCTCATTGTGTTGTGTTGTTATTGCTTTGTGAGTACTTTATGTTAATGTCTCCATTTTACTTCATTTTATTATATCATCTGTCTTATTATTATATACCAGTGGCCTGACCTGACCTTGTCACTACCCGATCGAGGTTAGGCTTGGCACTTACTGGGTACCGTTGTGGTGTACTCATGCTACTCTTCTGCACATGTTTTGCGTGCAGATCCACGTGCTTATTATCAGCCACGTCATCAGTGAGTAGTGACAGTTTGGAGACTTCAAGGTATATCTGCTGCGTCCGCAGACCTCGGAGTCCCCCTCTATTCTCTCCTATGTCAATTACTTTTTGTACTTCTTTTATTAGACTCTGGTGTATAGAGATACTAGTTTCCTTCTGTAGCTTGTGACTTATGATGTTCCAGGTTTTGGGAATATTGTGTATTACTAGAGTATTGATTATTGTACATGACAAGCAGCATTGTTACCAGTTATTTAGTTATCTGTTGCAGTTAGTTGTTAAGTTTTACTTCCATTTTTGTTATTTTCGCATTTTGTTAGGCTTACCTAGTCGTAGAAACTAAGTGTCGTCACGACGTCTTACGGAGGGAGAATTGGTTCGTGACAATTATTTTCGCATGTGTTTTTATTTCTCGGGTTATTTATTAGTTTAATACTACAACAAAAAAACAAAACGACAACTTAACATAATTTAAATTCTGTACAATTAATGAAAATGCATGACACGTAAAACATAAATATAAAATACTACACTCAACACATCCATGTGTTTGTTTAGTTACTATCGCCCATTATTCTGTGCTTCAACCACTTAAATTTTTCTTCCAACCTATTTTTTTCTTCTTCTGCATCTTTTAGTTTCTCCTTCACTGCCGCAAGTTGTTATTGTAGTTTAAAGATCTGGAGTTCGTATTCACTGGTCATTTTCCAAACATATTGCAAACATGATTTGTAGTATTCCTGGTTAATGGGTTCATCATACCATTATTCAAATCTACATTGATTTCCGTCCTACCAATGGGTATTATAACACAACACTATTAATTAACATGTTATATAAAAACTACTAACAACATTTTAATGGCGCGCTATGCTTCGCGTGATAATGATTCTTTAGGGTACAAGACAACCTTTTCAGAACGGAAGCTTTTGCAGGTCGACAAGACAATACACATAACCCATATTGGTAGCGCGTTATGCTTCACGTACAAGACAATTTCTTAAACTGAACCAAGACATCTGTATTCAAAGACCATTTGAAGAAACATTACAACATCCTTTTAAAAAATACCACTAACATTTAATAAGTGGTTCAAACAGAGGCAAAAGGGTGAAGGTAGTTCAACAGATCCCTATGGAATACGTCTTAACACTATCGATCCCTTCCTAGAAAAAAATATGCTAGGTTGCTATACTGATTTGGTTGATGACAAGTGGTATGGTGTTCTGCGTACCTTGGAAAATAAGCCTATCAATATACACACTGATCTCAAAGTTGCAGGGCACATTATTAAGGGCAAAGCGCATTCTACAAAGCCTGAAGGTATGCGAATTTGGGGTGAAAACGATGTGATTATGAAGTATTATGTCACTGGCATGGGCTTGTTATGCCACAAGCACTGTCTTCAACTTTCCAAACAAACACACACAAAGATGAACCAGAAATGATTCGGCATTTGATGAAGGAGATTCTAGATATGGAAAAGGCACTAGTTGTTCATCATGTAATGGATAATCTTAATTTCCTGAGAGGAACGAAGGATCAGTACTGGGATTTATTAAAAAATGAGAAATTGCGTAGAGACAATGATTATCCTATTTTACCAACAGTTGCCGAGTGGTAGGGACTACCTAAGTTTCTACTATAGACGTTGGACGTAGGAGTCCTATATTGTTGTAGAAATCAAGCAAGTGGTCTTATAGATGATAGCGATGAAATAGTTTCAAAATGTGTGTCAACTGGGGCCTAGATTACGATGCCCTCAGTCCCGAAGGGTACGTACGCGATGTTGACAAAGAAGATGAAGACAGTGACAATGAAATAGTGCCAGACAATGACGATAATGGCGAATGGCAATTGTTTCTTTTTTGTTGGGTGTATGTTAAATTGTTGTACTGAAGTATTAATGATAAATATCAATTAGATTTAACTCCAATGGAAACATAATTTTATTTCATACATTTTGCAAGCTGAACATGTACATACACTTATTACAACAATAAAACACTACTTGTATCCTTCATAATTGGGCACCTTGGATGAACTTCCATGGGGAGCTGAATTACCACCACTACCTGTAATGACCTGACCAGTCATTTTAAGTATTTTTATTTTGCTCGGTAGTTTACGGGTATGAATAGCCTCATATGATATATTATGACTTATGTGAATCGCCGGTTTTGGTTTTCAGGTTATTCAGAATCGAATTGGAGGAATGTATTTTATGGTTGAAGCTTTAAATTGGGGGAGTTGACCAAGTTTGACGTTTTGTGAATTTGAACCCGGAATGGAGTTTTGATGGTTTCGTTAGCTCCATTCGGTGATTTTGGACTGAGAAGTGCGTCCGGATTGTGATTTAGAGGTCCGTAGTTGAATTTGGTTTGAAATAGCACAAATTGGATTTTTGGGAAGTTTGACCGGGGGGTTGACTTTTGATATTGGGGACGAAATATGATTTTGAAAATTGGAATAGATTCGTTTTATCATTTGGGACTTGTGTGCAAAATGTGAAGTCATTTCGGATTGATTTGCTATGTTTCGGCATGAGTTATTGAATTTGAAAGTTCAAAGTTCATAGATTTCGATTTGAGGTATGATTCGTCATTTTGATGTTGCTATGTGTGTTTCGAGTCCTCGAGTAGGTCCGTATTGTGTTATGAAACTTGTTCGTATGTTCGGACGGGGTCCCGACAGGCTCGGGTTAGTTTCGGACGAGGTTCAGAGCATTTTAGAAGTTTTGGCTAAGGCTGGAATTTTTCTGTTGCTGGTGTCTTCGCACCTGCGGAAATGGGCTCGCAGGTGCGATGGTTGCAGAAGCGACAAAACAGCCGCAGAAGCGAGGGAGTGTTGGCAGAGGCATCACAGAAGTGGATGCCAGGGCACATATGCGCGTGTGCAGAAGCGGCCAATGCGTGCAGAAGCGCCCACACTCGTAGATGCGAGCTTCGTCCGCAGAAGCGGTGGTCGCAGATTCGACGAATTGTCCGCAAATGAGGAAATCGCTGGGCAGAAGCTATATTATCGAGGGTTTTGGTTCTTTCTTCATTTTTGGAGCTATGGAGCTCGGATTGAGGCAATTCTTGAAGCAATTTTCATCTTGTGGACTGGGGTAAGTGTTCTCTACTCATTTTTGATTTTATATCACGAATCTACCTTCGTTTTTGGTAATGGGATTGTGAATGGCATAGAGGAAATTGGGGGTTTTGGCCTAAAGTTTCATAATATGAATTTTTGAGTTTTGAACATCGAATTGGAGTCGGATTAGAGTGAAACTAGTATGGTTGGACTCATAATTGAATGGGTTGTCGGATTTTATAAATTTTGATCCGGTTCCGAGGTGCGGGCCTGGGTTAGGCTTTTGGCCGATTTTGGGCTTTTGATTCAAGATTTGATCTTTTTATATCGGGATTGGTTCCTTTAGCATTGTTTGATGTACTTGAGTTGTTTTTGGTTAGTTTCGAGCCGTTATGAGGTCGGAACATGCGGGATAGCGTCGTTGGAGCATCGCTTGGCTTGCTCGGCATTGGTATTGGCTTGTTCGAGGTAAGTAACTCTTCTAATCTTAGAGCTGAGGGTATGAACCCTGAATATACGTGTTATGTGTTTGGGGTTGATGTGACGCACATGCTAGGTGACGGGCGTGTAGGCGTACACCGTGTGAACAGTGATTTTTGTTGTTTCTGTGGTACCGTGTAGTTACCTGAACTTATCTGTAATTAGGAAATCTCTACATACTAGAGTTATCGAGTTGTGACTCATGTTAGAAGCCATGTCTAGGCTACATGCTTATTCCGCTGGGACCCATTGATGTCATTTCTGTTGTTGAGTTATCTGCTTTCATTGCATTACATACTCAGTCATACGCATTCATATGCATATCATATCTCAGTCTCAGATATTATTTATTGATACATTATATCATTGTTGTTGGGCTAGTTTCATGGCATTGTGAGCCCGTGAGTGAGACTGGAGAGATTGATCACTGAGTGAGGCCGAAGGCCTGAGTGAGAGTGATATTTTGGGATCGGGCTGCATGCTGCAGCAAGTTAAAATGATTACATATTCTGGGGATCGGGCTGAACGCCGCAGCATGTTATATTGATTACATATTTTGGGATCGGGTTGCACGCCACAACATGTTATATTGATTAAAATTTATGGGAGCGGGCTGCACACCGTAGCGATATAGCGCTTGGGCTGAAGGAGCCTCTCCGGAGTCTGCACATGTAACGACCTGGCTGGTCGTTTCGAGAGTTATAGCCACATTTTTCCCATTTCTGCTTCTTTTGTGTTCTTCAATTGTATTATGATATGTTGGGTTAGTTGGTTCAGGTCCAGAGTAGTTTCAGAGTGAATTGAGATACTTAGCCTCTTTATTATAAGCTTAAGTAGGAAAAGTCAACAGTATATTGACTTATGTGTAAACGATCTCGGATTTGAATTTTTATGGTTCCGTTAGCTCCATTAGGTGATTTTGGAGTTAGGAGTACGTCCAGAATATGATTTGGAGGTCCGTATTGGAATTAGGCTTGAATAGGCGAAAGTTGGTAATTTGGCGATTTTGGTCGGCAGTGGAAATATTTTATATCGGGGTCAGAATGGATTTACGAAAAATTGGAGTAGGTTTGTGGTGTTATTCGTGACGTTTGTGTAAAATTTTAGGTCATTTGTACGTGGTTTGGTAAGTTTCGACATCGTTTGTGGAATTCAGAAATTTAGAAGTTTTTAGGCATGAATTTGAGGGTAATTTGGTGTTTTGATGTTGCTTTTAGTGATTCGAAGACTTGACTAAGTTCGTATGATGTTATGGGACATGTTGGTATGTTTGGTTGAGGTCCAGAAGGCCTCGGGGTGGTTCCGGGTGGTTAACGGAAGGTTTGGAACTTGGAAAATGCAGCTGAACTGCTGCTGCTGGTGTTTTCCGCACTTGCGGAGTGGGAGCCGCAGGTGCGCGACTACAGAAGCGCATGGGTGGTCGCAGATGTGGGCATTTTTGAGTTGTACTAGAACTGCAGGTGCGAGAAGGGGGTCGCATCTGCGAGCCCGCAGATGCGAGGCTGATTCGCAGATGCAGAAGTGAGGGGTTGGTCGATTTCCGCAGAAGCGGAGGGAGAAGCGCAGGTGCGCTATCGCAAGTGCGGTATTTGGCCACAGATGCAGAACCTGGGATTTTAAGTGAGTTCCGCACCTGCGATGGAAATTACGTAGGTGCGACATCGCAGAAGCAGAAAAGGGGACCGCAGGTGCAGTTTCACTGGGCAGAAAGTATAAATAGAGGACTTCGAGATTTTTCCTCATTTCCACCATTTTTAACTCGGACTTTGGAGCTTTTAAGGTGATTTTTGAAGGGGATTCAAGGAAATTCACTGAGGTAAGTCCCTTGAGCCTAAGTACCCTTAGATATGGTGTTTTCCCGTTGATTTCTCATCTAATTAGTGGGGTTTTGAAGTGAAAATTGGGGGTAAGGGCTTGAGATTTTGGAGAGTGTAATTTGGGGATTTGAGGGACCAAACGATGTCGTATTTTGATAAATTTCATATGGTTAGACTCGTGAGTGAATGGGCTTCCGGGTTTTGTGACGCTTGTCGGATTTCGAGATGTGGGACTGGGGGGGAGGGGGGCGAATTGAGCCAATTTCGGATTTTGGGCTATATTTTAGCAGTTTTCTTGTGGAATCGATCCATTTAGTATTTATTGATTGTGTTGTATTACTTGTGGCTAGATTCGAGACGTTTGGAGGACGATTTGGGAGGTAAAGGCATCGCGGAGTAGGATTTTTCTTGGATAGAGGTAAGTAACAGTCTTAAATCTAGTTTTGAGGGTATGAAACCCCGAGAATTGGTATAATGTGATACTTGGAGGTGACGCACATGCTAGGTGACGGGCATGCGAGCGTGCACCATAAGGGATTGTGACTTGGTCCGTCCCGTGAGACTGTAAAGTAGAATAGCCATTGATATTACTTGTTTTTCCTTCTTTTTGAGCAATTGAATGCCTTTCATGTTAGCAACCATGCTTAGGCCATATGATATCACTATCGGGACCTGCAATGGTCGTATACTTGTTGAATTGACTGCTAATTGCTGTCTTGTACTTAGCCACCATCTTATTGTGTGTTATATCTCCGTTTCCTCTCATTTCTTGTTGATACTTGTTGTATTCCCTGTTTTGACTGGTTATTATGATATTCTGTGAGCCCGAGGGGCTGAAGAGGTTAGTGAGTGAGATAGGGCCTGAGTGCCGGGTAGAGATCTATGTGAGATATATTGGATTGGGCTGCACGTCGCAACAATATTGGATCGGGTTACACGCCGTAACAAGCCTTCAGGTCATATATCGTATCGGGCTGCACGCCGCAGCAATATATGGATCGGGCTGCACGCCGCAATAATATATGGATCGGGCTGCACGCCGCAACAGTATTGGGTCGGGCTGCACGCCGCAACAATATATAGCGCTTGGGCTATAGGAGCCACTCCGGAGTCTGTACATCCCCAGTGAGTGCAAGTACCTTTGATTGTGAGTATTAAAGTTGAGAGCCGAGTGATTGAGCTATTGAGATAGATGAGTGTCACGCCTAAAATCCAACTAGCCGTGATGACACCTAATCCAACCCGCTAGGTAAGCCAACTTTTAATTTTCCAATTCCAATAACAATTATCAAAGCAATTTAAGTGAATAAAGGTCTTAATCTTATACATCCCCCCCAGAACTGGTAGTATAAATCATGAGCTTCTAAGAATAGAGTATATAAAGCGAAAATGAAATAAATACACAGTCTATTTGAATAATACATAAACAGAGTTTTTGTTTTACATCTAAGGCTACCCTGAACAAGAGGCAGCTACAACAGGAACACAGGTACATCTTCAAATCCGGCAACCATCGAACACTGCAACAACGGCAGCTAATATCTGCATGCAATGTGCAGAAGTGTAGTATCAGTACAACCGACCCCATATACTGAGTAAGTAACAAACCTAGCCTTAGGTTGAAAGTAGTGGCGAGCTTGTACCAAGGTCAAAGTCCAACTTCCATAACCAACAATAGTTCATAACAATATTAAACAAGTAATATCAGAAGTAACTCAAAGAATAAATGCTCAGCTAAATCATAACTTCTGAAAATAGTTCTGCCTTTTCAAGTACATTAGTGAAACCCAAATCATTTACCGAAGTTGCCAAAAATATGAATAAGTTTGAAAACAATAATTTTTCCCAAAAACCCTTTCAATAATAATAAATAAGATGTTTTATTTTCTTTCCAGATAACCAGTGTAAAACAAATGCATCACTATGTCCATCTGTCAACATGTGTGATAAATCATGAGTGATGTAAAATCGTACAACATGAGGGAAATACATCTCGATGCATGTATGTCATGTGTGCATGTCAATGCAATGTATCTCAGAGATTGTACTCATGTACTCACACTCTCAGAGTACTGAATCTCACTGTCTCACATTCTCTCTCACTATGCTCAGCACACTCAATCACTCAACGCTATACAATACCTGCTGCGGCGTGCAGCCCGATCCCTATTTATAGTCGACTGCGCTCATTGGAGGTGTGTACAGACTGATGAGGGGCTCCTACAGCCCAAGCTCTATATTGCTGCGGCGTGCAGCCCGACCCAACACTGCTGCGGCATGCAGCCCGATCCATATATTACTGCGGCGTGCAGCCCGATCCAATATCATGGCCCGAAGGGTTATTGCGGCATGCAACCCGATCCAACATTTACTGCGGCTTGCAGCCCGATCCATCATATCTCACAATCAGGCCCTCGGCCTCACTCAGTCATCAATCTCTCCAGTCTCTCTCATGGGCTCACAATGTCATGAAAATATATAATAGCCCAAAAATGATGATATGATGTATCGATAAATAACAACAGAGACTGAGATATGATATGCAATGACATGAATATGACTGAGTATAAATTTTCAATTTAAAGCAATTAATTCACAACAATATGACCTCTGTGGGTCCCAATAATACTGGCACATAGCCTCAACATGATTTTTAATATGCTTTTCAGCTCAATTTCTTTAACTCATAAAACCGCATGGATAATGCCAAGATCATTTAACTACAAAATTTCACATAAACAATTATGTCATAATTTCTATAGTGCACGCTCACACGCCCGTCACCTAGCATGTACGTCACCTCCCAAACATTTCACGAAATACATATATTCAGGGTTCATACCCTCAACTCCAAGATTAAAAGAGTTACTTACCTCGAACAAGCCAAATCCAATGTCGAGCAAGCTAAGCAATACTCCAGCAATTCCATTCTGCGCGTATCAACTTCCAAACAGCTCGAATATAGTCACAATTAATTTGATTCAATCCACACAATTTATAGGAATTAATTCCATATCAAAATGCTAATATTTTCCACAAAATCTGAATTTACGCCCCAAAAATCACCCGTGGGGCCCATATCTCGGAATCCGATGAAACTCGCAAAATTCGACAACCCATCCAATTACGAGTTCAACCATACTAATTTCACTCAAATCCGACTCCGAATCGGTATTCAAATCTCAAAAATTCATTTTATGAAATTTCTACAATTTCCCCCAAATTTCCACCTCAAAGTACTAATCAGATGATGAAATCATGGATATATTCATGTATATTAACCAAATTCGAGTTAGAATCACTTACCCCGATGAATATCTTGAAAAACTCACGAAAAATTACCACAAACCGAGCTCCCTAGGTCCAAAATGTGAAATAATACCCTAAACCTCGTATATATAGTGCACTCTCTGATTTCCACTACGCTGACCGCGAAAATCCAGGCGCGGCCACGAAAATCCAAGCGCTGTCCGCGCTTCTGGTGGCTGTAGTGATAGGCTTTATTATTTTGGCCATAACATTCTCTATAGATGTCCAAATTATGATTTCTTTAGCTTTGTGGAAACTAGACACAAAGGGCTACAACTTTCGTTTTTGAATCATCTCAAAATTCCTTGTAGATCAAAATATATAGGCTTTCGAAGTCGGACCAGCAAATCTGCAGATCTGCCCTAGTATGCCTCCGCGACCAAATTTTCGCGGCCCGCGCCCCCTCCTCCGTCCTCAGCGAAATTTTGCCGCCGTCCGCGAAAATTAAGCACCAGAACCATGCCTGAGTTTCGATAATGCCCCGTCTCGCTCAAAACTCACCCCGAAACTCATTCGGAATCTCCCAGACACAAACCATATATGAATTTCAATCATAAAACATGCTACGGACCTGCTCGCGCACTCAAAACACTGAAAAGAGGTCATCTTGACCCGATATTGACCATGGCCAAACTCCTAAATTTCTTAACTTTATTAAATCTCTCAACCAATGATCCAAAACTAAACTCAAGCCCCTCGGGACCTCAACCAAATATACCAGCACTTTCCATAACATAACACGGACCTACTTGAGGCCTCAAAACACACATAACAATATCGAAATGATGAATAACACCTCAATTCGAATTCATTGAACTTTGAAACTTCAAATTTTATTTCTTGTGCCAAAACACATCAAATCAATCTGGAATAACTTTAAATTTTGCACACAAGTCACATTTCACATTACGGACCTATTCCAATTTCCACAATCGGATTCCGACCCCGATATCAAAAAGTCAACCCCCTGGTCAAACTTTCCAAAAATCCAACTTTCGGCATTTCAAGCCAAATTCCACTACATACCTCCAAATAATTTTACGGACACGCTCCTAAGTCCAAAATCACCATACAGAGCTATTGGAATTATCAAAACTCTATTCCGAGATCGTTTACATATAAGTCGACATCCGCTCCACTTTTCTAACTTAAATTTCAATAATGAGACTAAGTGTCTCATTTCATTCCGAATTCCTTCTGGACTCGAACCAACTAACTCGATAAGTCATAAATAAATTGTAAGGCATAAATTGAGTAGTAAATTGGGGAACGGGGCCGTAATACTCGAAACGACCGGCCGGGTCATTACAATGAGTGACAGTAGCCTTGTGAGGCTGTACTTGCTCTTATTTTGTTGTTGCCCTTCGTTGCAAATTGTTGTTATTGTGAAATTTTCTGGAGGGCTTATATTTTTGTACCTGAACTCGAAATGTTTTGATTTAAAACACCGAATTGAAAGCATGCCTACTTTTTTTGCCAAAATTACTGAAATAAACTGAATATGTGTAGCTCGTCACTGTTTCCCAATTCCTTATTTAATTTTGTTACTTACTGAATTGAAAGTACTTACGTTACTCCCTGAACCTTGTGTGAAGATTCAGGTGTGACTGGACGCAGAGGTCATTGAGTTCGTGCGCAGTTGATCTTTCGGAGATTTACGAGGTAGCTGTCGGCGTTCGCAGACCTTGTGCTCCTTCCTTATTATCTTTCTTTCTCTGTATTGATATCTAGACGCAGACTATTGTAGACACTGTCTTTTAGATTGAGAGTCTAGTTATTCATGACTTAGTGACACCCCGATGTCAGGCTATTTTTCCGCACTATGTTTATTTGGGTTTTACCCCGTATTTATGAGAAATTCCAGTTTATTTAAATGTCTTAATTCATTTATATTAAATTTTGAAAGTGTTTTGGAAAGGTCGGCTTGCCTAGTACCACGATAGGTTAGGTTTTGGGTCGTGACAAGCTGTTATCACAATCTAGGTTACATAGGTCTCACGAGTCATGAGCGGGTTTAGTAGAGTCTTGCGGATCGGTACGGAGACGTATGTACTTATCTTCGAGAGACTGCAGAACCTTTAGGAAAATTCTACATTCTTGAATTCTCGTCGTGCAAATATGTTGATTCTGGTAACTAAACATATGTTGTTTCATTCTCTCATAGATGGTAAGGACTCGTACTACCGATCAGGAAGACCAGTACCACCAGCCAGGGCCGTGAGAGGCCGAGGTAGAGGATGTGGTAGGGAAAGAGGTGCAGCCCGCACAACAGCTGGGGCAGTACCTGTAGATCCACTAGTTGCCCCAGATCAGGACCAGATTTCAGTTGTTGATGCACCAGCTCAGGCACCACCTGTGCCTATTGTGATTCCAGGCCTTCAGGGGGCCTTAGCTCAGATTCTGACTGCGTGCACCAGCCTTGCTCAAGCGATCTCTGTTTCAGCCGCAGCAGCCACTTCTGAGGCGGGGGAGGTGCTTAGACTCTCGCTGCTCGCACACTAGAGTAGGTGGTACAGGGATTCCAGACACCGTGGGCACCACTAGCCCAGCCGGTTGTAGCTGCTCCGGACTATGTGGTTCCTGCTATGCCTGAGGATGAGCAGCATAGATTGGAGAGGTTTGGAAGACTTCAGCCTCCATATTTTAGTCGTGCAAAGGGATAGGATGCACAAGGTTTCTTGGACAGGTGTTAGAGGATACTCCTTACACTAGGTATTCTGGAGACCAGTGTGGTCTCGTTCACTACCATTCAGTTCTATGGGACTGCATTCAGTTGGTGGGAGGCTTACGAGAGGCGTAGGCCAGTCAGCGCTGCACCCTTTACTTGGCAGTATTTCTCCGTTATCTTTCTGGAGAAATTCGTGTCTCAGTCCCGCAGAGAGGAGCTACGCAGACAGTTTGAGCAGCTTCGTTAGGGTGATATGTTTATGACCCAGTATGAGATGCGATTCTTGTAGTTGGCTCATCATGCTAACTGGTTGGATCCCAAAGACAGGGCTAGGATCAGGAGGTTTATAGATGGCCTCACTTATCAGCTGCGATTGCTTATAACCATAGAGAGAGAGTGTCTAGTGCTAATTTTGATGAGGTTGTCAACATTGCTCGGCAGATTGAGATGGTTCGCGTTCAGGAGAGGGTTAAAAGGGAGGTCAAGAGGCCTCGTGGATAGGGTGGATTTAGTGGTACTCCTTCAGGGGGTCAGTTCCAGCACGGTAGAGGCCGTCCATTCAGACATACTCAGATGGCTCACCCAGTTCACCGTGGTGCATCATCTGGCCATGGTTCTCACAGTTATCAACAAGGTCGTTCATCTCTTGGTGCTCTTCCAGTGCAGAGTTCTTCTCATGCTCCATCGGGTCAGGGTTCGTCTATGCTGGGTCCTTCTACTAGTTATCCCGGTGCTCGGGGCTCCCTTCAGTCCCCAGAACCAGCACCGAGGTGTTTCTATGAGTGTGGGGAGTTTGATCACATGAGGAGAGAGTGTCCCCGTATAGTGAGAGGTCCCGCTCCACAGAGGAGCCAGTCTATGTCATCAGCATCAGTTCCTCCACCATTCGCCCAGTCAGCTAGGGGTCGCCCGAGAGGGGAAGGCAGATCAGGGGTGGCCAGGCCCATTTCTATGCCCTCCCTGCCAGACCAGATGCTATTCCTTTAGATGCTGTGATTACAGGTATTGTCTCAGTTTGTCACAGAGATGCCTCTATATTATTTGACTCTGGTTCCCCTTATTCATATGTTTCCTCGTATTTCGCTCATTTTCTGGATATGCCCCATAAGTCTTTAGTTTCATCTGTTCATGTATCTACTCATGTGGGCAATACTATTATTGTGGATCGTGTATATCGGTCATGTGTGGTGACTATTGGGGGTTTGGAGACCTGAGTATACTGTTTGCTGCTTAGTATGGTTGACTTAGATGTGATATTGGGTATGGATTGGTTGTCTCAATGCCATGCCGTTCTAGATTATCACGCTAAGACGGTGACGTTGGCGATGCCGGATTTGTCGAGGGTTGAGTGGAGCGGTTCTATAGACTATGTACCTAGTAGGGTGATTTCATATTTGAAGGATCATCATATGGTTGAGAAGGGTTGTCTATCCTATTTGACTTTTGTGAGGGATGTTAATATAGAGACCCCTACCATTGATTCTGTTCTGGTGGTACGTGATTTTCTGGATGTGTTTCCTGCAGACCTGTCGGGCCTGCCGCTTGACAGGAATATTGACTTTAGCATTGGTTTGGTGTCGGGCACTTAGCCCATTTATATTTCACTGTATCGTATGGCACCGACGGAATTGAAGGGACAGCTTCAGGAACTCCTTGATAAGGGGTTTATTCGGCCTAGCGTGTCACTTTGGGGTGCACCGGTTCTATTTGTATAAAAGAAAGATTGTTCTATAAGGATATACATTGACTACAGGCAGTTGAACAAGGTCAAGGTCAAGAACAAGTATCCTTTCCCATGTATTGATGATCTATTTGACAAGCTTTAGAGGGCGAGGGTGTTTTCCAAGATTGATTTGAGGTCTGGGTATCACCAACTGAATATTCGGGATTCGGATATTCTTAAGACAGCTTTCGGGACCTGATATGGCCATTATGAGTTCTTAGTGATGTCTTTTGGGCTGACCAATGCCCCAACAACATTCATGCATTTGATGAACAGTGTATTCCAGCACTATTTGGAATCATTCATTATAGTATTCATTGATGACATCCTGGTGCACTCTCGTAGCCAGGAGGAGCATGCTCAGCATCTGAGGATTGTATTACAGAGATTGAGGGAGGAGAAGCTTTATGCAAAGTTCTCCAAGTGTGGGTTTTGGCTCGGTTCAGTAGCATTCTTGGGGCACGTGGTGTCCAATAAGGGTATTCAAGTGGATCCGAAGAAGATAGAGGCAGTGCAGAGTTAGCCTAGACCGTCCTCATCCACAGAGATTAGGAGCTTTCTTGGTTTGGTGGGCTATTACCGTCACTTTGTGGAGGGATTTTCATCTATTGCATCGCCCTTGACCAAATTGACCCAAAAGGGTGCTCCATACATGTGGTCGGATGAGTGTGAGGAGAGCTTCTAGAAGCTCAAGACTGCTTTGACCACAGCTCCAGTTCTAGTTCTACCGTCAGCTTCAGGTTCTTACACCGTGTATTGTGATGCTTCGAGGATAGGTATTGGATGTGTCCTGATGTAGGAGAGTAGGGTGATTGCCTATGCCTCGTGCCAGTTGAAGACTCATGAGAAGAACTATCCTGTCCATGACCTTGAGTTAGCAGCTATTGTACATGCCTTAAAGATTTGGTGGCACTATTTGTACGGGGTTCATTGTGAGATCTATACAGATCACCGGAGTTTGCAGCACCTGTTCAAGCAGAAGGATCTTAATTTGTGCCAGGGGAGATTGTTGGAGCTTCTCAAGGACTATGATATCACCATTTTGTATCATTCGGGGAAGGCTAATGTGGTGGTCGATGCTTTAAGTTGCCGGGCGGGGAGTTTAGGGAGTTTAGCATATCTTCCAGCAGCAGAGAAACCTTTGGCATTGGATGTTCAGGCCTTAGCTGGCCAGCTTGTCAGATTGGATATTTAGGAACCGAGTCGGGTATTGGCTTGTATGGTCTCCAGGTCTTCTCTTTATGACCCTATCAGGGAGCGTGCTGGTTCTTCAAGACAAGGTTCAGCGAGGTGATGCTAGGGATGTGACTATTGGTGATGACGGTGTGTTGAGGATGATGGGCCGGATATGTGTGCCTAATGTAGATGGACTCCAAGAGTTGATTCTTGAGAAGGCCCACAGCTCACGGTATTCCATCCATCTAGGTGCCGCTAAGATGTACCAGGATTTGAGACAGCACTATTGGTGGAGGCGGATGAAGAAGAATATAGTTGGGTTTATGGCTCGGTGTCTCAACTGTCAGTAGGTTAAGTATGAACATCAGAGATCGGGTGGCTTGCTTCAGAGGTTAGAGATCCCAGGGTGGAAGTGGGAGCGGATCACCATGGACTTCTTAGTTGGGCTCCCACGAACTTCGAGAAAGTTCGATGCTATTTGGGTTATTGTGGATTGGCTGACCAACTACGCACACTTCATTCCAGTTGGCACTACTTACTCTTCAGAGCGGTTGGCTGAGATTTACATCCGAGAGATTGTTCGCCTGCATGGTGTCCCACTTTCCATCATTTCAGATAGGGGCACTCAGTTTACATCGCAGTTTTGGAGGGCTGTGGAGTGAGAGTTGGGTACACAGGTTGAGTTGAGTACAACCTTTCACCCTATGATGGACGGACAGTCTGAGCGCACTATCCAGATATTGGAGAAAATGTTACGCGCTTGTGTCATTGGCTTTGGGGGTTCATGGGACCAGTTTCTGTCGCTCGCGGAGTTTGCATATAACAACAATTATCAGTCGGGCATTCAGATGGCTTTGTACGAGGCTTTATATGGGAGGAGGTGTAGATCTCCAGTAGGATGGTTTGAGCTGGGTGAGGCTAGGCTCTTGGGTACATACTTGGTCCATGATGCATTAGACAAGGTGAAATCAATTCAGGAGCGGCTTCGCATGGCGCAGTCTAGGCAGAAGAGCTATGCAGACAGGAAGGTCCATGATGTGTCTTTCATGGTTGGGGAGAAGGTTTTGCTGAAGGTATCACCCATGAAGGGTGTTATTAGGTTTGGGAAGAGGGGAAAGTTGAGCCCCCGGTTCATTGGGCCTTTTGAGGTGCTTTAGAGGATAGGGGAGGTGGCTTATAAGCTTGCCTTGCCACCTAGCTTGTCGAGTTTGCATCCAGTGTTTCATGTTTCTATGCTCCGAAAGTTTATTGGCGATCCGTCCTATGTTTTGGACTACAACACGGTTAAGTTGGATAGTGATATGACTTATGATGTGGAGCCGGTGGCCATTTTGGATCGACAGGTTCAAAAGTTGAGGTCAAAGGATATAGCTTCAGTGAAGGTGCAGTGGACAAGTCAGTCTATGGAGGAGGCCATCTGGGAGACTGAGCAGAAGATGCGGAGCAGATATCCACACCTATTTGAGGCTCCAGGTATGTTTCTAGACTCGTTCGAGGACGAACGTTTGTTTAAGAGGGGGAGGATATAACGACCCAGTCGGTCATTTCGAGAGTTATAGCCTCGTTTCCCCCATTTTTGCTTCTTTTGTGTTCTTCAGTTGTATTATGATATGCCGGGTTAGTTGGTTCGGGTCCGGAGTGGTTCCGGAGTGAATTGAGAATTTTAATAGAAGCTTAAGTTGGAAAAGTCAACCGGATGTTGACATATGTGTAAACGATCTCGGATTTGAATTTTAATGATTCTGTTAGCTCCATTAGGTGATTTTGGACTTAGGAGTGCGTCCGGAATGTGATTTGGAGGTCCGTAGTGGAATTAGGCTTGAATTGGCGAAAGTTGGTAATTTGGTGGTTTTGGTCGGCAGTGGAAAATTTTGATATCGGGGTCGGAATGGATTTCCGGAAATTGGAGTAGGTTTGTGGTGTCCTTTGTGATGTGTGTGTAAGATTTGAGGTCATTCGGACGTGGTTTGGTAAGTTTCAACATCATTTGTGGAATTCAGAACTTTAGAAGTTCTTAGGCTTGAATCCGAGGGTAATTTGGTGTTTTGATGTTGTTTTGAGTGATTCGAAGGCTCGACTAAGTTCATATATGTTATGGTACATGTTGGTGTGTTTGTTTGAAGTCCCGAGGGACTTGGGGGTTGTTCCGGGTGGTTAACAAAAGGTCTGGAACTTGGAAAATGCAGTTGAACTGCTGCTGCTGGTGTTTTCCGCACCTGCGGAGTGGGAGCCACAGGTGCGCGACCGCTGAAGCGCATCTGAGGTCACAGATGCGGGCAGTGTTGAGTTGGACTGGAACCGCAGGTGCGAGTAGGGGGTCACATCTGCGAGCCCGCAGATGCGAGGCTGAGTCGCAGATGCGAAAGTGAGGAGTTGGTCGATTTCAGCAGAAACGGAGAGAGAAGCATAGGTGCGCTATCGCAGGTGCGGTATTTGGCCACAGATGCGGAACTTGGGATTTTAAGTGAGTTCCGCACCTGCGATGGAAATTCCACAGGTGCGGCATCGCAGAAGCAGAAAAAGGGACCGCAGGTGGGGTTTCACTGGGAAGAAAGTATAAATAGAGGACTTCGAGATTTTTCCTTATTTCCACCAGTTTTAACTTGGACTTTGGAGCTTTTGAGGTGATGTTTGAAGGGGATTCAAGGAAATTCACTGAGGTAAGTCCCTTGAGCCTAAGTACCCTTAGATATGGTGTTTTCCCGTTGATTTCTCATTAATTAGTGGGTTTTTGAAGTGGAAATTGGGGGTTAGGACTTGGGATTTTGGAGAGTGTAATTTGGGGATTTGAGGGACCAAACGATGTCGTATTTTGATAAATTTCATATGGTTAGACTCATGAGTGAATGGGCTTCCGGTTTTTATGACTCTTGTCGGATTTCGAGACGTGGGCCCGGGGGGCCAGTTTGAGTCGATTTCGGATTTTGGGCTATAGTTTAGTAGTTTTCTTGTGGAATTGATCCCTTTAGCCTTTATTGATTGTGTCGTATTACATGTGGCTAGATTCGTGACGTTTGGCGGCCGATTTGAGAGGCAAAGGCATCGCGGAGTAGGATTTTGTTCGGATTGAGGTAAGTAACAGTCTTAAATCTGGTTTTGAGGGTATGAAACCCCGAGAATTGGTATAATGTGATACTTGGAGGTGACGCACATACTAGGTAACGGGCGTGCGAACGTGCACCATGAGGGATTGTGACTTGGTCCATCCTATGAGACTGTAAAGTCGAATAGCCATTGTTATTACTTGTTTTTCCTTGTCTTTGAGCAATTCACTACCTTTCATGTTAGAAACCATGCTTAAGCCATATGATACACTATTGGGATCCATAACGGTCGTATACTTGTTGAATTGACTGCTAATTGTTATCTTGTACTCAGTTACAGTCTTATTGCGTGCTATATCTCTGTTTCCTCTCATTTCTTGTTGATACTTGTTGTATTCCCTGTTTGGGCTGGTTATTATGATATTCTGTGAGCCCGAGGGGTTGGAGAGGTTAGTGACTGAGATAGGGCCTGAGTGTCGGGTTGAGAGCTATGTGAGATATATTGGATCGGGCCGCACGCCGCAACAATATTGGATCGGGTTGTACGCCACAACAAGCCTACGGGCCATATATCGGATCGGGATGCACGCCGCAGCAATATATGGATCGGGCTGCACGACGCAGCAGTATTTAGTCGGGCTGCATGCCGCAGCAATATATAGCACATGGGGTGTAGGAGCCCCTCCGGATTCTGTACACCCCCAGTGATCGCAAGTACCTTTGATTGTGAGTATTGAGGCTGAGAGCCGAGTGATTGAGCTATTGAGATAGATGAGTGACACTAGCCCTGGGAGGCTATACTTGCTCTTATTTTGTTTTTCCACTTCTTTGCTAATTGTTGTTGTTCTGAAATTTTCTGGAGGGCTTATATTGTTGTACCTGAACTCGAAATGTTTTGATTTAAAACACTGAATGAAAGCATGCCTACTTTTCTTGCCGAAATTGCTGAAATAAACTGCATTTGTGTAGCTCGTCACTGCTTCTCAGTTCCTTATTTAATTTTGTTACTTACTGAGTTGGAAGTTCTCACGTTACTCCCTGCACCTTGTGTGCAGATTTAGGTGTGACTGGACGCGGAGGTCATTGAGTTCGTGCGCAGTTGATCTTCCGGAGATTTACGAGGTAGATGTCGGCGTTCGCAGACCTTGTGCTCCTTCCTTATTATCTATCTTTCTTTGTATTGATATCTAGACACAGACTATTGTAGACACTGTGTTTTAGATTGAGAGTCTAGTTGCTCATGACTTAGTGACACCCCGATGTCGGGCTATTTTTCCGCACTTATGCTTATTTGGGTTTTACCCCGTATTTATGAGAAATTTCGGTTATTTTAAATATCTTAATTCATTTCTGTTAAATTTTGAAATTGTTTTGGAAAGGTCGACTTGCCTAGTAGCACGATAGGCGTCATCACGACGGGTTAGGTTTTGGGTCGTGATAGCACACCCCCAATGAGTGCAGTCGACTATATATATGTGGATCGGGTTGCACGCCGTAACGGGCCTTATGGTCATAAGGCTGAGTGATTAAGTGTGCTGAGCATTGAGCATAGTGCGAGGGGATGTGAGACAACGAGATTAAGTACTCTGAGAGTGTGAGAACATGAGCTCATCAATGAGATGCATTGCATTTGACATGCGTACTTTAGATACATGCAAAGAGATGCATTTCCTTTCTGCTACCGGGTTTTGGTGACATTTATGATTTTACCTGTATCTTGACATGTAGGTATAGAGACGTATTTTTCTCTTGCTATATGAAAATGAATCATCTTACTTATTATTGAAAGGAGTTTGGGGAAAAATCACAGTTTTCAAACTTACTCGTATTTTGGCATTTTCGGTAAAAGATTTGGGTTTTCACTGAGATACTTGAAAAAAAATGCCTATTTTTCTGGAACTGTGAACGAACAGAGCATTTTATTTCTGAGATACCTCTTTTGTTACTTGTACTATGTTGTTATGAACTGTTGTGGAATATTGGTGTTGGCCCGACCTTTGTGTTAGCTCGTCACTACTTTCAACCTAAGGTTAGG
This sequence comes from Nicotiana tomentosiformis, assembly GCF_000390325.3. Lineage (NCBI taxonomy): Eukaryota > Viridiplantae > Streptophyta > Magnoliopsida > Solanales > Solanaceae > Nicotiana > Nicotiana tomentosiformis. Next base: position 23,088,470 of record NC_090819.1, read on the forward strand.
TTTGTTACTTATTGAGTACATGAGGTCGGTTGTACTTATACTACTCTTCTTTACCTTGCGGGTAAATGTTGGCTGTTGATGTTGCTGTGTTTGATGGGAGCTGGATTTGAAGATGTACCTGCGTCCCGGTTGTAGCTGCCTCTTGTTCATGGTAGCCTTTGACCTATAAAACATTGTTAATGAATTTTTCAAATAGATGATGTATTTACTTCATTTCAGCTTTGTAAACTCTATTCTTAGAAGCTCATGATTTGTACTACCAGTCCGGGGAATGTATCAGATTCAGATATTTCTTTACTTAATTACTTTTTAATTGTTATTGGAATTGGTTAGTGGTTAAATTGCTTACCTAGCGGGTTGGGTTAGATGCCATCATGACTAGTCGGATTTTGGGTCATGACAGATTGGTATTAGAGCTCTAGGTTCATAGGTTCTACAAGTCATGAGCAAGTGTCAAGTAGAGTCTTGCGGATCAGTATAATGATGTCCATACCTATCTTCGAGAGGCTACAGGAAATTTAGGATATACTTCCCATATTTCTTTCCTTATCGTGAAGCATTGATTCAACTTGAAGCATAACTCTTTGAATTCCTTCCACGCAGTCGTATGCACATGTGAGCGCTCGGTATCGACTATGCACCGGTGGCTTGTCATTCCATGGTTGAGGTGCAAGATGTGATTTTGGCGTGCTGATGATGGGCCAGTCTGGAGGAATTGAGTCCGGGTTTTGACGGTAGCTTGAGCACGGAGATTTCAATTGTGTGAGCACGTGCCTTTGGCACTTATAGGTCCGTTGGTGTCCTTATTAGTGGAATTTGTGATTGGATGACTATGTGGTGAGTATGATGAAACTGCGAGATGTGTTCGGATTGTTTGAATGTGACGAGAAGAGTTTACTTGAAATATAGCAAGGACTATGAGGTGTCTGATTTCTGTCTTGATTTGGCATATGGGCTCAAGTTATGAGTGTGTTGAGGGATCTCTCATGTTGTTTGGTTGTGGAGTGAAGTAGATTCTCATGTCTTGCTGATGAGTTCAGAATCGAGAAGATTAACTGATTGCGTAGTAGTCGTGACTGTGGAAGGGTATAGAGAGATGTCAGTTTGAGGCAAAGCATGTGGGTTATCTCCTGCAAGGTGTCCTGAGGTTATGTGATCCCTATGATGTTTCGTTGAGAGTTCTCTTTTACCAGTGAATGATATATGTTGCAATTTAAGTTTGGATCGCTTGTGGAAGTTGGCTTAACCATCACTAGGATTAACGCGAGATTTGCAGATAATTTGAAGTACTAGATGGTTTGTGTTGCATGAGCGGATGAAAGATTTAATGGTATCTCACTATCTATACCATTCACAATCCAATTACCAAAAACGAAGGTAGATTCGTGATATAAAATCAAAAATGAGTAGAGAACACTTACCCCAGTCCATAAGATGAAAATTGCTTCAAGAATTGCCTCAATCCGAGCTACATAGCTCCAAAAATGAAGAAAGAACTAAATAAAAGTTGGGCCCACCAATAATTCTTCTGTACTTAACTGACACATCAATAATTCATAGGGATATATCACACATATTTAAGGTGCTATACATCAAATAATTTGAACTGATTCTTTTCTTATTTAAAGAGTTTTAGGATTTTGTAAAAATCTATTCAGGATCTTCAAGTCTTACGAAATATTTGTTCGTTAAGTTATTTGCATTTTGTCATAATGTCTGAAGAGCGAAGAATTATGGTTTCATTATATTGGGGGTGGTGGTGGTGAGGTTGTGGTGGAGAATAACTCAGTACGCTATAGTTATTCTCCACAGTGTCATGTTAAGTTGCCACTTACAATTTAGTACGATACATTGGTATCGTTGTTATGTAAAAAATGAGTGTGAGCAAATGTTTGGTGAATATTAAAGTAACTGTAAGATATCCGTATTTTGTTACTCCGCAAGGGGTTGCTTGTTATGCTGAGTTTAACATCGAAGACGATGAAACTTTGAGGGATTTTTTGAGGACTCCGGATGAACACCGAGAATTTCTTGTGATAAAAATGTTGGAAATGTACGTCAAGGCTGAAGACGTTCGCAATAATGCGGTTCCGCAAAGTAGGGATATCCCTCAATCATCGGATGGTTATTTTGGAGCAGTTTTAGCCGAACATGTTCTGGGTGAAAGAGTTTGGCCTGATCTAAACTTATCTCCATGGGCGAATGAGGAGCGAGGGAATAATTTCTAACCAAAAACAACTCAAGTACATCAAACAATGCTGAAGGAACCAATCCCGATATAAAAAGATCAAATCTTGAATCAAAAGTCCAAAATCGGCCAAAAGCCCAACCCGGGCCCGCACCTCGAACCCGACCAAAATTTACAAAATTCGTCAACCCATTCGATTACGAGTCCAACCATACCAATTTCACTCAAATTCAACTCCAATTCGATATTCAAAACTCAAAAATTCATATTATGAAACTTTAGGCCAAAACCCCCAATTTCCTCTATACCATTCACAATCCAATTACCAAAAACGAAGGTAGATTCGTGATACAAAATCAAAAATGAGTAAAGAACACTTACCCCAGTCCACAAGATGAAAATTTCTTCAAGAATCGCCTCAATCCGAGCTACATTGCTCCAAAAATGAAGAAAGAACCAAAAACCCTCGATAATATAGCTTCTGCCCAGCGATTTCCTCATTTGCGGACAATTCGTCGTATCTGCGACCACCACTTCTGCGGACGAAGCTCGCATATGCGAGTGTGGGCGCTTCTGAAGTGCGCAAACCACATTTGCGGTCGTGCAAACTGCATTTGCGATCACGCTTCTGCGCGCATTAGCCGCTTCTGCGCACTCGCTTATGCGCCCTAGCTTCCGCTTTTGCGATGCCTCCCTAGCCAACACTCCCTCGCTTTTGCGGATGTTTTGTCTCTTCTCCGACCATCACACCTGCGAGCCCATTTCCACAGGTGCGAAGACACCAGTAATAGTAAAATTCCAGCCTTAGCCAAAACTTCCAAAATGCTCCGAACCTCGTTCGAAACTCACCCGAGCCCGTCGGGACCCTGTCCGAACATACCAACAAGTTCCATAACACAATACGGACCTACTCGAAGCCTCAAAACACATATAACAACATCAAAACGAAGAATCATAACTCAAATTTTGTACGCAAGTCCCAAATGACAAAATGAAGCTATTCCAATTTCCATAATCGGATTCCGACCCCGATATAAAAAGGCAACCCCCCGGTCAAACTTCCCAAAAATCCAATTTTTGCCATTTCTCTGTTCCGGGTTCAAATTCACAAAAAGTCAAACTCGGTCAACTTCCCCAATTTAAAGCTTCAACCATGAAATCCTTTCTTCCAATTCGATTCCGAATAACCTAAAAATCAAAACCGACGATTCACATAAGTCATAATACATCATACGAAGCTACTCATACCCATAAACTACCGAGCGAAGTGCAAATGCTCAAAACGACCGGTCGGGTCGTTACATCCTCCCCCACTTAAACATACGTTCATCCTCGAACGTGCCAAGAGTTGTTCCCAAAGCCATCAAACCGCCGTGTAACCTTACCCTGCACATACTCGGGGGTGATCCCACGTCATCCTATCCCATATAGGTCCGATAACACAAACATAACTGGAATTTCTCAATTCAACTTAGCCCACAAGCCTTAGAATCCAACTTCCAACATCTGGAATTTCTTATAAGATAAGAATCTCGCATCTACATACTGTATAAGTTTGAACAAGCTGTACCAAAAGTTGTAACCATAACTCAAATACTCAAAACTCAAATACCACGTAGCTCAAATGCTCGAAGCAATGATTTCTAATCAAAGTAGCTGCTCAAATCAACCCAATACCGGTAACAACCTCATATCAAACAAAGCCTTATTCTAAACCTTCGTACACTGCCAATGATGAAAGAAACATGCATAACTCATAACCATTCATCAGATCAACAATTCATGGTACTCCATCTCCTTTGACAAGACTATAGTCAATTTCTAAGTAGATCAACAACAATATCCTTCCAAATATACCATAATCAAATCTGATAGCACCCATCCTAGATCCGACCACCTCATCTTATCAAATACCAACTACTCTACTGACATGCCACACTAATACTATCTAAAGCCACAACCCGTGTAAGACGTGCACCAATAAGCAACATTCCAAATGTACTCAATCATGGAAAAGTGACTCTGATAAGAGAACTGCCCCGCAAGCTTAACAAGTACCACCACAGTGCAATGCTAAGAACCTATCACACACCGTAGAACTAAAACACACGAATCTAACACAAGGGATCATATCTCAACATAACTCTGCTGCAATACGTGACCCCATCCAAACACTGATCTATATGAAATACCTCAGCCACCATGCTCAAAATCAATAACCATGCGCAATCTGACATCAAGTACTTAGAGTGCATTACCATAACCATGGAGAAGCAAATGACACAATGCCACACAAAACCCGAAAGAACATAACCCATACGCAATTAATCATGCAATACCCAAATACCCATCTCGCTTAAATTCCGCTATAAGGCCCCAATAGAACCGCACCAGGTGTGCTTATAACCAACGAATCACAACTCCTCGTAGCATAGAAGAGTAACTCACAGATCATTCCAGAACATGAATAGCTATAACAACAACCGAATGGCACATCCCTCAACAATAGCAGTATGGAGCCAACCAATCCGGCTCGATGTAGAATACACATTCTAATTGGGCCTACCAATGGACCCCCAAATCAACTCCGGACACCCACAAATAGATAAATAACCCTCCAAAGGTCCATAATGACGGAATCATAACACTTACTATCATCTAGCTAGCTTCGGCCATGACTTCACAGTCCACAACCATGAAACAATCTGCCCTTGAGAACTCCCAGTCTCCAAGTCCATAGAACACATGAATCACCATATCTGATCTCAACTCCACCGCCAGAATGTCTAACACATCTCTCATACACGATCATCCTACGAGAAATACTTCTAAAATCTTTCCGTGCCACATAGCAAAATTTGAATATCAGCAATCAATCAACAAGGAGAGTGCCGCAGTACTAGTGAAGTATCCATAAGTCAAAACACATTGCCCCTTCTGAAATGTATACTCTCATCATGCCATGCCGATTAGTAATATCATTTACCTAGTCGTCTGAAACCGTCCATGCTGCCTACGAATCTATGCCCTTCCCTTCCAAACTGACATGTGACCTTGCACATTCAAATCTCCATCCCACACAACACACCGCATCTACCATGTCATCCTATGAAGAGTACAAAAATATCATAATCAACTCTGAGTCACAAGCAGAATGCATACCCGATCAATCAGAAACCTTCCATTTGATCTCATCGTGAAGAAAATCCCAATACGCAACATATTCCTCACGCCGGTAGGAAATATACTCCTCGAACTGTGGTAAAAACCATTGAGAACTCTTCAAAACCCATTTGCACATAACCAAGCTATCATAACCAAATCTCTCTAACTCAACTCAGCCACGCAAGTCGCCAACACCCAATAGCATTGCCACGAAACGCCTGTGGAGACTAGCCACATCATAAGTACCCAAAGAACCGGTTATATCCATTACTGTGCTGATCCAACCTACTACCACGTTGTCCTATTTTTCCAAGTCCCTTCCAAATTGCCTTCTAATTGATACTCCTCCTTGCTAGAATACCATGATCCTTAACCAAAATTCACCACACAAGAGACCCTAGTATAAAACCATAACGCCCTAAGGCCCATAAGCCACTGACTTCCCTCTTAAGCACCCCAAAGCACCACAACTGCGACACCCACTCTAAAGAGACATTATGTGAACCTAAAACCGTTTCCTTCACCTTCCTGATGCTGAAATACATAATCCACAATGGTATAAAAATGGCACAAATCTCGATACCATCCAATGTAACTCTCAGTTTCTAGCCATATATAAATCTTGTAAATTCTAAATCGCTACATATAAATCTTGAATCCATTAGAACCATTCTCGAGAGTCATCCACTCTACTCAAATCTCAATTAAACCGACCAAACAGACTGAATGACCTGTGCCCCATTAGAACCATTCTCGAGAGTCATCCACTCTACTCTATGTACACTACATCCTTCGCGAATAACCACTCAATTATTTTATGATTCCCATATACCTATAGAATGTAATACAACCTGTATCCAGAAATTCCTTTGCTTAATTCATCCTCAAAGCTGTGCAGCACGTGTAGTATGAGTACGTAAATCAACGCGTACCCATTAAGTATCCCGCCTAACCTCGAAGAAATAGTGACGAGGGGTCGGCTCCGACACTTACTATGGGATATAATTAAAATACCAATGATATAATTTAGCATGGATTACGTAGAACGGTTGTAAGCTCAATATCATGAAATAAGTAAACAATTCTTTTGTTAATAAGAAATTTTCAAATTTATTTTTCATCATTTATCATTTTGTATCTCAGGCCAATGAAGCAATATCAATTATCATAAATTCCAAAGCAAACAATTCAATCATGCGCAAATCATGTGGAGGTCGTACGACCCGATCCAACATAAATATTTAAATTGTGCACTGCTGAGGGTCGAACGGCACGAACCATAGATACATCTATCTTCTACCGAGGTGTTCGGCCCACTCCACAAAAGAGAAAAACACATTAAACAACCAATTCAAGATTTATTAAGGGGCAAACATTCCAAGAATTTCAAATTCCCATTTAACTGTCAAGTAAATAAAGTTTAATTTTTTTACAATTCCTTTATCGAGTTTCTAAATGTTTTAAAGAATTAAATTAATAAGTAGGGCGCAACATCGCAAGTACAACATGATATGGGTCCTAGACTACCCGGACATAAGCATAATAGTAGCTACGCATGGACTCTCGTCACCCCGTGCGTACGTAGCCCCCCACAAATAGAAGCACGTAATGATTTGATTCACTTATGGGGTTAATTCCCTCTTACAAGAGTAGAAAGGAGACTTACCTCGCTCCGAAATTTCATAACCGGCTCCAAAGCCTCTCTAACACCTCAAACCAATGCCTGTCGCTCCAAAACTAGTCAAATAAGATGCAACCTAATCAAAATATACTCTAATTAATCAATTTATAACAATTTTCAACTCCTCTTGAAAATCAATAAAGCAACCCTCGGGCCCACGTGCCCGAATTTCGAAAATATTGGAAGACAAACACTACCCATAGCACTACGAACTCAAATATATAATTTATTTCCAATTCCATGCCCAATCTCGTATCCAAAAATACAAATTTCTAGGGTTTTTTTCAAAGTCCCAAATTTCTACAAATTTCATGTCTAAATCCATATATAAACCTTGTATTTAACTCACAACTAGAAGAAATCACTTACCTCTTGATGATGGTGGAACCCCCTCTCAAAATGCTCTCAAAAAATCGCCTAAGTTCAAGTGGGAAATGAGGGAAATGAGCTAAGTCTCGGAATAAAAAGCCCTTGGCTCCAGTCGCAGATGTTGCATTTGCGACAGGGGTCACAAATGCGAAGAAAGCATCACAAATACGACCCCTGATAGAGCTGGCCTTCATCGCAAATGCGATATAGAGTTCGCAAATGCGGACTCTTCAGGGTTCGCAAAATCGACCATATTGTCGCAAATGCGATCCATTCCCTCACCAGCCCAGGTTCGCAAATGCGAACACTGCCTAGTAAATGCGATGGTCGCATTTGAGACCAAAACATCGCAATTGCGATCATACCAGAACCAGCAATCCAACTTCTTAACAAAACACACCGAAGCCACTCCGTAACTCACCCGAGCCCCCGAGGCTCCAAACCAAACACCCACACAAGTCTAAAAACATAACACGAACTCGTTCGAGACCTCGAATCACATCAAACAACGTCGAATTCATGAAGCGCACCCCATTCCAAGCTTAATGAACCTTAGAACATCAAACTTCTACATTCGATGCCGAAACCTATCAAATCACGTCCGATTGACCCCAAATGTTTCACACAAGTCACATTCGACATTACAGACCTATTCCAACTTCCAGAATCGGAATCGGATTTTGACCCCGGTATTAAAAAGTCCACTTCGAGTCAAACATCTCAAAAACCTTCAAATTTTTAATTTTTGCCAAATGACAATAAAATGACCTACGGACCTCCAAATCCACTTTCGGACTCGCTTAACATATCAAAATCACGATACGAAGCTATTCACAGACTCGGAATCCCAAACGGATATCGAAAACATTAAAATGCACTTCAACCCAAATTTATAAAATTCTTCCAAAATACTAACTTTTCATAATAAGCACCGAAATGCTCCCGGGTCACCCAAAAATTAATCCGGACATACGCCCAAGTCCAAAATCATCATACGAACCTGTTGGAACCTCAAATCCCGATTCCAGGGTCGTTTACTCAAAAATCACACTTTAGTCAATTCCTCCAACTTAAAGCTTCCGAAATTTGAATTTTTCTTTCCAAATTAACTCTGAACTTCCCGAAATTAAATTTCGACAACGCGTACAAGTCATAATACCTGAAGTGAAACTTCTCATGGCCTCAAACCGCTGAACGACGCGCTAGAGCTCAAAACGACCGGTCGGGTCGTTACAACTCCGTTGTGAATAATTATTACTCCTGTAAAAGATTATCTACAACTGGTACAATATCATCTTACAAGAAGCTTACACAACAGCTTGCAATAGGAGCTTACAAACAGCTTATACAGCAGCTTGCAATATCAGTTTACACAGCAACTTGCAGTAGCAGCTTGCAATAGCAGCTTATAGAACAACTTCCTTTCTTCTATAAATAGAAGAAATTTCAGTTCATTATGTATATGAGTTTGAAGTTGAGTAATACATCAATTTCTCTCTATACTTATCTCCGGTTTCTTTATTTTACAGTTTTTATTTTATAACAGAGTCATTTTTTCCGGGACTTATAGCTTAGATTTCTTCTCTGTTATTTTAAAATAAAATCGTCACCAGCAACCCTTCATAATTTAAATGTTCTTAAAAGAAAAAGAAACGCAACAAGAATTTAATTTTTGTATAGTGATTTCTTTTCTGTTATTTTAAAATAGAATTATTGCAGTCTACTGTTTCCAGTTACTTGTAGAAAAATTAGACTTTTCAGCATTATTGTGGGATGCCTATGCGATTACTAAGGCAGGGCACAATTGTATCAGTGTGAAGGATTGATGTATGAATCGGATCCAGTAGTTTATAAAGCATGGAAATATATTATATATAAACGTGTTCATTACCTAATAATAGTTTATAAAACATGTTAATTTATTTGGGAGATGATGTATGAATCGGATCCACTTCTTGATGTGTATATTTACTGTCCTCTTTTTTCAAGAATGGCTTCAATATTGAGAAATAGTATTTGGATAAGATAAATGAAGAAGTGATATGACTGATCTGAGTGACGGCTTGAGCACAAAGGGCTCGTTTTAATGAGCTCGGAATAAAAGTGTGGTATTTTTGGACTCAAGCGACCAAAATAGGTAAAAAAAAAAAAATTGGGCATCATAATATATATAGCGCGGTTATTCACCGCGTTATACCTTAACAGCACGTTTGTCCGTTAAGCTATAGTGCGGTGAATAACCGCGCTTTATTTAAACTAAAATGGCGGGAAGGTATAGCGCCCATATATACCGCGATATATTATAGCGCGGTATATATGGGCGCTATACATATATAAAAAAAGTGACCTTCTCCTTCCCCACCAGACGAACCAGTAACCCCTCCCCCCCCCCCCCCCCAATTTTTAAAGAAAAAAGCTCCGTTGGATCCCACCGGTCCCACAAAAAGTAGATTCTTGGTATTATAGCATGCTAACGTATCTAAGGCGTTATCGCGTAGTGGTTTGCTCGTTTTGGCTCCAAATCATCAAATCTTCAACTTTCCAAAAAATTATAATCCATGTATTCCGATTTATTTTTTTGTTAAAACTCGTGTATAAAAAAATGCCTATTAGTTATTTTTTATTGTGTTCTATGTTATTTCGTGATTGGTTTGCGATTTAATTAATTTATTATTTTTTATCCGGATTATATTATTAGTGTGCTAAACAAATGAATAAAATAGAGAAATTGTTATTTTATGAATAATTAATTTTTTTAGTTGTTATGAAAAATGTTTATTAGTTATTTTTTACCGTGGTGTATGTATTTTCGTGATTATTTTGTGATTAAATTAATTTGTTATTTTTTATCCAGATTAGATTATTATGTGCTAAAAGATTAGTAAAATAGATAAATTATTATTTTAGGAATAATTAATCTTATTTAGATGTTATTGTTGTACATATATTAATATGTGACTTTAATGTTGTTTAGTTCCCTGTAGTGTTATGTTGTGCCCGTAATTTAATGTAGTGCCCGTATTTATAATGTAGTGTCATTTAGCATAGTAAAATGTAGTGCCCTTTAGCGTAGTTTCTTTGTAGTTATTGAAATTAATCATTTAATTATCTGTTAAACCCAAAAATATCTTTAAAAAGATGATAGTTCAAACACAAACTCTCTCGAAATCTAGTCAACAAACGTAAGAAAATAACATTAAAAACAACAATATTTATTAAACTAACAAATAAAATAATAAAATAACATATAAAATAATAAACTAACATATAAAATGATAAACCAACGTATAAAATAATAAAGTAACATATAAAATAATAAACTAACATATAAAATGATAAACCAACATATAAAATAATAAATTAACATATAAAATAATAAACAAACATATAAAATAGTCAAACTATCATATAAAATAATAAAGTAACATATAAAATAATAAACTAACATATAAAATGATAAACCAACATATAAAATAATGAATTAATATATAAAATTATAATATAGAAAATGTATCAACCTAAGTAACAATATAGTAAAAATATCGAATAAATTTTAATATTAAAGATATTGTAATATATTTAAATATGCTAAGCAATTAAAAAGAAAATACTTTAATTAATATTGTTCAATTTACAGTCATCGTCATGGAGGTTCCGCCTGTGCATCCCGGACCTGCATCGCTAGAGCTATTGTTGCTACAGGCTGAGCATAGGTCTTCATATGTATGGGATGCGCAGTGTTTCTCCAAGACATTCCACACCAGACGTATAGACGATATGTGAGAGTTCATTAGGCCCCACCCACACCATCCCTGTATAGTTAGACGCCTTCAAGATACGGGTTTCTACAGATCATAGAGATCGGTCGGTTGCAGTTCAACTGGGCGTTGATCACGGCTATGATAGAACGGTGTCGACCGGAGACGCACACGTTTCATCTGCCCATCGGCGAGGCATCCATCACGCTTGAGGACGTGGAGGTTCTTTTTGGTCTGCTGGTTGATGGATGTCACGACCCAAAATCTAACCGTCGTGATGGCGCCTATCGTGGAACTAGGCAAGACACAACTCAGCATCTCAACACAGAAAAATCTTTGAACATAAAGACGGAAGCAATTTAATAATTTAGGAAAGCCTTTTTGAAAACAAAAATATCCAAAATACGATACAATCCATCCCAAAAATCGGGGTATCACAGAGTACATGAGCGTCTAAATCAGAATATAGTCAACTACAATGTCTAGAGAAATAAACTAAAAATACAACTGGTGATAAAGAAGGAGAGTCAAGGCCCACGAACGTCGTGCAGCTACCTTGGTATTCTCCGAACTCTGACTCCACAATCAGCAACTGCCGTCGTGACCAAAAACGCCTGGATCTGCACACGAGGTGTAGGGAGTAATGTGAGTACATCCAGCTCAGTAAATAACAAGTCCAAACATTGGACTAAAAGGTAGTGACGAACTCAATCGGTACAGATAAAATAGAAATAATTGAACAGAAATGTAGGCATGCTTTCAAATTAAATAGGCAACTCAAAACAGTAAAGTGAAGCAGATCCGAACAGTGTAAAGAATATAACTCTGCTATCTCTACATGCCAATGCACATACTGTATGTGATGTACCATGATGTCAGCCTCATGTGCTCACACTCTCGAATGCTCAATCACTCGGTACTGTATATGGCCCATACGACCAAGGGAAGATCCATCCCAGAACATATACATCACTGACTATAAGTCACCCAGTACCGAGGAAGGCCAATCCAGCCTTGTGGAGAATTTCCATCTCCAGGTATCAAGTACTTCGGACAAGATCCATGTCCAGGGAAGATACATCCCTCAATAATATCAATCGCGCTCACTAGGGGTGTGTAAGACTCCGGAGGGGCTCCTACAGCCCAAGCGCTATCATAAGATCAGTATAACCGTTGCGGTGTGTAGCCCGATCCCACAAATGTCACTCATAATCAGGCTCTCAGCCTCACTCAGTCATCAATCTCTCCAGTCTCACTCACAGGCTCACAATATCATGAAAACTAGCCCGAAACAATGATATGATGTATCAATAAATAATAACTGAGACGGAGATATGATATAAAATGCATGAACATGACTGAGTACATAATATCAATGAAATCAGTGAGATGACAGCAAGAAACAACCACTAGAGGTCCCAACAATACCGGCATAAATCCTAAACATGATATCTAGCATGATTGACAGCTCAATTACTTTATCACAAGATGAAAATACGGATATCAACAAAATAGAGTCACTATACAGTGCCATGGAATCAACTAGGCCACAATTCTCACGGTGCACGCTCACACGCCCGTCGCTTTATATGTGCTCACCTCAATATCAATCGTATAGCACATCGTTCGGGGTTTCGAACCCTCAGAACCAAGTTTGTAAGCGTTACTTACCTCAAACCGAGCAAATTCTATTCCGAAATGCCTTTGCCCCTCGAATCAGTCTCCAAACACCCTGAATCTTGCCACAAGCAGTACGAGATAATTAATATAGGTTAAAGGAATCAATTCCACAAGAAAAATACGAAATTACAATCCAAAATCCGAAATTGGTCAAACGCCGGCCCCGGGCCCACGTCTCAAAATCTGACAAAAAGTCACAAACCCTCAAAGCCCATGCACTTACGAGTCCAACCATACCAAATTTGTCAAAATCCGATGTCAAAATCTCAATCAAAACCCAAAATATTAGTTGAAGAACTTCTTACCATTTTTCCCCAATGTTTAACCCAAATCCGAAATTTAATGATAGATTAGTGGGATTTAACCAAAATCAAGTGTAGAATCATTACCCAATCGATGTCTCTAAAAATCCCTCGAAATTTCGTCCAAATCCAAGCTCCCAAACTCAAGTTTTGATAAAAGTGGCCAAACCTTCGTTTTTGAATCTTTATATCTGCCCAGTTAATTCCTCTTTCGCGAACGCGAGTGACCTCTCGCGAACGCGTACCTTTCACTGGAGGACCCTACACGAACGCGGGACCCTCTTCGCAAATGCGTAGGCTTAAATGCCTTAAGCTCCATCTACTCTTTCCTCTCCGCAAACACGAGGACCATGTCGCGAACGCATAGCCTCAGGGTTCCACATCTTCGCGAACGTGGGAACCACACCGCGAATGCCAAAAGTAACTCAGCTGGCCGTCCCAGATGCGTTATGCGAATGCGAGAACTCCCTCACAAATGCGATGAAGAAAATGTCTGCAACAAAACACCAGAAAATCTTCTATCTTCCAAAGTCCAAAAGTGATCCGCTAAGTATCCGAAACTCACCCGAGGCCCCCGGAACCTCAACCAAACATACCATCAAGTCCCAAAACACTATACGATCTTAGTCGAATCCTCAAACCACATCAAATAACATCAAAAACACAAATCACTCTCCAATCCAAACTTAATGAACTTTGAAATTTTAAAATTCTACAAACGATGCCTAATCATACCAAACCACGTCCAATTGACCTCAACTTTTGCACACAAGTCATATTCAATATTATACGCCAACTTCCGGAATCAGAATCCGACCCCGATATCAAAAAGTCAACCCCCGATCAAACTTCCCAAAAATTCGACTTTTATCATTTCAAGCCTAAATTAGCTACAGACCTCAAATTCACAGTCCGGACATGCTCCTAAGTCCAAAATCACCCAACAGGGCTAACGGAACCGACAGAACTATATTTCGGAGTCGTCTTCATACCATTCCGACTACGGTCAAAATCCTAAGACTTAAGCTAAGTATCCCCAAACACTGTGAAACCAAAATAAGCCTTCCCGGCAAGTCACATAAGCAGAAACAGATACGGGGAATGCAGTAAATAGGGGATCGGGGCCAATACACTCAAAACGACCCGTCAGGTCGTTACATCCACCCCCACTTAAACATACGTTTGTCCTCGAACGTGCCAAGAGTTGTTTTCTAGACACCAAATCACTATTATATCTTACCACGCACGTATCTGGGGGTGATCACACGTCACCCTATCCCATATAGGTCTGATAACACCACATACCTAAAATTTCTTAATTCTACCTAGCCCACAAGCCTTAGAATCCAATTTCCAACATCCGAAATTTCTTATAATGTTAGAATCCCGCAACTTACACACTGTATAAGTCTGAACAAGTTGTACCATAAGTCGTAACCATAATTCAAATACTCAAAACTCAAATACCACATACCTCAAATGCTCGAAGCAATGATTTCTAATCACCGTAGCTGCTCGAAATAACCCCATGTCAGTAATAAAGCTCATATCAAACAAGACATCATTATAAAACCTTCGTACACCACCAATGATGAAAGAAACATGCAGAAACTCATAACCATTCATCAGATCTACCAATCGTGGAGCTCCCTCTCCTTCGACAAGAACCATAGCAAATTTCTAAGCCGGCTTTCGATATTATCCTTCCAAATATGCCACAATCAAATCGGATAGCACCTATCCTAGATCCGACGACTTCATCTTATCAAATACCAGCTACTCTATTGACATGCCACACCGATACTATCTAAAGCCACAACCCGTGTAATCCGTGAACCGATAAGCAATATTCCACATGTACTCAATCACGAAAATGACTCAAATAAGAGAATCGTCCCGTAAGTTCGACGGGTACCACACCAACGCAATGCTAAAAACCCATCACACACCGTAGAACCATAACACACGAATCTATAACAAGGATCATATCTCAACATAACTATGCCGCAATGCGCGACCCATCCAAACACTGATCCATATGAAATACCTCGGCCACCTTGCTCAAATTCAATAGCCACTCACAATCTGGAATCAAGTACTTAAAGTGCATTACCATAACCATGGAGAAGCAAATGACACAATGCCACACAAACTCGAAAGAACATAACCAATGCGCAACCACTCATATATCACCCAAATACCGATCTCGCGCAATATCCGCTATAAGGCCCCAATAGAACTGCACCATGGGTGCATACAGCCAATGAATCACAACCCCTCGTAGCATAGAAGTGTAACTCATCGAATATATCAAAACATGAATAAGATCAACAATAACCGAATAGCACATCCCTCAACAATAGCAGTATGGAGCCAACCAATCTAACTCGGTGTAGAATACACATCCTAATTGGGGCTATCAATGGACCCCCAAATCAACTCTGGGCACCCACACATGGATAAATAACCCTCCGAAAGCCTACAATGACTGAATCATAACACATACTATCGTCTAGCTAGCTTCGACCACGACTTCACAGTCCACAATCATGGAAACAACCTGCTCTTGAGAACTCCCAGTCTCCAAATCCATATAACACACGAATCCCATATATGATCCCAACTCCACCGCCTTAATGTCTAACACATCTCTCATACACGATCATCCCACGAGGAATACTCCAAAAATTCTTTCGTGCCACATAGAAAAATTGAATAGCAGCAGTCGATCAACCAGGAGAGTACTGCAATAACAATGAATATCCGTAATTAAAACACAATGCCCTCTTTCAACCGCGCACCCCTCTCAGGGATTACCGAGCAACTATAACATTCATCTAAATATACAACACTAACCATTCTGTCCAGAATTCGTGAACTTGCCTTCAAGAATGGACTGTCACCTTGTACATGTAAATCTTAATCCTGCACAACACACCACATCTATCATGCCATCACCATACTGGTCTAGCCTACTACCAGTTGTCCTATTTACTTCGAGTTATTTTCTCAATTAACCTCAATTTGATACTTCTCCTTGTCAGAACTCCACGATCCTTACCCAAAGCTCACTACAAGACACCCTAACATAACACCACACCACCATAACGCCCGTAAGCTATTGTACTCTTCTTAAGTACCTCCATAAATAATGCAACTGTAATGCTCACTCCAAAAATACTTGATGTAAATTTAAAATTGTCCCCCTTTCCTTTCTTATACTGAAATGTAGAATCCATAATAATACAGAATTACCGCAAATCTCGGCATCATTAAATGTAAATTTGAGATTCTAAATTACACCGCGCAAACGGGCTGAAATACACGTGCCTCATTAGCACAACAATGCTCGAAGGGGTAAACCTGCCTTAACACCACCGATCAAATTTACACTCCATGCGCACTACCACCTTCAAAATAACAATTTAATTATTTCATGATTTTTTTCATAAAGTGCGATATAACCCGCATTCAAATATATTTCTTACTCAAGCCATCCCCGATATCAACCTCTGCAAGTCATAACCAATCAACAAGTATGCCTCAGCCCAAAAACTAATACCATACAAAATCGTGCAATCAGATCATAGATAGCATACTCCCCCACTTGGCTCAAAGCCATATAACAAAACCTCTGATAACTCACCATACCCAAGATAACATCTAAATTGACCATACTAAGCAATAAAAGATCTACTCTAGTCTCCAGACTCCTAATAGTCACCACACATGGCCGATATACACAGTCCATAATAACAGTATCACCCACGGGCATAGACACATGAACAGGTGAAACTAGAGATTCACGGGGCATATCCAGATAATGAGCAAAATGCGAGGACACATGAATAAGTGGGACCAGAGTCAAATAATACAGAGGCATCTCTATGGAAAACTAAGACAATACATGTAATCACAGCATCTGAAGCAATAGCATCTGGTCTGGCAGGGAGTGCGTATAAACGGGCCTGACTGCCACCTGATCGGCCTCCCCCTCTAGGGCGACCCCTAGCTGACTGAGCTCTACCCTGATCTGGCTGGGCGGGTGGTGAAGTAACTAGTGCCGAAGTCGAAGGCTGACTCCTCTGCTGAGATGAACCTCCCGAAAGGCGGGGACAATGCCTCTTGATATGACACAAATCTCCACACTTAAAGCAACCTCTCTTTGCAAATGGCGGTGGGGACTGAAGGGAACCCCGAGCACCGAAATAACTGCTAGAAGGTCCTGACACAGATGAACCATGAGTTGATGGTGCATGAGACGAACTCTGAGCTGGTAGTATACTGAATGAAGATTGTCCTTGCTGATAGGTGTGTGCACCATGGCTAGAGGATGCACCACGGTAAACCGGGTGAGTCGTCTGAGCATGACTAAAAGGACGACCCCTACCGTGGTTGAACTGACCCCTAGAAGGAACACCGCTGAATCCACTTTGTCCACAAGGCCTCTTGGCCTCCCTCTCAACCCGCTCCTGGCTGCAAACTATCTCAATCTGACGAGCAATATCGACAACCTCATCAAATGTAGCACCAGACACTCTCTTTCTAGTCATAACTAATCGCAGCTGAAAAGTGAGGCCATTTATGAACCTCCTAATCCTTTCTCTGTCTATGGGAACCAACCAGATAACATGATGGGCCAACTCTGAAAATCTCATCTCATACTGCGTTACGGACATATCACCCTGGCTAAGCTGCTCGAACTGCATACGCAGCTCCTCTCTGTGGGACTGAGGCACGAACTTCTCCAGAAAGAGAACAGAGAACTGCTGCCAGGTAAGGGGTGTTGCGCCGACTGGCCTATGCCTCTCGTAAGCCTCCTACCAACTGAAGGCAGCCCTAGAGAACTGAAAAGTAGTGAACGAGACCCCACTGATCTCTAGAATACCGGTTGTACGGAGTATCCTCCGACACCTTTCTAAATAGCCCTGTGCATCCTCTCCCTCTGTACCACTAAATGATGGAGGCCGGAGCCTCTCAAACATCTCCAATATACGATGCTCATCCTTGGGCATAGCAGGAACCACATAGTCCTGAGCAGATACAACTGGCTGGGCCGGTGGTGCCCCCGGTGTTTGGAGTCCCTGTACCACCTGCTCTGATGTGCGGGCGGCGGGAGTCTAAGCGCCTCCCCCTGCCTGAGAAGTGGCTGCTGCGGCCGGAACAGAGACAACCTGAGTAAGGCTGGTGCACATGGTCAGAATCTGAGCTAAGGCCTCCTGAAGGCCTTGAATCACAATGGGCACAGGTGGTGCCTGAGCTGGTCCCACAGGCTCATCCATAACTGGAGCCTGCTCCTGAACTAGGGCAACGGGTGGATCTGCAGGTTCTTCTCTAGCTGCGGTGCGAGCTGCACCTCTGCCCCTACAACGGCCTCTACCGCGAACTCGGCCTCTCGCGACCCTGACTGGTGGTACTGGTGGTTGTCCATCCCGCCCCGTAGTACGCGTCCTCACCATCTGTGAGAGAATTAGAACAACATAAATTTAGTTACCATAATCAAAAGATTTGCACGAATAGAATTCAAGAATGTGAAGTTTCCAAATGGTTCGGCAACCTCTCGAAGATGAGTACAGAAGCCTACGTATCGATCCACAAGATTCTACTAAACATGCTCATGACTCGTGAGACCTATGTAACCTAGGCTCTGATACCAACTTGTCACGACCCAAAATCCAACTGTCGTGATGACGCCTATCGTGGAACTAGGCAAGCCACAACTCAACATCTCAACACAGAAAAAATTTTGAATTTAAAGATGGAAGCAATTTAATAATTTAGGAAAGTCTTTTTGAAAACAGAAATATCCAAAATACGATACAATCCATCCCAAAAACCGGGGTGTCACAGAGAACATGAGCGTCTAAATCAGAATACAGTCCACTATAGTGTCTAAAGAAATAAACTGAAAAT
The DNA here is from genome assembly GCF_000390325.3 of Nicotiana tomentosiformis. Lineage (NCBI taxonomy): Eukaryota > Viridiplantae > Streptophyta > Magnoliopsida > Solanales > Solanaceae > Nicotiana > Nicotiana tomentosiformis. Next base: position 23,107,526 of record NC_090819.1, read on the forward strand.
ACAACCGGTGATAAAGAAGGAGAGTCAAGGCCTGCGAACGCCGTGCAGCTACTTTGGTAGTCTCCGAAGTCTGACGCCACAATCAGCAACCGCCACCGTGACCAAAAATGCCTAGATCTGCACACGGGGTGTAGGGAGTAACGTGAGCACATCCAACTCAGTAATAACAATTCCAAACTTTGGACTGAAAGGTAGTGACGAACTCAACCGGTATAGATAAAATAGAAAAAACTGAACAGAAACGTAGGTATGCTTTCAAATTAAATAGGCAACTCAAAACAGTAAGGTGAAGCAGATCCGAACAGTGTAAAGAATATAACTCTGCTATCTCTAAATGCCAATGCACATACTGTATGTGATGCACCATGTTGTCAGCCTCATGTGCTCATACTCTCGAAACAAGCGCTATCATAAGATCAGTACAACCGCTTCGACGTACAGCCGGATCATACAACTGTCACTCATAATCAGGCTCTCAGCCTCACTCAGTCATCAATCTCTCCAGTCTCACTCACAGGCTCATAATATCATGAAAACTAGCCCGAAACAATGATATGATGTATCAATAAATAACAACTGAGATGGAGATATGATATAAAATTCATGAACATGACTGAGTACATAATATCAATGAAATCAGTGAGATGACAGCAAAAAACAACCACTAGAGGTCCCAACAATACCGGCATAAATCCTAAACATGATATCTAGCATGATTGACAGCTCAATTACTTTATCACAAGATAAAAATACGGATATCAACAAAATAGAGTCACTATACAGTGCCATGGAATCAACTAGGCCACAATTCTCAAGGTGCACGCTCGCACGCCCGTCGATTCGCATGTGTGTCACCTCAATATCAATTGTATAGCACATAGTTCGGGGTTTCGAATTCTCAGAACCAAGTTTGAAAGCTCACTTACCTCAAACCGAGAAAATCCTACTCTGAAATGCCTTTGCCCCTCGAATAAGTCTCCAAACACCCTGAATCTAGCCACAAGCAGTACGAGATAATTAATATAGGCTAAAGGAATCAATTTCACAAGAAAAATATGAAATTACAATCCAAAATCCAAAATTGGTCAAAGGTCGGCCCCTAACAAAAGTCACAAACCCGAAAGCCCATGCACTCACGAGTCCAACCATACCAAATTTATCCAAATCCGATGTCAAAATCCCAATCAAAACCCAAAATGTTAGTTGAAGAACTTCTTCCCATTTTCCCCCAATTTTTAACCCAAATCCGAAATTTAAATGATGAAATTAATGATAGATTAGTGGGATATAACCAAAATCAAGTGTAGAATCATTACCCAATCGATGTATCTGAAAATCCCTCAAAATCTCGTCCAAATCCGAGCTCCCAAACTCAAATTTTGATAAAAATGGCCAAACCCTCGTTTTTGAATCTTTATATCTGGCTAGTTAATTCCTTCTTCGCGAACGCGGTCAAAGCCACGCGTTTGCGTTGAACAAAAAAATGTTGACCAGAATTCCTCTTTCACGAACGCGAGTGACCTCTCGCGAACGCGTACCTTTCACTAGCGGACCCTACGCGAATGCGAGACCCTCTTCGCGAACGCGTAGGCTTAAATGCCTGAAGCTCTATCTGCCCGTTCCTCTCCACGAACGCGAGGACCATGTCGCGAACGCGTAGCCTCAGGGTTCCAAATCTTCACGAACACGAAGAATAACTTAGCTGGCCTTGCCAAATCCCTTACGCGAACACGAGAACTCCTTCCCAGAAAATCTGTTATCTTCCAAAGTCCAAAAGTGATCCGTTAAGCATCCAAAACTTACCTGAGGCCCCCGGGACCTCAACCCAACATACCATCAAGTCCCAAAACACTATACGAACTTAGTCGAATCCTCAAACCACCTCAAATAACATCAAAAACACGAATCACTCTCCAATCCAAACTTAACGAACTTTAAAATTTTTCCAAATTCTACAAACGATGCCGAATCATACCAAACCATGTCCGATTGACCTCAAATTTTGCACACAAGTCATATTCAACATTACGGACCTACTCCAACTTCTTGAATTGGAATCCGATTCCGATATCAAAAAGTCAACCCCTTTATCAAACTTTCCAAAAATTCAACTTTCAACATTTCAAGCCTAAATTAGCTACAGACCTCAAATTCACAGTCCGGACATGCTTCTAAGTCCAAAATCACCCAACGGAGCTAACGGAATCGACGGAACTCCATTCTGGAGTCATCTTCACACCATTCCGACTACAGTCAAAATCCTAAGACTTAAGCTTTCATTTTAGGGACTAAGTGTCCCAAAATACTCCAAAACCAAAATAAGCCCTTCCCTGCAAGTCACATAAGCAGAAACAGATACGGGGAATGCAGTAAATACGGGATCAGGGCTAATACGCTCAAAATGACCGATCGGGTCGTTACAATGGACTACCTATAGCTTACCTGCATGCTCTTAGAGAATATAGGGGATTGCATTACCTACAAATATTGCAGTGACTCACCGATTTCCAGCCAGCAGAGGAGACTGCATTGAGTGGGACTAGTCGATTGTAGTTGACGCCCGTCCGGCAGCATCTGGAGGTGATGGATGCGGACATTATAGATGATACACCAGATCTTCTTATCGACCGGTACACGAGATTGGTAATGATGAGATTTCTTCATTATCTTGAGAGGCTAGATGATTTACCTGGTTACAGCCGGGGTGTAATTGTTCTAGGTTACCTGTATAGGCATATGTGTCAGGCGAGCATGGGCACCCAGAGAGACGTTGCCGGATTTTTGCCTCTGTTGCAGGTGAATACATAGTCAATTCTTTTTATGATTATATCTTATATAGTAAAATAATAACTTAAATTTTAAGTCCACAATGTATATTAGGTTTGGGCCTGGGAGCGGTTCCTGCAGTTCCAGACACCTCTACCACCCATCGCTTCGGATGCACCATCTCCACCGTTTCTCCTTTTAGCTAGGAGGTGGGTTGATAGGCGAGGCTACGAACGCGAGGTCGAGGCTCGACATCATCTCCCCTATTACAGGGATTTGTTGGATTTGCTTGAAGGCGCGCAGGTACATGTATACTTAAGTTTACTTGGTCTGGCTTTATATGTGTTGTGTTTACTCATAATTCTTGTGTTTAATTAATAGTTCATATGGAGACCATACAACGACGCACTCATAGTTGGTTTGCCTGATTATTGCTCCCGCGGCCGAGCTATGTGGAGCTCTTTTGTCCCACTTATATGTCTCAATATTGTCAAGCATCATGCCACCGAGCGAGTCCTTCGCCAGTTTGGTCGACCGCAGCTTGTACCTATCCCGCCCGCTTGGCTTAGGACACATTACCAGCGGGATGATCGTTCTAGGGTAGACCAGACATACGTGGACTAGCTAGAGGCCCAAATTGAGGTTTGGGACCAGAGGTATGACCCGATTCCTCCAACCCCTGCACCTGAGCATACGAATGGTGAGCATGAGTATATGGGCTGGCATCGCAGCGTTACCCGACTTCATGTCGGGAATAGTGTTCTTCACGCTGGTGGTTGGTACACTCCATATGCTAGGAGGCATGAGGCACTGGCATGTTATTTCTTATACTTACTTATAATGTTAAATTATCATTCGGTAATTATTATTTGACATGTTATGCAGGCTATTGGATTGCATCAGTTCTACCATCTGGGACTACACATGCTACAGCATACCGGCGAGGGAGTAGCATCTTTGCACGAGTATGGCCGTCAAGTTACAGATCTGGCTACCCGGACATTGAGGCGTACACATGATTATGAGCGACTAGGATACGAGGCTGCTTATGTTCCGCCAGAGGACTACCATCACGGGCCACCAGTGGAGCCTCAACGTGGAAGACGTGGCAGGCGTTGCTAGAGAGGAAGGGGTATCCCACGAGGTCGTGGTGGTCGGCTAGGACGGGGTCCCCCGCAAAGGGGTGTTGAGGAACCCGCGGGGATATTAGAGATGACCAGCTGGGTGACCACCCTAAGCCACATGATGCTCCTCATGATATGCCATCATTCAGCCCGTAGCTATTTCCAGGGACTTCGCAGTTGACCCCGTCAGCTCCATTGTTGATCGCAGGCACGACAATTACGTAGCAGGAGTGGGATCAGTATTTTCCTAATCGACCAGGGCCATTGACGGTTGCTGAGGATCGTCTGATACGAGAGTTGCATATTGGACGACGACTAAATTATGGCGCATCATCGAGGGCTGCTGCAGATGTTTCACATACTTCATCTACTCCAGTGTACCCCGATGTTCTGACTGAGTAGTGTGTCACTACTCAGGCAGAGGTTTGTTTGTATTACTATTATTTCTATTTATTTTTATCTCATTAATTAGTCATCACTATCTAAAGAGTTTTTATTTTTTTTAAAGACATCATCATCGCCCGTCACGGAGGCCACTTTGTGCGATACTGACATGTCGGGCATGATTGATTTTATTCTAGAGCCCACCGAGACCATGGTATGACCATTAAAAAGTTTTTATCTAACACATACGTTAGTAATTTATATTTCATATACTAAAATATCTTATTATTCTGTAGGTTACTGCTGGACCGACGGCCACTTCTACCAAGTCTGCTAGCCTTACCGACAATCATGCTGCAGTGCATCCTCCGATAAAGAGGCGACGTGATGAGGATGATCCTAATTGGGTAGCCGGGCGGTATGGTATGCGCCTTAGGCCAGCCAATGCTTTAAAGCATACCGATTGTGGGACACATTGACATTTATTATCTGTATATATGACATTAAATATATAATAGCAACATTATTTATGTTTTACATAATTTGCACATGTGTTGTTATTTTTCGGATTATTTATTAGTTTAATACTACAACACAAATAAAAAACGACAACTTAACATAATTTAAATTCGGTACAATTAATGATAATACATGACATGCAAAACATAAAGATAAAATATTGCACTCAACATATCCATGTGTTTGTTTAGTCACTATCACCCATTATTCTGTGCTTCAACCACTTAAATTTCTCTTCCAACTTATTTATTTTTTCTTTTGCCTCTTTTAGTTTCTCCTTCACTGCCGCAAGTTGTTGTTGTAGTTTAAAGATCTGGAGTTCGTATTCATCGATCATATTCCAAACATAGTGCCAATATGATTTGTAGTATTTCTGGTTAATGGGTTCATCATACCATTCTTGAAATCCACATTTCTTTTCGTCCTACCAATGGGGATTATAACACAACACTATTAATTAACATGTTATATAAAAAATGTTAACAAACATTTTTTTTAAAAATAATAACTTACAAATTGTTGACAGATCTAGCGTCTGCACCCCAGATTGCAATTTGACCAACATGGCTTCAAAATTGCATGTTTGCCACAATAATAACTTGGTACGTCATTGCGTCCAGTCATTTTGTAATGCAAGAAAAATTAAAAATTAATGGAAATTGTTTCTATTTGTTTCGTTAAGCGCAAATAATAACTAAAATGCACTAGGCTTTTATAGACAGCTAATGCACATAACGCATATTGGTGGCGCGCTATGTTTCGTGTGAAAATGATTCATTAAGGTACAAGATAGCTTTTCCAAAACGGTAGCTTTTTCAAGTCGACAAGACAATACACATAACGCATATTAGTGGCGCGTTATGGTTCGCGTGATAATGATTCATTAGGGTACAAGACAACTTTTTCAGAACGGTAGCTTTTCAGGTCGACAAGATAATACACATAACGCATATTGGTGGCGCGCTATGTTTCGCCTGATAATGATTCGTTAGGGTACAAGACAGTTTTTCTAGAACAATAGCTTTTTCAGGTCATCAAGACAATACACATAACACATATTGGTGGCGCGCTATGTTTTGCGTGGCAATGATTCTTTAGGGTACAAGACAGCTTTTCCAGAACGGCAGCTTTTTCAGGTCGACAAGATAATACACATAACGCATATGGGTGGCGCGCTATGTTTCACGTGATAATGATTCTTTAGGGTATAAGAAAGCTTCTTAAACTGAACCAAGAGCTCTGTATTTACAGACCATTGATTTCAACATCGATTTCAAACCATTGATTTGTAGAAACATTACAACATCGATTTCAAAAAGGCCACTAACATTTGATAAGTGGATCAAGAAGAGGCAAAAGGGTGAAGGTTGTTCAACAGATCCCGATGGAACACGTCTTAACACTATCGATCCCTGCCTTTCAAAAATATGCTAGGTTGCTATACTGATTTGGTTGATAACAAGTGGTATGGTGTTCTGCGTTCCTTGGAAAATAAGCCTATCAATATACACACTGATCTCAAAGTTGCAGGGCACATTATTGAGGGCGAAGCGTATTTTACAAAGCTAAGGTATGCGAATTTGGGACAAAAAACTACAATGGGTTCCCCTTTACTCAAAACGATGTGATTATGAAGTACTATGTCGCTGGCATGGGCTTGTTGTGCCACAAGCACTGTCTGCAACCTTCCAAACAAACATACACAGAGATGAACCAGAAGTGATTCGGCATTAGATGAAGGAGATTCTAGAGATGGAAAAGGCACTAGTTATTCATCATGCAATGGATGATCTTAACTACCTGGGAGGAACGGAGGATCAGTACTGGGATTTATTAAAAAATGAGAAATTGCATAGAGACAATGATTATCCTATTTTCCCAACAGTTGCCGAGTGGGAGGGACTACCTAAGTTTCTACCACATACGGTGGACGTAGGAGTCCCATATTATTGTAGAAATCAAGCAAGTGGTCTTATTGATTATAGCACTGAAATGGCTTCAAAATGTGTGTCAACTGTGGCCTAGATTAAGATGCCCTCGGTCCCAAAGGGTACGTAAATGATTTTAACGAAGAAGATGAAGACAATGACAATGAAATAGTGCCAGACAGCGACGATAATAGCGAATGACAATTGTTTTTCTTGTTGGGGTGCATTTTAAATTGTTGTACTCAAGTACTAATGCTAAATATCAATTAGATTTAACTCTAATGGAAACATAATTTTATTTCATATATTTTGCAAGATGAACATGTACATACACTTATTATAACAAATTACTGCAATAAAACCAGCTGAAGGACATTTACGACGGTCGTGTCCTGTTTGCGAGCATATACCACATTTACGCGCATAAATGGTATCACCAACATCCATTTAGTTCCGTATACGCATTCCTTTTGGCACTTGTCATTGACGCACATAATCCTTGTTACACACCATTTTAAATAGTTCCGGCGGCCAATAATGCTCAACACCCACTGGCTGCAACTGTCCACTATAAGTGTTTAAGTATGCAGCAACACTATATTCTTTATCAATGAACCTCATTGCCGGGAAACCTGTATGTTGAAAGCACTTCATGGAATATGAGCACTGTATGTGATAGATGGACCATTTTCTGCAGGAGCATAACCTTATGGATTCATTGACAGTGTGTGTATTATTCCCCCGGTTGTGATGAATAGCAGTGCGAACTTCAAAAAAATTTCGCTCGTTGCAATACAACAAAAATGAATACCATTGTGCTCGCTTCCTGTATTTCTCAAATCTTTTCATTAGTATTGGCATAAATTCTTAACACCCTTTTCCATCAATGACGATGCACCTTTAGATCATTCAACAAACCTCTCCGCCATCTTCTTGAATGACATCTGCATCATGGCAGTGACAGGCAATCCACGTGTAGACTTCAATAACCCGTTGAAAGGCTCTGACATATTTGTAGTCAGAATTCCCTATCTTCTACCACCATCCGCATGCAAAGTTCACTTGTCAAGCTCATATCGCATCAACCAACTATAGGCTCCTTGTTTTTCCTACCTTATCAATTCCATTCGCCTCCTAAAATTACCCTCTTGGTGATTTGTTGCAGCCATCCACATTAAATCATTCAAGTCCTTGTTTGGATAAGCCCTTTGGAAGTTGGCCTTAAGGTGCCTCACACAGTAACTGTGGTAGGCATACGGTTCCTGCCATGCACGCAAATTCTGTACATAACTTAAAATACCTCCATACTGATCAAATATTAAACAAATACCTGAATGTTGTCTGACAACGTGCTCCTTCAAGTGGTTCAAAAATAATGTCCACGTCTCTTGGCTTTCATAGGCACAAACAGAAAATGGTAGGGGAAATATACTTCCATTAGCATCTACTACAACGACGATCAACAAATTAATATCATACTTTCCATAGACATGAGTGTAGTCTATGGATATTACCGGCCAACAATGCATAAAAACATCAATGGCTGATTTAAATGCCAAGAATATGTGTTCTGGTATTCCTGGACTCCGCTCAAGATTCCATTCAACAACAGTCCCGGGGTTAAAGTGTTTCAATGCGGCCATGTACTTGGGTAGAGAGGAAAAGGACTTATCCCAGTTACCATAAACAATTTCAAATGCACGTTTGCCCGAGAAATGCCTTTATTTTGGTAATGGTACATCGATATACCTAGTGGACAAATGTTATACACTCTTTGATCTTGTACCTTATGGACGCTTCAATGGGTGGAATCAAGATAGGAGAAATCAAGTCAACATTCAAGTTAAAATGATTCCCACTGAATGTGTCCATTTCACAATTGTGGGTGCCAATATATTTACCCACAACCCACATATTTGTTTTCACCTTCCGCGCACGCAGAATCCAATTACAACCTTGAAACCATCTACAACAAATAACCTTGTATACGTCCGGAGATGACTCATGAACCACGATCTCACGACACTCTTTTATGTTGTACATTTGCACCGACCTGCTTAGGCGCGCTTTATCAACAAAAAGCATGCCCTTTGACAGCACTGTTGCTCAATATTCATCCCACGTTGTTGTCCGAATTTTGTCAAGATCCCTTGTGAGGTCATCCACATCCGGCATACTTGGAAAATGATCAAGGTAGGGAATCTCCCTTGAATGAAACAGCACATGGGACTCGTACACTGTTGGTCTAAAGGGATTTGGAGCATGCTCCCTCGTCAAATCAGGTTCAACATTCTCATCCTCATCATCATCACCCTCATCAAGGAAGGGTGTGTCATCTCCAGACTCATCAGTATTGTTGTCATAATCACTATTCTCTTCCTGACTTTACGCATCTACCAGATCCCGATTAAATATGTCGTCTTCGGGCAATTGAGTAAGGACAGGACCTTCAAGTTGCTTGTTTTCACTACACCACCAATAAAATAATGAGTTTCTCAAATTTATACAAACTTTACATATACACTTTATCAATTCACTTACAAATTATAATGTGTTGATATCCATGATGCACATTATCTTGTGGTGATGACTCCCAGATGGACCACCATGATCCAACACACCAAAACTAGGCATATTCCAACTGTCCGTTGGTTCATAACTTGTAAAATTCATATCTGACCAGTACCCCTTATAGAGTATATGAGTGTTAATACGAATTCAATACATAAAAATAAATATCGTAACACAAGGAAAAATTGAAGTTTACCACTCGGCTTGTGGATTATGTAAACTTGGGGAGAAATTATGTCCTCGATCCTCATTCGCCTGTGGAGATAAGTTTAGATTAGGCCAAACTCTTTCACTCGTATCATATTCCGCTAAAACTTCTCCAAAATAACCACCCGATGATTGAGGGTTATCCCTACTTTGCGGAACTTCATTATTGCGAATATCTTCAGCCTTGACGTACATTTCCAACATTTTTAACATAAGAAGTTCCCGGTGTTCATCCGGAGTCCTCAAAAAATCTCTCAAAGCTTCATCATCTTCTATATTAAACTCAGCATAACAAGCAACCCCTTGCGGAGTAACAGAATATAGATATCTTCCGGTTACTTTAATATTCACCGAATGTTTGCTCACCCTCATTTTATTACATAACAATGATACCAATGTATCGTACTCCATTGTAAGTGACAATTTAACATGACATTGTGGAGAACAACTATAGCATACTGAGTTATTCTCCACCACAACCTCACCTCCCCTCCCCCCCCCAATATAATGGAACCCTAATTTTTCGCTCTTCGGACATTATGACAAAATGCAAAATAACTTAACGAACAAATATTTAATGAACAAATATTACGGAAGATTTGAAGGATCCTGAATGGATTTTTACAAAATCCTGAAACTCTTTAATAAGGAGAAAACTAGCTCGGGGGTACAGTTATTTAATGTATATCGCCTTAAATATGCGCGCTATATCCCTATGAATTATTGGTGTGTCAGTTAAGTGCAGAAGAATTATTGGTGGGCCCAATATTTATGTATAGCGCGGTATATATGCGCGCTATACCTATAGCGTAATTATTCATCTCGCTATATATATTATTGTGCCCGGTCTTCTTCTTTTTTTTTTACCTATTTTGGTCGCTTGAGTCCAAAAGTACCACACTTTGGTTCCGGAATCTCGTTTTAATGCCTTCAATTTGCTGCGTCATTTTTTTTAATATAAATATGACAAGGAAATAATTGAAGAGATGGGCAAGTCGACATGGAAGATTAGAAATGGAGCTAAATTTATAGAAAGTAGAAACTGATGAAGACTTGAGTGATTGGATAAGGGTCTGTTCCAGGAACGGATGTAGCCTTTCAACCACGAATTTATTTGAACCTATAACTTTCGACACGGAGTATAGAAAATATATATATATAAATATCTATTAAAATAGCAACAAACATTAGATTGAATAATATTTTAATAGTATAATTAGTTAAGTACAAAGTTGAACCTATTAAATTGTAATCTTGGATCTGGCTCTGGTCGACGTTTCCCTCCTTATCTTTCACAATGCACTCTTCACTAATCATAAGGTCATATATCCATTTATGAACAGAAAAAATCCCATTTTATTATGTGTAAGCCGAAGAATCAAGATTATGTGTGCAGGAAGACATTAGAGAATACACTTTTCTCTCGTGTATGGGGTAAAACAGGTTTGTAATAGATGGTTGAATGGCAGCATAACACGTGAAACCGAAGGCAAGAAAAAGGCAAGCCAGTACACAACCAATACCGGATATAACAAATATAAAAGACATCAGGTAAATAACAAAGGGAGCACAGTTAACGGGAGGAAATCATGGGTTTGCCATCAGATAACATTCAATGAGGGAATATTCCCTAACAATAAATGAGCGATCGTTGCAGAGAATGCATTCATGGTCTGTTGTTACATATTCATCAATAACTCTTTTATTATCATTTAAGAGTTGATCAGGGCAAGTTATTATTGGCCTCGGATGGAACAGGACGCAAAGACATTCGTTCAGAAGTGTTACAAGTGTCAATGTTATGCATAGTTGGTACACCAACCAGCGTAACTCCTGCATTCGGTGTTGTCCCCATGGCCATTCATGAAATGGGGGATGAACATAGTTGGTCCTTTATCACCGAGTCCCGTAAAGGTACGATTTCTTTTAGTTTTAACTGACTACTTCACTAAATAGGTTGAAGCAGAACCTTACAAAAGATCGGTGAACGCAAAGTGATATGGGACCACTTAATTTTCCAATTCGGAATATCGAAGAAAATTGCTTGTGATAACGGGTCGCAATTCATAGGCTCAAAAGTAACCAAATTATTGGAAGAATTGAAAATTAAGGGAATTATATCTTCACCATACCATCCAAGTGCTAACGGGCAGGCGGAATCAACCAATAAGGTAATTATTCAAAACCTGAAGAAAAAGTTAGAAGATGCTAAGGGCTAATGGTCCGATGAGCTACCGGGAGTACTGTGGGCATATCGAACAACAACAAAGTCGATCACGAGAGAAACACCTTTCTATCTCGTATATGGCATGGAAGCTCTGATACCGGTAGAAGTGGGGGATCCGACTTTACGATTTTCCCGAACAAATGAAGAAGAAAACAAATGAAGCATTGCTGGTGAAACTGGATTTGCTCGAGGAACACAGGGACTTGGCATACGTGAGGATGGTGACTCAAAAACAAATGATGGAAAGATATTATAATCGTAGGTCCAATCTCCGTTACGTAAAGGTGAGAGACTTGGTTTTGAGAAGGGTGTCTCAGAGAACTCGGGAAGTCAATGCCGGGAAGCTAGGACCAACATGGGAAGAACCTTACTGGGTTTCATCTATCAGCGAAAAGGGTCGTACGAGTTGGAAAATCAAGATGGGGTCAAATTACCCCCAATTGGAACGTGTCTCAACTCAAAAGGAATTATTGTTGATGGATGTTACCAATACTGAAAGTATATGATGCATTTTTTTTCCCTTCGTCCAATTTTTGTCCCAATCAGGTTTTTCTAGCAAAGTTTTTAACAAGGCAGCGACGAAAAGCATACTACGAAGGAAGCGTCATGGGCAAAGGCAAGAACTTTAAATATCAAGGAACAAAATTTTCACATCGATGGTGAATGGCTATGTGGATGGTTAAATAATCTTTGGCTCGGTGGCAAGCTTTGCCTTCCATCACTAAAAAGGATTATTTAACCATTCACAAGTTGTTTCCACCGGTGAAGCAAGACTTCCAGTGTTCGAATTCGTATACTTCACATTCGAACACTGGGGGCAGGTAATAGTATAAGATATGACAACAAAAATTCCACATAAATTAGGGACTATTAGAATCGGGGTCAATGTTTCATCAGGACCGGGGACTACATGATCAGCCCCGTAGAAATAAGTTGTACAAGTTAGCCACATATATTGGCAGTTTTTTTTACTTAAGTAAATGAATGCTTATGTACCCTTAAAGATATAAGGAATAAATAAAGTTCTTTTATTTTTATCTTATTTCTTGTCCAAATGATGAGTTAAATTTTTGGTTTGAAAGTTAACTAAATAACTTCATATGCATGTGCCAGAATGAACAGGAGACGCCCTCTTCAAGAGCAACATAAACATAAGGGCTCTCTCTTATAAAACCCTCATAGAAAAGGGTTTATTTCGGAAGAATTTATGCCTGAAATCAAAAGCTATCGGATGAAAATATACCCTAAGCTTTAATTAGTTAAACGCGAAAGGAATATTTTGCACAACACTTAAGCAAAAAAAATTATTTATTTATCAAGTGCCAAACTCAGTGAAAGAATTGGCACAGTTACAAAGTACAAAAAAAAGAGAAAGAAATTATGCATCATTGTCACCAAAACCCAAAGGGAGGGAGAGATCTACATTTCCCCCGGTAGAAGAAGGTGGACCCACTACCGGTTCAGAGCCTTCATCTTTTTTAAGCTCAAGTACTTGCAACCAATACGCGAAGAGTCAGTTGCAACGAGCTGAGCGGGAGGATTTTCTCGAGCAGTTAGCTCTAGTTCTCGGGCCTTGACGATGCAATCATCAATATCAACGATGCCCGTTTTGGCCTCTTCCAATATTTTCCTCCTCATATGATATATAGCACAAGTCTTTTCAAATAAGAGTGAATCCTCTTGGTCCTTGAACTTTGCTTGGAGTCTATCGATTTCGGCCTGAAGGTCGTCCCTCTTAGAGCTCAGGGCGGTGAAGCCGGTTTTGGTCCATTGACCTCTTTAGCCTTTATTCTATTCAAGCCCCTTTCAACTCGGCAACATAGGCCTTCTCAGTTCTGGAGTTTAAGCTTGCCTTCAAATTATTTATTTGCTCCTCGAACGCAGACTCGCGCTTGGCAGCAGCAATCACAATGTCATGCTGACTACGGTATTATGACAATAATAGGGTATAGGTATTGTGCATTATGGAGTATTTTAATCTATGGCTTTTAGCCAATTGGGGGAGCCTGCTATAGACAAATCAATTCATGGGTATGTGTCAAATTTTGTTTGGGTCTAAAGTATACTTGGGAATCAGTGATGACTTGCAGAGGTGGAGTTCGAAAATGACTCGAATAAGGAAAATTCCTGGTTACGGATTATATTGCACGAATGAGTATATGAGAAAACAATCGTGGGATGAGTGACTTTTTATTGGTGAATGATGTAGTGCGTACGGAGTATGAATTTGGTATGTGGTGTTAAAGTAAAGTTACTGCTTTGAGTGTTATGGTGCTAATGGGGCACGTGTCTTTTGGCCCATTTGGGCGGTGCAATTAGATGTGAGCAAAGTGGGTGACTCCTGATAAAATTTCAGTGGGTTTGAGAATTATATATAGCAATTGAGAATGTTTTCGGACTTATGTATAGATAAAAATCCGAGATTTGCGTTTGATGGTGCCTGAACTTGCGGAAATTCTATAAAACGTGAAATGTTCCCACCTATTCCAACAACCATGGCTGTTTCTGAAAGGTTGCAAACCTTTTCAGAAACAGTGCCAGAAAATGGCTATAAATATGGCTTGATCCCAGAATCTTTCCTTATGAAAAATTTTCTGATCTTCTTCTTCTTCTTCTACACAAAAGTTTCCAGCATATTTTACAACCATTGAGTGGTTCGCAGTTCGAGTCACCCCAAGAGCAAGGTGGGGAGTTCTTGGAGGGAGGGAGCCGAGGGTCTATCGGAAACAGCCTCTCTACCCCAGGGTAGAGGTAAGGTCTGCGTACAAACTATCCTTCCCAGACCCCACTAGTGGAATTATACTGGGTTATTATTGTTGTTGTTGTTGTTGAGTGGTTCGCAATTCATCAGAGTTTTTGGTACCAATACACTGGTAAGTTAAATCATTCTATTCTTGGAGGATAATACTCAACACCTCGCGTACTTAAGGGGAATAATTTTCTTAAGGATACAGTGTGCATTCAGTGGGCTCGATTTATTCCTGTAACGACCCGATCGGTCGTTTTGAGCATTTACGCTCCTTTCAACTATTTGAAGTCTTGAATAACTTCATACAAGGTATTATGACTTGTGTGAATTGTTAGTTTTGGTTTTAAGGTATTTCAGAGTTAGCTTGGAAGAATGAATTTTCATGTTGGAAGCTTAAGTTGAAATAGTTGACCGGATATTGGCTTATGTGTAAACGACCTCAAAATTTAATTCTAATGATTCCAATAGCTCCGTATGGTAATTTTGGATTTAGGAGTGTGTCCGAAAAATTATTTGAAGGTCCGTAGTAGAATTAGGCTTGAAATGCCTAAAGTTGAATTTTGGGAAGTTTTACCGGGGGATTGACTTTTTGATATCGAGGTCAGAATCTGATTCTAAAAATTGGAATAGCTTCGTTATGTCATTTATAACTTGTGTACAAAATTTGGAGTCATTCCGGATTGATTTGATGTATTTCGGCACAAGATATAGAAATTAAAAGTTCAAAGTTCATTAGGCTTGAATTGAGGTGCGATTCATGGTTTTAGTGTTGTTTGAGGTGATTTGAGGGTTCGACTAAGTTCGTATAATATTTTAGGACTTGTTGGTATATTTGGTTGAGGTCCCGAGGGGCTCGGACGTGTTTCGAATGGTATTCAAATTATTTTTCCTTCATTTTTGCACTGCTGGAAGCTGCTGATTTCTAGTGTTTCAAACCTTCTTCGCGATCGCGAAGATTGGGACGCGATCGCGTAGGCTTAGTTGGGCATTGAGGTTTTGTTCTATGCGATCGCGTGGGGATATTCGCGATCACGTAGGGTTAATTGGGGGATGATGAGTTTTTTTCTACACGATCGCGTGAAGAGGGATGCGATCGCGTAGCTCTGGGATTTTGTGACTCGCGAACGCATGAAAACGGTCGAGATCGCGTAGAGTTAGTGGAGTGGTTGGAGATTTGAGGGTCGAGTTGATGTCGGATTTGAGTAAAATTTTTATGGTTGGACTCGTGGTTGAATGGGCATTCAGATTTTGTAACTTATATCGGGTTCTGAGGCGTGGGCCCCACAAACAAATTTTGAGCTAATTTTCGGATTTTTATGGAAAATTAGGATTTTGTTTATGGAATTAATTCGAATAAATTTTATTGATTGAATCGAGTTATTTATGGCTAGATTCGAGGCGTTTGGAGGCTAATTCACGAGGAAAAGACATTGCAGAATAAGAATTTCACGGCTTGAGCTAAGTAACAGTTATAAATCTGATCTTGAGGGTATGAAACCCCGAACTTTGTATCATGTGATTATTTTGGAGGTGACCCACATGCTTGGCGACAGGCGTGTGGGCATGCACCGAGGGGATCGTGACTTGGTCCGTCCCGTGAAAACTGTAAAGTTAAATAACTTGTTATTAGCTATGTGCTCTCTATGTGTTGTCAAAATTTGACTGTAGGTCATGTTAGAAACCATGTTTAGGCTATATGTTGGTAATGCTGGGACCCACAGAGGTCGTGTACATGTTGAACTATCTGCTTAATTGTTGTTTTGTACTCAGTCACAATTTACTTGATTATTTATCCTAGTCTCTATTGTTCATTATTGATGCATCATATCATTGTTGGTTGGGCTGATTTCATGATTGTTGAGAGCCCGAGAGACTGGAGAGATTTATGACTGAGCGAGGCCTAGGGCCTGATTGTGTATTATTATACTATAGCACGTGAGTTGTCCATGCAGCACATGAGTTGTCCGTGCGGATCTAGATATTATACTATAGCACGTGAGTTGTCCGTGCAGATCCAGATATTGATACTATAACATGTGAGTTGTCCGTGCGAATTATAGCGCTTGGGCTGTAGGAGCCCCTCCGGAGTCTGTACACTCCCAATGAGCGTGGGTACCTATTGAGTGTGAGTGCTGAGGGCTGAGAGCCGAGTGGTTGAGCTGTTGTGACGAAATGAGTGATTGTTGCCCGGAGAGTCTGTACTTGCTTTTCATTTGTTGTTGCACGTAGTTGCTATCTGTCATTGCTATGATTTTTCAGAGATTCAGAGGTAGCTGCCGTATTTCGCAGACCTTGCCTCTCCTTCCCCATCTCCTTGTTTACAGTATTTGGTCTCAGACCATTATGGATCGTATTTTTCGGACTTGTATTCATGATAGATGCTCATGTGCTCAGTGACACCAAGTTTTGGGGAGTGTTTGTATCGGTATTTGTGGGATTTTGTATTGTATTCAAATATTATGTTTTTCAAACTTAAAGGAAATCGGTGGTTAATGAGATTGCCAGCTTGCCTAGTATCGAGATAGGCGCCATCACGACAGGTCAGATTTTGGGTCGTGACAATTCCAAAATTATTTCCAGATATTATTTCGACATTCTGTTGCTACTAACTTTCTGTTTCAGTTTTCTCTTTTAGAAAGTTTTCTGTTTCATTATTCATTATAGTAACATAGATTAGATAACAATGTTAAGGAAATGATTTTTTATATTATAATCTGTATTATATTTTTGGAGATTAAAACCTGTGTGGTTTTCTACTCTTTCTAATTTTTTCTATTCTGATTTGAAGATATAAAACCTTTATCGGAGTATTAAAATGCAGAAACGATTTGAAGAACATAAAAATTTTATCATTTTCTGTGATACAATATGTAAAAACTTTGATTTTTTTATTAAACGTGCTGTTTATCATTAATTACAGTACTGTTTACTGTTCTATTTTTGCCATTAATTGAACTCTTCTATTATTGACAGTGAGAAATAACAATTGAGAATGGCAATCCTTCTGCGACTGTTGCGGCAACGAAGATAGACTCATCAAGCCGAATTGTTGTGCCACTAGCTGAGAAACCAGGAAAATTTTCTGTAGCCAACTTCAAGGGATGGCAGCAAAGGGTATTTTTCTGGCTTATCACACTTGGTATGCAGAAGTTCACCAGTAAAGACCCTCCAGTGCTTGCCGCCGACATGCCGGACAATGAGAAGTTTATGATTGTTGATGCATGGAAACATGCAGCCTTTCTTTGCAAAGGCTACATACTAAGTGTTTTGGAGGATGACTTGTACAATGTCTACAGTGCTATGAAAACTTCTAAAGAATTATGGGACGCACTTGAGAAGAAGTACAAGACTGAAGATGCATCCTTGAAAAAGTTTGTGGTTGCCAAGTTTCTAGACTATAAAATGATAGACAACAAAACTTTTGGAACCCAAGTTCAAGAGCTTCAACTTATTTTTCACGACCTTATTGCTGAAGGTATGGTAGTGAATGATGCATTTCAAGCGGATGCAATGATTGAAAAATTACCTCCTTCGTGGAGAGATTTCAAAAACTATTTTAAGCACAAGCGCAAAGAAATGAAGTTAGAAGATCTTGTGATTCGTCTCAAGATTGAGGAAGACAACAAAACAGCCGAGAAGAAGTCTCTTGAAAATTCAATGATTATGGGATCTAATACCGTTAAGGAGACTGCTCCAAAAAGTAAGAAAAGGAAGAGGTCTTCTGGATAGACTAAGGATCAGAACAAGAAGAAATTCAAGGGCAACTTCTACAATTGTAGAAAAGTAGGTCACAAAGACCCTGATTGTCGTCTCCCGAAAAAGGATAAGAAAATGGGACAAGACAATATAGTGGAGAAGAATGATGACATCGATGATTTGTGTGCAATTCTTTCGGAATGCAACCTAGTTTGAAATCCGAAGGAGTGGTGGATTAACTCTGGAGCCACTCGACATGTTTGTGCTGTCAAAGAAGCATTTGCGACTTACTCTACTGCTGGTCCCGAAGAAGAGATTTCCATGGGAAATACTGCAACAACCAAGATTGAGGGTTATGGGAAGATATTCCTGACGATGACTTCCGGCAAGGTGTTAATGCTCAACAACGTTCTTCATGTTCCTACTATTAGAAAGAATTTAGTTTTAACTTCTTTACTTGTTAGGAATAGATTCAAATGTGTATTTGTATGTGACAAAGTTGTTGTAAGCAAGAATGAAATGTATGTTGGAAAGGGCTACCTCACAGAAGGCCTTTTCAAACTCAATGTAATGGTTGTTGACAGTATTAATAAAATTTCAGCTTCTTCTTATTTATTGGAGTCAAATGATTTATGGTATATTCGTTTAGGACATATCAATTATAAAACCTTGAGGAAGTTAATTAATTTAGAAGTATTGCCTAAATTCGAGTGTAATAAATCATAATGTCAAATATGTGTTGAATCTAAGTTTGTAAAACATCCTTATAAGTCTGTTGAAAGGAATTCAAATCCTTTAGACTTAATTCATACTGACATTTGTGATATGAAGTCGACACCATGTCGAGGTGAAAAAAGTATTTTATAACTTTTATTGAAGATTGTACTCGATGTTGTTATGTTTATTTGCTTAATAGTAAGGATGAAGCAATTGAAGCATTTAAGCAATACAAGAATGAAGTGGAGAATCAATTGAATAAAAAGATCAGAATGATTAGAAGTGATAGGAGTGGAGAATATGAATTTTCGTTTGCAGAAATATTTTTGGAATATGGAATTATCCATCAATCTACTGCTCCCTACACACCTCAATCTAATGGAATTGCGGAAAGAAAAAATCGGACATTAAAAAAAATGATGAATTCTTTATTAATAAGTTCCGGGGGGAGCTATCCTTACAGCTAACCAAATACTCAATAGAGTACCCCACAACAAAATGCAATCTATTCCATATGAAAAATGGAAAGGAAGAGAATCCAACTTGAAATATTTCAAAGTGTGGAGGTTTTTAGCAAAGGTACAAGTACCTTTACCCAAAAGGGTAAAAATCGGACCAAAAACTGCGGATTGCATTTTTATTGGATATGCTACAAACAATAAAGCATGTCGGTTTTTAGTTCATAAATATGATAATCCCGAAATTCATGTTAATACAGTAATTAAATAAGATAATGCTGAATTCTTTGAAAGGATCTATCCGTATAAAACTGAATGCGAGTCGTTAAGTGAAAGACCTAAACGAACACGAGAAGAACCAAAGGAAAATACTCTAAGTAACGAAGATCCAAGGCGTAGTAAACGTCAAAGAACATCTACTTCCTTTGGACCAGATTTTGTGACATTCTTGCTTGAAAATGAGCCTCAAACGTTCAAATCAGCTATGTCATCTTCTGATTCAGTATTTTGGAAAGAGCTAGTCAATAGTGAGATTCAATCAATTTTGGATAACTATACATGGGAATTGGTTGATTTTCCTCCAGGAAATAAGCCTTTAGGTTCGAAATGGATCTTTAAACGGAATATGAAAGCTGATGGCACTATTAACAAATATAAGACAAGACTTGTTGTTAAAGGTTATTGACAAAAGGAAGGCCTAGATTACTTTGAAACTTACTTGCCAGTAACGAGGATAACATCTATTAGGGTGTTAGTGGCACTGGCAACCGTGTATGGTCTTGAAATCCATCAAATGGATGTTAAAACAACTTTCTTAAATGGAGAATGGGAGGAAGTGATTTACTTGGAACAACCTGGGGGTTTTGTGGTTTCGGGTAAAGAAACAAAAGTGTGCAAACTGGTTAAGTCGCTTTATGGACTTAAACAAGCACCCAAACAATGTTGGCAAATGGGTTTAAAATCAACAAGTAAGACAAATATGTTTACATTAAAAATACTCCAGGTCATGAAGTCATTGTTTGTTTATATGTTTATGACATGTCGATAATGAGCAAAAATATGGCAGATACAAATGCTACTAAATGCATGTTGGCTAGCAAATTTGACATGAAAGACTTAGGAGTTGCTGATGTGATCTTAGGAATCAGAATTCACAAGACCCCACAAGGTCTAGAATTATCACAGTCTCACTATATTGAAAAAGTACTTGACAAGTTCAAGTATTTGAATTTCAATATTGCCAAAACTCCAAATGACGTGAGTTATGCACTTCAAAAGAATGAAGGTGAAAGTGACTCACAATTGGACTATGCAAGAGTATTGGGAAGTTTGATGTATATCATGAATTGTTCGCGACCAAATATAGCATGTGCTATTAGCAAACTGAGTCGATTTACAAGTAATCCCAATCAAATATATTGGATGGCAATGAAATGAGTTTTGGGGTATCTGAAACATACTCAAAATTATGCTTTACATTATAACAAATATCTCTTCGTGATCGAGGGATATAGTGATGCAAATTGGATCACCGGATCATATGAAGTTAAATCCATGAGTGGATATATTTTCACAATTGCGGGTGGAGCAGTGTCTTAGAAATCATCCAAACAAACGTGCATCGCCCATTCTACAATGGAATCTGAATTTATAGCTTTAGAAAAGGCCGGTGAAGAAGCAGAATGGCTCAGGAATTTCTTGGAAGATATTCTATTTTGGCCCAAACCTTTGGCACCTATATGTATACATTGTGATAGTCAAGCAGCAATAGTCAAGGTAGGGAGTGTTATGTATAACAAAAAATCTCGTCACATTTGACGAAGACACAATACCATTAGACAACTACTCTCTAGTGGTATTATCACGATTGACTACTTAAAGTCAAGAGATAACGTGTCGGATCCACTTACAAAAGGCCTATCTAAATAGGTAGCTGAAAGATCATCGAAGGGAATGGGGTTAAGGGCTAGGACAAGTCATCATGGCAGTAACTCTACCTAGCAGACCGGAGATCCCAAGATCTAGGTTCAAAGAGATCAAACAATGACGGTTCAACATTGTCAAATAACTCAACCCATTCTCATGATGAAGACAATGTTCAGAAATCAAGGTAAAGCATTAAGGCTTTTTTGATGAGTCAATAAAGCTTAAAGTTTTTTAATGATTTGCTAAGTCTGGCAGAAAATATTCAGATAGTGTGTCTATAGGATTACACGAGTAGAAATCACCTATGTGAGTGTGAAGTGTAAGCGCTTCAAGGGGAATAAAAGTAAAAGCCCATTCTCTAAGCACTCATGAAACCAGGCGGTGTTCTTGGATGAAACGAACACAACCGTGAGAACCATAGATGGTTAAGGGTTGATTGTGTGACTTATGTTGTCTAGGTATACAACAAAGCTTGAAAGTTCAAGGATATCAAATCTAGCGATTGACCGAGTATATTCGATATAAGTTTACTACGGAAAGTTCAAAGGAAAACCTACTTATCCAGATGCAATTAATCATTGCATGTAAATCACACAATCATCCGTGCATTCCTTTGTCTTATATCTATTCCCTATTCATGTGGGGGATTGTTGGAATTAAAAAACTGGTGAATGGGAAATGGAGGGAAGAAAGTAAAGGGAAAGTGAGTTCCCTTTTGCTTTGGAAAGAGCAAAATGTCTCTCATTGGTGGTGGAAAGAAAGGTGAATGTGCTTATATTGAGAAAGCACATCTCTTGGTGTTAAATGGGTTGGAAAGAAAGGAAGCCTCACGCCGTTGTCATCGTCGTCTCTCGTTCGGCTTGGCTCGGCTTCGGATTCAGATTTGGTCAAAGATCGATTGGAATAACCCAGGACCCGCGACCCGCCCCGGTCTGGTTCTTTCCCGAATTATTTTACGTGAAATGTTCCCACATGTTCCAACAACCATGGCTGTTTCTGAAAGGTTGCAAACCTTTTCAGAAACAGTGCCAGAAATGACTATAAATATGGCTTGATCAGAAAATTTATTATTTTATTATTTATTATAGTAACACAGATTGGATAACAAAGTTTGCTCTACATCCGCCCCTGAGGTAATGTGGGGCGTTGATTAGGATTAAAATCATTAAAATGGTTAATGTGGCACCAGTGATAATTTAAGTATTGTGTCGTATGTGTGGGCTTGTAGAGGAGCAGGAGTTACAGTTATAGATGCGACTGAGCTTAATATTTTAGTCCATTAAATATGTTTTATGGAGTAGTAATTATTAATTTAATATTTAATAACATAAAAAGATTAAAATTTTGAACCCAAAAATTTTAAATTATAACTTTACTTTTGGGGGTTGGGGGTGGGGTGGAGTGGGTGGTGGTGGTGGGGCTTTGCATTTCGCCTTTGTAAAGGAAAGGGATTTCAATTCTTTAATCTATTTCATGAATACGTTAGTTTTGTTATAAGAAAAATCAAATTATGGTGGATGTCTACTCATCCCCCATGATCTTCTCAAATGCTTAATGACATATTCAATAACATATTTCTATGCTTAATGACATATTCAATGACATATGTTTCTTCACTTTTCATGCCTATATAAAGGTCTTGTAATAGATAGAAAAATATACACAATTGAAGAAGAAAATCTCTTCTTTCTCTCTATCTCCATTTCTTGTTCATGTTTTACTAAATTGCTTTTATTTTATAACAACATGTCTTGTTCATGTTTTACTAAGTTGCTTTTATTTTATAACATGTTATCAGCACGAATTGCTCATTTCATGATCTTCTACGTCAAGACTATGTAAATTATAAGCAGGCAATGAGATCAAGTACAATGAAAAATGTCTTGGATGATAATACAAAGATAAGTTTTACATCCATCTAAACCCATTCATACTTTTATATCTTTGCATTAACTTTATGTGCAGTGTTTAGTAAAAGTATTTTTTTCAATTGTATCCAGTGAAATAAAGAACTGGAAAGATATGTCTTTATTTGCTACATCTCTTATAGGACAAAGATAGTATTCCAACGTATATATATATATTCTGACCTTTTACATACTATGATAGATAATTATTAAGGTAATTTAGTAATAATATTTTTACCATAACATGAAATATTTCATTGAAAGCAAAATTGGCATATATCCTAATGAAATACATCATGTTATGCCAACGCATTATCTATCAACGCATTATGGCCTAGCATGCCTTTATATGGGTAAAGCATTGGGTTTGAGTCCTAATGCACCATATTGATAATAATAATAATAACTAAAGAAAAAATAATGTAATTTTCATGAAAAAGCATGAAGCTTGTCCCACTTGATTTGCTCCATTCTTGAAGTGAATGTGATAGCAGTGCATGATAAGTGTAAATAAAGACAAGTGGTTGACCAATGAATGAGGGCGTGCGAAAGGCCAAAATAATAATAGTTATCACTATGGTAATTATAAAATGGGAGAAATTCTTTGAAGAGAATGTGACTTGTGATAAACATTGAGATTGCATACTCATTCCTGAAAGCGAATGTGAAAATATATATATAATAAAGATTATGCATAATAATGTACTTGTGCATAGTTGGATAAATACTACAACTCACATCTAAGGGAGGTTTGAGATAAAGAAAGATAATGAATATTATTGTGTAGTTACATGAATATATCATTGGTCGCATGCATGTGATACGCCAAAAAATATTTTGTCATGCCTCATAAAAGTTATTAAAAGCAAAATTAAAGCAAGAAATTATTTTACTTGTGATGATTTTGAACATGACAATTATTATGATATGATTATCTTTGTGAATGAGACATTCATTATATGGATGGTGTGACAAAAGATCTTGTAGTACAAAAGCAGTTAAGAGTTTTGAAAGAACTAATTTGTTACTACCCGGATGAATGAAATTGTTCATGACATTAATATTGTAGTAAGTATCAAAAGAATTATTTTGATTTACAAATATATTAGCCAAAGTGGTTGGCATATTGAGACTATAAATGAAAAGAAGATTGAATATCTTTATATTACTATAATCATATCGGGTAAATATGAAAGGTTACTTGACTTTTCTTCTATTTGTACTACACAAGTATAAGCATGATGATGCAATCACAAGCCACAAGTAAACTAGAGGTTTATTGAAATAAATATTAGTTGGCATGACCGGTTGATCATCTCGGTTCAATTATGATGCGAAAAAATTAATTGAGAATTATATTGGCATATATTGAAGAAATATAAGATTTTTCAAGAATTTTCTTGTGCTGCTTATTCTCATGATATACCAGTTAAGGTTGGGATTGAATCCTTTGATTTCTCGAACGAATAAAATGTGATAAATTTATGGGCCCAGTCACCTTCCATGTGGACTGTTTACTATTATATGATTTTAATAGATGCATCTATTATATGGTCACATGTGCATTTGTTATCAACTTGTAGTTTGGCTTTTGCAAGATTGATTGCTCAAATTATTATAGCACAGTTCCAGAATATAAATTATGATGATTTATCTTGATAATACAGGTTTAAATCCAAGTTGGTTTAGTAGAAATTGTATGCCTCCAATTATATCTAAACCATTGGTTATGAGAACAAAATTGCCAAAATAAAATTTGGTATGTGATGTATTATTTAATATACAACATCACTTGTACGCATCTAGCCAAGTTATGATAAGTTCTCCCTATCACAATCGGTTCAGGGTTAGGAACCAAATAATTTTCATCTAGAAATATGAATGTTCTATATGATTTAATTATTCCACCACAATACACAAAGATGGATCCCCAAATAAGGCTAGGGATATGTGTTGGTGATCTCAACAATAGGGGGAGAAAATGGGAAGCTGAAAAAGTAATGCATGTAATGAATTATTATGAGTACATCGAGATCCTCGTACGAGAAAATGTGAACTTGAAGTTCAAGTGATAATTCATTTGTAAAATATTGCCAGGCGTATTTGCTGACCCAAAACTAAATATCATATTCAGCTGTTAATGTTCCAAATAAAATAAAGTTCATAATGAATAGAGTCCATGGCATGCATAAAGCATAATAGACTAATCGGTTCCAAAGATAAAACTCCTTGAAGAAGGAGAGGAGCAAATGTTCAAGATGGTCATAATAAGGAGACAAGTGCTCTAAAAGAGTACCACGACATAACACTTCATAAGACCTCATGGGAGAGGCTCAGGTACCTGAAAATAATAAGATAAAGAGATCTCAATAAGTTATGTCTTTATTGGGTAATAGTAGAACCGATATAAAATAATCGTCGACGATATGGTTAATATAATGTAGCGCTCAATGTTATTAATATTGACGAGGATCTTGAGCTCAAATCTGTCATGAAATTTGGACAGATAAATGATTGGCCAAATGAAAAATACGCAATGAAAATTGATTTCACCTGAAAAATATGAAGTTGGACGGATAGTCCCAACACCTGAAAGTATAAAGACAGTGGAGGTATAAATGTATTCTTGTGCGGAAAAAAAGGTCAAGTCGATAGACATAAAGACGACTTGTGTCACAAGAAGATTTGTAAATATCCTGGAATTGATTATATAGAGACATGTTCTCTTGTCGTGGATGTCGCCATTTCAGGTTTTAATCTGGCAATACAAGAAAAACGTGATATGCGTATAATGGAAATCATTAAAGGATTTAAATTGTTCTGAAGCATATTAAGGTGTCCCAGAAATTTATTAAATAAAGCTTCAAAAATCCGTATACGGATTGAAACAATCAGGGCGCATGTGGTATAATCGCCTGAGTGAGTACCTGTTGAAAGAAGGGTACAAGAATGATTCAATTTGTCCTTGTGTCTTTATAAAAAGATCTGGATCTAAATTTGTTATAATCACCGTGTATGTTGATGATTTAAATATCATTGGAACTCCTAGGGGGCTTCCTAAAGCAGTAGAGCTTCCTAAAGTAGTAGACTATTTAAAGAAAGAATTTGAAATGAAAGATCTTGGAAAGACAAAATTTTGTCTTGGTCTACAAATTAAGTATATGAAAGATGGAATTTTTGTCCATCAATCAACATACACTAAAATAATTTTAAAGCGATTTTATATGGATAAAGCACATCCATTCCGACCTCATGAAAATAATGAAGAGCTTCTTGGTCCTGATGTACCATATCTTAGTGCAATTGGTACACTAATGTATCTTTCTAACATTACAAGGTCTGACATAACTTTTTCAGTTAATGTCTTAACAAGATATAGCTCTGCTCCTTCAAGGAGACATTGGAATGGAATCAAACACATATTGCGGTATCTAAAAGGGACTACCGATATGGGATTATTTTATGGCAATGATTGCAGTCCTGATCTTGTTGGTTATGCCGATGCTGGGTATTTATATGACCCACAAAAGGTTCGATCTCAAACAGGCTATGTGTTTACATACGGAGGCACTGCCATATCTTGGCGATCGACTAAGCAATCAATCGTGGCTACTTCATCTAATCATGCTGAGATAATTGCTATTCATGAAGCAAGTCGAGAATGTGTATAGTTGAGGTCTATAATACACCTTATTCAAGACAAATGTAGTTTGAAGTGTGACAAACTACCCATAATTTTGTATGAAGACAATGCAACATGCATAGCCCAGTTAAAGGGAGGATTCATAAAAGGGGATATGACAAAGCACATTTCACCAAAGTTATTTTTCACACATGATCTTCAAAAGAATGGTGATATCAATGTGCAACAGATCCGTTCAAGTGATAATATGGCTGATTTGTTCACCAAATCTCTACCGACGTCAACCTTCAAGAAACTAGTGTACAAGATTGGGATACGAAGGTTCAAGAATGTGAATTGATGCTCTCATCAGGGGGAGTTAATACGCGTTGTACTCTTTTTTCTTACAAGGTTTTGTCCCACTGGGTTTTCCTTGCAAGGTTTTTAACGAGGCAACCAAAAGGCGTATTTCTAAACATGTGTACTCTTTTTCCTTCACTAGAATTTTTTTGCCATAGGATTTTTTCCTAATAAGGTTTTAACGAGGCACATTATCTATGGACATCCAAGGGGGAGTGTTATAAGAAAAATCAAATTATGGTGGATGTCTACTCTTCCTCCATGATCTTCTCAAATGCTTAATGACATATTCAATGATATATTTCTATGCTTAATGACATATTCAATAACATATTTTTCTTCACTTTTCATGCCTATATAAAGGCCTTGTAATAGATAGAAAAATATACACAATTGAAGAAGAAAATCTCTTCTTTCTCTCTATCTCCATTTCTTATTCATGTTTTACTAAATTGCTTTTATTTCATAATAACATGTCTTGTTCATGTTTTACTAAGTTGCTTTTATTTTATAACAAGTTTAGATATATTATTATGTTTTATACCGCAAATAACTTGCAAAATTAATTAAATTAGATACTAGATAAATACCTAACAACTTATTATGTTTCATTTATTATATAAAAGGATAGGTGAAGGGAATAACAAAGTGGAAAATTAAACCCTTACTAACAAGTTGAAAATTCAGGTAATCAACCAATTGAGGTACTAAGATCCCCGACACCTTACTCTATTAGTTAATAGACATGAAACAAAAAAAATTGTTGACCTTCAATTTCTATCACGTTAGATTAAAGCCTCGTAAGTTGCCTCTTTTTCCTTCCCGAAGGATTGTGTTTGACAATATAATTTGAGCGTCATATTCAAATTCTTGAAGCGATAAGTGAAATGATCTAGAACATTATAAATTCCTACATAACTGATAAGGGGATAAATATATTCTTTAACATCATCCCGCACATGTAATCCTGTTAGGAGACTGCGAAGTAGCCAAAAATGTTATACGTTTCTTTAAAATCCTAATTTAATCAATGAGATGTTTACCCGTAAAACGATACAGTTAAATTTGCTATATGGTTTATAAACAAGCGAACTGATTTGATCCGAAAATGATAAAGAAATAAGATAAAAATAAGATTCAGCAATTGAAATTGAAGAAGATGACAAGTCTGCCTCCGGGTGCAATGCCTCCGAGGTACAAAAGTGAAAATAATGATAAAATGTAAATAAAGTTGTTTAATTGAGAGCAAAAGTAAAATATAGCTTATGTCTGCAAAAAATTACGTGTGTTACAATGACCGCCGAGCCTACTATTTTTAGCTTTACCTATAGAAACAAGATCCTAGGATCAAACTTCTCTAAAATGATAATAAAAGAGTCATTGATAAATATATAACGACAAATCAAGAATGCAAATATTTTTTGCAACGGTCGCTCATTTAATGTTAGAGAATATTCCCTCATTGATTGCTATCCGATGGCAAAACCTTAATTTCCCCCTGTTAACTGTGCTCCCTTAGGAATTTATTCGATGTCGATTACATTCGTTGTGTCCGGTATTGGTTGTTGCCTGACTTCCATTCAACCATATGTTACAAACTAGTTTTAACCCATACAGATAGTCCCCCTACTTTTCGATGACATATCCTAGTGTTGCCGGGAAGTTAGTGAAGATTTCTTTTTTGACGAGAAAGTTCCTGAACAGTCACTGACGCTTGAAAGGACGCACATCTTCTCGCATTTAATACCCCGAATACATGTTAACCCATGATTCATCAAATAGTTTCTTCGATTTTTGAGATAATCATGACCACGATTTTTGCCGTCTATAACTCCCCTTCTACCCATTATTTTTACTTCTTTACTTCTAAAAACTTTCATAAGTCTTTCTTTATCATTGCATCTGCTTAGAAAATTTTCCATCTTCTTCAACTCTTTTAGAAAAAGTTTTACTAACCTTTTATCACCATAGCTTCTTTCTTTGCACTCTTTGGAAGCACTAGTCTTTTCTTCGGTGGAAGACCAAAGAAAAACAAGGACAGGGAAGACGGTGTTGATTCTAAACCTTCCACTGTAAGCACCATCATACCAAAACATCTCAGCACTGCTAATGATTTTCAGGAGAAGGCCACTTCTCTATCTTCATGGACTTGGCCTGCTAGCAGGTATCCTTCCTCTATTCGCCTTTGAAGTATCCCAATTGTAAGGAAGGATTGTAACTTCCCCAATCTTGAAATCCTTGCCTCAGATACGCGGGTTGGTTTCACCAAGGTGGGTTTTACGTAAGTCTATACGTACTCCTTTACCTTGGGTCCATTCTATCTGGGGTCGAATGAAGAGCTCAACCCTATAATTTTGGAGTTTTGCCATCAGTACCAGGTCTGCTTAGCACAAGTAGGTCCATCTATATGGAGAATGGTAATTTGCCTTCGCCAACTATGCACAAAGACCGGGGAAATCCTAACCCTTGCACACCTGATGAATCTTTACTCTTCTAAAGTTTTTCATGGGGGAGTAATAAACTCCAGCAAATGTGGCCACTATGCTCTTCTCACCAGTGTGGATGATGACAACAATCGTGGGTGGATGGAGCGAGTCCTCATTATTGCTACCAGGGACATCATCCCAGCCACCACTCCATCTTTTCCTGAGCCGTGGAATTGCTTTCGTAAGTTTTCAATTATTTATTTCCTTCCTTCGTGAAAATATTATTTTTCGTTGTTGTTGATCTTCCTGTTTCTTTTATTCCAGCTACCCGATGGGAACCACCACAAGTTCAAGGTATGGACCAATGGGTTCAAAAACTTCTGGAAATCACGATACCAGGATTCTTCCAGTGGAAGAAAATGGCTTCTAAATACAGGTGGAAGGCCAAATATCAGGGTAAACCGAGTCCTTCTTCCTTTTATATTTGTACGAACACAAATAACTTCATGAAAAAAGTTGCTAACTTCATTTTTTGCTTAATACAGGACTTCCGTAGGGCTCTGTCACCTGCCCCGATGTCGACGCCTTAGTTGACCCGGAAGAGGCTAGGAGGGGGTTGCAAAGTGCCCTTGCCCGAAACAGAGGTCGTGGATCTTTGTCGGGTGAGGGTGCCTCCTCTTGGATTCCCCAACTCGATAACAAGAAACCAAATAGACGACGCTCTTCCTCGGCTGGGACTCAAATGAAGAAGGTAAAGAAAACACTGACCGAGCCGGCCACAGTCATAGTGGTGCTCGATGATGAAGGGGAAGCCAGTGATGAAGAGGCCTCCCTTCAAAGGAGAAAATTATCATCTTTATCATCTCAACTGGATGCTCAGCCAGGAGAGATTCAAAACCCGACCACAGAATAAATACAAGCACTTTGGGGCGCAAAGGACTTGGTAGATAGTGTTAATTCTTGCTTTCCAGTTCTCATTGCTGTCTCTGATCTAAGAAGTTCAGACCCTGGACCTTTTCTGCCTTCGACCACTAAGCAAACAATAATCAGCACTTCCTCTGATGCAGCTCTCTCTCATCCCTCGTTACCAACAACTTCACACCCATCGACACCAGCTTCTCCTTCCCTGCCAGCAACAACCACATCTCCTCCACCAGTGGCAGGCGATCAAGAAAGGAATGCTTCCCCTCCACAGTCTCATGTTTATAGGAATTTGGGGCATGATTACTCAACCCCTTCCCTAGATCCTCGAGGGATAAGAAGTGTCACTCTTTTGATTTTGAAAGAGTGCCATCTTTTATCCAAGCCGGTGTAGCTTGCGAATTACCTGAAGCCGTTGGCTTCGGAGAAAAACTGGAAGAAAATGTGCTCCCTTTCTAGGGAGTGTTTGATGAACAATGCCATGCACAGTGCCGCGCCGCGCATGTACTATACTTGTTTTCTTATTTCTTCTTCTCAATTTACCTGCTGCAATAAAAACCCTGACTTCGATGTGAAGATATCTGCTTATGATAATGTAATCTAGCTATTTATATTGCAAATAATTACTACAATTATAAATATAGTGTTTAGTGTATGTATTATTTAATTAAGTATACTGTGAGGAAGATTTCCAAGTTGCACCTTCACTCTTGGGCCACCAACATGCCCTAGACGGTGGGATCTGGCTTGGGCCTTAACCTGATTATAAAGGAAAAAAATGACTCTATAGTTGCTATCAAATAATAGCCGAAAAATATATGTGTTATATATATTTTTGTATGTTTTATATAAAAAAAATATAAATTTTATACACTTTTTCAGTTACCGAATATAAATAATTTTAGACGAGGGTTAAAAGTGATCTTCACCTGACTATAAAGGGCTTAAAGGGTATTTGGATTGGCTTATTTTAAAATCAAAAGTTGGATATTACAAACTTATGGCTTTTTAGCTCATAAGCTACTTTTTAAAAGCCAATCCAAACTTGCTGGGCGCAATAAAGACTATGATTTTTGGTATTCAAACTTGCTGGGCGCAAATATTCTTACTTCCAAAGCAAGTCATGAAGTTGATTGAGGCAATTTGTAGGACCTTCTTGTGGACCGGTGTTGCTATTATCTCAAGGAAAGCACTACTGGCCTGGGGGAGAGTGTGCACCCAGCAGCAGCTGGTGGTTTAAATATGTTAGGATATAAAATTATGTAACAAAGCAGCAATTATAAAACACTTATAGGATATAGCAAGAAAAAAGGATTGTTTATGGATATTGTAATGACCCAACCAGTCATTTTAACTTTTAGAACCCTGTTACCTAAAATAAAACTTCATGTAGGTGCTTGTAATGATTTATGACTTGCGGGGATAGTTGGTTTGGGATTTGGAAGTGTTTGGGATGAAACCAGAACACTTGGTTCCTTAAGTTGGCCTTAAAGTGCTAAGTTTGACTTCGGTCAACATTTTGTAAAAATGACCCCGGAATAGAATTTTGATGATTCCAACAGCTCCGTATGGTAATTTTGGACTTACGAGCGTATTCGAAATTTTATTTGGAAGTCCGTAGTTAAATTAGGCATGAAATGGCTAAAAACAAGAATTTAAGTTTGGAAGTTTGACCGATGAGTTGACTTTTTGATACCGGAGTCAAAATCCAGTTCCGAAAATTTTTATAGCTCTGTCATGTAATTTATGTCTTGTGTGTACAATTTGAGGTCAATCGGAGTTGATTTGGTAGGTTCCGACATTGAATGTAGAAGTTGAAAACTCTTAGTTTCATTAAGCTTGAATTGGGGTATGATTCATAGTTTTAGCGTTGTTTGAGGTGATTTAGAGGTTCGACTAAGTTTGTATGATATTTTAGGACTTGTTGGTATATTTGGTTGAGGTCCCGAAGGCCTCGGGTGAGTTTCGGAGGGTTAACAGATCAAAATATTGAGTTAAAAAGCTGCTGCAATTTTTCGTCTTCTGTTGGACAGTCTGGGCTGTGATCGAGCCCAGATATCGAGCCAAATATCAAGCCCAGAGATCGAAGCCCCAGATCGAACCCAGATATCGAGCCCACGATCGAGGCCTGAGTCGAAGCCAGGGACGAGGCTCAGTATCGAAGCCTCGATCGAAGGCAAGGCTCGAGGGCATGATCGAAGGTAAGGCTCGAGGGCTAGGATCGAGACCCATGCTCGATGCCCTGATCGAAGGCTCAAGCTCGATGCCATGATTGAGGCTATGATCGAAGGCCCAACCTCGACTCCCTGATCGAGGCCATGACCGAGGTCCAGGCTCGAGCCTGTGATCGAAGCCCCGATCGAGGCCCAGTTCGAGGACCAGTTCCGAAGGCTGCTGGGCAGTTTTATAAAAAGAGGGCATTCGTCCCATTTGCCATTTTTGACGAACTTAAGCTTGAGCAGAGACGACTTTTGGCAGATTTTCAAGGGAAAAACATTGGGGTAAGTGATTCTAACTCGGATTTGGTCTACATATACAAGTATATCATTGTTTTCACAATCTAATTAGTGTTTTGAGATTGACATTTGGAAAAAGTTTAGAAATCTCATAGAAACGAAATTTTGAGATTTCGGTATCGATTCAGAGTCGGATTTGAGTGAAACTAGTATGGTTGGACTCGTAATTGAATGAGTTGTCGGATTTCATAA
Organism: Nicotiana tomentosiformis; assembly: GCF_000390325.3. Lineage (NCBI taxonomy): Eukaryota > Viridiplantae > Streptophyta > Magnoliopsida > Solanales > Solanaceae > Nicotiana > Nicotiana tomentosiformis. The sequence goes on from NC_090819.1 coordinate 23,140,742, forward strand.
CTTTCGCCGGATTCCGATATGTGGACCCTACGGGAAAATTTTTAATTAATTTCGGAATTTTTATTAAAAATGTAGTATTTCCTTATAGAATTTATTTTCTATAGTTTTAGTGATTGTATCGAATTAGTTTTGGCTAGATTCGAGCCAGACAGAGTTGGATAATCGTGGAAAAGCCAAAATTATGGTTAAATTGGAGCAAGACGAGGTAAGTCTCTTGTCTAATCTTGTGAGGGGGAAATTACCTCATAGGTGATTAAAATTAAATAATTATTGCTAATTATGGGGGGCTACGTTCGCACGTGGTGACGAGAGTCCGTGCGTAGCTACTATTAATGCTAAAGTCCGGGTAGTTTAGGACTCAAAGCATGCCTTACTTGTGTCAATTGTATTCTTAGATTTATTTATATTAATTGATATCTATATGAATATATTGTGAATTGTTAGATAAAGATATTAAAGGATGAAAATCTCATAGGCTTGATTGTCTGTTTAAATCAATTAATTGTTAAAAAAATTGTTCTCCTCCCAAATTCATCTTATAATGAATATACTCTCCTTCCGGAGGCACATAAGAAAATGTCCTCCTTTCTTGTGGAGCGGGCCGAACGCCTCGACAGGATAGATACATCTATGGATCGCGCCGCACGTCCCTCGGAAGTGTACACGACACTCTGGATCGGGCTGTACGTCCTCGGCAGAAATCGTGCTTAATAATAATAATAATTACACGATGCTTTAATAATTTATTTCAGCTTGTGAAGCTAATTAGTAAATTGGAAAATCTTTGGAATTTAATGAATTATTATTCTTGCTTGTTAAGGAATTAATTGTTACTCCTGTAAATGAGATTTAATTGATAAATTGGAATTTATTTGAATTGAAGGAATTTAATTAATATATTGAGAATTGATACATTTGAAGGAATTTGATTATTTCCGCTGATTAAATAAATTATTATAAATTCTAAAAACAAATGTTGATTTAAATATCCTAGTTTTATTTTAATTATTATTGACCTATAGTGAGTGTCAAGGTCGGCCATCTCGTCTCTACCACTTCGAGATTAGGCTTGATACTTACTGGGTACACGTTGTTTACGTACTCATACTACACTTGCTGCACTTTTTGTGCAGGATCTGAGACAGGTACTGGTGGAGGACCTATCATCACATACCTACATCATCCCGAGGCATAGTGGTGAGCTGCCTTTCTGCAGCTACCAGTGTCTCTTCTGATATTTATATTTTGTCTATTTTATTTCAGACAGTATTTGGAGTTTTGTATAATCTACTAGATGCTCATGCACTTGTGACACTGGCACACACATTGGTAGAAATTGGTATTTTATTATCTTCTTGGAATAAAAGTTTAACCAATGTATGTTTGATATATTAGTTGGCTTGCCTAGCTGTAGTGTTGGGCGCCATCACGACCTATAGGTGAAATTGGGTCGTGACAATATGGTATCAGAGCACTAGGTTCACGTAGGTCTCACAAGATTTGAGCAGACCTAATAGAGTCTTGCGGATCGGTACGGAAACGTCTGTACTTATCTTCGAGAGGCTATATGGTGTTAAGAAACTACCTTTCTTCATATTCCATTGTGCAATTGATGTAGTACTAAATATCCTTCTCTTATTCTCTCACAGATGGTGATAACACGCTCTAATGAGATTCCAGACCAGGGAAGAGCTACTCCCCCAGTTGCTAGAGGCCGAGGTAGAGGCCGGGGGAGGGCTCCAACCCGTGGTAGAGGGAGAGGACGTCCCAGGACTATTCCGGTTATGCCGCCAGTGGATCCAGTAGAGAATCCCATTATTGAGGAGCAGGGTGAGGTGCCTGTGGCAGAGCCAGCTCCGGTGGACTTCACATCTGCACCGGGATTTCAGGATGTCATGGGTCGTATGCTGCGATTCATAGACAATATGACTCAGGCCTGTTTATTTCTGGCAGACCCAGCCACATCTCAGGTGGGCGGGGGAGCACAGACCCCTACTGCGCAGGCTCATGGACAGGAAGCTGCTGTATATCAGACCCAGGGTGCACTACCCGTGGGTGGAGTCCAGCCAGTAGCAGCAGCTACACCTGAGCCCAGGCCAGCTGTAGCCGCCGATCCTCAGAAACTATTGGACAGATGGACTAGACTACATCCTTCTATCTTCGGGGGTGAGCGGCATGAGGATCCACAGGATTTCATTGATCGTTGCAAGGATCGACTGTACAACATGAGGATATTGGAATCCCATGGGGTTGATTTCGCTACTTTTCAGCTAGAGGGTAGAGCCCGTAGATGGTGGCAGTTTTATGCTCTTGGCAGACCAATAGATTCTCCTCCCATGACTTGGGACAGGTTCACCTGTATCTTCTTGGACAGGTATATTCCACCCTCCCAGAGGGAAGAGTTGCGGTTTCAGTTTGAGCAGCTCCAGCAGGGTCAGATGTCAGTGACTGATTATGAGGAGAGGTTTTCTGAATTATCTCGCCAGGCACTAATGATACTCCCTACTGAGGCGGAGAGAGTGCGAAGGTTTGTAGCCGGTTTACATACTGGTATTCAGGCCACTATGGCTCGAGAGGTTGAGATGGGTACTTATTTATGAGCGAGTTGTGGAGACAGCCCGGAGGATTGAGGGTGTACGTCAGCGGAGCCGAGAGCAGATTATGAGAGATAAGCGGTTCAGATACTCTGGAGAGTTCAGAGGTGCTCCGTCTGGGGGCAGAGGTCAGTTCGTGAGGGGACAGTCCAGCAGACCCCCATATCCAGCACCACCACCTCCTCGAGGTGCTCCAGTGCGACCTTATCTCAATGCTATCCCAGAGAGTTCTTACCGCCCACCAGCTATTCAGGGTCCTCCCAGTGGGTATTCAGGTCCCCAGGGCCAGACACTTAGTCAGCAGCCCATCGCACCGAAGAGTTGTTACGAGTGCGGGGATCCCAGTCACATGCGGAGGTTTTGCCCCAGGCTTCGAGGTAGACCAGTACAGCAGGGTCAGCAGCCTATGCTTACCGGACCAGTTGCTCCACCAGTAGTCTGACCACCCAAAGGTGAAGGACAGGTGGGTAGGGGCCGTCCTAGAGGTGGAGGTCAGCCAGGCGGAGGCCAGACAGTTGGCGCTCCAGCTCGGTTCTATGCTTTTCTGGCTAGACCAGATGCAGAGGCCTCAGATGCCGTGATTACAGGTATTATTTCTGTTTGTGGCAAAGATGCCTCAGTATTATTTGATCCAGGATCTACGTATTCATATGTGTCATCTCTATTTGCTCCATTCCTGGGTGTTTCTCGTGAGTCCTTGAGTACTCATATTTATGTGTCCACTCCTGTGGGCGATTCTGTTGTTGTGAACCGGATCTACCGGTCCTATATTATTACATTCTGTGGTTATGAAACTAGAGAAAATCTCCTATTGCTTGAGATAATCGATTTTGAAATTATTCTGGGCATGGACTGGTTATCTCCATATCATGCTATTCTAGATTGTCATGCCAAGACTGTTACCTTGGCTATTCTAGCATTACCTAAGCTGGAGTGGAAAGGTTCGCCTGTCCGTTCATTTAATCGAGTTGTTTCTTTTATAAAGGCTCAACACATGGTTGAGAAGGGTTGTTTGGCTTATCTACCCTATATTCGGGATACTACTGCAGAGACTCTAGCTATTGATTCAGTGCCTGTAGTTCGGGTTCCCCGATGTATTTCCGTCAGATCTTCTAGGTATGCCACCTGATCGTGATATTGATTTTTGTATTGACTTGGATTCAAATACCCAGCCTATATCTATCCCACCGTATGCATGGCTCCGAAAGAATTGAAAGAATTGAAAGAACAGCTTGAAGAGTTACTAGCCAAAGGGTTTGTCAGACCGAGTGTATCGCCTTGGGGTGCACCAGTATTATTTGTGAAAAAGAAGGATGGAACAATGCGGATGTGTATTGATTATCGCCAATTGAACAAAGTCACTATTAAGAACAAGTACCCGTTGCCGCGTATTGATGATCTATTTGACCAGTTGCAGGGTGCTAGGGTATTCTCTAAGATCGACTTGAGGTCGGGGTACCATCAGTTGAAGATTCGGGATTCGGATGTTCCGAAGACTGCTTTCCGTACTAGATATGGTCATTATGAGTTTCTGGTAATGTATTTTGGTTTAACTAATGCCCCGACAGCATTTATGGATCTGATGAACAAGGTATTCAGGCCATATATTGACTCATTTGTCATTGTCTTCATTGATGACATTTTGATCTACTCACGTAGTAAGGAGGAGCATGAGCAGCATATGAGAGTAGTGCTTCAGACATTGCGGGAACAAAAGCTATATGCTAAGTTCTCTAAATGTGAGTTTTGGCTAGAGTCTATAGCATTTTTGGGATATATTGTATCGGGCGAAGGTATTAAAGTTGATTCCAAAAAGATTGAGGCAGTTCAGAATTGGCATCGTCCTACTTCGGCGACGGAGATTGGGAGTTTTCTGGGTTTGGCAGGTTATTATCGTCGGTTCGTGGAAGGTTTTTCATCTATTGCAGCACCTTTGACCAAATTAACCCATAAGGGTGCTCCTTTCCGATGGTCCGATGATTATGAGGTGAGCTTTCAGAAGCTCAAGACATCATTGACTATAACACCAGTGTTAGTGTTGCCTTCCGGTTCGGGGATGTATACAGTGTATTGTGACGCTTCGCGCGTTGGCTTGGGTTGTGTATTGATGCAGGAAGGGCAAGTTATTGCATATGCTTCACGTCAGCTGAAGCCCCACGAAAAGAATTATCAGGTACATGATTTGGAGTTAGCTGCGATTGTTCACGCTCTTAAGATTTGGAGGCATTATCTTTATGGGGTGTCTTGTGAAGTTTACACCGATCATCGCAGTTTGCAGCATTTGTTCAAGCATAGGGATCTAAATTTGAGACAACGCAGATGGCTAGAGTTACTAAAAGATTATGATATTACTATCATGTATCATCCGGGCAAAGCAAATGTGGTTGCAGATGGCTTGAGCAGAAAGGCAGAGAGTATGGGTAGTTTGGCTTTCATTTCAGCAGAGGAAAGGCCATTAGCCTCAGATATTCAGTCCTTGGCTAACAGACTTGTGAGGCTGGATATTTCAGAGCCCAGCCAAGTTCTTGCATGTGTTGTGGCCCGGTCTTCACTATTTGAACAGATCAAGGCTCGCCAGTATGATGACCCACACCTGGTGGTTTTTTTTGAAACGGTACTACAAGGTGGTGCCAAGGAAGTCACTATTGGTGCAGATGGTGTTCTATGACTCCAGGATCGTCTGTGTGTTCCTAATGTGGATGAACTGAGGAAAAGGATCCTGGAGGAGGCACACAGTTCTCGATATTCTATTCATCCAGGTGCTACGAAGATGTATCGTGACTTGAGGCAGCATTATTGGTGGCGAAGAATGAAAAAGGACATAGTTGAGTATGTAGCTCGGTGTCTAAATTGTCAGCAAGTTAAATATGAGCACCAGAGGCCAGGTGGCCTACTTCAGCAGATGACCATACCAGAGTGGAAATGGGAACAAATTACTATGGATTTTGTAGTTGGGTTGCCGCGGACCTTGAGGAAATTTGATGCAGTTTGGGTGATTGTTGACAGGTTGACTAAGTCGGCACATTTTATTCCTATTGTGACTACGTATACTTCAGAGAGGTTGGCTCAGATTTATATCCGGGAGATAGTTCGGTTGCACGGGGTGCCAATTTCCATCATATCAGATAGAGGTCCTCAGTTTACTTCTTATTTCTGGAGAGCAGTACAGAGTGAGTTGGGGACCCGTGTAGAGCTCAGCACAGCCTTTCATCCGCAGACCGATGGACAGTCAGAGAGGACAATTCAGATTTTGGAGGATATGCTCAGGGCATGTGTGATTGACTTTGGAGGTCAGTGGGATCGTTTCCTGCCTTTGGCCGAGTTTGCTTATAATAACAGTTACCAATCCAGCATCGAGATGGCTCCATTTGAGGCTTTATATGGTCGGCGATGTCGTTCACCTATCGGATGGTTTGAGCCAGGTGAGGCTAAGTTATATGGTACTGATTTGGTAAGGGATGCCTTGGAAAAGGTAAAGTTGATTCAGGAGCGACTTCGTACAGCACAGTCCAGACAAAAGAGTTACGCGGATCAGAAAGCGCGTGATATATCATTTATGGTAGGTGAAAAAGTTCTCTTGAAGGTTTCGCCGATGAAGGGAATTTTGAGATTCGGGAAGAAGGGCCCAGGGTTTATAGGCCCATTTGAGGTGTTGAAACGAGTTGGGGAGGTTACTTATAAGCTTGCATTGCCTCCCAGCCTATCGGGAGTTCATCCGATTTTTCACGTATCTATGCTCCGGAAGTATCATGCCGACCTATCACATGTGTTAGACTTCACCACAGTTCAGCTAGATAATAGCTTGGTTTATGAAGAGGAGCCAATTGCCATTGTTGATAAACAGGTTCGCCAGTTGAGGTCCAAGAGGATTTCTGCAGTAAAAGTCCAGTGGATGGGCCAACCAGTCGAGGAAGTGACTTGGGAGGCCGAGGAAAACATGGGGAGCAGATATCCAGACTTATTCAGCACTTCAGGTATAATTCTAAACCCGTTCGAGGACGAACGTTTGTTTAAGAGGTGGAGAATGTAATAACCCAACCGGTCATTTTAACTTTTAGAACCCCGTTACCTAAAATAAAACTTCCTGTAGGTGCTTGTAATGATTTATGACTTGCGAGGATGGTTGGTTCGGGATTTGGAAGTGTTTGGGGTGAAACCAGAACACTTGGTTCCTTAAGTTGGCCTTAAAGTGCTAAGTTTGACTTCAGTCAACATTTTATGAAAATGACCCTGGAATAGAATTTTGATGATTCCAACAGCTTCGTATGGTGATTTTGGACTTAGGAGAGTGTTCAGAATTTTATTTGGAAGTCCGTAGTTAAATTAGGCATGAAATGGCTAAAAACAAGAATTTAAGTTTGGAAGTTTGACCGATGAGTTGACTTTTCGATACCGGAGTCGGAATCCAGTTTTGAAAATTTTCATAGCTCCGTCATGTAATTTATGACTTGTGTGTAAAATTTGAGGTCAATCGGAGTTGATTTGATAGGTTCCGACATTGAATGTAGAAGTTGAAAACTCTTAGTTTCATTATGCTTGAATTGGGGTATGATTCATGGTTTTAGCGTTGTTTGAGGTGATTTAGAGGTTCGACTAAGTTCATATGATGTTTTAGGACATGTTGGTATATTTAGTTGAGGTCCCGAAGGCCTCGGGTGAGTTTCGGATAGTTAACGGATCAAAAATTTGAGATAAAAAGCTGCTGCAATTTTTCCTCTTCTGTTGGACAGTCTGGGCTATGATCGAGCCCAGATATCGAGCCAGATATCGAGCCCAGAGATCGAAGCCCCAGATGAACCCAGATATCGAGCCCACGATCGAGGCCTGAGTCGAAGCCAGGGATGAGGCTCAGTATCGAAGCCTCGATCGAAGGCAAGGCTCGAGGGCATGATCGAAGGTAAGGCTCGAGGGCTAAGATCGAGACCCATGCTCGATGCCCTGATCGAAGGCTCAAGCTCGATGCCATGATTGAGGCTATGATCGAAGGCCCAACCTCGACTCCCTGATCGAGGCCATGACCGAGGTCCAGGCTCGAGCCTGTGATCGAAGCCCCGATCGAGGCCCAGTTCGAGGACCAGTTCCGAAGGCTGCTGGGCAGTTTTATAAAAAGAGGGCATTCGTCCCATTTGCCATTTTTGATGAACTTAAGCTTGAGCAGAGACGACTTTTGGCAGATTTTCAAGGGAAAAACATTGGGGTAAGTGATTCTAACTCGGATTTGGTCTACATATACAAGTATATCATTGTTTTCACAATCTAATTAGTGTTTTGAGATTGAAATTTGGAAAAAATTTAGAAATCTTATAGAAACGAAATTTTGAGATTTCGGTATCGATTCGGAGTCGGATTTGAGTGAAACTGGTATGGTTGGACTCGTAATTGAATGGGTTGTCGGGTTTCATAACTTTCGCCAGATTCCGAGATGTGGGCCCCGCGGGCAAAATTTTAATTAATTTCGGGATTTTTATTAAAAATGTAGTATTTCCTTAAAGAATTTATTTCCTATAATTTTTAGTGATTGTATCGAATTATTTTTGGTTAGATTCGAGCCAGACAGAGTTGGATAATCATGGAAAGGGCAAAATTGTGGATTAAATTGGAGCAAGACGAGGTAAGTCTCTTGTCTAATCTTGTGAGGGGGAAATTACATCATAGGTGATTAAAATTAAATAATTATTGCTAATTGTGGGGGGCTACGTTCGCACGTGGTGATGAGAGTCCGTGAGTAACTACTATTAATGCTAAAGTCCGGGTAGTTTAGGACTCAAAGCATGCCTTACTTGTGTAAATTATTTTATTTGATTTATTTATATTAATTGATATCTATACGAATATATTGTGAATTGTTAGATAAAGATATTAAAGGATGGAAATATCATAGGCTTATTGTCTGTTTAAATCAATTAATTGTTAAAAAAAATTGTTCTCCTTCCAAATTCATCTTATAATGAATATACTCTCCTTCCGGAGGCACATAAGAAAATGTCCTCCTTTCTTGTGGAGCGGGCCGAACGCCTCGGCAGGATAGATACATCTATGGATCGCGTCGCACATCCCTCGGCAGTGTACACGACACTCTGGATTGGGCCGTACGTCCTCGGCAGAAATCGTGCTTAATAATAATAATAATTACACGATACTTTAATAATTTATTTCAGCTTGTGAAGATAATTAGTAAATTGAAAAATCTTTGGAATTTAATGAATTATTATTCTTGCTTGTTAAGGAATTAATTGTTACTCCTGTAAATGAGATTTAATTGATAAATTGGAATTTATTTGAATTGAAGGAATTTAATTAATATATTGAAAATCGATACATTTGAAGGAATTTGATTATTTTCGCTAATTAAATAAATTATTATAAATTCTGTAAATCATGCTGATTTAAATATCCTAGTTTTATTTTAATTATTATTGACCTATAGTGAGTGTCAAAATCGGCCATCTCGTCTCTACCACTTCGAGATTAGGCTTGATACTTACTGGGTACACGTTGTTTACGTACTCATACTACACTTGCTGCACTTTTTGTGCAGGATCTGAGATAGGTACTGATGGAGGACCTATCATCACATACCCACGTCATCCCGAGGCATAGTGGTGAGCTGCCTTTCTGAGCCGTTCTGCAGCTACCGGTGTCTCTTTTGATATTTATATTCTGTCTATTTTATTTCAAACAGTATTTGGAGTTTTGTATAATCTACTAGATGCTCATGCACTTGTGACACCGGGTATTGGCATACACATTGGTAGAAATTAGTATTTTATTATCTTCTTGGAATAAAAGTTTAACCAATGTATGTTTGACTTATTAGTTGGCTTGCTTAGCTGTAGTATTGGGCGCCATCACGACCTATAGGTGAAATTGGGTCGTGACAGATATTGTGGATGCATAGCTTTTATATAAAACATAGGGACCTGAAACAATGCCTACCCCTAAGAATGCTTCTTGGGTGGTGAAGAAGATACTGGACAACAGGAGCTTGATCATGGAGCACCAACAACTACAAGTGATATCCATAACAGACGGCAAGTAATGAGTACTGGTGCAAAGTTTCAGATAAAAGAGATGTATCTAAAGCTACTACAAACATATTCCAGAGCTGAATGGAGAAGTCTGTTGTTGCACTTAGACATCCATCCCAAATATAAATTTACTTTATGGCTAGTAACACATAAAGGAATTCGAGACCACTGAATTCACAGTGTTTCCTTAAGTAACTTAATCTCCTCTAGTACCCGAGGTTGTGGATTATTTTCTCCCAGGATAGAACGGATTACACACTGGTGTAGCATTACTTCAAACCCTCAGTGTTTCAACGAATACAAATGGCGGCAACAAATCACACTTACTTTTGTTTTGTTGTAGTTAAAACAATACAGAAGAAAGAAGGAGATTTCAAAATTTTTGTAAGAAAAATCTGAATGAATGGCCTGCTATTTATAGCCAACTGGTTAGTTTTAAATGAAGAGGTGCAACTCTTCAAGATGACCGTTCACATAAATGGCTATTACGTAAATGGCTATTTATGCAAAATAAAACGGGAAAATAAAATCGGAGGGAAACTTTAAATTACCGTTACAAAACGGTTGATTTGGATTAAATATTAATTTTTTAACAAATAAATTTGGTCTAAAAAAATTAATTAATCAATCGGATCATTTGACCAAATCCAAATCCAAATTCGAAGCCGAAGCCGAGCCGAGCGAGCGACGGCGACGATGGCGCGAGACTTGCCTTCTTCTAAACTCTTTAAGGTATGGAAGAAGTGTAATCATATATATACTCAACAAATGAGCTTTCCTCCTCCAATATGGGACAATGTTTCTTTGTAGAGGAAGGAAAAACAAATTTTTATTTTTCCTTCCATTTTTCATTCACACTTTTTTAAGCCAAACCAAGCTTAAAAATCTAACAATCCCCCATATGAATGGGGAATGGCTATATCACAAAAATTTGCATGAAAAATGTGTGATTCGCAAGCAAGGATTAATCGCATCTAGATAAGTAGGTTTTCCTTTGAACTTTCCGTAGTGAACTTATGTCGGATATACTTAGACAATCGGTAGATTTGATATCTTTGAACCGTCGAACTTTGGTGTATACCTAAACAATCATAAGTCACACAATCAACCATTAACCGTCTTTGGTTCTCATTGTTGTGTTCGTTTCAGCCATTAACTTCGCCTGGTTTCATAAGTGCTTAGAGAACTGGCCTTACAAAATTCTCCTTGAAGTGGCTAACACTTCACACTTACATAGGTGATTCCTAAACGTGTCATCCCGTAGATATACTATTTGATATACCCCGTATCAAATTTAGAAACCATTAAAAATCCTTAATGATTTATCCTTGGTACTGAACATTGTTTCATCAAGAGAATGGACCAAAAGTTTTAGTTGACAATGTTGAACCATCATTAATGACTTTGTTTGATCTCCTTGAACCTAAATCTTGGGATCTCTAGTCTTCTAGGTAGAGGTACCGCCACAATGACTTGTCATTGGCCATAGTCCCATTTTCCTCGATGATTTCTCAACTACCTCTCTAGTTAGGCCTTTCGTAAGTGGATCCGACACATTATCGCTTGACTTTACGTAGTCAATCGTAATAATTCCTCTAGAGAGTAATTGCCTAATGGTTTTATGTTTTCGTCGTATATGACGAGATTTACCGTTATACATAACGCTCCCAGCCCTTCCAATTGCCGCTTGACTATCGCAATGTATACATATTGGGGCCAACGGTTTGGGACAAAATGGAATATCTTTCAAGAAATTTCGGAGCCATTCAGCTTTTTCACCGCATTTATCTAAGGCTATGAACTCAGCCTCTATTGTAGAGTGGGCAATACAAGTTTGTTTGGACGACTTCCAAGATACCGCTCCTCTACCAATAGTGAATATATATCCACTTGTGGACTTAGAATCAGTTGAATCGGTGATCCAATTTGCATCACAGTATCCCTCAATCACCTCAGGATATTTACTGTAGTGCAAAGCAAAGTCTTGGGTATGTTTTAAATATTCCAAAACTCGTTTCATTTCCATCCAATGAGATTGGACTGGATTACTCGTGTATCGACTCAATTTACTTATAGCACAAGCTATATCTGGTCGTGTACAATTCATGATATACATTAAACATCCCAACACACGAGCATAATCCAATTGTGATATGCTTTGGCCTTTGTTCTTTGCTAGTGCAAGATTCATGTCAATTGGAGTCTTTGCAACTTTAAAATCTAAGTGCTTGAATTTTCCAAGTACTGTTTTAATGTAATGAGATTGTGACAATTCTAGACCTTGAGGAGTCTTATGGATCTTAATACCCAGAATTAAATCGGCAACTCCCAAGTCTTTCATATCAAACTTGCTAGTTAGCATATGCTTAGTAGCATTTATGTTGGCAATGTCATTACTCATTATCAACATATTATCCATATATAAGCAAACAATGACTATATGATTTGGAAAAATTTTAACATACACACATTTATCATATTCATTTATCTTAAAACCATTTGACAGCATTGTTTGGTCAAATTTCGCATGCCATTGTTTAAGTGCTTGTTTTAGTCCGTAAAGGGACTTAACAAGTCTACATACCTTCTTTTATTTACCTAGAACCACAAACCCTTCAGGTTGTTCCATGTAGATTTTTTCCTCCAAATCTCCATTTAAGAAGGCCGTCTTAACGTCTATTTGATGAATTTCAAGACCATATACCGCAACTAATGCTACTAATATTCGTATGGACGTAATTCTTGTTACTGGAGAGTATATATCAAAATAGTCAAGACCTTCCGTTGTTTATTCCCTTTGACCACAAGTCTTGCCTTATATTTATCAATAGTGTCATCATCTTTCACTTTCATCTTAGAAATCCATTTAGAACCCGATAGTTTATTTTCAGGAGGAAGATCAACCAATTCCCATGTATGGTTGTTCAATATGGATTCTATTTCACTATTGACTGCCTCTTTCCAAAATAATGATTCATAAGAAGACATACCTTCTTTAAATATTCGAGGCTCATTTTCCAATAAGAAAGTTACAAAATCTAGTCCAAATGAAGTAGAAACTACGTCTTGGATCCTCCTGATTAGATGTACTTTCTTTTGTTTCTTCCCGAGGTCATTTAGATCCTTTACCAATCGACTCACATTCCATTTTATACGGATATATATTTTTGAAGAATTTAGCATTATCTGATTCTATAACCGTATTATTATGAATGTCGGGATTTTCTGATTTATGAACCAGAAATCGATATGCTTTACTATTGGTCACATATCCTATGAAAACAATCAACGGTTTTTGGTCCTATCTTTACCCTTTTGGGTTTAGGAACTTGCACTTTTGCCAAACACCCCCACACTTTAAAATAATTTAAGTTGGACTTCCTTCCTTTCTATTTTTCATATGGAATGGATTGCATTTTGCTATGGGAAACTCGATTTATTATCCTATTAGCCGTAAGAATGTCTTCCCCCACAAGTTCTGTAGCAAACCAGAACTTATCAACAAAGCGTTCATTATCTCCTTTAATGAACGATTATTTCTTTCCGCAATCCCATTGGATTGGGGCGTGTAAAGGGTCATTGTTTGATGAATAATTCCATATTCTAAACATATTTCTTCAAAAGGAGATTCATATTCACCACCCCTATAACTTCTTATCATTTTAATTTTCTTATTAAGTTGCGTTTCAACTTCATTTTTATATTGCTTGAATGCATCTATTGCTTCATCTTTACTATTAAGTAAGTAAATATAGCAATATCGAGTATTGTCATCAATAAAAGCTATAAAATACTTCTTTCCACTGCGAGATGGTATTGACTTCATGTCATAAATATCTGTGTGAATTAAGTCTAAAGAATTTGAATTCCTTTCAACTCACTTATAAGAATGTTTAACATACTTAGATTTCACACATATTTGACATTTTGATTTGTCGCATTCAAATTTATGCAATACTTCTAAATTAATCATTTTTCGCAAGGTTTTATAATTGACATGTCCCAAACGTATATGTCATAAATCATTTGACTCAAGCAAGTAAGAAGAAGCTGAAATTTTATTATTCTCAATGACCATTACATTCAGTTTGAAAAGGCCCTCAGTGAGGGAACCTTTCCTACAAACATTTCGTTCTTATTTATTACAACCTTATCAGATACAAAAATGCGCTTGAACCCGTTCTTGACGAGAAGTGCAGTAGAGACTAAGTTCTTCCTAATTTCAGGAACATGAAGGACGTTGTTCAGAGTCACCACCTTGCTAGAAGTCATCTTCAGAAATATCTTGTCACATTCTTCAATCTTGGCCACTACAGAATTTACCATAGAAAGCGTCTCTTCGGGTCCAAAGGGAGCATATGTAGCAAACGCTTCTCTAACAACACAAATATGGCGAGTGGCTCTAGAATCAATCCACCATTCCTTAGGATTTTCCACCAGGTTGCATTCAGAAAGTATAGCACACAAGTCATCAGTATTCTCGTGCTTTTCAACCATGTTTGCTTGACCCTTCTTCTTTTCTTTCTTTGGAGCACGACAATCTGTAGATTTATGTCTAGCTTTCCCACAGTTGTAGAAATTTCCTTTGAGCCACTTTTTGCTTGGGTTACTTTTTGGTCTAGAAGGCTTCTTCCTCTTTTTATTATTTTGTGGAGCATCCTCAACCATGTTTGCTCCCATTATTATTGAGTTTTCACGATCCTTCTTTTCAGCAGCTTTGTTGTCCTCTTCGATCCTCAACCGAACAATGAGATCTTCGAGCGACATCTCCTTGCGTTTGTGTTTTAAGTAATTTTTGAAGTCCTTCCACAAAGGAGACAACTTCTCAATTATTGCTGCAACTTGGAATGCTTCATTGATGACAAGACCTTCAAAGAAAATTATATTGCTAATAATAACATAACTAATACTTTTAATAAAAATATTAATTCGACTTATACCTTCAGCAAGAAAATCGTGAATAATCACGTGTAATTCCTGGAATTGGGTAATAACAGACTTGCTATCTACCATTTTGTAGTCCAAAAAATTTGCGGCAATAAATTTCTTCAACCCAGCATCCTCAGTTTTGTATTTCTTTTCAAGCACAACCCACAGTTCTTTTGACGTCTCCATATTACGATAGCCGTTATACAGATCGTCCTCCAGCGCGCTAAGAATATAATTCTTGCACAAAATATCAGAATGCTTCCACGCCCCAGTCACGAGAAAGCGTTTATTTTTTGGAATTTCGTCAGGCAAAATAGGAACATCTTCCTTAATGAACTTCTATAGACTTAAAGTCACCAAGTAGAAGAACATCTTTTGCTGCCACCGCTTGAAATTAATCCCGAAATATTTTTCGGGCTTTTCTGCCAGTGTCGGTGCCAATGCAGGTGTTGTTCGGCTTGTCGATGCATTGGCAGTCACCATAGGAACAGGCTGATTTTTGTTCTCATTCGTCATTTCTGTAAAAAAAAAAAAAAAAAAAAAAAAAACACAAACAAATATTTAATATACGGCGAAATTTTTATATTTTCAAACCGAATAAAACTGGAGTAGAAAATCACATCGATTTTAATCTCCAATGGAATAGAAAATCGCTTGGATTTTAATCTCCAAATGACAGATAATCAACCAAAATAGAATATACGTTAAGATATTAAAAAAAAAAAAAGGAGTAGAAAAATACGAAGGCTTTAATCTCCAAAATTGGGAGTAGAAAACCACACATGTTTTAGTCTCCAAAATAGTATAAACAATACAAATACAGAATATAAATTAAGTTCCTTAAGGTTGTTAGTAATCTGTATTTGCAAAATAATTCTGGTGAAGGAAAAACAATATAAAACCAGAAATGTAGAAGAAACAAAAACGAATCCGAGCCCACTGAATTTACAATGTTTCCTTAAGGAACTTAATCTCCTCCTAGTACACAAGGTTCTGGATTATTTCCTCCCATGATAGAACGTATTACACACTGGTGTAGCGGTACTTCAAACCCCAGTATTTCAACGAACACAAATGGCGGCAGCAAATCACACTTACTGTTGCGTTGTTGTAGTTAACACAATAGAGAAGAAAGAAGTAGATTTCAGAATTTTCGTAAGAAAAATTTGAGGGAATGGCCTGCTATTTATAGCCAACATATTGGGCTTAAATGAAGAGGTGCAACTCTTCAAGATGACCGTTCACGTAAACGACTATTATGTAAATGGCTATTTATGCAAAATAAAACAAGAAAATAAAATCGGAGGGAAACTTTAAATTACCGTTACAAAAACGGTCGATTTGGATTAAATATTAATTTTTTAACAAATAAATTTAGTCCAAAAAATTAGTCAATCAATCAGATCATTTGATCGAATCCAAAACCGAAGCCGAGCGACGACGATGGCGTGAGGCTTGTCTTCTTCTCAACTCTTTAAGAGTTAGAAGAAGTGTAATCATATATATACTCAGCAAATGAGCTTTCCTCCTCTAATATGGGACAATGTTCCTTTGTGGAAGAGGAGGAAAAAATAAAATTTTTATTTTCCCCTCTATTTTCCATTCACCCTCTTTTAAGCTAAACCAAGCTTAAAAACCCAACAAGTAGCTGTATCTGGTGATGATTTCTACCTTTCTTTTAAGGGAATCTTACATAAATGTCTCAAATAAGTCATAACTTATCAACCTCTAGCCATTAATCATAAACTAGCCAAGCACATATAAAAATTGAAAACCCAAATTATGGTTCTTTCTCTTCAAGAATCATACAGAAAAATCTCCTTTCATATTTTTAAGTATGATCAACAACATTAGATGCAAGACGGAAAACAAATTTATGGATGAGGTAGCAAATAAGGTGATGAAATAAAAAAATAAATATATACTACAAGATTTCAAAAATCTAAGCAAAAAAGGACATTTTTCAATGGGTATGGTTGAAATTCATTGAAAACATATAGATGAGTCAATATACAAAATTTGATGAAGATTGGAGGTGATTCAGACTGATTTAGTATCAAAATTCGTAGTTAAAACAGAGTTCAAATAAATCTTCTGCAACACATGTATTACGCATGTATCTCACACACAGGTATACATGGGTATACATGTGATATACATTTGATACAAATATGATACATATGTGATACACAGTATGATACACATCATTTTTTCATGTTCATCTTCTACTTTGAATTTTCAATTCAAACCACTTCAAAACTCCACCAAACCATCCCAAAAACTGAGATTCAAGCTCCTTATGATGTACTCAATCTATTCTAATAATACCCACTTAAAAGAAAGAAAAAAATTTGAACTTTATTGACTACAAATAGATAATTGGCTAATATTGATAATATTTGGCTAATATTAGTAATATTTTATAATAAACTACTTATAAATGGATATAGTTAGTAATTTTCCTATAAAAAATATTAGTATTATAAATGTAAAACAGTGTCACTATTTAAAAAAGGGAGAAGAAGGTTAAATTTCAATCATAGAAAAGAATACCTATTTTGAATTGTCCTATTTTAAAAATGATTATGACAAAAGGAAGTTTTAATTTTACCATCCAAATTTTCTTTTTTTCTTAATTTATTTTATGATGTCTTTTCTTGATATTATTATTGTTGACGGTAGTTGTAACTGTTGATGATTTCTACCTTTCTTTTAATGACACATAGCCCAAACTTCTACCTTATTTGAGTAGTTTCTAATACAAACTTTGAAAATTTGTCTTAATTTTCTTTCTCATGGTGGTATATTTGAGTATCTTTGAAAATTTACGCCACCTGGTTACTGGAAAAAAAAAAGGTACTGATTCTACTTTATAAAAGTTATCTAGTTTGAATTTTATAGAAAATTTAATATCAAATGATAGTCCAAGACCAATCATTTTATTTGGTTCATTCTTTGACCGCTCAACACAACTTGTAAGGAAGCCATTCCTAATAGGAAGTTTCTAGCCGTTTTTCTTGAGGAGCGAGAAAAGAGAGGAAATGGACTATCTGGTTATATTTTATGAAAAATGTAGAGATAAATCATGACCTTTGAATCTATTTCAGGTTATTCAGGGGTACGAAAAGTTCGTGGGCCTACATTACTCAAAGATGTTTGGAATCTACCACCGGGGAAGACAAGTGTTGTGCAATTTAATAGTCGTAATCAAACTATTGGAAAAGAGGGTCGAAAGCTTGCTAACTTTCTAGGCATCGTCGCTAGAACTCCCGAACTAATACCATTAAATGTAGATGATTGGCGAGCATTCGATAAAGAAGAAAAGAAGAAATTGGTGGAGTTTGTGAGGGGTATGAAATTATTATTCTTAATAAGTATCATTTATTTTTATACATGATATTATTTTATACATGATACAGTATCATTTAGTTTCCTTGCTCTATCTTTTCAGAAGAAATTCTCAATCCCAATACGTGGAGAAGAGTTTATAAAAAAGTCAATAGGGAAGAAATGGAAGGACTATAAATGTGATCTGAAGACTATGTATGTGACCAAAATATAAGACCAAAGATGTATTGATGAAAAATAGACCAAGTCACATACTAAGGGATCAATGGACTGGTCTCATCTGGTATTGGCTTTCTGATAAAGCAAAGGTCAGTGAGTACCTTTTTGGTTAGCAATTCAATGTGATTTTAACCTCTTAAGTGTTTGAGCAGATTATGTATTCTCACTTGAACAAGTTTGAACATTACGTATTATCTATTGTCAAATAATTTAAAAACAAGTCCCTTCATTTCTTGATGAGTTTTTTTTCTTCATATAGTATGTATCTCAAGCCAGTAGGTGAGAATATAGTCTTTTGAACACAACAGATCATTTAATAAATACATTACCCTATATGCTTAAGTACTGTTAGTGAGTACTTTTTTATGATGCAATGACAGAAGCGTAGTCAAGCAAATAGAATCAGTAGGGCTAAGCAAAAGATGCCTCACACCGGAGGATCCAAAAGCATAGCAACTTTGATGAATGAAAAGGTATTCATGCGTAAATTATATAGTATTAGTTCTGTGCTTCAAATACTATGTCATAAATTTTTTGTTTGTCTTCTACTTTATTGTGTCATAAATCGTTATCTCTATTACACTCAGGACATGATGAATGAGAGGTTGAATAATGGCGAGACATCTAATGAACAACATCGTAGTGATGTTGCTTGGGAAGGAGGTGTATTCTCAAGTGTTAGGAACTGAAAAAGGTGGTTATGTTCGTGGTTTAGGACTTGATCCTACCCCTTCTCTATTATGGGGTGGTAAATCTTCCTTGCGAAATGTTGTTGCTGATGGTTTGTCTAATGAGGCTGCACATAAGTTAGAACAAGAGATAAATGAGTTAAAGGAGTTGAATAAAAAAACGGGATGAAGAAATCGCTTTGATGAAAAAAAATCAAGATATGAGAAAATTTGTGTGCAAATATGCTTGAATTATATGGGCCTCAAAATAATGGAATTACTACTAGATAGGTGAATCGATTTCAAAGTTTTAAACTTTTCTTCTTAAAGTTTTGCTTTATAAGAAAATTGTGCTATCTGATATGTGCTTATATTTACTAGGTTCATGATGCCAATAGCGGCAATAAACAAGCAGCACAAGAACCATGAATGCCATCAGTGACATCAAGTTCCTTGTTATCGCAAGGTATATATCTTTTTTATCGTTAGCCTCTTCCTGCTGATTCTTCCTTAGCTGCAGTCTACTTGTATTTTTTGGTGTTGTCCATACCTGTTTAGCTTTGCCCCTCTGTAGTACTTCTAGAGAACTCTTCCCATTTTCATCTCTGCTAATTCTGTTGCTGTCTTCTCTATTTGCCCATTGTTCTCTGCTACTTTAAGTGTAGGTTGAGGTGTTTTTCTCTTCCTACACTCCTCAACGTGATCATGTTTCTGACAAAACTTACATAGCCTGCAAAATTTCTATTATAATAAAGCAACAACCACACTATCAGTTAAAGAACTGCTACTTTGATGTGTCAAGGAATACATGAGTTGTTAGTGTGACAGAGCTCAGTAACTCTGAAACTGAAAAATTAAGGGTCAACACTAAGCTTCACAATGAAATATGTATCCTTATATCCTATTTTCTTTCTTAGGCAACTCTAGCCACACAAAATAAATCTGTAATTCTACTTTCTGATTGAAATTATAAAATTCAATCCAACTTCAGCTATTTCTTTTTGCAAGGAAACAAACTGGAGCAACAGATTCCTAGACATATGCCTTATATATTAGCAATGCTATTGGCAGAGTGATGGCGCTTTAACCTATCGCTTCATTCCAGTTTGAACTGAGGGAGCATATGTAAGCTTACAATTTGAGAGACATAATATCAAATATGTCTGTTTTCTTATTTTTAGTTGTCTTCAAATGGTTACACGAATATTACTTTAATTCTTGCTATCTTCTTGGATTTGCTCTCGTATATGCTATAATATGTATTTTATCTGCAAAAAATTCTTATTGTATGATGGTGAAATGCAGGAAGTTAAACAAGGAAATTTGGCTCTAAGGTCACACAACGATAGCTGACAAGAGTATCACATTGTTAATAAAAGGAAGAGAAGATTGAGAATATCACACTCTTGATGAGAGACTCGGTTTCCAATTTGATGTTTAGTTGTCTTGTACATAAGGATACTACATTTCTTACAAGTCGATAAATAAATTGGTGTGTCGGCTTTATTAGTTCTTGTTTCAAGTAAATGACATTGTTTTGAGTTTGATAATTCTTCTAGTTAGAAGGTATTGCTCTTGTGACTTTGTTTTTGATGCTATAAAATAGTGTTTCTTAAATGAGTGGATTAAGGTAAATTTATGGTCAGTTTAGCCACCATAATAATTGCCACTAAAATAAATTATCTTTAATGGCAATTGTTGAATTTTAACAGCAATAACAAAAGTCGCAAAATATGTTAAATACTACATTTTTAAGTCAGCTTTAGTGGCTATAGTAATTGTCGCATAATAAATGCTGCTAAAAGTAATTAGTTTTTGCGGCAATAATATTGGTCTGCATTCGGCATAAATGCCGCTAGAGGCTTTAGCGACCTTGGATCTAATGGCATTTAATTAATTGCTGCTAAATTATTTTGCGGTAATAAATATTGCCACTAAAAGGAAAATCTATTGCCACTAAAAGCCTCTATTGGCGTAGTGAACTTGAAAGGAAGCCATTCCTAATAGGAAGTTTCTAGCCGTCTTTCTTGACGAGCGAGAAAAGAGAGAAAATGGACTATTTGGTTATATTTTATGAAAAATATAGAGATAAATCCCCAAGACCTCCTCCCCCAAAAAAAAAAGAAAAAGAAAAAGAGAGACTCGTAGAAAATCGCCGGTTGGATTTATTTACCCAACCAAGAAAGACAAAGGACTTTCCTTGGGATTGTAGTTCAATTGATCAGAGCACCGCCCTGTCAAGGAGGAAGTTGTGGATTCGAGCCCCGTCAGTTCCGATAGATCCAATAAATATATCAATATTCCTTCAATCTTATCCATTTTTACCCAAAATACTCCAATCCATCTCCTCTTTACCACTACGAAATTCTTCAATTACATCTGCTCCGCTATGTATTTTTTGTACCCGCCGGCCGCCGCCCAACAATAACTTCAAACTCGTCACACCATCTTCTACAAGTAGTCTTATGTAGCATTCTCAGTGTGACTTTTTTTTTTGGGTACAATGCTACTCTTCTTGGTTTCTAATGGTGTTTCTATAAATAAAAAAATTAAGTTACAAAAGAGGATTTTAGTAGCAATTAGTTAGCGACAATAAAAGAATGGTGTCACGACCCAAATTCACCTATAGGTCGTGATGACGCCCAACACTATAGTTAGACAAGCCAACTAAACATATATCGATAAAATTTAAATCCTAAAAAAATAATAAGACACCAAATTCTACCAATGTGTATGCCAAGACCTGGTGTCACAAGTGTATGAGCATCTAGTAGATTATACAAAACCTATAATACTGTCTGAAATAAAAATAGACAAAATAAAAAGAAAATAAAAGGAGAGACACTAGTAGCTGCAGAACGGCTCAGAAAGGCAGCTCACCACTATGCCCCTGGATAACGTGGGTGTAAGACGATAGGCTCCCCACTAGTACTTACCTCAGTTCCTGCACAAAAAGTGCAGCAAGTGTAGTATGAGTACGTAAATAATGTGTACCCAGTAAGTATCAAGCCTAATCTCGAAGTGGTAGAGACGAGATGGCCGACTTTGACACTCACTATGGGTCAATAATAATAATTTAAAATACAACTAAAATATCTAAATCAACATGATTCACAAAATTTACAATAATTTATTTAACTAGCAGAAATAATTAAATTTCTTCAAATGCAACAATTCTCAATATATTAATTAAATTCCTTCAATTCAAATAATTTCTAATTTATCAATTAATCTCATTTATAGGAATAACAATTAATTTCTTAACAAGCAGGAATAATAATTCATTAAATTCCAAGGATTCTCCAATTTATCAATTAGCTTCGCAAGCTGAAATAAATTATTAAAGTATCGTGTAATTATTATTATTAAGCACGATTTCTGTCGAGGACGTACGACCCGATCCAGAGTATCGTGTACACTGCCGAGGGACGTGCGGCACGATCCATAGATGCATCTATCCTGCCGAGGCGTTCGACCCGCTCCAAAAGAAAGGAGGACATTTACTTATGTACCTCCGGAATGAGAGTATATTTGTTATAAGATAAATTCAGGAGGAAGAATAATTTCTCTTAACAATTAATTAATTTAAACAGAAAAATCAAGTATATGAGATTTTCATCCTTTAATATTTTTATCTAACAATTCACAATATATATATATATATATATATATATATCAAATAATATTAATTAAATAAAGAATACAATTTACACAAGTAATTCATTCTTTGAGTCCTAAACTACCCGGACTTTAGCATTAATAGTAGCTATGCACGGACTCTCGTCACTTCGTGCGTACGTAGCCCCCACAATTAGTAATAATTATTTAATTTTAATCACCTATGAGGTAATTTCCCCCTCACAAGATTAGACAAGAGACTTCCTTGTCTCAAAGTCCACTTTCCGATTATCGCGGCGCGTAAAATTCTCGATTCGATGTCGAAAGATCCAAAACTATCCAAAAGTTATATAAAATAATTAATATATGCTCAATAATTTGAAATTCATCTATTAAATAAATTACCCTATCCAAAATGGTAAAATTCTTAAAATTCACCCCGGGCCCACGTGCCCGGATTTCGAAAATTTTCGGATGAAATGTTACCCATAATCTCAAGAACTCAAATATATAATTTCTATCCAATTCCATAACTATTTTTGTGGTTAAAATCCCATTTTGTAAAAATCTAGGTTTTTCACCTAAACCCTTGATTTCTAAGATTTACTAGTTATAATCTACCCATAATCTATGTATTTAACTCAAAGGGTGTAGAATTAACTTACCTCCAAGTTGTTAGTTGAAAACTCCTCACAAAGAGCTCTGAAATCGCCCAACAATGGATGAAAAATAGAAAGAAATGGACTGAGTTTTCGTCCGTTTTAATATTCTGCCCAGACAGGTTTTTCGCACCTGCGGAAGGAGTACCGCACATACGGCTTTCGCACCTGCAGAAATTCCTCGCAGGTGCCATTTTCCTTCTTTTTCTGGCTCCGCACCTGCGGAAGAAATTCTCGCTTCTGCGCAAGCGCAGGTGCGCCCATCCCTTCGCGCCTGCGCATTTTTCTGCTTCTGCGCACAAGGCCATCGCATTTGCGCGTTTGCAGGTGCACCAATTGCTTCGCATCTGCGATGGCTGGGCAGGCTTCTCTCGTTCGCACCTGCGATTGGTGTCTCGCACTTGCGGCTGTCCAAGCGCATGTGCGATTATGACAGTAGCTGGGAGCTTCAGTCCTTGCTCAATTTCCCAAAATTGGTCTGAGCCTCGTCCGCTTAACACTCGGGACCCCCGGGGCCCCGCCCGAACATACCAACAGGTTTGAAATCATAAAACGGACTCGTTCGAACTCTCAGAACGCGTAAAACAACATCAAATCTAAGAATCATACCCTAAACCAAATTGATTCAAACTTAAGAATTTCAAGTTGTTTAATTTACTTCCAATGCGCCGAAATATACTTAAACTACTCGAAATGACACAAAATTTTGCGTGCAAGTCTTAAATCACTATACAGAACTATTTCCAAACTCGAAATTTCAAACGGACTTCAATTACTCAAAAACCTACTCCAAATCAAAAATAATTTTAAACCTTCAAATAGTTGATTGTTACTATTAAGCGTCAAAACGCTCCTGGGTTATCCAAAACCCGATTCAGACATACGCTCAAGTCCAAAATCATCATACGAACCTAGTGGAACCGTCAAATCCTGATTCCGGGGTCGTTTTCTCAAAATGTTGACCGAAGTCAAATTTGGCCATTTAAAGCCAACTTAAGGAACCAAGTGTTCCGATTTCAACCTAAACACTTCCAAATCCCGAACCAACCATCCCCGCGAGTCATAAATTAATAAAAGTATGTTCGGGGAGTTTTATTTTAGGGAACGAATTTCTAAAAGTTAAAATGACCGATTGGGTCATTACAAAAGGTCACTAAATAATTTTGTAAACGAAAATATTAGTAGCAAATAAGCATCAATAGCTATTAAATATCTTTTAGTGGCAATAAAAACAAATAGCCGTTTAAAAGCAACTTCCATTATTTTTATCTTTTCCTTCAAATATTTAGATTAAAATAACTTATTCCCTTCAATTCCTTCCGTCTAAGTTGGGAAAATTTAGGAAAATACTTCAGAAATATACAAATCTCTCATCCGTGTAAAGGTTCTCATCGTTGTTGCCCTACCGCTGATACTTTGTCTCACCATAGCACCATCATTTCCAGGTAATATATTTCAAAAAATATCTTTTTATCACTACTCTGTCTCTTTTTTGCTCCAAATATATATCCTTCCAGGGTTTGAATGGGAGAGAGGTACAAAATTGCTATGTTTTGGTTATGGTTATAAATTGCGATATTTTTCGGATCACAATAACCTTCATTGAGAGTGTTAACCAATTCCGCTTTAACTATATTCTAATACAAAGCTTCAAGTTGTCCAATCTGTTACTCCAACTTTTTTTTTCAATCTCTGTTAACAATTTAACTTCTATTGCAAAGAATTCGCAAATTGTGAGAACAAGAATATTATAACCTTTCTGCTCTTCAAGTCCACCAAGGAAAATACTCCCGAGCATATTCTTATAAATGCTCAGACCAAAGCTTTAACAAGAGAACCAATTCTTTCAAAAGGGCTGAAATTTTCAGGAATCAACTCTTCACAATTGCTCATAATAATAATAAAAAATAACGAGCATAAATCTTGATATTGTTGGCCAGTGGCATAGCTAGGAATCCCGTCAAGGGTGTTCAAACTTTAAACAAGTTAATAATTTTTTTCGTCGATGAATGATGTACCAAAATTTTTAAAATCAAACTAAGCAACATTTAGTTAAACAATAAAAATACATGTAATCGAACTATCATTTTATAAATTAAAATTAACATAAAAAAGATAACACTAGAAATTTTATTGATAAATATAAGCATAAAATTAAAGGAAAGAGAGAGTCGAGAGGGTTTGTAGTCTGTATTCTGTACAGAGCTTTTGTTGAAGAAATTGTTTTAAAGCTTGACTTATAAATAAAATTTATTTAAGGAATAACTTTTAATTAAAAACTACTTTTAAGATTAGTTATTTTTCTTTATATAAATTTTAAATTTTAAGAGTTATTTTTTTTTAAAAAAAAAAATTAGATTGAAAATGTTGGCCCAAGTGAAGGTTAGTTTTGAAGATTGACAAAGGAAGCTCAGGCATGAACCAAGTCCATCCCTTGTGTGCATAGACACGGGAAGAATCGAGTATGTGGGATGCACGTGAAGGAGATAAGCTTAACTTGGTATAATTGATATCTCCTAATCGAAAAGGTTGCATAATTGAGAAGGAGAAGGACTCCTTACTCAAAGAGAACACTATCCAAGATAAGGGAGGAGTTAAAAGTTGAGATCAACTACAACTCTTCCACCAAAGAAGAGTAGCATTAGAACTATAGTTATTTTCTACTCTACTAACTCTATAAATCGCAGGATGTTCTCATTAAACAGGATGCACAAAAGCAGAAGTTAAACGTGAATTGAGACCAAAATAGCAAGGCATTTTGCAAGCAATTCGTGTGTGATTCAAGTGTGCAAACCTGAAGCTACATGAACCGGATAAAAGAACCAGCTCCAAGTGTCTGTCTTTTATTCTAGTTCAATTGTAGTAGGTATTTTCATATTGTACCTTTCAGCTTTATATAGAGGCAATTGTAATAGGTACTCAGAGTATTCAAGTTAGAGTTAACTTGAAGTTGTCGCAGCAGTTAGAGCTGGTTGCCACAACAGGATTAGAGTTAATCCTAGGTTTACAAAAGTATTTTATAAATACAGTTTTTGGCTCAGTGATTTAGTGGAGAGTTTGGAAAAATCCTACTGGAAAGTAGGTCGTGGTTTTTTCACCTTTTGAGCCAGGTATTTTTCATATAAAATACTTGTGTTCTTTACTTTCCGCATTTACTATTTCAGCAATAGTAGGTTAAGGAACACATAGAAGAATCCGGTCCTTCTATAATCAGTTTAGGCGAAAAATTGGGTACCACACAAATCACCCCCTCTTGTGTGATATTGAAGTTAAAAACATCAGAAAAAGAGTCAAATAGACCATACACGCGGTGAACCCTGTTTAATTTTGGCAAACAAAATGGGCATATAACTTTGAACCCGTGAACAACATACCATTATTAGTATGATAAGTTCCAATCCTGTTTGAAATCATTAAAGACTTCTCAAACTGTCTAGTTCCCATGATTATTCCAAAATGGGCAAAGTAAGTATGGGGCACTTTGGGAATGAAAAAAATAGGCGAAGTGATTCTTAACTAAAAAATGTTGAATTTGTAGCAAGATAAAAGTTGTCTTTAGGGAACTCAACTCTCCCTAAATACTTCTCAGCAACTGTCGTGTCTTTCTTTGTTTCCAGAATATCCTGAATAGAAGTTTCACTTAAGGAGCTTGCAACTCCACGAGATAAATCTTTAACACCATCCTTTGATATCTTATTGGCATTAGCTAGAGCAAAATATCTTGGCACGGTAGGACCCACAGCAAGGATGTGTGATGATCTAAAAACCACCAAAAATGGATCATTAACAACAAAAACAGCAGGCTATCCCATTCTGCAGAGTTTAAAGGCCCGTTAACTCACTACCACCAGCTATGGATGGATGCATTTCTGATGTATAACTATCCCAGTTGAGAGGACTTGCATCCATGTCTTACGAATCAGGAAAAAATACATAATCTTTAGAAATAAAAATAACATATATCTCTTCCACTACATCTGGTTTTGCA
Source organism: Nicotiana tomentosiformis (assembly GCF_000390325.3). Classification (NCBI taxonomy): domain Eukaryota; kingdom Viridiplantae; phylum Streptophyta; class Magnoliopsida; order Solanales; family Solanaceae; genus Nicotiana; species Nicotiana tomentosiformis. Next base: position 23,167,793 of record NC_090819.1, read on the forward strand.
AATACTCGTTTTGGATTCTCGGTCGTGTACCCATTTCCTTTGTCAATAAGCTCATATTGTCTAGTATCTACAATTCTACATCAGCAATATCTTCTTTAACAACATTACTTCATCTTCCTTGTCTAGAAAGGTACTATGTGAATTGTCTAACTTCAAAGCAGGTCCGATAACTTCATGATTTGTCGCATCCATCCCTACAACTTTGGCTTGAACAATGGAAAGATCTACCTCTACCATCACAGGATTTTCCCCTAGTACTACCTGAGAAATTATGTGAAGGGCAGGGATGAAGAACCCTAATTTGTAGGGGTGTCAATGGTTCAGTTCGACCGATTATTTTATAAAATTTGTACCATACCAATTTTTCAGTTATTCTATTAACCAAAATTATACTTTTAGAAACCGTACCAATCATGTCAGTTTCTCTTCGGTATCGGTACAGTTCGGTTAATTTTCGGTATTTTTTTAAATGCCATTTAAAAGTCAGTAGTGGAAGGAGAATACAATAATATACGTAATTTTATAGGACATAACAAAAATCTCTAGACATTTTTACTATTTAAAGGGTGATGAATTAAGAAAATATGAAAGATGGCCAGAGTATAGATCCATCAACTTCTACAGCAACGCAAAAGAAACTAAGAAAAGACAAAAGAAATATAAATCACACCAGTGGAAAGATATTAAATAAGTTGGGACTCAAGAATAAAGTATATAAAAGATTAAATATTTGAAAATATAAATTTAAATCATACGAAAGGAAACATATTTAATACAATGTAGTTTACTACCTATAATCGCTAGAATACATTGTGTCTTGCTAATGAATATGCAGGAAATAATTTAGTTTCAATAAAAGTAGTATAATAGGTTTGGGAATTAGGATTTTGAATTTAATTACTTGTTGGCTCGTAATCGTTTTCATAATTTCAAGGCCCAAGGAAAAATTTAATGCTTTATTATTTTTAAACTTTGATATATAAATATTTTTTTTATGTAAATTTATTCGGTACGGTTCGGTATTTTTTCGATTTATTTTCATAAAGTAAAAACCTACCCTAATTATCGGTACGATTATAGATTTATATAAAAATCTACGGTTTTATTAAAAGAAACCTAAAAATCGGTTTGATACGGTACGGTTCGATCGATTTAGTCGGGTTTTAAATATCCATTGACACCTCTACTACTTTGTTCTTACCATTAGAGAGAGAAATGTGGGAGATAAACCATTCTCATTTCTATGTAAGAATCAAAATGAAAATCTAATATGTTACAGCTGTACCTAACACTATATATACTAAGACATATAGCAACATCAGGTGTATATATATAGATAAAGCTAGAAAAACTGTCGCTCGACATATACAAGTAAAATCAACAACTCTAAGTATAAACATTCCCCCAAAGACCCGGTAGTCACAAGTCACAAACTCTACCGAATTGTTCTAACTGTCTCTATACATCAGTATCTAGGAAAAATAAAGAAGAACAACATAAAAGGATAGAGGGGGACTCCGAGGTCTGCGGACACTGGCACATATAACTTGAAGTCTCTGTAGCAGCAACACGACTCTCCACTAATAGCGGGGTTGGTAAGAGATACCTGGGTATGCACACAAAACATGTGTAGAATAGTAGCATGAGCACACCAACCCAGTAAGTGCCAAGCCTAACCTCGGTAGAGTAGTAATGAGGCCAGGTCAGGGCCCAACTGGAATATAATAATTAAGGCAGAACATATAGTAATATGATGAAAGACTGAGAATTTAACAACGAGAAATACGGAAGAGGAAACTACATAGCAAATAGGGGTAAACAACAGGGGCACTCCCGAGGTACTGCCTCGTAGTCCCAAAAGTAAATAGTCAACATGGGATCTTCCGAGGTACTGCCTCGTAGTGCCAAAAGTAAATATGCAGCGGGGGATCTCCCGAGGTACCGCCTCGTAGTCCCAAAAGTAAATATACAACAGGGGATCTCCCGAGGTACTGCCTCGTAGTCCCAAAAGTAAACACACAGCTAGAAACCAATGGAAACAACAATTAATAGCAAGAAATCCTACATCTTTAGACTAAATACAAATCAAGGAAAGACAGGAATTCAACTAAGCATACTGCACAGATTTCAAATAAGTATTTAAGACACATAGACATGCGATATTAGGCTAAACACGATAACTACACATGCTGGGATGACTCACTTAAGATATAATAGGTTACTGTTCAGTTAAAACCAGTTTTTCAACAATTAGCCCGTATACGCACTCGTCACCTCGCGTACACGGCACTCACATATCATAGACTTGTCACAATAGTACCAAATCCTAAGGAGATTCCCCCCACAAGGTTAGGCAAGTCACTCACCTCAAGCCAAGCTCAATCAGTCAACAAGAATACCTTTTCCTAGACTTTCCGACTCCGAATGGCCCAAATATAGCAAAAATAAATTACATACCATAAATATAGCTATAAGAAACTAATCTAATTAATGAAATCAAAACTTTAGCAAGAAATTAGAAATTCCTCCCAAAATGTTAACCCGAGCACACATCTCGGAATCAGATAAAAGTCACAAAATATGAACATCCATTCAACCACAAGTTCACCCATATCAAAATTACTCAAATCTGATACCAAAGTCTCAATCAAAATCCCAAAATTCGGTTTAAGAACTTTTTCAACTTTCCCCCCAAATTTCTCAACCCAAAACCTTAATTACATGATGAAATTAATGATGGATTAGTGGATATTAATCAAAAACGAGCCAAGAACCCTTACCCAAATGTTTCCTCTAAAATCCCCTAAAACTTTTGCCTCAATCCGAGCTCTCAAAGTACCAAAATGAAAATGGGATCAAACCCTCAAAAGTTTACCTTTTCTGCCCGGTTAAACCGCACCTGCGGTCCAAATTCCGCTTTTGCGGTACTACTTTTGCGGCAAAGACTCCGCACCTGCGGAGTTCACTTAAACTCCCAGGTATCGCACTTGCGCACAACCCCTCCGCATCTGCGGTCGCGCTTCTGCGCTAAAACGTCCGCTTTTGCGAGAAACGTGTCCACCTCAACTTCCTCACCTATTCCGCTTCTGTGATCACACTTCCACAGAAGCGGCTCCGCTTCTGCGTCTTACAAGTCGCACCTGCGACCACTGGCCATCCTTATCATCCCCGCATCTGCGATCTCCTGCTCGCTTCTACGAGCTAGCACCTGCAGGCAATCCAACCGCAGGTGCGATGACACCAAAAACAGCACAGCATTTGCCATTTCTCTAAGTATGGTAGATAATGATCCAAAACACACCCGAGGCCCCCGGAACCTCAATCGAATATACCAACAAGTCCTAAAATATCATATAAATTTAGTCGAGCCTTCAAATCACATCAAACAATGCTTAAAACACGAATCACACCCCAATTCACACTTAATGAACTTTGAAACTTTAAACTTCTACAACCGATGCTGAAACCTATCAAAATACGTCTGATTGACCTCAAAATTTGCAAACAAGTTACATTTGACATTAAGGACCTACTCCAACTTTCGGAATTGGAATCCGACCCCGACATCAAAAAGTCCCCTCCCGGTCAAACTTCCCAAAAATTCAACTTTCGCCATTTCAAGCTTAATTCAGCTACGTACATCAAAATCACAACCCAGACACACTTCTAAGTCCAAAATCACCCAACGGAGCTAACAGAACCAACGGAACTCCATTCAGAAGTTAGCTTCACACAGTTCCAACTATGGTTAAATTCTTAGGACTTAAGCTTCCAATTTAGGGACTAAGTATCCCATTTCACTCTAAAACCAAAACAAATCCTCCCGACAAGTCACATAAGCATAAAATGAAACAGAGGAAGCCGTAAATAGGGTATCAGGGATAATACTCTCAAAATGACCGATCGGGTCATTACATCCTCCTCCTCTTAAAACAATCATCCGTCCTCGAACGAGTATAGAGGCATACCTGAAGTGGTGAAAAGATGAGGATAACGGCTGCGCATATCTTGCTCGGTCTTCTAAGTCGCCTCCTCGACCGGCTGACCCCTCTACTAAACCTTCACTGAAGCAATGTTGTTTGACCTCATCTTTTGAACCTGCTTGTCCAAAATAGCCACTCTCCTCAACATAAGATATATCCTTGTCCAACTGGACTGAGCTGAAGTATAACACATGAGACGGATCGCCGTGATACTTCCGGAGCATGGAAATATGGAACACTGGATGAGCTGCCGAGAGACTAGGTGGTAGTGCAAGTCTGTAAGCCACCTCTCTAACCCTCTCAAGAATCTCAAAAGGCCCGATATACCTAGGGCTCAACTTGCCCTTCTTTTCGAACCTCATAACGCCCTTCATGGGCGAAATCCAGAGCAAGACCCGCTCCCCAACCATGAATGCAACATCGCAAACCCTCTGATCTGCATAACTCTTTTGTTTGGACTGGGTTGTACGAAGTCGATCCTGAATCACCTCAACCATCTCCAAAGCATCATGAACCAAGTCTGTACCCAATAGCCTAGCCTCGCCCGGCTCGAACCAACCCACTTGAGACCAACACCGCCTATCATACAAAGCCTCATACAGTGCCATCTGAATGCTCGACTGATAACTGTTGTTGTAGGAAACCTTCACGAGTGGCAATAACTGATCCCAAGAACCCCCAAACTCCATCACACATGAACAAAGCATATCCTCCATTATCTGAATAGTGCGCTCGGACTGTCCGTCCGTCTGAGGGTGAAATGTTGTGCTCAACTCAACCCGAGTACCCAACTCATGTTGTACGGCCCTCCAGAACCGCGATGTAAACTGCGTACCCTAGTCAAAAATGATAGATACCGATACGCCATGAAGTCTGACAATCTCGTGGATATAAACTCGAGCCAGATGCTCGGAAGAATAAGTAGTCATCACTGGAATGAAATGAGCTGACTTGATCAACCTATCCACAATCACCCAAACTGCATCGAACTTTCTCTGAGTCCGTGGGAGTCCAACAACAAAATCCATAGTGATCCGCTCCCATTTCCACTCCGGAATCTCTAGCTTCTAAAGCAATCCACCTGGCCGCTGATGCTCATACTTCACTTGCTAGCAATTTAGACACCGAGCTACATACTCTACTATGTTCTTCTTTATTCTCCTCCACCGATAATGCTATCTCAAGTCCTGATACATCTTCGCGGTACCTGGATGAATGGAGTATGGAAAACTGTGAGCTGCATGGAGAATCAACTCACGCAAACCATCTGCATTGTGTACACATAGCCTGCCCTGCATCCTCAATGCACCATCATCCCCCATAGTGACTTCCTTAGCATCACCGTGCTGAACCGTGTCCTTAAGGATAAGCAGATGAGGGTCATTTTATTGATGCTCCCTGATACAATCATAAAGAGAAGACTGAGAGACCACACAAACAAAAACTTGACTCGGCTCAGAAACATCCAATCTAACAAACTGGTTGGACAAAGCCTGAACATCCAATGCCAATGGCCTCTCTACTGCTGGAAGATATGCTAAGCTGCCCAAACTCTCCGCCCGGCGACTCAAGGCATCGGCCACTACATTGGCCTTATCGGTATGGTATAGAATAGTGATATCATAATACTTAAGAAGTTCCAACCAACACCGCTGACGCAAGTTAAGATCCTTCTGTTTGAACAGATGCTGCAAAGTCTGGTGATCGTTGTAGATCTCACAAGGGACACCGTACAAATAATGCCGCCAAATCTTCAAGGCATGAAAAATAGCTTCTAACTCAAGGTCATGGACAAGATAGTTCTTTTCATGCACCTTCAGCTGTCTAGACGCGTAGGCAATCACCCTACCATCTTGCATCAACACCGCGCCGAGACCAATCAGCGACGCATCACAATATACAGTATAAGACCCCGAACCTGTAGGCAATACCAATACTGGGGCAATAGTCAAAGTTGTCTTAATCCTTTGAAAGCTCTCCTCACACTCCTCTGTCCACCTGAACGTAGCACCCTTCTGGGTCAGCCTGGTCATAGGTGCTGCAATAGATGAGAATCCCTCTATAAATCGACGGCATTACCCCGCCTAATCGAGAAAACTTCGGATCTCTGTAGCTGAGGACAGTTTTGGCTAACTCTATACTGCCTCAACCTTCTTCGGATCCACCTTGATCCCATCACTCGACACTACATGGCCCAAAAATGCCACTGTCTATCCAAAACTCACAATTTGAGAATTTTGAATATAACTTCTTTTCTCTCAAGGTTTGGAGCACAGTCCTCAGGTGTTGCTCATGATCCTCCCAACTCTGGGGGTACACCAGAATGTCGTCAATAAACACGATGACGAATGAGTCAAGATAGGGCTGGAACACACTGTGCATCAAACACATGAATATTTCTGGGGCATTGGTCAGCCCAAATGACATCACAAGGAACTCATAGTGACTATACCGAGTCCTAAAAGCTATCTTCGGGAAATCTGGCTCTCGAATCTTCAACTGATGATAGCTTGAACGTAAGTCAATCTTGGAAAACACTCTGGCACCCTGTAACTGATCAGATAGGTCATCAATACGAGGTAACAGATACCTGTTCTTCACTGTAACTTTGTTCAACTGGCAATAATCAATAGACATATGCATAGAACCATCCTTCTTCTTCACAAACAAGACCGGAGCACCCCAAGGTGACACACTAGGCCGAATGAAGCCCTTATCAAGAAACTCCTGTAACTGCTTCTTCAAATCCTTCAACTTAGGAGGATCCATACGATATGGAAGAATAGAGATGGGTTGAGTGCCCGGTAATAAATCAATACCAAAATCGATATCCCTATCGGGCGACATGCCCGAAAGATCAGCTGGATATACACCTGGATAATCCCTCAATACCAGAACTGACTCAACGGTAGGTGTATCAATACTAACATCTCTCACATAAGCTAGATACGTATCACACCCCTTCTCAACCATTCGTTGAGCCTTAAGGAATGAAATAACTCTCCTTGGAGTGTAATCTAAGGTACCTCTCCACTCTAACTATGGTAATCGTGGCATAGCCAGCATCACGGTCTTGGCGTGACAATTAATAATAGCATAATGGGGCGACAACCAGTCCATGCCCAAAATAATATCAAAATATACCATACTGAGCAATAATAAATCGACTTTGGTCTAAAAAACGCTAAGAACAACCAAACACGGCCGATATACAAGGTCAATAACAATAGAATCTCCCACATGTGTAGACACATAAACAGGAGAACTCAAAGAATCACGGGATACGCCCAAATATGGGGCAAAATAAGATGACACATAGGAATAAGTGGAGCCTGAATCAAATAAGACTGATGCATCTCTATGACAGACCGGAACAATACCTATAACGACAGAGTCGGATGCGACTGCCTCTGTACGAGAAGGAAGAGCATAATATTTGGCCTGGCCTTCCCCTCTAGAGCAACCTCTACCTACCCGACCTCCACCTCGAGCTGGTTGAGCAGGTGGAGTGGTAGTTGGTGCTGTAATCATAGCCTGAGAACCTGGTGGAGCACCCGGTGCCTGAGTAGTCTGTGGAGGTGCACCCCTCCTAAGTCTGGTGTAATTCCTCACCATATGGCGAGTGTCGCCACACTCAAAATATGTTCTCGGAGGGCGTGGCTGTTGTGGCTGGCTTGAGCTAGGTCGGCTGAACTGACCGCTGAAAGCACCCCGTGCAGGAGGTGCACTAGACAATGGCGGTGCATAATAAGGATACTGGGGCCTAGGAGGGGCCGAAATACTGCTGGCGGCTGGAAGTGCTGAAGGAACAGGGCGGCTCACATAGCCCCTACCATGACGAGCTACCATTGGGGAACGAGTACCACTATAAGTGCCAGACTCTCGAGACCTCTTGGCCTCTCTCTCCTCTCTCCCGAGTCAGCATATCCTCCAATCTCCTAGCAATCCCCACAATCTGCTGGTATGCAATATCCATCTCAAACTCTCGGGCCATGTTAAGTCTGATACTGGGGTTGAGCCCCTCGATAAATCGACGGACCCTCTCTCGAACTGCAGCAACCAAGGATGGTGCATGCCTAGCCAAATAACTTAACCGAATCGCATTCTTTGACACAATCATAGAACCCTAGCGCAACTGCTCAAACTCTACGCGCCATGCATCTTTGAGACTCTGGGGAACATACTCCCTCAACAACATATCCGAGAACTGAGTCCAAGTGAGCGAAGCTGCCTCGGCCGGAGTACCCAACTCATAAGCACGCCACCACTGATAGGCCACTCCTCTAAGCTGGAACGTAGTGAAAGAAACCCCACTCAACTCTGCTACACCCATAGTACGGAGGATATGGTGACACTCAAGAAAACCCTGGGCATCCCCTGATGCCAAGCCACTAATTGTAGGAGGGTGGTACTTCTTGTACCTCTCGATCCTGAGCTGCTCCTCCTCATAAACTATTGCCCTACCCTCGGGCCGAACTGGGGCTACTGGCTGCACTGGTATGACCTCTAGAACCTAGTCGACCTGAACTCGCTGCTCTAGGTGCAGGCAGCGTGAGTCTGTGCTCCTACCTTGGCCTGAGATGTGCCTGGAATAAGTGGGATTAATCCAGCCTAAGCCAAGGTGCTGAATATGCTCAGAAACTGGGCTAGAGTCTCATGGAGTGCTGGTGCAGCAACAAGTGTCTCAGGTGTCTGCGCTCCGACTCGAGCTACTGGTGGCTCCTCTGTAGCAGCTCTTGCGGGTGCTCTAGATGCACCACGTAGATGTCCTCGGCCTCTACCCTAGCCCCGGACCCTCTCGTGGATCTAGCAGGGGGCGCGGGTGCCTGGTCATCTGATCTGGCTGTATGTGTCCTCACCATCTGTGAGAGAATAGAAGACAAAAGTTTAGAATTCCGAAGTCAACAATTTCGCACAACAAGGAATCAAAGAAGTGAAATTTTCCTAACAGTTCCCTAGCCTCATGTAGATAAGTATAGACGTCTCCGTATCGATCTGCGAGACTCTACTAAACTTGCGTGTGACTCATAATACTAATAAACCTAGAGCTCTGATACAAACTTGTAACTACCCAAATATCCCTTCGTAGGACGTCGTGACAGCATCTAGTCTTTAAGACTAGGTAAGCTTAACAATTGCGGAATAACCTAAATAATAAGAGAAATAACGGCTAAACTTTAACAACAACATGTATATATATAGATAAAGCTGGAAAAACTGCCGCTCAGCATGTACAAGTAAAACCAACAAATCTAAGTATAAACATTCCTCTAAAGAACCGGTAGTCACAAGTCATAAGCTCTAAGGAATTGTTCTAAATGTCTCTATACATCAGTATCTAGGAAAAATAAAGAATAACAACATAAAAGGATATAGGGGGACTCTAAGGTCTGCGGACGCTGGCAGATAAACCTTGAAATCTCCGTAGCAACAACACAACTCTCCACTAATAGTGGGGCTGGTAAGAGGTACCTTGGTCTGCACACAAAACATATGCAGAAGAGTAGCATGAGTACACTACAACAAAACCCAGTAAGTGCCAAGCCTAACCTCGGTAGAGTAGTGATGAGGTCAGGTCAGGGCCCCGCTGGAATATAATAATTAAGGCAGAAGATATAGTAATATGATGAAAGACTGAGAATTTAACAACGAGAAATACGGAAGGGGAAACTAAACAGCAAATAGGGGTAAACAACAGGGGCACTCCCGAGGTACCGCCTTGTAGTCCCAAAAGTAAATACTCAACAGGGAATCTCCCGAGGTACCGTCTCATAGTCCCAAAAGTAAATATGCAGCGCGGGATCTCCTGAGGTACCGCATCATAGCCCCAAAAGTAAATATGCAATAGGGGATCTCCCGAGGTATAGCCTCGTAGTCCCAAAAGTAAATTTTCAACATGGGATCTCCAGAGGTACCGCCTTGTAGTACCAAAAGTAAACACATCGCTAGAAACCGATGGAAACAACAATTAACAGCAAGAAATCCTATAGTTTAAGACTAAATACAAATCAAGAAAAAATAGGAATTCAACTAAGCATACTGCACATATTTCAAATAAGCATTTAAGACATGTAGACATGCAATATTAAGCTAAACAGGATAACTACACATGCATGGATGACTCATTTAAGATATAATAGGTTACTGTTTAGTAAAATCCGTATATTCAACAATCAGCCCGTGTATGCACTCGTCACCTAGCATACGCGACACTCACATATCACAGACTTGTCACAATAGTACCAAATCCTAAGGGGATTTCCCCTACACAAGGTTAGGCAAGCCACTCACCTCAAGCCAAGCTCAATCAGTCATTAAGAATGCCTTTTCCTCGACTTTCCAACTCCGAATGGCCCAAATATAGACGAAAGCAATTACATACCATAAATATAGCTATAAGAAACTAATCTAATTAATGAAATCAATACTTTAGCAAGAAATTAGAAATTCGCCCAAAAATGTTGATCTGGGCCCACGTCTCGGAATCAGGTAAAAGTCAACAAATATGAACACCCATTCAAGCACGAGTTCACCCATACCAAAATTACTCAAATCCGATACCAAAGTCTCAATCAAAATCCCGAAATTCGGTTTAAGAACTTTTCCAACTTTCCCCCCAAATTTCTCAACCCAAAACCTTAATTACATGATGAAATTAATGATGGATTAGTGGATATTAATAAAAAACGAGCCAAGAACCCTTACCCAAATGTTTCCTCTAAAATCCCCTAAAACGTTTGCCTCAATCCGAGCTCTCAAAGTACCAAAATGAAAATGGGATCAAACCCTCAAAATTTTACCTTTTCTGCCTGGTTAAACCGCATATGCAGTCCAAATTCCGCTTTCGCGGTACTACTTTTGCGGCAAAGACTCCGCACCTGCGGAGTTCACTTAAACTCCCAGGTATCGCACCTACGCACAACCCCTCCACATCTGCGGACGCGCTTCTGCGCTAAAACGTCCGCTTCTGCGAGAAACTTGTCCACCTCAACTTCCTCACCTATTCCGCTTCACTGATCACACTTCCACATAAGCGGCTCTGCTTCTGCGTCTTACAAGTCGCACCTGCGACCACTGTCCATCCTCATTATCCCCGTATCTGCGATCTCCCACTCGCTTCTGCCAGCTCACACCCGCAGCCAATCCCACCGCAGGTGCGATGGCACCAGAAATAGCACAGCATCGGCCATTTCTCTAAGTATGGTAGATAATGATCCAAAACACACCCGAGGCCCCCGGGACCTCAATCGAATATACCAACAAGTCCTAAAACATCATACGAATTTAGTCAAGCCTTCAAATTACATCAAACAATGCTAAAAATATGAATCGCACCCCAATTCACGCTTAATGAACTTTGAAGCTTTAAACTTCTACAACCGATGCTGAAACCTATCAAAATACGTCTGATTGACCTTAATATTTGCACACAAGTCACATTTGACATTAAGGACCTACTCCAACTTCCAAAATTGGAATCCGACCCCGACATCAAAAAGTCCACTCCCGATCAAACTTCCCAAAAATTCAACTTTCGCCATTTCAAGCCTAATTCAGCTACGTACATCAAAATCACAACCCCGGACATGCTTCTAAGTCCAAAATCACCCAACGGAGCTAACGAAACCAACGAAACTCCATTCAGAAGTTGGCTTCAAACAGTTCCAACTATGGTTAAATTCTTAGGACTTAAGCTTCCAATTTTGGGACCAAGTGTCCCATTTCACTCTAAAACCAAAACAAATCCTCCGATCCCCCAAATATTGACTTTAATAAGTCTGTTGCGGCGTGCAATCCGATTCCCCAAATATTGACTTTTAATAAGTCTGTTGCGGCGTGCAACTCGATCCTCCAATATGGACTTTTTAATAAGTCTGTTGCGGCGTGCCACCCGATCCTCCAATATATCCATTTCAATCAATTTTGTTGCGGCGTGCAACCCGATCCTCCAATATATCCTTTTACCAATTCTTATAGAAGAAATTTTCCTAATAAATGCAACAATTAATATAAAATTATATGACAACAAGCATACAATAATTATAATTTAATTATGAAACAAACAATGACAAATAATAAATTATTATGGAAATCAGGGAGAAAATAGGTAGTTTAATATTTAATATGCTAAATGTCAAATAACAATTAAAACACATAATTCAAATAGCATGTAACAATTAATGCAGGAATTCAAGAATTAATATTTGACAAAGAATAGGAGAGAAATAATTATTATAATAATTAATTCATGATTTAAAACAAGTTATGATTTTTCAAGTAAGCAGGTAAACAATTAATTTGACGACGTATAGACACTCGTCACCTCGCCTATATATCGTTCACATGAAATTCACATAACAAATAATTTAAGGGTTCTATTCCTTCAAGTCAAGGTTAACCACGACACTTACCTCGATTTGCAAATTCCAATCAATTACTCGACCACAACTTTTTCTTTTAAATTTGTCTCCAAAAGCTTCAAATCTATTCACAGACAATTCGATATACTCAATACGGATCATAGGAATTAATTCCATATGAATTTAAAAAATTTCCGGATAAAAATCCGAAATTCATTAAAATATTCGGCAGTAGGACCCACGTCTCAAATCTCGAAAAACTTACGAAACCCAAACACCCATTACAAGACGAGTCCACCCATACAAAAATTATCCAATTCCAATGTCAAATGGACCTTCAAATCTAAATTTTTTGTTTTTGAAAAGTTTTACAAAAATTCCAATTTCTTTCATCTAAATCCGAAATAAACGATAAATATAGACTTAGATTTATGAAATACAATCACTATATGATAAAGAACACTTACCCAGTTCGAAATCGTGAAAAACTCTTTTGATATCGCCCCTAAACCGAGTTCTAATTGAGGGTTTGTGAAAAATGAAAAAAATCCCATTCTGGTTCGGTTTTAAGTCACAGGCGTCAGGCCTTCTTCGCGTTCGCGAAGGGCCAGTCGCATTCGCGATGAATAACGGCCCGTGGCTTTCGCGTTCACGAGTCCTCCTTTGCGTTCGCGAAGGCTTTTTCTCCCCTGGCCTTCGCGTTCACGTACCAGTGCTCGCGTTCGCGTAGAAGGACAACTGACCCGTCCCCCAGGCCTTTAAAGCTTCGCGTTCACATTGAATTGGTCGCGTTCGCGAAGGGTAAAGTCCCCATAGCTTTACGTTCGCGACCCAATCTTCACGTTCGTGAAGAAGGAAAATTTAGCCAACCCAGTTTGCTCTTTGCGTTCGCGAGAGTACATTCGCGAACGCTATGAAGGAAATTCCAGAAACCTGAAGTTGCAGAAAAACTAGATTTTCTAAGTTCAAAATCATCCCGTAGCCTACCCGAAACTCACCCGAACCCTTGGGGCTCCAAACCAAATATGCACACAAGTCCAGAAACCTCAGACGAAGTTGCTCGCGGGATAAAATCGCCAAAATAATACCTAGAACTACGAATCGAACACCAAATCAAAGGAAGTTTTTAAGAAAACTTTAAAACTTATATTTTTACAACCGGACATCCGAATCACGCCAAATCAACTCTGATTCTCACCAAATTCGGCAGACAAGTCATAAATATTATAGTGGACCTATACCATGCTCTAGAACCAAAATACGGACCCGAGGTCAATAATTCCAACATCAGTAATTTCTTAAAATTATTAAGCTTTCAAGCTTTTAAGTTTTCATCAAAATTCCATATCTCGGGCTAGGGACCTCGGAATTCGATTCCGGGCATACGCCCCAGTTTCAAATCACGATAAGGACCTACCAAAATTGTCAAAATACTGATCCGGGTTCGTTTGCTAAAAATGTTGACCAAAGTCAACTAAGTTAAATTTTAAAGCTCTATTTCACATTTTAATCCATTTTTCACATAGAAACTTTCCGAAAAATTGTACGGACTACGCACGCAATTCGAGAAATAATACATGATACTTTTTTAGGTCTTAGGATACAGAATTACTTATTAAATTTAAAGATGATATTTTGAGTCATCACAACAACCGACCCCATGTACTGAGTAAGTAACAAACCTAGCCTTAGGTTGAAAGTAGTGACGAGCTTCCACCAAGGTCGGGTCCAAAATCAATACTCCACAATAGTCCATAACAACATAAAGCAAATAATACCAGAAGTAACTCAGAGATAAAATGCTCAGCTAAATCATGATTTCAAAAATAATAGTTCTTCCTTCCAAGTACATCAGTGAAAACCCAAATCGTTTACCGAAGTTGCCGAAAATATAAATAAGTTTGAAAGCAATAATTTTCCCAAAACCCTTTTCCAAAATAAGTAAGATGTATCATTTTCCTTCTAGATAACCCGTGTAAAAACAAATGCATCACTATGCCCATCTGTCAAAAATGTGTGAAAATCATGAATGATGTGATGCAGTATAGCATGAGAAAAATACATCTCTATGCGTGTATGTCATATATGCATGCCAATGCGATGCAACTCAGTGAGAAAATCATAAACAGCGCCTCGGGAAGACCTCACAATCACTTGTATACAGCCCCTCGGGCTTACCTGGCAATCACTCGTAAATAGCCCCTTGGGCATACCTCACAATCCTCGTAAACAGCCCCTCGGACATACCTCACAATCACTCGTAAACAGCCCCTCGGACATACCTCACAATCACTCATGCCTTCCAATCACTCTGCACTCGCACTTAGTAGGTACCTGCGCTCACGGGGGGTGTGTACAGACTCCGGAGGGGCTCCTACAGTCCAAGCTCTATAATCTGCACGGACAACTCACATGCTATAATATTATATCAGAATCCGCACGGATAACTCACGTTCCATAATAAGCCAATAAGGCCTGCTGCAGGCGGGCAGCCCTGATCCATATAATAGTAATAATATATATAAAACCAACATGGCTTGCTGCGGCGTGCAGTCCGATCCCAAAAATATCCTCACAATCAGGCCCTCGGCCTCCCTCAGTCATCAATCTCTTCAGTTTCTCTCTCATGGGCTCACAATGTCATGAGAATTGCCCAAAAATGATGATATGATGTATCAATGAATAACAACAGAGATTGAGATATGATATGTGATGAAATGAATATGAATGAGTATAAACTTTCAATTTAGAACAAATAATTCACAACAATATTGTTATACCCTATATTTTCGTACGTAAAAATGCATCGTAAGCAAACTAATGTAGGACCGAAAATGAGATAATTTTTAAAAGTATATAAAGTAATTTAATCATGTTACCTCTGAGGTTACAAATATTGAAGATCATGAACAACAAGTACAAAGAGGGTTGGACGGTTCAGAAGCTAAAGCAATTGAAGAAAATAATGTTTCGTCGAAAGTCGACAAGTTGGGAATGTTATAACATATACCTTTGGGGTGAGACTAGGGTGCTTAACATGATAAGGAGATTATGTTATGATTTATATTAGTCGTATGACATCCGTGTGTTATGTTTTGAAGTCAAGCGAGTTGTGGAACAAAAGTCGATGAAAGTCATCACAAGTTACATTCATAAGTTTTACTGAAACTTTGGGTCAAATGTAACTGCGATTTTCTCCCAATATACTTAGAGTTATGGGGTGTTCCACCCATCAAATTAAAGATCTATGAGTCTATTTTCCAACGTATTAAACCGTTTGTCAATACGACATTGGAGTAGAAAGATATGGGCATTTGTGCGATACTGCGCAAGCTGCTAAGTGACAAGTAGGTGTGTCACCTACTTGCTTAAATGAGAGCCCAAAAAATGGGCCATTTCGGGTCGTCCAAAGAGGCCTTTTAAGGGCCTATTTTCTTCATATATTAGACTTAAAATAGAGCATAATAACCAGATATAAGCTCTGCAAAGAATCCTCCCAAAAATTTCCCACAAACCCTAATTGATTTTCTCTCCCTTTCAAGTTCCAATTGGAGGTAAAACCTAGAGTTTGATGAACTAAGATAAGACTGAGTTATCCAACAAATAAGATGAGTTTACTGCTCTCTTTCATCCAATTTTTCTTCTTTAAATTCATAGTAAGTCGTTCTATACTTGTAAGAACTCACGGGACGGTGATCGGAAGCCGTGAGTTCGAGTTATTCACTTGTAGCGGACTGTTTTGTGGACTGTTTTGTGTTGCTGTTGGGCTGCGTGTTTTACTACTGTTTTGTGGAGTTTTGGAGGAGGAAGGGGGTTTATAAACACCATATAAATGTAGGGTGGTTGGCTGGTCGTTCGTCATAACATTTTCGGGTCGTTTGACACTACTACGGTGGTCATTTTGTGTACGAAGAGATTGGGGTGTGTTGGGCTGTTTTGTAGTATTTGATGGTGTATATAGGGCTGGAAAATGATGTATATATGTTGTTATTGTTCTGTTCTTGTATTGTTGGTGTTATCTTGAATTTGGAGGAAGTAAGGATTATAGGGGAGATGCTGCCCGTTTTAATACAAAATAAGTTTGTCGTTCGTTGTACGATAGTTGTACCTTTCGTAACTTAACGATAGTATTATTATCATTCTTGTAGATTAAGGTGCGAAGAGGTGAGTTCAACTTGGTGATTGGAAAGATTGTGATAAGGTATGTTAAGGCTAAGCCTTCCTTCATTTTGGCATGATCTCGTAGCTACATGTGTTAGTAATGAGACAAAAAGAGAAGTTCATATTCATGAATTTATTCACACTATTCTAGTCTCATAAGTTACAATATTATTCCTTATCGAGACTCTATATTCAATTTTAGTATTGTCTTCTTCCAGTCAAGAGAGAAGCAAGCCTATATATACAGTATTACAGTATTTTCATTACCATCGAGCTATAATCGATGGGCAGGCCCCTATTGGGCAACCTCTGATCAGATGGAAAGTTATATACCGAGCCTACTGTGGCCGAGCGCCTATAAGCGAGCCCAGCATGGTCGAGATACATAGCCTAGTATGGCCGAGCGCCTATGAGCGAGCCTACTATGGCAGAGCAGTTATATATACCGAGCCTTATAAGGCCGTACAATTATTTTACTTACTATATTGAAGGAGTTGAGTCAGTATCAGCAGGTAAGTATATCTCCAGATCATCTTTGACTCCCAGTTACTTCCAGTTATTATATTATCAGTTCAGTTTCGATTTTCAGTTATGTTATTGCCTTACATACTCGGTACATTATTTCGTACTGACGTCCCTTTTCCGGGGACGCTGCATTTCATGCATGCAGGTTCAGATAGACAGACGAGTAGACCTCCTTAATAGGTGTTTCCAGAGTTTAGCCTGATCGGTAAGCTCCACATCCTTCGGAGTTATCGGGTCTAGGTTTTTGTGTGCATCTTATGTATGTATTTATATATATAATATGGGTAGGTCGGGGCCCTGTTCCGATCACAATATATCTATCAGTAGAGGCTTGTAGACATATCCTGTTGGTTAGTGCAGTATGTTGGGTTTGTAGGCCTGGTATGTATAATTTGGTGGTTTGTCAGCTGTAGTAGCTATGACGGCCTTTTCAGCCTAGCTTTATATTGATGTTTAGTTAGTGCTAGTTTCCATTCAGTTTTATATTTTGCTTCGCAAATTGTCTTGCAAGGTGGCCCCATGGCCAAAGTATGACATTATGTGTTCAGAGTCCCTTAGTCACAATTTGGTACGCCGGGTTAGGTGAGGCACCGGGTGCTTGTCTCGCTCCTATGTTCGGGGCGTGACAAATATGACCTCTGTGGGTCCCAAAATACTGGCACATAGTCTCAACATAATTTTTGATATGCTTTTCAGCTCAATTTCTTTAACACATAAAACCGCATGGAAAATGCCAAGATTATTTAACTACAAAATTCCACAGAAACAATTATATCACAATTTCTATAGTGCACACCCACACGCCCGTCACCTAGCATGTGTGTCACCTCCCAACAATTCACATAACACATATATTCAGGGTTCATACGCTCAGTTCCAAGATTAGAAGAGTTACTTTCCTCGAACAAGCCAAATCCAATACCGAGCGAGCTGTACAATACTCCGAAAATTCCATCCCGCGCATATCAACCTCCATACGCCTTCCTATCTCCTCAATTCAAGCCAAACGACTCGTATCTATTTAAACAACATGCAAATTAATCACAACTTACTCTAATGCTTACAATTTAACAATTTACAAAAACATCCAACTCCGCTCTAAAAATAGACAGTGGAGCCCACGTCTCGGAATTCGATGAAATTCACAAGATACGAACACCCGTTCCGATACGAGTCCAACCATACAAAAATTATCAAATTCCAACATCGGATTGACCTTTAAATCTTTATTTTACATTTTTGGAAGATCTTATAAAAATCTAGTTTTTCTTCCATAAATTCACGGATTCATGATGTAAGTGAAAATGAAATCATGAAATATCATCAATATAGGATAAGGAACACTTACCCTAATGTTTTCCCGTAAACATCGCCCAAATATCGCCTAAACCGAGCTCCATAAACTCAAAAATGAGTAAAAATAGCAAGAACCCCCGTTTTATAGACCCTCTATTGTTTTCGAGCACCACAGGTAGCGTGGGGCGCTACCTGTGGTGCAGTTTCCAGTACCCCAACAATTCCAAGCGCCAGGGCTAGCGCCCCACGCTGCCCTGGGCGCTGGCGGTGATGGAAAATTGTTTCTGGCACAGAAATGGGCATAACTCTCTCATACGATGTCTGAATTTGACGATTCTTTTTGCTATGGATCCGTAATTTCAATACGAATCTAATGATTCAATAGGAACTGAATTTGGAGCTCATTTTCTTAATGTGATACCACTTATTTCTCGAAGAATCGATGTCAAACATTCTAGGAATATCCAACTTAAATTCCGTTAACCATCTGAAATCCACCCGAGGCCCTCGGGACCTCAACCAAATATACCAACAAGTCCTAAAATATCATACGAACTTAGTCTATACATCAAATCACATTAAATAACAATAAAACCATGAATCATATCCCAATTCAAAACCTATGAACTTTGAAACTTCAACTTCCACAACTCATGCCGAAACCTATCAAATTACGCCGATTTACCTCAGAATTTGCATGCAAGTCACATTTCACATTACGGACCTATCCCAATTTCCAGAATCGAATTCTGACCCCGATATCAAAAAGTCAACCCCTCGGTCAAACTTCCCAAAAATTTTACTTTCGGTATTTCAAGCCTAATTCCACTACGGACCTCCAAATAATTTTGCGGACACGCTCCTAAGTCCAAAATCACCATACGGAGCTATTGGAATCATCAAAACTTCATTCCGATGTTGTTTACACATAAGCCGACATTCGCTCATGATTTTAACTTAAGCTTTAAACTTTAGAACTAAATGTTCCAATTTATTCCAAAACCTCACCGGACCCGAACCAATTACCCCGGCGATTCACACAACAACTGTAAAGTACAATTGGAGCAGTAAATGGGGAAACAGGGTTGTGATAATCAAAACGACTGGCAGGGTCATTACATTCTCCCCCACTTAAACATACGTTCGCCCTCAAACGTGACAGGAGTTGTTCTTAATATTCAAATTTCTATTCCACCTTTCCACGCACATACCCGAGGGTGATCTCACGTCACCCTATTCCGTATAGGCCTGACAACACAATACAACCGAAAATCCTTAATTTAACCTTAGCCCAAAACCTTGGAATTCAATTCCCAACCTTCGGAATTTCTTTTCAAGACACGAATCTTACATCTACATACTATATAAGTCTAAACAAGCTACATCCAGTCATAACCATAACCCCAAATATAATCACATAACATACTACTCAACTCACATACTCGTAGCACCATTTCTACAGTAACCACTCAAAACCAACCAAATACAAGTATTAAACCCATATCGAACCAAAACGGATCCCAAAAACCTTCGTACACTATTAATAATAAAAGAAATATGCAAAATTTCATGATCATTTACCAGATCAACAAGCCATGGAGCTCTCTTGCCCCAACCAGAACCATAATCACTTTCTGAGCCGACTTTCAATAGTATCCTTGCAACATACCGTAATCAAATCTGATAGTACCCATTCTAGGTCCAATGACCCTATATTACTAAACACAACTATTCCACAGATGTGTCGCACCAATATAACTCAGAGCCACAACTCGTGCCATCCGTGCACCAATACGCAACAATTCAAATGTACTCAGTCATGGAAAATGACTCAAATGAGAGAACTGCCCCGTAAGATTAACAAATACTGTCACAACGAAATGCTGAAAATACATCACACACCGTAGAACCATCATTCGATTCTAACACAAGGTTCATACCTTAACATAACTCTGTTGCAATGCGTAATTCCATCCCAACACTGGTCCATATTATATACCTCGAGCCGCCCTGCTCAAAATCAATAACCACGGAGAAGCAAACGACACAATGCCACACAAAACCTGAAAGAATATCACCATTACGCAATCAATCATGCAATACCCGAATGCTCATCTCATTCAAATTCTTCCATAAGGCCCCCAATAGAACCGCACCATGTGTGCACATAACTAATGAATCACAACTCGTCGTAGCATAAGGAGTAACTCACCGATCATTTCAGAACACGAATAATTTCAACATCAACCGAATGGCATATCCCTCAACAATAGCAGTATGGAGCCAACCATTCCGGCTCAGTATAGAATACACGTCTTAATTGGGCCTACCAATGGACCCCCAAATCAACTCTGGTCACCCACAATTAGACAAATAGCCCTCCAAAAATTCACCGTGACTGATTCATAATACATCCTATCATCTGATTAGCTTCGGCCACAACTTCACAATCCTCAACCATGAACAATCTGCTCCTGAAACTCCCAAATTCCAAATTTATAGGACACGTGAATCATCATAATTGATCCCAATTCTAGCCTTCGAATGACTAACATATCTTTCATGCACGATCATTCCACAAGAAATACTCCCATAATTCTTCCGTGCCACATAGCAATACTTTGAATATCAGCAGTCTATCAACCATGTGAGTACCATAATATTAATTATACATCTGTAAGTCAAAATACAATGCGCCTTCTAAAATCCGCTCCATTCCCATACAACACCAAGCAGTAATAGTGTTCATCTAGTTATTTGGAACCGCCCATGTTGTCCAACATTCGTTACCTTCTCTTCAAGACTGTACTGCCACCTTGTATATGAAAACCTAGCTTTCGTACAACACATAACATCTATCTTGCCATCATGTGAAAAGCACAAAAATCTTATTATCAACTTTGAGTAACCAATAATTTACATACCCTTTTAGTTAGAAACCTTTCTCTTGCTTCTTTCCAGGAGGAAATCACAATACACAACACGTTCTCCACACTGGTAGAAACCATCAAAAATACTTTGGAATCCATTTGCACAACCAAGCCATCATGATCGAATCTCTCTAACTCAACCAAGCCACGCAGGTCACCAAACCCAAGAATATTGCCGCCAAAACATCTGTAAAGTCTTACCACGTCGTAATTACCCAAAGAACCGATCCTACCATTACCATAATGGTCCAGTCTACTACTCAGTTGTCCTATTTCTCCTAGTCCCTTCCAAATTTGCCTTTAAATTGATACTTCTCCTTGCTAAAACACCACAATCTTTAGCCACAACTCCCCCACAACCTAGCATAGAACCACAATGCTCTACGGCCCATAAGCAATTGTATTCTTCTTAAGTACCTTCAAAAACTACTACAACTGTAACCCTTTCTCTGAGAATACCTTATGTGAATTTGAAATTGTTCTTCTTATCTTCCTTATACAAAAATGTAGAATTCATAGTCATACAAAATTTCCGCAAGTCCAGGCACCATCAAATGAAAATCTCAGATTTTATCCATACGCAAGTTCGGAAAAGTTCTCAATTGTTATATATAATTCTCAAACCCACTAGAATTTTCTCGGGAGTCACCTACTTTGCTCAAATCTAATTGCACCGCCCAAATGGGCCAAAAGACACGTGCCCCATTAGCACAACGACACTCAAAGAAGTAATTCTACTTTAACACCACATTTCAAATTCATACTCCATGCGCACTACATCATTCAGCAATAACAACTCACCTATTCCATGATTTTCATATATTCGTAAGTGCAATATAACCTGTATCCAGGAATTTTCTTATTCGAGTCATCCTCGATTTCAACCTCTACAAGTCATAACTAACCCACAAGTATGCCTCAACCCAAAACTAAACCTGTACATATAACCATGAAATTGAATTGTCAATATCAGGCTCCCCCACCTGGCTCAAAGCCATAGATTAAAACACTCGATAACTCACAATACCCATACTCTATTACTGCGTTAATACCGCAGCCAGTTCAACAAAAATTCTTCTCAGGCCCATGCAACACCAACCATAAAATACCTCAATCATCCTCTAAGCTTGCATTTATTCTCTTAACACTCAGGTCAACTTTCTCAACCAGATTCAAATTCAAATCCCAACACATATGCCCCGTCGGCAGAAGAGAAACTCTCTACTCACATCATAAGGAATACACCTACGTAGATTACTCCGCAGATGATAACCAACCTGCTTAGCCTCAAGCTAGTATCTTGTTATACCATTTTGTAGTCACAATTACTATGCAATCACTTAGTTTATCTGAATCCAACTCATTAACCAGACATGAGAGTTTAATTTGTCCCAAAATTTAAACACGTGAAAGATCCTTCAAAATATTCATACTCGAGACTTTACGTCACATCAAATTGAAAATCAAGCACCCAATGGCCTTTCCTTTATATTTCAAGGAAACACTTCTTGTTATGTTCAAATCGTCTTAACACACTCCGTGGTCCATCATACCCATCACACTGCCATTATACCGCTCATCGAGCCACAAATTCCACTCGTAGGGACATTACCGAACATATGAATCCAAATGTACAATTTACAACTGAAGCTACCAAGTTTAAGCTGCGGTCTAACCATGGCCTCAAGTCCTCCAGACTGGCTAATCACCCAAACATATAATACACATCTTGAACCTCATTCATAGAATCACAAGACGGCGATGTACAGCTGATACCGAGCGCTCATGTGCGCATACGAATGTGTGGAAGGAATTCAAAGAGTTATATTTCAAGCAGAATCAATTTTGCACGATAAGGAAAGAAATATGAAAATTATCCTAAACGCCATGTAGCCTCTCGAAGATAAGTATGGACGTCATCATACCAATTCACAAGACTCTACTAGACACTTGCTCCTGACTTGTAGAACCTATAAACCTAGAGCTCTGATACCACCTTGTCATGACCCAAAATCCAACTAGTCGTGATGGTACCTAACCCAACCCGTTAGTTAAGCCAACTTTCATTTTTCTAATTCCAACAATAATTATTAAAGCAGTTTAAGTAAAGAAAAATCTTAATCTTATACATTCCCCAAGAAGTGGTAGTATAAATCATGAGCTTCTAAGAATAGAGTTTACAAAGCGAAAATGAATTAAATACATAGTCTATTTGAATAGTACATAAATAGAGCTTTTATAAATCTAAGGCTACCATGAACAAGAGGCAGCTATAACAGGAATGCAGGTACATCTTCAAATCCGGCAACCATCAAGCACAGCAACAACAACAGCCAATATCTACACGCGATATGCAGAAATGTAGTATCAGTACAACCGACCCCATGTATTGAGTAAGTAACAAACCTAGTGTGATGACCCAAAATGTTATTTTTAAATTAAATAATTAATTTTGTGTTCTAAGACATCAAAAAGCACTATTTATCATTCCTCGACTTACGTTCACAATTCGTAAAAATTTTCGAAAAGTTTTTATATGGAAAAAAGGATTAAAATGAGAATTAGAGCTTCAAAACTTAGCTGAGTTGACTTTGGTCAACATTTTGAGCAAACAAACTCGGATGAGTGTTTTGACAGTTTTGGTAGGTCCGTATTGTTTTTTGGGACTTGGGCGTATGCCCAGAATTAAATTCTGAGGTCCCCAGTCCGAGATATGGAATTTTGATAAAATATTATAAGTTTAAGTTCAAATAGTGACCGGATATCGAATTATGTGCAAACGACCCCGGAATAGAGTTTGGATGATTCTAACAGCTCCGTATGGTGATTTTGGACTTAGGAGCATGAACAAAATTTTATTTGGAAGTCCGTAGTGAAATTAGGCTTGAAATGGTTAAAATAGGAATTTAAGTTTGGAAGTTTGACCGGGGAGTTGACTTTTTGAAATCAGGGTAGGAATCTAGTTTTGAAAATTTTCACAGGTCCGTTATGTCATTTATGACTTGTGTACCAAATTTAAGGTCAATCGGACTTGATTTGATTGGTTTCGACATTGAATATAGAAGTTGGAAATTCTTGAGTTTCATTAAGCTTGAATTGGGGTGTGATTTGTGATTTTTAGCATTGTTTGATTTGATTTGAGGTTTCAAATAAGTTCGTATGATGTTTTTGGACCTGTTGGTGTATTGGATTGAGGTTCCGAGGGCCTCGGGTGAGTTTCAGATGGTTAACGGATCAAAAGTGGGACTTAGCTGCTGCAAAAGTTGATGCAATTTTTCTGGTGGAAATGCTGTCAAAATCGGACTCCCTGTCAAAATCGGACTCCCTGTCAAAATAGGGCTCCCTAACAGATCTGTAGGTTATAAAAACAGGGGACTTAGTCCTATTTGCCTTTTTTGACGAATTGGAGCTTGAGGAGAGGCGATTTTGATATATTTTCAAGAAACAATATTGTGATAAGTGATTCTAACTCGGATTTGGTCAATATACATGAATATATCATTGTTTTTACTATTTAATTAGTGTTTTGAGATAGAAATTTGGGAAAATTTTATAAATCTCATAGAAATGAATTTTTGAGATTTCATTGTCGATCCAGAGTCGGATTTGAGTGAAACTGATATGGTTGGACTCGTAATTGAATGGGTTGTTGGATTTTTAAGTGTCGTCGGATTCCGAGACGTCGGCCCCACGGACAATTTTTGAGCTAATTTCGAATTTTATAGAAAAATATAATATTTTCTTATGAAATTGATTCCTATAATTTTTGTTGACTGTATCGAATTAATTATAACTAAATACGAGTCTATCGGAGTCGGAAAATCGAGGAAAAAGCATAATACTTGGTTAAATTGGAACAAGTCGAGGTAAGTGACTTATCTAACCTTGTGTGGGGGAAATTTACCCTAGGATTGGAATTGATATGATTATTAAAATGTGTTGAAAGTCGTGTACACGAGGTGACAAGTGTGTACACGGTCTAAATGTGAAAGATTATATTTTTAAATTGTGTAGATCACTGTTGCGCATTTATTAAATTGTTTTATCTTGTGATATTCTTCGTCAATGATCTGAGATATATATTTCAAATTTGTTTGACCTTTTCCTGCTAATTGTTTTACCTGTTTAGTTGAAACTTGATTTCTTTTATTCTGTGCATTATTTGAAGGTTGACTTTCTTTAAATTAAATATTATTAATATGAAGTATTTGACATTTTTAAACTTGATATTGAAGCAACGTATTAAAGATTTGAAATATTATTTTCCTGAATTATTTATTCCTGAATAGTTTTGTAAGATTTTCGTACTCATTGTGATGGAGTTGTGAGCTCTTTATTGTGAAAAAATATTATTGATGATTTATTTTGGCATGAGCCGTGAGCTCTTTATTGTGGAAAAATATTGTTGTTGAATTATTTTGGCAAGTTAAATTATTTGAGCACTTGAAGTGCAAATTGTGATATATTGTGATATTGATACGCATGCGGTGGTATAAGGTTTGGGTATTGAAATGCATGCAGTGAGATAAGGGTGGCTTGATACGTGTGGCTAGTAGGGGGAACTACTAGAAGTCATGCGGTGTGATAAGGATGGCTAAAACACGGGATGCTATTTCGAAAAAATATTTTCTTTAAAATAAATTGTGAAGGCTCCCGCGGTGAGATAAGGAAATGAGATATTGTAAATTTATTTATGATTTGGGACTACTAGGCGGTGCCTCGGGAGTGCCCTTATTGATATTGATTTATGGCCGCAGTTGCCTTTGATTATTTGTTCTAATTTTCTTGAAGTTGAATGGAAATTTTGTTTTGTTTCCACGAGGTATTTATTTTTCATTATTTGGTGACATACTACCTGATTCATTTCCATTGTCATTTTATCTTATTATGTTGTTTAAACATTTTACCATGCCATTTTTTATTCTCCAGTAGGGTCTGACCTGACCTCGTCACTACTCTACCGAGGTTAGGCTTGGCACTTACTGGGTACCGCTGTGGTGTACTCATACTACGCTTCTGCACATCTTTTTGTGCAGATCCAGGTACATCTAAACACACCAGGCATCAGGAAACTAGCTGTACGAGAAGACTTCGAGGTATATCTGCTAGCGTCCGCAGACTCCGCAGTCCCCTTCTATCTTACTATGTTGTCTTCCTTATTTTATTTTTAGACTCTGATGTATAGAGACATAGAGAATAAATTCTTAGAAACTTATGACTTATTTCTACCGAGCTTTGGGAGTTGAAATTGTTTGAATTTGTCACGACCCAAAATCCAACTAGTCGTGATGGCACCTAACCCAACCCGCTAGGTAAGCCAACTCCCAACTAACCAATTTCACTAATAATTATTAAATCAATTTAAGTGAATAAAGATCCTGATCTTATACAATCCCCAAGAATTGGTAGTATAAATCAGGAGCTTCTAAGAATAGAATATACAAAGCGAAAATGAAATAAATACATAGTCTGTTTGAATAATACATAAACAGAGCTTTTATAAAATCTAAGGCTACCCTGAACAAGAGGCAGCTACAAAAGGAACGCAGGTACAACTTCAAGTCCCTCAACCATCGAGCACAACAACAACAACAACCAACATCTGCACGAAATGTGCAGAAGTGTAGTATCAGTACAACCGACCCCATATACTGAGTAAGTAACAAACCTAGCCGTAGGTTGAAAGTAGTGACGAGCTTCCACCAAGGTCGGGTCCAAAACCAATAGTCCACAACAGTCCATAACAACAATAAGAAAATAATACCAGAAGTAACTCAGAGATAAAATGCTCAGCCAAATCATGATTTCAAAAATAATAGTTCTTCCTTTCAAATCCATCAGTGAAAACTCAAATCTTTTGTCGAAGTTGCCAACAATATGAATAGTTTGAAAACACTAAATTTTCCAAAAATCTTTTCAATACTAAACAATATGTTTCATTTTCATACCGGATAACCCGTGTAAAACAAATGCATCACTATGCCCATCTGTCAGAATGTGTGAGAAATCATGAATAATGTGACACCGTACAGCATGAGGAAAACACATCTCTATGCATATATGTCATGTGTGCATGTCAATGCAATGTATCTCAGAGATTGTACTCATGTACTCACACTCTCAGAGTACTCAATCTCACTGTGTCGGATTCTCTCTCACTGTGCTCAGCACACTCAATCACTCAGCGCTATACAATACTTGCTGCGGCGTGCAGCCCGATCCCTGGTTATAGTCGACTGCGCTCACTGGGGTTGTACAGACTCATGAGGGGCTCCTATAGCCCAAGCGCTATAAGCACGGTCAACTCACGTGCAGCACGGATAACTCACATGCCATAATATAAATATCTGGATCCACAAGGCCAACACACGTGCTGCACGGCCAACTCACGTGCAGTAATAATATAAGGATCCGCACGGCCAACTCACGTGCTGCACGACTAACTCACGTGCAATAATAATATAAGGATCCGCACGGCCAACTCACGTGCTGCACAACCAACTCACGTGCAATAAGAAGCTAATAAGATCTGCTGCAGGCGGGCAGCCCCGATCCATATAACAGTAATAATATATATAAAGCCAACATGGCCTGCTACGGCGTGCAGCCCGATCCTAAAAATATCCTCACAATTAGGCACTCGGCCTTCCTCAGTCATCAATCTCTCCAGTCTCTTTCTCATGGGCTCACAATGTCATGAGAATAGCCCAAAAATGATGATATGATGTATCAATAAATAACAACAGAGACTGAGATATGATATGCAATGAAATGAATATGACTGAGTATGAATTTTCAACATAACCAATAATTCACAGCAATATGACCTCTGTGGATCCCAATAATACTGGCATATAGCCTCAACATGATTTTTAATATGCTTTTCAGCTAAATTTCTTTAACTCATAAAACCGCATGAAAAATGCCAAGATTATTTAACTACAATATTCCACATAAACAATTATGTCACAATTTCTATAGTGCACGCCCACACGCCCGTCACCTAGCATGTGCGTCACCTCCCATCAATTCACGAAATACATATATTCAGGGTTCATACACTCAACTCCAAGATTAGAAGAGTTACTTACGTCGAACAAGCAAAATCCAATGTCGAACAAGCTAAGCAATGCTCCAGAAATTCCATTCTGCACGTATCAATTTCCAAATGGCTCGAATCTAGCCATAAATAATTTGATCCAGCTCACAAAAAATTATAGGAATTAATTCCATATCAAAATACTAATATTTTCCAAAAATCCGAAATTACGCCCCAAAAATAACCTGTGGGGCCCACATCTCGGAATCCGATAAAACTCACAAAATCCGAACCCCCATTCAACCACGAGTCCAACCATACCAAAATTACTCAAATCCGACCACAGCTCAGCCTTCAAATCCTCAATTTAAACTAAGAGGGTTTTCAAACTTTTCCAATTTAATTCACCAATTAAATGATAAAAACAACCATGGATTCGGGTAATTTAACCAATATTGAGTTAAGAACACTTACTCTATTTTTTCCCTTGAAACACTGTCGAAAATCGCCTCTTCTCGAGCTCAAATCCGTCAAAAATGGAAAATGGGACGAAGTCCCATTTTCAGAACTTAAACTCACTGCCCACGCTTTTCTTCTTCGCGAATGCGGTCAATGCCTAGCGTTCGCGAAGCACAAAATAGTTCCCGTCCAAATTCCTCCTTCGCGAACGCGACATCACCCCACGTTCGCGAAGCACAAAGTGCCTCTGCCTCAATGCCTTCTACGCGAACGCGTTCAACTAATCGCGAATGCGATGCTTCGTTCCCCCTCACTACGCGAACGCGACACCCCCTACGCGAACGCGTAGATCAATTGCCTGGGGTCCTCAGCTACTTCCTCTCTTTTTTGCGAACGCATAACACCTCTCACGTTCGCGATGCACACCCAGTCCACCCTTCGTGAACGCGTTCTTCTCTTCGCGAATGCGAAGAGCAAATATTGCCAGCCTCTCAGTTCCTCTTCGCGAACGTGAGGCTCCACTCGCGAACGCGATGAAGGAAACCAGATGGTGCATCAGAAAAATTCCAGCAGAGTTCCAAGTCCAAAATCCAACACGCTAACTATCTGAAACTTACCCGAGCACCTCGGGACCTCAACCAAATATACCAACAAGTCCTAAAACATCATACGAACTTAGTCGAGCCCTCAAATAACCTCAAACAACGCTAAAACCATGAATTACACCCAATTCAAACCTAATGAACTTTAAAATTTCAAGTTTCTACAAACGACTCCGGAACCTATAAAATCACGTCCGATTGACCTCAAATTTTGCACACAAGTCATGAACGACATAACGGAGCTATGAAAGTTTTAGAACTGGATTCTGACCTCGATATCAAAAAGTCAACTCCCCGGTCAAACTTTCCAAAAATTAAACTTTCGGCATTTCAAGCCTAATTCCACTACGGACCTCCAAATAATTTTCCGGACACGCTCCTAAGTCCAAAATCACCATACGGAGCTATTGGAATCATCAAAACTCTATTCCGGGATCGTTTACACATAAGTCGACATCCGGTCACTATTTTAACTTAAGCTTTAAACTTTGAAACTAAGTGTTCCAATTCATTTCAAACCTCACCAGACCCGAACCAATTACCCTGGCAATTCACACAACAACTGTAAAGTACAATTTGAGTAGTAAATGGGGAAACGGGATTGTAATACTCAAAATGACCGGCCGGGTCGTTACATTCTCCCCCACTTAAACATACGTTTGTCCTCGAACGTGCCAAGAGTTATTTTCAAGCCATCAAATCACTGTTCCATCTTACCACACACGTACCCGGGGGTGAACCCACGTCACCCTATCCCACATAGGCTTGACTACACAATGCAACTGAAAATCATTAATATAACCTTAGCCCATAAACCTTAGAGTTTAATTTCCAACCTTAAAAATTTCTTTCAAGACACAAATCTCACATTTACACATCGTATAAGTCCGAACAAGTTGCATCGAGCTATAACTATAACCACAGATATAATCAACCAATATATTACACAACTCGCATACTCGTAGCACTATTCCTGATCGTAGTGACTACTCCAAAAAAAACCGCATACTAGTATTAAACCCATATCGAACCAAAATAACTCAGAGCCACAACTCGTGCCATCCGTGCACCAATACACAACACTTTAAATGTACATAGTCATGGAAAATGACTCAAATGAGAGAACTGCCCCGCCAGATTAACAAGTACCTCCACAACGAAATGCTGAAAATTCATCATACACCGTAGAACCATCACCCGATTCTAATACAAGTTTCATACCTTAACATAACTCCGCTGCAATACGTGACCCCATCCAAACGCTGGTCCATAATATATACCTCAAGCCACCCCGCTCAAAATCAATAACAAAAGAGAGGAAAATGACAAAAGAAATGCCACACAAAACCTGAAAGAACATAACCATTACGCAATCGATCATGCAATACCCAAATACTCATCACGCTCAAATTTCGCTATAAAGCTCAAATAGAACCGCACCATCTGTGTACATAACTAATGAATCAAAAATTCTCGTAGCATAAAGGAGTAACTCACAGATCATTCCAGAACACGAATAAGTTCAACATCAACCGAATGACACATCCCTCAACAATAGCAATATGGGGCCAACCATTCCGGCTCGGTGTAGAATATACATCTTAATTGGGCCTATCAATGGACCCCCAAATCAACTCGGGTTACCCACAAATAGATAAAAATAAAATCGCTCCGAAAATCCATAATGACTGAATCATAACATATTTCATCATCCGGCTAGCTCCGGTCACAACTTCACAGTCCACAACCATGAAATAATCTGCTCCTGGGAACTCCCAATCTCCAAATCCATAGAACGCACGAATCACCATATTTGATTCCATCTCCACCACCAGAATGCCTAACACCTCTCTCATACATGATCATCCCACGAGAAATACTTTAAAAGTTCTTCCGTACCACTTGACAAAGTTTGAATATCAGCAGTCTATCAACCATGTGAGTACTACAATACTAATTTATACATCCGTAAGTCAAAATAAAATACGCCTTCTGAAGTCCGCCCCTTTCTCATACAACACCAAGTAGTAATAGTATTCATCTAGTTATTTGAAACCGTCAATGTTGTCCAACATTCGTTACCTTCTCTTCAAGACTGTACTGCCACCCTGTACATGAAAATCTAGCTTTCGTACAACACATAACATCTATCTTGCCATCATGTGAAAAGCACAAGAATCTTATTATCAACTTTGAGTCACCAATAATTTACATACCATTTTAGTTAGAAACCTTTCTCTTGCTTCTTTCCAGGAGGAAATCACAATACACAACATGTTCTTCACACCGGTAGAAACCATCAAGAATACTTTGGAATCTATTTGCACATAATCAAGCCCTTAAAACTAAATTCCTCTAACTCGACCAAGCCACACAGGTCGCCAAGTCCAAGTGTATTGCCACAAGGCACCTGTAGAAAACCCCTACATCATAAGCACCCAAAAGAACCGATCATATCCATTAGTATACTGATCCAACCTACTACCCAGTCGCACTATTTTCTCCGAGTCCCTTCCGAATTTGTCTTCAGATTGATACTTCTTCTTGCTAAATTACTATGAACATTAACCACGACTTACCCTACAAACCTTAGCATAGAACCACAACTCCCTACGGCCCATAAGCAACTGTATTCTTCTTAAGCACCTTCAAAAATACCACAACTATAACACTCACTCTGAGAATATATTATGTGAATTTGAAATTGTTCTTCTTAACTTCCTTACACAAAATGTAGAATCCATAGTCATATAGAATTTCCGCAAGTCCAGGCACCATCAAACGCAAATCTCGGATTTTTATCTATATATAAGTCGGGAAACATTCTCAATTGCTATATATAATTCTCAAACCCACCGGAATTTTCTCGGGAGTCACCCACTTTGCTCACATCTAATTGCACCGCCCAAATGGGCCAAAAGACACATGCCCCATTAGCACCACAATACTCAAAGAAGTAACTTTACTTTAACACCACATACCAAATTCATACTCCATGCGCACTACATCGTTCACCAATAACAACTCACTAATCCCACGATTTGTTTTCTCATATACTCATCTGTGCAATATAATTCGTAACCAGGAATTTTCCTTATTCGAGTCATTTTCGAACTCCACCTCTGTAAGTCATCACTAATTCCCAAGTATTCTTTAGACCCAAATAAAATTTGACACATACCCATGAATTGATTTGTCTATAGCAGGCTCCCCCACTTGGCTCAAAGCCATAGATTAAAACACTCCATAATGCATAATACCCATACCCTATTATTGTCATAATACCATAGTCAGTGCCACAAAATTCTTCTCAACCTCATATAATACGAACCACAAAAATACCCAAAACCATCCGCTAAGCCCACAATTATTCCGTTGACACTTACGTCGACTTTCTCAGCCAGATTCAAATTCAAATCTCCACACATACGCCCCACTGGCAGAAAAGAAACCCTCCATTCATATTACAATGAACACACCTACGCAGATTACTCTCCAGGAGATAACCCACCTCCCTAGCCTCAAATTGGCATCTTCTTATATCTTTTCACAGCCACAATTTCTACACAATCACTAAATCTTTCTGAGTCAAAACTTATTAACAAGACACGAGAATTTAGTTTGTAACAAAATTTAACAATGTGAAAGATCCTTCAAAACATTCGTACTCGAGACTGTACGTCACATTAAAACGAAAATCAAGCACCCAATGGCCTTTTCCTTTACATTTCAAGGAAACACTTCTCGTCACATTCAAATCATCTTAACACATCCCACAGTTACATCGTACTC
The DNA here is from genome assembly GCF_000390325.3 of Nicotiana tomentosiformis. Taxonomy (NCBI): domain Eukaryota; kingdom Viridiplantae; phylum Streptophyta; class Magnoliopsida; order Solanales; family Solanaceae; genus Nicotiana; species Nicotiana tomentosiformis. The sequence goes on from NC_090819.1 coordinate 23,200,940, forward strand.
ATTACAAGGACATTCCACTGCTCATCGAGCCACAAATTCCACTCATAGGGACATTACCGGACATATGAGTCCAAATGTACAAGTTATAACTGAAACTACTGAGCTTAACCTGCGGTCTAACCATGGCCTCAAGTCCTCCAGACTGGCCCTTCACCAAAACACAGAGTACACATCTTGAACCTCGTTCATAGAATCACAAGCCAGCGATGCACAGCTAATACTGAGCGCTCATGTGCGCATACAAATACATGGAAGGAATTCAAAGAGTTTATGTCTCAAGCTGAATCAATCTCGCACGATAAGGAAAGAAAGATGGGGAATATATGTCCTAAATGCCCTGTAGCCTCTCGAAGATAAGTATGGATGTCATCATACCGATCTGCAAGACTCTACTAGACACTTGATCATGATTTGTAGAACATATGAATCTAGAGCTCTGATACCACCTTGTCACGACCCAAAATCCAACTAGTCGTGATGGCACCTAACCTACCCCGCTAGGTAAGCCAACTCCCAACTAACTAAATAATAATTATTAAAGCAATTTAAGTGAATAAAGATCCTGATCTTATACAATCCCCAAGAGCTGGTAGTACAAATCATGAGCTTCTAAGAATAGAGTATACAAAGCGGAAATGAAATAAATACATAGTCTGTTTGAATAATACATAAACAGAGCTTTTATAAAATCTAAGGCTAACCTGAACAAGAGGCAGCTACAACAGGAATGCAGGTACAACTTCAAGTCCCGCAACCATCGAGCACAGCAACAACAACAGCCAACATCTGCACAAAATGAGCAGAAGTGTAGTATTTGTACAACCAACCCCATGTACTGAGTAAGTAACAAACCTAGCCGTAGGTTGAAAGTAGTGACGAGCTTCCACCAAGGTCGGGTCCAAAACCAATAGTCCACAAAAGTCCATAACAACAATAAGCAAATAATACCAGAAGTAACTCAGAGATAAAATGCTCAGCCAAATCATGATTTCAAAAATAATAGTTCTTCCTTTCAAATCCATCAGTGAAAACTCAAATCTTTTGCCGAAGTTGCCAATAATATGAATTGTTTGAAAACAATAAATTTCTCCAAAAATCTTTTCAATAATACACAATATGTTTCATTTTCTTTTCGGATAACCCGTGTAAAACAAATGCATCACTATGCCCATATGTCAAAATGTGTGAGAAATCATGAATAATGTGATACCATACAACATGAGGAAAACGCATCTCTATGCATATATGTCATGTGTGCATGTCAATGCAATGTATCTCAGAGATTGTACTCATGTACTCACACTCTCAGAGTACTCAATCTCACTGTGTCGGATTCTCTCTCACTGTGCTCAGCACACTCAATCACTCAGCGCTATACAATACCTGCTACGGCGTGCAGCCCGATCCCTGGTTATAGTCGACTGCGCTCACTGGGGTTGTACAGACTCATGAGGGGCTCCTATAGCCCAAGCGCTATAAGCACGGTCAACTCACGTGCAGCACGGATAACTCACATGCCATAATATAAATATCTGGATCCACAGGGCCAACACACGTGCTGCACGGCCAACTCACATGCAATAATAATATAAGGATTTGCACGGCCAAATCATGTGCTACACGACCAACTCACGTGCAATAATAATATATGGATCCGCACGGCCAACTCACGTGCAATAATAATATAAGGATCCGCACGGCCAACTACCATGCTGAACGACCAACTCACGTGCAATAAGAAGCCTATAAGGCCTGCTGCAGGCGGGCAGTCTAGATCCATATAACAATAATAATATATATAAAGCCAACATGGCCTGCTGCGGCGTGCAGCCCGATCCCAAAAATATCCTCACAATCAGGCTCTCGGCCTCCCTCAGTCATCAATCTCTCCAGTCTCTCTCTCATGGGCTCACAATGTCATGAGAATAGCCAAAACATGATGATATGATGTATCAATAAATAACAACAGAGACTGAGATATGATATGCAATGAAATGAATATGACTGAGTATGAATTTTCAACATAACCAATAATTCACAACAATATGACCTCTACGGGTCCCAATAATACTGGCACATATCCTTAACATAATTTTTAATTTGCTTTTCAGCTAAATTTCTTTAACTCATAAAACCGCATGTAAAATACCAAGATTATTTAACTACAAAATTCCACATAAACAATTATGTCACAATTTCTATAGTGCACACCCACACGCCCATATGCCCACACGCCCGTCACCTAGCATGTGCGTCACCTCCCATCAATTCACGAAATACATATATTCAGGGTTCATACCCTCAACTCCATGATTAGAAGAGTTACTTACCTCGAACAAGCCAAATCCAATGTCGAGCAAGCTAAGCAATGCTCCAGAAATTCCATTCTACGCGTATCAACTTCTAAATGGCTCGAATCTAGCCATAATTAATTTGATTCAGCTTACAAAAAATAATAGGAATTAATTCCATATCAAAATACTAATATTTTCCAAAAATCTGAAATTACGCCCCAAAAATAACTCGTGGGGTCCACGTCTCAGAATCTGATAAAACTCACAAAATCCGAACCCCCATTCAACTACGAGTCCAACCATACCAAAATTACTCAAATCCGACCACAACTCGGCCTTCAAATCCTCAATTTAAACTAAGAGGGTTTTCAAACTTTTCCAATTTAATTCACAAATTAAATGATAAAAACAACCATGGATTCAGGTAATTTAACCAATATTGAGTTAAGAACACTTACCCCATTGTTTCCCTTGAAACACTCCCGAAAATCGCCTCTTCCCGAGCTCAAATCTGTCAAAAATGGAAAATGGTTCAGAACTTAAACTCACTGCCCACGCTTTTCTTCTTCGCGAAAGCGGTCAGTGCCTCACGTTCGTGAAGCACAAAATAGTTCCCGTCCAAATTCCTCCTTCGCGAACGCGACATCACCCTCACGTTCGTGTAGCACAAAGTACCTCTGCCTCAATGCCTTATATGCGAACGCGTTTAATCAATCGCGAACACGATGCTTCGTTCCCCCTCACTACGCGAACACGACACCCCCTACGCAAACGCGTAGACCAACTGCCTGGGGTCCTCAGCTACTTCCTCTCTTTTTCGCAAACGCGTAACACCTCTCATGTTCGCGATGCACACCCAGTCCACCCTTCGCGAACGCGTTCTTCTCTTCGCGAATGAGAAGAGCAAATATTGCCAGCCTCTCAGTTCCTCTTCGCGAACGCGATGAAGGAAACCAGATGGTGCATCAGAAAAATTCCAGTAGAGTTCCAAGTCCAAAATCCGAACCGCTAACCATCTGAAACTTACCCGAGCCCCTCGGAACTCCAACCAAATATACCAACAGGTCCTAAAACATCATACGAACTTAGTCAAGCCCTTAAATCACCTCAAACAATGCTAAAACCATGAATTACACCCCAATTCAAACCTAATGAACTTGGAAATTTCAAGTTTCTACAAACGACTCCGGAACCTATCAAATCACGTCCGATTGACCTCAAATTTTGCACACAAGTCATGAACGACATAACAAAGCTATGAAATTTTTAGAACTGGATTCTGACCTCGATATCAAAAAGTCAACCCCCGATTAAACTTCCCAAAATTTCAACTTTCGGCATTTCAAGCCTCCACTATGGACCTCCAAATAATTTTTCGGACACGCTCCTAAGTCCAAAATCACCATATGGAGCTATTGGAATCATCAAAACTCTATTCCGGAATCGTTTACACATAAGTCGACATCCGGTCACTATTTTAACTTAAGCTTTAAACCTTGGCACTAAGTATTCCAATTCATTCCAAATCTCACCTGACCCGAACCAATTACCCCGGCAATTTACACAACAACTGTAAAGTATAATTTGAGTAGTAAATGGGGAAATAGGATTGTAATACTCAAAATGACCGGTCGGGTCGTTACAAAATTGTAGTTTATTTATTTCAGATATTTATTATTATTCCGCATTAATAGGATTACCTAGTCTTAGAGACTAGGTGCCATCACGACATCCTACGAAGAGAATTTGGGGTTGTGACACCTAGCCTTAGGTTGAAAGTAGTGACGAGCTTCCACCAAGGTTGGGTCAAAAACCAATAGTCCACAACAGTCCATAACAACATAAAGCAAATAATACCAGAAGTAACTCAGGGATAAAATGCTTAGCTAAATCATGATTTCAAAAATAATAGTTCTTCCTTCCAAGTATATCAGTGAAAACCCAAATCGTTTACAGAAGTTGCCGAAAATATGAATAAGTTTGAAAACAATAATTTTCCCAAAAATCTTTTCCAAAATAAGTAAGATGTTTCATTTTCCTTCTAGATAACCCGTGTAAAACCAAATGCATCACTATGCCCATCTATCAAAAATGTGAGAAAATCATGAATGATGTGATGCAGTACAGTATGAGGAAAATACATCTCTATGCCTGTATGTCATGTGCGCATGCCAATGCGATGCAACTCAGTGAGAAAAATAATAAACAGCCCCGAGGGAAGATCTCATAATCACTCGTGTACAGCCCCTCGGGCTTACCTTACAATCACTCATGCCTCCCAGTCACTCAGCACTCGCACTCGCACTCGCACTCAGTAGGTACCTACAGTCACTATAGATGTGTACAGACTCCAGAGGGGCTCCTACAGCCCAATAAACTGCACGGACAACTCACGTGCTATAATATCATATCAGAATCTGCACGGACAACTCACGTGCCATAATAAGCCAATAAGGCCTACTGCAGGTGGACAGCTACGATCCATATAATAGTAATAATACATATAAAGCCAACATGGCCTGCTGCGGCGTGAAGCCCGATCCCAAAAATATCCTCACAATCAGGCCCTCGGCCTCCCTCAGTCATCAATCTCTCCAGTCTCTCTCTCATGGGCTCACAATGTCATAAGAATAGCCCAAACATGATCATATAATGTATCAATGAATAACAACAGAGACTGAGATATGATATGTAATGAAAGGAATATGAATGAGTATAAGTTTTCAATTTAGAACAAATAATTCACAACAATATGACCTCTGTGGGTCCCAAAATACTGGCACATAGTCTCAACATAATTTTTTATATGCTTTTCAGCTCAATTTCTTTAACACATAAAACTGCATAGAAAATGCCAAGATTATTTAACTACAAAATTCCACAGAAACAATTATGTCACATTTTCTATAGTGCACGCCCACACGCCCGTCACCTTGCATGTGCGTCATCTCCCAACAATTCACATAATACATATATTCAGGGTTCATACCCTCATCTCCAAGATTAGAAGAGTTACTGTCACGACCCAAAATCCAACTAGTCGTGATGGCACCTAACCCAACCCGCTAGGTAAGCCAACTACCAACTAACTAATTTCAATAATAATTATTAAAGCAATTTAAGTGAATAAAGATCCTGATCTTATACAATCCCCAAGAGCTGGTAGTACAAATCATGAGCTTCTAAGAATAGAGTATACAAAGCGGAAATGAAATAAATACATAGTCTGTTTGAATAATACATAAACAGAGCTTTTATAAAATCTAAGGCTAACCTGAACAAGAGGCAGCTACAACAGGAATGCAGGTACAACTTCAAGTCCCGCAACCATCGAGCACAGCAACAACAACAGCCAACATCTGCACAAAATGAGCAGAAGTGTAGTATTTATACAACCAACCCCATGTACTGAGTAAGTAACAAACCTAGCCGTAGGTTGAAAGTAGTGACGAGCTTCCACCAAGGTCGGGTCCAAAACTAATAGTCCACAACAGTCCATAACAACAATAAGCAAATAATATCAGAAGTAACTCAGAGATAAAATGCTAAGCCAAATCATGATTTCAAAAATAATAGTTCTTCCTTTCAAATCCATCAGTGAAAACTCAAATCTTTTGCCGAAATTGCCAATAATATAAATTGTTTGAAAACAATAAATTTCTCCAAATATCTTTTCAATAATAAACAATATGTTTCATTTTATTTTCGGATAACCCGTGTAAAACAAATGCATCACTATGCCCATCTGTCAAAATGTGTGAGAAATCATGTATAATGTGATACAGTACAACATGAGAAAAATATATCTCTATGCATATATGTCATGTGTGCATGTCAATGCAATGTATCTCAGAGATTGTACTCATGTACTCACACTCTCAGAGTACTCAATCTCACTGTGTCGCATTCTCTCTCACTGTGCTCAGCATACTTAATCACTCAGCGCTATACAATACCTGCTGCGACAAGCAGCCCGATCCCTGTTTATAGTCGATTGCGCTCACTGGGGGTGTACAGACTCATGAGGGGCTCCTAGAACCCAAGCACTACAAGCACGGTCAACTCACGTGCTACACGGACAATTCACATGCCATAATATAAATATCTGGATCCGCACGGCCAACTCACATGTTGCACGGCCAACTCACATACAATAATAATATAAGGATCCGCATGGCCAACTCACGTGTAATAATAATATAAGGATCCGCACGGCCAACTCACGTGCAATAATAATATAAGGATCCGCACGGCCAACTCACATGCTGCACGGCTAAATCACGTGCAATAATAATATAAGGATCCGGATGGCCAACTCACGTGCTGCACGGCCAACTCACGTGCAATAAGAAACCAATAAGGCCTGCTGCAAGCGGGCATCCACGATCCATATAACAGTAATAATATATATAAAGCCAACATGGTCTGCTGCGGCGTGCAACCCGATCCTAAAAATATCCTCACAATCAGGCCCTCAGCCTCCCTCAGTAATCAATCTCTCCAGTCTCTCTCTCATGGGCTCATAATGTCATGAGAATAGCCCAAAAATGATGATATGATATATCAATAAATAACAACAGAGATTGAGATATGATATGCAATGAAATGAATATGACTGAGTATGAATTTTCAACATAACCAATAATTCACAGCAATATGACCTATGTGGGTCCCAATAATACTAGCACATAGCCTCAACATGATTTGTAATATGATTTTCAGCTAAATTTCTTTAACTGATAAAACCGCATGGAAAATGCCAAGATTATATAACTACAAAATTCCACATAAATAATTATGTCACAATTTCTATAGTGCACGCCCACACCTAGCATGTGCATCACCTTCCATCAATTCACGAAATATATATATTCAGGGTTCATATACTCAACTCCAAGATTAGAAGAGTTACTTACCGCGAACAAGCCAAATCCAATGTCGAGCAAGCTAAGAAATGCTCCAGAAATTCCATTCTGCGCGTATCAACTTCCAAATGACTCGAATCTAGCCATAATTAATTTGATTCAGCTCACAAAAAATAATAGAAATTAATTCCATATCAAAATACAAATATTTTTCAAAAATCCAAAATTACGCCCCAAATATCACCCATGGGGTCCACGTCTCGGAATCTGATAACACTTAAAATATCCGAACTCCCATTCAACCACGAGTCCAACCATACCAAAATTACTCAAATCCGACCACAACTCGGCCTTCAAATTCTCAGGTTAACTAAGATGGTTTTCAAACTTTTCCAACTTAATTCACCAATTAAATGATAAAAACAACCATGGGCCGAGCCGAGCGAGCGACAACAACGGCGCGAGGCTTCCTTTCTTTCCAACTCATTTAACACCAAGAGAAGTATTTTCTCAATATAAGCACATCCACTTTTATTTCCACCACCAATGAGGGACACTTTGCTCTTTCGAAAGCAAAAGGGAACACATTTTTCCTATATTTTCTTCCCTCCATTTTCCATTCACCAGTTTTTTAATCCCAACAAACTTTACGGGGTCCCGTGAACCTAGTACCTTTTGCATAAACCTTGTATTTGTACTACACATTTATTTAAAATATAAGAATATTTAGCTTGGAAAACCAATTCGTTAGTCCGTTTATCATGTAGATTAGCTTGAGATTGTTATAGGAACCCATAAGCTTTAAATTCTGGATTGACCTCTGCATTACCTATCAACGGTCTTGGCATCAACCACAAGTCATTTTCGTACACTTTTCAATTAATATTTTCTTGGTGGAAGCGATGCATTGGACGGAGAACTTAAATAACCAGTAACTTCTCAATGTCAAATTGAAATAATAACTTGAAACCAATCATGCATAATCTTTCTATACTATAAATGGGAATAACCATGCAGCTCATGATCAACATGTCTGTCTGGACCAAAGATAAAAATATAATTACAATTACAGCCTAATACGTGGAGTGCAGTTTGACAGCTCTTAAGTTAGCTGCATCCGGTTGTAAAATGGGTCAGGAGGGTATTATCATAATTGCACACACATTAGCCCTTATAGACACGTGTTACCTCTTTCTTCTATTTTTGATATGAGGTTACTACAACATAAAATTTATGTCGCTATACTGCTCTCTGCTTACTCTCATCTTTATCATTGCTGCTCCGTTGGAAAATTCTGACATCTCCAAGTTCAATTTACCGCTTGCACATATGTGGACTACCTTTTTCAAGTTATATGTGGACTACCTTTTATTTGGCGTATATACAATAAAGGTCTGACTATCAACACTATTTAGATTTAAGATTCAGTTTGTTTTCAACCTGAAGAATGTTTCCTTCTCACATTTTGAACTTGTATAGAAGATTTTGACTACTTTTGTCTAAAATTTTAAGCTAATTGGTGATATGTTGTTGCGCTCGCTTTTGTGCGTCTTCAACTTGTTATGTTGTTTCAATAAATATTAGCTCACACCTTTAACTGATTTAAATGTGTGGTCTAAATTTACCAAAACAGCTTTTGCTATCATTTCTTCTGATCAATTGTATATAAATAAGAATATCTGAACTTTATAACGGCCATAAAAAGTTGCAGACTGTAAGTTCTGTTTAATTTTTATGGCCTCACTTGATTGCTCAGGTAATTTTAAAACTTGACACAGGGCTATCAACTAAATGTTGTTGTGAAATATGGATATTTTATTTATTTGTTAGTAGTTGAAGTGATAATTATCCAATTTTTATCATTGTTCGTTTTTGCCCCTACAGACTTGGAAGAACTAAGAAGGCCTTTCTGCACAAAATTTGGTTCCAACATATTTATAAATTTTCTATTCAACTGGCATTCAAAGTTTAATTTTTTATTTTTTGTACAAGCATCCAAAGTTCAATTCGCCTACAAACAGAAGACTTATTGAAAAAAGAGTTCACCATATCTATAAACTTCCCACCTTTCTTGGCTATGGCTTCAATCCTATTAGATAAAAGTTACTTTTTGGCATTTTAATTAATTTTAAAATGTGCAGTGAAGAAATAGAAGAGTAAAAAGGAAGTTTCATTTAGTGTCTTACACCAAAAATGATGGTTAATGTGTTATACTTCTTTGATCATGTGTACTTTTGATTCTTAATGCCAAGGGAAAAATTATGCCGTGATATTTGTCTGTCTTTCAAAATAATGTTTGGTTTTAGACTATACGTCATTTTAGTTTGTTTTCATTTATAAAAAGAAAATGTTGATTAGTATATACACCAAAAAGAATTGTGCTGCAGATAGAAGATGCCTAAGCTGTTATATGTATAAATAGGTAATGCATTGTAATGATTTATTTTACATGATTGTAGTATAAGAGTAAGTATGCTATTTAAAAGGGCATGTTATCACACGAAACACCTATAAGAATCTTATAGAATGAGGCATCTAAATATATTGTTATTTTTTTGTCGAAACTTCTTATGAAAGAACTCAAAGTGATTTAACTATTACATGTATTAAACTTTTTAAGATTAAGTATGTTCATACTGGTAACCGTTTTGTAATTTTACTTTGTGTTCCATATTTTTCCGAACAAGTAAATAATATTTTCGTAGCCTTTGATCTCTCAAATTGGCTTTGGAACCTTATAATTTATATTTGCATGTTGATACTGTCATGGTAAGAAAACTGTGACTCTTTTCATCCTCAAGTTTTTATCATAAGTATTTAGCTCGCAGAATTGTATTTAATTTTTATAGGCAGAATGCACCATGGATTACAATTTATGGAGATTTCATGACACATTGACAATGCATTGTTAGAAGAACAGTCAAGTTGCAGATCCTGGATGAATTGACAAAATTAAGAAAAAATTTGGCTAGATCCAATATCACCTAAGTGGACTTGAAGGTAACAGTAGCTTGGAACAGACCATTTCTTGAAAATCATTTGACATACTTTAGCTAATAATTAGTTCTTCCTGGAGTCTCATGTGGATTATTTTTTCATCATCATCGTGTAATTAGGATGCTTTACCTATTATTTGGGATTATAGCACTGGAGGTGCTCACTATAGTAGTAAGATAGTTTTCTTCTGAACTTTCTGGCAAAACATGGGTAGTACGTGTTTCACCGCTCAACTTTTTTTAAATAATTTTTTTTTTTTCATACATGTATTCGACGAAATTTATATTGGTGGAGTTATTTAGTTTGCAAAGATTCGTTGAAGTAAATTAATTTTTATTTAAGCATTTAAGATTAATCTTGCAAATAGCTTATACTTCCTTCTATAACCACAGCTGATACCAATTAGAGGTGCAGATCTGCAATTTAACTGCTTCCTTCACCTACATGGGATAAAGGTAAAATAACTTGTTGGGTTTTGTTGTATTTACCATAGATATAATTGATATAATAGTTTTGCCAACTGAGATGGGTACGCACGCTATACCTGATATAACTTTACGTTCTCATAACGTTACATCAGAACATAAGGAACGAAACCAAATTACCTTGACATACTCTGCTTGGCTATGTGCTAACTTTTACATAGCCTACTTGGTTTTGTTAAAGCAAGTTTAACCGAATTACATTAGTGATGTCGTTTACTAAGCATTGCATTTGCTGTCTTTAACTCTTTTTTTGGCTTTCGTCGCTCCATGTACTTTTTTACTATGTTGGAGAATGATGAAATTTAAAAAACCATGCTAATTTCATTCGATGACATTGGAATAACATTGTTCTGTGACATGAATCATGAATCTCTGGTTCTTCATTAGGGTACTATCGTAATTTTAGCTACATGTATTAGTGTTGACAAGGTTATTGATACCTCAACATGAAATAAAAATCCATCAAATTATCTAATATACTAAATCACTTCTCCTCCGTCTTAGCAAGTTTATCTGTATAATTTTCTGAAATGCGCCTATTTTAGCCAAATAGTAAATTTTGGCATATAGGTTTCAGTAGGTACCTAAAGTTTTAAAAAAAAGAAATTGGAACCTATATGCCAAAAACACACTAGATTTCAAAATGCAGGAATTGAAGTGATCACAAGAATTTTATACATCAAATTGATGACTGGAAAGCTATTTTTTACACTAAGGTATAAATTAGGTATTTTCACAATTGCTGCAATATGCTATGCCATGATTTAGGACTCAGGAGCATATCATTTAGTAGGCTTATATCAGTTTATCAATGATTTCTCAGTTGATGATGATTTCTCAAATTTGCTGGTAAACAAAGTCATGGAGTCTAGTTCATACTACTCAAAGCTATTACTACAAAGAATATGATGCAGTTGTTATTTCTTGCTTCTTGTAGTCAGAGAATTACTTTGTAAAGGAATCTTCACTTTTTCGTTTTTGATAAATATTGTACACAAAATAATATATTTTATGGCAAAGTTTGTATTTTACATCAAAAACTTTTCTCTCTTATAAGATGTAATAGTTTAGTAGTGTTCCATTTCTCTACACAAGCTCATTCTTTGGAGATATCGTCACTATATCTTTTGTTACAATAGTATAGCTTTGTTCACGTTGGACCCGAGCGAAACCTGGGCTACTCTCACTAGTATATAATAATGTAGTTAAAAGAAAACATAATACAAGAAAAGACTTTTATTATTTTTTGGATAATGATTTCATTGATTATTGCAGTCTGGTGGTACTACCTACTAGTGTAAAGGTTTGAGTTTTTGTGATGTATTATTATAGATGTTGATCTGAACGTTATTTCTTTGATTTTATTATTATGGGATGAAAAGATCAAAAGTGTTAATTACCAATTACTTTATATGTCATTGACACTTCTTATTTAAGAAGGTTCTAAAAGATTTGATATATATTAATTACACAATTTTCAGAAATTCAAATTATTTTAACTATATATTTTAAGGTGATATTGTTTTCTATCAAACTTTAAACTAATACATCAAAAATTTTAATTTAAACTCTCAAACACTATAATTTAGGATAGAAAGTAAAGTTTCAATATATAACCTTTTTCAAGCATTGATGGTTTACTACATATAGTAAAATACATATTGTTTCTTCGAAAACTATTATTTATGTACATATATAAGAAAAACATTTATGAAGCATATATTATTGGCCATGATGCGTCTTATTAAAAGGTGTTTTCGCCTACGTTGCTTGGACTCGGGTGCGGACATCCGATACGGGCATGGATCCGAGTGTCGGATTTGGCAAAATCTAAATTTTATGATTCGGGGGTGCGAATCCAAATATGGATACGGATGCGGGGATTCGGCTAAAAAAATTCAAAATTATAAAAAATAGAACTACAAAGAGAAAATGAAAGTCATTCAAGGCCTTCCACCAACTCTCCATCTATATCGTTGCTACTGTCTACTAGAAGTCCAAACTCAAAATACAACCCTTTGAATTCTTCGTTTTTTCTGAAACACAAAGCAGCAAATATGAGATAAAAGTACTACAATATTGAAGGTATGCCATTTTTCATGTTTTAAATCTGTTTTATTTTTTATTTTGAGAAATCAAAATCTCAATTTCCCTCCAAATTTGTCGATGAACTCAGATCAAAGTATCCGAAGTTAGTTGACCGAATTCGGGACGTAACTCGCTCCCTTCCCGTGTCGAGACGGATGCGACACCAAAAACGAAGCGTAACTTAGGTCTCCGCTACTGAGTGAACTAGGGGGGATGTTAATTATCCAATAATACTCCTTCAAGAAGAAAAAATGAAGCAAACTACGTGGCTTTAACCTAATAGTTCAACATATGGTCTAAATACTTTTTAGTTTTGGGTCTAAATTGTTCAAAATATATGAATAAACATGTTTCTACATTAGCCATGATACTCTCTATCGTTGGTGGTGCTTGAGTAACCAAACGCAAATGTATGAAATTAAACTTTGCTCCTGTTATATGCTTTTTATTCGAGCCTATTAGAGATATAACTACTAGAGAACCTCTATTGTTTGATAATTTTTAAGTACAAAATATTGAAATGTTATAAACCTAAACAGAATATTTATAATATCGAATATTCAAATAGTAGATTTCATTTAAATTAGAATTGAGAATTGATACTATTGTTGTAGTGCTTTTTTTATTTGAAGGCCAAACGATTACTTACCTATACTGTAAGTTTTGTGTTTTGTATGTCTTCGGTCGTTTCTCGCGTTGCTGATCCATCTGCTAATTGACAGGGGCTGGTTTTAACTGAATGTCCCCAAAATTGACAATATTTAAAAAGCAGCCTCCAATTCGCATACAATTATTGGTGAAATAGTACGGGCTAACCAGTTTTCGGACTGGTAATTGAAAAATAGCCAGCATTTGTAAAGTTATTAAAAAATAACCACTATTTTGCTGCAACACGAAAAGTTCCAGCATAATATACTGGAGATTGGTGCACATGTGTATGAACTTCCAGCATATTATGTTGGAACTCCAACACACAGAAAGTTCCAGCATAATATACTGGAGATTGGAGCACCTGTGTATGAACTTCCAGCATATTATGCTGGACCAGTATATTATACTGGAACTCTAGTGTATTATGCTGGAACTCCAGTATATTATGCTGGAATATTTTCCGGATTTTGAACAGTGTTTTCGTTCAGATTTATCTTTACATGAAAAGTGGCTAAATTTCGATTAATTTTAAAATGCTATTTTTCAATTACCACTTGTAAATCTCGTTATTTTTGAATTTCACCCCAATTACTGCTCTTCAAACGTTCCTCCACTGAATTGATAGAGTTTATGCTAAATTTTACTCTGCCTATCGCGTTGCTGCTCCATCACTAGCACCAACTGGGCTCTAATAAATTACTGTTACACGGGCTGCTTCATACTAGGATTCGAAAGGAAGCCTAAGAAGTTAAGAGCCCGTTGGACATAAAGTTTGATGGAAGTTTTTTCCAAAAAAATTTTACTTTTTTTCGAAATCAGCGTTTGTTCATAAAATTTTCAATTTTCATTTGAAGATGCATTTTGAAAATTTTTGAAAATTTGAAAAACTCTAAAAAGCTATTTTTCAAAATTTTCACTCAAATCACTCACAAAATTTCAAAAGCAACGCAAACTGAAATTTATGTCCAAACACAACTCTAAATTTCAAATATCATTTTCACTTGAAAAAATTTTCACCATTTTTTCGAATTTTACAATTTTTATGTCCAAACGCCTACTAAGATGGTCCAGTCGTGTTATTCTTAATTTAATTATTGGGGTTTTTGGCATGGTGTAAGAACATACCCCATAATTAGCAGAAAAAAGCCCTAGCTATAGATATAGGCATCAGATAGCCAATAATGTATATCATAACAATAATGTGTATAACAATATGTGTATCACAACTTTCTTTCCTTTCTTTGTGTATATTAACATATATATCACAACTTTATTTTCTTGCTTCGTGTATATTAAAATGTATATCATAAATGTTTTTTGCTTCTTGGTATATCAAAAATATAAAATTATAAATATAGTTGTCTATAATTTATTTTTGTCTTTATATCCAAGTGTATAACAAAAACATAATTGTATTTTTTATATATCACAGTGTATAACACATTAAAAATGTGTATACCAAAATGTATATCACAATTTTATTTTCATTCTTCGTGTATATTAAAATATATATAAAAAAATTATTTTCTTTCCTTGTATATTTCATTCTATAACACATAATTTCTTATGGATATACATAAAAATATATACTAAAAATACATTCATATACAAGACGAGAATTCCTTAGAATAAAAAAAAATCTCAAAAGAATTGGGGTGGGATGGGGGACTGCGAACGCTAATGCGGGTCTAACTAAGAATCCCTGCAAATTCTATTTAATTGAAATACTTTTGAAGCACAAAATATAAAATATTTTTGGAAGAAAAATTCTTAAATTGAAATGGGTTTGTTGTTAATGGCGTGGAAATGGGCTATTCACCAGAGGAACCTCACATTGGGGTTTTGATCCAGACTATAATGGTGTGGTATAACTTTAAAAAGATTACGGGAAAAGAGAAAAGAGATACGAGAGAGAAAAGAAAAAAAGATACGGGAGAGAGAAGAAGAAGAAGAGATACAGGGAGAGAGAATAAATAAGAAACTAGGGTTTTTTAGAATTTGGCTATATAATGCCAATTTTTTGGAGCTGGCATTTGCCAAACCTAAAAGAAGGCTAAAAATTGCCAATTCTCTTTATGCATTGTCATGCCATGCCATTTTCTGTCACATTGGGGTTTTGATCAGACTATAATGGTGTGGTACAACTTTAAAAATATTAGGGGAAAAGAGAAATGAGATACGAGAGAGAGAAGAAGAAGAGATACGGGAAAGAGAATAAATAAGGAACTAGGATTTTTTAGGATTTGGCTATATAATGCCAATTTTTTGGAGCTGGCTTTTGTCAAACCTAAAAGAAGGCTAAAAATTGCTAATTCTCTTTATGCATTGTCATGCCATGCCATTTTCTCTCACATTGGGGTTTTGATCTAGATTATAATGATGTAGTACAACTTTAAGAAGATTACGGGGAAAGAGAAAAGAGATACGGGGGAGAGAGAATAAATAAGGAACTAGGATTTTTTAGGATTTGGCTATATAATGCCAATGTTTTTTGGGCTACCTTTGCCAAACCTAAAAGAAGGCTAAAAAATTGACAATTCTCTTTATGTGTTGTCATGCCATGCCATTTTCTCTCACATTGGGGTTTTGATCCAGACTATAATGATGCAGTATAACTTTAAGAAGATTACGGGGAAAAAGAAAAGAGATACGGGAGAGAGAATAAATAAGAAACTAGGGTTTTTTAGAATTTAGTTATTTAATACTAAGGGGCTACCTTTGCTAAACCTAAAAGAAGGCTTAAAAATTATCAATTCGCTTTATTCGTTGTCATGCCATGTCTCATATTTCTTAATGTGATTCATTCAATCATTTGTTTTAATATATGCATTATAATTCAAGGATTATTCTTGTTCAGTATTATGTTAAAAAAAATCTATAGACATTGTATTATATAAAATATATGCTTACTTTTGAAACAAAAAAAAGTTTATTTACTATTAGGAGGGTGTTATTTTTGTCATTTTAATTTGTATTGATCAATATGTTACGAGTACCCATAACTTTGTTCAGTATTCTATTGCATAAATAATACATAAGTTCACAAATAACTTAATTTTTATTTTATCAAGGACAGGACCCTTAATAGGAAGGTGTGAGTGTCAAAAATTAGGGCTGTAGGTTAATAAGTAAACGTATTTCTTTTCCAAATTTATATTTCTTTTTCATAGTTGTAGTACTAGTGTTATCCTCGTGTTCTCTATGTTTAGATCGTTATTATTACCCGATGATTCCTTTGCTTCGGTTATATTTTTTTTCTGGTTGTTATTGTTTCTCTTTTCGTAGTTCGTTGTCATAACTGCTGTGATTTTGCTTTCATGGAATCGAAGATCTACTGGAAACAGTCTCTCTACCTTCACAAGATAAGTGTAAGGTCTACGTTATTATCATCCCCAAACCCCAATGACATTTAACAAATTCCAATTATAGATTATTAATAATTATACACCTAACATATCGAGTAGTTTGGTTGATCATTCTAATTACTAAATACCCTAATGTTGCTTTCTTCTCTTATTTAATTTCACAATAAAGCTACCATCAACATAAATGATAAAGCAGAGTTGGCTGAGTTGGTTGTGTGAGTGATTTCTCACATGGGTGACTTGAGATCGATTTTTCTTACCAGCAGCTTCCTCGGTCAGAGCTCGTACCGTACTTGCCTAGTGCGGTTTACATCTCCTATTTAGTTTGCGAGCTATTGTATAGTGAGCAGCATATTCCCCGTGCACACTCAAAGGGTAGCAACTATAGTTTTTCCAAGGAATTTTCTGGGGAAAAAAAAACATGAACACTAAAACCCAACGAAGAAACTTTTTGTCTTTTGATTCCATTAATTAAACAATTCATCCACTTGTTTGAACTTTCTTTCGACTACCAATCACTCTGTTTTAATTTGTTCCATACTTTATTAATTCCTGAAAGAGCACTCCACCAGACAACATTTTATTAATTAATTTGTTCGTTCCCTCGTTAGCTATATTATATGTACCCTACTAATCATAATTTTCTCTCCATTCCACAGACCTGCAAGGATCATGATCATGACATGGTCCCAAAACCTATCAACGTTCAATATAAGAACTACCGCATATTTTCTTCTGAATTAGTCGAATCAGTAGGTATCGAGTAACAGATAAATCAAATGAAAAAATATCAACTCTTTTTTTAATGTACTCAGATGAAATACTTGTTATGTCTTATACAAATACATTTACGTGGGGAGGATAAATAAACATCAGTAGCAAGGCTTGAAAAAGAAAAGAAAACAGAAAATAGACAAGACTGTACACAAGCTCAAACCAGCTCAGTGTAACCCAAAGAGTGAAGACAATAACACCGATTGTTAGGGAGGAAGGGGTTAACTCGATTCCCTAGAAATTACATTGTATATATACGGTCAAATATTTTAAATTTTATGTATATATTATATGTTGAATTTTCTTGATTAATTTACACATGTTTATATATTAAATCTCCTTGATGAAAATCTTGCATCTGTCGTTGCTAGAAAAGAGATCACTCATACGATAGCTCTAGCCAAATATTTGAAAGTACACTAATTAATTCCACACCTGCTGTGAAAATATGAGAAAATAACTTGGCTCTTGTAGACAGGGCTGTACTTCTTCCTAGTGTGAAACTATATATGTTGTCGAAATATTTTAGTCATTGGGTCTGGGCCACAATATGAATGGATGGGTCATTCTTGGTGCTGTGGAAGTTTGAAATTTTCAAACTTGATGCATATTGAAAACAAAAGTTTGCATAGTGCCGACTCCATTTGCCTTGCGAAGACTATAGACATTTAGATTTGAGACATAGTTCTAAAAGGTCTCCTAGAATTGGATTCAAAGAGATCACATGGTAATCCACCTAGGGCAAAGGTGTTGGGGTTCATATTTGCTGCTTCAGTCTACCATATTTCAAATGAAAGGAATTCCCAAAGATTCTAAGGGATTAGAAGAGAAAGTTATTCAATACAACAATACAAATAGTAAAAAGGTATTAGAGAGTAGGTTTTCAATTGCTTTGCTTTTCATGTAATTAGATATGTAGTGCTTAGATTTGAGACATAGTTAGAGTCTACATGAACTAGCAGTTGTAAATATATACATTTGGTTGAAATAAAATTCATTATGGCCATAAAAAAAGAGCTTTATGGATTTGAAAAAAATTATTATTAAAGATAAAATGACAAGTTTAAGTTAAATTATTTTCAAACTTAGAAAGCAACAAATTTAAATTATTTTTTGGAAAAAATTAGAATAAAATATTTAAACCGGAAAGCAGGAAGTATTACACATGTCCCTAATGTTAAGCTTGTTGTCTATCTTTATTCGGAATAGAAATCAAAATAAATAATTAATGGGGAAACAAAAACTAAGAAGATCATTAGCTAAATCAAAAAAAGAATATTCTAGTCACATAAGAAATTTAGTTCCTTCATTGTTAATCAATATCGGGATTAATTCCTCCAAGAATATACAATTATTTTGTAATAGCGGTAATTCAAATTGCAGAATTTCGGCTAACTCAAAATATGGTGCAAATCACACTTGACACTTATTTTTATTTTGAAAATAATAAGAGAAGAGGGGAAGAAGAAGTGGGTGAATAGAAAAGGTATGCAGGTGCCAACAACCGTTGCCTACTTAATTCAGAACAACGACGTGAATTTTCAATTACCAGTCCGAAAACTGGTTAGCCCGTGCTATTTTTACCAAAAAACATATCAATCACCAAATCATTTGGCCAAACACGAGCGCGCGATGAAGATGGCGCGAGGTTTAGTAGCGTAGCCAGGAATTCTGTCAAGGATGTTTAAACTTTAAACAAGTTAATAATTTTTTTATTCGATGAATGGTGTACCAAATTTTTTAGATCGAACTACGCAACATTTGGCTAAACAATAAAAAAGTTTTGCATATATTCTCGTATATCAAATAGAAGATGGGTGGATGGATCGCAACCTTCGCTCCCTACCCCGAATATAGATTATATATGAGATAACAATAGTGACGTTGAGGTCACTTTTCAATACCAAATAGTGCCGTAAACTCTTCCCTTTCCTCAATAGTATTATTTCCACTTCAATTAGTTCATGTGACTGAGGTGTGTTTGGTATACGTTATTGTCATTATACATGCGCTAGCTGTTTGTTTGGTACTATATATTATTGTCATTTGGAGAAAATGACTTCTCATACATTATTGTAACTTTTAATACTCAAAAGTTTCATCGAAACACTGTTTGATTTGTTAATAATGTCATGCAATCATAATACTCCTTTTGCTCTACTTTATGTGGCAAAATTTGAATTAAAATTAAGTTTAAGAAAAAGATCTAGAATAAGTTATAGATATTTATGTGATTATAAAAATTTCTCATTAAAATAAAAATAAGCAGTCTAAATTAAATTATTTCTAAATTTAGAACGCTCATTTTTTTTGGAAACAACTAAAAAGGAAATATTGACACATAAATTTAAACAGTGAAAGTAAGTATTTTTTTTTTTTTAAATTTTCAAATAATTTATTATTTGATTTTTTTTTTTCCAAAATATTACTTGCATTATCAAACACACCCTAAATGGGATTTTTTGAACAACTTGATTACTATATAAAGGGAGGATATATGAGAAAAGCTCGTCAATATCCACTGACATGGCTTCCAAAAATATGTCCAATATTCCTAGTATATATCTTGCTGAAGAAAATCTAAAACCAGCAACAAGTTAGTTCTTGGATTGCAGCATGCCAAGAAGTTAGACAAGCATTCGAGTCGTATGGTTGTTTCGTGGCAATATATGATAAAATTTCTAAAGAGCTAAGCAACTCAATTTTCCAAATATTGCCAGAGTTGTTTGATCTCCCCAGTAAAATCAAAAGCCAAAATATTTCTGATATACCCTATTTTGGTTACCTACCACCAAATAGGTCAAGGCCTCTCTATGAAAGCATGGGAATTGAGGACGCAACAAATCTACAAGTTGTTCAAGGTTTCACTAATCTCATGTGGCCCTCAGGAAATCAGCATTTCTGGTATTTCACCATATTTTTACCTCATGATATTTACTACTATATTTGTTTTATTTTAGGGACAAGGGCCAAATATACCCAAGTATAGTGTTCATATATACCCTCCGTTATACTATCAGGTCATATCTACCCTTACCGTTAGCCAAACTTTTAAAAATACCCTCCAACCAACGGAAAGCCACCAGATTAATAAAATAATTACTTTAAAAAAAATTCATTAACCCAAACTCATTAAACCTATCATGTAAAGAAATATTTCGGTAGCTGCCTTAAGACTTCAGATCTGCCAACCTAATAAGATGCTATAAACATTCAAGTCATGGTGGAAAGAAAATCATGATGAATACTTGGTAAAGTTCGACATGGTGGAAAAAAACAAAGAGAGAAGCTAGAAGAAAAAAAAATTGAAAAAGGTGGAATATAATTAAACATACAATAAGGATATTAAAAAAATTGGGACTCAATGTATAAACTAATATATAGTTGTCACTATTTTTATGTCTTTCACTTCTTGAGTTTAGCAAGTGACTACGAAGGATATGACTAATATGTGAAAAAAAACTGCAGTAAATAAAAGGGGTTTAACTGGTTATTAATGGGTTTTTAAAAAAACATATATTTTTTTAATTTGGTGGCTTTCCGTTAGATGGAGAGTATTTTTAAAAAGCTTGGCTAACGGTAAAGATAGATATGTCCCGATTTTTAGTTAAACATCATGTTTGATCAAACATCACCATTTAAACATTTGGCAATGTTTATTTTACTCAACTTATTAGATCATGCAGTCATTTCAATCTTGTCTATGAATTTGTTGATTAATTTGTTAAACATATGTTTATCTCTGTTCTTGTGGACATTCTTGGTTAGTGAAACCTTCCATTTTTATGGAAAGAAACTAGCAGAGTTCTATGAGATTTTGTGCAGGATGGTATTTGAAAGCTATGGTGTGAACAAGTGCTACGATTTTTACGCTGAATCTAACACTTTGTTCCTCCATAGAGTGAACAAATATAGAGTGCCGAGATTGGACGAGTCTACAGTTGGTGTTTCAGATCATACAGACCTTGACTTCATCACTATACTTCACCAAAATCATGTTGATGGTTTAGAGGTCAAAACCAAGGATGGAAATTGGATCTCTGTTCAGTTTCCCCCTTCTTCTTTTGTTATCATGGCTGGTGAAGGACTTAGGGTCAATTCCTTTTCCTCTCTTTTTAATTTCTTTTTTATTTTTCTACTGTTTTCTGAGAATGGGCGCATTGGCGTAATTGGTAAAGTTGTTGTCATGTGACCAGAAGGTCACGGGTTCAAGCCGTGAAAATAAATGCAGGGTAAGACTGTTTACAATAAACCCTTGTGGTCCAACCCTTCTCAAGTCCCGCGCATAGCGGGAGCTTAGTGCACTGTACTGTCCTTTTTTTTTTTTTACTGTTTTCTAAACTTTAGTCTGAAAAATTAATTAAGCATTAAAGGAAGAAGAAATAAGAGTGGTTGGTATGAGAGAAACCATTTCAGGATAATAATTTGCGGAAAATGACTTATTTTCTGAAACGTTTTCAGTTTTTCAGTGGATAGAAGAAAAGTATTTTTTGAAAATACCTTTATTAAAGATTGATAATAATATTAGCAAAGCGAATAGTGTTCTGATGAAACTTTTTAGTATTGAACATATTAATGTCTAAGTATTTATAGTGATGTCGTTTAAAGTATAGTGAAAGAAAATGAGGGATAAATTTCATAAATGGTCATATAACTATGACTTTTTTTTATCAAAGTCATAAAATTTTGTTTTCTCGCATAAAAATCATAAAACTTTTACTAACTCATACAAAAATCATCATGACCGGAAAATACAACTTTCAATAACTTATTTTTTATATTTTTCGTCACACCTTTATATTATTATATATAATGTCCCCGACAAGTCAGGCATGGAGCAATGGAAGAATATATTCAGCTGTGCATCGAGTCATATTGAAGGGAAAGGAAGAAAGATTTTCAACAGCACAAATGTCATTTCCCAAGAGAATAATAGAAGCACCAGAAGAGCTCGTTACTGATAAACATTCTTTGCAATTTAAGCCATTTGCTAATTTGGAATTACTACGACTCTATTACACAGAAGAAAGTAAGCGAGCAGAGGATGGTCTGAAAGCCTGGTTTGGTATTTAAACTAGCGTCTTGTGTTATTACACAAAAACCCTTCTAAAATTCTGTTTTCATTTTGCTGTTTGCAACTCTTGCATAATAAATTATGTGCGGTTTCTATTATCTCTCTCAACTACAATTTGGGTGTTTATTATCTATCACCTTAAAGTGTCAGGTGATAACGAGAGTGGTTTCATTTGTGTATTTTTATTTCCTTTTCTTTTATTCCACTCAGTTATTTAGTCCTTCTTTTGTTTAGAACATTGAATTTGGCCAATACAAATAGAGTTCTGCCCAAGCTTGTTAAGACTCTAATCTAGGAAAATGGAATAAAAAATGCGAGTTTAGATACAAAATCATTTATTTAATTTAAGATCAAATGTGCGTGTGTATGTAACGATCCGACCGGTCGTTTTGAGTATATTAGCCCCGAACTCCTATTTATTGCCTTTTCTGTGTTATACTGTGGTTACGTGACTTGCCGGGAGGTTTAGTTTTTGGTTTCGAAGTGAAATAGGACACATAGTCCCTAAACTGGAAGTTTAAGTCGTAGGAGTTGACCGTAGTTTGACTTGTGTAGAGACGACTCCGGAATGGAGTTTTGGCGATTTCAATAGCTCCGTAGGGTGATTTTGGTCTTAAGAGTGTGTCCGGATGTTGATTTGGAGGTCCGTAGGTCATTTCGGCGTTAATTAGCGAAAGTTGTAAAGTTGGAAGATTTTGGAAAGTTTGACCGGGATTGAACTTTTTTATATCGGGCTCGGATTCCGATTTTCAGAAGTTGGAGTAGGTCCGTAATGTCATTTATGATTTATGTACAAAATTTGAGGTCAATCGAGTTTGATTTGATAGGGTTCGGCATCGAATGTAGAAGTTAAAAGTTTATAAGTTCATTAGGCTTGAATTAGGATGTGATTCGTATTTTTGATATTGTTGGATGTGATTTAAGGCCTCAACTAAGTTCGTATCGTATTTTAGGACTTGTTGATATATTCGGACGGGATCCCGGGGGCCCCGGATGTGAATCAGATTGAAATCTAATCATTTTTGGACTTAGGGAATTTGCTGATGCTGGGTTGGTTCTGGTGTCTTCGCAACTGCGGAGGGATTGGCCGTAGGTACGGGCTCGCAAATGCGAGCCATTGGTCATAGGAGCAGATTTGGTCTAGCCTAGCTGGGATCGCAGGTGCGATCATGTGTCTGCGGGAGCGGACTCGCGGATGCTAAAGTTCTCTTGCAGAAGCGGAACTAGGGAAAACAGCCTTAGGGCCTAATCGCAGGTGCGATCCTTTTCCCGCAGAAGCGGTCTCGCAAAGCGAGCCCTTATCCGCAAAAGCGAAAGCCCTAGATTTAAGTTGGGACCGCACCTGCGATGGTTTTTCTGCAGGCGCGGCGCCGCAGAAGTGATCCAAAGGCCGCAGATGCGGAAGTCGCTGGACAGAAAAGGGGAAAAAATCAAAGGTTTGATTTCATTTTTACTTTGGGACTTTGAGAGCTCGGATTGAGACGAGATTTTGAGGGATTTTCAGAAGAAGTATTTGGGTAAGGATTCTTGACTTGTTTTTAATTAATTCCTATGAATCTACTATTAATTATACCTTTAAAATTTTTGTTTTGGAGTTTAAAATTGGGGAAAAAGTGTTGAAGCTCTTAGATCAAGTTTTTGAGTTTTGAAAGGCTAAATGAGGTCGGATTTGGATAATTCTTGTATGGTTGGACTCGATATCGAATGGGTGTTCAGATTTAGAATTTTGGTCGGGTTCCGAGATGCGGGCCCGGGGTGACTTTTTGGAGTGATTTTCTAATTCTTGCAAAAATTATTATTTTATTATTTAAACTAGTTTCCTATAGTTATATTCATAGTATGAATGTTTTTGGCTAGATTCAACCCGTTCGGAGTTGAAAAATCGAGGAAAAGGTCTTCTAATTGATTGACTGAGCGTGGTGTAAGGTAAGTGACGTGTCTAACCTTGTGTGGGGGAAATTTCCCTTAGGATTTGGTATTTTGGTGATGATTTGTGATATGTAAAGGCCGTGTACGCGAGGTGACGAGTGCGTACACGGGCTAAATGTTGAAATTTCGATTTTTGCTACGTAGTTTCTTCTTTATGCCTTAGTTGAGTTACTTTAGCATGTTGTAATCATCATGTTTAGCCTAATTTCATATGTCTACTTGTTTTATCTCCTATTTGCAACTTGTATCACATATTTAGCTGAATTACTTGCTTTTCTTAATTTCCGTATTCATCACTTAACTGTAGAATTTTTTACTTGAAATTTGCTATCCTTGAAATATCTTGCTGTTGAGTTTGGTGTTGAATTGCAAGGCCATGGTTCTTTTGAGGCAAAGTGTAAGTTGTGAAATATCATTTATTTAGTTGTTATGTTTTGGCTTTCGTGTTATTGTTGAGGTGATTGTTTGGTTACTTGCACAAGGTTTCTGTCGTGCTGTTGTTATTGATGCACGAGGTTTCTGCCGTGTGGTTGTTATTGTTGTGCCGTGGCCACGTCCTGCCATGTCCTGCGTCCTGCCATGTCCATGTCCTGCGACGTCCGACGTCGTGCCATGAGACGTCCGATGCCGTGCCATGGCCACGCCCTGCGTCGTGCCATGGCCATGTCCTTCCACGTCCGACGCCGAGCCATGGCCACGTCCGACGCCGAGCCATGGCCACGCCCTGCCATGTCCTGCGTCCTGCCATGTCCTGCGTCCTGATGAGGTTTCTGCCGTATCGTTGTGATTATTAATACGCATGCGGTGGTATAAGGTCTGGGTATTAAAACGCATGCAGTAAGATAAGATGGGCTTGATATGCGTGGCTAGTAGGGGAATTACTAGAAGCCTTGTGGTGTGATAAGGTGGGCTAAAACGCATGATGCTATTTCGGAAAAATAATTTTAAAAACCAAATATAAAAGACTCCCGCGATAATATAAGGAAAGACTGTAATTTGTTTTTATGATTTGCCACTTCATGGTCTCCTGTTGATTTTCTCTTCTTGATGTATTGTTCGGTTGTTGTTTCCTTAACATGTAAAATCCTTATTTTTCTTTCGTGGTTTTATTTGTTTCCTTGATTCCGTGTTGTTACTTTTCGAAAATTCTTTACTGTTTCACTTCCCTGTTTTTTCATTATGTCATTATATTTTCTGCCTTGTTTCTTACTTTCACCAGTAGGGCCTTGACCTGACCTCGTCACTACTCTACTGAGGTTAAGCTTGGCACTTACTGGGTACCATTGTGGTATACTCATACTACGCTTATGCATATATTTTTTGCACATCCATGTACATCCTATCAACCTTGGTATTAGTGCGTTGTGTTACTGCTTTGGAAACTTTAAGGTACCCCTGCCCGCGTACGTAGGCCTCGGAGTCCCCTTCTCCCATGTTTTCCTTATTTCTTTATGTTTTTTATAGTCAGTGATATATAGGTTATTCAGCATTGTAACTAGAGCTTGTAACTCATATCTCACCGGATTTTGGGAAATTGTACGTATTGAGCTTATAGTTTATTGATGAAATTGTTGAAGTTTTTGAAATATTAAGTTTTTATTTGATGTTTTCACATATTGTTAGGCTTACCTAGCTAGTTTTAGAGACTAGGTGTCGTCACGACATCCTACGGAGGGGATTTAGGGTCATGACAAGTTAGTATCAGAGCTCTAGGTTCATATGTGTTATGAGTCACAAGCAGGTTTAGTAGAGTCTCGCGGATCAGTACAGAGACGTCTGTACTTATCTTCCAGAGGCTATGGAACTTTTAAGAAAAGTTCATTTCTTTGATTCCTTATCGTGCAAAATCTTTGACTTCGGATTCTAAATTTCTGTCTTTCTTTTCTCTCACAGATGGTGTGGATACGTACAGCTGGATCAGATGACCAAATACCCGTGCCCCCTGCTAGAGCCGCGAGAGGCTGAGGCTGGGGTACAGGTGTCATGACCCAAACTCGGGGAGCGCGACTGGCGCTCAACCGAGTGAACCCGGCCGAGCAAGCCTATTAGATTTCCTTCTACCCAATAATAATATAAGGATCCGCACGGCCAACTCACGTGCTGCACGGCTAAATCACGTGCAATAATAATATAAGGATCCGGATGGCCAACTCACGTGCTGCACGGCCAACTCACGTACAATAAGAAGCCAATAAGGCCTGCTGCAAGCGGGCATCCATGATCCATATAACAGTAATAATATATATAAAGCCAACATGGCCTGCTACGGCGTGCAGCCCGATCCTAAAAATATCTTCACAATCAGGCCCTCGGCCTCCCTCAGTAATCAATCTCTCCAGTTGGGCTCATAATGTCATGAGAATAGCCCAAAAATGATGATATGATATATCAATAAATAACAACAGAGACTGAGATATGATATGCAGTGAAATGAATATGACTGAGTATGAATTTTCAATATAACCAATAATTCACAGCAATATGACCTATGTGGGTCCCAATAATACTAGCACATAGCCTCAACATGATTTGTAATATGCTTTTCAGCTAAATTTCTTTTAACTGATAAAACCGCATGGAAAATGCCAAGATTATTTAACTACAAAATTCCACATAAACAATTATGTCACAATTTCTATAGTGCACGCCCACACCTAACATGTGCATCACCTCCCATCAATTCACGAAATACATATATTCAGGGTTCATACACTTAACTCCAAGATTAGAAGAGTTACTTACCTCGAACAAGCCAAATCCAATGTCGAGCAAGCTAAGAAATGCTCCAGAAATTCCATTCTGCGCGTATCAACTTCCAAATGACTCGAATCTAGCCATAATTAATTTGATTCAGCTCACAAAAAATAATAGGAATTAATTCCATATCAAAATATAAATATTTTCCAAAAATCCAAAATTACGCCCCAAATAGATACAAAATCATTTATTTAATTTAAGATCAAATGTGCGTGTGTATGTAACGATCTGACCGTTCGTTTTGAGTATATTAGCCCCGAACTCCTATTTATTGCCTTCTCTGTATTATAGTGTGGTTACGTGACTTGCCGGGAGGTTTAATTTTTGGTTTCGAAGTGAAATGGGACACATAGTCCCTAAACTCGAAGTTTAAGTCGTAGGAGTTAACCGTAGTTTAACTTGTGTAGAGACGACTCCGAAATGGAATTTTGGCGGTTTCAATAGCTCCGTAGGGTGATTTTGGTCTTAGGAGTGTGTCCGGATATCGATTTGGAGGTATGTAGGTTATTTCGGCATTAATTGGCGAAAGTTGTAAAGTTGGAAGATTTTGGAAAGTTTGACCGGGAGTGTACTTTTTGATATCGGGGTCGGATTCCGATTTTTAGAAGTTGGAGTAGGTCCGTAATATCATTTATGACTTATGTATAACATTTGAGGCCAATCGGCCTTGATTTGATAAGGTTCGGCATCGAATGTAGAAGTTAAAAGTTTATAAGTTCATTAGGCTTGAATTGGGATGTGATTTGTATTTTTGAAGTTGTTGGATGTGATTTAAGGCCTCGACTAAGTTCGGATCGTGTTTTAGGTTCGGACGGGATCCTGGGGGGCCCGGATGTGAATCAGATAGAAATCTGATCATTTTTGGACTTAGGGAATTTGCCGATGCTGGGTTGGTTCTGGTGTCTTCGCAATTGCGGAGGGATTGGCCGTAGGTGCGGGCTCGCAAATGCGAGCCATTGGTCGCAGGAGCGGAATTGGTCTAGCCTAGCTGTGATCGCAGGTGCGATCATGTGTCCGCAAAAGCGGACTCGCGGATGCGAAAGTTCCCTCGCAGAAGCTGAACTAGGGAAAACAGCCTTAGGGCCTAATCACAGATGCGATCCTTTTCCCGCAGAAGCGGTCTCGAAAAAGCGAGCCCTTATCCGCAAAAGCGGAAGCCCTATATTTAAGTTGGGACCGCACCTGCAATGGTAAGCGATCCAAAGACCGCAAATGCGGAAGTCGCTGGGCAGAAAAGGGAAAAAAATCAAAGGTTTGATTTCATTTCATTTTGGGACTTTGAGAGATCGGATTGAGACGAAATTTTGAGGGATTTTCAGAGGAAGTATTTGGGTAAGGATTTTTGACTCGTTTTTAATTAATTCCTATGAATCTACTGTTAATTACACCTTTTAAATTTTTGTTTTGGAGTTTAAATTTGGGAAAAAAGTGTAGAAACTCTTAGATCAAGTTTTTGAGTTTTGAAAGGCTAAATGATGTCGGATTTGGATAATTCTTGTATGGTTGGACTCGATATCGAATGGATGTTCGGATTTTAGAATTTAGGTCGGGTTCCGAGATGCGGGCCCGGGGTGACTTTTTGGAGCGATTTTCTAATTCTTGCAAAAATTATTATTTTATTATTTAAACTAGTTTTCTATAGTTATATTCATAGTATGAAATTATTTTGGCTAGATTCGACCCGTTCGGAGTTAGAAAATCGAGGAAAAGGTCTTTTAATTGATTGATTGAGCGTGGTTTAAGGTAAGTGACTTGTCTAACCTTGTGTGGGGGAAATTTCCCTTAGGATTTGGTATTTTGGTGATGATTTGTGATATGTAAAGGCCAAGTACGCGAGTTGACGAGTGCGTACACGGGCTAAATATTGAAATTTCGATTTTAGCTACATAGTTTCTTCTTTATGCCTTAATCATCATGTTTGGCCTAATTTCATATGTCTACTTCTTTTATCTCCTATTTGAAACTTGTATCACATGTTTAGCTGAATTACTTACTTTTCTTGATTTCTGTATTCATCACCTAACTGTGGAATTCTTTACTTGAAATTTGCTATCCTTGAAATATCTTGTTGTTGAGTTTAGTGTTGAATTGCAAGGCCATGGTTCTTTTGAGGCAAGGTATAAGTTGTGAAATATCATTTATTTAGTTGTTATGTTTTGGCTTTCGTGTTATTGTTGAGGTGATTGTTTGGTTGTTTGCACGAGGTTTCTATCGTGTTGTTGTTATTGATGCACGAGG
This sequence comes from Nicotiana tomentosiformis, assembly GCF_000390325.3. NCBI lineage: Eukaryota > Viridiplantae > Streptophyta > Magnoliopsida > Solanales > Solanaceae > Nicotiana > Nicotiana tomentosiformis. Next base: position 23,230,457 of record NC_090819.1, read on the forward strand.
TTTCTGCCGTGTGGTTGTTATTGTTCGCACGAGATTTCTGTCGTGCCGTTGTGATTATTGATACGCATGCGGTGGTATAAGGTCTGGGTGTTGAAATGCATGCGATAAGATAAGATGGGCTGGATATGCGTGGCTAGTAGGGGAACTACTAGAAGCCTTGTGGTGTGATAAGGTGGGCTAAAATGCGAGATGCTATTTCAGAAAAATGATTTTAAAAACCAAATATAAAGGCTCCCGCGGTAATATAAGGAAAGACTGTGATTTATTTTTATAATTTGAGACTATGAGGTGGTACCTCGGGAGTGCTCCTGTTGATTTTCTGTACTAGCTGTATTGTTCGGTTGTTGTTTCCTTAACATGTAAATTTTTTGTTTTCCTTTCATGGTTTTATTTGTTTCCTTGATTCAGTGTTGTTACTTTTCGAAAATTCTTTACTGTTTTACTTCCCTGTTTTTTCATTATGTCATTATATTTTCCGCCTTTGTTTCTTACTTTCACCAGTAGGGCCTTGACCTGACCTCGTTACTACTCTACTGAGGTTAAGCTTGGCACTTACTAGGTACCGTTATGGTGTACTCATACTACGCGCAGATCCATGTACATCCTATCAGCCTCGGTATTAGTGCGTTGTGTTGCTGCTTTGGATACTTCAAGTTACCCCTGCCCGCGTCTGCAGGCCTCGGAGTCCCCTTCTCCCATGTTTTCCTTATTTCTTTATGTATTTGATAGACAGTGATGTATAGGTTGTTCAGCATTGTATCTAGAGCTTGTGACTCATATCTCACCGGATTTTGGGAAATTGTACTTATTGAGCTTATAGTCTATTGATGAAATTGTTGAAGTTTTTGAAATATTAAGTTTTTATTTGATGTTTTCACATATTGTTAGGCTTACCTAGCCTTAGAGTCTAGGTGTTGTCACGACATCCTACGTAGGGGATTTGGGGTCGTGACAAGTTGGTATCAGAGCTCTAGGTTCATAGGTGTTTTGAGTCACAAGCAGGTTTAGTAGAGTCTCGCGGATCGGTATGGAGACGTCTGTACTTATCTTCGGGAGGCTATGGAACTTTTAAGAAAAGCTTCACTTCTTTGATTCCTTATCGTGCGAAATCTTTGACTTCGGATTCTAAATTTCTGTCTTTCTTTTCTCTCACAGATGGTGTGGACACGTACAACTGGATCAGATGACCATACACCCGTGCCCCCTGCTAGAGCCGCGAGAGGCTGGGGTCGGGGTAGAGGATGAGGACATCCATGTAGTGTAGCCAGAACACCCGCACAAGCTGCTATAGAGGAGCCACCAGTAGCTCCAGTTAGAGGGCAGGCACCTGAGATGCATGTTACTGCATCAGCCCTCCAGGAGACCCCCGCCTAGTTTTTGAGCATGTTCCTTTAGCGCAGGCAGGGTGTTGATCCCACTTGCTCCTGCTACATCTTACGTCGGGGGAGGAATATAGACTCCCGTCGCCCGTACCCCAGAGCAGCGGGTCCAGGTTGACCAGGTCCCAGAGGTCATACCAGTGCCACTGGTCGACCCAATTCTACCCGAGGTTAGGGCAGTAGTTTCTGAGGAGGATCAACTCAGGATCGAGAGGTACAAGAAGTAGCTCCCTCCTACTGTCAGTGGCTTGGCATCAGAGGATGCCCAGGATTTTATTGAGGAGTGCCATTGTATCTTCCGTACTATGAGTATTACGGAGTCTAGTGGGGTTGCTTTCACTATGTTCCATCTTAAGGGAGCGACCTATCAGTGATGGCGAGCATATGAGTTGGGTAGTCCGATCGATGTAGCTTCACTCACTTGGACTCAGTTCTTGGAGATGTTCTTGAGGGAGTATATTCCCCAGAGTCTCGGAGATACATGTTGTGCAGAGTTTGAGCAGTTGCGCCAGGGTTTTATAACCGTGTCGGAGTATGCTGTTCGGTTCAATGATAGGGTTTTATAATCTGATAGGCATGCACCAGCCTTGGTTGCTACTATTAGAGAGCGGTTCCGTCGATTTATCGAGGGGCTCAACCCCAATATCAGATTTAGCATGGCCCGAGAGTTGGAGATGGACATCGCATACTAGAAGGTAGTGGGGATTGCTAGGAGATTGGAGGGTATGCTGACTCGGGAGAAAGAGGAGAGGGAGGCCAAGAGGTCTCGAGAGTCTGGCACATATAATGGTACTCGTGCCCCAGCTGTAGCTCGTCATGGTAGGGGCGATGTGAGTTGCCTTATTCATTCGGCACTTCCAGCTTCCAGCGGTATTCCAGACACTCCTAGGCCTCAGGCTCCCTATTATGCACCGCCATTATCCATTGCACCTCCTACACGGGGTGCTTTCAGTGGTCAGTTCAGCTGATCAGGCCCGAGCCAGCCTCAGCAGCCACGTCCCCCGAGAGCTTGTTTTGAGTGTGGTGACACTCGTCATATGGTTAGGGATTGCCCACGATTCAAGAGGGGTTCACCTCCATAAACTACTCAGGCTCTGCGTATTCCATCGGGCCCTCAGGCTTCTCAGTCTATGGTCGTCGCACCAGTTGCCACCCTACCTACGCAGCCAGCTAGATGTGGAGGTCGATCAGGTAGAGGTCTCCCTAGAGGGGGAGGCCAGGCTAGATATTATGCTCCTCCTCCTAGAACGGAGGCAATTGCATCCGACTCTATCATCACAGGTATTGTTCTGGTCTATCGTAGAGATGCATCGGTCTTATTTGATTCATGCTCCACTTATTCCTATGTGTCATCTTATTTTGCTCCGTATTTGGGTGTATCCTATGATTCTTTGAGTTCTCTTGTCTATATGTCTACACTTGTGAGAGATTCTATTGTTGTTGACCGTGTGTATCGGTCGTGTTTAGTTCTTCTCGGTGGTTTTTAGATCAGAGCCGATTTATTGTTGCTTAGTGTGGTAGACTTTGATATTATTTTGGGCATGGGCTGGTTGTCGCCCTATCATGCTATCCTTGATTGTCACGCCAAGACTGTGATGTTGGCTATACCAAGTCTATCGCGGTTAGAGTGGAGAGGTACTTTAGATTATGTTCCTAGTAGGGTTATTTCAGTTCTAAAGGCTCAGCGGATAGTTGAGAAGGGATGTGATACGTATCTGGCATATGTGAGAGATGCCAGTGTTGATACTCCTACCGTCGAGTCAGTTTCGGTAGTAAGGGATTATCCAGATGTATTCCCGGTGGATCTTCCGGGCATGCCGCCCACTAGAGATATCGACTTTGGTATTGATTTGTTACCAAACACTAGCCTATTTCTATTCCACCCTATCGTATGGCCCCAACAGAGGTGAAAGATTTAAAGGAACAGTCGCAGGAGTTACTTGATAAGGACTTCATTCGGCACAGTGTGTGGCCTTAGGGTGCTCCAGTCTTATTTGTTTCTATGCGGATGTGTATTGATTATCGCCAGTTGAACAAGGTTACAGTGAAGAACAGGTATCCATTGCCATATATTGATGACCTATTTTATCAGCTTCAGGGTTCCAGAGTGTTCTCTAAGATTGACTTGCGTTCAAGATATCATCCGTTGAAGATTCGGCAGCCAGATATCCTGAAGACTGCCTTCAGAACTAGGTCTGGACATTATGAGATCCTTGTGATGTCTTTTGGGCTGACCAACGCCCTAGCAGCATTCATGCACTTGATGAACAGTGTACTTCAACCCTATCTTGACTCGTTTGTCATTGTATTTATTAACGACATTCTGGTGTACTCCCGAAGTCGGGAGAATCATGAGCAGAATCTGAGGATTGTGCCTCAGACCTTGAGAGAAAAGAAGTTATATGCAAAAATTTTGAAGTGTGAATTCTGGCTAGATTCAGTGGCATTTTTGGGTCATGTAGTATCGAGTGAGGGGATCAAGGTGGATCCGAAAAAGATTGAAGAAGTGCAGAGTTTGCCCAGACCGTCTTCAGCTATGGAGATCTAGAGTTTTCTTGGTTTGGCGGGGTATTACTGTCGAATTGTAGAGGGTTTCTCGTCTATTGCAGCACATATGACCAGGCTGACCCAGAAGGGTGCTCCGTTCAGGTGGACCGAGGAGTGTGAGGAAATCTTTCAAAAGCTCAAGACTGCTTTGACTACAACCTTAGTATTGGTATTACCTACATGTTTGGGGTCTTATACTGTGTATTGTGATGCGTCGCATTGGTCTCGACGCGGTGTTGATACATGATGGTAGGGTGATTGCCTACGTGTCTACACAGTTGAAGGTGCATGAGAAGAACTATCATGTCCATGACCTCGAGTTAGCAGCTATTGTTCATGCCTTGAAGATCTGTCAGCACTATTTGTACGGTGTCCTTTCTGAGGTCTACACTGATCACCGAAGTCTACAGCATTTGTTTAAACAGAAGGATCTTAACTTGCGACAACGTAGGTGGTTAGAGTTGCTTAAGGACTATGATATCACCATTTTATATCATTTTGGGAAGGCCAACATGGTGGTCGATGCCTTGAGTTGCAAGGCGGAGAGTTTGGGTAGTTTAGCATATCAACTGGTAGTAGAGAGGCCATTAGCCTTGGATGTTCAGGCCTTGGCCAACCAGTTTGCTAGATTGGATATTTCTAAGCCGAGCCAAGTTTTGGCTTGTGTGGTTTCTCGATTTTCTCTTTATGATCATATTAGAGAGCGTCAGTATGACGACCCTCATTTGCTTGTCCTCAAGAACACGGTTCAGCACGGCGATGCCAATGAGGCCACTATTGGAGATGACGGTGTATTACGGATGCATAGCAGGCTACGTGTGTCCAATGAAGATGGTTTGCATGAGTTGATTCTCTAGGAGGCTCACAGTACGTGGTACTTCGTTCATCCAAGTGCCGCGAAGATGTATCAGGACCTGAGGCAGCATTATTTGTGGAAGACAATGAAGAATAACATAGTGGAGTATATAGCTTGGTGCCTAAGTTGTCAACAGGTGAAGTATGAGCATCAGCGTCCAGGTGGATTGCTTTAGAAGCTAGAGATTTCGGAGTGGAAATAGGAGCAGATCACTATGGATTTTGTTGTAAGGCTCCCACGGACTTAGAGGAAGTTCGATACAGTTTGGGTTATTATGGATAAATTGACCAAGTCAACTCATTTCATTCCAGTGGTGACTACTTACTCTTCATAGCAGATGGCTCAGGTTTACATTCGCGAGATTGTCAAGCTTCATGGCGTGCCGGTATCTATCATCTTTGACTGGGGTACGCAGTTTACATCGCATTGCTGGAGAGCCGTACAACATTAGTTATGTACTCCGGTGGAGTTGAGTACATTATTTCATCCTCAGACGGGTGGACAGTCCGAGCGCACTCTTCAGATAGTAGATGGTATGTTTTGTGCGTGTGTGATGGATTTGGGGGGTTCTTGGGATCAGTTCTTGCCGCTTGCGGAGTTTGCCTACAACAATAGTTATCAGTCGAGCATTCAGATGGCCCCGTATGAGGCTTTGTATGGTAGGCAGTGCCGGTCTCCGGTGGGTTAGTTTGGGCCGGGTGAGGCTAGGCTATTGGGTACATACTTGGTTCAGGATACTTTGAAAAATGTTAAATTGATTCAGGATCGACTTCGTACAACCCAATCCAGACAGAAGAGTTACGCGGATCGGAAGGTTCGCGACATTGCATTCATGGTTGGGGAACGGGTCTTGCTCCGAGTTTCGCACGTGAAGGGTGTTATGAGGTTCGAGAAGAAGGGCAAGCTGAGACCTAGGTATATCGGACCTTTTGAGATTCTTGAGAGGGTCAGTGAGGTGTCCTACAGACTTGCACTACCACCTAGTCTAGCTGCAGTTCATCCAGTGTTCTATGTTTCTATGCTCCGAAAGTATCACGGCTATCCGTCTCATGTGTTAGACTTCAGCACAATCCAGTTGTACAAGGATCTATCTTATGTTGAGTAGCCGATGGCCATTTTAGACAGGCAGGTCCGAAAGTTGAGGTCAAAGAACATTGTTTCAGTTAAGGTCCAGTGGAGGGGTCAGCCAGTCGAGGAGGTGACTTGGGAGACAGAGCATGATATGTGCAACCGTTATCCTCATCTTTAGTTTTTGGTTTCGGAGTGAAATGTGACACATAGTCCCTAAACTGGAAGTTTAAGTCGTAGGAGTTGACCGTAGTTTGACTTGTATGTAGACGACTCCGAAATAGAGTTTTGGAGGTTCCAATAGCTCCGTAGAGTAATTTTAGTCTTAGGAGTGTATCTGGATGTTGATTTGGAGGTCTGTAGGTCATTTCGGCGTTAATTGGCTAAAGTTAAAAAGTAGGAAGATTTTGAAAAGTTTGACCGGGAGTGAACTTTTTAATATTGGGGTCGGATTCCGATTTCAGGAAGTTGGAGTAGGTCCGTAATATTATTTATGACTTGTGTACAAAATTTGAGGGCAATCGGACTTGATTTGATAGGGTTCAACATCGAATGTAGAAGCTAAATGTTTATAAGTTCATTAGGCTTGAATTGGGGTACGATTTATGTTTTTGATATTGATGGATGTGATTTAAGTCCTCGAATAAGTTCGTATCGTGTTTTAGAACTTGTTAGTATATTCGTATGGGGTCCCGGGGCCCCCGGATGTGAACCGGATGGAAATCAAATCATTTTTGGACTTAGGAAATTTTCTTATGTTGGGCTAGTTTTGGTGTCTTCGCACCTGCGAAGGGATTGGCCGCAGGTGCGGGCTCGTAAATATGAGCCATTGGTCGTAGGAGAGGATTTGGTCTAGCCTATCTTGGATCGCAGGTGCGATCATGTATCCGCAGGAGTGGACTCACGGATGCAAAAGTTCCCTCGCAGAAGTGGAACTTGGGAAAACAACCTTGGGGCTTAATCGCAGGTGCGATCCTTTTCCAGCAGAAGAAGTCTCGCAGAAGGGAGCCCTCATACGCTGAAGTGGAAGCCCTGGATTTAAGTTGGGACCGCATCTGCGATGGTTTTTTCGCAGGTGTGGTGCCGCAGAAGCGACCTAAAGGCCGCATATGTGAAAGTCATTGGGCAGAAAAGGGAAAAAAATCGAAAGTTTGATTTCATTTTCACTTTGGGACTTTAAGATCTCGGATTGAGGCGAGATTTTGAGAGATTTCATAGGAAGCATTTGGGTAAGGATTCTTGACTTATTTTTATATTAATTCCCAAGATTCTACTGTTAATTACACCTTTTTATTTTTTATTTTGGAGTTTAAAATTGGGAAAAAGGTGTAGAAGCTTAGACCATGTTTTTGAGTTTTGAAAGGCTAATTGAGGTCGTATTTGGATAATTCTTGTAAGGTTGGACTCAATATCGAATGGGTATTCGAATTTTATAATTTTGGTCGAGTTGTGAGACGCAGACCCAGTGTGACCTTTTGGAGCGATTTTCCAATCCTTGTAAAAATTATTATTTTATTATTTAAACTAGTTTTCTACGGTTATATTTATAGTATGAAATTAATTTTGGCTAGATTCGAGCCTTTCGGAGTTGAAAAATCGAGGAAAATGCCTTCTAATTGATTGATTGAGCGTAGTTTGAGGTAAATGATTTATCTAACCTTGTGTGGGAAATATTTTCCGTAGGATTTGATATTTTGGTGATGATTTGTGATATGTAAAGGCCGTGTATGTGAAGTGACGAGTGTGTACACGGGCTAAATGTTGAAATTCTATTTTTAGCTACGTAGTTTCTTCTTTATGCCTTAATTGAGTTACTTTATCATGTTATAATCATCGTGTTTAGCCTAATTTTACATGTCTACTTATTTTATCCCCTATTTGCAACTTGTATCACATGTTTAGTTGAATTACTTGATTTTATTGATTTTCGTATTCATCACTTAACTGTGGAATTCTTTACTTGAAATTTGCTATCCTTGAAATATCGTATTGTTGAGTTTGGTGTTGAATTGCAAGGCCGTGGTTCTTTTGAGGCAAGGTGTAAGTTGTGAAATATCATTTATTTAGTTGTTATGTTTTGGCTTTCGTGTTATTATTGAGGTGATTGTTTTGTTGTTTGCACGAGGTTTCTGCTGTGCCGTTATTATTGATGCATGAGGTTTCTGTCGTGCGGTTGTTATTGTTCGCATGAGGTTTATGACGTGCCGTTGTGATTATTGATAAGCATAAGGTGGTACAAGGTGTGGGTGTTGAAACGCATACGGTGAGATAAGGTGGGCTTGATATGTGTGGCTAGTAGGAAAACTACTAGAAGTCATGCGGTGTGATAAAGTTGGCTAAAATGCGGGATGCTATTTCGGGAAAATAATTTTTAAAACCAAATATAAAGTCTCTCGCGGTGATATAAGAAAAGACTGTGATTTATTTTTATGATTTGGGACTACGAGGCGGTAACTCGGGAGTGCCTATGTTGATCTTCTATACTTGCTGTATTGTTCGGTTGTTGTTTCCTTAACATGTAAAATCTTTGTTTTCCTTTCGTGTTTTTATTTGCTTCCTTGATTTCGTGTTGTTATTTTGCTAAAATTCTTTACCGTTTCACTTCCTTGTTATTTCATTATGTCATTATATTTTCTGGCTTGTTTCTTATTTTCACTAGTAGGGCCTTGACCTGACCTTATCACTACTCTACTGATGTTAGGCTTTACACCTACTGGGTACCGCTGTGGTGTAGTCATACTATGCTTTTGCACATGTTTTGTGCAAATCCATGTACATCCTATCAGCCTCGGTATTAGTACGTTGTGTTGCTGCTTTGGAGACTTTAAGGTACACATGCCCGCGTCCGCAGGACTCGGAGCCCCCTTCTACCCTATTTTTCTTATTTCTTTATGTTTTTGATAGACAGTAATGTATAGGTTGTTTAGCATTGTATCTAGAGCTTGTGACTCATATCTCACCGAGTGTTGGAAAATTGTACGTATTGAGCTTATAGTCTATTGATGAAATTGTTGAAATTTTTGAAATTTTAAGTTTTTATTTGATGTTTCTGTATATTGTTAGGCCTACCTAGCCTTAGAGATTAGGTACCGTCACAACATCCTACGGAAGGAATTTGGGGTCTTGACAGTTTAAAATTTAGAAATATAGCTACGTCTAAGAAAAATTGGAGTTTCTTCTTGGCATATGTTATTTCAGTATAAATCTTTTTGGTTCTTAAAAAAGAGTTTGAGAAGGATCGGTTGGTCGAAATGAATGGATTCTCGAAAATCCATATTTGGTTCCCTAGACCATGTATAATAATGCTACTATATTATTTCAAGATTAGTACTTAAAATATGTACTTGTGGACCTAAGCTCAAATAATTTTATAATGCAATAATTGTTAGGTGCACCTTTATACGTAAAGTTGTAGTTTCAAATCCCATATTATATTATTATACTTTTTTTTCTAGAATTGAACCCAAAATTTCAGATCTCATATCCGTCTTGTTATTTTTTTCTCTTTCAAAATTGGGTCACCAATTGGAAATGAGCATATCTTGTATTCTCTCTTGCGTTCTAATTAAGCCTTTTTTTCTTTTTCTTTTTTGTTTTCTTTATTTAGTTTATTCTTTGAAAATCTTCAAGGTTGACACATTGATATCTCTATTCTCCTTTTATCTTCATCGTTAAATTTTATATAATTAAAGCATATGTCGATATACAATTAGCACCAATGGAGAATGTAGCACATACCAAATAAGTTCAACTAATCCTTGCATTTTTTATACAGAGTATAAATACATATGAAAAACACTAAAATTGCAAAAATAATAAATTTTGACCCTATAATTTCAAAGTATAATGAATTCATGATAAGAACCTAAAGGTTAAACCCCTCAAATATTAATACACCTCTTTGTATTAGTACATCCATCTTTTAGAAATCCTAATTAGACCTCTGCGGGGGTTTGAAAAATAGATAACCTAGTTAAGCTTCCTTTTAGTGTAAAGAAAAAAAGAAAGTTATTTGGACAAACTTCACCAAGCCTTTCACTTTTGTCCTTATTTTCCACTTTTCTTCATTTCAAATTTATGTTTTCTTTTATATAACCAATTTAACCGTAACTATTTTTAATTTCACCTTTCACGTAAGAATAACTATTTTTTGATAAAGAGTAATTTTGAAATTATTCGACTAATAATATTTTGTTCATTTAGCATTATATAAAGGGGATCTTGTGATAATATATTCAAGACAATCAGGGGATATCTTTGTAGAACTTTTCGAATGAGAGTTCTCTTAACGTTTTCCAATATAGAAAAGGCAGTGCAATTGATCAACAAAAAAAATCTTATTTGATAAATTCACTATTCAAAATATATTCATCATATGGACCTTTCCCTTTGTATCCATGTAAATAATTGATATTCCATAAAGTTTGTCGTAAAATTTGCATTGCTTCAAAATCGAAATATCACAGTGCATATTAGAGTTTTTCTTTTTGCATGTACATCATATAATACTAATAATATTTTTCTACCTAGTTCCTATACGGTTTGGTGCTTTCACTCCTATAATAATAGAGAAAGTAATATTTAGATATTACCCTTCATCTTCACAGCTTAGATTTCACACAAAGTGGTTGATGTTAGAAAAATGTAAGTTCATTTTTTTCTCTCTAAATATCTACTAGTATTTCATAAGTGAAGTATGCTTTTTTATTAGGTGTCTGGTACCCTTTTTGAGGCTCGATTAATCTGGATTCGTCTGAGAAGTCCCACTTTGGGAGATAAAATGTAGTTACATGATTACCCCCCCCCCCCCCCCATTTCCAATAACCCCCTTATTGCCACCTTTATTTAGGTTACTTATTAATTACTTTGTATATCTATATTTACAAGTTATATACAAAATCATAAAAAAGAAAAAAATTCAAGATCCCTTAATTTTAGCTTGTTAATTACACGACACCCACCCCCATTTCCAATAACCTCCCCTACATTTAAGATTTTGGTTCTTTTCTAAAGGATGTCAAAAATATTTTCTCTCTTTCTTAATAATCACTCAAAATCTCTCTTTTATTTTTCTACCTCCCCCTGCCCCCTCCCAAATTTCTGATTCTTTTTCTTTTCTAAAAGTTTTCAAAATTGATACAATGCAGACGAAATTCAGAATATTGCTCTAGAATAAAGCTGCGGGTAAGTTTTGAATCTTGTTTTCTTTCTTTCTAAAATCTTTATTGTGTGTGACTTGTATATGATACATAAATACCCAAAATAATACTTGATACAATACTAATATAATTATAATATGATTATATTAGATTTTTAGTGTAGAGTTGTGATTGAAACTTGAAGAAGATGAAGATCATAATCACATCACAATTTTTCAGAAAGGTATCGCGATTGTATTATAATTGTATATGTATCATTGTTGAAGGAATTGTATTGCAAATATAAGAAAATTGTATATTCATTATATATTGTTACGAACAGTTGTGAGTTCGTGGTGAATTTCACAATTTGTATCACAAATATATGATAATTATATATTAATCTATTAGTATTGTATCAGGTATTATTTTAGGTATTAATGTACCATATACAAGTTAGATATAATTGTGATACAAGTACGATACAATTATGTTTTAGGCATTGATGTATCTGATACAATTCAAATATAATTATGATACAATTATGATACAATTCCTGAATATTTTCTTTATTGTATCAGGTATTATTTTGGGTATTAATGTACCATATACAAGTTAGCTAAAATTGTGATACAAGTATGGTACAATTATATTTTAGGCATTGATGTATATGATACAATTCAAATACAATTATGATACAGTTATCATACAATTCCTGAATATTTTCTTCATTTTCAATGTTGTCCAATCTCTCATCAAAAGAATGATGCAATTGATGATTTTTTTAATAATATAAAGTTATCGGCAATGGTGGAAAGAGAGAAGATGGAGATTCTGGGTATAGATTAAGGGATTTTGATATAAAAAAAGAAAGAGAGAGAAGAGGAGAGGAAAAAAAAGGGAAAGGATAAAATTGAATCCCTTAATTGAAGGGACTAATAATGGGGTGGGAGTTTTTTAAGGAGCAATGCATACAATATGTAAGAAAATTTTAGATACTTATTAAAAACTACAAAACATAGAGAACATAAATAAATAAGTTTCTAATATAGTATAGCTAGGTAAAAACCTCAAATATAAATTCTTTTTTTCTCTGAATATCTACTAGTACTTCATAAGTGCAGTATGATTTTTTTACTAGGTGTCTGGTTACCCCTTTGGATCTTTACTAATACGGATTTGTATCCAAAGTTTCACTTCGGAATATAAAATATTCTATATCAAAAGGCAATTTGATATTTTATACTTCAATACCACACAAGAGGGGGGTAATTTGTGTGGTGTCCAATTTTTTGAGTGCACAGATTGTAGAATGACATGGTTCTTCTACGTGTTCCTTATACTATAAATGCGGAATAATAAATGTATAAAATAAATAACACAACTAGTTTTAAATGGAAAATATCTGGCTCAAAAGGTGAAAATAATACGACCTACTACCCAGTAGAATTTTTTCCAACACTTCACTAAATACTGAGCCAAACAACAACGTCTATAAAACTCTTGTAAACCTAAGGATTACCTCTAACCCTTTGTGGAAACCAACCTCAGGTTGTTGCGACAACTTCAAGTTAACTCTAACTTGAAGAATACAACTCAAAGTACCTAGTACAAATTCTTCTAACAAAAGCTGAAAGGTACAACTCAAAAGCCCTGCTACAATTGAACTAGAATAAAAGTCAGACACTTGGAACTGGTTCTTCTATCTGGTTTATGTAGCTTCAAGTTCGCACACTTGAAACACACAGGAATTGCTTGTAAAATGCCTTGCTATTTTGCTCTCAATTCTTGCTTAACTTCTGCGTTTGTGCGTCACCTGTAAAAGAGAACAAATCGATATTTATAGAGTTAGTAGAATAGGAAATAACTAGAGTTCTAATGCTTTACTCTTTCATGGTAGAAGAGTTCTAGTTATCTTCAACTTCTAACTCCTCCCTTATCTAGGATAGAGTTCTCTTTGAGTAAGGAATCCTGCTCCTTATCAATTATGCAATCTTTTCGTTCAGGGGATCTCAGATATAACCACTTAAACTTATCCTCTTCACGTGCATGCCTTGTACTTGAATCTGCATGTGCCCTGTGTACACTGTGTATGTACCTGGTTCATGCTGTGTTCCTTTGTCAATCATCAAATCAAACTTACGTACTCAGGCCAACAAATTCCTTTTTTTGATAATGACAAACTCTGTGCTTTTCATAAGCATGAGTTGAAACTCTATGTTTCAACTCAGCTCAACATCAACACAATGTTAGAACGCTTTCTATTTTATAGTCACAAATCATCAAGGACCAGGTTCATTAGGTTATAAACATCACAGTCAGTCCAAAGCAAAGCACCTATCTTCCCCCTTTTGGCATCATCAAAAAATTGTATAATTAAGTTGTATAACCAGATTTTAGTAGATCTTACTCATGGCCATTGAGGCTACTTTAAATACAATCATGGATTCAAGTATCACTTATCAATCTAAGGATATTAGCCATCTAAGAAATATCAACAAACAATTAGAGCAAAAAATAGCAATTAGCATTGATAAGAGTCATCCACAAAGCATCAAAGGAAATAAAAGTACTGCACCATGAGCAAAAAGACAAAAAAAAAATCCCATTCAGGTCACTGGTTTTCAAACTTGTCTAGGAAGGGTTTAAGGATGGGAAGGACCAGGTTCTTGGTTTCTGGAGTGAAGCAGCTTCAACATGTCATGAAAATGCCTTCATTCTTCTCTTTCTCCTTTGCAAGCTCAGACCTGAGAGCATCCCTCTCAAATTCTACTTCAGCCAGCTTCTTCTTCAGCCTCTCAATCTCAGCATCCTTAGCCCCAATCTCCTTCTCCAAGGCTCTCACTTTGTTGTTCACAGGCACCCTCTTGGATGAACCATGTTCTTTGGGAGCAGAAAGGACTTTATAGTCACAAGCAATCAAAGTATTGGCCCTAAAGTGATCTTTACGTGTGCTAACGTCCCATTTCTCAAGGGGAACCTTGAAGTGAGCAAGCACAACAGTGAGAATGAACCCATAGGGTATGGTATGAGTTTTAGTGCAAAGAGTACCCTATTAAGGATCTAGATTATAAACCCCGGCTAGTTGATCTGCCTCCTACTATCTAGGCACTCTATAAGGACCAGGTCCATGAAAGTTGCAATGTGCCTCCTCTCCTACCTGGGCAGAACAATCATGTTGATAAATTCAAATATCATCTTGTGGGCAGGCTTCATTTCACTCTTATAAACAGCCCTAGGCAGTAGCTCTAGGTCCTTGTCAGCAAATTTCTTGGTGATGTCAAGTGCGGTAGGTAGGTTTTCTAGGCTTGGCCATTTCAACTTCTTGTAATCATTGTACCCTTCAGCAGGTACCCCCTAGAATCTCTCCTAGTTCATTGCCATTGAAACTCACTTTCACCCTTTTCACTACACCGGTTACTCCTCCATTCTTGATTTCACAGTTTGCTAAGAACTCCACTATTTCAGCTCGGGCTAGTTTTCCTTCCAACTAAAGGACCATATCCTTCCAGCCCTGAAATTCTAACTTATCCAATAGCAGCACCATTCCTCCCTCTTCTAAATCTCTAAGGAGTATACCCTTCAAAATTGTTCTTTTGCCAAACTTCACCATCTTATCTTGATATTCCTCACTCTCCTCTTCCACTACTTGAACTTTTCTTGATTTCCTAGTAGACCTAGTTCTTTTTGCCAAGACAAAGGCTTCTGTATCAACAGACTTTGCATGGGACTTCTTTTTGGAAGTCTTTATTTTCTTAGCCTTTGGAGTCACAACCTCCACCTCCTCTACCTTCTCCTCATCATGAAGGACCATGTCCCCATCCTCAATTTTAATTATTTTAACCGGTTCATTCACCCTTTTCTTTACTTTTGCAGCACTTTCTTTACTCTCATCTAAGGCCCTTTTCCAGATCAGCATACATTTTCTTCCTCTGACTCCTTGTAGCTCTTCCTCTTGTGGAGGAGTCTCTACTGGGATAAAAGAGGCAGTTTTTCTCTTCTTGCCTCCCATAACAGTACTAGGGATTTTGACTCCTGGACTCTTCTTTTTCTTTGGATTATAGCTATCAGACATCCCTTTTCAAAAGTTCATGGAGGGGTTCCTTCTAAAATGGAACATGTTCTTGGAACCTTTTTCTTAACCTGACCAGCCCCTACGCTGCACTTGCATCTCCAGACCTAATGCCTCCTTCTTCTCTCAAACTTTCTTCCTCCTTAATAGCTTCCTCACTCTATATCACCATTTTCCATGTTTCTTCAGTCAAACCAACATGAATGGGTGAAGATTCAGCCACTCTTTCTTCTCCTTTTCCCCTCACATCTCCTGTTTCACCCTCACTCTCTTTTTCTTTTCCCTTTTTATTTTTACCACCAATTTTAATAGAATTAGACTCTACTCCTGCTATAGTACCAACAAGAACGAATCTGTTCTCCAGATTTTCAGCCATATCATAAACAACATCAGTTGTAATTTTTAACCCATAAGTTACCTGTTCTGTTGCAAATGAAACATGTTCTTTCTTCTCAGTTACAGACTTGAAAGATTCATCTGATTTTTGGGTTTCCCACTGCTTGGCATTCTTTCAATTTCTCATTTAGTCTCGTGATTTATTCACTACCATCAACAGTTTTACGAGCAAGCACCTTAACACATCATTTCTTGGGAGTTTGGGTGGTTAAAGGTGTGGGTGATGGTTCTTTGGATGGTAAAAAGGGTTCTCTATCATTTTGGGGTTTTCAGAAGGGTTGGCCATTAGATGAGTGTAGAAGAAATAAGAGAACGTTGAAAGAATTTTTGGCGTCTTGAATTTTCTTCAAAGATTAGAAGTGAAGATATGGTTAGAGTCCAATCAATTAAAATAAGAAGAGTTAGAGTGGGCAACGACAACTTTTTCAAGTTCAGAAGTCTAATTAATCTGGGAAAGTTAGTTTGAATAGACATTGGGCTCTTCCCTAGATTCTAGGAAATTATGGCGCTTGGAACTCTATTGTGGAACTGGTTAGTTTGTAATGGATAGGCTTTAAGGAGGTTGGGATTAAATGGGACTCACTTTTTGATCATGATCCAATTACATTTATTTCAAAATATACGGAGTGGAGAATACATACCTTGTAATTTTGATGAATCAGATTCTTCATTGAAAGTTCTCTTGTATGGGACTGCATTTTCTAAGAAAATAAGGGTAATATCATTAGAGATCAGTAAGACATTTTAGCACATGGCATAAGAGTATACTAATTAAAGTATGATACTGAGCAATATCTAATCTAATTATTTACAAAATTCATAATTTATCTAGCCAATCATTGAGTTAGAACTGGTTCCTTTTAGGTGATCTTAATCATCCTTAATTCTAATTTGTTCCTTTTAAAGTTATCTCTACTTAGAGCTTTTGTGAAGATGTCACCTATTTGCTTGTCAGTAGTACAAAATTCCATAGTGATCAAACCCTTCTCATAGTTGTCCCTCAAAAAGTGATGTCTAACATCTCTGTGCTTAGTTCTTTTGTGATGAACTGGGTTCTTGGTCATACTAATTGCACTAGTGTTATCACAAAAGATTGGGATACAACCTAATTCCAAAGTCAATTAATTATTGTTTGGTCCACAATAATTGAGCACAACATAAGGCAACAACCACATACTCTGCTTCACCATAAAGCCACGGAGTTTTGCTTTTTGGTGGCCCAAGACACAAGACATGATCCAAGAAAGTGAGCTATACCTGAAGTGCTCTTTCTATCCACAAGAAATCCTACATAATCAGCATCAGCATATCCCACTAAATTCAAATTACTACCTTTTGGATACCATAGGCAAAGGTTAGTGGTGCCTTTAGGTATCTCAAGTTCCTCTTGACCGTCTTCAAGTGAGACTCCTTTGGATTTGCCAGAAATCTAGCACAAAGGCTTACACTGAAAACAATGTCAGTTCTACTAGGAGTAAGATTTATCAAAGAGCCAATCATTCCCCTAAACATCTTCTGATCAATAGATGAACCGTGTTCATCCAAATCCAATTTCATGGTTGTTGCTATAGGAGTGTCAATTTCTTTGGAATCTTCCATTTTAAACCTTTTAAGTAACTCTTTTACATACTTTTGTTGATGGATCATAGTTCCATTTGAATTTTATTTAATTTATAAGCTTAAAAATAAATTAAGCTCATCCATCATACTTATTTCAAATTCACTCCCCATTAGCTTAGCAAATTCTTTACTTAACCTATCTGTAGT
Organism: Nicotiana tomentosiformis; assembly: GCF_000390325.3. Taxonomy (NCBI): domain Eukaryota; kingdom Viridiplantae; phylum Streptophyta; class Magnoliopsida; order Solanales; family Solanaceae; genus Nicotiana; species Nicotiana tomentosiformis. The sequence continues at coordinate 23,247,680 of NC_090819.1, forward strand.
TGCTCCAAAGATTATATCATCAACATATATTTGAACTACCAAGAGAACTTTACCTTTTTTCTTTCAAGAACAGAGTATAGTCAATTTTACCTATCTTGTAGCCATGCTCAAGTAAGAATTTAGACAATCTTTCATACCATGCTCTTGGAGCCTGCTTGATCCCATAAAGTGCCTTGTCAAGCTTGTACATATGATCAGGACATTTCTTGCTCTCAAAGACAGAAGGTTGCTTGATAAACATTTCTTCTTTTAGATAGCTATTGAGGAAGGCACTCTTGACATCCATCTGATGGAGAGTGAATTACATGTAAGTAGCAAAAGCTATAAGGATTCTAATTGCTTCCAATCTTGCAACTGGAGCAAGTCTCATCATAGTCTATGCCCTCATTTTGACTATATCCTTGAACCACCAATTTTGCGTTGTTCCTTGTAACCATTCCATCCATATCAAGTTTATTTCTGAAGACCCATTTAGTGCCAATCACTGATCTATCCTTGGGTCTTGGTACCAGATGCCAAACTTGACTTCTCTCAAATTGGTTGAGTTTATCTTGCATTGCATTTACCCGGTCTGTATCCTGCAAAGCCTCAGAAACATTTTTAGGTTCATTAAAAGATAAAAAAGCATAAAAAACATATAGGTTCTTCAAAGAAGATCTGGTTTTGATTCCAGAGGTTGGATCAGTGATTATGTTCCCAATGAGATGAGAACTTTGATACTTATAAGGTTATAACTAACTGGTTTTCCTTAGATGTTTCTTCAATATTTTGTTGATGAGGAACAGGTTTATGGACAGGTTCTCTCGAGGTTTGAGGATCAGTTCCTCTCTATTCAGTTCCCCCTGTCAGGTTGCCCTGGGTGGAAGGACCTCTTCCATCACCTGTTCCTTCCTCTGGTACAGCTTCAGTCTGGGTTGTAGTTTCAGTTGAGTTTCTTACCAGCCCAATTGCTTCATCATCTTGTTCCTGCCTCTCAGAAAGAATGGTAGTTTCATCAAAAATAACATATATACTTTCTTCTACACACATAGTTCTTTTGTTATAAATCTTATAAGCTTTACTATGTGAAAAATATCCCAAGTATATTCCCTCATCACTTTTGGGATCAAACTTACCTAGGGAGTTTTTACTATTATTGTGCAAAAAGCACTTGCATCCAAATGCCCTAAGGTGGGATATATTGGGCTTTCTCCATTTAAGTAACTCATAAGGAGTCTTCTCAACAAGAGGTCCAGTCACGCACCTATTTATGATGTAGCATGCAGTGTTCACAACTTCTTCCCAGAAGCTATGAGGCAATTTACTAGCAAGCAACATAGTCCTAGCCATTTCCTCCAAAGTCCTATTATTTCTTTCAACTACTCCATTTTGTTGTGGAGTTCTAGGAGCAGCCAAATTATAATCTATGCCATTCTCATCACAAAATTCAGCAAATTTAGCATTCTCAAATTCAATGCCATGATCAGACCTAATTGATGCATGTTGATAACCTAGTTGTTTCTCAGTTTTTCTAACAAATGAAGTGAACATATCAAATGCTTCAACTTTAGATGTTAAAAACAGTGTCCAAGTAAACCTAGAGTAATCATCAATAAGCACCATAACATATCTCTTACCACCTCTGCTCATTGTTCTCATTGGTACACATAAATCCATATGGACCGGTTCCATCGACCTAGTGGTACTTACCATTTTCTTGCTTTTAAAAGAGTATCTTACTTGCTTCCCATTTTCACAAGTCTCACAAACTCTGTCTTCCTTGAACTTAATGTTAAGCAACCCTATCACCAAGTATTTGTAGACTAGTTTGTTGAGTTGGCTTAGACTTGCATATCCAAGTCTCTTGTGCCAAATGAGGGGATCACTGTCCAACACACTTAAGCAAGTGAGTTCATTATCTGAGAGTATGGACAGATCCACCACATATATGTTATTCACTCTTTTTCCTTGTAAAACTATCTTGTCAGTGGTAAGATTTATCACAAAGCATTTTGTAAATGTGAAGGCTACCATGTTACCTCTATCACACAATTGTGATACACTTATTAGACTGTACTTCTGTCCATCTATCAAGTTGACATTCTCAATAGAGTGAGAATCATACTTACTTACCTTTCCAACCCCAATGATCTCACATTTTTTTCCATTTCCAAATGAGACATTACCTCATTTAAGGTCTTCAAGTGAAAGGAACTGGTTCTTGCTTCATGTCATGTGCTTTGAGCAGCCACTATCCATGTACCATATTTGGCTGCTCTCCTTCACTTGGACTTATAAAAGAAAATCAGGGGTTAGTCTTAGGAATCCAAACTAGTTGGGTCCCTTTTTATACGCGTGACATGATGCTTGTCGCGCCAAACAAAAAGAGTACACATACATGTGATCTGTTTCAAAGATAAATCCATAATCACGAATAATTAAGCAATTAAAAGCGATAAAAGGTAAAACGCACATAGTTTTTTAAATATGTAATAATCAATTTAATTAAGCCAGATATGATTAAAAGCGACCGTGCTAAAACCACGGAATTCGGGAGTGTCTAACACCTTCTCCTGGGTTAATAGAATTCCTTACCCGGTCTTCTGGTTTCGCAGACTTTAAATAGAGTCAAATTTTCTCGATTTGGGATTTAAAATAAACTGGTGACTTGGGACACCATAAATTATCCCAAGTGGCGACTCTGAATTAATTAGATAATCCCATTTCGATTAATGTCACTTTAATTGGAAAAACTCCCCTATCCCTTCGGAAAAAAAAAGTTGTGACAGATGTATTGAGTATATTTCTCACATTATAAAAGCTTTGAGGTAATTGTTGTGATTTATTGGCTTTCGCTCTCAGGAAAGGATTGGGTGAGATATTAATACCTGTTGAATTGTGTTTCTTTTAGTACTCCGTTATTGCTTTGTATAATCGTTTCGTGTGCGCTACTCTGTTGTATTGTAGTATAGTTCTATTGTTAGTTTATATTACATGTTTTATCAATGAGCATATTTTAACCAAAGCCTCGTCACTAATTTGACGAGGTTAGACAAGATACTTACTCAGTACATGGGGTCGGTTGTACTGATACTATACTTCTGCACATTGCGTGCAGATGTTAGTTGTTGTTGTTGCTGTACTCGATGGTTGCCGGGATTGAAGATGTACCTGCGTTCCTGTTGTAGCTGCCTCTTGTTCATGATAGTCTTAGATTTATGAAATAAAAATAATAATAAAAAAAACTTTGTTTATGTACTTTTCAAACATAAGATATATTTACTTCATATCAGCTTGTAAATTCTATTCTTAGGAGCTCATGATTTGTACTACCAATCCTTGGGGATGCATAAGACTCAGATAATTCCTTTGTTTAATTGTTTAATTAAGTTAATTAAAAATGGATAATCGTTAATTGGCTTACCTAGCAGGTTGGGTTAGGTGCCATCACGACTAGTGGATTTCGGGTCGTGACAAAGGATTACCTCTAACCCTTTGTGGCAACCAGCCTCAGGATGTTGCGATAACTTCAAATTAACTCTAACTTGAAGAATACAACTCAAAGTACCTAGTACAAATGCTTCTAACAAAAGCTGAAAGGTACAACTCAAAAGCCATGCTACAATTGAACTAGAATAAAAGACAGATACTTGGAACTGGTTCTTCTATCCGATTTATGTAGCTTCAGGTTCGCACACTTGAAACACATAAGAATTGCTCTCAATTCTTGCTTAACTTCTGCGTTTGTGCGTCACATGTAAAAGAGAACAATCCGATATTTGTAGAGTTAGTAGAATAGGAAATAACTAGAGTTCTAATGTTTTACTCTTCCATGGTGGAAGAGTTCTAGTTATCTTCAACTTCTAACTCCTTCCTTATCTAGGATAGAGTTCTCTTCAAGTAAGGAGTCCTGCTCCTTAATCTTTATCAATTATGCAACCTTTTCGTTCAGGAGATCTCAGATATAACCACTTAAGCTTATTCCTTTCACGTGCATGCCTTGTGCTTGAATCTGCCCGTGCCCTATGTACATTATATATGGACCTGGTTCATGCGTGCGTTCCTTTGTCAATCACCAAAACAAACTTATTAAGGCCAACACAGTTTCATTCTTATGGTTCGAACTCGGGATCTCTATTTAATTAAGGATGAAAGAATACTTACTACCCATCACAACCTTTTATGGTTAGTAAAACTTTTTCAACCTTTAACTTCCTCAAATTACAATAATATGGACTTTTCAAATGTATTTATTCAAATAAACATTATGATATATATTGAAATCAGAAAATATCCAAAGAAGAAATCATATTAACAGTAGTCATCTGTCAGATCCAACCATCGATTATTGCCATTTGCCAAACTTCATCAATTCAGGCCAATGATAATATAATCTATTAAACTTAAGATATACTCATAATTGATAGCCTCTATTATCTTGACATGCTCATAGTTGATAGCCTCTATTATCTCGACATATCTCTAGTTGATTTAAATGCAAAAATAAAAAAAGTGACTTGGATTGGCGGCTACTCGTCCATTTGCTAAACGAGTGAAAGCAGAGTACATTTGTCCAAGTAACTATTGTACTAGAATAATATATAAGCCTGGTCGAAACAAAAAAGTAATATGTGCGTGCGCGCGCATAATTTGACGATTAATTACTCCATCTTTTCCAATGAGGTGGTAGATTTTGAATGCACATATAAAGAAATCTATTTGTTTGAATTCACATATGCATGAAGTATGATAGATTGATTCGTTTGTGCGGTGAATAGCATTACATGGAATATTAAACAATTACTTACCTACTTTGTGCATTTTAATCTGTAAATACTATCCACATATTGTTATTACTGTAATATATGCATATATTCTTGTTTCAATTATTTTTTCGAATGTGGCTAACCATATTATGCTCTCTATGTTCGGCTTTATATACAATAACAACAACAACATCAAACTCAGTATAATTTCACAGGTAAGGTTTGGGAGGGTAGTGTGTATGTAGACCTTACCCCCACCTAATAAATATAGAAAAATTATTTTCGATAAATCATCGGCTTAGGAAAAAATGAGAAGAAGAAAGAAGAAAGAAGAAAGAAAAAGAATGGAAAAAAAAGAAAAAATAGTACCAAATAGTAACAACATGAAATATGTCCGGCTTTATATGACACTATTATTATTTGTTACTGGACGGAGTTAAATAACCTTTTCTTGGCAAGATTTTCATATATATATATATATATATATATATTCTTTAAATTTATAATATATTTATCTAATTTATAATGATGCTAAACTTTATTTTTTCATTAAACTAAGAGAGTATCACTTATACAGAGTTTTATTTAAAGATTATTTTAAAAAATGCAGCCAATAAAACAACTCCTAAATGTATAAACCATGTAAATGCTAATTGTTCCACGTTCGAATCTAATAATCAAGTTGATCAATTGCCCAGTTTGGTCGCTTTAAGACTTTAAGCAATGCGCTTTAGATACTTCAACAAAGAGATAATCACACTCCACTTCCAACCAAGAGGTTGTGAGTTCGAATAACCCAAGAGTAAGGTGGGGAGCTCTTGGAGGGAAGGAGCCGGGGGTCTATCAGAAACAGCCTCTCTATCCCAGGGTATGGGTAAGATCTGCATACATATTACCCTCCCCAAACTCCACTAATAAAATTATACTGGGTTGTTGTTGTTGGTGCTTTCATATACTTCAAATACATGGATTCCCAACTTTTCCCCCCTTCCTTTATTCTTTTCTTTATTTTATTTATAATGGATTCTCCTAAAAATGGGATTTTAGGCCTTTAGAGGGCTAATCTCAATGGAAATCACTACTTTTCTCCTCCGGTCCCTAAGCGGTCCTACTACACTCACTTTAGCGCACTGTATCAACGCCACTTGTTCAACAAATTATGGCATGTTCCGCCCCTATATCTTCAAAGTAGCACCCAAAAGGAGCCCACCCAATTTTTTCATCATACAAATTTATTTGCAATAAGCATTTTCATCAAACTAATAATAACATGATAGTATGTGGTGGCTTTTACATATTTTTATCACTTAATTATACTCAATTAATGTGTATTTTTATCTCATATATTAATTTTTTTATTTCTCACACGGTAACTCAAACTAACCTCGTAACAATAAATGATGGGTCTAATAAGAGAAAGAGGTAGGTTAAAAAAGTATCGGGGAGAAGTGATTAAACAGAATATGATACATTTTTAGCTTACTGAGTACATGACTCTTGATATGAGGGTTTGAAGATCGCGTATTTTTCTTCCCCATACCAGTAGTATTACTATTACTCCCGTATTTTCTTATTCTTAATTTTATTATTACCTTTTTTTTTTTGCTTCAATTATCTTATTTTTCTTTTTCATAGCTCTCTACTACGGTATTTATTTTTCATGACTGGTGGAATTATGCTTTTCTTGAGACGAGGGTATATTAGAAAATAATATTTCTACCTTCACAAGATAAGTGTAAGATTTATGTATACACTATACTTCTCAGATTTCATTTGTGAAATTCCACTGAATATGTTATGGTTGTTGTAATTACACAATGGCTCCGACTAATTCAAATTCGATCATAGTAAGATCCATAAAGGAAAGTGCTCATATTAGAATTTTTCCATTTCTAAGTTCTAATCTTAGAAAAAAATAAAATAATTAAGAATGGATCAATCCGGCCATGATATACCTCATTTACTACTTAACCGTGGTAATAAATTCTGCGAAGTTTTTATGCCAAAAAGAGCCGACCTGTTTTTCCATATTAAAGTACTTTATAATTCATCGAAAGCCCACGCCACACTTTCAATAAACGCCGTCGTATAAAAAGCAGGTCTTTTGCACCTTCATTTCTCCTCCGCATTTTTCATCGAACTCTCGCCGTCGCTGCCACCACCAACCACCGCAACCGCTAACTGAAACAGTCACTGTAAAATGTACTGTTTCTCATAAGCTTTTTCTAATTCTGATCCGTAAATTGAAAAGCAGCGGAGTTTTTTCGGCGAACGATTTGCTGTTAGGTTAAGCTTTTTTTGATCTTATTATATGGCTTCGGAGGATGTGAAGGCGGCGAGAGATTCGGCGGTGGAGAAAATTGTGAACCTAGCTGAAGAAGCTAAGCTTGCTAGAGAAGAAATTAAGCCTACAAGCCATGCCGTCCTCAGTATCTGCAAGTCACTTGTTGCCGGAGGTGTCGCCGGAGGCGTGTGAGTTTTATATGTATATCACCACGTACTAGATGTGTTTTGTGTAATCCTAAAAATTAGCTGAGTATTATCTTTAAGTTTGATTAGTTTGATACTTCGCTATTAACTGTGATATGTATTGTGCCTCGGTTGTCAATTGATCATATGCGTGAAAATGTGGTAGTATGTGAATATTATAGGAGAAAAAATTGAAAATTTGATCTTTTTGTTTGCTACTCTTTCCGTTCCAATTCATGTGGCTGTGGTTGATTGAGCACAAAGTTTAACAAGGAAAGAAAAACTTTTAAAATTTGCGGTCTAATAAGTCATGGACATTTGTGTGACTATAAATTATCTCATTAAAGGTAAAATGAGAAGCTTAAAGTTAAATTGTTTCAAAATAAGGAATTATAACATTCTTTTAGGAACAAACTAAATAGGTAAGTATGACGCATAAATTTGGACAAAGGGAGTAGAATATCTGCTCTTCTTTTTCCAATTGAGAGGATATCTAAAATCGAGTACAAAGACCCGTTCTTCACGCCATAATATTTGTGACTCTGTTGCAATTTCGCTAACATAATTTGACTCGGCACAGAGCTTAGGAAAGAAAAAGAGACTTTGAAACTTGTGGTCTTAAACATGCCAATACATCTATGCGGTTATAAAAGTTACTCATATAGTAAAATGAAAAGTTTAAAGTTAGATTGCTTTCAAATATAGAAATATGTCATTCTTTTTGGAAAGAACTAATAAGACAATAGTATAACATAAAATGGAAAGAGGGAGTACTAGTTGTTTGTCATCATTGGTTTCAGTTTGCTGAAAAATTATGACATAATTGTTTCAAATGGGTTTCTGGTCAAGCTTTCAGCTTGATTGAACTCTAAACTCTTGAATAAAGTTAACCAAACACTTATTTGATGGACTCATATTAAGTATATCAGGTATTCTTTGTTTCCTTGTACTTCAAAAAAAAAAAAAGAGATTCTTTGTAAGCTTTATTTGTATCTCAGTGGCAGTATAGCCTTAATCTTGTAGTGTCTATAATGTTGGCTACCAAGGTAAAATTATGCAGGCACTTCCTTTCTCATAATGAAAGGAAAAAAAAAGAAAAAATAAATTGAATCCCTTTGTCTCATATGCAAAATTTACATGTCTTAATCCTCTACTTACTGAAAATCCATGTTTATTCCAACTGAGGAAAACATCAAATGTACTTAATGATAGCTTTGCAAATCTACAAAATGTTGCAACAGTATATGTGCTATTCATGTTTTGTCTCTGTCACTTGACCTCGTTATATGACAATTGTTTGGTGTGTTTGGGAGTTGTGGCTTTCCTGTTCTGATATTGCTTAATGATTGTAGTCAAAAGACTCATGATTTTTGAAAAAGTGTCCCAACCTATTCATTGAGTTTTGGACACACTAATCTCCATTTATCCACAAGACTTTGTTGAGACTTGAAATTGTGTAAGCTTCTCACGTGCGGATGCTTAAATCTGTAACTTGCAGTTGCAGGAACTATTAGGTCAACCTGCAGATCATTGTATATTATGGTTAAGTAATGGGTTTTGAACATTTTATTCTCTCAATTCTGACTTATTACGCTATATGAAGACAAGTGTAACTATTTTTATATCTTTTAGTCTTTCAAAGGCTTTCGGCATATGCTTTAGCATAATCATATTGGTACTCCCTGCTCTACATGAGTGTGGACGCTGACTAATATTTGTATATGCTTGAACTAATCCTTTTATTTTGTGAACTTTAACTTGACTTCACACTTACTGCTACTCGCCCTCTGGCAGGTCACGAACTGCTGTGGCTCCACTAGAACGGCTGAAGATATTGCTACAGGTGAAGTGTAATTCCGCAGCTTGTTTTTCTCTCCACTGAATATTTTTACTGAAGCAGAGCAATATAAACTCTCTTCCTGTGTGCTATGCTCATTTTGAATGATGGAGCAGTAAGCCCCATGTTTTGGTTTGTAACTCCGTATTTCTTTTTCCTGTTCATAAAAAGTTTTAGGATTTATGAACTCTTTTTTTTCCTTATATCCCCACGAGAGTTTTCATCTCAGCTATGTGCTTACATGGAGGTTGCTTACATGGAGGTTCCATGACCCATCTAGATTGTTTGTTCTCTACTTGTAACATGATCTTGTTTGATGTGCAGGTTCAAAATCCACATAGCATTAAATACAATGGCACCATTCAAGGCTTGAAATATATCTGGAGAACTGAAGGGTTCAAAGGACTGTTTAAGGGCAACGGCACCAACTGCGCACGCATTGTCCCAAACTCCGCAGTCAAGTTCTTCAGCTATGAGCAAGCTTCCAAGTAATGATCCTGTTGGAACATAGATTTTGCATAAAAACTAGGAGGATAATATAATACACATTAATGTTTCTTGTGGCCACTTCATTTCTAAATATTTTCCATATTATTTTAACATTCACCTTTTGACTTTGTATGGTGATAGATCTTGCTCAATTTAGTTCGTCTTTTCAATTTAGTGGCATTTTAACTTTTAGGAGGGAACCCTCCCCATACTCAACAAAGGAAAAAAAAACTAAACAAAAAGAAGAAATAGAAAAAAATAAACACAAGAAAGGAAAAGATAGTCTCTGTGATCTCTTCTTCTAGAAGATTTCATGCCCTTAAAGGAAATGAGCTCAATGTAGGTTCTCTACCTTTGTTTACTGAGGTTTCCCCACCCCACACTATCAATAAAATATTATCTTATCAAGAAAAATAAGGGAAGGAAATGAGCTTAAATGAGCCGCCTGTGAGAGGAATGTGGGAGAACTTCTGATGATGTAACGATATCTTACATGCAAACATGAACTAACTTATGAACCTCATTGTGGAGATGGACAAGTAATGCAATGACCTAATCTGGCCTTTTAGGTGTAATAGGGAAAAATACTATATTAAGCGAAGGTGAAGACGAGATCTTGATAAGGGCCTCACAAGGTACTTTCTGAAGATGGCTGTTGTTGATGTGTCAAGTCACTAAAGGATTGTTGAATCTCCAACTTGTTTCTCATGTTACTGTTATAGCATTCTCTTCCCTCTACTGATTTCTTCCTTGATACTGGAACAGGGGTATATTATATTTGTACCGGCAACAAACTGGAAATGGTATGTCTGTCTTCCTTTCAAGCGATTTAGTGGTCATGGGGTTTACCTATTTGAAGAAAGAATAGGGAATAGTTATGGATATCCTTTTGTTTGTTTTCATTTCACCATTCTTGCTTTTTAAATGGTTTGCATTGTAAATGAGACTATTTCATTGATGAATCCAGTCATAGGAGGAAACATGACTTCTCATTTGTAGTTAATTTTTAAGCATAGTACTCGTCTCTGGATGCTATTACACATTGTTTTATTATAGTTCATGTTTCGTATGCCTTATACTCTTTTGAAGTTCCTACTTCCCTTCTCCTTTGCCTCCAGTCCTAGTTTAAGCCCATTTTTTGTTAATTTTTGCTTCACTTGTTCATTGATTTATGTGTATTATCCTTCCTGTTTCTCATTATGTTTATTTGCCGTTTGCATGGTAAAAACTCATCTGTCAAGCATAGGGTTGCAAGTTCGGGTTGTGCACAGCTAAGTGAAAAATAAGCTGCCTTTTAGGTCTTTACCCAGTTCGAGCCTAATAATGCCCCAGGTTGTGGGGCCAAAACTGGGTGCTGTATTCTCACTAGTTTCTTCTTCCTCTTCGTAGTTAATGCCCCTCTAGGAATTTGTTTTTCCTCCAGTTGCAGTTTTTTTAAAATAGTGGAAGAACTTCCATCTATGAGAGTAATTGTTGGGCTTCTACTTCACAACATATCCACAAGCTGATGGTTGTATAAATGCAAATGTTAAAATGAATGTGTTATCATACAAGATTGGACAAAGAAATGATCACGTCTGAAGTAGGCTTCAAGTATCACCTGTTGGGGATAAAATAAGAGAAGAACTAGAAGGTCGTTTGAGATGGTTCTTACAATGTCTTGAATAGACCTCTAAATGCATCGACTGATTGATGCGTCACTACAGGGCGTACGCAAAACTTTTTGTAAGCGGTGTCGTATTTATATAAATAAATAAAAATAAGTATTATTTAATATCATTTTCCTACAAGTTGAAAGCCTTGACCCAATGGTTTAGTTGAATGTTATTGCAAAGGGAGGTATAGGTTCAATTTTTCTTAGCCTCAAATTTTTAACAAAAATGCTCGCTCAAAGATATTCAAAAAATAGTGTCTAGGTCCAGCCTCGAACCTACAACCTTTACAAATCCAAATATGAGCTTGACTCGTGGATCAAGAAATACTCTTAGCTAGAAAACGGTGTCATTACTATATATTGTCTTGTTTTTGCAGAATATTAGTATAAACATTTAGTATTTTTTTATGGCACCCATTTGCATACGCCCAATTGAAGGTGCTAAAAGAGGGACAAGGTAGAATTACATGTAGGGAAAAAAATCGTCTAAAAAAACCTACAATCTCGCAGGATCAATGCAAATTTAGTTAAGAACAGAATGCAATGGAAGTAAAAGATTCCATAAGGCTACAACGACTAGTTGGAATTAAGGGTTTATTGTTGTTCGCCCAAAGCTTATTTACATTAGGTCTGCTATTTACCATGACCTTGTTTAGTTTGATTATAGACTTTTGTGTCGAAGTAGGAATATATGTGAGTAAGAGAACCTCTAGTTTGACAGAACCATTAAATTGCGTTAGAAGACCAGTAATTTAGTATTGGAATGTAGGTCTGAATAGAGCTGAATGGATATAGTGGATTCATATTGTCAATCAGATCAGTTTCAGTTTGAGGTGTGGTTGATTGATATTTATTGGGCTTGAATATGGTGAAGTTTCGGTGTAACAAAAATAAATAAAACTATTTTCAACCACTGCCATGCTACTCATATCCCCCTCAGTTTTAAATAAATAAATAAAACAAACAATTTTCAAGCACTGCAATGCTACTCATGTCCCTCTCTTGTCATAATGTTTTCTGTCACTCATTGTCTAAAAGTAACTAATTTCCATGTGCACAACTTATACATCATTAGCTTTTTTCTATTCTTGGATATTCTGATATGCTAAAGTGCTTCAGTTTCTGATAAATTTTACCTTTGCACAAGGCTGTAGACGTACTTTCACTTGGTGATCCTAATTCTTAGGAAGCATGTTAGAGTGGGTGTTAACTGTTACGAGTCCCACTTTGGTTGAGGAATGGGTTGTTTGTCTACTTATATACCTTTGGGGTTGAGTCAGGCACAAGGTCCATTTTTTACATGGTATCAGAGCTGGACCCATCCCAATTCTTGGTTTACCCGATGTTGGCCCCCGTATTACGTTGTCCACACTCCAGTTGGCAGACCGGGGCATGCGTGGGTGTTAGAGTGGTTGTTAGAGTCCCATATTGTTTGAGGATTGGGCTGGTTGTCTCCTTATATGGTCTTGGGCAATCCTCACCTCATTAGCTAGCTCTAGCTCTTGGGGATGACTTACACCCAAGGTCCATTTCTTTACCAAGCATTCTCTTCACATGCTATTTATCTGTTGTGCACACCTTTGGTAAATCATGTCGAATATCTAAGTATGGCAAAAAGGAAATCCATCGGAGTTTTATTATATCCAAAAAGATCTTGGATTAACTTAGAATAAGAACCTGGCCCTGGTTTTGTTCATTACATCATTTGCTGAAGGTCTCAAACGCACATTAGAGTGTTTCTCTGTCAATTATCTTTACCATTGTCATATTCTGCCTGTGCCAGCAGCTGAAATTTCATGGAACAAGAGGCAGTTTTGAATTTTAAAATTTCAACCTTTATTTATTTAATTTTCTTAATAAAATAAAATTTCAACCCTTATTTTAGATGTGAAAACTGAAGTCTTCCTAGTATGAGGATCGGCTGATTACAATACCTCCCAAGGCATTTCAATCCCATAACATGATGTGCATTAAGTTGCTGGCCTCATCTGCACTCACTATACCCTCTTACACTAACTGTCATCTGATAATGGTTCTTTTTAAGAGGTGTCTGCATTTAATTGATGAAGCTTTTGCAGGATTTTGCTTGGTCTGTTGATTTCCTATGAAACTATTCCATGCTAGTTTAACAATAAAACGGAAATGGAGCACTATTTGACTCTTTCATCTTGCCTTATGACAGAGGATGCTGAGCTCACTCCACTATTACGTCTTGGAGCTGGAGCTTGTGCTGGCATAATTGCCATGTCTGCAACTTACCCGATGGACATGGTGCGAGGAAGAATCACTGTGCAGGTAAGTTGCGTATCCTTTTGAATAAATGTTATGGGTGTTGATCTACTCATATGGGTATTATTTTGCAAGGATGCCTTCTAAATTCTTTTCCGTACTATGCAGACAGAGAAGTCTCCTTATCAATACAGAGGAATGTTCCATGCGTTGTCAACTGTGCTTCGTGAGGAAGGTCCACGTGCTTTGTATAAAGGATGGACTCCTTCTGTCATAGGAGTTGTAAGTCCTTGTTCCTGGATCAAAAGGAACTGGCTATCCAGTACTCATATTAATTTGATAACCATGCTCACAGGATCTGGTGGTGTCATATACATCTCTCCAAAGTTTTTTAATGAAGAAAAAGACTCAAATTAATTTGATAATCACTCTGTGAATGCATTTGGTATATCTTCATTTGAAAAGATGTCCATGAAGAAGAAAGTCAAGTGGCATTCTCTTCTGAAAGTGATAAGAATGGCCACCAATGGTCAATTAGCTATATTAGTATTAAGTATTAACCCAATTATTCTAGGAAAAAGGTTAAACATGAATCCCTGTTGGATGAAAGGAAAAAAGAGAAAAAAAATCTTATTCGGCAAAGAAAGGGAAGAGAAAAGAAGACATAACACTAGTTGAGAGTTCTTATCTTTCTTTTGAATGCTTATCATCTGATTTGGTGTTTGCAGGTTCCATATGTGGGGCTTAATTTTGCTGTATATGAGTCTTTAAAAGACTGGTTGATCAAAACAAAACCATTCGGTCTTGTTGATGATGAGCTTGGTGTTGTTACAAGGCTGGCATGTGGAGCTGCTGCAGGAACGGTTGGACAAACTGTTGCCTACCCTCTTGATGTTATTCGCAGAAGGATGCAGATGGTGGGATGGAATCATGCTGCATCTATCGTTGCTGGTGATGGGAGGAGCAAGGTTCCCCTCGAATATACTGGAATGATTGATGCTTTCAGGAAAACTGTTAAGTACGAGGGTGTCAGAGCCTTGTACAAGGGTTTAGTGCCCAATTCAGTGAAGGTTAGTCTTATTTATCAATAGCATTACCTTCCAGTTTAAGCAGTCTTGTATCCTTCCTGTTTTTGTTTTTCAAACCAAGTCTCGTCGCATGTGTTTATGTTCTCTGTCCTTTGTTTTCTTCTTTGGGTTCATTGTTTTATATTTCAGTGTTGCATTTGAATCTTTGCTTGCTTAAATAAAAAGTTCTGGTTCTGATTAGAGATACTTTGCTTCTCATTAGACGTTACATCATTACTTTTTATTTCATTCCTAATAGTGCGGTATATATTCAGGTTGTTCCTTCAATATCTATTGCTTTTGTGGCATATGAGCAAGTGAAGGACCTATTGGGAGTTGAGATCAGAATATCTGACTAATGAAGAGAAGCTCCAGTATTTTTTTCATGCATATGATAATTTTGTAGGCAAGGATACAAAGGTTACAATAACATGGTGGTTGCATAGTCTAGATGGAGAATTTAGAGTCCTGTTCTAGCCTGTGTTTAGAACTTCCTTACTGTATCTGCTTATTGCTATCTTAGTGTTGTCAATAAGAAATTATCAAGAATAGTCTAATGAATAATTTGAGTGCCCATGTTAGTGAGAGAATACAAGTATTCATGTGTTTTTAACCGCTTACTTTTGTTATACGATCAGTTATTAGGAATTATACAAGTTTGTAGGCCATTTGTGCACTGTGTTCCAGTGATGCAAAAGCTGGTCTTGCCATAGTATTCAAATATTCTGTGTATAGCTGCTAAATCCATTAGAGAAGTAAACCCCTTATTCCCTTGCCTACAATTGTTTACATGGGCACATTGATGTTCTTGGATAATCAACGAAAGGGAAATAATCCAGATGAGGAAAAAACACCCTTTATTCCGTTGCCTATAGTTGTTTAATTCAGTGTAGAAAGACAAAATCCCTTTATTCCTCTGCCTATAGTTGTTTAAATCGATGTATAAGATGCTCCTTGCTTTGGCCTAGTGGTAAGAGTGCAGTACATTACTGATGATGTTTATGTTAGGTGCACCTCATAGTTCGAATCCTGACATATGGACAAAAGCATTATATTAAAGTGGAATAGGTTAGAGGGGCAAGCGAGTTATTTATTGAATTTTGAACCATGTGCCATTGACTATGAGATTTTTTCGCTTATTAGATAAAAGATGCTCTTGGAAAATGAGATGTCTAAAAGGAAAGATAGAGGGTGTAAACCCCTTTATTCCATTCCCTAGTGGATGTTCTCGGATAAAGGGAAATGACCTATGTAAATTATATGGGGGTACAAAGTTTCATATCAAGTAGTTTTTGCTATGCTGATTTGTAACGAAATGCTCTATAAAATACTGAAACACGGTTTCAAAGTATTGAGTAGAATTGTAGAATGCTTTCGTAGAGTTGAATAGAAATGTTTGCCATTCAAAAGCCTGTCTTTCGTTTTTTCTATCTTCTTTCCTTTTTTCTGACTCTCGTCTCTTCATTTTTCTCTATCCATAAATGGAAAAGAGTCAAAAGACCTCTTAATTCTTGCTATGCCCCAAGTGTGTTGATTCCTCACATTCTTCTGCTGTGTCTGGATAAATACATGAAAGAGAGATTCTTGATTACTTCTAACATAACATAAGGGAGCGAAGACTATTCTAATTTCAAGACACATATAACAGTCAATAAAGCGGGTGAAACCACGGGAAATCAGAAAATTAATCCGACAGACAAAATACTAGGGATTACTTTCTATTAGCCTAAGTTTGTTTGACCAGAATTATTCGGTATCAGTGTTGTCAAAAACGAAAAGTGAAAAAAAACTTTAAGTCTGTTGGGGCTTTAAGCGCAAAACGCAAATAAAGAATGAACTTTAATGAAGAAAGATGCAAATGGAAAAAAATTACTAATATGTATGTGTAGTCCAAGACTAATATCTATTAGCATGAATACCAAATATATGGACAAAGAAATTGAAGAAAATTTACGATAAAATAAAATAATAATTGTTTAGTGTCGCCTCTTTAGGATTATGCTCATTAGCAAGGAAAAATATGCTTTAGAGTTTTGATGATAACATTGAAGCGCCCTCTAAGCGAGGCGAAGCTCTAAATATGTTTTGAGTCTCGCTCCGGGACTTAAGTGTGCCTTTGATAACACTGTTCGATACTTGTGATGGTAAAATGTAGCAGGTATATGAAATGGTCGAAATGCTTACAAACTGACCTAGAAACCACTATGGTTTATCGAAATAAAGCAGTAATTTTCATAAAAAGCTTACCTGCAGTCCCTAATCTTGGTCTGGAACCTGGGCATTTGTGGTTCAGTAGCCCGGTAATTATTCATTCCTCCTCGTTTTCTGAAATTTACATTAGAAACAATGTTGTGTTCTTCGTGATCTTTGTCAATCTCCAATTCCTCAAAACTACGTTCTTCAGATGATAATGAAAGAAATGAGAGAATAAGAACAAGATTCAGCTCTGCTAGAAACAATTCTCTTGGTTTCTCATAACTTTTCTCTTCCTCTATATTTACTAATTGTTCTTCTAGCTTCATGGCCATAGTCGTAGATTCAACCATTTTTTCCCTCAAAAATCTATTTATGGAGTAGGATTTTTTTTTTCTTTTTCCAAACTAAGAGATTTGGGAACTATAAGAGGAATAAAGGACACAAATATATATAGATCTAATATGTGGTGTCAACTCGCTTTTACTCATCCACCATGTTTTATGTAACAATAACCACAACTTCCTGTATTTTAGGCAAATGTTTGGCTAATAGATTTGGGTGGACCTTCGTTTTTTTTTTCTTGGGCTTGCTTTCATCCCATAATTTAATAAAAAATGTCAGATTCCAATAGGTAAAAATTCAAATTAGTTATCATAGTTGCTTTAATTAAGTCAGTTGTTGATGGTAGGCTAGAAACCCGTGTTTTAGCCGTACTATTGCACTCTAATTATTGCATTTTACGTGTGTTTAAGCTTAATTGATAGTAAATTATACTTATTACGTGTTTTATGCCTTGTAGGATATGATTCTGAGCTATTTAGGTAATTTGGAGCGAAATCGAACAAGTTGGAGCTTTGAAGTCTGAGTAGAAGCCCAAGAAACCGGGATCATGTTCGGGGGTTGAGAATCAAGTCCGGATATCAAAAAGTTAACACATGAATTTATTCTAAGAAAAAGCCACTACCACGCCGCGAGGCGCGGCAGTGCAAAATTGTCTGACAAGCAAAATGCGAGCTCTCTGAATTTCCTCACTAGCGCGCCGCATGGGGCGGCGCGGTTGTGCAAAATTGTCAGAGTGATTTTCAAGTTCAACTAGGAAAGGGTAGTTTTATCCGGGCTTGTTTCTACATGATATAAATACACCAAAAGCACGATTTTGAAGGGACTTTTGACCTACGAAAGATTGGAGAACCAACTAAGGCAAGAAGACTCAAGAATTCATCAATATTACAACCTGCAGTCGGTGCAATACAGGAGTTTGTATCGAAATCACTAGCTTTGATGTTTTCTTTGTTCTTAAACTTATTTGAGATTATTACTCCATTGTTATGAAGTAATTTTCATTAGGGTATTGACAGATACAATATTTCGATAACGTGATTAGGGATCCAATTCTTGATAATTGTTAGAATTAATTGATGGAGTTTTAATTTGTATTGTGAGTTATTTGTTGTTTTGCTTAATTGAAAGAGGAATTTGATGTTGAATTTCTTCATATCTTATGCTCTAGTTTAAATTCGTGATTCAAATAGATAATCGAAAGAGCCTCTTGAATTGTTAATCGAACTAGAAAATAGGAAAATATTCTTGAGAAGTTACCCTTTAGAGCAAAATCATCATTTGGTTGTTGCAATTGTTTATCGTGCTTCAATTAGATTAATTATTGACTTAACGTTTAATCGAAAGACGAACATTAACTTCAAGCGCAATCTAATTATCGGTTGAATTCATGAGAATCAACCGTATTATAGAGTGAATTAACTCAAGAATTGGATCCCGAGTCGGTTATCTTTCACCTATCTAGTCAAATACACTTATCCCTCTCATTGATATTTCTTTATTGCTCATCTGCTATCTTTTGTGATCAATTGTTATTTGCTTAATTTTTAGTAGTTCACCGTAGTAACAGTTATCAAATCAAGTATTAATTTTTCTTGATAGTAATCAACTGGAGATTATTCGAACACTGTTTAAATCCAATCCCTGTGGAGACGATAATAAATCTATACTATCTTTGACTAGCGAGCAATAATTTTGTGTTTGTGTTTTGCGCTCATCAAATTTTGGCGCCGTTACCGGGGATTGGCAATCAATAGTGTTTAAAATAGTTTTTAGTACTAATTTAGGAACCAATTTTTACTTTAGTTATTCACATTTCTTACTTATGTGCAGGATACAGGTTGATTTCTCTGGTGTATGACTCGATCGTCTTCAAAGGAAGTGATACCCTACGAACCAGAGTTGGAGAAATACCTACGATAACTGAGAAAAGAAAGAGACTTAATAGAAAAATTCTTGGGTCAAACTTCGACTCAAGATACTATGGCAAACGAAGAGAATGATGGAGTAGACTTAGCTGCAAGAGAGGCAGTACAACTAGAAGCTGCACAGAGAATTGCTGATGAGACCGTCAAAGATGATGTGGGTCGAAGATTCAATCTAAACCGACCCTTGGTTGAAGACCAGTTCGATAATGCAGCACCCATGCCTGGAAGATCATTGGGTGACTATGCTAGGCCAGTCTATAATAAAGGACTGTCAAGTGTCAGACCCCAACCCATAGCAACAAACAACTTCGAATTGAAGCAACGGTTGCTTCAAACTATCCAAAATAACTGCACTTTCAGAGGGAAGGTGAATGAAGATCCTAATACTCAGTTGATGGACTTTGAAGATATCATGAACACCTTCTAATACAATGGAGTATCAAAGGATGCAGTCTATTTAAGGGCATTTCCCTTTTCATTGAAAGATGATGCGACACAATGGCTTCGTAGCTTACCCGCAGGTTCTATCAGAACATGGGAAGATATGACCAAGAAGTTTCTTGACAAGTACTTCTCAGCTGCAAAAACTGGGAAGTTTAGAAGGGAAATCCCCAATTTTGCCAGAAGGAGAAAAAAATAGTTTTTGAAGCTTGGGAACGATTCAAGGAGATAGTCAGAAAGTGTCAGCATAATGGAATCAATTTGTGGATGCAACTCCTGGATTTTTGGGATGGACTGACACCGTCCCCGCGACGAATTCTGAATATTGCATGTAGAGGTCCACTAATGAAGAAAACGTCGGAGGAGGTTGTCTTAATCCTTGATGAATTATCTTAGGATGCTAATCAGTGGCCGACTGAGAGTAATGATAGAAGAAAATCAGTTGGGGTTCACCAGGTGGACTCTAACACATCCTTGCAAGCCCAGCTAGACCCATGGCCAAGGAGATAAAAAAGCTGACATTTGCCAAGGTACAGAATGAGCCGCAAACAACATGTGACTTTTGTGGATTGGGACACCCTACACATGAGGGTCAAGCATCAGCTGAGGAAGTCAACGCAGTGGGGAATTTTAATAGAGAAAACTACCAAGGTGGGAACAACTATAATTCTATGGGTCAAAAACATCCAGGTTTTTCGTGGAGTTCACCTAGTGGGAGCTTGAATTTATGGAAGCAAAATAATCTTAGACCCCAGGGTCAAGGACCACCAGATTTTCAGAACCAGCAGAGGCAACAATACCAGCCATAACAGTCAAATCAATCTAGTATGGAAAACCTCATGAAGGCATTCATCAACAAATCAGATGAAAACTTTGAGACTCAGGGCACATCCATCAGAGAGTAGGGCACGGTCATCCGGAATTTAGAACGATAATTGGGACATATTGCAAATTTGTTATCTGAGAGGGCTCCTGGGACTTTGCCCTCTAACACTGAAATGAACCCAAAGGAAACAATCAAAGCTGTTGTGATGACCCAAAATGTCATCTTTAAATTTAATAATTAATTCTGTGTTTTAAGACCTCGAAAAGCACTATTTATCATTACTCGACTTGCGTGTGCAGTCCGTAAAAATTTTCCAAAAAGTTTTCAGGTGAAAAATGAATTAAAATGTGAATTAGAGCTTTAAAACTCAACTAGGTTGACTTTGGTCAACATTTTGAGCAAACAGACTCGGATCAGTGTTTTAACAATTTTTGTAGGTCTGTATTATAATTTGGGACTTAGGCGTATTCTCGGAATTAAATTCCGAGGTCCCTAGCCCGAGATATGGAATTTTGATGAAAAATTAAAAGTTTAAGTTCAAATAGTGACCGGATGTCAAATTATGTGCAAACGACCCCGGAATAGAATTTTAATGATTCCAACAGTTCCGTATGGTGATTTTGGACTTAGGAGCGTGATCGGAATTTTATTTGGAAGTCCGTAGTAGAATTAGGCTTGAAATGCCGAAAGTTGAATTTTTGGGAAGTTTGACCGAGGGGTTGACTTTTTGATATCGGGGTCGAAATCCGATTCTGAAAATTTTTATAACTCAGTTATGTCATTTATGACTTGTGTGCAAAATTTGAAGTCATTCCGAATTGATTTGATGTGTTTCGACACAAGATATAGAATTTGAAAGTTCAAAGTTCATTGATTTTGATTTGAGGTGCGATTCGTCGTTTTGATGTTGTTTGATGTAGTTTGAATTCTCGACTAAGTTCGTATGGTATTTTGGGACATGTTTGAATAATTGGTTAAGGTCCCGAGGGTCTCGGGTGGATTTCGGAAGGTAAACGGAATGGATTTCGGACAAAGAGTGCTGGAAATTTCTGTTGCAGAAATTCCGTGCGTGGAGCCAACTTTGGAAGCTTATATCTCGCAATTCATAAGGAATCAGAAAATGTGCAAAACATAAAAGTTGTAGTCGTATGATTATAGGTTTCAGAAAGTTAAACTCTGCATTATTTGGATATTGTTACAGAAAGTTATGACGGATTGAATGAAGGCTGGTAGAGCAGTTTCGCCAGAAATTCTGATGCATGCAGCCAACTTTGGGAGCTTATATTTCGCAATGCATAAGGAATTAGAATAATTGCAAAACACGAAAGTTGTAGTCGGTGGATTCTAGTTTTTCAGAAAGTTAAACCATTTATCATTTGGATATTTGTATATAAAGTTATGATCAATTGAAGTAAGACTGCTAGAGCTGTTTCTGATGGACTTTTAGTGACGAAAAATGGACTTTTAGTGACGGATTGGCGGAAACTTAAGGACCAAAAATGCTCATTTCATTCATTTTGTTTTGGATTTTTGGAGCACGGTTCTTGGGCAATTTTCAAGGAAAAATATTGGGGTAAGTGTTCCTTATCCTATATTGATTATATTTCATGATTCCATACTCAATTACATCATGAATCCGTGAATTTATGGAAGAAAAATCAAAATTTTTGCAAAATCTTCCAAAAACGAAAATTTAAGATTTGGAGGTCGAGTTGTTATCGGATTTTGGTAAAATTGGTATGGGTGAACTCGTAATTGAATGGGTTATCGGATTTTATAAGTTTCGCCGGATTCCGAGATGTGGGCCCCACAGGCAAATTTTGAGCTAATTTCGGATTTTAATGAAAATGTAATATTTTCTTATGAAAGTGATTACTATAATTTTTGTTGACTGTATCGAATTAATTATGACTAGATACGAGTCGATCGGAGTCGGAAAATCGAGAAAAAGGCATACTACTTGATTAAATTGGAGCAAGTCGAGGTAAGTGACTTGTCTAACCTTGTGTGGAGGAAATTTCCCCTAGGATTGGTATTGATGTGATTATTGAAATGTGTTGAAAGTCGTGTGCACGAGGTGACGAGTGTGTACACGGGTTAAATTGCGAAAGATTATATTTTTAAATTGTGTAGATTACTGTTGCACATTTATTAAATTATTTTATCTTGTTATTTTCTTCATCATTGATGTGAGATATATACTTCAAATTTGTTTGATCTTTTCTTACTAATTATTTTGCCTGTTTAGTTGAAACTTGGTTTCTTTTATTCTGTGCATTATTTGAAGGTTGATTTTATTTAAATTAAATATTATTAATATAAAGTATTTGACATTTTTAAACTTGATATTGAAGCAACGTAGTAAAGATTTTGAAATATTATTTTTCTATATTATTTACTCCTGAATATTTTTATACTCATTGTGAGGGAGCCGTGAGCTCTTTATTGTGGAAGAATATTATTGATGAATTATTTTGACATGAGCCGTGAGCTCTTTATTGTGGAAGAATATTATTGATGAATTATTTTGACATGAGCCGTGAGCTCTTTATTGTGGAAAAATATTATTGATGAATTATTTTGACATGAGCCGTGAGTTCTTTATTGTGGAAAAATATTATTGATGATTTATTTTGGCATGAGCCGTGAGCTCTTTATTGTGGAAAAATATTGTTGTTGAATTATTTTGGCAAGTTAAATTATTTGAGCACTTGAGGTGCAAATTGTGATATATTGTGATATTGATACGCATGCGGTGGTATAAGGTCTGGGTGTTGAAACGCATGCGGTGAGATAAGGGTGGCTTGATACGCGTGGCTAGTAGGGGAACTACTAGAAGTCATGCGGTGTGATAAGGGTGGCTAAAATGCGGGATGCTATTTCGGGAAAAATATTTTCTTTAAATAAATTGTGAAGGCTCCCGCGGTGATATAAGGAAATGAGATATTGTGAATTTATTTATGATTTGGGACTACGAGGCGGTACCTCGGGAGTGCCCTTGTTGATATTGATTTATGGCCGTAGTTGCCTTTGATTATTGTTGTGATTTTCTTAAAGTTGAAAAGAATTCTATTTTGTTTCAACGAGGTATTTATTTGCCATTATTTGATGTAATTAAATATGACATACTACTTGATTCATTTTCAAAGTCATTTTATTTTACTACATTGATAAACATTTTACCATGCCATTATTTATTTTCCAGCTGGGCCTGACCTGACCTCGTCACTACTCTACCGAGGTTAGGCTTGGCACTTACTGGGTACCGCTGTGGTGTACTCATACTATGCTTCTGCACATCTTTTTGTACAGATCCAGGTACATTTTACCAGCCTAGACGTCAGTGAGTTACTTGCGCACGGAGACTTCGAGGTAAATCTGCCAGCGTCCGCAGACTCCGGAGTCCCCTTTTATCATTTTATGTTGCTTCCTTATATTTTATTTAGACCTTGACATATAGAGACATTGAGAATAAATTCTTAGAAGCTTGTGACTTATTTCTACCGGGTTTTGGGAGTTAAAATTGTTTGAATTATAGTTTATTTATTTCAGATATTTATTATTATTCCACATTGATAGGCTTACCTAGTCTTAGAGACTAGGTGCCATCACGACATCCTACGGAGGAAATTTGGGGTCGTGACAAGTTGGTATCAGAGCACTAGGTTCATAGGTGTTATTAGTCACAAGCAGGTTTAGTAGAGTCTTGCGGATCGGTACGGAGACGTCTGTGCTTATCTTCGAGAGGCTATGGAACTGTTAGGAAATATTCACTTCTTTGACTCCTTATCGTGCGGCATTGATTTAGCTTAAAAGATATATCTTATACTCCTTTGTATCCACTCGTGTATGACATTGCGCACTCAATATCAGTTGTGTGTCGAGGGTTCGTGATGCCGCAGATGGACTACGAGGGAGCTAGAGATGCTCAAACATTGTCTTAACGTGTGGTTCCGACTGAAGATGTGGGCGTATTGAGAGATCACCTAGTGAATCATGTGCGGGGTGCAACGGACATTGGCGTATAGTTGATTTATACGAGCTGTGAAGGTTATTATTGTGGATCTTCGGACGTTGTGACCTATGACTTCACACCGTCCACTATCAATGGGTAGATTGCGGGGTCATGTATTATATCAGTTTTGGCCTGAAATGTATATATGTGGTACTGAAAGGTTCCCTAAAATTTACACATATTTAAGACCTGAGATTTTGTGGAGGATAAGGTTAGGACTTGCGGTATGTACGCCTCCTTAATAATCCTATACTTCAATACCAAAGGAGTTATAGAAACAACTCTAAATTTGTAGAAGGTCTACTCAGCGTGGACGTCACTGTTGCGGATTTTGGAGTGCTTCGGAGTAAGTATAGTTGTTGACGAGATTCTGGACTATGTGGTTCGTGCCAAGATTTGTCTGTATGGAGCTCTACTTTTGTGATCGTTGTGTAAAAATAGGGGTAAGGGTTACCCCAAAGAAGAATCAAAGAGTATGTTAAGAAATGGGTCAGCTCAACAGTGTTGAGTCAGCATAACAAAAGAAGAAATTTGCCTTGGGAGAGATAATTCTCCACCAGTGTTCGTGGTAAGCCTATGAAGAGGGCAGACCAGCCAATGCAATACCGCCCACTTGGCTCAGTTCTCAGAAACGCTTTTGAAAGAGTTTGTTTTCTGGACTCTCCGTAATACGTGGCGCATAGGGTTTGAACGGTTGCGTTATGTCACTATTGACGATGTCAGAATATGCCATCAAGTTCAATAAGTTTGCCCGTCATACTCCTACTTTACTTCCTACAGCCAGAGGGTGAGTCCATAGACTCATTAAAGGACTAAATTATGATCGTAAAATTTTGTACGACTCGGGAGCTACAAGCTGATACTTCATTTCTGCTAGTTGTACAAATTGCCAAGATATTAGAATGTGTTCGGGGTGGGAAAAAAAGGGGGAAACTAAGGAGACCAAGACGTTTCATGGTTCTGGGGGATTCAGTGGATTCTACTCTGCAAGTATAAATCATTATGGCGGGGGCTCAGGCAGTCGTCCATCCCAGTCCACACATCAGATTACTCGGGGTGCTCTAGTAAGTTCTTTTAATACACCACCGACATGAGTTCCTACAATAGTTATTCCAGTTATCTGGCACAAACTAAATATGAGCAGCCTAACCCGCAAAGGGGTTATTATGAATACGGTGATACTAGGCTCATCATGAGAAAAATTGTCAAAAACTTGGGAGAGACTTATTTCATCAAAGCACTCAGGCTACTTGTTCCATTGCAGTTACTACACCACCCACACGACCAGTTAGGGGTGGAGGACAGATGGGTAAAAGGCGTCCTAGAGGTGAAGACCCAGCCATTGATATATTTCTTTTATGGTATGGCGGAGGTCGCTACATCAGTTGATGTCGTTACAGGTACGACTTTGATATAATATAAAGGAATGATTTCCTTAAGTTGATTCAGTTCTCAATATCGAAACGAGTCTTCCTATTGTGCTCCACTTATGAGTGAGCTTCATAATTCTATAATTTACTTATGTGTTTACCTCTGTTGGGAGATTTTTTGGAGATAACTACACCTATCATTTCGTGTTGGTCACTAATAAGAGCTGCGAGGCTAAATGTGGCTTTTTGTTCCTCATTTCGGTAAATTTTGATGTAAATTCCGAATAATTAATTGCAAATTATGAATTATATACCCTACTGGTGTGGAGTTCATTATGTGTTGTGATTTGGTGTAACCGAAATTATTTAAAAGGAGAAAATAGAAATTTGCAATTGGCACGATGTGCATATTACTTGTGATTCAAAACTGAGGACGAGATCCTCACATTTTTATATAAATTGATATGTTTAAACCGGGCTACGAGCTGCGGTGGAAGTTATAAAAGGACGAGATCCTTGTGAGGAAAATTCTTGTGTTTAAGTTCTCCCTTGTGAAATTAAATTTGTACTATAGTACTAATAGGGAGTCATGCCTATTAGGCTTATTTGAAAATTCTTATATGAAATTCTCTGTGCATAGTTGTCAAATTCGTCTGGTAATTATTAATTTTTAACCTACGAGGTAGGTGCCCGCCTAGGTGGCGTTAAATGTGACTCGTTAATTTGGGTAAATAATTTTGAGGTCTTCATGCCTCGTGTCTCATTATCAGTATTGTGAAAGTTTGAAATGAGATTTTCGTTAACATGAAGTTAATTGATGATTCGGTAATTGATTATGAACAACTATTAAGACCAGATTGACCCAGAAGGGTGCTCCATTCAGATGGACCGAGGAATGTGAGGAAAGCTTCCAAAAGCTCAAGACAGCTTTGACTACATCCCCAGTATTGATATTACCTATAGGTACAGGATCTTATACTGTGTATTGTGACGCGTCACGTATTGGTCTCGGCGCAGTGTTGATGCAAGACGGTAGGGTGATTGCTTACGCGTCCAGACAGTTAAAGGTGCATGAAAAGAATTATCCTGTACATGACCTGGAGTTAGCAGCTATTGTTCATGCCTTAAAAATTTGGCGGCATTATTTGTACGGTATCCATTGTGAAATCTACACTGATCACCGGAGTTTACAACATCTGTTTAAACAGAAGGATCTTAATTTGCGGCAGCGGAGATGGTTAGAGTTGCTTAAGGATTATGATATCACCATTCTCTATCATCCGGGGAAGGCCAATGTGGTGGCCGATGCCTTGAGTCATAAGGCGGAGAGTTTGGGTAACTTAGCATATTTACCGGTAGCAGAGAGGCCTTTAGCCATGGATGTTCAGGCCTTGGCCAACCAGTTTGTTAGATTGGATGTTTCCGAGCCGAGTCAGATTTTGGCTTGCGTGGTTTTCCAGTCTTCACTTTATGATCGTATCAGGGAATGTCAGTATGATGACCCCCATCTACTTGTCCTTAAGGACATAGTTCAGCACGGCGATACCAAGGAAGTCACTATTGGAGATGAAGATGTATTACGGATGCAGGGTAGGCTATATGTGCCTAATGTAGATGGTTTTCGTGAATTGATTCTCCAGGAGGCTGATAATTCGCGGTACTCCATATATCCGGGTGCTGCGAAGATGTAGCAGGACTTGAGGTAATATTATTGGTGGAGGAAGATGAAGAAAGACATAGTGGAGTATGTAGCTCGGTGTCTAAATTGTCAACAAGTGAAATATGAGCATCAACGACCTAGTGGATTGCTTTAGAAGTTGGAAATTCCAGAATGGAAATGGGAGCGAATCACTATGGATTTCATTGTTGGGCTCCCACGGACTCGGAGGAAGTTCGATGCAGTTGGGTGATTGTGGATAGGCTGACCAAATCAGCTCATTTCATTCATGTGATTACTACTTACTCTTCAGAGCAGCTGGCTCAGGTATATATTCGCGAGATTATCAGACTTCACGGTGTACCAGTATCTATCATCTCTGACCAGGGTACACAGTTTACCTCACGGTTTTGGAGGGGAGTACAGCGTGAGTTGGGTATCCGGGTAGAGTTGAGTACAGCATTTCACCCTCAGATGGACGGGCAGTCCGAACGCACTATTCAGATAATGAAGGATATGCTTCGTGCGTGTGTGATAGATTTTGGGGGTTCTTGGGATCAGTTCTTACCACTTGCGGAGTTTACTTACAACAACAGTTACCAGTCAAGCATCCAGATGGCTCCGTATGAGACCTTGTATGGTAGGCGGTGCCGGTCTCCAGTGGGTTGGTTCGAACCATGTGAGGCTAGACTTTTGGGTACAGACTTGGTTCGGGATGCCTTGGAAAAGGTTAAGTTGATTCAGGATCGACTTCGTATAGCCCAATCTAGACAGAAGAGTTATGCGGATCGGAAGATTTGTGATGTTGCATTCATGGTTAGTGAGCAGGTATTGCTCCGGGTTTCGCCTATGAAGGGTGTGATGAGGTTCGGGAAGAAGGGCAAGTTGAGCCCTAGGTATATTGGGCCTTTTGAGATTCTTGAGAGAGTTGGAGAGGTGGCTTACAGACTTGCACTACCACCTAGTCTTTCTACGGTTCATCCGGTATTCCATGTTTCTATGCTTCAGAAATATCACGGCGATCCGTCTCATGTGTTAGACTTCAGTTCGGTTCAGTTGGACAAGGGTCTATCTTATGTTGAGGAACCAGTGGCTATTTTAGATAGGCAGGTTCGAAAGCTGATGTCAAAGAATATTGCTTCTGTAAAGGTTCAGTGGAGGGGTCATTCGGTCGAGGAGGCGACTTGGGAGGCCAAGCGTGATATATGCAGCTGTTATCCACACTTATTCACTAC
The DNA here is from genome assembly GCF_000390325.3 of Nicotiana tomentosiformis. NCBI lineage: Eukaryota > Viridiplantae > Streptophyta > Magnoliopsida > Solanales > Solanaceae > Nicotiana > Nicotiana tomentosiformis. Next base: position 23,276,177 of record NC_090819.1, read on the forward strand.
CTCAAGTACTTTTTCTAACTCCGTTCGAGGACGAACGTTTGTTTTAGAGGTGGAGAATGTGATGACCCAAAATGTCATCTTTAAATTTAATAATTAATTCTGTATTTTAAGACCTCGAAAAGCACTATTTATCATTACTCGACTTGCGTGTGCAGTCCGTAAAAATTTTCCGAAAAGTTTTCAGGTGAAAAATGAATTAAAATGTGAATTAGAGCTTTAAAACTCAACTAGGTTGACTTTGGTCAACATTTTGAGCAAACAGACTCGGATTAGTGTTTTGACAATTTTTGTAGGTCTGTATTATAATTTGGGACTTAGGCGTATTCCCGGAATTAAATTCTGAGGTCCCTAGCCCGAGATATGGAATTTTGATGAAAAATTAAAAGTTTAAGTTCAAATAGTGACCGGATGTCAAATTATGTGCAAACGATCCCGAAATAGAATTTTGATGATTCCAACAGCTCCGTATGGTGATTTTGTACTTAGGAGCGTGATCGGAATTTTATTTGGAAGTCCGTAGTAGAATTAGGCTTGAAATGCCGAAAGTTGAATTTTTGGGAAGTTTGACCGAGGGGTTGACCTTTTGATATCGGGGTCAAAATCCGATTCTGAAAATTTTCATAACTCAGTTATGTCATTTATGACTTGTGTGCAAAATTTGAAGTCATTCCGAATTGATTTGATGTGTTTCGACACAAGATATAGAATTTGAAAGTTCAAACTTCATTGATTTTGATTTGAGGTGTGATTCGTCGTTTTGATGTTGTTTGATGTTGTTTGATGTAGTTTGAAGGCTCGACTGAGTTCGTATGGTATTTTGGGACATGTTGGAATAATTGGTTAAGGTCCCGAGGGTCTCGGGTGGATTTCGGAAGGTAAACGGAATGGATTTCGGACAAAGAGTGCTGGAAATTTCTGTTGCAGAAATTCCGTGCGTGGAGCCAAATTTGGAAGCTTATATCTCGTAATTCATAAGGAATCAGAAAATGTGCAAAACATAAAAGTTGTAGTCGTATGATTATAGGTTTCAGAAAGTTAAACTCTGCATTATTTGGACATTTGTACAGAAAGTTATGACGGATTGAATGAAGGCTGGTAGAGCAGTTTTGCCAGAAATTCTGATGCATGCAGCCGACTTTGGGAGCTTATATTTCGCAATGCATAAGGAATCAGAATAATTGCAAAACACGAAAGTTGTAGTCGGTGGATTCTAGTTTCCAGAAAGTTAAACCATTTATCATTTGAACATTTGTATATAAAGTTATGATCAATTGAAATAAGACTGCTAGAGCTGTTTCTGATGGACTTTTAGTGACGAAAAATGGACTTTTAGTGACGGATTGGCAAAAATTTAAGGACCAAAAATGCTCATTTCATTTATTTCGTTTTGGAATTTTGGAGCACGGTTCTTGGGCGATTTTTGGGAGATTTTCAAGGGAAAACATTGGGGTAAGTGTTCCTTATCCTATATTGATTATATTTCATGATTCCATACTCAATTACATCATGAATCCGTGAATTTATGGAAGAAAAATCAAGATTTTTGCAAAATCTTCCAAAAACGAAAATTTAAGATTTGGAGGTCGAGTTGTTATCGGATTTTGGTAAAATTGGTATGGGTGGACTCGTAATTGAATGGGTTGTCGGATTTTATAAGTTTCGCCGGATTCCGAGATGTGGGCCCCACGGGCAAATTTTGAGCTAATTTCGGATTTTAATGAAAATGTAATATTTTCTTATGAAATTGATTACTATAATTTTTGTTGACTGTATCGAATTAATTATGACTAGATACGAGTCGATCGGAGTCGGAAAATCGAGGAAAAAGCATAATACTTGGTTAAATTGGAGCAAGTCGAGGTAAGTGACTTGTCTAACCTTGTGTGGGGGAAATTTCCCCTCGGATTGGTATTGATGTGATTATTGAAATGTGTTGAAAATCGTGTGCACGAGGTGACGAGTGTGTACACGGGTTAAATTGTGAAATATTATATTTTTAAATTGTGTAGATCACTGTTGCGCATTTATTAAATTATTTTATCTTGTTATTTTCTTCATCATTGATGTGAGATATATACTTCAAATTTGGTTGATCTTTTCTTACTAATTGTTTTACCTGTTTAGTTGAAACTTGGTTTCTTTTATTCTGTGCATTATTTGAAAGTTGATTTTATTTAAATTAAATATTATTAATATGAAGTATTTGACATTTTTAAACTTGATATTGAAGCAACGTAGTAAAGATTTTGAAATATTATTTTTCTATATTATTTACTCCTGAATATTTTTATACTCATTGTGAGGGAGCCGTGAGCTCTTTATTGTGGAAGAATATTATTGATGAATTATTTTGACATGAGCCGTGAGCTCTTTATTGTGGAAGAATATTATTGATGAATTATTTTGACATGAGCCGTGAGCTCTTTATTGTGAAAAAATATTATTGATGAATTATTTTGACATGAGCCGTGAGTTCTTTATTGTGGAAAATATTATTGATGAATTATTTTGACATGAGCTGTGAGCTCTTTATTATGCAAAACTATTATTGATAATTTATTTTGGCATGAGCCGTGAGCTCTTTATTGTGAAAAAATATTGTTGTTGAATTATTTTGGCAAGTTAAATTATTTGAGCACTTGAGGTGCAAATTGTGATATATTGTGATATTGATACGCATGCGGTGGTATAAGGTATGAGTGTTGAAACGCATGCGGTGAGATAAGGGTGGCTTGATACGCGTGGCTAGTAGGGGAACTACTAGAAGTCATGCGGTGTGATAAGGGTGGCTAAAACGCGGGATGCTATTTCGGGAAAAATATTTTCTTTAAATAAATTGTGAAGGCTCCCGCGGTGATATAAGGAAATGAGATATTGTGAATTTATTTATGATTTGGGACTACGAGGCGGTACCTCGGGAGTGCCCTTGTTGATATTGATTTATGGCCGTAGTTGCCTTTGATTATTGTTGTGATTTTCTTAAAGTTTAAAAGAATTCTATTTTGTTTCAACGAGGTATTTATTTGCCATTATTTGATGTAATTAAATATGACATACTACTTGATTCATTTTCAATGTCATTTTATTTTACTACATTGATAAACATTTTACCATGCCATTATTTATTTTCCAGCTGGGCCTGACCTGACCTCGTCACTACTCTACCGAGGTTAGGCTTGGCACTTACTGGGTACCGCTGTGATGTACTCATACTACACTTCTGCACATCTTTTTGTGCCTAGACGTCAGTGAGTTACTTGCGCACGGAGACTTCGAGGTAAATCTGCCAGCGTCCGCAGACTCCGGAGTCCCCTTTTATCATTTTATGTTGCTTCCTTATATTTTATTTAGACCTTGACATATAGAGACATTGAGAATAAATTCTTAGAAGCTTGTGACTTATTTCTATCGGATTTTGGGAGTTGAAATTGTTTGAATTATAGTTTATTTATTTCAGATATTTATTATTATTCCACATTGATAGGCTTACCTAGTCTTAGAGACTAGGTGCCATCACGATATCCTACGGAGGGAATTTGGGGTCGTGACAGCTGTATCTCTGAGAAGTGGCAAAACATTGGTTGAACCAGTGGTGAAGGCTAGACCCGAGGTGGTGAACAAGCAGGCAGAGATACCAACAGAGAAAAAAGGTGATGAGCAGAAAGGCCAGAGTATTGGGGTACAAAAAGAAATTGAAGAAAGTAGACATATGCCAGCTCTACCATTCCCTCAAAAGATGAAGCGGGAGAAACTTGATAAATGTTTTGGGCAATTCTTAGAGATGCTCAAGCAACTTTATGTGAACATTCTCTCCACTGAGGTATTCACTCAGATGTCGGCCTATGCAAAGTTCTTAAAGGAAATCCTGTCTAGCAAGAGAAAATTAGAGGAAACAACAGTGATCAAGCTAAATGCCCACTGCAGTGCCATATTGCAAAAAAAAAATTCCCCCAAAATGTAGGGACCCAGGTAGCTTCACCATACCATGCTCGTTGGGGAGTGAAAAATTTGACAAGGCCCTCTGTGATTCTGGTGCGTCGATAAATCTAATGCCTCAGTCTGTATTCAGGAAACTGGAAGTTGAGATCGGAGTGATCAAATCAATACCAGTGTCCCTACAACTGGCTGACCAAACCACCATTCTACCTGAGGGAATCATTGAGGATATTCTAGTGCGAGTGGACAAGTTTATGTTCCCCGTAGACTTTATTGTGGTGGATATGGAGGTGAACAAGGAGGTGCCTCTATTTCTAGAAAGACCAATCTTATGTACATGCAAAGCTATCCTTGATTCTATGAGGGGTAGTTTATGCTTAGAGTGGGCAACGAAAAAGTGGTGTTCCAGATGAAAAAGATGATGAAATACCCTAGTAATGAGGCGTCCGCCTACTCGTGTTTCAAGCTGGATGTTGTTGGAGAATTGGATGAAAAATATAAGTTTGACAAGTTTGTGGGGGATACTCTGGAGAGGTGTATTACTCAGTCTAGCACAGTGAAGGATGAAGATCCTGAAATAAAGAAAGAGGCTGAAGCTCTTGAAACTGAGGATAAAGTGGTTGATGAGGAGGAACTAAAAGAGGAGGCTTATAAGCCTAATGTGGAATTGAAAGTCCTCCCCACTCACTTAAAATATGCTTTTCTTGAAACTAATAATTTTTCTGTGATTATTTCTGTTGACTTGACAGGTACACAAGAGCGAAAGATGGTGGAGCTACTGAAGAAGCACAAGAAGGCCATTGGCTGGAGTATAGCTGATATTCAAGGAATCAGTCCATCCATTTACATGCACAAAATTCTGTTGGAAGAAAATAGCAAACCAGTGGTGCAGCCCCAACGCAAGCTGAACAGAAATTTGGATGAGGTAGTGCATAAGGAGATCATCAAATTGCTAGATGCGGGAGTGATTTTTTCCATCTTTGATAGCCAGTAGATTAGTCCAGTACAAGTTGTACCTAAGAAGGGGGGCATGACAGTGGTGAAAAATAAAGATATTGAATTGATCCCCACAAGAACAGTCATTGGGTGGAGAATGTGCATTGATTATAGAAGGCTGACTGATGCAATAAGGAAGGACCACTTCCCACTCCCCTTTATTGATCAAATGCTCGAGAAAGTGGTTGTACATGGATGCTACTTCTTCTTGTATGGGTACTCAGGCTACAATCAGATACCCATTGCCCCAGAAGATGTTGAGAAGACCACATTCACTTTTCCGTCAGGTGTTTTTGCTTACAGGAGGATGCCGTTTGAGTTGTGTAATGCACCTGCCACTTTTCAGAGGTGCATGGTGTCTATATTCTCTGATTTAAATAGGAAGTATCTAGAAGTATTCATGGATGATTTCACCCTCTTTGGTGATGACTTTGTGGACTGCTTGAAAAATTTAGAGCTCGTGCTTGAATGTTGCGAAGCCACGCACTTGGTTCTTAACTGGGAGAAGTATCACTTCATGGTGAAAGAGGGAATTGTCTTGGGCCACAAAGTAACTGCACATGGAATTGAAGTTGACAAAGCCAAGGTGGATGTAATTGCTAGGCTCCCTCCACCAACTTTTTTGAAGAGCATAAGGAGTTTCTTGGGACATGCTGGGTTCTATAGGAGGTTCATCAAAAACTTTTCCAGCATTACCAAACTGTTGACTGCATTGCTAGCAAAAGATTCCAAGTTTGTTTTAATGTGGAGTGCTTAAGATTATTCGAATTGATAAAGGAAAAGCTTGTAAGTGCTCATATTATGGTGACACCTGATTGGAGCCAGCCATTTGACATAATATATGATACCAGTGATATAGCTGTGGTGGCAGTTCTAGGGCAAAGAAAAGAGAAAATGTTTAGGCCCATTTACTATGCCAGCAGAAAGTTGAATGATGCTCAAGTCAACTATGCCACTACTGAGAAAGAGTTCTTTGCTGTGGTCTTTTCTTTTGACAAGTTTAGATCATACCTAGTGGGGAGCAAAGTGATTGTACACATGGATTACTCAGCCTTGAAATATATGTTGAGTAAGAAGGAGTCCAAGCCACGTCTGACGCGGTAGGTGTTGTTGCTCCAAGAATTTGACTTGGAGATCAAAGATAGGAAGGGCACAAAAAATTAAGTCGTCGATAATCTATCTCGACTTGAGAGACCTATGGTTGAAATAGTTGACGTAAAAGAAGAAGAGTTCCCCGATGAGAAGATTTTCTCCATTGTTGTGGTCTAAGAAAGACTGCCTTGGTATGATGATGTAGCCAACTTTTTGGCTAGTGGATGGTTGCCGCGTGACCTCTCTCGTGATCAAAGAAGGAAGCTTCAAGGTGAGGTAAAAAGTTATTTTTGGAATAACCCTCTCTTGTTAAACTGTATGCAGGTGGTGTGATTCGAAGGTGTGTGCCTGAAGGAGAGATGGCAAGCATTCTGTTTCACTGCCATGATAGAGCAGCTGGAGGACACTATGGTAGAAATTGCACTACAGCAAAGGTCATGGAAGCCGGTTTCTATTGGCCTACTTTGTACAAAGACTCACGAGCGTATGTAGCTGCATGTGACAAGTGTCAAAGGGTAGGTAATATTAGCAAGAGGGATGAAATGCCTCTCAACTCCATTCTGGTATGTGAATTTTTGACGTTTGGGGCATTGACTTCATGGGCCCGTTCCCATCGTCACATTCTTATAAGTATATCCTAGTAGCCATTGACTACGTCTCTAAATGGGTCGAAACAATCCCTACTAGGACCAATGATGCTTGGATGGTGTATGAGTTCTTATGGAAGAATATCTTTACCCGATTTACGACACCTCGAGTGATTATCAGTGACAATGGGTCTCACTTTGTGAACAAGCATTTTGCTGCACTGCTGTCCAAGTATGGGGTCACACACAAAACATGAACCCCATACCATGCCCAAACTAGTGGGCAAGTTGAAATGGCTAACCGTGAACTTAAACGAATTCTTGAAAATATAGTTAGTGCTTCTCGTAAGGATTGGTCTGTAAAGTTAGATGAAGCTCTATGGGCATATAGAACTGCGTTCAAAACAACCATATGGACTTCACCATTCAATTAGTGTACGAAAAATCGTGTCATCTACCTGTTTAGATAGAACATAAAGCTTATTAGGAAATTAAGTTGCTTAATCTTGATCTTAGTCTTGCAGGTAAACACAGGTTGGCGCAGATGAACGAATTGGAGGAGTTTAGACTGGACGCGTATGAAAATGCACGAATCTTTAAGGAAAAGACAAAGAGATGGCATGATCGTCTGATTAAGCTAAAGGATTTTCATGAAGGGGACAAAGTCTTACTATACAATAGTAGACCTAGGTTGTTACCCGAAAAATTCAAATCAAGTTGGACAGGTCAGTATATGGTAAAATACGTCTCACCGTATGGGGCAATTGAAATACAGGATGAAGAAGCGAATGGAAGTTTTAAGGTGAATGGGCACATGTTGAAACAGTACCTTGTTGAAGGATTTGACAGGCAATCCTCCACCATCGTGATCAAATGAGCCTAAATGACGGAGTCAAGCTGACGACTATAACTCAGAACTACTACTAACCCTCTTTATTTATTTTGTAAGCTAGTTAGATAATAGTAGTTTAAGATTATTAGAGTTTAGGAGTTTTGATAATTGTTTGAATAGGTGTGAGCATGAATCGAACACATAATAAGTACAAAAAAGAGTCGGGGTGCGACCCATAGGCTAAAAAGTGAAAAACAAATCAGGACTCTAAGAAACGTGGCCTACCACGCCGCATACTGCGCCGTATGGGGCGCCGCGCTAGGACAAATGGGAAAAATCTGTCAGAATCGACTCTCTGAAAAACTCCACTACCATGCCGCATGGGGCGTCGCACCCAACGACGCGGCGGTACAAATTTTGCAAAAAACAAAAATAATATTTTTTTAATGTGAAACTCTAACACCCCCAACCCCTTTCCTTCTTTTCCCATTCTTTCATTTTACTGCTTCCCAACTATTCCCTCTCTCTCACCCCAAATCCCTTTCTTTTTCTTCAATTTACTTCCACTCCAACTCCCCACCTTTACCACTCCAATTTCAAGGTAAGTTCTCCTTCTCTTTCTTTTAGTATTTAATTGTAGATTTTAGTTAATTTTAGTTTAAGTTCTCTAACCCTAGGTAGTTTATTTTGTGCTAATCTTTTAGCTATTTTTTCTTCTATTTTGGCCGAATTTCTTGCATAAATTTGTGGGATTTTCAGTGTTCTTATTATTATGGGTGATTTTTGGTATGTTTTGATGGGTTGTAATTAATTTGTGTTGAAGCTTGGTGAGGGTGCCCAAGTGGCCGAAAATTAGTGAAGTTTGTATAAAATTTGTGCACTTGGTGCTATTGTGAAGATGTGGTTGTGGTGCATGGTGTTTTTGATGTGGTTGCATGATGATTCTAACCCACTTTGAATTGAAATAAGAAGGTGAAAGGTATGCCCACAATATATTTGTTGAAGTGCCTTAGTGACATAAAATTTTGTAATGTTGATAATTTTGAAGGGAAGTGCTTTGTGGGATGTGATGCTAGATGATAAGTGTGGGGTGGGAGGTCATGTCCGTATGTTGTGAAACTTTAATTTGTTAGTCTCGAGTGCTAATTGATTGACCATCCCATACTAATGTGTTGCTAGGTGCAAAATGGGGTATCCGATTCACGCTATGTGCTTGTGTAGTATTGTATTGTATCTTAATTTTGATAGTAGTGAATTGGACTAACTTTTTTTTTCTTTTCTTAATTACTAGTTTAGCTTCATAATTTTGTCTTTTACACTAGTGTAGTCCGTGGTTATGTTGTTGTAATATTATATTGGTGGTTGGGTGGGTTGTTGATTACTCGTGGTGTGCTTTCAATGGGGTGTTTGAGTCCCCGATATACATTGTACTTATGAACTTGCCAATAACATAAGTGCGGGGTGGTTACCCCGTTTGGTCCTGTTTATGTTTTAAGTGTTGTGGCTAATATTGTTCGTCTTGTGCAGGTACAATGTCTCATCGTCCTAGCAAACGTTCTAACACGGGTACCTCAGAGGCTGCCTCTAGTAGCCGTCGAGGAGGTAGGAGGGAACTTCCCTCTGCCCCAGTGGAGAAGGAAGAGGAGTGCATTGATCCTGATGCAGATGTAGTGCCAGGATGCAAGTATGGCATTCGGGCTGTGCCAGCTCATGCTAGGATGTGGTACCGGACCTTTGTTCCGGTGGTGAGTCCCGACCCGGAAGTTGGCATTGATGATGGTAAGCTAGCCAGGAAACACTCGGGGATTTACAACAACATCAGATACAGGGGTTTTGAAAGCTTGTTCCGTCCCGGTGAGTCGGTGAACGTGAACATGGTTAAGGAGTTTTATGTCAACTGGAAACCTGAGGCCAGTTTACATGCAGTGTATGAAGTGGAGGTGCGAGGCAAGATGATTCCATTTTCTTCCAAGGTAATAAATCAGATCATGGGATTCACGGAGAATTTGCATAAGTTGTTCTTGAGGTTACTGCATCGGCCCCCTATCCTGATATTAGACGCCAACTGTGTGGCACGGGATCTCTTGCCACATGGACGCGAGATGCTAATGAGTTCCACAAGGACATGAAGAAGTTCCATTTCCAGCGTCTCGCCAGAGTCGTTCTCCGTTTGATTAAGGCAAAGATCATGCCTACCTAGAACGACACTGATGTCTCCCGGTTGAAGGTGTGTCTCATTTATGCTATTTTGACTTGGATGAAGTTTGATCTGGGTAATATTATGCTTAATCACATGTCTCGAGTACGACCACTTGAGGCCCGCCGCCTATATTTCCCGAGTATGATCACGCGTCTTTTGAGGACTCACCATGTGGAGGAGGAGTTCCAATATGATCGGGAGATTCCGGTTTTGCGGCCTCTTAAGCATTTTAATGTCACAGCTGTAACAGACCCCTCTGTTGTTGTTGTTCTTGTAGATAAGAGATTTGTTCATGTTGATGAGACACTGCAGTTGCTATTTGTTGATATGCGCCTTCTCGCTGCTCGAGGGGAGGTTGACTTGGCAGAGCTGCAGGAGGACCATCCACTCTTCGCGGTCACGCAACAATGGTTAGGTTTAGCTGTTGGAGTACAGATGCCACCAGATGAGGACACCAACTTTGTTCCCTCTGATGATGAAGAGTACCTACACACTTTTGAGGGTATTTGATGAGGAGTAGGCCACGGGCCTCAGGGAGTTACCTTTTCACTCTTGTTTTACTGTTTTGCATTGGGGACAATGCAATTTCTTAAGTGTGGGGTGCTTCTATTTGATTGTATTTGTACTTGTTTTCTATTTGCCAGTTGGTTTTGTTTGATTTGTTTCTTGTTTTTTTTAGATAATATGGTATGTAATCATAACTCTGAATTCTATCGGCATGTAATAGCTAGTAATTAACTGTTTAGTTTCGACTTTTCCCGACCATGGATTTTGTCGACTGGCTTCTTAAGGGGATTTGAAGTCGAACGAGAAAAATACAAAATAAAATAAAAAAATTGAAAATCCAAAAATATGTCCTTTGTTTTATTTTATTATATTTTATTTTTCTTTCTTAGGCAGTATAGTAATTCTCCCTTGATATTTCTTTGTATCGCGATTCTTTTCAAAGGGTTTTACTTGAATCATGTGTAGTTAGTTTTTTGTTTTATAGGAATAAAGAATCTTGAGTCATAGTGCTAATTTGAAGCAATTTTCCTTGACTGTATATGCCTTGAGAGTGGTGAGTGCCTTAGTCGTGACGCCTAGGCTCAGTTCTTGACTTTTAGATAAGTGCCTTAAATTGCTTGATCGTAACTCTGCTTAACTACTTTGACTAGAGAGTCGGGAAAGATCCGATCCTGAGTGAGTTATGTGCCAATGTGTGAGTGAGTTTTTCGTTGATATTATATGCATGTCAGTTAATGTCTAGAACTTGCCCTGTGTGTTTGCAAAGCGAAATAACAGTCTTGTTCAGTCTAGGAAGTGATATAGGCATTTCTTTGTTGAGCTAGATATATGCTTTTTCTCACCTAATTAATGTTTATCTCAGTTAGCCCCTTTGAGCCTCTAATCCTATTTCTTTGGCAACTACACTACAAGCCTGACCCCTTTGTTTGAATTGACTATCTATTTGAACCGTTGACCTCTCTTGAGCACTTGAGTTTGTTATGAGCTTGTAAAATCTAGGTGGAGGTATGGTTGGTTTTGAGTGTAACTATAGAAAAGGGAAAGGTGCACTGTTGAAAAGATTTTTTTTATGAGAACCACTTGTAGGGAGTTGAAAAAAGAAGAAGAGAAAATCAGAATCTAGAAAAAGAAAAAATGTTGGTGTTTGTATATATTATAAAGAAAACTATTCCTTGCTAGTGGTAAATCTTGCTTTGTCTGTGCTTAAGGAAATTGGGAGCTCGGTGTTAATATGATGTGAAGGTTGGGGTTTAGTTCAACACAAGTATGGATTTTATATTGTGAAATCGTATGTATTAAAGTGCTCAGGGAGGTGTAGTCACTATATCCAATTATATTCTACCCGTCCCGCAACCTACATTAAAACCAATTAAAATCCTACTTGATCCTTGACTGAATGAGCTAAATTAGTAGAGTATTACACTACGGGAAAACATATGGTACGTCTTCTGTGGCGCATAAATTTTATTTTGGAGAGTGAGTGAATTCTATCTGTCTTGAGTCCTAATTGCTCTTGAAATTTATTGTATATGAAACTACTCTCTATTATTTGTGTGAGGGAATATGACTTGTGAAGGTAAGGTAAAGTCTTTGACCTCTGTGTTAGAGTAAGTGAACAGGCTGTCAAAAATGCGTGGTACTTTTGAGTCGAGTCTCGAGGTCAGGATGTTATGATATGGTGCTTAGTTGATTTTAAACATTCTTGGCATGATGTGTTAGGGATGTTGTTTAATGAAAAGGTCGTCCCTAGGTGAAATGCTGTTTGATTGCTCGATGACGAGCAATAGTCTAAGTGTGGGGTGTTGATGGTAGGCTAGAAACACGTATTTTAGTCGTAGTATTGCACTATAATTATTGCATTTTACGTGTATTTGAGCTTAATTGATAGTAAATTATACTTGTTACATGCTTTATGCCTTGTAGGAAGTGATTCTGAGCTATTTAGGTAATTTGGAGCAAAATAGAACAAGTTGGAGCTTTGATGTCTGAGTAGAAGCCCAAGAAATTAAGCCAGGATCACGTTCGGGAGTCGAGGACCAAGTCCGGATATCAAAAAGTTAACACATGAATTTATTCTGAGAAAAAGCGCATAGGGCGCCGCGAGGCGCAATGCGACAGTGCAAAATTGCCTGACAAGCAAAATGCGAGCTCTCTGAATTTCCTCACTAGCGGGCAGCGCGGCTGTGCAAAATTGTCAAAGTGATTTCCAAGTTCGGCTAGGAAAGTGTAGTTTCATCCGGACTTGTTTCTACACGGTATAAATATACCAAAAATACGATTTTGAAGGGACTTTTGACCTACGAAAGATTGGAGAACCAACCAAGGCAAGAAGACTCAAGAATTCATCAATATCACAACCTGCAATCGGTGCAATACGAGAGTTTGTATCGAAATCATTAGCTTTGATGTTTTCTTTGTTCTTAAACTTATTTGAGATGTATTACTCCATTGTTATGGAGTAATTTCCATTAGGGTGTTGCCAGATACAATGTTTCGATAACGTGATTAGAGATTCGATTCTTGATAATTGTTAGAATTAATTGTTGGAGCTTTAATTTGTATTGTGAGTTATTTATTGTTTTGCTTAATCGAAAGAGGAGTTTGATATTGAATTTCTTCACATCTTATGCTCTAGTTTAAATTCGTGATTCAAATAGGTAATCGAAAGAGCCTCTTGAATTGTTAATCGAATTAGAAAATAGGAAAATATTCGTGAGAAGTTACCCTTTAGATCATAACCATCATTTGGTTGTTGCAATTGTTTACCGTGTTTCAATTGGATTAATTATTGAATTAACGTTTAATCGAAAGAGGAACAGTAACTTCAAGTTCAATCTGATTATCGGTTGAATTCGTGAGAATCAACCATATTATAAAGTGAATTAACTCAAGAATTGGATCCCGAGTCGGTTATCTTTCACCTATCTAGTCAAATACCCTTATCCCTCTCATTGATATTTCTTTATTGCTCATTTGCTGTCTTTTGTGATCAATTGTTATTTGCTTAATTTTTAGTAGTTCACCGTAGTAACAGTTATCAAATCAAGTATTAATTTTCCTGGATAGTAATCAACTGGAGATTATTCGAACATTGTATAAATCCAATCTCTGTGGAGACGATAATAAATCTACACTATCATTGACTAGCGAGCAATAATTTTATGTTTTTTTGCTCGTCAGTTGTGCAAGAGAAGGTTTTTCGTATATATATCTCAAGAAAAAAACTTTCAACTACTATGAACATACTAAATTTTGTTTGCCAATTTAATATTCCTAAGGTTTCTTGAAGAAGCTTGTAACCAAGCAAGTAGCTTATGCAGATAACTTACAAGCAACTTCCTAAAGAGCTTTGCAATTAAGCACGTAACTTGCAAATAACTTATGTAGATAGTTTACAAGAAGCTCCTTGAAGTGATTGCAATCAAGTAAGTAGTTTGCAAGGAACTCGAGGAGACAATTTTCATGCAGCTCCCTAAAGAGTCTTGTAATAGGGTTGTTCAAAACCGAGCCGAAACCGTTAACCAAGCCGAACCGATGGCTTATTGGCTTATTGGTATCGGATTGTCGGGGTAATGGATGGTGAACAGATTGAGTTTTATAATTAACGGCTTAACGGTTTGGGGGCGAATTACTCAATTTTCTTATTGGGTAAGCCATTAACCCATTAAGAATTTTTATATTTATACTTTTACCCCTATATATATAAAGTACTATTGAAATCATAAATGACTAAATCTCTAATTTCTAATTCTCAATAGAACTGTCGTCTGTCTGTAGCTAACATCATTGGTAGTCGTCTTTGGCTTTTCATCAAGAAAAGCTACTACAACTGATAGAGACAGTTTGAACTATGCATTTGGCCGTTTGATATTAATTGTTCAAAAATTTTCTATTTGGTTTAGCCAATAAACCACCTGGTAATCGTTAATCCGATACCAATCCGCCCGTTGTCTTATTGGATGACTAACAGATTACTATATTTATAATCCGATAACCGATAAACGAAACCGTTAAGCGTAATTATTCACCCAATCCGCTCGATAAGCACCCATACTCGCGAGTAATTATGTAAATAGCTTGCAAGTAGTGGCTGAGCCAACTTATAGCAAGAGATGTCAACTAACACCCTTTCGTGAAAAAATAAATTGTGTAGGTAGGTAAAATTATTTTTTATATGTATATATAATATATGTTGAGTCTCTTTGATTTTTTCGTTTGTTTACTTTTATATATTTTGACACCCCTTAATAAAAATTCTGACTCCGCGAATGCTCGCAAGTAGCTCACTAAAGAAGCTTGCAATTAATTTTTTTTTCTTTTACAAATAGGAAGTTAAGTTAATGCATTTTATACAGTTTTAAGTGAAATAATATATCAGTCTTGCTCTATTTTTCAATGCTTTAGTTAGCTTCCCGGTTTTATTTATAACATCAATCTAATTTTGTAAAATGTACATTGACTTACATATTTAAGTACTCAAAACCTCTTCTTTTACATCAACTTGTGATAAGTCAAAGAAAATTATTTAGTTGAGGAAACATAATAGTAAGCAACAAATACGTGGTATAAAAGAGGAAAGTTACCAAATTATTGGGCGGCGGGGTGTGAAGGGCTTGGGCTTCACGTGGGAATAACAGAGAGGACCTTCAGTAGCACACGTGATTATGATAAATCTAACCCATATATTTACCGGGCCGAGCCCACGCCGGCCCTTTTTGCGGCTGACTTTAGAATAACACCATTTTTTGACGATTTGTCTCTCTTCATAGTCACGAGTCACGACATATTATTTGATGTAATTTGTACATTACTAGATTATATATATAAATAATACGATTCAAATGTCAGTATATTTAGTCGTACCATCTGCATGTGTTCGGATGCCTAGATTTTTGAGCACTCAACGGCTGTATATTTAAAGTTATGAGTTTTATATTATATATTTATTGAAGAAATAAGTACGTGGTGAAATAACTCAAATAAATACGGTAAAGTATTATGATCATAATTCAGTGAAGCAGTATTCTTTCATTCTATTTTATGTTAAAAAGCCGGTAAGAAGAAGAATACTTTTTTATATTTAAAATTAATTAAATTAAATTTATTATTTTATTTTTATAAGATAATTTATAATCAATTTTTGAACCGAATATTTTTTGAAAACAGTCTCTATATCCCTCCGGGGCATGGAGTGTTGTTGATGTTGTAAGACAATTTATAACCAAAAAAATTTGTAAAACTTATTAGACCATAAATTTAATTTTTTTTTTGCAAAAGAAGGGACGGAGAAGTAGTAAAAAGGAACAAATATCCGTGGTTCCTTTTTTCCAACTTCCAAGAAAAAAAACAATTGCAAGAAAAAGATAGTTGACCCCTGACTAAGACCTGTCCCTTTTAATTCTCCCTCCACTATTGACAATCATCATTTCGCAAAACAACACTCCATAACAGAAATATCTGTGATTCTTCTTCTCCTACAAATTTTCTCGGAGTTATACTGATTAGATACCATATCTATGAAAAGTAATGTACAAAGAATTATTTCTGGTTGTGGTAATAAAAAGTTACCTATTGGTTTTAGAATCTTGAGTTACTGTTGAGCTACACAGATTTTTACTGCTGTAGAAATGGTGAACGATAACGGAATCCAATACTAGGGAAAAGTACCCTTTTTCAGCCATTTCTATTTCAGGCAAGTCTTTTGATATCTCTGTTATTGTTATTTGAGCTGTGGGTTTTGGGGAAAAGCTGAACTTTGTTGCTTATTCTGGTCAGGGCGGCCCGATCAATTTCGTTTGGCCTAAAGCAAAATTTTAATAGGGCTTTAATTTTTTTATTAATAAAAAATATTTTATTTTTATTTGAAGTCTATTTTTTTAACTTTTTTAGATGCAAAGTTATTATTAATTTTTTTTAATCAATTTCTTTTTATAAGTCTTTCTCAATTGACAATATAATTAATTTATTTAATATCTTTGAAATATTGTTGATTAAGTTTTTATTAATTTTAATTTTGAAATACTTTTTTTCGCCGAAGCAACAGTAATAGGAGTTATTAATATTATTCTATAAGTAATATAGACATTTGGAAAATAATCAAACCTTTTTATTTGATTGAGTATATCAATTAAATTGTTATCTTCTAATTGTACTATTTTTTTAAATATTTTTTATTCAGAAAATAAATCTAAACTATCAATATCGGGTTGATTATTATGATTTAAGGATCTTTCAAGATGAAGGCAATATTTTTTAAATTTTCATCAACTAGTGATCTCATTTTTTACCACTAAATAGAAAATCAACAATATTTTCATATGCCTCTAATTGTTCAAATCTATTTTAACGTGAAAAAATAACCTTGCCTACTAGGTCCATAATAAGTTATTTTTTTGGCTTTTATTTTGGTCCAAAATAAGTGTCCTTTTATATAATCGAGAAGGAATTAACTTTATTTTTTCAAAATTTGCCCTTATTTACATATCTCAATGTGTCAAGTTAACAACATATAAATTTTAATTAAGGATAATTCCGTCAAAATACATTTTTGTTCTAGGAGTCAGTATTTTCTTAAGGGGCACAACAAAGGTTAAAAAGTCATGGACTAGAGGGAGTATGTATATTTGAGATTTCACTATTAACATTCTCATCAAATTGTTTTTTCCTATATATTACACTTTTCTTATGAAATTTGGGTTCGATATTAATTTCAAATGCAATTTCCTTGGCAGAAATTAAAGTAGTTGCAAATCCTTCATCTCTTTATTTGTTAAATAATGAAATCAAACATTTTCACTTCACATAACTTTTAAAAAAAATTTATACTAAAAAAAAATGGGGCCTCCACAAATGTGGGGCCTAAAGCAGTTGCTTTACCTGCTTTATGGACGGGCCGCCCCTGATTCTGGTTGTTTCATCTGGACCGCACATTTACTCCCTCTCCCGTTTTATGTGACACACTGCATATATCTCTATCTCATTTTATATGACACACTTTCCTTTGCTCTAATAAAGGGTACATTTTTATGTTTAAAAATAATTTAACATTAAACGTCCAATTTTACCTTAATGAGTTTTTTTATAGTCATATGAATGTTTATGACTTGTATTAGCTGCTATTTTCTTGTATACTGGTATAAAGGATTCAACTTTATGTGCCAGGGTATCTGGATTTTAGTTTGTGTTTCTTGAATTTCTTTGCTTGGTTGAGTTTTTCACCTTCTTGAGTTTATTTTCTCCAATGTGATAATTTACACTATTGCATAATTGGTTATTGCCAGACATATAGTGAAGAATCATATAGCCGACCCAATAAGCTTAGGTATAGTTGCTGTTCTTGTTGTATATTGGGTATTGAGTCCTTGATTTTAGTTTCCCTTGATAGATATTTAAAGATAATTTTATCCCCTTGCCCTTAGACCTTATTTCAAATCTCAGTACCTCAAAATTCTGCTTGATAGGAATGTTGCCCCAATTTAATGTAAAGTACTTTTATTTCAGTCAGTCCCTCGAGGATTAATCAATGCCGAATGCAGCTGGTATTTAATTGAAAGAGTCCATTTAATTTGATTCTTTGAAACATTTCTGAGAAATGAAAGATTGGTTAGAGAAAAAAAGAGTACTCTGAGTTTGGAGTGGTATGGAACAGTCAAAGGAGGAAGTAGAGGCAAATGATGTAGCTGCGAGTGCGCTACTTAAAACGAGGGAATGTGATATTTCCGTTGAACCATCGATTGGAACGTGCATAACTACCAGTCATGAGTTGGCGGAGGGATCAACTTCTGCTAGTTTGGCGATGATGGAGGATGATGGTACAAACAGATATGCAATGTCCGTGAAGGATCCTCAGCCTGCCGGTACAAGCTCTTATTCGATGAGTAGTTCAAGGCTCACCATTGAAGAGTTAGTTAGGAGTAATTACAATATTCCTGAACCAGTTACTCTTAGTAATTACTCTGATAATCGAGAAAAAAATCACAAGCCGCAAATTCAGTGGCAATGTTCCTATCAATTGGGGGGTGGCTCTAGAAATGCGAAGGACGATGTAGATCCTTCTTCCACAGACAAGAATTTGCTAGGGCTGAAAGAGCTGAAGCATGCATCCGATAAAGATATCAATGTAGGCTCTAATGCAGTCTCTTCCCAATCAAAAGAAGACCATAACCTAACCATTCCAAGCAGTAGATTACTTCCGGGAAATAGTGGATCGAAACTTTTATCTACATCTGGCTTTTCTAAGTTTTTCGCTAACCGATCTCTTAAAGGCAAAGATGTTGATGCACCAAAAGGCACTGCACTTCATAAAGAAGTTCATAGTGCCTCAATTCCGCAGAATAAGTATGAGTATGAGAAAGCTTCCATAAGAATGGTATCATCTGATGCATCGTTTAAGCCAGGCGCTAACTCTAATCAAGCACCGCTTAGTTGTAACAATCAGGAAAGAGAAAAACCAACTTCAACTCACAATGGAGTTACATTGAGAGAGTGGATAAACTTAATGGGATCACGGATAAAGAAAGCTGAGAGGATTCACATTTTCCGGCAGATTGTGAAGTTAATCGATATTGCACATTCCCAAGGAATTGCTTTCCAGGATTTACGGCCATCCTGTTTCATTTTACTTTCACCAAATGGTGTTAAATATGTCGGTCCATCTATCCAAATAGACTCCATGTATGTCGTAAATCAGAATACAAATGGGAAAAGGCCATCCAACCTGGAAATGCATGCTCAAAACAACTTGGGTGCAAAGCAGCGGAAAGTCAGTGATTACGTGGACTTGATGAGAGAGAAGCCTGAGTATGTTTCTGGGTATGTCGTTAGAGATATTTATGGTGAAACCAAGGGACTGGAGTCTGACATTAATCACTTGGAAAAGAAGTGGTACACTTGTCCTGAAGAACTCAACTACAGAAGCCTAGTATCATCTAATATCTACAGTCTCGGGGTTCTTCTTTTTGAGGTGGGTAATCAATTTATCATACAGTAGATGCTGAATTTATGAATTCTCCTTTGTTGTTAATGATTTTTTTTCCTCTTGATTCATTTAAATTGACGGTGGGTACAAGGGATGTTTTGTTCCACAATGTGCTTTGCTGAAGGGTTAAGATAAATTATCTTTCCTCTTACTAATGCCTGTTGTTTCTATTAGTTGCTCTGCTGTTTCGAATCACCAGCGGCACATTCTGCAGCAATGTTGAATTTGCATAGTCGAATTCTCCCACCAAATTTCCTTTCTCAGAATCCCAAGGAAGTTGGCTTTTGCTTCTTGCTGCTTCATCCTGAACCTTCTTCTCGTCCTACAGCAAGGTATTATTATGTTTCCTAATTCCATGCGCAGTATAATTTTCTGCTACTTGGACTTTGCTTAAACCATTCATTGTTAAAGTACCCTAGATTTTGGTTATTTTGATAACATTGTGATGTGCTGAGTAAACTCATAGCATTTTCCGCTTTTGCCAATCATAGATTCCTTGTAGTTTGTTATATTGTCTATTATGCTCCTTTTTCCTTTCGGGTGAGAAGCTTGTTTGGTGTTCAAGACTAATGTTTCTATAATCAGAAAGAGGAGCTCTTTAGGGCTTGAGGCATCTTAGCCTCTTCTTTTGTTCTTTTATATTATATACTCCCCTCGTTCCAGTTTATGTAAACCTTTTTGGAGTACGAGGGTCAAACTGACTAATTTTCTGTGTGAATTTAGACATAGAATTTTCAAATTTTTTGAAAAAAAATATACATATTTAGAAACTATATAAAAAGTAATATAAGTAGGATAGCTTTCAGACGAAAAAGAGTTGAGTTTCTGCGATGGTGGAAAATAAATAGCAAAATATTTGCCACTCGGTAGGATTGAGGGAATAGACTTTTTTTAAAGTGTTATTTGTTCTTTGCTAGTTGTCTTCTAACCTGCCGTTTATCGGTCTGATCTGATAGATATGTCTGCTTTTGTGCTGGTAACCTTGTGGCTTTATCCTATTCAGTTTTAACTTCTCTAACTGGTAGAAAGCTCAGGCACCCCAATTTTGTGAATTTCCTCAAGTAAAATTGTTTTACTTGTAATCACATTCACAATTCTACTTATCATCTTTGCAGGGAAATCCTGCAGTCTGAATTAATTTATGGAACTGAAGAAATCTGTAAAATAGATGGTGTGCCATCAATTATTGAGAAGGATGATGACCCTGATTCAGACATCTTGCTCTATTTCCTAGTTTCACTGCAGGAGGAAAATCAGAATAATACCTCCAAGTTATTACAAAGAATAGAGTGCTTAGAAGCTGATATCAAGGAGGTCGAGAAAAAAGATGGCTTTAGAATTTCAAATTTGGTGGACACAGACTTCCATAATACGCGGCAGGGATCCTACTTTAAACATCTCAAGTCTAATGACCGTCTTTCTATGAAAAACATGACCAATGAAAAGCTGATTAAAAATTTTTCTCAGCTTGAAAGTGCTTACTTCTGCATGAGATCCCAAATCCAGCTTGTGGAAAATGATACGATAGGTCGACCAGACAAGGATTTGTTGACATGTCGTGACAGGTTGTCCCAGGTTTCAACAAAAGTTGTGGAGCCAACTCTTAAATCTGTCGATCGTGTTGGAGCCTTTTTTGAAGGTGTTTGTAAATATGCTCGCTACAGCAAGTTTGAGGAATACGGGACATTAAGAAATGGCGATCTTCTCAACTCTATAAATGTGATCTGCTCCCTTTGTTTTGATCGTGAAGAGGACTATATAGCTGCAGCTGGTGTTTCAAAGAAAATCAAAATCTTTGAATTTGCTTCACTTTTGAATGACTCTGTCGATCTTCAATATCCTGTGGTTGAGATGTCAAACAAATCTAGGCTTAGCTGTCTTTCCTGGAATAGTTATATGAAAAACTATCTCGCTTCAACAGATTATGATGGCGTAGTCAAGGTATGTACCTTTTTTTACTGAAATTGTTAGAGATTTTGACAATATTTTTAATTCTTACCCCTTATCTGACTAGCCTATAAATACTCGAAAAGTATTCTTTCTGGCATGACTTTTTCTTGGCAATGTAAGAGAACATGTCTCCTCGCTATTAAGTGCATTAATTTATAATTGAAAAGGTACATCAACTACCCAACACATACTTGCAGTTGAAGCGGAAAGTATTTCATTCATTTTGTTAACTTAATTTTTACAACTTGTTCTGTCACTCCGTAATTCGGTGTGTCTATTTTGAATCTAGATGTGGGATCCAAGCACAGGTCAAGGATTTTCACAATATGTAGAGCACCAGAAGAGGGCTTGGTCGGTCAATTTTTGTCAAGTAGATCCCACAAAGTTTGCCACTGGAAGTGATGATTGTTCCGTAAAAGTGTGGAATATTAATGAGGTAAGGTACTTTACCTGATCCTAGCTTGTAACTTTAATGAAGTTGGTAGCTTCATTGAGATTTAATCTGCGGAAACAAACATGGAATTTAATTCATTTCTTTCGGCAGAGGAGTTCTGTGGATACAATCTGGAATCCTGCCAACATATGCTGTGTGCAGTTCTCCGCTTACTCCTCTCATCTGTTGGCTTTTGGATCTGCTGACTACAAAATCTACTGCTATGATCTTCGCCATACTAGGATTCCGTGGTGCACTTTATCAGGACATGAGAAGGCTGTTAGCTATGTAAAATTTGTAGATTATGGTACCATGGCTTCTGCATCCACTGATAACACATTAAAGCTATGGGACCTTAAGACAACAAGTTCGGAAGGACTGTCCTCAAATGCTTGCAGCTTGACTTTCAAGGGGCACACCAATGAGAAGGTATACCGAGGATATTTTCTTTATAATGAACATCTGAATGCAATAAGTTCAATTTCATTTACTGTTCTTTTTGCTTTCTACAGAATTTTGTCGGGTTATCAGTATTGGATGGATACATTGCATGTGGTTCCGAATCTAATGAGGTAACACCGTATCTCATCATTTTTATTAGGGATATGTGGTTTTGATTTAGACCACTCAACTACTGGTGTCCCTTACCATTCCCAACATCTAAAGGTTGTTGGTTTCCAGCTGAAGCATCATTCTCTTTCTTTAATTTAACATTTTTGTGCAGGTATATGCGTATCATAGATCTCTACCGATGCCAATTACCTCGTATAATTTTGGATCTGTTGATCCTAGCTCTGGCAATGAAGGTGAGAGTAATGGGCAATTTGTTTCAAGTGTTTGCTGGAGAAGAAAATCTAATATGGTAGTTGCGGCAAACTCAACTGGATGTATAAAGCTGTTGCGTTTGGTATGAATTAAAGCTCATTATCCTCTGAATCTGAGCCATGCTGTCAGATGTGTTCTGCAATTAGCTTCAGGTAAATTGTTGAATTTAGTTCATTTCACATATTACAAAATTGGTCAAAGTACACAAATAGTATTTTTTTATGAATACAATGTTTTGAACATTTCAGGACTAATGAATCTAGGTGTGGAAGATTGAAGCTGAAATTTGTAGTTGTGGGCTAAATGGAATGGACTTTAAAATAGGAATACAACTTTTTTAGGAGCCAAAAGTATTCAACTCTGATGATGGAAATGGAGATGCAGCAGTTCTGGCCTCCTTCGGTGCTTCTTTTGCGAAAAGATGACATCAGCAATGTTGAGAAATTTTGCTTTGCGTGATTAGTTTTCTGAAGCCGAGGTACGGATTATAAATTTTGGAAGAAATATCTTCTTTACTTCAATGTGGCGTGAGCGGTCTAAATTTCGACCCCTATTTCTTTCTTCATATTGTAAAGGGGAAAAACACCCTTTTTACGACTAGTCTATAGAAATATAGTTACTTGTTGAACAGCAAAGAATCAAATTTAGGGTGTGTTTGGTATGATTGCTGATGGCGCGTGACACTATTTGGATCTGCTTGCGGCTGGGCGCCGGCGCTTGGCATTGGATCTGCGCGTGGGGACCAAAGAATTCAAACATTCAAGCATTCAAACAATTCTCTGTACTGGTGTCTCTCCCCCCGACTCCGCATAGCATTTTGTAATAGATTTCATCATCATCAATACAATCATCAGCTTTCATCATCAATTGCTCATTTCCGCTGCTCAATTGCTCACGACATTAGTTTTTCCGTACGACACTGACAATCTAGTCTAGCGTACGGAGGGGACCTCAGTTGGCGCATAACAACCGCACTGACATCAGTTGCTTAGCCTTACGTCGCCCTTCCAAGGAACTTCAGGAAGGCGTCACGTAACAGTTGGTTTTCTAATTTTTCCATGTTTGGTTGGCTTAAATGTTTTGAAAAACATTTTCCTTGTGAACGCGAATGTTTTCCTTATCAAGAGAAGGGAAAATATTTTCCAAAACTACTTCTCAACTTTCTCCAATTGGAGGAAAATGTTTCATTATCAAGAGAAGGAAAAATATTTTCCAAAATCCCTTCTCAACCTTTCAAATTTCAGTTTTTTTTTTCGTCACCACCCACCCTACACACCCCCGTAAAAAATAATTACTTTTTTTGTCCCCGCCCTCCTCTACCCCCCTCCCCCCAAATAAAATATATATATTTTTTTATATATTTTCAGTTTTAGTTTTTTCATCTTTCGGTTTACAGGTTCGAAATTTTACAAGTTCCAAAGTTATGAGTTCAGAGGTTTATGTGTTTGGAAGTTTACGGGTTTAGAAATTATAAAGTTTATGGGTTCGAAATTTCGTGGTTTCGAAAGTTTAGCGGTTCGGAAATTTATGAAATTTGTGGGTTCAAAAGTTTATGACTTTATGTTTATTGTATCTAAATTATTTATGAATACTCTTGAGAAGTTATTTTCCTTAATTTGCGTACCAAACACCGGAAAATGAATAAGATTACTACTTGTTTTCCAAGAAAACATTTTCTTGGAAAATATTTTCCACGGAAAACATTTTCTGTTATACCAAACACACCCTTAATCTGGTTAAATATTTCGTAATGGGTGTCGAATTGTTCTAGTTATTTCTGCATATCTTAGCAATTGTTGCTTCACCGCAAAGTGAAGCCATTACAACTTAAAAGGTTAATTCATCAGTGAAACGTTTCTCTGTCATTATCTTCTTTGCTTATCATGCTTTAGGCTTCTTTTCTTAAAGGTGAGTAATTTTACAGTGTTCCATACTAACCTTTAGCTGCTGACGACCTTGCTTTTGTTATTTTTATAATTTCATTGCACGACCTTTGTGCTCAAATCCATGTTAAGTTCTTGGCCTGGTGTAGCAGAGCTCGCTCTAGTTCCAGGTAGCTGCAGCAATACCTACATAATATTCATTAATGGTATTTAGAATGAATCTTGAGCTGAGGGTCTTTCGGAAACAGCCTCTCTACTCACTCGGGGTAGGGGTAAGGTCTGCGTTCCAGACCCCACTTGTGGGAATTCACTGGGTGGTTGTTGTTGGTATTTAGAATGAAATTTTATCCCAAAACATTTTTAATTTAAAGATGTAGTAGGCATCTAAATATCTGCGTAAAACTCAATTAACTCCTTCGACTAAGTAGGATATTGAATTTTAGTTAATGAAGCAAGAGCTTATCACCTGCTCCCTCCGATTTAATTTATGTAAATCCATTTGACATGACACGGAGTTTAAGAAAGAAATAAAGAGTTTTGAAACTTGTCGTGCTAAACAAGCTATAACATTTGTGTGGATATAGTTCTTTTAAAACTTGTAGTCTTAAACATGTCATAGTGTTTGTGTGGCTGTAAAAGCTTCTCCTTAAGGGTAAAATGGAAAATTTAGGTTAAATTTTTTCTAAATTTAGGAAAAGATCATTCCTTTTGAAACGGAGGAAATAGGTTCACATAAACTGAGGGAGTAAAAGATAAGGATGATAAATATAAAATAAGATTGACAAGCCGCTGAATCATCATATCATAAGCTGCTACATCAGCACGTGATAAGCTGCTACATTAGCACGTGATAAGCTGCTGCATCATTAGGTGATAAGCTCCTGCGTCACATGCCACTGTTCGATCATTTGGATAGATTATCAGATATGTCAACTTATGAAGTGTAGCAGATAATCTAGATAGTTGAAATTTAATTACTCCAGCTCCTTTCTACATATGATGCTATCAACAAAAAATGCATCTTCCAATGGCCATTGATCCCCTTCTTCTTAGTGCTTAATCCAGACACATGTGAACTCAAACTGGACTCTTTCTTCTAGCCAATCTCCTGAACCCCACAAAAACGAAAAGATAAAAAAGAAGAAAGAAGAAAAAAGAAAAATTGAAAGAGGAAATGTATACTGTTACCTTCCTTTAAAAAAGAAAGACGAAATGTATGTCCATTTCTTTTTTCCTGGTTAAAGTTTTAAGTAGTGAATCCTTTATGCTCTAGCATTTTCTCAACTTTTGTGCATAAATGATAGTATCACTTTGTTGAATTCACCTTGGTGTCACTAAAATATGCGGGATTTCGAGTTTGCAATACTGTAAAAGAATTCAAGAAAATTTGATTGAGGAGCAAAAGAATAGGAGTCTGTTCCACTTCCCTTCATATCTTACTTGACCTTAGGATTAAACATCTAATATGACATATCAGGTCCAACGGGAGCTTCTTGATGTCACGATGTGAGCTGTTCTAAACTACTAACAAATTATAGAATATTTAGCAGTAGCCTGATAATAAAGGTGATTCAATAGAGATACGAAGTAGATGGTGCAGTGGCTTTGATTTTTGATTTAGCATGATTTAAGTAAGACCCCTACTTTTAGAATCTTGATCGGTGCCAAGTGCCAACACAACGTAATAAAGTTATTTTTGTCAATATTTCATATAGGGAAAGGCTAGGCAATTACTGAATCATTCAATGGTGATGTCAATTCTTTTAATTCAACTCTTTCAGTGAGTTTGATTCTTATTAGTTGCACCAAAGCTACTTTATTATGTTGAGAGACAAAGGTATTGTTATCTGTGGAACATATAATCCAACAGATCAAATCAAGCTATTTGCAAAAAAAGGTTATTACAGCTACATTAGCTCAAATAAGACAATCTTGTAATACTCTTCTGCTGGGTCAAATTTCTGCTTGGAAGTTGGAACATACTTCGTTTATTTTATTGATGAGTTTTCTGCTTGGAATATGTAATATGATTACTCTAGATCAACTGTTATTAAGTTTTATTATGATATCTGCTCGGAGCAAATATTAATAAAAATAGGGTTCATACTAGTGTCTAATAAACTAAAAGTTCCTATATGCATTATTGCTTGCGGACATTTTGAGCAATGTAAAGTGACCTTTAATCTAACAAATATAGCTTTAATGCTGCATGTAATATCTCTAGACCAAAAAAGCTTAGTTGTTCTTGTTTTTACATCTGCAGATCTCGTAAAATTGACAATCTCTTCTTCAAAGTCTGTAGATACAATCCACTTCTTTTCAGTTGGTGATCTGCCGTTCCACAGTCTGAAGCTGCATTGCGTCCTGATTCAGGAGACTCATGCTTTGTTTTCTTTCTCAATCACCTTGTGAGCAAACATTTGGAAAAGTATATATGTGTGACATAAAAGGATCGAAACAGAATTTTTGGGGAGGAAAAGCTCCATAGGATCCCAGCTTTATGACACTATAGTCAACTGGTGGTGATGGTGAATCCATTTGGCTGTACTCATAGTTACTTTCGTTACTGAGAACCTCTTTATATAGCGGAGAATTCTGAAGATGAATGAGAAACTTGTCCGTTGATTTGGATGAGTGTGCCAAGACTCCTTTGTCAAGCTTGTATACTTGCCATGTTAGCTGTATATGGATTCATATGAGTTAGTGGAAAAACAGTTAGAAAAGCTTGTATACATGCCATGTTAGCTGCTTGTCTGCTCTTTGTTCCCTATGGATTCATTTGATAATTTATTGATATTGCTTAGGCGTAAATGCCGTGTCGAGCGTTCTCCCTATGTCTTCTAAGTTCGATAGCATCAGTGTTAGCATGATATCTCTTTATTCTTAGTTCTACCTAGTGTTTACCTGCTTTATTGGCTTCGATCTTCTAGTTTTATCTAGTTGTTGTTACTTCTTGTTGCCGTTACTTCTTTTTATTCTTTCTTTAGCCGGGGTCTATCGGAAACAGCCTCTCTACCCTTCAGGGTAGGGGTAAAGTTACGTACATCTTATCCTCCTCAGATCCCACTCATTGGAATTCACTGGGCTTCTTGTTGTTGTTGCTGCTTTGGTGCAAATGTCGGAACTGGAGTGTAACTGTTGTTGTTGAATGATACCTGTCACATTCACATTATTGGCAGCATTTGAAGTGTTGGCCCAAGAGGCGTATCTAGGATTTGAAGGTGGCGGGTGTCACAATTATTTTTAATGTACACCTTAAAATAACTAATATAGAGTTTGTTTGGAACGTTTGTCCGATTTATTTATTTTTTAGTTTATTCAGGCAATTAATAGGCATTTTTTATTTAAAATTAGAAAATCACATCTCTTTCCCAAAATATATTTGTGAGATTTCACTGGGTATGTTGTTGTTGTACAAAAATTACATCTCAGACATCAAGAAGCAAATATAATTAGCATTTTAAAGAAGGAATCACACCTTTATTATTAACAATATAAGTAAAATCAATATTTTTTTTTACAAGGAACTACATCTTTTTTTGTATGCTAAAAGTAAATTTGCACAAGTAAAATAACATCTTTAATAAGGAAATTCCGCCAATCAAAATAAGAAAAATAAAAAAATATCTTTAATAGATAAATTATACACCATAAGTAAGTGCAGAATCAGATAAACTACAAGATCCCAAAAATTAAAATAAAAAATCTCATGTTTTTCTAAGCAATACTTGCAAAATATTCATCATAATTTAATAGTAAAAACAGTTAAATTGTATTTAACAATCATAGAATAACACAATTTTTTATGTTATAATAAAAAATAAATTATAAAAATTAATTCCGAAATTTCTATCAAGACCCAAGTTTTTTGATTTTGCAAAAAAAATAAAAAATTAAAAGATTTGAATTAAGAGAAATTGTTATTTTACGGTATTTTAAATATAGGAGGATCTTTTTTGAGTGTCTTTGCTAAAGATCAGAGATAAAATAATAGAATAGAGGAAAACATATAAAAAATAATAAACGACAAATAGAAAATTGGGAGGTAGCCAAAAAGGAAAATGACTGGGACAAAGGAAATAAAAAGCACAACAAAAAGGAAAAGTTAGACAAAGTTCAAGATAAATTCGAACTTGAATTTTGCACACGAGAAACGCTTTCACAAAGGTCTACCAGACATGGCACCTTTGTCTAGTTTGCGATTGAGAATGACAAGATCAAATATTTAACCTAGTTTAAGAAAATTTTTACATAAATATATGATAATTTTACCAATCTAGCGGGTGCTGTACCACCCCACCCTAAAGGGCTGGATCCGCCCCTGTTGGCCCCATGTAGTTATAATTGGTATTTCCAATGTAATTGTTGTTCCTATTATTTCTTCTCTTATTGAACTTGAATCCATGAGAGTAACCAACAAGCTTGTAACAACTCTCTTTCTAATAATGTCCCTTCAAGTCACAGAATTTCATAGTACTCAAAAGTTCCTCTTCACTCTTGAGTTTATATTGGACATGTGAGCACCTAATTTTTGATCGTGCTTGAATATTTTTTGCTTCTCACGCGTGTCCCCACTTAACTTTTCTTTGTCCCCCATACTTGTCCCCATGCTTTGTCCCGCATGCTTGTCCCACATGCTTTGTCCCACATGCTAGTCCTCCACACACAACCCCCACATATCTCCATTTTCTTTCTTCACGTGAAGGGGCAAAAAATATCACTCATAAAATACCATCTTCTTCCCTCTATTGTTTGAGCAAAAAAAAGGCAGTCGCAAACCCAAAAAATAACCTCCAAAGCCACCCCATTTCAGCTCCAAAAACGAACTGAAAACTGTCCATAAACCAGCCCTTGAACCACCTCAAAGGGAGCTGTAAAAACATCCAAAAATAGTCCGAATCGCCCCAAAATACCATCGTTTTTATCCCCGAAATCCAACCAAAACAGGGCCCGAAAACATTCAAAAATAGCAACTCAAATTGCTGCCTTTTTCGCTGAAAAACCAGTGCAGAAACACCATGAAAACAGTCCCAAAACCAGTCCAAAATTCCAGTCAAACACTGCTGAAAAACAGCCACTAAATCACTATTAAAACCTGACAGTTTCCTCCCAAATCGCTTGAAAAATTCGAGGCAAAACCCATTCGAAAGGTCTGGTTGCTGTCGAGTGCGAGGTCGTCCGAGCTCCGTCCGTTTAACTCCGCTTCAGTTTTCTCTGTTTTCTCATTGGGTTTGACATTTGCAACTGTACCAGCTAGTTTATTCGAATTTTCTTATCAATACATTGGAAAAGTTTCATTGCTCAAGGTCCGGTTCTTTCTTTCTTTTACTACTCTATTTCATTTCTCTATGATTCAAATATTTTAGATACATGTTACTGATGCTTTACTTCTTCACTTCTCATGTGTGTTTGCTTTTGAATTCTTAATGTTATTAGTGGAAGTGAGTTTTATGAGATATATGTACTAATATTTTTATAGTAGAATGTATAAAGGTTTTATAAAGACTTTTAGGAGTAGACCGAATTTGTTGAGTTGATGAACTAAGAATTCTGTTGGATTTAAGGTTTTTTTTGTCACTTTTGTTTACTGTGAATGTTATGGGAAGTGGCACCCAGTTTGATTAGATGAAATAAGTAACTAGGTCACAGCCTAAGAAGAAAGATGAAATGGATTTTAGAATAATTAGTGTGACGTGAGGGTTTGACTAACATTAATAATGCCTGGGCCTTAGATTTGCATGAGAGTTGGCCCAAAGTAAATAAATCAAAATCGGGCTCATTCATTTCATAACCGAGTAGTTGTTATACTTAGTCCACAAAGCTAAGCTACTTTTCTTCCATAACTCTTGCCTCACAACAATCTCAAATTAGTTTAGGAAGATAATAACTCACAAATTGCTAGTATGTTTTAGGCGTGCAGTAATAAATCAATTATTGTAATTGTGTACACGTTCGCGTGACATAGGTATATTTCCCAAATTAAAGGCAAAGTACGCGTACTTTGACAAAATAATCTTAATATTAATAAAGCGTGATTAACCATGTACACGTACGCGTGACATGATTTTAGCGCCCCAAATAAAATAAATTCACGCACACGTGATCCGTATCAAAGATAATTCTATATTTTAATAATTAAAAGCGGATAGATAAAACATGAAAACCAATAAATCACAGTTTATCCAAAATTAATTCAAGCCAAGTTGTAGTCAATAAAGCGGCCGTGTTAGAACCGCGGGACTCGGGGAATGCCTTACACCTTCTCCCCGGTCAACAGAATTCCTTACCCGGACTTTGTTTTGCAGACCAATAATAAAAGAGTCAAATATTCCTTTGACTAGGGATTCAAACAAAAGGTGACTTGGAGCACCCAAAAACTCAATTCCAAGTGGCGACTCTGTAAATAAAATAATTTCTACTCAAATTTGTCACTTTAATTGAAAAAATACTTTAATCCACTTTATTTATCTTTGGGTGATAAAAAGGGGTGTGACAGGACACAAAGGCTGTTGGTTCGCCCTTGTCGTCTCTGCTGAGGGAACACTGAATGATCAAGTAGAAATGATTGAGTTACTCATTGCTTAGCCAAATTGACCCAAAAAACTAGCTTTGGACGTGTTATGACCAACTCAATTCAACCCGCTTTGAACCATCATATTTAATCTAACATGTTCATTTGTCACCTCTGATATTGACTAAGCAAACAATCTAGTTACTTACGCAATCCAAAATTCACCCAACTTTTAAATGAATTAACTTGGGTGGTGTTCAAATTGACTGCTAATTAATTTTTTTCCCAGCCTTAAATGCCCTAATTTAAGTAGATCCTATTTTTATGAGCTAAATTTAACACTTTGGAAAGTATAGGGTTGCCTATTCATAGAGATGTAACAGGCAGAGAGAAGATACCATGAGAGCCTTTTTTAGACCCAATAAAATTTACTCTCCCTAAACAGTTAAAATGGATCAAGTAAAATATTTGTATGCTCTCTAATTGACTATTGAATTAGTATTCACCAACAACATCCTTTAACTACATATTTCGGGTTTCAGCATTGGGTATGTAGTCTCCTTTATTAGAGAGCGCTTTACCCCCATCCCCCTAATGTGAAATTTTCTGAGACGAATTCGGATATGACGGGAGCCCCAATATGGATATCGGACATCGGGTGAAAAACCAAAAAAGAATTAGTTTTCTCATTCTGTGAACCTATCTCTCTATAACTAGTCATTATATTGTCATTGTGATTCAATTGTGCTCTCTTATTTCCAAAACCTTTGGTAGCACTTATTGCCCCCAAAATAAAATATAATGAAGTAGAAGAGAGCGGTAATAATTTTTTTACACTAATAATTAACTATATACAGGAGGAGGAGCAAGAGGAGGAGGAGATGATGATAGGTAGTATTCATCTCAAAGTATTGTGCATGAGTGCATGCATAGGCTATAAATTGGAAATTTGTGGACTAGGTGGATGATGGATATATATATATATATATGGCATTAATGAATTTAACTATATATTTACAGTGTAAGTTTTTTTTACACTTTAATGTAATTTTACTTGTGATGTCAGAATAGTGATCTTTTTAATCAAGTTATAATTAGTGTTTGTCATTGAGATTTATCACTAATTACTTTATAAATGAGTTGAGCATGTAAATATTTTTTATGCATTAACTGTGTAGCCCTATTAGGAAATGACATAAAATAAGCAATTATAATTTGAATAGAAGAAAATGGGTTATAAAAATATTTTTCGCTATGTTTTAGCGAGGAAATATCCTTTGCTAATTTTAGTGAGGAACATTTTCTCGCTAATTTCCTTGCTAAATTTTATTAAATAATTCATAGCGAGGTAAAGATCAATTCCTCATAAATTATGTCGCTGTTATCCTTTTTAAATAGGGATTTTATATTTCCCGCTAAAATTTCTCGCAAATTCACATTTTTCTTGTAATATTTTCTACTTCTTAATATAAAAATTTCTTGTAAAATAGACCGTATAACTAAAAAAAAGTGTATTGCTTGAAGTCGGTTCTTCTTCGCCTTCAAAAGCGAGTTCGTCTTTCGTCAGACTTATATATACCGAAAATTCGATTAGAGCTAGCAGCTGACGCTTCCTAGCTCTTTTTGGCCTTTTTGAAGTGCGGCCCACACACAGCCAGGAGTAAAAGAAGAGGGGAGGGACGACTTTGTATGGTCTTCCTCATCTTAGGCATACTCAAAATTTGTTATTTGGCATGATCGAACAACATATGAATATGTCTGAAAAGAGAAAAAGAGTGAAGATTGTGAATACCTAATTTTTGTAATATTTTAACACCTCCTAAAGTCATTAGTATTTTGTTGCTTTAATTATATTTCCCAATTTTTGTGTCTTTGATTGCATATTTCCTATTATAAAAATACCAAAAAAAAATAGTTCTTTCTTTATTTGTGCATTTTAGGAATTAACTAACTATTCAATTGGTGAATTAATCTAGTTAATTGATCATTTGAATAAGTTACTTAATTAATTTATTTGTTTGTGTAAATTTAGTTTAATAAGTAGGATTAAGAAAGAAATTGGGCCAAATTTGAAAGAGAAAATGGCTAAAAGTGCAAGATAAGGGGCTGCCTTTGAAAGGGTTCGGAACGACGTAGTTTTGAGGAGCCTCAAAACTACGTCGTTTCATTAAGTGACCCAAGATCAAATCTCACCCATTGATCACCCCTTGATCTAATGGTCCATATTTGATCTCTCAAGAGGTATTTAAAGCCTCAAAAATCTGAAAAATTCTCTCATTTCTCCCATAACTCTTTCTCTCTCTCTCTCTCTCTCTTCTCTCTCTTCTCTCCTCCGCCGCCGCCGCCGGAAATTACCCACCGGCGGCGGACCACCTCCAAACACCTCCAAATTAACACCATATAATCTCCACAACCTCCTCTTCCCATATCTCCAAACCAATTCCTTCAAAAAACCCTCAAACTCCTTGAATTTTAGATCTAAGAAACTTTAGCCGCCACTTTTTGGTCCAAATTCTTGAAGCTCCGGCCAACACCACCCTACAACACATACATGAATGGATAGAGCTCCACGAGACCTATCTTTTCCTACCCATTTCACCCCCAAAATCCCCGTCGCCGCCGGCCCGCTCCTCGCCGCCGCCACGGCTCCACCGCCTCACCACCGCCAAAATGCCCCGAACCCCCATTTTAGCTATTTTTCGACTCAAAGGCACTCGTTTCTTTTGGCGAGATACTGAAACGCATTTCGTTCTAGCATCTACCCGAAAGAAACATGCGTTTCGGAGTCGGGTAGTCGCCTTTTAGCATCTCCGGCGTCTTCTTGTGGCTCGAACGACTTCAAGCATACTTGTTAGGTATAATCGTCATCTCTTTAATTAATTTCTGATTTTTTTTTATTTAGTAGATTAGTTTCTGATTTTTTATTTTTTTTTATTTTTCTGTTTTGGTTATTTCTTGTTAATTAGAGTTTCAAGTTAGGTTTATTTAATTAGCTATCTCTATTTAGTTTAGTGGTTTGTTAGATTCGTTATTGATTTAAACATGATCTTTAGTGTATTAGTTAAATCGTTCACTTAGTTAGTCGATTATTTAGTTGTTGTTAGTCGTTGTCCGATTGTTAACGATGCTCGTTCTGTTTTGAGCATTAGTTTGTGAATTTAGTTGTTTGTTTAGTAATTAGTTTGCACAAATCGAATTCATTCCCATCAAGTTGGTTTTAATACTTAGTTCAATTACGTTTTTAGTCTCGTCTATGCTTTGTCATTTCATAGTTGTCCAAGTTTGATTTGTGTTGAGCAATTAGTTTGTTGTTGATGGTTAAAATCTGAAGTTTAGTTTATTTTATCATAAAATAGGGTAATAGTAGCTTACTTTTACTAGTAGGGTGGTTGAAAGGACATTTTTTCTCCTTGCTTCTGACATAACAAATTTTCAGGTTGTCTTTTCACCTTTGGGACAAACCTTGAACAGTGTTTAGCACACAAAGTCAGTCTTTTGGACAGATTTTTGGTGAACCAAAATCTGTCCAAAAAATCTAACTTTATTTGCCTATTGAAAGTGCTGCTTTTCTCCTATAAAAGGGACTCTCTTACACTTAGAATGCAGAGGCCTACTGACTGAAAAAGGGGACACTCTATTACACACTCTATCTTATACTGAGACACATCTTGGAGAGTTGCTTAAAGACATATATCTTTGGGAAAAATCAGCAGCTTAATACATATAACAAGGTGAAATTTCAGAGTTTTGTGAGGATTATTTGAGTGCAAAAACCTCGAGAAAAATAGAAAGAACCCTTAGACAATTTGTGAAGTTGATAGCTACCAGTTTCAAGCATCTTTGTTGAGTTTTCTGGGTTGTCTTAACACTTGAGTTGCTGCTGTTTCTACTGTATTTGCTGCTGAGTTTTTTTGTTGCTGCACTGCTGTATTTTATTATTCCACAAACCAGGTAACTTTCAAATTCTTATATTGCAGATTCTTGATGATAATAAGAAGGATTTGATCCCGGTTTGGTTGATGGAACATATTAGATCTGATTTTGTTTCAAGATGAATGTTATATTAGTGTTATCATCATGTAAATCTGTTAAAAATTAGTTAAATTATCGTTTTCTTCTTTATATATGTGATTGAAATTACATTCTGTTAAGATTACTTAGTTTAAGGAAAAGATAAAGACCCCACTTTTAACCATGTTTGTTTAGTTTGGGCTCTTTTTCATGAGTTACTTTCATGGTTCATGTATAATTATCTAAGAAAGACTTCTAGCTTCAAATGTTTTGATGCTTTGAATTATAGTCAACATAATGTTATACTTAATATAGTTCTTCTCTTTAGCATTGAAGTATTACCGTTTTTTGTAGTTTTTATATTTAGTCGTGGTTTCTATGTTGTTAATGAGTGTAGTTTGATTAGTGCCATGATTGGTGTAGATGAGTAGAAATATTATGTTAGTCCTTAAGAAATAGTTGGTTAAGAAGATAAAAGATAATAATTGGCATGTAAGTTTCTTTTATGAAAAAAAAAAATAATTTTTAGTTTGGACATCAATGTAAGAAGCAATTTGGGCGTAGAAGAATACTTGTTATTTTGTGTTGTCTTGGTCATCAAGGCTCTTAAGCAACATGAGCCAAATAAGCTAAAATTTATAGGCCCAATGACAATAGAAAGCAAGATGGGCATTTTCTTTAAAACCAATAAATTATCTTTTGTTAAATAAAATAAGTGGCCCAATACCATGAAAGTTTAACATAAGCTTACCCGGGTTTAATGTCTTGCATTAGTGAAAAAATTGTTTTTAATAATAATATTTTTTTTCCAGTCGAACAAGTAATAAATAAAAAAGAAGCGCCTTTTAATTAATTTAAGCGATAGGCAATTTTAGGCACGTTTGAGATGTAGACCATGTGTTCATACACGGTCCTTGGTCAATTTTTTTTTTTAATAAAGTAGTCATGTATGCATTCCCGCTCCTTGACTTTTCAATATTAGTTGTATTTAAACCATGTGTACCGACACGTTCTTTGTTTTAATTCATATAATCAAATAAGGATTTTGTGTGCTTGCACGCTTCTAGGCCAAAATTATTAATTATTAAGCAGCACTAGACAATAGTAACTTAAGGCAAATAATACACACCTTATCCAAAAATAATTCAAGCCAAATTTTAGTCAATAAAAGCGACCGTGCTAGAACCACGGGATTCAGGGAATGCCTTACACCTTCTCCCCGGTTAACAGAATTCCTTACCCGGACTTTATTTTCGCAGACCAATAATAATAGAGTCAAATCTTCCTTTGATTAGGGATTCAAATAAAAGGTGACTTGGAACACCAACAAAATCAATTCCAAGTGGCGACTCTGTAAATAAAATAATCCCTACTCAATTTTGTCACTTTAATTGAAAAAACTCTTTAATCCACATAATATTATTTTGCGGGTAGAAAAAGGGGTGTGACAGCTCTGGCGACTCTGCTGGGAACATTAAGAATTCGAGCTTGTATATTGACTTTATTTGGCTTTATTAATTTTTGTATATATTGTGATTTATTTGGGCCTAATCTGTTACTTGTCCACTTTATACTGTTTTAATATTGTTGAACTGTACATATAAATTGTATCCTCTCTCGCACCCCTCTGAGTCTTCTTATAGTTAGTTATGTTGTGTTTGCCTACCAGCATCACAAAATTTCTGTCTTGAGATAAAGCCAGTTAGCCTACCAGCTTCTGGTGAAGGATTTAGTCACGCATGCTTAGGCGAGAGAGTCGTTAGCTAGCCAGTGCTGTTCTACTACTGGTGACGCTTGACGCTCCTCGGCTCGGGTTGTCCGCTCGAGTAAGCTAGTCTAGACACCTTCTCCATCAGGATTTAAACCTAGAAGAACATACCTCATGCCGGATATCCCTAGTAGGTTCTCTTTATTTGCATCACGTGCATTTGACTTAGCGAAACTCGGCACAGGAGCCGGGTCCGTATAAGACAGGCATCCTCTTTGAGACCATAACGTTCACTTATGTGCTACATGTTACTTTATTTGGGAGGCTTGCATGTCGACCGGCTTTAGGGTGGATTAATTGAATAAGCAGAAAAAAATAAAAAAAAATAAAAACATGCTCCCGATTTCTATACAAATGTTCGTTTTTTTAAAAATAAAATAAAAAAAAAATCCCGAAGTGATTTGGTGCGTTTGGTGTCCATGATTAATTTTTCATAAAGAGAGAAAATATAGTTAGTTTCATTCGAAATTTTATCACCGAAATATGCGAGTTTGATTCTCACCGGATGTGAGATACGTAGGCAACCTCCATCGGGTTCAGCCCACATTTTTCAAAAAAAAAAAGCATAAAAATTACGCATGTGCATAATATTTTCAAAAAACAAATTTGCTATTTTTGGTCACCTTTTACTGTTTGGCCCTCGTGTCTGGACGTTTTGCCGAGACACCCTTAAAACCTTCAAGGGAAGTACCGAAGGGCCATTTTCGAAAAAACAGTCATTTTCTTTATTTTTGTCTACCTTTTATTGTTTTGTCCCTATGGTCGTAGTATTTGCCTAGACAACCTTTAAGCCTCTCTCGAGAGTATCGAAGGGCCGTTTTCGTAAAAATAACCATTTTATTTATTTTGTCAACTTTTTATCATTTTGTCCCTATGTTCGGCTATTTTACTGCGACTGCCCCAAAAGCTTCTTTGGAAGTGCGAAAGGTTCATTTTTGTAAGAAGGCTTTGTAGTCCAGTTTTGTCTCTTGTACGAACTACGCGCACTCGATTCCTGACCCTATGTAAAATACGTAAGCAACCCTTTTATGGTTTGGTGCCCCGTCCAAATCGGTCAAGTCTTACCATTATGGTTACAATTGAATGATCTTTCGAAATTGTATCATCTCCCAACGAGAGTGTCCGCTCAATTTCAGTAAACCCTCACTTCAAAACACGGTTAGGGTCAGTTACTTGAGTCCCACATTGCCATTTCTAACTTTCATGAGTCAAACCCCAAGGCATCAGAGATTTTTGTATTATCTAAGCTTGCATCGGTCCTAACCTCATGTTCTACTACTTAGGAGCGATATGGATACAATAAAAAGAAGATCTGACAAAAGACCGAAAGATGACGAGCCCTCACAGATTTGGCTTGTG
The DNA here is from genome assembly GCF_000390325.3 of Nicotiana tomentosiformis. Classification (NCBI taxonomy): domain Eukaryota; kingdom Viridiplantae; phylum Streptophyta; class Magnoliopsida; order Solanales; family Solanaceae; genus Nicotiana; species Nicotiana tomentosiformis. The sequence continues at coordinate 23,314,044 of NC_090819.1, forward strand.
CATAAAACACCCCGGTTGTTGAGACAATGGTGGAAAAATATGGGCATTTGTGGGCAGGAAAAGATAAAGGACCATCTGGGTCACTTTATGAACATTATGGAGATCAACCCAAGGAGGGACTTAATCGAGGCATTGGTGCATTTCTGGGATCCTAATTACAACATATTCCGTTTTAATGGTTTTGAAATGACTCCCACTTTGGAGGAGTTAGCTGGATACACAAGGTTAGGTGATGAGCTTCGGAATAAGAGACCTTTAGCCTCAAGGGATGTCACTAGCAGTGAGTTCCTTGAGCAGATGACAATCAACCAAAATAAAATAGCAAGTGTGGAACGAGGGCATGTCCGATTGATAAGGAGCTTGGTAATAAAATTGGATACAAAGCTTGGCAAAGCCATGGGCGGAAAGCATTCCTAGTGGCATTTCTAGGTACAATGGTTTTCCCGAGGCATGACAAAAATATTGATATTCGATTATCTGGCATAGTCACCACTTTATTGCATCGAAAGGACGTCACTATCATTCCTATGGTATTGTCTGATATTTACCGTGCCCTGGCCAAGTGTCGGGAAGGAAAATATTTCTTTGAAGGCTATAACATCATACTCCAAATATGGTTTTTAGAGCACCTTCTCAGTCATCCAACACGGGTAAATTTTAGTATTCATTGGAGCCACAATGAGCTTGGAGATGAGTTTGAAGATTTGACTGAAGACAGTAGCTTCCCCAAGGGAGTCGAAGCATGGAGAGGGCATCTTCAAAAGTTGACCGCTACTGAAATCACATGGAACTACCACTGGTTCTCACCAAAAGAAGTCATATACAGATCTTACCACCATTCATTTTTGATTTTGATGGGTCTTCGGGGTTTTCAACCGTATGTGCCTATCAGAGCCCGACGCCAGTTAGGTCGAAAACAAGTAATGCCCACAGTGGAGCACATGCAAAGATTCACATAGGAGGTAATATCAGAGGATCTTGTTCATGAGGCTTATGCTCAACATGTTTGGGATGAAATTAAGGTGCTTGAATCTCACACTATGGTGGAAGATCAGGATCGAGGAGAGTTAGACCCGGCATATTTAGAGTGGTTCTATGACCAAGATGCTTTTAGCCAGGCAAGAGACAGTTCTGAAGAGCACGACAGAATGGGAGACTGAAATCAGAACAAGAGTAGGGCATGCCAAGGAAGAAATAACAAGAGATTATGAATCCATCATCCGGGCTCTACGTAAGGATATAAGTATCGTCAACGTGAATATGGATTTGCAGTGCATTGAGTTTGAAGAGGAGAAAATCAGACTGACACATGAGGTTCAAGCGCTTCAAGCACAACTTTGGCAAACGAGAATAAGGGTTGTTGCTCAGCAACATGCAGCCATTCCAAAGCACGAAGAAATGCATCACAACCTTATCATTCATGATCTAAGGGCTCGGGCCAAGGCTGCAGAATCAGGTAAGAACCGGGTAGAGAATGAGCTAGCAAAGGTCCAGAACCAGCTAAATCTAGCGTTACAATGCGAGGCGAATATATCGTACATAGCCAATAACCATGAGCGACAGATCTAGTTTTTAAGTCAGAGCCAGGAGCATGTTAGAAGGAGGGTCTATGAAGTGGCTACTTATACCGCTCGAGGGTGTGTGACTTGTCAAGGTTTGACCCGAGAGCAATTTGCTATGGTAGCGCCCAACTTCGCACGCCACATTGCCAGAGACTTGAAGCGCATATACCATGATATGGGAGATCAGCCGCAGGAATAAACACTTTGACTACAATGATGCTGGTGGATTCTCATGCAGAGATTAGAGTCTTCTTTTAGTTGGCAGTCCACTTTGATTGTTCATTTGTAGTCATCGAAACTGTAAAAGTCTTTTGGTGTTTTGAGCCTTGTTGTTTTGCCTTTTATTTTTTTTTTTAAAAAGTTTGTTTTGAGTCGGGTCTGGTCTTATTTAAATATTTGTCTTTTAGGTTGTATCTTTATATAATTTTCCTTTGTCTTGTATCAAAAAGAAAAAAAAAGAGAAGAAAAATTCGAAAATGAAACAAAAAGATGTTGTTTTTTGTACAAAAAAAAAAGAGAGGAAGAGAGGAAAACTTTGTTTTGTAAAAAATAAAAAAAAATAAAAATCATCATGTCCCTGAACTACGTAACGATCTGATTCATGCAGCGACATGATACGTAGGCAACCCCCAAAAGGTTCGATCGAAATATTTCTCAATAATTCCAAAATAAAGGGAAGAAGATAAAAAGGAGTAAAAAAAAAAAGAGAGAAGAAGAAGAAGAAGAAAAGAGAAGAAAGAGAGAAAATAATATGCATCAATCTTATAAGCCGGAATGAAACATGAAGCCTTCCAAAAGCATGTTAGAAGTGGTGATATTGTTAGGATCATGGCATATTACGTCTGATTCATATCTGTAAAATGCTTAACCCTAACACGTTTATTGTTTCTTATCTAGTAAGTTTAAGGTGGTTGGTTTGTTGTGAAACTGGCAATACATCATTACTTTACCTGATCTAAGAAGAAGGTCGCAATAGCTAACAATGATGAAATCGAGGTGGTTAGTGACGACCCTCAGGGTCAATCAGTTGAGCAAGAGTCGGAGGAAATAAGAAGATTGAAACGACAACTATCTGACGTGTATCAGGCTTGGGTCTCTGGTCAGCCTCCGCCTCAGGGTCCCTCAGAGGGAACTTACACCGTACCCCAGGATACTCAACCACCGCTCCCCACAATGAGTGATCACATTCTGCCTCCGGGGTATGTGCCAAATTACAATTTCCCTGCCGCCCCTGGTACTTCCAATGTACGACCTCCTGCCGCACCAGTTAGGAACACCCCTCTCGTTATGTCTGGCGCGCCAGTGTATACAATCCCGCCACCAAATCCTATGATGAGACCAAACATCGAGCCATTATATCATGCTTATGATGGCCAGTGCTACTCTCCAGATATGGCTTTTAAGGTTTCGACTCCACACAATCAGACCCTACAGTATGAGTCACCTACAGAAAATGAAAAGGCTCTCAAGACAGGAGAGCCAGATGAGATGGTCAGGAAAATGAAAAGTCTTGAGCAGAACATAAAGAACATACAAGGACTAGGTGGTCACAAAAGTGTCTCATTCAGTAATTTATGCTTGTTTCCTCACATCCATTTTCCACCAGGGTTCAAGACCCCAAAATTTGAGAAATATGATGGACACGGTGACCCTATCGCCCACTTGAAAAAGTATTGCAACTAGCTGAGGGGCGCGAGAGGAAAAGAAGAGTTGTTGATGGCTTATTTTGGGGAGAGCCTTATGGGGGTAGCCTCTAAATGGTTCATTGACCAAGATGTCTCTCACTGGCACATTTGGGATGACATGGCCCAAGCCTTCATCAAACAATTTCAGTACAACATTGACATTGCGTCAGATCGCAATTCCCTATCCAATATGAAGAAAAGACTGACTGAAAGATTCAGGGAGTATGCCGTTAGGTGGAGAGAGCAAGCATCTAGAGTTAAGACACCCATGTATGACAATGAGTTAATCACTATCTTCCTTCAGGCTCAGGATCTTGATTATTTTCAAAATATGATGTCCGCAATGGGCAGACCTTTTGCTGACGCAATCAAGATAGGAGAAATGATCGAGAATGGCCTCAATACTGGCCGAATTATAAGTCAAGTAGCTCTCAAAGCAGCCACCCAAGAAATCCAGAATAGACCGGACAACCTTGTTAATCAAAAGAAGAAAGATGAGGAGGCCATGATGGCATCACGGGCAAAAAGAGGCCAAAGGGGAACATCTCAACCCCCGGATCCACGATACTCAGTTGCTCCACAATATGCAACATTCAATGCTCAGTCTTATGCCAAGCCATCCAATCGCCAACATATGCGAGCCCCGGCTTTAACATACTTTCGTCCTCGTCCAAAACAAGAGTGTGAAAGGGAACATAAGTAGAAGGACAATTTCACGCCAATCGTAGAATCCTACATAAGTTTGTTTGAAAGGCTAAAACATTGTGGCATGATTGAGCCGCTTCAAGGGTATGTTCCTGATCCATATGCAAAAGGTTTTGACCCTGATGTACGGTGCATGTACCATTCTAATGTCCGGGGGCATAGCATTGAGGATTGTCGGGCTTTGAAAAAGGAAATAGAAATGATGATTCAAGAAGGAATGATCGTGGTTCAAGATAATGGCATCCTAAACGTCATGACCAAGCACGCACTGTTCATATGATTTACAATGATAAAGAATATGGGTACGGTTTGGTGAAAAATGTCAAGAACCTGTCTGCTGAATGCAAGGCAATCAAAATTGTTGAAGGTCCTATTTGATGCTGATGCGCAAATTCGTAGCTAAGATGTTTGAGCTTGATAATTGGAAAGACACTCTCCACCTTGCCGGGAAGGAGTCTTGGTAGCTTATTTTGTCATAATTTCTATCATCCGTATTATTTCGAGGTTGTGATCCAGATGTTGTTTGATTGTCCTGTCATCAAACCTCTCTATCCTTTAATCAATAAAATGCAACTTTTTGCTTTGTCTCATTTTAATCCACTATGTATGGTTCTTTTGCATATATAGTTCTTTTCACGCCAATTTTAGTGACATGACATGCATGCAGAGTTTTCGACTAGATTTTAGAAAGCCTGTCTAATCTTGAATTGAATCGAGAAAAAAATACTCGAAGGATAAATAAGAAGTTGAAGAACTTTGATGATAAGCCTGTGTCACAAGGAACCAATATAGTCATATCCGTAGAGATTAAAGATGTTTATCTCAAACCTATCATGAATACCGGCTTAAGGATAATTAAAAGTTTTGAAGCCTAGTCGGAGTAATCGATGAAAGGCTCTTTGGCCACGACATGCCATAATCTAATCATATCAGGGAAGATGACCCAAATCTCTAAAGAAGGTGCATTCCAGGGAATTTAAAATAGATTAGTTGATACTGAAATGTATCATTTCACATCAAGGCAAAGACCAATAAAATATGGTTCCAATTTGTGAAAGATCATTTGTTGCGAATAAGATATTGACTACGGAGCTGTACAACTGACAAAACCAAGAAGACATTCATGTCTATCAATGCCGAACCTGAGAAGAGATAGTATGTTTGGCATTCTTGAGGCGGGAGGCCATTTTTCTGCTACCTAAATACTTATACCCTTCGTCACCCCTTTTGAGCTTGTTTTATTTTTCTTTGACCCCTCTCTTTTGGAATCAACTATAGAGTCAAAGTTCAAAAAAAAAGAGAAAGAAATGCCACCTGAAAATAGGAGCTAGGTCAATTTGTTGGTTAAAAAAAAGAGAAGAGAAGAAAAGGAAAGGAGAAAAGAAAAATGAAAAAAATGAAAAGAAAAAAAAGACAACAAAGAAATCTTTCGTATTAGTTTGAACTACGTTTGACTTGATTCCTTTAAAGGATACGTAGGCAGCTCTATACTAGGGTTCAGTCCAACCAAATCAAAAATATAAATTCCCCAGTATCTGAAACTGGGGCGGGAGTTTTTATTTTTATTTTTTATTATTATTTTATTTTTATTTTTTATTTATGTTTTTATGAAGAGTCGATTCTAAGAGTTGTAAGTATACAACCCCATCATCTTAAGTCTATTTTGAGCCTTCATACAACCCTTTCTTTTTAACCCTATCCAAAATCCATACAAATAAAGACCTCCCAATTAATCTCTAAAAATGCCAAACGAAGCACGTAATAAGCAACAGTTGTCACACGACATAGAACAATGTCAAGTTGCTCACACAAAAAAGCAAAAAAAAAAAAAGAAAAACAAATAAAAAAATGATAGGGTCTTACTAGTGAAAACCCTCATGGGCACTGTAAGGTGATGGTAAGTAGAGATAAATAAATGAGAGAGATCGGTTAGTGAAAATCTTCCGGGGCACTACCAGTCGAAGGTGAGCTATGATTTTATGCAAATGATTGGCACAAAGAGGCCAACTTCAAAGACGAAAGGGAACAATAAGTAGAAAGGGTAGATTGGCTGGATAGATTTGGCCGCTCAATCCAAAATGCATGTCATGATCATTAAAGCTTGACTACCATATTCAAAAGAGCCCATTCTATGTTTCTCTCCTCGTAAAGTGTCATTTTTCAGTTAAATACTATTCTTTCTCATTTTCACATCGCGTCATTTTATTCATTTGCATTATTATTTTGAGTCAGTTTTTATAAAAACAAAAGAGAAATGATTTCAAAATCTGTTACCAGCTTTCTAACTATACAAAACGAGTTCTATCCTAGCACATCAAAGAGAAAATATCCAGAAGGCAACATGCACAATAAGTTGTTGAGATTAAACGAGATCTGAGGTTTCATGCAGACGAAAGTTCCAAAGAGAAAACTTTGCTGGTCTATTTGCTTAGAAGCCAACAAAGAAAGGGACACAAAATTGGTCACCGTTCCCCGTAAGTGCAAAACAAATGATGTAAGGCATACACGGTATTGACAAAGTCACAAATCCAACTCTGATTTCCTCTGATAAGTCGAACAAAGTGTTTCAAAGAAATCGAAAAGGTTACTAAGTAAGACTTGCTTCATGGGCAAAGCTGATAGCACCACAGACATAAACTGATATCGAGTGCAAGATAATCAAGTTTGTTTTTTAAAGGAAAAAACCTCCAAAGTGAAGACTTGCTTTATAGACAAGGTTCAACATCACCTTAGACATTCGGGTACGAAAATAGTCGAGGGCAACGATTGAAAACCAAGATTTCCAGAAAGCAATATAGAGTATCCGAGCAACTCAGTATCGCGCCGAAAGAATCAGTTCTTTTTCAGCAAGGTGGCCGCAAATTCAAACTACTCAGGGCATCAAGGCCACAAACCGACCACCACTGTTAAACTCACAAATCTTTCTTTGTTTGAAGCAGGAAACAAAGTAGCGTTGAAATGAAGTTCTCAAAGTACGAATGTACCAAATGTAAGTTCTTCAAAGACTCTACTTCTGCTTTCTAGGCATGCCTATAATTACTTCATCAACCACTGCATTTTCCAGCATAAGGTACATCAGTCCTTAGTTGAGGTCCCATTTTGATATAGGGCACACCACACCCTAGTCGCATGTTCAGTATAGGATAGACCAATTCCTAGATGTATTTTCCAACCTAAGGTACACTAATCCTTAGTGAGGTTCCACTTTAATACAAGGTATCCTATCCCTAGTTACTTTCTCTCTAAGTGATACAATGCGCCATCCCTTGGTTATATTCTCTCAGCGATAAAGGGTGCCAATCCCTGGCTATATTCTCTCTTAGTAATACAAGGTGCCAACCCCTGGTTACATTCTTTCTCACTGATACAGGGTGCCAACCCTTGATTATATTCCTCCTTAGTGATACAGGGCGCCAACCCCTGGTTATATTCTTTGTTAGTGATACAGGGCGCCAACCCCTGGTTATATTGATTCTCAATGACACAGGGCGCCAACCCCTGGTTACATTCCCTCCAAGTCTTTCAACCTCACTCATAGGAGACGCACTTCCTAGTTTGGGCGACAAACCTTGATTATATTCCCCTTTAGTGATACAGGGCGCCAACCCCTGGTTACATTCTTTGTTAGTGATACAGGGTGCCAACCCTTGGTTACATTCATTCTCAGTGATACAGGGCTCCAACCCCTGGTTACATTCCCTCTAAGTCTTTCAACCTCACTCGTAGGAGACACACTTCCTAGTTTGGGCGCCAACCCTTGATTATATTCCCCCTTAGTGATACAGGGCGCTAACCCCTGGTTACATTCTTTATTAGTGATACAGGGCGCCAACCCTTGGTTACATTCATTCTCAGTGACACAGGGCGCCAACCCCTGGTTACATTCCCTCCAAGTCTTTCAACCTCACTCGTAGGAGACGTACTTCCTAGTTTGGGCGCCAACCCTTGATTATATTCCCCTTTAGTGATACATGGCGCCAACCCCTGGTTACATTCTTTGTTAGTGATACAGGGCGCCAATCCCTGGTTACATTCATTCTCAGTGACACAGGGCGCCAACCCCTGGTTACATTCCCTCCAAGTCTTTCAACCTCACTCGTAGGAGACGCACTTCCTAGTTTGGGCGCCAACCCTTGATTATATTCCCCCTTAGTGATACAGGGCGCCAACCCCTGGTTATATTCTTTGTTAGTGATACGGGGCGCCAACCCCTGGTTACATTCATTCTCAGTGACACAGGGCGCCAACCCCTGGTTACATTCCCTCCAAGTCTTTCAACCTCACTCGTAGGAGACGCACTTCCTAGTTTGGGCGCCAACCCTTGATTATATTCCCCTTTAGTGATACAGGGCGCCAACCCCTGGTTACATTCTTTGTTAGTGATACAGGGCGCCAACCCCTGGTTACATTCATTCTCAGTGACACAGGGCGCCAACCCCTGGTTACATTCCCTCCAAGTCTTTCAACCTCACTTGTAGGAGACGCACTTTCTAGTTTGGGAGCCAACCCTTGATTATATTCCCCTTTAGTGATACATGGCGCCAACCCCTGGTTACATTCTTTGTTAGTGATATAAGGTGCCAATCCTTGGTTACATTCATTCTCAGTGATACAGGGCGCCAACCCCTGGTTACATTCCCTCCAAGTCTTTCAACCTCATTCGTAGGAGACGCGCTTCCTAGTTTGGGCGCCAACCCTTGATTATATTCCCCCTTAGTGATACAGGGCGGCAACCCCTGGTTACATTCTTCGTTAGTGATACGGGGCGCCAACCCCTGGTTACATTTATTCTCAGTGATACAGGGTGCCAACCCCTGGTTACATTCCCTCCAAGTCTTTCAACCTCACTCGTAGGAGACGCGCTTCCTAGTTTGGGCGCCAACCCTTGATTATATTCCCCCTTATTGATACAGGGCGTGCCAACTCCTGGTTACATTCTTTCTTAGTGATACAGGGTGCCAACCCCTAGTTACATTCTTTCTTAGTGATACAGGGTGCCAACCCCCGGTTACATTCCCTCCAAGTGTTTCAACCTCACTCGTAGGAGACACACTTCCTAGCTTGAGTCATTCTAATAGGAGACACACTTCCTAATATGAACCATTAATCCTAGGAGATGCACTTCCTAGTCTGAGTCTTTCAACCTCACTCGTAGGAGACACGCTTCCTAGCTTGGGTCAACCGTATTCATTTTAATAGGAGATGCACTCCCTAATATGAGTCATTATTCCAAGGAGATGCAATTCCTAGTCGAGTCCTTCAATCTCACAGCCATTCCAATGATACCCATGGGACACGCACCTCCTAAGTCCAAGTTATATCAATTTTATACCTAAGATAAGAACATCATTTTCGGAGCCTTTAGTTTCATTTTTGGATCTTTCAACTAAAATAAGTTGACCTGCAGTTTTACCCAATAACTCGCAAAATTTTCTCAGTGCCAAACTGGGGCAGAAAATTTTGTTTGTTTTGTTTGTCTTTGATGGCTTTGCAGGCCCTGCCGTAGAGCACATGTTGTGACGATTAAAGCTTGCAGTTTCAGCTTTCTCATCATAATAAAGAAGTTTTTCGATCACAAGATAGTTGGAGTTAGCTTGGATAATGTGTCAGCAGCCCAGCTTCTCGAGTTTTATTTTCCCGAACTCTGATCCGGAAAGCAAGCAATCGAGAATGAGCCATGATCCTTTCCTCAAAGAGCATCAAGATCCAACCTAAGGTCAACACAAGCGAGCAGGTCAAGAATCAAGATTTGATTCCACAAGACACATAAATTAGGAATTTTGTAACTCTTAGTTTCCAGACATATGTAGTTCTTTCTCTTTTCCTTTTGATGCAAGCAGCAAGTAACAGTAACATCAACAACAGCAGCAACAACAGTCTTAAATCTAGTGTCTGGTAGTCCCAGCTGCCAAATTTTTCCAGAACTACACTGACCTGATTCCTCTAAACAAGGATATGTAGGCTACCTCGGAAGCAGGATTCGGTCACCATTTAAAAAAAATGCTTTCATTGGAGTAATATGTGAGCAAAAATTAGCCATGACATTCACTTTTCTTTGCACGAAAACTCTTCATGTTCTCGAGCAAAGAGGGCAGCTGTGAATACCTAATTTTTGTACTATTTTAACACCTCCTAAAGTCATTAGTGTTTTGTTGCTTTAATTATATTTCTCAATTTTTGTGTCTTTGATTGCATATTTCCTATCATAAAAATACCAAAAAAAATAGTTCTTTCTTTATTTGTGCATTTTAGGAATTAACTAACTATTCAATTGGTGAATTAATCTAGTTAATTGATCATTTGAATAAGTTACTTAATTAATTTATTTGTTTGTGTAAATTTAGTTTAATAAGTAGGATTAAGAAAGAAATTGGGCCAAATTTGAAAGAGAAGGTGGCCAAAAGTGCAAGATAAGGGGCTGCCTTTGAAAGGGTCCTGAACGACGTAGTTTTGCCTCAAAACTACATCGTTTCATTAAGTGACCCAAGATCAAATCTCACCCATTAATCACCCCTTGATCTAATGGTCCGTATTTGATCTCTCAAGAGGTATTTAAAGCCTCAAAAATCTGAAAAATTCCCTCATTTCCCCCATAACTCTTTCTCTCTTCTCTATCTCTCTTCTCTCTCTTCTCTCCGCCGCCGCCGCCGGAAATCACCCACCGGCGGCGGACCACCTCCAAACACCTCCAAATTAACACCATATAATCTTCACAACATCCTCTTCCCATATCTCCAAACCAATTCCTTCAAAAAACCCTCAAACTCCTTGAATTTTAGATCTAAGAAACTTTAGCCGCCACTTTTTGGTCCAAATTCTTGAAGCTCCGGCCAACACCACCCTACAACACATACATGAATAGATAGAGCTCCACGAGACCTATCTTTTCCTACCCATTTCACCCCCAAAATCTCCGTCGCCGCCGGCCCGCTCCTCGCCGCCGCCACGGCTCCACCGCCTCACCACCGCCAAAATGCTCCGAACCCCCATTTTAGCCAAAATCTGTCCAAAAAATTTACTTTTTTTGCCTATTGAAAGGGCTGCTTTTCTCCTATAAAAGGGACTCTCTTACACTTAGAATGCAGAGGCCTACTGACTGAAAAAAGGGAAACTCTATTACACACTCTATCGTATACTGAGACACATCTTGGAGAGCTGCTTAAAGACATATATCTTTGAGAAAAATCAGCAGCTTAATACATATAACAAAGTGAAATTTCAGAGTTTTATGAGGATTATTTGAGTGCAAAAACCTCGAGAAAAATAGAAAGAACCCTTAGGCAATTTGTGAAGTTGATAGCTACCAGTTTCAAGTATCTTTGTTGAGTTTTCTGGGTTGTCTTAACACTTGAGTTACTGCTGTTTCTACTGTATTTGCTGCTGAGTTTTTTTGTTGCTGCACTGCTGTATTTTATTATTCCACAAACCAGGTAACTTTCAAATTCTTATATTGCAGATTCTTGATGATAATAAGAAGGATTTGATCCCGGTTTGGTTGATGGAACATATTAAATCTGATTTTGTTTCAAGATGAATGTTATATTAGTGTTATCATCATGTAAATCTGTTAAAAATTAGTTAAATTATCGTTTTCTTCTTTATATATGTGATTCAAATTGCATTCTGTTAAGATTACTTAGTTTAAGGAAAAAATAAAGACCCCACTTTTAACCATGTTTGTTTAGTTTGGGCTCTTTTCCGTGAGTTACTTTCATGGTTCATATATAATTATCTAAGAAAGACTTCTAGCTTCAAATATTTTGATGCTTTGAATTATAGTCAACATAATGTTATACTTAATATAGTTCTTCTCTTTCGCATTGAAGTATTACCGTTTTTTGTAGTTTTTATATTTGGTCGTGATTTCTATGTTGTTAATGAGTATAGTTTGATTAGTGCCATGATTGGTGTAAATGAGTAGAAATATTATGTTAGTCCTTAAGAAATAGTTGGTTAAGAAGATAAAAGATAATAATTGACATGTAAGTTTCTTTTATGAAAAAAAAAGTAACTTTTAGTTTGGACATCAATGTAAGAAGCAATTTGGGCGTAGAAGAATACTTGTTATTTTGTGTTGTCTTGGTCATCAAGGCTCTTAAGCAACATGAGCCAAATAAGCAAAAATTTGTAGGCCCAATGACAATAGAAAGCAAGATGAGTATTTTCTTTAAAACCAATAAATTGTCTTTTGTTAAATAAAATAAGTGGCCCAATACCTTGAAAGTTTAATATAAGCTTACCTGGGTTTAATGTCTTGCATTAGTGAAAAAATTATTTTTAATAATAATATTTTTTTTTCCAGTCGAACAAGAAATAAATAAAAAAGAAGCACTTTTTAATTAATTTAAGCGATAGGCAATTTTAGGCACGTTTGAGATGTAGACCATGTGTTCATACACGGTCCTTGGTCGATATTTTTTTTAAAAAATAAAGTAGTCATGTGTGCATTCCCACTCCTTGACTTTTCAATATTAATTATATTTAAACCATGTGTACCGACACGTTCTTTGTTTTAATACATATAATCAAATAAGGACTTTGTGCGCTTGCACGCTTCTAGGCCAAAATTATTAATTATTAAGCAGCACTAGACAATAGTAACTTAAGGCAAATAATACGCACCTTATCCAAAAATAATTCAAGCCAAATTTTAGTCAATAAAAGCGACCGTGCTAGAACCACGAGATTCGGGGAATGCCTTACACCTTCTCCCCGGTTAACAGAATTTCTTACCCGGACTTTGTTTTCGCAGACCAATAATAATAGAGTCAAATCTTCCTTTGATTAGGGATTCAAATAAAAGGTGACTTGGAACACCAACAAAATCAATTCCAAGTGGCGACTCTGTAAATAAAATAATCCATACTCAATTTTGTCACTTTAATTGGAAAAACTCTTTAATCCACACAATATTATTTTGCGGGTAGAAAAAGGGGTGTGACAAAGATGTGCGGAAAAATATCACTCCTAACCAACCAGTCAAGTGAAAGGTTCTATCTATGGGGGGCTAAAGCTTAAAGTATGGCATGGCGCACTAAGTTGGCCTAGTCTTCGAGTCAACCCTCTTTTTTTTCGAACTTTATTTTTGGGCTTAAACTTATGTGACTCATAAACTCTTTGTATCTAAAGATAGATGGCTAAAAGGCGAGGACTCTATCCCTACGTCGGACATTTGTTATGAGCTATAATCAGGGGTGTACAAATGAAACCGACAAACCACCAACCCGATAATTCGAGTCAAATCGAGAAAAAAAAACCCCGATTATGGTTTGGTTTGATTGGTTTGGTGTTGAAAAATAAAATCCGACGATATTTGGTTTGGTTTGATTTTAACTAAAAAAAGTCAAACCGAAACCAAACCAACCCGATATTATAATTTATATGTATAGAAGTTTTAAATATATTTAATATATGAAATTTTTTATTGTAGTGTAGTTTATAAATATTTCTTAAATTTTTTTATAATTTATCTTTTAACTTATTATTTCAAGCTTGGACTTATAATTTTTGGATGCTCCAATAAGTTTTATAGTCCATAAATGTTAGTAACTCAAATAAATCCTAAACCAAAATTAAATCAATACTAATGATAATAAAAGACATTCAATTCAATTTAACTATGAATGAAAATAATGTTGGATATCTATTTTTTAATTTTTCCATGGGTTAGATAAAATGCATAACTTATTTTTTTTTAGTGTTTAGTCATGTAAATAATAGTACTTATTAGTCGTACTTATTTTAGCAACTTATTAGTAATTTTAAAATATATTTATTTTCATTATGGCTTATTAATAATATTTATTTTATGCGATTTTCTCATCTTAATTTATTGTTGAATATTTTAGTACAATTCCATGAATCATCTCATATTTATGTTATTTTATTAAAAAACACCTTATATAGTTCTGCCGTACTAGGATTAAAGAAATATTTGGAGCACAAATTCTATGTTTTGTGCTATGAAGACTTTATGAAAAAAAAAATCGAAACAACCCGAAAACCCGAGAAAAATCGAAATTTAAAAATCCGACTTTTATTGGTTTGGTTTGATCTTTAGATTTAATAACCTGATATAATTGGTTTGGTTTGATCATTAAAAAATTCGAACTAACCCGATCTATTTACACCCGTAAATGTAACGCCGCCGCGAAATGACGAACAAGGGCCAAATGCGAGGAGGTGGTAATTGGGTTCAATGGGGGCATATATATAATAAAATATATGATCAATTGCGTCATTGTTCATATGTCGAATACTGGAATACATGTTGGGTCGGTCAGCATACTCGTAATTGCATTTGCATGTGCATGTCGTAAGGTTCCCTATTAATTCCAAGTCTTCTTTTCCTTTTCCAATGGCCCATCCTCGGACAGATCTACCGTGTAATCTATAGGTTTACGTAAATTCGATATCTTTTGCTTATTAGAGTTATATATGTATTAAAAAATTAATTATATATTTATAATTATGAATTCAGTAAACACAAACTTCTAATCCTAAATCCATATATGCATATCCCATCTTTTCCTCCTGCACTCTGTACCTCTTTTATCTCTTCAACGTACGTAAATAAAGCCAAAGAAGAAAAGAGAATCTTTTTTGGTCCCTTAGAGCCCTTTCTCTTTAATTCCTATTTATCTTTACACCTTCTTTAAGTGAGGGACAGAGAACAAGGAACAAGGAACAAGGAAACAAAGAGTATAAAGGAGAAGGAATTTTACAACACATAAAAGTCTTCTAAATTCTCTTTATTCAATTTTTCGTAGGAAAAAAAGGAAGAGAAATTTAAGAAAACTATATATGTTAATAAAACTTCTTGACAATATACGTAAAAGTTTTTCTTCTAACTATTTGCTAATAAACGAGAAAGACGTGAAATTGATACACCAAAAATATTGAAGTCAAAGAATATGTCACTATTACTTGAATGTGAGTTGCAAAATTCAAATTAAAGTTCAAATTATAGCTTGATAAGATCTACAAATACACTTTGTTGGTTGTCAACCCCTTTATTTCAAGTATTGAAATATGTAAAGTTGATTACGCTAATCATTTAGTACTTAACATTGAGCCTTTCTCAATCATTTGAATAGAGCAATCATTTATTATTATTATTATTATTATTATTATTATTATTATTATTATTATTATTATTATTATTATTATTATTATTATTATTATTATTATTATGTAACAGCTATATAATAGCTAATGAAACTTTTAAATGTAACATTTTAAAATTCGAATTAGGCTAATGTTTTTTTGGTATCAGTCGGCATTTGTAATGGACTCTCTATTTAAAAATATTTATATCCGTTAATCCCAACTGTATTGCTTTTAGCTGTTAGCCTGTCATAAAGGGCAAAAAGTGACAAGAATTGGAATCTCTTGAATTAATTTACCAACAACAAAAAAAAGGAATATCTTGAATTGTTTTCTTAAAAAATTCATGTTGAAAATAGTAAAAAGATCCTGGCTAGTCTCTGAAGAGATTGTTCAATAATCAAGAAATTACATGTAACTTCAAACAGTAGTGGGAAAATCGTTAAATTAGTGGAATTTTAATTATTGATGATTTTTTATTGAATTAACTTCAATCATTACTTTTAAAAGTTATCTTTACATCTTGTTTGGATGGTTGTTACCGGTTGTTACTGATACCACCGTTATAAATTTTGTGTTTAATCAATCTGTCTGTGACAAACTTTTATTTTAAAATTATTTTGTTCAAAAATGGTGTAATTTGTTCAAAAACAACACCATTCTCTAATTTAAAATTATTTGAAGTTTGACGTTTTTGTTTTATCCTTAATAACATGACTTATTTTAATCCACTTAATATAAACATTCACTCTTATATTAGGAAATAAAAACGGAAAAGATATATTGAGCTCTGACTATCACTCATTTAATTATTGCTAGCAAGGATAATTTCAGTACCTTGTATATATTTAACGGAAAAGGTCCAAATATGCCTTTATATTATACGAAATTGAGCACATTTGCCCTTTGTTAATACTTTAGCTCAAATATGCCCTTACCGTCACATAGTTGGTCCATATATGCCCTTAGAGTTACACAGTTGGCCCATATATGCCCTTTTCGAAACGGAATCCACCCAAACTAATTAGTTCTTTCGTTAATTATATTAAAATATATTACAAACACTATTTCTTTTTTATTAGTACTTTTTATTCTCTACCTTTCTCTTTTCTTTCTTCTTTTTTATTTTCTTCTCTTTTTTTCCCTTTTTCTTTCTGCCTTATCCGATTTCCTCCATTACTGACGTCTTCTCCATTTTCATCACCAATTTCACTTGACAAAATTCAAAAATTCTAATTATTAAGAAAATTCTCCCATAAGAATATTTTTATAGATCATATATTTTTCAATTTTTTAATTTTTACTGAACATATATTTAGTTCTAAAAAATTTAATAAAGTAAGATTGAAATAATATTTATGTAACAAAAAATTCGAAAATCCAACAAAACCGAATAATCCAAACCGATATAATTAGTTTGGTTTGATTTTGATAAAAATTGAACCAGCCCATTCCATATACACCCCCTAATTTATATAGTTAATAAAAAAATAGAAAATGTCCAGCTGAATAAAGACTAACAACTCAAGTTTATAACACTACAACTTAAACTCTAAGCTTTTAATCATTAAATTATCTTTCTGGAAATAATTTAAATATTTTAGTCTTTTGAGTATTGTTAAAGGTTGAGATATTTTTATTATTTTAAAGTTTAAATCATGATTTTTGGAACAATTTAATTTTATTTATTTAGAGGGCCAGTGAAATTGGAACTTGATTACCTTATGGGAGAATTTTCTTAGTAATTGGAATTCATGAGTTTTGTCAAGTGAAATTGGTGACGAAAATGAAAAAGACATCAGTAATGGAGGAAACGGATAAGGGAGAAAGAAAAAGGAAAAAAAAGAGAGAAGAAAATAAAAAAGAAGAAAGAAAAGAGAAAGGTAAGAAAAAAAAAATACTAATAAAAAGAAAATAGTATTTGTAATACACTTTAATACAATTAACGAAAAAACTAATTAGTTTGCGTGGATGCCGTTTCGAAAAGGGCATATTATGGGTCAACTGTGTAACTCTAAGGGCATATATGGACCAACTATGTGACGGTAAAGCATATTTGAGCTAAAGTATTAACGAAAGACAAATATCTTCGATTTCCTATAATACAAGGGCATATTTGGACATTGGCCCTATATTAATTTATACGTCAAAAATTTTCGTTTTTCAAAAGAATTATATCCGATCAAATACATTCACAAAAAAATATCTATCATATAAAATGGAAAGCTGAATAAATAGTAAGAGGGACATATTTATGAAAAAGGAATCAAAACGATAAAGTTTGACAGAGTGGAGAGGAGGCGGTGGCACATGGCTTGCAAAGCATCATAGTAATATCAAATATGATAGACCCCATAATTCAAGAATGGACCGCCGGTACCGCATAGTAATTATATAGTACTAATATAATTACACAATATATTTCCTCTGTCACCATTTATATGATGAAATTTGACTAGACACGAAATTTTAAAAAAAATAATTAAAATTTATAGTCTAAATAAGCAATAGAGGATCTCATTAAAGAAATTTAAAATTAATTTATTTCTAAATAAAAAAAATATAACATTCTTTTTGGGACAAACTAAAAAAAATATAACACAAGTTAGAGAGAGTACATCACATATGTACGTGTATATAAACCGCAGTGTTTCTAACTTCAAAGCCTCTGCAATATCAGTTCCAATCTCTTTTAAATTTCTTAGGTGCCAAGATCATTAAGGGTCAATTTTGAGTTTGAATTTCTGATATTTGTGAGAATGGCAATGTCTAGAGTTGCTGTGTTGGCCATCTTTGTTGTGGCATTGGCCACTGTCATCCCCTTTGCACAAGCTCAGGAATTTGCACCTGCTCCTGCACCTGCCAATGATGGTATATATGTTCCATTTTTTTCCTTTCTTCAATCTTCATACAAATACTTTTTTTATTATAAAAAATTTTCATACAAATACTAATCCTCCATTCCTCCTTACACATCTTTGTGCTACACTTAGTATTTAGAATCAGTTTTTTTGGGGTTTCCCACTGGTGTTTAGTGTCCATATCGGGGCTTAATTCAGATTTGCGTAAGGCCCATTAAAGGGGAATTCTCTCCCTTTCTTCTATACCAAAGGGTCGAACCGAGAGCTCTAGTTTATGGTGGATGGATTCTATTCATCCCATCATAATTTTTGATGGTAAATTTAGAATTGGTTGATTAAGAGTGAGTGTGATATTGCTATATATATATATATATATATATATATATATATATAAATATTTGCTAGTAGTGTTAGAGAGGTCAAATTTGTGTTTTCTCGGTTCTAATTAAGTTGTTGAACCATGAAATTCTTTGTTTTTTTCTTGATTTTTTTCCTGTCCCAATTTCTTCTGATATTTACTTGTTTTGATAACTCACTTTAATCAAATTTTCCTAATAAATTTGGAAGTAATTGTTTCCCCTGTAAAATAAAACTTGATAACTTAGAAACCAAGTCAAGATTGTCCAATTTTTATCATTTAAGAATCTGATGTTTAAAAAGTTACTACTCCTATTATGGAACAATAGTGGGAGGACATGTATTGTAAACTATAATACTCCTAATTAACATGTCAATTTCCCTGTAATTTTTCTTCCTATCAAACTTTTGTGGGTGAGAATTGATGGGGAAGGGTGAATAGTGGAAGAGGATACAAGAAGTGTTGATGACCCTAGATGAGATTTGGACCTGGATTCGAACTTATTTATGCTGGCAGTATAAAGAATTTATATATTATTACTGTAATTTAACATGTTGCTGCACAGACCGGAGCTAGTATTGACGGTACGGGTTCAACCGAATTCAGGCACTTTGACATAAATTATTACTTTAAAAAGTACTAGAATTTCAAACACATAAATTTCAAATCTTATAGCTCTACATTATTTTCCTAGCTAGTTACGAAAATCACGTATTATAATTTAATCTGTTACTTATAATTACGTTTTAGGTGACTTGACAATATAAAGATGGTAAATGCAATTTGCAGGAACAACAATTGATCAAGGAATTGCATATGTGCTGATGCTGGTGGCTTTAGTTCTGACTTATCTCATCCACCCTATGGATGCTTCTGCTTACAGCTTTTTCTAAATTCTTCACAGAATATTATATAGAATTAGGTCTATGTTTATTTCTTTTTTTGTTAATCTTTTAGTTTGTAATGTGAGAGGGAATTAGACAATTTAAACAGGCGTTGTGTTCACACTTCATTTGGATCTTTTAACCAATTCATTCTATCTTTTTGGTACTTTATTAAGATAATGCCATATATTGGGGTTGCATCTTTCATTTAACTTGTAATTTTTTTTCCTCATTCTCCCTTTTTATTTTTGGGTTAAAATCTTACGTTTGTCTATTTTTCTAAGACGTGATTGGATTGAAGTTAAGAAATATGTGGTATGTACATGCCTCTTTTTGGACATATTGGAAGAAATAAAGATGAAAAGAACAAATGAAGAAACCAGATGAGGTTAAAACTATATCTTTCCCTCCTTTTAATTGATAATTACTCCTGAAAATTTGCAAAATTAGTGCTACAAAACAATAGTTTGATTCTGACTCTTTTCTTTATCAAAACAATATATTCTTGTCATTTCTTTTGTTTATCATCATATTATACTAAAAGTAGGAAGCTCACAAGTGCAAAATTAAATTACCAAAATGACCAATAAAAGCTAGATGACCATTTTCTCCTTTTACTTGAACACTACTTCTATAATATATTTTGTACCAAAAAGTAAAATTATTTTCCAATAAATAATAAGGTTGTACTACAATTAATCAGGTGA